>NC_082680.1:32990000-42990000 GCF_025265405.1 Mesoplodon densirostris
CAATATTCAACAAAAGTGCTTTGAGAATAGTTGCTGGACGAATGAATCAATGATCTGAGTTTACTTTTCGGGGCCTCGAGGAACTATTTCCAACACAAAATCCACAATCTGATAACCCATCCCCAACAAGGGTCTACTGGGGACCCTCGATGGGAGGTGGGCTCCTATACTTCTACTTCTTACCACGTGGTAAACGGCGGCTCTGGGAGGGCTGGGTGATCGGCCAAAGACCTGAGCAGCCGTGCAATAAAGGTGTTGGGCTCGGGGACCAGGGCTGTTATCGAGGTCTACCACTCTACGAACTGAGCTCCCTTCCGGGCCTTAGTCTCTAAAGGAGAGCCTGGACTCAGACCAACTCTAAATTCCCTTCAGGCTTCAAGAAAAACCATCAGCTGTGGCAAAGTGGCTTCACCCAGGGATTCAGAAGTGATGAATGATGAGAAGGGGACAGCCACGTGGCATCCTCTTCCCTAGAGCCGAGGGGGATGGCTGGCAAGGGTAGAGACACATTTCGTTGCTCTACTGGGGGATGGGGGAGGGCAGGTGCTACGAGCACCTGGGCAGAGGCCAGGGATGCTGCTAAACATCCTGCAGTGCGAGGGACAAATCCCACAGCAGAGACGACCTGGCCCCAACGTCAGTGCCGAGGTGGAGAAACCCTGCCTAGAGGTTTAGCCCTCCACCTTTGAGTCCTAATTCACCGGTAGGCCCGTGACTCAGGTACAGTGGATCCGACTTCTATACAAAATAGATAGGCAAGCAGACAAGGAAAGGTCAGCATCACTGGACCTCCAAAGAATTGAAATTGTGTGTGTTTAAGGCAAAAAGTTTAGGGTACTTAACCTGTTCAGGATTCACCCAGGCAAATTTGTCCAGACTGCCACCTTCCAGTCCTAACTAAATCAGGTGGAGGTAGGCAAGGTTGATTCTGGACAAATTTATAATATCGCACCTACTCCCAGTGACCTGTCCAGTGCCCTACTGGTTCCCGCCCTCCAGTCTAGTGGAAGATGTAACACTTTAGTGTCTTGGAAACATTTCCGTGAAGATGTCCCAGGATCCTGGGAAGCCCCCTTTGATCTCTTTCTCTTTAATTCCATATTTCCTGTGGTTTCTATTGCACAGCCTGTTGCTTTGCTGTATGTGGTTTGGGGTTATCCACTGAAGGAACCTGTAACATAGTCACACCCCTAACTGGACCGCAGGCCCTTCCAAGGGTTTCTGTGGCCCCTCAGTGCCCACCACAGCACTGAGTCTGTAGCAGAAATTCATTAAAAACTTGTTTGATTAATCTCCACCTTCTAAGGAGATAATTAGCAAATTACAACAACTAACTGCTGCTTATGAGGAGACTCAGCCCCTACCAAGTTTATTCTCATGATTCCTTTTCTCTGCACATCCCCTCACCCCTTGTGACCCTAGCATATTTTAGTAACTCTGCTAGTAGGAGTTTCAGACCGGGTAGGGAGAGGTTGTGTTGCAAAACAGAGAGGATGCTTGGGTCAACAGAAGTTGGAAGGCGCCTTTCCTTTGTACCTGGCTAGGGTGGGAAGGTGACACAGGAACACTGTCCTAGACCCCTCCCCCAGTCCCAGGGGAGGTGGCTGGCCTTTTTGCCTCTTTTCCAAACTTCTAGCAGAAGCAGAAGCAGAAGCCAGTAGTGTATATGGACATGGAGAGGTAAGAGCCAAGTGCTGGGAAAAGAGTTTGTGGTACTGGTTCCTTCTTTCTGTATCTTTCCATCCTACTCTTACCTTTCCAAGCTCACATCTGCTTAGGTTGAGACTTGGGACTATAACAACTGGGGATTTTCAGGGTTGTAACATAGGATGTTCCTACAATTGTGATGATACTGGCCACACTTGTTACTGTCAGATACACTTGCATCAGCAGAATGGATGACATTTTGAGGACCGCTACCCACTTTCCAAGTCTGTGCACACAGAATGAGAAATGCTTTCAGAAACCGCCTGGTTAGAGCTTTAGGACCAAACTCGTCAAGATAAGGACATTAAAGTGACTCCTTTCTATCTACGCTTGGATTAGGTAGTCACTTGTGAATACTGCCTTATCAAAGCATAGTTAAGGGGGTAGCGGTTAATGCCAGATCCCTGCCTTCAAAGCTGCATTAAATCACCTGTGCTGATTAAGATGCTTCTCATTCTAAGACTCGATGGAATTTCTCCTTGACTAAGAGTCAGGACACCTGCAACCCGGTCCCTGCTTTGCCACTGACTTCAGTAACTGACTTCATCTCTCCAGTCCCTTTTGCTGAAATGTGAATAATCACACCTGCTCTACCTGCCTCCCGTTTGCTGTGAAGACAAGCGGAATACATGGCAGTGTCCCCTGTCCCCACCCTCCACGTTAGAAAGGCCTCTTGGAACCTTCTGGGTCTTTTCATCGTGCCGATAGAGCCCCTCGCATAATCCCGTCTGTGCTGTTACTGCGTGAACGGCCAGAGGGGGCCCCGGAGGAAAGGAAGAAGCCAAGGCTAGGCTGCCCCCGGCACTGCTTCCAGCCTGAGTGCCCCCTTCAGCGGCCACGGGTCCCCAGCGTCCCCTGGCGAGCCGGGGACTCAGCCCGTCATAGATGCTGTGAGCAGCCACCGTCCTGTGTTCTCAGGGCAGCAGAGAGAGGACCGATGCCCACCTGAGGTCCCCGCCCAGTACCCCACACCTCCCGAGGCAGCTGGGCGCTTCCGTTCCCGCGGGGCAGCCAGGCGGCTCACACGACCCCCGGCTCCCCCAAGGTCAAGTCTCCTCCCCACCGCGGCTCTCCCATAGCGTCGCCCGCCAGCCTGGCTGGGATCCTGCGCTGTGCTGACGAGCAGGGAACCAAGTGTTGGTGGGAAATGCTGTGCAATTCCTGGGGATTATTGTAATGTGGACTCCCCCTCCATTTACTCATAAGTAGAGACAGCTAAACACTAGATTATAGGCATCAGAAGTTGTCGATCGTTTACTAAAACCAGGAGGGTAGTTCAATGGGATTCAACGGTACATATTCATTAAGGGAGGAAAAGGAAGTGCCTTTCAACTTCCCCACTGCGTATAATTTACTCTGACGAATACCCACAGAGTATGTGCTTCAGGTCAAATACAAGTTAATTTTCCCTCTGGCTCTTTCCCATGAACTTGCCACAAGGCCATAACTACTTAATCCCACTAGCACTGGAGTTCCAGAAAACTCTTACTAAATTATAGTCCTGGACTCCCTCCCTCTCACGCCGTCCCTTACCTCATCTCTCAGCCTCAGATGAATGTACCTTCGGCTCAGTTTTATTTTTATTACGTCTTTCCTGGGGTCCTGACATCCTCAGAACCACCTCTCCATGCTTCACAAACTTCTTCCTTGGTCTGACCTCCAGAGAACCCATCCTCATGTCTGCATCATAGCAAAGCAAGAAAACATCACCAGCGATGAACCGACATATATTTGCTTAAATGTTTTAGTGTACCATTTGGGGGGTTACCATCAAACCTCAGTCTTCAACATTCTCCTGTTGCATGGAATCCCTCTGATCCACACCTTAAACAAGAATCGCCATCCTTCATCAACTCGGGAACATTTCTTCCTCTTAATGTTTGATCATTCTTTTTCTTTTTATGGAATTCCAATTCCATGAGGTTTAAACCTTCTCATTCTGTCTTTTATCATGTTTCTTTCTTTCTCTTAGATACTTTTCATTTCTTTGTCTCTCTGAGCTGCATTCTGGGGAAGATCTTTGGGTATGTTTCTGTTCATAATTCCTTCTGTCTCATGTTTACAACAAAATTAAGTATCTTAATAAAGCACAGTAAAGTCTTATTTTAAAATTTTACACACACACACTCATATCCTTTAGCAGATTTCAGCATTAAACAGTTGCACACATCAAGTTTCAGCTGTTTATTTATTTATTTTAATTTTTTTTTTTTTTTCGGTACGCGGGCCTCTCACTGTTGTGGCCTCTCCCGTTGTGGAGCACAGGCTCCCGACGCGCAGGCTCAGCGGCCATGGCTCACGGGCCCAGCCGCTCTGCGGCATGTGGGATCTTCCCGGACCGGGGCACGAACCCGTGTCCCCTGCATCGGCAGGCGGACTCTCAACCACTGCGCCACCAGGGAAGCCCTATTTGTTTATTAATAAGGTAAATCCCCAAAGATACAACTGACTTTGCACAGTTAGGGAGAAAATATCATCTCCTGCATAAGCAGAAAATTGTGCGGATGGCTTCTGAAAACCTTCATTCTCAGTAGCTTTACAAAAGGAAACTTTCATTTAAAAGTCCGAGCCTTCCTTCCTCCTTTTGCTGAGACCTACAAGCACTGAGTGGTCAGCGGGGACTCCAGGTTAGGAGTTGTTTTTTCTGACTCTGACAGAATCACTGAGCATCCCGCTGTCCCACGTGACATCAGGCCACTCTAGGACTCCAGCCCCAGGAGGAGACAGACCAGGTTGGATGCTTATGGCCTGGACCTACGCAAAGACAGAAGACTGTATATACATGTATAACTGAGTCACTTTGCTGTACAGCAGTAATTTACACACATTGTAATTCAACTATACTTCAATAACACATAAATTTTTTTAAAAAGACAGAAGACTGACGTTTCCAGGCCCAGGAAATTATACAATCTTTTGTAGAAGAATCTTCCAGTTCTTCCAGCTATGTCTGAGCTACCTTTTAACCTATCCACTGAGTTTTAATTTCCATTATTATCATGATTTTATTTTTTAAAGTACTATGTTTCTTCTTTCAAATCTGTCTGGTCTGTTTGGCAGTATCGTATTTCTTGCATCTGTTTTGTTTGTTTGTTTGTTTGTTTGTTTGTTTTTGTGGTACACGGGCCTCTCACTGCTGTGGCCTCTCCCGTTGCGGAGCACAGGCTCCGGACACGCAGGCTCAGTGGCCATGACTCATGGGCCCCCGCGGCATGTGGGATCTTCCCGGACCGGGGCACGAACCCATATCCCCTGCATCGGCAGGCGGACTCTCAACCACTGCGCCACCAGGGAAGCCCTTGCGTCTGTTTTTGACCCCTCTTTTATTTCTTTAAAGCCTGTGAAGTGCCCACTTTAGATTCTCTAGGGGATATGCCAGTATCTGATGCCCTGAGCATCTGACCTTTCGTTGCTGGTCCTTCTGACTCTTCCTCAGAGGCTTGTTTCCTCCTATGTTTTGTAACTGGGTCTGTGAGCTCATGTCTTACTTACCGAGCTGTAATAGTGGAATCATACAAAGCTTCGGCTGAGTGTGCCGACCTCCAAAGAGGTTTTACTTTAATTCCGCCAGGTGCCCTCAACCCAAGCCCACTGAAAGTTAAAGTTCTCAGCCCTGAGATTTCTGGACAGCCCAGGTGATTCAGATTCATTCCTCAAACCCATGTGAGGGAAAGCTGTGGTTATATGCTTTCAGGGTACTTTTTTCCCACATCTAGAGTCAAGGTCAAAGCAGATGAGTTTCTCTGTCATGGCTTTGCTGGTGCAGAGTTGTTCAGGCCACCTTTTTGCTGAGGGTGGCGTATATATGTAAGGGGTCTTATCTCCAACTTCCCAACCTGCATGGACCCTTACTCCACGAAGACACTCAAACCCACGGCTCTTGGAAACTGAGACTGGAAAACTCCTTCCTGGGGTCTTTGTATAGAAGCTGCCAGAACCTATTTACCTCTGTGGTTTCCTGGTGTCTCTTCATTTTGACTCCTGAGAATTTTCCCTGCTTTCTTGAAAGTGCCGTCACTTGCAGGATTATTTATAATAGTCGAGACATGGAAACAATCAAAGTGTCTCTTGACAGATGAATGGGTAAAGAAAATGTGGTATTTAAACAATGGAATACTATTCAGCCTTAAAAAAAAGAAGGAAATCCTGCTATTTGTGATAACATGGATGGACCTTGAAGGCATGATTCTCGATGAAATAAGTCAGACAGAAATACAAATACTATATGATCTCACCTATATGTGGGATCTAAAATGAAAACAAAAACAAAGCAAAACTCAGAAAAAGAGATGATCTGCAGTCACCCGAGGCAGGAGGTGGGAGAGAGGGAGTAGAACTGGGGGAAGGGAGTCAGAAGGCACAAACTCCCAGTTATAAGACAAATAAGTAGCAGGGGTGTCATGTGCAACACGGTTAATATAATTAACCCTGTTATATGTTATATTTGGCGCTTGTTAAGAGAGTAAATCCTGAGTCCTCATCACAAGAAAAAAAAAAAACAACAGTTTTTGCTCTTTTTTCTGGTAAATATATGAGGAAATGGATGTTAGCTAAACTTATTTGGTAATTAATATACAACACATGTAAATCAAATCATTATGCTGTACACTTTAAACAGCGTTGTATGTCAATTATATCTCAATAAAACTGAAAGAAAAATAGGCAAAAACTTTTTTTTTTTTTTTTTAATATTTATTTATTTGGTTGCACTGGGTCTTAGTTGCGGCCGGCAGGCTCCTTAGTTGTGGCATGCGAACTCTTAGTTGCAGCATGCATGTGGGATCAAGTTCCCTGACCAGGGATCGAACCCCAGGTCCCCTGCATTGGGAGCTCAGAGTCTTAACCACTGTGCCACCAGGGAAGTCCCAGGCAAAAACTTTTTTAAAGAAGGTACATTTATATATTTAAAAGCAAATTTAAAAAATTTTTGTATTCAATATTTTTAGTTGTTTTATTTAGTATTGTTTTTAGAGGATGCCTACTCCACCATAATGTTGGGAAAGGAAGTTTCCTTCCATATTCAGAATCCCTTTTCCCTCAGGAAAAAAACAAAACCAAACCCGTTAGTAGGAAAAGAAATAGTACCAGAGCCAGAGCCTCCCTCCGCTACCCCAAAGAAAATCCTAGAAGTCAGTGTACCTAGATATATGAATGTTGTTTGTATCTTGGACTGGGCCGCCAACCCAGACATGGGGACAGGGGAATGTCTCAATTAGGCTGTGCTCTATTTAGGGAACTTAATCTTTTTTTTTTTTTTAAGATTTATTTATTATTTATTTATCTATTTTATTTTTATTTTTGGCTGCATCGGGTCTTAGTTGTGGCACACGAGATCTTTGTTGTGGCGCGTGGGCTCCTCTCTAGTTGAGGTGCTCAGGCTCCAGGGTGCATGGGCTCTGCAGTTGTGGCTCGGGGGTTCCAGGGTGCATGAGCTCTGTAGTTTATGGCACTTGAGCTCTCTAGCTGAGGTGCCGGGGGCTAAGCTGCCCCGTGGCATGTGGAATCCCAGTTCCCTGACCAGGGATCGAACCTGCGCCCCCTGCCTTGTACGGTGTATTCTTTACCACTGAACCACCAGGGAAGTCCCTAGGGAACTTAATCTTATATATTTCATTTCAAAAAGGATACATCCTTGCTCTGCTAATATGAATTCCTTGCTAGCATAGTGTAATTACATGGGCCAAATGGAAGACAGATAAAGAAATAAACAGGATCGTAGAGGAAAAATGATATTGCTGAGCCAGAGGATGAGGTGCGTTGGGTGATGTGGTTGCTGTCACGTGTGTGTGTGATGGGTCCCTGGATACTGGATGCTACCCAGGTCAGGCCCACTCGTAGCTAAATTTAATGGCCTCCCAGAAGAATGGTTTGCACGGTGGCACTTGCAATTGCTGGGGCGTGATTGTCCCGCCAGGACTAAGACCCTGTGGTTGCCTGGGCTTAGGTGGCTACCGTGGTGAGCAAACAAAAACAAGCTAGTTCCTCAAACCTGACCCATCGGCCTTGCAAAACAGAAACTGTGTCAAGTGTAGGAGCAGCCATGGGGTGCTTCAGAGCAGCTCAGAACCACTGATGGAAAACGCCTTCATCTTGGCTGGTGAGAGCACAGGCTCGGATACTGTGGCAGGACCTTGGGGGCATGTTTTCAACATTCAGGGTTCTTTGCGTCTGCTCCCTTCCATCCTCAGTGGTTCAATGTGTGTCTGTGCGTGTTTGCATGTTCACACCTCCTTTCCTTGTTGGCATTGACCTTGGTCTTGGGAGGCAGTAGACAGTCATGTCACACACTCTGAGTTAAAGCCCCAGGGCTGGGCTTCCCTGGCGGCGCAGTGGTTGAGAGTCCGCCTGCCGATGCAGGGGACACGGGTTCGTATCCCGGTCCGGGAAGATCCCACATGCCATGGAGCGGCTGGGCCCGTGAGCCATGGCCGCTGAGCCTGTGCGTCCGGAGTCTGTGCTCCGCAACGGGAGAGGCCACAACAGTGAGAGGCCCGCGTACCGCAAAAAAAAAAACAAAAAAAAACAAAAAAAAAAAAACAGTGCTGCAGACTTCCTGCGGCCGGAGCTCGGCGGCGGGAGCGGCGGGAGCAGCTGCTGCAGCTGGCAGGTGGGGTGGGGGCCGGCCGAACTGACCAAGCACAGACCCGGCGCGGCGGCACTGCGGCCCCGGGGCAGCCGGCGCGGGGACATGCGCTGATTCGATCCCTCCGGAGAAGATACACCAGAAATACAGCTACACGTGGAACAACTCCTACAGAACACCTACTGAACGCTGGCAGAAGACCCCAGACCTCCCAAAAGGCAAGAAACTCCCCACATACCTGGGTAGGGCAAAGCAGAGAGATTCCCGCACAGAGGAGCGGTGCCGAGCGGCACTCACCAGCCCGAGAGGCTTGTCTGCTCCCCCGCCGGGGCGGGCGGCGCTGGAGCTGAGGCTCGGGCTTCCGTCAGAGCGCAGGGAGAGGACTGGGGCTGGCGGCGAGAACTCAGTCTGAAGGGGCTAATGTGCCACAGCTAGCCGGGAGGGAGTCCGGGAAAACTCTGGAGCTGCCGAAGAGGCAGGAGACTTTTTCTTCCCTCTTGGTTTCCTGGTGCGCGAGGAGAGGGGATTAAGAGCGCCGCGTAAAGGAGCTCCAGAGACGGGCGCGAGTCGCGGCTGAAAGCGCGGAGCCCAGAGACGGGCGTGGGACGCTGGGGCTGTTGCTACCGCCGCCAAGAAGCCTGTGTGCGAGCGCAGGTCACTGTCCACACCGCCCTTCCGGGAGCCTGTGCAGCCTGCCACTGCCAGGGTCCCGGGATCCAGGGGCGGCTTCCCTGGGAGAACGCACGGCGCGCCTCGGGCTGGTGCAACGTCACGCCGACCTCTGCCGCTGCAGGCTCGCCCCGCACTCCGTGCCCCTCCCTCCCGCCCGGCCTGAGTGAGCCAGAGTCCCCGAAGAGGCTGCTCCTTTAACCCTGTCCTGTCTGAGCGAAGAACAGACGCCCTCCGGCGACCTACACGCAGAGGCGGGGCCAAATCCAAAGCTGAGACCCAGGAGCTGTGAGAACAAAGAAGAGAAAGGGAAACCTCTCCCAGCAGCCTCAGAAGCAGCGGATTAAAGCTCCACAATCAACTTCATGTACCCTGCATCTGTGGAATACATGAATAGACAACAAATCATCCCAAGTTGAGGAGCCAGGAGTCAGTGCTGTGCCTCTGAGGTGGGAGAGCCAACTTCAGGACACTGGTCCACAAGAGACCTCCCAGCTCCACATAATATCAAACGGCGAAAATCTTCCAGAGATCTCCATCTCAACAACAGCACCCAGCTTCACTCAACGACCAGCAAGCTACAGTGCTGGACACCCTATGCCAAACAACTAGCAAGACAGGAACACAACGCCACCCATTAGCAGAGAGGCTGCCTCAAATCATAAAAAGTCCGCAAACACCCCAAAACACACCACCAGACGTGGACCTGCCCACCAGAAAGACAAGATCCAGCCTCATCCACCAGAACACAGGCAGTAGTCCCCTCCACCAAGAAGCCTACACAACCCACTAAACCAACCTTAGCCACTGGGGACAGACACCAAAAACAACGGGAACTACGAACCTGCAGCCTGCAAAAAGGAGACCCCAAACACAGTAACATAAGCAAAATGAGAAGACAGAAAAACACACAGCAGAAGGAGCAAGATAAAAACCCACCAGACCTAACAAATGAAGAGGTAATAGGCAGTCTATCTGAAAAAGAATTCAGAATAATGATGGTAAAGATGATCCAAAATCTTGGAAATAGAATAGACAAAATGCAAGAAACAGTTAACAAGGACCTAGAAGAACTAAAGACGAATCAAGCATCGATTAAAAACACAATAAATGAAATAAAAATTACTCTAGATGGGATCAATAGCAGAATAACTGAGGCAGAAGAACGGATAAGTGAGGTGGAAGATAAAATAGTGGAAATAACTGCTGCACAGCAAAATAAAGAAAAAAGAATGAAAAGAACAGAGGACAGTCTCAGAGACCTCTGGGACAACATTAAACGCACCAACATTCGAATTATAGGGGTTCCAGAAGAAGAAGAGAAAAAGAAAGGGACTGAGAAAATATTTGAAGAGATTATAGTTGAAAACTTCCCTAATATGGGAAAGGAAATAGTTAATCAAGTCCAGGAGGCACAGAGAGTCCCATACAGAATAAATCCAAGGAGAAATACACCAAGACACATATTAATCAAACTGTCAAAAATTAAACACAAAGAAATCATATTAAAAGCAGCAAGGCAAAAACAACAAATAACACACAAGGGAATCCCCATCAGGATAACAGCTGATCTCTCAGCAGAAACTCTACAAGCCAGAAGGGAGTGGCAGGACATACTTAAAGTGATGAAGGAGAAAAACCTGCAACCAAGATTACTCTACCCAGCAAGGATCTCATTCAGATTTGATGGAGAAATTAAAACCTTTACAGACAAGCAAAAGCTGAGAGAGTTCAGCACCACCAAACCAGCTTTACAACAAATGCTAAAGGAGCTTCTCTAGGCAAGAAACACAACAGAAGGAAAAGAACTACAATAACGAACCCAAAACAATTAAGAAAATGGGAATAGGAACATACATATCAATAATTACCTTAAATGTAAATGGACTAAATGCTCCCACCAAAAGACACAGACTGGCTGAATGGATACAAAAACAAGACCCATATATATGCTGTCTACAAGAGACACACTTCAGACCTAGGGACACATACAGACTGAAAGTAAGGGGATGGAAAAAGATATTCCATGCAAATGGAAACCAAAAGAAAGCTGGAGTAGCAATTCTCATATCAGACAAAATAGACTTTAAAATAAAGACTATTAGAAGAGACAAAGAAGGACACTACATAATGATCAAGGGATCAATCCAAGAAGAAGATATAACAATTGTAAATATTTATGCACCAAACATAGGAGCACCTCAATACATAAGGGAAATATTAACAGCCATAAAAGGAGAAATCGACAGTAACACAATCATAGTAGGGGACTTTAACACCCCACTTTCACCAATGGACAGGTCATCCAAAATGAAAATAAATAAGGAAACACAAGCTTTAAATGATACATTAAACAAGATGGACTTAATTGATATTTATAGGACATTCCATCCAAAAACAACAGAATACACATTTTTCTCAAGTGCTCATGGAACATTCTCCAGGATAGATCATATCTTGGGTCACAAATCAAGCCTTGGTAAATTTAAGAAAATTGAAATTGTATCAAGTATCTTTTCTGACCACAATGCTATGAGACTAGATATCAATTACAGGAAAAGAGCTGTAAAACATACAAACACATGGAGGCTAAACAATACACTACTTAATAACGAAGTGATCACTGAAGAAATCAAAGAGGAAATTAAAAAATACCTAGAAACAAATGACAATGGAGACACGACGACCCAAAACCTATGGGATGCAGCAAAAGCAGTTCTAAGAGGGAAGTTTATGGCAATACAATCCCACCTTAAGAAACAGGAAATATCTCGAATAAACAACCTAACCTTGCACCTAAAGCAATTAGAGAAAGAAGAACAAAAACATCCCAAAGTTAGCAGAAGGAAAAAAATCATAAAAATCAGATCAGAAATAAATGAAAAAGAAATGAAGGAAACGATAGCAAAGATCAATAAAACTAAAAGCTGGTTCTTTGAGAAGATAAACAAAATTGATAAACCATTAGCCAGACTCATCAAGAAAAAAAGGGAGAAGACTCAAATCAATAGAATTAGAAATGAAAAAGGAGAAGTAACAACTGACACTGCAGAAATACAAAAGATCATGAGAGATTACTATAAGCAACTCTATGCCAATAAAATGGACAACCTGGAAGAAATGGACAAATTCTTAGAAATGCACAACCTGCCAAGACTGAATCAGGAAGAAATAGAAAATATGAACAGACCAATCACAAGCACTGAAATTGAAACTGTGATTAAAAATCTTCCAACAAACAAAAGCCCAGGACCAGATGGCTTCACAGGCGAATTCTATCAAGCATTTAGAGAAGAGCTAACACCTATCCTTCTCAAACTCTTCCAAAATATAGCAGAGGGAGGAACACTCCCAAACTCATTCTACGAGGCCACCATCACCTTGATACCAAAACCAGACAAGGATGTCACAAAGAAAGAAAACTACAGGCCAATATCACTGATGAACATAGATGCAAAAATCCTCAACAAAATACTAGCAAACAGAATCCAACAGCACATTAAAAGGATCATACACCATGATCAAGTGGGGTTTATTCCAGGAATGCAAGGATTCTTCAATATACGCAAATCAATCAATGTGATACACCATATTAACAAACTGAAGGAGAAAAACCATATGATCATCTCAATAGATGCAGAGAAAGCTTTTGACAAAATTCAACACCCATTTATGATAAAAACCCTGCAGAAAGTAGGCATAGAGGGAACTTTCCTCAACATAATAAAGGCCATATATGACAAACCCACAGCCAGCATCGTCCTCAATGGTGAAAAACTGAAACCATTTCCACTAAGATCAGGAACAAGACAAGGTTGCCCACTCTCACCACTCTTATTCAACATAGTTTTGGAAGTTTTAGCCACAGCAATCAGAGAAGAAAAGGAAATAAAAGGAATCCAAATGGGAAAAGAAGAAGTAAAGCTGTCACTGTTTGCAGATGACATGATACTATACATAGAGAATCCTAAAGATGCTACCAGAAAACTACTAGAGCTAATCAATGAATTTGGTAAAGTTGCAGGATACAAAATTAATTCACAGAAATCTCTGGCATTCCTATATACTAATGATGAAAAATCTGAAAGTGAAATCAAGGAAACACTCCCATTTACCATTGCAACAAAAAGAATAAAATATCTAGGAATAAACCTACCTAAGGAGACAAAAGACCTGTATGCAGAAAATTATAAGACACTGATGAAAGAAATTAAAGATGATACAAATAGATGGAGAGATGTACCATGTTCTTGGATTGGAAGAATCAACATTGTGAAAATGACTCTACTACCCAAAGCAATCTACAGATTCAATGCAATACCTATCAAACTACCAATGGCATTTTTCACAGAACTAGAACAAAAAATTTCACAATTTGTATGGAAACACAAAAGACCCCGAATAGCCAAAGCAATCTTGAGAACGAAAAACGGAGCTGGAGGAATCAGGCTCCCTGACTTCAGACTATACTACAAAGCTACAGTAATCAAGACAGTATGGTACTGGCACAAAAACAGAAATATAGATCAATGGAACAGGATAGAAAGCCCAGAGATAAACCCACGGACATTTGGTCACCTTATCTTTGATAAAGGAGGCAGGAATGTACAGTGGAGAAAGGACAGTCTCTTCAATAAGTGGTGCTGGGAAAACTGGACAGGGACATGTAAAAGTATGAGATTAGATCACTCCCTAACACCATACACAAAAATTAGCTCAAAATGGATTAAAGACCTAAATGTAAGGCCAGACACTATCAAACTCCTAGAGGAAAACATAGGCAGAACACTCTATGACATAAATCACAGCAAGATCCTTTTTGACCCACCTCCTAGAGAAATGGAAATAAAGACAAAAATAAACACATGGGACCTAATGAAACTTCAAAGCTTTTGCACAGCAAAGGAAACCATAAACAAGACCAAAAGACAACCCTCAGAATGGGAGAAAATATTTGCAAATGAAGCAACTGACAAAGGATTAATCTCCAAAATTTATAAGCAGCTCATGCAGCTCAATAACAAAAAAACAAACAACCCAATCCAAAAATGGGCAGAAGACCTAAATAGACATTTCTCCACAGAAGATATACAGACAGCCAACAAACACATGAAAGGATGCTCAACATCTTTACTCATTAGAGAAATGCAAATCAAAACTACAATGAGATATCATCTCACACCAGTCAGAATGGCCATCATCAAAAAATCTAGAGACAATAAATGCTGGAGAGGGTGTGGAAAAAAGGGAACACTCTTGCACTGCTGGTGGGAATGTGAATTGGTACAGCCACTATGGAGAACGGTATGGAGGTTCCTTAAAAAACTACAAATAGAACTACCATATGACCCAGCAATCCCACTACTGGGCATATACCCTGAGAAAACCATAATTCAAAAAGAGACATGTACCAAAATGTTCATAGCAGCCCTATTTACAATAGCCCGGAGATGGAAACAACCTAAGTGTCCATCATCGGATGAATGGATAAAGAAGATGTGGCACATATATACAATGGAATATTACTCAGCCATAAAAAGAAATGAAATTGAGCTATTTGTAATGAGGTGGATGGACCTAGAGTCTGTCATACAGAGTGAAGTAAGTCAGAAAGAGAAAGACAAATACTGTATGCTGACACATATATATGGAATTTAAGAAAAAAATGTCATCAAGAACATAGGGGTAAGACAGGAATAAAGACACAGACCTACTAGAGCATGGACTTGAGGATATGGGGAGGGGGAAGGGTAAGCTGTGACAAAGTGAAAGAGCGGCATGGACATATATACACTACCAAACGTAAGGTAGATAGCTAGTGGGAAGCAGCCGCATAGCACAGGGAGATCAGCTCGGTTCTTTCTGACCGCCTGGAGGGGTGGGATAGGGAGGGTGGGAGGGAGATGCAAAAGGGAGGGGATATGGGAACATATGTATATGTATAACTGATTAAATTTGTAAAATAAAAAAAAAAAAATAAAATAAATAAATAAATATAAAAAGCAAAAAAAAAAAAAAAAAAAAAAAAACAGTGCTGATGCTGACCACCCATGTGGACTTGGAAAATTACTTAACCTCTCTGAGCTCAGCTCCTCGAAATGAGAAACGTGGATAATAACAGTGCACATCTCAGCGGAGGACCAGATGAGATAAGGTAAAGCCCTCAACACATTTCTTGGCAAGCGCAAAGCCCTCGAGAAATGTAAGTTCCTAATGTTATGGGTAGTGATGATAGTAACAGCAGAACAGCTGTGGAAAAAGTGAGCAAGAGAAAATGCCCCGGGCTCTGGTTTCAACTGACAGAGAACCATGTGGGGATTTTTCTTCCTCCTAATTAGTTCCTGCATCCTGTCCATATCCTGATTGTATCCTGGTCCTGCCATTCACTGGTTAAGTGACTTAGAGAAGCGTGTTGCCCAGGATGGGTCCTGAGCTAACCCATCTCTCGGCGGACACGTAGAAGTTTATTTTTCACTCAGGTAAGCTTGGCTGTAGGTCCAAGGAAGCTGTCCTCCCTGCCGTGGCCAAGGTCACCAGGACCTTCCCATTTCACGCCTCCCAAGGAGGAGTCTCCCCAGTCGCCCGGGGGGAGGGGGCGGGTGGCGCCAGAACCACCCCGTCTTCTGCGTGTCCAGACAGCGCTGCTCCTGGCGGCCCCCAGACAGGTCTGGTCCGGTAGCCTTTCCTGCGCCTCACTTTCCTCATCTACAAAATGGAAAGACTGCCTCCCAGGGCTCTGAGGATTAAGAGTACGTACAGAGAATGGATAGTACCTTTGTCAGGGTCCTGGCAGGAAGCGGCTGGCACACTGACAAGGATTTATTGTTCCCAGAAGACAGCGAGTGATGACCCTTGGTGCAGCGTGTGAGCAGGTGTTTGAAGTCCGACTCCTTCGAAGCAGGTCGAGCCCAACTCTAGAGCAGAGAACAAGGGAGCCCCCTGGGCATGTAACAGGGCAGATCTGGGGGTGGAGGCACAGCACCTTGCCAGCACAACACATCATAAACCTTCGTCGGGCTTCCCTGGTGGCGCAGTGGTTGAGAGTCCGCCTGCCGATGCAGGGGACACGGGTTCGTGCCCCGGTCTGGGAAGATCCCACATGCCGCGGAGCGGCTGGGCCCGTGAGCCATGGCCGCTGAGCCTGCGCGTCGGGAGCCTGTGCTCCACAACGGGAGAGGCCACAACAGTGAGAGGCCCGTGTTCTGCAATAAACAAACAAACAAACAAACAAACAAACAAACAACCCTTCATCAAATCTAACACGCTCAGCCTGCACCCCAGTCAACTGGGCTTGTAGAGCGTTGCTGGCTCCCTGCCACCCCCCCATGGGTCTGGCTTATTCTCTGGTCTTTCTCTCCCCCCTTCACTAAAGCATCTAGAAGAAAGGGTTTTGACTGCAGACCCCAGGTTGTAGCACAAGTCCAGAGAAACAAATAACACAGGACCACCCACGTGTGTCCTTGGATGCACTGTGGCCAGTGTTCCCCTCGGTATGGACGGAGCCGCTGTATCTCCACCTGGACACGCTTGGCTCCCTGAGGCTCCGCTGAGAAGGATGCGGGGTAACTGGGACCCCAAGGATGCCCTCCCCATGGCTCAAGCCCCCCCCACCCCCTGGACTCTCGCAATGGCTCCCAGTGGGCCTCCCCGCTCTGTGCCGACTCCATCCAGACAGCCTTGCTCCCATTTTAAAAAACATTTGCTGCTCCCGCTTTCGCAGAGAACTGAGTCCAAACCACAGCCTGTTACCCAAAGCTACTCTCTCTCTCCCCTCCTACCACACCCTCCATCCAAGGTCAACTCTAACCACACCCAAGTAGTCAGTTGCCTACTGTTCCCCTCCTCCCAGCTTGGGTCCTGATGGAAAGCCTCTCCCACAGCTACATCCCTAGGCTCCTCTGACTGCCAAGTCCGTGCCAACGTGCTCCATCCTCCCAGGAGGAAAAAGTCCCTTTTTATCTTCCATGGTCTTGTATGACTGTTGTCTGCCTGATGCTGGTGATTTATGTATATGTTTGTCTCCTTTACCAGATTACAAGCATCACCAAAATCATCTTCATTTCTGTGGTCTTCTCATGATGCTTGGCATGGTGTTTAACATGCATAGGTACTCAATAAGTAAATCCATTCTGAGTCTTTTTCAAGAGCAATTCCCATAAGAGCTGGGGAAGGAGAAGTCTCCACTGGCAGCCCTTAATTTATTTTATTTTGTTTTTTAACTTGAAGTATAGTTGATTTACCATGTTGTGCTAGTTTCAGGTGTACAGCAAAGTGATTCGGTTACATATATATATATATATATATATATATTCTTTATCAGTCTTTTCCATTATGGTTTATTACAGGATATTGAATATAGTTCCCTGTGCTATACAGTAGGACCTTGCTTATTTTATATATAGTAGTTTGTATCTGCTAATACCAAGCTCCTAATTTATCCCTCACCTCCTTTCCCCTTTGGTAACTATAAGTTTGATTTCTATGTCTGTGGGCCTGTTTCTGTTTTATAAATAAGTTCATTTGTATCATATTTTAGATTCCACATATAAGTGATATCATATGACATTTGTCTTTCTCTGACTGACTTCACTTAGTATGATCATCTCCAGGTCCCTCCAAGTTGCTGCAAATGATATTATTTCATTCTTTTTTTTTTTTTTTCTTTTTTGCGGTACTCAGGCCTCTCACTGTTGTGACCTCTCCTGTTGTGGAGCACAGGCTCCGGACGCGCAGGCCCAGTGGCCAGGAAACTGTGGAAAGGGCACAATGCTTGGTGGAATGGGGAAGTTGGCACTTGGAATATAAAGCAGGAGGTTAAGGATAGGAAAGGTCAGAAAGGTTTGGGAAAGGTCAGAAAGCCCCAACTCCTGGTTTCGGAATAAAATTCACTCTGGCTCTAAATCAAAATTCACTCTGGTTCTAAGTCAAAATGTTCTTTCTTTTACATTCCAGCCACCTGGCTGCTTTCTTGGTGACCTTCCACCATCTGGCGGAGGAGTGGGCACGGGGGGCGTGGCAGGCTCACTGTGCTTTGCTGGCCTGATGATGTCATTGAAGATGTGACCCGACTTTGCATAGAAGAGAGTCCATTCATCTATGAAGCATTTTATATACTTTAGAATGTTGATCTTCCTGTGAAACTCTGCATTTTATGGATGAAATACTTGGGGTCTCAGAGATGAGCCGGAACCTTGAATCCACAGCTCCTTCCACTGGCCCACAGCTCCGTGTTCTGCTGAATTTGATGGGAGTCTGTGTCTCCTTTCTTTTGGATTCTTCCACGGTGCAGAGTGTGGCGTTCAACACAAGATAACAGATGCTAAATAAATGTTTGCCGATTACATGGAAAAGCATTTGCACCGCTAGGGGCTCAATAAATATCTTTTGAAACTGATTTGCCCGTGACCCCCGACCCTCCCCTCGGGCTGTGACCTCTCCATCCGGGCTCCAGGCTTGCATTCCAGACGCCTTCGAGAAGGTAGGTGGGGCTTCCCTGGTGGCGCAGTGGTTGAGAGTCCGCCTGCTGATGCAGGGGACAGGGGTTCGTGCCCCTGTCCGGGAGGATCTCACATGCCACGGAGCGGCTGGGCCCGTGAGCCGTGGCCGCTGGGCCTGCGTGTCCGGAGCCTGTGCTCCGCAACGGGAGAGGCCACAACAGTGAGAGGCCCGCGTACCGCAAAAAAACAAACAAACAAAAAGGGTAGATGGTAGTTCTTACCCTTACCTGGGACACAGCAGGTCAAAACCTGAACTGTTCCCCCCACTCCCTACCCTCCAGCCCCAGCCCAGCTTCATCTCTTTTGTCTTTTTTTCTCACAAATCCTCCCAGCTGGTACTTTCATGACAGTTACCTCATCCGGGGCTCAGTGAGCGTCAGAAGCTTGATGGAGCTGCCAAGTTCCCAGCACCTTACGTCCATGGATTTATCAGTATCACAAGATTATAGGATGTCGGAGCTGGAAGCCACCCTTCATTACAGATGAAGAAACCCTCCCCTCAGAGGGATTTGCAGGAACCAGAGGCGGCACCACGAGCCCCATCTTCACACTCGGCCCGGGTCTGTGTCCTCAACAGACTTGACGTGGCCGTTCTAATCTCTCTGTTCTCCCAGGTGGTTACCTGTCAAGTGGCTGCGTGTTTCAGCATCGCTTTGTCTCTGACCCTCAAGAGACGGTTGACAACACAGCTCTGTAGAATAGGCAGCCCGAGCTTAGACAAAGCTTCTGCCTTTCCCAGAGCCGAGCAATCAGCCCTCCTGCGAAGCTCATCAACTTGCCCCAGCACCTGATGAGACTGTTTTCTCTAGAAACTTCCCAGCAGTTAGCTGGTAGGAACTTTTCGTTACTAACTAAGCAGCACACTCAAACTCTCTTCATTTTATCCAACATCCCCTACAAAGCTAAAGGTAACTCAGGATACTAGACGGCTGTGACTAGCTAATCAATTCAAAAAGAGTTATTTAGAGCATGAGTAGAAATGACCAAAAGTCCGTGGACTATGGTTTGACCCAGACAATAGGCACCTGGGCTAAATCATCTACAGGCAGAGACAGCCCTCCGAGGGACACTGATTGGGAATTACTCATGGACATGTGGTCTGCGGAGCTGACCAGGACCAGAGAGCTCTTCCGGCCGGAGCCTCCCTCCTGGCAGGGAGCTGGGAGGGAAATACCACGTTTGAGCACCGGCTATGTGCTTCCCATACACGAGCTCATTGGATTTGATTCCCTCAATAGGCCTGCGGGGTAGCGTCCTCATTTTACAAATAAGAGAACTGACCCATTAAAGGATGTAGTCATTTACTCAGGCTGACGCAGCTAGAAGTAAAGCCAGCCTTCAAGCCCGGCTCTCTCTCTCGATTCAAAGACTAAGCGTTTTCTGTTTCACCTGTGGGCTCCTTCTTTCCCTCCTTCCCTCCCTCCAATCTCTCTCTCCTCCCTTTATCTCTCTCTTCCCTCCCTCCTCCCTTCCTCCTTCCTTCCTTCCTTCCAAATGCTTTTCCAATGGAAACAACACACAAATCCCAATATACAAAACATATCAGAATAGAGCTGCTTTGCTTTATTCATAATTGACAAAAAACTGGAAACACCCCAGGTGACCATCAACAGATGAGCAAATAAGCAAGCTGGGGGACATGCCTACCATGGAATACACTCAGCTACAAAAAGGAAGGAACGCAGCACTGATACACACAGACCGTGGAATCTCAGAATAATTTTGCAGAATGAAAGAAGCCAGACACAAGCGTGCATGCGGTATGATTCCATTGACACAGAAATTTAGAAGAGGTGAAGGCAATCCACGGTGAAGGCAAATCAGTGTTTGCCTGGGGCAGGGGCCAAGGGTTCACTGCAGAGTGGCTGGAGGGACACCAGTCTATTTTGGGGGTAATGAAAGTGGCTCTGTGTGTGGAGTGTGGGCTGATGTTTCTAGTTGTCACAGCTCATTGAACTTCACACTTAAATGGGTACAATTTATGGTGTGTAGATTATACCTCAATACCATCGGTTTGTCTTTGTTTTTTTTTTGGTTTTTTTGTGGTACGCGGGCCTCTCACTGTTGTGGCCTCTCCCGTTGCGGAGCACAGGCTCCGGACGCGCAGGCCCAGCGGCCATGGCTCACGGGCCCAGCTGCTCCGCGGCATGTGGGATCTTCCCGGACTGGGGCACGAACCCGCGTCCCCTGCATTGGCAGGCGGACTCTCAACAACTGCGCCACCAGGGAAGCCCTGTTTTTTTTTTTTTTGTGGTTTGTTTTTAAAGCAGAGCTACTTTAATTGAGGAAGAGATGCCTCAATCCCACCTCCTCCCAGACCCCCTGAGTGACCTGCGACCCCCAAAAGGACCCCGGAGCGCTCTGTGGAAATTTACATCTTCAGCAGGCCGTGGACCACACCAAGCTGCCCCATGCAGCCCTAATACTGCCCAGGAGTCGAGGCTTTGTAAAGGGCATGAGGTCTGCTCATTTTCAAGTAAACCATCTCAGCATACTTACTGCGGGCTGCAGAGTTCCACCCAAATCAGGGACAAGCTCTATCATGGACAAGAAAGAGGTTTCTGGTCCAGTTTTCTTCTCTGTACTGTAAAACGAATGCTAATGCAGAATGGGGAGGCAATACATGAAACTAAGGAATTTTACGAGCGCGCCTGTGTGTGTGCGCGCGCACGTATGTGATGGGCATGACTTTCCTTCACACCACTTGGGTGCAGGAAATGTTTCATGTCCCTCAATCAGATCACCTCCACTGACCAGAGCAATGGGATGAGCAGTGTCTGTTTTCATTGCCTCGGGGGCATGCAAGTCCTGGGGTATTTATCTGTCCAGAGGATTTCAGGAAGCAGCTTTGTCCTTGAGCTTCCTGGTCCCCGCTGGGCATCCAGTGCCCAAACTCTATTATGCATTTCAAAGGCAGGGGCTTTGATGCCCGGCTGGGGCGGGGGTGGGGAGGTGGGGGGAGGGGCTTGCCCCAGGCCTCCAGTGGACACACCGAGTATTCCGCCCCCCATGGAACCCTGGGCATAGGAGGGCTGGTCACTGCGGCCTCCAGCAGCCCCGAGCCTCCTCCCTCCCTGGGGCTGAGGGACCTCCCTCCTCTGCTTGCCGCCCCCCCCAGGCCCCCCCAGCCAGAGTGCCTTGATCTCCTCCATCCTGGGAGCCTTCTCCAGGGCCGTCCATCCCTGTTCCCTAGCAGGTCTGGCAATGGTTGGTGGGGCACTGGAGTGTAAAGCACTCCCCGGGCTTCCTTCCTCTGATGGGAGCAGGCAAAGGACGGCTTCACTTTTGCTCAGTGAATCCACAGCAGGAAAAGGAAGCCTGGACGGGAATCAGCTTCTTTATGAATATGAGAGTTTATATTTATATTTGCGTAAGATCCATGAGTTAAAGAACAGGTTTATCTCTTTCACAGTTGTAACCCCTGGCCTCAGCTTGAGACAGTCTAGGTGACCAATAAACATTGAATGAATGAATGAATAGGAAATGCCTGGAGGACACACACACACTAGAACTTGTCACCTCTGGGAAGGGGAATTCTGTGGAGGACTAACCCTTACTATTACTTATACTTCCATATTGTTTGCATTGCCTAAAATTGTGTTTAGTGGCTCTGTAGTGTTTATGTAGTCTGTATTAAAAAAACTTTTCAGACTGTAAGGTAGAAGCACATGTAAGGGCTTTATTATGATTGTGCTATACGAGGGAGGTTGTCCTGCATCCACGGTTCCCATTTGGTAGGGTTATATTATTGGATGAGAAAATGTTAAGATAATGGACTTAGGCCAGACTCAGAAAGGTCAGAGTGTTTGGTTAAATATCTCTAGATGTGTGACTGACAGCCGAGTGGGTGACTCGTCTCTCAAACACGACTTACTCATTCTAAATTTAATGAGAAAATTACTGAAGCATTTTATCAGGAATAACGATATCCCAGAAGGTGTGAATTATACCCACATGAATTGCACCTCTTCCAGACCAGTTGAGAACAATCGCTCTTTTATGTTTGTGAGGTTTTAGTCACCCTGTGGGAATTGAGAGGAGAAAGAAAAAGGACATGCAGACTAAAATCCACACAAGTCAAAGGAGGCCCCGGGAGCTGTGGATGCTTTGGATGGCAGGTCATGACAGTGTCTTATTCCCTCTTAACTCTTTAGACTATCAATAGAGGAAGGTCTTTGGTTTCTCTGAAACCCCCAGAGAAAAACCTCTGGGGAACCAGAACCGAGATGCAGCTGATCTAACCTAGACCCGAAGACAGCAGCTCTCCCCACGCTGGTATTCACGGAGTTTCCCGAGGAATCCCCTCAACGTTCTCAGACTAAAACTCAGAACCAGTGAAATCGGAATCTCTGGTGGGTCCAAGCATCCTGTGTTTTTTTAAGATCAGTGGTTCTCAAACCCTAGCATGAACCAGAGTCACCTGCAGGGTTTTTCAAACACGGACTGCTGGGCCAGCTCCAGGGTGTCTTGGGTCCGGGGCAGGTCCTGAGAACTGGCCTTTCTCACAAGTTCCCAGGTGACGCTGATCTAGAAGATTCTAACACTCACATGAAGTCAGGAACTGGCAGAGGGCAGAGGTGCCTTCCTGGGGCAGGCCCACTGGAATCGGCTGGGCGCTTAAGCCCAGAGTCCCTGACTTACAGCTAAGATCAAGAGTGGGATGGGATTGAACACTGCACTCGGGGTGTTTGTTGAAAGACAGAGGTGCCGTCAGGCAGGAGTGTGGAGACAGAGGACAGAGTTGGCAGGGGTGGCAGGGGCAGGGGCGTCTGTGGGCCTTAGTCCCCAGGTCCAGCCCCGGGGAAAAGCCAAGGCCTCTGTGAGTCTCCGGGGTGAGCAGAGCTGCCTACTTGCTGTTACCACTGTTTTGAAAGCAGGACAAGCAACTGGAGATTATCAGACTAAGTGAAGTCAGAAAGAGAAAGACAAATACCATATGATGTCACTTATATGTGGAATCTAAAATACGGCACAAATGAACTTATCTACAAAACAGTGACAGACTCACAGACATAGAGAACATACCTGTGGTTGCCAAGGGGGAGGGGGAAGGGGGAGGGATGGATTAGGGGTTTGGGGTTAGCAGATGCAAACTATTACATATAGGATGGATAAACAAAAAGGTCCTACTGCAGGGCACAGGGAACTATATTCAATATCCTCTGATAAACCATAATGGAAAAGAATATGAAAAAATATGTATACATATGTATAACTGAGTCACTTTGCTGTACAGCAGAAATTAACACAACATTGTTCATCAACTAGACTTCAATTAAAAAAAAAAAAAAAAAGCAGGACAAGCAGAGCCAGGACTACAGGAGACAAGTAGACACTCACTGTGGGCCCCAAATGGAAGTGAGTGCCAAAAAAATTCACTGATTTATACAAGTCATTGTCATCAAAATTTTAATTTTTAAATAATTATAGAGTCACAGGGAGTTGCAACAACGGTATTCCCCCAACGCTGGCGGCTTGTATACCCTATCGTACAACATCCAAACCAGGAGGTTGATATCAGAACATTGCTGCTAACTGCACTCAAGATGTTAACCTGTATTCACGTGGATGGCTGCGTGCACTTCAATGCTAAAGCTCGCCTAAAGCTCGAAATTAATGCCAGAAGTCCATGCTGAGCAAAACATCAAAATTTTAAAAAGACAGGGTCAGTTAAAGTCTGTTAACTACCACACCAGAGCCTGAGGCAAAAGGGAAAATTAGTAACATTTTGTTCATCATGGATTTTTCCATTCATTTTGATTTTTTAAAATACTGCATTAAAAGATGATTTATCTCAACAGCTGAGTTCCTGGGGCCCCCCCTTAGGGCTTGGGCCTGCAGTGAGTGCCTCGCCCGCTTCACCCCACCCCTGCCGTTGGAGGGAGGGCACCGTGACCATGACCGTGCTTGGTGCACCCCTGCAGGCAGGAGCAAAGGCAAGGGGTCTCTTCCGCTGCTCTTCTCTGCCAACATCTGCTCTGCTTTTGGGGCCAAACAGGCTGGCACTGGCACTGTGATTCAGCCCTAATTACAAGCTGCAAGACATGGGGCTTCCTTCTTGAGGCCAGTCGGGTCACAACAGTCAGCAGCACTGTCCCCTCCCACCAGCCTCTGGCCTCCTCCGCACCCAACCAAGCCATCACTGACCCCGTGAGGACAGAGGGCTGTCCCCCTCCTGCAGCTCTCCTCCTCTTCCCTGATGGCACACACCGCCCCCTGAGAGCAGGCTGCCCACCTACGTTGGCATGGAGATGGGAGGAGGGGAACTTAACTTTGCAGGAAGGCTAAAGCAGTTAATTCGTTCGTTAGGCTGATCACTCTCACTTCTGAGAACCTATCGTGACCACAGGGCTGCCTTTCATCTAACACTGAGCAGAGAAGTCAGGGTCGGCCTGATTTCCCTCCGAGGCCAAGAACGGTTGCCTTCAGTGAGTATGTTTAAAAGGACAGGGATTTCCCTGGTGGCGCAGTGGTTAAGACTCCGTGCTCCCAATGCAGGGGGCCAGAGTTCAATCCCTGGTCAGGGAACTAGATCCCACATGCCTGCCACAACTAAGGAGCCCTCGAGCCGCAACTAAGGAGCCTGCCTGCCGCAACTAAGACCCAGCACAACCAAATCAATCAATAAATAGATAAATAAATATTTTTTTAACTGGTACAGCCACTCTGGAAAAAAAATAAATAAAAGAATGATCTTCAAATAAAAAATTTTAAAAAGTAAAAGAACAATGGGAGAGAAAACCAAGTTTGTTTGGAGGACACCCCTTGTGTCAGCAGTTAACAAAAGGCTTTTGTTTTTGTTTTTGCGTACACAGGCCTCTCACTCTTGCGGAGTTGCAGAGCACAGGCTCCGGACACGCAGGCTCAGCGGCCATGGCTCACGGGCCCAGCTGCTCTGCGGCATGTGGGATCTTCCTGGACCGGGGCACGAACCCGTGTCCCCTGCATCGGCAGGCGGACTCTCAACCACTGCGCCACCAGGGAAGCCCAACAAAAGGTTTTTAATGTAATGGTGTTAAGAGCAAAATACCAAAAAGTTAGGACAATGGAAGTAACTCTTATTCAACCTAAGGCATTTACCAAGTGTTTGCGGTCGGAAAAGCGCTGTCCTGGGACCACAAATACTTATCCCCTGTAGTCTTTGACCCCGTGGCTGGCAACCTGAAGAAGAAAGATCAACACACACAGGGATAACTCTAAGCCCAGGAGGACAGGAAGGCATGTACCCCTTGAAAGGAAAGAGCTGACAGCCAGCGTGAGCTATGATCAGGGGCCAGCACAGCCAGGGAGGAGCTTGCCCGTGCTTCCTTCAGCTGCTTCTTGTCAGTCCTGCTATGTGCAAGTGTGCTATACCGTGCCTGTTTACTTTATCACTTGCTACTGTTTCAGACATAGGAGGCCAAGTCGTTATTCTTATAAACGGGCCGTTTGTACGCTCGTGAACAAGAAGAAATCAAAAACTTCTAGAGGCTCAGAGTAATTCTGATGAGACCATTGTTAGTTGGCCTCAGTATTTTGGGGACACGATTTATTTTTAAATCCAAAGGACGCAGGAGGGGAGGAAAGGAATCTGAAGGGGAAGAATAGGCTCTCCGGGGTTATCGTTTTCCTGCAAGATTTTGGCTGGGTCTCCCGACCACGTGTGTCTAGTGAAGAAAGACGAATGGTCTTGTCCTGATGCCTCCCAGGCCCCCAGACCCTTCCTCCGGGGCCCCTTCTCTCCTAAAGGGCATCCATCTATGCTCACACACCACGTGACCCGTACAAGAGGACACGGGCAGGACCCACCAGGACTCTGAGCGAAATAAAGCGGAATCTAAATGTGATCTGTCGAAGTTCCCGTTTGAGAAACTCCGGAGCCAGTCCGCCCTGGGAAGGCGCCGCGGTGGAGGTTTAGTGAAAGCACATCATTTGTATTGAAGAAGGGAAGAGTTAGCGGGAGGGATGAGTCAGCCTGAAGTCCCCGCATGGGGTGAGGCCCCAGCTCCGTGCAAGAGGAAGTCGCCGTCACCAGCCAGCAGGAGCCGTTCGGGGCCCTGGTGGGTAGAACCACACAGCAGGCTGATGAGCAGGCTGATGAGCAGGACCACAGGCTGAGCACCGGGCAGGTCTGCCTGGCCCCGGGCAGTAGCACCCTGTGGTTGCCGTGACAACGACTACCACCAGGGGGCTTAACACAGCAGCGATGTGTCCTCTCACAGGACTGGCAGCCAGAAGTCAGGAGCCCAGGTGTCAGCAGGGCCGTGTTCTTCCGAAGCCTCTTGGGGAGGACCCTTCCTGGCCTCTCCCCGGGTCTGCTGGTTCCAGGGGTCCTTGGCTGGGGGCTGCACACACGCTCTCTGCATCGCCCTCATATGGCATCTCCACCACCTGTTTCTCCTCTGACTCTCCGTGTGATCTCTCCTCTTGTCATAAAGACACACATATGGTGGGACTTCCCTGGCGGTCCAGTGGCTAAGACTCTGCACTCCCAATGCAGGGCGCCAGGGTTCGATCCCTGGTTAGGGAACTAGAATCCTGCCTGCTGCCTGGCGCGGCCAGAAAAAAAAAAAGACACCTATGGGATTTAGGGCCCACGCTCATCTGGTGTGACTTCATTTCTTTCTTTCTTTTTTTTAATATTTATTTATTTGGTTGCATTGGGTCTTAGTTATGGCAGCAGGGCTCCTTAGTTGTGGCATGCATGTGGGATCTAGTTCCTGGACCAGGGATCGAACCCCGTCCCCCTGCATTGGGAACGTGGAGTCTAAACCACTGTGCCCCCAGGGAAGTCCCCTGGTGTGACTTCATTTCAACTAACTATTTACATGTGCAAGACTTCATTTCCAAAGAAGGTCACATGCTGAGGCTCTGGGCAGATGTGTGAGTTTGAGAGGACACTATTTACCTGATTCCACATTGAGCAAGTTCTGATTTTGTTTTGAGCTGGACTAACAGAACCTCAAACCCCAGGGAATATTAATCAGAGTGAGGTCTCCCGGAGGTCCTCATCTCGGCACCAATACCTGGCTCTACCCAACCACCTGCAAACTCCAGTGCTGGACACCTCAGGCCAAACAACCAGTAAGACAGGAACACAGCCCAACCTATCAAAAAAATGAGACAACAAAAAAATATGTTACAGATGAAGGAGCAAGGTAAAAACCTATAGGACCAAACAAATGAAGAGGAAATAGGCAATCTACCAAAAAAGAATTCAGAATAGTAAAGATGATCCAAAATCTCAGAAACTGAATGGAGACATGGATCAAGAAAATACAAGAAATGTTTAACAAGGACCTAGAAGAACTGAAGAACAAACAGTGATGAACAACACAATAACTGAAATGAAAAATACACTAGAAGGAATCACTAGCAGAATAACAGAAGCAGAAGAACAAGTAAGTGAGCTGGAAGATAGATGGTGGAACTAACTTCCAAGGAGCAGAATAAAGGAAAAAGAATGAAAAGAATTGAGGACAGTCTCAGAGACCCCGGGACAACATTATATGCACCAACATTCGAATTATAGGGGTCCCAGAAGAAGAAGAGAAAAAGAAAGAGTCTAAGAAAATATTTGCAGAGATTATAGTTGAAAACTTCCCTAACGTGGGAAAGGAAATAGCCACCCAAGTCCAGGAAGTGCAGAGGGCCCATACAGGATAACCACAAGGAGAAACACACCAAGACACATATTAATCAAACTAACGAAAATTAAATACAAGGAGAAAATATTAAAAGCAGCAAGGGAAAAGCAACGAGTAACACACAAGGGAATCTCCATAAGGTTGTCAGCTGATTTTTCAGCAGAAAATCTGCAGGCCAGGAGGGAGTGACAGGACATATTTAAAGTGATGAAAGGGAAAATCCTACAACCAAGATTACTCTACCCAGCAAGGATCTCATTCAGATTTGACAGAGAAATCAAAAGCTTTACAGACAAGCAAAAGCTAAGAGAATTCAGCACCACCAAAGCAGCTTTAGGACAAATGATAAAGGAACTCTGTAGCTGGGAAACACAAGAGAAGAAAAAGACCCACAAAAACAAACCCAAAACAATTAAGAAAATGGTAATAGGGACATACATATCGACAATTATCTTGAATGTAAATGGATTAAATGCCCCAACCAAAAGACACAGACTGGCTGAATGCATACAAAAACAAGACCTGTGTATATGCTGTCTACAAGAGACCCACTTCAGACCTAGGGACACATACAGACTGAAAGTGAGGGAATGGAAAAAGATATTCCATGCAAATGAAAATCAAAAGAAAGTTAGAGTAGCAATACTCATATCAGTTAAATTAGACTTTAAAATAAAGACTGTTACAAGAGATAAGGAAGGAAACTATATAATGATCAAGGGATCAATCCAAGAAGGAGATAAAACAATTATAAATATTTATTCACCCAACATAGGAGCACCTCAATACATAAGGCAAATGCTAACAGCCATAAAAGGGGAAATCAACAGTAACACAATAATAGTGAGGAACTTTAACACTCCACTTACACCAATGAACAGATCATCCAGATAGAAAATAAGTAAGGAAATACAAGCTTTAAATGACACAATAGGGGCTTCCCTGGTGGCACAGTGGTTGAGAGTCTGCCTGCCAATGCAGGGGATGTGGGTTCGTGCCCCAGTCCAGGAGGATCCCACATGCCACGGAGCGGCTAGGCCCATGAGCCATGGCCGCTAAGCCTGTGCATCCGGAACCTGTGCTCTGCATTGGGAGAGGCCACAACAGTGAGAGGTCTGCGTATGGCAAAAATAAATAAATAAATAAATAAGAAGTAAATGACACAATAGACCAGATAGATTTAATTCATATGTATAGGACAATCCACCTGCAATCTTGAATACAGAATACACTTTCTTCTCAAGTGCACACAGAACATTCTACAGGATAGATCACATCTTGGGTCACAAATCAAGCCTCGGATAATTTAAGAAAAGTGAAATCATATCAAGCATCTTTTCCGACCACAACACTATGAGATTAGAAATCAATCACAGGAAAAAAAAACTGTAAAAAACATAAACACATGGAAGCTAAACAGTGCACTGCTGAATAACCAATAGATCACTGAATAAATGAAAGAGGAAAAAAAATACCTAGAAACAACTGACAACGAAAACATGATGACCCAAAACCTATGGGATGCAGCAAAAACAGTTCTAAGAGAAAAGTTTATAGTAATTCAAGCTCACCTCAAGAAACAAGAAAAATCTCAAATAAACAATCTAACCTTACACCTAAAGCAACCACAGAAAGAACAACAACAACAACAACAAAAAAAAAAAACCCAAAGTTAGTAGAAGGAAAGAAATCATAAAGATCAGAGCAGAAATAAATGAAATAGAAATGAAGAAAACAATAGCAAAGATTAATAAAACTAAAAGTTGGTTCTTTGAGAAGATAAACAAATTTGATAAACCTTTAGCCAGACTCATCAAGAAAAAAAGGGAGAGGATGCAAATCAATAAAAAAGGAGAAATGAAAAGGAGAAATTACAACTGACTTCACAGAAATACAAAGGAGTATAAGAGACCACTACGAGCAACTATATGCCAATAAAATGGACAACTTCTTGGAAAGGTACAACTTTCCAAGACTGAACCAGGAAGAATAAGAAAATATAAACAGACCAATCACAAGTAATGAAATTGAAACTGTAATTTAAAATCTTCCAACAAACAAAAGTCCAGGACCAGATGACTTCACAGGCGAATTCTATCAAACGTTTAGAGAAGAGCTAACACCCATCCTTCTCAAACTCTTACAAAGAATTACAAAGGGAGGAACATTCCCAAACTCATTCTATGAGGCCACCATCACCTTGATACTGAAACCAGACAAAGATATCACAAAAAAAGAAACTTACAGACCTATATCACTGATAAACACAGGTGCAAAAATCCTCAACAAAATACTAGCAAACAGAATCCAACAACACATTAAAAGGATCATACACCATGATCAAGAGGGATTTATCCCAGGGATGCAAGGATTCTTTGATATATGCAAATCAATCAATGTTATACACCATATTAACAAATTGAAGAATAAAAACCATATGATCATCTCAATAGATAAAGAAAAAGCTTTTGACAAAATTCAACAACGATTTATGATAAAAAAGTCTCCAGAAAGTGGGCATAGAAGGAACCTACCTCAACATAATAATAATATATGACAAACACACAGCAAACATCATTCTCAATGGTGAAAAACTGAAAGCATTTTCTCTAAGATCAGGAACAAGACAAGGATGTCCACTCTCACCACTTTTATTCAACATAGTTTTGGAAGTCCTAGCTATGGCAATCAGAGAAGAAAAAGAAACAAAAGGAATACAATTTGGAAAAGAAGATGTAAAACTGTCACTGTTTGCAAATGGCACGTTACTATGCACACAAAATCCTAAAGATGCCACCAGAAAACTGCTAGAGCTAATCAATGAATTTGGTAAAGTTGCAGGATACAAAATTAACGCACAGAAATCTCTTGCATTCCTATACACTAACAACGAAAGATCAGAAAGAGAAATTAAGGAAACAATCACATTTACCATCGCAACAAAAAGAATAAAATACCTAGGAATAAACCTACCTAAGGAGGCGAAAGACCTGTACTCAGAGAACTATAAAACACTGATGAAAGAAATCAAAGATAACACAAACAGATTGAGAAATATACCATGTTCTTGGATGGGAAGAATCAATACTGTGAAAATGACTATGCTACCCAAAGCAATCTACAGATTTAGTGCAATCCCTACCAAATTACCAATGGCATTTTTCATAGAATCAGAACAATAGATTTTACAATTTGTATGGAAATACAAAAGACACCAAATAGCCAAAGCAATCCTGAGAAAGAAATATGAAGCTGGAGGAATCAGGCTCCCCGACTTCAGACTATATTGCAAAGCTACAGTAATCAAGAGAGTATGGTATTGGCACAAAAACAGAAATATAGATCAATGGTACACAATAGAAAGCCCAGAGATAAACCCACACATGTATGGTCGGTCACCTAATCTATGACAAATGAGGCAAGAACATACAATGGAGAAAAGACAGTCTCTTCGATAAGTGGTACTGGGAAAACTGGACAGTTACATGTAAAAGAATGAAATAAGAACACTCCCTAACACCATACACAAAAATAAATTCAAAATGGATTAAAGACCTAAATGTAAGACTGTACACTATAAAACTCTTAGTGGAAAACATAGGAAGAACACTCTTTGACATAAATCACAGCAAGATCTCTTTTGACCCACCTCCTAGAGTAATGGAAATAAAAACAAGAATAAACAAATGGAACCTAATGAAACTTAAAAGCTTTTGCACAGCAAAGGAAACCATAAACAAGACAAAAAGACAACCAGAATGGGAGAAAATATTTGCAAACGAAGCAGTGGACAAAAGATTAATCTCCAAAATATACAAACAGCTCATGCAGCTCAATATCAAAAAAAACACAACCCAATCAAAAATATGGGTGGAAGACCTAAATAGACATTTGTCCAAAGAAGACATAAAGATGGCCAAGAGGCACATGAAAAGATCCTCAACATCAGTAATTATTAGAGAAATAAAAATGAAAACTACAGTGAGGTATCACCTCACACTGGTCAGAATGGCCATCATCAAAAAATCTACAAACAGTAAATGCTGGAGAGGGTGTGGAGAAAAGGGAACCCTCCTGCACTGTTGGGGGGAAAGTAAATTGATACAGCCACTATGGAGAACAATATGGAGGCTCCTTAAAAAACTAAAAATAGAATTACCATATGACCCAGCAATCCCACTAGTGGGCATATACCCTGAGAAAACCATAATTCAAAAAGACACCTGTTCCCCAATATTCACTGCAGCACTATTTACAATAGCCAAGTCATAGAAGCGACCTAAATGCCCATCAACAGATGAATGGATAAAGAAGATGTGGTACCTATATACAATGGAATACTACTCAGCCACAAAAAGGAATCAAGTTGGGTCATTTGTAGAGATGTGGATGGACCTAGAGTCTGTCATATAGAGTGAAGTAAGCCAGAAAGAGAAAAACAAATATTGTATATTAATGCATGTATGTGGAATCTAGAAAAATGGTACAGATGAACTTATTTCCAGGGCAGGAATAGAGTCACAGATGTAGAGAATGGATGTGTGGACACAGTGGGGGATGGGGAGGGTGGGATGAATTGGGAGATTAGGTTTGACATAAATACATTACCACGTGTAAAATAGAGAGCTAGTGGAATCCGATGACCTAGATGGGTGGGATGGGGGGGGTGGGAGGGAGGTCCAAGAGGGAGGGGATATATGTATACATTTAGCTGGTTCACTTTGTTGTACAGCAGAAACTAACACAACATTGTAAAGCAATTATACTCCAATTAAAAAAAAAAGAAGCAACTGTGCAGTGACAAAGCAGGGTCCTGGTTCCTCCTCAAGGGCTATAACAATATCTTTGAGTTCTTCCGCAGGAACTAAAGCCCCCACCCAGGTGGAGGATGGTAACTTCAGACTGAGCACAGGAGTCCTGGAGCACCACTCTGTTACCTCACCACCAATCAATCAGAAGAAAGTTTGCACACAGTGCAAGATAACAAAGATTCTGACCCTCTCCTCAAATGTTACTGTGATTAAGTTTCCCTTTCTTCCTTTAAAAACTATCATGGTAGAGCACAATCTTCGGAGTTGGTTCTTGGACATGAGTTCAACTTCTTCCTAGGTTGCTGGCCTCCTAAATAAAGCAACCTTTCCTTTCCAACCAACTCCTGTCTGTTGAGTATTGGCTTTTGAACAGCAAGCAGCTGAACCTGAGTTCAGTAACAGTTTGCTTCATCTCACAATTCATTGACAACAATCTCAAAATGATAATACCAACACCATTACCAATAATATGATTACTGGACTTCCCTGGTGGCACAGTGGTTAAGAATCTTCCTGCCAAGGCAGGGGACATGAGTTTGATCCCTAGTCTGGGAAGATCCCACATGTCACGGAGCAACTAAGCCTGTGGGCCACAACTACTGAAGCCCACGCACCTAGAGCCCATGCACCGCAATGAAGAGTTTCCACCACTCACCCTGACTAGAGAAAGCCCACGTGCAGCAACGAAGACCCAAAGCAGCCAAAAATAAATAAATAAATTTATTTTAAAAAAACATGGGGCTTCCCTGGTGGCACAGTGGTTGAGAGTCTGCCTGCCGATGCAGGAGACACAGGTTTGTGCCCCGGTCTGGGAGGATCCCATATGCCGCGGAGCGGCTAGGCCCATGAGCCATGGCCACTGAGCCTGCACGTCCGGAGCCTGTGCTCCGCAACCGGAGAGGCCACAGCAGTGAGAGGCCTGCATACTGCAAAAAAAAAAAAAAAAAAAAAAAAGATTACTTAATGCAGGTTTTGGGTGTGGATTGTTTTGGGGGGGTACTTCTCTTTGTTGTCAGGATCTATCTGACTACAGATGTACAGTCAAATTACTGTGAACTAAAGTCCCTTGAAATATCTCACCTCTGTGCATTATGCCACCAACTCACTATACAGTCAGATTCATTTCTTTCAATTTTTAAAATATTTCTCTTTTCCTTTTAAAATTTAATTTTGTTTTATAATTATACAAAATACTTATTTGGTTTCAATATCAAATCTACCAGACGAGGTATAGTCAGAGAAGTCTAGCTTCCACACCTGTTCTTTCAACTCCATTCTCTTTTTCTCCCTATCAGTAACCTTTTTTCCCTCTCTTTATGGTTTATCTTTCCATTTTTAAAAACACAAGTTTAGATATATTTATAGAAAGAATATGTGTGTGTATATTCACATCCTTCCCCTTTATCATATAAATGATATATTAATGTTTCTCCACTTATTGATATAATCCAGAAATAACTATGCAGTAGTAGTATATAGAAACATTTCTTTTTCCTTTTTTTCATTTGAATACCTCTTCATTTTGTAAATGTAAGTAATTCAACCAGATCCCTGTTGACAGACAGTTGCTTTGTTACCAAACTTTTGTTGATCTGTGCTGCATGAATAGCCCAGTGAATGCATCTTTTCATATTCATGCTACACTGTCTTTGGGACAAATACCTAAAAGCAGGAAAGCCAGTTCAGTGAATAAAAGCATATGTAAGTTTCATAGATATTTCCAAGTTTTCCTCCATAGGAATTATACATTGCCGGTGGGAATTTTGCATTCCCACCGGCAATGTATCAGAATGCTTGTTTCCCCACAGCTTGGCCAACAGAATATGTGGTCAAACATTTTGCCTTTTGTCAACCTGCTAGGTAAGAAATAGTATCTCAATGAGTTTTAATTTGCATTTTTCTTATTGTAGGCAAGGTTGAGAATCTTTTCATATGGGTAGGGCCCATTTGGATTTTATTTTCTGTGACTTCTCCATTTCTCTAGTCCATGTTTCTATAGATTTTTTGGCCTTTTTCTTTTTTAATTTAGAAGCTATTTTTATATCAGGGATAATAACACTTTGTCTATAGTATTTTTTCCTCATTTGTTATAATTTGCTTATGGTATTTTTTGCCATGCAAACTTTTTTTATGTAATCAGATTTACTAGTCTTTTCTTTCATTGTTTCTCTATTTTAAGCTTTAGGAAAGTTTTCTCATTTTTCAAGTTACAGAGGAATTCACCCATGTTTCCTTCTAGTAGCTGTAGGGCTTAATTTTTCACGTTTAAATCTCTGATTCATTTGGAACCTATGTCAGTATACCATGTGAAGAGGGATCTAATTTTATCTTTTTCCACATGGCCATCCAGGTATCCTTAAACCACCTATTGAAACTTCTATTTTTCCCCCATTGACTTGAAAGGCCTCCTTCATTGGAAACTGTCACAGACAAATGGATCTTTTTCTAGATTTTCTAGTCTGTTCCTTGGTCTGTGTGTCTATTTCTGTGCTGATACCACACTGATCCAGTTACAGGGTTTTATAATATTTTCCTGTTTACCCCATTGTTCTTTTTTAGGGGCTTCCTGGCTATTTTTGCTTTTATGTTTTAGTGAATAAACAAACTATTCATTCTTTTTATAATTTATATGGTCATAAACTTTATAATCAGTTTAACCTTCATGAGATTATCAAGACTCCTGGCAATGCAGCCAGTTCCAACACCCCGTACCTACATGCCTCTCAGAGGAAAGGCAGCTGGGGGCGGGGTGGGGTGGAGTTGGGGGGAACTGAGCATTTGCTCCAGAGAGTGAATCTTCCAAAGACACTGAGACTCCACCTGGCAAGCTGGAAGTCCAGGTGTCCTTTCCAGAACTTTCCAGAAGGTGAGGTCTCACGATTGGTTATGGAGAAATAAAGAGGATACATTTTATGTTTCAGCACAGGAGGGCAAGTAAATGTTGGTGCTGCTCCTCTTCCTCTTGATTTTCTTGCTTCTCTTTTTTGTTTGTCTGTTTGTTTTTTTTGCGGTACGCGGGCCTCTCACTGTTGTGGCCTCTCCCGTTGTGGAGCACAGGCTCCGGACGCGCAGGCCCAGTGGCCATGGCTCACGGGCCCAGCCGCTCCGCGGCATGTGGGATCTTCCCGGACCAGGGCACGAACCCGTGTCCCCTGCATCGGCAGGCGGACTCTCAACCACTGCGCCACCAGGGAAGCCCTCTTGCTTCTCTTAATAGCATAAGCATCCTCCTCCTCCTCCTCCAGATTGGAACCTCGGGTTGTCTTTGCCCCCCTCCTTCCCATGCCTCATCCCATCAGTAACCCAGGCCTGTAGGTCCCACCTTCACAGTGTCTTCACGTTTTCCAGGATAACACATCAGCAGACCTCAAGGCTCTCACCACTGGCACCCAGCTGTCATTGTCAAAAGAAACACAGGCTTTCCAGAGCCAGCTCTGTGTATACACATACACACGGGCTTCGAACCAATTAATTTTAACCAATTAACTTTAAGGAACCAAGGACACCACTCCCCTCATGGTCTCGTCTGTCCACTCCGCGACATAAATGTCGATGCTGTTCATTGTCTGATTTTATTTGTTATTTATTTATTTGTTTTTGCCCGGACCATGCTGGCTTGCGGGATCTTAGTTCCCCCACCAGAGATTGAAACCAGGCCAGCAGTGAAAGCGCTGAGCCCTAACCACTGGACTGCTAGGGATTCCCCATCCTATGATTTTAGAGCAAAGCAGTGTGCCTTGTCCAGAGTGGGGTCACTCACAATCGAAAATCCATTTTCTGTGGGCTGCAGATAGCTCTCTCTTTAAGAAACACACATGCTGTATGCACGTACATATATATGTATCCAGATATATAAACATCTGTATACATATTCGGAGATGAAAAACTAGTGTGTTTTATCTAGGAACATTTTTAGAATCTAAAAATACTCTCAGACGCTACTCTTATGTATGTGTCAAGAGTAGTGTGCACCAAAACCCATGTGCATGCCTTGTTAGTCATAGTACCTCAGACTGCAAACAGCCTAAATGCCCATCAGTGAGAGGATGGATGAATAAATCGGAGTGCGTTCCTTCAGTGGAATTCTATGGGACAGTAAAGAGATCGGACTAGCGATAAACACATCGATTTGGACGATGGGCAGACATGAGCATGGACCAAAGAAGCAGACTCCCCCCTCCCCAGAAAAAAAGAGTACATATGCATAGTTCCCTTTTTGCGAAGTTCAAGACAGGTAAAACCATGTATGATGATAAAATCAGAATAATCCTTGTGGGAGGGGGTGTAGTCTGGGAAGCGGCAGTGGGGAACCTCTGGTGGTTGGAGATGCTCGCATCTTCACCTGGGTTGCGGTTCCCTGAGTGTGTAGCTGTGCAGAGATTCACTGACTTGTGTATTTAGTATTTGTATACCTTCCTTGATGTATGTTACCCTTTAACTTAGAAAATCTCAGAGAACCTTCCTTCCTGAATCCTCCAAGACAGCAAACTTCTCTAAGACTCCCTGATCCCCATATATCTGGCACAGGGAAAGCCGTGTTCTTACTCTGCCTTGAGCCCCCATCTAAGTGTGTTCGATATGACGGCGCCCCCTGGAGCACAAAACAGATCCAGTTGAAAGGGAATTTCTCAGCCTCTTATTTCCCATGAGTGAGGGAAATCTAGTTCAGTGTATGGATCATAAGTTGGAACGCGACAGGGTGAGATCAGAACTCCCATCAGGAAAACAAGTTCTCACGTCAAAGCACACAGCCGGCTTCACAGGCAACTCTAAATTCCTTGAGGGTGGGAGTTATCATCTAATCCTTGTTTTATCCTTTGGGGCTTCAGCACTGGCTTCCCTGAACAGAGTAGAAAATCAGAATGAATGAATGAATGAATGAATGAATGATGCGTAGTGGACGGAGGGGTGGATGAAACCTTACATCCTCAGTAAAACAGCTTAATGATCCTTCCTAAATGTGTGTTTTCTTGGTGGTAGGTCCTCCTTGTGGTAGGTCCTCCTCGGGGCTTCATGATTAGAACAAGCCCTCTCTCAGCCCCTCCCCTCCAATTCTATTGTGTCTTTGATGAAATATAATTATATCTAAGTGGTATTTTTCTCAGTGTTCCTCCTTGTTGGAATACGTCCCGTTCTCATGATTTGTGTCCCACGGTGAAATTTTCCAGTGATAAGAACTGGCTTATAATCTCACATTTTCTTCTCATGGGAATTGGCAACATTAAGAGTCCAGTTAGTTTGAAATACACATACAAAAAAATATGGCTACCCGGGTTTTCACCAAAGGCTTAATATAAAGATCAAACTGTCAAGCTTTTCCTCCTGAGAAGAGTGAAGTTCTCTTTGAGAGCCAGCCCCTGCCAACCTGGGACCTGGGCAAGTCAAGGCCCCTCCACTCAGGGGAGGGGTGTGGGAGGACTGGGAATATCTTCTATGCTGGTGAAGGCTCAGCCTGGGACTGTGGAAGGGAATTGTTTGGTGCAAGGCTGCTGCTGTGTCTCTAGAGTTTGTTAGAACAGGAGTTGTTGTTTTAAAATTTTATTTTATTGAAGAACAGCTGATTTACAATGTTGTGTTAATTTATGCTGTACAGCAAAGTGATTCAGTTATACATAAATATATATATACACATTTTTTTCATATTCTTTTCCTTATGGTTTATCACAGGATATTGAATATAGTTCCCTGTTTATCCATTCTCTATATAATAGTTTGCATCTGCTAATCCCAAACTCCCAACCCATTCCTCCGCTACCCTCCTCCCCCTTGGCAACCACAAGTCAGAACAGGAGTGTTTTTCAAGACACGCTTGTCCACTTAAGTACTGCTGATGTCCTTAGGCCACAGGCTGAGGAAGGAAGACCCATGGGTGCCTACTCTTTGCCACTTCCTAGAACATCTAGAACGTTCTTTCACTTTATCTGACACCTATCCTTAACCCTCCACAGAACTGGACTCCTACTGCATGTTGGATCAGAACCAGAACTTGCCCTCAGCACATTGACTTTTGGGGCAGGACCCCCATTGTTGTGGGGTTTTCCTGCACACTGTAGGGTGGTTTGTAGCATCCCTGGCTTCTACCCATTGGACGTCCGAGTACGACAACCGAGACGGCCCCCAGTTGAGAAGCATTGGATTAAACTGACCAGATATGAGGGCCTATACTCAAAACCCAGGAACAGACTCCCACTGTCTCTGCCCCAAACTTCCAACACCCTCTACTTCTAAGCCCCTGGGAAGGGGGCAGTAAAACATGAACCCCATGACTCCATGATAGCCATTGGGTGGGGTAGGGGTAGAAACTGTCAGATATAAGAAGGTAACAAAATGCCAATTTTTTGACAATGTTTGGTGTCCAGGAACTCTTCTGCCTGGAGCCAGGCCACAGAGGACTCACACAGGATTGCGGAGCTGGTGAGATCAAGGAGTGCATTTAACCAAACTTTCTGAATCAAATCTAAGAGCCGTAGATGTAGAAGGAATCGAACGTGAAATCTCCCTAATTAAATGCTTTCTGTGATTCAGTTCCTGGATTCAGAGATGACCCTGCATGTCTGCAATGCCTGGGTAGCCCGAGAGCCACGGTGGGTGTGGCAGCATGGCCGGGAGGTGGCCCGGGAGGTGGCCCTCACCTGTGCCGCTGCCCCTTCCACGGCCACGATGGCAGCTCTCACTGCTGCTCCCTGCCCCCATCTCATCTTGCCACAGTGACTGTGGGGACTTGACTCTTTCTGACCCCAAATCCTTTCTCCTTTTTAGAAAGGACCCTGCTAGTTCCTTAGCTACAGAGGGGGCAAAGGACCAGGCCGGATGCATCATAATACCTCACCCCTGGCCACAGTGACCCTCGGCCAAAATCCTTTTTTGACATCTTCAAAGTTGGGAGAGAATCCTCCTCTCCCCTCTGGTCAGGGACTGTTGAAAGGCACACGTGAGGCTGAGTGTCCCATGGGCTATATTGTCCATCACGTGGAGAAACCCATCTCCATCGGGAGGACCAAGGCATCACTTGGGGAGAGGACATCCTGCTGACTTTGAGCCCTGGTCCTGGCTTCCACACTGCCCAGTCCTGATCCCAGGCTTCCTGCATGTGCAGAGCCTCATCTGAGTCCATAAAATCCCCAGGATCACTCCAGTAAGTGCCCCCCGCTTTTATTCTAAGCAGGTGTGAGCTGGAGTCTCGTCCACTGTAACCAAGAAAGTGCTGGTGATTCTAGACTGGAAACGCCATCAAGGACAGGACTCGGTCTCACCATTTTTGTTATCACTCACAGTTTCCATCACGGATGGATCTCAAAGCTGGTTTTCAAGGGACACTTGTTGATGAATTCTGAATGTTATAGTCTGAACAGTGGCAATCTGTAAACAACAGTCTTCACGTGGTTGAATAAGCCAGAAATTTACCTGCTTTACTATCCCCAAACCAACATGGCTTCGTCTTGCCTGAGAGGAACTGTGCTCGCAGTTAAGGACAGCCTGTCTGTGGCAGGTCACCCTGCTCATCTCCGAGGTGACTCGGCTGACATCCTGGACATGGTGACCTTCCTCCCTTCATGAGGGTCATTCTGAGGCTGGTTAGTCTAAGAGGACAATCTTTAAAGCATGGAAGGACTGTTGTATCATGGGTATATCTGCCTATATTCCATGGATAATATTACTTTTTAACACCTATGTTAGTATTTAATTAGCAGTTAATACATACATTATATATACATATAATTATGTCTAGTTAGATGGCACATGGAAATCGAGAACTCATTCCACGACCCTCAAGTTCCAATTATTTGAATGTGTCTCATATCACTCATGGGGGCCAAAAAGCTTGTGTTGGTGGGTGGTCTCTGTGGTCCAGCTTCTTCATCTGTTGAGACCATTTCTCCACTGTTGGGGTTTTTGCCGCCAGCCCTTTACGGACAGAAGACTCGACATTTCCAGTCTCATCCTTCAGTGGTCAGTTGAGTCCTCTGACCACTCCAGAATCCACAACTCACAAAAAAGTAAAACAAACAAAAAAATATCAACCATGAAGAAGAAGGACAATCTCTGTTTTCTTTTCTATGAGCTGCCATCTTTGTTTTTCTGATATTTATGTCTTAACTTCTTATTTAATGCAAGGGAGAAGCAATTCTAAGATCTGTGCCTCTGAACTGCAAGAAATTATAAATTGTTGTCAGCAGTTGCAAAGAAAAAAAGTAATACCTTAGACTCCCTTATTATCATGATTTATTCCTCCTTTTATAAACCAAAGTACAGTTGCTTTGTCATTTTGGAAAAAGATGGGTGTGGTTTAAGAAGCTCCCAAGGACTCACCCAAACTTCAGGTTTAAAGCCTGATTAATTTAGCTCGTTCTGGCTCTTGGGTCAAAAAAGATTTGAGTAGTTTTGAGAGGGACACGCTGCCTTGTGGGTAAGATGATTATCCTATAAGATGGACGGTTGGATAGAAGCTGTTGAATACTAAGGAATGCACAGATATGGGAACAGAATAGAAGAAGAAAAGTAAGTAGGGAGAGTAAAGGCAAAGGGAGCAGATGAGGGCCTCCCTGGTGGCGCAGTGGTTGAGAGTCCGCCTGCCGATGCAGGGGACACGGGTTCGTGCCCCGATCCCGGAGGATCCCACATGCCGCGGAGCGGCTGGGCCCGCGAGCCATGGCCGCGGGGCCTGTGTGTCCGGAGCCTGTGCTCCGCAACGGGAGAGGCCACAGCAGTGAGAGGCCCGCGTACAGCAAAAAAAAAAAAAAAAAAAAAAAAAAAAAAAAGGGAGCAGATGAAAGAAGTCTCATCACAACGTAGGTCACAATGTCTCTGTTTCAAAGTACATTTATCCTTTCTCCTGCATTAAGTTCCCATTAAGGATTTTTTTAAATGGCAATTTCTCAAATTTCCTTAATCATGTAGCTTAAGCTCCACAGCCCAGCATGGCTACTATCAAAAAAAAAAAAAAAAAAAAAAAACAGAAAATAACAAGGGTTGGTGAGGATGCGGAGAAATTGGAACACTTGCGCACAGCAAATGGGAGTGTAAAATGGTGCAGCCACTGTGAAACACAGTATAAAGGGTTCTCAAAAAATTAAAAATAGAAAATACCACATGATCCAGCAATTCCACCTCTGGGTATATACTCAAAAGAACTGAAAGCAGAGACTCAAAGAGATATTTGCACACCTATGTTCATAGCAGCATTATTCACAAAAGGCAGAAACAACCCAAGTGTCCATCAGTGGGTGAATGGATAAGGAAAACATTGTCTATACAGTCAATGGAATATTATTCAGCCTTAAAAAGGAAAGAAATTCTGACACATGCCACAACATGGATGGACCTCGAGAGCTCTGTGTTAAGTGAAATTAGTCACAAAAAGACAAATGCAAATATAAGCTCTATCATTCTGCCTATATGAGGTACCTAGAATAATCAGATTCAGAGAGAGAAAGTAGAAGGGTGGTTGGCAAGGCCGGGATGGGGGGAATGGGGAGTTACAGTTCAATGGGTACAGTGTTTCAGTTTTGCAAGACGAAGAAAGTTCTGGAGATGGAGGTGGGTGGTGGTGATGATTGCACAGCACTGTGAATGTACTTAACACGACCAAACTGTACACTTAAAAATGGTTATGACAGTACATTTTATGTTGCGTGTATCTCACTACAATTTTTTTAAAAGCCCACAGCTCACGTCCCCCTTCTGGAGTCCAGGGTCCCACCTGCCAGATCTCCACGCATCACCCTGAAATGCAACAGGTAACACCTGGGACCTTGTTGGAAACGCAAATAAGCGGTCCCACCCCAGACCTCCTGAATCAGAAACTCGAGCCCTGGCATTATAGTTGTAACAAGCTTGCAGGGTGACTCTGATGTCCCTCAAGTCTGGGAACCGCTGCCCAAGGGTGATAGATATGGGGCAGTCAGAAAGGATATGCTTGAGGTTCAGGATATGTCTTGAAGGTGGAGAAAATACAACTGGGTGGTAGGTTGGACGCAGAGTAGAGAAGAGGAATCAACAGGCAGAGGCTGAATAGATTTGAGTGAATGAATGTGTTTTAAAACTGTTCTGCTGAGGGGGAAGGGTAAGCTGTGACAAAGCGAGAGAGAGGCATGGACATATGTACACTACCAAACGTAAAATAGATAGCTAGTGGGAAGCAGCCGCATAGAACAGGTAGATCAGATCGGTGCTTTGTGACCACCTGGAGGGGTGGGATAGGGAGGATGGGAGGGAGACGCAAGAGAGAGGGGATATGGGAACATATGTCTATGTATAACTGATTCACTTTGTTATAAAGCAGAAACTAACACACCATTGTAAAACAATTATACTCCAATAAAGATGTAAAAAAAAAACAACTGTTCTGCTCTTTTTTTTTTTTTTTTTTTTTTTTTTTTGCGGTACGCGGGCCTCTCACTGTTGTGGCCTCTCCCGTTGTGGGGCACAGGCTCCGGACGCGCAGGCTCAGCGGCCATGGCTCACGGGCCCAGCCACTCTGCAGCATGTGGGATCTTCCCAGACCGGAGCACGAACCCGTGTCCCGTACATCAGCAGGCGGACTCTCAACCACTGCACCACCAGGGAAGCCCCTGTTCTGCTCTTAATTTTTCTTCATTTCACTAGAGTCAGAAAGAAAAAGTAAAAGCCTGCTTTCTCAAAGCATCAGGTTGGAGAACAGGAAACAAGCTAGGATGGTTGGTGTATAATCTTTAGAAATCCATGCGAGGTAGGCCTTATCCAAATGCGTACTTAACTGCACACATGGCAATTATGTAGCAGGTAAGTGGTCAGGTCATACATTTGCTTACTGACAGGCCTGGTGACGTCACACACAAAACCCACACTCACAACACACCCCAGAGAGCTCTGAGCGTGCCTCTCTTCTTTCTTTTTATACTGATGTCAGAGGGGGAGTGATGTAGACCCTGGCCCGAGACTGAGGGGTTTCTGGGACTGGGGACTTTCAGTTTGAAAACTGGGACAGTCCCGGGCAAATCGGGATGGTTGGTCACCCTACTTATAACCCAGACTCATAGAATTTCAAACCCAGAAGGAGAGCTCTTCTGGTCTGTGGTTCAATATGCTGGCTATAGATTAGAAACACCTGGAGAGCTTAAAAAATATATGATTCCTGGGCCTCACAGTAGACCAGTTAAAATCAGTATCCCTGGGCACAATACCAGGCATCAGTATTTGTGAAAAGCTCCCCAAGGGAGCATTGAGAACAACTAATCTAATCCAACATCTTGACCCAATAGAGGAGGAATCTAACGCCACAAAAAATTATTTGTCCACGATCACACAATTAATTAGGGGCAAACTCAGGGCTCCTGACGTAGGCCAGTGTCCTGCGCCCACACACAGCACTTTTGTAGATAATAACAGATGATTACCTGCAATTAGCCCCCGCCCAGGGCAATTAACTAGGACAACTCATCCCCACACCCCCTGTCTGGGCCGCAGTAAAGCTGACCCCGCCGAGCGAGCGGCCAGCTGTGTGCTCACGGCTGAGATCCAACCCTCTCTTCTCTTGCTCCCTTCCAACTTTCCTCCCTCCCAGCTGCTCCCGAAGGATTCAGACCCAGCCCCTACTCCTGGCCCAGGGATGCCCTCTGCCCCTGGTTACAGATTTGGCCTCCGCAGTTCTGACCCCGGCATTCTCTCCCTTCAGCCTCCGGAGGTCCCTCAGGGCATCTGCTTTGAGCACCTGGGACCACTCACCTGGGTCCAGGGACCACGTGGCGGCACCTCCACCAGCAGCGGCAAAGATGAAGCTCCTTTAACTACAGAGCTGACTTTGTAGAACAAGCAAAAGCCACAACAGCCTGTTTTCTCATGCTTGGGGGAGCCTGGCTGGCTGACCACTTGCTCCACAGCCCGAGACAAGCCCCACGGCTGAGGACGCAGAGCCTCAGAAGGAAATAACATGCCCCTGACCGGTGAGGGCCCTAGCAAACTGGGCCAGGAAGGGCTCAGCTGTTACCCTGACCAGGAAAAGGCCCCGGAAAATGTGAAGGAAGTTCGTGTCACTCAAAGAGGATGACGTAAACCCTCAGAAAAGAAACAAGCAAACAAACAAAAGAACAAGTAAAGAATGAGATTGGCAGTGTTGAAGGAGATTTCTAGGTCCAAGATGGAGCCTCTCCTGCCCCGGGTGCCATGGCACATATAACTTTCGTGTCCCTGTAAAGGCCCACTTGACCTGGATTTTCAGGGTAAATCCAGTCAGCTGTCCCCACCCACCACGCCAACTCTGGGCTTCTCATCCCAAACCAGGTTGACCCTGGGGCCCCAGACAACCCGATGTGTTCCATTTTTCTCTTCCTTGTTTTTTATTCTTTATCCTATAAAAGCTTCCTGCCTTCTGCCCAGTTTTCCAAAAGGAGACCGTCCACTTCATGAAGTGTCAAGTGTTTGTATCACCTCAACTGTCTTCTTAAGTCATTTTTTTAGCAGAAGAACAATGAGAAGCCCACCCTCAGCCCGGGGGGTCCTCCCCCCTCCCCGTGGCACAGCCGGCTTCCTGAGGACACGGTGCTTCTAGGGCCACCGCTGGGGCTTTGGGCCTTCACTGCCCCGCCTCCTCGTTTGCGGTGGTTTAATGTGGTTTGTTCCCCTGTCATTAAGTGTTTTCTCCTGGTCCTTGTGGTGCCTTAACTTGGAAGAGGATGCCGGTTGGTGGTCTGTGGTCTGTGGTCTGTAAACCACGCGGGCCCCATTCCAGACCCACCGAACTCCCAGGGAAAGCATCCCGGAATTCGTGTTTCTCGAAAGCTCCCAGAATGACTGGGATGCACAGGTATGTTTGGGAAACTCTGGCGTGATCGTTACGTTGAGAGATGGTTTCTTTCTGTTTAAACACCCCCCTTCCCCCTTCCTGGACAAACGCCAGGGTTCCAGGGCTTGGCTCACTCCAAGGGCGCGCGGGGTTCCAACTCATCCCCTAAGGGAGTTCTCCGAGCTGAGTCCGGAGCGCCCTTCTTTGAGAGCTGTACGTGGGTGGGTGGAGCTGTCGCGCCAACACCCCACTCCCTTCGAGTGCTTAGTTTTGGATTCCGGCAGCCTTTAAAATTTTTTATTTTATTTTTAAAGTTAAATTTTAAGGAACAACGTCTAAAGCGTACTTCCTTTAAAAAGGGGCCTGTCGGCCTTAGCTTGCAGTCTGATCGACGGTCCAACAGGGGGCGCCCAAGCCGCGCGCCGCAGGCTCCCCGCTGGTCCTGGTCTCTGTGCTGCGCCACCTGGGGGACAGCAAAGCTTCCCGGAAGCCCTTGGCTCTCATCCTTCGATCTCAGGAAAATAATTGACACACGTAAAAACCATGATTTTCAAATCGCTACGGATAATGAGGAATGTTACTACTGGGAGGAAGTCATACAGGTGCAGAGGAAGAAAAAGGGTTGAGGCTTTGCCCCTCCCAGGGTCTTAGATTTAGTAAGTTTTAAACGAAATTAAAGAATTAATTTATGTTAACTTATTAAAGTTAACATAAATTAGCTTCTTTATAAGTTTTAAGCCAAATTAGGAATTCTCTTTAGAGTGAAATTTTAGCTATCAAAGGAGAGGTTATTTTGGAGGGCATGAGATTTTCAAGTTCAGGCACTGAGATTTCAGCCCTTCTGACTCCTATGAGCACTAACACCCATCCCTGCCACACAACATCCCCACTGCTGGTGGGTGCACATCGGAAACTCGAGCTAGACGTGGGCAGACAGGCTGCAGGAATGACCGAGGGTGGAGGGAGGGCCCAGAGAAGAGGGCTGGGACCTCTTTGATGGATGACAGGGCAGGGATGGCACGGATGGGCCTTCAGAAGGCAGGTTGGGTGTCCTCTCCTCTCCCGTTTCTCCATGAGCTGGTATACTCTGCCTGGGGGCAGCATACATGATTCTGGCCTGATACTACCAGTGCGACCCGAGACAATGACTGCACCTCCCTGGGCCTCAGTTTTCTCGCCTGTAAAATGGTGTTGGTGCAGAGGGATTCGCCATCGAGTGTAAACGTTTCATAGCAGAAAGCTTCCTATGACATTTTTTTTCTGATCTAAGCTCCTTGCCCTTTAATTTTTCTCATAAAACCTCCTTTCTGGACCCTGGGTCTCCCAGCTCCCCCTGGATGAACATATTTAATTGTCTTAAAACACATTGCCCTAAACAAAGACAGTGTCCCAGACGCCATTCTCACAGGGACTTGCAGACTCAGTGCTGTGTAATTGTATTCTTTGTGATAAAGGCAACTCACTAATTGAACACCTCAGTATAATTTAGTGTTTCTAACTCTGTAAGATTTTTTGGTAGAATAAAATCTTAAATAAGAAAGACATGTAACAGAGAAGAACAAACCTGAAATATACATGATGGCCTATTCTCAAGACTCTGACCTTCAAAGGGTCAGAGACCCTTTGAAGACTTTTTATTCACATAGAGGTAAGAAGTGGCAGAACAGAGAATAACCTTTGCCTTGTTGGAGGTTTAAGGGAATGTCCTGACCTGACTTACAGGGACAGCAGCAAGAACAAAGGATTCCAGCACCAAGAAGTTTACAACAACTAACCACGCCCCCTCCCCTTTTAGTATAAAAGAAGCCTGAATTCTAGCTCGGGTAAGATGGTTCTTTGGGACACTAGTCCACCATCTCCTTGTCTGCTGTCTTTCTGAGTAAAGTTGCTAGTCCTTGCCCCAACATCGCATCTCTCAATTTACTGGCTTGTCATGTGGTGAGCAGTATGAGCTTGAACTCAGTAACAGACATATTTTGTCCCAATTTACAGAAATGTGGTCACTTCAGCTATTCTAGCTTGTTCGTATGGGCCCAACATCCCAGGCTTTAGAGCTTTTTCTGCTCTTGATTCTATCACTCACAGTGGATGACAAGCTTGTACGGTTTAGTATTGGAAGGGACCTTGGAAATCAAGCTGATCCTCTTATTTTTGTGTTATTTGCAAAACTGATAAGCATATCTTCCATGCCTTTAAGAAAATACTTGAGAGATTTAAATGTGTCAGAGCCATACTGCCACAGGGGAGACCACAGCTGGAGACCTCCTTCCAGGCTGGCATCATTTAGTAACCAACACTCTTGTTTGTGGTTGCTCAACTAGCCTTGAGGTTACTTATTTGTACTATGGAAGTGTCTACAATTCTTTTGTCTACATAAAGATCAGGAAATACTTTCTCAAAGTTTCTTCTGTTCTCAAAGTCGATATCAAAACATTCTCCTTTTTAATGGTGTCAAATTTTATATTAGAGTCAGTAACAGTTCAGCTGAAGGCTAAACTTGTATACAAACTAGATAGCAGCTATGTGATTGTGTGTGCATGTGTGTGTGTGTGCGCGCACACGCGCATACCCACAGGGGCACGTGCACTGGAGGGAAATAGACCAACACCTCGATGGTGATTAGATTAGGAAGATGGATTATAAATCTTAAAATTTACTGTTAAGATTATACTACTTTTACCATTTAAAAAATACTAATCATAACTTTTTAAACCTTCAGGTGAAAGTACATCTGTTTCCCGGCACCTTCAGTTTTGTTTTGTGGCTCTCACGATGTCTGTCCTGGAAGTGGTCTGGGCAGTGTTCCCGAGTCCTCAGAAGGAGCAGGCTCACTCCCCACGGGGAGTGTGTTTGGTCAGTGATGGATGAGCAACGGTTTTGCTCGGGCTCCCGGGATGCAAACGTGTCCCCTGTTGACGATGGATACCTTCTGATTATTCCGCTTTGGTGGACCCACTCCGGCACCCCAGGCAGTCACCCAGCTGATGTTTATCATTGGTTATAGAGCAGGTGAGGGAGCACACACTGGCTTAGAACAGGATGATTTGGGGGATATGAATTTGTTTTGTTCTCTGGAATTTTCTTTCCCCTACATTTCCCAAGAATGGAGCTAGGGCTCCTTATGTTTGTAGAGACCAAAGGCAGAAGCCCCTTAAAGACAACCTCTCTTCCTATTTGTTTGATGTCTGCTTTCACCAAGAGTCTAAACTCACTGAAGAGATTATTTGAGGTTTCTAGAGCAGGATGGAGACGAAGGGAGTGTCTTTCCAGGGGGAAAGGGGGCTGTAAAGGGAGATAGGCCAGAAATTCCCAGAGACTGGCCGGTCCCTCCAGCAGTGGGGACCAGCCACTGGGGAATCCTGTCACCCAGACTTCCTGACCAGCAAAGGGTAGCAGAACGTGGCCAGCCACTGACCCTCTGCTGTGGTCAAGACGGACCGGAGACTACAGGCCTGCTTGTGTCTGGGGGGGCCTCAAAAGCCTTCCCAATTCTTTTGCTACCCTAGGCAAGGGGCTGGAATTCCTGTAATGACAGAGACAGAATTTCCTGCCAGCTCAGTGGAATGGCAAGCTCCATTTTATTTGATTTATTGAAAATAAAGAAAGGTGATACTTCCTGCACCCTTGGGTTAGTGGCTAATTGATTCCTGAGACAGTTGTGAATTCACTGCGGGCCTGGAACGCAATTCAGATGGATAGGAAATCAATGTCTAATTGTTTCCTTCCTCTTCGTTCTGAAGCATTCACAAGCGATAGGTGCTGGGGATGCCATAGAGAGAGGATAAGAGGACACAGCCCATCCTCAGGAGCCCGTGGTCTGGGGAGGGGACAGCCGCATGGTGGGAGGGGGTCTCTGAGGGAGGAGCGGAGAGGGGGTCGGAGGAGGGGACGCCATCCTGCCTCCCCCTGCTTGGCCAGGGCTGCTTTGATTCTGTGCTGGTACCTTGCTGAGCCTCACCTTGGAAGTTGCTAATGCACACGGTGGGGACTTGAATGAGATACAGGGAAATTTTAAATTGGATTAAATCAGTGTAGCTCAGGTCGGCTGTCAGTGCCCGGAGTGTGTTGTTCCAGAACTGGGGCCCCATCAGGTGACTCAGCTCTCACCTGGCCCTCTTCTCTTTCCAGCCCTAACTTCCTCTTGCCAGATTTGCTTTTCTTGAGGGCCTCTGCGTGTGGACAGCACTGAACTAGGTGAGAACTGGACCGACTGTGAACAAGATGAATCCAAGGGTGGTGAACAAGAAGACACTCCGACTCTCCTTTCTCCTGTGGAGGGTCCGCTGGATCTGCCGCCTCCAGGAAACCACAGAGGATGCTCTGACCTTAAAGCACGTGAGAACTGCTAGGTGAGGGCCCTAACGGACATAGTCATTATTCGTTTTTAAAACTGAGGTGCGGGGCTTCCCTGGTGGCGCAGTGGTTGAGAGTCCGCCTGCCAGTGCAGGACACACGGGTTCAAGCCCTGGTCTGGGAAGATCCCACATGCCACAGAGCAGCTGGCCCCGTGAGCCACAATTACTGAGCCTGCGCGTCTGGAGCCTGTGCTCCACAACAAGAGAGGCCACGATAGTGAGAGGCCCGCGCACCGTGATGTGGAGTGACCCCCACTTGCCACAACTAGAGAAAGCCCTCGCACAGAAACGAAGACCCAACACAGCCATAAATAAATAAATAAAAATTAAAAAAAAAATGGAGGTGCAATTGACATATAACATTATGTTGGTTTCAGGAGCACAATGTAAGGATTTGATATTTGTAAACATTGTGAAATGACCACCACAGTAAGTCTAGTTAACACCCATCACCACACGTGGTTACAAAATTTGTTTTCTGTGATGAGAACTTTTAAGATCTACTCTTTTAACAGCTTTCAAATATACAATACAGTATTGTTAACTCTAGTCACCATGCTGCACATTATATCCCCAGGGCTTGTTTTTGTAACTGGGAGTCTGTACCTTTTGACCCCCTCGTGTTCACTCTTCTGAAGCTCCAAGTCCAAAAGGAAGGATGTTGGAGGAACACTGTGTAGGAGAAACTTTCACTAACTTCCATGTCGCATGTTTTCATAGGTGGTTTTTCCCTTTCACACAGCTCTCCAACCATGAGAAAACTAGCTCAGAACATTCAGAAGTTGTCTGGGTTCATCTTCCCTCCATCGCCTTGCATCTCTTTGCGAGAGGGTGAATTAATAAGTCAGGAGTTAGGACCCAGAGAGATTTCTCAGACTTAAGCGACCTGACAGCCGACTAGAAATCAATGAGGTGTACTTTCAGAGACGTCGCGCTGGCGTGAGCTGGTTCGACCCTATTTTACCCTGTCCAGGTGTCCACTTTCCCCGGGTTCCGCTCTGAACTTTGAAGCCCCGCATTTTCTTGTCCTTTCCGATGGACATAGCCTGTTGTTAAAAAGGAAGGAACTATCTCTCTCAAGGTGGCATCATGATGCTGGCAGAATTTATCCTGGTGCTCAGCGCCCTCGGTGTTGCCATCTCAGGTAAGCCCAAGCTAAAGTAAATGAAAACTTGATCATTGTCAGTGCTGATAACGTTAGAATTACAAAATGTAATGTGTAGGTATCTTTAGGATCACCTTTAAAATGTGGCTCCGATGAGTAAGTCTATGAAATCTGTATATTGCTAAAGAAATCGTATCTATGAATTCCATGATGTTTATGCTTTGGTCATTTATTGTGTTATTCCTTTTGCATCGTTATCAGCTTGGTACAAAGATATAAAAGCAGAGAAAATCTTACCAAATGCACTGAATGGTACTCAGAGAATTGTTAAAACATTTAGCATAGGAATTGACTAGATCAACATTTTAATAGCCTATCTATTAACAGTCACGATATCTGTGTGCAGATAATTATCCAAAATATCATGTAGACATAGAAATAGTTTCATAAATTTGTGTATGTAGGTATATTTAGTGTGTATGTACATCAGAATTAAACGAAATATATATCAAACGTCGATGAACCTGTGTGAGTTTTCTGTGACTATTATCCACCAGAAAACAGAGGAATTCTTCATAAAGAATGAGGGCAAATAAAAGGAGAGAGAGAGAGAGTGAAAAGGAAAGAGGGAGAAAATAACTGAAAAGTTTAGGGGAAATGGTCATTGTCACTTGCCAGTTTTCTGGGTTTTGGAATCATTTCACTTTTCCTGTAACTTAAGAACAGAAAGCTCTTCCATGACACCAGAAACCATATAGAGCCAGGAGCCAGATGGTGAGAAAACAGTGTTCTTCCTTTAGCAATTTGTATTTATTTGTCACTAGTATTTTTGCCACATCTGATTATTGTAATTTTCAGATAGAGAACCAGAGGCACTGAGATAGATTTGCCCAAGTCCTGAAATAAATCCTGGAATTAAAAGTCATAAGGCTGTGAGGCATACACACCTGAACGTCATTATATCTTCAAAAATGTAGCCTTTGCTACGGACCCGGGGCTCAGAAACACACAGTCACTTCTAAGTGCAGAGAGTGGCAAACCCACTTTCAAATATCATTAAATTTGGTCTCTGCAAAGTCTTAAGTGCAACTTGACAATCATAAAAATAATAATCAACTTCTGTGTGTTTCAGCATGCAATTAATCATGAAAATAATAATCAGTTTCTGTACATTTAATGTCTGGTGTTTTTCTGCCTTAATTACGAGAGCATCCTATTTCCTATGAAAGAATTGATGCCTACCATTCTGCCCACAGAGAAACCACCCCCTGGTTAGCAGGGGCAGTTAGCACAAACCCTCTGGCTCACCTCTGACCCCTCCTCTGTGCGTTGTAAGTTACACAGAAAGTTGGAATCGGAGGAGGGCCTGGTCCCCGTCTTCCTGTGTGGACTGCAAGAGTTTGGGAATGTAGACTGAGCTGTATACATCCATCCCTGATCTATAACAAATCCATGTAGTAACCGGCAGTAACTCTGGAATTTGTGAGTAGTTCTAGATCCACTGGAGTCTATTGCTATTTTTAGAGCTGCACCACCTTTCCTTAAGTTCTTTAACTTGACTACTCATTGTAAAGAAAATAGTTTCTTTTTGTTCCACAAGACTACCTTCTTCAAATTACAAGGGACAAGCCCTCCTCTCTGCACTTCTGGTTTTGGTGGCAGGGTCATTGTCATGGCCACGCCTTGTGTCTGCTCCCAGAAATAGGGACGGTGTCTTCTTCATCTTCCCATCACTCTTCCCACCTGATGACGTGTGTTATTCATTCAAAAGAATATTTATTGAAGATCTACCATATTGTAGTAATCGTTCCAGTATGTGGGATGCAAGGAGGAATAAAACAAGGTTGTTTTAAGAAACTTTCATGCTAGCAGGAAGCCATGAAATATTTATTATTTGAGTCCACCCTGAGGGCTAGCTCTGCGTGTCAGCAGAAGAGGCTATTTGTGGTATGATATTTTTGGACGAGGTGATGATAATGAAAGGCAAACCCCAAATATACCCAAAAAGTGTCAAACAAAAAATACGCCTCTCCCCACCATACTTGCTGAGGTTTGAAATTCTTCAATTACTTCTTTACTCTCCTAGCTGAGGATAAACAAGGGTATTGTTTTCAATAAAATCGTAAATAATCATGGGAAGTTTCATCCATTAAGTTTTTTTATTGAAGTAGTGTTGTTTTATAATATTATGTAACTTATAGGTGTACAATAGAGTGATTCACAATTTTTAAAGGTTATAATCCATTTCTAGCTACTATAAAATGTTGGCTATATTCCCCATGTTGTACAATACATCCTCGTAGCTTAGTTTATACCTAATAGTTTGTTCATCTGAATCCCCTACCCCATGATACCCCTCCCCCCTCCCCACTGGGAACCACTAGTTTGTTCTCTATATCTGAGAGTCTGCTTCTTTTTTGTTATATTCACTAGTTTCTTGTATTTTTATCATCTATTAAGTTTTATCAATTATTTGTACTTTGGTATAAGAGAGTTTGTCAGAATTTTGCTGAAAGCAGTTGTTGATATGAGGGTGAGGAGAGAGCACAGGGTCTGAGCTCCTGAAGAAAGGTAAGGACACAGGAGCACGAAGAATAAAGAGACCAGAAACTCAAGTCGTGGGTTCCAAAGAAAAATCTGTCTCAAGCTGTTTCTGGGCGCCCCATCCAAATCTGTCATGATTCCACTCACGGGGGTCGAGAGAGCCCTAAGCTCCTCCCAGGGAGTGTCTAGTCCCGGGGTAGCTGTGGTCACCGTTGCCTGGATGCCTTCTCTGCTGCAGCCAGGTGTGAAGATCTGTTCTCGAATCAAGGGCGCATCTCAATCTTGAGGTCTCTGTGTATCTTCGGAACAGCAGATACTGGCCTTAAGAGGTCACGTTTGTGGCTGTCTCATGGACGTAGAGAATCTAGAAGCACTGGGCGTGTGAGTGGCTGGACCTTCCCCATCACTGCTCCCTGTTTTCACTGGGAGAGGTTAAAGGTCTTACTTGAGATCACACAGCCTGGAATCAGGACCAGACCTCTCGTCTCTGGGTCTGAGCCCAGGGCCTCCCAACGTTGAATAAATATTCACTGGACTCTCGTTGTAGCGAGTGATGAGTTTGGCAGGAGACTCCGTGTCCTGAGCCAAGAGCAACGCACCCTCCTGCACCTCTGCCCCGGCCCAGTCCCACGTGGAGGAAATCACTAGAATCAGGCAGGACGCTGCATCTCTGTCTGTCTGTCCGTCTGTACACGTGTGCTGTCTGTTTCTCCCTCTTCTTGCCCTCTGCCTGCGGGGCCGCTTGTCTGGTCCCAAGGGAAAGATTTTGACAAAGAAAAATGAGACAAAGATTAAGTAGGGATGGGACTGCCCTGGTGGCCCAGTGGTTAGGGCTCTGTGCTCTCACTGTTGAGGGCACTGGTTCAATCCCTCTTTGGAGATCTAAGATCCTCCAAGCAGTGCAGCACGGAAGCAAAAAAAGATTAAAAAATTAAGTAGGGGGAAGAGAAGAAAGGGGGAGAAAGATGTTTCAGGAAGGAATGAAAATTCCTTTTTTACCAAAAGAGATGGTGAAAAGCATCTCTAACAGGCAGCACACATCCTCTGAAGACGTGCGTTAGACCGAGTGTGTGTTGTGTGTGTGTGTGTGTGTGTGTGTGTTTTGCGGAGGGGCTACAGGGAAATGCGGGGAGACCCTTGTCTGGTCTGAAGCAGGGTGGCTCTGCTCTGTGACTGTAAAGCACTGGACGTCCCCCTCCCCAGAGAGTGACCCCAGAGCAGTGCCCGTTCAAGAGTCCCCCCAACCAACCCCGCAGCAAAGCAGATTGCCAGGTGCCACCTGCAGCAGAGGGAGATTCCGGGGAGGCGGGGTGGGCGATTACAGAACACCCTCAGCAGGGTCGAGTGTCTCCCCTTGACCAAACAAATACTACCCGGGACCTGGTTTTAGAGCACCATTCTTCCCCGTGGTAGACAGCTTGAAGCAACGGTTTGGAGAATACAGTGCTAACAACACAGCAGCAGAAAGAGCAGTAACAACCAGTATGTGTTCATAGAAGTGAGTTGTTGGAACCGTTTTTATGTGGCAGTAAGACCATGGTGGAGGGAACAGTGTTTTTCCTCCTCAATCTTCAGTGAACTTCATGGGACGGTGGAAAGACGGCAGCTTGGGGTTCAGAAGACCAGCCCGCCCCTCCCATTCGCTGGATGACCCCTCGCAGGTCCCCTGGGTCTGCACCCATAAAATGAGGGGCTCACATCACCATGAAAGTCCCTTCTGGCTCTGTTGTCTTCACGTCTTTATCATTTCTCTTTTCTTCCTCTTTAATGAATGCTGAAATTATTTACGAGTACAAATGTCCTCCCGTCCCTCCCCTGGGAAGCTGACTTTGGGGACTGCAAACCCCCATGGCAGAGGGGGGTGGGACACTCACTCATCCTCCAAGAGCAGTTTCCTGACTTGTCAATGAATCATTGAGATGTATCTTAGAATAGTGGTCTTGTCTAATTAAGCTGAAAGAGAAGTCCATTAGCAAAAATGTGGTTTACACACAACTTTTCAGGAATCCACTTTTTTCCTTTCTTAATGTATTTTTTAAATTTTACTGAAGTATAGTTGGTTTACAGTGTTGTGTTAATTTCTGCTGCGCAGCAAAGTGATTCAGTTATACATGTATATATTCTCTTTCATGTTCTTTTCCACTATGGTTTATCCCAGGATATTGAATATTGTTCCCCGTGCTACACAGTAGGACCTTGTTGTTTATCCATTCTATATATCATAGTTTGCATCTTCTAATCCCAAACTCCCACTCCACCCCTCCCCGACCCACTCACCTTGGCAACCACAAGTCTGTTCTCTATGTCTGTGAGTCTGTTTCTGTTTTGTAGATACATTCATTTGTGTCATATTTTAGAAGGAATCCATTTATTTCTTGAGACCACTTGTCCTGGAAATCCTGAGAACACCTGTGGTTCCACATCCTCTGGAGCCGTGAGCTGGTCTCCCGTGCACAGAAAGTGCCGTTAGAGCCTTGTGTGCATTTATTCATTCATTCGTTCATTCACTTAAAGTCATCTAATGCTTACTGAGGCCTTAGCCTCAAAGAATCAACATGGAAGCCCTTGCCCTTCCTCATAACATTCTATTTTACAAGAAGAACAAACCAGAAACAGTTTGGGGCCTGTCTGTACATCTGCTCCAATAACATCAGTGACTTCAGCTTCTATTTTGGGGAAGATACTAGGCAGAAAACATTCAACCTTTGGCCTTTTTCTTTTCTGTTTTGGTAAGGTCTGTTTTGGGCAATGCAGATTTGTACTAGCCAGCTCAGGCCACCATAACAAAATACCGCAGACTGGGTGACTTAACAGAAATTTATTTTCTCACAGTTCTGGGGGCTAGAAGTCCATGCTCAAGGTGCCAGCAAACTCGGTTTCTGGTGAGGGCTCTCTTCCTGGCTTGTAAACCGCTGCCTCCTGGCTGTGTCCTCACATGGCCTTTCCTCTGCGCTTGCCTGGGGAGAGATCTCTGGTTTCTCTTCCTCTTCTTATGAGAACCGCAATCCTATTGGACTAGAGCCCCACCCTGATGACCTGATTGAACCTTAATTGCCTCTTTTGAGGCCCTGTCTCCAAATGCAGTCACGCTGGAGGTTAGGGCTTCAGCATATGGATTTGAAGGGACACATATCCAGTCCGTAAGAGCCAGTACAGAGCTACGCCTTTTCCTCCTTGACTCAGATGGCAGCTCACCCTCTGAGCTGGGCAACAGGGTCAAAACAAACACATAGGTCTCTGAGAGCAGATCTCCTGGCTTCCCCCTGGACGCTGGTGAAGAGTAGGGTCCAGCTGTCCTCACAGAGGCGGTGGAAGGGGCTGGGGAGGTCAGGTCATAGTCTTAGGAGGTCCTTCCCAACATGCAACTCCCACCGCTTCCAAACTGACAGTAAAGTTATCCTGCCAGGAGGGAAGGTCCAAGGTACTGTCTCAGGATCCTTCTCACATGTCCAACATGGTGATAATGCAGGGCTGTCCCAGATAATAAGCCCATGGTGTGTGTGTGTGTGTGTGTGTGTGTGTGTGTTATGTGTATGGGGTGTGTGTGTGTGGTGTGTAGTGTGTGGTGTGTGTGTGGTGTGTTGTATGTGGTGTGTGGTGTGTGTGTGCGTGTATGGGGTGTGTGTGTGGTGTGTTGTATGTGGTGTGTGGTGTGTGTGTGTGCTGGTTCAGACACGTGCAGTTGTCCTCAGCCTTCCTGGTGTACCTCCACCATTATGAGATGTTGTCCTCAGTGACTTGTTCTCGTGGGCTGAGCTGGGACACAGGGATTTAGGAAGGTCACAGCGTCCTGGCTGTAGGGGACCCACGAGGGGAGGGTTTAAGCTGGCGCCGTTTAGCATCTGTACAGGGAAGAAGGTCGAGTAGCTGGTGGGCAGGTACTTGCAGGCCCAGCGCAGAGCCCAGCACACAGCGTTTTCCTCCTTAGGGGAGGGGCTGCCTGCACAGGGAGGGGGGCGGCGGGCGTGGGGGACAGCCGCGGCCCCCCTGCTTCTCCTTCTCCTGGGGGGTCCAGCTCCGGCCCAAACTCTCCAAGGCTACTCGGCAAACACATGCCAACTAACTGCGCTGTTCTCCGCTCGGCAGCCGCCGTGCCGGCACTGTCCTGAGAGCTGGCAGGCCGTAGGGGAGCCAGACAATAAACAGATGGACACACAGCACCATCAAGAGCTCTGATGCGGGATAAGGTACCACAGTGAAAGGTACAGTATATGAAGTACATACGCAGTGTGGGGAAGGATCCTTAGATGGTGTAACCTCAGTGACCTCTTCAGGAGGAGACGTGAGCAAGGCAGGGCTCCCTAGGGCAGGAGCTTCCCGGGCAAGTTCTGAAAAGTGCAGACGGGCTGAGGCCTAGGGACGAGGGGCAAGGCCAGAGTGGGAGAGGGTGGGCACCCTCTAGGGTCTGGGAGGCCACGGTAAGAACTGGGGGTGTTTTTCTGAGTTTGATGGGAAACCATGGGGGTGGTTTGAGCAGGAAACTGACATAATCCTCTTCTGCTTTTAAGCAATGGTCTAGCTGCTGGAAAATGGACTATAAAAGGGGCAAGACTGAAGCAATTAGGAGGCAGCATATGAATCCAAGAGGGAGATGATGGAGTTTGAGATCAGGGTGGTCCCCCTGGAGGAGCTGGAAGCCATCCGAGCTGCCGTGCTGCTTAGGAAGCTAAGCCCAGGTGTGGGGAGGGAATTCGGGAAGTTCAGCCCGTTCCCTCAAAGGCTTCGGGGAATTTCAATTCCCTGTCCTGCCACTGCCCACATTTCCAGGAAGGTTTTAGGGCCTGTACAGAGGGCTGTCCTGGCTGCCAGCCGCTGACCTGCTTCTTGGTGCCTCTCTGCTGGCTAAGAGTAGTTGAAGTATCGAAGTTTGAGAACCCTTAGGCTTTTGAGTAAATAAGCACAGACGTAAGGTTACATCTCTACCACTCCTCAGCATCTTCATCTTCACCAGCTTTCTAGAGCGGAAGAGAAAGGGTGGAGACGGCCACGGTATGCAGCCCCTTGTATCTGCGCCCGGTTTGCCCCAGGAGGAGCATCCGAATTACATTTTGAATCGCGACTCCCCAGTAAAGTGAAGGTCTCAGGCACATGTGGAACATGTGTGCGATTTTGCTTTCCTTCCCACTAAGACTCTCTGGGTTTTCATTGGGTAAACGTGGGGGTGTGTCTTGCATGTGACCTTGCCAGCCACGTGCGTCTCTCAGTGGGGAGAAGAGGTTTTCTGTGGGAAAGCGGATGGTGCAGAATGGGTCGTTGTAGGATTTCAGGGGGTGCTGGACAGAGGAAAAGTGGGGCCATATTTAAAACAACAAAGAGCTTCCTGGTTTGAAATTGGACAGCATAGCACTGAAAAGAAACAAAACTTACCTCTAGACCACATTCCTAAACCATGTCTTCAACCTGAGTATTAAAGCTTGAAATTAGGGTGTTTCTTAGGCTTTTGTACACTTGGGGAGGAAAGGAGTTGTTGTTAGAACCTGGTTCTTGGCCAGGGAAGCTCTTCGTAAGGGAGGACTTCCCCAGGAGGAAGGGAGGGAACCAGTGGGGCATGTGGTAGGTGTTCTGTGAACATGTGCTGAACGTATGGAAAATGGCCTGGCTCTCCCTTCATTGGTTCATTCATTAAGTAGACATCAAATGAGCTCCTGCTGTGCCCGGCCCCTGTGCTAGGTGCTGGATGAACATCACCAAATAGCACAGATACTGTGCCTGCCATCGTGGAGCCCGAGGGGAGGACAGACAGGGACAAATGCATGACAAATTGTGATCAGGGATGTGAAGGGGCCAGACCAGGTGCAGTGATGGACAGTGCAAGCAGGCAGAGACCACCTCCATCAGGAAGGGGTCACGGGGCAAAATGTGGCTGTGGATGATCCTTCTGGGGTCAAGGTGTTGACCCCTTGATGAGAAAGCCCTGTAAGAAGGCAAAGCTGTGGGTAAAGTATAGAGTTTACTTTTAATTATTTTTTCCTTCCAGTTTTATTGGGATGTAACTGATATATAGCCCTGTGGAAATTTAGGAGGCACAGCGTAATGATCTGACTTACGTGCGTCATGAAAGCATTACCACAAGTTTAGTGACCATCCATCACCTCATACAGATACAACATTAAAGAAATAGAATGAGTCTACTAGGAGCGGTGCGTTTGGGGAGGGAGCTGGGGTGGGTAAGGAGAATGTTTAGAGAGAACCCTTGTAGCCTCGACCCTGCCTCTGCTGAACCAGGCTGTTTAGAAATACACGATGTCCCGCTGGAGAATGTGGGCCCAGCCGTCCCACCTCCCCAGTTAATTCGGGTCCCCTCATGTCTTACAGCTGCTGCAGGATTCAGGTCCATAGCCGAAGAAGAAGATGCGCTGCTCAGACATTTATTCCAAGGTTACCAGAAATGGGTTCGCCCTGTATTACAATCTAATGACACCATAAAAGTATATTTTGGGTTGAAAATATCTCAGCTGGTAGACGTGGTGAGTAATCTTCGGCCCTCAGCTGCAAAGAACATGCATTCCTTCACCCACTCTCGAGGCTAAAATTTGATTTTGTTTTCTTTCCCCATGTCTGCCATTTCAGTTTTAAAAATAAAACCTGCCCCCAAGAAGCCAGTGAAATGACCCGCGGAAAGAATGAGAATGTCATTTTCATTGCAACACTGCTGGTGGGTGTGGGTGGCGTGGAGGAGGGACTTTTTCCTCGGGGGTGGGGTGGGGGGGTGTGCCTGCTAGGAGGGCATCACCCTTGGCAGTTCTGCTGGAGCCACCACGGTGCGCATCAGGGCGAGGGGCAGGGCTGCCCGGGTGGGGCTGAGCCAGGGCTGGCAGGGCTGCTTGCGGGGAGGGACGGCAGATGGTGACAGCATCGGAGTGAGTGCCTGGGTGACCCCATCCCCTCCCGGATGCCCTCAGGACCCCATACCTTTCCCTGACCCACCACACCTTAACATCCTCTACTCATTTTCCTGTCGGGCTCACATTTCTGCCACGATGTCCCTGGGGAGATCCATGAACTTCAACAACCCCGATTCTGCGGAATCATTCTGCCGTGGTCCCCAAAGTCGCAGAATAATCCTCCGCCATTGCCCAAGTCCTCCACGCCACGACAAGCGCACACACGCATCCTCCCCAGCTGACTCAACGCCCGGGATTCCTTCTAGAAAATCATGCAACGCCCGTCTCCGATTTAGCTGATGCTTCATTCTACTTCCCGCCCTTACCGTGCCTTCGGTTATGCAAGTTTATAGAAATATCACCAGAGTGAACTACCACTCGCTCTAATGATTAGTTTTCATTTTAAGCAAAATACGCATAATGCTTTAGGGTCTCAATGTCATTTAACTGTTCTTCAGTTGAGAATCCTTTTCACTTTGGACCCCTCAAAGGTAAGACTCAGGAAGTCTCGGACCAAAAAAAAATTCCAATACACAGTTTCACTTAATTTGAATTTAATTTTCATTCTCTTAGGATGAAAAGAATCAGCTGATGACAACAAACGTGTGGCTCAAACAGGTAACTGTCAGTCCAAGGGCTGTAGCTCCCCCCTAACTCTTCCCATTCTTTTCTACTGAGAAAGGCTCCCGTTGAAAAATAATTATTTTAAAGAGCATATTGAGTTCTTCAGAGAGATGTTTGGGAGTGTTTGGGGAAGGGTTTATTCTTTTGTGTTCTCTTCTGCACGAGTCAGAGGTCAGTCTGGAAGCTCGTAGGCACACCTTGCTCTGTCTTCTTGCTTCTGGAGTGGGCAGGTAGGAGGGTGGCTCTAACACTGAGTCCAGGGCCCTGGTCCCTGGGCTACTTGGAGAAAGGGGGGAAAGGTTTCAGGGTGCAACTTATCCCCATTGAAGCTATCACAACTGGATAAGAAAATCAGGGATGTTAAATTCTCCCTCCTCCCCCCTGATCCTCCCTGGGATGACTCTTCCCCTAATGTTGTTCCCTAGAAAGAGAAAATGGGGAATGACAGAGGCCACTCACCACCAACTTCAGAACAAGGTGAAGCCCAAGTCAAAAATGATGAATCTCTGTTTTCCTAATATGACTAGAAAAGCATGTGAATTGTTTTCAGCTCCTAGCTTGGCCATAGCCTGTTTCTTGCTCTTTCTGGAGTGGCCAGGAAATAATTACCATTCAAGTTTGCATATGTCATGTAAAGGAGAAAATATTGGCACTTCCTTGATAGGAGGTGAGAAGGTTGATTTCATTGCTTATTTTTTATTTTTGTTAACAATTATTGGGTTTTTTACGTGATGTTGCCTCATCTCCCAGAGATTTAAAATCTTCCCAGTGGGGATATGTTAATTATCTCACTTAATTTTAATGTACAAACATAATATTTTTCACTTGTTTATATTGAAATGAATTAGTTATCTATTCAGGTTTAGTAGACTTGTTCAGGTCTTTCTGCTAATCGTTTGTTTATAAGGAACAATGGATAAAAGAGACTGTAAGGACATTCCCTAGACTTCATCTGGTGTCATCAAATTTCTCCTACCCCAAAACTTTGATCAGAGTTGGATAATCATTATAAATTTTACTAGTTTCCAGTTCTCTGATTCTTTTCTTGGTAGGTATGTTAGCATGTTCTGAAATGGATCTGCATATTTTTTTACTTGCAAATAAAAATGTCCAGGAGGAAATAATAAGCTAGGAATGTAGATATAAAAATACAATTTAAATGAATGTATTTTTTGACATACCTATCTCATTCCTCAGAACTTATCCCACTTTTGCACTTTCTAAAGTGGAATTTGGAGGTATTTTGAGTTCATAAAAATCAGTAAGAAGTCCTGTATTTGAGCTTTCAGGGAAGAGAAGAAAAACTTTTCTGTTAAAGTGTAAATAGGCTTGGGAATTTGGCAAAAATAAAACAAACGAACAGACTCTCACTGATTCACACACACCTCCTCCAGCTGCCCCTTGAGGCTAAGCTCTTACACTTAAAACAGTGGTCCGGGACCCTTGGCCTTTGAGATAGTAAGGACTTCTCACTTTTCTTGAGATTTTGGAAATAGGGAGTCATTTCAACCAAAGAGAACAATGTCAGACATGAAGGGAAGAAACCACTGCTCCTTGGTTTCTAGCTGTACTTTGGAAATGACCTCTCGCAAACCTATGCCCCAGAATCACGGTGGCCTGGTGAGAGCCTCCAGGGCAAGACAGAACCAACACCTAAAACCCCCCAACACCCAAAACAGAGCAAGAGAAATCTCCAGGGGGGAGGTGGGGGCTTGCTAGCTGACACTTAGAAAAGCCAGCTGGGGACTTTGGTTCCCATGTCATTGAAGTAACGAGAGTAACATGGTTTCATTGCATTAATTTGCAATGGGTTGTCATGGCTCTTATCCATTTACATTTCTCAACCTCTCTGAATTAGCAGAGCAGGTATCATTACCCCTGTTACCAGAGCCTGAAGAGTCTGCCTCACCTGGCTGGAACCAGCTTTCCCCAGTTAGGGCCTTGTCTGCACATCCAGCTTCGCACAAAACATCAAGGCCTGTTTCTAAATTAGAGGATGATCCAAAATGGGAGAAACCACCGAGAATATTAGGAAACTATTCCACTCACACAGGTTGGATTTGGAGCAGGAATGTCACAATAGGTATTAGTCAATAAGGGCTATGTTGTGGCACAAACAATGTGGCAACAAAAAAGAAAGGAGAATCTATGGCCTGGGTGGCAGGCAGGGAAGGCTGCATGGAAGAGGAGACATTGGAGCTCCACTGTAATGTTACTTTTATACATTTTTTAAAGCTTTTTAAAACTAAAAAAGTAAAAGAAAGGACAGAAGAAAAGGGATGATAAAAAGAAGATACAATTGATGTTTAAAAAAAACTACCATTAGTGTTTTACACAGATGTCAGTTTCAGAGTAGCCAACAACAATACTGAGATTTATTGAGCACCTGCCAAGTGCCCAGTCACTCTGCCGCTGTGTCATGGGAATGAATGCATTCAGTTCTCACAGCCACCCCCTAAGACAGGCCTGTTATTATTCCCACCTTGCAGATGAGAAGACTGAGGATTGGAGGACTGGAGTGACTTGCCTCGGGTTACACAGTATTAGGTGCAGCCTGGCTTGTATAAAGAAACCATATTCTTCTTCAGACTGGAGGGAGCTGACGGGAGACGTCCAGCGCTCCTCTCAGGGCTGTCCCTGTAGAGTCCGGTTCCTAATCCTGGCCTTCTAAAGCTTCGATTCCTCAGCCTCTGGGACGTCTCATGGAGTTGGTCTAGAAAGACACGTGGGACAGGATGAGGCTAGGGTTCGCTCCATCTTCCATTCATTCCACAGGCTTTACTGAGAGGCTGCTAAGGGCCAGGCACTCTGCTAGATCCTGGACGTACAGAGCACAAAACAGCCCTGCTTCAAGGAGAGGATCTGGTGTTAGTTGTGTAAAAAATAACTACTGTAATATGCTAAACACCATAAGGAAAGTATATACATAAGGAACTGGGTCATTACAATAATGACAATGAAACAGGGAGTAAATCAGGGAAGGCTTCCAAGGGGAGGAGACGTCTAAACTGGCTCTCGCAGGATCAGTAGAAGTTCTACAAGCCATAAAAATGGAGAAGTTGTGACCCACCTGAATAGGCTTCCCAATAACACGACTTCCCAAAGCTTTCACACCAGAGCAAACCTACAGGAAACTCTTTCCAATCACCCCTGTCTACCTCAGTCAAAATAAAGACAAAAATGACCAAACCTTCCTCTTTTGTCATTGCCCTCTCAGACACTGAAAAGTGCCCCCTAGTTCATTTCCACAGAGAGAATAAAATTCTACCTACTTGGACCAAAAGCATGTCTCCTGATAGCATATGCAACTGAGATGCTTGGGTTTTTTGTTTGTTTGTTTGTTTACCCAATTCCTCTGCTGTATCTTCTATTTCCTTCATTCTCGTCTGATATATCTAGACATTTCTCTTCTATCCTCTCAACCACAGACCTTTACAAGCACAAATTTAGTGACATGCTGAAAAAGTCCTCTACGTGGAGCTATTTTTATGTTACTGATTTTATTTTGCAAACACATTTGTCTTCCTCCTTCGTACTCCCAGAGAGTAATCAAGACCATATAAATCATAAATAGATTATTAACTCACTAAAACTCCGTGAGAAATACTTCCCTAGCTGCTCAGATTCTGCTTCGTCGTTGTCAACGTTAGGAAAACTGCACCGTAGGTACCCAAAAGGGGATGGAAGATGAAAATATCCCTTCTTTAATGACAGGAGGGTTGGCCCTTTGCCTAGATGTTATCGTGTGAATAATCACTCTGACGACAGATGTCAAGTATATTCACTCAACTAGCACTTCCTGAGCACTTACTATGTGCCAGGGATGGTGGAGGGCACTGGGCCTGCACCACTGGAGGCATACTCCAGTGAACCAGTAAGATTCACTGTCGCTGGGGGCCGGCTGCTATCCTAGCCCCATGACGACCCCAGGGGAAACAAAGCTTCCTTAATCTCTGCCCAGGCCAACACCTGAGACGGGTGTTGTTTCTCCAACAGCTGATTCCTGTTTTAGATCAAAAAAAAGTTCAGAAACATGATGAAGGTCTCCTTGGATGAATCCCTGCAGCTGGCTTGCAGGAGAAAACCAAGAAGCTGATTTATTTCATAACAAACCCAAGGAAAGGACGGCCTTGCCGTAAGGTCTGGGCCACGTTCCCAAAGCCTTCCACAGCCTGTAATGGCACTTGTACGTCTAGGAATTTACCCCAGACCTCCCTCACCATCTTATTTTCCTTCCTTTTCTACAGCCTCGCTCTGACCTAAGCAGAGGAGACCCGTGGGGTCTTCTGATTCACGTGGATTCAAGCAGGAATCCAAAGTCTCGCTGTATAAACTTGAGCAGGTCACTTCGCCTCTCTGACCCTCAGTCTCTTCATCTAGCAAATAGAGGCAATGCCTAGCTCACAGTGTCGCTGGAAGGTTAAAGGGGATTGTGTGCATGAATGTGACTCCTACATGGTCTGGCACGTAGTGGGGACTCAATACATGTCATTTCCTGGTGCCACCTTTGTAGGCTTTCTCATCCTTAATGACAAAGCCCATTTCTTGGCCTTGACAACTCATAGATATTATGGGAATATGAGACATATAATATGTCATGTGGCTGTCTTTAAAGTGAATCAACATTAATTCAGTTTTAGGAATTTCACACCTGGCTTTGAGATAACTGAAGATCCCAAGGGTGTCCCAGAGGTTGCCCATCACCAGCAAGGAATATTGGTTCCTTACTCTCTTTTGGTCTTGGGATTAAGAATGACTAATTATGATAATAATATTTTTTCTAATTATTAAGAATAATTAGAAGAATTTATTTATTATAAAAAAGTCATGACTTATAGTTTAAAAAAGTCGTATGATTTAGGTTTAAATGAAATTTGGTAATATCTCGACACGTATGGGTGATATTTCAGGTAATATATGTAAGAAAAGACAGTTTTAAGGGAATATATATGATATGGATTTGAAGTTGCACTTTTCAGAATTAAGAGAGCTAGACTGGGAGTATGTTTCCATTTTTTTTCTCAGTCAGAGATTAACTTTGGTATTTGGCCCTGACCTACCCTGTGCTCCCCTGTTTCCTATAATAACAAGCTCTCAAGCCCTTGACTGCTGCAAAGTGGAGCTGATGTTTGTACAGGGCTTTGGGAATCTTGGCCGGGACATGCACCATGAACACTGGATATTGTTTCTAATCTACTGCTTTAAGAAGGCAGAGACAGGAGATCAATCTCCAAATGGCTCCACGGTTTCAGAGAGAGCAGGGAAGTGACCAGAAAGCCTCACAGCTCCTTAGAGAGCGGGACCGGGGATTTGGGCTCTGAATCCTCACCTTGACCCAGCTGACCCTAAGACGAGCAGTGGCCCTGGGGTGTGGGGCTCAGCCAGCATCATGGTGGACCACAACCTGCTGGGAATTCTGTGAGCCGCTCTGATGGGCACGTCGGGGGGGAGAGCGTCTCCGATTCCCCAGGTCTAGCATCAGAAGGACCCCAAGATGGTGAGGAATGTCTCCCTTAACCCCGCAGAGGAGCACAGCTAGTAAAGAACAGTGCAGGGGTGGAACTCTAATTCAGAGTTGCCTCTCTCTTTGTCTCTCTCTCTCGGGTACCCCCAAGTAAGTGGCAATGACCACAAGTCCCACCTGCCCCTTTTCCTTGACTGGTCAAGAGCACACCCTGAATCCACTGGAGCTGTCTTTATATCCTCCTCGAGGATTGAGACGTGTCCCTCATTCATCCATCCACTCACGTCTGCTGTTCACCCTGGAACGGCGCCCACAGCAGACCTGCCCTCCGCAGCACCCACTGCCCCTTCCTACCCTCTGCTTCAGCTGCGATGTCGTCAAATCCTAACCTCCTTCCCGGACCACTCACTGTCCTGCATCTCCACACCCAAACGCGCCCTTCATGGCAATGACCACAGGGAGTGGTGATGGTTTGCCGGTTAGTTTACTCGTTCTTGTCTGAGGCAGCCCCAGGCTAGGAGGGCAAGGCGGCCCTGCTCAGTGCTGGTATAAGCCTCGCATATTTGTGGAATGAATTAATTCCCCCCAAACTGTGAGCCTCCTAAAGCACTGTCTCGGAGCTGTCTCTGGCCACAGCTGTGCATCTTGCTGTCCGGTGAGCGAGACAAATCTTTCTGACGGAACAGTCTCTCCCTCTGGGGCTTGGCCCGCTTCCCTGAGCACAGTCTGTATGGCCGGTGTGCGTTTGCTGGGATGTGCCCCCAGAATGTGAGCTCCCCCACCTTCCTCCTTGGCTGTAGAGCCGGGCTTAGGCAAAGACGGGCAGTGCCTGTAGAAGAGAGAAGACTGAATTCCAGAAGCAGGCAATTTGATTTCCAGATCTTTAGGTTCCAAGCGGAAGAATTGTGGGTTTGGATTCACTAACTGTGCTCGCTTAACACTGATTTTTAAAGACGGAGCCAGAGTGTAAGAGCCGAGCTCCAGCCAGTCTGCCCGAGGGCACGTCTGTCCCCGGGGCTCATCGCCTGTGGGCCTGCAGCTCGCTCTCTGCTCGGGATCTACTTTTATATATAGAAATATACTTTCCATATATATGAAGAACTAAAAACTCAGTAATAAGAAAACAGACAACCCATTTGAAAAATGTGCAAAAGATTTAGCAACCACGTCACCAAATAAAATGTATGGATGGCAAGTAAGCACATGAAGAAATGCTCAACATCATTTAGTCATTAGGAAAATGCATAGTAAAAACCATAATGAGATACTACTTTACAACTATTATAATATAGTTAAACATTTAAATGTGACAATACCCAGTACTAGAGATGATGCCATACAGCTGGAATGCTCATGCATTGCTAGTGGGAATGCAAAATGATTCAGGCTCTCCGGTATGTATCATATTAAGTTAAACGTACACTTACTCTATGACCCAGCCATCCCACTCCTAGATATTTACCCAAGAGAAAAAAAAGAATGGTTTTCACCCAAAAAACTACAAAATGTTTATTGTGGCTTTATTTATAATCATTAAAAGCTGAAAAGAATCCAGATATTTTCCTTGGTGAATGGATACAAAGAATTGTGGTATATTCATACGGTGGAATACTTCTCACTAATATAAAAATGAACAAACTACTAATACAACCTAGAAGAATCCAAAATGTATTCTGATAAGTAAAAGAAGTCAGGATGGAATGGCTACCTATTGTATGATTCCATTATATGACATTCTGGAAAAGGCAAAATTATAGGATCAGGGCTTCCCTGGTGGCGCAGTGGTTGAGAGTCCGCCTGCCGATGCAGGGGACACGGCTTCGTGCCCCGGTTTGGGAGGATCCCACATGCCGCGGAGCGGCTGGGCCCGTGAGCCATGGCCGCTGGACCTGCGCGTCCGGAGCCTGTGCTCCGCAACGGAAAAGGCCACAACAATGAGAGGCCCGCGTACCACAAAAAAAAAAAAAAAAAAAAAAAAAAAAAAAAAAAATTATAGGATCAGAAAATAGATCAGTGGTTGTCAGGGACTGGGGATATGGGAGCGGTTGATTACAAAGGGGCAGCCCGAGGACAATTTGGGGGCAACAGAGCTATTCTGGTATCTTGATGGTATTAGTGATTATCCAACTGTTTGCCTGTAGAACTGTAGAGTGACTTTTATCGTAAGGAAAATTTTAAAATGTAAAAGTGAAAACAAACCAAAAATGCTGCTCTGAGTTCCCTTCAGCATTTCTGGGATTCAGGCTTGCTGCCGGTAGTAGAAATCTCCTTAAGAGGAGACAAATAATTCATAAGAAGGAAATTATATTTGCTTTTCAAAATGGGCAGAGGAAGAGGAAGGAAGAGAGAAGCTTGTGAGTACCAAGTAAGCATGATAAATGCTTTATTAGTTTGGGCTCTTAAGCTGTCAGTCTTCATATGCATGGTTTTCCATAAGTAGTCATGCAATTTTTTTTTTAATCCTTTACAGCGTAGCTTTTTAAAGACCCATATCTTTTAAAATTTGCTTTTCAAGGACTAAGCCTCACACATATTGCCTAAGAGAGGCGATGTCTCATCTGGTGTGTATAGTTCCATCCTTTTCCAGGCATCATGCATATTTCAATATTTTACCATCTAGTGAATCATCTATCTGCTGACTCCTGAATTTTTAATGAGAAAGTTGGCATCACTGGGCTCCAGGAAGCCTCACACTGGGCATACCCTCCCGACTTCCTGAAATGTCATTTAATATTCTCCTGTATCATTCCTCAACTGTCCACATGACAGACAGTGGAATAATTAATTTTCAGGTCAGATTTCATAAGATTCTAGATCCTAAATCTTTTTAAGTCCACTTCTGCTGCAACTGGGTCATCCATACATCATCCTTCATAATTCAATCAATTAATGGTCAGTTTTGTTCATCTGGATCCACCAACCCCTGTAAAACATGCTAAATGATTCCATTCTATTACAAGGAAAAATACACAAGCATCTGGAGGCTAACAACGTTAGGAATATAATTTAAAACTGGGTTTGGTACTCACAAAATAAATTCAGATTAGAACTTAAAAGGAGATCCTTGGGAAATATTTTTTCATTGGATAAAAGTTATAATGTCCTCAAGAGTAGTCAGCAGGTACTGGAAGTTTCATATTAACATGCTGCATGCATCTTTGTCCAAGACTCTTGACTGATATTCAAAATCATTTGTCTCAATACCATTATCATGAGATTACAATATCACTGGACCCACTCTCCTAGAATAAACTGAGTTAGAGCTATCTTTGCTTTTCTTTTGTTCCTTAGGAGAAAATAGGCTGAAAAAATAGGTCATGAATCAGTGGTGTTTGCTGCTGAGCCTCTAACTTGTGAGGTAGATAAGGCAATTTTGGAAATCTCAGACTGGACAGGTGCGAGAGTCTGGGCGCCATCGAAGACCAGGTTGGCTCAAACTGTATCTTGACCTGCCCTGAGTCACAGATAGGGTCATAAGGTCTAAAGTGGATGAATCTCCCTTTTAAAATAAAACACTGGATTAGTAAATTAACATAAACTTGAAGATTCCAAACTCTAATACCTTGAACTTTCAGAACAAAATTACAGTCTATTAATGTCACACAGGCATGGACAGACCACAAATTACGCTGGAATCCAGATGAATATGGTGGAGTTCATTCCATTAAAGTTCCCTCAGAATCTCTCTGGCTTCCTGACATAGTTCTCTTTGAAAAGTAAGTATCACAGTAGAAAAGTGCACTGGTCGGATTAGGAGTAGAAATAGAAAAGCCTGGGCTTCCCGGGTGGTGCAGTGGTTGAGAATCTGCCTGCCAATGCAGGGGACGCAGGTTCGAGCCCTGGTCTGGGAGGATCCCACATGCCGTGGAGCAACTGGGCCCGTGAGCCACAACTCCTGAGCCTGTGTGTCTGGAGCCTGCGCTCCACAACAAGAGAGGCCGCGATAGTGAGAGGCCCGCGCACCGCGATGAAGAGTGGCCCTCACTTGCCACAACTAGAGAAAGCCCTCGCACACAAACGAAGACCCAACACAGCAAAAATAAATTAATTAATTAATTTTAAAAAAAGAAATAGAAAAGCCTGATTGTCCCAAAATAATTAAGAGAAAGGTACAGCTTTAAGGAGAAAATTATTCCTTTTGGAAATATTGTTTGACCCTGTGGTAGGAAAGTCATAAAATACAAATAGTACGACGGTGGGAAAAACAAAAAAACAGTTAATATGTGTTCAACTAACCATCAGGTGAACCGTTTTTCGACAGCGCTGACGGACGGTTCGAAGGCTCGCTCATGACCAAGGCCATCGTGAAATCCGACGGGACCGTGGTGTGGACGCCTCCTGCCCGTTACAAAAGCTCCTGCACCATGGACGTCACCTTCTTCCCATTCGACAGGCAGAACTGCTCCATGAAGTTCGGATCCTGGACTTACGACGGGACCATGGTTGACCTCGTCCTGATCGACGAGAACGTGGACAGAAAGGACTTCTTCGACAACGGAGAGTGGGAGATCCTCGACGCCAGGGGCACGGCGGGGAGCAGGAGGGACGGCGCGTACCGGTACCCGTTCGTCACCTACTCCTTTGTGCTGCGCCGCCTGCCGCTATTCTACACCCTCTTCCTCATCATCCCCTGCCTGGGGCTGTCCTTTCTCACGGTGCTTGTCTTCTACTTGCCTTCTGACGAGGGGGAGAAGCTCTCCTTATCCACCTCCGTCTTGGTTTCCTTGACAGTGTTTCTCCTGGTGATTGAAGAGATCATCCCATCCTCCTCCAAGGTCATCCCGCTCATTGGTGAGTACCTCCTGTTCATCATGGTCTTCGTCACCCTGTCCATCATCGTCACCGTGTTTGTCATCAACGTCCACCACAGATCTCCCTCCACTTACCACCCCATGGCCCCCTGGGTGAAGCGGCTATTTCTGCAAAAACTTCCTAAATTACTTTGCATGAAGGACCACGTGGATGGCTACTCTTTCCTGGATAAAGAGGAGAGTAAACCGGCAGTGAGAGGTAAAGTCCTCGAAAAAAGGAAACAAAAGCAGATGAGCGATGGAGAAAAAGTTCTGGTCGCTTTCCTGGAAAAGGCTGCGGATTCCATCAGATACATTTCCAGCCACGTGAAGAAAGAGCATTTCATCAGTCAGGTGAGGGGACCGCCGCAAGCCAGGACTGAGATTTTAACGTCTGTTTACAGCAAATGCATACTTGTTTAAAATGTGACCTTATTAGCTCTCTGCTTGACACACATAAAACTTAAAACAAGCTCTGACACAAAATAGAGACTTCAGTGTGGATTTTCAGGGAGAAGTTCACAAAAACAGAATGAGCAAAAGAGGAACAACTATAGATTAAGCACTATTTCTAATAAGTAGACTTAATTCTATCTAAAATCATTCAATTCTACATTTTAAGTTGGTTATCCTGGTCTCTGGTCATTTATCTCTCACGTTTAGTGGGATGATGGATATCTCTATTCAGCATATTTGGAAAAAAGAAAACAGAAAGAATCAATTTTTAAATTTATACAAAAACATGGTTTAACCATAGATATTTCGTTCACAGATTTAAACAGATTTATTTTTTAAAATGTGACGAGGGTGTGGATTTCAGACTCAAAATGGTCCTGCATGCAGATGCTGCCCATGTTCCATATGACTTGAGAAAAGCTACTTAACCTGAACTTCAGTTTTCTGAAACCTCCCTTGAAGGGTTAATTGTGAGGAATTAGTGACATCAAGTATAAAACATGCACTGTGTGCCCAGCGCACGCGGTCCCATGATTATGTAAGCAGTCAATAAATGTTAATCTTCATCTTTCTTCTCCTGTCTTCCCTCCCTCCTCTACATGGTCCTTCCCCCGTGGAAGGAAAATATTATTTGACATATAAATACTCAGCACAGGGCTTCCCTGATGGCGCAGTGGTTGAGAGTCTGCCTGCCGATGCAGGGGGCACGGGTTCGTGCCCCGGTCTGGGAAGATCCCACATGCTGTGGAGCGGCTGGGCCCGTGAGCCATGGCCACTGAGCCTGTGTGTCCGGAGTCTGTGCTCCGCAAGGGGAGAGGCCACAGCAGTGAGAGGCCCGCGTACCACACACACACAAAAGAAAATACTCAGCACAAAAACAGGTCTGTTGCTTAAAACGAGTTAATAATTACACCAGTTTATAGGGTTCAATTATTTTACTCTAAAATCAGTAAAAATTAGTGCCAAGATCCTGATCTCATAAACAGACTTATGAAAGAATAGGGTTTTTTAGAAATATCCTCTACTTTTCATGTAGACACTGCCTAGTATCTCTCCTCTCTTACAATTTGTCATTTTTTTCATCCACTGAAAAATTTTTTAAACAGCACTAGAAAAAATGCTGCTATAGAAAAAACATTACAGCTATCCTTAAGGATTTTTTGTTTCTTTCTTTCTTTATATCTTTTAGAAATTCTTTTTTTAATTTTACTTTGATTGAAGTATAGTTGATTCACAATGTTGTGTTAATTTCTGCTGTACAGCAAAGTGACTCAGTTATACATACATATACATTCTTTTTCATATTCTTTTCCATTATGGTTTATTACAGTATATTGAATATAGTTCCTGGTGCCTTTTAGAAATTCTAATACAAAGATTTAAATAGCTTTTCTAAAAATTATAAAAATAACACATGATCAGTATAGGGAATTTGGAAAATACAAAACATTTAAGATGATTCACATTGTTAATAATCCCCCACTTAACTTTGAAACTTTTAACATTTTCATCTGTCTTCTTCGTGGTTTTCCCCAAGGTTTTATTTCTAAACCTCTATGTGCACAAAATACATTCAAATTCTGCATCAGCTTCTATGTTCCTTCTAGAACGGCAGGCATCCTGCTTGGTGCCATCTTTACCAAATCCCCACGTACTGGAAATGGGACACTTATTTTCCCTTGAAAGATTGCTGGCCCCGTCTCTGAGGCTCCCCCCAACCCCCGCCGACCCTGCAGCTTGTCCTGCTCTGACCTTGCCCTCACTGGCCACTGCCCAGTCTCCCCAGCCTCCCTTCCTCCAGAGGGACTTGGTCTCCTCTCTCCCTCACCAGTTCCTGTCATCTCCTCCAGGAGTGTCCATTGTAGACCCACCCACCTGGGGAGTGGAGGAAAAGAGGTCCTGAGTCAAGTGACCGCAAAAATTCTTAATTTATAAATTTGTGATTTATTTCCTATGTCATATCAGGAAGCATCACAGTAAGAGATGCTGGTTTTTTATTTAGGTAAAAAATCAGGCTTTTCCCATTTCAATCAGTAACGTTCACAAACGCATTAATGATTCTGCTCTTTCTATTTTACATCCTCAACGGTGATGAAAGTGTTTTCCCATGAACTTGAATTATGGGCTGTTTACTTGGGCACCGTCAGTGAGGTCCCAGGAAGCCTATATTGCAGGGGATGTGTCAGGTGCATTTGGAAAACTGCAGGGCTGTAAATCTGAATAGGACTCTTCCTGAAGTCCCTTGAAATGAATTCAGAACAGCTGCCCAGCATCCTGAATGGGAGGCGTCTTTTTCTCTTTTGCAGGTGGTGCAAGACTGGAAGTTCACAGCTCAAGTTCTCGACCGGATCTTTCTCTGGCTCTTCCTGATCGCGTCTGTCACTGGCTCAGTTCTGATTTTCACCCCTGCTTTGAAGATGTGGCTACACAGTTACCATTAGGAAGAAGTCTCCAGAGCAATCTAAACCACACACATAAAGACAGAATTATACCCTAGAACTGACATCCAGCCCCCATGTGTATACAGCATCCAGGCGCACGTGCTTATCAGGAGGCCCCGAGTGTAGACGTCATCTTGTGTCATCCTCAGGGAGGTTGAACCTTGGTTGCCGTGAGAGTGAGTTGGGTTTACATCAGGCAGACCCTCCTCAGACCCCTGCCTTGGCTTCTGCAGACATTCAGGGAGGAATCGTGTGTCCAGCCCTGAGGTCACGAGCCAAGACACACTAGGACTGCGGCAATGGCCCACGAAGAGTTCCAGGAGGAGGTGTGGGAAGCAGGTCTTTTCCTAGAAAACTGAAATTCTGAACATGCTCTGATAGTGACTTTTTTTTTTTTTTTTTTTTTTTTGCGGTACACGGGCCTCTCACTGTTGTGGCCTCTTCCGTTGCGGAGCACAGGCTCCGGACGCGCAGGCTTAGCGGCCATGGCTCACGGGCCCAGCCGCTCCGTGGCATGTGGGATCCTCCCGGACCGGGGCATGAACCTGTGTCCCCTGCATCGGCAGGCGGACTCTCAACCACTGCGCCACCAGGGAAGCCCCTCCCCTTTCTTTTTGAAATTTCTAACAGAAGGGTTTTAGTATCCCTAGCTGTCTTCCAGATTTATTAACTTATTAACTTGTCTCTCATACTTTTTATTTCTTCAACTCTTTCCATTGTCAGTTTGATGTTACAGCTGAGTAATTTGCTTTTCAGTTATTGTTTAGTCTTCTATTCAGCCCACCTACCCAGGTGGGGGATTGGTTTGTCTGTGGATAAATCACGTATTTGATTTCCAACAACTCGAATTCTTCTTTTTGGATGTCATACCCTCTGGAATATATATTAGGGGAATAGTTACTTTAAAGTCTTCTTCTAAGGACTTCCCTGGAGGCGCAGTGGTTAAGAGTCCGCCTGCCAATGCAGCTGACACAGGTTCGAGCCCTGGTCCGGGAAGATCCCACATGCCGCAGAGCAACTAAGCCCGTGCGCCACAACTACTGAGCCCACGAGCCACAACTACTGAGCCCGAGTGCTGCAACTACGGAAGCCTGCACACCTAAAGCCCATGCTCTGCAACAAGAGAAGCCACCGCAGTGAGAAGCCCATGCACCACAACAAAGAATAGCCCCCATCACTGCAACTGGAGAAAGCCCACATGCAGCAATGAAGACCCAATGCAACCAAAAAAAAAAAAGCCTTCTTCTACTGTCTGCAATAACAATTTTTCTGTAGCAGTTAATTCTTCTGCTGATTTTTGATGCTTTTTGTGGTCATTTTATTCAAATGTTTGGTGAGTTTTGATATTGTTTACTCTCCTGACAGTGAAAACCATTTCTAATTACAGGAAACCTAGCTTCAGTCACTTTCCTTTACTGTCTTGTGTCCAAGCAAGCATTTCTCTAGGGTGTGCATGTAGTTCATCTTCTACATTTGGGACACCCCTTCCTTCACGGTAGCTGTAAGTGATCTCGGGCACTGCCCTAATTCTCCTATCTGGTGCCCACTCTAGTTCTCCACGTGTCAGAATGACCACATCAGTGGGGACAGACTGCAGAAGCCACTGTGAGGGTGGAGAACCACAGCAGCTGCTCCTCCACCCTTCACTCATCTCCCCATATAGAATCTTAGGGTTACGGTGGGGTTTGCTAGAAAAAAATAATTTCTTTGGTGGTCCCAACTCTCCTGCATGGGACCACAAATTCCACTGCTCTGTTAGATTTTTCCATAAATCTGTTCTCATCTGTCCTACATATTTCAGCCATCCCCACCGATCCAGTCTATGAAGATACCTCAGCCAACTTTCCAGTACTCCTATGGATTCGTTTTCGTTTCACATTTCTTCTGAAATATCAGTAGGAAGAAGAAGAAGGAAACACATCAGCCAGTCACTTACACGAAACCTTTTTTCTAAATCCCAACCCCTATAGACATGTTCAATTGTCGATGGCAAACGGACACTGAAAAATCACCCAGAGTGGGATCACACCATGAGAAGAGTGAGGTCTATTTTAAGGACTGAATGATCTTGACTTTGCAGCCTGGTAGGTGCTGGACATGGGTGGGGACTAGAAAGATGATTCTGCTGGGAATAGAATTGTGAATTTATTGGCCAAAAAAAAGTGAGGCGTGTCTTGAAGGTAATGATCCACATGTGTTGTCAGACATGACAGGAGGACCACATCCACTCTCGTGGGGCTCTTCACACCTGGCTGTTTCCGTCTCCTGGACCTTTGTTGAAGTCTCCAAACTGCCCTACCTGCTTCCAGGCAGATCGCCATCCTGTTCGCACCAACCAGCTCTTCTCCTTCATACCTGTCTCTCCTTCCCTGTGCCCTTGACCCCTCCTCCTGGAAATGCTTCCTTTAATTACCCTCCTGTCTTGTGCGGCTTCCTTATACAAAGTACCCAGATCTGCTCTATTCTTAGAACAAGGCACAGAACCGTAGTGAACAGAAATGATAGAATTTTTTCAAATAGCCTGGACTGTTTTTTAGATTTATCCCATTTGAATCACGCTCAAAAGAAATTCTAAATTCAAAAAAAGAAAAAAGAAAAGAAAAGAAATCATATTCATATATTTTAGGTGTTTAAATAATATTTAATGGGGTCAATGTATTTGTTTTCAATAGATACCAAATTTTGTTCTATAGAATTGTATTTTTATGTGCTATGTGCTTACATTATGGAACAATGGGGCTCCTCGTATGGTCCACATAGTCATTACTTTTCTGCATATTTTGCTGAATTTTTAAAGGGAGGCAACATGGCAAAGCAGAAACCAGGGCACTAGGACTCTTGGGTTCTAAACCAGCCATTACCTAGCTGTGTGAACTGTGGGGTCTTCAGTGAGTCACTTGTCATCTCTGGGCTTTAGTTTCCTGGTCAACAGCAAGAGGTTATGACTCCAGAGGTTATGCCTTTGAAGACCCCTCCTGCCCCCAAATTCTATACTTTAGAGATTAAATACTGAAACTTTCACAATTTTAAACCACACAACTTGTAATTGTAACTTTGTTCCTTTGGGAAAACATAATCTGCTTTATTGCTGCTTTAGGACAGGATTTGCTGGACTACACTGTGATGAAAATCAAGGATTCCCTGTCTTAAATCCCTGACGGGATTATGGACTCAAAGGGCAAATCACTGTTCTTTTTATTGAGAACACTGTTGACTTAACTCATTACTTAACTTTGTTTAGCTCATTAGTTTGCTGGGTAAATGGCAGTACTAATCTTGGAAAGATGCATTTCGAGTTGAATTCAATTTTAAATTATGAAAAATGCCACGTGAAACACTTTCCACGTCAAGCCTCTTTCTGACCAGACACAAATACAGCAAAGGTCAAGCATTTCTATGTGTGCACAAAGCTTAAGCCTCGTCCCAGCTAGACTGGGAGGGGATAACGGTCTCAAGTGTGGGAAAGGATAAACATTTATATAGCAGGATAACCCCAAGGAGTAACTACAAAACCTAACTTTAAAGCAAAGCAATTTTACATTCAAATGTTTAGCAAGACAAATCTGCGGGCAAAATATTCCAGCTAACTCCAACCAGTGGATGTTGGAGGACCCATACAACTTTGCATCCCACAGGTGAGCGCGCAGGACGCACATGCGGGCACACACACAGGTGTGGAACACACACATGTGGGCACACACAGGTGAGAGCTGCCCTCAATTGTTCTCACCCTTCAGCTCCCTGCTCACACGCCCCTCCTCATGAAGTCCTCACGGAACACGCAGCCCCCACGGATCCCCTGTCTCTGAGAGCCTGTGGTGTTTTCATTCTCTGATATATATGTAGTTTAGAACATAATTGTTCTCTATTGCTTTGTTCTGTGAATTTTATTTTCTCAGCTATACTGTAGCATATCCACCATTACATCCCCAACAGCATCTAAGAGAGTTGAGTACGTGGTCAAAGCTTAAATCATATTTGTTTGTTAATTAAACCAGTATCACAAAGTTTGGATTGGGTTATTTGTCTAAAATGAGGACAAATTTGTATTCTTGCTCAGTTCCATCCAATATTTCCAACTCTGTGTGTTCACATGTAATTTTAAGTATGTCCCTTAAAGAACCATTTTCTTACATTAAAAGAATTCTAAAATACTATGATCACACTTAGAAGAATCAATAACTCCATTTTCAAGTTTCCCCAACTATCTCAAGAATAGCCTAAATTAAGAGATAGCTTGTCTAAAGTAGGATTCAATCCATAGTGCTATGCCTCTTACATCTATTTTAATTTCTTTCTTGTCACTAACTTGTTGAAAGGAGGAGATCAGTTTTCCCCAAGAATGTCTCATTTTTAGGTTATCTCATTACTTGCTTCTGGTGTCATTTAGCTTGTCCCCCTGTGTCCTGTATTTCCTGTAAATTGGAAGTTACAACTATAATCTAGTTCAATATTGTTGGCAGAATACGTCGTAGATGGTGGTGTGTAGTTTCTATTTACCATACGAGGGGACATGCTATCGGGCTATCTCGTCATTAGTGTTAAGACTGATCCCTGGATTAAGGTGATCTGTCCACCTTAATCCACTGGTAATTTTAGAAGTGTAGCCTGTGGCCATAACACACAGCAAAGTTACAGAGACTCTTACCTGTGACCTTGGTCCTTTTAAAAATGGTCTCTAACTAGCCACACTAGAACACTGTAGTTTCCAAAGAGTAATATCTTTATGCTGGGATGGATTTTTTTGGTTGTGTCCTAATTCTTTCTTGGAAACACCTACTATTATGTATTAATGTGAATTTGTTTACTTAATAGCCACGGTGACTACCATTTATGTTTAACCTGACATATACTCGTTCTTTGTATTAAGACTTTCTGTTCAGTGTGTCAATAAACTAGTAGTGAAAATAAAAGTAACGTTATTTCTTTGGTTCATAGACAATCTCAGTTTTAGGCAAACTAGCCGAGAGCAGCAGTATATCCACTGGTGTGCACTATCACACCCCTCCGGGCAGGCAGAAGAGTGGTGGTAAGGCAGAGCAGCCTGGCCTGCTGCAGGAGTAGACGTGCCCCTGGACACTCAGGGGTGGTCTCCGCCAGGCCAGAACAGTGCAGTATCCACAGGGAGGTCAGAAGGAAGAGTACACATTGTGAAGATTGACTCAGGCAATCCTCCAAACAGCCCTGGGTGGAAAGCACTATCAACATCCACGTTGACAGATGGAGGTCCTCTCCACCTGCAAAACTCTATTCTCAGGGGAAAACACAGTGGGGAAGGAGCCTTACTGTTTCTTCGGGAGGATGGGTGCTTCTGCACCAAGGACCCAGTGAGGGTGCGACGTGTGAGGTGTGTGGTGGGTGTGATACGGGTGGCGTGGGTGGTGGGCTTGGTGTGTGGTGTGTGTGTGTAATGTGTGTGGTGTATGGTGTGTGTAGAGGGTGTGGAGTGTGTGGTGAGTGTGGTGTGTGCTGGGTGTGGTGTGTGCTGGGTGTGGTGTGTGGCTGCCCTCAACAAGCCCACAGAGTGTGGGTCTTCACAGGCCTGTGCTCCAAACTGACCACCCTTGAGAGGGTCAGGCTTTCCTCTGGGAGTCATGGGTATCTTGTTTGGGACAATTCTACACTGACCTGCCCCTCACACTGCAGGAGGCTTACACCCCTAGCCCCAGACCGTAAGTGACAAGAGCACCCCAGTCATTGTGACAACCCAAAATACCCTTTTAGACGTTTCCAGACACCAGCTGGAAATTGTGTGTGTGTGTGTGTGTGTGTGCGTGTGTGTGTAAGGTGTACAATAGCAGCTCTGGCTGAAAACTGATGCTGCTGCTAAAGAGTTCAGATGACAGTTCCCAAGTCAAAAGTGGGGATGGGGCTTCCCTGGTGGCGCAGTGGTTGAGAGTCCGCCTGCCGATGCAGGGGACACGGGTTCGTGCCCCGGTCCGGGAGGATCCCACATGCCGCGGAGCGGCTGGGGCCGTGAGCCATGGCCGCTGAGCCTGCGCGTCTCCGTATCGGGAGAGGCCACAACAGTGAGAGGCCCGCGTACCGCAAAAAAAAAAAAAAAAAAAAAAAAAGTGGGGATGGGCGAGGGGAGATGCCCCTGTTCTTATCTCGCTGCGCTCTCACTACACCCAAGAGGCACACCCTAGGCTTCGGGGGAGTTTGGGGCCAATGGGACAGCCCGTGTAGACCTCTCTAGACCCTCAGATGGAGCTCCGTGGTCCCGGGGTCCACCTCCTCCCCCCGCCCCCACCCCAGCACTTCCCTGCCCCTGACTCTGCCCATCCTGCCTGACCTTGCCGGACAGAAGGGATCAAGCCCTGGTTTGTTTAGCCAAAAGCTGCCAACTCATAGCCCTGCAGGCAGGTTTTTTTGTTTAGCTGACACCGAGACTTTATTTTCGCTTCTTAATTTAGTTGCCACGTTTTCAAACTGGGAGATTCTGTATAAAAAGCTGGATTTTCAGTGTATCTTGAAAAATCAGAAGATCAAGCACGCAAGCCCACATTCAGCATGATGGCAAGGGCCGGGGCCCAGTGGGGGGCAAATCAGCCTCTCTGCAGTGAGCAGACCCTGCATGACGGGCCCCTCTTTGGCCAGTCTCTTGGCCACTCTGACCTGGGACTTATATTCCCAAGAATGTCTGCAGTTCAACTCAGCAATGACTGATCTCGTTCTGAAGACTCACATATAGCCCACAAAAGTTATTTGTATCCCCCACCCCGGCTAAAATAAACGTTGACACTAAGAGTCCTGACCTTCCTAAACTAAGAGAGCATTTGCTGCTTCAGCTCTCTAACCTGGTTTACATTTAGAAGCCTTTTTCCTTCTGATTACTGACAGTGAAAGGTGCTTTCCCTGGCCTTTGGGAGGACATGGGGATGGGAAGGGAGGAGATGAGCCAAATCACTTGGTTTTCTGTGTTTTTCGATTCCCATCTCATGAGAGAGACTAAATTATCCAGGGGCACGGAAATGGTTTAAGAGTCAGGAGACGTGGGTTTCAGAGTTGAATTTGTTAGCTACGTGATCACAGGCAAGCCACTCTACCTCTTGAGATTAAAAAAAGAGTTGCGCTACATAATCTATGAGTTCCGTTCCATCTCTCAAATTCATTGATTCTACAGACCTGATACACAAAGACATCTCCATGCTGTGATGCCCCTTTTATTCAAAGGCTTATTTCTTTAAAAGATATGTTGTTAGTTTGTCACTGCCCCTGAGGATCACCAAGCAACTTCTGGAAAGCTGGGCTGGGAAGGCTGATGTCCGTTCATGCACAAAAGAATATGCTAAGAAGTCAGAATCCTGGCTGGGAGCACTTTCCTCTCATCTTCCTGTTCTGCAGTTCTTAAAATTCTTATTTTTATATCTGATAAGGGGTTAATATCCAGTATATATAGAACACCTACAACTCAACAACAAGAAAACAAATAACCCAATCTTAAAAAGGGCAAAGGACTTGAATACACATTTCTCCAAAGAAGATATACAAGTGGCCAATAAATACATGAAAAGATGCTCACCATCACTCATCGTTAGGGAAAAGCAAATCAAAACCACAAGATATTATCTTACACCCATTAGGATGGCTACCATCAAAAAACTAACACGGGACTTCCCTGGTGGCGCAGTGGTTGAGAGTCCGTCTGCCGATGCAGGGGACACGGGTTTGTGCCCCAGTCCGGGAAGATCTCACATGCCACGGAGCGGCTGGGCCCGTGAGCCATGGCCGCCGAGCCTGTGTGTCCGGAGCCTGTGCTCCGCAGCGGGAGAGGCCACAACAGTGAGAGGCCTGCGTACCGCAAAACAAACAAACACACAAACAAAAAAACTAATATGTGTTGATGAGGGTGTGGAGAAGATGAAGCCCCAGCTCACTGTTAGGGAGAAGTAAAATGGTGCAGCTGCGGTGGGAAGCAGTGTGACAGTTCCTCAAAAAAATTAAAAAGTTATTGCTTAATGGGTTCAGAGTTTCAGTTTTGCAAGATGAAAAGTGTTCCGGGGACGGATGGTGCTGATGATTGTACTACGATGTGAATATACTTAATACCACTGAACCATACACTTAAAAAGGGTTACGATGGTACATTTTGTTATGTGTATTTACCACCCTGAAAACTTTTAAACAATGACTTGAAATACTGATTTGGCTTAATAGAAAAAAAGTATCAAGAAACAAGCAACCCTCTGTAAAGACAGATAAAATAGAGGTGCTGCAATCACATGACATGAAGAGAGTAAAAATACTTTAAAACAGAGTAACTTGTGCCTGGGGCACTACCGCTGGCCTTAAGCTCCAGGATGAGGTAGACAAGGAAGAATTAGCACATGGTCATGAGACAGGTTGGGATCTGGGACCTGGGACCCTTTGCTGCAGGGCTTGCACCTGGACAAACGTCTCCTTGAGCAAAAAAATACAAAGAAACTATAAGGGAGTAAAAATAACTGCGTATATATGCAGTTGGGGCAAATTATGGACAACAAGATACAAAAAGACCGAAAAAAAACCCAACCGCCACTTCCGGTGAATTGGAAGCAAAAGCAGGGTGTCGGGAGCAAGAGCAGGATCCTGCGCATGCCCCCTGCACACAACCCCACCTAAGGGGTGGGCAGACCGCCTAAGCGCCCCCTCCTGCCCAACCCCTGGACACACCCCTACCCTCACTCCATGTAAGGAGCTAGCTCGCCCCCTCCGTGAGTGAGCAAGGGAAGCTGCTACTTGTTTTCCTTCCTTTTGCTCCTGCCGCCCCAGGAGCCCCAATAAAGCCTTGCCTGAGTTTCTTGTCTGGCCTCTTATCAATTTCTATTGATTAAGGGAAGGTCAAGAACCTTGGTCCGTATCAGTAATAGAAGTTGTAGGGTATCAACACAATGGAGGTTATGCTACCACAAAAATTATACTTCAAGACTGCGTAACATCTCGGAGAAATGCTGCTGACATGATATTGAGAAAATAGCAAAATACAAAACCGAAAGGTAAAACTGAGGTGTCAAATTCTGTGTGCATTTAGACAAGGACTAGAACGGAAAAGGCAAAGTGAAATTAGTTCCTGTGTTAGGGTAGATTTTTTTTTCTACTTTAAAATGCATCTTTAAAACTGTTACAATAAGTGTATACAAAAAATAAGAAGATAATAAACGAGGGTTGAATAAAACAGGATAGCCAAGTTTCTCCCTCTCAGAAAAGGAATTGCTCTAAAAGGTACAAGATCGCCATTTCCTACAGAAGAAACACTTTTATTTTCAGTCTCAGTTTCAAAGAGCAAATGGAAACTGCTGATGAGAAGAGACACCTTTTGGACCCACGGCAAAGGTTGCTTCAGGTCTGTCTGGCCAGACCTCGTCATGCTTTATTTTCATTGCTCTGGTTACATTCCCCACATGATACCTGGTCCTGGAGATCTCTGTGTTTATGACTTTTCCTACAAAGCTCCAGGTGCATGGATAGAACCTATTTCTGGGACTGTGGCAATGTCACCACTCAAGTCTCTTGCCAGATGAATGATAATTAAATATGGGGGGTGGGGGAGGGAAAGACTGTGAGTTTGGGGTTAGCAGATGCAAACTAGTATATATAGGATGGATAAACGACAAGGTCCTACTGTGTGGCACAGGGAACTATATTCAGTATCCTGTGATAAACCAAAATGGAAAGAATATGAAGAAGAATGCATGTATATGTATAACTGAGTCACTTGGCTGTACAGCAGAAATTAACACAGCATTGTAAATCAACTATACTTCAATAGGATTTTTTAAAAGGGGAGTCAATACAGCCTGTTGGTTAGACTGACTACCTGCTGTTACTTTTTTACCAAATAATGTATCAAATAATGCTGCAGTGTGTGCTCTACATCATAGAGATGTGCAGGAGAAAGCAAGCATACACAGGTTCACAGGCGCTGCAGAGGTCAGCAAGTCCAAGGTCCAGAGTTTCATGTCTGGCAGGCGTCATTATACTGAGAAGCTCATAAACTGGAGAAGCAAAAGAACCTCTTAGCGTAGCTTGACTTTGATTCCACGGTTTGCTGTTCTGTGGGTTGGTCACGTCCCTGGAAGCCAAACGTGTACAGACAAGAGAAGCCTGTAGGTGCTACCAGCTCTGGGCTCCAGTGTCAGGTCCCAGACACTGGGACCATAAAGTACTGCTCTGTGCCCCCAGGGAGGGCATCCAGGCTCCAGGTTGGCAATAAAGTCCTCTTTTTCCATCTAGATGGGGACTTGGTGTGAAGCTTTCTATCCCTTTCCTTGTGGCGGGGGAAACATGGAACAAACACAGTGTCTTGTACGTTTCTGAAGATAAAGGGAAAGTCCATCTTACGAATGTCCTGTGTTCCCCAAGAGTGGCTGGAGAAACAGCCCTGCAGTTCCAAACATGCAGACGATTATAAACACCCACAAGAACACCCTGTCCACCACCATGGCCACGTATTTCCAGTCGTCCTCTACCTGAAAGACAAAAATCAAGCAGCTGTAAAAAACAAATCAAAACCATGGGAGATAAGCTTTGTCTCATAAATAAGCTGCTTCCTTTTCACAGAAGATTTCCTGGCAATTGTAAAGCAAATATCCCTGTGATTCTGGTTAACCCGTGTCTCCTCTGTAGCACACGGAGAACTTCCGTTTGTCTGCAGAGGGTGGGTGCATGCGCTCCATCAGTCCTGGGACAGCGGGCTGCAGAGTGAGCAGGCTTATGTGGGCACACAGGACCTCTCCTGACTGCAGGCAGCACCCCAGAAAGAGCTGCTCGGAGAGCTCCACTTTTGCGTTGACTGAAAAAAAAATGCATAACCTAACAGTTGAGAATTATGTTTTATTCAGTGGATTTTCTGAGGAATTCAAGCCCGGGAGGCAGCCTCTCAGATCGCTCTGAGGGACTGCCATGAAGAGGTAAGGGGAAAAAAAAGTCAGGGCATAGAGGAGGTTTTGCAACAAAGACCAGGTAGCCGGAACATCAAAAGATTACTGTTGTAGAACATTTTGTTGCATTTGACTGCAACAGTAATCCTTTGATGTTCTGACCACCTGGTTTTTGTTGCAAAACCTCCTACATATCGTGGTTCCCCCCCATCCAATCTCCTGAGGTAAACCATAATGGAAAAGAATACCAAAAAAGTGTATATGTGTGTATAACTGAGTCACTTTGCTAGGCAGCAGAAATTAGTACAACATTGTAAATCAACTATACTTCAATTTAAAAAACGTTTAAAAAAAGATTACTGTTAATTAAAGAAAACCAGACATCTCAAGTTAAGGAATTTAGTGCTTTTCTGTGTATGGGAAGATGCAAGGGTCTGGGTTCATGGAAATCGTTCCTTTGATGTGCAACTTAGCGATCTAGGGCCAGCATCCGTCTTTCCTCCACCCTGAATCCCCTCAGGGTGCACAGCTGGGGGTGACTGCACTGGTTGATGGCTTGATGGGTGCAACATCCTTCATTTACTGATAGGGCAGGTGACATTTCTCATCCACTCTTGTCATGGACACCACGGGACAGTCTGACTCCTTGGCAGGTCTGGGAAATGGGTTTGAGGCGGGGGGTGTAGGACGTGCGATGTGATGGGCCCCCCCTCAGGAATAAGTGGCCCTCTAGAACTCGGGATCACGCTGGTCAGGGAGAGTTCGTTACATCTCTCATGTCCTTCCTGTTCCCGAACTCCAAGAGCCCTACCTGGTGGTGATCAAGTCAGCAGCCACTGTCCCCTAGTTGGACGAAGGTGTCACCACAGAGGGGAGTCCTAGGCTCACCTGGCCCTGATGCACCCCCTCCCCGACCTGTGTGACATGCAACCCGTGTCCGCCTCAGCACCCATGGGTGGACTTCGGGCCTGCAATGTCCTTTCATGAGTAGATAAGGATGATGGGTACTGCCATCAGGTGAGACCCAGACCCCTGGCGGCAGGAGTTTTCAGAGGCCCCCAGCTAGTCATCCTGATGGTATGGAAAATGGGCATAAAGTTCTTGAGCTCTCTCTCTCTGGAGGATGGGGAGGTCCGAGCTGCTATAGTTAGACTCTGGGCCGCAGAAGCAGACTGTGTTGATGCTAAAAATATCCCTGAGGTTCATTCAGTCAGCACCTGGATCCCCGTCCAGTGGAGTAAGTGGGATTGGAGCTGCCGGAGGCTCACGCCACCTTCCTCCCAGGCTCCCAGACTGACCAGCCCTGCAGGCTTTCCTCCTGCCCCTCAGCCGGCTTTTTCCTCTCCCACCCTTCCTTACGCAGGGGCTCTCAGTCTAATAAACCAAGGTTGCCCTGAGTGTTTATTTTAACCAGATTTTACTTGAGTTGACATTTCTGCAGGCAGAGATTTGCTCTGAGGCTACACCTTACCCCACCCCCTCCCCAGGGCAGTTCACCCATAACTGCATCATCACAGGGCTGGATCTTAGGGCACCACTCCCTGACCGTCTTGCAAACAGAACTCACATTGAAGATCTGACATGTCTATGCAGGGCCCCCAGGCCTGCTGCGGGTGAACAGGCTAGAAGAGCCATACATTTACCTCCTTTGTTTCATTTTGGTTCTTCACGTTTTCTGCTATGAATTGAACACTGTCAATTACATCTTCAACTTCAGGTGAGGGCTCCAAATTTTCAGTCATCCATTGTAAAGGCTGGTGACTTAATCGTCTCTTGCTGGTGGCGATCTCACTGGACTTACGACAGTGGCAGCATTCTTTAAGAAGTTTGGGCTCTCTGCGATGATCAAACTTGACTTTGGCTGGTCTACCAGAGAAGCCTTTGGGGGTTTTGTCATATCTTGTCCCCTTCCTCTTGTCCAGAGGCCTCCTCCTCATCAGGATCTGGGGTAACAGCCGGAGGAAGACTGCCTTCACCCACATGGGCATGGTGTGTGTGGTCGGGGTACGATAGTGGGTGTTCAACACAAACACCGTCACCACGATGGACAAGGTGACGAAGACCATGGTGAAAAGCAGGTACTCGCCCACCAAGGGGATCACGAGAGACGTAGATGGGATGGTTTCTGTGATCACCAGCAAAAACACTGTCAGGGAAAGCAGAACTGAAATGCAAAGCGTTACTTTTTCACCACAGTCAGAAGGAAGGTAGAAAACCAACACAGTTAGAAATGAAACAAAGAGACAGGGGATGATCAGATTAATGGTGTAAAACATCGGCAATCTTCTAATGTAAAAAGAATAGGTTATGTCTGTGTATATCTCTTCACAACAGTTGTATTTTATGTCATGCTTGTAGCCAGAAGCATCGACAATTTCCCATTCACTGTTTTCCCAAAAATCATCCATGTCCACTTTAGAGCCAATGATTAGAAGATCAATTTCAGCTTTGTCATAGGTCCAGGAACCAAATTTCAGGGAACAATTTTGATGATCGAAAGGGAAAAAAGTGATATCCATAGGACAGGAACTCTTAAAAATAGCTTGTGGAGTCCAGGTTATCATGCCATCATATTTAAGAAGAGCTTTTGTCTTGCCTTTGACTTGGAAGTTGCCGACAGCACTGCAAAGTAAATCAGACACCATTAGTGACACCCCCTGTGCTTTGGGTCAGCCTGTACCAAAGGCAACTTTGGAAAGAGACTGGCTGTCAGATGCCCATACTTGTTGTAGAGAACAATGTCAGGCTTCCAGATCTTCTCCGCAGGAACACGAAGAGTCTCAATGCCATCATATTCCACTGGGTCCCAGTGTAATTTATAATCATTCCAGATCTAAAGGGAATAGAAGTCAGTTTTTAAAAATTCTTGACTTTCTTCCAACGTTAATTCTATGTTGGTTCCACAACTTTTTGAAAAATTTCTTATTTAAAGAGTTGGTTCCCTACCAAAAGTTGGAAGATTAAATCCATGGGGAACAAGGTAGCTGAGTTGATTTGGGGCAAATATAGATATTAAATAATTATCTATTGATTATTAATTAGCTAGCCAAGTTTATAGTCTCAGCTTCCATATTCCATGGACTATGTTCAATCTCTAGTAGCAATCCATTTCTAGTATTAAAAAGATAATTCAAGTGTATGATGATGGGTTTGTTACACAATCTGCATAAAAGATTGAGACAGGAAGGAAGAACAAGATGGTATGACTGATAAAACCAGACGGTGGGAATCTAACCCAGAGCAGGATCAAAGAGTAGGCAAGAATCTGGCTCTGGAGCTCGAGATTCAGACAAAAATAGAAGACTTGAGAGCTGAAACCACCAAAGCAGAGTCAGAGAGAACTCTGTCACTAAGTTCTGCAGCATGAAGCTTGTACCCAGCCAGCCGTTACCAGATTGAACTTTGGGCTTTGGAGCTAGTTAATATTTTATGCTCTATCATAAGCTGGAGATGCAAAGAGGGAATGCTAGTGGATTTTATCCATTGGATGTTGTTAAACTGACACACAAGTGTGACACAATTCCAAGAGAAGAACGTGTGGGGGCTTCCCTGGTGGCACAGTGGTTGAGGGTCCGCCTGCCGATGCAGTGGACACGGGTTCGTGCCCCGGTCCGGGAAGATCCCACGTGCCGCGGAGCAGCTAGGCCCGTGAGCCATGGCCGCTGAGCCTGCGTGTCCGGAGCCTGTGCTCCGCAACGGGAGAGGCCACAGCAGTGTGAGGCCCGTATACCGCAAAAAAAAAAAAAAAAAAAGAGAGAAGAACGTGTGACGTAGACACGTACGTGACGTAGCCACAGATTGGTTTCCATGATCTGGTTTACTTCATCCTGGGAAGAAGAAACAATATTTTTTAGCCTCAAATGTACTTGCTAATAGAAGTGAATCTTAGGGCAAAAATTACAACTAAAAATAGCCAATCTGAGTTATTCATTCTAATGGAGGGAAAAAAAGAAGCCTGAAAAGGCAATTTATAAAAAGCCAAAAATACAATATTTCCACACTGGTCCCAACCCTGTTGACTTTGAAATGTGGCTTTATGAGTGTCTTTCAAATCTGATTGAAGTCCCACTTCTGTGAAGCCTTTCTGACCACTGTAGCCCATAAAGATTTCTGGTCCCATAAAAGGAAAGAAGGGAGAGAAGAGGGAGTGGGAGGGAGGGAGGGAGGGGAAGTCCTGAAGATGGTGATGGGTATCATTGTTTTTGCCATCTTCTTCCTCAGCTGTGCCCCAGCACCCTCTAGGTTCTGAGTCCTGAGCCCCACTGCCCCTCAAGGGGTCAGCCTCAGCTCACCATGGAGTTCTCCAGCTGGAACCTGCCACTCCCCAGAGCACTGCTCTCAACCAAACCACTGCCGATTGCTTCAATCATTCATTAACAAGTATTTATTGAGTACCTACTGTGCGCTCTATAAATGCTGCCGCTACAGAAGTAATCAGGATGGAAAATATCCCTACCTACATGTGCCTAAGCTATTAGCTGGGGAGACAGAAAATCAATAATATATACATGGTATAATGTAAGATAGTGATAAGTCCCATGAAAAAAAATAAAGAGGGATTGAGTGGTGTGTGTGTCTGCACACACATGCACACACGTCTCTTTTAGACAGGATGATCCAGGAAGGCTTGTCTGAGGAGGTGGTTTAAGCAGGTACCTAAATGACCTGCAAAGGGTCCTGGGTCTCTTGAATAAAAGCGTTCCAGGATGACATGCCAAATATAATGTGTTCCTAATCAGCTACCACCTCTCAGTGGAGCAGCTACTGAAGACACATCCAGAACCTTCAGCAGTCTCACAGCGCAACACCTGGAGGCTGTTGATGGTCACCCAGTGGCCGTCAGTGGGTTCCCAAAACTTACCAACTTTGTTTCCCCAGACACATGAGCACCTTTGAGAGTAAACACCTCACACTGGCTGAGGAAGCTGTGGCCAGGGCTGGACACCAGCCCACTCTGGTTTGCTGCTCTGCAGTTCTCCATGCCCCCCAGAAAACGCTACCTGGAGACCTCACCAGTTTCCTCCTTCAAAGGGGTTTGTGTCAAGTCATGATAAGCCCCAGGGTTTTAAAAGGTCAACAAAAGGAGTTACATTCATGGTTTTCTGTTGGTCAGGGCAAGCAAAGAAATGGACTATTACTTATCCATGACTTTACAATTACCCAAGTCTAAGGACAGTGTCTTCTGCTCATACCTTGTGACCAGCAGATTCAAGCAGGGGCCATGTCAATAAAACCACTGGCTGTCAGTCAGGAATGGACTAGCTCTAGCAGTCCAGAAATGTCTCGGAGGTAACAGTCATAAGCAACTTCCAACGACTGCTTCCTCTCTGTCCACTAATACACTGTTTAGAGAACTAGTGCACACTGTGAACTAGAACGCTGTATTCTGAGAATTAAAATCAGTTGGCAATATCATCCCGACAGTATTCCTGTCTCCCTATCTATACTTCCACAGCCTGGTGAAGCTCCATGTGGTGTGGACCTGCTTCATGGTGGATGGACACCCTCAGAGGTGTCAGCCAAGTTTATGGGTCAGGACCGGGTCTGGAAAGTTGCATTCTCCATCCAATGCCAGACCGCACCTACGGTCATGGGAACTGCTATCAGACAGCCCAGCTGAAGGAGGCCAGAGACCCACAGTACAACCCCACATTCCTGGGACCATCACCCTGCGTCTCCTTCTTGGGAAAATAAATTAGTTGACACCTGGTTCAATTAAAGGATTGGAGTTACAATTTCAAATGGACTAGATTCTGGAGCAGCAGCCACAGACTCAGAGACTGAGATCAGAAAGGCCAGGTGGGCTACATTTTGAAAGCCTTCAGGTTTGTCATGTCAGATATACCAGGCCATCAAAAACACTGGGCAAGGGCTTTGTCCTGGCCCCATGAGTGGGACAGTGGAAATACACTTACTCTGAAGATCAGCCACTCGTTAAACTTTGTGGCCAAGTTCATTCTATGCAGCAGCAAACACCCTTCCATGTAGAGCTCTCTGGTGCTCTAAGGCCAAGCCTGAGGCCCAAACAGCAGCAGACGGCCTATAGTCTTCTAGAAGGGAGTTGGTAATTGTGCATCTGGGCTGTACTGCATCACAGTCACTCCCAGACCTCACCATGGCTCAGTGACAACAATGAATATGGCCCACAGGGACTTCTGGTGCCCCACATGAGGACAAGTAGACTCTAATACACCAATAAGAATTGCTATATTAATACTGAACAAAGTAGATGCAGAGGAAAAAAATTACTAAAGACAAAGAGGGACATTACATAATGAAAGAAGGATCAATCCACCAGGAAGACACAATGATCCTGACCATATATGCACCGAACAGCAGAGTCTCAAATTATATGGAACAAAAACTAATAGAGCTGAAAGAAGAAACAGACAAATCCCCAATTACAGTTAGAGACTTCAATATCCCTCTCTCAGCGACCAATAGAACTCAGCGATCAATAGAATCAAAAATAGGGAAAATCTGAACAACATAATCAACCAGCAGAATTTAATTGACATATATAGATACTCCACTCAAAAACACCAGAATACACATTTTTTAATCATGCATATAATATTAACCAACACAGAGCGTATCCTTATCATAGGCCATAAAACAAACCTCAACAAATTTAAAAGAATTGGAATCATAGTGTGTTTCTGACCATAATGGAATCAAACTAGAAATCAATAACCAAAAGACAACAGGAAAATCTCTAAACCCATGGAAACTGAACTTCTAAATAATCCATGGGTCAAAGAGAAGGTCTCAGAGGAAATTCTTTAAAACACATAGAGCTGAATGGGAACAAAAATACAATATATCAAAAAATGAGGGACATAGCTAAAAAAAAGTGCTGAGAAGAAAATTTATAGCTAAATGCTTACATTAGAAATGAGAAAAAGTCTCAAGTCAATAATACAAGTTTCTACCTCAAGAAATTAGAAAAACAAGCACAAAATAAACCCAAAGCAAGTACAAGGAAGGAAAAATAAAGATAAAACAGAAATCAATAAAGTTGAAAAGGAAAACAATAAAGAATATCAATGAAACAAAAAGCTGATTCTTTGGGGGAAAAACAACAAAATTGATAAACCTTTAGCAAGACTGACAAAAATAAAACGAGAGAAGACACAAATCACCAATATCAGGAATGAAACAGGAGCTATCATTACAGATCCTATAGCCATTAAAAAGTTAGATAATACCATGAGCAACTTTAATTTTATCATAAATATGGCAATTTAAAAGAAATGGGCCCATTCCTCAAAAACCACAAACTAACTAACAAGGACCTACACTACAGGGAAATATACTTAATATTTTGTAATAAACAATAAGGGAAAACAATCTGAAAAGTGATATAAATAGACAGTCTGAATACCCTATAGCCATTTAAGAATAGAGTCTATAATTAAAAAGCTCCTGGAAAAGAAATCTCCAGGCCCAGTAGGTTTCCCTGAAGAAGTCTACCAAATATGTAAAGAAAAATCAATACCAACTTTCCACAATCTCTCCCAGAAAATAGAAGAGGTGGAAACAACTCCAAATTCTTTATGTGAAGCTAATATTATCCTGACACAAACCCAAACAAAGACATTACGAAAAAAGAAAATGACAGATCAATATCTCTCATGAACTTAGATGCAAAAATCATTAACAAAATATTAGCAAACTGAATCCAACAATGTATAAAAGTTATACACCATGACTAAGTGGGATGCAAGGCTGGTTCAACACTCAAAAATTAATCAATGTAATTTACCATATCAACAAACTAAAGAAGAAAAACCATGTGATCATATCAGTTGATGGAGAAAAAGCTTTTGACAAAACTCAACATCAATTCATGATTAAGAACTCTGTGAAACTAGGAATAAAGGGAAATTTCCTCAACTTGATAAGAGCATCTACAAAACAGCTACACCTAACTTTATACCAAAGGGTGAAAGACTGAATGCTTTTTCCTTAAGATTGGGAACAGGACAAGGATGTCTGTTGTCACCACTCTTATTCAGCATAGTACTGGAAGTTCTAGCCACTGAAATGAAGCAAGAAAAAGGGGGGAAAGGCATAGACTGGAAAGGAAGAAATAAAACTATCTCTATTTGCAGATTATAAGGTTGCCTACAAAGAAAATCCCATGGAATCTATTAAAATGCTGAAACTAAGTGAGTTCAGCAAGATCTTAGGATACAAGATCAATATACAAAAGTCTTAAAATTCTATATACTAACAATGAGCATGGAGAAACCAAAATTAAAAGCATAATAGGGCTTCCCTGGTGGTGCAGTGGTTGAGAATCTGCCTGCTAATGCAGGGGACATGGGTTCGAGCCCTGGTCTGAGAAGATCCCACATGCCGCGGAGCAACTAGGCCCGTGAGCCACAACTACTGAGCCTGCATGTCTGGAGCCTGTGCTCCGCAACAAGAGAGGCCACGATAGTGAGAGGCCCGTGCACCGTGATGAAGAGTGGCCCCCGCTTGCCACAACTAGTGAAAGCCCTCGCACAGAGACAAAGACCCAACACAGCCAAAAATAAATAAATAAACAAATGTGGGGTTTAAAAAAAAAAGCATAATACTATTTTCAGTCACCCCCAGATAAAACAAAATACTTACATATACACATAACAATACATGTATGGGATTTGTGTACTGAAAATTACAAAATCCTGAAGGACGAAGAGCTAAATAAATGGAGAAACATCCCGCATTCATGGACTGGAAGACTCAACAGAGTAAAGATGTCACTTCTCCCCAAACTGATCTGCAGGTTTAATGCAGTTCCTATCAAAATCAGGGCAAGGCTTTTTGTGGACATAGGCAGCTTATTCTAGGCATAGGCCTCAGAATAGCTAAGACAATCTTGACAAAGAAGAACAAAGTGGCAGGAATCACTCTAGCCAATATTAAGTCTTACTCTACAGCTACAGTCATCAAGATAGTGCAGTGTTGGTGGAGGGATAGTCACACTGATGAATGAAACAGAATAGAGGACCTAGAAATAGACCCACACAAATATGTTCAACTGATTTTTCACAAAGGTGCAAAACCAATTCAGTGGGAAAAGGATTGCCTCTTCAACAAATAGTGCTGGAGCAATTGGACACCCACAGGTCTAAAAAACACAAATCTAGGTCTCATATCTTATATAAAAATTAACTCAAAATGGATCATAGTCTTAAACATAAGACATAAATAAAACTTTTAGAAAAACATAGAAGAAAACCTATAAGATCTGGGATAAGGCAAAGAATTACTAGGCTTGATGCCAAAAGCATGACATATAAAAGGAAAATTGATAAACTGGACCGCATCAAAATTAAAAACTTCATGTGAAAGCCCATGTGAAGAGGAAGAAAAGATAAGCTACAAACTGGGATAAAATATTTGCAAACCACAAAACTGGCAAAGCACTTGCATCTAGAATATAGCCAGAACTCTCAACACTAAATAGTAAAAACAAACAATCCAACTGGAAAATGGGCTTAAGGACATGAGCAAACATTTCACCTTAGAGGATATGCAGATTGCAAATAAGCGCATGAAAAGAGGTTTTATATCATTAATCATTAGGGAAATGCAAATTAAAACCACGATGAGATATCGTTTCATACCTAATATAACTCAAATAAAAAACAGTGACAATACCAAATACTGGCAAAGCTGTAGATAAACTGGATCACTCACATATTGCCGGTAGGAATGTAAAACGGTACAGCCATTCTGGAAAGCATTTTGGCAGTTTCTTTTAAAACTAACACACAACTACCACATGACCCAGGAATTGCACCCCTGGGCATTTATCCCAGAGAAATAACGATTAATGTTCACCCAAAAACCTGTACACACATGTTCATAGCAGCTTTATTTGTAAAAGACCAAAAGTGGAATCAGCCCAAATGTTCTTCAACCAGTGAAAGGTCAATCAAAGTGTGCTCCATCAATACCATGGAATACTACTCACAATAAGAAGAAATGACTCACCAAACTTATTGCGGCAACCACTGCATGATGTATGTAAGTCAAATCACTATTCTGCACACCTTACTTATACAGTGTTGTATGTCAAATATATCTCAATAAAACTGGAAGAAAAAACAGAAGAAATGAGCTACTGATACAAGCAACAACTTGTATGAATCTCTAAAGAATTGTGCTGAGTGGAAAAGCCAGTCCACAAGGTTACATACTGTGTGATTCCATTTATGTATAGCTTTTTTGAAATGACAAAATTTTAGAAATGAAAGATACAGTAGTTGTTGCCATTGATCAAAGAAGGTATACAAGGCTTCTATTATTTCTTACTGCAAGTGAATCTATGATTATTTCAATAAATAAAATTTCAGTTAAAAAACTACATTTCTCAAGACTCTCTTGCAGCCAGGGGTGGTCAATGAGCTAGGAAGCAGAGCTGTCCGTAGGACTTCTAATAAAACTCCTTAAGGAAGTCACAGATGTCTGGTATGTGCCCCTTTCTCTCTTCCTCCTGCTTCTGGCCAAGAATGTGAATATGATGAGTGAAAATCAGCAGTTATCCTGGACCACAAGGCAACACTGAGGGAAGAAATCACATGCTAAGGATGGTGACACAGAAAGATAGAAGGAACCTTGGTCCCTGTCACATTTTATGCTTTTAGCATCATAGCTCATGTGATCAACATCCTCAGGAGTTGTGCAGTGCACAACCTGGGCAACCAAACACTGTGATGCAACCACTACCACAAAGCCACCTGATATTAACCTGGGCTGTTAACCTTTAGATTTCTATTACATAAGAAAAAAATAAACTTGTTTTATATAATCTGAGAGAGCATGTGTGTGTTTTTCAACCTCTGATAGCAGCCAAATGCAAATACCAAAATCTGTATTCAGCAATCCTCCACCCACCATCTTCAGAACAATGTCCTGAAAGGGTGTATAGATCATGGATTTGAAGTGATGCTGTATCACAAACTTTCGGGGAAACTCAGTCCAGTTCTCCATTCATAACAGCCCAATTCATACCAAGTGTGGCTTCCAGCCTGGTAGGAGACCAGTAACCAGTGCTAAGCTATTTGAGGTGAGAGGGGAGGCGGGATTAGAATAGGTACTAAATAAATGTTTATTAAAGGAATTAGTGGGCCCATCTAAGTGAGATAAAACATCTGGCTTACTTTTTTTTAAACCAGTATTTATCAGCATATACACACTTCCAGCTTGGGCCAGAAGCTAGAGGATCAGGTCAGGGTCAGCCCAGTCCACTGGGAAGCACGGACCGGAGAAACATGGTGAGCCCAGACTCCATATCCATGACTGAGGTCTTCCCCCAGGTGCACCTGGAGCCACCACTGTTTCTCCAGGCAAAGCTGAGAGGAAGGAGGCCCCCCCACCCTGCTGCCATCCAGGGCCTGGGCTGCTCCTTCGGTCTGTGCACCATTGTCTCAGAGATGCTCGGGATGTCCCTTACCCCTTACGTCCTGAGCCTGCCTATTCCTGGAATTTGGTCCGAGTCCAGTGCCTCAGGCCAGCCTGCGCCCTGCCATGCCTTGGAGCCCCGAACCCTGTCCTCTGTTAGGGTATCAGGTCCCACACCTCCTCTCCCAGCAACTAGGTTGTGAAGATTATTCAAAAGGAAGAACTCTAGTCCTCCTTGGCCCTTAAACAGGATAGCAATAAATTAAACTAAGACCTCCAAATTCCCGTCAATTTTTCAGGGCTGGATGGAACCCTATGTGAAACAAGGTGAACTTTCTCTTTCTTCTATAACAAAGGAGACTTAAAGCAATTTTTCTTATACGGAGTCAAAAGAGCATGAGCTTTGGGGTTGAACAGTGCTGATTGAACCCCAGGGCCGCCCTCTGTAACTGTATGATGCTGGGAAAGTTTCTTACCTGAGATTTCCTCTCCCCAGCTGTAAAATGCAGATGACAGCCACTAAGTGTGGACACTGGTGCATAATAGGTGCACAATGGAGTTAGCTCCCTTTGTATACCCCCTTCAAATGCCCTTTTGCTTCTTTGTTTCATAAACTGGTGCTGAGAGCATTTCCAGAAAAACATCACCTTAAGGAGAATAGTGACGGCAACCCTGGGGAGAGTGGATCCCTCCCAACGGGCCGGCTTTGAAGGGCTGCGCTCTGTAGATTTTGTCTGTTTGTGTTCAAAAATCCCTTTATTTACCCAGTGCAGTGAGTGGGAATTGCTTGGACCCTTCAGAGTTGGGGCCTCCGAGGCCTCATGGTGCCCCCACTGCACTTACCACGTCGGCCAGCTGCGTGATGGCCACTTCAAAATGCACAGTGACTGGGTCGGAAACGTTTTCCACGGGCCTGATGAACTGGTTATAACGATCAAACAGTTTGTGAAAAAGCCTCTCCTCGGACGCACAGCCTGCACATCCTGCGGCACCAGACAGAGAGAGGGGTTAGAGAAGCAGAAAGGATGCTGGCTGGCGGGGAGGTTCCGGGGGCTTCCATCCCCGGAAGGCGGGTGCGGGACACCAGCGTCCCCCAGCACCACTGCACCTGCACCTGCTGGCCATGCTGCTCGCCTTCACCACGGAGATGAAAAGAGTAATACCGGCATCTCAGGACTAGTGCGCTAGCCAACAAAATGATGTTGGTAAGAGCACTTCTAAAGTCTATGGCAGCACAGTGTAAAGGGATAGATAGACACAGGCTTGAGATGTTCAGTTATGTCACTGAACAGAACTCACCGTCTTACTGATCCGGTAATTAAAGAAAAGTCCTGCCCTTTCTTGTCAAAACACTGATCTGACTGGTCTCTGTTTCTACACCCAGCAGGGTGTGTAGCTGGGGAACCTTCTTCAATCAAACTTAAATAACTAGTCATTTCATTAAGGTCTTAAGCCCTCCTCCTTTTTAAAATCAACTTTGAATTTCAATTCTTGGAGATGTGTGAGAGTGCAAAGTTTTTAAGGAAAATTTACTTAAAATATTTTTTATAGAATCCCCAAAGTTCTTAAACAACAGCACTTTCAGTCATTAAATTTTAGACAATAATGTAATGCATGTCTCTGTATTTTCCCAAGAATGCACTCAATGTAGGTTACTTGCCTTCATTTGACATAATTCATCTTATTAAGGCCCCCTCTATATTTTTCTTTATAGAATTCAAATTTGATACCTAAAATACTATTCTATAAATTTCCCAAAAGGATTTATACCCTGAAGGAAAAAAAAATGTAAGGGGCTGAACAACTCATTAGGCAAAAACAAAGGAAAGGATAGCTGTTATATTACTAAATAAAAAGTGTTGTTTGACAGATGCATTTGGAAACACCGAGATTTCAGCAGGAAGGAGCAATTTTAGGTGTGAAACATCATTGTCTGCTGTCATAATTAATAAAGATAGAAATATTTCTACATAAAACAGGTAATTAAAAAATCCTCCTGTAACCCATTTTCCTCCTTTGAGGTTTTTCTTTTCCTTTGAGACATTTCAGATAAACCCTCCTTGAGTCTTGACAAGCAAGTCCCTGCAAAGCCAACAGCACGTGGAAATGTGGCTCTGTGGACATGGACACAGCAGCCTCTGTCCGTTTCTAAGCCTTAACTTTGAAAACGAATGATCTTACTCTTAGGACACATTTCCCAAAAGGAAGATGATTACCTACAAAATGGAAGGGTTCATAGACTGAGGAATAGTATCAGCCAATAAACCACAGTTTTGAAAAAATATTAAATACAGGTAAAGAAGTTGAATACATCCATAGCAGAGATGGATAGAAACCTGTGCCATTGTTATTTTTGCCTATTTTTCATTGGGAACATAAAATAAAACATGGTTTACAGTGTTTCCTTGTCCTCCCCACCCCATCCCCCCGAAATCTCATTTTACATGTTAAGCCAACTAACTAAAAATGAATAGATTAATTCGCAGTTATAAGAGGAATAATTCCTGTGCAGACACTCGACATATTTATCCACAGCATATCTCATCTCTGCTCAGTCAAGCACAACTAGAAAAGGAGGAAAATAAAACTAGGAAATACAGGTAGCTAAAAAGGGAATAGGAGAACAAGCAGAAAAAAAACTTACCTCTGAAGCAAAGTGTGAATACATACCACCAGAGACACAGCCCAAAGTGAAGGAATCCCTGTCCCTCGCGGGGCAGCATGTTTAAAACACGCTCTGATTTCTTTTTCTAGTCAAAGGATTGTGGAAAACAAAGAGCTATCAGGCAGCCACTCACACCGGACCTTTAAATCACCAGAGTCCCCTGCAGTCCAAGTGTCTTCTGTGAAATGAAAACCTTCACAAACATAACGTGGTCGTTCCCCATATCAGAGGCTGAGGCCAACCAAAAGGGCAAATAAAAAGGACTCAATCTGATGTCAGATGAGTCAGCCCATTTCCTGACACCCTACATCTCTTCTCGTGCAGGAACGAGAGGAGAAGCAGGACGGGGGTGTTGGGCAGACAGCACCGAGACGGGACAGAAAACTGTGATGTGCTTAGTGCATCTTTTCCCAGCCCCGGTCCTCAGGGGAACAAACACACGTCTCCTGAGCTCCAGCTGTACGTAAAGTGCCTGCCAGGTCCCGACCAGTGTATCCTGATTCACTGAGATCTCTAGCTCATCAGGGCTTAACCTTGTTACCAGAAAACTTTCTAGAACAGGAGTCCTGGTAAAGTGTGCCTCACAGAGAACAGGATTAATTTTGGTTTTGTCTGACTTCTAATGCGTCGTCCTTCTGAGTTTAGGAATCACCCTCCAGGACTAGAGATTAGCTGTCTGAGAATGAGAAGAATGAATACTGAACACAGGATGGTTCTAGATGGTTCTATGTTTATTTATACATCCTTGTCACCAACCGGTTTTCTTATCATTTGCTTCTTTCCTCTATAAGTTTAGTGTCAGTAACATTCTGATGAGTTAGGTCTTCTGGTCAGATTTTGGTGTTGGTTAAAGGGGAGTTAGCAACAAAATGAAAAGGCGACCTACAGAATGGGGGGAAATATTTGCCAACCATGCATCTGGAAAGGGGTTTATATCCAAAATACGTAAGAAACTCATAAAACTCAATAGCAAATAAATAAATACATCCCAGTTGAAAAATAGGACCTGCACAGACATTTTTCCAAAGACACAGACGGCCAATGGGCATAGGCAAAGGGGCTCAGCACCACTAATCATCAGGGAAATGCAAATCAAACCACAATGAGCTATCACCTCACACCTATTAAGATGGTATTATAAGAAGACAAGAGGTAATAAGAGTTGGTGAGGACGTGGAGAAAAGGGAACCCTTGTGCATTGTTTGAAATGTAAATTGCGGCAGCCACTATGGAGAACAGTATAAGGGTTCCTCAAAAAATTAAAAAATAGAACGACCATATGATCTAACAATCCCACTTCTGGGAATATATCCAAAGGAAATGAAATCAATTTCTCAGAGAGATATCTGAATTCCTACGTTCATTGCAGCATTATTCACAAGATATGGAAACAACCTTGTGTCCACCGATGGATGAATGAATAAAGAAGCTGTAATATACATATACCTATATGTAATGGAATATTACTCAGCTGTGAGAAAGAAGGAGATCCTGCCGTCTGCGACAACATGGATGAACCTGGAAGACATTATGCTGAGCGAAATAAGCCAGAGAAAGACAAATACTGTATGATCTCACTTTTGTGTGGAATCTAAAAAAGTCAAACTCATAGAAGCAGAGTGCAGAACGGTAGCTGCTAGGAGCTGGGGTGCGGGTAACGGGGAGATGTCGGCTGAAGGGTACAGACTTGCAGTCACCAGATGAACAAGTTCTGGTGATGTAATGTACAGTACAGTGGTGACTACAGTTACCGTATTCTTGACATCTGCTACGAAAATAGACCTCAAGTGTTCTTACCACCTCTCCACCACACACACATACGCGGTAACTGAGTGACGATGTGTTGGGCGGATTGTGGTGATCATTTCGCAGTGTAACATAGGTTAAATCATCACATTGTACACCTTAAATATACACACTTTTTTTTTTTTTTTTTTTTTTTTTTGCGGTACGTGGACCTCTCACTGTTGTGGCCTCACTCGTTGCGGAGCACAGGCTCCGGACGTGCAGGCTCTGTGGCCATGGCTCATGGGCCCAGCCGCTCCGTGGCATGTGGGATCTTCCCGGACCAGGGCACGAACCCGTGTCCCCTGCATCGGCAGGCGGACTCTCAACCACTGCGCCACCAGGGAAGCCCTATACACACTTTTTATTCATCAGCTATACTTCAATAAAGGAGTCAGAGCCGAAGATGGTCTCTCAGGGACCTCCTATCAAAACATTCCATGACATCATCACAGAAACTGTACACTTGGCAATTGTGCAGCCTTCAGACTAACGGTTTCCCTCAAATTTCTATTGGCCTCATATCTCTTGTGGGAACGAAAAAGGAACGATCATTTATTTAGCACCAAACTTAGACCGGGCATTGGGCTGGGTGCCTCAGATATGTCACTTTAAGTTGCTACTCAAATTCTCCTCTTAGTAGATGGGCTTTTTGTCCTTTGCTGAAGTGTCCTGTGGAGTTTGCAGAGAGAAGGCGTCAGGACAACACTTGATCATTATGGATAAAAAGCCACCTCACATCCCCAAATGGGGCAGTGCCTCCCTAGTTTTTAGGGTAAAACTCAAATCAGGTTGGCTGTTTTCAAAGCTCCAACACTTTCTATTGTCCAGACTTTGATTGGTTTGTTCTTCACACTTTCTAATGGATACAGTCTTTCAGGAAAACTGTGGTCTCAGGTCTTTTGTTTTATCCAACCATCCTTCTCTAGGGCCATCACCTGTGAGCATAAAGAACCCCCGTAGAGGAGGGATTCTCTGGGACGGTCCCCCTTTCCTCCAGGAACCTGCAGGCATCTGTCCTTGTGGCCAAGGTGCAGAGTGGGGAAGGGGTGTCACAGAGAAACCTCACCAGAGGGGAAGAAGGCAGAGGAAAGAATGTGGACTCTGGAGTCAGACCTGGATTTGGATCCTGGCCCTGATGCTCACCTGGCGGACGCTGAGCAAGTTACTGAAGCTCCCTCAGCCCTGTCCTCATCAGAAAAATGTGATTAAATTTGGCAACATAAATCGTTTAATCTCTCCCTACCCAATTTTTCATGGAATTTTCACTCCCTCTCTTACCAGTACAAATAGGTAACACAACTAAGTCACTTTCAGGCCTGAATATACGTTAAATATATTTTTAAAAATATTTTAAAAAATATTTTAAATGTATTCAGGAAGAATATATTTTAACAGCTTGCAAAGAAAATGCATTCTCCCATTCAAAGAAAACATTTAAACTATCCCCTCATCATCAGAAAAATGCTTGAGCTTTGTCACTGAATTATGGGTTTATAGCCCGCTTCAAACCGTTTTTGAAAATTGCAGAGAAAGAGGTCAAAACCAAATATACAGGAAAAAAAAAAAGCACACTTCCAAAGAAAAGAATTTTTTTTAATTCAAGTAACAAAAGACTTAAAGACAATTTGTCTCTCCCTGCGGTTGCTGGATACCGTTTCACATTCACATTCTGTAATCAGTTTTTCTTTCTGTTTTGTTTTTTTGCGGTACGCGGGCCTTTCACTGTTGTGGCTTCTCCCGTTATGGAGCACAGGCTCCGGATGCGCAGGCTCAGCGGCCATGGCTCACGGGCTCAGCTGTTTTACGGTATGTGGGATTTTTCCAGAGCAGGGTACAAACCCGTGTCCCCTGCATTGGCAGGCGGACGCCCAACCACTGCGCCACCAGGGAAGGCCGTATAATCCGTTTTTTGTTTAGCCTTGTTGAACCAGTTTTGAGTGCTGCTCACGGTTTATGGAGGTGGAAAGGCTGCCGGGAGGTGAGAGGTTAATTGATACGAGACGAGCTGGGCGGGCGTTCTTCCTTCCCCGCATAACCTGCACTCTCTCACACCCTTATTCCTCTCAGCCAGTTCCAAAAGGAAAAAGGAAGAAGCCGTGGATCTTAACTTTCTTCAAGACCATAAACATCTGATAAAAACTATGATCCTATGCTCCCCCCTGCCCACCTATGTGCATCAAACACCATGTGCCATATAATACCCGCGGGCCCCAGACCCGTGAAGGGCAGCTGGGCAGACAGTAACCGTAGCTGGCTTCATCGTTTCCCAGGATCTGTCCCCAGTCACTCCACATTTTCCCTTTTTAAAATAACATATTCTAAGGAGCTAATGTGTCTGGAAATTGATAGCCTTCAGAGACTAATTGTTGGGTTCTTTTTGGGTTTTGTTTTGGTTTTGGTTTTTTTTTGCGGTACACGGGCGTCTCACTGTTGTGGCCTCTCCCGTTGCGGAGCACAGGCTCCGGACGCGCAGGCTCAGCGGCCATGGCTCACGGGCCCAGCCGCTCCGCGGCACGTGAGATCCTCCCGGACCGGGGCACGAAGCCCTGCATCGGCAGGCGGACTCTCAACCACTGCGCCACCAGGGAAGCCCTCTTTTTGGTTTTTATTCATAGAAGTGAACTTCAATTTGGAGGTTTTCTGAGGAAAAAAAAAAAGTGATACTGTTTAATATGAAACTTTGTATTAATATATTTTAAGCTTTTCCTCCCTAGATGCTAAATTAAAGCCATTGCTTCATTCTGCTCTAAAAATTAAAATTTGATATGGTTGCATAAAATTTGTTATGTTTTTATTGGAAGTTTCAGGGGGTTGGGGCATAGAAACTGCACAAATGAACATTCCGTTGACCTTTTTCCACCTGTCTGTTCTCTTTAAACTCCAAACGAGAAGACTCTTTAGTTGTCCCTAAAGAAATGTAAAGGAAATAACCCTTTAAACACGTATTATTTATAAATCATTGCAGCAAAACATTATCAATAATTTAATGATCCCATCTGCTTGGCTTTGTCTTTTTATATTAAAAAACCCCACTGTCATTAAACACTCACATGTTTAATATCCCTAGTCAGTAGTATTTCAAATCCACCCCACTTGACATTTCCCACCCTAGAAAAATAAAATAGCAGAAGGAGAGTATTCAAATCCAATGATTGTTTTAGAGCACAAAGAAACATTTAATAAATAGCTCATAAGAGAGGCTCAAATGAACTGTACAACCTTTTGTCCACGTCCACTTTAAGAAAAAGAGAAAGCCTTAGAACCTGGGCTGGGGTCAAGCTCGCTGAAATGTTCAGATGTTGAATAATAGTGACAAGGCTCCCTCAGCACTTCTTAGCCAATCACCAGGCTAAGCCCTGTACCATCTCTCTTTTAATCCTCACAGCATCCCTAAGAGGTGAGACCCAGTTTTGTAAGTGAGGACGTTGGCCCTCAGGCGGGTTAAGTAACTTGCTTACAGGCCCATCAGAGCGGCTGCATGACTGAGTTAGGATGCCAATCTAGGTCTGTCTGATTCTAAAGGTAATGCTTTCACCTTAAAGCTATACTCAAGTGCTTTTTGGATCCATGAATACTTTATAAGTTCAATATATTTTTAGAAGGTTGTTACTGAAGTGGGCCACGGTTAGCACTAACTTCATTATCATTCACAGTGCATCTCTCACGTGAGCTGAGGGGGCCATGGCCAATTTGTACAGGGAGTTGAAATGATGAACACAGTACCAGAGACAAGTGAAAGCCCAGGAGATTGCCCTGCTTAGGGCTCAGGCTGACATCAGGCCAGCTCCCTGCTCCGGGAGAATGGGATTACAGCCACATCCATGTCTGGGGGTGCTGTTGCCAGCTGTACCATGCACATCACTAAGTACCACACTTTCCAAGCCAGAGTGATTCCTACACAAGACTTTGGGGATATTGTAACTTTCCCCAGCCTTTTCACTGCACTAAATGAGCAGCAATGATCTCTGGGCCCAGCAAGGCAGAAAGAAATGTGTTTAAATCATAAATCTCCTCAAAGGAAGAGTCAGTTCAAGGTTACCATTGTCCCAGGACCCAGCAGTTATAAAATGTATTCCACTATAGTAGACCCAGCTCTATAACTGTAAATGGGAATAACAATACCAATCGGTATTAGTTTCCTACGACTGCTCTAACAAATTACCCCAAACTTGGTGGCTTACTACAACGTCATAGTTCCAGAGGCCAGCAGTCCAAAATCAAGGTGTGGGCAGGGCCATGCTTCCTCTGAAGGCTTTAGGGGAGGATCCTTCCTCGCCTCTTCCAGCTTCTCAGGGCTCCGGGTGTTCCTTGGCTTGTGGCAACATCACTCCAGCCTCTGCCTCTGTCTTCACATGGCCTTCTGCTCTCTGCCTGTGCCTTCTCCTCTTTGTCTCTTGTAAGGAAGCCGCTCATTCAATTTAGATCCTACTGGGTAATCCAGGGTAAACTCATCCCGAGATCCGTAACTTGATCACATCTTGCAAAGACTTTTTCAAAGATGGTCGCATTGACAGGTACCAGGGGTTAGGAGACAGACATATCTTTTTGGGGCCACCATTCACCCCACTACAGCATCCCACAGGATTGTGGTGAGGATCTAATCAGAAAATGTAGATAATAGCAGCTACTGAAGTACCACAGGGACAACGCACACTGATTTTCTTCTTCCAGAGAGCAACGTTTCCACGTGTACAGCAAACCTTGGGGACCAGTGGGGAGGCCCAGAACGTAAGACTGCTTTTACCTAAAATGATACAGATCTCGTTCTTTCAAAGAAGAAAACCTGACAAGTCACTTAGATGACGTTTTCTGGTGAGTCGCTCTCAGATGCCAGTGTGCAGCAGAATCAAGAGTAGGAGGCATTCTTAAAAGGTCGGATTCCGGCCCCATCCTCAGAAATTCCGATTCACAGGCCTGGGGTGGGACCCAGAAGCCGCATCTTTTTTTTTTTTTTTTTTTTTTTCTGTACGCGGGCCTCTCACTGTTGTGGCCCCTCCCGTTGCGGAGCACAGGCTCCGGATGCGCAGGCTCAGTGGCCATGGCTCACGGGCCCAGCCGCTCCGCGGCATGTGGGATCCTCCCGGACCGGGGCACAAACCTGTGTCCCCTGCATCAGCAGGCAGACTCCCAACCACTGCGCCACCAGGGAGGCCCCTGAGAAGCCGCATCTTTAAAAACTCCCCAGCTGATCCCAGTGCAGCCCGTCCTCTGGAGGGCTGCCGGCAGATCCCCACACAGCATCCCCCCTCCGCCCCGCGCAGCTCTGATGTTACAGGGTCAGACGTTTCTGGGTCACACGCGTCCCAGCAAATTTGCATGTCACAAGATAAAAATGTTAGAGATAGTCTGAAGCTGCCATACGGGCACCGTGTTGTGTGTGAAAAAGGCGAATTCAACCTGGGTATTGGCTAAGTCCTGCTATGTTCTGGGCACAGTGATAGATACTGAAATATACTTGTAGAAAACACATTTATTTTTTCCAAGTACTCATGGCACATTTACAAAAACTAACCTCTTCTTAGGAACCAACAAAGTCTCAACAAGTATCAAAGAACAGATACCGTACAGAAGATTCTCCGTCCATAAAAACGCAAAATGGAACATCAATTCCAAGAGAATTCCCCCAACTTTCCTTTCTTGCAGGTCTTAAATGTTATCTCCGCCTTTTATTTTTTAGGGTTGGGAGGAGGTAAAGCTAATAATGAACAGAACTCTTAGGGCTCGGGTTTCACCGGCTGGAGCATAGCTGAGATCTTGCTCATCTCAGGTCCTGATCTGCACCAGCAGCTGCGCTCCCAAAGCCTGTCAGGCTGCTGTCAGGGCCCCCGGGGGGAGCTTGGCCACCCCAGGCCTTCTCGATTCTTTGCTGAGCATGGCTGTCTTCCCAAAGCCAGGGCCGTCCTGGATCTGAGGTGGGGGGGAGAGGGATGAGGGATGGGGCCAGAAGGAGTCCGGGCAGGGGGTGCCGGAAAACCCACCCCCCTCCACCAATGCCCCCAGGAACGTGCCAGAGTACGGCTGCTCGTGCCCGAGGCCTCACCCAGACTTTCATAAACCTTCCAACAAGGGTGTCCGCCATGCCGCCAGCCAGGCACAGTCTCCATCTGTGAACCCCAGCACCCTCTTTTCTGGAGCTCCCACATCAGAACACCTCCCTCTTCCTCGAATCGAAAAGAGATGCTGCCTGGGAAGCCCCATGTCCAGACGCAGAGATGCCAGCTCATAGATTAACTCATAGAGGAGATCAAACCTGTGGGAAAGGAAGTGGACTCTGGCCTAAAAGGAGACGTCAAGGCGGCATGCTGGAGGCCACCATGGCGGGGTCGAGAGATCTACTGACACCACCACCGGCCCCCTTCACAGGGAGACCCTAATGGAGTCACCTTACCTGTCCAGGCTGCCATTTCTTCCTTAAGGTGGGGTGACGCGACCAGAAGAACGCAAGGCCCTATCCAGCTCTCTCAGCTGTACTCAGTACAGTGACAAGAACAGATACACGGTGGTAGCCTAATGCGCCAGTATTGTCATTTTAAAAATATAAGAAGGGGGCTTCCCTGGTGGCGCAGTCGTTGGGAGTCTGCCTGCCAATGCAGGGGACACGGGTTCGAGCCCCGGTCCGGGAAGATCCCACGTGCTGCGGGGCAGCTGAGCCTGTGTGCTACAACTATTGAGCCTGTGCTCTAGAGCCCGCGAGCCACAACTACTGAAAAAAAAAAAAAAAGAAGAAGAAGGTATCAGAGCATTATTACATAAATTCCACTCCCCTTCTCTAAACTTTACCGGGAGAGGGAATGATACTGGAGATGCACAAAGAATTAGTTATGTGAGTTAGTCGTGCAAGAGAGCCACCAAATGTCACGTTTAGAATTAGACCTTCCTAAATGTAAACAAACTAAGTGAGCAGTATTAACAGTGTATTACAATTGAGCTTAAGTATTCCCAAGGCCCCCACCCCGGCCTAGCAGGGTGATCCAAGAGAGGAAGCCATCCAAGCATGTTCCAAAAATCACAAGAGCACATATTCTACCAGCTGGTAAAACCCAGCTACACAGGAAAGCTACAAGTAAACACACACACACACACACACACACACACACACAGTGAAATTAATTAACCACCATGGTGTATCCTTGATCTGGCTCCACCTTTTTTATGTCTTAGAGCAGCCACCTTAAACCCTGAGTTTTATCATTTAATTCAGACACTCTCTTGGGACTTTTATTAAATCATGGAAAAGTTAATAACATTTCTTGAGAAAATACATAAGTCTTTTGAGGACATAGGAAAATTCCATGCAGATTGTAGGAACATGCATTTATCACTTTGTGTAATTTAAAATTTTAGTTCCAAAGGTTGGAAACATATAGAGGTGCTTCTTCTCTAGAAAATTCACCAACTATCTCTTTTTGATTAAATAACACATAGATGGATATTTTCAACAGGGAAAACTGAGCTTCCTCCAAATTCTCATAAGAACTTAGTGCTGATATTTGTAGGAAGACTATCTCTTCTGTTAAGGAGAAATATTTGTTCTATCAGAGGACTGCAATTCCTAACTTGTTAACACAGTTAAATATGCTGTTTAACCGCCTGTGTCTAATACTAATGCAAAAATGATTTTTAATGTATTCGTATATGGCCTGATGGAAGCAACAGATGTTGGACCTATAATGGGAACTTTGTATTTTTTTAAAGTATCTTCACCAACTTGAATTTGTTGAAGAAAAATATCATCAAGCCTCTAAGTGTGTACCTGTTAATTTGCCTGCTATGTGACCCCGAGGCTACTAGAGCCTTAAATCACCCAACCCATGTAAAATAGACAATCAGCAAGAACCTACTGTACAGCACAGGGAACTATACTCAATATTCTGTAATACCAAGGGAAAAGAACCTGAAAAAAATAGATATATCAATATGTATAACTAAATCACTTTGGTATAACCTGAAACTAACACAACATTGTGAATCAACTATACTCCAATATAAAATTAAAAGTTAAAAGAACAAAAAACTCCACCCACCCTAGAGTTCCTTGAGAACTGAGTTCACTCCTATGATGACCGGTTGAGAAGAAGAGTTTGCAATCTGCCTGGTGAGTCAACCAGAGGTCTTATTTGGTGTCCATCCTTCTTCCTGTCCTGTGGTTAGCCATTTCAATCTCTGCTCAGTGAGACTCACTGATCTCATTTGTGTTTCATTGTGTTGTGCTGTGTGTTGGTTGAGTGATGTACTTCTCTCTTGCCCAGGAAGCAATACACTCCACTTTGGTTTTCTTCATCTCTGGTGGTATTTTGATCTGACAGATTCAAAGGAAAAGTTTTTGAAAAATAAACTTGATAACCACTACATATCTACCATAATATTAAATATGCAATGTAAGTTGACAACAAAGTGATAGTGTATAGATTCTATGGGGTTCCAAAATTTTTATCAATTGAGAAGTATTTTCAGTGAAGTCATACCTCAATCCTCTGTTCAGTTCACCACTCCACCCAAGAGAAATTTTGAAATTTGTGTTTGTAACATAGTTTTTTAGAATGCTTTTATTTTGTATAAGACACTGTTTTGCAAGTAAAAGAAACTGTAATATGACCAAATAAGTTATCCAGCAGACTTAGTTAGAAGGTACAGAGATTTCTCAACCCCAAATTCTATTTCTCTCTTTAAAACATTCTTATGCACTTTCATCTCCATGCCAGACTGCTAAGGGAGAATTGTGGCATTCTCTTCATTCCTAGGGCTGGTATAACAAGTCACCATAAAGTGAGCAGCTTAAAAGAACAGAAATTTATTCTCCCACAGTTCTGGAGACTACAAGAGTGAAATCCAGGTGTCAGCAGGGTTGGTTCCTTGTGGGGCTCTGATGGAGAACCTGGTCCTTTCCTCTCTTCTAGCTTCTCATGGCTGTCAGCAATCTTTGGTATCTTTGGCTTGTGGGAGCGTCACTCCAACCTCTGCCTCTGTCTTCACATGACCTCTTCCATCTATTGCTATATATCCATGGGATTTAGGGCCCACCCTAAATCTTGGATGCCTAATATATGCATAATTAGGCATATGCATAAGAAGAAAAAATACTGTCAACCTAAAATTCTATCCCCAGCAAAAATATGTTTCACAAGCAAAGGTGAAATAAATGTATATGCAGACACATAAAAGCAGGGAAGCTGTCATCATCAACAAACCTATGCTACAATAAATGTTAAAGAAAGCTATTCAAGAAGAAGGGAAATAATACCAGTTAAAAATCTGGATCTAGACAAAGAAATTAAGAGTTTGGTAAACGGTAAATATGTGGGTAAATATAAAAGTTTTTTTCTTATTTTAAAATCTCTTTAGAAGATAGTCACCTTTTTGAAGAAAAAGTAAAAAAAAATGTATTATGGGGGTTGTAACATATGTGAATGTAAATTGTATGACAACCATAACACAAAGGTCATTAGAGGAAAAATGAAAATATACTGTTGTAATGTCCTTATACTATGTGTGAAATCATGAAGACAGACTGCTATAAGTTAAAGATGTATACTATAAACCTACAGCAACTACTAGAATAGTACAACAAAAAAGACATAGATAACAAGCCAAGAAAAGAGATAAAATGGAATAATAAACATGTTCAATTAATACAAAACAAGGTAGGAAAAGAGGAGAAAGTAAATAAAAGATAGGACAAACAGAAACAAATAGTAGAATGGTAGATTTAAACCCAACTACTTTGATAAATACATTAAATGTAAATTAAAAGGCAGAGATTGGAATACTAGATTAAAAAGTAAAAAAGCAAGACTCACATGTATCTGCAAAAAAAATCCATTTTAATTGATTTTCGATGTTAAATTAATCTGGCATTCCTGGGATAAGTCCCACTTGGTCATAGTGTCTAATCCTCTTTTTAATGTTTCTGGATTCAGTTTGCTAGTATTTTGTTGAGGATTTTGACATCTATATTTATAAGCGATATTGGACTTCAGTTTTCTTGTAATTTGTTGTCTGATGTTGGTATTAGAGTAATACTGATATCAGAAAATAATTGATAAGGGTTCCCTCCTCTTCTCTTTTTTGGAAGAATTTATGAAGGATTGATGTTAATTCTTTAACTCTCTGGTAGAATAAACCAGTGACCCTAGTCTTTCCTTTGTTGGAGATTTAAAGAAAAATTTTTATTACTAACAATCTTTTTACTTTTTATTGATCTATATGTCTTTCTAGGAAGTTGTCATTTCATCCAAGTTATCTAATTCTTGGCATACAGGTGTTCAAAATATTCCCTTATAATTATTTTTATTTCTGTAAAATTAGTAGTAATCATTCCCCTCATTCATCCCTCATTTTAGTAATTTCATTATTCTCTCTTTTTTTCCTGGTCAGTCTAGTTAAAAGTTTGCCAATTTTTTCAGTTTTTTTCAAAGAGCCAACTTTTGGTTTCATTTATTTTTCCCTATTTTTTTATTCTTTACTTCATTAATTCTACTTTAGTCCTTATTATTTCCTTCCTTCTACTTGTTTTGGGTTTAGTTTGTTCTCCTTTTCCCAGTTTCTAAAATAGAAGATTAGATTATTGGTTTCAGATCTTTCTCTTTTTCTTTTGTATATATTTTTACTGATGTAAATTCCCCTCTGGGCACTGCCTTAGCTGCATCACATAAATTGTGCTATTGTTTTCTTTTATTTCAAAAAAGTTTCTAATTTCCATTGTGAATTCCTCTTTGACCCACTGGTTAAGAATGTATTATTTGGGAATTCCCTGGTGGTCCAGTGGTCAGGACTTGGCACGTTCACTGTTTGGTCCCTGGTTGGGGAACTAAGATCCTGAAAGCTGTGTGGTGCAGACAAAAAAAAAAAAAAAAAGTATTATTTAATTTCCACATATTTGTTGAATTTTCCAGATTACTTTCTGTTATTAATTTCTAACTTAATTCCATTGTGATCAAAGAATATACATTGTTATATTGTATGATTTTAATAGTCTCCAACTATTATTGTTGAATCATATCTTTCTACCTTTGTTTCTGTCAGTTTTTGTTTCATATATTTGGTGCTCTGTTATTAGGTGCACCTATATGTTTTTATCTGTTTGATCTTCCTGATGGATTGGCCAGTTTCTCTTTCTAAAATGTCCTTCTTTATCTCTAGTAACATTCTGTTTTAAAGTCTGTTTTGTCTGATATAGCCACTCCAGCTGTGTTTTAGTTGTTGTTTGCATAGTATATCTTTTCCATCTTTTGCTTTCAACCCATTTGTACCTTTGAACCTAAAGTGCATCTCCTATAGACAGCACATAGTTGGGTCATTCTTTTTTACCCAGTCTGACACTTCCTGCATTTTAATGGATTATCTAATCCATGTACGTCTCATGTTATTATTGGCATTACCTCTGTCATTTCGCTTTTTGTCTCTGTCGTGTCCTTTTTGGTCTCTGGTTCTCCTTCACTGCCGTATTTTGTATTAAGTGAATTTTTCTAATGTAACACTTTATTTCTCTTTTATATTTTAAATTTATTTTCTTAGTGGTTGATTTAGAGCTTACACTATACATTTTAACGTATCATAATCTACTTCAGATCTTTACTAACTTAATTCTAGTGAGATATAGAAACTTTACACCTATATAGGCCCTGTCTTCTTGGCTCCAGCCTTCCGAAGTAGACCTTTTGTTAGGCTGAGCTAGGTGAGGAGCAGACACTCCGAAATCGTCCTGTTCTTACCTCACATACATCCCTCATTTCTTAAGTGTCCAGTGCTTCCAATTCCTGGCCTTTCTGGGACCCTGCAGAGTCCACTGACTAGGGGCTTTCTCTGCTGTACGCTTAGGTTCCATTAATTCAGTTATCATCCATCTATCTCTCTTCTAGCTTCCAAAAGCTTGTCCTTTTCTTCCATCATCTTTGCTCTTATGAACTTATCCTCTTTAAAATCCCTTTTAGCATTTTAACGGAGTTTCAGTTGGATGAGAGGCATTTTTCCAGCCCACCACATCTGACCAGAAGTCTGTCTCCTGTGACTGTCTAAGGAAAGACTCCCACCGCCAGCAGACTTCCCCTTCATCTCAACGGTCAGAACCAAGTCACCCACCCAATCCTAAATCAATCACAGACAAGGAGCATGGAACTGACTAGTGACTTAAAGCCTAACCATCGGGGTGGAGTGGGTGTTTGAGATCAACCACAGCATTCACCCTCAGGAACCTTAATTAAGGCGTGGAAACGCCAACTCCAAACCACTTACCCGAACCCGAAGACAACCTCTTAAAGGCTGTGGTCATGTTTGATAGCTCCATCTTTAGCAGTGAGCGTGGGTGTTTATTTGACTGAGGGAATGATCTAGTACATAAATACAGCATATGGAGGTTACATTTGTGCATAAACCAGTGAGATAGTAAAGGCAAGATGATTATAAAGGTGATCCACCCAGACAAGACCTGGAATCACAGAGGGAGGAAAGCTTTAGAGCCTGTGGTTACACTGCCTGAATCCTGCTGGGCTAGCCAGTGACCCTTTCCTTCTGTGTAAAGAGGCATTTTAAATGTCAAGGAGCTACAGGACAGGCTTATGATAGCTCTCAAGCTGAAAACTAGATCAAATTACTTCAAGGACTCCAATCCTAAGGTCATATATATTTAACAGTGGCCAAAATAGACAAGATTGAAAAGTTTGAGCTATTTTGTTTACCACGGCATTCATACATTCATATATATATATATGGCACTCATTTGAAAACCCCCAGTTCTATTCTGCAATACATTTAGAGAACCTCTAACAAATTTAATCAAGTGAATTTTTTGTCTGGAATTAAAATTTGTCCTAAACATAAGCTTTTTTAATATGAAATTTTAAGAGAAAGTCCATTTATTAAACAGAGGATAGAAGGCATGGTCATACTGCCTTATAAAATAAACAAGCAAAAAACACGGAAGGGCAGAGTTTCTGAATTGCCTGCTCCAAAAACCTTGTAGTTTAGGAAAGAATATAAGAGAATAAAGAGGCTCCTTTTTTTCATAAGAAAAGTGCACAATGGGTTACATTTAAATTGCACACAAATAAGTAGTGCAAACACTTTAGTACTTTTTTTCACACATGTCCTTTATCTTGATGCTAAGAGGTACTTTCTTGCAACATCACAGTTTTTATGTGCAATGCACTTGTGAAAAAAATAATAAATTTCTAAATATGATACCCATCTCCAGCAAACCCATGAGCTTATGACCTCCTCATGAGGGAACTGACTCAAAGTTTCACAGAAGAAAAGGATGTTGGAAATCTTCTAAGCTTTTGAAGTTAATGGGTGATCTGAGAAAAGAAGAAAACTATATTACTTGTTTCTCTGATTTTAAAAAATATAATAAAGTTCTTTTTTAATAAATAAATTTATTTATTTATTTTTGGCTGTGTTGGGTCTTCGTTGTTGCACATGGACTTTGTCTAGCTGCGGCGAGGGGGGCTACTCTTCGTTGCGGTGCGCAGGCTTCTCACTGTGGTGGCTTCTCATGTTGTTGAGCAGGGGCTTTAGGTGAAAGGGCTTCAGTAGTTGTGGCACGCGGGCTCAGTAGTTGTGGCGCATGAGCTTAGTTGCTCGCGGCATGTGGGATCTTCCCAGACCAAGGCTCGAACCCGTGTCCCCTGCACTGGCAGGCAGATTCTTAACCACTGCACCACCAGGGAAGTCCCAAGTTCTTTTTTTTAAGGCAATAAAACTGGTGACGATTGAAAACCCTGGTCTGTTTTCTTCAGCTGTTCCTACTGTTGCTAATAGAGAGACAGGGAGACAGGGCAGCGTGTACAGAACCCAGCTTCCCACCACCTGCCGCGTCCCACAGGGTTCGTGAGGGAAACGTAGGGCAGTGGGGAGAAAATATTTTAAAAAGCAAGCAAATATTTACTCTTTTATTTTATTATATTTTAATTTAATTTTTATTTTAGATTGGAGTATAGTTGATTTACAGTGTTGTGTTAGTTTCAGGTGTACAGCAACATGGTTCAGTTATACATATACATATATCCATTCTTTTTCAGATTCTTTTCCCATACAGGTTATTACAGGATATTGAGTAGAGTTCCCTGTGCGATACAGTAGGTCCTTGCTGGTTATCTATGTAATATGTAGTAATGTGTATATGTTAATCCCAAACTCCTAATTTATCCCTCCCCCACCCCTCTTCCCCTTTGGTAACCATAAATTTGTTTTCTATGTCTGCGAGTCTGTTTCTGTTTTGTAAATAATTTCACTTGGGGCCTCCCTGGTGGCGCAGTGGTTAAGAGTCCGCCTGCCGATGCAGGGGATACGGGTTCGTGCCCCGGTCTGGGAGGATCCCATATGCCGCGGAGCGGCTGGGCCCGTGAGCCATGGCCGCTGGGCCTGCGCATCCGGAGCCTGTGCTCCGCAACGGGAGAGGCCACAACAGTGAGAGGCCCGCAAACAGCAAAAAGAAAAAAAAAAAATAATTTCACTTGTATCATTTTTTTAGATTCCACATATAAGTGATATCATGTGGTATTTGCCTTTCTCTGTCTGGCTTATTTCACTTAGCAGGACCATCTCTAGGTCCATCCATGTGCTGCGAATGGCATTATTTCAGTCTTGTTACAGCTGATTTAAAATATTTACTATTTTAGGGCCTCCCTGGTGGCGCAAGTGGTTGAGAGTCCGCCTGCCGATGCAGGGGATACGGGTTCGTGCCCCGGTCTGGGAGGATCCCATATGCCGCGGAGCGGCTGGGCCCGTGAGCCATGGCCGCTGAGCCTGCACGTCCGGAGCCTGCGCGTCCGGAGCCTGTGCTCCGCAACGGGGGAGGCCACAACAGTGAGAGGCCCGCATACCGCAAAAAAAAAAAAAAAAAAAATTTACTATTTTAAAATATTCACTCTTTTTAAAAGCAAGTAAAAATATTCACTATTTTTAAGCCTGTGGCTCTAGGCAAGGACTGCCACTCAAACACCTTTAGAGCTAAATAAGTAACAGCCAAGAGTAAAAGGGCGGGAGGGCTTGACCTGTACTTGCCCCTCCAGGCTGCCTGATGCCCTGCTCAGCCCCTGCCCCTTGGGCCACATGGAATGAAGTTGCCAGAATTTCTGATTTTTTAAGAGAAATGCAAAATTTCAATTCTACGTGATCACTCTCGATTTTTAATTTGGACAAAGCTATTTTGCTGGTGGCCTCACAAAATATACCTGCTGGCCAGAATCAGACCGTAACCTTCAACGTTCCAACTCTGCTCTGGGGGAAAACAGTGTCTGCTACGGAGAGGATTGCTGTGTCACTCAGGAAAACGCAGCTGGATCTTGTTGCTGAGCTAGGCTACACTGCCTAGTTGCTCTACGTAAGAAATAAGATAAATGTTTGATTTCTGTGGAATTTCAGAGCCAAAAAAATTTAAACACAGGAGAAAACTCTTGGGAGTGCGTAGGAAAGCAGATTTCAGCAATATGGCCGGTGGTCAGCACCTAAGGAGGGGAAGGTGGTGAGAAACTCACAGTGATTTATTCTGCGTGAGTAAGTATGGTGTGTGTGTGGTGTGTGTGTCGTGTGTGTGTGTGTGGTGTGCAAGTGCTGCAATAACCCTCTGTTATCATGAACTTTCTGTGCAACTCCATTTTAGCAAAGCATTGCAGCAGTTACACGAGGGAAGTAAAAGCCAGGGTTGCCTCCTCGGAAAGTTAAATAAGTTTTGAAAGAAAGTGTTATTATTAGGGACGATAGACACCAGAATGCAAATGTATACAAAAAGGGAAAACAAAGGTTTCGGTTAATTCATTTTCATTTGGAGAGGGACATGTGATCACAGGCACTTAAAAGGAGGCATTATTCCTCTTTCACACGCTGCAAATAACCAAGCTTTCTCTGCCACCTACTGGCTGTTGGATGCAATTTTTAAAAAAATCTGGGAACTTCCCTAGTGGTCCAGTGGGTAAGACTCCACACTCCCAGTGCTGGGGGCCGGGGTTCGATCCCTAGTCAGGGAACTAGATCCCGTGTGCATGCCACAACTAAGAAGTCTTCGTGCCACAACTAAAAAAAAAAGATCCCGCATGCTGCAACTAAAGATCCCGCATGCTGCAACTAAAGATCCCGCATGCTGCAACTAAAGATCCCGCATGCTGTAATGAAGATCCTGAGTGCTGCAACTGCCGCAACTAAGACCTGGCGCAGCCTAAATAAATAAATATTTTTAAAAATCTGAATCAGATAAAGTATCAAGAACACCACCACAAACATTAATGTGCCAGCTTTAGCAGCAAAGTATTATCAGTAAAGCGTGAGGGCTTCCCTGGTGGCGCAGTGGTTGAGAGTCCGCCTGCCGATGCAGGGGACACGGGTTCGTGCCCCGGTCCGGGAAGATCCCACATGCCGCGGAGCTGCTGGGCCTGTGAGCCGTGGCCACTGGGCCTGCACGTCCGGAGCCTGTGCTCCACAACGGGAGAGGCCACAGCAGTGAGAGGCCCGCGTACCGCAAAAAAATTTTAAAAAGCATGAAATCTCCTGTCTCCCCTTCCCTGACTGTGTCTCCCTCCTCTTCAGAAATACCCATTATCTTGAATTATATTAGTATCATCCTAACACACTTCTTTATAATTTTCCTACATATATATATCTCTCTAAGTAATGCTGGTGTTTTGCATATTTTTGAGGTGCACATAAATGATATCATTCTGTATGGTATCTTGTATGAAATCCTCTGCAGTGTGCTTTTTAAACCTGCGTTATACTTATGAGATTCTTCCTCGTCAACCAGTGAAGTCATTTCCACAGCTATGCAGACTTCTATTTAATGGACATGTCATAATTTATTTGCCCATACTCCTTTTGGTGGGTCTTTAGATAGCTTCCAATTTTTTACTATGGCAAACATTCCTTCTCTGACCACTCTAGAATATGTCGCCATGTGTAAATGTTGAGTTTCTTAGATAAAGGTATTGTCCTTGTCTTGCCATAATCCCTACACATCTTGTCTTTCTTGTCATTGCCAAATTGTTCCTCAGAACGATTCTATCAATGTACACTCTGACCAGCCATGTATAATGGTTCCCACTGCTTCCCATCCTCATCCACACTTGACATTGTCAGATTTCTGAATGTTTGCAGTTATGATGGGTGTGCGGTGATACATCTAGAGGGCTTCATTTCATTCCCTTGATGGACTTTTGCACTGAATATATGAATCATCTTGGGGAGAACCCTTGCTATTGAATTTTTCTATTGGCAAATATGTTTTGTTTAGGTCATCTTGAATAGGGGTTTATAATCTTCTCCATAAAGATCTTGCATTTCTTTTATTAGATCCAAGATATTTCATATTTTTAGACTACTATGAATGTGTAGTTTTGAAATGAGACTTCCTAACTCACCGTTTTTGGTATTAGGATGGGTATATTAATGCAACTCATTTTTTATGCTGATTTTATGTCCAGTAACACTGTTAAATTATTTCGTTAACGGCAAAGACTTTATTTGTAGATTCTTTTGAATTTTCTATAAAGGCAATCGTATTTTCTAAGAATTTCGATTTTTTTTTCTCCTCTCAAATTCTTATTCCTCTTAACAATTTTTCTGCTCCTATTACACTGTCCTGGGATGTAGCACAGCATTGAATGGGAATGGTGAAAACCACCACCTTTGTTACAGCCCTTGATCTTACCAGGAAGTACTCTTCAGTCCTTGTTTTCTAAGAGTTGGCTTTAAAAAAAAAAAAATCATGTGTGTTAAAATTTATCTTTTGGGGACTTCCCTGGTGGCACAGTGGTTAAGCCTGCCAATGCAGGGGACACAGGTTCGAGCCCTCGTCCAGGAAGATCCCACATGCCGCGGAGAAACTAAGCCCGTGTGCCACAACTGCTGAGCCTGTGCTCTAGAGCCTGCAGCCACAACTCCTGAAGCCCACGCGCTTAGAGCCTGTGCTCCGCAACAAGAGAAGCCACCGCAATGAGAAGCCCCCGCGCACCGCAATGAAGAGTAGCCCCCACTTGCCGCAACTAGAGAAAGCCCGTGCGCAGCAACGAAGACCCAACACAGCCAAAAATAAATAAATAAAAGAAAATAAATAAATTTATTTTAAAATGTATCTTTTTGGCCCTGCACATATTGATAATTCTATTCGGTTTGTCTCTTGTATTCTGTTAATCTAGTAAATTACATGAATAGATTTTTTGCCCCAGACTTCAACCATTCTTGCATTTGAGGGATAAACATAACTTGAATTTATTTCAGAGTGAGCTCAGCCTGTAATTTTCCTTCTTACACTCTTTTGTCTACTTCTGTTATAGTGGTCACATAAAATGAATTGGGGCATATCCTCATGATCTGTTCTCTGCCACAAAAACTAAAGACTTAGTAGAAATATTTGTTCCTGAATTCTGAGGGGCAGTGAGAACATTTAAGTAATACTTCATTTCACTTTACAAATGTATAGTATACTAAATTAAATATTAGAGGAGCCTATGAAAAAAGAGAAAGGGCTTCCTTGTATGCCCATGAGAAAATAGAACATTAGGGAACCAGTCTGATTTGTCCAAGGATTAACACTGATTACATGAACCTGGTTTCTTATAGAAAATTGCTTCTGAGCCAGCGGTTTCTGTGAGAAGGATTTTTCTTAAAAAGCTCTTAGGTTTAACATAGTAGAAGTTCTGTTTCTTTACTTTCTGGGAATTCTGGAAGCACTAGATGTATGAAAGTGCTTAATTAGTCTCTATAAACCAACCAGAATGGAGCTCCTGTTTTGACACTGTCATCTAATTTCTGAATGCCTTCCAGGGATAAGAAAATATTTCATACACATAAAGAAAAGCAAAGCCTTTTCTCAATTACAGCCACACAAACACCCAGAGATCTTACAGCTCCAATTTGACAGCATCAGTCACTCATCAAAAGTGAACAAACAAACAAAAAAACCCTCACCAATTCAAATGAGATGATAACCTCCTAATTAATTTGGGCTCACAAATAGATTAAAAAAATAAACAAAAGCAGATTATCTGTTATCTCTCACCCGACAGAGACTAGACCCCCACCATCTCAACAGAGATCACCAAATATGTGGACCATAAAATCAGGTTCCCAAGCACGGCCAAGCACAGTTCCCAAAATTACTGCCACCAGTGGGGAGCAATTCGTTGGACACAAACAAACCATAGTCCCATATATTATTGGGTGGGTCAAAAAGTTCGTTCAGGTTTTCCATGATACCGAACCCGAATGAACTTTTTGGCCAACCCAACACATAGGGTGTTCTCTTGCCACTCATCGACACTGACTTAACAGCCCATTACATGCCAGTCCTTGGACCCAGTAACAGAAAAAGACAGAGCCCAAGCCAGGAAAGAACTAACAGACGACCAAGAACCAGAAACAAAGTCAGAAACACGGAATCAGAAGAAAAAAGAAAGCGAAAGAATCAGAAAGTCAATGAAAGGAAAGTTCTGTTTCCCCTTGGGATTCCTTCTGGTAGCCAAGAAAAGATGTGTCTGGGGTTAAACAGCCCATGAGGCCAATTCCTTGGGCAACACAGTTTAGGCTCAGACAGGTGAGTCCACGTGGACATCCTGGTGGGGCCTCCAAATTGTCAAAGTATAATTTTTTTTTAATTAAAAGCATGACATCACACTAATAGAAAGTGAGCATATGTCAAAGGTTTATTTAACTCCATGAGGGAGCCGGCAGAGGCTGTGAAAGACTGAGGTATAGGTACTGACTACAGATGCTGGAATACGGAGGCTGGATTGGATGCAAAACAGGCTCATGTTTGTACAGGCAACAAAACTGCAACCTTCGAGGTGATCTCTTCCACCAGACAGAAATCTCATTCAGCCCTACAGGTAAGAGTCTTAGTCCTAATTGTTACCGAAAGTGGACTCCAGCTGCTTGCCACTCTAAAGCCAATACTCGAGAGGCAAAGTTGGTGGAAAGGGAAGTTTGCTTCCTTCAGGAGGCAGGCAGCCAGGGGAGAGGGCGAACGCATGTCCAAAGGCCAACTCCCCCCCCACCCCGGCTGATAAGAGGGCAAGAGCTTTGAAAGGGGAGTTCAGGTGTGTACAGGAGGAGGGAAGGGGCTATGTGTAGAAACAGCACAGTCAATTCTGACAGTCATCTTGAAATTGGTCCTGCACTGGTCTGATCAGCGTCATCTTGATTAAGTACAATTAATCTTCAGTTCCAGGGTCAGTTTATTCCCACTTCTTTGAGACCAGTTCTTGGAATTTTGCAAGATGGAGTAGCTTATGTCATGGCTACAGCCTGGTCATCGTGCCGTTAACTTCTTCCACCTGCTGGGGGTTTCAGTATCTATAAAACAGCTCACAGGATACGGCTCAGAAAATGGTGTATAGCTCTTGAAGAGGAACTAAAGGTCCTTGAATTTACTTAATGACTAAACTATGATTATTTTGTCATGTTTGACCACTTTCCTTTGCTTCTGCATTTTCTCACTTCTCTGATTAAACGTATTACTTTTTTTTTTCTTTTTTCTTTTTTTGGCTGTGTGGTATGTGGGATCCTAGTTCCCAGACCAGAAATAGAACACTGCCCCCTGCATTAGAAGCACAGAGTCTTAACCACTGGACCACCAGGGAAGTCCCTAAACTTATTCTTTGACGAAAGTTTTTCTATAGACAAAAGGCAGGCGGAGGACATAGGACGGAAGGTCCATAGGGTCCTGCTCTGTTTCACAATCAGCAGTAAATAGTAAATCAAACAAAGCTAGAGTTCCTTAGAGAATTATCTAGTCTCTGGTGGGCCTATTAGGTAACGCTCTATTAGGACACTGGAGGGACTTGCAGTCATTCTTTGCCTTATTTCCTTGTTTTGGATTTTCTTAAAAAATTTTTTTTCCTTCCAGTTTTATGGACATAATTGGCATATTGCACTATGTAAGTTTAAGATGTACAACATAATGGTTTGACTTACACACCTCATTAAATGATGACCACAGTAAGTGTAGTGACACCCATCATCTTATATGGATACAAAATAAAAGAAAAAGAAAAAAATATTTCTTCCTTGTGGTGAGAACACAACTGAATGCCTATTGTGTGCTGAATACCTACCAGTGGACTGAGGGGAGGGAGTGGACCCTTGCTCTCAAGGACTGTGCAGTCCAGCAGAGAGACACAGCCATGGTAACAACTAAGGTCACTACTGTATTATAGGTACTGTGATAAAAGCTCCCCTGAGGGGCTTCCCTGGTGGCGCAGTGGTTGGGAGTCCGCCTGCCGATGCAGGGGACACGGGTTCGTGCCCCGGTCCGGGAAGATCCCACATGCCGCGGAGCGGCTGGGCCTGTGAGCCATGGCCGCTGAGCCTGCGCGTCCGGAACCTGTGCTCCGCAACGGGAGAGGCCACGACAGTGAGAGGCCCGTGTACAGCAAAAGAAAAAAAAAAGTCTGCTGAGTACCAAGGAGGGTGTAGTCAGGTCTACTGGAACCAGAGGCATTTATTTCCCAGGTGCTGGGGAGGAGAGACCATTCCAGGGAGGAGGAGAGTCATCAAAGGCAAGAAGTTTTTAAGAGCCAGTCATTTGACTTGGCATAACCACTGATTATGGCCTTTAATTACATACCGTCCTGAACTGTCACTTAGCTGCTTTGTGCAATAGCGACGTTTCATGCTTGGAGTGGGTGTAAGACAAAAAAAAAAAAAAAAAAGTAAGAGGAAGTGTGGGCAGTGATGGGATTTGTGAAAATCAGGAAAATGGACATTTGGGACCTGGTTTCCAATCCCAGTGCAACCACCTGTTGCTGGGAGACCTTGGGTAAGTTAATAACCCCCCTCTGTGATTCCTTTGTGCAAAAGGGTCCAGAGTCCACCCATCACCAGCACCTGGAGGTTGCAGTGTTTCTTTGGAAGCTCACAGGCAGGAAGGCAGCAGAGTCCAAAGTTCCTGCATTTTTGTCATCCTGCAGGTCGGTGGCCAGTTGGGCTGAGACAGCTGGCAGCACTGTGGAAGCACCAATAGGCCTCCAGTCCCATAATTCCTCTCCAGCTATGTGTGTGTGGGAGAAGGGGGGAGGGTCACAGGGGACACTGAGGTGAAGCCATAACGGTGGGAACTTCCTAGAGGAGGGAATGGCCTTTTAGAATGAGGGACCTCCAGAGGCCAGCCTGTCAGACTTGTGTTCTAAAATGACCCCTGCGGGCTTTGAATTTATGAAGGTGATCAAGTGCCAGGACAGAGGGTCAAAACCACTGAAAGAAGGATTTATTACATTTCCCAAGAGAATGGGACGCCATGCCATGCAGGGCAACAGGGGGAAACCCGGGTCTGATCAGGTGGCAGCAGAAAGGAGGAGGGTTAGGGTTAGGCTCAGGGTTAAGCAGAGGCCACAGCCTTTACTGGGATGTTCTTGAGAAAGGCAAGACAGGGCAGGGTATTCACTTAGGATTGGCTAGCTTGAATTATTCCAGTGGCTTGGGCTACAGGGGTGGTCTCCAGTCATCCCGTTCCTGGCCCTGGGGTGATTCAGGGCAGGGGAAATAGTCTCAGTGTGTATGAGAGCAGAGAAGGGGATGGGTAGGGTGGGCCTTGGGTCTGCCAGTCTGTGCAGGAAAGACGTGTTCCAGGCCAGCTGTCCCCACCCCCAGGAATTAGCTGGCCCTGGTGCTGGTGGGAGGGTGATCCTGGACTGTGCTTAGTCCTCTACGATACTGTAGCGTTAATATTAACCCATCTCACAAGGATACGGTGAGACTTAGGTGTAATAGCAGACACTTCATAAAATGACAGCTGTGTGACCTGTTTCACCAGCCTGGGCTTCAATAATCCACATCACTTTTTATGTTATTGTAGTAAAATACACATAACATAAAATGTACCAACTTAACCACTTTTAAGTGTGCGGATCAGTGGTACTAAGTACATTCCCATCACCATCCATCACCAGAACTCTTTTTATCTTGTAAATCTGAAACTTTATACCTATTAGACAACTCCCCATGCTCCTGTCCCCACCGGCCCCTGCCAACCACCATTCTACTTTCTGTCTCTATGAATCTGACTACTCTAGTGAAATTATACTGTATTTGTCTTTTTGTGACTGGTTTATTTCACTTATGTGATGCTGTCAAGATTCATCCATGTTGTAGCATGTGTCAGAATTTCCTTCCTTTTTAAGGCTGAATAATATTCCATGGTATGTAGAGACCACATCTTGTTTATCCATTCATCCATTGATGGACACTTGGGGTGCTTCCACCTCTTGGCTATTGTGAATAATGCTGCTATAAACATGGGTGTACAAATATCTCTTCAGGACTCTGTTGTGAATTCTTTTGGTCGTATACCCAGAAGTGGAGTTGCTGGATCATTTGGTAGTTGTATTTTTAATTGTTTGAGGAACCATCATACTGTTTTCCACAGCAGCTGCACCATTTGACATTCCCAACAGTGCACAAGGGTTGCAATTTCTCCACAGCCTTGCCAACCCTTGTTGTTTTCTGGTTTTTGATAATAGCCATCCTAATGGGTATCTTGTGGTTTTTGTATGCATTTCCCTAACAATTAGTGATGGTGCACACCTTCTCATGTGCTTATTGGATCCTTGTATATCATCTCTGGAGAAAGGTCTGTACAAGTCCTTTGACCATTTTTAAATCAGGTGGTTTCAGACTAAGACATTTTAAAAATATATTTATTTATTTATTTGGCTGCACTGAGACTTAGTTGCTGCACGTGGGGTCTTCATTGTGGCATGCGGGATCTTTAGTTGCGGCATGTGGGATCTAGTTCCCTGACCAGGGATGGAACCCAGGCCCCCTGCATTGGGAGCGCAGAGTCAGCCACTGGACCACCAGGGAAGTCCCTTTTTTAAAAAAAAATGTATATGGTCACTCCTTGGTATATTTTTTTAAGATTTTTTTTGATGTGGACAATTTTTAAAGTCTTTTATTGAATTTGTTACAATATTGCTTCTGTTTTCACATTCTTTGGCTGCAAGGCATGTGAGATCTTAGTTCCCTGACTAGGGATTGAACCCACACCTCCTGCACTGGAAGGCAAAGTCTTAACCACTGGACCACCAGGGAAGTCCCTGAGATATTTTAATTAATAAGCTGAAACATGAAATTTGGTAGGTAAAATTTTGTACTTGTATTTATAAATGGAAGGAAGACTTTTTTTAAATGTTACCTAAGAAGAACAGAGCAAAATGGAAGACACAGGCTCAGAAGGTAGCACTTCTAAATATAGGGCACATTTCACATAGGACTTCAGAGACTGACACTAGAATCCAGTTTCCTGAGTCTTGATCTAGCACAATGGCCGCTAAACTTGTTCTCAAACCAGTGTTTTCTCATGACGATGCTCTTTCTTTCAGTCATGGTCTGACACACAAACAGACTAGTCCATGCTTATGTAAAATTTCCACATTTTCTAAGAATTTACTTTCATTTATTTTATTTTGGCTGCCCCGCATGGCATGTGAGATCTTATTTCCCCGACCAGGGATTGAACTTGAGCCCCCTGCAGTGGAAGCATGGAGTCTTAACCACTGGACTGCCAGGGAAGTCCTCATTTATTTTATTTTTAAGCAACCACAAACCACTTTTTGGGGGGAATAATGATTATAGAAAAAGAGTTGTGGCACAAAAATGTCTTTTTCTCTGCAAATGAATGAAATTCTTATAGGATATGCAAGAAATTATTTACAGTGATCTCAGGGAGTATAGAGAGTATGTCAAAAGGTATCATTTGAATTTTGTACCACCTGCACATACTATTTATTCAAAAGGTTTATAATTTTCTTTTCAACTAAGATAAAAAAACAGAGACCAATATTTAAGCAACTTACAACTTAAAACAAAATTTTAAGGTAGTGTAGATGTTAAAATCTGACTTTGTCATCCATATACCTTGTGTTTTAGCCTCTGACGCATATTTATTGGTGAATGAAGATCATTGACATTTTCTAGAAATAATCTAAAAACGTTGACTAAATCTGGTGACATGGAAGATAGGGAGGGGCTATTCTTTGTCCCAGGTTTTGTGAGTGTTCATTTGACTAGGAACGAGGCAAACTCACTCTTCTTTCATAGCTGTCAGCCTGTTCTCCAGAGACATTACAAGCAAGTTCAACCGCCTACAACTTGCAGTGCAGACCTTGGGAGACTTCCCTGAGCAAACAGTATAGAAGAAAAAGTCCAGTTCTGTGTCCTCAGATGCATGATTCATTTGCTAGCAGCTTTTAGCTGGAAGGGCCTTGACAGAAGCTTTGGTAGAAAATTACACCAAGAAATAATGAGTGTTTGGAGATGGGGTTCATAGATGTTACTTAATTTTGCTCAAATACTCATAAGCTTCCCACAGGTCCTGAAATTTGTGCAAATAAGTACCTGAGGTCATCTCCAATGTGCTTCAAATATTTAAAATACTTCCTCATGGGAGGCTGGAATTCAGCATGTTCAAAATGTGTAACCATTTCGTTTTCTTAAGAATCTGGAACACTAGTCAGGCCCTGATTTTTCAAATTGTTCACTTTTGTAAAGAATATAGTAACCTGTTTAATAGGCCTGGTTTTCTTCACCATATTCTTCTATTATCTAGAGTTAGGACTAATTTTTTACTTCTTAGGGAGGCACTGTAACATGATGGTTGAGGGTGCAGGTTTTGGGGTCAGGCTGCCAGAGTTCAAATCCTACGTCAGTGGTCCCAGCTACAACAGGAGGATAATAATAGTACCTCTCTGACTCATTGAGGTGTCCTGAGGATCAAATGGCATGAACTGTTTGGCAAGGTTTTAACGTACATTAACCACTAGCAAATCAGCCATTTGTTGTTATTTTTATCCTTTTGTTTTTGGAACCTCCAGTGTACAACATTAATCAGAATGCTTGGTTCACAACCCACTATCTTTATTGGCCTGTGCATGGAACTGTTTTCTTCATTTTATTTAATTTGTGTTAATTTTTGTATATTAACTGGATTTAATACGATAGCAGACACACACTAACCCACTCAGTCTTAGAACTAGAATACTGCTAATAATTTGCATCTAGTTAAAGGCTCTTATCTTGTCCTATTTTTAGCCTTCTCCCCTCCCAGAGATAACCACAATCCTGAAGCAATATCGTAACAAATTCAATAAAGTCTTTTAAAACAATACATTAAAAAAATAAGATTTGCACATTATTTTGCTACAATGATTTATCCATGTTATTTCATGAGCTCTAAATCATTTATTTTCAATGTTGTATAATGGTCTATCATGTGACTAAACCACACTTTATCTATTCTATCAATGGGAATTGGGACTGTTTCCTTTTTTCTTTTCTTCTTTGACACTGTTTCTATGTACATGTCTCTGGTGCATTTGTGCAAGAATTTATCTTGTGCATATAAATATAATAGATGTGCTAATTTATATACACCTGAATATTAAACTTTACAAGATAATACCAAAGTGTTTCACAAAATGGGTGTACCAATTTACATTCTCACTAGGAATATATAAAATATCACATTGGTCTATATTCTCTCCAACACTTGGTATTGTCAGACTTCTTCATTTTTAATCATCAAATAGGTATGAAATTATATCTCATTATGGTTTCTGTTTCCATTTCTCTAATTATTGATGGCATTGAACATTTCCTTATATGTTTATTAGCTAAATGTGTTTCCACTTCTGTGAAATTCCTGTTCATATCTTTAGCAGGCAGCCAAACTGGCATTTCATTGTTGTTGATCAGTCTCCTAAAGTTTGTCCATTGTGTTGATTTTTTCATAGAACCAACTTTTGGCTTCTTTGATTTTCTTTATTGTTTTTCTATTGTCTCAGTAATTTCCTCTTTAATGTTTATTATTTCCTTCTTTCTGCATGCTTTAGGTTCGTTTTGCTCTTTTGTCTTCCCAGTGTCTTAAAGTTAGTTTACTGATTTGAGCTCTTTCTTCTTTTTTACAATACAGACTATAAATTTCCCTCTAAGCACTGTTTTAACTGCATCCCATAAGTTTTGGTATTTTGTGTGTTCATTTTTATCTATCTCAAAGTAATCTCTAATTTCTCTGGTGATTTCTCCTTTGATCCATTGGTTGTTTAAGAGTGTCTCATACTTTTCACATTCTTGTGAGTTTATCAAATTTATTTCCGTTATTGATTGCTGATTTAATTCCACTGTGATCAGAGAATACACACTGTACAATTTCAATACTTTAAAACTTCTTTAGACTTTTTAAAGGCCCAGCATATGATCTATCCTGGAAATGGTCTATGTGATTTAAAAAGAATATGTATTCTACTGTAGTTGGGTACAGTGTTTTATAGATGTCTTCTAGGTCTAGTTAGTTTATATTGTTGTTAAAGTCTTCCATACTCTTGTTGATCTTTCTACTTAGTTCTATTAATTATTGAAGGTAGGATATTAAAGTCTTCAATTATTAGCATTGAATTGATATTTCTCCTTAATTTCTATTACTTTTAACTTCATGTATTTTGGGGCTCTGTTGTTAGATGCATATATGTTTATAATGGTTATATCTTCCTGATGGATTGACCCTTTTATCATTCCAAAGTATTCCTCTATATTCAGTAATTTTTTTTTCTTTTAAAGTCTATTTTGTCTGATGTCAGCAATGCCCCTTCAGCTCTGTTTTGGTTACTCTTTGCTTGGTATGTCATTTCTATCCTTTTATTTTCAACCTTTTTTATATTTAATGTAAAGTGTGTCTCCTATAGACAGCATATAGCTGGAGCTTATTTTTCTTATCCACTCTGACAATCTCTGCCTTTTGATTGAATTGTTTAAGCCATTCACATTAAATGCTATTATTGATATAGCTGGATTTGTGTCTAGCATTTTGCTTTTTGTTTTCTAAATGTCTCATGTCTTATTTCTCTCTTGTCTCCTTCTGGGGCTCCCACCATGCATATGCTGCTCTGTTAATTGTTGTTTCAAAGGTCTCTTAGGCCCTGTTCACTTTTCTGTAATCATTTTTCTTTCTCTTCTTCAGACTTGATCATTTAAATTGTCCTAGCTTCATGTTTGCTGAATCTTTCTTTTGCCTGCTTAAATCTGCCTTTGAACCCCTCTAATGAATTTTTCATTTCTCTTATTGTACTTTTCAGCTACAGAGTTTAGTTCTGGTTTCTTTAAAGGTTTTCTACCTATTGATATTTCCATTTTGCTCATACATAGTTTTCTTGACTTTCTCCATATCTTCCTTTCTAGTTCTTGAGCATCTTTAAGACAGTTGTAAAGTCTTTGTCTAGTAGGTTTGCTTTCTTGTCTTTCTCAGGGACAGTTCCATAGGTTTACTTTTTCCTTTGATTGGGCCATACTTGCCTATTTTTTGGAATGCTTTACGATTTTTTTGTTGAAAACTGGACATTTGGACCTAATGATGTGGTAACCAGATTCTACCTCCTCCTCAGGGTTTACTGTTCTTTTCTGGGTTTGGGGTTTTTCTGGATTTGTTTTTTGGTTTGTTTGTTTGTTATATTTTTATTGTTTTAGGCTGTCTCCTAAGGATCTGCCAAGGATCAACATGAAGTGTAAACTTAAGATCATCTCAGGCCTTTTCTGAGCCTGAGCCTTTCCCTGGGTATGCATGGTGACTTTCTGCTTTCCTTGTATGTGCAGTTGCTTTTGAGTGCCCTAGTCTTTAATGCCTGGTTCCGAAAATGGGAGAAAAAAATGAAGTGGGGAGGAGAAGGTGCCAGTTCTTTAAATCCTTTGAAGTCACTTTAGCCAGAGGCGGAGCAGCTTGCAGTAGTGAGGGGCATGCGCCGATGGCTGCCCACCTCTGTGTCTGTACCTTTGTGATCAGAAGGGGCAATCAGCAAACAGAACACAGACTTCTGATATTGGAGAAAAGGACCTGATTGCCCACCACGGCTCTCACAAGCTGTGTGCAAGGTCTCCTGCAACTCCTCCACTGCCTGCATGGGCTGGAGGTGTGAGATGGGTAGTTGTCACTAAGCTAAGAGCTGGAATTGACCAAAATTAACCACTGTTTACCATCCAAGCCTTCCCCTGGAAGTTACAAGCCTTTCATAGATTCCGGAGTTCCAATTACTTATATCAGATAGACTCTGCCCGTACTATTGTTGCTTTGATTGGGAGACAGATTCTTGGTGCTTCTTCCTCTACCATCTTCCCAGAAACCTCTTTCTTCACTTTCATTTTTGAAAGATAGTTTTGTAACATTACATAGTTACATAATTACATTCTTGGTTAACAGGTTTCTTATTCAGCACTTTGTCATCCCACTGCCTCCTGGCCTTTATCTTTTCTAATGAGAAGTTAGCTGTTAATTGTATTCGTGTTCCTTTGTCTATAAATAGTCACTTTTCTCTTGCTGCTTTCTAATTTTTCCCTTTATCTTTGCTTTTGATCATTTTTACTATGACGTGTGTGGGTGAGGATCTCTGTGTTTATCCTATTTGGTATTCGTTGAGCTTCCTGTGTGTGTAGATTAGTGTTTTTCCTCAAATTTGGGGAGTTTTCAGCCATTATTTCTTCAAATATTTTTTTCTCTCCCTCCCTTCCCCACTCCTTCCCTCCCTCCTCAGCTTCTCTCTCCTCTTCTTCTTCTTCTGGGACTCCCATTATGCATATGTTGGTGTGACTAATGGCCTACTATGTTTCTCTGATGCTTTATTCATTTTTCTTCTTTTTTCTCATTATTCAGCTTGCATGATCTGTACTTACCTTCAAGTTCACTGAGTTTCTTCTGCCAGTTCAAACCACTATCAAGTTTCTCTAGTGAATGTTTCATTTTGGTTATTGTACTTTACAATTCCAGAATATCCATTTGGCTCCTTTTTATTTGTATCTCCTTATCGATATTTTCTTTTCGATGAGATATTGTCATTATATCTTCCGTTACTTCTTTAACCATGGCTTCCATTGGTTCCTTGAACAGATTTGCAATGGCTGTTTTGAAGTCTTTGTTAATTCTGACGTCTGGGCTCTCTCACAGACAGTTTCTATTGTCTACTCTGTCTCCTGTGTATGAGTTATGTTTTCCTGTTTCTTTGCATGTCTCATAACATTTTGTTAAAAACTGGGCATTTTATATATTGTGGGATCTCTGAACACTGATTCCAATTACTCTCCACCCCCACCTCTGGCTTGCTGTGATTGTTTTCTTTTTTATTTAATCACTTGGCTGGACTAATTTAGTGAGGTTTATTTTCCCTTCTGTGTGATGTCTCTGGTTTCATTCCTTAGAAGGTGCAGCCTTGGGCATGCACACAGTCACTTGGGGTGACAGGTTTTAACGGATCTTTCTTTTCTTACCTGCCTCTTTCCCTGGTTCTCTCTGGTAAGTTAGCTTGTTCTCTCTTGTACAATTTAGCCTGTTGCTCTTGTGGAGCTACCAGCCTCCTCTTAATTGCTAACCACCGGGTTCTCCACTGTTCTTGAGAGCGCCTTAGGCGTGAACTTCCCCTACACACTTGCAAATAAAATAATTCCCTTTGGGGAGAGCTTCAAAGTTCTCTATCCTTATAGCCTGCCGCACCCCTGAGGAAAAAACCTCAGACACCTTCTGGAGCTGGCAGGGGGCCCATGGCCTGCTTCTCTAGCACTGATATGCCTGCATTATGAGCAGAGCTCAGCTGGTACTATAGCCTTTGGTCGGTCCCCTTGACTTGCCTCTGCTGGCATGGAAACTTCACCCTTTGAGCATATTAGGGAGAAGGTGATCAGGGTTCCAGTATTCTTGGCCTGCTGCACCCGAGGTAGAGCCTCCATTCTATAGTGGGAGCTGAGTGGAGGAAGGGAGTCCTGACCTCTTGGCTGCACTTGCCTGGAGTTTAGCCTTTGCAACACAAAGGTGGGGGGCCTGAGAAATACTGGCAGCCTCCCCTCCCTGGGAGATACATACTATAGCCCATGATTGGGAACTGGGAGGAGAAGAAACATATATGCCACACGGTCTTAACTTTCTTATGAGATTTAGATGTTCCTGAATGTTCATCTGCTGTATGCCCTTAGGACAACATGCACAGATTTTAAATGTTTTTTTTCCCACCACTTACGGTATTTATGGTGTGGAGGAGTTCAGAGCTTCTCATGCAGCCATTCCAGAAGCTGTTTACCTACTTATTGTTAATACTGTACAGTTTGTCTCACCAAAAATAGTTTAAAACAATGAAAGTTTATTCATATCCCTTATGACGTTTAAAAAATGAAACTTTTATCATCTCTAAACCCAAACTATGAATTTAGGAATAAAAATTCTGAAGATTTTGAGAGTTTAAAAAACTATGTATCATTCAGAAAAAAATCTCATCCAAGGTTAAAAAAAAATGTATCCAGACATGGAATTGTAAGAGAATATTACTTCAAGCAAACTATTGTTATTTGAAGGCCAAACTTATAATCGCTTTTCTGCTTGTGTGTAAATCAGTTTGCTTGGATATTTTTCTTTCACATCGATTGCATTTTAATACACAACTATATAAAACCATAATGTCCAGAAACACCAGTTACCATCAGCCAAGTGCAATGCTCTTCACTCGCTGCTTATCCAGTTCACAGGGTCCCCAATATCAGGGAGAGTCATAACCAGACAAGCAAATCTGTTCTCTTTTTCCTTTAAATGCTATTCATAGTTGGCTATCTTCTTAAAATTCTGGAACACAGCTGGAGTTTTCTTTTTACAGATCACATGGACTTTTAGATATGTCACTTATGACTGACTTTATAAAAGCCATAGGTTGTGGGTATGTGTGTGTGTGCATAAGTTTTTAAATAACTAAAGATGATCAGGGAATATTACTTCAATCTAAAAAAAAAAAAACACGTATCAAGTGAAACTTTCAACTGCCTTCACCATTATAGTTATACTTCTAAGAAAGGGATTACACAAATTATAGTTAAAAGAAAAAATCTCCTCATGTATTTGAATTTCCAAGCAAAAATTTTTGCTAATAACTTTAGACACCAATGTTTCTTTACTGTAGTGACAGAATTATTTTTAGTACACATAACAGGTACACAACTAATAAACATTTAGATTTTGCAAAATTTTGAAACTTCTTTAATTTGGAATTTGATAGTTCAAACTATGTAGTAGTTTAAAGCAAAGTTTATAGTTGCATTATAAACAAGTATTTTAAAAAGTGGTAACAAATTCTACTCTATTCCAGAAACCCATTTTAAAGAATCTAAACAGAATTGCTGAAATGTAAATGGCATACAGAGAACAGATGTCCAGTGGTCAGGAGTATTTCACAAAGGGATTCTGCAGGGTTTGGAGGTTCGGCAAGTGTTCAGGTCCATTCTAATTCTAAAATTCTACAGTTTTCCTAGAAGTTCTATTAAGAAACGGTTATTTCTTCTATTATTGCCAAATTATATCATTCATAGATGGAGACTTTAGGATGTCACTATCGGTGCTTAAAATAAATGTCATCTTTCATACTATGGTGAAACTCACAAGGGTCTCCTCCCAACTTGTTCCAGACTGAGACCTTGTCCCTGCTGTTTCAGACTAAGTTTCACTATGATTGAAGAGGACCTATTTTAGCCTAAATGTTCTCCTTCTCTTGGCAATGTCATAAACGATACAATAGACAAAATGAATTTTAACAAAATGAATTTTTAAAACATTTCAACAAATGTTTCTTTCAAATTCAGAAACAAGCGCCTGTACCTCAAACTCCCCATGTTAAACATAATAAATGATTTAAATGCAAACAGTTGGTATACATGCTGCTTGCTCAGTTCTCTCCAAATAGGGATTTATGTCTCATGAAAAAAAAGTAGCTTCAGGTTAAATCATAATGCTAAGACACTAAGTAATTATGATGATCTCTTTTACAACTCAATGTTGGATTCTTGGTTCTGAGAACATGGACACACACACACACACAGATTTTTTTTACGTAGATGACAATTTAGATTTAAGATATACACTTTGCAAAATATTTACCCACATATTCTCCAGGAATCGTTAGAGAGATGAAATGTAAAAACAAACTACTTAGAGATTTTGTGGCTTCTAAAAACAGTGATGAGACTCACGAATAACTAGAAAAAACTCCTGATTCCTTAGAGTTAGTTCTAAGTGTTATCAGATGACATAATTTCAAGTAATCATAATTTTCTATTTTTGAAATACTGGTTCATAAAAAATCGAATCTCCATGAATCAAAGTACTGGCATGGCAGTGAATTACACTGAAAATCAGGTCTACAAAAGACACTCTTGGACATCACCGCTGAGTATCTTTAATACAGCCTTCAAAGGTCTGTGCAGCACTTTGAAATATTAAATAATTACAGTTGGAGCAGTTACTCTAAATCTCAGTAGGTAATTCCTACAGCAGTACTTGTTTACTCAGAACTGTTTTCATTTCAAATATACGTAAACTTTCTCACAAAGTCAGGACACAACTCACAGTTTGAACAGAAACCTCAGTATTTGAGTCTCGGCACTAAGTAAAATAAACATTACCTATTAGGATGCTTTTGAATGCAAATCACTCCTTAAGGTAAATGGGATGTAATTTCTAACTTGTGGTAAAAGTGAAGAAATCGTTTTTTATGTGAAGCCTTGACCAAAACCAATTAGTCAAGTGCAAGATTTTCACCTTATGGAGCAAGTCAAACTCTACCCACACAACACATCTGGCAGAGATCTGTATGCAGGTACACCTACAGTTGGGGACTGGATGTCCCTTAGCTCGGGGCAGTGAGAGAAAAAGGCAAGCCGTGGATCAGCCCCCATTGGTCATTGGTCATTACCTCACTGATAGCAATGCCTACTTTGCTTACTGGAGAGTGTATCTTGCAGTGGAGACACACTTCTAATTCTATAATGCCAGACAGTGGGGGGAAAAGAAGGGTCCACTTTTTAAAAATCCATTCTCTAAAGTCTTTTAACCATTTTGATTAGGTATGGAATGACTCATTTTCTGCTCTAAAGACAACCAATCTTTTTTTTTTAAGTATTGACTTGCCAATTTATCTTTGATAAGTGATTAAGAAAGATAAATGAATCTGCTGACTTTACAAATAAGAATATGTGAATAAGAATATATATATTCTGAGAAGTTATTGTCCCATGCGTCTGATTTAAAATGTGACTCCATGCTTCTGATTTAAAATGTGATTAAGTTCTCTCAATAAACTGTTCATTTAAAATTTTAAACTTTAAACTTAAATCATCCTTACTGCACTATTATCATTCTCTTTACTTTTTATTTTCATATCATTTCTATAAATACTCAAATTAAGAAACAAAAATCCCCAATCTTGAAACCAACTTACAATGAAGCTAGTTTATAACTTTTAAAATATTTTGTTAAAATGTAAAAACCCTGAAATTACAAACAAAACATTTACAATTTTACAGTATATATCTAATTTATTCTTTTAAAAAAATATTCTGAATTGTTTTTATACAAGTGACCAAGTGTAATTGTTTTCAAATGAAACTCCTCTACAGGCTAGAAGAGGGTAGGTGGTATTGCCCCATTGCACACCAACACAAACTTCACTCTTCATGCTGGGACTTCAACTATTTCAAAATAGTCATTTGGTAGAATCACATAACCCCTCTCGGAGACGTCGTCTTTCTCCTTCTGGAAGTGCACGACCTCCTTTAGCTTCTCCAGCTGCCGCTCCTGTCTTCTGCACCGCTGCTGTGCCGTCTTGAGCTTCTTTCTGAGCTTCTCTACTTGCTGTTCGAGCTGGTGAATCCTCTTCCTCTGGTGCATGGTGTCCTCCACAGTGTAGTTGTGGTCACAGAACACGGAGAGGTTATCAGGGGTCTGAAGAGGAGGCATGAGTAACCCGATAGCAGCATCAACCTGGGAAACGGGGGGTGTTGAAGGAGGGCGGGGAAGCTGTTCTTGGGGCTCTGGAAGATCTTCCTTCTAAAACAAAGATGCAGAGCACGTTTCAGTTTCATGACGAAACAGTTCACAAGAACTCATCTGTGGAGTTTAAGAATACTAGACTCATTTCTGTCTCCTCGGTATAGAAACATTCTAAAATGAGAAAATAGTTCAAGTTTTAATCGTACTTTTCTTTCTGAAGTAGAAATGGGATACAAGAAACACAGAATGATTATTAAGATTTAATTAAATACTAAGCACTTAAAACTGAGGGGAAAAATACTTTGAAACTGAACTATCACTGACAAAGAAAAATCAAAACTTACCAACATGTAAGTAGGACTACAGAGTGATCTCAAAGTAACTTATGAAGCTAGATTGCATTTCTTAGTGTGAGGATATTTAACTTTAATGAACTGCACTTTGTATTTTTAAAAAGTATCTCACTGTGAACAGTGGTTACTTACAAGTGATGGCTTCCAGGCAACATTTATTTTCTTAACGCTACTCTGGATTTTCCACAGTGAACACATGAATTTTATAAACAGAAAACCACCCAACGTTTTAAGACACTTATTACCTTGTCATGTGGTTCAGTACAAAGAAATATTGTGGGGACAGCGTCCTCTTTCAGTAACTTGTTGTTGCACTCCCTCTTAAAGCAGTCCGGAGTAAAGTGTTCTGAGCAAATGCTGCTGTACTTGGTGGGCTTAAAGTTCTTCCTTCTGACGGCTGCCTCCCATTTTTTACAAAGACTGGGTCGAGTAAGAGGAAACCTAAGAAGACGACATAATTCAGTTTTCCAACCTTATTTAAAAAAAAAGGCACACCCAGACTTTCCCAGTTAGAAAAGAACTAGCTTACATCGGTGTTAACACACCAAGGAGGAATTTGATTAAAACACCAGCCCTGTGAATCTTTTTTTTTTTTTTGACAGTGTTTAGTTGTGTCCTTATTACCTTAGTTTGTTGAGAATGTGCTTGTTTTGACATAGAAAACAGACTTGTGGTTGCCAAGAGTGGGAGAGGGGGAGGTATGGAGTGGGAGTTTGGGATTAGCAGATGTGAACTATTATATAGAGAATGGATAAACAAGAAGGTCCTACTGTAGAGCACAGGAAATTATATGCAATATCCTGAGATAAACCATAATGGAAAAGAATACGAAAAAGAATGTATACATATGCATAACTGAATCACTTTGCTGTACAGGAGAAACTAACACAACATTATAAATCAACTAGACTTGAATCAAGTAAATTTTTTAAAAATGTACTTCTTTTAAAATCCTATAACTAAAGTGACCACCACTAACGTGGAATATAAGTCAGCCCTCCCAGCATGGTATCTTTGTTCTTCTTAAAAAGCAATATTTCTTACAGGAATCTGATTGATAACATAGCAGTTATAAGAATGTCAGATACAACGACATATACAATCTAAACAGGCCACGCTGATTAAGAATTTACATTATATAAAAATATTCTTATTAAAAGGTAGCCATGTGGATAGATGCACGCAGGTGGCAGAGTGAAGTGATGGGAGGCTGGGGTCGAGGCCCATGTGCAGCGATACCGTAAATAACCTTCACTAACAGATACAGGGATTCCACACACATCTAAATACACAAGGGTAAATCGTATAGGTCCACTATCTGTTTATCTCAGTTTTTAATGCTTAACTTTTATACTGAAGACACTAAAAGTTTCAGGTAAAAATACATGCTATAGAGTGAATCTGTATTAATTATTTTTTCACCAGTGATTTTCTGTGTATTGTAAAACAAAATTGCACATTTATAACTACGTACTGAGAAAAAGAAGCTTTTGGTTCTCTTAGAATCAGTCTGAAAAGTATGAATTAATCAAATTAGTCAAATCATAGTGAGAAAGAAATAAAGAAAAGTATTCATTTCGAATTACCTCTTAATCAACGGAAATATGTTCATTAGGCCCAGATAAAGGGAGCCAGGAAGAGCTTAAACTTATTGTGATTTTATTCTTCCAGGGCAAGGATTTGGTGAGCTGGGGGGATTGGAAAGAAGCCAAAAAAGGGTGTTTTGAATCTGTGTTGCACAGGTCCTCTTCCAAGTGAGGTACGCCTGAGCCTGACTCTGCTGTGATCAGGAAGCTCTAACCCACCGTCGGGGCAGTCCCTTTTCTTTGCCCAGCATAGCTGTTCCCACTGCCATCAGGTAGAAAGTGAGAAAAGGACTCTTAGAATGTTCCTGCTGGAAGTGCCTCTAGAAGTACAAACATGGTAGCAATCACTGGTAAAACTCAGCACTCAGGGCCTCCAGACTCAAGGACTACAGTGCAGGTTCTTTCTGAGGTCAAGATCTTTCCCATTTACTTCTCCAAACTATTCTTTTAGATAAGGGCTTAGAGGCAGGTTAGCCCCTCTTTCGATTAAATCGACTATTTAACAGCCAGCAGAAACTCAGTATTTCTGATGTGTGAATGTCATCCTTAACCCGTCTGCAGTGCCAGTGAAGGGTCTTCCCTATGTTTAGAGTCCCTCTGCCATATCATTAGACATGGGGAGGTGGGAACTGAATGCCTTTGATCACATCACCATCTCCAGACCTGCTCCTTCACTTTGGAAGTCCTGGAGGTCAACTCATCAGCCTTCAGAAATTCTAATAAATCAAGAGGTAATATTAGGACATACTGAACCGAATCCTGGAAGTGTTAAGTGTTCTATCCCCTTCTCGGAAGGGGAAACATCAACACTCTCAAGATGTCTTTAAAGGGACTTGCTTGGTGGCGCAGTGGATAAGAAGAATCCGCCTGCCAATGAGGGGGACACGGGTTCGAGCCCTGGTCCGGGAAGATCCCACATGCCGCGGAGCAACTAAGCCCGTGAGCCACAACTACTGAGCCTGTGTGCCACAACTACTGAGCCCCCACGCCAGGCTCCGCAACAAGAGAAGCCACCGCAGTGAGGAGTCCACGCATGGCAACGAAGAGCAGCACCCGCTCGCTGCAACTAGAGAAAGCCCGTGCGCAGCAACAAAGCCCCAACGCGGCCAAAAATAAAAAAAATTTTTTAATTAAAATCTTAAGAAAAAAAGCTCTCTCTTTGCTTTAGACACTCTTATTTTTGTTCCTCTCATATTCTATCAAACCTATAAAATACACCCACATTCCCTGTTAAAGATAAAAGGCCCCCACCCCCAAACTGAATATTTGCTTTTGCTTTTGTAATTACTTAGCTATAAATAATTTGTATGATTTACCATTAACTCTCATTTCTTTAGCTATTATCCACTTATAGTCGTAAGTTACGGCCACATTTTCTTAACGTAGTAAAACCTGTGAACACTGAATTTGGCAGAATGAAAATGGCACCGTGCAGACATCGGACGATCAATCACTACGATTCCGTTCTGCGGTTTTCTTCTCAAGAGAAAACCGTCCCTCCTAGGACTCCGGCTGCGGCACCTCCCGGATGAAGCAGCCCCGAGGGCGGTGGGCCGCGTTCCCTCCGAGGCTGCTCTTCCCCACGCACGATACCCTGCTACTGCCCACGGTGCCGCTGTGCGCGAAACACAGCTCTTCATCTTGGCAGTATCTGAACCTTTCTGGGAAACTCACTGGTCCTTGAGCGTGGGATCCTAGAAACTGGGTCCAAAACATCCTCCCGGACGCCTGGCTAAGTCAGTCCTAACGGCTGCGACGCTGGACCGCCCCACGCCCCCTCCAGCAGGGAGGGAAACGCGGGCCTTCTCCGTCGCTGCTGCTGCTTCAGCCTCCCTTCTAAAGACTCATTACCACCTGCCTACTCCTTGACCCGGGTGATGAAACCCAGCTGCCGCCGGGTCTGGAGACCTCACGAACCGCCGGGGCTCCAGGCATCGCCCGTGGGCCCCGTACCTGCCACCCCGAGCGGCGCGCGAACCTAAGCGCGAAGACAAGCCGGCGCGGCGGCGCGCGCCAAACACGCGCCACCCGGGCTGGGCGCCGGCGGCTACTCCGGGGACGAGCCCACCGCTCCAGGCCCGGAGCGCCCGATGGCGCCCCGCCCCTAGCTCCGCCCCTCTCCCCGCCCCTCTTACAGGTCTCGCGCGGACACGCGCCTGGCTCCGCCCCCGAGCACGGCCGCGCGCCCCCGGCCCCACTAAGGGCCGGGCCCACGAGGCGTGCAGAGTACTTACTTGTGGAAAGAAACGGGCTTATCCTTGTCGTATCGGTTCTTGCAGCCGTAGGCGGAACAGGACTGCACCATCCTTCCGGTCCTCAGTTACTTAACTTCTGCCGCCCCAGCAGGCAGTTAAGGCTGCTATCGATGTGGCCACGCTCGGCTTTGACACCCTCGCTGCTTCTGTAGCTTTGGTCAGCAGTTAGAGTGATGAGAGCCTCATTCGGAGTGATTCATGTGCTCGTTTTGTTGTTTGCATTAGCAGAAGGACCACAGCCATCGCCCGTCTCCCATCTCCAAAATGGCGGAGGCAGCTTCAACCTCACCTCTCGCGAGGAGTTCGTCCTACTGTCTCTGATTAGCCCTAAGGTCAGAGGTAACGTTCCCTGGGACGCAGGCCATTGGCTGAGGCTCGGCGTGTCGCGCGGCGGGCTCGGCGTTGCGCAAGTGGGCGGGGCCTCCGAGCTTCCGGAAGGAAGAACGAACAGCCTGGGGGGAGGGAAGGGGGAGTGGGCGGAAGCCCAGGGCCGGTTCCGCCTCCACGGTTCTTCGCTGGATTATCCCGAACGGTGTAGGGTGGAGAGCTAGACGGTCCGTTGGGTCCGCTGGGCTAAAGCAGGGCAGGTGTAAACCTGAGGACGTTGGGCAGTTGCGCTCGTTTCTCTGAAAGCGCGGCCACAGATGGGGTGATTCCTAGAACTAGGTGGACTCCTCCTCTCCCAGCCCGCTGGCCTCCATCGCCTTACCTGCCTCTCAGGTATCGCGAGGCTCTGAGGAGCCCAGGCCCCGGCGCCTAGCAGCGAAGGCGGACGCCCGAACGCAGCCGACGGGCCGAGGCTGTTGGCTGCTGTAGCGATCTCAGTTAGGCGTCCCCAGGTGCTGCGTCGGGAATCGCCAACAGCTGACGCGCCTTTCAGTCGGAGGGAGGTTTTGCCTCTTCCGTGGGTGCCGGTAATCTCGTGGCTCGTGATGAAGTGAGCAAGACTAGTATAGCCCCCGTCTTCATAGCGCTTATGTTCTACTGAGGGGAAGGCGGACAATAAACAATATAAAGAGAATCGCACTGTGCGAAGATGCCCGAATACGTTAGAACGCTGGAAGGGTGAATGAGGGCGGAGGAGAGGTCACTGCCTACTGTCTGAGAAGGGGGCCGTTGAATCTGAGAACCAGAGGAAGGGAAAAACATGTAGCGGTGTAAAGAAGGAAGGTGGGCAGGCTGGGGAGAGCGTTCCTGGCCCAAGGAGTGTGTGCTACGACCCTGAGGCAGGAAGGAGTTGTGTCTTTTCTGGGAGCTGAATGGAGGCTGTGTGGTCGAGCCCATGAGCCGGGGAAGGAGGGCATGAAGTGAGGCTGAAGAGCAGCAAGTTGTTGGTCTGGATGTTAGCGCAGTGGGAAGCCGCTCAGCCATTTAAACATCTTGAAAAGGTCATTCTGGCTGTTAAAGGAAGAGTTTATCAGTAAAGGGCAACAGCGAAAGTGAGCCGACCAACTAAGGGGCTGTTTCAGGCGAGCAAGAGGTTGGCAGCTTTGGACTGAGACGGTGTAAGGGTCAGAAGCACTAGGGCTTGCTGATGGATGGAAATGAGAATGAGGAGGAAAAGGATCAAGCTACCGGGGTGATTTGAGCGTGAGTTTCTGGCTGGAGCACTTAAGATAAATGGACGGTGGTGCCTTTTACTGAGATGCTGATGACCTTAAAAAAAATTTTTTTTTTTAAAAAAGAACTATGTCCCCCAACAGGATAGAGGCCTTGGAGGGGTGGGAATGATTCCGGAAGCTTTGGGGCTGTAGGACTGAGGAATGTCAGACGTGAAAGAAAGTATAAATAGTTCTGAGGTTGGGAATGCAGGCTACTAAAGAAGCGTGGAAGCTCCCCAGCCAGTCCAGGGTGCCCTTTTGAGGCTTGTGATCCGGTCATTTCAGTCGTTTGGTTGGATTTCCCTCAGCCAAGTTCTGTTCTCCCCTCCCCTTCTGTCTTCTAGCTATCCGTAACTTGGAAATGAAATAAACATTTTTATTATTTGTTGACTATTATTCTAGTGTTTCCTTACTTCAAAATGGTAAATTTACTGGTAAGGTGAATTGAATGTAATTAAAATACATACATATTACTGAACTGAAGGTTGTATTTTTCTTTGTAAAAAACAGTCCCCCGAACTAAATTTTCAGTGTGGTCTGCAAATCAATTTATTTGCTTAATAGAAAAATAATTTTCACTACCTCTAAACTAACCTGCATCCATCATTGGCTTCTCCTTTGCCCATTTCTTAACATTTCCTAAGGCTGAAATACCTGTTCCTTACTTGTCAAGGGGTGACTTCAAGGAAGCATTTTTACTTTTCAAAGATGATTGTCTGCTTTTTAAAAATGTTGATGGAAGCAACCCAAACGTCCATTAATAGTTACTCGAGTAAGTTGTGGTACAGTCATACAGTGGAATACTATACAGCAATTAAAATAAAGCAGTCTCATAACCTGGATGATTCTTAACAAACATAATGTTGAAGAAGTCAGACACAAAAGAAATACACTATATGATTCTGTTTTTTTGTAGAGTAAAAACACAAAAGTAGGTAAAACTAAAGTCAGAAGAGGCTACTTTTGGGGAGAGAGGCAATGAAGGGGGGCCTACGGGATGGTGGTAAATGCATCTTTTGACCAAAGTGATGGTTAAACAGTGTGTTCACTTTATGATAATTCATCATCTGACCTTTATAAGACGTATGGTATTTGTTCTACTTTAATAAAATAGCTTATTAAGCAAACAAGGGCCACACAAGATAGGCAAAACTGCCATTTTTTTTTTTTGGAGAATGAGAGATGTTTATATGCTCTTATGATCTCTTCATCTGACCACTTCAGTAAATATCGAAAGTGAATATATGCGTAGCTTTATGTGACCATTTAAGGGAAAGGGAATAAATACAGATGAACTGAAGCATAGTTAGAGGTTTGATGTTCTTCAGAGTCTTAAGAGGCCGGGAGCTAATTCATTTACTAATAGAACACTTTTTAGGGAAAAAGGAAAATTTAACCCTTGACCTTAAAAGGGTAGGTTTTGTCTCAGTTTTTCTAGAAGGGTACACTTTGTGTTCTTGCTTGATAAACTGAAGAAAAATACACCACTTGTTTTGATGTTGGAGAAGGCTAAGGCCTAAAGATGCCTTAAACTCACTGATCTCTAACAGTTTAGATTTTAGTTTCTATCCAACTATGCTGCTTTTTCTATAAACAGTTTTTATTTTAAAATACCCTCACATTCATTCTCTCTGGGCCTCATTATCTTCATCTGTAGGGTTAGGCTGTAGGACTGAGGAATTCCTAATTTAGAATCCATGAATGGTCAGCTCTTTGAATCCCCTGAAAATGAATCAAAACTATACATATGTGTATATATATGCATTTTTCTGGGGGAGCTATCCATAGGTTTTATCAGATTTTCACAGAGAAAACACAAAAACTAGTCAGTTTCTAAGGTCCCTTACGGCTGTTAACATTCTAGGATTTGTGAAACAAAGATTAATTTCCATGTAGATGTTAACTATAGGTTTTCTCTAAGACCGATTAGCAGGGTGAGTGTTTTGATCTGAATTATTAGATATTTTTAAGTAGTTGTTTTTAAATTTTGTGTTTTAAAACTAAAATCTAAACTGTTAGATATAGTGAAGTTTAAAACATCTTTATTTAGCCCTTAGCCCTCTCCTATGTCACATACTACATTCCCCTTAAAAGGCCACTAGTCTGGAAGAAAAAGGACAGTGCTCAGACATGCTCAGTGTTGTCTAACGGGTGTGTACACCCCTCATGCCCCGTTCTGGACATGGGACAAGTCAGAGGAGGCAGTGGGTGAAGGGGACAGTGACTGATAACACCTGAGATTTGCTTGCAGTCAGGAACTCGATGCTTCAAACAAATACTGATGCCGTGAAGATGGTCTGGTTCTGACTGAACAGCAAAAGCTCAACGATTGTCTTTATCTCTGTGACAGGATCGCCTCCTGTCAGCAGCCCTTAAAGCCTACTAACCTGGTCTTGGGAGACTCTTTAAGTCTTAGGGCCTTAAAACCTGAGTGCCCTTTTCCTATCCCTCAGACTCAGAAAAGAACATTTCACTTATCAACTATACAGTTTCAGTAAAATACACACTCAAAAGAAATAAGGGTGAGGAATCAGGGTGCAAGGGTACTGATTCCCATCTCACCCTTATTGTCCAGAATTAATATAGATTGCCCACATTAAATAATTTTTCTCAAAAACATTTCTACGTTTTAAATTTTAAAATTAATTAGGAACATGATGAGGTGAAAAAGAAAGCCATTGCAACCATTGTATTGAATGCTATTTCAGGAGTTCCGAATTTTAAAGCAGACAGTGTCAAAGAAACCAGACAATAACAGCTACTTTTTAATTTTAGATATGTTGCATTTATTCAAAAGAGCCACTGCTTGACAAACTCTTAAATCACAAGGTTTGAACCAAACTGTCAGTCCTCTGAAACAGCTCTGTGAGGTAGGCATCCACACAGCCACAGGGACCAGCACAGTCCTTTCTTCCCGTGTCACTTTCAGTGCTGAGAACTGCAGTAGCTGGAACCACTGTTCTAGTGGATGGTTAGAACAGCTGTTTCCTCCGTCTCCCTCCCCACAGAGCTGCCCGAGTTATCATCTGCCCCTGGGGCTGGACCATCTGTTTTTTGAAAGTTACAATATTGTTGTTTACACGAATCCAAACTGTTGCTTTGATTTATATGCTCTAACTCTGAATCACAGAAGTATTACTATGATGTTTAAAAATTTAAAACACTGATTGACTCTACTTGCTTTAAATACTCTCGGATCCCTTCTACATTTATTATCACTGATCAATAAAGATGACATAATAAACAGATCTAAAATTCTGTGAAGACAGCATATTCCCTTTTCAACTTAGTAAGACTTCATACAGTGTTTTTGTATGTTACAGAAGTTGGTACAATACGCCTCTACCAGGAAAGTCTTAGAAGGAATTCCAAATATTACAATAAAAGTATTGTAACTAAGTGTGACACTTGAAGCAGAACACATGCACAGAAAATTAAATCCTTTCAAAAATGCCTTTGCCATAACCCCACACCAAATTTGTAATTGGTAGGCAATGCGTTTCGAGACTGGTAAATGGTGGTGTAACGAATTCCTACTCATTAGCTTCTCAAGTTAGTGATTGCAGCTGAAACAGTTTCCTGTGAAGTGTGCCACCCTATAAGAACTTTGATTTGGACATGGTGAATCAGGATTCGTGGAGTCTTGATACGTAATCTTTCTAGACCTTTGCTCTTAGGAGAACCCAAGCTGTCCTACTCCACCCAGTATGTTCCAAAAGTCTTCCAAAGGATCCCAGTTTCTCCCCATGTAGGAGTCCTAGGAGTCTAATACCAGTTCGGTCACTTATCTGTGCATGGCTTCAGACAAAAAAAAAACCCTTTCATCTACGTCAGGGATTTCATCTATGAAAAGGAAGGTAATGCCCTGCCTTCTTCACCTAACTCTCTTGAGGATTAAATGAACAGTATGCAAGAAATTGCTTTAATTACAACGTGCTATACTTAAGGATTTTGTTTTTCTCTGTGACAAGCAGCAGCTTTGTCTTACGCCCAAATTACAAGACACTGCTGATGTGTCATTCAGCATCTCATCAGTTGATGGCCTCTGATTCACCTGGAAGACTGTGACAGTGAGGCTCACTGATACATGAGTGGACAGGAGGACTAGCAGTGGCTGCCAGGCACAGAGCTGACACTGCCTGAGCCCTGGGGATCAGTGACTACCCTGCTGTCCAGGTCACTCGAGGGCAGTGCCAGCTGAGGGAGTTAAGATTTCGTAATACTTGCGGTTTTGATTCTTCTCAAACAGAAAACTGCATAAGAGAGCGTTAAGTGCTTAGGCTGTAGTCATCCAAAAACCAAGATAACGTTCCTGCTGAGTCATCTCATTCTGCACAAGGCCTGATGAATCTGGGCTATATTCTGTCATCTAGGGACAGTATTACAAAAGTGTTCTGACTAGAGAAAACAAACCAAATCTGTACATTCTGTTGCTATAGCTCACCAGTAATTTCTCTTGTCAGATTTAAATGGTGTTCCTAGTGCCCTCCTCAGGGCTTTGATGTTCACAGCTACGGAGAACCAGCTTCCTCAGGAACGTACCAAACTGCCATGTGTCTGCAGCATCACCCAGGTTCCTGAAACAAAAGCTCCCTATCGCTTAAGAAAGTGTTCTGTAAACCAGAATATGAAATCAAATTAACAAAGTTCAAGTTCCTTTTTTCCCCTTCAGCTGGTAGCAAAGAATTCTATCAGAATGGAAAAGCAGAACTGCTCCAAATGAACAAAACCTAGCTACTCAAAGAAACACTGACTTTTCCCCAATATTGTACAATATTTTATTGTAACCAAAATACTTAGGTGAGTCTCACAGCAATATATTATCACGTAGGTACTCACCGAGAAGGAGGAATTGGATAAACTGTACCTTTGACAACACCTTACTATACATCCAGTTAACCTGAATAGCTTGGTGGGGGAGAAGATATAGAAGCATCCCATTTTATATAATTCCATATTTTTTCCACAACTTGATAGACAACACAGAATGAAGATACAGTTGTAAATCACTATAATTCTAACCTTACTATTGGAACCTGCAACATGTAAAAATTCCAGTCATATATTGCTAGGCATTTGCCAAATGACAATCAAATGTTCGTCATACGGTGGTTTTAAACTTGTAAGATAATATTCAAATGCTTTAAACTGTCATGGTCCTTTTGTTTGATTTTACACATTGGCTCAAATATTTTAGTGCACTCATTCTCTCATCTGTTGAGTCTCTGTGTTACTACTTCTCGGTACATAATAGAGATATAGATGAGCAACAAAAAGACGACAAAGAAATCATCGAGAAAGCCTAGAATTCCAAACAGGGCTTCAGGCACAAAATCTAGAGGCGATATGAGATAGAAAAAAGCCCCCATTAAACAAAGTATTATCCTGATACGGAACATCCAGAAAAGGCCTCCGACGGAAAACACCTCCCTGAATGCATGCCTCAGTAAAGTGGGTAGGTCCATAATTCTTTCCATAATCTGGTGGGGGAAGAACAAATACGGTGATTTGGTATCTAGTGTGTTAGACTTAAAAATAATATCATTTTCTTACAACGTGCAGACAAACTCAGTTAACATGAATGAAGGAGTTTCACGTATTCACTGAACACCATATTTTCTCGTTACACATTTTATTTGAAAATAGTTCTTTGATGACTAGGTTCTTATAAAATAGGCCTTATTGCAGATAACTGAAAAGGAACTAAAATATCAACAAATTTTAAGCACAGGATATAGTAATACAAAACTCAAGTTATTTCTAATTTGAGTTAGTAAAATAAACCCACAAAGAACCCAGTGTACTGAACTAGGCTGAGGCTTGAGCTCAAGTCTCAGCTTTAAAGTTGGACAGACCACTTATTAGCCAAGTGACCTTGGGGAAAGTTGTTTAACCTACTAGAGATAAGTCAACAACTAACTGAGGATGTGCCACAAGGACTATTAAGAACTAGAAGAGATATTGTTATAAAAGACCTTGATAAATTGCCAGATAATATATAAGTATATACATATATAGAATATATAAGTATATACAGACACATCAACTTTGATGTCTTTGACCATCTAAGAATAGCAGTGAAACTGATTTCCTTGTTAGGATGTTTATTCTGCTTAGCCTGAGTTTAAGTGAATTTTTTTGTTTGGTTGGTTTTTTTTTGCGGTACGCGGGCCTGTCACCGCTGTGGCCCCTCCCGTTGCGGAGCACAGGCTCCGGACGCGCAGGCTCAGCGGCCATGGCTCACGGGCCCAGCCGCTCCGCGGCATGTGGGATCCTCCTGGACCGGGGCACGAACCCGTGTCCCCTGCATCGGCAGGCGGACTCTCAACCACTGCGCCACCAGGGAAGCCCTAAGTGAATTATTAATTGCCACAAAGATTTTTGGAATGCCAGGCCCTACCCTTTCTGGAAATGATTATGGTTTCTGAATATATACAGACTAATAATTAGATTATATTTACTTTGTAAATATACTAAAACCCACTGAATTGTATACTTTAAACAGGGGTACTATATGGCATGTAAATTACATCTAAATAAAGTTGTTTTTTTTAAAAAAAGGTACCAGTATCTATTTGTATGACCTTGAGCAAGTCAGTTTCTTCTCTGACTGGAAACTTCTCACTTCCTCGGCATAGCTCTTAGCCGACTGCATGACCATAAGGCCGCATGTAGTCATGAGGCACCATGACGACTCCTCAACCTAACTTCTTTGAGGTCTTACTTCTCAGGGGTTGGGGGATGCAAGAGAAACTGGCCAGAGGAAGTAAGTCACTTCCTGTGGTCATTCCAGTGCCCACAGTTCAGCTGTTTTTAACAATCTGTATAAATATCACAAATCCAACTCTTAAGTATGTATTTTGTCCAACAAATGCTGAATAAGTTGAGAGGGAGATGGAGATGAAAATGGGGAGAACTGAGCAAGCAATGAGAAAATGGTTTTAAAAACCCCACCAGACAAAGAAAATCTTGTAACTCCTTTTGGAAAACTGATCACAAAAGAACAAAAATGGTCTTTTTAGAATCACTCCTCATGCTGATTTTCTGTTCTCTGTGGAAGAAACTAATACTTAAAGCAAAACAGCTATACAGCTTTCACAAGGGCTATGGTAAATTACTTAAGATATTCTAATGACCAGCCAGTATGTCTTTTGAATACTGTTCTGTATCAGGGCTGTTTTGTTCAGTTCTCATGTGGTGTTTATACAAAATCTATAGTGGTTAGACAAGAAATATGGAATGGGTTATTAAGAAATGTTTGTGTACTAATCACAATCTGACTCTAACTCTGGGGTAGAATATCAAAGTTGAGCTAAATGTCTTTATTATAGTGTAATTTCATCACATACCAAGCTTTCTTATTCATTAAGTATATACCTGACGCACACAAAATAACCGAGCAATGGTATGCTTCACACCTTAAAATACGAATGAACATCTTAAAATGATTTTTTAAGTTCAGTGGTAGTTCTTGAATTTGAAACACTGATTTTCAAAGAATCGTCCTAAGATGCCCCTGGAGGATACATAAGAAAACTGCCGGATCAGAAATGGCAGAAGAGGCTCCCAAAGAACCACGGGGGGCAACAGGGACCAGGTCAAGCTTTTCTTGTCACTAAAAGTTTTGCCTGTCACCATCCACAGCAGGCGAAACTGTATGCCTTTAAATGTACCTGACGTCCCAGAGTGAGGAACAGCATGTACAAGGGAGCACAAGTCTACGCAGTTGTGTAATACAGAAGCATTTTAACAGCTTATATTCTTGGCTGGGAGGAGGAGTATCATTTCTATCTTAAGGATAACCATAAATTCTACAAACATTAAGGCCTACTGGATTCCAGACACTGAGACCACAGTAGTGACTAAATATACACGGTCCTCACCCTCATGGAGCTTTCCGTCTCCCGAGAGAACGGTAATGAACAAGGTCAGAGGGCAATGACAGAGAGTGCCCTGGTTGATCGGGGACAGCCTCTCCGAGGAAGATATACTAGGGCCGACCTGAAGGAAGAGGAAGTCAGCCCGGAGGCGAGCAGCGGGACAAGCATTCCGAGCAGAGGAAATGGCACGAGTGAGGCACGAAGGTGGGGAGGCTCGAAGGTGGGGAGGCCTGGAGTGTGTTCTGAGAGCCGCATCCCGAGGGAGGGGAGGGGGGACCAGGCCATGCAGGGCCTTGAAAGCCAAAGCCAGGAGTGGGGACATTAGTCCAGAAATTCAGAAGTTTCAAAACACAAGAGCATCGTGGTCTTACTTATGTTTTCAAAATATGACTCGGGCTGCTGTGCAGAGGAAAAGGTCCGAGTGAAGAGGTCACTGCAGTTGTCCTAAGCAAGAGATGGTGGTGGCCTGGCCTAGTCTGACGGCTACAGACACAGGACTTGTTATGAGGCAGAAATGATAGCATGCCCAGAAAGAGAAGAGACACGTTAGGACTTCTTTACGGATCAGAGAAGGGGAACGAGGGAGAAGAGGACGTCAGCACTGAGCTGAGTAACGCTGAGGTCAGGAGGGGTCGGGTCAGGGTTGTGCACATTATACCTCGTGTCCGAGACGCCAGGAACGCGCCAGTGGGAGGTACGCTGAGCAAGTGGACGTCAGAGCCTAGAGCGTGGAGCACAGTCTGGGCTTCCAGTACGAATCTGTACCGAGTGTGCTCTGGGTTTTCAAGTACATATTTAGTCATACGCTTCTAGAATTCTTTGTTAAAATGTGAGAAAACTGGGATGAGTCAGTAAAGTGTGGGTTTTTAATCTATCAAATGCCTTTTTGGGGAGGAGGGGCAACTGTAGAATTAATGTGCTCTTTAAAAATAGAATGCTTCTGAATACCTGACATACAAAAGCCCCAACACTTAGGGTTACTTAAGGGAACAAATCCAAATGGGGCCAGAGGGTAAAATAGAGTAAAACACGATGGTAAATCTCCCTCCAGAAGTTCTCAGTTGTAAGTTTCCCGTAAGACAAACCCTATTGTAGAATCACGTAGGAGTCAATAATTTTACCTTTCCCTCCAATTTTTTTCTATTGCTTTTTTTTGCTGGTATCACTTTCATAAAGAGTTTTATAATGCCATTTTTTTAAAAGATAGAAAACTGTAGTCCTTGGGAAAACTGTAACTCAGTGAATGACAGCAACAATGAAAAGTAGACTTTACGTAACACACACAGATTTTTCACATTGACTATTTGTTGGTAAATCTCACTTTACAAAGGAGAAGTATCATCACACTCTTAACTTTGCACCCGCTACAACATTACTTACAGATCTGGGCTGCCCTGAGAATCTCCGGTTATAATCATTAATATCTTGATGCAATGATACAGCATCCTGAGACTGGTCATTTTCACCAAATACTGTTAGCAGTAAAGTTACCTGTAGATTTACAGAAAAAAGAATTGTTACACCTTTCTGCAGCATTAATTTTTTTTCATTTTGTATTATTATTCAATAGAATGAGAAAAGCTGAATTTAGATTTCGCTCATTTCTTTTAACAAAGGCAACACAGGGGAGAAAAGTCAGCTACTATTTCCTTACAATAAGATCCATTCAAAATGTTATTTGAACTCCTGTAAAATAAAATGGGCACTGGTTTAAGTACTTTTCAATCCACACCAGGGATCAAGTTAGTAGTTCTCTGTTTGGGCTAACAGACATTTGAGGATATAAGAATGATGAGAAAATATTCAGGAGCAAATTGACATATCACTTTGAGAGAAGAAAATTAGGGCTTTCTTTTTTGATTAAAATCATGATTCCTTATCCTCTCTGGTATCTGAATTATATATATATATATATATATATATATATTTTTTTTTTTTTTTTTTTTTTTTTTTTTTTTTTTGCGGTACGCGGGCCTCTCACCGCTGTGGCCTCTTCCGTTGCGGAGCACAGGCTCCAGACGCGCAGGCTCAGCGGCCATGGCTCACGGGCCCAGCCGCTCCGCGGCACGTGGGATCTTCCCGGACCGGAGCATGAACCCGTGTCCCCTGCATCGGCAGGCGGACTCTCAACCACTGCGCCACCAGGGAAGCCCCGAATTATCTTTGAATGCTACCAGCATGACACAGAGATGAAGTTATTGCAGGAACCAGCTCTCAAGCACCCATCTCTACTACAATCAAAAAAGGTAATTCTTCATACTGTGATATAACATAATACATTTAACACTGATTCCTCCATGGCAGAGCTAAGGAGGATACACAAATGTTCCTGGACTACACTTGGGTAATATGAAGATGACAGTACCTCGAAAAACAAGTATATTTTAAAATATAACACCTCCTATAGAAATGGCCACTGTACAAAGAGATAGATATGGGAAGGAGCCGTGATAGATTTGGGTTTAAATCATCTTGCTGTTGTTTTGACCCTCAGCTCAGCTGTAAAACCAGGACCCCACGGCTCAGGTGCTTCCCAAACACGGGACTGCCTAAGAGCAGCAGGTGGTAGGAACAGCAGGTACAGCCACCTCTTCACAACTTTGTTAATAAAGATGAATTCTTTCACTAAATATTAACTGACCACGTACACGGGCCAGGCACTGCACTAAGTGCTAGGCGTACAAAAAAAGGACAACGTGGCCTTGCGCCTTGGTGATCACAATCCCCAGGATAGAAGGGGAGGGAGACGTGTTCAACAGCCCGTCATAAGGCACTGGGGTAGGCATTATAGTGATGCTGGAGAGGAAGGACTTCCTCTGTCTGGGGTGTCCAGAAAGCTTGACACTTGCAGTCACCCTAGGGGCATGGTAGGACCGCTGGCGTGTCAGTGTGTGCGCCCAGGGGAGACGTGGTGACCATGTTCCAGCCACAGACAGCAGCCTGCACACTGTTCCCAGTGAAGCAGGCGGTGGGGCAGGTAGATGAACTGCAGTGGGAACGCACTGCAGTTAGGGAACCCACAAGTTTATCTCCACCTTTTTCGCCTCTAGCCAATTTACCTGTGGTCCAAAGGATACCACCTGCTAATGCGCATATGCCCTATGAAAAGCCACAGGTAGTGCCAGAAAGAGGGGCAGGTGGTGGAACTAATTCTTTAGGGCAAGACCTTCGGCCTGGTCTCCGCGTTGCTGGCAGAGAGCTAAAGATGAGAGGTGGCACTGGTAAATAAGCTTCAGGGCCAACGGCCTTGTGTCACACATCAAATCAGCCGGAGAGGTGGTACAAAAAAATGATCTTCCTCCTAACCATGTGGTGAAAAGTGTGAAAGAGGCAGGATCGGGGGATGTGTCGATAGAAGCAAGAAGGAAAGAAGAGAAAGCCTTGAACCTTCCTCTCTCCCACCAAAAAAGGCAGCAATGGGGGAAGTGGATAAGCTAGAACAATGGCTGAAAGGTACACACACGTGTGTGCATTTCTGTGTATGTGTGTATGTGTTTAACAGTGCACACCATATGGTTTTATTTATATACAGTCCCCAAATTAGGCAAAACTGAACAGTCATCTTAGAGGAGCATGCTAAGGTAATAAAACTGTAAAGAAAATCAAGGAAATGCTTATCATAACAGTCAAATAGTAGCTACCTCTAGGAGAGGGAGGAAGGAAGTGGGGGAGATTTGGAAGGGGTCCCAAGGAGGCTTCTGGGGCTGTGGCCAGTTTCTGTTTCTTCACCTGAGTGGTGGCTACTCAGGTGTTGCTTTGTGACAAGTCAGCGAGCTGTACCTCTTTATTTTGTGTGCTTTTCTGTACGTCTGTTATATTTTACAAAGAATTTTTGAACAACTGTTGTGCCTTCTCTAATCTTATTCTACTTTGTGGTCCCTGTGGGTTTACGCCTTTCCTGTTTCGGTGGGGTTGCCAGAGGGAGCAAAAGTAAATGCGTGCACTCAATTCAGCATCCTGACTTGGAAGCTCTCCATCTTGGTCGGGACGTCCGTTTGCACTGGAAGACTTCCCAAGGAGAGGCTGTCTGTGTACCTGATCATGAGTCATTATCAGGCATATATTTGAAATGAAAAGAATAATATAAATATAAAGGAAATTCTGAAAAGTGAATAGAACATCCCATTTGGCTATATTTATTAACTTAAAAACTACAAATATCAGTTTCTCAGATTTTTCAAATGAAACAAAATTTTGTTTCTCCAGTTTGTCGAAGAAATTGAGCCGTTTGGTAGCGTACTGATACTTCAGTCTCCGACACACGTGCGTAAAACCTCACTGCGTCCCTCGGAGGCAGATCTGTACTGATGTAACAGGCTAATCTGCTCTGGGTGATGCGATGTGGCCACGGCTCCACAAGGGACATTTTTCAAAGGCATTGTTCGTCACTTAAAGCTGTCTGGACCTTCACCACAGATGGGCAGGTTAAAAAGAAAGTACAACTGAAAAACTATTTTTTTCAGAAGAAGTCTATGCAGGGCATATTTGCTTAAGCCTGATGGCCAGTTCAGTTTTTCCCTTGCTGGTGTTACAACAAAGACTTATTAGGATTTGGGGAAGGGTTCATGTACCAGCTGTTTTTCACTATGACTGAAGGGATATCAAAGGGAATTCCCTTTTTTTTTCAGGTGTCTTAAAGACATTAAAAAAAATAATGGAGAAACATCAGAGAAGCTTGGGATAAATGAAGTTATGCTAAAAACATAAAAATAATTCAAGAGTTAGATACAGAAACTATAAAAATTTACAAAATGAGCTAGTATAAATGATGTTTTCTGGGCACAAACATTACCGTTTGTCTACAGATTGGACAACTGATTGCCCCAAGCCATGAACCGTATCGCCAGTACGCCACAATGCAGGTACCTAATGGGAAAAAAACATTAATATTGATGTTTTTTAAGTCCATATATCCTGGGGAAGTTTCATATATTTGAAATATTTTAACAGCATCACCTATTTAAAAATGTTTTTTACTTTATCCAACCAACTCTTAAGGCAAATTCAAATCTAATAACAATTCCCAGCCACTGAAAAATATTTTAATTTAAACTACCAGTTAAGATACAAGCATTTTTACAATCAAAAGCAAGCATGCATTAACTGCTTCAATGCTATGAGGCTTAATAGAAAATACTGCATTTCCTATGTGAGTAAATAAAACAGTAATTGAACATTACTGTACATATGACAACCAACAAATCACACTATAAATTTTCTGCTCCAAATTTGATATATGTTACAGAAACAGAACTTCCATTTTTTTAAAAGTTTAGAAAACCATGTCACTTAAGTGTCAATAATAGTAATTAGGTAGTATACGCAGAGGAGCCAAAGGATACAAAGATTTCACGCTTCCTGCCCTACCAAAGTTCATAATCCAGTTAAGTAACTGAATCAACTTTTGTACTGGATGGATTTGATTTTTCTTCTTGAAGGCACTGATGAGCAGTGAAACAGGTAAACACGGCCTAGAGAGAGGATTTACAGACCTTAAAAAGTGGTGGTAGGGGGCTTCCCTGGTGGCGCAGTGGTTGGGAGTCCGCCTGCCGATGCAGGGGACATGGGTTCGTGCCCCGGTCTGGGAGAATCCCACATGCCGTGGAGCGGCTGGCCCCGTGAGCTATGGCCGCTGAGTCTGCGCGTCCGGAGCCTGTGCTCCGCAACAGGAGAGGCCACAACAGTGTGAGGCCCGTGTACAGCAAAAAAAAAAAAAAAAAAAAAAAAAAAAAAAAGTGGTGGAAGGTGCACTAAGTGTACAGGCACTGAAGTTCAGACCAGTAACAAATGAAGAAGGAGTATTTTTAAATACTGGCTCATGTTTAAGGAGCCCATTCAGTTTCTTCTCTGCAGGCCCCCATTTCTCGGGTCATCCAGGTTCCACCATGAATCTGAACTAACTGCTTCTTGGCTCCTTCAATCAAACTGAGGAGACCAAGGTAACATACTTAAATGACTCAGAAGGTAGTTACATCTTGAAGTGTGTAATATTAAATTTCAGTACAAAAGGTGTACAGAATTTGAACCCAACTTTGTAGGGGTGGTAAGATTAGATAGGCAGAAGACAGGAGGGAGGACGCTCTGGGTTTTGCGATGGCAGGGACAAGTCCCAGAGGCAGAAGTAACGGTACGCGAGGACACTGGTGAGCAGGCCACTGGCTGAAGCCAAGGCTGCCCAACCTGACCATTAGTGACTGTGGGGAAAAACTGGTTCGATGATTTAAAGACAAGTTTAAAAAGCTAAACCATCTGTATCTGATATCTTTTCCTGCTTTCAGGGTGCTGTGTTAACTAGATAATATTTACTAAATACTTTGAGCAGTCTAATTTCATACAGAAACCATATGAAAGCAAAACCGATCATAAATATGTTAGTATTATTACCATCTGTAATGATGCCTTAGATTTATCTACTACCTTTTCACCCAAAAGTCCAATGTGTTTTGACATATGTTAATTTATTTAATTCCATAACTTTTCCCCACAGATTGGAGTATTGGTGTCCTTGGTTTGCAAATTATGTAGCGGCCACTTGCCTGCACTGGAAAACTATGGTCCAGCAAATCAAACACTTCAGTTCATACACATCTGCTGTGATGTGCCTGATGCTTTCCCTTAACTAGGATGGCGGGAGAGATGACTCAATGACTTGAATCCAGGGCACAATCTCTCTAGATCTGTCTATTTGTAACATGAGAATAAGACCTCATAAGACTGCTGGGGAATTAAATAAAATAATGTGGGTTACAGATGCAAGTTAGGTGAAGTCTGTTGCTGCTGTTACTCTTGACTTGCTGTAAAGGAACTGTAGTTCCACACATGGAGCTAAGCTGAAATGCTCTTCATATACATGGTATCAGTATCCTTGAACTACTGTTCAAAGAAACACATTTCTATTTATTGAGAAGCTGAATAACTAGTTGTTTTTTTTTAACCTTTGAAGCTACAGACAGTAAATAAAAGTGTCCTGACAAGAAGAGCAGGATATCGGAAGGAATCTACCCTATTACCCCAGATCCAGAGGTAAAACCAAGAGCACAGCACAGCCATCTTTCAACTGACCGGGTTATCCACACAGTGCATCACCTAAGCCTGGGCTGGCAAACAGACTTCGCCCAGCCTGCCAGACCTCACTGATTCCCAACCCCTGCCTCGGGTGCTGTGCTAGGGGATGGCCGAGGCACAGCCAGACCCAGAGCGAGTCCACAGTCGATAAGGAACGTCAGCTAGAGGTTTGAGGGGGAGCATCTGCTTTCTCTGATGGCCATTTAATCCCCTACCCCAACACCTGATCTGTCATTATTCGGCTGCTCACTAGCACTTCCAACAGATAATGAAGGATAGACACTGAAATAGTGCTTTGTAATTCATTAGTTACTTAGACACAAACCTGAGGGAAGAGGTTGACATTAATGGATAAGGCAATGATGGGATTGGTCAGTACTGACTAAATGGGCACAAGGTACAGAAAACCCTGCATAGCATGGAATGGATTCCAGATACTTTATTTCATCCCCAACAGCATGAGCAGTAACACTGTATACCTTGGAATTCTGACTCTTAGACAAAAGATACCAAGGGGAGAAAGCAAAGTACAAATCACTGTACGCTACATGTTAAATCAGTACAGTTTGCTAACAATTAGCACCCTATCTTGCATACAGCTGTTCGAAGGGAAAGAAATACTACCAATAAAAAATAGGTCTAATGATGAGATAAACCTTAAGGAGAGAGTAGTTGTATAAACCCCCGATCACACAGTATTGGGTTGGCCAAAAAATTCGTTTGGGTTTTTGGTAACATCTTAGGGGAAACCCCGAACGAACTTTTTGGCCGAGCCAACAGAACTGTGCACAGGCTGTGAAGTCAGACCCGGGTTTAAAACCTAGCTCTGTCCGTCTGCAGCTGGGCTGCCCTTTGTAAAATTTCTTAGCACTGCTGAGCCTCGGGGTTCCTCACCTGTGAGCTGGGATGAGATGGAGTATGTTGCGTCCAGAGCACAGCAGGCCCGTAATAACCGACTCCTGCCAATCTCACGGGACCACAGCCAGCAGTGGCTACGCAGTATGTCCTATCACTCTCTGTGACTCTTCCTGGAAGGTCAGGAGACGCCCAGGGGTGGACAGCACCCCTTCCTGACACTAAGTTAGTGCGACATCAACGTCCCTTCTCGTCCCTCTGTGTTCTAGGGTTCCCAAGCCTCTGGAAGTCCCGGAGGAAGAGAGGTAAGAACTTCTGCACCGACTCAGAGTGGAAAAGGGGTGGCAGTGCCCAGGGAAGGTCTCGGGCAAGGCCCTTGGGAGAAGAACCCTCCTGCCTTGGGAAGGAAGAGTAATAAATGAAACCACCAAAAAGGGAAGAAAATGAGGAATTCAGTGACTCCCTCAGGGTACAGATACCCTAAACTCACTGTTCAAAGAAACACATTTCTGTTTATTGGGGGGCTGAATAACTAGTCATTTAAAGCTTTGAACCTACGGACACTAAATAAAAGTGCCTGACAACAAGAGCAGGATCTCAGAAGCAATCTGCCCCACTCACAAAATACAAAACGTGACACAGAGAAAATTAGGAATCCAGCTTGTGCACACACACGGGTCTTGGTCTTAATAGTCACTTTTACCAAGAACAGCATTGTTTGCTTACCACAAAAGAGATGTCCACAGTTTGTTTCAACAGGGAGGGAAGCTTGATGTAAACAAATCGGACAGTACATGTCAGTGTAGAACTGCTGTCGGGCAGCAGCAGGTGCATCCTGGTGAGAAAACAAGTGCATATTGAGACACGACACACACAGGCTTTTCAAAATTCACCTTCATGCTAAAGTATACTTAACGATACAGTCAGGAGTGTGTAATCCTCAAAGTTTAGATATGCACTAGTTAAGGTCTTACAAGCTTGATAAACTTATGAGGCTCCAGTGTTGTTCTGCCTAAACTGCATGGTCTCTACCTTCCTTCCTGAACACAGTCTAAAGATAAAGATAAAAACATATATCTAAAGATAAAAAGCCGATTAACTCAGGAGTTACTCTATTAGAAAGAGTAAGTTATTCTGGGTAACACAGGCTGAGCTAATGCATTCATTAGCTGAACAAGAAATGTCAAACTGCTCCCCAGGTGTTAGCTTTCTTCTATTTTTAACATCTGTTTCATTCATACGTTCCTGATAGTCGTTACTTGTTTGAAGATTAAATGAGATAGTTGTATGTGAAATCACTTTGTAAATTGTAAAACACCAGGCCAGCATGAATTATTGATAACAAGAGCTCTGGAACACAGTACCACTAATACGCTTAAACTATTTTTGCATCAGTGAATTTCAGTTCTGTGAAGCAAGAATTCTTGTCTGTTTAGTTCACAAATGAATTCTCAATGCCCAGAACAATGTCTGGCATATGGTAGGTGTTCAATAAATATTTGGTGAATGGATAAATCATAAAAACACTCTTTGGAATTAAAATTTGACTGGTGGGTAGACAATTTTTTTTTTGATATTAGGTATCTCAGCATGAAGGTATACAATATCCTACTTAATCCAGCTTTCATAAAATATATTCCGTTTCTGGTTCTTAGGGATCCATATGGTGAAAAGCAAAGAAGAGGCACAGGAGAACAGTTTCCTTCTTTGCTTAAGTAGTTTTAACAACTTTGATCACCGAAGAAAAAGAAAACAGCATCCCTTAGAGTCATTTCTTTGAAGGTCTTAGGGGAATATATTTTATTTATTTATTTTTAAAATTTTATTTATTTATTTTTGGCTGCATTGGGTCTTCGTTGCTGCGCGTGGGCTTTCTTTAGTTGCTGCGAGCGGGGGCTACGCTTCGTTGCGGTGCGCGGGCTTCTCATTGTGGTGGCTTCTCTTGTTGCGGAGCACGGGCTCTAGAGCGCAGGCTCAGTAGTTGTGGCACACGGGCTTAGTTGCTCCGCGGCATGGGGGATCCTCCTGGACCGGGGCTCGAACCCGTGTCCCCTGCTTTGGCAGGTGGATTCCTAACCACTGAGCCACCAGGGAAGCCCGGGAATATATTTCAGAAAGAGTAGTTTTTCCATTACATTTCATTAAAGCCAATTAGACAGTAATTGTTTCCTCACAAATAAATAATAGGAAAACTGTTGTCTTTTAAAGCAAGTTAAAACTAAATTCATGGAAACATCTTAATTAGATTAAGACTAGTCATTTGCTTAATCTGAAAATGTACAATCAATAGAATAATAAAAGGTAACTCCAAGCAGGAAAGAAGCACATGCTTCCAAAAAGGAATTTATTGATATATCATCGCAATTTCTTATGCAAGGGGAGTGATAACATCTACTCCTCATACACATGCACAGATTTATATCACAACAGTACCTGTTCTGTTTGAAGTTGTTCCCGAAGCACCCGTACTAGCTCTTGGTTTTCTGGGTGAATGTTTTGATGTGCATTTCTGCTGAATAAAGTATAATATGGTTTTAATATAAAATATTGTTAGATGAATCCATTTTCCTTATGGTTCTAATTTTTGACCTAGACTACTAGCAACATAAGAAATGTAAATGATGGCCTACAACTGTACTCCAACTGTAGGACTGAACATTCCAGGCTATTCTGAGATCACTGATTATCGGCTCATTTCAGGTTTAACTGGCAAATGATGAAATCCAGAGGCCTAGTACCTTGGGGATTGAATGTAATTTCAGACTTACATATAATATAACACGTTTATTTCTTTTGTAAGATTTCTTGTATTATTATGTATTTGAACACTTTTTCATATCTAATTAGGTCCTTCTCCCAACTTTTCACCTATGAGGTGAGAGGGACAGAGAAAAACAAAACCTAAAATGTATAATGTAGAAAAGCCCAAACCTATGATACCACTAATATCTTAACATTAACAATTAAAATGAAGAATCAAAGGCAGGAAGTTAGAGGTCCATATAAAAGGATAGGATGAGTGAAGTGAGGACTGAAAACTAGAAGCAGTGGTTAGGTTGGTAGGGTCAGGGGTGAAGATTTACATCTGAACCAGTTTAGTGTCATTTGGCTATAGAAGTTTTTTCTAAACCTGAATCTCTTTAACAGCAATATTTTAAGTCTACTCAGTGTCGGTGTTAATCTATAGAAGAGCCTTTACTCTCTAGCTGAACCAATATAGCACAGCAATAAGAATTCTAAATCAATATTCTAATGGGATAAGGAAAATTAAAGAAATCCATCCCAGGGTTATTTAATTTTTAGTAAAAAAATTTAAATTTTAGAAAAGAAAGCTGAAAAAATATAACCATTAGTTCAGAGACGACATAAAAACAATTTAAAGTCAAATATCTAATCAGAAGCTCAACATAAATGAAACTACTTGAATTCTGTTTAAACACCTTAAATTTTGGTGGATTATTTATTTTAAAATGTTACGTTCTTATGACTGAATAAATGAATCAGTGAAAGAAAGCTACTCTATGGGAAAAACAATCTTTCAAGGAACAGCCCAGGAACCAGCCTATTTACACACCAGGAAACACCCAGCTAACTGGAAATTCTCAGCTCTTTGACAATGAAAAACCATTCCCTTTTCATTGGAAAAAAACAGTCATGGTTTTCAGAGGATTGATGTAAACCATGTGACTGGAAGGTCTTTCTTTTGGTCTCTTTCCATAAAAGAGAAGATATAAAATTCTTAAATCTGATAGTAGAATATTAGAAAAGTCAAAGTATAGCCAAAGAACAAGAACAAACAGCCCAAGATGCTAAACATGGCCTGTAGCTCAGGTAGCTAATTGTGACTGGCAGCTTTGAGTACAGAACCAAAAATCTAGAAATCTAATCAAGATAGATTGAAAGCTAGATTAGAAGATCAGGAACGTACTGTTATAGAGAAAACCTCAGGCCTCAAATGGCATCACCTGTGCTAAAGCCTATGACACCAAACCAAGACTTCACACCTGGCCCAACTGCAGCTCCCACATTCCCCAGGAACGGGATCTGAATTGGTCAATCTGGGGTTTCCTGGTCAGTACCAAGGAGGTAGCCTGAATGATAAGACCCCTGCCATTTCCTTCCCCCAGAAGAAGAAGTCTTGGCCTGAAATAATCCTAACTTTTCTTTTGCTAATAATTTCCTTGCCCCACCCTCCTTCTGCCTATAAAAACCTTCCATTTCATACAACGGAAGTATCTCTCTACTTGCTGGATGGGATGCTACCTGATTCATGAATAGCTTAGTAAAGCCAATTAGATCTTCAAATTTACTTGGTTTAATTTTTGTTCTTTAACAATATGATCACCTTAGCTATGAGAAAATGATGGCATTTGACACTAAGCAGGTCTAAAGTGAGATGCCAAGGAAAACAGTGGCTCTGCTATGAAACAGAAGTACATGTGTTGTTAGTGTATTTATCAACGATTTATGGTCCTTCTAAGTTCTCTGAAAAGAGAAACCAAAACTGTCAAACCAGTTAAGTTATATGTAGCCCTGGAAAAGAGCCAGGAACCTCTGATACGAGGAAAGCAATGATACCCAAAGCGTGGGTCAGGAAAGGAAGTTTGAATCAAAGTTTACAAATATGCAAGCATTGTGGTTCATAGGTTAACCTGCCTACCAGACCCTTTTGACTGGCTTCTGGTATGTCAACACATGGCAGCTATTATCAATGGCTTAAGAAGGAAGACCAAATAGAAAAGATTTTAAAAGAAATTAATTGTAACTACAAAACATTGCTGAAAGATATTAAAGAAGACACAAATAAATAGAAAGACATCCCAGGTTCATAGATTGGAAGACAACATTGTTAGGATGTCAATACTATCCAAAGTCATCTATCTTCAGATTCAGTGCAACCCCTATCAAAATCCCAACATCATTCTTTGCAGAAGTAGAAAAACCCATCCTAAAATTTATATGGTATCTCAAGGGACTCCAAATAGCCAAGATAATCTTGAAAGAGAAGAACAAAGTTGTAAGACACTTCCTGATTTCAAAACTTGCCACAAAGTTATAGTAAAAACAATGTGGTGCTGGTAATAAGGACAAACGTATAAACCAATGGAATAGACCATAGAGACCAGAAATAAACTTTCACATGTATGGTCAGTTGGTTTTTGACAAGGATGCCAAGACCCTTCCGTGGAGTAAGGACAGTCTTTTCAACAAAATGGTGCAGGAAAAACTGGATATCCATATGCAAATATAATGAAGTTGGACCCTTACCTCATACCATATACAAAAATTAACTCAAAATGGATAGAAGACGTAAACTTAAGAGCTACAACTATAAAAATCTTAGAAAAAAACATAGAGGGAAATCTCTGTGACCTTGGATTTGGCAATGATTTCTTAACCATGACACCAAAACACAGGCAACAAATGAAAAAATAGATAAATCGGACTTCATCAAAATTTAAAAATTCTGTGCATCAAAGGACACTATCAAGAGTATAAAAAGACAACCAGGGCTTCCTTGGTGGTGCAGTGGTTGGGAATCCGCCTGCTGATGCAGGGGACACGGGTTCGAGCCCTGGTTCGGGAGGATCCCACATGCTGCAGAGCGGCTAGGCCTGTGTGCCATAACTAGTGAGCCTGCGCTCTAGAGCCAGTGCTCCGCGACGAGAGAGGCCACCGCAATGAGAGGCCCGTGCACGGCAATGAAGAGTAGCCCCCACTAACCGCAACTAAAAAAAAGAAAGCCCACGTGCAGCCACGAAGACCCAACGCAGCCATAAATAAATTAATTAATTACTTAAAAAAAAAAAAGACAACCAACAGAATGAAATAAAATATAAATCATATATTTGATAGATGATTTAGAATATAGAAATAACTCAAACACAAAAAAGCAAACAACCTAATTCGAATATGCACGAAGGACTTGAATAGACTTTTCTCTAAAGAAGCCATACAGATGGCCAATAAGCACATGAAATGATGTTCAACATCATGAGTCATCAGTGAAATGCAAATGAAAACCACAGTGAGATACCCCTTCACACCCACTAGGATGACTATCAAAAAAAACACAAAGTAGCAACTGTTGGCCAGGATGTAGAGAAATTAGAACCATTGTGCATTGCTGGTGGGAATGTAAAACCGGGCAGCTGCTGTGAAAAACAGACTGAAGGTTCCTCAAAAAGTTACACACAGAATTACCACATGATCATGCAATTCCAGCTGAAAGCAAGGACTCAAACAGATTCTTGCACCCCAACGTTCACAGAACACCACTCAAAATAGCCAAAAGGTGGGAACAACCTAAATATAACAACCTAAATATGGATATTTAGGTATATATTTGTGGTATATACCACAAAATGTGGTATATACATACAATGGAATATTATTCAGCCATAAAAAGGAATGAAATTCTGGTAGATGATACAGCATGGATGAACCTTGCATGCATTACGCTAAATGAAATAAGCCAGCCACAAATGGACAGACACTGTCTAATTCCACTTTATGAAGTACCCAGAATAGCCTAATTTCTCGAGGCAGAAGGTGGAATAAAGGTTACCAGGAGCAGGGGGAGGAGAAATAAGGAGTTATTATTTAACTGGTAGAGTTTCTGTTTCGGATGATGAGAAAGTTCTGGAAATAAACAGTGGTGATGGTTACACAACACTGTGAATGTACTTAATGCCAATGAATTGTACACTTAAAGTGATAACTTTTATGTTATGGATATGTTACCACAATACAAACAAAGGATGAATTATAATGACTACAGACATCAAAGAAATTACAGAAAAGAGACAAAAAGTTCCTTTGTTTGAATATCCTAGTACGCATGCTACCCCTCCCCTAACTCATTAATTGAATACTTCAGCTAAAGTAGCAGAATGACAATTGCCAACTGAATTTGAATCTGAACAGCTGGACAGCAACTTAAACTGACCCCTCATCCAATCATATGACAGATTCAAGACAACATCCACGTAATGGGGAGCACCTTATTTTATTTGAAAAGTTATATCGTAGGTTAAGCCAAACTCTCATCATTTAACTCCACCTATTGGCCCCGTATGAGGTAAGAGAAAATATCTATTAATAGATATTGGTCTCTGCCCCTGGTTCCTGGCACAGAGCTCCAGAAACACTTGCAACTTCCTAAGTGATGAGAGCACTCGGAGTACCTTGTATTCTAATATTTGGTCTTGGACCTGGCCCCTCACACAGCGTTCCTGAAGGCCTTGTAAATTCCTGGGTGACAAGAGTGTCTTTCGCTCTAATGAGGCGACTCTGGGTGGGCTCTTGGATGAGGGCTGCTCCCCGGAAGGACAAAGTCCTGATTAGAAGCTTGGAATGTTCAGCATCCTCCACCCCTGCCCCGATTCTCCAGAGAGAGGAGGGGCCAGAAACAGAGTGAATAATGGATCACGCCTACGTGAGGGAGCCTCCACTGGATCCCAGCAGTGCAGCCCGGAGAGCTTCAGGTGGGTGAACACGTCCACACCAGGAAGGTCCTGCGCTCAGGACCCCCCGGACCTCGCCCTATGCATCTCTTCATCTGGCTGTGCATCTGTATCCCTTATCACACCCTTTAATAAACTGGTAAACCTAACTGCTTCCCCGAGTTCTGTGACCTGCTCTAGCAAAGTAATCAAACCTGAGGAGGGGGTCACGAGAACCTCCGATTTCTTGTGGATAACCTGGGGACAGAAATCAGACAGAAGCTGGGGGTGACTTGGGGACCTACTACTTGCCGTTGGCATATGAAGTGTGGTGGGGAGCAGGCTTGTGGGACCGAGCCCTTAACCTGCGGAGCTGACACCATCTCCAGGCAGACAGTATCAGAAGTGAGTTAAATTGTGGGACACCCAGCTGGTGTCATGGAGAATTGCCTGGAGGGGAAAAGCCCACACACATTTGGTGACCAGAAGTGAAGAGTTCTGTGTAAATATAAAGGAGACACAGGAGAGTAACGGTAGGGAGGACCTGGCTCCTTCACTACATAAGAAGGAAAAATCTGTAGGTTTTCTCCTTTACACCTAGTTCTCCCCAAGAAGCTACACAGAATTAACCTAATTCTTCTTCAACAAAACAAGCTCTCATCGTATTTAAAGCTTTTGCATCCTACAGTCTTTTCCCCTAAGCTAGATATCCCCAGTTCTTTCAGGCATTTTTATATGATTTGTTTCCATAGCTTTACCCATTTTGATAACCTCCTCTGAATGTTTTCCAATTTAAAATTCTTGACCCAAACTGAATATAATCTATATGTGACCTTTATCTGATTATTCTGATTAATACACCTTAATGCTGTTAAGTTTTTGGCATCTACAACATACAATTGCCTTATTAATAGAAACTTTTATTTTGGGCTTCACATCACTACAGTCTGTGAGGAAAAATATTTTACTTACAAGTAATAATTATCCATAGTAGAGAAATTAGAAAAACAAATAAAGGAAAAGAAAAATACTTTTAAATAAAATTAATTTTATAAAAATACTTTTTTTAAACAAAATGGGCTACTTGACCTATGGTTTTGTCATGTGCCTTTCACTTAATTCTCACTCAACAATTTATCATGGATACTTTCAAATGACAATAAATTCATATCTGCATCCCATTCTTAATAGGTAAAGAGCAGATTTTTTTTTTTTTTTTTTTGGTATTTGCCTAGTCATGACCCATTTTTAAAACAGCTTGATTGAGGTGTAATTAATCAGCACCATCAATTTTAGAACATTTTCATCACCTCAAAAAGAACCCTTTAGTTATTGTCCCTTTAGTTATAACCCTTTAGTTATTTAGTACCCTTTAGTTATTGTCCCCATACCCCCATCTCCAACTCCAGTCCTACACAACCACTAATCTACTTTCTATCTCTATGGATTTTCTGATTGTGGACATAAGAACAGACTCAAATATATGGCCTTTTGTGTCTGGCTTATTTCACTTAGCACAATGTTTTCAAGTTTCCTCCATAAGGTAGCATGTGTGCATCAGTATGTCATTCCTTTTTAATGCTGAATAATATTCCATTGCATGGATATACCGCCTTTCGTTTACCCATTCATCTATTGATGGATCCATTCATCTGTTTCCACCTTTTGGCTATTATGAATAATCCTGCTGTAAACATTCCTGTACAAGTTCTTATGTGGAGATATGCTTTCATTTCTCATGGGTATATATATACTTAGGAATAAAATTGCTAGGATATATGGTAACACTATGTTTACTCATTTGAGGAACCGATAGTTTTCCAAAGTGGCTGCACCATTTTAACTCCCCTACCAGTAGTGTATGAGGGTTCCAATTTCTCCATATCCTCAACAACTGTTCTTATTTGACTTTTTGGACCTAGCCATCCCAGTGGGTATGAAGCTGTATCTCACTGTGGTTTTGACTTGCATTTCCCTGAATGACTAAGGATGTCAGGCATCTATTCACATACTCATGGGCCATTTGTATCTCTCTGGAGGAACGTCTATTCTGGTCCGTTGCCCATTTATTACTTGGGTTACTCACCTCTTTATTATTGAGTTTTGAGTTCTCTACATATTCAGATATAAGGGCCTGATCAGATATATGACTTGACATGTTTTCTCCCATTCAGTGTAATGACTTTTCACTGTCTTGATGTTCTTTGAAGCAAAAAAAGTTGTTACTTTTGATGAATTCCAATTTGTCTATTCTTTCTTTCGTTGATCATGCTTTTGGCATCATATCTAAGAATCTTCATGATTTACTCCTATGTTTTCTTATAAGAGTTTTATAATTTTGCCCTTACATTTATTTAAATCTTTGATCCATTTTGAGTTAATTTTTGCATATGATGTAGTATGGGTCCAACTTTATTCTTTTGCATGTGGCTATCCAGTTGTCCCAACATCATTTGTTGAAATCTTTTCCCACTGAAAGGTCTTGGCACCACTGTCAAAAACCAGCTGACCATAGATGTATGGGATGACCCATTTTTAAATCTTGATTCTGTTGTACCAATACATTAGCTATCCATCCCAACTGACAATTTAACAAACATGCTTCTTTTGTCTTCTTCATCCCAGTTGCTAACAGAAATGAGAAGAACAGGCTCAGAAGCAGAGCCCTGCAACAATTCAGTGTCCTTCTTTTTTGGCTTACACTAAAACATTAGTCAGCACTCCTGGGAATGATCTGTCAACCAGTTATAAACTCACTTAAATCTGCTATCATCTGGTCATCATTTCCCCACTATGTCCACAAGGGCATCACCAGGTACCGTGTAAAATACTCTACTGAAATCAAGATAATGTCACCCTAATAAGAAACTAACCATGCAGAGGTAAAAGAGAATGCTCATATTCTGTTTAATAATCCTTTCTATAATTTTTATAAGACACTAACAGATCTGTAGTTTTTAGAATCACTGTAATCTCTTTTCTACTTTATACTTTTTTCATTTCTGTTTTCAACGATATATACAAAATTTTATTTATCTCCATGTGTTAATACTTAAATTTCTAGTTTATTACCCTGTCTCTGTTTATTGGTACATAGGCATCTAAGACCTTTAAAAAGTATTCCTGATTCTATAATAGTAATTTTTAAAAAATATTTAAACTCCTTTAATCCTCTCAACAACCATATGTTCTAAGTGTTTCACATTTATTAATTCACTTAATCCTACATAACAGCAATTTTAATTCTAATCTTAATCCCGCCAAACTGTCCAAGATTTTTTGTCCCAGTTTTTTTCACTTAAACACTGAAAATATATTTGCACCTATTATATCACCTACAAGTTGTAAATTCAATTATGAAAATTACATTTTAAAACTGTGATACTCCAACAGAAAATATTAACATTTCATTCAAAATATGGATGATAAATCTAAATTTTTTTCTGACTAGACAGTTGATGACGGGAAAAATACACAGTAGCATTTAGAGCCTAGTGGAAAATAAAATACCTTAGTAAATACATACAATCACTGAACTCATTACTTGCTTTTTTTTTTTTTTGGTTAGTTTCTGCTTTATAACAAAGTGAATCAGCTTTATTACTTGCTTTTAATATTAAGTATTAAACATTACTAGAAGCAGTCAGAAAGTCAGTGGCCCTTGGAAATACATATTATTTAAATTCTTTTGCCCTTTAGTCTCACCTGAAAAGTGCATATACCAGGGTAGCAATCAAAGCGAAACTGACCACAACTGCCACAAGTACTTGGTCACTTACTCCTTCTATGACTGAATCATCATCCAGTTTCAAACTGTGAACTTCACCTTGATATTTGGCCATTCCAGGTCTAAAAGAAAAAGAGATAAGATGAAAATTAAAAACGACACAGTGAAAATGAAATATATTAATAAAAACGATATAAACGTAGCTGACTTCTGATATATGTATTTTTTTGTAGCACCCACTTGAGGTAGGTTGCATTAAGTACATCTCCAGTGGGGAATGCCCCATTAATGGGTTCTGTAAAATCATTAAAGAAGAAAACACATTTCTCATGCCCAATTGCTCTTTTCTTATTCCTGAATACCAAATAAATTCTCCACATAGATCACATCCCTCATGGCACTGAACGTGAGTCATGGAAAGTACCATGTACGGATACGGAAGGAAATATATTGTCTTCTTCTGTAAATATTCCTGTATTACCTGGCATACTGCCCTGTACACAGAAGGACCTAATAAATATATGTTTAAATAGGAGTGATTTTCCTTACTTATGGTGTTAGTAATTTGAAAAGTAAAAGACATGGAGGCTATAGAACATTTATAGCTATAGTGAGACTACTTGAATTAATGAAAATTCTGTTGCTTGGAAAACGATTAGCCTCACTTGGGACTAAGCTCAGCTTATGGTTCAGAATTCTGGGAACTGCCTGGAATATGGAATCACTCTGAGGCTGCGTTTCCTTATGAAGAGAAAAGGGAGGATATGAAACTCTCCCTCCCATACACTAAACTAGAGGAAAATGGTAATACCCAATTTCTATAGATATGAGGGGAGATGGCCCAACCACATCAGAGTCCAAATATCACAGGTTATTCCTACTTTTTTCTGATGGCAAACACTAAAGTTACTTAAAATCTTATAAGACACCTCAAGGGAAATAAAGGCAATAAAATTCAATTAAATATACAGGGCTAATCATTATTAACCTGTATTTATGTAATGTCCTGCACTGAAAACAGTTTTATTCAATATCATCATTAATCAGGTGAGTTTCTGTTCAAAGGAAACTTTGAGTGTGAAAGTCTAACACCTTTGAAAAGAACCTGAACTGGCTGCTAGTAAGAAAATTACCTCTCATGGAAGGAACTTAAGCAGACAAACAGATCAAAGGTGGCTTTCATCAGCTTTACACATGGTAATGGCCTGATGTATCAGGAACTTTCTAATGACAGGTTTCAAGTATCCTTCATGAAAGCACACACCAGGAACTCAGAGAAGGAGCTCTAACCTCAGTATTTTATTCAAAAGAAGAGTCAAATGAACTGCCAAATGAAACTGAAGAAAAAAGCCTCAAGTAATCTTGGGGTGGGCCATGTAGTCAATCTAGATTTTTATGTTGTCAGGTTTCCTCTTTTTAAATTGAAGATGCTGTGGCTGTCAGAAGTCCTGTCAGTGAGAATTACTTGCATCTGCTCAGAGATAAGCAAAATGTTATCCTGTGTGGAGTCCCAGCCTCCAACTACTGAGTCGAGTTGGAAGGATTTTCTCCTAGCTGTACGTTTAGGGATTCACTACTTTGTACTATTTCTTTTTTTAATGGGTTACATTTGTTTCACTACTTTGTACTATTTCTTTTCTTAATGGGTTACATTTGTTTCTATGTCCTTCCAAGTGTAATCAATGATCATGAGACTAAATTCTACTCTATACATTATATATATATATATATATATATATTCTTATATCACCGAGTCACTTTGCTGTACACCTGAAACACAATATTGTAAATCAACTATAGTTCAATAAAAAAATAAAATAATCAAAATTATATATATATATATATATATATATATATATATATTCTACTGTATAAAGACATACTTCTACCAATTACACCCTTCAGATGCTGCTTCATTCACATTTCCAAGAGCTCAGAGATCCAGGATACTTTAAGTATTGCAGGACCATGTAATGTTATTTGCATCATTTTATAGTAAAAGTTCCCAATGTTGTTGAAATGAAGAGTTACTTTTTATTGCCACAAGTTCTAGCGTCACTGAAGGAGGTGCTTGGGCTGAGAGAGGGTAGGAAGGGAGGAGACTGCTGGTAAGTCTCAGAGAGGAACAGAAAGGTCAGCTGCACTTCCCTGCCACGTGCAAATCCCAGCCCTCACATGGATATCTACTAACGGTGTCTGACCAACCTGTCGGGGCTTCAGTAGTTAACTTCCGCCAGTAGTTTTTCTTATTACAGGAGTCCAAAAAGGAACTGCAGGCGCTGCTGGCTGAAAAATGAGGTATTACGCCACCACCTCAGTTTGGAAAGAAGCCAATCTAAGATTACAGGGGATAAACAATAAAAAGAAATAAAATTTTCTACTTGAGGAGTCGACCTTATACCCCAATCTTGAAAATGAATTCCAGTGTCAACCTGAACTTCAGTCCTCCAACCTCTGCTCACCTGGAACAAATCAGTGCTGCTGATTTGGACCAAGGGCACAGGCTCTCGGCGCAAGCCCAAGCCCCGCTGCATGGCACGCAGGCCCCGGAGTTTAGCTCCAATTCTGCTACCACAACTGGGACCCCGCTTAATCTCTTAGGACCCCTCATGTTCTGCAAAATGTGAAAGCTGGATCTGAAGATTTCTTAAGTTCCCTCCACCACTACATTTCTCTGATTCGGAGCTTTCTGGAATTGAAAAAAAAAAAAAAAAAAAAAAAAAAAAGGCAGGAAAGCTAAATAACCAAAGGTTAAAATGGTTACAAGTGGGAAGCAGGCCTGGGAGAGCCAGATCCTCACCTTTCCCAGGATACAGTTCTATAGTCTGAATTCTTTTCAAGAACGTATTACTTTAGCAATAAAAATAGAAGCCAGTGCCTGCTTCCTCCCTCCAGAGATGAAAATTAGACTTCAGTGCTCAAAGATTTAAGACGTCTCTCCCCAGTCCCATTCTTACGGAGCACCCTGGACCCTCCCAGCTTCCTGACGGTGCCCTCTGAAGACCTCAGTGACTGGCACTGGGAGGTGCCCGCGCTGGCTACCTCTTACCCCGCTGAGCAGCGCACGGGGGATTTTACATGCTGCAGGGGCCTTGCACTAAATGCTGCTCGCCTGAAACCCCAAAGCAAGGTTATTAAATTTAGAAAACATGGCATCTAATCTATTTCATAGGGTCCTATCGAATGAAAACAAGTTACTAGTACTCTGTTGTTAACTATTGGAGATTTACAGAAACAAAACACCATAGATCTTGGAAACGGTGTTCATAATTGATAGAAAAATGGATAACTGAGAGAAGCGGGAGTGATTTCCAGCACTGGCTTTGTTATTGCTTAGCTGGCTAAGTCTTACTGAGTAGCTTAATATATTGAAGAAGCATAAGCTTTGCAGTCAGACAACTGTGTACTTGTGCAAAATCTGGGTCTCAGCTTCCTCATGTGTAAAATACATAAAATTAACTTGAACTATACCAAGCAACCACTTTTTTGGCAAAAAAAACACAAAACCACTCTAGTTTTGTGGAGTTCATGAGATAACAAAGGTAGGGCACTGACATATCGCTTGGTACATCATATAGGCTCTCCATTAACGGAAGCTATAATATTTTGATTACTATTATTAACAACCCTCAAGGAATCTGCAGAACCATGATAAGACGTGGCCATGCCTTCCTTACAGGTACACTAAGTAGCATCTCAAGCTCGCTTTGATCTAAGCTCTGAGTATGTATTCCCTGGGAAACTGGATAAACTTGGCATACTACGGTGAAGGACACTCCCCTGTTTACTTGAATGTGATAAACAGCTGTAGATGAGAATTAGCCTCCAACTAACTGGAGTAAGGAGATGGCTAAGACAAGTGCCACTCACCTCTCTTTGGTCTTTTCCAAAGCTTTCAGGAAAAACAAAACAAAACAACACAGACAAATAAGGGAAATATAGGAAATTCCATAACTTCAAAGGAGAGACTCCATGTCTTTTTACCCAAACTCATGTAAAAACAGGATGGCCACATGGCTTCTGCAGACAATTACACACATTCAAGACTGGCGCGAAGGTGCTCACCCGTTACAGGCCTTGCAACAAGGCTCCACATCCAAAGACAGGTTACGCGGGCGTCCGGCTGACTTGATGACTTTACATGCCTAACAAGGGTAATGGTCACTCAAAGTGCCAGGGATCCTTACAGAGATAACCTAGCTTGGAATGTAGAAACTCTGGTTGGACAAAGGTCCAGAGGCAACGACAGAGGAAACAAAGACAGAGGAAACAAAGGCGGGTGAGGTACATTTGATCACTTCTAAAGGTTTCTCTGCTCTTGGTGTAGGGAAGAATGTTTAAAAGACCACTGAGAAGACTTCTGGTAAGATCGTCTACATTCACACAATGAAAAATCTGTTAACTGGGACTCTGAAAAGCATCATGAAAAACTCAATGCTGTCTTGGCAGTTCTGAAAGCTCAATGACAAAACCTAGTCTTAATGGGGAAAGGGGGCTCCAGGAACTGCAAACCACAGAAAGGTGTGTCCTGGTAAGTTAACTTTGTTGCACCCCACATAAAAGTTTGGCATCATCTGGTAAAGTGATGCACAACCTATAACTCAACAATCCCAGGACTCCAAGGCATATAGCTAAAGAAACTTACACGTTGGCACTAGTCTCTAGGGATATGAATCTTATAGCATTGTTCTTAGTTAGCCCCAAACTAGAACAGCAAAATGCCCATCAACAGTAGCATGGATATACTGTTATATTCATACAGTGGAGTACTAGACAGCACTGAAAATTACCTATGGATCTACACAAACTTACTATGAATGCAAAGCTATAAAATAACACAATGGGGCTTCCCTGGTGGCGCAGTGGTTGAGAGTCCGCCTGCCGATGCAGGGGACACAGGTTCGTGCCCCGGTCCGGGAGGATCCCACATGCCGCGGAGCGGCTGGGCCCGTGAGCCATGGCCGCTGGGCCTCCGCATCCGGAGCCTGTGCTCCGCAACGGGAGAGGCCACAACAGTGAGAGGCCCGCGTACCGCAAAACACAACAAAACAAAACACAAAACACAATGATTCCACTGATAGAAGCTCAACAACAGGCAAAGAAAAACTGTGTTGTTTAGGCATGCATACGTAGGTGGTAAAGAGATAAGGAAAAGCAAGAAAGTGAACATCATAAAAGTCAGTCTAGGGAGGGAACGATGCTCAGAAAGGAACACGAGGTGCTGGAGGAACTCCTGAGGTACGGGCAGTTCTCTTTGTTTTTACCTGCCTGTTTTATTACTGATTACTCTCTGGGCATGTCCGTTGTGTGCACTTTCCTGCACATGCTGTATCGCGTAACGATTCATCGGTAACCCTGCAGAGGTTCACCCTCTGGAACGGGGGCAGCTCGAGGCCGGTCCCCCTGGCCACTGCGGAAGGAGGGACAGGCCCCGGGAACCGTCGCGGTCCCCCGGGCTGGCCGGCGCCGCACACCCTCCCCCGCCTCCCGGGGCTGCGAGGTCCGCGCGGCCCGAGCAGGAGCGGCGGGCTGCCCTCGGCGCCCCGAGCCCGCCACGTCGGCCTCACGGCGCGGGTGCCCGGGGCCGCCCGGCTCCCCGCGGAAGGCGCCCCGCCGTCCCGCCCAGGCCGGGGCCCCGCCGGCGCTCGGCCGCGCGTACCTCTGCACCGCGGAGGACACCTCGCCAGCTCCCGGTGACCGAGGGCACAGATTGTTTCCGGGGCTACCCGCCACCCTCGCGGGCGACCACTGGCTGCCTCCTCCGGGCCGCGCGCGCGGGCACGGCGCACGCGCACTGCCGCGCTTCCGTGAGGGCGCGGCGGGGACCCGCCGGCGGGGAGCGCGCGGGGGCGACACGCAGCAGGCGGCGGGCGCGGCTGTGCGCAGTGCTGGGCGGCTGCGGCTCGGGCCGGGCCGGGCCGGGGTCTCGGCGGGGGCGGGGCTGCGGGGCTGCGGGGCTACGGGGCTGCGGGGCTGCGGGTCCTCGGGCGGGGTGGGCGGGCGCGCGCGCGCGCGCTGCCGCGCGGTCCCGACGGGCCGGAGGAGGAGGGGCGCCGGTGACGCTGCGGGTGCTGCTGCCAGCTCCGGACGGAGTCGGCGGCCGGGCGGAGGACGGACAGGCCGACCCTCGGACGCAGCCCCGGGCCGAGCCGCGGGCTTCCTGGCGAGGCAGGGCGGCCGCGAGCCCGGGCGGGAAGATGTTCAACGTGGAGTCCCTGGAGCGGGTGGAGCTGTGCGAGAGCCTCCTCACTTGGGTAGGTGGCGACGCGGTCCGGAGGCCCCCTCCCCCAGGGCGCCGTCCTGGGATCTCCCCGCGCCCCGGGCGGGCCCCGAGGGCGCCGGTGCCGTCACATCCGGGGCCCGGGGCGGGGGCCGGGACGCCGGTGCTGGCGGCGTCCACGGCGGGAGGCCCGGCTGGGTCCGAGGGAAACTCGCGGGGCCCGCGGGGCCGGGCGGAGGCCGAAGACGGGTGCGGGCGGCGCTGTCACCAGGCGGCTCCCCGCGCCTCCGGGGGGCGGGGGGGGCACCCGAGACCCCGGCCCGACGCTGCCGCCTTTGTTGTCCCGCTCGCCGGGACAGCGCAGCCCTGGAGGATGAGCGGCGCGGGGCGCGGAGGGAGAGGGCTTCCCGGGAGGGCGGAGGGTAGGTGAAGGACCCGCAGCCCGGCCTCCGCAATAGGAGAGGAGAAAGTGAGCGGCGTGGAGGTGCCTAGGGAAGGTGTTCGAGGTGAAAATAAGTCTGGAAGGTGTTTAGGCATCAGTAGTGGGACTCGACATTTGGGGGGCAACGTTGTGCCATTCTAATTTTAAATTATCAAATGCTAGGATTCTCACATGTGCATGTAAATATGTGTTCCGTTCTAATGCCAACTAATCGTGCCTTTAGCAGCCTCTTGTACAGGTGGACGTAAAGCCCAAGCTTGTGTGTTTCCCAAAGTGCGGTGTCAGTTCCTGGATTGTGCCTGTGTGTGTATCTACGGGATAAACCTGGTGCTTCTTTGGGGAGCTTTCGTTTTACTCATTGCTAAAATGTTAAATACCACTTTTAGAATGCAGCACTAATCTGTTTAGGGTGGTGACTACAGCATTTGTATTAACGTGCAAGGTAAGACACAGATGCCAGACAGATTCAGTTTAGCGGTGCCTTGGGCGATAAGCTTAGATCCCTGGAGTACAGACATCACTGCCCTGTGTGGGGACATTTGGGTGGCATGCTTAGAGGGCCAGTGTCCTAGGCTGGTTGTTACAAACATAATGAAAATAGTCTGAGATTTTCACAATTTGGCTTATGTCACAAATTATGTTTTCTGAAACAATATGTACAAGGGTAGATAGAGCTTGATCTATTCAGTAACTTTTGTATTAAGGCATTCTTGGCATTTCAAATCGTTTGCAATAATATATAGTTAACATACAGCTTACAACTGTAATGGGTTCCGACTTAAGTGGGGAAATGGGTTCCCCTGCTGCATTTTAGAGAAGAGAAAAAACAGATAAGCTGCATAATGTGGCCACAGTTTGACTAGGTAGGGGAGAGAGAAAGGAAAGAATTACCACATTCTTTGATACTGTGGAAGGAATGGATTTGGCAGAGGTTGTAAACAGAAGACTGAGGATCTGAAGGTGTGCAGTTTTGAGTCTACTTCCTTCAGTGCTAGAAAAAAAAGGCAAGAGGGCAAAGATGAGGAAACATTGAATCTGAAGTAGGGTTACGTTGTTTAAAGTCTAGAAAGACGAGTCACGGAAACAAAGAGGTGTGTTTGAAGGGCATCTGCCAGAAGGTGGTGGTCAGTGCAGTTATTTGGGTGAGAAATGCTAATAAAAATACAGAGGAAGAATCACAGAGAGACGTCTGAAGGGGTACTAACAGAAGCACACTATGCCCACATCTATTTAAAATCTGGTAAAATGTTAAGAAAGTAGAGGTAATCCAGGTTATCAGCTCTAGAGAGAGGTCAAGGAGTCTGGTTTTGTAGAAAAAAAGGCTTTTTGAAATTTCACTGGAAGGCACATCAAGGAAAATTCCTGGGGAAGAGATTATCAGTGACAAAACTGGCGGGCAGAGTGCAAACAAAGATATACAATTCTAAAATTTGGAAACATTTTAAAACGTTGTACATTGAAATGTTTGAAAATAAAGTTGAGGTTAAACGCTGGGTTTGTTCTCTTTTCGTTGTTGTTATAAAAAGCAGAATAAATGTCCACGTGGAAAGTGTCTGCCGTGGCTGAAAATGTGCATTCACTCTAGTAGCTCCCCTCGTAGCTGAAGGCCAGATGAATGCCGAACACAGTTCCAAAACCAGAAGTAAGGGGGGGAAATGTATCCTATACATTCCGAAGAAAGGACCCCCGTTTAGAATCATTTGCTCTGTTTTGCATAAAGTTCTCGCCAACTTGGTTGTGCAGTTTCTTTGCACACAGCCGGTGAGAGGGTGGCTGCCACATTCAGCAAAATGCAGGCAGCTGTCAGTGACAGAGAAGACCCGAGAGGTTCAGCCTGGGCAGTCTTTGAGCTGACATCCTTGTATACGTCAAGAGCCTCCACATTCAGTTACCGAAGATCATAATTATGATCCTGAATATCAAATAAAAGTTTATTTTCACTACACAGCATTTAGTTTGAGATCAGAGGTATGTAGTACATATTAGAAGTTCTTCCACCAGAGATGGTTAAAATAAGAACTCAGGCACTTAGAGGGATGCCTATTAGCCACCTATGCAGAGTTCATTTCTGTGGAACCTCTCAGTGCCCCAAATGCTGGATAAATTACTATTGTATCAGAAAGGTTACTAGCCCAAGAACCAAATGTTCCACATTTTTGTTGAAAGAGGAATGCTTGTTAAGAGACAAAGTATCATCCTACCAAGGGAAAATGGTTTAAGCTTAAATTCCGCATCAAAGTTTATGCAGTAAGAAAGTTGAGCAGGATGTGCTGGAAAGTTTCCACTCTTAACCTCTCTCCCCACCCTCTGAGTCAAAATGTACTCTTACCTGTTAGAAGAAATCTGCCCTACCTATTACACCTGTCAAGCCTAATTTCTTGAACGGTACATGGAAAGATTGCTCTTTCCTAGGTTAAAGAGACTGAAAAACCAGAAAGACTGGAATGCCGCCAACTAATGGCACAAAGCTAAGTGGAGCAAGAATCATGACCACACAGGTTCAGTACATTTCTTCTGGGAAACTCAGCAACATTAACATATCCTTGTAATTTTCATATTTAACAGCCTGTAAAATGGCATGTTGGTGTTTACAATTAGGGAGAGTATAATTTTTGTGGTGGTATCTCCCCCCTTCCATTCTCTCTGTCCTTCCTAACTCTTAGGTCCTCTAACGGAGGAATAAAGGAATCAGATGTACAAAAGCATGTATATTTTTTAAAGCTTTAATTTTTTTTTTTTTTAAACTGAGGGCCAATATGACATGTTAGCTAAGAGTATAGGTTCTGAAATTTGACCACCTGGGTTCAAATCCTGACTTTGCTTCCTACTAACTGTGGGTAGCTTTGGACAAGAAACTTCACCTATGTTTTGATTGCATTCACTTAACACTAAGCAATGTTTCCTGTGCATTAGTATTGATCAGCATAATTGGAGGGCTTGTTAAAAGGCTGACTGCAAGGCCCTGATTCCAGAGTCTAATTCAGTAGGGCTGAGCCAGGGCCTGATAGTCTTCATTTCTAACAGGTTTCCAGGTGGCGCTATTAGTGGCCTGAGGCCTACGCTTTTGAGAACCACGGCTCCAGAGCAAGGTTTGTGAACCGTAGCATTACGGACATTCTGGGCTGGATCATTTTTGTTCTGGGCACTACTCTGTCATCCTGGTCTCTGCCTACTAGATGCCAAGAGCACCCACTCAGTTGTTCCAACTAAAACTGTCTCATAGGGAGCAAAATTGCCCCTGGTTGAGAATCACTACTCTAGAGATAGTAATTCCAGGTGATCTCATGCTTTACGCTTCTCATGCTTTTGTGGGGGAAGGTGAGGTGGAAGTTGGATGGTGTTAATAGGGCTCCTTGGAATTAAAAGAGAGGTTATGACCCTTCCAGCAGTGTGTCACGCCCTAATGTGGTTAAGTGCAATTATCTTTAAATTCTACTCTACTTATTGGGCTTCCCTGGTGACGCAGTGGTTGAGAATCCGCCTGCCAGTGCAGGGGACACGGGTTTGAGCCCTGGTCCTGGAAGATCCCACATGCCGCAGAGCAGCTAAGCCCATGCGCCACAACTCCTGAGCCCGCGTGCTAGAGCCTGCGAACCACAGCTACTGAGCCTGTGCTGTAGAGCCCACGAGCCACAACTACTGAGCCTTCACTCTGGAGCCCGCATGCTACAACCACGGAAGCCTGCACACCTAGAGCCCGTGCTCTGCAACAAGAGAAGCCACCACAATGAGAAGCCAGTGCACTGCAACAGAGTAGCCCCTGCGTGCAGCAACAAAGACCCAAATGCAGCCAAAAATAAATAAATAAAATAAGTACATTAAAAAAAATTTTTTTTTTTTACTGCTGTCCTGAAACACCCTGTAGATTTTAACTCAGAATTTATGAGAACTGGTGGGTGATAGATTTTTTTAAAAATTAAAATACACATACCATAAAGTTCTTTTAAAAGTGCACAATTCAGTGCTTTGTAGTATGATCGCAGGTTGTGCAGCCATCACCACGGTCTAATTCCAAGAACATTTTTATCGCCTCAAAAGGAAACTCCATAGAGAGAGTTTCTCTGGGATCTACTTTACTTTTATCTCAAAGCAGAGGTGGACATCCTCTAGCCTTCATGAGCGACTATTTACCTCAAGAGCCAATTCAGAGAAAATAATTGTTTGGAAGCCGCATTTAAAAAATCAAAATGAACATAGTTTTAAGTCCCAAGAGAGAAACACATATAGTCTTACAAGTAAATTATTTGCACTATTGAATTACCTGCTTTATTGAGCTTTTCCTTATGCTTGGCCAGAGGCAGTTTTCTGATCTTTCATCCTTTACATTTGGTAGTGGGTTTGGATCAGAACCCTTTGGATCAGAGGGTTCCAAGTGCCAAAGCAGTGCCCCGCCACATAGCATTATTTGATGAACTTGTTAAAAATAAACTCCCAGCCTTCTTCAACTTCCCAGATGATTCGGGTGTACACCCAGGTCTGGGAACTACTGCGTAAGACTTTTACAAATACGTAATGTCCATTTGTTTTCTCTTTCATTCTTTAAGCAACACACCCTTCCATAAGGTATTTTTCTCAATTTCTAGATTGAAAAACTGACATGAAATGTAAAGTGGCATATCCAAGGTCACACAGCCAGCCGATTAGGAGCAAAGCTGGGGATGGAGTTAGTTTACATGCAGAGCGTGTTCAGTGAGGGCTGTTCGGGGCCAGGTCGGTGATCAAGAGATGAGTGAGGTGTGGCCCTCACCTCTGCTCTTTTTCATTCTAAGCCTACAAGAAAGAGATGAATTCAGCAACTGTAAAACGAAAGTGGGTGCTTCTTTCTTTTCACACTGCACTGTTATTACCACAGTACCATTGACGAGGCGACTGGAGAGAGTGTGGAGTGAAATTCAGTATCTTTTCCTACAGATGATGTTTATTTGGTCCATTTATTCATTTACTAACGATTTATTGAACCTCTGCATGTATAAGGTTAGTGTCAGGGGGTAGCCTGCAAGGGCCCTCTTTTCATTACCTCTCCCAAGTAGACACCTAAGTAGAAACCACCTGCTATGCGATCTTTAAGGCCATTTCCTTAGCTCCCGCCACCATAACCATCTCTACCCACAAGACTGTCAGAAATATGAAGAAGCTGCTGACAGCACTTGCTAGTAGTTCTTTTTTTGAAGATTTGATAGATGACACGGCACAGAGAAGTGGACGCTCACCAACTGTTAGTAAATTGCTACAGCACTTGTTCAGGGTCGTTTGGCAATATTTATCAAAAACCTTAAAACGTTCGTACACTTTGATCCAGCAAATTTACTTCTAGGAATATAACCCTGTAAGTAAAAATGTATTGAAGACAGATGGTCCCCTGACCATCATTTGCAGGGTTTCCCTTGTCATTACCTAGTTTGACCTCATGTGTTAACATACAAACCTATTAACATAGGTCTCCCCGCAAGCCTTTCTTCATAATGCAGCTGCTGTGACCCTTATACGATGCAGATCTCATGGCCTCACCCTCCTGCTTAGAATCCTTTGCTTAGAATCCTTAGAATCTCCTTGCTCTGAGGGTGAAGTCCTAATGTGACTTGAGAGGTTTTGCACAACGATGCTTCCTTCTTTAACCCTGTCTTTCCCCGTTCTGCTCTCTTCCCTGTTTTATCTCTTCCTCTGATTACCATACTCCTCCATTTTACAACCTATAAACAGCAGAGCATGGCTTGTGTCTATCTATTCTCAGTGATTTACTGCCTTCTAAGTCCTGGTTGTGCTCCTGAGTAGAATCATTGCTGGCTCAGCTGTATTATTGTCTTGCTCAGAAATAATTTCTACTAATTCGCAGCCATGTTATGTTAGTTCTGATTCATAATACATTTAAAATCAAAATGAACTGAATAACCTAACTGTGTGATTTCTACATCTGTATAAAGATATTTTGGTTCTGAGTAAAAGAAATCTCAGCTTGGCCAGGCACAAAGAAGAAATGTATCTCACATAATAGGAGGCTTCTAGATTTTTAGTTTAGTGGCTCAATTTTGGCCTCAAGGACCCCGTTCTTTCTGTTCCTCTTCTCTGCCATCCACTGCATTGGCCTCATCCTAACGGTCAACAAGATGACTGCTCGTGGCAGTTGAAGCAACCAGCACGTTTATTCACACCAAGGGGAGGTTGGCTTTTCTTTTCCAGAAGCCCAAGTAAGCCTCTGTTTGCATCTGTTTGGTCCAAATTGTCTTTGCCTGTGCACCCATGAGCCAGTCACTGGCAGAGGGGATGAGGGTACCATGACTTTCTTAGATGATTTTCTGTGAGGAGGGTGAATGCGGAGAAGCCGCCCAGTGTCCACCACCATTTCTCTTTTACCAAAAGGAAAAAATTGCAATAGCAAGCTGTGGGCAACTTCCCGTAAGGGAAAACATTTCACAGTGTTCTGCTTTTTAAAACTTATTCAACTCCCAGGATGAGGTGGAAGAGGTCTAAGGATTCTTCTATATGGTTAACCATGGAGTCTTTTTTTCTCTTTTTTTTATTTCCTTTTTCCAGATCCAGACATTTAATGTGGATGCACCATGCCAGACCGTGGAAGATTTAACGAATGGGGTTGTGATGGCCCAGGTTCTCCAAAAGATGTAAGAATAAATTGCTTTATCTTTTTGTATGTTATTATACCTGGATATTTATTAGATTGAAAACATGGACAAAAAAATAAAGTGCTTGCATGAAACACGTGTTGCATGGAGACCGAGAACTGAGCAGCACAGGTGGTTCCGGCAGCCTGCGCGCGTTTAGGTACAGATGGACCGGCTGCCAGGGTAGTTAGGGCTGCAATTGCTGCAGTACTCCAACGGCTTCAGCAGAATTCTTTCTTCCTGTGGTTTTCAGCGTAAGCTTGGCAGACATTTTCCTGTTAGCGTCCAGATTTTGCCATCATAGAAGGATCTGAGAGGTCTACTCTGTCTTTAGGGCTCTACTCAGACGTCGTCTTACCAGCGAGGCCCTCCCTGCCCACCCCTGGAAAATAAGCGATAGCCATGCCCTGTGCTCCGTTTCCCTTTTAACCTTCCGTATGCTTCTCAGAAGTAGGTAACACCATATCGTATACCATGTATTTTGCTTGCTTATTTGTTACCTGCTGCTTCCCCCCACACCCGTCTGCAGACAGACAGACAGACACACACACACACAGTGTAAGCTCCACCTAGAGGCAGGGTGAAAACATAATAGTTGTAAAATTGATATTGTATGGCTGTCTTCAACTTTTGACCTAGGAATTTTTCAAATAAAGGATTACCTGTGAATTTAAGATGTCAGTAAGTTTGATGTGATTTGGGGGATACTTTTGTCTTTTGAAGCCCTGAGCCCTTGTCAGCCTGAGACACTAAAGAATTTACATGGGACTTGCTGAGATTTCCTGCAGCTCTGTTGAGAATCGGTATCATCACGAAAGGATTCTTGCCGTTGCTCCCCTTGCAGTGAGCTGTGTAGAGCTGCCCGTCTGGAAGCTTCTCAAACGCCTGCATTTCAGAGAATCTACCTGCCTTTCACACTGGCAGTTCATGCTTGAAAACTATAGCTTGCTGTACCTTTCTTCTGCACCTTACATCTCTCCAGACATACAGGCATGCAGACTTTCTGGCAGAGCTCAAGAAGGCTCGCTTGAAACTGACCAGCCTTGGTCTAGCACTGAGAAGAGGGGTCTTGTGATTTTCGTGGACACTTTTGAGTGGTGCCCTAATAACGTTTAGCTTTTGAATGGTCTAGAGCAGCGGTCCCCAGCCTTTTTGGCACCAGGGACCAGTTTCGTGGAAGACAAATTTTCCATGGATGGTGGGGGAGTGGTGAGTCAGGCGGTAATGCGAGCGATGGGGAGGTTGGTTCTGGCGGTAATGCGGGTGATGGGGAGGTTGGTTCCGCGGGTAACGCGGGTGATGGGGAGGTTGGTTCCGGCGGTAACGCGGGTGGTGGGGAGGTTGGTTCCGGGGGTAACGCGGGCGATGGGGAGGTTGGTTCCGGCGGTAACGTGGGCGATGGGGAGGTTGGTTCCGGCGGTAAAGTGGGCGATGGGGAGGTTGGTTCCGTGGGTAACGCGGGTGATGGGGAGGTTGGTTCAGGCAGTAACGCGGGTGATGGGGAGGTTGGTTCCGCGGGTAACGCGAGTGATGGGGAGGTTGGTTCCAGCGGTAACGCGGGTGATGGGGAGGTTGGTTCAGGCGGTAACGCGAGCGATGGGGCCGATGGTTCAGGCAGAAATGCGGGTGATGGGGAGCGATGGGGAGCGGCAGATGCAGCTTCGCTCACTCGCCTGCCGCTCACCTCCTGCTGTGCATTCCGGTTCCTAACAGGCCACAGACCGGTAGCGGTCCACGGCCTGGGGGTTGGGGACCCCTGGTCTAGAGAGTTTCAGTGCAGCTCTTAATAAAAATTATTTGTGGGCAAGTGGGCCTAGCTACGTGAGCTTTCCAGGTATGTGTCATTAAATGAATATTTTGCTTGTTAGCTTGGGTAGGATTTCTATTGTAGAAACCAGAAGAAAGACTGTATGAGTGTATTATTTTACCAAATCAAGATCGTAACATGCATTATATTCTGCAGAGTGGTTATTCTCATTTGCCAAAGTCTTGTGGGCATATTTCTCATCACTGTTTAGTTTTTTACATTTTTTTTCCAAAAACGCGTTCCTTTTATCCTTTTGTTGTGGTATAATGTAGACCGAAAAGCATACTGAAAGAAGTGATTAATTTGTGTGTAGTATGTATATATTGTATGTATATGCACACATGTATACACACATCCACGTCACCACCACCCAGACTGAACTGTATGACATTTTGAGCCCCCAAATGGTCCCCCTCATGCCCCTCCCTAATCAATACCCTTGCCTCAAAGATAGCCATGGTTCTGATTTCTACACCATCATTCTTATAAGTGGAATCATGTAGTTTATACTCTTTTGTGTTTGACTTCTTTCACTCAACATAATGTCTGTGTGATTCATTCATGTTGTTTTATATTGTCTATTTAAATAATTGTATAATAACAGCTTCACAGAAGCCTCCTCCTTTGTCAGTTTGATGTTTATTGAACGGCTACTCTGCATCCAGCACTGGTAATGCAAGGATGAGCCACAGTCCACAGGGTAATTGTGTTCAGAGAGTTTATAACCTGGGGAAAAACGGATGTTAAATGACCAAGGAAACAAAACTGCTAGTATAACAAGCACTATAGAGAAATTGTGAACATTTCTAAGTTAGCAGTTGTCTCCGCAGGGCTAGCATTCAGAAGAGTCCAAACCAGAGATATCAATTTGGGTGTTTCTTAATTGAAGCCCACGAGTGTGGATTAAATCACTCAGGGAAGAGTATAGGGTAAGAAGAAAACAAGCCTGATCTTTGAAAAACTCTGACATTTAGTTGTTGGTTAGAACATCTACCAGCAGAGGGACCAGAGAGGTACGGGGAAAGCCAGTGGAGTGTGGTTGCTGAGAGAAGTGGCAGATCTCTTCATTTTGTCTGAGCTAAGTGAGAAACGTGTATGTTTCAGATGTGAATAGACCTCAGGAGGCTTGTTGTTAGTATAATTTATTTCTCTCTCGTCTTTTAAGTCATTGTCTGCTCGTCTGCTTTCCTGCTTCCAACATCTTATTGCTGCCTTCTGTCTTTCTGTTCATCCGTGTAGGTTCATGTCCCCCTGGTTTTTGTGTGTTTGTTTGTCTTTAATTAGTAGACTTTGTTTTCTTAGAGCAGTTTTCATTTCACAGAGAAACCGAGTGGAAAAAAGTTTCAGTACGAGATGAAAAAAAGTTCTGGAGGTGGGTAGTGATGATGCTTGCACAACCATTAAGTACGTGAATGTACTTAATGTACTTAATGCCACTGTACACTTAACAGTGGCTTAGATGGTAAATTTTATGTGTATTTTTTTGTTTTTTGTGGTACGCGGGCCTCTCATTGTTGTGGCCTCTCCCGTTGCGGAGCACAGGCTCCAGGCGCGCAGGCTCAAGGGCCATGGCTCACGGGCCCAGCCGCTTGGCAGCACGTGGGATCTTCCCGGACCGGGGCACGAACCCGTGTCCCCTGCATCGGCAGGCGGACTCTCAACCACTGCGCCACCAGGGAAGCCCTTTACGTGTATTTAACTACAATAAAAGAAGTTTTTAAAAACTGAGCGAAAAGTATGGTGAGTTCCCACATGCTCCCTGCCCCCACACAGAACTCCCCCCACTGTCAGCATCCCCCCACCAGATGGTCCATTTGTTACAGTTGATGAACCTACGTTGATGCATCAGCATCACCCGAAGTCCACAGTTTACGGTAGCCGTCACTCCGTGCTGTACATTCTGTGGGTTTGGGCAAATGTATCCTTCCTTATAGCATCATACAGAATAGTTTCTGCCCTGAAGATCCCCTGTGCTCCCCCTAGTCATCCCCCACCCCTTCAGTCATTGATGTTTTTACTGTCTACACAGTTGTGCTTTTCCCAGGTTGTTGGGTAGCTGGAATCACACAGCCTGTTTACCTTTCTGATGGCTTCTTTCGCTTAGTGATGCTCATTTAAGGTTCCTCCGTGTCTTTTCATGGCTCGCCAGCTCATGTCTTTTGAGCACTTACCCCCTCCTTTTTTAACAGCTTTATTGAAATGAAACTGACATACAGTAAATTACACATTTTTAGGTGTAGAATTTGATAAATTTTTTTTACCTGTGGAGATGCCCGGGAAACTATCAAGATAATGAACATCCCAGTCACTTCAAAGAGTTTCCTCAGTCCTTCCTTCCAGCCACCCCTTTCCCATCCCCAGGGCAACCACGGATTTGCTTTCTGTCGCTGTAGATTAATTTGCATTTTACACAAATTTATGTAAATGGGCTTACAGTATGTTTTAGTTTTTGAGGGAGAGGTTGTGGCTTCTTCCATGCAACATAAAATTTTGAGATTTATTCATGTTGTTGCCTGTCTTAATATAGTCCATGCATATTCCATTGTATGGATATACCACAATCCATCCAGCCGTTCGGCTGCTGAGGAACTCCTGGGTGATCGTAGTTTGGGGCTGTTACAAATAGAGCTGCTGTGAACATCAGTGTCCACATCTTTGTATGGACGTATGCTGCCGTTTCTCTGGGGTGAAGTTCCAACTAGGGGTGAAATGGCTGCAACATGTGGCAGGGGTAAGTTTCATATTTAAGAAACTGCCAAACTGCTTCCAAAGCGGACGCACCATTTATGTTTTTACAAGCAGCGTGTCAGTGTTCCAATTGCACCGTGGCCTCACCAGCACTTGCTGGGGTTGCTCTTTTTAATTATAGACATTCTAGTGGCCGTCTAGTGGTGCTCATTGTAGATTTTATTTGTATTTCTATAATGACTAGTGATGTCGGGAATCTTTTCTTGTATTTCTTGTATGTATATACATTTACTGTGTATATATATATATATATATATATATGCATACATATATGTATCTTCTTTGGCGAATTGTTTGCTGCAATCTTTTTTTGTTTGTTTTTAATTTCTGGGAGTGCAAGCCCAGTGCCCCACCATGACTCTGGGATCTGGGACATCCCTGGGACTATGGGGCCCTCTGAGGGGCAGCTGGCCAGACCGTGTCCACACACTGGTGGCCACATGCTCCCGTCCGCACACTTCCCCACCCGCGGGCACTGGGTCAAGGCAGTGAGGCGCAGGTGGGGTTAGGAGCTTGTGGCCACACCTGCCTTTGAATCTTGGCTGTCCCTTAATGGATGCTTGACCTTGGGCCCATAACCTTCCTGTACCTCAGTTCTCTTATCTGTAAGTTGGGGAAACGACCTCTGTTTTCAGAGTACCTGGAATGTAGTGAGCTTACAAGAAATTTTAGCTGTTGGTATTATTTCAGTTAGCTAAAGGCATCATTATACACTGTAAACAGTGTATTCCTTCATTCATCAGTATAGGAATTTTGAAAATTTTTATGTTTACTTATTTTTTATTGGAGTATACTTGATTTACAATGTGTTAATTCCTGCTGTACAGCAAAGTGATTCAGTTATACATATATATTCTTTTTCATATTCTTTTCCATTATGGTTTATCACAGGATATTGAATATCATTCCTTGTGCTATACAGTAGGACCTTGTTGTTTATATACATAGTAGTTTGTCTCTGCTAATATCAGTCTCCTAATTTATCCCTCCCTCACCTCCTTTCCCCTTTGGTAACCATAAATTTGTTTTCTACGTCTAAGAGTCTGTTTCTTTTTTGTAAATAAGTTCATTTGTATCATATTTTAGATTCCACTTATAAGTGACATCATATGGTATTTGTCTTGCTCTGTCTGACTTAATTCACTTAGTGTTACAGTCTCTAGGTCCATCCGTGTTACTGCAAATGACATTATTTCATTCTTTCTTATGGCTGAATAATATCCCATTGTATGTATGTACCACATTGTCTTTATCCATTCATCTGTTGATGGACCCTTAGGTTGCTTCCATGTCTTGGCTGTTGTGAATAGTGCTGCTGTGAGCACTGGGGTGCATGTATCTTTTCCAATTAGAGTTTTCTACAGATACATGCCCAGGAGTAGGATTGCTGGATCATATGGTAGTTCTGTTGATATTTTTAGAATACTGTTCTCCATGGCGGCTGCACCAGCTTATACCAACAGTGTAGGAGAGTTCCCTTTCTCCACAACCTCTCCTGTTTGCTGTAATCTTTTGCCTATTATTTATTTATTTATTTATTTATTTATTTATTTATATTTATTATTATTATTGCTTTACAATATTATGTTAGTTTCTACTGTACAGCAAAGTAAATCAGCTATATGTATACATATATCCCCTCTTTTTTGGATTTCCTTCTCATTTAGGTCACCACAGAGCACTGAATAGAGTTCCCTGTGCTATACAGCAGGTTCTCATTAGTTATCTGTTTTATACATTGTATCAGTAGTGTACATATGTCAATCCCAATCTCCCAATTCATCCCACCGCCCCCCTTTCCCCCTTGGTATCCAAACATATGTCTGTGTCTCTATTTCTGCTTTGTAAATAAGATCCTCTATACCAATTTTTTCAGATTCCACATATATGTGTTGATATACGATATTTGCTTTTCTCTTCCTGACTTACTTCACTCTGTATGACAGTCTCTAGGTCCATCCATGTCTTTACAAATGACCCAATTTTGTTCCTTTTTATGGCTGAGTAATATTCTATTATATATATGTATCACATCTTCTTTATCCATTCCTCTGTTGATGGACATTTAGGTTGTTTCCGTGTCCTGGCTGTTGTAAACAGTGCTGCAGTGAACATTGAGGTGCATGGGTCTTTTTGAATTATGGTTTTCGTTGGGTATATGCCCAGTAGTGGGATTGCTGGGTCACATGGTAGTTCTATTCTTAGTTTTTTAAGGAACCTCCATACTGTTCTCCATAGTGGCTGTATCAATTTACATTCCCACCAACAATGCATGAGGGTTCCCTTTTCTCCACACCCTCTCCAGCATGAGGTGATACCTCATTGTAGGTCTGATTTTGCATTTCTCTAATAATTCGTGATGTTGAGCAACTTCTCATGTGTTTGTTGGCCGTCTGTATGTCTTCTTTGGAGAAATGTGTGTTTAGGCCTTCCGCCCATTTTTTTATTGGGTTGTTTGTTTTTTTTTGATATTTAGCTGCATGAGCTGTTTGTATATTTTGGAGATTAATCCTTTGTCAGTTGCTTCAGGTGCAAATATTTTCTCCCATTCTGAGTGTTGTCTTTTCGTCTTGTTTATGGTTTCCTTTGCTGTGCAAAACATTTTAAGTTTAATTAGGTCCCATTTGTTTATTTCTGTTTTTATTCTCATTACTCTAGGAGGTGGGTCAAAAAAGATCTCTCTGTGATATATGTCAAAGAGTGTTCTGCTTATGTTTTCCTCTAAGAGGTTTATAGTGTGTGGCCTTACATTTAGGTCTTTAATCCATTTTGAATTTATTTTTGTGTATGGTGTTAGGGAGTGTTCTAATTTCATTCTTTTACATGTAGCTGTCCAGTTTTCCCAGCACCACTTATCGAAGAGGCTGTCTTTGCTCCATTGCATATTCTGGCCTCCTTTGTCATAGATTAGGTGACCATAGGTGTGTGGGTTTATCTCTGGGCTTTCTATCCTGTTCCATTGATCTATATTTTTGTTTTTGTGCCAGTACCGTACTATCTTGATTACTCTAGCTTTGTAGTATAGTATGAAGTCAGGGAGCCTGATTCTTCCAGCTCCATTTTTGTTCTCAAGATTGCTTTTGCTATTCGAGGTCTTTTGTGTTTCCATGCGAATTGTAAAATTTTTTGTTCTAGTTCTGTGAAAAATGCCAGTGGTAATTTGATAGGGATTGCATTGAATGTGTCGATTGCTTTGGGTAGTATAGTCATTTTCACAATGTTGATTCTTCCAATCCAAGAACGTGGTATATCTCTCCATCCGTTTGTGTCATCTTTGATTTCTTTCATCAGTATCTTATAGTTTTCTGTGTACAGGTCTTTTGCCTTGTTAGATAGGTTTATTCCTAGGTATTTTATTCTTTTTGTTGCAGTGGTAAATGGGATTGTTTCCTTAATTTCTTTTTCTCATCTTTCATTGTTAGTGTATAGGAATGCAAGAGGTTTCCGTATATTAATTTTGTATCCTGCAACTTTACTAAATTCATTGATTAGCTCTAGTAGTTTTCTGGTGGCATCTTTAGGATTTTCTATGTATAGTATCATGTGATCTGCAAACAGTGACACTTTTACTTCTTTTCCAATTTGGATTCCTTTTATTTCTTTTTCTTCTCTGATTGCCGTGGCTAGGACTTCCAAAGCTATGTTAAATATTAGTGGCAAGCGTGGGCACCCTTGTCTTGTTCCCTGTTTTAGAGGAAATGCTTTCAGTTTTTCCCTGTTGAGAATAATGTTTGCTATGGGTTTGTAATATATGGCCTTTATTATGTTGAGGTAGGTTCCCTCTATGTCCACTTTCTGGAGAGTTTTTTATCATAAATGGGTGATGAATTTTGTTGAAAGCTTTTTCTGCATGATCGTATGGTTTTTATTCTTCAACTTGTTAATATGGTGTATCACATTGATTGATTTGCGTATATTGAAGAATCCGTGCATCCCTGGGATAAATCCCACTTGATCATGGTGTATGATCTTTTTAATGTGTTGTTGGATTCTGTTTGCTAGTATTTTGTTGAGGATTTTTGCGTCTATGTTCATCAGTGATATTGGCCTGTAATTTTCTTTTTTTGTGATATCTTTTTCTGGTTTTGGTATCAGGGTGATGGTGGCCTCGTAGAATGAGTTTGGGAATGTTCCTCCCTTTGTAATTTTTTGGAAGAGTTTGAGAAGGATCTGTTTTAGCTCTTCTCTAAATATTTGATAGAATTCACCTGTGAAGCCATCTGGTCCTGGACTTTTTTGCTTGTTGGAAAATTTTTAATCACAGTTTGAATTTTGTTACTTGTGGTTGGTCTGTTCATATTTTCTAATTCTTCCTGGTTCAGTCTTGGAAGGTTGTACTTTTCTAAGAATTTGTCAATTTCTTCCAGGTTGTCCATTTTATTGGCATATAGTTGCTTGTAGTAGTCTCATGATCCTTTGTATTTCTGCGGTGTCAGTTATAACCTCTCCTTTTTCATTTCTAATTTTATTGATCTGAGTCCTCTCCCTTTTTTTCTTGATGAGTCTGGCTAAAGGTTTATCAATTTCGTTTATCTTCTCAGAGAACCAGCTTTTAGTTTTATTGATCTTTGCTAGTATTTTATTCGTTTCTCTTTCATTTATTTCTGCTCTGATCTTTATGATTTCTTTCCTTCTACTGACTTTGGGTTTTGTTTGTTCTTCTTTCTCTGGTTCCTTTAGGTGTAAGATTAGATTGTTTATTTGAGATTTTTCTTGTTTCTTGAGGTGAGATTGAATTACTATAAACTTCCCTCTTAGAACTGCTTTTGCTGCATCCCATAGGTTTTGGGTCATCGAGTTTTCGTTGTCATTTGTTTCTAGGTAGTTTTTTTATTTCTTCGTTGATTTCTTCAGTGATCTCTTGGTTATTTAGTAGCATATTGTTTAGCCTCCATGTGTTTGTGTTTCTTACAGTTTTTTTTTCCTGTAATTGATTTCTAATTTCATAACGTTGTGGTCAGAAAAGATGCTTGATACGATTTCAGTTTTCTTAAATTTACCAAGGCTTGGTTTGTGACCCAAGATGTGATCTATCCTGGAGAATGTTCTGTGTGCACTTGAGAAGAAAGTGTATTCTCCTGCTTTTGGATGGAATGTCCTATAGATATTGATTAAGTCTATTGGTCTAATGTGTCGTTTAAGGCTTGTGTTTCCTTATTAATTTTTTGTCTGGATGATCTATACGTTGGTGTAAGTGGGGTGTTAAAGTCCGCCACTATTACTGTGTTACTGTCAATTTCCCCTTTTATGGCTGTTAGCATTTGCCTTATGTATTGAGGTGCTCCTCTGTTGGGTGTATAAATGTTTACAATTGTTATATCTTCTTGGATTGATCCCTTGATCATTATGTAGTGTCCTTCCTTGTGTTTTGTGGGGTTTGCCTATTTTTTAATTGAATTGTTTTCATTTTATTAAATTTAGAGTTCTTTATATATTCTAAACACAAGTTCTTTCTCAGATGTATGTTTTAAAATATTTTCTCCCAGCCTGTGGCTTCCCTTTTTATTTTCTTAAGAGTGTCTTTGCAGAGCAAATATTTTTAAAGTTTTAATTATTAAATGCTTATTATTTAATATATTTTTTTAGTTCACCTGTTTTTTTTTTTTAATTGTATCAAGAAACCTTTACCAAACCCTAAGATTTGGGGTTAGAAACCCTAAAGGGTCTCTAAGATTTTCTCCTCTCTTTTCCTCCAGAAGTATTATAGTTTTAATGCTTATATTTAGGTGTACGACACATTCTGAGTTACTACTTTTTGTGTATGATATAAGGGTCTCTTTTTTTTTGCACTATTTATTGCAAAGATTGCTTTTCCATATTTTCAGGATGTTGATTATGTTGAACTGTCTAATGACTGGACAGACAGCATCCATGGATGATTAGATTCTTGTTCATTGAAGTAATTTTTAATAATTGATCAGGCACTGAAAACACTTAAGATGTAGTTTATCCTTTTACATCTATATATCAACAAATACAAAATGAAAACCTTTTCTTGAGGGGGGCCTTAAGTTTTTAGGGAGCTGTGACTCTTAATATTATCAAAACTCAAATGTATAGAATTTTCTTTCCTATTTTCTACTTCTTGGTTTGAAGAAAATTAACATTAGCCTTTGTAAAGATTTTTACAAAGCAGCACCCACTTTGGAGAGCGCAGCGTGTTCTGTGTGAGACAACAAGAGCTTGAATGGACTGTTTATGCTGTAAAACCTGTGATTCTTGGTGAACCTGGGGTACACCTGCCAGAGAACAGTCGCTGCTTTGCACTGATCAGCTTCGGGCCTGAAAGAATCCTCTTCTCTCGTAACAGCACTGCCTCTGCAGGCTTCTAAGTAAGGCTGTTTCTTCTTCATGTACCACTTGGCTCAGCATGGTGCCCCCTCAGTGCTGCTTCCAGACCATTCCCCTCACAGCTTCCCTAAGACCCCCCAGCTTTGAGTCTTATGACCTCATCCCTCTCGTTTCTCAGCAGCTCTGGATCCAGGCGTCCTGCTGCTCTTTCCAGTAGCACCCCTGCTGAAATTCCTGGGCACTTGGATATGGTCCTTCAGACCCTTGCCTGTCAACTCCTTGACTCATCTCCTTTGGCCTCATCCTCTACCCAGTTTCAGCCACTCATTCTCGAGGTCATACCCCATGGCTTATCATCACCAGTAATCTGCGACCCTCCGTGGTCGCGGTTTGCTCTCTCCCGCCGTCTGACCACCGCCTCCTGTCTTTCCATCTCACGCTCTCTGGCCGCCCATCTCCAGCCATCCTTCAGCTCTCGAGGGCCGCTGGGGTCTCAACACTGTCCTTCACCTTCCCCCCTTTCTTGCCTGTTATTCAGCCGACATCCCGCGGTCAGTCATAATCACTCCCTGTGAACATCTTCAGCACCTCTGCCCCCTTTTTTATTTCTTTGTACTTTTTTAGCTAAACCACAACTTGGTTAAATCTTATATCCCACCAGTTCTGCGTCTCACCTATGCGGCTGAACCGAGCTGGAAAAGACACAGCCGTGCTGGTGCGTCTCATTTTACATTTCCCGGTGTGAACCCCTGGTCATCTGGTACTTCCCCAGCCCTCTCACTACCCCTCTTCCGGGTGACCGTCTCCCACTGTCCTTTCTGCAGACCTTCAGCACCGCTTCCCCACTCTCTCCTCTGATTACCTTCCAAGGTAAGGGACCGCCTATTTCTGAGAAAGTTGAAACACGTACAAGAGAATCTCTGTTGACTCCCCGGCTACGTTTGCCCCCGCCGGCATCAGTGTGGCCGCCTCGCTGCCCGTTATCGCCTTCGAGCTGTGCTGGGGGCAGTCCTGTCGTAAAGGCAGCAGCTGCACGTTGTCTGTTGGGTCCCTTTGCCTCTCACCTACTCGAGATCTTTGCTTTACGAGTTCTCCCCTCTTGGCTGCACCCACGGCTTCCCCTGCTCTGCAGGGTTGTATCCACTAGCAGGGAAGCAGGCTTATTTGTCTTTAAACAGACTTCTCAGGATCCCACTCCTGTCAGTCACTGCTGCCGTTCTCCTGCCTGTGCAGCATCTGTCTCAGAGTTCTCCCCCCCACCCCGCCCCCCTGAAACCCACTTCCGTCAGGGTTTCCCCACCATCATGTTAGAACTGCACTTGTTGCTGGTGCTAATGCCCGTTCTCAGTCCTCGTCTGGACCGGCAGCAGCGTCCAAAGGACAGATGCTCATCTGCTTATTACTTCCTTCTGACACTTACTAAGATTTGGCCTCCGGGATACTGTGACCTTCCAGGTTTCTCTCCTGTCTCACTGGATGATCTGCATTTCCCGTGCTGGTTTCCCTCTCCTGCGCTCCCTCCTAAGGACGCAGAGCTTAAGGACTCAGGCCTGGCCCCTCTTATCTTTTGTTTGCATTCATCCCCTCGATGGTTTCGTCTAGTCTCATAGCCTTAAATAGCATCCCTATCCTAATGATGCTCAGATTTTTATCTCCAGCGTGAACCTCTCCTCTGACATCCAGACTCGTCTGATTGTCTACTTAGCATCTCCAGTTGGGTCTAAAAGACATCTCAGGGTCGTCGTATCTAGAACTAAACCTGTCTTCCACTCAGACCCACTCAGTCAAAGTCTTCTCATTTCAGTTGTTGGCATTTCTGGCCTTGAGCTGCTCAGACCTTGAAACCTCTCTTTCTTTTTCTCCACATCCTGCATCCAACCCATCAGGAAGTACTGAAGGCTACACTTTTAAAATACAGCTAAATCCAGCCTTTAGATCTAACTTCCAGATTACAGAGACATACAGAGGACAGAGGAATAGGTTAAACTGAGTCACAAGGAAAGGATCAGGAAAATCCAGAAAGTGGGATATTTCACAGGACAGTTGACCTGGTCTCTTCAGCAAGTGAATGTCAAGAGAAGAAAGGAACGAGGTGGGCTATTCTAGGTCAGAGAGTCCAGATAGAAAGACACTGACCAAACGCATCACGTGGTTCTTCTGGAAGACCTGCCGTGTGCAGAGCGTGGATGCCCCAGAGGACGTCATGCTACGCGAGAAAGCCAGTCCCGGGGGGCAGACTGCACCACTCCGCTTCTGGGAGGTGGCTGAAGTGGTCAGACTCACGGAAGCAGAGTGAAGTGGTGGCTGCCAGGGGCTGGGGTTTGGGGGAAACGGGGAGTTGCTGTTCAACAGGTAGAAAGTTTCAGTTGCATGAGATGCACAAGCCCTTAGGGCCTGCTGTGCAGCACTGTGTGGTGGTTAATGGCACTGTACTCTGATCTTGAGTGTCTCTTGAGAGGGCAGAGCTCATGTTAAGTGTTCTTACCACAGTTTCAAAAACAAAAACAACAAAAATGCAATGCATGAAGGTTGGATCTTGTTTGAACAAAGACATTTCAAGGATGTAATGGAGGAAATTTGAATATAGATTGAGTATTAGGTGGTATTCTGGGAGTGTTTCTTTATTATGTTAGGTGTAGTATCAGAACCGTGGTTAGTAAGGCACAGGAAAGTGCTGTACTTATTACAGATGTATAGTGGAATTTTTAGGAGTAAAAACGTTTTATGATAAAAATTATTACCTTTACGGCTACCATATTGGTCTGGCTGCCGTCATCTCTTGCCCACATCATGTTGGTAACTTCCTGACTAGTGTCAGTGTTTCTGTAGTTGCCTGCCCCAGAGTCTCATGTGAACCCAGCAGCCACAGTGAGGTTTTCTGCTTAGAGCCCTGCACTGGTGCCCCATTTCACTCAGGGTAAAAGCCAAAGGGCTCACAGGGATGTATCAGAGCCCAAGTGACCTGAGCCCTTGGTACCACTCGGACCTCGTTCCTTTTTTTTTTTTTTTTTTAACGTCTTTATTGGAATATAATTGCTTTACAATGGTGTGTCAGTGTCTGCTTTATAACAAAGTGAATCAGTTATACACATACATACGTTCCCATATCTCTTCCCTCTTGAACTCTGACCTCATTTGCTGGCGTTCTTTCCCGCAGCGGCGCCCTGCTTGTCCTCGCACGTCTCCTGCTGGGGGCATTGTGCGTGGCCCGTCCCTCTGCCTCGGATGTTTATCAGTCAGACATCCACGTGCCGCCCTTCCTCACCAGCTGCCGGTCCCCACTGAGAGCTGGCCATTTCCCCACCTAGCCCGCCCTGACCAACTGTTGAGTATCGCCGCCGCCCTTACCTTCCAGAGCCCTTGTCCTGCTCTAGAGTAGGTGTTCTGTAAATGTTAGCTAAATGAATGAATATGGAATTATGAACTTGGAAATGAAAAGAAGGCACCTTTTATCTCCTTTTATCCTTTATCTCTAAGAAGAGTTCACCACTCTGTCTTTTTCCATCACCAGTTTCCCTGGTACCAACTCGATGTTCTGACACCAGCTTCCCGAGGTAGCTCACACCCCACAAGTTAAGGTCACCGTCCTTTGATTCTGACACTCGGGGCGGACTCGGCAGTTACGGCCCCAGTCCCACAAGACTGTCCCCACTGCAGACGCCAGGTGGGTACGGGTGGGGTCCTTGGGGCACCCACGCTTCTGCCCGGCCAGCTGCAAATGCAGGAGTTCCCATGAACCCCCTCAGGTTTGATATGTGCGAGAATGACACAAAACTCAGGGAAGCTCTGTACTTACGATTACATTTTTAGTGTACAGGATCCAACTCAGGAACAGGCAAACGAAGGAGGTGCACAGGGACGTGTGGGGTAGAGGCAGTGCAGAGCTCTGGGACCCTGCAAGCCCACTGCCTTCCCAGCACAGTGATGTGCTCACCCGCCCCGAAGTTCTGAACCCTGTTGTTTAGGGTTTTATTGGGGGGTTTCACTAAAGAGACGTGAGTGAAGTCGTTAGCCCTGTTTGAACTCCACCGCCAGTCCCTTCCTGGAGGTCAGGGGTGGGGCTGAAAGTTCCTCTGGGACCAGCCCTCATCCTGAAGCTGTCTGCGGGTCCCGCAGTGAATCACCCTGTTAGCATAAGCTCCGGTGTGGCTGGAAAGGGCTCATGATGAGTTATAAAAGACACCCCATCACTCAGGAAATTCTCAGGGTTTTAGGAGCTCAGCGCCAGGATCCAGGGACAGAGGGCAAATGTATTTTTTATTCTGCCACAACTGCATATTGACTGAAAGAGCAGGATCAGAAGCAGTAAGTTGTGCCTCTAAGTGCCATTAGGTTTTATTTTCAGAGTTCAGGAAAGTGGGAAAAAGAAAGTAGATGAGACCAAAAGAGACAAAATGAAGGTCAAGCTGCGGACAGTGGTGGAACGCCTTTTTTTATTTATGGGACCCGATTGCCTGCCCTTGGTTTAGAGCCTGTGCCTCTGCGCCTCTGTTGCTCTTTCTAACACAGCAGGGGCTAAAGCATAATTTGCTTTATTTTTGTTGTCATCAAGGATGCGAAATATAAATGTCATAGCCAACTCTTCAATATCCATTTAGTGGCCGGGGACCAAAATGATTGTTTTAGGTAATGAAAAGATCATTAGAAAATAGACCTAAGAGGGACTTCCCTGGCGGTCCGGTGGTTAAGATTCCGAGCCTCCATTGCAGGGGGCACGGGTTTGATCCCTGGTCAGGGAACTATGATCCCGCATGCTGCACAGTGCAGCCAAAAGAAAAAGGAAAATAGACCTAAGAATTAACATATCTATTTTAAAAAATAGTAACATTTGCTAATAAAAATGTCATATTAAGAAATTGAGTCAAAATACAGTGTTTGTTTCGGACCCCATCTTAATTTGGGGGACTTCAATTAGAATATTATGGTACTTAAATAATTTAAGCAGTAGAAATAAAATTTAATTTTTTGGTTTCTGTGGAAGCAGTTGACTGCAGGATGACAGTATATTCCTGGAATTATGTTACGGATTAAAATTAATGGGCTTTTCCTTTAGCTTAAGCTGTGACTGGTGCATAAGTTACAGCCGAATAGATGTGTTACTGGGAAAGTCGAGGAAGTGGCTTCATATGTTTTGTGGCTGGTTTGTGTCATTTTCTTAACAGGAGTCAGGACATAGTAAGACGCTCAAGATGGTTTCTGGCTCATGAAGAACATTCCCAGTAAGATTATCCCTTGTCATTTACGTATCTGTGCAGAACTATAATCTGTTAATATTTTGGAGAAAATCACCTTTATGCTGTTTGATCCTAGCCTGAGAACGTTTATTAAGGGGTACTTAGAAAACATTGCTGAAATTGTAAACTACTTAGCGAAACAGAGTTATGGCTAGATGCCTGCATATTGAGTCAAGTTCATGACTAGGAAAAGTTGTATTGGGCTTCCCTGGTGGCGCAGTGGTTGAGAGTCTGCCTGCCGATGCAGGGGACACGGGTTTGTGCCCCAGTCCGGGAAGATCCCACATGCCACGGAGCGGCTGGGCCCGTGAGCCATGGCCGCTGAGCCTGCACGTCCGGAGCCTGTGCTCCACAACGGGAGAGGCCACAAGAGTGAGAGGACCGCGTACTGGGGGAAGAAAAAAAAAAAAGGCGTATTGAATGGAAGAAGGCTGTGGACTACTATTCTTTTCTTTTTTTTAATTGAAGTATAGTTGATTTACAATGTTGTGTTAATTACTGCTGTACAGCAAATTGATCCAGTTATGCATATATATACATTCTTTTTTTAAAATATTCTTTTCCATTATGGTTCATTAGGCGATATTGAATGTAGTTCGCTATGCTCTACAGTAGGACCTTGTTGTCGATCCATTCTGTGTATAAAAGCTTACATATGCCAATCCCAACCTCCCACTCCATCCCTCACCCAACCCCCTCCCCCTTGGCAACCACCAGTCTGTTCTCTATGTCTGTGAGTCTGTTCTGTTTCATAGATAGGTTAACTTGTGTCATAGTTTAGATTTGTGGACTACTATTCTTGCTGTGTTCCGCCCAAGTAGCAGGTTGGAAGCTTATTAAATAAAAGTGCTATCACCTTCCAAATGTATTTCAGTGCACAGGTATCAATGAGAACTGCTGTGTGTCAGACATGAAGTGCTGGGCAGACAGTGGTGAATGAGACAGACACCTGCCCCTATTGACCATAGAACATCGTGAATGATGTGGGTCTTTGTTCTCTGTGACTAGGCGGCTGAGCAGGAAGGAGAGAATTAGCCACAGGACCTTGGTGTTGTTTGCTAGGACCAGTATTGTGTTGAACTCTGCTGATCTCTTGTAACAAAAGCGACAGTACCATCAACTCTGCCACTTAACGGTGTGATTGAACTTGGGGAATTACTTACCTTCTGAGTCTCATATTGCTCAGCATAACATGGGGACAGTGATACCTTCCTGGCAGTGTCACTGTGAATGCAGAGTGCCTGGCTCCATGGTTGGCAGGTTACTGGTGCTGAGTACATGGTGGTAACGGCTGTCTTTTGTTGTCTTCCCGTCCAGCTCAGGCACATTCTGAGGCTTTGATGTGGTCATCTTTTAAGCAAGAAGCAAACTGTATCATAGTGATTGGTTTGAAATACTTTATTCAGATTTTTCTGAGTTCTTTGATTCATAAGAAGTGTTGCTCTAAGTTGTAAATGAAGTATCCCATAATCGTGGAGTTCTCAGAGTATATAATTTTAGACATTTTAATTTTTTTTTAATAAATTAATTTTTTTATTTTTGGCTGCATTGGGTCTTCGTTGCTGCCCACAGGCTTTCTGTAGTTGCAGCGAGCGGGAGGCTACTCTTCGTTGCAGTGCACGGGCTTCTCATTGCGGTAGCTTCTCTTACTGCGGAGCACAGGCTGTAGGCGTGCAGGCTTCAGTAGTTGTGGCACGTGGGCTCAGTAGTTGTAGCTCGCGGGTTGTAGAGCACAGGCTCAGTAGTTGTGAAGCACAGGGTTGCTTAGTTGCTCCGCGGCATGTGGAATCTTCCCGGACCAGGGCTTGAACCCATGTCCCTGGCATTGGCAGGCAGATTCTTAACCACTGCGGCACCAGGGAAGCCCTCTTAGACATTTTAAAGCATTCTTTTTTTATAAGTTAAGGGGTTTCCTGTTGAAATATAAGTATCTTTTAGCTGTGTGGCCCTGAATTGCCACTTAGCTAGTAAGTTCAATGCCTTTGGCTTTGGGTAATCATCACCCATTTAGCACCAGACTCACAGATTGCCTTACTTATGACTGTCCATTTTGATTGGAAAGACTGTTACTTGATTGGCAATGATTATGATTTTTAGATTACAGCTTTTTTGATTATTAAAAATATGGAATATTTTCTACTTTCTGAACTATTTTTATAACAATTCTTTAATATTTCAGTAGAATTCACTTAAGTTGTCTTTCTTTGCATTATCTATTTTCACAAGAGGTTTTAAGCAAAGAGGACACTTTTAGGGGGTTCTGAAACCTGAAGTTGTGGGTGTCCTACTTGTGGCTCTCCATCCTTTTGGTCACACACAGTCGGACTAGGGATGAAAAACAGACTCTAGCTGTATTATTTGGAGTTTCCTGGGAATTTAGAATTGGGATTGAGGGATGGCTGGTCTTCAAAACTATCTTCTTGAACTGGCATGGTGAAGACTTGGAGCGTGTGTGCGGCTCTCTTCAGCCTTGTGTGGAGAAACAGAAAAAGTTGGTCTTCAGAGAGAAAACGAATAGGTGGGCAGAAGCAAAGGTGAAAGTCAGAAGGAGAGTACTGTCTGGATTCTTAACAGCTTTCCGGATCCTTATTTCAGTACTCAAGGAGGCCCAGCTATCTTTCTGTACCATAACATACCTCAGTGGTCTTCCAGTAAGTTCCCTTTTTTTGCACAATTTTGCTCAAATTAGTTTCTCTGACTTAACAACAAAAGAACCTTGACTAAAGAAGCTAGATGAAGCTTAAAACAAAAATAGATGGGTATGAATATCTACATGCAGAAGGAGGAAGTTAGACCCTTTACGCACACTATGCATATGGATCATAACTTCAATTTAAAACTAAAGCTGTGAGCATCTTAGAAGAAAACATAGAAGTAAACCTTCCTGACCTTGGATTAGGCAAAACCTTCTTAGATGTAATACTAACAGCAAAAGATAGATAAATTGAATGTTATCAAAAATTAAAAACCATTGTGCTGCAAATTATGCCATCAAGAAAGTGAAAAGATAACTCACAGAATGTGAGAAATTATTTACACATCTTATATCTGATAAGGGGCTTTTACCCTGAATACTAAAAACAAAAACAAACAAACAAACAAAAATAACCTCTCACAACTCAATAATAAAAAGACAATTCAGTTGTTTAACAGGAAATACTCTGAATAGAGTTGTCCATAGAGGATATACAGGTGGCCAATAAGCACATGAAACTGTTGTTAGTCATTAAGGAAATGCAAATCAAAACCACAGTGAGAGGGGCTTCCCTGGTGGCACAGTGGTTAAGAATCTGCCTGCCAGTGCAGGGGACACGGGTTCAAACCCTGGCCTGGGAAGATCCCACATGCCACGGAGCAACTAAGCCTGTGCACCACAACTGCTGAGCCTGTGAGCCACAACTACTGAAGCCCGCACGCCTAGAGCCCGTGCTCCGCAACAAGAGCAACCACTGCAATGAGAGGCCCCCGCACCACAATGAAGAGTAGCCCCTGCTCACCGCAACTAGAGAAAGCCGGCGCGCAGCAACGAAGACCCAACACAGCCAAAAATTTAAAAAATAATAAAAATAAATGAATTATAAAAAAATTTTTAAAAACACAGTGAGATAATATAATACTTCACACCCACTAGGATGGGCATAACTTTTTAGAGAGATAATAACAAATGTTGACCGGCTGTGGAAAAATTGGAACTGACGTGTTGCTAGCAGGAATGTAAAATGGTACAGCTGCTTTGGAAAACAGTTTGTTCACACTTCAGATGTTAAGCAGAGTTATTATGGGACCGAGCAATTCCACTCCTAGGCACATACCCACATGAATCATGTATATCAGCTGATGAATAGATAAACAAAATGTAGTGTATCCATAAGTGGAATGTTTTTGAGCCATAAAAAGGAATGAAGTGGTGACACGTCCTACAACATGGACGAACCTTAAAAGCATGCTGAGTGAAAGAAGCCAGACACAAAAGACCCCACACAGTGTATAATTTCATTTATATGAAATGTACAAAATAGGCAAGCCTATTAAAACAGAAAGTAGATTAGTAATTTCTAGGGGCTGGAGAGAGAGGGAAATGGGAGTGACAGCCAGTGGATACAGGATTTCTTTGGAGAAGGTGGAAAGGTTCTAAAATTGGATTGTGGTGATGTGAATGTTCTAAAATCCATTGCATTGTGTATTTCAAATGGGTGAGTTGTATGGTATGTGAATTATATCTCAATTTTTAAAAACTTAGGAGTAGAGAATTAGACAATAAAGTTAACATGTTAACTTGGATACAGGCTTCAAAAATAATCCTAATAGATTTCTACAGAGAAAACTTAGCTGTAACTTTTTTCGTAAATACTTATGCCTTGGGACTTCCCTGTTGGTGCAGTGGTTAGAATCCACCTGCCAATGCAGGGGACACGGGTTCAATCCCTGGCCCGGGAGGATCCCACATGCCGCAGAGCAACTAAGCCCGTGCACCATAATCACTGAACCTGTGCTCTAGAGCCCGCGAGCCACAACTACTGAGCCTGCGAGCCACAACTACTGAAGCCCACACACCTAGATCCCGTGCTCTGCAACAAGAGAAGACACTGCAATGGGAAGCCTGCGCACCGCAACGAAGAGTAGCCCCGCTCGCTGCAACTAGAGAATGCCCACGCGCAGCAATGAGGACCCAACACAGCCATTAATTAATTAATTAATCAAGCAATTAATTTAAAAAATTCTACAAAAAAATTCTTATGCCTAAATATGTATATTTTTCTTAATAATAAATTTTGAAAATTCTACGTAGCAGGTTACTTTATTTAAAGATCATTTGACCAAAATTTAGTAGCGGTTGTATTTATCGGTCTGAGTGACAGTGTAAGTTGAAATGTAGATTTTTTCCCCCCTAACATATTTCTCTTGTTGCCATTATGTTTTTTGAGTGAAAGGAGATGGTTGTGTTATGAAAAGATCTTTGGACTTGGCACTTGCTGGAGCAGGACAGAGGTGTTCAGTCTGTGGTCTTGAACAAATAATTTAATTTTTTAGAGCATCGATTTCAGGAACTTTAAAGCGACTATCATGCCTGGATAAAAGCTTTTTTTTTTTTCTTTCTAGTGTTTATAGAAGTTTTGGAGGTTTTCCTAAGAAAAATAAGCACAAGTATATTCAGCGTCTATCCTTGCTTCAGTTCGTCCACACCAGTGTTATCTTAGATTTAGGGCTTCTGCAAACAGAAATGGTATCCAACTTTGTCTAATGTCTAGTATTACATAAACAGGTTCTCTGTTTATATTATTTAAAGAAACTGAAATTTTAATAACATTATTGGTGACCTTTGAAGTAGTAGGTGATGGAAGTCATTGAAATATTAACTGAAAAGCTTATTTTAACCTTCTTCCTAATATACATCTTTTGCCTTTATAAAACAGTTGTCATTGATTTTGACTGTTTTTAGATATTAGCATGGTATCTACTAATTATGTTAATTCCAGATTAGTGTATAATTTGAAAAACATGTATTAATTGTATGTTATCACTTTTCACCTTTTAGCTTGCTTTTGATAAAATTATGTTTTTTAATGAGTGATAACAGTTGATTTTAGAGATTTCTACTGTAATTGCATTCGATCTCATGTACATGTGTTATTTTGTGGCTCATATGTGTCAAATACCTTTTTTTGTTGGAGTTAAGTGATAATACAGGATGGGTTTCAATTGTGTGTGTGTGTGTGTTTGGTTTTGTTTTAGCTCGAAAGCTACATGATATTAACATGCTAGCTTTTTCTTATTTGCAGAGATCCTGCATATTTTGATGAAAATTGGCTAAACAGAATTAAAACTGAAGTAGGAGATAATTGGAGGCTAAAGGTATTTTATTTTTATTTTCCTATTTGTTAATTAATCTTTTACTTGGGTGTATATCATACTTGTTGACTTTTGCTCTGATGTGTCTAGTGAGCTTTAGAAACTTAGATAGCCTTTGGTGAAGTAATCTAGAACTGAAGATTGGGGTAACCTGGAATTGCTCACCAAGATATAGTCTGAGTCGGTAAAGCATAGTGACTGAGGGCTCAGGCTTCAGAGCCAGACTGGCTGTGTCCACATCCCAGCCCAGCCGCTCCCAGCCGCTGGGAAAGTCTTTAACCTTTCAGTGCCTGAGTTTTCCCGTTTGTAAAATGGGGATTGTGATAGGATCTACCTCACAGAGATAAACGAGTTAACACATACAATGTACTTAGGACAGTAATGTTAGTTGCTCATGTTGTTATTGATCATTATTAACTGTGTCCAGAACACTCCGAGAACGGATTATTTTTATTTCCTTCCTAGTAGCCTTATTTTTCGGTATTCCTCCAGCATCTTCGATGGAAACCCACAGTGAGAAACACAGTTTACATTGCAGCCTCCCACCCGCCTAACTGCATGTTCCTGAATAGTTGAATACGTTTTTAACCTTACTTAATGCAGTAATGTTTTTCGTTTAGTTTTTGAAATATAAATTGCAACCCATCTGTAAATTATTTTTTTAACTTTATATCTTGAAACGATTATAGATTCACAGGGGTTGGGAAAAGAAACGTACAGAGAAGTTCCACATACCTTTCCGCTAGTTTCTCCAGGGCTAACATCTTGCATGACTGTAATGCAGTAGCAAACCTGGGGAACCGACGTGGATACGATCCACAGCGTGTTCACAGTTCAGTCGTTCTGCACACACCCTTCTGTGTGTTTGCGCGGCTCTGTGTGGCCCTGTCAGTGTGCAGACTCACATAACGGCCCTGCGGTGGCGATGCAGGCTGCCCCATCCCTGCCAGGTATCCCATCAACCACACCACCCTCGCCCGAACCCCTGGCCGCCGCTGACTTGTTCTCCATCTCTATAGTTTCCTTACACCACCTTGATCTGTGGTCATGACGGGCAGCTTGGAAAACTCTGGAGCCATTTATTTTTTATTTTTTATTTTTTTTTGCAGTATGCGGGCCTCTCACTGTTGTGGCCTCTCCCGTTGAGGAGCACAGGCTCCGGACGCGCAGGCTCAGCGGCCATTTATTTTTAATACACATTGGTAGGGACTCCGAAATGCAAGTGAGTGAGCGTGTGAAACCCCTGGACTTAAGATCAGCTAAGCTTGGTTTGTCTTTATATTTCCCCATAAAACACGTTTGAGGAAAATATTTATTCACTGACTAGATATTGGGTCTGCCAAAATCTAATTCCTCCTTTTCACTAAGCTAGAGTGAATGGATGCTGTTTAATTTCTAAATAACCTTTTAAGAATAGGCAATTAAAGTGATGGCTTTTTAACGTTATAACCTGTTTAAAGTCGCTGCTAAATCAGCTTATGTTTGCTGCTGCTGCACAAGAGGGAGTTGCGTATCCCACGCCCCTGCACACAGTGTGCGCATAAATCCACAGGGTCTACAGTGTCACCAGGGTGGCAAAGGCAGTAACAGAGAGAAAGCGAGATGTTTATTGTACTCTTAATATTCTGAACTGAAAGTAACCATTCCGATTTGCATTCCTATTCTCTATATTTTACCTTATATTATGCTGCTTCAATTTTATTTTTTCAATTTTTAGATTGATTTTAAGATACCATTGATTAATGATAAGATTTGTAGCTCTTTTCAGTGGAGAATAAACTACCATTTTAAGTGAACACATTGATTTTTAAGACTTTCTAATTTAAAATGTTATAATACAAAAAATTGAACACCCTAGAACCAGAGAAAGTATATTACATATTTTCCGTGTCTCCAAATTTTTAGGCATACAAAACATGTTAGTTTTATTTATGAGATTCTTTTTTTTTTAATGTGAAGTTTTCAGTTTATTTTCTCCCTTAAAAATAAGTATGTCTTTGATTAACCACTGGATCCCCCTGCTGTGGAATCTTTTGTTTGATAGCTACCACTCCTACAGTCTTCTGTCCTAGGACATCTTCAACTATGAGCATCTGCCTGGGGACAGCCAGGTAGATGATCCACAGCATCATATCGTGTGTGCATATGACTTAACACAAATTCAGCCAGATGAGTTGGGTCAAAAAAAAAAGAGGGAAGAAAATAAGTTTACAGTAAATAGTGCAGGTGATTCTGCCCGTGATTTCACCCAGGTAACATGACCAGGAGCCTGCGCTCTGGAGTTGAGTGAGTGTTGGTCCCGCATCCTGTCTTGTTACTGGGATGCTTTCTATAGCACAAGTATCTTGGCAATGCTGAGCGTTATACTAACATTTAAAGATGTAGTAGTATTTTTTTAACCTTACGGCTCCAAAATATTTACTTGGTCTCAGCTGAAGAAAAACACTTTTCTGACCATGAAGGAATTTGGAGACATTCCTTCATAGGTGACTACCTGATTTGTAGGTTGTGTTAGGAGATATCCAAGGGTAATTCTGACTGTAATTTTTGTTTAATGCTCTAAATTTAGAACTTACCCTCTATGTAAGATGCAACTCTACTTTTCTGGGTAAAACAGCACTGAGCTCAAGTCTTCAGTAAGGATGACACATTTTTTCTTTCCATGCAGAAGATCTACGTAATTTAATCTTACTGTTAGGTCTTGTTCAGTTACCTTCGAATTTTTGGCAGTGTGGTTAGAACATTGAAATTTTAACATAATTGGATACTTAATTTGCTTTATAAATCTCTTAAATCAAATAAATTAAGCCACTGATAAGTCTTTTTTATGATAGTAATTCAAATGTACCGTTAGAATTTTATTTTTTATGTTTACTTTATGATTAATAAGAATGATTAGTTGATTCAGAAATTTTTTAGGTTAAACTATATTTTCATCTGTGATTGCCTTTTACCCAGTTGTTTTCTCTCTCTTTAAACAGATAAGCAATTTAAAGAAAATTTTGAAAGGAATCCTGGATTACAATCATGAGGTAAGGAGTTTTTTTCTTTCTGCTTGGAAGTATTACTGTAGGGTGGTTTAATCTTACAATATTTTACAGCAGTTTCAAGTAAAGGAAATATTACCTTAATATTAATAATCAGCTTTATCTTCCATTGTATGGTCTCTAAGATGTTGGTTCAAAAAGCTGGTTCACCAGCTATTAGGTGATGACTAGATAATCTTTTTCACTCTAATATGGATAGTTTGTGAGTGGTTACTTATTTATGTTAAACTTTCCCTTCTGCTGTCCATTAACTCTCTCCTTTCTTCCCTTACTCGTGAAGGTGGCTTAGGGTCCACGCATACTTACTAACAAGTCCTGTGCCTACTTCCATTTTATTCCTCGGCAAACCCCTATCCCTAGATGAACTCAGTTTATCCTCTGAGTCTGCATCAGAACGGTCAGGATGTCGCTGGGGGAAAAAATCAGGCAGTGGAACTAGTTTTACTTTAAATTTCATGATCGCAGATGTCAAGTGGACACAACATAGCCTAGAAACACCTGTGTTATTTCCTTACTGTTTTTTCCCGACAAGCTTACGTGCATTTAAACCTACATCTATACTTACGTTATCTGTCTTCACCTCAGTATGTGACTCTGCCGTCCACCCTACTATTCAAGTCCAAAGCCTACAGATCATCCTGCAGTCCTTCCTTCATTTGCTATCATCAGCAAGACCTATAGTTAAATCTCCAAAATACAGTTTTCTCTGTTTCCGCTGCCACCACCCTCTACCGAGCCATCACCAGCTTTTGCTTAGATTACTCGCGGAGTGTGCCCTGATTTCACTCCTGCCCCGCTACAGTCTATTCTCCACTCTCAAGCCAGGATGATCTTTTAAAAAGGAGAATTTATGTCACTCTCATCCTCCAAGTCATCTTCCATGGTTTCCCGTCGCATCGAGAATCAGATCCACACTTCTTACTCGGAGCCACCGGATACCGCGTGACCCCTCTCACCTCCTCTTTCCCTTCTCCTTCCTTACCCATCACACTACAGCCACATTCATCCTGCTCCTGTGCTTTTAGAATCTTCTTTTTTCACTGTAGGGTTATCAGACAGAAACCTACCCATTTGTCTAAATGTGTCATTTCATTTGGGGCCAGTTTCCCCATGAAGGACGCCTCCATTCTCTTTCCTTATGTGGGTGTCTTGTTATCAGTATTTTGGAGTCAAACGGAGTGAAGGTGGCCAGGGGAGTCTTCCTGTTGTGGGCATGAACCTATATTGAACTTCTGCTCTTTCTGGTGCCCCCTGGTTCAGAACCTCTCAGGGTCTACTTCTCTGGAGAGTGCACATCCAGTCTTTCTGGGGGAGGTGGAGGGGTCAGTAGTACTCAGTTTCTTTGCTCAGTGTACATACCACATACCAGATGAGGGGCTAAGTTGGTGTGACTCAGGATAGTTATAATTTATGTATGGGAGGTATAAATAGAAATTGGGAGTGAGATTGGCTTAACTGCTCTCCTCTTAGCAGTGAGTTTCTGGTGCTGACAGACCAATCTCTATCAAGTATTTTATTTGGTCATATAGATGTCAATGCAATTCTCATGTTTTCATCTGTGTCCAGATTTTAGGGCAGCAAATCAATGACTTTACTCTCCCTGACGTGAACCTTATCGGGGAGCATTCTGACGCCGCGGAGCTGGGGAGGATGCTCCAGCTCATCTTAGGCTGTGCTGTCAACTGTGACCAGAAGCAAGGTAACTTATTTGATGTTAGCGTATGCATGTAAAATGATTAAGGAAAGTAACACACACTATATTTTATATATAAATCACACGTACAAACAATAACATCTTAAGGCCCCCCACAAAGTATGCCATTTTCTATGATTTTTGCTAGTAATCTGTTTTCAAGCTTAAAAGAGTTTTACAGGTTAGAATAAATTTGATTATGATGATGTTCTTCCCCTCTCTGCAAGACTGCATAATTCTTTGAGTAGATTATTTTTAACTACACTGAATGTAATGAAGTTTACTGTTAATTGGACAAGGTCCAGCCAAATTAATTAACAATTAATTAATAATAGTTCAGCTATAGGAATGTAAAGATCGATATTGTAGATTGCACGTGCAAAGGGTTTACTTCACAAACATTTACTGAATTCGTGCATCGCACTGGGGCTTGGAACACAGTGTCAGAGAAAACCGATACAGAACCTGCCCTCACAGAACTTGCACTTGAGTGGGGTGGGCATTTCTAAGTAGAACCCTTGACTTTAAAAGGCAGATGAAAAATTATTTAATGTAGTTCATTGAATTCAGATAAGAATTTCTTATGTATTTATTCTGTTAGGAGATTCATCAGCTCTTGGAGATGTGTAGCTGTTAAGAGTTGGCTAATTATTTATTACAGGGTGTGCATAGGAGAGGACAAGGATGTTACCTGTATCCGTCGTTCTGTGGGAAGGCAATCGAAATTTGTTGAGCTTCTCACACAGACCAAGTGTTCTGTGTAACACCTAGCTTGAGGTTTTCCCTAAAAGTTACATAAATGATGAAAAATTTGAACAGGATTTTAACCTCTCACTGTCCAGAGGGCATGCTCTGGTCTCAGGAACACAGCAGAGAGCCTGGATCAGATGCACTTCTGAGTTGCCGAGTGTTACCTGTCACTGCCCTGGGGGCCCGGCCTGTTTCCTCGTCTGCAGAGGGAGGGCACGACAGCTGGTCGTCGTGGGGAGTCGGTGAAACGGTGTGTGTGTTTGCTTTGTAACCCGTAGCGCACCGCAGACACAAGGGCTCTGTGTTTAGAGGCTGTTTCTCAGTTCCTAGAAGTGAGGCGTTGGCTCGGTGTGCGTTTCTCTTGGCTATCTGACTTGTCAAATTGGGGCACACAAGTGGTGGTGTATTTGAAAAAGCAGAGATTAGCAGTAAAAACGCACTAAAAATAATATTTACCGAGTTCTCCCTCCTGCCTGGTTAACAGAACAAACAGCACTTTTTACAAGTTGGGAAACTGAGACTCCTGTGTATTGTTTGCCTTGCCCAAGATCTCTTGCCCGTGAGAGGCTCGCGAGGACAAAAACGCGTGTCTCCCACATTAGAACTAAACGCTCTTTGTACTGAGCTGAGCTGTAGGCTTTGGACCTAGACGCTCACTTTGCAGGACAGACTCCCAGGCGTAGCCCAGCTCATTCTCCACGGCCTCCTGGATCTGCCAGTAATCATACGTACTTGGATTTTGGACTTTTAAGATGTAACTTTTTTTTTTTTTTAACTTTTCAAAACTAGTACCTTAACGCGGTTCTCATCATCATTTTATCATCCAGCATTTTACGGTGTTCGCGGGGAAGGGCCTTGACGTGGCAACACCGCTTCTTAACTAACGCTTCCCCTCTCACACCTGACTAACCTCGCCCCCGTCCCCGTCACACCCTTCACACCCACGGGGCTGTCGTCCGTCTTCCTCCCACGGCTGGGCCGCTGCCTCTCCCCGCCATGTTCCCAGTCTTTCATTCCGATCCCGGCTGTGCCAGCTGCTCTGTAGCCTGGGGATTCTGTGCTGGGTGCCTCGTACCCAACGCTCGTAGGACGCGCCTCACTAACAAACCAAACAAACAAAAAGTTCAGCTCAGACTAAAGGGATTCTTTTTTTTTTTTTTTTTTTTTTTTAACCGGAAAGCGGTTAAGTTATGATGCACGGTATTCCTGCTTTGGGCCTAAGAACGGTGCCTGTGGTTTAAGTGTGTCGTGTATACTTGCACGTGCATCATTGATTGGGTACCAGCATCCTTATGACAATACTTCCTTAAAAACATGCTTTGTTTAACTAAAAGCTTTGGCATTAACAACCAGAATGTCGTAATTTAATAGTGCTGTCAAAATTCTTTTTTTTTTTTTTAAAACAAGTTACCTGTCAAGCAAAGGACTACAGTTTGGCATTCCAAATCCATGAGTTTCTTGCCAGTAGGTCACTGTAACGATTGCACAGTAAGACTCTTTCATATAATATTAGAGTGCTGAGACTATTTTTTTTTTGGTGTTTTTTTTGGGTATAGGGTGGAGAGAGGCAGGTTGAGGCTATAATTTCCTAATGACTTTACGTTTTAAAATGTTTCTTATTGGGTGGGGATGGGGGTGTGATGAATTGGGAGATTGGGATTGACATGTATACACTAATGTGTATAAAATGGATGACTAATAAGAACCTGCTCTATGAAAAAAATAAAATAAAATTCAAAAATTCAAAAAAAAATGTTTCTTATTAAAATATATTTACCGTATTTGTTGAAATCCAGCTGGCCTATTGATTTTTTATGCTTAATACCTGTTTTTTCATCTATTATTGGATTTGAAAATAATGAAAACTACTTCCAGGGCTTTATTTAGAAGGCAAGAAATTTTTTTTTTTTCAACTTTGTCACTAGGAACAGCTAAGGGAGCCTTCTCTTTTTCGGCATTGGTGAGGGTAAAGTTGATGAAATTGATGCTTTAGCTTATTAGAGATTTGGGTCATTATTTTAAAGCCCAGGGTTACACAGTGTTTGTTTAACTATAGCGCCAGTCTCTATCTTAAATTCACCTTAATTCTTTGTCCTGAGCAGGTCTCAGTTTCCCTAAGTTTTTTTTTTTTAATTGTAGAAAATATTAAGGTAGAAATTATGTACAATTCAATACTTTGATGTCACATAAGAATAAAACACAGACATCAAAGTTTTATAACATGTAGCAAAGAATAATGTGAAAGATTTTTAGATTTTAGGAATAGTAATACAGAGTCCATTCCATTCTGGCCTTAGGCTGTACCGTTTCATTGTTTTACATTCCCGAGATCCTCCATTCCTGTGACCTTTAGCCGTAGCCTCAACTTTATGGGCGGGGCAGTTATTTTTAAGGAAGGATAAATAATGTGATTCTCAGCCTTTACTTTACCTATGACACATGTATTTAACCATATACGAGGAATTCCGAGGAAGAATCAAAACACAGGAAACTTCTTTTCAGAATTCATGAAGTGTTAGCCTTGACTCCCTTGATTGTCTATAACTTGAACACTGACATTCCAGGTTGTTCTCACTTTCAGAGTACATCCAAGCCATCATGATGATGGAGGAATCTGTCCAGCACGTTGTCATGACAGCCATCCAGGAGGTATGTTGGACCTTTGTGCTTACAGCTTGTGAGAAGTTAAAGGAGCAAGCATGAGTTTCAGTAATTGAAGTAGAAATTTTAAAAAGAGATTCTCCTACTCATTTTTTGAGAATTTTTTTCTTCGCACTTATGCTATAGCTTGTCTCATTTTTATTTAAACGTTAAATGTTTATCTTGGAATTATAGATATTCCGTAACTATTCCTCATTTTTTTTAAATGCTCTAATGAGTTAGGAATAGTAGACTAATTCCTAAAGCCATTAGGAATAATATCTATCTTAAACCAGCAGTCTGCCTCACACAAGTATTCGTTTCTTATTTGGAAGGAAATGGGTCTTCAACTCCAGCCAGACTCAAGGCAATTTCTAGATGAACATTTATTTGAAACTGTAGGAGGGGAAAAATGTTTTTTTCCTCTACCCTTTCAAGTTTTTAGCTGGAGCCTCTGTTAAAAACAAACAAATAAAAAAACAGATTAACGATAGAAGAGCATACAAATGTACTTAAGTTTTACACAACACAGGAGGCTTCATAAAGAAATGAAGATCAAAGAAGTGTTTCTTTTTTTTAAAAATTATTTTATTTATTTATTTTTGGCTGTGTTGGGTCTTTGTTGCTGCGCGCGGGCTTTCTCTAGTTGTGGCGAGCGGGGGCTACTCTTCCTTGTAGTGCGCGGGCTTCTTATTGTGGTGGCTTCTCTTGTTGCGGAGCACGGGGTCTAGGTGCGTGGGCTTCAGTAGTTGCGGCACGCGGGCTCAGTAGTTGTGGCTCGCGGGCTGTAGAGCACAGGGTCGGTAGTTGTGGCGCATGGGCTTAGTTGCACCGCGGTATGTGGGATCTTCCTGGACCAGGGATCAAACCCGTGTCCCCTGCATTGGCAGGCGGATTCTCAACCACTGCACCACCAGGGGAGCCCAAAGAGGTGTTTCAACTGGAGTGTTTTGATGCTGGATTTGGTGAAAAGTGGAAAGTCTCGTGGAAAAATGTGATAGGGCGAAAAACGGCAAGTCCTGTTTGTTCAGATTCCTTCCGCATCCCTCTGACTTTGGAGATACGGATACTCCTTTCCTCTGAGTATAGGGAGGGCGCCTCTCACGTGAGGGACTTAAGACCTGCTTCAGAGGAAGGTCAGAAAGTCTTTCCTGTCCCTGCTGTTTCTCAAATTCCTTCAGCTTGAAACATTCAACATGCCAAGCTGCCATATTTGGGGGTAGCATGTCCTGAACTCCATCAGGTGTCAGACATAGAACTATAAAAGTGAAAATGATCTTAAGATGGGAGAATTTTTTAATCATAGAAGTAACGGAAGAAATCTTTAAGGGAACTAAAATAGTATAGAATGTAAGTAACTAACAGAAAAAAATGCAACAGACAAACATGAAAAATGCTAAATGCAAATTAAGATAAAGTGTTTCCTTTTTTATTTTACTTTTTAAATTTTTTATTTAAAAAAGTTTTTTAACATCTTTATTGGAGTTAATTGCTTTACATTGCTGTGTTATATAACAAAGTGAATCAGCTCTATGTATACATGTATCCCCATTTCTCCTCCCTCTTGCGTCTCCCTCCCACCCCCACTTCCTATCCCCGCCGCAGGTGGTCACAAAGCACCGAGCTGATCTCCCTGTGCTATGAAGCATTTCCTTTTAAATCCGACCAACTGACTATGGATCCAGCAGTTCCCACTACCTCCTCAGATTTGATTATTTGCTGGAATGACTCATAGAACTCAGTAACAGTGACGGTTTATTACAGCAAAAGGATACGAATCAGAACCAGCCCCCCACCCCCCGAAATGGAGGTCTGGGAGGGTCCCAAACTCAGTCTCTGTTGTCCCCTCCCCGTGGAATCAAGACATGTCACCCTCCCAGCACATTACTGTGTGACAACACACACAGAGCTGCCACCCAGGGAAGCAAGCTCACCCGAGCTTTCATGTCCAGCGTTTTGTTGGTGTTTCATTTTATAGGTGTGATTGGTTGGATCATTGGCCACAAGGTTGAACTAAATTTCCAGCCCCTGTCTCCTCCCCAGAGGCCAGGCTGATATCAAGTGGCTCAAAGCCCCAACCCTCTCATATGCGGTTGGTTTTCCTGGCGTCACCAGCCCCCAACCAGAGTCATCTCCTAGCTTAAACTATCTAGGGACCCACCATGAATAACAAAGACACTCAGCAGAGAAATCCCAGAGATTTAGCGGCTACCTCCCAGTTACTCACTGGGGACAAAGGATTAGCCAAATTCACTATTATGCAGGACATTTCAGCAAAGCAAAGCTTTTAAGAGAGGATCCGTTTGTCAGTCAGCACTGATGGTAGGAGGGTAAACTAACAAAATGATGGTCACCCAAGCAAGAGATGAGTTTAATTTGCTCTGAAGTGGTCACGGGTTGGCTCCGTAGGCATCAGGGACGCAGCTTTCTTGCATCTTGTTGTCTGCCATCCCTACTGTGTGATTCCCACCCCGTGGTCAGCCGTGGCTGTTTGGCTTCCAGCCCTCACATTCACATTCCGGCCAGCAGGCAGGGCTGAAGGAAGGTTCTCCACTTCCTCTTAGTAAACTTCCAGGAATTCTCACTCCTGTTATCCAGCTGTTACTCACATTGCCACACAGGGAAGCTGGGGAATGTGGTCTTTTTTCCAAGTGGTCATGGACCCAGCCAAAATTTGAGGATTCTGTTACTAAGCAAAGACAGGAAAAATAATAAGGGGGCCACTAACTGTTCTGCCTTACTGTAATTGATCCTGTAATTTCACTTTTAGGAATTTATTCTGAGGAAATCTGAAATAGAGAGATGGATAGTGATAATCGTACTGGCAAGCGTTTATCTACACCTACTATGTGCTGATGATGCTGGTACTCGCTAACGCAGTACATTTTACGTGCATATTCATTTTGTTTATTTAGTAAATACTTATCGAGCACCTAGGATGCAGTAGGAGCTATAGGAGGCCTTCAGGATACAACTATGGAAAAGATAGACATGGCCTCTTGTCTCACAAAGTGTGATCTAAAGGGAAGAATGGCCAAACGAGCAATTCGAATACATCCAAAGCATTCAGAATGAAAAGTGCCGTGATGGGGAAGAGATAGTGGGACCTCAAAGGAGTGTGTCCCTCAGCGTGGGGATGCTGGGGAAGGGTTCTCAGCGAATGCGGCATCTCGTCTGAGCATTGGAGGAGGAGAAGAGGTCAGGAAGGGCACACGCTTGCGGTCCAGGAGGCAGCCGCATGGCATGGGGAGGTGTCGGAAGAAGCCTCAGCAGGCGCCGGGGGGGTGTGGGTGCTGGAGGCAAGGCAAGAGCCGTAAGGCCAGTAGGACGCTGAGCAGCTTTGTGGAAAGAGCTGGAATTTTGGAAACCAGTGAAGTGCTTTTTAAGGAGAAAATACACTGAAGTCTGTATTTGAGAAAATCCAGGCAGTGAGAAGAATGGATCGGAGGAAAACAAGGCTAGAAAAAGGGCGAGCAGTTGAGACCTTAGTAATTATCCGGTGAGGAACGATGGAAGCCTGAACTAGGTCATGGCGGCTGGGTGGAGAGAAGTGGACAGGTTTGAACCTTGTCAGAGCTTTACTTAATAGGCTTGGTGACTGATTGGGCCGTGGAGGAGGACGGGGTGGCTGGATAGAACTGTGGAGTTGAGGAAGGGCTTTTGTAAGATGATGGTCTGTATGTCTTTATTCAGCTGCAGCTGACTTTGATTTTTTTTTTTCTGTTGTGGTAAAATACACATAACATAAAGTTTACCATTTTCAAGATTTTGTAGCATGTGTCAATATCTAGTTCCTTTTCGTGGCTGAATGGTATTCCATGGTGTGGGTGTGCCACATCTTGTTTATCCAGTCATCATTTGATGGACGTTTGAGTTGTTTCCACCTTTTTGGTATTGCGAGTAGTGCTGCTGTGAACCTGAGTGTACGGGGTTGTTTTGAATACCTGTTTTTATTTTATTTTTTAAATAAATTTATTTATTTGTTTATTTATATATTTTTGGCTGTGTTGGGTCTTCGTTGCTGCATGCGGGTTTTCTCTAGTTGCAGTGAGCAGGGGTTACTCTTCGTTGTGATGTTCCAGCTTCTCATTGCGGTGGCTTCTCTTGTTGCGGAGCACAGGCTCTAGGTGCGCGACTTCTGTCGTTGTGGCATGTGGGCTCAGTAGTTGTGGCACACGGGTTTAGTTGCTCTGCGGCATGTGGCATCTTCCTGGACCAGGGCTCGAACCCGTGTCCCCTGCATTGGCAGGTGGATTCTTAACCACCAGGGAAGTCCGAGCACCTGTTTTTAATTCTTTTGCGTATATACCCAGAAATTGAATTTCTGGGTCACATGGTAATTCTATGTTTAACTTTTTGAGGAAGTGTCAGCACAGGTGTGTTTTCCACAGGTGCTGCACCGTTTTACATTCCCACCAGCAATGTGCTAAGAATTCTAATTTCTCTCCCTCATTGTCAACCCTTGTTATTGTCCATCTTCTTGATATTAGCCATCCTAGTGGATGTGAAGTGTTTTCTAATTGTGACTTACTTGTATTTCCCTAAAGACTAATGATGTTGAGCATCTTTTCATATGTTTGTTGGGCATTTGTATATTATCTTCTTTGGAGAAATGTGATTGGTAATCAAGTAAATGATAGTCTTTTAATTCTTTAAATGCTAATAGGAAGAAGCCACAGGAAAGAGCAAGATAGAGGTTGAGATAACAAGAGAGAGGATGATAAATAGTACAGGGTCTCTGAGAAGCTGGGAAGAGACAGGGTTGAGAGTGTATTACAACAAGATTGAAGAAGGAAAGGATGGGTATGAATGCTGCCAATTTTGTAGGTTAAGGTACAGGAAACTGGGGAATTTCTTATCTGGAGGCAAGGTTTTCTGATGAAGAGTAGTGGGGAGTTGGTGAGGTTTGAGAAGCAGGAAAGGTTTGGAATAATCTCTAAAGGGAACAAAGAGACTGCTGATTGGGGAAGCATAGCTGCACTTTGGGGGCAACTTTGAAGGCCCAGCTGAGATTGGAAACTATATATTATGTTTTATGGTTTAAAAAATACTTACTCTCTCAGTACTTAGCAGTCAGGATATATGGCCAGAAGAGATAGGCAGCTGGATTGGTCTTGGATTGAGATTTTGCCCCAGAGAACGTATTAAGGTAAGAGAATCGATTATATTGACAAAGTCATCACAATAATAGACCATGAAGTCTAGGCCAGAAAGAGAAGGTAACTGATTAAACAGATGATGAAGTGCGTAAGCTAAAGTATGAAGTGGGGAGATTTCCAAAAATAAGATGACGATGTTGGCAGAAGAAAGAGGAGTAGGCTTCAGGTAGGCAGAACAGTAATGTTCACCGTGGAGTCTAAGCAAAGTGAGGAAGAATGAACGTAAGATGGTGGGCTGTCAGTGAAAACCAGGGAGGAAGTCGGGAGGTATAGGACCTGGAAACCTCGTCGAGGTGGACATCCTAGCTGGGATTGACTGGGAGGAGGCTGTGTTCAGGGGGTCTTATTCACAGGTGCTGCTGTGTTGTGATAAGAACTAACATGTAACAATGGGGACTGGAAGAAAATACCTGTACTCCCGTCTGCCCCCCCGCACCCCCCGAATTAGATCCTTCCTCTCTGAGTGTCTGTCACAGCCCTCATCACGTGACACTGAATTTGTCTTTCTTACTTGAGCTGTGTGAAACCCATGGCACAGGTAGCTTCTTGAATAGTTCAGAATTATAGACGTGGTTATTTCTGGATGGTAGAATAATGGGTGTTTTCTCTTTGTATTTTTTCTGAATTTTATCTTCTCTACATTGGGTGTTATTTTTTTAATTGGAAGAAAAATCTTTTGAGCATCTTTTTATTAATATTCTTACAATAACAGCATAAAAAATTGAAGCCAGTATTCTTTTACTCTTTCTGAGATTTTTTTCCCTCCTAATTATGCTAAGGGACCTTCACTCTTGTCATGACATTAGTATAGAGCAGTGGTTCTCAGACTTCAGTGTGTGGTGCTGGGCCCTAACCCTAGCGTCTCTGATTCAGTCAATCTGGGCAGGGACCCAAGAATTTGCATTTCTGACACGTTCCTAGGCAATGCTGCTGTTGTTGGTTTGGGGACTTCTCAGTCAGTGTTGAGAACCACTGATGTAGAGGAAAAGGTACAGCTGAGCCTAACATTTCAGTCCTTTAGAGAGTGGAGTGAAGGCTGAAATGACAAGATCTCCCAGTAGTCTCTCCCCACGTTTCTAATTGTCCCTCTCTTTTGTCCTTCAGACAGAGCATAAGAAGGAAACGGGAGAAAATGGGGACATTTGAGTCTGCCCCTGACATTGGTCACAGTCAGAATTTTACCCCTTCTCCCCAAACCCTCACACACCCTCTGGATCTTCTCTGTGTGCAACACAAGGGTGAGAGAGGCTGAGACCTAGATTCGTGTGTATGTGCGTGTCATCACTGAACATTAGCGGTTAATTTAGGCTGATATTGATGTGACCCACGTTTATTCTTCAGAAATAGTTACTTAGTGTTACTGTTTTGTTTTTTTTTTACTGAAAAGTCAATATTTTAAATATTTAGCCACATTTTAACTTAAAGACTTGTCTTTTTAGTGGTAAGGATAAGTAATACTTGAGTCTCATGACTGGCCCTGCTGTGAAAATGCATACCAGAATTACACGTGTGATTTTAAGTGAAGGCTAATCCTGCAGCAAAACAAAGCTCCAGGCTGAAGAGCTTCAGTGTCTAGGAAAATGTTCCTTTTACATTTGTGATTTCATTGTAATTTTTATAATTCTATGGCAGCTGGGTGTTCATGTTTGTTGTTGTAAGTGTATTATATAGAATGTCACTTTTTTCTCGTGGTTGTAATCATTTAAATCTTAAATTTCAGCTGATGAGTAAAGAGTCTCCTGTCTCTGCTGGGAATGATGCCTATGTTGACCTTGATCGCCAGGTACCTGATCTTGCATTGTTTTTATCCATGCAGAGATTAAAGGGTGAACTTTAGATATTAATGAAAAGGATTTTTCAGTTGAAATTGCTTATGAAATATATTGGTATAATTCTTTATTTTTTACCTAAAATTCAAGAACTTAAGCCACTTTACTAATGGATATTACACACTTGTAATTAAATTTGTAATTTGTAATTAACATATTATTGCACAACCCACTTTAAAATAAATTAACCTCTTTAACTTACTATAATTCATGTTTTCTAGTGATGGTTTTTCTTTTTCCATTAGTGATATCTTTCTGTATGGTACGTTTAACACAATAGTTGCAGTCCTGGAAAATGGCATGCATTTAATCCTGTGATTTATTTATAATACAAAAGATATCTTACCTTTTATTTCATGTTATTCTTCCATTGAAGAAGTCTCCTCTACCCTTCATCTTTGTGAAGAAGTGAACTGTCTGGTTTTCACTGACCGCCCATCATCTTAGTTCATTCTTCCTCACTTTGCTTAGACTCCACGGTGAACATTACTGTTCTGCCTACCTGAAGCCTACTCCTCTTTCTTCTGCCAACATCGTCATCTTATTTTTGGAAATCTCCCCACTTCATACTTTAGCTTACGCACTTCATCATCTGTTTAATCAGTTACCTTCTCTTTCTGGCCTAGACTTCATGGTCTATTATTGTGATGATTTTGTCAAAATAATCGATTCTCTTACCTTAATACCTTCTCCCGGGCAAAATCTCAATCCAAGACCAATCCAGCTGCCTATCTCTTCTGGCCATATATCCTGACTGCTAAGTACTGAGAGAATAAATATTTTTTAAACCACACAATTGTGTTGAAATACATTAGCTATTTATTTTAACAATTGAACCCCTGTTCCTCTAGCACATATATATTTTACCAAGGTGAGATTTCTCAGTTATTACAGAATCAACATTACCAAGAACCAAGTATTCCTAGGAGATGTATAGGAAAACTTGATATGAGTAAAGAACCAATTTCCAAGTACAGAAAAGACAAGACTCCGGACGAAAAGATGTCTGCAGTTGGAAGAAACCCTTCTTTTGACTCGTGCAGAAGGGTTCTTGATTTCTCCCTGCCCCACAGAAAGAACACGGGGAAGCGTTTAATTCTGTATTGTACATGTGCGATCATTAGTTGTTGCCACGTCATATTGTGATGTTCACTGTAGCTCTTTGCTTCTACCCAGCTGAAGAAAACTTCAGAGGAACTGAATGAAGCTTTGTCGGCCAAGGAAGAAATTGCTCAAAGGTGCCATGAGTTGGATCTGCAGGTAAGAGATCTGGTTTTGCACCACCTGTTTGCAGCACGGCTCTGCATCCCACCATGTGCCCTGGGTCCCACGTGTGGTACAGTTTGGCTGTAACACAGCCCTAGTTCGAGAAGAAAAAGGAAACAGAGCCTGGAAAAAGAGTGCAGACTGAACAAAGGTCAGAGTTTTCCTTCCTTCTCACAGCCCCATCAAATTCGTAATAAATGAATTTAAAATGGGATAAGCCCACAAGAAAAGAAGAGCAAGAGAAGAGAGATCGGCTCTCAGGAGGGCTGGGGGAGATTTTTAAAAGCCCTGATTTGTAGCGTTTTCCAATTTCCATGGTATAAACACTCACAGCGACCAATTCCAACTGTTAATGGTTTAACAGTCGGCTCACCAGACTCCCGAATATTTAGCAAGCAGCTTGGTTATAGCCAGCAACAGCACACCACTGCTCATCATCAACCTCAGAAGGCCAAAAGGCAGTTGGATAAAGTGCCAAACGGCCTAAAAGGAGTAAAGAATGCAGTGGCCAAGAACACCTATAAAGGGGGAGGGAGCTGCTGTAGCTGAACCCCAGAGAGCCCCCATGCTTGGTGGAAGGCTGCAGCGAGGTGTAATGGGGTCTTCTGTAGGTGAGCTCAGCCCCATTGCCCGTCACCCGCTGCAGATACCCTGACCTGTAGCTGGTTTCTCAATCAGAGGGTTCTCTTCTAAAGAATTTAAGCAAACAGAAGTACAGGAGGTTAGACCGAGTATTAGTATTGCAGGGTAAGGCCTTTTCATTTTGACCTTTCTGGATTCTCTAATTTACAGAAAACCGATTCTTACATGTGAGGAAAATCTGCGTAACAAAAAAGAGAAGGGTCAAGATAAATAGGAAACTAGCCCTAGAGGAGGTGGAGAAATTGGGGTAGTAGAAGAGATTTTTCTTTTTAATTTTTTAATACCCTCGTGAAATTGGTGAAGATATCGCATCTATAAAATAAGGACAAGATGCTATTTTAAAAAGAAAAAGTCAGAGATAAGTAACACTAAAAATAGAAGTGTCAAAATAAAAAAATTCAATAGAATAGTTAAAAATAAAGTTGAAGAAATCTCTCCTAAATTAAAAGACAGAAAATAAGAAATAAAATTGTTTGTCTGGGATTTACCTCAAAATCAGGGAGGAGGGGGGAGTGGCTGGAAGTCCAGATGGGTGCACAATTGGCCATGTTTTGATACTTGTTAAAGCTGGGTAGTAGGTACACAGGGTTCGTGATATTTTATACTAGAAGCATTTTACCTTGAAAGGCGTAAGAGTTGGTCATTGCTTTGGATGCAGATAGGAAGAAGTGTGATCAGAGCACTGTCTGGGTTATGTAGTAAATACTGTTTACCTAGTCATAATGTTAAGTGCTGTTAATTGCTTTTCAGATTCTAAAATTCAGCTATACCCAAATGCAGTATTTTACAATAATGATAAATAAGAGTTGGTTGTTTTTATGAGCAGGATATAAATATTCTGTTTGACGGTGTAACGTTCAAGTCGTGCACTGGGATTGGCAGACTGCAGCCGGCCCTGTCTCGTGAGTAAAGTGGTAGCGCAGGCGGGCTTGTTCCTTGATGTGCTATCTCTGGTGCTTTCACGCTGCAGAGACAGGGTTGAGGACTCGCCACGAGACCTGTGGCTCTGAAAGCCTCAGCCGTTCACTGCCCTGTTCCTTACGGAAGAGTTTACCAGTCCCTGGTGGGAACAGATCGCAGAGCGAGTGGGGGGGCTGCAGAGAGGTTATGAGGAGATTGGTGGCAGCGCCATGACACACTCAGCCCTGCAGAAAGCAGTCGTAACACAGGCGTGCTGACGTGACCTCTGAGGTAGCGATGTGACCGTCACTGGTCTTCAGCATCCAGCCCTGCCTGTGGAGAAGCAGTGTTCTGAAAGTAAAGATGCGGGTGCTGGAGGCGAGCAGGAGAAGCAGGGTGAGGCAGAGAGGTGAGGGCCCGGCGGGGCCCCCCATGTTCTCGGCTCACCACGGGGGAGCAGCAGGCAGTGCACGGCCGGCCACTTCTCGCCATCCAGTCTCAGCTCCAAATCACGTGGTTTATCTGTCATGAAATATTCACTGGGCACTTAGGTGTGCCCAGTACTAACCTCAGCCTCCCTGGGAAGCTCCTCGGTCACCAGCCTACAGTCATCCTCCAGTCTCTCCTCTTAGTCTTAAAATTTTTTCTTAATTAATAAATTCATTTATTTATTTATTTATTTTTGGCTGTGTTGGGTCTTCGTTTCTGTGCGAGGGCTTTCTCCAGTTGCAGCGAGCAGGGGCCACTCTTCATTGCGGTGCAGGGGTCTCTCACTGTCGCGGCCTCTCCCGTTGCGGAGCGCAGGCTCAGTAGTTGTGGCTTGCAGGCTTAGTTGCTCCGCGGCATGTGGGATCTTCCCGGACCAGGGCTTGAACCCGTGTCCCCCACATCGGCAGGCGGATTCCCAACCACTGCGCCACCAGGGAAGCCCCTCCTCTTAGTCGTGCTTTAACCCTCTGCAGAACACTTTGACTCTAGGTCTCGCATGTGTTTATTAGTTTGCTTTGTTTCTTAATATGATTTGTTCTTGTTTATATATTTACTATGATGGTTTGTTTAGAATATGTAACACATAAGAACTGTCTCTGCTTTTTCCATCGTGGTATCCCTTGCACCTAGAAAATTGCAGCAGTGCCTAGCACGTGGTAGACCCAGGATGAGTATCTGAGTGAGCGAATGAGTGGGCACGTGGTGGAGTGAAACAGGTCAATGAGTAGCTGTTCAAAACTGCAGAGGTGGCCAGTGAAAGGAGCAGGAACAGAGCCACAACTATTGGTGGACACGGGGGACGCCACAAGTGGCTCTCATTTCACGTGTCAGAGGAGACAAGTCACTAGATCATGTGTAAGGCTGATAAATCAAGAAATAGTGGGTATAACATATTATTGAGAGATGTCAAGTCACAGCCAAAAACAATAAAATTAGGAACATTAAAACTAGTTGTGGGGCTTCCCTGGTGGCGCAGTGGTTGAGAGTCCGCCTGCCGATGCAGGGGACACGGGTTCGTGTCCCGGTCCGGGAAGATCCCACATGCCGCGGAGCGGCTGGGCCCGTGAGCCATGGCCGCTGAGCCTGCGCGTCCGGAGCCTGTGCTCCACAACGGGAGAGGCCACAGCTGTGAGAGGCCTGCGTACCGCAAAACAAAACAAAACAAAACAAAACAAACCTAGTTGTCTCTTGGAAGTAGAAAAACTCAATGGGAAACTGTAGCTTTCCATTATAAGCCCCTTTGCTTTATTTGCTTTTTTTCTTAAATTGTGTTTATGTATTATTTTTAATTAGTCTCCTTGTTGACTAAAAAAAATGCACAACGTGAGAGTTGTGAGTTAAGTTTTCTTTGGGGCAAAATGAGGGCAGTAGCCCAGGAGACAGCGTCTCAGCTCTGAGGAACTGCTCCGAAGAGCGGGGTGGAGGTCAGTACGTATGTGACTTAGGTGAAGGGGGTGCGTGCAGTGAAGCCCACGTTCTGGCAGAAGGTGGCTGCCAGTCTCGAGGAGCAGTTGTCCCCGTTGATGATTTTAATGCTTTTCTAGATATGAGGAGATGCAAGAATTGGGCTCATAAAATCTTCTCCTGAAAATCTCTTAACTATCTGAACACCTGTTCTGCCAGTTTTCCCAGAGCACAGGGGGCCTCCTTCCTGATCTCTTCCTGAACTCCTTTCGGGGGGCGTTACAGGTCAGCGGCTGCAGCAGCTCATGATTTAATCCTTGTGGAGGCAGATGGCAAGTGCCAATTTGTAGATGACACCCTTTTCTGTGTATGTGAAAAGGATTTCTGCCAAATATATTGAATTAAAATACTTCAGCAACATTTGCTAGTCTGGTAAGTCTGCTATTAAGGTGCTGCATTATGCACTCAGCCTTCATATAAATTGACCACATACCAGGCTATAAAGCAATTCCCAATAAAATTCAAAGAATCTGTGTCTTCAGATCATGCTTTCTGACCAAAGTACAACTTAAGACAGAAATTATTAACAAAGAAATGAGCTTTTACATTTTAAAGCCTTAAATATTTATTTTCAAAAGAATGAAGGAGCAGAAATGAATGAAATAGACCAGTGGCCCGGAATTGAGTTACTGCTGTACTCTGAGAAAAGACTCGCGCGTTTATGGAAAACCTGACGAGTTACAGAGCTGGCATTTCAGACTCATTCATTTATTCAGCAAACATTGAGCACCCACTCCATTGAGCACCCACTGTTCTAGCTGCTGTCAATACAGTGAAGATAGGGGAAAACACAGAAATGGATAAAACATCCCTGCCCCCAAGGTGCTTGCATGCGATAAAGAAGACAGACAGTGAACAGGATAAGAATACCGGTCTGTCGTGTGCTGCTGATAAGTATTCTAGAGAAAGGGGGACTCGGGGGGGCAGGGGGACCGGGGGGGAGGAACTAGTTCTGAGTGGGTTGTCAGCAGAGGCTGCCGGGGAGGCAGCGAGTTAGTAAATCCTAGAGGGTGGATAAGCGGCCTCCCAGGCTTCCCGCGAGGATCATCCAGGCTCAGCGCACAGGCCTGACGTGCGGGGCAGCCGGTGTCTCCGGGAGCGCGAAGGTGAGGACAGCAGGAGTGAAGCCTGGGGAGAGGAGTCCGTCTGCAGAGGCCTGACAGGCCTTGGTACAGGCTGAGTAAATAAATGGGAAGCCGTTGGAGGCTTGTGAGCAAAGACATCCTGTGATCCGAGTTTTATTTTAATGGATTATGGTGGCTTCTGGGTGGAGGTGAGGGCCAGCTCAAGGAGACTAATTCAGAGGCCTTCACAATAATCAGGCAAAAAATTAGGTTGGCTTAAATCAGAATTGAGGGGTGGTGGTAAGAAGTGGTTGAAATCCATTTGAAGGCAGAGCCGCTGATGTTTGCTGAAAGAGTGGGCGTGGGTGTGAGGACGAGATGGGACGGATCCTGCCTGAGCAAGTGGAAGGACAGAGTTAGCATTGCTGAGACGGGGAGGACAGTGGGAGGGCGGGGCGGGATGTGGGGGAATGAGAGTCCCACCTGGACAGGTTAAATTCAGACGCCTAGTGGACATCCAGGTGGACGTGATACCCAGTGCAGGGTTCCAGGCTGGAAATAGAAACATGCGAGCTGTCAGTGAATAAATGATGTTGACCGCCCAGAAGCTGGAAGCCATCAGTGTATTTAGAAAGGAAAAGCCATGTGTGTGCCAGAGGCAGGGAGATGAAGAGGGCTTGACTGGAGTAAAGAGGAGGCACACAGACCACGAGAGGGAGGTGTCCTGGGAGCCACAGAAGCCAAAGTCAGCTGATCCTGAGGATGGTGGGGCAATAGCCCAACTGGAACAAGTTCCAGAGAAAACGGGGGTGGAGAGGGAGACTCAGAAATGGCAGGCAACTTCTGTGTTTACAGTTTTTTGAGATGTAGTTGACATACAACAAACTGCTCATCTTTAAAGTGTACAGTTCTAATACATGTTGACATGTATTCTAATACATGTCCAATACATGTCTAATACATGTCTATGGTTCTAATCCATGTTGACATGTATAAACGTGTGAAGCCATCACCACGATCAGGATAGTGAGTTCTCATGACTCTGTAATCCTCTTCCAGTCGCGGCTTTGCTTTCTGTCACTGTAGATTAGCTTGTATCTTCTAGAATTGCATATGAAAGGAGTCATACACAGTGTACTCTTTTTCTGCCTGGCTTCTTTCATTATTTTGAGATTCATTCATGTTATCAGTATTAACAGTTAATTCTTCTGTATTGTCAAATAGTATTCTGTTGTATGGATGTGCTGCAATTTATTTATCCATTCCCCTACTGGTCAACATTTGTTTTTCTGTATTACAAATGAAGCTGCTGTAAACATTCTACGTCTCTGTGTGGACATATGCTTTTAGTTCTCTTTGGTAAATAAATACCTAAGTGTAAAATGTCTGGGTTATGTGGTAGTTGCATGTTTAATTTTTTAGGAAAATGCGAACCGGTTTTTCACAGCCTGTGGAACATTTCACGTGCTGAACAGGTGTGTGAAGCTCCCATCTGTTTTCAACTTTACCAACACTTGCTACAGCCGGTCTCTCTGATTCTCGGCATTCTAGTGGGAGTGAGTGTATGGATATAACATTGTGGTTTCAATTTGCATTTCCTTAATAAATAGTCATGAGTGTCTTTTTGTGTGCTTAGTTGCCATTACGTATCTTCTTTGGTGAATTACCTTTTCAAATGTAAAATAAAGAATGAATTCTTGCTTACTCTTACATACTGCTCTGCCTGTGCGATATTCCAAAATAATGTCAGTGTTTTAAGTGGAGGTTGCTTGTACTTCTTTAAAAACAGGCTTTAATTCGTAATGGTAATTCACAGGTGATTATGCGGATTCCAGTGCAATTGGAGAAAATAACCACTGTCTTCCTATATTCTAACAGGTTGCAGCATTGCAAGAGGAGAAAAGTAGTCTGTTGGCAGAGAATCAGGTATTAATGGAAAGGCTGAATCAGTCTGATTCTATAGAAGATCCTAACAGTCCAGCAGGAAGAAGGCATCTGCAGCTCCAGACTCAGTTAGAACAGCTCCAAGAAGAAACATTCAGGTAAGGGACAACTCACTCAGATCTCATTTTTTAAAATTTGGTAATGTCTCTTTTTTAAATATAAATTTATTTTATTTATTTTTGGCTGGGTTGGGTCTTCGTTGCTGCGTGCGGGCTTTCTCTAGTTACAGCGAGCGGGGGCTACTCTGTTGCGGTGCACAGGGTAATGTCTTTTAAAGTTAAGAATATGGTGTTAGGACTTTCGGGTAACTGCAGACCAAGGAGGCTGTGCAATTAGCCACTTCCCAAAAGTCTTCCCACACGACATGAAATAACTGCTCATTTAGGAAAATCTATCAATGCTCACCCTCAATATGACTTGTAGACAGAATGCCCCAACTGAACAATAACTGTGAGTGAAAGGAAGGAAGCAAACACCAGCCCACCTCCATCCTGCCAGGCACTCTGAGGCAAGTAAAGGCAGACAGAGAAAAAAATCAGAGACAGAGGAAGAACTAGCGAAGGGGCCTGAGGGTGAGTTGGAGCAGTCGCTGGAAAGATTAAATTCACTCAAAATCGGAAATTACTTTAAAACAAAAAAGGAAATTAGATCACAAAATGCAGGGATAGGATTTCAAAGTAAGTGTGTCTTCTTAAAGGGCCAGATGCCAAAAAAATACACAGGCACGGAATTTAGAGATTGGTGCCCTATCCAGAGCACAGTTTAAAGAAACACAAAATAAAGGCCAGGTGCGTGGGTTATAGAGACAAGCCTATTTAAAGGGCGAGCTGATGTAAAGGGGCGGTCTTCCAGACACATCTTCTGGGAGAGGAAAAGGCCAAAAAGAAAGAAGAGGGCCCACTGGCAATTGGATGGTGAAAGGGAAAAGAAGAAAAGGAAAAATCTGGTGTCCTGCAAGACAAAATAGAACCCCAAAGTTGAAGGACTTGGCAGTATGATAAAATATTGTGTTGTGATTTACTAGAAAACATATCCTGGCCTGTTTCTTACCCAACCATAGATTTTCAGTGTCAAAACTGGGAGAAATTAAATATCAATTAGGTTTTTTTTACTTGTGCAGTGACTCAGTCCTTTGTTTCCCCATGAAATGTTTCTGCATTTTTTTTCTTTTTTTGGCCTTGACAGGAAAAAATAAAAAATTTTTCTTAGTCTTCTCAGAAACCTTAGAAAAACAATCCATCCCCTATGGTCTACATCTGTGGTTCAGAGTGTGATCCGAGGACCCTCTCAGAGCGTCTTCAGGGCCCTCTCTTTTCCAACCACATTTCTGTGCTTGGCTGGATCCCCTTCATATACCTCAGCTAAAAAACCATCACAGCAGACCAGTGTAGAAACAGCTATGGGAACCCAGCTGTCTTCTACTAAACCAGGTGATTTGAGTCACAGAATATAAAAAATATTGCTACTCTTCTCACCATTTTTTGGTTTTAGAAAACAGAGTTATTTTTCATAAACAGTATGTTGTCTATATTAACATAATGGGTTTATTACTATTATTTTCAAATGACTGACATCTCATTTATGAGTATTCTTTAAATAATTCCTGAATAAAATAGTAGCAAATTCAATCCAGTACTAAAGTAAGCTTTATCCCAGGATTGTTAACCTGTTGAGTATTATTAAATCTATTACAGTAACTATTAAATGTATTATAACTCCTCCAATCCATACATTAAAGGAGAAAGAAAAATATAAAATAAGCTTGGTACATGAAATTCTCAGTAAAGTTAAGAATGAAATGAGGATGAGTATTAATCTATTATTTGACGTTTTTCTAGACATTCTAAAAATCCTGGCTTTGCCACTTACTAGCTGTGTAACCTTGGGCATGCCTCCATTTTCTCTACTATAAGATGGTCTAATAGTATTATCTACCTTCTAGAATTTTCATGAGCATTAAATCAGTTAATATATATAAAGTATTTTGAGAATATTGCCTGGCACATAGATGCTATATAAGATTTCGCTGTTATTACTTTTCTAGAAAATGAAATAAAAAGAAATGAGATTAAAATATTGGGAAGACAAAAAGTATCAATAAACGATGATTATTTGTAGATAATATGTGTGTCCACCCAGAAAATATAAGAGAATTAACTCAAAAGTTCTTAGGACCAATAAACATTTAACAAGGAGAGGGTAATGTAAGACTGCTGCATAGGTCTTAAGTTTTTTTTACCAATAACTAGTTAGTACCATCAGGAAAAACTTCCATTTATAAGTATTTAAGTGAAGAATAAAAAAAAAAAATTTAAGTACGGGCTTCCCTGGTGGCGCAGTGGTTGAGAGTCCGCCTGCCGATGCAGGGGACACGGGTTTGTGCCCCAGTCCGGGAAGATCCCACATGCCGCAGAGTGGCTAGGCCCGTGAGCCATGGCCGCTGAGCCTGCGCGTCCAGAGCCTGTGCTCCGCAACGGGAGAGGCCACAACAGTGAGAGGCCCGCGTACCGCCAAAAAAAAAAAAAAAAAAAAAAAAATTTAAGTAATATGAAGGAGTTAGATGACAAAAACTTCTAAGTTATACATAAAACATAATACTTTGTGGAGAGAGAGAACATATTTTTAGGTGTTTTTAATGGAACATTATAAGAATGCCATTTTTTTTCTTAACTTATATAATTTGAACTTCATTCCAATTCAAATTTTATGTTCATCTAGAAGTATTAATGAACAAGAGATTCCCAAAATGTTTTGAGAACAAAGTATAATGAGGTAATAGTGGCCACACCCAAGTACTAATATACTAATGAAAATAGCTTGGTACCAGTGCAGCAAAATAGACACGAGTGACACAAATGAAGATCCAGAAACCAGTCCAAGTACATATAAAAATACATAGTGTGATAAAGATGGCATTTTCTAATCAATAGGGAAAGGTTAACTTATTTGTTAAACAGTTTTGGAATGGTTGGTAGATAGTTTGGCAGGAAAAGTTAGATTCCTGTACTACATCATATACCCAAATGAATTCCAGGGAAATTGAAAACGTTAATGTTAAAAATGAAACTGTATAAATACTAACAGATAACAAAGAATTAGAAGGAAAAAAATGTTCTAATTGCACATTAGAAGTAGAAACTATACTTATATGGGGAATCTAAAAAGAAACGATACAAATGAACTCATTTACAAACCAGAAACAGACTCAAAGACTTAGAGAACTTACGGTTACCAAGGGGAAAGGGTTGGGGGAAGGGATAGTTAGGGAGTTTGGGATCAGTATGTACACACACTGTCATATTTAAAATGGATAACCAACAAGGACCTACTTTATAGCACAGGGAACTCTGCTCAATGTTGTGTAGCAGCCTGGATGGGAGGGCAGTTTGGGGGAGAATGAATACCTGTATATGTATGGCTGAGTCACTTTGCTGGGCACCTGGAAACATCACAACATTGATAACTGGCTATACCCCAACATAAAATAAAAAGTTAAAAAAAATTAAAAGTAGAAACTATAAAGTGTAAAATTCATCAGTTGAATTACATAAAAATTAAGAATTTCTGTACATTAAATACATAAATAAAAGTAAATAATCAGTGATAAATATTTGTGACATGAGAAAGAATCTTTTAAATCCAAAGGAAAGATATACGTTAAACAAAACAAATTAATATAAATTAGGAACAATATTATCCATATTTTTGGGGGAAAAGATCTATGAATAGAAATCAGACTGGAGGTTATACTCCAAAAATGTTAACTGTAGGTATCTGTCTAGAGCAATGCATAATTTTTATCTTCTTTGCTTTTCTGCATCTTGTGAATTTTCAAAAGGAATATGTGTTAATTTCATCATTGAAAATAAAACTTTAAATAAATTATAGCTGCTATATTTTGGTGTCTAACTTTCTGAGTAGAGGAATGGCGATCCGTTGTTACCTTTCTGCAAGTCTTGGAGCAGTAGAATCTGTTTCCAGGATAGTTAAAACTTGGAAATACAGTGTATGGTCACAAAAGTAGGAGACAAATCCAAGAAGAATTTATTTTCATGTTTTTTACTTACTTTTCTTGTTCTAAGGAGAATTATTAGACAGTAAATAGTGCTTTCTTGGTCTATTTTGTTTCTGTTACAGACTTGAAGCAGCCAAAGATGACTATCGAATACGCTGTGAAGAGTTACAAAAGGAGATGTCTGAACTTCGGCAGCAGAACGATGAACTGACCACTTTGGCAGATGATGCTCAGTCTCTAAAAGATGAAATAGACGTTCTTAGGTAGACAACCTTCCCATCTCTGTAGAGTCTCACACCTGTGATCCCCCAGAACAGTTCTGCCACCGATGTTACAAACTCTAGGGTCTTTGAGCACAGGAAGATGGGGGAACCATTTTCTCATCTGTAAAATGGAAATAACACACATACCTACCTCAACCGACATGTGGAATTAAGTGAGGTGATATTTGTAAGCACTTGGAACAGTATCTGGCAAATAAGTGCTGTATATAAATGTTTGTTAAATAGAAATTAACCTCTGGCCACCGCTTCATACTTGCGTAGCTCTGAGCTTTTCTCATCCCTACTCCTGTTCTTTAATTTTGCATCCTTCAGTCACTTGGTCTTCCTCTTTCTCAGATACCGTCACACCCACACACATGGCTCATCTCCTTGCTGGACTCAACTGTTCTCTCACTGGGCACCTCACTCCCTGCCACCTCGTTTCTGCACCATTCTGCTTGTGTAATATTTCCTCTGTTGGATCATTCCAACCATCTATGTTTTATGCGTTTGCTCTTTGAATGCTGAGAACAAACAGGGAAGATCACATAGTGAGGTAGTTTTGTCCTACTGCAGACTAGTGATCTTACTCTCCACTGGGCTCCTCCCACTGGTCCACCGTTCTACTGCCCATCCGTGTGGGCTCCTCCCACTGGTCCACCGTTCTACTGCCCATCCGTGTGGGCCCCTCCCACTGGTCCACCACTCTACTGCCCATCCATGTGGGCTCCTCCCACTGGTCCACTGTTCTACTGCCCATCCGTGTGGGCTCCTCCCACTGGTCCACTGCTCTACTGCCCATCCGTGTGGGCTCCTCCCACTGGTCCACTGCTCTACTGCCCATCCGTGTGGGCTCCTCACACTGGTCCATTGTTCTACTGCCCATCCGTGTGGGCTCCTCCCGCTGGTCCACTGTTCTACTGCCCATCCATAGATTGCTCTGTCCCCCGTTTCTCTCATAGCTGCTACGTATTTTCGTAATTCTTCTCACCTGACTGCCCCCCACCACACCTCTCCTGTGCTTCAGTCTCAGTAGATGACATTGTCTCCTGCATTGAGGAATGAGGCCATGACCTCTGGACCCTCCATGTGCTGTGTCTCCTGTATTCACGCCCATGTTTTCTCTTTTGCTTCTAGAGTGCAGACCTGTTACTCGTTCTCCTGTCCAGTGCAAATTCCTTCAGTGCTCTGGGTCTCAACCCTTCTTGCTTCTGCAGGGGCCGTGCTACATCAGTTATCATTTCCCTTCACATTTGAATCTGCCTCCTTAGCATACATTTATATGTTTCTGTCCCTCTTATCTTAGAAAAAGTGAGAGACCTATCATTCTCTCCCTCCAGAACAAATTTAGATTACACAAGGTAAAGTTTACATTCTTTCCTTAACCCATTAAAATTCACCACCGCCTGCCCCACTGCTCCACCAAAACAGCTATTCCTCTGGTCACTAATAACAGCCTAATTGCCAAATTATTTGGACAGTGTACAATTTATTTTGCTTTTGTGCTACATGTGACTCTGTTGGCTATCCCCTCCTACTTGCATTCCTTAAATTTTATGTTGTCTATTATAAATTTTGCTGTAATTTTGGTCATACTTTTGAACCTGCACAAAAAACTAAGATGGACTCACCTTTGGTCTTATAATTTCATTAGAACGTGTTACTTCCTGGCAATCCGCTTGGTTTAGCACTGTCTACAGCAGCTTTACCATTGCGGATGTGTTTGTGATTTCTGGTTTCCCATCTCATTCTAGACATTCTTCTGATAAAGTGTCTAAACTAGAAGGCCAAGTGGAATCATATAAAAAGAAGCTAGAAGATCTTGGTGATTTAAGGCGTCAGGTTAAACTCTTAGAAGAGAAGAATACTATGTATATGCAGAACACAGTTAGCCTAGAGGAGGAGCTGAGAAAAGCCAACGCGGCTCGAAGTCAACTCGAGACATATAAGAGACAGGTAAGGAGAGCAGCACAATTTCTTAACGCCGTTTTCAGCTGAGCTCTCCAGTGTGACGCTGGCTTATCAGAGTCCGCTGACTTGTTTTCATGGTATTTGGTTTTTCACCTATGAAACTTAGTTCTTATCCAGGGCTTATTGATTGGTCTCTATAGCAGATCCTTTTATTATTTATTATTTTTAATTTATTGTGTAATACTTGAGAAATACACAAAGGTAAAAAAATAGTACAATAAGTATCCATGCTTAATAAACAAAACACTCTCCCCCTCCTCATTGCAGTAACCGCTAGCCTATTTTGTGGGTTTTGTGCCTCTTTATTCTTTATTCTCTTTATTCTTCCCTGCACATACACACACACATACATATGTGTGTGTGTGTATCCCTAAGAACTTATAACACTTTTGACATTTCAAAACTTTATATAATGATATAGTGAAAGTTCTCTTCTGCGATTTGCTTTTGCTCAGTGGTATTTGTGAGATTTGTTTTGTTGATAGTTGTAGCTTTATCCCATTCACTTGTACCGATCTGTAGTATCCTGTTGAGTGACAATACCACGTTTATCCATTTTTCTGGAGAAGGACATATAGGATGTTTTGTCTTTTTCTTTAATATTGCAAGAAAGGCCACTGTTAATAGTACTGAACATGTCCTCTTCGATACATGTGTGGAAGTTTTACAACTATGTGGAATATCTTCCTTAGAGAGTCTTCATTTAGTTAGATATTGCCAAATGCCCTACACTGTGATTTTATTACCAGCAGGCAGTTTGTATGAATTCTTGTTGCTGCTCCACATCATCACCAACACATAGTATTATCAGACTTGAAATTTTGCCAGTTGAAGGATGGATTTGAAATGATGTCTCCTTATGCTGATTATACTTTGCGTTACCCTAATTGCATATATATTTACTGATCACAGTTCTTTTGTGAATTGCCTATTTTTATCTTTTATTCATTTTTAAAGTTGGATTATTTCTTTTATTGATTCTGAAAGTTCTTTATTTGTTCCTGGTATTAATCTTTTGTCACATGTTGCATTTATTTCCTAGCAGTCTGTGACCTGTCCTTTTACTTTTTTTGAGATTGATAATTTTAACATGATGAACTTTAAATACCTTTTTCTTTATGATTTGTGCTTTTTAAAAAAAAATTTATTGGAGTATAGTTGATTTACAGTGTTTTGTTAGTTTCATTTGTATGATTTGTGCTTTTTATGTCTCAGTTAAGAAGTCATTTCCTACATAAGGTGTAACACTAATCTCTGTTTTCTTTACGGAGGTTTAAAGTTTGTTTTGTACATTTAGGTCTTTAATCCACAAGAAATTGATTTTCATATAGGGTGTGAGGTAGTGATACATTTAATATTTTTCGTCTTTGTGGACAACCAGTCAACTTGGCAGCTTTTATTTAATAATCAGTCTCTTCTGCAGTGCCCTGCAATTCTATCTTATCATATATCTAAAGTTACCATGTTATATGTGGGTTTGTTTATGGCACTCTCTTCTGTTTCATTGGTCTGTTTGTCTACTCTAACACCAAAACACTCTCTTATCATCTATAGATCTTTAGTAATTTTGATATTTGGGTAGCACAGATACCCGCACCCTGTTCTTTTTCAAAATTGTTTGTCTATTCTTAGACTTTTCTGTTCCCTTTAAACCCAGAATCTTTGGAAATTGGAATTACATTGAATCTGTTGATCAGTTTAGGGAGTATTGACATCTTTATGACAGTAAATGTTCCTATCAATGAATATAGTATCTTTCCATTTATTTAGATCTTCAGTGTCTTTCAATTAAGTTTTATAATTTTCTTATAAATATCATGCACATATTTTGTTATAGTTACTCTTAGGTACTTTATGTATTTGGTTGCTTTTGTAAATGCAGTTAGAAAAAGAAAAGATACCATTTTCAGTGTGTTGCTCATTTATGTGATTAAATTGTTTTTTATATGTTGATTTTACAATCTTGCCAAATTCCCATATTATTTCTAATAATGTCTGTTAGTTCTTTTGGCAGAAGTCATATTTTGTACAAATAAAAGCCATTTTGTTTCTTTCTATGGCATACCCTTTTTTTCTTCTTAATCAACATGGCTGGCCTTTAGTACAGCCTTTATTAGAAGCAATAATAATAGGCAACCATTTCTTGTTGATTTCATACACAATGCTTTAAATGTTTTACCAGTATATTATAAGGCTTGCTGTAGGTTTTGTAGCCACCTTTCATTAGGATAACAAAATTTCATTGTATTCCTGATTTGCACAGGTGTTTATCTTAAATGGATGTTGGATTTAATCAGCTACACCTATTGAGAGACTCCTATGCTGCTGCTTCTTTCTATTAATCTGATGAATTATATTAATGGATTTCTATGTTTAAACCATCCTTGCATTCCTGAGATAAACTTAGTTTAGTCATAGCAGATTTATTTGTGGTTTCACATTGTTAGATTTGCTTTGTTCATGTTACTTGGAATATTTTGCCTCTATGATTTGTCTACTTAAAGTTTTCTATCTCGTGCTTTGCTTGTGTTCTGATTTTGGCATCAAAATTGTACTAGCTTACGGGCTTCCCTGGTGGCGCAGTGGTTGAGAGTCTGCCTGCCGATGCAAGGGACATGGGTTCGTGCCCTGGTCTGGGAAGATCCCACATGCCACGGAGCGGCTGGGCCCGTGAGCCATGGCCGCTGAGCCTGCGCGTCCAGAGCCTGTGCTCCATAACGGGAGAGGCCACAACAGTGAGAGGCCCGCGTACCGCAAAAAAAAATAAAATAAAAATAAAAATTGTACTAGCTTAATATAATAAATTAGAGGAGTTTTAGTAGAGCAACCCTGTACACCATGAATGTCTGGCAAGATTTTTTTGGTGAATACATTTTTTCCCAACATTTCATTATGAAAATTTTCAACATATAACAAAGTTGGACTGAGAAATTACCAAAAATAAATGTAGCCCAAAGAAACTATAAATGTGATTAAAGGGTATAAAATTAAAATAAGAAATGATTTAATTAGAGTTCCAGAGGAAGGAACGGAAAGAATTGTAGGACATTATTTGAAGGAAAGGATGGCTGAATGTTTTTCAGAATTGACGAAGGGCATCAGATTTAGTATTAACAGTGAATTACAAACAGAATAAATGAAAAAGAAATCTACACCTACAACTATTGTAGTGAAATTGCGTAATACACTAATTCTCTATCTGTTTCTGATCTGGAGCTTAATATATTTTATCTTTCAGTATAATATTTTTCTTTCTGCAGTTTCTCTTTGGGTGCTCTTTCAAACCTGCTCGATCATATTTGGTGGTCTTTTATTCCTTTTATAATTTAGATTTCTTTATTTAATTTCTGTAAGTATTAAACCTAGTGTTTTATGTCTGATAACTTTCAGTGTAATATTTTTCTTTCTGCAGTTTCTCTTTGGGTGCTCTTTCAAACCTGCTCAATCATATTTGGTGGTCTTCTATTCCTTTTATAATTTAGATTTCTTTATTTAATTTCTGTAAGTATTAAACCTAGTATTTTATGTCTGATAACTCCAATTTGAAATCCTGAGAGGTCTTATTCTACTATTTCGTTGTTAGCGCTATTAATGTTCTTCTGCTGACTGTTGTTCGTAGCGTATTATTTCTTTAAGACTTTTGTAATTTTAGATTTTGCTCTGTCATTTGGCTCATCTTTACCTTTGGGAATACTGGGGACCTGGTTGAGGTTGTGTTCCTCCAGTCAATGGATGTTTTTCTTATGCCAGATTTTCCACAGCATTACCAATCAGGACGACTTTAAATTAATTGCTTGGCTTAGGATTTGCCAGACAAGGCGTGTGGTAAACATTCAAGCACAAATCCATGCATTTGCAGGCTGTAGTTAAACATTTTCAAGTTACACTTTTTAAAACCCAGAACATTCACTTTAAGATGGGCAAGTTTCCTTATTGATTTTGCCAGCTGATGGGTTTTTTTTCCCTAACCTACCTGTTTACTGACTCACCACCTTTTATCAGAGTCCAAGGTAGTTTAACAGCAACCTGTCTTCCAATAATTTTAAAGGCCTGGGTTCCTGGTATTGCCAGGTGGCATCTCACACTGCCCATAGCATCCTCACAAACTTCCTGCTCCACTTTTAACCCCTGAGGATTTCCCTTACTTTGTTATAAGCCTAGCAATGCAGTTGTATTCTTTTCCCCTAGCATTTCTTTTGCTTCATGCTAAATGGGTTTCCAGACTGCAGTTTCCTGTGTTACAGGAAGTGGAAGTCCTGTAGGTTTTTATAGTTTTGAACATTTGTTCCTCTGGATGATCTGGTTTTAGAACCCATAGTATCTGGACAGATTTTTGTACCTGGTTCTCTCCATTGGGTTAGGCTCCTGTATCATGTGTATTTTTTTTGAGTATTTTGGGGGGAGAGAATTTTCATAGATCTGTAGAAGAAAATAATAATAATTTCTAATGTTTCAAATTATAAAAATTAATGGTACTTTTCTGTACAGGTAGTAGAACTGCAAAATAGATTATCTGAAGAATCGAAGAAAGCAGATAAATTAGATTTTGAATATAAGCGGCTAAAAGAAAAAGTTGACAGTCTTCAAAAAGAAAAGGATGTGAGTATATATATTAGGTATTTTGGTTTTGTGCAGTGCTGAGATTAAGAAAATGATATTTAATTCATGTTTTGCCTACATTAATTTCTTCTTCTATTTATAAATTTGAAAATTTGAGATCTTTTTTTTAAATTATAGAAGATTTACATTTGTGTTTCAGAAATAGATCTAAAATAAAAGATTGCTATTTTAATTTCTTTTTTATATATTTAACTTTTCTACCACTGTTGCTTCTTTTCCTTCGTCTTTCTTGTGACTTTCTAGAAATTTATGTAGCTTTTCTGTTTTCTGTATGAAGACACAATTCTTTTTGTTGTTGTTCAGGATATTTTGAAGCTTTTAAAAATATTTTTACTTTGTCGTGACTTATGAATATACATGATTTATGAATATTCCAGCATATTTTGAAGCTTTTTAAAATACTTTTACTTTGTCGTGACTTATGTTGTTTGATCTTTTATGTTTCATGAAAAGAAAGTTATTTACATAATAAGCTACTCGTTGTTAAAGATGGAGTAGGTGGTTTTGTTTCTTAGGATTAACTGGATAGGATCCTGCCTTGCACGTAGTAGATACTCAGTATTGTTAAACAGGAAAAAAATCGTTTCCTTCTGTGATCTTTCTGTAGAAGGTCAAAAGGTGTAACGTGTCCATGTTCACCACTGTCTATCATTCTGTTAGGTAAGGCAAAGACCACTGATGGGTAAACTCATAAAGCTTGAAGCTAACTTTCCTCATTCTTAATGTCCCTCCAGAGGTTAAGAACAGAAAGGGATTCTCTGAAGGAAACCATCGAAGAGCTTCGTTGTGTTCAGGCTCAAGAAGGGCAGCTCACAACTCAAGGTAACAACATGTCAGTAGCCCAAGCAAGGTTACTCATTTCTGATAGTATCAGGAAAAATATTAGATTCATTTTAAGATGATTGCGCCAAAGACGAGAACTTGAATTCGGTAAAGAGGCCATGAGATTGATACAGATTTTGAACTGTTACCCAGATTTTATGACTGTAGTTACAGGACTGGATTTACTTGCCTACTTTTTAATTTTAATTATATTTAAATGCTTGGGTTTTATTAAATCAAAAGCATAAACATTTGTTAAATCATCTCTGTGAATAATACACCTGAAAAGTTTTTAGTGACCTCTTTAAAAGTGTATCAGACTTTCTAAATCAGGGATTCTTCTCGGCTGAGATGGGAGGTGGGTATCAGTTCACTAAGAGACTGAACATCCAAAGTGGAAACCTTCTCCTTCTCACAGGAGAGGAGCAGCACTTAGCTGAGGGTTTACCTTCTACCACTCGAGGGATGCAGGACCTGGTTGCTGACTTACACAGCCGCCCCCTCTGTTCACTCCCACTCCAGCTACCAGCCCTTGGCTCTTCAGTTACCTGAGACTAGAATTTTTCTTCTCCTCTGACTACAGCCTCCTCTTCCCCTCCTCACTCCTTCTACCACACCTGCTCACCGGCTCCATCCACCTTCAGCCCGCTCTGTAGTCTCTGCTGATCGGCTACTGATCACCGCCTCTTCCAGCTCACCCAGCCTGCATACCAGCCATTTCAACTGTGTTCTCATCACCACTGTCTTTCCTTATCCTCTTGACTTACTTCAAGCCCTAATTCGTTTTATTCTGTACTCCAGATTACCAAGGCCAGCTAAAAAAAATTACGTATCTTTCTGTTTTTTTCCTTTTCTTTTTTGTTTACTGAGGTATAATTGACATATAATATTATACTCTTAGTTTCACATGTACAGTATGATTCGATATTTGTATGTATTGCAAAATGGTCACTGTAGTAAGTCTAGTTAGCTACCATCTGTCCCCATATACAGTTGAAAAACATTGTTTTCTTGTGATAACTTTTAAGATTTACTCTCTTAGTGACTTTCAAATATACAATACTGTATTATTATGTACACCATGCTATACATTACATCCACGTGACTTATTTTTTTTATACCTGGATGTTCGGACCTTTGGACCCCCTTCACCCATTTAGCCCACCCCCACGCCCCAGCTTTCTTCTCCATAGCGGCTGCACTGATTTACGTTCTCATCAGCTGGGCGCAAGGGCTCCCTTTTCTCCACATGCTCACCAACACTTGTTATTTCTGGTCTCTTTAATAATAGCTGTTCTAACAAGTGTGAGGTGATAGCTCATTGTGGTTTTGATTTGTATTTCCCTGGTGATTAGTGATGTTGAGCCTTTTTCATGTACCTGTTGGCTATTTGTGTATCTCCTTTGGGAAAATGTCTATTCAGATCCTTTGCCCATTTTTTAATTGGATTGTTTGGGGTTTTTTGCTATTGAGTTATATGAGTTCTTTATGTATTTTGGATATTAACCCCTGATCAGATAACTGATTTGCAAATATTTTCTTCCATTCGATAAGTTGCCTTTTCATTTTTTTCATGGTTTCCTGTGCTGTGCAGAAGCTTTTTAGTTTGATGTAGTTCCACTTGTTTATTTTTGCTTTTGAGAAAATTATACATCTTTCTTGACTGTCCTCACCAAAAAACAAATGATTTCTGATCATAATTGGATCCTTGTTGCTGCTTGGTAGTCCTTTCACGTATCTCTAGTCAATTCTACATGAGTTTCCCCAAAATTTTGAGAATCTAGCCTTGAACCTTAATGCTTTAATTCTTAGCTCCTGTATCATCAAGAAAAGGGAGGCCATCTTATGTAAGCTTTCACGTGTTTCTTTATTACCTTTAAACCTTATTCGTGTATATATCCTTTTTTTTCTTTTAATATTTATTTATTTGGTTGCACCAGGTCTTAGTGGCAGCAGGCAGGCTCCTTAGTTGTGGCATGCGTGCTCCTTAATTGTGGCATGCGAACTCTTAGTTGTGGCATGCATGTGGGATCTAGTTCCTTGGCCAGGGATCAAGCCCGGGCCCCCTGCATTGGGAGCACAGAGTCTTAACCACTGTGCCACCAGGGAAGTCCCTCATGTATATATCCTTGAGCTAGCAGTTTTGCTCTAAAAATTTACCCTATGAACTAAAACATCATCTATAATAGTGAAATTTAGAACCAACATAAAAGTTCAGCAGTATAGGAATGGCATTCTCATTCAACTGTATACTTTAGAGCCATTAAAAAGAATGAAGTATATCTTATATATGCCTGACGTGGAGGGCTGGGTATGTTATATCATTAAGTCAAAAAAGTAGGTGGCACCATTCATGATAAACATTCTTTTTTCAAAAAAATTTTTTAATTGAAGTATGGTTCATTTACAATGTTGTGTTAGTTTCTGGTGGACAGCAAAGTGATTCATTTATACATTTATGTACATTCTCTTTTGTATTCTTTTCCATTATGGTTTATTACAAGATATTGAATGTACTTCCCTGTGCTATACAGCAGGACCTTGTTGTTTATCTGTTTTATACACAGTAGCTTGCATCTGCCAATCCCAAACTCCTAATTTATCACCGCCCCCCACTCTCCCCTTTGTTAACCATAAGTTCGTTCTCTAAGTCTGTGAGTCTGTTTCTGTTTTGTAGATGTCATGATAAACACTCTTAGCAATCTAGGGATAGAAGGAAACTTCTGCAGCCTAGTAAAGGACGTCTATGAAAATCCTACAGCTGACCTCATACTTAATAATGAAAGACTAAATGCTTTTCCCTAAGATCAGGAACAAGGCAAGGCTGTTCAGTCTTGCCACTTCTATTCAACATGGAGGTTCTAGCCAGTGCAGTCAGGCAAGAAAAAGAAATAAAGGGCATCCAGAAAGGAAAAGAGGATGTAAAAAATCATAGATCTGATAAATGAGTTCAGCAAGGTCTCAATATACAAGATCAGTATACAAATACCAATTATATTTCTATGTACTACTAGTATACAATCTGAAAATGAAATTATAATAGTATGATAAAGAATAAACTGCTTAGAGATAGGTTTAACAAAGAAATGCAAGACTTCTACACTGAAAACTATGAATCATTACTAAGATAACTTAAAGATCTAAATAAATGTAAAGATAGTCCACATTCAGGTGTTGGAAAAAGCACTATAGTTAAGACTACAGTTCTCTTCATATTGGTCTAAAGATTCAATGCAATCCCAATCAAATTCTCAGCAGACTTTTTTCTAGAAATTGACAATCTGATTCTATAATTTATATAAAAAAACAAAGGAGCCACTATATAACCAAAAAAAATCTTAAAAAATAAAAAGTTGGAGAACTTACACATCCTGATTTCAAAAGTTACTATAAAACTACTGTAATTGAACAGCATGAAACTCACATATGGAAAGACATAGAGATCAGTGTAGTATATGCCACATTAATAGGATGAAGGGGAAAAAACCACATGATCATCTCAACTGATGCAGAAAAGGCAACTGACAAAATCCAACACCCTTTCATCATAAAAAACTCAATAAAGTAGGAGGAGAACTAGAAAGGAAACTTCTACAACTTGATAAAGGCCATATGAAAAACCCACAGCTAACGTCATACACAGTGGTGAAAGACCGAAAGCTTTTCCTGTAAGATCAGGAATAAGACAATGATGCCTGCTACCAGCACTTCTACACTTCTGTTCAATGTAGTATAGGATCTTCTAGCCAGAGCAATTAGACAAAGAAAAAAAATCTAAATTGGAAAGGAAGTACTAAAATCATCTCTGTTTGCAGATGACGTGATCTTATATGTTGAAACCCTTTAAAAATTACACATGCACACACACATACAAAAAGCTCTGAGAACTAATAAAATGAATTCAGCAAATTTACAGGATATAAAATCAACCCACAAAAATGCGTTATGTTTCTATACACTAGCAATGAACAATATGAAAAGTAAATTAAGAAAACAATTCCATTTACAATAGGATTAAAAAGAATAAAATACTTGGGAATAAATCTAACCAGGGAGACACTTGTACCTTGAAAACTACAAAACACTGCTGAAAGAAATTAAAGAAAACCTAAATGGGAAGATATCCCATGTTCATTTAACACTTAATATTGTTAAGATGACAGTGCTACTGAAAACAATCTACAGGCGGCTTCCCTGGTGGCGCAGTGGTTAAGAATCCGCCTGCCAATGCCGGGGACACGGGTTCGAGCCCTGGTCTGGGAAGATCCCATGTTCCGCGGAGCAAGTAAGCCCATGAGCCACAACTACTGAGCCTGCGCTCTAGAGCCTGTGAGCCACAACTACTGAAGCCTGTGCGTCTAGAGCCCATGCTCTGCAACAAGAGAAGCCGCCGAAATGAGAAGCCCGCGCACCGCAACCAAGAGTAGCCCCTGCTCACCGCAACTAGAGAAAGCCTGCACGCAGCAATGAAGACCCAACGCAGCCAAAAATAAATAAATAACATAAATAAACTTACATTAAAAAACCCTACAGATTCAGTGCAGTCCTTATCAAAATACCAACAGCATTTTTTGCAGAAATAGAAAAACCCAGACTAAAATTTATATGGAATCTCAAGGGATCCTGAATAGCCAAAACAAGCTTGAAAAAAGAAAAAAAAATAGCTTGAGTACTCATACTTCCTGATTTCAAAACTTAGTATAAAGTTAGAGTAATCAAAACAGTATGTATAGGTATAAGGACAGATATATAGACCAATGGAGTAGAATAGAGAGCCTAGAAATAAACCCTCACATATGTAATAAATTGATTTTCAACAAGAGTGTCAAGACCACTTAGTGGGGGGAAAGGAAAGTCTTTCAAACAGATTGTGCTGGGAAAACTGTATGTCCACATCCAAAAGCATGAAGTTGGACCCTTACACCATATACAAAAAAGGAACTCAAAATGGATCAGAGACCTAAATGTAAGAGCTAAAGCTATAAAAATTTTTAAAAAACATAGAGGAAAATCGTCATGATGTTGGATTTGGCAGTGATTGCTTGGAATTGATACCAAAAGCACAGGCAACAAAAATAATGGGTAAATTGGACTTCATCAAAATTAAAAACTTTTGTGTTTCAAAGAACGCTTATCAACACAGTGAAAAGGCAACCCACAAGATGGGAGAAAATATTTGCAAATCATTTATCTGATAGATGATAGATGTCAAGAGTGTATAAAGAACTTCTACAATTCAACAACAACAAAAAGAAACTACAAAAGTCCTTTGCAGTTCACAAAGGACTTGAATAGACATTTCTCCAAAGAAGATATACAAATGACCAGTAAGCACATGAAACAGTGCTCAATATCATTGGTCATTAGAGAAATGCAAAGCAAAACCACAGTGAGATACCACTTCACACCCATTAGGATGGCTACTATCAAAAGAGAAAAAAAAAGGAAAGTAACAAGTGTTGGTGAGGGTGTGGAGAAGTCGGAGCCCTCTTGCCTTGCTGGTGGGAACGCAAAATGGGTCAGCCACTGCGGAAGAGTTTGGTGGTTCTTTAAAAAGTTACCATATGATCCAGAAATTCCATTCCTAAGTGTATATACAAAAGAATCAAAGCAAGGACTCAGCCACATCCTGGTATACCAGTGTTCATAGCAGCATTATTCACAATAGCCAAAAGGTGGGAACAACCCATGTGTCCATAGACAGATACATGGATAAAGAAAATGTGATATGTATGTATAATGGGATATTATTTGGCCATATAAAGAGATGAAGTTGTGATAAATGGTACAACATAGATGAATATTGAAAACATTATGTTAGGTGAAGTGAGCCAGACACAAAAGGGCAAATATTGGTGTGAGGTGTCTAGAATGGGCAAATTCTTTTAGACAGACAGAAATTGGAATTAAAGTTATGAGGAGCTGAGGGAGAAAGTAATGGGGAGTTACTGCTTAATGGTTCCAGAATTTACGTTGGTTGTTTTTTTTTTTTTTACATCTTTATTGGAGTATAATTGCTTTACAATAGTGTGTTAGTTTCTGTTTTATAACATAGTGAATCAGTTATACATATACCTCTGTTCCCATATCCCTTCCCTCTTGCATCTCCCTCCCTCCCACCCTCCCTATCCCACCCCTCCAGGCGGTCACAGAGCACCGAGCTGATCTCCCTGTGCTATGCGGCTGCTTCCCACTAGCTATCTGCCTTACGTTTGGTAGTGTATATATATCCGTGCCACTCTCTCGCTTTGTCACAGCTTACCCTTCCCCCTCCCCATATCCTCAAGTCCATTCTCTAGTAGGTCTGTGTCTTTATTCCTGTCTTACCCCTAGGTTCTTCATGACTTTTTTTTTCTTAGATTCCATAAATATGTGTTAGCATACGGTATTTGTCTTTCTCTTTCTGACTTACTTTACTCTGTAGGACAGACTCTAGGTCCATCCACCTCATTACAAATAGCTCAATTTCATTTATTTTTATGGCTGAGTAATATTCCATTGTATATATGTGCCACGTCTTCTTTATCCATTCATCGGATGATGGACACTTAGGTTGTTTCCATCTCCTGGCTATTGTAAATAGAGCTGCAATGGACGTTTTGGTACATGACTCTTTTTGAATTATGGTTTTCTCAGGGTATATGCCCAGTAGTGAGATTGCTGGGTCATATGGTAGTTCTATTTGTAGTTTTTTGAGGAACCTCCATACTGTTCTCCATAGTGGCTGTATAGAATTTACATTTTGAGTGATGAAAGAGTTTGGGAATAGATAGTAGTGATGGTTCCACAACATAGTGCCTTAGCGCCAACATGGGACTTAGTGCCACTCAATTGTACACTTAAAAAGTGTTAAAATGATATAATAACAATGTTGTAAGGCAATCGTGTAAGGGAACTGTGACATGGTTTTTTACTTGAATTAAAGGTTTTAGCTGTTAAAATTAATGCTCAGAGTAGGAGTTCATATAGGAACTAAAGGAGGTAGCTGTGCCCTCTCTTAACCTTGCACCCATGATTGTTTGTTTACAGGGTTAATGCCTCTGGGAAGTCAGGAATCTTCAGATAGTCTGGCAGCAGAGATTGTCACACCTGAAATCAGGTAAGGAGGTGGTGAAGGTCACAGCCACACTGCGCAATATTCTTGGAGAAGACATACTCCTCTGTAACATAGAGGACCAGTTCCTTTTCTTTATCGCTAACACTTTCAACACGAACTCGAGGTTAGATGTCCATGATTTCAGCATGTTAGGGGCTTTCTTCAGCTGTCCCCACAGAGACTTGATTTCTCTCTTTGGGAGGACAGTGTCTCACACATACTCAGTAAACTAATATATCTGTGCTTGGGCATCCTCAGCAGACATTTAGCAGTGAAACCACGTGGCCCAAAGACAAAGGTTATGCTTAGCCATCAGCCTGCAAAATAATTAGTCTCAGGCTTCCCTGGTGGCGCAGTGGTTGAGAGTCCGCCTGCCGATGCAGGGGACACGGGTTCATGCCCCGGTCTGGGAAGATCCCACATGCCGCGGAGCGGCTGGGCCCGTGAGCCATGGCCGCTGAGCCTGCGCGTCCGGAGCCTGTGCTCCGCAACGGGAGAGGCCACAACAGTGAGAGGCCCGCGTACAGCAAAAAATAATAATAATAATAATAATAATTAGTCTCTAGATTTATTACTCAAGTACAGGGAATGGTCTGGGAAAGACAGAATGCACAGACAGGAGGAAGCATCTCCTCATCTCTACTACTCTTCCCTCAGTAGTACCTTACATTTGTATTTAGTCATAGCATTTTAAATATTCCATTTATTTCAATATATGCCTGGCTTTATGTTTAAGAATGAAAAATTGATAGGTAGCCACTAGCTGTCCATCAGAAGGTGAATGAGTAATCCTGAATACTGCTTTTACCTTGTTTGGGCTAATTTGCCCCCTTTTTAAATTGACACTAGCCTGGATTCTTCATAACATCCTTGGAGGTATTAACGAAAATAATGGTTGTGTAAAAGTTTTATAAACTGTGAAAGTTGCAATAGGCATTGAAATACTTACTGAATAACTGAAGACAATGTTTTTTGTTGTTGGCATTTGTTTAAGAAGGACAGACAAAGGTGTGTAATGGAACCACCAATTCTGGAAGCATCTTGTATACCTTTTACTTTTCTGCCATCTGACATGGTACTTTACTATTGGACCAATAAAGTTTGTTGAATGAATAAATACACTTATTTTTATGACTATTTATAAATAAATGGTTATGTCCAAAAACCAAATTTTAAGGAAGCTTATAGGTAATGCAGTTAGATTTTTAAGTTCTGAGACAAAAGAACAATGATAAAAATTCAACAAATAAAATGGGTTTTATTGAGTATTACTCAATACAAGTTAAAATATTCTCTGTGTCTAGAATATGTCTAGACGAGCTATCAAGAAAATGAAATAGTACAAAGGATGAAATTTCTCAATGTATATCATAGACAATGGGTCAGTATTATTGATGCATAATGAAATTTGATCTTCCAGTTTGCAAAAATCTGTTAAAAGTGATGATTTTCACTGATGTTAAGGGTGTGGAGAAATTGGAAACCTCATAAGCTAGGAGTAAAAGATTAAAGTGATACAATCTTTTTCAAGTGAGATATAATTGACATATCACTGTGTAACAGCGTTAGGTATACAACATAATGATTTGCTATGTGTGTATGTTGTGAAATGATTACCGTATTAAGTCTAGTTAATATCCATAACCACACATAATTACCAAAAAATTTTTTTTCTTGTGGTTGTACAACTTTTCTTTTGAGCAGTTTGGCAGAATGTGTATGTTGTCTAAAAAATGTGCCTATCTTTTGACAGAAAAATTACTTTTCTGAGAATTAATTCTGAGGAAATACCCAAGGATATACACAAAAGGATGTTTATAAAGCTAATCATTAATAACATGTTAAAGTTCAAAATTGATAATAATCTAAATGCCCAATAATTGGGCGTGAATTAAATAATGATCGTCTATATATATATATATATATATATATTTTTTTTTTTTCTTTTTGCGGTATGCGGGCCTCTCACTGTTGTGGCCTCTCCCGTTGCGGAGCACAGGCTCCGGACGCGCAGGCCCAGCGGCCATGGCTCACGGGCCCAGCCGCCCCGCGGCATATGGGATCCTCCCAGACCGGGGCACGAACCCGTATCCCCTGCATCGGCAGGCGGACTCTCAACCACTGCGCCACCAGGGAGGCCCTCGTCTATATATTTTAACATGTCATTTAAAATATTAAAGTATAAAATTTAATGCTATGAAAAGATTGTGAAAAGTTAAGTATAAATAGCAGATACCAATGTAACAGGTACTGTGAGATTCATTTTTACAACTGTTTGCATGTTTGTACGTATGCATAAAGTTAGAAGGCTGTATTTCAGCAGTAATTATTTTGCACTGCAGGGTTATGGAGGGTTTGTATTTTCTTCTCATTTATCTTTTTCACCCTACAATGAGCTTGTTTTACTTTGTAATTGACAAATATGATGAAGTCATTTTTTTCAGTTTACAAAATATATCAAGTTCTGTGTAACTGCTTGAGTTGGGTTACAGACTTGACTCTCATCTTTTCAGTAGCAAAAGTTAAAGTACTTTATAAGGTTTACAGTGTTTACAAAATAAGAGCAGAATGTTTTGTGTGTGTTTGATATTTCGCTTTTGTTTTTTCTTTTTCCATGAGAAGCACAGTTTTTCATAGCATCTGGTATGGATAGTAATATCTTCTTCATGCGGCCCTCTAGAGATGACCCTCTCTAACATAAAGGACGAATTCTATCTTCAAGACGTATATCTTCAATGATATCGTCATGTGAATTAATGTTCAATTATATCATCCCTGCAGTATTCATAGTGGCAAGTTTTGTGTGGCTGTTGCTTTTAGCATCCCTCAGTGTAAGCATGTGGCATCACGCAAAGAGCCCAAAACAATGCAGTCCAGTAACCTGGCTCTGATAATCTGTCTTGTTACAAGACTACAGTTTTACCGTATCTACAGGAATGGGTGGACTGCATGTCTTGAAGGCATTCTTCGTTGAATGTTACATCTTGCCACCAAATTATTGGTAATGTAAGAGCATAGCACTAGAGATGATGTTTTGTTGACGAGAACCAAAGAACAAATACATAGGTGCATTCACAGCTTAAATGCTTAAATCATTCACAGCTTAAATGCTTAAATCAGAAAGGAAATAGGATTTTGAAACCTCATTCATTACAAGTCATGCTATATGGGGATTCTGTTATCTTCAGATTGTCCATTCTAAAAAGAAAGTGCTTAAGACCTGAAATATAATGTCTCAGCCAGTTACAACAGGAGCTAAATTCTTTCCAGGTACTTTGTTTTTCATTTCTGCTCTGTGTATTAAATCTATAACAGTGCATAGCTGGATTTTGGTAACTACGTTAATCCGTTTTGCTTCTGCTCTCAGGGAGAAACTTATTCGTCTTCAGCATGAGAATAAGATGTTAAAAATTAACCAAGAGGGTTCAGACAATGAAAAAATCGCCTTATTGCAGAGCCTTCTAGATGATGCCAGCCTACGGAAAAATGAACTGGAGACAGAGAACAGGTAGGAGGCACATGGCAGCAGCTTAGACACAGGTTTTCTCTATTTACCTTGATTTGATTCCCTTAAACAAAGGTTTGAGTTGTGGTTTGAAAAGTGAAAGTGTGTTATTCCATTTCATTTCAAGAGTACTTTTTTCCACTTTTCCACTTATGGGCATATTTGCCCAAAAGTATAGTGTCTCTGTAATAGCATTCCCGTCTTTAGCTCTTCTGGCAAAATGATACCAAAGTCCTACCATTTTCCCTTTTTAATCACTAATTAAAACTAGAGGATTAAAAAAAGTCACGATTTATTCAGTCTTTCGAGACAATTTTACTTCATAGTCATGCTTATATTAGTAGAGTTTACCCTGTTTTTACAAGCTAATGTTTCAAAGAATTGACTGGTATGAGGAAAACAGTAGGATCCATCATGATTCAATTGATAGGGCTTTTTTTTTTAATCTGTTATTTCTTGTGACTCTGATAGGAAGTCATCCATCTTATGAACAGTTCAATTATTTTGAGAATTTAGAATCTGCATATTTAACAAAACATCACTTTTCTGCTTGTAAGTTTTAAGAGTATTGCAGTAGGCAGTTTATCCAAACTACTTTTAAACCAGTAGCTTGCTCTGGCAAGGGCTACTTTTATAATTTATTGTGACAGTCCTCTCATTCTTTTCCTTTCTGGAAATGTTTCTTAAATACCAGACATATGATGTCTTTTCTTTTTCTTAGAGCTGTGATGTTCTGTCATTTGTGAGGGATTTGACAGTTTTATAAATAGTTTCACAGTTTATGTGATATTACAGATTCTTCGCTTATTCTGCCTGATTGATTTGACATTTCCCAGGTGTGAGTAGTCTTGAGAGTCAAAACTGTTATGATAGTTTTACATATCCTACCCTTCTTCCTGTAACTTTAATTTTTAAAGCTGCTGAGGGAGAATCAGCAAACAGTGTAAATACCAGGGTGATTATTAGAGCGTAATTAAGCATAAACGTAAGGAGACATTTTTATATCAATTTTTTTTTTTTTTTTTTTTTTTTTTTGCGGTACACGGGCCTCTCACCGCTGCGGCCTCTCCCGTTGCGGAGCACAGGCTCTGGACGCACAGGCTCTGGACGTGCAGGCCCAGCCTCTCCGCGGCACGCAGTATCCTCCTGAGCCGGGGCACAAACCCGCGTCCCCCGCATCGGCAGGCGGACTCTCAACCACTGCGCCACCAGGGAAGCCCTATATCAATTTTTAGGAGCATAGATAATGAATACTTTTTAAAAATACTTAGAAAAAGTGGAAAAAGAGAAGGAGGAGGAATGGGAATTGTAGAAAACAGCAGGCAATCATGCAGAGCCCATGGTGAGAGCACCTTGAGTTACCCCCTTCATCCTTGGCCTCCACTGTCTTTTAGCATCTTAGTGGGGAGAGCCTTCTCCCAACACTAATTTCTTATCAGTGAATCAACACCTACAACGTTTTCTGTTAACACTTTGCCTTGTTTTTCACAGACCTTACAGCTATTACTCTTTCTCCTTCAAAATAGAACAGCTAGCTGTCATTCGTAGAGGACTCGTGCATGTAGATGACTGGTTACCTCCTAAATCCCTGTTATTTACAGCTGTGTTTGTTTATTAAATTACAACGCTGATGATAGCTTACCTGTAGATTATAGCCATCTGTGGGTATTATGATCTGTAACAGTAATACTAGTAATAAGAGGAGCTAACATTTATTAAACTGCTGTTCCAAACATGTTCCAGTGTTGTTCCAGACATTGTGCTAAGTGTTTTAAACATGTGGTCTTACTTTATTAAAGTTTTACACATGTAGGGATTTGGGCTGAGACCCAGGCTACCAGACTCCAAAGCCTCTACTTAACCTCTTTCTTGCCAGTTTATCTTCTGCCACATTTATAAAACGTTTTTTCCCCTGTCTTCTCCTCACAGGATGCTTTTCTCTTAAGTGAGTTATCCTAAGTTTGTTCTTACTGAGTTTAATAACTGTTTACATTACCTGGTCTGTACCTTAACCTCTTACTCTTTGACACCACCGGGTTAGCACCAAGAAAGCAGAGTTTCAGTTCTACTTAGTCTCATAACTGTATGACCTTAAATACAATTTGCTCACCACCATGTGTCACCTTAGAAGGAGAGGTTTGTAGTAAACCTCCAAAGTCCTTTCCAGTTAGTTTTCCCAACAAGTTGGTATTTGTTAAAATCTGTAATACCTGTTGACCCTGAAGCAATGTAAGGAGAGGCAGGAAGAGTCGAGAGTGGAGCCGTATTGGCACGGCTTGGGGAGCTCTCTGGAAGCACGTGTGATCTCCTTCCCTTCCCTCTCAGAGTAGGTTGTGATCTCAAGCTCGCCCTCTCCCTACACCCCCTTGACAACTATATGTAATTAGACTTGGATTAAAATGTTGATTAACTACACCCTTGAAGGGGGAGAAAGAAAGTAGAGGCATTTATAGAGTACCTGCTATGTGCACACCCTTTACATATTATCTCACTTAGTTTTCTAAATAACCCCATGAGGTCAGCATTATAATCCTCATTTATTTTGTAGTTGAAATTTTTTCGTATATATTTACATATATTTTTATAGGTTCGTACATGTGTGTGTACGTCTACGCTCCATGCTTTAATCGATACGTTAGACTATGTTTTATGACATTTACGATGGCTTCCACCTAGTAACAATATTTTTTGACTGAAAAATTTCAAAAATGTCTAAGATGGATAGTTGAAATAGTCTTATAGTTTGATATATTTTTCATATTGCTTCCTGAGAAGATTAAACAAAGTTACAGTTAGCAACGTACTTATGTACCTCTGTTCCATATTGAATATGAGTTTTCAGATAATTCTTTCACTGCGTGAAAAAACAGATTCCTTTGTGTGAAAGACATCAGTTATTATTATAGATTTATTGCCTTTTTACTGTGATTCTCACTAAATTATAGAACCTAGAGGTTTACAGTAAGAATTTCTTGTCACTTGTTGAGTAAAAAAAATTTCTTACTGAACTTCTGGGCTATTTGGATCCTAAATATTCATTGCCCTGTTTTGTCCTTAATTGGGGGCAATCTGGCTTTTACTCAAGTACTTACTAGCCAGTCCAGGGGGAGCATTTAGGACTTTATCTCTCCTCGCCTCTTTACTGTTTTCATTGTGGATCGTGTCCCCATCCTCAGACTTGTTCTCCGTTTCAGGAACAGCCCTCGCTTGTGTCTCTCCCAGTCCTTGGATTACTGTCCAGGACGAGGCTCCTCTTTCAGCCCTTTGCTTGGTGGTCTGCCGTGGCCCCTCTTGTTCCTCCTCCGAGCCGGTTCACATTCTTTCTGGCCACTGTTACTCATGCTCGTGGCTTCAGTCATTGCCGAACGGCTCTTGGGTCTGGAGGGTCGGCTTAGCCCTCCCGCTGGGCTTCAGGTGCAGGTGTCCAGCTGTTCGACAGGCATCTCTCATCACTTCATTTTCGACAAATACCAAATGAAGTCCATTGTGCTGCTTTCTCAGCCTGCTCCTCCTGTATTCCCTTGCTCAGTAAATGGTCCTTGGTAGCTCAGACCAGACTCCTAAGTTACTTTTCGCTCCTTGTATTCCTTTGCATTTTCCGTGCACCCCGCCTCTACCCCCTTCTGTTTCATGGGGAGGCGTGATCACTGTGCCAGCCCCGGTGGGGCTTCCCAGACGGTCTCCTCCACTTTCACACCAGCATGATCTTTCTGAAACGCTGTCTGATCCTTCCACATCGTCCAAGACCTACTGGTCACCTGAATGTTGCATCCTAATGATCTAGAGAATTTATGGGGATTGAGCTCCAGAATCAGCATTTTTAAAGGCTGGCTGGGCTATTCCCATCCCAACAAAATTTTAGGCCCGATTATAGGATAAATAAAAATACATTTGCATTTCTCAGAGGGGTGTCCCAGCCTCTCCTTTTCTCCTCTGGTTTCATCTCCAGCCTTCCTTCGCCTCATAACTTGGTCTTCAGCCATACAGTTCCTAAACTCTTCGTACCCGCTCCCTTTCTGTGCGCTTTGGACATGCTGAATTCTCGATCTTGAATCCCCTTTCCACCCTTAACCACATAAGCGTTTTATTTACTGTCTGGTCTCCATTCAAGCGAAGCCCACCTCCTCCACCCAGTTAGGTGCAGTCCTGGCTTCTCTGAGCAGCCGTCACTCCTGTGTGTACGGCTGTGTGCCGTGTTGAAGTACTGAGCTCGTATTTTATTTCTTTACATTTTGTCTCCCCACTAAGTTCGAGTGCAAGGGTCTGTTAGCGCTGTGCTGAGTGTGTGCCTGACGCTCAGTTTGAATAAACCTACAGTGAAGTGAATTTCAGATAAATATATGTGTATAAATATACCAGCTCAACAAAATGTGTCCACCAGAACACTGCACTGGATATCATCATAGAAATTTTAAGCAATACAAAAAACAACCAGAAAAGTGAGCTACTACGACTACAACATGAGACTTTGTTTTTCTCATTATACTGTTTCTCTAGCCAATGTGAAAACCTAAGGCAAAAGGCATAAGTTTAGTCAGAACTTGGAAAGTTAATGTACCTTTGATTTCTAGGCTGGTGAATCAAAGACTTCTGGAAGTACAGTCACAAGTCGAAGAATTGCAAAAATCTTTACAGGATCAAGGCTCAAAGGCAGAAGATGTAAGTCTTACTATGTACCAGTGATGGTCCAACAGTTTCATAACGTTAAGAAAAGCTATAACTTTTGTTTGATGGTCTGTATCAAAATAATTGTAATTATAGTGGTTATAGAAAAGAAACAGTGTTTTCCTTTTACTAACATTCCTTATAAAAAGGACCAGACGGTACTTTACTGTCACTTTCAGATTCACCCTGCTGGGAATTAGAAGTTCACTTGTAGTTATCAGCTAAAGAATTAATTGGGGTTTTATGTTTTGCATGTGCTCACCTCAGTATTCAGAGTATAGGTTTTTGCCTCTGGTCAAAAAAAAAAAAAAAAATGCTGATAGAAACTTAGCACGTCCAAGTAGCAGCGTTTGTTGTAAACTTGATTTTAAGAAAATAATGCCATTTCTAAAATCCTACCATCTCTAGGTTTATGAATCCCTCTTTCTCCCCCTGCCCCCCGCCACACACATACACACACATACTCGCACGCACACACGCACACGCACATTCTCACACACACGCTCCCCTGCCCCCGCTTGCACGCACGCTCTCTCTCTCTCTCTCTCTCTCTCAAATAGAAGCGTGCTGCCCTATTTTAATATCCCCTTAGCACTCTGCCCTTCTGCTCTAGCCCTGCCTGCTTGGCGGGCACTCACCTAGAAAAGAGTAAGTGTGCCGAGGCGGGAACAGGGTCCTCCCCACCTCGCCATGCTCACCGCCCCTCGCAGTGAGCTGCGGCAGCCCGTAGTAGTCAGGCCCTGATGCAGGCGTAAATCAATCATGTTTTGCAGATCCCTTACATTTACTGAGCTGTGTACCATAGAGCTGCACCTGTAAAAGGGCTCAGAACCAGTGTGAAGAGGGGATAACAACTGAAGTTTAATCTTTGCTTCAGTCAGGTGGTAACTTTTTTCCTTTTGCCAGAGTAATTGGCTCTGAACTCTGGCTTTTGAGTATAAACCTATTTGGTTGTTTTCATTGTTAGAGTCATTTGGGGCACTCAACGTCAAAACTGTAGACACATCTAGTTCCGTCCAGCCTTAGTAACGTAAGAGGGTGTAAAAACAAGACAGCATATTACTTAAAACCTGAGAGTGTGAGGTATAAAAAGCTCACTGGTGACCTAGTTTTATGAGTTTCTTACGCACCCATCTGGCTTATGTTGGCAGCGTGCTGTCTGAGATGACGGGCTGTAGTTTATCCTCTGATGGTGGTAGTTCCTCTTAGACCCCCACATTGATTCCCAGTTCCTAAAATTCTCACCAACATTTAAACCACACCATCCCCTTATTAAAATGGAACTAGTTTGAAATCCCATGGTTTACTTTCAAGCATGCCTTTATCCGGAATGCTAAATCACAAGCAAAACCACCATTCGTGTATGAAAATACTAGTAAAACTAAGAGGGTCTTAGCAGTGAACCAAAGCGGGTAACGTTTCTTAGTTCAGTGAAATCACTAGGTCCCTTAAACTGAGGTAAATGTAGACTTCGTTTTGGTCTCGAAAACGTTGAGGAGACTTTCTGCTGATTTGTTACGGTAGAGAGGGGACGGGTGTGCAGATGCTGGGAAGTAAAAATGGCGAAACATCAGGATCCACTCCGCCTTAGTGTTAGAGCGTAAGAACCATCGTACTTGCTGTTCTTACTTAGATTTAAACATACAGAAAGGTATTTATTCTGTAAAAAAAAGTGTTTACATAACCGGATTAGGTATCCCTGTGGCTATCAAATCTAATTAAATATGCTGTGTGTCATTGCTTTAAGAGGCCATATTTCAGAAATGAGTTCCCAGGCCTAAAAGTACTATTTGCATAAATTAGGCAATTTATTTGACTGCTCAGATGCTAATGAGATGTGTTGCTCTAAATTCTTGAAAATTCTCTCAGAGCTGTTTTCTCTGTAAAGATTCAGATAGAAGCTTGCCTCGTCCTGAAGGCGGGCTCAGCATAATGTGGAGAGAAGTGTGACCCACGGCGTGTGGTTCTTCCCGCAGCAGGTGTTCAGTGTTGTCTGCCCTCTTTTCACCCAACCTCCAGTGTTGCTTCTCAGGAATATGTAATGCACAGAGCAACCTGCCAAGTGGAAGTGATCCTCTCTAAAGAACAACGTAATTTCTGCCCATTTCTGTTACCAAAAGCACAGTCCTTTCATGTGACCTTAAGTCAGAGTAGCGTGAGTTGCACATTTTTATTATTATTTTTATGTCATTTATTTTTAGCTTGGAAGCAGAAAAGCATTGTTATATCCAGGCATATGGATAATTTGAGCTAGCCAAGTGTATAAAACTCCAGAGAACAAGACAGGATGAGGAGACCATAGAAGAAAGAAAAATGTACATTTTTGAAACAAAATGCGTGTCTTTTACTTCTGTTCATGAATTACTAAATCGTTCCTTCTGTTGGCTGCTGTGTTTGCTTCATACTAATATGTCCTCTCTGTCTCTTGGCATGGTTTCTGCTCAAGGCTATTGTAAGTATGGCTTCCTATTCATTTCTATATACTGAAGAGTTTTTTGATTTATACATTATCTGCCATCATAGTTGATACGGTTGAAATTTTAAATTAACAGGGGTTTTATGCAAAAGGAATATACCAAGATTACTTATAGGTTTATGCCCTTTACAATTAAGATACTTTAAGGATATCAGAAACCTAACAGGTCAGACTAAAAGGATCTTTGCTCCTTTTTTTTCCCATCCCACTCCTACCCCCATTGTTCTAACTAGTTTGTTTTTATAAAGTATTTTGAAGCTAGCTTGCTGTCATAGTCTGGCCTCCTGCTGCCGCATTTTATGAGAGTAACAGTCTTCCACTGGAGAGGCTTCTCTGGAGGTGAAGACTGTGCCTAGACTCCAGGGTGTGGCAGGCCTGGGTTTTAATTTGGGATCTGCCTCTGGAAAGCCCCTGAATGTCTCCCCAGCCTCACCTCCCTCAGCCATGAGATGGGGCTGGTATCACTCACGGTTGTGAGGTTGACATGAGACAGTGCACGTGACAAACTTGAGGGAGTGCCTGGCATATTAATCTGCTCATGACATAATCATTTTATTATATATTATCTCAGATTTAAAAATTAATTTTGCTTAGAGCCTAATCAAGACAGAAATGCACAATTAAAGCTAAGGTGTTTTTTAAAGTATTTTCATTTTACCCTCTGTACTGGAGAAGGAACGAGCAGTAATCAAAAGTCAACAGGGTTGAGACTTCCCTGGTGGCGCAGTGGTTGAGAGTCCACCTGCCAATGCAGGAGACACGGGTTCGAGCCCTGGTCCAGGAAGATCCCACAGGCCGCGGAGCAACTAAGCCCGTGCGCCACAACTACTGAGCCTACGCTCTTAGCCCTCGAGCCACAACTATTGAGCCTGCATGCCACAACTACTGAAGCCCTCACACCTAGAGCCCATGCTCCGCAACAAGAGAAGCCACTGCAGTGAGAGGCCCGCGTGCAGCAATGAAGACCCAACGCAGCCAAAAATAAATAAATAAAATAAATAAATTTATTAAAAAATAAAAAGTCAACAGGGTTATCAATCTTTCTCTGTGTTTGGGGGAAGCAGTGGTAGAGGACACTGTGGTCCACTAACCTAGCTGTAGGTGACATACTCAGCAAAAAAAGTGCATTTGAATATTCCAGAGCTGTGTCAGAATGGGCTCGAATAAGCGATGACAGTAATCACTATCAAGTCAGGGGACTGAAAATGGAGGAGCCCGGAGTGACGGGTATGTTCCCCTCCGTGCTGCTCTTGACTGATTGGACAGTTTGTTTCCTAAGTCCGTATTATTTGGGTTTGGCTGAATTAATTATGTAACTGTTTATCTCAACGTGAACTGTTTCACAGAATTCATTAGTAATGTGTACCCTACAAGCGTTGAGTTTAATTATGGAACCTGGTGGTCCTGTATGGAATGCCGGTATTCTTCGTTTATTTTAGGTCAGATCTGATCTCCTGCTTCTCAGGAGACTCTTTTTTTAAATAACCCAGTCAAAGCTGCATTCTCCAGCATATTAAATGCTGTGCATACCCCATCTTTCACGTTCCTATCCTGTCACATTAACTGTTTGCAACCTGTGCATATCAGAAACTTCTGATTAACTCAGTAAGTGTTTACAGAAGTTGATCCCATGATGCAAGGAAAATACAGCAGATAAAAAGTGTCTTAGGGACAGTCTATTATTATTAGAGTTCTGCTTGCCTGTTGCATCCAGGAATATTAGGTCTGTACGTCAGTGGCTTTTTGATTCGCTTCCCTGACTATGAATAGAGAACTCCGACCTACAGTTCGTGGGTGTTTATACTGGTCGCCGTCAGCACTTACAGGCTGCTGTCGTCCCGTATCAAAGAGAAAGAAACTTGGGCACATTGTGTATTTTCAGCTCTTTGACCAGAGAACTTACGGAGGGCTCACTCAGTCATTTACTACTGTAGTCTTAATTTTTTTAATTAGTTAATTTATTAGTTAAAATGTTAAGTAATAAACTATTTTTCATTTTCCATTTTCAGTCAGTTCTTCTAAAAAAGAAGCTTGAAGAACATCTGTAAGTATAAAAGCTATTGAGGCTCATTGTTACATTGTCCAGTGAAACATCAGTGTTTTGTGTTGGTGGTTACAGAGTATCTAGGCAGTGGCGTGGGTGGCCCTGAAGGTATAGAAGGTTATAAGAGACATTCATAGTATCTAAAGGCTCATCTTCACCCCAGGTCCTCAAATCAAAACAATTACTGCGTTAGAACTCTTGTCTCAAGTGAGATTCCAGGGTTTTATATCTTCACGATAGTATTGAACGATCCCAGTTAGGGGTGTGGGACCCTCTGGATCAGCAGTCAGAAATGTTTTCTATAAGGAACAGAGAGTAGTTGCCTTAGGCTTTGCAAACAGTGGTCTGCGTCCCAACCACTTAGCTCTGAGGTTCGAGAGTGGCCACAGGCAGTATGTAAACCAGAGCGGTGACTGTCCCAACCAAGCTTTCTATGCAGGAACGGGCCGCGGGCTGAATTTTCCAGCTCTAGAGTCTGGCCAGCTGAAGCTTCCTTTTTATGTAAATGTTTTAAAGTATTATTAAGCTTATCAGTAGCAGATTTTCAAACATTTCCTTGAATTGCAAACATACCTGAACGTGACTTTTTGATCTAAAAGATTAAATTTTTAAATATTACAGTTGTTTTCTCATGAAGAAGAAATCTTCTTCCATATCTGAGGCTGACAATGTTAGGAGTGTTTTGTAATTTTTCTTGCACCCAGTAACTGCTGTAATCCTTCCTATCACTTCCTGGCAAAACTCTGTTCTTGCAGACGTTGCGTGTGGGTGCCCATGGATCGCCAGCCTGGTGGAGCGTTACAGGGTTAGACCGCGGTAAACAGACATCCTGGGTACCATAGTGATCACTGGGAAGAATTCTGTAGTCTGGCAGTTTGCTGCATGCTATCTTAATTTCTTTCTTTCTCTTTCCTCCTTCCTTCCTTTCTTTCCTTCTTTCTTTCCTTTCTTATATGGGAAACTGAGACGCTCCTAGGGCAAGTCTAACACTGGGCAGGTTCTTAAAATACTAGAACAGCACCTGTCTCCTTCCAGCCACTGTGAGGTTACCTGCAGTGAGAATTTAGTGTTGAATTCTGTCCTTTTTTCATTTCCCATCCCTTAATTGCAGAAAATAGAATACCTGTGGTTTCATAAAACTACTGTCTGACCATTGTTCTGTGTTCATTTACATGGTAAAAATCTTCATCAAAAAGAATTTATTAGTGAAGATGAGGCCTGAATTAGTTTCCTGTGGCTGCCATAACAAATTACCACAAACTGCAAGGCTAAAAACAACAGAAATGTATTCTCTAACAGTTCTTGAGGCTAGAAGTCTGAAATCAGGGTATCAGCAGGATTGGTTCTTTCTAGAAGTTCTAATGGAGAATCTGTTCCATACCCCTCTACTAGCTTCTGGTGGCTGCCAGCAACCCTTGGTGTTCCTTGGTGTATAGATGCAACCTCTCTCTCCATCTTAACGTGGCCTTCTTATAAGGACACCAGTAATTGGATTAGGGCCCACCCTGATCCAGTATGACCTCATCTTAACTAAGTAATCTGTAAAGACCCTATTTCCAGATAGTGTCACATTCACAGGTTCCGGGGTTTAGGACCTCACCATATCTTTTTCAGAGACACAGTTCAGCCTACCACAGAGCCCACAGACATCTCAAAAGATGAATGACCATGCAGATTTAACACTACAACGAGACTATTTTACACACAACAAATTGGTAAAATTTAAGGATCAGATGTACTAAGTATTGCCAGAGATGCTGAGTGCTGGTAAATCTCATCCACTGCTGGTAGGGATATACATCAGTTTATTTAGTAAACTGCAACATGCATATATTCTGTAACCCATTGATTCTACGTTTCTGTGTATACCCTCGATTCCTAGAGATGCTGTGGTCCGTGTTTACCAGGAGACATTTAGAAGAAAGTGTGAAAGAACATTGGGGTTTTTTTGTCAGTTTCAAACATTTATTTTTAAAAAGTGACTATAAGGTGTTTTATTTAGTTATTATTCATTTCCCTCTGATGATTTGTTTGCTGTTGTTGTAGGCGGTGGTTGTGTGCGTTGTAGGATATTCAGCAGTGTCTCTTTCCTCTCCCCACTAGAAGCCAGCAACACCCTCCTAAGTTGTGACAATCAAGATTAACTCTAGACAGCCCCAAGGGGGTGAAATTATCCCCAGCTGAAAAGCTCTGTACTTCGAGGTCCCTACCAAATGTCTCAGTTTCAGTGAGAACCCAGCTCTGACTAGTTGGAGCTCAATGTGTGGACTTTCGGGGGTTTTCCCTCTCAGCGCCCCAGTAATTTTCGATTCTTCTGCAGTTGTCCCTTGACAAACCTCACGGTGTCCATCCCTAGAAACACGCAATTTAGTATTAATCCAAACACTGAAGCGCACCCATATGCCAACTTATGGTGATCTTTTCTTACATGGCTCTTTCATCTCTTACTCTGTGCCCCACAAATTCTAGCCGCATCTGCCTCCCCACGTTCTAATCTCTTTGTCCTCAGCTCAGTGGGATGGGCACACCCTTCCTGTGATCTCCCCCTGACTGCAGACAGAAAGCCAGAGAGATCGTAGGGGTTCCCACTCTTGTTTTCTTTCTCTGAGGATCAGAATCTTGTACTGCCTATTGTCCACTTTCTGAAACAGTTGTTTTACATAGTTTGCCCAGCTTCCTACTTGTTCTTAGCAGGAGAGCAAGTGCAGTAACAGTTATCCATCGCTTCATGGCCAGAAGTAGAAACAACATAGGAGCTCAAGAACACTGGGTACTGTCTGGACACACCTCTGTCCTCACAAGTTGTGTGTTTAACAAGAAACAACATTGTTCTTAATCACAGAGAAGCAGAAACAGTACAAATATCACCAACTGTAAAATGATAAATAGATTGAGATATATTCCAACGATAGAACACTGTACAGCAATAAAAAGGTATAAACCAGGGCTAACACATGAACATAAATGAATCTCAAGAACAGAGTGTTAAGTAAAAAACAGAGGTCACAGAACAGTACATACAGTATAATTAATGTGTAAAGTAAAAATAGGGCAAAATTAAGCCATGTAGTGTTCAGGAATATACACAGAGGCCCATCACAAAAATCATGAGAATGGCTAAAATTCTTGATTTTGGTTACCGCTGGGAAAGAGATAGGAACACGTGGGATTTTTAAGGTTCTGGGATAATTTTTATTTCTTAACCTTTTTCTTCACTGGGCTTAGTTTTTCTTATTTAAACTGTATATATTTATTTTGTGTAACATATGTCTGCGTGTGTGTGTGTGTGTGTGTATACCCTCAACAAAGATTTATTAAAGTATTATGCATAGAAAAGACCAGAAATAGACATAACAAAGTACTCTATTTTTTCTTCGTGTTTTTCTGTATTTTCCAGTTTTTGCAGCCTTTTTTTCCCCAGCCTTTTTTTCCCTCTCATATTACAGAGTGCCACGCTAAATAGTATAGAGAATTACACATTATGTAAATGCTAGGAAAAAACTTACTTCTGTTCATTCATTCTTTTACTTTTCTATTGGAATATACCTTACAGTAAAGTCTACAAATCCTGAGTCCCTAGGTCTACAGCTAGATGAGTGTTTTCCAACATAGGCAGGTGGCCCAGATCAATATATAGCATGTTTCCAGCAACACCCCAGGATTCTTTGTTCTCTCTTTTAATTAATTGATTCCATCCCCAGACTAGCCACTGCTCATCTCTTATCACCCTTTGTTAGTTTTGCCACTTTCTGAACTTCATATAAAAAAATCATATAGTATTATCCTTTTGTGTCTGACTTTATTCAACATTATTCTATGATATCTCTCCACATGGGTGCATGTACCATTAATTTATTCTTTTTTATTGGCATGTACTGTTCTTTCTATTCTTATTTTAGGAGCTTCAGTTTTTTTGCAACAAGAGTTTTGCATTATAAAACCTGAGCAAAGTTTTAAATTTAATTTTTACAATATCCTTATTCCTAGAAATGATAAAGATCATTAAGTTATTTCTAAACTCTTGTGCAGGTTTATATAAAAGAATGACTACTATTTCAAACTCTGAGATTTTTGTCTCTATCTTTTAGTCATTTAGAAAATATGTTTATGTTGGATTAGTCTTTTCATCTTTGTTTCATAGCACTTGTGTGCTATGCTGGTGTATCCCATAAAGAAAGAACTTATATCTTTCATTTCAAGTGAAAAAATGCAAAACAGTAGTAGGTAAGAGTGTTACATATTTTGTCACAGAGAGAAGCTGCACGAGGCCAATAATGAGCTGCAGAAGAAGAGAGCCATCATCGAGGACCTTGAGCCAAGATTTAACAACAGCTGTGAGTCTTCCCAATTAGCATAGTTTTCAGTTGGTTAGCCCTAGTGATGAATTTAAATAAAATTTGGTTTTTTTAGAAATAGGCCCTATTATATTTTCTAGCAATTGAGGAATTTGCCCTGTTCACAGAAAGAGTATACACACACACACACATACACATATAATCATCTTTACAGTATTTCTTAAATTTCTAATTTAGTTGTGAGTTTTTCCTTAACTATGGATGCTAATGCATATTTTATGAAATTTTTTTCACAGTGTCGTTGCAGTGTAAGTCAGCCAGACTTTTCCTTTGGTTGATATTTACACCCGTATGTAGCTTAAATTTATTAATTCTTCTCTGTGGATGTGGGAGCAGGACACAGACTTTTACTTTTTTAGTATTGTGCTGAAATATACATAACATAAAAATGACCATGTTAACCATTTTTAAGTATTGGATTGGCCAAAAAGTTCGTTCGGGCTTTTCCATTGGATGCGATGAAAATCCCAAACAAATTTTTTGGCCAGCCCAATGTATATAGTTCAGTGACATGTTAAGTACATTCACACTGTTGTACAGCCACTGTCCATCTCCCGAACGTTTTCATCTTCCCAAACTGAAACTCTCTACCTGTTCACCACTCCCCTCCTCCCCTCTTCCCAGCCCCTGGTAGCCTCTCTTCTGCTTTCTGTCCCTATGCACTTGACTCTTCTAGGTAATTCATATAAGTGAAATCATACAATATTTGTCCTTTTGTGTCCGGCTTGTTTCACTTCACATAATGGCTTTCATTTTCACTTAGTATAATGTCTCCATATTGTAGCATGTATCAGAATGGAGGCTGAATGATCAACTATTTGTGTAAATAGACCACATTTTGTTTATCCCTTCAGCCATCCATGAATACTTTTTAATTTGTGTGCTTCCATAGTGTAGTTTTTGTTTATTTCTAAGAAAAGCTTTTTGTTTAAAACAATTGTGAATTTTTTAAAATAAAATTATATATATATAGACAAAACCGTCTCTCAAAGCTGTTTACTATTTTGTCAGTTGAAATATTTTCAAGTTGTTAAGTCTAAAAAATTTTTAATTTTTTACTGTCTCACCGATAGCCTTAAAAATTGAAGAATTACAAGAAGCTTTACGGAAGAAAGAAGAGGAAATGAAGCAAATGGAAGAAAGATATAAAAAATACTTAGAGAAAGCCAAAAGTGTAAGTGTGAGTCTGCAGGCCTCTCACTGCACTTTCTCATTGTGTTTCGCTGATGTTTCAAAATACAGTGCCTGAACGTGACCTTTCATACAGAAGGACATGAGGAGTAAAAGAGCAAGAGGCCGTGATCAAAACAGGTCGCCCCCGCCCCAGGTTACTTACTCGTCACCAAGAGGGAATCACATTTCTATGTAGGAAATGGGTGGCAGCCGCACCTTGCCTAATTATCAAAATCCGCTGTGCCTGTGCCCGGCGGGAGGGCCCGCCTCTGTCTCCAGATGAGCCTTGCTGTCGGCAGTGCTCAGGGCTTCTGGCCTAGCTCCAGTTCCCAGGGAAAAGGAGGTTCCTGGAACAAGTTAAGTAACACCTTCAGGAAGGCATCAGATAAATCCAGACTCTGGGATGAGAATCCACATTATGAAAGCAGAAATAGGCACTGGAGCGTCACGGAACACCAGAAGCTGTTCTCCTGTAAAGGAGCCCAGAGGGACCTCCCTGCCAAATGCAGCGATCCTGGACTGGGGACACCTGTGGAAACGTGGATTTGGGCTGAATCGTGATGACTTATAGCGAGGTTCACTTTCTTACAGATGATGTGGGAGGATGTCCTTAGTCTAAGGAGATGCGTGTTGAAGTGCTTGAGGGTCACGTGCCACCTTTGGGTGGCAGTGCTGCAGTTGGTCAGTCCGGCTTAAAGGAAATGGGTCGTTATCGTTCTGCTCTTTCAAGTTTTCTATGGGGTTGATCATTTTGGATAGTAAAACTGCTGAGCCAAAAAGCAAAGACCCTTCCCAGAAGCCCTCTGGTGGGCCGGCTAGAATTGTGTCACCAGCCTGTGTGTAAACCCAGCGTCTGGCAAAGGAGGAGAAGGACCACAGAGACAGGCTTGTGGACCACTGGGACCCGCTCCATCCTCGCACACCTGGTCAGAGGCAGAGGCCCCTGAACCAGGTCAGAGGAACGGAAAAGGGAAGATTGCTGTCAGTGTCCGCTGTAGTGTGATTAATTTTAAGCCAGAATTACTTCTTATCACTGACTCTTCCACATAATTTTAAAATTTTATATAATTAAAAATTGTAACAACTGAATATCATTTTATACATTCGGATTTTAAAGTGTCCACGTAAGATAACGTCTGAGTCTCATAAGGTTTATCTTTTTTGTAAATGACTGCTTCCTTAGATATTACACTCCTTGGGTTTGAGACTTTTAAAGTTTTTCTTTTATTACTTTTTGTAGGTTATCCGTACTTTAGATCCTAAACAAAATCAAGGAGCAGCACCAGAAATACAAGCTCTTAAAAATCAGCTCCACGAACGGGATCGGCAGTTCCATTCATTGGAGGTAGTTTACTGTAATATGATAAGACATTTGATTTTTTTATTTTCAATTCTAGAAGGCTTGCTATGCACAGTGGTCCCTCAACATCCACGAGGCACAGTTACCAAAATCCACGGATGCACAAGTCCCTCGTAGAAAGTAGTGAATGTGGTTATTTGCATAAAATCTAAGCCCATCGTCCATGTGCTTTAAACCATCTCTAGATTACTTATAATACCTAATGCAATGTAAATGCTATGTAAATAGTTGCCTATGGGGACTTCCCTGGTGGCGCAGTGGTTAAGAATCCGCCTGCCAATGCAGGGGACACGGGTTCAATCCCTGGTCTGGGAAGATTCCCACATGCTGCAGAGCAACTAAGCCTGTGCACCACAACTACCGAGCCTGCACTCTACAGCCCGCACGCCTAGAGCCTGTGCTCCACAACAAGAGAAGCCACCGCAATGAGAAGCCAATGCTCCGCAATGAAGAGTAGCTCCTGCTCGCCGCAACTAGAGAAAGCCCGCGCATAGCAACGAAGACCCAACGCAGCCAAAAATAATTAATTAATTAATTTTTAAAAAAAAGATATCCATACTTTAAAAAAAAATAGTTGCCTGTGCGTGGCAAATTCAAGTTTTGGGTTTTGGAACTTCCTGTCTTTTTTTTGTTTTGTTTTTTTACCATTTTCGATCTGGGGTTGGTTGAATCCGTGGATGTGGAACCCATGGATATAGAGAGCTGACTGTACAGTTGTGCCCGTGAACTTAGATAGTTTATTGTGAGTATTTTATTTATGTTGAATTGTTTTTCATCTTAACATGCTTACATGTGCTTGCTTTTTAGAAAGAATATGAGAAAACAAAGAGTCAAAGAGAGATGGAGGAGAAATATATTGTTAGTGCCTGGTACAATATGGTAAGAAAATAACACGTCAAAACATATTGCGAAATGCAGTGAATATGTATCATTTATTATACTCCCTTTACTGTAGAAGTAATTCTACCAAATGAATCTGAAAGTAATTACTGTCCTAACACACACTAACAAAACCCTAATGCTGATCTTAGGGCCAAACAACAGATACAGGAACCACCATAAACGGGGCTAGAACATTGTGGACACATCTTTATCCCTGTCCTAGAGGATAGAAAGATTTCTGTCTCTCAGGACCATTTTATTCTCGGGGGGTAGGGATTTTAATAATATCTAAACACAGATACAGTAGCTTTTGTTCTGTGGGACTATTTCAGTGCCTTTGCAGGAGCAGTACTTGTAATGAAAATAGTTTAACTGTCTCTCAGGTTTTGATCAGTGTTCACGGTTTTAGACCCTGAACAGCTGAAGGTTTTGAAATTGAATTTTCCAACAAAAAATCTTAAACGTATTTCAGGGGAAAATAAATGCTTATCAGCGTTTTGGGCTTCAGTAAGACTTATCTGGATATGAAGAGCTATGTATTTTGAAGAATGCTGTACTTTTTTCAATATTTTTTTCTTAGACCTTTTCTTCTTTTTCTGCTTTGTTCTTCTTCCCAATAAGACCACTCCACCTTTTCAAAGTGTTAGCTGCCTGAGATAGGAGGTTGGACCAGATTCCTTTCATCATACCCCTCTGACCCTGTAGTTGTGTTACTGGCACAGTACCGTTTTACAATTACAATTGTAAATTATACCATTTTACAGTTATAATTGATACTGTGTCTGAAAGGTTTGTGTCCCAGGTCTCCTAATAATGTGATTTGAACTTTGTCAAAATTTCATACAGTTTTATGACATGTCCACATTTATATTTGCCTTGGTTAAAACTACATATTTAAGGGCTTCCCTGGTGACGCAGTGGTTGAGAGTCCGCCTGCCAATGCAGGGGACACGGGTTCGTGCCCCGGTCTGGGAAGATCCCACGTGCCGCGGAGCGGCTGGGCCCGTGAGCCATGTCTGCTGAGCCTGCGCGTCTGGAGCCTGTGCTCCGCAACGGGAGAGGCCACAGCAGTGAGAGGCCCGCGTACCGCAAAAAAACAAACAAACAAACAAAAACTACATATTTAAGATTTTTATCACAATTTTAAAAAACAAAAAAGGAAATCATACTGGGTTTACATTACCATTACTGTTAACAAATATAGATTAATCGAAAATTAAAATGTAAAAAATGGGCTTCCCTGGTGGCGCAGTGGTTGAGAGTCCGCCTGCCGATGCAGGGGACGCAGGTTCGTGCCCCAGTACGGGAAGATCCCACATGCCGCGGAGCGGCTGGGCCCGTGAGCCATGGCCACTGAGTCTGCGCGTCCGGAGCCTGTGCTCCGCAACGGGAGAGGCCACAGCAGTGAGAAGCCCGCGTACCACACACACACAAAAAAAGTAAAAACTAAGAAAAGCCCGTATTTAAGGAAGCTCTCTGGGAGCTCGTCCTGACTCACCCACATTGTTCCTTTTCGTCCTCCTTCAAGGTCAATGTTAGCAATCTGGGAGCTCCGCCCCTCAGTCCATATTAGTGATTTCATGTACCTGATGGATTTTTATGACTTCACATATTGTGTTTCTTATGGAACAAAACTGATTTGTTCTGTGACATGGTATTAAAGAAGAATCCTGGTTTTCAACTCTGCAGAGAGTGAAGGAATAACTCCCAGTAGGATCACACAAGTTATGTTCAGATAGGGTAGCCGGTAACAGCTTCATACATACATTCAGAAAGTTCTGCATCCCAGACAACCAAACTGGAAGTGAGGATGGTGAGTGCTGGGAAAAGGTATTAAGTATCTCAGGGAATGGCCTCATGATGGATACTGAGATCTTGAAGGGGAGTCTAGTCTTTGAATAAGTTGTTTAGAATGGGAAAGTTAAAAAGGTATATTTTAAATAAAGTATAATTGTTAAGTTTTGTAGCCAAATTAACAGATATTACCAATAGATATTTGTCCATTTTATTCACATCCTTAAATGCTTTAATTCCAAACTGAGTAAAAAGCACATCCTGGGTTTTCTCATGGGGAAAGTGGAGAATGTTGTGCATTGGGGTCTGTTTGAAACGCAGAGCCATGACCCCAGTTTCCCTGGAGGTGATGGGAGTTGGGAGGTTTGGCTTGCCTTCTGCCTTCTGTGCGGGTTTGCCCAGCGCCTCTGGCGCCTGCCCCGCGTCTCTCCCGCCTCTGTTTCTCCTCCTTGCCTGTGGCCGGCGTCCGCTTGCTCCCGTCATCTCGCGTCCAGTCACCGGTGAGACAAAGCTGCCGCTCCCAGTTCTTCCTGCTTCTCTCCCGAGGGTTCTTCGCTAGCTTATTAAATGAGAACCTAAACCCCTTTTTCTGGATCTGCTCAGGGTCCTCACTGTTTGCTCCTCCGCGTTTAGAGAGCCCCGCAGGTTCTCCCTCCTGTTCAGGTGCCCTTGGCCCGGCAGGTGGGCTCGTTCCCCTTCTAAGCGGGTAGGCCTCCTTCTCCAGTCCTGCGCTCCTTGGGCCCGCTGTGGGGGCCAGCCGTCAGGAACTTCCCTTAACAAGTCTGCCTGTGAAGAAAAGCAGCGTGGTGGTATGTATTATACCTGGTGTGACTTTCCACCCTAAGAAAGAACAAGTGCTTTTGTGGTTTTCTATTCTAACTAAACCCTCTGATTTCCATATCCCCACGTGAATCAACTGCTACCAATCAATTGCCCTTTTTTTTCCTTGGAAAATCACTTTATGCATTTGATTCGAAAGGGAAGTATGTATGATTGAGTATGGATAATGTATTCCAAAGATCATTCTCTATTATAATCTACTGTTTGGGTTATTGTAAATTCAAAAATTAAGCCTTAATTTTTCCAAAAGAAGATTTGTACCTAATTGTTGGAACTCAAATGTCTCTAAGATTTTAATCTATCATGAGCAGAGTTAACGTTCCCAATCGTGCCGTATGCCGTCAGGTAACAAATTCTGCATGATGAAATTTTCTTTTGTGAGAGAGTGTTCCGTTATTTTTTCACTGATGACTTTTTTTCCGTGTTACATAGGGAATGACTCTGCATAAAAAGGCGGCAGAAGACAGACTTGCTAGTACAGGTTCGGGGCAGTCATTCCTGGCGAGGCAGAGACAAGCCACCAGCACGAGAAGGTCTTACCCGGGCCACGTCCAGCCAGCCACAGCAAGGTAGACAAGTCCTGCGATTAGAATAAAAAACACCCCGCATTCAAAGCATACTTCTGTTACATATAACATTTCAGGAAATTCAGCCAGCTTATATTTTGTCTGTATTTCATGTTACTATCTAGTTGTTTCTCATTTGAGGACTTTCTCTCTTCTGTATCTATAATGTTTTAGTCTCTTGGTCCTTTATTTTGTAGTCCTTTTGGTTCCTTTTAATGTGCCAAAAAATTTTTAAATGCCCAATTAAAAGTGTTGTATATTAGTGTAGTACTTTTCTTTGTATGAAAATGTCCTTTCCCCAATGGTGTAGGCTTTGTAATGATTTAGATTTTCTGCCAATAATTGATATACAATTTATATTCTTTATTGTGCCTCTGTGTTACCATGCTTTCTAAGAATGTCTTTGTTTAAAGGGAATTAATCTTTTTATGATGTATTAATCTGTGTTTTCAATTGTTTTCCAAATGCACTTCAGATAACTTGCATACTTACTATGTAAAATGGTTGGCAAGTGCACTTTTTGCAAAGACATAAATACATTGGCAGAGGTGCTAATCACATCTTACCTAAGGCACCTGATAGAACTATTTAGAGGGAAAAACTGAGTTTTCACATTGTTTTATAGGAAATTAAATTTGTCCAAAGATTTGGAAACTATTTTTAAAACATAAATAGAATTTCATTATTTCCTACTATCTTATTTGTGGGCAGAAGTGAATGCACTGGTTAGGTTATTTGGGGAGAAGTTACAGAAGAAAAAAAATCAGGCAGTGTGTTCATTTTTTTTCTTTTTTTGGAATATCACAGTAACAGGATCAGATTCTAACAATGGGCTGACATTTCGTTGCAACTGCCCTCCACATATAAAAGTATATAAAAGATGTATTTTTTATATACTTACGAGTCATAGGTGGCCTTACCTTTGGGGTAATTTCCTTGTTGACTTGCACCTCATTTGTCTTACTTATTCCTTAACATAAAACCTTCTATTTCTCAATAATTCCTAATACTTAACATCTTAGTATCAGTCGTTAGGATCAATAAGTGACTTCTTGTGTCTGATGTTATGACAGGTGGCTGTCATATTTTTTCTTAATTCTATGTACTAGTCTAAATAAGAGTTTGCTACTGAGTAGATTCTCTTGGGTATTTGGTTGCCCCAAAGTGCTTACATTTGTTGACAGATTATAAACTATGTTTATTTACATTGATGAATGGCTGTCAAGTAATAATGATTGTAAAGCACTTTGACTATATAAGGTGCTATATAAATGCAAAATGTCATTCATTTGAACACGAAATGTCTCTGCCTAACTTTCCATATTGGCCCCAAATTATATTTAAGTTCCCCTCCTGCCTTTTTCTTGCACTATAGCCCATAGCCCAGTAAAGCAAAAATTTACTGAAACTAGGTCGATTATTTGTTTGTTTTCGGTTTTGGATAGGTCACCTATTAAGAAGATTTTATTTCATATACTTGCTATTTAGAAGTTCAGGTTTCATTTAGTTTTGTGTATTAAATACAAATGAGTAACTTTAAATCAAGCTAAACATAATCAAGAATTTTCAGAAACTATATTCCAGTGTTTGATTTTAAATCCTTATTTCCTTTTTTTATAAGAAATAGACCTAAATTCTATTTTAGGTGTTTTCATTTGTCCTCAGAAACCGTACTTGAAGAAAGGTATTAGAATATACACAGAAATGACTCCATGCATTGTGCTAATTTTTTACATTAAGTACAGAAGTCTGTGCTCAGTGTGAGTGCTTCTGCCTGGTAAGAAGAAAAGCAGGAAGACTTAGTAGTAATGGAGAGAACCAGCGAGTGGAATGCATCGTGGGGTTTCAGGAGGGCAAACAGACCTAATCAACGTAGAAAGTTTTGACAATGAATGATTAAAAATGATTTAAGATGGGTAACCCTCCCCCACCTCCACCCCTCCCCGTCCCTTTATTTCACAAATCAGAGTAAGGATCTAACAGTTTTAAAACAGAGCATGAACATTCACCTTGGTAAAATTAAAATTATTGGGAAATATACCTGCAAAATAAGATAGATGAAAATCAGAGTCCATGAGCTGTTTCTTAAATGGATTATATCCCATGAGAGGAGAGGTTTTAACTTTAGTTCTCTATTTACTGTCCCAGTCCTGGTCTCCTACCCACCCCCCTGCTCAGATATGTTTCTCTAAATGGGAGAGGAAAGTGCCAAGTTTTCAGAAGGAAGTTTTCCGTCTTATTTTTCTTCAGCATGCCATTATTTTGGTGCTTACGTTCGTAAGTTTCACTCACCTTTACAGTATCTTTAAATTTTAGTATATTGCTTTCGTTCCATAGCAGAAACTTTATTTCTAAACATTCTGTGATGGTTTTTTAAAAATCAGGAATAGAACTTAGCTGTCCCAGTGAGGACCCCGTTTCCTTTGCTCAGTTTTGGACAGGATTTTTACATTTCTCTTTCTCTGGCGATGACGCTGGGCACGCTGTGGAGTCAGCACAGAGTTACTGTGCTAAGGCTGGGGTTGAGCCATCACCCCCTGTCTGAGTTCTTGTGAACAAAAAGCTTATTTTCTGTTTTCCCTCTAACCAGGGTGAGAAAATACAGAGTTAATAACTAAAGACTACAAAAGCATGAAATTTATATTCTGCAGTGTGTATTTAAGAAGTTTGTAATGGGGAAAACAAATCCAGCAAATATTACAGATTACCTCATCTTAAAAAGAGAGTAAATAATGCAGCTGTACGTATCTTAAAAAAACTTGCAAAAACCCGATCATACCTCTTTTAGTATTTGTCTGATTATTTAATAATAACCAAGAAAAAGAAGTCCCAAAACAAAGGCTCCATTTTCTAAAATTGATCAGCATTGAATTATTTCTGTTTGATGGCCCAGCCTGGTAAAATTGGCTAACGAGATGATTCATTATAATAAGGATAATACTGTCCGCTGTTATTTTGTTACAGTCTTACTGCTTTGTCTGTATGATAAAAGCTCAGTTGTACAAACTTGAGCTAAATGTTTCCAGTCAGAAACATCAGCCTATATATATCAGCAGTCTTCAGCAAGGCGTGAAAACCGGTGCTGTGCAAACAAACCAGCAGTAAGTGATTGTGAGGGGAAGGGGGATTTAGGTTGAAGAAAAGGTACATTTTATTTTTGAGCTATTTTACTCACACTTCCTTTTCAACTGCAGTTTTATTTATTCATATCTAATGATATGAAATATCTTGTAGTGTCTCTTGCTCTCCAACAAGCATTCATCTTTTAAAGATAACACTGTGTTGAAAACTTGAAAATCTTTATTCTGATATAAGAATTTTCTTGAAATAAAATTCTAAATTTTTGAATTTATCCTAACTCCCTGCATTTAATCTCCAGTGGTCCAGATCTCAGCCTCCAGGAGTGTTACACTTTTCCCCAGTTGGAACACATGAGGTTTATCTGAAAAAGCATCCACAACCCACAGATAGTGTAAACCTAGTTAGTTTACAGCTACTGGGATAAGAACCTGTGATCCTAAAGGGAGAGGAAGGTGCTTGGCATCTTGCTTTTTGCTAGGGGCAAAATAACAGCATGCTTCTTGTTGTCCGTTCATTAAACTGTGGGAGCATGTTTTGACTTCTTATCCTTATATTACAAAGTGACTCTTTGCCTAGAAATGGCTGTCGAACTGATGCAGGATTGTACTCCTTAACAGTGAGTAGGAGTCCTACCCTTACAGGGTAGGAAGGACTGTACAGAACAAAATAAGATGGGATCTCAGAATCTTTGAAAATTACTTTAGCGTGTTTTAAAATTTTTCCCTTTTTATATGTTAAAAGGGTTTTTCCGTTCAATAATGATTATCTCTTTTCCTATAGTCCCAACTGTCAAAATGGCAGCTTATTTTAGTAGATGTGCAACCCAGTTTCACTACATTTAGAAAGCAATTTCAGAGTTAATTCTTTGTAACTATAATGATTCAAATATTTTGTATCATGAAGTTTTTATATGAGGGAGGCCATTCTCAATGTATCTGTCATCCAGTTTTTTACTTTGTATAAAGCATATTTAAATAATAATTGGTATATGTTTATTTTATGGAAAAATTTGAAAGTATTTTAGTGTCCAATTTAAGCAAGATAATTTTATTGTTCTAAAATTGTGCAATAAATACTGTTTCTTTCTCAGAAGCCTAAAAAACATAAAATAATTTGCTACCGACACAGCTAATTTCTGCCCCTCCCCATCCCCCTAAATCACGGAAGTATCAATATTTATCTCCCTTTTTATAAAATGAAGGACAGCACAAATATGATGACATCCATCTCTTTAAAATCACTGATTATGTTCTTGGAAAATACGTACTGATAATTTTGTTTTTAAACAGCCTTTTATCAATCCAATTCCCATGTATTTATAAATATAAAAACTTTAAAACTTATATTTAATGTTATCTTGAAGTATGCTTGAATTCTTCACACTGCACTTAAAATGACAGAGAAAGGGACATTAGTTTATTTGAGAAAAAGAGACCCGAAGCTAATTATGGCAAGTATATGAGTTTTAGCAGTTGTGGTCTATGGATGTTTCCTAACAATTCTATTTCAGCAATTACGTCTCTCGTCAGTATTTTTCTGCTTTCTAACATTTTCCAATAATATTCTGTGAGATAGGTTTGTATGCTGTATATAAGTGAACATAGAAATCGGAAAGTAACCGAAGGCTGTCAAGGCAGATCCATTCCTAGTGAGTAGAATCGATTATCGGAAAAAGAAGAGGCCTAATTTTGAACAAATATCCAGGCAGATAGAAGTGCTAACACTATTAAACCTATACTTGTCTTAACAAATGTTCCTAAAGTAATAGTTTACATAAAATCTCCTGATTTTATTACATGATCATTCAATAAAAAACAGTAGACAAAAAATAATTTATATTCTAATTGTCCTTCCCGTCAGTGGACATTAACTGGGCACACAGTATTAACTGTACATGTTTATGAGTGGAGGGGAAAGCATCTATTTTCATTTTGAAACTGTTAACCCATTACTAAATCTAAGATAGTGATTTAAAGCCAGGAGGATAGGATGATCTGATGAGATGGGAAGAAATCTGTGGTGGCTGAAACTCACTACCAGCTTCGTAGCAGTTATCTAGATCCGCTGCTGTGTCTGGTTTGCAAACCATGTCTCCCTTAATTATACGTAGTAGCCCCACAGAAAATTTTGTTTAAAATGAAGACAAGGGCTTCCCTGGTGGCGCAGTGGTTGAGAATCTGCCTGCTAATGCAGGGGACACGGGTTCGAGCCCTGGTCTGGGAGGATCCCACATGCCGCGGAGCAACTGGGCCCGTGAGCCACAACTACTGAGCCTGCGCGTCTGGAGCCTGTGCTCCGCAACAAGAAAGGCTGCAATAGTGAGAGGCCCGCGCACCACGATGACGAGTGGCCCCCACTTGCCACAACTAGAGAAAGCCCTCTCACAGAAACGAAGACCCAACACAGCCAAAATTAATTAATTAATTAATAAACTCCTACCCCCAACATCTTCTTTAAAAAAAAAACAAAAATGAAGACAAGAGTAGACTTTATATATATGTGTGTGTGTATATATTCAAGGACAGCCTTTATATACCTAATACATTACTGCCAGGCTCTGAATTAGATGTTTAGGGTCTGCAGATGAAATCATCAGAGAAGGTGTCCGTAGCCTCAAAATTTAAGGACAATGGGGCTATCAAATATCCTAAATTATATTGACTCAGAGCTTAAAAGAATAATTAAATATTACAAGAAGAGCAATTTCAAAGTGAGAAAAAGAAAATTACCAAAGCATGCTGAGGCTTTACTGTGTGGGGGAGACTTCTGCACAGGCACCGTTGCCTTAGAGATCTCTAAATTGACAAAAGAAAATAATTTGATGAGCATTGATATTGTAAAAGTTATAAAAGGGACTCATGTTTATTCTCGGTGTGTTTGTCAACCTATGGACAGTGGTTACTGTATATACATTCTCTAGTGTGTTTATTTTATAGATGTCACTATTAGAGATGAATGTCTTAATATTATTTACTACTTCTACTCACTTATGTATTATTTATACTTTACTGCAAGATTCACAGCACTTTACTAATATTAGATAATTATTTTCCTTCTACCTTTCTGTGGCATTTTCTATTTACATCTTTTCCACTGGGGGTCTTTTCCTTATTTTGGAACACTCACTAAGAAAAATGTAAAAGATTGCCCAAATAAATAGGCTATGTACTGTTCCTGAAATGTTTAAAGTCAGGTCTGAAGTTCTAAGTCTAGAACTCTCTTTGAAGCTGGGTTGGGGCTACTAGGCATGAATTAACATTTTATATTTCACATTAATAAGACTCAAGTTAGTACTCGTGAAGCCAAGTTCTCTCAAATGTAGACACGCTTAAAACTTTTTGTTGAAAACAAAAGTTGCATTAATACAAAGTAAACAGTCTACTGGTTATAATCAGAAGATGCTCTTACCTTCCATTTACCTGTCTCCTAAAATACAAACCTGCAAACTGTCCTTCACTTTCATAGTTTCTTCAACATTGCATGTACAACAAAGCCAGGTTCCAGGAGCTGTGAAGTCCAAGAATCTGGAAAATGGTGGGGGTGAGGTGATGGGAAAAGGCAGACAATAACAAGGGCAGGACACTACAAAAATAGTCTGAGTTCTACTATAACATATGCTTTACGAACTTGGCCGTTTTCTTAAGTTCAAATATAGCAGAGTTTTCAGCTGATTCTTTTGAGAGATGCTTTGAGGAGTCAGGACTCTTCCGCTTATACTTGAGTATATCTGTATTCCAACCCTTGTCAAAAGAGAGTGAGATATTTGTTGTTACGTAAACACTGACACAGATGATTGCTGCCAAAGAATAGGGAGATTTGCTCATAAGAACTTTCTCTTAAAGTTTTTTATTTTGCGTTTCTGGATGAGAAAAATGCTTTTATGGTGTGAAGTGTTTCTGCAGTGCTTTCTTCTGCGTTACCCCCAACTCTGCCGGTATGCTTGGCGTGGGCAGGTCACCTAGAAGAGAGAAGCACAAATAGAGAAGGCTAGACTCTGACCTTTGAGGGAAGAGCCACTCTTATCCTCCCCAAGTAAAAAAATAGCAATGAAACACACCTGTACACACACACACACACACACACACAGTCACACACACACAAGGACGAAATGGTAAGTGGGTAAGTCACCTTCTAAATGTCTTTAGCATCCGTTGGCTTCTTGTTAATCTAGTTAAGAGTAGATTCTAGACCTGCGTTGTCCAATTCACTAGCCAGTTCACAGCCACGTGTGCTAATTTAAATTAAGTAAAGTGAAGAATTCAGTTCCCCAGTCCCCCAGCCACATTTCAAGTGCTCAGAAGCCACCCGTGGAAAGTGTGTTACCATTTTGGACAGCACAGATATAGAACATTTCCATCTTTGCAGAAAATGCTTTTGACAGTGCTCTGGTGCCCAAAGAGAGAATAAGGACAAAATAAAGATATTCAGTTGACTTATGATACTCTTGGATTTTACCGGCATCATTAAAGAAAGCTATTTTTCTTATAAAAATTAATACCAGCCCTTTTTAAAGACCCTGGAAAAATCAAAACCCCATTCTTCGAAACTAGTTTTCAATGTATTTTTTAAACAGATTCTTAGCACTTTACTTTTTAAGTGATATTATTAAATAACTTCATAAGTCATAACAATATCTTCAGGTTTTTTTCCTTTTTTAAGTAGTCTTTTAAAATTGATGATACAGTTTCTAACATTTATCCAGCAGAAACTGATGAATGCTTAACTTACAAGTAAAAGTTGATAAACATCATATTCCTCTGTTTTGTAACCTTTAAATCTTTCTATTCTGTTCTTTTTTTTTTTTTTTTTTTTCGGTACGCGGGCCTGTCACTCTTGTGGCCTCTCCTGTTGCGGAGCACAGGCTCTGGACGCGCAGGCTCAGCGGCCATGGCTCACGGGCCCAGCCGCTCCGCGGCATGTGAGAATCTTCCCAGACCGGGTCACGAACCCGTGTCCCCTACATCGGCAGGCGGACTCTCAACCACTGCGCCACCAGGGAAGCCCTATTCTGTTACTTTTAAATCTGTATAGATCTAAGGAGAGTTGCCAACAGTTTTTTTTGTTTCTCCCCCTAAAACCACATTTGGTCATCTTCTACCTAAAAGGTATATCAAGATCCAAACAGTTTCTTTGATTTTCTTCATAGTTTCTTGCTCTTAATTACTTAGATTATGAATCAAATTAAGTTTCATGTATGAAGCAAAGATTTTATTCCAGCAACTTAATGAAACCTTTTTTTAAGATTTATTAATTGACTTGGCCTATTGCTAAAGTGCTTAACATAACTAAAAGGATCTACACAGATGCATCTTTGAATTTTTTAATGAATATAAGAGGCTAATCATAACTCTTTGGAGTCAGCTTGGTACTTCGTGAAAACCATCCCGTTAGGAAGTCAGATGCTTTCCTCTTCGTTTTTAAATTTTTTAATCAAGCAGCAGACTTGATCCAGTAGTGTCAAATTCCAAGCAACTATCATGAAATTCTTATTGTTATTCAAGTACAGATGAGTAAATGGTGTGATCTGAGTTTGTTTTATTATTTTCATGGTGGTCTAATTTAACGTGTGTTCTACAGAGACTCATATTACTAGTTAAGGGAGATTTTCAATGTGCTTGAAATAAGAAAGAACATGCTAGTATAAATACAGGAGATGACTGTACACAAATGCCAATCAATCATTTGGGGGCTTTTCATTTTTTTAATAGTAAGCTTTTGGTTTTTTAATAGCCTTAGTTATTTAAAATTCAGATGCACTGAAATGCCATTGCTATCACTAGCTGTTTACAGATTATGTGTAATTCATAAAGATTTGTACTCAGAAGAAGAATTTCCAGGTTTACTCTTGTTTTGCAGTTTTCATATTTTGACAATTGCCCCACCATTTATAACACCCAATTTCTGGTTGTGTAATGAATGGTAAAATTCAAACATATCTAATTTAATAATTTGCCTTATTTTGATTAACAAATTCTATCAAAGATTTGGGGATAGAAAGAGGCTTTTTTTTCCTATAGTATTTTTTAAACTTTTCAGATGAGCTGGAAAACACCTGAGTACATTGGAGTTGGAGTTGTACTGGTTACAGTCCCAGCTCTAAAGCCTTATACTCATGTCTTAAGTATGACTGATTGTTCTGTGAATTGTTAGTTTGATATTTGACATTGTAGTTATCCACCTTGCAGTTTAGCCCTTTCAAAAAGGATATTGCTAGGTATGTTCTTATTTCTGGTTGACTACTGAATTCGTAATTTCATGATTTCATTCTTAGTCATAATCCAGAAAGGAAATCCACGTGGAACTCTAAATTTCTCTCTCACCTAACAAATGGAATCAATACAGTTTTAACTACATTGTACATAAATGGCATCCAAGCAGTTTTCCATCTGTTTACCAAGTTTACCAATCATTTACTCTGTGTTAGACTTGTGGGTTTTCTCACTATTTTTTCTGAGGTAAATGACTTGTGAGAAATTTTCACCAAAATTGCAAAAACGTAAAGTCCAAAAAATCACCAGAAGACAGATTTTTAATTTTTTGAAAACTTATATTGTATTTTCTTTTGATATCACTTATTCATTTTAATTTTATGACTGCCAACTTGTTATGGTATTAATTATATGTATATGTTTATATGTATGCATATAGTATATGTATATGAAGAATAAAGTTAAGATTTGGTCAAACTATATTTTCCCATTCAAGTACAAAAATGTTTTCAAGGCTGCAGAAAGTGTACAGTTGTCATACAAGTTGTAAATAAAGACTTGTATAAAAACTCAGCTTAGATTTTTTTCTGCTCTTAGGCCGTACAAACGCATGTTTAATAATTGTCTAATAGTATCCATCCGCTTGCCATACTGTCCTGTCAATTTAGATATTATGCCGCTGACTGGCTGTAAATCAGGAATAGTCTTTGAGTTTTTTCCCAGTACCTAGGATAAGTTTTGTTTTGACTTAGGCTGGTTCACAATGTGTGTAAGCTGACTGTCCAAAGTTCTGAGGGATAAAAGGTAAACATGGCTTCTCCCCTCTTACCACAGACAGTCCAGCAAGAACCAATGGTAGGTACTTACATTCTTTCACAATATAAGGCATTATTGTTGAAGCATCCTGTTTAAGCCATAGATGCCCCTTTTCCTGCCTGTCGGCCCTTAAAATTCACCCTCTTCCCCCACCTGCACCCTAGACATGATTGAAATATGGCATCTTCAGTGTCACGTAAAGCGGCAGCAGCAGTGGCGAAATCGATTATACTTACGTTAAAATAATTCCAGAGTGAAGTTAGCACCAATATTTAAAAACAAACCTAGTATGCATGTAACCAAAATAGTGCCCACTTTAATTTGCATTTAATATGACATTTTAATGTCAGAAAGAGAAATGTAAGTGTTCTTCACTCAGTAGCCTGGAGGTAACCATATTCAACTTAGCTTTGATTGAGTGTCTGCCCTGGGTATTGAACGTTGAAGCAAAGGAAAAGGGGATGAGAAGGTAGGTAAATCACAAAAACTAAAGCAGCTGCCTTGAAATAGCTGTGTGATCAAATGGGGCACAACACAGGAAAGTTCCCACCTAGAGTGTGTCCCAGCCGGAAGCCCCTGGTCGGCCTCGAGCGCCATAGACTACTGCACAGCGTCGTGGGCTTAACGACGATGTGCTCTCCCGGGGCTGGGCACAGCCCCAGCTGCTCTCTGTCGGGCCCCTCATTCGCTCCCAGCTAGGTGATGGCTGAGGCTAGAGTCATCCGAAGACTGTTCTCACATGTGGTACCCAGGCTGGGGTGGACAGTGGACTCTTGGGTGATCACCCAAGAGTGGTCAGGCCGCTCCCCACACAAGCTCCCGACATGGCCAGCCGGACACACACAGTGGAGTCACGCGGGAGAGGGACTTCCTAGATGCAGCTGGCTTCCCCCAAGCAGGAGTACTGAGAAACCCTGCGGAAAGCTCCAAACCTCGTCAGCACCCGGCCTTGGAAACTGCACAGCATCAGTTCTCTTTTATTTGTGAGGGTTGTCACACATAACACCAGATCCAAGGGGCTGACCCTCCACCTCCCAGTGGAGGAATGACCCACTTACCACAGCTGCATTGTCTGGATTCAGAGAGAAGTAACACTTCTGCCGTGAAGATCATACTCCTGGAATCAGGATATTTCCCCGTCGTCTAATCCCTGTGCCAAGCACACCCACAGGGGTGCAGAACCACCAGGTACGTAACTACACTGTGAACAAAAGCTGAAAAGTTTGAAGCCACAAAAACATGCACTTCTTTTAACAGGTATCTAGTTGTATTGTAACATGAGCTCTAAAATGTTTCTACTCCCTACGTTGGCAGTTAATTTCTGAGACTGTATTTTAAGGGAATTGTCCAAAATATGAGTGTCTCTGTGTAGTGAGATGAGCTCTCCGTGTTCCTAGCCAAAGTCCCCCATTTGTATGATGGCTTCTCCTAAAGGACTTATTTCCAGAGATTTCCCCCACTTCCCAGTCTGGCATTTTCAGGTTTTTCTGCTCTACTGAATCATTCCTGTTAACATACAAACATGCTGTTATTTCTCATATCTTCAACCTGTCTTTATTAATGAATTATTGTTAATTTTTTTTTTTTTTTTTTTTTTTTTTGCTGTATGCGGGCCTCTCACTGTTGTGGCCTCCCCCATTGCGGAGCACAGGCTCCGGACGCACAGGCCCAGTGGCCATGGCTCACGGGCCCAGCCTCTCCGCGGCACGTGGGATCTTCCCAGACCGGGGCACGAACCCATATCCCCTGCATCGGCAGGCTGACTCTCAACCACTGCGCCACCAGGGAAGCCCCTATTGTTAATTTTTAAACTTCATATCCTTTTAAATTTTATTTTATTTATTTTTGGCTGCATTGGGTCTTTGTTGCTGCACGTGGACTTTCTCTAGTTGTGGCGAGCAGGGGCTACTCTTCATTGTGGTATGTGGGCTTCTCATTGCGGTGGCTTCTCTTGGTGCGGAGCACAGGCTCTAAGCACACGGGCTTCAGTAGTTGTGGCACGTGGGCTCAGTAGTTGTGGCGCATGGGTTTAGTTGCTCCGCGGCATGTGGGATCTTCCCAGACCAGGGCTCGAACATGTGTCCCATGTATTGGCAGGCGGATTCTTAACCACTGCACCACCAGGGAAGGCCGAAACTGCATATTTTTAAGCGTGCAGTTTAATAATTTTTGAGATGTATATACTCATGATGAACCCATCACAACGATCAAAATAATGTGCATATCCATCACCCCAGAAAGTTCTCTCAGGCCCCCTGGTAATTGCTCCAGGCCCTCCCAGTTCCCCTATGCCCACCCGTATCCCTGGACAACCACATCTGCTTTCTGACACTGTAGACTACTTTATGTAGTTAATGTACAATTTTGTGTAAATGGAATCCTGCAGTATGTACTCATTTTTGTCTGGCTACTTTTACTCAGCATTAGTTAAGGTTTATCCATATTATGTGTATCCATAGTTCATTCCTTCTTATTGCTGAGTGGTATTTCACTGTATGGATATGCCATGGTGTGTTTATTCATTCGCCTGCTCATTAGCATTTGAGTGCTTCCAGTTTGGGGCTGTCACAAATGAAGCTTTGTATGGGCATGTGCTTGGGTGAACACCTGGAGTGGAATGGCTGGGTCCCATGGTAGGTTTAGATACTGTTCAATACATTTATGCTTATTACCAATTTTGGCTTAATTTTTGTATATGGTGCAAGTGCAAGGTATGGACTGTAGGGGTTTTTTGTTTATTGGGGTAGGTATATAGAATGATCCAGCACCATTTGTTGAAATTATCTTTTCTCCACTGAAATGCATTTTACAACTTCGTTGAAAATCAGTTGTCTTGGGCTTCCCTGGTGGCGCAGTGGTTGAGAGTCCGCCTGCCGATGCAGGGGACGTGGGTTCGTGCCCCAGTCCGGGAAGATCCCACATGCCGCAGAGCGGCTGGGCCCGTGAGCCATGGCCGCTGAGCCTGCGCATCCGGAGCCTGTGCTCCATAACGGGAGAGGCCACAACAGTGAGAGGCCCGCATACCGCAAACAACAACAACAACAACAACAACAACAACAAAAAGAAAATCAGTTGTCTTTATGAGTCTTATTTCTGGATGTCGGCTGTTACACCGATCTGTATCTTGACACCAGTAATATCCCATCTTGATTATTGCAGCTTTAAAGAAGTGTTGAAGCCACGTAATGTAAACCCTCCATCTCTTTTTCTATTTCAAAGTTGTTTTAACTGTTTAGGTCCTTTGCCTTACCTACCATATGAATTTTAGAAGCAGCTCATCAATTTCTACAAAACAAAACCTGCTGGGATTTTGACTGGGATTGCATTAAATCTATAGATCAACTTGGGAGAATTAATAACTTAATATTGAGTTTTCCATCCATTTATTTAGGTTTTCTTTAATTTCTCTCATCGGTGTTTTATAGTTTTCAGTGTACATGTTTTTCATATCTATTGTCAGATTTATCTGAAGTATATCTCTCTTTTTTGATGCTGTTGTAAATGGTATTGTTTTTTAATTTTAATTTCCAGTTTCATGCTAGCACATAGAGATACATTTGAACTATCTTTTGGTTTACTTAATTTTCTCTGTTTTTTTTTTCTATTTCATTGATCTCCATTCTGATCTTTATTATTTCCTTTCTTCAACTTACTTTAGTTTTCATTTGCTCTTTTTCTATTTTCTCAAGGTAAAAACTGAGGTTATTAGTTTAAAACCTTTCTTATTTTCTACTATAGGCCTTTAGTGCTAAAAATTTCCTTCCCATTACTACCTTAGCTGCATTGTACAGATTTTTATATGCTATGTTTCTCTTCTCATCCAGTTTAGAATATTTTCTGATTTTCATTTTCACTTCATCTTTGACTCATGGGTTATTTAAAAGTGTGTTATTTACTTTTTAAGATTTGAGGATTTTCCAAGAATTTTTCTGTTAGTGATTTCTAATTTAATTCCATCATAGTTAGAGAACATGTTTTGTATGGCAGGAATCCTTTTGAATTTATTGAGATTTGTTTTATGGCCTAGGATAATGTCTATCTTGGTAAATATTTTGTGTGCACTTGAAAAGAAGTTTCAAGAATTCCACCGATGTTAGCTGGAGTGTTCTATAAATGTTGATTAGATGAAGTTAGTTGAGAGTTCTTTAAGTCTTCTAGAGCATTACTGATTTTTCTATCTACTTTTCCTATCAGTTATTGAGAGAGAGATGTTGAAATCTGACTATAATTATGGACTTGTCTATTTCTGCTTGTAGTTTTTGCTTTATCCATTTTGAAACTATTATTAGGTGCATACATTTTTATACTCAATATGTCTTTTTGATGAATTGATTCACCCGTTGTCATGAAATGATCCTCTTTATCTCTGCTAATTTTCTCTAATCTAAAATCTACTTTGTTATTGTTATAGACACTTCACCTTTCTCTTAATTAATATTCATATGTCTTTTTACATTTTTGTACTTTTTCTTTCATCTTCTTATTTTTAACTTACTTGTGTCTTTATATTTAAAGTGGATTTCTTGTAGGGAGCACATATTGGGTCTTCCTTTTTATCCAACCTGACAATCTCTGCCTTTTAATTCTGTCTTTAAGCCATTTACATTTAGTATGATTATTGATCTAATTAGTTTTAAAATTTACCTTCTTGCTATTTGTTTTCTATTTGTCCTCTCTATTCTTCATTCCTTTTTTTTTCTGCCTTCTTTTGGAACAATTGGGTATTTTTTATGATTCCATTTTATCTCCTTTGTTGACTTATTTGTTATAACTCATTTGTGTTATGTTAGTGGTTGCTTTAGGGTTTATAGTATACTTCTTTCATTTATCACACTTTAATTTCAAGTGATACTATACTCCTTCAAGTTTAATAGCATAAGAACCTTCAGTAGTGTACTTCCATTTCATCCTTCTAGACTTTACGCTAGTACACTTTAATTCTACATTTGCTATAAGCCCACAATACATTGTGGTTTTTACTTTAAGCAGTGAATTATCTTTTAAAGAGAATTGTATAATAAGAAAAAAAATGGCCTTTTGTATTTTCCATTACAGTTACCATTTATGGTGCCTTTTTTCTTTTGTGTAGATCCAGAATTCTATTTTGTATAATTTCCTTCTGTTTTGATGGATGCCCTTCAATATTTCTTGTACTGAAAATCTACTGATGATGAATTCTTTCAACTTTTATATATCTGAAAAAGTCTACTTTGCCACCATTTTTGAAAGAAGTTTTCACTGGGTGTTTTCTTTCAGTTGTTTAAAAGGTTGTTCCACTTTCCTTTACCTTGTATTTTTTCTATATTAGTTGTCTATAGCTACATAACAATTAACCCAAAGTTGGCTGCATAGAAAAAAACAGTTTCTTTTGTTTAAGAATGCAGGTGCAGCCTAGCTGGTGCTTCTGGCTAAGGTCTCTCACGAGGCTGCAGTCCAGGGGCCTGCCAGGGCTGTAGTTATCTTGAAGCTGCACTGGGGGAGGATATACTTCCAAGTTTACTCACATAGCTGTTAGAAGGCTTCAGGTCCTTACTTGTGGCCAGAGACATCAGTCCCTTGCCATGTGGACCTCTCTACAGCACAGCTCACAACATGGCAGTTTGCTTCCCTCAGAGTGGGGACTCTGCGAGACATAAAGGTGGGGGGAGGGGGGAAACATGTTGGAAGTCACAGCCTTGTAATCTGACATGACATCCCATCCCTTTGCTGCTTGTCATGATACATTCTGGGTTCACTCTGGCTTATGGCATCAGAAGACATGTACTAGAAGGCTGAGAGCACAGACTTCAGAGCCAGACCACCTAGTTCAGATTCTAACTGCACCACTTTACTGACTCTGTAACCTTGGACAAGTTATTTAACCTCTCATTATCTCTGTCTCCTCCTGTGTAAAATGAGGACGATAGTAGTAACTACTTTATAGGGTGAGAGAGTTATACACGTGAAATAAGAGAACAGTGGCTGACTCATAGTAAGCACTGTGTGTGATAGCTGTCACAATTCACAGCATTTTTTTGAAGAACAAAATATTGGAAACCAGCTATATATTCATGTTTTGGAGAATAGATAAATGTGTCATTGTCATACAATTGTATACTATATAGCCAATAAGAGGATCTAGATCTGTTGTAATAGAGACAGATCGCAGAAATAATGTTGAGTGAAAAAAAGGCACATAAGTTTCAGACACTTTGAGTATGACAGTATGTTAAATTTGTAATTATTTTATTAACAGACTTTTAATATCAAAACAATCTAATGAATATAAAATTCTATTTATATAATCCCGAATTTGGTTGTAACCCTGTCAAATTATATAGCCCTATATACATGTCCTTCCATGCCTGTGTATACACATCTATGTCATTCTTGTTTCACTTTTCCATACAGTGGGCTTGGCATAATTTTCATGTCAATGCTATTTTTTGCAGAACAGATTTCTATAAGTGGGACTAGGATACTCAGTTTTAGGACTAACCATTATCTGCGCCTTCAGCGAGTCATAACCTTTTTGCTGGTAGAGGGTCTTGCCTGGATGTTGATGGCTTCTGACTGATCTGGGTGGTGCTTACTGAAGTTGGGGTGTTGGTGGCAATTTCTTAAAACAACAGTGAAGTTTGCCACATCCCTTGACTCTTCCTTTCGTGAACAATTTCTCTGTAGCATGCATTGCTGCTTGATAGGATTTTACCCACAGTAGAACGTCTGTCAAAATTGGAGTCATTCCTCTCAAACCCTGCTGCTGCTTTATCAACTCAGTTGATGTCATATTCTGAATTCTTTGTTGTCATTTCAACAATCCTCACAGCATCTTCACCAGGAGTAGATTCCATCTCAGAAAACCAGGATCTGTGGTTGGCTGAACCCACAGATGCAGAACCGGGGATGCCAAGAGTTGACTCTAAGATTATATGCGGGTTTTCTACTGCACTGAAGTCGGCACCCCAACCCTTGGGTTGTTCAAGGGTCAAATGTAATTATTTTTTCCTTTGGGCTTTTGGTTTTAGTCTCGTGTTTTTCACCATTTTACTCCAATTCTGTTTTCCTCCTTAAAGTAATTTTTATTGTAAAATATAATACAAAAACAGGAAAGTACATAGTGTGAACATGTAGTCTTACAAGTTGTCATATAGTGAAAAACAATGTAACAGCATCCCGGCAGGATTAAACATTGCAAGTGCCTGAGAATTTCCACACATTTCCCTTCTCAAGCTCCTCCTTCACCAGAGGTAACCACTAGCCTGACTGCTATGGTAATGATTCCCTTTTTTGTTTAGGGTTTTACCATTAAGTAAAAACAACATGGTATGACGTTGCCTGTTCCTAAACTTTGTGTAAATAGAATTATATAGTCTGGCTTCCTTTGCTCAGCATTTTGTTTATACAGTCATCCTTGTTATCATGTGAGCTCCAGTTAATTTATTTCATTTTTGCATAGAATTCCATTATATGACAATATACATTGTACCCTTGATGAGTATTTTGGATGTTTCCAGTTTGTGGTTATTCCAGACAATGTTGCCAACATTGTTCATATATTCTGATGCATCAGAGTATGCGTTTCTTTGGGGACGTACCTAAGAATAGAATTACTGGGTCATTAGGATAGGTATCTTCAACTTTCCTACATAATGCCAAACTCTTCCCAAAGCAGAGTATTCATTTCAAACCGTCAAGCTTTTTCATTTTTGCCAATGTAATGGGTGGGTAGTGGTATATAAAAATGTCTTTAATTTGCACTGAGATTGGTCACTTTGTCATGTATTTATTTGCCATTTGGGTTTCTTCCTTTGTGCAGAATATGTTCCAACCAATTTTCTATTTTAGGTTATCTGTATTTTTATTTGTAGGAATCTAGTACATATTTTGGATTTAAGCCCTCTGTGGTTTGCCTTCAACTCTCTTCTTGGTGTATTCTGACAAATAGAAAGTTCTTAATTTTAACATAATCAGATTTATCATTTTTTCTTGTATTACTTATTTTCTGTCTTGTTTAAGAAATTTTTTCTAACTCTAAAGGCTGGAGATTTCCTCCTATATTATCATCTAAGATATTTATCTTTTGCAACTCATATTTCAGTACATAGTGTGAGGTAAGGATGCAATTTTGTTCTTTCTTTTTTTATTTTTTTCCGGTATTGATGCCTAATTGTCCCAGCACCATTATTCAGAACACTAGATTTTTCTCACTTCTCTGCAGTGAAGGTTTTGTCAAGTCTCAAGCAGCCATATATATTCATAGATATGTTTGTGAGTTCTCCACTGTGTTCTGTTACTTGCTTTGTCTTTTTCTGTGCCAATATCACACTCTCTTAAATCACTTCAGCTAAAGTATTAGAATTAATAGAAGTTAGGACTTCCCAGGTGGCGCAGTGGTTAAGGATCCACCTGCCAGTGCAGGGGACACGGGATCAATCCCTGGTCCAGGAAGATCCCACATGCTGAGGAGCACGTAAGCCCATGCACCACAGTTACTGAAGCCTGTGTGCCCTAGAGCCCACGCACCGCAACTACTGAGCCCATGTGCTGCAACTACTGAAGCCTGCGCGCCTAGAGCCTGTGCTCTGCAACAAGAGAAACCACCGCAATGAGAAGCCCACGCACCACAATGAAGAGTAGCCCCCGCTCACTGCAACTAGAGAAAGCCCACACACAGCAACAAAGACCCAACACAGCCAAGAAAAATTAATAAAAATTAGGAAAGCGGCTAGATATAAAAATCAATTTTAACAGCATACCTAGAAGCTGTAAAACCTCATAAGAGACAAAAAAAAAAAAAGCTAAATAAACAGAGATATGCCATGTTCATGGATTGGAAGATTTAATACAGTAGAGTCGTCAGTTACCCCCACATTGATCTACAGCTTTATTACAATCCCAATCAATCTCAATGAGATGGTGGTTTGTTTTGAATTTTATTTTACTTATTTTTTAAACAGCAGGTTCTTATTAGGTATCCATTTTATACATATTAGTGTATACATGTCAATCCCAATCTCGCAATTCATCCCACCCCCCCCACCCGCTGCTGCTTTCCCCCCTTGGTGTCCATACGTTTGTTCTCTACATCTGTGTCTCTATTTCTGCCTTGCAAGCTGGTTCATCTGTACCATTTTTCTAGGTTCCACATATATGCGTTAATACACGATATTTGTTTTTCTCTTTCTGACTTACCTCACTCTGTATGACAGGATCTAGATTCATCCACGTCTCTACAAATGACCCAATTTTGTTCCTTTTTATGGCTGAGTAATATTCCATTGTATATATGTACCACATCTTCTTTATCCATTCATCTGTCAATGGGCATTTAGGTTGCTTCCATGACCTGGCTATTGTAAATAGTGCTGCAATGAACACTGGGGTGCATGTGTCTTTGAATTATGGTTTTCTCTGGGTATATGCCCAGTAGTGGGATTGGTGGGTAATATGGTGATTCTATTTTTAGTTTTTTAAGGAACCTCCATACTGTTCTCCATAGTGGCTGTATCAATTTACATTGCCACCACCAGTGCAAGAGGGTTCCCTTTTATCCACACCCTCTTCAGCATTTGTTGTTTGTAGGTTTTCTGATGATGCCCATTCTAACTGGTGTGAGGTGATACCTCGTGTAGTTTTGATTTGCATTTCTCTAATAATTGGTGATGTTGAGCAGCTTTTCATGTGCCTCTTGGCCATCTGTATGTCTTCTTTGGGGAAATGTTTATTTAGGTCTTCTGCCTAAATTTTTGGATTGGGTTGTTTGTGTTTTTAATATTGAGCTGCATGAGCTGATTATATATTTTGGAGATTAATCCTTTGTCCGTTGATTCATTTGCAAATATTTTCTACCATTCTGAGGGTTGTCTCTTCATCTTTTTTTTTTGTGTGTGGTACACAGCCCTCTCACTGTTGTGGCCTCTCCCATCGTGGAGCACAGGCTCAGCAGCCATGGCTCACGGACCCAGCTGCTCCACGGCATGTGGGATCTTCCCAGACCAGGGCACGAACCCGTGTCCCCTGCATCGGCAGGCGGACTCTCAACCACTGTGCCACCAGGGAAGCCCTGTCTTTTTATCTTGTTTGTAGTTTCCTTTGCTTTGCAGAAGCTTTTAAGTTTCATTAGGTCCCATTTTTTTATTTTTGTTTTTATTTCCATTACTCTGGGAGGTGGATCAAAAAAAATCTTACTGTAATTTATGTCAAAGAGTGTTCTTCCTATGTTTTCCTCTAAGAGTTTTAGAGTGTCTGGTCTTACATTTAGGTCTCTAATCCATTTTGAGTTTATTTTTGTGTATGGTGTTAGGGAGTGTTCTAATTTCATTCTTTTACATGTAGCTGTCCAGTTTTCCCAGCACCACTTATTGAAGAGACTGTCTTTTCTCCATTGTATATCCTTGCCTCCTTTGTCATAGATTAGTTGACCACAGGTGCGTGGGTTTATCTCTGGGCTTTCTGTCCTGTTCCATTGATCTATATTTCTGTTTTTGTGCCAGTAACATATTGTCTTGATTACTGTAGCTTTGTAGTATAGTCTGAAGTCAGGGAGTCTGATTCCTCCAGCTCAGTTTTTTTCCCTCAAGACTGCTTTGGCTATTGGGGGTCTTTTGTGTCTCCATACAAATTTTAAGATTTTTTTTGTTCTAGTTCTTTAAAAAATACCACTGGTAATTTGATAGGGATTACATTGAATCTGTGATTGCTTTGGGTAGTATAGTCATTTTCATAATATTGATTCTTCCAATCCAAGAACATGGTACATCTCTCCAACTGTTGTGTCATCTTTGATATCTTTCATCAGTATCTTATAGTTTTCTGAGTACAAGTCTTTTCCCTCCTAAGGTAGGTTTTCCTAGGTATTTTATTCTTTTTGTTGCAATGATGAATGGGATTGTTTCCTTAATTTCTCTTTCTGATCTTTCGTTGTTAGTGTATAGGAATGCAGGAGATTTCTGTGCATTAATTTTGTATCCTGCAGCTTTAACAAATTCATTGATTAGCTCTAGTAGTTTTCTGGTAGCATGTTTAGGATTCTCTATGTATAGTATCATGTCATCTGCAAACAGTGAGAGTTTTACTTCTTCTTTTCCAATTTGGATTCCTTTTATTTCTTTTTCTTCTCTGATTGCTGTGGCTAGGACTTCCAAAGCTATGTTGAATAATAGTGGCGACAGTGGACATCCTTGTCTTGTTCCTGATCTTACAGGAAATGCTTTCAGTTTTTCACCATTGATAATGATTTTTGCTGTGGGTTTTGGTATATAATCTTTATTATGTTAAGGTAGGTTCCCTCTATGCCCACCTTCTGGAGAGTTTATCATAAATGGGTGTTGAATTTTGTCAGAAGCTTTTTCTGCATCTATTGAGATGATCATATGGTTTTCCTTCTTCAATTTGTTAATATGGTGTATCACATTGATTGATTTGCATATATTGAAGAATCCTTGCATCCCTGGGATAAATCCCACTTGATCATGGCGTATGATCCTTTTAATGTGTTGTTGGATTATGTTAGCTAGTATTTTGTTGAGGATTTTTGCATCTATATTCATCAGTGATATTGGTCTGTGATTTTCTTTCTTAGTAGTATCTTTGTCTGGTTTTGGTATCAGGGTGATGGTGGCCTCATAAAATGAGTTTGGGAGTGTTCCTTCCTCTGAGATTTTTTGGAAGAGTTTGAGAAGGATGGGTGTTAGCTCTTCTCTAAATGTTCGATAGAATTCATCTGGTCCTGGGCTTTTGTTTGTTGGAAGATTTTTAATCACAGTTTCAATTTCATTATTTGTGATTTGTCTGTTAATATTTTCTGTTTCTTCCTGGTTCACTTTTGGAAGGTTATACCTTTCTAAGAATCTGTCCATTTCTTCCAGGTTGTCCATTTTATTGGCATAGAGTTGCTTGTAGTAGTCTCTTAGGATGCTTTGTATTTCTGTGGTGTCTGTTGTACCTTCTCCTTTTTCATTTCTAATTTTATTGATTTGAGTCCTCTCCCTCTTTTTCTTGATGAGTCTGGCTAATGGTTTATCAATTTTGTTTATTTTCTCAAAGAAGCAGCTTTTAGTTTTATTGATCTTTGCTATTGTTTTCTTTGTTTCTAATTCATTTATTTCTGCTCTGATCTTTATGATTTCTTTCCTTCTACTGACTTTGGGTTTTGTTTGTTCTTCTTTCTCTGGTTCCTTTAGGTGTAAAGTTAGACTGTTTATTTGAGATTTGTCTTGCTTCTTGAGGTAGGCTTGTATAGCTATAAACTTCCCTCTCAGAACTGCTTTTGCTGCATCCAATAGGTTTTGGATCATTGTGTTTTCTTTGTAATTTGTCTGTAGGTATTTTTTGATTTCCTCTTTGATTTCTTCAGTGGTCACTTGGTTATTTAGTAACGTACTGTTCAGCCTACATGTGTTTGTGTTCTTTACGTTTTTTTCCAATAGCATTGTGGTCGGAAAAGATGCTTGATACGATTTCAATTTTCTTAAATTTACCAAGCTTGGTTTGTGACCCAAGATGTGATCTATCCTGGAGAATGTTCCATGTGCACTTGAGAAGAAAGTGTAATCTCCTGTTTTTGAATGGAATGCCCTATAAATATCAATTAAATCTATGTGGTGTATTGTGTCCTTTAAAGCTTGTGTTTCCTTGTTAATTTTCTGTCTGGATGATCTGTCCATTGGTGTGAGGTGCTACAGTCCCCCACTATTATTGTGTTACTGTCGATTTTCTCTTTTATAGCTGTTAGCAGTTGCCTTATGTATTGCTCCTGTGTTGAGTGCATATATTTATAATTGTTCTATCTTCTTCTTGGATTGATCCCTTGATCATTATGTAGTGTCCTTCCTTGTCTCTTGTAACATTCCTTAAAGTCTATTTTATCTGACATGAGTATTGCTACTCCAGCTTTCTTTTGATTTCCATTTGCATGGAATATCTTTTTCCATTCCCTCACTTTCAGTCTGTATGTGTCCCTAGGTCTGAAGTGGGTCTCCTGTATACAGCATATAAATGTGTCTTGGTTTTTTAACCATTCAGCAAGCCTGTGTCTTTTGGTTGGAGCATTTAATCCATTCATGTTTAAGGTAATTATCGATTACCATTTCCTTTAGCATTTGTTGTAGAGCTGGTTTGGTGGTGCTGAATTCTCTTAGCTTTTGCTTGTCTGTAAAGCTTTAGATTTCTCCATCAAATCTGAATGAGATCCTTGCCAGGTAGAGCAATCTTGGTTGTAGGTTCTTTCCTTTCATCACTTTAAATATATCGTGCCACTCCCTTCTGGCTTGTAGAATTTCTGCTGAGAAATCAGCTATTAACCTTATGGGAGTTCCCTTGTATGTTATTTGTCATTTTCCCTTATTGCTTTCAATAATTTTTCTTTGTCTTTAATTTTTGTCAGTTTGATTACTCTGTGTCTCGGTGTGTTTCTCCATGTGTTTATCCTGGCTGGGACTCTCTGCGCTTCCTGGACTTGGGTGGCTATTTCCTTTCCCATGTTAGGGAAGTTTTCAACTATAATCTCTTCAAATATTTTCTCGGATCCGTTCTTTCTCTCTTCTCCTTCTGGGACCCCTATAATGTGAATGTTGTTGTTTTTAATGTTGTCCCAGAGGTCTCTTAGGCTGCCTTCATTTCTTTTCATTCTTTTTTCTTTATTCTGTTCCACGGCAGTGAATTCCTCCATCCTGTCTTCCAGGTCAGTTATCCGTTCTTCTGCCTCAGTTATTCTGCTTGTGATTCCTTCTAGTGTATTTTTCATTTCAGGTATTGTATTGTTCATCTCTGTTTGTTTGTTCTTTTAATTCTTCTAGGTGTTTGTTCTTTAATTCTTCTAGGTCTTTGTTAAACATTTCTTGCATCTTCTCGATCTTTGCCTCCATTTTTTTTCCGAGGTCCTGGATCATCTTCACTGTCATTATTCTGAATTCTTTTTCTGGAAGGTTGCCTCTCTCCACTTCATTTAGTTGTTTTTCTGGGGTTTTATCTTGTTCCTTCATCTGGTACATAGCCCTCTGCCTTTTCATCTTGTCTATCTCTCTGTGAATGTGGGTTTTTTTCCACAGGCTGCAGGATTGTAGTTCTTCTTGCTTCTGCTGTCTGCCCTCTGGTGGATGAGCCTATCTAAGAGCTTGTGCAAGTTTCCTGATGGGAGGGACTGGTGGTGGGTAGAGCTGGGTGTTGCTTTGGTGGGCAGAGCTCCGTAAAACTTTAATCCACTTGTCTGCTGATGGGTGGGGCTGGGTTCCCTCCCTGTTGGTTGTTTGACCTGAGGCGACCCAGCACTGGAGGCTACCCAGCTCTTTGGTGGGGCTAATGTCAGACTCTGGGAGGGCTCAAGGAGTACTTCCCAGAATTTCTCCTGCCAGTGTCCTTGTCCTCATGGTGAGACACAGCCACCCCCCCATCTTTGCAGGAGACCCTCCAACACTAGCAGGTAGGTCTGGTTCAGTCTCCTGTGGGGTCACTGTTCCTTCCCCTGGGTCCCGATGCACACACTACTTTGTGTGTGCCCTCCAAGAGTGGAGTGTCTGTTTCCCCCAGTCCTGTCGAAGTCCTGGAGTGAAATCTCACTAGCCTTCAAAGTCTGATTCTCTGGGAATTCCTCCTCCCATTGCCAGACCCACAGGTTGGGAAACCTGACGTAGGGCTCAGAACTTTCACTCCAGTGAGTGGACTTCTGTGGTATAAGTGTTCTCCAGTTTGTGAGTCTTCCACCCAGCAGTTATGGGATTTGATTTTATTATGATTGCACCCCTCCTACCCTCTCATTGCGGCTTCTTTGTCTTTGGATGTGAGGTATCTTTTGGTGAGTTCCAGTGTCTTCCTGTCGATGATTGTTCACCAGTTAGTTGTGATTCTGGTGCTCTCACAGGAGGGAGTGAGTGCACATCTTTCTACTCCGCCATCTTGAACCAATCACCCCATTGCCTTGTGCCTCTGTCTTACTTATGACTGGGCTCCACTCAGCCACTGCTTTACTGTCTGTTATGACTGTCCTGACCCAGCTGGGCATAGCCTCAGGTGCTTCGTGGTGGTGGAGCCAAAAGACAAACACAGGCTCCTGGTTCTGGTGCTCGATTAACCAATCTTCATGTGCTTTCACCCTTCCTGCCCTCCCCTCCTGTTTCCTCCCTCTCTGTCTAGCTCACAGGTTTCTAGTACTAGCTCCTGGAGTGCAACCAGGGCCCTGAAAGTACCAACCTCCCTGATTGTAGCCAAGAGAGAAAATATTGAAGCTTAAAGAGCATTGGGGGAAGCTGAAAGCTCAAGCGTTTAACACAATCCCCAGGCACCTAATAATTATCAAACTTATGGGTAAACTCTGGAAGAGTTCAAACTGAGAGCATCATGTAGCTAGTGACGGCCATACCAATGAAAAGCTCATATCAATAATTCCTAAGAAGTCAAAAACAGATGATGAATCGTACACATGAATGAGATAAATTTTGTGATAGGTAAAATATACCTGAATAAAAAACTGATGAACAATTTGCACTACAACTTATATCACTTGTTAAGTAGTTTTATTTACACACACATTGTGATTTAGCTTATTTGTAAAATAAATGGTAATTTTTAACAAATTGTTCATTGATTGGTTGATTTCTGTATTTAGCACAACATACTGATTGCTGATCAACCCTGCCTACACTCTCCCACTAGCATTGTGGCATCTTAACTTCCCTAGGAACCCTGATGACAAAGCAGCAATCTGTACCGTGGACTCACTGAGCTGTCGTTTTCAACCTGGGCTGCACCTTAGAATTATGGGGGGAGCTTTTAAAGTATGCTGATGCCAAACCCTCACCCTCAGCCAATGAAATTAGAATCCCTGAGGCTGGGGCTCAGTCACTGGAGTTTCATTAAAACTGTCCATGTGATTCTAAGATGCAGCCAGGGTTAAGAAGTACTGGACAGAGGAAGGCACCCTTTGACACTGGGGAGGCAGGCATGGGTTTCATGAGTGTCCATCTCCTTACTGTCACCCTTCTCCATGTTCTGTAACCAGTGCGTCAGGCCTGGCTCAGGCTCTCACTTGTGAAGTGGAGAATCAACAATTGCCCTGCTTCTCCACAGGGTTTTTCTGTCTCAAATGAGACAGCATTTGTGTGTCCTTATGGATATTCGTCCAGATCCCATCTGTCCCTCGTCTGGGGTGATGACTTTCTTCTACCCTGTCTTACGGTTTCCCTTCTCTGACTTTCATTTTTCTGATCGTATTTGCACCAAGCATCTGTAGACTGCTTCTCATATCCTCAGGGATTGGTAAGAAGGCAGGAGTGTTGGTGCCCAATTCAAAGCACATCGCAAGGATCTAGAAGACAATGACAGGTTTAGAACATCCATGGGCTGACAGGTATCCAGCTGTCTTGAAGGAGGATCAGCCAGTCTTTTTTTACTCAGATTGTATTCTTATTTGCACTGGTTTGATGGGAGAGCTAATGGAGTGTAGGGTACCTATCTTGAAATAGTGGCAGCACTCATTGATTTTCCTTTCCTACAACTGAAACCTTTAAAGAATATGTTCTGGGACTTCCCTGGTGGCGCAGTGGTTAAGAATCCACCTGCCAATGCAGGGGACACGGGTTCGAGCCCTGGTCCAGGAGGTCCCACATGCCAAAGAGCAACCAAGTCTGTGTGCCACAACTTCTGAGCCTGCGCACTAGAGCCCACAAGCCACAACTACTGAGCCCGCATGCCACAACTACTGAAGCCCGTGTGCCTAGAGCCCGTGTTCCATAACAAGAGAAGCCACTGCAATGAGAAGCCCGTGCACCGCCACAAAGAGTAGCCCCCACTCACCGCAGCTAGAGAAAGCCCATGCACAGCAACAAAGACCCAATGCAGCCAGAAATAAATAATAAATAAGTAAATTCATTTTTTTAAAAAGAATATGTTCTGTGATTTATTAGAGTTTGGAGGGGTTATTAGGTTATTGCGGTTTGGAGAGATACATATCAAAGGATCAGGAAGGACAGAGAAGCTGTATTGTAGCCCAGAAAGATCTATATCCATTCAATACTAACATTTGCCAAATAAATATGACTCTGTTGTTTTTTTTCTTTTAAAGCCACCAGAAATATGTGCATGGATGTAAATCCATAGGGAAAGAACACAGTGAACAACTGAACTCAATCAGGATTGGATGGTCAAAGGGCATTTTAACGGTCTACTCTGATCAAAAGGAACTGTCACCTTGGAGTCATTCTTAACTATTTTTGGGTCTTGCATCCTCCATCCAGTTAAGCTGTCAGCAAATCCTATCAGATTAACCTTCAAAGAACATCCAGAATCCATACACTGCTCATCACCTCCAACTGAACTGATACAGTCCATCGTTTTCCAAACTTGTTGACCACGACCCACGGTAGGAAATACATTTTACAACATGACCTATTGCACCTGAACATATATAAGTTTGAAAAAAAATTCACCAGGGCTTCCCTGGTGGCGCAGTTGTTTAGAGTCCGCCTGCCGATGCCGGGGACACGGGCCCGTGTCCCGGTCCGGGAGGATCCCACATGCCGCGGAGCGGCTGGGCCCGTGAGCCATGGCCGCTGAGCCTGCGCATCCAGAGCCTGTGCTCCGCAACGGGAGAGGCCACAGCAGTGAGGGGCCCGCATACCGCAAAAAAAAAAAAAAAAAAAAAAATTCACCATAAAATACTTTCTTCTTCTAACTTCACTGTGCACTATTTTCTATTCCACTGTATTTCATTTTTTGAAATACTCATCAAACACACCAAAAAATGCTGGTCATGGAATCAGATACTAAGATGGAACCTGGGAAGCAAGATTAGGGACCAACACCCGTGTGGTCAAACTGCAAGGCCTGTGAGGTCTCAGCCTCCCAGTTGGAAGCCCTGTGGCGCCTGTCAGTGGTCCCCGTCAGGCTGCAATGGCTGGGCCCTCATACCTAAGAGGCCCTGTCTCTTAGCAGTCCATTGTGGGCTGTCCTCAGGCCACGCAGGAGGCTGGCTGCTGACTGCACTCCCCAAAGCTGGGCAGCAAGTTCCTCCTTGGAGGAGGACTGGTGGGTCACCTTGTCCACCATAGGACCTACTAAAATGACTTTATGATCGATCAGTGAACTGTGAAGCATAATTTAAACACTTTGACCTTTTGCCCGGACTGCTACAATAGCTTTGCACTCATCTGTTTCCATTCTTGCCTTTCTACTGTGTGTATTTCACACATGGTAGCCAAAATAATCCTTTAAAAATGTAAATCACATGTCCCTCCTTTCCTCAAAACTTTCCACTAATTTCCACTTAAAATCAAATCCCACAAATGTTAATTAGCACATTAAAAGATGCTCAACATCACTAATCATTAGGGAAATGCAAAGTGAAGATACCAGTTCACATTCATTCAGATGGTTATCAAAACAAAACCAGGAAACAAGCATCGGTGAGTATGGGAAGAAACTGGAACCCTTGCATAGATGCTGTGGAAAACAGTTCCCAAAAACCTAAACATAGAATTACCGTATGTCAAGCAATCCCACACTGGGTAAATACCCAAAAGTGAAAGCAGGGTCTCTAACAGGTATTTCATTATTCTCAACAGCCAAAAGGTGAAAACAACCCAAATGTTCATTAATAAATGATTGGATAAACAAAATGTGGCCCATACATACAATGGACTATTATTCAGCCTTAAAAAAGAAGGAAATTCTGACACGTGTTAAAACGTGGATGAACCTGGAGAACATTATGCAAACTGAAATAAGCCAGACACCAAAGGACAAATACTGTATGATTCTACTTCCGTGAGAACCTAGAATAGTCATACTCACAGAGACAGAATGTAGAATAGTGCTTACAAGGGGCCGGGGCGGGGTTGGGGGGGAATGGGGAGTGTTTGATGGGGACGGAGTTTCAGCTGGGAAGATGATAAAGTTCTGGAGATGGATGGTGGCCATGGCTGCACATCAGTGTGAATGTACTTAACATCACCAAACTATACACTTAAAAATGATTAAAAAGATAAGTTTCATGTTATGACTATTTTACCACAATAAAAAAAAAAAATAATCCAAATCCTTACCATGATCCCTGGCTGCTTCTTCAATCTTATCACCCACCAATTCCTTCCCCTCACTCACAGGCCTTCAGCCCTGCTGGAATCCTTGCCGTACCAAGACTGCACCAAGCACACACTTCCTGTTCTCTGACTGGTATGCTTTTTCCTCTCACAGGTCTCTGCTCAAACAGCCCCTGAAAAGCCTTCCTGAAAATCTACTGCTGAAGGTGAAAAATAATTTTCCTTCCACCCTTCTGAGTTCTTTGGTTGAAACCCCAGTAATAAAAGACAGATTAACAAGAGAAAAACAAAAAGAGGTTTATTAACATGTATACCTCGTGTATACCTAGAGAAAATAGAAAAATACCTAGAGATACCCAGAAAAAAATTAGCAACTCCCTGAGGTGGCTTAGAACTCAGGCTTAAATACCACCTTAATAAGGAAAGGGGATGGAAGATGAAGGCCTCTTGGGGTAGAGTAAAAGGTTTTTAGGAAAGATGAACGGGCCCTTAGGAGAACAGTTTGGAGATTTGACAATTTGACAAAACTTGTCAGGGTGTGGCGTCCACTTCCACTCTTGAAACTCCCAGGGAGGGGACTTAACGGCAATTGAGCTTCTTTTGGAGGGTCTGTCTTTAGAAATGTAAGGGAGTTCGGAGAAATCTTCTCCCCACATTTACTGTTTTTCAAGTGCCAACAGCTCAAAATAACCAAAACAGCAAAGCAGCATCTGTGGAGTGGCATGTCCTGTACTCCTACATACATATTTTGGGGCGTATTCTGCTATCCTCCCCTAGAATGCAAAGCCCATGACTGCAGAGAATTTATTTTGTGCCATGAGCAAGCCCGGCATATACTAGGTAGTCAGTGTTAAACGTTTACCTTTCCTATAATGTATACCCATATTCCTTGTATAATTAGAACTTTAATTTCAAAAGACTAAAATCCCGGATTACTGAAATTCTTAGGTATAAACTCAGCATCCAAAAGAAAACAAAAAAAAATGTGTGCAAGGAGCGTAAATGCCCTTGGATGGCTAACGCGGAGCACGGGCGCCAGCTGCTTATCCAGGGCTCCCAAGTTTCTCCCGCCGACACTAACAACTAACAACACTAGCACGTTCCGAAGCACCAGCTACAAGCGCTCGGACAGGCCTGCGGACAGGACGAGTGGGAAACCTGGGGCCCCAGGTGGCGTGATGCAGCCCGAAGTGCGGAACCGCGCCCAACAGGAACGGCCTGGCCAGGGTGCGGGAGCGGGCGCTGGGCACTCCCGCCCGCGTCTCTATGGTAGGAGCGGAAAAACCGGAAGTAGCCGCGAGAGGGGCGGGGCAGGGGCGGGGCCTCCGGCACCTCCTCCGCTGGGAGTCGAGGAGAGATGGCGGCCGCCGACGGCGTCGGGGAGGCTGCGCAGGGCGGGGAGCCAGGTCAGCCGGAGCCGCCGCCGCCCCAGCCGCATCCCCCGCCGCCCCAGCTGCCGCAAGAAGAGGCGGCGGCGTCCCCTATGGACGACGGGTTCCTGAGCCTGGACTCGCCCACCTATGTCCTGTACAGGTAACGCACACGGTATGGTCGCGGCGCGGGAGACCCTCCCCCGCGCGCGGCGCTGCACGGGGCGCGGCTGCGGCAGAAGCTCGCGCGTCCTCGCCGTCCGGCAGCCGGGAGCGGCGGGGTGGGGCCCGCGCTGTCACCGCTCTGGGCGGTGGAGTTTCCGGGCCCCACAGCGCTGGCCTGCTATAGTCCGAATGCCAAAGGGCTTGGGTGCAGTCGGACCGCAAAGAAGGTCCAGATTGGCTCACTTAAGAAACGGGGCTTCCCGTGGTTTGTTCTGCGGAAACGGAGAGAGCTAGCTTAAGATCTCTGGGGACCGGGACGTTTTCATTAGGCGTTTTCTTTCAGTGTTTTTAGCGCCCAGCGTCAGCCAGGCACCGAGTTAGGCTGTAAGGATGAGACTATGAGGATTCAACTCCGTTACGCATCCCCTCGTCGCCTCGCGCTTAGTGCAAGCCATGTGCAGTGTCGGGTACTGCTGTAACTTTCTCGCCTTTCCTCCCCATCTTTGCCACCACCCAGTCCCGTCCCCGTTAGTTCTTTGCTTTCTATTGGTCATGCTGGTTCCCCAGCTGCATTTTGAACCTGCAGAGACGACTGAGAAGTCCTTACTTTTCTCATGTCTTACTTTTTCTTCTATAGTTCTAGGTAAACCCATTAGATGGCTGGTTTGCGTAGGTTGTTTATGAATTGAGTGAAAGCCACTATGCAGATTTCGTTCTTGGAGTTTACAGTGTTGGTGATTTCAGTTGGTTGAGGTGGCCCCGTAGCCCTCAGACCTCCTCTCTGAACTGTGAAATACTCCGCTTCTTCCCTTGACTGTGTCCGATTTCCCTGTGTCTAAAGGACAGCGGTACCATTCTCATGCCACTCCCCATCTAGGTCTCACACCTCGGGTAATTGTTTCCCCTGGATTTCTCCTTGTATAATGGGCACAATTTTAGGATTTGTCTAGATACCACAGAATTTTTGCTGTCAATAGCTGATGAGTACAGAGAACTGAAAAATGGGTAATAGGGAAAGAATGTAAGTAAAAGAGTGGTTAACGAAAATTTGGTCACACTGAGCAGTTTACACAGCAGTGTCTATAGGCACCCAGTGTTGCCACTGTAATTTATTTTAGCATTGATAATGAGTAGTATTCATTGAATACTTACTATATACATTTATTATATGCTACATTTATAACATATAGCATATATATTTAAGCATACAGTAATACTATATAGTACATTTAGTGTATTTCCTGTATAATATTGTATATGCTAACTGTGTGTGTTAGGGTATATATAGTATAATAGTGTATATATAGTATAATACTATGTATTATATGCTTACTATTATGCATATTTTAAGAGCTTAACATATTATCTCACTTAAACCTCCAAGTAGCCTTCTAAGGTTGGTTGGTAATAGTATCATCTCCATTTTATAAATGAAGAAATTGAGGCCCAGAGAGGTTAAGTAACTTCCTCAGGGTCACACAGCTAGTTAAGTGGTAGAGCCAGTGTTCCACAGATTCCAGACTCTACTGACCACCTGGACCACCTTTCAGTGTACAGTAAAATGATAGTGATTACTTTTACTTTTAAATATCACTTCTACTTATTCAGAGTATTCAAATAAAAATTGTTATTCAAATTTTTTTAAACTATTGACTGATTCCAAAGAGCCTTATTAGACCAATGAATTAGATTGATTTCTAATTTAAAACTATTATGTACTTGCTAGAAAAACCTGCTTTTGCATTTATGTAAAAACTTTAAATTTGAAAGCTATTGATTTATTAACTTTAATTGGAAAATTATTCATTTTATTTTTCTTAAAAGTTTAATATGTAAAACAAAGTGGCAACACTTGGTCCTGAAGAATCCAACCATAGTTACATTATTTGTAAGTTAAAGTGTAATTGTTGCCTTTTTAAAAAAACATCAGATTTCTTTTTTTCCTTACAGGCTTGAATATAATCACTGAAAAATATATGTATTTTCAGGGACAGAGCAGAATGGGCTGATATAGATCCAGTGCCGCAGAATGATGGCCCCAATCCAGTGGTCCAGATCATTTATAGTGAAAAATGTAAGTTTATTTTTTATTAGGGAAAGGTCTGTAAGTCAAACTTAGTAGCAAAGTTGAAATTCACAACTATGTGACTAGATAGATGACAGATTTTTGTCTAATAAAGATCTAAATGACTTAAGCTAATCTTGTGGGGTTTTGTAATTTATTTTCATGATTAAAAGTTTCATTTTGTCCAAAGAGTGGACGTATTTTAAGTTTAAATAATGAATGTTACATTATAATACATCGTAACCACTGTGTGATTGTGCTTTTCATTTAGTGTTTAATCTGCACATGAGATACAACAGAAATGATTTACTGTTTTATTTAGAATAAACTTTGGTTGTTGAAACATGAGCATTTTGAAATATATTTTAGCTGTGAAATGTTAGGCACAGCTGGAATATATTACTGATAGTGAGTGGATTATTTTCTTTGACAAAGTATTCTTTCATAATGAATGTGAAATGCTTTGTAAATTGAAGGCCATACAAATGTTAATTGATAGTTGTTCTTCTAGGAAAGGGTAAACAAAATGGAATGCTAGTTTTGTAGTTTTATGTAGTTTTATGTAGTTTTATGTATATATATATTTCTTTCAGTTAAGGCTCTGTTATCCAAGATCATTCCTCTTTTACAAAAAGCGATTATTATTTTTTCTGATTATGAGATAATGTCAAGAATGTAAAGAAAGTGGGCTTCCCTGGTGACACAGTGGTTGAGAGTCCGCCTGCCGATGCAGGAGACACGGGTTCGTGCCCCGGTCCGGGAAGATCCCACATGCCGTGGAGCAGCTGGGCCCGTGAGCCATGGCCGCTGAGCCTGCACATCTGGAGCCTGTGCTCCGCAACAGGAGAGGCCGCAACAGTGAGAGGCCCACGTACTGCAAAAATTAAATTAATTAATTTAAAAAAATATATATATATATCATATTGCAAACCACAAAGGAAAAGAGAGAAATAATGACCCATTGATCAAAAATTGATAAATGATTATATCAGAATTTTAAATTTGTGCAACAGAAGACACCATGAATAAGTTAAAAAGCAAACAGCAGTGTGGGAGAAGATGTATAAACAGAGGATCGATATTCAGAACCTTATAAGGAATTCCTATGAAAGGTTAAAGAAACAGGGAAACTAATCAAAAAATAGACAAAGGGTACGAACTTGTAGTTCATAGAAGAAAAAATTTTGTTAGCCATTAAATAGGGGGAAAATCCATTATCATTAGGAATGAAAGATAATTTTAAACTGTTTTATGATATTAGATATTGAGACATACGAACAGATCCATGCTTTTCAGATGGTAGTTTTCATATGTTTAGCCATTTTAGAAAGCAGTTTTGCATGTATATTTAGTAAAACTAGAAAATGCTCATATCTTACAACTTTGAAGTGCTGCTTCGCATGATACATTCTGGGTTCATTCTGGCTTATGGCATCAGACGACATGTACTAGGAGGCTGAGAGCACAGACTTCAGAGCCAGACCATCTAGTTCAGATTCTAACTGCACCACTTTACTGACTCTGTAACCTTGGACAAGTTATTTAACCTCTCATTATCTCTGTCTCCTCCTGTGTAAAATGAGGACGATAGTAGTAACTACTTTATAGGGTGAGAGAGTTATACACGTGAAATAAGAGAACAGTGGCTGACTTACAGTAAGCACAGTGTGTGATAGCTGTCACAATTCACAGCATTTTTTGAAAGAACAAAATATTGGAAACCAGCTATATATTTGTGTTTTGGAGAATAGATAAATGTATCGTTGTCATACAGTTGTGTGCTATATAACCAATAAGAGGATCTAGATCTGTTATAATAGGGACAGATCGCAGAAACAGTGTTGAGTGGAAAAGAGGCACATAAGTTTTAGACACTTTGAGTATGACAGTATATTAAATTTGTAATTTTTAATTAAAAGGCTTTTAATATCAAAAAATCTAATGAATATAAAATTCTATTTATATAATCCCAAATTTATTGATGACCCTAAATTATATAGGTTCATATAGCCCTAAGACTGAGTATCCTAGTCCCACTTATAGAAATCTGTTCTGCAAAAAAATAGCATTGGCATGTAAATTATGCCAGGCCCACTGTATGGAAAAGTGAAACAAGAATGATGTAGATGTGTATACACAGGCATGGAAGGACATATCACTGAGGGGGAAATGCCAAAATGAAAAGCGGAATGAAAATGTTATGCCAACTTCATTAAAAAACAAGAGCAAGATTACATTTATTTGCTTAGAAAAATGTCTGGAGAGACATATCAAGTGGTAACAGCCATTACCACTGATACAGATCCACTGCACTGGGGAGTAGCACTGGAGTACGGGAAACTTCGTGTACTTTTATATTGTTTGCAGGGTTTACAAAGAGCATGTATTTATTTATTTTCTTTTTTTTTTAATACCCAAAAGAGTTTTATTTTAAACATTTACCAAATTTAACTTGTGCTAACTTCTGATACATAGACATATGTATCTACATAACTGTATATACATGTGTACATAAATACATATGTAATTCACATCTATGGTAATATTTTGAGCTTTACCTATGAAATTAATTTCAGTTTGGGTCAAATATTTCATCTTTTGCAAGAAACCTAACTTGTTCATGAAAATCTTGAATCCATCCGAGGTAAGGACTAGAATCCCGGGTAGGACTGGGATATGGGAGTGGGGTGGTCAGACATGCCACTAGCCCATACAGGGTGTGTTGGTGAAAATTTGAAAAAGGAGCCACATCGTCTGGGCAGACATGGCCATGCACCAATAAACTCGGCTTGGTGAGTAGGGCAGGATTTCAGCTCCCATTCCCTGCCTCAGCTGGATGCCTTGCACTGGGTGCAACCTGCATGTAGGTGGCAGTCCTAGAGGGATGGCTCAGTGGCGGTGCAAGCAGAAGATGGTGATCTGGCCACCCTTGTACAGCTCCATTCCTCGCTAGACTGATTTAATTTGTCTGGAGGAGTTTGGTCGGGTAGGGATCTTTTCTTCTCACCACTTCTGATGATTTAGCTGAAGAAGGAGATCTCCCCGATGGAAGAAGTCCATTTTTCAGGTTCAAGTGTGCAGATGGCCATGCAGCCTCCAAGTGGGCTTTCGTGGTTTAATCTTAGGAAATAGCCCAATGTTGATTCTTGAGTCCTAAAAAAAATATGCTGTTGATCTGGTTGTAGATGAGCTTTGCAATTTCCCTTTTCTCTCAGTGCCTCAGCTCGGCCGCCTCATGCCAGCGGTCGTACGGAGGGGCTGCGTGAGGAGAGAGGAGTGGGCGGGGAGCCACCAGGCTGCTCCCCAGTCCCAAGCGGGCTGGCTGGGGGACCAGGGCCATGCACACCCCCACCCGGATGGCGCAGCCAAGCGGGCGCGTGGTGTTCCGCGCCCTCCAGGCTGACTCCCAGAACATGTATTTCTTTTTAATTAAAAATATTTGGGAGGACTTCCCTGGTGGTGCAGTGGTTAAGAATCCACCTTGCCAATGCAGGGGACATGGGTTCAAGCCCTGATCTGGGAAGATCACACATGCCACGGAGCAACTAAGCCTGTGCGCCACAACTACTGAGCCCGCGCTCTAAAGCCCGCGAGCCACAACTACGGAAGCCCGTGTGCCCTAGGGCCCATGCTCTGCAACAAGAGAAGCCACCGCAGTGAGAAGTCTGCGCACCACAACGAACAATAGGCCCTGCTCACCGCAACTAGAGAAAGCCCACACGCCCCAACAGAGACTCAGTGCAGCCAAAAAAAAATATTTTTTAAAGTAACACATGCTCATTGAAGAAAAATTTGAAGATGTTAACATCAAAAGAAGAGTCTAATCATCGAGAACTAACCACTGTTAACATTTGGTGTATAGCCTTCCACTCCTCGGAAAATATGTTTCCACAGAGTTAGGTTTATACTATGTATGTGTACATGTGTGAATATAAAATAATGTGTTTATACATTGTATATAGAGTTAACATGTTATAAGCATTTTGTTACACATTTTAAAGTATTTGGGAGCTTGGTTCTTAATGACCACATAATATTGCATAGTTTTTTTACCATTTATATTGTTTCTAAATTTTACTCTGGTATAAATTAAATTCAGCATTCTAAAGGTAGTATTTAAGAGTAGATGACCTTTGTATGTTCAGAAGGAGCTATAATTATTCATGCTCTCCTCTGATAATTTCATTTTTGGGGTTGTAGTTTAACGAAACCATATACATACCCATGTGTGCTTGCATGCACACACATAAATACATATGTGTGTATTGTGTATTTAATTTTTTTAATTTTTTAATGAAAAGTCATTGGATGCTTAAAGTAGTGATTTTTATAAAACAAAATTGAAAACCAGTAGTAGCAGAATGGTTAGGCAAATCAGGATAGATTGACATTGTATTCATGCATATTGACCTACTAAAAGTTTGGGAACCCTGTCAGTAACTGGAAAATTATATGCTATAAGAAAAATAGCAGGACTTTCCTGGTGGTCCAGTGATTAAGAATCCATCTTCCGATGCAGGGGATGCAGGTTCGATCCCTGGTCAGGGAACATACCCACGTGCCACGGGGCAACTAAGCCCATGCGGCACAGCTACTGAGCCCGTGCTCCACAACTGCCGAGCCCTTGCACTCTGGAGCCCACACGCCACAACTACTGAGCCCGCACGTTCTGGAGCCTAGGTGCCACAACTAGAGAGCCTGCGCACTGCAACTACTGAGCCCATGCGCTCTGGAGACCACACACCACAGTTAGAGGCTCACGTGCCACAACGAAGAGCCCGTGCACTGCAACAAAAGATCCCGCATGCAGCAGTGAAGATCCCACATGCCGCAACTAAGACCTGACACAGCCAAATACATAATAAATAAATAAAAAATTAAAAAAAATAGCATAGCATGTCCACATAAATTTTTTTTTTTTTTTTTTCGGTATGCGGGCCTCTCACTGTTGTGGCCTCCCCCGTTGCGGAGCACAGGCTCCGGACGCGCAGGCTCCGGACGCGCAGGCTCAGCGGCCATGGCTCACGGGCCCAGCCGCTCCGCGGCATATGGGATCCTCCCAGACCGGGGCGCGAACCCATATCCCCTGCATCGGCAGGCGGACTCTCAACCACTGCACCACCAGGGAGGCCCCACATAAATTTTTAATTGTGGAAAAAGAAGTAATGAGGAGTATTTAACACCTGGATTTTTTTACTAGTCTGTTTAGGACCTTAGTCTGTTCTCTGCGTTAATCTGTGTTGTGGTGTGAAGGCATTTCAGCTGCAGTGAAAGGAGCATTGTGATTAGCAGTGTGTGCTTTGGTGTCAGACTAGATTGGGGTTTAACTTGTGTCTCCAAAGGACACTGGGCCATGTGAACTTGTTAATCTCTCTTAAATCTGTTTCTCTTGTGGAAATGAGAGTAAAATAGGTTAATATTTGTAAAGGTCTATGTTCCTTCAGTTAAGCGATTGGCAAAGATCAGAGGTTTTGATACTCTGTCAGTGAGGATGTGGAAAAAAATCGGTGTATTCATACATTCTTGGAGGGACTATATATTGAACAGACCTTTCCTGAGAGGTTAATGCTCTCACTGCTGACTGTCTGTCAGCATCAACAGTGCACATAACCTTGATCCAGTAATTCCACTTGTAGGAATTCATCCTTCAGATGTACTGAATTTGCACGTGTGTGCAGAAATATACCATGATAGGACAGCGAAAGAATGAAAACAATTTAAACATTCATTTATAGGGGACGAGTTAGGTATAATTAGAGTGCCCATACAACGAAATGCTGTGCAGCTGTTTGAAAAATGTAGTAAACTTTGTCACGGGGAATGTGGTTGAAAATTATGTCATCTCATCTTGTTCCTCAAACTCGTATGTTCATAAATAAACATATATTTTTAACTAAACGAATAGCTGCTGCTCTGCACCTTACGTTTTTCACTCAACAGCCTGTCTTAGCAGCTGTTCCATTTCAGTACACAACAGAACAGTCTCGTTACTAATAGCTGCATAGGATTTTGTTGTATGGGTGTACCATGATGGACTTAACCCGTTCTTTACTCATGGAAATTTCAGTTGTTTCCAGTCTTCATTTCTTTATTTCTTATGTAAATTTCCTTGGATGCTTTGGGCACATACAAGAGTATGTTTGTAAGAAAACTTACTGGAACTGGAATTCTTAGGGCAATGAGTAGTCAGTTATTTATTTATTTATTTATTTATTTATTTATTAAAGAAACACTTTATTTTTGGCTGCATTGAGTCTTTGTTGCTGCGCGTGGGCTTTCTCTAGTTGTGGCAAGCGGGGGCTACTCTTCGTTGCGGTTCGCGGGCTTCCCATTGCAGTGGCTTCTCATGGTGTAGCACGGGCTCTAGGCCTGTGGGCTTCAGTAAGTTGTGGCTCACGGGCTCAGTAGTTGTTGCTCGCGGGCTCTAGGCGTGCAGGCTTCAGTAGTGGCACGTGGGCTCTAGAGCTCAGGCTCAGTAGTTGTGGCGCACAGGCTTAATTGCTCCGCGGCATGTGGGATCTTCCCAGACCAGGGCTCAAACCTGTGTCCCCTGCATTGGCAGGTGGATTCTTAACCACTGCACCACCAGAGAAGTCCCCAGTTTTAAATTTTTAATAGATATTGCCAAGTGGTTTTCCATAGAGATATTTACTAGTTTATACGACCTTGAGTAATGTATGAGTGAAAAAAGCAAGGCCCAGGACATTAGAGTGGGATGTGATCTCATTTGTATTAAAAAAAAAAAAAAAAAAAAGGGAGGATGGAATTAGAACATATACTTCTATGTGCATAGGATATATTTGGAAGGATACACTAGAATCACTCCACAGTTGCTTCTGGGGAGAAGGACTGGGAATTTAGTGGAATGGAAACTTAACATAAACCTTTTTGTACTGTTTGAGTTTTCTATCATTGTGTATATTACTTTTTCAGTTAAAAAAAAACTGATCAAAATAAAATGTGAGAAAAACAGCTAAGTGAATATAGTTGGATATATGCACTCTTAATTTTTCTTTAATGCATAAGGTCTCTGGGGGATCTGGAGTCTGGCATCAACCCCTGTATATGCATCCTGGCTGTGACACAAGTTTTGAGGGTGGTAGTCATAGTCATTGGATTTTCTTTCTTTTGCTTATTGTTATAAATCGTATACGTACAATAAAGTATCTCCCTCACAGAGTAAAACAACACTTTGTACTATAGTGGTTGTTTTAAACAAGAAAGACCATCCTAATGCAGTTGTGTCCTCTGTTTCTAGTTCAGGATGTTTATGATTATTTCCGGGCTGTCCTGCAGCGTGACGAGAGAAGTGAACGAGCTTTTAAACTAACCAGAGATGCTATCGAGTTAAATGCAGCCAATTACACAGTGTGGTAAGTAAGACACATTGTTAATATTCCCTGTCTGAATGTCGCAGGTTTTAGTTCGGATGACTTCTTTCTTAACGTTAATTTTTATCAAAATAACAATTCACATGTGAGCTTAAAAGTCAGAGGCTGAATGAAAAATAGCAATCTCTGCTCTATTCCTTCTCACTACAGAGTCCCACTCCCCGGAGGCAACAATTCCTAGGTGTTTTTTCTTAAAATCACCTCTATATTCTAAATCATATGCTTGATTATTTGTGATTTTTTCATTTTAGACATTACTCCTTCTATGGAAAATAGAGTTCAGTCTCCTATACTGTCTCCATCACAGTAATCAGTTCACGGTTCATGCGGACCCACATTTCATCATATATTTACATTTCCTTTAACAGATTGGCTTTTTTATTTAGTTTTGTTCTCTTTTTACCAGCAAGTTAACTGTCTCCCAGACTCTCTGCTCATGTAGAATGTCTCGTTACTGTTGAGCACAGCAGGTAACCCTTCAGTTCCTTCCTTTCTTCTCCAAGGACTTGGGCACCGGGTGTCTGGTCCATAGCTCTTTCCTGTGTTGGGTCCCTGTTTCCTAGATCCCACATCTTTCTCTTTCCTGCTTTACTCTCATTTTATAGACCAGATCCTTGAATAGAAGAAAACTCTTAGAAGGCTGTGATGGAAATTGTTACTGAGGTTTCATAAATTTAAAAGTGTCTTCAGTCTCTTCGAGCTTTAGTGATAGAATTCTAGATTGGAAATCAGTCTCCGTTAGATTTTTAAAACTGTTTTTCTGTTTCTTTCAGCCTCTATTGAGAAGATTCCCATTCCTTCGTTTTAACCTTTTCTTTAGCTTTGGGAATTTTTTTTTTTATGTTCTTTTGATAATGTCTTCTCTCTTTCCTCTGTTGACTGTCTCTGGAATGCCTTTTAGTTGCATGTTGTACTTCTGAGGTTGTCTTTTCTTACTCTCATCCGTTTTTATTTACTTTTGAGATTTCTTCAACTTTATCTTCTAACTCTTCTATCTGCACTCATTTTTTTTTTTTTTTTTTTTTCTTTTTGCGGTATGCGGGCCTCTCACTGTTGTGGCCTCTCCCGTTGCGGAGCACAGGCTCCGGATGCGCAGGCCCAGCGGCCATGGCTCACGGGCCCAGCCGCTCCGCGGCATATGGGATCCTCCCAGACCGGGGCACGAACCCGTATCCCCTGCATCGGCAGGCGGACTCTCAACCACTGCGCCACCAGGGAGGCCCATGCACTCATTTTTAATTTACAAGAGCTCTTTTTATCTTCTCTGAGTATTCTTTTTTAATAGCATCTTGTTTATTTCACGGATGGGATATGTTTTCATTTTTTCTATTTGTTTTGCTCTCTTTAATGTAAACATTTTTCTCAAATGAATGGTAATTCTTGGCTCTCCTTTCATACTTACAGTGGAAGCAGGAAAAACCTGATTTGGCATCTCTGCATGTTGCAGGACTTGTCACCTAGAGGGCTTTACCATGAAGCTAGTGTGGAGGCATGGCTGTTTTGTTTGACGTCTTCATATGTCAGTATTTCCGGGTCTTTTCTCTTGACTACTTTGTTTCTCTGAAGAAGAGCTGTCTGAGGAGTACATTTGGCTGCCACAGTTCTGGGGGTCAATTCTGGCAGGGGAAGACAGGGGTGGGGGCCATCTCAGTTATTCAGTGTATCAGCATTTTAAATTTCCATGTTTCCAGCCTTTACCTCACCCTGCCTTCTGCTGTGTCTGGTATTTCTTTCTGCTTTGGATTTTTCCAGAAAATAAAGCCACTTGTCTGCTGCCCAGGCTTTTTAGGAAAACCCTAGTCCTCCTTCTCCTGCGTGTTTTCTTTACTTTCACAAAACACACTTCACTTCTGGCGCTTCTAGTCACCGAATGTGTGTGGGATTTTTCCCCTACCAAGCAGTTCCCTGTGACACCACCTGGGTGTCCTACAGTTTAACTCAATTCTAACACTGTCTACCTGCAGGTAACGTCAGACCCCACGGGTTAAGGGCTTGGTCCCACAAGCCTGCCCCACCCCAATGCCAGTCGCACATCCTGTGCTTCTGACTGGTGGGCCATAAATCAGAGGTTCCACGATCCCCTTCTTGGGTTCAACTGATTTGCTAGAGCAGCTCACAGAACTCAGGGAAACACTTATGTTTACCAGTTTATTAAATGATATGATAAAACACACAGATGCGCAGCCAGATGAAAAGGTGCATAGGGTGACATCTGGGAGGGTCCCAAGCACTGGAGCTTCCGTTCCTGTGGGGTTGAGGTGCATCGCCCTCCTGGTACATGGATGTGTTCACCCACCTGGAAGCTCTCCAAATCCCCTACTGTTGGGATTTAATGGTGGCTTCCTCGCATGGACATGATCGATTATTAACTCCATTTCCAGCCCTTCTCCCCTGTCTGGAAGATGGGAGGTGGAGCTGAACATTCCAAGTTTCTAATCAAGGCTTGGTCTTTCTGGTGACCATGAGCCATCCAGGAGCCCAACCAGAATCACCTCAGTAGAAGAGATACCCGAGTGCTCTTATCACTCAGGAATTTACAACGGTTTTAGGAGCTCTGTGTGAGGAAAAAAAAAAAAAGAGACAGACACACACACACACACACACACCCAGGTTGGGAGATGTCACCTCTCTGCTCAGGGTTGGGGGAAGGATCTTGGCTGCTGAGGACTCTTTCTACATTTTAAAATGTTTTCAGCCCCACCCTTGACTTCCAGTTTTGGAAATACCTGATACATCTCACTTCTGAACCTTTCTTCCTCACTTGACAGGTGTTTAGCACTTTCTGGTTTTCTAAGTCAGTCAAAACGATCAGCTTACCATTTTCCATCATTTTGTTGACTCCTTCCAATTGCTGTGGTATCCCCTCATCCTTGTGGATTTATACCCTTTTTATTTCTTTACTGTCATTTTAGTAGGATTATCTAGAGCTGTTAGTGTGATCTTCCATCACTTTATGTCTCTAATATGCACATTTTTAGCTTGTAAGAAATTCCTGACTGTACACAGATCAGAGCAACTTAGAATGCATTTAAAATTTCCTAAGTTTATTTGCTGTTTTCTTAAAAACAGTATACCTGAACTTACCCATATGAACCAGGCTGCCTGTATGTGTATGTGCTCTGTGAAGCCTCATTTTCTTTAAGCTAATTATAATAGAGAAATACTATCATTTCCTCTATTTAGCATTTCATTTTAAGAGATAACTTTTAAAGTAGTTTTTTTGGGGGGCGGAGTCAAGATGGCGGTGTGGGAAGACACAAGAGTTGGTGTCTCCCCACAACTAGGGTGCTTGACAGACACTGGTGGGGGACCTCGAAGCCCAAGGAGACGGGAGGAAACCCCAAGTGAACCGGTAGGACATGGGGGGACTGAGCAGGGAGGAGAAGTGGAGGCCAGACAGGACCGGCGCCCCTGAGGGGTGGCTTAGAGGGGAGGGGTTCCTATGCCTGGAGGGACCCTCGGGGGCTCGGATCGGAGTGGGGAGAGTGCCCAGCATTTGCCCTACTCGCTGGAGCCTGGGAAGCCTGCTGGGCTCCCAGGCCGGGTGCCCTGCCCTCCAAAGCCCCGTCCAGGATGCGTGGGTCCTGGAGGCATGGGAGGGAGGCCAGGGGAGAGGAGGAGAGGCAGCAGGAGGGGCCCTCCAGGACGGGAGGAGCAGAAGAGGAGCAGAGGGCGTTTGCCCTGCCCACTTGGGCCCAGGAAGCCAGCTGGGCTCCCAGGCCGGGTCCCCCATCCTCTACCAGAGGCAGACCTGGGCCCCTTCTGCTCTATTGAGCCTAAGCCCCACCCCCCCACACACACACCCCAGGGCCTTTTCCAGCCATGTGAGTCCTAAGCATAGACCCCGCCCACTACCCAAACCTCGCCCTTGCTTAGGCCCCGCCCTCCACAGCCAAGACCTTTTCTACCTTTTTTTTTTTTTCCTTCTGCTCTTGTTTTTTTTTTTTCCCTTCTGCTCTTGTTTACTATTGTGATTCTGTTTTACCTTACGGTTGTTTCATGTATATTTTTATTTTTATATTCTTTCTAACATATCTGTTAGTTTCCTAGTCTAATTTTATTTTTTACTCTTTCTTCTTCTTCTTCTTCTTATTTTTTTTTTTTTGCTGCTCTGTGCAGCTTGCAAAATCTTGGCACATGAGCCAGGGGTAGGACCGAAGCTCCTGCGGTAGGAGTTCCGAGTCTGAACCACTGGACTAACAGAGCACCTCAGACCCCAGGGAATATTCATCGCAGTGAGGTCTCCCAGAGGTCCTCATCTCGGCACCAAGACCCAGCCCTACCCAACAGCCAACAAACTCCAGTGTTGGACGCCTCAGGCCAAACAACAAGTAAGACAGGAACACAATCCCACCCATCCAAAAAAAAAAAAAATGAGACTGCAAAATATATGTCACAGATGAAGGGGCAAGGTAAAAACATACAAGACCAAATAAATGAAGAGAAAATGGGCAATCTACCTGAAAAAGAATTCACAGTAATGATAGTAAAGATGATTCAGACTCTCGGAAATAAAATGGAGGCACTGATTGAGAAAATACAAGAAATGTTTAACAAAGATCTAGAAAAACTAAAGAACAAACAGAGATGAACAACACAACTGAAATGAAAAATACACTAGAAGGAATCAATAACAGAGTAACTGTGGCAGAAGAACGAATAAGTGAGCTGGAAGATAAAATGGTCGAAATAACTGCCGAGGAACAGAATAAAGAAAAAAGAATGAAAAGAATAGAAGACAATCTCAGATAGCTCTGGGACAACACTAAACGCACCAACATTCAAATTATAGGGGTCCCAGAAGAAGAAGAGAAAAAGAAGGGGTCTGAGAAAATATTTGAAGAGATTATAGTGGAAAACTTCCCTAACGTGGGAAAGGAAAGTCACCTAAGTCCAGGAAGCACAGAGAGTCCCATACAGGATAAACCCTAGGAGAAACACACCAAGACATACTAAAACTAACCAAAATTAAATACAAAGAAAAAATATTAAAAGCAGCAAGGGAAAAACAAAAAATAACATACAATGGAATCCCCAAAACGTTAACAGCTTTTTTTTCAGCACAGACTCTGCAAGCCAGAAGGGAGTGGCAAGGTATACTTGAAGTAATGAAAGACAAAAACCTACAACCAAGACTGGTCTGCCCAGCAATGATCTTATTCAGGTTTGATGGAGAAATTAAAAGCTTTTCAGACAAGCAAAAGCTAAGAGAATTCAGCACCACTAAACCAGCTTTACAATAAATGCTAAAGAAACTTATCTAGGCGGGAAACACAAGAGAAGAAAAAGACCTACAAAAACAAACCCAAAACAATTAAGAAAATGGTAATAGGAATATACATATCGATAATAACCTTGAATGTAAATGGATTAAATGCCCCAACCAAAAGACACAGACTGGCTGAATAGATACAAAAACAAGATCCATATATATGCTGTCTACAAGAGATGCACTTCAGATGTAGGGACACATACAGGCGGAAAGTGAGGGAATGGAAAAACATACTGCATGCAAATGGAAATCAAAAGAAAGCTGCAGTAACAATACTCGTATCAGATAAAATAGACTTGAAAATAAAGACTGTTACAAGAGATAAGGAAGGACACTACATGATGATCAAGGGGTCAATCCAAGAAGAAGATATAACAATTATAAATGTTTATGCACCCAACATAGGAGCACCTCAATACATAAGGCAAATGCTAACAACCAGGAAAGGAGAAATCGACAGTAACACAATAATAGTAGGGGACTTTAACAACCCACTTACCCAATGGACAGATCATCCAAACAGAAAATAAACACAAGCTTTAAATGACACAATAGACCAGATAGATTTAATTGATATTTATAGAACATTCCACCCAAAAGTGGCAGAATACACTTTTTTTCAGGTGCACACAGAACATTCTCCAGGATAGGTCACATCATGGGTCACAAATCAAGCCTCGGAAAATTTAAGAAAATTGAAATCATATCAAGCATATTTTCTGACCACAATGCTATGAGATTGGAAATCAGTTATAGGAAAAAGACTAAAAAACACAAATACATGGAGGCTAAACAGTGCACTACTAAATAACAAAGAGATCACTGAAGAAATCAAAGAAGAAATAAAAAAATACATAGAAACAAATGACAACAGAAACACAACCGAAAATCTATGGGATGCAGCAAAAACAGTTCTAAGAGGGAAGTTTATAGCAATTCAATCTCACCTCAAGAAACAAGAAAAGTCTCAAACAATCTAACCCTACACCTAAAGGAAGTAGAGAAAGAAGAACAAAGAAAACCCAAAGTCAGTAGAAGGAAAGAAATCATAAATATCAGAGCAGAAATAAATGAAATAGGACGAAGAAAACAATAGCAAAGATCAATAAAACTAAAAGCTAGTTCTTTGAGAAAATAAACAAAATTGATAAACCTTTAGCCAGACTCATCAAAAAAAAAAGGGAGGGTATGCAAATCAATAAAATTAGAAATGAAGAAGAAGAAATCACAACTGACACCACAGAAATACAAAGGATTATAAGAGACTACTACAAACAACTATATGCCAGAAAAATGGACAACCATGAAGAAATGGACAAATTCTTGGAAAGGTACAATTTTCCAAGACAGAACTAGGAAGAATTAGAAAATATAAACAGACCTATCATAAGTAATGAAATTCAAACTAATTAAAAGTCTTCCAACAAACAAAAGTCCAGGGCCAGATGGCTTCACAGGTGAATTCTATCAAACATTTAGAGAAGAGCTAACACCCATCCTTCTCAAACTCTTCCAAAAAATTACAGAGGGAGGAACACTCGCAAATTCATTCTACGAAGCCACCATCACCCTGATACGAAAACCAGAAAAAGATATCACACAAAAAATTATAGACCAATATCACTGATGAACATAGCTACAAAGATCCTCAACAAAATACTTAACAAACAGGATCCAACAACATATTAAAAGGATCATACACCATGATCTAGTGGGGTTTATCCCAGGGATGCAAGGATTCTTCAGTATATGCAAATCAATCAATGTGATACACCATATTAACAAATTACAGAATAAAAAGCATATGATCATCTCAATCGATGCAGAAAAAGCTTTTGACAAAATTCAACACCCATTTATAAAAACTCTCCAGAAAATGGGCAAACCCATTTTCTGGAAATAATCCCATTTACCATTGCAACAAAAAGAATAAAATACCTAGGAATAAACCTACCTAAGGGGGCAAAATACTTCTACTCAGAAAACTATAAAGCACTGATGAAAGAAATCAAAGATGATGTAAACAGATGGAGAAATATGCCATGTTCTTGGATTGGAAGAATCAATATTGTGAAAATGGCTATACTACCCAAGGCAATCTACAGATTCAGTGCAATCCCTATCAAACTATCAATGTCATTCTTCAGAGAATTAGTGCAAAAATTTTTACAATTTGTATGGAAACACAAAAGACCCGGAATAGCCGAAGCAATCTTGAGAAAGAAAATCAGAGCTGTAAGAATCAGGCTCCCCGACTTCAAACTATACTACAAAGCTAGAGTAATCAAGACAATATGGTACTGGCACAAAAACAGAAATATAGGTCAGTGGAACAGGATAGAAAGCCCAGAGATAAACCCATGCACTTGTAGTCAACCTAATCTATGACAAAGGAGGCAAGAACATACAATGAAGAAAAGACAGCCTCTTCAATAAGTGGTGCTGTGAAAACTGGACAGCTATATGTAAAAGAATGAAATCAGAACACTCCCTAACACCAAACACAAAAATAAACTCAAAATGGATTAAAGACCTAAATGTAAGACCAGACACTATAAAACTCTTAGAGGAAAACATAGGAAAAACACTCTTTGACATAAAACACAGCAAGATCTTTTTTGTCCCACCCCCTAGAGTAATGAAGATAAAAATAAACAAATGGGACCTAATTAAAGTTAAAAGCTTTTGCACAGCAAAGGAAATCTAATCAAGATGAAAAGACAACCCTCAGAATGGGAGAAAATATTTGCAAGTGAAACAATGAACAAAGGATTAATCTACAAAATATCAAACAGCTCATGGAGCTCAATATCGAAAAACAAACAACCCAATTAAAAACTGCGTGGAAGACTTAAATAGACATTTCACCAAAGAAGACATACAGATGGCCAAGAGGCATATGAAAAGATGCTTAACATCACTAATTATTAGCAAAGTGCAAATCAAAACTACAGTGAGGTATCACCTCACACCAGTCAGAATGGCTATTAACAAAAAATCTAGAAACAGTAAATGCTGGAAAGGGTGTGGTGAAAGGGAATCCTCTTGCACTGTTGGTGGGAAGGTAAATTGATACAACCACTATGGAGAACAGTATAGAAGTTCCTTAAAAAACTAAAAATAGAACTACCATATGATCCAGCAATCCCACTATTGGGCATATACCCTGAGAAAACCATTATTCAGAAAGAGACATGTAACACAGTGTTCATTGCAGCACTATTTAGAATAGCCAGGACATGGAAGCAACCTAAATGTTCATCAACAGATGAATGGATAAAGATGTGGCACATATATACAATGGAATAGTACTCAGCCATAAAAAGAAACGAAATTAAGTTATTTGTAGTGAGGTGGATGGATCTAGAGTCTGTCATACAAAGTGAAGTAAGTCAAAGAGAAAAACAAATACCGTATGCTAATACATATATATGGAATAAAAAAAATGGTACTGCTGAACCTAGTGGCAGGGCAGGAATAAAATCGTAAACATAGAAATGGACTTGAGGACACGGGGTGGTCGGGAAACTGGGGCAAAGTGAGAGTAGCATCGACATGTACACTACCAAATGTAAAATAGATAGCTAGTGGGAAGCAGCCGCATAGCACAGGGAGATCAGCTTGGTGCTTTGTGACCACCTAGAGGGGTGGGATGGGGAGGGTGGGAGGGAGGCTCACGAAGGAGGGGATATAAGGATATATGTATACATATGGCTGATTCGCTTTGTTATACTGCAGAAACGAACACAGTATTGTGAAGCAATTATGCTCCAATAAAGATGTATTAAAAATTATTTTTAAGTTTTTTGTCTCATTATGTATTGAGTTGGAATATTTTGAAATTTTGAAGTAAAAATAGACTAGAACTAATCATGTCTTTAGGGAAAAGGTTTTTTAATGATTTGACTTCACCTGTGAAGAAATTAAAGAGAAACTTGTTTCATTTATAAGTAGCATTTTTATGGTGGTTCTAAAAGTAAAATATATGATAATGTTTGTAATGAAATTAATTTATTATATGAGTAATGTATCTAAATGAACAGGTTATACCATATGGGGAAAGAGATGTTTTTGATTCTTGTGTAATAGAACACTAGTAACCAGAGTATTACCTGGAAATAATCATTTGTTGGTTGTCTTTTCTTCTGTCTCACATTTGCTGCCTTTCACTATTTTGCTTCAAAATGCTTGATTCTTCCATTTATCAGATAGTTGTATGAGTTTGGACAACCACAAGCAGTTAAGTTGCTAAATGATTGGTTATATAGAATACCTACCAAAAATGTGTCTATGTTGCTGTCTTGTGACCTCATTTGATACTGTGGCTGGGCAATTTATGTGGAGTAATGAGACTTTGGATGCTTGATGTTTGCTGTAGGCATTTTCGGAGAGTTCTCTTAAAGTCACTCCAAAAGGATCTACATGAGGAAATGAACTACATCACGGCAATAATTGAGGAACAGCCCAAAAACTATCAAGTTTGGTAAGATGAAAATAGGAAGGAAATAAGTCACTATGCTAATAGTACCTGCCAATGGGTGACAAAGCCATAGGGAATTGTTTGTTTCTTTATAATTACAGTGCTTGCATTGGAGCTAATGTCACCAGTCTTAACAGTGTTGTTGGGAGTAACTGAGGTAACTTTATGTTTAGTGCTTGAAGTGGTGCTTGACCCATAGTTAACACTCAAATGTTTGCTGCCGTAATTATTTCAGACTTCGATATTAGCACGTGATAGTACTAGAGTCAAGAAAATATGAGTGAAAAATCTGAAAAAATGTTTCTATTCAGTGTGTTATAAAATGACTCTCTGGTGTTTCATCTTTTATTCATTTGTTTATTAAAAATTTTTTATTGGGCTTCCCTGGTGGCGCAGTGGTTGAGAGTCCGCCTGCCGATGCAGGGGACACAGGTTTGTACCCTGGTCCGGGAAGATCCCACATGCCACGGAGCGGCTGGGCCCGTGAGCCATGGCTGCTGAGCCTGCGCGTCTGGAGCCTGTGGTCCACAACGGGAGAGGCCACAACAGTGAGAGGCCCACGAACCCCCCCCAAAAAAATTTTTATTGATGTTGGGGGTACAAAGATGAATGAGACACCTTCTAAAGGGAAAAAGCAAATAATAAAACCAGTCATTTTACAGAGCAGTGTGAAGAATATAATGGTAGGGTTTTTTACAGTGTGTATTTGTTCTAAAAATTAAGCCCCTAACTTAGCTTAGACAAGAGGATGGGGGAGCAGGACAAGGTGGGGGAAAAGAGAACTTATGGAACAGGAGGACAGAGAACAAATAGGAAAGAAAGAAAGAGTCCGGACAGTGCCCAGCATTCAGTGAGCCCCCCATGAATGGTAGAGACTGTGGTGATGGAGGTGGCGGTCAAGGAGGAGGAGGAGGAGGAGACGAGGTGGCGTTGCCGTGGTCGTGGTGAAGGAGAAGCAGCAGTGTGGTGTCCGTCAAGAGCTGTCTCCACTTCTGTGCCACTGACTGCCTGCTCTTCATGCAGGGCTTGCCTCCATTTGATGTTTGATGTTTTTCCAGTGTAATGACTGGCACACACACCACCCTGTCTTTATGCCTGAGATTTAAGGATGATTTCTGAGAAGAAAGACTGCTGAGGCAAAGAGAATATTCTGGGGAGAAGAGACATGAAAGAGCTTGGTGCACTCCGGGAACTGCATGTAATTCATGTGATTAGAGTACATTTGGGGGCCCTAGGACGAGATCATAAAGGGCCTTATGAACATTGGTAAGGGTTTGGGGATTGATCTTAGCTACAGTGGAGAGCTCCTGACATTTTAATTAAGGAAGTAGTATGATTAGATTTGCGTCTTAGGAGCTTTACCCTGACAGCAGGGTGGAGGATAGCGGAACAGGCTCACAGTTCTGGCGGGCCATGGTAGTGCGGGAGCCAGAGGAGAGTGTGGTAGGGTATGGGAGAAAGAAGGGTAGATGTGAGAGAGGTTTTGGAGGCAGAAGCAACAGGCTTTGAAGTTAAACTTATCAAGGGAGTGACAGAGAAGAATGATGTCTATATTTTTGGCTTGACCATTGGGTGAATGGTGGTGCTGACCACTTGGGGAATTTTGGGAAACAAAGCAGCACATTTTGGGGAAAGAAGGGCGGATTCAGTACTAGACAAGTAGAATTTGATGTGCTTATGGAAAACCTGTGTAAGGGTGTCCAGTTGTCCAGTAAGTGACTGAAAAATGCTTCTCTGGAGAGGCCGTCACAGCTCTGGATGAGGACGCTCAGGGAGAATTAGAGAAGGTTGGGGAGAGAACACTGGTGAGCATCAGCGTCTGAGAGGCAGAGAGGTGGTCCAGGACGACTGAGGAGGGAAACCAGAAGCCAGCGTCCTCAGAAACCAAGAGAAGGGAGAGCTTCAGGGAGAAAGGGGTGGGTGGCAGTATCAGCTACTGCTGAGAGGTCGAGGGGAGCGGGGGCTAGAGCTGACCCGTGGGATTATTAAGTGGGCGCTTGCCAGTGACTGGTCTGGGCACGAGCAGTCCTCCCACCAGGGGCGGGGCGGGGCAGGGCAGGGGTGGGAAGAGGAAATGAGCCCCGGAGCAGGGCTTGAATCGCTGTTGAGAAAGAAGATGGAGCAAGCAGCTGGTCACGGCTGTGTCTTTGGGTTTTGTTTTTCCAACGTGGCAAAGACTTCATGGTGTGGGGAGAATTACTAGAAAGAGAGAAGGTGAGAATTCTGGAGAAAAGGGGGCTAGAGTAAGGGCTTGCTTGGAGTTGGGAAGAGATCCAACACGTAGGTTAGCCTTAGGAGAAGGAACAGCTCCCCAGCTGTGGACACATGTGGAGAGTGAACTGCTCTCTGGCCCAGTTGGCTAATAATCATCTGCATGATCAAATACGGTCGTTAAGGAGTACAAACCATAAGTAGATACTTAATTTTCAAAGAATTAGAACATAATAGATCTGACAGTGAGTAACTGGCAAAGCATGGAAGTGCTAGCTGTTGTGGATTTCCATTTGTAGACTTTTAAACAACTACCTCTGTAGCTTCTTTCTTTGTAAGTGTATGATGGTTGCATTCCTGAGAAATTGCCTTATGAAAGAGTTGTTTTAGTGACAAAAGTGATTAGCTACAGAGTTTCAGTCCCTCATTTAAAAGACATCGACCCTTCGGAATTAAGGTGCTTTTACATAAATATTTGGAGGTTATAGCTCCAGAAGGGAGTTCCCTGGTGGTCTAGTGGTTAGGATTCGGCACTTCCACTGCCGTGGCCCAGGTTCAATACCTGGTCGGGGAACTGAGATCCCACAAGCTGTGTGTTGCGGCCAAAAAAAAAAAAAAAGTCCAGAAAAGTACTTGAAGAGATACATAAACTATGTACCATTTTATCTTAAAAACAAATCCAGACATCACAAGTATTCTCAGCATTTGATTACATCTAGTTTTTGCTGAAGAGAAGTAGCTTCCTTTTCTGGACACTGCAGATTCTGTCATTAACACATTGTCACCTATCGTTTTGAAAAAAAAATACAAAGACACCCAGAGCGGGCTTCCCTGGTGGCTCAGTGGATAAGAATCCACCTGCCAATGCAGGAGACATGGGTTCGAGCCCTGCTCCGGGAAGATCCCACATGCCGCGGAGCAGCTAAGCCTGTGCACCACAGCTGCTGAACCTGCGCTCTAGAGCCTGCATGCCACAACTACTGAGCCCACGTGCTGCAACTACTGAAGCCCACATGCCTAGAGCCCGTGCTCCGCAACAAGAGAAGCCACTGCAATGAGAAGCCCGCGCACTGCGATGAAGAGTAGCCCCCACTTGCCGCCACTAGAGAAAGCCCATGTGCAGCAATGAAGACCCAACACAGCCAAAAATAAAATTTTAAAAATTTAAAAAGAAAAAAAGAAACCCAGAGCAGCTGCTGTTGGAAACTTAGCAGTTTTTAATTACGGTACATTTTAAATTGCCCACTCCACTAGTTGCTATTGTAACTAGTATAGTACAAGTAATGCAAATCCTGTATGCCAGGTCACTTTTTATTAAATTCACTATGAAAATTTACGCTGTAAGATCAAACCCCTGTATTTAATTTAATACTCTTTAAATCATAGAACATCAGAGAGAGCCTCTTACTATTTTGTTCTGAGAAGTCATTTTGACACACTGGAGGACCTAATTCTTAAGTTTTTCCTGAATTATAGAATTTACCAGTAACCTGGAAAAATAAATTATTACTGTGCTCACTGACTTGGAAGACTTATTAAATTATTTGGAAACCGTTCCCTCTAGGATCTTCCTCTTGGTAGTATCTTGCCTTCTTAATATTCTCTAAGATGAATTTTTAGATTTTCCATGCATGTAGAATAGGTCACCCATTAAGCATTAAATCTTTCCCCTTTCCCCCATCATCCCTGCTCACTTTTAGTGTAATGAATACTAATGGGTTTTTTTAAAAAACAGTTTCACTGGGCTTCCCTGGTGGCGCAGTAGTTGAGAGTCCGCCTGCCGATGCAGGGGACATGGGTTCGTGCCCCGGTCCGGGAAGATCCCACGTGCCGCGGAGCGGCTGGGCCCGTGAGCCATGGCCGCTGAGCCTGCGCGTCCAGAGCCTGCGCTCCGCAACGGGAGAGGCCACAACAGTGAGAGGCCCGCGTACCGCAAAAAAAAAAAAAACAAAAAACAAAAAAAAACAGCTTCACTGAGATATAATTCACATATCATGCTATTTACCCATCTAAGGGGTATATATGTGCAGCCATCACCACAGTGAATTTTAGAACATTTTCACTAATAGATTTTTTATAAATATTGCAGCTAAAGAAAATTATAAAAATAGAACCCAATAGAGAACTCTTAGAAGTATTTTCCTGGTACAGAAACTCCTCTTTGGCAAGTAGCTATGACAAGTTGCAAGTTTGTCAAGAGAAGAAGTGAATTCCATTCTGCCCACAAACTGGTAGAATAAGAAGTTGCTTGAATGGTGGCACTTAGGACTTAAGGAAAGCTGGCAGCATGCTGATAACCAGAGGGGCTTCCATACTTCATAAAATAGTATCACATTTCCCATAATCTCATTGTGACATCTGGGCATGTTGAAAAATTCTTTCACAGGGTATTGTGGTTGTCAAGAGATAACTGTACTTTCAGATTTAGCTTGAGATAAACCTTCTTTAAGCTCTTATTATCCGGTTTCATTTTACGTGCAAATCACTGTTTTATGTTTCTCAGCTGTTACTTAGTGTTCTGAAATTTTTTCTCTTAGTGTTTATTCTGTAGTACCTTTTCTTTCTAGTAGAGTCTTGAGAATTAGAGATAAATTGCTGTTTCTTGAGTGTCCCTCCACATCACCTAACCCATGCAGCAGATACTTTCATTTTGGGGTAAAATTAACACGAAACTTCTTCTCTCGACTTTAGGCATCATAGGCGAGTGCTAGTGGAATGGCTGAGAGACCCATCTCAGGAGCTTGAGTTTATTGCTGATATTCTTAATCAGGATGCAAAGAATTATCACGCCTGGCAACATCGACAATGGGTTATTCAGGTATTGCCTTTCTTGTGTTTTACAGATTTTTATTTTTTTAACTGAATTAAATAATTTAATTACTATTAAATTGTAGTATACTTAAACTGAAACACATGTATAGATCATTACAAACAATATATAATGATTAAGAATTATTCAGATACTTAATTAAATCTGACATCCTTCATATTGGTTAACCTTTATAATCTCTTTGGATATGTTGGTGAGTAACTCACATTAAAGAAGAATAATAGTGACTTTTAAAATACTTTTTGGATTGAATTTGTGTCACGTATTTGCTAGCAAATTGAATAGAAAAAGTAGTTGTAAATTTTTAATACAGCTGTGTTATTTTAATTAACAAGGACATATATTACATATTAAGGTTTTACATGCATAAACTTTGAAATATGATTTTACAGTAACTGTTGTATATTTTATTTCTGCCCACTTGTTAAAATTTTATGCTAAGTCCTGAATAGAAGAAAACAGTTATGGGACTTCCCTGGCAGTCCACTGGTTAAGATTTCGCCTTACAATGCAGGGGGTGCAAGTTCGATCCTGTTCAGGGAGCTAAGATCCCCCATACCTTGGGGCCAAAAATCAAAACATAAAACAGAAGCAATATTGTAACAAATTCAGTGACGACTTTTAAAAATTGGTCCACATCAAAAAAATCTTTAAAAAAAAAAAGAAAAGAAAATAGTTATAACTCCCACTCTGGGCATTTTTATTTATTCCAGCAAACAATTGTAGTGTTGTGTCCAGTGAATTTTTTCCAGGAATTGCTACTTTCTGAACTGTTCATTATACCAAGAGTATTTCACCAAAAAATTTATTGCTTAAAAATTTAAACTTTTCCAAATTTGATTAAAGGAATACATTTTGTAAAGACATTTAGTATTTTTATTTTTTTATGAAATTCTAGTTTTTTGCTAGTATCAAATAAGCAATATATCTCCATTAGCTTTTTCATAGTTAATGTCCCCAACTTTTGCAGCATTTGTACATTTTGACCTTTTATTCCTTTTTCAAATTGTCTTTGTTGGTTCTCTCCATAATTTTTTAAATTAAAACAGCTTTGTAATGTAAAAATTTATATCTAAATCCAATTGTATATTTATCTACATGTATTTTAGCATTTTTGAATACTTCCCTTTTACTTAATATATGTAATAATGTCAAATCACATCAAATTAATATACAGTAGTACAGTTAATCATTGTCTTATTACTGAGTTTGGTTTTTTTATTCCACATTTTTACCGTAAACAATGCATAAGCATTTAGTTAGATATACTTTCTTTTTTTTTTCTTTTGATTTAATTCTTTAGTTCTTGGGTCAAAGTTAAAACACGCTGCTTGGTATCTAAATTGTTTTCCACAAGATGCTACTGAATGACAGCCACTCTGGGTGCTCACCATCACTTCCTAATTTTTCCTTCCTCATCGCCATTCCTCTGTCTTTGATGACTTTTCTTTCCCTGCCATTTCCTTGACCTTCAGCATCCCTCTCCTCCAAATATGTGATGAGTCCATGTCTTCAGTTCTACCTGCTTAGCTTTGCTGAAGTTTTATTTATTTATTTTTGTTGTTAATAAATGATAGGACATTTCTAATTGGATGTTTTATTTTGTATTTTCTTTTAGGAATTTAAACTTTGGGATAATGAGCTGCAGTATGTAGACCAGCTTCTCAAAGAGGATGTGAGAAATAACTCTGTCTGGAACCAAAGATACTTTGTAATTTCTAACACTACGGGCTACAATGATCGTGCTGTATTGGAGAGAGAAGTCCAGTTAGTAATCTTCACTTGTTCACTCATCAAAAGAATATTTGTGTGCCTACCACGTCTCATGTTACTACTGAGATACAGGGCATAAAGGCGTTGGGATACAGCCAAGATCAAGATTGCCCCAATCCTACCCTCATGGAATAGGACAGAATACTTAGGTGAAACCTATAATGATAAATTTACGAATAATATAGTGTATAGCAGCAGTCCCCAAGCTTTTTGGCACCAGGGACTGGTTTCGTGGAAGACAGTTCTTTCACGGACCGGGGGTGGGGTGGGGCCGTGGCGGGAATGGTTCAGGTGGTAATGTGAGCGATGGGGAGTGGTCCACTGCCTGGGGGTTGGGGGCCCCTGGTGTGTAGTAAACCTTTACTTTGTAGTGCCTTAAGTTTCTTAAAATACTGTTGCTACTGTAGATTGAGAAGAACTCAGATTTCATAGTGTCTAGGAAGCTTTATTTTAAAACTATCTCATTAAATTTTAGATAACAGTCCCCAGAGTGCAGGGTTTGGGCCAATGAGTCTTTGTGGTCCTGTGCATTACAGGATGTGTGGCTCCATTCTCAGCGTTTATGCCCTATATCTCAGTAGTAAACCCCTCCCCAGCCCAAATCGCCCCCAGTTGAAAACTGCTCTAGCATACAAAATGCTGTTACAAGATCTAGAAATTTCTGAATTGGCATGAATTTCTATATTCTGTCCCTAAACCTCTTTTCTGACTTTGTCTAATTTGTCTCAGTGTCTTGTGTGAAATTTGAATATGTTTATTGTCTTTATAGCCTGATGAGATTATAGTCATACTTTAATTATAAAAGTTGTTTCAACAGCTCCTAGGAAGAGCTGATTTTATGGTACATCTGCCTCTCATCTCCCTTGCCCTTCTGCGTGGATCAGGGCAGTTGGCTCTAATTTTATCTGTTCTATATATAGGGTTCTGGTGATTTAAATTTTAAAAAAGCACACACACGCAGTCTCCCAATCTAGTGTCCTATATTAACTCTCTTCTCCAGGCTTCTTTTTTTATAATATTCATAATTTTGGTAATGCTGAATGAGTTTATTATTACTTTCTGTGAAAAAAATGCCGTTAAAACAGCACTGCAACAAAACTAAGATTACTAAACTTTAGTCAGTCACTAACTCATTTGAGCAAGCATATAGTGAAGCAAAGTTCTGTACTTCCCTTGGAATTTTTTGTAACTGGATCTAAGTTACAATTAATAATCTGGTTAAGGGGAAGAGAAAAGTAGGGAGCGTCCATTTGGAATGGAATCACATCATAGTTTGCAGGTACTCTTGTTTTGGAATATAAGAAATACGCAGTTGTTGGTTTCTTGTTTTTATTCTTTGTCTATATAATCTCCATGCTTGTCTATTTTTTATTATAGCTTCCAAGATTATTTAGTTCTTTTTCAATGAGTCATGATTCTTCTGGCATAAGTAGATCTTAGACATTTTCCCCAAGATTGCTTCAGCAAAAAAAGGACAGTCTCCTTGTTGTGGCTGACATTTCCTTCAGAGGGAAAGCCTAAGTGAAAGGAAGTCTCCAACATAAACTTCTTTTCCATTTGTGAACTGAGCCTTCGTATTACTTTGTAAATAAGAATTGACCATTGCAGCCACGAGGGAGTCTCTAATTCAGATATAACCCAGGGAGGTACTAAGTCCACCAGCAGAGATCAGTGAAAGCTCATGTCCAGGTTGTGCCCCCATCATAGGAAGACTGCTTCTCATTAGTGCACTGCTCTTGCAGAGTTACACACATGTTTATTTGTGTTCTTTTTCTTACAGGTACACTCTGGAAATGATCAAACTAGTACCACATAATGAAAGTGCATGGAACTATTTGAAAGGGTAAGAGGTGGTTTTTGCTTTTTTTTTTTTATCCTGCTAACATGAGTCATCGTGGAATATGTTCCATAATCAGATTCCAAAAGGACACTAAAGAATTTTCCATTTTTCTGGATCTAAGAGCAGAAGTGTAACAGCGTTACGACAACACCCAGGAACAGTACCTCCTACCCTTTCCTTAACCTCCCAGGCACATACCAGCACAGTTTTTAGAATAGTCCATGAGTCGACAGTGACACAATTTTAACTGCATTGATGAATCCTGGGGTCTTTATGTCACAGAACGGAATACACACACCAGTTTCTGTTCAGCTCAGGATCACGGGAAGATAAGACAAATCACTTACAAACAGATTGCACAGACGCATAGCCACCCTTTCTGTTGTCATTTCCGGAGATCACCTGTTACAAGTCTCACTGCTTAAATCAGCAAGGTTTCTCTTGCCACTGACATCACCCGGCTCCTTGTCAAACTTAAGGGTCTCCAAGGAAACAGGCCCAGAGAGCACAAAGCATGGAGCTGTCACATTTGGAGATCTGTCAGAGGTTGGGGCCTATAATATCTGGAGAGCTAAAGGGATGAATAACCATCTCAAGACACAGAAATGTCTCTCCTGTTTTTTTCCTTCACTTTTAATTTTAAGAAAATGGAGTTTTTTCCCTTTAATTTTATATGTTGCAGTTTGACTTACAAATGATTATGTTTAAACTTCATTATTCTTTTTAGCTAATTTTACCCAGCTCTTAATTATGCATGATAAAGCTCACATTTAATTTAAAAATTTCATTTCATTTCAACCTCATTCAAAATGTTTCCTTTTCTTGCTTATATTACAGGGGTCATTTTTTCTTGATCTTTCTACTATTTTTGTTCTTCCTTCTAAAAATCGGGAATAATTTTTTTTTAGGATTTTGCAGGATCGTGGTCTTTCCAAGTATCCCAACCTGTTAAATCAATTACTTGATTTACAACCAAGTCACAGTTCCCCCTACCTAATTGCCTTTCTCGTGGACATCTATGAAGACATGCTAGAAAACCAATGTGACAACAAGGAGGACATTCTTAATAAAGCATTAGAGGTAAGCTGGCAGGACTCAGCGATTTCTTCTTGGAATCTCAAAGCTGGGTCTGCCCAGCGACACGAGTATTCACGCCCCTTTCAACACAGCCACTCAGAATTCCGTGCAGGGCTATTCTGCTGTTTAGGGTGACACCCATATCACTAGTGCACATAGTATGTGACTCTAGTGGTGTATCTCATTTGATCACGACCTGAATGAAACTGTACTAGTCCAAATGCATTTGCCCTAGGGATTGAATTACACATTTCCTTTAATGAATTTTTGTTGTTCATTTTCAGTTATGTGAAATCCTAGCTAAAGAAAAGGACACTATAAGAAAGGAATATTGGAGATATATTGGAAGATCCCTTCAAAGCAAACACAGCACAGAAAGTGACCCACCTACAAATGTACAGCAATAACACCATCTAGAAGAACTTGATGGGATGCTTTTATTTTTCTAAGAGACTCTAACGCAGGAGTTAAAAACCAGAGCGATCATCCCCTTTGCCTGTGGTGTGAAACGTACATTACACGGGCACTGCTTTTTAACATGAATCCAGTGTGATGCTCCTGGGGTGCTGCTGCTGTTCAGACTGGTTCTGAGTGATTTGATTCTTGTTAAGCAGAGTGATTCAGGGGAGGGAGGAGAAACAGGAAGTCCCCAGAGGAACTTGGTAGCCTTTCAGCATTCACTGTAACCCCGTAGCAGCAACTGCCCTAAACAGTGTATGTGTCAGGATTTGCAGCGTTAATGTTTGCAGGCAACGCGTATGTAAAGGACATGAGTCACTTACATTTCAGTTCAGAAAGCAGGGAGTGCAGTTGTTCCATTAGAGCTGCTCTGCCATACTCACAGTACCTTGCTATCACTGTAACCAACTAATGCCAAAAGAATGGTTTTGTAATAAAATTATAGCTGTATCCTAAAACAATGCCATAGTGGTTTGACTTTTTTTTTTTTTTCTTTGCTGTACGCGGGCCTCTCACTGCTGTGGCCTCTCCCGTTGTGGAACACAGGCTCCGGACGCACAGGCTCAGCGGCCATGGCTTATGGGCCCAGCCGCTCCGCGGCATGTGGGATCTTCCCGGACCGGGGCACGAACCCGTGTCCCCTGCATCGGCAGGCGGACTCCCAACCACTGTGCCACCAGGGAAGCCCCTGACTTTTTAAATAGCATTTAACTATATACAGGGGACATTGTCTCCGCTTAGAAAAGCAATTGAGGAAGGATATATTGCTATAAAACTGAAGAAACCAGAAACATGACTATGTTAAAGGAAATGTAATTAAAATGTGAAGTGGTCGGTTCTTGACTACAAGCAACAAAATTCACGCAAGGTGGTTTAAAACTCACAGGGTTTATTGAGGTATATAGGTAGCTCACAGAACAATTACCCGATCTTCTGAAATATGTCCCAAAACCCCACTGCAGAACTGGAGCATCCCATTGCGGTTGCCTGTGCCGGGATCAGGAACTGCTGAACAATTACCCGATCTTCTGAAATATGTCCCAAAACCCCACTGCAGAACTGGAGCATCCCATTGCGGTTGCCTGTGCCGGGATCAGGAACTGCTGAACAATTACCCGATCTTCTGAAATATGTCCCAAAACCCCACTGCAGAACTGGAGCATCCCATTGCGGTTGCCTGTGCCGGGATCAGGAACTGCTGAACAATTACCCGATCTTCTGAAATATGTCCCAAAACCCCACTGCAGAACTGGAGCATCCCACTGCGGTTGCCTGTGCCGGGATCAGGAACTGCTGAACAATTACCCGATCTTCTGAAATATGTCCCAAAACCCCACTGCAGAACTGGAGCATCCCACTGCGGTTGCCTGTGCCGGGATCAGGAACTGCTGAACAATTACCCGATCTTCTGAAATATGTCCCAAAACCCCACTGCAGAACTGGAGCATCCCATTGCGGTTGCCTGTGCCGGGATCAGGAACTGCTGAGTGAGGCCGCCAGCTCCATGTCCACCTCCACCACCTTCCACGCAGGCTCACCTGCTTCCCTTCCCACAGGACGTGGCTCCAAAGTAAAGGCTCACTTTAGTGCATCTGATTGGAAAGAACCTAAAGGACATTGAACACCCTTAACTGCAAAAAGGAATCTGGGAAATGTAGTTTATAGCTTTCCAGCCTCCACGCTTCAGGAAGACATGCTAGAAAGGAGTTGAAGGTTGAACAAGCGAGTGTCTGTGTACCTGCACGTAATTAAATCTCACCTTATCAATAAAGAATTTTTTTTCAGTGTTCAAAGCACCAGACTATAACTAAAGAAATTATATAGAGTAGAATAGGGAATTCCCTGTCAGTCCAGTGGTTAGGACTCAGCCCTGTCACTCAGGGGCCTGGGTTCAATCCCTGATCAAGGAACTAAGATCCTGCAAGCTGCATGGTGCAGCAAAAAAACAAACAAACAAACAACAAAAAAAAACAGTTATCTCAAGAATTCAGAAAATAACGATATATATTTTTAAATATTTATTTATTTATTTGGCTGCACCACATCTTAATTGAAGCATGTGGGACCTTTAGTTGCAGCATGTGGGATCCTCAGTTGCAGCATGTGAACTCTTAGTCGTGGCATGTGGGATATAGTTTCCTGACCAGGAATCGAACATGGGCCCTCTGAATTAGGAGCACAGAGTCTTAGCCACTGGACCACCAGGGAATTTCCACAATATTTTTTTTAAACAAACTTTTTTTTTTTTCTGGCCATGCTGCACAGCTTGTGGGAACTCCCAATAACAGTATTTTAATAATTCCTGGAGAAACTACCGTATGACCCAGCAATCCCACTCCTAGGCATATATCCAGAGAAAATCATAACTCAAAAAGACACATGCACCCCAATGTTCACTGCAGCACTATTTACTATAGCCAAGACATGGAAGCAACCTAAATGTCCACCAACAGAGGAATGGATAAAGAAGATGTGGCACATATATACAATGGAATATTACTCAGCCATGAAAAGGAACGAAATAGTGCCATTTGCAGAGACGTGGATGGACCTAGAGACTGTCATACAGAGTGAAGTAAGTCAGAAAGAGAAAAACATCGTATAATATCGCTTATCACATATATGTGGAATCTAGAAAAATGGTACAGATGAACTTATTTGCAAAGCAGAAATAGACACACAGATGTAGAGAACAAACATGGATACCAAGGGGGAATGGGTGGGGTGGGATGAATTGGGAGTTGGGATTGACATATACACTACTATGTATAAAATAGGTAACTAATGAGAACCTACTGTATAGCACAGGGAACTCTACTCAGTGCTCTGTGGTGACCTAAAAGGGAAGGAAATCTAAAAAAGAGGGGATATATGTATATGTATAACTGATTCACTTTGCTGTACAGCAGAAACTAACACAACATTGTAAAGCAACTGTACACCAATAAATTAAAAAATAAACACTAATTAAAAGACCGGTCTGATTAAAAACAAACAAAAAAAACACAAAATAACTAGGATAATGGTGAAAAAAAATTCCTTGAGAAAATATACTTTGTGGGTATTTAACATTTTACATGTCAGTTTTTGTTTTTAGACTCCAAAAATCTCCGAATTTATATTTGAAATTTTCATAACGTGTCATCCCTATGTAGACAATTTCAAAGGTGTCATGAAAAAAAATTGTACAGAAAAGTTTTCATAAGATGGCATTTACTCTCAGAAACTACCTCGTCAGTGTCCCCAAACTGATTAGATTCAGGGCTGCTGAGTCAACAAAGCTCGTAAGAGACTGTTTAATAAAAAGCATAATGGCAGTTTACTAATTTACACTGAGAAATGTAACAGGCGGACCAAGCAATTGCATCAGCCTAGCCACTTAGCATTTTCTGCCTGAAGTTTAACTAGGTGGCAATTCATTTATCAAAAGGTTGCTTAGTGAGTATGGAATCAGGTGAGGAGGCCCCATGATTCAAGTGTATAATGACTTATTTTGATGATCCTAATGAGGGCCATCTCCTGATGGGCAGCTGAATACAGAGACCTGGCAGTGCACTTTTTTCATTGGACTAACAATTAAAATGTGGTCTGTGGAGGGGCTGTTAGCTCAAAATTATTTATCCAATAATACTTTCACTGTGTTGCTATCTGCACTGCTGGTACATAAACAGCGGGTAAAACTGCTGGTGCCTTAGCACAAATCAAGGCAGTGGTACTGAGTACTCATTGTTTTCTTCACTGCCATGCATTCACTGAACAATGTACTTGATGAATCAGTAATTATATATTTTATTCACAGTACTCACGGTCTTTTCAGTATTTTGTGTGACTGAATGGAAGTACGCCTAAACTTTTTGGTTGTCTTGAAGAAAAGCATTTGTGCAATTCTGTAAGTTGTGGCCCAAACAGGCCACGGCCACTCTTCTTGGAATGCCATTTGTATTTGAACAACTGAGTGTTTGTTGCCAATCATAAAATTTGAGCTTTTGAGGGAAAATTTTAATCTACCACAGTCAGCTTGACAGCTTCCCGCTACCTTCTGATGAAATCAAAGTGATGATATTAATGAATTATTAATTCATTATTAATTATCAAATCAATAATGAATAGTTAAATGTATCCACCATTGGTGGATCCATATAGCTCAATAGACCAATATTTTCCAAATGACCCATCTATGATATTATTATGAATGCATAAACAATCCATTCACATTACCAGATGTAACAGAACACAAAAAGTACATTGATAGAGTTGCAGATTCCACACTGCAACTAACCTTTGAGAAACCACCACTTGTCGAATTTTGGTCTAGTATTGGAGAATATCCACAACTTCTTAAAAGACTCCTAAAATACTCCCTTTCTGACTATATATCTGTGTGTATGAGTGGATTTTCTTCTTGTACTTCAACCGAAAACACCATATTCCAACAGATTGAATACAGAAGCAGATAGGAGAATCTGGAAATCTTCTATTAAGTCAGATGAAAGAGATCTGCAAAAATGTAAAACTGCCATTTTCCTGGTTGGTTTTTTGGAAAATATAAGGTTCATAAAATGTTATTTTTGTTAACATGTAATGGGTTTATTGCTTTATTAATGAATTAACAAAATTTTAAAATCTCAAATATAGCAAATAGCACTAGCTTGGTCCCACATAAAGGAAATCTGGAGCTAGAGAAGAGAGTAAGACACTACTATCTCTGCCCTCACGGATCCCAATTTTGAGAGAGACCAACAGTACGCTACTCCCCTCAGTACCCTGAAAATGTTTATTAGCTTGTTGAAGAAGTACTATTTAGGAACACAGAAGCAGGAGGGATTATCTTCCTGATGGGGTCAGGAAGGGTTCACAAAGGAGGACAAATTTCGTTACTTACATCCGTTAGTGAGGCCCTCAGCTCCATTCTGTAATTGGTTATATCCCAGATATTAACTTATAAATTAGGAAGAGAGTCCAGAAGGTTTCTCTCTGGAAGTTTGTTATAAAAAGCAATGTTTTTCAAAAGAAAAAAATGTTTTTCAAAATTGGGTTGTAACCCATTAATGGGCAAGTCAGTGTGTATCGACAAGCTTTAAAAACAAAAAAGTATATATAATAGAACTTTCAACTTCACTGAATTCTCTCACATTTTATTTCTTTCCTTCTACTTGATTTGGTTCACTCTAGCTTTTTTGCCTAGCAATTATTGTGATATAATCCACAAGTAACACTGTGTAAGCTTAAGACATACAGTATGATGATTTGATACATATTGTGAAATGACTACCACGTTAAGATTCATGACCAGATCCTTCACCTCACACTTGCGTGTGTGTGTGATCTCTCTTAGCAAATTTCTAGTATATAGTACATGCTCTAATTTTTTAAGGTGGAAGCTTAGATTGATCCAAGCTTAGATGATGATTTTTTCCCCAATATAAGCATTTAATGCTATACATTCTATTTTTATTCAGCTCAAAATATTTTCTAATTTCCCTTCTTAAGACATCCTCTTTCAGTCAGGGATTATTTAGAAGTGTATCATTTAATTGCCAAGTGATCGGAGATTTTCCTGTTACTCTCTATTATTATTATTTTTTAGTGGTTACTCTAGGAATTATATAATACGTATTCAACTTTTTACAGCCTATTTATATCAATATTTTATCACTTCAATTGGAATGTAGAAACCTTACCACGGTATAGGTCTCCTCACCCCCACCATTTATGCTCTAGCTGTCTTATATATTACCTATACTTACATTGAAAACCCCATCAGACAATTTTTTTGCATTCAACCACCAAACATATTTTAAAGAACTCAAGAAGAGTAGTCTATTACATTTACCGAGAGATTTACTATTTTTGTTACTTTTCTTTCATTCCTGATGTTCCAAGTTTCCTTCTCGTATAATTTCCCTTTTGCCTGAAGACATTTCTTTCAGCAGTTCTTTTAGATTAGTTCTGCTGGTTGCAAATTCTGTTTAGTTTTCCTCAGCTGAGAAGGTCTTTATTTCATCTTCATTCCTGAACGATGTTTTCGCTGGATACAGAATTCTGAGTTTACAATTCTTTCAGCACTTGAGAAATGTCACTTCCTGTCATTAGAATGGTCGTTCACCTACATGTCATCTCTCTCTGGCTGCTTGCAAAATTTTTGTCTTTAGTAATTTGATTTTGATGTGTCTGGCCACGGATGTCTTTGGATTTACCCTATTTGCTCAGCTTCTTGAATCTGTAGGTGTCACCAAACTTGGGATATCTTCAGCCATTACTTCTTCAAATATTTTTTCAGCCCTTTCTCTTCTGTGGGATTCTCAATGCGAGAATGTTAGACCTTTTGTTCTTGTCCCGCAGGTGTCTTTTGTTCTTTTTTCTTTCTTTCTTTTTCCTTTTTTTTCTCTGTTGGTCAGATTAGATCATTTCTATTAATCTGTCTTCAGAGTCACTGACTTTTTTTCTCTTGTCATCTGCATTCTACTATTGAACCAATCCAATGAGTTTTTTCTTTTGGTTATTATATTTCTCAGTTCTAGACATGGGCATTGGAAGGGCTGCAGCCTGTGAATTATTGTGAAGCGATGGGGAGTTACCCGAAACCCACTGGTAAGTTGAAACACCAGATGTGGATGGCTGTGGCTCACGACAGGAACTGAAGACACTGAGAGATGCTGAGGTGCGTGCGTGTGTATTGTGCGTTCCTACGCAGCGCGGCTCAGCTGGGTGCATTTTTCCGCATTCACCTAGTGTTCTTCCAGGATGAAGTTACGCATAAACAAACGTGGACGTCTAGCACGGGCACCCCCGGGGGCCTGTAAAAGCACAGAGCGCTGGCCCCAGCCCCGGGTCTGGGATGGAGCCCAGAATTCGCACTCCTGACAAGTTCCCTGGAGCCGTGAAGCGTCGGCACCTGGTCTGAGGACCGCCCTTTGGAAGCACGGCCTTGCGCTGAGCGGGAGCTTTCTGCAGCGTTTAGATCGTACAGATCCTCTCCGCACCGGCACCCGCGCCCGGCTGCGCGTCCGGACTAAACACGTCACTGCCCTCACGCGCTGGCAGAGAAGCAGCCGCCACAGGAGCCGGCCGGGTGCGCCGGGGCTGCTTCCGGGTGCGCTCCGACTCTGGCTTTGCGTTCCGGCGACCGACCTCCGGGTGCGCGGCGGCGGGAGGACGACACCAGGGCGCACCCTCGCGCTGCTCCTGCTGGGTGCGCTTCCGCCCGCGCAGGCGCAGGAGGCCAGGTGCCAGACCGGGAGCCGGGACTGCAGGTAGGGGCGGTGGGGACCGCAGGTAGGGGCGGCGGGCCGGGGGAGGGGGCGGCGGGCGGGCGGGCGCACAGGTAGCTGGGCCGCGTCCTGCCCGGCACCCGAGCTGGACTTGAGCCGACGGACACGCCGCCGGGACAGGCTTCATCTCCTGCCTCTGTTGGTGCCGCGCTGCCACCGCTTCCAGGTCTGGAATCGTCTGCTGCCCCTTTTTAAAAAGCAGCGTTTAGCCGTGTTCTTTGGTGTTGTCTCCTCCACCCTTGCTTGACCTTTACTATAGAACCTTAAGGCTAAGCAGGCATCCGGAATATTTAAAATGATTAATGTACCTGTGCTTTGTTGGCAAAATGGGATTCTAACCAAAATTGTATGGGCGGGGGGGGGCACTAATTCATTTCTTCTCTGGTTGTGTAAAATATTCTGTAGCTGGTAAAAACCAATTTTGTTCCATTGCTTTTCGTTCTTTTTAAATTAAGCTGTGAGTGTATAGCAGCGTGAACCACTTTTTTCCTGTTGCCAGTTTTTTCTTATCATTGTCAGAAATCCTTTGTATCTAAACAGTGCCTGAATTTCTCCTACCCACCTGGACCTTCAATCGTTATTTCTTAATTTGTAGAAGCTTTCAGTGTCGTTTTGCTTATTTCTGGGCGAGAACATTTCCTCAGCCATACAGCCTCTTCCCTAGCTCTGGGCAACATACTACAGAAATATGCCTTTAAAAGAAAAAGGAGGGGACTTCCCTGGTCCAGTAGTAGAGAATCCTCCTTACAATGAAGGGGACGCGGGTTCAATCCCTGGTCAGGGAACTAAGATCCCACATGCCGCGGAGCAACTAAGCCCGCACACCACAGCTGGAGAGCCTTCTTGCCGCAAAGGGCAAAGCCCACACGCCCTGGAGCCTGGGCACCACAACTAGAAAGACGCCCGCGGCCGCAACGAAAGATCCTGCATACCACAACTAAGACCCGATGCAGCCAAAAACAAATTAAGTAAATAATAAATCTTAAAAAAAAAAAAGACCATCAGGTGATGGAGTGGGTGAATGACTTCTTTAAGAAGTGGGTGGGACTTCCCTGGTGGTACTGTGGTTAAAAATCTGCCTGCCAATGCAGGGGACACAGGTTCGAGCCCTGGTCCGGGAAGATCCCACATGCCGTGGAGTAACTAAGCCCACGTGCCACAACTACTGAGCCCCTGCTCCGCAACAAGGGAAGCCACCGCAATGAGAAGCCCGTGCACTGCAACGAAGAGTAGCCCCCGCTCGCCGCAACTAGAGAAAGCCCGCGCGCAGCAACGAAAACCCAACGCAGCCAAAAATAAATAAGGTAAATAAAATGATTTTTTAAAAAAGACCCTATGTAAACCTTCCACATGCACACAGGAAGTGTGTGCAAACCTGAATCACCAGCTGCGGTATAGTCAATCCAAAAGAGCAAAGTAGAGCGTCATGTATCTGCTTCGATAAACCTCAAAAACATAATGCTGGGCTTTTAAAAAAGCAAGTCCTAAGAGGACTTTGTGTCCTGCATCCCCGATACAGAGGGATTCTACGCCATTTTATATGAGGGACTTGAGCATCCGCAGATGTTGGTATTCGCAGGGGGTCCTGGAACCAATCCCCTGCGGTTACTGAGGGACGAACAGTGAAACACTGCTTGTATTAACACAAAGTTTGAAAACACGCATGTATTATGTGTTGTTATTTATGGGCACATACTCATGTGGTGAGAATAAAAAGCATGCCTGGAAATTATTAAACTTCAGCTTGCACCCCCACATCACGTGTGTTAACAGATGTCTGGGCTCCACCTCAGAGTTTCTGGTGCAGTAGGTGTGGGGCAAGGACTCAAGAACCTGCATTTCTCAGAAGTTCCAGGTGGTGCTGCGGCAGGTACAGGGACCACAGTTTGAGAACTACTGACATACCAACTTGAGGATGGGGACTACTTCTTGGGATGGAGCAGAATAGGACTGCGAGGAGTACCTGGCTTTGACCATGTTTGTAATATGTTATTTCTTTAAGAAGGGGATGCAGTATTACTTGACAGAGCTGCATGGTTTCTCGTGATCTTACGTTTTAACTTCCTTTATGCTTGAAACATTTCAGGAGAGAAGAAAGATCCTAGCTGGTAAGGAAAATGGATTGGAAAAGAGAAAGCAGTGGGAGAGGGCGTAGGAAAGCATTGCAGAAGCCTAGGAAGGTGATACTTAGACCAGGGCGGGGGAACGGGGTGGGGGGGGTCGGGTGTGAGCAGATTTGGGAGCTTTATGGGGACAAGTGACTGTCGGTGGTGACTGGTTGGTCTAGTGGCTACGGGGAGGGAGGAATCAAGTCACCTCGTTGTGTGCCCGTCACAGAGGGGAACCCTGTGGAGTGGGCATGCTGGCGACCGGAGAGACAGAATTTAGGTACGGATGTTGCAGACCTTGAGGGGCCAGCTGAGCGAAGTGTAGGAGAAAGAGCCAGGCCACAGAAGAGACCTGAAACGATCGGCGTGTACACAGCCTCCAGAGCCACGTGCGGGGACGAGACCGTGTGGAAGGCGTGGAATGGAAGGGGGGGCCCACGACATCCAGAGGGATGCCGTCACCTAAGGCGGGCTGGCTGGCTGCTCCCCGCCACCCATTCTTGTACAGCCTGTGAGCTGAGGATGCTTTTCACTTTTTGGTATGTTGGGGGGAAAATCACAAGAACACGTGGCATGTGAAATTCGAATCTCAACTTCCATGAACAGTTTTGTTGGGGCACAGTCATGCTCGCTCACTTGTGTAGCTTGGCCTGGCTGCTGCTGACAGCGAGATGAAATAACTGACAGTTACCTGGTCGCTCGGCACCACTGCTTCTCACCCCGCACGTCACAGCACCGTGGCCACTAGATGCCCGCTTCTGCCCCTAAACCTGAACGTTTACTGTCTGATCCTTCACGGAAAAAAGTTCTCTGGCCCCTGACCTCAGGTCTAAGTTGACACACTCTTGGTCACTTTAAATGCTACAGAGGAGAGATGGCCTGGTTTTGCCCATTTCTTTAAGGTCACCTTCTAAGAATCAGGCGTCGGTGGAAGAAGCTCAAGAGACCGTGAGGCCTGAGTGGTGAACGTCGTCATCATGTCCACAGGAGTCCTGGAAGATGCCCGGAGGGAGGGAGGTGGAGAGAAACATGTGGGCCCGGAATCTCAATGAGGAAGGTGAGCAGACAACCCCCTGCAGCATTGCTGGGCATTGCCGACAGGAGTCAGCTGGTGGGCGAGCACGTGGCATCGTCTCGAGAAAGGAGCTGTGAAATGAGGCTGGAGCAGTCGAGTAGAGCCAGCGTCTCTCGAGCACCTCGTCATGACAGCAGGGATGAGCAAAGCGGCGTGTTCTCTTCTCATTAGGAAGAGCACACTGACCCGTAGAAGAGTCCCTTACTTCTGAAATTCCCTGCTCAGCAGAAGAGTGTCGCTCCTGACCCTTCACCTGCAGCCTTGTCACTGGAAGCATACGGGTGTCACTCACTCAGAGTGTGAACACTGAAAACAGCAGATTTGAGGGGAAGAGTTGAGTTTGGGAAGTTTTTTTTTTTTTTTTAAAAGGTTTCCCTTTTCTCTCTTTTTTTCTTTTTAGATGTTGGGGGTAGGAGTTTATTAATTAATTAATTTAGTTTTTCTGTGTGAGGGCTTTCTCTAGTTGTGGCAAGCAGGGGCCACTCTTCATCGCGGCGCGCGGGCCTCTCACTATCGCGGCCTCTCTTGTTGCGGAGCACAGGCTCCAGATGCGCAGGCTCAGTAGTTGTGGCTCACGGGCCTAGTTCCTCCACGGCATGTGGGATCCTCCCAGACCAGGGCTCGAACCCGTGTCCCCTGCATTAGCAGGCAGATTCTCAACCACTGAGCCACCAGGGAAGCCCAGGCAGTAATTTTATATATATATATATATATATATATATTTTTTTTTTTTTTTCTTTTTGCGGTATGTGGGCCTCTCACTGTTGTGGCCTCTCCCGTTGCAGAGCACAGGCTCCGGATGCGCAGGCCCAGCGGCCATGGCTCACGGGCCCAGCCGCTCCGCGGCATATGGGATCCTCCCAGACCGGGGCACGAACCCGTATCCCCTGCATCGGCAGGCGGACTCTTAACCACTGCGCCACCAGGGAGGCCCAGTAATTTTATATTTTAATGTTGAGATTCTATATATACATAAAAATACATACCACGTCTTCTTTATCCATTCCTCTGTCGATGGACACTTAGGTTGCTTCCATGTCTATTTATATGGTAAATAGAGCTGCAGTCAGCATTGGGGTGCATGTAACTTTTCGAATTAGTGGGGTTTTTTCCCTGGATATATACCTGCAAGTGGGATTGCTGGATCATATGGTAGTTCTAACTTTAGTTTTTTGAGGGGCCTTCACACTGTTCTCCACAGTGGCTGCACCAACTTACATTCCCACCAACAGTGCAGGAGGGTTCCCTTTTCTCCACACCCTCTCCAGCATTTATTATCTCTTGTCTTTTTGATGATGGCCATTCTGACAAGTGTGAGGTGATACCTCATTATGGTTTTAATTTACATTTCTCTGATGATTAGCAATGCTGAGCATCTTTTCATATGTTGGCCATTCATATTGTCTTTGGAAAAATGTCTGTTCAGGTTTTCTGATCACTCAGCCATAAGAAAGAATGAAATTCTGCTATTTGTAACAACATGCATGGACCTAGAGAGTATTATGCTTAGTGAAATAAGTCAGAGAAAGACTAATACCGTAGGATGTCACTTATATGTGGAATCTAAAAATAAAACCAACAAATGTATATAGCAAAACAGAAACAGATATAGAGAACAAACCAGTGGTTACCAGTGGGGAGAGGGAAGAGAGGGGACAAGATAGATGTATGGGATTAAGAGTTACAAACTCCTATGCGTAGAATAGGTAAGCAACAAGGATAATTGTACGGCACAGGGAATACAGCCATTGTTTTGTAATACAGTAAGTCCCCTACATATGAACCTTCAAGTTGCGAGCTTTCAAAGGTGCGAACCTACCTTCCATCAACGTCAGGCGTGAGTGAAATGGCAGCTTGCCCTCCGTCTCCTATTGCTGACGACCCTTCACCTCTACCATCTCCCACCTCCTCTCCCTCCTCCAGTCAGTAACTCTTCTTGCCTGTTCACTCGATGCCAGCCCCTGTGTGCCGGCTGTTGTACTGGACTACTGTACTTTTTAAGGTAGTGTACTGTGAGATTAAAAATGTTTTATTTGTTGTGCTTGTTTTTTTATGTATTATTTGTGTGAAAAGTAGTATAAACCTATTACAGTACAGTGCTATATAGCCAATTGTGTTAGTTTGGTACCTAGGCTAACTTTGTTGGAGTTAACGAACACGCTCTTGGAACGGAACTCGTTCGTAGGTAGTGGACTTGCTGTAGCTTTAGATGGAATATAATCTAGAAAAATATTGAATCACTATGTTGTACACCTGAAACTAATACAATTTTGTAAATCAACTAAAATTCAATTAAAAACTTAGGTTGAGATGTAATTTACAGGCTATCGATTTGCTATTTTAAACTGTACAGTTAGTGATTTTTAGTATATTCACAAGGTTGTGCAACCGTCACCACTAATTCCAGAACATTTTCATTCAAAAATTCATCAACAGCCTCTCCCCATGTCCGCTTCCACCCAGGCCCTGGCAACCACTGATCTACTTGCTGTCTCTGGACTTCCCTGTTCTGGAGTTTTGTATGAATGGAATCATATGCTATTTCCCTTAGTTAATTTTCCTGAGAATAATGTTTTCAATGCATGTTGCAGCACGTATTAGTGCTTTATTCGTTTTAATGGCTGAATACTATGTCACTGTGTGGACACGTCATGTTCTGTTTATCCAGGCATCATCTGATGGACATTTAGGTTGCTTTCACTATTTGGCTGTTAGGAATAATGCTGCTGTGAACATTCATGTACAAGTGTTTGCATGAATGTATGTTTTCAGTTCTCTTGGGTAGATACCGAGTGGTAGATTTGGCGGAAACTCGGTGTTTAACCTTTGAGGACTTCCAGACTGTTTGCCACAGTGGCAACTCCATTTTACATTGTCACCAGCAGTGTATGAGGGTTTCCCGTCCACGCTTGTTACCGCCTGGCTTTATGATTATAGCCATCCTAGCGGGTGTGAGGTGGGATCTCGTCGTTTTGGTGTGCGTTTCCCTGGTGACTATTAAAGTTGAGCATCTTTTCATGTGCCTGTTGGCCATCTGTATATCTTCTTTGAGGAAATGTCTGTTCAAGTCCTTTGCCTTTTTTTTTTTTTTTTTTTTTTTTTTGCGGTACGCGGGCCTCTCACTGTCGTGGCCTCTCCCGTTGCGGAGCACAGGCTCCGGACGCGCAGGCTCAGCGGCCATGGCTCACGGGCCCAGCCGCTCCGCGGCACGTGGGATCTTCCCGGACCGGGGCACGAACCCGTGTCCCCTGCATCGGCAGGCAGACTCTCTACCACTGCGCCACCAGGGAAGCCCCTTTGCCCATTTTTAAATTGAGTTATTTGTCTTTTTATTGTGGAGGAGAAATACTGTTTTTGAGTTGTCCACTAGACTCCAAGCAGAGGTGTCAGGAAAGCAGGTGTGGAGTTCTGGGGAGGCTGGGATTGGGCTTCACACCTGGAGCTCAGCGGATGGGCATGGAGATCTCCCCACCCCGGGAACGAGGGCTGGGGCCAGGTCCCAGCCCACAGGTGGTTTCCTGGGAGCCGAGTGCAGAGCATTTTCAGGAGGAGGGAGGGAGTGGTCAGCCAGGCCACGTGCTGCCGAGGGGCCAGGCCTGCACGTTGGCTGTTGAGCTTTGGCACAGGGTCTGTGCCGTCGCTGGTGTCCCGTGTGCCCCAGTGCTGTGGTTAAGCTGGCGCACCGTGGTACAGCCACATCGCTTGTCGGGGTCGTGATGCTCCCTGCGGGTGGCAACCAGCGTCCGCCCCAGGCACCCTGAGTGTCCCGCTCCCGATGTCCAGGTCCCTCCCCACCCTCCGCCGAGGCAACCGGGTGGTAGCGCCTGCCTCCGCCCCGGGCCTCGCACCTGCTCCCGGGCTCCCCCATTGGATGGCGAGCGCCCCTGCCTCACGGTGGCTGCTCACCTGCGCGCCCGCCCGTCTCACCCCCGTCGTGTCGCCCAGCGTTCTCATCAGCGCTCGTTCTGGATTCCCACTGGGGCCTCCCACCCTGGGGCACCTTTCACACCTTTGCTTCTTAAAGACATCGGGGGGCTTTTGAGTACCTTGCAAGGAACATCCCAACCCCTCAGAGTCCCAGCTGCACCCCGACCCCAGCTTCTCTCCTGTCCACCTCCTGCCCCAGCCCCACTGGACTAACAAAGCCACACTTTGCTTTCATCTTACTAACTGTTCAGTGCGTATCTACTCAGCGCAGACAGCTGCAGGGAGACGGAGACAAAGTCAGACCCAAGAGTCCCTTCTGCTTGAAGCTGTAATAGAAAGCGGCGACTCTGGGAGGAGGTGGCGTCGACCGTTTGGTACAAGGCTGCTCTCAGACCCTCTGTGATCCTCACGGTGACCCTGAGGCCCGGGAGGCTGTGTCACCCTCATTCCTTCCTGAAATCAGATGGACCGTGACTACTCCCTGTTTCCCTGCCTGTTTTAGGAGCTCGCAGAAGCCCGCGCCATGGAGACGAGGCCCCAGGAGGGCAGGAAGGGGCCCCCGCCCAGGGATGCGCCCCCGCTAGTGGGACTGCTGCTGTCCATGGCGCTCATGAACGCCCTCCTCTACCTCTGCCTCGACCGGCTCTTTATCTCGCCCCGGCGCTCCACGGGGGACCCCACGCGCTGTCCCTACGGCCACTTCCGGATGGGGCCGACGAGCAACTGCTCCCCGTGGCTGTCCTGCGAGCAGCTGAGGACAGAAGTGAGGCAGATGAAGCGCGTCGGGGAAGGAGCCGTGAAGAGAGTGAGTCCCTGGCTCACCCCCCGGGGAGCGAGTGGCCCAGCGGGAGCGGGGCTGGCGTCGTGTGCCGGGAGCCCCGAGCCCAGCCACCAGTCCCTCCAGCCGGGACATTATCCTAGTAGAGGGAGGCGGAGGAAGGAAGCGGCTAGATGCACCAAGGAGTACGCTGCTTCGTTGTTGACAGTAATAGAAAGCTAGAAGTAATAACTACAGGGCAGTGGTTAAGTTATGGTCCAACCACTTGTAGAATATTCTACAGCCAGTAAGTGTAGCTAGGAACCCTGTCCGGCAACATTGAAAAGCTCTCATTACGATAAGTAGAAAAGCAAAATAGAAAATTGTGCAATACGCTGTTTTCATCTGCAAGATTATATACGTAGAAAAATATTAAAATGTTAGAAAGTGTGTTATGGTGAAGGAAGATTTCTTATTTTTCAAACTCTATGGTGGTATTATATTGATTAAAAAATTCTTATTTTAAAAAGAGAAAGCAAAGGGGCGAATTCAGTTCTCACGTAGAAGCTGCCAGAGCCCCGTCTCATGGGCTGCACTTCCGCAGTGGTTGCACTGAGACAGGGTGACTCCAGAAGCCAGTGAAGGGTGTTGAACAGGACAGACCCTCTGTGAGGATGCAGCGAGGGACGGCAGGGCTGCAGCTGGATAGAAGCTGCGTCCCTGAATGGGGAACGGATTCACCTCGAAGGAGGGAGTCAGAGGGGAGAAGGGAGGGGAATTAACGTGAGGTGAAACCATGAAGCCAGGTGATGGGAAGGTAACGGGTTTATTCAGATTCGCCCGCTCACTGTAGTGGGTGCTGGGGGTGTAGCAGTGGACAGAGCAAAGGCCCTTGAAGCCGGCTGGGGAGTCAGACAGTCAAGAAGACAAGAAACAGGCGCGTAGGAAGCTGTGTTAGTGACGCGCTCTGAGCCAGTGGGGCAAGGAGAGAGCCGCAGGCTTGTTATTACTCCAGGTGGTCAGAATGGTGTGGGTATTTGGGGACAATGATCCAGCAAGAAAGATGGGGACCAGCAGACGCCCCTGGGTGGAATGGGCCTGGTTGTCCCAGGACCAGAGGCACGATGCGAGGAAGGCATCAGAGGTGAGGGTCCCCCGGGGCTGCTGGCCTCGGGCACCACTGCAGCGCGAGTGGAGGGGAGGACTGCTGGCCTGTGTGCAGAACAGACCCGGCCGGGCTCGTGGGGAGCTTGGTGACAGGTGGCTACAGCTCGACACGAGTGTCAGCACTGGACACGACAAGAAATCGGTGAGTTCTGGTTGTATCTTAAAGGCGGGGGCTGTAGGACGTCCCAGTACACTGGACGTGGGGTGTAAGGGAGGGGATGACGGAGGCGCCCGGCTGGGGCAGCAGGGAGGACAGGGTCTGCGTCACCTGCCTAGGGAGGCCCTGTGTGTGTGTGAGGTGACCATCCTGAGCCGTTTAGGTGGCCAGGCGGGGACACGGGCAGTTGGGTGTACGAGTCTGGCCCTCGGGGGCGGGGATGTAGATTTGGGGGGTGTTGACAGCATTGGGCTAAGAAGTCACCAGGGAGGGGAGTCGTAGAGGACTCAAGCCAGTCAATTTCTGTCCCCTTCGGGGAGGGACCCTGAGGGCTGCCCACTTGCTTCCACGCTGTCGTGCTCGCTCAGAACATTTTTGGAATTTTAAAAGTTTTTTTATTTATTTTATTTTATTTATTTATTTATTTATTTTGCGGTACGCGGGCCTTTCACTGTTGTGGCCCCTCCCGTTGTGGAGCACAGGCTCTGGACGCACAGGCTCAGCGGCCATGGCTCACGGGCCCAGCTGCTCCACGGCATGTGGGATCTTCCCGGACCGGGGCACGAACCCGTGTCCCCTGCATCGGCAGGCGGACTCTCAACCACTGCACCACCAGGGAAGCCCCAGGATTTTTATATTGGAGTCAGAGATCAAATACAGTGCTGGTGCAGATCTATGGAGAGAATAAAATGTTCTGTATAAAAATAAATAAAATATATATTCATGAAACTTACAGTGACTGTAGCAGCCGGAGAAATATGGCTTCTTAATAGAAATTATCCGTAGTGAAATTTCTCAAATTCGGGTTTTTGAGAAGGTCTTGAAAGATTTCTCTTTTGAATAAACGGTCAACAGCAGTTAGAGGGTTTTTCCATTAAGGAACCTCCCTTCTCAGGCCCAAAATAAATCTTCACAGTCCTGTAGACCACCTCCATTTGAAATAATAGTTTTTAGTTCTTTTAAAAAATGTTTTAAAATATAAAAGTAATATATATTCATTCTGGAAAAGTTATACCAAAAGGTATGAAGGGAAAAAAAAGCATATAAAGAGAACAGCAAAAATCCTTCGATTTCTATGTAATTTTGCCTTGTTTTATGCAGTTAGAACAATGGTATAAAAACACTTTGTATCCTTTTCATTTGTAACGTGACTTTTATCTGTGAAAACCCTATTAGGGTCTGCATTTTGCTGAGCCCTGTAACCTTCCTTGAGTGGTCCTGCATAACGGACTGCTCCCCGATTTTTGATGGATGAATAGCTTCCAGTTATGCTTTTATAAATAATGCCAGATTTTTATTCTTAGAGCTTTTTAGGTATTTCAGATTGTTGCCTTAGATAGATTGTAGATTTTAATGTTAAAGCCTCTTGATAAACATGCCCCAAGTTGCTTTCGTGACCTTTATTTTAACAATGAAGAAGAGGAAGCCAGAGGGACACAGCCCACGGGGTCAGGAGCCACCTGGTGCCGTGGAGTCCTGACATGGGTCCTGTTTTCTCTTCTGCAACCTTCCGCCTTCCCTTTGGGGGCTCGAGCAGAAGATCAGTGGTTCTTATTTCTTTTTTTTTAAAATACCACTTTATTTATTTATCTGTTTATTTACCTATGTATGTATGCATGTATGTATCTATCTATCTATCTATGTATCTAAGCCGCACAGCTCACGGATCTTAGTTCCCTGACCAGGGATTGAACCCCGGGCCCATGACAGTGAAAGCGCAGAGTCCTAACCACTGGACCGCCAGGGAATTCCCCTGTGGTTCTTCTTTGCCAGCTGATAGAAATGGGAATCCAAGGCTGTGCAGTACAGCGGCTCCTCTGCCAGCTGTGTGCCAGGACAGCAGGTCCAGTGTGTGCCACTTCAGCTCCTGCTGTTACAGCTGAAGTCACAGAAAACCATGGACCATGTGAAATTGTGTTCCTTACGTAGAGTCGTTCCTGTTTGTGGTTTGCTCTGACACCTTTTAAAGCGAATGGTGGCGTTGTGTGTGATGGGCTGGCTGGGCTCCGTCCCTGTGTGGGGTTTTCCAGCTCTCCACTCACTCCTTTTCCAGCCTTCTCCCGCCCTGCCCCGCCCCGCCCCGCCCCGCCCCGCCCCCGCTTCGCGCTGCCCTGCTTTGGTCTGTCTGCTACTCCCTGCCTTTGTTCGTGCCGTCCCCTCTCCCGGGAGCGCCCCCCCCCCCCCCCCATTCTCCACAGCTGGCCTGCGAGCCCTGTCATCCCGCAGACCAGCTTCCAGGACATTCCCGCGGGCTCTCCGGACAGCCCTCAGCACCCAGACCAGCTGCCCGGCCTCCTCCGCGCTGGGCTTTCGCGCGTTTGCCTCGCCCAGCGTCTGGTCCTGCTTATGAGCAGGTCTTTGGAACAGTCTGTGCCTCGCTAATGTCTGTGTCCTCTGCACCATGTCTGACACTGGGAGGCATTTGCCGTGTTGCTTCCCAGCTCACCAGCTGACAAGGGTTCTGAGTTGACGTTCTCTGTGGCTGTGTTCCAGGTGTTTCTATCTGAGTGGAAGGAACGCAAGGTGGCTCTGTCGCGGCTCACCAGGCTGGAGGTAAGAGACGACTTCCTGCACGGGCTGCGGATGCTCAAGTCGTTGCAGAGTGAGCACGTTGTCACGCTGCTGGGCTACTGTGAGGACGACAACAGCATCCTCACCGAGTACCACCCCTTAGGCTCCCTGAGCAGCCTGGAGGCGACGCTGAACCTCTCCAAGTACCGGAGCACGAACACATGGCAGCACAGGCTGCAGCTGGCCCTGGGCTACGTGGCCATCATCGACTTCCTGCACCGCAGCCCCCTGGGCACGCTGGTCATGTGCGACTCCAGCGACCTGCCCAAGACGCTGTCCCAGTACCTGCTGACCGCCAACTTCAGCATTGTGCTCAACGACCTGGACGCCCTGCCCCTGGTGAACCGCAGCACCGGGGCCCTGGTGAAGTGCGGCCACCGGGAGCTTCGTGGGGACTTCGTGGCCCCAGAGCAGCTGTGGCCCTACGGAGAGGATGTGCCTTTTCACGACGACCTCATGCCCACGTATGACGAGAAGATCGACATCTGGAAGATTCCAGACGTCTCCAGTTTCCTTCTGGGACACGTAGAAGGGAGCGACATGGTCCGATTCCACTTGTTTGAGATTCACAAGGCGTGTAAGAGCCAGACGCCTGCAGAGAGACCCACCGCTCAGGAGGTCCTGGACACTTACCAGAAGGTTTTGAATCTACTCAGAGACACCGCGACGTCTCAGACAAGAGAGATGCTGTAAAGACCGGTGCAGTCGGTGAGGTATGGGAGTCAAGGATCGGATGGAAGAGTTACAGTGGTTCCGCTCTCATGGTGAGGTTTTTGCTGCTTTGACCCGTGGTTCTTCCATCCGCGTGCACACGTGAGCGGCTCCCTATCCTGGCCGCCTGGCAGAAGTTACTAAGCCAGAGCAAACCAGCCTTGATGGGAGCCTGGCTTCGGGCAAAGGTGCAGAGAAGCAGCGAGTCTGGCCAGTATCTGAAGGAAGTAAGAAAAATGGAGCCACAAAGAGGCTTCCCTAACACCTGAACGTGTAAGCTTGTAAGAAATGTGTGTAGAGAGGTTTTTAAATTGCAGCGTACGGAAGAAACAAGCAGTAGTACTCGCTTTTTTAGGTGAGTATTTGCAGTGTATTTCACTGGTACTGATGAGGCATCTCTACCATTTCAAAAGATTGCTCTGTGAAGCTCCTGTGCCATTCCCTTCCCAACGAGCTTGCACGCTCTTTGAAATTTTGAATGGATAAGGAACATTTAAAATACCAAATATGATGGAGATGATGTTACTGCCTTGGACGGTGCTTGTGAAATTCCTATTTACCTTCCAGCTGGATTTTCTGTGTCCAAAATTAATTATTGTGAACATTTTATATCAACAGTGTCTGTCACTCATCACTGGACGGCGTCAAGCCCTTCCACTTGAGTCGCATGATTGAATCCTTCAAATAGCTCTTTCCGTGGTCACCGTCACCCTTGTTTGCAGGGGATGGTGGATTTGGTGCATAGTCATCATCACCAGTAAGGGGGTTAGAGCTGACACTGAGGGGCAAAGACGCTGTGCAGCCGACTGCCTGCCCCTGGCTTGCACAGGCCGCACAGTCACTGGAGTCACAGGGAGCTGGGCCCCGACCCACAGGTTCTGACTCAGTCTGTCTGGGTGGAGTCCGAGAGTGCTTGACTGTCAGGGAGGGCAACCCAGACAGTAGGATAGGGAGTATTGTCAGTATTATCCCTATTCTACTGCCTGTGGTTGATCGGGTCCTGTGGGTCCTATGGTTCGTCAGAGAATACGCTTGCCCAGAGTATATTAACTGCTACTTTTTGTTATAAAAGTGCTGCCAGAACCCACTAGGATGGCTGTAATCAGAAGGATGGACAATAACAAGTGTTGGTGAGGATGTAGAGAACTGGAACCATCATACACTGCTGGTGGGAATGTCAAGTGTTCCAGCTGCTTTGGAAAACAGTCTGGCAGTTCCTTAAAAAGTTAAAAATAGAATTACCATGACCCAGCAGTTCCACTCCCCAGTATTTACCTGACAGAATTGAAAACATGGCCATAAAAGAACTTGTACATGAATGTTCATAGCAGCATTATTCGTGATAGACAAAAGATGAAAATAACCCAAATGTCCATCCACTGGTGAATAGATAAAGAAAGCAAAGAAGGGGGCTTCCCTGGTGGCGCAGTGGCAGAGAGTCTGCCTGCTAATGCAGGGGACACGGGTTCGAGCCCTGGTCTGGGAGGATCCCACATGCCGTGGAGCGGCTAGGCCCGTGAGCCACAGCTACTGAGGCTGCACGTCTGGACCCTGTGCTCCGCAACGGGAGAGGTCGCGATAGTGAGAGGCCCGCGCACCGCGATGAAGAGTGGCCCCCACTTGCCACAACTGGAGAAAGCCCTCGCACAGAAACGAAGAGCCAACGCACCAAAAATAAATAAATAAAAATTAAAAAAAAAAAAAAAAAAAAAGAAAGCAAAGAAAATGTGGTCCATCCGTTCAATGAGGTGTCGTTCAGCCATAAAAAGGAATGAAGTACTGATACACGTTCCGACATGGATGAATATGCTAAGTGAAAGAAGCTGTCACAAAAGACCACATTTGTATGATTTAATTTTATGAAATGTCCAGAATCGACAAACCCATAGACATAGAAAGTAAATTAGTAGTTTCTAGAGGCTGGCAGGGTTGAAGAATGGGGAGTGCTTACTTATGGGTACAGGGTTTCTTTGGGGGTGATGAAAATGTCCGGAAATTATGCAGTGGTGATGGTTGCACAACTCTGACTATACTAAGTAACACTGAATTGTACAAAAAGGGAGAATTCTATGGTATGTGAATTATATCTCAATAAAGCTGGAAACCCCCCCTCTTATGGCCCTTTTCACTTGACGTAGTACTTACTGTGTGGAGCTGCTGATTTGAAATTACCCTATTCGTGTTGTCATTCTGGTTTGAGGGTTTTCTTGGTTTGGGGACTTTGCATTGGGAGCAAACCTTTGTTTCAAATGAATTTGTTTTTAAATATTGATGATAGAGCTAAAATGAACAGCATGGTGTAGGGGAGGGGACGCTGTCAGGATCAGAAGACCTGAGTTATAGTCCCAGCTCTGCCTGTGACTCATGTGTGGCCTCAGACAAACCCATTTCTAAATGAGACGGTTGGTGAGAGGCATGTCCAACTTCTGCTCTACCTCTGAGTTCTCCCTGATGCTTCATCATGCCCGTGCCAGACACCAAACTGGCCCTGGCCCTTCAGGTTCCATCTTCAGTACCAACAGAACTGCAAAATCGTAAGAGGAACGTACATTCTCACTAAAACCTACGTGAGTTCATTGCCCACATCTTCAGCAAAAGTATAATCAGGAGAAGAGGCAGATGAGGTGAGCCATTCTCAAAGCACAGCCCATGATTTAGTGGTCTCTCTACTAACCTTATTCCAAGTATTTTTCTCTTTAAATCACCATGGGGACATCACTGGGGGTCCAGTGGTTAAGACTCTGCACTTCCACTGCAAGGGGCAAGGGTTTGATCCCTGGTCAGGGAACTAAGATCCCGCATGCCACGTGGTGTGGCCAAAAAAAAGAAAAAAAATCATCACTACCATGTGGTTTATAGTGTGCTTTCTTTTTATCTCATGTGATGCTACAAACACTCCAAGCTTCGGAGAGCCTCCAGGGATTGTAAATCGTTGAGCAGAGACAGGACACATGAGTGTTCTTAAAACGAGGGACATGAGGTGGGAGTGGGGTCGAAAGCTTACCTCATGCAGTATGTGTTAAAAAGGTCCTCTATGTATCCACCCTCCCCCCATTATTTTAAAAATAAATGTCGCTCACTTTCAGTAATCACTATTCTCATATGACTTTTAATCATTTAACACAGGGGTCCCCAACCCTGGGGCAGAGACCAGTACCAGCCCGTGGCCTGTTAGGAACCGGGCCACACAGCAGGAGGTGAGCGGCGTGCAAGCGAAGCTCCATCTGTATTTACAGCCACTCCCCATTGCTCGCATTATCGCCTGAGATCCACCTCCTGTCAGATCAACGGAGGCATTAGATTCTCATAGGAGCGCAAACCCTACTGTGAACTGTGCATGCGAGGGATCTAGGTTGTATTCTCCTTATGAGAATCTAATGCCTGATGATCTGAGGAGGAGCTGAGGTGGTGATGCCAGTGCTGGGGAGCAGCTGCAAATACAGATTATCATTAGCAGAGAGGTTTGACTGCCCAGAGACCATCATAAATCAATTGCTTGCAGACTCATACCAAAACCCTGAGTGATTGGCAAGTGAAAACTACGCTGCTTTTGGTGGCAGGCTTTATAGTGGCAAGTGAGTTGATGGTACTTCAGTCGTACAGCTGCATCTGATGGCAGGCTTTAAGTCAGAATCCAACACTTATTTTAGTCCGCGTGTGGCCCGCCCATTATTTCATTTACCACTTCCATCTGTGCCTCTTTCCTGCACTGCACACTTGTCTCAGTCACAGCTTTGGTAAGCCCACAGGCTAACCCTAGCCAAAATGAGTAAAAAACAAACATCGCTGGAGAGCTTCTTTGAAAAGGTGGAAAGACCCAATGATGAGACAACAGAAGACTCTAAGACTGCCAACAAAAAGAAAGCTGCATTTAGAAGAAGATACCAAGAGTCCTACTTAAAATACGGGTTCATTGCAACAGGTGATTCACATTCTCCAAGCCTGCTTTGTATAATATGTGGTGATCGGCTATCCAACGAAAGCAAGAAACCTTCAAAACAGCTTCACCACATGGAGACCAAGCACCCTGCATTAAAAGACAAGCCTTTGGGGGCCTCCCTGGTGGCGCAGTGGTTAAGAGTCCGCCTGCCGATGCAGGGGATACGGGTTCGTGCCCCGGTCTGGGAGGATCCCATATGCCGCGGAGCGGCTGGGCCCGTGAGCCATGGCCGCTGGGCCTGCGCATCCGGAGCCTGTGCTCCGCAACGGGAGAGGCCACAACAGTGAGAGGCCCACATACCGCAAAAAGAAAAAAAAAAAAAAAAAAGACAAGCCTTTGGGGTTTTTCAAAAGAAAAAATACAGGGCTTCCTTGGTGGCGCAGTGGTTGAGAGCCCGCCTGCCGATGCAGGGGACACAGGTTCGTGCCCCGGTCCGGGAAGATCCCACATGCTGTGGAGCGGCTGGGCCCATGGGCCATGGCCGCTGAGCCTGCGCGTCCAGAGCCTGTGCTCTGCAACAGGAGAGGCCACAACAGCACAAGGCCCACGTACCGCAAAAAAAAAAAAAAAGAAAAAATACAAAGAAGTTCAATTATTGAAGTCCACCACTTCATCAAATGTGTCTGCACTGAGAGCATCATACCTAGTGGCTAAACGCACTGCTAAAGCTAAGCCCTTTACTATTGGTAAAGAGTCGATCCTGCCTGCTGCTAAGGACATTGGTCGTGAACTTTTAGGGGAGGCTACAGTTCAAAAGGTGGCACGTGTTCCTCTTTCGGCTGGCACCATAACTAGAAGAACTGATGAAATAGCAGAGGATATTGAGGCACAATTGTTAGAGAAGATTAGTGAGTCACCATGGTATGCAATCCAGGTTGACAAGTCTACCAATGTTGACAGCAAGGCAACAATGCTTGTCTTTGTGTAATATATTTTTCAGGAGGATGTATTTGAGGATATGTTATGTGCACTTTTGTTGCCAGTCAACATCACAGCTGCAGAACTATACAAGTCTTTGAATGATTACATATCAGGAAAACTGAATTGGTCATTTTGTGTCGGTATATGCATGGATGGAGTGGCTGCCATGACTGGACAGCTCTCTGGTTTCACTACTCAGGTCAAAGAGGTCACTTCTGAATGTGAATCTATGCACTTAGAGAAATGCTGGCTAGCCGAAAAATGTCACCTGAACTTAACATTTTGAAGGATGTGATTAAAATTATCGACCACATTAAAGTACATGCCTTTAACTCACGTCTGTTCTTGCAGCTCTGTTAGGAGATGGACACAGAGCACACACATCTTTTCTTATACACAGAAGTGAGATGGATTTCTAAGGGTAGATCACTGGCCAGAGTTTTTGAGTTATGAGAGCCGCTCCAGAGATTTCTTTTAGAAAAACAGTCACCACTGGCAGCACATTTCAGTGACACGGAATGGGTCGCAAAACTTGCTTACTTGTGTGACGTATTCAACCTGCTCAAAGAAGTCAGTCTGTCACTTCAGGGGAGAATGACAACTGTGTTCAAGTTGGCATTCAAAGCCAAACTGGAATTATGGGGGCGACGAGTGAACATTGGGATTTTTGATGTTTCAAACATTAGCAGAGATTTTGAAAGAGACTGAGCCAGGGCCTTCTTTCTCCCAGCTGGTGCATGATTACCTGTCTCAGCTTTCAAAAGGGTTTGAGCATTACTTCCCAACCACAAAAGACCCCCCGAACTGGGAAGGAATGGATCCGCGACCCATATGTGAGTAAACCAGGTGAATTGAGTTTGCTGGTGCTAGAAGAGGATCAGCTGCTTGAGATCGCAAATGATGGTGGCCTTAAAAGTATGTTTGAGACAACTTCAAATCATCTCCATACGTTCTGGATTAAAGTCAAGGCGGAATATCCTGAGATTGCCACAAAAGCACTGAAAAGCCTGCTTCCATTTCCAACATCCTTTCTTTGTGAAGCAGGGTTTTCTGCAGTGACAGCAACCAAAACGAGATTACGGAGTAGACTGGACATAAGCAACACACGTCGGGTGTCACTGTCTCCCATCACCCCCAGATGGGACCATCTAGTTGCAGAAAAACAAGCTCAGAGCTTGCACTGATTCTGCATTTTGGTGAGTTGTATAATTATTTCATTATATATTATAATGTAATAATAATAGAAATAAAGTGCACAATAAATGTAGTGCTCTTGAAACATCTGAAAACCATCCCCCCAGCCCCGGTCTGTGGAAAAATTGTCTTCTATGAATCTGGTCCCTGGTGCCAAAGAGGTTGGGGACTGGTGATTTAATGGTAATTTAAAATGTGAAACCAAGGCATCCTCAATGTTCTGTATAACTCACCTACACACACACCTAACCCATGGCTGGATCCCTGTGCACACCCCAGAGGGTGGTGAGAGTGAACATTTGCAAATGCCTGGTGAGAACGTGCAGAAATCCTGACTGTGCAGGATTGGGAGAAAGTACACAGATTTGAACATTCAGCAGTGCCCAAGGGAAAGGAAACAGGAGGCTGTCAGCACTCAGCCTAGCTTTGTAGGATAAAGAGAAGGCAGAGAATCTTAAGAATTCTCCCCTAGGAGGGATCAAGAAATATGAAACAGGCATATCCATAGAAAAGTTCTGGAAGAGCCTCAGAATCCCTGGCAGAACTGACATAAGCTATTTCTCCAAAGCCAATCACTAAAGACTGGAAGAGATGGCTGCCTCTTCACATGTGAAGATGGCCATTCAACACTTCATGGGACATGAAAAATAAAGGAGCATGATAATTTTTCAGTAACTGATCCCAAAGGAGTGGAGATCTGTGATTTGCCAGATAAGGAATTCAAATGATTTGATATAAAGAAGCTCAGCAGGCTACAAGAAAACATGAAGACAATTCAATGAATTAAGAAAAATAATACATGAATAAAACAAGAAGTTTAACAGAGCTAGAACTCATAAAAGAGAGCCAAGCAAATTCTGGAGCTGAATTCTGCAATGAATGACATGAAAAATGCAATAGAGAGCAACAGCAGAGTTGACCAAGCAGAAGAATCTCAGTAATACAGAAAACTGTAATAAGAGAAAAAGAAATTCATTATATAATGATAAAGGAGTCAACTCATCAGGAGGGTATAACAATCATAAATATATATGCACCCAACAATGGAGCACCTAAATATTTTAGCAAATGCTCCCAGCTCTGAAGGGAGAAATAGACAACAATACAATAATAGTTAGAGCCTTCAATGCCCCACTTTGAACAATGGACAAATCATCCAGACAGAAAATCAAGAAAGAAACATTGGATTTGAACTGTACTTTAGACCAAATGGATCTAACACATATATATATAGAACATTCCACCCAACAGCAGCAGAATACGCATTTTCCTCAAGCACACATGAAACATTCTCCAGGATAGATTATATTGTTAGGTCACAAAACGAGTATTAACAAATTTGAGAAGATTGAAATCATACTGACCATCTCATCTCATTTTCTTACCAAAATGGTATGAAACTAGAAATCAGTAACAGGAGTGTGAAAACAAAGGGAACAGAAACCAATGAAATAGAAAACAAATGGACAACAGAGAAAATTCACAAATGTGTGGAAATTAAACAACACACTCCTTTTTGTTTTGTTTATGGTTTCCTTTTCTGTGCAAAACTCTTAAGTTTAACTAGGTCCTGTTTGTTTAATTTTGTTTTTATTTTCATTACTCAAGGAGATGGCTTGAAAAAGATATTGCTGCAATTTACGTCAAAGAGTGTTCTGCCTGTGTTTTCCTCTAAGAGTTTTATAGTATCTGGCCTTACATTTAGGTCTTTAATCCATTTGAGTTTATTTTTGTGTATGGTGTTAGGGAGTGTTCTAAACAACACACTCCTGAACAAACAATGAGTCACAGAAGAAATCAAAAGGGAAATTTTAAAAAATTTCTTGAGACAAACAAAAATGAAAACACACTATACCAAATCTTACAGATGTAGCAAAAGCAGTTCTAAGAGGGAAACGTATGTATAGTGATAAATGTCTACATTAAGAAAAAAAATATCTCAAATAAACAAACTAACTTTACACCTCAAAGAACTAGAAAAAAAACCAAACTAAGCCTAAAAGTTAGCAGAAGGAAGGAAATAACAAAGATCAGAGCAGAAATAAATGAAATAAGAGACCAGAAAGTCAATAGAAAAGATCAATGAAACTAAGATCTGATTTTTTAAAAAACATGAACATGGACAAACCTTTAGCTAGACGAAGAAAGAGAGAGGACTCAAATAAATAGAAATGAAAGAGAAGATATTCCAACTGTACCACAGAAATACAAAGCATCATAAGAGATTACTATGAACAATTGTATGTTAACAAATTTTATAACCTAGAATAAATGGATAAATCCCTGGCACATATAACCTACCAAGACAGAATCATTAAGTAATAGAAAATCTGAACAGACTAATGAGTAGGAGATTGAATCAGTATCAAAAACCTCCCAACAGGGCTTCCCTGGTGGCGCAGTGGTTGAGAGTCCGTCTGCCGATGCAGGGGACATGGGTTCGTGCCCCGGTCTGGGAAGATCCCACATGCCGTGGAGCAGCTGGGCCTGTGAGCCATGGCCGCTGAACCTGCGCGTCCGGAGCCTGTGCTCCGCAACGGGAGAGGCCACAACAGTGAGAGGCCCATGTACCGCAAAAACAAACAAACAAAAACCTCCCAACAAAGAAAAGCCCAGGATCTATAGTCTTTACTGGTGAATTCTACTAAATACATAAAGAAAAATTAATACCAACCCTTCTCAAACTTTCAAAATTTTGAAGATCAGGGAACACTTTCAAACTTATTTTATGAGACCAGCATTACACTGATACCAAAGCCTTGTTGGACACTACAAGAAAAGAAAACTACAGGCCAATATCCCTAAAGGATATATGAATATGAACCAAGGATGGTTCATTCAACATACTCTAATCAATCAATGAGATGCATCACATTAACAGAATGAAGGGTAAACATCATAGAATCATCTCAATACGTGCAGAAAAAGAATTTGACAAAATTCAGCATCCTTTCATGATTAAAAAACTCTCAATAATAAGGCATAGAAATAACGTACCTCAACATAATAAAGGCCATACATGACAAGCCTACAGCTAACATCATACTCAACAGTGAAAATCTGAAAGCTTTTTCTCTAACATCAAGAAAAAGACAGGGGGCCTCCCTGGTGGTGCAGTGGTTGAGAGTCCGCCTGCCGATGCAGGGGATACGGGTTCGTGCCCCGGTCTGGGAGGATCCCATATGCCGCGGAGCGGCTGGGCCCGTGAGCCATGGCCGCTGGGCCTGCGCATCCGGAGCCTGTGCTCCGCAACGGGAGAGGCCACAACAGTGAGAGGCCCGCATACCACAAAAAGAAAAAAAAAAAAAAAAGAAAAAGACAGGAATTTCCACTCTCACCACTTCTATTCAACATAGTAATAGCTAGAGTAATTAGGCAACAAAAAGAAATAAAAGGTGTCCAAGTTCTTAAAGAAGAAGTAAAAATATCTGTTTACAAATGACATGATTCTATATATAGAAAACCCTAGACTCCACCAAAAATAAATAAATAAATGTTAGAACTAATACATGAATTCAATGAGGTTGAAGGATACAAAATCAATATACAAAAATCAGTTGCTTTTCTATATGTTAACAAATTATCAGAAATAGAAATTTAAAAAACAATTCTATTTACAATAGCATTAAAAACAATATTTAAGAATAAATTTAACCAAGAAGATGAAAGCTATATATGCTGAAAGCTATAAGACAGTGATGTAAAAATTGAGGGAGACACAAATGAATGGAAGGATAGCCCATGTTTATGGACTGGAAGAATTAATATTGTTAAAATGTCCATACCACCAAAGACAATCTGAAGATTCAGTGCAATCCCTATCAAAATTCCAATGGCATTTTTCACAGAAATAGAAAAAAAATCCTAAAATTTGCTTGGAATCATAAAAGAATCTGAATAGCCAAAGCAGTCTTGAGAAAGAAGAACACAGTTGGAGGCATCACAATTCCTGATTTCAAAGAACTGTATTACAAATCTATAGTAGATACAGACCAATGGAACAGATTTGAGAGCCTTTTATAAACCTTGATTTTGTCAAGAGTGCCAAGAATACTTAATGGGAAAAAGATAGTCTATTCAATACTGGTGTTTGGAAAACTGGATATCTACATGCAAAAGAATCAAACTGGACCCCTATTTTATAACATTCACAAAAGTTAACTCAAAATGGATAAAAGACTTAGAATATAAGACCTGAAACTGTAAAACTCCTAGAGGAAAACATAGGTAAAAAGGTCCTTGATGTTGGTCTTAGCAATGATTTTTTTATATGGCACCCAAAACCTCAGGCAACAAAGCAAAAATAGACACATGGGACTACATCAAATTAAACAGTGTCTGTACAGCAAAGGACACAAAATGAAAAGGCAACCTATGGAATGGTAGAAAATGTTTGTAAACAATATATCTGATAGGTTAATATCCAAAATATATAAAGAACTTGGGCAACTCAATAGCAAAGAAACAAATAATTCAATTTTAAAATGGGCAGAACAGACATTTTTCCAGAGCAGACATACAAATGGCCAACAGGTACACAAAAAGTGCTCAACATCACTAATCACCAGGGGAATGCAAATTAAAACTACAATGAGATATCACCTCACACCTGCTAAGATGGCTTTTATAAAAAAGACAACAGATAACAAGTGTTGTCCAGGCTGTGGAGAAATTGTGCACTGTTGGTAGGAATGTAAGCTGGTACAGCCATTATGGAAAGCAGTATAGAGGTTCCTCAAAACAATTTAAAATAGAGCCGTATGATCCAACAATCCCACATTTGGGAATATATCTGAAGTAAGTGAAATCAGTCTCTCAAAGAGATATTTGCACTCCTATGTTTATTGTAGCATTATTCACAATAGCCAAGATATAAAAGCAAACTAAGAAGGAAGATGTGAAAGAAAATACACATACACAAAAAACATTATTCAGCCATGAGAAAAAAGAAAATCCTGCCATTTGCAACAGCATGTATGAAACTAGAGGACATTATGCTAAGTGAAATTAGGCAGACAAAGAAAGGTAAATACCGCATGATCTCATTTATCTGTGGAATTAAAAAAATTAAACTCAGAGAATAGAATGGTGGTTACTAGGGGCTGGAGAGTGAAGGAGATCGGAAGATTCCAGTCAAAGGGTACAAGTCTTCAGTTGTGAGATGGATAAGCTCTGGGAATCTAGTGTACAGCATGGTGACTGTAGTTAATGTGTGTGTACTCTAGATTTTTGAAGAGTAGACCTTAGGCATTGTCTCTACAAAACACAGTGACTGTGAGGAGATGGATGTATTAAATAACCTGATTTCACACAGTATACTATGTCACATCATCATGTGGTACCCTGTTAATAGATACAATTTTATGGGTCAATTATTCCTCAAAGAAAAAATTGAGAACATTTTCATCATCTCAAAACCCTTGATACCCATTAGCTATCATCCCCTATCTTCTCATCCCTCCCCCAACCCCAGCCCTAAACAACCACTGATCTACTTTCTATCTGTACCGATTTCTCTATTCTGGACTTTCATATGAATGGAATCATATAATATATGAACTTTTGTCTCTGGTTTCTTTCACTTAGCATAATGTTTTCAAGGTATATCCAAGCTGTAGCATGTATCAGTACTTCATCCCTCTTTAGAACTGAGTAATATTCCAGTGCATAGATCCCTTAGTCCATTGATGGACATTTGGGTTGTTTCCACTTTGGGCTATTATGAATAATGCTGATATAAGCATTTGTGTACACGTTTTTGTGTTTTCATTTCTCTTCTTATATACCCAGGAATGGAACTATTGGGTCTTTTGGTAACACTAGGTTTAATCATTTGAGGAACTGCCATTAAACAGGCTATTTTTCAAAGCATCTGCACTTTTACATTCCCATCAGCAATGTATAAGGGTTCTGATTTCTCTGCATTATCTTTTTGATCATAACTCTCCTAATGGGTGGGAAGTGGTACTTGATGATGGCTTTTCTTTGGGGTGGGTTTACTTTTATATATTTTTAGATGAGGCTTCTGATACTTGGAATTTGAGTGTCCTTACTGTTAAAATCAGTCTCACAGAGGCTCTATTTCTTATATGTGAAATAGGAAATGACAATAACTTTCTTCTAGAGTGGTTTTCCCACTTTTTAAATTATAGTAAAATATAAATAAAATTACTATATTTAAGTGTGCAGTTCAGTGGCATTAAGTACATTCACGGTGTTGTGCAACCACCACTACCTTCCATCTTCAAAACTTTTTCATCTTCCTCGAGGGAAACTCTTTATCCATTCAACACTAACACCCCATATTCACCAACCTGCCCCAATCCCACCCCAAGTGCCTGGCAGCCACCATAATGCTGCTATGTACATGGGTGTACAAATATCTGTTCTGAGTCCCTGCTTTAAATTCTTTTGGGTGTTTACCCAAAAGTGGAATTCCTAGATTATGTGGTAATTTTATGTTTGATTTTTTGAGGAACCACCATACTGTTTTCTACAGTGGCTGTACCATTTTACATTCCCACCAGCAATTACACAAGGGTTCCAGTTTCTCCACATCCTCATCAGCACTTGTTATTTCCCCTTTTTCTTTTTCTTTTTTTTATTTTACAAATTTAATCAGTTATACATATACATATGTTCCCATATCCCCTCCCTTTTGCGTCTCCCTCCCACCTTCCCTATCCCACCCCTCCAGGCGGTCACAAAGAACCGAGCTGATCTCCCTGTACTATGCGGCTGCTTCCCACTAGCTATCTACCTTACGTTTGGTAGTGTATATATGTCCATGCCGCTCTTTCACTTTGTCACAGCTTACCCTTCCCCCTCCCCATATCCTCAAGTCCATGCTCTAGTAGGTCTGTGTCTTTATTCCTGTCTTACCCCTATGTTCTTGATGACATTTTTTTCTTAAATTCCATATTTTTTTTCAATAGTAGCATTCTAATGGATGTGAAGTGGTATTTTATTGTGGTTTTGATTTGTATTTCCCTAATGATTAGTGATGTTGGGCATCTTTTCATGTGTTTATTGGCCATTTGTATATCTTTGGAGAAATGTCTATTCAAGTACTGTGCCCATTTTTGAATCAGGTTGTTTGATTTTGTTGTTGTTAAGTTGTAGATGCTCTTTATAAATACTGGATATCAATCCCTTATCAGATATATGATTTGCAAATATCTTCTGCCATTCCATGGTTGCCTTTTCACTGTTGATAGTATCCGTTGATGCACAAAAGTTTTTAATTTTGATGAAGTCCAATTTATCTATCTTTTCTTTTGTTTTCTGTGCTTTGGTGTCATGTCCAAGAAATCATTGTTAAATCCATTATCATGAAGTATTCCCTTCTGAGACTTATAGTTTTAGCTCTTGGATCCATTTTGAGTTAACTTTTATATACAGGGTCCAACTTATTTTTTACATGTTGCTATCCAGTTTTCCCAACATCACTTGTTTGAAAACACTGTATTTTCCCCATTGAATGGTCATGGCACCCTTGTCTAAAACCACTTGGCCTTATATATGAGAGTTTATTTCTGGGTTCTCCATTCTATTCCTTCAGTCTATTTCTCTGTCTTTATGACTCAGTATCATATTGTTTTGATTACTATAGCTTTGTAGTAAGTTTTGAAATTGAGTATGTGAGACCATATAAATTTTAGATGTTTTTTTCTATCTGCAAAAAACACCATTGGGATTTTGATGAAAACTGCATGGAATCTGTAGATTGCTTTTGGGTAGTATTGACATATTAACAGTATTAAGTCTTCCAGTGAACAGGATCAGTCTACCCTGTTCCTTCATGAACAGGGTACTCACTGTGCATTTGATGTGTATTTTCCTGATGACTAATGATATTGAGCCTCTTTTCATGTCCTTATTGGCTATTTGTATATCTTCCTTGGAGAAATGCCTGTTCAGATCCTCTGCTCATTTGTTTTCTTTGCCCATTTTTTTTTGATGCTTGTTTTTAAAGTTTATTGACACCTGTTTGGTCCCAACCCACAAAACAGCACTTGAACCACAGAAAAAGTGTTCAAACAAAGTAGACAATTAAGAAAAACATCTCTTCCCCAAGCTCAATCCAAACAGTACAAGATGGGAAATGGGGTTTTAGTGATAACTTTTGTCTTTTTTTAAACAGATAAATCTAATCTGGTATATCTTTCCACCCAGAAATAAAGAATTTCGCTGTCTTAATTCTCATACATCATTTTGTCACATCATTCAATTAAGCCTCTAGATTACAAAAAATGGATAGCAATTGGACTGGCCATTGTGGAGTACATTACGAACACAATGAGCTTTGCTGTATTCTCACATCTTCAACCAGCAATTGTTGGAGTCACACACGCATCCCAGGCTGACTGGTGACTCCAGTGAATGATTCAACCACACCCACACCACAGCACACAACTCCAGTCTCTTCTTTGTCTGTTGCCCAAAGAAGCTGCTCTTTGAGGCTGTTCCTAGTGACTTGTAATGGTGCCTCTTACATCTTTAAAGTCCACATTCCTTACCTTCAAGCAAAACTAAAGTAGCTGTGCAGTTTTCCCAGCACTGCTTATTGAAGAGGCTGTCTTTTTTCCATTGTATTCTCTTTCCTCCTTTATCAAAGATAAGGTGACCATATGTGCATGGGTTTATCTCTGGGCTTTCTATCCTGTTCCATTGATCTATATTTCTGTTTCTGTGCCAGTACCATACTGTCTTGATTACTGTAGCTTTGTAGTATAGTCTGAAGTCTGGGAGCCTGATTCCTCCAGCTCCGTTTTTCTTCCTCAAGATTGCTTTGGCTATTCAGGGTCTTTTGTATTTCCATACATATTGTGCAATTTTTTGTTCTAGTTCTGTGAAAAATGCCATTGGTAGTTTTATAGGGATTGCATTGAATCTGTAGGTTGCTTTGGAGGGTATAGTCATTTTCACAATGTTGATTCTTCCAATCCAAGAACATGGTATATCTCTCATTCTGTTTGTATCATCTTTAATTTCTTTCATCAGTGTCTTATAGTTTTCTGCATACAGGTTTTTTGTCTCCTTAGGTAGGTTTATTACTAGGTATTTTATTTTTGTTGCAATGGTAAACAGGAGTGTTCCCTTAATTTCTCTTTCATATTTTTCATCATTAGTGTATAGGAATGCAAGAGATTTCTGTGCATTAATTTTGTATCCTGCTACTCTACCAAATTCATTGATAAGCTCTAGTAGTTTTCTGGTAGCATCTTTAGGATTCTCTATGGATAGTATCATGACATCTGCAAACAGTGACAGTTTTACTTCTTCTTTTCCAGTTTGTATTCCTTTTATTTCTTTTTCTTCTCTGATTGCTGTGGCTAAAACTTCCAAAACTATGTTGAATAATAGTGGTGAGAGTGGGCAACCTTGTCTTGTTCCTGATCTTAGAGAAAACTGTTTCAGTTTTTCACCATTGAGAATGAAGTTGGCTGTGGGTTTGTGATATATGGCCTTTATTATGTTGAGGTAGGTTGCCTCTTTGCCTACTTTCTGGAGAGTTTTTATCATAAATGGGTGTTGAATTTTGTCAAAACCTTTTTTTTTTTTTTTTTTTGCGGTATGCGGGCCTCTCACTGTTGTGGCCTCTCCCGTTGTGGAGCACAGGCTCCGGACGCGCAGGCTCAGCGGCCATGGCTCACGGGCCCAGCCAGTCCACGGCATGTGGGATCCTCCCAGACCGGGGCACGAACCCGTGTCCCCTGGATCGGCAGGCAGACTCTCAACCACTGCGCCACCAGGGAAGCCCCCTGAGTCTGTCTTCTTTGATTCAGTGTAATGTTTATGAGATCCATCCATGTTTGTTGCTTATATATTTTTTGTTAAATTTACTTACGTATTCATTTTAAAAACTTACTGTAAATACTATTTTAAAATTTTCAAAGTTCAATTTTTTATATCTAGGTTATAAAAATGAAATCTATTTTTGTATATTGACTTTGAGTTTCGTGACCTTGCTAAATTCACTTTAAGCTCTAGCAGCTTTTATTTTGTAGATTCCTTAAGATTTTACACATATATAATCATGTCATGTTTGAACAAAGCCAATTTATGTGCTTTTAATTTCTTTTTCTTGCCTTATTGCACTGACTGGGACCCCTAGGACAGTGTTGAGTAGACGTGGTTAAGGCAGATATCCTTGCCTTGTTCCTGATTCTAGGCAAAAAATATTGTCTTTCAAGTGTCATGTTAGCTGTAAGTTTTTCATAGATGCCATTTATCAGATTGAGGAAGTTGCCTTTTATTCCTATTTTGTTGAGAGTTGAATAGATGTTGAATTTTGTCCAATTTTATTTCTGCATGTGTTTGTCACATTGGAATCATATGACCTGCTTTGGCCAGTGAATGCCAGTCACAGGCATCTCTGCTGGGCAGGAGCCAGTGTAGGATTTGCTACATCATTTCTCCACGGCTGCAGTCATGGTAGAAGCTCCTGCTGAGATGAAGCACTGGACATGAATGTGAGCAAGACATGAACTTTTGCTGAAATAAGCCACAAGACTGGGTGTCTGTTTATTGTGCATTATAGCTTAACAGAGAAGGTTCTTGCCCTCAGGACAAACTCTTTGCCTTCATGGATCTTACATTCTAGTGCAAAGGAAGCAGAAAAACAAATACACATTATAATGTCAGCTAGAGATGAGTAGAATGAAAAACAAAGCAGATATAGCAGGACACAGGGATAGAGAATGTTTTAGTTTTAAATAGGGGTATTGGGGAAGAAGGTAACAGGTGAGCTGAGACCTGAATGAAGTGAGGGAGGGTCTGTGAGGTGTCGGGGGAGGGGTGTTCTAGGTAGAGGGACCAGCCATGCTCAGCCCTAAGACAGGAATTCCAGATTCTTCTGGGCACGGAGGATTGTGACAGAGCTGAAAGAGCCATCCTCGAAGAGGAAGCAGAGAAGGGCACATCCACCCAAGGGGCCCTGTGGCCCATTCTGGTTTTGTGGGGACCAGAGAAGCTGTTGGACAGCAGGTGTCTAGTTGGCGATGGTCTTGTCACACTCCTTATACACCAGTGTCCTTCAGCTCCTGGGATTTTGAACAGTGGGGCCGGGCAAGGAGGGAAAAAGGAGTCACTGAACTTCTTCCTGACCTTCAGGCACAGAGGTTTGTTTTCTCTGAGAAAACCCATGTGACTGACCTTTATTAGATAGTTCATGACCATGACTTTCCTGAAAGTTAACTCCACCGTAAAACTCTTCAACAGCTTTTATGGCTTTCATGTCGCAACTCTCCCTCTGGATAGCAAACGCCTTGGGGGCTGGGACTGAGAACAGTGGACAGAGGACACTAACATCCGTTTGTATGGCGAATGGCTGGACGCAGGGATTCAGCGGAATGTCGCTCAGCGGGTGGCGAGGGACCGCGGAGCGGCGGCTCGGGGCCTGCGGGGCCCTCTTTTCCCGACGCCACGCGTCTCTCCTCAGGACAAAAAAAAAAAAAAAAAAAAAACCAAAAAAGCAAAACCCTGTGCAGCGGCTCCCGGCACGCTGAGCTCCCCTCCCCCGGAAGACCCGCCCCCGCCCCGCCCCCGCGGTGGCTCGCGCGCCGCCCCCGGGGCCGAGCGCCGGGCGATGACGGGCGTGCGGCCGTGTGCGGCCGAGCAGCGCGGGTCCCGGGAGGGCGGCGGCGGCGGCGGCGGCGGCGTGGGGGCAGCGGACGGCATGAGCGGGGCGGGGGGCGCAGGCCGGGCACTGGCCGCGCTGCTGCTGGCCGCGTCCGTGCTGAGCGCCGCGCTGCTGGCCCCCGGCGGCTCCCCGACGTCAGGTGAGTGCGCCCTCCGGCCGGGCCCGCGGGGCGGCGACTGTCCCCTCCCCGGGGCGGCGCGCGGGACAGCTCGGGAGGAGCAGCGCCCGGAACTCGCGTGTCGTTTCCGCCGCGCTGTCGTGGCGGGGCCGGGGCTCTTGCACGGAGGCCGACCCGCAGGAGGACGCAGGAGGGCGCGAGTGGCGCTCCTCGGGCTTCATCGAGTGCCTTTGACCCGGAGACCTGTCGCCCCCGAATGCAAAGCTGATCGGAGCCGGGCCGGCGCCCCCCTCCGTCCGCCGCACGGAGGAGTTGCGGGGGACCCGCCGGAGCCGCGGCCCGAGCGCGCAGCCCCGTGCGCGGCGGGACGGAGAGGCCTGCTCGGCTGCGCTGGGCTCCGGGGTCACCGCGGCTCGGGCCGGGGGCGCAGCGGGAGCGCGCGGGAGGCGGCGGGCGCGGGAGCTGGCGGCCGAGGCGCGGTGTCGGATCTCGAGCGAGCCTCCCCGGCCCGCTGGGTTGTTCCGCTTCCATGGTGACGGGCGGAGCGCCGGGGTCGCGGTCTGCAGGGGGGCCCCGGGCGAGGTCGGCGGCCTGGGAGGGCTCGGCGGGGGCAGTGCTCATGTCCGGCAGGGAGGAGAGGAGAGCTGAACCTCGGCTCAGCGAGCGCTTCCCCAGCTTGCCTGGTCTCCGAGCTCGCCAGGGAAGTGGGAAAAAAAGGCAAATTCCAGGGCCTCCCGCTAGACCCCTTGGACGAGGACCCGGGGCCCTAGAAGATCTCAGTCCCAAGCCCTCCCCAGGGGATGCTGTGGTCGAAGGTGGTGGGATCAGCCAAGGGCAGCAAACCCGGTTCGGTCAGTGCTGGGGAAGGTCTCCTTGTCACCTGGGGAGCTGGGGGCCACTTGCCTCTGCTCCCTTCATCCCACCATCACCTTTGTGTCAGAACGCGGGGGTTTTGGTGTCAGCGTGTGTGGTCCAAACTGCCCCTCCTCCTCAATCAAAATGTTGTAGGGAGAAAACAAAATGAATTTTGAAAAAGCATCTTAGCTGATTACGTTTAATACAGTGTCTCCCCCGCCCCCGAGCTCAGTCTCGTCACTCCCTTTTATAATCGAGGAACAGACCTCAAGGGGTTACATAATCTGCCCTGTCACAACTTGTCAGGGACAGATCCTGTACAACGCTCTATTTTTGTGCTTTAGCATCAGTTAATACTGATAATTATTGTAGGAAAAAGGTTAAGTTTCTAAGCAGTGATTCTGTGTAGTGAGGGAGAGCGTACTAAGTACCGTTCTGAAGCCATCCACTCCAGAACCTTCACAGAGCAGTGTCGCCAAGTCAGCCAGGCTTTTAGTGCCACCTGGAGGCCAAATTTGGGCGGGACAGATTCCTACTAAGACCTCCACCTTTATATGATTTGTGGACTCAAGTTTACTTGAAAAGAAAAAAGAAAAATAAGTAGACTATGTCTTTTAAAATATGCTCAGCAAAGACACTTACGAGCAGGGAGCTAGAACCAGAAATTAAATATTTGGAAATGAAGTAAAAGCCTAATATGCGAGCAGTACAGTTACTTGGGCACTATTGAAATGTGACTTTGTTTGGTTTATTTCCTCACCAAGACATTGTAGACAGGAAGAAGGAATTGTCTGTTGTATGTAATGCTCCTTGAGGCTTCCCTGGTATATATATTTTAAATATTTATTTACTTATTTGGTTGCGCAGGGCGAGTTGCGGCAGGCGGGCTCCTTAGTTGTGGAATGCAAACTCTTAGTTGCGGCATGCAAACTCTTAGTTGCAGCATGCATGTGGGATCTAGTTCCCTGACCAGGGATCGAACCTCGGGCCCCCTGCATTGGGAGCGCGGAGTCTTAACCACTGCGCCACGAGGGAAGTCCCTGCCCTGGTATTTATAAGTTCAGCTGTTGGCAGTTTTTTCTAGAAACTGAGCATCAGTTTCAATTTCAGCGTCATATTGGATGGCTTAGGAATTTTGTCCTTTGTGTTTGTGTGTGTGTGTGTGTGTGTGTGTGTGAGTGATACAGACTACAGACTCATTGGGTTTTTAAAAAATTTATTGTATTGAACGATAGCTGATTTATAATGTGTTAATTTCTGCTGTATGGCAAAATGATTCAGTTATACGTATATATACGTTCTTTTTCATATTCTTTTCCGTTGTGGTTTATCACAGGATACTGAATATAGTTCCTTGTGCTCTATAGTAGGACCTTGTTGCTTATCCATTCTATATATAATAGTTTGCATCTGCTAATCCCACAGACTCATTGGTTTTTTTAAAAAAATGCTCAAATAATGCAAAAAGGTACAAAGGTGTCAGAATCCTCTGGCCTTACACTCACAGTGTCTGTTGCTGTTGTCTTGGGGAGGATAATAAGTGTTGATGAGGGTGTGGAGAGAAGGGAACCCTCCTACACTGTTGGTGGGAATGTAAATTGGTGCAGCCACTATGGAGAACAGTTTGGAGGTTCCTCAAAAAACTAAAAATAGAACTGCCATATGATCCAGCAATTCCACTCCTGGGTATGTAACTGAAGAATATGAAAACATTAATTCAGAAAGATATGTACACCCAGTGTTCATAGTAGCATTGTTTACAATAGCCAAGATATGGAAGCAACCTAAGTGTCCATCAACAGATGAATGGATAAAGATGTGGTACATATATACAATGGAATATTACTCAGCCATAAAAAGAACGAAATAATGCCATTTGCAGTAACATGGATGGAACTAGAGGGTATTATGCTAAGTGAAATAAGTCAGAGAAAGGCAAGTACTGTATGTTGTAATTTATATGTGGAATCTAAAAATAAAACGAATGAATATAACAAAACAGAAATAGACTCACAGATATAGAGAACAAACTAGTGGTTACCAGTGGGGAAAGGAAAGGGGGAGGGGCAAGAACGAGGGTAGAGGATTAAGAGATACAAACTGCTATGTAGAAAATAAATAAACTACAAGGATATATTGTATAGCATGAGGAATATGGCCAATATTTTATCGTAACTTTAAATGGAGTGTAATCTATAAAAATTTTGAATCACTATGTAGTACACCTGAAACTAGTATATTGTAAATCAGCTATACCTCAATTTAAAAAATACAAAAAATAAATCATAGTGGTTGGGCAGAGATTCTGATTTAATAGGTCTGGGGTGGAGCCAGGGCATTGGTTTTGTTTTATTTTTAAATTATTTATTAATTTGTTATTTATTTGTTTATGTTATTATTTTATTTATTTATTTATATTTTATTTTTGGCCGTGTTGGGCCTTTGTTGCTGCATGCGGGCTTTCTCTAGTTGCAGCGAGCGGGGGCTACTCTTCATTGTAATGTGCGGGCTTCTCATTGCGGTGGCTTCTCTTGTTGTGGAGCACGGGCTCTAGGCACACGGGCTTCAGTAGCTGTGGCATGTGGTCTCAGTAGTTGTGGCTCCTGGGCTCTAGAGCGCAGGCTCAGCAGTTGTGGCGCACGGACTTAGTTGCTCCGCGGCATGTGGGATCTTCCTGGACCAGGGCTCGAACCCCTGTCCCCTGCATTGGCAGGCGGATTCTTAACCACTGCACCACCAGGGAAGTCTGGTTTTGTGGTTTTTTTAGCTTGCCAGGTAATTCTGATGTTCAGCTAGCATTAACCCTTCATACAACCTTATATAAAATAATATTGATGACAATTAAGAGCTTTCAAAGTCTGAAATTCACATGGAAAAACTAAGCATGAAACAAGAACCATATTCCACCCACCACTGAAGACTCATAGAAGTATGAATAAAAACAGTAGTTACTACAGCTCCGAAGGGATGATGCTGTATAGAACAATTACGGAGGAAAAGGTCAACAGCTAGTGATAAATTTGCAAATGGAAGCTCTCAAACCTGAACAAGGGAAATGAAAAAGAGAAATACTTGAAAATATTATGACAAGTATGTCAAAAGATTTAATATCACAGGGGCTAAGTGGTTAAATAAACATTCCAACAATTCACAGGAAAGGAAAGTACTGATAGTCAACATTTGGAAAACATGTTCGAACTTGCTAATTGTTAGTTCAGAACTAAAATAATAAGGAAATTATATTTTCTATACATCAGGCTAAAAAGCAAGGGAAAAAAATTAAAGTGGCCCAGCTGCTAGGGAACAGATCTGCTTAGTCTCAGGAGACTGGGAGCATAGAGGTTGGGTGCTGGCCAGACTGGTGAGTCATTCTGGTGGGTGACCTCTCCAGGCCTCCCATACCTCATCTGGAGGCTGGAGACAGCAGCAGATGTTTCACGAGGCTGTTGGGACCTGGAGCACAGTAAGTGTGTCGTTTTCGGTGTCACCTGGGAGCTGATGAGCACCACAGTTGTCTTTGTAAACTGGCACAATTAAATTGGGAGAGGAATTTGGCTAAACATATCAAAAACTATTTAAAAGGCTATTTTTGGTTGAAAATTTCACTCCTGGAAGTTCATTCTTAAGGAACTATGTTGAAAGAAGAGCATGTTGATTTTCAGATGTCTATAGCGCCATTTTTATATAGGATATAGCATCATTTCTTATAATTGGAAAAAAGGGGAATGGGGGGAAATTGGAAATAAGGTTAAATGAAAAGAGAAGAAACAACTTTTCAAAATACTTAACCACATGTTCCTGATTCTGACGAAGCCCCTGTTGTCCCCTGCATTGGTTGGATGTGGCCCAGAGCATTATGATCATCATTTGTCGAACACTTACTTTGTTTGAGGTTCTATGTCAAGCACTTTGCTTGTGTTATCAATTTTAGCCTCCCCAGCAATCGTCCGAAGCACACACTGGTATGACCCCTAATTTATTGATGAGGACGCTGAGGCAGGGTGGGGTCCAGATTCAAGTTGGCCCAATGTGGAGTCCACACACTTAACCCACCATGTTATACACCTGGTCTCAAACGCTGCTTCTGCTGGCCGCTCGCCATAGGGCGACCAAAGAACAGAAAAAGTGATTGATAAAGCTTTGCTTAGCCTGGAGGGGAAAAAATGCTTCAGTAGATTATTAAAAGTTACATACTCTGTGTTTTGTCTTCACTGAGAGCTAAATAAGGGTAAATTAGGATAAACGCTAAAAATGAGGGATTTAGGCTGGCTGCAGTGAAGAATTTTCTGAATTAACCAGATGAGGTACTGGGGAGCCCTGAATTAAGCTTTCATATTACAAAATTAAAGAGGCTAGATTATTACCTTTCTGGTTGTGTTATTAAATAGTTTCCCTTAACACTTACACTGTTCATGGGAATGTAAATTGTTACAACCACTGTGGAGAACAGTATGAAGGTTCCTTAAAAAACTAAAAATAGAGCTACCATATGATCCAGCAATCCCACTCCTGGGCATATATCTGGAAAAAAACATAATTTGAAAAGACACATGCACCCCAGTGTTCATTGCAGCACTATTTACAATAGCCAGGACATGGAAGCAACCTAAATGTCCATCAACAGAGGAATGGATAAAGAAGATGTGGTATATATATACAATGGAGTATTACTCAGCCATAAAAAAGAATGAAATAATGCCATTTGCATCAACATGGATGCAGCTAGAGATTATCATACTAAGTGAAGTAAGTCAGACAAAGACAAATATCATATGATATCACTTATATGTGGAATCTAAAAATAAATGATACAAATGAACTTATTTACAAAACAGAAACAGACTCACAAACTTTGAAAACAAACTTATGGTTACCAAAGGGGAAATGTGTGTGGGGAGGAATAAATTAGGAGTTTGGGATTAGCATATACACACTACTATATATATATGTATATATAATAGTTAATTAACAAGGCCCTACTGTATAGCACGGGGGACTCAGTATTCTGTAATAAGCTATATGGGAAAATAATCTGAAAAAGAATGGATATATGGGGACTTACCTGGTGGCGCAGTGGATAAGACTCTGTGCTCCCAATGCAGGGGGCCTGGGTTCGATCCCTGGTCAGGGAACTAGATCCCACATGCATGCTGCAACTAAGAGTTCGCATGCCACAACTAAGGAGCCCGCCTGCCGCAACTAAGGAGCCCACGTGCTGCAACTAAGGAGCTGGCAAGCTGCAACTAAGGAGGCCGCCTGCTGCAACTAAGACCCGGTGCAACCTAATTAATTAATTAATTAATTTAAAAAATAAAGAATGGATATATGTATGGACATATGTATAATGGAATCACTTTGCTCTACACCTGGAACTAACACAACATTGTAAATCAACTATACTCCAGTATAAAATAAAAAATTAAATTAAAGAAAGTTTCCCTTTTTTTCTTTTGCCTAGAGGCTAGATGGTAATTTCTCTTTCATATAATATAACAGATATAAATGGCCCAGTTGATCTGGATGAAACACTTTGCTTTAACTTTAGCCAATAATAGTTCACTGTTTTCCTACCAAATTGCCAGACTGAAAGGAAGAAGATGCATCATCCTTATGGTACCCTAAGAGCATCTGGTAAAGTGATGAGCTCTAAGCCCAGGGAATATGGAGCAGTGGCTCTTTCTGCCCTTCAGACTTACCCTCTCTCCTTCCCCGCCTCACGTCTGCCATGGAAACCAGGAGATGCAGAACTCCAAACAAAAGTGACATCAGGCAGAGCTTCTCGGACTGTAAAGGGCGTGCATATCCCCCAGGAACACTGCTGCTCTGCGTGTCCTGACTCCCTAGTCTGGGGTCCTGCAGGTCTTAAGAGCTGTCCATCCCAGCTCAGAGCTGAGTGATGTGGGCCAGGAAAGTTGGAGCTTCGGAATCACACAGATTGGGTTCACGTCAGTGATGTCACTGAAAAACTCTGGCCATGGCAGTTATGTAATTTTTGTGAGCCTTCATTTCTTCATCCATAGGATGGAGAAAATACCTAGCTCATGAGGTTGTCATATTATCAAATAGAAGTTGCATGGAAACAACTAAACTTGGTGCCCCTCACACCTTAGTCCTTGGTGACTGTAAGATGCGAATGGTGTTGACTGAATCCTTGTTTGTAGTAGAGGCATGTGTGTGGAAGGGAACTGGGTGCGTGTGTGCATGTGCACATCCGTGTGGACATGGCATGAGGGACAAGAGACCCCTGGCATTTGAGAAGCGCTCCTGGGAAGCCACTTTCCACTCTGATGCACTTTGTCTCTGACACATCTTTCAGGTGCCTTCTTTTTCTTTTTCTTTTTTTTCTAATTCTTACCAGACTTAGGGAAAAAAAGGCGCTTGGAGCTGAAGATGGACCAGGCTTTGCTGCTCATCCATAATGAACTGCCTGGGACAAACTTGACGGTCTCCTGGAATTTCGATCGCTGTTATCATGTAGGTGCCGCGTGCTTGCTCACAGTTGTGTTTGCTTTGGGGCTAGTTTGATATGGCCCCAGTGCTGTCAGGCCTGAAGCCCTTCACATGTTAGCTTCAGCTTTACAGGTGAGGAAACAAACAGGCTAGACAAAGACTCAGAAGAAATTCCATCACGGAGGATGCCTAGCAATGGGCAGCATCCTTTTTTTTTTATCTTTTCCCTACCCATCTTTTTCAAACCAGTTTCTGTGATGAGCAAAATTGATAAGACATGTTTTTTTTTGTTTTTCGTTTTCTTTTAATGTGACAAGCATTCTTTCATTCCACAATAAGAGCATAAACCAGATCCGGGCCACTTGCTCATTTCTGGCACCTCTTATAGCCTGTACCCTCAGAGCCATTCATCAAGGCGCCTAGAGTGTGACAGGGAGGCCACACCACTGGTTTTCAAGTTGCAGAGGGGTGATGCACTAGGACGGGGTCTCAGCAGGATATTCCCACTCCCTTTTGGAGTCCATTCAATTTGATCCCTTATGAAGCCTGAAGTGATAGATGTGTTTTGACTCCTCTGCCCACTGCGTAACCCTCCTGCTGGACCAGAGAAGGAAGGAGTGAGACACCGGGGGGCAGGGCGGGGCGGTGAGGGCCACGGGAGGCTTATGCTGAGACCCTTCTGACGATAAAGGATTTTATCTGAAGGTGTTGCTCCTATGCTAGACCTTGTTGCTTTTTAAGGACCTGGCTATTCTTCCATGTAAAATGAAACAGTCTTTACTTCCAAATTAAGAGCTTCAATATACCACCTTCAGAGGAGGAATTTTAATGGATAGTGACCTGTTTAGTGTAAATAGCTTTTTAAAAAAGAAAACAAATTTTAAAAGTCCCCAGTGTGGGTATCAGCTAGAAGATGATGGAGCAGTACGTGTCACCTCCTGTAAAGTTAAGTGAAACACAGAACATCGGTAATATTAAAAAGGTAGGTCAAGACCAAGAAAAGGCTTATCACAAGAGGGAACTAAAAGGACGTTAAATTAAGTAGAAAAAATCGATAACTTCAAAAATATCTGTAATGTATTTAACAAAACATCAATCATGTGTTGTCAAACGAGACTAAACACAAACGGCAGAGATTATACTTTCTGCAATTTCATATCTCTGCATAACAAAAACAAACTAATAGGAGAGAGAACACAGACGTAAAAGTCACAGAAAAATCTTTGACCTGGCCAAAGCAATTCTTATGAAAATTTGTGTCTAAATGTTTCTAACAGTAAAGATGATGTTAATACAAGTTGCAGCTGCTGTTTACTGAGGGCCTGCTCTGTGTTTTAGGTATGTTATATCTCATTTAATCCTCACAGCAATCCAGGAAATACCTGGATTCTGCAGATGGTGATGCTGAGATTAAGAGCAGGAAAGTGACTTTATCCCGGGTCCCCCCGCTGTCACATGGCAGCGCTGGGGTCCTCACCCCTCGCTCTAGCTTCAGAGTGTGTCCGCTTTCCTTTCCGATCCTGCTTTATGTTAATCAGGAAGAAAAGGGGAAATGAAAAGCTACTGAGTAAGGATCTCAAGGTTTTGGAAAGCAGTGTCATCATCCAAACAAGAAAAAAGGAAGCAATAAAAATAGTAACTATGGGGCTTCCCTGGTGGCGCAGTGGTTGAGAGTCCGCCTGCCGATGCAGGGGACATGGGTTCGTGCCCCGGTCCGGGAAGATCCCACATGCCGCGGAGCGGCTGGGCCCGTGAGCCATGGCCGCTGAGCCTGCGCATCCGGGGCCTGTGCTCTGCAACGGGAGAGGCCACAGCAGTGAGAGGCCCGCATACTGAAAAACAGAACAACAACAAAAAAAACCCCAGTAACTATGGAAACTGCAAAATGAGAAAAAAAAAATGGGAATAAGAATGAGCCAAGAGATGGTTTTCTAAAATAAAAGTCACACATACTCTGTAATGCCCTATAGGGGAAAATAATCTAAAAGAAGAAAAAGAGTGGATATACGTATACGTATAACTGATTCACTTTGCTGTACACCTGAAACTAACACAGCATTGTAAGTCGACAATACTCCAATAAAAACTTTAAAAATTAAAAAATAAATAAAAGTCACACAATTGATAAATTATTGATACATTTAAGGGAATAATGGAAATTAATAAAATTAGAAATTATATGTCAACAGAAATTAAAATAATTATGGTCCAATGAACAGTTAAGACTGATCAATTTAAAGTACAAAAATTGATTGATTTCCTTCAAAAAATATAATATGAAGATTGATTCAAGAAATTGAGGACATAAATAGATCAGCAACTGATTAAGAAATCTGGAGAGTTGTAATGAATTTCTCTACCTAAAAATAGGCCATTTTTTCCTGCATTTTCAAATAATAAATAATTCTTAATCTATATAAACTGACCCTAAATATAACAACAATAAAAAAAATGGTGGCTTGGTATCTGATTCATTCTGCAGGGTGTTGATCTTAAAATCTAGCCAAGACATGACAGAAAATGCAGGTCCATCTTTCTAATTAATGTGGGTGTAAAAATCTTAAATCAATTATCAGGTAGAATAAGTTGGCATATTGAGAGATTTATGATGACTTATATTTTCATCTTGAAGAATCTATAAGAGGTCATATATATGGACAATGATACAATTTTAATGGGAAAATTATAGGCTAAATGGAGAAATCGCCAATGCACAATGATGTGACACCTAAACACAGGAACAATGGCAATACTTCCCAAATTAGTTCATACATTCAACACAATTGCTTGTGGATACTTTATGGAAGCTGCATAAAAATAATTCCAAAATGTCCATGAAAAAGTAAGTGTGCAAGAGAATCAGAGGATGACCCAAAAGGAGAACGGACGGTACGGAGACTTGCTGTACCAGATAAGAAGTATCACAGAGCACGGTCGTGAACGTAGCCAAAAAAGAGAAATGAAGACCAACGGGCCAAACGAAGTATAAGAAGTAGAATCTGGGCCTCCCTGGTGGCGCAAGTGGTTGGGAGTCCGCCTGCCGATGCAGGGGATGCGGGTTCGTGCCCCGGTCTGGGAGGGTCCCATATGCCGCAGAGCGGCTGGGCCCGTGAGCCGTGGCCGCTGGGCCTGCGCGTCCGGAGCCTGCGCGTCCGGAGCCTGTGCTCCGCAACGGGGGAGGCCACAACAGTGAGAGGCCCGCATACCGCAAAAAAAAAAAAAAAAGAAGTAGAATCTAATTTACTTAAGAATTTAACAGCTAAAACCATGGGAAAGGTATTTAGAATTATGGGATACCATCTATCAAATACCCCAAGTGGATTCAAGTAAAAAAAAAAAACCCACAAATTTAACAAATACTAAAAAATGCAGAATACATTGTTAAACTCATGAAGCAATAGAAGAAATAACAAACCAGAGTAGTATGACTCTGTAAAACTTTAAAAACAGCAACATAATAAGATGAAAGCACTAGAGTGGGGAAGCGTTTGAGGGAGTTAGAAGTTTAATGTTACAGTGTACGAGGACAGATTTCTAAGATTCTGTTTGAGGGAATTGAGTGTCTACCAGGTGGTTCACACCATAAGGAACATAAAAGAGCAAAAGAAAATTGAATTATTTAACCTACTTATAATTTGAAATGTAATCTTAATGCTGTGGTATCATAAACACCTAGTACCTGAACAAAAGGAAGAATGATATGAAGTCCTGGTAAGGCTGATGAGAAATAAATCTACTGTAATTTTTCTTATGTGAGTGCTATTTGGCCACGTGTAACAGGAACCATTAAAATGATTATTTTTTTAATCCAGTAATCTCATTTTTGGAAATTTGTCTTAGGGAAAGAATTTAAAGGAATAAGAACATCATGTGTAGATCTTTTAAAACAATATAATTTTTTTTTTTTTTTTTCTTTTTGCGGTATGCGGGCCTCTCACTGTTGTGGCCTCTCCCGCTGCGGAGCACAGGCTCCGGATGCGCAGGCCCAGCGGCCATGGCTCACGGGCCCAGCCGCTCCGTGGCATATGGGATCCTCCCAGACCGGGGCACGAACCCATATCCCCTGCATCGGCAGGCGGACTCTCAACCACTGCGCCACCAGGGAGGCCCAAAACAATATAATTTTTTTTTTTTTTTTTTTTTTTTGCGGTATGCGGGCCTCTCACTGTTGTGGCCTCCCCCGTTGCGGAGCACAGGCTCCGGACGCGCAGGCTCCGGACGCGCAGGCTCAGCGGCCATGGCTCACGGGCCCAGCCGCCCCGCGGCATATGGGATCCTCCCAGACCGGGGCACGAACCCGTATCCCCTGCATCGGCAGGCGGACTCTCAACCACTTGCGCCACCAGGGAGGCCCAAAACAATATAATTTTTATAAATTATAAATATAAGTAGATTTATATTATTATATATCATATAATTAAATTATATATCTTCCAAAACAATATAATTTATATAAGTTATATACAAAAAGATAAAACGAGCTTTGAAAGCAGCCTGAGTATTCATAGCGATAGTATTTGATGGAATATAATGCAACCATTAAAAATTATAAATATGCAAATTAGGTAGAATCATGGATGTTTATTTGTTAAATAATATTAAGTAAAACCATAGAATGCAAGATTAAAGGGATGCTGTATTTGTTAATTATGTGAAGAATGTACCTATGAATAAAGATTATGTAGTTCCATAGCAACACCTAGTTATGTAGGCAGATTTTACCTAAATTATTGACGTGTAGAAGTTTTCTATAAGCATGAAGGAAAAGTTCTCTCAGGTCTTCAGTTGGATACCCAACAACCACAGACTGTCAAACCCCTAACACCTGGCCTGTGCTTGGATCGTGTAGTGCCTGCTCCAGGTCCTGGTCGACGTCTCCCAGAGCAGGAAACCCGGGGAGCCCAGCATTGAGGCTGTAGCTGTGAGCACCCAGCACGGATCCATCCTGCAGCTTAATGACACTGCGGAGGAGAAGCAAGTTTGTAGGTTCGTACCTGCTATGATGTGACCTACTGGCACCTGTACTTTCTCTCTACTATTTTTTTCCTGTTTGGGTTTTAGCTTCTTCTTTCAAAATATCTTTCTGTGTCTTCCCTGGTCTGCACCCAGGAATGCCTATCACTCTGCCTGGGTGACATTACCAACATCCAACTGCTTATTTCCTAACCTAATGATGTTTCTTCATTTTACCTAATCTTTGTAGGCTGGAATACAAATTTGGAGAATTTGGAAACTATTCTCTCTTGGTAAAGCACACCCATGATGGAGTCAATGAAATTGCATGTGACCTGGTCGTTAATGAGAAGCCAGTTGACAGTAACCTTCGTACGTACATGCTCTTGGTTGATTTTTATTTTAAATAAATAAATAAATATTTATTTATTTATTTGGCCGCTCCAGGTCTTAGTTGTAGCATGTGGGATCTAGTTCTCTGACCAGGGATCGAACCCAGGCCCTCTGCACTGGGAGCACAGAGTCTCAACCACTGGACCACCAGGGAAGTCCCTCTTGGTAAATTTGCATTTTCAACGGTTTTAGTTTTTGAGTACTGTTTGCGACATTTCGGGTAATTTAAATCCTGGATTATAGGTCGTCTCTCTCAGTTATGGCATATTTATAATGTATTTATTGTGTCCTTGGTGTAGACTAAGAAAATTATGTGACATACAAAAAATTATTTGATGTATCAACATATTCTCATAGTTGTTATTTACTGTATTATAAAGTATAAATAAGCCAAAAAATTAATGCAGTGGAAAGAAACTAGAAATAAGACAGTTGACTGTCAGGTGTCTTTCTTTGTTTTAGGATTTAGGGTACAGTGTTTCCTGTATGTGTCTCTGACTGTCCAGAGGTCCCCTTGGGTTCAGGAGGGATCGTTCGTTCTCTAATAACTCCACTGGAGAAAATCTGTCCCTCCCAGACCCCAGTAGATAGTATCAGGAATCCCTGGGGCTGTTCCAACAGTAAGTACTGTCCACAGTGACGCTGTTGAAGACTGTCAGAAGAACACTGGTAAGAGCCAATGTGAAAGAGCCAAGCGGGATGATTTAATCATTCAAAGAATAATGAATGTAATTGACGGAAACACGTTGCACATACAAAAACCAGTGAGTTCACTATGAAGCTAAAAAGCACAAGGCCCCCTCCCCCAACAAAAGCAATATTTTGGTTGCCTTTGGGGGTAACAAGGACACCTGGTGTTAACTGACGATCCTGGTAAAGGCAGGATCATCTCTGCTGCCTCTCCTGTTTTGACTATATCTTAGGGTAACAAAATAGTCCTAGATGATGAGGGTAAATTCTTTAGAGAAGGAATCCAGCCAATAATGTGGCAGAATATTTTGCAGCGCCCATTGAAGTTACTGATTTAGGCAAAAGCCGTGAGTGGATGGAACCATCCAATGAAAGGGGAACTTTACACGGGAGGGGACAGGCCTTCACCAGCTGAACGCGGGCATCGGGCACAAGGTCTGAAGCAGGAGGTGCTCCTGATGGGACGTGGTGGGAAAGACACAGCACCTGCGAAGCGTTCCTGCCGGAGAAGTGGGACTTCTCAGCCAGGGCTTTACAGCGAACTTCCCATTTACAGAACGCACGGAGGATAGAGGAGCAAGTTCAATGACACCAGGCGAGGGGTCCTGGCAGATCTAGACCTCGAATGAGATGCCCTGATAGGAGACAGCCAGCCTCGTGTAAATCAAGTCAGTGGCTGTGGACCAATGCATGGAGCTTAAGGCACGTTAACAATGCAGGCAAGATGCGAGCCTTGCTTGGATCCCGATTTGAACACATGGACTACAACACACGTTTTCGAGGCAACTAGAAAAATTTGAATATGGACTCAGTGGTAGCCAGGGAATTATTAGTTTTGTATGACATGGTGCTTATCCAGCAAAAGGTCCATTCTTAAGAAACTTTTAACATTGAAATAGTTTTAGACTCACAGAAATGTTGCAAAACAGCGTTTCCATGTACCCTTCACTCAGCTTCCCCTAAGCCCCTAAACTATATAATCACAGTACAGTGATTCCATGTACAGTGATTGAAACCAGGAGCTTCATGCACACAGCGCTGTTAACTGAGCTGTGGAGTTCTCAGATTTCTCCAGGTGTCCTCCTCGTGTCCGTTTCGTGTCCAGGGTCCCACAGAGCGTTTAGTGATCAGATCGGTCTCCCAGGCCTCCTCTAATCTAACCTCATGGCCTCTAATCAGCCTTTCTTGGTCTTTCACGACCTTGACACTTTTGAAGAGGACCGGCCAGTTATTTTGTTACTTGGGTTTGCTTGCTGCCTTCTTGTGACCCAGAAGAGGCCGTGCGTCTTTGGTAGCATCCTATGGAAGAGATACAGTGTCCTCCTCAGGGGGTCACATAAGAATTGCATGACGTACATAGACATACATCCTGAAGATGTGGGAATGAAATAGCTTGATGTCTGGGATTTGCTTAAAAGACTTCAGGTGGGAAAAAAAAAAGGGTGGGTAGTAGTAGTAGATGAAGCAAGAGTGACAATGTTTGATATTCTAGAATCTAGGTGACGGCTATATGTGGGTTTATTGTACAGTTCTCTGTACTTTTGTGTATGTTTGATATTTTTCATGATGAAAATTAGCGCTTCCCTCATGAAGAGTATTCTCAGTTGTTAATAAGAAATTTCACATAAGGATATAGGCTTTTCCTTCATATGTTTCCATTTTTATTTGTTTGCCTTTTTCTTTTTTTAATTTTAAAATTTGTTTTATTGAAGTATAGTTGATTTACAATGTGTTAATTTCTACTATACAGCAAAGTGATTCAGTTATACATATATATACATTCTTTTTCATATTCTGTTTGCATTTTTCATTTACAGCTTCACTGTGATGACACGACAGCTTTTGGTGATGATATGTTTTCTTTATTTTTGCAGCTGTGAGTATCGCGTTCCTTGTCGGCCTGGTGCTCATCATTGTGGTGTCCTTTCTAAGGTTCTCGCTGAGGTAAGCCGGCGTTGGGCGGGGGGCACACTGGGGAAAATAGAACACGGAATAACTGTATTCAGAAAGGGTAGTTTGACCGTTATTCCTGGATTAAATGAAAACTGACTGTGTCCACCATGCCCAGTGTAGTCCTAGGCATTAGGGATTCCGTGTCGAATAAGAGATGGTCCCTGACTTCAGGGAAATAATAACCTAGTGCGAATGGCTCTCTGCCTTCAATTCTCCCACGTGGCTGACGATGTAGAAGAAACTACTTGAGCAATCACTTCCTGACAGACTCTCACATCCTGCCACGTAGCGCATGGAAGAGGCCTGTGATGGTCTTGGGAGGTGCTGCTACACTGACTGTCTTCCTCCTCTTGGCTCTGAACCCAGAGGCCACGCCTCTGGTCCAGCTTCCCAGCTCCTGCGGTGGGGACCTCCGACCTCAGGGTGGACTCTCCCTTGGTTAGGGTCGGCCAGCTTGGAGAGGGGATTCCTTCTCCTGCCTGGTAAACAACGACTCTGGTGAGTGGATTTGTGGACTGCAGAAGGAAAAGAAAGTGAAATAGACCCAGGCCTGGCACGTCACCTTGCCAAGGGGAGGTCTTTCCTCTTAAAAGGAATAAGATTGAATTTTCACATGCTCAGCTGGTTACGGGAAAGACCGTGAGATTTTATTGGTGAGCCGGATCCAAATTGGAAGAAAAAACCTGCTGGCTTGGGGAAATCCTGCACCTTTGGGGAGTTTATCACTCTGACCCTTTAGGGACGGAGTGCAATCCGCAAAGAGGAGTTGCATTACTTTGGTGATAAGGTGTAAATGGTCTTCCAGTTTATTAGAGTGTTTTCATTTGGTGCTTTGGATGTGAATGTATCTATTACGTGATGTTTAAAGTGGTAGATAGCTGATATCAGACTCTTGCAAAGAGAAGAATCCCACCTTGCCCCACTGTGGAATTGGAACTCCTTTTACATGTGATTCTCCCTTTGCAGCCTGTGGGCACAAAGCTCTTGTGGGGAAAGCAAGAGTGCCTTGTACCTTTCCCCATCACTTTCCAGTGTGCCCAGGGAAGTTCAGATTTGTCTGAACCAGAAAAGAATCTGAAAAACTAGTAAGAATACAGCGTCTTTCTCCTTTTCACTTGGGGAACAAGCATGTACAAGAAAATAAGTGCTCTTTTTAATTTTAATTTTTAAATATCTTCTTTTACCTTTCCTTAGATGGTTCTGTTTTCAAGTTTTTCATGTGATGGTGATGTTATTAGTGCTGGATAAACTAGAAATGGGAGTTGAGTTATAAGGGAAAAAAGAAATTAAAAATATAAGCAATGGGTATATGGAACATGTTTGGATACTGACTTGAGCAATTAAACTGTAAAAAAGACAAGAAAATTGAACTTGCTATTTGATAATATTGAGGAATTGTTGATAATATTCTTAAATGAGGTAATAGAATTGAAGTATGTTTAAAAATAAAGAGTCCTTATCGTTTTCTTTTTTTAAACATCTTTATTGGAGTATAATTGCTTTACAGTGGTGTGTTAGTTTCTGCTGTATAACTAAGTGAATCAGCTATACATACACATATATCCCCATGTCTCCTCCCTCTTGCGTCTCGCTCCCATCCTCCCTATCCCATCCCTCTAGGTGGTCACAAAGCACGAGCTGATGTCCCTGTGCTATGCGGCTGCTTCCCACTAGCTATCTATTTTACATTTGGTAGTGTATATAAGTCCATACCATACCACTCTCTCACTTCGTCCCAGCTAACCCTTCCCCCATCTCCGTGTCCTCAAGTGCGTTCTCTACGTCTGCATCTTTATTCCTGTCCTGCCCCTAGGTTCTTCAGAACCTTTTTTTTTAGATTCCGTATATATGTGTTAGCATACAGTATTTGTTTTTCTCTTCCTGACTTACTTCACTCTGTATGACAGACTCTAGGTCCATCCACCTCACTACAAATAACTCAAATTCGTTTCTTTTTATGGCTGAGTAATATTACATTTTATGTATGTATCACATCTTCTTTATCCATTCATCTGTCGATGGGCACTTAGGTTGCTTCCATGTCGTGGCTATTGTAAATAGAGCTGCAATGAACATTGTGGTACATGCCTTTTTTTGAATTATGGTTTTCTCAGGGCATATGCCCAGGAGTGGGATTGCTGGGTCATATGGTAATTCTGTTTTTAGTTTTTTAAGGAACCTCCATACTGTTCTCCGTAGTGGCTGTATCAATTTACATTCCCACCAACAGTGCAAGAGGGTTCCCTTTTCTCCACACCCTCTCCAGCATTTATTGTTTGTATATTTTTTGATGATGGCCATTCTGACTGGTGTGAGGTGATACCTCATTGCAGTTTTTATTTGAATTTCTCTAATGGTTAGTGATGTTGAGCATCTTTTCATGTGTTTTTTGGCAATCTGTATATCTTCTTCAGAGAAATGTCTATTTAGGCCTTCTGCCCATTTTTTAATTGGGTTGTTTGTTTTTTTGATATTGAGCTGCATGAGCTGCTTGTAAATTTTGGAGATTAATCCTTTGTCAGTTGCTTCGTTTGCAAATATTTTCTCCCATTCTTATGGTTGTCTTTTCATCTTGATTATGGTTTCCTTTGCTGTGCAAAAGCTTTTAAGTTTCATTAGGTCCCATTTGTTTACTTTTGTTTTTATTTCCATTTCTCTGGGAGGTGGGTCAGAAAGGATCTTGCTGTGATTTATGTCATAGAGTGTTCTGCCTATGTTTTCCTCTAAGAGTTTTATAGTGTCTGGCCTTACATTTAGGTCTTTAGTCCATTTTGAGTTTATTTTTGTGTATGGTGTTAGGGAGTGTTCTAATTTCATTCTTTTACATGTAGCTGTGCAGTTTTCCCAGCACCACTTATTGAAGAGGCCATCTTTTCTCCATTTTATACTCTTGCCACCTTTATCAAAGATAAGGTGACCATATGTGCGTGGGTTTATCTCTGGGCTTTCTATCCTGTTCCACTGATCTATATTTCTGTTTTTGTGCCAGTACCACACTGTCTTGATTACCATAGCTTTGTAGTATAGCCTGAAGTCAGGGAGCCTGATTCCTCCAGCTCCGTTTTTCTTTCTCAAGATTGCTTTGTTTATTTGGGGTCTTTTGTGTTTCCATACAAACTGTGCAATTTTTTCTTCTAGTTCTGTGAAAAATGCAGTTGGTAGTTTGATAGAGCTTGCATTGAATCTGTAGATTGCTTTGGGTAGTATAGTCATTTTCACAATGTTGATTCTTCCAATCCAAGAACATGGTATATCTCTCCCTCTGTTTGTATCATCTTTAATTTCTTTCATCAGTGTCTTATAGTTTTCTGCATAGAGGTCTTTTATCTCCTTAGGTAGGTTTATTCCTAGGTATTTTATTCTTTTCCTTGCAGTGATAAATGGGAGTGTTTCCTTAATTTCTCTTTCAGATTTTTCATCATTAGTGTATAGGAATGCAAGTGATTTCTGTACATTAATTTTGTATCCATTGAGTAGCTCTAGTAGTTTTCTGGTAGCACCTTTAGGATTCTCTCTGTATAGTATCATAACATCTGCAAACAATGACAGTTTTACTTCTTCTTTTCTGATTTGGATTCCTTTTATTTCTTTTCCTTCTCTGACTGCTGTGGCTAAAACTTCCAAAAGTATGTTGAATAATAGTGGTGAGAGTGGGCAACCTTGTCTTGTTCCTGATCTTAGAGGAAATGGTTTCAGTTTTTCACCATTGAGAACAATGTTGGCTGTGGGTTTGTCATATATGGCCTTTATTATGTTGAGGAAAGTTCCCTCTATGCCTACTTTCTGGAGAGTTTTTATCATAAATGGGTGATGAATTTTGTCAAAAGCTTTTTCTATGTTTATTGATATTATCATATGGTTTTTATTCTTCATTTTGTTAATATGGTGTGTCACATTGATTGATTTGCGTATATTGAAGAATCCTTGCATTCCTGGGGTAAACCCCACTTGATCATGGTGTATGATCCTTTTAATGTGCTGTTGGATTCTGTTTGCTAGTATTTTGTTGAGGATTTTTGCGTCTATGTTCATCATTGATATTGGCCTCTAGTTTTCTTTTTTTGTGATATCTTTGTCTGGTTTTGGTATCAGGGTGATGGTGGCCTCGTAGACTGAGTTTGGGAGTGTTCCTCCCTCTGCTATATTTTGGAAGAGTTTGAGAAAGATAGGTGTTAGCTCTTCTCTAAATGTTTGATAGAATTTGCCTGTGAAGCCATCTGGTCCTGTGCTTTTGTTTCTTGGAAGATTTTTTTTTTTTTGAAACCTAAGGACAAATTTTTAAAGTGTTTATTTAAAATAATAGTAAAAACCCATTACCTATTTTTAAAAATAGTTCTGAAGCAAGTTTTTCATGGGCCACTGGCAAGTGAGTACAATTCTACATATGATTCTTTTTTTTTTTTTTTTAGTTTCTGCTTTATAACAAAGTGAATCAGTCATACATATACATCTGTTCCCACATCCCTTCCCTCATGCATCTTGGAAGATTTTTAATCACAGTTTCAATTTCATTGCTTGTGATTTGTCTGTGTATATTTTCTATTTCTTCCTGGTTCAGTCTCCGAAGGTCTTGCTTTTTAAGAATTTGTCCATTTCCTCCAGGTTGTCCATTTCACTGGCATATAGTTGCTTGTAGTTGTTTGTTCTCCTTTTTCATGTCTAATTCTGTTGATTTGAGTCTTCTCCATTTTTTTCTTGATGAGTCTGGCTAATGGTTTATCAATTTTTTTTTTTTTTTTTTTTTTGCGGTATGCGGGCCTCTCACTGTTGTGGCCTCCCCCGTTGCGGAGCACAGGCTCCGGACGCGCAGGCTCCGGACGCGCAGGCTCAGCGGCCATGGCTCACGGGCCCAGCCGCTCCGCGGCATATGGGATCCTCCCAGACCGGGGCACGAACCCATATCCCCTGCATCGGCAGGCGGACTCTCAACCACTTGCGCCACCAGGGAGGCCCTATCAATTTTTTTATCTTCTCAAAGAATCAGCTTTAGTTTTATTGATCTTTGCTATTGTTTCCTTCATTTCTTTTTCACTTATTTCTGATCTGATCTTTATGATTTCTTTCCTTCTGCTAACTTTGGGGTCTTCTTTTTTTTTGTTCTTCTTTCTCTAATTGCTTTAGGTGTAAGGTTAGGTTGTTTATTTGAGATTTTTCTTGTTTCTTCAGGTAGGATTGTATTGCTCTAAAATTCCCTCTTAGAACTGCTTTTGCTGCATCCCATAGGTTTTGTATCATCGTGTTTTCATTGTCGTTTGTTTCTAGATATGTTTTTATTTCCTCTTTGATTTCTTCAGTGATCTGTTGGTTATTTAGTAGCATATTGTTTACTCTCCATGTGTTTGTATTTTTTAGTTTTTTTTCCTGTAATTGACATCTAGTCTCATAGTGTTGTGGTCAGAAAAGATACTTGATACTATTTCACTTTTCTTAAATTTACCAAGGCTTGATTTGTGACCCAAGATATGGTCTATCCTGGAGAATGTTCCATGAGCACTTGAGAAGAAAGTGTACTCTGTTGTTTTTGGATGGAATGTCCTATAAATATCAATTAAGTCCATCTTGTTTAATGTGTCATTTAAATCTTGTGTTTCCTTATTTATTTTCATTTTGGATGATCTGTCCATTGGTGAAAGTCCATTGGTTAAAGTCCCCTACTATGATTGTGTTACTGTTGATTTCCCCTTTTATGGCTGTTAGCATTTGCCTTATGTATTGAGGTGCTCGTCTGTTGGGTGCATAAATATTTACAATTGTTATATCTTCTTCTTGGATTGATCCCTTGATCATTATGTAGTGTCCTTCTTTGTCTCTTGTCATAGTCCTTATTTTAAAGTCAATTTTGTCTGATACGAGAATTGCTACTCCATCTTTCTTTTGATTTCCTTTTGCATGGAATATCTTTTTCCATCCCCTCACTTTCAGTCTGTTTGTGCCCCTAGGTCTGAAGGGGTTCTCTTGTAGACAGCATATATATGGGTCTTGTTTTTTTTTTGCGATACGCGGGCCTCTCACTGTTGTGGCCTTTCCCGTTGCGGAGCACAGGCTCCGGACGCGCAGGCTCAGCGGCCATGGCTCACGGTCCTAGCTGCTCTGCGGCATGTGGGATCTTCCCAGACCGGGGCACGAACCCATATCCCTGCATCGGCAGGCAGACTCTCAACCACTGCGCCACCAGGGAAGCCCGGATCTTGTTTTTGTATCCATTCAGCCAGTTTATGTCTTTTGGTTTGAGCATTTAATCCATTTACATTTAAGGTAATTATCGATATGTATGTTCCTATTACCATTTTCTTAATTGTTTTGCGTTTGTTTTGGTAGGTCTTTTCTGTCTCTGTGTTTCCTGCCTAGAGAAGTTCCTTTATCATTTGTTGTAAAGCTGGTTTGGTGGTGCTGAATTCTCTTAGCTTTTGCTTGTCTGTAAAGGTTTTAATTTCTCCATTGAATCTGAATGAGATCCTTGCTGGATAGAGTAATGTTGGTTGTAGGTTTTTCCCTTTCATCACTTTGAATATGTGCTGCCACTCCCTTCTGTCTTGCGGAGTTTCTGCTGAAAAAGCAGCTGTTAACCTTACGGGGATTTCCTGTATGTTATTTGTTGCTTTTCCCTTGCTGCTTTTAATATTTTTTCTTTGTATGTAATTTTTATAGTTTGATTAATATGTGTCTTGGTGTGTTTTTCTTTTGGTTTATCCTGTATGGGACTCTGTGCTTCCTGGACTTGATTGACTATTTCCTTTCCCATGGTAGGGAAGTCTTCGACTATAATCTCTTCAAATATTTTCTCAGACCCTTTTTTTTTCTCTTCTTCTTCTGAGACCCCAATAATTCGAATGTTGGTGCATTTAATGTTGTCCCAGAAGTCTCTGAGAATGTCCTCAATTCTCTTCATTCTTTTTTCTTTATTCTGCTCCCTGGCAGTTATTTCCACCATTTTATCTTCCAGCTCAGTTATCTGTTCTTCTGTCTCAGTTATTCTGTTATTGATTCCTTCTAGAGTTTTTTAGTTTCAGTAATTTTGTTGTTCATCATTGTTTGTTTGCTCTTTAGTTCTTCTAGATCCTTGTTAAATGTTTCTTGTGTTTTCTCCATTCTGTTTCCGAGATTTTGGATCATTTTTACTGTCATTATTCTGAATTCTTTTTCAGGTAGGTTGCCTATTTTGTCTTCATTTATTTCATCTTTTAGGTTTTTACCTTCCTCCTTCATCTGTAACATTTTTTTTTGTCATTTTTTTTTTTTTTGATAGGTGGTGCTATATTCCTATCTTACTGGTTGTTTGGCCTGAGGTTTCCAGCACTGGCGTTTTCAGGCAGTTGGTTAGAGCCAGGTCTTAGTGCTGAGATGAGGACCTCCAGGAGGCCTCACTCCAGTGAATATTCCCTGGGGTCTGAGGTTCTCTGTTAGTCCATTGGTTTGGACTCAGAGCTCCCACCACAGGAGCTCAGGCCCAACCTCTGGCTTGGGAACCAAGATCCTGCAAGCCTGTCACTGGGGGTTCCTACCCTCCCCTTAGGCATCCGTGGTCCCCCACCAGTGCCTGGTAGGTGCCTTAGTTGTACAGAGACACGAATTCCGTGTCCTCCTAGTCTGCCATCTTGACTCCATCCCCTGAGTCCTTATCTTTTAGCAGTACGTACTGAAGTATTTATAGATGAGGTGATATGATGTCTATGATTTTCTTTCTTTCTTTTTTTAAAATATATTCTTTTTAAAAATTAATTAATTAGGTTGCACTGTGTTTTAGTTGAGGCAGGTGGGCTCCTTAGTTGCAACACACAGGCTCCTTATTTGCAGCTTGCAGTCTCCTTAGTTATGGCAGGCAGCCTCCTTAGTTGCTGCATGTGAACTCTTAGTTGCGGCATGCATGTGGGATCTAGTTCCCTGACCAGGGATCCAACCCAGACCTCCTGCTTGGGAGCATGGAATCTTATCCACTGTGCCACCAGGGAAGTCCCCTATGATTTCCTTTAAAATGATCAAGCCGAGTCAGGGGAAAGGGGCAGTGGGTGGGAGCATAGATGAAGTAAGATTGACCATGCTTCGTAGATACCTGTTGAAGGTGGGTAATGGGTCCATAGCGGTTCGTTATACTGGTTTGTCTACTTATATGTATGTATATGTTTGAAACTTTCCATGACCAAAAAAAAAAAAAAAAAAAAAGGAAAGGGGAGGAAAAATCCTATGCATTGAATATTTCAAAAGTTCAAATGTGCAAATTTTATGCAAAACCTGTATGAGTATGAAGTTTATTACACTTTTCAGTATCAAGAGAGCTGGAAGCACAGTACATATAAGGGCTTGTAATATTAGAAATGTTATACATAATTTCTATAAGAAAGCCCTCAATGATTTACAGACAAAGACTTGCCTTCTCTTGATTTTTTAATCAAAGAATTGTACTTACTAAAAGGGCAAATTTAATCGTTCTTATATACCAAATTAAAAATGCTAAGTATTCATTATTATTTGAAAAATAACAAATTGGCCTGTTAGCTCTGAGTTTGCTACAGTTGTTGGGTTGAGAAAGGATTCTGTGTGGACTTCAATAATCGGATGTGGGGACATAAAATGGAAAGTTCATGTCCTTATGGGCACAAACAAACTAAATAAAAGTGAAACCGTCCCAGAAAATTTCAGAAATTGTAAATAACTAATGATATTACCCCATCAAGTCACTAAGCAATCTTTAGTGTATTGGAAATCAGGATTCATTTCCACTCCAAAGTTTAAAAAAAAGAAAAGGGGAAATAAACTAAAGCAGAATGTAAACATTGTGTGAAAGAGCTAAATATACTTTTTGAAACATTTTTTCCAAGTAAAAACTCTTGTTTCAAAGAAAAACCAGTTAAGATATTTATCTTTTGTTAATCAGGTAAATCGATTTAATATCCTCTGGATATCTTGTTGCACTAAAGCACCATCTAGGAGAAAGAACCCAGTACATTAACTGTGAGTCACTCCAAGGTCACTGTCAAACTTTCTCAGTTTGCATCTGTGCTTTTTTTTTTTTTTTTTTGGCCGTGCCACATGGCATGTGGGATCTTAGTTCCCTGACCAGGGATTGAACCCGTGCCCCCTGCAGTGGAAGCATGAAATCCCAACCACTGGATGGCCAGGGAAGTCCCACATCTGTGCATTTTTATTTAGTTGTAATTGAGTCTGAATACTGTGGTTTGCTTTTTGTATTTAATAGTTTGTATTTATATTTCTTTGTTACAGGCATTCTTTTTTTTTCAGGGTGGACAAATTTTTTTTCTTTTGTCTCTCTTTTTTAAAAATTTGTCTTATTGAAGTATAGTTGATTTACAATTCTGTGTTAATTTCTACTGTACAGCAAAGTGATTCAGTTATACATGTATATACATTCTTTTTTTAAAATATTCTTTTCCATTATGGTTCATCATAGGATATTGAATACAGTTCCCTGTACTGTATAGTAGGACCTTGTTGTTTATCCATTCTCTATATAATAGTTTGCATCTGCTAATCCCAACCTCCCATTCCATCCCTCTCCCACTCCCCTCCCTCTTGGCAACCACAAGTCTGTTCTCTATGTCTGTGAGTCTGTTTCTGTTTCGTAGATAAGTTCATTTGTGTTGTATTTTTAGATTCCACATATAAGTGATATCATATGGTATTTGTCTTTCTCTGACTTCACTTAGTATGATGGTCTCTGGGTCCATCCTGTTGCTGCACTGTTCCTGCTGTTTTAATAGCCATAGCTCGTCCTCTCACAGATGCAGACACTGAGATTAGTCATTGCTGAATTGGGCACGTTTGGTTGTTGTAGGCCTCTGCTATTCTAACTTTAATAGTGTTGCTAATCAGAATTCCAGCGACAGGTAATAATGATCTAATTTCAGCCTCACAACACTCTTTTTTTCTTTTTTTGAATTTTGTATATTTTTTATACAGCAGCTTCTTATTAGTTATCCATTTTATACATATTAGTGTATACATGTCAATCCCAATCTCCCAGTTCATCACACACACACCCACCACCACTTTCCCTACCTTGGTGTCCATACATTTGTTCTCTATATCTGTATCTCTATTTCTGCCCTGCAAACCAGTTCACCTGTACCAGTTTTCTAGGTTCCACATACATGCATTAATATACGATATTTGTTTTTCTCTTTCTGACTTACTTCACTCTGTATGACAGTCTCTAGATCCATTCACGTCTCTACAAATGACCCAATTTCATTCCTTTTTATGGCTGAGTAATATTCCATTGTATGTATGTACCATATCTTCTTTATCCATTTATCTGTCGATGGGCATTTAGGTTGCTTCCATGACCTGGCTATTGTAAATAGTGCTGCAGTGAACATTGGGGTGCATGTGTCTTTTTTTTTATACTACTTTTATTTATTTATTAATCAAATACATTCACTGATTTTTGCATCCTGACTTAAACCTCTATCTGTCTTTCACTCATCTTTTTTTTTCACACACACACACACACTGTATTTTATTTTTACAAGAGATAAATAAACTGACACCAAGCATTGTAAATGGATGACCACAAGAAAAGCAACAATGATTGCAATTACCAAACACGAAACACACTCATACTATGTCATAATGTTGACATTCAGTCCAGTAATCCTCCACTGTAACAGCTCCTTTACTTTGCAGTGCAGATTGATTTGTATATTTTTTGCCTCTGAGTCCTTGTGGGATTTTTTTTTATTCAAACAGAAAGTCACAAAAATTATAATCATCCTCATCAGTTCACTCAGTCCCGTGTAATTATTTTTTTTATCTTGATCTTTTGTTAGTGCTTTTATAAATTCATCAGTTTTCCATTAGAGTTCTGAAAATGCTTATTTATTCAGTTCAGCAGTATAGTCAGAAACCTGTACTTGTCAGTCTTTCCCATGAATTCCTTGAAGACGAAACCCTTTTATAGGAACATATTTGCAAAAGCATCAGAGTACACCCAGAACTGTCTGTAAATGACAAAAGACTTAAAAATGACCATGGTTACAGATTTGATGAAAGTTCATAATAATGCAATTGACAAGGAAATTTAGTTATTTCTGAGATATACATTTTAAAGTAATAACTAGAATTATGAATGATAACATTATACCAGAACATATGAGATTTTTAGAAATTTCATGTAATGTCTGAAACATTTATATTAACATATTTCCTTACAAATAACCCAAAGAAAGTTTAGTATTAGTTGTTTTTTTGGTTTGTTTGTTTGTTTTTTTATACTGCAGTTTCTCATTAGTCATCAATTTTATACACATCAGTGTACACATGTCAATCCCAGTCGCCCAATTCAGCACACCACCATCCCAACCCCATGGCGTTTTCCCCCCTTGGTGTCCATACGTTTGTTCTCTACATCTTTGTCTCAATTTCTGCCCTGCAAACTGGTTCACCTGTACCAGTTTTCTAGGTTCCACATATATGCGTTAATATACGATATTTGTTTTTCTCTTTCTGACTTACTTCACTCTGTATGACAGTCTCTAGATCCATCCACGTCTCAACAAATGACTCAATTCCGTTCCTTTTATGGCTGAGTAATATTCCATTGTATATATGTACCACATCTTCTTTATCCATTCATCTGTCGATGGGCATTTAGGTTGCTTCCATGACATGGCTATTGTAAATAGTGCTGCAGTGAACACTGGGGTGCATGTGTCTTTTTGCATTATGGTTTTCTCTGGGTATATGCCCAGTAGTGGGATTGCTGGGTCATATGGTAATTCTATTTTTAGTATTTGTAAGGAACCTCCATACTGTTCTCCATAGTGGCTGTATCAATTTACATTCCCACCAACAGTGCAAGAGGGTTCCTTTTTGTCCCCACCCAATCCAGCATTTGTTGCTTGTAGATTTTCTGATGATGCCCATTCTAACTGGTGTGAGGTGATACCTCATTGTAGTTTTGATTTGCATTTCTCTAATAATTAGTGATGTTGAGCAGCTTTTCATGTGCTTCTTGGCCATCTGTACGTCTTCTTTGGAGAAATGTCTGTTTAGGTCTTCTGCCCACTTCTGGATTGGGTTGTTTGTTTTTTTAATATTGAGCTGCATGAGCTGTTTATATATTTTGGAGATTAATCCTTTGTCCGTTGATTCATTTGCAAATATTTTTTCCCATTCTGAGGGTTGTCTTTTCGTCTTGTTTGTAGTTTCCTTTGCTTTGCAAAAGGTTTTAAGTTTCATTAGGTCCCATTTGTTTATTTTTGCTTTTATTTCCATTACGCTAGGAGGTGGATCAAAAAAGATCTTGCTGTGATTTATGTCAAAGAGTGTTCCTCCTATGTTTTCCTCAAAGAGTTCTATAGTGTCTGGTCTTACATTTAGATCTTTAGTCCATTTTAAGTTTATTTTTGTGTATGGTGTTAGGGAGTGTTCTAATTTCATTCTTTTACATGTAGCTGTCCAGTTTTCCCAGCACCACTTATTGAAGGGGCTGTCTTTTCTCCATTGTATATCCTTACCTCCTTTGTCATAGATTAGTTGGCCATAGATGCATGGGTTTATCTCTGGGCTTTCCAACCTGTTCCATATTTCTGTTTTTGTGCCAGTACCATATTGTCTTGATTTTGTAGCTTTGTAGTATAGTCTGAAGTCAGGGAGTCTGATTCCTCCAGCTCTGTTTTTTTCCCTCAAGACTGCTTTGGCTATTCGGCGTCTTTTGTGTCTCCATACAAATTTTAAGATGATTTGTTCTAGTTCCGTAAAAACTGCCATTGGTTATTTGATAGGGATTGCATTGAATCTGTAGATGGCTTTGGGTAGTATAGTCATTTCCCCAATATTGATTCTTCCAATCCAAGAACATGGTATATCTCTCCATCTGTTTGTATTGTCATTAATTTCTTTCATCAGTGTCTTACAGTTTTCTGCATACAGGTCTTTTGTCTCCTTAGGTAGGTTTATTCCTAGGTATTCCTAGGTATTTTGTTGCAGTGGTAAATGGGATTGTTTCCTTAATTTCTCTTTCTCATTTTGCATCGATAGTGTATAGGAATGCGAGAGGTTTTTGTGCGTTACTTTTGTATCCTGCAACCTTACCAAATTCATTGATTGGTTCTAGTAGTTTTCTGGTGGCATCTTTTGGGTTTTCTATGTAGAGTAACATATCATCTGCAAACAGTGACAGTTTTACTTCATTTCCAATTTGTATTCCTTTTCTTTCTTTTTCTTCTCTGATTGCTGTGGCTAGGACTTCCAAAACTATGTTGAATAATAGTGGCAAGAGTGGACATCCTTGTCTTGTTCCTGATCTTACAGGAAATGCTTTCAGTTTTTCCCCGTTGAGAATGAAGTTTGCTGTGGGTTTGTCTTATATGGCCTTTATTATGTTGAGGTAGGTTTCCTCTATGCTCTCTTTTGGGAGAGTTTTTTATCATAAATGGGTGTTGAATTTTGTCAAAAGCTTTTTCTGCATCTATTGAGATGATCATACAGTTTTCCTTCTTCAATTTGTTAATATGGTGTATCACATTGATTGATTTGCGTATATTGCAGAATCCTTGCATCCCTGGGATAAATCCCACTTGGTCATGGTGTATGATCCTTTTAATGTGTTGTTGGATTCTGTTTGCTAGTATTTTGTTGAGGATTTCTGCATCTATATTCATTGGTGATATTGGTCTGTAATTTTCTTTTTTTGTAGTGTCTTTGTCTGGTTTTGGTATCAGGGTGATGGTGGCCTCATAGAATGATTTTAGGAGTGTTCCTTCCTCTGCAGTTTTTTGGAAGAGTTTTAGAAGGATGAGTGTTAGCTCTTCTCTAAATGTTTGATAGAATTCACCTGTGAAGCCATCTGGTCCTGGTATTTTGTTTGTTGGAAGATTTTTGATCACAGTTTCTATTTCATTACTTGTGATTGGTCTGTTCATATTTTCTGTTTCTTCCTGGTTCAGTCTTGGAAGGTTATACCTTTCTAAGAATAGGTCCATTTCTTCCAGGTTGTCCATTTCATTGGCATAGAGTTGCTTGTAGTAGTCTCTTAGGATGCTTTGTATATCTGCATTGTCTGTTGTAACTTCTCCTTTTTTGTTTCTAATTTTATTGATTTGAGTCCTCTCCCTCTTTTTCTTGATGAGTCTGGCTAATCGGGTATCAATTTTGTTTATCTTCTCAAAGAAGCAGCTTTTAGTTCTATTGATCTTTGCTATTGTTTTCTTTGTTTCTATTTCAATTATTTCTGCTCTGATCTTTATGATTTCCTTTGCTTCTACTAACTTTGGCTTTTGTTTGTTCTTTCTCTAGTTCCTTTTGGTGTAAGGTTAGATTCTTTATTTGAGATTTTTCTTTTTTTTGAGGTAGGCTTGTATTGCTATAAACTTCCCTATTAGAACTGCATTTGCTGCATCCCATGGGTTTTGGATCATTGTGTTTCTGTTGTAATTTGTCTCTAGGTATTTTCTGATTTCCTCTTTGATTTCTTCAGTGATCTCTTGGTGATTTAGTAACATATTGTTTAGCCTCCATGTGTTTGTGTTTTTTATGTTTTTTTTCCTGCAGTTGATTTCTCATCTCATAGCATTGTGGTCAGAAAAGATGCTTGATATGATTTCAATTTTCTTAAATTTACTGAGGCTTGATTAGTGACCCAGGGTGTGATCTGTCCTGGAGAATGTTCTGTGTGCACTTTAGAAGAAAGTGTGATCTGCTGTTTTTGGATGCAGTGTCCTATAAATGTCAATTAAATCTGTCTGGCCTGTTGTGTCATTTAAAGCTTGTGTTTCCTTATTAATTTTCGGTTTGGATCATCTGTCCATTGGTGTAAGTGAGGTGTTAAAGTCCCCCAATATTATTGTGTTACTGTCGATTTCCTCTTTTATAGCTGTTAGCAGTTGCCTTATGTGAGGTGCTCCTATGTTGGGGTGCATATATATTTATAATTGTTCTATCTTCTTCTTGGATTGATCCCTTGATCATTATGTAGTGTCCTTCCTTGTCTCTTGTAACATTCTTTATTTTAAAGTCTATTTTGTCTGATCTGAGAATTGATGCTCCAGCTTTCTTTTGATTTCCATTTGCATGAAATATCTTTTTCCATCCCCTCACTCTCAGTCTGTATGTGTCCCTAGGTCTGAAGTGGGTCTCTTGTAGACAGCATATATGTGGGTCTTTTTTTTTATCCATTCAGCGAGCCTGTGTCTTTTGGTTGGAGCATTTAATCCATTCACGTTTAAGGTAATTATTGATATGTATGTTCCTATTACCATTTTCTTAATTGTTATGGGTTTGTTTTTGTAAGTGCTTTTCTTCTTTTGTGTTTCCCACTTAGAGAAGTTCCTTTAGCATTTGTTGTAGAGCTGGTTTGGTGGTGCTGAATTCTCTTAGCTTTTGCTTGTCTGTAAAGCTTTTGATTTCTCCATCTAATCTGAATGAGATTCTTGCTGGGTAGAGTAATCTTGGTTGTAGGTTCTTCCCTTTCATCACTTTAAATATATCATGACACTCCCTTCTGGCTTGTAGAGTTTCTTCTGAGAAATCAGCTATTAACCTTATGGGAGTTCCCTTGTATGTTATTTGTCATTTTTCCCTTGTTCCTTTCAATAATTTTTCTTTGTCTTTAGTTTTTGTCAGTTTGATTACCATGTGTCTCGGCGTGTTTCTCCTTGGGTTTACCCTGCCTGGGACTTTTTGCACTTCCTGGACTTGGGTAGCTATTTCCTTTCCTGTGTTAGGGAAGTTTTCAACTATAATGTCTTCAAATATTTTCTTGTGTCCTTTCTCTCTCTCTTCTCCTTTTGGGACCCCTATAATGCGAATGTTGTTCTGTTCAATGTTGTCCCAGAGGTCTCTTAAGTTGTCTTCATTTCTTTTCATTCTCTTTTCTTTATTCTGTTCCACAGCAGTGAATTCCACCATTCTGTCTTCCAGGTCACTTATCTGTTCTTCTGCCTCAGTTATTCTGCTATTGATTCCTTCTACTGTATTTTTCACTTCAGTTATTGTATTGTTCATCTCTGTTCATTTGTTCTTTAATTCTTCTAGATCTTTGTTAAACATTTCTTGCATCTTCTCAATCTTTGCCTCCATTCTTTTTCTGAGGTCCTGGACCAGCTTCACTATCATTATTCTGAAGTCTTTTTCTGGAAGGTTGCCTATCTCCACTTCATTTAGTTGTTTTTCTGGGGTTTTGTCTTGTTCCTTCATCTGGTACATAGTCCTCTACCTTTTCTTTTTGTCTATCTTTCTGTGAATGTGGTTTTCCTTCCACAGGCTGCAGGATTGTAGTCCTTCTTGCTTCTGCTGTCTTCCCTCTGGTGGATTTGGCTATCTAAGAAGACTGTGTAGCCTTCCTGATGGGAGGGACTGTTGGTGGGTAGACCTGGGTGTTGCTCTAGTGGGCAGAGCTCAGTAAAACTTTAATCCGCTTGTCTGCTGATGGGTGGGGCTGGGCTCCCTCCCTGTTGGTTGTTTTGCCTGAGGCGACCCAACACTGGAGCCTACCCGGGCTCTTTGGTGGGGCTAATAACGGACTCTGGGACGGCTCACGCCAAGGAGTACTTTCCAGAACTTCTGCTGCCAGTGTCCTTGTCCTCACGGTGAGACACAGCCACCCCCTGCCTCTGCAGGAGACCCTCCAACACTAGCAGGTAAGTGTGGTTCAGTCTCCTATGGGGTCACTGCTCCTTCCCCTGGGTCCCAATGTGCACACTATTTTGTGTGTGCCCTCCAAGAGTGGTGTCTCTGTTTCCCCCAGTCCTGTCAAAGTCCTGCAATCAAATCCCACTAGCCTTCAAAGTCTGATTCTCTAGGAATTCCTCCTCCCGTTGCCAGACAACCAGGTTGGGAAGCCTGACGTGGGGCTCAGAACCTTCACTCCAGTGGGTGGACTTCTGTGGCACAAGTGTTCTCCAGTTTATGAATCACCCACCCAGCAGTTATGGGATTTGATTTTACTGTGATTGCGCCCCCCCCCATCTCATTGTGGCTTCTCCTTTGTCTTTGGAATGTGGGGTATCTTTTTTGGTGTGTTCCAGTGTCTTCCTGTCGATGATTGTTCAGCTGTTAGTTGTGATTCTGGTGCTCTCACAGGAGGGAGTGAGAGTGCGTCCTTGTACTCTGCCATCTTCCTCACAACACCCTTGAACGAAAGCTCTGTCTTTATTCCTGTCTCATCGATCAGGAGACCATGCTATAAGGGTGAAGCATTTGAAAGTACTTGGATTTCTACTTCCGTTTCGTTAAAACACTTTAAAATGTTTAATTATTTGACTGGTGTAGAATGTGAACTTTAAATTAATTTCCTTTCAATATGATACCATTCTGAAAATTCTGCCGAGGAAAACAAATTAACCAGCCCTTTTATTTATTTATAGCTTGGAAGACTGTCATGATTGGATTTCTAAAGCCATAAATTCTCAGGAAACTGATGGCCTCATCAATTCTGTGAGTTGTTAAAACGCATTGTGTGTGCTCTGGGTGTTTTCCTAGATTTGGATTTACAGTCCGATATTTAGTAATCTTAATTATCTTATGCTGTGCAAGGCCAGGTCATGTATCCTGCCTTCTTGGTAAACAACAGTCCTCGCTGGCCCCATGAAGGGTGCCCCCCCCCCCCCGCCATCCCTGTCTTTGTGAGGCTGGAGCTTGAGCTGCTTTGTGATGCTGGGTGTGGAGATGGTTTTCACTTTTCAGGCAGCACTGTTGAATCAATCCGTTTAAGTAGAGAGTATCAAGATGAAGACAAAAGAGTGAGAGACATCAGTATTAAATCTATACATGGGATGGCCTGCTGTGATGATTAAACATACTGTCTGTGTTAATTGATTAATTATGGACGTATCTGTGTCCACTTATGGACACACTTGCTGGTACTATTGCTCCTTTGTGGTCATATATCAGCATGGAGGCACATAAACCAAATAAAGTGAAAAACATAACCTCTAGGTGGGGTCTTTACAAAAGCAAATTAAAGTATTATCCAGAGCAATGATCCTTGGCTTTCACTCTGCTAATTTTTTCCCTAAAACACAGGAAAGTGTAGTTTACTCTTCTGTATTATGAACTGTTTGCATTTTTCTCCTCTTTTCCGGCAGGAGCTGGGGTCTCCGAGCAGGGCGGGCGACCCCCCACCAGAGGCCTGGCGTCCGTCGGCGGCCCCCCTGCGCCTCCGCTGCGTGGACACGTTCCGCGGGTACGTGGGCTCCCTGGTGACACGTGGGCACAGGTGCCCTCGGTGGCACGTTCACAAGTCCACCCAGTTGCAGCGGGAGGCGTTTCACGTGCCTTTTACTCTCTAGGCTAGAAAGGATTTCCTGCCCTAAAGAGAAATCGGCAGCCTCTCCTGACTTGAAACCTGTCACGAGAGCCAGGGTGACGTGTCCCTGGAGGGCAGCGGTGGGAGAGGCCGGAGCCCGCCTCCCCTGGGGCACAGGTGCTTCTGAGAAAGCCACTCACACGTGTGAGCGGCTGCGCGAGGGCCCCGTGTCCGCTCAGCCCTGGACCGATGGGCCGGTGCCCCAGTCTGGAAACGGAACCCGGGGCAGCCCTCGGCCTCCTCCACCATTCGCACAGCAGCTCGGACATCAACTAATAGCAGATCCACAGAGTCCTGCAGTAAATTGTCATTTTCCAGTTCTGGGAAAAGAACGAAGGCCAGGACCAAACTCTGAAAATAAGAGTCTAAGACTGTGTGGCTGAAAAGCAATGTCTGGGTGTCAGGCCTTCTGTTTCTCCCACTGAGGCCTTTCAGACTCCAGTGATAACCTGATAACTCTGACCCAGCTTTTCGAGCTCTGAGTGCTCCTGTTGTGTATCCAAAGCCAGGCAGTAGTAACAGTCATGATACTAACAGTAACCACTGCTCACAGTTTGGAGTCCTCATGGTATATGCCAAGCACTGTTCCAGCTTGTCTTAATTTCTTTAATCTCTTAGCAATCCTATGAAGTATATACTTTTAATAATACACCTGTTTCACAGATAAAAAAATTGAGCCACAGAGTTGAGTAAGTTGGGCTCCAGAGTGCCCACAAATCACCCACTGACATACTAACGTTTTTTTGTCTTTTTTTGTGGTACGCGGGCCTCTCACTGTCGTGGCCTCTCCCGTTGCGGAGCACAGGCTCCGGATGCGCAGGCTCAGCGGCCATGGCTCACGGGCCTAGGCGCTCGGCGGCATGTGGGATCTTCCCGGACCGGGGCACGAACCCGTGTCCCCTGCATCGGCAGGCGGACTCTCAACCACTGCGCCACCAGGGAAGCCCCATACTAACGTTTTTATTCCCCATATTCTGAGAAATTAGCAGCAAACAACAGCACATGCAGAATCTGTTTTATTGTCTTCCTCTTTCTTTCGGAGATGTTCACAGGTGGACGGGAGTTGACATTGATTAAGTGCTAACATGTTTCAGGCACCGTTGAGGTGCTGTGATGTACGTTACTCTCCATCGTGGTGCCCGTGGTCCCCGGGTCAGGTGTGTCCCTCCTCACAGAGAACTGACGAGGGGCTCGCCTGAGGTCCAGTGGCTCCTAAGAGAGAGGGACCCAGGGCTTGACCCTAAAGACTGTCCCCTCCCACTACACTTCTTTTACCTGATACATCTAAGTAATTAGCACAAAGTGGCGTGATCGGGAATGTTTTGCACCATTTTCTAGTTACACAGTTCAGCGTTGGTGTGAGTTTTTCTTCCGACATCATGTTGGAAATGTTGGCAGAGAGGACTGTAGCGCGGGGTCCTAACCGTGATGGTTAGAAGTGTGAGTCTCCTGCTCTTTAAGCGTCTGCCTGTACCATGATGGCACCTGTGTCCTGCAGCCGGGCCACCCTTGTCACATGTCCAGGCCCTGAGAGCGCATCTTTGTGGCTTTGCAGGATCGCTCTCATCCTCATGGTCTTCGTGAACTACGGAGGCGGGAGATACTGGTACTTCAAGCACGCGAGCTGGAACGGTAAGACACCGCCGAGAGGTCGCCTTGGTGACGCGGGCCCTCTGAGAGCTGCGGGTAGGAGGGCTCCTTGGCGTCCCCCAGGGGTTCTGGAGGTGAGCCCCACAGAGGCCCCTTAGGTCATTCTGTCAGCCTTCAGTTCTGTTCTTCCTTTCATGTGCTCTGGCTCCGAGATGCTTTGCTGTCATCACGTTGTAAACGATCCTTGTCCTCTTCTAGGTGTGCCCTGTACCTCAGCCGCGTGGGCGTCCTGCCCCGAGACTCATGGTCCTCCTGGGGATGCCATGGAGCTGGGGGTGGTCTGAGTGGCGCTGAATAGTGGCTGTGAATCTGGCTGGGGGGTTGGTTTAGGGTGGGTTTTGAGTAAGATCTGCCGAAGATCACAGATTGTCCGCATACTTCTCTGTGGTGCTCCCACAGCAGGGGTGCTCTCAGGTAGCACCCGGGCTGGCCCCTGGCCGCAGAGTCCAGGGAGCTCGGTGCTGCTTCACAAGGTTTACCCAGGACTTTCCCCATCAGTGTGAGATGGAAGCCATCCTGGGTTAGGGAGCACCGACGTTCCAGGTCCTTTCCTCACTGCCGTGCTTGTGTTCTTCTGCAGGGCTGACGGTGGCTGACCTTGTGTTCCCGTGGTGAGTTGCAAATCCGCCATCCGCTCTTCATAGCCCATCTGCAAAGTTTTGTTTTCAGCGGATGCTGGAACTTCCCAACACCAGCCTTGAGTTCCGGCCTGCGGGTCTGTGTTGCCCACAGGTGATGGCGTGATGAGGTCCTTCCAAAAGCCGGGTTCCTGAATTGTTCTGACACTTGGCCTCGTGCTTGTCTAAGACATGTGAGAATAAAAGACTGCTGATTTCAGAGGGAACATTTTATTAGTGTGGATATGATGTACAAGATCCTGGAATCTCGTAGGAAATCATAACTTCTGAATATTCCACTAATCCTGAAAATAAATTTAAACATCTTAGTTCCTAAAAGGTATGCAGTATATCAGTATCAGGGAATTCTGATAAGTATGTAGCAGTTAAGGATAGTAATAAGTTACACTTTAAAATAATAGTGGAGGACTTCCCTGGTGGCGCAGTGGTTAAGAACCTGCCTGCCAATGCAGGGGACACAGGTTCGAGCCCTGGTCCAGGAAGATCCCACATGCTGCGGAGCAACTGAGCCCGTGCACCACAACTACTGAGCCTGCGCTCTAGAGCCCATGAGCCAGAACTACTGAGCCCACGTGCCACAACTACTGAAGCCTGTGTGCTTAGAGCCCGTGCTCCGCAATAAGAGAAACCACCGCAATGAGAAGCCCGCGCACCACAACGAAGAGGAGCCCCCACTCGCCACAGCCAGAGAAAGCCCGCGTGCAGCAACAAAGACCCAATGCAGCCAAAAATAAATAAATAAATAAAATAAAATAAAATAAATAATAGTGGAACACCCTGCTCTGCCCAGAGCATTCCCCTGCTGAGGGACTCTGGCCCCTGCACAACGTGGCTTTTGTGTCTTTGCTGACATGCTTTGAGCAACTTGCCTCCATCATTTATAGGCAGGACCAGCCACTGGTTTACGTCTTTGGTCCCCAGTGTTTCACTGCTACTGTGAACTCAGGTTTATCTGAGTGGGGGAGGAGTTCCTTTTGTTTTAATTGACATATAGTTGATGTACAATATTATATAAGTTACAGGTGTACAATATAGGGATTCACAATTTTTAAAGGGTCCACTCCATTTATAGTTATTATAAAATATTGGTATTCCCTATGTTGTACCATACATCCTTGTAGCTTATTTTATACCTAGTGGTTTGTCTGTCTTTGATGGAAGGCTTGTCCATGGAAGCTGCAGTCAGTCCCGAAGGATCTCCCCCTAAGGCAGGACGAGAAGGTGCACAGTCCTTCCAGCCCAACATCCTGATTCTCCACCACTAAACTGGATGTGGTTTCAATCGTCGGTTTCTTTCAAAAATCACATGTTGTTTCTCTTATGTAGTAGGTTATAAAATACTAATGACATAGAGACAAAAAAGTTGAAAGTGGCCATCTAGTAATAGCTGTTGTTTTTTTAGGTTTGTGTTTATTATGGGATCTTCGATCTTTCTGTCAATGACTTCCGTTCTGCAGCGGGGATGCTCAAAATTCAGATTGCTGGGGAAAATTGCGTGGAGGAGTTTCCTGTTAATCTGTATAGGAATCGTCATTGTGAACCCCAATTATTGCCTTGGTCCACGTAAGTGTTTTTTCCCCTCTGTTAGAATGTATTCAGGTTGAAATAGGGAAACGATGTGTTAGAATTTGAAAGAAATGCAGTTTCTCCATCTCATGTACCTGCAAAAAGAACAGTTACTAGAAAAGTATATCTAACGCTTGTATGACTTTGGGCATTATTATTATTACTATCTTGGAATTTTAGGCCTGGGAGGTGCCACCAAGTCCACTCAAACCCTTCTGTACAAAGGAAGACCCTGGGGCCGGGAGAGTGAGGTGCTGTGTCCGTGTGTAGTGAAGGTCAGAGCAGGGGCCAGACCAGGCCACGGGTTCTCAGAGCCACCCTCCTGCCGCTTTGGTTGCATCAGCTTTCACAGTAAGGCTGTTGTTTAGGGGTCCACCTTGCCGTCACCTGAATGCCCCCGGGCTGCGGGAAAGGTATGACATCTCTGTCACTGAGTGGCTTGAGAGGGACAGGAAAGCTGAGGGAAGGATGTGAGCCCTGTTCTGGGGACCAGTGTCGGAACCGGGGAAGGCAGCGGCCACCGACCTCAAGGGGCTTACGGTGTCATTAGCAGAAAGAAGACGTCCTTATCCAGGCAGGTGCCAGGTGAACCCCTCAGGCAAGAAGCACTAAGGCTTCAGGCGACGGGAGGAGGTGAGGTGCTAAGGGAGGGTGTCGCAGAAAAGTCCATTTGATGGATCACCCGACAGAGGGCCGCTGCTCCCAGGAGGACACACTGCGGGGGTCCTTACAGGGTTACCCTCGGGCAGTGATACAGTCACGTAGCCTGCAAGGCAGGGACAGTCCGTGGCCTGTGCTGGGTCTGCAGGTTCCTGCTGGATGTGAGTTGAGTCCACACTCCTGATGGGAAAGGCCGGGGCGGGGCGGGGCAGGGCTTCAGGGCCGAGGGCGTCTGCGCTTTATCCCCACACCGAGCCGGGCCCTTGCTCTTAGCCCAGCTTCACTGCCGTGTGTGAGCCAGGCCCTTGACCACGTGTGTTTCCATCTCCAGGAGCTTAACTTCCTCAGGTGCAATGGAAGTCTGTCTCCCCCCTCAGGAAACAGTGGTGTCGTCTTGGGGTGAAGTGAGCAGTGCTGGCTGACACCCCCATACCCTGTGCATCCCGCAGTGTCCTGGAAGAAGGCGCGCATCCCCGGCGTGCTCCAGCGGCTCGGGGGCACCTACTTTGTGGTCGCCGTGTTGGAGCTGCTCTTTGCCAAGCCCGTGCCTGAGATCTGCACCTCGGTGAGAAACCCTGCATTAAAAAAGGGGGAGAGGTCCCTGTTTAGGTGCTAGAACTTTCTTTAGTTTTGAGTGCAGTACCAGAGATTACAAGACTCTTTAACTCAGTCAAACACATTCTTTTTTCTCTTTAATTAGTTATTTTTATTTAGTCTTTATATCAATCTTTTTTTTTATTGTGGTAGAAAACACATAACATGAGATCTACCCTCTTAACACATATTTCAGTTTCCATTAACCAAATGAATGTGATGGCATTAAATAACATCCCCATCTTCTAGTTGGCTGGTCCAGCCTCTTGGGAGAATCACTGCCAGTTTTTCAATTTCCTGGTGGTAAAGATACATAAAAACCTCACAGAACATTTCAGTGTCTATACACATGCTGCAGGGAGGTTCGACTTGGGCAGTGCCAAGGTCGGTCCAGGAGATGATAGTTCCGCCCTGGGCTGCTTCCTGTTTCTTCTTTGTAAGAAGTATGTGAGCATCTCACCTCTTCTGTAATTTCTTTCTGTCTTATTATAAATTGCTGAGTTGAGTTTACTCAGATGACAACTATTTTTTTTCCCCCAACGGAAGTAAAACTTCAGGTGGAAATGTTTAAATTCTTCCATTTGGGGTCCTACTTCACAGTAAGTTAATAAAGCTGTATTTGTTGTCCATCTCCTTCCTGTGTGGGTAACTAGCAAATTCATCACTGAATCCCAGGTTCTCTTGGTTTTTCCTGTAACGATCCCTCGGTTTTACGTTCTTGGAGCACACTTACACTTCACGCCTTCACGCCCCCCGACCCCCGCTGGCGCACCCGTGCCCTCTGCTGTAGTTTACGGAAGGCACGCAGGGGCTCCACGTGCACATGTGAACCTGACCTTGCTGGCTGTGGGGGACCGGAGGGTCTGCGAGGCTCATCCAGGTCCCACAGTGGAGCCCAGGGCTGGGGGGGACACCAGGAGTGGGGGGCTGCACCTCTCCTTCCCTCAACCAGAAGAGCTCCAAAAGCTTAAATTTTATTTTCCTTTTTTAAAATATAGCTGTATTTCTTTTAATTTCATTTCATTTATTTATTTTTGGCTGTGTTGGGTCTTTGTTGCTGCGTGCGGGCTTTCTTTAGTTGCAGCGAGCAGGGGCTACTCTTCGTTGCTGCACGCGGGCTTCTCATTGTGGTGGCTTCTCTTGTTGCGGAGCACGGGCTCTAGGTGCGTGGGCTTCAGTAGTTGCGGCTCGCGGGCTCTAGAGCGCAGGCTCAGTAGTTGGGGCGCACGGGCTTAGTTGCAGCACGGCATGTAGGATTTTCCCGGACCAGGGCTCGAACCCGTGTCCCCTGCATTGGCAGGCGGATTCTTAACCACTGCGCCACCGGGGAAGTCCCTTTATTTCTTTTTAAAATAATCGCTTTATTGAGATATAATTCACATACCATAAAGCTTACACATTTGAGGCGTAAAACTGAGGGATATTTAGTATATTCATGGAGTCATGCAGTCATCACCACTGTCTAATCCTAGAACAATTTCTTTATCCCCCAAAACACCCTGTCCTCACTACCAGCCACTCTCCAGCCCCAGGTCCCCCCAGCCCTCGGCAGCCCCTAATCTACTCTCTGTCTGTAGATCTGCCTGTTCTGGGCATGTCATAGAAATGAATTATAGAATATGTGGCTTTTTGTGTCTGGCCTCTTTCATTCAGCAGAATATGTTTTGAGGTTTATCCACGTTATACCATCAGTACTTGATTCCTTTTTACTTCTGAATAATATTCCATTGTATGAATGTACCACATTTTGTCTCCAGTCATCAGGTGATGGATATTTGACTTGTTTCCACTTTCTGGCTATTACGCATAATGATTCTATGTCCATTTGTGTACAGGTTTTTGTACGAACATCTCTTTTCAGACCTCTTGGGTATAGGAGTGGAATTGTCCACTGATTTCTTCTTAACTGGCCTTTTACTGTACTATCCCATAGAGATGAAGCATCTGGACCACATACCACATATGGAATAAACACGCGTCTATTTTGTGTTACTACCATAAAGGCCAAGAGGAGCGTCACAGAGAATTTTCTGAGAACATGTCCTGCACTGTGTGTTGTTTCCCATTCCACTTGCGTTTAGTTCACGTTTTTTATGCCCTGCCCCTGCAGGAGAGAAGCTGCTTTTCTCTGCTGGACGTGACATCCAGCTGGCCCCAGTGGCTCTTCATCCTGATGCTGGAAGGCGTTTGGCTGGCCTTGACCTTCTTCTTACCTGTTCCAGGATGCCCTACGTGAGCCAGCCCTGCAGGAACCCCCTTTTTGCCAAGTCCGAGCCCCTGGGTTACAGCTGTCGGGTTTCCCACACTGGGACCTCCCTTCCTCTCTCTCTTCTCCCCTTGTGTGGGAGGGGGTTTGGGCGTGTGTCCAGAGGCCTGTCTCCGTGAGGTTTTCCAGGGTCGGTGGGACGGACGTTGGGCCCCCGCCTTACCCCTCGGGCAGCTGTCGAGTCAGGGGCCCCGCAGTGGACGTGCATGGCGCCCCGGGGTCGTCAGGCTGGTGGGTGTTTGCGGCTCTTTGTGGGCACGCACGTCACCAGTGTACATCCCCCCGCTCCTAAGTCTGGTGGGTGAAGTGCATGTTCTCGCTTCCCCAGCGGCTATCTGGGCCCCGGGGGCCTCGGAGATTGGGGCAAGTATCCGAATTGCACGGGAGGCGCTGCCGGCTACATTGACCGCCTGCTCCTGGGAGACCATCACCTCTACCAGCATCCTTCCTCGGCTGTGAGTGAGCCCGGCTCCGACTTGGAACCGGACGCTGAGGGGGAGGAAGGGAAAGAACCAACTCCGAACTGTGTCCGTGAAACAGACTCGGGTGGAAGGAAGTTTTAGTCGAGAAGTTGGCTGACTTTACAGACTTCAGTTTAATGTTGGTTGTGGGCGGCGTGTAGACGTTTCTTTGGCTGTTAAAGTGAGACTGCCTGGTGTCAGGTGTGCAGCAAGGTGCTTTCTTGTACATCTCAGGTATGGGGACAGCTTCCCATGAGGGAGGTCTGTCAGGCAGTGCTTTTGGGATCAGCACGTGTGGGGCTGGAGGAAGCAGGACGGAGCAGTGGGGACAGCCACACGCAGGCCCCCGCTGGTCTCCTGGGGGCTGGGGAAGCCCCTCAGGGTTGTTCTCAGTGGGGTGAGGGACCAGGCCCTAGACATCACTGGTGGGATGTGATGGCCTGGCCAGGGGGCGACTCCTGAGGGACAGCTCTCTTCAGGGACAAATCCAGAAGCTGCTGAGAGCTTTGGGCCATGAATACATCTAGCAGCCGGGGGAGTGGATGCTTTAGTTGCAAAAGGGGTGGGGTGGGCAGGCGGGGGCCAGATAGCTGGGCAGTGCCTTCCAGCACCCACTGCAATGACTGGTTCCAAATTTCTGCCATTTCTACAGTAACGATTTCTTTTATAATGAAATAATACAAAGGTATTTTTCTTATCGTTATTTGCCTTAAAAGAAGAAAGGAAGCTGCCCATGTTACAGTAGGGTTGGCCGCAAAGAGTAAACCTGAAAATTAGAAGGTGTCGTGTGTGGTGTTTGAAGCTGGTTAGGGACGTGCAGTGTCACAGACACAGGGCCCAGCACGGTCTCCCGTGTGGGGAGAGTGTCACATGCCAGAGTGTCACATGCCACACACTTTCTTGGCCAGAAGTATTCTGCCCGTCATCCCCATAAGTTAGCAGTGAATTTCTGCAGCAAAACCAAAAATGTTGAATAGTGGGGCGTATCCAAGTTTGCATTTTGTCTATGAGTTGTTGTGTGCTTTTTGTGATCCTTGGGTGAGTCCCGCCTTCTTGTCCTGCCCTGTCAGGTGCTTTATCACACCGAGGTGGCCTACGATCCAGAAGGCATCCTGGGGACCATCAACTCCATCGTGATGGCGTTTTTAGGAGTTCAGGTATTTGTTCATTTCGTGAGAATGCGTGTTCCTGACAGTTAGTGATTATTGATTCATTACTAATCCAAAAACCATTTGATTAAAATAAGTGACTGGAAGCACATCTTCTGTGTTTCAGACCTAATAAATTCTGTTTATATTTGACAGGTTGTCAAAACCAGAGGTTGCTAAAATTTAGCACTTTCGAATAATTAGGTATAATTCCTATATTCTCCAAAGAAGTTATTCATATGGCTCATCTCGGTAGTGGGTGCACAGCAGCCCCTGGCTGAGAGGGGTCCCTGCTGGGCTGGCAGTCTTTGGAAGGTCACCTGTCACCTTATGTGTACAGTTGACACAGTTTCAGGTTATGCCTATTTTATGCCAGAGTCAGTACAGGTTGTTCTTGGTTTCTCTCACATGCAGTTTTGTTAGGATTCTGAGCAGTCTAGATTTTCCTTGCTGAAATTCTCCTTACTGGTGTTTGAAACTGTTATTTGAGGGGAGATGACGGGGAGGAGAAAGACCGGGTCCAGCCTCCTGGGGGGGCCTCTGCAACGGGAAAAATACTCCGCGTGTGCTGTTCCCGTGGCCGCTGAGTCCTCAGACGTGGCTGGTCTGACGGAGGAACTGGTTTTTAACTTTATGTCATTTAAATTTAAACTGAAATTGTCACAGGTGGCCAGTGGCTCCCACGTGGGACAGTGCAGGTCTACAGCATATACATTTTGGCGATTAAATAATTTCCTATTTAGAGATACTGCCTTTCTCTCTGCGGCACTTTAGAGTTTACACTGGGTGCTTTTATTCATAAATGCATTTAATCCGCCCATATGCTCTCCAGGTAAATCTGCGCCTGCAGGAGCAGCAAGGGTGGGTGGTGCGGAGTACAGACTGGCGCCGGTGCCTGGACTTGACCCCACCTACTAGCTGGGTCATCCTGGGAGGGTTACTGCACCCTCTGTGACTCAGTGGCACCTAAATAAGTGGTCGCACCTAAATCAGTTAATTCACATAAGGTTCTAAGACCAGGATATTCATAAATTTTAGCTATTATGTTATTATGAACACTTTCTCTGATGTTTTCAGAAATTAATTCCTAATTTGCAGGGGGGGCGGGGCTATGCAAAGTCCAGATTTTTCTGTTTTTAAAGTGTTTCCCTGCCTCTGCATCCACGCTGTTTTGTCCCTCTTCTGTACCCCTGCCAGGCTGGGCCATCTAGCAGGCCAGCCTGAGCTGGTCCCGTGTCACTTTGGCGGGGGGGGGGGGAAAGTGACTTTCCTTGGCTCCCATCACCTGTGGGAGAAAGCTTGTGCCTACCTGCTCCCACCTTCCCACCTCTGCCCACCCCCGGCCTTTCTGAATTACCTGCAGCACCTCGGGGAGGCTGTGCGTTTTCACCCATGTGACACACTCCTGTGCATGCTGTTCCTTCCTGCCCAGATACTGTTCCAGCTTTGAGCTCATATCCTCAGCCTGGCGGTACCTCCTCTGCTCATCCCCTTCCCTCCCTCCTTCCCTCCCTCCCTCCCTCCCCAGTGGTCCCTGTGCCTCTAGGCCTCCATTAGCCAAGGGCAGGGGTACCGTTCATCCCCTTGTAACCCCAGTGCCTGCAGGTGAGTCTGCCTGTCGAGAGGTGAGGACAGTGGATGAGTACGAAATAAGAACACATCGTAGGCGATTCTCTTGGTCATACCGTGCGTTTTCTTCCCCAGGCAGGGAAAATACTCCTGTATTACAAGGATCAGACCAAAGGCATCCTGATCAGATTCGCTGCCTGGGGTTGTTTTCTTGTAAGTAGCGGATGGTCCTCACTGAAATTCCTTCTCTTCACACATACACATTTCAAAGACATCAAATGTTTAGTGACCGGCCGTGGGATAGACAGCAGCTGTCACTTCGCATCAGTAACATTCTTCACTTGAATATCAGAGAGGAAAAGTCTCGACACCTAAGCTCTCAGGTTGATTTTCTTAGGAAAATGTCTTTATAAATAAGTCAGTGAAGATATGAGGAAATGGAGCGGAGGTGTGGGTTCTGGTGGGGACCTTTGCCAGAAGGACCAGGCCAATGATAACAGGTTCACTGGGGGCAAAAGATAAGCTTGGCTGTTCCTTTCACCCCTGACCTGGCAGTCCTGTTTCCTCCACAGATTCACTCCAGTTGATCAGTTCGTTTACCTTTAACTCAGAGTAATGCTGAAAGGAGGTTTTTGGAGGACATTTTTAGTTACACATCTTAAAAATGTTTTTCCAGTTAAAAGAATAAAACGGAGGGCGCAGTTTTCAGCCTCCCCTAAGCAATTAAGTCACTCCTGTTTTTCAGTTTTGAACCACAATTGTTTCTTGAGATGACGTAAAAAACTTTAACATCTTTCTCCCCGCTTCTAGGGGTTTATTTCTGTTGCTTTGACAAAGGCTTCCGAAAATGAAGGCTTTATTCCAGTAAACAAAAACCTCTGGTAGGTACAGAAAGCCTGTCGTTTTCACATCTGGTCTGGCTGGCGCTGGATGTGCTCTCTGGAGCCCTGAGACACCCGCTGTCCCCCAGGTCCGTCTCCTATGTCACCACGCTGAGCTCCTTTGCCTTCTTCATCCTGCTGGTCCTGTACCCCGTTGTGGACGTGAAGGGGCTGTGGACGGGAACCCCGTTCTTCTACCCTGGTGAGTCCCCCCACCAACCGGCCCCAGGCCTCGTGGAGGAGGGGACCCAGCGGACGGGCCAGAGGCCGTGGGTGCCGGGTGTGTCCAAGGTGCCGGCCGAGGGGGTCCGAGGGGGTCCATGCAGGGCGTCGCTGGGCCTCTCCCCGAGCAGTGCCACCCCGTTTTACCATTTAGGTTGTGGGATCATCATTGCACCCCTCAGGCCGCTTCAGGCACGTCATCCAGTCCCTCGAGCTCCACAAACAGGGCCGTGCTTTCTCATGTGTAAACCCCCTGCCCTGCAGGCGGTGCCTAAGAGACACCACGCGGAGATGCACGGGTTCTGCCCGAGACTAGAGACAGCAGGTGACTTCAGTGACTCGTTTCAGCCCCGAGTCCAGTAACAGTTACGCTCGTTGGTCTTCAAGTTTTCTGTGTAGAGAATATAAATTAATAATTCTGGGCTTCCCTGGTGGCGCAGTGGTTGAGAGTCCGCCTGCCGATGCAGGGGACACGGGTTCGTGCCCCGGTCCGGGAAGATCCCACATGCCGCAGAGCGGCTGGGCCCGTGAGCCATGGCCGCTGAGCCTGCGCGTCCGGAGCCTGTGCTCCTCAACGGGAGAGGCCACAAGAGTGAGAGGCCCGCGTACCGCAAAAAAAAATAAATTAAAAATAAATTAATTAATTAATAAATGAATAATTCTGGCTTTCCTTTCAAATTTGGTATTCCAGAATTACACTTACCAAAGGAATGTTTTCTAATAATTTTTGGATAAGGTTTACACTCAAATCTCTAAGATTCGCATCACTTATTTTTTGGCGTAGCCAATAACAAGTGGGCACTTTTTCTTTTTTCACTGAACTAAAGGCAAATTTCAAGAGTTAAGTCGATAACCAGCTGTGTTTCCCCAGGAATGAACTCAATCTTGGTGTACGTGGGCCACGAGGTCTTCGCCAACTACTTCCCCTTCCAGTGGAGGCTGGGGGACAACCAGTCACACAAGGAACATCTCGTTCAGAACATAGTTGCCACTGCGCTCTGGGTGCTCATCGCTTACGTTCTCTATAAGAAGAAGGTGTTTTGGAAGATCTGAGGCCCCAGCTGAGACGTGTTGCTGGCAGATGACAGGGCCTGGGGCATCATGAAAAGGAGCCATTCGTTATAAAACTGCGTATTTCCAGGTTATTGGGGGAGATGCGGACGTGCTCAGTCTGGTTGATTATCGGACGTGGCTCATCCGACTCTGTGTACGTGAGCCTCAGACATCTGAAACGTAATTGTCTTTTCTCTCCATCTTCTGTAGAAATGGATGCCTTTGCAGCTTCATTCTAAGGATTTCTCCTTTCATTTTTCACAAGGGAGTTAACCAGGCCATTTTGCTTCTGTGACCACCTAAGGTCTGACCTTACTGATCCTCTTTCCTGCAGACTGTCTTTCTGTGCTGGTCCACGCCGACCAAGATACCACCATTTCTGTTGTGTCTGACTGTGAACATAGTCTAATATATTTCAGTTACGTACAGTTTAGTATTTCAAGAAATTCCAAGTAATCTCCTTTCAGATCTGTAAGGAACTGGTGGGTCCAAAAAAATGCCTTTCTGTCAGAAGCCATTTTCTCCTTTTCCTCACTTGAAAAACAAGTGAAACAGTAGATGTGTTATTCCCAGCCACCCTTGCATATACCTATCTCTCTACCCAGCCACCTCCTGCCTGTCTGTCTTTCTGTCTGTGTGTCTGGGTGGTAGCTGGTCCCCCAGGCCATCCTCTGTCTCTAGGAAGAGAGAGAAGCTCAAGGTCTCGGCCGGGCTCCTGCTGTGGCGCCCTTGCCGGGTCAGACGCGAGGCAGGTCCCCTCACAACGAGGGACATGGTGCTGCCCGCTCAGCTCCCCTCCAGCTCTGAGACCCAGTGGGGTGGGAGACATCGGTGGCATTTCTGAAATCCTTAGAAAAATAATTTTGTTACAGAAAACTCTTCAAAATAAACGAGAAGTTTAAAAAACTCTCATCAGAGTAACTCTTTTCAGAATGACCCTCCACAGTGGAGGCAGCTTTCCTGCTTGGAATCACCAAGCTGAAGAATTGTTTCTCAGGAGTGAAGGAGGAGACCACAGAGGACTGGCACTCCCGTCCTGCAGCGTCCTACTTGGGGATTTTCTGTGAGAATTCCACGTGGAAGGAAGATGTGGCAATAGGTTGTACTTCGGAGCATCCTTGCGTGGTGCGACGGGGTCACTTCGACCTGTCCCCTGATGTCAGCTATCACCCTGCATGGATAGTGAGTTTCCAGCTACCCCGTCACTACCTGAACTCTCATCCCAACTTGTACCTGTCCACCTGGGTGTCTGCCAGCATTCAGGCTCCCCCCTCCACATTCTCTTCTCGAACACAAGCCTTTCCAGCTTGGATGGTCCCAGCTCTGCGGACAGGTGACCCTCTGTCTCTCAGATAAAACTGTCTTTCACCCGCTTTACCTCCTCTCTCCCCCTTTCCCACGTTCAGTCATTGCCAAGTTGTCTCAGGTCTCACGGTCACTGCCTGTTACTCTTGCCCAGATGCCAAGAGGAATCATTTTTCAACCGGCCTCCTTCCCTCGGTCCCTCCTTCTGTAAAGTCACTGTCCACTGCCCCAGATTACACTTCCTAAACAGAGCTTGACTCACACCACCTCCTTATAAGCACGTGCACTGAAGTTGGAACAGCTTTGCTGGCAGGTAGAGCCGACCTCCGCTGAGCCCAGCACACCTTCTCGGCTCCCTACCAGCCCCCTGGACCCAGCCTGCTACTTGCAGCCCCGTCAGCTGCCTCCTGCCCCTGAGTTTGCTTAGTCCCCTTAATTTTCTCCCATCGACCCTTGACCTATCACATTCGCTCCCTGCTTCTAAGGCACCTTCTGTAATCTCTTAGTCTTGTCCCTAAGTAATATTTTCTTCCTCTGGGTTTGCGTAATATCTGATGAGGCTCAATCTCGTGGCACTTGTTGCTCTCTGCCTTGTTTGACAGTGATTTGGGTACATGACCAGTTTCCCACGCTGACCTGTGAGCTTGTGGAGGCACATTCTTCATGCGTGGCACAGTGGCCCATGCAGAGCAGGCGCTAAATAAACGTGAAAGCAAAATGGGGTGGTGGGTTTGCTTTTCATAGGTAAAATTTCACGTGTATCTGGAGCTAATGTGCGTGTGTGCATGCGCGTGCGCGTGGGGAGAGCTGTCATCTTTGAGGAAACCCCTCTCTTGCGGCGCGCCTTTGTGGGTGGTCATGGCTATGTCATCCCGAATCTCAGCAGGTAAGGCTGAGCTGGGCCTCTCCAGAAGCAGTTTTCCAGTCGGGGTGTCCGTCGGTTAGGATGTCTTGAGCCGGACGGAGCAGGAACTCCCCATCCAGCTGGGTTATAAGGAGAGCATTGCACATAAGTGGTCCCACGGCGGGTGGGCTCCTGCTCAGCCAGGTCGCCTCACAGCCGAGATGCCCACCCCGTTGCCATCACGACACACACACATGCTTGACCAGCACCACGAGGGAGGGAGCGGGTATCCCCTCTGCCTCATAACATTATTGGCCGGAAAACGCTCCACAAACTGTGCAAAACCAGCAGTGACAAGGGAGCTTGGGCTGGCCTGGCCCGGGGCTGAGTGGGGACAGCTGGCACCTCCCTGGGGAGGGCAGGGAGTGTGCAGGGTGAGTGGTGGAGTGGGACATGGCGGTGGGGACAACCCTGTGCAGCGGTGGCTGCAGAAAACCCATGTGACAGTGCGTCCTGTGGGGAAGTTGGGTGGAGTCCTCGTGTAACGGCAGAAAGTACTGTCCTCGAGTGGGGATGTAATAATTTGACATTGTTTATTCATTTTTTGCACTTATATTCCTAATTCCGCTTTATAATTAGGTGAATAAACTGCTGCTCTTACACTTTACCTCACTTCATTCTGGCCCATAAAGGGCCTCTTTGATAAATGCACAATAATCCGGTTTGTATCAGATGGTATCAGCTTAAATGAAAGTCAACATACTAGTTTTTGTTTTTCCTTTAATGTAGTCCTGTTTTCCAAATAACTGGGGGCAACAAATGGACTTTGAGAAATTTTCTCAACAAATCAAACTGCCTTTCAGAAAGAGATTTCCATCCATTGTAAAAAACTAGGGGTAGATCTTTAAAAATCCTAAGCAGAACGCTGTAACAGCCATGGCCCTATGAACAATGCAGCTTCTGAGGTTTTAAACACACCTTTTGTTTAAACTTTGAAATTAAGCGGGAAAACGCGTCGCCAGTGGTTGTCTTCAGCTGCATATCTGTGTAATCTGTTTTCACTGGTGTAGCAAGCCACCATTTTTCTCCCGGTAATCAGTTTTCGTTGGGCATTAGTTCCAAAACATTGTTTTTCTTCAGGCTACATGCCTTTCCAATTTCAAAGTTGATAGAAATGCTAGATGTTTGCGTCATGTCATAAGATGCTCCAGACCCTGTAACCCCCTTATCTAATTATGTATGTGCAAACACTGCGCCAGATACAAGATGCCAGCATCCCGCTAGCTTTTCTTTGCAGAATCCATCCCAAACGCAGCTGTAAGGACAGCTGGCCTCACTGCAAGGCCGAGCCCACGGCTTCCCATGGTGTCCATTACCATCTCGGGTCTGGTGGGATTCTGTCCTGACTGCTGGATTTTCTCTACAGAGGTCGGTTCTTTTTCTGCTTTTCCCACCTTTCATGGCTGTTCGTTCTTGCATTTTATTTTATTAGAGGTCACACCCTTCCACTTCGATAAATAAAGAGTTTTTCTTCTATTTGATTAAACTCTGTATGTCATTTGGCTTGTAAAGTGGTACCTCCATCCAAATCCTGCCTGTTACAGCTCTGCCCAGGAGACAGCTCACATCAGTTTAACACATCACAGGCAAAGCCGGCCCTTGTCAAAGATGAACAAAGCCAGAGGCTGCTAAAGCGGTGAGGGCAATGGAAAAAGGGTCCAGCGTGATCGGAACTAGCTTCCTGAAACAAAAGGCTGGAGTTGGAAAGGCTGACTGGCTTTGGAAAGGCACTGGGAGCTGGGACGGGATTGGTCCACGTGACTGGGCCACCTGGGTTTGTTCACTGGCGCTTTTACGGAGGAGAAACAAACATCTATCCTTATGGCAGGAGGCGGTGGTGCCACATGAAGCAAGGTACCCACGGAATTAGTCCCCATCCTCCCCGGATGTTTACATTTCAGAGAGAGCTCCTGGAGGAAACAGTTCTGGGGCGCAGTCTCGCGTCTCAGAGAACAGAGGGAGGGTTGAGCCCTGCAAGCTTTCTACAGGAGCAAAGAGTAAATTCTGGCGGTGGCAGCTTTCTCAGGCAGACGTTTTCAGGGTGCTGGGGTCATCCCGGGACACTCCTTCAGCTGCTGGAAGGCGGCTGCCCTTTGGTTGCGTCTCTCGGTGCGGGGCTTGGACGGGCCCTCCTGTGCCAGTGGTGCAAAAAGCCCTTCCTCATCTGCACACTTGGTCTGAGTTTCCGTTCTCTCCTGTGGCCCTTCTCCTGCAACTCTGCACAGCAACGCACCACCGAATTTAAAAAAAAAAAAAAAAAGATGATTGGTTCCTTTTTATCTGGTCCCTACACATGTGGGTGTGAGACAGTCTTGTTTTGCTGTGTGCTGCCCCCCAGATGCCGATCTGAGAAAGGGGTTATGAAACCAAAAGGTGCCAGAGTGTTTACTTTGAAAGTTGCTATGGGCAACGCACGCCATGTTTGTCAAAACAACAGGATGGTTTAATATTTGTAATCCACTCATATCACAGTGATTAGCACTTTAAAATGAGCTAGTTGAAATATTTTCAGAAACCGGATGTCTATTTCTTAAACCACTTTATTGATCTAATTTTATTTTTTAAAATTTTATTGAAGTATAGTTGATTTACAATGTCATGTTAGTTTCAGGTGTACAGCACAGTGATCCAGTTATATAATTCTTTTCCAGATTCTTTTCCCTTAGGTTATTACAAAATATTGAGTATAGTTCCCTGTGCTATACAGTAGGTCCTTGTTGACTATCTGTTTTACAAATAGGATGTATATATGTTAATCCCAAACTCCTAATTTATCCCTCCCGCTTCCTTTCCCCTTTGGTAGCCATAAGTGTTTTTCCTGTCTATGGGTCTGTTTTGTAGATAAATTCATTTGTATCTTTTATTTTTTAGACTCCACATATAAGTGATATCATATGATATTTCTCTTTCTCTGTCTGACTTAATTCACTTAGTATGATAATCTCTAGGTCCTGTTGCTGAAAATGGCATTATTTCATTCTTTTTTATGGCTGGTACATTTTATATATGTACCACATCTTCTTTATCCATTCCTCTGTCGATGGACGCTTAGGTTGCTTCTAGGTCTTGACTATCGTGAATAGTGCTGCTATGAAATTTGGGGTGCATGTAACTTTTCAAATTATGGTTTTCTCCGGATATATGCCCAGTAATGGGATTGCTGGATCATATGGTTTTTCTATTTTTAGTTTTTTAAGGAACTTCCATACTGTTCTCCACGGTAGCTGCACCAATTTACATTCCCACCAACAGTGCAAGAGGGTTCCCTTTTCTCCACACCCTCTCCAGCGTTTATTATTTGTAGACTTTTCGATGATGGCCATTCTGGCTGGTGTGAGGTGATACCTACCTGTAGTTTTGATTTGCATTCTCTAATAATTAGTGATATTGAGCATTTTTTCATGTGCCTTTTGTCCATCGGTATGTCTTCTTTGGAGAAATGTCTATTTCGGTCTTCTGCGCATTTTTTGGACTGGGTCATTTGGTTTTTTGATATTCAGTTGTATCAGCTGTCTGTATCTTTTGGACATTAATCCCTTGTCAGTTGTATTGTTTGCAAATATTTTCTCCCATTTTTTGCATTGTCTTTCATCTTGTCTCTGGTTTCCTTTGCTGTGCAAAAGCTTTTACGTTTAATTAGGTCTCATTCATTTATTTTTGTTTTTATTTCCATTACTCTAGGAGATGGATCAAAAAAGATATTGCTGTGATTTATGTCAAATAGAGTTCTGCCTACATTTTCCTCTAGCAGTTTTATACTATCCAGTCTTACATTTAGGTCTTTAATCCATTTGAGTTTATTTTTGTATATGATGTTAGAGAATGTTCTAATTTCTTTCTTTTACATGTAGCTGTCCAGTTTTCCCAGCACCACTTATTGAAGAGACTCTCTTTTCTCCATTGCATGTTCTTACCTCCTTTGTCATGATTAATTGACCATAGGTGCATGGACTTATTTCTCGGCTTCCTATCCTGTTTCATTGAACTATGTGTCTATTTTTGTGCCAGTACCATACTGTTTTCATGACAGTAGCTTTGTAGTAGTGTGAAGTCAGGAAGCCTGATTCCTCCAGCTGTTTTTCTTTCTCATGATTGCTTTGGCTTATTCACAGTCTTTTGTGTTTCCTTACAAATTAATTTTTGTTGTTGTTCTAGTTCTGTGAAAAATGCCATTGGTAATATGGTAGGGATTGCATTGAATCTGTAGATTGCCTTGGGCAGTATGGTCATTTTAACAATATTAATTCTTTCAATCCAAGAACATGGTATATCTAACCATCTGTTTTTTCATCTTCAGTTTCTTTTATCAGCGTCTTATAGTTTTCAAAGTAAAGGTCTTTTGCCTCCTTAGGCAGATTTATTCCTAGGTATTTTATTCTTTTTGATGTGATGGTAAATGGGATTGTTTCCTTAATTTCTCTTTCTGATCTTTCACTGTTAGTGTATAGAAATGCAGTGGATTTTGGTGTATTAATTTTGTATCCTGCAACTTTACTGAATTCATTGATGAGCTCTAGTAGTTTTCTGGTGGCATCTTTAGGATTTTCTATATATAATATCATGTCATCTGCAAACAGTGAGTTTTACTTCTTCCTTTCCAATTTGAATTCCTTTAATTTGTTTTTCTTCTCTGATGGCTGTGGTTAGGACTTCCAAAATTATGTTGGATAAAAGCAGTGAGGAATTCCCTGGCAGTCCAGTGGTTAGGACTTGGCATTTTCACTGCTGTGGCCCTGGGTTCAGTCCCTTGTCAGGAAACTAAGATCCTGCAAGTGGTGTGGCATGACCAAAAAAAAAAAAAAAAGTGGGAAGAACACAGCAAGGAGGCAGCTGTCTGCAAGCTAGGAAGGGTGCTTTCACTAGAGACCAATCAGCCAGCATCTTGATCTTGGACTTCCCAGCCTTCAGAACTCAGTGGACAGAGAAGGTGGGCTGTGTCGTTCCTTCAGACCTGGATCAAGACGTGGATCGAGGAAAACCTTCTGCTCTGTGAGGAAGAAGCCCAGAGTCCTGGTGGGTGGATCCAGGATGCCCCCAAGGCCTTGAGGACACAGAGCAGCTCCCCGAGCATAGAGCAAGACTGAGAAGCGTGGGCAGTCCCTCCCATCAGGAAACTTGCACAAGCCTCTTAGATAGCCTCATCCACCAGAGGGCAGACAGCAGAAGCAAGAAGAACTACAGTCCTGCAGCCTGTGGAACAAAAAACCACATTCACAGAAAGACAAGATGAGCAGGCAGAGGGCTATGCACCAGATGAAGGAACAAGATAAATTCCGAGAAAAACAAGTAAATGAACTGGAGAGAGGAAACCTTCCAGAAAAAGAATGCAGAATAATTATAGTAAAGATGATCCAGGACCTCGGAAAAAGAATGGAGGAGTGAGAGAGAAAGGACCCGAGAAAATATCTGAAGAGATTATAGTGGAAAACTTCCCTAACATGGGAAAGGAAATAGCCATCCAAGGCCAAGAAGTGCAGAGAGTCCCAGGCAGGATAAACCCAAGGAGAAACACGCTGAGACACATAGTAATCAAATTGGCAAAAATTAAAGACAAAGAAAAATTACTGAAAGCAACAAGGGAAGAACAACAAATGACATATAAGTGAACTTCCATAGGTTAACAGCTGATTTCTCAGCAGAAACTTTGCAAGCCAGAAGGGAGTGGCATGATATACTTAAAGTGATGAAAGGGAAGAACCTACAACCAAGATTACTCTACCCGGCAAGGATCTCATTCAGATTCGATGGATAAATCAAAAGCTTTACAGACAAGCAAAAGCTAAGAGAATTCATCACCACCAAACCAGCTCTACAACAAATGCTAAAGAAACTTCTCTAAGTGGGAAACACAAGAGAAGAAAAGGACCTACAAAAACAAACCCAAAATAATTAAGAAAATGGTCATAGGAACATACATATTGATAATTACCTTAAATGTGAATGGATTAAATGCTCCAACCAAAAGACACAGGCTTGCTGAATGGATACAAAAACAAGACCCATATATATGCTGTCTACAAGAGACCCACTTCACACCTAGGGACACATTCAGACTGAAAGTGAGGGGATGGAAAAAAGATATTCCATGCAAATGGAAATCAAAAGAAAGCTGGAGTAGCAATGCTCATATCAGATAAAATAGACTTTAAAATAAAGACTGTTACAAGAGACAAGGAAGGACACTACATACTGATCAAGGGATCAAACCAAGAAGAAGATAGAACAATTATAAATACATATGTACCCAGCATATGAGCACCTCAATACATAAGGCAACTGCTAACAGCTATAAAAGAGGAAATCGACAGTAACACAATAATATTGGGGGACTTTAACACCTCATTTACACCAGTGGACAGATCATCTAAACAGAAAATTAATAAGGAAACACAGCTTTAAATGACACAATTGACCAGACAGATTTAATTGATATTTATAGGACATTCCATCCAAATACAGCAGATTGTACTTTCTTCTCAAGGGCACATGGAACATTCTCCAGGATAGATCACATCTTGGGTCACAAATCAAGCCTCTGTAAATTTAAGAAAATTGAAATCATATCAAGCATCTTTTCTGACCACAACACTATGAGATTAGAAATCACAATACATTACTAAATATCAAGAGATCACTGAAGAAATCAAAGAGGAAATCAAAAAATACCTACAGAAAAATGATAATGAAAACACGACAATCCAAAACCTGTGGGGTGCAGCAAAAGCAGTTCTAAGAGGGAAGTTTATAGCTATAAAAACCTACCTCAAGAAACAAGAAAAATCTCAAAGTATCTAACCTTACACCTAGAGGAACTAGAGAAAGAAGAACAAACAAAACCCAAAGTTAGCAGAAGGAAAGAAATCATAAAGATCAGAGCAGAAATAAATGAAATAGAAACAAAAGAATAGCAGAGATCAATAAAACTAATAGCTGGTTCTTTGAGAAGATAAACAAAATTGATAAACCATTAGCCAGACTCATCAAGAAAAAGAGGGAGAGGACTCAAATCAATAAAATTAGAAATGAAAAAGGAGAAGTTACAACAGACAATGCAGATATACAAAGCATCCTAAGAGACTACTACAAGCAACTCTGTGCCAATAAAATGGATAACCTGGAAGAAATGGACAGATTCTTAGAAAGGTATAACCTTCCAAGATTGAACCAGGAAGAAATAGAAAATATGAACAGATGGATCACAAGTAATGAAATTGAAACTGTGATTTAAAATCTTCCAACAAACAAACATCCAGGACCAGATGGCTTCACAGGTGAATTCTATCAAACATTTAGAGAAGAGCTAACACCCATCCTTCTCAAACTCTTCCAAAAAATTGCAGAGGAAGGAACACTCCCAAACTCATTCTATGAGGCTACCATCACCCTGATACCAAAACCAGAGAAAGATACTAGAAAAAAAGAAAATTACAGACCAATATCACTGATGAATATAGAGGGGAAAATCCTCAACAAAATACTAGCAAACAGAATCCAGCAGCACATTAAAAGGATCATATACCATCAAATGGGATTTATCCCAGGGATGCAAGGATTCTTCAATATACGCAAATCAACCAATGTGATACACCATATTAATAAATTGAAGAAGAAAAACCATATGATTATCTCAATAGATGCAGAAAAAGCTTTTGACAAAATTCAACAACGATTTATGATAAAATCTCTCCAGAAAGTGGGCATAAAGGGAAACTACCTCAACATAATAAAAGCCCATATACGACAAACCCACAGCAAACATCATTCTCAATGGTGAAAAACTGAAAGCATTTCCTCTAGGATCAGGAACAAGACAAGGATGTCCACTCTTTCCACTCTTACTCAACATAGTTTTAGAAGTCCTAGCCACGACAATCAGAGAAGAGAAAGAAATAAAGGGAATCCAAATTGGAAAAGAAGAAGTAAAACTGTCACTTTTTGTAGATGACATAATAGTATACATAGAGAATCCTAAAGATGCCACCAGAAAACTACTAGAGCTAATCAATGAATTTGGTAAAGTTGCAGGATACAAAATTAATGCACAGAAATCTCTTGCATTCCTATACACTAGTGATGAAAAACCTGAAAGCGAAATTAAGGAAACACTCCCATTTACCATTTCAACAAAAAGAATAAAATACCTAGGAATAAACCTACCTAAGGAGACAAAAGACCTGTATGCAGAAAAGTATAAGACACTGTTGAAAGAAATTAAAGATGATACCAACAGATGGAGAGATATACCATTATCTTGGATTGGAAGAATCAATATTGTGAAAATGACTATACTACCCAAAGCAATCTACAGATTCAATGCAATCCACAGATTCAATGCAATCCCTATCAAATTACCAATGGCATTTTTTAGAGAAGTAGAACAAAAAATCTTAAATTTTGTATGGAGACACAAATGACCCTGAACAGTCAAAGCAGTCTTGAGGGAAAAACATGGAGCAGGAGAAATCAGACTCCCAGACTTCAGACTATACTACAAAGCTACAGTAATCAAGACAATATGGTACTGGCACAAAAACAGAAATATAGATCAATGGAACAGGATAGAAAGCCCAGAGATAAACCCACGCACCTATGGTCAACTAATCTATGACAAAGGAGGCAAGGATATACAATGGAGAAAAAACAGTCCCTTCAATAAGTGGTGCTGGGAAAACTGGACAGCTACATGTAAAAGAATGAAATTAGAACACTCCCTAACACCATACACAAAAATAAACTTAAAATGGACTAAAGATCTAAATGTAAGACCAGGCACTATAAAACTCTTTGAGGAAAACATAGGAGGAACACTCTTTGACATAAATCACAGCAAGATCTTTTTTGATCCACCTCCTAGCGTAATGGAAATAAAAGCAAAAATAAACAAATGGGACCTAATGAAACTTAAAACCTTTTGCAAAGCAAAGGAAACTACAAACAAGACGAAAAGACAACCCTCAGAATGGGAAAAAATATTTGCAAACGAATCAATGGACAAAGGATTAATCTCCAAAATATATAAACAGCTCATGCAGCTCAATATTAAAAAAACAAACAACCCCATCCAGAAGTGGGCAGAAGACCTAAACAGACATTTCTCCAAAGAAGACGTACAGATGGCCAAGAAGCACATGAAAAGCTGCTCAACATCACTAATTATTAGAGAAATGCAAATCAAAACTACAATGAGGTATCACCTCACACCAGTTAGAATGGGCATCATCAGATAATCTACAAAGAACAAATGCTGAGAGGGTGTGGAGAAAAGGTAACCCTCCTGCACTGTTGGTGGGAATGTAAATTGATTCAGCCACTATGGAGAACAGTATGGATGTTCCTCAAAAAACTAAAAATAGAACTACCATATGACCCAGCAATCCCACTACTGGGCATATACCCAAAGAAAATCATAATTCAAAAAGACACATGCACCCCAATGTTCATTGCAGCACTATTTACAATAGCCATGTCATGGAAGCAACCTATATATATACAATGGAATAGTACTCAGCCATAAAAAGGAATGAAATTGGGTCATTTGTAGAGATGTGGATGGATCTAGAGACTGTCATACAGAGTGAAGTAAGAAGGAGAAAAACAAATATCGTATATTAACGCATATATGTGGGACCTAGAAAAATGGTACAGATGAACTGGTTTTCAGGGCAGAAATTGAGACCCAGATGTAGAGAACAAACGTATGGACACAAAGGTGGGGGGAAAGTGGTGGGGGGTGGGTGTGGTGACGTGATGAATTGGGAGATTGGGATTGACATGTATACACTGATGTGTATAAAATGGATGACTAATAAGAACCTGCTGTATAAAAAAATAAATAAAATAACATTCAAAAAAAATGAAGTAGTGAGAGTGACCATCCTTGTCTTGTTCCTGATCTTAGAGGAAATGCTTTCAGTTTTTCATCATTGAGAATGACGTTAGCTGTGGGTTGGTCATATATGGCCTTTATTATGTTGAGGTAGTTTCCCTCTGTGCCTGCCTTCTGGAGAGTTTTAATCATAAGTGAATGTTGAATTTTGGCAAAAGCTTTTTCTGCATCTATTGAGATGATCATATGGTTTTTATTCTTCAATTTTGTTAATGTGGTGTATCATACTGATTGATTTGCAGATATTGAAAAAATCCTTGATCCTTGGCTTAAATCCCACTTGATCGTGGTTTACGATCCTTTTAGTATATTCTTGGATTTGGTTTGCTAGTATTGTGTTGAGGATTTTTGCATCTATGTTTATCAGTTATATTGGCCTGTAATTTTCATTTTTGGTGGTATCTTTGTCTGGTTTGGTATCAAGGTGATGGTGGCCTCATAGAATGAGTTCAGAAGTGTTCTTTCCTCTGCAATTTTTGGGAATAGTTTCAGGAGGATGGGTGTTAACTCTTCTCTAAATTTTTGATAGAATTTGCCTCTGAAGCCATCTGGTCCTGGACTTTTGTTTGTTGGGAGTTTTTAAATCACAGATTCAATTTCAGTACTTGTAATTGGTCTGTTCATATATTCTGTTTCTTCCTGGTTCAGTCTCGGGAGATTGTACCTTTCTAAGAGTTTGTCCATTTCTTCTAGGTTGTCTTTTTGATTGGCATATAGTTGCTCGTAGAAGTCTCTTATGATCCTTTGTATTTCTGTGGTATTGGTTGTAACTTCTCCTTTTTCATTTGTAATTTTATTGATTTGGGCCCTCTCCGTTTCTTTCTTGATGAGCCTGGCTAGAGGTTTATCAATTTTGTTTATCTTCTCAAAGAACTAGCTTTTAGTTTCATTGATCTTTTCTATTGTTTTCTTCATCTCTATTTTATTAACTTCTGCTCTGATCTTTATGATTTCCTTCCTTCTACTAACTTTGGGTTTTGTTTGTTCTTCTTTAGTTGTTTTAGGTGTAAAGTTAGGTTGTTTATTTGAGGTTTTTGTTTCCTGAGGTAAGATTGTATTGCTATAAACTTCCATCTTAGAACTGCTTTTGCTGTGTCCCACAGATTTTGGATCATCATGTTTTCATTTTATCTCTAGGTAGTTTTTAATTTCCACTTTGATTTCTTCATTGGTCCATTGATTGTTTAGTAGTGTATTGTTTAGCCTCCATGTGTTTGTGTTTTTTGCAGTTTTTTTTTCTGGTAGTTGATTTCTAATCTTAGAGTGTTGTGGTCGGAAAAGAAGCTTGATATGATTTCAGTTTTCTTCAATTTACCAAAAATTGCTTTGTGGCTCAGCATATGATCTATCCTGGCAAATGTTCCATGTGCACTTGAAAAGAATGTGTATTCTGCTGCTTTCACATGAAATGCTCTAAAAATGTCAATTAAGTCAATTAAGTCCATCTGGTCTAATGTGTCATTTAATGCCTGTGTTTCCTTATTGATTTTCTGTCTGGATAATCTGTCCATTGATGTAAGTGGGGTGTTAAAGTCCCCCACTATTATTGTGTTAGTGTAGCATTTGCCTTATATATTGAGATGCTCCTGTTTCGGGTGCATATATATTTACAATTGTTATATCTTCTTCTTGGATGATCCCTTGATCATTATGTAGTGTCCTTGTCTCTTGTAACAATCTTTAAAGTCTATTTTATCTGATATAAGTATTGCTACTCCTGCTTTCTTTTGATTTCCATCTGCATGAAATACCTTTTTATATCCCCTCACTTTCAGTCTGTATATGTCTCTAGATCTGAAGTGGGTCTCTTGTAGACAGCATATTCATCTCTTGTTTTTATATCGATTCAGCCAGTCTATGTCTTTTGGGTGGAGCATTTAATCCATTTACACTTAAGGTAATTATTGATATATATGTTCCAATTGCCATTTTCTTAATTGTTTTATAGGTCTTTTTTCTTCCCTTCCTCTTTTGTTCTCTTCTTTTGTGGTCTGATGACCATCTTTAGTGTTGTGTTTGGGTTGCTTTTTTTTGTTTGTGTGTCTATTGTAGTTTTTGGTTTGCATTTCCCATGAGGTTTTTTTTTTTTTTTTTTTGATGTACGCGGGCCTTTCACTGTTGTGGCTTGTCCGTTGCGGAGCACAGGCTCCAGACGTGCAGGCTCAGCGGCCATGGCTCACAGGCCCAGCTGCTCCATGGTATGTGGGATCTTTCCGGACCGGGGCACGAACCCGTGTCCCCTGCCTTGGCAGGCGGACTCTCAACCACTGTGCCACGAGGGAAGCCCTCCCGTGAGGTTTTGATACAGCAGTCTATATATATACAAGATTGTTTTAAGTTGCTTGTCTCTTAATTTCAAATGCAATTCCCATTTCCTGCATTTGTACTCTCTTCTCACGGTGGCTGGTTTTGATATCATATTTGTGTGTGGATGACTTCCTACCTTTACTGTATGTTTTGGTGAGCATTCCCATTTCATAATTTTCTTGTTTCTAGTTATGACCTTTTCTTTCCTGCTTAAAGAAATTTCTTTAGCATTTGTTGTAAAGCTGCTTTCATGGTGCTGAATTCTTTTAGCTTTTGCTTGTATGTAAAGCTTTTGATTTCTCTGTCGAATCTGAAGGACAGCCTTGCTGGGTAGAGTGTTCTTGGTTGTAGGTTTTTCCATTTCATCACTTTAAGTATAGTGTGCCACTCCCTTCTGGCCTGCAGTTTCTGCTGAAAAATCAGCTGATAGTCTTATGGGATTCCCCTTTAAAAAATCTGTTGTTTTTCCCTTGTTGCTTTTAATATTAATATTTTCTCTTTGTCTTTAACTTTTGTCAATTTGATTACTATGTGTCTTGGCATGTTCCTCCTGGGGTTAATCTTGTATGAGACGCTCTGTGCTTCCTGGCCTTGGGTGACTGTTTCCTTTCCCATGTTAGGGGAGATTTCAGCTATTATCTCTTAAAATATTTTTCATGCCCTTCCCCTCTCTTCTCCTTCCTGTATAATGCGAATGTTGGTGCATTTGATGTTGTCCCAGAAGCCTCTTAAACTATCCTTGTTTCTTTTCATTCTTTTCTCTTTATTCTGTTCCACAGCAGTGATTTCCACCATTCTGTTTTCCAGCTCACTGATCCGTTCTTCTGCCTCATTTATTCTATTGATTCCTTCTAGTGTATTTTTCATTTCAGTTATTGTATTCTTCAACTGTTTGCCTGTTCTTTATATCTTCTCTTTGTTAAAGGCTTCTTGTAACTTCTCACTCTCTGCATCCATTCTTTTCCTGTGTTATTGGATCATCTTTAGGACCCTTACCCTGAACCCTTTCTCAGGTAGATTGCCTATCTCCATGTTACTTAGTTGTTCTTCTGGGGTTTTATGTTGTTCCTTCATCTGGAATGTATTCCTTTGCTGTCTCATTTTGTTTACATTTCTGTTTGCATTTTTATTTATGTGGTAGGTTAGTTACGTTTCTTGACCTTGGTGAGGTGGCCCTCTGTAGGAGATGTCCTATGTGTCCCAGCAGTACACTCCCCTCTCATCACCCAAGGGCCAGGGACCAGGTGGTCCCAGAGTAGGTTCTGATCTGCATTTGTGGACTCAGTTCTGCAGACTCCGGGATCATAGTTTTCTTGCTTCTGGTATCTGCTCCCTGGCGGATGAGGCTGGTCTAGCAGCTCGTGCAGCCTTCCTGGAGGGAAGGGCTGGTGCCTGCCCACTGGTGGGTGGACCTTGGTCTTGGCCCTGTAGTGGGCAGGGCCATGTCTAGAGGTAGCTGTGGGCTCAGGAAATCTTTAGGCAGCCTGTTCATGGGTGGGGCCGTTTACCCTCCCTGTTGGTTTGACCTGAGGCATCTCAGCACTGGAGCCATAGGCTGTTGGGTAGGGCCACGTCTTGGTGCTAATGAGCCAAGCAAAATGTCTGCCTCCAGCGAGTTCACACAGGTGAACACTCCCTGATATGTTCATCACCAGTTTTCATGACCACAGAGAGAGCCATAGGCGCCCCCTCCCACCTCCCCAGGAGAACCTCCAGGACCAGCAGGTAGGTCTGGCCCAGGCTCCTGTGAAGTCACTGCTTTTGCCCCGAGTTCTGGTGCACGCAGGACCTTGTGTGTGCCAAGAGCGGAGTCTTTGTTTCCCCCAGTCCCGTGGAGCTCCTACAGTCAAGCCCAACTGGTCTTCGAAGCCAAATGCTCTGGGGGCTCCCCCTCCCAATTCTGGACCCCCAGGCTGGGGAGCTTGATGTGGGACTCAGAGCTCTCACTCCTGTGGGAGAACTTTTTTTTTAAATATTTACTTATTTGGTTGCATTGGGTCTTAGCTGTGGCTTGCGGGCTCCTTAGTTGCAGCACATGAACCCTTAGTTGTGGCATGCATGTGGGATCTGGTTCCCTGACCAGGGATCCAACCTGGGCCCCCTGCATTGGGAGCAAGGTGTCCTAACCACTGTGCAACCAGGGAAGTCCCCTGTGGGAGGACGCCTGCAATGTAATTACTGTCCAGCTTGTGGTTCGCCCACCTGGGTGGTATGGGATTGGATCACATTGCAAGGGCAGCCCCCCTGCTGTCTCGTTGTGGTTTCGTCATGTCTTCTTTGGATGTAGAACATCATCTGTTTTTGGAAGGTTCCAGTCTTTTATTTTGATGGTTGTTCAGCAGTTGTGATTTCAGTGTGCTCATGAGAGGAGGTGAGCTCAAAGTCCTTCTCCCTCACCATATTCTTTTCTTTCCTATTGATTTTTTTAAAATAATTTTTTTTTTTTTTTTTTTGCTGAATTGGGTCTCCGTTGCTGCGTGCGGCTTTCTCCGGTTGTGGCTAGCAGGGGCTACTCTTCATTGTGGTGCACGTGCTTCTCATTGTGGTGGCTTCTCTTGTTGCAGTTTCCCATTGATTTTAATAAATCTATAAAAGGGTCTTATATAGAAAAGATTTCTAAAATTTTTGTGCACAGTAATGAAACCATGCCCCACAGGGTTGACAGAGACTGGTGACTAACGAAGTTCCCGAGGTTCTCTCACAGAACAGCAACAAAGGGAACAGCTTAAAAACCCCTGTGGCCTGCTTTCACTGAGCAAGCTCACTTTGGTTATTTTTCTTTTCTTCCTCTTTAAATGCACACCTCCTAGCCTCCCATAGCTCAGGAACTTGTAATCAGCTCCTGCCCAGTGCGAGCTGGCTAGGACCGGTTGGGACCACTGCTCCTGAAACTGGGCCTTGGGGGCTCCCATGAACAGCCTCTGCCGCCAAAGTCTCCACCGTCAGATGGCGCTCGGTGCCTCCACTGTGAACGTGCAGACGCACGAGCCCAGATGCCCCCACACAGAACACCCGTCACCTCATCTGTCCCCACTCCCGAGACCACCTGCTCACAACACACGTACGTACCCCGAGCCCCTTGCCTTCGGGCAGGCGGACCTGAGACTCGTTCTCCTGTCTCTTCGCTTGGCTGCCTTAGGAGTAAAGTCTTTCTCAGCTGCAAACCTGGGCCTCTCAGCACTTGGCTTGCTGCACGTTGGGCCAATGGGCCTGGTTCAGTAACAGTAACTGAACAACTTCTTAGCTCTTTCATTCTTACATCCCCCCAGAAACAACTGTAAATGTGATGCTTACCTGATATATTTCAGGAACAGCAAAAGAAATGAACCTGACCCCTGACCCCAGTGTTGTACTTAGAAGTGCGAGGCCCCATCCCAAGTGTGTCACGTCAAGTCACTGTCTTTGCAGCCAGCTGGGAGGGAAGGGCCAGTGCCTGTATTTCCCATGACAAGCTTGAGGGACATCTGTCCCTGGTACGTGGCAAGTAAAGGGCCGGGCAGAACCAGGCTGGAGGCTCCGCTGTCTGGCTCAGGGCACCCAGGTGACAGCAGCCGACGGGGAGGGGAGGCGCCCTCCACGGGCCACTGGGCAGGACCCCACCCCTGGCCCCCCACGGCGCCTTCAGTGGAAGTTCACTCAAGTTCATCCTGGCACAAAGGAGTTTGGTGTTAAAACTTCCCGAAGGAAAAGGTGTAGCGTTACGTTGATACGTGATATTCACCAAAACCTGACCGTGGAAAAGAAAATCTCGAGAACGTGGAAGGAAATGCCTTTTTAAGTAAAGTACACTCTTGTTCCGAAACTCTTAAGAATTAAAAATAAAATTTAAAAAAACCCCACAAATTTAGGATGATTTTATTTACAAAACAGGTTCTTTTGTTTTACAAAAATTACAAAATATGACAAAAATAGAAATAGCTTCTTGGACTGTGGGGAACTACTTCTAAGCGACCAATGAGTTAAAACACCGAAGGTCTTCTTCTGAAGAGCGATGACGGCGACGCTCCTCCGCGCTTTCCGTCTCCCCCAGAGCCCCGCGGCTGTGGGCTGCCTCTGGCGGGAGGGCCGGTCAGGCCAGAGTCTGGAGCAGCAAGATCTTCTCGTTGACGCAGAACCTGTGCAGCACCAGCATCAAGTTCTCCCCGCAGCGGGACACCTGGCGCTCCATGGCCAGGCGGAAGTCCTCCTTCACGCCCTTGGTGATGCCCCGGGTGACCGTGTGGTGCCTGGGGCGGCGACAGGGAAACAAACAGACGCCACAGTTAGCACGGCAGCAGGGGTCAGTGACTCTGGGGCAGGAGAACAGGCTGCCTCAAGTCTAGCGAAAAGTTTAAAAAAGAAAAAAGCCCCAACCAAACAGCCTCCACTGCCCGTTCCTCTTCGGAAAGACTTAAAGCCGGAGAGTCGTCGTCCCCACTCAGGAAAAGGCTACTCTAAACATCGCATGTTTGGCGAGATGCTGCCTGCTTGGCTTCTAACTTCTGCAGCCCTGACGCTGTGCTTCCCTCTGTGACTCGTGCACAGTTCAGTTACTTGGGGCTGACGGACTCCAGACCACGCTGGCTACACAGTTCGGGTCCAGCCAGGCCAGCTGAGCGCAGAGGCAGCAGGGGGGAGGAGGATGCCTGGGCGAGCGTGGCCATGGCCGCGGCCCCCGGCCGGTGCCCCGTGACAGGCTCAGGAAGGCTCGGCTGCTGCACAGCACCAGGCCATGGGCATGTCTCTCTCCCTGTGATGCCAGGACGGGGACAGCTCCTCCAGGTCTGTTTGCAAAGCAGCAGGAGGAGCTGGGGCCCCAAGACAAGAGTCTGGCACCGGCGGGGAGGGAGCAGCAGAGTCGCTGATGCAAAGCTTCCTGAGGGCCTGCTGGGGCCCGGGAGCCCTGCATGCTGGGCCGGGCCGGCGGGAGCACAGGTGGGTCCTTCACGACGCCCTGGAGGGTGGGCTTCAGAGAAGGAAATTACAGAGGAAACCCCGGGAAACTCCAAACACCAAAACGAAGGAAGCAAAAGAAAAACCTAGCAAACTTCAATGGGTTCAATCAAAAGGAAAGGCGTTTTAACTACCAGTTAGTAATCTGGTAGATTTAGACAAACAGAAGTCACCTCCACCCTCCACTCCCTACCGCCTAACTTCCCTAAGACACAGTCACGGGGATTTGAAATCAGATTTTTAGGTACTGACCAGGATTAAACTGTTGAAAGCACTCTAAAATGTTTCTGTTTATAAAACTTGAATTATATAAAGTAAGTACACGGAAGTCAGAAAGTTGCGATATAACAGAAGGAAAAAGAAAACCCAAACAGGCTTTGTTAGAAGGGCAAGATATTACAGGACGCCCTACAACGCCCGTGGACAGTTTACAGAACCACACGGTGAGAGAGCACAGCCAGGTCTCCGTGGACACCTCTAATCAGGTCCGGCTGGTGACTCAGCAGTAAGTACCCAGTGTCAGTGAGCCCCGCTGGGAGCTCATGCAGCCCCTTTATGCTGCCCTGAGACACTGCTCTCGGGGGACCCAGACTGCAACCCCAAATGGGAGCCCTCCCTCTGACCCACTGAAAGACACTGGAATTTGCAGACAGACACTGAGCTAAAGGGCATGGATGGCTCCAAGCACACGCTCCCCTTAATACTAGTCAAAACGTAATAAAATGCTGTGTCCTGCTGGTCACGGGCCAAAGGTGTTGTTTCCATATATGAAGAGCGGTACAACTCAACTGTATTTCTATCAGAGTCTTTATTCCTCTGGCAAGTTTGGATGAAGAAGAGGACAAATTAGCTTTTGTGGTTTAAGACCAGGATAAGTCAACTAGTAAATGGAGCATTCTAGCCTACCGAATATTTTCAATCTGGAAAGGCAAGGTCAGAAAAAACAGTACCAGTGGCAGGAAGATACTGTGCTTATGCCCATTTAGACCAAGACCTCAACACTGGTCACTAATACGAAAATTTGAGAATAAAAATTCACTTAGAATAAGTTTCGGCATCCTTAAATATTTAGGACTGAATGCCTTATGTTTTACCAAAAGAGAATCATAATTTAGTGCCTAATCTAATGTGCACTTAGTCTTACACAGTTTTATATAACGTTCACTTATTTCCAGATCCATAATGATTTTTAAATTGAACACAAAAACACTGGCAACTTATGGAAAAAAATAAGAAATGTTACAATATTACAACCAGATGGTTTGCCAAGGAATGCAGAACAAATTATAAAATTAAAGAAAGCATGAAAAAGAGCACTGAGGAACAAAGAGCTGAAAACCATGGGCAGTAAAACATGTCGACAAACAGTACACTATGAGCAGGTGTGTCCACTTGGTACCTGTCAGCAGTCTGTATGCTGGGCTGAAGCACAGGTAAGAATTCCTGCTGCAGTAACCCCATGGGAGGGCTAGAAGGCCTTTAAAAAACAGCAAACAGCGGCATTCAAACACCCACACCGACTCAGCCTGCACTTAAAAACAACACTCCAGAGAAAATGCATGAGACGGGGGGGCAGGCTGCGCAGAACCGCCAGCCTCGGGCCTCGAGCAGCTGTTTCGGGAGGCTACCGGCCCCCCTGCTGCACGGCTGTGGCCCACGTGGGTCCACAGGCCTCTCGGCTGCCGGTCCCCGGCTCAGCCTGCTGAGATCTGGCATGAAAAGCAAGCGCCAGGGGAGAGGACGGGGAGATGCCATGGAACGGCCGTGGAGAGAGTCTCAAGTCCAGCGCCTTTGCTCTCCACGCTTGCCACGGCCATGCCGATCCCAGAAAGACACCCGTGACTTTTTAGAACCATCTTTGCTGGGACTGAAGCCCCAGACCGAAGAGGCCCTTTCGAGAGGACTGGAGAGGCTGGCAACGTTTTGGATAAAGAAAGGTTGAGTTTAAATTTCAGAAAGTATCGAGAAAAGGAACAGATGGGGGAAAACAAAGAGTCTGGGCCATGGCTTTGTGGGATTCCGTAAATACAGAAATGAGTACATTAGCCGGGTGATCACCTCTGAGAACGTCATCACGCACCCAGTTCGGGGCACACACAGGACATGGGTCCTGTGTCACCCAGGGTACTGCAAGCATCAGCACAGAAGCATTTCTCTACTTCAAAATACATGAGAGCAGCACGTGTAGGTAAGAATCAGAGCTCGTCCCTCCTGCCGGTCAGGCCCTGTGCCCTCGGCGCTGGTACCGTACCTGCTGCAGCCCAGACGCCACAACCAGGATGGACTCACAGCCTCACCCGAGGGAAGGCTGGACACTGCTCCCTGCATCTCTGTGCTCGGCTGGAGGGCCCCCCAAAAGGTCCACAATGGCTGCAGACAATTTGTTTGCGACCCAAAGGGAAAAGGAATGTGACAGTTTTACTCGAGATCCGGACCATACCTCAACTGTCTCAGGCGGCCCGCTTCTCCGCGGTAGCTTCTCATCAGAAATTTGGAAGGCAGGTTTCAAGTGAACCCTGAGACTCACACCGTCAGCTCACTAAGCAACAGCCCCTAGTCCTGCTTCCAAACTGATGGAGCAGCAGGTTTCCTAAGAGACCTCATGGTCTTCTACAGGGAGTCAGAAGAAATTAAGGGTTTCTTTAACTAAGGACACCGTCTGCGTGTCCAACAGCCCTCGCCTTCACTCCTCGTCCGAGGGCTTGTCTGCATGTTCCCGTGTCACTGTGCAGCTCAATAAAACTGGCTGGAGAAGACAGGTTCAGTAGAATGAAGTCTGAGACTCAACCACTGATTTTCTGACAGCCTCTTCTCTCACATTCACAGCTAAGCATTACCTAGTGTGAGGATTAGTAAACTCAGGTTTAATCTAAGTAAACAGAGTTGATTCTACTGAGGTTGTCTCTATATTATGACAATCTGTATGGTGAGCATTAATGGGAATTAAAGAAAAAGCTATTAAAGGTACGTTTGTGTGTCCAGCCTCAGAACCTGGAAATTACAACATAAAAGGGGTTACCTAGGCTTCCGTGTCAAAAGCCATCTTTACTCTGAAGCGTGGTGAAGAATATTTCGAATCACGCAATTACTTTCCCCACGTTCTAGGGGAGCTACCAGAGTGGGAAGATGAGCGTGTCTGGTGCCCTCGCCTGAGCCAGCTAACGTATAAAGGTCTTGCGCTTTCACGCCAAGTGCTCAGACTCTTTAGTAACGTTTGCAAGGTGAAGGACGAGCACCCCACCTTCCCATTCCTGACAGGACACCGTGCTGCCCGGATGCCCCAGCCCCGAGGCTACGGGAGTCCAGAGGGACACCTCTTACTTCCCTCTCGACAACACTCCCCAAAGACAGCACGAGATGCGGCTTTTGGCTTTGCACTGAAAACTCGTCCCTTTCACAAGTGAGGGGAAAAGGAGCATGTGGCCAGCCTCAGCAACACTTTCTTCTCATCGGGGTTCGGTCTCCTGCAGTGACTCTGATCCTGACCCACACACGCTGAACGTGCAGGACGCAGTGGAGGAGGTATGGACATCACACTACGCGAGGCGTCTGCAGCACGGAGGATGTGCTGTCCAAAGTGCAGGGAGGACTGCAGGGCAGAAGCAAGGGCATTTAAAAATCATAAATGGTCACTGACTTCATCCGGGAGTGGGGGTGCCAAGACCAGGCCCCACGCTGCTGAGCGGGCAGGTGCTCAACTGAGGCCCAAGTACAGTGTGGAAGTTAGGTCTGCAGTTTTTCCCAGTCCAGCTCGACTTTAGTTAAGCATGGCTTTTCTTACTTAAAAGCACCCTACTTCTAATCAGAAATGATAGGCTCAGTCTGTAAGTTTTGGAACGGAAAAGATACCATGAATAAGACTTCCGTCTAGTGAAGTAAGTATCAAAAGTGACGGAACTACCCCAATTTAAACAATGTTTTATCAGAAATGTAGTTAAGGAAATGCCAAGTCTTTCAAAAGGATTCCCAGAATCAAATCTACTCTCCAAAACACAGCCCAGGTTTGGATTCCTTTCTAATGACTGTTTGAAAGCCACAGACATGGACAAATGTTTCCTACAAGCACACGAAGGCGGGCACTCAGCACGGACAGCAGGAGACGGTGCCCTTACTTGATCAGCATTCCTTGATTGGGCAGTAGTTCCAGATGGATCTTCCCACCTTCCTGAGTTCTCAGGTAGGCGAACTCCTCCAGCATGTCGATATCTGAGGCCAGATTCAGGGAACCACGTGAGAAAGCATGGAGCCCTGCTCTCCTGGAGGAGACAGGCTCGCAGCCACCGAGTGACCAGCCCACGGCGACCGCACCAACAACCCAGCGCTGCCTGAGTCCAGACCCAGCGGTTCCTATGCCAGCCCAACGCCCTCACGAAGAGAAACATGTTTCTCAGGTAGCTGACTGAGCAGAGCCTATAGGGTCCCAAGAGCAGCATCTTGTGTTTTCTTAATAAGAGAGAGGTGGGGGCCTCCCTGGTGGCGCAAGTGGTTGAGAGTCCGCCTGCCGATGCAGGGGATACGGGTTCGTGCCCCGGTCTGGGAGGATCCCATATGCCGCGGAGCGGCTGGGCCCGTGAGCCATGGCCGCTGAGCCTGCGCGTCCGGAGCCTGCGCGTCCGGAGCCTGTGCTCCGCGACGGGGGAGGCCACAACAGTGAGAGGCCCGCATACCGCAAAAAAAAAAAAAAAAAAAAAGAGAGGTGGTAGAGGTGCTATACACACTGCCCCCCTCCCCCCAGCCTAAAGGTTAAGAAATGCTGCTCTAGGTACCTGGACAGGGATGTCAGGCGCCTTGCAACTCAAAAATAATGTATTAAGAGAAGCAATGAAGTATGAACACCAGACCTTTCCCTAACCAACAGTGTGAAATACAATGCTCCCCATCACGAAAGCCAGTGCTGGGTGGAGGAGATTCTCTGGCGGGTGCCCCGCGGGCCACCAGCTGCTGTTGTAACCCCAGACCCCAGGGGCCCTGTTCCCAGAGGAAGGCCAACGGAGAGTCACCGTCTACGGCCCCAGCAGTCACTGTGGGCCTGCAGGGAGCCTGCAGGCTCTTACTTCAGGCACCCTGGGTACCTTCCTAAGAAGCCACTTGAAGTGGAAAATGCAACAGGGCTGTCCACGTTCCTGATTCCTCTCTGAAGCCATTCATGACTTTCACAAAACCAGCTGCCACAATCCCATTTTAAGTCACCATTCCTTCTCCTTTTCCCCCAAATCACCAAAACCATTATTTCTACCCCAAATGGTTCGTTCATTTTTGTACCAAGCATTTCTTCTGCTCAAACGAGAAAAAGGATACTTGTAACATAATTGAAAAAGTTCTCATATTGGAAGTTTCCTTGCTGGCAAATCTTATTGATGGCTTTCAAGAAAAGGGTCTCTCCCCGCGGCCACTCCTGCTGAAGCAGCACGATCACGTGCCCCAGCGCCATGTCGTCTCTGCTGTCTGTGAAGGCTCTCAGCTGCAGGACAGAGGGGGTGAGTCACGGGGTGATCTCACACACGCCCGATGCCACTTCCCCCGAAGCGCTGTTGCAGGGAAGTGCGGGACTACGGTCACCAGTCACAAGGGACAGCAGAAGTCAAGCCTGCCTGGCCAATGTCACGGCTGCCGGCGACGAGGGGCCCCGCCACAGAACCGGCTCCCCGGCACCCTCGGGAGCGTCCTGGCGGGAGCGGGACACGCAGGGTGGGCCCGAGGCTCTGAACGCGGGGATGAGGGCGCGAGGAAGGTGAACGGTCTGGGCAACAGAGAATTTGGGGTCTTCTTTAAGGGGCCGGAGGTGGGGATGGAGGGCGGGCGAGAGGCCCCCTTAGACAGAGGGGTCTGAGGAGACCGTGGGACTGGGGAGAAAGGCCGGCGGGAGCCACAGGGAGGAGGACGCAGGGGTGTGAGGTGAGAAGCCGTCAAAGGGCTTCCGGTTCTAACCCGGCAGCTGTGCCTGACGTCACTTCAAATTGTTTCCGCCGCCTCAGTGCTTCGGATCGAGAGTCAGGTTTGGGAACTACGGCCCTGAAGGCGGGACCCGATACTGCTGCCCGCTGCTCAGAGCTTCGTGGACAATTCAGCCTGCCCGCCCCAGGCCTCCGCTCCCCACAGCCCGGCCCTTAGACTTTCCTGGCTCTGCTGGGCCTCCGCACGTGCTCAGCCTCATGCCCTGTCCCTGTGCTAATGGACTCACATCCCTCCATGAGCCCAACAGCACTTGTGCTCCCTGCTTCTGTAGCTAATATATCCTGACTCGTAGGCTAATTCGTAAAATATTTACTGGACACTACCACAGGCAAGGTTATTTGTGTACCCACCCCACTATTACCCGTACATTATCCATCCCACTGTTACCCGTAAACCTCTCGAGGATGGGGATTATTTCCTACTCATCTTTGCCTAGTGCAGCCGATATTTAATAAATAGTTGTTGATTCCTTGCCCGTGTGCTTTCCTCACTACACCAACCTGTTTTCAAAGGACCAAACTAACATTTGTGCCTAAGGCTCTCAATTCAAGTCATTCCAGATCATCAGAACAATCTTGCAAATTAATTTCCTTTACACTAATCAATGTGAAGCTTACCTTAAAACACGCTAACATTAAGTGCAGGCAGTAAGGCATGATAGCCTTGCTGGTACAAGGCAGAAGCTTCAGATCCGAACCTAAGAAAAGTCCACAATATATTTGTTAGTAGCAAAGAAAAGAGCTTTGAGAAGCAAATGTTTAAAGTGCTTTCCTTACAAGGAAAAGGCTAAGCAACAATCACATGGTCTCAACACAGTTAAACCACGGTTAGATTTAGTGAAGGTGAAACTGGTTTTTCAATTGCCTCTGGATTTCATTTCTCAATCTAAATTTCTAAAGTTGCTTAAATACTTATTATTATGAAACATTTGAAATACACAGAAAATGACAGAGATTATTACAAACACCAGAATGCTCCCCACTCAGCTGTATAAAATGCTGACATCTGCTTTAGTTTTAGATTTTAATATAAAAGCATGGCAAGCTCACTTCTCCTCTTCTGATGCCACTCCGGCCTCCCTCCTGAGAGAAGACTGCTCTTCTGAACGGGGGTTCATCATTCCTGTGCACACGGCCTGCTTTTAACACAGGAATCTATATTCACGCACCGCAGAGAAACATCTCGTGTGTTTTCAGTCTACTATATAAATGGTGTCGTAGCGTACGTATCTTTCTGCAGATTGTTTTTGGGACTAATATCTGTGGCTCTAGCTCATTGGTTTTCTGTGTTACGTAGTGTTCTGTTGGTTACATTGACCACACCTGATTTATCCATTCTTTTATGGTAAACACTGAGTATTCCAATTTTTCACTATTACCAACAGTGCTGAAATAAACATTCTTATATATATTTTCTTGTGCACTTGTGGAAAAAACTTTAAGCAATGGTTGTTTTTCAGACCAAGACCGTAGTCCTTTCCTTTATGCTGTGCACTCTTTCTATCCTAAATCCTCTCTACCCCAGAGGCAAGAAGTAGCAAGAAATAAATACGCTTTTCATGTGGCGACCCTGTGCACACACACTTACACGTGTTCACACAGCTGGCTCCTGAGCAACACAGGTCTAACTGCATGGGTCCACTTACACATGGATTTTTCAGTAAATACAGTGTCTGCATTTTCATCTTACAGATCTCTAAATGAACTAAGTGTGGGGAAAAGTTTGTATTGGATTAGAGATCACAACATGTGGAATCAAAAGAATTGCGGTCTGAGCCCTGATTTTATCCAAATTGTTCCAGCTTCCTGCCCTAGGCTGAGTCACTGGTCAATTCCTGTTTTTGAGGCAGAGAGCAGTACCCAGATTTTCGACCGCTGTGGGGAGGGGGTGGGTCTGAGCCCCTGGGTTAACTCCTGCGTTGTTCAAGGGTCAACCACGTGTCTAAAACAAAAGGTTCGTGAAATCAAATTTACCCTTTTTAGTGGAGATACATTCATTTTAATAATACGGTTACAGTCTATCTCATTAAAAAAGAAAATTTCTATTGGAAATTCATGACCCAGTAGGTGAGGGCCCAAGTTTGGAGATCACTGATCTAAAGTCTATACCTGGAAGGGGCACATAACCAGGTAGTGAGATGTGCAACCTGGTCCTGCTAAACTGCTCTCCGAAGTGACCATATGAATCTATGCGCCTTCCAGAAGCACGTGGGCGATGCGTATCTTCACACCCTGATGTCAATACGGCCACCCTTTACTCTCTGCGTCCTGATGTAAAATGATAGCTTATTGTTTTAATCTGAATTTCCTGTATTAATAATAGGTGGAGAATCTTTCCAAGTAGTTTTTGGCCATTTGGCTTCTGTGAATCTGTTGTTCATATTTTTTTGCCTATTTTTCTATGGGGAGTTGGTTATTTGTTTCTTACAGGGGCTCTTTCAAAATTCTGGAAACTAATTTTTTTTGTTGAATATATAAGTATATAGATATATAAATTGTGCTGGACAATTTTCTTGTAGTCTATAGCTTTTCACTTTGATCATAATATCTTTTGTTGGTATTTTGATTTTAACGTGATCAAATTCACTAATCTTTAATGTCGTGTGCTCTTTGTAGCCTAAATCCTTCTCTAACTAGAAAGCAACAAAGATCGTTGCCTGTATTTTCTTCTAAAAGTTTTTAGGACCTCCCTGGTGGCGCAGTGGTTGGGAGTCCGCCTGCCGATGCAGGGGACGCGGGTTCGTGCCCCGATCCCGGAGGATCCCACATGCCGCGGAGCGGCTGGGCCCGCGAGCCATGGCCGCGGAGCCTGTGTGTCCGGAGCCTGTGCTCCGCAACGGGAGAGGCCACAGCAGTGAGAGGCCCGCGTACAGCAAAAAAAAAAAAAAAAAAAAAAAAAAAAAGTTTTTAAAGTTTTAGTTTTAACATTTAAATCTTAAAATTTAAAGGGTTCTTGTGTAGTATGAAGGAGGAATCTCTTTTCTGTCATTTTTATATTTGGATCATCAACTGTAACAGTACCACTTACAGGATAAATTCATTCTTTCTCCCCTGAACTGTAATGCTACGTTTCTTGGTTCTCCATTCTGTTCCTGGGGTCATTCTCTATGCCAATGCTACACTTTAAAATTAGTCTTCATGTCTGCTAGGTCAAGTCTTACCCACCTGATATGTTTCTGTTCCACAGAGATATTAATTTTTGAAGGGGTCTGGGCTATATCTATTTTTTTCAACCTTTTGTTGTGGAAAATCCCAAACATATAAAAAGTAAACAGAATAGTATAATGAACTCCCAGTAAGTATGAAAACTGTCATGCTTTTGTGTTCTAGAAAGCTTTTAGTGTCCTAAGAAACCTACTACCAGTCTCAAGGAAATTTTCTTCTTAAAAAATGTTATCATTTAGCTTTTCCATTAAGTCTCTCTGCTCCAGCTCAAATTAATTTTTGGGAAAAATGTGAGGTAGGAGGTGAGGATCTTTTTTTCTTCTACATGAAGATCCCTTTGTTCCAGCACCATTTGTTGAAAAGGCTTTCCTTTCTCCATGGAATTACTTTGGCGTCTTCATGGAAAATCATTTGACCATACTTATGTGGGTCCATTTCTGGATTCTCCTATCTTATGCCAATACTGTCTGGATAACTGTAGCTTTATATTAAACCCTGCTATCAGGTAGGGTCACTTGTCATTTTGTTAGTCTTTTTCAAAACTGTTGTAGTATTTCCACATAAATTTTAGAATCAGTTTGTCAACTTCTGTTAAGAAAAAAAAGTCTGCTGGGATTTTGATTGGGATTGCATTGTATCTATAGAGACATTTGGGGAGAACTGGTATCCTAACAATATTGAGTCTTCTAACCTACAAACATGATTTTGCACATCTTTCATTAAATTTATCCCTAAGTATTTTATGGGTTTTGATGTTATTCTATTTGGAGATTCCTTGACTTTTCTACATAGCCAAATATGTAGCTGTGAATAAAAACGGTTCTTTTTCAACCTTTCTTTTTCTTGCTTATTGTGTTTGCTAGAATCTCCAGGATGTTGAATTGAGGTGCTGACAGCAGACACCCCTGTACTGCTGCTGGTCTTCGGGAAAGTATTCAATATTTCATAGTTATGAATGATGCTGAGGAAGCTTCCTCCTATCTCCAGTTTACTAAGATTTAAAAAAAATCATAAATGATAAATGCAGACATAATTGAATTCTGTCTGCATCTATTAAGACAATCTTATGATTTTTCTCCTTTAATCTGCTAATGTGGTGAACTGCAGTGATTGGTTTTCCTGTGTTAAACCACCTTTGCATTCCCGGTATACTTGGCCGTTATGTATTATCTTTCTTATATATTGCTGTATTTGCTTATATTTTGTTAAGAATTTTGGCATCTATGATCATGATAGACACTGGCCTTTAATGTTCTTCTCTTGTTTGGTTTTGCTATCAGGGTTATGTTGATCTTAAAAACTATTGGTAAGTGTTCCCTCTTTCTCTATTTTCTCCAAAAGTGTGTACAGGATTGGACTTATTTCTTACTAAATGCTTGACAAGATTCACAGTGAAGCCAATTGGACCTGGAGTTTTCTTTGTGGGAAAGTTTTCGACAACAAATTTAATTTCTTTGATAGATATAAAACATTCAGATTTTCTATTTCATTTTGTGTCTGTTTTGGTAAGTTGTGTTTTTCAAGGAATTCTTTCCATTTCACCTAAATTGTTAAATTTATTGGCATAAAGTTATTCACAACCTATTCTCTTACTGTCCTTCTGGTTTCAGCACGATCTGGAGTGACATTCCCTCTTCCATTCCTGATATTGGTTATTTGTATTTACTACCTTCCTGGTCAATCTTGTTAGGGGTTCATCAATTTCATTAATTTCTTTCAGAAAACTGACTTTTTGCTTTATTAATTTCCTCTATTTTTTTCTATTTCATTAGTTTCTGCTCTTGTCTTTATTATTCCCCGTTTTCTACTTGGGTTTGACAGATTATCTTTTTCCAACTTCTAAGATGGAAATTAGATCATGACAGTGGGGCTCTCTTCCTTTCCTATGAAGCATCACAGCTCAATTTACGTAGTTTTTCAACAATGAGCAACTTGAGGTAAAGCTCAAAACAGCCCAAGAGAAACATGCTAAGAGATCCTTCTCAACTAATTATTACAAGATTTCCTAGAATTGGTAAAGATAGGAAAAGGAGCTCACTGATATTCGTCAAAGAGCCAACAAACTCAGGAATTGACGAGAACTGTGGAAGAAGGACAGAGGTATGGCTGCTTATGAAATCAGAGCCACGAGAAGCTTGGCAAACACTTCGCTTCTTATACAATTTGTCAGGCTCTGCAGGTCACACGGTATTATGTTGTTAGGAGTTACAAACAATTCCCAGCCTCAGGTCCTAAAGCTATTTCTATAAAATAAAAATAAAATTTGTCACTGTACCTTTTCTAAACTTGGGCTTTATTTTTGAGGGTTCTTCCTGTGGCTTGCCTCCGTCCTGGATGGGGAGGACCATGTAGCACATCAAATCAAGGACTTTCTCACACGTCATCTAGAGAAGACAAGACCAGAAGGAACTAACTGAAAGTTTCTGACTGAAACCAAATCTACGTAACTAAAACCTCTGCAGCATAAGTGGGGCCACCTGTGCACAGAGCTCGGGAGCACGGCCCCAGGACGCCACGTGACCAGTACTGTCTGCTTGACAGCAAGCGTAGAAAAATAACTGAGATTAAATCCATGTACTAGGCCATTCAGGGAACACTAACTCATTCTTCACTGTTAAAAAACAAAAGAACATGGGGCTTCCTTGGTGGCGCAGTGGTTGAGAGTCCGCCTGCCGATGCAGGGGACACGGGTTCGTGCCCCGGTCCGGGAAGATCCCACATGCCGCGGAGCGGCTAGGCCCGTGAGCCATGGCCGCTGAGCCTGCGCGTCCGGAGCCTGTGCTCCGCAACGGGAGAGGCCACAACAGTGAGAGGCCCATGTACTGCAAAAAAAAAAAAAAGAACAAAACCTAAAAATTAATCAATTATTAACTAAACTACCAAAGTGTTTCACAGCACAGTGGAATCCAAAAGAATCCAATGGTCCCCATCTTAAGGACATTTACTAACTCACTGAATAGAAAAATTAACAAAATGGGACACATGGTGGCGGACTAAAATGTTATGTTTAGAGCATAATTTAAAACTAAGTAGAAACACCCACAGGGTAAACTAGCAGGAAAAATTTCAGGCAGGGAGGTGATCTAAGCCTTAAAGGGGGGCAGGATCTGAAATATGGAAAAGAGCCAAACGGGTTTTCAAAGGAGGAGAGAAAGACGTGGGGAAGGCTTTCTACTGGTTCTGGCGATTCCCCTGAGGGGAAGGAGGGCGTGGTTTAGGAAACAGACATGAAACTGGACCAATGACGTGCTGCTGGATGAGAGGCGGCCCCAGGTGCCCCGCGGAGCAGGTGGTCTCAAGCCACAGAGAGCAGGGCATCACCTCTGTCCACCCATCACATTCCAGCAGTAACAGTCAGAATCGGCTGAGGGAGCACTTCCTGTGTGTCAGGCACAACCCCCTACTACCCCATTTTACAGATGACGAAGTGGAATCTTAAATCCATGCTTCCCAACCTTTTTCATGTCTTGGCACGTCCAGAAAATAGTATTTGTAAGGCTGCTCGGAGCTGGCAGCAAATGACCCGGGGCTTAGCTGCCCAAGCCACAGCTAACTGCCTGGGGCTGAGGGGTCGGTATCCTGGCACATCCAGAATCACCCATGGCCACAGGGTCGTGAAGCTCCAGCTTTGAGAGGTCGGCAGCTGGGTAGTTAAGAACTTGAACCCTGGAGTTAGACAGGTCACAGCCCTAGTGTGTAGTGGGACCAGGAGTTAACTCAGAATCATATGCCGCCCTCCTTCAATACCCACCTTCAGCCAGGCTGTCCCGTAAATCTTTCCCTGAGGGTGTGGGCCCGGCTGAAACCACCCTTCCCTGAATGACTGCTGTGCACAGGTCTGAGGCAAACCGCTAGCACTGGATTTTTAACTGTCTTACATAAACACCTGCACTTCTCTCTCCAACTCAAATTAGATGTCTTTGAACACAGGGATCCCACCCTGGGGCACCCAGGAAGTCAACACCTCAATGAAATGGAATGATGACAGGAATGTTGTAGAGAGTTGACCATAACTTATAGGGTTGGAAAAATGGTTACAGGCAACAAACTCAGTTAAAAGCCGGGGGTTAGGGTGGTGGCAGTGGAAATAAAAGGCACTATGCCAAAAGCACTGGTGCCCCATCCTGGAAGAGACAAAAGGACCAGCTTGAGTAAGAGTCTCTGTGACTTGACAGGTGGTGTCTAAGGTCCAGAGAACTAAGGAAATGCACATCTGGACATGCTGAGTCCCAGCCAAAGACAGGCAGTCAGAGACTCAGGAATCGGGTAAGGTAGAAACCAAAGATGAAAGCCTAAGAGCGACCCGCACGGAGGTGGTAACAGGAGCCCTCAAAGAGAATGAGTCTGCGTAGCTTAATCAAATCTACCAGTTTATTGTACGTTCCCTCGTACAGTGCAGAACAGCAGTACCGTGCACGGCTGTCTAATTCTACGTGACACATGTGTATCTGTGTGCATAACTACGTGCTCTCTTAAGTTCTCAAAAGGAATCAATTGAAACTTAGAATTAGGCACCTGACAACGTAAGTGATGGTAGAAAAGCATTTCAATTTTAAATACACATACTTCACATACTTATTAACTTTTTCTTTCTAAAATTCATCACGGCAAATTATAAATCATATTTCAAAGTTCAAGTTAAAAAATTTAATTTAGGGGGCTTCCCTGGTGGCACAGTGGTTGAGAATCTGCCTGCCAATGCAGGGGACACGGGTTTGAGCCCTGGTCTGGGAGGATCCCACATGCCGCAGAGCAACTGGGCCCACGAGCCACAACTACTGAGCCTGCGCGTCTGGAGCCTGTGCTCCGCAACAAGAGAGGCCGCGATAGTGAGAGGCCCATGCACCGCGATGAAGAGTGGCCCCTGCATGCCACAACTAGAGAGAGCCCTCACACAGAAACGAAGAACCAACACAGCAAAAATAAATAAATTAATTAATAAACTCCTACCCCCAACATCTAAAAAAAAAATTAATTTAGGGTTTTTAATCACAAAGTAATCAACTTAACATATAGAGAGACAAGAAGAAATCAGAGGTTGTGTGTTAAGGTGTGACTTGAATCTATCCAGTAACTGCGTATAAAGCTGTGCTGATCACGCTCACCGCATGCAGGTGTTTACTGTGGACCGAAGTTGTGCGGCCACCATGCGAGGAGGGGCTCACAGCGTGGAGAAGACACGTCTGTTCACGCAGCTGCTCCTGCAACACCCCTAGGAGATGTCACCACCACATAAAGAGAGAACCTGAGGTTCAGATAAGCTATTGTGAATCTCCATCTCCCACTTGGTGAAGGCCTCTTCTGTCCAAGTACAAGAGGACTGACTCCACTCTAAAGGGATTCCAGGCAAGAAAGTAAAAATCATCCTCCAACAAATGGAATAATGAGTGGAAATGTGAAAAGTATGGAAGCCTAACTTGCGGGAAGCTATAGAAAGGAGGAAATTAAATAGCATCACTAAGCTTTTCACCAGCAGATTAGATAATAAAATCTAGGCAGAAAGAACAAGCTTCAAGTAAACATGCACTGAATTAAAAAGCCACTCTGGGAAAAAAAAAAAGAAAGCCCCAGGGTGACCGAGTGCGCCTGCACGTCCCCGTGCCAGGCACCCAGTACTCACTCTGTACTCCCCCAAGGCAAAGTGGCAGGTCGCCAGCTGGATGAGCGCCCTCTGATGCTCCAAGGTCCCCTGTCCCGAGATCTGTGGCTGAGGAAGTGGTCCCTGGAGAGCTGCCAAGTGGTGCAGGCTGGCTATGGCCTTTTTATATTGACCCTTAGAAAGTCACACAGCAAGGAGGGAAACACAGTGCCATTAAAGAATCTCCAGAGCTAATTACGCCCCTAGCAAGCAACCACAAATCAGGCACCTGTGCTTAATCATTTGAGGAGGGAATGGAGACTTAGCTACAGAATCAAACCAACTTAGTTAAAGCTACGTGGAGGATCTGTAGGGTGGACTTCATAAATACAAAGGTTTTTCTTTCTAGTCTTAATTCTTGAGACTAAATAAAATGACACAAGCTCTCTGGTCGGGTACATTTTGGATATACCACTTCTTTATGAATATTTTTCTACTGATACCATTTCCCCTTCATGAAGGCTGGAAGCTGCAACCTGCCCATTTCAACAACGGGGGTTGGAAGCTCTCCCTCTCGTTACTGAATCCCCGTTCCCTTCTGGCCATAAGTAGCTCGAGGACAGCAGAGCAAGGCAGCAGGGCTCCCCCAGAGCAGAGAGGAGGGGTGAGCAGTGTTTGTCTTTCACTGAGAAATAAAACTCTTGCTTTTACAGAGGGGTGTGATTGGACCCCCCAAAAGTAACCCAGATGTGGGCCTGCCGTCCAGAGCTGTTCTCAGCTGAAAGTGGACCACAATCCCCTCATCAGTGAAGGCAGAACATCTGCCTTCAGAGCAGGAGGAAACGCACACACCTTCACGCTGAAGATGCTCGCAGCCACCGTGGTCCTGTCAAGACACAGGTACTTAAAACACACATTACCTGATAGATGATCACATCATTGAGGAAGATTCTCAACCAGAGCCAAGTATCCGTCTTCCACGCCAAACAAATTCTTGTAAATTCTGAGCGAGAATTCAAAAGCTAATTTACCAGAAATAGGTAACACAGAGGCAGAGAATAAAACTGACACACCCACCAAGAGAACGATAGTCAGAGAGAAACAAATTACCAAAAAATGCACGTAACTTTAGACTTGGATTTCTAAAACAATGGTCTGGACTGTCAGTTAGAGAGTAAAGTTAGGGCGGAATACTTACCAGTAACACACAAGCAATAATCTTATTAGGCACCAACACTTACTAAGCACACATCGTGTGCTAGCAGCTGCTCAAGGTGCTTTTCACATATTACTTCATCTTTTAAACTGCTTTGCTTTCACCCAGTTAAAGTAATAAATATATGACACTAGGAGTTTCACTCATTTTTTTAAGTCGATTTATACCTAAAGAAAAACATCCCCTCCAAAAGTCACATACCTGTTCACCATTCTAGATGTGACAAGGAGGAACCGGATGATGCAATGTTTACTTAGAAACTATGACATGACACATCAAACAAGGGGCCTGTAGAGGCATGTGACAGGAGCAGGCCAGGGACAAATGTCCACTGGCCAGGAGGAAAGTAACGGCCTTGATCCCAAAGTACAGGAAAATATGCTGGTTAGCAGAGTGCTAGTGATTTCTGAGTAGTGTTGAAATACTCAATAGTGTAATAGTGTAAATACTGTAATAGTGTAAATAGTGTAACTATTATACAGAGGAAACTCCCTCTCATTTCTGTCTATGCTCAAAGCGGGCTTTCTGCAGTGTTTGGAATTTGGGCTTTCAAGCAACAGAGTCAAGTCAGGCATCACAGCACCACCTTCTGCAGCCTTAGTCACATGTGGCTGGAGGGGACACAAAGCAGTGGGCAGAGCAACTGAAAGCACCAGACAAACCCAGAAAGATAAAAGGCCAGCAATATAAATGTTAACAGGAAGACCAAACCACCCCAAGTCCACCCCAACCCTGATTACAATACACCCCCAGTGCAGGAGCTAAGAGGTAAATGGTTATTTGAGTATTTATAACTGATTAGATTTCCTGCTCAAAAAAAATCCTATGAAGTGTGTGAACTACTGTAATCAATTTAATTAGCTGTTAGTGACTTGACATTTCGAGTAGAATAATGAACCTTTTCGGCATGATGATTTCACATAAAAAATGAAATATCACAACAGGATAAGCATGCCTTACCCTTGTCAAGGAATTCCAGGGAATAGAGCAGCTCCCAGCTTTCCCTGGCCAGCTTAAAGCTTTCCAACACCTCGATCGAGTTAGCAAGTTCTGCCTTATTGACAACAATGTGACGATTCCTTCCTTTTGCTGAACAGTCTTCATCGTCCGAACTCTGCTTAGAGAATGTGAAGGACATGATTAAAGTTATAAAGATAGTCACTACTTAAACATTATTACGTTTATTGCTGCCAATTCTGATTATTATATGAATTTCATATCAAAGGATACTATCATGAGTATAATACAATTTTTTGAATTTAACAATTTAGCTTTAAAAAGTAACATAAAATTTTCATCCTTTCACACGTTTGATAGTTACTTTTAAAATTAAGGTTTTCTGATGATAAATTCTAAGCTTATGTTGGCTTCAGAGTAAAGCTACAGAGTTAAAACTTCCAATAACTTAAAAAATATATCAATGTTATAAAAGCCAAAACTTACAGTTTTACATTTAGGGATACAGCTTAATTAAGTAGCACCTGTTTTACAGTTTACTTTTTTCCAATATGTGATATTTAATTTGCTTCCAAGGAACAGTTTGTTCTGTAGTGCAATAAAACTAAAGCCCGAGTCCTCTGAGAAATAATTAAGAGAAACTGTTACTTATCTTTTGTTCACTGCATATAACTTCTCCAATGGCCACCCAATGCAAGGTGTCTGGCCAGGAATTACATTTGTCTGCACTTACCCATTTTACTTTATAATAAACTTTCCTACATTTCTTGCTCTTCATCTCAAATAAAGCCAAGGAAAAGAGAGGGCCTCAGAGAAAGGCAACTATTGTAAATGCCACTGAGTATGGTCAGACTTTTTGCCAAAAACAAGTAAAGTCAAAAAAGCTCCATTTCACTTTATTTTCCTGAAAATTTCTTGAATCTTTTATTCCACCTACATCATTTTTTATTAATTCATTGACCCAAATTAAATTTTCCCTGAAGAGTTTTACCCCACTAAGACCGTCTAAAAATATGTACAAATAAACACATCTGTGAAACAGAAACAGACTCACAGACATAGAGAAGAGACTTCTGGTTGCCAAGGGTGGGAATGGGGGAGGGAAGAACTGGGAGTTTGTGATTAACAGATGCAAACTATTATATATAGAATGGATAAAAAACAAGATTCTACTGTATAGCACAGGGAACTATATTCAATAGCCTGTAATAAACCATAATGGAAAAGAATATGAAAAAGAATATATATGTATAACTGAATCAATTTGCTGTACAGAAGAAATTAATACAACACTGTAAATCAACTGACTCAACTGAACTTTTTAGATTCAATAAAATTTTTAAAAAATATGTAAAAATATTTCAGCTAAAAGCTCCAATCCTCATAAACAAAACCAACAAACCTCTAGCCAGGCTCACCAAGAAGAAAAGAGAGGAACTAAATAAAATAAGAAATGAAAGAGGAGAAATAACAACCAATACTGGAGAAACAAAAAAAATCATAAGAGAATACTATGAACAGTTATATGCCAATGAAATGGACAACCTAGAAGAAATGGACAAGTTTCTAGAAACACAGCCTGTCAAAACTTAATCAAGAAGAAACAGATACTCTGAACAGACCAATCACTAAAACAGAATCTGTAATTTAAAAACTCCCTGTAAACAAAAGTCCAGGATGAGATGGCTTCACTGGGGAATTCTACCAAATACACAAAGAAGAACTCATACCAATCCTTCTCAAACTCTTCCAAAAGACTGAAGAGGAGGGAACACTCCCAAAGTCATTCTATGAAGCCACCATCACCCTGATACCAAACCAGACAAAGACACTACAAAAAGAGAAAATTACAGGTCAATATCTTTGATAAATATAGATGCAAAAGTCCTCAACAAAATATTAGCAAACTGAATCCAACAATACACAAAAATGATCATACACTCATGATCAAGTTAGATTCATTCCAGGGTCACAAGGATGGTTCAACATAACACTAATCAATCAATGTGATACACCATATTAACAAAAGAAAAGACAAAAACCACACGATTATCTCAACAGATGCAGAAAAAGCATTAGATAAAACTCAACATCTGGACTTCCCTGATGGCGCAGTGGTTAAGAATCCGCCTGCCAATGCACAGGACACAGATTCGATCCTGGTCCGGGAAGATCCCACATGCTGCGGAGCAACTAAGCCTGTGCGCCACAACTACTGAAGCCCGCGCACCCTAGAGCCTGTGTGCCACAAATAGTGAGCCCATGTGCTGCAACTACTGAAGCCCATGCACTCTAGGGTCCACGTGCTGCAACTACTGAGCCTGCATGCTGCAACTACTGAAGCCCGCACGCCTAGAGCCCATGCTCTGCAACAAGAGAAGCCACTGCAATGAGAAGCCTGTGCACCGCAATGAAGAGTAGCCCCTGCTCACTGCAATTAGAGAAAGCCCTTGTGCAGCAATGAAGACCCAATGCAGCCAAAAAATAAATAAGAAAAAACAAAACAAAACAAAACTCAACATCCATTCATGATGAAAGTTCTCACCAAAGTGCGAATGAACATATCTCAACATAATAAAACCACTTACGACAAACCCACAGCCAACATAATACTCAATGGTGAAAAGCTGAAAGCCTTCCCACTAAAATCTGGAACAAGACAAGGATGCCCACTCTTACCACTTCTATTCAACACAGTATTGGAAGTCCTAACCCAGCAATTAGACAAGAAAAATAAAAGGTATCCAAATTGGAAAGGAAGAGGTAAAACTGTCATTGTATGCAGAAGAAATGATACTCTATACAGAAAATCCTAAAGACTCCACACAAAAACTATTAGAACTAATAAATGAATTCAGCAAGGTAGCAGGATACAAGATAAATATACAAACATCTGTTACATTTCTTCACACTAACAATGAAATATCAGAAAGAGAAAGTAAAAAAAAATAATCCCATTTAAAATCAGGTCAAAAAATAAACCTAGGAATAAACCTAACCAAGGAGGTGAAAGACCTATACGCTGAGAACTCTAAAACACTGATAAAGGAAACTGAAGATGATTCAAAGAAATGGAAAGGTATACCATGCTCTTGAAATGGAAGAATTAATATTGTTAAAATGGCCATACTACCAAAAGCAATCTACAGATTTAATGTGATCCTTTATCAAATTACCTATGACATTTTTCACACAGCTAAAACAAATAATCCTAAAATTTATATGGAACCACAAAAGACCTAGAATTGCCAAAGCAATTCTCAGGAAAAAGAACAAAGCTGGAGGCATAACCCTCCCAGACTTCAGACAATACTACAAAGCTATAGTAATCAAAATAGCATGGTATTGGCACAAAAACAGACATATAGATCAATGGAACAGAACAGAGACCAGAAATAAACCCACACACCTCTGGTCAATTGATCTTCAACAGAGAAGACAAGAATATACAATGGAGAAAAGACAGTCTCTTCAGCAAGTGGTTCTGGGAAAGCTGGACAGCCGCATGCATATCAATGAAATTAGAACACTCCCTCAAACCATACACAAAAATAAACTCAAATGGCCTAAAGACTTATACATAAAGCATGACACCATAAGACACCTATAAGAGAACATAGGCAAAACATTCTCAGACATTAATCATAGTAATATTTCCTTAGATCAGTCTCCCAAGGCAAAAGAAGTAAAAACAAAAACAAACAAATGGCACCTAATCAAACTTATAAGCTTTTGCTCAGCAAAGAAACTCATAGGAATGCCAGAGATTTCTGTGCATTAATTTTGTATCCTGCTACTTTACCAAATTCATTGATTAGCTCTAGTAGTTTTCTGGTAGCATCTTTTCTTTTTGTTTTGTTTAGTTTTCTGTTTTTTTGTTTTTCGCGGCGATGGGTCTTTGTTGCTGCACGCAGGCTTTCTCTAGTTGAGGCGAGCGGGGGCTACTCTTCATTGTGGTGTAGGGGCTCCTCACTGCGGTGGTTTCTCTTGTTGCAGAGCACAGGCTCTAGGTGTGCGGGCTTCAGTAGTTGTGGCTGGCGGACTCTAGAGTGCAGGCTCAGTAGTTGTGGCGCATGGGCTTAGTTGCTCCGTGGCATGTGGGTTCTTCCCAGACCAGGGCTCAAACCCGTGTCCCCCGTATTGGCAGGTGGATTCGTAACCACTGCGCCACCAGGGAAGCTCTCTGGTAGCATCTTCATGATTCTCTATGTATAGTGTCATGTCATCTACAAACAGGGACAGTTTTACTTCTTCTTTTCCGATTTGGATTCCTTTTATTTCTTTTCCTTCTCTGACTGCTGTGGCTAAAACTTCAAAAACTATGTTGAATAACAGTGGTGAGAGTGGGCAACCTTGTCTTGTGCCTGATCTTAGAGGAAATGGTTTCAGTTTTTCACCATTGAGAACAATGTTGGCTGTGGGTTTGTCATATATGGCCTTTATTATGTTGAGGTAGGTTCCCTCTATGCCTACTTTCTGGAGGGTTTTTATCATAAATGGGTGTTGAATTTTGTCAAAAGCTTTTTCTGCATCTATTAAGATTATCATATGGTTTTTATCCTTCAGTTTCTTAATATGGTGTATCACATTGTTTGATTTGCATAGCAGGATACAAAATTAATGCACAGAAATCTCTTGCATTCCTATACATCAATGATGAAAAATCTGAAAGAGAAATTAATGAAACACTCCCATTTACCACTGCAACAAAAAGGGTAAAATACCTAGGAATAAACCTACCTAGGGAGACAAAAGACCTGTATGCAGAAAACTATAAGACACTGATGAAAGATATTAAAGACAATACAGATAGATGGAGAGATATACCATGTTCTTGGATTGGAAGAATCAATGTTGTGAAAATGACTATACTACCCAAAGAGATCTAAAGATTCAATGCAATCCCTATCAAACTACCAATGGAATTTTTCACAGAAGTAGAACAAAAAATTTCACAATTTGTATGGAAACACAGAAGACCCCAAATAGCCAAAGCAATCTTGAGAAAGAAAAATGGAGCTGGAGTAATCAGACTTCCTGACTTCAGACTATATTACAAAGCTACAGTAATCAAGACAGTATGGTACTGGCACAGAAACAGAAATATAGATCAATGGAACAGGATAGAAAGCCCAGAGATAAACCTATACACATATGGTCACCTTATCTTTGATAAAGGCGGCAAGAATATACAATGGAAAAAAGACAGCCTCTTCAATAAGTGGTGCTGGGAAAACTGGACAGCTACATGTAAAAGAATGAAATTAGAACACTCCGTAACACCGTATATAAAAACAAACTCAAAATGGATTAAAGACCTAAATGTAAGGCGAGACACTATAAAACTCTTAGAGGAAAACATAGGTAGAACACTCTATGACATAAATCACAGCAAGATCCTTTTTGACCCACCTCCTAGAGAAATGGAAATAAAAACAAAAATAAACAAATGGGACCTAATGAAACTTAAAAGCTTTTGCACAGCAAAGAAAACCATAAACAAGAGGAAAAGACAACCCTCATAATGGGAGAAAATATTTGTAAACAAAGCAACTGACAAAGGACTAATCTCCAAAATTTACAAGCAGCTCATGCAGCTCAATATCAAAAAAACAAACAACCCAATCCAAAAATGGGCAGAAGACCTAATAGACATTTCTCCAAAGAAGATATACAGACTGCCAACAAATATATGAGAGGATGCTCAACATCACTAACCATTAGAGAAATGCAAATCAAAACTACAATGAGGTATCACCTCACACCAGTCAGAATGGCCATCATCAAATAATCTACAAATGGGCTTCCCTGGTGGCACAGTAGTTGAGAGTCCACCTGCCGATGCAGGGGACACGGGTTCGTTCTCCGGTCTGGGAGGATCCCACATGCCGCGGAGCGGCTGGGCCCGTGAGCCATGGCCGCTGAGCCTGCGCATCCGGAGCCTGTGCTCTGCAACAGGAGAGGCCACAGCAGTGAGAAGCCCGCATACCGCAAAAAAAAAAAAAAAAAAAATCTACAAACAATAAATGCTGGAGGAGGTGTGGAGAAAAGGGAACCCTTCTTGCACTGTTGGTGGGAATGTAAATGGATACAGCCACTACGGAGAACAGTATGGAGGTTCCTTAAAAAATTAAAAATAGAACTACCATATGACCCAGCAATCCCGCTACTGGGCATATATCCTGAGAAAACCATAGTTCCAAAAGAGTCATGTACCACAATGTTCATTGCAGCTCTATTTACAATAGCCGGGAGATGGAAGCAACCTGTGTGTCCATCAACAGATGAATGGATAAAGAAGATGGGGCACATATATACACTGGAATATTACTCAGCCATAAAAAGAAACGAAATTGAATTATTTGTAGTGAGGTGGATGGACCTAGAGTCTGTCATACAGAGTGAAGTAAGTCAGAATGAAAAACAAATACCGTATGGTAACACATATATATGGAATCTAAAAAAAAACAGTGGTTCTGAAGAACCTAGGGGCAGGACAGGAATAAAGATGCAGACGTAGAGAACAAACTTGAGGACATGGGGAGGGGGAAGCATAAGCTGGGATGAAGTGAGAGAGTGGCATGAACATACATACACTACGAAGTGTAAAACAGATAGCTAGTGGGAAGCTGCCGCATAGTGCAGGGAAATCAGCTCGTACTCTGTGACCACCTAGCGGTGAGGTAGGGAGGATGGGAGGGAGAGATGCAAGAGGGAGGAGATATGGGGATATATGTGTATGTACAGCCGATTTGTTATACAGCAGCAACTAACACAGCATTGTAAAGCAATTATACTCCAGTAAAGATATTTAAAAAAAAAAAAGAAAATCATAAGCAAAACGAACAGACAACCAACGGACTGGGAGAAAATATGTGCAAACAATGCGACCAACAAGGCATTAATTTCCAAAATATACAGACAGCTCATGCAGCTCAATATCAAAGAAACAAACAACCCAATCAAAAAATGTGCAGAAGACCTACACAGACATTTTTCCAAAGAAGACATACAGATGGCAACAGGCACGTGAAAAGATGCTCAACAACACTAATTATTAGAGAAATGGAAATCAAAACTACAATGAGGTATCACCTCACAGTGGTCAAGATGGCCATCACTAAAAAGTCTATAAATAATAAACATTGGAGAGTGTGTGGAGCAAAGGGAACCCTCCTGCACTGTTGGTGGGAATGTAAATTGGTGCATCTACTATGGAGAACAGTATGGAGGTTCCTTAAAAAACTAAAAGTAGAGCTACCATATGATCCAGCAATCGCACTCCTGGGTATATATGTGGAAAAGACGAAAAGTCTAATTGGAAAAGATACATGCACCCCAATCTTCATAGTAGCACTATTCACAATAGTCAAGACATGGAAGCAACCCAAGTGTCCATCAACAGATGAATGGATAAAGAAGATGTGGTATATATGTACAATGGAACACTACTCAGCCACAAAAAAGAATGAAATAATGCCATTTGCAGCAACAATGGATGGACCTATTATACTAAGTGAAGTAAGTCAGAGAAAGACAAATATAAATATTATATGATATGACTTGTATGTAGAATCTAAAAAAGACACAAATAAACTTATTTACAAAACAGAAACAAACTCACAGATATAAAAAAGAAACTTACGGTGACCAAGAGGAAAGGGGGGCGGGGGGAGATAAGTTAGGACTATGGGATTAATAGATAAAGACTACTATATATAAAATAGATAACCAACAAGGACCTACTGCACAGCACAGGGAACTATATTCAATATCTTGTAATAACATAGAATAGAAAAGAATCTGAAGTTGTACACCTGAAACTAACACAACACTGTAAAACAACTATAGTTAAAATAAACAAAAAAAGCTCCAATCCTCAAGCTAAACTCAGAAAAAATTGGCACCTCCCTCCCACTACCCACCTTTCTCCCCATTCCTTGACAGCTGGGGACCCTCCCCGTCCCACCCTAGTTAGCTTCATATTCTTATCCCCCTAGTAATGACACACCCCCCAATTCCTTTCAAAACCAAAACCCATCTGTCAGGCATCCTAGCTCATCAGGGCCACATGTGGGCCACACGTGGGCCATCTAGTGAGATACAGTAATAGGAATGGTGTGTTCACTGCCGTGGCAACTCATGGAACACATTCCTGCCTCAAAATGAGATCAGGAGTTTCCGGAAGAGCCTCAGATGTGGTGGGGATAGTGTGGCGTTCCAAACAGTCTGTACAATTTAGAGAAATTGATTTCGAAATACAGAAATGCACTCTGAGGCTCTGCGGGGATGGTCTGAAGCCGGAGTCCTGACCTCAGGGAAGGTACACGAGTGTATGTGGTGAGGACACCCTGCCCACAGGGGAGACTGCCCCCGGCTCCAGCTGCCTGGCCGGTCACGTGAGCAGGCACTTAGGCTGCAGGGAGAATGTCCACCCCACTGCAGGGGTGGGCCTCCACAAGGGGCCAGCATTATCAGAGACACCAATTATTAAAGGGAAGTCAGACATCTGGATAGTGAGAGAAAGCTTCCAAGTTTTAGGTGCTAGGTTAGTAAAAACAAAACAAAACAAAACACTATGAGTAAAACAAGACAGGTCTGTGAGCTGAGCTCATGGGCCACCAGGTATGTCCCCTGCCACAGTGGGACAAACAGACCTGGCTGGACATGCACTGGGTGGGGCAGGCAGTGGGACGGAGACCCCAGACTGCCTGGAGGGCCAGAGCATGAGAGCAGAGCCTGCTAGACCCCACGACGAGTGAAGGATGGAAGGAGGAACGGACGGGCCAGAGGCTAAACAGCTGTACCACTGCCCGGACCCACACCCGGGAGGGCACGCGTGAATCCCCTCGCGCACCAGAGCTCACCGAAGGCCTGCTGGGGCGCAGGCACCGTTCGAATGGATGCCCAGACACTGTCACTGGCCCCGTGGAGCTTGTACTCTGGTGAAGGGACATGGACAGCAAAAAAACAACCAACCAAGAAAGAATGAAAAATAAATAGCAGTAAGGGCTACGCAGAATTAAGGTACAGTAATAAAAAGAGAAAGCTGGTGGCCGTTTGGAGGCAGCCTCCGGGAGGGAGCTCGGCTCTGGGCTGAGCACTGCCCGCCGGGGCCCAGCCAGGCACAGAGAGGCACTGCGCCCCAGAGCGTGGCTACGAGCTGCGCCGGGGCCCGGGCAGGAGCAGCGGCAGCCGGCGTGTCTGCAGCACCGAGGGCGGCTCAGTGCGTGCTCTGAAGCCAAAGGAAAGGTCTGGATTTTATTCTTAGAGCGCTGGGGAGCCGTGAGAGGCAGAAGCCACGTCTGACTCACACTGTAAAAAGGTCACTAAGGCTGCCGGGGAGAGGAGAGATTGTGGGAGGCGAGGGTGCGAGCTGGGAGCGAGGATGACGACTCGGGGGAGCCGGGGCAGAGGCCGCGGTGCCTGGACAGGGAGGCGGTGGGAGGGATGGAGAGAAACGCAGGGCGCGGCTGCGCTACATACACTGAATGACAGGCCACTGCCTTTCACTGAGACGAGGAACGCACAACCTACCACCTGCATGGGTGCGAGAGGTGTCTGTGGTCTTACTGTGAAACCACACGCCCTCAGGAAGCAGAAGGGAGAGCTGACGAGAGCTACCCCGCCTGGGAACGTCAGGAAAGAACCAAAGAGCAGACAGAGGGCATCTGGGAAGGCCTGGTGAGCACGGAGACCTCAGCCTGGGGTTCAGGGCTGGGCTTCAAAGCAAAATTGTGCAGGCTGAGCGTTTTTCTGTGGAAGGAAACAAACTAGTTTTTCAGAAGGGTTAATACCCTTGCACGCACATTCGGAATAGGCCGCGTCTTCCCGCTCCAAACCATTTTATACTCCAGGACCTGGGAGACATCAGATTAAACTGATTTTCAGACCTGTCCCTCATCAAGCCAGGGTCTCGTTAAATGTTACGCAAGGGCTGAAGAAGAGCAGGTAAGGGCTTCCCTGGTGGCGCAGTGGTTGAGAGTCCGCCTGCCGACACGGGGGACACGGGTTCGTGCCCCGGTCCGGGAAGATCCCACATGCTGCGGAGCGGCTGGGCCCGTGAGCCATGGCCGCTGAGCCTGCGCGTCCGGAGCCTGTGCTCCGCAACGGGAGAGGCCACAACAGTGAGAGGCCCACGTACCGCAAAGAAAAAAAAAGAAGAGCAGGTAAGAGAGTGAAAGGCGGAGAGGAGAGGGGAGAGAAGGCGGGTGAGACCCCTGGCTGCCCTCACACGTCCACCAGGGGAGGCGCTGGCAAGCTACGCCCTGCAGGACAAACCCCGCCGTCTCCCACTGTCTGTGGCTGTTTCTGCACTTTAGCAGCAGAGCTGAGTAGCTGCACCGGAGACGCATGGCCTGCAAAGCCTGAAACATTCGCCACCCGGCATGTTACGGGACAAAGTTGCTGAGACCTGACCGAGAGCATCCCCACTGACATCACATGACGGGCCTCCACAAAAGTGTTCCCTGAAAGAAAGGATTCCTCTGCTTAAAGAGTTCGAAAATCAGCGCTGGGCCCTGGCTTGCCAGCAGGCCAGACCAGAAGACTGATGGTTCGCTCTCTCTGGTTTCCTGCATCTTCGTGCAAGCTGCCCCCTCTTAACAAAATCTACTTCCCAATTCCAAACAACAGAACCCTACAAGGCTGGCGTCAAATGCCAACCTCCTTCATGGGACCTTTCCGACATCTCCCCTCGGGTTATGACTTCCTACCCCGATGGCCTAAGAACTCCCCGTTCGGCGGCCTGTGCCCCTCGGCACCCGCCTCTACATGTCCAAGGTAGTTTATTTGGTTTGGCCTTTTAAATTTAATCGATGGCACTAAGTCAAACAGGTATAAACGACTTACACCAGGGTTCCTCAGCCTCAGCACTAGCGGCCTTTGGGGCTGGATAACTCTCTGCTGTGGGGCTCTCCTTGTGCACAGGAGCATGTTTAACAGCAACCCTGGCCTCCGTTCACTAGATACTAACAGTAACCCCTCCCCACTGAGCCATGACCATCAAACATGTCCTTGGAGACTGTCAAATAACCCAGGGGGCAAAATCACCTCTAGTTGAGAACCACTGATTTTATATAGTCATTATATTTTATAATTAAAAGACCTAAGCTTTATCAATTTAGCTCCAGAGCCATGTTTTACAAAGATTCACTTCTAGCAAACCATAAACATATAATCTGTTAACAATTATATCTGAAAGAATTACCATGGTTTTTTCTCTTCCCTCTGCTAGTTTCCTCTTTTTATGTATGTGTTTACTGCGATCAATTTCTACATCACCGTATACATTTGATATGTCCTCCAGAAGAACCAGTGGAACTTGGCTAGGGGCATTAGGACCTGTGGATGGAGGGAAAACACCAACACTTAAAAATGCAGCAAGGAAAAGAGTACTTAATATCAGGTGGAAATTTACTCAACCATCGTGTGAAAATACATTCAGTATCATCCCAATTAGGTAAACAAATAAGTATACATATACAGAAATGAAAAACTGTACAGATATAAACCAAATTGTTAATAAAGGTTCTTTCTCAGTGGTGGACAAGGGAAAGTTCCCTCCCTGTATTTGTTCTTATGTTATCTATCAATTATTTACAATGATCACGAAGCATAAAATTACCAAAAAAAGAAAAACTACCAAGTCACACATACATTATTGTTATAAATTCCAAACAAATCTAAATATATGAAACACTATAGTCAATACACAAAAATGAGAGCTGCGTTATACTAGAAGTATTGTGGGTGATTTCACCCTGTAGTTTTCCTGTTTTTCACATTCTCTAGAATTTATATGCATACATATTATTTTAAAAATCTTTGTCTATTGAGAAGTCATTGTGAAATCTACTTTAGTACTGAGCTACATCTGCTGCTTTTTTAAAACAGAGGCATTCAATATCTGTAGTTTCACAGCACCACTACATCCTTTGATGTATGTTTTTAATGAAAACTTACTTACATAAAAATCAACAACTAATGAAAGCTCTGGCATCACCCCGCAATTTTTCGGATCCAAGAACGATGTTAAGGTAAACATTTTCATCTTCCTCACCACCCGCAATGAGGCCAGTATTTTGAGACACTCTAAAATTCTTAAACCAACCTTGGAATAGAGACGGCTGTATGCTGTTGACATACTGAAATGCATTCTTAAAGAAGACCAACATAGTGGAATAAACCACTTGGTTTTTATATTTTGCATGAGCTTCGTTATCAAAGTTGTTCATGTATCTGCAGAGATCCTTCATTCTATGCAAAATATCACCATAGCTTCTGAAAGGTGAAGGACAATAAAAATTATTTAATTACTCTGGACTTGTCAGCAAAAGGTCTACCAGAGAAAAGCCCCAATATAGAACCATTACAACTACCAAATGTGGCTCTCGGCATGTATAATTATTCTTCATTGTCTGCATATGGATGCAAATTCCTCTTCTGAATTAGAGCAGCAACAGGCCAAGAGTTCATGACACAAACATGCCAAGTAGCTTCTCTTTCCTCTAAACACCAAGGAGTGCTTCAAGCTCAACATCATCTTAAGAGTTCATACTTCCATTGGGAATCTTTTAATAAAGTGAAAAACCACACTCTTTTGCATAAATACTGAGTGTTACAGAATTTGCCCAGACAGAGGTGTACCTATACATTATATGCTTTTAGAAAAAAGTATTTTGCTTTATAGAGAGTATGCGATCAAAAGATTTGTTACGCAATCTTAGAAATGAACAGTTTCGTACCTTCTTCCTTTATCCATCTGCCAGTCACATCTCATTCCAACAACATTCAAAATCTTAAACAACCTCTCCCAAGGGTCCACGATCTGGGATGATTTTTCAGTCAGCCCTTCTATTATGTACTTCTGAGAGCTACGTTTGCTCGGTGACATTAAATCAGACGTTTCTTGGGCACCTGAGATGTGAAAAAAAAGTAGTTTACAATTACCATCACTACTTACTATTTATGCGGTACTTTATAGAGAAAAGACGTCTAACTCCCCATGCCAGAGGCAAGAACACAGAACCTCAACATGTTGTGTGTTTTATTCAAAGACCCACCACTGGTCCCTGGTAGAGTAGGAAGGGACCTTTGAGCTGTGGTTAACGTGTGAAGCTAACCTTACAGTTCAGCAGGTTCACTGCTTCAATCGAGGGGTACAACTGGGTCCAGAGAAGTCTCATCTCTTAACTGTAGTGTTTTCTTCTAGGAACCATCTTTTAGCAAGACTATCAAACTGGTATGTATCCAGAGGAGAATAATCAGAATGTTGAGGGATTTCTGAGCTTGAAATTTTACAAAATAAAAAATACAATAAAATAAACTGCAGGTTATTCCCACTCACCTTGATGCTGACTCTCTATTTGAGCAGACCTAGTGACATAATTGATATAAAATTCAGCTGCTTTGTTCAAGTACTTATACAACAAATTGGCGGGCAACCGAACGTCATGGTTGTTAATTATTAGAGGAAGGACATCACACACTGTTGAAGAGGGAAAATGAGGAAAAACCAATTAAGCTGTTTGTCTACTCTAGGGTTCTGGCAAAAAAAAAAATTATTTCAGAGTTCACTTAATGTAGTACCTAAAATAGATAGGCAAAAAAGAAACCCCTTATGGCACATTTATTTAAAAACTGCAGTGCAGAGGGACACCAGTGGATGGAGTCAGCAAGGAAACACACAGGCAGATTCCACATTCTGAGTGATGTTTGGGTGGAAATTCAGGTGTTTGTTTATTAGTATGCTTCATACTCAAATACATGGTTACACATATTCTTTCAGAGGTATCAACTATTACATAATAAAAATTTAGGAGTTGTTTAAAATGCTTTCCGAACTGAAAAAATAAACACGGATTTAAATCCCATAATACGAAGAGTTCCTCTGCTTTCCACAAATGACCTTATTTCTGAAATGACACTTACCCCCAGCATATTCTACTTAGCATAAGGAATGAATACAAGATGTAATTTTTCTCACCAAATAATTTTCTAAAGCAGTTAACAGGAGATTCTTGCTCTTCAATAGTTTCAGCCTCCAACAGTGCCTCCCCAAGGCCAACCTGTTTCAAAATACAATTAATCATTTGTGTTAAGTTTCAGATGTCAGAATTACATGAATAAACACCATATTTGATTTACCACATAGTTTGTATATTCAAACTTACCCAAGAAACAAATATCCTCATTTTAAAGACTAGAAAACAAAAGAATGCATCAGCAACACCACCCAGAAGGGAACCCCACATTCACCTGACCACAGACCACTCTGTCTTGGTTATTCTCCCCTGAACTAGTAAAATTAAAATGTCTAAGAAACTTAACGGAAGCACTGGAGCCAGTCTGATAATAGAGATGTAGAGATTTTTCTAAGAAATGTAGAAACTAACTTTATTCTCTATATCAAGATGTATTATGTAGAGAAAACTTAACATTTTCAAGAGTTGCCGGGAGTAGTCACTCATACAGCCTGGACTAGGTCGGACACAACTGTTTGAGAAGGCCACCTTCCCATTACTGATGCCCTAGCCTAGTAGAAAGCTGGCTTCTCCAAATCCACCAACACTTGCATCATCTTCCTTGCAACCACTTGGGGATGCATGGAGTGGGGGGAGAGGGGAACCATGTAAACAATTACATGAGACAGAAAGTTAAAAGTCAGAGTAATGATCAGGGAGGACACCAGGCTGAACAGCATCCCCCCAAAATTCACGTCCACTCAGAACCTCAGAATGTGACCTCGTATATATTTTTTTTTTATAGTGTTTATTTTTACTTGTTGACAGTTTGCTTTTATTTATTTATTTATTTTTGGCTGTGTTGGGTCTTCGTTTCTGTGCGAGGGCTTTCTCTAGTTGTGGAGAGCGGGGGCCACTCTTCATCGCGGTGCGCGGGCCTCTCACTATCGCGGCCTCTCTTGTTGCGGAGCACAGGCTCCAGACGCGCAGGCTCAGTAATTTTGGCTCACGGGCCCAGTTGCTCCGCGGCATGTGGGATCTTCCCAGACCGGGGCACGAACCCGTGTCCCCTGCATCGGCAGGCAGACTCTCAACCACTGTGCCACCAGGGAAGCCCCATCCTCGTATATTTTTTATCTTATAAAAAAGGTCTTCGTGGGACTTCCCTGGTGGTGCAGTGGTTAAGGATCCGCCTGCCAATTCAGGGGACATGGGTTTGAGCCCTGGGCCGGGAAGATCCCACGTGCCGCCGAGCAACTAAGCCCGTGTGCCACAACTACTGAGCCTGTGCTCTAGAGCCTGCGAGCCACAACTACAGAGCCCGCATGCTACAACTACTGAAGCCCGCATGCCTAGAGCCTGTCTGTGCTCCGTGGCAAGAGAAGCCACCACAGTGAGAAGCCCGCGCACCGCAACGAAGAGTAGCCTCCACTCGCCGCAACTAGAGAAAGCCCGCGTGCAGCAACAAAGACCCAATGCAGCCAAAAAAAAAAAAAGGTCTTCGTAGAAGTCATACTGGATCAGGGTGGGTCCTAAATCCAATGAGTGGTATCTTTATAAGAAGGTCATGTAAAGACACAGGGACACAGACCACAAAGAAGGCCACGTGACAACAGAGGCAGAAACTGAGTGATGAAGCTGCAAGCCAAAGAATGACAAGGATCGCTGGTGCCCCAGAAGCCAGGATGAGGTGAGCAGGAGTCCTCCCCAGAGCCTTCACGGGGAGCACGGCCCTGCCCATACCTTGCTTTTGGGCTTCGAGCTGCCAGAATTGTGAGAGAATAAACTTCTGTTGTTTTAAGGCACCCAGTTTCTGGTATTTTGTTACGGCGGTCCTTGAAACTAATATACGGACGTACAGAGAAGGTTACCTGGGGCCAGCAGCCAGAAAAGTGGAGCCAGAAAGAATAAGCCAAAGAGGTTGAATTAAGAAAGTTAAAGATCTGAATCCCACCTCTCTGTTACTGGCTATGGGAAATGCCTAACATATATGTAAAGTAGGATGCTATCTACCTCAACGGATCTAAGGAGTATAGAAGGACCTACTGAACACTGACCAGTGCCTACCAGTAGCACTCAATAATAATTAGAGATATGAGGAAAGGGCAGAGTAGAGGGAAAACAGTGACCACATGGCAAAAGCATGTGAAAAACGCTAAGAATACAAACTATGGCTCTCCTTTAAATTCAAACACATTGTTCAATACAATGAAACAGATTATTTTTTAAAACTTTACTGTACTTTACCAATTGAAGATAAGTAGCACTGTCAAGGCTTGGTGACTGTTTCCTCACACTGGTAACACAACTTCTACTGGATATTCATAGAGTTTGGTAACAGTGACATCCTTTTAGCTTTACTGACAAAGATTCCTTGATTTGAGTTCAATCTTATCTGGTACTCCTCAGAATTAGAATAATCTACTTTAGAATAATACACACTGTAGCTCTTAAACATACTCGTGAGTCCACTGATCAATTTTATTCTCTTTTATGAAAAAGGAAAGGATCAAATCTTACCCCATGCTGTACCACCGTTTCAGGGAATCGTCTCAAAAGTAGAAGCAACATTTCTGATCGTTCCAAAGTGTTGAAGCATTGCTCCGTAACCTTTAGTAACATTTCACACTGGACCCGACCAGGAAGAGTTTCAAATAAACCTGTATATAACACATTTCACTTTTAAAAGTTTCTTTCAGAAAGAAAATATGGAAGCAAAAGTGGAAATAAGGCATCATCATGTACAGAATGATACATACTAAGTGAAGAATCGCTATTGTTGGAGTTCACCTACAACCTGGAAGGCTTTGGGGTCAGATATTATTGGGCATAAGATATTTGCTGAATGACGATAAAACCTTTGGAGGCCTTACTGGATCTAGAAGAGAAGAATGATGTCTGGGAAGGGTCACAGCAGTGCTTGCTGCTGACTGAGATAAAAACTACTCACTTAAGTTGAAATGACCTAAACAATCTACTTTCTTTTTTATCCAAAATCTGAAATTGGCTATAGCAACCAACACAGAGTGAAGGTTAATGAGAAAGGTCATAAATTACTAAAAGTTTCTCTCCTGTTCTGTGGAGATCTGTCTAATCTAAAGATATTTTATGATTACTGTACAACTTGTTAAAATATATTCAGTTTCCCAGGCTAACTGATAAATCCACATCCTATAAGGAAGTTTAAAGGGTTCTAAGCACATGCTCAAGGGATCAAGTGACATCATTTGTACAGGCTTCAGTTGCCAAGAACAAAACATGCATATGGGTACCAATACCACAGATGTGACTTTTGTGAAATTACTACACAGAACTTGGTATTCCAGAAGTAGTAATTTTTTAAAAAGAATTATATGTTTTTTATTATAATATAATTCTACTTGGGAATATTTTGGTATATCTACAACTGTATTATATGACATAGCATCATCACTGTGTTCTAATAACAGTAAAAAGAATGATCACTTTCTAGATATTTCTGTTTTTCAGAAAATTATTATTTTAAAAATGAACAGCTCAATAAAACTGCATCTTATTGGGTTCACAGTTGTGAGTCACTTTTACTATGGTGAAATAACTGCTAGTATTTTTACCCAAGTAGGCAAAACTTCCAAAATACAATTACTTTTAATCTCATACATTTTATAAAAATTAGATGAATTATCTTCTTTTACATGTTTGCTTCTAATTTTATAAATTATGTATATTGCTAGAGTACGTAGCATAAAACACATTATTATATCTCATCTGATTTCTTAATGATAGCTTTAATACCTTAGCTATTTATCGATGTTGGTAATTGTATTTTTTACATCTTTATTGGAGTATAACTGCTTTACAATGTTGTGTTCGTTTCTGCTGTACGACAAAGTGAATCAGCTGTACGTGTACATATATCCCCATATCCCCTCCCTCTTGCTTCTCCCTCCCACCCTCCCTATCCCACCCCTCTAGGTGGTCACAAAGCTGATCTCCCTGTGCTGTGTAGCAGCTTCCCACTAGCTATTTTACATTTGGTAGTGCATATATGTCACTGCTACTCTCTCATTTTGTTCATCTTCCCCTTTTCCCCTGTGTCCTCAAGTCTGTTCTCTGCGCCTGTGTCTTTATTCCTGTCCTGCCACTAGGTTCATCAGAACGATTTTTTTAGATTGCATATACATGCGTTAGCATACGGTATTTGTATTTCCCTTTCTGACTTACAGAAGTAGTTATTCATACACCATTAAGTTATCACTTCATTCTTACTTCTTAAAAATTGGGTTTGTTTATCCTGTGAATCGTTTCTTAATGCTGATGTAATAATGCTGATTTCTCTCCACACCACGGGCTGATCTGGGAAATTCACAAACCTATTTTTAAAATGAATGCATTAAATTAAAATGTCAGATTCTAAATAGTATCCAGAAAAGAAAGTAAAACGCTAGCATCAAAGAAAAACACATTTTACTATATTCCAAGTGAGTACACAGATGTACCAAAACAAACTGAAATAAAGATATAAAAACATAAACTAAGAAAAATGAGGGTACGCACAAAAGTCTTTAGTTTTTTTAATAAGTGAAAAGACAAGTGACCATAATATGCAAAACACTACTAAACGGCAAACAAGAAAAAAAAAACCTCCCCAAACAAAAAAAATGGGCAAAGGTAAATCACAGAAAAAATACAAACAGCCAAATATTTGAAAAGATACTCAGTCTTATTAGTAATACAACAAACACAAATCTTTAAAAATAGCAAGACACTGCTTTCTCCTACAGCACCGGCAAAAATTGACAGCTGAGAGAAAGACTGATAATATCCAATGCTGGCGAAGGTGTGGGAAAAGAGACACTCACACAGGGTCAGTGGAGATGTAAACTGAACAGTACTTTTTGGAGAGTAATCTGACAGGGCATCGCAATTTAAAATGCGCATACCCTTCGACTAGGAAAACCTACGTCTAAGAATCTACTCTACAGAAAAACACCCAAATGTGAGTACAAAACTGCTTTCTGACACTCTGAATATAATTTCAAACAACTGGAAACTACCTAAATGTCCGCCGAGAAAAGAGGGCTGAAACGCTATGCAGACAGGAGAAAGAACCAAGTAGATCCCTACATGCTGGCCTGGAAAGAGCCCCATCACAGTGGGTGCGCAGTAGGCGCTCAGCGCTGCATCTCCTCCCCCAGAACCTAGTGAGGTGTCCTGGGCGTACATGCACACTGACACACACACCCCTGAATTCGGGCCGAGGTTGGGAGGGACTTCCACTGATTATTCTCTACACTTCCGTACCGTCGCAACTTCTGCGAGGAGTCTGTATTAAGTTATTCCCAAAGTAAAATAAATGATTGAATGGAAGAGCTGTAACAAGAATAAAAACCAAGAAGACTTCCCCGCAGTTAACGGAAGGCCTAGACCCACGACCAAGTTAAGCTTTAGGTGCCGGACACGCAGATGAACTTGAGGACCTTCCCCCAACTCCCTCTGCCACAGACAGAACGGAAACCTCCCGAGAGGTGCGGGGCGGCGTCCCCACTCACATGTCGTAGAGCAGCCTCCCGGCGGTGGCCGTCCGCTCCGCGTTCCGCTCGATGGTGTACATCTCATACTGCAACACGGCCCGGGCCGCGTCAGGCCCTCCGCCCGGCCGGCCCGGCTCACCCCACCGCCCCGGAGGTCCCAGGGTCGGGCATCACGTGCTGACGGAGCCTCAGGGCTCGCGCCGCACGGCCCCAGGGCCCCGGCTTAGCGCAGGCACGTCTCCGGCGGCCAGCAGGGTTCCTGACTACCCCCGACGGCAACGCGGTGCAGGTCTCTGCCGTTCGCGTCACTCGGATGCCTTTATCTACCGCGGGGCCCGCAGATGCGCGGTATCGGTCCCCTCACAGAGCCGCAGCCCGGAGCTGGCGCCTGTGTTCACTACACTGCACCCCAGCTCCCCCCCGCGGGGACCTAGAACACCCCCACCCCGCCCCTGCCCCCGACACTACCCGCGCCCGCGCGGCGGCCGTCCGGACCCACGAGCCGGCGAGCGGCCTTCCCAGGCGGCGCCAGGCGCTGTCCCGGCCGCCAAGAGGGAAACGCTCCCGTTGCCCCGACCCGGACCGGGGGCTCAGGGAAGCGGGGAGGAGCGCTCCACCTGCGCCCCCGCCCGGCCTCACCTGGATGTTGAAGTCGGCGGGGTAGAGGCTGCGGGCCGTAATCAGCCAAGCCTTGGCGGCCCACAGGTCCTGCTGCACCAGCTCGCGGGCTCGCTGCACGAGGAACTCGCAGTCGCCCTGGGCCGACATGACGCGGGAGGCCTCGCGCGGCCTGAGGCTGCCGGACCTTCCAGCTAGGGAACGCCGCGGACCTTCCAGCTAGGGAACGCCGCGGACCTTGCCGCTGCGGACCGTGCTGCCGCCGCCGCCGCCGCCGCGGACGCTACTGCGCAGGTCCGGGGTCGCGCGGCCGCCGCAGGGTGGATCCGGGAGGGCTTCCGGGGTTTGCGAGCAGCTTCGTCCCGGCCACTCTGCGCCTCTGCCCGGTGGTTTCCTCCTCTGGGGACCTAGTGCGTTCGTCCCGGCTCTTCCAGGTCGCCTCCAAGACGCGGAGGAGCGGATTCTCACCCTGCTCGGGAGCGACCCCGGTGCAGCCAGGGAGCATGCGCGGAGCCCGGTCCTGGCGGCGCCGGGGAGCCGGGTGGTCAGTCTTGGCTGGGCGGCCGGGGGCCGGGCGGGGAAGACGCTGGAAGGGGGAGCGCCGAGGGGCGGCGCGGAGGCGGCGGGAAGAGCCCCTCGGGACCTCCGGATCGGATGTACAGAAAGGCTCGCGCTGGTTTCGGTCAGGCGGTAAAGCCAGCGTTTGGACCGGTGCTTTGGGTCCTCGGCACGGTCACGTCTCATGGTCGTTGCGCCTTTATTCCCTGGTTTCTCCGAAAAGCATTTATTGAGCCAGTTGCAGTCTTAGTACTTTGCAGGTGCTTGGCTGCGTGCCGGGAGCTACCGAGCCGTTTATCCTGTTCCAACCCGAGTTTACAGTGTTAGGGACCTGTGACCTACAGAAAATAGCTGTTTTAATTCTCTTTCAACCAGAATCAGTGTCATTTTCACCAAATGAAAACAAAACAGTCTACCTGATCTCGTGAAGGGAGGCCACACTTAGGAACCGGAGGAAGCAGCATTTATTTGCCTAATAGGAGGCATGTGCCAAAATGTGTGTTCCCAACAGTTCGTTGGAGTCTCCAGTCCAAGGTCTAAATACAAAACTTTTAGCAAGTTCTAGTACCACTGGTATCTTGGACTTAAAACCGAGGTTAGGGATACAAAACTGATTTTTTGGGAAAAAAATGACTATATACTTCATACATGAAAACATTATAAATATGGTAAATAAATATGAATATATACTTACTATCGAGGGCAAAGAATGTTGCCTGCCATCCCAGTAAATAATGACTGTTGCCTGCCCGCAAGCGCAATCTATCAGCCACTGTAGCCTGGCCCCCCTCCACCCCCCGCCCCCCATTAGTGCCCCATGAGCGGAATTCAGAATGGAGAAAAACAGGATAGTGGCCCTACATAAAGATGCATACTTAAGGAGTAACTTTAATGAGCCCAGACTCTTGCATCTTCTCATGTGTGTTTATCAGCAGAAACTCCTATATATCCTCACTCCCCCTTACCTCTTTGGAACAGTCCTGCAGAGCTATCTGAGAGGCTGTCTCCCAGGCGATGGTCCTCAGTAAGGCCCCCAAATAAAACATAACTAGCAACTTTTAGGTTGTGCATTTTTCTTCAGTCAACACTGTGATTATACGTAAAGTATAATATGTACTTTGTAATTATAATAATTTAAAAATAAACAACCGTGGGACTTCCCTGGGGGTCCAGTGGTGAAGACTGTGACCCCACTGCAGGGGGTACGAGTTCGCTCCCTGGTCGGGGAAGTAAGATCCTGCATGTGGTGTGGTGAGGCTGAAAAAATAATAAAATAAAAACAATCGTAAAGTTAGTGGTGAATTAGTATGTTAGTTTTAGAGGAAAGTACCAAGAAGATCAGGCTTTAAGGAACACCATGTAAAGCGCCAACGCTACCAAATCCATCAGTGTCCAGGCTCTTTTGCTATTTCGCTCATAATACCAGTCTAAAAATGATAACTTTAGTATCTCCCCCCTTATTTTAAAACCTTGATTTAATAAACTCGATTTTGTTTCATTAGTATCCTCAATGATATCTTTAGGTAAGAGTCATTGCTTTACCCTCAGTCACTCTGATACATTAATTGTATTAGTGCTTTGGGAAGCATTATGGTTCCTAACGCTAGTTAATGTCCTCTGATTATGCACAGGAACAGCGTGATTATGCGATCACTTTGTAGGCTGGGATGGATTGCTCAGTGATAGAATTCTTTCGGCTTTGTAGAAAGGAAGGTAGAAAATTGAATTTAAACAGATCAGGGGACTTCCCTGTGGTCCAGTAGCTAGAACTTGGCGCTTTCACTGCCACGGCCCCGGGTTAAATCCCTAGTCGGAGAACTAAGATCCTGCAAGTGCGGCCAAAAAAAGAAAAAGAAAAAGAAAAAAGATATATATACATATATATATATATATATGTATATATATACATATAAAAATCAGGATAATTTTTATTTTACAAAGTGTAGATAAAAAAACAGATTGCTAGCTTAAATATTTTTTTCATTATTTCATTGATTTTAATGTATAAATTGTATAATGTGTAAATTGGCAAAAATGACTGATTAGACTTTAATCTTTCTGTTTTGGTTATGGGATTACAAAACAGAAACCAAGACAAAACTGTGTACCTGTTCCTGAGTCTTTAGTTCTCTAGTGTTGTATTAGGTAACAACCGAAAATTAAAATTTTAAAGCTAGGGCTAAATAAGGGAGCTGTGGTTATGATTTAGATGCCAATCAATTGAGTTTTTGCCAGAATACAAGATAGGACTTGTGGCTGTTTTCTAGCCAACCTCTTAATTTTGAAAGTTCTCCAGATAAATATTTGTCCTAGGGTATCACGCTGGCATCTCAAAGTACAGAAGAGAGGTACCACACCGTGTGGGTTTATGTCTTTTGGGCCTCCTTGTCCTGATCTCGAAGCCTCACTGAGCGTCTGGGTGCCTGGCTCCCGTTCTCCCTGACAACTTCTAAGTCACATACAATGCCCAGCATCCAGCATCCAGCCTCAAGCTCCTGGACCTCAGTTCAGTGATTCGTATTAAACTCTATATTGCTTTTTACCTTCCACTTCAAAATCTCAAAACTCATAAACACAATCTCTTAACTTTCCTGCCCTCAACTCTCTCCTTGGTTCTCTTCAGCAATTTCCTCCTTTCTTCCTCCCTGATGTTGGCTTGACAGACCTACCTTTTCCTCCTAGTTTATCTGCTTCCTCATGCTATAGCCTTGCTTGGACACTCAGCATGCTCAGCGTCTTTGCTTCTTATCCCACCTGTATCCACTCTTCAGATGAACAGCCCTGGATGCACCCTGTGGTGCATCTTGCTGGATGTTGCGACTGGCTTGAAATAGGGGCAATAACTGTATAGTCAATGAACATTGAGGAGGCTGAGTCCTGCTGGAGAATAGCACATGCATGTGCAGATTGATGCTGTAAGAGATTCCTGGTCTTAGTATCAGTCTGGGCTCTCAACGACTCCACCTCGCACTCTTTCAGTTAGGACTCTGGATCTATGAACTGATGGGAATTGGGTACTTTCTGTATAGTCATTCAACTCAGATTCCTGCTTACCTGGCTTAGATTTTCTCTGATTTTACAGATCAAGCTGTACTTTGGTGGAGGCTGTCCATCTATTTTATTCCTGGGAACTTTATGATCAATTAGCCACTGCCACGGACCTTGAGAGCCAAAATGCTCTGATGGCCACTCTGTCCCCGTGTTTTATTATGCCAGTTGTGCCTACTTTGTCCTTGATGGTCAAGTGCCACCACACTGCCACCACACAGGGATCCCATTATTCCCATTGAAATTAGGGCACCCAATTCTACTGCAGTTATCTCCCACCAGCATCTCTGGTATACAGAGGACAGTTAGCACTGCGACTTTTATGGATTCTGGTGCTCCCTTCACTAAAGCATTTCTGGGCCTCCTGGGTTGTATGATAGGGGTCGGCTGAGCAGGCTGCACATAATGAATTAACTCCAACATTCCCATCTCAGTGAGCCATTATAGTCCTTCCTCTAACGTATGCTGGGAAAATTCCAGCATCTCAATCTAGGCCATCTATGAACCAGTCTTCACAAGCACACTCTTAGAGCCATTTGGCACCTAACAGCTGTTCAACTATCTATAATAGCTGCAGATCCCAAAAGAGGGATCTGCAATTATTATAACAGATCCAACAGAATTCAAAATGGCTGTGATGGATAGGGATGCTGTATGCAGCCCCTGACAAGGCCTAATGGAGCAAAGCATGCCCATTTGACAAACAGTTCCTAGACTGTTACTGGACATGTTGAACCTAGAATTCTTGGTAAGTGCACCCGTATTGATAAATTTGGTCCTATCTCATTGTATAATTTATCCTATTTGGTCAATTCCAAGCATCTTGTGGATGTGAGTTGGTAGAATCCTGCAGGTCCTTTGGGATATACTTTTTCTCTTCCTGGTTTTGTAAGTCACTCTGTAGACCATATAGGAATTTCTTTTCCTTAAAAAAAAATGTTTTACTTGGAAATAATTTCAAACTTACAGAAAAGTTACAAGAATAAAAATAGTATAAAAATTATCCATATACTTGTTAGGGGTTGAATTGTGTCCCCACCCCCCCCAAAACAGATAAGTTGAAGTCTTAGTCCTGATACCACAGAATGTAACCTGATTTGGAAATAGGGTCTTTACAGGGGTGATTAAACTTAAGGTCATTAGCTTAGGCCTTAATCCAATATGACTGGTGTCCTTATGCAAAGGGGAAATGTGGACACAGAGACACACACACACAGGGACAATGCCATGTGAACATGAAGGCAGAGATGAGGGTGATGTGTCTAGAAGCCAAGGAACACGAAAGGTTTGCAGCAAACCACCAGCAGCCAGGAGAGAGGCCTGGAACACTTCCCCGTCACAGCCTCAGAAGGAACCAACCCTGCTGACACCTTGATCTTGGACTTCCAGCTTCCAGAACTGTGAGACGGTAAATTTCTGAGGTTTAAGCCACCCAGTTTGTAGTACTTTGTTTGACCGCCTCAGCAAGCTAGCGCATACTCTTTACTCAGGTTTACTTATTGTTAACATTTTATTTCATTTGCTCTATCATTTGCATGAGAGAGAGGATTCTCTCTCTCAATAAATACATGCATAATATATATTTTACTGAACAATTTGAGAGTAAATTGTATTTGTCATGGCCCTTTATTCCTAAATATTTCAGCGTGTGTTTTCTAAGAATAAGGATATTCTCTTACATAGCCAAGGACAGTGATCAACTTCAATACCTTTAAACTTAATAAAGTAGTTTCATCCACTCTGCCATCTACATTCCAGTTTTCAAATTGACCCAATAATGTCTTTCACAGAACCCCCCTTCTAGTAGAGGAGCCAGTATTGGATCAGCTATTGCATTCACTTTCCACTTCGTGTTCCTTGAACCTAGAATATTTCCACAGCCTCTCTTTGCCTTTTATGACATTGACATTTTTGAAGAATCTAGCTCCTCTCCATTTTCTTTTACATAGAAAGTTCCTCATTCTGGGCTCATCTTTTCCTCCTCCTGATTAGATTCAGCTGTGCATTTCCAGGTGGACCACTACACGTGTGATCTACCCTTCTCCGGGCATCACACCTGGAGGCATACAGTGTCCACCTGCCCCTCACTGGTGATGCTCATTTTGATCATTCAAGGTGTTGTCTGAACTGTAAGTATTTTCTTTTCTTTGCAACAATAAGCAAACTGAGGGAGACACTTTAAGGCCATGCAAATACGCTGCCATTCTGGAATATTCCTCTCGTTATATGCCTGGATATAATGCAGAACAGGCACTCCATCTGCAGCTGTTACAGCCTGGAAGCAAAGAGATAACAGATCCCTTGGAGGCCATCAGAGACGTTTTCTGATTTCAACCAACGCCCTGAGTTGAAAGTTCAAGACACCCAGCTTATCTTTTTCCAATCTACATCTTATTGCCACAGTAACCAAATGATTTTCCAAGTCTTTTCCCCTCTCTGCTCCATTCCATGCCATGGCAGACCTTATTTTGAGTAATCCTGGTTCCAAGGTGTGCTATGGGTTTCCAGTGGCTCTGAGCCATGTATGGGAACCCCAGATTTCCATCTTGAGAGCCTGAGAGGTTACTCTTCATACCATTTGCTCTCTTAGTCAGGGTCCCAAGAGGAAAAAACAAGATACACTCAAGTGGATTTCTGAAGGATTTAACGAATTTACAGCAGTGTGGACAGGGTTAAGAGACCCATAGGGGATGTGGAGGGACCGGGAACCAGCGACAGCAGGATTACCCCTCGCCCTGGAGGCTGAGAGCTGAGGGGCATCCTGGCAGAGGCTGCTGTTGTAGAATGCCAGCCTCAGCCAAGCTCTTGCACCGCTACAGGAAGAGAGAGTGGACAAGAAGTGCCCCACTGCCCTCTCCTGCCCTCTGAGCGCCTGCGGTACTTCCCTCCCGTTGGGTGATGCTAACCCCGGGCTAATGCAGCCCCCAGGGGTCACCTTCTGGAGCAGAGAGGGGGCCAGGGCGCAGAACGGGAAACAAGCAGCACCAGGCCCTCACTGTCACTGCGAGGACCTGGCTGTGGTCCCCTGTGCTCCTGCTGTGTGCAAATCCACTTGTAACGCTGCTAATGTTCCATTCTCGAAGAATGTGAAGACAAAACAGCAAAACTCCATTTCCCCTTTCTCCTGCCCTTTGTGCTGTTGTCACATATATTACCGCTGCCACAATACATTGTTATTATTTTTTCTATAAATGTTTAACTTCTTAAGAATTCAAGAAACCAAAAAATTACCCTTTTATTTTTACCAATATCCTTAGCATTTCCAGTGCTCTTTGTTCCTTCTTGTGAGTCTGATTTCTATATGGTACCATTTTCCTTTAGCCTGAAGAATTTTCTGTAGCATTTCTTACAGAGCGAGTTTGCAGGCAACTGGTTATTTAAACGTCCATTGATCTGAACATCTCTCTACTTTGCCTTCATTTTGGCAAGATGTTTTCACTCAGTGTAGAATTTTAGGTTGATAGTTGGTAGTTTTTATTTGGTTTTGGCACTTTAAAGATACCCGTAGGTCCTACTGTGTAGTACAGGGAACTATAGTCAGTGTTCTGTGATGGATCATAATGGAAAAGAATATGAAAAAGAATGTATATCTATGTATAACCGAATCACTTTGCTGTACAGCAGAAATTAACACAACGTTGTAAATCAACTCTACTTCAATAAAATAAATTAAATTTAAAAAATAAATTAAAAAAAGATACTCTTGTCTTCTGGCCTCCATTAGTTCTAATGAGAACTTAGCCTTATTTTTATTATTGCTGTTTGCACATACTGTGTCTTTTATCTTATGTTTGCTCCTTTTAAAAATATTTCAAACATTTTAAAATTGTGGTAAAATATGCATAATGTAGGATTTGCCATTTTAACAGTTTTTAAGTGTGGAGTTCATTCGTGTTAAGCATATTCACATGATATAGCCAATCTCCAAAACTTTCTCATCTTGCAAAACTGAAATTCTGTGTCCATTAAACAATTCTCTGTATCCCATGCCTGCAGCCCCTGCAACCAAACTTCTGCTTTCTGTTTTTATGAGTTTTACGAGGTACCTAGAGCATCTAGGTACCTCCCATAAGTGGAATCATACTGTATTGATCTTTTTGTGATTGGCTTATATCACTTAGATTAATGTCCTCAAGCTTTATCCATGTTGTATCATGTGTCATAATTTCCCTTGCTTTTTAAGGCTAAATAATATTGCATTGTGTATATGTGCCAGTTTTGTTTATTAATTCACCCTTTGATGGATGCAATGCTGTTATGAACCTGTACCTCTTCAAGACCCTGCATCTGCTTGCCTTTGAGATTTTATCTGTATCTTTGACTATGATCTGTGTAGGTGTGATTTTCTTTTTTGGTTGGGGTTCACTGATTTTTCTGTCTGTGGGTTCCTTTTTTTTTTTATTTTATTTATTTATTTATGGCTGCGTTGGCTCTTCGTTTCTATGTGAGGGCTTTCTCCAGTTGCGGCAAGTGGGGGCCACTCCTCATCGCGGTGCACAGGCCTCTCACCATCGCGGCCTCTCGTTGCGGAGCACAGGCTCCAGACGCGCAGGCTCAGCAATTGTGGCTCACGGGGCTAGTTGCTCCGTGGCATGTGGGATCTTCCCAGACCAGGGCTCGAACCCATGTCCCCTGCATTGGCAGGCAGACTCCCAACCACTGCGCCACCAGGGAAGCCCTTGTGGGTTTCTTTTTTGATCAGATTTGGGATTTTGATTAAAATTTCTTCAAAGATTATTCCTACTTCATTTTCTGCTTCCCTCCTTCTGGGATCCTAACCACACATGTGTTGGACCCACAGGTCATTGAGGCTTTGTTTTTGTTTCTCTCCTAATATTTTACTCTTTGTGTTTCAGTTTAATGATTTTTTTTTTTTTTTTTTTTTTTTTTTTTGCGGTACGCGGGCCTCTCCCTGCTGTGGCCTCTCCCTGCTGTGGCCTCTCCCGTTGCGGAGCACAGGCTCTGGACGCGCAGGCTCAGCAGCCATGGCTCACGGGCCCAGCCGCTCCGCGGCATGTGGGATCTTCCTAGACCGGGGCATGAACCCGTGTCCCCTGCATCGGCAGGCGGACTCTCAACCACTGCGCCACCAGGGAAGCCCCTAATGATGTATTTTGAGCTATCTTCAGATTTACTAATCCTTTCTTCTATTGTGTTCAATCTCCAGTTAATCCCATCCAGTGAATATTTGATTCCAGTTCTTATGCTTTTTTTTCAGTGTTAGAGTTTCCACTTGGAAACTATATATGTAAATTTTTATAACTCCTAAAATTTCTTATCTCTTTCCCCATTATATCCATCCTTTTTTCTAGATTCTTTTACATGTTATTATTTGTGTGTTTGAGGCATAGTGTTTTACGTCTCTTTTCTTTTTTTTAAATTATTATTATTTTTATTGGAGTATAGTTGATTTACAAGGTTGTGTTCCTTTCTTTTTTATATAAATTTATTTATTTATTTAATTTATTTTACTTTTGGCTGCATTGGGTCCTCGTTGCTGTGCACGGGCTTTCTGTAGTTGTGGCGAGTGGGGGCTACTCTTTGTTGCGGTGCGCAGGCTTCTCATTGCGGTGGCTTCTATTGTGGAGCACAGGCTCTAGGCACATGGGCTTCAGTAGTTGTGGCATGTGGGCTCAAGGACTTGTGACTCACGGGCTCTAGAGCACAGGCTCAGTTGTTGTGGCGCACGGGATTAGTTGCTCCGCAGCATGTGGGATCTTCCTGGACCAGGGCTCGAACCCTAGTACCCTGCTTTGGCAGGCGGATTCTTTTTTTTTTTTTTTTTTTCTCTGCGTTACGCGGGCCCCTCACTGCTGTGGCCTCTCCCGTTGCAGAGCACAGGCTCCGGACGCGCAGGCTCAGCAGCCATGGCTCACGGGCCCAGACGCTCCGCGGCATGTGGGATCCTCCCGGACCAGGGCACGAACCCGCGCCCCCTGCATCGGCAGGCGGACTCCCAACCACTGCGCCACCAGGGAAGCCCCTGGCAGGCGGATTCTTAACCACTGCGCCACCAGGGAAGCCCTGTTGTGTTCCTTCCTGCTATACAGCACAGTGACTCAGTTATACATATACGTATATCCACTCTTTTAGACTCTTTTCCCATACAGGTCATTACAGAGTATTGAGTAGAGTTCCCTGTGCTATACAGTAGGTCTTTATTAGTTATCTATTTTATATATAATAATGTGTATATGTCAATCCCAATCTCCCAAATTATCCCTCCCTGCCTTTCCCTCCTGATAACCATAAGATTGTTTTCTACAACTGTAACTCTATTTCTGTTTTGTAAGTAAGTTCATTTTTACCAATTTTTTAGATTCCACATATAAGCTATATCATACAATATTTGTCCTTCTCTGTCTGACTTACTTCACTCAGTATGACAGTTTCTAGGTCCATCCATGTTGCTGCAAATGGCACAATTTCATTCCTTTTTATGGCTGAGTAATATTCCATTATATATATGTACCATGTCTTCTTTATCCAGTCCTGTGTTGATGGACATTTAGGTTGTTTCCATGTCCTGGCTATTATAAACAGTGCTGCAGTGAACACTGGGGTGCATGTATACTTTTGAATTATGGTTTTCTCTGGATATATCCCCAGGAGTGGGATTGCTGGATCATATGTTAGCTCTATTTTTAGTTTCTTAAGGAGTCTCCATACTGTTCTCCATAGTGCTTGTACAAATTTACATTCCCACCAACAATGTAGAAGGGTTCCCTTTTCTCCACACCCTCTTAGTGTGTCTGTTTCTATTGACAGATTCTACTTTTTACTCTAGATTACATTTTTTTCTTTGCATTTCTAGTAATTTTTGACTGCATACTGGACCCTTGATGATTTGTTTTAGAGGCTCTGGATTGTTTTATTTTCTTCGAAAGAACTTTGAATTTTATTTTGGCAGATACCTAAATTAATGTGGACCACTTTGATTTTTATTAAGGCTTAGCTCTAGCCTTTTTAAAGGTTGGCATATTTTGCCCTCAGTTCTAGCATGTGATCTTTACTTCTGCAAGATGGGCGTTCTGGTGTCTCAACTGAATGGCAAGGACATTGACCAGTGTCTCTCCTTTCTGGATGGGTGAGTGTCTCCCCAGCACTGTGAAATCCCTAATTCCTCTTAGCTTTGGTCTCTCAGCAGTTTTTCTCTGCTAGGCTTTTCAGAGCCTCATCTTCACAGACAGCTTTAGATTTGTAAAAGGACGCCAGGGAAACCCTTAGGTAGACTTTAGGATTCTTTCTATGTAGCTCCTTCCTTTCTGATAACCTGCTCCCCAAATTTCACCTGCCTTAGCTGCTCTGAATTCCAATCTCTGTTTTTTTTGTTTTGTTTTGTTTGTTTACTTTTTGCCCAGTGAGACAGTTCTCTTCTTGGCCTCCATTTTCCTGCACTATTTTTGGAAAATGCCTCCAGAGAAGAAGTCTGGGTGGCTTTGGAGCTCCCCTATGGTGTGCTTCCTTTCTTCCAAGATCACAGCCGTGTGCTGTATACTGCCAGTGCTTGAAGACAGTTGCTTTCTAGTTTTTTAGTTGTTTATAGTGGGAATATAAATGCAAGTTGAACTAATCTATCAAGGCCAGAACCAGGAGTTACTTTAGAAAATTACTATGACCATTTTATCATTAAAAAAAAATTCTTTTTCACTTTGAAATAAATCCCTCTTCTAATATCATGTCTTCTTCAGGGATAGTTTTTATTTATTTTTTCCTTTGGATGTGCCATACTTCCCTGTTTCTCTGTATGCCTTGTGATTTTTTTTTTTTTTTTTTTTTTTTTTTGCGGTATGTGGGCCTCTCACTGTTGTGGCCTCTCCCCTTGCAGAGCACAGGCTCCGGACGCGCAGGCTCAGCGGCCATGGCTCACGGGCCCAGCCACTCCCTCTGCCCCCTTTCCGTATTTTTAATGGTTGTATATTATTTACCTTGTTAGAGAATAAAGCTATTAAACACTAAACCTTCGTCTTTTACCCTCATTTAGACTTAGTTTTAAAGTAACCATATACTTAATGCTCATGGCCAATTCTTATGCCAATGTCCCTCTAGTATTTGTTTGAAGCTTCTTTTCTAATAGATATTTCTGGAAATGCTCATGAGAAAACTATTCCCTGAGTTCTGTATGTTTTGATAATAGTCTTTCTAACTTTTTGTACTTAAAAGTTTACTGGGTTTAAAATCCTTGGTTTACATTTTCTTTCATTGAGGATCTTAAATTTATTTCTAGCATAAAGTGTTGCTTTCAAAGAGCGTGATGATAATCTAATTTCGTTTCCTTCATTAGTCAGCTGCTCAGTTGCTTAGATTTCCAAAGAGTTTTTACGTTTTTAGCTTATTATGAAATACCAGGTAAGAGTCTTGGTGTGTTTTGTGTGCATGTCTTTCTGGAGTGCTTTCATTGATGTTATCCTGTTCCTTATTTTCATTTGGGATTTTATATGGGATTTAACCTTGATCATTGTCAGCTGCTCATTTCATGTGAAATTAGTTTTCCTCAACTTTTTGGTGGAGGGGTGGTTTAGTCAAGCTTTTCTACCTTCACAGGGCTCCCTCTTCTGTTGTTTTTGTGTAGTCTTGAAAAAATATGGCAATGTGCCTTCTGAAATGTCCTGGCTTAGTTCTCCCCCACAGTTTTATTTGTGCCTTGTTTTTTCTTTGCCTCTGTTGTCCTAACACTACTCAAATTTGATTGCATTTCCAATCATTTCTTTTCAGCGTGGAGTCCAGTTCTGGAAGGGAGTACTGGCTGGTCAGTTTTGAGAGTGCAAAGGGTCTGGAAGGTTCCAGCCTTTTCAGACCTAAATATGGATTCTTGCCCTCATCTGCATTGGCTTGCAGGAAATCCCTTCAGTTTCAGCTTTTGTTCTCAAGGTGATGTGCCGTTGTTTACAGTGAATATCTATTGGCTATTTTATGGTGTTGCTGTTCTCAGATCTGTTAGATGCCTCATGGCTTCCCTCTTCTTCCTCCTGCAAAGAGGCCAACACCATGCAGGTGTTATGGTTGTTGGTGCTTTGTCCCTCTCTGCTGTATCTGCACTGTCGACTGAAAAATATGTACAATGTGAGAGCTGTGAGTTAAGTTTTATTTGGGACAGTGAGGACGATATGAGGACTATAGCCTGGGAGACAGCCTCTCAGACAGCTCTGAGGAACTGTCCAAAGACGTGGAGGGAGGTCAGTATGTACGTGGTTTTGGTGAAGAGGGTACATGCAATCAAGCACACATTTTGGCAGGGGGTTGCTGCCAGTCACGAGGAGCAGATGTCACCATTCATGATTTTAGTGCTTTTCTAGATATGAGAAGATGCAAGAAATTGGGCTCATAAAATCTTCTCCTGAAAATCTCTATCTGAAGGCCTGTTCTGCCAGTTTTTCCCAGAGCACAGAGGGCCTCGTTCCTGATCTTCACCCTGAACTCGTTTCAAGGTGAGTTGAAGGTCAGCGACTGCAGGGCCTAGTGACTTCATCCTTGTAGAGGCAGATGGCGTGTGGCAATTTTTAGTTGGCAGGGGTTTGTGGGAATACCCTCTCACCCAGATGTGTTGTAAGTGTTGGCCATGACTTTGACTTTGCTATGTAGTTTCTCTCTCTATTATTACATTGGGATTCAGGAAGTCCCCCAGATTATATCATCTCTGCCACCTTGAACCTCCCAGACTCTATCATAGTGTTTTCTGACTTGCAGAAGTCTTTAATTTAATTTAATTTTGTTTTTACTTTTTTTTCAGTATAGATATATAATTTTAATATTTAATTTAAAATAAATGCAATGCTGGATTGGATTGGGAGAGAATATATGATTTGCAGAATAAAAGAAATTTTTTTTAATCATGAAATTACAAGTCATTGGTGAGAACAGGCTTCTCCCTCCTCTAGGCTTCTTACAGAGTCTGCTTAGAAAATAAGAGAGGTGAATCATCTCCCTTACCCCCTCCTACCAGACGTGGCTCTCCCCAAATCCCAAAGGAGGAATAAGTCCACCATTGCCTCTTCCCATTTCTACCAAGAGTCAGCCTCTAGCCCCTCTGTATCAGGTCCAAGCTCCTGAGATAATGAGGGTCCCTCGGTTCCCTACTGAGTTTGGGCACATCTGATCAGAGAAACCACAAGTTAAGGCCCTGGAGACCAAAACCTTTGCTTTTCAAACTTGCATAGGCAGTTGTCAGGGTTCCCAGGTGCAACCGTCATATAAGCACATCCATAGTCACAGGGGGAGAGGAGGATGGATGGAAACCCTGAGCAGAAGCAGCCCCACCACCTTATCACGGCCCTCCCAAAGCCCCTCTCACGGGGCCTCATAGGCAGGGAAGCTGGTAGGTCTCTCGACCAGTCATTGGGACAGCAGGGAAGGTAGAAGGCCCCGGTTGAGGAAAGGGTGGTCCTTGGAGAGGTAGGAACGTGCAGGTAATAAAAGGCAAGAAGAGCATCCGTATCTCCTCACCCCGGCTAAGGCACTGAGAAGAAAGAAGGAACATAGAAACGGTCAAGATGGGAAGAGGAGGAGAAAGGGTCCCTTGGATCTTGGCCTGGGGAAGACAAAAAATACAGGAATGGAGACAGGTGGGGCCTACCATATGGTAGTCCATACATTCACACACACATTCCTAAATAAACACATATTTTAAAAACCAGGAATTCACGCTGATATCCGCACTTTCAGCCCTCTCTCCTTTCCACAGCGGGACCTCTCCTCCCTGACAGTGAGAAACCTGGTTCCCCTTGTCCTCGGTACATCGGTTTATCACCGGAACCCACTTCGTTTGTGCGCAGACGCTCTCCCCTTACGGCTGCCCACCCCCGCAGATGCCCTTTCCACCCTGCCGGGGCCTCTGTGCATCAGGCCGTCCCTCCCGCTATGCCCCCCTCACCCACGTGGCTTCTGACACCTCCCCCCCGGGGCTGCCAGTGTCACTCCCCGGGCCCATCCCTTCCTCACCGAATCAGACCTCCACACCCCGCTGAGCCCTCGCATCCAACCACAGCCATGTGTCTTGCTCAGCCCCATGTGATGATCTAACGACTCACGGCCCAAAGCGTTCAAACAGGAAAAAGGAAAAGGAGAAGAGGAAACACAAAATACATTTTTAAGTGAAAAAACTTAAGAATTAATACGTTTTCAGGGAAAATTTGTACACACGAAGAAAAGGATCTGGGCGTGCCCAGGTCAAGAGGGTCTACAGTGGCTGTTGCTGGGAGACCCCACCCATGTTTGTTTTCTTTTCTCTTTTTGCTTCTGCTTGTATCAGTTTTCTTTTGTTCTCCTCTCCCTCCTTTTCTTCTTTAGGAGGGGAAGCCAATGGACATACTTTATTTTTGGAGTAAGAAGAATAACTGGAACTTTATTTTTAAAATCAAATTATTATTTTTTGTTGAGATATAATTGACTTACAACACTATATTAGTTTCAGGTGTACAACATAATAATGATTTGATATTTGTATATATTGCAAAATGGTCACCACAATAAGTCTAGTGCAATCCTCCGGAGACTTTATTTTTAAATATTCTTTCAGAAGCCTATGATTAAACTCAAAGTTTTTTCTTCCTGGGTAGAGAGTAACTCAAAATGTATGGTTCTTAGGATGACCTGAGTTTATTTTTTTTTTAACTTAAAATTTGTTTTGAAGCTAGCCTACCCAGATAATAATGCAATGTATTTTATCTGCTGTTCGCTTGAATCTGAGAATTTCTCTCTTTCCATTGCTAACTGAGATTGCTGACATTTTCTCAGCTGGTTTATTGATTCACTGAAAGAGAAATCATCCATCTGTGCTGGGCAATGTGGAGCACGAAAAAAAAAGTAGAAAATAAGATCCCTGATCTTTTATTTTTATACTTTCAAAGTCTAGTAAAATGTTGTTAACATTTCCAATTGCATCAAGTTCAGCTGACTTGAAAGTAGCCAAAAATCAAACCCAACTAAGATCAATCTATCTCTGTGTAAATTTCCACTTCACAGACATTGGTGGAATCTACGTGGCTGATTGTAATTGATCTGTTTTAGTGCGTTATGTACAGGTACATGCTTTGCAACGCGTCCTTATACCAATACAGCCCTGGAATGTTAGCTGCATACAGTTGTCCAAAGGTTTGTTTTCTTAACTGAGTTACTTCTAGTAGAATTAGTTTCTCATTTTACACACAGTTGTTGAAAACAGACTCCATTTAGAAGGATTTGTCCCATGAAGTCACGCTCTTTCCTTTGGTGCTTTCGCCAGTGGGAGTTTTATTCCTTTGTATGAGTGATTTTGGCCCCAGGAAACTTTTTCCCACTCTGACTGGTTTCTGAGCAAGCTTGCCTGGGCCTTCTTAGGTTCCAGCTGTAGAGATTTTTGGCCTGTCACAAAATCTTTCATATTGCTGTGTAAAGGGAACCAAATGTATAGCACTCTCTGGCTTTAAGCTTATATTTTTCTAGTTCTTTTGTTTGGATTCATTTTTATCCTTATGTCCACTGATGTTATTTTAATGGACCATTTTCAGGGAGATTAATTATACCCTTGACACATCTGTTTTCCCATTTGAAAATTTTCTTTCTGTGACAGGATTGGAAAATAATAGAAAACAGTTCGTACAGCTGCCTTAGTTACCAAGACAACAAACCAAAGAAGTAACTGGCTTTTCTCTCTTTCTCTGCACTACCTTCCAAATAAAGTAAACTCCATCTGAAAAGCTGTGTATCTGTTTGAGATTACTACTTGAGTAGTTACTGAATTAATTTCTTAACAAGAGTCTTATGTGCCCTAATTATAGTCTGAGAACAAACCAGTTTTTGTTTTATCATTAAGTTTTCTTTTAAATTATTTTAGAAATTACACAGGTAATACATTTACATATGTTCAGTTTAAGAATGTAAAACTTTATGGAAGTATATAGGATAAAAAGTGTAAGTCTCAATATCCAGGATACTTATCTTTTTTTTGTGTATGTGTGTTTTCTTTTTTTAAAGTTTTTTTGTTTTTTTTTAATATGGACCACTTTTAACGTCTTTATTGAATTTGTTACAATATTGCTTCTGTTTTATGTTTTGGTTTTTTGGCCCAGAGGCATGTGGGATCTTAATTCCCCAACCAGGGATTGAACCCACACCCCCTGCATTGGAAGACCAAGTCTCAACCACTGGACCACCAGGGAAGTCCCTTTAGGATACTTATCTTGACTGATATCAACATATCAAAGTGAATATGATGCAGTAAGTTGGCTCAGGGTGAATTTTAGGACAGGAATATATTCAGATTAGTAAAAACCACATGTTAAGTGTGTTAAAAATAAAAAACTTTAAAACCCTTTAAAATTTGTATAAACAATATGTGCTTCTACTTTGAAATTCAAAACAGACAAGCAAAAAAGAATAAATTACCTACAATTCCACTACTCAGAAGTCACCACCAATAACATTAGTTTTTAATGCTTTTCAAAAGGCTTAGTTTTTATTTTAAAGTAATACATGTTCATTAGTTAAGGAAAAACACTTAGTCCCACTAACAATGATAAGAACAATAACAATAAGAACAGCTGCTCTTTATTATATTTTTGTGTGTGCAGAATGTTTTATTTTTTCTTATTAGTTATTTATTTTATATATATTAGTGTGTATATGTCAATCCCAATCTCCCAGTTCATCACACCACCACCTCCCGCCTCACCACTTTCACCCCCAGTTGCTCTTTATTGAATGTTCCTTGCACACCAGCCTGTGGTCACAGCTTACATGCAGGAAAACACAACCACTTTTTGACTAGCATTTGGAATTTTAATTTCTGATCCTTTCTTTCCTTCTGTGTATAGGCATTTAAAAAAGTATGTCGCAGGCTTCCCTGGTGGCGCAGTGGTTGAGAGTCCGCCTGCCGATGCAGGGGACGTGGGTTCGTGCCCCGGTTCAGGAAGATCCCACATGCTGCGGAGCGGCTGGGCCCGTGAGCCATGGCTGCTGAGCCTGCACGTCCGGAGACTGTGCTCCACAACGGGAGAGGCCATAACAGTGAGAGGCCCGCGTAACGCAAAAAAAAAAAAAAAAAAAAAAAAGTATGTCGCTATAATTGTACAGTATAAACAGTTTTGAATTCTGTTTTTTCATAAAAATTTCTTCTGTGGTGCTCTATGTTCTTTGATGTCACTTTTTTGTATGCTATCAGAGAGTCTTTTTAAAGTGTCCTTTTACTGGTTGTCTAATATTTTATTGAATGCATGTATACAATTCATTTTACCATTTCCATATTGTTGAACACTTATTATTTCTATTTTTTCATAAAATGTTCCTTATGTGTAATTTCTTAGAATAGATTATTTCTTAGAATGGATCTATCAGAAATGAAATTATTGGCTCAAGGTAAGGACTCGTTTTAGAACTGTTGAATATGTTTTCAATGCTTTACCAAAAGGTTGTACTTATTCATATGGCCATCATCATTATATGACAATACCGGATGTTTCCTATTCTTTTCTAGTTTGATAGAAGCAAAATGATAGACTGTATTTAATTAGTTTCTCTTTGATTATGACTGAATTTAATCATTTACCCATGTTTAACAGTATTATTTCCTTTTTTATGAATTATCTGTTGTGATGTTGCATTTTATCCTCAAAACTGTGTGTCTTTTTAAATCGCAGGAATAATATAAACTTATTGTAAATTTAAAGCAATATAGAATGCACCTAAAACCAGATACTCCTCCACTTCAACGCATATGCTTCATTTCACTCCTCTAGGACTGGCTGGCAGGTACCTCTCAGAACTTCCGCTAAGGTTTCGGCATTAAGCTTTTTCCTTTTGCGGTGGTGGGTGGGAGGGAAAAGAGTTTGATAATCATAATTTATGAAGCAAAGATATTTCCCTTTGTCATTTGTACTTGCTAGAAATATATGTTTACATATACATTTTGTTTGTTAGCCTTTAACTTAGACCTTGTTGTTGCAGTCAAATTTGCTGAGCCTTTCCTTTGTGCTTTTTTTAAAAAAATTCTTTTCAGCATAAAAAGGCCTTTACATTTAAAGGCTCAATAAACACTAAGTTCTTTTTTCTACTAGTTTTTGTTATGGTTTTTATTTTGGTATATATTCTAAGGCAATGTTCGAAATGTCATTTGGTTTTTTAAGAAATTAATTTTGGTGTATATATTATGAGATGATGATCTAAATGAAATTATCACCCCAAATTGTGTGCCAGGTGTCCCCAAACCATGGTCTACATAACCCTGGTCTTCCCCAGTGATTTAGCCTCCATTGCCACGTTTTAAATTTTGAAATATAAGAGGACCTCTTCCTGGTGTTTCCTTCTATTGACTTGTGTGTCATTTAAGGTTATTTTTATTTATTTTATTATTATTTTTACTTTTTTGTGGTATGCAGGCCTCTCACTGTTGTGGCCTCTCCCGTTGCGGAGCACAGGCTCTGGACCCGCAGGCTTAGCGGCCATGGCTCACGGGCCCAGCCGCTCCGCGGCATGTGGGATCCTCCCGGACCGGGGCACGAACCCGTGTCCCCTGCATCGGCAGGCGGACTCTCAACCACTGCGCCACCAGAGAAGCCCAAGGTTATTTTAAAAAAGGGTTACAAAAATATGTGTTATACTTCAATAAGACTAGATTTCTTTTCACACAAGAGACAGAAAAATTTATGTGTGTATCTGTGGGGAAAATCCCGCCCCCTGGAATTTGCCTCATTAAAATAAAAGTACTCTATATCTTCGAAGAAGAATATTAAACATGGATTAATGTTTAAGATTATCCATTTTCTTGTTTTCACTTTAGAGCCTGAGTTCTGCCCAGGTGATTACCTTTTAGTGATGGGGTGGGGGACAGGGTGAGAGACAGTGGTGCAGAGCCGGTAATGCTAACCCCATTTTACAGATGAAGAAACTAAGGACTTGCTTGGAGTCTGTTTCACATGCCTGACTTAAGTGCTATGATTAAAGAAACGTGTACGTTCTTTTTCCTCTTATTTTCGTAAATGCCTCTTTTTTTTTTTTTTTTTTTTGCAGTACACGGGCCTCTCACTGTTGTGGCCTCTCCCGTTGCGGAGCACAGGCCCGGACGCGCAGGCTCAGCGGCCATGGCTCACGGGCCCAGCTGCTCCGCAGCATGTGGGATCTTCCCGGAGTGGGGCAAGAACCCGTGTCCCCTGCATCGGCAGGCGGACTCTCAACCACTGCGCCACCAGGGAAGCCCGTAAATGCCTCTTTTTAAGTATGAGAGTTAGGTCCTCTTGTTGCCTAATTAAGAACCACATCTTTTTCTTTTAAAAATTGGTACATGTCTAAATTTTGCCACCTAAAGTTTTTCAAAGAATGTGGTGTGATGGAGTATCTAGCAAAATCATGTAAGACCAGGGTTTAATAATAGTCAGCTGAACTATTGGTGAGTAGATTTTCAAATTTTAGTTTATCAATTAAAAACTTGATTTTAATGTTTCACCTTGATTTCGACTTTGCCTAACTGGGCAGCTGACATCTCAAACTATATGTTCATTCTATTTTTTTATTGTGGAAATATACACAATATACAATTTACCGTTTTAATCATTGTAAATGTTCAATTCAGTGGCATTAAGTATATTCACGATGTTCTGCAACCATTAACATATCCATTTGTGGAACTTTTTCATCATCCCAAACATTAAACAGTAATGGGGGGCTTCCCTGGTGGCGCAGTGGTTGAGAGTCCACCTGCCGATGCAGGGGACACGGGTTCATGCCCCGGTCCGGGAAGATCCCACATGTCGCGGAGCGGCTGGGCCCGTGAGCCATGGCCGCTGAGCCTGCGCGTCCGGAGCCTGTGCTCCGCAACGGGAGAGGCCACAACAGTGAGAGGCCCGTGTACCGCAAAAAAAAAAAAGAAAAAACAGTAATGGGTACCTCCCTCCCCCCTCAACTAGTCCTTGGTAACTTCTGTTTTATTTTCTGTCTCTGAATTTTCTTATTCTATGAATCTCATATAAGTGGAATCATAAAATATCTGCCCCTTGGTGTCTGACTTATTTCACTTAGCATAATGTTTTCAAGGTTCATCCATGCAGTAACATATATCATAATTTCATTCTTTTCTGGCTGAATAACAAACCATTGTATGTGTAGGCCACAATTTCATTTATCCATTTATCTGTTGATCGACACAAAAGATGTTTCTGCCTTTGGCTATTATGAATAATGCTGCAATGAACATTGGGTGTACAGGTATCTGTATCTCTTTGAGTCTCTGCTTTCAATTCTTTTAGGAAATGCCTAGAAGTGGATTTGCTAGATCATATGATAATTCCATGTTTAACTTTTTGAGGAACTGCTAAAATGTTTTCCATCGCATCTTCACCATTTGAAATTCCCACCACAGTGCACAAGGGTTCCAATTTTTCCATATCCTGGCCAATACTTGCTATTTTCCTTTTTAAAAAAAATAATAGTCTTCCTATCAGGTGTGAAGTGATAAGACATTGTGATTTTGGTTTGCATTTCCCTAATGACTAATGATGTTGAGCACTTTTTCATGTGTTTATTGGCCACTGTAGATCTTCCTTGGAGAAATGTCTATTCAAGTCCTTTGCCCATTTGTGAATTGAGTTGTTTGTTTGTTGTTGTTGAGTTGTAGGGGTTCTTTACATATTCTTGATATTAATCTCTTATCAGATATATGATTTGCAAATATTTTCTCCTAATATATGGGTTGTCTTTTTACTCTCAGTTGTGTCCTTCGATGTACAAACTCTTAAATTTTGATGAAATCCAGTTTATTTTTTCTTTTGTTGCCTGTGCTTTTGATGTCATATGCAAAAAGTTATCATCAGATTTAGTCAGGAAGATTTTCTCTGATGTTTTCTTCTAAAAGTTTTATAGTTTTATCTCTTAAGTTTAGTCTTTTGATTGATTTTTTGGTTAACTTTTGTTTTAACTTTTGTGTGTGGTATGAGGATATCCCATTTTCCCAGCACCACTTGTTTAAAAAGCCATTCTTGGACTACCCTTGTGGCACAGTGGTTAAGAATCATCCTGCCAATGCAGGGGACATGGGTTTGAGACCTGGTCCGGGAAGATCCCACATGACACGGAGCGACTAAGCCCGTGCACCACAACTACTGAGCCTGCTCTCTAGAGCCCGCGAGCCACAACTACTGAGCCCGCGTGACACAACTACTGAAGCCCACACACCTAGAGCCCATGCTCTGCAACAAGAGAAGCCACCGCAGTGAGAAACCCACACCCTGCAACGAAGAGTAGCCCCTGCTCGCCACAACTAGAGAAAGCCCGCACGCAGCAACAAAGACCCAACGCAGCCAAAAATAAATAAATAAAATAAATAAATTTATAAAAAGAAAAAAGCCATTTTTTCCTCATTGCATGGTCTTCACACCCTTGTCAAAAATCAATTGACTCGGGCCTCCCTGGTGGCGCAAGTGGTTGAGAGTCCGCCTGCCGATGCAGGGGATGCGGGTTCGTGCCCCGGTCTGGGAGGATCCCATATGCCGCGGAGCGGCTGGGCCCGTGAGCCATGGCCGCTGAGCCTGCGCGTCCGGAGCCTGCGCGTCCGGAGCCTGTGCTCCGCGACGGGGGAGGCCACAACAGTGAGAGGCCCGCATACCACAAAAAAAAAAAAAAAAAAAAAAAAAATCAATTGACTCTACATGTGAGAGTTTTTCTGGGGGGACCATATAAGCCGTTGGTTTATATGTCTGTCCTTATGCCAATACCCCACTGTTTTGATTACCGGTGTTTTATAGTTAAGTTTCAAAATCAGAAAGTGTGAGAACTTCCAACTTTGTTCTCTTCTTAAAGATTGTTTTGGCTATTTGGAGTCTGTTGAGATTCCATTCAGATTTTAAGTTGGATTTTTCTATTTTTGCAAAAAAACATTATTGGGAGTTTGGTAGGGATTACACTGAATCTGTAGATCCCTGGATAGTATCGTCGTCTTAAAAATAGTAAACTTTCCATTCCAGTGACACAGGCTGTCTTTCTATTTATTTATGTTTCTTTAATTTCTTTCAGGAATGTTTTATCGTTTCATTATACAAATCTTTTGCCACCTTAGTTTTATATTTCTAAGTGTTGATTCTTTTGGATGCATTGTAAATGAAACTTTTTAAAATTTCCTTTTCAGATTGTTCATTGCTGGTGTATAGAAAGTGAACTGATTTTTGTGTGTTGATTTTGTATTCTACAACTTTGTTGAATACCCTTATTTGTTCTAACAGGTTTGTGTGTGTGTGTGTGTGTGTGTGTGTAATCTTTAGAGTTTTCTACATAGAAGATCATGTCACTTGCCAACAGATAATCTTACTTCTTCCTTCCAATTTAGATGCCTTTAATTTCTTTTTCTTGTCTAATTGCTCTGGTGAGGCCTTCTAGCACCATGTTAAACAGATGTGGCAAAAGTGGGCATACTTGTCTTATTCCTTATTGGGGGACAAGCTTTCAGTCTTTCATTATTGAGTGTGATGTTATCTGGGGGTTTTGTGTATTGTCTTCACCACATTGAAGAAATTTCCTTCTAGAAATTAGGTTTCTAGAATTAAGTTTCTGGAAATTGGAAACCATTCAAAAGATCTGAGAAAGCCAAAAGCCTCCAGGGGGATGGAAAAAGTCTCACTGTTCTAGTAGCATTCTCTAGTCAATGGTATTATTTCAAACCAGAGGTGATGGTACAAATTGGTACAACCCTTTGTTAAGGTGATTTACTAAATATATTCAAGAGCTCTAAAGCTTTTCACAACCTTGAGCAAATAATTTCATTTCTGAGAAATGATCTGAGAAATGGATTTATTTTAAATATGTAAAGAGCTTTATGAAAAACTAGAAAGAAAAGTTTCTGCATAGTATTGTACAGTCCTGTGACATGATTGGGAAAGTTTAAGTCAGAGCATGGATTTGTCCACAGCTATAGAAAACTAAAGTTTAAAGTTTGCTACCACGGCAACACAGAAGAATTCAGGTGCCTTCTCTTCACTTTACATCCACAGCTCTTTTGTGAGGTGAAACATTAAAAAAAAAATCAAATTCAGTTATCCCTAGTATTTCAATGTGATACTGGGGTCAACATTGTTTTGGTGGTTAAGTAAGATCTTATATTAAGGAAGAAAATGGATTTATTTGACAAGATAGGACAGTGGAGTATGGGATGAAAAAGTTATTTCCAGTGTGGTGTATCTGTCCTTTGCATCAGGAATGCTCTAGAACAGTGGTTCTGAACCAGGGGGGATTTTGGCCCAAGGGACCTTTGGTGTCTGGAGCCATTTTATTGTCCTGACTGGGGGTGGCGGTTGGGGTGCGCTACTGACATCTAGTGGTAAAGGCTGGAGATGCTGCTCAATACACGGCGCTGGCTTGCTACATTATACATGAATATTATATACAGGATGATACAAGTAATGATGCATTGAATGATTACCCACAAGCCCACCACCCAACTTATGAGTTAGAACATCATCCATACTGTAGGCTCCTTCTAAGTTCCCAAGAAGAGTTCAAGAATTCACCATCTTGAATTTTATCTTTATCATTCCTTTGCCTTTTAAAAATAGTGACATGCATCCTTAAATTATACACTTTTTAATCTTGCTGTCCTTTTCCTGTGTAAAGATGGTATCGTAATGGAGGTCGTCCTTTGTGGGTTGCTGTTGACAGTCAACATTATCCATTTTCTCACATGTCCTTGTAATTCATCCATGGTACTGCTGTACAATACTTGAGTAATTATTCCAAAATTTACCTATTCTCCTAGTGATATACATTTGGGTTTGCTATGGGCTGAATTGTGTTCGCCCAAACTCATATGCTGAAGGCCTAATCCCCAGTACTTCAGAATGTGACTGGATTTGTTGATCAGGTCTTTAAAGTGGTGATTAATTAAAATGAGGCCCTTAGGATGGGCCCTAATCCAATTTGACTGGTACCCTTATAAGAAGAAGAAATTTAGACACACAAAAAGACACTAGGGGGAATTCCCTGGAAGTCCAGTGGGTAAGACTCCATGCTCCCAGTGCAGGGGCCTGGGTTCGATCCCTGGTTGGGGAACTAGATCCCGCATGCATGCCACAACTAAGAAGTCCGCGTGCTGCAATTAAAGACCCCACATGCTGCAACGAAGATCCCACATGCCGCAACTAAGGCAGAGCAGCCAAAATAAATAAATATTTTAAAAAAAAAGACGCTAGGGATATACATGAACCGAGGAGAGACCACGTAAGGACACAGCAAGAAGGTAGCCATCCACGAGCCAAGAAGAAAGAGGCCTTGGGAGAAACCAAACATGATCTCTGACTTCTAGCCTCCAAAACTGTAAGACAATAAATTTTGTTGTTTAAGCCACCCATTGATATCTTTTTATGACAGCCCTAGCAAGTACATATATATGTAATATATACATAATGTATGTGTACTATATATATATATATATATATATATATATATATATATATATATATATGGTTGTTTCTAGTTTTTTTTTTTTTTTTTTGCGGTACACGGGCCCCTCACTGCCGCGACCCCTCCCATCGCGGAGCACAGGCTCCGGACGCGCAGGCTCAGCGGCCGTGGCCCACGGGCCCAGCCGCTCCGCGGCATGTGGGATCCTCCCGGACCGGGGCACGAACCCGCGTCCCCTGCATTGGCAGGCGGACTCTCAACCACGGCGCCACCAGGGAAGCCCCTGTTTCTAGTCTTTAACATTATGAGCAGTGTTGTTAAAAACTCCCTTGCTCCTATACACATGTATGTGAGTTTTTTTACTGGAGCAAAACTGCTGGCTTGTAGAGGAAACATATCTCACTTGAGGATGATGCCCAATACTTTTCCAAAGCATGTCAACATTCTCATGATTCCACAGCTTTGCCAACACTCGGTAATCTCAGACCTGTTAGTTATTGTTCTTTCTGTTTTTTAATTGAATTTTCTTCTTATCCCATTTTACCTCTTCCACTGGTTTGGAAGTCATATACTTTATTTCTTTTATCTTAGTGGTTACCCTTAGTATTTTAACATACATATTTAATTTAATGTTAATCAGCATTTTTTCTCTCCCAGGGTCATGAAAGAGGTTTAGAACATATGCTGGTGATCACTCTTTCCCAATTTATATGCTGTTATTGTCCAGCATGTCATCTTTTTAAAAAACCCATTTGGATATTATTATTTTATGCAGATAATATCTGCTTTAGGCACACACACATGCATGCACACACACACTTATCAGTTTCATTATTTTTTTGTTCATTCATTCCTCCTTACATCTCACACTTTGTTCCTGAAGCAGGTTTTGTTTTTGTTTTTCTTCCCCTCTGACGTTCTTTTATGAGTTTTTTTTAGTGGAGATGCACTGGAAACAAAAACTGAAAATTTATTTTCCATCTGAAAATGTCTTTATTTCAACTTGATTCTTGAAACATAGTCTTTCTGAGTTCATAATTCGAGATCCACAGTAGCTTGCTCTCGGCATTTTTCAAGTGTTTCTTGGCAGTTCCCTGGCTTCCGTTGCTACTGGTGAGAAGTCAGCTGTCAGTCTAATTGTCATTCTGAGGAGGTCATCTTGTCTCACTGGCTGCTTTAACAGGATGACCTTGCCTCTGCATTTGCCCAGACAGCCCAGTTTAAGACTGCTGCCTTAGGACAGTGATGAAAAATGCCCTCTTTGATGCCAAAAAAGTGTCCCCTTTTGGACAAGAAACAGTATGGCAACCATAGAGTTCCAAGATCTTCTTTTTCTCTTGCATGGTCTTCAGTTTCACAAACCACGTCTAGAATTAGATTCACTGTCATTCATCCCCCGCCCCCCACCACGTGCAGGGCACATTATTTACTTTCCTGTCTCTCTTTGCAGCAATCTGTGCTGTTTTTCTAATCTCTCCCCAAGTTTGCCAATTATCTCTCAACTACACTTAATCTGCCTTTTAACCCATACATTGAGAGTGTCAATTAATATATTTTAAAGATTTGGTTCTTTTAAAAAATTGTTGGCTCATGTTATGTTTTGTTGCTTCCTTATCACTCTTTTCCCCCCCTCTTCATTCATGCTTATTTTGTATTCTGTAACTGGTAACTTCAGTATTCAAGTTCTTAGAGTTCTAAGTTTATTGTTCCTTGTTTCTCGACTTTTGGTCATGGTGGCTTACTTCCTGACATGTTTGGTGAGCTTGCATTGTGAGTTCAGGTTTACTTGATTTTAATCAGTTGGAATTCTGAGGGCCTAAATCCAGGATGCTTTCTTTAGGAAGAATTTGTTTTATCCTCTGGTGTGCGCCTGATGGTCCCCTCAGAAGACCCAGAGAAATGTGAGACTCTGAGGTTTAGCTCTCAGACCTCGTGGTGAGCTCAAGTATTGTGGATTTTTCTATATCACCTTCAGCTCTACAAGTTTTGCTTCATGTACTTTGGATCTCTGTTGCTAAGCGCACACGCATTTAGTATTGTTGTCTTCTTGCTGAGTTGACCCCTTTATCGCTGTATAATGTCCTCTACATTCAGGGTAATATTCCTTGTTCTGAAGCCTACTTTGTCTGATATCTACATAGCTGCTCCGACTTTCTTTTGGTTAGAGTTTACATGGTATATTTTTTCCCACCCTTTTACTTTAAACCTATCTTTTGTCTTTATATTTAAAGTTGGTTCTTCAAATGTATGTAAACCAAGGGGGAAAGGGATGGGGTGGGAGGAACTGGAAGATTGGGATTGACACACATACACTACTGACACTATGTATAAAATAGACGACTGGTAGGAACATACTGCATGGCACAGGGAACTCTACTTAATGCACTGCGGTGTCCTAAGTGGAAGGGAAATCCAAAAGGGAAGGGATACATGTATATGTATGACTGATTCATTTTGCTGTGCAGTAGAAGCTAAAGCAACATTGTAAAGGAACTATATTCCAATAAACATTAATTAAGAAAAAAATAAAGTGGGTTCTTGTACACAGAATATAATTGAGTCTTGCTTTTTAAATTATTATTCTAATCTAATGATGTGTCCTTTACTGATGCTTTTAGAGTTAATTGTATTGTATGAAATTTATACAAGAAGGGCTTAAAGATTCCCAAACTGAAAAATTTCAGTAGCATCATTGATATAACAATTTATTAATAATTGGATGAATCAAAAGTTACTAAATTAATCTAAAATATAAAAGTTCGAAATGTTGCCTACTACCATTTAGCAGAAATAGCTAAAAACATTTAAGGTTACCTAGATTCCACCAAATACATTTATTGAATGTTTACTATTTGCTAAAGTCTGTATCAGATGCCATCCTGGCTGAAACAAAGAAAATACTTTGTTGACTTGTGTTAGTCCACCCGTTCGTTCTGGAAGGATCAGTGGGAATGCAAGTGGTACAGGTAGTTTCTCAACAGCCCGGAACCTGCTTAGAGGATTCTTTGTGACTGGCTTTTTGATTGCCTGTAGTAATATTTGCCCCTGATTTTGCATGTAATTAGAAGTGGGATATATTTTGAATAACATATTGAAACGTGACCTGGAAGATCTGAGTCAGCAAACCCATTCCACCCTCTTTCCCATTGCCATGTTCCCGTTAGATGTGACGATGGGATGGCAGCACCCCGGCTCTTGGTGTAACTGAGACAGCCATAGGGGCTTCGAAGCCTGGAAGGTGGACCAGCCACTGACTTGCTCTGAGACTTAGAAGAGATTCAATTCCTAAGCATCAAATGTATAGCAGATGCTAATTCCTAATCCCTGTCTCGTTAAAGAGTTTAGAAACTCAAAGATGATGTGAAACATTATTTTTAAAGATAGAAGGGATCCTGGGAGGTTATTGGTGGCTTTCCAAGGAATTTTTATGACGAAAAATTTCAAACATACTCAAAAGTAGAGAGAATATTGTAATAACTTCCCATATTCTCATTGACAAAACAGTGTGCCAATCTTACTTTACCTACCGCCCAGGCCAACGTTTTTCTTTGTTTCCCGAAGCATTTTAAAGCAAACCATAGATGCCACTTCATTAAATCCATAAATACTTCAGTATGCAAGTAAATCCTTTAAAAATTACATCTATTAATTCTTTGTTAGTCCCACTCCCTCCTTATTAGACTAGGAAACTAAGAGGGTTAGTGATTTGTCCAAAACCATGTAATTAGTGGCGGAACCGGAGTTAGAACCTTAGTGTTCTTAATACTTAAGCTTATATTCTTTTCCCATAAAACTTGTTGCCTCTGAAGATTGCCTACTTTCCAGTTACAGAGATTAAAAAAACCCTGCAATTAGATTCTCTACCAGTATCTTACATTGGAATCATTTTGGGAGATATTAAAAATGTAAATTCCTGACCCCCAACCCCAGAGAACCTAATTCCTTGAGGTTTGCTGGAGCCAACTTATACTGGTTCTTGAGAGCCAACTATTAAATTTTAAGGAATCTTATGAGTCAATTACTAAAAATCATTAAAAATCAAATTATACATGCTTACAGTTAAATACAGTATATTAAAAACAAAGGTAACAAATATTCAAAACTCATCACTTCTTGGGCTTTACTACACTCTACTATGATCTATGCTCTCGAGGCCGGTTGTGTGTGGCTGGTGGAAATACTGTGTCACAGTGTGCTGTTGGGTGTCAATTCCCAGCTTCACGCTCAGTGGTGGCGTGAAATCGGCCACGTGGCGCTTGGCAAATACAAACCAGGCTTAGTTTATGGTTTTGTTGATTATCCAGACTTAAGAGAGTAATGGAGAAAATGTTAATAATGCAGATTAAACTTAAAAGTGTGTCACGTCTATGGCCATCACATTTTGAATAGTACAAAGTATGAGAAAATATTCTTCCAGTATTCAAAAAACAATTACAGTTCAGCAAAGAAGTCTCTCACATCACTAATAATTGATGTTTCACTTTTGTTTTACTCATTAATATAAACGAAAATATCAACCCACATTCATGTCAGAACTACACTTAGTCATCAATCGCGACCACAGGTTGGCTATAGATAAAAGAGTTTGGCAAAAAAAAAAAAAAAAAGCATTTCTGTGGGAATCAATTAGCTGGATGAAATTTACAATAAAAAACATTGTTGTATCATTAATTGTCAATTATGTACTACACATCCTTTTTATCAGCAAGATATACAATACATTTAGGTATGTATAGAATGCTACATTCTTTTCTTTTCTTTTTTTTTTTTTTTTTTTTGCGGTACGCGGGCCTCTCACTGCTGTGGCCTCTCCCGTTGCGGAGCACAGGCTCCGGACTCGCAGGCTCAGTGGCCATGGGTCACGGGCCCAGCCGCTCCGCGGCATGTGGGATCTTCCCGGACCGGGGCACGAACCCGTGTCCCCTGCATCGGCAGGCGGACTCTCAACCACTGTGCCACCAGGGAGGCCCCATTGTTTTCTTTTTTTGTTTTTCGGGAGGGCTAGTTGATCAACAGTTTCTAGCACACCTCTGTGTGAAACTCAGGAGTCTGCATTTCAAACGAGCATCTCAGGTATTCTTATGCCTCCTGAATTTGGAGAATCACTGTTTTAGCCGTCGAACAAAAAGTCAGACCATTAATCAAGACTGTGAACGTATCCATCACCCACGAGTTCTCTCATGCCCTTTATGGTCCTTCCCTTCTATCCCTCCTGCCCACCACACACCCAGGCACCACTGACCTGCTTTATGTCACTATAGGTCCTTTTGCATTTTCGTACAGAATGTGCTCTTTTTGGGCTGGCTTCGTTCACTCAGCGTAACTGTTCTGAGTTTCATCCATGTTGGTGTCTAAATAGTTTGTGCCTTTTTATTGTGAGTAGTATTCCATTGTATGGATTCAACACAATTTCTGTATTCATTCAACGTTGATGGACGTTTGGGCTGTTTCCGTTTTTGCCTATTACAAATAACATTGCTATGAACATCTGTGCATAAATCTTTTGACATACATTTATTTTTCTTTGGGGTAAATATCTAGGAATGAAATGGCTGGATCATATGGTTGATATGTGTGCCACCTTTTAGAAAACTGCCACACTGTTTTTCAAAGTGACACAGGCCATTTGTTTCCCTTTTTTTGTAGTGAAAAAAGCATGGGTGTTTTCTGACATTGGCTCAAGATTTTCATGTGAGCACCCTAAGCAAGCCAGGAATGCAATTACACAGGAATGCATATGCTTTAAATAATTATGTAGCCTTGAGTTAGTGGGAGTGGGAAGAAACTAGTTTATAGTAATGAACATTGCATGGGGTTAGAGTTGCTCATTTAATTCACTTCAGTGGCTGATGATACATTTGTTTGAATTTATTTTCCATTTCTCTGTAGTTCTTATTTGCCCTTCCCTTTCCTTCTGTGATTTTTCTGAACCAGACAGCATCTTAGGCGGTATATTAAAAGGTTTAAAATTTTGGATCGTAACTCACTTCAGTAAACATTATGCTATACATTGTTTGATTTCAGAATTTTAGCTGAAGGCAACTAATTACTATTTAGCACATATACATTGACAACATACTCAACAGAGATAGGTGTGTGTGTGCACCTGTATGTGTGTGTGGTGTGTTTATTTTCCCAGTCCAGAATGTCATCTATTTCCAGAGCAGTGAGACCGATTCTGTTTTACTCAGGCTAACAGGGGCTGTAGCTCTGATTCATTTCAGTGATATGTTAGTCTCCTTTTATAGATTGTTACTCCAAGAAGCTGCCTGGCTGGCCTCTCAGTTTATCTGGCTCTGAAGGGCCCCCTTGAAGAAAGACAACCTGAAAGCTAAGACTAGGTATGCAGTTATGATATAAATAGATTTTGCAAAACCCCATATAAAATAGCACAGTCACAGCTCACCTCCAGTTAATTGTACCTAGAAATTCAGGACAGCATCAGGGCTTCTGCAAGGAGATGGCCACAGGGAACCCTGACTAGGGAACACTTGCTCGTGTAAGTGGGACGACTTCTTAAGCACTTCAAAATGCGGCTTTTTTCCCTAGTTTTTCTCAGAATGGGTTGCTCAGAGGCAGGACTGGAAGAGCGGATGAGCCTGCCTGAGCTTTACAGAGATGCCCCAGGAAATAGGCCACATGTGCAAACTGCTGAAAGTCAATGGACGAGTGCCCAGTTCCCTTCTGATGAAATTCAGCTGCAATGTGGTATTGTTATTTCTTTTCCCATTTTATTTGTAACACCATATTACTCTAGAAAAAAAATAGAACTGTATGTATAGCAATAAGTAATATGTTCCCCCTTTTCCTGGGCATTATTCTCTAATACACTGCGGAAGTTATGTAAAAGTCTTCAAAAAGCTGTTTCTCAGTGAGAGAGCAGGCTATCTTCTCTGTCCAATCAACATAAAAGCTCTATCTGGAGGGAGGCACTGTTTATAGATCCTGAGACTGGTCGTCTTCCAAGATGCTGGCAAAAAAAAAAAAAAAAATTAGGAACGAGAAGTATTTGTTCTGTGAGAAGGAAAAAAACCAAAAAGCCTTCTCTATTTCATTAGGTAAACACTGTTAGTATGACTCTAGTTGTTGGCTTAATAAATTGAAAATACATAAATGAGGTTGATTGTCACCTCAGTACAAAATGTGGCATCATGTGACTAAAGAATAAAGGAAATGATGGAAAAACCAGCTCCATTAGTTAAAATCTTGTTTAACTTTCCATTGTAATACTTGGCCACACTTCCTAAAAGCTCTGACCATGTACACTTAGACTATGAGAAGAACGTGTTGGAATGCAAGTCAGGTGGGCTAGATCCCAGTTCTGGATTCACCTTGTTCTCAAAGGGGGGCACTGGAGAGATGGCTGGTCCCCAACTTTACCACTGCAAAGAAACTATTTTATAATTTTTGCCCTGCAGACATGCTGTTTTGAAAGATTTTATTAGTTATCTAAACGGTTACAGTATCAGGCTAAGACACCAGCCCCCAGAGGTGTGTCCATGGGGAAAGGAAGCTGGTCTGGGTGTGAATCCTGGTCCCACGGCTTACCAGCTATATGATCTTGGGAAAGCTATATACCCTCTTTAAGCCTGTTTGCTCATCCGGTGTGGCAAGTGTATAAATGTATTTATGGCTTGGAGCAGTGCCTGCAACATGGTAAAAACCAAAATCTTAACAATGATAATAATAATAAGTGATATCATGATTGTTATTATTTGAACTAACCAGATAGAAGGGCTAGCCCTCCTGAGAGCCGGCTAGCAGCCCCACCCAGAGTGCCCAGAGGGACACAGCAGACTTTGGTCTGAGTGATGCTGCTGTACCTTGAAGGGAGTGTGGACTGTTCTGCAGGAGTTTGGGTGCAGAGGTGGTCCTGTTTTTCCAGGGCAGAGGTCAAAGCTGAGTTTGCTTGGGTTATCAAGGTTGGAGCAGCTTTTGATTAGGGAGTCGTACTGCAGGTGGAGGAAGTGAAATTGGAAAAAACAAATGAATAAACAAAACAACCGGGAGGGGATCAGGGCCTGGGTCAGACTGCCAGGCTTGAAAGCAGAGGTTGTTTTCAGAGAACTCAGACCTCCGGAAAGGGGAGAGGATGCTGCCCGCGGTGATGCTCACGGTGGATACAGACTGAGGGCAGCGAGACCAGAGACAGCCCCCGCTCCACAGCGGGGCTGCGGATCCGGATAGTTTAGGACGAACTCAGGGCTCGGACACAGCTGGGTCTTTAGGTTCAAGGTCTTGAGAGCCGGTAACAAAAATGACTTTTTCCATTTGGAGTCACATTATTTTTCTATTTCATCTCTGATTCATCCAGATTTTAACCAAAGAATCACCATTATCAAAGGGATAGAATACATTTGCCTTGTGGCTTGAATTACTGATATGGTTGTGATGCTAAAAAACGATCAGGATGAGTAAACATACAGGCACTTAAGTTTCTAGGCCAAGATTGACGGCTTGCTGGACCCTCTGTGCACAGTGACAGGGTCACCATCCACATCCCAGAAAGTCCTGGAATGCCATCAGCAGCAAATCAGCTTGGGTCCATTGTGAAATGTCAGTGTAACCGCGGTGATTGCAGATGATTCTAGTAAAAAAAACAACAGGGAAAGTTTTGTGCTTAGTAAGCTGATGCCGTCCCATTGTAGATATACATACCTTTTCTGTTGGGTTTTTGAAGTGATGATAATGGCTCATCTACAACTAAAGTGGCTTCTGGACAAACCCAGTAGATGCTATAGAACTTCACGCCTGTATACCCGTCCCTCACCCCCTGAAGCTCTCTGGCTCCTAAGACACCTGGTTCCTGTCTTTCTCACACCTTCCAGTTGCCTTCATAGAGCCTCTTTTCTTGTGCCATTAATTCTAATGTCCCCTGGGACTGTGCTCTCAGCCACCTTCTTTCATTTTATGTACTTTCATCCTCATTTAAATGGTCATATTTCATACGTGGAGGACTCTCCAGTCTGTCCATATCCCTGGCTCCGGCCTACCCTGAGCTCCAGCTCTCTAGTTCTTTTTTTCTTTTTTTGGTGGTGCCGCGCAGCGTGGGGGATCTTAGTCCCCCACCAGGGATCGAACCCACGCGCACCCCCTGCAGTGGAAGTGCAGAGTCTTAACCATTGGACCGCCAGGGAAGTCCCCAGCTCTCTAGTTCTAATGGAAAACCAGATCTGTCCTCGGGTCCCACAGATACCGTAAGCTCAGCCATTTTCACACTGATTTTCCTCTTGGCTAAAACCAACCACAATTCATCCCTCCCTCCCAAGACCTGGGGGCATGTTGACCTCCCTCTTAGGGCCTCATGGTGGGGGGGTCACTGGGGGATGCGCTCTGAACAGCTAAGAGTTCCTCCAGCAAGGAAGGCTGTGATTCGACAACTATCACTGATGGTGCCCACATACAATTCATACTCACGAAAATCCATATCATAACTTCCTTATCTGCCGTTCAAAGTCCCCATAGTCTAGACTCAGGGCACTTCTGGACTCTTACCTCTCTCTCTAAATGTTCCCTGTGTTCCGGCACCTTTTCAGGATGTGTGCAGCCCTTCCCATCCCTGCCTCACTGGTCAGGCATTGCTTCTTGGGGCCACCCTCCTATTTTCTCTGCCCATCAAAAGCCTACTCATCTCTCAAGATGTAGCTGGAAAGCCACTTCTAACACGGAGCAGTCCATGGACACCTCAGGTGTCTCTCTCTTTTCTCCTTTGGATTCTATAATACTGTGTTCGGTCTTTCCTACTAGATTTTAGGTTCCTTGAGGTTAAGGGCTGTGCGTAGTCATTTTTGTGGTTTCCACAGTGCCTGGCACACATGAACTGCCTAACTTACTGGTATTGGATGAATAATGATTTGCCTAAAACATTTTGGTTGTGTTTACAAAGAAGCCAAACATGTCTCATGTAGCAAGAGAGGCAATGCTGGAATCTTTGAGTTTGAAAAGCCCCCCCAGCAAATGCATGTGTGTGGTTATACACAATGAATCCCTTGTGTGCCCAGGTTTTAGACATGGATGAAAAAAGGAAAGGAAATACACTTGTTTCTCAAATTGGCAATGCTTGTTTCCTGCATCACCTTTGCCTTTCTGTGTCTTTTTAATTTGTCAGTGGGCATTTTACTTGTTGCTTCTCCTTTAGGATTAATTATCCTTGGACATATTGATTATTACTATCCTTGCCTTTCTGGTCTTCAAGCCACTTTCCCTGTTGAGTGCTAATATTTTATACAGTAGCTTTCCTGTTCTAACATCCTTGAGTACATCTTATACATCCTATTTCTACTGTCGGTAATAAAGATTTTTACAGTAACGTGTGTTATCGAAACATATTTTTTATTAATGGAGATCGCACCATAACATGTATTTATAGCAGTGACAGGGCCCAGAGCGAGGCCTGGAAGTCAGACAGGACTTTGCCGATATTGACTTAAATGATAAATGATCAATTAAAAAAAAGATACTAATAATGCTTGGTAAGAGATAATAATAATTTAAAATAATCTATCCATCAGAGTTAAAAAATTAAAGCTGGGGTGAAAGTTACATACCCCTTTTCTGTACACCTTAGAGACTTAAGGTGCCCAAGGGAAATGTTTACAAACCAGTATTCCTGGTTTCCAAGAAGACAGGTCTGGGTGAGCTAGAGCTGTATAAGGGTGAATTAGTGCATCTACTGTCGAAATAAAAGGCACCGTCTTGAGCTGATCTGTGTTTAAATCTCGGGATTTTATGTCAGGCAGATGCAGACCAGATGTGGATTAGTCTACGGTGCTGCCGTGCTGTTTGTTTTTTTTCCCCCTGTGGTTCCCTCCGTAACACTCCTCTTTTCTCGTGGGTATGCTGGATGCACAGAAGCAGAATGGCAACATTGCCCTGCGAGGCGCTTGGTGTGCTAGATGCTTCTGTGTGAGGTCTCAGTGATCCTCTTGATGGCACGTGCCCGTGGAACTGTTCCTGATGCCTGTCACTTGGAAAAGAGCGCTTGGTAGGGGCACAAAGATGGGAGTATGTCTTCTTGTCCTGCTCCTGGAATGACTCGGGAGAAACAGCGCAAAGAACGGAGAGTGTAGGATTGAAAATAATACCAACCAACTCATTGATTTTGATGTGTATATTTAAAGATGTTAATGCAAAACATCTAGACGAAGTTAATAGCATCCCTTATTCAGTCAACACATTTTTTTTTTTTTCCGGTACGCGGGCCTCTCACTGTTGTGGCCTCTCCCGTTGCGGAGCACAGGCTCCAGACGCGCAGGCTCGGCGGCCCAGCCGCTCTGCGGCATGTGGGATCTTCCCAGACTGGGGCACGAACCCGTGTCCCCTGCATCGGCAGGCGGACTCTCAACCACTGTGCCACCAGGGCAGCCCCAGTCAACACATTTTAAGTGAGCCCCACTATGTCTGAGTTACAGGGCTTATGGAATGAGGTTTTCAACGGGGGTGGATTTTGGTCTAGAAAAACAAAGCTTGCCTTTTTAGGTCACACATTGTTTATTTTCGTCAGTTTAAATGGAAACCTATTTGGAAATACATTGCATATTTGCGAGATTTCTGAAGTAGACGCTCTGGACTATAATTAGACCCGATCTCAATGACACCTCTCCCAGCAGCTCCAGCCCACGAGTCCTCACGCCTGAGCACGGCAGACCTCGCCCACCGCACGACTCCCTCTGGCTCCACAGCACAGTTGCTGTGATCTAAGAAATCAGATAACCCTGATTATTAGAGCTCTTTAAAGAAAGAGTCAACACACTTGAGTGACTGCCTGGCTGCATCCCTTAGAAAGTAAAGCAGTAACTGAGTTTTAATGAATGAGCTTCATAAATGCTCCCTGGGTTCCTGGACGGCTCTGGGTCAAGGTTCTCAAGGATCCAGGTGAGGGTGAGAAGTCTGACGTTGAACTGTGTGAAATATTTTTGTGCTTAAAGTTTAATATCTATGCAGTGTATATCTGAAACAGGTTATTAAACAAATTACATATTATACTACACATAGTTTGTATTTTATAAGTGTAAAAGTTTGACACCTTACTTTTTTTGTTTGTTTGTTTTACAGTATATTTTTATATGGACTAGTTCCCCCCCCCACCCCCGCCCCAGAGGATACAATCATTCTGGCATCATGATCTTACTTATTTCCAAAACTTTGTGGATATTTCTGTACTGTTACCACATTACCAGGACCATGTGAAGGTGGCTGCCCCTTTATAATGTGCTTGGAAATTCAAATAACATATTCTGATTCCTAAATCACTACGTTTATGAAAAACGTTTACATAAGAGCACAACAGCTAAAAGCTAAAACCCATGTAGAAAACTAAGAAAGTCTAAGGGAACCCATCCTTCTACTGGTTTCACTGTCCCAATTCTGTTTGGCATCGTCCATCACAGAGCGGGAGCTGCAGAGGGGAGCTGGCTGGTCTTTCCCCTGTTCTGTTTCTGTTAATGGTGGACGCTAAGGATGACTGACACTGCCTCGTAATAGTGCCTCCACCCCCAAAAGTGGCCCTCCCCAAAGACAATCCATGTCATCAAAATAGTATCTACTAAATAATAATTGAAAGAATATCTACTTTCTTTCTGGGTAGCACACCCACAAAAGGTACGTTTTCTCACATTATGCTATCGGTTTTGTAGTTTTATCATTTTTCAACTCTCTTATTTTCTCATTACTGTACCAACTATTGTGAAGATGTAGCTGGAGGCACCAAGCCCTTAGCTAGCACTGGCTTCATGACTGGATACATATGGATGTGAACCGCTGTGAAACGTATGGATACCTACGCTGCAGTGCTGATCTATTCGTATCCTAACTGAGAAAGGTTGGAAAATTTCTTCACATACCTTGACAGGTGTGTTACAAGCCCTGGAGCTAATGTGGTTAATCCTGACGTGATCTCTCTTTTCCTTCTAGATGATGGGAAAAGAGACAATCGCAGCCACAGGGGTGGGTGCCTCCCCCGCCTCCCCCAAGCCAGTGCACGTGACCTCTAGGTCGCCCGGTGTGGCAGCACATCAACCCCTACTCAAGTCCTTGGCTCATCCTCCAAACCAGATTCGTCGCTTAAACCCTATTATACAGAGATTCTGGAGACATCACTGAACGGAGAGATGGGCGATACCTCGGCAGAGGCAAGAAAATCAATGCTTTAGCAACCCACCTATTACTGCATGGGGGTGGGGAACGTCTTGGGGACAGTTGGAAGGCTCTGAAGAGGTTACCTGGTTACCCAGAGTGCCTGATTGTGCTGGCTCTAATCTTTACACGGCTCATCACTAACCCAGCCTCTATGTGGCCCCTGCACCTGCACAGTGGAGACTGTCCTATGATCATGTACGGAGGAGGCTTGACCAATCACTCGCACCACATGTATGTGGATGCCGCGTTAGCCATTTAGGTACCACCTCCATTACTTTGCAACATTCTGGGGGCAGTACATTGACCCTGTATTCTTCATCCATTTGGTAAACACCTGCTTCTCCCCTCTTTCCCAAATCACAGTTGAGTTGCTGTGGGGACCTCCTCACAAGGTGGGTAACTCACTCAGCGGAGTCGGGATGCGGACAGAGTGGCTCCCGGGGCAGTGAGGTCCCGGGGCACCCTTGGAAGAAGGATGGCCTGGGGTGGTCTGGGGAGTTGCCGTAGGAGCAGGCTTGCTGCTAGGATGCTGGCTTCTGGAGTGCTTCTTGCGGGTCAGTAGGTGCTTGCCTCCAGGACTTACCAGTCTGTGCCCACATACAGTCTGTGCCCCCAAATCTCTGGGATGGGGACCCTGGACATTCTGCTGGCCGGGCAGTAGAAGGAGTACCAGGCGCCGGAGGACTGGTCTCAGCTCTGGTCCTGCCTTGCCTCAGCCGTGGGCGCCTCTGCAAGCTGCGTGGAGAGATGGCCTCCTCCAGGCGGACACTGTTGCCTCCCGTCTCCTTCATTATACTGAGAATTGGGGTTCAAAATACCTCCCCCTCCCGCAGAGGAGCGCTGGAGCACTTGCAGGTCAAGGGCACTTGTGGCCCGAGGGCCTCTGTGTGTGTGTGTGTGAGCGGGGAGGCGCTTTATTACTCAACACCCCGCCTGCCTGCTTTTCATCCTCCGCCCCCGCCCCCCCCCCCGCCCCGCCGCTCCGACCTCCCTCCTCGGCCTCCCAGTGGCCGTCAGGGCTCCCTGCAGACATCACTTCCCCACGGCGGTGGGGTCGCGGAGCTCACGGGCTTTCTGACCTTCCCTGTGAGTTAACAGCTCTCTAGTGAAGGGTTATAACCCACTCGGGCCGCAAACACAGCGGCTGCGGGATTAATTCTCCGAAGTGCCATGTGCAAAGTTTGGGTAAGTCAGTCGGCCCAGGGAGGGGAGGGCAGCCGAGAGCAGGCAAGGGGACAGGGCCGCTGGGGGGAGGGGGTCGGGCGGGGGTCTCAGTCCAGAAAGAGGAAGGGCCACACTTGCCGAGTGGACACCAACGCCCCCTGCTGGGGCCCCACCGCCACCGCGTCCTCGCCCCTCCCTCAACTTCGCCGGGTCTCAGGCGCGCGCCGAGCCGCCACCTGCGGGGTGGTCTCGGGCGCGCCCGCCGCAGGGGGAGCGGCTCAGGCCACGGCGCCCGCTCGGGACCGAGGGACCCGCGCCCCGCGCCCCGCGGCTCGTGGCCCCCACCCGGCACGGGGCTCGGCCGCGGTCCCGCGCTCCCCGCCCCCGGGTCCCCGGAGGCTCCGCGGCCGCCCGAGCGGGAGGTGGAGCCGAGCCCGCGGCGCCGCGCAGGAGGAGCCGGCGGCGGCGGGAGCGGTGGCAGCCGGCCGGCAGCGCCTCGCGGTGAGTCGGGCCCGGGCCGGCCGGGCGTGGGCGCCGCGGGGGCGTCGGGGCGGCATCCTGGAGCCCCGCGGCTCCACCACGGGTGGCTCGCGCGGCCGTGGGGGGCGGTGCCGCGGGGAGGGGGTAGCGCCGCAGGGTGGGGCAAGGGGGAGGAGAGGGGAGGGGGTGGCGCGGCGCCCGCAGGTGGGCGCGCGGGGCCGCGGGGGAGGCTTCCCGGGAGGGCCCCGGGCGCTGCTGGCCGGGGTCGCTGTGGCTTCACCAGACTCTGGTGGCCTTCAGCTGTTTGAAGACTTTCTTGAATACCGACTAAAAAGTAGCCTTTGCACGTGCTCGCGTGACTGCTTTAGCTGCGGCTGCACAGAGTCGTCTTTGCTGGGATGGAGAGGGCGCGGGGCGCGCGCCCAGGTGGAGGTGGGCAGCATGCCCTCTGCCTGGAACCCGGGCCGGGGCGACCGTGCCCGAGGGTCGCTGCGATCCGGGATGCCGGGAAGAAGTGCTGTGCGCGGTCAGCGGAGGGGCCCCCTCGAGGGCACGGTCTGGGGGTCGGGGTGGAGGGCGGCGGCGGAGGAGAGCTGTACGGAGACGCCGCGAAGTTGGTGTTTCCGCGGCGCTTCCTGCACCTGCACACCGGTCGGTGACTTTGAATTTATCTTTTCACCGATGAGCCAAGGGATGGGAGAGGAGAAGGTCTAACAGCGCCGTGCACGCCGAAACAGCGAGCCTTGGGAAGCCCTCGTACATAATAGAGTGGCTATTTCTCCGCAACTCCGCTTTTATTCTGATTTCAAAGCCTCGGAGTGGTTTTTACTTAAATGTCGTTAGAGAGGTCTAGATAATAAAGATAATAACTGTTCTTTCACGTCTTTTTACTAGAAATGGAAATTCAGTTCTACCGGGTTTGTTGGATTTTAACATTTTCATACATGAAACTCGTAATTGTCGTAGCGTTACTTGCAACAGTGAACATTAACCAGCCCTGCGCGGTGCTGTCATGTTGCTAATTAGAAGCAGAAAAGCCAAACTTAGATATAGAAGCATAAAGCAAAAAACATAAAGCCTTAGTCATAAAAAGTGACTCAGACACGTGTAATAGTGCATAATAGGACATGGGACGGCGTGTTGTGCTCCCGGAGAGGGTCAATTCCTGGAAAGCGAGAGATGGGCCGTAACGGTTTAAATATGTGATGGTTCTTTCCACGCTATGTGTACTCTAAAGTATACAGCATTGAAATGCTTTAATTCTGTTCATCTTTGTGCTCCAGATTGCAAACTGTCATAATGGGGTTCAAAGCAAAATCTCAAGCTTTTGGATTCACCAGATTACACGAAAGCGAAGGGAACTTTTGCTTTGCCGTCCCAGACTCCTGGGCTCCAGGCAGCCTCCCATTTATTAACTGTATGACCTTGGGCAAGTCACCCTTTCACAGCCTTGGTTTCGACTTTGTAAAATGCCAGTAATATTCCTCACCTTATGAAGACGTTGGGAAAAAGGAAGTAACAATTAGGGGCTTATATCAGCGCCCAGAGCCCACTAAGTGCTCTGGAAAAGTTGTCTCTTGTCTTCCTTGACTTTTAGAAACCCCCAGGTCTGGCATGTTTCAGCGCTGTTGCTGTTTTTAATTTAAAATTCCTTGTGTGCAGCCTTCCTTCCCATCCATCCCTTCAAGCACCCTTTATTGAAGAAGCTCAGATGCTGCCCCGTCTGGGTGTTTGGAAGTGAGGGGCTGACGCTCTGGAGGTGGAGGTGGGCAATACTTCAGGGTTTTCCTGTTGGGAAGAATCCATCACGAGGTCGCACGGTGACGCAGTGTACTTCCCAGTCTTCATGTTGCTCTAGCGCTGTCCCCGGTGTAATGTTGTCACACTGGAAAGAAAGCACAGGAAGCTCTGCACAGTGCTTGCTCTCGCTTTTACCCTGTCTCTCCAGGCCAGCTCAGGCCGGGCAGGGCGCGCGGGATTTGAAAGACAGGATGTAATGAAGTTATTCTTCAGGTCACGGTTTTTTTTTTTTTTTTTTTTTTTTTTTTTTTTTTTTTTGCGGTACGCGGGCCTCTCACTGTCGTGGCCTCTCCCGTTGCGGAGCACAGGCTCCGGACGCGCAGGCTCAGCGGCCATGGCTCACGGGCCCAGCCGCTCCACGGCATGTGGGATCTTCCCGGACCGGGGCACGAACCCGTGTCCCCTGCATCGGCAGGCGGACTCTCAACCACTGCGCCGCCAGGGAAGCCCCTCACGTTTTTTTTTTTTATTCCTCGTGAAAGGACCTTGGGATTCTAAGTGATAGCCCTACTGTATATTAGGGCTAATAGAGATTCTTAAAGAAGGTAGCTCAGGTAGACTGGATTACCTATCGATTTTGCCCTGGTGATGAAACAGTCTTTTGAAAGCTTACGCAGCCAACGGAGCAGCGGCTCCACCACTAGGGGCCTCTTCTGCATAGCGTATCACCCAGGCTGTCATTCTTTGCCATTATTATGTCCTGTAAGGTAGCCAGGGAACTTAACTTCCTGGGTTCGCCACACGGAATACTTTATTAGAAAAGGGCAACCTTGTGTGAAAAGCATTACCAAAGGCCTAAAAATATGCGCAAGTGGTCTTAAATGACAGATTCGGTACCATCTGAGAATAACTTTAAAGGTTTAAAGGAGATGTAATAATCGGGCTTTTTGCTTTGCATATCCTCATATTCCAATATATGACTTAAAAAAAAACTGTCTAAAAATTCAAATATATGATTTTGCTCTAGTATTTTTCAGGGGATTTGGGGAGTATGTTTTTGGTAGAGCTTATTTTTATCTTTTAGTGTGTTTAAAATTGCTTTATTTCCTAATTTGGTCCTTGGAGCGCTAATAACTTGTTTCTCAAGGAGTTTATCTGGCCAGTAGGAGCTGCTGGTGTCTTGTCTTTTTAAAAAAAGGGGCCATGTGAAATTCCACGCATAAAAATATATATTTTATTACATTCCAAGATGTATCATTGAAAGGCATTTTTCTTCTGGGAGTTTTTGAAAAGCCCTCTTATTTCTAAATTATAGCTTGAATGAAGTTAGTCAGGCTTGAGACTATTGAACAACTTGAAGGTGTGTTGGTGTTTTTATTTGTCAGATGGAATTTGCTATTTGGTAGAAAAAAGTACCGACAAGGTATGTAAGCAAACACGATGACTGAAAATATTGCCATATGGTTTGTGAGTGAATAAGAGAATATTGTATTTTCAGGTTTTCAGTGAAATTTAATTACAGTGACAAACTAAATACCAGTAATCGGTAAAGCAAAACTAACTACCGTTACAGAAGATTCAGCGCATTGCAGGCCCCAAATCTTACCGAGGGATTTCTTCTGAATTCAGTACGTTATCAGACTTCTGATTCCGATTTTCACATGGCAGGACTTTTCTTTTCAGTGTGTTTTTTGTTGAAGTATTGTTGATGTACAATGTTGTGTTAATTTCTGTTGTATAACAAAGTGAGTCAGTATATATATATATATATATTTTTTTTAATATTCTTTTCCATTATGGTTTATCATAGGATATTGAATATAGTTCTCTGCTATATAGTAGGACCTTGCTGTTTATCCATTCTCTATATAAAAGCTTACATCTACTAACCGCAACCTCCCACTCCATCCCTCCCCCAGCCCGCACCCCCTTGGCAACCACCAGTCTGTTGTCTATGTCCGTGATTCTGTTTCTGTTTCATAGATAGGTTCACTTGTGTCATATTTTAGATTCCACATATAAGTGATATCTTGTGGTATTTATCTTTCTCTTTCTGACTTACTTCACTTAGTATGATAATGTCTAGGTCCATCCGTGTTGCTGCAAATGGCATTATTTCATTCTTTTTTATGGCTGAGTAGTATTCCGTTGTATATATGCACCACATCTTCTTTATCCATTTATCTGTCAGTGGACAGATAGGTTGCTTCCATGTCTTGGCTATTGTGAATAGTGCTGCTATGAACATAGGGGTGCATGTATCTTTTTGAATTATAGTTTTGTCTGGATATACATCACGTGGTGGGGTAAAACAAGGCCGTCTGATCTTTGCTGCCTTTCTTTCAAGGTCTAGATCATTACTAAGAACTGGGGAAGAGGAGAAGTTCTGTGTGAAGATCGTAGATAATTCTTCTTACCACTTCCCGATGAGTTAGCTAACTTTTGGGGGTTATGTTTAGGATTCTGAGCATGTCAGAGAGTTACACAGATCCTGTTTGCACAAGAACGCTTCTTTAAACTGGGAGAGCGCTGCCGCTGCCCTCAAACATCCCACCAGCGAAGGCCCTGCGTCTCCCTGCCTCCCCGACTTCCCCCAGAAGGAGGCCGAGGCTCAGCCACAGTGATGGCTGTAGAGCTGTGTGCAAGGCGAGGCATGTGAGTTTAGACAGCAGCCTGGAGCTGACCAAGATGATGGATGCCCCAGGTGGGAGAAATTGCATGTTTATACATGGGAGTCTTTTTTTAGGAACTTGCACTTGGGCCCTGCATGCACAAAAGCAGCAGCACTAGAGTCTGCAGAGAGGTTTGGATCCTGTGACTTAGTGAAACAGTACTTTGATGCACAGATCGTTTTAGCTGTTGCTTTTGGACGGTGCAAAAACATACATTTTGTTATCCTGGGGTCACATCTGCTACTCTGTTTCCTATTCACACAAAGGGATATTTGAGTTGATGGAGGAAGAGGGAAGCAGGAGGCAGGGAGGAGGTAGATGGGAGTTGTCTGTTTATGCTGGACCCCCGGTCCCCTTATTTTCCCTTCCCAAGGGACGTGAGCACATGCCCCGCAGCTTGATGATAGGAGCTGTTCACTGGTGTTTGGGGGCTATCCTCAACTACTCTGTTAGCGAAACTACTAAGATGATGGTCTTCGACTTAGGTCCTGGCTACTCTCAAAAGGGACCTTCTACTTCTGTCTCCTGTCTTTAGAAACTTGCTCAGTTAAAGTGGCAGCTAACCTCTGTGAACAGGGCTGCCAGCCCGGCAGGGGCCCCTTTGAGGTGGAGCATCCGCGCCAGGGTGCACAGCGTGGGAAGCGGAGAGTGGGCCTCAGCCTGCTCGCGTCCCGTTGGTCACTCTTGTGGGACAGTTGTCTGCCCAGCTGTCTGTGAGGCTCACACCTGTACAGGTGGTTAGAACAGTGCTGGGCACATGATCGATGAGAGACGTATCATTGCTGCTGGTGGTGGTGGTGGTGATTATTGTATCATTACTGATAGCATTGCTTTCAGGGTAGACCACGCTGGTAGGCACAGTCATCTGGAACAGAGAATTCAGGTGAACTTAGTGCTTGGAATAATGTTTGCAAAAAAAGCAAGTGATTCATTCATTTCAGATGTCTTGCTACATTTCCATTAGAGTCCTTCTCTTCGTGTGACGAAAACGGCTCACCCAGAGCCCTTAACCTGTGGCAACTGCTTTGCGAAATGTGGGCGGTGACTTGGTCATTCAATCAGCACAGCAACCTTAGGAAATACGCGCTATTATTCTCTGCGTTTTTGCGGATGAGAAAACCAGGGTGTAGGGAGGCCACTTGCCTGCCCGAGGTCAGCTCGTGGGTGGCAGGCCTGAGCCTCGAGTCCGTGTCTGCCCGGCTGCAGAACCTCTGTGCTGTCTTTGCCAACATCCATACCCTTTGAGCTGGTAGCCCGGAAAGCGTCTTCGAGTTCTGAGGGTTAACAAAATGTGAAGACATTGATTTCCCTTAGATTCTTGGATTTGTATCCTTTTCTAGACACGACAGAGCAGGGTGACAAATGAACTGTTATCAGTGGTTCTGCATCAGCACTTTTTATTTATAGATTTTTATATGTGGCTTTTCCTAGTGGCTCGAAACACAATACAGCGTGGTACAACTTATTTCTGTACAGCGGTTAACGTCTTGTCAAGGCGCTTCTCGGGCATGTTCTAAGCAGAATATATGAATAAAACCCAGCATGGGGTTGCAGAATATGAAGGTGTGAGGGCTGGCGTCAGGCGTTCATGCATTCACTCAACAACTATTTCTTACTTCCCTCTTCTCTGGAGTCACCCTGCCAGACACCACAGAGATGGCGAAGATGTGGAAGCCTGCAGCGCAGAGGAAGGCTCTGGGCCTTCGGGGTGGGCGTTGCTGGGGTTTGAATCTCAGCTCCGTCGCTCAGTGACCGGGGGTCCTGGCCCCGTCAGTGGACATCTCCGAGGCTTAGTTTCTCGTGTGCACAATGGGGAATAATAATACTTGGTAGGCTGTTGCACGAATTCAATGAGATGCATCAGGCCGCTGGAGGGGGCGGGTACTGACCCCCCAGCGGTGCCCTTCCTCTTCTCCCATCTTATCTGTCTCTTCTCCCACTTCCACCAATTACAGGGGCTGGGAGAGATAAAGATACTGAAACTCCAAGATAGGATTCTTCCAAATGTTCCTTTCTGGTTCTCCCTGGCGGGGCTGGGGCAGACCCAGCAGCGGGGTTGGGTGGTACGTGAGCTGGTGCCAGTGTAGCGCTCCTGTCACACGGGCTTGTTACCCAGGAGGCCCAGAGGAGGATGGATTCCAGGAAGCAAGGGTAGCTTGGAGCCCAGGATAGGTGCCCATGGGTCCCAGGGGTGGGGAAGAGAGTCTTCTGGGGGAGTAGCCAGGAGCTCAGGTCCCATGGAAATTGGAACAGGCCAGAAAAGAAGTTAGAGGCGGGCTGAGTGGAAAGGGTTTGGGACGTGGGTGGAGGGCGAGGCAAGAACGTGAGCAGCTTGTCCTTGGGGACCCGAGGGGGTCAAGCGGCTGAGATGTGCCGCTGGCGGGCGGCGCTGAGGCGTGGGGAGAGGCCTGCAGCCCTCCTGCACTGCCTACCCCATTGCTGCAGGGCTTGTTCCGGACTTCCAGCTCCCTGGCCTCCCACTGCAGGGTTTTTCCAGAAGCACTGCAGCCTCTCCCAGCAAACAGCTAAGTCACAATTACTAGTTGTTGCCAGTTTTCACTCTAGATCTTCAGGGGGTAGCTGGTATCATGGGAAAATAAGACTACTTATTCCAGTTGGAGATTCGGTTAAACACACCCAGATCTGTTCCTGGTGAGGCCGGGAGCCCGGTCCACAGGGCCCTGTTTAGGGCCCTGCTGGCCTTTCTGGAGCGTGGGCTGTGTTGTGAGATCAGGGGTGTTTTCCGGGAGATGTTCCTAGTGGTTTTACGATAATGGGCCACCTTGTTTGGTGTCCGGGGTAGATGCCGTGTGTGGTAGGGATGGAGCGCGGGCTTCACAAAATCATTACGGTCTGGGACTGGCTACCTCAGCCAGGGAGCAGGAGGCCCTGACTCATTTATTCTGCTCTGGCTCATGGGCATAAACCAGCCCTTCTGTGAATAAGCAAACAGAACCTGCCCAGGTGCAAGAGAAGCTTGATTCAGGGTTTAAAAAAAAATGTGAGAAATTTAAAAAACGTATTGAATCGGGGAACAGTTCGTTTAAAGTAAGCTACTGTAATTTTCAAAAAGCCTATTTTATAGAATTAATAGAGTGTATTAAAATGAAATGAACAAGCAGACTTTAAAAAAGTGATAGAAGGAGAGCTTTGTGGGAAGGAGAGTAATCCTTGAAATGGATTCCAGGTTGGTTCCTTTGGTTCCTGGGGAGCTGAGCGGAATGAATGTTTGCTGATTGCTCTAATAAGTGAGACAGTCTGGTCACCTCCGGGACAGGCCTGGGCAGTGGATCCAGTTCACCCAGGTCCACCCTTTCTTAACTGTGATCCTGGACAAGTTACTGAATTCTTTAGGTCTCAGTTTTCTCATCTGTAAAGTGGGGATAATAGTGCCCATCGTATTGGGCAGTTTGCCGATTGATTTAGAGAATGTATGTGAACGGCTTAGCATGAGAATGTATGTGAACGGCTTAGCTTGGATACTTGGTAGCATCAGCTGTTGTGATTACATAGGCGCACGGGAAGGAAGGTGGAAGGGAAGGTGAGGATCAGGAGCATCTGCATTCGCCCTGGGCCCGGACGCTTCTCATTCTACTCTTGCATAGTTTGTTTGTTTGTTTGTTTGTTTATTTATTTATGGCTGTGTTGGGTCTTCGTTTCTGCGCGAGGGCTTTCTCTAGTTGTGGCAAGTGGGAGCCACTCTTCATTGCTGTGTGCGGGCCTCTCACTATGGTGGCCTCTCTTGTTGCGGAGCACAGGCTCCAGACACGGAGGCTCAGTAATTGTGGCTCACAGGCCCAGTTGCTCCGCGGCATGTGGGATCTTCCCAGACTAGGGCTCGAACCCGTGTCCCCTGCATTGGCAGGCAGATTCTCAACCACTGCGCCACCAGGGAAGCCCTCTTGCATAATTTTTAATGTCTTAAGTTCTAGATGATTATAATCAGATACGTCTTGAACACCTGCTGTGTATATGTCCCTATGATAAGGTGTCTGGGTATAGACTCTGATCCCAGAAAACTGCCCTCGGTATCCTCACGTAGCTCGTGGTCTTAGGCTGAGAGGGGCAAGATGGTGACGGGGTCTTGCCGTTAAAGAAGGAATTCTTAGTGTCCCTCGGCTATTTCAGTGAGCTGCCCAAAGGATACTTGCCGTCCTTGGCTTATTTCCCATCTACTGTACATACAGATGGATAGAAAATAAGTACTTCTTGGGCCTCGACATAAATAACTCAGAATACCCAGGGTACCTTTGGATGTCTTATTTGTGTAAAAATAAGATTTATTTAAGTACGTTTGTGGCTACATAATGGGAATCCAGCGGAGGAGTCTTGTGTTTTGGGGACTATTTCTTTGGATGTGGCTCTGACTTGCAAGCTCTTGTATCTAAAGCACGTTCTTTGGTGGGGAGGGTCCTTTTGTCTTTTCACTGAACTCATGGCCCATAGGTTTCTGGGCCACAGTAACGAGAGAGCTGGGTGTAAAGAGGGTTTTGTTTGTTTGTTTGTTTTGTATCTCTCCTCCAGATGGAGGTGTACACATGTTGCTGCAGAAGGAGACTAGGTTGGTGGAGAAAGGATTCCCGAGCTGACTCACTCTGTGGCCATGGGCAAGTTCTTAATCCCTAAAGTAGGAATTTAATCATTGAGACTCAGGGGCCATTTGAATGCAAAGCAATGAAATTTATGGACTGTGAACGGCTTCATCAGTCCAAACAGTGGCTGAAGCCAAAATCTGAGCATAAAGCTAGTTACTCTGTTGGATCAAGTGAGCTGTTTCAACATCTTGGGTCTTGGGTTGTCTCAAAAACGGATTTTCTTTGTAGACAGGATATTTTTCGCTTAAGTAATTAAAAATCCTCAGAGTGTTTTCCATGGATATCCTTGGGCATACAGGAGAATTTATCCAGCTTCACTGGAATTACCTTTTTCCCTTCCTCCAAGAGTGAGTCTGGACCAGTGCCTGGGCTGTTATTAGTGTGCAGTGCAGAGGCCATGAGAACACGCCCTTTACGCAGAGCGGGTGTCTCATGTTCTGATGGAAACGAGGCCGGAGACAGGAGGAGATGCAGGAACTAGACCCGTCTGGTCGCCTGAAAGCACGGGGAGGTGACTGTTTGGCTTGTGGGGACGGCTCTTCCTGGGGTCAAGGCACGTGGGAGGCACCAGCTTTCTAAAACTCTCTTCCCTGGTCTCGTAAGTGACTGTTTCATTATCTTGGGGGCACATGTCATGCCCGTGTGAAGCGGACAGGCATTACTGCAACTCTTAGTCACTTAGGAATGAGAGTCAGAGAATGAATGGAGAAGCTTTGACGAAAGCTAGCCATGTTCATCTATTTTATCTCTATGAACTAAAAATCTTTGAAATGGCAAAATCGTGCGTCTGAAGGGGACACTTGGATTCTGGAGGATTTGTAGACTTCATTCAATGGTCTTGTCAGTGACTTGTTGGAGTTAGAAGTCACGGGAGGACCACTGCTTAGCAAGAATACATCAACAGGAATAATGTTATTTCTGAGATCAGTTGGACCAACATAAGTATTTTGCAGAAATAATAGCAGCATTTGGACTACCTCTGTATTTTTCAGATGAACAGAAAGAGGCCCAGAGAAGTCAAGTGCCTTATCTAAGATGACCCAGCTACTGAGGGGAACAACATTGTCAGGAATGGAGCCCAGGTCCCTTGTTTCCGTCCCACTGCTCTTGATGGGCCATGCAGCATCCTTGGGTACCACTGCCAACTGGCAGGTAGTTTTAGGTGCCCCGACAGTGATGCCACCTACACAACTGCCTGCTCTCAGGTTTTTCAGAATCTGGTTATGGAGCTCCTGCCGTGTGCCCAGCACTGTTCTCGGTGCTAGAGATACACAGGTGAAAAGACAGGGGTTTCTGACCTCAAGGAGCTCTCAGTAGAGTGAAATACAAAGAAGGGACTATATTCTTAAGCCATGGCTTAGTGACATGTGGAGCATCTTCTTTGGAGATGGAAGGTCTCCGTGCCTACTTCAAGGTCAATGGGATTAGTTTTAATTTCCTGTTGATTTTACAGCATCAGAAGTAGAAATGATGGCCATAAACTTCATGAATCAAATTGACTCCAAATGATCCCAGTCTCCTCTGGATTAAAATTTGAAACTCTTTTTTTCTCTGCACTTCAAATCCATGATCTTTCTGGAAACACTTGCTAAGAATAGTTGTGGAGGAGTTTGTTTATGGACACAAGTCAAAAATTAAATTGTTTATGTCAAAGAGAAGTAAGATGTCGATATGGGTATCACTGCAGCTAAGTCAGGGGTTGAATTATTGGCTTTTTAATTAAATTGAGGCCCATCTTTTTCCCTAGGAGTACAGAAGTGGCAGAAGCTTAGGAAGAAATCTGTTAGGTACTAAGCAGTATCCAAAGCACTTTATTTGTGGAATTGTTTTGAAACCCATATAAAGATACTGGAAGGACTGAGGTTCAGGTAGACGGAATGCCTTGGCAGGGGCAGATGGCGTGGCAGGGAGACCCAGCGTTCGCGCAAAGTCTGTCTGCCGCTGCAACTCCTGTGCCCAAGCGTGGCGCCTCCACAGGTACCAAGCCTGACGTGGCAGCGGCCTTGCAGTTGCTTTTGTGTCGTTCTTGAACAGGACTGCAGACCTGGAGCATGGGGTCCACAGCTCACACCATTGTTGGATGCGCTGCAAGCAGCGAGGTGCAGTGTATAGACACGGTAGGTTCTTTGTAAATATGCATGAAATGAACAGAGGCAACTGAATAGTCAACAGGTTGGGGAGAAACTGTGTTCACGAACAGGGCACGTTACCTTCCAGGGTCCCTGCAGTTGGGTGTAAAGCTGACCTTGGAGAAACCAAACAAGCTACCCACCCCAAAAGAAAAGTCTCTTTTAGTATCATTTGCTGTACATAAGCGTGCCTGTTTTCAACTCTCTTCCCCACATACTGTTTTCTTACTTGGTGTTTTCTTCCAAGCTACCTGTAAACAAATTATGCATTCATAGTCTTATGGCAGGCTGGCTGGATCTAACAGAGTCAGGAAGGCTTCCAACACATTAAGTGTTCTTGAAGGTTATAAAAAGGAGGACTAATTATCACACTGACGTGATTATAAGAGAGATGCTGGAGGTCTCTCTCTCTTTTTTTTTTTTTAAAGAATGAGGCTTGGCCCCATCTCATATCTTACACAATTTTTTAAAAAATTTATTTTGTTTATTTACTTTTGGCTGCATTGGGTCTTTGTTGCTGTGCGCGGGCTTTCTCTAGTTGCGGTGAGCAGGGTCTACTCTTCGTTGCGGTGCGCGGGCTTCTCATTGCGGTCACTTCTCTTGTTGCGGAGCATGGGCTCTAGGTGCGCGGGCTTCAGTAGTTGTGGTGTGCAGGCTCTGTAGTTGTGGCTCGCGGGCTCTGGAGTGCAGGCTCTCAGTAGTTGTGGCACACGGGCTTAGTTGCTCTGCAGCATGTGGGATCGGCCCAGAGCTCGAACCTGTGTCCCCTGCATTGGCAGGCGAATTCTCAACCACTGTGCCACCAGGGAAGCCCCGATGCTGGAGATCTTGACTCACTGGGATTTTGACAGCAGCCAGAGTGGTTAAGATGCTTTGAGAAACAGCAGAGGTGATCTATTTCCACCAAGTGACTTTCTTAAATCTGTGACATGGGCGAACCTATAGGCTCCTGAGCAAGAGGATGGACTAAATAATGCATTGAGTCATTGGGGTTGGAGTGGTGATGCATCGCTGGTGCTCACAGTGGGGGCCTGTGAGATTTTACATTTAGTGATGATACCTCTCCCTTAGCCATCTGTCTCTCTCTTTAATAAGCAATGTTCCTTATCAGGTGATTTGTGTACATCGATTACACCATTATACTTGTTAAATATTAAAGCGTTTATTCCCCCTTGTGTGAAGTCTAATTAGGCAAAGCACTCAGCGCAAGCCTGGATTATCAGAATAATAGTCTGCTCGTTACCTGTGACATACCTCAGCTTCCTGGATCATTTGTGTTTTTTTTTTTCCTCCTATCAGAGTGCCCGTGCACCTAATATAGGGCAGGAAGGTTTTTTTTTTTTTTAACATCTTTATAGGAGTATAATTGCTTTACAATGGTGTGTTAGTTTCTGCTTTATAACAAAGTGAATCAGTTACACATATACATCTGTTCCCATATCTCTTCCCTCCTGCGTCTCCCTCCCTCCTACCCTCCTTATCCCACCCCTCCAGGCGGTCACAAAGCACCGAGCTGATCTCCCTGTGCTATGCGGCTGCTTCCCACTAGCTATCTATTTTACGTTTGGTAGTGTATATATGTCCATGCCACTTTGGTGAAGGGTTCAGCACGGTCGGGCCATTAAGAAGGGGCCTGCTACAAAGATTATGAAACCTTTTAAAAATGAGTGGAGCGGTGTATTATCTATAGTTGGCATTTTTCATGAATCAGTCCTCTGAACAGATATTTCTGATGAAACTAATTTGACTAAATTAAAGAATCTTAAAATAGCTTTAAAGGCTAAAAATACAAGTTACAATGTTGTTCGGAAGAAGAGAAAACCCATCAGTGAGTAGTTGCATTTTATACATGCTGCTGATGAAAAGAATAATTTTAGATGTCGAACCAGTATCACCTGAAAGTCCATGGGGTGGTCCATTACTTACTTTTTCGACTTATTTCTTCTGTGCAGTCTAATGCAAAAATTAATTTGCATCATGGATTTCCTAGCAAGCATTTTATTAGTATAAGGCCAAAAGTAAGGTTATGAATCAGGCTAGTATCTTCGTCAAGTTGTCTACATCATTTTGAGACAATATTGTAATGAACACAATGTCTTCTTTGGAAGTGTTCGTGTTACTTCCTCATTATTTACATTCCTAAAAAAATCTGCAGTGTGCTGTGAGCATGTACACATACACAGGAACATGCATGTGCACACATGTAATCTGGGGCTGTTGGGCATGAACCAGATAAGGATTAGGCCCAGTTTATTGCTTATTATTCTCAGGGAGAAAAGCTTTTAAGCCGTGTTTCATGTAATGGGCGGCTCTCAGGGCGAATCGGTTTTTCCCTCTCATGGTCCCAGCAGCTCATGTTAGGGTTTTGAAAGTGTCTTCATCCCTTCACAACTGCAAATAGCAGTAGCATCACTGGCCCTTGATGCACTATGGAAAGAAAGCAGCCTGTATCTCCTTAAAATGAGTAGATTATTATTATTATTTTGGGTTGTTTCTGAATGTAGTCAAATCACAATGAGATTTAGCTCCGAGATAAAATATGGATGTAAAGATCAGAAAATGGAAGGGAACTCACAGGTCATCTGGTCCAATGCTTCTGCTTCTCGAGTGGGGAAGCTGAGGCAGGGAGGCACGTGGCTCCTCAAGGTGTTAGCAGGGGTCCTGCTCTACTGCACTTGTCTGCAGGCCTGATGGTGACCCTCGGGCCAGGTCCCACCTTCCGGCCCTTCACAGGTACAGTGTACCTGGGCCTGGATCAGTTTGAAAGTTTTTTTTTTTTTTTTTTTTTTTTTGCAGTACGCGGGCTTCTCACTGTTGTGGCCTCTCCCGTTGCGGAGCACAGGCTCCGGACGCGCAGGCTCAGCGGCCATGGCTCACGGGCCCAGCCGCTCCGCGGCATGTGGGATCCTCCTGGACCGGGGCACGAACCCGTGTCCCCTGCATCGGCAGGCGGACTCTCAACCACTGCACCACTAGGGAAGCCCTGAAAGTTTTTTTTAATTTAATTTTTATTTTATACTGGAGTCTAGTTGATTTACAATGTTGTGTTAGTTTCAGGTGTACAGCAAAGTGATTCAGATATACATGTACATATATCCACTCTTTTCCAGATACTTTTCTCACATAGGTTATTACAGGGTACTGAGCAGAGTTCCCTGTGCGACACAGTAGGTCCTTGTTGTTAATCTGTTTTATCTATAGTAGTGTGTATATGTTAATCCCAAACTCCTAATTTATCCCTCCCCCCACCTTTCCCCTTTGGTAACCATAAGTTTGTTTTCGAAGTGTGTGAGTCTGTTTCTGTTTTGTAAAGAAGCAAAAGCTAAGAGAATTCAGCACCACCAAACCCGCTTTACAACAAATGCTAAAGGAACTTCTCTAGATGGAAAAGAAAAGGCCACGACTAGAAATAAGAAAATTATGAATGGGAAAGCTCACCAGTAAAGGCAAACCTACAGTAAAGATAGGAAATCATCCACACACAAATATGATATCAAAACCAGAAATTGTGAGGAGAGCACAAATGCAGGATATTGGAAATGCATTTGAAACTTAGAGATCAACAAGTTAAAATCTTGTTGATCAAAATCAACAAATCTTTTGTAAATATAGACTGCTATATCAAAACCTCATGGGAACCACAAACCAAAAATCTACAGTAGATACACACACAAAAAAGAAAAAGCAATCCAAACACAAGATAGTCATCGAATCACAAGAGGAAGGGAAGAAAAAAGACCTGCAAAAACAAATCCAAAACAGCTAACAAAATGGCAGTAAGAACATACATATCAATAATTACCTTAAATGTAAATGGATTAAATGCTCCAACCAAAAGACATAGACTGGCTGAATGGATACAAAAAATAAGACCCATGTATATGCTGCCTACAACAGACCCACATCAGATCCAGGGACACATACAGACAAAGTGAGAGGTTGGAAGAAGGTATTCCATGCAAATGGAAATCAAAAGAAACCTGGAGTAGCAATACTCATGTCAGATAAAATAGACTTTAAAATAAAGACTAAGAGACAGAGAAGGACACTATGTAACGATCAAGGGATCAATCCAAGTAGAAAGGTTTTTTTTTTTTTTTTTTTGCTGTACGCGGGCCTCTCACTGCTGTGGCCTCTCCCGTTGCGGAGCACAGGCTCCGGACACACAGGCCCCGCGGCCATGGCTCGCGGGCCCAGCCGCTCCGCGGCATGTGGGATCCTCTGGGATCGGGGCACGAACCCGTGTCCCCTGCATCGGCAGGCGGACTCTCAACCACTGCGCCACCAGGGAGGCCCAAGTAGAAAGGTTTTAAAGGAAAGCTTGCTACCTTACAGCCAACTCAAGGCAGAATGGGTGTAGTCTGAACCTGTCCGGGGTTGGAGAACATTTTGTATCTGCTCATGGGCATATTCCTAGAAATGGAGAACTGAAAGCCAGTGTGTGCCTCTGAGCATCTCTGAGTTCAGTAGGGGGTCAGTAGGGAGGGCGCTATCTGCTGTCCTGGGATGATGATCCAAGGGAGGGGCGCCTGCCGCTCGGCCGACCTCAGCTGTGGAGGCCCAGAGTCTGGCCTTTACCAGCCTGTGGTGGCATCGTCAGGCCCCGAGTAAGTCATCCAACCAACACACCCCAGGGCACAGGGGTTAGGGGTTAGTTCACCTTGACAAATAACTGGCTTGGTGGTTGGTAAGAAGCGTGGTGGTTAAGCACGTGGGGTCTGAAGCCTAACGTATTTGGGTTGCACTAGCTGCCGTGTATGGAATTTAGGCACGTTACCTTACTACTTGAACCTCAGGCGTTTTGTCTGTAAAATGGGAAGAGTAGCAAACATTTATATTGTACTCACTAAGTGACAGCTGCTGTCTCTGTGCTTCAGGACCACTGACTCAGGTACTCTTCACAGCAACCCTATGAGGTAGGGACTACCATCACGCCCACTTTACAGAGGAGGAGACTGAGGCCCAAAGAGGTTCAGCGAATTGCTCCAGGTTACACAGCTGTTAAGGGTTGGAGCCAGGGTGTGAATCTTGGCAGCCTGTCACTGTTTCTCTCTCCTCTGCTTCCTCTCAGCGGGATTAAGAGGATTGGGAGGATCAAGTGAGATAAGCACTCAAGCAGTATCAGCTTTCCTCGCTGATTGTAACAAACCTAACAGCAACAGGAAAATCTATACGTGATCAGCGCCTTTTTTACCCGTCACCCAGCTCCTAGAAGCCAGGTCATAGTCTGAACGTTGCTTTGGCAATTACAGAAGTCACGCAGAGAGAATTCGGAAGGCTTAACCAAACGTCCCTCTGTGTGGACAGTGTGGGCACAGCCATAGGAGAGCCGACCAGGGCCGGGGGGGCCGCGGGGCTGAGCCGATGGCCGAGATTCCTTTCCAGCTCGCAGGACCTGGTGACTTTCTCCGCTTCAGGTGGCTCCGGGGTTCCAGACAGCAGCTCTGAACTATTTCCCCTCCTCTGTCATCTGGTGGATCAGATCTGCCCAGGGCGCTGTCACTGACCTCCGCCGCAGGGCTCAAGGGTGACACTCACACCTTCGAGGAAGTCCGCCACCGCCGACCAGCCTCCTCCACTTTGTGTTGAGTTCACAGCCTCGTCGTCAGGTGCAGGCTTCTTTCCAGATGGTTTTGCTATGGAGTTTAGAGATTATGCTGTGTCTGCGCTTTGTTTCCTTTTAAATTCATAAGTCATGATAAGTATATGTATATGGAACGTGTGTGTGCCTTTTGACTTAAAATAATAAAGCGAGTAACGACCCAGTCAGCATCTAGAACATTCCCTCTGAAGCCCCTCCCCTGTACTTCCGGGTCTTATTTCCTTCCTTCCTCCTGCCCCACCCGAGGGGTAACTGCTCCTCCAGATATCGTGTTAATCGTCTCCTTGCTTTATTAGAGTTTTACCACCAGTGTGCATCCCCACATAATTTATGGTTTTTGTGACAGGCTGTTGAATTGGAAAACTTGACTGAAGCCTCCAGATGCACTAGGTAGCAGTTACAAAAACGAGGTGTGAGCACGACCAAGATGGGCATTTTCAGAGGCAGTATCGGAACACGAGGCTCACAGCTCTTGAAAACCCTCCTTACTGTGAGGGTATAAGAAGCACCCATCTATCTGGAGAACCTTCTGCTGTGAATCTGCACCAGCCCCTCCCCCCCGGAGGAAATGGGGGTGGAGGTCCTGCCCACGCACCCCGAGCCCTGTGTCCCCTCAGCTGGGTGCGTGGTGGGCTGGCTCTGACTCTGGTGAGATGTTTGGGGGTGAGGAGAGTGAAGAGTAGCTGGGACAGGCCTCCCCCCCACTGCCGTGTTTGTTGGGGCCATTGTAGGGGGGCTCCCCCTGGACCAGGTGTGGCCCCTGCAGGGAGGGAGAGCCAGCCTGGAACTTGACCCCTGCCCAAGGACACAGCCAGTGGAGAGCTTGTGGAGTGAGTTTCAGGGCCTGGGTGCATCGCTCGCACCACAGGGGTCAGAGGGGAGCCCCTGGAGAATCCACAAAAGCACCCACGAGACTCAGAGTCAGGCCTGAGTGTCGGCTGGTCCGGAGAGTGCAAAGCCGTCTGTGCTGGTGAGGAGGAAGTTTGCCTGCATGTAAGAGAGAAAACAGTGGTAACACACAGTAGAAGTTGATTTCTCTCTTACGTAGAATCCGTTGGGAAGTAGGCAGTTCAGGGATGGGATGGGGGCGCCACACAGATGTCAAGATCACGCCTCCTGGTTCACTGCCCCACGGCCCAGGCCCATGACTGTGGTCCTCGTGTTCCTGCTCAGAGGGGCTGCTGCAGCTCCAGCCATCATGTTACGGTTCAGGCAGACAGAGGCAGAATCTGCTCCCTCCCTTTTAAGGATACTTTCAAGATACATCACCCAACATTTCTGCTTATATGCCATTAGCCAGAGTCGAGTCACGGCGTCAGGCCCAGCTCCAGGAAAGCCTTGGAAATATAAACTTGTTGCTGGGTAGCCATGGGCCCAGCTTAAAGTTGGGTTTCTTTTTGTCAAGAGGAAGGGACTAGTGGATATTGGGAGGCAGCCAGCAGCCTGTGCACTGGCAGTCAGGTGGCCTTTCTCCACGTTCCAGCACTGGAGGGGAGGGTAACTGCAGCCAGCAAGGGGGGAGGGGGAGGGGAGGAAATGCAGAAGCCAGTGCCTCTTACTCTTTCTGGCCTTACTTAAAGGGTCGATAATACACTGACCTGACATTTTATTTTCGGAGTCACAGTTGTGTTTTGTGACTTAAAGTAACTTTAGGACTTTCTGTTACCTACAAGTGACCAGAGAATTATGGGACCTACCAGAGTTTCCCTTGGGTAGCAGGGGGAAAACATACTGCTTGAATATTATATTTATTTCAACTTAATGTCTCTGTTATATAAAACCAACATGCCGTTTTCACACCTAAAATATTAATAATCATCCTTTAAAAAATCACCTAATACCCAGGCCATATTTAAGTTTTCCTCATTTTGTAATTACCTGTGGTGATGGATGTTAACTGGACTTGCTGTGGCGATCGTTTTGCAGTTTGTACAAATATTGTATCATTACATTGTACATCAGAAACTAATTATATTATGTTAGTTATACCTCAATTAAAAAATACATACTCTAACCTAGTAAGTCTGCTTATAATTATTCATCCTATGGCGATCATCAGACTAGTATCCAAAGGTGTGTAAAAGCATGTTCATCAAAACCTTATTTATAGAGAAAAGATCCTAAATATCACTCAGTGGGAAATGGGTTAAGACATTATTGTGCCTCCATACAGAGGAATTATTATTAGCCATTAGAAAGAATGATTAATGATGTGCAAATATGATTAAACTATATTGATGAGTGAAAAAAAGGTTTCCTTGATTATCTCAAGGAGTATCTTTTTCTTTGTTTGCATCTCATTTCCAAAAGGTCAGCGTGTGTGAGGTGTGTTTCAGGTGTATCTTAGCCCTCGATGTTCCCCTATCGGCAGAAAGACCTAGACCTCTCAGCACACAGAGTGCCTGGTGCATTGCCTCCGTAACCCTGTTTTAGAAATTTGGAGGAGGTTAGCGATAATCCGCATTCATGTGTCGCACAGCTGCTGACTTCTAAATCAGAAAGCTTGAGACAGTGGAGTTTGACTTGGGGCTTATCCTGAACAGAGAACTGATTTATTCTTACTAACGGAAAGTAAAGGTCTTCAAAGTGGGACATAAAGGAATCTATTTTATGCTTAAATAGAATTTCACATTGACCATTGATCGAGTGTGGGCCTTGGATGTGATGTTGTAATGGTAACATACCACAAGGAGCTTATTCCAAATTGACTAGGGTGCTTTATAAGATTGTATATTTAGAATATATGGATGTGATTGTATTTTTATTTAACCCGAATTTACTGGATACCTTCCACGTGAAACGCTGCTGTGTCAGACAAAAGACATAGAAAACGATGGGTTTTCTTAGGTCACTATTGCCTCTTCTCCCCGCTTCTTTCCACATGTTTTACTCTTTATCAATATACGTTATTAATCTTCAGAAACCCTCTTTCAGTGCTATACCATTCCCCAACACGTCAGTCTAAACGGCTGGTTAAGGAGTATCATCGTTTAGAAGTACAGGTTCTCCAGTTTTTAGGTATTTATATTTTATCCTTTTCATTCTTACAAATGAATTTGAGATATCCACATGTTCTACTTTTAAAAAAGAATAAATAAAGAACAACAATAAACCCAGTATCATCAAAGTTACAAAATAGATAAATTAGAAATTACTTACATTCTTAAAAAAAAAAAAACCCACCAAACTTTCCTTCATCCATGCAGTGATCCAAGGTAATACAGATAGCAGTTCATATAGCGGGGTAGTGTATTTGGAAATGACATAACTTTTAAAGATTCACATATATAACTTTTTCGCAACTTGACTTCTTGCCAAAAGTAAGGTGTCTGTGAATACTTCTTACTTTTGGTGTATATTGTAAACTCTTGAACCTTGATATTATTATTTATTCATTTAACACATGTTCATGGAACCCCTGCTATATGCCCTGCATTGAGCTGGTGCCAGGGAAAAGTCACATGAAGACACAGCTGGTTTTTATTCTAATTTCAGGGTTGGGGAAATGCAGTATCTAAGTGAAAGGGCAGCTACTGGAGAGTCAGTTTGTATTCATGTTCTGGTTTTCAAGAGATGGGCCTGGAGCACAGCAACTAATTTTTTTTTTTTTTTTTTTTTTTGCGGTATGCGGGCCTCTCACTGCTGTGGCCTCTCCCGTTGTGGAGCACAGGCTCCGGACGCGCAGGCTCAGCGGCCGTGGCTTACGGGCCCAGCCGCTCCACAGCACGTGGGATCCTCCCAGACCGGGGCAAGAACCCGCGCCCCCTGCATTGGCAGGCGGACTCTCAACCACTGCGCCACCAGGGAAGCCCCACAGCAACTAATTTGATACCTGTTCTATGGCAGCTGATAAATAGAGTTAACCACAGTGGATACTTATGGATCTTAAATTGGTATATTTTGTTGTAGAAACACTGGTAAAAACTCTTACTTGTGTATTTTAGGAAATTTAAAATAGTGTTTTTGAGTGCAGATTTTACATGTTAATATCTGTCAAACACAGTAGGAGGAATACAGTTAGCCCTTGTTAGTTTATTTAAAAACGTGCCATTTTTAACACACTGGTTTCTAGAAAACAAGGAAGATCTGATTAAAGCTAGATTGATCCAGATTGCAGCATTTGGCTTACATTACTTAATTCTCTTAACTTGGAAGATTTAGAATTGATTGTAAGAAAGGGTTTGGCGAATGACACTTTTTTGGAAATGTTCTTGTTTTCCGCATGCAATCAATGCATTATGGAGATAAAAACTCTGATAAATTTCATCAGATTTCACTCTGATGAAATGGCAAATAGAGTTGCTGCGTGGCCTGACAACTAGGTTGTTATTTGATTCAACATTTTAATTTATTTTCTAAATGATTAACCATGACAACAGTTTAAAAGAAGTTCTTAATGTAAAATTATAGAGGATGCTGACAAATAAATATCTGCCTAAGCAAGAGCTTTTCTTTTTCTTTTTTTTATTGTGGTAAAATACACATAACGTAAAACTTACCATCTTAACCATTTAAAAATGGTTACTTACAAGTGTACAGTTAAGTGACGTTAAGTATATTCACATTGTTGTGCAGCCATCACCACCATTCATCTCTGGAACTCTTTTAGGAGCTAATTGTTATTACTGTTATTTTGAAGTGCCATGTTCTAGCTAGCCTGATGGAATTTCATTATGGACAGGTGGCATCGCAAGTTCTCAGGTCTTTAAGTTTTAAGGTGGTGTGTCACAAAACACCCATCTTTAGAGGACTCATGAGGCCCTTTCTTAAAGGTAGCCCTTCCATTTCCCCATACTCCCTAATCCCAGTGGGGATCCCAGCCAAGGTTAGTTCTGCTACGGAGTCCAAGCTTGCACTGCTCACTGCACGACAGCCAGTAAATCGAGAGAAGAGGTGTTGGGACAGGGAATAGTAACTTTATTTGGAAAGCCAGCACACAGAGGAGATGGTGGACTAGTGTCCGGAAGAACCATGTTCCCCAAGTTGGAATTCAGGCTTCTTTTATACTGAAAGGGGAGCAGCGTGGTTGTTGTAAACTTCTTGGAGCTGGAATCCTTTGTTCTTGCAGCTGTGCATGTAGGTCAGGTCAGGACGTTCCCTTAAGTCTCCAACAAGGCAAAGGTTATTCTCTGTTTTGCAACTTTTTATCCTTATGTGAGTGGAAAAGTGTTATACCTTTAAAGGTCAGAGCCTTGAGAACGGGCTTCCTGTATATTTCAGGCAATAGGCAACATTCTTGTAGCAAAAGCAACAAAATACAGAGTTAAAGAAACAGATCCAATAAGGAGTCAGATTTGTTCTTCCCTATTACAATTCCCTGACGCTTCCTCAAGTTCTCCGACTCCTCTTCCCAGGGGTATGTGCTCGAAGTCCCCACAAGCTTTAGACCGTGTCCTGCTGGCTGAAGGATGCAGGAGGCCAGGTCACGGTCATCCCAGGCGTGGTGCATGAGAGCTGCCTGGGAGCAGCCTTTCGGGGTTAGTGAGGAAGTTCTGGCCAGTGGCAGTTGGAGTCTGGTTTGCAAGATGATCAGAAGATGGAAAACACGAGAATTATTTGTTACTGGCAAGCACCAGCATCTTGAAGGACACGCTGCCCTAGGAGTACAGTCAGAGGATGGCCAGAGAGGGGCTGCTGCTCCCACTTGGTGGTTACTTGCTGGGCCTGGAGGTACAGCTGCCGGGTGACCACACCTGTGTCTGTGTCTCCACACAGGCCGCCTTATCACGTTACTTTTTTTTTGGCTCATTCCCCGCCCCCCTTTTTTGGATAAAGTCCATTCAGAATAGCAGTCATTTAAACACTGTCATTCTCAGCATGGACGTAATACACATTTACCAATGCAGAACGTTTTTAGTCATCTAGCGTAAGCAGTTTCTGCATTGACAACTCGCTTGGGCCTCCAGTGTGCAAATTCTCTTGGGGCTGCACTTCGGCCCTCTCCGGAACCAGGGCCGAGCCGGGAGCCTGGCCTTGTTCCCAGGAGTCGGCCTGTCTCTGCCTTCGTAATCCTTTGGTTGGTTAGGATTTGGGGATGATGATACTGAGAGTCTAAAGAAGGGAGCGTGGTGACTTGTAATGTGATTTTTGGCTTTGCGTTTCTCAAGGAACGAGCTTTCTGCTTTTCTATCACTGAGGAGCTGAGAGTCGGGGTTGCAGAGTGGGGGTCTCTATCTGCTTCGTGGGCACCTTCAAAAAGATTGGAAGGATTTACCTAGGAGGTCTCTAGTCTGGTGGGCCGCCCCTGCACCACCCTTCCCTGTGGTCCCCCCTCTGCCACAGGGATGGCCTGGTCCTGCTCACGTCCGTGTTTCTCCTGGGAGAGCTCCGCGGCGCTCCCTCCAGGGAGCTGGGGCGGTCGGGCGTGTGTCCCTCCCTGAGGGAGGAGCCTGGGATCAGCTCCGTGGAACGCGCTGCAACCCTTCTTTCTCACTGCTGCCGAGTGTCCCCAGGAGGGACCCGGAGTCCCCCCTCCCCAGGGGCTGGGTGATGGGGATTACCCTTCCCTGGGGGGTCAAGGACCGGGAACGGAAGTCTTGTCACATTCTGGGTATGTGCCCCGTATGTCCTGGAGCTGGATCCTCCGCGCCTGGGCAGTTCAGGAGAAAAACATCCTTAGATTGAAGTGAAAGGAACAATAGCCTCCTGGTTTGCCTCGGTGAGGTCCTGGGCTCTCTCAGTTGACCTAGATCTCGATCGAGTGTAGATCTCTATGGAGTCTAGCTAGCGCTCTGATACTGAAGCTTCTCTACAGCAACCCGGGCTGTCCAGTCCGTGTTTGAATACTTCTGGGGACAGCAAACTCACCACTTTACGATGCGGTCCATTCTGAATCTGGGTGGCCCAATTTGAAAGCTTTCCTTGTGTTTTCTACAGCTGCTACCCAGTGGTCTTAAATTCTGCCCCTTAGAGACACGAAGTGCAATTGGATAAGGTGGGTACGGTTTGCATGTGAATCCTGTCTGGAAACATGCACCCAATCATGTAACAAGCAAGCAGGCAAGCACACACATGAATGCGTAAGTATCGGAGTGAGCTGAGCCTGCTTCTTGACTCCATGTGTTATTTTGTGTGATTTTTCTCCCTTGGCTTAACATGCCCAGAGCTTCCGGGTGCACGCGTTAGTTTTCAAAAGATACGACTTTCCTTCCTGGCAACAGGAGTACATCTCAGCCACACTGGGCTGAATCTGGTAGGCCCAATTTAACTGGTTTATGCTGTTATGGAAATATCTGTGGGATATTTTGTCAGAGGACAGAGAGGAAATTTGTGTTAATTGCCTTGGGTAAATATATTCAGCTTAAAAAAGAAAGGGAACAGTTAAAATTTTCCCTTGGTAAACTCGCCAGTAGCATGACATCTGTAAACTCATAGCTTCTTGCCTGAAGGATAATTTTATTTAGTCCTCTTTTCTTTCACCTTCTTTTTTTTTTTTTTTTTTTTTGCGGTATGCGGGCCTCTCACTGTTGTGGCCTCTCCTGCTGCGGAGCACAGGCTCCAGACGCGCAGGCTCAGCGGCCATGGCTCACGGGCCCAGCCGCTCCGCGGCATGTGGGATCTTCCCAGACCGGGGCACGAACCCGTGTCTCCTGCATCGGCAGGCGGACTCTCAACCACTGCGCCACCAGGGAAGCCCTCTTTCACCTTCTTGAAAGACTCAGGCTAGAGGGGAATTAAGTCTCCTAGGGTCCAGGAAAGAGTTAAGTTTTTTTCCGCAATGCAGTAATACACACCTAAAACCATTCCAGAGTTTTGGGTAGAACTTGTAAGAAAGTATTAAAACTTGAGAAATGAATTAACAAGCCACCTTTTTATGCGGCAGCAACACGCCTCTTCACTGAATGAATAGCACTTTATCCTCAGCTGCGTAAATCGTGGGCAGAAATGTGGAGCCACCTCTGCATCAAGGAGGGTGCCTGTGTGGGTATGTGTGAGTGTGTGTGCCTGTGTGTGCGTGCGTGCTCAGATTAGAACAGATCCACGCAAATAAGACGAAAAGTCTGACCTAAACACACAGAACCTTGAAAGAATTTAGAATAAAACTCTATCTTCAGCTCACACCACTGAGTTTAAGCCTTTCTTAAACTTCATTCTTACTATAGTTCTAATAATTCCTGCTACCCACGTGGAGAATGCTCCATATTCTGTTACTGAATGCAAGTTTGTGTGCCCGGCCCACAGTGAGGCCAAACAAACTGAAACTTTGGAGTTTGGAGCAGAAAAGTCTATTGCAGGGCCATGCAAGGAGATGGGTGGCTTGTACCTCCCAAAACCCCTGCCTGAACTCATCCAAGGGTTGCAGCAAAGCACTTTTAAAGGCCAGGTGAGGGAGGGGCATGGTTAGTTGTTGCAGACTTCTTGGTGTTGGAATCCTTTGTTCTTGAAGCCCTCAGTGTAGTTCAGGTTAAGATGTTCCTGTAAACCTCCAACAAATGTTATTCTCTGTTCTGCAACTTGATCTCTATATGAATGGACTCTTAAAGGTCGGAGCCTCAGAATGGGCTCTCCTGTATATTTCAGGCTACAGGCAACATTGTTTTACAAAAGATGCAGAGCCAGCATGACTAAGCACAGGCCGCAGGGCACAGAGGTTAAAGAAAAAGGAACAGATCTAATATGGAGTGAGATTTGTTCTTCCCTATTACAGTTCTAGCCTTCATCCTGCTCACTTCTTATTTTTAGGGCTGACTAATAGGTGTGTTAATATTTTTCCAAATCAAATAGCTGAAATATGACTGTAAAATTGAGATTACTTCTTTTGAAATAATGTAGACATATAACAGTGATTCCTTTGTGCAGTCACTGTGATGTTTTACACAGACTAATTCCCTTAATCCTCGCAACAGCCTAAAGAGGTGGGCGCACCCGTTAGCTCCATTGTACAGACAAGGGAACTGAAGCTCTGAAGTCTCACCGTCTCACCCCGCTTGCCTCTGCTGAGGGGGAGCCCTGCCCGAGGTCCTGGCAGTTTGTCCTGGTGGCAATTTGTCCTGAGTGTGGCTCAGTCACTCCTTGACATGGCCTCTCAGAGCGTAGCTCCTAGAACTACTGTCCCCCTTGTAGTGACATCCTGCGTCTGTTGTATCAGTTAGGATAACCCCGAGAGGTTACCATAAAGAGACTCAACAATCATTCTAGCGGCTTAAGGAAAAGAAGGTTTTATTTCCCTCTCACGAGGTCTGAGGGGACATCTAGGCGAGCAGGGCAGTTTTGCTGCCGGGAGTCCTTCGTGGCCTCAGGTTCCTATTCCTTCCAAGTCAGTGCTCTTGTCACCTTTAGGGCGCTGTTGGCACCTGTGTGATGGGGGCTGGGTGGTGGCCGTGCTCAGATTCGGCCCCTGGGGATGGGAAGGAAGTGGAGGTCACCTGCCCTCTGTCTGCTTCAGCTCTGAGGCCTTGTCTGCCCAGGCGTGGCGTGTGTTACCCTGTACATCTTCCATAGAACAGAAGTTAGTCTCACCTGCCATGGGCATGGTGCCACGCCTGTCTGCAAGGAAGGAAGGGACATGCAATCCATCCATGGTTTTGGGAACAAGGGGAGAGCGGATTTTGGTGGGCAACCGGCAGTGTCCACCATGTGTGTAAAAAAGAACATAATTTTCTTGATAAAAATAGCATATCATCATTATAAGAAATCCAGCAAGTAAAGAAAGTATTTAAAAAAGGGGGCTTCCCTGGTGGCTCAGTGGTTGAGAGTCCGCCTGCCGATGCAGGGGACACGGGTTCGTGCCCCGGTCCGGGAAGATCCCACATGCCGCAGAGCGGCTGGGTCTGTGAGCCATGGCCGCTGAGCCTGTGCGTCCGGAGCCTGTGCTCCACAACGGGAGAGGCCACAACAGTGAGAGGCCCGCATACCGCAAAGGGAGGGAAAAAAGAAAAAGAAAAAAAAGAAAAAAAAACACTCCTGGTTCCACTGAAGCAGACTTTTTATTTTAAAGTATCACCCACCCCTTCCATTAAGCTCTCTGATCTCCTCGGGGGGGATTACAGCTCTCCCTGCAGGGTAGAGTCTGGAGGGATTGTAAAGCAGGGGCCTCTCCCTCCCCTTGCCCTGGGGGGCGGTGTGTGTGTGACCCAAGCTGGGTAAATGGGGTTCCTTCCCAAGGATTAAGGAGAGTGACAAAGATTAAAAATGCCGGGGCTCATTTATCCCTGATGGTGGCACCTGAGCGGCATTCCTGGGTGAGGACTTTCTTGAAGTCGCCTTACTTCTCACTTATTTACTGGCTTGGCTTACCAGCTCACAATCCCCTGAGCTCCCAGTATGGTCGTAAAACTCGTTTGGTTTGAGTTAGTCAGAACTGGTCCCTGTTGTTCGCAGCTAAAGATCTCTAACTGATAAACTTGCTATTTAGAGGAAATTTCTGCCAACGTTCCATGTATTTTCCTTCCATTGTCTCTTCATATATTTTTCCATGCTCACAATATTTATATTGTTCGTACAATTTTATACCCATTCTAAAAATAAGTGTTTTTCCTATTTCACCAAGTTAGCATGGATGTTTCATATTTATTAAGGTAATTAACATTTTTTGTGTCTTAAATAAATGTTTTTCTTTATTAGGCCTCATTTTAGGAACACAAGGCTATTTCATTTATTAAAGGTCCTGAACATACTTGCATTAAAATTGAATTTTCACTTATTTTAAAATTTGTAACTACTTGCAATACCCTTTTAAATCCAAACATGCATATCCAAGTATACGCTTTCTAACATCTAGGCGATTCAGGCAGGATTGCCAGTGTCTTATTACTAAATCCGAGGCCCCATGACTTGCCTTGGGTAATATGGCCATGATTACTGGCCATGATGATTGGCCAACATTATCAATTTCTGGTCTTTGCAGACATTCAGGTCTATTGGTGCATTGTCACGGGCTCTTATTTATCGAGTTGGCTTTCAGAGCCACGTTGGACGCTCCCCAGGGTCTTGGGCAGCCAGCGGGCAATGATTCTGGTAGCTGTGTGTCCAGAACCCCCGGCTCTGACTGTTCTGGAGGGTAGGCTGCACTGGAGAGGCTCGAGTGCCTTTGAATTCTGTGCCCATCTGAGGATGAGCTGTTACCCACACTGCCCGAGGAAGCCTGTGCTTATTCCTGGCCTGACGTAGCTTCCTGGGTAAGGATGGGTTCAGGGTCAGGTTAAACAGCCGGGGTCAGGGGTAGGTGGAGGCACCGGCCAAGGCTGACGCAAGGGTGGAGGTCACGGGTCAGACGCCTCGAGGAAGCAGGGTGTGTCGGGGCACCAGGTGCGCGTGGGGCCTCCCACCTGACCCACTGCGGTCCTCTAACCCCGAAAGGTCATGACACGTGGAGCACGTGCGTTGTCTCACCAGCAGCCCTCAAGGCTGTGGATCCCGGGACGTCCGGGCAGAGTGTGCTTACGTTGGTGCCTTGCTTTGGACTCCCTGCAGCTTCATCGCCCCCGTCTCTCCTCGTTCATAAGCCGAGGGTGTTGTGGGCAGGATAGTCGCCTCCGAAGATGCCCACATCCTCATCCCTGGAACCCGTGGTATCTCACGTGGCAGAAGGGGCTTTGCAGATGTGATCGGGATTAGGGGCCTGGAGACAGGGAGATTATTCTGGACTCTCTGGGGGGCCCAGTGTGATCACAAGTCTTCAAAGAGTCAGAAAGGAGATGTGAGGAAGAGAACAGAGAACCAGATTGACGTGATGTGAGAAAAACGCAAGCAGCCATCGCTGGCCTCGGGAGTGGAGGCCGGAACCGCGGGCCAGGGTGAAGGCGGTTTCTGGAGACTGGGGAGGTGACGAGATGCTTCTCCCGGAGAGGCTCCCTGTGTTCCAGAAGGATGCCGCCCCGGGAGACCCCTTTGTGGACCTACGACCTCCAGGACTGTAACAGAATACATCTGAGACGTTTTAAGCCACCAAGTTGGTGGTAATTTGTCACAGCAGCTGCAGGAAGTGGGCGCAAGCGTGCTGCCGGGCTGGCCCTGCTTCCCGGGGTCACCCTGGCCCAGGGAATCAGAAACAGAGAAGCCAGCGCAGAGGGTTCATGCAGAAACCCCACCTTCAGGCGCCAATATACCCAAGAGCCAGAAAATCCTAGGGTTTTAGAAATGGGATATTTGAAGCCCCCCTCCTAAAAGAAAGGTGATAAAAGTGGTGATAAAAATAGAATAAACTACTTCTACAGATAGAAGAAAGTCTCCTACCGTTGAAAGATAGACTCTTTGGTCAGAGTTCTATTTCAAACGGACTATTTTGATTTTCATTTGAATTTGGGACCAGGATCGTTTACAGATTATAATATACCAACCTGAGTTTTCCAGGGCATTTATAGAATGTTCTCACGTACAGTACCATTACATGGTGACGGGGTATCATTATGTTTAACCATGAGCTTCACAAAGGAGCCACTTTTTCCAAAGTGAAGGTCACATAGTGTGGGAGGGGCTAACCATGACCTCTGTGCCCTGAGGCAGAAAATAAAGCTGTCGACTTACCTTCCTTCCCCGCCTTCATCTTCTCTTTTTATCCCTGTAGCATTGCCTTGTTAGTGGTTAGTTTTATAGATTCCTTTTCCTTTTTTTACTCTTGTTAACCTGAGAACCGACCCAGTCAGCCACCCTTGAGGTCTGAGATGAACATTTATTCTTTTTCCGAATAGTCCCTCGTATCTGGAGAGAATGGAAGTGATGTGACGTTTCCACTGATGTGATGCTAATACCTAGTGCTAATGTTGAATGTGAATGTATAGTGTTTAATGCCAATATATAATGTTTAATGCTAAATATAGTACTGATGGCCAGATTTTTTTTGTTGTTCTTGGCACACTTGTCTTTTATCAGCACGTTCAAAACGTTAAGCACACGTATGATATTGTTTTCAGTTCTTTAGACTTGTACCAGAAGTCCTCCCAAATATAAGAACTTGAAAATAAGGGAAATAACCTTTGACCTTAAATTTTGATATCAATCCATTGGGTCTTTGGGTCAGAGCCCCAACTGTTGCATCTCTTTCAAGAGGTGAAGGGTTCCCAGAATTTCAGTTTGACGGTAGCCTCACTAAGTGAATATTAGCCTGTGTACCTGGAGGAGGCTGGCTCTCAGGTGGAGACACTGAAAAGGACAGTCTTGAGACAGACATTGGAATTGCCTCTCTATGCTTTGTCCCCAGAACTGAGGTGGGTGGCCGGCAGTGGTAGCCAGTGAAATCCAAATAGTTGCTCTGAAAAGACTTATGAAATGTCTGCACCCTCCCTCGTTCTGGTTTCCCAGCAACGTTCTGATGATTACTTGGCTTCCTGTGTAGCAGCAGATCCCGCTACTCAGGAGAATACACTGGTCCCCGTGATGTTATTTCCCATCGCAGAAGACGAACTGGTGCTCTGATCACGCCCAGCACAGGGACTAGGTTAGTCTGAGTCTCTCTGAGTGATGACTTGGCCCCTGCCAGTTAAATGAGGTTTCCGGGTGTGCAAGGCCAGTGCTCCACTGGGACTCTGGGCTGTGAGGCCCCCTGAGGGGCGGCTGGCCAGACCGTGTCTGGTGGCCACACGCTCGCGTCCGCAGACTTCCCCGCTCGTGGGCACTGGGACAGGAAAATGAGGCGCAGATGGTGTTGGGAGTTTGTGACCACACCTGCCTTTGAATCTTGGCTGTCACTTAATAGCTACTTGACCTTGGGCACATGACCTTCCCGAGCCTCAGTTTTCTTCTCTGTAAATTGGAGACACTACCTATGTTTTAAGCGTACCTGGAACGTAGTGAGCTTACAAGAAATTTTAGCTGTTGGTATTCCTTTAATTAGCTAAAGGCATCATGAGATGCTGAAACAGCTCATTTCTTCCTTCATTTATAGGAGAACATTTCATCTTATTTTTCATTTTATTTATTGATTGATTGAAGTGTAGTTGATTTACAATGTTGTGTAAGTTTCAGCAAAGTGAGTCAGTTGTATATATACATACATACATATATATTCTTTTCAGATTCTTTTCTATTATAGGTTATTACAAGATATTGAATACAGGCCCCTGTGCTATAGAGGTCTTTGTCGGTGATCTTTTTTGTATACAGTAGTTTGTTCTATGAGAATGTCCATTGGGCTCCTCTGTGCCATAGTCTGCAGTGTGGAATCCTGGGAAAGAGCCGTCCCAGGGCGGGCAGTGTAGCCTCGCGACCTGATGCCTCTTGCTGCCTTGTTGGTCTTTATGTTCTTTTTCTCATCTAAGGAGAAAAAAGAGAAAAAAAAATGATTAAATAATTACTTTAAATCATTTGAAATGTAAGCAAAATAGCTTATATTGAACTTAAACCAGAATTGGTCAGTCAGCTTTAAATCACAGAAAGAAAGACTTCAGTACCAAATTTATTTTTTGCTTGAGTTGAGGACTTACTCAGTGTTGGTACCAGCATGTTAAGACACTCGGCTGTAGCAACATGTTAGCTGTTTTCTATCTTTACGTTGATTGCAACAGGGAATTTGTTTTTATAGCTATTAATGTTTCTTTTGAAATTAATATGCTAAGGGAGACATTTAATCATCCATAAAAATGTTGACTTTATGTAAAAGAAACAGCCAAAGCCAATTAGCATGTATGAATTTGCCTATGTAGTCCGACTTATTAGCTGTAGATGTGTTTTCAATGTGATGCATGGTATTTTTTGACTCTGTGATATGGTGAGAAGAAATGGCTGTCATTTCAAATTTAACCTTTGAGGTGGCAAATAGATTTGTGTTGACTGTTACAGTCTATGTGTTTTAGGTAGAATATTTGTGCAGTTATTGATTTCACAGTGAAAACAGTGCTCTCCATGCTTCTTCAATCAGAATCCTTCTTTGTGTGTGAGGTGAGGTGGGTGGAGACAGGTAACTTGAGGTCTTGGCTGGGGCTCTGAGGTGTGTAGTTGGGTCTCCATGGAGGACCAGTTACATGGTCTCCAGGGTGGTGTTTACAAGGAGGACCGGGGGCCTCCCGAGAAAGGGTGTAGACTGGGCAAGATGGCCCTGAGGGTTAGCAATAGGTGTCAGCTTCGGAGGGTGAGGTGGGATTTACGTCCACGCGCTGCCCTCTGTTTGGCCTGGTCTGGTGAACTTGGCCCGAGTCCCAGCTGGCAGTGGGACTTCTTAAAGCAGATGGTGAGGGTGTGACCTCCTGCACTGTTGGTGGGAATGTAAATTGGTGCAGCCACTATGGAGAACAGTATGGAGGTTCTTCAAAAAACTAAAAATAGAGCTACCATATGATCCAGCAATCCCACTACTGGGCGTATATTGGGACAAAACTATAATTTGAAAAGATACATGCACCCATATATTCATAGCAACACTATTTACAATAGCCAAGACGTAGAAGCAACCTAAGTGTCCATCAACAGATGAATGGATAAAGAAGATGTGGTGGGCTTCCCTGGTCGCGCAGTGGTTGAGAGTCCGCCTGCCGATGCGGGGGATGCGGGTTCGTGCCCCGGTCTGGGAGGATCCCACATGCCACGGAGTGGCTGGGCCCATGAGCCATGGCCGCTGAGCCTGCACGTCCGTAGCCCGTGCTCCGCAACAGGAGAGGCCACAGCAGTGAGAGGCCCACGTACCGTGAAAAAAAAAAAGAAAAAAAATAGAAGATGTGGCACATGTATACAATGGAATATTACTCAGCCATAAAGAAGAATGAAATATTACCATTTGCAGCAACGTGAATGGACCTAGAGATGATCATACTATGAGAAGTTAGTCAGACAGAGAAAGACAAGTATCATATGACATCACTTATATGGAGGATCTAAGAAATGATACAAATGAACTCATTTACAAAACGGAAACAGACTCACAGACATAGAAAACCAGTTTATGGTTACCAAAGGGGAAAGGGGGGGAGGGGTAAATTAGCAGTATGGGATTAGCAGATACACACTACTATATATAAAATAAAGAAAATCAACAACAAGGACCTACTGTATGGCACAGGGAACTATATTCAATATCCTGTAATAACCTATAGTGGAAAATAATCTGAAAAAGTATATATATGTGTGCGTGTGTGTGTATATAAAACGGAGTCACTTTGCTCCACACCAGGAACTAACGCAGCACTGTAAATCAACCCTACTTCAATATAAAAAAATAGACCCCCTCCCCCAAATCACAGAGGGTGTGAACACTGAGCAGCGTCTGGGGGTGGGGTGGTGGGAGACGCTGAAAGCACTGGGCGGTGCTGCGTGTACCCCGTGTGGATGCCGCGGGGGGCACGGAGGGTGGTGCCCCCCATTTGGGACTCGGTGAGTCAGGGCAGGGAGCGTGTGTGTGTGGGTGACCAGCCGTGCTCAGGTGGCAGCAGTGGGTTGTGGAGATTGCGGTGGCCGAGGACCCTGGGGGGGCCTGGGAGGAAGACACGGAGAGAGCCTTGTGTAGGTCGTGGGCACCAGCCTTGAATGGAGGAGCCAGTGGGGACACTTGCGGGTGGCCGAGTTCCAGCAGAGGGAGAGGGCCGGCCGCACAGCTGGGATCCTGCTTCTGGCAGCCCCCTACGTATTGCCCAGGCCCCGTGCCGTCTGGGAAAACAGTGCTGCAAACCCCTGGGCGTGTTTTCTTGGGCGCCCTGGCCCTGCGGCTGAGCTCGGACAGCCTCAGGGTCTCTGCACAGGGCTGTTGTCACAGCACCGCAGGGCCTCCTTCCCTGCAGGCTGAGGCTCAGATTCCTCATCGGGGGCTTTTGCTGCGATGCTTTGAAACATGGGACTAAAACCTCCTCGAGGGAGCCGCTCCGCCAGGGTGTTCCTGGGCACCAGCCAGCAGCCCCAGAATCATCTGGAGAGGAGGGAGGAAGGGTGGTCCCCTTGGGGCCCCGAGAACGCGTATCTGGGGCTCTTTAAGTGGGCGGGTGGAAGGGAGCGTGGAGACAGGGAATCCTAGACGTGTTCCCTGCCACGCTCCTCAGCCGCGTCTGTCCGTCCGTCTGTCCGTGGAAGGGGAGCCGCCTTAACCCCTCCAAGAGGCTCCAACCCGTGCCGTCCACCGGTAGAGATGTACTCTCTTGGATTGCAGTATTGCTCCAGGTGGGATAAAGGTGCTATTTGAGAGTGAAGTGGCCCAGTTTAAATGCTCTTAGCTAGAAGCCCTTCTCCCCTCTCTGAGCTCCCCTTAGCACCCCAGCTGTGGCGCACGTTCCGTCCGGTGGTAGGAGTATTCCTCCGTGTTTCCATCTCCCCTGATAGATGATCGCCGTCTGAGGGCTGCTGGGACCAGGCCTTTCTCATCTCCCTTACTGTCAAGGACACCTCTTCCCCAGTGCTTTGAGACTGAGTTTGGCTGCATGTAATAGAAAATCTGAACCTCTAGATTGAAATGGGGCTGTTTATTTTTCTTGTGCGGCAAGATGTGCAGAGGATGTAGTGGTCCAGGCTGGTGCCCAGTCCCCTGATGGTGCAGCATCCCTGTCCTCAGCTTTCTGCTCTGCTTTTCTCTCATTCTTAGGTCTAGAAATGGCTCTTGTACCTCTAGAAATGGTCCTTACGTGGCCTTCCCAGTAGTAAGAAGGGTGAGTGGTGATGTCAAAAGGTGTGGGCCAGCGGAGTGTGCTTCTCTTTTTTTCAAAAGGACTTTATTTATTTTTATTTATTTATTTGGCAACGTTGGGTCTTCATTGCTGCGCGCTGGCTTTCTCTAGTTGTGGCGAGTGGGGGCTACCCTTCGTTGCGGTGCACGGGCATCTCATTGCGGTGGCTTCTCTTGTTGCAGAGCACAGGCTCTAGGCACGCAGACTCAGTAATTGTGGCTCGCGGGCTGTAGAGCGCAGGCTCAGTAGTTGTGGCGCACGGGCTTAGTTGCTCCACGGCATGTGGGATCTTCCAGGACCAGGGCTCGAACCCATGTCCCCTGCATTGGCAGGTAGATTCTTTTTTCTTCTTTTAAATAAATTAATTAATTTTTGGCTGCGTTGGGTCTTCGTTGCCACGCGCCGGCTTTTCTCTAGTTGCGGCGAGCAGGGGCTACCCTTCGTTGCGGTGCACGGGTTTCTCATTGTGGTGGCTTCTGGCAGGTGGATTCTTAACCACTGCACCACCAGGGAAGTCCAGACAAAGCCTCACTTCTCTTGTTCTTAGGAAAAGGACAGCTTTCTTCTGCCCACACCTCCCTGGCCAGAAGTAGGCCATCCTTAGCTGCAAGAGAGCCAGGGAAATGAAGCTGCTTTCTTATGGAGGGTATGTTGCTGCATGGAGCAAAATTGGGGTTCTAATGGTAAAGAATAAAGGAGAAGGTAGGCAGCTAGCATTGAGAGACATGCTGCCACGTAGAAAAGACTCAAACAAACTCTTGCCAAGTGAGTGGTTTTAATAGCGGACAGGAAGCTCTGTGGTAAGAGGGAGGGTGAAGGTCTAGACCCTGAAGCACACGGGATATTTGGGGCGGCTGCTCCCGCCAGCGCCGGAAGACTGGAGGGTTTAACTCTTGGAATTCACTGTCTTCCTGCAGTTTTCCTTTTTTCTTTCTCCAGCTTTGATGAGGTAATGATTGACAAATAAAATTGTAATATAATTTAAAGTGTGCAGTGTGAAGATTTGATATAATTGGTGAAATGATCACCACAGTCAAGTTAATTCACACATCTACCACTTCAGAGTTAACCTTTTTTTGTTTTTTTTTGTGGTGAGACTACTTCTGATCTACTCTCTTAGTAGATTTCAAGTATATCATATACTATTATTACCTATAGTTCCCATGCTGTATCCTCAGAGCTTCATTCATCTCATAACTGGAAGACGGTACCTTTTGACCAAAATCCCCCTCACCCAGAAATAAACATTCTGCTGTTTCTGTGAGTTTAAGGGTCTTGTTGGTTTTCTTAGAGTTCACATGTGATACTGTACAGTATTTATTTCTCTCTGACTTATCTCAATTCGCATAATGTCCTCTGGGTTCATCCATGTTGTTGCAAAAGGCAGTACAGTTCACCCTTGAACAGCCTGGGGCTTAGGGTCACTGACCCTCCACGCAGTTGAGTATCTGCTTATAATTCATGGTCAGCTCCATTCCTCGTATACGCGGGTCCTCAGGATACAGTTTTGCATCCGCAGACTCAACCAGCCTTGGATCCTGTAGTACCATAGTATTTCCTGTTGAAAACAATCTGAGTATAAGTGGACCTACGCAGTTCAAACCCATGTTTTTCAAGGGTCAACTCTACTTCCTTCTTTTGGATGGATGAATAATATTCCATTGTATGTGCGTGTGTGCGTGTGTGTGATTCACATTTTCTTCATCCACTCATCCATTGATGGACACTTAGGTACTTCGGTTGTTTCCGTATCTTGCCTCATGAGAATAATGCTACAGTGAACATGGGGGTGCAGACAGCAATTTCATTTCCTTTGGATACATCCCCACATGTAGGATTGCTGGATTATTAGTTCCATTTTAAATTTTTTGAGGAATCTTCACATTTTTTCCTACAGTTGCCACTCCGTTTGTATAACTACCAACAGCGTTCTCTTTCTCCACATCCTTGCCAACATTTGTTGTCTCTTAGGTGCGATAATAACAGGTGTGACGTGATATTGTGGTGTGATTTAAATTTCCCTGATAATTAGTGATGTTGAACATTGTTTCATATATCTGTGGGCCATTTGAGTGGTTTCTTTGGAAACATGTCTATTTAGGTCCTTTGCCCATTTTTAAATGAGGTGTTTTTTTTTTTTTTTTGCTATTGAGTTGTAAGAGTTCCTTATATATTTTGGATATTAACCCCTTATCAGATATGTGATTTGCAAATATTTTCTCCCATTCCGCAGGTTGCCTTTTTTAAAAAAATTTATTTATTTTTGGCTGCGTTAGGTCTTCCTTGCTGCGCGTGGGCTTTCTCTAGTTGTGGCGAGTGGGGGCTACTCCTCTTCTTTGCAGTGCATGGGCTTCTCATTGCGGTGGCTTCTCTTGTTGCGGAGCATGGGCTCTAGGCGCACAGGCTTCAGTAGTTTTGCTTCGTGGGCTCAGTAGTTGTGGCTCGTGGTCTCTAGAGCGCAGGCTCAGTAGTTGTGGTGCATGGTCTTAGTTGTTCCGCGGCATGTGGGATCTTCCCGGACCAGGGCTTGAACCCGTGTCCCCTGCATTGGTAGGTGGATTGTTAATCACTGCGCCACCAGGGAAGTCCCCTGTTTACCTATTTTATATATTACTATATACTACTTGTTTGTAGATGTCAATCCCAAACTCCTAATTTATCTCTCCCCCTACTCCTGCTATCCCCTTTGGTAACCGTAAGTTTGTGAAAAATATTAATTTTTAGATGTAATGATAATATTGACTTAGGAGTTTATACTGTAAAAGCTTCCCTTAAGCTTAAGTTTTATTTGTGATATTCCTTTAAATTGACACCACAGTGTTGGGATGTATTACTTCTTGCCAATCAGCTCACAGGGTTTGATCGACCAATGTGAATCCTGTTAAAATTTATTGTTAAACTTGTTAGAATCCCTTCCTTTGTCTCTTTTTCTACTTCCTCCCCACCGTACCTTCCTGCAGGAAGGTAATGTTTTCTACTGCTGTACAATTGATTCAGAAACATTTCCGGATGAAAATATCTGTTCTAAAACTTTCAGTTTCTGTATTTCCTGCGCCTTCCCCAGCACTACTCAACTATCATTTTGATGATTTCTTGCTTTTTATTGGGCCTGACTTAGCCCAAGACCATGAATTATCCTGTAAAGACATAGGAGAACCTAAAGTTGTATTGCCCTCTGAAACAGCTTTATATTGAAAGCATAAATTAAGGGGAAAAAAAGAATATGTAAAGATTGACCCAAATGTCTAAGTCAGTGGTAGGGCTCTGGAAGAGGTGAGTCAGGATCAGTCTTTCTGGGAAATTATGGAGACTGTCTGCAGTACTTTTAGGAAGAATGGCAGAGGCACTTAAGGTCTTCTGCTCAATCGAATAAGAGAGGAGAGTGTGAAATAGACAATCTACACAGCACTGAACAGCTTTTCCTTAGCCCTCGTGTATAAATATAACAGGAGCACAAATGGTAATGATGAATTCTGGATCATTGCCTCAGAAACTGGCAAACAGTCATGGTAAGAAATAATTATACGGTTCCAGCCAATTTAACACATTATGCAAGAAATGTTAAACGAATAATTTTTTTACCCTTCAAATGTTCTCTCTCTCTTCTTTTTTTTTTTTTTGCGGTACGCGGGCCTCTCACTGTTGTGGCCTCTCCCCTTGCGGAGCACAGCCTCCGGATGCGCAGGCTCAGTGGCCATGGCTCACGGGCCCAGCCGCTCCGCGGCATGTGGGATCTTCCCGGACCGGGGCACGAACCCGTGTCCCCTGCATCGGCAGGCGGACTCCCAACCACTGCGCCACCAGGGAAGGCCTCTCTTTCTCTTTTTCATAAAGTATAGAGTAAGTACAACAAACACTCATGGACCACTCCCTAGAGTTCATAACTATTGTGCCACGTTTGCTTCAGATTTTTTTAAATGAAAGCAGTAAGATATTTCTGATGAAAGAACTCTTTGTCCTTCTCCTCCTCCCCAGAGGAAGCCACTGTGGTGAGTTTGGTGAGCTTCCTGTCCCAGGGCATATAATGGTTGAAGTGATGATCAGCTTCTTTTATAGGAACCATCCTTTGTATGGATGACTTTTCTGCTTTACGATGGGCCATAAAGTCAGCTGGGTGCCTGCAGCCACAGATGCTCAGCTGGTTATTATTTCTTGACATGTGGATTATAAACCCTGTTCACTCCCCATACAGAGTCATGCTGTGTTAATTTCTAATTATTCATTTTATGGAATGCCAGAGACAATCATAATGAATTTATGCCTTCTTTTTTGGTATTTTTTTAACACTTGAAATGAGAAGCAGTGGACAGTTTCCAGGGATATGGAGGATGCTGATTTAGTTGTAATGTGTTTCCTAGAAGTATTCCTTCAGGAGGAAAAGTCAAGGCTCCAGGAAGTAAATATTGCACACACACTGTCTTGCCTCCCTCCAGGCTGTGAAGTGAAAGAAGTAATTACTCCTGTACACCTGCTGTGGACATGCCCCCTCACCTGGCCATGCTGCTGGAGCAAAGGTTCTGAAGTGGAAGGCTGCCATCCCCCGGTGCCCCAGGGCTCTGTCCTGAGCCTACTTACAGGCTTACCTGGGTGGTGCTTAACTCAGGCCGTGCATCAGAAACACCTGGGGAGCCTGGAGTCTCCAGGCCACACCCAGACAGTCGCATCCCCAGGCTCTTGGACTCACCAAGTGCCTCCTCGGCCCAGAAGCACCTGCTGTACGTCTTCCGATGGGCCTTCCTAGACCAGCCTTTCTAAACGCCCCACCCCCCCTCACCAGCTGGGCCAAAGCATGGCACCTCTCTGTTCCCTTCCTCACATGGGAGCCATCTGAAATGCTCTGTGAATTTGTTCACTTGCTTATTGTCTCCCCCGCCCCCATTAGAAAATGGACCCCTTGAGGGTAGGACCCTGCTTTCTTGTTTACACCCTGTTCCTGTGCCCGGCACGGTGCCTGGCATAATACATATGCGTGTGAAATATTTGTTAAATGAGAATGAATTTTAATATCAGGAGGCCTTGAAGGGCCACTGAGCATAAGTTTGTCCTTTTTCTAAGACCTAAAGAAGGGTAACTTCTTTCCTGAAAAGTTGTACCAGTCTCTTTGTGAGTATTTAATCAGAATATAGGGCAGTGTACCCTGAAACCCAGTCCTGGGCTTGTATCCTGGTCTTCCCTCAGTATCTTCTAACAAATAATAATAATAAAAACGAAAATATAGACACAAGCATGTATACAATAATCATCAGCTGTAAGGAGCGTTCATATACTCTGACCTGATCCTTTCCTTGGGGGTGGGAAGATCACGGACAGGTGATGAAACAGGCTCAGAGCAGGTAAATAACGTGGCCAGTAAATCGGGAGTGTGGGATTAACATATACACACTACTACATATAAAATAGATAATCCGCAAGGACCTACTGTATAGCACAGGGAACCCTACTCAATACTCTGTGATAACCTAAATGGGAAAAGAATCTGAAAAAGAATAGATACATATATGTATAACTCAATCACTTTGCTGTACACATAAACTAACACAACATTGTAAATCAACTAGACTCCAATATAAAATAAAAATGAAAAAAATTTTAGATATCAAATAAAATTAATTGGGACCAAAATAATAATTAATAAATAAATAACGTGGCCGAGTCCACATCGTGGTAAATGAGAGGATTGGAATGGGGGCCCATTTTGGGAACCATGAGGGGGTGAGAGAGGGCATCGGACCCCTCCAGCACCGGCGGGCACTGGCCGCCCCTCCACTCTGTGCTCACAGTTTCCTGTGGCTCCTCTCTGGTTGCAGGTGAGGACCTGGAGCGGCTTGGCTGTGTTCCACCTGGTTGGCTTTGAGGGAAGCCCCACTCCTCAGTGAGCTGCTGGGAACCCTAATCATGGCTGACCGTGAGTTCCAAGAAAAGATCCTGAAGCCTGGGGGCTTCCCTGGGGGCTTCCCTGGGGGCTTCCCTGGTGGCGCAGTGGTTGAGAGTCCGCCTGCCGATGCAGGGGACACGGGTTCGTGCCCCGGTCCAGGAGGATCCCACATGCCGCGGAGCGGCTGGGCCTGTGAGCCATGGCCGCTGAGCCTGCGTGTCCGGAGCCTGTGCTCCGCAATGGGAGAGGCCACAGCAGTGAGAGGCCCGCATACCGCAAAAAAAAAAAAAAAAGATCCTGAAGCCTGGAGTCATCTGTAATCAGTGCATCAGCTTCTAAGTGCCTGACTAACAGAGATTAAATACGTCACCCGGGGACTTCCCTGGTTGTCCAGTGGCTAAGACTCTGTGCTCCCAATGCAGGGGGCCTGAGTTCAGTCCCTGGTCAAGGAACTAGATCCCACACGCCTTGACTAAAGATCCTGCGTTCTGCCACTAAGACCCGATGCAGCCAAATCAATCAATATTAAAAAAAAAAAGTCAGCCCTTCCAATGCAGGGGGCCTCCACGTGATGCGACGGGGTGGGTTCCCCTCTGTGGGTGGTGCGTCATGGGTGCTGAATTTACTGGTTTGCTTCATAACTTAGGTGTGTGTGCTGCATATTTCCTTTGCCTGTAGAAATATTGCATCGTTCGACCATTAAACCATAAGAAATAAGACAGGGTAATGTGATTGGTTACCTTGACCTCAGAACTAAATGAAAGCGCTCTTCTCTGGTTCCATTCCCTTCCCTCCCTCCCCCGTCCCCATCTTTGTCTCTGTCTCTGCCTGGTTCCTCGTCCTCGCTCAGAATGGAGCTGCCGAGTGGTTTTGTTGTTTATGTCTAATATAGTTATTTTTTTTTTTTTTTTTTTTTTGCGGTACGCGGGCCTCTCACCGCTGTGGCCTCTCCCGTTGCGGAGCACAGGCTCCGGACGCACAGGCTCAGCGGCCATGGCTCACGGGCCCAGCCGCTCCGCGGCATGTGGGATTTTCCCGGACCGGGGCACGAACCCATGTCCCCTGCATCGGCAGGCGGACTCTCAACCACTGCGCCACCAGAGAAGCCCCTCTAATATAGTTTTAAGAGTGCTTTGGGGTGGATTTTAAAGAGCATGTCAGTTAAACCTTCGTCCCTGCTATCGAGTTAATTTGAATGTGACCCCTGAGGAGGGTGGCTTTACATGCTGGCCCACCCGGGACAGCCCTGGGTGGCGTCTGCTGTCCCTGCACAGTTATCAGACGTGTGCCTGTTCGGATGCTAATTACAGAGGCCAGCTTCTCCAGAATGACCTTCTCCATACTTCCCGCTTTTGATCAATGACTCTTTAAATAAACGGACCCCCACCTGTGACGCTGTGTCCCTCATCGTAGCGCTGGTAAGGGCGTGGTTCCCGCTGCTGACCTACCCACAGGTACGTCCTCATCTGAAATCGGGCAGCTTTATAGGAAATGATCCGTAAGTAGGTTGGCAGCTTCAGTGTTACTGGGTCCCTTAGTTCCCAGCATGATTCACTGGCATTTAAAGGTTGTCGTTGGTGGTGCGTAATTGTGCAGTGCCTTTTGGACACACAACTGCTTGATCTGTCAACCAAACAAGAATTTCCGGCCCTCAGCACCAGTATTTCCACCGGCACTGCTGGTGTTCTCAGATCCTGTTGAAACTCATGCTGCTTTTCCCCTGAGCTGCCTTCCAGATTTCCCAGCCTTGGATGGCTTTGGTCAGTAGATCAGCAAGGCAGCAGCCTCCTGTTGGCCGGACCCCTCAGCGCTGGGAGAGCTTCCCCAGGGCCTCCCTGCGGCCCCCTTTCTCACAGACCCGAGAGTCACGAGTTTTCCTTTTGTGATGTATTTTAGCTTGAGGACTGTGTGTGGTGTTGATTTTGCTCAGATAAGGTGTGGAGGAACGTGTGAAGATAAGCCAGAGGCCTGTGCTTGGCGTTCCCCCCAGGGGACCACATCCTGGGGGGACTTTAGCCTCCAGATGCCCTGGCTGGCGTGCAGCCCACAGACATTTATTATCCCCGTGACGGCGATCCCGCTCCTTCCCTCGTGGTTGGAGACTAAGAAGGATTCTCCTGCGGGCCTGGTGGGCTTCGGGCGAGGAACAGACACCCCCTAAGCCCTGTGCGGTGCCTCTGGAGCCCGGGTTCACGTTCCAGGCAGCCTGAGTGGCAACAGACTGACGGCCCCGAGGGGACCACCAGCCCCTCCACGGTTTTCCTTTTAGGAAGTAACGTTTCCTTTGAGGATGTTGAGGAAACGCTGATCCCTCCCCACGACGCACACATGGCTGAGCTGGGCTTTGGTTCACACATTCTTGGCCCTTTTGTGAAATCTGTTAAGGCCGGAAACAGAATTCTTCCTAATTTGGGTGAGTTAAAGATTAAATTGGGGAGGGGTTGGGGGGTGTACTGGCAGGCAAAGAAAGAGGGGTATAAACAGCTTTCTCCCTGCTGTGGTTTACTGTGTACAGGCCGTGCGTGATTGGGGATGGAGAGGGATTAGACATCTATTTTTAAGTTAAAAACCAGCATTCGTGGTGCTTTGGAAAAATCCACCTAAACCTATCGTAACGGGGGCTCCAGAAGCGTGTGGGGCTCAGGTGCACTTTCTTTCTCTCCTCTTTGGCCCCAGGTTCACTTGGTGTCTTGTTTTCTGGGGGGTGTTGGGATGGGAGGGGAGGAGGAGAGAAGGGTGTGAGAGTGACCAACTGAATTGCTTAACTCACCACAAAGTGCAGCTAGTTCGGAGCATTCTCATTCTTCATTCAAAACCTTAAATTGAGCTATTTGTAATGAGGTGGATGGACCTAGAGTCTGTCATACAGAGTGAAGTAAGTCAGAAAGAGAAAGACAAATACCGTATGCTAACACATATATATGGAATCTAAGAAAAAAAATGTCATGAAGAACCTAGGGGTAAAGACACAGACCTACTTGAGAGTGGACTTGAGGACATGGGGAGGGGGAAGGGTAAGCTGTGACAAAGCGAGAGAGAGGCATGGACACATATACACTACCAAATGTGAGGTAGATAGCTAGTGGGAAGCAGCCGCATAGCACAAGGAGATCAGCTCGTGCTTTGTGACCACCTAGAGGGGTGGGATAGGGAGGGTGGGAGGGAGGGAGACGCAAGAGGGAAGGGATGTGGGAACAGATGTATATGTATAACTGATTCACCTTGTTATAAAGCAGAAACTAACACACCATTGTAAAGCAATTATACTCCAATAAAGATGTTAAAAAAAAAAAAAAAAGCTCTCCCAAGTGCAGTGTGGGGTGTTAGTCTAACTGGAGCAAGAAAAAGCACAGCAGACTTGGATGCCGCCCTCCCCGGCCTTCAAGAGCTGCCGGCTGCTGGGGAGGATGCGACAGCCAGATGCCCGCCCATGATGTATGTGTACACGGGGCTTCTGAGAGGGGGAGGAGAAGCTCGCATCGTCCTGTGACTGGAGGACCCTAGCAGTAGCAGTGCTCACCGGGGGGAGAACTGCCATCAAGTCACGCCGAGTAGCTCTAGGCTCGGCCATGGTGCGTGACTTGGTTTAGAATATGTGGTTTTGAGTGGCCGAATCTGATAACTTTGGATCAGTCAGTGAGATCTGCAGCCCCAAGGGGAGGCTTCGTATTTGGTTGCCCTTGGTTTTCCTGTGCAAGGTGCTGTGCAGTCAGTAGTAAGCAACCCTCCAGTTACCTGGGGGTCTCAGAAGAAGTGAGCCCCCTCTTAGGATGCACCGGCCTTGGGTGAGCTCCCTTCTGGATTTCCCTGACTTGGATGATTTTGGTCCGTAGGTCAGAGACGCAGCAGCTTCCTGTCGGCTGGGCCCCTTGGCCCCGGGGGAGCTTCCCCAGGGCCTCTCTCCTTCCCCTTTTCTCACACATCCCGAGGGTTACGAGGGTCCCTTTTGTGAAGTATTTTTAGCTTGAAGGCTCTCCGTGGTGTTGATTTTGATCCACCAGGAGGAGGGAGGTGAAAGCACGGCAGGGAAGGGTGGTGGAGGAAGGGGTCCAGACCTGGCCCTGGTCGGGATGGGGCTGCTGCTGGCTGGGGTACCCTTGCTGTCTTTAGGGGAGACTCTGAAACCCAGCGCTCTTCCTCCCAAACCACTTCCACGGCAGCTCAGCCCTTGTCCAGGAGCAGCCACAACATGGCACGCGAGCCATCTGACTTCGGTCTCGAGGGTGAGGTCCGGTGCGGACACGTGGAGCTGGGGGGTGGGGGATGGGAGAGGACGTGCATCCAGGTGGACGGGGCAGCGTGAGCCAGGGTCCAAGGTGGAAAATCCCAGGTGAATGCAGGGCACACGGGAGGGTGTGGAGTGCGAAGGGGAGGGGCCGGGAGCAGGTGCAGGCAGCGGGGATCCACCGAAGGCCTGTGTGGAGGGCTGTGATGTGGTCAGAGCTCACTTTCGGGAGGTTAATCTCGCAGTGGTGGAAGCGGGTGAGGAGGGACTTCCTGTGGTCACGGTCCAGGCGGTGTTTAAGGTGACACGTGCGACAGCTGTGAAACCAGCCAAATGGCTTGTGAGACTTATCTCGGTTCCTGCCGGAAACAGTTTCTCAAATAGAGGAGCAATTTAGGGATGACACGTAATAAGAATTTTCCTTGATGACTCAGCAAAGCTCCTTTAAGATCAGTGTATCTGTGGAGGTTTATTTGTGCCGTGTATATTAGTTTGTCGCGTGTGATATTACCGTCTTGTAGTTCAAAGCATGGACTCTGGATTCAAAGCGCAGCCTCCCACTTACTAACTGTGAGACCTTAGGTGAACCACTTAGCCTTGCCGTGCCTCAGTGCCTGCCACCTTCACAAACGTTAACTTCATCGTTGTTGTCGTCGTCCTCCTCATCATCATTTGTAACATTTATTTGTAACACATTAAATGTCTTACTTCACAGAGATATAGGATCTTTTCAGCATCCTAAGGATTCCCCCTTAAGAATTGCATTTGGGGCCTCCCTGGTGGCGCAAGTGGTTGGGAGTCCGCCTGCCGATGCAGGGGATACGGGTTCGTGCCCCGGTCTGGGAGGATCCCATATGCCGCGGAGCGGCTGGGCCCGTGAGCCATGGCTGCTGAGCCTGCGCGTCCGGAGCCTGCGCGTCCGGAGCCTGTGCTCCGCAACGGGGGAGGCCACAGCAGTGAGAGGCCCGCATACCGCAAAAAAAAAAAAAAAAAAAAAAAAAAGAATTGCATTTGGCCGAGAGTTAACAGACGCTCTCCCCGCCACGATCTTGAACTCCTAAGGGTTTACTTTCTAAACAAGAAGACTGCAGATAGACAGTTGCTGGCACTGCTTTGATGTCTTCAGGATGTCAGGGTAACTGAGATTCTTTTGGTCTCCCTCCTTCATGGGCTCAAGATGGCTGCTGCCACTCCAGCCGTGATGTTTGTCTCACTGAAGGAAGAAGAATCAAGGGTGGCAGGTCAAAAGGGTACCTGCCGGTTCAATAAGCTCTCTTTAAAATTCCTTCCTAGAAACCCTACCTAAGGGCTTCCACTAATATCTTATTGGCCATCTCTATCTTCAGGGGATGTTGGAAAAGCTAATTTCCTCCGGGCACTTTGCTCCCCTCAAAAATACAGATGTTCTGCTGTTACAAAGAAAAAAGAGAAGGATGGATATTCTGTGGGCAGCTAGAGGTCTCTGCCACAGTGGGACTTCACTGCAGGAAAACTACCTCAAGGGCTTCCAAGAATTTTGTCTATTTCTACAGTAGCAATTGATTGCCTTCTCCCAGATCCAGAGCTTCTGGTAGTCTAATCAATTATGTTTTTAGCATATTGTAAGTTTTTGCCTTTAAGAAGTTTGTTCAAGAAAGAAAAGACAGTTACAGAAAGAGATGGTAACATAGGATGTTTTCAGCTCAGTTAATTGTCAGTATGGGTGTAGGGAGGAGTCGTAGTTTATACCTGAGATCCACTCCGTGGGTCACATAACAGGTGCCGTCTGACCAATGGTGAGGAAGACTTTGTCATCTGGTCCATATCCTGTCTGTCATGTTTCTATATGTATAGTCAGGCTGACAGTAATATAAAAACATGATACATATATACAAGATGCAAAGAAGGAAGGTAATCAGCCTGATTCTGTAGATAAGAAAGACATCAGGCAAGAGCTACACATAAAGAAGGACCATGGCAACGAGCTGTAAGGACCTGCATAACCTCAGGCCCGAGTCAGAGCTGAAAGAAAGCCCATGCGCGCTATCTAGTAAGATCAACGCCCGGAAGTAGGAGGTTTCAGCTCTAGGCTTAGAGCTGCAGTAACTGATGTACATAACTGAAAAAATAACTTACCGGGCTTCCCTGGTGGTGCAGTGGTTGAGAGTCCGCCTGCCGATGCAGGGGACGCGGGTTCGTGCCCCGGTCCGGAAAGACCCCACGTGCCGCGAAGCGGCTGGGCCCGTGAGCCATGGCCGCTGAGCCTGCGCGTCCGGAGCCTGTGCTCCGCAACGGGGGAGGCCACAACAGTGAGAGGCCCGGGTACCGCAAAAAAAACAAAAAACAAAAAACTAAAAACCAAATAAACTTACTCTCTTTGTACCCAAGTTTTTTGTTTCAGTTGTGCTGAAATACACATACCATAAAATTTACCACCTTCACCATTTCTAAGTGTACAGTTCAGTGGCACTGAGCACATTCACATGGTGTACTCGTCACCACCATCCATCTGCGGAGCTTCTTCATCTTCCCCAGCTGAACCTCTGTGAAACAGTACCTCCTCATTGCCTCCCCCCAACCCCTGACAACCAGCATTCTACTCTGTCTCTATGATTTTGACTGTTCCAGTTCCCTCAGAATGACTGGAATCATCTAGTACGTGTCCATCTGTGAGTGGCTTCCTGCACTAGGAATACTGTCTTCAAGGTTCATCCGTGGTGCAGCATGCGTGAAACTTTCCTTCCTTTATTGAGGCTGAATAATATTCCATTGTCTGCATACACCACATTTTGTTTGTCTGTTTGTTTGTCGATGGACACTTGGGTTGCTTCCACCTTTAGGCTATTACAAATAATGGTGCTGTGAGCATGAGTGCACAAATATTTCTTTGAGACTCTGCTTTCAATTCTTTTGGGTATATACCCTGAAGGAGAATTGCTGGATCATGTGGTAATTCTATTTTTAAGTTTTGGAGGAACAGCCATACTGTTTCCCAGAGCGGCTGCAGCATTTTTATTTTATTTTATTTTTTTTTATTTTTATTTTTTCTTCTTTTTGCGGTATGCGGGCCTCTCACTGTTGTGGCCTCTCCCGTTGCGGAGCACAGGCTCCGGATGCGCAGGCCCAGAGGCCATGGCTCACAGGCCCAGCCGCTCCGCGGCATATGGGATCTTCCCAGACTGGGGCACGAACCCGTATCCCCTGCATCGGCAGGCGGACTCTCAACCACTGAGCCACCAGGGAGGCCCGGCTGCAGCATTTTGCATTCCTCCTGGTGGTGCACAAGGGTTCCAGGTTCTCCACAGCCTCACCAGCACCTGTTTTCTGTGGTTTTGACAGTGGCCATCCTAATAGGAGTGAGGTACCTACCGAAGTTTTCAAGCAGTATCAGCAGGGCCTCCAGATTAACTTCCTTTCGAGTCACTGCTCCCCTGCTTAATTCTTGTATCTTCTACTCGGCGAGTAACTTAGCCCGAGAGCCTCAATTTCAGTTTCCACTCACTATAAATGCCTGTATGGAGGGGTTGTATGGATGTTGATGAGATAAAGCCCTAAGCTATATGCTCATTCAAGTATTAATTTTACTCCCCTGGAAAAGCTAAAAGCATTAACAAAGTACACTCTTGTTAATATTCCTCTTGTTCCTAGCTATAGATCTCCTCCCACATCTTAACCCAAAACACGATGTTTTCAAAGCGTTATAGTGGAAAAGGCATTGGTCTTGGGGCTAGAACGCATGGAACAGCATTCCAGCTTTCCCACCTGCTAGTCAAGGGGCCTTAGACAAATATCTGGGTCTTATTTTCTTTATCTTTTAAGAAAAGGCGTAACCGTGGGCACCTCAGGGGCCTAGACTTGTATACTTACCTCTCCCTAACTCCCCACCACAGCCTAAAATTGTTTTCCAGCTTTATTGGAATGTTATTGACATGCAACACATGCAAGGTTAAGGCATACAAGTGTGATGACTTGATACACCTGCATATTGCAAGGTGATTACCACGATAAGATTAGCTGACACCTCCATCCTCTCAAAAATTACCATTTTGGGGCCTCCCTGGTGGTGCGGTGGTTAGGAATCTGCCTGCCAATGCAGGGGACATGGGTTTGTTCCCTGGTCCAGGAAGATCCCACATGCCATGGAGCAACTAAGCCCGTGCGCCACAACTATGGAGGCTGCTCTCTAGAGCCCGTGAGCCACAACTACTGAGCCCTTGTGCCACAACTACTGAGCCTGTGCTGTAGAGCCCACGAGCCACAACTACTGAGCCCACGTGCCACAACTACTGAAGCCTGCACGCCTAGAGCCCGTGCTGCACAACAAGAGAAGCCACTGCAATGAGAAGCCCGCACACTGCAATGAAGAGTAGCCCCCGCTCGCCGCAACTAGAGAAAGCCTGCACACAGCAACAAAGACCCAACACAGCCAAAAATAAATAAATAGATAAATAAATAAATTTATATAAAAAAATTTACCACTTTTCTTGTGTGTGGTTATAACATTTAAGATCTACTCTCTTAACAACTTTGGAGTAAAGAATACTGTCCGTTTTAGTCACTGTGCTGTACATTAGATCCCCAGAATTTATTCGTCTTCTAGCCGGGAGTTTGTACCGTTTGAGCAACATCTCCTCATCCCCCTGCCCCCTGCCCCAGGCCCTGGCGACCACCGTTCTACACTCTGTTTCTCTGAGTTTGACTTTTAAAAATTCTTCATGTAAGTGAGAACATAAGGTATCTAATGCCTTTGGCTTCTTTCTCTGAGCATAACACCTTCACGGTCCATCCATGTTGGGTCAAGTGGCAGGATTTCCTTCTTTCTCACGGCTGAATGATGTCGCATCGTCTCCACACACATCATGGATCTTGAGATTCTTATCCGCTCATCCGCTGACGGACCCTCAGGTTGTATCCCCGTCTTGGCTGCTGTGAATAACGCTGCTGGGAACCTGAGGATGCAGATGTGTCTTCAAGATCCTGTTTTCATTTCCTTCGGGTAAACACCCAGAAGTGGGATCCCAGCAGCCTCCCTCTTGCTGCCACCCTGTGATTTTCCATGCTTTCTTCACGCCTCAAGTTCCAGCTTCCCTGCAAACGGCTCCGCTGCCCTCAGCTCTCACGGTGACTCTTCCAATCGCCAAGTCAGGAGAGCGCGGGGCCTCCTCCCTGACTCTTCTGCAGCATCTGAGCGTGTTATTGCCCCCTTTGTGACCTTCCCCCTCGGCTCCTGGGACAGTGTTTCCCTGTGATTTCCTGTGTCTTCCGGAGAGTTCTCTCTCAGCATCCTGTTTCTCCCCTTCTCCTAATTCTCCTCACTCTCTCGGGACGGGGCACCCCCCACTGCACATGTTCCGATGAGCCTCGAATGTGTATTTCGAGTCCTCATTTTCTTTCTTTTCTTTTTTTTTTTTTTGACCAGGGAATATCTGTTTTATTATTTATCTATTTATTTTACATCTTTATTGGCGTACAATTGCTTTACAATGGTGTGTTAACTTCTGCTGGATAACACAGTGAATCAGCTCCACGTATACATATATCCCCGTATCCCCTCCCTCTTGCGTCTCCCTCCCTCCCTCCCCATCCCCCACCCCAGGTTAGACCGCACTTCCTGAGCGGCGGGTTCCTCCCTACCGCCCGCTCCTCGGGACTTTTCCGGGAGCGCTGGGACCGCTCATCCTCTGCCACCCCGCTCCCACCCCGGCGCCCTCGGTCCAGCCTCTCGATCCTCCTGACGGTTCAGCTTGCTCTTCCTGTTCTGCTTCTGCGCAGCCCTGGGATTTCGAGCCTAGTTGCCTTGCAGGGTATGGCCGGGCCTTCCCCGGTTCACCGTTGTGTCTGGATCCCTCCCTGCCTGTTCCTCTAACTACTCCTGAGTTCCCGTCAGGCCCTCAGTCCCACCATCCACCTTTTACCAAGGCCAGAGATGTGGCTGTCACTTGGGACTCCCCCTTGTCCCTTTCCCTCGTGACCTGCAGCTGAGGGTCCCTGAGCTTCTGCACGGCTCCCGCGTCCTCCCCTCCTCTGTGTCAATGCCGCTTTCCTTTTTCAGGCTGCGGTCGTCTCTCCTTGTCACTGTTGCCTTAGTCCTCGTCCTGTCGCTTGGTCCCCATCCTTGCCTTCTCCCTGGCGTCCTCCACTCCGCCGCTAGACCCTCCGACGCTGCCGCTCTCAGCTGTCTAGAGCGCGCGCCCCCTTGAAGATCAAGGTCTTTTCCCTCTGAAGGGCACACACAAGCCTCTGCCTCTGTGCTTGCTGTCCTCACGTCCCGCCTCTCAAACCCCTTCACTGCTGAGCTACAGCAAAGCACTTGGGGTTGCTTTTCATGCTGTTGTGTGTTTGCATGCGTTGTTTTCTGCCGGGAAGACTCTCTCTACCTTGAGGGGAGGTAGAAATTCCCAGTCATCATTTAAGGGTCAGCTCCATCCCAGTTGACTCTGTCATAAGGAGAGCAGCCAACACTTGCATGTGCTTCCTGTGTGCCAGTCGCTGCTTTCAATGCTCTACGTGAATTAATTTGCTGAGTCCTCAAAACAACCTGTAGGGTAAGCACCATTGTTATCACTCTCAGTTCACAGTTGGGAAACGGAGGCACAGAGAGGTTAAATGTCTTGCTCAGGGTTACGCTGCTAGCTAGTGGCTAGCAGGGATCTGAGGACAGGCAGTCTCGCTGTAGAAATCGGGCTCTGAACCACTGGAGCAATGCTGGCTGCATCAGACAGAGGTGGCCACTTCCTCCTGGGATGCCCTGCCTGTACCTGACTCACACACAGATCTATTATGGCATTTGGTACACTCTCCTCCACGTACACAGGGAACCCCTAGTTGTGCTTATGTCCTGGGTGCAGGGACCCTAGCCACAGCCATCAGAGAAGAAAAAGAAACAAAAGCAATCCAAATTGGAAAGGAAGAAGTAAAACTGTCACTGTTTGCAGATGACATGGTACCTTACATAGAAAATCCTAAAGACACTACCAGAAAACTACTAGAGCTCATCAATGAATTCGATAAAGTCGCAGGATCCAAAATTGATATACAGAAATCTGTGGCATTTCCATACACTAACAATGAAATATCAGAGAGAAGGAAACAGTCCCACTTACCATCCCATCATAAAGAATAAGATACCTAAGAATAAACCTACTGAAAACTATAAGACGCTGATGAAAGAAATCAAAGATGACACACACAGATGGAGGGATAGGGATATACCATGTTCCTGGATTGGAAAAATCAATATTGTGAAAATGACTATACCACCCAAGGCAGTCTACAGATTCAGTGCAATTCCAATCAAATTATCAATGGCATTTTTCACAGAACTGGAGCAAAAACAATTAAACTTTGTGTGGAAACTCAAAAGACCCCGAATAGTCAAACAATCTTGAGAAAGAAGAATGGAGCTGGAGGAATCAGGCTCCCTGACTTCAGCCTATACTATTAAGCTGCAGTCATCAAAACAGTATGGTACTGGCACAAAAACAAACACATAGATCAATGGAACAAGATAGAAAACCCAGAAATAAACCCATGCACTTATTAATCTATGACAAAGGAGGCAAGAATATAATGCAGTGGAGAAAAAAGACAGTCTCTTTAATAAGTGGTGCTGGGAAAACTGGACAGCTACATGTAAAAAGAAGGAAATTAGAACATTCTCTAACACCATGTACAAAAATAAACTCAAAATGGATTGAAGACCCAAATGTTAAGACCAGGTACTATAAAACTCCTCGAGGAAAACATAGGCAGAACACTCTTTGACATAAATCACGGCAGTGATTTTTTGCATCCGTTTCCTAGAGTAACGGAAATAAAAACAAAAATAAACAAATGGGACCTAATTAAACTTAAAAGCTTTTGCACAGCAAGGGAAACCATGAGCAAAGAAAACGAAAAGACAGCCTGTGGAGTGGGAGAAAGTATTTGCAAATGATACGACTGCAAGGGCTTAATTTCCAGAATACACAAACAGCTCATACAGCTCAATATCAAGAAAACGGGCAGAAGACCTAAAGAGACATTTCTCTAAAAAAGATACACAGATGGCCAACAGGCACATGAAAAGCTGCTCAACATCACTAATTATTAGAGAAATGCAAATCAAAACTACAATGCGGTACCACCTCCCATGGGTCAGAATGGCCATCTTCAAAAAGTCTACATATAATAAATGCTGGAGAGGGTGTGGAGAGAAGGGAACCCTCCTACACTGTTGGTGGGAATGTAAATTGGTGCAGCCATGATGGAGAACCATATGGAGGTTCCTTAAAAAACTAAAAATAGAATTACCATACCACCCAGCAATCCCACTCCTGGGTATGTATCCAGAAAAGACGAAAACTTCTGTATCCCCATGGTCCAGTGAGGCACATGGTACATACTCATCTAATATTTTTTGAAAGAATACCCGAAGGAATATATTAAAAATTAGTTGAATGAATGATTAATGAAAACATTTGGGGTAAGGTGTAAAGCAAGTGTCAGCCAACTATCGGCAGATCTGGCCTGCAGCCTGTTTCAGCATTATCTACAAGCTAAGAATTTACAGATGAATATTTGCAGTAGAGCTGCTAATAGGGAACATGGACTCTAAAAGCCAACTAGATGAAATGTTATTCCTCCCAAGATTTCTGTTCTTCCTTATTGGTAGATCTGTTACATTCAGTTGGCGTGACTGCTGAATTTGGTCAATATCAAATTTGAGGATATTTATGTGTTCCCTTATTATGTAAGTACCTACATAATATCCTCAATTTTGCCTCTTGGCCTGCAAAACCTAAAATATATAATCTCTGGCCTTTTACTGCTGACCCCTGCTCAAAGTTCTATTTAAATTACAGTGTTACTTTATCGTTGTCATGTATTATGGTGGGAGCGGGGATTTAAAAATGTGAAATGTTTAGGACACATTTGTCTGATTAAATGGGATACAGTTTGTGAAGCATTGGACAGTAAGTGCTAAACAAATGTGATCTTTCTCTCTCCTGCTCCTAGACCTAACTTAGGGTAGTGCCTGGTTTGTTGGTTGGACGGCAGGTGACAGTTCGGTGTGCGGTATCACGCTTCACTTGGTTATACTGGGGCTCAGTCAGCAGTGTTTAGGACAGATTGTATACAGTTTGAGTTGAAGACACGATCTTTTTCACGTTATGAGGTCCCCAAATTCCTGATGGCAGTGACCTGGGACTGCAGGATATCTAATTACTCATGATGCCAGTGGGGAAAAGGACAACTCTGCAGGACCCATACACAAGCCTAGTATCTGTACATAAAAAAGACTATTTATAGGCCTATGTCAACATATATGTTTTTGCTATTGGTCTTCGATCTTTAATGTCTTCAAAAATTTCTATTCAGAGTGTTTTTCTGTTCATTTTTCATTTTGTTAAGAAGAAACTATAAATAAAACTTAACAATGCCACCGTTTTCCATTAGCTCTAATGGCTGTGTGACAGGATGAAAGCTCGTGTAGTGTAATATTTGATTTTTCTCTTCCTCACATGCTGTCAGTTAGAAATATTACAAACTCTTCTGTACTGAAGGGAAAAGCTTTTGAGTGCAAATTTGAAAAAATGTGCATTACATCATGTGAAACCTTAGTAACTTTTGGAAGCTATCCTAAATCACACACGTTCCTTTATCTTTTTATTGTTGTTTCTCTTATATTTGTAATCTCAGCCCCAAGCTGCAGTGTAGCCTCTAAAATAGTTTTAGAAATCTAAGAGCCAGTGTTTTTATTTCATCATGCTTCAAATTTATCTTGAATGAAAACCTGCATTTTTTAGGATATTATTCTGGAGCCGATTGTACATTTTACTCAGAACATTTAGGCCTAGAAGGGGCCAACCACCTTGTTTACAAGAAAGGAAGATGAGGAGAGAGATTATGAAATATACTCATGGTCATATGACTAGACAGTAGTGGAATGAAGACAGGATAAGACCCACACACTCATATTTCCTGGTTGAAAATTTTCCCTTTTGTAAGTTTTCAGGGATGAAATCATCCAGAAACTTGGGTGGGAAAAAATAATAAAAGTCCAAGTTCTTATTTGTAAACTTAAGCTATTATGATTTAAATGATTTCCAAATCTGTAGAAACCTGAAATTAAGGCAGTGGTTTTAGGAAAACAGTAACAATGCACTTTGAAGAAGCACTGAATTTCACACTGATGTTTCTACAGACACATTTTCTTGGGATTTGACATCCTCATTCACAGTGTTAGGTGATGTTAAAATACTAGGCTCTTGGCATCCAAATACAGCGCGATGGGGGCCTTGTGTTGGCCCAAGGGCTCTCAGGTGGGGTCTCCCGGGCTTGTCGAATGGGAGGGGCCATGGCTGTTTTGCAGACACAGTGCCCCCGTGTCTTTGCACAGGCAGCATGGCATAAACTCTTGGGGACCTTGTGCATTTGTGCAGTGGATCAATTTAGAACATAACCTGTACATCTGTGCCTGTCCTTTTTCTTCTTTTTATTAATGTGCTTTTTCTTAAACAGCTGCCTGCATTAGCTTCCGGGCAAACTGGGAATAGCTGAGTCAGGACAGAGGGCTCAGAAGCACACATTAAGGTAGTTGATCACTTCTCGTAGTTTACTTAACGTTTAAGGAAACCCATACCCTTTCCCATTCTAGAAGCTCTCACAGACATGAACTGAATGTTTCCAAAAGCTGCAGTGCAGTGTGCAGCTTGAATAAATATAGTGCTTGTCTGCCCAGGAAAGTCACTACGTCTGCCAGATCTGGCTCCAATCCCAGACCAACACCACCATGTTTTTCCTTACATGCAGTTGTCTGGTTAGCTTTTTTCACTTTTGAGCTTTTTGAGAAATTAATTAAGAGAGTTGAGCTTTTAGAGTTTGGCCATTAAGGATAATTCGGTGACTTCTCTTGGAATGCAAGACTTGAAATGGGACAGATGTCTCTACAAAACAAGAAGCATCAAGCAAGGATAGTCACTAATACTGTACTTACTGCACTTATGTGGGTAGTTGCCAAAAGCATCCTCATTTTCTGGAACACTGTGTTCTGACTCTAGTCTGTGCATCTGCTGTATCTTTCTAGCCAAAAGAAAGTGGAACGTTGTGAAAGTATCAGGTGAGTTTGGGGCCAGTTAGACGGTTATTTCAAGTCACAAATTTACTTTTGCCTGACTGACCTATCAGTTCATGGTGTATGGTTGCTCCTGGAAAGAGTTTAAAATGTAAAATATTTATTGGGAAACTCAGTGTGCGTGTTAACTTAGTTACTGAGTTCAAAGAGGGACAGGTGGCCCATGCTGGTCCTCGAGGGTACTGGAGTTAGGTGGGTATCCAGTCTCAGTGATCAGGGCTGGGGCTCTGGTCAGGGCACAGCTGCATAGGCTGGTATCAAATCGGGATGATCACAGACAGATAAGAACTGAAGAGCCAGCTGTGAACAGGGGCTCCCCACAGGAGACTATAGTCCCGAGGAAAGGCTGGGCTAGGGAGCTGAGTCAGTGGTACAGGTGTCAGGTAAGGCTCGATCAAGGCTGAAGATGTGAGAGGAGGCTGCATTAGTCGTGGCCCATGCAGTCAAATAGGAGCCCTTTAATGCAAGGACTTAGTTACAAAGGTCTTTGGAAGATCCGAAAGCCAAATAGGGGGCGATGTGGTCACCCAGAGATGGGCAATAGCAGGAAACCAGTGCCACCCTGAGGCTGGTGGAACAGAGGCCAAGAGCTGGGTCTCCACGGAGGCTCACAGAGTCAGCTGGGGCCATGGAGGGAAGGCCTGTCTGGTGCCACTGCTGGAGGTACCATGCAAAGCAGAGAGAGGAAAGAGAAGAGATACTCCGGCCTCTTCCTCCCATCCCTCCTCCAGCCTTGCACCTCACCCTAGCTGGAGCCAGTCGGCAGGTGAGTCTGGAAAAGGTGGTTTCCAGGGGAAGGTCCGTGACCAGCAGTAGGCCTGAGGCTGGGGCAGGGCTGGAGGGAGACGCGCTCCTGGCAAGTTTCAAGCCTTCCCAGTGCATCTGCAGGAGCAGCAGAGCAAGCTTTCCACGAGGGTGACCGAGCCTGAGCATCGGGCCCCTCCCAGTGGGAGACGGCGCTTCTTCTCCAGCCTGCTGGGAGCTCAGCCAGGTGTGCGGGCAGTGACGCCTTCTTAGGATTCCAACCGCCGCACGAAGGCGCAGTAGCTGGCCTTCAACCAGGGCTCCCCAAACCTCCCTGGATCAGTGATGGAGAATTCCGTGACAGTGAGAACTAAAATGAAGTGCTGTAAAGAAGGCTCCTTTCATGCCTTTCTGTCCTGGATGGCTGCAGAGCCAACACTCTTCTGAGTTAGTCACATAAATGCCCAGCCGTGAACTAGGGTGTCTTCTAGTCTCTGTACCCCTTCCAGCCGCTCTAAGTAGAACAGTTGCCACTTTCATCATCCCATCACCATTGTCAGCATCCCCATTGTCCTCGTCACAGAAATTGAACACGTGTCAGTAGAACCTTGTGTCACCTGCATTCCGGGGAAGGGATGAGGTGAGCTGAGTTCAGCTCTTTGTAACCATGATAATCGTCATTTATTGAACGATTAACACACACCAGGCACTGTGCAAAGTGCTTTAAGAACAGCTGGGCCAGAAATTAGGAGTTTGGGATGAACACGTACACACGACTACATATAAAATAAGTAAACAACAAGGACCTGCTGTATAGCACAGGGAATTCTACTCAATATCTTGTAATAACCTATAATGGAAAAGAATCTGAAAAAATGTATTTAAATATGTATAACTGAATCCCTTTGCTGTAAAACTAACGTAAAACTAACACATTGTAAATTAACTGTACTTCAATTAAAAAAAAAAAAAAAAGAACATCTGGGCCATGGTTCTCAGACCTTAGTGTGAATCAGAATCACCTACAGGGCTTATTAAAATACAGGCAGCTTCTCTACCTTACAGGCTCCCACTCTGTTTCTGACTCAGCGGGTCTGGATGGGGCCTCAGAGTGTGTGTTTCTCACTAGTTTCCAGATGATGCTGATGCTGCTGGTCCCAATGCCCTTTGAGAACCACAGCACAGGTGCCTCGGTTCCGCACAAAGTACGGGCAGTGTTGTTACGTCCATCCTACGGCGGAAGAGCTGAGGCTGGGAGCGATCACGTCACTAGTTCAGGGCCATGTGGCTGAGAGGCGCTAGCGGGAGGTCCTTGTGTGTGTCAGCTGCTGGTGTCCCTCAGGTTTGACCACGGTCAGGCCTGGACTATCGTTAGGGCTTCGGTGCCGCGGGACTGGACGGTGCCACCCTCGGTGGCCACCTGTGGCATTCGTAGTTTGGTCTTACAGCCCTAGTGAGTTTTTTAATTAAATTTTATTCTGTGGTGAAAGTGAATTGATGGGTTACATTTTTTTAAAAAAATTGAAGTATAGTTGACTTTCAATATCGTGTTAGTTTCAGGTGTACAGCACAGTGATTCCGTTATACATATATTATAAATATCTATTCTCTATCAGATTCTCTTCCCTTATAGGTTATTACAAAATATTGAGTATAGTTCCCTGTGCTATATAGTAGGTCCTTGTTGGTTATGCGGGTTACGATTTTTTTTTTTTTTTCGCGGTACGCGGGCGTCTCACTGTTGTGGCCTCTCCCGTTGCGGAGCACAGGCTCCGGACGTGCAGGCTCAGCGGCCATGGCTCACGGGCCCAGCCGCTCCGCGACATGTGGGATCTTCCCGGACCGGGGCACGAACCCGTGTCCCCTGCATCGGCAGGCGGACTCTCAACCACTGCGCCACCAGGGAAGCCTGTGGGTTACGTTTTTAAAAACATTGGGTCCTGTTTGGATTGGTTAGTGGACTTTCACTTTTGGTACAAACGCCCCTGCTGACTGAGGCTGGCTGTGCTGTCTGAGGCTGTGAGGCCTGGGAGCCCCACTCCACGGCCCTCGGAGGGGCCCCTCTGCATGACCAGCTGACCTCTGGACTGGGAACCCCCAGCCCCGGGCCCAGCGCCTGCAGTGTGGACATTCGCCACCGCACTCAGACCTCTTTCCTTCTAACTCGGGGTGTGGCCTGTTGCCTGGCATTTTGTTTCATAATAACAGAGGATATTTTTAATAAAATCGGCCTCCCACGTGGATGGATGCTGTGGCCATTCCCAGTAACCCTTACAGAGTCACAGAGTCGTGAATTCTCATCCCTGATCTCGGATACAAAACCCACAAACTCTGCCTAACTTCCCGAATCAGGCACTGAGCAAAACCGCCCACGGGAAGACAGGGCATGAGGGATAAAGAGGGTGAGAGTGTGCGTGACACACCACCTCCTTCCCTGCCGGATTTAAATCACGTATGAATTATTAATTCCAGGTATCTTTATTGTTCCACCTGCAAACTGCATGGTGAATTCCAGCCATGTATTTTTAAACAGCTCTATTCAAGCAGATTTGAATATCTCATGTAGTTTATTACAAGTGGGCTTTGCTTATAAAGGAAAAAGCTGTTTTATATATGGTTTCTCTTTTTTCATTTTGGGGAACAGTAACCAAATTCTGAGTTAGGAGAAATGTGAGCTGTTTGTAATAGTTCTGTATATCACATTCACAGAAGCTTCCATCATGTTTCCTGTGCAGAAATAGCGAGTTAAGACCCAAAGTAGAGAAATCAACGTTCTAGGACCTGGATTAGATTAGAAAAATGGATGAATTTATAACAATGTAGATAATTAATTTGGATGATAAAGGTTTAAAACAGCTTTACTTGGCTATTAATGCAGTTAATGGTGGCCTTCTGGAAAGAAAAGATGGAAAATTATATTTTCTCTTACTTTAGATATCATTTCCAAAAGTATTCGTGTATTAATTGCTAATCAATATTAGGCAATCTATTAGAAAATAACTGCTTGTGACCTTTTATTCAAAACACAGTTTTCTTCAGACTCTCACAAGTTTGTACCTGCAGTTTTCCAGTTATCTCTAAAATGCAGTATTGTACTTTATGTAATGTGTTTAATACATAGAAAATTCTCACCATCTTTCATTTAGAATTTCTGAGTCGAAGCAGAATTTTCTGCAGTCCCGTGTATGTTATTTATTGCCGCATAGCAAACCTTCCTCAAACATAGCAGCTCAAAACAACAACAGTCATTTATTATTTATGCACAAACAGATGATTTGGGCAGAGCTTGCCCTGGGAGGCTTGCACACCACGCAAGGCATGTGGATCATGCATTCAAGGAGGGGGGAGGGGAGGGGATGGAGGAGGGAGATGGTGATGGGAGGGGGGAAGGGAGGGGATGGAGGAGGGAGATGGGGATGGGAGGGGGAGGGGAGGGAGGGGGAGGGAGATGGGGATGGGACGGGGGAGGGGCGGGGGTGGAGAATTCTCTTCCAAGCTTGTACTTGTCCCTCTCCCTGTGAGACCCTCCGCGGGCGCCTGAGCTCTCTTGTACCACGGGAGCTGGGTTCTGGGAGCCGTCATCCTGGTGGGAACCAGGTGGTGAGCTGTGATGTCCTCTTCCTGCCAACCTTGGGAGTCTCAGGGCATGACTTCTGTGTTCCGTTGTAGGTTGGGGACCACAGACTGTACCTGTTGACAAGAGGAAGGCCACCCCCTATCAGGAGCCTCTGGTGAACATTTAGCTGTGGCTTCTAAATGGAAGACTTAAAAATTTTTTTGTATTGAAGTATAGTTGATTTACAATGTTGTGTTAATTTCTCATGTACAGCAAAGTGGTTCAGTCATACCTATGTATATTCTTTTTCATATTCTTTTCTATTATTGTTTATCACGGGATATTGAGTACAGCTCTCTGTGCTCTCCAGTAGGACCTTATCGTTTATCCACCCTGTGTAATAGTTTGCATCTGCTCACCCCAAAGTCCCAATCCTCCCTTCCCCCACCTGCCTCCTCCCCCTTGGCAACCACAAGTCTGGTCTGTTTCTCTTTCGTAGATAAGTTCTTTTGCGTCATATTTTAGATTCCACGTATAAATGATACCATATATTTGTCTTTCTCTTTCTTAGTTCACTTAGTATGCTAATCTCTAGGTCCATCCATGTTGCTGCAAATGGCATTATTTCATTCTTTTTTATGGCTGAGTACTATTCCATTGTAAACACGTACCACATCTTCTTTATCCATTCCTCTGTTGGTGGACATTTAGGTTGCTTCCATGTCTTGGCTGTTGTGAATACCGAGTGGAATACTTTTGATGGCTTGTTGATCAGGAGAGGCTGCCTGGCCTCCTCTGATCACACAGCCAGACTGGACTCAGTCTGGGCCTCGCAGGTACTGCCGAGCAGTGTTCTTCAGGTGTGCAGTGCCGTGGGCCCAGGTGAGCTGGCCGAGGCTGTCCTGTTGGGGTGGAAGGGATGGAAGTCAGGCTGCGAGGCCACCGGGAGTCATGGGATGACAATGGGGATGCAAAGACAGCAAGTGTGGCGGTGCGCTCACAGTGCTTAGCCCAGGTTTGAAGCAGATGGTGATGGTGGGCCAGGACAGCTTTCCTTGTCTTTTTCTTTTTTCTATTCCATTTTTCATGGCTGGGAGAGTTTGTAGGGTGAAGGGAAGGAGCTGATGCCAAGTGTCAGGTGGCATCCCGTCCACCTACACGACTGACTTCCTCTTTCAGTGCAGGATCCTGCACCGTGCCTCACACCATAGACACTCCCTAAGTCTTTGCTGCAGAACAAAGGGATTCTGCCTGGAGAAAAGCCTTGTTTATGGGGCGGCTCACCAGCGGTGGTGGCCTCTTTCCTTCCCCTTCAGGACGTGGCCCTTTGCCTGCCATTTTGTTTTGCAATAGACCAAAGAGATTTTAAATACAAATCAATACCCCACTTTGTTGGAAGCCGTGGCCCACCAGTGACCTCCACTGGAATTTGTGACAACTTCTCCTCAGCCTCACCTCCGAGAACTCACCAGCAAACCCCACCTCTTCCCAGCTCACCCCCTGAAGCACGAGAGCCCGTAGGAAGACCTGGGGCTTGGAGGGCTTCTAGAAGCCCTCACAGAGGGCCCCAGGACCAAACGCTGATCTGGCCAGAGAGCTGTTTTTCTTGGAGCGTCAACTGCTCATCTGTAAAATGGGTATGAACACCTACTTCAGAGGATGTTGTGAGATTGATCACTCTTGTAAAAATGCTCTCTAAACGGTAAAAATTGTGAACTGCAGAGTGCTATACAGATATAAGGAACCGATTATTTGTAGTCCTGTAGGCCACTGTGGGTATTTACATTTTATGAGAAACCTGATTTTTTTCTCTGAAGGTCATATACTATCTGCTTCAGTCACTTTTCCATTTTTTTGACTAAATTGCCTGGAAGTGTCAGCAGTTGAAAAATTGCAATGATTTTTTGCTTCGTGATCTACAGTTGCAATGGACACAGTAATGAGTATTCCCTCTAGGTAGGCTTTTTCTTTCTAAGGGTAAAAATCACGGACTGGAGTAGATAATAGGACAGCGTTTCGGCTCTGGAAACGCGTGTGTTCAGAAGCCAGACCACCTTAACATGTGTTTTTCTGGCCCTTCTTTCTGTCAAATTTCACCACCACAGAGTAGGTACTGTTCTTAGCGTTTTTACATACCTGATCTCATCAACCTTCCCAGCTGGCAAGTTATTATAATCCCCATTTTACAGAAAAAGGAACTGAACGTCTGAGGAGTCTGCCTGATTCCAAAGGCTGGGCTGTAACCATAACCGTACACTGCATGGTATAAACGTGCAGTTACTTCATGAATTCTTATCAAGGACCTCCTCCCAACCGTGTTCCTGCTGCAACGAGGTGCTTGTGATCACGCTGCTGCAGGGAAGTGTGAGGCACCCTGGGTCCGGCTTTTCAGGGCCTGAAGCTTGTGCAATGCGGTTTTTCTTTAAGAAAAAGAACATAAAAATTTGAGTACAGAGTTAGATACGAAAGCGAATGTTTACTTTACGAGAAGAGGAGTCACAACACATCACCGGGGCTCTGGAAATTCAGCTCCCTTTTTTTCTTCTGGGCTCTTTGGGCAGTTGGCCAGAAAAGCTTATACTAAAAAGGCTTCTTGATCAGATTGGAACGTGGCTCTTCGGCCCTCCCGGGGGCCACTGTGAGGGAGGGTCCCCCTGCTTACGCTTCATTGGCCGCCCAGGGGAGGGAAGCGGGGCAGCGGAAGAGCCTGGGTCCAGGGCTGTGGCCAGGGGAGGGGGCTTCTCTTCCGAGCTGCGAGCCTGGGGCCCCCGGGAGTCAGCCAGCAGGAATGGAACAGTTCCTGTCCCGCCCCAAGATGATACAGGCATTTGCTGGCAGTTTCTTCTCAGAATTTTATGGTTTCATGTTTTGTCTTTGTCACATCTAGTTTAATCTGGTGAATGTTTCAGGGGTAAGGATCTAATTGATTATTTTTTCCAAGTTTTCACCAGGTGCTTCAGTCCATTTGTTAACTAATCCACCCTGCCCCAGTGATTTGAAATGCCACTTTTACCGTATATTAAATTATGATTTATACTTGGATCTGCTTCTGGGTTTTCTGTTCTGTTCATTGATACACCTGTTTATTTCTGGGCCATTGCTCCCTCAATTGTTGAACTTTAGTATATGTTTTTATATTCGGAGGGTGGGGTCTTGCCCTGTCCCTGCAATAGCTTTTCTTTTAACAAAGTTTCTTGACTCTTCTCACATATTTTATTATTCCAAGTGATGTTTAGAATCATTTTTGCCAAACTCCAGAAAAAAATTCTGTTGGGATTTGATTGAATTAATTTTAGATTATTTTCTAAAGACACTAAATTATGTTCTCCAGAAATGTGGTATTTATCTTTATTCCATTTTCTTTTTTCTGTGATTGGTATGGGTTTTTTTTTGGTCTTTTGGGCAAAATTTTAACATTCAGTTCTAGGTAGTAGTTTTTTTTTTTTTTTTTTTTTTGCGGTACGCGGGCCTCTCACTGCTGTGGCCTCTCCCGTTGCGGAGCACAGGCTCCGGACGCGCAGGCTCAGTGGCCATAGCTCACGGGCCCAGCCGCTCCGCGGCATGTGGGATCTTCCCGGACCGGGGCACGAACCCGCGTCCCCCGCATCGGCAGGCGGACTCTCAACCACTGCACCGCCAAGGAAGCCCTCTAGGTAGTATTTTTTATTTTTGTTCTGAAAGGGATCTTATGTCCCTCTCCCATAATCTTTTGTAGCTGGCGGTTGTTGGTATGTAGAAAGGCTTTTTACAAAAGAATTCGACATGTCATCAAACCCAGTTTTGGAGTGGTTTCTGATGAATAAAAATTCATCAGAAACACTATAATGACTGGCCCCTGTGCTGTGAGGGCAGGTCAGGGCCTGGTGGCCTCATCCTGGTGACCTGATTGGACAGGATTCCTGCTCATAACAATTGTGATGGAGCAAAGTAGGGCAAAGGTTAGGATGCACAGAACTTGTGGAATTGTTTGAAATCACTGAGAGCTGGCAAAGTGTGACCCACACAACACAGATCTCGCTGTAGCACAGATCAGGTCACGTATCCTGAGCTGACACTGAACTTGGTCGTGGTCCTGATACTACACGGCTGCTTCTCACTTGCCCCGACTGTCCTGTCTGATGACGCACGTCGGTGCCTCCTGGTTCTGCCTGCTCTTGGCCGTGCAGGACAGTGCCTGCTGGACGAGCCCTGGGTGAGTGCAGGTAGCAGGGAGTCCCCACACCATGTGTACCTGGGGGCCACCTACTGTTGGGTGGGAGCCCTGCAGCAGGTGTTACCGCTTCCCCGTGCAGCGGGATGTGAGGTGGGCAGCCGGGGTCCGCGGCCGTGCTCAGGCTGTGCTGGGGCCCAGCTGAGTGGCACGGAAGTGAGTAACCTGAGACCCGCATCCATGCCTTACCTGTGGGGTAGACGGGTCACTTGAACGTTGTTTCACGTTGAAGCAACACAGTCTGTGGGCTTTGCACCTCCCGTGTGAGTGAGTGGGCGAGTGTCCTACTGCAGGGGAACAAGCCCCGGGTTGTGATGCCCACAGAGGTCATCTTTGTGATTGTGTGTGGGGGGGAGGGGCGGGGGAAGTGTCCTCAGTGGGAGTGAAATTTGGGGAACCTTCTGTTGGGGGAGCGCTGGGAATCATTTTATTTCTAATTAAGAAGAGCCCTGAGAAAGGAGATCAGCTCACTACAAACCTGATGTGACCTGGTGGGCACACTGCCGGGTGGCCTGGATGGGGCAGGAGGGGCAGCCCCGCCCCCGCCATTGGCTGGGGCGGGGCCAGGAGCACAGCTGGAGGCTCAGGTACTGTGTGTCTGAACACAAATCTCAGAGGCATCTGTCACCTCCCTGTAAATCAGGTCCTGTCCTCCTCTCTCGATAAATATAATACACCTTCATAACGACCTGGGCAGCCGGGTTCAAGTTTGAATCCTCATGCCCCTCTTGTCCGTGTGCTCTCCTGCAGACAGGCTCCTTGTGCACACGGTGGAGTGGTCCCCCCTGGGGAGAACGGACCTTGGGAGACGGCCCCAGGACCTTCGTGTGGTCTGGAAGATGGGGGCCCTGTGAGCCCCTTGCCTCGTGGACATGGCACGGCTGGAGGGGTGTGAGCGGGGTCCTCTGGGCTTGGTGCCCAGCTTGCTGTGCACAGCGGGGGCGGGGGATGGAGAGGGCAGTAGGGGATGGAGCGGACAAGGTGCTGCGGGGACGAGACCAGGCGCCCCAAGCCTGCGAGCCCCGGGACGTGCCAAACTGTGACGTTAGAAATGCCCTTTTGTGACTTCTGGGTGTGGGCGATACGCATACAGACTCATGACTCCTCTGATGCAGACCCAGTGGACATGGTGCCATCTCGGACCCTCCCCTTCCCAGCCCCTGTCCCCAGTTCTCCCTTGTAATGTGGCTTCGGTGTTGGTGGAAGGGGGTCTGCTGGGATGAAAGGGGCCGGTAGCGGGGCTGGGGAGGAGCAGGACACATGGTTCCTCCTGCCTCTGCTCTTACAGATCTGCTGTCTGGTCCTCACTCTTTGCCTCAGCCCCCGGCACCCACCCAGTACTCATCTTTCCACTTTGTTTCCGTTCTCATTTTCTGTTCCTTTTATGCCTGAGAATTTCCTTCTCCCTGACGCTTGGTGATGGTGACAGTGGTGGCGGTGGTTGGCGGGGAGGTGGGAGAGTTTCCCATGCACCCCAGGGAGCGGTGACATTATCCTGGTGGCACTGCATTCAGGTATTCTGCAAGTTACTAGGCTTGGGTCAGTTGACATGGAAACCTAACTATTCTAATAACATTATTTCTATGGAGAAGTACATTCCCAGTTTCAAATAACTGATTTAGAAATGAACTTCCAGAAGAAAACGTGTTGGACCCCTCCCCCTCCCCCCTCCCCCTCCCCCCTCCCCCTCCCCTCCCCCTCCCCTCCCCTCCCCCTCCCCTCCCCCTCCCCCTCCCCTCCCCCTCCCCCACTCCCTTTCTTTCTTTCTGCGGGCCTCTCACTGCTGTGGCCTCTCCCGTTGCGGAGCACAGGCTCCGGACGCGCAGGCTCAGCGGCCATGGCTCACGGGCCCAGCCACTCCGCGGCATGTGGGATCCTCCCGGACCGGGGCACGAACCCGTGTCCCCTGCATCGGCAGGCGGACTCTCAACCACTGTGCCACCAGGGAAGCCCTGCTGTTATTTTTAGAATTTTGGATGTAAAAGACGCTCTTTGCACATCAGTAACTGCACCCAGTCCAATCTCACCTGATGGGGGGTCCCCTTTCAACTCTGAAGGGCTGTGATTTGAGTCCATCTGCTTGGTTCTTACGGGCGAGGAAACCTTGATCAGAGTGTGAAGTGATTTCTACAAAGCTCAACAAAGCCTTCTCTGTAGCCAGGCCTGGGAGCCCACCTTGCTGCCCTCTCCCACCCCTGTCAGGACGGAGGAGTGCTGTTTTGATTCCTGGGGGATTTGGGTAATAGCACCTGTTCAGGGGTAGGGAGTTCAGGGTGGGGAGGGGGTGTAGGGGAACCCCGCTTTGCGCCCAGGACCCTCAGCTCCACGCGTGCCCGTTAGATTTCATACTCGTGACCACGTTAGAATGAGAGGACCTTTGAAGAGCAGCAGCAAGAGTCATAGCTTCGGGCTTCCCTGGTGGCGCAGTGGTTGGGAGTCCACCTGCCGATGCAGGGGACACGGGTTCGTGCCCCGGTCTGGGAAGGTCTCCCATGCCGCGGTGTGGCTCGGCCCGTGAGCCATGGCTGCTGAGCCTGCGCGTCCGGAGCCTGTGCTCCGCAACGGGAGAGGCCACAGCAGTGAGAGGCCCGTGTACCGTAAAAAAAAAGAGTCATAGCTTCTTAGAGTTGAAAGGTGGCCGCAGGGTTCATCCACTCCACATTCTTGGTGTCCTCGTCCCAACTTTAAAATGACATTGATCTGCACGTGGAGTTAAATTGCAGGGATTTTTTCCTGGCTTTCCGGCAATCTGGAATTTCCTTACCTTTAAAGAGTTGTAGTCTGTAGAATAATAACTACTGTTTTAACGAACTTTGTGAAATTTGTTTCCTCTTGTATCAATCGCGTAACATGGTGAGACTGTTCCTCATCTATAAAACAGGGATCGTGACACGTTGGGATGACCTGGCACCACCTGCCTGTAGTAATAGGACCCCGACTGTGTGCTTTCTCTTCTCGTCCTGTGGTCACTGCAGCCAAGGATACCGTCACTGCTGGGAGCCTCTTCCTATCTGCTCCTTAGTGGGTTTCCTGTGCTTTCTGGTGCCTCCTCCTGAATTTGAAGGTCTTTTCTGTCACTCCAGAGGAATCTGTTTCATATTCTGAGAGCTCTCCTTCATGGGTCAAGAGGTACAGCATTTCTTCTTTTTTATGTTGTTAGGATTTTGATTTGTTCCGTTCCAGGAACTGGTTTTGATTCCTGTCTGTTGTCTCAGAGTCCTTCCAGCTTTTATTTTTCTTGACCTTTTCCTGTTCACCATTAGTCTTGGACCTTCTCTTCTTAATAATCTGTGGGTGGAGGGGTATTCTTCAAGCCTGTTTACCTTTCCTGTTGGGTGCCTACTTTGCCATTATGTCAGACATGAGCAGTTTCTGCTCAGCTATGAGGACAAAAAGGCGACAGAACTTTCTAAATTGAGCTGCCCTTTGTGCAGCTCCTCCTGGGATAGTTTTGGCTTTGTTGTTGGTTATTTGAAGAGTCCCCCGTCTGGAGTGGTTGTGATGTGTTAGTGTTTCACATTCATTCCCAACGGCCAGTCTCCTTGAGGCCACAAAGCAAATATGCAGAAACCTCTTTCTACGCCCTGGCCATGCCTGAGCCCCGGAGCGCTGGGTGTTAAGGTTGAAGTGATTGCCTAACATTTGGGATGAGTCCCCCAGGAAATGACTTAGGAAAGGGTTTATAATGTGGCTGAGGAAGCATTTAGTGGGGTTGTTTTTCAGACAGTTTGAAAATTCCAGTCATCTGTGACTTTCAACCTTCCCTACAAAGGAACCCTCCTTACATCCCTGCTGAATTCTGACCTGTGATTTTCCCTGGACCAGATATGCTCGCTCTCTCCAAAATGACTCTATTCACACCTTTTTGTCTGCTCAAACCTCCAGCATCTCCCACCCTTCCTTAACATCAGCTGGAGATCTTGCTTCTTATTTCACTGATGAAACACTTTGAGACAGTGAACCTATCCTTTGAGTTAAAACTACCAGCCCCCCCACGTCTGCACTTTTAGACTCTGACACCTTCTTGATGCAACACCCACACTCTTACCCGTGTGCCTCTCTAAGGCCTGTCCTCCTTGTGCTGGGGTCCATCCCCTCTCATTCACTCAGGGACGTCCTTCTAAGGTTGATCCTTCTCTTCTGTGTCATTACTTTTCCCTCTTTGCTGGATCAGCCCCATCAGCATTCAGAAATACCTTCCATCTTAAAAAACACACTCTTGGGGCTTCCCTGGTGGCGCAGTGGTTGGGAATATGCCTGCCAATGCAGGGGACGCGGGTTCGAGCCCCGGTCTGGGAGGATCCCACAGGCCGCGGAGCAACTGGGCCCGTGAGCCACAACTACTGAGCCTGTGCTCTAGAGCCCGTGCTCCGCAACAAGAGAGGCCACGATAATGAGAAGCCCGCGTACCGCGATGAAGAGTAGCCCCTGCTCACCGCAACTAGAGAAAGCCCTCGCACAGAAACAAAGACCCAAAGCAGCCAAAATTAAATAAATAAATAAATTTATTTAAAAAAAACACACACACACTCTTGAACCCAGTCTGTCTGTAGAACCCTCTAGGCAGAACCCTCCTCCCCTTTCCTGCGAGATTTCAGAAGAATCATCTGCGCTCCCTTTCCTTCCTTCCTGCATTGCAGCCTCATTATTTTGGCTTTTGTCCCCATCACCTTACCAAACAGGTCTTACCGAGGTCACTGATAACTCTGATTGGCTAGTCCAGTGGCTGGTTCCCAATCCTGGTCACACTTGATCCACCAACAGCATTGACACAGCCCTCCACTCCTCACTTTCTGGTTTTCTTCCCTGGGTCCCAGGGCCCAGCCTCCCAGTTCCGTCCTGCCTTTTTCCCCCTTTACCTCGTGTTGATGGTCTCTCTCCCTCTTGAGTCTGAGCACTGGGCTCGGTTTTGGGGTCCCTTCTTCTCTTACTTTACAGAGGTTCTCATCTAGTTCCTTGACTTTTTTTTTTTTTGCGGTACGCGGGCCTCTCACTGTCGTGGCCTCTCCCGTTGCGGAGCACAGGCTCCGGACGCGCAGGCTCAGCGGCCATGGCTCACGGGCCCAGCCGCTCCGCGGCATGTGGGATCCTCCCGGACCGGGGCACGAACCCATGTCTCCTGCCTCGGCAGGCGGACTCTCAACCACTGCGCCACCAGGGAAGCCCTGGTTCCTTGCCTTTATTTCTTCAGATATTTGCTTTTGGTCTTACTTCCCTGATCTGCTCATTCTTTGACGACAACATGTGTCAGATCTTCTGACTGCCCCGCAGGTTCATGAGGCCGTATGTTTATTATTGTTCGATATTTGCTCTCTCTGTTCTTCAGATTTGGGTAATTTCTGTTGATCTTCAAGTTTACAGACTTTTCTTCTCTCATCTCCCTTCTGCTATTGCGATGACCCTATGAGTTTTTGATTATAGGTCTTCTAGCTTTCAGTTCTGTAATTTCCGTTTGATTCTTTTCTATTGTTTCTGTTTCTGTGCTGGGAACACCTGACTTTCCATTGATTTCAAGAGTGGTTACCTCACGGAACACAGCTGTAATAGCTGCTGTAAAGTTTTTGCTTGGTAATGCTAACATCTGGGTCAAATTGGGTCGCCATCTGCTGATCATCTTTTCCCTTGGGAACAGGTCTCATCTCCCCGGTTCTTTGTACACTGAGTAATTTTTGCGTGGTCCTGAACACTGTGAATGCTGTGTGTGTAAACTCTGGGTCCTGTTGTAATCCGGGAGGGTGTTTTTTGCCTGTTTCTTTGTTTTAGCAGGTAGTTGACATGGTTAGGTTGGGACACAACTTCTGTCTCACCCTCTCTGAGTGGTGGTTTAGTTTTCCAAAGCCTCTGTTTTCTGTTTTGAGTCTGTCCTGCACGTATGTTGCTTGGATGGGTTCACACGTGGAATTCGGGGGACCCCCCTTGTCTAGCTGTCTCTGCTCTTTGGTCCCACTCACACTAGAGCCAGATGGACGGTTTACTCTGTGTGATTTATTGGACCGTGGACCTCTGTGACAGGGGCCCACGCTTGGGGACAAAGGAAGGTGGAGGGGAGGGAGAGAAATGGGGGGCTTAACCCTTTGCAGGTCCCTTTTCCAACTTTGACTCCTTTCCACAGTCTGCTTGCTTTTTTACCCCCATTTTTTTCTTTTTCTTTACTGTGGTGAAATACATATAACATAAAATTTACCATCTTATCCATTTTGAAGTGTACAGTTCAGTGGTATTGAATACGTTCGTAATGTTGGTCAGTCCTCACCACCGTTGGTCTCCATAGCTCTTTTCATCTTGCAAAACTGATAGTCAAGAAATATGTGTTGAATGAACAAACCAAAAGACAAACAATGTAGCCAGAGTATTTCTTCACAGAAAGGAATTTGGTAGAGTTACTTTCCAATCTTTTCCAGAAACACTGTATTAAGAGAGGGATGCAGATGTTGTTATGGTGATGTGTGCTAAGATGCTGGCATCACAAGGCCACCCTTGGACTGCAGAGCATCAGTGCCCTGGTGGAAGCAGATGAATGAATTTTGACTCTTACACACTTGGACTGGGTACTTGGTTCCCAGTGGGCCATTTTTTTAAGGATAGCCACTGGAATCAGAGATGCGAATACATAGTGCATCTGAAGACTGATGGGGTGGACACAGCAGTGTGGAAGCCAGCCCTGGCCACATTGCCCAGAGCCAGTTTGGCCTCATTATCCTGCATCTTGTTCTGCTGTGGCCAGGTCCCAAGAATGTGATGACAGGCTGAGAGCTCGTATGCAGATAGGCAGCCCCTATCTGCAACTTTAAACAGTCACTTTGCTGCTGCGGCCAGAATCCTCCCCTCCTGTACTGATTTCAGCACCTCTGAGACGCAGCCTGGGGGGGTTGTGAAGATGCCGTAGTTATGGAGCTCAAATGCGTACACCCAGAAACCCAGTGAAGACTCTGAAATCCACATCTCTTCTGTTCTTTGCATCCGAGTCCATTTTCAGTGAAGTGGATGAAGGGCCACGGGGGTGATTCACGGAAAGTTGTCACCCCAGGGTGTGTGTTCTCACTGCTGGTGAGTATAAGGGGCCATTTGCCTCTCATGTTTCCTAAGGCTACATTATAAATTAGGAGCTCTTTTGAGATGGCTTCCTGGATTTACTTCTAACTTCTGAAAGTGGACTTGAAGGAGGATTTCAGGGATGTTTTTCTCAGAGTGAAATATCGCACTTACAACTCACAGCCTTCTGTTCCCCCAACATTGAAACTGTTACTGCTCGGTCACGTGGTCCCATAATGAACCAGCTGAGGGGAAAAAGAACTGATGTCTCCTGTTGTTCTTTGTTTGCTTTTTTTTTTTTTTTCGGTATGCGGGCCTCTCACTGTTGTGGCCTCTCCCGTTGTGGAGCACAGGCTCCGGATGCGCAGGCTCAGCGGCCATGGCTCACGGGCCCAGCCGCTCCGCGGCATATGGGATCCTCCCGGACCGGGGCACGAACCCGTATCCCCTGCATCGGCAGGCGGACTCTCAACCACTGCGCCACCAGGGAGGCCCTGTTTGCTTTTTTGAGTTCTGTATTTTCTTGTTTGCCAAGTTATATTTTTTAAAATTTTATTTGACTATAGTTGATGAACAGTGTTGTGTTAATTTCTGCTGTACAGCAGAGTGATTCAGTTATACACATATATACATTCTTTTTTATATTCTTTTCCATTATGATTTATTACAGGATATTAAATGTAGTTCCCTGTGCTCTACAGTAGGACCTTGTTGTGTATCCATTCTCTATATAATAGTTTGCATCTGCTAATCCCCAGCTTCTAGCCCATCTCTCCCAAGCCCCCCCCCCACCTTGGCAACCACAAGTCTGTTCTCTGTGTCTGTGAGTCTGTTTCGAATTGGTTGTCAAGTTTTTCTACACATCATTTTAAGGCTTTTCCTCTTTCTTTATGTGATAGTATACGTTTTTTGTTGTTTATTTTTGATGAGAGTAGTAGTTTATAATGCTATGGTTGGCATTTAGGATGAATAGTGGCTCATGAACTATGAAAAGATAAACTTCTCATTTATGTTTCAAGAGTAAGGTAGTATGTAATTGTAATTTTTCAGTAACTAGAAAGAGGGGAGGTATTGGCAATGTTTTCTGCATAGTCTCTGTGTGCTATTTAGTGTTTAATTTAGATGGTTAATAGTATTCTCTGGCTGTCCAGGTCATATGGCAATTTCCAATATCTGAAAGGCATTATGGGAAATACTTTACAGCCCTGTTAGGAAGGTGCTGACTGTGTCTGAGATATGACTCACTCCTCAGTGGGAGGGAAGTTTCTAAGCAGCTTCCCGGCTGTCTGAAAGCCAGAGTGATTTTTGAGTACTCATTCATTTTTCTATGCATTTATTAATCCAGTAGGTGTTTATTGAATGCTCCGCTCCATACCAGACATGGCGCTAGGTGGGCGTCTAGGGGAGAGTTCCTTTCCTTTATATACAGCAGCTGTTGGTGGGGCAGTGCAGAAGCCGGAGCTCTTCTGGGAATTGACGGAAAGGTTGTCAGGTGTGGGTGGCAGGAACCCTGAAGGAAAGAGAGGACGAGGAGTCTGAGTGCGTGGCTTGAAGATGCTGTGCCCTGAGCAGTGACAGGGTACCACGAGCCTCAGCAGTGCCCTCTGTCCTGTGGAATTCCTCTTCTTTACATTTCTCTCTAGGAAATAGAAGCATTATTTATGATAATTAAAGAAAGAAAATCCCTTTGCTGCATAGAGCAGAATGGTGAAATTAATTACGGTACGTTCGCGAGATGCAGTTCTCTGCAGTCATTAAAAATTATTTTGCAAAAGAATGTGTAATGGCACGCCGAAACACCCACCATCTAATAAGTGGGCAAGGAAGCCTGTAAAGCAGGATGCTCTCAACGTGGTAACGCGTCGTTTTCACCCTGGACGGACCGCCTGGCGTACTCTGGGCCCCCCTTGCCCAGCTCTTGACCTTTCCGTGCTTACCACCTGCCAACGTCCTATACAACTTACTTCTTCACATTTCTGCTTATCGTCTTTCTCTCCTGATAGGATTTAAGTTGTAGGAGGGCAGGGATGTTTTCCTATCTTGCTCTCTGACGGGTCTGGCACATGGCGGATCTTAATAAATATTGTGATTGTTGAATACATGTTGAAGGAAACGGGGTTATAATAAGATGATTGTTATTATTTCCTTTTACTTTTCGGAACTTTCCATATTTTCTGTAATAAACCTGGATTACTTCTATACGTAGAGGGAAGAAAACTTAACAGAGATATTATTGCAAATGAATTCCTCGTGTGACCTACCTAGTTTATCTGGGGATGGCTGAATGGACGACTGAAGGGTCAGAACCAGAGCCTTCTAGCTGTGAGCATCGTCTGCGTGGATCTCAGGACCCCTGGGCTCTGGCCTGGCTTCTGCGCACCACTGTGGTTGGGTTTTAAGCCTCTCCTGTTCCATTTCCCCTTTTCCCATCACACCCCGTGCTCAGGGCTGCTTCTGCGTCTCCCCCTGCTTTCTCCTTCACAGGTTCTATTTTTCCTGGTCACCATTTCAACTCCATTCTTAGTTCACGGCTCTCACACTGGCCTTTGGGGGACCCTCGTTTGCAACCGACATTAACCAAAGAGGCCAGAGTTACCACTGTCGGGAGCCACGTGGAATCTCTTTAAGAAGCAACCGTAGAAATACTCTAAGCACATACGGGATGCTTGTCTCTGTGCTGTCTTTTCTCTGCAAGCAAATGACAAGCTGCTGGAGAAAAAGTTTTCTATTTTCTACTTCTCTTGCCTTCACTAATGCCTAGACAGTTCTGGTCTCCAAGTTGATGCCACATACTGTTGGTTGATCCTTGGTTTCCCGTATATAAAATAAGTGTTTTTTCTGACCCTTCAGACATGGCATGAGAATAGAATGGGGCGGTGACTCATGTGCCTTAGAAGGCATCATAATATATGTATGCACATACATAGTTAATGACAGTTTGTTATGAATAATTTAAAAAGCTAATAAAGTAAAGTGAAAAGTCCCTATGTGGTTTTTATTCAGGGACTACAGATTGATTTTTAGGAAGCAGTTTATTCTATCACTGATGATTCAATTCAGTAAATGTTTATTGAGATTCTACTGTTTATAAGGTAATTCAGTAAGCAATGAAGGGGCTTGTATAGGTCAGCTGAAAAATAGTCTGTGAGGTGGGATGCTAAGTGCATAAATGATGCCGAAGGGGAAAGACCTACTGTTGGCACTTAAAGTGGGGAGAGATTGTGTGAGATCTGGGGACAGGTGCGCCTGCACGGAGTAGGGGCATTATTATGGGCCCAGAATTATGACTTTTGTTAGGGGAGAGATCGTAGACATGGGGAAATAAAGGGTTCCAGGTGGATGTAACACAGTTGAGAGGGGATGAGATGAGGAACTCTCTCAACTGGGTGAATGGTAGGTTCCTGGGCAGGGATGTGCAGGTGAAGGCTGGCAGAGGAAGCTGGCAGGTGGATTCGGGAACCACAGGGAGATCCTGCTGGAGCAGGAGGCTCTGTTTTCAGCCTCCCAAGGGACCACATTAGAAACGGGGTTTGAAGGAAAAGGTTTCCGGTTTTCATTTGGTTTGATAAGTAGAAGAGGAACCATGTGCTTTTGCTGTTTGTCGTATTTATGGTAGTGCCTTTCATCTCATAATGGAATTTATTAAGTGAGCAGACATAAAATCAAAGAGAAAGTTGTTTGCGTCCAGAAACATGTGTTTTTCCCTCTGTGGTTGCACAGCTACTGGATTGGACTAGCACTTGAATTTGCAAATTTACTCAACTCCTATTGTGAAAATGGAGGTAAATTTTACATGGTTAAATTATTATCGCAAGGGAATTCCCTGGTGGTCCAGTGGTCAGGACTCCGCACTTTTACTGCTGAGGGCGTGAGTTCAATCCCTGGTCAGGGAACTAAGATCCCACAAGCTGTGTGGTACAGCCAAAAAAATTAGTTTCTCCAAGCTGTATACCAAATTATTAAAATACTTTTGAATGGATTCCATGTGCCTAGTCTCTAAGAAGCATGCTTTATCAGAAACCGTGTGACAATTATCAATATGATTGACACCACTATGTGCAGTGAGTGTTCTGATATTAACGCTATTTCTGTCTATTGCTTTATGCAGAATTAGTTTCAGAGTCAATAAATGATCATCTGTAACAATTTTTAAAAACATTTTGGGGAGGAATTCAAATCATGATCACTGGAAATTCATAAACTATTTTTCATAGTATTTCAAAAGGTTTTGAAAGTGTATATTCCTAACCGTACATGATTTATATAATGTTCTCATTTAAAAATAGATTTGCTACATGACTCTTTGAATTATGGTTTTCTCAGGGTATATGCCCAGGAGTGGGATTGATGGGTCCTATGGTAGTTCTATTTTTAGCTTTTTAAGGAACCCCCATACTGTTCTCCATAGTGTCTGTATCCATTTACATTCCCACCAACAGTGCAAGAGGGTTCCCTTTTCTCCACACCCTCTCCAGCATTTATTGTTTGTCGATTTTTTGACGATGGCCATTCTGACCAGTGTGAGATGATATCTCATTGTGTTTTTTTTTTTAACAGCTCTCCAGTGGATTCTAATGAACAGTATTTAAGAACCACTGTTCTTTTATTTTTTTTAACATCTTTATTGGAGTCTAATTGCTTTACAATGGTGTGTTTGTTTCTGCTTTATAACAAAGTGAATCAGCTATACATATGTTCCCATATCTCTTCCCTCTTGCGTCTCCCTCCCACCCTCCCTGTCCCCCCCCAGGTGGTCACAAAGCACCGAGCTGATCTCCCTGAGAACCACTCTTCTTGGCACACATTTTCGATTGTCATCCTCCAAGCAATCTTTCCAGTTCTGAGGCTTAGTGGCAGGGAACAAAGAACAGTGAGAAGTGGGTTCAGGAGGCAGAGTGCAGTGGGATAGGGTCTCTGGTTCTGGAAGGACATTTATCTCAGTGAAAGTCTTATGGGTCCACCTTAAACAAGCTTGTGATGATCTAAACTGCTCTTAACAACTGTCCCTCTTCTCAGCTCGGTTCTTCCAAACCTGTTTAAATGTAAGATTCATGTGCTAAGTCATGGGCTGAGACTATCTATCTAGCCATACTATTATATCTTTCCATACTACTTATAGAAAGTAATTTGTATTTATACGACCCAGTCGAGCAGAAGCCAGAACACATAAGTAAGGCTTCCTTGGGATGCTATGACCCTGTGTATAAACGGCATGCTTAATTTCCTATTCCTGTCATTCTTTTCTTATGTTACTCTAACCGGTTCTTGGCCTCCTTTAGCCTATTATTTTCTACTCATAAGTTTTTTTCTACATTCATTTTTAGCCTTCTCTGCCTTTCTCTTCATTTTGTGGTATCTTCTTTCACTTTTCTTTATCATGTGGGCAATAGGTGGAATAGAGGGATGGAAGAGAAGACATACTCTAGGAATGCAGCATCTTGGAAGGTCCTTAGAATCATTTAGAAAGCACTTCATTTGCACTTCTCTAATGATTAATGATGTTGAGCATTCTTTCATGTGTTTGTTGGCCTGTATGTCTTCTTTGGAGATATGTCTATCTAGGTCTTCTGCCAGCTCTATTTACAGTAGCCAGGACATGGAAGCAACCTAAGTGTCCATCAACAGATGAATGGATAAAGAAGATGTGGCACATATATACAATGGAATATTATTCAGCCATACAAAGGAACGAAAATGAATTATTTGTAGTGAGGTGGGTGGACCTAGAGTCTGTCATACAGAGTGAAGTAAGTCAGAAAGAGAAAAACAAATACCGTATGCTAACACATATATATGGGATCTAAAATAAAAAAAAAAGAAAATGGTCAGAAGAACCTAGGGGCAAGACGGGAATAAAGATGCAGTCGTAGAGAATGGACTTGAGGACACGGGGAGGGGGAAGGGTAAGCTGGGATGAAGTGAGAGAGTGGCATGGACATATATACACTATCAAATGTAAAATAGATAGCTAGTGGGAAGCAGCCGCATAGCACAGGGAGATCAGCTTGGTGCTTTGTGACCACCTAGAGGGGTGGGATAGGGAGGGTGGGAGGGAGGGAGACGCAAGAGGGAAGAGATATGGGGACATATGTATATGTATAACTGATTCACTTTGTCATAAAGCAGAAACTAACACACCATTGTAAAGCAATTATACTCTAATAAAGATGTTAAAAAAAAAAAGTTCTTACCACAAAGAAAAGGAGCTGTGAGGTGATGGATGTGGTAACATTATTGTGGTAATTCTTTTGCAATATATATATATATATACATATATCAAATTATCACGTTGTACAACTTAAACTTACACAGTTATATGTCAATTATATCTCAATAAACTTGGAAAGAGGAAAAAAATAGATTTGCAGTTTAGAAGTACATAGCTAGGAATCTTTGGATTTGAGTTTACTCACCAAGTAGGTGATGAGTTACCTCTCTTTGGTCTTACTTAAAAAAAGATTCAACTTGTTACTTTTTTTTAGTTTTGAAACTCTGAAGTATGTTCAGAAAGAGAGTGAATTGAAGACTCATGTGGAATGTTTGCCTATTTTTGTAAAGTTTGTGCGTGCGTGCGTCTGAGCTGGGGCTGTGTGTACACGTGTGTGTGTGTGTCTGAGCTAGGGCTGTGTGTACACGCATGTGTGTGTGTGTGTCTGAGCTGGGGCTGTGTGTACACGTGTGTGTGTGTGTGTCTGAGCTGGGGCTGTGTGTACATGCGTGTGTGTGTGTGTGTCTGAGCTGGGGCTGTGTGTGTGTATGTGTCTGAGTTGGGGCTCTGTGTGTGTGTGTGTGTGTGTGTGTGTGTGAAGCTAGGGTTCTGTGTGTAGAGAAACAAGCTGAGGAGCATCCGGCCCCAAGCTGCATCCCTGAAGTGGCTCCAGGGACAAGGGTGGGGCTGGAGGAGTGGGGGAAGGAGACAGTCACTTCCTACTTTACATACTTTTAAAAGAATGATGAGATTATGTATGATTTTTACTTTTCCTTTTTTGCATTTTTGAATAAAATACAGAAAAAAATACTTGTCAAAACTGTTTTTCCCTGTGGAGATGACTGTGTTTTACATTTTGGAGCCAGTTTTTTGCTTTCCCGTTGGAAAAGTTACAGGATACGGTGTATGCTGCCCAGGATTTTATTTTCTTAATCCAGCTTCTTCTCATATTTGAATTTTTACAGTTCCTTCTGTTCAACTATCCTATCCTTATTTTCAGAGGAGTTGGTAATCTGCACTTTAATTATGTTTCCTTTTAAAATATTTAGTTGAAGGCAATTTCATGATCCTCATAGAGTTTAATACTTTTTTCAAATGCTTTTTCAAGTTTTTGAATTTCTTACCAATATTTAATACTCATAATGAAAATATGTGCCTGGTATAATCTTACATTCCAATCTCTTTGGTATAACTTAGAGTGATTTACAGCCTATGATTTCACATTCTCACGAAGCAGCAAACGATCTCTGCTTTCTGGAAGTTCTCCTCATTGGAGGGAGAGACTTTAGGTTTTGAGTTGCAGACGTTGTTTCCTGACTGTCGTTTTGTGGTCATGTTGGATTTAGGGTCTCGACCTGTCCAAACTTCAGTCCTGCTTGTTCATAGGGAGTCCTGACCTATTCCTCTCATTGTTGTGTGAAGGAATACTTAGACCACATTTTTTAGAAATTGAAGTATAGTTAATTTACAGTATTGTGTTAGTTTCAGGTGTACAGCAAAATGATTCAGTTAAACATATTTATATATATTTTTCTGATTCTTTTCCATTATAGGTTATTACAATATTGAATATAGTTCCCTGTGCTATACAGTAGGTCCTTGTTGTTTATCTGTTTAATATATTGTGGCATGTATATGTTAATCCCCAACTTCTATTTTATCCCTCTCCACTGTTTCCCCTTTGGTAACGGTAATTTTTTTTTTGTATGTCTGTGAGTCGGTTTCTGCCTTGTAAATAAGTTCATTTGTATTCTTTTTTAGATTCCACATATAAGAGATCCCTTCACGTTTTAAGTACTAAGGTAGAATAGAAATTTTCTTTGGAGGAGAAGACGTTAGTAAATGCCTTGTGTGAAGTAGCTAACACTAGAACAGAAGGAAGTAAAAGAGGTGGTGTTTTCTTCGTGGGACTTGGGGCAAGTGACTGCATTTCTCTGGGGCTCCGTCCCTTAGTTGTAAAGTGGGGCCAGTGGGTTGGATGCTTCCGATTCCCCTGCAGCACTACCACTGTGTGGTCTGACTGGGGAAGGCTGGTAACGTGGGCTCTGGGGCTTTGGGAGGGGCGCTGATGGGTTGTCCTGGTCTCTGCTTCCAGCACGTCTACCTCATTCCATGAGGCTTAGCGGGACATGGAACAGCCTCCTTTTACTTACTGTTTCACACCACTGTAGGGAACGATCTCTAAGGTTGCCAGGATTTTAACCAAACAAACAATAGGAAGTGACCCCAAAAGGAATTAAAATAACCTAAACGTGGACCACCACGTGAAAGCTGTCCTGAGGGAAATGTAAAGAGAATGGAAACTTGGACCAGAAAGATGGAGGTAAGACGTCTGGCACATCATCAGGGATGGGGTTAGATGAACGAGGGCCCTTGACCTCATCCCGGGAGGTGAGATGGAGGGGTTGCCTCTTGGACGTTGACATGTTAAAGGTGAAATGAATAGAAGCTGTGCTCTTTGACAGGGGAAAATATGTTTTTAGTTATCTGTTATTCCCAGTGTAACGAACGCACACCCTTACACAATGTGTTGACTCTGGGGAAAATTCACGTCGTTTGGGAGGTTATTGGCAGAGGATCACGTCTTCCGAGGCGACCGTCCACCTCGGTCCTGATGGCAGAATTGAAATCTCCTCGGTGGACTGCGGCTGTGCCCCAGGCTGCACGTCAGTGAGATGGGGGTGAGGCCCATGGCACCCCGGGCTGCACGTCGGGAGGAGGCTTGGTGAGTCATCGCTGTGCGGAGACATTTCAGCACAGGCTGTGAATACGAGCATTTATTCCACCAAAGTCCACTTGGAGCCTCAGGACCTTGGAGACAGTTGCCTTTTCTTGATCCTTCCTTCTGAGTTCTGGCTCCTGTGTATTATCTTAGGAGGCAAGCTGGCTATTAATAGACACTTGGTAACTATTTTACACACTGTTAAAAGCCTGAAAGGACCACAGTATTTATCGTGTTGGCCAAGTACCTTATGGAAAAACCCAAACGAACTTTTTTGGTCTACACAATAACAGAATTCAGTCTGGAATCCTCTTGCAAACAAGTTTCTCTTTTATTTTTGTAAGTCCCAGATTTATCTATCAGGATAGTTTGAAGCTGAGTAGAAATGCCATTTCTTTATTCAGCAACCCTGTAAAACCAGCAACGTCTTCATTCCACTCCTCGATGTACAGCTTTGAAAAATGTTTTCAGCGTAAAATGTGAGGCTGAGAAACATTTGGGGAGAGTATAGCAATACCAAGAGGTAATGAGAGCAGAATTGCTCTTTCCGAGGGCCTCGCCTGAGCCTCCGCACAGGCCCCCCGAGGGCCTGGGGATGGGGGTGTCCGGCCGTGGACTGCCCTCTCCGGGGGGGTCGGGTCCCTCTGCTGGGAATTGGAAAAGTCTCTGTCACGAGGAGACTGTCTTCTTTAGTCTTGTATAGAAAGTGACATTGTCTGTTGCCTTAACATTGCCAGCGTCGGCTCACACCCAGATCTAAACGTGGTTTCAGGGTCACATCAAACATTAGCAGCAGAGAATTGGAGGAAGCAGGGTGGGGGGCCTGGATTATCTCCCTGGCTCTTACCAGCCTTCATACCTAATACTCCTTCTTGATGAATTGGCACTTTTTGCACCAGAGAAATGTAGCATTACATTTCCTCCAAGTTGTTTCAGGTAATACACTCGTCTCTTTCAGTCTCACACATGTGTACACGGTCCCCCACTCCCCTCCCTCACCCCCAGTCAGTAATCATTTATACCTTCCTCCAAGCTCTGAGCCATGGAGGTTTAAGGAAGCACTGCCATCCCGGCCACGCATGCCTGGCATGTGAATAAGGCCTTCTTTGCAGCCTCCAGGACTGTCTATTCCCAGCTCGTGAAAGCATGAATGCACGCCGTCTGGAAGGGAGCCCATTGGAGGGAACCCCTCTTCCTGGGAGGAAAGGAGGATTGGAGGTGCTCGGTTGTTGGTCGTTTTAGATGTAAGATTGGCTCTGGGAATCTTTCATTACAGTGAGTGATTTTCAGTATGTTTGGCTTTTCGATTTTCTGGGGCTGGGGGAGTGGTTTACAAGGAAGATAATCACCCAAAGAACACATAGTGTTTTCATAGTAGGTTAGCCTTCACCCATGGTAGGAGATGAAAACCATACAGTAAGTGCAGACCTGACCCTAAGTCACGGAAGATGGAAAGATCCATCGTCAGGACTGTGGTTGTGTTGAAATATGTTGACGGGAAGTGTTTTCCCAACTGTACGGGGGCCGGGGTGGGGATTCAAGGCATCGCAGAAGCAGAGCGATCGTCGTTGATGAGAAACATGGTAGACACACGGACGGGGCCTGGACGCTGTGCTTCGCATCCTGTTCCAGGCGTGTGTAGCACTAGAAGCTTTTTTCTTTCCCTTTTGCCCTTAAAGATGTGCTTGAGGGCTTCCCTGGTGGCGCAGTGGTTGAGAGTCCGCCTGCCGATGCAGGGGACACAGGTTCGTACCCCCGTCCGGGAAGATCCCACATGCCGCGGAGCGGCTGGGCCCGTGAGCCATGGCCGCTGAGCCTGCGCTTCCGGAGCCTGTGCTCTGCAACGGGGGAGGCCACAACAGTGAGAGGCCCGCGTACCGCAAAAAAAAAAAAAAAAAAAAAAAGATGTGCTTGACTGCGTGAGCGGATGATGCCCGGGTTTCTGCCTTGGGTGGGGGGTCTTTGGGGGAGAGCTGAGGCACAGGCGTTTCCTCTCCGGGGGCAGCGGGAGGCTCAGAGTGGCCGGATGCACAGTGCGGCCCCCTGCGTTGGGGGACCAGGACAGCTCTGCTGAGGCCACAGCAGATGGGCTGTGCCTCCTCATGGCTCACAGCGGTCGGCGGGGCCAGAGCCAGATGAGGGTGTTACCAGCTTGACCCCGTCACCAAAGGAGTGAAACCAACAACTGTCTTGTTCTGATGTGTTTATCGCCGCAGCCTCAGCATCCTCCTAGCAGACTGCTTTTCCGTGCTTGCGGCCAGCTGCTGTGTTCCACTTCAGGACTTAAAGCTTTCCTATCAGGAAAGAGGAAATAGAATAATAGGAGGCTTTCTTGTGAGGAGGAAATGTTTACTGGTAATATGGCTGTTAACTCTTTAGATGGCATACACTTATTGGGTGATGCAAACCTTTTTTTTTTTTTTTTTGATAATAAATGTGTCGTATATTTACAGCAAAAGAAAAAAAAAGAACAAAGTAGAACTACAGCTACAAGCAACAGTGTATAAGTCTCACAATCATAACATTAAACAAAGCATCCAGAAATTTAAAAAAAGCATACACTGTATTACTTCATTTAAAGTTTTAAAATAGGCAAACTAAACTATAGTGTCAGAGCAAGATAATTGCTGCCCTTGGGGACTAGAAAAAGGCACAAGATAGAGTTACAGGGATGCAGGTAATGTTTGGTTTCTAGTCTCCATGATGGTTACAGGGGTGTGTTCACTTTGTGAAATTATACCAAGTTATATGTTTGTAATTTATGCACTTCTCTGTATGTAACATTTAAATAAGTAATCAAAAACAAACAAACAAGTTTACCCATGTCAAAAGTAATCATTAACATAGCTGCATTTCTCCCATAATCCTTTCTCTGGTTTCCTCTTTATTTAAATTTAACTTCTTTCTCTCTCTCTCTCTTTTTTTTTAACATTTTTATTGGAGTATAATTGCTTTACAATGGTGTGTTAGTTGCTGCTGTATAACAAAGTGAATCAGCTATACATATACATATATTCCCCATATCCCCTCCCTCTTGCATCTCCCTCCCTCCTACCCTCCCTATCCCACCCATCCAGGTGGTCACAAAGCACCCAGCTGATCGCCCTGTGCTATGCGGCTGCTTCCCACTAGCTATCTATTTTACATTTGGTAGTGTATATATGTCCATGACACTCTCTCGTTTCGTCCCAGCTTACCCTTCCCCCACCATGTCCTTAAGTCCATTCTCTACATCTGTGTCTTTATTCCTGTCCTGCCCCTAGGTTGGACGACACAAACCTTTTTTTAACGGAAACATCATCTTAACATTTTAACTTTGATTTTTTTTAAATCAGTGAGGGTATTGGGAACATAACTTTATGTTTCTATAAAGAGCAGGAGCTGGTGACGATGCAGAGGGACAGCTTTAAATGATGGGTGGGAACGGAGTGAGTGCTGGATGGGAGACTCTAAAGATATCTAACCTCTGAATCCAGAAGAGTGAACATTAAGAAGGGGAATGGCTGAGGTGGATATGGGCTTGTTCCCCAAATCTTGACACACTAGGATGAAAGGGCACTCTTAGGTCAAAGTAAGTCTCATAAGAAAAGATGCTGTTCACACATGAAATTGATTGAGGCTGTGGAAAGGCGGGATACCCATCACTGTGTGTGTCGGTGGTAGATCCGTCAGCACGTCTGTTAGAATTCAAGACATACCTGCCCTTTAGTGCTCATGAAAACGGAAGAGCGGACCCTCCCATCATAACAGAATATTCTAAGTGTCTGTCCCATTATTTTTACAGGGAGCGTAACAGACGGTCATGAAACAGATCAGGGATGAAGATCCTTATCTCTCTTCCAATCCAGGCTACATATTATCTGTGTTACTTAAAAAAAATCTCTATAGCAATAATAATACTGTATTACAGAACATTTGAAAAGTCTCAAAAAGAAGTATAAGCCATGAAACCAGAACCTTCACACAGACACTATTGGTTTGGTGCATACTTCAGATTCTAGGTAGCTTTTCATTTTGATTTTTAACCTTCATTTAATAAACAGCTTTGCCGGCTGCTGCATAGTGAATCCGTAAAAGGTCTCTGCAGCATCCTGCCGAGGACCTGTGCCGGGTGACGATAGCTCAAGGTTCTCCCCGGTGGTGAGTCATCTTCACGTGGTCTGAGCGGAGCCATGCCAGTTTCCAGGGCCTTCGCTGGGTGAGCTCTTGCAGATCCAGGGTGGGAGGGTTGAAAGGCCCCGCCCCCCTAGCAGCAGGTCTGTCTAGGAGCCTTTGGGGATGCATACTCTATTTCAGAACCTTGTGTTTTGCTGTGTGTAGGAGGGAGTGGGTGGTTCTGGGCAGGTGCTGGTGATTCTCAGCTACGATGCCATCACCTTTGACATAGGGGGTGACGTGCAAGTGGGCTCTGAGCACACTCCCTTAGCTAACGGAGCTGTTCACAAGGAAGAGAATGGCCTTTCTTTGATGGGAAGTGTGTCTGTGTGATGGCTTACTGGTTCACTCAGAACCCAGGCTTTTTGGATGTAATGGGACCAGGGGATTCTGGTAGGCGGTACAGTTGCCTCCCAGCCAGCTGGCAGCAGAAAGCTTTGCTCTTCCCCATAGTTTTTTTTTGTTTTTGTTTTTGTTTTCCGGTACGCGGGCCTCTCACTGTTGTGGCCTCTCCTAATGCGGAGCACAGGCCCCGGACGCACAGGCTCAGCGGCCATGGCTCACGGGCCCAGCCGCTCCGTGGCATGTGGGATCTTCCCGGACCGGGGCATGAACCCGTGTCCCCTGCATCGGCAGGCGGACTCTCAACCACTGCACCACCAGGGAAGCCCTTCCCCATAGTTTTGAAACATTATAATCTTCTGGAGGATATGGCAACATAGTGTTACAGAAAGATTATGGGGCTGAATACTGCTTCAGCCACTCATCAGCAGTGATAGAAGGTATAATTATCCCCAGTTTACAGATGAGGAAATTAAGGCTTAGGGAGGTTGAGTAATTGGCCTGAGATCACACAGTTAATTAAAGGAATCGGAACTGTAACTCAGGCCTGTCTGGCCCCCAGACTGCACTCTGAAGTCTGCTGTGCCCTCTCGTCTTTTTCCCTCCCTCCCCTCCCTCCCTCCCTCCCTCTTTCTCTCTCTGTATCTTTCTTTCCTTTCTTTCTCCCTCCCTCCCTTTCTCCCCCCCCCCTTTTCGCCTCCCTCCCTTCTTTCCTTCCCTCCTTCCTCTGATCTGTGGCAGGATGTAGGGAATAGTGCAGTGTGCCCTTTATACATGTGTACATGAAATTGTGGTTACAGATGTGACCTGCAGAGCCCAACAGACTTACCAGGTTTACATCAAGACCTGGCCACATCCTAGCTGTGAGCCTGGGCAAGTTACTTAACATATCTTTGCCTCAGTTTCTCCATCTGTAAGCCAGGGACAATAGTAGTACCTACTTTATGTTGTTAAAATAGTAAATGAGTTACTCCCTAGAAAGCACCTAGGACAGAGTCTAGCATATGATGAGCATTCACTACATGTCAGCCATTATGATTTTGTCATAATTTGCTGCTGTCCGCAGGCAGGAGAAGAGGTGGGTACTTTTTGGCTGGTGGGACATGCAGCTTTGTCCCCGTGCAGGTGCCTTGATGCTGGGGGTCTCGGCAGACAATGTTCTAGGTAACATATTAAGCAAAACTGGATGATCAGCCAGTCTTTAGGTAACAGTCTAGGTAGAAATTAACAGGGTACATGTCCTATACTCTTATTATGCAAAACATAAAATGAAAATTTAAGATGATATCGGATTCTGATGAAAAACACTTTCATGGTAATTTATAGGTTCTGGGCAGATTCAATTTAAACACTTTTGGAAGCAGTACAGAGACACAAGTTCTGGGGGATTCATATGACTAATTGCTCCTAAGGAGGCTTCAGTTTTGTTGGAAACACACAATTACTTGTGGTCGGCTTTGTGGGAGGGTTTGGATTGGTGATGAGAATTCACATTTTGGGTTGATGCAGAGACTATGGAGGACATCATGTTGAAGGATGATGACATAGTTGGGTCAAAGAAAGAGATGCTTAGAGAGTTACAGATGGGAAATCATGGAAGACACAGACACAGTGGGCTTGGCTTACAGAGTTCTGCTTTTTAGTATGAATTTAAGAAATACCATTGCACCCTCTTCTTCTGGGAGATGCCTTGATAAACTTGCCCAGAATATATATGTCCCCCAAAGGTACACTGGGCATTAAAATGCCAAAACCATCCTGCAGAAAATGTAGACAGCAAAGACATGCAAGTTGGAAAAACCTTTACCTTCTCAGTGAGAACTGAATCAGTGATTCCATCACTTAGATGAAGCTAGTTATTCACAACTTCAACAAATGTAACTCGCCCTCAGGGACTGGATTTTGACTCTTACTTCCCACTGACCTGTTCCACACAAGATTTACAGATTGGAAGGTGAATGCTATGTGTTACTTTTTAGCCTCAAAATTCCCTTGAAGGAGCTGAAGCTTGCTAAATACCATGGCTGCTGAAAATCTGGTTGCACGGAGAATTTGCTTGGATTTTGGAATTCCTCTTGACTTTTCTTGGTGGTTCCTATCTTGAAATATATCTTAATAAAGTATGATTGGTTGAATAATAAACTATAATTTCTCTATCTTTGTTCTGCCTGAATAAGATTTCAGGGTTGAGAGGAGCCTTAAAAATCCGCTGTTTGGACCACAAGTCGGATGTCTGAGTCTTCTGTGCATCAAGCTGTCTGATCGATGTCTGGATACTCAACAATGTGGGGCTCAGCCAGTGTGGTCCATTGGACCCTCCACTGACTTTCCCAGTGGAGAAGCTCAGGTCCTTCAAGTTAGCTTTATAGGTCCCTATAATGTGCCCCCAGGGTCCCCTTTGTCCTCATGTCCTGGCAGCCCTGTTCAGTTACTCTGCCCCCATCCCACTGGCCTTTTTTCCAAACAGTCCAACCATGTGCCCATCTCCAGACCTTTGTACTTTGTACTTTCTGTCCCCTCGGTCTCGAATACTCTTTCCATGATACATTTCCTTTGCCTTAGTGCTTCAGTTGCTTCCTCAACCTGTACTGGTGCTAGACTGACATTGATTTTCTGTCATTACACTAAAATTATTATTCTACTCATTTGTGACTTGCATTGTAGCTCTTGAGAAATCAGCTAATTGTTGTTCCTTGGAAGGTCCAGTTGGCCCTTCGTATCTATGGATTCCACATCTGAGGATTCAACCAACTTTGGATTGAAAATATTTGGAAAACAAGCCAGAAAGTTCTGAAAAGCAAAAGTTGAATTTGCCACAAGCCAGCAACTATTTATATAGCATCTACATCGTATTTACAGCTATTTATATAGCCTTTACATTGTATTAGGTATTATAAGTAATCTAGGAATGATTTAAAGTATACGGGAGTATGTCCCTAGGTTATATGCAAATACGACACTGTTTTACATAAGGGACTTGAGCATCCGTGGATTTTGGTATTTGCAGGGTGGTTCTGGAACCAGTCCTCCTTGGATACTGAGGGACAACTGTAATCTGTCTTTTCATTCTGGCTGCTTTTAAGACCTTTTGTCTCTGGTGTTCTCTAGTGTCTCTGATATGTCAGGAGGTCTTTCGATGAATCTGTTTGGGATTTGTTAGATCTTCTGAATCTTTGAATTGGTGTCTTTCATCAATTCTAGGAAATGCCCAGCCATTCTCTTCATTTGCTGCCTCTGGTCCAGTCTCTTTTCTCATGGGAATCTGATTAGATTCGTTAGACGTCTTCAACATCCTCATGTCTTTTAATATCTCCTTCAGTTTTCCATCTGTGTCTTTCTCTGCTTCATTCTCAATAATTTCTTTAGTTCTGTCTTCAAGATGTATCTTCATTGGTGTCTAGTCTGCTAATAAATATATCTGTTGCATTTTAAATGTCACTTATCTTACATGCTTTTATTTCCAAAAGCTCTGTTTATTTTAAAAAACTTGCTTATTTTTTAACAGTTTCTTGTTTCATATTCATCTTATCAGTTGCTACTTTTATTTCTTTATATTCATCTTATCAATTGCTACTTTTATTTCTTTAAACATAATTGTGTTATGTTTTGTGTTTGATAATTCTAATATTTGAAATCTTTGCTGATCTTTTTGTATGTGTGGTTTCTGCTGGTTCTTCCTCCTGTATATCTGTGACTTTTAAGTGTGAATTCAGTTTTTTTGAAAATTTATATGTGGGGCTTCTTTGAGGTCTAGATTGAAGGTGGGTTCCTCCAGAGAATTAGTTTGCTGCTATCAGATTTCTTGGTGATCCCACCAACCTGGGAGCGCCTTAAAATACATTTTTGTCTTGAGGTTTGCCAGGCCACCAGGCACTGTGAATTTGCACTGCAGGTTCTATGTGAGAGCTAGATCTTGACGACAGATTTTTAGGGGAGGTTGTTTCCTCCACGTAGTCACGAGGTTTGAGAAGTCAGATTTGCTTGCAGTCCCTGGGAGGCAGCCATACTGCTTGTTATGTGGTTGATGCTGTGAAAATTCACGTCATTTTTCAAGATACTTTATTCAAGATACTTTATTGCTTCCGTCAGAAAAATTTCATAATGTTACCAAACCAAACTTGGGTCCACTTGCCGGCACACAGTAAAGCCAATCTACTGACACTGGGTTGTGGTGAAGGAAAGTACAGTGTTTATTTCAGGGCAGCAAGCAAGGAGAATGGGCAGCTCATGCTCAGAAGACCCACACTCCCCAATGGCTTTCAAGAAAGGGGTTTTAAAGGCAGTGTGAGGGAGGGGCTGCAAGGTGCAGGATCAGCTCGTGCACAATTTGAAGTGGGTGGAGACCTTATCTGGGTGATGACATCCCCCGTCACAGAGAGCTTGGATTCTTTTGCACTGTCTGAGTGTCTGGAGTTCAGAGTGGTTTGGCAAAACTGTCTGTTCATCATAGAGTCAGAGATGTCTGTTATGGAGGAAAATCTTTGTATCATTCTAGGAAAATGATTTCTGTTGCTTTTTCAAAGAGAGATTAGGCCAGACTGTTCTATAAAACTTACTGCTCTAAAGTTTATTTGATCATTACTCAATATATTGCATTCCATTTGTTAAGTGAATGAACGCAGGTTGCAATTTTTCTTCCTTTCCAATTCTTTTCCAATATTAGGTGATTTTAGAAATTTTTTCCCAGTAGAACTGGAGAAACCTTTTCTTTAAAGTCTTGAGTTTGTTTTATCTGGGGCTTCTGGAAAATTTACTTTGAACTGGGAAATTTTTATAAACTACCTGATCTAAACTTTGAATATCCTACAGGATCCTCATTTTAAATATTGGGAAACTAAAGCAAAATAACTCGTCCCTCACCAGTTAAGGATGGGACCGTTATGATTTGCTTCACCTGACCTTATAGCTCTGCTTTCTTTTCCAGACTCCACACATTCACAGGTTCAGCTTTATACTATGATTTGGTCAGATTTTAAACGTTAGACATTAAACATGTTTAAACGCCTTCCCTTCCCATTTGAAATTCAAAGCTTATTGTGATATTCACAGGATATGACCTCATCGGAAAATGACTGAGCATTCCTAGTTCCTGTTGTTTACTTTGTATTTGGAGAAACAGCAGGAAAATATTATCTGTCCAGTGACTACCACTGACCGTGACAAACGCACTCAAGGGTAGTCCGAGGCGTTTTCCGTGGTTGTTGGATAGGACACTGTTGGTGCCGTGGGCATGGCAAGGGGCCTGCAGGGCTCTGGCTGGTGGGAGTGGGGGGGACACGGGGTCTGGCATGAACCACCCAGAATGGCTTCCTTACAAGGAGGAGGCACGCAGACAGACACTACAGCCACTGTCGTGCACTTGGTGATACCTAAATGGAGAGGTGGGTGGATGGTTGGATGTAGGGGTCTGACGCCCTGGAGGAATGCACAGGTAAAGATTCTGACTTGATACTTAAGGCACACAGATGGGACTTAAAGCTGTGGGGTTGGATCAGGACCAAGGGCAGGACCTTGAGGCACACAATGGGCCATAAAAAGGGAGCCTCCAGGTGGCAGTGGGAGCAGGTGCCTGCGGGGGCGGGAGTGCGGGACCTGTAACATCAGAGGGGAGGGTTGCCGTCTGAGGGCGTCCCCGGCAGTGCCAACCCTGCGAGAGATCAGGTCACAGTGAAATTGAAAAGTGTTCATTGGATCCATCTGGCAAGATAGGAAGACTCTGAGAGAATTAAAACTGACAGGAGATGACCATCAGTTGAAAATGGGGCTTGAGGGGCAGTGGGGGAGGGGACAGTATTGTGTTTTGGGTAGCGAGGTGGATGCTGGTTCCACCGAGGGGGACAGCGGATCTGGGAGCGGGGAGCAGCTCTGAAGAGAAAGGGATGGATTCATTTTTCGTCAGTTCATCAATCCCTTCCATGGCTTTAATTAAAAGGATAAGTTTATGACTCTCAAACTCGGGTTGCATAAATTATTACGTATGCAGACAGGAGGTTCAAAGCAGAAACCTGAAGAATGGCAGCATCTGAGGGACGAAGAGGAGGAGCGCTTGAAGAGGCCACGGGCAGGAGACGCCGGGGCTGGCTCGCCAGCCAGGCGGGGAGAGGTTTCAAGGAGGGGATGGCTGTCGGCAGTTTCCATTGCTCGAGACGGTCAGGGACATGAATGACCCAGAAGTGATGTTGGCCTAGACTATTACAGAAGCTAGTGGGGTCCGAGTCCAATTAGCACAGGAATGCTAAGTGGAAGTGCTGAGAAGTGGGCAGAGCTAGTGCAGGTCCCTGTTTCCTGAAGTTGACTGACTGGTAGATAGACAGGGATGGGGTCAAGAGGCGGGGATTATTTTAGGGGCACAGGATAGGCTTGTGCTTTTGTAAGCTAATGGAAAGAGGCAATAGAGTGAGGGCAGTTGAAGGTCTGGAGGGGAGAAAGGAGGTTTAAGGAGTGAGGTCCCAGAGGAGGAAGGAGATGGGTGGGAAGAGACACCTCGCCCCACGGTCAGGAGGGACGGAGGTAATTGAAGATCTGGAGGGGAGAAAGGAGGTTTAAGGAGTGAGGTCCCAGAGGAGGAAGGAGGTGGGTGGGGAGAGACACCTCGCCCCACGTTCAGGAGGGACGGAGGTAATTGAAGATCTGGAGGGGAGAAAGGAGGTTTAAGGAGTGAGGTCCCAGAGGAGGAAGGAGATGGGTGGGAAGAGACACCTCGCCCCACGATCAGGAGGGACGGAGGTAATTGAAGATCTGGAGGGGAGAAAGGAGGTTTAACGAGTGAGGTCCCAGAGGAGGAAGGAGGTGGGTGGGGAGAGACACCTCGCCCCACGGTCAGGAGGGACGGAGGTAATTGAAGATCTGGAGGGGAGAAAGGAGGTTTAAGGAGTGAGGTCCCAGAGGAGGAAGGAGATGGGTGGGAAGAGACACCTCGCCCCACGATCAGGAGGGACGGGGGTAAAGATGAGAGGGATACAGATGTTTCTAGATGGGCGCAGATGGCTGTAGTCAACGACTGTTGAATTGCATGCAGTGTCACTTGTAAGTTGCATCAACTCCCCCTCCTTGAGCTTTACCCCCAAATACCTAACATTAGGAAAGTTATCACCTCCCCCCACCTTACAGCGCAGGGGCATTGGCAAATTCAGCCTGCCTGCCGCCTGTTCTGTAAAATAAAGTTTTATTGACACACGGCCATGTTCCAATTCGTTCATTTACACGTCATCTCAGACTGCTTTTGCATGGCAACGGCAAAGCCTAAAATAGCCACTGACTAGCCCTTTTCGGAAGTTTACTGACCTCTGTACAGGTGGCAAAACTGAGGCACAGAGGGGATGTTGCTTCAGAGGAGCCCCCTCCCCCCATCTCTGGGAGCACTTCCTTCTGTGTTCCCTGGCGTTCTCCAGATGTCGCCTGCTCTGAGAGTTACCTGCTAACTCCGCTCTCAGAACTTCAACTGTTACAATCTTAGATTAGATGGCATTTACACCTATCCCGGCCATACCCTAGAGATACACCTGTCTGGGTGCTTCTTTTTTTGTGTGTGTGTGGTACGCGGGCCTCTCACTGTTGTGGCCTCTCCCGTTGCGGAGCACAGGCTCTGGACGCACAGGCTCAGCGGCCATGGCTCACGGGCCCAGCTGCTCCGCGGCATGTGGGATCTTCCCGGACCGGGGCACGAACCCGTGTCCCCTGCATCGGCAGGCGGACTCTCAACCACTGCGCCACCAGGGAAGCCCTGTCTGGGTGCTTGTTAAGCGGACCTGTGCTAAAGGCAGGATCCCTGGTGTTGCAGGCAGGACTCTGCCAGCCCTGCTCTCTCCATGACTGGGATGTGCTGCTTTATTCTGCTTCCCTTGGATTACTTTTCTCCACCTTTTCTAAGAAGCCAAGACCTACTTTCTCTCTGAAATCATTACCAAAACCCTCACGTGTTTCTTACCCTGGTGGCTTTGTTTCTTTGCCTTGAACTTCCCCAGCACTTAAGTGTGTTGTTTCCATCCTGCACGTGCATTTCGAGTATCCTCTGTGTCCTGTGAGAGGCCCTGCTGTGATGGGGCTGCTGCATGGTCCACTCTAACCTGGAGGACGGGGACCTCACTGACCCTGTGTCCCACAGTTGCACAATGGGTACTGACGCTCAGCACGTGCATTTTGACGAAGCTGAAAAATGTTAAGTGCTGTAGAATTGCTCACTTCTGCGTGAAATGGTGCTAAGTACTGGCCCTCCTCAGCCGCTCCTGAAACCAGATCCTCTCCTGACTCTTTTGAATCCACTTTGAATTACTGACCAGATTGAAAGCAATGTGTTTACAGGTACATTTTTCCCTCTTTATGCCACACTGCTCAGTTTTCAAGAGAAAATACACATCTGTTCAAATCTGTGTCTTTGCAGGATTTTCAGGTGCTTCTGAAGGTGAGACAGGCTGGGACCTGGGACCAGGGACCTTTGCTGCAGGGCTTGCACCTGGACAAATGTCTCCTTGAGCCACAAAATGCAAAGGAACTATAAGGGACTAAAAATAACTGCGTATATGTGCAGGTGGGGCAAATTATGGACAACAAGATACAAAAAGACCCCAAACCCAGCTGCCACTTCTGAGGACGCAGGAGCAAAAGCAGGGTCCTGCGTGTGCCCCCTGCTCTCAACCCCACCTAAGGGGTGGGCAGACCACCTAAGCCCCGCCTCCTGCCCAACCCCTGGACCCGACCCTACCCTCACCCCATGTAAGGAAATAGCTCGCCCCACCTGGGGAGCGAGAGAGCGAGGGAACCGGATACTTGTTCTCGCTCACCCACTGCTGCAGCAGGGACCCCCGTAAAGCCTTGCCTGAATTTCTTGTCTGACCTCTGATCAATTCCTATTGACTGGGGAAGGTAAAAAAGGGACTAAGATTTCAATAGTTGCAGTTCAATTCTACAACTTAATTTATCAGGTTGTAGTTGTGCCTACTTACCCATATTGTCTAGCTTCTTGCTACTCAAAGTGTGGTCAGCCCACCGCAGTCCAGGCGTCCCTTGGGAGCGCGTTAGAGGTGCAGAGTCTTGGGTCCCACCCAGACTTACCGAATCAGAATATGCATTTTAACAAGGTCCCCCTAGGATGTGTACACACATTAAAGTTTGAGAAGCACTGCTCTGGCCTATGGACCTTGTGTTGCAGACAAACACACAAAGAATCGAGCCCTACCGCACGGAGGTTTTATACCTTGTATATGTTGTGATAATGTGGTTTTATATTTTAGGATGAATGTTTTCACTATCAGAAAACGTTGCTGTTTTTCTCGATTACTGTTGAAGATAGATCATACTTAAGAGACAGATCGAGTGTGGTTCTATTCTTTCTGCATTTAACTTCTCTGTTTATGTAGAAATAACAAAGTCTAATACTCCTCTTGCCTTTGAGGAGAGTCTGGGGTAGTAAATGAACAATGTCCACTCTCACCTGTAGCCGTAGGCTTAATGCTATATTTTGGGTGCATATTTTATCATTCCTCCTTGATTATCTCAGAAATTGCTTTTATGCATAACTGTGAGTTCTGTAGCGGGTGAAGTTTTATTTCCCGTTTTTTCAAGTCCTTGAAAAAATTGAGGAACTAATTAAATATAGGAACAAGTCAATAGATGAATAAAACTACATTTCGTTAAAAATACATAATTCATTCGTAACACTAATTGATATTGTCCTTCTTGACGATTAATCCAAGCAGGCAGAGTAAAAAATTATTGCATTTATTTATTTTGGGGCAGGTCATGCATATATATAGAATTCAGATCATCTCCTTCCCATCCCCACCTCCTAGCCAGGCAGTTCCCTCCATGGGGGCAGCTCTTCGTATGAGTTTCTTAGGGACACTCTCAGAGGTAGTGTATGTACTAGAAAGTTCAGTACGGTCATGCCCAAGCGGGTGGGCTCTGAGGCCAGACAGAGTTTGAACCTTGGCTACTAGCTTTGTGACTTTGAGCAAGTTACCCAACCTCACTGTCCCTCAGTTTTCTCATCTGCACAATGGATGTATGAATGGGATCTCAGAGTTGCTGAGAAGAACGAATGAGATAATTCATGTAAAGTGCTAAGAACAATTCTTGGCCTGCAGAGTGTGAGCATTTTTTTATGTCCTTTGTATTTCTGTACTAAATAGTAGCATACTGTATATACTACCACAGCTTGCTTTTTTTTTAACCTAACAATGTGGAGATTGGTTCATTTTATTATGTATAGATCTATCTGCCTCATTCTTTTTAGTGGGTCTGTAGGATTCAGTTTTATGGATATTATTTATGTATCCAGTCCCCTATGGGTGGATATTTGGGTTATTTCCATTCCTATGATATTATCAAAAGCCTTGGTGAAATTACATGTGTACATGTGCTAGTGTGCCTGTAGGTAAATTTCTAGAAGTGGAATCTAGAAGTGGTCAAAGTATAGGTTTTTGTTTTGCTGGATACTGATGAAATGCCCTCTGTAGAATGATGTACTCTTATCAGCAAAATAGTCTCATATACTTGTGTTGACAATCAGAGTTTAATTTTTAAAAACACAATTTTATATTACAGAAATGCAAATCAAAACTACAAGGAGGTATCACCTCACACCAGTCAGAATGGCCATCCTCAGAAAGGCTACAGATAATAAATGCTGGAGAGGGTGTGGAGAAAAGGGAGCCCTCCTACACTGTTGCTGGGAATGTAAATTGATACAGCCACTGTGGTGAACAGTATGGAGGTCTTTTAAAAACTAAAAATACAGTTATCATATGATCCAGCAATTCCATTCCTGGGCATATATCTGGAAAAGACAAAGACTCTAATTTGAAAAGATACATGAACCCCACTGTTCATAGCAGCACTATTTACAGTAGTCAAGACATGGAAGCAACCTAAGTGCTTATTGACAGATGAATGGATAAAGAAGATGGGGTATATATATATATATACACAATGGAATACTACTCAGCCATAAAGTAGAATGAAATAATGCTGTTTTCAGCAACATGGATGGACCTAGAGATGATCATATTAAGTCAGACAGAGAGAAAGACAAATATCATATGATATCACTTACATGTAGAATCTTTAAAAAATGACACAAACTTATTTGCAAAACAGAAACAGGCTCTCAGACATAGAAAATAAACTTATGGTTACCAAAGGGGAAAAGGTGGGGAGGTGTAGATTAGGAGGCTGGGATTAACTGCACACTACTATATATAAAATAGATAAACAACAAGGACCTACTGTATAGCACTGGGAACTCTACTCAATATTCTGTAATAACCTATATGGGAAAAGAATCTGAAAAGAATATATATATGTATAACTGAATCATTTTGCTGTACATCTGAAACTAACAAACATTGTAATTCAACTATACTTCAATTAAAAAAGTTAAAAAAATACAGTTTTGTTCATGAATATGTAATAAAATACCCATGTGTATTTGGAAATTTCATTGTTTGCTGGATTTTTTGGAACAGGTTTTTGGGAAGATAGTTGTTCTGAGGTGTTGAAGGAGTGATATAGTGGTATGGTGAGGGACGTACAGCATGAAACAAACTCATTATATTCACTGACTCCTGAATTATTCTCGAGATACTGAAACAAAACAGTTTGGAAGAACCTAGAACAACAGTGTACATCATGTTCTAGTTTGCGTGGTCCTGGCCTCTGAAGGCTCCTTGGAGCGCCCGGCTTCCCAGCCCTGCCAGGTGCCTTCATTTCTGAGGTTGGCATGTGGAGAGCCTCTTCCTGTCCCTCACACATCTCGTTATACAAACCCTTGCTGCCAACCGTTCTGACTGTACAGCTTTTATTTAGGATGTAGGCAAAACGTGTGACCTTCGCTTAGTAATTTTTGAGCAATCCAAAATATGTGCAATCCTCTTACCTATTTTACATTTTGTAAATAATTCAGCTGTTGAATTTTACAGAGTACATAATATAACTGCCTTCCTGGGACATAACACTAGTCTGTGGTGAGCATTATGATCAGCACTGAAATACACATTTTTAATCCATTTAGCAGACGATCAGATTGCTAGGTTCTTTTCGAATATTCAGGTGAGCTGAGGAGAAACAAAAATAACGTTATGTCCCAAGAGGCTTGTAAACACGTGGCCACTTCTAGTCCCTGGTGTCGCTCAGGAAATACCTGCTGGATGGGAAGAGTGTTGAATGGCATAGCTGGTCAAGGTGGTACCCAGCGGGCTTTTGGCTGACTGCTCCCCACCTGGTAGGGATGCGCTTGCTGTTGCAGATCCAGGAAATGACCTTCAGGGCAGCCTGTGATGCCCACGCGTGGTGGCTGTAGTTTGTCAGGCCCCCTATGGGGGACGCAAGGGGCCACAGAAAGTTTGCTCTGATTTACTGGCCCATGGACAAGTGGGGTCCCCGGGTACTTTGTGGTGGGCTGAATCACAGCCCTCCATGCTTGCCTGTTGTGGGGGGCCAAGGGGACAATGCCCGTGTTCCCTGAGGAGTTGGCCACCAGACACGTTATCATCAGCATCATTGGCATGGCTGTTATCCCTTCTTAGTGACTCGACAAGATCTTGACTTGAGGAGCGTGTCTTTCCCCCCCTCTTGAGAATCTAGCTCAACACAAGAGATGCTGTTAAACTTCACAGTGGGTACCATTTATGTGGCTCTTCCTACGTGCTAGTCTTTTTGTCAATTAATTGTTAATTGTCACCAACACCAGTGAGACAGATGACATATTGAAGCTTGGAGAGATGAACTGACGTGTAAACTGAGAAGGGGACAGAACCAAGGTTCATGCTCAGGTCCTTGTCACACTGAAGGTGGTGCTTCCTTATCCACTGTGCTCTCCTGCCAGCTAAAAAGAGAAGTGCCTGCACTGAGGTCAGGGGCGGTCACATTTGTCTGAAACAATAGTGTTTTCTAAATAAGGGCTCATTATTACTCCTACTTCAACAACCCGTATTTTTTTTTTTTTTTCTGTACGCGGGCCTCTCACCGCTGTGGCCTCTCCCGTTGCGGAGCACAGGCTCCGGACGCGCAGGCTCAGCGGCCATGGCTCACGGGCCCAGCCGCTCGCGGCATGTGGGATCTTCCCGGACCGGGGCTCGAACCCGTGTCCCCTGCATCGGCAGGCGGACTCTCAACCACTGCACCACCAGGGAAGCCCGACAACCCGTAATTTTAATGCTGCTAATGGTTTTCAGTATCTCCTCTAATTATCTTTATTACTTCTCTGAAAACTGAGGCCTTAATTCATTGACAGGTTGTCAGAATTGCCCTTTAACTTTTCAGTAATCAACAGTACCACTCAGGGTCTTTCATCAGCTTGTGGTGATGAATGGAGCTCGCTCTCTGTCTCATTCTCTCTCTCTCTCCCCTTCTCCCTCCCCATCCCTGCCCCCTAGCAAGGTCAATGTCTAGGATCCTCATGCACACCAGGCAGCATTCTTATTTTACACATCATTGTATTTCCAGGATTCTTCTTTGTCTTCCTACTGAGTGATATTGATTTTGGGCTTCATTCATTCTTCCCATCACTGCGAAATTTTCTTCTTCCTTTGTGATCAACGCCTCTTTTAAAGGATTCAGTAGGCTTATTGAGATTTGTCGATTTTTCACGCTTGATTTATTTCTTATTATTTTTCTTTTAATTATAAGGCTTACTATAGTTTGCTCCTTCCCCGGGGATTATTTTGGCTGTTTTCCCGTTCCTTTTGCCCCGGGCCTGTCCCAGGCTGTCTGGAGTCTGGGTTGGGCTGTGGTGGACCAGGGCCCGTCAGCACCTGGACTCGGTGGAATCACTCAGGGTCTGCCCCTCATTCCCTTCCTACCCGCCCCTGCCCCCTGCCAGCGCCAAGCAAGGCTTTTCCCTGGGGCCCACAAGTCGGCCAGGAAACAGAAAGCAGTGCCCCCAGCATCAGGTACGGGTGGCCTCTGTGGCCCCTGGTCTTTCCTAACGGAGTGGGGAGTGGGTTCCATTCATGGCTGGGCACCTAGGCTTCAATTCAGGTGTCTGGTACCTATTACCTCAAACCTCACACCCACCCTGCAAGGTTCATTACTCTCTGTGCTTGACGGTCAAGGAAGCTGAGGCTCTGAGAGGTTAAGAATCTTGCCAAGGAGCACACAGCTTGTCAGCAGATGCTCTGAGATTCCAGCCCTGTCTGTGTGACTCCAAAAGCTGCATTGTTTCCACCGCGGTACGTCCTTTCTCTCCAAATGAACTTGGTACTTGAGTGCTGTCTACACTTCTTGTTATCTTCCTTTGGATTAGCGCCTTCATGTCCTAATTAGAGGATGTGTTAGTTTGTATCTTAATACTATTGCATCATGCTCCCTATTTGATTCATTAATAATCTCAGCACATCATTTCCCTTGTTCACTGTGTTAGAATCAAGTACCTGGTGAATCCCGTTTCCCAGCCTCCTGAGCTGTGAGGTCAGGCCTAATGTAATACCACGTGTTGCCCTGACCATCTAATATTAGTACTATCAAAATCAAGGTTACTGGGCTTCCCTGGTGGCACAGTGGTTGAGAGTCTGCCTGCTGATGCAGGGGACATGGGTTCGTGCCCCGGTCCGGGAAGATCCCACATGCCGCGGAGCGGCTGGGCCCGTGAGCCATGGTCGCTGAGCCTGCGCATCCGGAGCCTGTGCTCCGCAACGGGAGAGGCCACAACAGTGAGAGGCCCGCGTACCGCAAAAAAAAAAAAAAAAAAAAAAAAAATCAAGGTTACTGACTATTTTCCTTTTAATGAATTAAACTTTGATGCTTAAAGGATTTTTACATGGATTCTTTCATTTTATCAGTGCTGGCTTTTTAACTCTTAGACCCGTGTCTTGCCTAAACAGAGCATTCTGCTGATGTTTGCATGGGAATATTATTAATATTGGGCTGAGTGCAGGCTAGGATAAGACCTTGATAAATTTAGGGTGTGTCTCAGTTCCATAAGATTCTTATAATGAGTTTTAACCTACAGTGAAAATTATAGATTAGATGCCCGAGGTACTTTTTAGTTTTGTAATTCTGGTTTCCAATACGTTTTGTCTTGGTGAGTATCAATATTGCCTTTCTTACTATCTTTTCTTGAGGGGTTGAGGAAAGTCTTTAAAGTGTATATTTTGTGAGTAGGAAGTTACCATATATTAATTGGGGAAAATGTAGAAAATGCAGTGATATATAAAGAATAAAATAATAACCACCTGTAATCTCACTTTCTCACTTTCTTTTGGCCACTTTAGGATTTTGTTCCAGTCCTTGTGTGTGTGTGTGTGTTTGTGTGTATTTTATCAGACCTTAGATCACAACACATGCACAATTTTTTATTCTCCTTTCTCATTTAAAGTAGATCATAATAAATTCTCCATCATTAAAAACTCTTCATGAGCACTATTTTAATGGCAAGATAATATTTCATAGTACGTATATGTCATCACTTATTAACCATTCCTCAGTGGTAGGCTTAAATGCCTACCACAATTTAAATATTTAAATATTTAAATATTGTTCCTAATTTTATGAATAATGCTCCTATGTACACTTTAGTGCATCTGCTTTGTCCAGATTTATGATTGCTCTGTTTAGATTGAGTTTTTTCGAAGTGAAGTTAATAGGCCAAAAAGTATGATCACTTTAAAGGTACTTGATGTATAATGCTTGCCAACTTATTTCCCAGAGTTAGCAGATGTAACTGCTATATATGGGATGGATAAACAACAAGGTCTTACTGTACAGTATAGCACAGGGAACTATATTCAGTGTCCTGTGATAAACCATAATGGAAAAGAATATTAAGAAAGAGATTGTATATATAACTAAACCACTTTGCAGTACAGCAGAAATTAACACAACATTGTAAAGAGATTGTATATATAACTAAATCACTTTGCTGTACAGCAGAAATTAACACAATATTGTAAATCAACTACTCCTCAATAAAAAAAAATTGAACAGTAAAAAAACCCAAAGGCTTCCCTGGGCGCAGTGGTTGAGAGTCCGCCTGCCGATGCAGGGGACACGGGTTCGCGCACCGGTCTAGGAAGATCCCACATGCCATGGAGTGGCTGGGCCCGTAAGCCATGGCCGCTGAGCCTGTGCATCCAGAGCCTGTGCTCTGCAACGGGAGAGGCCACAACAGTGAGAAGCCCGCGTACCGCAAAAAAAAAACCCAAAAAAACAAAACCCCCAAAATTATTTCCCAGTGTGAATTTCCATTCAGCCAGCAGTGGGTGGGAGCCTGGACTCATTACCCGCATCAGACATTGTGTGCTGACCTGGCTAATTTGAGAAGCAAAAACTAATGGTGTTTCAATTTACATTTCTTTGATTATCAGCAAAGTTAAACATTTTTTATCTGAATATAAACTTTTCTACTCTTTTAAAAAAATACTTTTTAAACTGTTGAAGTCTAGAATATTCCTAACAGTTTATAAGGGATCTTTATATATTAAGGCTATGGACCCTTTCTCCATTATATTTGTTGAAAATATTTTCCTAATTAGTTGTTGGCTTTTAGTTTTTTGATGTTTTAGATGCATTTAATTTATTATTTATAATGTTAACTTGCTATATAATTTATAATATATTGTAGAACATATAATTTACTATGTAAAAATAAATTTATTAATTTAATTTACTAATTTATCTATTTATTTATTTTTGGCTGCATTGGGTCTTCGTTGCTGTGCGTGGGCTTTCTCTAGTTGCTTCGAGCGGGGGCTACTCTTTGTTGCAGTTCATGGGCTTCTCACTGCAGTGGCTTCTCTTGTTGCGGCTCACAGGCTTTAGTAGTTGTGGCTCACAGGCTCAGTATTTGTGGTGCATGGGTTTAGTTGCTCTGCTGCATGTGGGATCTTCCTGGACCGGGGCTCGAAACCATGTCCCCTGCATTGGCAGGCAGATTCTTTTTTTTTTTTTTTTTTCTTTTGCAGTACGCGGGCCTCTCACTGCCGTGGGCTCTCCCGTCGCGGAGCACAGGTGCAGGCTCAGCAGCCATGGCCCACGGGCCCAGCCGCTCCGCGGCATGCGGGATCCTCCCGGACGGGGGCACAAACCCGCGTCCCCTGCATCCGCAAGCGGACTCTCAACCACTGCGCCACCAGGGAAGCCCTGGCAGGCAGATTCTTAACCACTGCACCACCAGGGAAGTCCCTAATTTACTAATTTTAATGTTTAAGTAGTCAATTTTATATTTTATGTGCGTGTGATTTCTGTCATAGTTTTAGAAAGTCTTTCCCCATACAGAAAGGAGATAATACATTTAACTGTTTTTTCACAGCTCCTCTAATGGAATTTTTAAACTTTGTGATTTACTTGGAATTTATTTTGGAGTATATATTTCTAACTTGATTTCCTCCAATAGGTAATCAGTTGACCCAGCAATTATTTTGGTGAATAAGCCATTGTGTCACCACAGGTTTTGTCATCACTTCATCATGTATTCATGTTTTGTATCTCTTAGATACAAAGAGATCTAAGAGAGTCTGTTCCTTAGAGTCTTAGAGTCTGTTTCTATGACATTTTGTTTTATTGATCTGTTTCTTATTTACAGTAAAAATTATACTTAAAAATTTATTTTATTGAAGTATAGTTGATTAACAAAGTTGTATTAATTTCTGCTGTATAACGTAGTGATTCAGTTATACATATATGTACATTCTTTTTCATATTCTTTTCTATTATAGTTTATCACAGGATACTGAATATAGTTCCCTGTGCTCTACAGCAGGACCTTGTTGTTTATCCATTCTCTATATAATAGTTTGCATCTGCTAATCCCAAATTCCCACTCCATCCCTCTCCCACCCCCCTCCCCCTTGGCAGCCACAAGTCTGTTCTCTTTGTCAGTGAGTCTGTTTCTGTTCTGTAGATAAGTTCATTTGTGTCATATTTTAGATTCCACATATAAGTGATATCATATGATAATTTGTCTTTCTCTTTCTGACTTATTTCCCTTAGTATGATAATCTCTAGTTGCATACACGTTGCTGCAAATGGCATTATTTCATTCATTTTTTATGGCTGAGTAGTATTCCATTATATATATATATGTACCACATCTTCTTTATCCATTTCTCTGTCGATGGACATTTAGGTTGCTTGCATGTCTTGGCTATTGTGAATAGTGTTGCTTTGAACATAGGGGTGCATGTATTTTTTTGAATTATAGTTTTGTGCAGATATATGCCCAGGAGTGGAATTGTAGGATCATATGGCAACTCTGTTTTTAGTCTAAAATTATACTTTTAATTACTGTAGATTTATAATATGTTTTATTATTTGAGAGGTTGTATTTCTCCTTCTTACAATTATTTTCCAGAATTTACTTATTTTAACCTTTAAGTTAAAGGTTAAGTCAAAGAATCATTTTGCCAAATTCTTTATCCTCTATCTCCCTTGACCTCCCCACTTCTACCCTAGAGCAAAAAGAGACAAAATGAAAAGCAAAAGGAAACACAAACAGCTCTGGGATTTATAATTGGAATTTTGTAGAACCAATAAAATGATTTAGGCAGAACTGAGCTCTTTTAGTGCCTATCTAGAAAGGCACTTTCCTTTTAAACATAAGCTTCTCATTTTTCTGTATTTTGCTTAATCTACAAATTTATCATCTCAGAGGTGGTTATCACGCGTCGCTGTTTGAGCACCAAAGATGGTGTAAGGCAGAACTGTGTGACTACAGCCTGAAAATGGCCAAAGGTGGCCAAAGGCTGCCCACCCATGGCTCTCAAGCTGGCATGGTTTTTACACTTTTAAAAGCTTGTAAAATCAGGGACTTCCCTGATGGTCCAGTGGTTAAGACTCTGCACTTCCACTGCAGGGGGTGCGGTTCGATCCCTGTTTGGGGAACTAAGATCCTGCATGACGCGTGGCACAGCAAAAAAAAAAAAAGCTTGTAAAATCAAAGAAGAATATTCGACAGAGACCTTTTGTGGCCCACAAAGCCAAAAATATTTACTGTCTGGCTCTTTACAGATAAAGTTTGCCGAGGGCATCTGTAGCAAACCACCGGCACACAGACAGGCATGCGGAAGGCTTTTGCTTGTTTGTTTGTTTAATGCATTGAAGGTAATCTTAGTTGAGTATATGAGTGAATGACTACAGGTTTTGTTTCTTTCTTCCTTTGTTTTCTCCCTACATTTCAAAATGTTTTTATACATTTTAAAAAGTGCCTTTGAGGCCTTCCCTGGTGGCGCAGTGGTTGAGAGTTTGCCTGCCGATGCAGGTGACACGGGTTCGTGCCCCGGTCCAGGAAGATCCCACATGCCGCGGAGCGGCTGGGCGCGTGAGCCATGGCCGCTGAGCCTGCGCGTCCGGAGCCTGTGCTCCGCAACGGCAGAGGCCACAACAGTGGGAGGCCCGTGTACTGCAAAAGAAAAAAAAAAAGTGCCTTGAGTGTTGTGAAATTTTTTTTAAGTATTTGTTTTTGAAGGCTCATGTCTGCTTGTAGGAACATCTTTTTTTTATGACCTGTGTCCTGAAGCAGGGCTGGTGGGGTCAGCAGGTGTCCACACAGACATGTCTGCAGGGCTCCAAGCAGACTCCCAAGGTCCGCCCCATGCTCCAAACCCTACCAGCAGTGCTATTTCATATACTTCTTCTTAACTAGAGTAACGCATTTTGTTAATCTGATGTGATCTGGCTTATTATCCGATTAACTTCCATCTACAGTCGACCTTCCATATCCATGGGTTCTGCATCTGAGGGTTCAACCAACTGCAGATCAAAACTATTTGAGAAAAAAAGTCCCAGAAAGTTCCAAAAAGCAAAACTTGAATTTGCTGTGTGCCAGCAACTATTTATATAGCATTTACATTGTATTTACAACTACTTACATAGCGTTTACGTTGTATTAGGTATTAGAAGTAATCTGGACATGATTTAAAGTATAGGAGAGGATGCGTATAGGTTATATGCAAATACTACATCATTTTACTTAAGGGACTTGAGCATCCCTGGATTTTGGTATCCACGAGGGTCCCAGAACCAATCCCTTGCAGATACTGAAGGATGACATCACTGGAGAATGCTCAGACGCCCCCGGGGACGGGACAGGAGTGTGGGTCTAGCAGCACAGGCAAGGAAATAGCGCTGCAGAGGCTGCGGGTGTCCTGAAGGAGCTTGAAGACTTTTGCAAGGTCTTGGGAGGAGACTTGAGGATGCGAGATGGTTGGCAGGAGACAGACGGGGTCAACAGGTCGCTGTTACTGGTAGCATGAGCAAATTCCATGTCCTGAGAGACCTGGAAACCCCAAGGAAAGAAAAACTTAAGACAGATGAGTCAGAATAATAACATCAGTTCTGCCTCTGTTCCAGAAGTTTCCATTGTTGCTGAAGAAAGGGCCAGAGGGCCAGTGAGACCTGGTTTCATGGTTTGAGCAGCCTGAGTCTCAAGGCTGGGACCAAATTGAGGGCTTGTCTCCTGTGTCTTGGAAAATATGATTGTTCAGGCATCGAAACCAGCCTTTTGGATAATCTGAAAGGAAAAACGACCAACCTTTAAGTCTTAAGCTCCTAAGTTTACTTTCTGAAATATTGAAGGTGTTTGCTAGATGTTTCATAATCTTTTTTTTCCTCCAAATGTAGCATTATTCAAGAGTAGTGGAAGGCCCTGCCGAGTTTGGTTAATAGAACTTACAGCAGGCAAGTCAGGCAAAGACCAAATTTCATGGAAAAACTTCTAAAGCAAAGTTGTTGGAAATTTAAATTAGATTTGAGTGTGACTGATCACTACTGAGAAATGCAGTAGTACCTCACTGTTAAATTCTACAGCAGTCTGCCTGCAATTAATAGTGCTGTTTGTTGATGCCATGGGGGACCAATTTTGAGTTTTGAATGCAAGTGTATCAGATATAATCATTTTCTCTAAGTAAATGAAAACATGGCTATATCAGGAGCTCAAAGCTCTTACTTTGAGAATGTGTCCAGCAGCAGTTGGATGTTTAGTGGGGAATATTCTAGCAGCTGAACTCCAGGGAGTCTTTGGAGAATTTCCCACTCAAGTAGAGTATAGTTTTGAGAATCAAGGAGAAAACAAGATTAAAATATTGGGAGATTTATCTGGATCTATCTATCCAGCTCACATATTTCATAAAATGGGCTGATACCTGGCAAGTGCAGTTAGGATACACTGTGAGATGCTAATGTAACAAGCTGTTTGTTCCCTAGAATATCCTTGAAGGAAATCAGAGCTGTATCCTTGTGGACCCTCAGTCGTTTCCATCAGGTCCTCTTCAGCAGGCAGCGTGGCTCAGTGAGTTCTGTGCAGGGCAGCGGCGTTGGGGGCAGTCGAGGCCTTGGAAGCTTCCTAGGTGGTCTCTCTAGGAAGAGACCTGTTGGGTCTAATACCTCAGAGCTTTGCCAGGGCAGGGCTTCATTCTTTGCCAAGTCACTAGGACATATCTGTACATTCATGAAAAGTTGCACCTAAACTTCCTCAGAAAGGGGTTTCTAGATGATTTTTAAAGATGTACTTATTGGGGCTTCCCTAGTGGCGCAGTGGTTGAGAGTCCGCCTGCCAATGCAGGGGACACGGGTTCGTGCCCCGGTCCGGGAGGATCCCACATGCCGCGGAGCAGCTGGGCCCGTGAACCATGGCCACTGAGCCTGCGCATCCGGAGCCTGTGCTCCGCGATGGGAGAGGCCACAACGGTGAGAGGCCCGCGTACTGCAAAAAAAAAAAAAGATGTGCTTATTTCTTGGGGGGTATATTCAGCTCCCAGCAGAGTGCCTGGCACATGGCAGACTCAGTAAACATTTGTAGAGGGAATAAGTGGACTATAAATTAGGTGTCTTGAGATTGAATCCTAGTTCTCACATTTCGCCCCTGTACAGTCATACTGATGGGGCCCAGCTTTTATTGGTTGGTGACTGTACAAGGCATTGTGTTAAAAACTTCCTCTGTCATTTTGTTTGATCATCACAAGAAGAGGCCTGAGGAGTGCTTGAGCCAGGATCTCTTGGGTCGTGCTGCAGTCACAACCCGACGTGAGATGACTCCGTGGTCTCAGCACGCCTCTGCCATCTCAGCCCAGGGTTGGGTACCAGAGGGGCTTTGGCATCGTGGGTGCATGGGCTTTTCACTGTCCACACCTGGACCGCACGAGCCTATATCTGCTCACATTTCATTGGTCAGAACTGGTCATGTGGCGCCATCCAGCTGCAGGTGGCCAGGAGGCGAGCCTTCTGTGCACTGGGAAGGTTGGGTGGGTGGAGGGGGGGGACCAGAAACTGGTGTATAATGACAATGGCTCTCATAGGCCCATTGTACAGATGGTGAAACCGAGCCCAGAGAGGATGGGATACTGGTCCAAAGTCACACAGCTGGAATATGGCAGAGCATGGCCTAGGACTTAGGTTTGTTGCCTCCAAAGCCCATATTTTTAACCACCGTGCAATACTGCCTTTCTTAAGGAGACTAATTTTCTTCCTCAGAAAACTTGACCTTAGTGAGGTGGTAAATAATAAAAGTACTGGGTTCGGGGTTGGGTGCTCGGTTTATGGGACGGATTCCCTCACTGGCTGTCTTTGCCACTTGTCTGGGTGACTTCCTCCGATGGCAATGATAATTACCATGACAGTGATCTGAAGTACTGCCTGTGATGCACCCGGAGAGGCATAAAGATGTGATGCTGTTACTGCTGGCACTGCAGTCAGCTGGTCGTGCGTGGGTTTTTCACATGTAGTAGCTTCAAGATTCTTACAAGGAAACAAGTAGACTTTTAAAAGAATCTTGGTACATTTAGTTGTTTTCATTGTATGAGAATATCCTATAGATTACAAAATAAAGCTTAAAGCTTTCAGGCATTTCATTAGACTGAAATGATGCTAAGTTGCAACTAACTTTATAAACTCTCACCTTTTAATCCCCCTGCATCCCATTGTTTTGTTATATCAGTTTTCAAAAACTGTTCTTTTTTTAAAATTAATTTTATAGAAGTATAGTTGATTTACAATGTTGTGTTCATTTCTGCTGTACAGCACAGTGAATCAGTTATACACATGTATACATTCTTTTTCATATTCTTTTCCACTGTGGTTTATCACAGGCTATTGAATATAGTTCCCTGTGCTCTACAGTAGGACCTTGTTGTTTCAAGAGCTATTCTTTTAAAATTGAGTGTTCCAAAGATCACTTCTAGATAATGCAAATGGATATATCCCTGTAAATCCAGGACACTGTAATATTTTGCCATCTGTTCACGGCAAGGGGAGGGGGTCAAAGCAGTTGCGTGTTGTCTGTGGCCTAATTAAGAAAAGCAGCCTTTGTGGGTCTGGGAGGGGTGGGAAACTTTTTTTGTCAGAAGTGTTAAATCACTGACCCGGCTTCTGGTCGCCCACACTTGGTGTGATTGTGGTTCTCAATACTTGCTCCCGCTTTGGGGACCTCCCAAGCTTGGTGTTTTATGTGCATCTCTCTTCCTGACCCCTGCACCCCTACCCAGCTCGTGCTGGGACATGCGGCTCCGGGACCCCGATAGTATGTCACATTGCTTCAGATGTGATGTCATAGATTTTTACAATCCTCTGACTTCTTCCTGGCAGTGGCTAAAACTGCAATGAATAATCAGATTAGAAAAGAAAAAGCTTTCTGTGGAAATTTGGGAGTAAAATTCCCCTTAATTAAAAAAATACCCAGCATATTTTTCTCAGAGCCCATTGTATAGATATGTTTGGCCCTCACTGTTTAAATATAGCCCTTCTAACCCACGGGCAAGTTAGCTGTGCCCCTCTCCTCTCCCGTTTGGACATAAAGCCTGTGATTGTTGATTGTTCTGCAGTTGAGTCATTTGAAAATGAGATTTCAATTAAGTAGAATATTTCCATTACAGGATAGCAGGCCTTTTTAATTTTGTACTTTTATAAGGGCTAGGAAAACATTTACCCTTACTCCCGATTTTCCCTTTGCAGAGTCCTGAATAGACAGGGCAGATTCATTAGAGAATACATCATGATGACACATCTCTTTATTGGTGAGCCATAAAAGTTCAGAAAAAGAACACAAAAGTAGGCATTTATAGTTTAAAAAAGCCCTTGTCCAATTATGTATGTGGTGGTTTTAGCTGACCTTGGAGTTACATAAGGCTTTGTATGTGCTTTTATATCCGAATGTGGTCTATAAAAGTGATGATAATGCATTGACTTTACAAAATACCTTCGCAGAGGCCCAGCTCAGCTCTTTCACTGCATCTCTCAGCGGGGGGAGTAACACTCTGCGGCCCCTCCTCTCTATTCCTGCTCTTTTCTGTCCACTTACATAATCACTTCTTGCAAAGATCTCCTAAAACCGTTTGAATTCCAGGTGGGTCCGTCTTTTGTGCATTTAGATTTCATTCAATTATAATACCTTCCAAGTCCCCTTTTATTATTCTTTTCTCTATTATTCCCTTTCCAATTCCTCCAGTTTCTTTTACTTCACCTTGGAATAACAGTTTTGATGCTTCTGAGAACCGTAAGTAATTAGAACAGTGAGCCATATGAGAGGAGGAATCGTACACGGCAGAGAGAAGGGTAGGTCTGGGGTCAGGTTGAGCCCAAAGTCAAGTAGGCCTCGTTGGGGCGTGGGCGTGACGTGTCCATTTCTCCCCTGCAGGCTGTCCTTGTCAGTCTCTCATCTCTGCCGTGCCATCTCGGTAGACATTGGGGCAGGGCCTGGCTGGGGTTGGCCTCTCTCAGGAGCTGACCCTGGAGCTGAGGCCTGAAGGGTGGGTGCACCTGGCGATGCTGAGAGACGGGGGCGGGAATTTCAGGCACAGAGAAGGTTTTAGCACGTGTGATTAAGTGGGAAACGAGGGAAATCTTACTCAGTGACTGCTCTCAAGGAACTGACAGTTTAGGCTGTTCCTCAAGCCAGTAAGCTTGATTCACTGCCACTTCCTGCCTTTCTGAAACGGATCCTCCCAGTAACCCCCATCCTCTGGCTTCAGTTAAACTAGCTGTCTCTTTTCAACTTGCACTTGGGCTCCAGATAACCTCGAAGGACCTGTTTAATGGATTCCTTGGGCCAACATCAGCTCATGTCTGCAAGAGACACCAGTCTGGTACGTTTGTTAACAAATAGCAACAAAAAAACTGGTCAGGTTAATTTAGACTAGACTCTCATACCATGGGCATAAGTCTTTTTTTTTTTTTTTTTTTTTTTTTTGCGGTACGCGGGCATCTCACTGTTGTGGCCTCTCCCGTTGTGGAGCACAGGCTCTGGACGCGCAGGCTCAGCGGCCATGGCTCACGGGCCCAGCTGCTCTGCGGCATGTGGGATCTTCCCGGACCAGGGCACGAACCCGTGTCCCCTGCATCGGCAGGCGGACTCTCAACCACTGCGCCACCAGGGAAGCCCTATGGGCATAATTCTTAAGTTGTCATTATCTTTGTCAGATGCAGATGAGGCTCAGAAGTCAACCCTGCAGCAGCAGTTGACAAACTGATTCCTAGTTATTTGCTTTCCCTCTTGTTACCTTTTGAAAACTTTAGCCTCAGTTTTACAATCAGCTCAGCCCTGAAGGGAAGCTGCTTACTGCATGTGCTGCATTAGACTTAATTTTCAAGAAATAATATTAACACTCTCTGTAGGCTTATTTCCCCATATATGCATGTGACCACATAGCCATTCTACTAACATTCAGTTTTAAATGCTTTCATTTAAATTATCAGCCTTTGGGGGGAATAACCAAGACCTAGCAGAAGGGAAAATTAGGCTTATGACATTATCAAACAAAAAAGAGAACATTATCATAAAATGTAAAGAAAAATGGTAAAATAAAACTCTTACCAACTGCATATGGTAAATAAAAAAGAATGATTGTGGCTATTACTAAATATTAAAATCACCAACTTTAACTTGGAAAAATAAAACGTTTCTCATGGAAAAGAAGGGGTGATTTGGTTGCATATGAACAAGAAAGGGAGCCTTTAAGACAGAACAATTTCCTTAAGACGTTTTAATTAATTAATTAATTAATTTTGGCTGTGTTGGGTCTTCGTTTCTGTGCGAGGGCTTTTCTCTAGTTGCGGCGAGCGGGGGCCGCTCTTCATTGCGGTGCAGGGGTCTCTCACTGTCGTGGTCTCTCTTGTTGCGGAGCACAGGCTCCAGATGCGCAGGCTCAGTAGTTGTGGCTCACGGGTCCAGTTGCTCCACGGCATGTGGGATCTTCCCAGACCAGGGCTCGAACCCGTGTCCCCTGCATTGGCAGGCAGATTCTCAACCACTGTGCCACCAGGGAAGCCCTCCTTAAGACGTTTTAATGAAAACAGATGATGCAATGTAAGTCATTGCTTTGTTTAATGAATGATACATCTGAAACCATTGTCTCATGGATTCTGATTATCATATGAAAGCATCCATATCCAAGTGGTATAAAATGACGCATTAGGTGATAAAGGTAAAAAACTTCATAAAACCTCCAAGAAGAAGGACTCTCCTGCTATGCTTGTTGAACAGAGAATTCTAGAAGGATGTTACAAAGATCTGCCTAAAGTTAGGGAGGTGCTGTTGGCTGTGCATATATGGCACCAGTGAACCTCAGTTGCTGTGAACACCGATTTTGGCCAGACATGTTGTGTTGTTCAGCTGTATTAAAAATAACAAACCAATGTGTTTTTATGGACCTGTCAATACATTTCAGATTCAAAAAAACATAGAATATAAAAAAGTCAGCCCTTGTCTATGAAGTGGCCCCAACACTATGCAAAAGGGGTGCTGATTTCAGAGGTATTTTCTCTGGGGTTCTGGTATGTCTTATACATCCTTTCTGGGAATATTATCATGAAATTTGAGAAATTGTGTGAGAGGTCTTCTAAACAGCTTGAAAGAACAGGGGAGTGAAAAGATGGAGAGGAAAGTGGAGAGACTTCCTCCTGCCCTTCTCTGGATGCCTCACGTCTGTTCCCTTCTGCTCATCCCTTAATGAAGTGACCCCAATAAGCCGAGGCAGTGGAGCTGATCTCAGAGGTGATGGGGGCGGTGAGGGGAGGAGCTATTCATCTGGTGCTCTAGACAGGGCGCTGGCACCAGGGAAGCTGGGCAGAGAAGCAGCCTCGATGCATCCCAAGCTCTTGACGGTAACATGCTGTGGCTTTGTGCGAGCATCACTGGCCGTGAGGTTCAGGCAGGGGCCCAGGCTCAGGCCAGGGTGTACTGGAGAGAAGACAGGAGAGCCATCTTCTTCCTCCCCTCCTCCTGTCCCACTTTGCCCTGAAAGCTAACCCCAGGGCACAGGCCTGTGCCCTGGAACACAAAATAAACAGATCTTATTTGTTACTGAAAGCAAAGGAGCACAGCAGCTTCACTGAAACACAATCATTTAGACGTTTGTTGTACTTAAAGCACCTAAGACTTCCAAGGAGGGAGTTCTGACCCAGTTGATATCTGATGACCACTACAGAATTTGAGGTGTTTTCACCATTTCATTAAATTGTGTTCTCATTTGTATATGACAGCTGTCTTAACTCAAGCTACCATAACAAAATACCGTAGACTGGGAGGCTTAACCAATAAAAATTTATTTTCTCATAGTTCTGGAGGCTGGGCATCCAAGTGCCAGTGTGTGGGTTTCTGGTGAGGACTCTCTTCCTGGCTTGTACTTCTGCCTTCTTGCTGTGTCTTCACATGGCAGGGTGGGGTAGGGGGAGAGACAGACAGACAGACACACAACACACACACATACTCCAGTGACTCTTCTTATAAGGGCACTAATCCCATCATGAGGGCTCCACCCTCATGACCTCCTAACCCTAATTACCTTCCGAAGGCCCTATCTCCAAATACCATTATATTGGGGTTAGGGCTTCAACATATGAATTTTGGGTGAACACAAGTCAATCTATACCAACAACTTTTAAGCCAAAGCTGTTTTATATGTGTAAAAGTAATAAAATATATTTTTAGGATTAATGAATATGGCATAAAATATCCTAGGTATATTTTAATTTTAAGGTAAAATGAGTTTCCCAGTTTATTTTGGGTTTATTAAATATCAAAGAAACAAAAAACAAACTCGCACGTCCCTGGAGGCCCTCCATGAATTCTGACCACAGACCTTCATTTAGGTGGTGTCTCTGGAGGCTATTTCCCTGCTAAGGAAAGTGCAGGGACAAGAAGCAAGGCACCGACTCTGGGTCTGGACAGGATTCTGGCCCTTGTGGAAGGGTAACTACAGCAAGGCTATCCCAGAAGAGCTTTGAAGGCCATCCATGAAAGTTTCTCCAGGCAGCAGGGTCTGAACCATTATCTGACTCCAGAACCCATTTTTCACAAGGTATGTGTACTAGCCTTTTTTTTTTTTTGATGGTTAATTTTATTTTTAATTCCCCCCCAGCTTTATTCAGATGTAATTGACATACAACATGGTGAAAGTTTAAGGTGTACAACATGTTGATTTGATGTATTCATATATGGCAAAGTGATTACTACCATGGCATTAACTAGTAACTCCATCTTGTTACATAATTACTATCTCTTTTTTGTGATGAGAATATTTAATATCTATTCTCTTCACAACATTCAAATATATGATACAGTATTGTTAGCTGTAATCATCAGGCTGTGCATTAGATTCCCAGAACTTGTTCATCTTATAATTTATAACTTGTTAGTCTTATATATACCACATCTTCTTTATCCATTCATCTGTTAATGGACACTTAGGTTGTTTTCATATCTTGACTATTGTGAGTAAAGCTGCAGTGCACATGGGATTGCAGATAGCACTATAAGATCCTGGTTTTTAACTCCTTTGGATAAATACCCAGAAGTAGGATTGCTGGATCATATGGTAGTCCTATTTTTACTTTTGTGAGGAACCACCATACTGGTTTCCATAATGGCTGTACCAACTTGCATTCCCACCAACAGTGCACTAGGGTTCCCTTTTCTCCGCATCGTCGCCAACATTTGTAATTTGTGTTCTTTTTGATTCTAACTGGTGTGAGGTAATACCTCATTGTGGTTTTGCATTACCCTAATGATTAGTGATGTCAAGCACCTTTTCATATAACTATTGGCCATTTGGATGTCTTCTCTGGAAAATCAGTTAGTCCACTAATTTTTTAAAAAATTAATTTATTAATTTGTTTATTTTTGGCTGTGTTGGGTCTTTGTTGCTGCGCATGGACTTTCTCTAGTTGTGGCGAGCGGGGGCTACTCTTTTTTTTTTTTTTTTTTTTTTTTGCGGTATGCGGGCCTCTCACTGTTGGGGCCTCTCCCGCTGCAGAGCACAGGCTCCAGACGCGCAGACCCAGCGGCCATGGCTCACGGGCCCAGCTGCTCCACGGCATGTGGGATCTTCCCAGACCAGGGCACGAACCCGCGTCCCCTGCATCGGCAGGCGGACTCCCAACCACTGCACCACCAGGGAAGCCCACGGGGGCTACTCTTCATTGCAGTGCACTGGCTTCTCATTGTGGTGGCTTCTCTTGTTGTGGAGCACGGGCTCTAGGCACATGAGCTTCAGTAGTTGTGGCATGCAGGCTCGGTAGTTGTGGCTTGTGGGCTCTAGAGTGCAGGCTCAGTAGCTGTGGCGCACGGGTTTAGTTGCTCCACAAGGTGGGATCTTCCTGGACCAGGGCTTGAACCAGGGTCCCCTGCATTGGCAGACAGATTCTTAACCACTGCACCACCAGGGAAGCCCTCCACTGATTTTTTAATTGAGTTGTTTGGTTTTTTGCTGTTGATTTATATGAGTTCTTTGTATATTTTAGATATTAAGCCCTTACCAGATCTATGATTTGCACATATTTTCTCCCATTCGGTAGGTTGCTGTTTCACTTTGTTGATATGCAGAAGCTTTTTAGTTTGCTCTAGTCCCACTTATTTATTTTTGCTTTTGTTGCTTGTGCTTTTGGTGTCAGGTCCAGGAAATTGCTGCCAAGATCAATGACAAGGAGCTTTTTCCTCTTTGTTTTCTTCTAGAAGTTTTGTGGTTTTATATCTTAAATTTAAGTCTTTAATCCATTCCAAGTTCATTTTTGTGAGTGGTGCACATTCTTCTGCATGTGGTTATCCAGTTTTTCCAATGCCATTTATTGACGAGACTGTCCTTTCCACATTGTGTATACTTGGTGTCTTGTCAAGTATTAGTTGACCATATATGTATGGGTTTATTTCTGGGCTTTCAATTCTGTTCCATTGGTCTATGTGTCTAGTTTTATGCCAGTACCATGCTGTTTTGATTACTACAGCTTTGTAGTACAGTTTGAAATCAGAATGTGTGATGCCTCTAGCTTTGTTCTGCTTTACCAGAATTGTTTTGGCCATTTGGGGGTCTTTTGTGGCTCCATACAGATTTTAGGACAGTTTTTATATTTGCATGAAAAATATCATTGGAATTTAGAGAGGAATTGCTTTGAATCTGTAGATGGCTTTGGGTAATAGGAACATTTTAACAATATTAATTCTAAACCATGAACATGGAATATCTTTCCATTTGTTTGTGTCTTTTTCAATTTCTTTTATCAAAGTCTCGTAGTTTTCAGTGTACAGATCTTTCACCTCCTTGGTTAAATTTATTACTAAGTATTTTATTGTTTTTAATACTACTGTGAATGGGATTGTTTTCTTTATTTCTTTTTTAGGTGTTTTGTTATTAGTATGTAGAATCATAACTGTTTTTTAAATAAATTTATATATTTGTTTATTTTTGGCTACATTGGGTCTTCATTGCTGCGCATGGGCTTTCTCTAGTTGTGGCGAGTGGGAGCTACTCTTCGTTGCGGTGCTTCTTATTGCGGTAACTTCTCTTGTTGCAGAGCATGGGCTCTAGGTGCATGGGCTTCAGTAGTTGTGACACGTGGGCTCAGTAGTTGTGGCTCATGGGCTCTAGAGTGCAGGCTCAGTAGTTGTGGTGCACGGGCTTGCCCTGCTCTGCGGCATGTGGGATCTCCCCAGACCAGGGCTCAAACCTGTGTCCCTTGCATTGGCAGGCGGATTCTTAACCACTGCGCCACCAGGGAAGTCCCTCGCAACTGTTTTCTATGTGTTGATTTTGTAACCTGCAACTTTACTGAATTAGCTGATTACTTCTAGCACTTTTTTTTGGTGGAGTCTTTAGATTTTTAAAATGTAAGGTCATGTTATCTGCAAGCAAAGTCACTTTTACTTCTTCCTTTCCTACTTGGATACCTCTTATTTCTTTTTCTTACCTGATTGCTCTGTCTAGGACTTCCAGTACTAGGTTGAATAGGAGTGGTGTCGGTGGGCACCCTTTTCTTGCTTCTGTTGTTACAGGAAAAGCTTTCAGTCTTTCACCATTGAGAATAAGTTGGCTGTGAGTTTGTCATATATGACCTTTGTTGTGTTGAGGTATGTTCTTTCTGTACTCAGTTTGCTCGGAGTTTTACCATGAGAGCCTGTTGTGTTTTTTTTTTTTTTTTTTTTTTTTTTTGCGGTATGCGGGCCTCTCACTGTTGTGGCCTCCCCCGTCGCGGAGCACAGGCTCCGGACGCGCAGGCTCCGGACGCGCAGGCTCAGCGGCCATGGCTCACGGGCCCAGCCGCTGCGCGGCATATGGGATCCTCCCAGACCGGGGCACGAACCCGTATCCCCTGCATCAGCAGGCGGACTCTCAACCACTTGCGCCACCAGGGAGGCCCCTGTTGTGTTTTTATCACATGCTTTTTCTGCATCTATTGAGACGAATACATAATTTTTATCTTTGATTCTGTTAATGTGGTATATCACATTGGTTGTCTTGTGGATGCTGAAATCCCACTTGATCATGCTGTGCATTAGTTTTGTAAGGATGCCACACAAATTACCATAAGCTGAGTGGCTTAAAACAACAGAAATGTATTGTCTCACAAATCTGGAAGTCAGACGTCTGAAATCTGTAAGTCTGAAAGCTGTGGGCAGGGCCATGCTCCCTTTGAAGCCTGTAGGGGACAGTTCTTCCTTCCCTTTTCCTAGCTTCTTGTAGTGCTGTTGATTCTCGGCCTTTCTTGGCTTTCAGCTGCATCTTTCAATCTCTCCAACATCTGTCTCGGTTGTCATGTACTCTCCCTGTGTCTGCACATCGTCTTCTTATGAGGACTCCAGCCGCACTGGATTAGGGACCCGTCCTATTCCATTGACCAGTTGATTCCAGTGAGGTGACCTTATTGCATCTGAAAAGAACCTAGTTCTAAATAAGTCACATTCTGAGGGACTGGGTATTAGGACTTCAATATATCTTTTTTTGTTTTTGTTGGGGAGGAGGGACACAGTTCAACCCATAACTATATGCTAGAAAATTTTCCATCTTTGGTGTGGATGGGAGTAGTATGTTTATCAAGCTGTGGGTGTAAAAGGAAAGGAGTGAATTACAAAAATCTTCCAGTTACTTGTACTACATTAAACATCTGTACCTCTTCTGTCCTGGAGACTTCACAGCATGATTAGTGAGGGTATGTGGTTGACCTGGCAAAGACACCTCAATTCAGCATGATAATCAGGTATGCTCTGGGTCAGAATTCCCTCTCTGGAAATTTTAAATAAGTTAGACTATATTTTACTTTTACTAGCCCCAGAACTCCCCTTAAAAAAGCTTTCAGCAGAATGCATAGTCACTCTGCTTAGGTTGACAGCAAAATAACGGGGAGAATTTTCTTAGCATTACCAAAGTGTGGATGTTTCAGCTTTTACTTGAAGGTTCTTACACCAGAGGTGTTGCCATATGAAATATGGGGACGCCTAGCATCAGTTCTTGTAGGTAGCCAGTGGTTAAAAACAGAAGTATTTGAACGTATCCTCCAAAAATGCATCCTCAAAATACAAAGAAAAGGTATTCCACATGTTAGGTTTATTCCTGGCAAATTCTTTTTTGATGCTTCTCTTAAATGTTTTGCCATTTGGTTTGGAAAAGTTTTCAGGCATCTTTGACACCTCATCATGGACTATCTCCAAGGCTTTTGAGGAGCTGCCATAAACAGCAGATCTAGAGTTGAGGATAAAGCACTTGTTTTATATGGGTTATATCATGCCTATTAAGAATGGGAACATAAAATGGGCTGTTTAAAAATTTAAGATGCCAATAATTTTTCAAGGTAGGTGTGTTATGTGACTTTTTTTTTTTTTTTTTTTTTTTCGGTATGCGGGCCTCTCACTGTTGTGGCCTCTCCCGTTGCGGAGCACAGGCTCCGGACGCGCAGGCTCCGGACGCGCAGGCTCAGCGGCCATGGCTCACGGGCCCAGCCGCTCCGCGGCACATGGGATCCTCCCAGACCGGGGCACGAACCCGTATCCCCTGCATCGGCAGGCGGACTCTCAACCACTGCGCCACCAGGGAGGCCCTATGTGACTTTTGACCATGTTAAGTTTCATATGGCAAGTGGATGCAAAAAAATATGAAATTGAATGACTTCTTTCTTCAAGAATTTATTTGCACTTTACTGCCTGAATCTTTGTTGAGTTAATGAACATCAAAACCATTATATCAACATGCAGGTGTGAAATGCTGCTTTGACGTAAATATAGTAAGAGAATATCTTTAACTGTGAAAATTCAAGCCATAGCAGGTGTAATAATATACAGTAAAATCTTTCTTCCCATTATTCTGGTGCTCTAGTTTCCATAGAAAGTGTTAAGAGAACATCTCGACAAGCTATAGAAGAAGGAAAAACCCATCCCTCCCTCCCCTTCCCTCTCCACAAGTTATAGTGTCTCAGAAGTAGTACAAAGCAATTTAGGACTGCACAGAGTTTAAATCTGAGAACTGTGTTAAAGCAAATCCAGGAATGTCAGAGGAAATGCCTGTATGTGGCAAGTGGTTACTAGAAGACTTTTTTTTTTTTTAATCTTTAAACTTCAGGTGTCCTCCTGCCTTTGAAAGTTCATCTTAGTTTATTAGTGATGAACAGACAAATTTTGCTTTGGCTTTTTCAAGCTCAGTGTATTTCAAGTTCCAAGTCATACCAACCTTGACTTCAGCAATAGGAATTAATTGTTTTAAAGATTTTTTTTTCTCTCTCTCAAGGTAGCCTTTTTGTGTGCTTGGAATTTCTGAGAATGACCATTATGGGCTAAATCCTGGAAGTTTATTATGCAGTTTATTAGAACTCGCTTTTTTACTTTACGGAGTTGAACATTGTGCTTTTAAAAAATATATACTTGGGTTAAAACAACACTGAGATACCACTCCAGACCATTAGAATGGATGAATCTAAAACACGGACAACACCAAGTGCTGGCGAGGATGTAGACCAACAGGAACTCTCATTTGTTGCTGGTGGGGATGCAAAATGGTACAGCTGCTTTGGAGACAGTTTGCAATTTCTACAAAGCGAAACATATTTTCACCACATGATCCAGCAGTCATGCTCCTAAGTGTTTTCCTAATGAATTGAAAACTAGGTCCACACAAAAACATGCACACAAACATTTCTAGCACTTTTATTCATAATTGCCCCAAATTGGAACAAACCAAAAAGTCCTTCATCAGTGAATGGATAAACTATGGTACATACATACCATGGAGTATTAATTACTCAGTGATAAAAAGAAACGAGTTAATGATGGACACACGTCCATATACATCTGTCATAACCTGGTGAACCCTAATGTCAAAGTGTGGACTTCAGTTAATAATAATGTATCAGTATTGGTTTGTCAATTACAGCAACCACACCACACTAATACAGGTTGTAAACTGTGAGTGTGTGGGGAGAGGGGGATTGTGGGAACTCTCTGTACTTTCTGGTCTATTTTTCTGTAATCCTAACACTGCTCTTAAGAAAAAAGTCTATTAAAAAAATCTCTCAGGTCATGAAAAGACATGGAGGAACCTTAAATGCACATAGCTAAGTGGAAGAAGCCAGGCTGAAAGGGTTGCAGACTGTGTGATTCCAACTCTGTGACGTTCTGGAAAAAGCAAAACTCTGGAGGCAGTAAAAAGATCAGTGGTTGCCAGGGCTTGGGGTGGGGAAGGGTGAACAGGCAGAGCACACAGGATTTTTAGGGCAGTGAAGCTCCTCTGTGTGGTTTTGTGATGGTGGATGTGTGTCATGATGCAGTTGGCGGAGCCCATAGACTCTGTAAGCAAGCGTGAGCCTTAATGCAAAGTGTATTAATAATAATGTATCCATATTGGTTCAGCAGTTGTAATGAATGTTTCACAGGAATGCAAGATGCGAGTAATAGGGGAAACTCCGTGGGGTGGTTGGGAATATATGGAAACTCTGTACTCTCTGCTCAATTTTTCTGTAAACCTACGTCAGCAAAAAGGGAACTGAAATTCAAATTTCGGTGTCCATAAATGAAATTTAATTGGAGCACACACACATAAATACACACCTGCGGCACTTCGGTGGATGTCTCTTGTGACATGGTGACCGTGGCTGCATCACCGTCTATTAATTTAAAAAATCAGCAAAAAGTGAAATGAAATTCAAATTTCGGAGTCTATAAGTGAAAGTTTATTGGAGCACGCACGCATAATCAGGCTGAAGAAGACCGTCTGCATCACCGTCTGCACAGGCTGGATGGGAGGAGTCCTCCCAGGGGCGTTTGTTCTGAGGTGGCCTCCCCTGGGCTGCACTAATTCTGTTTAGAAATCTTCCCGTGGTTCTCTCTGCAGCCCCCGAGTCGCTTCCCACGCCCACCCGAGGGGGCAGCCCAGCTTCTCATCTAGAAGGCGGGAGTCACTGTTCTTCCTTTTTCTCTCGAGTTTCTTCTCATTCGACTTGACACCCACAGGGATGTTGTAAAGAGAATGATAATCAGAAACATGGGTTAACTTTCTGGATGAATCGAGCTCCTGAAAGATCAGCCTGGTAGGTATCAGGGGAAATGGAGCCGATGTAAAACCAGGTTGCCACACTTTGAGGGACAGATATTTTTGCAGCTGGAAAGGACCATAACTGATTTATTTTTTCTAATGCCAGCAGGCAGAGGACTCTTCAAGTCCTACTTCTTTGAACCTAGCAGAGTGTGTCATGTAGTGGAAAAGTCTGGGCTTGAAGGCAGAAAAACATGGGCTTGAACCCCACATGCTCATCCTGGCAGCTGAGGGGCTTAGGCTGGAACTCAGCCTCTCTGAAGCTCAGTTTCCTCATCTGTAAAATGGACCGGCCACACCTACTTTATAACCAGCTGATTCAATCAGATAGCATGTATTACGTGCCCTCCACGGGGCCTGCCCAGCGTGGGGGTGGGGGACTGTCCACGCAGGTTTAATAGTGAGCAGGATGAACTGCCAGTTTCATGTTTTCCTTCTAGAAGGTCTCAGAAGAGTCATCTCGCTCTAATCTGTCCTAGTTTTCTCCCTCCTCCTGTGGTCGGGAAGATGTTTTTTAATGTCAAACTAAACTGTCTTTTTTCAGTGTAAGTCTCCTTTCCTTTGTCCCATATCCTCTGGACACTCTCTCAAGAGCCTTCATCAAGGTGGTAATTAAACCACCTTCCTGACTTCCTCTAGATGAAATCACCTCAATTCCTCTAACTGATCGATGCCCCTTTGAAAGTGTCCCTTCCCTCTCTCCAGCTCCTCCTCAGTCCTTAGAGACACGTGGGTCAAAAGGGACCATGTGTCCTCCTGGGCACACACAGAGCAGCGAGGAATGACCACTCTGGGGCCTTTCCTGCTGTGTCCACTGTACTCTCTTTGTGTCCTTTTTCTTTCCTTCCATATTATTGACTCCTGTGCCGACCTTTTCTTTGACTTGCTTTTTTTTTTTTTTTTTTAAATACTGTTTATTAGCCAAGGTTCTGGGGCTGGCCTTCCTGGGTCTGAGTCCCACCTCTTTTACTTACCTACCAACTGCATCCTTGCCCAAAGTACTTAACTTTTCTGAAACTCATCTGTAAACTGTGATGAACACAGTGTCTACTGTAAAGATTCAACTAGTTAATGTGTGGATAAATATAAAGTTCTCAGAACAGTACGGCTACACAGAGAGTACGCAACAAATATTAGCTTTTTTTTTTTACATTTTGTTTTGAAATCATTGAGACTCACAAGAAGTTGAAGAAATATTATAGAAAGTTCTGAATCCACCCCAGCTTCATCTAATGATAATATCTTCCATAATGATAATGCTTTATCAAACCCAGGAAACTGACATTGCTATAACACTGCAGATCTTACTCGGATTTCACCTGTTTTCCATGCTTTCTTTTTGTGTGTTCATGTGTATGTGTGTACAGTTCTATGAAAGTTCATGACACGCCTTTGTGTAACCACCACCCCGGTCAGGATGCAGAACTGATCCGTTTCCACAGTGGCTGTCCCGGTGCCGTCACACCTTCCCCTCGACCATCCCCTGGCAACCAAACGTCCGTTCTCCATCGCACTTGGAGAGCGTCGTACAAGGGGAGATCATACCTTTTGAGATGGGTCTTTTTCACTCAACATAACGACCTTGAGGGCCATCCAGGTTGTTCGAGAGGTGGCAGTGCCTGACTTTTCACTGCTGAGTAGCAGCCCATTGTATGGATGCCCCAAGTTTGTTCATCCATTGACTGCTGGAAAGACGTTCAGGTTGTTGGCAATTCTTTGGCTGTTACAAACAAAGCTGCTATTAAAATTCATGTCCATTTTGTGTGAGCGTGTTTTCATTTCTCAAAGGATAAATACCTAAAATTGTGATGGCTGAGTCATATGTGAAGTGTATGTTTAACTTTAAAAAAAAAAAGTCAAGCTATTTTCTCTAGTGGCTGTACCATTTTACATTTCCACCAGCAATGGAGACATCCAGTTTCTCTGCATTGCTGTTTTTTATTTTTGCCATTCTAATAGCTGTGAAGTGGTATCTCACTGTGGCTTTAATTTGCATTTCCCTAAAGGCTAGGGACTCTGGACATCTCTTCATGTACTTATTTGTCATCCGTATATTCTCTTTGGTGATGTTCTGTTTTCAAGTCTTTTGCTTATTTAAGAAATTGGATTCCTTATGTTCTTACTATTGAGTTTAGAAAGTTCATATATTCAGCATACAAGTCCTTTGTCAGATACGTGATTTGCAGATATTTTCTCCCTTTTTGTGGCATCCTGTTCGCAGGATGTTTTGCAGAGTGAAAGTTTTTATTTATTGATTTTTTTCTTTTATTGATCATGCCTTTGTTATGTCTGAGATTTCTTTGCCTAACCCAAAATGATAAAGGTTTTCTCCTATGTATTTTCCTAAAAGCTTTATATTTTTAAATTTTACATTGAGATCTAGGATCTATTTTGATTTAATTTTTGTTTAAGGTATGAGGTTTAGATTGAAATTCTTTCCTTCTTTTTGCATATGGATAAACAATTATTCCAACACCATTTGTTAAAAATACTATACTCCCTCCATTCAGTTGCTTTCGTGTCTTTGTAAACAGATTCATCAGCCATACTGACGCAGAGCTATTTCTGGGTTCCAAAATCTGTTGTACTGATCTACCTGTTTGTTCCTCTGCCAGTAAATCCCACACTGTCTTGATTACTGCAGTTATAGAGTCAGTCGCAAAACTGGGTATTGTGATTCCTCTCTCTGTATTCTTCTTTTCCAAAGTTGTTTTTAGTTATTTTAGTTCTTTTGCCTTCCCCTGTAAATTTTAGAAGCAGCTCATTTTTGTTTAAAAAAAAAAAAGCCTTGCTGGGGTAAGCTGTTATTTTAAATGTTACTATTACTTTTTTCGTTCTGTATTTGTTTTATTGCCTCACTTTACAGTTCTCACATTATCATAGAACCAAAGTGGGCTTTAAAGATCAGTTAGCCTGGGACTTCGCTGGTGGCGCAGTGGTTAAGAATCTGCCTGCCAATGCAGGGGAGCCCAGGAAGATCCCACATGCCGCGGAGCAACTAAGCCCGTGTGCCACAACTACTGAAGCCTGCGTGCCTAGAGCCTGTGCTCAGCAACAAGAGAAGCCACCGCAATGAGAAGCCCGCGCACCGCAACGAAGAGTAGCCCCCGCTCACTGCAACTAGAGAAAGCCTGCGCACAGGAACGAAGACCCAACGCAACCAAAAATAAATAAACAAATACATATATAAATAAATAAATAAATTTAAAAAAGATCATTTAGCCTGATTCCAGTGTTTTCTGGTGGAGAAAATGTCATCTTTCTTTGGAACAGATTCAGTGTGGGTGAGTGGCTCCTAATGTCACTCAGGAGGTTAATTGGTCAAGGAGCAGTGTCCACGGCTTCTGACTCTTTCGTCTGCAGGATTTTCAATTTTCCACAAGGCCTCCCCTCTTAAACCTACTGAATCTTTTCTTTTGCCCATGCATTGTTCTACTTTCTTGGAAGGGATTATTTAGACTTTGCTGTTGAATTCCAGGGGTAGCAAGATGGAGTCCCTTGGAAACTTGTTAAGAGTACAGGTTCGTGTACCCAGTGGTTCTTATTCAGTAAGTGTGGTGCGGGGCTCAGGAACCCACAATTTGAAGAGGCACCTCAAGGACTCTGATGCAGGTGGGCCCAACCTGAGATGATCGAGAAAGCACATGGCCTTGGAGTCATCGAACTGGATCAACTCCTCACTTGCCTGTTTACTAACTCTGTGCTTTGGTTTCTTCATCTATAAAATGGGGATAACGGCATCTGGCTCACAAATCTTCTTTCTGTTTAAACACAATGTGTGTGAAGTTGGTACTTACATCAGTAAAGGCCACTTCCTTCCTCCTTCCTCCTTAAAGGCCTGGGAGGTTTGATGTCCACTTGAGGCCGGGACAGTGTTACAGGTTTAACAGACCACTTCATTTCCTCCTGATCACGGGAGACCACACCTGCCTGCCCCTAGACATCAGGGTAGGGTCATGTGACTAGTTCTGGCCAATGGAATGTGAGCATGGCCAGTGTGTATCACTCCAGGGCTGAGAGGCTAAGTCTGACCCTGTCTGGTCTGAAGTCCCTTGTATGCCTCTGCTTCTGCTGCACGATACCTGGATGACACTGCAGCAGCAAGGTGGCGGTGGCCTGAGTCTCCAAGTCACTGTAGTGCTTTGAAAGAGAACTAAACCTTTGTTGTTTTAAACCACTGAGATTTGGGGGGATGGGTTACAGCACTTAGTGGTAATTACTCCAATTAACGTACTGATGAATGTTTAAAAAAAAACCCCAAATTATCTTTTGAATATTATATTTGTTATAATACCCTAAATGCTTCATGATTTTAATGAGCTGCAGGAAATACATTAGGAAGGCTGCAGGCAAACTTAGTAGGAGGCTGTAACACAAGATCTTCATTTGTGATGAATATAAAATTTCAAACTAAAATATTTTTGAGAGTTTTATGTGTTTGTGGTTTTATGTGTGTTTTATGTGATTTTCAAGCATCAGAAGGCAGGTCCTTTATCCAGGTGAAAGTCAAGGCAGTAGTCCCTTAAGGGTAAGGGCCATCAGGAACCAGACTGGCAGAAGGAACCAGAGTCTCAGAGGGCCTCCTTTGCTGAGGAGGTCGTCTGGATGGTCTGATGGGGGTGGGCATTCTTCTCCTGGGAGAGTAATGCTGGGTGCCAGAAGGAAAGACTGTACCCTTTCTCACTGTAAAACAGTGTGTTCCATTGGGGTGGCTGCCCAGGGTCTATATCCAAGGTGTTTAACCATCTGCTTCCAGTGACCTCCCAGACGCAAGCAGGAGGGAGCCCTCTTCTCAGGCAGAGGCTCAGTGTGTGCTTCGTTAATAAAAATGACCAATGGGCTTCCCTGGTGGCGCAGTGGTTGGGAGTCCGCCTGCCGATGCAGGGGACACGGGTTCGTGTCCTGGTCCGGGAGGATCCCACATGCCGCGGAGCGGCTGGGCCCGTGAGCCATGGCCGCTGGGCCTGCACATCTGGAGCCTGTGCTCCGCAACGGGAGGGGCCACAACAGTGAGAGGCCCGCGTACCACAAAAAACGAAACAAAACAAAAATGACGGAGATCTCAGGACAGCCCGTCTTGAGGGGAGCGGACCTCTTCACCACTTTCACTGGATAGATCAAAAGATGCCCTCTTAGAGGTTTCTCCATCTGGAAGGATTTATATTCTCATTATCATTCATTGCTAAGTAGTTTTTGATGATGAATTATTTAAAAGTTTATTGGTTAATATCCAGACACCTGGGGATTTTTCAGTTCTGTTCTTGATTTCTGGCTTAATTTTACTGTGATCAGTGAATGCACTCAGTGTAATTTCCATCTTTAGAGATTTGCTGAGACATGCTTTCTGGCCCAGCATGCGGTCAGTTGTTGTAAACATTCTATTTATTCCTGAAAAGCATGCGTATCCTACAGCTGTTGAGTGTTCAAGAGTGTTAATAGCATTGTTTAATTTTAAAAATGTGTCAGACCAACTTTATACTGCTTATAAGAGATACTTCTTGAATTAAGGACATAGAGAAGTTAAAGGTAAAAGGGTAGAAAAATTGAATTTTTCAGGTTTATTCTATTAGCTCCTGAGAGAGGTATGTTGAAATATCTCACTGTGATTGTGGATTAGTGCTTGTGATGATTTCTCCCTCATTTCTTTTATTTTTTGCTTTATATGGTTCAAGGCCTGTTACTACCTTTATACAAAATATAGAATTGTTTTACTAGTCTGATGACAATGATTTTTCCCTTAAGGTCTACTGTGATTAACATAGCTCTTCCAGCTTTCTTTTGGTTAGTGTTGGCATGCTGTATCTTTTAAAAAAAATCCTATTACTGTCAAACATTTGCATCGTTATGTTCAAAGTATGTCTCTTACAAGCAGCATAATTAAATTTTATTGTGCATCTAGTTTGTCAGTCTTTGTCTTTTAATTGGACTAGTCTGTCTTTGAAGTTACATATCTATTTTGATTCCAAGCTACCGTCTTACTATTTGATTTCTATTTGTCCCACCTCTTCTTATATGCTACTATATTCATGTATTTTGAATAACTCCATGAGCAATGATAATGGTGCAGTGTGATAAAATTGATAAGAAGTAACGGTTCTTGATTATTTAATATCTTTGTTTAAACTTTTAAAATATGACTTATTTAATTATACGTCTATATAATTTATTTTTTAGTAATGGTTGTTTTTAACAGCCAGCTTGCAAAATCCTTGGAAATTGAATAATTATCGTTTTTGAGCCAGTATGAGCTGGCTCAAGTACCACTGAGCGAGGTCATTTCTTTTTTTAAGATTTTGTTGTTGTTGTTGTGGACCATCCCTAGAGTCTTTATTGAATTTGTTACAGTATTGCTTCTGTTCCATGCTTTGGCCCATTGGCTGAGAGGCATGCGGGACCCCAGTTCCCCGACCTGGGATTGAACCTGCACCCCCTGCACTGGAAGGCAAAGTCTCAACTGCTGGATCACCAGGGAAGTCCCTAGTGAGGTCATTTCTTAGACTGATAGCCAAGTTTAATAAAAGGAATCCTTGGAATTCCAAACATCTCAGCATCTAAACATGGGTATAGGTGATCCCTAAACAATGAAACAAACACCATGTTTTGTCAAGTTCAACAAGTGGGGCACATTTTTACTGATGACCTGGATGAAGGATTGAGAAGGAGCTTGTAAACGTGCCACAGCGAGGTACCTGCATGGTGGAAACACCATGTAACCATGTGCCGCTGCCTTCCTCCCAAGCCCTGTTGAGTGGTGGGCGTGCTGTGGATTGAAACTGGCCTCAGTGGAATATTTACTTCTTGGGAGTATTGGCTCTACATCAGAGCATGATTTGTTGTTTTGTTTCCTAGACTTAAGAAAACTGGAGATTAACTTTAATAATGTCTCCTGTCTGTAGCGTTACATCATGAAAAGCACAAAAAATGGTGGAAATATTCTTCTAATATTAAAACACAGTTACCTGACTCAGCAGAAAGCCATTCTTGCCATTGATAAGCGAGTGATGTGCTGTCTTGCTCTTGACGTAAGATAAAATATGGACAAGCATTCACCTTGGAACTAATACACTCATTTGTCAGCTGCAACCATCATAGGTTTTCTACAGATACAAGAATTGAGCAAAAATTAATGAGTGAATTGGCTATATGGAATTTATAATAAAGAACATTGTATATTTTATTGGTATTTGTAAATTGTGTACTAATACTCTACATCAGTAAAATTCATAATTTACATATGTACATAGGTATAGATATACAGGCAATTCCTCTTTTTCCACAGAGCTGGTTGTTAACATTCACCAGCACACCACTGAATCATTCCTCTAAAACTAGTTAAAAGTGTTGTTATTGTATCTGCTGACTTAGGAATCCTCGATGAAAGGTGACAGAAGTTGCTGACTTAAATACGGCAATTGCTTCTTTGTACATTTCTTTACTAGCGTTTCCCCCGAATGTGGACAAGTTGTCCTCTTTATCACCTCTGTCAAAACTACCCAGGCCTTCGTGACTTTTTTTTTCTTAGATTCCATATATATGTGTTAGCATACGGTATTTGTTTTTCTCTTTCTGACTTATTTCACTCTGTATGACAGACTCTAGGTCCATCCACCTCACTACAGATAACTCAATCTCGTTTCTTTCTATGGCTGAGCAATATTCCATTGTATATATGTGCCACATCTTCTTTATCCATTCATGTGTCGATGGACACTTAGGTTGTTTCCATCTCCTGGCTATTGTAAATAGAGCTGCAATGAACATTTTGGTACATGACTCTTTTTGAATTATGGTTTTCTCAGGGTATATGCCCAGTAGTGGGATTGCTGAAGAACCTAGGGGTAAGACAGGAATAAAGACACAGACCTACTAGAGAATGGACTTGAGGATATGGGGAGGGGGAAGGGTAAGCTGTGACAAAGTGAGAGAGTGGCATGGACATATATACACTACCAAACGTAAAATAGATAGCTAGTGGGAAGCAGCCGCATAGCACAGGGAGATCAGCTCGGTGCTTTGTGACCACCTAGAGGGTTGGGATGGGGAGGGTGGGAGGGAGGGAGACGCAAGAGGGAAGAGATATGGGAACACATGTGTATGTATAACTGATTCACTTTGTTATAAAGCAGAAACTAACACACCATTGTAAAGCAATTATACTCCAATAAAAAACAAACAAAAAAACAGAAAAACTACCCAGGCCTCACTCAAGGTTTTCACAATATTTACAATATGTTTTATAGTGTGGGTTTCTCTGCTTATCTATTCAGAGTACAAAGTAGATAATCCCTCTCCTCTTGCTTAAAAGATTTTTCTGTTACTCTGTCAGCACCTTCTAAAGGTGCACTTCCCTGAGTCCTGCTGGCAGATTTTGGATGGGAACGCCTCACCGTCCCCCGTGAGGACCTTTGCTCCCTCTGATGCCCCTGCCTGAAACCGAGAAGGAGCACCTGACTGTGGCCATTAAGTCATTGCTACCTGCTGGGTGTTGACACTCTCTTTCTTGCCCAATGTCCAGAACTCAGGATATCTTAACAGTAAAAGCTAATATTATAAATTATAACGTTATTCTTTTCCAGCCCTAGGAAATCCTCTGTACTATATAATGACAGCAATCACTTGAGGAGCGCTCACGGGGGTCAGATCCTGCATTTTGCACTTTCTCCTTATATCAACCTGCTGACTAACCTCCTCAGGTAGGCCCCATCCTTACCCTCATTTTAAAAATGAGAAAACTGAGATTTAATAAGGAAAACTTGCCCGAGGTTTCAAGTGGCCAGCCTGGGAGTTGAACTCAAGTTCGCCTGCCACTCTAACCACTATGTTGTCCTGTGACTGGTCAGCGGCCTGTGCTGTTTCTCCTTTGTATCTCAAGTAACCTCACTGGCCCCTGCTTCCCTTTTTATTGCCAGAATTTAGTCAGGATTCCTTGAAATTTAGAGTCTGAGGACAGGGCCATTTTGTTGTGGTTACACATTAATGTGTAAATGATTCCAACATGTGTTTTGAAAAAGAAGAAAGTTCAGTTTGACTAGCTTCCTCCTTTCCCTCACCCGACGGGAGAACCATCATCTGTCCCGAGTGCCTGCCTGGATGTCCCCTCGACCTGCCCCATGGCACCTGCCCCCCTCACCTAGCCCCCAGTCCTTTTGGCTGGGTGATGCTGGAGCCTTCTGGAATGTTCCACACCTGGGGTCCTCACCTCCCCAGCCCAGCTGCATCACGGCCCTACAGTGAGCATTTTAAAACACAAGTTTGACCATTTCCATCTCTCAGTTAAGTTCTGTTAGTGGCTGCATGGCCTTTTGGACACGGTTCCTTCCTGTAGGGAGGCTCCCAGCCTTCTCTGCCCCCTTGCCTGCTTCCAGGGCCCCCAGGCATCTGCACGTCCGACCACGTTTAATGCTGTTTTCCTCTCTCCTCTTCCCTCCCACCTGCCTGTCGCGGTTCAGGTGTGAGCCTGAGCCCCCTACTCTGATTAGATGCTCCCCTGGCACCTGCAGTGCGCCTCCAGACCCCACAGCCTTCTGAATTTTGGGTGGTGGTGAAGCAGAGGGTCTGTGAGCTCCCTGAGCTCAGGGGCTGTAGCCCCACCATAGAACTGGACCCTTGAGGGCCCTCAGGACATTTCTGTTGCATCAGTGAGAAATGGGAGGTTTACCTGTTCAAGTACCTGCTCTCCACCCCATTAAACATTTCTCTTCTCCTTTTGAGGTAAAGAGTTCAGTGTGGATGAAAATGGGTGGTGGTGATAATTCCATTATGTAGATCCAGCAGGGAGGAAAAATCCTGAAGTCATGATAGATGTGGCTACACTAGGAAGGAGCTCCAGCTAAGAACTTGACCGAGTCATCCCCCTCCCTGGGCTGTGGTTTCCAGGAGAAGGGGACACTGGGCGCCGTGATTGCCGGGATTCTTTCAGGTCTGTGGCCCTTACTGCCACACCTGATAGCCGATGTATTATAATTTGGGGGGGGGGCGTATATTGTGCAAAGATACAGAACTTCTCAAAAGACCTGGAATCTGATTATTTCCTAATCATGATACTGAGTACAAATCTCATTTTAAGCATATAGGAATATAATGAATTTTATTGAGTCCGTCTTGTAAAAGCGTATCTATTCTTCCTTGAAACTGTTAAATAAATGACATGGTAACATAAATCAGTACCATTTTATTTTAAGATACCCTAACATGTAAAATATGTACATCAAAATGAATGCAAAGTAATTCAGTGAAGATATCCAGGATGCTGTTCCCAGGAGACTGCCTTTGCTTAAAATACGTTTGGAACTTCTGTTCAGAATCATCCTTGAGAACTTGCACATTCTTTTTTTTTTTTTTTTTTTTTTTTTTGCTGTACGCGGGCCTCTCACTGTTGTGGCCTCTCCCGTTGCGGAGCACAGGCTCCGGACGCGCAGGCTCAGCGGCCATGGCTCACGGGCCCAGCCGCTCCGCGGCATGTGGGATCTTCTTGGACCGGGGCACGAACCCATGTCCCCTGCATCGGCAGGCGGACTCTCAACCACTGCGCCACCGGGGAAGCCCGAACTTGCACATTCTTGTTTCTAATGCAGGCAAATCTGTCTTTGCAGGATAGATTTGTGAACAAAGTGGGTGACCGAACTGTGTTACTGCTTTGTTTACTTATTTATTAGTTTACTTGTTCTGTGTTCATTTGGAGGACCTAGAATAGAAAAGAAAATTAACATAGTTTATATTCCAGTTAAAAATTAGTTAGTCCTTGGAAGAAAGCACTAAACATCATGGTTTTAGATCTTGAAGGTGCTGTGAGGTTCAGAATTCTCATCCTATACAAAAAGTCTTTTCTTTAACTCATTTGCCAGTGCCCCGGGACGGGGTTTGTCTGTGTCAGGAAGTCTGGACACCTGAATTCATTTAAGGAAGCAAAGTCCCCTCATGCTATCTTTTCATTTATCTTGGACTTCAGGCCCTCTTTTTTTTTTTTTAATAGGGAAAAATAGTGTAAAAAGTAACTAAAGATCTACCCTAAGTTAACCAGAGTATTATTTTGGTATACTTTTTCTAATTTAAAAAATATCTCATGTATATTTTATTTTATTATTATTTTTTTCATGTATATTTTATTTAAGACAAATAGAGATCCTACTGCTTGTATCTTGTCTCTTTTATTTAGTATTGCATGATGAGTACATTGCCATTCATTAAATTTTTAAAAGGTGATTTTTAGTGGTTATGTTTTATTCCATCATATGTATCCATACTGTATTGACCATTTTCCTATTGTCTTATTAATAGTAGCTCCTGGATGTGTCTCTTTGCCTGTACACTCAATGATAAAACTATTATAATTAAAATATATTTACCAATTTGATAACTACTTCTTAAAAGCAAAATTTTTATTATTAGTACAGTTGAAATTATCACGTAGTCTGTTTTGTTAAATGTTCTTTTGCCTCAAACTCTGCCTTGTTTAGTATAAATATTGCTATCTAAACCTTCCTTCCATTTGTGTTTTCTAGAAATATCTTGCCCTTCTTTTTATGTTAGATTTCTGAGCCATTTGGTTTTAGGTCTGTCTTATAAACAGCATGTAATTGGATGCTGGGAATCCTTGTCTTTGTTGGGGTCTGTTTAACCCATTCACATTTATTGTCATATTTGATAAATTTGATCTTTTGTCATTAAAAAATTTTCTTTTACTATATATGCTTCTTGTTCTCTTTGCTTTTGTTATATGGATTATATTTTTGTTCTGTTTCTAGTGATTTGAAAGGCAACATCCAGTTTTTATTCTGTTGTTGCCAATTTTATAGCTTTAAAAGTAAAAGTGACTCATTAGCTCTGAAAGTTCTTGTCAAAAAGGGCGTTCGAAAGAAGGCAAACAAATTTGATTTCAAGTGTTGATACTTTTATGTAAAAAAAAATAGTGTTTTACAGTAAGGTCAGCTTACTGTAATTTGACCCTTTGGTTACTTAAAGACTCATTTAAAATAAAAATAGCAGAACAAAATCTTGGTCTAGGCCCTCTCTCTGCTGTGCACCCTGCCTTTTCTGTCAGCCTCACTGTGTCTCCTGTGTAAGGAGTGGCAAGCAGCCATCCAGGCCTGAGTGGGCAGCGTGGTGAGGCAGAAATAGCTCTGAATATTAGGTCCTTTCCTTCTGGGCTTCAGTTTCCACACTGGAAGTTTAGAAGGTTGGGACACATAATCTCTGAGGTCACTTCTAGGTTTCAACCTTCTAGGATTAAAGAGAGTTTATTCAACACTTATTTGCATAGCTTCAGTACCAGGCCCTATGGAGAATGAGAAGCACGATACCTATCTGTGTTTAAAAAGTAGAGAAAAGATCCTAAGTTGATAAAAGACTCTGTGTCTTTATCTGTGCGGTATTGTGTATATGTATGTAAAAACGCATTGGCTGTACCTTTAAGATGAAGGCAACTTAATCACTTTACTTGTGTGTTTTATACCTCAATAAACAGGATAAATAAACCAAAAAAAAAAAAGAGAGGAAAAAAGCTGGCAAGATGTTTAAAGGTTGTGGTTATAAGGCAGGATGGTGTATGGAGAATTCACAGGAAGGAGATAGTGAGTTTGCATCCTGACAACATCAACTATTGGCCTTCAAATCACATTATTTAACTTTTTGAGACTCATTTTCTTAAGTGAAAATGAAAGTTACAGTGGCTACTTTATGAGGCAGTCAGGGGTATTAAGTGAGTTACAAGGCACATAAAGCACCTGGCATGTAGTAGATGATCAATACCTATTTTTAAGAAAAGGCAGTAAGAGTATTAAACAAACATATGACAGATTCAAAGAACTAAAATACTTTACATTAATCTTTTGAAATCACCCCCAAATAAATAAAATCCAGAAAGCCCAGTGTTAAAGAGACTGTGAAGAAAAAGCTAGACTCATATTTTTCTGGTGACATTGCAAATTGGTAATGCTTCTTGTGGAGAGCTCCTGGCAACTTATAATAAAAGTCACCCAGCTGATGATGGTCTGTAAGCTGGTAATCCCACTTTTCAGATTACAGCCTGAGGAAACAGCTCAAAAAGGAAAAAGAATATTTATTTATTTAAAAATGCTTGACTGAATTATAACGGGTGGAAACAATTAGATGAAAGATGGCTTAATTAAACCGTGGAATATTTCTCCATTTAAAATGAGGACCAAGTAGATGCATGGAGAATTCAAGCAAAAAAGTTAGAAAATAGTGTGCACATCTGAACACAGCCACGTAAAACCCATGCCTGTGCAATGATAAAGGTTGGAAGCAAACTTTGTGAATCTCCAGTTTTATGTGGGAAAGAGGTGGTCTATATTTTGATTTTTGGTTCATTATATTGATAGTATAATGATTGCTAAGTCAGTCAATAAAAATAAAAATATAAATTATATGTTCTGAGATAGAACAGAGTATCTATGAAAAGAGAGTGTATGAACTACAGAATAACAATGTAGAGCAGAAATACAGGTCAAATTATAGAAAAATAGACATTATGCTTACCTTAATTTTTAAGCATTTGCCTCACCAGTGCATCATGAAAGTAGTTATCACACTTGATAACTGATACCACACACGCTTTTCCCAGAAATAATTTTCAAGGCAGCTAAAACCCTCAAATTTGGAGAAGAAAACTCTTAGAGAAGTTGTTTTTAGGATATCTGGTTCCCTGTCAGTTGCATTTTTTTTTCCAGTGGCTTTTCCTTCTTTACTTTTGTGACAAAGGAGGCAGTTTTATAGATGCTGAAATGGTTTACAATTGCCTTATTTAGTTGCCCTTATTTTTTATGTCTCTCCAAAGAGTATCAAAAATTCATCATTTAAAAAGAGAAAATGATCAGTTTTTAGTGTAAAGAGAGAATAGCCACTTTAGAGAACCAACAGGAATGGAGATAAATGGAGCCTGGCCCCATGGCCACAACATGCTGAGTACTTTGGATCATCTCAGATGTTGGAAGCTTTACAGGGAAAATGGAATGAGCCGCAGGCAATGGGGTGCCTCCTTTTTAACTACCTGAAAGCCCAAACCAACTTTAAAAAAATGTATTTTTAATTTTTTTAATTGAAATATAGTTGACATACAACGTGATGTTGGTTTCAGGTGAGGTGTACCACATAATGATTCGACATCTGCATACATTATGAAATGGTCTTCCTTATGCTGTGTATGACATGCCCTGACTTATTTATTATATAACTGATAAAACTGGAAGTTTGTACCACTTAATTCCCTTCACTTATTTCACCCAGCCCCCACTCTTCTCCTCTCTGGCAACCACCCATTTGTTCTGTGTATCTAAGAGTCTGTTTTCATTTTGTTTTGTTTGTTTATTTTGTTTTTTAGGTTTCACATATAAGTGAAATCGTGTAGTATTTGTCTTTCTCTGACTTATTTCGTTCAGCATAATACCCTCTATATCCATCCATGTTGTCGCACATGGCAAGACTTCATTTTTTAGTGGTTGCGTAGTATTCTGTGTTTTATATATATGTGTATATATACATATATATATAAAACCACATCTCCTTTATCCATTCATCTACTGATGGGCACTTACGTTGCTTCCATGCCTTGGCTATTGTAAATAGTGCTGCAATGAACATAAAGGTGCATACATCTTTTTGAATTACTGTTTTTATTTTCTTTGTGTAAAAACCTACAAGTGAAATTGCTGGATTGTATGGCAGTTCTGTTTTTACTTTTTCAAGGAACCTCCATACTGATTTCCACAGTGGCTGCACCAATTTACATTCCCTCCAACTGTGTAGGAGGGTTCCCTTTTCTCCACATCTTCTTGTTATTTCTGGTCTTTTTTGATGATAGCTGTTCTGACAGGCATGAGGTGGTATCTCATTGCAGCTTTGATTTGCATTTCCCTGATCATTAGTGATGTTGAGCATCTTTTCATGTGTGTGTTGGCCATCTGTACATCTTCTTGGAAAAATGGCCATTCAGGTCTTCTGCTCATATTTCATTCGGGTGTTTGTTTGTTTTGATGTTGAGTTGTATGTACTTTGTATATTTTGAATATTAACCCCTTATCAGATATATCATTGGCAAATATCTTCTCCCATTAAGAAGGCTGCTTTTTCATTTTGTTGATTGTTTTCTTTGCTGTGCAGAAGCTTTTTAGTTTGCTGTAGTCACATTTATTTTTGCTTTTGTTTCCCTTGCCTGAGAAGACATATCAAAAATATTGCTCAGACTGATGTCAAAGAGTATACTGCTTATGTTTTCTTCTAGGAGTTTTATTGTTTCAGGTCCTCCATTTAAGTCTTTAATTCACTTTGAATTTATTTTTGTGCATTGTGTGAGAAAATAGTCCAGTTTGATTCTTTTTCATGTAGCTGTCCAGTTTTCCCACTACCATTCAATGAAGAGGCTGTCTTTTCCCCATTGTATAGTCTTCCCTCCCTTGTCTTAGGTTAATCGAGCATATAAGTATGGGTTTATGTGTAGGCTGTCTATTCTGTTCCACTGATGTATATGTCTGTTTCTGTGTCATACCGTAGTGTTTTGATTGCTGTAGCTTTGCAGTATAGTCTGAAGTTATTTCTGTGAAAAATATTCTAGTTTGCTAAAAATGACATTGGGATTTTGATAGGAATTGCATTGAATCTGTAGATTGCTTTGAGTAGTATGGTCATTTTAACAATGCTTTGAGTAGTATGGTCATTTTAACAATTCTTCCAATCCACGAGCATGGTACATCTTTCCATCTGTTTCTGTCATCTTCAATTTCTTTCATCAGTGTCTTATAATTTTCTGTGTCTTTCACCTCCATGGTTAGACTTATTCCTAGGTATTTTATTCTTTTTGATGCAATTGTAAATGGGATTGTTTTCTTAATTTCTCTTTCTGGTAGTTTGTTGTTAGTGTGTAGAAACACAACAGGTTTCTGTATATTAATTTTATATTCTGCAACTTTACTGAACTCATTTATTAGTTTTAACAGTTTTTTGGTGACATCTCTAGGATTTTCTATATATAGCATCATGCCATCTGCAAACAGCGACAGTTTTCCTCATTCCTTTCCAATTTGGATGCATTTTATTTCTTTTTCTTGTTTGATTGCTATAACTAGGACTTCTAACACTGTGCTGAATAAAATTGGCATCCTTGTTCCTGATCTTAGAGGAAGTGCTTTCAGCTTTTCACCATTGCATATGATGCTAGCTGTGGGCTTATATATGGCCTTTATTATGTTGAGTTATGTTCCCTCTATACCCACTTTGTTGAGCATTTTTATCATAAAAGGATTTGAATTTTGTCAAAAGTTTTTTCTTTATCTACTGAGATGATCATATGATTTTGATTCTTCAATTTGTTAATGTAGTGTATCACACTGATTGATTTGCAGATATTCAACCATCCTCGTATCCTCAGATAAATTCTACTTGATCATGGTGTATGATTCTTCTAGTGTATTGTGAATTTGAGTTACTAATATTTTGTTGAGAATTTTTGCATCTGTGTTCATCAGTGATATTGGCCTGTAATTTTCTCTTTTGTTGTCTGGTTTTGGTATCAGGGTGATACAGGCCTGACAGAATGCGTTTGGAAGCATTCTTTCTATTCAGTTTTTTTTGAATAGTTTGAGAAGGTAGAATTCATCTGTGAACCCATCTGGTCCCAAACTTTTGCTTATTGGGAGTCTTTTAAATTACTAATTTAATTTCCTTACTGGTAATTGGTCTGTTCATGTTTTCTATTTCTTTTTGATTCAGTCTTGGGAGAGTGTAACTTTCTAAGAATTTGTCCATTTCTTCTAGGTTGTCCATTTTATTGCTGCATAGTTGTTGTAGTAGTCTCTTATGATCCTTTGTATTGCTGTGGTGTCAGTTGTAATTTCTCCTTTTTCATTTGTTTTTAGTGATTTGGGCTCTCTCCCTATTTTTCTTGATGAATCTGGCTAAAGGCTTATCAATTTTGTTTATCTTTTCAAGGAACCAGCTCTTAATTTCATTGATCTTTTTTATTGTGTTTTTTGGTCTCTATTTCATTTATTTCTGCTCTGATCTTTATGATTTCTTTCCTTCTACTAACTTTGGGTTGTGTTTTTTCTTCTTTTTCTAGTTCCTCTAGGTGTAAGGTAGAGTTGTGTATTGGAGATCTGTTTTTTGTTCCCAGAGGTAGGCTCATATTCCCTTTCAGAACTGCTGTATCCCACTGATTTTGGATCAGTGTGTTTTCTATTTTCATTTGTCTAACTGTGATCTTTTCATTCTTCTGATTTCAAATTGTGGTCTTTTCTTTTCTGCTTGGAGAAGTTTAGCATTTCCTGTAAAGCCAGTTTAGTGGTGCTGAACATTTTAAGCTTTTGTTTTTACATATAACTCTCTATTTCTCCCTCAAAACTGAATGATAGCCCTGCCAGGTAGACTATTCTTATTTTTTTTGTTTTTTGTTGTTGTTTGTTTTTTCTTGTCATCATTTTGAATATATTGTGCCTCTCCCTTGTGGCCTGCAAAGTTTCTCCTAAAAAGTCAGATAGTCTTAGGGGAGTTCCCTTCTATATAATGAGTTGCTTTTCTTTTGCTGCTTTTAGGATTCTCTCTTTATCTTTAATTTTTGCTGTTTTAATTACAATATGTCCTGGTGTGGACCTCTTTGGGTTCATCTTGTTTGGGACTCTCTGTGCTTCCTGGACCTGGATGTCTGTTTCCTTTCCCAGTTAGTGAATTTTTCACCTATTATTTCTTCAAATAAATTCTCCATCCCTTGCTCTCTCTTCTTCTGGGATCTGTATAATGTGAATGTTAGTATCCTTGAGTTGTCTCAGAGGTCTCTTAAACTGTCCTCATATTTATTTATTTATTTACTTATTTAGATTCTTTTTAAAAGTTATTTTATTGAAATATTGTTGATTTACAATGTTGTGTTAGTTTCAGGTGTGCAGCAAAGTGATTGGGTTATTCATAAATATGTAAATATATATAGTCTTTTTTTACATCCTCTTCCATTATAGGTTATTACAAGATATTGAGTATAGTTCCCTGTTCTATACAGTAGGTCCTTGTTGGTTATCTATTTTATATATAGTACTGTGTATATTTTCATCCCAAACTCCTAATTTATTCCAAACTGTCCTTATTTTTAAAAATTCATTTTTTCTGTTCAGCTAGATGATTCCCACTACTTTGTCTTCCAGATCACTTATCTGTTTCTTTGTATCACCTAATCTACTGTTGAGTCCTTCTAATGTATTTTAAATTTCAGTTACTTTATTCATCATCTCTGTTTGGTTCTTCTTTATATTTTTTAACTGTGTTAAGTTTCTCACTGTGTTCATCCATTCTTTTCCCAAGTTCATTGAGCATCTTTATGGTCATTACTTTGACCTCTTTATTGGGTGGATTGTTTATCTCCACTTCATTTAGTTCTTTTTCTGAGGTTTTGTCTTGTTCCTTTGTTTGGAACATATTCCTCTGTTTCCTTATTTTCCCTAATTCTCTGTATTTATTTCTATGTTTTATTTAGGTTGGTCACATTTCCCCGTTGGAGAAGTGGCCTTATGTAGGAGATGTCCTGTGGGGCCCAGCAGCACAGTGCCCTCACCAGAGCTATGTGCTCTGGGGTGCCCCTGTGTTCGCTGTGTGGGCCCTTCTGTTGTGGTGAGGCCAACTTCTCTGGGTGTGGCTGGTGAGCAAGGCTGCCTCTGGCCTCATTGGCTGCGGGGCCCTGCCTCGTGCAGTGGCTGGTTGCTCGCTGGTGTGTGGGGCCAGGTCTCCCTGGCTGCGTGGCCTGGGTGGTGGGGCTGGACGTGGTGCCAGCCCACTGGTGGGCAGGCAAGCCCCTGGCAGTAATAGGCTAGGAGGAGGGCTCCAAAACGGTGCTCACCAGCACCCGTGCCCAGGTGGCAGAAAGAGCCCTCAGAATGGCTGCTGCCGGTGTCTATGTCCCCGACAGGGAGGGGAGTGGGTCCCAGTTGCCTCCTGCCTTTCTCAGAGGCTTTCCAACATCACCAAGAGGGTCTCGCTCAGGCTTCTTTCAAATTACTGCTTCTGCCCTGGTTCCCAGAGCATGGGAGATCCTGTGTGCCTTTTAAGAGTGGAACTCTATTTCCCACAGTCCTCTCGTTCTCCCACCTACAAGCCCTGCTGGCCTTCAAAGCCAGACATTCTGGGAGCTCGTCTTGCCAGTGCAGGACCCCTGGGCTGAGGAGCCCAACGTGGGGCTCGGACCCCTCACTCCTTGGGGAGATTGTGGTTACCGTCCAGTCTGTGGGTGGCCCACCTGGGGGTATGGGTCTTGACTATAACACGTCTCCATCCCGTGCCCATCTCGTGGTTCCTTCTTTATATTTTTAGCAGTGGAAAATCTTTTCTGTTGGTCTTTAGGTTGTTCTCATCAATAGTTGCTCTGTAAATAGTTGTAATTTTGGTGTGTCCATGGGAGGAGGTGAGCTCAGGGCCTTCCTACACCACCATCTTGGCCACACCTCCCAAGTCAATGTTTTAGTGTTTTTGAAGTGAAAAAGATTGTTAGTGTGTACAGGGGAACATGGTGGGCTCTGATTGAGGGATCGTCCTCCTTTTCCTTGGGCCTTCCCTTAGCGCTGTCCTTTGGGAACAGAATGCTTCTGGGAAATAGTGAAGGGATTTGCTACGTGCGGGTGCTTAAAGAGATGGAGGAAGCTTTGTACTGGAAATGTGTTTGGTGTCATGGAAAAGTTTTGACCCAGGTTACAAAATGCAAGGTGTATTACCCCAAAGAGAACTGGCAAAATCACCAAGCTGGAAGGAGTCTTAGACATTGATTAGTCCAAACCCTTGATTTTACTAAACAGGAGACAGACTCCAGGAAGAAAAGTGGCTTGCCCAAGCTTATACTCATCACTGAGGACATGGCCCAAACCAAATCTGTTGATTTCTGGGTATTATTTTTCCTGCTCCCCCTGCTGCAGTTCCCCTGCCTTCCACCACCGCTTTATTACTGACCTTTTCTGTGCTACCACGATTAGACTTCAGACTTAGAAATGTAGCTGTTTAATGCACTGTTTCTTTAAGCCATCAGAGGTGTGAATCAGCAAATTGTGACCCACAGCACTGGTCCAGGATCCTGTTTGTCTAGCAGAGGGAGAGAAGTTTAATTTCAGGAGCTCAACCTGGGTTCATATCCCAGCTCCACCACTGGGCTGGTGAAGGACGTGAGCTTCTCATCATAGTAGGTAGTACCCAGCTCTTAGGTTCCTTAGGTGAGGATAAAATGGCTCAAGGTTAGTCATTGTTATTGAGACTCTGAGGGTAGTTAGAACTATTTCTGTGAAAAATCCTAAAGAAATAAAAAAGTTCTCTCTATATAATATAGCAACAATCAGAAATCTTTCTTTGGTAGTCTTTTATGGGTCTAGTGTAGCCTATTTTTTTCTGTAGCTTTTCATCCAACAGGTATCTTAATCGCCTCAAAATATAACTACTCCTAATCTTTAAAACTTTTTCCCTATTTTTGTCTCTCTACTCAATAATTTTTATAGCTTTATTGAGGTATAATTGATATATAATAAACTCACATATTTAAAGTATACAATTTGATTAGTTTTGATACACACATGAAACCACCCCCCAAATCAAGATAATGAACATATGTACATCATCAGGACAGTTTTCCTCTGCCCCTTGGTAATCCCACCATCCTACCCCTCCTGCTCCCTCCTGGCCCCTCCCAACCCTCCACACCCATCCCCAGGCAAATGCTGATCTGCTAGAATTTTATATTATGCAGTCATGCAGTATGTTTACTATTTGTTTGGCTTCTTTTACTCAGCATAATTATCATCCTCTTGATATGTGTACCAATAGTTCATGCCTTGTTACTGCTGATTACTCCAATAATATTTTCTTTGTTTACTCTTTACCCCTGTCTTGCTTAACTGGCCATGGTATGGAATGAAAACATATTTTAATGATTTTTAAATATTCCTTGATTAAATATGTGTTTCTCTTTCTTAGTTTTCATTTTGTTGCTATCCAGTATACTTAGTAAACAGTACATGGGAATTGTACATTCCCTGAGAGCAACACCCATTATATTCTGTATGCATATTTTAAAAAATTGATATCCATGAGCAATATTACTATTTATTTATTTGAACACTGAGATGAAAATTTTCTGCTGTCTTGTTGGCTCTCACTACAAAAAAAAGCATCCTTCCATTGGCTTGACTCAATAACTTGATTGAATAAATTCAATTATATGAATATTTACACATAGTTTTCATTTTTATGGTGAAATATTTCTTCTGTTAACCTTATAGTTTTTTAAATGAAAATGTGGACAATATGTTCTCAATTCCCTTGCAGCTGGAGCATAACATGAAATAAACTAAAAAAAATTGATACAGCAAAAGTAATACATTTGCAAGATAATAAGAGATCATTTGGGCAGCAAGTCCATTTTTGTAATGACTTTTTACCAACATCATAGTATCTCTCAACTGTTGACATTTCTGCATCTGGGAAGGGAGAAGATAAAAATTACCATTCAAAACGCCTGTTCAAGTTTGGCGAAAGGTTTAATTTCTTCATCTGTCACAGTGTTACGAGCCCTATGAACACTACAGATCAAACCTCAGTGCCAGGAGTGCAGAGACTTGGCAGCAGCAAGGGCAGAGTCTAGCCACAGGGAATCATAAAGCAAGCCAGAGAAAAGAAACTTCACCCATTCTGCACCTCAGACTTGTGTTCTGGGCAGTTGTCCTAGGAAGCCTGGGAATGCACTAATTTAAAAACTGAGCCCATAAATGGAGTTGTATATACTGGCCTTAAAGATGCTGAAAGGATTCTAGGATCAGAGAAATTTTTATGTAACACGGTAAAAAGTAAGTCAGTTACTTTCTGTGCTGGAAGGTTAACTTGGAGATGATCTGGTCCAGACTTTTATTTTGCTGGTGACCAGCCCAAGGTCACACAATAACTTAATGGCAGAACTGGGACTAGATCTGGGATTTCTGAACCACACACTCATGCCCTCTCTGTGTTGCTGCTTCTGCTGTGTTGGGGCTGGTTTGTTGGTGTGTACGGGGCAGGAATGTGTGATTTGTTCTCTCTGAGCTGCTCCGTGTAAGGGGTCCCTGTTCCCTGGGGCACCTCAACCTGACGATCCCTTCTTCCTGAGCATCCTGTCTTTGGGGGGTGGGTGTACTTTGGTGAATGGGGGGTTGTGCTTCCGGGTCTATCAGTTATGTGAGCTGTGACGTTTGGTTAATGGACAAATGCATGATTTTGATCGTCAAGTTACCCCTTATCAACTAGTCTGGTAGAATCTTTATACTCAGGAAGGCCATAACTTTAAGTCTTGCAAGAGCTTGTGCTTTTTAAAGTTCCCTTCCCTCCCCTCCACATTGAAGTCTAGATGCTGTCCTGACTCATCTTCCTCTGTCTGTGTTGCTTGTTCCTCTCTGCAATGTATCTTTTCCACAGATGTAATCCTAGTGGGGAGGGGAGGCAGCCGATAAAAACCATCCTACTTCACTGAGAACCATGGCCTGGTCCAACCCCTTACTTACAGATCTGGAAACACAGGCTAAGAAGTTATGAACTTGTATGCAATCTCACAGCAACAGATTTAAGATGATGGTTTAGCTCAGGCCATTGTAACAAAACACCACAGGCTGGGAGTCTTATCAGCAACAGCCACTTGTTCCTCATGGTTCTGGAGGCTGGAAGTCCAAGATCATGGTGTCAGCATGGTCTGGTTTTGGTGAGGGCCCTCTTCCAGGCTGCAGACAGCTGACTTCTCACTGTGTCCTCACATGGCAAAAAAAGAGCAAGCTAGCTCTCTCGTGGCGTCTCATGAGGGCACTAATCCCACTCAAGAGGGCTGCACCCTCATGACCTAATTACCTCCCAAAGATCCTACATCCAAATACCAACATACGGGGATTAAAATTTCAAATATGAATTTTGGGGGGGGCAGAAATATTCAGTCCATAACAGATGAAAACCTGAATCTCTTGCTCTGCTCAGGGTTTAAGTGCAGCAGGTCTCCCTCATTAGCATCTGTGATGTTGTCTAGCACGTGCCGGCAGCTGCAGCATCTCATAGGGGCAGGGCTGGCCTTGGAGGAGTTTCCTGGGAGAGGGCGTTGAGTGTAACTGCAGACTGTGCTGCGAAAGAGCTCTCTTTTATGAAGGAGCATCAACTGTCTGTATCCCAGCTGATTTAGGAGAAAGATTGTGTTATTGGTCTTACGATCAAAGGCAAACAGAGTGCTTTAGTTTCTTTCTGAGAGATTAGATGTAACTCCGATTCTCTCCAGTCCTAGCCCATCTTTTCTGATGCTTTAATGGCATATTATTTGCGTCTCTATTTAGCATGTGAGTCATTTCATTCTCTCTCGTATTGATGGTTTACATGTTGATTGTGTGGAGACGGCTCACACAGGGGCCTCACGGGGACCCCACGGCCTAGGGTAGGAGGCACTTGGTAAATCCTTGGAGCATAAGGAAATCTACTTGATACCTTTAAGGTAATATTAGACCAATGCATTTTAAAAGAGACTTCAAATAATTTAGCATCATAATTCTGTTCATCATCTTCGTAGCTCTGGTCATAGTATCTGTGCTTATCCTCACTTATCAGAGTGAGAAATTGAAGAAAGTGAGGGTAGCCGACTTCACGGGCAGGATTAGGAATAAGAAAGGGGCATCTTCTCATTCAGTCCGCGTCTGTACACACAAGACCAGAACACAGAGACCCTGTTTTTCATTTCACAGAAGCATAGAAGACAACATCTGGGGGGAAGAACTCATGACTTTTAAAGTCAGTTGAGTCCTAAAGCATATTGTTTTCAGTAAAATTATTTAATGTGGAAGGAATCTTGTCAAGCCTATAATCACATGCCACTTGTAACATGTAGCATGCAAGGGCACTTTCTTTTCTGAAACATAGTCTTGAGAAAGATAATTTTAGAAGTTGGCTGTGCAGTTCCTGACCCTAACCCTGCTATGTCTCCCAGTGCTGCTACCCAGGGGACTCCATTGATTTATACAAATGAAAACACTACCATCAAGATTTAAAAACATGTATATTACTATCCACATTTGCACAAAGAAAATCCCACCAGGCAGCCTGAGTTGGCTGACACTTTTCTAGTCTTTCGGTGCTTGTGTTTGTTATTTTAGGCACGCTGATGATGAAAGGGCTTTTTCGTCTTCCCGTCTTACTTTTCACATTTCAGGAATCAATGTGTCTGACACAGACGTGGTCTAGATGGATTAAAGATTTAGATTTACATTTATGAATATGAGGAAGCCTTGGAACTTAACCTACACAGATGGCTGTAGTCACACCATTGGACCAATTGTGCCTTTGAAGTTCTTTGCGAGTGCTGGCGACTTTGGCTTATTCATTGTATGTTGAATAGCACGGCTTCCTAGATTGTTAAAATAGTATTGATCTCAGTGTGCTCATTTTCAACTGCTCTTTTCCATAGTTGATTTTTGGCGGGCTTCTTTGGCATGATTAAAAGCTGACTTATTTATGGAGTGCTGCTAATTGACGGATGTCAAACTCTATTACTGTGGCGGTGGGGTGAGGCAGGCTTCCCAACCTTTAGAATCCCAACGGGGAGATTTCCAAAACCGAGTGTGTGATTTTCCCATGGACGCTCTCCCAGCCACTCTCAGGCACATCCTGCCTTCTCCTGCTCACTCTTTACCATAACTAGAACTCGGGAAGCCACAGAAGCCCCTATGTAGTCCTCACTCTCTAGGCCAAACTATCGAGAACAGCAGGGCATCAGATGACAGGAGAGGAGCCCTCAGACCTGGATTTAGCCTGGGGGATGTTGACGAGAACTATTTTCTGAATTGGACAAAGCAAGGTACTCTCTCTACTCTGTACCTGCAGTTGCTTCCCTGGATTTAGCTTTTATTTTTAGCACATTGTTATTGTCTATTTCTTTGATACTCAGGAAGGCTTGTCCAAGAGTGGCTTTGTCACTGTGATTTCTTATGAAGGATGAGGAATTCAGGAGTCTGGGGAGGGTCTTTTTGTTCCCAATACCTCACTGGCAGCCTTTGGATGCTGGCAGCATATCTGCCAGGTTACCACTGGCGGCAGCCACCCACCTGTTGGAGAAGCACCCGTGAGGACTAGCGCTTGCAGACAAGGCCACGTCGCATCCTAGAAGAAGTAAAGGCTTGCCTTTCTTTCTCTTGTTTGAGCTTTGGTTTTCAAGTCAGAAAAATCCTGGCTTTACCATGTACCAGTCGGAGAGGTTTCTTAACACCTTTGAGCCTCATTTTCCCCATCTGTAAAATGGGGATGTTAATGCAGACATCCATGGTGTCGCTGTGGGGATGGGAGGAGCTCACACGCAGAGCCGCTCGCTCAGCGGGAGGCGTGTGGTGGGCGTGTGGGTGATGACACTTCCCTTCCTCCTAACAGGGTATGTTAGCTGGACACACCCACCTGTCCTTTGCATACTTGTGGTTCACCTCCAGTAATTTTCCATGATGCTAATTCCCGTCCCACCCTGATCTCTAGGGAGTCTTGCCAGTGGTTCTGCCTTCCTGTCTCTTTCCTTTTCCATCACCAGCTGGAGATGACTACCTACTCAGGGCACATGATGTTGGGAACTGCTGAGGAGACAATGTACTTCCCAGAGCCAAGGAGCCGAGTGTTAATGAGTTCTTTTTTTTTTTTTTTTTTTTTTTTTGCGGTACGCGGGCCTCTCGCTGTTGTGGCCTCTCCCGTTGCGGAGCACAGGCTCCGGATGCGCAGGCTCAGCGGCCATGGCTCATGGTCCCAGCTGCTCCGCGGCATGTGGGATCTTCCCGGACCGGGGCACGAACCTGTGTCCCCTGCATCGGCAGGCGGACTCTCAACCACTGCGCCACCAGGGAAGCCCAATGAGTTCTTTACTAGGAAAAGAGGAGGCGCTGGGTTGTCCTGTGGCTCTTAACCTGCAGTTTGGCATCGCCAGGACCAGGCACTGAAGGGCCGGATGAATGGGGCCTCTGTGTGTAGATGAAAACACTGAGCATTTCTCTTCAAGTTGCTGGAGAGAGAAGAAAAAATTAGATTATTAATGATCATGGAGTAGTATGAGCCGACACTCTATTTAGTTTCACTGTTAAAACAATTGTGGTTTTGAAGGATGTGGGCTTTTCGTCTTTTTATTTATTTGGCAAAGAATATTCACGACGGATATCAATAAAGACCACGTCGGTGATTCAGCCTCCAAAGCTGCCCCCTGCATGCTAAAAGGCAGAAAAGGACATTAAAGTGGTTGAGAATGAGAAGAGAGCCTGGAAGCCAAATTACAAACTCGTTTCAAACTCCTGGCCCGCAGGCTCCGGAGGGTAACATTATTTGTTGTCAAGGTTGGAAACAACTCAGATTCGGGTCCAAGTGATTATTCGATCTTGGCATTGCTGCCGTTCTGCCAACTGCAATTCCATTTCGACACAGATTAATTCGCCAGGCAGGGACGGAGGTGGCTTTGAGAAGAGGCATTGCCGCGGGGCCCCGGCTGGCCCACTTGCAGGAAAGCGGTGAGTGTGTGTGGACACGGATGGCCTCCCAAGTTCTGCAGGGACGCACCTCACACTTGTACTGACTTACTGTCAGTGCCGCAGAGAAAATCTTCAAACTTAACGGGAGGGGGGAACAGACACGTGACAGCCGCGCTCTAGCACCAGGCGGCCGACGCGGCGGAGCAGGGGGACTAGTTAGTGGTCGCAGACCTCAGCAGCTTATCAGTCTTTTCTTTGTCGTCGTATAAACACCCTGGGCCTTTTTTAATTCCTGCGTGTGAAAAGGGAACCATATAGTATTTTTTTATTTTTTGCTATGACTTGAATTATAAAGACAAATGAGATGAAATCACAAACTCGGGAAAGACGACTCTGCGTGAATGAGTTGAAGGTAGCATTATTAACACCTACTTAACAGGGAGGCTCAGTCCTCTCCAGAGTATTTTCCTTGCCTTCGCTTCCCGGGTGTTTTGCTCGTACCTCTTCCCCATCTGCGTTGATCTCCGTGGACCCAGGGGCGGCTCGGTGGGTTCCTGCAAGGCCGGGCGCGGGGGCGCGGGGCGCGGGGCCGGGGTGGGGGGCAGGTCCCGCGGGCCGTGCGCGCCCCCGGGTCGGGGCGTGGGGGCGTCCGCGGGGGCGCGCGTCCCAGGGAGCTGGGCTCTCCAACTTCCCGGGGATTTGCTGTTTCGTAACATTTCAGTCCCTACGACGATTTAAAAAAAAAAAAAAGTGCCGGCGCCGTGCGCGGTCCCCTGACCCCACCTGAGCTGCGGCTTCCGTGCGGACGCAGCGCCCAGGCCCCAGCGGGCAGCGGGCACCCTGCTTCGCTGCGAGGTTTGCTTTTTGGGGTCTTTTCCGAGCATGTGACTCTGCTTTGCTTTTACACACACTTCTGCATGGCTCTCAGCATTTGTTTTAAGCCTTGATTATCTGTGTGTGTGTGTGTTTTAACAAATATTTTGCATTTTACCCATTAAGATAGAAAGGGGAAAATACCGTCCTGCTTTTTGGGGCAGGACTTTGGATGAACTGTATTTTATCTCCTAAATGATTTAAAATTTCGTAATATAAAACATGGAAATTCACAAGGGCGACTCCTATTTTTATTTTATTTTATTTTTTGTATTTTAGATTCCTTTCCATTTCAAGGAGAGAAGCCAAGATATTATTACCCAGTGAAAAAATGATGTAGTTTCATCATAACCTTCTTTTCCTATACTTCCAGGTAAGTGAGTCTGTTAATCATGCATTACTTAAGAAATGAATCTCTGTATGATCTGAGTTTATTCAATATTGTGGCTGTGTTTGAAATGTGCTAAAGTTCATTTTACTTTCCATTAATAACAAATTACTATTTTAAGATATGAGTACTTTTTTCAACGTAAAACAATTACTTGGCTGCTTTGGAAAAGCCTTTTCTTCACTTATAAAGCCTGTACTCGACATTTAACTTTGCCAGCTTCCTCAGAATTTGTCTCTTCTCAGAGTGGCAAATGCCTGAAACCAGTAATGTAAACAGTTAGAAGAACTGCATAATTCTTTTTTAAAAAAGTTCACTTAAATAGGAACATTTGTTCTTTTGGAAGTTGTGACAAAATGTTAAGCTTTCTCAAATATTTAACTCATAATCAAAAGGGCATCGTAATTTTCACCATGCTACAAAATAATTATTTAAATAAGATGTTTAGGAAATTGAAGGATGATCTGCCTTTCTAACTTATAACATCTTAGGGGAATACTTTCTAGAATTCTTGGAGAGTAATAGTACCCTGATGGATTGTACGGTTGGTTTCAGACTGGGGACGCATGTAAATCTCGGGAACGTTGTTTTAGTTCAGCTGTTGTAACCAGTCATTTTGAAATTCTCGGCAATAAGTTATTTTATTACATCTGGCAATACTAAACTTTGAAAAAAACAAGCACCTCAGGGACATCATTAGTTGAAATGGAACAGCATGAGATGGGAAGTCGTATATGGGGTTCTTACCTTCAGCAGAGCAAAAACCCTTTTTTAGGTTTCTCTGGACATGATTCTGGAGCCATAAAAATGAAAATAGGTAAGCTGTGCTCAGCCTTTGCATATCTTCAAGAAAACCCCTTCACCCTTCTCCATTTAACAAACTTCTGTAGAGGTTTTGTTCACGATTTTGTGTTTTCTGTTTTTACTCTTGTTACACTGATTAAGATAAAAGAGTGAACGTCAAAACACAGGATGTGATTTTGGGTTCATGAACCACTTTGTACTCAAACAGTAGAGAATGAGGAGTTAAAGGCACTGTATCTGAGTCACCAGAAACGAAAAATAAAACCAACCTTGGCCAAAGTTAATAATCAAACAAAAATAACTAAAGAATAATTCTTCACAAGTTCTTTTCTGAGTAGAAAGTCGAGAGGCTAAGAGGCCTACGTGACTCAAGGCCGGCTTAAGGGTCATAATGGAATTTTTCTAATCTGAGGTCTTGCGAGGTTTAATGTTTTTGAGAACTACTTGGATGATGTAGAAGAGAGCCGTTCATTAGAACTCCATGATATTAAAGCCTTGAGGCAATAATAGAAAAGAGCCAAAGTCAACTGTACAAAATAGAGAAGTAATCAGAAGCCGATTAAGATGTTTATCCTTCAGGACGCAGCGATGAGGGCGGCGGCCTGGGGGCTCTGCACACCGCTGCAGAGACTGGCTATTGCCAGGGAGTCAGGCTCCAGCGGGGCAGTACGAGCTTGGGAAAGCCTTCGGTTTTCCAGGAACTGCTTCTTACAGACTGAGTCCTTTATAGACGCAGGGACTTGAACGTCCCTCGGTAGCGGAGCTTCACCAGACCTGCGGGGAACAGCGGTGTCAGCTGGGGAAAGGGTGTCTGGGGTGTTGGTCGGCAGGTATGCCACCCCCGTGCACGGTGCTCACGGAGTCCCAGCCAGGAGAGGTGACTGATTCAGATGCTCACCAGCACGAGGCCTTGAAAGGCTTTGCCGGGGCATCTCCTGGTGTCCCCGCGTCCTCCCCGGAGCCTGTGCCGTCGCCAGTCCTTCTCAGTGAAGCGCTGCCCTCCGTGTTTGTGCCCCACTCAGTGCCCCGTGTCTCCACGCTCTCCTTCCCACCAGCGGCTCTTCCTTCCTCGCCACCCACCAGGGGACGTTTACTGGTCCTTCAGCAGCAACCCGCCTGTGGGGCTTCCGGCACTCAGAAGCAGGGCCTGGCACCTGGAGGCACCGAAGGAAGCAATGAATGAGTGAGCGGGTGCGTGGGAAAGGGAATAAGCGGGGGCCCGGCCCTGCAGGAGCCACCGGCCCCTGGCCCTCACACCCTCCCGGACTGGCGCCCGTCACTGCCCTGTCATCCCTGTTCCACGACGGCCCCCCGGGCGCCCCGCCCCCACCCCCTGCAGCAGGCCGCGGACCCGTCTGTTCTCACCTCTGTGATCCGCTTAGTTCCTCACCTGGTGTCTGAGCTCTGTCTGTGGACGGATAACCCCGTCGTTCTCTGCAGCTCTACAAGCCCATGACGTGAGTCTCCCAGCTCACGTAAAAGGGTGGCTGATTCCGTTTTATGTTGGAACGAAGCGGGTATGATAAGTAAATACTAATATAAAGTTATAATGGAGACACTTGGCACGTTGCACATTTTTGCAAAACTAGAGAATTCAGTAGAGCAGTGTGTGTTTTATAAAGTAGCCTTCTTTGGGCCCTGTTTTAGACTCTCAGAATCTTTCTATTTAATGGAATGAGACGTAAAGTCTGTAGGCTTTTCATGAGTGTCAGCGTTTGCTGCTGCAATTTTCATTTAGCCTCCTGAGCACAGTTTGCTCTCCGCAGATGAGGCTTCTCCGGGCCACCCCAGGAGGGTCACGCTGGCACCAGCCTGGGTGTCCACTGGTGCACGCCTGCCAGTGGCCGCCACGTATCCCTGTTGATCGACCCTTCCTCAGGCCTGGCTTTTGTCTTTCCTGCCCTGTTCTGGGTCTCTGCTCGTTGAGACGCCTCGTCCCTCCCGTTGGTTTCTTGCTTCAGCCTCTTAACGCCTGCGTCTTGTCCTGGCGGCCCCGCCCCCCCCCGCCTCCTCTGTCTTCTGCCGTCCGGACTGCGTTCCTTCTCTGGACTCAGGACTCAGCCCTGGAAAGCCTTCTCCTGAGCCTTTTCCTGGCCCGGGGCTGGGCCTCTGTGCCCCCCGCCACCTCCCACCTTATTTCTCCATTGCCTGCAGTGGTTTACCTGCTAGATGTCTGTCCTTGGGCTGCCACTGTCCTCAGAGGGAGCACCGTCTCTACATTCGCAGCCTCTAGCGTGTTTGTTCATATTCACAAACAAATGTTGGGGTGAATTTCCGGTTGTGAGTTTCTGTCTCAGCGTTGTTGCTCCTCTCACTGTGGTTTGATAAGTTTAGGACCTAGGAAGTCAGATTATGGAGATGCGTGTGACCCGACACGTGTCTCTCCAGCCTCCGACGCTCTGACCCCTGCCCTCGAAACTCTCTCTCCCTTGGCTTATGTACGGTGACAATGAACTCTCCCTGGTTTTCTCCCTCTTTCTGTGGCTGATCCCCGTGGCCCCCTTTCCCGTCTCTTGTTCCCGGCGTTCCATCCTCTCTGCCCTCTCATTCTGTATTATCCACGCAGTTTCCTCTGCGCTAAATGGTGAACTTCTGCCGACTTCACATTTGTTTCCCCAGGTCACACTGCCGTCTGGCACCGCGGGCTCTCGGCCATCTCTGCCACGTGTCCCACCAGCACCCTTCACTCGTTACGTCCTCTCAGGCTCCCCCTCCGTCACCAGCCAGAGCCCCCCGAGGCCTCCTGACTCCCTTACTGTCGCTCAGGGTGCTCATGTGGTCCGTCGCCGAGTGCCTGCATCCCACCTACCCCTCTTCCTCGTGTGTCAGTCTGCACTTGGACTCCCCGGGCTGTCCTTACCTCACCTTCACCCCCACCCGTCCCCGTGGCCACAGCAGCCCTTCTGAGGTATGTCATCTTGGCTCACGTTGCTACTGTCCAGAATCCCCCAGTGGCCTCCCAGCACCTCCAGGTGGCCTGCGCTCTGGTGCACCAACCCCGAGGGCTCTCTGGCTTGACCTGGGGCCTTTGCTGGGTCCTCTCCCCGGGACGCCCTTCCGGGCTCATTGGCCAGGCCGCTTCCTACTCGTCCTCCATGACTCGGCTCAGGCCTCTCCCCCTGGGCTGACGTGCGGGTTAACCTCCCGATGTTTGGCACTTACTAAATGGTGTTATTCCATTTGATTTTCTTGCCTTTCTTTCCTGTTAACTAACCTGAGATGTCTGGAGGGTCCTGAGCCCCATCGGGACCACTGGACACCTCTGGTGCCTGGCATAGAGCACATGCTCGGCGGCACGAGCGGCTGGGTTGGGGGTGAGTGTGAACCGGCCGGGAGCGGGCCCGCCTGCTCTTCTGACAAGGATGGTGGATGCGTGGATGCGTGGATGCAGAGGACCCGAGCTGTCGAGGGATTCAAACCAGCGTCTTTCTTCTCCCCTCTTCTCCTGCTCTGTGCCTTCCCCTCTAGGAAGGGCTCTCGTTCTTCCTGAGTAAAATCATGGGAGAAACTTAAGACAAAGGACTATATGAATGAAAGAAGATAATTCACTTAAAGAGTCAAAAGTGCATCAGAAAAATGACTTCTTGTTTACCCTACCCACTGCCCTCTCACTCCTGTTTCCAGGTGTTTTACTTTGGTTTGGGGAACATAAGTACCTGGCCACCAGCCTGGCGACTTGCAGGCTGCATGTCTCCCTAAGATGTCTTTGTCCTAACGTGCGTTTCTTCCCGTTAGAAGCAGACTAAAGGTGTATCTAGGCATCCCCTTTCTTCTGAATTTCTTCTTCTTCAACTCAGGGCACAGGTGGCTCTCACCACGGCCCTTCTGGTTGTTCGGCCGATTGGCGTTGAAGTCTACATTTTCCTGTTTCTAGAGGCAAGGCAGTTGGCTTCACAAAGACCCTGGAACTGGGATTGGAGCCTCAGCTCCAACCCTTATTAATCCCGTGAGCTGGACAGGTTATGGAACCCCTCTGCCTTTCTCCTCTTCTGGAAAATGAAACGAATGGTACCTTTTGGAGTTGTTGTGAGGATTGAGAAGTTCCTGGCACATAGTAGGGGTGCAAGAAATTATCAGTATTCACTAACAGGATGTAAGTGTTTACATTATTCTAAAATGGAAAAAAAAATGTCTCTGGTCCCTGCTTCCTCCCTTTTTCTTTCCCAGCTTCCATAATTGAAATAATTCACTTGTTTGTTGGTTAATTAATTAATTAAGCAAACGTTGGCTTGGGTGTCAGCCATGAGTCCTCCCCTGCTAGACGCTGGAGATTTGGGGGGATGGACGGTCCTTGCCCTCCAGGAGCCCATGGCGGGGTCCTTGAGCCACTGCACTGAGTCACCTGGGATGCTGGGGACCCACCTAGAGTCCCAGGCTTCACTTGGAATTGGAATCTTTGGGGAGCTCGGGTGTTCTGGCTCTGCCCGCAGGAGCCTCAGAGTAACGCCGACTTCACCTCCTCGTGGAGAACCTCTCAACCAGGGCCCCCGAAGGAGGCGTGGCCTTTGCTCCGGGCTGGCCGTCTCCAGTTTGTTCAGTGTCCCTGCACCTCACTCCAGAGCCTCCAACAGGCTGATGACCGGAGAGCCTCTTTCGACGAGCTCTGCCATCATCACACTTGGGTTATGGTGAACGTCCTGCCACCAAGACCACACACTTCTGATATGCACATTCTTTAGCTCTGGTGCATGTGTCAACTTAAGAAGTTGTTTTCTTGCGTTCAAATGTGGTTCAGCACTTTACTGTTTGAAAATACGTTACTTGGAAATAATTTCATATTATCGAAAAGTTGTAAACATAAGAATAGAACCATGAACATTGTGGTACATGACTCTTTTTGAATTATGGTTTTCTCAGGGAATATGCCCAGTAGTGGGATTGCTGGGTCATATGGTAGTTCTATTTGTAGTTTTTTAAGGAACCTCCATACTGTTCTCCATAGTGGCTCTATCAATTTACATTCCCACCAACAGTGCAAGAGGGTTACCTTTTCTGCACACCCTCTCCAGCATTTATTGTTTGTAGATTTTTTGACGATGGTCATTCTGACTGGTGTGAAGTGATACCTCACTGTAGTTTTGATTTCTCTAATGATTAGTGATGTTGAGCATCCTTTCATGTAGTGTCTGTTGACAGATGAATGGATAAAGAATACGTGGCACATGTATATAATGGAATATTACTCAGCCATAAAAAGAAATGAAGTTGAGTTATCTGTAGTGAGGTGGATGGACCTAGAGTCTGTCATACAGAGTGAATTAAGCCAGAAAGAGAAAAACAAATACCATATGCTAACACATACATATGGAATCTAAAGATGCAGAGGTAGAGAATGGACTTGAGGACATGGGGAGGGGGAAGGGTAAGCTGGGACGAAGTGAGAGAGTGGCATGGACATATATACACTACCAAACGTAAAACAGATAGCTAGTGGGAAGCAGCTGCGTAGCACAGGGAGATCAGCTCGGTGCTTTATGACCACCTAGAGGGGTGGGATAGGGAGGGTGGGAGGGAGGGAGATGCAAGAGGGAGGGGATATGGGGGTATATGTGTATGTATAGCTGAATTCACTTTGTTATAAAGCAGAAACTAACACACCATTGTAAAGCAATTATACCCCAATAAAGATGTTAAAAAAAAAACCCAGAACCAAAAGTACATAAGGCCTTTACCCAGATCCACCTATTGTTAATATTTTGCACTGTTTTTCATTTGTGTGTTCTCTTCCCCTCTTTCTCCTTCTATCTATAGAGTATATATACACATGAAGATTATTGTACATTAGGTTTTTTTCTGAACCATTTAAGTTCATACATCATAGCCCTTATTCCTAAATAGGTCAGTGTGTATTTCCCAAGAATAAGCAAGTTTTCTAATATAACAATGGTGCAGGCATCATTCAGTCAGTTTAACATTTATTTCAGTTTATCTTCTTAGATAACGGACTGTACTCTGACTCTGTAAGTTCACTTATAATGTCCTTTATAGCATTTCCCTCTAGTACTAGGACCAGGCATTCCATTTAGCTGTTATGTCTGTATCTTCCTTAAATCTGAAATGTTTTCATAGTCTTTCTTTTGTGAAATGATGTTTTTGAAGAAGACAATCATTTTTCTTTTAAAGAATATTCATTTGGGGTTAGATGAGTGATCTCGTGGTTGGATTCACACTGTGCATTCCTAGCAGCGATTCTGCTTAGGGATGGGTTCTCATCAGGTCCCCATCTGCCCCTCACTGCTGATGCTAATTTTGATGACCCAAGCAAGGTGATGATTCATTTCTTCACTGTATGGTGGCTGTTTTTCTCCTTGTAACTAATGAGAAATACCTTACTTTTATTTTATTTTATTTATTTTATTATTTTATTTTTTTTGCAGTACGCGGGCCTCTCACTGCTGTGGCCTCTCCCGTTGCAGAGCACAGGCTCTGGACGCGCAGGCTCAGCGGCCATGGCTCATGGGTCCAGCCGCTCCACGACATGTGGGATCTTCCCGGACTGGGGCACGAACCCGCGTCCCCTGCATCGGCAGGCGGACTTTCAACCAGTGCGCCACCAGGGAAGCCCGAAATACCGTACTTTTATCCCTTTTGTTTTGATACCTATCCGTCAACTCTTTGCCCGTAATGAAGTTAGCAGTCTTAAAGCCTACTTTGTACAATTCAGACGCTTGGCTTATGCCGAGCATCTCCCGCCTGATCTTAATTTTATGGCAGTAGTTGGATGGATTGGAGATTGATGAATAGGAGGCCTGAAAAGGAACAGAAGTAACCGTCACTGATTTTTTACAGATGCTCTTATGGTGAATTATTTCCAAGAGCTCACACTCCTAAATTCATGACAAAAAATTGCAGTGACAATGTGGAGATCGTCTTTAGCTCGTAGGCTGTGTTTACTGTACATATTCAGTCATTCTGGCCTTCTGTGTTTGAACCCCAGAAACAAAGGTGGCAGTGGCCATACAACGTGGGCAGCTGGTGGTCCTGGCGGTCCTGGCCGTCCCACGGGGGCCACAGCAGCGATGCCGTCACCGTGACGCTTGAGGAGGCCGCCCAGGAGTGGACCTCTTTCTCCAAAGGTCTGCCCTTTGCAAAAGAAACCTTCCTGTTCCCTGCCCTGTTTTGGAGATGGACTGAGATGTTTAGGTCAGAGGTTTAACAGTGTCTAGTGCTCCATTCATTTTCCCAACACCCCTTGGCTAAGAAAATGGCTAACTTTTTTTTTTCCCCCACTAAGTAGTAACGTTCATTAGCTTGTGAGTGTTTATGTCCTAACAACTTAGTAGCTGTTTGAAAAATAATACAATAAATTGAAAGAAAAATACTTGCTTTATCTCATTCTTAACCGCAGTTACTTAATAATGGGATGTGTCTCTCTCTGGGGTGCTGCACAGCTCCCCAAACCTTGGGGTCAGATTTGACGCTTCATCTTACGTAGCCGTTGCTTTTCATCACAGGAACTGCTCAAAATGTAGTTTCACAAAGATGTGATATCTTCAAAAGGAATGTAGCTGAGTCTAACGTTGAAAGTGTGAATTACCTGCAGCCAGCAGTTTGCATAATGTCCAACAGATGTCTAGTATCCAGTGCTTTGCTTGAAAGTTTAAAATATTCTGAAGCACAGCTCTGAGCTCCCTTTGGTGCCCCAGGATGCCTCGGGACACAGTTACGGACCATCAAGTTAGGTGTAAGAATCTTTCTGGGGATGCTTTATAATCCTTCTGTAGCCTTTAGCCGCCCAAATATGTGCCTCCAGGACACTTGAGGGGTTGAATAACTGTAAGCAGCAAGATTATAACTTCACAGCACACGGCCAGGGGACAGAGATGACATTTCAACCTAATTGGCAAAAGGTGAAAATTCCTTCTTTTTTTATGGTATTGGCTCAGGAAGGAGGCCTGATCTCTGCCTTTTGGTCAGTACTGCTTTATACCCTGCTTACCATGGATAAGCAGATCGCTGTTTAACTACATTGTTTATTTGATGAGATTTTCTTACTTAACCTTTTTGGTTTGGTTCACATGTTATTCTCCCCACAAGCTGCTTATTTTCTATGGATTAATGATTAGCTTGTCTTCAGGCTTTGGAAGAATGCTGAAAATCATCTCAAAACCAAAGTTGTCATAAGGTTTATATCTTTTTTGTTTTGTTTTGTTTTGTTTTGTTTTTTTGCGGTATGCGGGCCTCTCACTGTTGTGGCCTCTCCCGTTGTGGAGCACAGGCTCTGGACGCGCAGGCTCAGCGGCCACAGCTCACAGGCCCAGCTGCTCTGCGGCATGTGGGATCTTCCCGGACCGGGGCACGAACCCGTGTCCCCTGCATCGGCAGGCGGACTCTCAACCACTGCGCCACCAGGGAAGCCCAAGGTTTATATCTTTGGTAACAAGATGCAGATTAACTAGCTCCTAGTAGAAATTACATCTAGTTGACATAATAATTGCAATTTTATATATTTGAGCTTCAACTGTGAAAAGGCTTTTGTGAGAGGAAGGCGGATATTTTGAAAATCAGGGTAGCTTTAGAACAGTGACGAGGGGCACCTGCTCTACCCAGTGTGAGGACTTTAGAGTAGAGGGGCGTGGCAGGCGGCCTCCCCATCAAAGGCCGAGACTGTCCTTAAAGAGAGGAACGGCCCGGTGTCCAGAAGGAGCCCCCAGCTACGTGTAGCGATCTCGGCCCTGTGCCAGCTCTGTGCTCACAAGCTCCGTGGCCCGGGCGAGGCTTGTCCGGGGACCTGCAGGGGCTTCGGGGTTCCTGGGCCCACTCAGCTGTTGTGTCAGCCAGAATCTGCCCCCTCCAACATTTCCAGACACCCTCCACTATCATGCTTGGGTCAAACTCGAACCCAGTCCTTCTTTAACAGATGAGGAAACTGAGGCTCAGAGCAGGAAAGGGGTCATCTGAGGTCACAGGTACGAGTACAGCCAGGATCTGGTCCCCTGCCCACCTGCCTGGAGTCCATGCCAGGGACAGAGCGGCCCCGGTCATTTCCTTCAGCTCCGATAATCCAAGATTTTTGTGATCAGAGATGGGAGGTTTTTTTTCTTCGATTGAACTACGGTTTTTATCTACAGTGTTGTGCTAGTTTCAGATGAACAGCAAAGTGATTTTGGTTTTTTTTTCAGATTATATTTCATTATAGGTTATGACAAGATAGTGAATATAGTACCCTGTGCTATACAGTAAGTCCTTGTTGATTATTTTATACATAGTAGTGTGTATATGTTAATCCCAACCTCCTAATTTTTCCCCGTCTCCTTTCCCCTTTGATAACCGTAAGTTAGTTTTCTATGTCTGTGAGTCTGTTTCTGTTTTGTAAATAAGTTCATTTGTATTGTTTTTTAGACTCCACATATAAGTGATATCATATGGTATTTGTCTTTCTCAGTCTGACTTACTTCACTTAGTAGGATCATCTCTAGGTCCCTCCATGTTGCTGTAAATGGCATTATTTCATTCTTTTTTATGGCTGAGTAGTATTCCATTGTAGATATGTACCACATCTTCTTTATCCATTCATCAGTCAATGGACATTTAGTTTGCTTCCATGTCTTAGTGCTGGTGTGAACATTGGGGTGCACGTGAGATAGGAGTTTAATAGTGAAGAAACCTTAGAAGAAAATGGAAATGACAAAAAACCAGTTAACTTGCTAAATATTTAGATTCCTGGATCTAGAATAAAAGCTTCAGGAGGGTGGGGATTTTTGTCTCGTTCACTGCTGCATTTCCACCTCCTAGGATACTGCCTGGCAAAGAGGAGACACTCCGGAGATGTGTGGATTGGGAGCAAGGGCACGCTCTAACTTATAGGTAAAGTTTGTGGGTAATACTATACTTAGGTAGTCAGTACTCTGGTAGGATATAAGTTACTGGGTTCTTTTAAGTTTGCTTAGATGAACTTTATTTCATGTTACTCACAATCAAATAATAATCTGCAGAAATCATAATAATGTCTGTGCTGAGTTCTCACTGGCTAGAATGTGATATTGAAGGTAGTATTATGACATTAGTATTTTTGTCATCACCAACTGAATACCCTGCCTATGACTTTATTCTGTTGCGTATTTGCAGTGCTGGCCACAAAGGAAGTGCAAGTGTGATCCGATCATAGCCGGCGTCTGTTGCTTATGTTGAGTTTAAAATTCTGACCCCCCGGGCTTCCCTGGTGGCGCAGTGGTTGAGAGTCTGCCTGCCAATGCAGGGGACACGGGTTCGAGCCCTGGTCTGGGAGGATCCCACATGCCGTGGAGCAACTAGGCCCATGAGCCACAATTACTGAGCCTGCGTGTCTGGAGCCTGTGCTCTGCAACAAGAGAGGCCGCAATAGTGAGAGGCCTGCGCACCGCGATGAAGAGTGGCCCCCGCTCGCCGCAACTAGAGAAAGCCCTTGCACAGAAACGAAGACCCAACACAGCCATAAATAAATAAATAAATAAAATTAAAAAAAAAAATTCTGATCCCCCCAAGAGGAGAAACAGAGGAAAGCTGTGCCCCTGTGTGACCTGAGGTTGGACAGTACCTCCCTTTTAAGGATCCCTCTTGTGATGCAGGGGTGTTTGTGCCCTTGGCACTAGCTCTTAGAATAACAGCTCACAGGGCTTGTACAGCATCATCTTTTTGGGAGGAGGTCCATACAAGTTTGCAGTATCATTGAGAACGTGGATATACCTGGCAACTTTATTCCAAGAAATTCGGTGCTATGTGCAGAGGCTCACTTTCATTCACTGCTTGGGGGTCATTATTACCTATGTGTGTTTCTATTGGGACCAAGTTAGAAGAGTGTTGGGCTGTGTAGAGCAGTATCCCAGGCGGGGAGACATGGGAAAAGAGGTCCTCATCACCGGATTCTCGACTAATCTCCGGGTGGCGTCATCATTGCCCCTGCTTGCGTTCCAGCCTTTTCACTGTACTGTTCTTTCAGGAAACCCGTAGAGACAATTAACGGAGGACAGTTTGTCCGACCCAAAATGTTTCCCAGAGATGACTAGAGCTACCAGACGTTTTTCGAAGGGAGAGTTTTCTGATCAGGTAAGATTGGAAAATACCATATAGCGCATTCCTCTCTTGTAGTGTGCGATGAGCCTGGGCCTGTGAAAGGTTCTGGAAATTCTAAAGGGAAGACTTAAGTTTGGCCCCTCACTGATAGTCACAGATTCAGCCAGGGTTTCTCAGCCTTTGTCTTGGAGCTTTGAAAAAATACCGATGCCCAAGCTCATCCCAGAGTTTCTGATCCTGAGTGTCTGGGCTGGTGCCAGTGATGTACATTTTTAAGATGCTCTGCAGGTGGTCTCAGATGTGCTAGAGGCTGAGAGTCACTCTGCTTGGAAGAAGTTTCTAATTCTGTTTTTTTTTTCTCTAAGGCTGTCATAGTCGTCCCCACTTCACGCTCTTTGATGCTGGGATGTTCCCTCGAGGGAACTGGTTTCGTGTTGAAAACAATCTGATGTGACGTGTGGCTCAGAGGTCCTCAGCCCCTGGGCCTCCCGCTGTTGTGTGCCGGGGGTTTGGCCCCGGTCTCTTGCAGGTGTGGTCCTGAGGTTGCTGGAGGGTGGAGGGAAGTGGTGAAGAGGAGGGTCCTGCTTCTGAGCCCTCAGGTGCTGCTTAGACCTGGATCTCTGCCCATCGGTCAGCTGGCGACTTGGTGACGTGGAGATGGGTCTCAGGTCCTCTTGGAGGAATGTCCCGTTAGGTTCTTCTGCTCTTTCCCCTCAGGACCTGACATCCTCTCGAATCTCTGTTCCCCTGCCTCGTACCATGAGAAGCCAGGTGGGAGATGGCTCAGTGAGGTGGGTGGGGTTTTGCAGTAGCTCCTCAGGGAATTAACACAGGGAGAATAAGGTGGGTCCTGCCGCCACAGGCTGTGTCCCCTGGGGACTTTTCCAGGAAAGGGCGCAGGTGAGAACATAGGACACAGAAGCTGTCACTGAACTCAGGTCCAGCTGCTCACTGCTTATAAGCCAATACTGGAGAGACAAGTGTTGGTAGAAAGGAAAGGTTGCTTTATTTTGGAGGCTGGAAACCAGGGGAGAAGACAGACTCATGTCCAAAGGCCGACTCCCCCTGCTGACCAGGGGGCAAGAGCTTTGAAGGGGGAGCTTCAGGGATGTACAGGCGGAGGGAAGGGGCTACGTGTAGAAACAGCACAGTCAGCTCAAAATTGGTCATGTGGTGGTCTGATCAGCGTCGGCTTGATTGTTTTAAGTACAGTTAATCTTCAGTTCCAGGGTCGGTTAGTTCCCATTTCCTTGAGGCCAGTTCTCCGAACTGTGGCAGCTTATGTCATGGCTACAGCCTGGGCATCATGTAGTTAACTTCTTCCACCTGGTGGGAGTTTCAGTATCTACAAGACTGCTCACAGGACATGGCTCAGAATATTATCCATAGCCCTTGAGGAGGAACTAAAGGTCCTTGACTTTGTTTAATGACTAAATTGTTATTATTTTATCCTGTTTGACTGCTTTTCTTTGCTTTTGCATTTTCTGACTTCTCCGATTAAGTTTATTCTTTGGCTAAAGGTTTTCTACAAGACAAAAGGCAGGAATAGGACATGGTGGGTAGGGGTCTGTCCTGGGAAGGCCGCAGAGGGTCCTGCTCGGGTTTAAATCCAACTTAGTGTCCACCAAATCGACCCACGCTGCACGGGGTGTGGGACAGGCCCCAGCGGCTAAATCTTGGATCAGAGGCAGGCAAATCAAGCTTGTCTTCACATGGTCAGCGTGGGGTCACTGGCCTCACCACAGAAATGATGCCAGTTGTCACCAGAGAGTGTAAACTCAGACAGAAAGCAATCCCCGTCCTGTGAATTTATGGGCGGAGGAAAGGGCCCTCACTGGTCTGTGGTGCTGGGAAGTGACCCGCCCAGGGGTGGGCCAGGAGGCAAGAAAAGGGGACCACCTTCTGCATGGGGGTCCAAGCACTGTATAATCTACTTCACATATACTGTATAATCTCCCCGTTTATTCCCCGCCACAGCTATGGACAGTACTTCTTATTAATTCTCTAAGTAAAGATGAGAGACACGGAAGCTCAGAGGTAAAATATCTTGTCCAAGGGTACACGGATGGCTTGAGAGTGACGGGCCTAGAATTCAGACTTAAATCTATTTGATTCCGAAGTCCACCTGGATGCTCCCCAGCCTGTCCTGCTGTCGGTTGCTGGTCCGCATGTCAAGGTTCCCACCACTCTTGCTTCTGAATATCTTTCTTGTGGTTGAGCTGGATAACAAGCTCTTAAAAACATAAAGAGGTGCCTTGTAGTGCTTTATTGCTTATCAGATACTACTGCAGCCATGGGACACAGCCCTGTTTGTCACCAGTCATTCTGGGACAGACTCTGGAAGAAAAGAACATGGTGGCCCAGGATCCAGCCTTTTTCTCCTCTGAGTATATTTGGATTATGCTTCTTTTGATTTGATAAATAGATGATTGGTTTTCGAAGAAGCAGTCGATAGTGCTCTCTGGCAGTGAGCCCTACATCTAGAATTTGTGGCATTAGCTAGAATTTTACAATGGCATACAAAATTTCCTGGAGGAAATAGAATATCACCATGTGATATAAAGCCAGCATTAGTGGGCTTCCCTGGTGGCGCGGTGGTTGAGAGTCCGCCTGCCGATGCAGGGGACACGGGTTCGTGCCCCGGTCCGGGAGGATCCCACATGCCGTGGAGCGGCTGGGCCCGTGAGCCATGGCCGCTGAGCCTGCGCGTCCGGAGCCTGTGCTCCGCAACGCGAGAGGCCACAACAGTGAGAGGCCCGCGTACCGCAAAAAAAAAAAAAAAAAAAAAAAGAAAAAGAAAAAAGCCAGCATTAGTAAAATAAATATTAATCCAAGGTTAACTGTTAGCCTAAACTTTCTCTTAATTCAGAATCCAAGCTAAACCCTACTGTGTTAAAACAAAAAAAAAGAGAAAAAACCTTTATTTCGGCTCAGTTTGAAATTGTAACGTGAAAATCACCATAGACTTGCAAAAGCTCAGTGTGAGTAATGTTAACTGTCTCCATAACTTAATTCCAGAAGCCATATACCACTGCCCGGGAGGCACATGGCTGAAAGCTTTCAGGCTTAGGGAACACAGATTTCTCAAACGTTAGCTCTGGAGGGTGATCATTTAGTTTGACTTAAGTCATAAGAACATAAGCCTTCTACAGATGAAAAAAGTGCAGAGGTGAAGGGTCTTTTGAAAGTTGCAAGGTTGGTGGGTGGCAGACACTGCTTCTTATTTTGTCACCGTAGGTAGTGTTGCCTTTAGCTGCAGTATTTTTGAGAAACACTTGAGCCAAGCCTGAGTAGCCAACTGTTAGGCTTGGCCCAGTGTGTGCTTCTTACGTGTTGTTTAATGCTAACCGAGTAACGCGTACATTCCCCAGAGCTGCGGGCTGCGTGCAGTGACAGATGTCAGTGTCAGCGCTCTCAGACCCAGAGGAAGAGCAGGTGGCCCACAGAATCTGGAAGCCTGGTGCAGGGTGGCAGGAAAGGTGACGGGGGAGTTGAAATAAGCTGAAGCTGTACCGGCAAGTGAGCATCATTCCAAACAAGGCCTACAGTCAAAGAAATTGGATTTATAGTGATTGGTAATTTTAGTGAAAATTAAATGTATTTCTCTCTGTTATGCTGTTCTGAATTCTACTTGCTTACCATCATCAGAAAGGACTGAGGTGCTTGGTAGCCCGATACATTCTGGGAAAAGGTCGCTTAGCATGGAATCAAACGACTTCACCTTTGTTTTAACTTTAGAGGCTGGTCAGATACCTTATTTACTCCATGGTTTCGCATTGGGTTCAGTGCAGCTTAGGATTTTTTTTTTCCAAAGTGTGTGTCCATGTCAGTGTCTGCCCTCCATGGTCTAATCCAGTCCCCAGGACTCCCAGCTGAGAAATCCTTTGAGGCATCACACAGCAGTACCTGTTAGAATGGCTGCGTTTCTGCAGAGCATGTGTACTAGTTGAGACTCCTAACTACCACAAGGGCTAGAAACCCCAGCTCATACCAGCTCAAGCAAAAAAGGAAACATATTGGCTTATATAAATACACAAGGGCAGCTGGCTTCTCGGGTTCCTTGGTCCAGGGACTCGGGTCTCTCGTCTCTGCTCTTCATGTTGGCTTCATTCAGGTAGGGGGAAAGAGTTAATTCCAATCTGTAGATTTAATTCCAGCTGAAGAGGGAGGTGCTTCTTTCTTGGTCGTCCCAGCAGATCCCAGGATGGACTCTCGCTGTCCTTGACGGGGGCACATGTCTATCGAAACCAATCCTCGTGTCTCGGGGTTGAATTACTCATTGATGAGGTCTTGGTCATGTGTATTACTCCTGAAGCCGGTGATTTCCTTCACACAGGAGCTGGAGAAAATGATGGTTTAGTAGATGAGCTCAGGATCTTCAAATTAAGCTGTCGGGACTTCGAGGGCATACGGGCATCGGGGTCTTTTTCCACAACCTGGACGCCGCAGTGTTGCCCATGGTCTAAGCAGTCAGTGTTGATTTTTTCCCCCATAAGGTTCTTGTGTTGGTTTCTCTGAGCTATCTGTGAAGACTTTAATCATATTCTTCCATTATGCTATTACTTACCAGGACAATGTCTAAAATCCCAGTAAATGAGGACCTACAGTCAGCTGTAGTGCCCAGTAACAGCCTTGGCCTTCTTGCAGGAGGGCAGAGAGATGGGAGCTTTGTGTTTTCAAGACTTGTTTTTCTGTCCAGGACTCATTTGGGTGAGACAGGTACTCAAACAGGGCCTGGGTGGGTAAGTTAGTATCACAAAATTATCTTAAAAAGTTTTTTCTCATTGTATAAGTTTCAGGTATACAGCACAATAGTTCAGCATCTGTATACACTACAGGTGGTCACCACCTTAAGTCTAGGTACCATACATCACCATACAGGTGACCCCTTCACCCACCTTCAAACCCCCTTCCCTCACAAAATTATCTTTAAGCTTTTGCATCTGCTTTCTTTTCCTGTTAACTAAGATGAATAACTTTCTAGGTTGTTGGAAAAATCAGGATAAATTTCTGAAGCCTTTGAAATAATGATGAGCTCACCACTCTTTTTTTAAAAGTATAAATCCCTTTTGAACTCTTTTTTTTTTTTTTTTTTTTTTTTGCGGTATGCGGGTCTTTCACTGTTGTGGCCTTTCCCGTTGCGGAGCACAGGCTCCGGATGCGCAGGCTCAGCGGCCATGGCTCATGGGCCCAGCTGCTCTGTGGCATGTCGGATCTTCCCGGACTGGGGCACGAACCCGTGTCCCTTGCATCGGCAGGCGGACTCTCAACCACTGCGCCACCAGGGAAGCCCTGAACTCTTTATTTAAAAAAAAATGTATTGAAGTATATTTGATGTACAGTATTATATAAATTACAGGTGTACTCAGCACTCTTAAATATCTACAATAGCAGCTTTCTGTCTTCATGTTAAGAGATCAGTTTCAGCACACCAGAATAATAACTCAATTTTATTCTCTCCTTTATGGGCCTTGGGTTCCTAGAAAGTGAAATCATGAGTATAAGTATACTGTTGATACCCAGTAGCTGCTGTATTTTTATATTCATTTTAGGAGTTAAAGAAGCATCTGACTTCAATAAAAATCTTTTCTCTTTATAGAACAAGTGACAGGTTTTAAAGGTAAAAAAGAAAGAAAAAAAAGAAAAGAATTTATATGTCACAGTTGATATCTTGCAGAATTCTGCCCCAAATTAATAAAAACTTTTAACCTTGGGACTTTAAAAGGGGTGTTATCCGACCTTTTATCCTTAATAGCAAACTGGGAGAGAGAGAGTATCAAAATTCCATAATTGAGATAAAATTATGAGCCAGGCCTAAATATGCGATTTATATCTGCCATTACTAGCCCCCCCTCGAAATATATTTCCCCTAGTTGTGGTTCACGGAGCATCTTGGATTTGCAGCTCAATATCCTTAATTGGTTTTGGAAAACTCTGGGTGAGTATTTCTGCAACTGTTGCTTCTTTCTCCTCTTTTCTCCTTTTGGGATTCAAGTTACAGGCATGTTAGTTCTTTGATCCATGTCTCAGGTGCCACTTCAGCTCTTTTCTGTATTTTCATTCTTTAGGTCTCTCTGTGCTTTTTAAGTGGATATTTTCTCCTTACATCTCTTTTACTTTAGGAAATCCCTCTTTGGCTTTGTCTACTCTGCTCTTGAACCCATCTATTGCATTTTTAATTTCAATTATTATATTTCTATCTAATTCTTTTACATAGATTCCAGGTATCTGATAAAATTCATCATCTTTAATCTGTGTTTTCTAGCACACAGCAATTATAATTATATCAAAATTCCTTTTTGATAATGATAGTATATCCCCTAGATAGTACACCTAGAGTGTATATATTATTCATCCTTTCTCTTTAGTTTTTGGTCACTTGTTCTTGTCTCTTGTTGTGCTTTGTAATTTTTCATTAAGGACCTGACATTGTATATGAAAATCGTAAGGTCTCTGGATGCTGTTACCTTCCTCCAGAGAAGACTTAACTTCTTTCTGCTGGGCCATGGAGGAAATCTATTCATCTAGGTACAGTAGTGATCACGATGATTCGGATGGAGTTCAGGTGGGTGTGTTTCTGTTGACCTGACTCCTAAGGCATTTGGCAACCAGGGCTTTGTAAAGGAGCTCAGAGGTGACCTCAGGAGGGTCAGTGTGAGTGGAGTGGTGGACGTGGCAGCCAGACTGAGGGGCTGAGAGGTGAGAAGACAGAGACACCAGGGCCGATGCTGTTCTGAGGAACCTGGCTGTGCGTCAGTACTCACACGCACACGCGAATGTAAATTCATGGACGGCACAGGGGTGGTAGGGTCTGCAGTCCTGTAGAACAGACTGTGTTCACTTCGTGTGAGTATCAGAGACTGGGCTAAACTACCCCCAAATACAGTGACTTAAGTGATAGTTAAGTTTTTAACTTAAACTCCAGGGTGATGGTTCACCCTAAATGCAAGAGATCCTGGAAAAATAAACGTCTTCTTTGAGGCCGCAGGATCATAGGGTTGATTCCTGAGTATAGGAGGGGTGTACACAAAGCCCAGGGCACGGCAGGTGTCCACTGCATTGGCTTATCCTAGGTCTCTTGGTGGCCAGGGGCTGGACTAGCTCTCATAATAGGACTGGGCTTTTGCGAGAGATAATATTAGAAATTGTGATGCATTGTCATCCTGAATGCCAGTGGCAGGGTGAACAGCTAGGGGGAGTAGAATCTCAGGGCAGCGTCTACAGCCCGCCTGCTGCCTTGTGACTTGGGCATGGGCTGTGCACACCACCTGATCTGGACCCTGCACCGACCTGTCACCTGTGGTACAATGTTTTCCACCACTCCATTCAGGGAACCACACCTACAGCGTCCACGCCAGTGGGCTCTTCACTTTAGAATCAGCTGTGGCAGAGGGCTGGGCTCACAGGATGCCAGGAGTTTCGTTCACCGGCCTCCAGGGCTCCGGGTCAGGGAGTCATCTCAGCCACCTCTCCTTTCCTGGTGACAGGGGCAAAGTCTTCACAAGGCTCCAGAGTCTTACTCAAGGCAGAGCCCCAGGAAGTGTCAGGTCCTGTGCCCACATTCACTCCCTGTGATGTCAAAGCCAGTCGGTGGGTCTCATTTGCCTTCATATTCTCATTGCCTGATGCCTAATAGATGCAGCAGGGCAGTGGGAGGTGCTGGCTGAGATCTTTTGTGCCGCACCCCCCAGCCCCAACAGTAGAGCTAGTGTCCTGTGGAGAACAAGTTCTAAGTTCTTCAAGGCCCAGTACACCCCCAGTTGATTTCCATGTGCAAGAAGGGACACTAGGGGGCTTCCCTGGTGGCGCAGTGGTTGGGAGTCCGCCTGCCGATGCAGGGGATGCGGGTTCGTGCCCCGGTCCAGGAAGATCCCGCATGCCGTGGGGCGGCTGGGCCCGTGGGCCATGGCCGCTGGGCCTGCGCGTCCGGAGCCTGTGCTCCACGACGGGAGAGGCCACAGCAGTGAGAGGCCCGCGTACCGCAAAAAAAAAAAAAAAAAAAAAAAAAAAAAAGAAGGGACACTAGGGACTTCCCTGGTGGTGCAGTGGTTAAGAATCTGCCTGCCAGTGCAGGGGACATGGTTTCAAGCCCTGGTCTGGGAAGATCCCACATGCCGCGGAGCAGCTAAGCCCGTGCGCCACAACTACTGAGCCTGCGAGCCCACGGGCCACAGCTACTGAGCCTGCGCTCTAGAGCCTGTGAGCCACAACTACTGAGCCTGTGCTCTAGAGCCCACGGGCCACAGCTACTGAGCCTGTGCTCTAGAGCCTGCGGGCCATAGCTACTGAGCCTGTGCTCTAGAGCCCGCGGGCCACAGCTTCTGAGCCTGTGCTCTAGAGCCCGCGAGCCACAACTACTGAGCCTGTGCTCTAGAGCCTGCGAGCCACAACTACTGAGCCCGCGAGCCACAGCTGCTGAAGCCTGTGAGCCTAGAGCCCATGCTCCGCAACAATAGAAGTCACCGCAATGAGAAGCCTGCACACCTCAACGAAGAGTAGCCCCCACTTGCCACAACTAGAGAAAGCCCGCATGCAGCAACGAAGACCCAATGAGGCCAAAAATAAAATAAATAAATAATAAAATTAATTTTTTAAAAAAAGGGACACTAGTTTGTCAAATTTCTACCAGTGACAGATAAGAAGAGGGACTTCTGGGGACAACCTTTGTGAATCTCCCAAAGGAGAGCAGAAAGGCTAAGGGGGCTGGGAGGGTACCATGCTTCTGAGCTGAGGCGGAGGAGGGGCAAGAGGATTGCTCATCAAATTCCTGGGGTCTTCAAGAAGCGAAGGCTGCGTGTGTGCTATCTTACTGGACGTCTGCTGAGCTACCGGACCTGCTGATCTGCCCCAGGGCTGATGGAGCACAGAGCAGAGCGTTGATGACAGAGGGTGTGGTGGGGTAACATGCAGAGGACACAAGACAGCCCCCTCGAGTTCAGGGTCCCTGAGACATATGCAGGCAGGCTCCCACCATGAGCAGGCCCACATCCTGGCCCACAGAGGGAACACTAGCTTGGGCTGTCCCAGGCATGGAGAGAAGGCTCTCGTATCGGCGCAGGGTGGCATGATGCTGCTGGCGGGGGTTCAACGGGAAGGTGCAATCGGACCTAACACCATCGATGCCCAGTTACTGCTCGGGATTGAGCCTCCTGCCGGCAAGCCTTGCTGGGGCCTCCACCCATCCTTCTGTGTCCATTGTGTAAAAGAATAGGACACCAACACAGAAGCAACTAACTGCGAAGGGAAAAGCTCCCCCAGCCTCTCTGCTCTGCGGCCAGAGGAGCGGGTGCAGGGAAGAGGGCGGGGCGTGGGGAGCAGGCTACCCCTCCCTCTGCCTCTCCCCACCCACCCCTTCCCTCCTCAGCCATTAGGACCAGCAGCTTGGCCTGCTTTACAGAGAGGAGGGAAGTCTTAGAATTGAACGTGAGATTGAAATGTTGCATGGACTTAAAAAAAAAACCCTTTTATTGTGAACATATTTAAATATACACAAAAGTAGAATATAATGAACTTTCATGGGCCCATCGCCCAGTCTCAACAGGTATCAGCGTTTTGCCCGTCTTGTTTCTTCTCTCCTTCCCCAACTTTTACTTTATTAAAAAAAATTTTTGTGAGAATATTTTAAAGGAAATCCTAGCCATTATGTCATTTCATGTGTCAATGCTCTTGTGTATATTTCTAACATACGAGGACATTTTTTGCAAAACCATTATTGTTTATAACAAAATTAATATTAATTCCTTACTTAATATTATATAACACCCAACTCACATTCAGATTTCCCCAGTTATTTCAAAGGGATCATTTCACAGTTGCTTTTCAAATTTGTATATAAACAAGGCCCACATTTTGCATTTGGTTACTGTGTTTTATGTCTCTTTTGTTATGTTGTTGTTCCCCTAGTGAACTCTCTCTTTTTTCTTCCTGACATTGACTGATGAAGAAGCAGATTCATTTGTCCTGTAGAACATTTCACCCTCTTGACTGATTCCTCTTGGTGACAATTCACTTGTTTCTTTATCCCTGGTATTACCTGTAAGCTGGTAGGTAGATTTAGAAACTTGACTAGATTCAGGTTCAGTTATTTTTAGACGAGATACTTCATAGGTGGTTATTTTAATATATCAATATTAAATATTATTAATATTAATGTTATTCATATTTTAATAAGCAGAGGAGACTAAAATGTTTGGGAATGGACTGAGAATAAAAGTCACTTCCCAAGGGGAAGGGGGCACAGTGTGCAGCTCGCAGTTACTGGAAAAAATAAAACCATTGGCTGTTAATCAGTTGAGCCTATTAAAGTTTATTTCTGCTGCTGTACAGGAAAGTGATTCAGTTATACACATATATACATTCTTTTTTTTAATATTCTTTTCCATTATGCTTTACTGTAGGGTATTGAATATAGTTCCCTGTGCTGTACAGTAGGACCTTGTTGTTTATCCATTCTCTACATAAAAGCTTACATCTGCTCATCCCAGCCTCCCACTCCGTCCCTCCCCCAGCCCCCTCCCCCTTGGCAACCACCAGTCTGTTCTCTGTGTCCGTTGCGTCTTGATCATGTTCTTCTGGTTGTGCTCGTTCAGCATGCTGGCTGCTCAGACAGTGCGTATTTGGATTGAGTGGGTGGGAACTAATTTGCTGGGTTGGGCTGGGTGAGGAGAGTATGAACCAAGCTGACTTCATCTTTTTCAAGTCTTGAATTAAAGTAAAACCTCTGAAGAGCAGCCGAGGGCGTGTATCCTTTTAAATGATCTGCTGGTGGGAGCGCCCACCCGCTGCCTGTTAATTTCATCCTCAGTCCTCTGTGTAGTTCTCATTTGATGTCATTTCCATGAGTTGAAACGCGTACAGTTTTGACATGGATTCCCTTGTATTGTCTTTTCTAAATATGATTTTCAGGGCCATGGCAATTTTCTAGAGAAAGTGTGCAATTATATTTCATTCCAGGTTATTTATCTTAACTGGAACAAAATGAAAAGTCTTTCATGGACATCCATGAAAAGCTTCAATTGTCACAAGTGGCCCGATTAATAAAACATGAAGTGTGTAAACATTTAATAGTCCTTATGAAATGCCATTTTTACCATTTGCTATCCGGTTTCCTCCCTTTTGCATAAGAAGTGTGCCTTGCAAATTATCCACCCAAAGGGTAAATTTATTTATTTGTAGTTGGGTAAACAGAATTAATTTGAACTGCTGAAATAATTTATTATTTTTGCTGAATTGAAACTTTTACTTTGTGAGTAGTGTGCACACAGAAAGTGATTCTTTTGCTGGTCAAAGAAACATTTGATATTTGAGCCTGAACCATTCTTAAGGCTAGTTTCCCAGAAGGGACTCTTGAATCTTGTTGCTTTTTGCTTTCTTGACTTCCTGTGTTAACCTGTTCTGAAAATTACTGTGATTTTTTTTTTCTTAGAGTCAGTGTTAAGCCTAAAATACTACTCTTCTCTCACTGCCTCATAGCCGTGAAGAATGACAAGAAAAGGAGAAAATTAATGGTGTGAATTTTAAAGTTTTCATCCCTTTCATCAGGGGAGATGAAATTTTATAGATGGATAAACATTTAGGTCTTTTGGGGAAGTGGCTCGATAATATTTTAAGGGGAAGTATTTACATTTTTGTTGTTGTGGCTGACGTTTTTCCAGTCGATTGGCAGATTTTCCTGTTTTCAGTGTGAAGAAAACACTTGATGGTGGATGATTTTCTGTAACCATTTAAAATACGCAATTATGAGGTGATACATGATGAGTGTGTTTCCCATTCAAGTGGGAAGTCGGCTAAAGGGAAAAAATGATGTAATGACTTTTTCGTTGATGAAAATGAGGCCGGCAGTTTTCATCTAAATATTTTGAAATGAATCCAACTTATCTATCTAGACCCCACTGAAAACTTAACAGCATCTTCATAGAATTCAGAGGTATCATATCTTAGCTTTTCAGGTAGCCAGTTCTGGTAGCAAAAAGGGCAGAGGTCTCCTTTCCATTTTGCTGATGGACTGTAGGTTTGCTCGAAAGCTCTGAAAGTCAGTGGCTGAAATAGCCGAGGCCATTTTCCATGGGCTTGGGCTGTGGAAGCTGAAGTTAATGCCTTTCTCTGTGGCTTTTCAATATTATTTTTCCCCCAAATGTTAGCTATTTTCATCTGGAGTTTCTTAAACAACAGTAACAACTCCTTTATGTTTAATCATTAACTTAAAATATGTTTAGCACCTTCTTCATGCAAATGCCACATCAGTCAGTGAGAAAGAGGTGGCAGCTAACAGCGACCCTTTCCCTGGTTCTGATTTCTGTCTGCTTTCCGCTGCCTTTGTCTTTCCACCATAGACACACCAGGCTCATGTCAGCAGTAATTCTCCTGCTCTAGTTTCTGTAACTTCCCGACTAACAGGTCTTTAGCTGGCGACTGTCTCATATAAGACAGAGGGTCTGGCCAGTGAGTGTCTTATGCATCTCAGATGTAGAGTTTCAGGAATCAGAAGCATCTCTGTATACGTCTTATTACATTAGGAGAGTCCTCAGGGATAGCAAGAGCTGTACCCTGAGCCCCTGGGGCCCCCCAGTCGCAAAGCTGGAGATGATTCTCATTTCGGTGCCTGTCCACATTACCTCCGCTCTCCGTTGATGTCTGGATTTTGATTAGGGCTTCTTTGAGATGTTGATGAGGACCAAACTATTGAGACAGAACCGCTTAAATATCTGAGTTGGGAGAGAGTCCTGTTCTTTATTTTATTGGCTAAAAGTTCCTTCCAAGTGTTTAGATGTTCAAAGTATTGCCAACAGCAAATATATGTTTAAAGAAAATTGGTTTCTCATAATTAAAGTGATTAAAACAAATATTAAACATTGATAAACAGCCACCATTTTTTCTTATTTACCATTTTGATGAGGTATAATTTATATAAAGTACACAAATCTAAAGTGTGCAGCTCAATGAAGTTTTACATACAAATATACCCACACAGATCACCACACAGATCAAGATTTAGGACATGTCTAGCACCAGAGAGGCTCCCTGTCCACCCCTCTCTCACACTTAATACCCCTGCCCTCAAAGATAACTGCTATTCTGACCTCTGATCTAATCCAACATCTTGGATTAGTTTTGCCTGTTTTTGAGCTTCAGGTAAGTGGCATCATAAGGTCTGTGTTCCTTTGCATCTGGCTTCTTTCACTGTGTGAGATTGATACAACGGTTTGTTCTTGTTTGTTGCTGTGTAGTGTTCGATTGTAGGAATATACAGCAATTTATTTATCATTTTACTGTTGATGGACAATTTGTGTCCATCATACAATGACTATTACAAATAAAGCTCTGGTGGACACATCTATTCTTGAATTACTTGATCACAGAGCCTATGTGTATCTTTAGAATTCACTAATAAACAGTTTTCCAAATTGGTGGTGTCGGTCCCACCAGCATTGTTTGTGAGTTCCAGTTGCTCTACATCTTTGTCAACACTTGGTTTTGTCAGCAGCCAACTTTTAACATTGAAAAAAATGCTATCTCTAATTTAAACATATAATTTTTATATCCCCAGAGCTAAGTTACTTGCTTTTAAATGAATTTTCAATTCACCAAATGCTATTATTGAGTATTATTGAGGGCTTTATTGTGCCTTAGGGTCTGTAAGAGAATAAAACGTAACCCCTGCTTTCATGGGTTTACCATATTCCACTGGGGTGCTGTAGAGAGCAGACCATCAGCACTGCAAGTCAGGATGTGAATAAGTGCCATATTCAAGTCACTCAAACACATCTTGACAGCAGGACTGTGTCCTCAGCTACATTGTCAAGTGCTCATCTCTGGCGTCTTTTCACTTTTCCTTTAGCACTGTGATGTTGTCAACTTTGTACTTCCCAGCATACCTCACTGTGCCAGCCCATCTGGCTAATGGTAGCACGGTGTACTCCCTAAAAGTACTGTGCCTTTCTCCTGCGCACTGTCAGATTTGATTCCCCAAAATCTTGCTTATGAGTCAGGTATATTAAGTTTTGTATTAAAATTGGATAATGACTCATATATATTACCTCCTCCAAGAGGTATTTTCTTTTAAAAATGGATCCCAGGAGGCATAGTGTCTTAGCTCAAAGGAATTACCATTGATGCTTGGATTTTTGATGTTTTCAGGCTAATGGAGAATTTTGAGAAGTCTGCTTTATAAATATCACATTAAGGGAAGCTGTCCATTCCACCTACATTTAAAGGTAGCTCTAACAGGGGAATAACTAAAAATTAAGGCAGAAATTTCAAATAATTCCCATTAAAGGATGAATTGGCCCCATTATATATCCATTGGTTTGGACCACTTATTCTAAATGGATTGGAATAGAGTAGATGGAGTAGAATCTCAGATGTGTTAAAATTTTATACATATCTTTAGATATGTGCTAAAGTCACTTTAGATCTTATATTCCAATAGACTTTTCTGCATATTCATTGTAAAATTAAAGGACTTAAAGTCCTTTTGTTTTTCACAGTTAATATAGTACTTAGTGTGGAAAACTATGGTAATTCAAATGTTTCTTCAATGTTTACTTAAAACATGGGATAATGATAAGAAGTCTTTCTTATCCTACATTGTATGTGTCTGATCAGAATTCTTATTTAATGCATCAAGATACCTCTAGATTTCAAAAACCAATTTTGAATGAGTAGACCTGGTGATAATCATATCCAATTTATTTTTCTTTCATTTGTTATGACTAAAACCTATGCACACACCTGAGTTACTTTTAGAAAACTCAGTAAACTTGATAATTTTCCTTGTATAGGTTTTGCACATCTTTTGTTAAACCCCTTTCTAGATACTTTATATTTCTGATGATGTAGTCAGTGGTGTCTTTTAAATATTTCATTTTCTGACTCTTTGTGCTGATATATTGAAATACAATTTATTTTTACATACTGAATTTCGTATCTAGCAACATGGTTAAACATGCTTATTAATTCTGATATTTCATCTGTGCCTTCTTTTGGATTTTTGACATACATAATCATACATCAGTAAATAATGACACTTTTATTTCTTCGTTTCCATCCCTTATCATTTTTATTTCTTTTTCTTGCCTTACTGCATAGGCTGAGATCTTGAGTACAGTGTTGAACGGAAGTAGTGGTGGTGGGCATCCTTATCTTATTCCTGATCCTGAAGGGAAAATTTTTATCATTTCACTGATAGGTCTGATGCCTCTTGGAGAGTTTTTGTAAATACCCTTCATCAAATTAAAGAAGCTGCCTCCTACTCTCAGTTGTTAAGAATTTTTAACCTGTTTGGGTGTGAGTTTTATCACACACTTTGTCTCTATCACACTGTCTCTTTAATGGGAAGATGGCAGTGCTGACTGACACTCATTAAGATGTGACCTTTTGGGGCCTCCCTGGTGGCGCAAGTGGTTGAGAGTCCGCCTGCAGATGCAGGGGATACGGGTTCGTGCCCCGGTCTGGGAGGATCCCATATGCCGCGGAGCGGCTGGGCCCGTGAGCCATGGCCGCTGGGCCTGCGCGTCCGGAGCCTGCGCGTCCGGAGCCTGTGCTCCGCAACGGGGGAGGCCACAACAGTGAGAGGCCCGCATACCGCAAAAAAAAAAAAAAAAAAAAAAAGATGTGACCTTTTGGATTGTTTATTACCTGGGATGGGTTCCAGGCAGATCCTTTCGATCTCTTTCTTGGCTAACTGATGCTGGAAGAATTGATGTTTACAATCACCCGACACCTCCTCTTTGTGCAGGTTCTGTGTAGGGCCTGGCTCATTATCCTCGAATACATTTTGGGTTTTTGTTTTGTTACTTTTCCCCCCATCAGGCCTAGGCTAGAGTCTTTTCAGTGGAAACAATCTGTGTCGCAGTCCCATGCACGGGTGAATTGGGAATATCGCCCTTATCCTTCTATAGGCAGCACATCTCTGTGCAAAGGGCTCTTGGCAGAGTCAAGGTACCTAGGGTCCCCTGGCTCTCGCAGGGCAACGGCCTCACCCCGTGACTTGTTGTGTTCCCCTCCCTGGATCGAGGTTGGCGCTAAATTCTCCTCTAGGGCTACGGTAGCTCTAAGACTCTGTGAATCTTTGAGGGGTTGTCTGTCATCGTCTTTTTTCTCATTATCCTTACAACCGTGAGGGGGTCAAGAATTTTAATCTTGTATTTTCAGGTGGAAAACTGCCTTACAGAGATCAAGCAATTGGCTTCAAACCATGCGGAGAACAGAGAGCCATATTCTTTTTTTTTTTTTTTTTTTTCTTTTTGTGGTATGCGGGCCTCTCACTGTTGTGGCCTCTCCCGTTGCGGAGCACAGGCTCCGGATGCGCAGGCCCAGCGGCCATGGCTCACGGGCCCAGCCGCTCCGCGGCATATGGGATCCTCCCAGACCGGGGCACGAACCCGTATCCCCTGCATCGGCAGGCGGACTCTTAACCACTGCGCCACCAGGGAGGCCCCAGAGAGCCATATTCTTGATCTGTCCTGCAAATGGAACTTGAATATATTTAAATTATACTTATTTAAAATGTAAATGTCCAACTTTATTTACTTTAAGACAAAACCATTTTTTGGATAGCTATCAAACTTCTTGTGCCATGCTTTTCATAGTGTCTAGCACATCTTAATGGTCAGTTAAGTGACCATTGTAACCAATGTTGTGAAATGACCACAAACTGAAAGCTTAAAACAATAGAAATGTATTGTCTCACAGTTCTGGAGGCTGGAAGTCTAAAAGAAAGGTGCTGGCAGGGCTGTGCACCCTCTGAAGGCTCCGGAGGGGTCTGGTCTTTGCCTCTTGTAGCATCTGCTGGTTGAGGCCACCTCGTTCCAGCCCCTGCTTCCATGACCACATTGCCTCCCCCGCTTCTGTCAGCGTCTCTCATCTAAGGGTACCTGGGTTTGCATTTAGGGTCCAACCAGATAATTCAGGAAAGCACCTCCTCTCAAGATCGTTAACATAATCACATCTTTTACCATGTAAGGTGGTATTCACTCTTATACCATGTGAGATAATATTCACAGGTTCTAGGGTGTTGATATATCTCTTTGGAGACCACCATTCAGTCCCCTAAAAGTAAAGCTATTTTTTTGGTGGTGATTTTCTTGGTGTAACTAGAAATGGACACTTAAAGACTAGACCAGCCTTGAATTTCTTTAATGTATGAATAGAGGTGCCTCTACTTTTAGTACCCAAAAAGTGGAGCTAGAGGAAATAATATATGAATATATCTCTCATTTTTCCTTTGGACTTCCTGTTTATTTCCACTAAAATTGATTATTAGGGGGACTTGAGTTTGAAAGATTCTCGAACAACCCAATTATATGAATGAATGTCAAAAATACAGAGTAAAAGATTTAATTCAAAAAATTTACACGACGTCGAAGAATGTAAGTAAACAGTCATGCTGCACTGCCTAGGGAGGTGACAGTTTATGCCAAAGGAAATTGAAGGGATGCTTTATTTTAAATGTATTCACTCTGGGAGTCACAGACTGGTAATTGTTTTACATGATGCGTATCAATTTTACAGTTTTTCTGAATGATGGATTTTAGTCTTCAATATTTCATTCTATAGATATGGGAAAAGGATATTTTTCAGGAAGGCTGACTGTAATGTTTAAAGTTTGGCTACATTTGTAACACAGTGTTGATTTTCATGAGACATGGTAGATAGAGATGACCTAGATTATTATTTTGTTTTTTTGCTTATCACTCATTTATTCAACAGATATGTACCGAATTGCTGCTGTGTGCCAGGCACTGTCCTAGAAGCTTGGGAAGCTGTGATGAACAGCACAGATAAGGATTTTACTTTGGTGGAGAATAGACAGAAAACAGCCAAGAGAAATTTAGAGAAGGATAAGTGCTGTGCAGATAACTGAAGTAAGAAGTGCTACAGAGTGACCAGTGGCTTCTTGACTGGGGATCCAGCCAAGAAGGCCTCTCTCAGGAGGTGATATCTATGATGGCACAGGAAGGAGTGAGCCTGTGGGTGGGCTAGAGAGGGTGCCGAAACATACAGGACAGTGGCAACAGCTCTTGCAAAGGTCCCAAGGGCAAGAATGAACTTGATGTCTTGGAGGAACCAAAAAATGAGCAGAGTGAGCGAGGCTGGAGAAGGGCTTAGAGCTGGTCACCTGGTTCTGCGGTTCTCAGCCCACAGAAACGTCTGCAGGGGCCTGAAACCTTACCTGGACCTCACCCTAGAGAAACTAAATGCGAATCTATGAGGGTGGAACCGGCATCCATTTTTGTGGCTGTTTTTTTGTTTGTTTGTTTTGTTCCCAAGGTGTTATCGGTGAATTTAACAGTAATTCCCCCACTTTTTTACTGTCTGGGATCCTTTGTTCTAAGACGGCCCTCAGAAATTACTTTATGATCAATAGCCAATTAGGACATCTGCCATAAATGAAATGTTCCTTAGTACCAATTTGAATTACTGTAATTCCAGCCCAAAGCAAAGGATCTTTGACTTATTACCTGCTCTCTCATCGGCTGACGTTGAGGAATAGCCCACGAGGCCACACTGCTCTCTGGGGGGAGTCCCTGTGGGTGTGGCGACTCTCCAGTGATGCTTATGGGTTTCACACATTCCCATGATTATTTTGTTTCTGTTTCTAAGAAAGTACAGCTAAGTTCTAAGCTGAATGTGATTAATGCAAGATCAACAGTTTAGTTTCTCTTGATTTATTTCCTTTACAAGTTTTGGTTTATTTTTAATAAATGCTGATTTATAATTGCAAAAAAAAAAATCTTCTTCTAATCTAAAGCCAGCATGGTAATTCGGGATTCTGAAAAGGTAAGGAATTTTATTTTAAAATCAGTGGAAGGTCATAGAGTCCTTTAACAGCGGGAATGACATCATGGGCTTTATGTTTTTAGAAGGTCTCTCTCCGTGTCCTTTGTGGAGAAGGGATTGTAGGTCGCAGAAGAGATGGGGGCCACAGGGAGGCTGTGGCGGACGTGGGGGACTGCAGGCAGTGCCAGTGGGGCTGCTGATGGATCGCCTGTGGCGGGGGGAGAACCCGGATGCCATTCCAGTCTGAGTGACCAGGTGGATCATAGCTCCGGGCACTGGGCGGGAAGCCCAAAGGAGGAGCAGGTTTGGTGAGGGAAGTTAGGAGTTTGGCTGTAGACATGTTAAGTGAAACAAATACCTCAGCTGAAGCTTAAGCAAAGTCTTGTGGGTGCACAGAACACAGAGGGGTCAAAGCCGGCTGGGGAAGTTCCCAGCGGAAGGCACGAGATTTGAAGGAGGAGGTGTTTGGTGAGTAGGGCCGCGAAGACACACCTTCCAGGCTTCAGAGAGAACCGGTGTGGGGTCATCGGGAGTGGGGCAGCATGGGGTGCCGGAGCAGCGTGGGGTGGAGGGGCAGTGTGGGGCATCGCCGGGCAGGACGAGGGGGGCAGTGTGGGGGCATCGCGGGGGCAGGACGAGGGGGCAGCGTGGGGGGATCGCAGGGCAGGACGAGGGGGCAACGTGGGGGCGTCGCGGAGCAGGACGAGGGGGCAACGTGGGGGCATCGCGGGGCAGGACGAGGGGGGCAGCGTGGGGGCGTCGCGGGGCAGGACGAGGGGGCAGCGTGGGGGGATCACAGGGCAGGACGAGGGGGCAGCGTGGGGGGATCGCAGGGCAGGACGAGGGGGGCAGCGTGGGGGCATCACAGGGAAGGGTGAGGGGGCAGCGTGGGGGCATCACGGGGCAGGACGAGGGGGCAACGTGGGAGCATCGCGGGGCAGGACGAGGGGGGCAGCGTGGGGGCATCGCGGGGCAGGACGAGGGGGGCAGTGTGGGGGGATCACAGGGCAGGACGAGGGGGGCAGCGTGGTGGTGTCGTGGGGCAGGACGAGGGGGGCAGCGTGGGGGGATCACAGGGCAGGACGAGGGGGGCAGTGTGGGGGCATCGCGGGGCAGGACGAGGGGGCAGCGTGGGGGGATCACAGGGCAGGACGAGGGGGCAGCGTGGGGGGATCGCAGGGCAGGACGAGGGGGCAACGTGGGGGCGTCGCGGAGCAGGACGAGGGGGCAACGTGGGGGCATCGCGGGGCAGGACGAGGGGGGCAGCGTGGGGGCGTCGCGGGGCAGGACGAGGGGGCAGCGTGGGGGGATCACAGGGCAGGACGAGGGGGCAGCGTGGGGGGATCGCAGGGCAGGACGAGGGGGGCAGCGTGGGGGCATCACAGGGAAGGGTGAGGGGGCAGCGTGGGGGCATCACGGGGCAGGACGAGGGGGCAACGTGGGAGCATCGCGGGGCAGGACGAGGGGGGCAGCGTGGGGGCATCGCGGGGCAGGACGAGGGGGGCAGTGTGGGGGGATCACAGGGCAGGACGAGGGGGGCAGCGTGGTGGTGTCGTGGGGCAGGACGAGGGGGGCAGCGTGGGGGGATCACAGGGCAGGACGAGGGGGGCAGTGTGGGGGCATCGCGGGGCAGGACGAGGGGGGCAGCGTGGGGGGATCACAGGGCAGGACGAGGGGGGCAGCGTGGGGGCGTCGTGGGGCAGTACGAGGGGGGCAGCGTGGGGGCATCGCGGGGCAGGACGAGGGGTGCAGCGTGGGGGCGTCGCGGGGCAGGACGAGGGGGGCAGTGTGGGGGCGTCATGGGGCAGGACGAGGGGGGCAGCGTGGGGGCGTCGCGGGGCAGGACGAGGGGGGCAGCATGGGGGCATCACAGGGCAGTACGAGGGGGCAACGTGGGGGCATCGCGGGGCAGGGCACACGATGGGGTGGGGGCAAGATGATCGGGGGTGTCATGGGGTGCACGGCAGTGTGGGGTGGAGGGGCAGCGTGGGGCGGGGAGAGGCAGGAAGAGGGGGGCAACTTGGGGGAAGAGACGGGGGAGCAGGCCGAGGCCCCTGAGCGGTACGCACAGAGGCTGCTGGGAGCCCTCGCACGGAGCTGAGGCCGCGAGGGTCTGAGCAGGCTCGGGGTGGGAGGCCTGGGGGGTGAGCCTGGAGCGAGAGTGAGGTTACGGGGCCCGGGGCTGCTGTGGGAGCAGCGGTGGAGCCTGGGTGAGCCCTGCGTGTGGGGAGCAGGTGGGCGTGAGGGCGGTGCGGTGGCGTGGACGGTGGAGGTGGGCTGTCACCCAGTGGGGGCCAGCAGAGGTGAGTCCGGGTCATCAGGGACTTGCCAGTTGCTGCTGTGGCTGAAAATGACTTTCCTTTCTAAGTTCTTAATACTCTGTGCAAGGGAACTTCGAACTGATCTTTCAGTGTGAGCCTGAAGAATGTGTACTAAATGAGCAAGTCATCTTAATTGGAAAATATGCTTTAAATCAGCGGTCCGGGGCTTCCCTGGTGGCGCAGTGGTTGAGTCCTCCTGCCGATGTAGGGGACACGGGTTCATTCCCCGGTCCGGGAAGATCCCACATGCCACGGAGCGTCTGGGCCCGTGAGCCGTGGCTGCTGAGCCTGTGCGTCCGGAGCCTGTGCTCCGCAACGGGAGAGGCCACGACAGTGAGAGGCCCCCCCAAAATAATAAATAAATAAAATAAATCAGCAGTCCGCAACTTTTTTGGCACCAGGGACCGGTTTCGTGGAAGACAATTTTTCCACGGATGCGGGATGGTTCAGGTGGTGATGGGAGCGACGGGGAGCGGCAGACGAAGCTTCGCTTGCTCACCTGCAGCTCACCTCCCGCTGTGGGGCCTGCTTCCTAACGGGCCATGGTCTGAGGGTTGGGGACCTCTGCTGTAAATGACCACAGGTGGCCTTTTCAAAGTTGAAAGCTGAGGGAAGTGTCTTAAAGCCTGAGGTCCTTTGCTGAAGGTGGAGGTGGGGGACCAGGAGTGAGCAGTGGAGGAGCCGGCCTTGAGCTGCAGTAGCGACCTGTCCCCTGCCTGTGTGGCCCCGTGGTGGCTCAGGTCCCCCTAACTCCTCGGCCGGCGGCCCCTGTGGCTTCCCCTGGCCGTCCTCACCCTGTTGGTTCCTTGCAGGTAGAACCAGTTTCAGCGCGTGTTCTTCCTGCTCTTGGCCTTGTGATAGTTTCCGGCATCCAGGCAGATGGGGGTCATGGTGTCTTCTCTTTTGTGCCCCCTGCCCATCCCCCCACTTCTCTATTTGCCCATGTGAAGGAAGACCAGGCTGACACGTATGTCCTGACCCAGGGACCACAGCACAACAGGCTGAGGTCAGCTGTAGCAGAGATGGACGCAGCACTTGGACGTGAATTTTTTCTGTGGTTCAGTGGAGGGAACACAGGTGAGAAGCCAAGGGGGCTAAGAAGAGGGACAGGGCTGCCTTGGTGGCGCAGTGGTTGAGAGTCCGCCTGCCGATGCAGGGGACACGGGTTCATGCCCCGGTCTGGGAAGATCCCACATGCCGCGGAGCGGCTGGGCCCGTGAGCCATGGCCGCTGAGCCTGTGCTCTGCAACGGAAGAGGCCACAACAGTGAGAGGCCCGCGTACCAAAAAAAAAAAAAAAAAAGTGGACAAGTAAGTAGGGAACAGCTTCCACTCTTATTTGTAACCTATTTCTTATCATTCTCCTATCTTCCTGTACTTGCTTATGACAATGAAACTTTAATAGCTCCAAATCAAACTCTAGAATTTACATATTTTTCAGTAATTTTCATTATAAAATATAACAGATGTATGAAAACCCCATAGACCATAAATATATAGGTTAATGAATCATTAGAAAGTAAACACCTGTGTAACGCAGAGCATGGACAGCCTGGCCGGTCTTTTCCTGATCGTACCCCGTCCTCCTCACTCAGGTGACCATTCTCATCTTTATGATAATAATTGTCTTGCTTTAAAAAATAATCTCACCACTCTTTAAATAATATATTTGGTTTTTCTTGTTTTGGGATCATAGGTAAGTGGAGTTAGACTGTGCTTCTTTTGTGTCTTCTTTGTTCTGCATTAGGTTTGTAAGATGCATTTGTCTTGTTGTGTGTAGCTATAGTTGTTAAATTCTGCTGCCATATAGTGTTTCATTGACTGAAAACATGACATGTGCTTCTCCACCTCTTGGTTTTGCTAACAGTCTGGGGAACACAGATGAAGCAGCGATGACTATTCTGTGCCTGTGTCCCGTGCACAGCTTGACGTTCTCTGTCAGCCGAGAAGGGGAATTTCTGGCTGTCTTCATCTCTGCTGTGTTCCAGAAGGTCATCTGACTTTGTCAACACTTAGTGTTGGCAAACCTTGTTTTTTGCTAAAAGAGAGTGTGTATTCATATCCCTTGGGGTTTTTCTTTGCTTTTCTCTGTTTACTATGAGGTTGATCGCTTTTTCATATGTTTATGGCCATATGGATTTCTTCTTTTGTGAAGCAGGTCATTTTCCTGTTGTGTCGTCTGTCTCTTTTGTATTGTTCCAGAATTCTTTATACATTCTGGATCCTGGTCTTCTCTTGGTTCTACATACGCCTTATCTCTTCTCCTGCTCCCTGATGACATTCCTATGGTGTTTCTTGGTAAACAAAATTTTAATTTTGATGTAGTCAAATTCATAAGTTATTTCCTTTATGGGTTGTGCTTTTTGGACCTTGTTTAAGACATCCTTTCTCACCCCAAGGTAAGGAAGTATTTTCTATATTAAATTCTATATTTAATGTATTTTCTATTAGAAACTTCAGTGTATTTAATGTATTTTTTTAAATTTAATTTAATTTTTTTATACAGCAGGTTCTTATTAGTTATCCATTTTATACATATTAGTGTATATATGTCAGTCCCAATCTCCCAATTCATCCCACCACCACCACCTGCCCCCGCCACTTTCCCCGCCTTGGTGTCCATACGTTTGTTCTCTACGTCTGTGTCTCTATTTCTGCCCTGCAAACTGGTTCATCTGTACCATTTTTCTAGGTTCCACATGCATGCGTTAATATACGATATTTGTTTTTCTCTTTCTGACTTACTTCACTCTGTATGACAGTCTCTAGATCCATCCACGTCTCTACAAGTGACCCAGTTTTGTTCCTTTTTATGGCTGAGTAATATACCATTGTATATATATACCACACCTTCTCTATCCATTTGTCTGTCAACGGGCATTTAGGTTGCTTCCATGATGTGGCTATTGTAAATAGTGCTGTAATGAACATTGGGGTGCGTGTGTCTTTTTGAACTATGGTTTCCTCTGGGTATATGCCCAGTAGTGGGATTGCTGGGTCATATAGTAATTCTATTTTTAGTTTTTTAAGGAGCCTCCATACTGTTCTCCATAGTGGCTGTATCAATTTACATTCCCACCAACAGTGCAAGAGGGTTCCCTTTCCTCCCCACCCTCTCCAGCATTTGCTGTTTGTAGATTTTCTGATGATGCTCATTCTAACTGGTGTGAGGTGATACCTCACTGCAGTTTTGATTTGCATTTCTGTAATAATTAGTGATGTTTAACAGCTTTTCAGTGCTTCTTGGTCATCTGTATGTCTTCTTTGGAGAAATGTCTATTTAGGTCTTCTGCCCATTTTTTGATTGGGTTGTTTGTGTTTTTTAACATTGAGCTGCATGAGCTGTTTATATATTTTGGAGATTAATCCTTTGTCCCTTGATTCATTTGCAAATATTTTCTCCCAGTCTGAGGGTTGTCTTTTCATCTTGTTTGTAGTTTCCTTTGCTTTGCAAAAGCTTTTAAGTTGCATTAGGTCCCATTTGTTTATTTTTGTTTTTATGTCTATTTCCCTAGGAGATGGATCAAAAAAGATCTTGCTGTGATTTATGTCGAAGAGTGTTCTTCCTATGTTTTCCTCTAAGAGCTTTATAATGTCCAGTCTTACATTTAGGTCTCTAATCCATTTTGAGTTTATTTTTGTGTATGGTGTTAGGGAGTGTTCTAATTTCATTCTTTTACATGTAGCTGTTCAGTTTTCCCAGCACTACTTATTGAAGAGGCTGTCTTTTCTCCACTGTGTATTCTTGCCTCCTTTATCAAAGATAAGGTGTCCATATGTGCATGGGTTTATCTCTGGGCTTTCTATCCTGTTCCATTGATCTATATTTCTGTTTTGTGCCAGTACAGTAATGTCTTGATTACTGTAGATTTGTAGTATAGTCTGAAGTCTGGGAGCCTGATTCTTCCAGCTCTGATTGTCTTTCTCAAGATTTTTTTGGCTATTCGGGGTCTTTTGTGTTTCCATACAAATTGTGCAATTTTTTGTTCTAGTTCTGTGAAAAATGCCATTGGTAGTTTGATAGGGATGGCATTGAATCTGTAGATTGCTTTTGGTAGTATAGTCATTTTCACAATATTGATTCTTCCAATCCAAGAACATGGTATATCTCTCCATCTGTTGGTATCATCTTTAACTTCTTTCATCGGTGTCTTAGTAGTTTTCTGCATACAAGTCTTTTGTCTCCCTACGTAGGTTTATTCCTAGGTATTTCATTCTTTTTGTTGCATGGTAAATGGAAGTGTTTCCTTAATTTCTCTTGCAAATTTTTCATCATTAGTGTATAAGAATGCAAGAGATTTCTGTGCATTAATTTTGTATCCTGCAACTTTACCAAATTCATTGATTAGCTCTATTAGTTTTCTGGTGGCATCTTTAGGATTCTCTATGTATAGTGTCATGTCATCTGCAAACAGTGACAGTTTTACTTCTTCTTTTCCAATTTGTATTCCTTTTATTTCTTTTTCTTCTCTGATTGCCGTGGCTAGAACTTCGAAAACTATGTTGAATAATAGTGGCGACAGTGGACATCCTTTTCTTGTTCCTGATCTTAGTGAAAATCGTTTCAGTTTTTCACCATTGAGAATGATGTTTGCTGTGGGTTTGTCATATATGGCCTTTATTATGTTGAGGTAGGTTTCCTCTATGCCCACTTTCTGGAGAGTCTTTTCTCATAAACTTGCATTGAATTTTGTCAAAAGCTTTTCCTTCATCTATTGAGATGATCATACGGTTTTCCTTCTTCAATTTGTTAATATGGTGTATCACATTGATTGATTTGCGTATATTGAAGAATCCTTGCATTCCTGGAATAAACCCCACTTGTTCATGGTGTATGATCCTTTTAATGTGTTGTTGGATTCTGTTTGCTAGTATTTTGTTGAGGATTTTTGCACCTATATTCATCAGTGATATTGGTCTGTAATTTTCATTTTTTGTAGTATCTTTGTCTGGTTTTGGTATCAGGGTGATGGTAGCCTCATAGAATGAGTTTGGGAGTGTTCCTTCTGCTGCAATTTTTTGGAAGAGTTTGAGAAGGATGGGTGTTAGCTCTTCTCTAAATGGTTGGCAGAATTCACCTGTGAAGCCATCTGGTCCTGGACTTTTGTTTGTTGGAAGATTTTACATCACAGTTTCAATTTCATTACTTGTGATCCATCTGTTCATATTTCTGTTTCTTCCTGGTTCAGTCCTGGAAGGTTATACCTTTCTAAGAATCTCCATTTCTTCCAGGTTGTCCATTTTACTGGCATAGAGTTGCTTGTAGTAGTCTCTTAGGATGCTTTGTATTTCTGTGGTGTCTGTTCTAACTTCTCCTTTTTCATTTCTAATTTTATTGATTTGTGTCCTCTCCCTCTTTTTCTTGATGAGTCTGGCTATTGGTTTATCAATTTTGTTTATCTTCTCAAAGAACCAGCTTTTAGTTTTGTTGATCTCTGCTCTTGTCTTCTTTGTTTCTATCCTATTTATTTCTGCTCTGATCTTTATGATTTCTTTCCTTCTACTAACTTTGGGTTTTGTTTGTTCTTCTTTCTCTAGTTCCTTTAGGTGTAAGGGTAGATTGTTTATTTGCGATGTTTCTTGTTTCTTGAGGTAGGCTTGTATAGCTATAAACTTCTCTCTTAGAACTGTTTTTGCTGCATCCCATAGGTTTTGGATTGTTGTTTTTGTTGTAATTTTTCTCTAGGTATTTTTTTGATTTCCTCTTTGATTTCTTCAGTGATCTCTTCGTTATTTAGTAACGTATTGTTTAGCCTCCATGTGTTTCTGGTTCTTACCGTTTTTTCCATTTAATTGATTTCTAATCTGATAGTGTTGTGGTCAGAAACGTTGCTTGATATGATTTCAATTTTCTTAAATTTACTGAGGCTTGATTTGTGACACAAGATATGATCTGTCCTGGAGAATGTTCCATGTGCACTTGAGAAGAAAATGTAATCTGCTGTTTTGGATGGAATGTCCTATAAATATCAATTAAATCTATCTGGTCTATTGTGTCCTTTAAAGCTTGTGTTTCCTTATTAATTTTCAGTTTGGATGATCTGTTCATTGGTGTAAGTGAGGTGTTAAAGTGCCCCACTATTATTGTGTTACTGTTGATTTCCTCTTTTATAGCTGTTAGCAGTTGCCTTATGTATTGAGGTGCTCCTATGTTGGGTGCGTATATATTTATAATTGTTATATCTTCTTCTTGGATTGATCCCTTGATCATTATGTAGTGTCCTTCTTTGTCTCTTGTAACATTCTTTATTTTAAAGTCTACTTTATCTGATATGAGTATTGCTACTCCAGTTTTGTTTTTTTGTTTTTTGGTTTTTTTTGGTACACAGGCCTCTCACTGTTGTGGCCTCTCCCGTTGCGGAGCACAGGCTCCGGACGCGCAGGCTCAGCGGCCATGGCTCACAGGCCCAGCCGCTCCGTGGCATGCGGGATGTTCCTGGACCGGTGCACAAACCCATGTCCCCTGCATCGGCAGGTGGACTCTCAACCACTGCGCCACCAGGGAAGCCCACTCTAGTTTTTTTTTTAAATTTCCATTTGCATGGAATATCTTTTTCCATCCCCTCACTTTCAGTCTGTATGTGTCCCTAGGTGTGAAGTGGGTCTATTGTAGACAGCATATATATGGGTTTTGTTTTTATATCCATTCAGCGAGCCTGTGTCTTTTTTTTTTTTTTTCTTTTTGCGGTATGCGGGCCTCTCACTGTTGTGGCCTCTCCCGTTGCGGAGCACAGGCTCCGGACGCGCAGGCCCAGCGGCCATGGCTCATGGGCCCAGCCGCTCCGCGGCATATGGGATCCTCCCAGACCGGGGCACGAACCCGTATCCCCTGCATCGGCAGGCGGACTCTCAACCACTGCGCCACCAGGGAGGCCCAGCCTGTGTCTTTTGTTTGGGGCATTTAATCCATTCATATTTAAGGTAGTTATCGATATGTATGTTCCTATTACCATATTCTTTTTTGTGTGTGTGTGGTATGCAGGCCTCTCACTACTGTGGCCTCTCCCATTGCGGAGCACCAGCTCTGGATGCGCAGGCTCAGTGGCCATGGCTCATGGGCCCAGCTGCTCCGCAGCATGTGGGATCTTCCCAGACTGGGACACAAACCCGTGTCCCCTGCATCGGCAGGCGGACTCTCAACCACTGCGCCACCAGGGAAGCCCTACCATATTCTTAATTGTTATGGGTTTGTTTTTGTAGGTCTTTGTCTTCTCTTGTGTTTCCCACTTAGAGAAGTTCCTTTAGCATTTGTTGTAGAGCTGGTTTGGTGTGGCGCTGAATTCTCTTAGCTTTTGCTTGTCTGTAAAGCTTTTGATTTCTCCGTCAAATCTGAATGAGATCCTTGCCAGGTAGAGTAATCTTGATTGTGGGTTCTTCCCTTTCATCACTTTAAATATATCATGCCACTCCCTTCTGACTTGCAGAGTTTCTGCTGAGAAATCAGCTGTTAACCTTATGGGAGTTCCCTTGTAGGTTATTTGTCATTTTTCCCTTGTATGTTATTTGTCGTTTTTTCCTTTTTGCTTTCAATAATTTTTCTTTGTCTTTAATTTTTGTCAGTTTGATTACTAGGTGTCTCGGCGTGCTTCTTCTTGGTTTTATCCTGCCTGGGACTCTCTGCGCTTCCTGGACTTGGGTGGCTATTTCCTTTCACATGTTAGGGAAGTTTTCGACTGTATTCTCTTCAAATATTTTCTCTGGTCCTTTCCTCTCTCTTCTCCTTCTGGGACCCCTATAATGTGAATGTTCTTGCATTTAATGTTGTCCCAGAAGTATCTTAGGCTGTCTTCATTTCCTTTCATTCTTTTTTCTTTATTCTGTTTTGAAGCAGTGAATTCCACTATTCTGTCCACTTATCTGTTCTTCTGCCTCAGTTATTCTGCTATTGATTCCTTCTAGTGTATTTTTCATTTCAGTTATTGTATTGTTCATTTCTGTTTGTTTGTTCTTTAATTCTTCTAGGTGTTTTTCTTTAACTCTTCTAGGTCTTTGTTAAACATTTCTTGCATCTTCTCAGTCTTTGCCTCCATTCTTTTTCGGAGGTCCTGGACCATCTTCAATCTCATTATTCTGAATTCTTTTTCTGGAAGGTTTCCTATCTCCACTTCATTTAGTTGTTTTTCTGGGGTTTTATCTTGGTCCTTCATCTGGTACATAGCCATCTGCGTTTTCATCTTGTCTATCTTTCTGTGAATGTGGTTTTCGTTCCACAGGCTGCAGAATTGTAGTTCTTCTTGCTTCTGCTGCCTGCCCTCTGGTGGATGAGGCTATCTAAGAGGCTTGTGCACATTTCCTGATGGGAGGGACTGCTGGTGGGTAGAGCTGGGTGTTGCTCTGGTGGGCAGAGCTCCGTAAAACTTTAATCTGCTTGTCTGCTGATGGCTGGGGCTGGGTTCCCTCCCTGTTGGTTGTTTGGCCTGAGGTCACCCAACGTTGGAGCCTACCCAGCTCTTTGGTGGGGTAATGGTGGACTCTGGGAGGGCTCACGCCAAGGAGTACTTCCCACAGCTTCTGCTGCCAGTGTCCTTGTCCTCACAGAGAGCCACAGCCACCCCCTGCCTCTGCAGGAAACCCTCCAACAGTAGCAGGTAGGTCTGGTTCAGTCTCCTATGGGGTCACTGCTCCTTCCCCTGGGTCCCGATGTGCACACTACTTTGTGTGTGCCCTCCACGAGTCGAGTCTCTGTTTCCCTGAGTCCTGTCAAAGTCCTCTAGTCAAATCCCGCTAGCCTTCAAAGTCTGATTCTCTAGGAATTCCTCCTCCCATTGCCAGACCCCCAGGTTGGGAAGCCTGATGTGGGACTCAGAACCTTCACTCCAGTGGGTGGGCTCCTGTGGTATAAGTGTTCTCCAGTGTGTAAGTGACCCACCCAGGGTTATAGGATTTGATTTTATTGTGATTGCGCCCCCCTACCATCTCATTGTGGCTTCTCCTTTGTCTTTGGAGGTGGGGTATCTTTTTTGGTGAGTTCAGTGTCTTCCTGTCGATGAATTTTCAGCAGTTGTGATTTAATGAATTTTCTATATTAAATTATTTTCTTTATGTAGCCTTTCATATAGTTCTGAAGTTCACCTGAAATTAATTTTGATGTGTGATGTGAGGTTAAAAATCCAGATTGATTTCTTCTCTATGGATATGGATATGTAATAGTCCCAGTTTGGTTGAAAAGACTACCTTTTCTACTTCTGTGATGTATCACATATCAGTAAGAATGTGAGTCTGTTCTGTTGGTCTATTCTATGCCTGTACCACACTGGTTTATTATTTTTTTAAATATCTATTTATTTATTTATTTTACCTGTGCCGGGTCTTCATTGCGGCACCTGAGATCTTTGTTGCGGCATGTGGGATATAGTTCCCTGACCAGGGATTGAACCCGGGCCCCGTGCATTGGGAGCATGGAGTCTTACCCACTGGACAACCAGGGAAATGCCCACACTGGTTTATTATTATTTTTTTAATGTTGATATGTGAGAGGGCATGCTTCTTCAAGAGAGTCTTGACGTGTCCTGGCCATTTACATTTCCATTTAAAATTTTAGAATCGACTTAGTGAAGTTCAACACCCCCCAAATAAAGTTTTGGGATTTCGAGTGGGATTGCACTGAATCTATGAATTAATTTGAGGAAAATTGATATTTTATAATACTGAATCTTTCTTTAAGTCTTTTAAAATACCTTTTAATAAAGTTCTGTAGTTTTTTCCTTAGAAACCTTATGTATCTTTTGTTAGATTTATTGCTAGGCACTTCATAGATTTTTTTTATACTCTTGCAAATGTTATTGTTTTTAGGATTTAATTTTCTGTTTGCTGTGTATATAGAAATTTAATTGGTTTTTCTGCATTGCTAATTGATTTTTCTGCATTGTGAAACTCTCCTAACAGCTTATGTGTAAATACCTTTGGATATTCAACAAACATAATCATATCATCTGTGAAGAATCCAATTATATAAGGTTTTCTTTCCAAGCCTTATAGCATTTAATTACTTACTCCCATTATGCTGGCTGGGGTCCATTTACTATTGACTAGGAAGGTGGACATCTTTGTCCTTTTAATTTCAAAGGGAAATTTTCTGTATTCAGTATGATGTTTGCTATAGCATTCTGGGGGAGGCCGTAGGTAATTTAATAAAGAGGAAAGATGTGATATTCTATTCCTACTTTTCTAAGGATTTTGAATCATGAATATTGAATTTTACTAAATATATTTTCTGCATTTGTTGAGATTATATGATATTTCTGCTTTAGACTGCTAATGTGAGAAACTAGATTCCTGATTTAGTTGTGTTAAACCAACTTAGTATCTGGGATAAAATCAACTTGATATTTTATATGTTTGTGAATTCAGTTTGCTGACATTTTGAGTGAGGGTTTTTGTATCTGTGTTCGTTAAAGAGGTTAGTTTGTGATTCTTTCCTTTTTCATACCATCTATGTTGTTAATCTAAGGCCTTGAAATACTGAATTTCATTCTGAAGTTCCCTGAGGAATAAAAATTAAGCTTTTTAATATGAAAGGTACCGTTGCAATGAAATAGAACTATTTATCCATGCATGTAGTGCAAGGAATATCAAGTATTTGGAATTGATTTCCCTTGAAAAATTTCAAATCATGTTCAGAATTGTTTTGCTTGGCTAATAATGAGAAAATTCCTTTATACAAATTTTTCATGGAGGAAAAGAGTTCTTTTCAAAATCGTTACAAGAATGTTGTTGACATGTATGTAATGGCCTCATCCTTTGAGGAACCAATTTTTAAAAGATAATTAGATTTAAAACTTGCCCATGATTCCATTTCAGTCTCTAAACTAAATGTCAGTGTGGTAAGAGCTTTTCTTGTTCTGGATGACCAGTGACACTAACAATTTGAGTATTGCATCAGTAAATGAGTGGTGTATTTTCTTTTTTTTTTTTTTTTTTGCTGTACATGGGCCTCTCACTGTTGTGGCCTCTCCCATTGCGGAGCACAGGTTCTGGACGGGCAGGCTGAGTGGCCATGGCTCACGGGCCCAGCTGCTCCGCGGCATGTGGGATCTTCCCGGACCGGGGCATGAACCTGTGTCCCCTGCATCGGGAGGCGGACTCTCAACCACTGTGCCACCAGGGAAGCCCTGAGTGGTGTATTTTCTAAAAATAGTCTTTAGAAGCAAAAGACAAGTGTTATAAGTTAAAAAAAAGTAAAATCTAAATAAAAGCCACATGAAGTAAAATATATGTTATAATTTTGATTGATGTTAATTAACTTTCCAGATCATATATATCTTTCTCTATGTCAACACATTCTTTGCGAGAGTGTTCAGAAACCACCTGGAAACCCTGATGATATGACTTGCTCAGCTACAGGGACCCTTCCATCCCTGATTATAAAACCCCCCAAATTTCTGAGATAGTATTAGAAAGGACAAAGAGCTAGGTAGCCAGCATGAGAAAAGGGTTCCTATCTCCCTGGAGTGGCTGTGCAGGTGAGTATATATGTGTAAATGGATATTACTGACAATTGAAACAAATCGGATGTTAAGGAACCCCGAATCCATAAAAAAGGAAAGTGTGCTAAGAGGTAGTTTTCGTGAACACCTGCAAACATGATACATACTAACCGGATGGTAGCTTCCCGCTGTTTCATGGTGGCAATGAGCTGATGAAGGAAATATTAGCATTTTAGAATAAGAGGAGACATCAGCAACCATGCAGTATTACTTCCTCATCCCAGAGATGAGACCAGCGATGTGCCTGTTTATTAGAGTTGGGACTAAATTTGTTTGTTTGTTTGTTTCTTCATTCCTTTATTCAACACGCATTTACTGAGAACCTATTAAGTGTGAGAAATTGTTCTATATACTGGGGATACGGGGGTGAACAAAGTCCTTCCCTTCCTCCCAGGATTTATATTCCAGAGTAGGAGACTGGCAGTAGCGAAGAGCTATGTGATAAAGTGACAGGTGTGGAGAAGTGGGAAGAAGAGAAATGAAGTGGGGGGAGGGAGTGAAGGTGACAGGGATGCTGTTGAGTAGGGTGGTCAAGAAAAGTCTCACTGAGGAGGTGACCTTTGACATGAGGGAGTGAGCCTGTGGTCTTGGAGAAGAATGTTCTAGGAAAAGGGAATAGGAAGCACAGATGCTCCGTGTTCTGGGCAGCCAGGTCAGGGGGTGGAGGCAGGTGGGCAGGCGAGGTGGGCCAGGAGGTGGGGTGAGGCCTGGGACATGTCACCAGGGCCAGAGGCCTGCTGAGAACCTCAGGATTTACTCTAAGTGTCGGAAGGCATTGCAGAGTTTTGAGCAGGGAAATAACGCAGTCTGACTGCAGGTTTGAAGGGTGCCCTCCGGCTGCTGTAGAAACGTCTGAAGAGAGACCAGGATGGAAGAGGGCTTGGTGGGGAGGGGAGGTGGCTGCAGCTGCATGGCGCGAAACCAGGAGTAACGAGTGAGAGAGACAGCGTGATGACTTCTTGACATATTTTAAAGGTTCAGCAACGAGACTGGCAGAAGAATTGGGTGTGGGATACAGGGGGGATCCAGGCCCCGCACCATGCTGCCTGTTCCCTTCCACCCGACTACCCCTCCTTAGAAGGCTTTGCCGGAATGTGCTTTTACCCTTCTTTCTCAGGGATGTTTTTGAGTCAAGGCTTCAGGCTGTTTGCTGGGCAGACATCCTTCTCATCTGCGGTGATGGAAGGTTTGTTTACAGCCCACCTGCCCACAGGTGTCACTAACTTGGCATGGGATTGACTTCAAATGCCTGCACCTGGTTCAGTTTACACCTGAAAACTTCGTAATGTTTTCCTTTAATCTCTGCATTGACCTGAAAATTGCTAAGTCTTTCTGAGGTTAGATTTGCTTCAAGAGAGATGGGGCATTAATATGGCTGCCGTAGCTTGGCATGTTGGCCCTAAAGAAATGATCCTGGAAGAAGGAGAGACTCTATTAGTTTGTGCCCGCTCACAGCAGAGAGGCGTTTGCATACAGAACAGTCCCAACAGTGCCGTGTTCCACTGGTACCAGGTCATTAAACGGGCCAGAGGACAGGGCTCTTGGAAGGCAGCGTCCCTCACTCTGGTTCAGTGACACTGAGTCTTGACTCTGAATTGATGCCAAAGGCAGATCCGTTAGGTTTCGTGAATGCTGATTGCCGGCTGTTTTGTTCCTTCTTCTAATAAAATACAAGGAACACATACTCAATCAGGATTTCTTCACTAACGAAATATTCCTTTTCATGCAGTCTGTTAACGCCAGATGTTGTTATTGCTTTTCATTGTAACTTTCAGTGTTATTGTTGTTCTTATTTTTGAGGGGAAAACACACCGCAGCATAGACATTCCCGATGGCTGGTGTTTGAATGGGCCTCGAGAATGAAGATGAGCGTTTTACTTCTCCAATTTCTGATCCAGCCCCACTGCTGACTTACCAAGGGGAGGAATGCGTGGAGTTGGTGTGTTTCCAAAAGTGGCATTTTCAGTAGTTTATACACCAGGTTGAGGGTTCCTCACAAAGCAGGCATCCCATCTTTTTAGGCGGAGTCTGTCAAGGTGACAGTACATTTCATCCTGAAAGCAAATATGAGTGGAAGTGGATCGAGTAGTTGTCCTGGAGCCCAGCCACCTGTCAGGTGCAGGTGTAGCCTAGATGTGTAGGGTTTGGAACACGAAACAGCACCTTAACCACGAGGGCGGTTTGAATGCTCAGAGATGTTTCCAGTTAAGCTGACGTCAAGGTCCCGTTTTAGCCCCTTATTAGCTGTGTGGGAATTATGCTTCAGTCTATGCATAGACTTCAGATCCTTAGATCAGAGTGCTTGCAGGTAGCATAGGAGACCTTGAAAAGTGTGGGAGTTATGGCCCTTTAGAGCGACCTCTCTGTTGCATCTGATACGCTTGTCAGTTTCCTTCTTCAGACTCCACCCCTCCAGCTCCCGTGACAGCAAACCTTCCTGGGTCTCCCTCCACACCACCTGGATCTTCTCCAGGGTTTACCCTTGGCCACTCCTTTGATCCCACTGCATATTCTTCCCAGATAGCCTCCCTCCCGCCTTTTTTTTTTTTTTTTTTTTTTTGCGGTACGTGGGCCTCTCACTGTTGTGGCCTCTCCCGTTGCGGAGCACAGGCTCCGGACGCGCAGGCTCAGCCGCTCTGCGGCATGTGGGATCCTCCCGGACCTGGGCACGAACCCGTGTCCCCTGCATCGGCAGGCGGACTCTCAACCACTGCGCCACCAGGGAAGCCCCTCCCGCCTTTTTAACAGCCTGTGGACAGACGCCTGTGAGCTGTTGGCTCCAGCCCACGCCCCTCCCTGCAGCTTTGACCTGCGTCTCCAAGTCCCCTTAGTCCTGTCCTCCTGGCTGTCAGTCACCCCGTCCTCTACAGCTTCTACACCAGATTCTTCTTTTTTTAGTACGGTCTTATCTATTTATTTGGCTGCTCCGGGTCTTCGTTGCAGCACACGGGGTCTTTTTAGTTGTGGCATGCAGGATCTTTGCTGCCGTGTGCGGGATCTTTTCATTGCGGCATGCGTGCGGGATCCAGTTCCCTGACCAGGGATGGAACCCGGGCCCCCTGCATTGGGAGCGCGGAGTCGTACCCACTGGACCGCCAGGGAATTCCCTCCACCAGGTTCTTCACGTTGCCCTCAGCCTGGTCCGCCCTCTGAGAGCTGTCTTGGCTGGGGACCCTGCTACCCGTCCCCTGAAGCACTCCCAACCTCCGCTGCAACAGCACATCAATAACTGACTTATAAATGTGTTGGATGATATAGCTTCTTTTAAAATTGTTATCGAAGTAACTCACGCCCATGGTTAAAACGTCAAATAGTGCAGCATGGCTTAGACCCCTTCCCGTCCTGCCAAAAGGAAACCCTTTTAACACCTGTAACCGCTTCTTCTGGTGGCTCTTGCCATATATCTGAGCTCTGCACTCACGCTGTTATTTCTTCATCCACCAGCTTGGACAGTGTCTGCTGGTTTCCTGCCATACTTTCCCATCTCTCCTTCCCCCTTTACCCAGTGTAGTTGTATCACAATCTTTAGTTCCCCTATTTCAGTAATTTAAGTAACATAGTTTTATTGTGTATCTTGTTTCATCTCTCCAGGTGGAGTCACCTGGTCCCTGACTTGTAGGCTGAGGTCCCGGCACCTCTCCCCCTTCTCCCTGTCCCCTTCTGTCATGTCCATGGACCTTCCAGTTGCCCATATTGATACGGTTTATTTGATAAGTTGATACATTGCTTTTCCCTCAGAGCTTTGAGACGCTGCTCCACTTTGGTGTCCGGTGCTGCTGATAAGCCTGATAACGATCTAGTTGTCTTTGCTTTGCAGGTGACCTGTGCTTTCTCTTTGGAGACCTTTAGAATATTTTCTTTACTTTGGGGTCCTGAAATTTCTCCATATTGTGTTCAGGAGTGTGTGTCTCTGTGTGTGAGTGTCGGTGTGTGTGTGTGTCTGTGTGTTTTATTTCATTAATTTTCCAATTTCTCCTACTAACTTTCTCCCATTTTCTCTGTTCACTCTTTCTAGAACTTCTGTTAGATGATGGACAGTTAGACAAGCTGGAAATCATCTTTTAGATGCCTGTATTTTCTTTTTCTATATTCTGGATGGTTTTCTCTGCTTTATCTTCCAATCTTTTATTGATTAAAAAGATTTTTGTGTGTCTTCCTTTTTTGTTCTGTGATTGATTTTTTCATAACATCCTGTACTTATCTTATGGATGCAGTATTTTATCAGCTCTCTGAGAATAAAATAATGACATTTTAAAAACTTCTTTTAAAGGTGCAGAAATTTCTCATATACCCTCTGTTCCCATGCATGCATAGCCTCGCCCATTGTCAACATCCCCCACCAGAGTGGTACACATGGTATAGTTGATGAACCTACATTGACACATCATAAGCACCCTTGGTGTTGTATGTTCTGTGGATTTGAACAAATGTATTGATATAATGACCCATTTCCATCTTTATATTATCATACAGTGTATTTTCACCGCCCTAAAAATCCTCTGTGCTCCATCTCAGCATCTGTTCCCCGCCCCCATCCCTTGCAACCACTGATATTTAATTGTCTCCATAGTTTTTCGGTTTTTCTTTTTTTTTTTTGCAGGATTTCATGTAGTTGGACTTATACTACAGTGTGTGTAGCCTTTTCAGATTGGCTTCTTTCACTTAGTAACATGCACTCAAGTTTTCTCCTGTCTTTCATGGCTTCAGAGCTCGTTTGTTTTTGACAGTGAATAATATTCCATTGTCCGGATGTACCACAGTTTATTTATTCACCTACTGAAGGACATCTTGCTTGCTTCCAAGTTTTACAGTTATGAATAAAGTATCTATAAAATCCATGTGCAGGTTTTTATGTAGACATACATTTTCAACTCCTTTGGGTAAATGCCAAGGAGTATGACAGCTGGATTCTATACTAAGAGTATGTTTAGTTTTATAAGAAACAGCCAAACTGTCTTCCAAAGTGGGGCTGCACCATCTTGCATTCCCACCAGCAGTGAATGAGAGTTCCTGTTGCTCCACATCCTTGCCAGCATTTGGTGTTGTCAGCGTTTGGGATTTTGGCTGTTCTAATGGGTGTATAGAGGTATCATTGTTGTTTTAATTTACACTTCCCTGATGACATATGATGTTGAGTATCTTTTCATGTGCTTATCTGCCATCTGTATATCTTCTTTGTTGAGGCATCTGTTAAGATTGTTGGCCTGTTTTTTAATCAGGTTTTTTGTTTTCTTCTTGTTGAGTTTTAAGGGTTCTTCGTATATTTTGGGTGACAGTCTATTATCAGATGCGTATTTGCAAATTTTTTCCCCAGCCTGTGGCTTATCTTCTCATTCTTTTGACATTGTCTTTAGCAGAGCAGAAGTTTTTAATTTTAATGTAGCCCAGCTCATCAACTTTTTCTTTTATGGATTGTGCCTTTGGTTTTGTAGCTAAAAAACTCATTGCTACATCCAAGGTCATCTGTGTTTTCCCCTATGTCATCTTCTAGGAGCTTTATAGTTTTGCATTTTACACTTAGGTCTGTGATCCATTTTGATTTAATTTTTGTGAAAGGTGTGTCTAGGCTCATTTTTTTGCATGTGGATGTCCAGTTGTTCCAGCATTATTTGTCAAAAGACTGTCTTTGCTCCACTGTATTGCCTTTGCTCCTTTGTCAAAGATCAGTTGACTGTGTTTATGTGGGTCCATTTCTGTGCTATCTGTTCTGTTTCATTGATTTGTCTGTCTATTCTTTCATCAATACCACAGTCTTGATTACTGTAGCTTTATAGTAAGTCTTGAAGTTGGGTAGTATCAGTCTTTCAACTTTGTTTTTCTCCTTCAATTTTGCATTGGCTATTCTGGGTCTTCTGTCTCTCCATATAAACTTTAGAATCAGTTTCTCAATATCTGAAAAATAACTTGCTGGGATTTTGACTGGGATTGCATTGACTTCATAGATCAGGATGGCAAGAACTGACATCTTGACAAGATTGAGTCTTCCTATCCTTGAACATGGAAAATCTCTCCATTAATTTAGTTCTTTTTTGATTTCCTTAATCACAGTTTTGCAGTTTGCCTCACATAGATCTTTTACATTTTTGTTATATTTATACCCCAGTGTTTGTTTCACATTCGGGGGCACTAGTGTAAAGGATACTGTTTTTAGTTTCCATCTGTACATTGCTTGTATACAGAAAAGTGACTGACGTTTGTATGTTAACCTTGTATCCTGGGACCTTGCTGTAACTGCTTATGAGTCTCAGCAGCCTCACTGGCGTTTGGATTCACTCAGATGAGAAGGAGTTTACAGTGACATCTCCTTGTAGCAGTGAGTTGGTGTTGTATGATTCCATTTTGGATCCCTTCTCAGTTTTGTTTTGTTTTTTTAAGTTATAGAAAAAGCATGCAGGCACATCTGGAAAGAAACACACCAAATTGTTAACAGTAGTTACTTTGTCAGTGTGGGGTAAGGACTCAGTATCTACTTTATGTACTGCTGTATTTGTTTTCTTTAACTACTTAGATTTTTAAATAAAAACTAATAAAGGGAAGTAAATCGTACACGTACAGCTCAAAGAGTTACTTAAAGTGAATACCTGTGAACCACTGCCCAGATCAAGACGCAGGGCAGCCCAGCCCCGCAGAAGCTCTGCCGTGTCCTTCCCCAGTCACAGTGCCTCTGTCACCCTAAAGTAACCACTGGCCAGATTTGTAAGGTTATGACTTCCTTGGATTTCTTTATAGGTTTACCTAAGTATGGATTCCTAGTGACTTTCTGGGAACTGATTTAAGATGAATCATGATTTAGGATCACGTTTAAATGGAGTCATCCTTTGGGCTTCCTTTGCTTGCCTTCCTTTGTGTGGGGTTTATTCCCATGGTTACCTGGAGCTGTAGTGCATTCATCCTCACTGCTGCAAAATATTCCATTATGTGAATATATGACAGTTTCTTTAGCCAGGCTGCTCTTCGTGGACATTTGACTAGTCTCCAGTTTTACACTGTTGTGATGCTGCTGGGAGCATTCTCGTACGGGTATCCTGATACATGTGTCCTCGGGGTTCTCCCAGGTGGATACTGGGGCGTGGAATTGCTGGTCATGGAGTATGCCTGTCTTCAGCTTTACGAGATGCTGCCAACAGTTCTGAAGGGGTTTTTGCCCATTAATGCAGCATATTGTCAGACTCTAAAATTTGTTATTCTGATAGGTATAGAGTGGCATCTCTTTGTAGTTTTTCTTTATATTTTGCTGATGGCTGAGTTGAACTCATTTTTACATGTCGTGTGGCCATTTGGATTTCTTCTTCACTGTTGGGTTATCTTTTTCTTTTTGATTTGTAGGGTTTTTAAAAAATGTGTTTTGGGTTCACATTATCTGTCAGTTCTATGTGTTACAAACAGCTTTTGCCACTCTGTGACTTGCCTTTTTACTTCCTTTGGGGTATCTTTTAATAAACAAATATTTTTATTGTGGTCTAATCAATATTTGTGGATAGTGCTTTTTCTGTTTTATGTAATAAATCTTTTCCTAATCCGAGGTCAAGAAGGTGTGGTTGTATTTTTTTTTCTAAACCTTTGTGTCTCACATTTAGTTCTTCTGCCTGGAATTGACTCTTGTGCATGCTGTGAGGTCAGGCTCAAATTTCGGTACTAAAAACAAATAGACACACACCTATGTTTCTTTAGCAACAACATGAAAATCAAGCACGTGATGGAGGCAGGGCCATGTGGTTGAGCCTTAACCTGACCTTGCGATGTGGTTTCCGTCCATCGTACATGCGTCCTCCTCTGCCTCTGTCCCTCCCGGTAGCCCCTTAGGAGCCACCGTCCTGCCCTTGGTCAGTGTGTTATCGAAGGTGAATGGGAAAGGAAAAGTCTTATAATAAGCATTCTGCTTAGCTGTAGTTCGACTCTGTCTTCATGAGTCTTTTTACACGTGGAAACTAATACTTTGTAAATGTGCATCTTATTGCAAAGCAGAGTCTAAAACTTTAGCAGTGATGATTTTTGTCTCAGTATTGAAGTGATCACCCACATTTTGAATGTAGCCATGCTATTTTTTTTTTTTTTTTTGTGGTACGCCGGCCTCTCACTGTTGTGGCCTCTCCTGCTGCGGAGCACAGGCTCTGGACGCGCAGGCTCAGCGGCCATGGCTCACGGGCCCAGCTGCTCCGCGGCATGTAGGATCTTCCCAGACCGGGGCACGAACCCGTGTCCCCTGCATCGGCAGGCGGACTCTCAACCACTGCACCGCCAGGGAAGCCCGAAGTCATGCTTTTAATGTGTAGAAAGTCAGTCTTTAATTTCGCTAAAAAATTATTGGAACTTTCAAGTATGAATCTTGAAATTGAACTGAACTTGCTTTAAAAATAATCTTTCTTATTCCCAGAAGAATGTTTCTATTAGCAAAAAAAAAAAAAAAAAAAAAAAAAGCTTGAAATAGCAGTGATTATTTTCTGCATGCAGGTCTATTGGAAAGAAAAGAAACATGCATCTGGAAGAAATTTAAGAGGTTATCTAGTGCAGGATTTTACCTCTAAGAAGTGGACTATTCTCGCTTTTAATATAATTCCAGAAAATAAAATTCCACACCCTCCCCTGGTAATGTTTAATATACTTCACTGTCAGTGAATTTTCCTTATGCTATGTCTTAAGTGCATTTTCTTACTCTGTTTCAAATGGAAACAGAGAAATGGGGCCAAGCGTCTTGTGTCTATAATAATCCTCCCCCTGCCTGATGGCCATTGCTAAATCCCACACCATCCTTCTCTTTGTGGTATAATCTGTTTGTTTAGCTCTTTCTCTTATGCCAGCTTCCAACTTCTCTAATTACTGTTTTTTTCCCATGTAAATTCTCTCCATATCCTCTATAAATTATGATTTATAGACTCAAAAATCGAACCTAATACTTTTGCCAATGTATGACCGTTTGGTCATACCCTCACTAACCAATGAGGGTGTCACTCTAGAGAGTTCTCTAACCGAGCCTTCTAACCTGAGGTTTTTTTTCATGATAAAAAGATTTTTGGACTGAAGGCTCTACATGGCAGTTCGAACACGCTTGTTTATCTCTGCTACCTAAGATTACCCAGATTAGGCAGCAAATAAGAAAGGCATAAATCCACTCGGACAAGGAATTTGGGAAATGAGGCTTGGTGGATGAGGAGTGTCGGCAAAAGTTCGGAGGCTTGACAGGGAAGTTTGGATGGGTGGGAGTCGAATTGGCAGAGGGGAGGAGGCTGAGAGCCAGGTGCCCACAGGGAGGGAAGCAGCCTGGGGAGAGTGACTGTGGTTGGGGCCCAGAGGCTCTGCAGTTGGCACTCCAAGCTGTACAGAGGGCAGGTGAGGGAGAGGTCGGCACTGGGGTCAGTGGGAGCCCAGGTAAGGAGCAGTCGGACTCCCTCTCTCATCAGGCTGCTGGACAGACACCCCTGGTAGGTATATTGTCTGGAGAAATTAGAGCAGAGACGTGCTGGACTTGGAAACAGCAAATACAGGTGAGAGTGCAGGTGAGACGCTTTGGAGAAAATAGGAGTGTTATGTAAACGTCTACACGTAGAAAGTCGCCGCCACCTCCCTTCTGGGCACCCAGAGCTCTGACAACCAGGCTTGTATCCCTCCATCCCTGGATTAGAGGACTAGAAGGTTCTTCTCTGGGAAACTGACCAGTTGAGGAGATAAGACATAAGTTCACCTTTTTTTGGGTCCCACAGGCACAGCCAAGGGTCACCACGCATTGAGGGTCATCTCTAACACGAACGAATGGGACCAAAACAAATACACAGTCAGGGGAAACAGAGAGAAATGCAGAGAGGAGAAAAAGGTCAACAAACTATAATTGGTATTCTTTGAGAGGTTAGAGAAGATATTGCATCTGTGAGAGAGGGCTTGGAAATTGATAGCAGAAATTAAAAATTCAGTGAAGAGTTGGAATGTTGATGACAGAAAACATGAGAGAAAAGAGGAGGAAATGAGAGGCTCCTTTTAGGAAGCCCAAAATCTGATTAGTAAGAGGTTTAGAAAGAAAACGAAAATGCAGAAAACAAAACTAAAGGAGAATGGTATGGAATACTCTTTCAAAATTGAAGGACATAAATTTCCACAGAGAAGGGGTACATTAAGTGCAATATATAACAAAGGACCAGTTCCAAAACATATTTGATAAAGTCTGTGAATAACAGACATTTTTGCTATAAGTTTTAACAGAGAGAAAAAGTAGGTCACATACAAAGGTTCAGGAATCTGACTTCTCAACTGCAGTAGTGCAATGTAGAAGAAATAGAGCTCTACCCCCAAATTTGAGGGAAAATAGCCTCCAGTCTGGAATCCTGGAACTGGCTGGATTGTCAGCCAAATGCAAGAGTCGAATAAGGCTATTTTCAGACAGACATGAAAGGTCTCAAAAATTGGCCTCCCATGACTCTTTCTTGGTTAGTCCCTGGAGGAAGTGAATAGGAACACGCCAAACACTGTGCGGGGAGCAGGGGAAAGGGAAGGAAGTTCCATGATGGGAGGAGAAGGCATGTTCCAGGTGACACCTACATAGCACCTGCGTGAGGCCTGGAGAACAGCCTTTCCAGATCAGACGGGGATGGAGAGGCAGGAGAGAAAGAAACAGCAGCAAATCAGAGAGATCACTTAGTGTGTTTACCTTTGATGAGATGAGACTTCTGGTTCTGTACTAGAGTATGGGGGGAATGAGTGTTAGAGACCTGAAAAAAAATCAATCAAATGGAAAATTGAGGTAATTATTAACAGGAAAAACAAAAGGTTGCACAAGAAAAGAAATATAATTATAGTACATCATGGGCTCAGCTTTTTTCCCCACATCTTTATTGGAGTATAATTGCTTTACAATATTGTGTTAGTTTCTGCTGTGTAACAAATTGAATCAACTATATGTATACATATACTCCATATCCCCTCCCTCTTGCGTCTCCCTCCAACGCTCCCTATCCCACCCCTCTAGGTGGTCACAAAGCACCGAGCTGATCTCCCTGTGCTATGCGGCAGCTTCCCACTAGCTATCTGTTTTACGTTTGGTAGTGTATATATATCCATGCCACTCTCTCAGTTCGTCCCAGCTTCCCTTTCCCCCACTGTGTCTTCAAGTCTGTTCTCTACATCTGCATCTTTATTCCTGCCCTGCCACTAGTTTCATCAGTACCGCTTTTTTAGATTCCATATATATGTGTTAGCATACGGTATTTGTTTTTCTCTTTCTGACTTACTTCACTCTGTATGACAGACTCTAGGTCCATCGACCTCACTACAAATAACTCAATTTCGTTCCTTTTTATGGCTGAGTAATATTCCACTGTATATATGTGCCACATCTTCTTTATCCATTCATCTGTTGATGGACATTTAGGTTGCTTCCATATCCTGGCTATTGTAAATAGTGCTGCAATGAACATTGTGGTATGTGACTCTTTTTGAATTATGGTTTTCTCAGGGTATATGCCCAGGAGTGGGATTGCTGGGTCGTATGGTAGTTCCATTTTTAGTTTTTTAAGGAACCTCCATACTGTTCTCCATAGTGGCTGTATCAATTTACATTCCCACCAACAGTGCAGGAGGATTCCCTTTTCTCCACACCTTTCCCAGGATTTATTGTTTGTAGATTTTTTGATGGCCATTCTGACCGGTGTGAGGTGATACCTCACTGTGGTTTTGATTTGCATTTCTCTAATGGTTAGTGATGCTGAGCATCTTTTCATGTGTTTTTTGGCCATCTGTATGTTTTCTTTGGAGAAATGTCTATTTAGGTCTTCTGCCCATTTTTCGATTGGGTTGTTATTTTGATATTGAGCTGCATGAGCTGCTTGTATATTTTGGAGATTAATCCTTTGTGAGTTGCTTCATTTAAAAATATTTTCTCCCATTCTGAGGGTTGTCTTTTAGTCTTGATTATGGTTTCCTTTGCTGTGCAAAAGCTTGTAATTTCGTTAGGTCCCATTTGCTTATTTTTGTTTTTATTTCCATTACTCTAGGAGGTGGGTCAAAAAGGATCTTGGCTGTGATTTATGTCATAGAGTGTTCTGCCTATGTTTTCCTCTAAGAGTTTTATAGTGGCTGGCCTTACATTTAGGTCTTTAATCCATTTTGGGCTTATTTTTGTGTATGGTGTTAGGTCATGTTCTAATTTCATTCTTTTACATGTAGCTGTGTAGTTTTCCCAGCACCACTTATTGAAGAGACTGTTCTTTTTCCATTGTATATTCTTGCCTCCTTTGTCAAAGATAAGGTGACCATATGTGCATGGGTTTATCTCTGGGCTTTCTATCCTGTTCCCCTGATCTATATTTCTGTTTCTGTGCTAGTACCATACTGTCTGTCTTGATTACTGTAGGTTTGTAGTATAGTCTGAAGTCAGGGAGCCTGATTCCTCCAGCTTCGTTTTTCTTAAGATTGCTTTGGCTATTTGGGGACTTTTGTGTTTCCATACAAATTGTAAAATTTCTTGTTCTAGTTCTGTGAAAAATGCCATTGGTAATTTGATAGGGATTGCATTGAATCTGTAGATTGCTTTGGGTAGTATAGTCATTTTCACAATATTGATTTTTCCAACTAGGAACATGGTATATCTCACCATCTGTTTGTGTCATCTTTGATTTCTTTCATCAGTGTTTTATAGTTTCTGAGTACAGGTCTTTTGCCTCCTTAGGTAGGTTTATTCCTAGGTGTTTTATTCTTTTTTTTTTTTTTTTTTTTTTTGCGGTACGCGGGCCTCTCACTGTTGTGGCCTCTCCCATTGCGGAGCACAGGCTCCGGACGCGCAGGCTCAGCGGCCATGGCTCACGGACCCAGCCGCTCCGCGGCATGTGGGATCTTCCCGGACCGGGGCACGAACCCGTGTCCCCTGCATCGGCAGGCGGACTCTCAACCACTGCGCCACCAGGGAAGCCCTAGGTGTTTTATTCTTTTTGTTGCAATGGTAAATGGGATTGTTTCCTTAATTTCTCTTTCCGATCTTTCATTTTTAGTGTATAGGAATGCAAGAGATTTCTGTGCATTAATTTTTATCCTGCAACCTTACCAAATTCATTGATTAGTTCTAGTACTTTTCTGGTGGCATCTTTAGATTTTCTATGTATAATATCATGTCATCAGCAAACAGTGACAGTTTTACTTCTTCTTTTCCAATTTGTATTCCTTTTATTTCTTTTTCTTCTCTGATTGCTGTGTCTAGAACTTCCAATACTATGTTGAATAATAGTGGCAAGAGTGAGCATCCTTGTCTTGTTCCTGATCTTAGAGGAAGTGCTTTCAGTTTTTCACCATTGAGAATGATATTTATTGTGGGTTTGTCATATATGGCTTTTATTATGTTGAGGTAAGTTCCTTCTATGCCTACTTTCTGGAGAATTTTTATCATAAATGGGTGTTGAATTTTGTCAAAAGCTTTTTCTGCATCTATTGAGATGATCATATGGTTTTTATTCTTCAATTTGTTAATATGGTGTGTCACATTGATTGTTTTGCGTATATTGAAGAATCCTTGCATCCCGGGGATAAATCCCACTTGATCATGGTGTATGATCTTTTTAATGTGTTGTTGGGTTCTGTTTCCTAATATTTGGTTGAGGATTTTTGCATCTGTGTTCATCAGTGATATTGGTCTGTAATTTTTTTGTGTGATATCTGTGTCTGGTTTTGGTATTGGGATGATGGTGGCCTTGTAGAACAAGTTTGGGAATGTTCCTCCCTCTGCAGTTTTTTGGAAGAGTTTGAAAAGGTTGGGTGTTAGCTCTTCTCTAAATGTTTGATACAATTCACCTGGGAAGCCATCTAGTCCTGGACTTCTGTTTGTTGGAAGATTTCTAATTACAGTTTCAATTTCATTACCTGTGATTGGTCTGTTTATATTTTCTAATTCTTCCTGGTTCAATCTTGGAAAGTTGTACCTTTCCAAGAATTTGTCCATTTCTTCCAGGTTATCCATTTTATTGGCATACAGTTGCTTGTAGTACTCTGTTATGATGGGGCTCAGCTTTGAACAGTACTTAAACAGACATAATAGTGTAATGCAAATGCTGAGTGTTATTGCAACCAAAAACTGATGTAGTTAAATTGAGAGGATTTGGTGGGGTTGCTGGGAAGTGTGTGTAGAAGGCAAGAGAGCTAAATCCTCCCTTTCTACAGTAGGAAGCCCAGAGAGAGTAAAAATGGGTCAGAAGGTGCAGTTGAAGAATATTTGTTAAAATTTGAATGTAAATACTACAAAAACCCCATAAAACAGCTAAAAGGGTTGAAAGTGATTGCCTTTGGTTCCTGGGACTCAAGAATTGGGAGGGCAGGGAGGGCAGAGGTCTGCCATTTTAATTGTGAGCCTGTGTTGCCGTTCAGTTTGGAAATTATGTGCGTGCATTATGTTGATAAAAGTAAAGTAAACCATTTACATAAAAGTATGTTGACACGTGTAAACTTTCATGTATTTCACAAAATACTTTATTAATATTTATTTAAGAAAAACTAACAGCAACAAGTTTTGGGGATATATTGAAAAGGTCACAGTTTCTAGTTTGTTTTGAATCCTGGGTTCAGAGTCATGGTTGGTTTGATATTTGACATTGGAATTTGTGAGAACATAGCTTTATTATTCACACACGGGATGTTCAATTTACTCTTTAATATTTATTAAGCATTAGAAAAAGGTGCCAGAATCATTGGAATTCAAATTTGCCTTCCTTGAGGAAAATTCCAGTTATAGTGAAATGGGCAAGTTGCCTCTTCTGAGTTTAATGATTAGTGTTGATTGTGGTTTGGCTGAAATATACTCCAGATGCACTATTTATTTTAAACATTTAACAAGCCTATAGTGGTCTCCTTCCAGCTCTGGAATCTAAAGGCTTTCAACCTCACAGAGGCCGGGTGAACGATGTGTTACATCATACATAGGATTTTGTAATAAGGTGCTTGAGACAGGGTGGAAACTGAGCCAAGAACCTTAGCTGCTCTCCCCTGTCCCTCCTCCATCACCACGGTGCCCCCCAAACACACCCCAGTCTCTCGGGGCCCGGCGGTGGCCTTCTTGTCCTGTTTGCCTTTTATGTAAGTTTTGCTCTTTCCTTCACTTTTGAGAATATTTACAGGTCAAAATTTATTTTCCATATCAGTGATCTCTTTTTCCAAGGAATTTTAAATTATTATTCTTTTTTTTTTTTTTGGCGGTACGCAGGCCTCTCACTGTTGTGGCCTCTCCCGTTGCGGAGCACAGGCTCTGGACGCGCAGGCTCAGCGGCCATGGCTCACGCACCCAGCCGCTCCGCGGCATGTGGGATCTTCCCGGACTGGAGCACGAACCCGTGTCCCCTGCATCGGCCGGCAGACTCCCAACCACTGCGCCATCAGGGAAGCCCCTAAATTATTATTCGTAATGTGAGTTGAAAGTGCCTAGAATACACTGTTGTTTCTTCTAAATATGTAAGTGCATTCTGAACCCAAATGACCAGGCCTGGACCATAATTAAAAGATTTTTCTTCTCTCCCTCAACATGTTATATAACCAAAACACGTTATGTAAACATGTACCTTAAAACATGTTATATAACCAAAACACGTTATGTAAACATGTACCTTAAAACATGTTATATAACCAAAACACGTTATGTAAACATGTACCTTAAAACATGTTATATAACCAAAACACGTTATGTAAACATGTACCTTAAAACATGTTATATAACCAAAACACGTTATGTAAATATGTACCTTAAAAAATGTTATATAAAAGCCTCAGAAAACCCAACAAGTGATGAGCAGACTTTTGGCAAAACAGTGCTTTTATTGTTGCATCATCTAGAACCTTCACCTGTTGGCTAACATATATTTTTTTTAGCGCGTAAGACTCTGAGTGTCTTTTTGCATCTGTTCTATTTTGGGTGTAAAAGTACCAGGAGATTCTCCTTTGAGGTACTGGCGAGCTCTCAGAAGATGTTTTTGGAAAATCACTGTCAGGTATTTCTAGGGAAGAGGCTTCTGATGATTCACCTGCTGTCAGCTCCCACTGGGAAGAGCATCTTGGCAGTTAATGGACTTTGTGAAGCTGCAGGAGCGCCCTGCACCCTGGCCCTTAATGTGGCACGGATTCAGGGACCTCGGTTACAGTGGCAAGACCTCAGCTTGGTTGACTTAAAGTTCTTTGCCAGGAACAGTTGGGTTTGTTTTTAGTTTTCATCTGGGTTTGGGTAGAGATCAGGACGGCTTTTAAGATATCATTTTATTAGCAGTTTAGCAGGATATCTAAATAATTGCATGATGAAACAGGTAAGTGGAAGCATGCAGTGTCTGTCTTTTTATGTCTGGCTCATTTCACCGAGCATAATGTCTTCAAGGTTCGTCCATGTTGCAGCAGGTGTCAGAATTTCCGTCCTTTATAAGACTGAATAATAGCCCGTTGTATGTATAATACGACCACATTTTGCTTATCCATTCATCTGTCAGTGGACATCTGATTTCACTCTTTTGGCTAATGTGAATAATCCTGCTATTAACATTGGTGTACAGATATCTGTTCATGTCCTGAAGGGCCAATTTCTGACCTATAGGTCCCTACACCTCAGTAGACTGAAAAAGGATTTAACTTATATTCTTAAAGAATTTCTGTTGTTGTGCATTGTCAGAGGATATTCCAAGTATTTATTTTCTAAATGATTTGATGGCACGTTTAGTTAAGGAAATTCTAGTAGGCTTTACGACCTCCTTCTAATTCTTAATGATGCGTTCCTGTCTCAGTGGAGAGTGATGAGGCACAGTTGTTCCAACACTTCTGTTGAGGTTCACAGATTTCTTCGACAGAAGTAAAGGCAGAGCTCTTATTAGAAAGAACAGTGTCTAATAACTTGTGTGTGGTCAGTAACTTGCACAAAAATTGATTGTTGTAGCAGGAATAAGATGGACATGTGGGCATTTTGTTATTTTGGGGAAGGAAAAAATGTAAACCTTAATATTGAAACACAGCCCCTTAAGCATACATTAAAGCCATATTTAACTCATTTATCAAAATATGCTTAAGGGGCTTCCCTGGTGGCGCGGTGGTTGGGAGTCTGCCTGCCGATGCAGGGGACACGGGTTTGTGCCCCGGTCTGGGAAGATCCCACATGCCGCGGAGCGGCTGGGCCCGTGAGCCATGGCCGCTGGGCCTGCACGTCCGGAGCCTGTGCTCCACAACGGGAGAGGCCACAACAGTGAGAGGCCCGTGTACCGCAAAGAGAAAAAAAAAAAAAAAAAATATATATATATATATATATATATATATATACGCTTAAAGAAATATTTTATTATATTGGTATATTTGATATCAAATATCAGTGAGTATAGAAATTGGGTAAAAATATTGAAAGTAAATATTCTACTTCACTAAATTTTTCTGCATACATTTATTTGTATAATTGAATTAAACATGTAAAGCAAATTGAATGTTTTCTTGTTTCCTCGTAAAACCTTTGTTCCTTGCGTTAAATGAAGGGAAAAGTACTCTAGTGATTTTATCCAACACTACGGCAACTGCACATCCTGAACTTCAAACTCTATCACACTCCGTAACTGTACTTGCACATTACACACTACGTGCCTCGCTTGCTTGCTTTTTTGTGTTTTCTTTTGCCGTTTTTTAAAAATGGGGTTGTCTCATTGGTTCCCCACCAGCTGCTCTCAGCATCTTCCATCCTCGTCCGTCTGGAGACTGTGGGAGGAAACGTGCGTTGTGGTTTCATTTGATCATTTGACTTGTTTTATTACCTCATCTCTTTAACGTACCCATTTCATTCATCCAGAAGCATTTATTGAGTGCCTTTTATGTTTGAAGCCCTGTGCTAGGCGCTGGGAAGGAAGGAATAGAAAAAGGCAAAGTCCTTGCTGTCAGCAAGAGGCCGTGCACGATGGCATTTTATACTTTCTCAGCATCCATTATCATCAAAGAAAAAAAGAGTCGTAGGCCAGGGTCTGCCTTTCTGGGATACGTCTGTGAGAAAATTCTCAGAATCTCATTTTCCATGAGAGGCTTGTCTGTGAATTTACATCTTCAATTAAATGGTGACTGTTCTATAGAAAGTCTTTTCTTGATATTTCCTACATTTCATCTCAGCTCAACCGGGAGGATGGCCACATCCTCCTACAGCAGACACCCAAGGTGGCCACTTAACCACTGTGAACAGGCCTCCCTGACAGGCCAGACTCGGCGTTGGTCGGTCAAGTCCAGAAATAGGACTTGAACCGTTTCACCGGAGACAAATGCATCATTTGTAGCCTCAGGGATGACCTGGGAGTGGCCTTGCTGTGCTGCAGTCCCAGCCCCAGGAATCCCTGTGCAGCTGTGGTGTCACCCTCGTCCTGGGAGATAAGCTGTTGAAAGTAGAAAGTGTCTGAGAGAATGGCTGGTTTCTCCCATGGTTCTTGCTCTTGAAAGCTGCTCTTTTTGAAAGGAAAGAGGCTCAAAGTCCCTTCCATAAAGCATAGTCTATTTCTTTGCTCTCTTCCCAGGGGGCTTTTTTTGTTTCTTAGATTCACAGCCTCCATTTGGAGGATGAAGTTGGATGTCCATAATTACCGAGTGGGATGGATGAAGATCAGACCTACTGTGTAATCTACATACATATTCTGTGTAATCTCCCAGCATGGCTCTGGGACCATTTTCCATATTTCTCTAGAAATATAATGAAATATTTGGATAAGCCAGTTGCAGGTCCTCTCTACTGTTTGTAACATCAGAGTGGTTAAAAAAGGAAGGTCTTCCAAGCTGGTGCATGTTTATTTGGGATCAGCTTTGGTTCAGTTCTGTGTATTTCTTCTCTTTTTTTTTTTTTTTTTTTCTGTACGCGGGCCTCTCACTGCTGTGGCCTCTCCCGTTGCGGAGCACAGGCTCCGGACACACAGGCCCCGCGGCCATGGCTCGCGGGCCCAGCCGCTCCGCGGCATGTGGGATCCTCCGGGATCGGGGCACGAACCCGTGTCCCCTGCATCGGCAGGCGGACTCTCAACCACTGCGCCACCAGGGAGGCCCTGTATTTCTTCTTTTTTAATAAAAAATTTTTTTAATAAATTTATTTATTTTATTTATTTATATTTGGCTGCGTTGGGTTTTCATTGCTGCGCGCAGGCTTTCTCTAGTTGTGGCAAGCGGGGGCTACTCTTCTTTGCGGTGCACGGGCTTCTCATTGCAGTGGCTTCTCTTGCTGTGGAGCATGGGCTCTAGGCAGGCGGGCTTCAGTAGTTGTGGCACGTGGGCTTCAGTAGTCGTGGCTCGTGGGCTTTAGAGCGTAGGCTCGGTAGTTGTGGCACACAGGCTTAGTTGCTCCGCGGCATGTGAGATCTTCCCGGACCAGGGCTCGAACCCGTGTCCCCTGCGTTGGCAGGCGGATTCTTAACCACTACGCCACCAGGGAAGTCCCAGTTCTGTGTATTTCTAAAGTAGTGAAAACAGAGTTTTCTTCTTTCAGAGTTATCAGGCAGCTCTGTGGTTTTTTTTAAATTGAAGTGTACTTGATTCACAGTATTATATTAGTTTCAGATGTACAGCATAGTGATTCAATATTTTTATGGATTATACTCCATTTAAAGTTATTACAAAATAATGGCTGTATTTCTCTGTGCTGTACAATGTATCCTTGTTGCTTATCTCTTTTGTACAGGTCTATAGTTTTTTTTCTTTTCACTATTGGAGAAGAAAATTAAAATCTTATGTCCTTATTTTGAACACCTGAATTTTCATGTTTATTATGTCCAGTGTTTCGGTAATAAAAATTAGTGATAATTTGTTCCCAATATCTTTTAAAGTATATATATATATATATATATATATATATTTTTTTTTTTTTTTGCGGTATGCGGACCTCTCACTGTTGTGGCCTCTCCCGTTGCGGAGCACAGGCTCCAGATGCGCGGGCTCAGTGGCCATGGCTCACGGGCCCAGCCACTCTGCGGCATGTGGGATCTTCCCGGACCGGGGCACGAACCCCCGTCCCCTGCATCAGCAGGCGGACTCTCAACCATTGCGCCACCAGGGAAGCCCTAAATTATATATTTTATTTTTTTTAATTTTTTAACTTTTTTCTAATTTTTTTTATTAGTTTCTGCTTTATAACAAAGTGAATCAGTTATACACATACATCTGTTCCCCCATCCCTTCCCTCTTGTGTCTCCCTCCCTCCTACCCTCCCTATCCCACCCCTCCAGGCGGTCACAAAGCACCGAGCTGATCTCCCTGTGCTCTGCGGCTGCTTCCCACTATCTATCTACCTTACGTTTGGTAGTGTATATATGTCCATGCCTCTCTTTCGCTTTGTCACAGCTTACCCTTCCCCCTCCCCATATCCTCAAGTCCATTCTCAAGTAGATCTGTGTCTTTATTCCTGTTTTAACCCTAGGTTCTTCATGACATTTTTTTTTCTTAAATTCCATATATATGTGTTAGCATACGGTATTTGTCTTTCTCTTTCTGACTTACTTCACTCTGTATGACAGACTCTAGGTCTATCCACCTCATTACAAATAGCTCAGTTTCATTTCTTTTTATGGCTGAGTAATATTCCATTGTATATATGTGCCACATCTTCTTTATCCATTCATCCGATGATGGACACTTAGGTTGTTTCCATCCCCGGGCTATTGTGAATAGAGCTGCAATGAACATTTTGGTACATGTCTCTTTTTGAATTATGGATTTCTCAGGGTATATGCCTAGTAGTGGGATTGCTGGGTCATATGGTAGTTCTATTTTTAGTTTTTTAAGGAACCTCCACACTGTTCTCCATAGTGGCTGTACCAATTCACATTCCCACCAGCAGTACAAGAGTCTTCCCTTTTCTCCACACCCTCTCCAGCATTTATTGTTTCTAGATTTCTTGATGATGGCCATTCTGACTGGTGTGAGATGATATCTCATTGTAGTTTTGATTTGCATTTCTCTAATGATTAATGATGTTGAGCATTCTTTCATGTGTTTGTTGGCAGTCTGTATATGTTCTGTGGAGAAATGTAAAGTATATATTTCTAAAGTAGTGGAGATGAGCCTTATTAAGTTATATTTTTCTTAAGATTGAATTAGAGAAATAAAGTCTTAGTCTCCTTGGTGGAGGCCCATATTCCAGCTGTCGGCTCTGCTTTATTTTGTTGCCTCTGGCAGAGAGCAGATTTATTATTTGGGTTCTATCTAAATCTATAGTTTGACAGCCATGTCCTTGTGGTTACCAAACTCTTCTTTTTCCATAAACTAAGTTGCAACAAACAACTAAATGGCAAAAAACAAAAAAGTTACAGTTGTGTCTCCATAATGAAAACCCCTTTACATTAGCAGCATCAGGTTATTATGTCAGCTGGATTTAATGATGGCAGTCTATTTTTCCCTTTAGAAAATTTAACAAACACAAATATTTATCCAGTAAGAGCTAATATTTTGTTCTAAGCCTTTTGGAGGGGTAGTTTGGTGATTTACTAGAAGGGCTCACAGGATCAGCATGTGGCCACACTTACATCTGGGGTGTTTACAGTGACACAGCCAGGGTTGTGCAGTTTTCCTGTGCCGTCCGTATGAAAGATATCCGAGCTACACCCTCCCGAACGGCGAAAACTACAGCTGACTGTCTGCAGAGCTTTCTGCCCAGAGAAGCCCATTTGGGTCTGAGTTTAGGGTTTTATTGTGGGGATGGTCAGGTAGGCACTGTCTGCCTAGCACGCCCACTAAAATTCCAGCCTCCCAGAAAGAAAGCAGATGTTCACCATAAATCACATTGTTTATGCAGACAGCCTGGACACAGCAAAACCACGTTATAAGTTAGGAGATACTTCACATTGGTTTAGGGAGTTTTGTACAAGCCAAGTTCCCGGACACCAGCCAAGGGCCAACATTGTAAGCAGGCCTTTCTAAGGACAGCAGCCTCGGGCCTGCTGTGTGAATGCTTTCCCACACAGGCCTGCATTTCATTTTTTTTTTTTTTTTTTTTTTTTTTTGCGGTACGCGGGCCTCTCACTGTTGTGGCCTCTCCCGTTGCGGAGCACAGGCTCCGGACACGCAGGCTCAGCGGCCATGGCTCACGGGCCCAGCCGCTCTGCAGCATGCGGGATCTTCCCGGACCGGGGCATGAACCCGCGTCCCCTGCATCGGCAGGCGGACTCTCAACCACTGTGCCACCAGGGAAGCCCTGCATTTCATTTTTGTAAACTGTTTGGAACAGTACGCTGAACTCTAAGTGACAGTGATGGGGAAAGCGCTATGAGTGTTCCTCTGAAGTGTCATCAGGATCAGACTTTGCATTTTATAAAGGTACCTGGAGCCGAAGATGAAAAACTGTGAAGGTTCTCTGTGTAATATACTTCTATTTTTAGAAGTCTCATGAGCCTAATATTTTTAAGTTATAATTCAGTCATCGTCAGGGTTACATTTTGCAGACGCAAGCGCTTGCTTCTGAAATGCTCGAGCTTGGGCATCATACAGTTTAAATTGGTTTTATTGCCAGTAGTTTATCTTCGTGTTCCTGAAGGATTACACCTGTGGGTGAATATTCTAGGAGTAGCTGTTACCTCTCTGATATTTCATTATTGAAGCTTGCAGAACTAAATTGGGTTTATCAGGACACAGGACTGGAATGTAAGGAAGGGCTTCATAAAGTGCTTACAATGTTACTTTTATAAATTAGCCCAATAGCTTTAGAGCCATTTAGGCAATTAAAACAAGTCAGAAATCATGTTTTCTTCTTTTCTGGTTCTGTTTTGAATAACAACTGTTCTAAAAACTCAAGGGAATGACGAGGTTTTACGTAGGTAAGAAAATAAAAATGACGGAATGAAGAAATGGCGAGCAGAAGGGGACTGCCTGTCTGTCTTCCTATGAAAAGACATGGAAGTGTGTTTTGCTCCCCCGTACAAAGGAATCATCTCTGGGCTCCGTTACTCCTTTAGTGTAGTTTCACGACGTGTCACTCAGAACCCGAATTGAAAAGAGGGAAGACGGCAAGCACTTGTGAGGAAAGGAAGAAGCAGGTGAGGGGGGCGGGCCTGGGAGGGCATCCTCAGGAGCCACCAGCCAGCCTGGGGTTGTAGAGTCAACCATCCCTCTGCCACTAACGTGGTTTCAATCTTCTGTGAAATGGACAGTCTTCCCTTCTTGCTGTGGCTGAAGTGACACAGCCCTGGTTTGGCTGACTCTTTTCTTTATAAGGAACCTAAATGGCCTTCCTTTGGGTTAACCTAAGAGGCTTCAGTTACACTGTGTGTGTGTGTGTGTGTGTGTGTGTGTCCTTGTGCCTTCCCTCTTCTTTCTTGGATACTTGGAATGAAGTTCTTGTCAGAACCATGTGGCCGGACCTCCCTTGTGGTGCAGTGGTTAAGAATCCACCTGCCAATGCAGGGGACACGGGTTTGAGCCCTGGTCCGGGAAGATCCCACATGCCGCGGAGCAACTAAGCCCGTGCGCCACAACTACTGAGTCTGTGCTCTAGAGCCTGCGCACCACAACTACTGAAGCCCGTGCGCCTAGAACCTGTGCTCCACAATGAGAAGCCCGTGCACCACAACGAAGAGTAGCCCCCACTCGCCACAACTAGAGAAAGCCCTCACGCAGCAATGAAGACCTAACACAGCCCAAAATAAATAAATAAATAAAATTTATTTTTTAAAAAACAAAACAAACCAAGTGGCCCACAGAAGAGAGCATTCAGAAAATGGTTCTTTGTCATTTAAATACTCCTTTTCCTTCCTCCACCCAAAACTAGACAATCTTCTAGGATTGGAAATATTCCCTGTAGTAAAATCTACCTGCGCCAGAGTTGCCCTTCTTTTGTATAAAGGTGTCTTGTCTCCACTCCAGCGTTTGTTGGTTACTGAAGACCTTTTCTGTCAGATGTTGTAGGGTTCCAGTGAGAACCGCCAGCAGCAGTGTTAGACCGGAGCGGGGAGGACCCTCATCTAGAGCCTCGTGCTCCACTGCAGACACTCGTTGGAGGGAGAGGGGAAGTGGAAGCATTCAGGAGTTACATTTACTCTCCACTACAAAATACATTTTTATGAAGCTAAATATGGAAAACCCGTAAGAGTCAAACTAACAACAGAGAAAATTCTTTGATTGTCCTACTACCCAGAGAAAACATTGACACGTGTGATTGTCCCGTATGTGCTGATAGAGGCCTGACAGCGTGGAGGCAGCAATGAAGAGGACGGAGCTCTTTCTTTCAGTGCCGGGCAGTCCGGGGATGGGCTGGGGTGAACAGGTGGCCACAGGACAATGGGGGGGGCGTGTCAGGTGACCACACGGGGGTTTTAACCAGAGGTCACACAAGCATTCCTGGAGGCCGAACGGATGCTGAAGGATGCACGAGAATATTCAGGCAAAGGTACTGGAGGGAGAGGACAGCCTTCCCAGGCAAAGGGAACAGGACGAACAGAGCTCTCCAGGCAAGGAGAAGGCGTGAAGATCGAGAAACCTCCAACGTAAGTCAGTAGGGCTGAAGCATCCAATCCAAGAAGTGAGGGCTGAGAGTTGAGGTCTCGAGAGGCACGTTCCAGGCAGAGATGTGTACAAGGCTGGGGGCAGGAGTGAGCTTGGGGGTCTCGGAGATGACACAGCCCGTCAGTGTGGGGTCCTGGGGAGCGAGGGGGCAAGGGCGGGAGACCTGCTTTATAACCTTGACCCCAGGGCACGAAGAGCACCGTAAAGCCCTGCCCTTTTCCACTCATCTCACAGTCCCCTGCAGCTTGCCCTGCCTGAAGCACGCCTCGATGTTGTGTTCTCCAAGCCCGTCTCCATCAGCTCAGGAAATGAAACCATCCAGTGGCTCCCAGAATCCATAACACCTCCCGCCTCCCACGTTACCATGCGGTCGCCCAGTCCTTCAGTCTTAGGTCCAGCAGAGAGCCCAGGCTCCTTCCCTTCTGCCTCGCCCGCTCCCTCATCCTCATCTGGACCACTGTTCTCTCGTGCTTGGATCCCTGCCTTGGCCTCCTGGCTGATTTCCCGCCTTGCAAAATGTCTGCCCATTTCCTAATTGGATTATTCGTGTTTTTCACTGTTGAGTTTTGAGAGTTCTTTGTATATTCTAGATGCTAGGCCTTTGTTGGATATGTGCTTTGCAGATACTTCCCCCAATCCATAGCTTAGCTTTTCATCCTCTTGACAAAGTCTTGTGCAGAGCAAAAGTTTTAAATTTTGATGACATCCAATTTATTAATTTTTCCTCTTATTCATTATACTTTTGGTGCCAGTGAAAGAACTCTTTGTCTAGTCTTAGATCCCAAAGATTTTCGCCTGTGTTTTTTTCTAAAATCTCTATAGTTTAACATCTTACATTGAAATTTGTGATCCCTTTTGAGTTAATTTTTGGTCGACATTGTGGGGAGGAGGGACTGTGGATAGTCAATTGCTGTAGCACCCTTGTTGAAAAGGCTGTTTGTCCTCCATTGAATTACTTTTGCACCTTTGTGAAAACCCAGGTGGGCATATCCATTGGGTCTATTTCAGGTTCTCTATCCCGTTTCACTGGGCTGTGTGTCTGTCTCTCTGCCAGTATCACACGGTCTTGATTACTGTAGTTGTGTAATAATTCTTGAAATGGGTAGACTGATTCCTCTCATTTTATTCTTTTGCAAATTGTTTTAGCTATTCTAGTTCCTTTGCTGCCTTATATAATTGTTAGAATAATCTTGTCTGTATGTATAAAACAATTTTGCTGAGATTTTTATGAGTTGCAGTAAGTCTGTATATCAGTTTGGGGAGAATCTGTATCTGTCTTATGTTGAGTCTTTGAATCCATGAATATGTTTTCCAGTCCATGAATCAGTTTATTTAGATCTTTCAATACTTTTGTTAGCATTTTGTAGTTTTCAGCACATAGGTCGTATATATGTTTTGTTAGATTTACACCTAAGTATTTCAGTTCTTTGAGTGATTGTAAATGCTGTTGTATTTTAAATTTGTGTCCACATGTTCACTGATAGTACATAGAAATATGATTGATTTTTGTATTTTCTAGAGACAATCATGTCATCTACAAATATGGGCAGTTTTATTTCTTTACTTCTAGCGTGTCTGCCTTTTCTTGACTGTTGCACTAGCTAGAATTTCCAGTACTAGACCTAACAAAAGTTATGAGGGTGGGCATCCATGCTTTGTTCCCAGTTCAGTATTTCACCATTAATGTAATGTTAGTCGTAGGTTTTTGTAGATACTCTTTGTCAAGTTGAAGTTCCCTCTATTCTTAGTTTTCTGAGAGTTTTTTTTTTTTTATCATGAATGGGTGTTGAATTTTGTCAGATGCTTTTTTTTTGCATCAATTCATCAGATCATGTGATTTTGTTCTATAGCATGTTAATATGGTATATTACATTAGCTTAAATGTATGGGTTCAGTCTGCTATCTTGCAACTGGAATCATGTTTAGTTTCTAAATTTCCAGACACTGAATTGGAGCATTATGTTTCCCTCAGTTATAAGAAATAAAACCTCACTTTTCAGTTGTTAATCTGGGGGTATTAATCGTTGTTTAAATGATTGCAAATGTTTGAAATGTTAACGTTGTTATTAATGGACATTTAGTTGAACCAGTGATTTTGAGCTCAAGTGTATACTTTTTCGAAACCTTCTAATCACGAGAGTTCAGTTGATGTATCACCCATTACAAGAAGGTCTACTTTAAGTAGTAATCAACTTTTATCCCATTTTTTACTGTTGTCATTGGAACAGAAGTTGTAAATCATTAAGTTATCTTAGACCCTTGATTTTGGACATAGTTTAAGGGGCAGCTTGGATGATGAATCCTTCTTTGAGGTGCTGGGAGAGCACCCTGAAATTTTTTTGCAGGCCTTTAGAGAACTGGAAGTCTTCACTAATTATTCTATAAAATTAAACGAGAATGTTTCTCTTCTTACGTATTGTATGGTCTAGTCTACTTACGGATAACAGGCACAGGGCTTATAATTTGGAAGTCGGTTTAATATTTTTTAAAGTACTAGAGACCTCTTTCTTTTTCTCACCAAAGATGGTTTCGAGCCTTTGCTGTTCTCCTTCGTAAACTCTTCTCTGCAGACTCAGTGCCCTCACCTTCTTTAACCAGCAACATCTTTGGCCCTGTCAGCCCCCCCGCATGTTTTGGCAGCTGCCTGTGATCAGAAGCTTCTGCTGGGAGGAAATATTGGGAAGTGCAGTGGAGAGACACAAAATATAATATATCGTTATAATCACCAAAACTGTTTGGATTGCAAACTCCCCACTTAACCGGAGGAGGAAAAAATACTGCTGCTTGCAGGATTAGTCCTGATCAACTGCCTATTATTATTATTATTAGATTTCTTCTAGGCATTTCTTATGCCTCTTTAAGCTGTCATTCCCTGTGCATTTTAGGTACCTGTGAGAGAGTTTAGGTCACTTGGGGCTTTTCCATTTCTGATTCAGTTATCTGTTCCTTCTGCCTTGAGTTCTGACAAGAAATAATTCTTGGTGGATTTCATTTAACTGCCCCGGCCCCTGGTTTAGCGGCCTCTGCAGGGTTGTGATGGGTGTTTTCCTGCTCACATACCACCATCTGCAGCAACTCAATAGGCTGGCGTTTGATTTCCCTGCGGTTTGCTTCTTTGTTATGTAACTGCTCTCCTGCAGCTGAATATCTCACCCCATATGAGCTTGGTAATAACAAGTGTGTTTTGGGGTTTTTTTTTCCAAACTTTATTCTGATTTTCACACATCACTGAATAGGATATATTTTCTTATTATACTTACTTTAATTTAGGCCTTTAGGAAAGAAGACAAAACGCCTGGATCTGAGTTTTTTACGACAGTGGATTTGGTCGGGGGTGGAGGTGCTGGGGAGACCGGCCAGAACGTTTTGGGAGGCTGTATTTTGATCTAAGACAAAAGATTCTTTTTTCCTCCTTTCATGCTTTTGAGTATCTTATCATTTTAGCCATTTTAAGAAGTTCTGTCTAAGCTTTATCATATATCTAATTTTTTTCTCTTCAATTATATTGCATACTCCTTGAAGAAAAGAGAAGGATCTTTAAAATTCTCTTCTATACTCCCCAGCAGGGAGGCTTCCAAATATATTGTAGATGCTCAACAGATTGAATGTTATTCTGTGCCCTCTGTGCTGTCGATATACAGATTGGGCAGGTCCAGTCCTGCCCTCAAGGGGCTTATAGTCCCTTAAGAGGACACGAAGTGCCTAGAAATATGTGACTGGAGACAGAATGTCTGCGCCACGAGAAAGATGCAATCAAGGGACTTGAAGGCTAAGCAGGAGAGAATCTATAGCAGTAAAGAAAAGCTTCGTGAACAGTTAGGTATTTAAGATGAGTCTTGAAGAAGGAGGCAGATTTGGAAAGGAAAAAATTAAGAGTAGGGAATGGGGAAGCGCAGCGGGAAGCGGAGAGGTTCCGAGGGGCCGGCCCTTCCATTGCCCCCAGGATCCTTGCCTGCAGGAGAAGAGCAGGAGCGGTGGGGAAACCTCGGGGCACTGCCTGCTGGAGGAGGTGCAGCTCTGGGCTGCACAGTGATGCCCAGGGCACATTCAGATGTGCAGCGGTGCTTGAGCTGGATCGGGCCACGGCGCACCAGAACAGATGGGAATCTGAGGTCTGCTCCATGCAGATGGAGGCCCTGAGAGCAGATTGAATTCAGTTGCAGAAGATAAAATTCTTTTCATCCAAAGAAGTCATTGTTGATACACAGTTTCACCTTGGCTACACGCTGCAGAGGTGAGACGTTCAGGTCTGTAGCCAGAACACTCAGGGAGGCTGTATTTTGGTTGATAATTAAGATTCTCTTTTCTCCCCTCCTGGTTTTGAACATCTTATCATTTTGGCATTTGTAAGAAGTTCTGTTTAAGCGTTGCTTTCCACATATTTAATGTTTTTCCCTCGGATTACATGTTCCTTGAAGAAAAGGATCTTTAAAAATGTCTTCTATCCTCCCATAGCAAGGAGGATTCTAAATATATTTTTTCTTCATTATGTGTAGATGGGAATGAATATTCTGGCAGGCTGATTCATTAGTTATTTTACATTCATCTAGAAAGCTTGTGCTTTGGGGATTTACATTTTTCCTTTTCTCAAATAAGGATAATAGATATCTGATCCCTTAGTAGCATGTCCTGAGGATTAGGGAAATAATCTTGTCTGTGATGAGTTTCGAGCTCCCTGGAATTAGTCAAAGGTTTTAAATTTATCATCGTCATGTTTTCATTTGATGGGAATGGCAGCTTTACCAAGTAACCACTGACTGGGGTTCTTCGAGCTCAGAGCACAGCCCAGGTTCTAGGCTTGACCTTGAGCCCCGCTGACCTCTGTCTTTTTTTTGTGTGTGTGTGGTACGGGGGCCTCTCACTGTTGTGGCCTCTCCCGTTGCGGACCACAGGCTCCGGACGTGCAGGCCCAGCAGCCATGGCTCACGGGCCCAGCTGCTCCACGGCACATGGGATCTTCCCGGACCGGGGCACGAACCCGTGTCCCCTGCATCGGCAGGCGGACTCTCAACCACTGTGCCACCAGGGAAGCCCCTGACCTCTGTCTTGAAGCAGCTGCTTCCGGAGAGGCCGGGGCATGGCTGCAGCCTTGGTCCTGCTGTGTGTGTGGTGGGACAGCAGCTCCTGGAGCCCCGAGTGCAGGGAAACGCTGTGCTGAACACAACTCCGTGGCTGCTTCCAGGGGCCTCCTGTTGTCACCAGCCCCGTTCTCATTCGAGCGTCTGTGAGGTGAGACGTAAAGTCCGCGAGCTTTGTGGACCGTCGTCCTTTTCTGCTTTGCTCTTGGTTCCACAATTTTATGGAAACGAGATTTTTAGCGTCTGAATTACAGTGAAGCTTATATAACATGGTTATAATTTATAAATGTAGAGAGTAAACTAAATACAAAGTCTATTACTGATCTATGTTAATGAAAGAAAGAGTTGCAGATATTATGAAATTTCATAGATACAACCTTTTCATTCACTCCTATCTGATACTCATTCGTCAGTAATGGGAAGGGGGATTTGTGGTGATGATCAGTTAAACGTTGATCAGAGGCCGGAGCCTAAGGGCAGAGGCGGCTGCAGGAGGCAGGGTCTTCTCTTCTCCGTGTGACACCCCTTCCTTGCTGCCTGTCCTGAGTGGAGGTCCACAGGTCTCACCTGTCATGTGACATCACGCACCTTTCCGGCTCTCTCTGCCTTCGCCCTTGCAGCTAAACTAGAAAACGTTTTCCGTATTCATTGTCTCCATCTCCTTCCCCCTCTGTCTGTAATCCACCCTAACCTGCCGTTCACACCCATCAAGCCAGCAAGAGAGCTTTCGCTGAGTTCCCGTGACCTCCTTTTCTCAGCTCTTAGCTTGACAGCTCAGCAGCACCTGACATTGTTATTTTGCATCCTCCTTCTTAAAAGTATAGTGTTAACGATTTCAGACTTACAAACATGTTATTAAGCATATGACAGCCCCACATACCACCCACTGTAAGAAGAAGAATCTTAACAATATCAACACCTGTTTCCTTCTAGGGCTTCCCAGGCTCTCCGTCCTCCCTGCTTACATGCACCTGCGCCCTCCTGAGAGGCAGCTGCTGTCCTGAGTGTCCTGTCCTGGGGCCCGAGGGCTCAGTGTATCCGTCTTCCTCACCTGAGTTCCGTCAGTTGTCTCCAGCCACAGACAGGAAGGCGGTACTTGGTCTTTCTGGGTCTGTTGCTCATTACAATAAAGACACAGTGTGGAGAATGCAGGGGGTGTCAGGAGGAGGCCGTTAGAACCTAGTATATGGATTGGGGTTTCAGTTGGAGGACCTGCAGGTGGGTCTGAGGAAGGGGAGATTTGCTCCAGATGGGATGCTATCAGAAAGCGGGGTTAATTCTCTGATTTGGCATCTCAATAGATCTCATCCATTGCAGCTGTGGCTCAAATGGGGAGCTAGGAAAGAAGGAGCGCTTAGTCACTTTGGCCAAGAAAGGGGCTGTTTGGTGTTTCATGGGTGACACTTTCTTTGTCTTTGTCTGTGATTAGACAGAATTATGAAGCGGCCTTGTTTTGTTTGGGTTGGTTGGTTCTTATCCTGGTCTCAGAGTGCCCTTGTGGGAGGCTGGTGTTCTTCAGATGGTTTATGTCTAGTACGAGGGTACATGGCCTTGCTGGGAGGGTCAGGGCAGCTTCTGAATGTCCGGAGTTGCTTTCTTTTTTCTTTGTTCTCAGTTCTGAACAAGTGGAGAAACTCTATTCAGGTAGACGGAGACCACGAGATCAGCTTTGTTAGAAGGTTAGCTTGCAGGACATGGTTTGAGTATGTGGCAAAAGTGGGCTACCTGATATTGAACCTAGAACAGGCAGACTCCCACCCATTCGTGGATGGCGCGGGAGATGCGTAGGCCCAGCGGCCCAGGGTCTTTGTCTCTAGATCGAAACAGTGCCGTGAACTCGGAGCTCCTGGGAAGTCCCTTCTCGGCTCCTTTGCAGCCCCTCTCCTTTTCCTGGCCATCTGGTGCTGGAGTTCCTACACTGGTGTGGGTACCAGCTTTGCTTGCTGCTCTGTGCTCTCCCCACGTTATCCCCTTTGGCCTCATGGTTTCAGTACCGTCTCTACAGCGATGGCCTAGATGCTGTACCGTCTGTATGCTAGACTTCCTCTTATGCCCCATCTCCACCTGGACGTTTCCGAGGCATTTATCATGCCCAAGGCCAAAGCCGAATTTATAGTCTCCGCCCTAAACTCGATTTTCTGTACAACCTGATCCCACAGCTCCAGCCCCCGTTCCAGCCACCCCAATGGGCCTGCACGGCCCATGTGCACCATGTTGCTTCCTGCCCCCAAGCCCTGCCACGGGGTTATTTCTGCCAGGAATGCTCTTTCATCCTTTCTCTCCCTGCTAAGTCCCTCCTTCAAGACCTAGCTCAGGTGTCACCGCCTGCAGAAAGCCTTTTCTCTACCCTCAGTGCTGGCTTGGATGCCCCTGTCTGTGTCAGTCCTTTCTTTTGCTTCTCCAGCAGTGAGCTGGAGTTCATTTGCTTGCCTCCTGCAGGGCCTCTAGCTTGTGCATCTTTATGTCTTGAGATGTATCTGTACATCTATACTTTGTCTGTACTTAGATATCTGCACTTACACTTGTATCTAAATGCAGACATGTAGCTACGGGTCTGTATGATACAGGCAGCTGATACCGTGAACTAGACTTGTCACTTAATTCAGTATATTCAGTGCATGCTTGTTAAACGGCTTGTTGTCCAAAGACTCTGTTAGCATTTTGTCCAGTCCTGGAATGACCAGAGCTTTGTTGACTTTAGTATTGAAAAGAGTAAGCCAAATATTTTTTATCTGGGTGTCTTTTACTTTACTCAGGATATAATTCAGAAAAGTAGTATCTGGATTGAAGTTTGTAAAGTACACAGTTTTCCCTCATTAAATTACAGGATATTTTCAGGACTGCTTTATTTCCGTTTCTGATGGACTGCCATTGGGTTATGACTCCTGAGAGTTTAGGTAATATCTTTATCAGTTAAATAAGCATTTTTCATTTTATCTATAATTTTTATCTATAAATCTTAAATATATCTATAAGCTCAAAGTTAAGGGCCTTAAATAATGGCTATCGTCCCCTCCTAGTTGAGGGAGTGCAAGCCTCTGGGTGGAACCGGGGCTCCAGCCTCCCTATCCTGTGTTCCTTAGACCCCATTGGATTTCAGGGGCAGGGGCAGGGTGTGGGATTGGACAGGCAGCAGCTTTACAGGACCTGACGGCAGTCCCTCCGCAGGCACAGGGAGGAACTGCCTCTGGCCTCCCCTGGGTCTGACAAGGCGCTCAGGTTGTGGGCCTGCAGCTCTGGACACCCTGTGACTCAGCCACCTGCCCCATCTGCCACTCCCAGTGGGCAGCTTCCCCCTGGGTCATTGACTCCAACTTTCTGAGCGCGACCTCTGGTAGTCTCGGCTCATCCTTTTTTTTTTTTTTTTTTTGGCATTTAAATTTTCAAACTCTTTATTGAAGTTATATATGTAAGGGTATAGCTCATTAATTTTCACAAACTAAAAATACATAACTTGCATCCAGATCATGAAACACAATATTACCATAGCACTTGTACCCCAGGCATCCCCCGCTGCTCCCTTTTAGACAATAACAGATGTAGATATGACTTATCTTTTTTTTTTACAACTTTATTGGAGTATAATTGCTTCCCAATGGTGTGTTAGTTTCTGCTTTATAACAAAGTGAATCAGTTATACATATACATCTGTTCCCATATCCCTTCCCTCTTGCGTCTCCCTCCCTCCCACCTTCCCTATCCCACCCCTCCAGGCCTTCACCTCATCCTTTTGAGCCAGACCACATACCAAGCAGTCTCTCCGGCTGCCGGTCTCTGGGGGAGGGGAGGCCTCTCAGAACACACCTGGTGCCAGGTGAAGGATGGGCCAGGTGAGTGTAGGTCTGAGAGGGGGTGGCGACAGGAGGAGAGAGGAGCTGGGAGGGAGAGGTGGAGGCCAGTGATCTGAGAACAGACTTGGCCTTGAACTTCCTGTGTAAACAAGAATTTTTGTTTTCCTGATGATCACCTCCTAATCTGGTTTTCTCCAGCGCTGTTCCTTTGAAATTTCTGCAAGTTCTTAGTGCCGGTCATAGTGAAGATGAAAGCAGTCATGATCCCACCCGTCATGAGGGTTTTAGTTTGTACTCTGCATTTTCACATTTGTTTAAAGAAAATTGACATTACTTTTTCATCAGCTTTGCAGCTGGGATTGTGTGCCCTGGAGGGAGACCTTGACCTGGCAAATAAATGGGATGAAGAACATGAACTTGCTGAGGGGGCTTGCTTGCTTTTCTGAATTGCTACAGATAAAGACATAATGAAACGGTGAATTATATGCAGTGCTGAGGCCTGAAGGTGTGGTCAGTGTGTGCTTTGCCCTGTTTGTAGATTCCCTGGAGGCTTCTCAGAGCCAGCGTGCTGGTGAGTGACCACAGCCGCCGTGCTGGTGAGCAGACCCGCAGTGGGGATGGGATGGCCTCCTTTTGTTCTTTTCAGCATCTTTCGTCTGACTCTGAGGCTGAGGTTGTGCCATGTTTGAGAGAGGTAGTACCTTCATTTCGTTATGTTTTTTCTTATGTCAGCCCTGTCCGGGAGCCAGAAACTCGGAAATAAACATCTGCCAAACGTAGGCAAGCGACAGGGTCAGCCTCTGTAGCTAAGGAAGCTCCTTAAAAATCTCATCTCAGTAGAGGCTTTTAATAGAGATAAAGCAACGTTCATTTAAAGTGGAGCCCTCCTCAGACCCACTTCTCCACCGGATAATGGCCTTTGTGTCAATCTTGAGACCCATTAGCTTGGTTTCAAGAAAAAAATTTCAAGTCTTCTTTCTAGGTAGAAGGAGCTGGTGTTAAAAAAATAAATAAATAAGGGCTGTGACAAGGCCATGGGGTTTTCACCTGGCTTGGGACACATGAAAGAGATTTGAACACAGAGAGACACACTCAGAGAGACACAGTCTGGGATGGGGGAGGGATAAATTAGGAGTTTGGGGTGAACATATACACACTGCTGTATATAAAATGGATAAACAACAAGGACCCACTGTATAGCACAGGAAGCTCTACTCAGTATTCTGTAATAACCTATAATGGAAAAGAATCTGAAAAAAATCTAGGAAAAACTAGAGTCTGTGAATAAAATGCTGAATTTTTATAGGTTTTTTTCCCCCCTTTTAAAAATTAAGACAGTAGGCATCCTAAGTAGTGGAATTGGAGCAGGAGTAGAAAACCGTAACTAGGTCTGCATGTTTTATAACCGGGGTCATGGAGGGATTCTCGGAGGGTCCGCAGCTCTGCCGCCTGGAAGGTTCCTCTGATCCAGCCAGAACAGTCTCTCCTCTGAGCCACAGCGACATCTTGTTTGTATTAATGATGATTGATCACATCCCCCTGGCAGCCAGGTACTTTTCACCTGTTCCTCTCTCTGCCTTCCCGGCACCTTGTGAGGACGGGGGCCTCCACTAACCCCTCCTCTGTCGCTGTCATAGTCCAAACGGTCTCCTTCAATACGTATTCAGTGACTGGGTGGATAAAATTCATGTTAATTATAACATCGTTGCTGAATTTCAGGAGTTATTTTCTATGTTCCTGTTACTATGGAGAAAATGCTTGTCACGAGGGTTCCACGTGCCACCCTCCGGTGGGAACTGGTGGGCATGCGGAGAGTGGGGGTGGTCTCAGAGCCCCCGCTCATCTTCCACCTGTCCCTGCTGCCCGCAGGTCGCTGCAGCTGGGGTGAAACTCTGTGTGTGTTTGGCTCCTCTGAGATGGGGTCGTGCAGTTGTAGTCATTTTAGCAAGTGTTGCAGACTCAGTGTGTAATCAAAAGGATAGTATTCCAGTTTATCTTTCAGGAAGAGGCATTTTATGCCCACCCTGAGCAGCTTGGAACTGAGAACTGTTATGTATCAGGATGCTGATGTGCAGTCAGAAGAGGGCATCTTGAAGCCTCATTTAGAGAAGCAGGTTTTATTGTTGTTTAAAAAAATTGGGGGGGGCTTCCCTGGTGGCGCAGTGGTTGAGAGTCCGCCTGCCGATGCAGGGGACACGGGTTCGTGCCCCGGTCCGGGAAGATCCCACATGCCGCGGAGCAGCTGGGCCCGTGAGCCGTGGCCGCTGAGCCTGCGCGTCCGGAGCCTGTGCTCCGCAACGGGAGGGGCCACAACAGTGAGAGACCCGCGTACCGCAAAAAAAAAAAAAAAAAAAAAAATGTTTTTTGAACCCCAGGAATATCTCTAGCACTGGCAACTAAAATTAGAACACTGCCGTATCGAGTCATGTCATTTTGAGCTACTGGAAAATTTCATTTCAGAAATATCTTAGGAGGATCTGAGATTTCTCCCAAATGGTACCTGCTGACCTTTCACCAAGGACCTGGTGGGTCCGACCTTGGCTGAGTTGTGCCCATGGTCCAAGTGGGCAGTCCGCTGGTCGGACAGTCTGCTTGCTGCTTACAGCCGGGAGGTGTTTTGTCCCGAGACCTGCGTGATGTCTAGGAAACGTGATGACCCCCCTCCCCGCCCCGTGCCCGTCCCCATGCCTGGGCACCGAGCTGAGCCTTCACATGCAGTGGCCTTTAAAAAACCCCCAGCAGCCTGCCTGGGGTCCCCGCCTCTCTGTTTAAATGCAGTGTGGGGAGAGCTTTTAAGATACACTACCGTTTTCATCTTTTTTCTTTTTAAAAATAAACTGGGCTTTGGGGGATGGGAAGGATGTGAGAAAGCTCCTTTGATGTAACATTTCTGGAGGGCGGGGCAGAGGCAGGGACCGGCGTCCAGAGCCGTGGACTCTGGTTCTGACGGCCCTTCACCCGAGCCTTCTCACTGTCTAAACACCAGCTGTTTCTCTGAGGCTAAGCTTCCCGGTGAGTGAAACAATGCCAGTGCGGCTCGGCTCTGTGATCCGTTTCCGCCCTCGTCCGGTTGACTGCTGGCTGTGCAGGTGTGATGCTCGGGGGGTCAACGGGGCGACCCCCCCGCCCCCGTCATTTCAGCAGCAGCACCCGCGGGGCGTGTGCAGCACCAGCCCGTCTTTGCCCCGGATCTTCCCCTGTGCCTGTTCTCTCCCTGCAGTGGCTCCGTCCTCCACCCTCGTGCTCCCTGAACACTCTCTATCCCGTGTCAGGCCGGTCTGCAGGCCCTGCAGATGTACCCGACACGGCACTCTAGAGCCACAGTCCACGTTTACGGCTGCTATCCCCACATCCCTTATTCGGACACCGCAGCGGTGCGCTGGCCACGTGCCCGTCTCCCCGAGGCCGGTCTCCCCTCTCCAGTCCCTCTCAGCACTGCCCGTTTGCTGAAATTCAGTTCACATCATGTGGTTCTCCTATTTAAAAAGGTAGCCGGCTGGCTAACGCATGCCTATTGACTACTGTACAAAGTCTCCGTCGTGACAGGAGGCCTGTCTTAGGCCAGACCACTGTTCTGACACCACAGACCAGGTGGCTTAAACAGCACACGTTTATTTCTCACAGTTCTGGAAGCTGGAGGTCTGAGGTCAACCAGCCTGGCTGGTTGGTTCCTTCTTTTCAGGCCCTTCATGCTCCAGCACTGCTCCCTGGCCAGGCTTTGTGCACCTCTCTACGATGCCCATGCCTCTGTTAAAGCACGTAGAAAATTGTAGAGAAGCGTAGGGCCCAGTGATGGAGAGACGGACAGCAGAGCCACGCTGCCTGAGCTGGACACCCAGTTCTGCTGTTTTGTTGCTGGGTGACTTGAGCCAGTGCCTAACCTCTGCCTCCATGACCTTTCCTACGAAATGGGTATGATGTTAATGGAAGCTGCCCCATCGGAGGCCTCAGAGAAGCAGGAAGAAGATGCAGAGAGGGTGGGGTCCTAGAGAGGAAGGTGAATATTTCCAGAAAGGGCAGGGAATATTTTAAGAGTGATGCAGAGGAATATTAGCATAATATTAAGTAGTATTAAACTGAAAAACAAACGGATGAAGTAAGCACTCTGTGCTGTCTACCTTGTGTAGAAATAGGACAATTTTTATTGCAGGTAATTTTCTTTCTGGGAGTAATATCTTTTTCTTTTTTTTTTAAATAAATTTATTTATTTATTTTATGTTTGGCTGCGTTGGGTCTTCCTTGCTGCGCGTGGGCTTTTCTCTAGTTGCGGCGAGTGGGGGCTACTCTTTGCTGCGGTTTGCTGGCTTCTCATCACACTGGCTTCTTTTGTTGTGGCGCATGGGCTCTGGGCGCACGGGCTCAGTAGTTGTGGCGCACGGGCCCAGTTGCACCGCGGCATGTGGGATCTTCCTGGACCAGGGCTGAAACCCGTGTCCCTTTTATTGGCAGGCAGATTCCTAACCACTGTGCCACCAGGGAAGTCCCTGGAAGTAACATCTTGAAATGCTTTAGCTAATCCCTTAGTGATCAGTTGACCCCCACAGTGGGTAAAGTGGGCAGTAGGAGAGTCTTAGCACTGGTGTGGGGTACAAGCCGAGGAAAGGCTGGGCCGCCAGAGGAGGGGCCCGTGGCGTGGCGGGCCACAGCTGGACCACAAAATACAGTTTGCGATCAGCTCTAGGTTTTATTTTTGCGAAAATAATACGACATCTTGCATTTATATAATATTGGACTGATATTTTTCTGCATTATTGGTTCCACTTCTCTGCTCAGATAGACGGCTCTGCTGATCTAGCCCCATGGGGTTTCTAAAGTAATTCTGTACCATCCGCACTTTCTCCAGTCCTGTTCTGTAATAGCCACTTTCTAGAAGCCAGACCCTTGTTTTGTGTGATGATGCCTCCTTGTCGGTGAGGAAGAAAGAGGAGAACCAGGCAGAATCAGTCTGGTTATTTTGTCTTGACTCAAAGTGGCGGTTTCCTCCTTAACCCTCTCGCTTCAAACATGCTAGCAAGGGCTTCCCTGGTGGCGCAGTGGTTGAGAGTCTGCCTGCCGATGCAGGGGACACGGGTTCGTGCCCCGGTCCGGGAAGATCCCACATGCCGCGGAGCGGCTGGGCCCGTGAGCCATGGCCGCTGAGCCTGTGCGTCCGGAGCCTGTGCTCGGCAACGGGAGAGGCCACAACAGTGAGAGGCCCGCGTACTGCAAAAAAAAAAAAAACATGCCAGCAAAACACGTCAATGGGCTCGAGAGCGTTGGTCCCAGCACGTTCGATTTAGTATGTGTCCAGGGGCTGTCCTTTCCTGGCCGTGCTGCAGGGTGAGGAGATGCTGTGCTCACCCGCTTCTTTCACGAGACCTGGGGTGACCACACTCATACATCAAGTTGGCTGATGCCCGGGATTGGAGTGACACCCCTGGGAGGGACAGCACACACCAGCCACAGGGTGACCACAAGGGCCAGAGGAAAGCTGTGGGTCGTCACTGTTTGCAGTGAAGCCGAGTCTCACCCAGGGAGCCCAGGATGGGGAGTGGGGAGAGCTTCATGCATCTCCCCAGCTCTCACCTCCAGGTCCAAGGGCCGCCATCTTGCACTTTCAGAGGCTGGTGTCTGGTTCCGCTTCTCTTTACGGCCCGTGTTTTATCCTCTTTGTGGGGCTTTCCCTGCTGCGTTGCTTCCTGTGGCCCTGCTTGTGGGCGTTGCCTCCCGTTTGCTGGTGAGGTTTAGTTCTGTGCGTGTAGCAGCTCTGTCTGCACTCTGGAGCATCAGGCTGATGGGTGTCGATGACTTTGGGGGTGTTTGGGGATATGGAAGCCGCTGGCTGTGTGGGTAAGTCTCGGACCTCCACGTGTCCCAGATCCTAGTCTCAGGACTGGGATCAGCCGCTCACATGAGGTTCAGGTGAGACAGCAAGTGATGCTCGAGGTCCAGTGATTCTCGGAAGGTCCTCAGTGGAGCCCCTGGGGTTGCCTGAAGAGCCACCAGGTCCCTGCCTTGGACTTTCACCTGCTCTGGGAGCTCTGTGTCTAGAAGTTTCTAGAAGGCATTGGCTGAGACATGGTGGGGGCATTTGGCGAACCTTATTTCTCATCTTCCTCTTTCCTTCTCTGATCTGCTAACAAGGTACATGGATCATCTTACCAGGAAGCAGAGAGCCCCGCTTTCCCTCTCTGTGCTGCCCTCGCTGTAACTGAAGTTGAGGCCACCTCAGCCTTCACGGCACAGGGAGGGTGATTCACAGCTCCGACCCACCCTCGGAGCTGGCCTTTGCTGCCCAGCAGCTCCACCCAGCACCTGCTTGGGGCCCTGTGCTTGCTGCTCAGCTGGAGGGGCGCAGGAGCACCACTCACTTTTAATTACCCTCTCCTGTGAATCAGTGGCACGCCTTTCCCTGGAAGCTGGGGCCTGGTCTCCCCAGCGGCACACTTCCCTGAGTCTCCAGCGGTGTCAGCGGTCGGGGTGACTTCTGCCTGCATGGGAGCACGGTAGGGGACTCGCGGTGCGTGGCACTGCATCGGGCAGCTCCTTTTGCCAGGCTCTGGAGGACGGAAGGGAGAAGCCGGTGTCGGGCAGGAGAGAACTCATGGTGAGGCCAGCCAGCAGCTTGGTTAGCCGACTGAGAGAGGTCCTGTCTCTCTCCTTTCAAAGAAGAAATTCCACTTGCCAGGAGGCTTTTTAGTGGGTGATACGTGGGTGTCAGCTTCTGGCATCTGCTCAGAAGCCCTTGGATGTCGCAGGGGGCGTTCTGTCCCGAGCCCACCGAGGGGCCAGAGCAAGGCTCACACCAGGCACAGCCGGGATCGGCATTGTTTCCAGGGGTGGTGTGAGTTTGCAGAGCTGGTTAGGGATGTGGACATGCAAACCACAGCTAAGTGGGGAGGCAAAACATTATATAGAGAAGAAAAGATTGCTTTATGCTACATCTGAGGGGCCAGGCAAGATCCACTAGGCATTCAGAAGCAAGAAAACTTGGACAGGTTGGGTGCAAGATGAGGAATGGGTCTCAGCAAGCAGTTCGGGATCAGTGAGGGTGGTGAACGGTACAGCCTAGTGGGTGAGAGCAAGGTTTAGCATCAGATTGAGCTGGATTTGAAACCAGGCTTGGCCGCTTGCCAGCTGTGCACATTGGGCTAGTTACTGCTCTAAGCCTCTAAGCCTCAGTTTCCTTATCTTTAATGGGATAATAAAACATAACTCATAGGATTGTTTGGAGGATTAAATGAGATGATGTTTATAAAGTGCTTAGTCTGGTGTCTGGCCCAGAGCAGGCACTCTCTAAGCGATGTAATCGTGAGCAACGGGAGGTGCTGGGAGCCTGGTTTCCGGGGCTCTCGCTTTGTGGGCAGGGTGACCCCACCAGCCTCAGAGAGCCCGCAGGACGAGGCAGACCGAGACCGGGCAGATCTCTCAGCGGGGTTTTGGCAGCTGACTCAGGCCTGCATGTCTGCTTGGGGCATCTTCCTGCCGGGAAAAGGTTCTTGATTCAGCTTATCCTAAGTAGCACGAGTCCTGCTCTCTCGCACCCATGCCCTTCTCTCTCGTCACTCCCCAGGCCCCATGTCCACCACCTGTGCCGGTTGACCTCCTTAGAAGCTTCCTGAAACAAGGTTGGAGGTGGCAAGGGGCGGGGAATAGAAAAATCTACGTGTATTCAGGAAGACCCTCTCTTTCAATTCTTCTCTACAGAGGTTCACCAGTGAATTAGAAACCCAAATCAAAAGAGACTAGCCGAAAGGGCTTGGGCTTGTTTCCTGGCTTTTTGGCTTTCAGAGCTGTGATTAATCTCCGTGTGTTCATTTTCTGATTAGCAGACCCCAGTTTCTTTTTCCACATTTCCCTTTTTCTGCTTCCAAGTAGGGAAAAAGGAATCAATGATTCTTGCAGAGCAGTGTAGAGATGGGGGGATGGAGGGACACCTCCCAACGAGGGGATTTCAGTCCCTCTGGGCCATGGGGAACCAGCTCCCAGATCTGGTTCCAGGGAGGACCTGAGAATGGACCCTCTAGGGTGTCTTGAAGGCCACGTCCAGGTCCTCGGGTTGTAAGGGAGGGAAGCATGTACCTGGCAGGGCCCAGGCAGTGTCTGGGCAGCAGGTGTTGGGGACCCTGGGATGGAGCCGGAGGTCCAGAGGCAGGACGGCCACCCTGAGGAGTGGGAACCTGCGATGGGGCCCTGGGGTGGGCGGGGCTGCAGCTCCGTCCCGGGGACACTGGGATGAAACTCGGGGCAGAGGGCAGTTACTTGGGAGCTGGAAGCGGGTTCCTGGGGAGCCTGGGACGGTTCCTCAGGGTGAGAAGACGTTAAAAACAGTCTTTTCATTATTTTAGGGTTATTGTTTTGCGAATACATACTACAACAGTGCTCTGACTTATCAGTAAGCACGTTAACATGTGGTACTCGTCCACTAGTTATTTCCTGCCTGGAACGTGCTATTTATGTTGGTCAGTTTGGAGACCCCTGATCCGAGGGCCAAGGGCGAAGGCGGAGCGCAACCCTCAGAGCCCGGTTCTGTGTCCGGGCAGAGCCTCGGGCCGGGCAGCCTGGTGTCAGGGTGGATGCGGTCCGCGAGGACGCTTCTCGGCCACGTTGATGCTGTGATGGCGTGTGGAGGCCTGTGCAGCTCCCCCGCTGGCCCATACCTGGTCCTGTGTGGACAGTGACACAGGGCTTCCCTCCGCTCCCCAGCTGCCGTCAGAAGCACCCCGAGGATAAAGTACGTGGCCCGTGATGGATGCTGACTGAAGCCCCAGTGTAGCAGAGACACCTGCGTTCCGGAAAGGTCTGCCACGCCTGAGGAGCCCTGCTCCGAAGCCCCCGGGGGTGTGGTTTGGGGAGATTATGCTCATCTCAGGCTGCTTTAACTTCTCTGCAGCGTCTCGCCCTGAAGTAGAGGTGTGCACAAGAGCCAGGTTGCTGTGGACCCTGCACCGCCGCTGCAGGGGTGGTGTGTAGACGCTCGTCTCTCTTAAGAGACCAGATGGAGAACAGTTAGGAGGAATCTGAACAGGAGGCGGCGAGCAGGGGCTTGGGGCTGGGGGGGTCTTCGGCTCCTGCAGTGGCTTTGGTCCGTGTTCTGCTGGATTCTGCAGAATCCCCCCACTCCGGCCGTGTGGCCCCGGGCTGATGGGGGGAGGTAGACACCATGGTGGGAAGGCAGGGACGCGGAGGGAGTCCTGGGGGACAAACGGAGGCGGAGGGGATTCTAAATGCAGCGCTGAGGCCGGGTGAAGTGTACAGAGTTACTTTATATATGTTTCTGAGAACATCTGTGAATAAGAATCTTTGCAGGTTGCCTTCTCCACACACATTCAGGATGGTGTGTTTACCCGGGAGATAGGACCTCGATTTATGTTCTGTTAGTACAGCTAATCCTGGCGCTGAAGGTTAGCTGTGCCCCTGCCGTCAAAGAGCTGATTGTCTGTGCCCAGGAGGAGCCGATGCACACAGCGGCCTTGGGGCCCTGGCCCGCCACTTCCTGGCTCAGGACACACTGCTGGGTTTCTTCCCCACCATCCCTTTTGGCTGTGTGTGCGCACAGGGTGGAGCTGGCCCGTGGAATTTATTGCCACTCCCTGAATGGTCTCCTTTATCACTCACAAGGCCTGTCATTGTGGTGTGTAGTGCCGCCCGACCTGGTCTCGCCACAAAGCCACAGTCCTTTCCGCCTGCTGCTGCTCCGACAGCATCTCACAGCCGGGCATGTCCTGCGGGCCTCGTGATTTATGAGCCTCTCGTGGACGTTCTGTCACAGTACACAGCCCGTGTGACCAAAACGTCCCCTGGGGTCTACAGAGTAAAATGAGTACACCCGTCCTAATGGTGCCTCTGTCCTAGCTGTGGAAGTTCTAATTTCCACTGTCCCCATTTTGGTTGAGTGTCAGACTCTGGACCAAACTTAGACCTGTCTTAGTCTCACTCTCGAAGAGTTTCCACTCTTAAGATGAAAAGATAAACAGTACCTTTGACCACTTGCCTATCTTATTTTAACGAACGTTGTTGATTCCTAACATTTATTTTAAGCTTTTCTCATTTGGAAATGTATTTATTTATACTTTTCTTCTCAATCCCCGCATACACACACACACACACACACACACACCCACACCCATACATTTGGTAGGTGGAAGCATGGCATTAACACTTTGCTGGGGGCTCATGTTATAGTTATTTGCAAAGGGCTTAACGCCTCTACAAGCACATGAACTTGCTGATGGAATTTGTGCTCGGTTCACTTTTCATCTCCTGTAACAACTTATCAGTGTATAATAACAATAGATGCTCAGTAACAGCAAGGATGAATAATGACAGTATCCTGGGTGGCATGGACTGTGACTCTGTCCTATGGTTGGGCCATCGCTGTGTTATTTGGAGATGCGGGGCTGCCCAGGATGCTTGCTGGTCTGGCCAGGATGTCAGGGCTGCCGGACAGCTTTTGCACTTGGAGTCTGAGAAACCCACCCGTTGCTGGACCCCTTGGCCTAGGGCCCCCTGCTTCTTTCAGACTCTCTGCCTTAAATGTTCAGAAAGAAATTCCTTACGCAGCTCCCTACCTGTATACCCCAGGGCAGAGCTCTTAGGGTTATTCAGTCTGCCCTTAGATCCCTTGTCCAGCCTGAGAGTTTGGAAAGTAGCGCTGCGTTAGGTTGGCTCACCCCGGGGCATCTGGCGAGCATCGCTCTGCAGCGTATTCTCCCTTCACAGAGGGCCGTGGAGGAGCCTCCGCCCACCGTTTTGTTGCCCAGAGAGGTTGTAAGAATGGCAGCAAAACCGCTGGGCTTGGATGTCTCTTCAGTCTAATCAATAAGTTCAGTGTTTTGGACAAGGTGCATCACAGAACATCCTCGAGGATTTAGCAAGAGGCAGGAAAGCACTGGGGGAAGCGCTTGAGAAGGATGGACGTTTAAAGTGTAGGTGGCAAGACACCTGACGAGCACGAAGGATTTTCTGTGGTTAAAAAGTAGGAGCACAGGGGCTTCCCTGGTGGCGCAGTGGTTGAGAGTCCGCCTGCCGATGCAGGGGACACGGGTTCGTGCCCCGGTCAGGGAGGATCCCACATGCCGCGGAGCGGCTGGGCCCGTGAGCCATAGCCGCTGAGCCTGCGTGTCTGGAGCCTGTGCTCCGCAACGGGAGAGGCCACAGCAGTGAGAGACCCGCGTACCACAAAAAAAAAAAAAAAAAAAAAAAAAAAAAGGAGCACACACCTCCCTTCACCCACACTTCCTAACGTTGGTCACTGACAGGGCTTTATCTTGCGCTCCAGCCACCCCAAAGATGGAGCTCCTCTGAAATCTGGGTTCCTTTTCTAAGTTTTTAAGATAGGAGCACAGTGCTGCTGGGATGGTACAGCTGTATTTTCACTGTCGTCTCTAACTTGTAATAGTGCTTGGTAATTACATGGTGTTCTCCATCTGCAGCTGTAAACACATTATAAAAGTTAACTCTTTAATTCTCCCAGCATCTCTGCAGAGAGCGGGAGAGGTTGTACCTTGCGGTTTGGCTGTACGTTTGGTCAGGGTTACATCTCATTGAGGCTGTTCTTTCCTGTATGTGATGGAGCTGGGAAGGTCAGATCTTTGCTGCAGATGAAAAACCCGATGTCTCCACGGAAGCAAGCGTGCGAAGGATGAGCCTCCTGACTCTAGCAGACAAATGTGTGGCCAGGTGTTACTATTATGATTACAGATTAGATTGCTAGAAACATCCAAAAAACACTGTGTGTTAAAAGATGCAGAATTTTGTTTCTGACATACATTATCTGCTCTTGACATTTAAAAGGAGAAATCCATCACTGCTCCTTTGGCAGTAACTGTTACGGCTTTTATTGCTTTTAAAAAGTCATTTCTTCCTAGGTCTGTTGTTTTTCTCCTTTTACATCCAGAAGAGTGGAATACCAAATAACTTTGAAATTTATACTCGTGAATTTCAAAAACAAGACTAGACTTTCAAGAGACTTATGGAACAGAACTAATAATTGTTGTACAGTTTTAAATTTCTTTGGCCATTGCTTTAATACATTGCTTTGGTTAACCAATGTGATTTCAATTTATTATGCAAACATAACCATTATTCCGTTAAAAATATGTTAGAAAGATTGCATACTTTGTTTCCACAGTACAACAAATAGTGTTGAACCTTCCATTTTTGTTATTTGATTTGCTTATTTTGTCTTTAATGACAGTCCATTTAAAGTAAAAGTCTTTAAAGTAGCCGCATAACGTGATAACATGTCTTCACTGGTAATTTAATACTTGGATATAATGAGTTCATCGGAGAGATTTCCTTAAAAACAGCAAGGTGCCTGAATACCAAAGCTGAGATGTTTTAAATCACAGAATTATAGTAATTATACAAAGCCTGAGATTTTCATCAGACAGAAAAGGCTTCCACGGCTAAACATACACTTTAAACTCAGCACTGATAACCGTGTATTGTGCTAAATTATAGGAGAGAGAAAACCCTCAGGCCAAGGGAAATATTGGAGAGAATGTTATGTGTTGAATTTTAAAGGAAAATTGGGAAATAAACTATTTTGATAGCATCGTGATATATGTAAGAGGCACATCACCAGGGAAATAGGAGAGGAACTCGAGAGTGTGGTCACAGGACATGGCAGGTGACTACTCAGGCCGTCAGTGAGCCTTACTGTTTACGGTATTTTCAGCGTAGGGAAGATGCCAGAAGGATCATCTCTCCCTACTCCCAGGGGTCCTGACGTTGCTAATTGACTGGAGTCCTTCCAGTCAGTAAAGGGGACAGCCCACCAGTAAATGAGGTGAGAATCTGGATTTCTAGGTCGGGTGAAGACTGTAAAAGGTAATTTAGGGAATTCCCTGGTGGTCCAGTGGTTAGGACTCTGTGCTCTCACTTCCGAGGCCTGGGTTCAATCCCTGGTCGGGGAACTAAGATCCCACAAGCTACAAGGTGCAGCCAAAAAAACCCAAAAAACAAACAAAAAACCTTAAAAAAAAAAGGTAATTTAGTTTTCATCGGGATTTTTTGGGGGGGTATTTTTTTGTTTGTTTGTTTTTGCGGTACGCGGGCCTCTCACTGTTGTGGCCTCTCCCGTTGCGGAGCACGGGCTCTGGATGCACAGGCTCAGCGGCCATGGCTCACGGGCCCAGCCGCTCCACGGCATGTGGGATCTTCCCGGACCGGGGCACGAACCCGTGTCCCCTGTGTCGGCAGGCGGACTGTCAACCACTGCACCACCAGGGAAGCCCGGGGATTTTTTTAATGTTGAATTTTTATAAAATGGCCAGGACACAGTACCCTCAGGGAGGTTGTTTCAGAGAAGTGATATAAAAAGATGCATCTAGGAAAATTTTATTAAAATCTCCCTACAACAAGAAATCTTATTTGATCCATTTATCATTCTTTTTTTTGGCTCAGATGGGCAGGGGAGCTGAGGACAGGGGATTAAGGAAGGGAGGGCACCGAGGAAGGAGTGCCGGGTGGAGGAGGCAGGGGCTTCCCGGGAGAAGGGGACAGCGGGTGAGAGCCAGGTGGCTCCTCATTTGTTTGGGGTGGGGGTGGGTGGAGTTGGATGAAAGGCCCTGTGGTCTGGCTGGGTGTTCCTGATGAGCCGCCAGGACACGGAATTGCTCCCAGAGGTTGAGCAGAGGCATCCTGGGTTTGAGTCCTGACAAAGCAGTATTTCTGGTCTACTTCTCCCAGCTCCATCCCCCCTGTCCTGGAAGAACTGTCCCGATGCATTCTGAATGTTATCATCCGCACTTAGCATTTGCATATTTGGGCCTCCAGGTGCTTCCTCACCTCCTCATCAGAAAGTACGAGGACCACCCTGCGCCCGCTTGCAGGCCTACTACCCTGGTTGGGTGCCCTCAGGAGCCCAGGATGCTCACTGTTTGCATCCACCGGTGCTGGGAAGGCCCTGTTCTGCAATTTCATTGTGACTCAAGTTTTGCTTTTTCCTTTTAACCATGAAAATAATATGTGCCATTGTGGACAATTTGCAAGATAGAGAAAATTACAGAGAAGCAGAAAAATCACCATTAATCCTTCCACCCAGAGAGAATTCGCATTTTGCCGTGTTTTCTTCCAGTCTTTTCTCCGCATCCTTTGCTCTTCGTGTACGCTACTCTGCAGATCCATATTCGCGTTCTGATTTAGAAACACTGAACAATATTTAATCACCTGTTGTAAGCATTTTCCACAAACTCCATCGAATATCGATTATTGATCGCCGTGGTGAACACAAGGGGGTTATTGTCCTGAGTAAGTGTTATTGTCATTGGTCTCCCCAGGTTCCCTCTGGAAGGCTATGATGGGAATGAGCGTGACAACTTGGACGGTTCCCCTGACTCGTTGCCTCTGCCTGGAAGTGCATCCTTTAGAAGTCAGGAACCTGCTGCCCTTGGTGGTGGACTCCCAGGAACAAGACGCGCTGTAGACCGAAATGGATGAGAGCAGCTCGGGGACCCCCGGACGTGTGCTCCCTGTGGTCTAGTCCAGGGACGCCCCTTGCGGGCCGGGTGGTCTGGGATGAACGCCGCGGCTGCTGGATGCGTGGCTGATCCCTGAGCGAGGATGGTGCGCCGGGGGCTGCTCGCCTGGGTCTCCCGGGTGGTGGTCTTGCTTGTGCTCCTCTGCTGTGTCGTCTCCGTCCTCTACATGCTGGCCTGCACGCCCAGGGGCGACGACGAGCAGCTGGGGCTGCCCAGGGCCAACGGCCCCACGGGGAAGGACGGGTACCAGGCGGCGATGCAGGAGTGGGAAGAACATCACCGCGACTACATCAGCAGCCTCCAGAGGCAGATCGCACAGCTCCAGGAGGAGCTGCGGGAGAGGAGCGAGCAGCTCAGGACCGCGCAGCATCTGGCGGGGGACCCCGCGGGCCCCTCCGGGAGGGCCCAGGCCGACCTGCTGGCCTTCCTGCGCTCCCAGGTGGACAGGGCGGAGGTGCACACCGGCGTCAAGCAGGCCACCGAGTATGCCGCCGTGCCCTTTGACAGCTTCACCCTGCACAAAGTGTACCAGCTGGAGACGGGCCTGACCCGCCACCCCGAGGAGAAGCCCGTGCGCAAGGACAAGCGGGATGAGCTGGTGGAGGTCATCCAGCTGGCCGTGGAGGCCCTGAACAGCCCGGCCGAGAGCAGCCCCGACCAGCGTCCTTACACGGCCTCAGACTTCATTGAAGGTTGGCCCGCTTGCAAAGGGGGTGGAAGGTGGTCGGAGGGGCACCTGGGTCTGGGCCCAGGCGGAGCCCGGCTGCAGAGGCTGGCGGTGGCTTTGGGGATGGCGCGTAGGCAGCTCTGTATGAGCGACTGGAGGCAAGGCTTGGCTTTTTGTATTTTTCAGAAATATCTGCTTCCACTCACTTCCTTGTGGAAACCACAGTCACTGAGTGGACAGGTTCGTTGTTTTTTGGCAGAAGAAGGTGGAACTTCTTGCTCTCAATAAAAAAGAAAGAAAACAAAATACAAACATGAAATATTGAAACCCATATAGAGTGTGATAGGCAGTTTTCGTTTTATGCCTTCTCCCAGACACGTCTAGAGACCGGGCCCTGTAGTAGTAGCGAACGTCTACGTGTAGCTCTTAGGTCCGTCCAGCTCTGTTCTGGGAGCTTTACACTTGCAGTGACCCCTTTTGTGGGGTGAGGGAATGGAGGTTCAGATTAATTAAGTAAATCACCTAAGGGGGCTCTGTTAGCAAGTGACGGAGCTGGGATTTGAACCCAGAAGTCTGATTCCAGCGTCCACGTCCTTAACCACTAGGTCATATTGTAGAGGTGGTCAGAGCACCTGGAAACTAGGAGGGTGAATGCCTCACCTTTCTTCATGGGCACAGAACAACCTAGTAGTAATTGTGTTTGTGTCAATTTTAGAAGAAAGCAGCCTCGTCTTGGAGTTTCTTGGAAGACTCTTCTTACCAATTTTTCCGTTGTTACTGATTCAAAAATCAACTAATAATTTGGAAGAGGAACTGCCTTCGAGGGCATCCAGCTCTTCCTCCTGTTTCCAGAAAGGAGATACTTCCCAGACACATGGCTTGTCTGGCTTACCCCGCTCCCTACTTGGGTTCTGTAACGACCGTCTCATGAACCTGTAGGCAAGACAAACCCTCTTTAGTCGTACCAGAAACCCTCCCTCTGCTACTTACGCCTGTTCTCTCTGGACGCTTTCCTGTCTTATGGTTTTTTCCCCTTTACATGGGAACTGTAAATTAATGCAATTTTGGTATATTATCATTTTCACATACCTAGAGCTAGGTAAAGAAATCTTTTGCAAGATCAAGCTTTTGGTCTGTCGACTGAAAAAAAAAAAAGCACAATGTGAGAGTAGTGAGTTAAATTTTATTTGGGGCCAAAATGAGGACGATAGCCCGGGACAGCATCTCAGACAGCTCTGAGGAACTGATCCGAAGAGGTGGGGTGGAGGTCAGCATATGTGTGACTTTGGTGAAGGGGGTCCGTGCAGTGAAGCACACGTTCTGGCAGAAGGTGGCTGCCAGTCACGAGGAGCAGATGTCACCATTCATGATGTTAGTGCTTTTCTAGATATGAGGAGATGCAAGACATTGGGCTCATAAAACCTCCTGAAAATCTCTATCTGAAGGCCTGCTCTGCCAGTTTCTCCCAGAGCACGGGGAGCCTCGTTCCTGATCTTCACCCTGAGCTCCTTTCAGGGTGAGTTGAAGGTCAACGGCTGCGATGGCCAGTGACTTCATCCTTGTAGAGGCGGATGGCAAGGGACAGGTTTTCGTCCACCGATGTCAGGATTTTACTCATTTATATGAGGTATTAAAAGTGCCTGGTGCACTGGGGAGCTAGCAAGTATAAACACAAGGTAAGCACTCAGGAAGCGTTTAAAGTATCGTGAGGGTGCAGCGTCCCATTTTATAGTGCTTTAGAGTTTATGAAACATTTCCACAACTATTACTTGCCTGGCTGACCCCCAGGGAAAATCATTAAACATCCTTAAAAAGGAAGCTCTGGTTGTGGAGTGCGTTGCCAGAGCCGCTCTCTCACAAAGCACTTTCAAAAGAACTTGATTACGAATCAGTGATTTGTAATCTGCATTCATGTTTGAAATCCCCGTCTGCTTTTCTGTGTACAGGATCTAAAGTGCAAGGCCTGTGGTTTTCAGTGACTCGGGCCTCTTGTCCCTGAGCTGAGGTGCTCTCCTGTGTGTGAAGGCAGATCAGTCCACCCACACCTTCCAAATTTGGGGAGAGTCTTGTCAGCTGTTTTCATATGATGAGTAAATAGACGCAAACACTTTAAATATGTTTCTATATATTTGACTGTCATACACAGTTGATCTCACTTTTTCATTCTTATCACAAAAGATGGTGGAGGGGATCTTTTATATGCCCAGGAATTGGGGCATCATGAAAGACTTCACTAGTCAGGGAGCTGCAGGAAGGCAGAGTTAAATTCAGCAAAAGGAGTAACTGTCAAATAGTAATGTTTCGGAACAAAGTGGGATTCCCGTCACTGCAAGGATTCTGTCCTCAGCTGGATGGCCAGGAGGTGATAATTCATGACTCTAGCATCAGAGAGGTGGTTGGACTGAATTACATTTGAAGACCTTTGCAGTCCTGGCTCACGATTCTTTGACCCACACCTAGTTAAGGAGAAGGAAGAGAACGGGAAATCTGTGTTTTATAATGCGTGAGAACAAGCAGTGGGACCCTGTAAGGATGAAGTGTATCTTTAACATAACGTATTTGGGTTTTTAAACATAACCTTGGAGAGACTATTTTGTGTTTGGGTGTCAGTAGTCTAAACGTTGGGGCAGTTTAGTGGAAGTCCATGGGCAAACCTGGGTTCCACACCCTCAGAGAGCTCTACACGAGGGCCACGGATTCACTGAACCCTGAACTAGTGTGATAAGGATGGGGGTTCTTTGTGTTTAAACGAATAATAATAAAACCCTGTGGAATGCTTCTGGATGATAACAGTTGAGTAGACTTAAAGCCAACCGTGGGGCAGGAGGCGTGATGACACAGCAGAGGCTGTGTGACTCTGACCCAGACCCCTCACCTCCTGGCGGCTGGGGTCTCCTCATCCTTCAAAAAGAGGTTGACTTTCACGTCCCCCAAGGCCCACCCGGCCCAGCCTTCTGCAAGATACAAAGCACCGCTTTGGCTTTCTTCTTCTTGGCTTTGCCGAGGAACCGTCCCTGAGGGGTACCCTGCCCCCGCTCTGCTGGGTGACAGGATATGTCCCACCCCTTGGGATTCTGCTCTGTGGAAGGAGGGATTCAGACAGATCATCTGTAAGGTCTGCTCTGACCATGGCCACTTCCTACAGTTCTGTGAAGCCTGCGGAGGGCGAATGCCTATTGATGACCATCTAATTTATGATCCATGTTGATTGAATTATTATCTATCTCTGAAACGTAGAGGGAACAACATTTGCCCCAGTTTCCCTTCACCAGATGTTTCACTGGCGCTGATTCTTGCATTGGCTTCTCACATAATAACATGAATATTTTGTACAACCGTCTGGGAAAAGAAGATAAAGTAGAAAAGCATGATCAGATCCTGTGCTTTCGGAAGCCTAACTGTTTTATCTCCTCCAGTGAACAGAAAACCTCTCTTTGTGTTTGTGGTTCATGACTCCTGTGTGGGATACACAGACTCCTGTTTAAGTCTGAGTGGCACAATTCTTGGCTTTGATGGCCTCTTTAAATAGAGCTCTGGGGCCTGCGTTCGACATCATTCCATAAAACAATTTAGCCTCCCGAAATAGTCCCCTTTTACAACCCAGACACCCAACACCGTGAGTCCTGTGTGAGGTGCCGTGTCTGCTATCTCCATGGGGAGGTTCTGTACGGGCCTGGGCACCTCCCCTCCTCCAGCTTTCGCAAGGTTAGAGGTCGCAAGAGTGGCTCAGACGCCAAAAGACTTGATTTTACGGTAAGATGGAGTCAAGCCATGAGCCACAAGAAACTGAAGGTTTTGATGGCACCCTGAGACGCGTTTCAAAACAAGGGGATACGGGAATAGCTCTAAAACCTTAGTGACCACCGCCTGCCCAGTGAGCTCCCACCTCCCGGGCTCCACAGCCAAGCCCGCGTGCTTCCTGGGCGGCCGAGGCACCGAGTGAGGCCCGGAGACTTTTATGTCCATTGATGGTGCCTCTGCATAACCTCCAAGGATGCCCTGTGACCATGTTGCTAAGCTTTTCTAGACAAGCTGGGTCCAGTCCCAGGGCCAGGTGCTTGGAGACCCGGGTGCTCAGGACCGTGATTCTCGGCGTGCATTTCAGGGAGATGCTCCTTTGTGACTTGGGGAGGAAAGGTAAGGCGTTCAGGTGCATTGCCGGGCATTTGGGGGTGCCTGGGGATCTCGGTGCAGAAATAAGGGAGAGCAAGGATTCCGCGCAGTGGACGGGGTGTGGAGGGAAGAGAGCAGGTGGTGCAGGGAGGTTGCTGTGGGCAGGACATAGGGCTTCAGATCCTGAGCGGGGCCCCAGTTCTCAGCCGGCATCTCCAGGGAGGCGAAGGCCGTAGAACCCAGGACAGCTCTTCCCACCCGCCCTCACGTCACGTGCACGGAAGGACCATGCGTGTTGACTGTCCAGTTCCCACCAGGCCTGCGTGGTGTTAGTTCCCTCTGTCTGCTTCCTCCCTGAGGTCTCCTCATGTGTTTGCTGATGCTTTACCTTCCTAAAGAGGGAGAAATGCTTTTTATTCTGAACTCAGAGATAAGAGGCTTCAATGCCAGTAAATGTTTTGAGGCTACACTATAGAGGGATTCTTCCCGGGGGGGTGGCGAGGAGGAGGGGCGGGACCCAAGCCCCCTTCTGGGGAGTGGACGAGCCTCCTGCCAGGGTCGGGGCTCTGCTGTCACAGGATATTTTGAAGTCCTTCGCAAGCTGTGAACAAGGGGCCCTACCTTTGCATTTTGCTCTGGTCCCTGCAAGCTGGGCAGCCAGTCCTACCGCCGAGTAGAGAGGCCAGGAGGGAGGGTGAGGCGGGGAGACGGAACTAGGCCACTGTGCAGCCCAGCACCGTCGCTGAGGCCAGCTGTGTGGACCCGCGGCGGACCGGGACAGGCGCGACCTTGGTTTGACGCCCATCCTGTGCGTGTGGAGTAGTTTCTCGCAAGACTGCGGAAACCGGCAAGTCTTAACTTTGTTTTACGATAACCTTGTTGTTAGTATTTTTATTGGACTCACTCGAAGCACTTTCGTTCCCAGGGGATTTTTCTTTTCTTTTTTTTTTTTTTTTTGCGGTACACGGGCCTCTCACTATTGTGGCCTCTCACGTTGCGGAACACAGGCTCTGGACGCGCAGGCTCAGCGGCCATGGCTCACGGGCCCAGCTGCTCCGCGGCACGTGGGATCTTCCCGGACCACGGCACGAACCCGTGTCCCCTGCATCGGCAGGTGGACTCTCAACCACTGCGCCACCAGGGAAGCCCCCAGGGGATTTTTCTTAAATTGAGGTGTCACTGTTCTTCCTGCCTCGCGTTTCCTGCTAGGGATGTGCTGTGAGAGGGAGCTGGGGATGCTGTGGGCACGTCCAGGACGGAGGAACGTGGTTGCGTTAGTGGGAGTGCTGAGCAGAGGCGCGATGGGCGGAGGCCTGGACCCGGGCCTCGGGCTCCGTGGGAGGTGCGGGGCGGGGAGACGGCAGGCAAGGGGTGCGGCCAGCGGGCCCAGTCTGTCAGCCACGTTGGGGAAGAGCTGGTGTTTGCAGAAAGGAGCCATAGTTTTTTAGCCAGACCCCGAGTTTGTCCTGTGCAGGGTCGTGGATGAGGCCCGGTGCCCAGGCTTAATCGACGTGCATGGACGGGACACCTGCTCTGTGGGCAGAATGTCCCCAGTGGCCTGAGGGGCGGGGGAAGGGGGATGAAGCCAGGTCTCTGGCCTGAAGGACCCAGTTCCCCACATGGGGAGACAAAGCTCTCAGTGACTTGAGGTTCAGTGGCGGGAAGTGGCCGCTGGTCCGAGGGTGTCAGGATCGGTGCCTGGAGGCCCCTGGGCCTCGGGAGAGACCTCAGAGCAGGTGAGACCTGAGCCAGCCTCGAAGGGGAGACTGGGTTACAGGGAGGGGCGAGCGAGAGGGGGAACAGATGGCAACAGAGGGAGGGGGCCAGAAAGCCGACTGACTGGGGAATAGAACTGGGGTGGGGTTAGGGGGAGGCCAGCCCAGCCAGCAGGCGGGACCCGAGAGTCACTGGGAATGTTCGACACGAGGACCCTGAGGCCTGGGCCAAGGGGTTTAGCTCACAGGGTCGCCTGGATCTGTAGTCAGGCAGTCCGTCGTCTGGGGGGCGGTGGGTAGTGAGCTCAGCTCCTGGGTCCCGCTCAGCCCACCCCCGACACCTCCCACTTGCTGTGGTTCTCAGGTGCTCAAGCAGCCGTGGCATCTTGGAGGTCCCGTGGTCGGAGATGGGGACCCCGTGGTTTATCGTAGCTGGTCTTGTGTCTGTGCACCACGCCCTGTCCTGACATCTCACCAGCACTGGTTCATCTCATCCCCTCTTCCACCAGCACCCTGGATTCATTTTATCTCCATTGTGTCAGTGTGAGTCTGGAACTCGGAGGTTAAGTAACAGCCTCCAGGCCACTCAGCTGGCAAGTGATGGGCCCAGATGCCAGACCTTTAGATCATAGCTCCTGGCCGTGCCACCTCGGACCTCTGTGGATCTCTGACCTGTCCACACGCTTCTCTGGTCCCGGATGGTATGGGGGAAACCTAAAAGCACGTCCAAGGGGTGCAGACGGTGGGGAGAGGTCCTACCCGGGTGAGCTGTGTCAGTGTTCTTGGGAAGAAGTTTTTAAAGGAAGAGAAGGAAATTCATGAGCTCCTCGGGGAGACGGGCAGACAGAGGCACGGGAGCGGCCGCATCATTCAAGTAAGGGGAGGGGGTCATGCGGGGCTGGGCGCCTTCAGCATGAAACGCTTTACTTGAACCGATCGGGGTGCGTTTCTTCTGAGACTCCTATGGCAGTGTGGAAGAGGGGTGGGAGCTGACGAGTCAGGAGAGAAGACGGAGGGCAGAAGAGCCAGTCGGGGGCTGTCAGGGAGCTGGGTGGCGGGCGTGTCCGGTGCTTAAGGGAAGAGACGGGGTTTACGGTCCTGTTTTCTTCTCCAACATACGCACTTTATGTGAGTTCTGGATTGGATGAAAGCCCACGGTGCGGGCAGTCCTGGGGGACCCCGCCCGCCTTCTGATCCCAGCTTGCCTGCCAGCTCTGTTCCCGCCCAGTGCCCAGCTCTCCTGCCTGCCCTGACCCTCCTCCTTCCCGTGCGCCATCCTCTGCACCCAAGGCCCTGCCCTCTGTAAGCCTTTCCCCTCCGCAGTCTTCAGGTTCTTCCAGCCAGAAGTTCCCTGTCATCTTCCCAAGGCCGTGTGATGAGTTCGCGGACCCTTTTCCCTCTGTCGCTCTTGGTTTATCAGACTCAGCCCGTCTTCCTCACCATGTCCAGCAGCAGTGATGGGTGCACAGTGCTTTCCCTGTTCAGTGGCTGCACAGCCCTCACGGTGGTGTTTCCCATTTGGGAGCCTCGCCTGGCCAGAGGCTGACTCCCCCAAGGTCCCCCCCGACCCCACTGGCCCTGGGGGGCTTGGCCTCCCGCTCCCCGTGCAGGGTGAGCAGCGTGGGCCTGGGGCACCGGACCCGTGGCCCATTCAGCTCCTGTCTCTGAGTACACCCTGCCCGGTCCGTGTGTATAGGAGAGATGGCTCGAACCTTGTGGAAGAAAGTTTACAGAAAACCCCAGGTACACAGTTCTCACCTCGGCTCTTCAATTTCCATTGTAAATCAGCTGTTTGATGGGAGGATATTTTCCAAGGAAACAATACTGTGAAGAGTACTTGGGTTCCTAGGACCCATCACAGATCAGATTTAAACTCTAAACTCAAGGACATAAATGCCAGAGGTTGGGGATGAGTGGAGAGGAGGTCTTTAGAAAGTTACCTGCATTTTCTGCCCTGGGTGTTACTAGTACGTTCGCAACAGAGTACCTAACACCAAAGCCACTTAAAAAACATGCCGTATTTTGCAGTCATTTTGGAATTACAGAAGAGTTGCAGGAACAGCGCCGGGTTCCCCCCTCCCTCTCCCCAGCTTCCCCGCTGTCAGCATTCTGCACGTGTGCAGGCATCAGCCCTGGGAAGCAGCCCTGGTACGGCACTGTCTCCTCAGTTGTGCCTCAGCTTTGCTTCGTTTTTGTGTTTCTCCTGCCTAGTGTTCTCGGGACTGCTTAGCTCCGTGGTTTGGTGTCTGTCATTCATTTGGGGAAATTCTGAGCCAGTATTTCAGCCAGTCCTTCTTTGCCCTGTGATTTCTGTCTCATTCTGGACTCCACCTGTGTGAATGTCTCACAGCTAGTGGATGTTCTGTTTCCTTTTTTTTTTTTTTTAAGATGTTGGGGGTAGGAGTTTATTAATTAATTAACTTATTTTTGCTGTGTTGGGTCTTCGTTTCTGTGCGAGGGCTTTCTCTAGTGTGGCAAGCGGGGGCCACTCTTCATCGCGGTGCGCAGGCCTCTCACTATCACGGCCTCTCTTACTGCGGAGCACAGGCTCCAGACGTGCAGGCTCAGTAGTTGTGGCTCACGGGCCTAGTTGCTCCGCGGCATGTGGGATCCTCCCAGACCAGGGTTCGAACCCGTGTCCCCTGCATTAGCAGGCAGATTCTCAACCACTGCGCCACCGGGGAAGCCCCTGTTTCTTTTTTGTTTTCACTTTTTTTTTCTGGTTGTGTTTGGTAACTTCCATTGACCCACCTCCAGTTAACTGATGCTTCCTCAGCAGAGAGACGACCCATCCAGGCGTTCTTTATACCTATTACGGTGCTTTTAATTTCTAGCATTTCCATTTATTTCTGATCATTTCCATCTCTCTGCTGAAGTTGCCCATCTGACCGCACGTGCTGTCCCCTTTTCCCACCTTTAACATATGAATCACGGTTACTTTAAATTCCCTGTCAGATGACTCCAGCATCTGTATCATCTCTGAGTCCGGTTCTGATGATTGCTTTGTGTCTTGGATTTTTTTCTTGTCTTTTCCAAACCTCATAACTTTTGTCGAATCTGGTGTAGCTAGTAGAGACTGAGATAAATGGTGTTTATGCCTGGAAATGGCACACTTTTCCCTTTCCTGTGCCGTGTGTATGCATGCAGGGGCGCAGGAGTGGGCGGGGCTTGAGGTTTGTGGTTGCTATGGTTACCCTCCGTGCATCCCATGCTCCAAATTCCTCGGTCCTACCTTGTGTTAGGGTGGAGGCGGTTCTGCCTGCGGGCTGTCCGTCCAGCCCTGTGACCCCCCCGGGAAGGTCTCCTTGTGCTCCTGTCCTGTCCCCTCCCCGCATTTCTGCTGTCCCTTGCTATTCAAGCTTGTTAGCTTAGTGCAGGGCAGTGGGGAGTGGAGCGGTCTCTGATGCTCTGATTAAATCTCAGTCCTACCAGGTCTTTGGTTCTTGGGGTGTCTCCTGTCCCGCCCCAGGAATAAGGCGTTTTATTCCTCCCTCCCCAGCTGCAGGGAGCTTTCAGCAGTTCCTGAGGGTGAGAATGTTGGTTACACTTTCCCCGACAATAGGTTTTGGTTCCAGAGAGGGGGGACAGGAGGAAAGGGCCCCCCGACATGGCTGCTGACCCCCGCCCCCGGGCCAGCACCTCGTGGACACTTCTAAGGCTCTGATTTTCTGTGAGTACCCGAGGAGGCTTCAGGAGGAAGAGCCGCGGGGGGTACGGACTCTCCATTCTCTGGCGCCCCTGTGCCGCCAGCCTGTGTTCGGCCTTCTTTCTTGTGCCCCGTGTCCTCCGCCCCTCTGGGCCAGCGCTCCCTGCTCGCCCCTCCCTGCAGGCTCCTGTCCCTCCTCAGATTTGGGACCAGCCGTTTGTTCTGTGGCCTCAGCTCTCCCCGAAGTTCAGAGAAGTCCTGCATTTGAAGGGAGTCTGGCTCTTTTTCATTGTGAGCCACGTGTCTTTAAACTCATCATGCCCTGGAGTGGAAGCAGAAGTGTGAAACCACTTTTTAAAATAATAATTTAAAATCTATTGATTACTTCCTCTACTTCCATTTCTCTGTGAATCAATAATCTCTTCTCACGATCTACTGATGGTTTCACCCATCGTGCTCAAGCCAACAGTTTAAAAGCACTGAATTGCACAGATTTCGCTCATGAGCGGGAAGGTTGGGACATCCCACACCTGGGTCCTCTGAGCGGAAACCTAGAATGCCGTGGTCTCTCCTCTGTGGCCATGAATCAGAGAAATGGCAGCGTCGCTTAAGCCTATCTGGTACCATATGTCTGTTCTTTGAGTTTTAATGCTTCAGTGTTGGCCACTTGGATTTCTTCTATCAAACGTCACACGATCATAAAAAGTAACAGTGTTGTGACAATCGATCATTTCCAAGCACACTTCCCCAAACTGGCGTGTACTGTCAGTACTTGGGGTTACTATTTTCCATCCCTTTCTGCCTTTCACCTTGGTCTGCCTGGGATCCCCGTCACCCTCCTGCTGGTGTTGATGCGGGTCCTGTGTTAGTTGGGTGGGGGGAGTTAAGGGGGAAAGGGGGAAAGGTACTGTCCTGTTCCCACATCAAACATCCGCCTTCTTCCTGCATTCCACCCCCTCCCACACGTCCCCTCAGGCCTGGGGACACTTTGGTGGCTGAAGCTGGCACCTGCCGCCCCACCTCTTTGTCACGCTACACAGACCGTTGTTTAGGAAATAAAGCCAAGACTTGGAAGCGCTGGGAGGCTGTGCTCTCCCCTCTGTGTCCTGTCCTGCTGCTTCCTCTGGGGCTCTGTCCCTGGCTGTCACCCGGCTCCTTCCTTCCTTCCCTGCAGCCAGTGCCCCTTATCCCCAGTCTTGTGGGGGAGGGAGGGATGGTCCCCTGTCCCATCCGATGTCTGTTGTGCTGACTTGTGGAGCCATAACTGTGACTGGACTTCACGTCCGTGGGCTTGGGCTGGTTCACAGCACTGGGTGCGTCTCTGCAGGCACGTGGTGGATCAGGGCTGGCCCGAGGACGTCACCACCACAGATCCTAGCGTTCCTGTGCCTTCGGAGCGATTTACATGTGCACTCTTGAATGCAGCCCACTTGTAGATAGGGGATCCACCCCCCATTTCCTTTGCATTGTAAATGTTTCTGTCAGCAGCAGCCAGCGCTTCCTGCACTACAAGTCAGACCCCATCGGACTCACCCAGGGAAAGGGAGCATATGGGTGACAGTGATGAGATTACCTTTTATATTTTGCTTAGAGTTGTAAGCGGTCACCAGGGTCTGTGAAACGCCTCTCCTCTCTCTCCATCTGTTTCCACTGAGGCTGCTGATCAGAAGTCGGCATCCGCGGGGAGATGGGTTGGAAGGGCCGCCGAGTCTCTGCCCCGATGACTTCATTCTCATTGTAGGACCCATAGGAGCTGAGGTGGAGGAAGAGTAAACACCAAGGGGCGCGGCTCCATCTTGGAAACGCTGGCCTGCGTCCTGCCCGGTTCTCCTGCCCTCAGCCCCCTGTCTTTGCTGTGGACGTAGATGAAGGGAAGGAATAGACTTTTCTATCCTTAGAGGTTCCATTGGTTTATCAGTTGGTCTGGAAAACATGATTTGGTGAGGTTTCGTCACGTGCAGGTTCTTGTCGGGAGGATGCTGACGGTCAAGGACAGAGCTGAGAGGAAACGAAGCTCCAGGAGGAAGGGAATGGGTTACACGCCTTCTTAAATGTAGGAAAAGATGGGTAACGGGAGAGTTACGCTTTGAGGTTTTCAAAGACTTAGGTGTTCAGTCTGTTCATCCGTTGGCCGCGCCCTCTGTGCCGGCCTCGTCCGTGCTAGGGGTGGACACAGTCACACGCGTGGTCCCTGCCCCTCACAGGCGATGAGGGCGGAGTCACACCTTAAACAAGTGGTACAGGGGGGAGAGATGGGCCGTAGGTGGCGGGTCAGAAAGGGCATCACAGGGAAGGCTTTTGAAAGACGATTCGAGTTGTCTCAGGTCAAGGGCGTGTGCTCTGGGGCGGGGGAGTGCTCCAGGCAGGGGGAGTGACATGTGCAGTGACATGTGAAAGCTTGGGGCAGTCACGGACCTGCAGGCAGTCAGAGGACACTGGAGTATTAAGTAGGAGGATGTTGGTCTGGGTGGGAGGAGGTGTGGCCAGATGACGACCCTGAAAGATTAGAACCAACATCATCAAGGGTTTATATGCATTTTAGAGTTTCTAGTCTATCCTGCAGGCCACAGGCACTGTTGACCATTTTTAACAGTGGTTAGGTTGGCTTTCCAGCTGGGTCACTATGATAGCAGGGTAGGGGGGATATTGGAGTGGGCTGGGAGTCAAGGCAGGTTTGGGAAATAATTTGGCAGTTCCTCAACATGGGAGATGTAGAGTTACTGCATGACCCAGCAGTTCTACTCCTAAGTATGAACCCAAGAGAGAGGAGAATGTACATTCACACAAAAATGTGTTCAGGATAGCCAGATGGTGGAAACAACCCAGATGTCCACCTGTGGATGGACTGATAAACAAAATGTGACTTATCCATACAAAAGTATTTGCCGTAGAAAGAAATGAAGTACTGATACACGCTACAGCACAGATGTCCCTTGAAAACATGATGCTGAGTGAAAGAATCCAAATACAAAAGACCACATATTGTATAATCAACTTACATGAAATGTCCAGAACCACCTAATCGGTAGAGACAGAAAGTAGATTTTTGGTGGCCTAGGACTCCAGGTACGTGGGTGGGTGGGTAGGTGGGGGTGAGCAGTGGCCACTAATAGGTACGGGTTTCCTTTAAGGGGGATGAAATGCTCTAAAATTAGATTGTGGTAGTGATCACACAACTCTGTGACTATAGTAAAAACGGTGACTTGTGCGGTTGAAGTGGTGAATTGTTTGGTATGTGAATTATATCTCAATAAAGCTACTTATAAATAAATAAAAATAAATATGACATAATCTCTGTCCTTAAAAGAAAGTGAAGGCTGGGAGACTAATGACAAGGTTTTATACATAGTTGAGGTGGTGAAGGCTCCTGCACCGAGGCTGCAGCTGTGGGACAGGACGCAGGGCCAGGGAGTGGGGGGTGTGTGGAGCTGAGTATGTCGAGAGGTGGTGACTCCTTGGGTCCAACCATAGAATCCTGGTCTCTTCCATAAGCATTTCTCCGGAGTGTGTAATGAACAAGCTACCAGGAGCATATTTACTTACATCGTGGCTTTTTCAAAAGGGAATTTAAGGCAGCAGTGGTATTTATTGATGTCAAACCTCCTTCCCCTTATGTAAGTGCTAAATCATGTCCTTCTTATATGAGACACTATGATGGGCAGATGCTGGGCGGGGAAGTAGAACAGAGGCTGAAAAAAGGAAGACCCACATCTTATTTTTACTATAAGGTTAATTCAACAGACAGAAATACGAAAAATCTTTGTTTACGTGTTTCTGACCATAGTCAACTGACTGCCTTAAAACCGAGAAAACCATAATTCAAAAAGAGTCATGTACCAAAATGTTCATTGCAGCTCTATTTACAATATCCCGGAGATGGAAACAACCTAGGTGTCCATCATCGGATGAATGGATAAAGAAGATGTGGCACATATATACAATGGAATATTACTCAGCCATAAAAAGAAATGAAATTGAGCTATTTGTAGTGAGGTGGATAGACCTAGAGTCTGTCATACAGAGTGAAGTAAGTCAGAAAGAGAAAGACAAATACCGTATGCTAACACATATTTATGGAATTTAAGAAAAAAAAATGTCATGAAGAACCTAGGGTTAAAACAGGAATAAAGACACAGACCTACTTGAGAATGGACTTGAGGATATGGGGAGGGGGAAGGGTAAGCTGTGACAAAGCGAGAGAGAGGCATGGACATATATACACTACCAAATGTAAGGTAGATAGCTATTGGGAAGCAGCCGCAGAGCACAGGGAGATCAGCTCGGTGCTTTGTGACCGACTGGAGGGGTGGGATAGGGAGGGTGGGAGGGAGGGAGACCCAAGAGGGAAGGGATATGGGAACAGATGTATATGTATAACTGATTCACTTTGATATAAAGCAGAAACTAATAAAAAAAATTAAAAAAAGAAAAATAAATGAATTAATAGGATGAGAAAAAAAAATCTCAAAAAAAACAAAAACAAAAATCGAATTTCCAGTTTGGGAATCATCGTACAAACACGCTGTCATTGGTCTGAGGCCAAACATTCAAGCATAAGAACCAAAAGCGTGTGTGCCGTCGCTGGTCAGTGGCCAATCAGCAGAGGCCTGGGAGCTGGGCTGCCGGGTGGACCAGCTGTGAGACCAAACCACAGCTGGGCCTCCAGCTGGTGTTGAAGGGGACAGAAGCCTTTAGGGCAAAACCTGGTCCACCTGGGGCGTCAGGCCCGACGCAGGCAACGTTTAGCACCAGTGGGCAAGGAGGCCCAAGCAGGGCAGGAGGTGCCGAGTTCAAGGGGCTCAACGGGAATAAAGGCCTGCAGTTCAGCTGGACACAGGGAACAGGCAGGAGACGCGATCTGAGTCAGGTCAGGAGCAGTGAGCTCAGCACCCTGGGACAGTTATTCAACAAACACTTATGGAATGTCTACTGCGTGTCAGGCAGAGCCCAGGGGTATGTTGGCTGATCTCAGGGTGAGGGCTGTGTGCTTCTCTGAAAGCAGCCTTCCCAATTCTCACATAGATAATATGTTACTAAAATCCTCTAACTTTCTGGGCATTTTCTTAGGGATGCTCACTAGTTACCAATGTTCCTAAAAAGCTGTAGTTTAAACATGTTATTATTTTCAAGTTCATGGCTGAACCTCAAATTATGAATATGTTGATGGTCAATAAATAGAGTTTATTAATAGCACGGAGTATACTTTGGCCTTCTCTACGTGTTTAATGAAATCATTAATCTCAGTAACCTCTAGCCACAAACTAAATTGCACTGGAATTCGTGAATAATAGCAGACTGTGTGGCCTCACGTAAAGTGTGTGGATATAAAAGTATGTCTTAGTACCCTTCAGTTATGTACCAGATTTATTCAGAATCAGTCATGTTCTTTGCAGATTATTGGATAACAGAGAGGCACACATCAAATGCTAAGAGTGAAATCTAAACAGACCCTACTTTATTTGGCTAAAGGTACAATGAGCCTGATATAAGTTCTTGCTTAAACTTAAGTCCAGACAAATATTATGAAAGATAAATGGGCTAAAGATATGAACAGACAGAAGAAGAGACACGGGTGCCTGAAGTACACATTAAAAGTGAAAATCAGGGCTTCGCTGGTGGCGCAGTGGTTGAGAGTCCGCCTGCCGACGCAGAGGGCACGGGTTCGTGCCCCGGTCTGGGAAGATCCCACATGCCGCTGAGCGGCTGGGCCCGTGAGCCATGGCCACTGAGCCTGTGCGTCCGGAGCCTGTGCTCCGCAATGGGAGAGGCCACAACAGTGAGAGGCCTGCGTACCGCAAAAAAAAAAAAAAAAAAAAAGTGAATAACAGTTAAAAATGAAAACAAAAGTTGAATATTAAATTGCCATAATTTTAAAAATGGCAATACATGGCATTGGTGAGGGTGAGGTGAAATGAACATTTATACCTAGTAATGTGAATATAAATGGGTACAACCATTCTGTAAGGCAGGTTGTATCAAGAGCCTCTAAAATGTTCATACCTTTCCCCAGTATTTTCATTTCTGAAAACTTATTCTCGGAAATGCCCGTGAATATTTATATCAAGAATGTTCGCCATAGAAATGGTTATAATAGTGAAAAAAATAGAAACAACTCAGATGTCTGACGGTAGGAGACTGGTAAAATCACGCATCTTTAAAGTGGGATGTTGTACAGCAACTAAAAATCATTTATTCAGTAACTATTGAGTAAAATGGGGCAAAGCCTATGTCATGAGCAAAACTGTAATTTTAGCTGTGAAAGTAATGATAAAGTTTACACCTAACTATGTAAAGAAAAAAGATTAAGAGGATGAAAATGCTGTATCAAAGCATTTATGGATTTATTCACAAGTGGTGGAATTATAGGTGATGCTTTATTTCCAGATATTCTACTTTGACAATCTGTTGCTCCTATATTTTGCAAAAGGATATAGCAGTGCTTGAACGACGTTGACATGATTAAAAAAGAAAGTAGCGTTTGATCTCCTCAAAGTGACAAAATCTGGTGGTTGAAACAGACAGAGAATCCAAGGTGGTGGTGTTAGTGCATTTCTCTCCTGCTTCTGGAGACTCAAGAAGAGAAAAACACATTGTAGGTCGCTTCTCAGTCTTGACCAATCTTTACCCTAAATACCAAGCCTGGAGAAGGCAGCCAGCCCGCAGAAGTGAGGGTCATTCTTAGAAAGGCAATGGCCAGCCTCTTGGAAGAGGCTTGAGCACAGCTTCTTCGTGCCCTGAGTTCCGTGTCCATCCTCGTTATGATGGATCGCAGGTGTTCAGGCTGGAGGGAAGGATTCGGCAGAGAGCCATATGTTCACCCTCGTCACCAGCTCTGCAGGACGGTGGCCCTGGGTCCTGTGGCCCCTGGACAGCCGTTTGGCGGAGCCTGTGTTCCCGACATCCCCGCGGCTCTGGTGCTCTCCGTCCGCGTCCCTGTCCCCGTGACGTCTTACTCTGTTATCTAACTTTCTTTTTTTTTCAGTATCAGACAAAATAGACTTTATTTTTTGTTGTTGTTGTTATTCTGTATACATAGCTGTTTTTTTTTAAAAAAAAAAACCTTTAATTTTATATTGTAGTGTAGTTGATTAACAATGTTGTGTTAGTTTCACATGTGCAACAAAGTGATTCAATTATACATATACATGTACAGTATCCCTTCTTTTTCAAATTCTGACTTTCTTCAAAGCCCTCCCAGGACTCCTGTGAGAGGAACAGGAGTTTCAAATGTCAAGAAGGAGGGGCCTCCCTGGTGGCGCAAGTGGTTGAGAGTCCGCCTGCCGATGCAGGGGATACGGGTTCGTGCCCCGGTCTGGGAGGATCCCATATGCCGCGGAGCGGCTGGGCCCGTGAGCCATGGCCGCTGAGCCTGCGCGTCCGGAGCCTGCGCGTCCGGAGCCCGTGCTCCGCAACGGGGGAGGCCACAACAGTGAGAGGCCCGCATACCGCAAAAAAAAAAAAAAAAAAAAAAAAAAAATGTCAAGAAGGAGAACAAACGCCGCTTCTTCCTCCTCTTGGAAAAAGACCCTACTGTCAATGGTGCCTTTTTTTTAAGCCTGTCTCTCCCCTTTCCCGTATTTTCCAAAAATATGTCTTGCAGTCAGTCGGTTTGTGAAAGACAGCGTGAGCTGTGGCAGCCTCGCATATGTGGCTTTCCATCTGTAGCTTGGTCTGTATGATGTGACATATATTTAGCTGCCTAAATTGGGACTGTTCCTTGTGCTGTTTCAAGAGAAGCTGGAAAGTCAGATGGGAGAGCAGGGCTATTGATGGGAGTGGCTGCTGAATCCCGTTGGCTCTTATCTGCGAATCCAGAAGTTAGAGATAGTTCGGGACATCAAGAGATCAGTTGGCCCGTGAAGGCAGCTGGCCCAGGCGGTAACTAGCCCGTGGAGGCAATTGGTCACTTTCTGAGCTTGGCGCAGAATTTCGCATCTGTGCCGTTCAAGTTGTGGACAGAGGCTTTGGGTAGAAAATGTGTGTAGATGAATCATCACAGCTGAGAGATAACAGCTCTTCTTGGCTTCCCAAATGAAAGGTTCCTAGCAAAAAGATGGAAGGAGAGGGGTTTTGTTTGTTTGTTTTAATTTGAAAGTAGAGATACTCAACTCCTTAATTGGGGTAGAGAAAGATGTCTTTGTCAAGGGAGCCAGCGGAAACCCAAGCTGGGGCATTTGGTGATGACCCCATGCACTTCTCTTTCATAGCCTTTGTGTCCTGTGATTGCTAAGTTTTCCCACTAGCCTGAGATGAGGGACCATTTCTCATACCACTTTCTAGCCCTAACACTAAGTGGAGTGCCTGGTACATAGACGCCGGCAAGTGTTTGTTGAATGAATAAATTAATTCACAGGGGCGCAGGTAGAGGGATTAGTCTGCCCAGGAAGAAGGAGGACGCTTCCTTTGAACCGGAGGAGAGGGTGGCCCTGCAGTGTGATGAGTAAACTTTTGCTCATTTGATTTTTTTCCTCTGAGAGAGAGACTAGCAATTTAAGGTCTAAACACATAAAAATAACCACTGTACTTACGATTCAATAAATGTTTGACAGTGATGATTTCATATGCACTTTTATTCTTCCATATCTCTATGTATTTGAGTGTTTAAAGTAGAAAGCTAATTTAATGTGTGTTTGGCGTTTCTATTTTAGTAACCAACCTGGTTCTTGCCCTTGGTCCAACTGCCTTCTCTTCCAAGGATGCCTCACCCCACTGCGATTCACAGCAGTCTCTTTGCTGTTAACCTGTCTTAGGTGACCTGGCATTCTCTTGTTCACCTCCATACTGCACCAGTAGGAGATGCATCTTCTGCCTTTCAAAGGGGGGCCAGTGTGGGCCACTGTCGTAACTGCATATAACTAAGTTTTTACAATCTTGGTCTATGTAAAATGCAAACCTTCTCATTCTACTGTGACTCATGGGCAGGTAAAAGGGTTCTGTGCCCAATTCCAATGTGTGTGTGGGTTTTTTCCCCATACATCCAGCAAGGAATTCTCCGACACCAGCTGGGCGTCATAGAATTCAACTCAGTTCGGATACTTTCTACCTGGAGAGCGCATCGGATCCCACAGGTTGGGGGCTCAGTCCCACAAGCCTGCCCCCTTCTGCAACGTCAGAAGCCAGTCGAAACCCAGGTTACCACCTGTGCTTCCGACTGGCCAGCTATAGATTGGAGGTTCCAATGCCCCCACTGGGTTCAATTAATTTCCTAGAGTAGAGCTTCCCTGGTGGCACAGTGGTTGAGAGTCCACCTGCCAATGCAGGGGACACGGGTTCGTGCCCCGGTCTAGGAAGATCCCACATGCCGCGGAGCGGCTGGGCCCGTGAGCCATGGCCGCTGAGCCTGCGCGTCCGGAGCCTGTGCTCCGCAACGGGAGAGGCCACAACAGTGGGAGGCCTGTGTACCACACACACACACAAAAATTTCCTAGAGTAGCTCACAGAACTCAGAGAAACATTTTACTTACTAGATGACTGGTTTAGGATAGAAGGATATGATAAAGGATACAGATGAACCTAGAGTTTGGAGAGAGACGTAGGGCAGGATATGTGGGAAGGGGCACGGTTTCCATGGCCTCTCTGGGTGCCCCCTAGCGTCTCTACCTGTTCGCCAGCCTGGATGCTCTCTGAACCCCCATACGTTTGGGATTTTTATGGAGGCTTCATCACACAGGCAGGATCGATTATTAACTCCCATTTCCAGCCTTCCTCACTTCTCAAGAGGATGTGGAGGTGGAGCTGAAAATTCCATGCTTCTAATCATGACTCTGTCCTTCCGGTGACCAGGCCCCATCCAGAAGCCCACCCAGAGTCACCTCATCAAAACAAAAGACACTCATGTCACCCAGGAAATTCCAAGGGTTTGAGGAACTCTGTGCCAGGAACCAATATGTATTTTCCGTGATCTCACAGTGGGAAACATGTATTGATATTAGACTGTCCCATTCCTCTGCTGTCTTCTTTCATAAGTCTGGCTTTGGAGTCGAGCTGCCTGGATTTAAATCTCAGCTGAGGGACTTCCCTGGTGGCTCAGTGGTTAAGAATCCGCCTGCCAGTGCAGGCGACGCGGGTTCGAGCCCTGGTCCGGGAAGATCCCACATGCTGCGGAGCAACTAAGCCCGCGAGCCACAACTACTGAGCCTGCGTGCCACAACTACTGAAGCCCTCACGCCTAGAGCCCGTGCTCCACAACAAGAGAAGCCACCGCAATGAGAAGCCCACACATCGCAACGAAGAGTAGCCCCCGCTCGCTACAACTAGAAAAAAGCCCGCGTGCAGCAACAAAGACCCAACACAGCCATAAATAAATTAATTAATTAATTTTAAAAAAACTGTTAAAAATCTCAGCTGAGCCATCTAACCAATTGTACCTGTAGACGTACAGACAGAAACCACTCCTGCTTCTCTTATCTGCACAGTGAGCATTACTAATACCTCATGAGATTGTTGTAAGGAATATATGGGTTAATACACATAATGCTTTTACAGTGGCCCCTGGCACGGTAAATATTCATTATTATTACTGCTTTTGCTATTTGTTGGTAGGCCTGGGGGAAGCATTTTTATCGCCCCAGAAATTTCTTAGATTCCTCCCCTGGTTCCTCATACCCTCCTGAATTATAGTTGATTTTCTCTGAGACACCATTGAGATAGTGGTGAGTTCATTTCCCTTTCTTGACGCATCTCCAAAGTATCATTTAATGCAAGCAAAGTTAAAAGTTTCCCAGTGAAGTTTTGAAAAGTTATCTTCACAAAGTTAGAGTTCTGATCTAACCCAGTGTTAATTTTTTTTTTTTTTTTTTTTTTTTTGTGGTACGCGGGCCTCTCACTGCTGTGGCCTCTCCCGTTGCGGAGCACAGGCTCCGGACGCGCAGGCTCAGCAGCCATGGCTCACGGGCCCAGCCGCTCCGCGGCATGTGGGATCTTCCCAGACTGGGGCACGAACCCATGTCCCCTGCATCGGCAGGCGGACTCTCAACCACTGCGCCACCAGGGAAGCCCCCCAGTGTTAATATTTTGTTTATCACTGGTCATATTTAAATGTCAGTAGTATCCTAATCATAGTTTTGTGCATCAGAATCTATTGAAGTAAGAGGGTGTCTCTTGGGACAGGTATAATGTAGAGAATTTTGGATCTGGGATGATTATCAATACATTGATGTCAGCACATCCTGGAATGTGAGTTTTCCTTTTTTCCCATTTCTCTCTTCGGGCTGCTGTGTTCCATTCTCAACCCCCAAGCCTGCTGATGCTGGAGAGCCCAGTGATTTCGCGACCCCTGCAGTGTCTTCCGGATTAGAATCCTCTTAGGAGATGGTGGCAGAGGAGGGGTCTCGCAGTTGGCATGTGAAAAGGCGCTTCTGTGCTGAGAACTACCGTCAGCAGCAGGCGTGGACCACGCCCTGTAGCTGAAGCTGCAGGCAGATTTGTTAGTGCTGTGGCTTCTTGCCTGTTGGAGTTTATGAGTAGCTGCGTCTTTCAAAGCCTGACCATGTTTCTTGTCTGGAATTTCACCCATTAGTCTTCCTGACTTTCCATTCACCGTGTTAATTGCGATTAGATGCTCCTTCCTCTGGCCCCAGACTCCTGTGTTCCGCCCGTTGAATTCGGTGCAGGCTCTGCCGTAGCGTCCCCTCCTCCACTGGGGGCTGTGTCCAGACCTCTGTGTCACGAGACTGGGCGGCCAGTGCTCTTGGGATCTGGGACCAGTGGGACCAAGCAAGAGCAGAAATAAAGTAAATTCATTCTTTTATTTCAGTGCCACACAGCTACCGTGGGGAGGTGGAATGGTCCTAACTTTGGGGTGTCGGTTGGAATAAAATTGTTTGTCTTTCTAAAGCAATACTGTGTTTTAAGATGCAGTTTATTTCATAGTGCTTTTCAGATATTAACCTGATAAGTCTCTGGGGCAGATGATAGGTAAATGTTAAAGCACAAGCTTTTGGAAATAAAATTTAAGCTCTTCAGAGTTGTCAGCTTGAGGGGAAAAAAATGAGGTCATAACTTCAGAAAGGAAGCATCATATAGAAGTGTGAGTTGGCACCTGAATATAGGTTAACTTTCTTTCCCAGAAATAATGATGAAAGGATTTCTCTTCACCCGGGCTTCCTGACGCAGTGTGGTAAATCCCGAGACGTTTGCACAGGCGTGAAACAGCAGACAGCCTTTCCGTTCCCGTTCATCCCACGGCATCACTGGGAGCCTGCCGTGTGCCAGGCACCATCCCAGGCACTGGGGGCCCAGAAGTGGAAACTCAGACACGGAGCCTGGCTCGTGGAGTTTACGTTCTAGCTGGTGAAGAGAGTCGGCGTAAACCTAAAGGAGCAAATTATGCGGCAAAAGTAAAGACAGGCCCCTCTAGCGGGGAAAAATAAAGGAGTTTAAGAGGAGGGGGTCGCTGCCCGGGAGCGTACTGCAGTCTGAAATAAGGCGGTCAGACGAGGCCTTGCTGGGCCGGTGACAGGTGGACAGAAGCGTGCAGAAGGCGAGGGAGCTGGGCCTCCACGTACCTGGAGGGAGAGGGGTCCAGAGAGGACAGGCGGGGGCGCTGGCGCCGCCCGGCGCCCGGGAGGGAGGTGTGGGCAGCCGGCGAGCCGGGCAGAGCTGTGGGGGAGGAGAGGGGAGATGGAGCCGGGGGTGGGGGAGGGCGTGTGCGCCGCATCTCACGGACCATCGTGGGGACGTGGCTTTACGTGCCTCAGTGAAATGGGGAGAGCCTGGCTGGCTTTCAGCTGAAGGGTAGCGTGGTCTGACTTGAGCTTTGGAAGGGTTATTTTGGATGCTGGGTTGGGAGTAGACCGTGGGGTGGGTAGAAAACGAAGACCGTCGGGGGCTGTCGCGGGGACCGTGCACAGGTGGAGTGGTTGGAGCAGGGTGGTGACAGGGGAGGTGGTTGACAGTGGTCGGATGCTGGGCGTATTTTGAGCATGGAAGCGGCTCATTGGCCGGAGGATTGACGAGCAAAATAGGGGAGTCGGGGATGAATGCGGGGACTTCAGCCTGAGCATCCAGAGGGCACACTGCTGTTGACGGAGATGGGCCGACTCTGGGCAGAGCGTGCATGTGTGTGTGTGTGTGTGTGCGCGCACGTGTGCACTCGTGTGCATGTGTGTGTATGTTAGGGGGAGAAGAGAGGTCTGTTTTGCAACTTGCAGATGTCTTTCTCTTGTCTAAACTACACGAAGCTTGTTTTTGAGAAAATGATAAGAAACGTACTCTGATCATAGGTTTCCTAAACAAGTACACACACGCGTGCGCACACACGAAGCCCGATATGTTCAGGGAAGGTAGACCCCCGTGTAACTGATGGTGGTCATCGTTGGTCCCAGGGCTGCACGACAAGTACCACAGATGGGGGAGGGGCTTAAACAACAGACGTTCATTTTCTCACAGGTCTGGAGGCTGGAAGTCCAAGATCAAGGTGTAGGCAGGGTTGGTTTCTTCTGAAGCCTTTGTCCTTGACCGGCAAGCTGCCACCTACCCTCCCTGTCCTCACACAGTCTCCCCTGTGCACACACATCTGTGTTGTCTCTGTGTGTCCTAATCTCTTCTGTAAGGGCACCAGCCGCTCTGTAACATAATCACTTCCTTAGAGGTCCTGTCTCCAAACACAGTCACATCCTGAGACACCCGGAGGTGGGTAGATATGAATTTTTGGAGGACAAATTTCAGCCTATAAAGTTGGTCATCTTTGGTATCTGGAAATCTGAAGGCGTGTGGTTAGACTGTCTTGCAGCCGGGAGAAATGACCCCTGGAATGAGAATGTCAATAATATTCCTCATGTTAAAGGACAGAACATTGAAATAAACGCTCTTTGCTGCATATTTCGTCTCACTCACTCAGCACGTATTAAGTACGTCTGACGAGTTAGGCATCGAAACAGAGATGAATGAGCTAGTGCCCCTTGTCCAGATGGGCAGCCAAGTCCACAGGTGATCACTGACAGTGGCGAGATTCCATAGAAGGAAGGCCACCAAGCCCACTCCTGTAGGGCGTGGGGAGGACTGGCTCCTGCAAGAGATACTCTGTGCTGAGTCTTGAGGGATGAATGGGAGCTGGGCGGGGACTGGGGGAAGGCAGGCTGGAGGTGGGGGGCCAGGGCTAGCGTGGAGATATTCAGAGCCCTGGGGACAGGCAGAGCTGGGTGAATTCGTGGGCTGGAACCCATTTTGACTGGAGCTTTGGGTTGGGGTCAGGGGTGTTGAGATCAGGCTAGAAACGTCACTGAGAACCAGATGACCCAAGTGCCTTAGCTCTACATGCCCGGGAGCTTGACCTTGATGACATCGGAAAGCCAGTGGACGGGGCCAAACAGAAGGGTGATACTGTCAGAATTTAGAATTATCACTTGGCTGCTCTGTGGAGGAGGAATCAGAGGGACTCAGCCCAGTGGGACAGAGATCTGTCATAGTGATTTGGGGCTGGGATGATGCCAGCTGATCTGTGCTAGCAGAATTGGTGATACGAGATGTGGACGGTTCCAGAGATGGTGATTGATTCCATGATGGTAATACCCGACATTTAGCTGAAGCTCACTGTGTGCCAGGCAGGGTGTAGAGAGGCAGGGGTTAAGGTTGAACCTCAGGTTTGGGCAGCTCCTTTAATGCTGGTGCCATTCACTGCTCCTCAGAAGAGGAAGAGCAAGGGGAGATGGTCAGCCCAGCTTTGGTGGTGACTTTGAGGTGTCTCTGGGACCCGTGAGGGGAGATGGTCAGGACTGTTGGAATATGGGTTTGGAGCTCAAGACAAAAATCAGGTCTGGAGCTACAGAGGTCTATCTGATCTATGGAGTGGAGTGAGATGCTCTGGTGAAATACCTGAGACCAGAAGTCTGGACACCCAAGACCCACATTGAGTGACCAGCAGAGGGAGGGCACCTGTGCAGGAGGCTAGAAAGGAACAGCCAAGGAAGTTGGCAGAAAACCAGGAGAAGTTGGTAACTTGAAAGCCAAGGAAAGGAGGCAGTTTTTGATGGAGAGAGCGGGCATCCTTGTGGGATGCTGGTGAGAGGCGGGGCAAGATAGGAACTCACAGAATCCCTGGATTTGCCCCAGGAGGTCACCGATGCCCTGGGCCAACAAGAACATTTTCGGGGTTGTGGTGGGACAGGAATAAGGTCTCAGTGGGTGGAGGAAAGGGAGGGGAAGAGATGGAGTCCTCGGACACGGACATGATCTGGAACTTCTCTGCCAGCACAGTGGCCACTCACATAGGTGGCTACTTCAAATGAAAGTTAAGATGATATCAGATTAAAAATTCAGTTTCTCACTTTCACTAACCACATTTCAAGTCTCCAGTAGCCTTCTGACAGCACAGATTCAGAGCATTTTCATCATCGCAGAAAATTCTGTTTGGCAGTCATGGTCTAGATGCTGAGCAGTGAAGGAGAGGAAAGAAATGGAGCAGTGGCTGTTCTGAGCTGTGTGTGTGCGTGTGTGTGTGAGATGAGAGAGACATAAGATCCTTAGAGCTGGGTGGAAAAGAGCTCATGTGTGAACTAGATGTCCGCCTCTGCCCTATCAGGCAGCTGTAGTGAATAGAAGAAAGATCCCTTCTGCTCCTGCCAGCATTGTGATACCCTGAGAAATTTATTTTGAATACTTCTAGGTGTGTTTAAAAGTTCCCTTGGGAAGAGAAAACATGGTTTTATCCTGTACCTTGATAATTTTTAGCTTTGCACATAAAGCGCGGTGGGTACCTGTCTGTTGACTTAAACTCTGACCTCCTCCTGGGGCATCAGTGCTGGGTGACATACTGCACGGCATGATCACATGGCATCGTGTGCTGAGTGCGTTCTGTGCTCCAGCTCCTGAGCTGGGCGTTGAGGTCGTGGAAATGAATTTTGACCGTAGGAATGCATGTGTGTCCCCAGTTTTGCACTCTCTTTCCCCAGGGTGGTTCCCAGGTCCACCTGGGTGTTGCCCTATGCCGTAGTTTGGGGGTGTAGAGACCTATGATGTTACATCCCTGACTACATGGCAACCCCTAAGGTCACCCCTGTCCGCACATGTTTCCTGAGCTCCTGCTAAGTGCCTACCCATTTATTTCTCAGCACTGGACCCTCCAGACCACGAAGTTTCAGCATCGTTGCTCTTTGCTAGGTTTGTATAAAATATACTTGTTTCCTAATTGGAATTAGAGAAGGAGGCAACTGAAATACGCACTGCTGTAGGTATTTATAACTCGAATTTGAGAAAATACGCCTGCAGTCCTGAGAATTACTCTTTAAGGCTCTGCTATCAGGTATCTGTCGTGCCTTTGTTTACATCACACCTGCTTTTATATATATATATATATATATATATATATATATTTATTTATTTATTTTAGTTTTATTTTTGGCTGCATTGGGTCTTCATTGCTGTGCGTGGGCTTTCTCTAGTTGTGGCTCGTGGGGGCTACTCTTGTGGTGCGCGGACTTCTCATTCCGGTGGCTTCTCTTGTTGCGGCGCACGGGCTTTAGGCGTGCGCAGGCTTCAGTAGTCGTGGCTCGCGGGCTCTAGAGCACAGGCTCAGTAGTTGTGGCGCATGGGCTTAGTTGCTCTGCGGCACGTGGGATCTTCCGGGACCAGGGCTCAAACCCGTGTCCCCTGAATTGGCTGGCGGATTCTTAAGCACTGCACCACCAGGGAAGTTCACGCCTGCTTCTTTAAGAGCTTCTTTATAGCTGTGACCCTTGAGGTGTCTTATTCTGTGTCAGTGACAGCTGTGATGACCTCCATTCTTATTGGAACGGATGGGACCCTGGGCCCAGAAGACAACTTTTGCACAAGTTTTACAGATGGGTCCCTGTCCTGAAGGATATTTTTTTCTATCTCTTCCCAACTGCATCTGCTCACCATGACAACCCACATCCCATAGTAGCCATCACGCATAAGACTTTTACCCTGCGGGGCTTTCATGCTGAATTCCATGTCTAAACACCATCAGACAAGCCGTCTCCAGGCATTCATGGTGTCCTTGTGCCCCCAGGGTTCCCCCTCCATTTCTTCTCACAGAAATGTCCACCATTCACACACTGGCAACCTAAAGTGGATTTTATAAAACGGGGAAACCCGGGGCTTCTCAAGCCCCTTATTATTACACACTCGGTGAAGATACACAGCGTGCTGAACGGCCATTTTAAGGAGGATGACAAGCAGTGAGGGCGGGAAGCTCTTCTTGGTTTCGGGATTGTTCACACCAGTTCACGTGAAAGTCAGGCCTCCAAGGGATGAGACCTCTGCCACATCAGGCCCCTGCAGCCGGGATGCTCCTTTCCTGGTGCAGTTTAGAGTCAAGTGTCAGAGTGGTTCAGGGTGGAGGAGGGGGCATCGTTCCTGTCCTTACTCACCTCCTAGAACTGCTCTGCAGTGCAGCCCCCGGCTCCTGCCATGGCCTTGCTCCATTTGGAAATCACTGGCTTGTGGAAGCGTTGACGTCATAGTCTCTAAAGCAGTGCCTTCCAACCCCGACTGCACGTTGCAATCTCTTGGGGAATCCAGGGCACGCTACAGACTAGCTAAATCGGGATCTCTAGGGGCGGGGTGTGGGCATCGCTGTTTTTAAAGCTCCCCGGGTGACCCCAGTGTGCAGCCGCTGTTGTGAACCACTGCCTTGAAGGAATCGCCAGCCCTAGAGCTGGAACACCCTCCCAGGTAATAGTTCTCAAGCCCGTGCCCGTTTGGGGGCTGGTCTCTGGAAGTTGTGATACTCTTTGTGGAACATTATGAAATATATTTGACCTTGTCTCTGTAACTAGCACATGACCTTCATTTGGTCCTTTCCTTCTCCCCAAATAATACGCTAGGTAACACTTAACTGAGTGCTTCAAGCATTTTGTGTATTAAGTGCTCTATGTGTACTTCAGTCCTCACGAGGACCCATGAGACGGGTCTTATATTACAGTCCTGCGTATTTACAAGTGAGGACACAGAGGCAAAGAAGGCTTCAGTCGCCTGCCCAGGATTACACAGCTGGCACTTGAGCCCAGGTGCCCTGGCCCTGGGGTCCGCGCTCCTGCCTCCTGCCTCTCAGTCCACGGAGAGAAAGCCAAGCACTGATTCATTCAGTAGGCATTAACAGAGCCCCTACAGTGTGCCAGGCCCTTACTCGTACTTTCATTGTCGTGAACTAGGGGTGGCTTAACAGATAACAGACCTGTGTAATGCTGTCAGAAGAAAATGACTTAAAATCAATTTCAAAATAAGTACTCTTGGTTGATGTCCTATAACACCAGCTCTTCTATATCTAACAACCTTAAACAGCAAGTTAACTATCTAATTGAATGTCCTTTGTTTTATTTTCTTTGAGATGCCCTCTTTGACCCATGGATTATTTAGAAGTGTGTTGTTTAATTTCCAAGTGTTTAGCGATTTCCTTGTTTTTCTGTTAGTGGTTTCTACTTTGAATTCATCATGATCAGAGAACACACTCTGTATAATTTCACTTCTTTTAAGATTGTTGGTTTGTTTATGGCCTAAGATATAGTCTGTCTTATTGAATGTTCCATGGGTGCTTGGAAAATATGTGTATCATGCTATTGTTTGGTGGAGTTTTCTATATATGTCAGTTAGATCCTGTTGCTTGACTGTATTGTTCACATCTTCTGTAGCCCCCCTTTTTTTTTTTTTTTTTTTTTTTTTTTGCAGTATGAGGGCCTCTCACTGTTGCGGCCTCTCCCGTTGCGGAGCACAGGCTCCGGACGCGCAGGCTCAGCGGCCATGGCTCACGGGCCCAGCCGCTCCACGGCATGTGGGATCTTCCCGGACCGGGGCACAAACCCGTGTTCCCTGCATCGGCAGGCGGACTCTCAACCACTGTGCCACCAGGGAAGCCCTGTACCCCCTTTTTTTCTTCTGTATCCTTTATGATTTTATGTCTAGTAGTTCTATTAGTTGCTGACAAGGGGATTGAAGTCTCCAACTATAATTGTGGAATTGTCTGTTTCTCCTTTCAGCTTTATTGGTTTTTGCTCTATGTATTTTGAGGCTCTGTTGTTTGGTGTGTATGTATTTAGGATCAATATGTCTTCCTGGTGGATTGATCCCTTTATTATTTTATAATGTCCCTCTTTGTGTCTATGAATTTTCTTTGGTCTAAAGTCTACTTTATCTTATAAAAATAAAACTCCTGTTTTATTAATGTTTACATGGTACATCTTTCTCCACCCTTTTTCTTTCAGTTTATCCATGTCATTTGTCAAATTTGAAGTGAGTTTCTTGTGAACAGCTGGAGTTGTGTTACATTTTTATTAATCCACTCTGCCAATCTCCTTTTTGAAATTGGTATGTTTAGGCCATTTAGACTTGAGGTAATTATGATGTGTTAAAGTTTGTCTCCCAAGTTAACAGTTTACATAACCAGGGTGCATTCTCTTTTAGAGATCTCACCAAGAGATGAAATTAACAACAGCTGTCAGTGGGTACTTGACCAAGGGATCTTTGTTTATTTGCATGATTTTATGGCCAAAGTAAAAGTTTGATGTCATCCTCTTGAAAAGTTTTCTAAGCTAAATTTATTGAGATCACACTTAATTGCATGGGGTTTTAGCGTCTCAGCTAATGCCCATTTGTTCATGTGTTTGGTGGACCCAGAACATTCTTCTGAGGAATATTTGGTCCCATCTGGGGACTCCCTGTGTGCAGCTCCTTGCTGAGGTCAAGTGGCCGTCTGCTCTGGTATGTGCCCTGTGCGTCACAGGAGGATGTCAGTAATACTGCAGTCACGGTGGCTGGCAGTGTTTGCATCTGCTCGTGGTGACCAGCATGGTGTATTTTCGTGTCTGCATGCCCTTATCAGTTGCTCTTGCTCCATTATTACTGCTGCATTGCAAACTATCCTAGAATTTAGTGGCTTTTGATCCCCATTTTCACATACTGACAGATTCTCTGGGTCCAGAGTTCAGAAAGGAGCCAGTGGGGACGACTGTCCCTGTTCCAGCTCGTCTGGGGCCACGTCTGGGAAGGTGGGAAGGTTGGGGTGACTCAACCCTTGGGAGACAATCACCCAAACGTACCTTCCCTTGCAAATCTGGCAGCTGCGCTGTGGTGACATGAGCACCAGGACGGTCCCTGGAGCTTGGTGACCCTGGGGTAGTTGACCTCTTCCGTGGTGGTCTTTGCTCCAGGAGAAAACGTTCCAGAAAACAAAGTAGCAGCTACATCACTCCACGGTCCTCTCTTGGACAAAGTAGCCACAAGCCCACTCAGATTCGAGGGGATGGGCCCTCCCTTGATGGGAACCTTATCAGATAATTTGGGGGTCATGACATACTTGAGAAAAAATATTTATGGAGTACTGCCACCTAGATAGGTTAAGTGGTATCTGTTCTTTTACATTCTCTAAGTTAAAAAAAAATTATATTAACTATCATTTGAAAACTGCATAGCCTAACAGACCACCTTGTTTTGATATACTCTGGAATTACTTTATGCTTGACTAGTAGGTCTGTTTCAGGCTATGTGAGTAAGGTTGCTGTAGGAATTCTCTAGAGGTTCATAACCCTAAGATGTGTTTCGCTAGGTTTATTGTGATTTCACGGACGCAGTGAGTCATGTGCTGTTTGTTGTGTGTCCTGTGCAGTTGGAGAACCTGAAGCTTTGAGAATTGACTTTGTCCAAAGTCATAGAGCAAGTTAATTGTTGACTGGAATTAAATTCAGTGTCTCTTTCTCCTGGGGCAGTGTCTGTGTAAGAACGTCCCTGGCTCTTTCATCTAAGGTGTCCCTTTATGACGTGCCACCTCATGGGGTGACGGACACATAGCTCGGCGTTCTGAGCAGATTGTTTTACTAAACGGGATGTTCCTGTTGGGTGACAGACTTCGCAGCTCCCAGTGGTCGGTGTTCCATTGTTTCTTAGTGTGGTCTTCACCCCAGAGGAGAAGCATGTTCACTTCCTCACTGTGTGCGTTGCCCTGGTGATCAAGCTGAAGTGTGTGTCCATGTCTGTTTCTAAGGATGGGGAAGAAAGTGTGGCATAGGATTCATTCTTCTAAAAGAAAGCGAATCTCAATGGGGTTTTCTTCACAACCCGTTATGGTGATTAGGACATACTTTTTTTACAGTTTAGGATCGAGATTGTTATATTTTAGCTAGAATGATTGTCAAAAAGTAAAAGAAAATCCACAAACCAGGATCCAAGCAAAACCAATAACCTGTGTGGTCATGACTGGTCCGACCTTGGTGTGACTCACACGTGTAGGAGACTGGGGACCCACCTGGCCCAATCCCAGCCTTAGGAATGTTTGAAGCTTTCTGCGTGGACACGTCAACCTCCTCTCCATTACTCAGTCCCCACGTCTCCTGGACAGAGCCAGGGGCTCCTCACCGCTGCCCCCCACCCCCCGACCACAGTGCTCTCCAGGCAGGCCCGGGTCTTATTCATCTTCATGGCTCTAGTCCATTACCGTGATGGAAGGTGCGTATCACGGGACTGTGGAGCGAAGGAGCGACTGGGTTGACGGTTCACAGAAGCGTGACCCCTCACTCACCAGCCTCTTGCCTTTCCTTCTGCCCCTGTGGCCCCAGAGTGTTTGCAAGAAGTGATTCATTATTCACGTTTCATTTAAAATACTGCTAACGTTTGGGCCATGGCTCCAAACTTTCTCATGTTAGGAAGGAGATGTTCAAATAGAAAAAAAAGAGGATCGGGGCCTGAAAAGTGCTTTCTTTCCATGTTAGTTTTCCAGGCTGTTGTGGCCTCAGTTCCTCTCCCTTTCTGTGACCCTGGAAGCAGCGGGGGTCACAGGCCAAGTCGTGCTCTGGGGCCTCTGATCACAGCCCCCTCCCAACAAAGCTCCATCGATTCAGAATATTATTATTTATTGCAATGGCTACTTCTGGTGTTTACTGTCTAATGTTGGTACCAGTTTGGGGGTAAACCAGTGGTTCCCCAATTTAATAGGTCTGGTAGGGGGGGCCCAAGAATCTGCCTTTTCTAAGGCTGACCAGCTCCTACCAGCAAAGACAAATGCAGGTGAACCAGTGTCTGTTGTGGTAGAAAATGGTGACCTGTATGCCAGGCCTTCTGATTCTTTTACTCTTCAGCTTGCTGTGGTTGATCTGTCTTGTGGCACTTCCACAGAAACATACATGCTTTCCCCCAGATATCCAGTGGTTCATTGTTACAGCCTATCTGTAAAGCTAAAATGAATTCTTACCACTGACTAACTGGATAAGTTAGCCAAATAAAATAAATGCTTACAGGAGGTCCAACTTAGGATATTCCTTGAGGCACAAAGCAGTTGACATGGATGCTTTGACCTTACCCTGTGGTTTGATTTTTAAGACCAGGAAGTAAGAGCTTGGTGTCGTGAACTATCTTGTTTAAAGTGTTGGGAAGTGAGTGTGAAGCCAGGGTTAGACCGGGGTCTCTGGCTTAGGAGCTGCCAAGCACAGTGACCGTCAGGACAGCTCAGGGCCTGGATGTGTCCGCAGCGGGAAGGAGGCTGCTCTAATTGTGTTGATGACGGAAGGGGTGTAGGTGCTACGGTGCCGGGTGGTGCTAACCACCTCTGTGTAGGGGTGTAGTCAGATTAAGGGCTGTGGTAGCTGATAACTACAGGTCAGTGATTTGAAAATTCCAGTTGATATTATACATTAGAAATGGGTTTCTCAAGCAACGGGTAAAAATATTCTGTTGCGGTATTGCTAAGAATCTACCTTGACTCAGAGCTTATATATGCTAGTTTGTATATCACCAGGCCTTTTACCAGAATATCAAGAATCCTGGTCTCATACAGACGGACAAAAGGCACATGAAAAGAGCTCAACATCCTAATGATTAGAGAAATGCAAATCAAATCTACAATGAGGTATCACCTCACACCAGTCAGAATGGCCATCATCACAAAGTCTACAAATAATAAATGCTGGAGAAGGTATGGAGAAAAGGGAACCCTCCTACACTGTTGGTGGGAATGTAAATTGGTGCAGCCACTATGGAAAAACAGTATGAAGGTTCCTTAAAAAACTAAAAATAGAACTACCATACGACCCAGCAATCCCACTACTGGGCATATACCCTGAGGAAGCCATAATTCAAAAAGAGTCATGTACCACAGTGTTCATTGCAGCTCTGTTTACAATAGCCAGGACGTGGAAGCAACCTAAGTGTCCATCGACAGATGAATGGATAAGGAAGATGTGGTACATATATACAATGGAATATTACTCAGCCATAAAAAAGAATGAAATAATGCCATTTGCAGCAACATGGATGGACCTAGAGATTATCATGCTAAGTAAGTCAGACAGAGAAAAAGACAAATATCATATGATATCACTTATAGTGGAATCTAAAAAATGATACAAATGAACTTATTTACCAAACAGAAATAGACCCACAGACATAGAAAACAAACTTACAGTTACCAAAGGTTGGAAAGGAGGGGAGGGATAAATTAGGAAGTTGGGATTAACATATACACACGACTATGTGTAAAATAGATGACCAGCAAGGACCTACTGTATAGCACAGGGAACTATACGCAATATTTTATAATAACCTATAAAGGAAAAAATTCTGAAAAAGAATATATGTATGTGTATATATATATATATATATATATATATATATATATATATATATATATAACTGAATCACTTAGCTGTACACCCAAAACTATCACAACACTGTAAATCAACTATATTCCAATAAAAAAATAAAATTAAAAAAAATAAAGAATCCTGGTCTCTGGGTCCACAGTGACTTAAAAGAATGAGTTATTGGATCCAGCTTCCAAGCATATTTGATGCCATTGTGTTGATATATAGCACAGCAAGAGGAGGGCTGGCCCAAGCCCAGACCCATCCGACTGAGAGCAGTGATGCAGTCGACAACGAATGGGGCAAAGGGGCAGGATGTCATAGTATTGATAATAATAGTAATGACTTCATTATCGTTATTACCACTGCTGACATCACTAAGTGTTTCCTGGGTACCAGGCATGTTTACATGTGTTAATTTATTTAATCTTCACAACATCCGTATAAAGAAATAGGGATTTTTTTTTTTTTTTTCGGCAAGTGGTCCTCTCACTGTTGTGGCCTCTCCTGTTGTGGGGCACAGGCTCCGGATGCGCAGGCTCAGCGGCCATGGCTCACGGGCCTAGCCGCTCCGCAGCATGTGGGTTCTGCCCGGATGGGGGCACGAACCCATGTCCTGTGCATCGGCAGGCAGACTCTCAACCACTGCGCCACCAGGGAAGCCCAGGGCTGTATTTTTATTGATCCCGTTTCTTAAAGATGAGGAAAGTGGTATCAGGGAATCAATCCATAATATGTTATCTCAATCTTCAAAAGTGAGTCTTGAGACTGACTTTTCTGATATACTTTGGACAGTTATTATCTTTCTGAAGTATCTTTATTGATGTTTTTCTCTTCTCAAAAGTCAATCTCAAAAAGAAAGAAAGAACAGAAAAGAAAGAAGACTTGTAAACATCCTTTTGATGGTGAGGTTGATTGACCTTTAAAAGCTTGAGCATGACAGGCTCTTGGGTTCACAGCCGTTCTGCCTGTCACCCTGTGAGCAGTGTGTCATTCGTAACGTGGAACAGGTTACTCACTTGCCTTCTGGAAAGGCCTCCATTCTCCCGTCTGTAAAAGGACGTGGTAAAGGGCGGACCCTCTGGAAGCCTCCTTCGCATCGAGGTCATATTTGTGAACATGGTCTGAGCAGCCACGAGCAGGCACAGCTGTTTGGGCTGCGTGGCCTCTGCTTCGGGGTGAGCTGGACGAGTAGTCGTGTACACATAGCTCACGGTCCCCAGAAGAACGGCGAGGTCACACGTGCCCTGCTCTCTGACCCTTAACCCCTGCGCCTTGCTGCTGCTGTATCTTGAGTTGCTGCTTCTCCCACATCCTGGACGTGCAGTCCGCAGCTGGTGGGAAGCGTTATAACAGCGTCTGACTTCCTGTCCCCAGGTTTGCTCTGGAGCCTTGAGACCCCCTGCCTGGTCCCCGCTCCAGGCCCCTCAGACTCTGCTCAGTCCGGCAGCATCGCTCTGTGTGGCTTCCACGTTGGTTCCCTAGAGGGAGGAGAGGGGTGCATCCCCTGAGACCCCGTCCCCGCAGAGTGAGAGCTCGGGTGGAGAGGAGACGGTGGGGCTGTGGTCTGTCCTGCTAGTGTGGAAGCCTGGCCTCCCCGGGAGCCCACTTTTCCACGAAACCTAAACGTCCTCAGGAGCCTTTTCCCGTGACTCCGCTGTCACTTCTGACCTCGGCCCCCGAGCTGCGGATGCTCACTTGGCCCGACGTCCCCCCGCTCCGATCCCGCATTGCCTTCGGCTCTCCCCCGCACCCTCGGCCGGACCCCGGTGAGTGCCCTCGGCCACTTTCTTGGCGGTGCCGACGCCCTGGCCCTGCACGTGTGTCCTGCAGAGCCGGCCTGGGTCCGCAAGTCCTGTCTCCCCGTCCTCGCCCTGCTCCTCCAGCTGCCGGGGACAGTCCCCTCGTGTACGTGCTCTGTCGGGGCTCACGGGGGCCCCCTGCGCCCTCGTGCCCGGCTGTGGACCCCTCTCGCCCTGCAGCCCGGGCCGCCCCTATAAGCCCCATTCTCAGCCCGGCCTTCCTCCTGCTGCAGGAGAAACTGGACGTTCGTCCTCGTGCTTCCTTGAGCTCCTCGTCCCACCCCTGCGTGGCCCGCACCCCGCTGGCCTCCTGCCCCGTGCTGGGGGGTAGGTTGCCCCCTCTCGGTCCCAGACCTGGTCCTTCCCTGGGTGGGGCCCCACCGCACCCCTCCTTCCGTCCGTGTGTCCTCGTGACCTGTTTCTGTTGGCTCCTTCCTCTCAGCGCGTGACGCACTTGTTCTTTCTCCTGCTTTTCAAGTCCTCATGCAGGACTTGAAGGACTTCCCAGGCCTCTGAGTTCCTCCGGCTGCCACTCTGCTGGGTCCGCCCCTCCTCACCCAGCACCTCTCCACCCCACCCGCCTTCTGTGCCGCAGAAACAGAGCTCTGGCTCCCGTGGAGCTCAGCTATGGGGGGGCACAGGGGCGAGGAGGGTGAACACCCTCAGGTAACGGGCGGCGACGGCGCTAGAACAGGGCGCGTGGAAGAGGGGACCGAGGGGACGGGAGACGGCCCCGTGCAAGAGGTGCATCTGGGTCGAGACCTACAAGAGGGAAAGGATCCGGCGGTGCCCAGCCTGGGGAGGCATCCCAGGCAGAGGCGGAGGAAAGGGCAAAGGTCCTGGCGCAGGAAGGAGCTTGACAACTTCCAAGACACAGAAGCAAGATGCCTTCCTCACCTAGCTCACTCCCCCGACTCGACCTCTCACCCTCTTTCAGATTCGCTCCAGACCCTGTCGCTTCCGGGAACGTCATGGCCGGGGCCACCGTTGGGCCGCTTGCCATCCGGTGGGCTTGCCCCGTCCTCATCTTACTTGACCTTGACGCAGCAGCGGGCGCTGAGCTGCCCTGGCCCACCGTGAGCTCCCTGCCGCCCCGTCCTGCGCCTGACCTGGCAGCCTCCCTGCTGGCTACGCAGCACCTGCCTCCGGGGCCCCTCTTCTCACTCTCCACACTTCCGCAGCCCCCCAAACGCTGGGGCATCTCACTCTGCAAAGGGCCCGTCTGCTGAGCGTCAGACACAAGCTCCTCAAGGCAGCATTTCAGACTTGAGCTCATAGGCCTCGCCTCACCTGCAGCTCACTCCCCCCGCCTGCCCTCTCACCTCTAACCGGTTCTCTCCAGCCTTTGCCACTTGCCCTCCTCTCGCTGACGCTGGCTCAGCTTCCTGCTGAGTCACAGGGCTTCTTCCCTCAGTGCTCTGATCTCACCCCCTGTCCTCCATCCACACCGAAGGCACTAACGCCCCTTCGCCTCTCCCCCGAGCGCGGGGAGGGTTTGCCCCCTAGGAGGCCCTGGTGGCCAGCGTGCTGTGCCCTACCCCACTGTCTAGCGTCACCTCCTGCCCCTGCCTCTTGTGCCCCAGCCTGGCTGAACTGCTGCAGGTTTGCCAAACATAACAAGTTGGTTTTGTTTGTTCAGTATCTTTGTTATCTTTCTGTGGAATGTTCTCTCTGATTTTGAAGTCTTGGCAAACGCCCAGTCTCCAGTTCTGGTGAAGTAGCGTCTATCAGCCTGTCCACACCCTCAGCAGGTGGAGACGCCCTCCTTTCTGCTCCCTGCCTCTTCGGTTTACCTTTCTGCCTTCTCTCTAGAACGTGAATTCTGAGAGCACAGTGATTTTTCTTTTTTAATCTTTAATTTATTTTTGGCTGCATTGGGTCTTCACTGCTGCATGTGGGCTTTCTCTGGTTGCAGCGAGCGGGGGCTGCTCTTCGTTGTGGCACGCGGGCTTCTCATTGCGGTGGCTTCTCTTGTTGTGGAACACGGGCTCTAGGTACGCGGGCTTCAGTAGTTGCGGCACGCGGGCTCGGTAGTTGTGGCGCACAGGCTTAGTTGCTCCGTGGCATGTGGGATCTTCCCGGACCAGGGCTCGAACTCGTGTCCCCTGCATTGGCAGGTGGATTCTTAACCACTGTGCCACCAGGGAAGTCCCCACAGTTTTTTTTTTTTTTAATTTTTATCACAACCCTCTTTATATCTCTAATGGAGAACACAGTCCATGGTGAATGATACCCATAAGGAAAATCAATAAGAGTAAAAATAACCATGTCATGTGACTATGAATTGTGCGTGGCTGGTGGTACACCTGGCGAGGAGCCCAGCCCACTGCTGCGCTGGGATCATAACACTTCGCTTCCCACTTAGTATCAGGTACATGATTGTCTTCATGGAGTTGATCTGTAGCTTTGTGGGGAAAAGATGGCTCTGAAAAGAAAGTCAACTGCCAGTATCAGTGATGAAGTAAGGAGGAGCCCTCAGTAAGTGAGGTTCTTAGAAATTCTTGACGGATTAAGAACGAAGTGTTGGAGCCCGTGCTCCACAAGAGAAGCCACCGCAATGAGAAGCCTGCGCACCACAATGAAGAGTAGCCCCTGCTCGCCACAACTTAGAGAACGCCTGCGCGCAACAGCAAAGACCCAACACAGCCAAAAATAAATAAAGAAAAATAATTAAAGAAAAAAAAAGAACCAAGTGTTGAGTTTGTCTGCATGGATCTACAGCATGAACAAATGCAATAAATAGGAATAAAAAAGGGGATTCATGAATTGTTTCAGCAAGGACATCAGTCGGTGCAGACGTTTCTTATCAAAAGAAATGTTTAGTGAAAGTTAATGGTGATGAACCTGAGTCAGGACGAGTACAGAAGCGGCTGTGAGCTGATGCCCTGTGATGCAGGAGAAACAAGGTGTGTGCAGGCGTCCCATAACCTGGCAGAGGAGGAAAGCTGTAAAGTGGTTACTTTTTACTGTTTTCATGGGGAGAATTATTTACATTGTAGTCTCTGAGCATTTGGGGATTCACGGCAGTCTTTCGCAAATGTCAAATGTCTGCTACTTTCCCTAAGAAAATAGAGCTGCCAACAGATGGCACTGTGATGATGTCTTGTTATCCCACGTGGCCTGAGAGTGAGACGTTTCATCTAAGTGGAATTCCCTAGATAACTGAAGCACCGCAAAGGTAGAAAATTACCGTTGTGAAATAAAATCTTTCTCAGGTATGTCCCAGTTTCTCTTTCTCAACAGACTAAGGAGATTAGGCTCCTACAGTGATGTCTTCAAAGGCAGTTTACATGGGTGGAGTATTTTTTTTTCTTTTTATTAGATGATCCCAGACATTTCTGTTAAATTAAAAAAAAATAATAACATTCTGTCTCCCCCTTGCTGTTAGGAGGTGACCTGTCACTACTTAGTACTGTCAGCATTTCTGCCTGTTACACCTTTTCTTTCCGCCTATACTCTCCTTTTTCTGGAAATATTTTTTTGTCATGAAAATCCCCCCCCTTTTCAAAATTTACTACTTTTAATGTGTCGTAGACTCTGAACTCAGATAATTGTTATTTAGCAGCTGTTAGAGCTATGTGTAAAAGAAAGATAAAAGCTCCAAGGGGGCCTGTAAGGGTATCCGAGGGTAAAGGAGCTATGAACCGTGGTTTTTACCACAGACCTTATGTCGTTTGTCTGACTTCTCAGACACTGCTGCTTCTTCCTTGGCTCTGAGGGGTTCGTGTTGGGTACGGAAGGCGACCTCGAGGGAGGAACAGCTTCCCTGGGTCTCAGTGTGCAGCTCGTCCGTAAAATGAGAGGCTGGACTAGGCCATGTCCAGGGGCACGTGCGTCACGGGCCAGGAGAGCAGCTCCACACAGAGGTGTTTAAGCTCACAGATCCATGTGTCTGGAGGAGCGAGCAATCACTTGGGATTGAGAAAGTCTGGGAATCTTCCCACGGGAGGAGAGTCCTGTTTAGAAGGGGTGAGGGGGGACCGGTGGGGACCTGTGTCTTGAGAAAGTGCCAGGCCTTTTCACAGGACAGCAGTTATTGTGGTAAAATACACATAACGTAAAATTCACCACTTTAAGCTTTTTTTTTGTTTTTTTGGCCACAGTGTGCAGCTTATGGGATCTTAATTCCTCAACCAAGGATTGAACCCGTGCCCTCCGCGGTGACAGCACGGAGTCCTAACCACTGGACCACCAGGGAATTCCCTATTTTAACCATTTTTAGGTGTACAGTTCATTGGCATTAAGCACACTCACATTGTGTGTAACTGTCATCCCCACACATTTCTAGAACATTTTCATTATGTCGGACTGAAACTCCGTGCCCATTAAACACTAAGTCCCCTCCCCCTGCCCCAGCCGCTGGTGAGCCCCAGTCTACTGCCTGTCTCTGTGAATTTGACTACTTTAGACTCCTCGTACAAGGGGGGTCATACAGTCTCTGTCCTTTTCTGTCTAGCTGACTCCAGTTAGCTCATGTTTTCGGGTCCATCCATGCTGTAGCATGTGTCTGAATGTCATTCCTTTTTAAGGCTGAGTAATATTCCATTGCATGTATAGACCACGCTTTGTCCCTCCAGTCACCTGTTCGTGGAGGTTTGAGTTGTTGCCACGTTTGGCTGCTGTGAATGATGCTGCTGTGAACATGTGTGTACAAGTGTCTGTTCAAGTCTCTGTTTTCAGCTCTTTTGGGTGCACACCCAGAAGTGGAATGGCTGGGTCAGATTATAATTCTGTGTTTAACTTTTTTTTTTTTTCTTTTTTTGCGGTACGCGGGCCTCTCACTGTTGTGGCCTCTCCCGTTGCGGGGCACAGGCTCCGGACGCGCAGGCTCAGTGGCCGTGGCTCACGGGCCCAGCTGCTCCACGGCATGTGGGATCTTCCCGGACCAGGGCACGAACCTGTGTCCCCTGCATCGGCAGGCAGACTCTCAACCACTGCGCCACCAGGGAAGCCCAGTCCTTATTTTGGTCTTTAATTTGCATAATGGATAAGAATGATACTGCCCTATAGAATATTACCAGGGGGGTATTCGCGTGACCAGCTTGCTTTGCCTTTGCCATTGTGCATGCAGCTCGTTGGCTGAAAACCCCATCCCGCCGCGGTGCTCTTGCTCCCTTTCTCTCAGAGGGAGACTGTCCGAGTTTCCACCCCTGAAGGTTTCCAGGAGGCGCGGGCTCTGTCCTTATGTCACAAGGAGACTGGGGTGGGGGGATGTACCTGTGGGTGTGGTGGACGAGGGCTGGGGCTGGGTTTTGGTGGACACAGGCTGCAAGAGAGCTTTAAGTAACTTATTTAAAATAGATGGGATTAAGGGATCTAAAATCAGGTTTGTAAGACATAATGAATTGAATTAGGCAGAGTAGGGGGAAATAGGCTAAAAAGTTGTTGATGTAAGAGCTGTTTCAAGGCACAGGTTGCAGGTGATGCCGACAAAGCAGCTGGAGTTGTGGGTGAGGTCAGGCTGGTCTGCTGGCCCCTGGTGGCCCCGCAGGGGTGGGGGGAGGGTGTGTCCGGGAACCAGGAACGCAGGCTGCTCCTGTCCCCCGGGATGCTGGTGCCGCTCCCCATAGGCATGGTTGTAGGATCATTATTAATAAGAACTGCTACGTTCTCTGGTTCTTTATAAATGGACGCCCATCTCTTGAGACAGGGGCATACCTGCATCTTCAAATCTGTGGATGTAGATTTTAAAAAGTTAATGATTCTGACCCTGGTGTTGAGAAAGAAAAGGACTCCAATTCTGAGAAGCCATCCCGGCCCGCATACTTGTCATCTACAGGTTCAGCTGTAGCAGCCTTGCGCGGGGGTTGCCGTGGAGAGCAGGGGTACTTGCCGGCCCTGGCTCACAGCTGTGTTTCCGTCTAGCAGAGATGCTGTTAACTGAGCCGACTGCTTCCTGACTCAGCCCCACCTCACCTGGGCCCCTGGGAGCTGGTGGCTGCCCAGCTGCTCTGGGCAGCAGAGGTGGGAAGAGCCTGTGTCCTCTGCGAGGACCAGTTGCCTGAAAGGGTGAACAGGCTTCGAATGGAACCACTTCACTTTTTCAGAGGCATCCTCCGAGCCTCGTGAGAAGTGCCCCTCCCTTCTCCCATGGGTGGTCCCGGTGGGGATGCTGGGACCCCGTCCCAGCAGGAGCTCGGCAGACCTTCTCTCAGCTTCCCCGACCTGCACTGGGGAGCCCAGGGGGCTTCAGGGGGGAGCTCCGCCCCATCCTCGTAACCCTGTGCCCAGGTCCTCGAGTCCCTGAGCCACCGGCGTCGGGCTGTGCGTGCGAACCTCTGGGCGGTGGGAGGTGAGACCCCCTGGAAGATTCGCAGCCCAGGCTCCTCTCTGCGGCCCTGGAGGGAGATCAGAGAGGCCACAGAGCCGGGGGTGTGGGGTGAACAGCTCCTGGAAGGTGAAGAACAGAGCCGTTTGTGCAGCAGACCTGTGGTCCCCACAGAAGAGAGGAGACGGGGGGTGAGGATGAAAAGAGAGGGGCTCGGAGAGGCCTGGAAACCGGCGAGCCCAGGAGGATGCCTTCTGTGGAGTCGCCTTTGTAGCTACTCAGAGCCCAGGGTGCGTCCCAGCCAAAGTAGGGGCTCAGAGGAAGGGAGGAGGAGGAAGGAAAAACCTGGCCAGTCAAGAGAAGAGAGACGAGGACGCTTCTCTGGTGACTTGTCGAACTGGATGGGTTTTTCTGCCGGTAGGAAAACACCCACAAGCCCAGTGACACAGGGAGGTGTGGAACTTAGGCCCCAGGGGATGGTTGGCTCGCAAGGTGGGGAAGTTCCGTCTGGTCAGGCCTGCGGAGCCTCATCCCATGGTTGAGCGAAATGCTGGGTCACACCGTCCGCCCAGCAATGAGATGGTGGAGTTCCAGTGACGGCGACACTTGGGGGGCCCATTGTCGCCCCAAGTAGGCTGGCTCTGCGGCACTGGCTGTGCCGCTTCCCAGAGGGGAAGTTACGTAAGACGTGCACCTGCCGCTGTGCTGGTACTGTACATGCCGTCTGCTTTAGTGCTTCCGGAAGCTTCCAAGGGGCCACATGACCCATGGGAGCGGACCGAGTGGCTCCCAGTGCCCCGCATGGACCACTTTGGTCACTTCATCTGAAATGGCTGTCGTTTCTCAGAGATCGTTTTAACACACTTCTTAAATTAAATATAATATTAAAGTATGTATCTTATCATATTGCAGAAATGTAGATAAATAGCAGAAAAGAAAAAAAACATAACCCTGCTCCACAGCATAGCCAGTCTTATTTTGACGTATTTCCTTACAGTCCTTTTTTAAATGCCTCTGAATAGTATAAATGCAGCTTTGTATCCAATGTTACAAACTTTTTTTTAACATCTTTATTGGAGTATAATTGCTTTACAATGGTGTGTTAGTTTCTGCTGTATAACAAAGTGAATCAGCTATACATATACATATGTCCCCATATCCCCTCCCTCTTGCGTCTCCCTCCCTCCCACCCTCCCTATCCCACCCCTCTAGGTGGTCACAAAGCACCGAGCTGATCTCCCTGTGCTATGCGGCTGCTTCCCACTAGCTATCTATTCTACGTTTGGTAGTGTATATATGTCCATGCCACTCTCTCACTTTGTCACAGCTTACCCTTCCCCCTCCCCATATCCTCAAGTCCATTCTCTACTAGGTCTGTGTCTTTCTTCCCGTCTTATCCCTAGTTTCTTCATGACCTTTTTTTTTCTTTCTTAGATTCCATATATATGTGTTAGCATATGGTATTTGTTTTTCTCTTTCTGACTTATTTCACCCTGTGTGACAGACTCTAGGTCTATCCACCTCACTACAAATAACTCAATTTCATTTCTTTTTATGGCTGAGTACTATTCCATTGTATATATGTGCCACATCTTCTTTATCCATTCCTCTGTCAATGGGCATTTACACTGTTTCCATGACCTGGCCATTGTAAATAGAGCTGCAATGAACATTGTGGTACCTGACTCTTTTTGAATTACAACGTTACAAACTTTTTGCCGTGTGTTTTTTTGAGGTCTTCATAACCGATTTTTAAATTGATGGCATTTTCATTTCTTTTGCGATTTAAGTGGGAGCATTTTGAGTTTTCTAATAAGTATTAGGTGTGGAGATTTCATCTTAATTTTTTAACGTGAGGCATTTTGTGCTATAGCTCCTGGCTATTAAAAACACTCAGCAGCCATGGTGAATTTTTAGAACGTCTCTCCTTGTGTCTGTTAACAGGGATCTACCGCACAGAAAAGGATAAAGGCACTTTGTACGAGCTCACGTTCCGGGGGGACCACAAGCACGAGTTCAGACGCCTTGTCTTGTTCCGACCGTTTGGCCCCATCATGAAGGTGAAGAAGGAGGATTTGAACATGGCCGGCACGCTGGTCAATGTCATCGTCCCATTGGCCAGGAGAGTGGACAAGTTCCGGCAGTTCATGCAGAATTTCAGGTGAGCCTGTCAGCACGTGTGTGTGAAACGCTGATGGCGCGTCCCATCCCTCCCTGGTTCCTGCCCAGCGCGAAGGCCCCTGTCTCTCCCTATTCGACTCTATTTTCTTCCTGTAAAGTTTATTGTTGTATCTGCCTTTCCCTAAAGCAATTAGAAAGCTGCCAGATAAGCGGATATACCTTCAGAAGTGAAGTTTAGGAGGATTGGGTTTTCATCAGGATCTGTAGGGTCACGCCTGCTGGGTTCCATTCTGACTGCAGTTGGGGGACCACAAGGCCATGCTGTCCCCTCACTGGACTGGGCCCCTCCCAGCCTCCAAAAGGCCGGCACCCGCATGGCCGTGGACCTGTGTGCTTGGCTGCAGCCTGGCTTCCTTTGGTGTCCTGCCCTGGCAGCGACTGGAATGCATTCAGTCAGAGGCTTTTTTATTTTAACCTGTGTTTCCTTGGAGATTACATGTAAAATTATGCCGAGAAGTCTCCCGGCACTCATTTTTGTAGCTACTCAAGAAGATTTAAGCAGGTTTTGTGTTCTGATGCGGTGTGTAGTTTTTACACGTGTCTTCAAGCTCCTGACGATGTGGTGTCGGATCTTACACTCTTGTGGACGACACTCACACGCTGCTTGAGGTCAATCTGCTAGCTGACTTAGCCAGCTTATTTTAAAGATAGAACGTCATGTGTGCCTAATGATAAATATTGGAAGATCAAACTTATTTTTAATCTTTTATCATTAAATTCACTTTATTAAAAGCCGGTAAGGCTCGGTATAAGTGTGTAGTTGATGCTTCTCAAAATTCTGGATAATGAACACATTTGAAGAGTAACCCGTTTCTGGCCAGGCTTCAGAGATGGGAGTAAATGAAGCCCAGCACTTAGATATCTGTGTCCCTTTCTGTCTTGTAACCTCAGTCTGAATGTGTCCTTCAAGCAAAGGTGACAGCTCCTCTCAAGATGGCCCTTCCCTCAAGATGGTCTCATTCCAGCTTCCAGAACCTTCTCCACTAGCATATTCAGGCCTGGAGATGATAACAGCTCTGCGGTCACTAGGAGGGGCTATTGCTCTCATCCCCCTGTCCTCCTTACACCCTATGATTAAGCTTTGTAAATAGGTCCTTAATACATCTTCTCCAACTAAAAAGAGTAACCCTTTTCTAGCTACATTTTAAGGTCAGAACCCAAGAGTCTTTGGGGGGCCCTCTGGCCTGGTCTTCCGCGAGTTCAGAATCCCTTGGGGCACTCCTGATGCGGCTGTGTGTGTGTGGTGTGTGTGTGTGGTGTGTGCACGTGCGTGCCAGGGCGGGCTGCAGCTCCGGGTAGAAAGCTCGCTGTTACTTGTACCTGAAGTCTGCCTCCCTGTAATTTCTACCCAGTGGGTCTAGTTGTGGCCTTTGAAGCAATGGCTGCCTTTGTCTTCTCCGGGTTTGGGAGCTGGGCCTTCAGCTTGACGTCCTGCGGAGCTGGCTGGGCTGATCTTCCCACACCCACACCCCACCAGTTTGGAGAACACCCCGGCGCACGATCCCACGACTGTCGGCAACGCCCCTCTGGCTCCGGCACTGAAGTGTCTGTGTGGCTGTGGCTCCCTTAAGCCCCCCTGGGTGGGTCTGTGTCCCTCTCTGCCTTCTCTTTGGACCGGCCGAGTGCACTGGCCAATGAAGCATCCATCCTGGGAGGACGGACCCAGGGCTGGGTACCAGGCCTGGAGGCAAACCCTGACTCCCAGCGGCTGATGTGCCTGTTCCCAGGACAAGTGTATAGAAAGTTCCCTCGGCCAGGAAGCTGCCTGGAGCCTGGGGCAGGGCCCTTTAGCACACAGGCTGGTCGCTAGAGAGCTGAGCTTGGCGAGATGGTGCCCCCACCGGAGGGCTGTCTGCTCAGGGGATAGCCAAGTCCTCCTTGCAGGACTCCGGAGCCTGGAAGAAGGATTCTCTTGGGTGCATAGGACTAATTATTATGACTGATTATTGCCTTAGTGTCACAAGGATGGCAAGTAATTAACAGTAGGAATAAAATTGGAAGGGAAATATCGTTGAAAAAAGTAAAAACTTTACAAGTCTCCAAAGTGGAAGTGGTGAAATGAATGACATTCTAGTTAATGTTTTAAAAACAAAAATCCAGGGGTCCTTTCTCTTGCCTGTCACTGTTCAGATGCCCATTGTAGCACGTGGGCAGGAGAGGGTGGTCAGGGAGACTGGTTCCTTGGGGACAAGGAGGGCCTGTGTGTGCACCGGACACTGGACCAGATGGAGGGATAAGAGGAACCTGGCTTCATGGAGAGAAGAATCTTAGTCCCACAGAGATAGAAATAGAGACCAGGACAGTGGGCCAAGAAAGGCTTCCCAGATGGAAGGCGCTTGAGCAGAGGCTGACAGGGGAGTCTGCTCTGTGGACCAGGGGCTTCCGAGCACATTGAGGTCTCTGAAAAATTGGGATGATAGAGGGTACTCAAGCCTGGGGTATTTAATTCCAGGTCAGAACTTGGTAAAGGTGGCATTTCAAGTTGGCTAGCAGAGAATGGATTGTTCAGAGCGTGGCTTTAGGACAACTAACCAAACAGCAGAAAAGATTTAATTCTGACTTCACACCAAAACCCAAAGTAAACTCTGGTCAATTAAATATTTAAATGCCGTTAAATTGACCATATGAGTATTGGGAGAAAATATAAGGGGCTAATTATTCAATATTTGATGTTGTCTTTATGAAGTCCTGTCCATCCCAGGAGTGGAAACTGTTAACTGTGGTTGGCACTGAATATGGAACTATGAGTGATCTTTATTTCCTTCTTTTGGATTCTCTCCGTTTTATAAATTTTTGTATTTTGTAAATTTTTATATAGTTAGCATTTTTTTAATGTTTTCTTTAAAAATTCAACAAAATATATATTTTTTGCTTTTATAATTTAAACCTGACTTTAAGTTTATAAAAGTGACACGTGGCTATTATGAGATGTTTAAACAGTAGAACACAACCAGGAGTAAATTATTTAAAAATTCACTTCTGGCCCTGCTTCCCTAAATTAGCCATTTTTAACATTAATTGAACATTCTGGGCAACTTTCTTTGCATATACACAGATAGAAAAATGACATGCTTGAAATGTAATTAAGCATGAGACATGCTATATGTTCTATTTTTAATTAAAGAATTAAATTTTACTTTACTTAAATTTATAGAAGAGAATCTGAAGTATAACAGAAGAAATTGCTGATCTTTGAGAAAATGTTTCTGTGCTATAAAAGATCCCTCTAAAATTAAAAGAGTGACTTTACAAACCAGAACATATTGGAATCATTATGTATTTTTACCTCATATTTTAGTTTTAGACTACATTGGTTGAAAAATTATAATAAGAAGAGGAGAGCAGCACAGTTATATTTTCTTGCTCTCCTGGTCCCATCTCCCCATTTGCTCTATCATTTTTTTTTCCTTTAAAGTACATTTTTTTAACATCTTTATTGGAGTATAATTGCTTTACAGTGGTGTGTTAGTTTCTGCTTTATAACAAAGTGAATCAGTTATACATATACATATGTTCCCATATCTCTTCCCTCTTGCGTCTCCCTCCCTCCCACCCTCCCTATCCCACCCCTCTAGGTGGTCACAAAGCACCGAGCTGATCCCCTTGTGCTATGCAGCTGCTTCCCACTAGCTATCTATTTTACATTTGGTAGTGTATATATGTCCATGCCTCTCTCTCACTTTGTCACAGCTTACCCTTCCCCCTCCCCATATCCTCAAGTCCATTCTCTATTAGTTCTGTGTCTTTATTCCCGTCTTGCCCCTAGGTTCTTCATGACCTTTTTTTTTTTCCTTAGATTCCATATATATGTGTTAGCATACGGTATTTGTTTTTCTCTTTCTGACTTACTTCACTCTGTATGACAGACTCTAGGTCCATCTACCTCACTACACATAACTCGATTTCGTTTCTTTTATGGCCGAGTAATATTCCATTGTATATATGTGCCACATCTTCTTTATCCATTCATCTGTTGATGGACACTTAGGTTGCTTCCATGTCCTGGCTATTGTAAATAGAGCTGCAGTGAACATTTTCATACATGACTCTTTTTGAATTATGGTTTTCTCAGGGTATATGCCCAGTAGTGGGATTGCTGGGTCGTATGGTAGTTCTATTTTTAGTTTCAACATTGTGAAAATGACTCTACTACCCAAAGCAATCTACAGACTTAATGCAATCCCTATCAAACTACCACTGGCATTTTTCACAGAACTAGAACAAAAAATTTCACAATTTGTATGGAAACACAAAAGATCCTGAATAGCCAAAGCAAGCTTGAGAAAGAAAAATGGAGCTGGAGGAATCAGGCTCCCTGACTTCAGACTATATTATAAAGCTACAGTGATCAAGACAGTATGGTACTGGCATAAAAACAGAAATATAGATCAATGGAACAGGATAGAAAGCCCAGAGATAAACCCACACACATATGGTCACCTTATCTTTGATAAAGGAGGCAAGAATATACAGTGGAGAAAAGACAGCCTCTTCAATAAGTGGTGCTGGGAAAACTGGACAGGTACATGTAAAAGTATGAAATTAGAACACTCCCTAACACCATACACGAAAATAAACTCAAAATGGATTAAAGACCTAAACGTAAGGCCAGACACTATCAAACTCTTAGAGGAAAACATAGGCAGAACACTCTATGACATAAATCACTGCTCTATCATTTTTACCTCATCAGGGTTTGCAGCCCTTACACTTTGCGTTGTAACCACAGCTCCTGTGTGTTAAGTGGATTTAGTGCATTCATCAGCTGTCCTCCAACAGTGGCTTCTTCATTCCTGAGGTTTGGGTTGTCTGGATTTCATGGTCAAGACATTTCTTCAAGAAGGGTCATGAGTGCTTGAGAATAGAATGTCTGCTTGTTATCTGCACAGTTTAAGGATGACGTGGCTGGGCTTAAAACTCTTGGATACACTTTCTTTCCTTAGGACCTTGTAGAGGTTCTTCTGCATCTGATGATACTGTGGAGAAGTGTTAGGACAGCTTTATTTTGTCTCTCTTGAAAATGACGGAAGAACGCCTTCCTTTGCTGTGAACCGTGATCACTTAATCAGGATATGTCTCTCTCAGCTCAGTGCCTGTTGTTGTCTCTCCTGTAATTCAGTTTCCTTGTTTGTTTTGTGGATTCTTTCATTTCAGGGAACTTTTTCTGGTGTTCTAATTTTGAGTACTTCTCCTGCTTTGGGTTCGATTTCTCTGCTTCTCAGACCCAGTTGTGCATTCCATAGGTTTTCTCCACTTACTAGCTTCTCTCTAGTTTTTAATGCATTCGTCTTTTATCTGCTTTCACGTAAGCCTTTCCTTTATATGAGTAATTTGATTTTCAGATACCTCTATTCTGTACCTTGCTGTTTCTAATTTACTTCTGTTTCTTTTGGTTATCACGTTATTTTTCTGAGCACAGAATGTGCTTCTTAATCATAATCTGTTATTTTTATCATTTCCTCTTTGAACTTTTTTTATTGAATTCACATTTTTATTAAGAAAGTGTGAAACATTTGTAAGACGTTTTCTTCAATTAGAGTTACAGTTTGTCTCAGACTATGTTTTTCGTTCGTGGTTTGAACACTCTTGCTTTCTGAATGCCCTCTCTTTCTTCCTTTAACTTTGCTGTTGTCCTTCAGATGTGACTCTCTGCTGTTTGTCTTCGTCCCTCTTGCGTGCGGCGTGCTTTCTGCCGCTCTGACGTTGTAGTGGTGGGTTGTCCTCGGCTGTCCCCCACCCTGACTGAGGGCTGTGTCGCACTCCCGGCTGTGTTTTGTGTTCTCCTCACATTCTTCGTGGTCTGGAAGAGCAGATGAAGGAGGAGACAGCTCAGCTGACCTTTGTGCACCTTTCTTAGAGGCTCCAGATTCCTGCAGCCCCTCCGGGCCTTGGGGCGGGCGTGTGGTGGTACCAGCCGCACTCTACCTGGTTGTGGGTGGACCTCTGTCCTAAACGGCAGAGGGAAGATCCTTTGGCTCCCAGCAGGGGCCTCTGTTAAGGGCTGAGGCTAAAACATCCGAGGCCCTCATTCGTTTTCCTCTCTCATCTTTACCCACCGGTTGTTTTCAGCTCTTTCCACTCCCACAGGTAAACATGGGGAAAAAAGATGAGGTTTTGGCCCTGTGTTTGCTGGGGGGGCGGGGAGGGGTCTGGCCGTCAGTGCCCCTCGCCCCGGCTCCTCTTCCTGCTCTTACGAAGGATCTTGACTTAATGCAATGCCCTTTCCCCTCTGGTCCTGCTGCACCTGCCTCTTTGCGGGGGTTAGTTCACCGAGCATCATTAGGTTGGCCCTGCTTCCTTCGCCACTTCCCACGCGATGTGGAGGGGCCAGATACCCCGCTGCAGCCGTCCCTGCATGGAGACCTCACCACGGAGCCGGGGCCCCTGACCGCCAGCCTTCTCAGCTGCTGCACACCTCCAGCCCCTCTTCTGCAGCACTTGTGGAGCTGGAACCATGAGGCTACCGTGGACTCTTCCATTTCTTTCCTTGGCCTCCTCTTTGTGACGTTTATGGCAGATTGTATCTCTTTTTTTGGCCATTTGTTGGTGGCAAGATTTTTGCCATTTTCCACTATTTTGGGTACATGGTTGCAGTGATCACCACTTGAGGTTATTTAAAGCATTATTCTCCCACTGCATCTCCTTTAAAATGTAAACAACCTTTGCTCTGACACCATTTGGCTGAGGACTTTTACAAGTCACTTCACACATCTGGGCTTTAGCATCTTCTATAACATCAGAGTACTGGTCCACATGAGTCCCTTTCACCTCTGATGCTGGTTGTTAGGTTTTTTATTTCCCACTTCAGTATCAGTGTGCTAAGTATTCAGCTAGACAAGACCGAAATGGCTAAGAATTATAACAAATATGTCTTCTTGGACGGAAGAAATCGATGTAGAGCCTGGAATCCCCCAGAGAGAGCAGGCTTGGTCACAGACACAAAGAGCCCTGGGGAAGGCTGGATCTGAGAAATCGCTCACTTGGGGTGATGACTGGGCCTGGGGTGCCCTCTGCAAGGACCAAGGACCAAGCTTTCCTGGTCCAGAACTGTGTCTGGGGTAGGGTGGACCCCCGTGACAAAATTGATTCCTGGGTTTATGGAGTTCATGGCCTAAGGTATTTATTATGATGGCTCTTCTATTCTCATGATTATTAGAACCATCTCAACAAATCCTAAGAATTATTTGTGTTTATAAAAAATACAAATTCCATGAAACCATTTTTATAAAGGTCAGTGGACAAGGACTCAGTAACAGTGTGGAACAGGGGTGAAGTACACCTGGGCGCTGGGACTGAGGGAAGCAGTGAAACTTGTCAGAAACACCAGCTCTGAACCCCCTGGCAGGCCAGGGTGGGGAGAGAGAAAAAGGAAGCCTAGTTTCCTTCAGCCTCAGGGGTTAATGAAAAGGAAGCTGCTATTTGTTGGGTGAGAGAAGATTTTCCTAGCCCTAGACCCTAAGGGCCTTTATTTAAGAGGCCATGAACAAGAATGGGTGATGTTCTGGGATTTACAAGAAGTTAGGAGGCGAAGCACAGGGAGATCAGCTCGGTGCTCTGTGACCACCTAGAGGGGGGGATGGGGAGGGTGGGAGGGAGACGCAAGAGGGAGGAGATATGGGGATGTATGTGTATGCATAGCTGATTCACTTTGTTATAAAGCAGCAACTAACACAACATGGTAAAGCAATTATACTCCAATAAAATATTAAAAAAAAAAAAAGAAGTTAGGAGGCTAAAGCTCCTCGTAACTTGTCCCCTCCATGAGTGGCAGTGACACCCGGATGTGCCCTGAGGACATGTATGGACCCTCTGGTCAGTTGCTGTGGGGCTGCTTTGGGGCCTTCGTGCTCCGGGCTCCACTGTTGCTATGGAGATAAGATGGCTCTTTGCTCCAGCAGCCTCTTCCGCCCTTGCTCTCTGGTGGTCCTGATCCCTGGATGAGCCTCGCAGGCTCCACATGCCATTTCCCCTCCCAGGATGGCTTTACGCGTGGCCGTAGAGGGGGTGCCCCCAGGAGAACTTGCTTCAGATTCCGTCCCCTTTGCCCAGTGGCGTGTTGCCTTAAACCCACCTCCCCTTCCTCCTTCTCTCTTTTTTAATCCCCTCATCTGCCTTTCTTGAAACTATTCTCACGCTTGCTTTTTGGCTGCTCAGTTTCCCTTGGCATCTGGCTTATAGGTTGTAAGCTCATCTATTGTTTTATTGTGTACTTTGTTCGCAGTAGCAGGAGGAACCTCACGGTAAGAAAACTATAGACGGTCTTAGTGTCTTTGTCTCTGAGCCTCTCCTAGAAGAAAAGGATTTTTATGGAAATGATTTTTTGTGATTTGCAAAGATCTTTCTCAGTTCATTCCAAGTTTGCTTGATCTTTATTCTGACTCCTTCCACCTGGGCTGAGAACCCTTTTCCATGTTGCTGTGGGTCTTCTCAGACTTTGCTGGTTATTTCTGTTTTAATCTGTCCCTTTCTCCTTCCTCTGATACTTCTCTTGGTCCCTCCCTCGGCATTTATGACATTTAAAGGTAGTATCAGGGACATCTTTTTTTTTTTTTTTGCGGTACGCAGGCCTCTCACTGTTGTGGCCTCTCCCGTTGCGGAGCACAGGCTCCAGACACGCAGGCTCAGCGGCCATGGCTCACGGGCCCAGCCGCTCCGCGGCATGTGGGATCCTCCCGGACTGGGGCACGAACCCGTGTCCGCTGCATCGGCAGGCAGACTCCCAACCACTGCACCACCAGGGAAGCCCTCAGGGACATCTTTTACTTGAATTTTCTTCAGCAATTTTTAAAATCCTTTTCCTGCTTAGCGCCATTAAGATGTTTTGTGGATACTTCTGGATCTTTAAAAAACAGTGACTGTGGACTCTCTGAGACTGAAGTGGGGCTGCAGCGTGGGCTCAGCCGGCATGTGTGCCGTGGACCAGCTGAGCCCTGCTGTGCGGTGGGCTGGGCCTCCCCCTCAGGCTGAGATCCAGGAGGTGCTCGGTCTTCGTTGTGTTTCCCAGAAGGAAAACCAGCGTACCTTTCCCTGTACCGTCCTCCACCCCTGCCTCGCTCCACTAGCTGTCGTCAGGCAGCCCCTTCTCTGCTCAGACCCCAGTGTTGCCCCCAGGAAAGTTTTACGGTTCACATGTTTGAGAAACACGAATCTACATCATTCACCTTATTTCCATAGAAGTTTCTCTGTGGGACCTAATAAAAGTTGTTTTGCACTTCATTTGAGCCACCGATTATGTAGAAACCTCCATTCAAGAGAAGAAAGTGGTCAGTTGGCAATGGTCCCATTTGCTGTCCTGAAACGTGCAGCCAGGAGAGCAGGTCCCGATGGCTTGGTTGAGGGTCACTGTTCACTCTCACATCTCAGCTTGTCAGATAACGGTGTCCAGGAGTTGTGTGTCGCTTCAGCGTGGGGTGCAGGAGCGGGGAGAACCCACCAAAGCAAAAGAAGAACGTCATTTTCTTTTTTTTTTTTTTTTTTGTGGTATGCGGGCCTCTCACTGTTGTGGCCTCCCCCGTTGCGGAGCACAGGCTCCGGATGCGCTGGCTCCGGATGCGCAGGCCCAGCGGCCATGGCTCACGGGCCCAGCCGCTCCGCGGCATATGGGATCCTCCCAGACCGGGGCACGAACCCGTATCCCCTGCATCGGCAGGCGGACCCTCAACCACTGCGCCACCAGGGAGGCCCAGAACGTCATTTTCTAAAGCCTGATGATGACGGGCCCCCCCACTCTCTGTTCCCTCCTCCGTCCCTATGTGCCTGAACACATTTCTTCCTGGTGTCATCGATGACCAAAGGGAGAGATGGTAGCCTGACAGGGTGTTATGTGTTATTTCATTTGCATGGGACATAATTAAAGCCTAAACGGGGGCGTCCCTGGTGGCGCAGTGGTTGGGAGTCCGCCTGCCAATGCAGGGGATGCAGGTTCGTGCCCCGGTCCGGGAAGATCTCACATGCAGTGGAGCGGCTGGGCCCGTGAGCCATGGCCGCTGAGCCTGCGTGTCTGGAACCTGTGCTCCGCAGTGGGAGAGACCACAACAGTGAGAGGCCCTCGTACCGCAAAAAAAAAAAAAAAAAAAAAAAAAAAAAAGCCTGAACAGGGTTTCTTCTCCTACCTGACATACCTGAGTAGCAGATTGACTGAGAGAAGGATCGGGACGGGATGTCCTTGTATCCGCGCCTTCTCAGCCGGGAGAGCCCTTGCCCTGGTCCTCTCCACCTGCGTGGCGTCTACTCACCTGTCCAGGCTCGGCCTGGATGCTGCCTTGACCGTGGTACCCGTCCCCATCACCCATCAGACATGAGTCACGTCTCCGCCGCACTCCCCTGGCTCATTAGACCTGTTACTGCCGTTATTTTGTCCCGCCTTGTCCTGTGCTCTTCAGGTGCCCATTCCTTCCTGTCCAGTCCCTGATGCAGGAAGGGTGACCAGTTGTCCCAGTTTGCTTTGAGGTGTTTCCTGGGATGTGGACTTCCAGTGCTAAACCCTGGAGAATCCCAGGCAAACCTGGATGGTCCCCCTACAGGGCCATACACGATGATTCTTTTAAAATCTTATTCCAGTGAGAATTACACATCACACAACAAAGGGACTCAGTAATGTTTGTCATTGAAACCGTGTTTCCACAGGCTACTCAGCCTAGGGTATAAGCACAGGAACCCTAACTATGAGAAACATGGTTTTCCTGCTCTCTCTCACCTTCTGTGGCAAGATGTTCAGCCTCCTGTGCCCTCTGGTCTTTGTCCGACTTCCCAGGAAGGTCTCACACAAGGTCAGATACACTTCAGCCTCCGCTAACTGCCAGGTCAGCTGCGTGGTGCAAACTCAATGCTTCTCACAAGAGCAGCATTGTTAGTCCTTATGGATGCCGAAGGACCATGGTGCTGCCATGCTGACTGCCAGCAGCATCTGTCCTCCACTTGGCCATACCCACTACCCAGCTTTGTGCTGGGGTCCTGAGTGGTAGGACCAGAGCCGTGAGGCGTCCTGGGTGCATCCCTCACCCTCGCCAAGGAAACCTGAGGTACCAATACAGGGCTGGTCCTGAGGGAAACTGGGCTGCATGCCTAGGTGTGCAGGACATTGGAACCCCTTTTCTTACCTGTACAGGTAGGGTGTGAATGACAGTCAAGGGTCTCTTTCCACAGTGCGGTTGTACAGATTAGTAGCAGAACTCAGAGACCGTGACATGCTCTCTGCCTCTTGGGAAATAAAAATATAGGTGTTTAAGTGGCTGCGATCCATGTTTTCTGGCTGAAAAGATATCTTATTTAGTCTCTATACTCTGTGTTACAATATCCTGGGTGAGAAGGAACTGTTGTTTCCCCTCTAAAATCCTAAAAAGATAAGGTCTTGGTGACATAGAAACAGAATTTTTAGGCTTCCAGCTTAAGGTGGAAGAAAGTCCAACGCGGAGTTAAAGCAGTGGAGCCGGGTGAACCGAAGAGCTTCCCAGAGGGTTCTTAGGAATTTGGGTTCCCTGAGGTTCGTCCCAAACACCGCCACCCTGCTGTTACAGAGACGGGCTAGCAGGGCACCTGGGTTGGCTCCAAGGACGTAAGCAGTGTGGGCCCGGGTACAGATAATGACACCAGAACACGTACCTCTGTGCCCACATGCACAACTCTTTCTTACACATCTTTCTGGGGATGGAGTCCAGTGAGCACTGTTTTGAAAAATATGAAAGTTACAAGATCATCAGACATTTGGTGATGGTGTTTCTCTCCGGCAGTGTGTGTTGGCTGCAGTGTAGATAGCTTTAATCATGCAATGTCCAATCAGATGGAGTACTACTCAAGGGTAGAAACGGCCTACGCCTTTTTTAAGATTTATTGTTTGGTGAAGGAAGGAAGGAAGGAAGGAATAAATGGAAAGGGCCCTGGAGGTGCCCTCAGAACAAACTCTGCTTTGCCTTTTCGGGAAGCCTGAGCTGGTGAATGAAAAGTAAAGGTCCAGTGTGTCTCTGTTTTATTCCTTGAAAACAGGAAGTCCTTTGATGGATTTTAAAATGCCCACAAAGATGTTACTAGAAAAACCAAGAACGCTTTTTATTCAGGCTCAGCGGGTGACCCTCTGCTGACTCTGGGATGGATTTGTCCAACTGCCCACACTTTTAAAGCATAGTTTTTCGGACGCTTGGTGCTGTGTGGGGGCTTTTATTCTTCCCTGGCAAAGGAAGTACAGCGTCCTCTGGCAGGTTTGCAGAAGGGATCTTTTATGTACAGGGAATTTTGTGCTCGGTGGGTGGTAGCTCTGTCTGCAGGGCTGAGGCTGGGGAAGCACTCGGTTCTGAAGCAGGAATGGAACCTGGCCCCATTCCTGGTCCCTTGTCTGCTGCTCGGAGCCCCGCCCTCCATGTGCTTTTAGAATCAGCTCTTCCCCTCCTTCCTCTGGAAAGAGAGAGAATTCTCTGAGCCGAGCCTCTGACCAGGTGAGCCCTGGTGCCTCTGCCCAGGGTCAGTAGAATCTTCCCCAGGACTTCTTCCCTCTGGATTCTCTCCTCCTCCTCTCTGCCGTCCTAAACCCGGCCCATCCTTCAGGGTTCCAGCCATCCAGCCCACAGGCTTGGCCGCACTTTCTGAATTCTGTGAACTTTTATCAATGCCACGATGTGTCCGATGATTTCATTTGAGCTATTTATTTCTCAAGTAAGGTTTTTGAGTGCAGGAACCGTATCTTCTCTGATCTTCCCAGCAACCCCAGGTAGGCAGTCCCTCCTTCTTGATGTCACGATAAAAATCACTGCATAAATTGGCCTCTGCAGTTAGAGCTCGGAGACTCTGAAAGACTCTGACGTGGATTGTTGTCAGGGCTTCAGGGAAGTTGCAACACAGCGATAAAAGGAATGAAACGGGAGGGCAGGCGAAGTATCAGCGTATCACAGATACCATCCTGCCAGTAGAATCCATTCATTTGCTTTCAGAAATCTGCTAAAATGACACACACACGTACATATCTGTACACACATGTTTTACACATCAACATATTTTTATACACACATATTTACATATACATCCATATACACACATCAACACACATTACGCACGTGATACACACATGTATATGAAGTAAACCCTCAGCAGAGGACAGGGCCCAGGCAAATAACAGATATGCTTTGGTGGGGAAGGCAGGTATAGGCCTGGCCCCACCCAGAAGGGCTGCTGGGAGCCTGTCGTGTGTGTGCTGGGTGCCTGGGACCGTCAGCCACAGGGAGGAGCAGTGAAGGAATCTGCCTGGGGAGGGTGAGGTACAGCAGCTATGCTTTTGGACTCTCGCCCCTCCACACAGCCATGACACTGGGTGTCCCCAGGGTTTCTAGGGTCCTAAACAAATAAATGTCTTTTTACCTTTGCTCATTCAGCCTCTAAGACTATTTGTGTTGCACACACAAGAAAAGGCAAGGACGAGGCCTCCAGTCTCACCCTCACTGGACTTCAGTGTTCTCATCTGTACATTGGGTTTTGTGTCTTCTGTACTTCGTAGATTTCTTGTGGCAGAGAAGGGTACGGACCCAGGGCTGTTCTAGACACTGGATCCAGGCCCTAATGGGCTGGACGTGAGGCAGGTTGAGCCTGTGGCCTCTTTTTTTTTTTTTTTTTTTGGAAGATGTTGGGGGTAGGAATTTATGAATTAATTTATTTATTTTGGCTGTGTTGGGTCTTCGTTTCTGTGCGAGGGCTTTCTCTAGTTGTGGCAAGTGGGGGCCACTCTTCATCGCGCTACGCGGGCCTCTCACTATCGCGGGCTCTCTTGTTGCGGAGCACAGGCTCCAGAGGCGCAGGCTCAACAGTTGTGGCTCACGGGCCTAGTTGCTCCACGGCATGTGGGATCCTCCCAGACCAGGGCTCGAGCCCGTGTCCCCTGCATTAGCAGGCAGATTCTCAACCACTGCGCCACCAGGGACGCCCGAGCCTGTGGCCTCTTGCATCTGAGTTTTCATGGACCAGATCTGCATGTTTAAATTTCATGTTTTCCTGGTAAGAGAAGTAGGAATACAGGTGGTGGCAGGAGCCAGCCAGCACGTCCTGTCCCCTCTCTGCTCTCCTGGCAGCCCAGTTCCCTCCCAGGACCCTTCTGCACTTTACAGAATAGGTATTTGTTTCGGCTTTGCCTGTTGCTGTGAACACAGGACCAGACATCCATGTTTTGTCTTCTAGGGAGATGTGCATCCAGCAGGATGGGAGAGTTCATCTCACTGTCGTTTACTTTGGAAAAGAAGAAATGAATGAGGTCAAAGGAATACTTGAAAACACTTCCAAGTAAGTCTGATGTGGAGCCATGGTGGGGAGTCTGGAACCTGAACGCGGGAGGAGATACCTGAGCTCATGCAAACCATTTTATGTCCTTTTCACTGTGGGCGACCCAACCCGGGAGAGGGACGGCCTGGCCTTTTGCGTGTGGTGGTGTCGGGGGTGGGAGTTCTGTGCCCTCCTTCCTGGGGACCACCTGCCTCACACCCGCCCTCATTGTGAGGGGTGTCAGCTCGGACAGTGGAGACAACTGCCCGGAGCACCCAGGGTGGGGGGCAGGGCTCCTCCAGCCCCCGTCTGACACAGCAGGTTTGGGGACCGCACGTGGCAGGCGTGGACTTGGGGAGCACAGCCATGCAGGGAGCTCCTTCTCAGTCCCCGCTCGTCCAGGTTCGCTCTCATCCACTGAGCAAATGGCCTCAGCCTTCTGACTGTCACTCCTTCTGCATTTTGAGAGATCAGGGGCCAGTGATGCTGGGGAGGGACCCTAGATTAACAGAAGCGGTTTAACCAACACTTTGGGACCGAGAGCTCTGGATTTTTACCTCGTTCATCAGTTACGTGGAGGATTAAATGTATTCAAAAGCAGAAGAGAGGGGTTTTTCTTACCAGAAGAAACGAACAAGCATGTATTTAATGAGCACATGTCTGTAGCATTTTCTACTGGTGAGGAAGCTGGCGGCACTGCCCACTCCCTCTGGTTCGCAAGCTGCAGGTGAACGACGAGGTGGGTGGTTTCTCCATAGGTGCGGCTTGGAGGGTGGTCAGAGGTACTGGGGGCAGAAGTCGTCTGCGTGGGTCCGTATGGTCTGAATATAAACAAGTCCCTCTGTTTTGAGTCTTTGGTAAATGGTAATAGGATGATAGTCAAAGGATAAGATGCCGAGACTGAGTGCACTTTTTGTATTTATTTGCAGGCTTTGTTACCCATTTTGTGTCACGAGCACAAGATCAGAATGCTAATTATTATTCAAACATCTGAAGCAGTGCACTGGTCAAATTTTGTCCACACTTATTTTGTAAATAAAGTTTTATTGGCTAGCAGGCGTGCTCGTCTGTTTCTGTATTAGTTATGGCTGCTTTTGGGCTACAGCTGCAGGGCTGAATAGTTGTGACAGATACAGTGTGACTCGCAAAGCTGAACTCTTTACTATCTGGTCCTTTACAGAAAAAGTTTGCTGACCTCTGTCCTAAAGCAATAAGGAGTTAAAAGAGTTTAAAACTAGTACCGGCTTAGGGGCTTCCCTGGTGGCGCAAGTGGTTGAGAGTCCGCCTGCCGATGCAGGGGACACGGGTTCGTGCCCCGGTCTGGGAAGATCCCACATGCCGTGGAGCGGCTGGGCCCGTGAGCCATGGCCGCTGAGCCTGCGCGTCCGGAGCCTGTGCTCCGCAAGGGAGAGACCACAACAGTGAGAGGCCCGCGTACCGCAAAAAGAAAAAAAAAAACTAGTACCAGCTTAAAGCTATGGCACCTGTTGAAGGGAGATCAAAGGGAATGAAATAATTCAATATCCTAAATGTAAGTGAAATAGAAATCTCTCGACTCCAGTGCATTGCAATATCCTTTTCATCTCTGCTTAGGATTGAGGAGCGTGAGTTATTATTCATGTCCTCTGCCGAGTGGATAGGTTTTAACATCTCTGCAAGTAGCCACCCCCTGGGTGTGGACCTTTTTCAAGCTTCCCAGATGATTCTGACATGCAGCCAGGATTGAGAACGATTGTTTGGGAAAGTGGCGGCCGCCCCAGGGGCTGCCCGAGGAAGGCCTTAGTTGCAGCCAGCTGCCTCCTTTCGAGGTATTCTGAAGTAGAGATCCAGGTGATTCGAAAGCCCAGCCAGGACTGAGACATCAGTCCTGTCGGCTCTGGCACCTTCCGAGGACATCAGAAGATGATCAGATGTCTGATAGATACGTGTAACCGACTTCACACGAGTCTGATGGACGAGTGGAAGGCCAGTTGAGACAATGTTACGGAAAATACCCTTTCTAGTGACCGGAGTGCCCAGGATTCTATCAAGGCATTCTCCGCCGTATCACATGACCTGGCAAGCTGAATTCGCAATCAGAAGGTTGTGTGGTGAGCAAAGAATGAATCTGAACGAGAAAAGTAAAATCATTTGAGGGGTAGGGATGGCTTGGGAAATTTCCAGAGATGAAGCTACCCATGATGGGGACTTCGTTCTGGAGCCTGAGTCAGTCTTTAAAGCAGTGCTGCAGTCACTGATGTCGTGGGGTGTGTCCTGCCCTTTCCAGGGCGTTGCTCTAGGAATGCCCTGCCCTCTGCCACCAGCCTGAGCTGATTTCCCGCGGCTGCCTGCAGCCCCGCCGTCCAGATGAAGTTCCTCATCACCCACTGTCCCAGCCTGGTACCCAAGCGGGCTCTTGCTTCTAACTTTGTGTTGATGACTTACTGCCCCGCAGCCAGATGGGGGCGCAGTTTACCCTTTGTCTTCACGCCCATTATTCTCTCAGGTTTGGCCTTCCCTCCATCCTCCTTCCTGTTTCCTCAGACCCCCTACCTGTGCATCCCCGCCCAGGTCCCCACTCCGGAGCTCATCCTGACCTGTCCTTTCCTCTCTGAATTGGAACCAACACCCCTTCAGCATCTCTCATCTGTGGCACTTGGCATGTGATTTGCCTGTTGACGTTTCTTTCTGCTGTCCTCACTAGATTATAAGCTGCTTAGTAGTACTGTGTCGCATGCTTCTGAAACTCCAGCTCTTGGCACTGGGCCTCACCCAGGTTTAAAATGTTCAGTGTTTACCAAATGTAAAATAGATAGCTAGTGGGAAGCAGCCGCATAGCACAGGGAGATCAGCTCGGTGCTTTGTGACCACCTAGAGGGGTGGGATAGGGAGGGTGGGAGGGAGGGAGACACAAGAGGGAAGAGATATGGGAACATATGTATATGTAGAGCTGATTCACTTTGTTACAAAGCAGAAACTAACACACCATTGTAAAGCAATTATACTCCAATAAAGATGTTAAAAAATAAATAAACAAATAAATAAAATAGTCACTGTTCGTTCATCAGGAGAAGGACAATGCCAGGTGTGTAGTAGATTTGTACACATTGTAATATATATAAAACGCATATATGAAGCTTTATTTAAATACCATTTTTATCATTCTCTTAAGATGCTAAAGCTTTTATTCAAATGCATCTTATCTTTGAATAATATAATAGCCATTGTGATTAACATGAGTTATGTCATTTAATATTCACAGCAACCTTATGAGATAGAAGCTGTTATTAACCCCACTTCTTAGATGAAGAAACAGAGGCTTAGAGAGGTTGTTACTCAGCCTGCCACCCCTATCCAGGGCGACAGCCAGATCTGAACCTCGTCTGTAACTCCTGGACTCCCAGTCTTAACGTCGCGCCAAATTCTCACTCCAAAAACCAATCATTGTTCATTGAGAACAATATGATCTGAAACCAGTTTAAATGAAATTTATTTCATTTGGCTCTCAGCATTGTGATCAAACTGTTCTAAATCTAGCTAATGTATGTATTTTAAGAATATCTTGAAAAACCCCAGTTTAGTGACTAGCGTGCAGTGTCTGTCTCTCGGTTTACGCTTACTCTGTCGAGCTTTACGTCTCAAGTTGATTGCTGTAGAGCAGTGTTTTGCAAACGACAGTTTGTGATTCATTAGAGGGTTGTGAAATTGATTTAGTGGGTTACGTGCAATGTTTTTAAAAAATCAAAATAGAATAGAAGATTATCAGAATACATCACAAGTATTAAAGATAAATATTGTTTCATGAAACTTTAATTTCAGAGTGTGTGTGTGTGTGTGTGCACGTGTGTGCATGCGCTGTGTCATGATTTATAATATATTCTTTTGAAAGGGTAAGGGTTGTGATCAAAATATTTAGAAGCCACTGACGTAGATAACAGTACAAATCAGTTCTCAATATCTGATTTTTATTCCACAAAGTTTTTCATACTAAGCTTCAGTTAATCTCAGATTACAGCCTAGCTCAGTGGTTCTCAAATATAAATGTACTTTGAATAACCTGGGGTGCTTTTTAAAATACAGATTCCTGAGATCCAACCCCAGAAATTCTGAGTTATTAGGCCTGAGATGAAGCCTGGGAACCAACACTGAGAATGAGCTCAACCTGTGATGCTGATGTGGGTTTTTGAGGAATTCTGACCTAGGTAGACACTTTCTTGGAGCTATGTATTAGGAAATTTTAAAAAATTCATACTGGTGGGTGGATTTGCATGAGTTATAATTTACTGTGTGGTATCTTCATCTTTGTCCATTCGTGAGGACACAAGTGCATCTTTCAGTAGAATCACCTCTGACATTGAAGAACTAGAACTGAGATACTGCCCTGTCCTGCAAGTATGTGCCTGAGAGAGGGTTTTGTGTGTGTGTGTTGTCAGGAAAATGCCCTGATGCCATGGTGTTGTCCACATTTCATGCCTCTTTTAAGGGATTTGCTTGACGGGTACCCTCAGGAACATTTTATCAGGACATCCCAAAAGAAAATTGGGGGGAAAGTTGTCTGAAATTGGAGAATTGTTGCTTTAATATTTTTTCATAAACAAGGATGTTTTAGATAAGAATCTCATCTGCTAAAATGAAAAAAAGCTACACAGTGAATTCCTTCCTAGAAGATAAAGAGGCTTGGACCCTGGGAAGCACCTCACAGGTGAAGGCAGCACCTAGGCCTGTGGCCATCTCACTGGGCATCTGCCAGAGAAGGGGCTAAGCATGACTCTGCTTGGTGACCAGCTCTTTGTGGAGATGTGCCTGTATTTTTAGGTATTCCAAGTTGTTCTTTGAGGGGTTCAAACATGGCATATAGATTATAGTATTGTGACGGTGTTAAATTTCTTGAGTGTCATTATTACATTGTTATAATGTTATAAAGGAGAGTGTTCTGGTTCTTGGGGAGTACTTATCTTTGAAAGTGAAGTTTCCATGAAGTCTGTAACCTCAAATGGTTCAGAGGAAGGAAGGAAGGGAGGGAGGGAGGGGGGAAATATGGCAAAACTTTAACACTTGGTGAATCTGGGTGATGGTATATGGGTACTTTACTATGCTTACAACACTTCTAAAGGTTTAAATGTTTTCCAAGTAAAACATTGGGGGAAAATATATTATGGAAAAAATTAAATGATATTAAGTTCATACAATGGAATATAATGCAACAGTTAAAAAAAGGTGATCTCAGTGTAAATGGTGGAATAAAGAGCTTGCAAAATTCTCCTCCATAAAAGCAGTGAGAAAATTACTAAAAATTCTCAGAATCAACTTTTTTAAGAACTATGGAAATTAAAGTTTGCAACTTTATAATAACTGGGAAGTGTTTAGCCAAATGACTAAATTTTGGTGTGAACAGGGAGCTTTGTGAACTTTAACTTGCCCCATTTCACCCCCGCCCCCAGCTCTTCAGCAGCCCATAAGAATCACAGTCGGTCAGACCCTGCTCACAAGGTTGTCTTCATTTGACCTGACTCAGAGGCCTCCCAGTGGAACTTTTTATCCAGGGGTATTTGACAAAAAACAATTATAGGAAGTCTTTAACTTTGTGGCTGCCTGAGGTGTAGATAAGAATTGGGGCAAACAGTAGACTAACCAAAAAGCTCAGAAGGTGAATCTGAGGAGTGAAATCTCCAAAGGAGTTTTGAAAGCTCCAGCACATTCCTGGGGATCCAGAGGCTGTGCTCATACTTAGGAAAGACCTGAGCAGGCCCTTACTTTTTACCTCTGACTGATCTTGAGGCTCTGTGCAAGAAGGAAGTAAAGGCTCAGATAAGTTGTTACCTGCTTGGTTGTGTGTTGATGACATGCCCCACCATGCTCACAGAGTCCCCACCATGCACACAGAGTCCCCTGGCAAAGACTGGGAGACTGATTGGTTCCAGACATTTAAGGAAATCCCTGCTTAATCATTAGCTTACCACTAAGTGTTCACACACAAGAGTACACTTTACAGAATTAGTTCAGGAAAGTCACTAAACAAACAAACAACAAACAGCAACAATAGCAAAACCCTGAGGGGGGTGGAGATTCTGATTTCCAGGGCTGCCACATTACATTATTTAAAATGTTTAGCTTTAAACAAAAAATTACGAGGCATGCAAAGAAACAAGAAAATATGGCTCATGCACAGAGAACAAAATCAATCATTAGAAGTTGTTCCTGAGGAAGCACAGGTGTTGTACTAGACAAAGACATTAAGTCAACTGTATTAAATATGTTCAAAGAATTAAAAGAGACCATGTTTAAAAAACTAAAGAAAAGTATGAGAACCATGTCTCACCAAGTACAGAGAGATCAGTTATAAAAAGAACCAAATAGAAAGTCTGGAGTTGAAAAGTACAATATTTAACATAAAAAAAATTCACTGTGGGGCCTCAACATCAGGTTTGGACAGGCAGAAGAAAGAATCAGTGAACTTTAAAATAGGTCAATTGATATATGATATAGTTTGAGAAACAAAAATAAAAAAGAATGAAGTAATAGAAAACCTCAGAGACCTGCAGGATACCATCAAGCATGCCAACATAGACACAATGGGAGTCCCAGGATAGGAGAGAGAGAAAGAGGCAGGAAAAAATATCTGAAGAAATAATGGCCCCAGACTCCCTGTATTTGATGAAAACATTGATCTACACATCTAAGAAGCTCAAAAACTCCAAACAGGAAAACTCAAAAGAAATGCACATTAGACATATCACAGTCAAATGGTTGAAAAACAAAGAGAAAGAATCTGTGTTACTGAGTCCAAGCTCGTACTGCTCACTGCACAACAGGCCAATAAATTGAGAGACAAATTGTTGGGGCAAGGAAGGAATAATGACTTTATTTGGAAAGCCAGCAGACCTAGAAGATGGTGGGCTAGAGTCCTAAAGAACCATCTTTCCTGAATTAGAATTCAGGTTCCTTTTGTACTAAAAGGGGAGGGGGTGTGGTTAGTTGTTGCAAACTTCTTTTTTTTTTTTTTTTTTTTTTTTTTCCTTTTTGCGGTATGCGGGCCTCTCACTGTTGTGGCCTCCCCCGTCGCGGAGCACAGGCTCCGGACGCGCAGGCTCCGGACGCGCAGGCTCAGCGGCCATGGCTCACGGGCCCAGCCGCTCCGCGGCATATGGGATCCTCCCAGACCGGGGCACGAACCCGTATCCCCTGCATCGGCAGGCGGACTCTCAACCACTTGCGCCACCAGGGAGGCCCTGTTGCAAACTTCTTTGTGCTGGAATCCTTTGTTCTTGCAGCTGTCCACATAGGTCAGGTAGGTCAGGTAACGATGTTTCTGTAAACCTCCAACAAGACAAATGTTGTTCTCTGTTCTACAACTTTTTACCTCTATATGAATGGAAAAGAGTTATACCTTTAAAGGTCAGAGCCTTGAGAATGGTGTCCCCTGTATATTTCAGGCTATAGGCAACATATTTAACTTCTAGCGAAAGCAGTAGACTACAAAGGTTAAAGTAAAAGAAACAGATCCAATATGGAGTCAGATTTGTTCTTCCCTATTACATAAGCAGCAAGAGTAAAGCAACTCATCAGGTCCATGGGATCCTTAATAAGATGGATAGTGGGGTGGCATATTCAAAGTGCTGAAAGTAAAGTACTGTCAACCAAGAATTCAATATTCAGCAAAACCATCCATCAAAATTGAAAGAGAAATTAAGACATCCCCAGTTAAGAACTGAAAGACTTTATCACTAATAAACCTGCCCCACAAGAAATAATGAAAGGAGTCCTTGAGGCTGACATGAAAGGGCACTAGACACAAACTCAAATCCATGTGAAGAAATACAGAGGGCCAGTAAAAGTTACTACATAGGGAAATATGAGACACAGTATAAATGTATATTTTGCTTATGCTTTTTTCCTATCTGATGTAAAAGTAAAAAGATAACTGCATAAAGCAGTAACTATAAATCTGTATTGATAGACACACAACTGATTTTTTATATGTTATTTTGTTTCCTGCAACTTTACTGAATTCATTTATTAGTTAAAATGGTTTTTCGGTGAAGTCATTAGGGTTTTCTATAGAGAGTATCATGCCATCTGCAAATAGTGACAGTTTTACGTCTTCCTTTCCAATCTGGATGCATTTTATTTCCTTTTGTTGCTTAATTGATCTGGCTAGGACTTCCAATACTGTAGTGTATAAAAGTGGCGAGAGTGGACATCCTTGTCTTGTTCCTGATCTTAGAGGAAAAGCTTTTAAATTTTTACTGTTGAGTATGATGATGTTAGCTGTGGACTTATAATAGATGGCCTTTATTATGCTTAGGTACATTCCTTCTATTCCTAATTTGTTGAGAGTTTCTATAATAAGAGGATGTTTGAATTTTGTTTGAATTTTTTCTGCATCTATTGAAATAATAATATGAGTTTTATTCTTCATTCTGTTAATGTGATGTATAACATTTTTAAATTTGCAGATGTTGAACCATCCTTGCATCCCAGGGATGGATCTCGCTTGATCATGGCTTATGATCATTTTAATGAACTCTTGAATTCAGTTTGCTAGTATTTTGTTGAAGATTTTGCATTAAGTTCAGGGATATTGGCCTGTAATTTTCTTTTCTTGTTGTGTTTTTGTTTGACTTTGGTATCAGGGTAATGCTGGCCTCATAAAATGAGTTTGGAAGTGTTCCTTCCTCTTCAATATTTTGGGAGAATTTGAGGATTGGAATTACTTCTTTAAATGTTTGGTAGAATTCATCTGTAAAGCCATCTAACCCTGGGCTTTTATTTGTTGGGAGGTTTTAATCTCCTTGTTCATTATTTGTCTGTTCAGCTTTTCTATTACTTCATGATTCAGTCTTGAGTGTTGTGTGTTTCTAGGAATTTATCCATTTTTACTAAGTTATCTAATTTGTCAGCATGTAATTGTTCATAGTTGTCTCTTACAATATTTGGGATTTCTGTGGTGTCAGTTGAAATGTCTCCTTTTTTGTTTATAACTTTATTAATTTGAGTCATCTCTCTTATTTTTCTAGATAATGAGCTACAGGTTTGTCAATTTTATTTATCTTTTCAAAAGAAACTTGCTAAAACAATTGTATAAGCAGGCTTGTATATAAGCTCAGAAACTAGAAAACTCTAAATTGTTTAAAATGCCTACTATGAACAACTGGCTGAGAATATGTTTAGCCTTAAATTATTAACCACATTCAGATCCCTTTAGTAAATAGAACTCAGAAGAAATGTCAGTATTCAGGGCTGTTAGATTTAAATTTTTAAGTTATACATCAAATATAGTATTTCTATGTAAATTTTTAAAGGTTTTTTCTTCTTTTTTATGAAGGGTTCTTGTGGGAAGTGTCACATTAAGAGAATTTCCTTGCAGGGGTGGGAAGAAATTTGTATTACGTTAGACAGCAAGATCTTTTATCATTTTTAAGCCAGCAGTTCTGGGAAATGCATGTCAATTAGAGAAATTAAATCTCCGGCTGAAACAGTGGCTGCCTCAGGTCATTTTAACCTCTGTCAGCATGACTACATATAACCTGGAGGAGACCCCATGTATCAGACTTATGATATAAAGGAAAGGAATTGAATGAGAGACTCAAGAGTTTCATCAGTTGATAATACAATTCAAGAAGAAAAAAGAAGAAATAATTATAAGTAATCCTGGGGCCGTTTGGAACTGCAGACTCTGACTCATAACAGGAAATTACCTAGTAGAGAGTGTAATGCCCACATTCTACCGTGAAAAAGCCCATTCCTCACGAGGCCATTACTCTAGACATGCCGCTAAATATTACATTTCTTTGTATGGCTAAATTAAATATTTCAAACCAAATTGCATTTTATTTTCTTCAGCTCTCTTTTTTTCTGTTACTTACATATTTGTCATCTTCTTAAAAGCTTGGTTTGTGCCTGTCCTTGGGAACGTATTGGTTGGAGCCTCTTTCTGATGGGGGAGGCGGGCTTAGGATGTGTGAGGGCCTCTCCGGTGCCCACCTGAGGGGATGAGGTGGCATCTTGGGGCAGCATCTCCCACAGTGACAGGTCTGAGACACACTCTGTGTTTTCCATTGACTCGTCTCTTGATCCACCCCGCATTTATTGAGCTGCACTGTGTCCCTGTGGGCACCACTTACTGCACAGCGCTGATAATCTCTGAAGATAGAGATAAGAAAATAAGGCAGTCCCTGTCCTCCAGGGTTTAGAGGACAGACCAGGTGGTCCAGTGCACAGGGCACGAGAATGCACTGGGCCCAGGAGAACAGAGGCGGGACTTGCCCAAACACCTGGGGGCCCAGAGAGGGCACCTTGGTCCACAGGAGGGTGAAAGGCAGTGACACTCGATGTGGGCCGTGAGGATTGGGTGGGATCTTCACGGGAGTCAGGGCAGGAGGTGGATTCCTGGAGGGACCCCTGAACTGACACAGGAGGCCCCAGTGCGTCCACACTCTTGGGGCCCGTCTTCCGGCTGGTCGCTGCGGAGGGGATGGGGATGAACAGAGAACTAAACGGGGCCCCTGCCCGTGTAGCTCTGCGGCCTGCATCTGGAGTTGTGGCCCTGTGGTCGTGTCATGCACATTCCCAAACCCACGACCCCAGGGGCCAGTCAGTGTTGCGTGTTGAAATGTGTCCTTGCTTCTGCACAGCCTCTCAGTATGCTGTCCACGTGCTGCTGGGCAGGACGCTCGGGCCCAGCGAGCAAGTCCCCCTGCGGGAATGTCCGGGGCCCAGTTATCCTGCAGAAGCTGGTGTCCCTGCATCCCGTGCGCCCTGTGCTCCGGAGCTGGTGCTGAAGAGTCTGAGATGGGAGGGGGCGTCCCACTCCCAGCCCAGATGCTTCGCGGTGTGTTCATCTCGCCATTCTGGAGAAGAGAGGAGGGAAGTTGTTCTGATTTGGTTTCTGGTGTCTCCAGCTCAGCCCTCTTTCTCAGCAGAGACCACGTGTCAATTATCAGAGGTCCTTCCTGACGGCAAGAGAGGAGAAGGAGGGGTCCTGGTTAATTATAGGGGGTGCTGGGCTGAGTGATCAGGAAGAGGGCAGCGCCGATATCCACCTGCAGACAGACGTGTAACTGAGCACGGTGACCTGGCCGCCCCACTGGGAACCACGGCTGGTGACAGAGTTACCCTGCGCCTCTCCAGTGCCCAGGACCGGCCGATGGGGCTTCCCAGGCCAGCAGGGACTCCGTCCCCACCTTGCCTCGGTGTGCAGTCTTGTCCAGGTCCCTCATGTCCCCTGCCGGCCAGCGTTGGTCAGGGTGGACGGGAAGCCAGGGTTCCGTGGGGCGTGGGAAGCAGAGACGGCCGGGGCCCGTGGGGCAGAGGGGCCGCTGCGTGGACAGCAAGTGGCAGGAGCTGTGTCCTGGGGCTTTGCGTCCGGCCTGTGGACGCACTGGAGAGTGGGTTTAAAGTGCACATTCAGGTTGGGTGGTGCCGTGGGTGTAACACGGCTTGTCTCATCCTCGTTGGGAGGTTGGACGGAGAGAGAGGAGGCAGATTGCATGTGCATCCGGCCGTGGGCCTGGCACCCATGCCCCGAGATCTCTTCCTCTACAGACCACACACTGAAGCGTGGAGGCCGATGTTCTAAGACTTTAAAATAAATTCTTCTACATCAAGGTCATCTCAAGCACTAGGACAGTGAGCTGTCCCAGCCCCCTTTCCCAGGGACAGTGACCAACAGGCAAGCTCCCTCCCCTCCCTCCCTTCCCCCACCCCTCCCCCGCCCCTTTCCCCCTCTTCCTCCCTCTCCCCTCCCCCGCCCCTTTCCCCCTCTTCCTCCCCCTCCCCCTCCCCCTCCTCCCCCTCCCCTCCCCTCCCCTCCCCCTCCTCCCCCCTCCCCTCCCCTCCCCTCCCCCTCTCCTCCCCTCCCCTCTCCCCCCTCCCCTCTCCCCCCTCCCCTCTCCCCCCCCTCTCCCCCCTCCCCTCCTCTTCCCCTCCCCTCCCCTCCCCTCCCCTCCCCCTCCCCCTCCCCTCCCCCCCCTCCCTCCCCTCCCTTTCTTCCACCTCTACCCACTGCAGCAGGGCAGAGAAGAGCTGTCCATCAGCAGAGTTCAGACCAGGGCTTGGGGAACTGGGGGACAGAACAAAGGAGACTAAGCTCTGTGTGGGGTTCGTGTGTCCCCCAGCCACCACCCTCCCTGGACCTGTAGCCCTCCGCTGCCTCCCTACCACTCACTCAGCCCCCTGGCTGGTCACGCCTTCGATGCTGTTAGTTCAGCTTCTAATGCTGCCTGTATTCTTATTTAAGTATTAAACATGACTCCACTTTGTGTAAATGTTTGATATTCTACACAGTAAACAGCAAATATACATTTGTGTGTAAATATTTGATCTGTCAACACAAATGGCCTGTAAGCTGTTTGGGACAAAACTCCTGCTTGTCTTTAACACAGTGAAGGAAGGACCTGCCTTCCCCTGCTCTTGGCGAAAGTTTCTTGCCATTGTTCAAATGTGAAACATTTTTCTATTTGCAATCTCTAACGAGAGACCCTGGGAAACCTCTGGGAGGAGCCACCTGAGTCATGAGTCAGATACACGTGAACAAGGATTTGGTGCTTGGGCATGTAAGCCCTCCCTGCCCTGGAAATTAGTCCCTGTGGTCTCCCAGAGTATGAACTGCGAGACACTTGAGAAAAGAGACCTGCTACAGCTGTGAGAGAAAGCCGGGCCACCGGGCGGTGGACAAGTTCTGTGAGGCTAGCTTCGATGACCAGGTGAAAACCCAGGCATCTCCCAAGGGTAGAACTTTCCTGAGAGCTGGTCAGGTAGGGCCGGGGGACGTGGGCTGTAGAAGCCTCCAGGGGATGCAGAGGCGCTGCAAGGGTCTCATGCCACCTGGACGTCTTCTTTGCAGACAAGGGGGCAGCGCTATCCCTACCAGGGAAGGCTGGGGCATAACCCCCAGGCGACACAGAAAATAGGAACTGGGGCCCGCCTACCCAGAGAGAAGAGTCAAAACGGAGTTCTGGAAGAGTCGAATCGGGTAGAGCAGGGCTGAGCTGAATCCTCCAACAGTAGAACCTTAGCCTGTAAAGGGCCTGAGGTCTGGACCATGAGGCTTTGCAGCAAGGAAACTGAGACCAGAGAAGTGAAGTCACCGCCCAAAATAATGAGAGGTAGTGCTGGATTGCAGTCATTCGTCTACGGACACATTTAGTCACCAGCATCCACTGGGTACCCAGTGCTGGGCAGCTCCAGGCCCTGGACCCGGGCTCCTGGCTTACGCGCCAGTGCTCCTCCAGGCACCAGGCCTTCTGCCTTAATCTGAAAAGCATGTTTGGCCTCGGACTCAGAGAAGCTTGGGCCCAGATTCCCAGGATAAAAAACCCAAGCTCGGGCTTCCCTGGTGGCACAGTGGTTGAGAGTCCGCCTGCCGATGCAGGGGACACGGGTTCGTGCCCCAGTCCGGGAAGATCCCACATGCCACGGAGCGGCTGGGCCCGTGAGCCATGGCCGCTGAGCCTGCGCGTCCGGAGCCTGTGCTCTGCAACGGGAGGGGCCACAGCAGGGAGAGGCCCGCGTACCGCAAAAAAAAACCAAAAAAAACCCCAAGCTCATTGCCAGGTCTGAAAGGAGGTGACAAGTCAAGGAAGGAGTAGCAGAACTAGTTCCACTGATTAAACTACCAGATACATTTGAAAAGTTTATGACTGTATTTGTGGTGACCTTTACCCGAGATAGTTACAGACTTTAAACAGTGGCGATGGGTTTTGAACCTCTTTTGAGGCATCAGGATTAGAGAGAATCGGGGGATGGGATAGGCTGGGTGGGGGGAGGGCTCTGAGCTGGGGGCGAGGAAGCCATCAGGACAGGAAGGGTGTGTCACGGGAGAGGGGCTGGCCAGATGCCAGGCCTGTCCAAGTGGAATTGGGAGTCCAGTAGGACCCAGAGTGGGTCTCTGGGAGAAGACAGTCCCTGTCCCACTAGGTACTAGATGAATTCCTGGAACTTTTGCTCAAGACGTGCCACATCTCAGAAGGTTCTGGGAGAGAGCAGCCAAGTGAAGAAACGCACCTGGACTCCATGACCTCAGGCCTGTGCTGCTAACAGACTGGCTGATGCTTACCTGGTGCGCGTTACACTCTTAGCGTCCCTTACCACGCTGATCAGAGCAGTTAAGGAAGGTGTCGTTATTTCTGTTTTGCAGATAAGGCAGCCGAGGCTCCGGGAGATTAATGGGCTTGCCTAGATCACAGCGTTAATCCACAGGGGAGCCAGGTCCCAAACGTCCTCCTCTTCTGAATCCAAGTGTCATTCCCTTACTGTGCTCGGCTGTTTTACCTTTGGGTGCGGAAGAGATCCAGGTGTAAGCGTGTCTGGGGATAGACATACACCTGGACCACGCTGCCGGGTTCCTGGAAGGAATCCCGATGAGAAGCTGCTCAGTGGGGCCATCGCAGTGTGGCTTTATGTCCTTGGCCAGTGGTTTCACTGGCTCCAGAGGCACTGGGATCGTCCCGGGTTCTGTCCCCTGGTCTCCACTGGCTCACGTTCTCCCCCTCACGAGGAGCACACGTTCGCCGTGACGGTAGTTTTCAATACGGGGAAACTGCTAGAAAAAGAAAAAATGAATTGGTGCTAAAACTTCTCGAAGTGTCCTTGGTGCCCGTAATCCCGGTGCCCTCGGGTCCCAGAAGACACGTGGTGAGATGTCGTGGGCCTCTCGGTTGTGTGTTTTCCAGGGGATTCCACCGGCAGCGAGCCCGGGCACCCGAGTGACTGTGTGTGGTCTCACCTTTCAGAGCCGCCAACTTCAGGAACTTCACCTTCATCCAGCTGAACGGGGAGTTCTCTCGGGGAAAGGGGCTGGACGTGGGCGCCCGCTCCTGGACGGGGCGCAACGTGCTGCTCTTCTTCTGCGACGTGGACATCTACTTCACCTCTGAGCTCCTCAACACCTGCAGGCTGAACACGCAGCCAGGTGGGGCTCCCCTCCCGAGCGTCCTCTCAGCTCGCCCCGACGACCCACTCCTGGATCTGCCTTATTTACCCCGCTGACAAAGAAGACAAGGATGCCGTCTGGTTTGATTCCTCCTTTGGTGTCGTGCTGTGGGCCCGTCAGCCACCATAGCTCTGGGACTCTTGGTCCCAAGTTCGTGTGTACAGCCCCTTTTCCATCCTCCCCTAGGAGGTCAGCTTTAGGGGATGACCCGGGAGCAGGTGTGGTGGGGAGGATTGGGCCTGGGAGACTCTGCTGAAACTGAAGGGAAGGCGTGGCTATGGGCGTCTACCGGGGCAGGAGGGGCTCCAGACAGAAAGAACCCACAGTATGAACATTGTTCTCATAGCTTTGGCTCAGCAGCAAGGCCGATACTCAGCTGATAACCGCTGGAATGGCCATGTCCGTCATTCAGATACTGAAATTCTTCTGTGAAAATTGGTAAAGAGCAGCTACCCGGGGCTCCCACACTCTTTTCCTGCTGCCCGAGGTCACCCTGGCTGACTGCCCCACGAGCCAGCAGTTAAAGGGTTAAGGTCTGGTAGGACGGGGGCACTGGGGCCCTCTTTCACACCCACGCCCACTAGTCGTGCCCAGTGCCAAGTCCACTGGCCGTCCGAGCTTGGAACGTTACCCCTGTGCCGGGAAGTCGGGAATCCGTGTGTGTCCATCTGGTCTACCTGCCGCAGTACTGCTAAGGTCTGTGTCAGAGTCCAGTGGAGGGAAAAGGGACAGTGGACACAGATCCCTAGGCTGTTTCTGACGGTCACATATACATGAACAAACCTAACAGCTTTATCTGTCGCTTACGCATATGTCTGTTTTCTGGTTTGCAGGGAAGAAGGTATTTTATCCGGTCCTTTTCAGTCAGTACAATCCTGGCATAATATACGGCCATCATGACTCGGTCCCTCCCTTAGAAAAGCAGCTGGTGAGTGCTCCCCCCGAGGGGCCTTGGTGGGGCTCTGTTTCATGTCTTTCGTCACCAGGGGCACCTGACCGTGAGTGGAGGTGAGTGGAAACCTGTGGATTGCTTCCCAGAGTAATTTGTAAGTGTGACAGGTGTTCTGGCTTTTGTTCCCAGAGCCTCGTTGATTAAAACTGCTTGCAGTATTTCAAAGTGGAAAATAAATAGGAACAGTACCTTACAGAAAGGTAATTTCATAGTTTTCTTCTACGGTTTTGGAAACCAGTATTATTGCATTATGGTTGCAGCGCATTTCCCCTTTATTATTACAATCCTATGAGGTGAGAAAGGTGAGATGTAGGTTCCCATCTGACAGGTGGAAAACGGAAGTCAGGAAGAGGTGGCTGACCGCCCCCCCCCCCCACCAGGCACACAGTGGGGCAGGGGCCAGATCCCTGCTCCCCGTCACCATTCCCACATTAGCATCAGAAGTGTCACCAGCAAGGTGGCTTTCACAGGAATATGGGAGGGACTTCTGTGCTAAGATCCCAGCCGCACAGGTGATGGGTGGGGGACCCACACAGCACACAGGCGCTCTGTTAGCTGAGATGTCTTCACTGGTCCATTCAGCAGACAGTGCAGGCAATAGGAGGACGGGGTGAAGCCAGCAGAAGGTCCCTGTGCCGCTGGACGGTGTGCCCCTCCGAGGCAAAATGTCCCACTTTTGTCATCACCAAGCTGGGCTGTGATCCGTAGAGACGCCAGCGGGGCTTACCTGAAGCTGTTGCCAGCTCAGGCTGAGCCTGGGGGGCGGCGGTAGGAATTGCCTCAAGCGGCTCTCTCTCCTGTTGAGGTAGCGAAGCCGTGTTTCTTTACCTCTCAGGGTGGAGAAAGGAAGCCGCTGTCTGACCATGAGGAGCTGATGGGACTCAGTCTCCCATGCTTCCCTGCAGTGGGAAAGTAAACTGATTTTCATTGAAAATGTGCTCTGTGGAATTCTTTGGGAAGGCTGATTCTGTGTTGAAGCTTCCAGAAGTAGGAAAACCTGTTCTCTCCCACCCCATCCTGGGTCCCCCTCCAGCTAACCTCTGGCAGCTGATGTAATGATCTTTTCCAGCCTGGGTTCCTCTAGGCTGCACCAGGTTCATTTCTCACCATGCCTTAGCGTGGTTTCACTTGCAGCGTGAGGCGCACAGCACAGTAGTAACACCGTTCTCTCTTCCCCCAGCGAAATTGTAATACCGCACGTTCGTTGTGTATCTGTACGTACTGTGTGTATGCATGTGCTTTATACATAAACACAGTAAGAGTTTTTCACTCCTACTTAGAGGTGATATCACTCCTGTTGAGACAGAAAAACTTCATGTTTCCTTTCCATAGAGTTCTAAGCTTCTAATAGGGCTTGAGGCGGGGAATGGGATGCAGGATTTATTTTCTTTCAACCAATCAGAATAAAAGTTCTTTTGATTTTAAATAAAGTACTGCTTTACATTTGACATTGAATAGGATTAATGTTTCAACTTCAAATCAAGACCTTATTTGCTTTCAAGGAATTCATTTCATTTCACAATTTAAAAGTTTTATCCTGGGCTTCCCTGGTGGCGCAGTGGTTGGGAGTCCACCTGCCGATGCAGGGGACATGGGTTCGTGCCCCGGTCCGGGAGGATCCCACATGCCGCGGAGCGGCTGGGCCCGTGAGCCATGGCCGCTGAGCCTGCGCGTCCGGAGCCTGTGCTCTGCAACGGGAGAGGCCACAACAGTGAGAGGCCCATGTACTGAAAAAAAAAAAAAAAAAAAAAAGTTTTATCCTTTTATTGCCATTCCTGCAGGGAAGCTCAAGGTCTGGCATGGTCCAGCCAGCTTCTCAGGTCCTCAGAACTAGTGGTCAAGTCAGAAACAGAACTCAGATTGCTGTGTCCACAGCTCCGAGGCCTCTGAGTTATCCTGCAACCTTTACCAGTCACCTCCGAATACAGCTGAGACCTTCCATAGAGCACACAGGTCTGGTATTTTAGGAGTCAGTATTTATGGCTCTTTATCCCAGAAAGAGTAGTTGTCTCTGAGACAAAGGGGTCTCCGTCAAAAAAGAAAAGCATCCTTTATGTTGTTACTGGATGAGCCATTTCTGGAGCACTTGCTGCCCATAGAAAGGTAGTTGAGGTGTACGTGGGGCAGTCAGGGACTGGAGCAGTTTCCTGTGCTGGGCAGTGATGCCCCAGGTCATTTCACTCACTCACTTCTTTCTCCTAGACTCACCCAGGGTCACACAGCCAGCTAGAGCTCAGGCCAAGACCAGGATTCCCTTATCTAGTGTGGCAGAGACAGATTTGCTTAAGATCTCGGTGAGAGCGGAAATAGAAGGGAAATGACCAGAGGAGAACCTCAAACTCCAGAAGTTAATATGGTGGAGAGAGAACATGTGGGTGCAGAGAAGGTATAAAATAACAGGTAGTGATTGGAGGTGGGTAAATTAGGAGAGACTTCCTGCCAGGGGTTCCTTCTGGCTCAGTCTTGAAAGATACGACACATATATATTAATAAGTCTTGAGAGCCTTCACTGGAGTGCATCAGTATCAAGGTGAAGGGAAAGCCCAGGTCTGGAATGCGGCTGTGACAGACGACCGCCATGTGCAAACGGGAGACTTGGCCAGCGGCCCTGCAAATACGACCTTAGTCGTCAGTGAACCACTTATTACTTCTGGCTGTTGCCACTGACCGTTGATAAAGTTTGCCTGCAGATAGAGGGGAGAAACCAAATTTATGGGGATTTTTTTGTGTTCAGGTTACTTCTTTCTTTACATTTGAGTACAGACCGTTAGTAATCAGTAGTAAGTGAAATCATGGGATTTCATACTAATATTTAATTTGTAGAGTTTTAAACCTGAGGTGAAACTTGCTGATGCTTCAATGTAGAAACAGTCTTCCGAGAAAGGAATAACCCTCATTTACGTAACTGCTAACTTTAGACATCCCCTCTCTTGGTTCGAGCCTTGTCAGTTCCTGCTGAGGCCACTGCAGGAGCCATCTAGATCCATCTCTCCCTCACACTCCAGTCTCTCCTTCACCCTCGGCCAGAGATGCATTTCCAAAACACAGATTAATTCCACTAAAAAAAACCTTTGAAGGCATAAAGTCAGTGGTGCGCTCAGAAGTGTTTAAAGCCCACTCTCCGAAGGGGGAAGGAGCTGGCTCCCAGCGTTGGCTGTCTATCTTCGGGGTGTCAGTCCTCCCGCGGGGCCTGGTTCAGGCTCCCCCTGTGACGTCTCTGGACAGAGCTGCGAAGAGACTTCCTTGCCCAGGCGGTGGGCTGGTCCCGGCCGTGCCAGCACAGCCCTGAATCCTGATTCTTTGGCGGATGAACTGCCCTCCACAATCTGACTCGTACTGATCACCGAGGAAATGTCTGCAAACCCGACCCCAGCACCTGGGCTTGATGCCAGCCGGGGCACCCCTGCCCCGTGTCTCCTGAGCTGCCCTCCCCCGCGGGTCATCTCCTCTCCGGCACTGATGCCCACAGTGCCTGGCCGCTCCCTCTGCCATGTGGTCCTGCCCTGCACTGTCTGACGACTGGTCAGCGTACGCCTGGTCCGCGGGCCCTGTCCTCACCTCTCTCTCGTTACACCCTTCTCTCTCCTTTAGTCCAAAGAGCACTTCACCACTGACCTGCATTTCAGTTTAAACTTCTAAAAAGTGCTGACTGCGCCTGGTCCATCCTTTTAGTCTGTTTCTGTTTGTTCAGGAAGCAGACATTCGCTGAGAACAGAAGTCACTTTCACAGATGCCATGTCCATGGCCTTTGGGCAGCTGGCACTCTGCCCACGTTGTCGTGTAACAGTCAGTAAGGTGAAAAGGAGTGCTACGCTCACGTCATGGGTGAGAACGTTGAAGCTCAGAGGCACGTGTCAGTTGCTCAGATGCCCTCAGCGCTGGGTGGCAGGTCGGGAACTCAAGTGATGGGACCAGACTGCGGCAGCTGGGGGCAGGGGCACGTTCTCCACATCCGCGTGCTTCCAGGGGCCAGAGGGTCTAACTCTGGGTTGCAGACTCCCTGGGCAGAGTCCTGGTCCAGCACGATGCCCTTCAGAAGAGACTTCATTTTTTTTTTTTTAATTTATTTTTGGCTGTGTTGGGTCTTTGTTGCTGCGTGTGGGTTTTCTCTAGCTGCGGCGAGCGGGGGCTGCGCTTTGTTGCCATGTGCAGTCTTCTCATTGCTGTGGCTTCTCTTGTTGCAGAGCACAGGCTCTAGGTGTGTGAGCTTCAGTAGTTGCGGCTTGTGGGCTCAGTAGCTGTGGTTCACGGGCTCAGTATTTGTGGCGCATGGGCTCTAGAGAGCAGGCTCAGTAGTTGTGGCGCATGGGCTCAGTACTTGTGGCTTGTGGGCTCTAGAGCGCAGGCTCAGTAGTTGTGGCACATGAGCTCAGTTGCTCTGCAGCATGTGGGATCTTCCCAGACCAGGGCTTGAACCCATGTCCCCTGCATTGGCAGGCAGATCCTGAACCACTGTGCCACCAGGGAAGTCCCAACACTTCACTTTTTCATGCGGATGCCGATGAAAGGAGACTTGTAGAAAAGTGTGGGTTAGTACAAATCCCGGAGGAGGTGACAATTGAGTCCGTTCTTAGACCAATTCTTTGAAAGCTGTGGCTTGAGAAACACCTTATTTGTCAAGAAATGGACACCGTCACGGCCAGCCTGGTGCTGGTCTGGGCTCGGCCTCGACTGGCTGAGTGATCGTGGGCAGGTCATGCTGCCTCCCAGCCCGAGGCCCGTGCACACCACACGCAGCCCCTGGGATCCTGTGCATGTGACCCCTGAGCCTGAGGGCCCAGCCCACGCGGGGTGTACGGGGGGCGGCAGCCCGGCCTCGGGACCCCTGCAGCCAGGTTGTCTGCCGCTCACCGCGTGACCGCACGGCCCCGTGCACGGTGAAATCACAGGCCCTCAGTACTCAGGATGTACTAAGACTTCAAGGCAACAACAGCAGAGCCTCACACCAGGCACGAGGCCTGTAAACCCGGGGCCCGTGGGGTTGCCAGTGACGTGAGGCGGGCCAAGCGCAGCCTCGGTTCCTGGGAGACTCTCTCCGGTTCAGAGGAAATACTCTGCCTGAGAATTTGTAACTGATTTTATTTTCCGGCCCAGATTGCTTCCCCGGCCCAGATTGCTTCCCCGGCATTTGCCAAGTCAGCCACGTGGAGCCCCACAGGCGCGGCTGAACCTGTGGGGCCTCAGGGAGGAGCCTTCCCACATCTGTGGGGAGAGGCGCTGATTTGTGCTTTGTGTTTTGGTCCTGATAGGAAGTTATCACTCCCGTCACGTGACCTCCCGCAGAGCGCATGTCTGGGGGCCCCCCGAGGGAGGGCGGGCCTGACCACTGTCCAGTTGTCCGGTTGTGGTGTGTCGTGCCGGGCAGAGCCTGCTGGGATCCGGGTGCAGAGGGTGCTGGGGGTCGGGAGGGGGCATGGTCATGAGGACACAGCCCTGGAAGCAGAGGGGTGAGATCCAGGGCAGGGGGATGGTCCTCTTACAGTATCATCTCCATCTCCTCCACGGTAGTAGATGTCACCCGCGTGTGTAGCTCTGTGTAGAAGCTTGGGGCCGAGGTTCTAAGAAGTCGAGCCGTCTGCTTAGAGCCCAGGAAGGGGAAAGCGTTTCTGCCTGTGAGTCCAGAGCCCAAGGTTCTGAGAGCTTCGTCGGTGGACTCCGAGGCCTGGGCTGAGCCCCTCGCTGCTGAGAATTCCCTACCCCAGCCGTCTCCGTTTCCACTGGCTGTTTGTTCCTCACTCGTTCCTTGGAGAAGGAGTGACTGAGTGCCTGCTGGGTGCTGGACAGTGATCGGACCTGCACATCCAGCCTGAGTGAGACCAAGGCCCTGAGCTTACGTTCACCAGTGGTGGTGGGTGAGGACAGCAGGCGGAAACAGCCCCTCGACAGGAGAGTTTCAGAGAAACCTCACGTTACAGGGAAAATAAACCAGCTGATGTGACGTGACACTGGCGTGGGGTCAGGGTGACCGCTCTGAGCGGAGCCCAGTGGTGAGCAGGAAAGGGCGACCCCAGCCGGGCAGACGGCGGGTGTCCAGCCTTGGAGACCTGTGAGCTGCCACATTCGAGGGGACAGGGGATGGACAGGGCAGGCAGGGGCAGGTCACGTGGGGCCTCTGCAGGCCGGATGTTCCTGTGGATTTTACTCTGATTGCCTGGGGGAGGGTGCAGTTAAACCACCGAGGGCTCGGAAGGGGGCTGTGCTGCGGCCTGCCGCACGCTCGAGGCCTCGTGGGCTGTCGAGGGCACTGCTTCAGTTAGCGCCCAGCCCACCTGAGGGGCGTGGACTTGGCACGCACGCCCATCTTGCCCGCACGGTATGTGCCGAGGGCACCACCAGATCTCTTCCTACCAAGGGATGAATTTTGATGCGCTGTTCAGATACTGGCTTTTCATGGCCTGCCAGCTTTAAAGCCCCCGTTAATGAGTGTTTGTGTAGCTCATTCCCGGCTCACAAGTCAGTTTGCCTCTGTCACACTGTCCCCAGGTGAGGGTACTTGTCGGGCACTGTGTCCACTCAGTGGGTCCTGGGAGGCCACCTCTGCAGTCCCTCTAGTGTTTCTTCCCAAGTGCTGGCCCATTGTTTTCCCCGTGTGGAGCTTTCTCTCTCAAATGCCAGGTAGACCGCTGCCAAATATTTGAAGTTCGAATGCTGCACAGCTCTCTGACTGCATTTTTTTATATATAAATTTATTTATTTTATTTATTTATTTTTGGCTGTATTGGGTCTTCGTTGCGGTGCGTGGGCTTCTCATCATGGTGGCTTCCCTTGTTGCGGAGCACGGGCTCTAGGCGCGAAGGCTTCAGTAGTTGTGGCGTGTGGGCTCAGTAGTTGTGGCTCAGGCTCTAGAGCACAGGCTCAGTAGCTGTGGCACACGGGCTTAGTTGCTCTGAGGCATGTGGGATCTTCCCGGACCATGGCTCGAACCTGTGTCCTCTGCATTGGCCAGGCGGACTCTTAACCACTGTGCCACCAGGGGAGCCCTCTTTGACTGCATTTTTACCCAGGCCATGTCTGTGTCCCGGCCACCAGAAAGGACAGTGAGCCATTAGCTGTGGCAGAGACAGTGTACCTGCCATGACTGGGATAGAACAGAAAGCATTTTTTAAAAATGACTCAGTGGAAATTTTTCCCGACTTTCCTGCCCTGTGCAATCTTTCCACTTGATATTAATGACACGTGTGGCTGGGGAGCTACCGTACAGCAGGCCTTGGTTCTGGAGTCGAGGGGGACAGACAGGCCTCTCCCGACCCTTCTCCTTGGTCTTGATTTGTGCCAACCATAGTGTAAGTGACATCCACGTGTAGGTTGTAGTGAAATAAGACGGTTTCATAGGTCTCAGAGTACAGGAAATGTTAAGTCCATCGCCGCTTCTGCAGGCCATTTGTCAAGTGTAGTGTAGCGTGTGGTACAGGTGGAGGGAGCCCTCGGGAAGGTGGAAGGCAGGGATGGGGTATTTGGGTGTGAGGCTGGGAGAGCCCTTGGGGCGACTAGGCTCCATCTCCTCATTAAAGGAACAGAAACAGAGGGACTGCGGGGCCTGCCTGAGGCAGACACGCCGGCCAGAGGTCTCTCTGGGGCGGGGCAAGCTCTCTCCAGTTAGCGGGCAACAGGCCGGGCGTGGGGGCCCTGCTGCGGGGCTTCCTTTCCTCCTAACACCTACGCGAGCGACCGGGACAAATCCGGAAAAACAGCCATTAGGGTCGCAAAGCCACTCCCAGGATTAGTGCAGCCGGAAATACGTAAACAACAAAAACCATTTTAAAACTAGTCTTGCTGCTCCAGCAAATACGTTAGAAATGTACTTGCAGAGTGAGAGACAAGGGGCAGGGCCAGGCCCAGCTTTTCATAGCGGGTCCCTGCCTGGAGGCCCCGCACGTGCGCGGGGAGCAGCTGATGTTAAAACGGACCACGGATGAATGGACTGAGCGTGTCCTCAGGGCCTGGCCTCTCGGTGCCCTTGTCCAGGGCCAGCAGCGCAGCCTCGGGTTTGCTTTTCAGTCCCTGAGGGAGTCGGTTCGTGCCCCGGGCCAGGGCGCCTGAATTCTAGGTGGTTCCCTCTCCTTCTCTCAGCTTCCTGAGCCCTTTGCTGGCCGCCCGCCTGGCCTGTGGGGCCCAGGCCTCCTTCTCGCCCGTGCAGGTGTCAGGCCAGATGTGTAGGTGGCTTTTCCATGGCGCCGCCCCAAACTGGCTCCCGACCCCGGACCCCGCTGTGCTGTGAGAGAGAGAGAGAGAGAGAGAGAGAGAGAGAGTGTGTGTGTGTTCAAGCCTCTGCCCTGGAAACATTCCGGCCACAGGTGCCCAAAATCACAGAGCCCCTTGGGGACGGGTGGCTTGCTGTGTCCTGACGGTCCTCCACCCAGGGGCTGGCTGTGTGTCAGCGACGTGCCCCCCCATGTGTGACACCCCCATCTGCATCCACTCTGTCCTACCTCAAGTGACGGTGCCCTCCCTGCAGGTCATAAAGAAGGAAACTGGGTTCTGGAGAGACTTCGGGTTCGGGATGACGTGCCAGTACCGCTCCGACTTCATCAACATAGGTGAGCCCGGGGCCCTGGTGCCTAAGGAGGCCACTCTCCGGCCACGGATGTGGGCGCTGGGCTGAGGGCGCTCGGGGCAGTGGGGACCCTGTCTTCTCCTTCAGCACCTCTCAGTGTCCCGGGGGAGGACAGAAATGAGGGCAAAGTCAGGCCGTTGCACGAAGGCGGCTTTGGAGCAAGTTGCCCAGGGCCTCCGTCCAGCCGGGCCGGGCTCCTGTGTCCGCACAGAACGTCCTCCACGGAGAGGGGAGCCACCTGAAAGAAGAGCAACACGGAGGACTGGGGAAAGTCACACATCGGGGGGTCCCGGTTCCTCTCTGCTGAACCTGTGAACATTCCAGATGTCACTGCACATCCGGAGTGCGTAGTCACTGTCAACAGGCACACAGGCACACAGGAGTGTACACAGATGCGTGGACGTGTGCACACACACACGTACATGCACAAGCACGCGCACACACACACACACACGGCTCCCAGAACACAGAGAGGAAGGGCCTTCTGGTTGCAGATGAGGGACCGAGTCTCTCAGACGCAGATAGACCTCACAGCCATCGGGGGGCCTAGTCAAGATCAGCACCGAGGGTCTCCTGTCCCCTGGGAAATAACACACACACACACACACACACACACACACACACACACACACACCCCTCCCCACGGCAGGACCTACTCAGTTGCCTCTGGAGGGAATAGATCTGTGGATTGTACAGGACCAGGGATGAGTGAACAGGCCCAAGCCTTGACCTTGGGCCCAGAGGCTCGGGTGGACCCTGAGTGGGGTGGAGCTAGAGGCCCGCCCTCCCGTGGAGATTCCCCCCGCTGCCTCCCCCTGGGGCCCCTCAGCCCCCTGTCTTGCTTTCTCCTGGCCTGTCCCCTCCTGCCCAAGGCTTCAGGCTTCTCTCCGTAAGGTCAGTGAGTCGGTCTGAGGAGGCCAGTTTCTTTTGCTCAGAAGTGCAGTGGACAACAGGGACTCTACAGGACCCTCGAAGAGATCACCGAGTTAGAAAGGTTAAAAAAAACCCAAATGTCTTGAAGTCAAGTCCTGCTAGAAGCAGCAGAACGTGGGGGACATGGGTCTCTGAGTGGTGGGTTTGCTCAGGTTCCCAGCAACTCACCGCGGTGCTCCTTGATTTCTTTAAGAAGTCGTCCTAAATGATTATGTGCAAATGTAATTTCCAAAAGTGACATATTCTTAAAATGTTCTGAAAGAAATTTCTATTTTGAGAAACTCTTGTTTCCTTGCTCTGTGTACAAGCAAAGGTGACTTTGAGATGATGTACGTTTCGCAGTTTTGGAGTTATAACACACTGGATTTTCCTAACAGTAGAGCATCGCTGTCACTGACAACCATGGGGGTGGCAGGCGGGAAGGGGGCTCGTGCTCGGAGCCTCGGGGTCACATCTGGACCCCGTCGCTCTTTGCCATCCTGCGCACATTTGCAGGCGTCTCACTTGTACGCCTTCTATCTAATACGTAGTCATGGCACCGGTGATGAGAAATCCATCACAGCCAGCCAAGCACTGCCCCGTACCCTACCGTCCCATCTGGTTATGGCACCTGCTGCATTTCAGGGTAAAGAAACTAAACTTAAGAGAGGGAAAGTGGCTGCCGGTATGATAACCAAGACGAATTCAGGCCGTGACTCAATGTCTTCCTGTCCCGCGTCCGGGGGCCGCACGGCACCCGTGCTCACCGCCAGGGGTGCAGGCTGGGTTCCCCACTTCCCCCTCCAGTGGGGGTCTCCATCGGAGCAGCGTGGCCTGGGTACTGCAGGGAATCGGGCTGTGCGACAAAGACACTGAGTCACTTCTCCACAAAAGGTCCAAGAAATCTCCTCAGGGAGAAAGGAACGGTGACGACAGAGAGGCCAGTGCTTCTTGGTTCTGTCTGGGACGCCGTGGCTTGAAGTGAAGAGAAGATGTGAGGCCGCCTCAGGTTTCAAAGGTGACCCTTCCTCACCGTGTGAAGGAGTCACTAGAACGTGAAACGAGATTCTCTGAGTCAAACTTCAGAACTGTGAGGCCAGTCCCTTTAAAATGACTCCTTTCACCAGCCTGTGGAGGACACACAGCTTCGGAGACCCCCTTGAGTCGATAGGAGGAACAGTGCTTTAGTGGGACGTGAATTTTTCACACCACAGGGCCCTGGTCTGTCCTCTGCAGTGGCAGGAGAAGGCCACGTTCAAAGAATCCCACGAGGTTTCGTTCAGAGGTTTTGGTTGGGACGTTGGGACGCTGCGGCAGCCCTTGGTCTAAGGCTGGGGTATCGCTGACCCCAGAGCTGTTATAATTGCAGCCCACCACGCTGCTGGGGCCTCCTGGGAGCAAGTGAGGCTGGGATGCTGTGTGCAGTCACGCTGTCTCGGAGCTGGAGCCGCTGCCAGCGGGGCCCTCTGTGTCTGGGGTGTCTGAGCTCTCTGACCCCCGTGGACGCTCGTCACTTGGCGGGGTGGGGAGACCTCCCCGAGAGGCTCCTGCTCTCCACGCAGCGTCCTGTGCTGGTGCGGATCAGGGGGCCCCCGGCAGCGTGTTCAGCAGTGTGTTCTCTCCCACAGGTGGGTTCGACCTGGACATCAAAGGCTGGGGTGGCGAGGACGTGCACCTTTACCGCAAGTACCTGCACAGCAACCTCATCGTGGTGCGGACGCCCGTGCGGGGCCTCTTCCACCTCTGGCACGAGAAGCGCTGCGTAGACGAGCTGACGCCCGAGCAGTACAAGATGTGCATGCAGTCCAAGGCCATGAACGAGGCGTCCCATGGGCAGCTGGGGATGCTGGTCTTCAGGCACGAGATAGAGGCCCACCTCCGCAGACAGAAACAGGAGACAAGGAGCCAGAAAACATGAGCTCCCAGGGAACCATGTGGGGAGACGGTTTATTTTTTTCCTTTTGCAATTACCAAATGAATGGCTGCAACAAGGAAAAGATTGCCCTGAAGGGCAAGAAAAGAAAGATTGCCCTGAAGGGCAAGAAAAGAATTTGACGGATGAAAAGAATTTGATTAGTAAAGCAGGCGAGGGGAGAGCCTCCTGTTTCCCTCTGCCTGTTGAGCTTCTGCAACAGGAACCGAAACCCCTCAACCTGGCCTGCGAAAACAGCCCAAACGCACCCGTCCGGTGTCTGACAAAGGCGGCCTGATCCTGAGATTGTGAGTTTAATGGTGTGTTTACAGCAAAGCAAGAGCTGTTTGTTTTCTGTGCTTTACTGAAATATTCATGAACGAAGACCAGTTTTGTAAAAAGTTCATTAGAATGGAAGGCCAGCACGTCCCTCCCCATCTGAGTGATTATCAGCGGGGCTCTAGTGTCTGGGATGTCAGGAGGCCGGTGAGGAGAGACCGTGTGAAATTCAAAGATACACTCATCGTGATCTTTGTGAATATATCAAGCAAAACCAAATGGACTAAAAATGAAAATAATCCCATAGCTATTGTATCATCTCCGCCCCAGATTAACCAAAAATAACCTGCTCATCCATCTTTTGGGTTGTAGTTTTAACAATCTCTGTTAATTTTATTTAAAATGCACTTTTTTGGCTTCTGAGTTATATTCTGCTTATTTAATTACCAGTTCGCAAGCCTTACTAAAAGAGCATAAATAGCTACATTTTTACATTTTTTTGAGAAGATACTTTTCGCTGCATTATGAGAACTTTCAGTTCAGAGCTTCGGATTGTTACCCACATCCGAGGGCGTGGCAGTGCCCTGTGGGCACTGGACGGCAGACGGTCATCATGGGGAAGGCGTGGCCTGGGGCTGCTGGCCGAAAGAGACACGCGGATACTTTATCTGAAGAGTATTTCCGGAGAGGAGCAACTGAACACTGGAGGGAAAGGAACATGTACTTTTTACCTTAACAGAAAAGGAAACATTCAGACTGGTAATAGAAGTCAGAAAACACATTTTCTCCTCAGGGGAACTGGGGACCACTTTCTTACCTGTTTAAATAAACCAAAGCAGACTGTGTGAACCAAACATTCTCTTTTCCAAGCAGGGTGCTGTTCCTGGCTTCTGGCTTCCACAAGAAGAAACGCAGGAAAATGTCTTTTGTGAAAGGTCACTCCATCTGCCGGCATCCAGCGGGACGGAGGATTGTGCTGTGTGTTCACCCACCCCAGCCAAGGGGTAACTAATTATTTTTTAACTTAAGCTGTTCTACCCAGTCAACCAAGATGCTTCTGAAAATCGCCTTTTATTATCGTTTCCAACTATTTAAAAAAATAATAAATGCAGTTAACATTGAGTGGTTTCTACATTCATGTGGAAATTATTTATTAGCCAGCACCAGATGCATGAGCTAATTATCTCTCTGGGTCCTTGCTTTCTGTTTGCCCACAGTCGACTCATTGTTTAAAAGCTTCAGGAACATTCAAGCTGTTGGTGTGTTAAAAAAAAAAAAAAAAAAAAAAAAAAGCTTTGTATTGATTTGTACTGGTAGTACATAAAATTTAATTAAAACCCAGGACATGAATGGAAGGTGGCATTGGACAACTAATAAAATGTGATTTGTGGGTACGATTTCTTCTTGGATTAAGAACACCACATCTTTAGTTTTTGGAGAACGGTCTTCCGTGTGTGTAGACCAGGGTTCCCTGGCTGTGGCCGTACAGCGTTTCAGGCTAGATCACTCCCTGCTGGGGGCTGCCCCCAGCATCCCTGGTCTCTCCCCACTCGAAGCCAGGAGCACCTCTCACCCAGGGGGACACCTAAACTGGCTCCTGTCACCGCCAGGTGTCCCCTGGGGGGAACTGGTCTAGAGGGAGGAGAGAGCCGTAGTGAAGAACCTGGCAGTTAATACAGTCCACTCGTCCTTTTTGATTAGGAGATGTTGAGGAATGGTTTCCAGGAGGCTTTTTGGCTGTACGTGTGTTTCGTACTTCCGGGGCTGGGGAAGGAGGCTCCGGGCACCTGTCTGTCTCTCCACTGGGTCTTGGGCTTGGTGGGGCCGACCTTGCCCACTCCTGCCGTCTTCCTCTGGGTCGGGAGGTTGCTGTCCCAGCAAGGCCAGCAGCGGGAGCGAATGTCTGACTGTGGAATGAAGTCTCGGGGTCCTGGGATGGGGGGTCCAAGCCGCACGGTGGGGGGACCAGCCATTTGTGCGGGTTTAAATTGCATATCATGGGTGCCTGAGGCAGGGGTTAAAAATGGGATTTTCAAGGATGCTGAGGGTGGCTGAAGACACAACAGCATAGTGTCAACCTACCCCTCTTTTCAAAGCTTGGGTAGGTAAGCGGTTTTATCAAGAGGCAGGAGCCCTCACAGAGCCATGCAGGAGGGGTCTGTCTCAGCTTGGTCTGTAACACATACCACAGACAGGGCAGCTTCATCAACCGATGCTGATTTTCCCAGGTTCTGGAGGCTGCAAAGTCCAAGGTCAAAGCACCGCAGATCAGGTGTCTGGTGAGGACCCCCTCTTGCTGTTGTCCTCACATGGCTGAGAGCAGACAGAGGGCTTGCTTTCCTTCGTATTCCTAAAAGGACACTAATCCCACCATGGGGGCTCCACCCTCATGACCTAGGACCTCTCAAAGGCCCCACCTCCAAAGACCATCTCATTAGGGCTTCAACTTAAGAATCTTATGGGGGCACAAACATTCATTCCCTAGCAGGACCTGTCCCGTTCCCTGCCCAAGATACTTATTTATAACGGAAGGGTTGGTGATGCGCCACTGGAGCATTATAATCAGGGACTTGACATTTAATCTTAGACAGCAAAGGACGGCAGGGATGAATGACATCTTCTAAAGGAGGAAGGATGCTACCAGGGAAGCACTGAGGCTGGGGCTTGTCTGAGGTCCCTTCCAGCTCTGCATCCTCCACTGTTGTGACTGTATGTAAATCGCCCAGGAACTGGCCCCAGTCACGCCGCTGGAGCAGGGTCCCTAGTAGAACTTGGGGTCCCGTCCAGCAGCCGTGCACCAACCAGCCTCGTGAGAGCCAGTTGCTGGCACTCCCTCCCGCTCCTCACTTGTAACCTAAAGACACGTTGGCAGCTTGCAGTCAGCCCCGGCGGGGGGGACAGTCCTCCACTGGCATCCACGGGGGCTGCTTTTGTGCAAGTCTCTTATGTAGGATGCGTCGTATTTGCAGTTTCAGTTCAGCGTGGGAATCAGTATCAGGGTTTCCCCAGCCACATGCCTGGGTTCAAATGCAGTTCTTTCACTTCCAGCCCATATGATCTTAAACCTGACACTCATCTCCACCCGTTTTCTCATTCATGTTCATGAATGCAATCACATTTATATCATACTACTGACCATGGAATTAGGACACCATGCACGTAGCAGGTATTCACATCCATTTGTTATTATCTGATACCAATTTTGCATTCACGACTGTGTCTGCTGTACTTCCCAGCATGCCCCGCACCTCTTGGGTATAATCAGACAATGGGTCACACAGTAGAGATCATGCACCCATCCTGCGTGCACCACTGTCATTTATTTCTGTCATTCTGAAAACAATTTCAGCCTATCCACAGAAGTGTTAGTAGGAGTGTAAAATATAACGAATAGTTCCTCCCTTAAATTCTGTGCTCAGTGATTTGGAGTTGGTGACCCCCTAGGCAGTTGAGAGACATTAGAGGTTTTTGAAGTAAAAAGCATAGCCAGGCACCTTATATACAGAACGCCAACCTTCTAAGGCAGCTAATGTCATTACTTCCATTTTCCAGATGCAGAAAACCAAGGCTCAGAAAAGGTCAGGAACTTGCCCAGAGGCCTGGCCAGAAATTGGCATCATTTTCCCTCCCAGGACCAGCTCCAGGGGGCTTGATGGTCTCAGGGCAAGGGCAGGAGCTTTGGCCCGGGTGGAGTCCAGCACCTGTCCTCTTGTGCCTCGGGTTCCCACTGCCCCTCCAGCTCTGGGTCATCACCGGCAGGTTGGAGGCCTCAGAAGCCAGCTCTCCAAGCAGGATCCCAAGGTGTTCGATGTAAAGTCTACCTTGGGTTGGAGGGGAGGGCAGGTGGGAATTCTTGCTTTTTGGAAAGGATCCGACATTGTTTCTGAGGATTGCTGATCAGAGAGAATGCCCTTGGGTGGGCCCTTGGAAGGGTGGCTGTGTTTTACTCCCAACACCCATCAAATAGCTGGCAGCTTTGTGTGGTCCCTATTCTGATGAGCTTTATATCTGAATTCAGAGCTGTTTCTCTTGGCAGGACTCAGGGCTTTGCTGTTGATGCTGCCAAAAACTATGGGGCTTGTGCCAGTTGGTTGGAGGATTTGGGTGGTGGTTGTTTTCAACATAGAGAGAAAATGTTCTCTTCAGTCAGCAGAGGTGCCCTTCAAACATCTCTGCATCACTGCTCCTCTGACACACCCTCTGGAGTAGCCAGCCCAGTGCTCCTCGGCTGTGTCTGCCTTGTCCACTCTTCCAAGGGGGCAGGGGTGGGGAGACGAAGTGACACTCTGCTGCCTCAGGCTGTCTTGGCCTCCATCATCATGCAGAGGTTCAGAGAGGGCCAGGCCACATTCATGGCCTCTGCCCAAGACTCACCTGGTGGCTGGCTGTGCAGATGGCCCGCCTTCTACGCACCGGCAGTACCCAGGGTGGCAAGTGGGGACGCTGGGTGAACGGTACTTATTCTTCATCTACTTGAGGGTCAGACATGTTAGCTTGAATCAAGGTGAGTACAGCACCGCTGGCAACTCCCTACCTCAGTCATCAATCCCTCAGCTTGTTACCCCCCCCACCCAACCACCTCCAACTCCAGTGTTTACAAGTCTACAACAATTAACATCACCTCTTGGGATGTCAAACCTCATTTGACAAGGGTAAGAAAAATCAATGAAAATTAAAGACAGACCCCACAAAACCTGTCTTGATAAATTTAAGAGGATTGAGATCATATCGAAGATCTTTTCTGGCCACAAGAGTATGAAACTAGAAATTAATTACATGAAGAAAACTGGAAAATCACAAATATGTGGAGATTAAGCAACACACTACTGAATAACCAATGGGCCAAAGGAGAAATTTTAAAAATGCCTTGAGACAAAAACGGAGTCGTAATATACTAAAATCTATGGGATGCAGCAAAGGCGGTTCAAAGAAGGAAGTTCAAAGCGATAAATGCCCACCTCAAGAAACAAGAAAAGCCTCAAATAAAAAACCTAACTTTACATCTCAAGGGACTAGAAAAAGAATGAAGTTTAAGGTTAGCAGAAGGAAGGAAATGACAAAGATCAGAATGGAAACAAATGAAATTGAGACAAAAAAAGATAATAGAAAAATCAATCACGTTAAGAGCTGGTTCATGGAAAAGATAAACAAAATAGACCAACCAGTAGCTAGCCTCACCAGGAAAAAGAGAGGACTCAGATAAAATCAGAAATGAAAGAGAAATTACAACTAATACATCAAAAATACAAAGGATCACAAGAGACTACTGTGAACAATTATGTGCCAACAAACTGCACAACCTAGAAGAAATGGATAAATTCCTAAAACATATAACCTACCAAAACGGATTCATGATGAAATAGAACTTTGAACAGAATGATTAACAAAGAGATTGAATCAGTAATCAAAAACGTCCCAACAAACAAAAGTCCAGCACCAGATGGGTTCACTGGTGAATTCTACCAACCATTCAAAGAAGAATGAATACCAATCCTTCTCAAACTCGTTCAAAATATAGAAAAGAGGGGAGCTCTTCCAAACACATTTTACAAGGCCAGCATTACCCTGATACCAAAACGGGACAAAGATGCCACAAAAAAAAAAAAAAAAAAAAAAAGAAAAGAAAGAAAAGAAAATTATAGGCCAATATGCCTGATGAACATAGATGCAAAAAATCCTCAACAAAATATTAGTAAATCGAAATCAGCAGTACATTAAAAGGATCATACAACTGTGACCAAATGGAATTTATTCCAGGGACTCAGGGATGGTTCAGTACCTGAAAATCTTTCAAAGTGATACACCATATTAACAAAATGAAGGATAAAAATCATATAATCATTTCAATAGATGCAGAAAAAACATTTGACAAAATTCAACATCGGTTTATGATAAAAACTATCAGCAAAGTGGATATAGAGGGAATGTACCTCAACATAATAAAGGCTATATATGACAAGCCCACAGTTAATATCATATTCAATGATGAAAAGCTGAAAGCATTTCCACTAAGATTAGGAAAAAGACAAGGATGCCCACATTTGCCACTTTTATACAGCATAGTATTGGAATTCTTAAAGCAGTAAGGCAAGGAAAAGAAACAAAAGGCACCCAAATTGGAAAGGAAGAAGAAAAACTGTCATTATTTTCAGATGACATGGTACTATATATAAACCCTGGATATTCCACCAAAAAAACTGTTAGAACTAATGAATGAATTTCGTAAAGTTGCAGGATACAAAATTAACATAGAGAAATCAGTTGTATTTTATACACTAATAACAAACTATCAGAGAATTTAAGAAAACAATCCCATTTACAATTGCATCCAAAAGAGTAAAACACTTAGGAATAAATTTAACCATGGAGGTGAAACACCTGTATATTGAAAACTATAAGACATTAATGAAAGAAATTGAAGACATAAATAAATGGAAATATATTCTGTGCTCATGGATTGAAGAAGTACTGTTGTTAAAATGTCCATACTACCCAAAGCAATCTACAGATTCCATTCAATCACTATCAAAATCCCAGCGGTATTTTTCAAAGAAATAGAACAAACAATCCAAACATTTTTATAGACCCATAAAAGACCCCAAATAGCCAAGGCAATCTGGAAAAAGAGGAACAAAGCTGGAGGCATCATGCTCCCTGATTTCAAACTGTATTACAAAGCTAAAATAGTATGGTATTGGCATAAAAACAGAAACGTAGATCAATGGAACAGAATAGAAAGCCCAGAAATAAACCTATGCATATATGGTCAATTGATTTACAACAACAGAATCATGAATATACAATGAGGAAAGAATAGACTCTTTAATAAATGAAGTTGTGAAAATTGGACAGCCACATGCAAAAGAATTAAACTGGATTACTCTCCAGCACTGTACACAAAAATTAACTCAAAATGGGTAAAAGACTTGAACTTAAGGCTTGAAACCATAAAACTCCTACAAGAAAACACAGGTTGTAAGCTTCTTGACATTGGTCTTGGCAATGACTTTTTAATTCTGACAGCAAAAGCAAAAGCAACAAAACCAAAAAGGAATAAGTGGAAGTACATCCAACTAAAAAGCTTTTTCACAGCAAAGAAAACCATAAACAAAATGAAAAAGCAACCTACTGAATGGGAGGAAATAATTGCAAGTCATATATTCTTTTTTTTTTTTTTTTTTGTGGTACGTGGGCCTCTCACTGTTGTGGCCTCTCCCGTTGTGGAGCACAGGCTCCGGACGCACAGGCCCAGTGGCCATGGCTCACGGGCCTAGCCACTCCGCGGCATGTGGGATCTTCCCGGACTGGGGCACGAACCCGTGTTCCCTGCATTGGCAGGCGGACTCTCAACCACTGCACCACCAGGGAAGCCCAACAAGTCATATATTCTGATAAGGGGCTAATACGAAAATATGTAAAGATTTCCTACAACTCAATAACAAAAACAAAATGATCTGATTTTTAAATAGGTGGTAGATCTGAATAGGTATTTTTCCAAAGAAGGTTTACAAATGGCCAACAGGCATATGAAAAAATGCTTAACATCATTATTTATCAGGGAAATGCAAATCAAAGCCACAATGAGATACCACCTGTTAGAATGGCTATTATAAAAAAGTATAGAAATAGTAAGTGTTGGCAAGGATGTGGAGAAAAGGGAATCCTTGTGCACTGTTGGTGGGAATGTAAATTGGTGGAAAACAGTACGGAGGTTCCTCAAAAAATAAAAAATAGAACTATAAGATCCAGTAGTTCTACTTCTGGGTAGTTATCTGAAGAAAATGAAAACACAAAATTGAAAAGATATATGTACCCACACATTCATCACAGCATTATTTACAATAGCCAAGATAAAGAAACAACCTAAATGTCCACTGATGGATAAAGAAGATGTGGTAAATATACACAGTGGAACATTATTCAGCCATGAAAAAGAATGAAATCTTGCCATTTGCAACATGAATGGACCTTGAGGGCATTATACTAAGTGAAATAAGTCAGAGAAAGACAAATACCATATGATCTCACTTATATGTGGAATCTGAAAAAAAAAAAAAAAACCAAACAACAACCCAAGCTCATAGATATGAAGAAAAGATTGGTGGTTGCATGTGGCTGGGGGTGGAGGGGAGGATGAACTGTTTTAGTTTTTGGTGGGGGGCGGTATAAAAAAATTAAACAAAAGGAAACGTTAGAGCCTGCATATGCCTATACTTTTCCCCAGTCAGGACAAACAGAATAGATAAAAGAGAAAAAAGCTCACACCCACAGTGTGTGGGCTGCCAGGAAGGTAGGGAGTGGCCTGGTTAAGAAGCCTCCTCCAGAGCTTGGCCACACCATCCAGAGCACCTTCCAAAGGTGAGACGCTCGCTGTGTTGTGGTGTGTTGAGGCCCAGTGCGATGGATGGTTACCATGTCTGGACTCAGGCGGTGGGAAGACTCATGAAGGAACATCCTTTCAGTGGAAGAAAAGTAAACGCTGATTTAGACTGACAAGGGTGTTGGGCCTTGCCCCCTCCCTGGTCATGTGGCTTAGCACCAGCGCTACCTGACCTCTTCGCAGACAAGGCAGAGTTAACTCCCAAGCGACCTGGGTTTGTAATAAGTCTTCTGGTCAAAAAGAGAGGCAAATACTTGCGGGTTTGTGACCAGGAATGCCAAGGCAGCTGAATCTGTTGTCAGTGGCCAGCTTTGGGGTGAAGACTGGTGACTGCTAACTTGGGTGATGTCAAAATCAGACGTTAGAGAATGCCCTTTGCATACCATTTCAAATCCAAACTAAGTGAGCCATTTCTCTGCAAGTCGACTGGCTGATATATTGTGTGATTCATCCTTAGGTCCCTTACTGTATAAAAGTTTCCCTTTCCCCCTAAATTCATCCCAGAAACTCTAGCAAAGGGGCCATTAGGATACACAGCCCATTGGTTATATGAGCTGAGCTGATAAAGGGGGAGATGGATCCCGGGCTCAGGACTCACAGGAATAACTGTTATTTGTGGAGAACTTTGTATGTTCCAGGCACTTTCCATATTTCTTTTCTAAACCTCAGAACCCAAAGGGTGACTTTAGAACTCCTGTTTCAGAGATGAAGCTGAAGCTCATACAGCTTAGCTTTTTTTTTTCTTTTAAGATTCCACACAGCTGGTTAATGAAGTAGCCAGGACCCAAACCCAAACCTGCTGGGCTTTCCCTCTACTCTACCAAGCTAGCTCACTACCAAATAATGCATTTTTACCACACAATAAAAAGATCTTTTATGCCTCCTGGCGGCTTCCAGTCTGGGGAAGTAGTAGGACATCGAAAGATCCCTGAACAGCAAGGTAAAGGGGCAAAGCTAGTACTTCTGGAAACAGAAGTGTCAATGTCCACCCTGCGGGCTGTACGAGCAGAATTAACACTGCAGAGAATGTAACCCGTGAGTGGAAAAGAAAGAGTGAGCAGCTCTCCTAAAATACAAGGAAGAGGATGGAGAGAGGAAAACAATAGGCAGGAGATTACAACACTGGAAGGCAAAGGAGGGAAATCTCAGTAAGATGTATAGTGACAAATGGAATATTTATGAACGGAATAGTTCCTGCCGTATCAGTAAACAAAGGATGTCACAGTCACCCGATGATTGCAGCCCTGCAACAAGAGCCGGTGAGCCCGGAGGAAACTCAGGGCTGAAAAGAATACCTGCCGTCTAGCAGCCAACAGACTGCAGCCACTCCCTGCGGTGAGCCCCGAGGAAACTCAGGATGTGAAAACAAAGGATGCTGGCCCCAGATAGTTCAAGTGCACATCAAAGGAATGATTTCAGTGAGCCCAGATTCTTGCATCTTCCCATACATAGAAAAGCGCTAAATTCTTTAACTGGAGATGTCTGCTTTTCTTTAATGAACAATAATCCTTTGACGTTCCCGACTACCTTCCCTTCGTTGCAAAACTCCTTATGTCCTGGCTCGCCCCTCACCTCCTTGACGCAGTTTCTCAGAGTTATCTGAAAAGCCATGGCCTGGGCTGCAGTCCTTATTTTGCCCCAAATAAAACTTAACTCACAGCTCTCACGTTGTGTATTTTTTTAAGTCAAAAATAGTTACTCCGGAGGACGGGAAGACATAATTCAAATTGAAATATTATTTAAAGATATAAATGTAGAAAACGTATGCTCTAAAACAGAAACCTGTGCAATGCAGTCTGGAACATGTTCTTGACAAAAGGAAAGCAAAGAGGCCCCATGAAAACACATCCGAGCATCCCCTACAAATCACTTCTGTGTCTCCTCTGTGCACCAAGTGCAGGAGTCCCAGGGTATATATATGTGAGGACATAACCAATGTTTGGATGCGTGTGCATGAAGAAAGCCGCCCCTGCAGAGGTGGCAATTGCAAAAACGTAGACCATAATTTTTAAAAATTTATTAATTTATTTATTATTGGCTGTGCTGGTCTAGTTGCGGCGAGCGGGGGCTACTCTTCATTGCGGTGCGTGGGCTTCTCATTGCGGTGGCGTCTCTTGTTGTGGAGCATGGGCTCTAGGTGCACAGGCTTCAGGAGTTGTGGCTCGTGGGCTCTAGAGCGCAAGCTCACTAGTCGTGGCGCACGGGCTTAGTTGCTCCACCGCAGGTGGGATCTTCCCAGACCAGGACTCGAACCTGTGTCCCCTGCATTGGCAGGTGGATTCTTTAACCACTGCGCCACCAGGGAAGTCCTGACCTTAATTTTTTTAACCTAAAAACAGACCTCATGCCACACCAGCCATGACCTTACGCTAAAAGGATGGTGAATTCCAAAGCATTAGCTCAGAGAGGCAATTTCTGGTGCAAATGCCCCTGAGATATCTCCAGGGACCTGCCCGTGCCCCGGGTTCACTTTTTCTCTGGCTGTCCCTGTGTCTTCCTCTTCTTGGTGTGAGGTTGGAGCCAGCTGAGACTTCTGCTTGTCGCTTAGCCTGCTGGGGATGCCAGAGTACAGAGTGACTCTCTGGTGCACCCTCCTGTGCCTTGATGGGGGTTTGGTGGGAGTGTGAGGCTCTGGCGGTGGGGGAGGGGCAGCGGAGGGTCCGGGGCGACTGTAGGAGACCCGCAATCTCCCCGGGGGAGAGAAGAGTCACCACGGTCAGGGCGCGGTATGCAGCCCAGTGCCACGAGGTGGGCGGGTTGCAGCGCCTGGGGCTGGGGAGCATCCCAGACCAGGAAAGCTCGGCAGGCAGGTCTGGGCACTGGCCTTATCGAGGCCACAGGAGGGCGAGACCAGGCCAGAGGCTGGACGTCCTCTCCTTCGGCTTTAAGCAGGCTCAGACCCTGGGACACTGAGTCTAATTGCAGAGCTGGGATGAGAATTCAGGCCTCCCTAACCCCATTTAGTGGTAAACAGTTTCTGAGTTATGTAAACCACTCTCCCTCGGAATATCAAGGGCTACTCTTGGCCATCATATCAGCAAACACTGGACAGTTTCTTCCTCTGAATATCAATAGCCAACGAGGTAACACAGTAGAGAACTCAAGTCTGCCCCTCCTGGTGATATATAATTTCAAATTCAGTCTGGTCACTTTTTTTTTTTTTTTTTTTTTTTTAGTTTCTGCTTTATAACAAAGTGAATCAGTTATACATATACATCTGTTCCCCCATCCCTTCCCTCTTGCGTCTCCCTCCCTCCCACCCCTCTAGATGGTCACAAAGCACCGAGCTGATCTCCCTGTGTTTGCGGCTGCTTCCCACTAGCTATCTATTTTACGTTTGGTAGTGTATATATGTCCATGCCTCTCTTTCGCTTTGTCACAGCTTACCCTTCCCCCTCCCCATATCCTTAAGTCCATTCTCAAGTAGGTCTGTGTCTTTACTCCTGTTTTACCCCTAGGTTCTTCATGACATTTTTTTCTTAAATTCCATATATATGTGTTACCATACAGTATTTGTCTTTCTCTGACTTACTTCGCTCTGTATGACAGACTCTAGGTCTATCCACCTCACCTGTTTTCTAAGTCTTCATCCAGTAGGGTGTCACTCTGTAGTTATATCTGGATATGACTGTACTTATTTCCTCCAAAATAACTGTAGGCAGAGGGTGATGCTAGAATGTTATATGTCTTCATAATTACTAGTGGCTATAGGGTATTTTTCTATTTATTCCAGAACCTTAAGATTTCAGAGCTGGATGAAAATAATAATTACCTGGTTATCCCAACTTGTTTTGCTAGAAGTGAAAAACTGAAGTTCAGAGAGGTAGAGGGACCTGTCCAAGGTCACACAGCTAATGGTGGGAAGAGATGGGAATGAAAGTTTTCTTTTTAAAATTTTTATTTATTTTTGGCTGCGTTGGGTCTTTGTTGCTGCGCGTGGGCTTTCTCTAGTCGCGGTGAGCAGGGGCCACTCTTTGTTGCGGTGCGGGGGCTTCTCATTGCGGTGGCTTCTCTTGTTGCGGAGCATGGGCTTAAGGCCCACGGGCTTCAGTAGTTGTGGCTCGCGGGCTCTGGAGCGCAGGCTCAGTAGTTGTGGCGCACAGGCTTAGCTGCTCCGCGGCATGTGGGATCTTCCCGGACCAGGGCTTGAACCCGTGTCCCCTGCATTGGCAGGTGGATTCTTAACCACTGCGCCACCAGGGAAGCCTGGTAACAGAAGTTTCTGACTTCCAGCCCTGTGTATGTCTGCAATTTTATAATGTCATGACTGCCGAACTACTGTTAGAAATGAAAGCTAAAGGTTCTCTTAGACAACTGACCATTGTCTCTCAGACAACAGAAACCACACGGAACATTTCAAGAAACACCTAACAATGATCAGTTAAAAAACTTTCTCATTAAAGCACACATACACCCATGCACACTCACACATATATGTGCGCCCCACCCTCTTCTCTGGCTACATTTTACACTGTCCATGTGTGTCTTGCACAGCCAACAACTTCACGAACAGACTGCTACAACCCTACGCATCCTTTAAATGAATGCCGCCACAGGAGCCAAGCCTGGGGTACCAGCAAACCCCATCCTCCCGCGTGATCCTGGTGGCCGCCTAGAGGCCGTCGCCCTGCTGGGCTGGCCCGGGAGCTACTGCACGAGATGCCTCCCTGACTGAGCAAATCTGCGTCCAGAGCCCAAGAGCCGGGGGGAGTTATATCCCGCCTTCCCTCCCTCAGGAGGCTGGCGGGCTGTACAGCAACCAAAGGTACACAATGCACATCAGGGTCTGCAATCACATAAACTTCTATATTAGTTTCCTAGGGCTGCCGTAACAAATTACCATAAACTCGGTGGCTTAAGACCAAAGACATTTATTCTGTCATAGTTCTGGAGGCTAGGAGTCTGGAGTCGAGGTGTCCGCAGGGACACGCTCCCCTCCAGGGCTCTGGGGAGTCTGTTCCACGCTGCCCGCCCCCCGGCCCCCGGCGTCCCCTGGCTTGCGGCTTGTCACTCGGGGCCCTGCCTCTGTTGTCCTCTGGCTGCCATTCCCTCTGCGTGCGCACCTCAACTTCCCAACCCCTCTCTCCTTATGAGGACGCCGGTCGTTGGCTTTGGGGCCCACCTAATCTGGTCTGACCTCGTCTTAATTTGATCAAAGACCCTGTTTCCAAAGGCCACGTTCACAGGTGCAGGGGGTTAGGACTTCAATGTCTCTTTGGGGGACTCGACCCAAAGTACCTAGTGTCCAAAAAGCTCACTCTTCTGCCCTTGTGCATCCAAGGCACGCATATGGCTTCACCGTCCTCGGCGAGGTCCTGGGTGGAGCCCCGCCCGGCTCCCCAGAGCCAGGGAACCCCTCACACAGGGCCCCTCACCCCCTGCCGTCGTCCGGAGTATTTCTGTACGTGTGAAGGCTCTCGTCTTACACCTTCAAACTCCTCATTCAGTTCACAACACCCGCAACTTGTGTTCCCTGTGTGTCTTACACCCTGGCCCACACATGCACCGCAAGTGAGGTGTGCAGGGCCGTGGGCTCAGCCACCAGCGCAGGCTCTTTTGCCAGTCCCTGACGCCACTGAGGAACTTCATAGGAACAGGACCCCGAGACCTTCCGAGATGAGGCAGAAAGGGAGTGCCGAGGCCATGGAGGACTTCCGGTTTTGAGGTGCCCCTTAATTCCTAAAAGGTTCCAATTTCTTCTTCGTTTATTCCATACATCACTAGGGTTGTAGCCTTCATGTTGGGAGCTGCAGAAATGGGGGTTCTTCTCCCTTTACTGCTGGGGTGCGTACAATGCAGAGGCGATTCCCTCTTAGTGTTAATTACTCCAGCATTTGTGCAGAAGGGAGGTCGCCACGGGACCCCCAAGGGTCCTTTCACTTGATCGGGATCGGCTTGCTGCAGGGCGACGTGGCTTCATACACAAGTGTCCATCTCCGTGGTGTCTGTCTGTCCAGAGGACGGCCCAGCTGGTGGTTACAGGATGACACGATGAGGCTGTCACTCAAACAGGTCCTGGTAGTCGGGCGGCTGTTCCTGCTGACCGCAGGGGTACAGAAGGAGCTCCTTCCCCAGGGAGGTGATGGGTTCCTCCTGTGAAGCAGACGGTACAGGTCAGGCTGTGCCCAGTGAGAGCAGCACAGGTATTAGGTGGCTCCTGAGTCTTATTTATAAGACAGTTGAATAAGAAGCCATGCCCTCCCTACCTCGCCAGAGCACATAACTTCTGGTCTCCCCTTGGGTGTTCACAAAGCTTTCTTGGCTTAGGCAGCCTTGAAAGAGATTTTTCTTGCCCTCAAACTGCCATGTGGTCTCCCTCCTTCCTGGGCTTGTGCTCTAACTTAAGAGTGTTCTCATGATGGAAAAGAATAAATTAAAAAAAAAAAAGAGGGCTTCCCTGGTGGCGCAGTGGTTGAGAGTCCGCCTGCCGATGCAGGGGACACGGGTTCGTGCCCTGGTCTGGGAAGATCCCACATGCCGCGGAGCGGCTGGGCCCGTGAGCCATGGCTGCTGAGCCTGTGCATCCGGAGCCTGTGCTCCGCAACGGGAGAGGCCACAACAGTGGGAGGCCTGCGTACCGAAAAAAAAAGAATGTATATATATGTATAACTGTATATGAATCTTTGCAGTACAGCAGTAATCAACACCACATTGTAAGTCAACTATACTTCAAAAACAAAAAGGAGTGTTCTCAGATGTGGTCCGAGTGCACAGATTGTGTCGCATGTCCTGCATGTTCTGCCCCGGCGGGTTCTCCCCGAGCATTTGAGGAGGAACAAGGTTCAGTGATAAAGGAAATGCCATTGACAATCCTGATTATCAGCAGGGGTCATCAAAGGCTGATTCCCCCACTGCTTGTGTCAGTCATGTTTCCTGGAATTGCCTTTCACTGTGAGAGCTGCTGCAGGACCCCTGTCACAGAGCCAGCGAAGTCTGCGCATTGCTTCACCTTGTGGTACTCCACCAGCTCAGCCAGGCTGGCATGCTGCAGCTGGTCCGCACCCAGGAAGCTGTACGAGTCCGTGGAGGCATCTATGACAAAGTGTTTGCAGCCGTCCTTGGACAGATAGGACAGGACGTAGCCCTTGATTCTCTCGCTGACCCGGATCAGGAAGCTGCCTGGCACGCACGTGCTCAGAAGCTCATTCGCTCTCTGTACGGTGATAATTCCTGTGGGAAAGAAGAGGTGTTTCAGCCAAATCATTTCCAAAACTCCCCTCTGTTAAATGCAGCCGCGTGGATAAAGCTAATAAAAATCTGAGCAAGTTTAAGTCCAGTTTGGACTTCTTAGGAATACGGTATAGTATCATTCGTCATCTGGTATTTGGTCACTGGGCCAGGGTAGGTTACATAAGCAAATGGATAGTATAAACGAGAGCTGAGACGTTTACCCCTCAGAACACATTTCCACTCGCACACCCACTGACAACAGCACAGGCGTCAGGTGGCTTCTGAGTGTGGTCGGACCCTTGACGGTCATCCTGGGAGGGTGAGCTCTCCCCAGTTGACTGATGGGGACTCTATGGCCTGGGAATGATCCTGCTTGATCTGGAACGGTAGTTCTCACCCAGGGCAATGTCTGGAAATGTCTTGAGACGGTTTCGGTTGTCCTGGGTGGGGGGCTACTTTCCTCCAGTGCGTTGAGGCAGGGGTGATGCTAAGCCTCCCACCGCGAACAGATCAGCCTCATTACAAAGAGTGATCCAGCCCCAAATGACGTCGGTGCCGAAGATGGACACCCTGGTCGGGTGTCAACAAGCTAGTGACAGAACCAGGAGGGGCCCAGGCCTAGCCAGTGCCCTCGGCTGTGGCTACTCCTAAATGATGCTTCATTTACAGGAATGAAGGTAGATACATAGGTATAGGCATGTAGATGTGTATATATGTGCTTATCTATTAATAGTTATGTCTTCACATACATTCAGAAGAATGAAACCCTTCATATATATACACGAGTTTTATACACCTATGTATACATGTGTATAGTTTGGATGCCTCGTGAATTCACACTGATTCAGACCGGCCTTTTCCCCAATGAGTCCACACTCAGGACGTTTGACTCGTATTCCCGGTTTCCCTTCTCATGCCTAGTGTAATTCTTCAGAGACAGCCAGAAAGTGCACAGACACACCTTGGCAGGGTGGTGAGGGTGGTGAGCGACGCTGACCTCTGACCTGGGGAGCGGCGTTCTCTGCACCCTTTCCCACGTCAGCAGATGGGACCCCCTGCCTTCTCCCGTGCTGGTCCTCAGTACCGTTATCAGGAAACCCCAGAAAACCTCCTGGTGAAAAGGCAATGGATTATCACAGCCCTTTAGTCTAACAAGACTAAAGGTGGTAAAGTTAATTGAGAATTAAACCTAATTATCCAGGGTGAAGCCTAAAATAAAACTGCTTCTATGTTCTCTTTTGTAAGCAGACCTTTAATAAAGGGAGGATTGGAAATCCGCTGTTCTCCGCAGCCCCACCCAAGACCAGCCGACCGGCCCGCCTCCTGCCCCGTCCCCCCTGCAGGGCCCGCACCTGCACGTCCTGGTGCGTGAGGCTCAGCCCCAGGGCGACGCCAGGATGGGGGTGGGAGTCCGGGCGCTTGACAGGAAATGAACCTGCCACCTCTCCTCTGGCCCGAGCTGTGCTGTGTCCCTGCCCCATGGGGCATCTTCTCCGTCCTGTCCAGTCACCTTCCTGCCCTTCCCCGGCAAGACTGAGCCACTGGACACGGCAGGCACCGTGACCCCAAGGAGCCCCCTGGGTCAGCTGCTGGGTGTCCGCGTCAGGTGCCCAAGTGCCGCCCAGGTGAGCTCCCCCAGCTACGACCGCTTCTGTCTGCCTGTTTTATACCTTCTGCACACACCCGGTCCCACGGAGGGCAACCGGAGGCTGAACCAAGGCCACAGGTGACCAGCCTGCCTGGGACCTGCAGGAGACCAAGGTTTGAAGACTCTGGGTCTGTCTCTGAAACCAGGGGTATTTTTCACTGACTTCAGAATCGAGCTGAGGGGCTCATTCTGAAAAGATTTCTCTCCCCTCCCCGACTTACTGACAGGCTGACTCTGAGATTCCAGATTACTTCAACAGATGTATAATGTCTGGATTTCCTCAAGATGGATTTGGATTCCTAAAATGAAAGCTATTCTGGAACATTATAACCAGAATAAGGCAAATTCCTCCTAAAATCAGGTCATATAGTAGCTGTCAATCAAACCCCCCGAGAGCCGCCCAGTCTGTAACTATTCCTCATTACACACAAGTCCCGGAACTGTCCCATCTCCAGAGACACCAGAACTCGGTCCTAATGGTGGTACCTTCCTTCCTCTCGGTGGTACCCACGGCAGGTGCAGAAGGCGAATGCCATGGGGACCAGGCTTTGTTCTTTTTGCTTTACAACAGGGTCACCGTGCCTGAAGGGCATGCTCTCTTGGTGCACCTGTGATACAGGTCGATGGACAATTTCTCACGATTCCATCGAGGGCAGCGGGTGCCTTCAGGGAGGCCTGACTGAGGTCACTGCCAAGCGGGGAGCTTGGTCTGCCCGTAAAGGGAGCTCTTGAATGCAATGCCGAAGTCCAGCATCAGATATTAATCACCACGGACTTGTGCCCCATGCACGACTCTTAAGAAATTAATTCTAGAGCAGTGAGTGGCCTTCCTCAGTCCCTGAGGCTGTGACATCTCCAGGCCGCCTCCCTCGCACCAGCTTTCCTCACACAAGAACCAAACCTGTCTGAGAGCTTAGAAGTATCTCCGCACTAGCGGAAACGAATACATAAAAGCTTCCTTCTGCTTCACCAGTTTTTTGAAATGAACCAGCTCTTCACCCAGCGGTCTATTTTGGAGCTGAATCCAGGCCGCGTGGGTCAGAATGGGGGTGGACCGGGGGACAGCAGAGGCCATTGCGCCAGGGGGAAGGGGCTAAGCTCCCGAGAGCCTGGACCCCCGGCTTGGAGGGGAGCAGAGAGAAAAGGTCCCTCTTGTCCCGGTCGTCTGCGTGACGCCCGGCGCCCCCAAGAACAGTCCTATTCAACAGAATTTTCTGTGACGATGGAAATGTTGTCTGTGCCGGTCGTGTGTGGCTACTGAGCACCTGACATGTGACTGAGGGACTCAATTTTTAATTTTAATTAATTTTGATGTAAAGAGCCAGGCATGGCTAGTGGCTGCATATCGGGGAGCACAGCCCTAAACCCCTGTGAGTGTTAGGTTTAGCGCTCCAGGCCAGGCCCAGGAAAACTGTTTTTGCACAGGAGATGATAAATGGACCCCAGGAGACCTGAAACAACTCAGAACCCCCCGCAGGACCCTCACTGGAAAGCCAAGTGACAGCGACTCCCCTACAGAAGGAGGGATGCCCTTTGCCGGTCCTTCCTCCGTATTCTCCAAGATTCAGCCCAACAGCATGAAGCGTTCTCATCTCTCCCTGAGCAGTTTGAGGCTCAGGGTCCTCCAGGCCCGGTGAGCACCTGGCCCCATCCCCGCTGAGCACTCACTCAGCCTCTCCAAGGGCTCACCTGGCCCGACCTCCACCTGGGCAAGCGCCGTCCACAGCTCTGAGGGGACCACGGCACATTCTGCTTTGTGTCTCCCTGCTCCACCTCGTGAGCAGCGAGAGGGCAGCTACCACTCCTTAGTTATTTTCACAGCCTCAGCACCTGCCACTCAGGATGCCCAGAAAAGGTCTAACGAATAACTTTGTCTTACTTCTTTCTCTAGGACACTTCTAGCAACCACCGCCTCTGGTCTGAGAACTGTTACCACGGGGACAAGGGGTGCACTCATGTTTCTCCAAGGCATCGCCAGGTCTAACTCTGCTGATACATGTACATCTGTGTGACCTGCTTCCAGTGTCTGGAAAAGCCGTGTGTGATAACCAGACGAAAGATAACCCAATAACAACGGCACTGAGGGTTCTTTGTGTCTGCCTGGCACTCCTCCGGGGGTGCATTCCCTCATTTAATCCTCACGGTGGCCTGAGGAAGAGGCACTGCCACTGCCTTTCAAGGACAAAGGGGAAGGCCCGTGTTGCAGAGTTCCTGACACGCGTAAGGTCTCTCGGGTGGGCCCGGAGTGCTGGCTGGACCAGGTGCCTGACCCGAGGCCAGGATCACACACACCCGTCCGGAACACCTGTCCCCGGCGGGCACATCGGTTCTTCCAGGCAGAGCCCTGCAGGCTGCGAGTGTACACGTTATCCCCGGGGAGTGTTAAACTTGGGAGAGAGCTCCTTCCTGCTTTACACTCTCTGACCCTGCAGTATGTAAAGGAAGCGCGTTCAGAGAGGCTCTGGGTCCTGCCCTGGTCCTCTGTGTAGAAGGAGACGCACCGTGATGCTGACACTCACCCTTGACGTCTCAGGCACCTTAGGGATGAGGGTAAACGGTCAGAGCTCTTCAGGTATTATTCATAACGATTCCTTAATAATTCAAAGGTTAAAATTACATCGTTTGTTCTCACTTCATCACCTTCATGGGTAACACTTACTAACCAGGCCTGAGTATGCGTCACACACAGTTCTGAGTACTTTATGCATTTTACCTTGTTCAGACCAGCCCTGGGAGGCAGGTCATGTCGTTATCTGCATCAGACTGATAAGAGTCAAGTGCAGTAGTCGTGTGACTTGCTGAGGCCACACAGCCGGTTGGTGGGGGGCCGGGAGCTGAGCGCAGGCAGCCGGAGATGCGCTTGTCGCCAGTGCGCGTGCTCGCCTACCCGCACCGGCTCAAGAAGCAGCGTCTAGCCTGCTCTGGCTGTGGCGGCAGAAATCCAGGACCCAAGGCACATGACGACAAAGAAAGTCTGACAACAAAAGCGTGGACTTAAAACTACTTCTCTAAAGCTTAGAATGCCCCTTTCCAGAAACGCATCCCAAGTAAACCCCCAAGCAGAGCCACTCCCCTTGGTGGGACCCACCCACTGCCCTCTCTCTTGCCTCCGAGGTCCCTCCAAGACCACAGTGGAAACCGCAAGCCCGGACCTGTGGGTGTCAGTGACAGGAAGTGTGAGGCTCCGAGTGCAGGCAGGCCCTGACCCCGGTGGCCAGCAGCGTCAGGTGAGGACCCAATTGCATCATTTGAAAAACTCAAGGAGGGGGCTTCCCTGGTGGCGCAGTGGTTGAGAGTCTGCCTGCTGATTCAGGGGACACGGGTTCGTGCCCCGGTCCGGGAAGATCCCACATGCTGCGGAGCGGCTGGGCCTGTGAGCCATGGCCGCTGAGCCTGCACGTCCGGAGCCTGTGCTCCGCAACGTGAGGGGTCACAACAGTGAGAGGCCCGCGTACCGCAAAAAAAAAAAAGAAGTTAAAAAATCTACAAACAATAAATGCTAGAGAGAGTGTGGAGAAAAGCGAACCCTCTTGCACTGTTGGTGGGAATGTGAATTGATACAGCCACTATGGAGAACAGTATGGAGGTTCCTTAAAAAACTAAAAATAGAACTACCATATGACCCAGCAATCCCACTCCTGGGCATATACCCTGAGAAAACCATCATTCAAAAAGAGTCATGTACCACAATGTTCATTGTAGCACTATTTACAACAGCGAGAACATGGAAGCAACCTAAATGTCCATCAACAGATGAATGGATAAAGAAGATGTGGCACATATATACAGTGGAATAGTACTCAGCCATAAAAAGAAATGAAATTGAGTTATTTGTAGTGAGGTGGACGGACCTAGAGTCTGTCCTACAGAGTGAAGTAAGTCAGAAAGAGAAAAACAAATACCGTATGCTAGCACATATATATGGACTCTAAAAAAAAAAAAGGTTCTGAAGAACCTAGGGGCAGGACAGGAATAAAGACTCAGACGTAGAGAATGGACTTGAGGACATAGGGAGGGAGAGGGGTAAGCTGAGACGAAGTGAGAGAGTGGCATGGACATATATACACTACCAAATGTAGAATAGATAGCTAGTGGGAAGCAGCCGCATAGCACAGGGAGATCAGCTCATGCTTTGTGACCACCTAGAGGGGTGGGATAGGGAGACTGGGTGGGAGATGCAAGAGGGAGGGGATATGGGGATATATGTATATGTATAGCTGATTCACTTTGTTATACAGCAGCAACTAACAACAACATAAAGCAATTATACACCAATAAAGATGTTAAGGGCCTCCCTGGTGGCGCAGTGGTTGAGAGTCCGCCTGCCGATGCAGGGGATACGGGTTCGTGCCCCGGTCTGGGAGGATCCCATATGCCGCGGAGCGGCTGGGCCCGTGAGCCATGGCCGCTGGGCCTGCGCATCCGGAGCCTGTGCTCCGCAACGGGAGAGGCCACAACAGTGAGAGGCCCGCATACCGCAAAAAAAAAAAAAAAAAAAAAGATGTTAAAAAATACATTAAAAAATCATGGTGAATAATATTTGATTTTTTTAACCAATAAAGAAGTCAATATATGGCTTTTCATGGAAATTAATGTAAGAATTGGAAAAATAAGTTCTTTATAAACTAATAAAAAAAGGCTAACTGGACAACAAATCAATGCTAATTAAAATAAGGTGGTTCCACCGCAAGCTGTTAGATTAACAAAGAAGTCTGGCAATATCACGTATGTCAAGTATATAGGAAGAAAAACTCTCAAGTATAGCTGGTGGGAGTATAACTTTGTATAATCACTTTGGAAGGCATTTGGCAATATTTAATATAATTAAAGAGGCACATAGCCTACCTCCCAGCATTTCCACTTCTAGATGTATACCCTGAAGAAATTATCATGAATGTCTACAATGAGACATGTTTAGGGTGTATACCACATCATTTTCTGCAATAGCAAAAAAAATGTACCAAATGTAGGAGAAGGGATGAATGAATAATGATATGTGTGTGTAATAAAACATATATCATCTTCCCAACTCACCCCTGGAAAGTCTCATCCCCTCCATGCTTTTAATTATGGACTAACGATCCAATCTATTATCTCGAGGGTTGACCCATTAATCTGATTGCCAAATGGATACTTTCACACAACAGCCCCAAAGAACATTCAAACTCGTCATATCCCAAACGAGTGCACTGTCCCCCTCCCCTAAGTCCCCGCATCCTCCTGGGTTCCTGTCTCACCAACAGTGTGCAGCTTCCACCCACCCCACAAGCCAGAGGCCCAGCAGCCCTCAGTTCCCTAGTGTCCTCCTACCCAGCCCCAGCCTTACCCAAAGCTAATTAAGAAAAAGGGGTGAAATAGAAACTTCTGTGGGGTGGAAGATTAGGTGGCCAAAACAGTAATTTAGGAAGGGTGATTAACGGAGTGCATGACAATGAATGGAATATGGCAAACCAATAAAGAAGAGCTTCCATGCCGCTATTTCAAAACAGGCTTCCTGATAAATAAACAATTATATTTCAAAAAGATAAGATGTGATCCATCTTCTCTTTGTGATAGAAATGGGAAATTTTGTCTTCTTAAAACTGAAGATAATGATTTACATTGTCTACCTGGCTGTGTCATTATTTATTATTACCTTATTATATTGTATCATATTATTTGCTTTGCTTATAACTATGATAAATGTTTGTATAAATGAAAATAACTCAATAGTAATTAATAAATTATACATAAAACTCAAGAGTCTTATTTTTTAACCAAAGCTTCAACTAGATTTTTAGTCCGACTGTGTCTTCCTAGCTCGTAGCAACTGTTTCCAACAGATCTGCCCGTTGAAGTATCAGGATTTTTAATAACACCGACACTTTGAATTTCTCACTCCCTGCTGTTAAAAAAGCTACCACCCTTTCAATCAGGGATGGCAGCATCTTCTGCCCAGTGACACAGAAGCTAAAAGGGGCTGATTTCCTCACTGCTTATCTTAAAAAGGAAAAGAAACCAGGCAATGTGGGGCAGCGGAGTTGACCATGACAGACGGGTCACTGACCATGTTCTTTCTATTCATTTTTTGACGCTGTTGCCACTTTTTCCCCCAGTGTCTTCAGAGCAGAATGGAAAGGAAGGAACTGGTCCTGGGAGGGCTGGGCTGGGAGGCTCCTCTGGGGATGGACAATTACAAAACCTAAATCGCCAAAGAACATGCACTTTCCAGGAAAACTAGGCTGCTGTGCTGTACCTGGAAAGGCAGCCCTTTGGCAATGAGCCTACCGCAGATAACGTGGTTCTTTTTAGAGGAGTTTGCCATGCTGTGTGTTTGGGAGCTTGTTTTTGTGGCTTTATTTATGTGTGAGACGATCCTACAGAAAAGAGAGTAGCCTTAAACATAACTCAAACCGAGATACCCGTTAGGGCAAGTGTGCTCCATGAGAGGACGTGATCTCTGTCTTAAAGCTGTTGTTGGGACTTCCCTGGCAGTCCAGTGGTTAACCCTCCGCGCTTCCACTGCAGGGGACACGGGTTCAATCCCTGGTCGGGGAACTAAGATCCGGCGTGCTGCACCGTGCGGCCAAAAAAAAAAAAAGGTTTTGTTGTCCACGGGACCAGTGAGTCCAACCCAACCACAGACCTCGTGGAAGCCAATCGAGGCAGGAAGCCACCTCCTTCTCTTGAAGTTCAAGAAACGGAGAGGTCGGTGAGGCGGGCGCTGGGTAAACAGACGGCTTGGATGAGCCTAGCTTCGAGGGTCGAATGAAGACGTGCTTTATGAGCTGACCTCTGCTCAGCCCCCAACAGACCCACTTCACAGCCTTAACCGCACGGGTCAACTTTTAAGTTCAAGATCACAAAGTCCCACCCCTTCACTTAACAGATGAGGAAAGTGAGGCTCAGATAAACGGACTCGCTGCGGAGAACAATGATCTGCTCGAGGTCACTCAGCCCGTGACCTTCCGACCGCGCACAGAGGCCACACCGGCCCCTCCCTGGGTGGGGGGCGGTTGACAGCGCTGATATCTGGGGGGTCCCAAGGGGGCTGCCTTCCCTCCGCCCTGAAGGTCACTACTGACCCCACACAAAAGGAGATCTTTGTTTTTTATTTTTCCATACTCCTAACAGAAAAGGGTTTTTAGTTTTTAGTTCAGAGGAAAAGGCTTTAGACAGTTGTGTTTCATTAAATCAAAATTTGATTTCTCTTGGTTATTTTAAATATCATCTTCCTCCACACCAGAATATGAAAAAATCATATAATAGCAATAACCAGGAGCAAATAATTTTATAATGAGTGAACATAAGGGATGGGGGTTTCTGCTGTGATATCACTGCATGTTTCTTTTTTCTTTTAACATCTTTATTGGAGTATAATTGCTTTACAATGTGGTGGTGTCCATCCGGGGTGATGAACCACCCCGTGCTGGGAGCCACCATGGCGTGGGCCTCTGGTCGTGAGACTGCAGCTCCCTGAGAAAGCTGAGAAAAGCTGCTCTGCGAGAACAAGGTCAGAGCCTCTTCGGGGGACGCCCAGGTGAAAGGCAGCCCTGACCCTGCGCGCCTGGAGGCCGAGCCGGCTCACCCACCACCAGGGGCGGGGCCGTGCACTCACCGTGGAACCATGGGGCGATGCTGTCCGAGGTGCCCAGGTAGCCAGCCCGCAGCGGGAGCTGCTCCTCCCGGAACCAGCGCACGATGTCCCCCTGGGCCGAGCGGGACGCTGGCCTCGCCGCTGCCTGGTTTCTGACATTCATGAAAGGTTTCAAGTTAGATTCAACTGGTTGGAAAATAATGCTTTCAAAAATCACACACGCACGCAGAGAGTATAACACGTCTGAAGATCTGGCCTCGCAGCTGAGCTCACGGGGTGCGACCCTGCGCACGGCTGTCACACGGTTCCTCGAGGGCAGGGAATAGGAGGGAGCAGATCTGTTACCTGCCCTTCCAGTCCTGCAGGGTAGCCATGAGCTGCTGCTGTGCCGACACACAGATTTTAATTCATTTTTAATATGAATGGGAAGCTCCATTAATTAAAATTGGACAAAATGAGCATTAAAAAGTGAAATACAGCCCCAGCCATATTTTCCTGGAGAGCATGTACTTGCAAAAGGAGGAAACCAGATGCAACAGAATAAACTTTCTCCCTAACACTTTCATCATTCAATTTCCTCATCTTTCTGTTTCCACTAACCTCTCTGACTTGCTTCCTTCTCTCCCATACTTTGAAGAGTTCTGCTAAAAGGCAGTCTCAGAAATAAAAAGTAAAAGAAAGAGGAGTGTTTGAAGATAGGTTAAGAGAAAGATACAGGCAGCAGAATGGTTTTGAAATAAATTCAGTAGCAGAACTTAAGTCAATTTCTACTACAAAAACTAATACTGCAGTGTAACAGATGTATTCCCAAGTTCCAGGCCCACAAATTCTGAGCAGAATTCAATGTAAAAACAACAACGAGTTTGGATGAGCTACCAGAATATCCTGCTACGTAAATTACGTCCTTTATGCTTTTTATGGTAACACATGCTACCAGGAGTTACATGTGATATACATGTCAGAGGTACATATATATACACGTGATGTATATGCATGTACATACGTACATAGCATTTTGGAGAAAACAGCTTATAATACTTGACTTTCCAAGGGAGCAGACACTGCACACACATGAGATTACATGCTAAGTTCTCCTCCTGGCCTTCAGATTAGGTTCTTTTCTTCGGGAAGTCTTTGGAGGTCAAGCAGAAACTCCAAGGACAGCCTGTGTCTGTCTTTCCCTGGGCTGGCTCCTAGCTGACCTCGGTCATCACTGTTTGAAGTCCCAGCCCTGAAACCATCCGGTCTGGCCACCTCACAAAAAGCACTTCATGCAAGTGGCTTAAGTTGGAAAAAATGAGCTACTGGAGCTTAAAACATCGTCTTAAAACCCTCATTAAAAGGCACCTTCATTGCTGTCAGTCACATAAGCTGTGCTCTAAAAATACTGTGGGCGCGGGTGTATGACAAGCCATATTCCACCCTTGGAGGAGCCTGGAGAGGCACACAGCCTGCGGGGACCTGCGGTCCGACACAGTGACAGGCTCGGGTATGGGAGGCGCCTGCGCAGGAGCTCACACTCCGTGCCCCAGTCACAACGTTGAGGGGCCTCTCTTGTTGTCATAAGGAAAAAATCATTCCCCAAACTGTCACTCTGTAGAACATGGTCAGTTAGTGCTGGTCCCCAAGTCCCCAGATGGAACCTTTCAACTGAGTAAGTATAAATAATCATAGAAGAGGAAATGGTCCACCTCCTGCTTCCTCTGAGGACAGAATCCTCATTAGGAAAAAGCCCTGAAGATAACTACTCACCCCACACAAAAGGAGATCTTTGTTTTTTTATTTTTCCATACTCCTAACAGAAAAGGATTTTTAGTTTTTATTTCAGAGGAAAAGGCTTTAGACAGTTGTGTTTCATTAAATCAAAATTTGATTTCTCTTGGTTATTTTAAATATCATCTTCCTCCACACCAGAATATGAAAAAATCATATAATAGCAATAACCAGGAGCAAATAATTTTATAATTAGTGAACATAAGGGATGGGGGTTTCTGCTGTGATATCACTGCATTTTTCTTTTTTCTTTTAACATCTTTATTGGAGTATAATTGCTTTACAATGTTGTTTGAGTTTCTGCTGTATAACAAAGTATATCAGCTATATGTATACATATATCCCATATCCCGTCCCTCTTGTGTCTCCCTCCTACCCTCCCTATCCCACCCTTCTAGGTGGTCACAAAGCACCGAGCTGATCTCCCTGTGCTATGCTGCTGCTTCCCACTAGCTATCTCTTTTACATTTGGTAGTGTATATAAGTCCATGCCACTCTCTCACTTCATCCCAGCTTACCCTTCCCCCTCCCCGTGCCCTTAAGTCCACTCTCTATGTCTGCATCTTTATTCCTGTCCTGCCCATAGGTTCATCAGAACCTTTTTTTTTTTTAGATTCTATATATGTGTGTTAGCATACAGTATTTGTTTTTCACTTTCTGACTTACTTCACTCTGTATGACAGATTCTAGGTCCATCCACCTCACTACAAATAACTCAATTTTGTTTCTTTCTATGGCTGAGTAATATTCCATTGTATATATGTGCCACATCTTCTTTATCCATTCGTCTGTTGATGGACACTTAGGTTGCTTCCATGTCCTGGCTATTGTAAATAGAACTGCAATGAACATTGTGGTACATGACTCTTTATGAATGATGGTTTTCTCAGGGTATATGTCCAGTAGTGGGATTGCTGGGTCATATGGTAGTTTTATTTTTAGTTTTTTAAAGAACCTCCATATGGTTTTCCATATTGGCTGTATCAATTCACATTCCCACCAACAGTGCAAGAGGGTTCCCTTTTCTCCACACTCTAGCATTTATTGTTTGTAGATTTTTTGATGATGGCCATTCTGACCAGTGTGAGGTGATACCTCTTTGCAGTTTTAATTTGCATTTCTCTAATGATTACTAATGTTGAGCATCCTTTCATGTGTTTCTTGGCAATCCATATACCTTCTTTGGAGAAATGTCTATTTAGGTCTTCTGCCCATTTTTGGATTGGGTTGTTTGCTTTTTTGATATTGAGTTGCATGAGCTGCTTGTATATTTTAGAGATTAATCCTCTGTCAGTTGCTTCATTTGCAAATATTTTCTCCTATTCTGAGGGTTGTCTTTTCGTCTTGTTTATGGTTTCCTTTGCTGTGCAAAAGCTTTGAAGTTTCATTAGGTCCCATTTGTTTATTTTTGTTTTTATTTCCATTTCTCTAGGAGGTGGGTCAAAAAGGATCTTGCTGTGATTTATATCATAGAGTGTTCTGCCTATGTTTTCCTCTGAGAGTTTTATAGTGTCTGGCCTTACATTTAGGTCTTTAATCCATTTGGAGTTTATTTTTGTGTATGGTGTTAGGGAGTGTTCTAATTTCATTCTAATTTCAACTGTAGCTGTCCAGTTTTCCCAGCACCACTTATTGAAAAGGCTATCTTTTCTCCATTGTATATTCTTGCTTCCTTTATCAAAGATAAGGTGACCATATGTGCATGGGTTTATCTCTGGGCTTTCTACCCTGTTCCATTTATCTATATTTCTGTTTTTGTGCCAGTACCATACTGTCTTGATTACTGTAGCTTTGTAGTATAGTCTGAAGTCAGGAAGCCTGATTTCTCCAGCTCCATTTTCCTTTCTCAAGATTGCTTTAGCTATTTGGGGTCTTTTGTGTTTCCATATAAATTGTGAAATTTTTTGTTCTAGTTCTGTGAAAAATGCCATTTGTAGTTTGATAGGGATTGCATTGAATCTGTAGATTTCTTTGAGTAGTATAGTCATTTTCACAATGTTGATTCTTCCAAATCAAGAACATGGTATATCTCTCCATCTGTTTGTATCATCTTTAATTTCCTTCATCAGTGTCTTATAGTTTTCTGCATATAGGTCTTTTGTCTCCTTAGGTAGGTTTATTCCTAGGCATTTTATGCTTTTTGTTGCAATGGTAAATGGGAGTGTTTCCTTAATTGCTCTTTCAGATATTTCATAATTACTGTATAGGAATGCAAGAGAGTTCTGTGCATTAATTTTGTATCCTGCTACTTTACCAAATTCATTGATTAGCTCTAGTAGTTTTCTGGTAGCATCTTTAGGATTCTCTATGTATAATATCATGTCATCTGCAAACAGTGACAGTTTTATTTTTTCTTTTCCAATTTGGGTTCCTTTTATTTCTTTTTCTTCTCTGATTGCTGTGGCTAAAACTTCCAAAACTATGTTGAATAATAGTGGTGAGAGTTGGCAACTTTGTCTTGTTCCTGATCTTAGTGGAAATGGTTTCAGTTTTTCACCATTGAGAATGATGTTGGCTGTGGGTTTGCACTGTATTTTTATTCAGGGATTTTCCAAAACAAATTGTTCTGCCTAATTCCCCCCACAGCCTAGGAAGCAAAGGGACCACCATGGCCAAATATAGTCTTCATTTAAAAAAGAAACATTTCCAGCTGCTGCATAGCACGGGGAGATCAGCTCAATGCTTTGTGATGACCTAGGGGGTGGGATAGGGAGGGTGGGAGGAAGGCTCCAGAGGGAGGGTATATAGGGATGTATGTATACATATAGCTGATTCACTTTGTTGTACAGCAGAAACTAACACAACAATGTAAAGCAATTGTACTCTAATAAAGATATTTAAAAAAAAAAAAGAAACATTTCCAAATTCTCAATCTATGAGCTTGACTGTATATCCCAGAATGAGAAGTATCATCAAATCTTAATCCTGAGAAGAGGAAATATAGCTCTGCTCATGATGTGAAGCCCAGCAAGCCTGGATTCCTACTGTGATGAGCCCCCAGTTGTCCCCCCTCCCCTCACTGGCTGTCACCAGGTGAGGGTGAGCTGGGCTGGGTGCACAGGACCTCGCTGTGCATCTTCACGAAATTCCTGGCTATGTTAATGGTACCCACATTGGGGATTTTACAGATAAGAGGAGATGAAGGGCTGCCCAGGTGTCTCAGCATCACAGACTCAGAGGTGGAGCTGGATTGAATGGCACCAGTAGGCTCTCTCCCCGCAGCGGCCACGCAATTCATCTATTTTAATCGGCCATTTCACCGCTTATGCTTAAAGCCACCTTCATGGCTTCTTACCTGAGAGGTTTGCAGGGGTGTCCTGAAGGGCTCAGGAACTGAGGCTTGGGTGGAAGGGGGGGCCTCCGGGGCTTCTGGGGGCCACTGGGGGGGCTCTGTGGCCCCTCGCCGCCTCTCCCCCTCTGGGACAGCCTCTTGTAGTCCTCCCGCGCCTGTTTGGCCAGGGAGCGCCTCCTCTCATCAGCTGCCTTGGATTTTCGCACTAGAAAAACAGTGGGGTTTGAGAAAGGCCCTCATGAGCCATGGAAATGTTTAGAAGAATCAGCACCGCAGACGGTGAACAGAGTGGGCTCTGGTAACAATGAACAGGCACCAGCAATGCCTAGTATTAAAGACCCTAATGCAGGATGTAAGAATAAGCTTTACTGAGTGTATCTGCACTTCAGACATTATTGGTCGGAATCTGTTATATTTGATTTCACAGAAATGCCTACAGCGTTCCATTACACTAAGATTTCACTGCATAGAAGTGATTGGATCTCGTAAACATTTTCACTTCACAAAAATTGTCACTTTAATGGTATTCATTGTGATGGAATTCCCCAAATTCTGCAAACACGGCTGCCCCTGTTCTCCTCCTGTTGCTTCAAGGGATGACCGGGCAGTTAGGGTGTCTTTGTCCAAGTCAGATGGAAGCTCTAATCCTGTTTCAAACCCGAATCCTCCCAGCATCCTCACATATGCTCTGCTCTGCCTTCATCTGCACTGGCCTCTCCCTAGGAAGCGATCTCTGGGCAGTGCTAACTCAGAAGGGGGCAGGGTTGAGCCACAGGTGTGGAAGGGATGCTGACACATCCAGCCTGTCACGCCTGTGTTCTTCTGATTACAAAGTTAAGATGTGTTCACTGTTGAAAACTGAGAAAAATACAGAAAAACAAGAAGAATTCCAATAAATAACCTTGAATCCTGCCTCTCCAAGAAAACTAATGTTAATATGTTAACCTGCCACTTCTTTTCCCTCATATACTTAGACTTTAAGTAGGGATATTTTTCATACTATTTTATAATGATTTTTCTTCTCCAAGCTAGAAAGATATAGACACATTCCAAGGACTTTAAACACTCTTCCAAAACATTTTTCATAGCTAAATACCATTTCATCATATACATACATCATAATTTTGATGGTACAAAGATGAATTGAGAACCTTTCTGCTATTCAATGTTTAGATGGCTCTGTAGCCTTTGAGTAATAGTTTAGTGTTAAAACATCTCTCAACAACCACTCTAAGTGCTTCCTAGATGGATCATCTTATTTGGTGAACAAACTAGCTTAGTGTCACTGTTATGGAGGCCTCTGGGTACTCACAAGAGGCCTGCCACTCTGAATCTTCTTTCCAGCTCTTATAAATCTGCTTGGTTCTCTCTTCATCTATTTGTTTTACTTCTTCATCTTGTGTTTTCTTCGCAGATTCTTTCTTCTGTTTAAAAAACCAAAAACAAACACTGGTGAGGGACTCTGGTAGTTTCCTGCAGTGAGGCAGGCACTAGGCATGGTATGGGCACAAAAACGGGCATATAGATGAATGGAAGAGAATAGAAAGCTCGAAAATGAAAACCCAACTTACAAAATCTATGGAATGCAGCAAAAGCAGTTCTAAGAGGGAAGTTCATAGCACTACAGGCCTTCCTCAAGAAACAAGAAAGATCTCAAATAAATAACCTAACCTACCACCTAAAAGAATTAGAAAAAGAAGGACAAACAAAATCCAAAGTCAACAGAAAGAAGGAAATAATAAAGATCAGAGAGCAGATAAACAAAATAGAGCTCAAAAAAAAAAAAAATAGAAAAGATCAACAAAACCAAGAGCTGGTTTTTTTGAAAAGATAAACAAAATTAACAAACCTCTAGCCAGGTCCACCAAGAAGAAAAGAGAGAGTACACAAATAAACCAAATAAGAAGTGAAAGAAGAGAAATAACAACTGATACCACAGAAATATAAAAAAATCATAAGAGAATACTATGAATAATTATATGCCAACAAGTTGGACAACCTAGAAGAAATGGACACGTTTCTAGAAACATGCAGCCCACCAAAGCTGAGTCAGGAAGAAACAGCTAATTTGAACAGACCGATCACTAGAAGTGAAATAGAACCTGTAGCTAAAAAAAGAACTCACTGCAAACAAAAGTCCAGGACCAAATGGTTTCACTGGGGAATTCTACCAAACATACAAAGAAGAACTTATACTGATCCTTCTCAAACTTTTCCAAAAGACTGAGGAAGAGGGAACACTCCCAAATTAATTCTATGAAGCCACCATCACCCTGCTGCCAAATCCAAAGACACTACAAAAAAAGAAATTTACAGGCCAATATCTTTGATGAATGTAGCTGCAAAACTCCTCAACAAAATATTTGCACACTGAATCCAACAACACATAAAAAGGATCCTATACCATGATCAAGTTGGATTCATTCCAGGGTCACAAGGATGGCCCAACATATGCAAATCAATCAATGTGATACACCACATCAACAAAAGAAAAGACAAAAATCACATGATTATCTCAATAGATGCCGAAAAAGCACATGACAAAATTCAACATCCTTTCATAATAGAAACTCTCATCAGTATGGGTATAAAGGGAACACATCTCAACATAATGAAGGCTATTTACAACAAACCCACAGTCAACATCATAGTCAATGGTGAAAAGCTGAAAGACTTCCCAAAGGAACGAGACAAGAATGCCCACTCTTACCACTTCTATTCAACATAGTATTGGAAGTCCTAGCCGCAGCCACCAGACAAGAAAAATAAATAAAATGTACCCAAGCTGGAAGGGAAGAGGTAAAACTGCCACTATTTGCAGATGACATGATACTCAATATAGAGAACCCTGATGTCATAACACAAAAACTACTATAACAAATGAATTCAGCAAGATAGCAGGATACAAGATTAATACACAGAAACCCATTGCACTTCTTTACACTAACAATGAAATTTAAACATGATTTTAAAATCACAACAAAAACAAAACAAAAACAAAACATCAAAACAAAAACAAAAACCTAGGAATAAACTTAACCAAGGAGGTAAAAGACTTATACACCGAGAACTATAAAACATTTATAAAGGAAACTGAAAATGATTGAAAGAAATGGAAAAATATCCTATGTTCTTGGATTGGAAGAATAAATATTGTTAAAATGGCCATACTACCCGAAGTAATCTACAGATTTAATGTGATCCCTATCAAAACACCCAGGACATTTTTCACAGAACTAGAAGAAATAAGGCTAAAATTTATATGGAACTACAAAAGACCCAGAATTGCCAGAGCAATCCTGAGGAAAAAGAAAAAAGCTGGAGGCAAAAATCTTCCCAGACTTCGGACTATACTACAAAGCTACAGTAATCAAAACTGCATGGTAATGGCACAAAAATAGACACATAGATCAATGGAACAGAATAGAGAGCCCAGAAATAAACCCTCACACCTATGGTCAATTAATCTATGACAAAGGAGGCAAGACTGTACAATGGAGAAAAGACACCTTCTTCAACAAGTGGTGTTGGGGAAAGCTGGACAGCTACATGTAAATCAATGAAATTAGAATACTCCCTCAAACCATACACAAAAATAAACTCAGAATGGCTTAAAGACCTACATATAAGACATGACACAATAAAACTCCTAGAAGAGAACATAGGCAAAACATTCTCTGACATAAACCATACCAATGTTTTCTTAGGTCAGTCTCCCAAGGCAAAAGAAATAAAAGCAAAAAATAAACAAATGGGACCTAACCAAACGTATAAGCTTTTGCACAGTAAAGGAAACCATCAACAAAATGAAAAAACAACCTATGGAATGGGAGAAAATATTTGCAAACGATGTAAACAACAAAGGGTTAATATTCAAAATATACAGACAGAACTCAATATCAAAAAAATAAACAACCCAATCAAAAAAGGAGCAGAAAACCTAAACAGATGTTTTTTCTAAAGAAAGCATACAGATGGTCAAGAGGCACATGAAGAGATGCTCAACTTCACTAACTATTAGAGAAATGCAAATCAACCACAATAAGCTACCAACTCACACCAGTCAGAATGGCCATCATCAAAAAGTCCACAAATAATAAATGCTAAAGAGGGTGTGGAGAAAAAGGGAACCCTCTTACACTGTTGGTGGGAATGTAAATTGGTGCATCTACTATGGAGAACAGTATGGAGGTTCCTTAAAAACCTAAAAATAGAGCTACCATATGATCCAGCAATCCTGCTCCTGGGCATATATCTGGAGAAAATTCTAATTCAAAAAGATACATGCACCCCAATATTCATAGCAGCATGATTTAAAATAGCCAAGACATGGAAACAACACAAGTGCCCACCAACAGATGATTGGCTTAAGAAGATGTGATACTTATACACAGTGGAATATTAATCAGCCATAAAAAAGAATGAAATATTGCCATTTGCAGCAACATGGATAGACCTAGAGGTTATCATAATTAGTGAAGTAAGTCCGACAGAGACAGACAAATATTATATATCACATATATGTGGAATCTAAAAAGTAATACAAATAAATCTATATACAAAATAGAAACAGGCTCACAGACATAGAAAACATATTTATGTTTACCAAACGGGAGAGGGAGGAACAAATTTGGAGTATAGGATTAACAAATATAAACTGCTATATATAAAATAGACAAACAACAAGGATTTACTGTATAGCACAGAAAATTATACTCAATATCTTATAATAGTGTATAATGGAATGTAATCTGAAAAAAATAATCACTTTGTGATTAAAATCACTTTGTGATTAAAAATAATTTAATCACTTTGTGATTAAAATTTAATCACTTTGTTGTACAGCTGAATCTAACACAATATTGTAAATCAACTGTACTTCAATAAAGAAAAGAAAAAATAAAATATACAAAAATATCTTTTAAAAGCATCCTTTTTGAGAAGGAAAAATACAGAATAAGAAACATGAGTCTTCCTTAAAAAGGGAATCTTATTGAAGTATAGTTGTCTTACAATATTATTTACTGTGTTAAAATACATATAACAGGGCTTCCCTGGTGGCGCAGTGGTTGAGAATCTGCCTGCCAATGCAGGGGACACGGGTTCAAGCCCTGGTTTGGGAAGATCCCACATGCCGCGGAGCAACTAGGCCCGTGAGCCACAACTACTGAGCCTGCGCGTCTGGAGCCTGTGCTCCACAACAAGAGAGGCCGCGATAGTGAGAGGCCTGCGCACCGTGATGAAGAGTGGCCCCCACTTGCCACAACTAGAGAAAGCCCTCGCACAAAAACGAAGACCCAACACAGCAAAAATAAATAAATAAAAAATTTTAAAAAAATCTTAAAAAAAAAAATACATATAACATAAAATGACCATTTTAACGTTTTTAAAAATTGTGGTAAAATATACATAACACTAAGTTTACCATCTTAACCATTTTGACATGTACAGTTCTGTAGCCAAGCACACTCAAGGGAATTCGTTTTTAACCAAAGAGAAAACTAACACACCAAAGCACTTAAACATTCCTTTGTTTCTTTGAGGACAACCTTCTGAGTGTTCACGAGAAAAATGAATTTACAACTTGGTGTGGCAAGAAAAAGCCTCGTCAGCTGAGTCATGAAACAGGCTGAGGGGCGGGAAAGTCTGGCCGTGCTTTGTTCTGCACCACAGAAATCATGGGTTTTTTCTATTGTGTTTTCCTATAGAAAGATGAAGACTTTCTTGTGGTTAAATTATTTCACCACAAGAAAAATACGTACCTCGATGCTGTGAAACTGGTTTCAATCACCATTAAATCACAGTTAACACAGAAGATGGTGATAATTCATATTATGCACTTCACCTCAGATGCAACGGAACTTTTGTGGTTTGACTGTTTTCACTTTTTTTCTTACATTCTTATCCTGCCTAGAGCTAAGCCCCCCTTCTTTAGTCAATATTATAAAAACCAAAGAAGAGCTTTTGGTGTTTGAAATGACTTAAAATTTGCCATTGCCTTATTGAAGCTGTTGGCAAGCCTGAAACACATCAAAAGTGCTGGTAGAAATTTCTAAGCTCAAACAGAAAAAATTCAAAGGGAGCTTTGTTTGTCTTCCACACACATATTTTTAAATGATTTTAAATAATTAGAAAAATATAGCTACAATATTAAACTATGCTATCATAGCATACTGTTATGCTAAGGACACTGTTGTTTAGGAAAAGCAAGAAGTTTACAAAGTGAGTCTACTTAAAGAAATATATTAAGTAAATAATAATTCGGGCAGTACTTGGTTGCTAAGTTGATACTCCAGTGTCTGAGAGAGCTGTGTTTAGTAAGTCTCACTCCTTTTTCATCCACAGTGTCATTTTGTATGGGCACAGTGAGAAAGGAGACAAAATTAATGTTTCACAGAGTAATAGCAGATGAGAGCTGACCCTGGCCGCTGTTTTTATTCAGCAGCCACATAGCACAGGGAGATCAGCCCGGTGCTTTGTGACCGCCTGGAGGGGTGGGATAGGGAGGGTGGGAGGGAGGGAGACGCAAGAGGGAAGAGATATGGGAACAGATGTATATGTATAACTGATTCACTTTGTTATAAAGCAGAAACTAACACACCATTGTAAAGCAATTATACTCCAATAAAGTTGTAAAAAAAAAAAGTAACAATGGAAATTTAAAAGAAAAAAAAAGAACTTGTCCCGAGTTTCTCTAAGGATTCCTCCAGAAAATTTACTTTTAGAAAAGTCTCTACAAGTTGATCTTTCCTTTCTCTGTTTCGAAAACCATCATTTCTTCTTTAGAAGTGTTCTGCTGAAGCACACAGGTCCAGGATGAAGGCCAGGGAGTGGACAGGCAGCAGGGCTGAGCCTGGACACTGGTCCAGACGCCCAGGGGCCAGGGTGTGGAGCCAGAGATGTGCAGACAGAGCTGTCAAAGGTCCCCGACACAAAGCCGCTCGTCCCGGGCTGCTGATGCAATACTCCCACCAGCTCCCTCATCAGCCCCGCACTCCGTCTCATGACTGACTTCTGTGTCGTTCCTCCACCGTGTCCAAGAGCTCTTGCCTCTGTGCCCTCCTACGTGCTGTTCCCTCTGCCTGGAACATACTTCCCCAGCCATCCCCATCACCCCGCCCTCATTCTTCAGGTGTCTGCTCCAATGTCAACTTCTCTGGCCACCTCTATAAAATCCAACTCCCACCTTCCCTGCGTTCCTCAGCTCCCTTATCCTACGTGATTTTCCTGCAGAGCTCTTAGGACCTGACTTCACACACAGATGTATCATCTGTCTCCCCATCAGGAGCGGAAGCTTTCCGAGGGCAGGGACTTGATCTGTTTCGTTCACTGTGTCTCTAGTGCCCACAGCAGAGTCTGGCACGCAGGAGGAACTCAACATAGGTCGTCTGAACGAACACGCAGATCTTCGGTCCTTTCTTCCTTACCAGCCCTCACTTAAAATGACATAACGTAATCAGGGCAGTGTCACTGGGGAGTTCCTTTAGGGACTATTGCTGCTGTTTTATAAAGACGCATGTATTACATCAGCGTCTGCACACCAGGCCCACAGCTCCAGACCTCCCCATGACTGACGCCTCAAACGTGCGAGCTCTCCAGCTCACACGTGGCCCAGCAGAGGAGTCCGGGCCTGGGTCACCACCCAAGGGAACCGGCCCCAGCCGCCTCCTGACAGCCTCCATCCCAGCATGTGGCCCCCAGAACCTTCATTTTACAGCCTCATCTCTCGCTCCACTTTTTCACACCATCTGAGGGCCAAACCCTACAGGGTTTCCAGTTTCTGCCTCAGTTATCCTGAGCCGCATGTATGGTAAAACAGCAGTAGGACGGAGGGAGCAGAGAGGTCCCTGTCCGGATGGACCCAGAGACCTGAGCGCCTGGAAGGCCCTGCGGGCACCGTGGGCACAGTGACCCAAGCAGCTACTCAGCGCAAAGGGACAGGCTCGAGAACGAGTGAACACCTAGGGAACCTAATGTGAATTCACGATTTCTTCCAAGTTTCATGCTTCATTTATCTCTCTCTGAGATCAGTCTCCCCAGCGTTTGCCTCTGTCCGGGACGCTATCTCACGTCAGATCTTCAGGGAGGAGTCCGACATGTCCTGACGAGCAGATACGTCCCGGCACATCCTTTCCATGATACTCAAGACTCTCCAACTCCAGATAAACAGGTCAAGATGAACAGCTGTGCTCACAAGCTTTTCAAAGATAGAGTTCACAGTCTGCTGCTTAATTTCATTTCTGCATGAGGCTAATAAAACAATTTGTGAAACATTAGCGGAACTGGCTCTGCACTTAGCCCCTGAGATGGAAGGTAAGTCTTTTACCTGGTGAAATCCATATTCCTTCATACGACTGATAGAATCTGCCAACATTTGGTGAACGTTTCTTGAGGAACTGGAGGGCAACTAAAAATTAAATGAAACACATTGTTATGCCATTTAGAGCTGCAGTGCAATTCCAGAAGATAATCTGTTAATGCTTCCCTCATGTTGATGTTCCCAAATGCTGCCCCCCGCCAACTGGATCCACCCCTTTCCCACCAGCGAGTGAGCTCCTGAGCCCATCCTGACTGAGGGGGAAGGTATATGAAGCCCCAGCCTCTGAACTCAGTAGGGTTAGAGATGAATCACTGCCCAGCAGCCAGGAGCTGGTGCTTTGCTCATGTCTTGCTCCCAGCTGGCCCCAAGGTCCCTGGGATGACTTTAAGACATCAACACTCCTCCTTTCTCTCTCTTAATCCCTGCTCTATCACATCCCGTGTTTTAGGTCGGACCAGAGAAACGCCTTTGTTTCGGCCACTTAACTGCATTCACCTCTCTCCCCTTCTAGGGCTGGAGACATACCTGGAACACCCAGTGCCTGGGAGCCCTGCCCACCCTCCCTGCCCGCTCACATCCCCCCATCCCCCACCTTCCTCCACTTCCTAGTTCCGGATCTAGGCTTCTGCTGCTCTAGACGGATTTCCTAGGAGCCAGCTCCTGCCAATGGGGTTCCCAGTTCTGCTGCCTGGATTCCCTGGGACAATCCTGTGGGCCACCTGCCAACCCCTCTGGCTCAGTGACTGAGCTGGCTCAGCACACGGGGCGCCTCGTAAGACCAGGTCAGTTACACCGGCCCCCGTCACCTGGTCCCTGGCCTGAGTGCAGGCTGGGCCAAGGCCAGCATGGCAGCCATGTGACCTGTGTGGCCGATATTAGCCACCCTCAACCCACTGTACAACGACTCATGAGCCTTGTGCCTGAGGACTCCTTCCTGGATCCTGGCACAGATGAGAAATTGCCTGCAAAGTTTCAGCCAAAGGTCGGTACCAAGATTCAGCGTGGAGCACAGGGGATACTTTAGGGTCACTTCTATGCCAGGAAACGAACCAGCTTGGCTACCTCAATCCTGCCCCTGCAGTTAGGTGCCCATGTGAATAATTATCTCCAAAATAATACAGGCGATAACTGGTATTGGCCACTTCTATCCGGGCCCTTAAAACCTCCTTCACATGTGTCTCCAGGCCATTTCCCCCTTCTTTGGGCTGGAATGGTGATAGCAGTCATGCTACTAGAAAAACAGCAGAGCCTCCAAAGCCTGAGTCCTTGAACGGCTGTGTAGACCTGAGCCTTCCTGGACCAGAACACCCATCCTGGACATTACAAGGGAGAAAGATGAACTTCCATGATGTTTTGACCATTGCCTGTTTGTTCTATTCTATCTTAGCTGATAAAGCTGGCCACAGCAATCGCTGGCGGCCCTGGACTCCAGCTCTCTGCTGAGGTCATTTACTGATCACGGGAGTGCAGTCGATGCTGATTTCCCTGACAGCTGAGGGTCACTGGAGCCTGTCCTGCCCAGGCTCTGCATCAGAGCCTTAGTAAGTATCATCTTCACTGCCCACAACATTGCTGATGGAGGGGCAACACAACGCCCACTCTCAGGTGAAGGAACTGAATCTCAGAGGAGTTGTGTAGCTTTCTGGGGTCACACAGCCAGCCTGTGCCAGAGTTCATGCTTTTTCCACTGTATCAATATTGTCAGGATAGGGAAATGAGTTGCAGGTCAAAAGATTTCTTATACCTATTACTTGGCAAAGTAATGAATCCTATAGGTTTCCCAATTGCTACTTGCCATATTCTGTCTCATTTTTTCCTTATTCTGATATTATAAAAGGATATGTAGCTGCCCTGCATCTAAAGCAGAATAGGACAATAACCAGGTCCTCTACTGATGAACAGATTAGAACTCTTCCAACAGGTTTTGTATAAGTCTGTCTGTTCAAAAGTCCGAGATGGCTTTGAAGGGCTCAGGCTTTTGGTCTCTGAATACATTTCTACTATAAGAACTGTGAACTTTAAAAACAGGCTCACTCTCTGGGGCTTCCCTGGTGGCGCAGTGGTTGAGAGTCCGCCTGCCGATGCAGGGGACACGGGTTCGTGCCCCGGTCCGGGAGGATCCCACATGCCGTGGAGCGGCTGGGCCCGTGAGCCATGGCCGCTGAGCCTGCGCATCCGGAGCCTGTGCTCCGCAATGGGAGAGGCCACGGCAGTGAGAGGCCCGCGTACCGCAAAAAAAACAAACCAAACCAAACCAAAACAGGCTCACTCTCCCTTCCCTCAATGATATAAGATCTGTGGGGCACCATGTTGCAAAAAGCATGTTTCTTCTATGCTGAAAATTAGGAGCCAGGTGACTACACTCCACGGATACCTCCTCAAGTGCTGTAGACAATGCTGCAGCCCCTGCTTCTCCACTTATGTGTTTCAGAGGGACCTGGCCTTTTGCCACTAGCAGAGCTTTGGACCAAGGTTTCATCAGCAGCACCTCCACCACGATCAGCTCCTGATCAAACCCTTAGTTGTTTCCTGAATTAGCGTCAGGCTAATAGATTTCGGACATTGCTCTTCTAAGTCATATATCTCAAAGTGTGGTCTATTTTGTCAAGCATTTTCCCCCATCACTTGCCAATTACTGTCCTCTGCTTGGACGTAACACCTTCAACACACTGTACAAGTTATTCTTTGTCCCTTAGAAGTATTCCTTCAATGGAACTATCGATCTCATGTATACACACAGAAGGGTTTTCTCACCACTTGCTTTTTAAGAAATTACAATCTGGATTTTTTCCATCATCATCATGTGCCCTTTCTCACTAGCACTTTCAACATGCTCACTGCTTCTTCACTTGTCAGATATTACAGGGTCATCAATATTTTTAAAAGAGCTCAAATCTAAGCACAGATGCAGGAACAAGACAATTTTCAGGACCTGGTGTTGGGGGCTGAAGGGACCTCTGTGGCCGTCAGCACCGCCTACTGGTGCCGCTCAGGGTTGACAGCCTTTCCTTGTCTGAAGGTTTAGGTTTTGTTTTTAGCACATCAAAGCTCACAAGTTGGTTCTTGAGTAGATAAGATTTAGCATAAACAGCTGATTAATTTAACAACCACTCCAGAGATCAGTACTTCTATTCAAATCTTTCCATGTGTCCAAAACATATTGTCAACTCTAAAACTATTCACATGTACTGAGAACCACATTTATTAAAAATTCTCATTTTTTATAAGGGTGAGCGCAGATTCGCTCTTATTCCAAAACGTTAATATAATAAGAAGTTAATCAAGACTTGCATAGAGCAGTTCATTCAGATACACCTACATGGTTACAAATCCACAAAGCACACCATGTACAATGGAATAGACTGAAAGCAGTGTGAGCCAGATCTCCTTTACTAAAAAACAGCCAGATCCATGGCTCAAAAGTGATGATTCACAATGTCAATACCAGAAGGAGACAGCCTCAGGAATAGCACTCTGAGCATCCCAGCTCAAGGATGAAGAGGCGTCCTGAAGAGGGTGCCGGGCCCTCTCTGAAGCTTCCATACGACGCTGGGTTCCAGGGAATAGACTCTTGAGCTATTCCAATTTGCAACACAAGGAAGGTTGGAAAACTACCCACCTCCCTGCATAATTTTTTCTTACAAAGAACTTTCAAGTCCATGCATCATTTGACCTTCATATCAACACCATAAGGGTATCAAAGCAGGTATTATCCCTTTACCAAAAAGGTAAGGCGACCTGTTCATAGGTAGGAAAGCAGGGTCTGAAACCCTCTCCCTGCTCCTTCTGTGGGGTGTCCCGGAGAGAACATCTGTCTGCTCTCGTGCACAGAAGCCACGGCAGTCCCCTCCCACCTGCTGCATTACAGAGACTTCTGCAGCTGCTGAAGCCCTGTGGGCAGAGTTAAAGCTATCGTATCTTCTTCATATTTGTTTTATTTAAAAATGAAAACTGCCATGGAATATTTATGCAAAAGCTCCAAAAAAAGAGAGAGAAAACTTGGAAGCCAATGATATCACAAGCTAGTGGCCTTCCTGCAGACACCGAGTCAGAATGGCTCTCTCCAATCAATGTGGACCAAGGAGACCTGGGAGTGGAGCCCCTCCACAATGACCAAAGGATTTTATAAGTATATATAAATTACCATTAAACTTACAAGTATGGCCATTCACATCTATATAAGCAATGGGTAAACAAAAGACGCTGCCAGCAACATCAATATTATATGGTTACAAATTGTATTTCCTCCAGAGACTATGTGTCATGTGAGAATTATTCTAATTATATTCACTTTTTAAACTGGTTTGAAAAATGGTTCATTCTGGCTTCTAACCTAATATTCACTCTGTTTAAAAGTAGGACTGTATGATCAAACAAACGTCAAGAGCCTTTGGAATAAACAAGAAAGCTCCAGTGAACAGAACATTTTTAGTGCTTATATTTTAATGGTGAAGAAGAAAATGATGGATTAAGGCAGGGGTCCCCAAACCACAGGCTGCAGACCGCTAACGGTCCCTGGCCCGTTAGGAATCGGGCCGCACAGCAGGAGGTAAGCAGCGGGCGAGCGAGTGAAGCTGCATCTGCCGCTCCCCGCCGCTCCCTATCACCCGCATTCCCGCCTGAATCATCCCCCATCCACCCCCCATCCATGGAAAATTGTCTTCCATGAAACCGGTCCCTGGTGCCAAAAAGGCTGGGGACAGCTGAATTAAGGGGCTAAAATCAAGAGTTTACATTTGAAAGCAAACTGCTAGGTTAAGTATTGGCTCATCCTGATCTTACACCTCTTAAATCCGTGGTATTCCTTAACAGACTGATGGTCAGAATAGTAACCTCTGTGAGGGCAAAGATCACGTCAGCTTAATTAATTCACGATGCTTGGAGCCTCAGCAAAGAGAACAGTGACTGGGCACTTAGTAGGGCCTCAATAAGTATTTGGTGAATGAATGAACACACTATATATTCATGAACACGTTCTCAATCATTAAAAGATATTCAGTCTAGGGCTTCCCTGGCGGTGCAGTGGTTGAGAGTCCGCCTGCCGATGCAGGGGACATGGGTTCGTGCCCCGGTCTGGGAGGATCCCACATGCCGTGGAGCGGCTGGGCCCGTGAGCCATGGCCGCTGAGCCTGCGTGTCCGGAGCCTGTGCTCCGCAACGGGAGAGGCCACAGCAGTGAGAGGCCCGCGTACCGCAAAAAAAAAAAAAAAAAAAAAAAAAAAAAAAAAAAAGATATTCAGTCGAGTTTTAACACTAATAAGAGAGACTTAATTCAAATTCTCCAAAAATCGATGGCCTGTCCCCACACTTTGCTAACCAGGTCGCTGGAATAATCAGATTCCTATTTCTATTCTCAGCCACTTTAAGTGAAAAGGGAAGTTCCCAGTGATGACTATAATAGTAAGCTTTTGAGCATACTGGGGTTTAGCACTGTTTTTTTTTTTCTTTCTAAAATAGTGAGAGAGGCAGAATAATGAATCTGTGCTTTGATAAAGTGACAAAGAATAATAATATAGAGAAAGTGGAGATACTTTCCTAAGGCCAACTAGACTAACAGGATGAAAACGGGACATTCAATTTCACTGCTGAAAATATGTTGTGTGGTCCCTGTGGAGAGATTTTACTGAAACATGAACTAGGACAACGGAGAACTGAGGGAATCTCTTCCCCATTTCTCTAACGTTGTTCCTAGCTAAATCTATGCACAAAGACTACTGGAGAGTCCGACCTGAAAATACAGTGGACTCTAGTATGATGTGTAGCTTTATGGCACCTCTTTAAATAATGCATTAGTCTTTAGTGCCTGAGCTTATTCTGAGCAGAGCAGACCATGGAACTGTCATGCTGCATGAAGGTCTGTGCGCCGGCATCGCACCTCACCCACGACTCCTCCAAGCGATGTGCAAACAGCAGAACTGGGCAGTAACATCCTCAGGAAAGGCAATAATAGAACTAATAAGGGGTGTTAGGGGAAAGTGTTTCAGATATGAAAGAGTTTCAGAGGCCGCTCTTACAATTTCACCAGGGAGAATATGATCCATGAAGGAGAAAAGGAAGACAGCAAGAGAAATAAAGTAATTGTTAAATGTAAAGTTTAAGGATATTATAAATATATAAATATTTATATATTTATATAGCTGTAATATATATAAATATCAAGTATAAGGATAGTAACAGAGGATTGTTAGGAGAGTAGTCAAAGAGTCTTAAAAACATGGTTGATTTGGGAAGTCTTGACGTAACATAAAATAGGAGCCTAACAATAAATAATAATAGAAAATAGTATTTACATATATAATATTTTACTCACATCCAACCCAGTGATTTGTAGCTACTGTAACCTCCATTTTTCAGACCAGGAAACTGAGCCCCAGAAAGGTCAGCAAGGCCCCACAGGGTTCCATATTTCTCTTCCCAGCATGCTACTCCAGTGAGTCGGATAAATGAATCATCGCCAACATCACGTGCATCACACAAAATGAAGTCGTGTTACCAGCTTTGTAATGTACAACTCTCAACACCAGAACTGTTTTTCTCTTTTGTAATTCACTTTATATGAAGCTTTTAATATAACATACTACTTTTAAAACTCCAACAGCTTAAAAGGCTTTTAAGGGCTTACGATTCTGTGATTCTATCTTATATAAAATTTTATTCTACAAACTACCATGAAATTCTATTACAGTTACACAAAAACTACTGGGGTAATTGTGTAACGCTCTGATTGTGGCTCTTCTCTTGAATTAATAAAATGGGAACGGTTAATTCCTCGTCTGTTTTTACCTGGTATACGCAATACTTTCATCTCTCACAAAAATAATACTGAAATGCTTCCTTCATGTATACTAGGAGAGAATATACATCAAGAGACAAACGGTTACTGGTTTGGGATTATCTCTCTTTCTTTCTTCACATTCAACTCAACCCTCAAAATTCCACTTGCATTTCAAGAATACATTTCCCCTTCTCTTTGCAGTGGTTTCCTCTTTATTAGTGTGACCCGTACTCCCTCTGAGGGACTGGCGACATGTCTGTCTGCAGACAAGAGCCAGCCGTCCCGCGATGGCTCCACCAGGCCCTGGCACAGGGCGTCTACCCCTCGGTGGGGGGCAGGGTTCTCCACCCGCCTCCTCCCCTAGGTTAAGTCACCTAAGGAGCTGTGCTCTAACACTGCTTTTCACTCTCAATAGAGAGCCTGTGCCACATAGAACCCCAAACTTTGGTTGCTATGTAGAAGCACCTCGAGATGAATAAGGGTCCAAAAGCAGCAATCAAGCATATTCTTTTCCATTCTCTTCAAGTGGTCTGATCTCAGTATCTTGCTTTTGAATCTCTCCTTTATGAAGGCAAACCATCAAAATCCAGTTTTAGAGAACTGCTGGCTTCTGAGTAGACGGCAAGCTTAACAGTTTCAGTCTGGAAGGGATGAAGGAGGTGAGGAGGAAGGAAAACCTAAGTGGAAGCCTTCCACTGTGTCTGAAAATCATTATCCAGGTGCTCCTTCGCTGCTCTCTACCGAAGGGAACATAACGCTACGAGTTAGAGTAACACCTAAAAACACAACTGAACACTACCACAGTTTCAGTGTCAACTTTACGATTAAAATGCACATTTCAGTGGCATGTTTTTGTTCTCAGTTGTTATAGTGACATGACAGATGTAAAAGCAGGTACCAGAGCCTCGGGGCAGTGTGGGAGGTGTGTGTGTGTGTGTGTGTGTGTGTGTGTGCGCGCACGGTAGAGGTGGAGAGGTGAGAGGTCTCATCTCTAGCTCTATTTGGTTAAAGATACTATGTATGACGGGGAAGACTCTCGCTCAAGGGTTTTTAATCTGCTAGCTTCAAGGTCTTTTTGGGGTTTTTTTGAATGCTCTGAATTCCAAATGTTTGCATTCTAGTTTTTTTTTAATCTCCTGGTTTGCAATGTGGTCCACTTTGAAGGCCATTTCTGTTAAAAACAAGTAATTCTCTGGAAATAAAAATCTAAACGTGAGCAGATAGTTTTATCCAAGGTCCCCTTTGGGGCAAGGACAGTCAGTCTACTGAAGAATGAGTCCCCAGCCTACAAATCACCTGACACAGAGACACACAAGGGCTTATCTTTTTTCTTTTTTTTTTTTTGCGGTACACGGGCCTCTCACTGTTGTGGCCTCTCCCGTTGCGGAGCACAGGTTCCGCACGCGCAGGCTCAGCGGCCATGGCTCACGGGCTGAGCCGCTCCGCGGCACGTGGGATCCTCCCTGACCGGGGCACGAACCCGCGTCCCCTGCATCGGCAGGCGGACTCTCAACCACTGCGCCACCAGGGAAGCCCAAGGGCTTATCTTTTAAGTAGCATCCAACCCAGCACCCTCAAACCTGTTCTTTTCCCTCCCAAATTCTCCTGCGGGAAGGGGTTAAACACTGACTGCTTTTGGAGCGCTGTCCACGCCAAGGGTCCCTAAGGATCTCTGCTCAGCAGAGGGGTACTCCTAGTTCTTACCCAGACTCCCCCAGGGAGGGGCGCCTGCTCACACAGTGCCTCGTCTGTCCTCTTCTCTGGCTCTTATTAACTCTCATCAGACTTGTCTCTGCCTGGGAATGGCCTCTGCTTCCCAACCTGCATGTCTCAGAACATGGCTGGGTGACAGCTAAATTCTCATATTTACCATCACCTCCCATTCAGGGACAGGCTCCCAGCAACCCTGTTTGCTGTGATCCACTGAGAACCAGAACACTCTCACTAGATATGAAGCAGAACATCATTTCTGAGCCTCCCAAGTGCTACCACGGCTGCCCAAAACAAGGAAAGGGCAGGTATTCTGTAGAGGGCAACAGCTTCCAGAAAAGAAGCCATGCAGGCAGCTCTAATCTAGGGATCATTTCTGTCTCCTCAGATTGCACCAGCCTCCCCCTGCCTCCACCTCCTCCTCTGAAAAATGAAAAGGACCCAGCCCGGGCTCGTGGTAAGAATAGCACCTCATAACTGAAGGACTTCAGGGGCAATGCCTGCTGTTTCCATCAGATGATACTAGGCAAGCAACCTCATAAATTTTTTTCAGCTTCCTTTGTAAAGAAACAATGTTGCTAAATTAATCCCTATTGTATAGAGGGAACTGATTCCGGTAGGATGGGGCCGCCGGTCACAGAGCTGCTTCTAAGGATAGAAACCTCCATTCCCAGACTAGAGGTATTCTATGTCAGCTGCACTGTTTAAAGGTACCTGGTGCTTAACTGGGCAGTCTTACTTTTGGTTATCCATTTGTTAAAATGAAAATTTTAAGTGAACATAAATATATAAGAAATATTTTGTAAAGATTATCCTCAGTGTGTAAAAAGATGCTGAGACTGGACCCCAAGTTTTCCAAACCCTGAGGCAGGCATCAAATAACTCTTCTCAAATCCCCCAGGTTTGCTTCTTGTGGATCTAAGGGTTAAGCAGAAATTCTCTACCCTTAGAATTGGGACAAATCTTTCACTAGAAAAGATCTCCTTGGATGAAGCCATCTGCCAATGAAGATATAAATCATTGTTACATTGGTATAAAATAATCCAAATGCAAACCTAAAGATAGGGCTGGGGCTTCCCTGGTGGCACAGTGGTTGAGAGTCTGCCTGCCGATGCAGGGGACACGGGTTCGTGCCCCGGTCCGGGAAGATCCCACATACCACGGAGCGGCTAGGCCCGTGAGCCATGGCCGCTGAGCCTGCGCGTCCAGAGCCCATGCTCCGCAACGGGAGAGGCCACAACAGTGAGAGGCCCGCGTATTGCAAAAACAAACAAACAAACAAATAAATAAATAAATAAAAAAGATTGGGCTGTTTACTGTTCTGGTTCCATGGAGTGAAGGGTACAGGTCTCTACAATTTTTTATATGTGAGAAGATTAAGTAGACCCAGGTGGGTCAAGAGGTATAGTTTCCAATCTGGGGGTGGAGGGCTGTGGTGAAAAGCTGAGGACAGGCTATAGCCAATTGACTAAGGAAGACATGATATGCACTTTATTTCCGGAAATGGGGCTGGTTAACCTCGGCCCTGTACTGCTGGGCCTGGACCTCACACCCCTGCCTAATTCCTGCTTGGATGTGAAAGTCCAGCTCTGGTGATGTGATTTTTCCAGTGAAGCCGCATGGAAACCCTCCTTAACAGCCATAAAGACATGAGAAAATATTCGCTTTCAGGCCACACAGGCCTGGGTGTTGTTTAGGATCACCTTCATTTACAGCTGGAAGGCTAGGAGGAGTCATCTCAGCAAATAGATTCCGTCTCTAGCGCTCGCTCCCGGGACTGAGCACGGAGACATACGCAAGGGCACAAGTGCCCTGGGTCGGGGGAAGGAGAGCTGCGATCCATTAGTGATGTCTGCCCAGGTGTAGGTGCGTAAGAGGTCTTATGCTTTGTGTCTACATACCTTTTAAAAGCCTCTCATTTTATAGATAAGAAAAAAGGAAATCTTTCAGACACAGAGTGAGAATGAAAGCCCAGTTCTTCTGACTACATTTACCATGCTTGCTCTCATTATGTTACCACAGAGCAAAAACCTACCATAAGTCCACAATCCCTTATTAACAATTCTGAAATCCAACAAGCTCTGAACGTACATAACTCATATTGAGGGGAAAATCTGACTTGGACTAACATGAGATCATTTATAGTGTTTACAGTAACTGATTGCAAAGTGTAACCAAACCCTGCCGGGGACACTATGTATTATACAGTATATACATAGCATTTCTTTTATAAAATCTGAAAAAATCTGAAATCTGAAACACATCTGGCCCAGGGGTTTGGATAAGGGAGGGCAGGCCAGTGGTGCTGAGTCCACCGCCTACAGGGTGTGGCAGGTAGAGTAGCCTCCAAATGTCTACACCCTCATCCCCCGGAACCTGTGTCTGTGTTATGTTACACAGGAAGTTTGCAGGTATTCATTATAAGCTATAGACCTTAAAATAGGGAGACTTTCCTGGATTGTTCTATTGGCCTCAGCTAATCACATAAGCCCTTAAAAGCAGAGAACTTTCTCCAGCAGGAGTCCGAGAGATGCAGCAGAAGGTCAAGTCTAGAATCTTAGCATCTCTCTAAATTCTAAGCAGGAGAGAGACTCCACCTGCCTCTGCGGGAGGGGCCACACTGGCGGCACGAGAAGGCAGGCAGGCAGCCCCAGGACTGTCCCCAGGCTGATAAGGCTCAAGGTGGCTCATTCGCCATGACCTGAATAAGCATGGAAACAATTCTTTCCCGAAGCTTCCAGATAAGATCCCTTCTCAGCCAACACCTCGATTTCTGCCTCGTGAGAATGGAAGACCCAGCCAAGCCATGTCAGATTTCTGACCTGGGGGCTATGAGATAACAAGTGGGTATTAAGTTCATAGTAATTTGCTACGGCAGCAACACAAAACTAAACAGGACAAGCCTGATTCCTCCGCCATGATACAGCCTCTAGACAGCCTCCCAAAGCGCCTTCCCCATGTCCCAGCCAAGCCCTGCCTGGGTCAGGCCGCTCCCTCCCTGGACCGGCTCAAGGTGCTTTCACTCACTTTCCACTGACACCCTGCTGGCCCCCAGGCCTCCCTTGGCCAGTCCCGCCCTCCCTGGCCAGCCCCGCCCTCCCTGGTAAGCCCCGCCCCCGGGAAAGCCCCGCCCCCCCAGGCCAGCCCCTCTTTCGCCCGGCCAGCCCCACCCTCCCCACCAGGAACTTGACTCTGTCCGGCCTCACTGGGTGCAGTGCTTTCCAGGGGGTGTCCCTTCTTTCTCCCAAGTCCTGAGACACCAAGACCCAGTCGGGTGCCTCCCTTATGGCCCCGTAATGCCTATCACTACACGTAAGGAGCCCCCGACAAGCCTTAGCTCACGGAAGGACCGATCCACCTCAGTCGGCCTCACCGTGCAGGGTGCTCGCAGGGCAGGCCGGGTGTAGGACACTGTCACGCAGACCAGGCAAGGCTTCGCGTGTTTCTGGCTAAGATAACCCCTTGGAGTTGTAGTGGGATCTGCAGTTTTCCAAGCATTTCCAAACATATTATCTCATGTAATTTTTACAAAATAAACCACGAGATAAAACAAGGCAGGTATTTTTAATTCCCAGTTGTTACAGGTGAGAAGACAGAGGCTCTGAAAGTTCTGAGGTTTGTCCACTAGCCCACGGGAGAAACCCTGCCGCACAGACTCAGTGCTGCCACGCGCAGGGCAAACGCAACTCTGAGAATCTGGCCAAGGCAGCGGCAGGGCCACAGCGCGAGCTCTGGGGACGCTGCCGTGGATCCGCCCTGGCAGGGGTCCAGGCAGTTAGATCTCATTGCGTCTGTTTCTCCGCTCTCCTCTTTCTCTTTTTCCATGTTTTCTTACAGAAGAAAAGTCTACTGTTTAATTTGAAAGCCAACAGTATCTGGGTCTAAAGCACTCCTGCTTTGGGGGCACAAAAGCAAAACCTCTCTTGCCAGCAGTGTGATGGTGACGATGCAGCCATGATAGCATCCCCGGGGCAGACGAGATGGCCCAGCTCTTCCTCTAACACAGGCTCTGCACAAGCCACTGCTCTTGCCTCCTCCCCTCGGAGAACAGACCCTGTTTCACGCCTCCGACGGCTGCTGTGAGGCTGGAGTGAGACGGCGCATCTAAGTCATTTGGCAACTGTCCAGGGATGCGTGCGCGTGAAGAGTCAGATTCCTCCCCCTCGCCGCGATCACCCCGGTTACCCGCACGAAAGCAAATCTGCCTTTTCACCAAAGACTATCCCAGGCTCCTGGCTATGCTCTTAGGATGTGCTGTTTTCTCCTCTTGAAGCTGGCCTTGGCATTCTTTTAAGCTGATTTCATCTTGTTCAAAATATGAGTGGGTAAAGAGGAAGGATAATGAAGGAATAACTGTGGGATTGGCCCCCAAGTCCTACACAGGCCCAAAGGGGTCCCTGACTACATGTTCTCCTCCACTCACCAGATAATCAGAGCAGAGCTGAAAACACACTGGCTGATACAAATGCAGAAACCCAGTCCGCGCTTATACCCCAGTTAAAGCATTAACTAAGAAGCACCACCTCCTATGAGTGACTGACTCTTACACAAGTGCTTCCATGATGCTGAAGGCACATCAACACTTGGGTTGAATTTAACTTTTATCTCTTCTTCATAGCCCTTCAGAGATTTTAGATCAGACCAGTAAGGAGTGCTTTCAGATTCAGGTCCGGAGAACTTTCTGAGCATATGGGGCACATTTTCTGGTGATGATCTGTCATGTGGAAATTCATTCCAAGTCCAACAAGACCATTTTATTTTAGTAAATCTATAGCTGATTTTCCTTGAATACTTTTTATAATTCTGGAAAATTGATGGCTCTTTAAATCCTCCCATGGTTATTCAGATAAGCATTATGATCACTAACGTCAATAAAAATGGCTTGATGATTTTTCCTTTTAATATACTTTAGGCCTTGTGTAGACAATGCAATTTTAAAGACATGACAATATCCTTCTAGATACTATGGTTAAATTATGGCCGAAACACAGAAATCTTTACAGCGCAAGCCTGGATTGCATTTGGAAACATGCACTGGGTGACTTCCAAAGCTCCTGCCTTGGTTTCTCACTAGAGTTCTTGTCCAAGGAGCAGATCTGGAGAAGACAATGAATCTGTTTTAAGTACATCAAAGTTATGATGGGAGTGGAAGCTCAAGTAGATATACAAAAATGAGGACTTTCTGAGATATGGGGGGCAAATCAATCTCTCTTTGGCCATTAGCTTGTTCATCTGTACAAAAGAAATCATATTTGCATTGTGTTGTAAAATGAACTGAATCCATGAGGAAAAGCTTTGTGAACGCCAAGTCAAACTGTGTGTGTTTTATTCTTTTGTATAAAATCAACTTACATCTCCACCTGGAGGAGCATGACAAGTCCTTGATGTTTCTAAACCAGACTCATCTTCTTTAAAACCAGCAACTGCTCCAGCAGTTCGTTCCTGTTTATACTGATGACACACCCACACCCCCAGGCATCCAACCTTGGAAAGCTGGGCTGTGCTAGAAACCTCACTCCCCTGCCCACTGGGATGCCCGATCAGTTCCTTTCAAAATATGAATCTGCTTAGGTCAGCCCCTTGCTCAAAAATCACTGACAATTTCCAGCTGTTCTCGCACAAAGGGTCAGAACACGTAAGTCGCCCCCAAGACCCTGTCCTGCCTGGCCTTGCCCAGCCCCTCACTCTGTCATTCCCTCTGCATTCCAGCCACACAGCCCTGCCCAACTGTCCCTTGCTGGAACCTCTAGCCCCAGGTAGCCTCTGTGGTCACCTCCAGCTCTGAGTCCCCTGCAAAGCCATTATGCACGCCCCGGTAATGCTCACGTCCTGGGGTGAGAGAGGCACAGAAACATACCCCAGTCCTGGAGCACTGCCATCGTTTGAAATGACATTTTATGTGAAGTCTTTCCCTGCTTCCCCAACTACGAAATTCACGACAGCAGTGATTCTATTTTCACGCCTGTGTTATCATCTCAAGCCTAGCACATAACGGGGACTTGTTCATCACGTGAGTAAATCCATCAATCTTGGCATCTTCTCCTCAACGTACCTCCCACTTAACAGCCTCCAAGAGGTAAAGAGCACACACGGCGTCATAGAGCCAGAGACCTAACGGAAGCCACACAGCTGCAAAGCCCCCGTTAGTTCTCAGGGTAATTAAATTGTCGGCAGAAGAAACACTTCACCATATAGTTTCACTATTCGCCCAAACCCTAATCCAAGCCGCACATGACGTTGGAGCTTTTTAAACCACCTGACCTAAGAGAAGTCATCCTAGTTCTGAGTTTAGAATGCTGTTGCGTTGAGGCAACAGCTTTTCCACAATCCCAGGCAGAACCTACGAAGCCAAGAGACACTGATGCTTTGTCCTCAACAGAAGGGGAGACCCAATGGGACATATCTAGGTCCCGGAGGTGCCCGTGTTACAGGCAGGCCCAGCAAACCGCAGCCCGAGCACCAGACCCGGCCCCCACCGTCCTGGTGAGTAAGTGGCCACAGCCTGTGCACACCTGCGAAAGAGGCCACAGGGCCCAAGAAGCTCCATGGCCCACCACCTGGCCCTTCAAGGAGGAGTCTGCCGAGCCATTAGAGAAGGCACACAACACGGAAAAATCACCCCGGGAATGTCTTAAAATGCACAGTTTTATATCTAGAGTTCTTTCCTCACACCTTCTCCCGTGGAAAAGGGTGCCTTATACTGTTTGCGAAAAAGCAGGTGAGACAACCCCCCGAATCTCCCAACAAGGGATAACAGCAGGGCCTTCAGGCTGGGAGGGATTTGTCCCAGAAAAGCCAGTTTAGGATCCTGACTCTCAGTGGCCCCAATACCTTCATCTCCCCCGTCACAAAATTCCGCACAGTTACAGACAGGAAAGACTCACGGGCGTTTTCTCCTCTTCTCGGGGTGAAGCTGGCCCGCGGCCGCGCCCGTGTCCCCCCTCTTCTGCCGCCTTCTCACACACGCTCCGAGGCTCCCGGTCGCCTGGTGCCCGCACATCGGAGGAGTGTGACTTTGGTTTCAAGGTGCTGGTGAATTCTCTGGACTGAGTTTTTCTGAAGAGAAACAAATGTGGAATCATCAAAAACAGCCTTCAACAAAGACAGCTTTCCCAAAGTAGAGGTCTGCATTCAAATTACGTGGAAACCAGTAACGGGTACCATTTACTGAGCGCTGATGGTAGGCCGAGCCCTTTGCTAGGTATTTAAAGACATTAACTTAATCCTCATAAGAACCCTGCGAGGAAGGCGCTGTTATCCTTGCTTTGCTGTAAGAGGCTCAAAATAATGGTATCACTCATCCGAGGCCACGCAGCAGCCAGGACTGAAACCCAGGTCTGCCCGGCTCCTGGTTCAGAAGCTAAACAGCCAGAGCACATAGCCTTTGTGTCATCAGCAGCAGAGAGTCCCTTTCTCTCTGTGTGCCCACTTACGGCTGTCAAGTCACAGGACTGCGGCACGGAAGAGAGGCCCACGTGTCTGTTCCCATTTCCCCGCTCGCACGGGGCTGCCAACACTTCGCAGAGGCCACCCTGGCGCCCAGCACAGGGGACCCATCCCCTGCCTCACTGCTCCCACCCAAGCTACCTTCCTGTCTCTGCAGTTGATTATGTCGCTTCCTCGTTCACCACCTCCTCACTGTCACAGAATAAGGTCCAAGCTCCTAAACCTGGCCTTCCAGGCGCTTCAGAGCACGGCCCCCCTCACCGCTGTGCACCCCAAACAGGCAAAAGGACTCACCATCACCCAAAGCACCATACATGCTCCATCAAGCGGTCTTGATGAACCCTCTGCCTGCATTGTCCTACCTGACCTTCTGTAGCTGGAAAACTACTTACCTGTCAAGGTTCACCGCCGTGGATCAGGACGATGGGCCCGGGGAACCCTCTGCCTGGCCTTAGTCCCAGCGCACACCACAGCCCGTGTGTCTGCCTGTTTCTCCTCCTGGACTACAAGCTCCTGGCCCATCCCCGAGCTCCCAGCACCCAGCACAGACAAGCACCCTCGGGCCCGCTTCCTCCAGGGCCCCCGGAGCCTGAAGCCCGAAGGGTCCCCGCGCCTCACCCCCTCCCACAGCTGCACTGTTCCAGCGCGAGGCTAGGGAAGCCCGGGGTCACCGGGGAACCACCCCCACGCCCAAGCGGGAAAGCGAAACGGCCGACACGGTGGCGCTGTGAAAATGAAGGGAAGTCTGAAGGAACGTTCCAGAAACTGGGAGTCACTGTGCGTCCTCAAGTCCCACCTGGCCCCCCACCGGGTCTGAGAGCGAGAGGCCTCGCAGCCCTGTTGTGTGGCGCCTGGCCAGTCCCTCACGGGCCTGCGGGTTCGTACCTGAGCTCCCGCACCTCCTGCCCCGCCTTCAGCCGTGCCCTCTGGGCAAGGATCTCATCACAGAGCGCGTCGTAGGGTTTATCGAGGTGGTGCTCACCCATCACCCACACCCAGACTTCCTCGTCGGCTCCCAGTTTCCAATGAACCGATTTGCCGTTGTCTGCAGGCAAAACAGAATTTGGATGAACAAGTATCTTTAGCCACGGGTTAGGATGTTTTCCATCATTAAAGTATTTGCAAGTCAGATGGGGCAAAGCCCGTCCAACCTACTCAGAATGAGCAGCATTCCCAGGGCAGCGTCAGTGGCTGCAGCATGTTTGTTTGAAAAGATGACGTATGTGGTGCCCCTTTTCTAAGTGAAGGCGCGAGATGGGAAGAAAGCAGGCGTTGTCTGAATTATCTTTAGGGTAACAAAGCAGCATCAGGCACCAGAACATCTACAGCCTAAGAATCTCCCTGCAACCCGGCTGCTCCAGGGCTTGGGGTGTCCACTACATTTCTAGGTTTCATTGCTGAGCACAAGGCAAACACTTGAGAGTCAGACCGGCTTTAGTCTAAATCCTAGCCCTGCCACTTAGCTGTGTGACTTGGACAAATTATTTAATCTCCCTAAGCCTCAGTTTTCTTATCTGCAAAATGGGAATGCTAACATCTACTCAGGAGGATGGCTGTGGGGAGGCGGCGACAGCCGCGCAGGCAGGTCCCCAGGTGTCGGACACACAACACGTGACGGGCTCACAGGAGAGGCTGGCGCCACCGTCCCTCTGAGCTGTTGACAGACGGATGTGCCCAGCTCAGAGACTCGGGCCAGCCCCTGAGAGATGACACGCCCGAAGTGTGAGACGCGGGGAAGCTACTTGAATAACCGAGCTCACGCCTGCTCCCAGCAGGGGTTGTGTTACATTCTCTCTAGTTCCTGCTCCTGAGCTGCGGCCACACAGGTCATGTTCCCTGAAACCTGGGACGGTGGACCATTCCCAGGAGAGGGGGTGGGCAGTCCTCAACCTGAAGGCCCCAGAGGGGACTCACCAGGGCTATCATGGTCCACGGCTGGTCAAGATGCCTGGGCCTGAGGACCCACCCTAGCCAGTGGTGTTGAGTGTGTGACATGGGCAGCTGCTGGCAAGCAGGCCGGGCCGTGGCCATGTCACAGGAAGTAGAGGACGGTTTCCAGTGAAAGCAACTCTGTCCAACGCGCTGTGGACTCAGGACACATTAACAAAGCAGCTGCTCAAGGCCAGGCTTGCTCTTTCTTTGGGCACCTTCCACCTTCCTCAGGGCCACAGAGATGTTCTGGGGACAGTGCTCTAAAGAGGATATTTGAGGGGGGCAGGGTCACAGTCTTCTCCACAACAGGAGCCAAACACTCTGTGCTCACAGGTGGAGCAGGTGTGAGGGAGGGTCAGTCCCAGGTGAGCCCTGGGGGTTGGGGGCCGGGGGAGGCCCAGCCAGCTCTGGCTCTTTTGAGGAAATGCCCGCTGGTTCATTAACTGTGGAAAGCTGGCAGACCTCACAGAACCCCTTTATTACCTCTCTAGGGCAGCTAAAAATATTTTCACTAGGCCCACCTCTCAACCTTCACCTAAGGAACCGTCTAACCGCCAGTTTTGGCAGCAGGAGGAAGGTGGCTGCAGAGGAGAGAGGCCAAGAGCCAGGGGACGCAGGAGGGGACCAGGGGTCCCCACAGCCCTGCTCAGGAGAGCGACCCACGCTGCCCCCCGAGCCGTGTCCCCTTGAGAGCACAGTGGGCATGGGCGGGGGATGGGCGGGGGCATGACTCTCGGAGGGGAGGGCCCTGCTCTGGGGGGACCGAAATCCCAGAGACCCTGTGAACACAGGAGGGCCTCAGAAAGGAAAGGGAGGGGCAGCAAAGGAGAGGACCGAGTGCTGACGCCTCTGAAGGAGGGGGGGTGACGGTAAAGAGGCAGAGGCTTTGGGGCAGGAGGAAAGGGGATTAGATAGGACGTGTCAGATGTAGCGGCCCTGACAGAGGTCCCTGCTCCGAAGACACTGGGGTCCTCCAGGGGGCCCACACAGCTCCCTGAACCCAGGGAGGGGGAACCATTCCAGTAAGGTGAGGGTCGGCCTGGTGCCCTCTGCTTCGTACCAAGACAGGGGGGCTAGCAGGGCCTCTGTGTAGCTCCTCCCACAAAACCCTACTGCGTTCCTAACGCTGGCAGGATGCAGAGCTGGGTGCTGCGGAGATGTGGGGTGAAACCTCCTCCTGCAGGTCACCCAGAGCCTGGGAGAGAAAAAGTAGGGTGGTAGGTCACTGACTTAATGGACTTAATGGATTTCACTGCGTATCTGCTATGTGCCAGGCCCTGAGGCAGACACGCGTGAACACTTACAAACAAGACAGACCAGTCCCTCCTTCTAGCTGGGGGAGGCAGGTGCTGACCAACTAGTTACCTAGAAAACTCGCAGTAACTAGGGAGGGGTGTTGAAGTGCTGCGGGACGTGTGGAGGGCCGGGGACATACACTGTAACCACGAGAGATTTAATCCATCGAGGATTCGGAGGACGGAGGGTGCTTCAGAAGCACAGGGAAGAAATAAGAAGTCCTTTGTGTTCAGTGTGGGGGGATGGATATGGAATCTGGACAGAGAACAGGGGTGGGTTTGGTGCTGGACACAAGAAACAGCATGACCAAGATCAGAGAAGGGAATCAACACGGGGCCATGGGGAACAAGGGTCTCCGCCAGAGCCGACAGGCTTTAGAAGCCACCTGGCCGTGGGCTGAGGATCATGCAGGGGGAGCAGCTGGCCACCTGGCACAGGTCCCAGACACCAGGCTGAAGGGTTTAAATGTAGGCCCTGTGTTGCATAAAGCCAGAAAGTGGTACTAAAATCCCAGTGCTTCTACCAACTCTTTACGTGACCATGTATACATCACAATATTTCTCCGCGCCAGAGTTCCCTCTTTGATAAAACAGAGGTAATGAGTCTGAACTCACAGGCCTGTCACATGACGAGTGCTCAAAAAGCATTAGCTCCATGTTCTCGGTCTGAGTGACCAAGCAAGAGTCCACACCTGTAAGACATGACACCATAAAACTCCTAGAAGAGAACATAGGCAAAACCTCCTCTGACATAAATTGTACCAATGTTTTCTTAGGTCAGCCTCCCAAGGCAAAAGAAATAAAAGCAAAAAATAAACAAATGGGACCTAACCAAATGTATAAGCTTTTGCACAGTAAAGGAAACCATCAACAAAATGAAAAAACAACCTATGGAATGGGAGAAAATATTTGCAAGTGATACAAACAACAAGGGGTTAATATTCAAAATATACAGACAGCTCATAGAACTCAATATCAAAAAAATAAACAACCCAATCAAAAAAGGAGCAGAAAACCTAAACAGATGTTTTTCTAAAAAAGGCATACAGATGGTCAAGAGGCACATGAAAAGATGCTCAACTTCGCTAACTATTAGAGAAATGCAAATCAACCACAATAAGCTACCAACTCACACCAGTCAGAATGGCCATCATCAAAAAGTCCACAAATAATAAATGCTAAAGAGGGTGTGGAGAAAAAGGGAACCCTCTTACACTGTTGGTGGGAATGTAAATTGGTGCATCTACTATGGAGAACAGTATGGAGGTTCCTTAAAAAACTAAAAATAGAGCTACCATATGATCCAGCAATCCCACACCTGGGCATATATCTGGAGAAAACTCTAATTCAAAAAGCTACATGCACCCCAATGTTCATAGCAGCATGATTTAAAATAGCCAAGACATGGAAACAACCCAAGTGTCCATCAACAGATGAATGGCTTAAGAAGATGTGATACACACACACACACACACACACACGCACACACACACACGCTGGAATATTACTCAGCCATAAAAAGGAATGAAATATTGCCATTTGCAGCAACATGGATGGACCTAGAGAATATTATACTAAATGAAGTAAGTCACACAAAGAAAGACAAATACTATATAATATCGCTTATATGTGGAATCTAAAATGAATCCATAAAATGAATCCATATCAGAAACAGACTCACAGACATAGAAAACAAACTTATGGTTACTAAAGGGGAGAGGGATAAATTAGGAGTATGGGATTAACAGATACAAACTACATAACAGGTACATAAAATAGATAAACAAGGACCTACCATATAGCACTGTATAATTATTGTACTGTATAATTATACCTACTGTATAATTATATTCAATCTTATAATAATCTATAACCAAATCTAATCTGCCAAAAAACCCCAAAACCAAACCCTGTGTTGTACACCTAAAACTAACGCAGTATTGTATATCACCTCGACTTCAATTATAAAAAGAGTCCAGGACAGTCTCTGTGCAGGGGGTGCCAGGACCAGGAAGCCCTGCAGCGCGTCCGCACGCAGGGAGGACCTGGACCAGGCGGTGTGCAGCGGGTGTACAATTATGCTGCAGGAGACAAAGGGTGGAGAGAAGAGGGGTGAGGCCGGCCAGGTGAGGCCTCCGCGAGGGGAAGACGGCCTCCAACGGGGAGATGGCGTCTGGGTGGCCGAGGCAAGGAAGGACTCAAAGATGAGGCCGAAGGTTTGAGGACGTGGGATGATAAACAGTGACGTCAAGACAATACATGTGGGGGCTTCCTTGGTGGCGCAGTGGTTGAGAGTCCGCCTGCCAATGCAGGGGACGCAGGTTCGTGCCCCGGTCCGGGAGGATCCCACATGCCGCGGAGCGGCTTGGCCCGTGAGCCATGGCCGCTGAGCCTGCGCGTCCGGACCCTGTGCTCCGCAGCGGGAGAGGCCACAGCAGGGAGAGGTCCGCGTACCGCAAAAAAAAAAAAAAAAAAAAAAGAAAAGAAAAAAAATACATGTGTTTGAGGAGTTAGGTAGTGAACGTTTTGGGAAACGAAGAATAAACTATTTTCAATTTTACTAGAAACCCAGATGGCAAGGTTGAGCACATAACTGAAACATGGAATTGAAGTTTAGAGTGAGGTCGGGATGCACAGTGTGAATGTGGGGATTACTTTACAGATGCCATCGTGGACGTCGCTGGTCCGGAGAATGAAACCCAGGAGAGACCCTTGGAAAAGCATGTGCTTTGTCAGGACACAGAAGAAAAGAAAGACAGGGGAAGGAGAGTCCTGATTCAAAAGGAAAAAGAGGGAGAGGGAATTCTGACTCCTAAATAACTGGAAGGAGAGTAGGGAGGATGCCTTGCCTCCAGGACAGGAGAGGTTCTGACCTCAGAGACGGTCACTTCAGACAGACGGGGCAGGCTGCACGGGGACACAAAGGACTGGGCACAAGTTACCAGGGGAGGAGCAAAGAGTGTTCGGCGGGGCTCAGCAGGCGTCACTGAGCTCCTGCCACGACCCGCTGCGCCCGCGGGCAGGACAGAGCAGCCCAGGCGCTCAGGGGAACGTGGACGCTTCAACTGGGTTGCTGGGAGGGGAAGGAGTACGGACGCCAGGAACTAGGCCGGGGATGGGGACACAGGGATAGGAGAGAGCAGGGAAAGAGGGTGCTTTTGAGGAGAGAGAAAAGCTCGGCTGCTTAGAGTTGAAACGTGGCTGCACGGAACCACGTTCAGGCCCCAGTGTGCCTCCTTAGGGTAAAGGTACAAGCATATGGGTGTTAACAGGGCAGGCACTGCAACTCGTCCTGACTTAATGCTCTCCAGGTGTCCTGGGCCTCCTGTTGACTTCAACTCAGAGGACAGTGAGAGAGGGACCTGTTACAGCGCCTCCATTGAATTATGAGCTTGTTTCCCAGTCTTCGACTCATGTTTCTATGCTGCAGCGCTCTCAAGTTTGCTCTTAGGGACTCAAGAGGCAGTGCTGTAGAATGTCACACAAAAACAGTGACGGGTCACGCACGTCCTTGGCAAGGCCATGGCCAGGCCCATTCCGCTCTGACGGGGGAGGGTGACGCCGCTCATGCAGCGCGTGTCGGGCCCGCAGGGGGCAGGAGGCAGCGCCCGGAGGTCTCAGCGGGGTCGTCTCCTCCACTGAGGTCAACGCGACCCCTGGGGCTATGACTGTGCCTCAGAGTCAGCACCTGGTCTCCACTCCGACTGATCCACTTGGAGGGACGAGCACAGTAGCAGATGTGCATGAGAGGGAGAGGGATGGAGAGAAGGAGAATCGCATGCTCTACCCCCACTGAGAGAAGACCACGGACTTGGAGAACAGAAGCCAGAAGAACAACAGAACCAGGGCCCCTAACGCATCATGCATGAACTACACCAGGGCTGACGGAAGCAGGGCTCCTACCAACCCCAGGCTGCCGTGTCCGCATGCTCCCTGAACTCACAACATCCCAGGACTCTCCCACCACTCTGGCCGCTCCTCTAGGTCACCCGCCTCCAACCCAGAAACCAAAGGGTGAATGAATGCCTGGCCGGTGGGGCCTCTGGGACTCGGGTGCTACGGCCATGTCCCTTCTGACTGATGCCCGTGCCAGGTCTGCCTTGCAATACTTAGAGCACCACCGAGGCTGTTACGAACCCTACTTGACCACAAGGAAATTGAGGCTTAGGGAGGGTAACTTGCCCAAGATCACAGAGGTGGTGAAACTGGAACCAGAATTCAAAACTCGGCTGTGAGATGGTAAAACCTGTGTTTAGAGCCACCTCTGATGCATTGTCCAAACGGAAATACTTTTGAGAGAAAAAAAGGAAACCCAGCAACAGGAATGGCAGGAAATGAAGGACGCAGGGCTCTGCTGAGCAAGCGGGGTGTGGGGTCACTGTCATGTGCCCTCGTGGCCCCGCAGAGCTGGACAGCTGCAGCCTCATGTGCACTTAGTGAAGAACAAGGCCCAGTCCTACAGGCACTTCCTGAAGTTCACCTGGGTAATAACGCTGCAGTGACTAACACAGGCCCGTCTTTTAAAACTTCAAAAATATGTATGCTTACTATAGAGACAAAAGGACAGGAAGGAAGTTGGAGAATGTGCATGGCACCATGGTCCAGGGAAGCAGGTGGTGGCACAGACAAGTGAGAAGGTGAGCCAGGAGGGAGGCCCGCTGAGTCCACAGCTCGTGGAGGTGAAAGGGGAGGGCAGCCAGTGAGCATCTGCATCCGCTGCTCAACGCACAAGGCACCAAGTCCGTTACACTACCCGGCCCAGAGTCAGGGGCACAGACAGGGCCGGGACCAGTGGCTCAGAACAGACCTGGAGTAGATCTGGACCTGAGTTCAAACCCTGATTCCACCGGTGACCCACACAAGTTACCTTCTCCAAGTTTGTTTCCTTATTTGTAAGAATAAGGGGGGCAACGTTCACCTCCCTGGATTCTTGCAAGGATTAAATGAAACAACATAAATAAAGGCTTCTGGCTGGCACACACGAACAGACAAGCAGGTTGGTGGGGAAAACCTCCCTGGGATGGAGCAGGTGGGGTGCAGTGAGGTCAGGAGTAACCAGGGGACTCCCGGGTTTCTGGCTTTGGTGACTCAGGGCCACAGATCATGGTGGAGACTGAGAGGCAGGACCAGGCCTGGGGGTGCGGAGAACCGTGGTGATGCTGATGAACTCGGTTTTGCATCAAGTGTGCAGGGCCTAAGGGTCTTCCGAGCGGAGATGCTCATTGGGTAACTGACATGGAAACCAAAGCTCAGGTGAAAGGTCTGGCTTTGAAATACGGGTGTGAGAGTCTGGCATAAAAGCAGAAGAGATGCCCCAGGGAGAGAATAGAGACCCTAACCTTAAGCTAGTCTCTGAGTCTGTGAATGAGCCTCAGGGAGACCGTGAACATTGGGAAACTCTACACGAAGCGTCCTCCGTGTGCATTTTCCTGGTCCAAGCTTTTCATAAGTTTTCCGCGGAGTCTATGCGCCCCCCAATCCCACCTCAAGGTTACCAACCACCGGGGTAGAGTGAGACTCCCCTGGGGAACACGGGTATTCAGGGTCAGGCAGAGACGAAAAAGAAGCAGTCATGGAGACAGCAAGTGACCGTGACACCAACAAGAGACTCTGAGAGGCAACGCACAGGGTCAGACGCAGCTGAGGAACCGACTGAGGTAAGAAGTGACTCTAGCAGCAGAGGTCACGTGCTGGGTCAGGAATGAAGGGAGAGGAGGAAGCAGACACGGCAGGTGGCACAAAGCAAGGCTTTATCATCATTTCATGAAAAAGGGAAGGTTTTGCATAAAGGAACTTGCCTGAGAATCCACAAATGAAATTTCACAAGCCCGAGTCTGTTTCAGGGGCACACGTGGAGCCTCTCGGGTACCACACACTGTGCCCAGAGCCCAGCCTCCTGCGTGAGGCTTCTGTCAGCTGGAGAGAGGTCCATTGCTAGGCAGCCTCCTTTGTGTGTGTTACCAGAGAGAATCTTACAGAATAAATGCTCCATGGCAGGATGCCGATGCAAGCACGTGTTCAGACGCGAGCAGGGCACCTGAAGACAAAGCTCCAGGTAAGCTGAACAGGTGGTATGTTTGTCAACAGCATTGGCTCCGGGAGAGTCAGACTCAGGGTCACTTACTAGCTGCTGCCCTGGGCAAGTTATGAAGGTCCCTCAGCCTCACTTTCCTCACCTGTAAAAGGTGAACGGTAACTCAGCTCCAGGCCTGGCTGTGATTATTTAATGAGATGATATATTTAATCTCAGAGTTCAGGGTCTGACATGGCGTCAGCTCAATCAGTGCTGGCTGGTGCCATGTTTACCGTCTAGAGCAGTGCTGTCCAATGGGCGCTCTGTCTGTAATTATACATTTTCTAGTAGCCCAATTAAAAAATCAAAAGAGGGGCCTCCCTGGTGGCGCAAGTGGTTGAGAGTCCGCCTGCCGATGCAGGGGATACGGGTTCGTGCCCCGGTCTGGGAGGATCCCATATGCCGCGGAGCGGCTGGGCCCGTGAGCCATGGCCGCTGAGCCTGCGCGTCCGGAGCGTGCGCGTCCGGAGCCTGTGCTCCGCAACGGGGGAGGCCACAACAGTGAGAGGCCCGCATACCGCAAAAAAAAAAAAAAAAAAAAAAAAAAAAAAAAATCAAAAGAGGAGTTTGCCCAAGATGATGGAGTAGAAACACCCTGGGCTCACCCCCTCTCACGAGCACCCCAGCATCACAACTATCTGCAGAACAGCCATCGATGAAAAAGACCAGAACCTTCAAGAAAAGATATCCTACAGCTAAAGACATAAAGAAGGAGCCACAACGAGACATGTACTCCAGGTGGGTGACCCACAGGCTGGAGAATAATTGTACTGCAGAGGTTCTCCCACAGGAGTGAGCGTGCTGAGCCCCCGTCAGCCTCCCCAGCCCAGAGTTCCTACAGGAGGAAGATGACCCCCAGAGCATTTGACTTTTAAAGGCCAGCAGGGCTTAATTTTGGGAGCCCCACAGGAGTGGGGGAAAGAGAGACTTCACTCTTAAAGGGCACACACAAAATCTCACATGCACCAGGACCCAGGGCAAAAAGCAGTAATTTGATAAGAGCCCGGGCCAGACCTACGTGTTGGTCTTGGAGAGTCTCCCAGAGAGGTGGGGGTGGCTACGGATCACCCTGGGCCCATAAATACTGGTGGCAGACATATTTGGGAACATTCTATTGTGAGAACATTGCTGTCGGCGGCTGCCATCTTGGCTCATGAGCGCCAAGATCTGGTCCCACCCAACAGCCTGTAGGCAGCTGGGATGCCTCAGGCCAAACAACCAACTGGATGGGGACATAGCCCCACCCATAAGCAGGCTGCCTAAAGACTTCCTGAGCCCACAGCTGACTCTAGACACACCTCTAGGCTTGGCCCTGCCCACCGGCGGGCCAAGACCTAACTCCACACACCAGTGGGCAGGCACTGACCCTTCGCTCCAGGAAGCAGGCACTGGTCTCTAGACCAGACTCACTGGCCAGCAGGCAGACACCAGAAGCAACAAAACTATGATCCCAAAGCCTGCAGATCCAGCCCAGCCACAGCTCACCAGACCCTACTGTGGGACCAGCTGGAACCTGGCCCTGCCCACCACCAGGCCAGCACAAGCTTCAGGACACCCCGGACCCCAGACCCAACTGTGCCAGCAACTGGCTCCCCCACCACCAATGATTTGAAATGAGTTCTGGGATCCCTGGGCCCTGCAGCCAGACTCCAGGACCTGGCTCTGCCTGCCAGCAATCCAGCACTAGCGCCAGGACCTACGTTCACCTGTCAGTGGGTGCGTAACCCCCCTGGAGTCTCTGGTACCCTGATTCCACTCACCAGTAAGCCAGCACTAGCCCCAGGGCCCCCCAGGATTCCTCAACCAGTCACCTCGGGACCAGGTCCATCTACACAGCAGCCAGCAGCATCCACACAAGGCAGGGCCTGAGGACCAACCAGGCCTCCCAGATGGCCCGCATCCTCAGCCCCTCTGACAGAAGGGCCGGCACAGTCCTCTTAGGGGGCACCCCTAGAGCCTCTACCTTGAGTGACAAGGTGGGAGTGCACTGCTGGGACACATAGGACATATCCTACAGAGGGCCACTTTCCAAGGCCGAGAAACATAACTAACCTACCACGTACATAAAAATACAAATCACAACTTAGACAAAGTGAAGCAGCAGAGGAATGTGTTCCAGATGAAGGAACAAGATAAAACCTCAGAAGAAGAACCAAGTGAAGTGGAGGTCGGCAATCCACCCAAGAAAGAGTTCAGGGTAGGGCTCGTAAAGACGATCAAAGGTCTCTGGAGGAGACTGGATGCACAGAGCAAGAAGTTCGAATGTTTTAACAGAAGAGTTAGAAAATATAAAGAACAACCAAACAGAGAAGAACACAATAACTGAAATGAAAAATACACTAGTAGGAACCAATAGTAGACTAAATGATACAGAAGGATGGATCAGTGAGCTGGAAGACAGAGTAGCAGAAATCACTGCTGCTGAACAGGAAAAAAGAAAAAAGAATGAAAAGAAATGAGGACAGTTTAAGAGACCTCTAGGACAACATCAAATGCACTAATATTCTCATTATAGGGGCCCAGAAGGAGAAGAGAGAGGGAAAGAGCCTGAGAAAATATTTGAAGACATAATAAGTGAAAACTTCCCTAGCCTGGGAACGGAGATAGTCACCCAAGTCCAGGAAGCACAGAGAGTCCCATACAGGACGAACCCAAAGAGGAACATACCAAGACACACTGTAATTAAAATGACAAAAATTAAAGATAGAGAATATTAAAAGCAGCAAGGGAAAAGCAACAAATAACATACAAGGGAAGTCCCATAAGGCTATCAGCTGATTTTTCTGCAGGTCAGAAGGGAGTGGCACGATATATTTAAAGAGATGAAAGGGAAAAACCTACAACCAAGAATACTCTACCCAGCAAAGGTCTCATTCAGATTCGATGGAGATATCAAAAGCTTTACAGACAAGCAAGAGCTAAAAGAATTCAGCACCACAAAAGCAGTTTTACAACAAATGTTAAAGGAACTCCTCTAGGTAAAAAAGGCCACAACTAGAAACAAGAAAATTATAAAATGAAAAAGGCAGACATACAGTAAAGGTAGGAGATCATCCACATACAAAGCTAGCAAGGAGGTTAAAAGACAAAAGTAGTAAAATCATCTATATCCACAATAACCAGTTAAGGGGTACACAAAACAATTAGATGTAAAATATGATATCAAAAATAGTAATTGTGAGGGATGAAAGTACACAAGCAGGGTTTTTTAAATGCATTTGAAATTAAGAGATCAGCAACTTAAAAGAATCACGTATATATATATATATATATATATATATATATATATATATATAGGCTGCTATACAAAAGCCTTCTGGTAACAGCAAACCGAAAACCTATAATAGATATACATACAAAAAAGAAAAAAGAATCCAAACATAACAGAAAGACAGTCATCAAATCATGAGAAGAGAACAAAAGAGGAAAGGGTTGGGGGGAAGACCTAAAAAAAAGAATCCAAAACATTAACAAAATGGCAATAAGAACACACATATTGATAATTACCTTAACTGTAAATGATGGACTAAATGCTCCAACCAAAAGACGAAGGCTGGCTGAATGGATGTAGAAACAAGACCTGTATATATGCTGCCTACAAGAGACTCACTTCAGATCTAGAGACACATACAGACTGAAAGTGAGGGGATGGAAAGAGGTATTCCATGCCAATGGGAAACAAAACAAAACAAAACAAAAGCCAGAGTAGCAATAGTTATATCAGATAAAATAGACTTTAAAATAAAGACTGTTGGGCTTCCCTGGTGGCGCAGTGGTTGAGAGCCCTCCTGCCGATGCAGGGAACACGGGTTTGTGCCCCGGTCCGGGAAGATCCCACGTGCCGCGGAGCAGCTGGGCCCGTGAGCCATGGCCGCTGAGCCTGCGCGTCCGGAGCCTGTGCTCCGCAACAGGAGAGGTCACAACAGTGAGAGGCCTGCGTACCGCAAATAAATAAATAAATAAATAAACTAAAATAAAATAAAGACTGTTATAAGAGACAAAGAAGGACACTACATAATGAGCAAGGGATCAATCCAGGAAGAAAATATAACAATTGTTACAGTTGTATATGCACCCAACGTATGAGCATCTCAAAATATAAGGCAAATATTAACAGACAAGGGAGAAATTGACAGTAATGCAATAATAGTACAGGACTTTAACACACCACTTACAGCAATGGGCAGATCAGCCAGACAGAAAAATGAGGAAAACACAGGCCTTAAATGACACATTAGACCAAATAGGCTTAATGAACATATAGAGGGCTTTCCATCCAAAAGCAGCAGAATACACATTCTTTGCAAGTGCTCATGGAATGGTTTGCAGGATAGATCTTGTGCTAAGCCACAAAACAAGTCTCGGTAAATTTAAGAACACCAAAAACATACCAAACATCTTTTCTGAGCACAATGCTACGAGACTAGTTCTATCAGTTTTTCACAACAGAAGTTCATTACTCCCTTAAATTTAACACTTGGAACACTACGTTTTGCACCACAGTGGTTCCTCTGTGACTACAGAAAAGGAAAAGGTCTGAGAGTCTTTCTCCGCTTCCCCTATAAAGACAGGTCTCCTCTGTGTCTCATCTTGCTCGGTCTTTGGTGATCAAGCCACAGAGAGTCAAGGCCGTGTTGTCATGGCTGGGGCTCCCCAGGCTGAAGGAGGCCGCAGCTGCTGCTTGTCGAGCCCTCAGCATGTGTTCCTCCTTGACGGTCTGGCTGACTTAAGTGCTACTTTTCCTTAGTGGTTCATAGCGGGGCTGTGGCTTTGAGCTTGTCCTTTTCTTGGCTCATAAATATATCTATGTCCACCCCATTCCTTTACCAGTCTAGCTCACCACTTAGCAGTTGTTTCACTGTCATCCGGTCATTTTTTTCTCTATATTGCCTACTGTGGTGAGTTTTCAAAAAGCATCACTAGACTTTTAGTGATACTAGCATATTGTGTATCCCAGGAACCTGTCCACCTTACAGTAATCCTCAGGCTAAAGTAGGAGAGGCTAAAAAACAATCAGAAGTATGGATTTAACTCAGTAATAGATCAGCAAATCATTTCGAAATGTAGCGTGAAAATATGATTGTTAGAGAGGGACAGAAATTCTGGACCTCGTCTGCCCGCTGGGGCGTAACGAGAGGGCAGAAGCTGCAGGGTCCAGTCTGGTGGCCGCTGCCCACAGGTCACTACTGAGCACACGAAATGAAGCTGCTCTGGGCTTAGGTGTGCTAGACAGGTAAATGACCAGAGACTTGGCGGGAGGAAAATTAATGCAAAATACCACATTAATACTTTTATATTCATTATATATTGATATGATCATATTTTGGGTATCTTGGGTAAAATAAAATATATTAAAATTCATTTCACCTTTTTCTTTTGATTCTTTTCTGATTTTAATTTACTTTTTAAAATTTTTATACAATTTTAAAGGTTACACTCCATCTACAGTTATTACAGAATATTGGCTCTATTCCCCATGTTGCACACTACACCCTTGTAGCCTGTCTTACCCCCAGTAGTTTGTACCTCCCCCTCCCCCTCCCCTACGTTGCCTCTCCCCCGCACCGTTAACCACTAGTTTGTTCTCTACGTCTGTGAATCTGCTTCTTCTGTCACATTCACTAGTTGGTTGTATTGTTTAGATGAGTTAAGTGATCATTAAAACAGTATGTTGCTATACACCTATTCCACCGTGTAAATCAACATACCTTTTCTATGATCACTTAACTTATAAAGTAACATAGGTTTTTGAAGAGCTAGATTCAAACCCTGCAAAGGAAGAACTTAAGCGAAGAAACGGAAATTATTGTCTGAAGTCAGCACGAGGAGAACAATTCAGCAAACATCAGAAGCCCAAAGTGTTTTAAAGAGCCCGGGCCGACGATTCCAGGGGCAAGACCCCTTCTGCTGTCACCAGGCTGCAGAGTCACCCACCACCATAATCTGATGTGTTATGTTCACAACCAGCATGGTGCCCAGCGGCCTGGTTATACCTGGTAAACTCTGACTGAAGGATGCAAGGAGATGAAGGAGCCAGTTCAGAAAGATCAAAGCTCATGCTTCAGTTTGGACGCGTTACCTCTAGAAGGAAAAACACGTATCTATTTGGAGAGTGTAGGGTACTGTGAAACCCAGCAGATCTGGGCACTAACTGGTGGTGTGACCTTGCATTTATTACTGAACTTCTCTGATTCTAAGTTTCTCCATCTGTAAAATAGGACAATTGATACCTATTTTGCAGAAATATTGTGAAGATGACATATAATGTATGTAAAAGTGCTTTGCGTGGTGTCTGACAAAACAGGTGTTTAATAAATAGCTGCCATTGATGATAGTAATAATAAATGAGATACTCATATTTATTTCCGTATCACTATAAAGGCTTAAGTCTAAAAGATGCCGCGTGCTGCAACTAAAGATCCCGCGTGTCACAACGAAGATTCCACACGCAGCAACGAAGATCCTGCATGCAGCAACTAAGACCCGGCGCAGCCAAATAAATAAATATTTAAAAGAAAAATAAAGGCTTAATTGGAAAAAGGTTTTAATGAAAGGCAGTACAAGGTAAAGGTCACTAAACTGATTTCCTTTTTGAGTCTGTGTATACAAGTTAGATTCATGCTCTCAATCTTTGAAACCCTGAATGGTTTTATCAAATTTAATTTTTCCTGGCTTAATGAAAAATGAAGAGAGATTGATCTTGAATACTTCTCTGTAAGTGACCTTGAAAACTGTGTTGTTTTTCCAAATGATAACATTTTATTACAGAAAAAGCATCCCAAATATAGGATTTCATAAACACTGATAAGTGAACAAGTGCAACTTTAAAAGTAAATACAGGGCTTCCCTGGTGGCGCAGCGGTTGAGAGTCCGCCTGCCGATGCAGAGGACACGGGTTCGTGTCCCGGTCTGGGAAGGTCCCACATGCCGCAGAGCGGCTGGGCCCGTGAGCCATGGCCGCTAGGCCTGCGCGTCCAGAGCCTGTGCTCCGCAACAGGAGAGGCCACAGCAGTGAGAGGCCCGCGTACCGCAAAAAATAAACAACAAAAAAAGTAAATACAAAGTAAAGAGGCAAAACCTACAAGCATTTTGCCTTTAAGAGAAAATGTAATGCTCTCCTACAGAGGTGATCCCACCCAGAGCACAAATGTGGCTCCATCTCCTGTAAAGACATCAGGTTTGCTTTCTGAACTATGCCCAGTTTAACAATTTCAAAATGATAGCAAGAGGTGGCACGGAATAAATCACTAAGACCAATTAACTTTCTATTGACTACTACTCAATAAAGGCTCCCCATCACACTGTGACAATTTAAAGCCAAAAACTGTGCTTTTTTTAAAACAAAATAGGTATTCATCCATAACAGAATGTGTGTGTGTGGGGGGGGTGTTAATGTGTGCTTTTCCACATCTGTGTGTGTATATGCTTTAAGCCTGATGTACAAGGAATTCCTCCTCACCCATGGTCCCAAAAGGCCTTCTCAAGTTACCAGGGATTCCTTGAGTCAGGAAGACGTAGTACGTCTGAAAAATAATCTCACGCTAAAAAATTAGTATTATGACTTTTTTCCTGTTAGTAGTATTTGCATTTTAAGAGTGAATTTCCCTAAAAAAGAAAACTCAAAGAAATCTCTCTTAGAATCTAGGAAATGCAAACAGCATTGCTACAAAGATTTTGACACAAAGACTTTGTATGCTGGTAGCAGAATATTAGTTGTCTGTGACAATAAGGGGATAGAACTCTTCCTCAATTCCCCTCAAGTCCAGCTCCACGGGTGACTTTTTACTGCAGCTTAAGATCAGTCTGGTTTCGAGTAAGAGATCTGCTTTTGGCCTCACAACTCCGGGGTAATTGCCATGTGTGTGCATGTGTGTGTGTGTGTGTGTGTACATGCACGAGCATGGAGACTTCAAGTCAATAAACTGCACCATTAAAATCTCAGTAACACTGAGGGTCCAACTGCCAAATTGGACCTCGCACCTGGCTTGCTTCTGACTGGTGTGAAACGTGGGAACGAGCGGGGAGGCATCCCATGTGCAGGCTCCCAGGCAAGGCGGGCTCCGCTTACCTTTCTTTGGTCTGGGTTTCACTGGCAAGGACTCCTGTTTTTCCATTGCTGCTTCTCTTTCTTTCCATCGGCGGACCTGCTCCTCCCTCATCTTGAAGAACAGGATCTGTTTCTGTTCTTCGCTGAGCTCTGCCAGCAGATCAGGATCTATGTACATCTCTGACAGTATCTGTTTCAGCATCTTTGCAAGGCTGGAGTCTTTTACACCTGTGGCAAAAGTTCTTGAAAATGGCTTCCAGGGCTGCCTTCACCTGGGCTGGCCCTGGGAGGCACCCACAGACCTTCCCCAAGACTGGAGGGGCTGGGACAGTAATTCAACACACTGGCTCTGGGTTCCCGGCACCAAGCATCCTGTCCAGAACGCCACTCGTGAACCTGCAAAGAGCAACAGCCAAAATGCAGGGCGTGTTAAAAAGTGTTAAAATGTGCAGACATGGGGCCAGGACAGGCTTAGGAATAAAGCTTGGAGGAAATACAGTATCGCTTTTCATTTCACAAGAAAGCTGAAGCAAGCTTTGTTAAGAGTTTGTGTAACCTGAATCCTGTAATTTCCAAAGATACTTTATCAAAAAACAAAACAAAAACCCTAACTTTTTACAGGTCAATCTCAGGGAAACAAAAAAATTAGCAGAGGTTTGGCCTTCTCCCAACTAAGCAAACATACTATTACCTCAGAGCCCAACAAACCACTACGAGTTAAAGAGACAAAGGCACAGGGAAAAATTGAAAGAAGTTATTTCAAAAGGAAATACCGTTTTTGGGATTTCTCAGAATTACCCACCCAAACCCAAACCAAACCTAAGCCATGCTCAAGGAAGGAAAAAGAAGAAATAAAAATTAGACCACAGTGCCATTTTCCCATTTCTCCTTAAAAGTAGCACTAAATAAACACAATTATGTACTTTCATCTTCATGTGCAGGTGCAGGAGAGAACATTCATGTACATTTTGGAAGGTCACCAGGTTTTAGGTGTACCTCTTCCAGATAACCTAATTTAATAGGGTCTAAATTTACAGACCAGATAAACTGGGGGAGTGGAGGTGACCAGGCTCATCACAAAGGGTCCTGGCTCTGTAAGAGAGTTTCTCAGAGGAAGGAACCTTGGACCTAAGCACACAGGTTGTTTCATGGGGGTGCCTACCCCACTGCGGTTTCATTCTACTTCACACGTTTCTATTTGGTCTATTTAAAAAAATATACCAAACCTTCATATTTTTGTAATCAGAAGGAAATAATGTATAGATTTCCATTCTGAAAAAAAAAAAGACGTTTATTTGGTTCCAGTGTAATAGGATACACAAGAAAAGCTTACTTATTTTGACTTTCCAGGATCACCTATGGTCTAAGAAACTGATGAATCCTTTTGTGCTCACAATGCCTCAATGATCCCACCACCTAGCCATGCCCTCTCAAATATCTTTTTCTCCAAACTAAGTTCAAATGCTCTTAAACCTCAGACTAGTCACTTAGCCACACCATGGCTCTCCCAGTTCCATCACCTGGTCCTTCTCCAGCCAGACTGTGATGCCCCTCTCACCCCTGGGAGGCCCCTGCAGCTTCACCTTTTCATACTCCTCCTCATGCATCTGTTTCTCCATTTACACCAGTCTTCAGAAACAAGCATGAGCAACAGCCCAAGAGCCAGGGTACCCAGAGTGGTTTGCATACACAACACATAGTTCGATTCACTAACGAGTCATTGTGTAGCAGGGACCTTTATTGAGGCTACCACGACTCCCGCTAACTGCATCCTACAATCTGTGGCATTCAACTACCAAAACTCAAATGGAACACAACGTTAAGAGAAAATTTAAATTAAAGGCACCGTCTGACTTTAACTCAGTCAGCCATGCCCGCCCCAGGCTCCCTGGCTAGCTTTGTATTTTGCTTTGAGGTGATCTTCAAAGGCTGTAATGGCCACAGTACTGAAGTTCTGGCCACAGTACTGAAGTTCTGCGATGCTTTCTTGACTCTTGGGTCTCACAGCTTCTCCAGGGGTGGGTCAACTAAATCCACACTAAAGGGAGGTTTCCCGAGGCTGAGCTCTTATCTGTATGTGTCAGAACCGCAGGAAGAATGCAGGTCCTCAGCTCACTGGACTCTGGTGCTCCGAGACCAAGTGGTAAGAAACCAAAGTGAATGAGTCCTTGACATTCCGGTAAATGTCCTTATGCTGGCACATTCCTTGAGCAGGGGTTGACTTCCACAGAAATTAAACATGGGGAAGGGAACAGCCCAGTGAAGCTGGAGGCTTCCACTCTGTTTCCCAGTTTGAATCGGGTGACTCGCAGCAACAGGGACAGTGTGGGTTGAGCCTAAAAACTAAAACCCTGAAAGGGCCAAATAACCCCCCCACTTCCCCACCCAGAGCGCTCCTGGTCACAAGTGCTGACACCTGCCGCGCAGCCACTACCTTGAGCGCTTGACATGCAGTAACTAATGAATCTTCGCCATAATCTTGGAGTTCAGTCCCTCACTATCCCCATTTTATAGAAGATGGAAAGGGGTACGCCGGGCGGTCTGGCTCCAAGTCAATGCAGCAGAGTCTGTGAGCCCAGAATCAGAGCATCATCGGGATGCGGTACAACTGGAGAAGTTTTAGAATGAAAACCAGCAAGTTCTCGCGAGAGCGGAAACGCTGAACCGAAAGCGCATGAGGCAGGGTCCCTCTCGGGGACAGAAGCCTCACCCCCGCAACTGCAGGTGAGCTCGGGGGAGGCCAGGTATTGAAAAGCCCCCACGCCAGGAAGGACAGCGGGAAATGACCGCCATGCCGGCCCAGGCGTGGATGCTGCTGCCCACGGCATTCACCGGGCACTCAGTCTCCTTGGCTCCCCCTCCGCTGTCCCTGGCAGCAACACGGGCGGACCGAGGGGTGCAGGGCCGCTCTGCACCTCGGGGATGACACGTTCAAGCGCTCACAGCTTCCATTTTGTGCTGTTTCGCCTTTTGTAGCAAACATGGGTTTTTTTGGCATTAAAGATAACTAGTGGACCTTAAGGGAAAGACACTGGCTTCCCTCTGTCCTCAGAGGAAACTTGGGGACCCAGCTGACAACACTCTTGTGGGGCGAGGCTGCTGAATAATATGCACTGCCTGCCACGCTGAGGCTGTGGACTCCCAGTGGTGTGAACGAACGCCTTCCTCAAATACAGCTCAGGCCGCTTACGGGACGGCCAGCTCTGCCTTGCGGGCTGTGTGTCTCTGGGCTGTCACTTCACTTCCCTGTAGTGAGTTTCCTCGCCGCGAAATGAGCCTGAATTGTGACTCTTTGTAATCTGAGGTCTAGGCCCTATAATCTAGCGGGGAGTTACGGAGACAAGTGGAGCCCGGGTAGAGGAAGCAGAAACGAGGAAATTAACTGACCAGGGTTTCCCCACTTTACCCCGGACAATCAGTGCTGCTATTGATTCAAACAGGCGTGACTTTCCGTGTCTAACACACTGAGGGCAGCAGCCTTCCACTTACGCAAGATCCAGTGAAAAGGAAAGCTCGGCTAACTCGGTTTTCTTCTCGTACAACACTTTTCGTAAAAGACAGAAATGACAAGCAACAAGTCCACATCTGCTACTTTTTCCAAAAATAAATTTCTAAGGAGTCACAGTTGTCTTTTCAGGATGCCCAGAGATGTGGCCTAGCTCTCACAGTTTCCAGAGCCACTGTCCTATTTTTTTAATTGTATTTTTAACGACTCTGAGACCTTACCCAAAATGCCAGAGATACAGCCAAATCAATAATAAAAATAGTGTGATAATAAAAATCAATAAAAAACGGTATCACTTCAATGGTAAGAATATAGTTTGAATCCTAATTCTTTTAAAACAGCCAGCTCTGTTTTCAGACTTTCAGTTATCTTACTCAACTTTATGTTATTAATCTATCTGCACAAGGGCTATCTTTGAGGATAAAATCAATTGCCAAGAGTGACAGAAATTTGGTAAATTTTGTAAATATCCACCGCTCTTCAGAAATTTGAAATCACTGTACCCGGATTTACCCAGCAACTCCACTCATGCCAGATCTACGCCCGCATACGCCTTCCACTTACTTCTTCACTCAAAAAAAAAACAAAAACAAAAACAAAAACAAAAAACTGTATCCAAGTCGTTGTTTCTATTAAGCAGGAAGTCAAACAAAGCCCTTTAGGAGGCGAGCAGGGACTAAGTTTAGAAAGAGGGGAGCTCGCCTGCCTCCTTCCTGTGACTCCTGCGGGGGAAAGACGACTCTGAGCGAACCTGCACAGTGACTCGCCGCCGACCCTCACGACACCCCGGGGGCGCCCGGCGAGCCCGAGGGCGGGGGAAGGTCACCGCCGGGCCGCAGCACCGTCCGGGCCCGTCTTCCGGGGACGGCGCGCCCACCCAGGGCCCCGCGCCTTCCCCCCGCGCCCCCGGCGCCCTCGAAGGAGGAAAGCGCCCCCGCCGCCCGGCCCGCGCGCGCCCGGCAGGCCGTCCTCGCCCGCCCGCGACCCCCACGCGACCCCACCCCGCCGCTCGCGCGCTCCCTCCCGGGCAGCCCCGCGCGCGCCCCTCGGGGACCCGGCCCGGAGCCGGAGCTGCCCGCGCGCCCCGCGGCCCCGCGCGCCCCTCACCACGACCACCGGCCCGGCCCTCAGCGCCGCGGCTCTCCCGCCGTTGCTGCGACACCGGACACCCGACACCGGACACCGCTCCGCCCGCACCTGAGCCCGCCGGGTGGAGGAGCGTGGGGCCGGCCGGCGGGACCCTGACCCGCGGGAATCCCCGCGCTCGCTGGCTCCTCCCGGCCCTTCCCTGCCGCCTCCAGCCTATGCGGGGCTGGGCCGCCCGGGGCCGTCGGGCGCGTGGGAGGGGAAGGTGTGGGCCGAGCACGTCCCCGCCCGCCCCGCCCGTGGTCCAGGCCCGCCCGGGCCGCCCGCACCTGCGGCCGCCGGGGCTCATCCCTCCACGCGTGTCCCGCGGGCCGCGGCGGGTCCCGGCCAGGCGCCGGGCGTCCTGGCAGGTGGGGCCCAGGCAGGCGGGCGGGACCTTCTCAGCTGCACGGGCTGAGCTTCTGCTCCGGCGTCGCTGGAGCTCACTTTTTTTTTTTCTTTCCCTTTTGTTGACCTGAAGTAAATTATCAAACTCTCCGGCGCTTGTCCGTACGGGTGTGGCTTCGTAGGAAGCCAGGACCAAGGAGGAGAAAGGCTGGAAAAGATGAAGCCAGCGGAGAGGGGGGAGAAAATGAAAGAAACGCGGCGAGAAAGAAAGAGGGTAAAGGAAGGCCGTGGACTGCGGCCAGGCCAGGTCGGGGTGTTGCACGGGGGCGGAGCTGGTGCGGACCGAGAAGGAAATCTGGGAGGACAGTTCAGCAGACGCAGAGCGGAAACGCTGGAGGGCATTTTACGTCTAGAGGAACGTTCAGAATGTGTGAAGCAAACAGCCTGCTTTGGGGACGCCCAGGTCGCAGGTGTCCGGGAGAGAGGCTGTAAACAGCGAGTGTGGAGCTCGTCTACGCAGCCCACCTGACTTGCTCCTTCAGAAATGAAACCCATTTCTAGCCTCTCCAGACCTCGGAAGATACTCAAAGGTGGAACTTGGGGGCAGAGGTCAGGACTCCTGAGGAGCTATTTAAGAACTATTCTAGGGATCCTATCAGGGAAGAATTTCTGGTTGGTTTTGGTTCCCATTGCTTATTAAATGAATGGCCTGTAGGGTGTTTCTGGCCGGAGTGTCATTTGTCCCCCCGGCTAGCTGCTGTGGCCAACTCCGAGTGAACCCTACCACTGTATGGTGGAGCCGTTGAAGAACTACGAAGTTAGCATTTGACACATCCGAGAAGCATTTAATGAATACCTGCTGGGTGCCGGGCCCGTGGTGACACTGGGACCCACAGGGAGCAGACAGCCGGACCCTGCTGCCGTCCTCGGGGCAACACTGCCTTGTACAGTAGCTGTGTGTATGTTTTATGCCTCTTTGAAATCATAAACGTGATGCCAGGACTGATCCCAGGCAAGTTTGAATCCTACCTGACACCCAGGCACACGACAGGCACGCAGTACACGTTGGTTGAATGGATGTTAACAGCCCGCCTGAGCACAGGCTTTACACTGCCTCCTTCTCTCCGTTAGGAGCCCGGTGTGTCTTTCCTTTTCTCTGCCGCCTCCTCCACATCTTCCTTGCCCTGGACCTCGCTCCTGTATTGGTAAGATATCTCTTCTCCTCCTTGTCCCCCTCTCCGCTACCACCTTCCCTTTCTGCTCTTTCTCTCCCATCACCCATTATTTCCCCTTTCCATTGGCATAATCTGATACAGAAAATATATTTTTTCGTTAATTTCAAAAGCAGACAGTTAAAATGTTGTCTATTGCTCTAAAAACAACACTGGCTCTGTTACTTAATTATGAGGCCCTCAATTATTTTCCCTCCCTTTGGGCCCATGCCCTCAGAAGAAAGCATGTCCCCACCCCGTGATCCAAGATGAGTTGTGGAAGGGTTGCCGCCTTCACATGCCGGCAGTGCTCCTGTCGAGTGTGAGGTCTGGGCCACCGGGCCTTGGCAGGGGCCTGGGGCTGAGCCTCTCCTGCTTGCTGGCCACGGGCGAGTCATAGACCCCTATGAAGGGGGTGTTCAGGAGTTCCCGATGCCCATCCAGGGCAGTGTTCCAAGAGAAGAGCTAAATATCTAAATATCTTTTTACTTTATACTAATATTTAAAATTAGTCATTTATTCATAGTAATGGATACCATGAAGCAGATGGCCTAAGTTTTGACGAACACGTTCCGTGGCATTCCTTTTAGAATTTTGCTTAAGATCCCTGCTTGTAGGCTGCCATGTACAGCCACGCGGCCGGCTCTGTGCCGCTGGAGGGGCGCCGAGCAGAGGCGACAAAGCATAGGTCACCCCCCAGCTGTGAGACACAGCAGCCCTAGTGCTGCCAGGAAGACCAAGAAGACCACTTTTCATAAGTGTGTGAGTTTTATAGAAAATGAAAGTTACCTTCAGATGTTTTCTTTAGAAAATAGCATAAACACCAATAATGTTTTTCCTCTCATACTTTATCATCAGTAACAGAAAGTCCAGCCATGCTTTTAATTCTCCAAGAAGTAAGCTATACATTTGTCCCTCAGTGACTGTGAAGTAGATGTGAAAGAAAAAGACTAAGAAATTTTAATTTTACTAAAAATTGACCAAATCTCAAAATAAATCTGAGTCGTCAATTTTTTTTTTTAACCTATTGAAGGGCTACTTTGTCTTCAGTTTTTTGCCAGCAGTTAGATTTGATTTTGAACGATTTTCATTCCTTTATGACTCTGTGTGGCTTTTATTTTTTCATCTTCATGAATATCAAGATAAATTATTGGTCTTTACATCATTTTTAAATTAATTAGAGTACTCTAATTTTGGATGTTTCTGCTGAATGACCTTTATGGAATTGTTTCCTCCAGACCCACGCTATGCGCTGGTGACAAGACGTTCCTCATTTCTTGTGTTTCTGTAAAAGCCGTTGCTAGCATCCTGGCACCGTTGGATCTTCCCAGGCAGCTTGGAGTAGGTCTCCTAATGCAGATAAAACCAAAGTCTCATCTCTTAATCTTGGACCAGATTCAGAATCAGGTTTTGATTTCCTAACCTCTTTCTTACGTGCCATCTTTTCAAAAATTACACAGATTCATTTTAGTTTTATAAAGCTTTACTGCTGGGGATCCCAGAAGTAGTTCTCAAGCACATATTAAAATAACCTAAGGGAGGGGCTTCCCTGGTGGCGCAGTGGTTGAGAGTCCGCCTGCCGATGTAGGGGACATGGGTTCGTGCCCCGGTCCGGGAGGATCCCACATGCCGCGGAGCGGCTGGGCCTGTGAGCCATGGCTGCTGGGCCTGCGCATCCGGAGCCTGTGCTCCGCAGCGGGAGGGGCCACAGCGGTGAGAGGCCCGTGTACCGCAAAAAAAAAAAACCCTAAGGGAGGTTTAAAGTTTGCCCCTTTGTCCCCTCCCCCAAGGGGTTCTTCTGATGGGGATGGGATGGAGCCCAGACATCAACATTTTTTCCAGCACATCCTAGGAGGTCCTAAGGTGTGGCCAAGGGTGAGAACCACTAAAATATGTGGGAACAAAGTGAATTGGTTAAGGGAGATTTTGAAGGAGTAGTAATGGCAGCCCCTAGACTTGACTAAAATAAACATAAAACTAGATGTTCACCGTCTTGGTTCTGGTCTTGAAGTTAGTCCCACAACCTTGTCTGGGGATGGACAGCCTCTCATTTCATAAATGCAGTGTCTGGCTCGTCGCTGCCACTCAGTAGGCCTGAGTTTTGCTTCTTTCCTTCCATTCACTGCTTCCTGGTTGTGAAACCCAGATGTTCCCTCTGGCCTTTTAGTTGAGGACAGGGCTTCGCACTCTGGCCCAAAGGCTCCCACCTAGGCTCCTGGCTCCGGGCGTCCTTGCCTTTGCTGGGGATAGCTCTTTAGTTCTGCCGTCTAGGGCCATCTCCCCCATTATACCCTGTTTGCCTAAAGACTCTTCTTTAACAGCAGGGAGAGCCTCACCCTGGGGTAAAGTAAGATACTATGCCTCTTCCCCTAAGTGTATGTTTAAAGAAGAGCCAGTATATGGCCTCAACGGTGAATGCCATTGTTTAAGTTTGAAACGGAGAGTTGATGTTATTGGCAGGTCAGCATTTTAACAAGGACATCTGTGTAGCATCCAGTATAATGGAAGGTTATGGCCAACAGATGACAGGTCATGCTTTATAAATAGGGAATATGAAAGAGGACAGACTCCCTTTGGAGAAAGGAGTCTATTCATACAGTTTATGTAGCCACACTGGGAACCGTCAATGGGAGTGCGTGTTGCAGCTCTGTTCTCACTAAAGGATAGTACATCATATACAACGTTTAGGGCTGGAAGGAATTTGGACGTTATCTGGACCTCATTTCGCAGCTGAAAAAAATGGGGGGAAAGCAAGGTTAACCCTAACAGAGCTTTAGTGGTGAAAGCAGAATTAAAACAAAGAGTTTCTGACATACAGTCTTTACAGAGTTATTATACTATAATAAATGAACCAGATCATTGACCTTACCGAGTTCAGGAGTAAGAAGGAAGGGAACCATCCCCTGTGTTTCTCTTCCCACATAAGCACCTCTGTCTGGTGATGAAGTGGCAGACAGGAGCCTCTTCGGGGCTGCAGCAGCTCGAGGCCAGCTATGGGGCACAGGTCTCCCCTCTGGGCTCTGCTGGCCATGCTCACAGCACTTGCAGAAGGAGACTTGCAGGTGCCACATCGAGCTTTTCAGCCCCTCTGGAGAAGGCGGACCTGAGGCTGTGACCCTCCCTCTTTCTTCAGTGCAATAAGCAGGTACTGATGGAACCACCAATCAATTCTGAGTGTTTCCTTGGGTCAAATTCTGCCCAGAGGAAGAGACGTAAGAAGAAGAACAGAGGAATCAACGCCAGAAGAATAAGGAGAGTGGAGGTGATTTTTTTTAATGTCTACACGACTCAGCTGATTTCCTAAGTGAGCTTTGCTTCCCATTGGTGCTTCCTGTGGAGCCTCAAATCTGTACTCCTTCCTAGCAGGGGAGGGGTTCACACATGAGAGGGGGAAGAACGCATCCAGCATCCAGAAATTACTTTGAGTCTTTAATGGAAGAGGAGGAATTTCTGGTCAATACTGGGCTTGAAAGCATGAATTTTATTGCTAGTTTTGCTGTGTGGTGAGCAGCCCTCCCAAACTGGCTGAAAAAAAAGTCTAATCAAATGCATGGGAAACAAAAGACTCAAATCCTACTGTTTTTTCCTTTAAATAACATTTCCTAGTTAGACCCCAAGGAAGTAACATATGTCACTAAAGAGATGACACTTAATGTCAGATAGAAATGGTTTCTAGTCCTCCGAGTGTGCGCTATATCATCATGACACCGTAAATCTGTACAGATCAACATTTCAAAGCACTTTCAAGCTATGATTTCCTTCAGTCCTCCCAACATGTTTGGTGAGATAGGCCTTTGGATCTTAAGTGACAAATGGGGACACTTGGGTTCAGGGCAATTCCATGACTTGCCTGGTTTATACATTAGCTTGGGCAGTAGTGGACCAGGGCTGGGACTCGGGTCCTCCCACACCTAGTCCAAGGCCCTTTTCCCCACACCCTACAGCCTCTGTCACCCTGTCATTCTCCCTGTGTGCATAGGATGGCTGGAGCTTTGTCTCATTATCTTTGCAGCCCCCAAGCCTAGCCCAGGCTGTGATATAGAGTAGATACTGAACACATGTTTGTTGACGAGCTGAAGCAATCTAAATTTGGGCTTGCCAAGAGAGAATCAGTGCCTCCCTGAAGAGTCTGGGTAAGCTTATTTTTGGAAATTAAGGTTAAGTAGCTTTGCAGCCTAAGAACTTATCAATGTGTTTTGAGGAATTATCTTAACCCCAGGAATGGCTCATGTAACTTGAATGTTCTGACCTGAGACGCTAGTCTGTATGAAAGGAGGGGATAATCTCACGGGGATTATATCATTATCCTGCCTCAGAATCAGATGTCTTTTTTAAATTTTCCCTTAATGCTTTATTATTTTTCAAATTATTATTCATTATGTGCAATGATGTAAATCTTTTATCCCTATGATGTGAATGGCACACATGTGAGCAACTATTGTTTTGAAATACATAGCATTTTCTGACCCAGAAGGATGATTATTTACATGATCAGTCTTGCAATTTTAGGACTGCACCATCTTGAGTTTATTCAACTGTTTCATTGCTGTTGGTTCTCCAACTAGATTATAAATTCCTTCAGATAGACTTGTGCATTTTATGTATTTTATCTCCCTCATGCCTAATGAAGGACCAACACAAAACATGGATTTCTGAGTACACAGATCAAGGCAAAGAATGTAGATTCCCTTGATGGAGCTCTTAGTGTAGTCTGGCAATGTTCGCTAGAGAATGTTTTTTTTTTAGTTTTCATCTTGATCCAACTTAATATTGTAGTTGGGATGGAATTCTGTTTTATTAAACTCCTCATAGTATTTCCTAAGAGTTATATATTTGTATAATGAAACTTTCTGTTGGTAGGGCAAAAAAAGTAGACGGAACTGAGGGAGCTGCTTCTAGGATATTTGCATTAAGAAGAGAAGCCACATGTGACCTCACCTTCTCTTCCTGCTTTTCCCTCACTTCTCAAATAGCATGTGAAAACCTACAGATGGGAATTTCCATTGCTAAAATGAAAAGGAAATGAATGATTGCATCTGCTGGCTTGTCAAACATTTAGTAAACCCATGTCTTTGGGGGTGGGGGGGGGTAATGAAAAGAAACAGTCCCTGATGGCCATGAGCAAATACCTAAGAGGGGGAGATGTCATGAATAAAAACAATTAAAATAATTGTAATAACGAGGTTGAAAATATAAATACTACAAAGGCCACAGAGATAAAGGTGTGTGAGCATTCATGAGAAGACAGATTACATCAACCTGGGGGACTCTGGAAACTCTGATGGTTATCAGAGAACTCATCGTACATTCCTTCTTCCTTCCGGTAGCTTAGTCATAGGGGCTGGTGGGAATGCGTGGGGCAGTCACAGAGGCACTTGGGGTTGTCAGTGAGGCTGAACACATAACAGGATTTTATGAAGGTTTTCTTAATTAGAAAGTTTTAGTCCTCTGGTCTGATCTTTCCAGCTTGTATCAGTTATCTCTTGCTGCATAACAAACACCAAAAACTTAGTGACTTTAAACAATAACCTTTAACATTGCTCATGGGTCCGTGGGTTGCCAGGAGGGTTATCCTGCTGGTCTTGCCTGGGCTTGTTCTTGCGGGGCAGCTGGACCCTGGGGCAGGCATGTGGCCTTTGACTCTCATGGGGTCCAGGCGGATTTCTCCACTGGCAGCAGCAGCATTCCAAGAGCACACGGCCCGGTGTGTCACAGCACATGTGCTCGTGTCCTGCTGGCTGAGGCAAACCCAAGGCCACCTCCAGAGTCAATATAAGAGGGGCTACGCTGCACAGATTGTAGGAAGTGTGACTCACTGGGACCATTACTGGTACAGTGTACCACACAGTCCAGCACAGAACTCTCTAGAACATGGACAGCTTGCCCAGGAAAGCTCAGAGTTGTATAGGAATTTATTCCGCTGTTTCCTGCATTAGCTTGTTTCTGTAGATGTCTCATGTGGAGTGTCTGGACAACCCCTGGACTGGGATAAACCACTGGTGACGCTACCTACAAGAACCTTTCCTTCCTTTTCTTTTCTTTCTTTCTTTTCTTTCTCTCTTTCTCTCATTCTTTCTCCCTCCTTCCTTCCTTCTTTCCTTCTCTCTCTCTCTCTCTTCCTTCCTTCCTTCCTTTCTTTCTTTCTTTTTCTTTCTTTGTTTCTCTCTTTCACTCTCTCTTTCTCCCTCCCCCCCTCCCCTCCCTCCCTCTCTTCCTTCCTCTCACTTGCCCATGCTAACTTAGGGAATGTTAACGACTAGAATTCAGATCTCAGTCTAATGATCTCTGCATAAGCCACCTCCCTCCCTCTCCAGCCCCTGTGGATATCTTGTCTCCAGTTTCATTTACTTTGTAACATTTGAGGATTTCTTGTCTAATATTTTATGTGCTTTTCAATATTTATGATTAATTTATTTGCTGTTTCCTCTACTTTTCAATGCTATGAATACTCCTTATTACTTCACAATCTCTCATTAATTTCATTTTTACCATGTTTAACATTAACTAGTAGAGACACTACAGAGGAATGACCCCAAACCAGATCCTGCAGCCCTGAACCTTACATTCCCCAAGCTGTGTTTCCTCCTGTTTATTTTTAACTTTGATTTACTTTGCTTTAGCTGGTATTCTGACCATGAGACTATGTCTGACACTTGATAATGTCAGTTGTTTTTCAGAAAAGAGGTGATAATTCCATATCAAATAAAGCTCAGCTTGTAACTGTAAGTGAATTCAGAGCACATTTCTTATAGGCTTTATTTTTCATTAAGCCTAAGGGTTTAACTTAACAAACAGCAGAGTGCTGAACAGGATGTTGAGTACTTCTTTCTGTTGTGCCTTTTCTCTGAGTCCCAGTTCCCCAGTCTGTCAGCCACTATGCAGGGATAAGTGGGCATCTCTGGGAGCCACAGTAATGCTCTCAGCTTGCTTGCACCTCTGACTCAAGCCAGGAAGTAAATTGACATTAGGATAGCAGGTCCCTGAGCAAGGCACATAGTCTGTGTTCTGTGTGTAAGGTTCAGGTTAAATAAGCAAACAAATCCAAACCTGTGGGTTCCCTTCCTCAGGAGGCCTGGTGCTGGGTCATGCAGTGCTGTCGTCCATGGGCTGCCTTGAGCCTCGTCATCACCCCTGTTATCATTATTCATATTGTTCTCCTCACTTGTCATCAAGCAGCACATTTTTGTTCAGGCTCAAGTGCATGTGAAGGGCATGGAGAGAAGAAGAGGGCGTGTCACAGGAAATGATGTCCGGGTTTTCCTTTTGGCTCAGTTTCAGGCTGTTGGAAGGAAAGGTTGACAATCTCACCATATCCTCCTTCGGTCAGGTTGCCTTTGGGAAATTTCGTTTGAATTTGAGTGCCACCGTTAAAGGTGACATCAATCATGGACACGTGTAGCTTTTCCGGGGAAGAATGGATACGTTAAGTACAGTTAAAGGAATTGGGGGGTGATTAGCCTGAACCCAAGAAAGCTTGGGGGTATGTGGGAACCTCCTCAAATAGCTGAAGGAGTCTCACGTACTAGAGATACCTTGGGCAAATGAGGACCTTTGAAAGTTGAGGTCAGTTATTGCTCACGACATCTCATCTCTTCTGGTAATCGTCATTTAGCAAATGAAGGACAATGGAAACTTACCACCACCTTCACTCTGGCCTGGTCCATTTCCTTATTTATGGCTACACTGGGTTTCACAAGTGTCATTTCTGGCCGTGTATCCTTTCCAAATATGTTCACCCACAACTGCTGTTTCAAACCTATTATGTTTCTTGCATTAAAGCTCATGCCACGGTGTCAGACTCTTTCATGAAGCTGTCCCACCTCATCCCTTTCACCACTGTCACCTACTCACCTCCCAGGCGTTGCCCCTCACTCACAGACTTTGAGACCTGTTACAAAGTCTTCCCCTCCACGCGCATTCCTGCCAGCGACCTGGAAAATCTCACCGTCTACCTAGATAGAGGATCCATCCCACCGCATAGCTCAGCCTTTCCTGGGTCTCTTTACTTCCGAAGACATCCTCTCCTCCTTTGGCTCTTTCCCCAGCCTGGATCTTCTGTACCTCTTAAATTTGGTACTTGAACATAGCAATTTCTGGCCACAGCCTGCTGTTCTCCCAATTTTCTCATGAACTCACACCGCACTGCTCTTTTAGCTCAAAGGAACCTTTATTCCCTGATTCCTTTCATTTTATTGGCTTATCAGCTACCCACAGCCCCTTCCTTCTTCTCTCCCCAGCATAGTCCTCCTTCGCTGATTTCTCACCACCACCTTCCATTCCCTTACTCCTCCCTCATTTTGCTGGAGAAGGAAAATCCCACAGTGATGAGGATAAGGGCTACCTAGACTTATGGCTCTAACTTCAGCTGGACCTTAAGTCTGCCGCTCGTCTTGGGTTAGCTTCCTCTCCCGCTGTTCCATGAACTACTCTAAGAGTACTATCATAATCACACTCTTCAGGCCCCCGTCTCTCAATTTCAGCAGATGACCTGCCTCCTGTCTTGAGAAAACTGATGCTTTTAGACATGTTGGCTGCATCAGTTAGGGTTCTTTGTTACAAACAACGGAATCCAATCCACGGGTTGAATGGCATGTTTGTTAGAAGTTACTTTGCAGTTCAGAGAATCTCCGGAAGGATCTGAGAGCCCTTGGAAGCTATTCGGCCCCAACCATGCCATGGGGGCTGTTAGAGTAAACACCACTGTCGGAATCCAAACCTTAGCTCGCACCGTGCACTGGTGATGATCACAGCCGAAAGCCAGAAGTTCTGTTCCTACTGTGCTTGAAGAGATAAACACTTCTCCACTTCATTTGCCGAAATATGGAGTCTGCGTGTACCTACCTCCTGACGCTGCTCCCTTCCAAGTCAACACCTCGTGCAGAAGCATCTGACCGGTGGGAGCTGGATTCACATGCCTGCCTCTCAGCAGCAAGGGATGCCAGGAGAGTGAGTTCTGGTTTCTACCTTGTGGAGGCAGGATTCAATATATGGGAAATTCTCCAATACAAGAGGGGTGACCAAAAGACATTTGGCAGCTACAAACATGATAAACATCCCCTGTGATCTTTTCACCTTTCCTCCCCCTACCTGAAAATTTATCTACCTCCAGACCCATTCATATCTCCCTTCTTCCAGTCACAGAGCCTCTAGTTTTGAAGGTCACCCTCTTTATTTCTGCACTTAACTCTACCCCTTTCTGCTTCTTCCGTGTCCTCTATCATACCCTCTCCTTTCTATATTCTGAATCTTTCTCTATTTTAACAACTATCCTCAATCAATTAATATATTCAAGCTTCTTCCATCCCTGAATCCCTCCCTAGACACCCTCAATCTGCACTCCCCTGCTTCTCAAGCTAACTTCTTGAAATAATCAATTAAATCAATCATTTCTATTTCTATTTCTTCATCAACTACTCCCCTCAACCTATTGCTGTCAGGCTCTGGCCCACTCCTCAATGCTCCCAGCCTTGCCTCCACTGAAGCTGCTCTTATTATGGCAAACAAACGTGCACCAATTTGTCAAACCCAAAGGACACAGATTAGTCCCCGATTCACAAGTGTGGAGCTGCTGCTTTCGACCCTGGAGATGCCTCCTCCTTCCTGAAACTTCCTGCTCCTTTAGCTCCTGTGAATGCCCTGCTGTCTTAGTCTTTCTTACCTTTCTAATCAGTCCTTCTCTGCTTCTTCATGGGCTGTTCATCTTCCACTTTCTGTTTAAATGTTGGGGCTCCTAAGTCCACAACTTTGATTCTAACAACTCTAGTGGACTCTGCCTGGGCTCTACTTGCATTTTTTGAACCACAGGTATGTGGATGTCTCCTAAACTGTACCTCTAGTCCATACCTGTTCCCTGAAATCTAGACTTGGATAGTAAAATGCCCAATGCACACTGTCACCTGAACTTCACACCTGATGTCAGCTCTCATTGCACACACAGGATGAACATTTCTCCTTTATTCTAATCTATTTTAGTTGGTGATTTCAACCAGTCCCTCAAGTTATTCTTACCATTTCTTTTTTCTTTACTATCCCCCATCCCATGTTAATTCTAATCTGGCCATGTCGATCCTAATGCCTAAACATTTCTCGAATTCATCACAGCCTTTCCAGCTTTGCTGTCATTGGTTGAGGGTCTCACCATCTCTTTCTGAGGTTCTAACTGGCCTCCTTTCTTCCCATCTCATCATCTCTAAATCCATACTCCACATAGCCACAAAGCAGGATACATTAACCACCTGTGCTGAGACATGTCAAAGCCCATCACTGACGCCCAGGGGGTGTCCTGCCTCTCCAGCTTCATCCCTCACACTATGTGTCCCATAGTTTCGACCTCAACAGCACTAATGATTTATCTAGTTTCTTGCATTTTCATGCTATTTTTGGCTTCTCTGTCATTGTGCACGCCCTCTCTCTTGCCTGGAATGTTCTTTCCTTTCTCCTCTCTATACTGACACCTCTTCCCACCCCCCAAAACCACCATTTAACTCTTCCTCATCCTTGCCCACTCAGCTCAGGCATCAGCTCCTCCACAAAGCTTTTTGGGCCTCCTTTTTCATCCACTGCAGAGTTAGAGGCCCCTCTGCCTGGTCTCATAATGCTGGTTACATGCTCCTCAAAGCACTCACTGGATATTTTATACGATCAAGTTATAATAGGTCTTTTTCCCTGTGAGAGTGTAACTTTCTTAAGGGAAATAGTGGTCTCATTCCTTGCTGTAACCTCAGAACCTGGTGAAGTGCCTGACAGCTGGTAGATACTTCATTAACGTTTGAGAAACAAATGAAATAATGGATCTCCTTTACAAACCCTAGAGTCGGGTTTTGGTGCCAAGATGCTAACCCTCTCATTGTCCCCTGTCACCTCCCCGATAGCATATGAAAAATGGTTCTACCGTTTGACAATGGTTAAGACTTGCAATGCTGCCTGCACACACTTCTGAAGGTACTTTAAAAGCCAAGTTTACACAGTTGCCCCATCAGTATCAGAAGTGTGGCAGAATGAAGACCACCCTTTGTCTAAAATCATGAAGCAACGCTAACACTGACCCATGGGCTCAGTGGGTCATCAGAGCATGTCCAAGGTTGGAAGGTAAAGTAAAAAGAAAGACTATACCAAGGGAGAGGAAAATAGCTGATGTGCTGCGCTGCAATCTTTGGGCTGAAATTAGAGCAGGTGAGAGTTTCAAAGATCAGTTTTTAAATATTCCAGCCTGTAAATATTACAGTAAAATGAAGATAAGAAAATGTGTTACGGTGAAGTAATATAAAGTATTTTAGGCACACATTTTATGTTTGAATTGGAAACGTATGACTGGCTTTCACTAAGGTAGCTTGAAAGGGTTGGCGGGTTATTTTTATCTACGGGCTGCATAGCTCAGGGTGAACTGGCCGCTCTCGGCCACGATTGCAGGAGCCTTTGCTCTCAGCCTGTGGAATGACGTCCACTCTGGTTCTTGCTGTTTTGTTAAGCTCATTGGAACCCCCAATGGAGCCATTCCCTCCGCTCCCTGGGGACATGCCAGCTCTTGGCCTGAGACCACCGTCCCCACTTCCCTGCACTGCCACCATGCATTACCCTCTGCCCGGCATGGTGGGAGCAGTATTCACCATGGCTAGGAGCGCTCCCTTGTCCCCCAGGAGGGTCCCCGTGTGACCAAAGCACCCAGTGTGGCTGTGTCTCTGGGAGGGAATGGACTTCATCAGACGACAGAAGCAGCTTTCTGCAGCCCCCCTTTTGGAAGTGGTGAGTTAGTCATGAACTAAAACACCTCTGCTTCTGGGAATCGGTCCTGACAAGCTGAATGCTGTTCTCTTGTAGAAGTGGCCCGTGACTGAAAGAGGGACGGCAGCTGGGAGCAGAACAAAGACCAGCTGAAGAGTGGAGAGAGGAGTAGGACCACGTGGAGACTCATCTCGGCTCTAACAGAGCAGAGGGGGCCCAGGGCCCGGCAGCTCCTCCCTCCCGTCCTCACTGCATGATGAAAGGCTTATAAGGGAAGGGGCCTAAAAGTCCAAAATTCTACAGGTCCATGAAACTTGAGAAGCAGACAACTAATTAGCCTGAGAATCTGAGTTAAATGTAATTAGGGGCATATGCAATGAATTTCAAGTTCCAACAAATATTCTATACAGATTTATAATAAAGAATAGATGGGAAAATTTTTGAAGATGCCAATAGTCTGGTTTTGCTGGCCCATGACAGGGTTTATCCAGTTGTCAATCTATTTCTTGTTCTTTTCATAAATCAGACACCTAATGGTTTGAGGTTCAAGTGTGGAACATTTCAAGACTAGAAATTTCAGTTGTGTCAGTCAGACTAGACCTGTGTTTTTATAATCACTTAACTTTTTTTTTTTTTCATTCTTAAAGATCAATCTGAAATCCACAGGCTGGCCAATTATATTTATCAGTGATGGCAGTTTGCTGGAGCCTCACTAAAAACAAGGGTCTGGGAGGAATTAAAGGTCCTTCCGGCGTTTCTTTTGAGGAGGCACCTGGATGAATTTCAAAACTACTCTGCCATCTGCCAAAGTCAAATGACATCAGATCCAGGCCCCATCGCATGGCAGTGGTTAGAAAGAGGCTGGTGACGTATGAGGCTTTGGAGACCAGATCCCCTGATGGGTTTCCAACACTTGGAGAGCCTTCCCAAGTGCACTGCTTGTTCCCCAGCATGCCCCCCAGCCCTTCCAAGGGAAGGGGCGCAAATGCATGGGCTCCTATGTGGAGCTGAACTATTTGGATGATTCTGTTACAGGTTTTCAGGATCCGATCCAGCAGTCAAAAACTATGTGCCGGGTGCTAGCACGTCTGAAGCACGGTGCCAGGTTGGGGAAGATGTGAAAAAGCAAGAAGACAAGGCTTCTGCCCTTGGGTTTTCAGAACAGTGGGGAAGGATGCCGTTCTCCAGGTTGACGTGACAAAGATTCCAGGTAGATTTCTACGAGGCTCCCATAGCAGAAGACCAGGATTAATTGGGTAAAAACATCACTCAGGCTGTAAATGTCCTGATCACCACCTACTCTCCTAAAAGGCCCATTGGCCAGAGAGATGTCACGGGATTGATTTAAGCACTCAAAGCACTGGGGAGGTGGCATCCTCCCTCACCTTGCTCAGGCTCCCTTTCCCCCTCTTCTCTCCTTGACTGGCTCTACTTTTGTCCTCTGTATACACATACTTTGAGATGGAAAACATTGACTCAATGACTGAGGTCTATTAGCTCCATCCTGGAGGTTATCTACCTTGCGGGTGGTGTGGTCCTGGATCATGTAGTGTGGGTAGACAACGGAATGTAAACACCAGTGGACAAAAGTCATGTGTAAAGGGGATGCAGGGAATACTCACACGGACTCTGTCATTCCTCACCTTTCCTTTTCTCCAGCTGATTTATACAACTGGATGTAGTCCTGAAGAAAAGGGGTAAAAGGTCCAGAGACCACTGCCCCATGTGGACCAGTGTATTCTTTACGAAACAATTCAAATAGCCTTCAGTGAAAAAACAGCTTACATCGATTGCGTGTTTACCGTGTGCCAGGCACCACATGTCTCATAGTTAAACCTTCTGTTATCTGCACGTTACAAACGAGGAAACTGAGGCAGAGAAGTTACTTGCCCAAGATCACACAGCTGAAGAGTGGTAGACTTGGGAAACCAATTCAGGCCACTGGACTCCTAAGTTTGTGTCCTTAACCATTACAGGTCTTCCATCCTGGAATGAACATAGATTGGGAGTCTTCTTTGTCACATTCCACATTCCCCTTGAATTTGTGTCAACCGTGTTGCCCTCTGAAGTACGCCTGGCGTCCATGGGAACTAATCAATCTGCAGCGCCAGCCTCCCCTGCCACGAGGCAGCAAACATGACCCTGAGTGGGTCACAGTGTGAGCATCTGGCTGAGCTTGTGCTTTCCGGGCCAGTGAGTCTAGGAGTGAAGCCGTCTAACTGGCTTTTCCACTGACATCACACAGGGAAATAATTTTTAAGGCATCTCTGTACTTTTCTAACTTCCTTGAATAATGGTGTTATTTATGTGGTTATGAAACATGGCTTGAGAATTATTCTTCTTTGATTTAAATAAAAACGTCATTAATGAAGCATGTCAGTTTTTAGAGTCATTGCATAATGTGTTGCCTTCATAAAGTGTGCTTCATAATTTGGATTGTGGAATATTCCATCAGTATCATGCTTTTGAGAGGGAACCAGTCTCTGAAAATCATAAGCAGGTTTGTATAAAAATCTCCTGCTTCTTGACCTCCATGGGATGCAAATCTATCCATCTTAGGTTGTTATTTGATTGTTTTAGGTGAATGTCTTGTCTCTATACCTAGATTTTAAACTCCTTAAGGATACCTCAAGATAGCTGGGGACACCGTAAGTGCAATACCTAAAAAATATTGTTGCCGAACTGCACAGGAAATATACAGGTACTAACTTGTCATTAGGTACTAAAAATCAAGACTTGAATGATAAAACTTCAGAATTAATTTTGAAAACAAATATTCTCCTTCACTCCCCAAGGGACCACAAGTCTCCTTTTCTATTTCTGTTTTAAAGTTCAAATTAAATGACCCATCTTTGTGAATATAATGGAGCAGTTATTGTAAAAAGGGATCTTAAAAAAAACTCAGAGTGAGTTTCTGAAAGACATTAAATCCGATGAACAGATAGCCTACCTTTCTCACAGAAGAATTTAAAATAAATAAGTAGTCAGAGTTTATATTTTAATCTATTCTATTTTATTATTTTTACAGAGAGGGAAGTTTCATTCCCTTCTGTGTTGGAGTCCCACTCCCCAGCCTTGGTAGAGTTGGAAGCTTTGAAGGTGGCCTTGAAAGGAGGGCGGTCTCGACATAATGCCGTCCTTCAGCCACAGTCCTACAAAAAAGCAGAGCTGCAAATAAAAACCTAAATCTTCCAGCTGGAAGTGTCAACTACTGTCTGTTGTTATGGAACCCAGAACTTGGCTGTTAATTCTTGGGGCTGGCAAAACGCATGCAGATCAGCGATGGAGTCTTGTTCTTAAATAGTGCTTTTCACGTTCCTGGATCTCAGCTTGGAAGCTAGTGAGCAAATGGCCTTGAAGGATGACCGGTGATGGATGGTTGTGGGGACAGCAAGGGCAACAGCCCTAAAGGCAACGTGTTGTATAATCTGCCTCCCTCGAGAAACAGGCCCGGCAGTGGGGGAGCGGAGTGAGGTGCAGCATATGTGCCCAAGGGCAGCCCAGGCTTAGCCGGGAGGAGTGCACGGTGGCCTGTGCGCGAGCTCGAGCCAGGGCGGGTGGTGGGATGTAGGCGAGGAGGGAGACGGCAAAGAGACAGGTGCCAACTAGTGCAAGAAGCGAGGACAGACCTGCCCAAGAAGGGGAAGCAGCTGCCTCCAGCCCTCGAGTTTTCCAGTCTTCAAAACGAGGAGACTGGCTTATGTCTTAGCTTGATAGCAGTTCATAGGAACTCACTCTCGCTGGCTAATGCAAAAGCGAGAAAATACTGGAAGGATGCTGGGGTGTAGAGAATCCAAAGAAGGGGCGAAAACCCAGGCCTCGGAAACAACAGGGACCAGGAGGCTGTGGGAAGCTGGGCCGCTGCGTCTGTGGCATTTCTCTTTAGAACATTGCTGTGGACGAAAGTGAGCAGCCAGGACCCTCGTCTCAACTGCCCTCCCCCGCCCCCCCGCCGCCCCCAGAGCTCCGTGTCTCTCAACTGGAAGTTTCTAGTTTCTGCGAGAGACATCCGACAAGCTTAGGTTGGGTCAGCCATCCACGCCTGGATTGGTCACTTCTCACCAGGAGATAGGGTCTCGGGAGCACAGCCAGAGCTGTTGGGTCCCACCCTGTGTCTTGGGAGGGAACCGAGGTGGACCGAGGCAAATAAATAGACGAGAGCTGGGTGGCCACACCCATATCTTTCATTTCCGCCTAAGGTTCTAGCCACACTACTGCAGCTCACAGGGGTATTTAGCTTTCACGGTGCAACTAGAGCCAGGTGAGTAGATCAGGAAGGAGTTCTCAGAGGGGAGCAGGTCTGAATGGGGATTTAAAGGGCCCTGCTTGGTTCAGTGGTGGGAAGGGTGCACAGACGCTCAGCGTGAACAGACCTTACAAGCGTAAACAAGTCATGTTTGGGGAGAGGAACCGCTTTGATTAGTCAGAAAAATTAGAGACTAAAGCATTGAGATAAATTGGCTTAAAGGTGAGATCATTCGTCCAGAGCCTGGAGTTGGGAGGCAGCCTGGAGGAGGAGAAAGAGCAGTGGCGTGGGAGCCTGGGAGCCTGGGGTCCGCCACGGATTGGCAGTTTCTCCTTGAGTCATCGAGTTCCCTTGGCCTCAGGTATTCACCTGTAAAAGGAGTCTATGTTGCTACCACTGGCAATCGTGTTTCATGTATTCATCCAAAAAATGTTTATTGAGCAACTACTATGTGCAGGCACCTCTAAGTGCTGAAGATTCGACAGTGAACAAAACATGGTGCCTTCCGTCCTGGAGCTGCGTACCCAACTGATAAAGTAACCATCAAAACAAAGTTTGATTCAGACCCAGGATGGTAAGTCTCGCCTTATTGTCCTGCGCCTGCATTTCCTGCACACACTTCCTTTCATGGAGCCCCTTCCTGGGGCTGCATCATTCCTTTGCTAGCTCTCCCTGCCGTGTCACATGGCACAGTCATCATCGCAAAAATATTGATCCGACTCTTAAATTGAAGTGTTTGAGGAGTCCTGAAATAACACCTCTCTTTCCTTTCCACGTTCTGAGCCATTTCAGAAATAAGACAGGAGTAAGGCAGACGGGAGAACCAGTCTTAATCCCTGATCACGGATAAGTGCCAGGCTTAGTCTACGTCTGCTGTGAAGCAGGCTTTCTGACACTGAGCTCCAGAACCAGACACCCCTCCCCCGCTCCATCTGCCGGCCTGCCCTGAAAGGTCTCCTGGCGGAGGAGAGGGCAGATTGCATGCTTCCTGCGGGCAGCAGGCTCCGGGACAGGGGACAGAGCCTGGCCTGGGCGTGCCTGGTGCCCCTCCCCCGTCCCCCGTCAGGAAGTCCCTCCTCCCCCTGAACTTACTCCCTATTGCTATGTTATTATCCATTTGCTAAATTCCTTCCTATTTGGATAAAGGGGGAATTTTGTTGCACTTCCCCAGTGGAAACAAGGCAGAGATGGGGACGCCAGGAAGCAGGTCCCGTGTCACACTGCTCCACATCCCCGCCTGCAGGAGGGCCAGGGTCTCACAACTACTAGGGCACAGCCCGCTTCGCCGCGTTGTCTAAACTTTCGGGTAATGTTGTTGTAAGTTCTGGGGGCTACGGTGAGTTTCCCATCAAAAACTTGGAAATTAGGAAAACTGCTTCCATAAGAGATGAGACACAGATATGTCATCTGAAGGACAAATAAATAACTGCCAGGCCAGCAGTAGTTGACTGAGTGAGCGGCTAGCCCTGGGCTGTCCAATATGGTGGCCACATGTGGTGATTTAATTAAAATTAATTAAAATGGAATAAAATTAAACCGTTCCCCAGTTTGACTAGTCACATTTCAAGAGCTCACGTGGCCAGTGGCTATTACGTTGGACAGTGCAGATCAAGGGCATTTCCATTGTCACAGAAAGCTCTGTGGGTCAGCGCTGATGTAGAAAAGCTCCCGTGATCTGTAGAAGAGCTGGCCAGCTGATTAACCTTGCAGACAATGGAGAATCTCCAGTTAAACACTGGTAGTGAGGGTGCATCCGCCTGGGTCCTGGGAGAAGTCGGATGGCGCTGGAAGGGTTAACTAAAGAGGGTGTGGTAAACAGATTATTGACAAAGACAGGGCTACGCTGATCTAAAATCGAGCCCACAGAGCTGGTGACGCATCTGGGGCCTTTGCACAGCGGGGACCTCGCACCACGCTGCCGATGAGAGGCCCGAGGGGGTATGACGTCACTGGGCCCCGGTAGCCGCTGTCAAATTGATGGCCCTGCCGTGGGCATTTTGAGGGAATACCCTGCTCTTCCTGCCTTTCATCTGTCTTGCTGGCACCTCCTGCTGGCCTCCGACTGGAGACCTGAGGGCACGAGAGCCTGGGGATGAAGGCTGCCCCCCCGGGCCAGAGTGGGGCAGAGAAGAAGGAGAATGGAAACGGAGGGGGCAAGGAGAGGCACCAGCCCTCCCTCCAAGCGCTGCCCCGGGGCCAGGGGGTTTGACCTGGCCGAGAGCGGTCCAAAGCTTAGGCGGGGTTCCTAACGTGGAGATGGAAGGCGGAAGGTTGTATGATGCTGCGATGGTTTAGTTTCCACGTGGGTCTGGCTACACAGGAGAGAATATCCACGGCCTGTGGTGCTCCTGCTTGTTGGTGGGGCAGTTTTCTCTCTTGCTGTGAACGAATATACTGACAGTTTGAAACACCTGGCCAAGCGTCTACGAGGCTGCAAGGCCGCAGGCTTCGGGCCAGAGTAAATTTACCAAAATGATGGGCTTTTGGGAAACATCCAGCTGGCCTTGCCCTGAGAAGGACTCCAAAATATCACATGGGCTTAAGGACAAACATTTAAATTCCTAAAGTAACATCTGCCCCACGGAATTGCTGAGAGGGTTCCAACACATGACTTAAGTGAAGCACCTGGCACAGACCAAGGAACACAAAAGGGCATTTGTTCATTCACCTGTTAATGTCTGATAAGCGTTTATGAATGCCTGCCATGTGCTGGGGATGGAGCAGTAACTAAACAGGCAAAATGTCCTGCCCTCGTGGAGCTGGCATTTCAGTAGGGGAGAAGGATGGTAAACAATGTAGACAAGTACTCCATATATTAGGTTGGACAGTAGTAAGTGCAGAGAGCAAAAATAACGCAGGGCACAGGGATATGAGAAGGGGTGGCCTTTTATACAGAGAGAGAGGGTGGCCGGGGAAGGCCTTCCTCAGAGCACGGAACTGGGGAAAAGCCAAAAGAACGTGAAGGAACAAGCCAGGGAGACCTCTGGAAGAGGGTGCCAGACAGTGGGGGTAGCTTGTACAGGGCCCTGGCGGGAGGGCCCTGACATGCTCGGGAACAGGGGGGTGGTCAGAATGATCGGAGCAGGGGAGGGGCAGGGAAGACCAGGTCGGAGCCACGGTGGGAGTTGGGTGGAAGATCACGTGGCCTTGCAGGGGATGGGTGCTTGTGACTGCCACGAGTCAGCCTTACACCCCCACCCTGTCCTCACATATGGGACTGAACTCTCCTGTCCTTACTTAATGTTCCTTCTGATCTAAGAGGCTCACTCAGAGTACTCTGGAAGCTAGGCTCCTGTTTTGTGTGTGTGTGTGTGTGTGTGTGATGTGTGTATGTGAAAGTGTATGTGTGTGTATGTATGTAAGTGTTGTGTGTATATGTATGTGTGTGCACGTGTGTATGTATGTAAGTGTTGTGTGTATGTATGTGTGTGCACGTGTATGTATGTATGTGTATATGTGTGTGCACGTGTGTGTATGTAAGTGTTGTGTGTATATGTGTGCACGTGTGTATGTGTATTGTGTGTGTGTGTAAGTGTTGTGTGTGTATATGTATGTGTGCACTGTGTGCATTAAACTGCTTTGTCCAGCATAGTATGTGACATCAGTTTGGTGCCCTATGGATGCTGACTGACTCATGCAGAAATTCCCATGTGGTCTTCAATTTGCTTAAAAAAAAAATCTGTGATGTCCCTGTCCCAGTGTCATATGAACTCTTGGAAAAGATAGCACAGCCTTTTAATTTGATAGCAGATTAAAATAAGCTTTGCTTATCTGCATAGTAATAAAAACCCGGGCCATATCCTTCAGGAATATCTTAGGTTATCATTCAAGTAATAAAAAAACAGAATCATTTTAGTGTCTATTGAAGCTTTCAAATAATCTTTGACCAGGACCAAAGGCATCTTCAGCAGCCTGACAACAGAGGCTGGACGTGCCAGCCGAGGCTGAGATTGATGGGCTCGGGGCTGGCGGGCAGCGAGCACACGGCTTGCGGAAGGCGGCTGCGCTCATATATCACCGGTGCCTTTCAAAGAAAGGACAACCTGAGTGCTGTGCGATGCTAAGGGCTTGATTGAAATTTCTCCGGTAAATCAAAATGAACAAGGTATGTTTGCACTTGAATCAAAATGAGGTTTCCTAGTTCCCCAAATGGAAAGCAGGACCATGAAGCCAAATGAAACTCCATTTAGTTTACGTGATGCTCTTATGTCTCCGGGTTCCGTGGTCCACAGGCTCCCTATCTTCCCAGGATGTCTTTTTTATGTCTCCCAGCCCTACGGGCCGCTGTTCCTTCTCTTCTCGTTTCCTCCTCCTCCTTTATCTACTAGAACGCTGGTCTCGTTCGTTCTTTTCTTGCTTTACCTTCATAGCCCCACTCTCGTAGCCCCTCCCACCCACCCCGTCTCCCCTACCAGACGTTAGACACTGTGAGGGCAGGTGCCTTGTTTAAGTGTCTGCCACTCCACCCCACCGGAATGCCTTTGCTAGTGCTGGGCATACAGTAAATTCTTGTTGTTGTTTTTTAAATCTAGATGCTTTATTTATGTAGATAATCATCTTGCTCCAGTGGGAATTTGAGATGACTTATAGAAACACACAGAGTTCCGTAGGTTAGTTTTGATCAGGATGTTGTAGCGGAGATTGGAAACACTGGTCTTTATCCCACATGTGATTCTTCTTTGGGTCTTTCCCACACAGCGTCCTCCTGTGATACAGCAAAACCTCGGATCCCCTGAGGCAGGTCTCCTCCTGAGCGCTGCGCTCCCCAGAATCCACCCCTCGTAGGGAAGCAGCACAGGCTTGACTGAAGCCGAGTGGGTGTGCAGGCCGGCCTGCTCTATGCAGTGGCCGCTTTGAGACAGAATGTTTGCTTTCATTTAATCTGTCTGGTTTCCAAGACATTCCAAAAACGTTCAAGAAATGTTTTTTTCTTCTTTGGCACGGTGCCTGCAATTAAGGAAAAAAACTAACAAGTGAATAGTGATATCCGGCAGGCCAAAACTTCTTGCCTTTCATTTTTGATGTAGTTACTCCAATTAAAAAGAACAAAGTATGCTTTTCTAATTCAACTTTGCCCTGATTTTACTTTCTCTTATTATACCAGGAAAAGTGTACCACATTTAGTACGGAGAAAGTCACCTGTTGCCCTAACTCATAAAGTGTAATTTTTTAAACCTTTGCTTCTAAGATGTTTACTAGTTGTAACAATAGAGCCTTGTATTGTGCTTTGTTCCTTGATGTTATTTTCTGTTCGGTAATTTTAATATCTGCATAACATTCTTTCTATGATGTACCGTGATCATTCTTCATTAGCTGGCATTTAAATTGCTTCCAATTTTTCATCTTTATAAATACTGCAGCGAGCAACTACGAGCATATATTTTTTCTTATAGTTTGGATTATTTCCTTAAGATAGATTCCCAGAGGTGAGATTATGGGCCAAAGGGCTTTAATATTTTTATGATCCTTTACAGATATTGCCAGATAACTTTCCAAAGGATTGTACAGCTTTACAAAGCCACCATTGTACAGGAGGTAGCCAACTTCATAGCTGCTTGCCAACTCTGGAATTGTATTAAATCTGTAAATTAACTATGGGGGAAAATGTTACTAAATTCAGTCTTGCAATTAAGAAGTCTATCTATTGCTGTATTAGTTATTGTGCATTTTTTAGTTGGCTATATCTATGCATATGTGGTATATATGTATCTACATACAACTGGCATCAGGGAAATCCCTGACTCTGTTTTGGAGCAGGATGGACCCCAGCTGCCCAGAGTGTCCCCCTCAAGTCCCCACCTGTGGCCCTGGCCTGGGACTGATCCCAGGGAGCCTGGCCACCCAGCCGGAGGGGAAGGGCGCATGTGCAGTTCTCTCCCTGCGCCTCCCACCCTCAGGAATCTAGTACCTCTAGGCTGTGTGAACAAGAGCAGAGCCAGCCTGGCAGGTGACACCCCGGAACGAGGTGCAGAGTGGGGAGGTCGTCGGGTCAGAGCCCAGAGGATACACAAGGCCTCCATGGGAGGCAGGTCTCCCAGGTAACTCTCACTGAAGGGCTCCCTGGGATTACTCCCTAGAGGTCCCATGAGATCTGGCATCAGTGGAACCGGCAACCCTGTTCTGGAGGCTGTGGTGGACCTTGGCGTTGCTGAGAGTCCCCAGAAGTCCCGACCGGTGGCCTGGCCTATCCCTATAAGTCCTGGATCCGGAGAGGATCCCACGGTGCCTGGATGCTGAGTCACAGATGCCTGCACCTGCGCAGTTCACTCCAGCGCCCCTGCCCTCGGGCATCCTGGACGGCAGGCCTGTGTGGACAAGGGCTGCTCCCGCCCAGCGGGCGTGTTCCTGGTGCCAGCGTCCCAGCACTGACCTCCTGATGCAGAACATGGAAAGGTCCTCCAGGGGTGACCTCCCCTGACCCTGCCGTGGGCCATTCTAGGGCTCTGGCCTCCCCGGGACCTCACGCACCACCTGTGGTCCTGCTGGTACTGCATGGCTCCCCGATATCGTGAGATATGCATTCGGGCGAGTTGGCATCTCTGTTCAGAGCAGGCTGGACCTTGGCAGTGTGATGTGCCCTCCAGAAGCCCCTGCCTGCCATCTGGCCTGTCCTTACCCGTCCCAGACTCAGGGACAACTCTCAGGGGGATGGCGCCCTGAGTTCCCGGCGTGCTCTCGTGGAGGTTGCTGCGAAGCCCCTGCCTCGCAGCCTGGCTCTCCCACCCGGACTTACATATGATCGGATGTGGGCACAACAAGGTCCCTGGGGCCAAACACCCCTCTCGTCTCCTTGCCTTCTACGTGCTCCCTATCCTCCTGTCTTCGCCCGCCAACCTCTCCATAGCAATAATTAAAACACAATAACCACCCCCCCACCAAAAAAAAAAAACACCCAAAAAACCCCACAATAACCCAGTGGCAGAGATAATGATCGCATCCGGCCTGGTAAAGCTCTGCTAGAGGCTGAGTATCAGGGACACACGTGTCTTGAGTAGGTCATGCCCACCTGGAATTAGATGGGGCGGAGGTCAGATTCACAGCACATTGGCTGGCATTGGAAACTGGCGTGTCCTCAGGGAGGTGTCCCATTGTACCTGAAAAGAATCTTGGTCCCCCTGGTGTGAGCGTGTACACAGGCTGCCTGTGAGTGTGAACTGATGAAGGTGAGTGTGCTTCCTCAGCGCCATGCTCTAGTCTCAGGGGCAAACTGTGGTCTGTTGGCAGGATGGCACTTCGCTGCTCTGGGCCAAACGATGAAGGAGGTCACCTTTGTGATGCCCCCATACCTGCCTCGCTTCCCCTTGGCTGGCCCCTGACTCTCCTCTCTTGCTCCAGCCCAGGTAGAGCATGCCTGCACAGGGCAGCGTCCCAAGGTCTGAGTTGCAGAATCTCAGGGCTGAAATGCATCTCAAAAATCACCTAGTCCAATCCTTTCCTTTTGAATACATGAGGAAACTGAATCCAAGAGAAGTAGTGTGGCTTGACTCAGATGAGTCTGTGGCAAAATCAGCACTAGAACCAAGGTGTCTGGGAAGAAAGGGCCTGAGATAAAGGGTCAAAAGATGGACTGGGTCTGAGCCCTGCCTTGTAGGAAGCGCGTGGCTTAGGGTAAGTCAGTTACATAGACTTGCTAATTTCCATAACTGTTCTGGACCAGATTAAATAATGGATGTGACAGAGGGCTTTAGAAACTGTAAAGCATCTCACCAATGAAAGGTTTTTACTATGCCCGGTCAGCGGTGTGCCAAGGTCAGCCATCAGGAAGGTGCATTGTCTGTAAAGAATTTAAAAACAGTTATAAAACCAACTAAAAGTGAGCTTGCTTTTTGTTATCACTGTGTGTGGCAATTCTAAATAATGTCAGTGATAAAATACTCTTTCCTGAAAAAGTCTTTCATAGGTCTGAATTCCAAGCAATTCCTATGGTTACTATTGAATTTTAATAACATATATGAATGCTTCAACTTACCACATTTTTGTTTCTTATCCTTTAATAAACCTTGTCTTCTCCATGAAAGTTAATCAGAGATCTCCCAGTTAGGGTTGACAGATTGATTAAAGAAAAACAGAGGGCGCCACTTACATTTTAATTTCAAAGAACAATGATTAATTCTTTAGTATAGCTACGTCTCATGCTTACTTGGGACATACTTATACTAAAACAAATTTATTGTTTACCTGAAATTCAAATTTAACCAGGCACCCTGTATTTTGTCTGGCAACCCTACTAGTTATACGTGAGGATGCAGCTACCCGCTTAGGTTCAGAGAATGAATTCATAATGGTTTAGAATGATTTGAACTTACTTGGAGCACAGTTTGTAACTCCAACCCTGGTACCTATACACATACTTTATTTAAAGGGTAGATTTTAAATAACAATAGAACAGGAGTGGTAAAAACAAAGAAACAGAACGTGAGTCCTTCAACTCTGTTATTTCACATGACCACTTGGAGTTTTTATACGGCTTTTAAAATTTAAGAGTAGGGGCTTCCCTGGTGGCGCAGTGGTTGAGAGTCCACCTGCCGATGCAGGGGACACGGGTTCGTGCACCAGTCTGGGAGGATCCCACGTGCTGCGGAGTGGCTGGGCCCGTGAGCCATGGCCGCTAAGCCTGCGCATCCGGAGCCTGTGCTCTGCAACAGGAGAGACCACAAGAGTGAGAGGCCCGCGTACCGCAAAAAAAAAAAAAAAAAAAAAAAGTAAAATAGAGTGTGAACTGCGAGGTGTAGTATTTTTGTTTGGTAAGTGCAAATTTTAGTTCACATGACATGTAAGATTGTTTTAAATTAATTGATTTATTTATCTAGGCCGTGCCGGGTCTCAGTTGTGGCACAAGGGATCTTTGTTGCAGCACGCGGCCTCCTCAGTTGCGGCCTGCAGGCGGGATCTAGTTCCCTCACCAGGGATAAACCCAGGCCCCCTGCATTGGGAACATGGAGTCTTACCCACTGGACCGTCAGGGAAGTCCCAACACTTCAGATATTTTACTAAATGCTATGGGTTGAATTGTGTCCTCCCAAAAGATATATTAAAGTTTTAACCCCCAGTACCTTAGAATGTGACTTTAATTGGAAAGAGTATTGCTGCAGATGTAATCGGTTAAGATGAGGTGGTACCGGAGTGAAGGTGGGCCCTTAATCCAATATGACAGGGGTCCCTGTAAGAGGAGAGAGACACGCGTGGGGAGAGGAAAGCCATGTGAAGACACAGATACCCACAAGGACGCCACGTGACAATGCAGGTGATGCAGGTGATGATGAGAACGATGACACTGCATGGCAAGGAACACGGAGGCCTGGGGACCCGCCAGGAGCTGGGAGAGGCAAAGAAGGGCTCTCCCCTGCGGTCTCACGGGGAGCACGGCCCTGCCCACACCTTGACTTTGGACTTCCAGCCTCCAGAACTGTGAGAGAATACATTTCTGCTGTTTTAATCCACCTAGTTTCTAGTACTTTGTTATGGAGACCCTAGGAAGCTAGTACACAGAATCGGAATGACGTCTTTAAAGTTAAATGTGTTCCTGTTTCTTTAAAAACTGTCCTTTACCCTAATTTGCTGTTTTTGAACTTCAACGTTATTATTTACCACATGTTCATTCCCTTAGAAAACCCATTAATATAATTAGTATGAATCTATTTTTTTTCCTTTTTTTGTACTGTACTATTTCATTTTTTAATTATTTAAAAACTTTTTAATGGCATCAATAAGTATAGGGTTCGATCAGAGACAATTTTCATTGCCTATTTCTTTTCTGGTTTAAAAATTTTTTGTTTCGTATCATAATTATTACTAAACGTAATTTTGCCACATAGAAGAGGGGTATTAAAAATGACCCCCTGGGGAGTGTTAGGTGAGCCACATACACAGCTGTGCCCAGTTCCACCATCTGTTCATTGTGGGGCTTTGTCAAGTGTCTTAATCTACCTGAAGCACAGTTTCCTTATGTACAAAATGAAGCTACCAATACCCACCTCAAAAGTTGTTAGAGGGCGGGCTTCCCTGGTGGCGCAGTGGTTGGGAGTCCGCCTGCCAATGCAGGGGACATGGGTTCGTGCCCCGGTCTGGGAAGATCCCACATGCCGCGGGGCGGCTGGGCCCGTGAGCCATGGCCGCTGAGCCTGCGCGTCCGGAGCCTGTGCTCCGCAACGGGAGAGGCCACAGCAGTGAGAGGCCCGCATACCGCAAAAAAAAAAAAAAAAAAAAAGTTGTTAGAATTAGATGACATAATGCAGGCAAAGGACCCAGCACCGAGCAGGGCATAAAATGAGAATGTGAATAATATTGACTGCTCTCTCTACGGGGCTGATATTTTAATAGCTGAAGGTGTGATTATCTAAGAGTAGCCCATTTTTGAAGACCACGTGCTCAAGGTGCAGAAGGATGTACCACAGCTGGAAGAACAGGAAGAGGTGACCTGCCTATGAACGCAGCGTTGGAGAGGAGGGTCACTACCTGGACCTGAAGAGGGAGCTCTCTGACCACACGATTCTCCTTCCCACGCTTCACACGGGGACTCCGAATGGAACAGCTTTGAGCAGTGGTTCGGAATGTTCCTACCCCCAGGAAAACGGGTTATTATGCTTGGGGGCGCCCTGAGACTGGGGAAGCCACTGGGAGAACAACGTAAGCAGCCTGAAGCCAGAATAATAATAACAGTAATAACATTATGATAATGAAGATGACAGCCAAAATGCTGGCATTTATTTCACTTTTACTGTATACTGTGCTGCATTAAATATATATTACTGAACTTAATCCTGCCAACAGCTCTGTGAAACCGTTATTTCCACTTCACAGATGAGCGCCCCGAGCCTCAGAGGGGTAAGTGATCTGCCCAGGGACCCAGGGCTGGTCAGCGGCTGGACCATTGCCACTCTGAGTCACTGTCCTGAGTGGTCAGATGAAGAGGAAGCATCAGAGCCGCCCAGGGCCTGGCTCTCTCTGCTCGCCCTTGTGCCCTGGACCAGCGACTCCATTGACCAAGTCCCACGTGTCCTGTGACGTGCCTGAAAGGACCGCGAGGAAGCCCGGGATCCAGGGCTGACCGCCGAGGCCCCTTCCTTTATCCTCATCCGGGGCCCTTCAGACCTCCTACTTTTTGAACCTCAGTCTTTTCCTCCACCTGCTCAGCTGCTGGCCTAGCAAGCCCACGCAGGGAGAGACCAGGTGGGAGCTGCTGTTTCCAGGGAGGTACCTGGAAGAGGCTCAGGGCAGGATTCGGGGGGTGGCGCGTGGGCCCGGGGACCTCCTGCCTGGCCTCACTCTGCGAGCAGCCCCCAGAGGACTGGCGCTCCGGCTTGTGTAGGTCCACTGGCCCCAGCGTGTCTCTTGACCTCTCTTGCTTCCTTGACCATTTTGCCCAGCGAATCAGGAGAAAACCACCACCAATTTCCTCCTGCTGTCCTGAACTAACCCCATATCCTCAGGACCATTACCACCCTCCTTCCGCAAGCCTGGCACCAGGCTCTGCGTATCACACACTTTCTCACTGATTTCCCCAGGAAGAACTCATGAGGGAGACACCGTATTGTTCCCATTTTGCATATGAAGAATGATCATGGTCGGAAAGATTAACTACTTTTGCCTGAGTTACCCAGCTGGTAAATGTCAGAGCTGGGATTTGAACCCAAGTCTCCCTGACTTCAAAGCTCACATCCTTTATGTTACCCTACACTGACATTTAGACCCGTTCAAGCTGAGAGTAGCAGAGGAAGAAAAGGAGTACGATTATACATGGATTCAACCTTTAAAGTTATTTTCAGTGGTCTGCCCTTGCCTTTTCTTTCAAGGTTGTAGTTGCCCAGCCACCAGCAATAGGACACATCCTAAGTTTTGTTTTTTCTTTACCAGTTTTTAACTTGGAGTGGAGTTAGTTTACAGTGTTGTGTTAGTTTCAGGTGTACAGCAACGTGGTTCTGTTATACATATATGTATATATCTATTCTTGTTCAGATTCTTTTCCAGTTAGGTTTTTATGAGATATTGAATATAGTTCTCTGTGCTATACAGTAGGCCCTTGTTTATCTATTTTATATATAGTAATGTGTATCTGTTAATCCTAAATTCCTAAGTTATCTCTCCTCCTCTCCCTCCCCTCACCCCGCCCCGCTATCCCCTTTAGTAACCATAAGTTTGTTTTCTATGAGCGTGAGTCTGTTTCTGTTTTGTTAATAAGTTCATTTGTATCATTTTTTAAGATTCCAGATATAAGTGATATCATATGATATTTGTCTTTCTCTGACATAACTTCACTTAATATGATCACCTCTAGGTCCATCCATGTTGCTGCAAATGGCATTATTTCATTTTTTTATGGCTGAGTACTATTTCACAATCCACATCTTCTTTATCCATTTATCTAGGACACATCTTATTAAGTAACACCACAGAACCAGATGGAGGTTCCAGATCCTTCTAAACAAATGAAGTGGCACAGTCTGAGAGGCTGGGGAAGCTCTTGAGAAAATAGGGACTTCACAGGAATTTCAGTCTCTATGGAAACTCTAAATAACCATTGAAGGGCCTTAGATTTTCCTAATGTGCAATTTGAGAGCCAAAGATCCTTTGTTTTGAAAAATTCTAACATTTTCGCTCCCCAACCCACTCTATTCTCAGTGGCATTCTCAGCCCAGTCTTTCGTAGTCATTCAGTTACTGTTGCTGTCCTTAGGAAATCTATGCAGCTGAAACGGATAAACAGAACGCGTAACTGTAGTAGGTAAGCATGAGGAAGTAAGCACCAGGTTTCAGCTCCTGCAGCGCCCAGGCCCAGATGCAGCGGGAAATAACCAGCTGTTCCAGCAGGCGGCGCTGTAGGCCGCCGGAGGCTCCGGGACCAGGTGCGCGTCCTACAGTCAGGAACGGACTGGCTTTCCGGGTTCGTTCCAGGACAGGGTCGCGTGCCCAGGATGTCATCCTGGGATCCAGCAGCACTGACGTGTGATCCTTCTACAGACAAGACACTCAGTAGCGGCCACGTGGGGACGGGTGCCCACAGCCTCCCTAGGACTGCAGTCCTGGAGAGGGAAGGGCGCGTCAGCCCAGGTGCCCTGAGGATAATCCCGTGAGGCTCCAGAGGTGCTGTGTGGACAGAAACTGCGCTAACAAGCGAGCCGACGAAACCAAACAACTTCAGTGCAAACGGAGCCTCCGGTGATGCAGTGGTTCTTAATCAGAGGTTCGCTTCAGAATCACCCTGAGAGCAAATTAAGCATCCCTGGGTCCCGCTGTTGAGCTCTGGTGGGTCCGGGCGGGCTGGGCGTCTGTGTTCTCAATCTCCACGGTGATTCCCGCGCGGGCTCCCGGCACCTCCGCAAATACCCGCCGTCGTGTCATCCTTGTCCCTCGGTTAGTGTGATACAACGGGAAGAACACGTCACAGCTGTTTCCTCATCTGTAAAATGGACCAAGTGGCCGAGATGGGCTAGTTCCTCAAACCCAGAGATCAGACTTGAGCTATGATCAGGGGTCAGAACTCTTGGTGTGCCCCCCCCCCCCCTTGAAGCAAAGCTCGGCACGATGCTGAGTGGAGAAACATCGCTGTTGAGGTCGCTGCCTTCCTCAGTAACCGACTATAATATAGTGATGTCAGCAGGATGAGCTTGGTCCATTCCCTGAGGCTGGGAAGTGTTAGGAAACGGAGCCTCTTTCATTTTATAGTCTAAGACGCAGCAAATGAGTCTTAAAACAGCGCTCGTTCAGATCACCCATTGTTTGATGATTTGGGACTCAGAGACTCCTCGAAAGAATAATTACATCTGTTCACGGTAGGAGGAAAAGAGGAAAGGAGAGGACATTTATGATTTTGTTTACTCTTTTCAAGAGAAGAGACGAGAAGAAAGACTTCCTGAGGACACAGGAGCGGGGACACCTCCAGCTGACAGCCGCCAGCCCCGGGCTAAGCCCAGTCCCCTTGTGAAACCACCCTCCGCCTTTCCTCCGCTCCCCCTACCCGACACTGGCCTCCACACGCCTCACCTGGGAGTCAGAGCTCAGCATCCTGGGGGGCCTTCCACCTCCGCACCTCCCCCCAGCCTGGTCCCACCCCTCCTGGCCGGTTATGTTGTAAAGGGGTCTCTCCCTTAGACTTAGAGCTCCCTGAGCGCACAGGCTCTGACTCATTCGAAGTAGAATGAATGAATGAATGATGCAGGATTAACAGACAGGGAGAGTTTTCCTTACCTGCAGGGAATGTGGCTGGTCATGTCAGGGCTATGCCTGAAATAAAGAGAACTTACAACACCCCACCTCCCAGTATCCCGTATAGCAGCCGAGCAGGTATTTAATTTTGCCAATAATTTATTTCTTCGGGTTAAACATTGCCCGTGCCTGAGGACCTCTTTGAGAATAGAAACATCCCCAGGAAGGATGGACTACCCCCTTGGAATAAGTGTGATGCCCAAATCTCAGGCGGGAGAAAGGGTTTAGGAGGACTCCTTGAATCATGCCTGGGAGCCAGGATTTGAAAGACAAGTGTCACCTGGGATTCTGCAGGGGACCAGCTCTGGGCAAAGGGATGTCCTGCTAGGAAGGCCCAGCTCTGATCCTGTCGGGGGTCGGGTGGGGGGAGGGAGGGCCGGCAGTGGGGTTGTGAATGAGTCGGATTCCAGGTGGAAAGAGAATCAGGACCTTCATTTCTTAGAACCAGCGGCTGAGGCCCAGGGAGGGGAAAGATGTTGCCCAGGGTCGGCGTGGGGATTCAGAACCCCCAGGCAGGACGCTTACGGTAGTGGCGTCTGCAGTGCCCTTGTGCCGGCCTGGTGCCACCAGGTGGCCACGTTCCTGATGCCAGAGCTTTGCTGGGCGTCCCCGCCGGCTGCTCATTAAGAATCCTCCAGGGCTCTTTTTTTTCAAAACCCAGGGACTGTATTTTTAACTCAAATCTGCATTTTTAACAAGTGCTCCCAGGTGATTCTGATGCACAGCAGGTGTGGGAACTATCTGCCCAAGTTATCAGGACTGTTTGTATAGATGACCATAGGGTTCTTTTAACTGCTTAAAAGGACCTTAGACATAACATGGATCCTCTTTTTTTTTTCCTTTTAATTACAGAAAAGTTTTGTTGTAAATTTTATTGGAGTATAGCTATTTACAGTGTTGTGTTAGTTTCAGGTGTACAGCAAAGTGATTCAGTTATACATATACATATATTCTTTCTTTTTCAGATTCTTTTCCCATACAGGTTATTACAGAATATTGAGTAGAGCTCTCTGTGCTATACAGTAAGTCCTTGTTGATTATCTATTTTATATATAGTAGTGTGCATATGTTAATTCCAAAGTCCTAATTTATCCTCCCCCCCCACCATGTTTCCCCTTTGGTAACCATAAGTGTGTTTTCAAAATCTGTAAGTCTGTTTCTGCTTTGTAAATAAGTTCATTTGTATAATTTCAAAAAAATTAGATTCCACATGTGAGTGATATCATATGGTATTTGTCTTCCTGTGTCTGACTTACTTCACTTAGTATGATCATCTCTAGGTCCATCCATGTTGCTGCAAATGGTAATATTTCATTCTTTTTTTATGGCTGAGTAATATTCCATTGTATATATGCACCACATCTTCTTTATCCAGAAAAGTTATGCATTACTAAACACAGTCTACTTCCATGAAAAAAGACCAAAAAAGGCAGACTAAACAAGAAGTCAGAGAAAAAAGTAAGTTTATGAATACTGTATCTTAGTGTCTCCTTGGCCCTTTCATTTCCCAAAGGAGAAAACCGGATCTACAGAAGTTAATGATTTTTCTCAAAGTCACACAAGAAGCTTGTGACAGAGCTGGGCCTGGGAAGCCAGGCCCTCAGGCTCCACTCCCCCAACCCCGTGGGGCTGTGTGAGCTCAGAGAAAAGGCCTGTGGGAAGGAGACCACAAGATCTGGAGGCCGAGATCACCCACACGGCCTTTCATTCTGTCTTGTTTGACCCTGGTCCAGTTATGCAGAAGGCTAGGTTACCTGAAATCCTACACTTCAAACACTTCACTGGGCGGTATCGCCTGTCGCAAACAGCCCTGTCAACACAGAGCTAAGTGTGCAGAAAAGTAAAGGGATGCTTCAGCGCTGAAAACCAGGCGGCTTTGCCTGGTGCCTTGCTGCCCTGGGGGTGTCGGCCTGAGCTGGGAGGTGATGCTTCTGGCCCTGCAGCAAGCAGATGTCTGGGTGAGAACCCCACACAGGCGGGCCTGGGAGGGCTGAACCCACAGGAAGAGGAAAGTTCTCCCTGAGAACTTGCAACCCATGATTTATTCAAGTAGAAATTGTAGTTTATTCAGGAAAATTAGAAGTTAATAACAAAGGTACAAGTTTTAAAAAAATCCTCTATGTTTGGAAATTTAGTAAACCATTACTAAGTAAGCCTTGGTTTTAAGAGGAAATAAAGTAAACGAATAGATGCTCATAATTAAAGGATAATGAAAACACGACATGTTAAAATGTGTGGAATAGCTAAAGAAGTACTTTTAGGTGAAATTATAACCTTAAATATGTTTAATAGAAAAGTTTAAAAGGTTAAAAGTTACAAGCTAACTGTTCAACTCAACAGTTTGGAAAAGGAGTACTGGAATAAATACAAAGAAACATCATGAAAGAAAACAAAAATAAGGACAGAAATCAATGAGCTGGAAGAGGAAAAATAACAGAGATGAACAAAAACAGCAGCAGGTTCATGATAAAGATTAATAAGAAAGGTATCTGGAGGGAAAAAGGGAGAAAATGCAAATATGCAAAATGTGTAATGAAAAGGGGGGGCACTTGAAAAATTTTAAAGGTGATTGTAAATGAATATATACAAATGAATTTGAAAAACTACCTGAATCAGATACATTCCTAGAAATGTAAATGTGTAAAAATTGGCACAAAGAGAAATTTTAAAATTAAACCAACCACTGAGTACACAAGGTTTTCAAATGGAATTAATGGGGCTTCCCTGGTGGCGCAGTGGTTGAGAGTCCGCCTGCCGATGCAGGGGACACGGGTTCGTGCCCCGGTCCGGGAAGATCCCACATGCCGCGGAGCGGCTGGGCCCGTGAGCCATGGCCGCTGAGCCTGCACATCCGGAGCCTGTACTCTGCAATGGGAGAGGCCACAACAGTGAGAGGCCCGCGTACCGCAAAAAAAAAAAAAAAAAAAAAAAAAAAAATGGAATTAATGAACTATCCCTCTCAAGGCACAAGTGCCCATGTACACACACACACACACATGCACGCACACACACACAGGACAGGTGGGGCTAATCAAGCCCCTCAGAGTCAGCATCGAGACTATGTCACAGCCCCTCTTTTGTTTCCGCCGTCCTGGGACATACGGTGGTGGGTGGCCACTGAAGTGGCCTTTGTGACCTGTCTCCTGGGATTGGTGCCCTTGAATGTGGGCTGGACCTAGGGACTTTCCTAATGAATCGAGTATGGCAAAGTGATCAGATGTCACTAGGTGTTTGGCCACAGGGAAGCTAAGGCCCATCCTGCTCCTGCTCTCCTCCTCTCCCTCTCAGCCCTGCTCTGGGGAAGCAGGGTGCCTCGCTGGGGGTTCCCCGAAGGAAAGGCCCAGAGCCAAGGGCTGAGTCTCCTGCCAACAGTCAGTGAGGACCTGGGGCTTCTGAGCAGCCGTGCGATTGGGCTGGGAAGTGGATTTCTGAGTCCTGCCAAGAACCATGTGAGTGAGATGAAAAGCAGATTCTCCCTCGGGAGAGAGCTGACCCACACATCGACGGCTACTTTGTGAGAGACCCTGAGTGAGAAGCAACTAGGCCCACAAAACTGTGAAGTAACAAATGTGCGTTGTGTGAAGTCACTAAGTTCTAGGGTAGTTTGTCACAGGACGAGAGATAACTGATACATACACAGACAACACACCTGATTGATTTTACTGGTGAATTCCACCAACATTCAATGAGCACTTGTCTCCTGTCTTATAAAAGTTGTTCCAAAAACTAGAGAATGAAACTACACAGTTCATTTGTGACGTTAGTATCATCATTTCATTATGATGATGACGACAATGATGATAAAATTTAAGGCAGACGTGCACAGACCTTCAGTGTGCAATCAGGTGGGTGATGATGAACACATACTCCTGTGTATTGATGCACCAATCAAGACAGAATATTTCCATTACACCAGGAAGTTTCCCTGTGCCCCCTTCCAACCAATCTCCCTTCTCATAGGCAACCCTACCCTGATTTCTATCACCATAGGTTATTTTTGGCTGTTCTTTGGAGGAATCGCATAGATATGTACTCTTTTGTGCCTGGTTTATTTTCCTCAACACAATGTTTTTAAGACTAAGCCCCATATTCCCCTCTCCTATATTAATGCCAACTTCCTTCTATTTTCCAGACCCATCTCTGCTTGCAAAGCCAAAGTACCAAATTAAAACGAGATCAAACATTCAGTCCAATTGAAAAATATTTAAGCTGGTCTTTTAACTACAGACTAATGACTAAGTTGGAGATGTACAAAGAGTTAAAATTGTCTGGTAGCTTAAAGTCAGGTGTAGGGACAGGAAATTATTAGAGCAGAAGGTTAGAATTTTCTATCTTTGTGTAGAGCACAACACTATGATGAAACAAGGCAGGTTGTGTGAATAAGACTGCTAGTCAATTTGTACTGAATAATTTTGTCTTTGGCATATACTAAAAGTAGCGTATCTATATATAGAATTTTATCTGAGAATTGGTATATGGATGTGTATATCTCCTTGTAGATTGTTTTTTCTTTTTTTATAACTAGAGTTTTATTTTTTTAATAGATCATTGAGGGAGGTGAGGGGACCACTGATCATTGTAGAAATGTAAGTAATTAAGAGTTAGTAATCTTGTGTTATCTTACAATAATCATGTTGGGGATGCAGGATTCTGGGCACTGAGGCCACAGCACCTCCCCTTCCATGCACATGATGGACGTCACTAGCCCATCACAGCACTAGACAGACGTCACTAGCCCACCACAGCACTAGACAGACGTCACTAGCCCACCACAGCACTAGACAGATGTCACTAGCCCACCACAGCACTAGACAGACGTCACTAACCCAACACAGCACTTCGCTTTCACAGAGCTGCCTGAGAACCCTTCCCAGACAAGTGCTCCAGGCAGCCACCATTCATCTATGGAGTTGGCACAGGGGTGGAAACCTATGGGACAACTATTCCCAAACCTATGAGAAACCTATGGGAACACACTGTGCACAGGAATACGTTGAGATACAGGTGCTACTTCATTGAAATGTTACAGTGTAAGTGTGTCGAGGGGAAAGCAGGGACAGTGGCGTCTAAGAGCCCTGGATGTGAATCCTGCCTCTGCACTTGATTTTCCAGGCGGCTTTGGCCAACCACACCCCCTCTTCAAAGGAGAAATGATCACTGTTATCTCACTGAGTTCTTGTGAAAAATGGAAATAACTTTTTAAAGTGCTGAGCAAATAATAGGGGTTCATTAAATGGTGGCTGTCACTCTCATCACAGTGGAAAGAGTATAGGTTTGGAATCAGGCAGAGCTAAATTCAGATCCTGCCTCTGCTCTTCTGCTGTGACTTTAGATAAATTACTCACTCACTCTTAGTCTGTTTCCTCACAGACAAGAAAAGGATAACAATAATGGCCTTTATGGGTTCTTTTGTAAGAATCAATGCTAATATGTGGAAATTGCCTGAAACTTGGCCAAAGCTTGACCAATAACAGCTTTTATTTTTCTTTTAATGGTACTGTTGTTATTATTCTTCCCTCCTCCCTCCCCCCAAAATATGAAAAAGAATTGAGAGGATGTGCTAAACCATTGATGGGGTAAGGGTGCAGGCGGGGAGGGCAGAGAACTTGGAGAGCTTTCAATATCTCCAACTGGTGTTTCTGTATTGTTTGAATTTTCAAGATTTTGATTTATATCTGAAGTTAAAACCCAGTATAATAGTAAAACTTAGAAATGTAAAATGCGTATTAACTATCTATAAAGAATTTTTCAAATATTGACTCAACCATAATAAATAAGACTCCAAAAAAGAAAAGATTAAGCCATGTTGTTGCATGTATAAGTAGTTCATTGTTTTCTTTTTGTTTTTGTTTTTAATTCATGTGTTTTTAAGGTTTTATTTATTTTATTTTATTTTTATTTATTTTTGGCTGCATTGGGTCTTCGTTGCTGCACGCAGGCTTTCTCTAGTTGCAGCGAGCGGGGGCTACTCTTCATTGCGGTGCACAGGATTCTCATTGCAATGGCTTCTCTTGTTGTGGAGCATGGGCTCTAGGTGCATGGGCTTCAGTAGTTGCAGCACGCTGCCTCAGTAGTTGTGGCACGCCAGCCCTAGAGCGAGTGGGCTTTAGTAGTTGTGGCTCATGGGCTCTAGAGCGCAGGCTCAGCGACCATGGTGCATGGGCTAAGTTGCTCCACGGCATGTGGGATCTTCCCAGACTAGGGCTCAAACCCATGTCCCCTGCATTGGCAGGCGTATTCTTAACCACTGTGCCACCAGGGAAGCCCAGTTTGTTGTTTTTTATTGATATATTCCAAACAATTTGTTTATGCAATTTCCTCTTGATACACATTTGCATTGTTTCATATTTTGGTTATGATGAATAAAGCTGCAATAAACATTCTTGTACAAGTCTTTTTGTAAATATATGTTTTCATTTCTCCTGGATAAATTCCTAGGAGTTGAATTACTGGTTTATATGGCAGGTGTCTATTTAACTTTATAAGAAATTGCCAAAACTATCAGTTTTCTAAAGTGGCGAAACCATTTTACTTCAGCCAGTAAAGTAGGAGAGATTTGTCGTTCTACAAATTCACCAACATTTGATGCTGTCAGTCTTTTAAATTTTAGCCACTATTGTGGGCATGAAGTCGTAGCTCATTGTGGTTATACTCTGCATTTCCTTGGTGACTAATAATATTTAGCATCTTTTCGTGTGTTTATTTACCATACATAGATCCTTCTTTGTGAAGTTAATTTCAAGTCCTCTCCCCATGTTTTAAATTTGAGTTGTTTTCCTTTTATTGTTGACTTAAAGCTCATCACATATCCTGGATAGCTGTATCCAAGTCCTTTCTATGTGTATATTTTCCCTCAGTCTGTGATTTTCCTTTTCATTTTCTTAATGGAGAGCTAAATTTAAAAATTTTTATAAGTTCAATTTATTTCATAAAGGTCAATACCTATTTATAAGTCTTTTTTGTAACAGTAACTTATGAATACAACAGAACTTCTTTACCTTGGTGCAGGTTTTATCCAAAACCTATAGGAAGAATTACACTTAATGGAAAAACTGAAAGAATTCCCTTTAAGATAAAGTCCACAATCCCCAGTATAGATCTGGTCAATACTACAAGGGGAAAAGAGGAAGTATAAACTGTGAAAGAAAAAGAGATAAATTTTTACTATTTGAAGATCATATGATTATCTGTTTACCCAATGAAAACTAACAGAATCAATATACAAATTAATAGAACTAATAAGAGAGTTCAGCAAAAATGCCAAGAAAACATTAGTGCAACAAGAACTACATTCTTCACACCACTGATATAAAACTAGAAAAATATAATAGAAATGAAGTGTCATTTATATAGTAACAAAGATGGGTAAAGTGTCCAGGAACTAACTAATTTATTCATACAAACTCCCAGTAGAAAACAGATGATACACTCAAATTTGATAATTGAGAACAGATTAATAAAATGATTATTTATCAAGGTGGGAACAGAGTGTAGGGAAATCCCCAGGTTTGGTAAAACATTTTAGAGCTTGTAATATCAGGAGGCCACCACTACTCCTAGGCCTACAGTTTTTGAAGTTCTAATTTTGCATTTTGTTGCTGATATAGTTCAAGGTGGCTTATTTCCTTGTGTGTTTTGTGATTTTTGATTGTGAGTTCATGTCCCTTGGAATTTATTTGTGAAAATTCAAAAAGACCAGGATTTGAAAATGCTTTCCTTGTTTTTAATAGACACCTGTCATCCTGAGACTTCCTTAGACTAAATTTTTACTTTTCTCCTCTATGAGTAATGTGGCTTCTGACCCCAGATCCACAGTGGGCTGCTGTGGTTAGGGATTCTCAGAGGAGAATTATTTTCTGTTTCTTGTTTTCTCTTTCCCCTCAGAGCCCAGACTTACCCAGGCAAATATTCTTACCCTCTCACTCTGCACGACAGGTTGTTGTAATTCCTGTTATTGTGTACTTTGTTTTCTAGTTTACCAGCTAAGAGTGTGGCTGTCGAGGGGTGAGTGTTCCCAGGTGTGGCTTCCACCCACCTGCGTGGCGGGACCTCCTCTTCCTCACTGCCCTTTCCTGACTCCCCTCCCCACTCATCTTCCTGAGCTCCTTTGACAGTTTGATCTTTAGCAAAGGCTGGTGCTCAAACCTGGCCTCAGTCTGGCAACTAGTTTCCTTCTAGCCTTATCTATGTCCAAAACGTATTGATTGATTGATTAATTAATCCAATGAATATCTGTTAAGAACCTTTCTGGGGATACAATAGTGAACAATACAGACAAAAATTCATAAACTTATGGATCTTATATTCCAGTGAGGGCAGATAGACAATAAATGCATAAAAAATATATAAGTAAAATAATTTCAGATACTGATGAATTCTAAATATGTCTAAAACTAGGTAATGGTATAAAGAGTGACTGGACAGGGATGGGATGACCTTAGTTAGAATATTCAGGAGAGTTCTCTCCAGGAAAATGATACTTGCTTTGCTTTGAGAAAATGATGAGAAAGAGCCAAATGTGAGACAACCTGGAAGGAAAAGCTCTCTAGAAAGAAGAAAGAACAGGCAGGAAAGCACTGGAGTGTGAGGAATGCAGAGGAGACAGGTGTGGGAGCCTAGTGGTGAGAGTGAGGAAAGGTCGGGAGACCCGGGGATGCTTTTGAGTAGGGTAAGGAGTTTGGGATCTTCTAGTGCTTAGAAGTAAATAGTTTCAAGAAGGGGTGTGGCATGATCTGGTTTCTGTTTAATAAACATCCCTCTTGCTGCTGTGTGGAGCGTATTTGGATTGTGGCGAAAAATGGAAGATCCATCCAGAAGCTCAAAGACAGCTTCTAAGTGGCTTCACAGGCATGTCTGCTGACTGAGGAGAGCTGTGGAAGGGGGACAGAAAAGGGGAGAGCTTCTGCTAGGTGTTGGCAATTGTGCTTGCCCGGACCCCTTGGAAGACTGCAGGAAGACTCTTCTGACCACATTGAAGACTTATAGGAGTATGGAAGGTCATTAGGGCTGTCACCAGTATTCTGCATCTCCTCCTCCCTGACCCCTCTCAGGACGGGTGCGGCCACGTGACTCTGTCCAGTTAGTGCAAGTATGTGATCTTCCACAGCCATTCCTCCACCATAGTGACTGGAGGCATTCCAGACAGTGGAAGCTCTGTCACCCTGAGTCCCTGACTGAAGAGGAGTATATAGCATGAGCAAGAAACGAAATTGTGTTTTTAAGCCACTACGATTCTAGGGTTATTTGTTCTCAGAGCATAACCTAGCTTATCCTAACTAAATAGGGAATGACAGTGATAGGAGATTTTGTTGTAGTTTGGACTAAGGCTCAGTTTTAGTTCAACAAACCCTTCTAAAGAGACAAGTCTGGGGAATTCCCTGGTGGTCCAATGGTTAGGACTTTGCACTTTTGATGCCAAGGGCCTGGGTTCCATCCCTGGCAGGGGAACTAAGATCCCACAAGCTGCACAGACAAGGAAAATAAAAATAAAGAGACTACTCTGCACCAGACACAAAAATATGAGTCTAGACTGTCCTCATGGTGCTTGCAGTCTACAACTGGAGAAAGACACAAAAGCACAGTAACTGTGTTAAGTGGAAAGATTTATAACATAGCCCTGTCTCTCCCATCTTACAAAACAGACACCTATTTATGACTCTATGTCACCCAATAGTGGTGTGGTCTACACAGCCAGATCTCTTGAGTTATTACTTTCTGTCCCCCTGCTCTGTCTTCATCTGACTATGCTCTGACCTCTGAACCTGCTCTTCCCAAAGTCATCAATAACAGACATTGCTAAGTCCGATGGCATTATTTTTTCAGTTTTTATCTCATCTGAGCTCGCAGCAGTGTTTAACTCTCTTGAGCACCTCTTCCTTCTTGAAATACCTTCATCTATACCACAACCCTCTCCTGCTTTATGTCCTGTCTGCTTGTCTATTCCTTCTCAGGATCCCCTGACTGTTTTTAAATGCTGATGTGCCTAAGGATGAGTCCTTGACTCATCATCTTTTCTTTTCTCCCTGAATCCTTTCCCTGAGGAACCTCATCCATTCTGTGGTTTCCATCATATTTACATAGTAGTGGCATCAAAGTTTTACCCCATCCCAGACCTTTCTTTCTTTTTTTTAAAATAAATTAATTAATTTATTTATTTTTGGTTGCATTGGGTCTTTGTTGCTGCGCGTGGGCTTTCCCTAGTTGTGGTGAGTGGGGGCTACTGTTCATTGCTGCAGCTTCTCTTTTGGCGGAGCATGGGCTCTACACGCACGGGCTTCAGTAGTTGTGGCATGTGGGCTCAGTAGTTGTGGCTCGTGGGCTCCAGAGCGCAGGCTCAGTAGCTGTGGCGCACAGGCTTAGTTGCTCTGCGGCATGTGGGATCTTCCCAGACCAGGGATCAAACCTGTGTCCCTGCATTGGCAGGAGGATTCCTAACCACTGTGCCACCAAGGAAGTCCCTCTTTGTTTTTTTTTTTTTAACATCTTTATTGGAGTAAAATTGATTTACAGTGTTGTGTTAGTTTCTGCTGTATAACAAAGTGAATCAGCTATACTTATACATATATCCTCATATAGCCTCCCTCTTGCGTCTCCCTCTCACCCTCCCTACCCCACCCTCTAGGTGGACACAAAGCACCGAGCTGATCTCCCTGTGCTATGCAGCTGCTTCCCACTAGCTATCTATTTTACATTTGGTAGTGTATATATGTCCATGCCATTCTCTCACTTCATCCCAGCTTACCCTTCCCCCTACCCGTGTCCTCAAGTCCATTCTCTAAGTCTGCATCTTTATTCCTGTCCTGCCCCTAGGTTCATTAGAACACTTTTTTTTTAGATTCCATATATATATGTGTTAGCATAGGGTATTTGTTTTTCTCTTTCTGACTTACTTGACTCTGTATGACAGACTCCAGGTCCATTCACCTCACTACAAATAACTCAGTTTCGTTCCTTTTTATGGCTGAGTAATATTCCATTGTATATATGTGCCACATCTTCTTTATCCATTCACCTGTGGATGGACACTTAGGTTGCTTCCATGTGCTGGCTATTGTAAATAGAGCTGCAATGAACATTGTGGTACATGATTCTTTTTGAATTGTGGTTTTCTCAGGGTATATGCCCAGTAGTGGAATTGCTGGGTCATATGGTAGCTCGATTTTTAGCTTTTTAAGGAATATCTATACTGTTCTCCATAGTGGCTGTATCAATTTACATTCCCACCAACAGTGTAGGAGGGTTCCCTTCTCTCCACACCCTCTCCAGCATTTATTGTTTGTAGATTTTTTGATGATGACCATTCTGAACGGTGTGAGGTGATACCTCATTGTAGTTTTGATTTGCATTTCTCTAATGATTAGTGATGTTGAGCATCTTTTCATGTGTTAGTTGGCAATCTGTATATCTTCTTTGGAGAAATGTCTATTTAGGTCTTCTGCCCATTTTTGGATTGGGTTGTTTGTTTTTTTGATATTGAGCTGCATGAGCTGCTTGTAAATTTTGGAGATTAATCCTTTGTCAGTTGCTTCATTTGCAAATATTTTCTCCTATTCTGAGGGTTGTCTTTTCATCTTGTTTATGGTTTCCTTTGCTGTGCAAAAGCTTTTAAGTTTCATTAGGTCCTGTTTGTTTATTTTTGTTTTTATTTCCATTTCTCTAGGAGGTGGGTCAGAAAGGATTTTGCTGTGATTTATGTCATAGAGTGTTCTGCCTATGTTTTCCTCTAAGAGTTTTATAGTGTCTGGCCTTACATTTAGGTCATTAATCCATTTGGAGTTTATTTTTGTGTATGGTGTTAGGGAGTGTTCTAATTTCATTCTTTTACATGTAGCAGTCCAGTTTTCCCAGCACCAGTTATTGAAGAGGCTGTCTTTTCTCCACTGTATACTCTTGCCTCCTTTATCAAAGATAAGGTGACCATATGTGCATAGGTTTATCTCTGGGCTTTCTATCCTGTTCCATTGATCTATATTTCTGTTTTTGTGCCAGTATCATACTGTCTTGATTACTATAGCTTTGTAGTATAGTCTGAAGTCCAGGAGCCTATTTCTCCAGCTCCTTTTTTCTTTCTCAAGATTGTTTTGGCTATTTGGGGTCTTTTGTGTTTCCATACAAATTGTGAAATTTTTGTTCTCGTTCTGTGAAAAGTGCCATTGGTAGTTTGATAGGGATTGCATTGAATCTGTTGATTGCTTTGGGTAGTATAGTCATTTTCACAATGTTGATTCTTCCAATCCAAGAACATAGTATACCTCTCCATCTATTTGTACCATATTTAATTTCTTTCATCAGTGTCATAGTTCTCTGCATACAAGTCTTTTGTCTCCTTAGGTAGGTTTATTCCTAAGTATTTTATTCTTTTTGTTGAAATGGTAAATGGGAGTGTTTCCTTAATTTCTCTGTCAGATTTTTCATCATTAGTGTATAGGAATACAAGAGATTTCTGTGCATTAATTTTGTATCCTGCTACTTTACCAAATTCATTGATTAGTTGTAGTAGTTTTCTGGTAGAAGTTTTAGGATTCTGTATATATAGCATCATGTCATCTGCAAACAGTGACAGTTTTACTTCTTCTTTTCCAATTTGTATTCCTTTTATTTCTTTTTCTTCTCTGATTGCTGTGACTGAAACTTCCAAAACTATGTTGAATAAAAGTGGTGAGAGTGGGAAACCTTGTCTTTTTCCTGATCTTACAGGAAATGGTTTCAGTTTTTCACCATTGAGAACGATGTTGGCTGTGGGTTTGTCGTATATGGCCTTTATTATGTTGAGGTAGTTTCCCTCTATGCCTACTTTCTGGAGAGTTTTTATCATAAATGGTGTTGAATTATGTCAAAAGCTTTTTCTGCATCTATTGAGATTATCTTGCGGTTTTTATCCTTCAATTTGTTAATTTGGTGTATGACATGGATTGATTTGTGTATATTGAAGAATCCTTGCATTCCTGGAATAAACCCCACTTGATCATGGTGTATGATCCTTTTAATGTGTTGTTGGATTCTGTTTGCTAGCATTTTGTTGAGGATTTTTGCATCTATGTTCATCAGTGATATTGGTCTGTAGTTTTCTTTTTTTATGATATCTTTGTCTGGTTTTGGTATCAGGGTGATGGTTGTGAGGAGACTCATAGAATGAGTTTGGGGGTGTTCCTCTCTCTGCTATATTTTGGAAGAGTTTGAGAAGGATAGGTGTTAGCTCTTCTCTAAATGTTTGATAGAATTCGCCTGTGAAGCTGTTTGGTCTTGGGTTTTTGTTTGTTGGAAGATTTTTAATCACAGTTTCAATTTCAGTGTTTGTGATTGGTCTGTTTATATTTTCTATTTCTTCCTAGTTCAGGCTCAGAACGTTGTGCTTTTCTAAGAATTTGTCCATTTCTTCCAGGTTGTCCATTTTATTGGCATAGAGTTGCTTGTAGTAATCTCTCATGATCTTTTGTATTTCTGCAGTGTCAGTTGTTACTTCTCCTTTTTCATTTCTAATTCTGTTGATTTGCATCTTCTCCCTTTTTTTCTGGATGAGTCTGGCTAATGGTTTCTCAATTTTGTTTATCTTCTCAAAGAACCTGTTTTTAGTGTTATTGATTTTTGCTATTGTTTCCTTCATTTCTTTTTCATTTATTTCTGATCTGATCTTTATGATTTCTTTCCTTCTACTAATTTTGGGGTTTTTTTTTTTTTTGTTTCTCTAATTGCTTTAGGTGTAAGGTTAGGTTGTTTATTTGAGATGTTTCTTGTTTCTTGAGGTAGGATTGTATTGCTATACACTTCCCTCTTAGAACTGCTTTTGCTGCATCCCATAGGTTTTGGGTCGTCATGTTTTCATTGTCATTTGTCTAGGTATTTTTTGTTTTCCTGTTTGATTTCTTCAGTGGTCTCTTGATTATTTAGTAGTGTATTGATTAGCCTCCATGAGTTTGTATTTTTTACAGATTTTTTCCTGTAATTAATGTCTAGTCTCATAGTGTGGTTGGAAGAGATACTTGATATGATTTCAATTTTCTTAAATTTACCATGGCTTGATTTGTGACCCAAGATATGATCTATCCTGGAGAATGTTCCATGAGCACTTGAGAAGGAAGTGTAATCTGCTGTTTTTGGGTGGAGTGTCCTCTAAATATCAAGTAAGTCCATCTTGTTTAATGTGTCATTTAAAGCTGTGTTTCCTTATTTATTTTCATTTTGTATGATCTGTCCATTGGTGAAAATGGGGTGTTAAAGTCCCCTACTATAATTGTGTTACTGTTGATTTCCTGTTTTATGGCTGTTACCATTTGCCTTATGTATTGAGGTGCTCCTATGTTGGGTGCATAAATATTTACAATTGTTATATCTTCTTCTTGGATTGATCCCTTGATCATTATGTAGTGTCCTTCTTTGTCTCTTGTAATAGTCTTTATTTTAAAGTCTATAATGTCTGATATGAGAATTGCTACTCCAGGTTTCTTTTGATTTCCATTTGCATGGAATATCTTTTTCCAACCCCTCACTTTCAATCTGTTTGTGTCCCTAGGTCTGAAGTGGGTCTCTTATAGATAGTGTATGTATGGGTCTTGTTTTTGTATCCATTCAGCCAGTCTGTCTTATGGTTGGAACATTTAATCCATTTACATTTAAGGTAATTATTGATATGTATGTTCCTACTACCAATTTCTTAATTGTTTTGGGTTTGTTATGGTAGGTCTTTTCCTTCTGTTGTGTTTCTTGCCTAGAGAAGTTCCTTTAGCATTTGTTGTAAAGCTGGTTTGGTGGTGCTGAATTCTCTTAACTTTTGCTTATCTGTAAAGGTTTTAATTTCTCTGTCGAATCCGAATGAGGTCCTTGCTGGGTAGAGTAATCTTGGTTGTAGGTTTTTCCCTTTCATCACTTTAAATATGTCCTGCCACTCCCTTCTGGCTTGCAGAGTTTCTGCTGAAAATCAGCTGTTAATCTTATGGGGATTCCCTTGTATGTTATTTGTTGCTTTTCCCTTGCTGCTTTCAATATTTTTTCTTTGTATTTAATTTTTGATAGTTTGATTACTATGTCTCTTGGTGTGTTTCTCTTTGGGTTTATCCTGTATGGTACTATCTGGACTTGATTGACTGTACTTGATTGACTATTTCCTTTCCCATGTTAAGGAAGTTTTCGACTATACTGTCTTCATATATTTTCTCAGACCTTTTCTCTGTCTGTTCTTCTTCTGGGACCCCTATAGTTTGAATGTTGGTGCATTTAACGTTGTCCCAGAGGTCTCTGAGAGTGTCCTCAATTCTTTTCATTCTTTTTTCTTTATTCTGCTCCCTGGCAATTATTTCCACCATTTTATTTTCCAGTTCACTTCTCCATTCTTCTGCCTCAGTTATTCTGTTACTGATTCCTTCTAAAGTATTTTTAATTTCAGTAACTGTGTTGTTCATCACTGTTTGTTTGCTCTTTAGTTCTTCTAGATCCTTGTTAAATGTTTCTTGTATTTTCTCCATTCTGTTTCTGAGATTTTGTATCACCTTTACTATCATTACTCTGAATTCTTTTTCAGGTAAGTTGCCTATTTCATCTTCATTTACTTGGTCTTGTAGGTTTTTACCTTGCTCCTTTGTCTGTAACAAATTTTTGTCATTTCTTTTTTTTTTTTTTTTTTTTTTTTGATGGGTGGTACTGTTTTCCTGTCTTACTGGTTGTTTGGCCTGAGATGTGTAGCACTGGAGTTTGCAGGCAGTTGGATAGAGTTGGGTCTTGGGGCTGAGATGAGGACCTCCGGGAGGCCACATTACAACTGATATTCCCTGAAGTCTGAGTTTCTCTGTTAGTCCAATGGTTTGGACTTGAAGTTCCCACCACAGGAGCTTGGGCCTGACTTCCGGCCTGGGAACCAGGATCCCACAAGCTTCATGGTGAAGTAAAAACAAAAAGAAAAAAAAGGAAGAAAGAAACAAAGGAGCAGTACAATATCAAAGAATAAAAAACAAAATAAAATTAGAAAGATAAAAAATGTGTTAGGAAAAATAAAACTATAATTGAAACAACCAGTCCCTGGGGGTTCCTCCTGTCCCCTTAGGTGTCTGTGGTCCCCCACTGGTGTCTGGTAGGTGCTCTAGTTGTGAGGAGACGTGAATTCCACGTCCTCCTAGTATGCCATCTTGACTCCACCCCCCAGACTTTTCTTTTAAGCTCCAGCCCCCACACATTCATCTTCTAGTTGGATGTTTCAGCAACATCTCAGACTCAGTATGTCCTTGACTGATTTCATTGTAGCCCAACCCTCCCTACACAACCGGATCCACCTTCTGTCGGCTCATCTCAGCAAATAGCACCCCCCTATATCCTATTCCCCTGCCATGAAGACTGGAGTCACCTGTGATTGCTCCTCATCCCTCCTTCTCCCATAGCATCTAGTTCTTATTTAATCAATGTAACATTTTCTCTATTCTTGGGTACATTCATTTTGATTTTATTTTTAAATGTTCTTCTATTCTCTGCATTGGGTCTTTTCCTCCAGAGTCTTTTCTTTGGTTTATTTGTTTCATCTTTTTCATCTATGTTGGAGAATTTCCTCAAATATCTTGCTTCCATTAATACTTAAGAATAAGCACTGAACTCTGGCTGGAAATCCTACTTGCAGAGATGAAGCTTGTTGCCTGGTGGGCTTCACTGTAGAGTAATTGCACCTGAGCCAGCTATTTCTCTGGGGTACTCTCCCCTACATCTCAGTATCTGGGGTCCTTTTCTCTGGGCTATTTAGTTTCCCAGGGAAGAGCCTTCTTAGCATCTCCTGCCCTGCAATGCCTGGCTTCTAGGGTCATTGAGGCAGATCTTGGGAAAGAAGATGATGTTCCTACCAGTCAGTATGCAGAGTTTAACTGAATTCTCTATATTTAGCTCTAAATCTGACCCCTGTCTTTCTATGTTTCTGATATTCCTGAGCATTGAGCCCAGGCCAGCCTTTGCTCTTCATGTCACTGCCCAGCAGAGAGCATCCATCACAGAGGAAACACTGAACCACCAGGGCTTTGGGTGACTCATTTGGTGGCTCTCAGCCCCTCTCTGTCTATGGCAGTCCCAGTGCTTGTACACTAGACCCATAAAAGGAATCCACAGAGATGAAGGCTATGCATGAGGCCAACAGCATGGCTGCCTCTCACCAAGGCTGATCTAACTCCTACTGCTATAAAAGTCTGCCATGCCACTTACATATTCACTATGGGGATCCTGCAGTGCCCACAGTATAGCTTCTTCCCTCAGGGTGACCAATCAGCCTTTTGATGGCAAGTAATTACATTGGGCTATTTTTCTTCTTTAATTCACTCTTAGTATCATTGATATGCTTTCCATTTATAAGTTTCCCTTTTCTGGAATAAGGAATACACTCTAAGAAAAGAAGTTAACCCTTAGAAGTAAGAGCAAAACTGAAACAGATCAGTGTCTTGGCCGGGCCACTATTTGAGGTCTCACAGAGGGTCTGATTTAATGTAATTTAAGGTAATAGGCCCCATGTGACATTGCCTCAAGGACCAAGGGACCCACTTTATGGCAAATGAGTTGTGACAATTTATATGTGACTATGGAATCCACTGGACCTGACATATATCACAGCACTTGGAAGCTGCTTGCCTGAAAGAGTATTAGAATGTCTCTTAAACCCACAGCTAAGGCATCAGCTTGGGGTTGGGAAACTGTCCTCCTAGATGAGGTATGTATTTTGAGCCAAAGGCCATTGTAAGGTGCTATTACTTCACAGTGAGCTAGAATGTATGGATCTGGGAACCAAGAGGAGGAAGTAGGAAGTAAGCTTTGGCCATCCTCTCACCATCACTTTTGGTGACCAGTTTGGGAAATTTGTGCATCCTGTCCCTAAAACTCTTGCCTTTGCTGGGCTAGAGATCCTTGTTGCCCGAAAGAAGATGAAAGGTAGTAGGATACTTCTAACATGGGACGTTGTAAAAGTTCTCTAAACCTAAGCTATATCCTAAACCTAGTCAGTTCAGATTCCTCAGGCCAGTAGACCATCTGGTGAAGAAAGAAATTGCTGCAGAGGCTGGTGTAACTTACTGTGATCATCACGAGGAAAGCGAATGGCTGCTATGTGATAGAGCAGGAAGAAGTAGATCTGAAAGTCAAGCATTCAGTTTCATTCAGAATGCATCTTGATCCCTGTATGTGTGGTGCTCTAAATAAAGAAATGAGTGACTGGAGTGGCCATACCATGACAAAGGCATGGTAACCAGGGGCTCAGACTCCTTAGGGATGAAGGTCTGGGTTATCCTATTGGGCAAGCAAACTAGACTAGAGGAACTGCTGGCCAAGGATGAGAGAAATCTAGAGTGGGTGCTAGAGGAAAGAGTAAAATATAAATTATGGCTTTAGGACCAACTGAACAGCAGGGTCTGTAGCACATCCCACTAACTCTCATTGCACTTTGAAGAAAATCTATTTAACTATATAGTTAAATATATATAGATATTTTGACTGGCCACCACTTTGAAGAATCAAGGCAGAACAGAGTGAACATAATGTGGGGGCACAAATGCATCTGAGTGCTGCAAAGGATACCCTGTGATAGATGCTATGGGGACTCCTGAGCATTCACCATCCCGATCCTCCATGACTCAATTACTTCCGACAACAAACATCTATGACGCTTTGTCTAGGGCTTTTTCTGATTGCTGGAACACAGCTGATCTGCCTGAGGTTAGGTCTAAACGTTGGAGGAATTAATGACTCCTGGGACCAGCCCTGAACCAATGACTGATGCAAGTTAGTGGATGCATGAGTATAAAGAGTCCTTGTGCCTTTGTTAGGTTAACGGAGGTGGGCTGGCAGGAATGAGTCCCAGTTTCCCACAGCAGGGACCTGCTCAGTATCACACTTTCCATTAAAACTCCTTTCTTTCCCCGTCTCACTTCCCCCATCCTGTTACGTCCTATGATCACCTCCCAGATTAGTTATTTGCATTTACATCTTTGTCTCAGGACCTACCTATGGAATAACCCAACTAAGATATAATCCTTGAGATACTCCTCTGGGCTTCCAATCATTTCCCTTGTTTCTTGCCATTATTTAGATGGATTTCTGTTTCTTACAATAAGCAATCCCCACATAAGCTGATTTTTGACATTAAATACCATCTCATCCAACAGGCTTTGTCAGACACCCCCACTGGACTATGTAAGTAATCTTGCAATGCACTTGCTTAGACCTTGTAGTTTTCATTTTCATTAATCATACTGCATTTTAATCTCTTATTTGTCTATCACTCCTGCTAGACTGATGATTAAATGAGACTAGGAACTATTGCTGTCTTTTTGCCATTGTATTCTATCACCCTAACCCAACATTTGACATTGCGTCATTTCTCAAAAAATATTTTGAATAAATTAATGAAATAAAGGAAAATAAGGACTGATTAGGAGAAAACAATGAGTTCAGTTTTGGATATATGGATTTGAGGGGCTCCAGGGATACCTCTTTGATGAGAGAATTGGGTATGTGAGTTTGAGGAGGACTGAAAGCACAGATTTTGATTTGGGCGATTTATCATTTATATCATAGTTGCAAGAAAGAGAATATGAAGAGTGAAAAAAATCGTTGGCTGAGAGCAGAACCTCTGCTCTGTCCATGAAGGGGCTGCTGGAGGGTGAAAGCCCACAGAGGAAATGAGTCATCCGGGGGAGAACCAGGGCATCTGTTATCTCACATGGAAGGGAGCAGAGATCTCAGGAAATAGAGAGTGAGTGACAGTGTCCGATGTGACAGAGGGTCAGTTAACATAAGGAATAAAAAAATACGTTTGATTCAACAAGGTCATTGATGACTGTGGCAAAAATAATCCCTTTCTTCAGCAAGTATTTTATTGGGTTAGCCAAAAAGTGCCTTTGGTGTTTAAGTAAAAATAAAAGACACATTTTTCATTTTCACCAACAACTTTATTGAACAATGTATTCAGCGTTTTGTTCCACTACCTTCTGCCATTTTTCAGGCAACTTCATAATTCCATCATCCCAAAACTTTTTATCTTTTTGAGCAAAGAACTGTTCCAGGTGCCCTTTACAGTCTTCTAGGGAATTGAAATTTTTTCCATTAAGAGAATTGTGTAAAGACAGAAATAAATGGAAATCCGAAGGTGCAATATCTGGTGAATACAACAGATGAAATCAGAACTTCCCCACCAAGCTGTAACAGTTTTTGCCTGGTCATCAAAGAAACACAAGGTCTTGCATTAACCTGATGGAAGATGATGCGTTTTCTGTTGACTAATTCTGGACACTTTTCATTGAGTGCTGCTTTCAGTTGGTCTAATTGGGAGCAGTACTTGTTGGAATTAATCATTTGGTTTTCTGGAAGGAGCTCATAATAGAGGACTCCCTTCCAATCCCACCATAAACACAACATCACCTTCATTGGATGAAGACCGGCCTTTGGTGTGGTTGGCGGTGGTTCATTTCGCTTGCCCCATGATCTCTTCCATTCCACATTATTGTACAGTATCTACTTTTCATTCATTGCCCATCACAATTTGTTTTTAAAATGGAACGTTTTCATTACACTTAAGAAGAGAATTGCATGGTGAAATACGGTCAAGGTTTTTTTGCTTAACATATGTGGAACACTAACATCAAAGCCATGAACATAACCAAGCTGGTGCAAATGATTTTCAACACTTGATTTGGATATTTTGAGTATGTTGGCTATCTCCTGCATGGTTTAACGTTGATTGTTCTCAATTAATGTCTCAATTTGATCGCTATCAACTTCAGCTGGTCTACCTGACCATGGAGCATCATCCAGCGAGAAATCTCCAGCACAAAACTTTGCAAGCCACTTTTGACATGTTTGATCAGTCACAACACCTTCTCCATACACCACACAAATCTTTTTTTGCATTTCAGTTGCGTTTTTACCTTTCTTGGAATAATAAAACATAATAGGCCGAAAATGTTGCTTCTTTTCTTCCATCTTCAACATTAAAATGGCTACACAAAAATTCACCAATTTTGATGTCTTTTAAAATGCACGCTGATATGACAGCTGTCACATACAACCTAACAAAATTGTTTCAAATGAAGTTAAAGACAACTAAGTGTTACTAGAGCCATGTTACAGAAAAAACCAAACGAACGTTTTGGCCAGCGCAATATTTGAAGGACACCATGTGCCAGGCCCTGGTATAGACACAAAGGAAGCAGCAAAATCCTTGTGGAATGTAGTGGTGCCCAAGGTGGTAACCAGATTTCAGTGGTCTAAGGAGAGGGTATGAGACGAAGAAGTGGAAACAGACAATGAAGTCTTTTAAAAAGTTTGGATGGGAAGGAAAAGAGAGATTAAGTTGTGAATAAAATATATTCTAAAGATGTTTTCAATATGTATTGTCTTCTGTTGTCTGTTGATTTGTGAGCAATCAGTATTTTTAAAATTTATAATTCATTGTAATGTCTTGTAGGACAGCAGTTTTAATGGTGACTTTTGCCTATTTGGCATTAAAGTGGGTGTGTCTACAGCACCTCAAGGATGAGGCTTCCAGGCCAGGAGAAGTGAATACAGCTGCCATAAATAAACTAGGCCAACCCAAATGGATGGAAAATTCACCCAGGCTTTGGGGTGACTTCAAGTGTCAAATGTTGAGGGGAATCTGGACTTTAATTTCCACTGGACTTTAAACCTGGAAACAAGAATTATGTTACCAATATATACAGTTCTAAGAAGTTTTTATTCTTGTGATGAAAACCCTTAGGGTTTACTCTCAACACTTTTATATATATTGTTCAGTGTTGACCATAGTCTTCATGCTGTATATTGCATCCCTAGTATAATTATTTATCCTATAGCTGCAAGTCTGTAACTTTTGACCACCTTTCAGGTATTCCTCTTACCCCCATTGCCCACCTCTGGTAACCACAAATCTTATCTCTTTCTCTGAGTTTGGGTTTTTAGAGTCATGTGGAATCTAAGTGACATCATAAAGTATTTGTCTTTCTCTGTCTGACTTATTTCACTTAGCACAATGTTGCTGCAAATGGCAAGATTTCATTATTTTAAAATGTTTGAATAATATTCCATTGTACACATACCACAACTTCCTTATCCATTTATCCATCAGTGGGCACTTAGGTTGTTTTTATGTCTTGGCTATTGTAAATAATGCTGCTATGAACATGTGGGTGCAGCTATCTTTTTGAGTTTGTGTTTTCATTTCCTTTGTATATATTCCCAGAAGTGGAATTGCTGGATCATGTGGTAGTTCTATTTTTAATTTTTTAAAGGATCCATCATGCTGTTTTCCATAGTGGCTATACCAATTTACAACCCTACTAGCAGTGCACAAGTGTTCCCTTTTCTCTACATCCTCATCAACATTCGTTATGTCCTGTCTCTTTGATGATGACCATTCTAACAGGCATGAGGTGGTATCTCTTTGAGATTTTAATTTGCATTTCCCTAATGACTAGTGATGTTGGGCACCTTTTCATGTACCTGTTGGCCATTCATAAATTGCCTTTGAAAAATGTCTATTCATGTCTTTTGCCCATTTTAATTGGATTATTTGCTTATTTTGCTATTGAGTTATATGAGTTCTTTATATATCTTGGATACTAATCCCTTATCAGGTATATGGTTTGCAAATATTTTCCTATTCTGTAAATTGCCTCTTCACTTTGTTGATGATTTCTTTTTATTTTTATGAACACATATTTCTTTATTAAGTAAACATCTTTTCCAAAATGAAAAAAGCCTTGCATACAATATCTTTATACTTAAGGCAATAAACCTGTTTATTAAATGTATTAATATTTGATATATTCAATTCAGAACTATTCAACTGTATTAATAAATTTCCCAATATATTTTATATAGATATGCCACCTACAGAAAATTAAAGGGGACCTACACACTATACTTTATATATTTATAAAAACACAGTAACTAATGCTAATGTTGTGATGGTTTCTTTTGCAGTGAAGAAGCTTTTAATTTGATGGAGTCCCACTTATTTTTTATTTTCTTTCTTGTGCTTTAAGTGTTATATCTAAAAAAATCATTGCCAAGACCTATGTCAAGGAGCTTTTCTCCTATGTTTTCTTCTAGAAGTTTCATGGCTTCAGGTCTTGCATTTAAGTATTTTGAGTTACTTTTTATGAATGGTGTAAGATAGGGGTCTAGTTTCATTTTTTAATATGTGAATATCCAATTTTCCCAGCACCATTTATTGAAGAGATTGTCTTTTTTCCATTGAGTATTCTTGGCTTCCTTGTCAAATATTAGTTGACCTTATATGCTTGGGTTTATTGCTAGCATCTCAGTTCTATTCCCTTGAGCTATTTATCTGTCTGTTTTCGTTACTATAGGTTTACAGTATAGCTTGAAATCAGGAAGCGTGATGTCTCCTACTTTGTTCTTTCTCAGGATTGCTTTGGTTATTTGGGATCTTTTGTGGTTTCATATAAATTTTAGGATTGTTTTTACTACTTAAGTAAAAAATGCCATTGGAATCTTGATAAGGATTTCATTGAATCTATAGATGGCTTTTGATAGGTATGGATAATTTAACATTAATTATTTCAATCCATGAACATGGGCTGCCTTTCCATTTTGTGTCTTCTTCAATTTCTTCCATCAATGTCTTGTAATTTTCAGAGTAGACATGTTTCACCTCTTTAGTTACGTTTATTCCTAAGTATTTTATTGTTTTTGATGCTATTGTAAATAGAATCAATTTCTTTAATTATTTTTCAGATAATTAGTTGTTAGTGTATAAAAATGATACTGATTTTTGTATGTTAATTTTGTATCCTGTGACTTTGCTGAACTTGTTGATTAGATCTAAAAGTTTTTTGTTGTTGTTGTTGAGTCTTTATTACTTTCTATATATAAAATCATGTCATCTGAAAATAGAGATAGCTTTACTTCTTCCATTCCAATTCTGATGTCTTTTATTTCCTTTTCTTGCCTGGTTACTCTGGCAAGAACTTCCAGTATGATGTTGAATAGGAGCATTGAGAGTGGCTCCCTTGTCTTGTTCCTGATCTTAGAGGAAAAGCTTTCAGCTTTTCAGCTCTCACAATTGAGCATGATGTTAGCTGTGGACTTACCAAATATGACCTTTATTATGTTGAGGTATGTTCCTTCTAAATTGTAAAGAGTTTTAATCAGGAACAGATATGGAATTTTGTCAAATGCTTTTCCTGCATCTCTTGAGATGATCATATGATTTTTTCCATTGTTCTATTAATGTGAATTATCACATTGACTAATTTGTGTATGTTGAGCCATTCTTGCATCTCAGGTACAAATCCCATTTGATCATGGTGAATGATCCTTTCAATGTGCTGCTAAATTCAGTTTGCTAATATTTTATTGAGAATTTTTGCATCTATATTCATCAGAGATATTGGTCTGTAATTTTCTTTTCTGGTAGTGTCCTATTCTGGCTTTGTATCAGGATGATTGCTGGTCTCATAAAATGAGTTTGTGAGTGTTCTTTCCTTTTCAAAAAGAGATTGAGAAGAATTGTTAAATATTTGGAAAAGTCCACCAATGAAGCCATATGGTCCTGGGCTTTACTTTGTTGGGAGATATTTGATTACTGATTCAATCTCCTTACCAGTAATTTGTCTATTCAGACTTTCTATTTCTTCCTGATTGAGTCATGCTAGTTTGTATATTTCTAAGAATTTTTCCATTTCTTCCAGGTTGTCTAGTTTGAAGGTATATAGATGTTCACAGTAGCCTCTTACGCATTTCTATGATACCAGTTGTAATGACTTCTTTTTCATTTATAATTTTGTTGATTCGGGTTGTCTCTTTTTCCTTGGTTAGTCTAAATAAAAGTTTGTTAATATTATCTTTTCAAAGAGCTAACTCTTAGTTTGGTTAATCTTTTCTGTTGTTTTCCTGTTCTCTATTTCATTTATTTCTGCTCTAATCTTTATTATTTCCTTTTTTTGCTAACTTTGGGCACAGTTTTTTTCTTCTTTCTCTAGTTTCTTAAAGTGTAGACTTAGGTTGTTCATTTAAGACCTTTTTTATTTCTTAATGTAGACATTTATTGCTATGAACTTCCCTCTTAGAACTGCTTTTGCTGCATCCCATAAGTTTTGGTATGTTGTGTTTCTATTTTTGGTTGTCACAAGATACTTGTTTTAATTTCACCTTTAATTTTTTCTTTAATTCATTGATTATTCAAGAAAGTATTGTTTAATTTCTGTGTATTTGTGTTTTCCAGTTTTCTTCTTGTTACTGATTTCTAGTTTCACATTAATGTAGTCAGAGAAAATACTTGGTATGATTTCAATCTCCTTGAATTTGCTAAAGAAAAAAAATATGTTCCATGTGCACTTGAGAAGAATGTGTATTCTGCTGCTGTCAGATAGTATGTTCTGTATATTTTTGTTAGGTTCATTTGGTCTATTGTGTAGTTCAACTCTGCTGTTTCCTTATTGATTCTCTGTCTGGATGGTCTACTATTGTTGAGAGTGGAGTATTAAGTCCTCAACTGTTAATGTATTGCTGTTTATTTCTCCTTTTAGCTGTTTGTTAATTTTTGCTTTGTGTATGTAGGTGTTCCAACGTTGGGCACAGGAATATTTATAATTGTTATATCTTCTCGATGTATTGATGCCTTTAACATTATATAATTGCCTTCTTTGTCTCTTTTGACCACTTTAAAGTCTATTTTGACTAAGTATAGCCACTCCTGCATTAAAAAAAAATTTTTTTTAGGTCTTGCTTCTCTACTTCTTTTACTTTTAATATTTATTTATTTATTTATTTATTGGCTGTGTTGGGTCTTAGTTGTGGCATGCGGGATCATTCATTACAGTGCACGGGCTTCTCTCTAGTTGTGGATCATAGGCTTCTCTCTAGTTGTGGCGCAAGTCTCCAGAGCATGTGAGCTCTGTAGTTGTGGCACATGGGCTCTCTAGTTGTGGCAAGTGGGCTTAGTTGCCTCTGGTTGGGGAACTGGGATCCCTGACCAGGAATAGAACCAGTGGTCCCTGCATTGCAAGATGAATTCTTAACCACTGGACCACCAGGCAAGTCCCCACTCCTGCATATTTTGGATTACCATTTGCTTGAAATGTATTTTCATCCCTTCACTCTCCATCTATGTGTGTGTTTAAGGCTAAAGTGAGTTTCTTGTAGGCAATAAGTATATCACTGGGTCTTGTTTTTTTGAATCCATTCAGCCATTTAATGTCTTTTGATTGAAGATTTTCATCTGGTTACACTTAAAACAGTTACTGATAAGTAAGGAATTACTATTGCCATTTAAAATATTGTTTTCTGGTTGCTTTGTAGATCCATTGTTCCTTGCCTTTTGTTCTGTTCTTTTTTTTTTTTTTTTGAAGTGATGTTCTGAAGTCTTCCGATATTAGTATGTTTTGACCTCTCTGTCATTTTCTTTTGTGTAACTGCTGCACGTTTTCCCTTGTGGTTATGAGGCTTATGTAAAATATCTTAAAATTATAACACCCTTTTTATACTAATACATTAACTTCAATAGAATTCCTATGCTTTACACTTTTATTTCTCCCTCTCTCATTTTAGGCTGTTGATGTTACAATTTATATCTTTTATATTGTGTAACTGATAACAGATTATTGTAGTTATGGTTATTTTTACTATGTTTGCTTTTTAACTTTCAAGCTAGAGCTGTGAGTGGTCCACTATTACTATATTATAGAATCTAACTTTGACTATATATTTACCGTTACCAGTGAGTTTCACACTGTCCTCTTATGTTTATGATATTGACTAGTGTTCTTTTATTTCTACTCAACTCCCTTCAGCATTTCTTGTCAGGCAGAACTAGTGGTGATGAATTCCCTCAGCTATTATTTATTTGAGAAAGTTTTTAATCTATCCTTCATTTCTGAAGGACTGCTTCATTGGGTATAGTATTCTTGGTTGACAGTTTTTTTGTCTTTTTTTCCCCCCAGTATTTTGAATATGTCATTCCATTCTCTTCTGGCCTGAAAAGTTTCTGTTGAGAACTCTGCCTAGGGTCTTATGTGGGTACCCTTGTATGTAACTTCTCTTTTCTCTTGCTGATTTTAGAATTATTTCTTTATATTTGACTTTTGACAATTTAATAATAATGAGTCTTACTGTAGCCCTATCAAATTCACCCTATTTTGGATCATTTGGGCCTCTTGAATCTGCATGTGTGTTTCTCTCTCTAGGTTTGAGAAGTTTTCAGACTCTATTTCTTTAAATATATTTTCTGTCCCTTTTCCTCTTTCTCATCTCCTTCTGGAATTCTCATACTGTGAATATTGTTTCTTTTCATTGTGCCCCATGAGTCCCATAGGCTTTCTTCGCTATTTTTCATTCTTTTTTCTTTTTGCTTCTCTGACTGGGTAACTTCAAATGTCCTATTTTCCAGGTCACTGATTCTTTCCTCTGCACCATTAAGTCTGCTTTTGAAGCTCCCTATTGAATTCTTCAGTTCAGTTATTGTATTTTTCAGCTCTAGGATTTCTGGGTTTTTTTTTTTTATGGTTTCTATTTCTTCATTGAACTTCTTGTTTTGTTCATGCACTGTCTTCCTAATTTTGTTTAGTTGTCTGGCTGTGTTTTCTTGTAGTTCACTAAACTTCCTTAAGAGGACTGTTCTGAATTCTTTGTCCAACAGCTCATAGATCTCCATTTCTTTAGGATCAGTTATTAGCACTTTATTAGCTTCCTTTGGTGGTGTCATATTTTAATGCTCCTTGATTCCTTACATTGGTATCTGCACATTTGAATAATTGTTCTTCTCTTCCAGACATTGAGGGTTCTCTTTGGCAGAGACAGTTCTGTACCAGTCAGCTCAATTTGGGTTTCTGGATATGTCTGCTGGTAATGTCCTTGAGCAGGTGGGGCCTGCTATTATGGTCTATTTTGGGACAAGGCAAATATTCAAGCTCTGAGATTGGGGGTAGGGGTGGGTGTCACTGGCTGAGAATGACTGGATAGGACGGCTGGCTTGGTTCTCTGTCCAAGTGAGGCTATAGGATGGTCTCTGTGGTTTCCTGGATTTTCTGGTCAGGCTCACTAGGTGATTGGGACTGGGTATTGTACTCAGCAGTAGGTGACTTTTTCCCTGGGATGCAATAATAATTCAACGTACCAAATCAATAATTGTGATACACCACATTAAGAGTGAAAGATAAAAATCATATGATCCTTTCAATAAATGCAGAAAAAGCATTTGACAAAATTCAACTTCTTTTCATGATGAAAACTCTCCATAAATTGGGTATAGAAGAAACATAATCCAGCTAATATTATACTCAATAGTGAAAGGTTGAAAGTTTTCCCTCTAATATCAGGAGCAAGGCAAGTGTATCTACTCTCACCACTTCTATTCAACATAGTATTGAAAGTCCTAGCCACAGCATTTAAAAAAGAAAAAGAAATAAACAGCATCCAAATCAGAAAGAAAGAAGTAAAATTGTCTCTATTTGCAAATGACATGATTCTATGTATAGAAAATCCCAAATACTTCACTGAAAAACTGTTAGAACTAGTAAATGAATTCAGTAATGTTGCACAATACAAAATCAACATGCAAAAATCAATCAAGTTTCTGTACACTAACAATGAACTATCTGAAAGAGAAATTAAGAAAGCAATCCCACTTACAATAGCATCAAAACCAATAGAATACTTAGGAACAAATCTACCCACGGAGGTGAAAGATCTGTATACTGAAAACTATACAGTATTGATGAGGATTCTGGTTCAGGATGGTGATGATTGTGAACTCACTTGGGCACACCGAATCTACAGCTATGTATGGAAAACTTCCTTTGAATAAAGCCCTAAAAACTGGCAGAGCAAACCTTCACACTGGGCAAACAAGAGGGAAACCACACTGAGTGGCAGGAGAGGCAGAGACACTCTCACCATAAAGCCCACCCCACACAGTGCCCCACAATCGGGAGGGGACTCAAAACCCAGAGCTCCTCCCTGAGGAAGGAAGGACTCCCCACCTCAAGAACCCCAACTTTTAAGACTGGTGCCTTAGAGAAGAGCTCCCAAAACATTCAGCTTTGAAGTCCAATGGGGTTTGTGTCCAGGAGACCCACGGGGCTGTGGTGAACTGAGGGCTCACACACAGACTCACACACCCTGGGGCCCAACACAAAAGCAGCTCTTTGAAAAGCACCAGGACTTAATGTGAAAGAGACCCATTTCCTAAGTTTAAAGCATGGGTCTGTGGGGCGGGGACTGAGGGGATACTCTCCAGGGCAGGGGCTGGTGGGCACCATCTTCCTGTTCTCCCTCTGCCTTGCTACAGCCAGCAAGTGTCACCTTTTTTTCCTTTTTTTCTTTATAGCTCCCTTTTTTCTCTTTTTCTTTTCCTTTTTGTTTTTTCCCTTTTATCAGTCAGTACCATGTTTTCACTCTCCCTCTGCCATGCTCCAGAGTGTCAGTATCTGTCAGAAGGGAGCGTCAACACACATCTGATGCCCTGGGTTTTATGACTACCATGTCTAGTTCTGGAGGCCGGGGTGGGGGGGTGGGTTGTGTTCCTGGGTACCACAGGACTGTAACAATTGGAGAGACAGTTCTTGGCAGGCTACCACCCCCATGGCACTGCACCGAGGAGTGACACACCCCCAGCCTTTCTGTGGAAGAGGTCTACTTGCTAGTCTTGCTTGGGGGCAGGCTTCAGGTTTGCACACATGTAGAAGATACAGAGGTGCTCTCAGGGAACATAGGCCAAGAGTGTCAACTTTGTGCTCTCCTTCTGCCTCACTATAGCTCACCAGTATCTCCCAGAAAGGAGCTTGTAAGCCCATCTGGAGCCCGTTTTTGTGACTGCTGCCCAGGGAACACCTCAAGAGCACCCAGCTCTGGGGCCACTAGGGCTTATGGTCCCATAGGACTGTATATATTTGCTTTTTTAAAAAGTTGCTACCTGAAGGTCTGGCTTTCAATCAGCCTGAATCTAGGTGCTGACTAAGATCCTCCCCTTTGGGGAGTGATGTCGAAATCATGACAGAGTGAGATGCTTCCTTTGTTTCTCCCCTTCAAACTACAACCAGTAAAAGATCCACAATTCAACATGTGTCTCTGCCCAACACACCAGGATGCAGGAGAATTCCACACATCTGTACATCTAAAGGTGAGTGGATTGGAACATATAGAGGAGGTGGAATGAGAGGAACAGTGGAGCAGTGCCTGGAATCCTGCCCCCCACCCCCAGAAGTGGCAGCTGAGCCCACAACCCCAGGTAGCAGCAGGGGAGGTGGCATGCTGGCCTACAAGCTGCCATGGCGCTCGTGGCCACACATAACTGGGCAGCAGCAGCAGGACCTGTGGCCCCATCCCTCCAGCCATGGGGGCACCAAGACTCTGGTCCCCACCCCCCACTTGCAGCCGCAGCACCCAGGAACCCAGCTCAGGCAGCTCAGGTAAGAAGAGCCAAAAACTTGTGCTATAGCGCCACCTACTGGAAACAAAAGCAAGCCTTCTTGCTTCTAACCTGTTGTCTCATTAGAATCAAAGAAAAACAAAAACTTTACCTAAAGAAGAAAAGCAGAGGAACAATTCATTAAGCACCATGAAGAACCAGAGTAATACTGTATTACAAAAAGAAAATGAAAATTTTCCAGAAACTAAAGTTAAAGTCATGGGATATTGCAATGTAACTGATAGAGAATTAAAAATAGTCATCATGGAGATACTCAATGAGCTACAAGGAAACTCAGAAAGTCAGTTCAATAACCTCAGGAATAAAACTAATTAATAGAAGAAAAACTTTACAAAAGAGATTGAAATTCTAAAAAAGAACCAAACAAATAGTGGAGATGAAGGACTCAACAAACAAGATGAAAAATGCATTAGAAAGCCTTGAATATACAGCAGACCATATGGAAGAGAGAATTAGCAAGCTTGAAGATAGAAAGCTAGAAATAATACAGACAGAAGAGGAAAGAGAATTAAGATCTAAAAAAGTTCGGAAATTCCACGACAATTATCTGAAACTTTTAGGAAGTGCAACATTATAATAATGGGTATCCCAGAATGAGAAGAGAGGGAGAAGGGAACAGAGAGTTTACATAAAGAAATTACAGCTGAGAACTTCCCAAATCTGAGGAAGGAACTGATATACAAGCCCATAAAGCTAAGAGAAAAACCAATTATCTCAATGCAAACAGACCTGTTTCAAGACACATCATATTGAAACTGTCAAAAGTCAATGACAAAGAAAGGATTTTAAAGGCAGCAAGGGAAAAAAGGATTGTAGCTTACAAAGGAACCCCCATTAGTCTATGAGCAGATTTCCCATCAGAAACCCTATAGGCCAGGAGGGAGTGGAATGACATTCCCAAAATACTAAAAGATAAAAATTGTCACACAAGAATACTCTATCCAGCAAAGTTATCATCCAGATATGAAGACTTTGCCAGAAAAAAGCTGAGAGAATTCATCAACACTAACCTGCCTTACAAAATGTTGAAAAGAGCTCTTCTACCAGAAACAAAATGGCCAAAATATACAAACCTCTGAGCAAGGTGATAAATAGAAACAGAAGATTGCAACTCTTTATTAGAATAGGTTTTAAAACACTTTATTTCAGCATAAAAATTAAAGGGGGAAAAGGCAGGAAAAAAATATAACTATACCTATTTCAATTTGGTAATAAACTCACAACATAAAAGGGGATAATTTGGGGAAACAAAAACACAAAAGGGGAAGAGGAAAAGGATGGAATCTGTATAGGCAAATGAAGATAAGATGCTGTTAGCAAAAAAAAAAGGACAATTTTATCTATGAGATATTTTATACAAACATCATGTTAACCACAAAACATAAATCTAGAGCAGAGACACAAAATATACAAAAGAGGAAACTGAGAAAAATACTGTAGAAAACCACCAAAACAAAATGGCAGGCAGAAACACAAGAAAAAGAAACAATGGAAGGACTTACCTAGTTGTCCAGTGGGTAAGACTCCGCACTCCCAATGCAGGGGGCCTGGGTTCAGTCCCTAGTCGGGGAACTAGATCCCACATGCATACCACAACTAAGAAGTCTGCATACTGCAACTATGAGCCTACATGCCACAACTAAGGATCCTGCATGCTGCAATGAAGACCCGGTGCAGCCAAAATAAATAGAAAAGAAAAGAAAAAGAAACAATGGAGATATGGAGCAACCAGAAAACAAAAGATTAAATGGAAGTACTAAGCCCTTGCTTATCAATAATCACCCTAAATATAAATGGACTGAATTCACTAGTCAAAAGACACAGAGTGGTAGGATGGATAAAAACACAAAGTCCAACTATATGCTGCCTCTGGAAGGCTGGTCTCAGCTCTAAAGACAAATATAGGCTCAAAGAGAAGGGATGGAAGATGATACTCTGAGCAAGCAGCAGCCAAAATAAAGCATGTGTAGCCATACTCATATCAGACAAAATAGACTTCAACCAAAAAAGGTAACAAGAGACAAAGGTGGACAGTATATAATGACAAATGGAACAATTCATCAAGAAAACATAACAGTTATTCATACACAGGCACCTAACATAGGAGCACTAAAATATATAAAGCAAATACTAACAGACCTTAAGGGAGAAATAGATAGCAATACAATATTAGTAGGGATGTTAAAAGTCCCCTACATTTTTGGAGACAAACAAAAAGGGAAATACAACATACCAAAACTTACAGGATGCAGCAAAAGCAGTTCTAGGAGAGAAGTTCACAGCAATAAATCCCTACCTCAGGAAACAAAAATCTCAAGCAACCTAATTTTACACCTCAAGGAACTAGAAAAAAAGAACAAACGTAGCTCAAAGATCTGTAGTGAAGTCCTCTTTCATTTCTATTAAAGTAATTTGTGTCTTCTCTCTTTTTCTTAGTTAGCCTGGTTAGAGGCTTATCAGTTTTATTAATATCTTCCAAAGAACCACCTTTTGGTTTTGTTGATTTTCTCTGCTGATTTCCTGCCTTCAATTTCATTGACTTCTGCTTTAATTTTTATAATTTTTTTCTTACTTACTTTGAATATAATTTTTTATTCTTTTTCTAGTTCTCTAAGGTGAAAGCTTAGATGATTTATTTTAGATCTTTCTTCTTTTCTAATATATGCATTAAATCCTATAAATATCCCTTAAACACTGCGTTTGCTTCATCCCACACATTTTGATAAGTTGTATTTTCATTTTTATTATTTCAAAGTATTTAAAAATTTCTCTTACAATGTCTTCTTTGACCCATGTGATATTTAGAAGTGTGTTGTTTAATCTATAAGTATTTGGGGATTATCTGGCCATCTTTCTAGTATGAATTTCTACTTTAATTCTATTGTCACCTGAAAGCATATATTGTATGATTTCTATGCTTTTAAATGTGTTAATGTATATTTTATAGCCCAGAATATGATTTATCTTCTGAATGTTCCATGTGAGCTTGAAAAGAATGTGTATTTGGCTGTTGTTGGATGAAATAGTCTGTAGATGTCAGTTATATCCAGTTGATTGGTGGTGGTGTTGAGTTCAACTGTGTCCTTACTGATTTTCTGCCTGCTGGATTTCTGATGAGGCATGCTGAAATATTCAACTATGATGGTGGATTTGCCGATTTCTCTTTGCAGTTCTATCAGTTTTTGCCTCATGTACTTTGATGTTCTGTTGTTAGGCACATATATCTTAAGCATTTTTATGCTTTCTTGGAGAATTGACCCCTTTATCATTATGCAATGCCCTTCTTTATCCTTGATAATTTTCCTTGCTTCAAAGACTGCTCTATCTGACATTAATACAGCTACTCCTGCTTTCTTTTGAGTAGTGTTAGCATGGTATATGTTTCTCCATCCACTTACTTTTAATCTATATTTAGCTTTATATTTTAAGTGGGTTTCTTTATATTTTTTCTTATAAATTTATTTATTTTTGTTTTTGGCTGTGTTGGGTCTTCCATGCTGCATGCGGGCTTTCTCTAGTTGTGGCCAGCGGGGGCTACTCTTCGTTGTGGTGCGTGGGCTTCTCACTGCAGTGGTTTCTCCTGTTGCGGAGCATGGGCTCTAGGCTCATGGGCTCAGTAGTTGTGGCTCATGGGCTCTAGAGTACAGGCTCAGTAGTTGTGGCACACGGGCTTTGTTGCTCTGCAGCATGTGGGATCTTCCCGGACCAGGGCTCGAACCCATGTCCCCTGCATTGGCAGGCAGATTCTTAACCACTGCACCACCAGGAAGTCCCTAAAGTGGGTTTCTTAATTTATCCCTCCCCCCACCCACCTCCCACTTCTCCCCCCTTATGTTGGGATTAACATACACACACTACTATATACAAAATAGATCACCAACAAGGACCTACTGTATAGCACAGGGAACTATACTCAATATTTTGTAATAACCTATAAGGAAAAGAACCTGAAAAAGAAAATATATAACTGAATCACTGTGCTGTACACCTGAAACTAACACAATATTGTAAATCAACTATACTTCAATTTAAAAAATTTTTTAAATAAAGTGAGTTTCTTGTAGACAGTATATAGTTGCATAGTGTTTGTTGACCCACTCTGATGATCTCTGTCTTTCAATTGATGCATTTAGATCACTGACAGTGAAAATGATTATTGATATAGCTGAATTAATATCTACCATATCTGTTATTGTTTTCTATGATTTGTTGCCCTTTTTTCTTTGTTCCTCCACTCTTTTTCTTCCTTTTGTGGTTTTAACTGAGCACTTTATATGGTTCCATTTTGTCTCCTTACTTAGCATATCCATTATACTTTTATTTAGTGGTTGTCCTAGTGTTTGCAATATATATTAACAATTAATTGAAGTCCACTTTCAAATAACACTTTACTGCTTTACAGGTAGTGCAAGCATCTTATAATAAAAAATATTCCATTCCTCCCTCTCATACCTGTATCGTTGCTGTCATTTGTTTCACTTGTACATAAGCACATATAGCCTAATGTATTGTTTCTACTGTTATTTTGAACAAACTCTTATTTGTTAGATCAATTAAGAAAAATAAACATTTTCACTTTACCTTCACTTATTCCTTTTCCAACACTTCCTTTCTTTATGTAGATCTGAGTTTCTGATCTATACAATTTTCCTTTTCTCAGAAAAACTTCTTTGAACATTTCCCACCGGGCAGGTTGACTGGTCACAAATTCCCTTAAAATTTGTTCATCTGACAAAGTCTTATTTCTCCTTTACTTTTTTTTTTTTTTTTTTTGCTGTACACGGGCCTCTCACTGCTGTGGCCTCTCCGGTCGTGGAGCACAGGCTCCGGACATGCAGGCCCAGCGACCATGGCTCACAGGTCCAGCTGCTCCACGGCATGTGGGATCCTCCCGGATCGGGGCACGTACCCATGACCCTTGCATCGGCAGGCGGACTCTCAACCACTGCGCCACCAGGGAAGCCCTCTCCTTTCCTTTTTTTTTTTTTTTTTTTTTTGCGATACGTGGGCCTCTCACTGCTGTGGCCTCTCCTTTGCGGAGCACAGGCTCCAGACGCACAGCCTCAGCAGCCATGGCTCACGGGCCCAGCCACTACGTGGCATGTGGGATCTTCCTGGACTGGGGCACGAACCCGTGTCCCCTGCATCGGCAGGCGGACTCTCAACCACTGCACCACCAGGGAAGCCCTCTCTCCTTTACTTTTGAAGGATAATCTCACAGGGTACAGAGTTCTACATTGGTGGGGTTTTTTTCTTTCAATATTTTAAAAATTTCGCTCCACTGTCTTCTTGCTTGCATGGTTTCTGAAGAGAAGTCAGATGTAGTTCTTATCTTTGCTTCTTTCTAGGTAAAATGTTTTTCCCACTGGCTTCTTTCAAGATTTATTTCTTTATCTTTGAGTTTCTGCATTTTAAATATGATATGCCTAGGTGTAGGGGTTTTTTTTTTTGTTGTTGTTGTTTCTTTTTTGGCATTTATCCTGCTTGTGTTTCTCTAAGCACAGCTTCCTGAACCTGTGGTTTGGGGTCTGATGTTAGTTGCTGGAAATTCTCAGGCACTATTTTTTCAAATATTGTTTCTATTTCTTTCTCTTTCTTCTCCTTCTGGCATTCCCATTCACATATTTACTCCTTTTGTTGTAGTCCCAGAGTTCTTGGATATTCTGTTCTGTTTTTTTTTTTTTTTTTTTCCTTTTTGCGTTATGTGGGCCTCTCACTGTTGTGGCCTCTCCCGTTGCGGAGCACAGGCTCCGGATGCGCAGGCCCAGCGGCCATGGCTCACGGGCCCAGCCGCTCCGCGGCATATGGGATCCTCCCAGACCGGGGCACGAACCCGTATCCCCTGCATCGGCAGGCGGACTCTCAACCACTGCGCCACCAGGGAGGCCCTCTGTTCTGTTTTTTTTTTTAAGTCTTTTCTTTTTTCTTTTTAGTTTTGGAAGTTTCCATTGGAATAGACTCAAGCTCAGCTTTTCTTTCCTCAACCATGCCAAGTCTATTAATGAGCACATCTGATGAACTCTTCATTTCTGTTAGTGTTTTTTACTCTCGTATTTTCTTGATTCTTTATTAAAATTTCCATCTCTCTTACATTATCCATCTGTTTTTGCACGCTGTCTACTTTGTCCCTTAGATCCCTTAACATATTAATCATAGTTTTAAAAAATTCCTGGTTTATAATTCCAACATTCTTGCCATACCTGACTCTGCTTCTACTATTTTTTCAGTTTCTTCAAACTGTGTTTTTTCTCATTTTAGTGTGCTTTGTGAGTTTTCTTGGTGGCCAGATATGAGGTACTGTGTAAAAGAACTGGAGTAAATAGTTCTTTAGCAATATGGTAGTCAAGTGTGTGTGGAGAAGAAATGTTCTTTAATCTTATGATTAAATCTTACTCTTTTAATGAGACTGTGCCCCTGAATGGCAGACTTCAGAAGTGCTTCTCCATTTCTGCTCTTCCTGCCCTTGCATGTGACAGAATAGCTAGAGTGGGATGAAATCTTGTATTTTCTGTCCCCCATGTGGAAGAATAGAGGGAGCTGGAGTATCCCTTTCCTACAGCTCAGTTGGGAAAAATGATTTCTCCTGAGGGCAGCCCTTGAGTACTCTGGGGGGCAAGACAGAGTACTCAGACATGGTTCAAAATGGCTAGCCTCCCCCGCCCCCCACCAGAAGCAAGAGGAGGTGTTTCTCCAGTCTTCACTTCAAGAGGGTAGTACTCTTAGAGGTAAAGGGAGGCCCTCCTTGACTGTGTCCCTCTGGAGTTTTTAACTCAGAGTTACTCACACTGAGCCTCCAACAATTTGTCAATTTAAGTTCAGTTTCCCCTACCTTGGTATTGGTTCCTGACGGGGCTTCTGCTCTAGTAAGCTGTGATTCTCAGTATCCACATGTCTGTCTCTCTGATTTGGGGAGCAGCAGTTTACTTTTTGACCTCACTTCTCTGATGGACTAAGAACAGTTGCTGATTCAGTTTGGTTAGCTGTTTACCTGTCAGAACACAGTGACAATTTCCAAGCTCCTTACATGACTAACCAGAAATGGGAAGGCTCTTCTTTTTCTTTTTTTTTTTTTTTTTTTCTGTACGCAGGCCTCTCACCATTGTGGCCTTTCCCGTTGCGGAGCACAGGCTCTGGACGCGCAGGCTCAGCGGCCATGGCTCATGGGCCCAGCCACTCCGCGGCATGTGGGATCCTCCTGGACCGGGGCATGAACCCGTGTCCCCTGCATCGGCAGGCGGACTCTCAACCACTGCGCCACCAGGGAAGCCTGGGAAGGCTCTTCTTACTCTCAGTGCATGTATGTAATGTCAAACAATGTAATAGTCATCCCTTTAGATTTAACCATGTCTTACAAAACTCATTGCTCACCACTGTTTCTTGTACTCTTTAGTTTCCTTATCTAAGTCCTTTGTTCAGATTACTTTTTCCTTTGGTTAGGTTACTTCCTGAAGTGTTTTCCTTGGATAGAATATGTGGGTGGTGTGCAAATGTAAAGGACGATTTCTTCACTGGGTATATGATCTTGGGACTTATACCTGTTCACTCAGTAGCCTACAATGATTGTCCACTATCTTCTAGCTTCCAATCCTGCAGAGAAGTTGAATCTTCTTTTCTTTATACGTATCCTGTGATTTCTGGCTAGAAGCTTAGACATATTTTTTTTCTTTATCATTGAAGTTCAGAAACATTGCCAGACTATGTCTAGGCATGTGTCTTTTTTGCCCAATCCTGTTTGGAACTCCCTTTCAGTAAAATGATTCGAACATTGAAAAAAACTTTAGAATAGTTTTATATTCTATTTTACCCTTAATCATCACTTCTCTATTTGTTCTCTTTTCTCATAAAAATCCTATTATTTGTATAATAGATTTCTTAGGTTTACTTTCCAAGTGTCTTATTGTTTTCCTTATGATCTGCAATTCTTTCCTTTTTTCCTCTGTGCTGTGAGTTGTGAATTATTTGTCCCTTTTAGTTATCTGCTCCATGAATTGAATTTTCACAACTACCATAATAATTTTTAGTGTTTCTTGAATTTTTAAATCCAAAGTCATGTTTTGTACTTACAGCAAATCTTTTTTATTTTTTTATTTATTTTTCTTTTTTTTTGCGGTACGCGGGCCTCTCACTGTTGTGACCTCTCCCGTTGTGGAGCACAGGCTCCGGACGCTCAGGCTCAGCGGCCATGGCTCACGGGCCCAGCCGCTCTGCGGCATGTGGGATCTTCCCGGCCCAGGGCACGAACTCGTGTCCCCAGCATTGGCAGGCTTACTCTCAACCACTGTGCAACCAGGGAAGCCCAGCAAATCTTTTTTAAAATTGTATAATTGCATCTATTTGAGATTCTTGTTAAAGAATCTATTAACTTTTCTGTCAAATTTCTATTAAATTTTCTTTTGTCTTTTTTGCCTCAGTGAGATCCTCCTTCTCTAGGACTTGCTATTAATTATCTATTACTGCATAACAAATTACTCCAAAATGTCGTGGTTAGAATTCTAAACACAACTCACAGAATAGCTCACAGAAATGAGCAGAAATGCTTTAAACACAGCTCACAGTTGCTGTGGGTTGTCCAGGAGTTGCTGAGCTGGGTCGTTCTGGTTCCAGGGCTCTCACAAGGCTGCAGCCAAGGTGCTGGTCAGGGCTGCTGTCCTCTCACGCACAGCTGAGAAAGGGTCTGCTTCTAGGCTCCCTCACATGGCCTCTCCACAGGCTGCCTCAGGCAGGGCAGCTGGTTCCCCCAGGAGTAATCCAAGGGCATGTGAGAAGGAACACCCAAGACAGAGCCACAGCCTGCTTCTAACCCAATTTGGAAATTATATCTCATTTCTTTTTTACATCTTATTCCTTGGAAGTCAGTCAGTAAGGCCAGCCCCTCCTCGCAGGAGGGGATTACACAAGGATGTGAACACCAGGAGGTGAAGGTCAGTTCTCCCTCAAGCTATGCAGACCCTCCTTAAAAAGCTGTACCTTACCCTGTCTGTTCATGACTGTGAGTTCCCTTGAGCCTGTTCATGTCAAGCTCATGGGAGGTTCTTGGGCAATGGCAAACATGAAGACGTTGAAGACAGGATGGTCTTTGTTCTAGAGGCAAGTAAGCTGTCCCTGGATTTCAGTCAGCCAGAATCCTGGCCTCCTATCCCACCCAGAAATAGAACCAGAGCAGCCCAGAAAGCCACAGGGAGTCCCTGAAGAGCAACACATCAGGTTTGTTTTCAGGAAAAAAAAAAAAAAAAAAAAAAACTTTAGTAAAGTCATGGAGGATGGATTGCAGAAGAGGTAGGAGAATCCATTGTGGGGCTTTGGCAATAGTTCAGGTGAGAGATGATGGGCTGAATTCCTGCAGTGGCATTCGAAAGGGGTGGTTTTGATATTTAGGAGGGAAATTTTACTAAATGTGAATCTGGATGTTGGGTGTGAGGGAGAAGAAACATAAATGAATTCCCAATTCCCAATTCAGCAGGTAAGTGCAAGAGGATCTATTCACTGGAAAAGGACATGCAATTAGGAGAACTCAATTTTTTGTGTGGGCTGTGGGGAATAATTAATTCAGTTTTTTATTTTTTAAATAAATAAATAATTTATTTTTGTCTGCGTTCGGTCTTCATTGCTGCACGCGGGCTTTCTCTAGTTGTGGCAAGCGGGGGTTACTCTTCGTTGCAGTGTGCAGGCTTTTGGTGTCTTCTCCTGTTGTGGAGCAGGGGCTCTAGGCGTTTGGGCTTCCGTAGTTGTGGCTCGCGGGCTCTAGAGCGCAGGCTCAGTAGTTGTGGCGCACGGGCTTAGTTGCTCCGCAGCATGTGGGATCTTCCTGGACCAGGGCTCTAACCCGTGTTCCCTGCATTGGCAGGCAGATTCTTAACCACTGCACCACCAGGGAAGTCCCTACTCCAGTTTTTAAAATGCTTTGCTTAGGATGCTGGTGGAACATCCAACTGGAATTCTTCAATAGGAAGTTGTGTCACAAAAACCTGTGTTTTGGGGATTCCCTGGTGGCACAGTGGTTAAGAATCTGCCTGCCAATGCAGGGGACATGGGTTCAATCCCTGGCCCGGGAAGATCCTACATGCCGCGGAGCAACTAAGCCTGTGCACTGCAACTACTGGGCCTGCGCTCTAGAGCCTAGCTCGCAAAACTTAACTCGCAACTGTCAGGTTGTGCCTTTTTTTAAGTCGACAGTGTGACACGCAGGTTGGGTGTTGGGATTAGAATTAGGGTTAAGGGGACAGGTTAGGGTTAGAGTTAAGGTTAGGGTTAGGCTAGATTCCTGGATACAAGGACGATTTTACAAAAAGGTGTTCTTGAAAATTCTTTGTATGATAAAGGACACATTTTTACCGACTTCCCGGGAACTAGTGCAGCACTGTTGGAAATAACCTTCATTCTACAGCATTTCAAGATCAAATTCAATATACAGTTTTCCATAGTTCATCAGAGTGGGGTTTTTTTTTTTTTTTTTTTTTTTTTTTTTGCGGTACACAGGCCTCTCACTGTTGTGGCCTCTCCCGTTGCAGAGCACAGGCTCTGGATGCGCAGGCTCAGCGGCCATGGCTCACAGGCCCAGCCGCTCCACGGCATGTGGGATCTTCCCGGACCGGGGCACGAACCCGTGTCCCCTGCATCGGCAAGCGGACTCTTAACCACTGCGCCACCAGGGAAGCCCCATCCGAGTGCTTTTTAAATCTCTAATCCTGAAAGGGCAAGTAACACTTTTAATGTCACTGTTAACACCCTGAAGTTCACTTTGTAGGTTGTGTTCAGTTTGTACTGCCCTCTTCCCCTCCTGATATACTGAATCCCCGACATAAAAGATGACACCATTAAAGAAAAAAACCATGATCTGGAATCCACTTACATTTTATCTGAAAACTACATTTTAAAATAAACACCATATACTTTTGAAGTGCTAGTCATTTGTCAGGTGCCATAAACATAAAGTACAATCTGTTTTTAGTAGAAACACACTTCCAAATGGTTACATGTAGCTCACGTCTGCATTTCTGGCCCAGTCCTCTTTCTCAAACTATTGCAACAGGTCCAAAAATGAGCCTGTGTCTCCACAGCCATCACCTAACACACCTGCTGCTGCTTTTCCATTCTTCTCAACAGCAACACCATTAACCAAGAGTCCAAAACAAAAACCTTCTCTCGACTCTTTTCCTCACCTCCCACCATCCCCTCCTGTTGTAGAAACTCTCATATCTCCACTGCATCCCCTTTCTGTCTACCATGCTTTACTGCACTCACCACACTTTTAAAAAAAATCTTTATTGGAGTATAATTGCTTTACAATGCTGTGTTAGTTTCTGCTGTACAACAAAGTGAATCAGCTATACATATACATATATCCCCATATCCCCTCCCTCTTGAGCCTCCCTCTCACCCTCCCCATCCCACCCCTCTAGGTCATCACAAAGCATCCAGCTGATCTCCCTGTGCTATGCAGCACTTTCTTATGTTCATCTCCCTGGAGTGGATGATAAGCTTCTGGAAGCTGAGACCATCTCATTCATTGTTGCACCACCAGTGCCCTGAACAGTGCCTGGCGCCCAGTGAGCACCCACAAAATTTTGCTGAAATAAAACAGCTTACAGGGCTAAATAACTCTCAGAGATCCTCTTTATATATTAGTACATCCAGTCCCAAAATAAAACTTATGCTGTGTAAGGCTTCTTTAAAAAGCACACCCTGCATCTTAACAGGAAGATACAGATTAATAAACAGCTGACAGAACAGACTAAATAGCGTCCAGTGACTCACCAGCTGACCATTCTATTGCTGCTAACTGGACGCAGGAAGCAAGCAAAGAAGGGGACAGACCTCACTCTTCATTACTAGCAGGCTTTGCAAGGTGCTCGAAAGCTCTGGGTAGCAGGACTTTCGCACATCTCACGGTGGGGAAAATCCAGACATGGAAGCAGACCATAGCAAAAATGAAATTGGGAGGCTTTGTGAATACAGAACCTGATTAATACCAAATTGGTGGCCACAGAACATCCAGCACACCCTCCCTCGTCCACTTGTGTAGCAGGGAGCCTGGCATGTGGTTTTTAGGTGCCATTCATGAGAAGGTGATGACTCTATATAGACAGTAAACGTTTCTGTAACCTCTGGGTGTCTGCCCTACCGTAGAACTAAAGCGGAGGAGGTGCTGGTTTCACAATAATAAAGTCAGAAAGCTCAGCCATCATCTGCATTACAGATACAGAGCGGAAAGCCCAGAAGACACAGCGCTGGGCACATGCCTACCGCTTGAAGCTTCTCCTAGGAAAATGCTAATCCCCTATTTAGCAGGTTGGAGCTTAGTGAGAACTCCCACCGACAGCTTCCACTTGGGAAGGCCTAGGTGATCAGACGAAGCACAAGCGGATGAGTGGCGGGAGACCGTATATAAATAGGCAACTCTGACCCGCAATCCCTGCAGCAACCAGGCCAAAACGGTGAGGATTTGATCAAGATACGCAAGCTTCCTTAACGTCCCGCCCCCGACTCCACCCCCCCCCCCCATCCAGTGCTTCCAACTCTGGAACAACCGGGGAATCCCAAATATTCTTCCCAAATCAATCACGCAGAATGCTTGGCTTGTTGCCCAGGTCAACAGCCTGGGGTCAGGGCCTCCTGTCCACTAGGAAGCCTTCCGACCGCTGCCTGCCTCGCAGTCTCTCCGCCGCCAGTGGTGGCGGCCACTCCCGGCGTTCTCACGGTGGGGAGGGGTCTCCGCGGGTTTTCTCTCTGCGCGTCTCTGGAACGTCCTGAGCCCCGCCTTCTGTGATGGAAGGAGGACTGGGCGCCGCGGGCGGGGTGGTGGCGTCCGGAACTGGAAGGGGGCCCTTTGGAGTTGGGAGGAGCGGCTGGGGTGCAGGTAGAGGCCTGGGGGCCGCTGGGGAAAAGGGGAAGGAGGTGAGGAAACGCGCCCCGCGGGGCCGCGGTGCGGGCGCCGGGCGAGGGGGGCGCCGGTGCTGGTGGCCGTGGGAAGCGGGTCGCAGCTGCAGGGGCGCCCCGCGGGGAGTCGTGCCCCGAGGCCGGCGCCTGCGCCCTGAGGGACCGCCGCTTGTGCTCCCGGGGGTGGCCCTGTCCCGAGAGCCCTGGGACGCGGGGAGCCGGGCCACAGGGCGGGGGCGGCCGCCTGAGCACCCGAGAACCCCTGGGAGGTGGGGGAGGAGGCGCTGACCCCGCCTCCTCGTTCTTGTTCTGACTCAGTTCTTCCCATGTTTCTCCAGTCTGGAGCCCTCCAGAGCGGGACGTTAGCCTGTGAGTCCATAACCCTCACGTGCCCACACCCTGTCCCCACCGCCCCCCGTGGGCTGGAATCAGATTCCCCCAGGGCCCTGCAATAGCGCCAAGGAACTAGCTCGCAGGCTAACTGGGGCAAAATGAGGACTGCAGCCCGAGCGACAGCATTTCAGATAGCTCTGAGAAACTGCCCCAAAGAGGTAGGGGGGAATGTCAGTATATATGTGATTTTGGTGAAGGGGGAATACATGCAGTCAAGCACAGATTTTTTGTTTGTTTGTCTTGCGGTACGCGGGTCTCTCACTGTTGTGGCCTCTCCCGTTGCGGAGCACAGGCTCCGGACGCGCAGGCTCAGCGGCCATGGCTCACAGGCACACCCGCTCCGCGGCATGTGGGATCCTCTCTGACCAGGGCACGAACCCGTGTCCCCAGCATCAGCAGGCAGACTCTCAACCACTGCGCCACCAGGGAAGCCCAAGCACAGATTTTCTGTAGAAGGTTTCTGCTAGTCTCGTGAAGCTTACTGCGAGTCACGAGGAGCTGACGTCACCATGAAGGATTTTAGTGTTCTTCTAGATATGAGGAGATACAAGAACTGGGCTCATAAAGTCGGCTCCTGAAAATATCTAACTATCTGAAGACCTGTTCTGCCAGTTTCTCCCAGAGCACAGAGCGCCTCATTTCAGCTCTCCACCCTGAACTCCTTTCAGGGGGTGTTGAAAATCAGCAGCTGCAACAGCACATAGTTTAATCCTTGTAGAGGTAGATGGCAAGTGCCAATGGCGAGTGCCACTTGTAGCTGACAACGCTAACGCCAACTCTGGCATGAATCTGCATCTGCAGCTACACATCTAAACTGACGCCTCATCCAAAGCTGAGCCTTAACTCTGACGGTAACCTGAACTCTAACCCTAAATGCAACACTAACCCTTAACTCTAACGTGAACACCATTTCTTGTCACTAACCCTAACCTTATCCCTAGAACTGGCTTTTTTAGGGGTAGACCTATTAGGGTAAAATGTTCTTTAGGTCTCTAGAAAACAGGTAATCAAGACTGAGAAATGAATTTCAGATGAAATGAGTAATTTACGAGCAGATCATCAGTGGACCATCTTCAACAGCATTTCATGGTCAGGTAGCCTGATCTTTCTGATAAAGATATCCAAGGTGTGGGTATTGTTCCTGGATGTCTACAGGACATCCTTGCCTCTGTTCTCTGATGTCACTAAATGTACTTAATAAGGATCATTGTGAAAATTCAGTGAAAGTCTCTGAGAGGCAAGATCCAAATTGAGAGTACATTTCCATAGACTCACAAAGGCGTATGCTAACCTTGATCCCAGTCTTCTAGGACTCCCCAAAGTGTAAGACTTTCCTACTCCAGAAGACCTACAGAAGGCTGGGCTCTTCCCTTTGTATCTAAATTCCACTGTGATCTGAATCCAGCTAGAACTCATGTGGATTAGACCAGCAGTCTTTAAGACAACGTGCTGTGTTAGGCTCTGAGGGTTATGGAAGTGAGGTAAGGTACTGCCTTGCATTCAGTGACTTCACAGCCAAGTTGAGGTAAAATGATTACCGTACATGAAATAACGAGAGAGTCTGATGGGACAGGACGTAATTCAGTGCTACAGTGCGTGGTGCAGACCTGGGTGCTGAACTGGCCCAACGCATGGACGGTATTGCCTCACATTTGCCTAGCACTTTGCTGCTACCAGACCTTTGTGATGCACATTCCGTCCTTCCTAGGGTTCTGGGAGGTTGACAAAAGGCAAGTATTAGTCTAATCATTTGCATATGCAGAAATGACTCAGAAAAGTTAACTGTTTCTCCCCAGATCCCCCAGCCAAAGCAGCAAAGCAGAGATTTGACCTCAGGTCATCCAACTTCCAATCCAATGGGAATCTCACTCTATTTCATGGAGTAAATGAGACTTGAGCTGGGCCTTAGAGGCCTGAGTAAAACTTGAAGAGATGAGGGGAGACGAGAGTATTCTGCTTGGGGTAAAGAGTATAAGGAGAAGGCAGGGAGCCAGGAATGGGAGGGTGAGCAGATGAGGGGCGGGGCCAGTGGATGAGGTAAGACTGGAAGGGAAAATGGGGCTTTGAGAGCCAGGCAGGGGTTCATGTTTCATGTAGGGTTTCACTAAGGAGTCAGTGAAGCTTTGAACTGGCTTAGTGGCTTAAAGGAAGACCCATCTGATACTGGTGTGTGGGGAGGTTTAGAACAAGGGGGGTCCAGAGGCAGGAAACCCATTTAGGTGGCTTTGGGGTGTGGCTACAAGGATGGGCCTGGAACCGGGTGGCAAGAGCTGGTATAAAATAAAAATAAATGGGTTTAAAAAAGGCAATTCAAAAGGACAGACTTAGTGTTTGATTGAGCATGAAAGATGGAGAAAGTGAAAAAAATCAAAGATGCTGAATTTCAAATAACCAGTCACGTGGCTTCAGGGAAGTGATAGAATCTCTCTGGGCCCCTCAACTGAAGGAAATGCAAGGGCAACCCCTCACCTCACAGGGGACTGAGGCTTGTATGTACATAGAAGGACTGGATTAATTGCTTGTTTTGATGAAGAGGGGCAATTTTATTTATTTATTTTTTTAAAAGATTGCTTTTATTTCTTTATTTTTGGCTGCATTGGGTCTTCGTTGCTGCACGCGGGCTTTCTCTAATTGCGGCAATCCAGGGCTACTCTTCATTGTGGTGCGCGGGCTTCTCATTGCAGTGGCTTCTCTTGTTGCAGAGCACGGGCTTTAGGAGTGCGGGCTCAGTAGTCGTGGCATGCGGGCTCAGTAGTTGTGGCACATGGGCTTAGTTGTTCCGTGACATGTGGGATCTTCCCGGACAAGGGCTCAAACCCATGTCCCCTGCATTGGCAGGTGGATTCTTAACCACTGTGCCACCAGGGAAGTCCCAAGGGGCAACTTTAAAATGTCTAGAGAGACATTCTCAACAACATTATTTAAAATAAGGAAAAATTGGGAAATGTCTAAGTGCCTCCCATGGGGGGGGAAGTAAATACATTATGAGTATTGTATAGAAATTAAAACCACATTTAAATAACATGGGGACATAAATATTCAAAATATAAAAGTAGGTGGAGGGCTTCCCTGGTGGCACAGTGGTCCACCAGGTCCACTGGAAGGTCCACTGGAAGTCAAATCTTCCACCATCTTGGACCTAGTTGGTTCTAACCAGTTTTTGTCATGTCCTATGGCTGTGTCATTCTTTTAAAGGTTGTACCCTGCCCCCTTCCCTCTTGTTTCACTACTGTTTAAAATCTTTAGATATGTTGTCTCTCTTATAACTGTTTCAAAAGAAAATAGCATATAATAGGTAGAGAGGTGGCCTCCTTCTCTATCTGAGTTAGAAAATATCAGTGGAGTGGAATAGATCCTGAGACATGGCAGAGAGGGAGAGGTGACCTTCATAGGAAAAAGGGAATAGGGCTGAAGAAAATAAAGTACTGCAAAGATAGAGCAGAGATACATGCCTTCACAGGAAGGAAATCAGAGTTCTTCCCTGTAAAGTAGTCTGACCTTTGGAAGCTGTTTACAACTCAGATAAATACAAAAGCAACTTTGGAAGTAGATAAGAATGCAGTTAAGTCACAATTGCAAACAATGCTTCATTGTACAGTATTTCATTAGGTTTGCTAACCTCCAGGAAACCTCTGCCAGGATTCCTCTTGGTTTTCCACCAGGACCGCAAAATGTTTTCAGTGAACCTGCATTCAGGCATAAATGAAAACTGACCATCCAGTGACATCATGAAACATTTATGTGTTGATAATTTTTTAATGAATTTACATGTAACTAAATAAAATACTTCTAGGAAATAAGACCATAAATGTACCCCGAGGAAAACAATAATTGAAAACCAATAGAATAATTATCTTAAAATCTTGGATCCGTGAAGATTCCTGGCTTTGTGCTTAATAAACAGATAATATTACATGACAGGGCTACTGGCTGGAGGCAATATGAAGGGGAAAACAGTCTTTGATGCCAAGTTTTCTGCTAAATGTATGATCTCACATGACCTTGTATTATTACTTAAATAGAAAACCCCAGGAATTACCTTTAACAGATAAGTTTCTGACAAATGGAGCCTTCCTTTTGGCTTATCTTTTTTTTTGTTTTAATTTATTTGTTTTTTATTTTATATTTTGGCCTCGCAGCCTGCGGGATCTTAGTTCCTGGACCAGGGATCAAACCCGCACCCCCTGAAGTGGAAGCGTGGAGTCTTAACCACTGGACCACCAGGGAAGCCCCCTTTTGGCTTATCTTTGACTGTATTTTACAGTTACCTGTGTATTGTTTTCCACCAAAGACATGCTACTCAAAGTTCAGAGAACTCTCCTCAAACATTTTTTCTTCTCCCTACAATTCACATTGGCCCACGTGTCCCCTCCCTGCTCTGGATCTCACTCTACCTTATCACAGGAGAGCACACGAGGGTCTGCCTGGTAGAGGGTCAGAGCTCTCTGAATAGCAAGGTCCCCAAGCCCCAGTAAATACTAGATCTGAAAAGGGTCAGGGGGCAGCCTCTCTGGTTTTCTTTAGGATCAGCTTGTTACTAGGTTTTGGGTAGACCCGCATGTGCTAATTTTCTTGGCTATGCTCACATTTGTAAAAATGGCATAAAAGAAAAGAAATGAACATAGCAAGGACTGGAAGAACCTGGGTTTCTCACTACCTCTCACCATCCCCCAGTGTTTGTGCTACCTGCCTATATTTTATGTGGCAAGTGGGCAAAACTGCTCCGTGTAGAGATGGAAGATGTTTCCCGGTTGTAAGATATTTTTCAATATAGGTTGTCAAAGTAAATACTGTAATATCTTTTGCTTATGATATTCCCATGGTAGAGAATGCCAGAAACATTAGGAAAACAAAAATTCACATGTCGATACTAATTGTTTAAAAGCTAAACCTCATTAGAGTATGTTTGCATCTTTAAAATGTCTCCGAGGAGGAAGGTAACACGCTGGGAAGGAAGGATGAGGATAAGAACATTATGGAGCTTTTGGACTTTATTCATAAAAATGAAATAATTAGGCCTGAGATGGCTTTTCAGTTGTAGCCCTCTCATCCCGTATTCCCCTTTGAATGACTGTCACAATAAGCTACCAGTCACCACACCGTGTATAATCAGTGTGACATCTGGCTCCATAAGAGGCCACTGTTTCTCCAGCGTCAGCTAAACCAGTGCACTTCCTGTTGCTGGATTAACTGTCAGAGCCACAGGGTTTGATTTCCCTCCTGCTGATTTAGAGTCCCTGTCTTGTTCTCTGTTGGCACTTGGATATCATTCCCGCTTTGAAAAAACTTACTCCTTTGACAAATATATACAAAACAGAGAGCTAATGGGGTGACTAATCTATTTGACGAAACTTCTACATCCTTTTGTGATCGATGATTCCTACTTGGCTTGACACATGTACATTTGACACCTTTTCCTTGACAAGTAAACCAAGATTGTGCGGTTTTCATCGTGGCCTACGGTGTAGAAGAGGAGAATGAGGAAGAAAATAATTTGAAGATTTGCAGAGAGAAGGGATAGGATTTCACCCTGTCGTGGAGTCAGTCCATTGGGATAAACCAAGTCACTAATACCAGGCAGCGGAAGTGACCGAATTTTATATTTTGTGTCAGACACAACCTCAAAACAAAGAGGAACCTCTCCAAGGACCTGGCCAGATGCAAGCCTGGTAAGTTGCTGCTTAAGATTGAAACTTTCGTGTGAAGCAAAACACCAGCAAGAATATACTTTAGGAAGAAATGTTTGGGTCTTTGAAAAGTTTTATACTTTCTATAACTGTGACTGTGTTGAAATAAGAATTCTGACATGGTGGGAGATGTGATTTGGGGTATTTTGCTGGGCAGCTTTGGGATATGTTTTCCTTTGGAGGAAGAAGAGTCCAAAAAATATTCTTGGTTTTACCATCTAAAGCTATTCTAGCATAAAGTCAAATTGCCAGAGACTCGGTGTTTGAGGATCTAGGCAGGCTGATGACCTTGAATTGTGCTTTCTTCAATATATCCTGAAATGTCAACTGGTTGGATGTGTAGATTTCTTGCTGAACATTCACTGATGGAAGATTTTATTGGAAAACTCAAGTGTATTCTGATTTAAAGAGCTATAGTTCCATAAAAAATAAAAATTAAAAAAAACTTTGCTTTTTGTCCTTTATTTAATAATATCTTTAGTGTTAAAGAGACAAAACCATAACCAAAGCAGTTGATGGCAAATACGTTACGAAGAAAACCTGTAAACAGTAAAAATGTTAGAATAAGATCGTGTATTTCCAAAGAAAAGCTGAAGATTTAAACTTCAAAAAAACAGAGGTAGAAAAGGTAACTTTTTAGTTCTGCTTATCCATAAAAATTGCCGCTATTTTTGCAATCACACCTACTAAGATGGGCTTTATATGGTGCTTTTGCCCTCATTAAGCGAGTGGGGAAACACCTAAATGCGAAATCACTGCAGTTTATTAAATGTCAAAGAGGAACTTGTTAACCAGACATATCAGATAACCAGCTGCTGTGCAGAGCAGTTGCCAACCATGGGAAATGTCAGCGCTCCCTTTAGAGAAAGACAGCCGATGACTACACAAAATGCATAGTTTATAAATAATTAGAAAAAAAAGATTAGAACATGTGCCACTTGTGTTAACCTATATGCTCCTCAGAAGAATAAATATTAGAATGTGTCATTAATAACAATGATTAAATATGATTGTGTTAGAAAATGAGAATGTAGACTACATTTCTGCCTAATTCCAGAATCTCAGTTAGATACACGGGCAGGATATGAGCAGAGGATTGAGATTTCAAGGACAAGTGTTGGGGGAGGGGAGGCTGTCCAGGGAGCGGTTGAGGCACCTTTGTGGATATGAACTGAAAAGACAAGTTTCCCAGGAAGGAGTCTTTGTCAGGAGATGGGATTTTTCCACTTTCTGTCCCGGGAATTTCTCTTCCCTGAAATGAGGGCAGATGGAGCCTTCCATCTCCTTTCTGGATGTTATCTCTCTCTCTGTCTTTGAAAAGGAGGAAATAAAATTCCCAGGAAGGGATCCTGGCCAAGTTAAGAAACCCTAAGGGGATCTATGGGATTCTAAGAGATGGACCTAAGAAGGCCTATGACCCCCTGCAACTTGTGCAGAATTGCTGGTTGAAGAACCATTCCTTTGCATGAGTAGTGTGTTCGAGGGGAAGGACTCACACAGGTGGAAGAGAGACGTGTCTTTGAACTACGCTGCCTTGGAAGCTGGACTTCTGCTGCTCCGGCATCTCAGGATATTTAGGAGAAGAGCAGGCCCAGTCCAAGACCCTTGTGCTTTGTGTGCAGTGTCTGTGTAGGAGAGAGAGTAGAAAATGTTTCTTGCCCTGTGTGAACAAGTACGGGTCATCCAGAGACATCTGAGAACCCTGTAACTGGGTTAGTCTTGCCCAAGCGGTGGTAGAGAGCGTCCTGACCATGGAAGGAGCCAAGGCTTACTGAGGCGTCTCTGACCTCCATCCAGGAGGGGTGAGCGGGAGACTCACGTGGAGACCCAGAACACTGAGCGTTAAGAGCACAGTAAGGACGAGAGGTGCGTGGCTCCGAGGATCAGGGCGAGGATGGAAGTAAAGTTGGTGACGAGTTCAGAGCAGAATGGGGCTGCTGGGAAGGAGGGAGTCGTGGGAAATGACTCTGAACCGGTTCTGCTCACAGAGCCTGTGCACTGAGGCTGGGTGAGCGGGGCAAGGCCACGGTGGCCTAAAGGCACTGCAGCACTTGGGCAAACTGGATAAAATCTCATATTATGGATCAAAAGTTACCCTAAGAAATCTTCTATTCCATGTCCGTCATTTCACTCACGTGGAAAGTGAAGCCCAGAGATGAATCCACGATTCCATAACTAATCATGGCAGAGCCTGGCCAGAACCTGCCCATTGAGTGGTCAGCTGTGCCTTGAGGCTGTCACGATTCACCTCATTGTTCCTTTTCCCTTGTTTACGTCTGTCACCCCGAGGAGCCCAGCCCACAGGGCCCTAGTCCCCTCCTGGGCTCTGTTTGCCATGTGGCTCTGCAGAGCCCCTCTTCCCCTGTCTCTCAGTCCTCCCCGACTCCTGGAACCTTCCACAGCGCCTCTGCAACTCGCTGCAAGCCATCAGCTTATTTCTCCGTATCCCTCAGCTTTCCTTTCTGGAAGGTCCCCTCACAGCCTAACCGAACCCAAGTCTCCCCGGAGGACCCTGCAGCTCCTCAGGTAGCAGGGGGTCGATGTCCTCTCTGCCCCCACATTGCTCCTTCCACACCCTTTCCCCCTGTCCTGACATCTCCCAGCCTTAAACCCCATCCCCTCAGACTGCCACCCACTCCCTGTCATTGTCAGAGTCATCAGCTGGGGTCAAGTGTACTGTAAAGCCGCCTTGACGCCTTGGAGCCTCACAGGCCCCAAAGGCCTGATCCTGAGTTGCCCTGCTCTTGCCAGATACGCCTCCCACCCCAGTGGGAAAGGCTTCCTGTCCGTTGGGTCAGCTGCGCCCCACGTGGTCCTCAAGCTAACAAGTTCACTTCCCTGAAAAATTACCCAAACGAGCCAATCAGCCCCTCCCACGGGGCGCAGGGGCACCACGCCCTCTTGTGACTACAAAGCCTGCCCCCAGGCTTCGCTGGTTCACTGTAATCTGGAGAGCAGCCCCCAGGAGCCCCTGCACGGCACGCGGTGCCCCCCTCCCCCAGCTGTGAGTGGGTGTGGCTGGTGAACCGCTGCCCTCTCCTCTGTCCCGTGTTGAGCATCCTGTGTCCCATGCTCTTACAGGGACCCCTCCCTCACCCATGAGTGGGTGGAAGGGATCACAGCAGTCAAGTCCCCTCATTTCTGGATCATTTTAGTTCCCGAATCACTCTCACTCTTTTCAATACTTTTCTCATATTAACTCTTGTTGGTTTCAACGTACACATCTGTGATCCTTGCAGTGCCCTGGCCTTCAGGTCCTTTCGTTCTTGTTCCCTATAACCTTGTCCTCCACCCTCCGTCAGCCACTCACTTCCAGGTCCTTGCCTCCCATGACCTTCATCTCACGCCTCCCCCTTCCCGCCTCCATCCCCTGTCTGTTCAGTGACTCATACAGCACCTCGAGCCCAACAATCCTTTGACCCCAATGGGACCTTCATTCCATCAACGCTGTCACCTATTCCCTGTCCCTCACCCCCTTTCTTCCCTCTTGGCCCAGTTAAATGGCCAATTGTTACAATCACTCTCTTGTGCACACCCTCATCCCCCCTTGTTTTTTTTGTTGTTTTTTTTTTGCCGTACGCGGGCCTCTCACCGCTGCGGCCTCTCCCGTTGCGGAGCACAGGCTCAGGACGTGCAGGCTCAGCGGCCACGGCTCACGGGCCCAGCCGCTCCGCGGCACGTGGGATCCTCCCGGACCGGGGCACGAACCTGCATCCCCTGCATCGGCAGGCGGACTCCCAACCACTGCACCACCAGGGAAGCCCTCCCTTGTTTTTGTCTTTTTCATCCTTCTCATTCAACAAACCTGCCTGACCCTGCCCTTGCTCTCTCTGTATTGTGTCTGCGCAGCTGAGAGTGCCTCACGCACACTCACACTACGCGTGACATTCATGACCACCGTCCCCGAGTGGGCCCTGATGCAGCCTTGAGAACGTCCTATAGTTCCCTGGTCCGTGTGCTCTCCTGCTCGCCCAGAGAAATATTTCACGCCTTTTCCTCTCCTAAAACCCCAACACCTCTTCCCTGTGCTCTGTCGCAGCGGATGGCTTTGTTTTCCACTCACTGAGAAAACTGAGGTCATTGGAAGAGAGCTTCCAAACTCCTGACACACGTCCAATCAGGAAGCATGTGACCCCGTGTTCCCGCCCCTTCACAGGGCGTCCAGGCTCCTGCGGCCCCCGTGGACTAGACCCTATCAGCATCACTTCTCAAGGACACTCCTCCAGCAATCGGGCCCCTTCTCTACTGGGTCATTCTCACCAGAAAGCAAGTAGGTTTTGTTTCTCCCAATTTAAAAAAAACAGCAACTTTTTACTGACGTCATTTTTTCCTCATTATTTCTCTGCTCTCCTTTAAAAAGAAATGTCTCGAGAGTGTTCTCCAATTTTTCTCACCCCATTTCCTCTTAAACCTGCTCTAATCAGGTTTTACTCCACTTCAGCAAATCCCTCTAGAAAATGTCAATAATAATAGCTTCAAGCACAGCGGTCACCTCTCAGTCCCATCTTACCTGACACGGTTGATCTCGGTCTCCTCCTGACATTCTTTCTTCCTTCACCGTGAACTGCGTGTGCTCTCCTGGTTTTCCTTCTATCTCAGTGGTAGCTCTCAGTCTCCTTGGCTGTTTCCCCTCCGACGTTTTTACTGTGGAGCTTCCAGGGTCCTGGGCCTTGGACTCGTCTCCTATTGGAATGCTCTCTCTTTGGGTGATCCAATCCAGTCTCAGGGCTTCAAATACCAGTCATATGACGACAACTCCCAGATTTACACATCCAGCTGGGACCTTGACCTTGAGGCTCACGGCCAACACCTACTCAGCATCTCACTTGGAAGCTGTAGCAGAGTCTAATCAGAAGGGCAGGACCACTATGAGTGTTAGGAAATTGGCAGTGGCGGGGGTGGGGTGGGGGTGTGTGTGGATTCATTGCAGGGATTAGAGTTTCTGCAGTTGTGGAGCTGCCGAAGGGTCTGTGAAGAGCTGTTGATTCTGCCCCTGGGGGCCTGCAGGTGCCGTAGGTCAGCAGTTGGGAGGAAGAGCTGGACCTGAAGTGGGAGGGAGCCGGACGACTGGGGCCACATCTTCCTCTCACTCACTGCCTCTGACCTGGACCACACGCCGGCCTGCGCCCCGGCCCCGGGGTCAGCAGAGCTGGGGAGGGGTGGGGCTAGGGAGGCTGCAGGATGTGCTCCCCGCCCTGGCAGCGCGGTGGGCAGCGCTTCGGCCACAGTGCAGGCAGGTCCCGGCCTGACCTTAGACGCTGCCTCGTGTGCACCGTCCAAACTCAGCGCAGATTTGCCTGCGGCCCGAGCAGGAGCCACGGGAGGGAACGGGCTCTGTCTTAGCTCAGCTGATGCAGCTCGAAGTCCTCATCGTGTCTAATGGATTCTCACACGACATGTTCCAAACTCTCCCCTTAAACCTTCCCCATCTACCATCTTTCTCCATCCTCTCGAGAATCTGAGTCATTCTTGATTCTTCTTTTTTTCTCACCCCCCCCTCCATATTCCATTTTCCAGGAAGTCTAGTCAGCTGTGTCTTCAAAAAACCCAGAATCTGACTACTGGGTCCAAGCGCCATAATTTCCCTCCTGGACCATCGCAGGGACTGCTCTCTGCTCCCTCACAAGCCCCCTCCCTGTATACTTTCCCCCTGGCCGGCTGGGTGGCCCCTTTGCAGCAAAAGTCAGATCACACTGTGCTGGCACACAAACCCTCCAAGGGCTCCCTGTCTCACTTGGAGTGAAAACCAAAGTCCTGCCAGCGAGCCGCCTCCAAGTCCCTACATCGTCTGTCCTCCTGCCGGCGTAGCTCCTGCCGCACTGGCTCCCGGGCTCCTTCCGGCTCTCCCAGCGCGCCAGGCACGCTCCGGCCCGTGGCTTTCACGCTGGCCTCGGCCTCGCCTGCCCGGGACCTGATGCTCCCTCCCCTCCTTCAACTCTTCACGCCCCTGCGATGCCCACCCTGACCAGCCTGTTTTCAATTGCAGTCTCCTGTCCTGGTCACCCCTGGCGAGCTCTATTTGCTAAGTAGCTCTATTTTTTAGGAGCAATGATTACATTCTAAGACAGGCTCTGTGCATTATTACGATGATTGTCTGCCTCCACTAAGTAGAATGTAACCTACGCAGGGCAGGGGTTTTGACTGTTTTGCTTACTGATGTACCCCAGGGGCTTCGTCAATGTTTGTTGTATGAGCTGAATGTTCTTAGTGTTTGCTTCCCCCTAATTGGAGGAGATGGATCTTGAGAAAGTTACCTTGTGCATTTCTCCATTTTTAGGAGGCATTCTTTCTACATCATTGCAAGGAATTTCTGCAGGAAAGAGAACCCTCCCCATTGTTTTAGGGCTTCGATTATAGACATCTTTTCTTTTTACCTAACTAGATCTTAACTATGAGAGTTGTCATCCCTTTAACTCACCCTGGGAGCATGTGATTAAGTATTAGAGACGTACAGAGATGTAGTGGGACACACTCCTCAGCCTTCTGCTAAGGGCTGAGTTCTGGGTTCCTTTAACCTAAGCCCTTGAGAGAGGTTTCAAAGTTGGGAAAAGAGGTCACTTGCTTGGAAACTTGACGCAGTTTGCTGTCTCTGCAACAGAGAGGTCTGAAGGAAGAGAAACCACTATCTGATGTGAGAGAAGGTTCCTAGAAAGTGAGGTAGGTACCTTGGTGCCAGTTATGAATCTCCAAGACGGTGTTCTCTGGTAGCGGACGCAGAACAAGGAAAGGTTTAATCACGGAGGGTTTGCAGCTTGAAATGAAATGTTATTGAGCCTTTTAAAATGTCATATGCCTGTCCCTTGGGGCGCTGCATCACACTATACTCTGGTGACACCTTTATGGGACTGTCCTCTAACCAGTCCGAGTGCCACTCCAGAGCTGGGGTGATGTTTTTCCTCTCACCTCCCAGAGCTGGCAGGTGCCGGGACCAGGAAGCAGCTCGCTGAGGGCCTGTTGGGTGGACAGAGAATGAACGAGACATCTCCTGGATCAGCATCAGGAAAGAATAGGGAAAGGGAAGGCGGGGGAGAGGAGGTGGCCCTTTGAGAGCCCCTGTGGGATTTGTGTAACGTAATGTAACTCATGCATTCCTGGCATGTGCTAAACGGTAGCTATTTGTATTTCATTTAATTTTACTAACTTCCTGAGGTGGATGTTATAGCCCCTTTTTGACACGTAAGGAAACATTGGATCCGAGGACAGGTGTGCACTTTAGCGCCACTTAACTAACGCTGGTGGAGCCAGGATTCAGCCTCAGGCCACGCACCTTCCCTGATCCTATCTCTCCATGTGGTCCCCAGAAAGGACGCCCGGAAGCACAAGGCAGTTGTATGTATGTGTGTAAAACACACACTGTGCACGTAGGCGGGCAATCTTTACCACAGACGTGAATAGGAAACTGGGAAGAACTTACCTTCTTTTTTTTTTTTTTTTGCTGTACGCGGGCCTCTCACTGTCGTGGCCTCTCCCGTTGCGGAGCACAGGCTCCGGACGCGCAGGCTCAGCGGCCATGGCTCACGGGCCCAGCCGCTCCACGGCATGTGGGATCCTCCCGGACCGGGGCACGAACCCATGTCCCCTGCATTGACAGGCGGACTCTCAACCACTGTGCCACCACGGAAGCCCGAACTTACCTTCTTTTAATCACCAACTTCCACCTGGCCCCTGGACCGCCATGCACTGTCTTGTGGTTCCAGATGTCCTCACCCTGGGATGGAATGCAGTTGTATTCCATCATCTCAACTCTCTGAGCCTCAGTCCTTTCACCTGTAAAACTGAAATCATGGGCCTCCCTGGTGGCGCAGTGGTTGAGAGTCCGCCTGCCGATGCAGGGGATACGGGTTCGTGCCCCGGTCTGGGAGGATCCCATATGCCGCGGAGCGGCTGGGCCCGTGAGCCATGGCCGCTGGGCCTGCGCATCCGGAGCCTGCGCATCCGGAGCCTGTGCTCCGCAACGGGGGAGGCCACAACAGTGAGAGGCCCGCATACCACAAAAAAAAAAAAAAAAAAAAACTGAAATCATTATATCCCCCCACTATGGGTTCATTGTGAAGATTAAGTAAGAATAAAAGGCAACGTTATTGAGGGCTCCCTATATACCAGACACTATTCTAAGCATAGTGCGTGGATTAGTTTATTTAATCCTCACAATCAGCCTATGTGGTGGCTATAATTATTGTCATCATGATCATTTAGTGAGTGAGGGGCTGGACCTCAGAGATTAAGTGACTGGTACAAGGCTACCCAGCCAATGGCAAAGATTCAGACCTGGGCTGCCTGACTCCATGGGTCCCTGTGCCATTTCACCTCTGCTGTCTTAATTTAAAAAATAACAACAAAAAAACCCAGAACCTCTAAAATAAGATAATAATTAAAATAATAAAGATCATAATAAAATAGCTACCACTTACTAAATGCCAAGTTGTACAAAGCTCCATGCTTGCTACCCTCCCCTGGTCTCACTGTGGGCCCCCGGCCCCTCACAGAGTTATTGGGGATAAATGACATGACAAGTGCCTCACATAATAGGACATTAATAAATATTTGGTCTGGTTTTCACCCAGAGACAACCAAAATTAATACCTTTATATAGAAACTTCTATATATTTATCTATACCTATTTACAAGTAAAGAAATGTGGATTGTATCATACAACCTTTTTTTAACTTTCCCAAATATCATAAACATTTTTCCATGTCAATACATATCCATCAACAACATACTTTCTCAATGAGTTTGAGAATGAGTCCCCAAGTTGGAAAATACTGGCTCTTAGGGGTGAAAAAAATCTTAGATATTACAATGATTTGTGACCCTTCAAAGGACCACAGTACATAAACAGATGTACATCATGGTTTTAAAATTTCATGGGGGCTGGGACTTCCCTGGTGGTCCAGTGGTTAGAACTCCAAGCTTCCACTGCAGGGGTCAGGGGTTCAATCCCTGGTCAGGGAACTAAGATCTCCACAAGCTGCATGGCATGCCCCCTGCCCCCCTGCCAAAAAGAAAAGAAAAGAAAAAATTTCATGGGGGAAGGAGGTGGGTGAGAAACTATTAAGATATTAGGATAAAAAAGTCTAAAAAGGCTCCTTACAGGGACAATATTGGAAAAAGGTCGAGAAACAATGATCTACAACATCATTTTACATAATGGAATAGTATTCCTTTGTATGAATGTGCCATGTTTATTGAACTGAAATATTGTTCAATCTGTTATTGAAAACTGAGGATGTTTCCAATTTTTCACACTATAAACAATGCTGCAGTGAGCATCCTTGCAGCTGATATTTCGTACATCTTTTTAATTATTTAAGATCAATTGCTAGAAGAGGAATTACAGGTCAAAGGATGTCTCAAAACTTCTGATATATGTTCAAGACTCTACTTCAGGCAGTTTTCGAGAAATTTCTAATTACGTATCACTTACACAGAAACTGGAGGAGGGGGAAGACATTTCTTCATACAACTAAGGTTAATAAATTCACTATTACTGTGAGTCCATGCTTTAAAAAGTCACTACAAGTAAATATTTCTCAAGATGTCTTTCGTCCAGAATGTTCTGAAATATATTTTTGCAGCAAATATAAAGGCAGACTAGTGCACTTCCGATACCTGATCTCATCTTGCTCTCCTGCTGGGGCCCCACCTGACACCCAGAGAAACTGGTGTGACCCACCCAGGAAAGGGGGGTGAGGCGCATATAAGCTCTCGTGGTCCAGCTCCAAGCTCATGTGTGTGGTTGCTCTCTGAGTGTGTGGGTTCCTACAACTGAGGCCTTTTGTTGGGGATGAGGGAGCGTCCATGCTTTTTAAAAGAATCCGCTCTGGGTACTTCCCACTGAATTCTGGTGAAGAGGACCTTGACTCGCCTGGCTGGTCGTTTTCAACCTCTTTTAACCCTTGCCCCCTTGATGGAGGTCCTCCTCCAGTTTGGTTCTGCTGAGGTGCCATAGGCCTGCCCCTGGAAAAAGGCCTTGGGCAAACACCCCTTTTGTCCATGACACCGCCCACTACTATCTCCGGGCATCCTGACCCGCGGGAGGAAGGCGCACCTGTGCCCGCAGGTGGGGGGAGGCGCAGCGCTGCAGGCATCTCTTCTCCTGCTCAGGCCGACCCAGCAACACCATCTCGGCACCTTTGCGCTGGCGCCAAGCTCTCCATGTGGTTCTGCTGGAGCCCCTCTCCCACTTGGCTTGTGGTTGGGCTGAAGCATCCTCTCCCCTTCCCCACGGCAGGTGAGGGCAGTGGAGGGGAAGCCACCCCACACACACACCTCCATCCAATCTTCTTCACGTTCAGTCTCATTACAGCTCACCCTGGGGGTGGGCGAAGTTTTATAAAAGTGGTCTTCAGCTCTTATGCATCTTGTCTAAGTGTGAAATTTGGCAGTCCCTAGAACCTATGATTTCTCAGTCTTAACTAAAGCAAGTCAAGTCACATCTTAATTTTCTGTTAAAATTAAAAATAAAAACAACACCCATTAAATATGACAAAATGTGCTGGGACTCCAAAAGCTTTCAGAAGAAAAACACATTAACCATCTAGAAGATTAAACACTTTTTTTTTGAATAATTGAATTACAGCAGCAGTGACATCTAATGCCTCAGTAATTTAATGCCATTTCTATGCTCACAAGGCAGCTCAGATATATATCTCCTCTGTATCAAAAGTATATAACCCAACATTTTTATTGTTGCTTACTACTTCAGTCAAGGTAAGAGTTGGTGCTATTTTAAATCTGATAGAATAAAAGTATTGGAAAATATACCCAGTGACTGTGTTTTGGCTCTTGGCAAATCAAATGAGAGAGATTAGGGCTTTCAAAGCTTCTGTCAAGTCCCAACTTTTTAAAGATAAACTTGGCTATTTATGCTTAAAATGGATATTTTTTGATTCACAGTATAATTTCTATCCACTGACTAATATTTCCATTCAGAGCAAAGCTTATAATAACTGATGAATCTCTGAGAACAGTAGTTCCAATTTTGTTCCTAGAGTATGTTCGCTTTCGATAATGTTGTTCTTATTATTGGTTATCCTAATTTGTACTGACTAGATTTTTTAAAAACCAAGCTTAATTTTATGGGAACAATTGAAATCTCATATCAAGTAAATAAATGTTGACTAGAAAATACAGGCATTAAGTCCCATCGTTGTAAATTGGAGCGTAAGGCAGTCAGATAACTTTAAATTACAGATGATGTGTAATTTAAAATTAACCAACATCTCTTGTGCTCCAGAATGAATTTCTAAAATTTGAGCTGTTTTTCAGCCACCATTCCTGAGGGTGTTTTGTTTTGTTTTAGTGTAGTTTAAGTTTAGTAGAGAATTAGATTTTTTCTTACTCTGCGAGCAGGGATCAAACTCCGTTCCAGCTACCTAGTGCCCAACACTTCGTGTCTGAAGACAAGGACTCTTGTGTAGTGTTTCTCATGGATTTTGAGGATCAGGGATTTGGGTTGGCTCAGCTGAGTAGCGCTGGTTGATAGTGTCTGGTGTGGTCAGTCTGAGGGTGGTAGCAGTGGGATTAGCAGTGTGTGGAGCATCTGGGGACTGGCCAGGTGTTTCTCTCTTCACACGGTCTCTGCTTTTGACTCAAGAAGTTTGTGCTTCCTCATAGCATGGCAGCCTCAGACTTCTTACATGTGGTGCAGGGCTCCAAAAGCTAGTGTCCTGAGAGAGAGAGACAGGAGGAAATTATATTGCCTGTAATGACTTTGCCTTGGAAGTCATCCTATGTCACTTCCTCCATAGTCTATTCATTGAGACAGTCATCAAGTCCCACCCAAGATCAAGTGGAGGAGACATAGACTCCATCTCTCTCTTTTTTTTTTTTTTTTTGCGGTACGCGGGCCTCTCACTTTTGTGGCCTCTCCCATTGCAGAGCACAGGCTCCGGACGCGCAGGCTCAGCAGCCATGGCTCACGGGCCCAGCTGCTCCGCGGCATGTGGGATCTTCCCGGACTGGGGCACGAACCCGTGCCCCCTGCATCGGCAGGCGGACTCTCAACCACTGCGCCACCAGAGAAGCCTAGACTCCATCTCTTGATGGGAGAGCTGAAAAGCTCTGAAAGAGCATGTGGGGGTCAGGAGTGTTGTCATGGCCATTTTTGGAAAATACAATATGCTACAGTTTGTCCTCTGGCTACTTTCATCTGCATCCCTTCCATATGCAAAATGCATTCATCCCCTCTCAGAAGACCCCCAGATCTTGCGCATTAAGGTACCAGGCTCAGGCTTGAGGTTCAGGATCAAGTTATTTAAATCAAGCTTATGTACAGCTGAGGCTTCTCAAGTGCATTTCTTCACATTCAGCTTGTTGTGAAATATTCCTCTCAATCTGAAGTCTTGCAAGCTAGAGAGAACTTACCTGCCCTCTGCATGTGCAGCCTACAATAGTGAGACAGTGTAGGATAACTGCTATAGATGCTCCCACTCAAAAGGCAGTAACAGGAGAAACACAGCAATTCTAAAATCCAGTCCCGCACGTGCTGCCAGGTTCTTGGTTAGGGGTCAGGCCTATGACTCTAGGAACAATTCCTGACAGCTCTTGACTCTGCCCTCCACGCTCTTCATTCCTCCCTGGGAGTAAACTGTAGCCCATGTTTGCAGCTGAGTGGTTTTCCCATCCTGCTTTTTGTGCACAGAAGTTTGTGGGTCCAAAGGGGTCTCTTTATTTTATAACATTTCTATGCTTTTCTGTCCCAGTTGATGTTCTTTTCTGCTACCACAATTCTCCTAAAAGCTTTGTGGGTTTCCTATAAATCATACTGAAGTCTATTCGGTAGGAAAATGGCAAAATATTGAAACAGAAAATTCCACAGAAAAACATACAAATGGCCTTTAAATATATGAAAGGAAGCTTACCCTTGCTCAAAGTAAGAGAAATGCAAATTGCAACTCACTAAGTCAGCACGAGGGGGCTTCTGCAGTGCTAGTAATTTTTCTGTTTCTTCACTGGTGTGCTGATTACAAGGATGTGCTCAGTCTGTGAAAATTTACCATCTCTGCACTTCTGATAGGTACACTTTCTGTATGTACATTGTACATAAATAAGTTAACAAGCAAACTGCCCTGAGATACCACATCTCACTTACCAGGCAGGAAAACATCCCAAAGTTAGACAACACATCCTATAGAGAAGGTGGTGGGAAACCGGCCCACTCATCCAGTGCTGGTGGGTGTGCCAGCTGCTGGCACCCCTGGGGGGCATTTCACAATATCTAGCAAAGTTATGTGTGCGCTCATCCTTTGACTTGGCAGCGCCATCTCTAGGAGTCTGTGTCAGAGACATGCAGGCAAAGTTGTGACATGACAACATGTATATGGCTGCTTATTGCTGCGCTGTTTGTAATGGCAAGAGATTGTCAAAAACCCAAATGTCTGTCGGGCTTCCCTGGTGGCGCAGTGGTTGAGAGTCCGCATACCAATGCAGGGGACGTGGGTTCGTGCCCCGGTCCGGGAAGATCCCACATGCCGCGGAGCGGCTGGGCCTGTGAGCCATGACCACTGAGCCTGCGCGTCCGGAGCCTGTGCTCCGCAACGGGAGAGGCCACAACAGTGAGAGGCCCGCGTACCGCAAAAAAAAAAAAAAAAAAAAAACCAGATGTCTGTCAGTAGGCGTTGGTTGCTGTTACTTTCACACAAAGGGTCACTCTGCAGCTGTAAAAGGAATGCGAATGGTCTGTACACCCACCCTGGAGGGAGCTCCCCATGTGGTACCTAAAACCCTGAGCTATGGAACAGTGTTAAAGAGGGATAGAGTGAAACAGCATGAGTTCACCCATAGTTTCAAAAAGAAACAAGTGAAGAATAAACAAAACTAATAAAAAATGTTTACCTTTGGGGAGGGGGGAATTAGGGTGGAGGGAACCAAGATGAACCTTTACTTCAGAAACATGAAAATGTTTTACATAATTTTAAGAAATTGAAAAGCACCTTTAAAACAATACAAAAGGAAGCACATGAACCTAGTAATTGTATATCAAGTGCATTAAGGTTAGACTGAGAGTGAGTATAGTGACCATAAAGTGTGTCATCCTAGTTGGGACACTTTTGAGAGTGAAAGGGGGTAGTTTTAATAATTATTCCCAGACAACGGGTATAAACCGGACTGACCTGGGCCAATCGGGATGGGTGACTACCCCAGGTTGGATGTTATTAAGGAATTACTGATTTCTGTTTGATGCAATAATATCACTTATAGATGCATATTGAAGTGTTTACAGGTCACGTGACCTCATGTGTGGGATTTGCTTGCATACGTTGCTTCTCAGAGTGTGTGTGCATCAGGATTACCCGGAGAACCTGGGCAAACATAGAATACTGAGTCTCCCCCCAGAGATTCTGATCCAGTGGGTCTGCAGTGCAACTAAGAATTTGCATTTCCAAAAAGTGCCTAAATATGCTGGCTTTGCTGGGTTTTAGATAGCTTTGAGAAACTATGTATCTGCACACACAAACACATCAGCTCGTCCTCTCTGCCCCCGTGTGTGTGTGTGTGTGTGTGTGTTAGTGGGGGAAGGCTGCAGTGACATTGGCAATGTGTTGATCTTTATTGAAGTTGGGCCATGAGTCCGTGAAGGTATTTTCCTATTCTCTCCACCTTTGTGTATGCTTGAGGATTTCCTTACTAATACGTTTATATATGTTTTTCAATTCAGGAGGTTGAGGTCCAACTCAAATGGAACCTCCTGTATTGCCTTGATTCCTTTAATTGGATCACACTGATTCTTCTTTATTTTTATAAGAATCATATTTATACTTCTGCCAAAGTAAAAGCCAATAAAAATGAAACATAAAAAATTCACCCTAAATGCTCTTACCTGTGATCCACATTTTATGATTTTACATACAACTGTGACCTGATGCAATAAAAAAAAATACAGAATTTAATCAGAAAATGAATTTGAAATAGATATAGAAAATCATTTTCTTATTTTTCTTTAATGCAGAAGGAACTCTTTTAATCATTCTCTTGTATCGCTTGTCTGTTATAACTTTCCTAAAGTTTTCTCTTCCTATCCTTCCTCTTTTCTCCTTTTTCCTTCTCTTTTCTTCACCCTCTTCTGCCTCCTTTGTCTTTTCCTTCCTGCTCTCTGCCTTTCTAAATATATTTTAGATTTTTAGGGGTTTTTTTGTTTTTAAGTAAGGTCCTGCATCATTTGGTTTTAGTTTGCAAAGTGATTATGTTATTTTAGATATTTCTCTCAAAAATTGAAATTGCCTTGAATTTATGTGAACCCTTTAATTGGTTTCTTCTTTTTGGCTGTGTGGCACGTGTTTAATTGGTTTCTTCTTTTTGGCCATGTGGCACGTGGGATCTCAGTTCCCTGACTGGGTATTGAACCTAAGTCCCCTGCAGTGTAAGCACAGTCTTTTTTTTTTTTTAGTATTTATTTATTTGGCTGCTCTGGGTCTTAGATGCAGCATGCAGGATCTAGTTCCCTGACCAGGGATGGAACCCGGACCCCCTGCACTGGAAGTGCTGAGTCTTAACCACTGGACCGCCAGGGACTTCCTTAGTTGGTTTCTTTTTAAACACCTGAGTATCATCAGTACACCTCCATAGGAAATAAAATCGCACCATTGCAGTGAGAGACCACATCTTCTGGCCTCTATAAGTGGTTTGGTTTCTTCCTAGGTGTGCTCCCGGGGAGCCTGTGGTCTGACTGAAACATGTACTTTTACACTAAACCCCAATATGCCCACTCATGACAGGCTTCACTGCCCACTCCCTGCATTCTAAAGACTGTGTAATTTAGCACGGTAAGGGGAAATGCTGCAATACTTTATATTCTTTACAAAACTTCATATTTTGTAGCAGTTATGAAAGAACAAACCATGACTCACACAGTTTTACTGGCGCTGTGTGTACTTGAGGTGAGCTCCTGAGTAACGTGACCTCACCATGTTCTTTTGGCTGAAACATCAGCAGAAGCTGAGAATTCAGATACTGAGAAATCTGTTTAGGAGATAGTGGCACACGTAAAGTCCCTCTGTAGCTCACAGCCTTGCAGTCTGTTCTATTCCACATACGTTTGTCCGAAGTTTTAACGGGAAATGTTTGGGTAACCACAATCCTGCTCACCTTTAAACAACTAATTTAATATCTTTAAAAATCTGGCTTTGAAATAGCTTCTCTGAAAAAAGCTCATAGATTTCTTAGATAGAAAGTACAGGCCAGCTATCAGAACAGGTGATCACTATTTTCTTAGTCACTCCTGAAATGATGGTAATAGCAGCTAACATTGTTATAGCCCTGCTCACTTGTAAGCAATTTCCTAAGTGTTTTATAATGTAAAACACTTGAGGTTCAGGACCAAGTTATTTAAATCAAGCTTATGTACAGCTGAGGCTTCTCAAGTGCATTTCTTCACATACAGCTCGTTGTGTAATATTCCTCTCAATCTGAAGTCTTGCAAGCTAGAGAGAACTTACCTGCCCTCTGCAGGTTTACGTATAATGATATGTAATTAATTTCCATTAATCATATAATTTTCACAGCTATCTTATGAGGCAGGGACTTTAAATAATGATTGGAGATAAAAATAAATTTGCCTCAATAGATAAATAAAGTTAGAGGGAAGTAAATTCGCCTGAATGTACTCATGTGCAACATAGGTATAGTCAACAAATTTGATGGTGGGAAATAACAGAAGGTATAATGAAATGGCTTAAATTATTTTTTCTAGATAAGTATTTTTTAAAACTACTGAGTAGCTTGGCTTAAAATACTTCTTGGGTGTGGTTTTATCTTAAAATGTTCAGAAAAGAGAAAAGGCTTGACCCGTTTGGGAAGTCTCTTAATCACTTCACAATATATGAAATGAAGTGAAATGAAATCATTACGCTGTACACCTTAAATGTATATGGTATGTCAATTACATCTCAATAAAACTGCAAAAGTTAAAAAGAAGTCTCAGCACTAAACGTTGTAAGGTTAAGCAAGGAAATTATTCGATGTAACATACAATTTAGAAATAAGGAAGACATTCAAAGGAAGTTAGTAGTGTATGCCATGGCTTTTTTTTCTTTCTCTCTTTCTTTTTTTTTCCTTTTTTCCTGCTAGCCATAAGGAAGTGAACACACAGGAAGAAAAGTAACTTTCTCCTAGAAAAGAAGATTCACGGAATTTAGATTCCTGGGATAATTAGGAAATAGATACAGATAAAGTCCTAGTAATTAGAATAAGGAAGTAATTAAAGGCCTGACAGCTAAAACAATAAGCTTTCTTGTCAAGTGAGATTGTTCTGTGTGTATGATGTCTTAGGTAATTTCTGATTTTAAGAAAAGGCTCAGTGAGTCTTACCTTAAAGTCAGAAGTGTTAAACTTGAATTCTAGTTCATGTAGTACCAAAATATATCTGGGTGTTTGAGTTTCTTTAAATCTTGCTCTGTGTCAGCTTATGTTGGTTATACATGAGTTAGTAAACATTTTCCCCCTCTTACTGTATTTTTGGAAAAGAATAATTGGCTGAATTGTGACTAAGTGTATTACTTCTTAGCTAAACAGTATACCCAGCTCACCTGTGTACCCAAACTTAAAGCATCACTCTTTACTCGTGGCAGCTTTTCCATTGGAAACATAATCAGTGTTCTAGGCAAGTGTTTGTGTACTCAACCCTTTTGTGATAGTGCACATTTTAGGCTTAATATTTTATAAGGGGTGGTCGCACATGTTGTGTCAGTATCTATATGGGAAGCTGGATATTTTCCTATTTTTAATAGCTTCTTGGAGCTTACTGTTTTCTGAGTGTGGCTGGAAGCACCAGAAAGCAGTGTCTGTTACCTGGCGCTCTGCCGAGACTTGTTTGTTTCCTTGGGCTCTCGACTGAGGTTCGCATAGTTTTCCTCTTGCCCCGGCAGAATCCAAAAACCAGAACCTGGAAGGAGATGGAAATGTAGCTCCTCAGTTGCCCCTTTCAAGCCAAGCAAGCAGGCCAGGGACACCTGAGGTGAGGCAGTGACAAGCTTCCTCAGCAGTTCTTGCCGAAAGAGTCCAAGAATGAAGGTGATAATCACCTCACCTGGCGGATGTCCCTTTGTCCCTATGAGAGCAATTGAGGCAACCACGTCCCACGTTCACACCTAAGGCCGCAATGAGCTGTGGTATCTCTTTCAGAAAAAGTGGTGCCTGTGAACGTCACTCTGCTCTGGCCTGAGCATCACTTTTCTCCTTGTTTTAAGTGCCGTTTTACCAGGAAATGTCGTGATTGAAGGAAGAAGCTTTAAATAAATAACAAGGTTTTTTTCCTTTTCCTAAGATTTGGTCCCTAAAAACCAGTTTCCATAGCATCTCTGGAGCGTGTTACATGAACTCAGTTTCCTCTTGTTCCCATCTGCATGAGCACGTCTGCAGAGAACCTGCTCCCTGGGCTACTCAGAAAAGAAGTGTCAAAAAAATAATCAATAAACAATAATAGCAATAGAAAAGAGTTTTATTTGAGTCAAACTGAGGACTAGCCTGGAAGCACACTTCCCACAGTAGTCTGAGGAGCGGCCCCAGAGAAGCGGGGTTTCCACCACAGTCTTATATCTTGTCAGAACAAAGAACATTAAACAAGTCAGGGATATATTTCTTCAAGGTCAAAACTAAACAAAATACAAGCAAACAAACAAACAAAAAAAGGTCACACAGGCCAGCACATACATAGCAAGTCAGCATGGCCTTGGCACCTGGGAAGGGGGTCTTATCATCAGGGAGGACCAGCACTGGTATCCCAGGAAGAGATGTGTTTAATCTTTATTTTTAATATGGACATTCTTTTTTTTTTTTTTTGGCTGCGTTGGGTCTTCGTTGCAGTACGCGAGATTCTCATTGAGGTGGCTTCTCTTGTTGTGGAGCACGGGCTCTAGGCACCCGGGCTTCAGTAGTTGTGGCACGCGGGCTCAGTAGTTGTGGTGCACAGGCTTAGTCGCTCCGCGGCCTGTGGGATCTTCCCGGGCCAGGGCTTGAACCCGTGTCCCCTGCATTGGCAGGCGGATTCTTAACCACTGCGCCACCCGGAAGCCCTGGACAGTCTTTTCTTCTGGTCAATGTTCCCTTTTCTCTAATAATTAAAGCAGATGTACAACGTATGTTTGATAGGCCACAAACAGGCTATTTTAGTTAGCATAACATTAAAGTTAGCTCGTGTATAAGCCAGAATGACTTCCCTATCTCTCGACATGTGAAAATTTCTTTTAGCAGAAGCTATTGGGCAGCTTCGTGCCTCAGTTTTCGTCTTGTCCACTTCCTTACCCATCTTACTCTCCCTCCTACCTCAGAGGAAAAGAAATCCTTCATGTCCCTCCAAAGCCAACTGTTTTCATCTTTGCTAATGGTCTTTCTCTTTTCCTACCTTCCCTGGGGATTTATTTCACCAATTTCCTACTCCGTGTCTCTCATCTATTTATTCCTCTCCCCCAGCCTATAACTGTGTACAGCACCCCCAGGTCACCCTCTCCATCCATCCACTTACTCCCCTCATCCTCTCCTTTGTTTCACTAAAGGGTTTTCTACCGTCTCTGTTCCCTCTCCTCTCCTGTATTTCTTGCTCCCTTGAACCTGGTTTCCGTCCTCACCGCTCGACCGAATTGTCACAGCAAAGGTCATCTGTGACCTCAAATCCAATGTCCTTCTGAGTGGTCACCTTACAATGTCCTTCGGGTGGACCTCTCGATAGCCCTCCCTCCTGACACCTCCTTCCTGGGGATCATGGAGCTCTCTTCCCCTCCCTCTCTGGTCCCAACCTCAGGTGCCACCATGGTTCTTTGCTGGGGTCGATTCTCACTGGGGCTGGGGAGAGGGGCTCAGTTACGGGCTCCTGTCGTGTTCTCTCCACTGACACTTCCAGGCATGGGTCGTCTCTTGGTTCCATTTCTCTTCTTCCCTAGGGTATTAGAGACATGAGAAGGCTTTGAAATATCTGACACAGATTCAGAAGTTGCCATTTTTGTTTCCCTGCTTGCCTTGCCCTAATAAAGGAAGTGGCAAAGGCCTTGGTCATTCTCTGTCCTGTACGGGCTATTGACATGAGTCAGAACAGAAGAGGGTTTTATGGGGACATGTTAAAACTCAGAGCAGCTCTTGCTCTGGCCCTTCAGGTTTCTGTTGCCCCATCCACGCGCCTCAGTGCATCCCGGGCTCCCGCAGGCGAGGCCCACACTCCTTCACGGCGGAGAGTCACTGCGTGAAATAGTTTTGAGGCACAAGTGCGTATCTTTTATTTAGGAAACGGTGGTCCTTATTACAAGGCACACAGCACCCCTTCACCACGGTGTTGAGAACTGTCCAGGGAAACCTTTCTGTGGGCTTGGGGTATCCCTGAAAGGCAACGTCTGCAAAGTTGGACCATTCATGCTACGGATTCTGGGCGGAGACTGTAGTTACTTGCACACTGCTCCTTCCGGCAATGCCTTCCTTCCGCTTCCACTTTTTTTCCTTTCTGCCTTTCCTTCCTTCCTGCTCATGGGCTATTTTACTGGAAACCATGAATAACCCCTAAAAACTGCATTTTCATCTTTCTTTTGAAGATCAGATGACAAACCGTGCAAATACTGAACGGAAAGTAGCAAAGGAGCCTGAGTAAGATGTGAGCTTTGTGCCCTGAGGGAGACGGGAAACAGAGAAGCTGTCAGGGTGGCGCTGGGATGCCAAGGCGCTTCCTGCCCTCGAGGTGTCGGGAAAGGGGACACACACCTGCCCCCCCCCCTCACCCAGGGAGGTGGCTGAGAGTTTCAGAGTCTCCAGACTCAAGGCCACACTGACCCCGTGTCTTAGTAAAGCTTATTTCCAGCACTCGTTAAAACTCCAATGTACTGGTTTTTGGAGGAAGTGAAGATACTGATTTTATCAGGCTCCAAACAGTCCTTTGGTTTTCTTTTTTTTTTTTAGACTTAATTTTTAGAGGGATGTGAACACTTGATAATTTTCCAAGGAGCACTTATCCACAGGTACACTGTGAGGTTGGAAACGTTTATCAGAAGACTCCTCCTTTTCTTTACCTTATTTTCCACTTTTGCATATTCCAGACAATGTCAAGTGTTTACCCTGGAATAAAATGCGGCTTTAATTTAAAACGGAAGCGACCTGGGGGGAAGAGGTTGCTCCCGTTAATGATACTGTACGGGCGCTGTGCTTCCTTTCAGTATTCCAGATATTCCCATCCATTTATATGCAAACAAAAAGCTGCGGAATTCCCTGGTGGTCCAGTGGTTATGACTCAGTGCTTTCACTGCCAGGGTTCGGGTTCTATCCCTGGTTGGGGAACTAAGATACCACAAGCCGTGTAACGCGGCCAAAAAAAAAAAAAAAAGCTGCGATTTGTTCCTGTGTTGAGTTTTGCATCACGTTTCTTTTTGGAGTCAGAGCCCTGGCCAGTTACTGCCCAGGACAATGAAGTGCCAACCAGCATGTGAAACCGTGTAACATCCATCCTTTAGAATAATCCTCAATGCTGGCAACTCAGCTGCAAAGGTTTTTTGTGGGCTCTAATGTCTCTGCAGAAGCTGAAAGGCAAACAGCAGGAAATCTATTGTTTCAGAATTCCATTTTCAGTGGAGTGAGTCCAGGATTTATGTTTGAGATACATGTGGACACAGCAATTGCAAAATTATCTATCTTGCTGAATAGCAGATGTGAGAACAGACCCCAAAATGTGCAACTGCGTGGTTTCCTTTTGCTTAGTTTATAATGATGTCACGGTAATCAGTAATAAACAATGACAAGGTTTTCCTCAAACTTTGCCTTGTGTCAGGATCGCCTGGAGGGCTTGCTCGTGTAGATGGCTGGGCTCCACCTACAGGGCTTCTGAGTCAGGGGTTCTGGTGACGCCCAAGAATCTGCATTCCTAACCGGTTCCCAGGTGGTGCTAATGCTGCTAGTAGTGAGACCGCGCTTTGAAAACCACTGCTCAGATTACCAAGTGCCAATATGATCATTACACATGTGCATGGAAATCTGTTTTATTTCACTCTCTGCATATGCAAGAAAACCTGAAATATTACTATGGGGACTGAAATTTTTTTTTAATTTAATTTATTTTTTTATACAGCAGGATCTTATTAGTTGCCTATTTTATACATATTAGTGTATATATGTCAGTCCCAATCTCCCAATTCATCACACCACCACCACCATCCTCCTGCTACTTTCCCCCTTGGTGTCCATACGTTTGTTCTCTACATCTGTGTCTCTATTTCTGCCCTGAAAACCAGTTCATCGGTACCATTTTCTAGGTCCCACATATATGTGTTAATATACAATATTTGTTTTTCTCTTTCTGACTTACTTCACTCTGTATGACAGTCTCTAGATGCATCCATGTCTCTACAAATGACCCAATTTCATTCCTTTTTATGGCTGAGTACTATTCTATTGTATATATGTACCACATCTTCTTTATCCATTCGTCTGTTGCTGGGCATTTAGGTTGCTTCCGTGACCTGGCTATTGTAAATAGTGCTGCAATGAACATTGGGGTGCATGTGTCTTTTTTTTTTGTGTGGTACGCGGGCCTCTCACTGTTGTGGCCCCTCCCGCCGTGGAGCACAGGCTCCGGACGCGCAGGCTCAGCGGCCATGGCTCAAGGGCCCAGCCGCTCCGCGGCATGTGGGATCCTCCCGGACCGGGGCACGAACCTGCATCCCCTGCATCGGCAGGTGGACCCTCAACCACTGCGCCACCAGGGAAGCCCCTCATGTGTCTTTTTGAATTATGGTTTTCTCAGGGTATATGCCCAGTAGTGGGATTGCTGGGTCATATGTTAATTCTATTTTTAGTTTCTTAAGAAACCTCCATACCGTTCTCCATAGTGGCTGTATCAATTTACATTCCCACCAACAGTGCAAGAGGGTTCCCTTTTCTCCACACCCTCTCCAGCATTGGTTGTTTGTAGATTTTCTGATGATGCACATTCTAACTGGTGTGAGGTAATACCTCATTGTAGTTTTGATTTGCATTTCTCTGATAATTAGTGATGTTGAGCAGCTTTTCATGTGCTTCTTGGCCATCTGTATGTCTTCTTTAGAGAAATGTCTATTTAGGTCTTCTGCCCATTTTTTGATTGGGTTGTTTGTTTTTTTTTAATATTGAGCTGCATGAGCTGTTTATATATTTTGGAGATTAATCTTTTGTCCATTGATTTGTTTGCAAATATTTTCTCCCATTCTGAGGGTTGTATTTTTGTCTTGTTTGTAGTTTCCTTTGCTGTGCAAAAGCTTTTAAGGTTTATTAGGTCACATTTGTTTATTTTTGTTTTTATTTCCATTACTCTATTGCGTTGTTTATTTTTGTTTTTATTTCCATTACTTTTGCTTAAAAGCAAAAGCTTTTAAGTTTTATTAGATCCCATTGGTTTATTTTTGATTTTTATTTCCATTACTCTAGGAGGTGGATCAAAAAAGATCTTGCTGTGATTTAGGTCAAAGAGTGTTCTTCCTATGTTTTCCTCAAAGAGTTTTATAGTGTCCAGTCTTATATTTAGGTCTTTTATCCATTTAGAGTTTCTTTTGGTGTATGGTGTTAGGTAGTCTTCTAATTTCATTCTTTTACATGTAGCTGTCCAGTTTTCCCAGCACCACTTATTGAAGAGACTGTCTTTTCTCCATTGTATATCTTTGCCTCGTTTGTCATAGATTAGTTGACCATAGAGGCATGGGTTTATCTCTGGGCTTTCTATCCTGTTCCATTGATCTATATTTCTGTTTTTGTGCCAGTACCATACTGTCTTGATTACCATACTATCTTGAATCAAGCTGATTCCTCCAGCTCCGTATTTTTCCCTCAAGACTGCTTTGCTATTTGGGGTCTTTTGTGTCTCCATACAAATTTTAAGATTTTTTTTCTAGTTCTGTAAAAAATGCCATTGGTAGTTTGATAGGGATTGTATTGAATCTGTAGATTGTTTTGGGTAGTATAGTCATTTTCATAATATTGATTCTTCCAATCCAAGAACATGGTATGTCTCTCCATCTGTTTGTATCATCTTTAATTTCTTTCAGCAGTGTCTTACAGTTTTCTGCATACAGGTCTTTTGTCTCCTTAGATAGGTTTATTCCTAGGTATTTTATTCTTTTTGTTGCAGTGGTAAATGGGAGTGTTTCCTTAATTTCTCTTTCAGATTTTTCATCATTAGTGTATAGGAATGCAAGAGATTTCTGTGCATTAATTTTGTATCCTGCAGCTTTACCAAATTCATTGATTAGCTCTAGTAGTTTTCTGGTGGCATCTTTAGGATTCTCTATGTATAGTATCATGTCATCTGCAAACAGTGACAGTTTTCCTTTTCTTTTCCAATTTGTATTCCTTTTACTTCTTTTTCTTCTCTGATGGCCATGGCTAGGACTTCCAAAACTATGTTGAATAATAGTGGTGAGAGTGGACAGCCTTGTCTTGTTCCTGATCTTAGAGGAATGCTTTCAGTTTTTCACCATTGAGAATGATGTTTGCTGTGGGTTTGTCATATATGGCTTTTATTATGTTGAGGTAGGATCCCTCTATGCCCACTTTCTGGAGAGTTTTTTAAAAATTTTTTATAAATTTATTTATTTATTTATTTTTCGCTGTGTTGGGTGTTCATTACTGCGCATGGGCTTTCTCTAGTTGCGGCGAGAGGGGCTACTCTTTGTTGTGGTGCACGAGCTTCTCATTGTGGTGGCTTCTCTTACTGTAGAGCATGGGCTCTAGGCATGCGGGGTTCAGTAGATGCAACACACGAACTCAGTAGTTATGGTTCGCGGGCTCTTGAGCACAGGTCCAGTAATTGTGATGCACAGACTTAGTTGCTCCGCGGCAAGTGGGATCTTCCCAGGCCAGGGCTCGAACCTGTGTCCCCTGCATTGGCAGGTGGATTCTTAACCACTGAACCACCAGGGAAGTACCTCTGGAGAGTTTTTGTCATAAATGGGTGTTGAATCTTGTCAAAAGCTTTTTCTGCATCTATTGAGATGATCATATAGTTTTTATTCTTGAATTTGTTAATATGGTGTATCACATTGATTTACATATATTGAAGAATCCTTGCATCCCTGGGATAAATCCCAGTTGATCATGGTATATGACCCTTTTAATGTGTTGTTGGATTCTGTTTGCTAGTATTTTGTTGAGGATTTTTGCATCTATATTCATCAGTGATATTGGTCTGTAATTTTCTTTTTTTGTAGTATCTTTGTCTGGTTTTGGTATCAAGGTGATGGTGGCCTCATAGAATGAGTTTGAGAGTGTTCCTTCCTCTGCAATTGTTTGGAAGAGTTTGAGAAGGATGGGTGTTAGCTCTTCTCTAAATATTTGATTGAATTCACCTCTGAAGCCATCTGGTCCTGGGCTTTTGTTTGTTGGAAGATTTTTAATCACAGTTTCAATTTCATTACTTGTGATTGGTCTGCTCATATTTTCTATTTCTTCCTGGTTCAGTCTTGGAAGGTTATACTTTTCTAAGAATCTGTCCATTTCTTCCAGGTTGTCCATTTTATTGGCATAGAATTGTTTGTAGTAGTCTCTTAGGATGCTTTGTATTTCTGCGGTGTTGTAATGTCTCCTTTTTCATTTCTGATTTTATTGATTTGCATCTTCTCCCTTTTTTTCTTGATGAGTCTGACTAATGGTTTATCAATTTTGTTTATCTTCTCAAAGAACCAGCTTTTAGTTTTATTGATCTTTGCTATTGTTTTCTTGGTTTCTATTTCATTTATTTCTGCTCTGATCTTTATGATTTGTTTCCTTCTACTAACTTTGGGTTTTGTTTGTTCTTTTTTCTCTAGTTCCTTTAAGTGTAAGTTTAGATTATTTGAGATTTTTCTTGTTTCTTGAGGTAGGCTTGTATTGCTATAAGCTTCCCTCTTAGAACTGCTTTTGCTGCATCCCACAGGTTTTGGATTGTCGTGTTTTTGTTGTAATTTGTCTCTAGGTATTTTTTGCTTTCCTTTTTGATTTCTTCAGTGATCTCTTGTTTATTTAGTAATGTATTGTTTAGCATCCTGTGTTTGTGTTTTTTACATTTTTTCCCTGTAATTGATTTCTAATCTCACAGTGTTGTGGTCAGAAAAGATGCTTGATATGATTTCAATTTTCTTAAATTTACTGAGGCTTGATTAGTGACCCAAGATGTGATCTATCCTGGAGAATGTTCCGTGTGCACATTTAAAGCTTGTGTTTCCTTATTAATTTTAAGTTTGGATCATGTGTCCACTGGTGTAAATGAGGTGTTAAAGTCCCCCACTATTATTGTGTTACTGTCGATTTCCTCTTTTATAGCTGTTAGCAGTTGCCTTGTGTGTTGAGGTGCTCTTGTGTTGGGTGCATATATATTTATAATTGTTCTATCTTCTTCTTGCATTGATCCCTTGATCATTATGTAGTGTCCTTCCTTGTCTCTTGTAACATTCTTTCTTTCTTTCTTTTTTTTTTTTTTTTTTTGTGGTACACGTGCCTCTCACTGTTGTGTTCTCTCCCGTTGTGGAGCACAGGCTCCCGACGTGCAGGCTCAGCGGCCATGGTTCACAGGCGCAGCTGCTCCACGGCATGTGGGATCTTCGTGGACCGGGGCATGAACCCATGTCCCCTGCATTGGCAGGCAGACTCTCAACCACTGCGCCTTCAGGAAAGCCCAACATTCTTTCTTTTAAAGTCTATTTTATCTGATATGAATATTGCTACTCTAGCTTTCTTTCGATTTCCATTTGCATGGAATATCTTTTTTCATCCCCTCACTTTCAGTCTGTATGTGTCCCTAGGTCTGAAGTGGGTCTCTTGTAGACAGCATATATAATGGGTCTTGTTTTTGTACCCATTCAACGAGCCTGTGTCTTTTTTAAAAATATTTATTTATTTATTTGGTTGCACCAAGTCTCAGTTGCAGCAGGTGCACTCCTCAGTTGTGGCATGTGAACTCTTAGTTGTGGCATGTGGGATCCACTTCCCCGACCAGTGATCAAACCTGGACCCCTTGCATTGGGAGCGTGGAGTCCTATCCACTGCACCACCAGGGAAGCCCTAAGCCTGTGTCTTTTGGTTGGAACATTTAATCCATTCACGTTTAAGGTAATTATCAATATGTATGTTCCTATTACCATTTTCTTAATTGTTATGGGTTTGTTTTTGTAGGTCCTTTTCTTCTCTTATGTTTCCCACTTAGAGAAGTTCCTTTAGCATTTGTTGTAGAGATGGTTTGGTGGTGCTGAATTCTCTTAGCTTTTGCTTGTCTGTAAAGCTTTTGATTTCTCTGTCGAATCTGAATGTGATCCTTGCCAGACACAGTAATCTTGGTTGTAGGTTCTTCCCTTTCATCACTTTAAATATATTGTGCCACTCCCTTCTGGCTTGTAGAGTTTCTGCTGAGAAATCAGCTGTTAACCTTATGGGTGTTCCCTTGTATGTTATTTGTTATTTGTCCCTTGTTGCTTTCAATAATTTTTCTTTGTCTTTAATGTTTGTCAGTTTGATTACTGTGTGTCTTGGTGTGTTTCTCCTTGGGTTTATTCTGCCTGGGACTCTCTGTGCTTCCTGGACTTGGATGGCTATTTCCTTTCCCATGTTAGGGAATTTTTCGACTATAATCTGTTCAAGTATTTTCTCAGGTCCTTTCTCTCTCTCTTCTCTTTCTGGGACCCCTATAATGCAAATGTCGTTGCGTTTAATGTTGTCCCAGAGGTCTCTTAGGCTGCCTTCATTTCTTTGCATTCTTTTTTCTTTATTCTGTTCCACAGCAGCGAATTCCACCATTCTGTCTTCCAGGTCGCTTATCTGTTCTTCTGCCTCAGTTATTCTGCTATTAATTCCTTCTAGTGTATTTTTCATTTCAGTTATTGTATTGTTCATCTCTATTTGTTTGTTCTTTAATTCTTCTAGGTCTTTGTTCTTTAATTCTTCTAGGTCTTTGTAAAATATTTCTTGCATCTTCTCGATCTTTGCCTCCATTCTTTTTCCGAGTTCCTGGATCATCTTCACTCTCATTATTCTGAATTCTTTTTCTGGAATGTTTCTTATCTCCACTTCATTTAGTTGTTTTTCTGGGGTTTTATCTTGTTCCTTCATCTGGTACATAATCCTCTGCCTTTTCATCTTGTCTATCTTTCTGTAAATGTGGTTTTTGTTCCACAGGCTGCAGGATTGTAATTTTTCTTTCTTCTGCTGTCTGCCCTCTGGTGGATGAGGCTATCTAAGGGGCTTGTGCAAGGTTCCTGAGGGGAGGGACTGGTGGTGGGTGGAGCTGGGTGTTGTTCTGGTGGGCAGAGCTCAGTAAAACTTTAATCTGCTTCCCTGCTGATGGGTGGGGCTGGGTTCCCTCCCTGTTGGTTGTCTGGCCTGAAGCAACCTAGCACTGGAGGCTACAGCCTCTTTGGGGGGGCTAATGCTGAACTCTGGGAGGGCTCACCCCAAGAAGTACTTCCCAGAACTTCTGCTTCCAGTGTTCTTGTCCTCACAGTGAGACACAGACACCCCCCGCCTCTGTAGGAGACCCTCCAACACTAGCACCTAGGTCTGGTTCAGTCTCCTATGGGGTCACTGCTCCTTCCCCTGGGTCCCAATGTGCACACTATTTTGTGTGTGCCCTCCAAGAGTGGAGTCTCTGTTTCCCCCAGTCCTGTCAAAGTCCTGCAATCAAATCCCACTAGCCTTCAAAGTCTGATTCTCTAGGAATTCCTCCTCCCGTTGCCGGACCCCCAGGTTGGGAAGCCTGACGTGGGGCTCAGAACCTTCACTCCAGTGGGTGGACTTCTGTGGCACAAGTGTTCTCAAGTTTGTGAGTCACCCACCCAGCAGTTATGGGATTTGATTTTATTGTGATTGCGCCCCTCCTACCGTCTCATTGTGGCTTCTCCTTTGTCTTTGGATGTGGGGTATATTTTTTTGGCGAGTTCCAGTGTCTTCGTGTCAATGATTGTTCAGCAGTTAGCTGTGATTCCGGTGCTCTCACAAGAGGGAGTGAGCGCACGTCCTTCTACCTGGGGACTGAAATTTCTGAGGAGGAATACATATTGAGAAAAGTTATATTTTTAAAAACCTACTCTATCCTGTGACCTCAAAAGTGTAACACAGCACATATAAAACACCTGGGACAAAGAAGCCAAATCACCTTTTTCTCAGTGATTTGCTGCTATGGGTCATCTCTCTGTGTTTTTGCCTTTGCAAACAGATCATAGATTTTGTGTCAGAGAGTTACTGTTGAGGCTGGATCCATTTACATAGGAAGCCTGTCTAATCAGCAGTCCCACTGGCCTTTTGACATGACAATATTTCATTCACTGCCCTCCACCCCTAACAAGCTTGAATCACTACCTCCTCTTGTGGCCAAGGGACAGGGCACTACGTGTAATGCTCTGGAAATTTCACCTTTGGAATTCAAACCCAACTCAGATTCCTTTCATCACTCTTCAAGGAAATGGTACAAGAGTACCCCAGAATGTACTCTTCTTGGTTCGGCCTCACTTTTTCTTTTTTAAATTTTAGTTATATATGGCTTTTGTAGAATCCTCAGAGCATCAGTTTTCTCTTTTAATAACCTCCACACGATGTTTCAACTTTGGTAAAACCAATTGCCAAAAGAGGTCATTGATGGTGGAGCTGTCCAAGCCCAGCTCAGACACCATAAAGGAAGTGAGTCATGACCCCACAACTGAGCCCAGGGTGGCTGAGAGCACCTACAGCAGAGCAGGAGGATGAGGGCCTGGGGACCGTGTTCCCAGGGCACACTAGCTCCACGGGGGCTGATGAGCAGCAGTGGCGTTGGTCTGAGTGTTAAATGCACACAGCAGTGGATGTGCCTAAATATTTTTCTTTCGGAACACTTGTTGTCCTGTGGCCTGTAGCCTGAGTCTAAAGAACGTGCAGCCCTACAGGTGGGCCTGGGTCTATGTTAGTAAAGTCGTCTCTGGGAAACAAACCAGCAATATTACATCTGGTTCCAACTGTCAGGTGTGTTCTTTCTCAACCTGCCTCCCTTCCCTTTGCAGTGGGAACTGAGTGGAAAGGTAACGATTGCCACCAGGAAGAGAGCCAAGCAAGTCCTCCCAGCCAGAGCCTCTTCCCTTCCCTTCACGTTGGTCTCTTGTTCTCTCTCCTAATTCTTCCTCTTCTGACAGAGAAAATGACTACCAAGTCTTATACTGGTTATCCCAACTGCACATGAGAAACTGTCCCTTTATCTTATAGCCGTGACTAGAATAGACCTATTCTCAGTTATGTTTTCCAGGTTATTCAGTCTCATGGTTTTTATTTTTGTTTTTTTCATTTTTTCTTTTTTCTCAGTCTCAAAGTGAAGTCTCCTCTGGTTCCCAACAAACTCTCAGGTCACTTTCTTTATTGCCCAACTTTATGTGCTCAAATAATGTAATTCAAGCCTCTCCAAAATATAACTTTAAAAATAAATGATCTGCAAGCATTATATGCAAAAGCCAATAAATATATGACTTTTAATATTATCTGTGATTTTAGCTTATGAGTGACTATTCTCTATGATAATTGATAATAGATATTGCCTCATATTTTTAGTAGGCATTAATTATTGTTTGGTTGATTGTCCCTCTGTCTTACTAGTTTAATGATGCAGAAACTGAAAGAATATGTGTATTTTTATAATTGTTCTCAACCTAATGGTTTATTTAGTAAACCACATGGTAACAAAATTTCTTTCTTTCTTTTTTTTAATGTATTGCACAGATTCATTAACTTCAGAGTAGCTGTGCAGGAAATTCTCTAATACAAATGTAATTTATATTTACATTACAGTACATAAATACTGTAGCCTACATCAAAGCCTATGATTATTATACAAAGATCCCAAGTGACCAAGTACTGGTACCACAATTAACATTTGAGAAGAATAATTAGTTGACTCTTCTCTACACAAAACAGATTTCTTTTTTTTTTAGTTAAAAACAAATTTTAAAAATTGAAGTACAGTTGATGTATAATATTAAATAAGTTACAAGTGTACAACGTAGCAATTCACAATTTTTAAAGATTATACTCCATTTATAGTTATTATAAAATATTTCCTGTGTTGTACAATAGATCCCTGTAGCTTATTTATTTTACATATAATAGTTTGTACCTCTTAATCCTCTACTTCTATATCCCCCTTTCTCTCTCCCCACTGGCAACCACTAGTTTGTTCTCTATGTCTGTGAGTCCGTTTCTTTTTTTATTATATTTACTAGTTTGTTTTATTTTTTGATTCCACATATAAGTGATATCATACAGTATTTTTCTTTCTCTGTCTGACTTATTTCACTTAGCATAATGCCCTCCAAGTCTATCCATGTTGTTGCAAAAGGCAAAATTTTGTTGTTTTTTATGGCTGACTTTATTCCATTGTGTGTATGTGTGTGTGTGTGTGTGTGTGTGTGTGTATGTGTATTCATCTGTTGATGGGTTGATGGGCTTCCATATCTTGGCAATTATAAATAATGCTGCTGTAAACATTGGGGTGCATGTATCTTTTCTAATTAGTGTTTTCATTTTTTTTCAGATATATACCCAGGAGTAGAATTGCTGGGTCAGATGGTAGTTCTATTTTTAGTATTTTGAGAAATCTACATACTGTTTTCCACAGTGGCTGCACCAATTTACATTCCCACCTATAGTATATGGGGGTTCCCTATCCTCACATCCTTGCCAACATTTGTTATTTGTGTTCTTTTTGATGATAGCCATTCTGACAGTTGTGAGCTGGTATCTCATTGTGGTTTTGGTTTGCATTTCTCTGATGATTAGTGATGTTGAGCATCTTTTCATGTGCCTGTTGGCCATTTGCATATCTTCTTTGGAAAAATGTCTATTCAGGTCTTCTGACTATTTTTTAATTGGGTTGTTTGTTTTTTTGATGTTGAGTTGTATGAGCTGTTTATATACATAACAAAATTTCTTGGGCATGACAAAAGGATAAATTATTTTTCTTTACAAGCTCCAAAGGCTATAGTTTTTCAGTTATTTAAAAACAATGTCCTTTGAGAGTGCTAAGACTAAAGACCAATAAGCAAATCAAGTTGAAAACAGAAATAACATGGATTCAATCTATTAATGAGCTATTAATGAATAGCTAATAGCCACTAGACTCACATATTTGGGCTTGAAGTAAAAAGTCAAGTCAGGAAGTTCTCTTTCTTTCTTAAGCATTCCTATTTGGAACCACATAAACAATCCATAAAAAATTTCCGTTGTCTCCACACAATTTGCTGCCTTGTTCTGACTTGACTCCACACCCAAACAGTGACTTTGAAGGAGTGATTGCTCAGGAAGGAGACCAACCATGAAGTTCTATTCTGTCCTGACAGTGAAGCTGAGCCAACCCTGAGCAGTGGAAGGTCTCTCCTGAGACTCCCTGGGGGCCGTGGGCCCTCCCCAGGCTGCTTAGATGCACGTGGCACACCACCTGCTTGAGAAGGACAGCTCTTGCACTCTCGTGAAAGAGGGGCTCTGAGTTAGGCTCAGAGGTGCAGACCAAGACTCTTTGGGGAGAGATCCCATAAGCCCTGAGAACTCTCCGAGGTGAAGGAGGGCAATGTCAGAACAGGCTGGAATTCTCCAGAAGTGATGTTTTGGAGAAGGACTCTGGGTGAGGACCAGGGGCTGAGGTCGTCGGGGCCAGGTTTCTCAGATCCTGCTGGCTTAAGTTGGAAGATACTGCCGGAAGGGCCAGCCTTTCAGGATGGTGCCTTGTGATCTTCAGAAGTTTGAGAGTGACTTGTCGGAATGAGATACAGTGGTGGTAACACGCTACCTGTTTCCAATAGAAAGAAACATCTCATGAGATGAGCGTGAGGTCCGGAGTTGATTTAAAGTTACCTTTTCCATCAAGAAAAAAACCTGGTGTCCACTGGTTTGATGGCCAAAGAGGGAAAATTAGAAAGTCTGTTTTTTTTTTTCTCCGGGCCCTAGGATCGGAAGAGACTGTGGGGCAGGCTGGTGGTGGGGGACAGGGAAGGGACTGAGGAAACTTAACCCTCCGAAACATTTACATTCTGTGTTTATTTATGGGAGATGCAGATTATGATGCTGAGAAATACTGAGAGTGGAAAGGAAAGAGCAGATTTTGTACATTCATTATTAGAGAACACTGCAAACACAGGAGCTATGCCCGCTCTTACAAAGGAAAATAGCAAAAGATGTAGAGCCTAGGCTGAGGCCAATGAGGCTCTCAACTTGCACGCTTACAGGGGATGCCAGAGACCTCAATGATCAAGATAAGTAATGTCTATCTAATATATTAGACACACAGCACCTCATATCTAGTAGATTACTTATCTTGATCACTGAGATTTTGGGTACTCGCTTAAATTTTTTGCCCTAGGCAAGTGCCTCAGTCCCGTCACCCTATTCCCAGTGATGGACCCTCTGAATGAACTGGACTCATCTGCCGTGGGGAGTGTTATAGAAAGCAGGCTTCTCAGGGCAGGGGCCAGCAAGGCTGTCCTCAATTGGTTTTTAATTTGTAACGGGGACATCTGGGATATAATTATATCACATGTAAGTGACTCAACAGGATCTTTAAAAATGTAGCACAGAAATCCCACACTTTCAAAAATATAATTAGAAAATGTAAGCTTCACTTAATATGTGTAGTGGGTTAAATGGTGGCCCCCCAAAAATATCTGTCCAAGTCCTGATCCCTGGGACCTGTGGATGTGACATTACCTGAAAAAAACAACAGAACAAAGTCTTTGCAGATGTAGTTAAGGATTTCGAGATGAAGAGCTCATCCTGGATTATCCTGGTCGGACTTAACTCCAATGGCAGGCGTCCTTATAAGGATGAGACCGGGAGCTTAATGTAGACGGAAGGAGGAAACCGCGAGGGGACGAGACAGAGACGGGAGTGAGGTGGCGACAGCCGGGAACACGAGGACTCCTGCTGCCAGGCGGAGCTGGAGGAGGGAAGGATGGGCTCCCCTCAGAGCTTTAGAAGGGGTGCACACCAGCCCGCACCCTGATTTTGGACTCCTAGGCACCAGAACGGTGAGCCGGCAAATGTCTGCTGTGTTAAGTCTGTAATACTTTGTTATAGCAGCTGCAGGAAGCTAATACAACATGGCGATGAACTGACGGATGACAGCACAGACATCGAGATTTTTTTTTTTTTTTTTTTTTTTTTGGCGGTACGCGGGCCTCTCACTGTTGTGGCCTCTCCCGTTGCGGAGCACAGGCTCCGGACGTGCAGGCCCAGCGGCCATGGCTCACGGGCCCAGCCGCTCCGCGGCTTGTGGGATCCTCCCGGACCGGAGCATGAACCCGTGTCCCCTGCATCGGCAGGCGGACTCTCAACCACTGCGCCACCAGGGAAGCCCCAGACATCGAGATTTTAATGTCAGCGAAGGTGCTGCTGAGCATTGTCATCTACATACCGAGAGTCCTGAAGATCAGACTGATAGTGGGTCTTAAGTAGGGCGACCGCATAACTTATGGACCAATCAGAACACTTCTGAGAAAGGGAGCGGAGACTACCAGTGACCACAAGTCCTGGACCAACTGCCCTGGGTGATTAATGGCTTAAGCTATTCATTTTCAGCACATTGGTGGTCGCTGGTGAGTTTGCAGTTGGAGCCACAATCTCAGCTTATCAACTTCAGATGTGCCAGGCGTTTGGGTGTGTGATGCAAACCCTTCAGGGCGTGTTTGTTAAATAGTCAATTAGAGAAATGCATACCGAGTGGCCTTTAAAGTAAGGATTTCATGCTGCAAAAATCACCACACGGACATACTTATAAAAGCAGAGAATCTGACTGCTGGCGAAAAGAGCTTTGGAAACCAGAGGACCCACAGTGCCTGTTTGGGGAGTTCTGGACCCACTCTCTGCTTTCTTGAGAGGTGGTGAAGCTGAGGCATTTGGGCGTGTTTGTCATAAGTGGTGGCGTTTGTCATTCTAAGTCTCACAGTGATTTAATTACCCAACAGCCTGAGGAGCTTCAGCGTTTGGGCAAGAAAAGTAGAACAAAAATTGTATTTTTCTAATATTAAGGAGTATACAGGATCCTTACTGGAATCCATTTAGTAGGGAAGGATTATAACCTCATACTCATACAGCACTATATACCTTGGCTATAATATTCTTAAATAGAACAATGAGTTTTAGGTTTTGGTTTAGAAACCTGAGTTCATTATGACGACATAACACTTTAAACTTTGATCATATGTTTGGTACTTCTCTGGTTTAAACTGTGATCGCTACGCTGTAGCAATGCTAAAAATGTTTTCTACCATTCTAGGGTATATCAGTGAGGAATACCTAAGATTCAGTGATTCAATCAGAAGTATTTCTGTCCACTGGCTGTGTGCTGAGCGCCCTGCTACAGGCTGGGAATGCACAGATTTGGGCACGTCATCCATTTGTCCTGCTCTCTGTCCTGGGAGGCTGACCCTTGTCTTCTGGCTTCTGGTTAGGGTCGGCTCCTGTCGGCAGCTGTGCCCATCTGGCTTTCTCTGTTCCGGAAGGGTTCCAGTAATGGGTCAGGTCTGGGGTGTGTGTGTGTGTAAATACATGGTTTGGGGGGGGGAAGGAAAGATACTGTGTGATTTCTTTCTTTTTCTTAAATCCTGGTCCCATCTTTGTAAACAGTCCCTTTCTTAAACTTGCTCCAAATTATTAATTTGAGGGGCCAGGGTCCTAATAGAAGAAGATATAGACCCACCATTAAGGAACTCATTGTAGCTGGAGAGACAGACCTATAACAGCTAACTGTAACATGAAGTGAAAACTTTTAGTAAAGTCCTGTGCAAAGGGATGTCAGAGCCCAGAGGGAAGGGTGACGGGTCTTCCCTGGAAAGGGAGAGACAGGGAGGTAGGGAGAGACCAGTCTTCACCCAGAAGGTGGCATTTGGGCTGTTGGGGCTTCGGAGGTCATGGAATTTCCTTGCATTTTTATAGACCTCAGGACCTCAGAGATCTTGTGCTATTTGCGTGAAGAAAGTGGTACAGACCAGGAAGAAAGAGGAAACTCCTGGAGACCCATCATGCCGGGGTTTCCACCATCACCATTTTAGGATAATGTTACAAGGTGACACGAGCAACACACCGAGGCAGAAGGCCGAGCGAGTCCTGAAGTCACTAAATGACTGCGCGGGTGGAGGCAAGTTTCCTGAACTCCGTGTCTCCACTGCCCCATCTGCCTAACACAGAGGGTGATTCCTGCCCTTGAGGATTGCTGCGAGGCTCAGAATGGAAGAGTGTTTGTAGCCATGCTGGGACTAAAGCACTCGGCCACTGGGGCATGTGGGGTTAGTGAAAGATGGACTGGGAACAGCCGTGAGTTGATAATCACGGAAGTGAAAATAAGTGAAGCTAGATCGTAAGATTGTTACGAGGATTAAGTGAGATGGTATTTGTAGAGAACACAGCACAGCACCTATGAAAGTAAGTGCTGTGTATCTAGGTGTAAATTTGAATAGGCTGTTAAACTCACTGTCATTTACCTCTTAGAATCATTTTCTCTCTGAATTCTGAGGTATTTCCTCAGGTCATTCTTCTCTTCCACTGTATCTGATTTGTTATTTAACCCATAGTTTGAATTTTTAACTTCAATAACTACATTTCATTTTTAGTTCTGTTTTGATAATCCTTTCTTTAGTGCCTGATCTTTCATACGGCTTCTATTCCCTCTTTTTAACTTTTTAATGATTTAAACATAGTATTATATAGTCTCTTTCGAATATTTCAATTTGGTGGGGAGCACATAGTTTCCTTAGGATGGTTCATTTTCTTTTGTGGTTTGTAACTTTTCACCATGAGTTCATCTTCAACTGAAGTTGTTTGTTTCTGTGGGTGTCCCATGAGCTTGGTAGGAAAATGTCCCTACAGACTTGTTTTGCATTTTCTTTTGCCAAGTGCTCTGTGGGTTTCAATGATCTGGAAACCACTTTTGTGTTAATTATACGGGTTATGAGCCCATAAATGAGGACTCTATACTTTGCGGGGATTTCAGGATTGGATTTTCATTCTCATGGAAGAATTTTTGTTGTTGTTCATTTATTTGATTTTTATTCCAAAATCCTTTCAGGGAACAAGCTACTAGTAGAGTTTTTCTAGAACTTCTTTCTAGGGACTTAGCTGTATAAGGTTTTCCCCAGTTTCAGCTCCCTCCTTTGCAGAGCCTAAGACCACATCCAAATGCCCTTCTTGGAGCATTAAAACCTCACTCTTTTGGATCTGTATTCAGGTTGATGTCTCAGGGGCCACCCGAGGCAGCTTGTAAGCCTCTCACCCTGCCCAAGACCTTTCTGCTATTGCTGATAATTGAAGAAAGTCCATTTGTTTTTTCAATATTGGCTATGTGTTTACAATCTTTGTTATATTTTATGTTTGTAGATGAGATGGAGCTTATTTTAGTTCAAATGCCCATGTTGCCAGAACCAGGACTCTGTCACTTAATATACTATAGATACATAGATACCTGGATATGGGTATAGATTCACAGACAGACCCAGCATGGACATCTTCTTTTTCTTTTTCTTTATTTATTTTTGGCTGTGTTGGGTCTTCGTTGCTGTACGTGGGCTTTCTCTAGTTGTGGCGAGCAGGGGCTACTCTTCGTTGCAGTGTGCGGGCTTCTCATTGTGGTGGCTTCTCTTGTTGCAGAGCACGGGCTCTAGGCACGTGGGCTTCAGAAGTTGTGGCACACGGGCTCAGTAGTTGTGGCTCGCGGGCTCTAGAGCACAGGCTCCGTAGCTGTGGCGCACGGGCTTAGTTGTTTCGCAGCATGTGGGATCTTCCCGGACCAGGGCTCGAACCTGTGTCCCCTGCATTGGCAGGCGGATTCTTAACCACTGCACCACCAGGGAAGCCCCATGGACATCTTCTTGAAGAATATGCAAACTATCCTTTTTCCTGGGTCCCCAGCTTGCTGACTGACCCTGTAGATCTCGGGGCTTAGCTTCCATCATCACGTGAGCCAATTCCTTATAAAACACCTCTTAATACATATATTACAAACACAAACACACACACACACAGTTGGTTCTGTTTACCAGGAGAGCCCTAATGCCTGACTACACATTCTTCGATCTCCTGCTGGTACTTTCCACTGACCAAGTGCAGCCATCGGGGGACCCAGGTGATGTCAACTGCTGGGGCTCAGAGCAGTGCCACAGAGGATGTGCATGATTCCCAGGTTTTGTGTGTGTGTGTGTGTTGAGGGGATGGCAGGGGTTGGGGGACAAATAGAGACAAATAAAATTCTATGGTGGTTCAGAGAAGAAAGAGATTGGAACCAATGGAGAAAACTTTATGTAGAGGTGGAGTTGAAGGTATTTTTCTGAGGATCAAATGGGATTATGACTGAAAATTATTTAATAGCTGCAAAGTTGTATAATATGCCAGCTCTTAGGAAGATTTGGGTACATAGTATTACACACTGTAGGATAGTACTACTTACACAATAAGAATCATAATACTTATATTAATAGTTAATGGTACCTACCACTTACCATGTGCCAGGCACTGTGTTAGATGCTTTGCATTAGCAGTTGGATATTTCATTTTTAAACATTAGGTGATGATGCAGAGACATGGCCCCCTTCACAGAGCCCTGGTGTACATGTGAAGATTCGGGGGGCAGTTGGCAGGGTAGTTGCTGTCTGCCCAGGCTCCCAGGAAGCAGGGCCTCTGAGGACTGGGGACACTGTGCTGGGTTCCGTGTTTATTGGCTGCAATCTGGGTTATGCCAGAGCAACACTGCCTGGTGGGCTAGCCAAAGGCACTGCATGTATAAAGAAAACAAATACCCACACTAGCGCCAGGGATGGTTCATCTTCCCACACCGGGTGTCCTGTTCATCCCCCCACCCCCGCCCCCGCCGGCTGTGGCCTGAGGCCAAACCTAGGAAGTAACACAAAGAAGAAAGCTCAGAAGGGCGCTAATGAAACATATATTGTCCTGGGAAGGAGACGGGAGGGCCCAGCTTTCTGCTGATATGAATTCTATTCTACCTGTTCTGTCCTCGAAAGAATGAAGTGGTGTCGTCATGCCGTCAGGTGCCCGATGGGAAGAGAGAAAGTGCAAGGGAGAGGGAGCCGAGTGAAACGGACCACGTGGTCCTGTGCTGGGTGATGATCCTGTGGTGAGGCAGGGGAGCTGCTCCTTTGTTTCTAGGCCTCTCATAGGCAGATTGCTCTGAAGGTCAGCCCAAGGTCAGCCTGAAACCAGGTCTGACTCATATGTGCCCTCACGGGCTCTCGCTGCTCACAGACTGGAAAGAAATATGGGCTTGTTCAGGGTTCTCCAGATGCAGGTCAAGAACATCCCGATTCAGAGCTCACATGACAAAGGACACTACTTTCCAGCCTGAGCCCTGACTGGGCACTTCAGAGCCACCTTTGTTGCTGTTCCTGAATTTCAGTGTGCCTGTGAGCCACTGGACCCTGAAGGACAAGAGGATGTCAGGCCTTTGACACCAAAATGAAACAGGAACAGAAGCAGTGAGCGTAGATGTCCAGCAGCCCAGAGGCTGAGTGTGTCCACTGCTTCAGGGCTAATCTGTGTGGCTATGCAGGACCTGGGACCAGTGTGCAGGTGGGGGGACGGGGTGGGGCAGGTCTGGGTGCCAGGGAGCTTGGGGTCTGGTCCCAACGCTGCCTCTAAGTTATCTTATGGCCACAGTGGGTGAAATAGCTTCTCTGGCCTCAGCTTCCTCATAATCGAAATGATACAGTTGTGTAAAAAGACCCCTAAGGCCTCCCTCTAGTGGATACGGCTCTATTGCATTCCAGAGCCTAAGGAGGGGGGTGCCTACAACATGGGTTCCTGGTCTCTTGCTCCCTTTAGGGGAGGAGCAGAGAGTCTCAGCCCAGAACCCTGGCCCTGGATGTCCACACTGCCTGGGGTGTGTTGGATCCTGACCAGTAGCTGTGGTCCAGCAGCTCTGCAAATGGCAGACAGGCTGTCGCTGGCTTGTCCTAAGCCTTGGCAGACGTCACTGATGGATCATGGTATTATTTTTCTCAGCCGAGAGCTCCAAGCAAACACTACGACTAAGTTAGGGTAGGCTTGCTAGATGGAGCTTACTTGTCATCCCTGCTCTCATCTTTTTCTTCCAGCTTCATTGGATAACATCAAATTAATTGGCTTGCGTGGAAAATTCAGCTACTGTATGAGATGATTGCATTTTAATTAGGGCTTTAAGTAATTAAACTCCTTAGTCAACAGTCTTTATGTTTAAGTATTACATTAATGAAGAAATTTGTTCTCATAATTTAGCCCTGGGTAAACAAAGATGTGGTTCCCACAGAATCATAGCTTGTGGAAAAAGAAGGAATAAACATGTATCTGGACATCCCACTAGTACCCTGGAAGAAGCACAGCACAGTTACTCAAAACACATGCAGCGATAATATTGTTTTTTCAATTCTGAGTAATGGTGTTATTTGCATCTCCTTTGGGAGATTTCCATAACCTAATGGAGTTTCACAACATTTGGCCCTAATTATTTTTTACTTAATTTAATTCACTGATTGAATTTAGATTGCTTTGTGCCAAGCTAAGTTATTCATCCTTTTCCTTCTAAGTAGACACAGCAATTACTGAAGGCAGCTATCACATCCCGTCTCAAATGTCACAACTGGGTTAAAAATTCTTTGGGGTTTGCATTACATCATCTACGCTGACGTTTGATGCTCTTCCCAGAATCACTTACAACTTATCTACATTATGATAAATCACATTAGATACTTGGGAAGTTTCTTCTCTTGTTGTCAACATGCAAAGTTTGTGTAGCTTCCTAGAATTCTGCCTGAAAAAGTTTAACTTTTCATAGTCTTCGCCTAATGATAGTTTCTTCCATAACTCAGAGCAAGGACCAAGGGAGCTCTGGTTATCAGAACAGGCCAGGAAGGGACATGCTTGCATTAAGCTGTTCCCACCTGGGAGACATTGGCAATGCCATGCCGAGGTGGGAGGGGGCTTGAAGATAGGGCCCCTCTATGTTGATGAATGCTCCTGCATATAAGGAAGACAAAAGGTGCCCTCATCTGGGTAAAGGGCACAGGGGCTGGGCTAGGGATGCCCTGACACAAGGGAGAATTGAGACGTCTGGGCCAGTCCTGGAACCTGGCTCAAGCTGACCTCAGAGTAGGGGCGGACTCACTGTGAAGCTAGTAAAGCTTATGCATCAGGGACCCTCACTGTGTGCGCCTCTTCTGAGACTCTGGGAGGGGCCCTAGCAGTGTGCTCACATGGTCACATGTTCTTGTAAAATATACCACCAAGAGGAAAAATAAGGTATTTTAAGCACCGTTGGTCCAGTCCTCTGTCTCTGTCCCCTCCTGCTGTGCCTCTGTGCTTTCTCTCGTGTCCAGGGTGTGAAGAGCATGCATGGAGTCTTGATGCTCCATCTAAGGGGCAGTTGAATCAGGGATGTGTGCAGCTGGGTCGTGGCGTATATTTATGGGGCTCACTGTCACGTTTGTGCAGGGTTAACTGACCGGGAGCTGTCCCCTGGGGCTCCCTGTTTCCACCCCGGCTTGCCTGCTGCGATGTCATGGTGCATGGCCAGGGTCGGGTTGTGATAAGTGTGTGTCCTGGGGTGCCTGCACTGGTACAGCCAGATAGCAGAGCAGAAAGTAGGATTTAAACACTTGGAGACAGAAACTGGTCCTTGGAAAGTTCTCCCAATTATCAGACGTGTAAGATGGTAGGTAGAGGATTCCACTTTCAATAGCACCTGGTCAAAAGGGAAATGTTCTTCTCTCAGGAACAGACGCAATAACCCAGTGTATAAAATGATAAAATCCCTGTGCAGTATTTTTCTTTGTTGGCAGAAGCCAGTGAGAGGAATTGATCAGACTTCTTGTGCGTGAGGACACAAACCTACCCACGGGGAAACGTGTGTGTGTGAAGCCACGTGCTCATGCATCTCGACAAGCCACACCCTGTGGGCAGCATCCTCGTAGGTCTTGTCCTAGCAGAGTCTGGTGGTTCCAGAGGAAACGATGTGCCAAACAGTCACTGACACAAGTGGTCCAGTGACAAAACTCCTGAGCTCAACCATCAATCAATGTATGTAGCAAAAGAGTGATTTGATTAAACAGCTACACAGTTCAATGTAACAAAGCAGCATCATAACCATTTAAAATTGCCTTTGGGACTTCCCTGGTGGCGCAGTGGTTAAGAATCCACCTGCCAATGCAGGGGACACGGGTTTGAGCCCTGGTCCAGGAAGATCCCACACGCCACGGAGCAACTAAGCCCGTGAGCCACAACTACTGAGCCCATGAGCTGCAACTACTGAAGCCCGCGCACCTAGAGCCCTTGCTCCGCAATAAGAGAAGCCGCCGCAATGAGAAGCCCGTGCACCGCAACGAAGACCCAACACAGCCAAAAATAAAATATAAATAAATAAATAAATTTATATTAAAAAATAAAATTACCTTTGAATTGCTCTACTGTAGGCCTTGATTTCAAAATAATTAGGTATATTTCTTCAGATTTATTGTTCATACTAAAATTCAAATACAATAAGAAAGAAGTAGCCCAGTGGAATCCCACATTGTAAGAAAGAAAAATTGACAGAGTTTAAAATGTCAAAACCTCTCTGATATAGCACATTGGAAACTAAAGATCTCCCAAAACTTTAATAATTAAAACTCATGAAGATAAGGATAAGATGAGTTAATAAAGGCAAGAAAATACAGGTAATGAAAATGACACAGAAGAATTTTTAAAGATAAAGAAGGTCAGGACACTTAAGTAGGAAAGAAAAAAAGAAGAAGGAGGATTAAAATAAGAACAAAGTAAAACAATTTGTACAAACAGTACATAAAGGCCAACAGCGGCTTAATTTTGATGGATTCGCTGATTTTGATAAATTCTGTGATCTCAGCTTGTTACAATAAGCAATAATTTTTGACACCATTTAATGAAAATGTTGGTTTTCTTTTTTTCCCCCAAATTATTATCCCATTAATATTTACAGAAAATCAAACAGCACACACAAGTGCACACACACATACACACACACAAAGATGTTTTGAAAATAGACATTCTGGAAAAAAATTTTAAATGATCAAAACTATCATGAGACTCTGGCTGGCCTATTCCAAGACTGCATGTGTCATTTTATTTCTAAACTGCTTTGAAGGGGACAGATATTCCTTATAGGAGACCAGTTTTTAGACTGGATGTGTATGTGAAGAAAGAACCTTCAAAAGTCATAAAGATTCTATAAAGCACTAGAAGGCTGTACTTGGATCACGTATCAAATAAAAATGTTCTGGGCTTCCCTGGTGGCGCAGTGGTTGAGAGTCCGCCTGCCGATGCAGGCGACGCGGATTCGTGCCCCGGTCCGGGAAGATCCCACATGCCGCGGAGCAGCTGGGCCCGTGAGCCATGGCCGCTGAGCCTGCGCGTCTGGAGCCTGCGTGTCCGGAGCCTGTGCTCCACAACGGGAGAAGCCACAACAGTGAGAGGCCCGCATACCGAAAAAAAAAAAAAAAAAAAGTTCTATGTCTCAAAGAACAAAAAAAATACAGTATTACCTTGATTGCTTGACAGAGTTGTATTTATTATTTTTTAATGAAAAGTTTGTCCTTCTGATGTTGCAATGAAAAGCGGCTGTCCTCAAATAATGCAACTTCCATGGGAATTGTTGAGGTAATTACTGAATTTGATTCACTTTTGCATGAGCAATTGGCAGTTAAAAAATTTAAAAAGTGACTTGCTTATCCAAAATAGCTTACATAATATTAACAAAAATAGCTTGAAATGTATAAAAAAGAGTTAAGACAATCAAATAAATAAACCAGAAAACAGATGGACTCCATTATTATAAATTATTATAAATTCTCCATAGGAGAATCATTGTCCATAGGAGATAACAGATGCTTTATCTGCTGGTATATTACTCTTATATTAGAAAACACTATGCATGATTTTTAACTTTTTTGCCAACTGAAAATCATTTATCTGTGACCTTATTCAATGAAGTAAGAAACGGTCAGACAACACATAGAAGGAGACTACAACAGCTTCAAGCACTGTTTCAAAATATTAATGATTATGTAGCGCACATGACATACGCAGCTGGCTTCCTAATCTCTTCAGAGAAAAAGCTGCCCCAACAGTATGACGTTGTTGATGACTGCGGTATTCCTGTAATAATTAGTATCTGTGCTTTCCAGGTTTGTCTGGCACAGTGCGAGCCACTGGAAATACAATGTGAGCCATAGTAAATGTTTCTAGTGCCACATTAAAACAAGTAAAAACGAACAGTTGAGGTTTTTTCATGATACGTTTTATTTAACCCTATTGATCTTAACATGTAATCGACAGAAATATATTTGAACATTTTACATTCTAATTTTTTTGTATTAGGTCTTTGAAATCTGGGGTGTATTTTACGTCACAGCCCTCAATTCCGACCAGCCCCGTTTCAGGTGCTCACAGCCTCGTGAGGTTAGCACCTGCCCTGTGGAACAGTGCAGGTATAGCAGGTGGTGTGTTTCAAGCACAGATGACATCTCGGATTTTTCTTTAAAGGGTTTAAAATGCAGTGAAACAGTTTGCTCATCATAAACTTGCAGCTGGGGTGCAAGGTACCAGCAAGCTGAATTCACTGCCGGCAGAGCACGTGGCTGACTCCAGGGGCTGGACCTCCCCGGGGGATGAAAATGGAAAAGCACACGCAGCTCGGTGGGGCTCTCAGAGGAGAGCGGCGGCGTTGGGGGGGGGGCGGGAGCAGCAGCAGGGGGCCCCAGGGAGAGCTGGAGACCCCCGCAGCCGAGCCCCAGGCTCCCAGAGGGGCGCCCTGGGCGCTGACAAAGTAACAAGGCCGGGAGGAGACGCCGGGCTCACGGGGACCAACAGACGCCAGAGAGGGGCGCCGGGGCCCTGGATCCTGTATGGGTGCTCCTGAGCCTCGGGACAGTCCGCAGTTAGGCGCTGTCATCCTGGATTGACAGCCGACATCCGTGGGGGGGCCTCTGACGTCCCCCAGGAGGAGCGGAATCGGGGTTTGAACGCTCGGTGGTGGGGGGGAATGGATGGGAGGGGGCGTGGGTCCCGAGACGTGCAGAGGTCGCAGAGCCGAAACACAAGCCATACAATCCCAGCTTGACTCCCCGTCCCTCGTCCGGCGTTACCTGAAAATCAAGGGTTTTCTTACGGCTACACTGTGCCTTTGACCAGGAGCGGCATGGGAAGCAAGGATTAGGCACCGCCAGGTACCAACCGACGCCGCTTAGGGGCTTCCTAGAGACCCTGTGTCCTGGGAGCAGGGACCACCTCCGCGTTGCACCATTGCTAAAGGTCAGCTTTTATTTCCCTCAGACCTGTGTTTTCCAGAGCTCTTCTGAGAAAATTGAATCCATGGAGTACCACTGAATTGAATTGAATTGAGTCCTTCTCACTTTTCCCTCTTGCTTGTAGACACACTTTTTAAGCAGGAAAATGCTTCCAAAGGAAGAGATGGTAAAAGCACATGAAATGAATCTTCGTCTGAGCGAACAGCTTCCAAGTAATTAAAAGCCGATTGTCTCCTCCTGGGCCCTTTAGTTTCTGGTTTCTGCCTGAGGACTTTAAGGTTTAGGTGTGAATAAAAAGACAAAAGTGGCTTGGAGGGTCACCTGGATAACTGTTGATTTGAGCTTTCACGGACTATGTCTCCAGGGAGAGGCATGACATGAACATGGCCCCCTGCTGCTTCCCTGCTAATGGAATCAGGTAACAACTGCAGGCACCAGTGCTGCCGTTGGCTGGGACGCGTGCCAGGTGGGTGACCGCCTATCCTTGACTCCCTGTAAATGAGAAAAAATCGCCCATTCTGGGATTATCGCGCGCATTGACCGAGATTGAATGACGCGGCACGTGAAGGGCCTCCAGCGGTTCCCGGCTCATGGGAAAGAAACCTCGAATGAATGAACAAATGAACATTTGGGGCTTTCCCCCTCACCGCTTAAAACCATTTAAAGAATAATTATACCAATTTATTATTAAAAATACTCAATCCATTTCCCACATAGCTTTCCTCTCTGACAATATATAGTTTATTTTCCTTGTAGTCTGGACACACTTTTGTTGAGCACCTCTTAGGGACAGGCGTTGTCAGTCGCCCTCAGTGTTGGCTATAACATTTTTTTTTTTTTTTTGCCACGCGGTTTGTGGGATCTTAGTTCCCCGACCCGGGATGGAACCCAGGCCCACGGCAGTGAAAGCATGGGGTCCTAACCACTGGACCGCCAGGGAATTCCCGGATCTAACATTTTGATATAGGAGAGATTCAAGGGCAGAGTTCTGGTTGTGGGAGAAGAGTACACAGATTTGTCCTTTTATTTTATTTATTTATTTTTTGCAGTACGCGGGCCTCTCACTGTTGTGGCCTCTCCCGTTGCGGCGGAGCACAGGCTCCGGACGCGCAGGCTCAGCGGCCATGGCTCACGGGCCCAGCCGCTCCGCGGCATGTGGGATCCTCCCGGACCGGGGCACGATCCCGTGTCCCCTGCATCGGCAGGCGGACTCCCAACCACTGCGCCACCAGGGAAGCCCTGTCCTTTTATTATTGAGTTATAACATACAATATTATATTAGTTTCAGGGTACAACATAGTGATTGGATATTTATGTACATTATGAAATGATCACTGCAATAAGTCCAGTTACCATCTGTCACCGTACAAAGTTGTTACTGTATTCTTGACTATATTCCCTATGTGTACATTACATCCCCATGACTTATTTATTTTGTGGCTGGAAGTTTGTACCTCTTAATCTCCTTCACCTGTTTCATCTGTCCCACATCCCCACTCCCCTCTGGCAACCACCAGCTTGTTCTTTGTATCTATGAGTCTGTTTCTGTTTTATTTTGTTTGTTTGATATTTTTTTTAATTTTTAATTAATTAATTTATTTGTCTGGGTTGGGCCTTAGTTGTGGCATGCGGGCATCTCTCTAGTTGTGGCACATGGGCTCTCTAGTAGTGGCTTGTGAGCTCCAGAGCACACGGGCTCAGTAGTTGCAGCATGCAGGCTTAGTTGCCCCATGGCATGTGGGATCTTAGGTCCTGACCAGGGATTGAACCCACGTCCCCTGCATTGGAAGGTGGATTCTTAATCACTGGACCACCAGGGAAGTCCCTGTCTGTTATGTTTTTAGATTCCACATATAAGTGAAATATTACGGTATTTGTTTTTCCTCTGACTTTTTTTACCTTAGCATAATACCCTCCAGGTCTATCCATGTTGCCATAAACAGCAAGATTTCATTCTTTTTTATGGCTGAGTAGTATTCTATTGTATATATACTGCATCTTCTTTATCCATTCATCTGTCGTTGAACACATAGGTTGCATCCATATCTTGGCCATTGCAAACAATGCTGAAATGAACATGGGGATGCATATAAATTTTTGAGTTAATATTTTCATTTTCTTCAGATAAATACCCAGAAGTGGAATGCTGTATCGTATGGTAGCTCTATTTTTAGTTTTTTGAGGAAAAAAAGAGTGGCTCTGTTGAGTTTCCTTCACCATGCAAAAGCTTTTTAGTTTGATGTGGTCCCATTTGCTTATTTTTGCTCTTGATACCCTTGCCTGAGGAGACATATCTGAAAAAATATTGCTGACACCAATGTCAAAGAGGTTATTGACTATGTTTTCTTCTAGGAGTTTTATGGTTTCCAGTGTTACATTTAAATCTTTAATCCATTTTGAGTTTATTTTTGTATGTGGTTTAAGAAAGTAGTCCAGTATCATTCTTTTGCATATAGCTGTCCAGTTTTTCCCAGCACCATTTATTGAAGAGACTGTCTTTTCTCCATTGTATATCCTTGCCTCCTTTGTCATAGATTAATTGCCCATGTGAGTGTGGGTTTATTTCTGGGCTCTCTATTCTGTTGCATTTATGTACATGTCTGTTTTTGTGCCAGCATATTACTATTTGGATTACTATAGCTTTGTAGATAGTTTCAAGTCTGAGAGTGTGTGATACCTCCAGCTTTGTTCTTCTTTCTCAAGATTGCTTTTGCTATTTGGGGTCTTTTGTGGTTCCATAGAAAATTTTTTATATACAATTTTGCACCATGAGGCATGCAGAATCTTAGTTCTCCAACCAGGGATCGAACCCGGGCCCCCTGCAGTGGAAGCATGGAGTCCTAACCACTGGACGACCAGGGAATACCCTGTATATTAATTTTGTATCCTGCAACTTTACTGAATTCATTTACTAGTTCCAATAGTTTTTTTGGTGGAGTTTTTGGGGTTTTCTATATGTAGTATCACGTCATCTGCAGATAGTTTTACTTCTTCCTTTCCAATTGAGATGACTTTCATTGCTTTTTATTGGCTAATTGCTGTGGCTAGGACTTCTAACTATGTTGAATAAAAATGGTGAGAGTGGGCATCTTTGTCTTGTTTTTGATCTTAGAGGAAATGCTTTCAGCCTTTCACCATTGATGTTACCTGTGGGTTTGTCATATGTGGCCTTTATTATGTTGAGGCATGTTCCCTCTATACCCACTCTGCTGGGAGTTTTTTTCATCATAAATGGATGTTGAATTTTGTCAGATGGTTTTCTGAATCTATTGAGATGATCATATAATTTTTATAGTTCTTTTTTTTAATGTGGTATATCACATTGATTGATTTACTTTACATCATCCTGTACCCCTGGAATGAATCCCACTTGATCATGGTGTATGATACTCTTAATGTATCGTTGAATTTGGTTTGCTAACATTTTGTTGAAGATTTTTGCATCAATGTTCATCAGGGATATTTGCCTGTAATTTTCTTTATTTCTGGTGTCTCTTTCTGGTTTTGGTATTGGGTAAATAATGCCAGCCTCATAAAAGGAGTTTGGAAGTGTTCCTTCTTCTTCAACTTTTGGGAATAATTTGAGAAAGAAAAGCATTAACTCTTCTTTAAATGTTCAGTAGAATTTGCCTATGAAGTCATCTGGACCTGGACTTTTGTTTGGGGTTTTTAAAAAATTCATTTATTTATTTATTCATTTACTTGGCTGCATCGGGTCTTAGTTGCGGCACGCGGCATCTTTGTTGCAGCGTGTGGGCTCTTCATTGCAGCGTGTGGGCTTCTCTCTTGTTGTGGCACACGGGCTCTAGAGCTCGCGGGCTAGGTTGCCCTGCGGCATGTAGGATCTTTGTTCCCTGACCAGGGATTGAACCCATGTCCCCTGCATTGGAAGGCAGAGTCTTAACCGCTGGACCACCAGGGAAGTACCTTGCGGGATTTTTTTTTATTATTATTTCCGTTTTTTTTTTTTTTTTTTTACTAGTAATTGCTCTATTTAGATTTTCTATTTCTTCATGATTCAGTCTTGGAAGATGTATGTTTCTAGAAATTTATCCATTTCTTCAAAGTTGTCTAATTTTTGCCATATAATTTTTCGTATTATTCTCTTGTGATTCTTTGTATTTCTATGGTGTTAGCTATTGCTCCTTTTTCATTTCTGATTTTATTTGTTTGGACTCTCTCTCCTTTGTTCTTGATAAGTCTTGCTAAGGGTTTGTTGATTTGTTTATCTTTTCAAAGAACCAAGTCTTAGTTTCATTTACATTTTCTATTTTTTTTTTAGTTTCTATTTCATTTATTTCCACTCTGATTTTCATTATTTCCTTCCTTCTACTAACTTTGGGCTTTGCTTGTTATTCTTTTTCTAGTTCCTTTAGGTGTAAAGTTAGATTGTTTGAGATTTTTCTTGTTCCTTTTAAAAAATTTTTTTTACTGGAGTATAATTGCTTTACAATGCTGTACAATGAAGTGACTCAGCTATATGTATACCTATATCCCCTCCCACTTGGACCTCCCTCCCACCCCCACCCCCCCATTCCAACCATCTAGATCATCACAGAGCACCGAGCTGAGCTTCCTGAGCTTTATAGCATGTTCCCACTAGCTATCTATTTTAGTGGTATATATGTCAATTATATACATTGTGTAGTATATATGTAAGTAGTATATATACACTCTACATAATAGTATAGTAGTATATAGTGTATATGCATGGTAGTGTATGTATGTCAATTCTAATCTCCCAATTCGTCCCACCCTCCCCTTCCCCCTCTGTGTCCACGTCTGTTCTCTATGTCTACCTCTCTATTCCTGCCCTGCAAATAGGTTCATCTGTACCATTTTTCTAGATTCCACATATATGCGTTAATATATGATATTTGTTTTTCTCTTTCTGGCTTACTTCACTCTGTATGATAGACTCTAGGTCCATCCACATCTCTACAAATGACCTAATTTTGTTCCTTTTTATGGCTGAATAATATTCCATTGTATATATGTACCACATCTTTATCCATTCATCTGTCATTGGACATTTAGGTTGATTCCATGTCCTGGCTATTGTAAATAGTGCTGCAATGAATATTGGGGTACATGTGTCCTTTTGAATTATGGTTTTCTCTGGGTATATGCCCAGTAGTGGGATTTCTGGGTCATATGGTAGTTCTATTTTTAGTTTTTTAAGTAACCTCCATACTGTTCTCCACAGTGGCTGTATCAATTTACATTCCCACCAACAGTGCAAGAGGGTTCCCTTTTCTCCACACCCTCTCCAGCATTGGTTGTTTGTAGATTTTCTGATGATGCACATTCTAACTGGTGTGAGGTAATACCTCATTGTAGTTTTGATTTGCATTTCTCTGATAACTAGTGATGTTGAGCAGCTTTTCATGTGCTTCTTGGCCATCTGTATGTCTTCTTTAGAGAAATGTCTATTTAGGTCTTCTGCCCATTTTTTGATTGGGTTGTTTGTTTTTTTTAATATTGAGCTGCATGAGCTGTTTATATATTTTGGAGATTAATCTTTTGTCCATTGATTTGTTTGCAAATATTTTCTCCCATTCTGAGGGTTGTATTTTTGTCTTGTTTGTAGTTTCCTTTGCTGTGCAAAAGCTTTTAAGTTTAATTAGGTCCCATTTGTTTATTTTTGTTTTTATTTTCATTACTCTAGGAGGTGGGTCAAAAAAGATCTTGCTGTGATTTATGTCAAAGAGTGTTTTTCCTATGTTTTCCTCTAAGAGTTTTATAGTGTCTGGTCTTATATTTAGGTCTTCCCTCTTGGAACAGCTTTTGCTGCATCCCATAGAATTTTGAAGGCTGTGCTTCCATTTTTATTTGTCTCAAGGTATTTTAAAATTTACTCTTTGATTTCCTCATTGACCCATTCATTGTTTAGTAGCATATTGTTTAGTCTCCATGTGTTTTTGTTTTTTTCCATTTTTCTTCTTGTACTTGATATCTAGCCTCATACCATTGAGGCCGGAAAAGATGCTTGATGTGATTTCAGATTTCTTAAGTTTATTGAAACTTTCTTTGTGGACTAACATGTGATCTATCCTGGAGAATGTTCCATGTGCACTTGAGTGTATATTCTGCTGCTTTTGTATAGAGTGTTCTCTCTATAACCATTAAGTTCATCTGGTCCAATGTGTCATTTAGGGCCAGTGTTTCCTTATTGACTTCCTGTCTGGATGATCTATCCATTAATGTAAGTGGGGTATTAAAGTTCCTTACTATTGTATTCCATCTATTTATCCCTTTATGCTGTTAATATTTGCTTAACATATTTAGGTGCTCCTATGTTGGGTGCATAAATGTTTATAAATGTTATAGTCTGTTAGATTGACCTCTTTATCATTATGTAACACCCTTCTTTGTCTTTTATTACAGTCTTTTTTTAAAGTCTATTTTATCTGATAAGAGTATTGCTTTCTTTTCTTTTCCCTTTGCATGGAATATCTTTTTCCATCCCCTCACTTTCAGTCTGTGTGTGTCTTTAGATCTGAGGTCTATATGTAGGTGTAGTGTAGATTCGGTGTGTCTGAGGGAGGAAGTGAGCTCAGGGTCTCCCTATGCCACCATCTTGGGTCCCTCCCAGAGGACTTGTCTTAAGCTGCTTTACATAACATTCTGCTTGAGAAACATCAGTTTTACACACCAATGACTAGGGAGGGTAGACTGACAGAAACCATAGGTGCTGCTCCTGAACCACCACTGTGGCCACAATAGTAGGTTCTATAGAGAATGCATACACATGCCTATGTAACTGCCACTGTGCTAGAAAAGACTATGGTATAACATCACCTTTAAGGGCCTAAAGTGTACATGCAAATAAATCATATGGTAGGAGACTTTCTGAGGAAAAGAACTTACCAATCATTGTGGCAACTTGGCAGAGGGAGCTGACAATGTTTTGTGGTGTTGGCTTCAACATCACAGATGTCATATTTGAGTTGGGTCTTGTAGGATGTGTAACAATATGCTCAGTGGAGAAATGCAGTGCCAGCTAAGCAAAGAAAGCAGCATGAACAAAGGCCTTACAGCATTTAAAGGACTGGGAAATTCAGGAGATGGAAACTTGGGGAATGGCCTAGGAGTCAGTGTGGCTGTAATTTAGGCTATAGATTGGGAGGCAGAACACCAGGAGATTAGCCCACAAGGATAGGTGGGACCAGATGGTCTGCTGGGGTAAGGCATTTGGACCTCACCATTGAGGCAATGGCTAGCTCCTGATAAGTTTTAAACAAGGAAGTGCTACGATCAAATTGTTATTTTAAAGATATAAAAAGATCAACGTGTAGGGCCAACTGAGAGAACCCCTCCAATTGTATTAGTCAGAATATGATAGTTTGTGCTGCAATAATAAACAAACCCCAAACTTTAAAGGCTTAAAAAATGTTTATTTCTCTCTCTCACAAGACATGTCTCACATGAGTCAACAAGGGTCTTGCAACGTATAATCCCTCAATATTCTGTCTTGTAGCTGCACCATCTGGATGGAACACAAGGCATCCATGTCTGCAAGGAAAGAGGGAATTAGTCTCACAGCCTTGCTTAACTGCTGGAGAGCTGGTATTGTCGATGAGCAAACAGAATACTTGGTGAGCCCTAACTGTCTCTGCCCCACCAGGAGAAAAGGAATTTTAAAACTACCCAAGTAGGGCACCATAAGGACCACTGGAAGGGCAGTGGTGAGGTTGGCTATAACACCTAGAACTTGTGGAGCTCTGCCGGGGCCAACCAGCCATGGAAAAGTCAGTCCTTCTGTATCCCATCCACAGGTCTCTGCTCTTTATCCATCCCTGCTCACAGATGGGTGTCTGCTGACCTCTACAGAGATAGTTGTGGGGAATTAAGAAATAAGCTGATCAGGATTCTAGGTTATCGGGGCCGGGAGCACATGGTGTGTGGAGACCCAAGGCCAGGTGTGTGGATCCCATTGTACCCGTTTCCCTCTTTGCCTTTCTGTCTCATCTGTGAGGGAAGATGAACGAGGCGACCTCTGGATGAGACAGTGAAAGAAGGGGACAAAAACAGAGGAGAAAGAGGGAGAAAGAGCAACATACTTATATTGGGGAAAAATAACATGTTAATAGTGGTTGTCTGGAGGTGGCGAGATTATGGATCACCTTTTCTATCTCTGTTACCACCTTCCTTTTCTGTATTTCACATTTTAGGCAACTTGAAATGTGTTCATCATTTAAAGGTAACTTGATTTATTTAAAACACTATGTAGAAGTTTTACTGTTTATTCTGAGACTGGCTTGTGAGGTTGACACTCTCAGCATTTTGATTTAATTATTTACACTATGCAAGTGAAGATTAGAAAAGATTAGCAAAGAATTCTCTCAACTTCTCTGCTAGTCCAGTAGTAGGTTTGATTAAGGATCTGAGGACAGTTTGGACCACTGCCTGGGAGGGGTGTCTCCAGGGAGGGGATGGAGCCTGGCCTCGGTGCAGGGTTCACAAGCCACTGACTGCGGTACAGACAGACGAGGCTGTACCTTCAGCAACAGAACCAGACTCTGCCCCACCGCGAGCACATTTCTCAGGGCTGGGTCAACACCAAGCCCTGTATTGTCTGGAGAAACTCCTCTCCCCTCTGCTCGTGACTGAATAATGGAAATAATTGGTTTTGATTGTTAAAAATTTTATATTGATATGCATATTTTAAAAAAACCCTTTGTAAAGATAAGAAGGATGTTAGTTATGTAATAATTAGCACTGTGACAGGAATTGGCAGCATGGGGTAATGTTAATTTGAACAGACGTAAAAATGAACACTGAAAGGATGAGAAGTTTGGGGCTTGTAACTCAGTTAACGCAATTTTTCCATGTGTGAGTCAAGCCAGGGTGGTGACTTGCGGTTCTGTCACTTGAACATTCTTTCCCTCTGCATCACTGGAGAGGTTATGCAGTCATTCTGATCTTCCAGCTGTTTCTAATCAAATTAAATGAAAACTTGGAAACAGGATCTGAATGAACCCACACCATCTCCAGACAGGTCTTGCTTCAAGGAGCCCTGGGGGAGTGGTATCTTCTTATCACCTGTTTACACACATTTATTTCATTCCTGATGCAGAGAAAAACATACTAAGAGCCTTTAACTAAACCGAAGATCTGTTCTAATCGCTGTCCAGCCCCCTGTCCTTTGTAGGTCCTGCTAGAGGCACTGTGTACAAGCCTGTTTGAAGCAGGCCAATCAAGTATGATAACTGAGGCCTCAGGAGACACAGGCAGAGCCTAAATGTAGCTCAAACACCACAGTTAGGAAACATGTCCATTAGGAAAACTGCACCACAGCCTCACCTTTGACGATAGATGCAAACACCTCAAATAGAATGCTAGCAAAACTTCTTCTATAATATAATAAAAATAAAACAATTATGTTCCATGTATATCGGTACAGCGTAAGTGTAATTGGTAAGAGTACAGGAGAACTGGTGTCCAATTCCAGCTCCATTTACCAAGTAGCTCTGCACAAGCTATTTCCCCTCTCTAAATATCAGTTTTCCCATCTGCATATTGGGAGTGTACTTCTCTCACTGCATCGTTGAGTGCTTGGCTTATAAGTGAGGAAACAGAAGGAAGGGAAATTCTCACAGCCAGTGAAGGGTAGAACCAGGATTCAACTTCACCTTCACCGGACTCAGAACCTGGGCTCTTAATCTCTAAGCTGTAACGGAGCCAGGAAGCAGATATAAAAGAATATAGGGCTGCTTTTCTGAACTAGGGTAGAAAGAACTTTTTAGTCATATAAACAAATGAAGAAAACATAAGGTGATTTAACAACATGAATTTCAAAAACTTTTAAATATAAAACATACTTTTTTAAAATTTAAGAGGTTAATAACAAACTGAGCAAAACATATATTGGTTAATATTCTAAGAATATTAAAAAGTGTTTTAAAAGATGAATATTCAATTTTTAAAAAGACAAAATATGTACACTGAAAATTCACAAAATAAGAAATACACCTGGGCAATAAACAGAAAAATACTCTAAGACAGAAAGACTCTCCAGAATAGTTCCTAGGTTGAGAGAATGTCCACGTTCCGAGAGTCCTTCTCGGGTCCCGTTTGTCCCCAGGTTCCCGGCTTGTGGCGAGCTGGGGATGTGAGGCCTTTCAGCAGGACACAGCGGGCTCCTGCGGTCCTGCGTTTCACTTTCCCGGTGTTGACTGCTCGGGGCTGCTCTGCTGAGGCTTGAATCTGGATCATAGTCATTCAGCTGGTGAGCGAGCCTGCCTGATGCTAACATCCCAGGTAGCCGTGCTTCACTGCTTCATACTCATTGTTAAGCATTCTCACAAAGCAGTAAAAACTGTTTCTTTATGCAAAGGGATCAAGAAAGAAAGAAAGCAGCATGGTAATGAAAGTGAAGTCAAAGTGTGCAGGTTTCAGGAAGTTTTGGTTCTTGGTAAGAAGAAGAAGAAATCTTGAGTATAAAGCCTACCATTGTGCAGCAGCTAATACAATATTCACAAGCAGATATTCTAGAGGCCTCTGGACTTATGCCTTTAGCACGTTAAGGGGTCTGTTGCACTGCCGTTCCCTGAATGCAGGTTCCTTCAGGATTCTGTGCCTTCTCTTTTCCTGTTTCCACCCGCCTTGCTTCCCTTCTCCACCTCAAGGCCAAGCCCACGGCACGTCTTCTAAGAAGCCTGCTCTGCAGCGGGCAGAGTGGGGCGTGTCTTCTCCGTGTGCTTGTCACACTTTGTATCCGCACAGCGTAACCGGAGGGTGACAGCCTGGACTTGGGAGCCGGACTGTCTGCGCTCAGTCCCAGCCCCGCCACTGATCAGCTGTGTGATCTTGACCCTGTTGCTTCACCTTTGTGTCTCAGTTTCCTCACCTGCAAAATGAGGGTAAAAATAGCACCACCTCATGGGAATGTCTGAGCCTTAAAGGAGTTACCGGATGCTCAGCGCTGGGGCAGGGTCTGACATGGCAGCGAGCACGGTTCCGTCACTCTCCCCCAAAGCTTCCCACGCTTCCTCGTGGTTACCTGCTTACGTGCAGTGCACGGTTCAAAAACAAAGACTGCCATACCTCAGTAAGGCAGATGAAGTGTAGTTTCTTTCATTTGTTTATAGATTTTCCTGGACTTCCTCATGAGCTGGCCACCTCTACCCCTCGCTTTGTAGACCGAGTGTGATCCAGTAATTTAAACAGCCCATTGATAATGCTGTTTGGGGGGTAGTTGCTTAGACTCTGACCTGAAGTTCTCCAAACCCCATCCAGCTCCTCTGGGAGAGAGGGGGACGTCCTGCCTCTGATGGGGGAGCTCAGGGGCCTCCGATCCAGGCCATGCTTTCTGTTATCCCAGCTGATAGGGGCTCTCCCTCATGCCCTGGGGTGCTGCTCCCACTAGCCTCACTGTCTCTCAGCTCAGGAAGACCTAGTGCCTCTTCCCGTGACTTGGCCCCACCAGCTGTGGACTTTCCAAACCTCTGTTCCGTCTTCCATCCTGTCCCCTGTTCCAGGGTCTACCCCCAGCTCTTCTTCTGTGAGCTTGCTCTCAACTCACCATCCCCCCACAGGAGACGGGCGGGAAGCTTAGCTTCCCAAACTAGACACTCTCTCTGCCCTTTGATCAATGCTGGGACGGAGACACCGAACCCCTCCTGCCCCCGATTCAGGTTTCCAAGTTCTATCAAACTCTGTGGGCTGTGTCATCCCCACCCCGACCACCCTTGGGAGGAGAAAGGGGGCTGTCCTCGATTCTTCCTGATGGGCTGTCTCCCACCCCCGTGTGGACTCTGGGCTGGACAGCCAGCCAGGCACTAATACAGCTTCATTCCCTTCATGTCATATCAAGCCTGTCTTGTAACCAAAAAATCCTACTTTGAATGTCAGAATTTAAATGCTAATATTTTCTTTTCCCTTTGACATTCATGTGGCAGCAATTTAAATCCCCTCAAGGCAGAGAAAGAAAGTAGGTTAAATACAGTAAACTCCATCCCCACCCCCCCCAATTCCAAACATTCGCCCCGAGGTTTGAGTTGGTTTCCAAGTTTGCCCTTGAGCTCCAGGGACAGACTTTGTCCATTCCATTTCTGGGCTCTGTCTAGATTCAAATCCTGACCCTGCCGCTTACCCTGAGACCTTACACAAGTTACCTATCCTGTCTGTGTCTGTATTTTCATCTGTAAGAATATTACCTTGTGAGGTTATTTTGAGGGTTAATTGACTCATGGGAAGTTTTCAGGACAGTGTCTGGCACATAATAAGTACTCACAAAAATTGTGCTTGAATGCAAACTACCAATACTGTTACCTGCCCCAAACTCAGCTCTACCTTTGAATCTGCCAATAAAGCTCCATGGGAATAAAAGGACTAGGCAGGGGTTTGTACTGAGCAGTCTCTGCTGAAATATTATTGCTTCTCTTCCTGACGGAAAAGCCTGCTAACTCTCTCTTCTCTGAGTGACCCACAGTCACTTGTAATCTACGGGGCAGAGTTAACTGATCTAAGAGGCAAGTCTGCAGAAGATGACGTGGTCCTTCCAGCATTAACACCCCCTTTGTGTGTGTGTAACTATAAAGATAAATTCTGAATCAACTCGTAGGAAGATGAATAAAATTAGCTCCAATGGACTTGGAACAAAACATATGTTATTAGGAGAAAAATATTTTTAATTCTAAAGGATTCAGTCGTCAAGCTATGAATCTAAAAGTTTCATGAAAAAAAAAAAAAAGTGGAATCAAAGAGTGGCAGCTGGAAAGGGCCTAAAGATTATCTAGAGGCCCGTGCATTTCAAGGACGAGGAAATGAGCTCCAGAGGCCAGAAGGGACTTGCCCGAGCCTCAGGGGAATTCCCGGTGGAGCCAGGAGTAGACCCAGGGCCACCCCAGGGCTCCCCACTGGTGCTGTTGGAGATGCCAAAATCAGTTGCAGGAGATTGTACTGACCCTTCTGGAGACCTAGAGATTATCCTAAAATTGACTGAAAGAAACTGGAGAACATATTTTCCTATTATTGTGACTTCATAACAATGTACCGAAGTAAAAGTTAAAATCCAGACTGTCAAAAATGCCTGTGTCGGGCCTCCCTGGTGGCGCAGTGGTTAAGAGTCCGCCTGCCGATGCAGGGGATACGGGTTCGTGCCCCGGTCTGGGAGGATCCCATATGTCGCGGAGCGGCTGGGCCCGTGAGCCATGGCCGCTGGGCCTGCGCGTCCGGAGCCTGTGCTCCGCAACGGGAGAGGCCACAACAGTAAGAGGCCCGCATACCGCAAAAAAAAAAAAAAAAAAAAAAAAAATGCCTGTGTCATTTCCACCATGGTTTTGAGTCTTTCAGCGTGTGTGTGGTCTGTTTTAGTACATTGTGTTAAAGGTACATTCAGGTTTTCTTTATTACAAATGTACTTAAAAAAAAAAAAAAAGTGGAGTGTGGGTGTAGAGCTGTTTTAATAGAAACATTTGGGAGGAACTTCCTCATTTCCAAAGCATGCCTTCAGTATAGAAAAAAGCAAGGCTGTTGATTTTTCTTTAGGGTTCGATGTTTCTTCTTGGCTCTTGGTCACAGCACAATATATGGAAAACTCGTCAGACTTTATTTTAGCAAATGGAATAAAATGGATCAGTTACCTAAAGGAACAAGACATCTGGGCAAGAACCCAAGCATCTGGCTCTCTGAGATTATGGCCTCATTTGGAAGAGCTGCTCCCTTCCTGTGTGCAGTGTGTGACATTCAGGGGCACAGAAACCTAACTGCCTGTATTTTCCTATAATTAAAACTCAAGTCTACCTAAGCCCCCATCCTTCCTGAAACTAGAAAATCTAGTCAGTTTCAACTAAAACTATCACCGCAGGGCTTTCCCAGTCACTTTATGATTTCCCTGACCCCTTCCTCCTGCTCTGAAGGGCGACATCAGCCCCAGAGGCTTGTCTACATTGTAGCCAGGGCAGAGGGCGCCTGTGGGGAAAGTAGGAGCTCTCCAGCTGTCCTCTGTCTACAGTGGCACCCGGTGAGAACAATCTATATACTATTGGGTTTTCATTTCCTAAAATAACTGATTATGGAAATGTCACCTCTTTAAAGAAGTTCTGTGATTCCTCTGAGTCAGAAATAATCTCTTTCTGCTCTACAGCTCTTACATTTTATATTTCTTGTGTCACTCACCACATATTTTGTATTTTATTTGTGTCTTTTCCTATTTTACCTTCTAGACGGAAAGGTGCCTGAGAATAGAAGAGATTGTCTTATTCCTTAAAGAATAACCATGAAATCGAATGCATGGCAGTGCTCCAAATATGTTTTCTGAATGAATAAAGTGATGGTTGTATCAGTCAGCTTTCACTATGATAACACTGCATAAAGAAAATGTCAGCAGCTTGCAGCACTTATTTCTCCCTTGCAGTCATGGGCAGTCAGGTGGCTTCTATTCTGCCCCATGTCCTCCATCTGGGACTCATACTGAGGGAGACACTATCTTGTATGCTCACTTCCCACGGTGGTAGTTATCAGAGGGCTGGTGGGAATTCTCTCAAGGCGTTTTCCAGCATCCACTTGGGATAAGCAGGAACCACTGCTCCCCTCACTGAATTAGCCAAAGCGACCCACCCAGCCAAACCCAACTTCCCTGGGAAATGCACTTCTCCTGGCATGGGGGAGGGGTGAGGTAGGACAGACCTGGAGGTGAGAGGGAATATCTGCTGAAACATAATGTAACCCACCACAAAGACATGAGGAATATAGAATGGAAAAGAAGCAGATCCATAGGGGATATTCCCGCTGCAGCAAAGGTACCACTAAGCAAAGCAACAGCCCTGAAAAGGCTTTTTCACATTAATTTCCCATCCTTGTAAATTTTCTGATTGGGCAGTTGTCATACATATATAGTTCTAGCCTGCATGGAAAATATACACTGAGGAAGTAAAACCTCAGCTGTAGAATGACATGCAGGCTTTCCCAGGAGACTAAGATTCAATAGCTCCTTTTCTCCTCACAGAAGAAATGGATAGGGCAGTCTTAATGGAATGAAGTCCATTAAATTTTTTCAATATCTTTATTGAGATATAATTCATATGCCATAAAATCCACCCATTTAAAGTGTACAATTCAATTCAATGACTTTAACATATTGAAAGAATTGTGCAAGCATCATCACTGTCTAAATTTAGGACATTTCTGTCACCTCAGAAAGAACCCCTGTACCCATTAACAGTCTCTCCCTAGGAACCATCCCCCAGCCCGAGGGAACCACTAATCCACTTTCTGTCTCATTAGATTTGCCCATTCTGGACATTTCCTAGAAATGGAATCGTATGATATGTTGTCTTTTGCGACTGCCTTCTTTCTCCTAGCATATGTTTTCAAGGCTCACGGGTGCTGTAGCACGTATCAGTACTTCATAATTTTTTTGTGGCTGAATAATATTCCTTTGTATGGATGGACCACATGTGGCTTATCCATTCATTGGATGATGGATATTTAGGTTGTTTTCACTTTGGGACTATTATGAACATTGTGTATAGGTTTTTGTGTAGACATACACTTTCATTTCTCTTTTTTTTTTAACCATTTTTAAAGTCTTTATTGAATTTGTTACAATATTGCTACTGTTTTATGTTTTGGTTTTTTGGCGGAGAGGCATGTGGGATCCTAGCTCACCGACCAGGGATCGAATCCACACCCCCTGCAGTGGAAGACGAAGTCCCAGCCACTGGACCACCAGGAAAGTCCCTCATGTCTCTTGATTATATACCGAGGAGGGGATTGCTGGGTCGTGTGGTAGCCCTATGTTTGACCTTTTGACTAACTGCAAACTGTTTTTCTGAACAGCTGCACCATTTTATGTTTTCGTCAGCAATGTACAGGGCTCCCAATTTCTCCCATCCTCACTGACATCTGTAATTATCTTTCTTGATCCTAGCATCCTTAATGGTTTTGATTTGCATTTTCTTAATGGCTAATGATGTTGAGCATCTTTATTGGCCATTTGTATATCTCCTTTGGAGAAATATCTATTCAAAGACTCCTCATTTTTTTAAAACCATTTAAAGTGCTTATTTACAATTATGTACATACACACAGATGTTTTTTGTTTGTTTGTTTTGCGGTACACGGGCCTCCCACTGTTGTGGCCTCTCCCGTTGTGGAGCACAGGCTCCGGACGCACAGGCTCAGCGGCCATGGCTCACGGGCCCAGTTGCTCGGCGGCATGTGGGATCTTCCCGGACCGGGGCACGAACCCCCGTCCCCTGCATCGGCAGGCGGACTCCCAACCACTGCGCCACCAGGGAAGCCCCTCCTCATTTTTAATTCGGTTGTTTATTTCTTTATTATTGAGTTCCAAGAGTTCTTTGTATATTCTTAACACCTGTCCCACATCAGATAAGGGAGTTGCAATTATTTTCTCCCATTCTCTGGGTCGTTTATTAACCTTCTTGGTGGTTTCACAGAACGAAGCCCTTTTGCCTGAACTCTTAAGCTTATTTTGTGCCAGCACCTCTGTGCTTCCTTAACTGGACTTCAAGGCCGCCAGAGCCTTTCCGCTCAAAGTAGAAGCATCACTGCTAGCTCTCCTCAGGGTCATATCACCATCAGAATTTGCTTTCTGATGTGTTAAGAAATTATTTAACTCTCTCCATCCAGTCCCAGATAGTCTTACTGGGGACAGCACAGTGCACGTCGCCTGGACTTTATTTAAATGTTGATGAGGTCCGATTTATTTATTTATTTATTATTTTTTGGCCACGCTGTGCAGCATGTGGGATCTTAGTTCCCCGACCAGGGATATAACTCGTGTCCCCTGCCTTGGAAGTGCAGAGTCTTAACCACTGGACCGCCAGGGAAGTCCCCTAAGCAGGGGTTTTTGTTTGTTTGTTTGTTCGTTTGTCGCCTGGACTTTAAATCCAGTTCCCCCCTTGGAGGGGTTCCCAGGTACCCGAGAAATTGTCATCAATCCCAATAAATGTTCCAGGACCTTATGTGTGTGTTCTCAGTGCTCCTGATCTACAACCTAGAGATGAGATGACCTAATTGAAAAAACTAAACCTATAAATCTCCAAGCACGAATGTGCTTTTGTAAACCTGAACGCTACTGAGAGCCCTTTGTTTCCGACATGCAAGAAGGCTTTGGTGTGCAAAACCTGCTTTTAGTGTCAAGCAGGCTTTCAATCAGCAAACTGTAAGTGCACACAGAGCTTTTATAGGTCAGGTGTTCTTCAATTCTCTGATAAACTGACCTGTAACACAGAGCATGGAGGCGCCAGTTACGGGGCTCTCGGAGCTGTCCATGTGCTGGCGGATTCATGGGTGTCCGTTTCACCACCCTTTCTTCCCAATTTCCATTTTTAATACATAGAAACTTATTTAAAAACATGAAGTTGTATGCTAGTAGCCAGACTCCATGGACGACGGCAGTGCTTACTGTCTTAGGTAGGGTTTCCCGGATCATGTCCTGAGTCAGAGACAGCGCCGGAAGGGAGGGTTTTTTGTAGGGAGTCTCTCCGGGGCCACTCCCGAGAGCTGTGGTCCAGTGAAACCACAGAAGAGTGAGGCACGCAGGCTCATGCTGTATCCTCAGGGCTGAGTTATGCTGAAGCTTAACCCCAGTTATAGGACTAGAGTCAAGAGATGGGTGGGAGCAGGTCCTGATGGGACATGTGTCTTGTGGGTAGAGGTCTTTGCACTGCCTGCAAGGCGGCGGTGAGGGGGGCAGGAGGGCCACTCTTTATAGGGAGGGTGGCTTGCTTCTGCAGGCCCAGAGGCTTTGGGGAATTAGGAGTTTCAAGACGGAAGGGGGAGCTGAAACCATCCCAGAGGTCCTTGGCTGGACACTTTCCCTTCTTTGGTTCTGCTGTTCTGACAGGTCCTGAGCCTGGTGGTCTCAGCCTTGTCTGCCTTCTCCCTCTGGGAGGTGAGACCCTCGTTGCCGTTGTAAGGAGGGTCTCTGGCTTCCGCATTGACTCTCCATCACCGTAAATCACTCGCAGGTTTTCATGACGCGCGTCGACTTTGCCAGGGTAATCGCTGTGGAATTCCACTGTCCTTAGAGTCGCTGTTTCCTCCAAACTTTCCACACATCCGGCACTTTACACGAGCATTTCCTTCCACCCTCTCAACGGGTCACTGGCAAAAGTTTTAACAACTAGACCGGGCATTAGTTTCCCTGGGCAGCCATGACAACCTGGGGGGCTTAGACAACAGTCACGTGTTGTCCCCTGGTACTGGGGACCAGAAGTCTGAAAGCAAGGAGTCCGTAGAGCGGGCTCCCTCTGAAGCCCCGAGGGGAGAACTCTCCTCGCCTCTTCCCGTTTCTGGTGCTTCTGGCGCTCCTTGGCTGTGGCTACATAGCTCCAGTCTCTGCCTCCATCTTCACACACCTTCTTCCCTATGTCTCTCCGTCTGTAGGTTTCCCCGCTTCCCCTTGGCAAGGATGCCATCATTGGATTTAAGGCCAATCCTAAATCTTATTCTGAGGTCCTTAGCTAATTACATCTGCAAAGACCCTATTTCCAAGTAAGGTCCTATTCTGAGGTTCTGGGTGGACGTGAATCTCTGGGGACACTTATCAACCTACTACCAAGAGCCGCTTTGTGGCAGGGGCTATTCGTGCTTGACTCAGCACCAGTGAGAGGTAAGTCAGGTAGCAAGTGAACCAGTTCCAAACCCCACATTATTTTTGTCACCCCCGTCCTGGTACCAGCTTCATGGGGTGGGTTCTCCAGGAAGCAGGCTGGGTGTTCACTGGGGAATGTGCTCAGTGCCTGCGGAGGGAGGGCAGCCAAGCCTCAACAGCCTCAACCCCCCACCCCCACCCCCAGGGAGCTTTGGAGTGAACATCACCTGTCCGAGCTGTCCTGGGTTGGGCCAGATGGTTGGCTGTTCATGCAGCCACCTGTCAGTCACTGGGTATGGGCTGCCCTGGGAAAGGCTTGACCTTGAATGAGGTAGCTCTTTGCAACCGAGTAATCTGTGGACGGCTGGCAGCTGAAGGCCGTCTGCTGAGAGTACTCAGCAGCAGCAAGAAGTCCTTCCTTCAGGGAGGCCCAGAGGTGAGGGTAATGGGGTGAAGATGGAGTCAAGTCTCCCTGAGCACCCAGCTCACCAAACCCTGAGCCTTCTCCTCCCCTTCTGGGCCCCCCTAGCTGATGAGTCGGCCAACCAACCTCAGTCAGAATAGTTCAGTAGCTGACAAGGTTGGACACACAGCAGGAAAACCTCTGTAGAGTCATGAAATGCAGCAGCCATGACTCTACGACTTGGGAATTAACACCGTTATTTTAGAGAAAAATGAACTCATTCAGGAAAAGTTAATTACCTTGCCCCAAGTCATCAGCTATGGAAGTGAAGATGAATTTTGTTAATTTTTCTTTTTTACTCATTTTTTTAAACTATGCTTATGTATATGGAAGAATAACAAATGATCCAAATATTTAACAATGGGAGAATGGGTGAAATAAATTTGATTACAGTTATATAATGTTATATAGCTATAAAAAAATCTGAAAAAAATTTAATGACATGGAAATAAGTTAATGATAGTGTCTTAAGTGAAAAAGGCTAGTTAGGGCTTCCCTGGTGGTGCAGTGGTTGAGAATCTGCCTGCCAACTCACGGGTTCGAGCCCTGGTCTGGGAGGATCCCACATGCCGCGGAGCAGCTAGGCCCGTGAGCCACAACTACTGAGCCTGCGCATCTGGAGCCTGTGCTCCGCAACAAGAGAGGCCGTGACAGTGAGAGGTCCGTGCACCACGATGAAGAGTGGCCCCCGCTCGCCACAACTAGAGAAAGCCCTCGCACAGAAACGAAGACCCAACACAGCCAAAAATAAATTAATTAATTTTTTTAAAAGGCCAGTTAAAGCAGTGTATATAGTTTAATATCATTTTAGGAAAAAAAGTAAATAGACAAAATAATCTGAAAAGTTATTTATTGAACTATTAACGGTTGTTATCTCTAGGTCATGAAATTATGAATGGATGATTTTATTTTCTACATTTAATGTTTTACTTTTTAATAACAAAAATGGAAAATTATTTTAAAATAATCATTCCAAGGATTGATTTGTGTGTGATTAATAATAATAAGTCACCTTTGTCACCTGGTACTACAATTAGAAGATCAAAAGCCCAGAATCTTTTTTTTTTTCTTTTTGCGGTATGTGGGCCTCTCACTGTTGTGGCCTCTCCCGTTGCGGAGCACAGGCTCCGGATGCGCAGGCCCAGCGGCCATGGCTCACGGGCCCAGCCGCTCCGCGGCATATGGGATCCTCTCAGACCGGGGCACGAACCCGTATCCCCTGCATCGGCAGGCGGACTCTTAACCACTGCGCCACCAGGGAGGCCCTAAAAGCCCAGAATCTTAACGACAGAACTGAAGTCAAACACCCTTCCCGCAGTCCTCCCTCCTTACGTGGCCACTTGTCCTGATGTGGGGTTCAGAGGATGTGATTCCCATTTCCCGAGGTGAGGGACGCAGAGGCTGGCTCAAACCAGCTTGAGTCTCAAGGCCACATTGTAAACCCTTTAAACCAGATTTATTTTTACAGAAGTAGGATTCAAACTTGTGTCGATGCCTGGAGTTTAGAGATAAATGTTGGCATTCTAGCAGCTGTGAAAGATGTTTTCTTCTTAGAAAAGAGTCAGGAAGCTTCTTATCACATAGGGAATGTCATAAATGACTTGAAGACATTAGCCGTTGAAAATGTGTAATAAGTAGAAGGTCCAAAGTTCTCTCCCAACCCAAATGAACCAGGTTTTCTCAAAAGCCTGACCTTTGGTTGGCTCTTTCTGAGAGATGCTTTATTTTTTCACCACCAGCAAGACACACCTTCAGGATGCTTTGTGCAAAATGCATAATCCTGAAGAATTAGCTATAGATTTTAATTTTTATATTTTGAAAAGTTTAAAAAATATTTAAAAGTTCTGAGATTAATTTAGTAGGTACCCAGTGGTCAATGTTAACAACCAACTCTCAAGAGGAAAACAAAGCTCTGATTTGTAGGACTTGCTGATTTCTGTGAATTGGTGTGAATACTTCCAGCTATCACGGTGATATCACTGAATGGGGAGCTGGGAGGATCTGCACACAATCTACCCTTCCCGGGGTGATCCAGCTGTAGCTCACCACTGAGCGGACCCAACAGCCATAATTAACAAATGTTAACAATTTTCGCATGACATCTTTTCACAAAAGAAATAAAACGTTGTGAATAATGTTGAACCCTCCTTGTTTCTCTCCATAGATCCATCTTACCTTCCTTCCCCAGAGACAACCGTCTCAAGAATCTGGTATGTATTCTTCCAGATTACACTTTTATACTTTTACCACATATATATGTAGTCAAAGCAATACATCATTATGCTTTGCCTACTCTGAATTTTACCTAGTGTTGTCATACTGTACATATTCTTCAACTTTCTTTTCTCTTCAATATTATGTTTTTGAAATTTATTCATATTGATGCATGTAGAGGCAGTGCATCCATTTTAAGTGCTGATTGTGCTCAATTATGTGAAAATATCACAACTTATTTATCTATCCCCTTATTCATGGACTTTCAGGCTGCTTTCAATTTTGCTAATAAAAGTGATGTTGGAATCATCCTACAGACAGTCTCTGTATGCAAGTTTACTGTCCCTGGAAGTGAAGTGAACAGATTGTAGGGAGCTCATTTTCTACTTCAGTAATATTGACAAATTGTTCTCCAAGTGGTTATACCAATTTACACTCCCAGCAGAATATGCAGGTTTCTCATTTCCCATAGTCTTGCCGATTTTTAGTATGATCAGACTTTTAAAATGTTGCCATCCTTAGGGCATGAGATGACATCTCATTTTAACCTGAATTTCCCAATTACTAGTTAGGTTGAACCTTGTATTAGTTAGGGTAAAGCTAAGCTGATGTAACAAAGAGGCCCCAGGTACAGTAGTTCTCTCTTGCATAACCACCTTGCGTTGGGCAGTCAGGCTGGTATTCAGGGATCCTTCCCTTTGTCACACTGCCATCCCTTAGGTCATCCTCCTCGTCCCCATGGTTGAAGTTGGGTAGTTGCCACACACTAACTTTTGGAAAAAAATTAGAGAGTTTCTGAGAAAGCAATTGTCTTATAGGCAAATAAGGCAGAAGCTGCACACACTCCTTCAACTCACGTTCCATTGGCAAAAGTTAGACGCATCCTTAGGAGGCGCTGGGAGTCATGGTCCCTGGCTGGGCAACTATGTGTCCAGGAGGAAGGGGGGAGGAGGACTAGCTTTCCTTCTCAAGCAGGTATTTGTGTGGCTTCTGGGCCTCCTTTTCCATGACTCAGCTGGTAAAAGTTTTTGTCCATTTTTATTTTGTTTGCTTTGTCTTATTGATTTATAGGAATTCCTTATATATTCTAGTTTGCCTATTTAATTTATACAATAAATCTGATCATTTAAATGTACCAGTGCACATACATCAATAAAGATATTTTAAAATATTTTAGCGTACATTTAAAGGGGTTTGTTATTTAAACAAGTCATATATTCTTTTGATACATTAAGATTCTTTTTATAAAATGAATAATTACCATTTTAATGGCAAGGTCTTTAGGCTAATATAAGTTATTCAAAGTTAAAACTTAGGGAAAGTGGTTTCTTAGACTCAGTTGAACCTACTGAACCCACAAGAGAATCTGACAACACCTATGACATTGTGGTCAATTTCTTAACCACTCGGAGTTTCCATTTTCTCAACTGTAAGGATGATATTATTTGTTCTGCCTCCTATATGAGATTGTTATAAGGATCAACAAGGTAATGTAGAGAAAATGCCCCATAGGTGCAAAGTTTATACCATTGTTAGGAATTAGAAGTACAGATAGGACTTCAGTAGATGCGTTGGATTTCATCTGAAGGTTCCTGAATCTAGTTTCTGGTTTCCCTTGACACTCTCTATGCACTGTCTACACCTTACTCCCTACCCCAGACCAGTGCGGTCCTGGGTTTGTGGGCTGTATAGTTGGAGCATCCATGTGAGATTCGACGCCCCTGAGGGCAGCCTGGCAGCCTAGCTTTCCAGCCTGTTTTCAAGCAGTTCTCAGCTAAGCCTCTCATTCAAGTGGGGCCGTGCAGTTTCTCTCACTGGTTCAGGCCAACCCAGCTTGTCATCCATTACCTCCGTCATGGGGAATGGTTCTCAGTTTCCCAGCATTTGCACCCAGCCTGGCACACACGCTCGGAGCCCATCCCGCTGGGTGAGCAGTGCCTCCGCCTGACCCCCCAGCTCTTCTGCCCGTGTCTCTGCTCCAGCTCCACGCTACATGGGGGCGCTCAGGCTCTGCAAAGGGAGTGGGGGCGGGCAGAGAGGGAGAGTATGGAGGATGCCCTGGAATGTGATTTCGCTTTATTCGTGGTAAACCAATTTTTTTTTTTTTTTGCGGTACGCAGGCCTCTCACTGCTGTGGCCTCACCCGCTGCGGAGCACAGGCTCCGGACGCGCAGGCCCAGCGGCCATGGTCCACGGGCCCAGCTGCTCGGCGGCATGTGGGATCCTCCCAGACCGGGGCACGAACCCGCGTCCCCTGCATTGGCAGGCGGACTCTCAACCACTGCACCACCAGGGAAGCCCCAAACCAACTTTTAAAAGTTAGAAAGGAAAATTTTAACCATGTGTTGAAGAAATGAGTCTATAGTATAAGTCTCGATCTTTCATTGCTGTGTTTGAATTTTGTTTTAAAAAGGAGAACAGTGGTGCTTTTGTGACAAAATGCAGGACATCTTTTTACACTGTGCAGCCTAAACCTGCAGGTGTTAGGCAGGCCCGGTGGGGTAGGGGCTGTGAGCTGAAGTGGCCATGCGGCAGCCAAAGAAGGGATGAGCAGGGTGGGGGTCTCTGGCCTCCCTCCACCCGGGGTGGGGTCAACACTCATTCATTTCCTAAGCGTTTGCTGAGCAGCTCCACATGCCAAGAGATGTCCCAGGTGCTGGGATGTAGCACAGGCTGAGCAGGTGACGTCCTGCTCTCATGGAGCTTAAATTGTAAGGCCAGAGACAGACAAAAACACCATGATAATGAAAATATGAAAGTGTCAGTTACTGGTAAATGCTCTGGAAAGATTTTTAAAAGGGTGATGAGAAAGAGACTGGGGTCATCAGGGAAGGTCTTTTTGAAAAAGTGACATATGAGCTGAGATCTGCACGATAAGAAGGAACAACTCATGTAAAATCAGGTCGGAGAGCACATAGGGCAGAGGCTCAGCTACTGCAAAGGATCAAAACGAGGATCAAGTTTAACAGGTTCCCGTGGGCTGAGGAGGAAGACCAGTGGGCCTGGAGTGAGGGCAGAGGGTAAGGAGGAGTGTGTACAGAGGGGGCTGGGGCCAGACCATGCAGAGCTGTCGGGGAGGGCCTGAATCACAAGTCCAGAAGTTTAGTTCAGAAGGGGATCCGCCTTGGGGGGCTCCTGGGGCCATGAGGGAGCCGTGGTTCTCAGAATCAGAGAGTTGGCTCAAGGACCAGCCTTTGGAGGTCAAGGACAGACACTGGGAAGATAGCAGCTCTTACAGCAATAGTACCTGCCCTGGAGGAAGGGACTAGCAGGTACCGGGTGAGCTGGTGATGGTCTCATGTGGCCAAAGTGAACCCCCAGGACAAGGCAGGACAGACAGACTCCCCCTGGGTGAGGACTGAGGAGGGCCCCGTGGCTCTCACCTCCACGAGCATTACAGAAGCATCAGCTCTGCCCTTTGTAGCCTGCACCACAGGCCCGGGGCAGGGAACCAGCTCCAGAGCCCGCTTGCTTGAGTACAGAGCTCCAAGTGGACTGCAAGCATCCTCACCTGGGCCAAGCCTGACGCTGGCAGGTCACTTTGGCAGGGAGGTGGCAGCTATACGGTGCTGGGCAGACTGGGAGAGACCAGCAAGATGGAAAGCATCTCGCTTCTGAAGAGTCGGGATCAAAGCCAGTGTCCTACACCTCTGGGTTGAGGCACAAACCAAGCCAAGACCTTCACATCCTTTGATGTTGTAGATCAACCACCTGGTGAGGGAGGTTGCTCATTTTCAGATTTGATTATGCATCTCACCTGGTGAAGGGTGCCCGGGTGGATTTGGTCATGCGTCTCACAGGCAGATGCCCTGCATTAGGTCAGGAACAAGCTGAGGCTTTGTGTGCCGAATAACACCCCAGGATTCCAGAACGTGTCTATTTCAAAGGCAGCACCATGTCTAACTACAAGGTCCTTAATTTTTGCAGCCAAGAAGAACGCCAGACAGCCCCAAAGCTCATACTCTTCTTACTAGACTGTCCTGTTCTCCTGAGTAAATGTGTTCCTAAACTTTTTATTTTTTGTAGTAAAATTAGTCCATGATTTAGGAGTTCAAATGAGGCATATTTCATGGAGAGATACTATACAATATTAAATTAAAAGTATATTCTTGTTTGCTCAGTGGAAACTATATAGACAGATAATATACGTGACTACGACATCACATTAGGAACTTTCTATAAAAAGTTAACAACGGGGACTTCCCTGGTGGCACAGCGGTTGAGAATCTGCCTGCAAATGCAGGGGACAGGGGTTCGAGCCCTGGTCCGGGAAGATCCCACATGCCGCAGAGCAACTAAGCCACACAACTACTGAGCCTGCGTTCTAGAGCCCATGAGCCACAACTACTGAGCCTGCGTGCCACAACTACTGAAGCCTGCGCGCCTAGAGCCCGTGCTCCACAAGGGAAGTCACTGCAATGAGAAGCCCATGCACCACAACGAAGGGTAGCCCCCGCTCACTGCAACTAGAGAAAGCCCGTGTGCAGCAACGAAGTCCCAACAATGAAGACCCAATGCAGTCAAATATTAATTAATTAATTAAGTTTTAAAAAGTTAACAACTATTATTATTTTTAATAGCAGCGCTCACTTCTTGGTGCCTGACTGTGTTCTCAGCCCTGTGCTGAGCACATTTTACATGACCTCATATTCTCTTGTGCCATTGTTTCTGAGTAAAAGTAATGTATTCAAGGAATCCCAGGGCTTGGACAGTCATCTGGTCTGACTTACATCATTTGACTTACAGCAGATTTTCCATTAATGTAATCTTCTTCACCCAATGGGACTTGGGTAATCACTTATTTGTACTTCTTTTTCTTGGGAGGAATAGCGCAATAACAAATTAACTAAGTGCTTGGATCGTAGAGATAGAAGGGGCTGTGAGAGGCCTGAGCTGGCCTCCTGCCTTCAGATGACTGCGCCTGGGGCAGGGTGGGTGGCGGGCAGGAGAGGTTAACTCACCTCCTCAAGGCCACAGTCTGGGTCTCCTTCTAAGATCCTGTCTCCTGCTCAGATCTCCTTCCCCTAAACTGAGCTTCCATGTGGCAGTGAGTTGAGATGTAGCACAGCTGTGCCCTTGGTTCTCCTTGACAAGCGACAGTTTCAGAGCATGGATTGAAGAGGTGAGGCTGAAATAAAAAATGCTTCCTGCAAATGGTATATTGTGCTTTTAACTGGTCATTTTGGAAGAATTTAGGAAAGGCAGCTAAAATTAAAGCCATGGCTCAGAATAAGCATCACCCAAGGGACAGGATCACAGCCGTCTTCTTCCAGCCCCACCTGTGACAACATTCTACCCAGATGAGGAAACAAACATGCTCCCTCCGGCTTCACTTCTACTCAAGCACACCTGCTCCATCCCTCCCATCTGCTAACACCCCAAACCGCAGGGCAGGACGGCCTGAGGATGCAGTGCAGGATTCAGGGAAGTGTTGAGGGGACCTTTCTGCCAGTCTCAAGTGGTCTTTAAATTGCAGAAATGGTATTTAGCACAGAGAGGCTCGTTTTATGGTGTGTGTGTGTGTGTGTGTGTGTGTGTGTGTGTGTGTGTGTGTGTGTAGGGCGCACTCTCTCTGATGATTGTGCCTAAAAGCTGGTCTTTCCTGACCCACTAATGAAGTTTCCTGAATGGCTGAGAAATAGCCTCTCCCGCCATGAAAAAAGCCAGTCCCAGAAAAATCTCTTGCGAGATAGAAAAATCTGAACAAACATAAATCAGACATAGATTTAATGCAGATGCTGACACCACAAGGAGCATGAGGAAAAAGGGAAAATTGGGGGAGAAGCAGCGGCATCTCCCGAATGGAAGGAGAAAGCAAAAGAATAAACCAAAAGACCAACAATTGGTAGCACGGAATTTATCTTGTACCATTCATAACCCTGTCAACCAGAGCATGTGCAGAAGTGACTCTGGAAGGGGTAGGGGAAGCATGGGGCTTTAGAAGAGGACAAAGAACCCACCCAAAACATGAGCTCCCCTCCCCCAGGCTGTGAAGCTACCATCTCCCTGCTTAGGAAGGATGAGGCTCAAAGTGCACTTACACTGGCGGATTTATTTACAGATAAATTATATCCCTGTAATTAAGCACAGAGACTGAACTGAAATGTGTAGTCACAATATTACCCATCCACACTTGTTGGTTTATACTTAAAAGACCGCTTTGAGTTTAAAGTGGCTTTAGGGAACTGGGTAGTTGGGTGGAGGGCAGGAGGTGGGGATGGCGAACCCCAAGGACAAGCTGCATTCTGCCCAGCCAAAGGCCATCTAGGCTGCAACTCTCTTTACCAACTTGCTGGAGAGCAGGGTGGGACGGAGTTAACGCCCCACATGGAAGTTCCATCAGCAGGTCTGGGAGGCGCTGGGGGGCTGAGTCAGTGGGTGAGTCACATCCCCACTACACCCAGGATCGAACACACAGTGGAGCCTTTCAAGGGAAAGGTATGAGTCACGCCTGCACGTCGACCTGGCAGTGCACAGCACGACCTCACCTCTGCAGCACTACTGGCCCACCCGACGGCTGCGGAAGCAGTGACTGAATCTGAATCAAGTTCAACTCTATTAAGTGAACCTCTGCAAGGTCAACATCTGCTACTTGCTTTTTGGCCAGCCAGCAATCTCGAAATGAGTGCAGATGGCTTGGTTAATGAGGCTTTGATAATGGAAACCTGGGTCCTGATTAAATTTTGTGCAGCCTGTGTTTGTGGACACCAGTGTATCCTGCTGGGTTTCTCAGACTGGTCAATTATATGTCAAAAATTATAACAGCAATTGCCCTTTTGAAAAGTATCCTACAGATAATTAGCCTGAAGCCTGTATACGAACAGCTTTGTGTATGTATACACATATATACATATACATACAAATATATATATTAATATGTATACATACAAATACCTATTGTACTTAATGCTAATGTATCTGTATATATAGGTATATATATGTGTGTACATACACAAAGTTGTTCACTGTAGCATTTATTATTGCAACAGCAAATGTCTAACCGTGAATACTCAACAGTAGGATGTTTTAAATTAGGTTATAGCCCATCTATACAGTGGGATGTTATGGAGGTATTAACGAGAAAAAAGTATACTGATATGTATTAGCTATTTTATATGCTATAACTTTTTAAGCAAGCTTAAGATATGTTAAGTGAAAGAAAACTATGTGACAGAAAAGATAACGCAGTAGGGGCCCATTTATGTAAAAAAAAGGATAGACATAAATATAAATTATGAAGGCTTAGTTCTGAAAAAAATGAGGAAAATAGCTGTTAACTGAGTGCAGAGAGGGACTGGCGGTCTGGTGAAGGTGGAGAGGTGTGGGTGAGAATTTGTTTGTTAAAATTAGTTATTTACTTCATGTTTCTTTTAAATACGCCAAACACTAAAGAAAGACACGATAAATGCATCCAATATTCAGAGGCCAAACTATCATAACTGACTCACTGGCTGCTGAAAAAATACTTTAAAATGGTTCCAAGTTTCCATAAATAAGGCTTCAAGTGCCCCCAAAGCAACTTCACTGTTCATTGTTTATACTGCCATGTCTTCTCTTTAGCACCATTTTCAAGGAATTGGGGCATTCCCTTTCCAGATAGTTCCTTTCTCAAGAATTCAGTCATTGATCTAATAATAAAAGGAAGCTATTAGAGACTGTGTGCCAGATACTACTCATGCTTGATAAATCGCATGCCCAAGGGAATATGAAAAAAAGCACACCAACAAAAATAGAATTTAATTCACATTGATTAAAACAATGTGTGCCAAACAGCTGTTTTTGTGGGAGAGAAAAAAATAGCAACATATATCAAGAACTCTAACAACTGAACATAGGAGATTATGGCCCCAATAGGTTTGAATTATTTGACAGACTTTTCTTGATTATTTTGTATCAGGCATTATGCTGAGGATGAGTAGCAGGACAGTATGATGAAAGGAAGAGAAAAGATAAAGCAATAATTACAATGCAATGCAATAAGAGGTAAAGTGGAGGCCAAAAGGAAAGTGCATTTAAGCAAGTGCAAAACCCACATAAACACGAAAGAATGAGGTAAGGAGGGAAAGGTGAGAACACTGCTATTCCTGGGTGTGAAGGGGGCACATCTCAAGCTGCCTCTTCAACAAGCATCTCAAACCTAATACCCCCCAAGTTGAACTTCTTACCCTCTCCACCTCCTCCATTGGCCCTTCCCATGGTCTGCCTCTTCTTAGTCATGGGAGCCGCATCCTTCAGTTGCTCAAGCCACATGCCTAGGAGTCACGATTGAACCCTCTCTGTAATCCTCTCTCCAAAGTGTCAACAAATCCTTTTGGCTCCACTGAAAGGATCCAGAACCCAATCACGTCTTACCAGCTCTGTTGCTTCCACCTTCAGCCAAGCCACCATCATCTCTCGCAGGGCTGCCCCACTTCAATCCATTCTCAGCAGAGCGGACAGGGCGATCGATCTGCATATATGGTAAGACAGATCATGTAATTCTCCAGCTCAAAAACCCCCATGACTCCCATTTCACTGAGTAAAAGCTGAAGTCCTCACTGTGGCCGACCAAGGCCCTGAATGATCTGAGCCCCCCATCCTTCCTACCTCCTTCTACTCCCCGACTGCCCACTCCCCACCACCCCCGGGAGCCTAGCGCTCCCCCCAGCCTCCCCGAGCCACACTTCTCTCCCCCTCCAGTTTTTATTCAATGACCCGTCTCCGTAGACCTTCCTAATCCTCTTACAGAAAATTGCCACCCCTCCTCTTACACCTATCCTCTTATTTTTTATTTTCTCATATCACATATAACTATCAAACACTCTATATTCTACCTATTTAGTTTATTATTTGCCACCTACAACCCACCCCCAGAATATAAGCTCCAGAAAGGTAGACATTTTTGTCTGTTTTGTTCACTGATGTGTCCTCAGAACCTAGAATAACACTCAGAATATTACAGGTGTTCAATAAAAAATTGTGAAATTCATGAATGAATGAGTAGGGTCTGAATGGGGTTTGATATTATCAAAACTGAGGTTGAAGGGAGAAACAAGGGCCCAGCTCTGGAAGGTGCCACTGTAAGAGCTTTGAACCTCATCAGACAATAGAAAATCACAGGAACAAGAGAGATGGTTATACCATTTGTTTGCATGTAAATATATACACAACATAAAGAATGCAGTGGGGTGTGGGAAAGCACGTCTGGTATTTTTGCCATAAACATCTTTGCTGCAAGCAGTTTCATTGCACAACTATCTGGCTGTAGGACAGTTTTGCTTTAAAAGATAAACCAACTGGTTGACAGTTTGGTTTCAGTGCCATTAAAGACAATATAAAAGATGCACCTAGTAACTCACAACAGTCTTCAAGTGCATTAATGATCCATTCTTTGGCTGATTTAGATACACCGCTTGTTCTCTCCTGCACTTTTAACAAAATTTATCAATATTAACAATATTAGAAATTGGAGGCAAAAGAAGCATCAAGGTCCTCCTACCCACTCAAAAGAAATAGTTATATGATTCCCGATGAGTGTAAGTTTCTTGAAAATGTGAAAAATTTTGCCATTTGATAATGGAGAACATGATGTAGATGGAATTTTGGTATTTGGCACAGAATGTGGCTTCCTTGATTTGGTGGAATATAAGGACTAGGCAAGTGATGGAACATTTCAATATAGCCCAGATATGTTCTAGCGGTTACATATGTTCCATATACTGATGAAAAATAGCAGTGTCCCTGTCTGTTTGTTTTACTTCCAGGAAAATCTGGAGAGACTTGCAGCAAATTTTTTTATATCATAAAGAATTTACGTCTGACATTAGATCCTGAATCCTTAATGATCAACATTGAGAAAGAAAGTATCATCACTTTCTCTAAGATATACCCCAATACAACTATAACCCTGAATCTACACATTTTAAAGGTAGTCAAATCTTCTTTTGTGTTTTCATTTTTTACAATAAAATCTTAAAAATTTTTTGTTATTAATTTTTCATGTTTCATTATGTCCTTTTAATCTTTTTTTTATTATGTCCTTCTTATCTTTTACAATAAAATTGTCTTACGGCCAGTTAGTTATGCAGCAAAACTCCTTGCAGCAAAGATTCTTACCACAAAAATACCTGGAACTGGGGAAAAGGCAGGGAAAAGAAAAGCTAAACAATTATTGCAATGATATTTGACAGTGAGGATGGAAATTGTGACAGATTCCAGAGACATTTCAGAGTAGAATTCATGACATGTAGTAGCTAAATTAATGTGGAAGGTGAAGCAGAAAGAGGGAGGACCCAAGGTAACTGAGTTTCTAGCCTGGGTGAAACAGGAGGGGAGGGGGCAGGGCACAACTTTTGAAAGAATGACAGAGCCCGAGGACAGGTCGTAAAAGGATTAGAACCAAATGGGTCCAAGATGGTGGACAAGTCGACTTCCACTAGACCTTGAGCCTCAGTATATGCTCATTGTAACACAGCAGCAAGCTAAATGACACACCCACAGGAGCCATGACAGTTCCAAGGCAAACCATAATCAAAAAAATGGGCGATGGCCCAATTCCTGGAAATCCCTGCCCTTCCAGAAATAGCTGGAATACTCCTCCCATTCATTAGCCTATAAAATTACCCACCACTATAAAAACTGACAACCCCATACCGAGGTGCCTTTTCTCGCCTTCTGAGATGGCCCACGCTCTGTCTGTGGGATGTGTTTTTCTTTAAATAAATCCACGTCTTACCTATCACTTGGTCTCTCACTGAATTCTTTCTGCGATGAAACGTCAAGAACCGGAGCTTCATTAAGTCCTGAAACCAGGTGTGTGGTCTCAGTTGTAAGACTGTGGGTTTTGGCTGGGTTCAAGCCCCAATCAGGGTTTTGGCTGGGTTTGAGTCCCAGTATGGGTTTTGACTGGGTTCGAGTCCTGGCTGCATGGATTCAAGTTCCAATCTGGCTTTAGGCTGAGTTTGAGTCCTGGCACGTGGGTTCAAGTCCCAATCTGAGGTGCACAGTTTCATGGGTGTTTGGGAATGTGTTTAAATGCCATTAAGTAAAGGTAGAACATATGACCTGCAAGGAATGTACTCAAGGCCAATCAGGAGGAAATTCAGGCTGACAGGCCTCTGAACTTTATAATCGATCTCACGCTCTGAGTCATTTTTACATCTTACACAAGTGACTTCCTGTGGCAGATGGTGGACAACTGTCTGTCCTTCTGGTCCTTAAATTCATATTCCCTTATATGAACTGGAATTTAAGGCTGGAAATGTGGGGAGGTTAAAAATAAGCAATTCACACTTAAACTGGAGACACTTGATACTTACTGGATAATACTACAAAAATGTTATGATAGAGAGCTTCAGGGTCCCAGAGGGATGTAATGACTGTAAAAGCAATTCCTATCCTGCTAAGTAGAGAGAGGAGGAGAAATAATAGATAAGGAGATGCTGACATAATATCGCTAACACTGCCTGACATGTTGAGTCGTGTCACAATATTCGGGCTGGGCTTGTTTCATAAAGGCATCTTAGGATGTGCTTTGAATACAGATAGACTTGTTTGCATAGTAAACACATAAACATTACTTAGCTTCTGCAAAGAAACACACTTCCTCTCATTTTCCCTGAACCTTGCAACCCTCTCAGTCTATCTTTCATTTTCTAACTTTTGATGAAGACTTGAATCTAAGGAATGCTTCACTATTTCTCACTCCTTTACAAGAAAAATTTCAATGTAATAAAAACAAGAGGTGGCCCGATGATGAGCGGCAGCTCTCACTTGGTCTCCGTGGTAGGTGGGCTGTCCTGATGCTCCTGCTCCCCGGAATGTCAGTCCAGGGCTGCCAAGTAGAGGCAGAAATCCAAGTTCCATATGAAAGCTCCTTTCTAAAGAGGTTAGCAAGCAGGTAAAAAATGGTAATGCACGGTGTAGGCCAACAGGGTACACAGAAACTAAACAGGCTTGAGCAGAAGTTTGAATCTGCTTTAGAGTTTACAAAACTCCTTCAGGTACGCTCTCTTGCTTGACTTCACAACGACCTGGTGAGGCAGGAATCTTATCATTGTCCTTTTCTGATACGGTGGTAACCTGAGGGAGAACAGCTCACCCCGATTACGTAAATCCACCCTTCTCACGTCTGAGCCTCCCAGCCCGAACCTCGTGCTCTTTCCTCTACTCCATGTTGTTGTTTTAAATGTCGAAAAAGTTTGAGACAAACTTTACATTCTGGTTACCTTCCTTTTCTTTTCCTAGTTCTACAAATTATTTGAGACCAAAATAAATTGTATATTGGGAATGTAAATTGATACAGAAACTATGGAAAACAATATGGAGGTTTCTCAAAAAAACTGAAACCATATGACCCAGCAATCCCACTCCTGGGCTTGTATCATAAAAAAACCAACAACACTAATTTGAAAAGACACATGCACCCCAATGTTCATAGTAGCATTATTTATAATAACCAAGATATGGAAGCAAAACCTGTGTCCATCAACAGATGAATGAACAAAGAAGATGTGCTACATATATACAACGGAATACTACTCAGCCATAAAAAAATGAAATTTTGCCATTTGCAACAACATGGATAGACTTGGAGGGCATTATGCTAAGTGAAATAAGTCAGACTGAGAAAGACAAATACTGTATGGTATCACTTATATGTGGAATCTAAAAAATACAACAAACTAATGAAATAACAAAAAAGAAATAGACTCAGATACTATAGAGAACAAGCTAGTGGTTACCAGTGGGGAGAGGGAAGAGGGGTGGGACAAGATGGGGGAGGGAATTAAGAGGTACAAACTATTGGGTATAAAATAAATAAGCTACAAGGATACATTGTACAGCATAGGGAATAGAGCCAATATTGGATAACTATAAATGGAATATAACCTTTAAAAACTAAGTTGTGTTTGTGTAATTTCATTGAACTCACCTTATAGATTATGAGAAAAAAATAGATGAATCATGAAAAATGCAGCAAAGTTTACTATCCTTCAAAATCTTAGGTAACTTGATTAGTTAAGCGCTTACTACTCTTGTCACTAGCCCCAGGTAGGTAAGTTAAGTCTAACCTTAGGGGAGTGATGTGTGTTTGTCTCCTCCTGTAACATGTAGACTTATGTCTCAAAAAATAAGCACAAGAAAAATAAGGTACTTAACTATCTAGAGCCTGTCAAGAAGACAAATGAGAGACTTCATATTACATTGCATTAAGACTTTAGACATCCTTCCTGCATACATGATCGTATTTAATCACATTGATCCTATTTGAGGCTATTGCTGTCCTCTGGAGGGAGATGAGGAAGGTGAGGCTCAGAGACATGTGTTTGCTGAGTTCATACTGTTTGTGAGCAGAAACCAGAGACTAGACTCCAGGCTCAGATTTTCATACAAGCTCTGCCACTAAATAGCTCTGTAACTGAGGCAAGACACTCTTCTCTGGGCTTTAGTCCCCTTTTAAATTAAATAACAGATTTTAACAATACAATCTCTAAGCTCCTTCGAGCACTGACATTGCAGGGTTCAACGACCAGTCCCCAGGCCCCTGATTCCTGGTCCATCCCTCTTTCCACCACCCCATCCTGCCTTCCTTTCTCCAGCCTAACAGGCTCTTATTCATCTAGGAGAGCTGTGATGTCTCGGACCAAACTTGGACACAGGGGCACTGCCCTCAAACCTGAGGAGCCGTGGGGTCAGGACAGTCCAAGAGGGCTTCCCACTGGCCACAGCTCAGAAGAGATATAAGTAAGATCCAGAAGAACAAGGCAGCAACGAAAAACACTGGGTTAACAACAGCCAAAACAAGATAAACACTGAAAGCCAAGGATCTCAGCTAAGACTGACAGTCCTGTGCAGCTGCGAGCCATGAGCCGGCCAGAGGTCAAGAAAGAAGGGGTCATGCAAACAGGGGGGCAACCATGCGTCGGACATCAAGAAAGAAAAGTGGCCACATGGACACCAGGTGGAGAGCTGACCCGTGATGCCAACAGTCAGATGGCCAGCGTGATTCAGATGCTGGATCAGGACAAGGACGGTCTCCTCTCTGGTCTTTTATATTGCTTTTAATCGTTTAGAGTGTAGGGTATAAACTAAAGTGATCATGGTGACCTAGCAAGCCAGAACTTTCTGGATAAAGGAGCAGTGGAATTACAGGTGGAGAGGAGTGGGATTGCTAAATGGACGCGGTTCTTGTCGCTTCCCACACCCAGGCACACCACACCACGTGCGCTATTACAGCCTCCACGTGGAGGAGACTCTGCGCTCCGCCGAGCTTGGTGAGGGTCTGGCACGCTGGTGACCCGTGAGATAAGCCTGCCTGCCTGCCTCTGTGACAAGGTCAGTCTTGCTTCCGCTGAAGCCTGTTTCCCCTGAAGTAAACAAGTGTGGAGAAAGGACTTGAGAATTTGGGGCTTGTGAAGAAAGCTTCGCAGATGTGATCGTGAAATTATTTACTTAAGAAGCCTACTTCTGTGGGGGCAGGGGAGAAAATCCTACATCTACTGGACGCTGTAGGGGGCGCTGTGATGCACGACGCAGACCCCGCCCGCCAGGAACTGAGAGCTCCTCCCCGCTGCGGAAAGCGTGGGCGGCGGCAGCTCGCAGCTCGCTCCCCGACCCGGACCCCCGGCCTCTGCAGGGGCAGCCTCGTCCGCGGTCACGCTCCCCGCGCTGGGGAGCCCACGTCCAGTGACTGGCTGCTGTGGGCGTCTAAAGGTGCAGCCCCCTCGCTCCAACTGGGGCCACTCTAGCTCCAGAGCCCCACCCCCACCCCCGGGGCTGTAGAACTAGTCCTCCCGGGCCCCCGCTGTCTGGTCCTGCCGCACTGATTTCCCCACGTGATTCTGACAGTCGTTCCAGCAAACGTCCTGCAAGTGAGTCACCGCCTAAGTGCTGGCTTCCAGGGTAACCGACCTGCAGCAGACACTCCAACAGGCGAGGAACAATTGCTTAAAACAAGATGACTGACTGGGATTTATCAAGTAACAACAACAGCAACAAAAAGCAATAGTAATAACAGCTACTTTAAATGAGCTCTTACTACGTGTCAGGCATAGTCTGTTATCCCATAAAATCCTCACAGCCGGGCTACTGAATAGAGACTAGTATCTCCGTTTTACAGATGAGAACACTGACGTCTAAAGAGGGTGGAATACTGTTCCCAAGGTCGCAGAACTGATAAGATCTGTCTGGCATTTGTACTCAGGTCTGTCTGGTCACAAAGCCTGCACACCACCTCTATTCTAGTATCCACACTGGAAGCACTTTTGCCGTCAGATAGAATTGTGAATCCAAGCAGTTATTATGCAGGGATCACCTCGATATTCTAAGAATCGCATTGCATTGGGAAAGCAGGAAGGGTAGGAGAGAAAGGGAGTGTGAGCAGTGTTTCCTGTGCTTTGTTCTAATTGAAATCAGAGATAAACAGACTTCATTAAGTTCGATCTTATAAGGAATCTTACCTAAATCTATTCTTCGTTAGTAATTGTTGAGTTGAATTGTGTCCCCCCAGAAGCTATGTTGAAGTTCTAATCCCCAGTGTGTGACCTTACTGGAAACAGGGTCACTGCAGATGCAGTTAGTTAAGAGGAGGCCATCCTGGGGTGAAGGGGCCCTACTCCAACATGGCTGGCGCCCTCAAGACAAGACAGTGTGAAGGCCCGGGGGAGAAGCCATGTGACCGCAGAGGCAGAGTTGGAGAGGGGCCGCTCCAAGCCAAGGAGCACCAAGGATCACCAGCCGCCCCCAGGAGCTAGGACAAGGCAGTGAAGGGTTCTACCCAGAGCCTCAGAGGGGGCATGGCCCCGCGGACTCCTTGGTCTCAGACTTCTAGCCTTCAGAACTGTGAGAGAATGAAGTTCCGTTGTTTTAAGACACACTCTCTGTGGTACTTTGTTATAGCAGCCACAGGAAACTAGTACAGAATCATGTAAACACAGGGAAAAATGGATATAGCATTTTCTGCCCATCAAGTTTATGTCCACCAAACTTTTTAATTGGAAAAATTCACGTCTGATAAAACCACCACAAGCAGTAGTGTATCAGTAGATGTTTAACAACCAGCTCCAAAAAAAAGGGTATTTGTAGGTACGTGTGTGTCAATATATGTCTATAACTGATATAAAGGGTATGTAACACAATTTAGAAATAATAAAATATACATTGCTCTTTATTATCAATTCAATCTAGCCAACTGATTCTCACAGAAAGCTTTCTGTTGATTTTTGCTAAATTCCGAATCTGTAGCCAGCCCGGAGTTATAACTGATGAATGAGTCATGACATGAATGTCACTGGTAAGATTATATTTAATTCAAATTCTAGTTAGTAGGCATCTTTCACTGAAGTGAAATGGGTTTTAATAAATGATTATCGTCGCTACTCTAAAATAATAATGGATAACACTTACTGAATATTTACTATGTGTCAGTCTCCACGCCAGGCACAGAGGACACAGCAGTCCCCAGACACAGTTCCTCCTTCGTGGAGCTTAGGCTAAGAGAAGACAGACACTAACAGAAAAGTTAGTGTGCAGGAGATGCAGGGCACCATTCAATTTAGGAGGCTAAGATACTGAGAGTTTCCTCCCCAGCTGAGGACTGAGTCAGAGGACTGGCACTGCAGTCCTAAGGAGAAAGGATGTGTTGGAGATACCTTTGGTGGGACTTTTGGACATGATTTGGTGAGTGGATATAAACACGAAGGAAAAAGAGGAAGGATGAAATACTCAGCTTTGTGGCGTAAAGTACTTTCATTCAATTATCAATTTAACGAATATTTACTGAGCACCTACAAATGACAGGCAGCATTCTAGGTATTGAGGGTGCAGTGCTGAGCAAGAAAAGGCACCTTAGTGAGACGTGGGGAGGAGACAGACAATCAATGGGTCAATTAGTCAATAAATCGTTAAGTGATGGCTGCTAAGCAAAGCATTAAAATAGGCTGATGTGATAGAGGAGGAGACTTTGGATTGGACTGGGTGGCGGTGGGGGGGGGGACCTGTCTGAGGAGATGACATTTAAACTAAGTTCTGAAGAACAAGAACAAGACAACCGTGCAAAGTAGGAGAAACAGCGTCACAGGAAGAGGGACTACTTGCTGAAATTCTCTAAGACAAAAATGAGCTTAGTGAAATGAGAAATGGGTAGGGTTGCCAGATATAGAAATAAAAATACAAGATATTCAGTTAAATTTGAATTTTAGATAACCAGCTATTTTTATTTTAGTATTAATATGTCCCATACAATATTTGGAACATACTTATACCAAGAAAAAAAAACTTTGTTGTTAATCTGAAATTCAAATTTAACTGGGTGCATGTAGAAAACTCCTAAAGAATCAACCACAAATTCTTAGAACTAATAGCAATTACATGAAGATTTGTGGACACAAGTTTAATATACAAAAGTCAACTGCTTTCCTATATATCAGCAATGAAAAATTGGAATTTTATTTTATTTTTCTATTTATTATTTATTTTTTAATTTTTTATTTTTTGGCTATACCACACGGCTTGTGGGATCTTAGTTCCCCGATCAGGGATCGAACCCCAGGTCCACATTAACCACTGGACCACCTGGGAATTCCCAACAATTGGAACTTTAAATTAAAAACACAATACCATTTGCATTACCACCAAAAAAAAAAAAAAAAAAGTAAAGGAAAAAGAAAGAAAGAAAAAAAGAGAGAAAAAGAATAAGAATAAAGAAAGAAACACTTAGACTTAGGAATATATAAACCTAACAAAATATGTACAAGATCTATATGAAGAAAACTAAAAAGAGCTTTGATGAAAGAAATCAAAGAAGATCTAAATAAGTTCAAGGATAGGCAGAGACAATATTGTCATGATGTTGGTGCTTCTCATCCTGACCTATAGAGTCAGTGCAGTACCAATGAAAATACCAGGAAGTTATTTTGTGGTTATCAAGAAACTGATTCTAAAGTTTGTATGGATAGGAAAAATGCCCACAATATCCAACATAATATTGAAGAGGAACAAAGTTAGAGGACTGACATTACTCAACATCAAGACTGTAAAGCTACAGTAATCAAGACAGTGTAGTACTGGTGAAAGAATAAACAAATGGCCAGTAGAACAGAATAGAGAGTTCAGGAATAGACCTGCGTAAGTATAGTCAATGGTTCTTTGACAGAGATGCAAAGGCAATTCAACAGAGAAAGGATAGTCTTTCCAACAAATGGTGCTAGAACAACTGGACATCCACATGCAAAAAATTAATCTAGAATAGACCTTACACCCTTCCCCCAAATTAGCTCAAAATGGAACATAGACCTAAATATAAAATTTAAAACTATAAAACTTCTGGAAGATAAGATATGAGAACATCTAAGTGTTGCGTTTGATGACGACTTGTTAGATACAACACCTAACAGCACAATCCATGAAAGAAAAATTCGTTAAGTAGGATTTCATTAAAATTAAAAACTTCTGTTGAAAGATATTGTTAAGAGAATGAAAGAACAAGCCAAAAACTGAGAGAAAATATTTGCAAAACATGCAAGTAAAGAAGTTGTATTCAAAATAGCACAAAGAACTCTTAAAACTCAACAATAAGAAAACAAATGATCCAATCATAAAGAAGGTAAAAGATCTGAATAGACACTCATCAAAGAAGATACACAGGTGGCAAATAAGCCTCTGAAAAAATGCTCAACATCTTATGTCATCAGGAGATTGCAAATTTCCTAACAAACTATATAGCTATTAGAATGATTAGAATCTAAAACACTGACACCACCAAATGCTGGTGGGACTGTGGAGCAATGGGAACTCTCACGCCTTACTGATGGGAATGCAAAATGGTACAGCCACTTCAGAAGACACTTTGGCAGTTTCTTACAATGCTAAACATACTCTAACCATACAATCCAGCAATCGTGCTCCTTGATATTTACTCAAATGAGCTGAAAACTTTTATCTACAAAAAACCTGCACATGAGTGTTTATAGCAGCTTTATTCATAATTGCCAAACCTTGGAAGCAATAAACCAGGGGTTGGAGGGGAATCAGAGGGGAGTTGAGTAGCTGGGGCACCCAGGATCATTAGGTCAGTGAAACTATTCTGTGTGATAATGTAACTCCAAAAAAGATTAACATGTGCCACTAAGCACATGTCATTATACATTTGCCCAAACCTATAGAAGTGTACAATATAAAGAGTGAACTATGGACTTTATTTAATAATAATGTGTTAATATTGATTCACTAGTTGTAACAAATGTATCACAAGATATCAATAGGGAAAATTGTGTGGGAGGGTGGAGGGGGTATATGGAAACCCTACTTTCTGCTCAATTGCTCTAAAAATCAAAGTATATTAATTAAAAAAAGAATTTAACTGGGCATCCTGGATGGTACCTGGCAACCCTAGGAACACAGAGAAACCCCTGTGGTTGGACTTAGTGGGTGAATGGAGAGTGGAATGGGATAAACTTAAAGAAGTAGAGAAGGGCCAGAGTACAGAGAGTTTGTAAACCAGAAGGAGCTGTGATTTCATTCCAAGTGAAATGCGATCCCCTGGAAAGATCAGTATTTAAAAAATTCTCTCTGGCTGCCATGTGGAGAATGGATGATTCCTGCCGTGGAAGCGGGAGTCCTTTCCAAGGAGCTTGCATTTGCCCAGGCAGGAAGTGAGGGCGCCTTGGCTGTTGGCAGAGGAGGTGGAGAACAGTGGTCAGATCTCTAAAGTGGGGACAGAAACAACAGAGTTTTGGGCTGGGACTGGGGACGGAGAATGAGTGGAAGAGAGGAGACAGACCTTTTTACGGAGATGGTAAAGACTAGGTGTAAAAAGTCAAGAGTTTTTTGTCCTTTGAGATGTCTATTAAATATCCAAGTGGAGGTGTCAATTTTACTGAGCTAGGGAATGATGTCATTAATTTATACCAGAAACAATGGGGAAGGAGCAGTTTGCATGGAAAGGTCATAAACTGGATTTTTGACATGTTAAATTTGTGACACTGTGAGAGATCTGAATGCATGTGTTGAGTAGGCAGCCACATGTCTTAGTCTAAAGTTGAGAAGAGAAAGTTTGGCCTGGAGATACCATTTGGAAATTGCTGGTACGTAAGATACAACTGGAGTCATCGTGTTGAATGAGGTTTCCTGTTGAGGCTCACATGTCCTAATCTTTGCTTTATAACCCAGGATGGCACAGAGTAGGGTAAGCAGTCTCTCCAAGGCTGGCTACTGCTCCCCATAGGCTACAACCCAGGTCTTTTCTCCTTTGGACCCCCAAACTAGATTCCACTGGGTCCCTACCAACTTGTTCTGGCGGGTGGAGATGGGGGCACAGAGCTTGGCCTTTACATTACTTCTCATTGTATTCTTCCTCTCATCCCACCTCTCCCTCTCTCCCTCTCCCCGAATCTTTGAGCTCTTTAATGAGTCGAGGGGATGAAAAGGGACCTGTTCCAGAGTCACCATCACCTCACCCCCAGGTTATTAGTGCTTCCACTTAAAATTTGCCTCATTTCTGACAACACTTCTCCCAAGGCAAGTGTTGGTCTGCATCACATAGTCTGAGTAGGGCTGAGGTAGAAGAACACAACAAGCTGGTTAAACCCCAAGTACAGGGGCTTCCCTGGTGGCGCAGTGGATGAGAGTTCGCCTGCCGATGCAGGGGACACGGGTTCGTGCCCCGGTCCGGGAAGATCCCACATGCCGCGGAGTGGCTGGGCCTGTGAGCCACGGCCGTTGAGCCTGCGCGTCCGGAGCCTGTGCTCCGCAACGGGAGAGGCCACAACAGGGAGAGGCCCACATACCGCAAAAAAAAAAAAAAAAAAAATCCCAAGTCCAATTTCACCAGCTATCTGTTCCTTGTTGTGGGTCCCTTCTCCGGTCTGCACATGTGTCTCCTTCCACCATCTTAAACAGCCAACTGTTTTGATTATCAGTGCACTGACAGAACCCTCCCATCATTCTTGAGATATTTTCTCCTTTAGTTTCTTTAGAGTGAGAATCTAAGGTGAGGATTCTCTAGGAATGAGATAATAGTCAGTAGGGAGGTAAAATCTGCTTTTGTCAAATCACTCTCGCTTTTATTGACCTGGATAATTACCTGGGATTTGTGCAGCTACTTATTTTCTAATTCTTCTCTCTACCAGAATTCTTTTTTATGTCCAAATTTTAAAATTACTTTTTAATTGAGGCATAACATGAATATAGTAAAGTGTCTAAATTGCCCAGTTCTTATATGTACGATAAATGATTTTTAAGCTTGTATACAACTATGTAATCCATACTGTTTTTAACCTTTTGTTTTCTTTCCAGAAGAGCGAAAATAAAACATGTCACAGAAAATATAGTTAGTTATGCTAGTTAATCTCTTTAGACCAACATTCACAAACTTTTGGATCTCTGGACCACTTTACACTGCTAAAAATTATTGAGACCCTTGAGAGCTCTTTGCTTGTGTTACTTGAGAGATAGGTAGGTAGGTAAGTAGGTAGATAGACGATAGATAGATAGATGTATATTAGATATATATTATAAATTAAATCTGAAAAAGTTACAAAACACAAGAGTACAAAAGCACACATTCCATTAGATTTTGGAATAATGACACCATGGGAAACTTTTCTGTATACTTGTGAGAGGATGAGGGTGAAAAGAGCAAATAATGTCTTAGAATTGTTATGAAAATAGTTATTATTATTACGGAAATAGCTTTCACCTCACACACTCCATGAAAGAGCCTTTAAGCTCTCCGGCAATGATCAAGAGACAACACTCTGAAAATGACTCTTCAAGACCTCAGTTTTTATTTCTACATAATAGGACATTAGACTAGATCATCTTTCATAGTCTTTTCACTCCGATTTCTATGATCTCTGACTTCCATTTTCTGCTGCTCCTTTAAGTTCACAAAACACTTTCCCACATTCACTTATTTTCTTTCTCACTGCTGCGAGACAGTAGAATGACCCATGTGTTATATAGAGCACTGGGAAAGGCGAGGAGTGCAAAGCTGATCTCTAGAGATCAGCTCTAAAAGCTTCCAGGACCTCATCAGACGCCATAGAGCCTGATGTGCTGGAAGGCTTCCTGCGTGATCAGATATGAGATCCCCATTTCTGCTTCACCGGAGTGCTTTGTATATAGTGGCGTTCCACATAGATTTAATTGTTTAAAAAGAGGGTATTCCAAGCAAACAAACAAACAAACAGACAAGATAAACTGAACCTCCGCAAAATTAAAACCTTTTGTGAATCAAAAAACACAATCAGGGACTTCCCTGGTGGCGCAGTGGTTAAGAATCCGCCTGCCAATACAGGGGACACGGGTTCGATCCCTGATCTGGGAAGATCCCACATGCCACGGAGCAACTAAGCCTGTGAGCTACAACTACTGAGTCCATGAGCTACAACTACTGACCCTCCGTGCCACAACTGCTGAAGCCCATGTGCCTAGAGCCCGTGCTCCACAACAAGAGAAGCCACCGCAATGAGAAGCCCATGCACCACAGCGAAGAGTAGCCCCGCTCTCCACAACTAGAGAAAGCCCGCACACAGGAATGAAGACCCAACGCAGCCAAAAAAAAAAAAAAAAAAAAAGTCACAATCAAGAAGTGGACAGAACAGGAGAAAATATTTGCAATTCACATATATGACAAGAGTCTAGTGTCCAGAATATGTAAGGAAGTTGTCAACTCAATAATAAAAAGACAAGTAATCCAATTTTTTAAATGGACAAAAGATTTGAATAGATATTTCTTCTAAAATATATATACAGGGGCCTCCCTGGTGGCGCAGTGGTTAAGAGTCCGCCTGCCGATGCAGGGGATACGGGTTCGTGCCCCGGTCTGGGAGGATCCCATATGCCGCGGAGCGGCTGGGCCCGTGAGCCATGGCCGCTGGGCCTGCGCATCCGGAGCCTGTGCTCCACAACGGGAGAGGCCACAACAGTGAGAGGCCCACATACCGCAAAAAAAAGAAAAAAAAAAATAAATAAAATAAAATATATATACAAATGGCCAAGAAGCAGATAAAAAGATGCTCAACATCATTAGTCACTATGGAAATGCAAATCAAACCCACAGTGAGATACCACTTCACACCTACTAGGATGGCTATAATCAAAACGAGAGGTAATGATAAGCGTTGATGAAGCTGTGGAGAAACTGGAACCCTCCCACATTCTTGCTGGGATTGTACAATGGTGCAGCTGCTGTGGAAAACAGTTTTGCATTTGTTCAAAAAGTTGAACATAGAGTTACCATATGACCCAGCAATCTCACTCCTAGGTATATATCCAAGAGAATTTAAAATATATGTTCACACAAAAACTTGTACACAAATGTTCATTGCAGCAATATTTCAAAATAGCCCAAAGTGGAAACAACTCAAATATCCATCAACTGAGAAATGATTAAACAAATTTGGTATACCCATACAATGGAATATAATTCAGCCATGAATAAAGTCCTGATTCATGCTACAACATGGATGAACCTTAAAAACATTATGCTAGGTGAAAAAGCCAGACACAAAAGGCTACATATTGTATGATGACATTTATGAAATGTCCAGAATAGACAAATCCATACAGAGAGAAAGTAGATTAATGGTTGCTAGGAGATGGGGAGAGGAGAGAATGGTGAGTGACTGGTAACAGGTATGGAGGTTTTTTTGAAATAATAAAAATGTTCTGGCATTATACAGTTGCATAACGTTGTGGATAAACTGAAAACCACTTTACTATATGAAAACTACTTTATTCGTATATACTTTAGTATATACTAAAAACCACTTTAAAATGATGAGTTTTGTGTTCTATGAATTATATCCCAAACAAATATTGTGGAAAAAGTGTTGCCCTCCAGAAATTATTATTTGGAGCTTTAGAGACAACTTGAGACAAACTTTGTGATCCAGAAACTAAACAAATGGGTGGAGGAGACTGTAGTGTAGATTTCTGCTGAGGAGGAGTTTGTGGAGAACCCTTGTTGCCAGATTGAGTGCAGCATTGGACTTAGTTCCTGGGTCACTTCGCTCCCAGGGCAACTGCTGTCGAGCTCAGAGTTTGAAAATGCAGTTGTCTGGGACTTCCCTGGTGGTCCAGTGGTTAAGATTCCAGGTAGGCTTCCACTGCAAGGTGCGTGGGTTCGATCCCTGGCTGTGCTGCATGCTGCACGGCACAACCAAAACATAAATAAATAAAAAAAATTTTTTTAATGCCATTGTTTAAGCTGAGTGAATACAGTGCTGGTGGGGCAGATGCCAACCCACAAGAGAGTATAGACAAGCCAGTTTAAGGGCTGCCTGCCACGCCCTAAGCCTCGGTTAGGGCAGAACTTACATGCATTCTTGTGAAACTCAGGCAGAGATGAAACTTTAGAAACTATTAGAAAGAAGGAAACAAGAAGAAAACCCAAAACACCAGCGTAACCATGACAGCACATGGGTCCCATACACCGCGGAAAAATCATCTGCTTCCTCATGGAGTGCCTTTTCTCTGGTCACCTGTGGAGTTTGGGAAGGGTGATCCAATCAAAGCAGCCCTCATTTGAATTCATTCCCCAAAAAAGAACACAAAGGCAGGAGAATGGAGTTTAATGGCAAAAGACACATTTTTAAATATGACAGAAACACATTGGATGGTGTGAGACGGGGTAAGTCCAGGAGCGAATGGACAGGTGAACTTTCTCCTGAAGCCACGCCCGGATCTACAGGTGGAGCAAGAACTGGGAGACGGAAGAAGCAGAGTGAGACTCAGGCTCCAGGTGGTAGCTCCACGGCGAAAAGGAGACCAATCGGTCCTAAGGTAGAGGGACTTCCAGAAAAGGACCACAAGGGCGGGTCTCGGCATCCCAGGTAAGGGACCAGCCTGGTGTCAGTGGGGCTGCATTCAGGTGTCGACTTCCTGGGGTTGCAGAGGTACCACATCAGTAGGTACCCTGGTCTGAATGTTCAAGGCACGACTAAGATGACCCCACGCAGGTGGGAGGGAGGAGGCCCCAATAGGCTGGCGTGCAGGACTTCTGCAAGGGGCACAGGGTTTGAAAGGTATGTCATGTCTTGTGTGTTACCTAGGCTGATGATCCCAGAGCTCTGAGTTTACACTGAAGCAATGATATTCAAATGCAAACAAATAGTAACTGGACAGATATATGACTGCAACCACTGCATAGCATAAGCTATATATACATTTACGTATTTACACTCCCAGGGAGAGAGAAGTGGAAAGATTTCTCTAAAAAAAGAGAAAGAAAGAAAAGTATACAGCCTTTTGATTAGTTTTCTCATGTTCTGTCTTCATGTAAAATGAAATTTAGGGCCAAAGGCTGTAAACAGTAACAAATATGCAACATCCATCTGGAGTGATATATGAATAGTCACTAAGGAAACGTTTCCAAGAAAGAAACCATAAATGCTTTCACCAAAGCCAGATAATTAGAAGTGTTGTTAAAAAAACAGTGTAGGATTAAAAAAAAAAATCCCTGGTTAAGATAAAACAGATTTGATTACATTTTAGTTGCCAGTTCTCCTCCAAATCCTTAAAATCTTTCATGAAAATGAATTAAAATCGTAATTCTTAATAGGAAATTTGAGAACAATCAAGCTCTCTCAATAGATTAGAATGTTGCAAATTTCTGAAAATAATGTATAATCTTAAGAGTACAATACGTCACACATTATTTTCTTCTCCTAACTCATGGGATGCTTTTTCCCTTTGCAGTTATATGAAAAAGATCCTCTATATCCTTTTTCTGTTTCAGTAAGTTTAGAGAAGGTAAATTTCATTACTATAATTTCATGTAGGCTTGCAAACAAAGACTGGCCCACATCATAAAGAGAACCACGGAGTGTCTGAAACATATCTGGCAACTGTGATTATCCACGAAGTGCCCTTTGAGTTGGGGCAGGATTGTGTGAACGAGGAACTAAAGCACAGAAGGGAAAAGTAAGCCTGGGATAAGAGCCTGAGTCAGGAGAAAACCCTGGTAGGTGGAGAGCTCTGGTACTCCCTGTCTTCTGGGCTGTGGTACCCGCAGGTAGGCTCACAGTCCCTTCTCTGAGATTCGTGGGGTCAGATGTGTTTCCAAGTTCTGAATGGTTGGGGCTTCATGAAGGTACTCTATTTCGGATATACTGTGACAGATGGTGTGACACCCCAGGGAGGCTGGAGCAGCAGCTCACAACCCAACACAGCAGCACGTCTGCAGTTTCTGTATGAACATCACACTAACGGGGATAAAGGGAGACTAAGAATAGCCTCCAGTCAGTTCAGACCAGGTTTCGCCTTCAAATGACTTCTGAAAATCTTTTGGTTTTCAGGAATTTCTTCGGAATTGTGGGCAAAAGATGGTGAACCTGTAATTAAATGTAAGAGTCTGTGCCCTCTTCCTCTGCACGGAGGGAAATCCTCTCTGGGCTCTGGGTGGAAAGTCCTCTCCAGTGGCTCCTTCACTCTTTCCCCCTGGAGCTCCACAGCAGAGCTTGAACAAGAGACGGCAGCGTCCCGATCCCTATGCGACCCTGGCTGGACCATCAATGAGTCTTGAAAGAGGTGCGTTTGACTTTCAGTCAAATGTGGAGATCCTCGTTAGTTACACCCCAAGAGAAGGATTTTGTATTTGCTGGATCTGGTGCAGCATGGTGAGTACGTGAGTATCCAAATAATCCTGGGGAATCTTTCACTCTATTGCTCACTTTTACCTAAATTAAGTGTATCGTTTGTCTCAACAGTTGATTAAAAAACATCTTAGTTTCCTGATGAACTTAGATGGATAAGGATCCCTGGCTGTTCTCCTGCTATCCTCTCCCTTTCTCTCCCCACTGAACCCTCTGCCCCCAATCCAAGTTAAATGGAATTAAAAGTATGAGCAAATTTTGAAAAACCTTATTTGGGGTATTGAGATAACTAGCACTTTGTTTTCAAGCATAACAGATGTAGCCAGTGTGACGTAAAGTCATCTTTTTGGCTGTGAACCAATTTTTAAGTTTGAAATGGCCAAGTGGTCAGTTTAAGAACTGAAAATGCCATTTTCTTGGTCTTCAGACCTACTCAATGGAGGAAAATAATGAAGGAAAGAAATATAATGTAAGCTACTTGCCACTTAAAATGTTCTAGTAGCCGCATTTAAAAATGTTAAAGGAAGCAACTGAAATTAATTTTAATAATATGTTTTATTTAAGCTAATATATCAGGAACATTAACTTAATATAAAAAATAATGAAATAACTTACATTCTTTTTTTCACACCAAGTCTTTAAAGTCTTGTGTGTGTTTTTTACTTAAAGACCATCTCAAATTGTACCAACCACATTTCAAGTGTTCAGTCGCCACGTATGACCATCAGCTACTGTGCGGGGAACGTGAAAGTTTAGAAAACAGAGCCAGCACCCAAACCCTCAGCAATTTGTGATTCTTCTGGGGAAAGAATGGCTCCTACTTAAACTAATGAAGCACACAGGATTCAGGAAGAGGATCGCATGTCATTCCTTGGCTAAGCAGAAGTCACAATTTGAATCCAAAATTGGAGGAAACAGTGCAATGGAAAAGTTTTGCCCATCAGTTTTTTTGCAAACCCAGGTATCTCTGTTGACTTTAACCCTGGTAGCAATGTAAACCGCTCTGAGGAAAGCAAACGTGAACATGGTAAATAAGTGTTGCAATGGTTCAAAAGTAAAATTCAAGCGTGTTTATGCACTTAGGCTTCCTGCCCTCTGGAGCCAGGGAATTTAGATTTGGCAAGCTTGTTTTAGAGTAACCGGCTGCATCTAGATTTTCACCACTATAAAATGAAAATAATATACAGTGTTTGTTACAGGCATTGTTCTCAGTGTATTACATGCACTGATTTGTTTAATCCTCACAATAATTGTATAAGGAAGACACTATGTTTGATTTCCACTTGAAAGATGAAGAAACTGAGACCAAAAAGGTGAAGTAACTTCCTCACAAGGTCACAGAGCTAAGGAGAAATCAATTAGAATTCAAACCCAGTTATTAATCGTTATTCTCTAGACTACTAGATCTACAAGGTGAAAATAAGATGAAACCTCATTATCTTAAATACAAATTATAGTATAAATGCAATATATTAATATTCAGAAACAACCCTTTATTAATGAAAATGACTTTTGTTAAAGGAAATCCTATTCTGTTTATGTTTACATTATAGGTAGCTTGTCTCATGTTGTATTCAGACAGCTAAAATTTAAACTCATTCATTCATTTATTCTGCTCAAATATCAACTCTCGGTGAGACTTTCCCTGATCACTTAAGGTAAAGTAGTAACAACCTCCCAGCCCTTGGCAATCTCATTCTTCCTTAATTATAAATTTATACATATAAATTCCTCATTATAAATTTACTTACATGTTTGTGCTGACTCTCTCCATCCTTAATAATATAAGCTCCATGCAGGCAAGACTTGTTTTCTGTTTTGTTCACTACTATATTGCCAGTACCTAAGAACAATGTTTGGATCTTAGTAAATTCTCAATAAATATTTATTAATTGAATAAATGAATGATTTTTATATTTATTCATTCATTTATGCTGAAACAACACACATAGCAATTATGTACATAGACTGTGGAGCAAAATATACTTGTGTTAGGGGTATAGCTGCCATTTACTATTTGTAAAATATACAAATAATAATAAATATATTGACCTTGTAAGGTTATAGGGAATAGGATACCACTTTCTAAAAGTGACATAGAGGCTGACACACTGAATGTGGTTGTGTTGTTATTTTTGTAACATTTTTATTACTTATCCATTCCTTAAATAAATACAGTGCCAAACACTGTGCTGGGTGCTGAAGGACCTTGCCTTGAAGAAGACATCTCTTTTGAGATACCTCGTAGATTGTAGATAGATTGCTGGACTGATGAGAAGGAAAGGAACTCTTCAGGACGCCACAGCCCTGCAGGCTTTAGCCCCGACCCCAGCCCTTAACCACAGAGTGACCTGAAAGCAGAGTCAGGAGCTGGGAGCAGTAAGCAAATGAGACGTGCAGTGTTTCCCTGAGGGCAAAGGCTGAGAGCTGTACAGCAGTCGGGAGCTCCAGCCTTGGGCCGGTGCCAGGTGGGCGAGGGAAGCCTGTGTTCTGACATCAGCCGGGGGTTTTCAGAGAGGACTAAAGTAGACAGTGTCAGCTTCAGTAGTAGCAGAAGGAGGCACAAGTTCTCTCTGATGAAGTTTGCATGACTTCCATGCACTCAAGCAAATATGGGTTCAAAAAGATCACCAAACACACAAATAAACAAGACATCATGTCATAGAAAAAGGAGATAAACAGACTTGGACCCCAAAGGATTTCATATTTTTAAATTCTCAGATAAAGAATACATAATTCTTAAATACGAAGTATTTGTGGAAATAAAGAATGGGATCATAAATTTGATCAAGAAACAAAATGATGGGTTGATTTACAAAACAACCTAATAGAACATTTTTTTTCTTTTTAGTTGGTTTACAATGTTGTGTTCACACATATATAATGTATATATAAGCATCTATGTAAAGTATATATATAAGTATATATATACATATATAAAGTGTATATATATACTTCTTCAGATTCTTTTCCATTATAGGTTATTACAAGATATTTAATATAGTTCCCTGTGCTATAGAGTAGGCCCCTGTTTTTTTTCTGTTTTATGTATAGTAGTGTGTATCTGATAATCACAAATCCCTAATTTATCCCTCCCTCCCCTTGCGCTTTGGTAACCATAAATTTGTTTTCTATGTATGTGAGTCTGTTTCTGCTTTGTAAATAAGTTCTTTTGCATCCTTTTTTTTTAGATTCCACATGTAAGTGATATCATGTGATACTTGTCTTTCTCTGTCTGACTTCATTTAGTATGATAATTTCTAGGTCCATCCATGTTGCTGCAAATGGCATTATTTCGTTCTTACTTATGGCTGAGTAATATTCCATTGTATACATGTACCACATCTTATATATATACCACATCTTCTGTATCCATTGATCTGTTGATGGACACTTAGGTTGCTTCCATGTCTTGGCTATTGTGAATAGTGCTGCTTTGAACATTGGGGTGCATGTATCTTTTTGAATTAGAGTTTTTGTCTTTTCCAGATAGATGTCCAGGAGTGGGATTGCTGGATCATATGGTAACTCTATTTTTAGTTTTTTAAGGAATCTCCATACTGTTCTCCACAGGGGCTGCACCAATTTACATTCCCACCAACACTGTAGGAGGGTTCCCTTTTCTCCACACCCTCTCCAGCATTTATTATTTGTAGCCTATTTGATGATGACCACTCTGACCAGTGTGAGGTGCTACCCCATTGTAGTTTTGATTTGTAATAGAACTTTTTAAAGTGAAATGTATAATTGTTGAAATTGAAAACTCAATGGATATATTAGTGTATTAATAGTAACTGAAGAGAGACCATATGATTCTAAACGTATAAACTATGGGAAAGAGATAAAGCGATGTGGAGGATAGAAGAAGTCCACCAAACATATAAGCAGAGTCCCAGAGGGAGAGAATAGAAAGAGGTGATACTTGAAGAGAAAAGGGGACTTCTGATGAGAGAAAACTTACCAACAGGATAAATGAAATTATTTGGATATGCCATAATGAACTACAGAATATCTAAGCAAAGAGAAGGCCTGATAAGCAGCAAAAGAGAAAATGCAGGTCTCCCACAGAGGAATGACAACTAAACTTACAGCAGCCTTCTCAACACACAAAAAGGAGCCAGAAATGGTGGAATGGTATCATCAATAGCTGAATAACAACGTAGAAAAACTATTTTAAGAATAAGAGTGAAATAACAACCTTTTGAGATAAAGGCCCAGTGTTCCTAGGAGCCGAACTTTATGAAAGAAACTTCTAAAGAACCTACTTCAAGATCAAGGAAAGTGATCCCAGAAGGAAGGTCTGAGACACAAGAAGGAATTGCAGGAAAATAAAGTAGAAAACATGCAGTTTATAATAAAAACGATGTCTAAATGTGGAATTAGAACCAACACAAGGTTCTTGCATTTTGGGAAAAAGATTAAGATATTGACTACAGTTAGGCTTTTTTTACTCCAGAAATATCATTGGCAAAAATAGTAATAGAATATTTAGCTTCCAAACCAGAAGAAGAAAAAAGGGGGATAAAAAAAGTGAATAAAAGTTCTGTTAATTTTTTTAAAAGGCAAGGAAGGGGGGAAAAGTGGCATAGAAAAAGTAAGACCAAAATAATAACGTAAGATGGTATAAACAAATCTAAATATATCAGTTATCACAATGAATATAAGTGTTATCATCTTACAAGTTAAAAACAAAATAAACCAAAGAGAGGGGGAGGGAAAAAATTCCAACTATATACTATTTATGAGACATACCTAAAACATTAAAACACCAACAAGTTGAAGTAAATGAATAGAAAACAATATAACAGATAAACACTTATTTAAAGCAATATTATATTCAAGACCTTTTTGAATAAAGAAAACAAAACACTGCCCCAAATCTTAACCACAATTATTTTCATTTTTATAAATCCCTCTATCTTTTGTCCCAAGCTTCCATATTTTTATATTACTGTATTTGTGATATCCATTTAATTTTAATTCTGTTTTTTCTTTTTAAAATTATAGCATCATAATTTCCCAAGCTTTTATGTAGTTTGTATAATATAATTTCATAATAGCTATTTTGACCTTTTTGTAATTCAATTATGTTTCCTGCCTGACCTTTCTAGTAGTGCATTTTATAAGTTTACTACCAACTCAATGAAGTAAAAATTCATTTTATTTGTTGCTTAATCATTAAACTTCAGAACCCATGTGTCATGTGAATATGTCTAGATTTGGGGGTACCCATGTTTCTCTTACACAGGCCACTCTGATTTTGTGGGTTTCGTGGTCCCTCTTGCAGGCTGAAGCCTTGCCCTCTTTTGCACATCCTCACGTAGCACCACCTGTCCTGCTGATCATCTTAACTGACTCTTCCTGTTCTTTTCAAAGAGGGTAGAGGGCTGCTCAGCTGGTTGGGAGTTAGAGCGGGGATACAGGGCCTTTGGACCAAGTCTCAAGACAGTACAAGACTGAAGCAGAGGCCTTCAAAATACCAACACCAGGGACAACAAGAATAATGAGTGTTACCTGTGCAGGACTTCCTATGCGCTGTGCACTGTTTAATCATCTTACAGACAGCATTGCTTAGTGTGAGTCCATGAAGGCCTTGAATACCTGCTCAAGTCCTCTTTCTACTCCGTTTCCAAAGAAATCAGAGCCAAGTGACTAGGCATTCAGGCCTCTTGCCTGTTTGTGGAAGCTGTAAAATTGGCATCAATACTTCCATTCATCTGCCTCTCTTCTGGGTCCAGAGGGCATGATGACTGTATGGATTATGAAACAAAGGGGTGTTAACTTGGGGGCGGAAGGCCAAAAAGAAAAATCCTAACAAACAACCCATAGAGGTCAATGCTAATGAGTAGAGAACCGGCGTGTAACTAAGACTCTCCCAGGCTTTGAGGAACTTAATAAAATTAGCTTATGTTTCAACGACAGGCATTGCAGCAAAGCTGAATAATAATAACACATTTAGTGCAGCACATAGAAATTACTTGTGTGCATAATTATGGATTTACACACACTAACGGACCAGTTGAACTCCTCCCTCATCTCTGACTACAAACCTTTGTTTTCCTTCTAGGAATTGGAAAAAAGTCAATGTGTCAGCAATTCATCTATTTCTGCCTGTTGGTTCATCATGCAGAAATTAAATGAGGTGCATAATGTAAATTTAGATGTCAACATTCTGTTGAATTCTAGAAAGATGCATTAAAATGTTTAGTTTGCATCATATTTCAACAGATTTGTGTCATTCTAAGTTTGTTAATTTTGGCTTATGGAACACTGAACATTTGCATAAATCTAAATTCTACTAAGGACCCTGTGCTAATACCCTGTGCTTCATATCATTTTTCCAAAGAACAAGCTTGATCTGCTCTATCCAATCTTTAAAATCTTCATTATATACTTTGGAAAGCAATATTCTCTTCAATCTCCAGTATTCTGCCATTAAATCAATCTTGTGAACTGGTCTTAGTAGTTTTATCTGGCAGGCTAATCGTTTGACACCAACGTTATCACGATGTATTAAAAACCAAACCAAATCAAAGCAAAACAAAAAAAAACAAGGTTCATGTTGCCAATCACACGGTTGGTCTCTGCTAGAGTACCTTGGGGCCTCCTGACAAAGGGCACACATCTGGAAGCAGAGGCTCACCAGGCTGGAGCTCTGGAGCTCAGCTGTGGACGAGCACGTCTAAGTGGGTTGTCCTGGGCCCTGCCCAGCCGATAACAGCAAGCATCATGATTACTGTGTAAAGGAAGTGAATTTTAATGTTGTGCAGCACGATATGAAATGCTAGCTTATGAAAGCAGCCAGCAGCGTGTGCTGCATGAGGGCTCATGAATGGAAAGGTAACCTTGAAACTGGTCCCTCTTAACATCCCCACGTATCTAATCTAAGCCTCATCCCCAGACTAAGGCCACTGTAACCCTTCCTTTGTTTTCTTGGTTCAGCCTCATCCCATTTCAAATGCTCTCCACAATCAATCTTCCTACAATAATGCTCCTGTCCTGTCCTGTCCCAACGGGACGACTGGAGTTCACACGTTTACCTGTTGAATCAGGTCCAAGTGCCTCGATCTGGCTTTACGTCACTCTCCCTTTCTCCCTTCCCTCTTCCCTCCCTTTTTCCTTTCCTCCCTCCCTCTCTTCTTTTCTTCTTTACTTTTTTTTTTTTGTTTGTTTGTTTTTTGCTGTACGCGGGCCTCTCACTGCTGTGGCCTCTCCCGTTGCGGAGCACAGGCTCCGGACACACAGGCTCCGCGGCCATGGCTCGCGGGCCCAGCCGCTCCGCGGCATGTGGGATCCTCCGGGATCGGGGCACGAACCCTAGTCCCCTGCATCGGCAGGCGGACTCTCAACCACTGCGCCACCAGGGAAGCCCTCTTCTTTACTTTTGATCTACTGAATTATAATCTACACACAGAAAAGTGGACACATCTTAAGTGTTGCCTGACTCAGGGGATTCTCACAAAATGGACACACCCAGGTGACACCCAGATCAGGAAGGAGAGCCTGACTGGCCCCCAGAAGTCCCTGCTTGCCCCCTCACGGGAGCTACTCACACAACCTAAAGGGAAACATGGTCCCACCTTCTAAGAGCAGACATTAGTTTGGTCAGGCTTCCTACATGCAGGACTCAGGGGATGGCTCTGACTTGGGGGCCTGAGGATGCCTTGGCCCCCAGGCCTGTGGCAGCGAGTCTAATTCAAGGCCCTGCTCTGATGGATCTGGATGCCCTGTCATCTGCCTTCATCAGAACTCGCTCAGGAACTGCCAGCCGGAAGTGTCAGGGTGACAGCTGGTGAGAGCTGGGCAGGGAGGGACTGGGGACGAGTTGGGCCTGATGAGGAAGACGTGGAGCTAATGTCATAGGCAGCGTGGTCCCCTCCCACCCCCAGGCCTGCTCTTCAGCCACTTCTCTACCCTCCCACACAATTGCACGTCCCCGAACAGAGTCACAAAAGGCACCTGCAACAGTGGCGTTCAACCCATAGAGTCCCCAGTTGACACCAGGGCTTTTGCATCCCAAGTGGAATGCCTCCAGAGAGGGGCTAGGGGTTCCCTGACGGTGCTCCCGTCTCAACAACTGTCTTCCTGTCTTCCAGGAGCAGAGACAAGAAAATATTGTTTACCTGTGATTCTTTTTTTTTTTTTTTTTTTTTTTTTTTTGCGGTATGCGGGCCTCTCACTGTTGTGGCCTCCCCCGTTGCGGAGCACAGGCTCCGGACGCGCAGGCTCAGCGGCCATGGCTCACGGGCCCAGCCGCTCCGCGGCATATGGGATCCTCCCAGACCGGGGCACGAACCCGTATCCCCTGCATCGGCAGGCGGACTCTCAACCACTTGCGCCACCAGGGAGGCCCTGTGATTCTTTTTAACAGCAATTCAACAAGTGCTATTAGTTGTTGCCTTATTCTAAAGTTGAGATTTTCTTAGGCATCTATTGAGAATGTAGCATAAAAATAATAAGTTAGGTATCAAAGCAAAGTCAGGAGGTTTATCATAACCCCAGCCTAACTCTACAACCACTTTAACTTGCAGATCACCTCCCGGTCCTGTCCACACTCACTCCAAGTCTTACCCTGTGGTTACCATAGGTTCACATGAGGAGATTGTCTTTAAGTGGCCTTTTGTTTATGCAAACAAAAGGGTTGCTTCACAGAAAATGATCTCTCTACCAAAGGGATAATTTTAATACAGGATCAAAAAATTCTGCCTTTCTTTTCTGACATAGCCTCAATCTCTGTTCGGGGAAGCTGTGTAGCTGGGGAAAACAAATGGCTATGGCGCCAGTCCCTGGGGAGCCTGGGTTTTGTTCCTGTCAGTTACTGTTTAAATAAACATATGGATGTCAGCTTAACCTTCTTATGCCTCAGAATCTCCAGGAGTAAAGTGCGGAGGATGAGACCTATCCCACCCACCTCACAGGATGTTTGCTTCACTCAGTACACCTACACCGAGTCCCAACCGCACATGCGCCAGGTCCCTCGCTGGGGACTGCGGACACGGCAGTGCCAGCACCTGCATCCACTGGGCATCAGACAGGTGCCGGCTCCGGGCCAGATGGGCGATGCCCCCTCCGGAGGGGCTGCAGTCAGTCCCTGCCCGTCCTCACCCTCGTGCTCCCTGGGAGCAGCTCCCGGGCCGCAGGATGGACGCAGGCATGTGAGCTCTCTGAGCGGCCCTTGTCCCTTTCCCCGGGCTCCCTCCGCGGTCCCTCCCCAGCTCCACCCCCCACCCATCTCAGCTCTCCTTCACCAAAGCCTCAGGCGGGGCCCAATGCTCCCTTGGCCTGGAACCCCCATCCCAGGCAACACAAAACCCGTTCCACTCCCCGGAGGGGAAGCATGGGGGCCTTAGAAACACAGGGGCCCCCCTTTAAGATACATCACCTCCCTCCAAAATGCACAGAAAAAAGGTTTTCTGCTGAGCAGGGGAAAAATTGTTTTGAAACATTCCATTTCGAATTCCATCTCATTCTACTGACATAAATCCAGAAGCCAGAGTGGTTGTTTCTGATTGGAAGTGACTTGCAGGATTTTGCAGAAAGGGTGGCTTTTGTGTCAGGCGTTGAAGACAGGTGGGACTGAAATAGGGCATCTCCTGTGGGGTGCTGGGGGCCGAGGGCAGAGGTGGGACGATCCAGAGTGTGTCTGGGGACCGTGAGGACCCGGAAGCACACACGGCACACTGTAAGGGCAGCCACCCTGGACGACAAGGGCTGTGGCCCGAGACGGCCAGGCTGAAGCCCACCCTCTAAGAGGCCAGCAGGCTCATCGCTGTGCACGCGTCCATGGGCCCCGAGTCCCCATCTCGCTTCACCTGAGCAATCACCGTACACCACTGTACAGGCCCTGATGTGCCTGAGTCTGCCTTCTGTTCACGGCCTCTCCTCTGAAATGGGGCGGTTCTCTGAGACGGCTCTCCCACGGACACTCAAGGCTGTTTTCCCTCCCATATGCCATGTAACCGGGGCCCCCAGGAAGGGGGGTGGGTGCCTCCGTGCCCACCTCTGCTACCTTCACACAGTTGCATCCATTTTCCTGTCAGACCTTTGCCTCTGACGTTCATGTGACTCGGACATGCTCCCCCACCTCCCTGGGCTTCTCCCCGGTTTCTGTCATCTCTCAGCCACCCTCTTCACTCACTGGTTCCTGGGCTTCCTACCACTCAACTTCCATCCTTTTTGTGACTTAGACATTCCCAGGGGAGGCCATCTAGGTTCCCCAGCATCTCAGTTTTTTCATGTCGTGTCTCAAATGGTGTTTTCTTCCCTCTCCAGCAGCTGCCCACTCCGACAGCTGCCCCCGGACACTTCCCCTGGACACTGCACCACCTCTGAAAGCTTGAAGGCCAACCTCCAGCTCCCAGGCCATCCGTGTCCTTCTAGTTTAGTTATTCAAGTATCTCTCCTAGAGGGCTTCCAATCTCATCATGACTCACACTTCACTGAGTCTCCCACTTCTTCCCTGTCCATCAGTAGCCTCATGAATGGCTCCCCTCTTGCTTAGATTCGATCCCATACTCCACCATTCGAATCATCATTTACAGATGCCATAATTCCTTTATCTGTCATGGCTTCATGCATGTGCTATGGGCAGGTATCCCAAGCAACAGCATAAGGGATGGATTAAATCAGAAAGAAATTGGAGGCAAGGCTGCTGGGAAGAAAAAATGATTCAGCAGATAAGTATATATATATTTATATACACATATACTCTTTGAATATATATATACACATATATTCTTTAAAAAGGTAAATATGCTGTGTGAATGTATGGTTGAACTAAGTTACATATATAGTAATTAATTTTATTCTTCATGAAGAATTAGCAATATTTGACTTGATCAAATAGTTCAGCCTTGGATTTGTCATGTTCAAATGATCAATTTTTGAATGACTGTCCCAAATTATCTCAAATATATTTATGCCCACAAGCCGTAAAACACTTATAGTTGTGGTCTGGGGGCTAATCGGGCCTGAAAGTATCTTTCCACAGTAATTGGAAAAAGCCTCCCATATTCAGCTGGCTATTTTTAAACACAAGCAACGTCTCACTCCTTCCAACTCAGATTGCTTTAAACTTGGAGAACAAGGGCCCTTATTCAGGACATGTGTGTGCCAGCTCTAAGGCCCAGTTTCTTCAAAGTATCTGGATTGAAACAGTGCCCGGAAAAAGTGATTAAAGTAGCTATGAGTTTTGAAAACTTCGAAAACAGTCATACAGATTTTAAAGATGTATTTAAAAACAAATAAACAGAAACTGATTCTACCCGAAGTACCTGGAAAAAGAAAGAGGCCAGGGAACAGCTTTACTCTAAGTGCCAAGAGAAATGAGCAGTGGAGAAAGAAAGGGGTTTCACTGACTCAATGCCAAGAGGCCACCCCTGGCAAAGCGCTTTAAATGGCTATTTTGTTCATGTGTTGTCTCTAAATCCAAAAATGTTCAGTGAAGCCAACACACCCGGAGTGTTTGTTTCTACGTGGTGATGCTGAGGGCAGAGCTTGCTGAAGCTGCTGCAGGGTTAGGGTACCCGTCTCACGCCCACCTCCTGGGCATCCCCAGCACGGTGGGAGCCAGAGAAAGTGCTGGGAAAAGAGCAAAAATGACGGAGCGCCTGTGAAAGGCAGCTCAATAAATTAGTTTTTGTTTTAATTGTTAGGGCAGAAAGCATTATATGAATCCCTGGTAGTTCTGGGACTGAGAGTGGTTTGGATGAAGAAACTGTAGTGAAAAGAAAGGGAACAAAATAGTTCTAGTAAAAGAAACTTGAGAGATTTCTACCACAGATATTCAAGATCTGACTAAGTAATCTTGTGCTGGTATAAACGCTGTACTGATGACGTGCCTTTGCCACGTTCTCAGACCAGGACTACCTCCCGGGCGTCTGGATGGCAGTGGGACCTGTGGAAGGTCCCGAAGCCGCAGCTGAGACGGGTTCTAGCCAGGCCTCCGTCTGTTTCAGCTCTGTGACCTGGAGCAGGTAGCCTCCCTTCGCTGACAGTGCTTCCCTCTTCTTAGACTGACATGTTGGCGTGCACCCCAGGAAAGACGGACGCCATCTCTGGAACAAATTAGGACAGAGTGTGCAGACGTGGATGCGTTAGGATGTGGCCAAGGGCCGGCCCAGCTTGACGTCATCCTTCCTGTACACTCATCCACTGGGGAAGAAGCAGGGCCCTTGAGAAGAGAAGGTGGGGACGGGGTCTTGGCGAGCAGACAGAGGAAAGGTTGGAAAAACACAGTAACGTTTACAAGCACAGACATGCAGTGACCCTGACGCTGGCTCCCTGAAGTGGCAGCGTTTCCCAACTGTGGAGCTAGAAGATGGAAACCCTGGTGCAGTGGGCGTTCCAGAGAGGGCAGGGTCAGAAAAAAGGTCCTCCTGTCAAACGTGAAGAAATACGGCAGAGTGCCTGCCCTTATTGAAGGTTCGTGGAGCACCTTAGCATAGTAAAGGCTCTGACAAGTCCTGCAGCAAAGAAACGGGATTTACTATTTAATCCTGAACTTGCTGGACTATAGAAACTTTAACAAACATGTCTGTTAACATTTCACTGAACACAATAGATAAACAGTGTTCTAGGGAATAAAAATCCAAGCTCCCTAACATGGCACGTGATGCCCTGCGGGGTCAGCTCCCGCTGCTGCTGTCTGCCTCAAACCTGACGGGGCACCGAGCCCAACCCGCTTGAGACTCATCGCTGCCCCGCCTCGCAGTTCCGCAAGCCCCGGCCAGCCCTGCACATTGCAGGCCTCGGGTTTCTTTGCCTGTGTTTTTTTCATTGCGGACACAAATGCTGTCCCTCCTCTTTCACTGGTTAATTCCTATACTTTTTTAAGACTGGTGTGAGCCATGTGCACGAGGACACGTCTGTCAGGGATATATTGTAACCTTGAGTGGAGCCATCTATGCATCCGTGCACAGCAGTAGCCATCGTACAAACTGCTTCCTTGTATAGTATCTCATTTAGTCCTTGCTTCTATTCCACAAGGGAGACATCATTACCATTGTCATTTTACAGATGAAGAAACGAGGTGGTGGGGGGAAGGGAAACTCATTTGTACCCCGTGCGCACATCTCTTCTCACAGCTGCTGCTGTTCCCAATTTTCTGCTTGGCTGGACTTTTTTTTAGTGTTAACTGTTTTTTTCCTCTTGCTAAACGCAAAACAAACCAAAAAAGCACAGTCACATAAGTGTACACGTGCGAACATGTTTCTTTCAGAAGCAAATATTTGTAATAACAAAGAGCTGGAAAGGACGAAAATTATCTTTAAAATTTTTCACGTCACTTACGCTACTTTAGAAGTAGAAAGTGACTAAAGGAAAAGGCTGCAACTACAGTTGGAAACACTGAGCTCATTAACCCTTTATCTTCCTCAGCCGCCCCAGGTCCTCGACTTGTGGGGAGCTCCCTGGGGCGGTGAGTGAGGCTTGTTCCCCCAGTCTGCGCCCCTGGGCCCTCCTAAGGATGCAGCCTAAGAAAACCACTAGGGTGTGGTCGGTTTGCTCCTCCCAGAGTAATTAGTGTTTTAAAGGAGAATCCACCCTCACCCCCAAGGCACTGATTAACCCAGAGAAATGAATCCGTGGGGTAGACCTTTTGGGTCTATGTCACTCTGATAAGCATAAATTTAGGCCAGGTAGGCCTTCCTGGCATCTTCCAAGTTGCTTCACAAGCAAGGACCTTTTCCTCTCCCTTGACTACCAGGTGGAGATAAGTGAAGCGAAGTTTAAAAAGGGGTTTTAAGGCCTATGTGTGTGAAATGGAATAAACAGTCATTTTCCATTATTTAAGCAGCTGCACAGACCTAACGAAAAGCATTCTGTTTCCAAACAGTTGCACTTTTAAGTGTTTCTTGCCGCCCTCAACCCCTCACTCCTCTTGTACTTGACAGGGCCTTTCAGGATAAATAAGGCCTTTTTTCTGCTATTGCAGGATTTCCTTCTGAAATGCAGAGAGCATGGGTGAGAAGCAAATCCACGCATGCCTGGTTGAGGTTGCTGATTCTGCCTGGTCCGCCAGGAGAAGGTGAACCAGACCTGCACACCTGCGTCATCTGCACCTGCCTGCTTGGCATGACTACGTGCCCAGCACACCCTGGTGCTCCACGCTGGCTCTTATCTCACCTATTTTATACACAGTAGTTTGTGTCTCTTAATCCCATACCCCCATCGTGCCCCTCTCCCCACTGGTAACCACTAGTTTGTTCTCTATATCTGTGAGTCTGTTTCTGTTTTGTTACATACATTCGTTTGTTCTATTTTTTAAGATTCCATATATAAGTGATAACATACAGTAACTGTCTTTCTTTGACTTATTTCACTAAGCATAATACCCTCTAAGTCCATCCACATTGTTGCAAATGACAAAATTTCATTCTTTTTTATGGCTAATATTCCATTGTATACATATACCACATCTTCTTTATCCATTCATCTGTTGATGGACACTTAGGTTGCTGCCATATCTTGGTCATTGTAAATAATGCTGTTATGAACATTGGGGTGCATGTGTCTTTTCAAATTAGCGTTTTTGTTTTCCTTGTATATATACCCAGGAGCGGAATTGCTGGATCATATAGTAGTTCTATTTTTAATTTTTGAGGAATCTCCATACTGTTCTCCATACTGGCTGCACCAATTTATATTCCCACCAACTGTGCACGGGCTCCCTTTCCTCCACACCGTCACCAACATTTGTTATTTGCAGACTTCTTGATGTTAACTATTCTGACAGATGTGAGATGATCTATCATTGTAGTTTTGGTTTGCATTTCTCTGATGATTAATGATGTGGAGCATCTTTTCATGTGCCTGTTGGTCATCTGTATGTCTCCTTTGGAGAGACGTCTATTCAAGTCTTCTCTGACGCAATTCACACTCATACTAATCTACTTATCAAACAGTCGCCTGGCCACACCCTAAGTGTTCTCTTCCAAACATGCTTTCTCATTTTCTTTGTAATATGATAATTTTTCAAGTCTTCAAGTTCTAGTTCCTTTTTGCTTAATAATACCATCTTCAAGCCATTTCTCTCTTCTCACAATTTACTATAAGAAATCAGAAGGAGCCAAGCCTTTCCTTCAACACTTCACTTAGAAGCCTCCTCAGCTAGGAATTCCCTGGTGGTCCAGTGGTTAAGGCTCCGAGCTTCCACTGCAGGGGCACGGGTTTGATCCCTGGTTGGGAAACTAAGATCCTGCAAGCCACATGGCCAAAAAAACCCCTCCTCAGCTGAATATCCAATTTTATCGCCCACATGTCCTGCCTTCCACAAAACACTAGGAAACAAACACAATTCAGCTAAGTTCTTTGCCAATTTATAACAAGGATTGCCTTTTCTCCATTGTCCAGGAACACGTTCCTTGTTTCCATCTGAGGCCCCATCAGAATGGCCTTTTCCATCCGTATATCTGCCAACATTCTGTACATGATTGTTTATGTGATCTCTAAGGAGATGGAAGCTTTCTCTACAGCTCTCCTTTCTTTTCTGAGCTTTTGCACCAGCACTGCCTTTAAAAGTTCCTTTATTGCCCAGTTTCAAAGCTGCTTCCACATTTTTAGATATTTATTATAGCAGCACCCCATTTCCGTCTCAACTCGGGCTGCTATCACAAAATACCATAAACCGAGTGGCTTATCAACAATAGAAACGTATTTCTCACAGTTCCGAAGGCTGGGAAATACAAGATCAAGGTGCCGGCCAACTTGGTGTCTGGCGAGATCCCTATTCCTGGTTGCCCACTGCTGACTCTTGGTGTGTCCTCACGTGGCAGAAAGAGCAGGAACTGCCCTCTGGCTTCTTCTTGTAAGGACACTAATCCCACCAAAGGGGCTCTACCCTCATGGCCTGATTATCTCCCAAAGGCCCCACCTCCAAACACAATTCCTCTGGGACTAGTTTTCGATGTGAATCTTGGAGGGACACAAACATTCAGCCCACAAAGGCTGTCTTCCATTGACTCTCCCCACTCTGCTATGATGTTCCTTCTTCTGAGCCCTGTGGCACTTTGGTTTCAGAGCCTCTAAGGACGTTTACTTGCTTGTGCAGTTTGCACGCCACAGGGTCTAAGCTGCTTTGGGCACTGACAGCGCAGTCTCACCTCTGTAGCCCTGGCACACAGGACTCACAGCACCTGGCACACAGGAGATGCTCGGTAGCATATGTTAAAATAGTGAACTTGTGTCACTGCCTGGCAATGACATCAGTTGTTCAATCTATTTGTCTTATCTTAAAAGAAAGCATCAGGATTCAAATTCCCTTCTACAGCGTTGGTGGTATAGTGGTGAGCATAGCTGCCTTCCAAATTCCCTTCTATGGTCCTAACATGGTAATTATTCAGTAACACTATGAAGTAAAATATATTCAGTAACATTCTGAAGTTAAAGTATAAAAATTAAAAAAAATTTTACGTGCAGAAGTTGAACCCTCACATCTGTGCATCTGGTAAGGTGTGAGGCTAGTACTGCAGTCTGGTCCACGGCTCCTTCCTCTCCATCACTCTCTGCAGACCAAAGCCTAGGTTTGTCTCTGGTGGGGGGCATTCCTGCAGCCTGAAGCTCCTGTCAAGAAGTACAGCAGGGCTTTTCTGGTGGCGCAGTTGTTGAGAATCCGCCTGCTGATGCAGGGGACACGGGTTCGTGCCCCGGTCCGGGAAGATCCCACATGCCGTGGAGCGGCTAGGCCTGTGAGCCATGGCCACTGAGCCTGTGCGTCTGGAGCCTGTGCTCAGCAACGGGAGAGGCCACAACAGTGAGAGGCCCGCGTACTGCAAAAAAAAAAAAAAAGAAATACAGCAGAGGGCTTCCCTGGTGTTGCAGTGGTTAAGAATCCACCTGCCAATGCAGGGGGCATGGGTTCGAGCCCTGGTCCGGGAAGATCCCACATGCCGCGGAGCAACTAAACCTGTGTGCCACAACTACTGAGCCTGTGCTCTAGAGCCCGTGAGTCACAACTACTGAGCCTGTGAGCCACAACTACTGAACCCCGCGCACCTAGAACCCATGCTCCGCAACAAAAGAAGCCACTGCAGTGAGAAGCCCGCGCACTGCAACAAAGAGTAGCCACTGCTCGCTGCAACTAGAGAAAGCCCGCGCACAGCAATGAGGACCCAACGCAGCCAAAAATAAATAAATAAAATAAATAAATTTATTTTAAAAAACTAAAAAAAAAAAAAAAAAAAAGTACAGCAGAAGCTGGGAAATCCTAAAACGGAAGCTGGGAATCCATTGGACAAGTAAGGATCCCCAATATTATCCAGCCTTATTAATTCTAGATTTCTCCCTCCCTATTGCTTAAGTGATCACATTGTACCTTTTTTGAGACAGAGATTCTGTTTAACACTGATCCAGGTGACTGGTACTTGACTTCTGGATCATTCTACCCTTTCAGGAATTAGGGAGTAGGGTAAAAGATCAAACTCCCCAGCAAGGGCTGAGGATCACTGTGTTTTCCCTTCAAAGCCTTCATGCAGGGCCGTTACCAGAGGGTGAAAAGAGGGTGCTCGTCATACGGGTACAACTGTTCCTGTTAAGACCTGATAAAACCTCCTTCACTTCTATGTAAACGGTGCCTCACTATGCAAGTATATCAGACACATAGCTTTTCAAGCTCACTGCTGAATTAGTCATAGTTCCATAGAGTCTCAATAAACTTTGTGGTCTGGTGTATATTAAAAAATTACCAATATGTAGTTCTGATCTGAGTTTACAATTGAGCCTAATATTTTACTTATGGGAGAAGAGTTGCAACATTAAAATATTTCAAATGGCTTTTGAGACTGTGTCAGGAGTTAGAAAAAAGGAAATTTCTAAAGCCTTTTGAAAACTTCTTTCTTTCCTGTCTTTTCTTTCTTACTTCTACCATTGGCATCAGAATGAATGTTTTTGGCAGTAAGTGCTAGAAAGGGAAGTATTACTGATGGCCAGAGTGTCTAGCAAGGATGGGGAGGACAGGGAAGGGGAGAGCTCAGCCAGGGTCTGGGTGGAGGCTTTGCACGGTGGCCCTGGGGAACCTGTCCTGTCTGAGGGGACCCCACAGGGGAAGAGTGGGAGGAGAGTCTGGGAAAGCAGGGATGGTGCAGGCAAACCACTGTCTATGGAGTTGACAACTCTGGAGACACTGGGGACCTAGGGTCATAGGCGTGCAGACCTGGGGCTTGGAAGACAGGTGCAGAGCATTAGTATAGTTGGTTGGCCAGGATGGGGTGGGCACCGCCAGGATGCGATGGGGTGGCAGGGAGTGTGGCCTGGGTGGGTCTGGGAGGCACCTGGTGCCATCGGGGCCCTGTGTGCAGTTATGACAGAAGGACTGAGGGCTGGCTTTGCCTCTGGTCAGCGGCAGTGGGCAAGTTGACCCACCTCCCTGGGCCTCAGGCTCTGCATCCTGAGGACTAAACAGGAGAGCAGATGGGAGGTGCTGGGCACGTGGGGTCAAACTGCGCCGTCACCAAGTTCACCTGGAACTTACAAAATGTGCACTTGAAATCATTGTTACTCAACTAATCAAGCTTCCATGAAGGCTCCTTCCAGTAAACTCACAGCCCTGTGAGGATGGCTTCCCCAAGGGACAATTACAGACCAAGTGAACAGGTACAGCCTCTGGCTCTGGCCTGGGCCTCAGCGAACACAGACCCCAAACACACTCCTCCCCTTCAAGCCTCCCTTCTTCTCCCCGCCACCCCAGCCCCTCGGTGGAGTGGCCCTGCTCCCTGCAAGGACCCCACCTCTAACTGCCCAGTGTCTCGTAGTAGAAAGGGTCTCAGAACCGTGAACAAGAGGATGGCCATCTGAGCTCAACGCAGGACGGAGCGTTCAAGTTCCTCAGGCCAGTGCTCTGATCTGTTCAAGAACTTTTTCCATTTACTTCAAAAGCATCAGCCTGTGTGATCAGATGCCAGGGTAGACACATAGCAACAACATACAAAGAATCGCTCAGAACACACCCATGTGTGTATGGAGTTGGGTGGCAGGCAGTAAAGGAAATAGAAGCAGGTTGGAAATGAAAGCCTCTTTCTAATCAGAGCATTTCCCAAGCGTTCCCATCTGGTTCCTCCATAAATAGTCATCACAAGGGGACTATCTGACACAGTGTCATCTCCTGAAGAAATGAGCCCGGCTTGCTTTTGGAGGAGAGGAAAAAATAGTCACAGGGGACTGGGTTTGGAGAAAGTAAAGAGTGGAGGAGTTGAGAGGACCACGTGCCCCTGGAACCTGGGGAGGATGTGAGAAAAGTTGTCTTTTTTTAACCTCTCCAAATCTCAAGTCTTTGTCTGTAAAATGGAAGATAACGGTGTCCTCTAAATATATTCACTGGGAGGCAATGTGGCATTGTGGAAAGGGCATGGACTTTGGATCCTGAAAGACCTGGGTCCACCTCATTGCTATGTCGCTTTGGGAAAGCAGTTTAACTTCTGCAGATTTTGTGTCCCTGTCTTTGAGACAGAGTCCAATATTTACCTTGTTCTGGGGGTAAGAAGTCATATATATAAAGTGCCCTTGGCCGTGTCAGGCATAAAAGAGATTTTCCATAAATGGCAGCTCTCACTGTCGCCACCATCAAGCTCACTATTAGGCAAATCTCCTTATGATAATGAAGGAAACCAAGCTACAGCTGTGAAGGTGCATTTCTAACCAGTAGACAGAATATCCTGGAAAGTCCTGAGGCCTGAGCAGGGTTCCTGCCACCGCTCTTGTTACTGATCTCAGGTCTGGCTGCTCACCACCCAAAAATCAATACCCGAGTATGGAGGTTCCTTAAAAAACTAAAAATAGAATTACCCTATGACCCAGCCATCCCACTACTGGGCATATACCCAGAGAAAACCATAATTCAAAAAGACACATGCACTCCAATGTTCATTGAAGCACTATTTACAATAGCCAGGTCATGGAAGCAACCTAAATGCCCATCGAAAGATGAATGGATAAAGAAGATGTGGTACGTATATACAATGGAATAGTACGCAGCCATAAAAAGGAATGAAATTGGGTCATTTGTAGAGACATGGATGGATCTAGAGACTGTCACACAGAGTGAAGTAAGTCAGAAAGAGAAAAACAAATATCATATATTAACGCATATATGTGGAACCTAGAAAAATGGTACCGATGAACTGGTTTGCAGAACAGAAATAGAGACACAGATGTAGAAAACAAACATACGGACACCAAGGGGGGAAAGTAGCAGGGGGGTGGTGGTGGTGGTGTGATGAATTGCGAGATTGTGATTGACATGTATACACTAATATGTATAAAGTAGATAACTAACAAGAACATGCTGTATAAAAAATAAATAAAATAAAATTCAAAAATTCAACAAACACAAATAAACAAACCAAAAAATCAATACCTGAGATGCAGTGGTTGGTAGAAAGGAAAAATGCTTTAATCAGAAAGGCCTGCAATCTGGAGAGAAGGTGGACTCATGTCCCAAGACCAATTCTGAAGATTCTACTCAGCCATGATAGTTTTTAAAGGGAAAAAAGGGGGCATAATCTCAGCTAATCATTGAGATGAGGGTCAGAGTCATCACCCTTCCCCACTGCGTGCAGGCTTCTCAACTTCTTGTGATTTTCTTTAGATGCTGTCTTGTTCACACAGTCTGTTCACAAGATTACTGAAGGGGAAGCTAGGGAAGAGATCTGATCATCTGTTAATTACTTATTTTTCATTTCTACTTCTCTGATCTAAGGAAAGAACCAACAAGTTAGGCAAGGTATTGTGTGATCAGATTTGAAAAGCGTGCTTGGGCTGGAGATGAACAGAGCATGGGGGTGCCTGGTTTAAGGTTAGTTACAATGTATTGGGTTAGCTAAAAAGTTTGTTCAGGTTTTTCCATAAGATGCTTTGCTAAAGTAACAAGAAAGGGGGTTTCCTGCTGAGGGCAGTTTCCTGCAAAGAGCTGCTTGCAAATCCCCCACCCCCACCCCATCCCACCCCGCCCCCATCAGGTATCATTTCTTTTCTATGGGATTAGGAACGAAGGTACTTCTTCTGTAACTTCTTCATGCTGAGAAAGGGCATTGAGGTCTTAGAGTGGAAGATGTTGACATGCATCTGTAGTATCTCTTTGCTGACAGTTTTGGTTGCCTGCTTATGTATATGGGCAGAGCAAGCTATAATTACTTTGATGCCCACAACGGAATAGATGATCATGAGCAACAGTGCTAATCCCATTCTCCTGAGGCCATTTCTTGGAATTGTGCTAGCCATAGACTCAGTACTGTTCAGGGTGGGGCACTTACGTCATGGCTGCAGTCTGGTCATCATGTAGTGAGCTTTTCCCCTCTGGTGGCAGTTACAGGACCTGTAACACAGCTCAGGAGTGTGTGCATCAGACACTGAGTCTGGGACCCTGTTTTCCTGATCATTAGCTGCTTGGGCTCACTCTTTTGGACTCAGGGAGGCCTGGGAGACTTCAGCTTTTCTACAAACAAGAGGCAGGGGACATGCAGGGGCCTTTGTAATTGGGGGCCCCACAGAGTTCTGCTCGGTTGCACTCTCTCTGCCCCTCTAACCATTCAGGCTTCATTTCTGCCAAGCTCTCCCTCAGGCCCACCCCCACCTCCGCCTTGTCTCTCGTTCTTTCTTGAATCAAGAATGCATTTTCTGGGAATTCCCTGGTGGCGCAGTGGTTAAGAATCCGACTGCCAGTGCAGGGTACACGGGTTCGAGCCCTGGTCCAGGAAGATCTCACATGCCGCGGAGCAACTAAGCCCGAGCACCACAACTACTGAGTCTGAAGTCTAAGCCCGTGAGCCACAACTACTGAAGCCCGCATGCCTAGAGCCCGTGCTACACAAGAGAAGCCACCGCAATGAGAAGCCCACATGCTGCAACTAGAGAAAGCCCACGCACACACAGCAATGAAGACCCAACGCAGCCAAAAATAAAAAAGAAAAATTAAAAAAAGAAGGAAGAAAATTCTTTTTAAAAAGTGCATTTTCCAAAACATATCCTTTGGCAGGAGAGGCCTATAGTTACCACCTTCTTCTCTTCTTATCAGGCGCTAATGCCAGAAGGTCACGACCAAACTGGGCACAGGGACTCCAGAAGGCTCCCAATTTAGTTGCCAGGGACGGGTGGCATGAACTCCCCTGAGAGAACGAGTGAGTGTGGAGAGGCTGTCACTCCTGAATGGAGTATTTCCAGGAGCCCCTGGGACCCCCGGGACATGGGCCTCTAACACTCTTTCTCTGGAATCACTACTCTTGGGAGAATTACTTTTCTTCAATTCAGACAACAGATCTTGATAAGGTACCATTTTGTACAATCTTAAATCATTTAAGCTCTTAAGAACGCTAGGGAAACAACTTTAGCGAGTAGCTCCCTGGGCAGCAAGGCAGCTCATGTGGGTGGGTGGGCCTTTCCAGGGATCCCAGGTTTGGAGAGAGGAGCAGATGGCCTGGACCGTTTGTGTGCACCGTCCACCGGTCTAGAGAGGGGAGGGGGGAGCCAGACTCGATGAAATCTCCACTGCTGCGCCCGAGCCCCGGACCCCAGTGCTCTCAGTCTCTTTCTGCGTCTCTGGAAGGGGGCTCAGCTGCCGACTGCATGAGGTTGTCCCAAGGTTGGAGAGAGAGAAGCCCTGACATCTCTCCTCAGTGCCCACTCCCCGCTCCACCCGTGTTAAGTTTCTAGAATCTTCTTTTTCTCTCTAGAAGTGATGAGAAGAGGTCATTAGCAGAAATAGAGTCCAGTTTAAATTATCTGTTGTTTGCCTTCACACCTTATGAATCTTGAAGGTCAGTGGTGGTGGAGAAATATGAAATCAATTTAGAATCCTTTCAGACAAAGAGATCTTGAGTTTTCAGAGAAATCAGACGATGGTTAAGTTTAGAGTTATTATTAATGATATTATTATAACAACACCCATCCTGATGTAAAGACTTAATAAATATTAATTTTGTGTTTACAGAGTACTCTTACACAGATTATCCCCCTTGACATTCAAAACAATTCTGTAAGACAGAAAGAGCAGAAATATATTTTGCTCAGGTAAGTCCACTGAGGGTCAGAAAGTTGCTGTGAGTCACAGCTAATAAATGATCATGTCAGACCTCCAGACCCCAAACTCACTGCTGACCCTAACCTTAACCCTTCCCTCATCGCAGTGACTTCTTCAGTCCTCGGACGCTTACCCATCAGATAGGAAGCGTACAAACTTGCATATGATTGCCATTGCAGGTAAAAAAAAAAAAAAGATTTCATGCAGCAGCTCAAATTGTTCCATTGGGTCAACCAATCTTTGTAGGCCTGAAAAGTGTGTGCATATGCATTCTAAGAAATGCTAACATTTATCGAGAAACCTTTTTGCGCCCGATACTATGCTAAATAAGGCTTGACAGACACTTCCACTTCATCCTCTCAACGACCCTATGAAGTGGGTATTGTTAACTCAGAGAAGGGGAAACTGATTATCAGAGAGGTTAAGTAACTTGCTCAAGGTCACAAAGCCACACAGTGGGCTCAGAAAAATGTCTGTGTAGCACCAAAGCTCGTGCTCTCAGGCCCTGTGCTATTTACATCACAGCAGAAACCCATGTTTTTCTGGCACTTGCCCCTACTTCTCACAGAGAACCCCAGCTCCCTAAAAGTCCCCCCAATACTAAGGAGGTGTCCTACACGTGTCCTCCAGGTAAGTCCCTCCGCCCTCCTGTCAACCCACCAGTGGCATCCCCGCCATTTGTTTACTCTCCTCCTGGGCCAGCCCAAACAACCTAGACATGAAACATTTGGCAGTCATCACCTCTGCGGCAGCCTTGCTGATAACAAGTCGGAAGAGAGAATTGTCCTGAACTCACCACTACCACAGACTTTGTGGTACGTTGTTTTACTTGCAGGTTGGAGTTGAAGTGAAACTTCTCATCTGATGGTTCCTTAAGCCCCTGCGCATCTGGAGCAGTTGTGGTGAAAAGGCAATCAATTCCCCTCCCCGAGCTCCACCTCCTCACCTGTGCAGTGGAAACACTGCCCCCTGCCTCTCAAGATGGGGTTGAATTGTGAATAACAGACATGCAGGGCACCTAGTGTGATGCTCGAGCCCCTGGAAGCTAAGACAAGACAATGGTACTTTACTTCTCCCCAGATTCCTGTTCTGCAGGAAGACAGAGCTCCCCCCACCTGGCCTTATTCACGGTTAATCGCTTAACCAACTAGTACAATACTTGTTGAGTGGTTACCATGTCCAAGTAAGTTCTTTTATAGGAGAGTGAGTTACATAAAGAGGCCTAGACCTCACTCACATGGCATTTTGGTTGAAAATAAATATAATCAGGTCAATATGTCATCATTTCAATGGATAAGTCTGAGACTTGGTCATATGTTTTGCTGCAATTTTCTCTGTCACGGTGTTTGTTATAAAGGGGCTACGGCGTTCAGAGCCTGGCCCAGACAGCTCTGGACACATGTAGACTGAGTCATTTGTCAGCTGTCTGGAAACGAGGAGAAGCCTCCATAAACTTGGGTGGAAAAGCTGTGTGAAGATGTTTAAGAAGGAAAACAAACACAGGGCCCCATCCACCCAGCTGAGAATTCCCAAGGAGCCACCCCGGCCAGCGGTGGTCAGCCAGGGCCGGTGCCCTCGGCCACTGAAAGTACACTGCCCGTGGGAGGTCACGGCCAGGAGTTGGGAGGCTGTGGCTCAGGCTAGTTCGCTGCCAGCTCTCCAGGCCATGTGCCAGTTTGTCCCAGAGGATCATTTCCTGGTTCCCTCCCAGTCAAGCCCAAATTGATAAAGAAAAGACCTTTTCCACCCACTGCTGTGCTCTCCCCAGGATCAAGGTCAGCAGGACTCAGAGGGCTCTTTTCCACTGTGAGGGATATTGAGCCTGTGGTAACCCTCTAAATGTGAATTACTGGATGAATTTTCAGGTGATTTCCTATTGTTCTCACAGTTTAAGAAAGCGGAAGTATTTCTTAAAATAATTTAACAAAAAACCTCCTGCTTGATTTGTCACCTGGATAGATTTTCTTATTTCATCTTTCTCTCTTTCTTATTTTCTCTTTTTCATCTTCATCTCTTTATTTTTACTTATCTATTTGTGTGTGTGTGTGTGTGTGTGTGTGTGTGAGAGAGAGAGAGAGAGAGAGAGAGAGAGATGCCCAGTATTTTGCTGTGGGACTATGGGACTACCCCCTGGGGAATTCCTGAATAACCACATAATTTCAAGTGGAAATTCATTAAAACATTAAAGTTGTTTACAACTGTGTGTCACTGATGCAACAAAGGTAGATTGAAAGTGAGCTCTGAAGGGTCCCGGGGGCTCATCTTTACATGCATCCGTCTCAGGGTCAGACACCAAACAACAGGTGTCGGTAATATGGAGTTTGGGATAAGCATGGAAACTAGTAACTTTAGTGTCTTCAATTCAAACATGGGGAGGGGGCCGGATAACAGAAGGAAATCCATCAGACACACTAGGGAGAGGGCAGCCGAGTCCCGACTGTCCCCTGCCAGCCTCGCTCCCCCAGCCTGTCTGTTCATGCACAGCCCAGACCCGCTGCTGGGTCACCTCCATCCCCACTGCTTCCCCACTCCAGGGGGAAGACTCCCCCTGGGCTGAAGGTGTATCATTTGCTTCCTCAGGCCGTCGTGGAGCCATGGGGCCAGGTCACGCCTGCCCACAGCTGCCGGCCTTCGCATCCCTGGGCACCGACGTCTGAAAGTCGACCCGGCTGGACCAGCCGAGCCCCTGGAGGACATGGCTGAGCAGCAGCAGATGAAAACTTCCTTCCTCTCCGTGCAGCTGCGGCCCCCCCCCCCGGCGCGCGCCCGCCCCGCCCTGGCTCCCGCCCGGACTGCGGCCGCAGGGGGCCTGGAGGAGGGACGCTCTCTCCCGGGTCCCGGGACTGGCTTCTCGGGAGGCCGGGCCCTCGGGCTCCCGCTGGGCCCGGCTGCCCCTCCCCCGCAGAGGCAGGGCCGTGGGACAGAGGCACCAGCTGCTCCCAGTTGCTCTGCTCGGGACGAGCGGAAAGAGGGAGAGGAGAAAACCCGGGACGTGGATGCAAGGAGGGGGCGCGCTCGCAGATCCCCCGCCTCCGGGACCCGTGGACGGCGGCAGCCCCGGCCATGCAGACCCCCTAGCCCGGCTCGCGGCATGGGCGATGGCGGCCGCAGTTCCTCCGCGGGCTGGAAGCCCTGGCCGGGCGGTTCTCCCCCTCGGCACGTGTGGGGCACGGACCCGCTGGCTCAGGACGCCGTGGGAGGCTCCCTTCCCCAGGCCCAGGCTGCCGCCGCCGCGGCTGAAAGCCCCGGGTCCGGGGGAGGTGGCGAGGCGCCGGCCCCCTGCCCGGGGCGCCCGCGGAGCGCTGAGGGCTCGGGCACGTCCACGCGGCCCAGGAGCGCCAGGCTCGGCAGGCATCGTGCGCTCCTCCAGACCAGCAGGAGCTGCCCGGCCCCGCCTGCCGCCCTGCCTCTCAAGGTAAGAACGTGCGCGTGGCTGAATCCCTGAGACCCGAGCTCTTCCCAGAGAAGCGAGAGAGTGGAGAGAGGGGGCCGATGTGCCCGCAGGGCCCCCACTTCCTCACGCTGGGGTCTCCTGTCCGCTGTGGGCCTGGCTCCTTCCTCTGCGCTCCGCCACCTTCCCTGCGCGAGCGGCTTACCGTGCGGAAGGAGAGAATGAGTCGCTGCTTCCCAAGATTTCTGCCAAAGACTAGCGTCCTTTATGGGAAAGCGGAGAGGGAGGCTGGAGGCGGTACACGGACACTTGTTGAGCCCTGCGCTGTGCCGGCCCTTAGGCTGGGTGTTAATCTGCACAGCCACCCGAAAGGCAAAGGCTCCTGTCCCCAACTTCAGATGAAGGCATTGGGAAGTGATGAGGCAAAAATCCTCCTCTTCCTCCCAAAAAGGAAAGAGCAGAAGCAAAACCTGCTCTCCGGAATGGGCGAGGGGGGCTTGGGGAGGCTGCGGTGGGTTTTGTGGAAGTTTCCAGAACTGGAGCGCAGTCTCGGAACTCAACCCCATCTGTACCCAGTGGACCACCTTCCACCCCTGCCGGCAGGTCGATGTTCTGCTTCCCCGGCGTCAGCCTCCAGGCCCTGCTTCCTTTCCCACCAGAAGGGAGAGGGTAGCACTGGGTGGTTTCCAGCGTCTCTCCCGGCTCCAGTCATGGCCAAGCCTACTCCTTGCTCTTCGCATTTTATTCTCTGCATCTCCACTCAGCCTCCTCTCTGGGCTGGTGCTTGAGCCCAGCCTCCCCTCTCCACCCAGTTCAGGTGTACTGATCCCAAAATGGGTGGACAAAACTAAAAATTATGCTTTTGTTTTCTCTTTCCCGATAGCACGGACATCTTGCTGTACTTTGTCCATATACAGGCAATGAGGGTGAGGGAGGGGTTGGTGGGATGTGCTGGAGGAGGGGCCTCTTGCTGGACTGTGTGGAGGGTCCACATGGAGGGATGCTTGGGGAAGTCACCAGAGAAATGGATGAAATTCACCGCGCCGGGAGAGGGGCCTCCCAGAGGTGTGGACGTGACGCTGCTTCATCGGGAGCCTGTGCCTCCCTCCCGTGAGCCTCCCCACCCTCCTTCCTGCCCCTTTCCCCGTAACAGGCAGCCCTTACAGCCACAGTCGAGAATCAGGGAGAAAAGATGAGCTCGAGTTCTCTTTGGAGGCAAACTCTTGGAGGGAGAGAAATGCTAGCAGGCTTCCTTAAGAAATGGTTTACATTCCATCCTAGTCCTTGTATCTTGCGTTTCCTACAGGGATTTGAGAGGAATGACATATCCGTGCGTCAGAGCCCAGTCTCTGAATGTGGGGTCACACGGTAGTTGTTTGTGTCCTTTAATGCTGCTCTGATGACTTGAAAACTCCATCTCCCCGCCTTTCTCCTCTGCCTTCCAGGTATAAGAAAACCTCAGAACTGTTGCCAGTCCTCTAGGGAGAGGCACTGTAGGACTTGCTCCAAGTGGGTAGATTTCTGCCTGTCTGCCCCATTTAGCCACTTTTGCTAATGGATCCCCAGACACCTGCCCCATCTAAAGCAAGGATGGCAGCTTCCTGGCTAAAAACCTGGAAACCCCAGGTTCAACGCCTAACCTTGAGCAAACCACCAGAGCTCTCAGTTTTCCCATCAGAAAGCCCTGAGGACGCCACCTGCCTGGCAGTCGCCACGGGGCCAGTGAGGGTCCCTCAGTAGCCCTATCTTAGGGGAGAGAAGAGAAGCAAAGTCAGTGGGACAGCAGGTAGGACCGGGAAGCATGGAGTTAGAGGGGTCAGTTTGGGGGCTCTGGGGTCAGGGGAGAAAGCAGGGCTAAACTTAACCTTGACCATGCTGGTCAGACTGTGTGACACTCTCTGTCACGGCGAAGAGGGAGTTGGAAAATCAGCACCTTCAGAACTACAAGCCCCTCAGGTGCCTCATGGCTGTTATTAGCCAGGTGACCCCTGCCTGGCCTTGGGCTTTAGAGAAAGGAAGAAATCAACAAAGAGAGGTTTCCATCCGCCCAGTCCTGGGCACATGACGGTTTCCCTGGGTCTGATAGATTGGTGCGCAAGCACCGCCCTGTCCTCGCATGAGTTGGAACTTAGCTGTGTGTCACCACTGAGTGACAGCGGACTGGTTAAAAACGTCTTCTGTGAGCTATCAGTGAAGAGGCCTTTCACTCAGTGCACTCATACAAATGTGATTATTTACTACAGTTATTAAAGTGAAAATATTGCTTACGTGGAAGCAAAACCTATTCCTACATGTGTAGCATAGGATGGAGGTCCTTGTATCAACTTCCCAAGCAAAAAAGTCTGGATCCTAAGTGTAGACTTTCTTCTCCAAATGGCTAAATTTACTCCCTTATTGTTGAAACAAATGGGGTCCAGAGTGAACGTTGCTGATGTATCCAAGTATCACAACGAGTGGGTACAGCAATCACTTAGTTCTTCATCCAAACCATGACTAGACTTTAGTGAAAACTACAGCTCTCTGTGCCCTACAGAGAGCTTCCAAAGCATGATTCCTTCTTATCAGGACCTCACAACTCTGGGAGGTTATACATTATCATTGTGCCTACTTTGTGGATGAGGACACAGATGCTTGAGGATGGTCAGTGACTTGCTGCGTCCTGAGGCCAGGATTCAGCAGCTTGGACAGAGCTCCTGTGGTCCATGCAGAGGCTGGAGCTCTGCTTTCACTGCCTTCTGAGAGGGCGAGGCTTCCTCGGAAGGCAGCCCACCAGCCCCGGGACTGGGGTCCTATAAGCACTCCTGGGACATGGGAGAAGGGGCTTCAGGACGATCAGGTCTAGTGACCTAGCCTTGCTGATATGTGACTTAAGTTTGAGGCTAAAGATACAAAGACACAGAAAACAGACACAAGTCAAACGAGAGGGGAAAAAAGCTTTCTCTACAATCATTTTGGGAATTTTCTTATTTTTTTAACTAAGTCTTCCTATCTTACATATTTTATGTTTTGAAATTACAATGACTTTGGGTGTGTAAATGACATTAGAAAGACTTCCCTGGTGGTCTAGTGGTAAAGAATCCGCCTTCCAGTGCAGGGGACGCGGGTTCGATCCCTGGTCAGGGAGCTAGGATCCCACATGCCACGGGGCAACTAAGCCCGTGTGCCACAACTACTGAGCTCGCGTGCCTCAACGAGAGAGCCCACGTGCTGCAAACTACAGAGCCCATGCGCCCTGGAGCCCACGTGCACGCCACAGCTAGAGAAGAGAAAACCCACACGCCACAACTAGAGAAGCCCGTGCGCTGCAACCAAAGATCCCGCATGCCTCAACGAAGATCCCACGTGCTACAGCTAAGACCCGAAGCAGCCAGGAAAAAAAAAAAAGAGCCAATTCACAGCTTCCCTTCCCAAGAAAGCAACTTAAAAAAAAAAAAAGGAAAGAAAATTAGCAGTAAGTAATATTAAAAATTCCCCTCAAATGCCATTTCTACAAACCCCACCTGTAGCTTTAAATTTCCCAAGGATTTTACCTCTTTATTTTGGTCTTCCTCTTCTCTTCCTCTCCCATCTTAAAAACAATTAGCTTTTTGAGTTTTCATCACCAGCTGCTAGGAGTGTTCAGGATTTAGAAGGCAGAGTGAAAGTAAGCAGGACAGAAAGGGCCTCCCTGGAGGCTGGGGGCGGGGGCGGGGGCACAGGGATGGGGGTGGGGGGGTGGGGGGGCAGTTATTCCCTGAGGTGCTGAGGGGAAGGGGGGGTCCGTTTGTACACAGCAGATCAGAGAGAATAGCTTTAACCCTCTGTGTCTTGGATTGTTTTGCCTTAAAATAAAACCAGGGTCTGAAATATGTCTGTAAAGTGTATCAATTTTTTTTTTTTTTTTCTTTTTTGCGGTATGTGGGCCTCTCACTGTTGTGGCCTCTCCCGTTGCGGAGCACAGGCTCCGGATGCGCAGGCCCAGCGGCCATGGCTCACGGGCCCAGCCGCTCCGCGGCATATGGGATCCTCCCAGACCGGGGCACGAACCCGTATCCCCTGCATCGGCAGGCGGACTCTTAACCACTTGCGCCACCAGGGAGGCCCAAGTGTATCAATTTTTGATAGAGAGATTTTATTTAGAGAAAAGGTCACTGGCGCTGGGATTCAGGAGATGAAATGAAGCCTGGTTCTGCCAGCTAACTAGCTAAGCGCCCTGACGACTCACTGAGCAAAGGGAGGTGACCCCGTCTGACCTCTGAGGTCTTTCCAGCTCTGACCTTCTAGGATAAGTATGAATCTTCGAATCCAGAAAGGGAATGAAACTGTTTAATAAAATAAAAGTATGAAAATAATTTAATTTCATCTACCTCCGCTTGTCTCTAAAAATTAATTGTTTTGTCAAACGGCTCCAGGGCAGGGAAGCTACCCTCAGCGGGCTTGCATCTCTCAGGGGATATGGGATTTCAGCGGGAGCTGGGATGTTCTCTACAGGACCAGCACTGAACAATCAGTTGAATGAATGAACCTTGGAAGGGGGTTAACATCCAGTGATATGAGTCAGTGACATCTTTGGACAGTAACACAAATCCCCACCACACAATTTTAGGGCCACAGTTGTTTGCTGTCTATTCCCTAAAGGCTGATATTTCTTTCTCTGACCAGATTCGAGTTGAATGGAGTTCTCTTCTGAAGTTCAATACTGACCCCCAGGTACACCTAATCCCCAGGAGGAGGTCGTTGATCTCATCTGGAGTAAATGCTTAATTTCTCAAGCCTATTTGATTTTTCTGGCCTGTTGTGAGTTTAGAAACTGTTCTGCTCATAGAAAGATAAAATTCTAGATAATTCTGTCATTATATTAATCATTCTTGGTGAGCAATTTAGAATTTTTAAAAGAAGCTAGAACAAAGAGAGAGCTTACACAAATGCCATATAGTAATTTGAACAGTGATGTAGATAAAGATGCAGTGGTATCCCTTTTACAGGATTTTGGTATTTAGAAGACAGTGTTGATCAGATTCAAAAGCTCATCTTTAGTCTGTTTTACACTGCATTGGTTTTGACACAGATGTCTTGATTTATTATTTGAGTAAATAAAACCTGAGGTAGCAGAATGGGTTTCAACTCTTTTTCATCTTGTGGTTTGCCTCAGCGTTCCCATGACAATGTTCTCTCACTCTTTTTCTCTCCTTACGCCTTCCTTTGACGTTCACACAGACGTCCTGTGGTCATTGTGCAGGAGCCGCCCTCATGGCCCCATGTCACCTCCACATCTTGATGGGAGAAGAGGGCAGAGAGCACACGGACCACTTCACACATTGCCTCTGAGACTTGTAGAAACAATTCGGGGTGGGAGCTGGGACCCAGGTCTGGCCCCCTCTTTAGTTCAAGTTAGCTAAGTAAGGGCGACCTCCTCATGCTGGGTTTAAACTTCTCATCTGAAATGTGAAAAGATCAGACTGTGGTTTCCTTCCCACCAGCTCAAGATTCTAAATTCTTGCTGATCCATTTGCACCTGTGTTTGTGAAAACTCTACCAAAGCTACAGCTTTTGATGACAAATCTCTAAAAATCCATCATATTTAGAAGCCACTACTGTTGGGAAACCCCTTTATTGGTAAAATTAGATACCTCTCCAGTATCCAGAGGTTAAAAAGGAACCAAAATACATTTTTTAAACAATTTACACCAATATATACCCAATTTTCTAATCTCAAGTGTTAAATTTCTCTACACAACATTGGTAGCACGAGTTAAGTATTAGGTTTGCCCTGAGAGGTTTGGACAAAATACTGAATTGAGTTTTTGATAACTATACAAAAAGGAGTTGTGTTTTGTGATTCTCCCATATTAAAAGGAAATACATTTGCTGAAAGGGATTGTTTTGTGTTTTTAGTCCCGTGAATTAATTACTTGGCAAAGGGAATATTGGAAATCGATTCCAGAATTAAGGCCCAGAATGAAGGAGAGGCTTGTCTGCACTCAGCCAGTTGGAATCAGTTCCAACAATTCCCTCAATTTAACTTTCTCAAGTTTGTGCCCTTGAACAAAAGTGTTCTATCACTTGTAGATTAGTTAGGATTCTTGGTTGTGTATGATAGAAACCCTCAAGGCTACTTAACCCCAATGAGGGGGATTCATTATGAGAACCCTTGCCTGTAAATGTTGGGTGTGTAGAACCAAGGGCGAGGGTGCAGCTGCGTCAGGATCACCTGGCATGAGGGCTCCAGGGCATCCAGTTCTCTTTTTTGTTTCTTTTTTTTTTTTTTTTAAATTTTTGGCTGCGTTGAGTCTTTGATGCTGCGCATGGACTTTCTCTAGTTGCGGCGAGCGGGGGCTATTCTTCGTTGGGGTGTGCGGGCTTCTCATTGCGGTGGCTTCTCTTGTTGTGGAGCACGGGCTCTATAGGCGCGCAGGCTCAGTAGTTGTAGCGCACAGGCTTAGCTGCTCCGCGGCACGTGGGATCTTCCCGGACCAGGGCTCGAACCCGTGTCCCCTGCATTGACAGGCAGATTCTTAACCACTGCGCCACCAGAGGAGCCCCAGGTCTCTCTTTTCAACTCACCTGTTGCTCTCTGCCCTTCCCAGCACTCTTCTCTGAATTATTCTTTCTCTTTTTGCACGTCTGCTTCCCCTACTCCAGGGGGAGAAATATGGTCACCCACAATTCCCAGATTTATATCTCCTCTCCTTAAAGACTGGGATTCCTCAGACCTGCTTCCCAGTCCCCCTGCAAAGAGGCTTCTTGGTCCAGTGCAGGTTGGGGGTTGGTGCCCACCCAACCTACTGTGGTGGGGACAGCTCATATGGTGCTATCAGGTCTACTGAGAGCCCAAAGGTGGTTATAACCATGTAAACCTGTGTGAGGGACAGGTCCTGGAAGTTGATGGGACATGGAGAGAGGGCGGCAGTTGTGGACGGCCAACCCAATAGATGACAAAGACACTTTCAGGGAGTTTCACTTAACATTTATAAAGTTGGGGCTTCCCTGGTGGTGCAGTGGTTGAGAGTCCGCCTGCCGATGCAGGGGACACGGGTTCGTGCCCGGTCCGGGAAGATCCCACGTGCCGCGGAGCGGCTGGGCCCGTGAGCCATGGCCGCTGAGCCTGCACGTCTGGAGCCTGTGCTCCGCAACGGGGGAGGCCACAACAGTGAGAGGCCCGCGTACCGCACAAAACAAACAAACAAACAAAATTTATAAAGTCACTGCTTTGTATAAATGTCCTATCTGAGCCCTCTCTGATTTTAGGGAAGCCAGTTTTTATAGCTCTTAAGGAGATGTTTTTAAAAAGCATCCCTGAACAAGCAATGTATTAGAATCAAATTATTTCCTGATATGACTTATAAATAGATTTGCTTCCAGAATCTGCTACTGGGCATAATATGTTAAGTTTTCTCTTTCAAAGACTTTTTTCTTTGTAGATTTTTAAAGACTGTAAAATGCTACATGATTTTTTTTTTTTTTTTTTTTTTTTTTTTTTTTTTGCGGTACGCGGGCCTCTCACTGTTGTGGCCTCTCCCCGTTGCGGAGCACAGGCTCCAGACGCGCAGGCTCAGCGGCCATGGCTCACGGGCCCAGCCGCTCCGCGGCATGCGGGATCCTCCCGGACCGGGGCACGAACCCGTGGCCCCTGCATCGGCAGGCGGACTCTCAACCACTGCGCCACCAGGGAAGCCCTGCTACATGATTTATATAAATATAAATCCTTCCGTGAAAGCAGGGTTCTTTAGCCCTTTGGGTTCTATGTGTGATCTGTTCAACATTACAGCCACTCCCTGTGCTACTCACAGTATCCGAGAAGTCAGGACAGTAAGGAGAAGCCATGTTTCTTTCTTTTTTTTTTTAAATTAGTTTCTGCTTTATAACAAAGTGAATCAGTTATACATATACATCTGTTCCCATATCCCTTCCCTCTTGCGTCTCCCTCCCTCCCACCCTCCCTATCCCACCCCTCCAGGGGGTCACAAAGCACCGAGCTGATCTCCCTGTGCTATGCAGCTGCTTCCCACTAGCTACCTACCTTACGTTTGGTAGTGTATATATGTCCATGCCTCTCTCTCGCTTTGTCACAGCTTACCTTTCCCCCTCCCCATATCCTCAAGTCCGTTCTCAAGTAGGTCTGTGTCTTTATTCCTGTTTTACCCCTAGGTTCTTCATGACATTTTTTTCCCTTAGATTCCATATATATCTGTTAGCATACGGTATTTGTCTTTCTCTTTCTGACTTACTTCACTCTGTGTGACAGACTCTAGGTTTCTTGAACTGAACCGTATCAGTGAAAACACGAGGTGGGCAAAGGAAAGAGCCCTGGCTCCACCGTGTCACCACTGCTGGGCCGCCGCAGCCTGCTTTGTGAGGAAGTTCGCTCTCCTTCGCTCTAAAGGAATCAGCAGCTGTGGCTGTTTTTTGGCTGCCCTTTTGTGCTGTGCACATATCCTGTGATTATATTTAGTCAATTTTAACTTTTTGGAATTTAACTTTCAATTTTCAGGATGTGTGATCTTGTATTAACCTTTCAGTTACCAAGTCCAGCAGATCGTGAGCTAAAAAGCTCCAGGACCCTATTCAAGCACTTACAATGTTCTGTCTTTGAAAATTCCATTGTATCTGCAAGAAGCTTGGTTACTCTTTTTTTTTTTTTTTTTTTTTTTTTTTTGCGGTACGCGGGCCTCTCACTGTTGTGGCCTCTCCCGTTGCGGAGCACAGGCTCCGGATGTGCAGGCTCAGCGGCCATGGCTCACGGGCCCAGCCGCTCCACGGCACGTGGGATCTTCCCAGACCGGGGCACGAACCCATGTCCCCTGCATCGGCAGGCAGACTCTCAACCACTGCGCCACCAGGGAAGCCCCAGCTTAGTTACTCTTGACTGAGTTCTCAGTCTGATTGTACGATGAAGTAACAGTTAAAATGTCACTCCATCCATCTCATGCCACAAGCAGAGAGATCTCAATCTTTTTCCATAAAGGATTTAAAGTGCCCTACAACTATAGCACAAATAATAAAAATAATGGTGAAGGTAAATAGTAATAAAGAATCAGTTCTAGGAAAATATAAATAAGTGTCAAGATGAAGAAAAGATCAGGTCAAGATCAGGAAAAGAACCCAAAAGAACATGCCATAAAGGCCAGCAGAGTCGGGATGTTTGAAGTCACATTTGGCTGTGTGCTTTCTAGCTGCTCAAGGTAAAAGAGACATGGTTAGCTACACAGTTCTAACTGTGAGAAGGGATGGACGGAGGGAGGGGGGGGAGGGAGGGAGGGAGGAAGAGGTCCTCTAACATGTTCCACAGAAGTCAATTCTCTTAGAAAACCGAATTTTGCTTGCCCTTTAAAATAACAGTAAAAATAGCATTTTGGATAAAAACTTTTCAAAGGAGGACTTAACATATACTATTTCCCTGTTTCCTTAGATACATATACATATATACAACATAACTTAATTTTCTTGGTAACTTAAGCAATTACTGTAACTGCAGTGTTGCTTGCTGGCAACTTTAGATCTGTGAGACTGTTTGCTTCTACACTTAATGCCCCAAATACTCTATTTTCTCAGTTCTTTTTGCTTTTTAGTAACTTTTTAGTTTTCTCCATGCTGGCCTATCCCTTCTTGCTGCTATTAGTGTGTCTACCTCTAATATGCTTCTTTTAATCTACCACAGGCCAGGAAACTAGACAGCAGATTTGTTTAAATTGTAAGCCAAGTTTGTTAATTGCGTAAACTAAAAGTTGAGTGGCTCATCTAGCAGAAGATCTCACAAGTTGTAGAAAGGATTTTTTTTCCTCTGATTTTTAAAAAATTAATTAATTTATTTATTTTTGACTTCATTGGATCTTCGTTGCTGCTCACAGGCTTTCTCTAGTTGCGGCGAGCGGGGGCTACTCTTCGTTGTGGTGTGCGGGCTTCTCATTGCGGTGGCTTCTCTTGTTGCAGAGCACAAGCTCTAGGCGCGTGGGCTTCAGTAATTGTGGCACGCGGGCTGAGTAGTTGTGGCTCGTGGGCTCTAGAGCTCAGACTCAGTAGTTGTGGCGCACAGGCTTAGTTGCTCCACGGCATGTGGAATCTTCCCGGACCAGGTCTCGAACCCATGTTTCCTGCATTGGCAGGCAGATTCTTAACCACTTCGCCACCAGGGAAGTCCCTCTTCTGATGTTGTGTGTTCAGAGATGATACTGTTGCTTTCTGTGACTATGGCCATGCTAGGGATGAATAAAGTTGCTGAACAAATAACTTCTGGATTCATTCATTCAATAAGTATTTCTTGACCACCAGCTATGTGACGAGCAATGTTCCAGGCACGGGTGATACAGCAGTGAGTTGACAAAGTCCTTGGTCCTACAGGGAATGATGAACAAGCAAACAACACACGGGCATAGGACTTCAGATGGCCACAAGAGCTTGGAGGAAAATAAAACAAGCGGTGATGAGGGGAGGGTGATCCAATGAATGGTTTAGTTTGTGTGATGACAGAAGGTGACCTCAGAGTTAAGCCTTGAGTGATAGACAGGAGGCAGCCACGAGAAGATCAGGGAGGGAAGGTTCTAGGCAGGGTTAGCAGAAGAGTCCCCTGTACCTGCAGGGTCACTGGGGAGCATAAGTTACTGTGAAGCTTACTCAGAGCTCTAGGCAGGGCCGGATCACACCGGGCCTCTCAGTTTTCGGTAAGGATTTTGAATTTATTCTAAGTAAAATAATAATTTTTAAAATTTATTATTGGGGAGCCTTTGGAGGGTTTTAAGCAGGAGAGAAACACAGAAATTAAGGGAAGGGTGAGTGTGTTTATGAAGTGACCCCCCCTACAGTTACTCTGCAGATTACAGGTTTGAATCTGCCTCTCATTTCCTGATCTTGTCAAAGAAGCCTTGAGGCACACAGCTTAACTGCCTCTGAACACTGGGGGCTCTGATTTTCTTCAGTCTTTTAGTTCTGAAATGTAGAGGTTTGATGAGGTCCTGCGGACACAGGTGAAGGGGGAGAAAACTCCAGTTACTCAAGGATTTGAGATTTCCCCCAATGAAGCTGTGGTCTGACGATAGACAATAGAGTAGATCTTTTCCATATTTGTAACCTCAAAAAGTTAAACTTATTGCAGTGCATAGGATTTATGATTTAAATAGAAAAACTCCCCCCCCCCCTCTTTTTGAGCATTACAAAATGCATTGCACATAATAGGTGCTCCATAAATTTTTCTCAACTTTAGATTATGGCAAAACCACACTAAGTGACCTTCTCTTTTACCAATTCCTTCTGTTCTTCCCTCAGGTGCTTTCATCCCTCCGGTTCACATCTGTAGGCAGTGAACTGTGAGGCCATCCACACCAGGAACTTGGCAAGCAAGGGGTGGTTGGCACTCTTGGAATCCACCCAAAGTAGAATAAAATTTTGAACTATCTTTGGGGTCATAAATTTAGCCTAGTGGTGTTTCTATGAAAATGTATTTCTCTTGCGGCTTAGACCAATATTTAAGGAGCTCCTGGGTGGCCCCGTAGCCAAAGAATTAACAGTAGTATTTCTGACTGAGTTTGGTGACCTAGTTTTCTGGATCTGCTTTGTGAATAATCTTCATGAATAATGACCCCCAATAGCGGTAACTATTCTCCTAATGAAGCAGCTTTACTCCATGCTTTAAACAACCTCTAAAATAATTTTTTTCTATTTAAATAAATCAGTCTACTTTTCATGCCATTTTAGAAAGCTCATGGCAAAATTCTTTCCCTTGTCACCCTCGATCTGTTTTACTAAATGAGCTTTTCCTTGTAGTTCTCTGCAAACTGCTCTCCTACCACCTTTATGCTGTTTTGTGAGCCACTGAGGACCGGCTGCCTTTGTTTATTGTGTCGTCTTGCTGTTCGCAGCTTCTGGAGCCCTTTGAGAAAAAAGTATCACATAAACCCCGTTAGAAGTAATGGCAGGAATTACCCTGTTAACTACCTGTAAGTTACTTTAAGCATTATTAAATGTTTCTGTAGGTCCTTTATGAAGCACAAAACAGAGGCAGAAGATTCTTTTTCTGCTTTCTATAAGCTTAACGTTTGTCGTAGACAAACATATATGCAAAGAGGCATTTTTAGACATATATATACCAGAAACATCAGCAGAATAAAGATAAAGGTCTACTACTTTATGTAATAATCAGTGTAGGCCTGCAGTGGGGTGATTTAGTCAGGAGAAGATTCTTAATGGAGATGGGCCATCTGGGTGAAGGGAGGAAAGCTTGGATTCATAGAATGTAGAGAGGGTTTGAGTTTGTGGTTTCTCCTGAGTTCACGTGTGAATTTCCTGATTCATTATGAAGGAACGTAACAACTGTGTGGTCACATATTTAGAGAGTGAATGCTTTTTAAACTGAAAAAAATTTAAGGTTTCCGGCTTGTTAGTTTATATCTTTTATTCGAAAGTATAAAAAATAAATTTAAATTAGTCAGCTACATTTACTGAAAAGAATAAAATATCATGAGAGAAGCACACATTCCAGGATTTAAAAATAAGCATAATTTAATGCAACACTGGAGAATTTGAAACCAAGACCAGAAAATCTGGACACAGAGTGCCATGTCTGTGCATTAGAGAGTGGTGGCTCCGCACCGGAACTGGCCGGTTTCCTTTCCCAGGTGGCAGGCGATGATGGCAACTGAACAGGGCTGCTTTGGGACGCGTTGCTAAGAGACGCAGAGATGCAGGAAAGGGCCCTGCATGCCGGACCAGTCGGTGAATCAGAAGCTATTTCTTGCAGGAAGCAGGGGAGGCGGATTGACTCTGGGACGATTCTGTGAATGAGCAAATGTGCAGGGACTGTATCTTGCTGTAGACACGAAGGATCCTGCTGTTTGCACAGCAAATCGAAGCAGGTGATCCAGGCTGGGAGCAGGCCCCTGTGACTCCTGAACAAAAATGACGTTTAGAAATCTGTGACGCTAACAACATGTCGGTTCACAACGGTAACGTGTAGATTGGCTTTCCTGCCTCTTTCCCGCCCAGATGGAATCGTTATGATTATTAAGACCTCTTAGCCCTCTTCATCACGAAGACCAGCCCCAGAACTTGGAGCACTCATTTCCCTCCCTTCACAACCTCACTGGGCCTGTCTATGCTGCTGGTGGAGCAGTCTTTGCCTTCTGTTAAGGGCAGGAAAAAGACAAAATCAGTTACTCCTGACTGTAGCAGGCATCAGAATCCATCAACATGCTCAGAGAGAGAGCCATTTCATTCTTTTGTTAAAATCACATTAAAAGCTAGCTGCAAACCCCCATCCTACTGGGGCTCAGCTATGCTCAGGGCTCCCTGTCTGCTAACTTTGGGCCAAGGATCCAGAAACGTCATGACAGGAGAAGTTAATGAAGTCCTGCCCTCACATCTGTCCTTCAGCACGTGGTCAGCATGAGCGCAGCCCTGAAGAGCTGCCCCAGGGCCCCGACTCTGGTGAGAGGCCGGCTCTGCCTGACCCTTCCTCCAGGGTGGCCTTGGTGAGTGACTTAATCTCTCTGTGCCTCCGTTTCTTCATCTGTAAACCAGAGGTTAAATGAGGACCTGCCTGATAGAAAATAAGGATTTAGTGTGTACTAACATTGAAAGTACTTGGAACCATGGCTGGCATGGAGTTTGCAGATGCTGGGGGACCCCTGCTTGGATTAGCTCTCTGTCTGCTGGAGCTTTCCCCAAACTGCGTCCCACCCCAGGCCCTGTGCTGCTTCTGTGCCCCAGGCTGGGGGCTGGACTCTGCACTTCTGGAAGAATGACAGCACAGAAATAGGGGGTGGGGTCTTCCCTCTGAATGCCTGAATACCCTCCTCCATCTCGATCCACAAAGATGAGGGCTATATTTTCTTTGTTTAATCATAAATTCTGTTATATATACACTTAATATCTGAATTCACTATGATTTCATCAGCCACTATCCAGAACTGATGGGACCTTGAGAAACAGGAAATTGTTGAAGCTTAGAAATGTAGGACAGCAAAAGAGCTCTCTGTAGTTGGAAGAGTAAAGCCACGTGCCTCAGAGTCCTGAAGACAAGGTTAGCAAGTGGGAGGTAAGAGAGCAAAGCCTGAGAAACCCTGGCCAGCAGCTTCATTGCGCCACTTCATAACCACGACGGCCTCCCCTTAATTCCCGCCCCTTTCCCCCTGCTTAAAACTCCCCAGCCCTGAGCTTCCCTGGTGGCGCAGTGGTTGAGAGTCCGCCTGCCGATGCAGAAGACAAGGGATCGTGCCCCGGTCCGGGAAGATCCCACATGCCGCGGAGCGGCTGGGCCCGTGAGCCATGGCCGCTGAGCCTGCACGTCGGGAGCCTGTGCTCCGCAACGGGAGAGGCCACAACAGTGAGAGGCCCGCGTACGGAAAAAAAAAAAAAAAAAAAAAAAAAACCTCCCCAGCCCTCACCCTCACCCGTGCCCCCCAGGAGTCACAGGATTCTCTTTCTGCCCCTTTCCAGGCACAAGCATCCTCTCCTCCTCTCCCCAGACACTTGTTACCGCTCCTCAGTGTGTCTAACCAAAGGGAGGGGTCCTGAGGAGACCTGTGCTCCTGACACACAAACCTCCCTGGGCAAGGTGCGTGTTAATAAAGTATTCTGCCACTCAGGAATGTTTTGAAGAGGTTTTCATTGTTAGACCACATTCTAAAAGTAAAACACTTCAGCCAGGTGTACCTAGAGTTAAAAAAAGAGTTAAAGAAAACTTGGATTTTACAAAAATGTATTGGATAAAGCTCTAGTGGGTCTCTGGGTTTCAGTTTGCTTGGTTAGTTCCAGTGTCCTTTTTATGTATTTATTGTTTTTTTAAGGAGGGAATACCAACCTTTATTCATACTTGGGTTCAGGTTCCGGGGTATCTTAGAATATATAGCAAAGCAGGAAAAAGCACAGATTCTGGGATCAAGTCTCAAATTCCAAAACAAGCATATAAACTGTGTTACAACAGGCAAATGTTACCCACAGTTTCTTCGGTAAAATGGGGGGAGCATCACCCCAGCTTCCAGCATCTCGCCTCCCACCTCCACTCCCTCACAGGCAGCCCGGCTGAGAGAGCACAGCTCTGCAGGTCTCAGCTCTGCTGGTCAGGGTGGGACTCGGTGAGTCACTGAGCCTCTGAAGTAGCCCCTCACCCCAGTGTTCACCAAAGGCAAATAGGGGCTCGTGAACTGGTACGAGGACCAAGTGAGAAAACCACACATAGGTGTTCACTAAATCTTAGTTCTTATGAGTCTTGCCCAGGACAAGGATGGGGCCAGAGTGTCCAGCAGTGTCCAAAGTGGGTGCTCAGGACAGTCTATTGGGTATAGAAAGAAAGAGGTGGTACTTCTTATATTTTTATATCTCATTTTTAACATTTTTATTTTGTGCTTTAAAATGTACAAGATATATTAATATGAGAGTATTAACGTATCAATCATAAATACATATGTGTATTTGGGGGACAGATGCTGAAATGATTTTGCTGATGGTGTTGAGGGGAATGGCTTAAACACTGTGAGGCTTACCACACTCAGAACTGTTAAAAAACAAAATTCAACTTAGTAAATTTTAAAGATCTTAGTGGTTTGCTTCAATGATTCGTGAATCAGGCAGCATCCCATCTAAGCAGATAGAAAGGGGCTCCAAGGTGCTGTACAAAATGAAAGACTTTTATAGGCCCAAGGGAGTGGGAACAAGGAAGTTATACCAGCCAACAGTGGGGTGCTTGTGTCAGGTCACTTTCCCGTAGGGGCTGCAGGGGTCTATCAGGCAGACGACCTCACTAGTGCTGACCAGGTGATCCTGATGGACGGGTTTAAGACTCTATTCCTGGGAGAGGCTGAAACTGTAGTAGAGTTAAGCCTGGGTTTGGTGATGTGAAGCTCAGCAGAAGTAATTCCATTTGGGGCCTGTTGCCTTGTGTTTAACAGAACAAATATTCAAAACAAATATCATCTACATGACAATTTTGTCTAAGTCTTATGCCTCTTGCAGCTACCACGATTCATCCAAAATAGGGCTGGAGCACCTACTTTACTATGGCCTACTTCCGCTCCAAATTCCACCCTGCAGAGGTTTTTCCCGCACCACCAAGCAATTCTCAGACACCAGCCGGGTGTCCTACAGTTCAATTCAATTCTGACACTACGGACGAGGAGATGGCGTCAGATCCCAGAGGTTAAGGGCTCGGTCTTATAAGACTGCCCTTTCCCCCTTTTCAGACATCAGTCACAGGTCTAGCCTGTCGCTGGTGCTTCTGACCCACCGGCTACAGATGGGAGGTTCCAGAGGGCCCCTCCTCAGGTTCAATTAACTTGCTCAAGTGGGTCACAGAACTTAGAGAAGCATTCTACTTACCAGATCGTCAGTTTATTATAAAGGAGATAACTCAGGGACATCCAGGTGGAAGAAATACAGAGGGGACAGTCTGGGGAAAGGGCACGGGGCTTCCATGATCTCTCTGGGCACCACTCCCCCGAATCTCCAGGTGTTCACCAACATGGAAGCTCTCTGAACCCAGTCCTTTTGGGGGTTTACGGTGGCTTCATTACACGGGTATAATTGATTAATCATTGATTCAACTCCATCGCCAGCCCCTCTCCCTCCCTAGATGGGGTGGTGGGGAGGGACTGAAAGTTTCAGCTCTGATGGAGAGAGAATAGGTTCCTCTGGCACTAGCCCCCTTCTTTAGGAGCCTCCCCCAAGTCACCTCAATAACATAACAAAAGACACCTCCTTGGATCTTATCTTAGGAAATTCCAAGGGTTTTAGGAGCCCTGGGCCAGAAACAGGACAAGACCAAAGACATATTTCTTACTATAAATCACAATATCACATATAGGCAATAGACCATTTCACTCCTAACCAGAATTCCATACAGACAGCTTCAAAGGATGAGATTTGGAGAAGGGTTGCCAAATTTAGCAAATAAAAATAGCAATATTTGGGACATACTTTTTAGTACAATTATTTGTTGTTTATCCAAAATTCAGTCTTAAGCGGTGTCCTGTATTTTATACAGCAACACTTGTTTGGAGTTGGGTCTGGTGTTGAAGACCCATTAGCTAAGAGGCCTTGCTTGGGCAAATGACTTAGCTTTTCCGAGCCTCACATTCTTTGTGCCCTCCGTTGCTGTGAGCATCCTCTTTACAGTGGATATCAGCACTTAGCATGGTTCCTGCACAAAGGAGATAAAGGTCTATATTATAGGTATTATCATGATAGATGGCCCTGTTCGTTGCAACTCAGATTCAAGTATTTACTATAAACCTTACCTCCTTTGCTTGAAGGTGGGATCCACATTTGCACAGACTTGCACTTAACGTGTGCACAGTTGGTTGAGTTTTGCACAAGTACAGCTTCTGCTCAAGCACTTACGCTGAGCCTGGTTGACTGGCTCTTGGTTGGCCCTCTCTTCCTATTCTCGTATTCCCTTTTCCTTCCCCGTAGGAAGAATGAAGCTTTGTTCTCAAGTTATTTCAAGCAGGCTAAGCCCTTGTGGAAACTGCTTCAATCAGTTTTTATAGGCCAGTAGGTCCCACAGGATGTATAAGATTTATCGTTCACATCAAATTGAAAAACTCCCCTGTGTAAATCTTTGAAACTACAGATGAAAATGCATGGCATTCACTGCAACCACTGTAAACATTTAATGACATTTGCATTCAAGCTGCTGAAAGTAAATGATTATGGATGCCGGGCGGCTATTCTTTTGCTGAGTTTAGACCGTTTAGAACAACTTGCCCAACGTTAGCTTGATATTAATTCAGGGTATGTGAAATGTCCCCCTCAGAGCTGTGGGGTGGATATGATGGAAACTTAGACATTTCTATACAATTATGAAGCATAACAAGGGTTTGGGGGAGGGAACCCAGGACAGCGATAGGGACGGTGGGAAAGACTTCCTGGAATGCTCACCCACCCAGACCATCCCCTGAGAGGAAGCAACGGTGCCCAGGAGAGAGTGCCAGCATAGTCCTCACAATCACAGCACGCCAGCTCCCAGCGGTCTGTGTGTCGCTGCACTGAGGCACTTCGCACGCCTTCCACTTGCTGTCAAGAAGGAAGATTAAAGTGAGAATTAAAGACTCTCTGAGTCTGACTTTAGTTTTAAAAAGTCCCTGACCTTAGCTCCCCGCCATTTCAACTCTGCTATTACTAAGCATCCCCCTGGGCTACCCACTCTGCTCAGGTGTTCTGGGGCCTCTGCTAGGTAGGTATCCCCCATATGCAGGCTGCACAGGAGTCAAAATCAGGGGACTGGGCAGTCAGTCCTGTATTCCCAGTGTGTGGGCAGATGAACTGGACTGAACTTTCAGGCATGTGGAAGACCATTCTCTTCCACATCATTATCAGAAAGCATTTCCCACGTGCCAAATGATGGAGGGATTTTCCTTCGGACCCCTGGGTGTTCCACCTTGGGAAGCTAAAGGAAGGTATCTGCAGTGGACAGAGAGACAGAATGCCAGGCACGCTACGCCAAGCCAGCTAGACGGTGCACAGTGCGCCGAGCTGAGAAGCCCATCTGTCACCTATTGGCTCATACGGGGGAGATCAGTTACCCATCCGCATCTGCTGCGGGTCCCTCCGGAGCAGCTCTTGCCTGCATGGCCCTGGGGGCTGTGGTCCACTTCGGCATAAGACAAAGCTCCCACCCTGGGCCTTGAGCATCACCCCTTGTCTGCACCATCCGATTGTATTTCCATCTTCTAGTTCCATCTGCCCATTTTTGTGCAATTTTTTATCCCCTCACAAGTTATGATTCAAGCTTTTGAGCTCATAGAACACATGGTCAGAGTCCAAGGGCTTTCCTGGTGCTCTTTCTGTAGGAGGCGTTTTGGAGGATGCTGTGACTCTGGGTAAATGACGGCTTTCTCTTTCCTTATCTCTCACATGAAGCTTTGAATGAGATGGCTCTGGAGTTTCTTCCAACTTTCGTATTCTTTGAGCCTCTGAGATGGGGTAATAGGTATGAATACACTATGAAACAAAGAGGGGACAGGAACCTTGGGTACCACTACTGTTATTATTATTTTCCTTCTGAATTATGTCTCAAACTGAGATGTGGCACAATACCAATTTCTCTCAATTCCTAGTTCCTACAGATTGACCAATTTTAAAAACTGATAGTTGAATGTCTGTCCAAAGAACGCATTAGTTTTACAGCTTCAGCAATCAATTTTCACTCATTTAACAAATATTCAGTTTCAGGCTCTGTGCCAGACACCAGGGAATTAAAAAAAAAAAAAAAAAAAAAAAGACAGACCTGCCCTTGTGGTGTGTATAATCTAGCATCTAACTGAGAAGACAGGCATTGAATAGGTGATTAAAAGTATAACAAATGTTACAAGGAAGGTCAGGATGCTGTAGCAATGTGTAGTAGGAGCACCCTACCTGGTTTGAGTGGGTAGGAAAAGCTGCCTGCCAGGAGGAACTCTCCAGGTTAATAATAAGAGCTAACATATATTGAGCCCGTTTTATTTATTTATTTATTTATTTATTTTTTTGCAGTACGCAGGCCTCTCACTGCTGTGGCCTCTCCTGTTGCGGAGCACAGGCTCCGGACACGCAGGCTCAGCGGCCATGGCTCACGGGCCTAGCCGCTCCACGGCATGTGGGATCCTCCCGGACTGGGGCACGAACCCGTGTCCCCTGCATCGGCAGGCGGACTCTCAACCACTGCGCCACCAGGGAAGCCCGAGCCCGTTTTATATGTCATCATGTTATGTGCAGTATTCCATTCCGTCTTCATAAGAACCCCATCAAGTAGGGTCTATTATTGTTTCTACTCCCAGACAAAAGAAATCAAGGCACAAGCGGTGACAACCAGGCCCTCACAGCTAGTTGGAGATAGCCCTGCCTGTTGGTGCAGGAAGCTGTACCCCAGTCTCGGCCGACTGGTAGGAAGGAAGCTGGACGAGCCAGGGGCAAAGGCTGGGGCAGGTCCCGTGCCACCTCGTGGGCTTCGTGAGCTGACGCTGCAAGGAAGCTCCAACAGCCACGTTGTCCGTTTGTCCGTCAGATAGTAACGTGCTTCTGAAGGAACAGCTGCTTTCTAATTCAGGAAAGAGGCAGACGGAATGCTTCATACACAGTCAGAGGTTACTAGGGTTTGTGAGAAGTAAAATCTCCTTAAAGTAAAATTTCCTCAGAAGTGGGAGGGCTTGCATAATCTAATTTTCTGATAAGCCTTAAGTGACAAAACTCTATAATGATTTTAATGCAGTTCCACCTGGTGTTCAATCAGGTGGCAATAATAGTAGATGTTCACTGTTTTAATGATAGAATGATTCTAGCCACAGTCACAAAGGCATTGATTCTAGCAGGTTATTTTTCTCCATTCTTGGAATCACATGCTTAGGGGAAATGTAGAAATAATGAGGAAATATTACAACGGTGGGAGGAGGACTTTTCGTCCTGACACTGTGAGCGGTTCTACAGGGTTCACCTGGACATATCTTGGCTCAGGACGACTTCACAACATTCAGGAGAAGGGTCTGCTGGGCCGCGTTTAGATTCCTCCAGTGTTATTAAAGCGTTTCCACCTTAACTTCAAAAGAAGCAATATAAGCATGACCATGTCCAATATTACTTTATCTGTGTGCACACAAAAGCATCTTTAATTATTAGGAATTACATGCTATTAAAACTTGGGCTTCCCTGGTGGCGCAGTGGTTGAGAGTCTGCCTGCCGATGCAGGGGACACAGGTTCGTGCCGCAGTCTGGGAAGATCCCACATGCCGTGGAGCGGCTGGGCCCATGAGCCATGGCCGCTGGGCCTGCGCGTCTGGAGCCTGTGCTCCGCAGCGGGAGAGGCCATAGCGGTGAGAGGCCCGCGTACTGCAAAAAAAAACCCCCAAAAAACCCCCCCAAAAACCCTTAATTAACTAGAGTTCCGCTACCTGGAGTTCTCAATTAACTTGAATTACTTTTTGTATTGTATCTAAGGCTTATGGGAAATTGCCAGGTTATAACGGGTTAAAAGAAAAATAAAACCCAACTCAAACATTTTAAGACGAATGACTCTCACATTGATGGTGCACCTTAGGCCAGGATTCCGGGCGTACCTGTTCTGCCACACTTGGTATTGTGAACTTGGAAATCAGATGGGTGTGTCTGAGAGTCCTAGTTACGCTCACTGTTTTGTCTCCAGATGAGTTATTTCATTTTTCGATGGTTCAATTCATTCATCTGCACAAAGGGGGTCATCGCACCTGTCTCTCTGTAATGTGGGAAGAGCAGAATGGGATCACATGGGTAAAGCAGAGGGCCACTCAGAACAGGTGCTCAGGAAACAGAAATCATTGAAAATGATTTAGCCTGGGCCACCACAACATCACAAATCATCAAAGAAACGTTACTTACATTTGCTATTCTGTGCTAACTCTGACAGAAATTATGCCTTCATATTTTCAAAAGTTATTTTTGATAATGACTTTTGAAAATATGAAGGCATATTAAAATTCATTTAATAACGAATTTTAATATTTTTAAAATTAAAATATTTTCTGGTTAACCCTTGGTAAGCTATAATTAAAGTCAGCTAACTAGAATGCCCAATTTAAAAATATTCAGATTAATACACACTTGATTTTTCCTGTATCAGAAACTACAATGTTTTATCTATAAATAGGAGTATCTCTCAGAGTTAATAGAACTGTCAGCTCTGATTTTAACAAAGTTTAAATAAAGTGCCAGGGGCTTCCCTGGTGGTGCAGTGGTTGAGAGTCCGCCTGCCGATGCGGGGGACACGGGTTCGTGCCCCAGTCCGGGAAGATCCCACATGCCGTGGAGCGGCTGGGCCCGTGAGCCATGGCCGCTGAGCCTGCGCGTCCGGAGCCTGTGCTCCACAACGGGAGAGGCTACAACAGTGAGAGGCCCGCATACCGCAATCAATCAATCAATAAATAAATAAATAAATAAATAAATAAATAAATAAATAAATAAATAAAGTGCCAGCCAGGAATTAGTGCTGCTTTTCTCTGCCTTTTAAAGCTAATTTGGAATCCTTCAAGTCTAACTGTCTCACAAATGTTTTCTACTTGATGTCTTAGTTTTGTTTTTTGCTGAATACCTATTAGCATGTTTACTTTGGTAGGGCTAATAGACTTTTTTCTTTTTTTTTTTTTAAGGTATGCTCTTGGCCTTTTATTTATTTGTTTGTTTGTTTATTTATTTATGGCTGTGTTGGCTCCTCGTTTCTGCGTGAGGGCTTTCTCCAGTTGTGGCAAGTGGGGGCCACTCCTCATCGCGGTACACGGGCCTCTCACTGTTGTGGCCTCTCCCGTTGCGGAGCACAGGCTCCAGACGTGCAGGCTCAGTAATTGTGGCTCACGGGGCCAGCCGCTCCGCGGCATGTGGGATCTTCCCAGACCAGGGCTCGAACCCGCGTCCCCTGCATTGGCAGGCAGACTCTCAACCACTGCGCCCCCAGGGAAGCCCTAGACTTTTTTCTTGACTAATTTTGAATGGTAGCAAATTTTCTTTTCTCCTGCATTTGGGGCAAAACAGATCAAATCAAATAAACATGACTTCTTGAAAAGGTTGATTTTTCAAAGGTGGATCCTAACATATGTATACAGTAATATCTATGTGAAATATAGGCTAATCTATCTTACTGGTCAATATGGATTTTGATGTAATATAATGTTTCCCAAAAGTGTGGACCTTAGGTAGTAACACAATTTTACTATTTTTAAAAGTTATGTATTTTAAAGAATATTTGTATATACCTTCTACTTACAGAAAATGATACTGGTTTGCCATTTATTGATAATAATTCTAAAGATTCCTTTTAAAACTATTTAAGTTAGGGACTGCCCTGGTGGTCCAGTGATAAAGAATCCTCCTTCCAATGGAGGGGACGTGGGTTCGATTCCTGGTCGGGAACTAAGATCCCACATGCTGCGGAGCAACTAAGCCTGCGCGCCACAACTACTGAGCTCGCACGCCTCAACTAGAGAGAGAAAAACCCTACGCCACAACTAGAGAGAAGCCTGTGCGCTGCAACGAAAATTCTGCATGCTGCAACTAAGACCCGAAACAGCCAAAAATAAATAAATAAGGAGTAAATAAATCTTAAAAAAAAAAACTAAGTTAAAAAACATTAGGAATTGAACAGATATTATTCCTATGCAACAAAAATTGGGCAGATGGTGCATAAGGGGTGAAGCTGGGGAAACAGTGGTCTCTTGCTGCATCTGAGGAAACAGGCCACGGTTTACTCATCCTCCTCCCCCAACTACCAGCGCAGTGCGAGGACCAGCGCAGTGCGAGGACCAGCGCAGTGCGAGGACCACCGCAGCGCAGCTCAAGGCAACACTGGAAGATTCAGTACATTAACTGTCCCCTCCACTTCTGCCATTCGAGGGCCCCTCTACATCTAGAGGAATCAGCACTTTCATTTTCTTTCCAGTTGTCTACTGAGAGAGATACATCGTGTAGCCACAAACTTGAATATTTAACAATTGATTGAGTTTATTTGTGCCTTGGATGTACAAAAGGCACTTAGAGGGCAAGTTAGGCGTGTAGGTCAGCAAATATCACTGGATGTGGCGAATCTTATCCAGGATGGGGGAAGGAGTTATCAGTTATCGTCAAGTTTGGGGAGGAGATGGGACATGACTTTGAAGGAAGAGGTGTTTAAAATAAGGGATAAGAAGAAGGAGAACATTCTAAGCTGGGTTAGCCATGTGTGTAAAGTCTGCAAAGTGATGTTTTTAATGCATATTTAACAAATTCACCAGCAGACAAACACAATAGTAATACCTTTCTCCTCCTGATTGAAGCCCAGTATTTACTATCTAACATACTTGTTGGTTGAGACATTTTGTTAATTTCGTCTTGCTGCCAATGATTAAATTATTGGCCATGTTCTTTTTTTTTATTTTCTAAAATATTCTCTAGCTGTAAGGCTCTTGATCAATTAGATTACTCTATCATCTCTTTGGCTTGTTTGTTTTGTAAGTGTGGTGTGGTCATGTGTGTTTATTTATAAAGACTGCCAACTATGATTTCACTTCTTTCATTTAGGAAGTTCTCTGTTGTGATGGGAAACTGGGAAGCGCTGGGAAGCGCTGAGGACAAATGGGGCATGAGCACTGGTGGGAGGCACGCACCTGGCTGATGTCTGGGAAGCCTGCCAAGGCTCTGGAGGAAACCCAGGCTGATGAATGTGCCCTACTATGCTTTGTGGATGATTGAAAGGGGCCAAAGAAAGGGCCAGTCAGAGAAGGTAGAAGCCAGGAGCCTTCAGCTAGGGGCAGTTGTCACCTTGCCAAAGAGACATCTAGACACCAGGGTGGGCACCTCTGAGCCATCTGCCATTCCTCAGCCTCAGGCCCTTGCAAGGCCTGTTACTTCCATGTATCACATGTCATGTCCCTCTTTCCTCCTTTAGTTGACTTTATAGTTGAGGACATCATAAAGCAGAATTCCATCTTAGCAGTGAAAAATAGCAGTGAGATGAGACGATGGTCAGTGGGGCTTCAGTATGGACACGTATGTGACACTGATAAGCTCTGCTGGTTGTACTAATAGGCTGATGGTGAGCTGCATGTGAAGATCCAGGTCTCATGATGACAGACACAAGGAATTAGTAATCCTACACGTGAAGCTGCAGTTTTCCATATATTGATAAATAAGAGGTAGTGACAGCAAAATCTCTATATAGATATTCCTACACTTCTTGGAGACTCAAATTTTACAGTGTTTTTTAAAACTTTTCCTCTAGTCACCTGAAACACATATTCCTTAAATCCCCAAACTTCAAAATGCGCGCACGTCCTTCACCTGCCATTATTCACAAATAAGGAGGAAGACAAACCCCACCTCCACAAAACCTGACGTTGCAGGGAGTCAGGGCCCTCCAAGCATCATCTACATCTACATCATCTCATATAGAGGCTGTCACCTAAAAGTCAGCTACATTTAGGGCTCCTCTGGTCAAAAGCACTCACATCAAGCACAGGTGCGACGGCAGCCCATGTAGACTTGCTCTTCCATCAGTTCTCAAGGCAGTGGCTTGGGCTGCGGTGCTGGGCACAGAGCAAGGTCAGAAATTTCTATGGTTATAGGAGACAGAAGTCGACTGGGCGGGTACCCTGGACGGGAGGCCGGTCACAGAGAGCTGCAGGGGACTTGGGCAGGCTGGAGAAGAGGAAGATGATCCAATAGAAAGGAAAGCCTGGCACTTTCCATGACTTATCATTTCTTTCCCATCTCTCGCTTTTTGTTTTCTCCAGAATCTCTTCCCGAACCTTTCTGCTTTCTGTCGTGGGAGTGATTGAAGGTCTCAACTCAGCACTACACAAACACAGCACATTTTTAATGGTTTTGAATACCTGATCATCAGCTTGCTCTCATAATCTCCCTAGGTACTGGGGCAGGTGGGGAAGGGTCCGTTTCATCTCATTGAATAAAATACCTCAGTCCCATCTGATACTGGTTTAAACCCTAGACTTTTCTAAAAGCTTCAGTCTCTCGCCATCCTGCTCAGGCTAGTTTTCTGTTCTGGAGCAGCTGCTGCTCTGTGTTGGAAATAGACAGTTGCTGAGCTTGGCACGCCCTGCTTACCTGGTCCTGTTTTCCCTTTGAGCTGCACTGTCTACAGAAGCAGCAATAGAGCTGGAGGGCAGGGGACCATCTTCTTACGAGGCTGATGGCGGTCTACGGAATCTAGCAGCCTGGGCATGGCCACTCCTTTCTTGGCCCCTGCTCTGGTGCCATTCCCTGGTCTAGCTCCCGGCACAATGATGCAGACTCGGCCACAGCTGGATGCCACCTGGGTGGAGGATGCACTCAGGACTTAGACCTCGATTATTCTGTTTTTAATGGTCGCTGCTAAAATGGAGATTTCAGTGTAGGTGGCATACAGAGTGTTCATGGTCAGCATTCAGCTCCAATAGAGCTGAACCAAAAGACCATTGGAGGGTAGTCAAACTTCCCTGTGGCTTCTGTCCTCAGTACGCGCTATATCCTTTCAGGCCCCGCAGCTCTGCTTTGCAGAGTGATCACAAGGCAAGCTCTGGGCTCCCATCCCTCAGTTAACCTCACCTGGGTCACAGACACCAGCTGGGTTTTTGCCGTGATCCCCAAAGCCCTGGAGAACTGGAATGGCCACGTCCTCACTTTCCCTTTCCTAAGCGTGCTCCACACTGCGGACCCCTGTCACTCTCCTGGCCTAGGTACCGATCAGCCACTCGCCATCAAAAATATCTAGGTAAGGAGCCGGCACCATTCCCTAATTTCCAGAAACATCTCCAAACTTCAGAGGACTCTTATAACAAAGGCTTAACACTTCAGTTCAGGGAAAGGGAAAGGATCCTGGTAGTATTTTAGTTGGGGCTCGCTGGTAGAGTAGGCAACACTTTAAAAAAATTATGATAAAGTAAAATTAGCGTGTGTGTGTGTGTGTGTGTGTGTGTGGTTCTATGAATTTTAACACACACACATATATACATATATAATACATACACACATAATTATGCAAACACACCCAAAAACACATGCTATCCCTTTATACTTACTCCTTCCCCCACCCCTAGTCCCTGGAAACCATTCATCTGTTCTTCAGTACAATAATTTTGTCTCTTCAAGAATGTCATAAAAATGGCATAACAAAGTATGTAACTTTTTGAGACTTGCTTCTTTCACCCAGCAAATCTCAATATTTTGAGATTCAGCCGAGGGATTAGTTATTGCTCGTTCAAGAGTTTGTTCCTTCTTACTGCTAAGCATTCCACTGCATGGATGTTCCCCAGTTTGTTTATCCTTTTACCCTTTAAAAGCCATGTGGGTTATTTCCAAGCTTTGGTGGTGTGAATAGAGCTGCTGTAAACATTCACACACAGGTTTTGTGTGAACATGTTTTCATTTCTCGGGGAAAATAATCAGGAGGGAGATTGCTGGGTCATATGGTAAGTGTATGTTTAACTTTATAAAAATAACTGCCAAGCTGTCTTTCCAGAATGACTCTACCATTTTGTACTCCCATCAGCAATCTATGAGAGATCCAGTTTCCCCTCATCTTTGCCAGCATTTGGTATTTTCACTGTTTTTTATTGTTGCCATTCATGATGGTGTCTCATCATGGTTTAGTTTGCCCTTCCCTAATGGCTATCCTTATAACCTCTTTAGTGAAGTAATTGTTCAAGTCCTTTGCCCATTTTTTCCTTTGTCCATTTATTGAGGTTGTTTTTTTCTTTTTGTTGAACTTTGAGTGTTCTTTATATATTCTGGATACAAGACCTTTGTCTGATATATGGCTTGTGAATATTTTATCAGTCTGCCACTTGTCTTTTCATTTTCTTAACATTGTCTTCCAAGCATGAAAGTTTTTTTTTTTTTTTGACGAACTGCAATTTGTCACCTCTTAAATTTTACAGATCATGCTTATGGAATATTATGTCTAAAAACTCTTTACCTAATCCTAGGTCATGACATTTTTACTTGATTTCTTCTAAAAGGTTTATAGTTGTAGATTTTACATTTAAGTCAATTTTTTAGTTCATTTTTGTTTAAGTGTGAGACTTAAATTGAGGTACTTTTTTTTTTTTTATAAAGATGACCTACTTTTCCAATATCATTTGCTGAAAGAGCTACACTTTCCCCACCAAATTGCTTCTGCATCTTTGTCAAAAAGGAAATAGCCATACTTGTGTGGGTCTATTCCTGGGTTCTATTCTGTTTCTTTGACCTAAGTGTAGCTCTTCAACAATTCTGCTCTCTTCTTATTACTGTAGCTTAAAGTCTTAAAACTGGATACTGTGATTCCTCTAACTTTATTCTTCTTCAAAAGTATTTTAGCTTCTAATTCCTCCACCATCCATATAAATTTTAGAATCAGCTTGTCTAAATCTCCAAAAAATTCTGCTTGGGTTTGGACTGGTATTACATTAAGTCTATAGATCCATTTGGGGAGAATTGGCATCTTTACTCTGTCCTCCAATTAATGAACACAGTATGTCTCCATTTTTTTTTTTGTCTTTGATTTCTTTTATGGACATTTTGTAGGTTTCAGCATCTAGCTTCTAAACATTTTTTTAGACTTTTACCTAAATATTGAAATTATTTTAAACAGTATATGTTTTGTTTTAGTGCCGGTTTTTTCCTTTCTAAAATTGTCATAAAATACATGAAACATAAATTTTACCATTTTAATCATTTTAAAATTTTATTTATTTTTTATTTATATCTTGAATAAATATACACAAATATATATTAGGAGAGTTGAGTCAAACTTATTCATAGATTCTACCTTTTTTTTTTTTTTTTTTGCTGTACGCGGGCCTCTCACTGCTGTGGCCTCTCCCGTTGTGGAGCACAGGCTCCGGACGCGCAGGCTCAGCGGCCATGGCTCACGGGCCCAGCCGCTCCGTGGCATGTGGGATCTTCCCGGACCGGGGCACGAACCCGTGTCCTCTGCATCGGCAGGCGGACTCTCAACCACTGCACCACCAGGGAAGCCCCACAGATTCTACCTTTTAAAAATTTATGTTTAGTTTTTGTTTGTTGTGGTTTTGTTTTGCTTTTTTAATATTTAATGGATTTATGTTAGTACATGGTGGGGATAGAGGGGTTGCTGATTCAACTAGCTAATTTTTATTGGAGTTCTAAATGAAATAATAATAATAAACTAATTGTTTTCCTGTACTGTCTAAAACTCTTTCACTTACTCTTTAATTGTACAACTCTTTCATTTATTCTTTTTTTAAAAATTCTCATTGAAGTATAGTTGATTTACAGTGTTGTATTAGTTTCAGGTGTTCAGCAAAGTCATTCAATTATGCATATACATATATCCATTCTTTTTCAGATTCTTTTCCCACATAGGTTATGACAGAATATTGAGTAGAGCTCCCTGTGCTACACAATAGGTCCTTATTGATTATCTATTTTATACATAGTAGTGTGTATATGCTAATCCCAAACTCCTAATTTATCCCTCCCCACCTTTCCCCTTTGGTAACCATAAGTTTGTTTTCTATGCCTGTGAGTCTGTTTCTGTTTTGTAAATAAGTTAATTTATATCATTTTTTTACATTCTACATATAAGTGGTATCATATGATATTTGTATTTGTGTGAAAGATGCATTTACTTTGCTTAGTATGATAATCTCTAGGTCCATCCATGTTGCTGCAAGTGGCATTATTTCATTATTTTTTAAGGCTGAGTAATATTCCATTGTGTGTATGTATACACACACACACACACACACACACACACACACACACCACATCCTCTTTATCTGTCAATGGACACATAGTTTGCTTCCATGTCTTGGCTATTGTGAACAGCGCTGCAATGAACATTGAGGTGCATGCATCTTTTCAAATTAGAGCTTTTGTCTTTTCCAGATAATATGCCCAGGAGTTGGACTGCTGGATCATATGGTAACTCTATTTTTAGTTTTTCAAGGAACTGCCATACTGGCCTCCACAGTAGCTGCACCAACTTACATTCCCACCAACAGTGCAGGAGGGTTGCCATTTCTCCACATCCCCTATAGCATTTATTATTTGTAGCCTTCTTGATGATGACCATTCTGACCAGTCTGAGGTGCTACTTCATTGTAGTTTTGATTTGCATTTCTCTAATAATTAGCAATGTTGAGCATCTTTTCATGTGCCCATTTAGGTCTTTTCATGTGTATTTAGGTCTTCTGCCCATTTTTTTGATTGCATTGATTTTTTTTTTTGATATTGAGTTGTATGAACTGTTTGTATATTTTGGAAGTTAAGCCCTTGTTGGTTGCAGCATTTGCAAATATTTTCTCCTAGCCCGTAGGTTGTCTTTTCATTTTGTTAATCGTTTCCTTTCCTGTGCAAAAACTTGTAAGTTTGATTAGGTTCCATTTGTTTATTTTTGCTTTTATTTCTTTTGCCTTGGGAGACTGACCTAAGAAAACGTTGCTTTAATTTATATCAGAGAATGTTTTGCCTATGTTCTCTTCTAGGAGTTTTATGTTGTCATGTCTTTTATTTAAGTCCTTAAGCCATTTTGAGCTTATTTTTGTGTATGGTGTGAGAAGTGTTATAATTTCATTGATTTACATGTAGCTGTCCAACTTTCTCAACTCCACTTGCTATAGAGACTGTCTTTTCTCCATTGTATAGTCTTGCTCCCTTTGTTGAAGATTAATTGACTATAGGTGTGTGGGTTTATTTCTGGGCTCTCTATTCTGTTCCAATGATCCATGTGTTTGTTTTCATGCCAATACCACACCATTTTGATTACTGTAGCTTTGTAGTATTGTCCAAAGTCTAGGAGGGTTATGCCTCCAACTTTGTTCTTTTTCCTCAGGATTGCTTTGGCAATTCTGGTTCTTTTATGTTTCCATATAAATTTTGGGATTCTTTGTTCTATTTCTGTGAAAAATGTCATGGGTAATTTGATAGGGATCTCATTAATTCTGTAGATTGCTTTGAGTAGTAGGGCCATTTTAAAAATATTAATTCGTCCAATCCAAGAGCATGGAATATCTTTCCATTTCTTTCAGTTGTCTTTAATTTCTTTTATCAAAGTTTTATAGTTCTCAGCTTATAAGTCTTTCACCTTCTTGATCAGGTTTATTTCTAATTTTTTTTTTGGATACTATTTTTTAAAGGATTTTTTTTTTTACTTTCTCTTTCTTATATTTCATTGTTAGTGTAAAGAAATGCAACAAATTTCTGTATGTTAATCTTGTATCCTTCTACCTTGTTGAATTCGTTTATCAGTTCTAATAGTTTTTGTGTGGAGTCTTTAGGGTTTTCTATATGTAATATCATGTCATCTGCCTATAATGACAATTTTACCCCTTCCCTTCCAATTTGGATACCTTTTATTTCTTTTTCTTGTCTGATTGCTGTGGCTAGGACTTCCAATATTATGTTGAATGGAAGTGGTGAGAGTGGGCGTTTTTTTCTTGTTCCAGATTTTAGCAGGAAGGCTTTCAGCTTTTCACCATTGAGTTTTATGTTGGTTGTGGGTTTGTCCTAAATAGTTTTTATTATGTTGAGATATGTATTCTCTATACCTACTTTAGTGAGAATTTTTATTGTGAATAGATGTTGAACTTATCAGATGCTTTTTCTGCATGTATGGAGATGATCATCTCCATACATGCATGTTTTTGTCTTCTCTTTTGTTGATGTGGTGTATCGCATTGATTGATTTGCTTATGTTGACACATCCTTGTGAACCTGGCATGAATCTAACCTGATCATGGTGTATGATCCTTTTTATGTATTATTGGATTCGGTTTGCTAATATTTTGTTGAGGACCTTTGCATCTATATTCATCAAAGCTATGGGCCTATAAATTTCTTTTTTGTAGTGTTTTTGTCTGGTTTTGGTATCAGGTTGATGGTGGCTTCCTAGAATTACTTTGGGGAGGGTTCGGTCTTCTTCAGTCTTTTGGAAGAGTTTGAGAAGGATTGGTATAAGTTCTTCTTTGTATGTTTGGTAGAATTCCCCAGTAAAACCATCCAGTCCTGGACTTTGGTCTGAAGGGAGTTTTTTAAATTACAGATTCTATTTCATTTCTAGTGATTGGTCTGTTCAAATTATCTATTTCTTCTTGATTCACTTTTGGTGGGCTGTATGTTTCTAGAAACTTGTCCATGTCTTCTAGGTTGTCCAATTTGTTGGTGTGTAATTGTTCACAGTATTCTCTTATTTTTTTTGTATTTCTGCAGTATCATTTGTTATTTCTCCTCTTTCATTTCTTATTTTGTTTATTTGGGTCCTCTCTTTTTTCTTCTTAGTGAGCTTCACCAGAGGTTTGTCAATTTTGTTTATCTTTCAAAAAACCAGCTTTTGGTTTTATTGATTTGTTTCTATCATTTTCCAAAACTCTATTATATTTATTTCCTCTCTGATCTTTATTATTTCCTTCCTTCTGCTGATTTCAGGTTTTGTTTGTTCTTCTTTTTCTAATTCTTTTAGGTGGTAGGTTAGGTTGTTTATTTGAGATTTTTCTTGTTTTCTGAGGAAGGCCTGTATCACTATGAATGTCCCTCTTAGGACTGCTTTTGCTGTGTTCCATAGATTTTGTATGTTTGTGTTTTCATTGTCATTTGTCTCAAGAAATTTTTTAATTTCCTCTTTGATTTCACCATTGACCCATTGTTTCATGTTAACCATTTTAAAGTGTATAGTTCAGTGGCATCAAGTACATCCACAGTGTTATACAACCATCAGCACTCTCTATTTCCAGAATTCTTATTACCCCAAAAGTAAATGGTATTGTTTTTTATAGTTCAGTTTCCAACTGTATATTATTACTATATAGAAATAGGACATGTGTGTGTGTACTTTGTATCTTGTGACCTTCCAAAATTCACTTATTAGTTCTATGAGTTTTATTACAGATTTCTTGGGATTTTCTATATAGATAGTCATGCAGTCTAAACAGAAAGATAGTTTTATTGATTCCTTTCCATCCATTGAGTTTTTAAATTTAGATTATTTTACTTTTCATTTTTTAAATTCCCACTTGGTTCTACTTTATATTTTCTGATATGTTCTGTTTAATATTTCTTTCAAGAATGTTTGCAATTACTTATTTGAGCACTTTTATAACAGCTGCTTTAAAGTTTTTTGTCAAATAATTCCAGGATCTATGTCATCTTATTGTTGTCATTTGTTGATTATGAGTTGAGATTTACTTGGTTCTTTGTAGGCCAAGTAATTTGGGTTGTTTGTATCCTGGATATTTTGCATATTACTTTATGAGACTCAGATTTGTTTAAATCATATGAAGAACATTAATTTTGTTTTAACAGATAACCAACCTAGTTAAGTTCAGGCTGCAAATTCCAGCCCTCTTTTTGTGGTCTGTGACTGAAACATCAGTTCAGTTTTCAAAGCTTTTGCAGTGAGCACTGATTGAATCTGTCCTATTCGTGCACCATTCATATCAGTGTGGGACCTGGGCAGAGTCTATGCTTTAACTTAGTTCTCAAAGTCTTTGATATGCTAATTAGGACCAAACCCATACATAAGCATGTCAGGATTGAGCCTAAGAGTTCATAAACAATATGTTCCCTCTTCACTGTCTCTCTGATGTTTTCCAGTTCACTAGTCTCCCCTTCTGGTCCCTTAGCCAGAAACTCTCCACTTCCACAACTACATCATGTCTGGGGTCATATGGTAGGAGGAGTGGGGGTGGGGGTCAGGGGAGCAATGGAATTGGTTCCACCTCTTAGAGCTGCAACCCCACTGAGCAGAAAGTTGCCTCTCCTTGTAAGTCTTGAAGTTCTTCTCAAGCCAGACCTAGAGTGCTTCTCTTGATTGCTCCCTGTCTGCACCACGGTGCTCACTTCCACAGTTCCAGCTACCTCAAGTTCAGGTTGGCAAATACTGAGGGGAAATGAAACTGTAAACTCACCACCAAGTCCAGCACTACTTTGAATTCTAGCATTTTTGCCCGATCTGCCTGCTAGTATATACTTCATTTGTAAGGTCTTCAAACATCTGAGGCAGGCACATTGTCTAGGTTTTATAGTTGCATTCAGTGAGAGAAAGTGTGGCATGCACTTACTCCATCACACCTGGAACCAGAACTTCTGGCTATTTTTTTTGCATGACATAATTTTTTTTTAACCCAACCAATTTTGTTTCGAAGAAGAACTGTCAATAAGGTATCATTATTGAATCAGAATAATAAATCACTAGATCCAACTGGAAGAAAAAAATTACTAGATCTATAATCTCTCCATGCCTCAGCTTTCTCTTGTAAAGTGGGGATAATAATAATTCTCACTTTACAGAGTTGTTATAAGGTTTAAATGAGGTAATGTATGTGTATCTCTTAGAACTGTGCCTTAAATATAGTATCATACAGGCACTTGGTATCATCACCATACAGCATTAATCAAAAAGATATTAATCATTTTTGTAAGATGAGATCTATTTTTGATATTTCAAATATATATGCAACAAGAGGTAAAAAGACAAATTTTAAGCAATTATATAGATTGTAGGAAAAATGTACGACAAACAAAATATCAATTTTGTACTTACGTTGAAGGTTAAGCATGTAAAATTTATATGTGAAAGTTAAACAACTGAAACACAAATGAAAATTTGGAGTTTTTCCTTTACTATAGTTGCCGATTTATAAAAACACACCATGATTTTCCTTGAAACTTACTGCATATGTGAGTTTTCTTATTAGATGAATGTATAACTTACTGTTTCTCTGAAGAACAATTTAGCAAGAATCCAAAAGTCACTCAATTCTAAATGCTGAAAATATTTGGATTCCCTATAACCTCTCCCCTGATTTGGGAAAGCACTAACAGACTTACTTTTCAAATCTACAACAGTTATATATGTTCAGTTGCATTTCCCTAAAGATGTTCCGTCCGTCCTTCATGTGGATGTCGCTCTCCCCTCTGCTGATGCCCACTTTGCACCTAAGCACGGTCACAGTGACAGTTTCTCTCTCCTGTTGCTCTGTCTGCTGCTCTCACGAGTTCCTGGGCATTGGTCTCAGGTCAGGGACAGGACATCGATTCACTAACCCATAAAGCCTCCAAATTGTGCCTATAGTATGTACAGTCTTGGTGGAAAAAATGACTGGTAATGGGAAAAATTCACAGACACAGTGTGTATTTTGGAGTCTGAATGGAATGCTTGCTGCCTGTTAAAATTTTAAAATGATACCAAGTGCCTTGCTAACTTGGACTCCACTTAGCCATAGCTTGGTCTGCCCGAGCATTTCTCTGTGCTCGTCAGATTGCAAATGAGGAATCTGTCCAATCTTTCCATCAGGAGCCTTCTCTTTACCTTGTAAGTGTAGAACGAGTCAAAACTCTGGCTTACTTCTCTTCTGCTGAGAGGAACAGTTCCAAGACACATTTTAGTTTTAATACAGATGTCCCAAATAATACAAACATGCAGATTCTGCCTGGTCTGATTAATTATGATAGAGGAGGGTCAGATTTCCTTATTTGCAAAGCTGCAACGTAGCAAACTTCCCAGAGACCGGAACTGGTTTCCTCTGTGGCTCCTGAGTTTTAGATTTTGCTCTGAAATAACATCTTTTGTTGGCCTGTATTTGAAAAAGATGAAAGGGAGGGAAGTTCTCCCATGAGAAAGTTGCTGTAAATGATCACATTTAAATGAGATTGAAACTCAAACAAAGAAGAGCCACAAGAGGCGGTATTTAACATCAAGGAAGAAAAAAAATCAGACCAAGAAACATAGATTTTCAAGATAATAGAATTACATTTCATAGACTGTATCTTTAATAATTCATGTGGCAGCCTTTTTAGTATAAGAGCAGATGATCCTGGGAATCAGTGTGTTTTCCTGCCACATCATCGGCGTGGAGACTAAAGCTGAATTGTGTTGAATTCTGTGTCTGCCTTTGTTTGGTGGAATGGCTTTCCAGTCATGTTTAGTGTAATCTGAACACAGGAACAGGGACCATTGAGAAGATTAAATCTCTGTGGCCACAGGTCACAGAATGGGGTGTGGATTCTGTTGGGTCTAAAATTTCAACATACTGGTCCTAACTGTGTAATTTTGCTTTGTCAACACCCTTTACCCTGAGCACCATCTACACTTACCGTTTCTGAACCTTTGCCTTTCCTTGCTGTTTCGAGACTGAAATACATAGCTTAGTTCTTTCAGTCCAGGACTAGGGATGTAGATCAGTGAAAAAGGCTACAAGTCGTCTAGGACGTACACGTGTCGTGGGTTTTGTATGAACTCCCCTTTCAGCTGTTGTATTAGTCAGGCTAGACTAAACCGTTCCTTGGCAACACAGCAACCCCTGAATCTCAGTGGATCAACACAACCAAGGTTTACTTCTTGCTCATGCAAAATCAAGTAGGCAAAGAGAAGAGAGATCAAGAGGTCAAGCAGAGGATTTTCACTGTCGCAAACCCAGAAGTGACACGCATCTCTTCCACGCACACAAGCTGAGGCTAATCACATGGTACCTCCTACCTGCCAAGGAGCTGAATGTGGCATCTTCCACATGCCCAGGAAGGAGGAGAAAACAAGGTAGAGAAGCTTTCAACACAAATGTTCCTTTTGCTGGCAATGTATGTAATATCACATACATCTATCATGTACAATGTATATAATATCACATACATCTACGATGTATGATATATATACATCTACAATGTGCAATGTACATAATATCACATACATCTACAATGTACTGTATAATATCACATACATCTGTAATATATAACGTATATAATATCACATGCACCTACAGTGTACAATGTGTATAATATTACATACACCCACAATGTATAATGTATGTAATATTCTTGCTTTCTAAATTATTTAGTTCAAAAGTCCCTCAAGCTTAGAACTGCAGATATATCAGGATTAAAAATTGTTTGCATTATTAGATGTTATTAAGGGGAAAATTTATGATCATGATTCCTGTTTGAGAATAGGCCTTGTTAAGATCCTATTTCTATAAAATAGGTTTAGATTCATTTAATCAGCTCACAGGTATTATTAAAACTAAATTTACCAAAAATATGAATTCCCCAGACTACATCTGGCAAATGCCCAGGTGAAGATTCCTCACTGCATTTTTCAGCGTAAAGAGAAGTTGAGGACATGGCAGGAAGCAAATGGAGGCACACGGGGCAAAGGAGTTGGCTCCACGCAAGACGATTACAGAGCTCTGGAAACACAACCTCTTCGCTCCTTTCCTTCCTCCCTTCATCCCTTTCTCCCTCCCTTCCTTCGACAAATATTATTCAGTCTCTGTCACATGCCACAAACTCTGCCAGGCACCAAGGAGACAATCATCAATGAGTAGTCACTGTCCCTGGATGAGTTAGGGTAACACTGGGTGCTTAACAGATAAATCCCCAAATCCTAGTGGCTCAACACAATAATGTTTACTTTTAATTCATGTACAATCCAAAATGTATGTGCAGGGCAGGGAGAGGCTGTTATCAGTCATATGATTCACATGGCTTCACAAATAGTACATGAAGCTTCCAAGATGTGTGACTGCAACAAGCCAGCAGAAGGAGGAAGAGTGTGGATGTTTCCAGGTGGGAGATTTCTACAGGCCTGGCCCAGCAGGGCTGTATACCACTCCATGTCCCAGTGCAGGTGGGAGGGTCAGAGCGGAAGAGACTTAATGGACCAGAGAGACACAACCTGAAGGAGCCCACTTTTAGCTTAGGGAAACAAAAATAAAAATTTTATTCATTAGTCCAACAAAAACTCATTTGCCTTCTTTTCTTTTTTCTTTTCTTTTCTTTTCTTTCCCTCCCTCCCTTCCTCCTTCCTCCCTCCCTCCCTTCCTCCGTTCCTTCCTTTCTTCCCCCTCCCTCCCTTCATTCCTCCTTCCTCCCTCCCTTTGTTCCTTCCTCCTCCCTCCCTCCCTTCCTTCCTTCTTTCTTTCTCCCTTTCTTCCTTCCTTCCTTCCTTTCTTTCCTGCTTTCCTTCCTTCTCTTTCTTCTTTCTTTCTTTCTTTCCCTTCCTTTCCTTTCCTCCCTCCCTCCCTCTCTCTCTCCCTCTCTTTCTCTTTCTTTCTTTCTTTCTTTCTTTCTTTCCTTCCTTCCTTCCTTCCCTCCTTCCTTCCTTCCTTTCCCTTTCTTCTTTTCCAGGCAATGCTCTAGGCACAGGGGCTACTACAGTGAAAAAAACAGACAAAAATCTTTCCACTAACCTCAAATTCTACTTTTAGGTCTTATACTCTTAAGAAAATCTTGTATATGTAAGCAAGAAACCATGTACAAAATGTTTATTACATTATTGTTTGTAAAAGCAAAAAAAAAAAAGGAAACAAATGTCCATTGATGGGAAAAAATGGATAAATTATAATGTGTTTATTTAACAGAATAATACTACAAAGCAGATAAACTGAAAAACTTTGAGCTACAACTATCAACATCTCAAAAACAATTTCAAAAAATCTCAAAATCAAGTCTGAAATACGATCTCAAAAATTTTTCAAAAACAAAATACTGTGTGAAAAAAGCAAATTGCAGTTGATTAGTAATAGACCCAGGTTACGTTTAAAAAAGTTTTAAAACCCTGAAAAACAATACCACATGCTCTTTATGGATGTGAATTTATATTAAAAGTTAAAAACACGCATGAGCAGGATGAACACAGAATTCAGGATAGTGGCTGTTACTCCGAGGAGGAAGCAACAGAGGGAAATGGATGAGGAAGAGATACACAGAGGGCCTTAGGTGTATCTATAAAGTATGAACTCGCTTAGAAAAATCTGAAGCAAATATGACATAACGTTTCGGTTGGATAAAGCCGGAGGTAACCATGTGTGTGTTCAGCATGTCATTCTCTAGTTCGTAGCTTGTTTTTACATCGGAACTGTTTTTGGTACCCTTTTAACTAGGCTCATTTCCTCCTAGCCTCTTCCCAAATTGCCCCCTCCCCAAACATCTTACATATCCACTGATCAGTGTCTCAACTACTGGTCCTGACCAGGGGAGACATTTTCCCTTCTTGCCCTTAGGTGATGCATCCGAGGCAGTGCAGGGAGGGCACTAGTGGGAAGGAGGGAGGACAGGGAAGGAGAGAGGGCATTTGGCTTCCAAGTGGGGAGAAGGGGGTAGGTGGGAATAGGGTCAGGCAGCTTACCTCCCCTGTCTGGCTGTGAAAAGTCATCCAGAATCCAGCACCCTGGGTGCTTCTATAACTCTTCTAATGGGAGGGACCCCACTAATTTTATTATTTTCAAAGGATTCAACAAGTTGTGACTTTAAGGGTTCCCGTCACCAGGCTGTTCTCCTTGGAATATCTATCTTTTCTCTGGGCAGGTGCCAAACCACCGCAGTCACCTTGACTGCAGGTTAACTCTTGTATCAGCAAAGCGAGTCTGGCTCCCTGATCTCTATTACATAACCGTGCTCACCACCAGAGTGACCTTGTTCTCCTTGAGCCTAGGACAACACAAGCACAAGCCATGTGATCCGAGGTAACTTTGTGGGCAGACACCAGTTTACCAGCTCCAGCTCCAGACATGTAGCCCTAGACTAGGATCAGCCATGATGATCTTGGTCCAAGCTGCTGCTTAGTAAAATGGTTTCATCATGGGATATGTTCTCTCTTGATTGTGCTTTGGGTGTTTTCCATTTTACTTCACATCTCTTTATATCCTTACTTCATCTCTTAATCTTATAAGAAACTTGCGTTTCTTTAAATAACTCTGTCCCGGGACCTGGGATTCTCTGCCATGAGGACCTTATGTTCTCCTGTTCTCTCTGTCAGGAAGAGAGGACTGTGTGTGTGTGTGTGTGTGTGTGTGTGTGTATGCATGTGCATGGGTGGGCTCCTCCCACTTCCCATGGACCATCTCTTCCCTGCTGGAGTCACTGGTCTCCTTCCCCAGCTGGGACCCCTTGATGAGCTGTATTAACCCCGAACCTCCACCCCATTCGTCAAGCTCTGGATTTAGATATTGAAGCACAGCTGAAGAAATCCCAAGAAATGGTACACATATTTATAGCAAGTCAACTCTCAGCCTTTGACACTTGCTTTCATAACTAACTCTCTATATTTTTAATGAACCTTCTGGCTTTCTTACACAGCTTTCCCAGACCGTCTCTGCTCTCTTCAAGTCTGTCTTTTTTCCCATCCACTCTCACTCCCACTTGAGGATCTCACCAAGGAAAGACTGGAAGGAGGCAACATAGGCACCTGGAGCAAATACCCCCATCCCCATCGTCTTGATTTTTATTTCTACAATTGTTCCCTCTTCCTTTGTTGTGGTATCAAGGGAAGAGACTTTCCTATTCCTTCCTGGAGCTAATCCAGCTACATGTGCTCTAAATTTCTTGACAGCTGAGCTGAGAGATCTTATTCCTGTATCATGCCATCTCTTTCCAGCATCTTATGTAGCTGTCATTTTCAGTTAGCTCTTTGTGTTTTTCCTCCTTCAACAAGTGTATGAGTGCCTGCACTGTGCTAGGTGCAGTGCATCTAATAAAGGATAAAATATGGCCCCTGCCCTCAGTTGAACAGGGGTAGATGGTAATGTGCTATTCACCTGATTGTAAGTCAGCACGACACGATGACAAATAGTTCTATAGGCATTCCCAGGGAGGAGCAATTATTGTGATGGGGGATTTTAATTTCTTCAAGCCCTTCTACTGCCCCAGAGCCAATCTCCCTATTCCAGCAGCAAAATAAATAGAAAAGGAGAAAAAGCATGCAAATACACTCATTAATCCATTCAAAAAATATTTATTAAGTGCCTACTATGTGTCAGCACTACTGGGGTGCTGGAGGCCCCCTAATGAGTGAAAACAAGCAAGGTCCCTGCACTCATGGAGTTTGTAGATAATCGAAGACTAGCCTAATCACACAAATAGGTATGAGCTGTGGAAAGTGCTGGAAAGGAGCAGTGCTGGGTCATATGCAAGTGCATAATAGAGGGTGTGGTCTAATCCCAGAAAGCAGAGAAGTCTTCGCTGGACCTGGGACAATGGAACTAAGAACTGAAGGATGAGTGCTGGTCATCAAGGTAAAGATGGAGGCCCGAGGAGGGCCAGCCTGCACAGAGCTCTTGTGAAGGGAGGGGGCTTGACCAGGACTCAGGCCTGGAAGGAGGACAGCAAGTGGAGGGGTGCAGGCATGGAAGGTGAAAGACGCCAGGGAGGAGGGTCTCACAGGTCAGGATAAGAAGCTGTGTGTTTATTCTAAGAGCCATGGAGCTGTTGAAGGCCTTGAAGCAAAGAGGAGACTTGATCAGACATGGGCTTAAATGAACACTCCAGCAGGGTGGGTAGCAGGATGGGGGGCTTGGGGTCAACTCTGGTGAATCTGGAAGAGCACTGGATTCAGAATCAGACATCACAGGTTGTATTCAAGTCTTATGAGCCAATGAACTTGGGCAAACTCTTCTCTTCCTGAGGCTCGGTTTCCTCTTCTGGACACTGAGGCGGTTGGGAGAGGACGTGTGTGACTAAGTCCTGGCTCACAGGAGGCCTTCAGCCCATTTGTTTAATCCTATACCTTTTTCAGTGCTTACTAAGCCTCATAGCCATTATTTGTCTGCCAGGAGGGGATATAGGTGAAGGGTGTAGACCCAGTGCATTTCTGTGTCTAGTTCAAAGAGCACACTCAGGCTCACCTCGCAGGCCCTGGGGTGGCGGGGTCACTTAAATTAGATCACTTTCTTTTTTCTCATTTGCAAATTGCAGACCTCAAAGACTAACTAGGAAGAGCTGACGTGGCCTCCTTGACCTGCATCCTAAGTACTGAACTCTTGATCTAAGAATTGTTGCAATCTCCATCACAAATTGGCTGGCTTGTTCGAACAAAAGTGTTATGTTTTGGGAGTTCCCTGGTGGTCCAGCGGTTAATACTCCACACTCCCAATGCAGGGGACCTGAGTTCTATCCCTGGTTGCGGAATTAGATTCCAAAGGCCACAACTAAGACCCGGTGCAGCCAAATAAATAAATATGTGTTTTAAAAGTATTATGTTTCTGGGGCTTCCCTGGTGGCGCAGTGGTTGAGAATCCGCCTGCCAATGCAGGGGACACGGGTTCGTGCTCCGGTCCGGGAAGATCCCACGTGCTGCAGAGCGGCTGGGCCCGTGAGCCATGGCCTTTGAGCCTGCGGGTCTGGAGCCTGTGCTCCACAACGGGAGAGGCCGCAACAGTGAGAGGCCCGCGTACTGCAAAAAAAAAAAAAAAAGTATTATGTTTCCAAAATCTGAGCTTCTTTAAGAGTTTTAACTCTCTGCTAGGTGCTGGCTGGAACTGAGGATCTTAATTGTTCCATCCCTTCCCTTGTCATGATTGTTTTTCACTAATGGGTTAAGCTAATACATGGCAGGCATAGGATTCAAATGCAGGGAGTCTGGCTTCACACCATGGGTTTTTCCAGGACACCCTGCCATCCCACTATTCAAAGCAGGCTCAGGAGCTGAGGAGAGAAAATATCTAGGTTTCCACCTTTTAATTAGATGAGGAAATAAAGCCATCTTTGTTACCATCCTCTGTCACAGATCTTAGAGGCACAGGAAAGTCTTAGAAGCATCGGAAGCTCATCACACGTGTGATTTAGGTGTAAGGGATTCCTGGTAGAGTGATGGGGGAGGTTCTCCTCCCCCCTCCTTGGAGAATGTCCCCTCCTTTTAGGGCCTGAACTGTTTCTCCACCCACCTACCCAAATTTGCATGTGAAGTCCTAACTCCCAGTGCCTGAAAATGTGACTGTATTTGGACACAGGGCCTTTAAAATGGTAATTAAGGTGAAATGAGGTCATACGGGTGGACCCTCATCTAATAGGTGTCCTTATAAGAAGAGATTAGGACACAGACAACACACAGACGGGGGCAACCCTGAGAGGACACAGGGAAAGGCGACGCCTACAAGACAAGGAGAAAGTCCTCGGAAGGAACAAACACTGCTGACACCTTGATCTTGGACTTCCAGCCTCCAGGACTGTGAGACAATACATTGCTGTTATGTAAGCCACCCAGGCTGTGGTACTTTGTTGTAGCAGCCCTAGCAAACTGATACAGAGCCTAAGGCAGCTCCACCAAATTGCGTAAAGTGAGAAAACCTGATTGCTCTTTGCTTCTCTGCTCGTATAGACTAGATGGGACCCTAGCAGTGAGTTTTCTCTATTTTGTGAACGCAGCTGCTTACGGATTCACAAGCACCTTACAACCAAGTATCTCACAGGTCTCACGTTTACCCACCACGCTGTTGATGTGGGGTCTCTTCCTGTCTTTCTTCCCTCCTTTCTCCACAAGGATATATGAGGATATATAGCATTCTGGCAGCTAAGTTGCTCAGAGTACATAATGTATTAATTCAGCAGCTGAGCACCTTTCACTATTTTATCCATATATCTTTGTGAGCTAAGTGGTTTTCACATGCACAGAGCTATATACCATTTCTTCAGGAACCTGACTTTCAAAGGTGTGGGCTTTAGATGGGGAGAGAGTACACTCTGCCCTCATAAAAGATCCCATAAAAAACATCTCTAACTGCTCTTTTCTCCAAGGTGTTAGGTCTGCCAGGACTCTGTGCCCTGTAGGAGAGGGCGGGGCCGCTTCTCAGTGAAGGGCCAGGAGGTTGGCTCCATCGTCCCACCAGGCCCACTGGCATTTGGGTTACTTTTAGTCCTGGGGGCGGTCATCAAGCCTGGCCTCACCCTGGCTGCCACTTCTCGCAAGGCTTCAGGAGAATGAGATAGAGGCGTCTGCCCTGTTCTTTGGAAACTCTGGATGTGCAAACGCTACTTGTCTCCAGGTTTGGGCAAGCCAAGGGTGCTGCCAGGCCGTTCAGTGGGAGGCTGCATAAGCAAGGATAGAAGGCGAATGTGCATGAAACTTCACTAAAAAAATCGAACCACAAGACACTCAGTGACACTAGGCTGTGTGTAGGTGTTACCTGACAGCAGAAACTTCAGAGCAGGAGGCCCACCCGGCCACAGCATTGGCCCTGGGGAAGATTCTGCCAGGAGCACAGGCACCTTGGGATCCTTGTTCTGATGGGTTCCCGTTCTTAGGCAGGAGAGAGCTGGTCCTCTGCCTTTTAAGTCGCATCATTCAGCACGTCCCTATTGAATACCCACCTTGTATTATGCAAGACGTGGGGGAATGGCTGATAGACAGATGTGCTCCCTGCCCCCTGGGCTCAGCAGTGTGCTTGTGCATGCAGCATAGGCTGTTTCCTTCCCTCACCACACTCTGTGTCTCCCTCTTCTTTGTCCTTTCTTCCATTCATCTGTCCCCTGCACGCTCCACCTCCCAGAGGCTTGCATCGGAGGAAGATGCTGCAGGAAGAAGGACGCTTATCTCAGGGCCTGAGTCCCTAATGGCAGGATTATATCATCCGGCTAGGAGATATTTTACGATAAATGACCATTTTGTGGCCTCTCCAATTACAGGATCCTGAATCCCTTGCTTATAATGAAATCTGCACAATGCATCTTGCTGCTATAGCCTGGAGGCACATGAGAGCTACCCCAGAGTGCCAAGGACTGCGCAGTTAGAGACCTCCATGCTTGCAAATCAGCAATGCATTTTGTCATTAGCAAATAAACAGCTGAGTAGCACTGCATTGCTCACCTGAGGCTCTTAAGTACTTCATCTACTCAAGCACCTAGCTTAGTTCCTGCTTCCTGCAAACAGATTCATGTCCCCACATACACAGGAATAAGAGGCCTGCTGGCAGTGAGCCCCAGGGAGGTAGTGGGGTTTGCAGAGGATATGCTGACAAATGCAATTGCTGGCAGCTGTTGGCCCCAGGGCTGCCAGCCCTAAGATTTAACCCCTAACTCTCCAGGTGCTATGTGAGCTGAGGATAGATAGAGATCACTCTTGATCAAAAACAGGTGCTCACCTGAGGCCCACACCTGAGAACTTTGTCCCTGTTCCTATCCAGTTTAATGCCTTTTCTTCTATTGCAAGACCAACCAACCATTTCACTTGCCAAGACTTGAATGATAGTAAGCTTCAGTATTAAATACTGTTTAGCAGTGTCAACAGTATTTCTTTGAAACTTCCATTGTCAGCTTTAACAAAACCTCATCAGAGCTTGCTAAAAGGATTAGCATCCTGGTGGTTTACTTGGGTAATCCAATATTGCATCAAACTTGGAAGAAAAAAGAGGTTTAACTTGCCTTGGGTATTCAAGGCAAAGTTACACTTGGGTGTTTTAAGAGGCAGACGGGAATGATAAGGGGTAGATTGCCAGGACTGAGTGAGAAAGAGTAGGCACGGCCCTTTGCTAAGTCTGACCTCAGCCAGATGCACGGTGCCAGGAACTTAGCTCATATTTGCTGAATGAATAAGTGATTGCCCAAGAAAGGAAACGGATCAATGCTAAAATCAGAGTCCCTGTCAGGTCCGAACGTGTAAGACCTAGTTACTTCATCTTTGTTCTGCACATATTTTCTTGTTTCCTATTGGATAATTCCAGTAAAATTTGTACCCAAACTAAACTTGAACAAGATGTAAGGGATGACGCTTATGGACAAAAAGAAGATTTAAAGGAAAATATTTGAGAAACTAGTAATTAGACTGATGAAAGCCCTGAATTCAACTGGGAGTAAAAATGTCTACTTGGTAGGTTACTGTGAGGATTAAGTGAGATCATGTGTATGAAGCATCTAGCACGGCACTGACACCTAGAAGGTGCCCAACAATTGTTCGTAGCCTCCTCTCAACACAGCCAACCTCAGTTGATTTGGGACTGAATCAGAGGGCTGGTTTCTTTTACTTTCTTCCATTTCTAGAATTTCCTTCCCCTCTTAATGGAGAAATGTTGCGGAGGTAAGGGATTATTACCTTTCTTTTGTTATGTAAAGAGACCTCATCTTTGCAAGAGCAAAGAGTTTTCTAATCACTTGGGTAAACTTCTGTAGAATCAGTCCTAGAAAACAGCTACTGGGAACGGCTATTTTTAAGAGCTTTATGCTGTTGCTTAGAAATGCTTCTTATTTTTCCAGGAAAGACACTTGGCTGTGTTCAAGGGAGTTTGGCCACTGTCAGTCTCAACTCCCTTAACACTTCTGATATATTCAAAATAAAAGACATATAAGAGAAATACCCAGGCCCTTTGGTGAACTTTTTCAATGGAACTGTGAATCTCTCGGTTTCATTTCATTCTCTCCTTAAAATGTTCTCTCAATTGCCTGTAACAAAGTCCTAAACCTCTATAATGGCATTCAAGGATTTTCACAATTTGGGCCTTAACTTCTTCAAAAGTCTCATCTGCCTGTCTCCCCGGGTCATACCTAAGCCTTCACATTTTTCTATATGGCCTTCCCCATCTCTCCACCAAACTCCTATTCATCCTTGGAGAATCTCTTCTGTGAAGCTTTGTGGTACACCATAGAGCAAGGTTCTCATAGAACTTTCATAGTTCTTTTGCTTTCACAGTATTTTTCATGTTTTATTGTATTTCATGTTGATATAGTAGGCTTGTACAGTATCTAGTATCTAGTTGACACTAACTCTGTGTTTGGTGAATAAATGTTGTATTGAATTTGGTCCGAAAAAGGGGGGGGATACACCAATGTTTTACTGTTTGCACCAGACTGCAAACTCCTAGAGAAAAAGACCTGGTCTTGGTGACTAGATTAAAGACCATGGAATGAGTTGACAAAGAACAGTAAATATAGTGCAAAAGAACAGATAATAATTTACATTCATTTAATATCTGCTATAAACGGGGTACTAGATGCTTTCAAGGATACAATTGATACCATCTTATTTAATCTACTTGATAACCAGGTGGGGGTTAACACACTTACAGGTTAGTAAATGGATTTAAGGGTAGAGTGACTTGGTTAGTGACAATTAATCATGGAGCCTAGTTTTGAATCCCGTCTGTTGCTCCAAAGTCCAGGCTGTTTGCATTACCCCAGTCTGGCTCAGAGAAGGGAGGCTACCATTGAAGCTATAGGCTGTTTGCAGCACGGGTTTGAGGGGGGAAAGCAGCCAGGAGATTGCAGGAATTAGTCAGTTGTGAGGTGATGAGTGCCTGGGCAAGAGTAATATGCGGAGAGCGATCAATACAAGTGATAGGTCCTGACAAGGAGGAGCCGGGTGCAGCACAGCATCTTACTTGGTCCTGAATGCGGTTGTTCGAGGGGTGGGGTGGGGGGACTGCAGTAGGGGCAGGGCACAGTCCTGAGCACAGATCCCCAGATGCAGCTGCTCCAGGCCCTGAGCTGGGAGACTGGCCAGCAGGGTGGGGAGAAGGAGACGAAAAAGACTCAGGTCCTGCAGAAAAATCATAATGTGGTTAATGCCTCTGTGAGTATATGAGCCCTGACACAATATGTGGTCACGGTAGTTCCCCCCAGCTATGAACCTAAAGGTGGCCTGCAAAAGTGATAGGTTGGATCCCATTTTCCTCCCAGGTGGGAGGGATTGTAGAGTCCACAGCCCCACAAAAGCATGACCAGATGGGAGGACTGTGTGGGAGCTCTGTTTGGCTGAATATCACAGTAAATGGAAAGGTTTTTGACCCTGAGCTACCACTAAGACTGCTTCGAGATCCTGTTTATGTAGCATGATTCCATACCTGTGAATTCTTACCACAATCATTTTGGCCAGATATGCTGTTTGCCAGTCTATGATATTTGGCAAAATGTGTGGTCTGATGCTGAACATAGAACTGGCCTCCTGGTTAACATGCTTCAAGTCTTGGGTCTTTGCTCTCTTTTTTTTCTACTCTTTTCTGTTCCACCCATTTTCTATAAGGTCAAAGTAGTTTATGGACATGTAGCAGATTCCTGGGGAGAGGCAGTAGGAGAAGTAAGGACCCGGTCTTCTTGTAACTCCCTCCCTCCTACCTGCATTACTGGCCAACTCGCTGGTAGCATATTCCTTTATTCAATTTTACCAAGATGGAAGTTGTATTTAACTGGAGATGAGAGTCATCATTCTTCTCTTGTAAAGTTGTGTTTTCTTTTTAGGAGGTATGATTCCTTTATAGGTATTTCATTCAATTAAAAAGAAAGAGAGAGAAAATTGAACTTTTGGCAGCAACCTCAAGTGTTACGAATGAAATTAAAACACCCAAGCCAGTGCTCAAGCCTATTATGTGGATTTATGATATTCCTTTGAACTCTTCATAAGTTCAGTGATTTTGAGTTTCAGTGACCCATGAAAAAAGGACTTTCATGAGGTGCTTTTGTTTATGTCCCAGACTTTTTTTTTAAGAAAACTGAAGAAATTCTGTTGGTGTCTGGACCTGGTCAACCTATAGACAACCTACTTTGCTGCCATAGAATTGAAGGTTTTTGATATGTCAATCATTGATATTCTGCTGTGACATATGATTTTCTTCACTTTATATATTATAGACCTAGATTTATCATGTCTGACGTTTTGGTTTTAAACATACACTTAGGCTTGTTTGGAGAAGAACATGTTGGGGGCTCACTCATCTGGGAGCCTCACCCCGCATTTCACTAAGCATGTGGAGGGAAATAAGTTTGCAGAATGTAATCCTAGAAGGTGGGTCACCTGTGAAATCACTTTAGAATTTGATATCCTTTAAAAAGTGGGGAGAGGGGTGCTGTAGGGATGAAATACCATATGTTAGGTGCAATGTGGGAATCTGAATCTTTTCCTCTTTTATTATGTAACGGTTTTGAAACCACATGTTCATCCAGCTGTTTCTCATCAGAGTTGTTTTGTTTCCATATAAACACATACACATAAAATAAAACAATTTTAATGAAAAGAGAAATTCTCTTTTCCCCTTAAAGTTTCTTTGATGATGAAATTCATGTAAAGCTCTGAATTATGACAATGTACAAGTTAAAGAATTCAGAAGAGAATTAGAACAAAATTCAGTTTTGATTATCTCTTGTCTCCCTTTTTCAAATATGTTTCTTCATTCCTTTGCTCTCTATAAAACCACATGGGAGGGCTTCCCTGGTGGTGCAGTGGTTAAGGATCCGCCTGCCAATGCAGGGGACACAGGTTCGAGCCCTGGTCTGGGAAAATCCCACATGCCACGGAGCAACTAAGCCTGTGCATCACAACTACTGAGCCTGCGCTCTAGAGCCCATGAGTCACAACTACTGAGCCCGCGTGCCACAGCTACTGAAGCCCGCACGCCTAGAGCCCATGCTCCGCAACAAGAGAAGCCACCGCGATGAGAAGCCTGCGCACCGCAACGAAGAGTAGCCCCCGCACGCCTCAACGATGGGTAGCCCCCGCTCGCCGCAACTAGAGAAAGCCTGCATGCAGCAACGAAGACCCAACGCAGCCAAAAATAAATAAATAAATAAACTAATTAATTTTAAAAAAATGGATATTTTTTTTAAAACCACATAGGAAAAGCACAATTTTGAAATAATACTAGAAATCACAGTTTTTGGTTTCTTTTTTGTGAGGAAAGATAAAATGGCAGAAAAAGTGTGCTGATGACATCAAAACAGAGGAATACTGGTTGTTCAGAGCATGTTGGGAAACACTTACTTCTTACTCTTACCCTTGTCTCATTACTGAAAATTTGCCTGGGCGTATAGTCCAGTGTGTTTGTCTGACACATATTAACTTTGTATACAAAGACACGTAGCTGTCCTTGGGTCTGGCCCAGCAAGTTCAAGAATTGTAGCATTTCCAGCAGTTATAGCTTTGCAAAGGGACAAAGCACATTATAAAACATTTTATTGTAGCTTTTGCACTGAATTTCATTTAAGTAAGAATAGTACCTTAGATTTCTATAAAAATTTATACTTTTTAGTAACTTAGATTTCTATAAACTTTATACATTCCCTCATTTAATCTTCACAAATTGATATCCCTTTTACTATGAATTTAAGGCTCAGGGGATTCTGGCTCCACGTAGATAAGTAAAATGGGTGTCATGCCATGGGGCTCATTCGTTATGGCAAATCACCCTACTACACTGGGGACTGGTCAGCTCCTAAAGGTAGGATAACTAGCTAGACCAGATCCAGTTAGATCTGACCTGTGAGTTAATGCCTGTCCCTTTTGTCTTCTGACTTACAGGGTTATGGGGCCATATAAAAAGTAGATAAGGCAGGTTCTACATAAAATGGGATCAAGTCTCATAGAGCGTAGAATGTTGGCGGTAGCAAAACCTTCCATACCATGTTGTCCAAACCTGACTCATGGGCAACATCCCTGGCTTCCCCCCTTTCCAGGATACTTCCAGTAATAAGGGACACAGCCCCTCACATGTAGCTTCTTCAGCAAGCTCGTCACCGGCATGGATATTCTGGTCCAAGCCCCAAGACTCTGAATCTTATAGGTCTTCCTGTCATCACTCTTGTCCTGCTGCAAACTCCATGATCTATTCTCCACATAGCAGTAGGTGATCTTTTAAAATGTAATCAGGCCAAGTTATTCTCAGGCTTAAAATCCTCTAAGGTATCCCCACCAGTTAAAATCTAAATCCAAATTCTGAGCATGGCCTTCAGGCCCAAAGACCTCGGCTCCCGCCTTCATGCTGAGCCCTGGTCCTTGGTGCCCTGCACCAACCACGAGGATCCTCTCACTGCTCCATTTCACGACCTTTGCCCTCTCCCCAGGCTCCCCTCCCGTCTTTGTGGTACGTGCCCTCATTGTCAGGTCAATGCTCCAACATCATCTCCTCAGACCACCCTAAGTAAAACATTTCCCACCAAGCCGCTTGCAAACCCTTGACCTGCTTTCTTTTTCGTCATGGCTCTTTTTGCTCCTTTATGTTATTTAAAACGTTTATTCATGCAGATGTTTACTGTCAGCCTCCACTCACTCCATGAGGTAGGGACTTTGTCTCGTTCATTCTCCACTGTGTTTCCCAGTGGTATCATCTTGTAGGTATTCTATAAATAAATTACATTAAAAATAATTACTTATTAGAAAAATTTCCTTTCCATTTCAAGATTGAATATATGCAGGGGTGAAAGATGACTCTAAGATTCCATCCCTGGGTACCTGAAAGAGTGATGGATGTGGGACATGAGGAGTTGTAGGAATACAGAGTGGATGGCATCTAATGCCACCCCTTGAACAACCCCTTACTCGGGAGATAGGGTTCATAGAGCCAGCATGTCAGGGACTGGAATCCACGTCCTCTCATTCCCCTGCCTTGTGTTCTTTCCAGGACATGACACCATTTCATCAGCAGGAAGTGAGGTTGGTGTACAAATAAAGGAGAGATGATGAATTTGGCTTTGGACATGCTGAGTTTGAGGGGTCCCTGGGACATTCACCGGTTAGATATAAAAACTGAAACTCAGAAATGAGCTCAGATACCTGCATTGATTTTGTAATTGAAATGTGGGAAAGGATGAGATTGCCAAGGTAGATAAAGAGCAAAAAATAAGAAAAGGGAGAGAAGAAGATGGGAAAAAAAAAAAAAAAAGCAAAGGCCAGAACATTTGCATATGGAAGAAGTTTGCAGAGAAAAAAAGGATCCACATGGTCTCATGAAGTCAAGGAAGAAAGAGGTCAATGGAGGGCAGGTCAAGTAGGACAAGGACAAGGCAGGAGGAGGGGCAGTTTCAGCAGTGCAAGGTCAAAGGTCAGATTGCCAGGGACCCAGGTCCTGAGGGTGAGGCCTTATTGGTTAAGATCACTGGAGTTAAACTGCCTGGATTTGGACCCAGACTTCAGCATTAACTGTAGGGCCTCAGGCAAGATTTTTAATCTCTCTAAGCCTTATTGCCTCATATACTAAATAGGGATAAAAGTATCTATCATATTTACATATTATGAGAAATAAATGAAATAATCCACTTAAATTGTTAAGCCTAGTTCCTGATACGTAGCAACTGCTCAATAACTTTAGATATCATTTCTCTCTCTTTTTTTGGCTGCGTTGGGTCTTCGTTGCTGCACGTGGGCTTTCTCTAGTTGTGGCGAGCAGGGGCTACTCTTCGTTGCGGTGCGTGGGCTTCTCATCGCGGTGGCTTCTCTTGTTGCGGAGCATGGGCTCAGAAGTTGTGGCTCGCGGGCTCTAGAGTGCAGGCTCACTAGTTGTGGTGCATGAGCTTAGTTGCTCCACGGCATGTGGGATCTTCCCAGACTAGGGATAGAACCCGTCTCCCCTGCATTGGCAGGCAGATTCTTAACCACTGCACCACCAGGGAAGTCCCAGATATTATTTCTTTTGGTAAGAGTTTGGAATATAAAGGAAGGAGAAAGATAAGATATAAATTGGGGAGATTAACAGAGTTCAGGGAAGACCTCTTGAGTAAACAAAATCCTGTAAAGAAAGGAAAAAGGATCATATATTTAGACACAGGGCTTAGTGTTAGGGAAGAGAAGATAGATGTTGAGATAGGAGCACAAAACGGATGATAAGGATGAGAAGAGAGATGGGTATTTTGATAAAGAGAAGGTCTTCCAGTGCCACCTTGTTAGATCAGCCCATGGCCCCCACTTGTTGAGAGCTCGTGAGTGCCTCTTTCTCACTACGCCACATGGGGCTGATAATTCCAACTTTCTGAACTGATACAGTTTGATAAGCACTGCCAGGGCTAAGGACAGAGCTCTGTAGAGGTGTAAGAAAGCCTCTCCAAGTGGCCACTGACCAACAGTGAACCGAGCCGCCATTCATGCAACACAATCATTAAGAATCTCAGGGCTGGAGGCATCTGAAAGGCCATCTGGCCCAAGGTCACCTGAATTCCCTCCACAGCATCTCCAGCAGGCAGTTACATATAAGCTGCATTTGAACAGCATCCCATTTGGTATCTTGCAAGCCAGACCTTTCTTTCTCAGGTTAGATTCTTCCGCACAGGAATTCTCCCACTGATCTGCCATAGACTTCTTTTTTTTTTTTTTTTTTTTTTTTTTTTTCTGTACACGGGCCTCTCACTGTTGTGGCCTCTCCCGTTGCGGAGCACAGGCTCCGGACGCGCAGGCTCAACGACCATGGCTCACGGGCCCAGCCACTCCGCGGCATATGGGATCTTCCCGGACCAGGACATGAACCCGTGTCCCCTGCATCGGCAGGCGGACTCTCAACCACTGTGCCACCAGGGAAGCCCTGCCATAGACTTGAAATGGCCATTTTCAATCACTCCTTAGGCTTAACAGACTGAAGGATTCTTTTAAACCACAAATACATAACCTGGGAATGGAGATGCTGGTGATGCCTTTTCTGTAAGAGTCCTTGTCAGTCACAAAGGATGACTCCAAGGAGGGGTAAATCTAACGTGCGGTGGGAGGGCTGCAGATGTCAACATCTGAGGATGCGTAACACCAAGGGATGTGAAAGAGTGTAAGACACTGCTACAAAAGCCAACATGCAAGCACAGGGTATTCAGAGGAAGGGAAATATTGAGATCACGTTCATCCTTTGTCATATTCTGGCCCCAGGTGGGCACTGGGGTGTGCCACCATCTAAAGAGGAGCCCAGGCCTGAGCATTCACTCCTTGCCCTCATGTAAACAAGGACATTTCAATTACTGGCAATGAGGTAGTCCATTGAATCCATTTAAATGGACCCAGCCAGAGGTTCATGGATCTGGTTTAAGCTAAGATAGCGGAAGGTATTCTCAGTCTACCTGAGGATAAGACTACCAACCAGCCACGTAACCCTACCACAATCCAAATGGTGCCCAGCCCAGCCCAGCCCAGCACTCTCTGAGTTCAGCTAACTCTGAACTTTGTTTTTCCTCATCTGTGAAATACCTCACCTATTACAATGCAAGGAGCTAGAGTAGAGGGCCTTGGGTGGGTCTTCCCACTTCTAAATTCCACGATAGTAGCTCAGCTACAAGATCTCCCCGGAGACTCAAGAGATCATAGCAAGGAGGCAGGTAGGAAAGGAGCAAAGGCAGCTCCAGAATTTCAACCTATGGCAGACCCGGGGCCCATCTGTTTGGAGGTTTGACAATCTGGGGAGCTTGTCACGTAGTTGCATCTGGATGGCAAACAGTGGTTTTTACTTCGATTGCATAAGCATTGGTGGGTGTTAAGGGAGGTTGACAAGCTCCCTGCAAACAACCCTTGTGCCATTTTGGGAAATAGGTCCTGGCGGATGATGTGGCCATTCCTCCAGCTCTCACTCGGGGCAATCTCCATACCCTGCATTCAGCTTCAGGAAACGGAAAGGCTCAGCAGTGGCATTTGAGTATTGTCACCACCATCAGAAGATATTCCTTTTTCATCAGGAAACTTTGGTTATCACTCATTTTCTCTTCTGCCTGAGTGTATGATGTGAGTTGGTTAAGATTTGGCCAAGAGAAGCATAAAAGAGAGACTAGAAAATTTGTTAAAAATAAAAAGGTGCTAAAAGTTTTAAAAAATCCTTTTCTTAATTCAATGATGAAATATGGCTGTTAATGGAAAACGAATTGGTCTACTCCGGCCATGAACACTTTACATTTATGTTAATCACACTAGCGTTAATACCAAACACTGTGCATCTATTAATAGCAGTTTTCATCTTCATAGTGCTTTACCAACAACTAATTAATTAAACCTATTTTAACTGGTTGCCATGGTAGCAGAGATGCACAGAAATGGTTGCATCTATCAAATTCATTGTTAGCTCCTGAAATATAATTCAGCTTGGACAATAAGTTATCATTATGCAGCATTATAATGTGTTTAGAACGATAATTACTATGTTAGTAATGAAAAGATTTGCGAGTACACATAAATACATGCAGTAGCAAATATTTATAAAGATAATTTTTATGCTTATTACCTATAAAATCTTTTCCTCCACTGAATCTGGTAGCCAAAACATGACAATTTCATCTGTAATTATTACTCTGTTTATACCTTATCTCCTGTGTTTGCTCTTCAGTACCCATCCTGAGAAGATGGTCATCCAGATGAAAGAGGCTTCCAAAAATTTGCCGCTGAATAAACAGCGAGGAGAGGAGTTGCGGGGCATGGGGGGAGATGACAGTTGCCATCTTCAAGTGTCTGAAGGCTATTGGAGTGGAAGGGGAATGGGAGTGGTGGCTTGACCGCTGGTGTCCAGACCAGCGTGAATAGCGGAAGCTACAGGGAAGCATGTGTGACCTGCGGCCCCATGGCACAGGGGTTACATAGGATGCTCTGGAGTCAGGCTGGACCTAAATCCAGACCCCGTCCTTGCTGTGGTGGGGTTAGTTGCTCTGAGCCACTGGCCTGCTGCATGGGGTCGTGTGGGGATTCCCAGCTAATGCATGGAGGCCTCTGCCTAGCACAGAGTAAATAGAGCATGAGTGTTAGCTCTTTATTAGTGGAGGATTTTTACCTGAAGTTTGTTAAAAATAGAATGGGCTGCTTTGTGAAGCAATGACTCACTTCTCTGTCAACTGGAAGTAATGAAGCAGAACCTGGATGGCCACCTGTCAAAACTGCTGTATAAGGGCTTCCTGCCTTGAGGGTAAGGTTGAAAGAGATGATTTCCAGGTCCACGATTCCATGAATTTGGGGAGGAGGGGAAGGAGGAAGGACTTCTTTTTTCATCTTTCAACCTTTGCTTCACTGGATTCTTACTATAATGTAATACTTGGGTGAACTAGGTTTGTGACGTAGTGTTATTGGTAAAATGGTATTATATGGAGCAAACTGTTCTCTTTCAGATTTTCGTCCTGATCTAGCCTTAATTCTAAGAAAGACACTCACTAATTTGACTGTTTAGTCTCTGCCAAGTTTTCCTCCTTTTCAAATGGAGATGTTTTTCCAACTAGTTTCCTTAAGTCTGTGGCTCACTGTGTTCTAAAATTACGTTATTTCCCTTGTTATCTGGAATGTCATCTGTCTATAGTCATATTTCTCTAAATACTTGTACCTATCTTTACCTTGTCTTTAACTCCTCATCAGTGAGCAGGCAATGAACCAGCCTAGGTTTTTTTTTTTTTTAACGTCTCGGCAAAGGTGTTTTTAATAAACACAGCCTAAGCTAAACAGCTGTGCTTCAGAGAATTCTTTCTTGACTAGAGCGGCAGCCCTGAGCTGCCGGGTGGCGGGGCTCCCAGCTCACAGTCTTAGACCTGGAAGGTTTTCTGTTCAGATTCAAATGCAGCCTTGTTAATTCTGGTGAGGCCTGTGCTCAGAGCATCTGATGACGGTGCCTCCCTCCCCGCCCCCCGCTTCCCCCTTCTCCTCCTGCCTTGTCGACTGGGCCAGGCCTCAGCTCTCTGGGCCTGTTTCCCGATCTCAGAAATGGACACGATCTTAGTATCCACCCTGCTAGGAGGACCCCCGAGGTTCCGAGGTGAGGTTCAGTGGGCGGTAAGGTCACAGAGGGACCAATATGTCTTCTTTCAGAAACAAACGCGCCTCATCGCGCTAAGTGCCGACACCAGCAGCCTAGAGAGACCTGCCCGGGGGAGGTGTTTGGGGGGTGGGGAGGGTCAGGTGGACCTCGTGTTGTTGCTTTGCGTTATTGCCCTTTGCAGATGGTGCGTTTTTCACAAACTGAAGGTTTGTGGCAACCCTGCGCCGAGCAAGTTTATTGGCACCATTTTTCCAACAGCATTTGCTCACTTCCTGTCTCTGTGCCGCATTTTGGTAACTCCTGCGATATTTCAAACTTTTCATTATTATTATTCTCTGTCATGGTGATCTGTGAGTAGTCATCTTTGATGTTCCTACTGGAAAAAGATCACGACTGGAAGGCTCAGATGACGGCTAGCATTTTTTAGCGATAAGGTGTTTTTTACCGTACGTGTGTTGTTTTAGATGTAATTCTGCTGCACGCTTATAGATGAGGGTACAGTGTAAACGTAGCTTTTATCTGCACTCTCGCCGGGCTTTCCAGAGGAACATATCCTCGGTGCAGCGGAAGGCTGCTCGCAGGGCCCCCGCGGGGTCAGTGGGCAGCTCCGGCTGGTGGGCAGCAACAGCGTGCATGTGCACAGACGTGTACCCCGCGGCGTCCACCCCTCCGTGCCCATCGAACGCGGCAAAGTAGGCGCGGTCCACAGAGTCCGATAGGCCAAAGAGCAGGTTGAAGGCTGGGAGGCACACGTGCTGGTCCTCCATCCTGCGGCGGGCATTACGGATGGCGTGCACGGAGACCAGCCACTGCCGCTGCGGGACCCAGGCAGCCACGGGCACCTGCTTCTGCCACTGGCTGCACACTTCCCAGAGCCGGTCAAAGAGGCTCCGCACTAGGCCCGCAGCGTCCAGCAGGCTCACAAGGGCCTCCTCCTCCTCATCGCCGTCCTCCTCCACCTGCTCCGGCAACTTCCGGAACTCAGAAAGGTCCGTCCGCAGCAGCCAGGCAGGCAGCAAGTGGCGGCCGAGCGCGCCTGCTGCTCAGGAAGCCCATGGCCAGCTCAGCTAGCTCGCCTTCCACCTCCTCCTGGATCAGCATCGTCCCTCGGACCTTCCATGGCAAAGGGCTCTCCGGGCCCAGCGGGGCTGGGAAGTCGCGGAGGAGTGCGTCCAGGAGGCTGGGGTTCTCCTCTGCCTTCTGGCTGTTCTGCTGTGGGGTTCCCGAGGCCATGCCCAGAGCATCCCCGGGGGCTGCTGCCAGGTCGTTGGTCTTCATTCTGCCACTCGGCCGCCCGGCGCCCGCTAGCCGCTCCCCCCAGCCTAGGTTTTTAACAGTGTGGGCTTCTTCCTCGTTTTTCTTTCTTTCTCTCTAACAACACCGTATGGTGATAGCTCTGGCCCAGCTGCTAAACGTCTGCCCAGAGCCGCTGAAGCCCACACGGTTACAGGCTTGTTTGTGGGACCTGGTGTCAGGCCATCCCAGCCACTCATGAGACTGCTACTCCTGGGAGTGTGGTTGTCACTATGACAACAGGCTGAGAAGACCAGGGATAGGCTGAGAACTTTACAGCGAGGCTGAGAGGAGCCCAGGGAAAAGGAAAGAGAAGATAAATCCTAGGGAGGTCACCAAGGCAAGGGTGCAAGGCTGGGTGTAAGCAGTGCAGGGTAGAAAGGAGACAGAAGGAGAAGGAGAGCAAGAAAGCAGAGGTTTAAAATCTGTCCTGATCCTCACGTTTAAGCCCTACATCTACATAGATCCTTTAGATGCAATAGAAACCCTACTCCTTAGAAGAAATAAAAATTAAGGTTTGAACAAAATATATTCTAAAAGAGAAAAGAAAAATGTCCTTTTACGGATAACCATTCTAGAATCAATCATTTACTATAAAAGCACCATAACACCATCAGCAATATAAACTAGTATGGGCAATTTCTATAGTAAACCACAAAGGAGAAAAAAATTAAAGGAGAAAACAATCTCATATCCAAAAATATGATGATTGTGTATCTCTAGCTATTAAATAACTTTCAGAAATCACATACAAAGTCTTTTTTCTGAACAAAATGGATTTGAAGATGTCCTGTTGTTTTGTGTGTGTGTGACAACTACTTGACATTTTAACCAAATGACAAAATTTAGAGCATTAAAGTAGCCCTCCTGGGCTTACCTGGTGGCGCAGTGGTTGAGAGTCCGCCTGCCGATGGAGGGGACACGGGTTCGTGCCCCGGTCCGGGAAGATCCCACATGCCGCGGAGCGGCTGGGCCAGTGAGCCATGGCTACTGAGCCTGCGCGTCCGGAGCCTGTGCTCCGCAACAGGAGAGGCCACAACAGTGAGGGGCCCACGTACCGCAAAAAAAAAAAAAAAAAAAAAAAAAAAAGTAGCCCTCCTTCTTATTGTTAAAAGTTTCAGAAGTTCTTTAACTGTAATATGTGCATATTCAACTTATATTCACAATGAAATAAGAGGCAAGTTCTACAGTCTGACATTAATTTTGAATATCCATCAACTACAAATTACTAATCCTTTTTTGGAAATATTTTTCATCTGAAAAAAATCAGTAGCTTAAATTATGAAAGAAATCAACTTGGCTTTCAATTTTGTTTCTAAACATTACATTTAACAAATAAACATAAGGGATAGATAAAACCACGTCTCATTTCTGAAGTGTGTGGGTGTGTGTTTGGGGTTAGTGTAAGAGGATGCAATGTTGATTTTTAAAAAATATTAAATTGTTCTACAAATCTTTTTTTTTTTTTAAGATGTTGGGGGTAGGAGTTTATTAATTTATTTATATATTTTTGCTGTGTTGGGTCTTCGTTTCTGTGCAAGGGCTTTCTCTAGTTGTGGCAAGAGGGGGCCACTCTTCATCGCGGTGCGTGGGCCTCTCACCATCGCGGCCTCTCTTGTTTCGGAGCACAGGTTCCAGACGCGCAGGCTCAGTAGTTGTGGCTCACGGGCCTAGTTGCTCCGCGGCATGTGGGATCCTCCCAGACCAGGGCTCCAACCCGTGTCCCCTGCATTAGCAGGCAGATTCTCAACCACTGCGCCACCAGGGAAGCCCCTACAAATCTTAAAAGCATTTTATTTGTAACTCATTTGACAAGTGAAGACAGTGGCTGGAGTGAAAGGCCCAGATAGGACCCACTGCCCCGAGGTTGGCCTCCTCCAGTGGTCCCCCCCTCAGGGGTCCAGTGGCCTGAGCATCCATCCCCAAGTCACGCTGAGCGGCAGGAAGGCCCCCCTAGAAGGTGATCATTGCTCCAAAATAGAGCAGATATGGAATGTGTCCACCTAGGACATTTATAAAGTAAAATATTATGACTACGGTACTCAAACAAGTGTCTTTCAAGCTGTGCCAAGAGTCTGTAAGGGGTTTCCCCACCTGTAAGGCAAAGAGGTCGGGTTACATCATCTGTAGTGTTCCTCCTCGTCCCCTCTATGACACTGAGACTTTTACTCGTGGTTTTATCTTCCACTCTTATTTAGTTAGCATACACAAAAGGCCAAAATTTTTTTTAAAATAGGTAAGATCAATGCAATAGAAGAGAGTTCAAAAATAGACCCACACATATATGCTCAATTGATTTTCAACAAGATAATTACATGAGGAAAGGGTAATCTTTTCAAGAATGTTTTTAGAACAACTGGCTATCCATGTAGGAAGAAAGGAACATTGACCTTTAACTCATACCACATAAAAAAAATTCAGTTGTAATGTAAACATAAGAGTTAAAATTATAAAACTTCTAGAAGCAAGCATAGGAGAAAATCTTTGTGACATTATATTAGGCAAAGATTTCTTAGGAAACAAAAAAACACAAACCATAACAGAAAAAATGGCAGATTGGACTTTTAAATTAAAAACTCTTGCTCTTCAAAGACACTTAAGAAATTGAAAAGACAAGCCAAATACAGGTAGAAAATTGTATGTATTTACAAATACAAATACATTTATAAATATGTATTTACAAAATAACTATCTGATATAGAACTTGGATTCAGGATATATAACGAATTCTTACAACTTAATAAAAAGAAGACAAAAAGATTCCATTTTAGAAAATGGGCAAAAGATTTAAATAGACACTTTACAAAAGAAGACACAAATTGAAAATAAGCACAAGACAGGATGCTCAATTATTATTTATCATTAAGAAATGCTAGTCAAACTACAATGAGATACCACTCTACATACACAAAAGGCCAAAAATTTAAAAAAGCTGATAATATCAAGTGTTGGCAACAAGAATACTGGAACTCTCAAACCTTGCAATGGGAAAGCAAAATAATAGGGCCACTTTGGAAAACTGTTTTGCATTAAAAAAAAAATAAATGTACATTAACCACATGACCCAGAAATATCGCTTCTGGATATTTATCCAAGAAAAAACATATGCACTATACACAAAAACTTGAATATCGATGTTCATAACATTTTCTTTGTAATAGCCAAAAACTGGACACAACCCAAATGTCCATCACTTGGTGAATAAACAAATTATATTGATATATCCATATAATGGAACACTACTAAACAACAAAGAGGGAAAACTACAGATCCATATAAAAACATGCATGAATCTATGTGAAAGCAGGCAGACAACAAAAGATTTCATACTGCATGATTACATTTATGTGGGATTCTAGAAAAGGGAAAACTACAGCGGAGAGAAAAGCGAGTTAGTAGTTGTTAGGATCCAGGGTCTGGAGGGAGGGGTTGACTGCAAAGGGGCATGGAAATTTGGGGGGTAGAAGGTGTGAAATATCTTTTTAAAAAAAAATTTGTTTTATTTTTGGCTGTGTTGGGTCTTCGTTGCTGCACAGGGGCTTTCTCTAATTGCGGCGAGCGGGGGCTACTCTTCGTTGCGGTGCGCAGGCTTCTCATTGCGGTGGCTTCTCTTGTTGCAGAGCACAGGCTCTAGGCGCAGAGGCTTCAGTAGTTGTGGCACGTGGGCTCAGTAGTTGTGGCTCGCGGGATCTAGAGCGCAGGCTCAGTAGTTGTGGCACACGGGCTTAGTTGCTCCGCCGCATGTGGGAATCTTCCCGGACCAGGGATCGAACCTGTGTCCCCTGCATTGGCAGATGGATTCTTAACCACTGTGCCACCAGGGAAGCCCCGGTGTGAAATATCTTGATTGTAGTGGTGATTTACAGAACTCGATACATTTGCCAAAGCTCACTGAACTCTGGACTTAACAATTCTTGTCACCAGTTCCAACGTGTGTGGGTTTTTCCCCACACCACTAAGCAGTTCCCCAGTGTCAGCTGGGTGTCCTACAATTCAAGTCAATTGTGACACTATCTACCTGGAGATATCATCAGAGTCGACAGGTTAAGGGCTCATCCTTAAGGAAGGAAAGGCAAGATTGTGTTCCTTGTGTTCTCCAACCCAGAACTTCATCCTTTTGGTTTTTTTAAGGAGGCTTCATTACATAGGCACAGTTGATTAAATCACTGGCAATTGGCATCAATTCAACCTCCAGCCCCTCTCCCCTTCTCCCCTTCCCAGAGGTCAAGGGTGTGGGACTGAAAGTTCTAGCCCTTTTTTTTTTTTTTTTTTTTTGCGGTACACGGGTCTCTCTCTGTTGTGGCCTCTCCTGTTGCAGAGCACAGGCTCCGGACGCGCAGGCTCAGCGGCCATAGCTCACGGGCCTAGCCGCTCCGCGGCATGTGGGATCTTCCCAGACCGGGGCACGAACCCGTATCCCCTGCATCAGCAGGCGGACTCTCAAACACTGTGCCACCAGGGAAGCCCCGGTTCTAGCCCTTTAATCACAGGGTTGGTTCTCCTTGCAACCAGCCCCCACCCTCAGGTGAGGTTCTAAAGTCACGCCATCAGCATAAGAAAAGACGCTTTTGCTCTCACCACTTGGGAATTTCGAGATCTTCAGGAGCTCTGTGTCAGGAGCAGAAGGAAAACCAAGTATATTTCTTATTATAAATCACAGTACCACAGCACTAACATTGGTGAGTTTTACAGTATGTAAACTATCCATCAGTAAAGCTGATTTTTAAGGAAAGAAACCCTTTTCTCCAGGGTTCCTGACTGTGGATTTATATGAATCAATAGGGCCAAAATAGCTGGGCTCACAGAGTTCAGAAGTGAGGTGACTCGAAAAGAGCCACTCAGTCAGAATTCAGCCCCAGTAACTTGTCAACTCTTGCAGGTAATTCAGCAGATGTGTCCAGAATGAGGGTCTTTAATGGGAAATGGAGAGAGAACGGAGAGATTTCTCTCCTTTCATGAACACAGTTACAGAAATTTTCAAATGTAAGATTTCCTAAAGCAGATATTTTGAGATGAGAGTTCTATTGGAAGTTCTCTTACCTGCTTTGTTGACAGTGTTCACCAACATTTCTCTCTGTAGAGCCACTGAAATCAAAGGAATCCCTAAACCACATGCTAGTCCCTCCCAAAAAAAGAAGTGAGAATTCATTCATCTGTGCATTCAGGGAACATTGATGGGCAACTCCTCTGTGCTGGGCAATGTGCCTTGGGCAGGAGATAGAAAGGAAGTAAATAAAGAAGGTGTGCTCGTCTCTGCATCTGAAGGCTAGTCTGGTCTGAGTTTCTTGGGGTCACAATTCAGAACATTTACAGATTCAGCTTCTGGGATTTGCCATTATCACTAAAGCCTTGCCAGAAAGATTGTGAGGATTGTGACAATAAAGACTGTTTTTGAACACCAGGGTACTTTTACAACGTGAACGCACTCAGGCACTGGTAATTTTCAGAGGTCATTTCTACTCTGGAAAAATATTATACGTGAAATGCTTATTTCAGCAAAGTAGTTTTTATATGGAATCCCCCTTTAATACAAACACCGCTTTTGAAACAATTCCTTTTCACTGGAATAATTCTGAAAAAGTAATTTGTTTTTTGAGGGAAATAGGGACTTTCCCCCAAATATTTTCAGTAATTATTTGGACGGTAAAGCATTTTCTAGCAGAGTAGGAGGATGCAGATAGGTTTTCAAGTGTGAAATAGAAAAGCAGCTATACCTATGTACCTTGGTTTTTGTTCTTGATGGTTGAGTCAGTACCTAGTACTGTACTAAAAAGCTTTATAGTCTCAGAAAAATGAACCAGGGCAATCATATGGTATTGTTAGGGAACCGTTGGCCGAAACCACTCACCTTGGCCAGGCCCGATAATAACCACCTGCGTGAGTTGTCTCACGATAGGAGGTCCCGATAAGGAACATGGTGCCGCCACCTAAAACCAACCTGGAGAACTCGGGAGGGGCCAAAAGGAGGGAGGAGATGCCAGCCCGTAATGTCCTGCTGACCTCCCAGAAACCCTCGTGCTGGAAACCGTCTTGGCTAAGAGATGCATGTACCATCAGGAAGGACACTGAGTCAGACCAAATGTGGGCACAAGCAAGATGACTGGCCAGAGAAAACCCCCCAAGCTAACCCCATCACCATAAAACCTGAGACTGCAAGCGCAAGGCAGAGCAGTTCTACTGGGTTCCCCTACCCTGCTGCTCTCCACCTGGGTGTCCCTTCCCAACAAAGTCTTTTGCTTTGTCAGTAAATGTGTCTCCTAGGACAATTCATTTCTGGGTGTTAGACAAGAGCCCACTTCTGGGTCCCCCTTCTGGTAACAGTAGCTTTGGACCAAACTTTCACTTGCCATTCAGTGCCTCCTATGTGCCAAAGCCCGTGTGAGGCTGTGCTGTCTAGCAGAACTCTGCGATGATGGAAAGGTTCTATGACCGCACTGCCTAAATATAGTAGTCAGGCTCAGAAACTGGGTTTTAATTTAATTTAATTCTTTTACATTTAAATGGCTACATATGGCTAGTAGTTATCAAGTTGGACAGGATGGGTATGAGGAATAGGTAATATGAAGTGTCCCAATATTCACAATGTGGTCGTGGTGAACTGGGCTAGGTGTAGATGGAGGAATTTTTCAGTGATTTCTGTCCACAAGGGCACCAGTCTTTCAGTCATCACCTTCAAACATATAAATCTACAATGGAGGTGATTAAGGCTATATCCAGAGGTACAATATGTAATGTATATACTTAAATGTCCATGTAAATATATGTATACATGTATTTATAGCAAGAAAAAAATGCTTTGACTCTTTCAAGTCAAGAAAGATAAGAGGATGGTAGGTAGAATGGGGCTCTTTCTGTCTCAGGTTCTACTGAGGTGTCAATGCATTAGATATGAAAGTGTGCAAAGTGAATGTGAAACAGACCTCCACCCCATGTACAGATTTTTAAGGAAATGGTCCTGAGATCCTGCTCCACAATCTTGATCCCACAGTTAGCTCAAAGCTATAAAAAGAAGGGAGTGTGAGAAGATTGGGAGGACACGGTGACTAGACCTGTTGCCTGGTTGTACTCCCCATTAGGGGAAGGTGGGAGGTTCTACTCTATGACCCCAAGACTCATAAAGGGACTTCAAAGAGACTCTTTGGAGAAATTTGAAGTTGTTCCCTGTAGCTAGAAAACACTGAGGGTAGTGGTCTCACTCATGCCCCAGAAAGCTAATGGAGACTGTTGCTTTCCAGGAAACTCAGTGTGAGAGAGAGTCCAGTGCTTTAGGGGCAGGGCCCGAGATCCCCTGCTGTGTGGTTGGGATTAGCTTGCACTTCCAGAGTTGCTGAGCAAGGGCCATGAGTGTTCTTGTGGACCAGACGTGGGCCACATGCAAGAGAGTTGGCCTGGGGTCTACCTTCCTGTGGTCTATCCATTGGGGTGGACTGGAGAGTATCAGTAAGAAGAGGAGGTGTCCCAGTGGGTACTTAGGGCTGTGGAACAGGAGCAGAGGTTGTCACCTACACTCTCCTTCCCATAGCACACTTCCAGCTAAGCAGGGAAGAAGATCTGATGTCAGGTCAAGTTTGGGCTTTCCAGGACTGGGTAGTTTAATTACTGAACTGACCCTGTGTCTAGAGTGAGCTGAACAATTTCTGGGCCTGCCAAGTTTTCATTTAATGACAGGGAAGAGTTTCTCCCACCGAATGAGACGATTGTGGAGGGCAGTTTTGGTTATACCAGGAATGGAACTTATTCAACATCCTGGTTCTAATGTGTATAGTCATTCCATTCGATTTTTCTTGTTATAATTCCAAGAAGCTGTGGTTGGCACTTCTTTTCTTTTGTAAAAAAAATACAGAAATTAAATACAAATTAATTAATAAACAATTTCTATCAGCTTGGAAACCTATGTATTATATCTTTTTTAGTGAATTCTAGAAGTAATTATTTTTGCAAAAAATAGTAAACAAATATTAGTAACTAGGTCAGGCATAACAAATTAGCTTGAGACAAAGTGAGAAATTGCTAGAACTATAGGTATAAACACCCTCTTCCATTCTTCTTGAAAATGATAGAATGAACGTGTTGATAAAAAGAGAAGTGATGACTGCAGGGTGTCGGGAGACAGCAGAATAGAGCAAATGCTAACTGAAAACTTGAGAGGAAAAAGTTTCAGGTAAAGATAACCTGACAATAGTCCATTAAGAGCATCTACCTGCTCTCCTCCTACTTTTTCAACCTCCTCTGCTGGTTCTTACTCATCCCCCTAACTTCTTAGCATTGCCTTGGACTTTCTCTTTATCTGCCTCTTTGGTGATCTCATCCCATTTCATGGGTATAAATACCACTTCTACTCTAACTTCCAAATTTATAGCTCCAGCACCAACCTCTTCCCTGAATTCTGATCTCCAACTACTTATGCAGCACTGCCGTTGGGTGTCTGAAAGATGCCTGTAACTGACCATGTCCACAGCTAAGCGCTGACGTCCCCCGCCTAGTCCTGCTCCCCTGCAGATTCTTCCCAGCTCAGTTTCCCAACTCCATCTTTCAAGCAGTTCTCCCCCAACCACTTGGAGTCATCTTTGACTCTCTTTCTCTTCCACCCTCCATTGATCGGCAAATCCTGTCAGCTCAACCTTCAAAATACGACAGAATCTGAACACTTCTCCCTACCTCCTTTGCTTCCACCCTGGCCTATGCCACCCTCATCTGCTTGGATTGTTGCATTAGCCTCCTAATTCACTTCCCTGTTTCTGACACCCCATACAAGGTGATCCTGGTAAAAGAGAAATCAGATCCCGCTATTCCTCTGCTCAAAAGCTTCCAAAGTCACTTAAAAGCCCAGATCCTCTCAGTGGCCTGTAAGACCCCACACACCACACTTCCTGCCGTCACCCATCCTCACTCGGCTCTTGGCACACTGACATCTTTGCTGTGGCCCGAACACGCCAGGCGAGCCCTCGGGGCCTCTGCACTCACAATTCCTCAACTGTCTGTCTGTGAGGCTGGCGCCTCACCTCCTTCAGGTTCTCACTCAGATTTCCCCTTCTCAGGTGCAGCTTTCTCCAAACACCCTTTGCAACCATCCACTCCCCACACCCACACTCCTTACTCCTTGTCCCTCTTCCTTGTTTTATTTTTCTCTAAAATGCTTATCACCATATCAGGTCTTATAAATATTAACTGATCTTGCATATTTTCTGTCTTCCCAAGGTCATTAGACTTTAAGCTTCGTGAGGACGGGGATGTTTCATTTACTGCTAAAGTCAGTGAACTATACCTAGTAAAATACATGCAAATGTTCAAGAAATATTGGTCATATGAATGAATGAAAGAATAGCTATCCATGAGAAAGATAATAAAAAATAAGCTGAAACCTTTGTTATTTGTGTTTCTTCTTCTCCTTCTCCTTCCTCTTCTTCTTCTTCCAAGACATAGCCTAACTAATTTGGATCCTGGGGAAAAGGTGAACTGGGTCCAGCCTGTGATCTAACATTTCTGTGCATGCAGCACAGGGAGCCAATGTCACTTCCTCCTTGATCTTCCCCTGATTCTCTGCTCTTTGAAATCACCTCAGCACAGTGACCGGATTTTTACTCTTTGCTTCTTGTCTCCCAATCCTCTTATCCATCCAGCATCCATTCAGTATCCAGTAGAGTCAGATGCCAGGTGAATGTTGTCTTAGATCTGTGCTTCCTGTTTCACCTTGGGCTACTGAAATTCAAGGACAACATGATTTTAGATTGTTGTATATTTGAGTTGAATATTTGTCATGTATGTAAGTTGAATAATTCTACCTTGGATAAGGGTAAATTTCAACTCAACAATTATTCACTGAGTCTTTACTATGGACCAAGAACAGTGTTAGAAGCTAGGAATTTGACAATAAATAGGCTAACGTTCTCCACTCTAATATACCAGTTATTTGTATACAACTGATAAATGATTAATGTGTTAAGAGGTCTTCTAATTGACGATATTGCAGAGGCTAGAGTTTGTGTATTTCAAATAAAAACTTAAAAAATGCATGTTTTAAGACTCTTGGATTGTTTGAGAATTCAGGTAAAAACGAGGAGTGAACCATAGAATGCAATGAGAAATTTTCTTTTTCTCTTTTGACATGAAATAACTGACATCTATGAAATGATAAAATTCACAACAATATTAATAAAGATGAATTTAAGAGCACTTAATGTTAATCATTGTCTAAATAACTTGAAATGTCCCCATATCCTACGGCTCACATATGAAAGAAACTTGAGATGTCTTCCTAAATTTGACAACACAGTAAAATTGTACATGTTATTTTCCATAATGAATGTGAGACAGGAACTTTTCTAAAGTGTCAATTAAAAAAACCAAACAACTTTTGATCAACTATGCTGGAGAAAAGACTTTTTATTCTACCCATCAGAAATGATGTTACAGAATTATTCTACCACTTCACACTCATTAGAACGGCTATAAAATCAAAATACAGACAATAACCAGTGTTGGTTAGGATGTGGAGAAATTGGAACCCTCATACATTGCTGATGGGAATACGAGATGGTGCAGCCACTGCGAGGCACAGTTTGGCAATAAAATTAAACAGAGTTACATATGACCCATGAATTCTACTCAAGAGAAACGAGAATGTAACATCCACACAAAAACGTGCACAGGAGTGTTTATAGCAGGAGTATTCATAAAAGCCAAAAAGTAGAAACAACACAAATGTTCATCAGCTGATGAATGGGTAGTAGAATATTATTTGGCAACAAAAGGAATGAAGTTCTGATATATGCTGGTCCCGGATGAGCACTGAAAACATTAGGCTAAGTGAAAGAAATCAGTCACAAAAAGACCACATAGTGTATGATTTAATTTATATGAAAAGTCCAGAATAGGCAAGTCCGTAGAGACAGAAAGTAGATGAGTGGTTGTTTGGGGCTGAGGGGGTTAGAGAGAAAAGAGCAGTGACTGCTAAGAATATAGTGTTTCTTTTTGGTGTGATAATATTTTTATAAAATGCACAACTCTGTGAATATACTAAAACCCATTGAATTGTACAGTTTAGATGGGTGAGTTGTGCGGTGTATGAGTTATATCTCAATAAAGCTGTTAAAAAAAGTCATTCCAAAGAGATGATCAAAAGTATGAAGCCGAAACACATGGGGGAAAAGTACTGTAAAGGTATTTTAGGAAGTTAATTAATAAAAATATGTGATTTTTCTGGATTTGGCGGTGTGCGCGTAACTTGTCAACTTTTAGAAATTCGTATTAAAGCTTTTTTCCATTCTAAATAAATATTCACTCTTGTACAAAAACAAAACAAAACAAAAAAAAACAAAAAAAAATTCCACAGTCTGGTTCTTCAAACTGGCCTTCAGAAATAGTGGGGATTAACTGTATGCATGAATCATGCATGAGAGGATTTCCATTTCCTTTTCATTTCTTCTTTTGTCTGCTGGTACCTAATGTCTTGCCCAAGTTTTCTCTTTCCACAACACAACACGGGGTTCACGGGCAGAGTTTGGGGAGGGATATGGCATTGGATAAATACAGACCAGCCCATACCTCTTTCGGAGTGGTTGCTCCTCCCTGGCCGGTGTGCCTCCTTCCTACTTTTACAAGGTGGATGTCTGTGTATTCTGACACCGAACTTGAGCACAACTGTGATCTTTTGAGCTGGGTGCCTGGGATCTCTGCAGGCTAGAGTAGCAGAAATGCGAATTCATACTCTATTTCCAGTATTTCAAGAAACCTAACAAAATATTTATCCACAAAATACATGCTGGCAACATGCGATGACAACCTTTATTTGATTTGCTTTGGGCTTTATCAAATCAGAAGTGGCAATACTGGCTAATTTATGCCGATCAGAGTCTCCAACAATTATGCCTTTGATTATTTAAGGAGGGAAGAATGAATGATTATTTAATAGGTGTGACCAGCTTTGTAAGTAAAATCTTAAAACATGTTGAATTCAGGAGAAAAAAATAAAAACTTTGCTTTGTGATGAAAATGTTTCTGTTGCCTAACTTTTTTTTTTTTTTTTTTTTTTTTTTTTCTTTTTGCGGTATGCGGGCCTCTCACTGTTGTGGCCTCTCCCGTTGCGGAGCACAGGCTCCGGACGCGCAGGCCCAGCGGCCATGGCTCACGGGCCCAGCCGCTCCGCGGCATATGGGATCCTCCCAGACCGGGGCACGAACCCGTATCCCCTGCATCGGCAGGTGGACTCTCAACCACTGCGCCACCAGGGAAGCCCCTGTTGCCTAACTTTTGAAATGCCTCTTTATTGAACATTTACTATGGGCCAGGAACCTTACATAACTTGTCATGCTAATAACAGTTCTTCAAGCTCTCATTATCCTCTTTCAGTAATTGAGGAAACAGAGCCTCAGATTATAGATGTCCATTACCATGTCCCGTAACTAGTAAGCTCATGCAAATCCCCGTCTACTCTGCCTGTTCTATGAAGAGTTACGTCTGGGCATCGTTGGTATGGGTTTAGATTCAGCTCAAAATCCTGACCTTCTTCCATGTATGAGCTGTTGGTTGATTTTCCAGGTAAAGGCCACCAGGCCAGCGGTCAAGCCCTAGGTAGCAACAGCATTTCCTACTTGGTTTTACTCCTGATTCTTTGCCAACAAAGTCATCAGACCTCCCGGTTCAAGGAAGGTAGGAGTTTATTGAGAATAGGCACACAGGGACTGTCTTCTTCGCGTCATTCTGTTAAGAGGGGAGGATCCATAAAAGAGAAATATGCCCAAGTAACTGGGGTGCTTTAGAACCCACACATCTGACCAAACTTCTGCTCTGGCCGGGGAGCATGGACTATGACCAATTACAGAAGCTGGACTGGATCTGCATAAATGCATCCACCCCCTCATTCTGGTTCCTCTGGTGGGCAAAGCAGGAGACTCAGGGGCCTCCTGCACCCTGACCGGGTGGGCTGGCTCCTCGGGCCACCAAGGAGCCTGACCCTCCATCCCTGACTCAACGCTTGGCCATTGTTAGTAATTTCCCTTTATTTGGGCATCTTCCACCGGTCACAGAAGCCAGACTCTAAGGCTGCAACACCCTCATACCATAGCACCGTGCAGCCGGCCACGCGGGGCTCCGCTCCAGGTGCTGAGCGCGCTCTCCGCGAGTAAAGGACCTCTGGGGGCGGAAGGTCTTAGGTCTCCCCCTCCCTCGGCCAGAGGAGGGCGCCTTCCCAGCCCCGGTCTCTGCCGCACAAGCTCGAGGCGAAGAGGAAAAAGGCACTTCGGTTGGAAAAATGCAGTTTACGCCGGGATCTCCCGGCACGCGCATTCGGAGCCGGGACCACGGTGGCCGCGAGCGCGGGATCTGCCTCGAGGGACTGGACTTGGAAAGTGTCGGCAGGTCGCCGGCGAGCAAACCCCTACACGGACGCCAGAGGCCCCCCGCCCGGATGCCGCGACCCAATGGGACGCGTGGGCGTGTCGGGCGCTAGTCCCGGGAGCACGCGAGACGCCGCTCCCCTCGCGGCGCTTCCTGACAGGAAACTCCGTCGGAAGCGCGGCTCACTTTCCTCAGGGAGACAAACGAAGCAACAGGCAGGCTTCCGCTGGAGACCGGCGACCGCGAGCTCGGCGCGGGGTCCGCCCCTCCCCCTTTCTTCCCCCTCCCTTCCTCTGGGGCACCGCCCACCTCCCCACTCCTGCCCGCCCCCTACCTCCCCGGCTGCCCCGCCCCCTTCCCGCTCCCCCGCGGGGCCCGCCCCCATCTCCCGCGCCCCTCCCACCCTCTGCCCCGCCGCCCTCCCCCTCTCTTTCTCCTCCCTCCACTCGCCCCTCGGGCCCCGCGCCCGCCCTCGTCGTCCCTGGGCCGCGGCCCGGCCGCAGCCTCCGCCAGGGAGCGCGCCCGCCGCCCGCCGGTGTCCCGGGAGCCCGACAAAGAGCGCGCCTGAGGCTCCAGCAACTCGGCGGGCGATGGGAGATGGAAGGAAGCGACGCCGCGGTGAGGCTCGACCCGGCGGGCGGGTGGGCGGGGGCGGGAGCGCGGGCGGCCGTCGGAGCGGCGGTGCTTTGTGGCTGCTCGGTCCCGGGGTCCCGGACCGTTGGACGTCGGGGTCGGGAACTGCTTCCTTTCTGCCCTCTCTTTGTGCGGGTGAGGAGGTGGAAGGCTCGCTCTGTGGGGTAGCGGTTCTGGGGGTTCACCCCGACCCCCGCTTTCTAGCCGCGAGGCCGGGACGGCGGGGGAGGCGGGAGGGGGCCCGGCGGCCGAGTGCGCGGCGCTCTGGTTTCTGTCAGGAGAACAGGGAAGCCCCGCGCAGCGAGCGGGCGCGCGGCCGGCGGCGGGGATTCCGCACCTTGAAAGACGTTGCAGCCCTTCGGTGGTACTTGCATTTAACTTTGTCCGCGGGTTTCTGCTGCGAGTTCTGGCAGGCGATGTTGTGAGATGTTAAAAAAAAAAAAAGCAGACACCACTTGGAGGACGTGGGTTTAAAATGCTGTCGGTTGCCTGGATGACAAATGTGTAGTGTTACCGCTCCCCTCAGAGGACGCGACGCATGGGACGACGTCATTGTCCACAGACACTGGGGTCCCGGGTTTCCACCCCGGAATAGTGGGTCCAGGTGCTGGTGTAGGGAAGACGAGGTCTGGAAAATTCCGCTCACTAGGATTCTGGGAGCAAATGCTTGCAATTCATGAGCCATAGTTGAGTATCTGCAGAGGATTTTGCGGAGCCCCGTAGCCAGGTGAGTGCGACAGGCTTGCTGCTGTCAAGGAGCTTGCCTTCTAGGAGGGGCGGCTTGGGCAGAGCTGTGAAGGAGGAACCCAGAGGAGGGCGGGGTTCTGGCGAGCGAAGGCCTGGACGGCCTCTGCGGGCAGGTTGGGGTGGACCTTGAAGGGGAGGGTTGGGGCGGCCGTCGCGTCGGGGGGAAAGGATGCTCCCCGCTGGAGGAGAGCGAATGCACTTTCTAGTTTCTTCCAAGACAGGCTTTACCGTCCTTCCTTAGAGTATTTGCAGATCAAGGGATATTCTTTTAAAAAGTCGTTAAATTCCTCTTCACCGCTTAAAAATAAGTGCGGCATGCTAAACAAAACCAGCAAAACAAAACAAAATAAAAGAACACCCTCCCAAACAATTTTTTAGTGGCTCGATGCATGTCCTTCTACAACTCTATATCCTCTCACAAGTCGTATGGCAGCTCTGTGGGTTTGTCTTGTCTGATATTTCATTAATACACACTTTTTGTGCTAACAGGAGCAGACTGGGTACCATGGAAAGTGCTTAGACACCTGGCTTGTAGGTTATATCACTGACTGGGTGAGGTTTTGCCACTGTCTTGGTCACATCCTTTAGCCCCTGGAGCTGAAATTTCCTCCTCTGTAGGATAAGGGGGTTGGGTGGATAGGTGCTCCGTTGGAGCCTTCCAATCCCAGCATTTTACGGTTTCATGCCTAAACGTGTACATGCATTCCTTATTCAGTGATGTACTCTCAGCTTCACCTTCTGAATCGCTCTCAGTTTATATGTTCTGTGAACGGATCAACACATCCTGGCCATTGAGTGGGGGAGAGTGATGGAAGCTGCAAAGCTAAAATAACCTTATTTTAAGGTGAAATTCCACAGTTGAATTTTATTTTTTAAAATGCAAGTGTAAGAAGCTTGATTTGCCAATCTGAATGAGTGTTGGCTTTAAAAAAGGTTTTGTTGACACTGTTCATTTCATTTGTGACCAAAGATAATAGGTGCTTTACTATGTACGTTGTGTTAAGAGCTTCAATTTTGCTCTTAATTAACTACTGGCACTTAAAAAAGTGAGATATCTCGGAAATCCTTTTAAGCTAGTAAATCTTGGGAATTTGGAAATAAAAATAATATGGGCCTCCCTGGTGGTGCAGTGGTTGAGAGTCCGCCTGCCGATGCAGGGGATACGGGTTCGTGCCCTGGTCTGGGAGGATCCCATATGCCGCGGAGCGGCTGGGCCCGTGAGCCATAGCTGCTGAGCCTGTGCATCCGGAGCCTGTGCTCCGCAACGGGAGAGGCCACAACAGTGAGAGGCCCACGTACTGCAGAAAAAAAAAAAAAAAAAAAAAAAAATATATATATATATATATATATATATATATATATATATATATATATATACATACATATAAGACGGCAAATAGTTCCCTGAAAAAGGGAAATTCAGCGATACTTTCCATCTGTGATTCTGTTCACTTTCTAAAACCTTGGTATTTGTTTGCTGACCCTGGTGGAAAATATGAGTGGGATTTAGCCTGGCATTTTTCTAAAAAAACATGTCCAAGGCATTACTCCTTTTAGAGGTGATTTTTCTTCTTTAGAAATTCTGGAGTCATCCGTCATCATTCATAAACTAAGACACCAGTGTGGTAATGGATTAGGCCCAGTCTTGGTTAAGAAGTGCTGAGGCAAAAATCGTGTGAATGTTAAAATGTGTATGTACTTTGGCCTCTGGACTGGTTTGTTTGAGGTTTACCTGAGGTAATGTTGTCATTTGCCAATTATGAAAAGAGCATTTCTTTGAGTTTGGGTTGGATTAAGAAGTAAGTAATGGATGATGATCCTTCTCAATTTTTAGAAACGAATTCAGACACGATTGAGGTTTAGGCAGCCTGTGAGAAATAATCTGGTGATCAGTAGGCGACCAAAGCCCCCTTACCTGAGCATGTGACTCAGGCTTACAGACACCTTGGGGTCCAGGCTCACCTCCAGTCACTGCTGCTTTGATAGTCCTCAACATTTAGGACTCTCCCCATGCAGTGGTGGCCAGGTGCAGAGGTCCTTGGCTTCCCTTTGCTAAGAGTGGAGACATTTCCACCTAGAGTCTCTCAGCTCTTCCTAAGTTCTTTCACAGTTAAATCAGCTGAACCTTAGTTTAGGGTAGCGCACCATCCAGGTGAAATTCCCCAGAGCATTTGTTCATAGTGTCCATGTCTGGACAGCTTTCGTTTGTGGTATTGTTTGCAGCTTCAGAGATGTGCTGGAAAGAATTTTAGCAGTGGCATTATTTTTTGAGAGGGTGTCCCTTTGTACCTTTCCTGTGTTTCTTTTTTCTTTTTTTTTCAAAATTGGAGTATAGTTGCTTTACACCTTTACACTGCTGTGCCCAGAAGGTCAACAAACTGGGGCCCTGTTGGTGCTGAGCGGGCATGATTTTGTTGACACTCCAGGGCACAGAGGTGGCGAGGCATTTTCTCTTTCGGGCACACCTGTGGTGTGAGGGAGTCACCAGCTTCTCTCCCCATCCTCCGTGTAAGCGCCAGGCCCTGGCCACAGCTGACCACTCATTTCTCCGGGCCTGTTTAACTGTGAACACCCATCTAGTTTGAAATTCCCTTTTCGCTGGTCACAGGCCAGTGAGATGAATCAGAATAACTTGTACATGTCGATGGACATTTTTGGAAGTTTATCCTTGGGGTTAGGGTAAGAGGGAAAATGAACATTTTGACCTGAGCCTGAGGCTCTTTTCTTACCTAGTAGCTCTGTGTGGGTTATGTGAGAAGCAGCATTTTCCTTTAAGTTTCGAATTATGGCCTAACTTTTGGAAAGTGCTTATTTCATGTGATATTTTCAAGCATGATGCATTGTTACAGTCACAGCTAATACTTATTGAGATCTTATTGTGTGTTTTCACACAGGTTACCTCTAGTCCCCATGACCGCCCCATGTGGTCAGTACTGCCGTTATCTCCAGTCTGAAGTCTGGAGAGGTTAAGTAACACAGCTAATAAGGGGCAGAGTTGAGATTTAAACTTGGCGGTCCAGTGGTCTTAACCACCATTCTGCTTCTATGTACTCAAAGTTAGCATTGTGTTGGGGCTTCCCTGGTGGTGCAGTGGTTGAGAGTCCGCCTGCCAATGCAGGGGACACGGGTTTGATCCCTGGCCCGGGAAGATCCCACGTGCTGTGGAGCAACTAAGCGCCACAACTACTGAGCCTGCGTGCCACAACTACTGAAGCCTGTGCACCTAGAGCCCGTGCTCCACAACAAGAGAAGCCACCGCGATGAGAAGCCCGCGCACTGCAACGAAGAGTAGCCCCCGCTCGCCGCAACTAGAGAAAGCCCGCACGCAGCAACGAAGACCCAGCCCAGCCAAAAAACAAACAAACAAACAAATACATTTATTTAAAAAAACATTTAGAGGCACTAAGGTCATATTTGTGAGTGTCAAGCCTCACAGCCTGTAAATACTGAAACTACTGTATTTAAGAACCCTTTCATGGAATACTTTCATAGAATCAGTGAGTTACCTCCAAATCAGTGTTGTTCAATAGAACTTTCTGCTGTGATGGAAATAGTTTATATCTGTGCTGTCTAATATGGCAGTCAGTAGCTGCATGTAGCCACTGAGAGCATTTGAAGTATGGCTAGTGAGATTTAGGAACTGAATTTTAAATTTTATTTAATTTCAGTGAACTTAAGTAGCCTCATATGGCTAATGGCTACTATATCGGGACAGCACAGCTCAAGACCAGAAATGCTCTACTAGATGGCATTGGGCATTGTCCTGGGCAGTCAGTTCCCCCTTGACCGTCTGGTTGCTTATGGTATGTTTACTGACTGGGCTTTGCTAAGTTTTTAGTTTTGTATGTGTTTACCTCATCATGTCTGATAAGTACAAAAGCAGTGAGAGTATATGGGGGCATGGGATTTTAATGGAAATGAAAGTGGAGATAGAATCATTGAAAGTGATGAGAAGAAGAAAAATGTATTCAAGAGTAAGAACTATACTAAAAAAAAAAGAACAAATTGTGTAACAGGTAGTGTGCAGTTGACAGTACTCAGCAAGATGGAGGAAAAGCTTTTGATAAAATAGAAAAATGAGTGCCTGGCTGAGATCCACTATTATATTAATTCAAGAGCTGGCTGTGAGTTGTTTGAGAACTTACAGAGATGGTGGGAGCACTGCTGTTGACTTTTTTTTTTTGTTGCAAGCTGTGGATAGTTCAGTAGCTCCCAACCCCCTTTGAATCTGCATAGCATCACAGTGCGGGTGGGTAGTCCTGGATATTCAAGTGGCTAAGGTCTTTCCTGGGACCCCTCAAAGCTGTCTTGGAGGCCCAATAGATTTTCAAAGTAGATGAAGCTGAGTAGGGAAGATTTCTGTATTGCATGAATTTTGGCAAGGAGCATGCCTAGTTTTAAAACTACATGTTAGTAGAGGTGCTTCAGACCACAGAATGGAGAAAAAAATCTCTCTTTATCCCCAAATACTTTTCAGTCTGAGAGGTAGACAGCCACATTTGCGGACGCCAGGGTTTCTCCAGGGTCAGGCGTGTAGGAATAGCCTTGAGTATAACAGCATGTGTGAAATCATGAGAGAATTCTCATGGTTAGGCTTCTGTTGGAATACATGACTATTTTGAGTTTTCTAACTTGTGGTGAAAACACAATGATATCAAGGCATAACTCTGCAAAAATGTGGGGATAGGAAGAGGAGAAAGAATAACATGTATTCTGTATTTACTGTGTGCCAGGCACTATGTGAAGCAGTGTGTGTATGTGTGTGTGTGTGTATGTGTGTACGTGAATTTACATATTCTTTTTTTAATAAATTTATTTAATTTACTTATTTATTTTTGGCTGTGTTGGGTCTTCGTTGGTGTGCCGTGGGCTTTCTCTAGTTGCGGCGAGTGGGGGCTACTCTTCATTGTGGTGTGCGGGCTTCTTACTGCAGTGGCTTCTCTTGTTGCACAGCAAGGGCTCTAGGCGCACGGGCTTCAGTAGTTGTGGCGTGCAGGCTCAGTAGTTGTGGCCCGAGGTCTCTAGAGTGCAGTCTCAGTAGTTGTGGTGCACGGGCTTAGTTGCTCCGCGGCATGTGGGATCTTCCCGGACCGGGGCATGAACCTGTGTCCCCTGCATTGGCAGGCGGACTCTCAACCACTGCACCACTAGGGAAGCCCCGAGGTTCTTTTTCTTAAACAAAGCTTGGGTGGGCATAGCACACTTATAGGTCCTCACATATTTGCTGAAGTCAGTCACCACAATAATTTGTAAAATAATTTGTATAATGAATATCATTCTTTTGGGGTTTCTGGTTGGAAAAAAGGATGGATTTAACTTTTGCCTAAGTTACTTAAGATAAAAGCAAAGCTCTGAGGATTTGAGACCTTTATGTGTATTGAAAGGAAATTTTCCAAGTCGTTTATTTGGTGTCTTTTATGTACAGAAAACGCTGCTTTCCTCTTGGATTAGAGAACTGCTTGAAAGGAAAAGGACACCCTGCCTAGAAGACCCCTCTTGTAGGTCCTGTAATTTTATGATCTGAATAGAAGTTCCCAAACTCATTTATCACAAGAATCACCTGGTTTTAGATTTCTAGGGCTGCCTGAAGGTCTGGTTCAGTAGTTCTGAGGCGGCACTTTTCATAATCACCCCACATGATTAAGATCAGGAACACTTGAGAAACTCTGATCTAAACTGGTGATCATCATGACCTTTTAGTGGTTGCCCCTAGAACTTAATTAGACTCTTTTAGTGGGTGTGGTCTCTGGGTGGCAAACATCCCTCCCTGAGGGTGATTACAGAGAGCTGATCCAGCCAGTCTGGCTACTTTGCTTAGGGAGCTACGGATCTTGATCCAACGCAACCCACATTCTCTTCCCCTCCCCTCATATAGTAGAGGTGGTTCCACTATAAAAATTTAAACCAGGTTCACAAACACTTCAAGTCATAAGGTTGCCACTACCCTCTTGAAAGTATTCCTCCCTCCCCTTTCTTCCCCTTTAAGATGTGTCCCTGTTTTCTTACCGTTGCTGAATCCCTGGCGGCCTTCCATAGCCACACAGATCTCTGTGAGACCCAGTGGTGAGAAGAGGTCATGGAAAGGAAAACAGGTTGAATTTTACATAATCCTTACTTACACTTTGCTTGTTTTGGGTGGGTAGTCAGGGTCTCCTAAAGGATTTGATAAATGTGAGGTTGGGCCAGCTTCATTTAACAGGGGATGGGGAGACTCCTGTGCCTGGGTCACCAAGTGAGAGGCAGTGCAGTATATGGTTAGAATGTGGCCTTAGTAATGCTTGAGAGGGGCTTAGTGCCTGCAGTAAAACAGTAAGTGGACAGTAAATGTGACCTGGATGGTCGGTTATACTTATCTGGGTAGGAGGTGGAATTATTTCCATTCTTAAAATCACACAAATGTTAACTAGTAAAACTGGTTTTTCTTGTTCCCTGTATTGTGATTGCCTGTAGATACTCAGTGTGGCAGCCAAGAGGAAAATTCTGGCACTTTGAATGGTGCTTTGGCACATAGTGGTCACTCAATGAGTTAAACACGAGGCTATTGAATCGCTAAGCCCAGGAACCCTTCCGAGCATGTGTGGACAGAATAGGTGCTCTGATGCTGACCCTGGTCTTGTGGTGGAGTAGAATTTCCAGAGTCAGCAGCGTTTCTGGCCTGATCATTTTTTGCGGTTGCTTTGGTGTGTGGTCTTCTTGCACCTCCTGCTTTGGGGAAGTGGAATTTTCCCCATTTTGCAGACGTTCGTGGGCTGCATTTAGTGCTCCAGGTGTGTGACTTTCATTACAGCCTTCTTGCAAATGACAACCTAGGGCATAAAGGTAAGAGTCATGTGTTTACTGTGAACTTCCTCACATACGTCTTTCCCTTCTGGCAGAGGCATTTAATAGAAGTAGATTAAAGGTGTGGGCTGTGTTTGCATGGTGTGATATAACGGTCTCAGAGACCTGATTCATTCATTCTTTTGATTTTATCACTTTTTAAAAATTCTTGATTCATTTCTTCCTACTTTCCTTGTGTGGCTTATATGTCAGTCGATTGTCTCTCGTATTGATAGGTTCTATCTGGGGAAAAAATCTAATTAAATATAGTGTAATATTCTAAAGCTGGAGCTTTAAGTAAAGATATATTTACTTAAAAATACTTACATACTTTAAATTTTATTTTATTTGTATATAAACATATTTATATCTTTAAAAGAACTTGATAGCTTCAGAGTAATTAAGGTCAATATTTTCGAAGCACCACTAAAATAAATATATCTGATTATTTAATGAGAAAATTTTTTTTTTTTTTTTCTTTTGCGGCACGTGGGCCTCTCACTGTTGTGGCCTCTTCCGTTGCAGAGCACAGGCTCCGGACGCGCAGGCTCAGCGGCCATGGCTCACGGGCCCAGCCGCTCCGCGGCATGTGGGATCTTCCCGGACCGGGGCACGAACCCGTGTCCCCTGGATCGGCAGGCGGACCCTCAACCACTGCACCACCAGGGAAGCCCAAGAAAATGTTTTAATTTATAATATCATTATATACCAAAAAGTTCACAGGGGAGTTAAAAGGATAATGGTAATTTCTTGGTGTATGTAGGGATAATTGCATTATGAATCTTCATATATGACAAATATTTTATAAATTTTCTTTTGCCTCCATTTAGTAAAAAGAATTTAAAAATAAACCACTGTTGGTAGAATTCTGTTATGGTCATTTAACGGCTTATTTCTAAAGCACTCCATTTAGCTTTCATGGAAACAACTCTTTCTTGTTATACACATATATAATCGCTCTACATAATATTTAATTAAATTACCATAATATTGGCATAAATCAGTTTGGGAGCAAACACAATTGATTCTGGTAACCATCAGCTCAGTGATAGGAGCAGAATTTCAGAGCCTTGATTACTAGCTGTGAGCACCAGGTTATAATGGGCTTCAACTCGGATGTTTCACAGGGTGCCTGATCATCCTGGAGCTGGCTAACTGTCGGCTGGTGAGAACTTCTGCTGTATATGTAACTTTAGAAACAAGAGCAGACCTGATAGACTATGTGAGTATTGATAAGGTAGAGAAATTGGGACACCTTCCATTTTGTTGTAGAATCACTTTTAGCTTTTATATGCCTCATATCACTTCCATTTGTGTACACAGTTACTAAACTCCTAAATAATTTATTTCTGCATCTAAATGTTTTTGAAATTAGTTGGCTTTCCTTTTACCTGGAAGATACTTTTAAGTTCTTTTAAACTGTGGTTTATAAAAATATGACCCACCCATTTCTTTCTGTTAACTGAATGCACTGCTAATAACAAAATAACTTTTTTTCTGTCTCATACCGTTCACTGGTTACACCCAGATTTTATACAGCATTAAAACATTAAGTGCTTTGTTCTTTGTGTCATAATTTCTCTATCATTTGAAGAAATTAAAGTCCATTATATTGGCCTGGAGACTTTCACCTGCTTCAGGACGGGTGTACCTATTGAGACCCATCTTTTCATTGTGCTCTGGTGAAGTAAGATCTAGGGTTTTGAGAAATCCTACTACCCTTGGAGTGTTTTAGAGTATCTCTCAGTTTAGAGAATTATTTCTTTACAGTTATTTGGGTTTTGTATGAGATTAATTTAATTATCAAGTTGGAGCACCTTTGTTTTTTCTACAGTATCTGTATATGTATATGCATACAAAGTGCCATATTAAGATACAACCCTTTTATAAGGCTGCAAGATATACTATCATAGGTCACATGCAGCTCTGTATTACTGTCTTCTTTCATTCATTCATATATTCATTAAACAAATATTTATTGAGTGCCTCCTAAGTACCAGGCATTATTTTAGGTACTGGGGATACTGTGGTCAACAAAATAGACCCCAAAATTCTTACTCTTGCAAGGTGAGACAGACTGTGTGTGTGTGTGTGTGTGTGTGTGTGCGCACGTGAGCTCCTGTATATGTGTGTATAGTACTTTGGAGAAAAATAAAGTAAAGGAGGGAGGTTAGGAATTGGGAGGGAGTTGAAATTTTAACTAGGATGGTCCCCCACTGTGGTGACTTGTAATGAAAGGCCTGAAGGTGAAGGGAGTCATGTGACTGTCTTGGGGGAAGAGGGGCCAGCAAATGCTAGGCTTGAGGCTGAGGCATGCTTCCCGCCTTCTGGGACCTGCAAGACTGGTGTGGCTGGCGTAGAGCAGGCAGGGAGGAGAGCAGACACCAATTCCTGTGAGGCCACTGGTCCCATAGGCTGTGCGCAAGGCCTTTGGCTTGTACTCGAGTGCGCAGAGAAGCTGGTGGAGAGTTCCACATAAAGATTTGACATGATCTGGCTTATGTTTTAAGAGGATGCATTGCTGCTGTGTCTCATGAGACTAGACCTAACTGGAGAAGGGCAGAGTCAGGGAAAGCAGTTAGGAAGCGATTGCAGTAATCTAGGTGAGCGATTGTGACGGCTTGGACCAGGGGGGTCTGTTTTGAAGACAGAGTGCAAAAGATTTCATGATTGACTGGATGTGAGATGTGAATGAGAGAAGTCAGTGGTGAATTGCAAGGTTTTGACCTCTGCAGCTTGAAGGGGGTCGGGAGAAGCTGATTTGGAGGGAAAGATCAGGAGCTCAGTTTTGGAGATTCCCAGTGGGCAGTGGATATGCTAGTCTGGATTTCAGAGGAGAGGTCTGGGCTAGAGATAAACATTTGGGAGCTCTCAGAATGTAGAGACTGGAGAAATCCACAAGGGAGTGAGTGTAGATAGAAAAGGGGTTCAGGGCCAAGAACCTGGACTACTTCTGCACTGAGGTTGGGGAATGAGATGGAACCAGTAAAGGAGAATGAGATGAAGCTGCTGATGAGGTAGGAAAACCAGGAGAGTGCCATGCTTTGGGAACCACGTAAGTGAAGACACTGTTTCAAGGAGGATGAGTCAGATACTGAAGAGGGGAAGTACAGTGATGGTCAAGGTTGCGAATTGACTTAGGGATTTAGCAATGGGGAGGTCATTGGTGAGCTTGACAGCAGCAATTGTGGTGGAGTAGTGGGGACCTACAATTGATGGTGAGGACAAGAGACAACAGGAGTAGGAAGTGGGAACATCAAACGTGGACAAGTATTTCAAGGATTCTTGTTGTAAAGGGAAGGTGAATAAATATGGCTGAAGGGAAAAATGAGGTCAAGAAAGGTTTTAAAATGTGGAAAGTAGCAGCATGTTTGCTGATAGCAAAGACAGTGAAGAGGAAAAATGGAATGATCCTTCATGTAGCAGCGTAATTCCCTTTCAGAAGAACTTTGGTTTAGTTTAAAACAGCTAAAGCCATGTAGCTTTCTATTGTGAACACTGATTTTTGTTAATGTAGCCTATATTTTCAACGTACAAAATTCTTATCTTCCCATCTCTATCGAGGGAGGTCCAAGCTGGAGAGGATCTATGTATACATATAGCTGATTCACTTCGTTGTGCAGCAGAAACTAACACAACATTGTAAAGCCATTATACTCCAATAAAAAAAAAATCGAACTTTCTCTTTTCTCTGAGCCTTTAAATAAATGTGTTTTTTTGGATGGATCGTTTCTGTTCACCTTTTTCAACCTAAGGGAGTCCCTGGTTCTGCACCAGTATGCACGGGCCTGAAGTATACTCTGTCCATACGCTTCAGTAACTGCTGACTTTTTTTTTTTTCAGACTTCGTTTTTTTTTTAAGAGCAGTTTTAGGTTCGCAGCAAAACTGAGAGGAAGGTACAGAGATTTCCCATGTGCTTCCAGCCCCCACAAGTGCGTAGCCTCCCCATTACCAACATCCCCATCATATGGTACACTTGTTGCAATTGATGAACCCACATTGACACATCATGATCACCCAAAGTCCACAGTTTCCATTAGGGTTCACTCTTGGTGTTGCACATTCTTGGGTTTGGACAATGTATCCTGACGTGTATCCTTCGTAATAGTAGAATATGTTCACGGCCCTAAAAAGCCCTCTTCTCTGCCTATTCATCCCTCCCCTCTACCCCAGCCTCTGGCAACCACTGATCTGTTTACCATCACCATGGTTTTGTCTTTTCCAGAATGTCATACAGTTGGAATCATGCAGCGTATAGCCTTTTTCAGATTGGTTTCTTTCACTTAGTAATATACACTTAAGGCTCCTCCATGTCTTTTCATGGTTTGATCGCTCTTTTCTTTTTAGTGCTGAATAATATGCCATTATCTTATGTACCAAAATTTATTTATCCATTCACCCAGGACAGTATGGTTGCTTCCAGGTTTTGACATTTATGAACAAAGCTACTATAAACATCCATGTGTAGGTTTTTGTGTGGACCTAACTGCTTGGGCAAATAACCAAGGAGTATTGTATGGATTGCTGGATTGTATGGTTAGAGAATGTTTAGATTTGTAAGAAACTGCCAAACTGTCTTCCAAAGTGGCTGTACCGTTTTGCATTTCCATCTGCAATGAATGAGAGTTTTTGTTGCTCCATAGCCTCATCAGCATTTGGTGTTGTCAGTGTTCAGGATTTTGACCATCCAGATGACTGTGTAGTGGTATCTCACTGTTTTATTGATCTTATCTCTGGCACAGATTTACCACAATCCTTTAAGCAGGTATGGAATCCTCTGGGTTTAACAAGAATATATTTAGTCAACAAAATAGTCATTGCATGCATTATACATAAATGGTCCTGTGTTTACAGATAACAGCCACAGGGCAACAGATGGCTTATAAAAAACAGGAAGAATTTAAAGATACAGATGTCTCTGGCTCTTGTGTGGATTAGTAGTGGCTTCTGTGCATGCTGTGCAGATCATCTTGGGACACTGTCGAAATGCAGATTTTGACACTTCAGGTTTGGGGTGGGGCCTGGGATCCTGCATTTCTAATAAACTCCCAGGTGGAGCCAGTGATGCTGGGGCACCTCATTTTGAGTGGAAAGATATCAGAGGTACTACTTCTGAGCTTAAGTTTTTTCCTTAAGGTTTTGCTTTTGTTCTCTTCCTACTTTCTCTTACTTCCATACTGGGTCCTCTCTAGTGGGAATTCTCAGAACATACAGCATTTCAGTATTTTCTGCCTTCTAACTTTGCATTTTTATTGATCTCTGCAAAAAGGCTACTGGGTTCTGGGTGTTTGTTTAGTAAGTAGGTAGTAATGAGGCAAGTGTCATTTGTATTATCTGTGGAAGGCCAGACTCTCAGGCTCATGTAAATCCCCAGGCCCTTTTTCTCCTGGGCATCTGAACATATGCTTATGTGCTTTGAAGACCCAGAGGCAGGGTCCAGCACTGGGGCCAGATTGCCAGTTCAGGTGTGTGTTCAAGCGTGGTCAGCTGTCTGATGCACTGGACACTTCTGTGTTAAGTCTAGCTCTCCTGATGGAGGTTCGTTGCTGAGCTGTGTTGTAGAAGTAAATTCTGTTAGCTTGTGGAAAGTAGAGGAAACCTCTTAAATTCAGCACATGCTGATAAAAAGCTTCTCAGACGGCTCTAGAGTTGAAGAGTCACTCATCAAAGGTCATTTTTGGGGGGAGTGGGGAAGAGTCTGAAATTAATTATATGTAAACTGAAAATTTATTTAAGTTCTGTGTTTTGTTTCTGCTGTGATTTAGAGCACGTATCTTGTCCTGAATTTAATGTTCATGAGGCATATTCTTTAGGGTCATCTCTGTCAGTGTTGTCCAGTAGAAACATGATGTGTTATATATACAACTTAAAATCTTCTCGTCATCTTAAAAAAGTAAACAGAAACAGGCGAAATTAATTTAAATAATATATTTAACCCATTGTATCTGAAATGCTACCATTTCAGTATGTAATAGGTATAAAGTTATTAACGAGATAATCTGTTTGCTTCTTCTTCTCACCCTAAGTGCTAGCGATCTGACATATATTTTTTATTCACAGCACTTCTGCCATATTTCAGGTACCAAATGGCTCCATGTGGTGCCATACTGGACAGTGCTGATATATATGCAGAGCAGTTGCAGGTGTAATAAATACAGTTTTGTTTGTACCTTTATTTCATCATTCTCTGTGAATCTCAACATACTATTTGCTATAGTGATAGCATTTATGGCTAGCTACATATTAAAATTGGGATGGAATTTTTTATATTCATTAAAAAATCTACCCTAAAATGAATAGATGAATGTATGGAAAATAGAAAATTATAAATATGCAAAAAAATGCTAAGCTGCCAACTAACTTCAGCAACGGCTAACAGAGGTGAGGGTCTGTATAAATTAAAAATGGCCGAGACTTTCAGATAATAAGTTTTAGCAAAATTATTTAGGATAATTTGCTTCTTCAGATGATTTCTGAGAAGTAGTTACAAAAGCAACATCAGTAAGAGTTTTGAAAGGTGAGAAGCACCATTCTGAACACACTTCATGTCCATTTTCATTTGATTCCCACAAAGTCCTATAAGGTAGGTAGGTACTGTGATGACTTGCATTTTGCAGATGGAGAACCTGAGACCAGAAAGGTGTAGTAATTTGCCCCAGGTCACCAAGTGGGTAGACTGTGGATCTAGGATTTGAACTCTAGACATTCTGATCCCAGAGCTTACTTTTTTCGAGTCTGTGCCAGATGGCCTCCTCAGCATGTCCCAGTGATGCCTTGTTAATTTGTGTGATTCAGGGGTAAAGAGTGGGGATTGCTTGATTTATGAAATCGCTGTGTTCTGAAAACTTGAGTATAAATTAACTCTTTAAATAAATCTTTTGCCATTAATTTGTCTTAATTTCAGGATTGCTTTATCTTGACTTCTGACTGATCTTCAATTTAAGTTGGGCCTCAGCACTTAATTTCTCTGCCCACCCCTGACTTGGGGAAATTACAAGGCTTATAAGGGAAACCTTCCTTGTAGTAGAGGACTAGAGCTTACAGCTTGATTGGGAGGATGTGGCTCTAATACTAGTAAAAGATTATTATAACTTAGTGTTAAGTGCAGTCACAGCAGCAGTCATTTATTGAGTGATTACTATATGCCCAGCATTGTGCTAAGACGTTATACTCATTATCTTTTTTAATCATTAAAATGATGCTGTAGGGTTGGTTTTATCTTCCAATACATAAGTGCCAAAAACAGTGCATTGTATCTGAAACAGACTCCATGTATTCAATTCTGGGTGTCACCTTTCAAGAGAGACATTAGCAATGAAAGGACAGCTAGGTATGTGAGTGGTGGGTGAGTGGTCAGAAAATCATGTGATATTAGGAGAGGTTGTAGAAACTGTAATCTTTAGCTTAAGGAAGGAAGACTTAGTGGCAGAATAGTTGTTTTTAAGTATTTGGAACAAGGACTGTGGTCTAAAGAGAAACCTGACTACAGAAAAGGAATATGTACACTTACTCCATCTTTCTCCAAAGAATTATGAGAGAAGTTTACAGAAAAGCAGATTTTTACTTCGAAATAATAAAGAACTTTTTCACAGAGCTGTTTGAAAAACTAAACCACTTTCTGTTTACATGTGTTTGGACAGAGAATAGGTCCCTACCTGGATATTTAGATGAAATGCTTGCATTTGGAAGATTCGGATGATAGGAATTGGCTATTGGGTGAGTTGTCCAGTTGGTCAAATTAAAGACCTTTTAAGTTCTTTCCAGTCTTGGTGGTTTGTGATTTTGTTATAAATTGTGTTCTAACATCAGATTTTTTTGTAATGCAAATAATTACTACCTCAGTTTTGGAAATTAGGTTGGAGATTGGAAATTAAGTTGGAGATTGTGATTTAATAATAGAATGTCAGAGCAAAGAAGGACCTTAGAAATCTTGTGGTCTAACCTCATTTTGCAAATGAGGAAACTGAGAAAGTTAGAGGAAAAAAAAGACCCAGTTGGACAAGTATTCAGCTCGTATTGACTTCAGCTGCACTGCTTTTTTTCTCACTACAATTATTATTGTATAGGTGGAACAGAGTAAATCACCTATATAGCACATTTTTAAAGGTCCTTTTTAATCTTCTCTAGAGCTAACAGAATGAAGCAGCCTTAAGTTCATTTTGTTCTAATTGGGGCACACTTGAGTCCTTTTTTTGTTACCTCATCTGAACTTGAAGCTCAGTGATTTTCCTAAAGAAGCTTTCTGTTTCTTCAACTTATTTAATGCCACAGTGTTTTATTTCACTGAAAACATAAGCATCTTCACATTGAAGGCAGAAAGAAAGCATACAGTGGCTCTGATAATTTATCGTTCCTTCAACAAATATGATGGATGAGGATGAGGGGATGTGCTTTTTTTTAAAAAAAGTATCACTAACAATCTAAAAGGATTCTCTGGGAGTTTCAGCCAGTTGTAGTCTGCTTTGATTTAGTAAAACACCTTTTGTCCAGTTGGCACATGGAATTACTGCAGTTAGAGCTTTGATCCTTATTAGTTACATAAGCAAGTTATTCTACCATTTAGTGATTTGAAGAACATTATAACTTCATGATGGAATCTGACAGACCTGCGTTTGAATCCCACCTTTCAATGGTGATCTGATTCTGAGCAAATGTATTAATTGTGAGCTTCAGTTTTGTCATTGGTGAAATGGGGTTAAAGCCGTTTCATGGGGCTTTTTTGATGATTAAATGATTAAAAGGAGAACATGCTTATGAAGTGCTCAGCTCAGTGCCTGGAATGTTGTAAACATTCAATAAAAGCACAGCAATTACTATGATAATTTAGAAAAGGGAATTTTAAGAATGGGTAAAAGTTATTTTAAAGATAGATTTAGGGTGCTAACGCTGCCTTTATGTTTAGTTTAGACTAAATGTATTAAATACCTTTGTCTAAAAGTCCTAACATTGAAACAGTACTTAAAATAATACCTCTCTCTTAGCACTATTTCTTTTACATGTGTATGAATTAATTCTTTTAAATGTCACTAGCTGTTTTTGTGGTGTTACAATTTGGCACATTCTAGAACTCTCTTCCCATTCCACAGGCATTATCAGTTTTGGACAATTCTGGAAATTTGGCTGTTGATTAAAGCAGGCAGAGAAGGTCCTGCCTGTGGGTCACAGTTGACCTCTAGCCAAAGGACGCTCAGGGAAGTGGTTCACTGTGAAGCCTCCCTGGGTTTTAAGAGTGCGCGTGTGTGCATGCGTGCGTGCGTGCGTGTGTGTGTGTGTGTGTGTACCCTCTGTTACGCAGGATCTTTGTCCTCCCAGAGTGTAAACACAGCACCTTATAATTCTATGGACAAGTTTACCTCTGATGTTTTTTGTTTACATATGTTTTACACCTGGAAATTCAGTCTGACTTTTACTTCAGTGTTGTATCTAATAGCAGTGTCTGGTTAAAAGCATTACAAATTTGATTTGCCAGTCTGCAAGTGATATTAGGAGAGAGTCCTATGTGTATTTGGATTGGACCTCTGTAAAACTTGTCTTTATGTTGCCCTACTTTTTTTGGGTGATGGCCTGCTCATTTCTGCATCTCATTTTCCTGGGTCTTTAGGTGTCACCTAGCTGACTTGAGAAATACATCTGGGTTATTGGGAGAGGGATAGAGGACCATGTGGACATTCTAACTGTCTTTGGAGGCAATATTTTGTCTCCCTCTCCTCTTAATTATTTGACAGTACTTTGGCAAAAATAAGGCCACTGTCTTAATGTAGTATTTCAGCATTATTTTCAGTTGGCCCATGAGTGAGTGTGATCATTACGAGAATTCTAGATCATGGAAAAGGTGGGTACATGGCAGGCCTCTGGTGAAGATGTGGGCATGTGCAGCTTTTTTTCTTGGATTGTGTATTAACTGTTAAAATTCCATGTTAAAATATAAAATTTGAAATTTGAAATGTTTTTCTGATTATAAAAAAAGGCCTGGTAATTGTAAACAGGTTGGGATATACAGAAATATTTAAAGAAGAAAACAAAAATCAACTATAATTCCTCTACTTAGAGATAAAACACTGTTAACCTTTTTTGAGGCATTTTTATTTCTTATTCTGAGCGTGTGTGTTTGTGTTCATACAGTATATATGGTTTTACATGTTTTGCTTTGCTTAATATTGTATTATGGACATTTCCCCATGTTATTAAAACTATTTGCAAATATGCTTTTTTAAATGGCCACCTACTATTTAGTGTTAGGGCCCTTCTATAACTTATTAAACCAGTTCTCGGGCCTCCCTGGTGGCGCAAGTGGTTGAGAGCCCGCCTGCCGATGCAGGGGATACGGGTTCGTGCCCCGGTCTGGGAGGATCCCATATGCCGCGGAGCGGCTGGGCCCGTGAGCCATGGCCGCTGAGCCTGCGCGTCCGGAGCCTGTGCTCCGCAACGGGGGAGGCCACAACAGTGAGAGGCCCGCATACCGCAAAAAAAAAAAAAACCAGTTCTCTATTGTTGGATACCTAGGATGTTTCCAGGATCTCATTGTGATTTTATTTCTACATTGAATATACACACACATACTTTATATATAAACTTTTGTCTGTATCTCTGATTATTGCCATAGAATATTTTCCTATAAGAGGAGTTTGAGAGTTATAGGTGTGAATTTTTTAAGTCCTCCACATCTATATTTCTTTCTGGAAAGGTGGCACCATTTACATTTATATTTTACTCACCATACTATAGAGTCAGAAAGAAACTTTTGTGATTTTTGAGTGATACAGGTTAGGGCTGGCTTTGTCGTAGCCATTATCAAAGTTCACACCTTTAAAAGGAGGTTGTGGAACCACAGAGCTGAAATCTTTAGATCTACATCTGGTACAGATTAGTCCTACTTTGATATTTTACAGATGAGGAAACTGAGAACTACAACAGTTATTTAATTGATTTACCCAAGTTCATGTGGTTGGTAATTGGCTGAGCCAGGATTAGAGACTTTGACTCCTTGTCCTGCATCTTTTCTTTTTCATCTAGATCCTGATGCACCAGAGATAGTTGTCCCCCAGGACTGAATTAGAGGGGAATAGAGCCTGTCACCAAACATTTTTTTGCCATGACATAGCCTCTGCTAGGTGTATAGAACCATTCCTTACCCATCATCTGGCCCAGGACATGCCTCTTCCCTATATCTCCCACAGAATCTCGGCTGAATTTTGATAAGCCTGGCTTGACTTATGTGTCTGTCCCTGTGGCCAGTGTCTTGGCTCAGCCTGAGTCACATGCCCAGATGCATGGCCCTGGGTGAAGATGAGGGGAAGATGCCAATTTAAGCCTAACACATGGAGTGAGACTAGAGGAGAGATTATTTAAAGAAGAAAAGAGGTATTCTGTTATAAGAAGAAAGAGTGCTGGGCAGGCAGAAACAACAGCTGTCCGTGGCTGATGAAATGGGGCTGGCCAGAGGAAGCGTATGCCTCATAGAGGGATAACAGTGCAGAAGGCAGGGGCAGGCAACAGCTTAGCACAGGAGGAACTGAAGAAGGCCTGGAGCCTGGCCAAGTGAGGAGGTGCTGGGAGGGGGAGATGGGGAGGGAGGGAAGGGAATTGGAAAGGTAAGCTGAAGACAGATTGGGCAGTGAAGTAGGATGCTTGGATTTTGTCCTCTGAAAATGGGAATTCAAGTCGTTGAAGGGGTTTAAGCAGTTTAGCTTTTAAAAAAGATCACGCTCCATTCCTTTTTCCTAGGCAGAAAGGAGGAGGGAGAGCGTTAGGAGGCTTTGTAGGAGAGAGATGAAGATTTCTTGGATGGGAATACAAGCAAGTGGAAAGATAAGTGAGCCACAGTTTGTGTAGATCAACAGAACCTGTTGAGTGATGGGTTGTAAGGAGAGGAGGAATGACAGATTTCCAGCTTGATTAGCACAGTGGATGGAGCTGCCATTGTTGAGCTTCAGCTCTTTTATATCAATGGAATTATTCAGTGTTATATTTTGTGTCTAGATTCTGTGCTCAAAATTGGAGGTTGATGTGAGCCATTGCATAATAGCGACACCACGGCTATTACCCTGGATAGATATTCTGCCAGTCATTGAGCCCTTCTGTTGAGGGCCATTTGAGTCGTTTCCCACTTTAGCTAGCACGGCTAGTGGTGCTACCACACTTACGTATATGGTGCACATATACGTGCATTTCAGTAGGTATATGTATCAGGTCATAGAGTGTATGTCCTGGGTGGAATAGTGTCCCCCCAAATTCATGTCCACCGGGAACCCCTGAATGTGACTTTATTTGGAAAAGGGACCTTTGTGAGTGTGACTAGTTAAGATGAGGTCACAGTGGAGTAGCGAGCCCTAATCCAGTGACTGGTGTCCTTATAAGAAGAGAAAAAGAGACCCACAGACACAGAGAGGAGAAGGCCGTATCTCACTGGATACTGCTTTGTGTTACTCGGTTCTTCCCACCCAGACTGTACACTTCTTGAGAACAAGGGTTAGACATGTCTTGTTTTTCTTCGTTGATTCTAGCACAGTGCTGAGGTGTATAATAGGCACTTGGTTGATCATAGATCAGGGGAGCTGATCCTAAACCCCACTCTCAGGGTGGACCTTGAGCGGAGGCTTAAGGGAATGAGAACAAATCCCATTTATTAGGATATTTTTTGTTGATGGTTCTTAAACTTGTTTAAAATGGTATAAATTATGTGGGAAGAGGTGCATGAACTGCATTTCTTAGAAAATAAAGAAATCTGCCCTAGATAATCTTCTGATAGTGCTTTAACATTTTCTAATCCCTGGTATTCTCATTAAATCGTCTGCCCTATTTTTGTGCTTCCAGGTAATTTTTTTCTGCCTAAAATTAGTGTTTCTTTTTTCTTTGGTGTTATTCCACATAGTGAAAAGTAAAACAAAACATCAAATAACGAGCCATGTCATCTCTGGGTGGTCTCTGCCCCTCTGATGCTGCTTTGGTTCTCTCAGTTCCTTGGTCTCTTTTTTTTCTCCTTTACTAAAAAAGCTCATTCTGAAGTGCCTGTGAAAAGAGGTCAAGACTGGAAGAAATCAGTCCAGTGGCCCAGCTCCCTGAGGTTATAGGGCAAACAAAACCTCTTCACAGAATGTGCTCCTGTCCTGGAAGCCCAGTGCTTCGCTAGGCTCAGGAGATGCTCAGCAATGCTGGTTTCTCAAACTTAGCCACTGCTGTGGTTTGCTTGGCCCAGACTGGCAGGTGGTTCTGCAGGCCAGATGGTGGGCTGCAGCCCAGCAGGTACCAACCACCTGGGGCAGCCGTGTGCTTCTTGTTCTGTCATTTCTCCATTTACTACAGATTTTAAAAACGATGATTAGGAGAGTCTCAGAAACCGAAGTTATTTTCCATACGCTTATTTGCATACTTCTGAAGGACTGTTAGAACTTTTAGTTCTGTTCCTTAAGTTTCTAAGGAAAAAAGTCCCCAAACGTTGGGGTCACTTTTACACCTCCAGATCAGTCCTTGCTTTTTACATGTGGTCGTGTCATTAAATGTTCCTGTGGAAGCATTGTTTAAGGAAATAGAGATGTGGAGGGGCTTGGCATATGGGGGCTGGGGGAACATTTTTAACTTGGGTAATTAGGTGGCTACAACCATGTGGAACAGAAGTGGTGATTAGACTAATTAGTTAAGCCATTTTGTAAGTGCCCTGTCGACCCAGGGGTAATGGCCTAGAAATGCTGCCTTTCCTGATTTATTTGATTGATGGAAAGCAGGTTTTATACTTGGTAATTTTCTTGTTTTTAAAATTAGAGATCTTTCTGCCTGGTTTTCATCTGTTTCAATTTTGTTTATCTGGTAACAGAGAGGCAGGTGTATCTTGGGAGTTTTGGGACAGGGCTTCTCTGCTTTTTGTTTTCCTCTCCTTCACACACACTTCTAGTGGAGCAGATTTAACCGACCTTCAGTCAAGTGTATTTATCTAACATTCCTTATTGCCTACTGTGTGCCAGGCACTGTTCCATGCAAAAGGTACAGGATAACTAGCAGTTAAAAGAGTTTGTTTTATTCAGTGTTACGTCCCCAGCTGCTTGGTGCATGGTAGGTACTACATAAATAATTTTTGAAAGAATGAGGGGGTTAAAGGGTTGGCCCTTGTTTTGTGTGTATGCTCAGATTTAGCTCATGCAGTTGTAGCTCATTTTGCAAAACAGATTTTTTTTTAAAAAAGAAAACAAATTTCTGTGCACTTAATCTCATTGCCCTGTAGTTTTAAAATTTAAGCTAAATCTCTTCAAGGAATTTGCTTCTAAAAATAATAAATAAAAAAAATAATAAATAAGAGCAGGAATACTGTAGACCCTTAAACATAAAAATATGAAGTGAAAAATGTTTTGCCAGATTTTAATATGGTGCAATACTTTTTGCACATGTTGTGTTGTTCGATCTTGCCGTCATCTCTGAGGTAGGCAGGGCGAGCATTACCATCCCTGCCATAGCACTCGTGTGGTGGGCGTGTTGTGTGGGTTAGAAGAGTTAGCTGGCTTCCTCAAGTGTCTGCAGCCAGAACATGACAGAGACAGTACAGCCAGCCCCTCCTCTTCTCACTCCTGGCCCATGTTACTCTTCCCTTCAAGGGACAGCCTCTTGTGTACCAGCTCCCAGACGGCGGGACCAGCCCCACTGGGGTTAACGAACCCTTTAAGGGCGGGCATTCAGCAATAAGTAGTGTCTGACTCTTCAAAAACAGTGTTAGTTATATATATACTATATGTATATATGTATATTGTATATAGTGTATATACACACGCTAATCAGATAAACAGAATATTTAAAGACGCTTGTGAGACTTTTTACAACATTGAACATTTTGTGATGATTTGACCATTCTCTTTACCTCAGATAAGAGCTGATGGGCTTGTAATGAGGAAATGAGCCAGACAGACCTTTTTGAACCCTTTGATCCCTGAGTATATTTTGTAATGTATAATGGGGTAATAATACCAACCTTGCAAAAGTGTTCTGAGTATTATATGAGGAAATCCATGTAAGCATAGCACTACCATATGAAGCACTCAATATTTGATAGCAAAAACAAAATAAGATAAAAACAAGAAAAAAACCCTAAATACCAAAGGGTAAAATAAAACTATTTTCATGTGCCTTTGTATACTTTATAGTTAAATTTTTAATTACAATAACTTATCTATTTATTAATGTAGTTTCTCCAAGGACCTCTACTGTTAACCTAATTTCAATTATTCCATGTATGTGAAGGATCAAAATAATTTTCTTTTTAAAATAAAAACTCCCAATTGTGTGTGACCTTTCACAGTTAATTAGCCTTTATTGCATCCTTGCCAGTTGAGTATTTTAAAGATCTATTGCGGCACCTACACTACATATCATGGGTTAGAGGTTTAAGACAGAACTGGAATTTCTTAGTCTTTAAAATAGAACATTGGGTAATAAAATGCGGTAGATTATCAGAACAAAGCTTGGTAAATGTGATTATTAATTTAGAGTTACAAGATATTCATTAAATCAAACTAATTAGGAAATATTTAATTGGCTTCTAGGAAAAAATTGAAAATGTTATAGAGCAAATTGCCACACAAAATCAGGAACAGAGAAATAGAATTGATTCTGAGACCTTTTCATGCTACTAAAATACATCATTCTAATATTTTATTATTTTAGAGAGAAAAGAACTCCAGAACAATTGTTTAAAATTTGTCATCTGTGACATGATACTATACATAGAGAATTCTAAAAATGCCACTAGAAAACTACTAGAGCTAATCAATGAATTTGGTAAAGTTGCAGGATACAAAATTAATGCACAGAAATCTCTTGCATTTCTATACACTAATGATGAAAAATTGGAAAGAGAAATTAAGGAAACTCTCGTGTTTACCACTGCAACAAAAGGAATAAACCTACCTAGGGAGACAAAAGACCTGTATGCCAAAAACTGTAAGACATTGATGAAAGAAGTTAACCATGTTCTTGGATTGGAAGAATCAATATTGTGAAAATGACTATACTACCCAAAGCAACCTACAGATTCAATGCAATCCCTATCAAATTACCAATGGCAGTTTTTACCGAACTAGAACAAAAAATCTTAAAATTTGTCTGGAGACACAAAAGACTCCAAATAGCCAAAGCAGTCTTGAGGGGAAAAAAAACAGAGCTGGAGTAATCAGACTTCCTGACTTCAGACTGTACTACAAAGCTACAGTAATCAAGACAGTATGGTACTGGCAGAAAAACAGAAATATAGATCAATGGAACAGGATAGAAAGCCCAGAGATAAACCCATGCACCTTTGGTCAACTAATCTATGACAAAGGAGGCAAGGATATACAGTGGAGAAAAGACAGTTTCTTCAATAAGTGGTGCTGGGAAAACTGGACAGCTACATGTAAAAGAATGAAATTAGAAGACTACCTAACACCATACACAAAAATAAACTCAAAATGGATTAGAGACCTAAATGTAAGACCGGACACTATAAAACTCTTAAAGGAAAACATAGGAAGAACACTCTGACATAAATCACAGCAAGATCTTTTTTGATCTACCTCCTAGAGTAATGGAAATAAAGACAAAAATAAACAAATGGGACCTAATGAAACTTAAAAGCTTTTGCAAAGCAAAGGAAACTACAAACGAGATGAAAAGACAACCCTCAGAATGGGAAAAATATTTGCAAATGAATCAACGGACAAAGGATTAATCTCCAGAATATATAAACAGCTCATGCAGCTCAATATTAAAAAAACAACCCAATCCAAAAATGGGCAGAAGACCTAAATAGACATTTCTCCACAGAAGATATACAGACTGCCAACAAACACATGAAAGGATGCTCAACATCACTAACCATTAGAGAAATGCAAATCAAAACCACAATGAGGTATCACCTCACACCGGTCAGAATGGCCATCATCAAAAAATCCAAAAACAATAAATGCTGGAGAGGGTGTGCAGAAAAGGGAACCCTCTTGCACTGTTGGTGGGAATGTAAATTGATACAACCACTATGGAAAACAGTATGGAGGTTCCTTAAAAAACTAAAAATAGAACTACCATAAGACCCAGCAATCCCACTACTGGGCATATACCCAGAGAAAACCATAATTCAAAAAGAGACATGTATCACAGTGTTCACTGCAGCACTACTTACAATAGCAAGGACGTCATGGAACCAACCTAAATGTCCATCGACAGACGAATGGATAAAGAAGTTGTGGTACATATATACAATGGAATATTACTCAGCCATAAAAAGGAACAAAATTGAGTCATTTGTAGAGACGTGGATGGATGTGGAGACTTATACAGAGTGAAGTAAGTCAGAAAGAGAAAAACAAATATCGTATATTAACGCATATATGTGGAACCTAGAAAAATGGTACAGATGAAGCAGTTTGCAGGGCAGAAATAGAGACACAGATACAGAAAGCAAACATATGGACATCAAGGGCAGAAAGTGGCGGGGGGAGGGTGGTGGTGTGATGAATTGGGAGATTGCGATTGATATATATACACTAATATGTATAAAATGGATAACTAATAAGAACCTGCTGTATAAAAAAATAAAATTCTAAAATTAAAAAAATGTAATGTTAGAAGTTTAGAAAATATAAAATTTGTCATCTGTTTTATGGGATAATAATGAATAATTGATTTCACTATTTGGATATATTTTTGGATAATGTGGAAATTTAATACACTCAACACTTTTTATAGCTACAATTAAGGAATTATAATAAAATTCAGTAAGACTGCAAAATTCACAAACATTATTACCTCAATAAAAAAAATGGAAACTTGTTCCTTCAAATGCTCAGATGGTTCTTTTAGATCATATTCTGATAGAATTCTTTAAAAGGTATATTATTACTCCCTTTTCTGTATTTTTAATGCATGTGCTTAATGCTGTTTAACTTTTTTTAGTGATCCATGTTGATTTCCAGTATTGAATTACAATGATGTTCTCCTCATGGGCTTATGGGTCTGTAGCTAATCATGTCAAGGCGTTATGGTAAATTATTATAATGTATGAATAACCAGGTTTTAAATAAGACCCTAATAACCGTTTTAGTTACATTATGCTCTTTAACAACTAGACATTCAGCAGACATGCAGACAGAATCTTAACAAAAGGTATTTTAAGTACTTTTCGTGTATTAGCTTATATATTCCTTACAACAACCTCATGAGGTTGTTTTCTTGTTATCTCCATTTTCAAGAGTCACAGGGAAGTTAAGTACTTGTGCAAGGTCACCTACTAGTAAGTGGACAAGTCAAGATGTGAATCCTTTCCGTCTGGCACCAGAGCCTGCCTCTTTATCACCATGGTAGTCTTTTCGTTCTACAAGGAGTGGACTGTTTTTCGTCTCTGGCCTGTTTTGCTTTCATCCTGATTTTTGTATGTTTTGAAACTTTCGTTCACTCATTTGTTCATTCAGCAAATATTTACCGAGCACCCATCCTGTGGTGCAGCAGTGATCCAGGTGGGCCCTGATCTGTGGGACTCTGGTGACCCGCAGGCCTGATGTTGCAGCTTAATGTCTAGGAGGGAGGGCGGATGGAGCAGAGTGAAGCTTACTGTGTTACTGAGAGACAAGGACCTGAGAGGTGAGCAGGATTAAGCCAGACTGGAAAGCAGGTGTGAGGAGAAGAGGGGGACATGCTAGGTAAAGGGGGCAGCCATGTGCAGAGGCCAGAGGCTGTGTCAGTAGTTTAGAGAACTTCAGACAAATCCATTATGGCTGAAGTCCAGTGTTTTGAATTGGAAAGGGAGTGAAGAAGGGTGTAGATAGTGTTAAAAGTGTTCTAAGATCAGACAGAAAACTGAAAGGATTGATTAACTTTATACTTGATTGTGATTTCTGACAGTAAAAGCATAGAAGCCAAGTGTATAGCTTCCAAACTTGTGGGGGCATAGGATAATAAATCACTTCAAAAGGAAGCAAGAAAGGAGATTAAAATAAAATAGATGGGACAGATAGCACAAAATAAGATGATAGATATAAACCCAAATGTGTTTGTAATTACTTTAAGTGTATATGGACTAAATGCACCAAAAAAAGACAAGGATTTTCAGACTGATAAAAACCAACCAAACAGGGGCTTCCCTGGTGGCGCAGTGGTTGAGAGTCCACCTGCCGATGCAGGGGACACGGGTTCGTGCCCTGGTCTGGGAGGATCCCACATGCCGCGAAGTGGCTGGGCCCGTGAGCCATGGCCGCTGAGCCTGCGTGTCTGGAGCCTGTGCTCCGCGGCAGGAGAGGCCACAACAGTGAGAGGCCCGCGTACCGCAAAAAAAAAAAACGAAAAAAAAGCTAACCAAACAAATAAACAGATATACTTGACAGAGAATACCACAATACAGGAAATGACCAGAAGTGACCATGAGATAATATACCCCCATCTCCTCACCTCTCCCTTTATCCTGAAGCCACTACCTTCCTGGGAAGGGCATTGGACGTCCCCCTGCAAGTGCAGTGGAGGTCACACTGGGAGCTGGCAGGTTAGCTGTGCCTGAGTTACGCAGTACTGGCTCCCACCAGCTTGTGAGAGCTTTATGGCGGAGGGGGAGTCTTATTCACATCCCTAGTGAACTATGTAGTGTTCGGCAAACATAAGTATAAATAGACCTTGACTTTATTTTGTGTATACATTGATTTCCATGTGAGATTGTAAACTCTTTGCAGACAGGGAACCTGTTATACTTCTGACTTTTCCATAATACCTGCTAAAACATATGTGAGTAAATAATAAATATTTCTTGTTTAATGAGTTCAGTCAAGGTTAAATCTGACTTCTGCATAAGGATACTATTGTACCTCTCAGTGCTTTGGAGATTTGTTTTCCCAACAGAGGAAAAAAAACCCATGTTTTTATACAATTAAGGACCAAATGACCTACTTTTTCATAAATACATTTTACAAGTAGAAGAGAATTCTTTTGTACTTTGAAAAGCGTGATTTATTTAATATCAAAGAAATGCTTTACTCATATAAAAGCTGTAATAAAATATTAGTAGTAAAATAATACAAATATTTTTCTATTATTTGGAGGAAAAATTGGGCAGAGCATACCAAAACAGCAGTTCCTCTTTTTTGGAGTGAAAGATACTCTTGATTCTATTAGTACAAATGCCTGAAGTTCTCTTGTTGAGGAAGAATGTGCTGCTGAAGAAAAAGACTCAGCTGATCTCATGTAAGAGCTTCTCATTATGAATGGAAAGAATGACAGGATTCCATTTTTACTTACAATGTATAAAAAGTAAAACATGGAGCTAGGGTCTAGCTGGATATATTTCTTTGCAATAGATATTTTGGAAACTGAGAAATAAAGATGCTGTATGCTGCTTCCCCCCAGCATCCTGGTGGTTCTCCTGTTTAGTGACCTTAGTTAGCTGTGGTGGAATCACAGAATTTTGAAGCAGGAAAAGGATCTCAGAAATCCCTTCTCACCCTCTCATCCTCCAGATGAGCAAAATAGGCCCACAGTGGTGAAGGGACGAGACGGGGGTCATACGGCTAATTCTGGAAGGAACTAGGCACTCGGACTCTCTCTGGCTTGCTTGCTTTGAGACTGCAGTGTGTGTTGCTGCCCAGCAGTTCTGCTGTGGTTGCCGGCCTTAGTGTAGTGATAAGAGGGGTGGGAGGTGGGGGAAGGAAGGGAGAGAGTCAGCATCAGTGAGGGAGACGGGAGACTGGAATTGAGGGAAGGAGAGACGGAAGACCATCGAGAAAGAAGTGTGCCTGCTTTGCTCCTTTCTCAGCAGTGGTACCAGTAAAAGCAACGCTCTGAAGCAGGGTCTGCTGCATACATGAAGCGAGGGGAGACTGGTTCAGGTGGGACCTCGGAATGTCCTACACCTGCAGTATAAACGCCATCCTGAGCGTCTGTGTCTGTAGGCTTGTTGGTGTATCTCAGTCCAGCCAGGAGAGCCAGCCTCTCAGGTTACAGAGAGATGTTGGGGAGAGAAGAGGCAAATCGAAATTTGTGTGGCTGATAATGTGTCAGTTTTCAGGTTTTCCTTAGCAAGGGGGTATAATCTCACATTTTCCTTTCTACTTTCAAGTCTGAGCAAAATCCTATGACACTTCTTGCTTAGTTAGTTGGGGTTTGACTTTTTAAGATAAGTCAGAATGCAAACTGATTTTCAGAAGGTATTTGGAATGTTCCAGTTATCCTTTCCCAGTTCACTCAGGGTCTGTTATGGATTTGCTGGTGTAAAACAAGTGTTGAAACACCAGTGTCTGGGCGTGTGGCCCACAGTGCCCCTTGGACTGTCACCAAGCTTGTGCATTTCCCTGGGGCCGGATTCAGGTTCTTAAATCCCAGCACACCTCCCTGAAGTCAGGCGGGAGCTTGGCCTGATCAAGGTCCGAAGTCCTAGCTGCTGATGATCAATTGTGTTCCTTGGTATTAATGTGATATCTGACTTACGGTCCTCAGGAAGACATGTTCTTTTCATTTGTTTTTACTCTAAAGCCCGTCTTTGGTCACACCCATTAAAAGTCTCTCAGTTCCATCTCTTTCTTTGTAGGTGCTATAGTTGGAAATAAATTGACAGTTAAAATTTTATTATTATACAAGTAATGTATGTTCATTTCAGGAAAATTAGAAAATAGGGAAAGCAAAAAGAAGGAAATGTAAATAATCTGTAATCTACCTCTTAGAGAAACCACTGCTTGGTAACATTTTAGTGCATATCAAAATGCTTTTCTATGTACATTTATTTGCATAATATCAAATATATTTTAATAAAAATGAGTTTGAGCTGTACATACTGTTTTGTGCTGGGATTTCTCATTTGACATGTTCTCTACATTTCTCATATCAATAAGTATAATTTTGAATTTTCAAAAGATGAATCTCTTTGTCTCTACCTTTTAAGATACAGATAAGTACAAAAAACCCAAAAAAGTCACGTAATCTCACAACTTTTGTTGACATGTTCAAATGGTTAGTAATAAGACAACTAACATTAAGTGGTTGTTTACTGTATGCCAGGGACTGTCTTATCAGTTAGCTCCTTTAACCCTCACAAAAGCTATGAAGTAGATACTATTTTTTTTTTTTTTTTTTTTTGCGGTACACGGGCCTCCCACTGTTGTGGCCTCTCCCGTTGCGGAGCACAGGCTCCGGACGTGCAGGCTCAGCGGCCATGGCTCACGGGCCCAGCCGCTCCACGGCATGTGGGATCTTCCCAGACCGGGGCACGAACCCGTGTCCCCTGTATCGGCAGGCGGACTCTCAACCACTGTGCCACCAGGGAAGCCCCTAGATACTATTTTTAATCCTGATTTACTGATGAGGATACTGAGGCTAAGTGTTTAAATACCCTCCCAAAGCTGTAGAGCTGGTAAGAAATTAGCTTGGATTAGGACCCAGGCATTCTTGCTCCAGAGCCCATTTCTCCACACTCTTAGTAACACCTGTTATCTCTTGTCTTTTTTTTTTTTTTAAAGTGTAATCGCCCTACAACACTACAACACTATTAGTTCCAAGTGTACAAGTGATTTGATATTTCTGTACTTTACAGAATGATCACCATGGTAAGTCCAGTTACCATCTGTCTCCATACAAAGATATAACAATTATTTGCTGTATTCCCCATGCTGTACATTTTATCCCCAACTCATTTATTTTGTAACTGAATTTAGTACCTCTTAATCTCCTCACCTGTTTCACCCATCCTCCTCCCCTCCTCCCCTCTGGCAATCATCTGTTTGTTCTCTGTATCTATGACTCTATTTCTGTTTTGTTATGTTTGTTCATTGGTTTTGTTTTTTTTAGATTCCACAGATAAGTGAAATCATACGGTATTTGTCTTTCTCTCTGACTTATGTCACTTAGCATAATACCCTCTGGGTCCATCCATGTTGTTGCAAATAGCAAGATTTCATTATTTTTTATGGCTGAGTAATATTCCATTATATATATGTGTGTGTGTGTGTGTGTTACACACACACACACACACACATATATTAATACATACCACATCTTCATCTATCGATGGGCACTTAGGCTGCTTCCATATCTTGGCTATTGTAAGTAATGCTGCAGTGAACAGGGATGAGTTTATCTTTGAGTTAGTGTTTTCATTTTCTTTGCATAAGTACACAGAAGTGGAATTGCTGGAGCATATGGCAGTTCTATTTTAAATTTTTTGAGGAACCTCCATACTGTTCTCCGTAGTGGCTGCACCAATTTACATTCCCGCCAGCAGTGCAGGAGGGTTCCCTTTTCTCCACACCCTCTCCAACACTTTTTTTTCTTGTCTTTTTTTTCCCCATAGTGTCAGATTTTATTATACAGCTACATTTGTCAAGAATGTGTTTAGAATAAGAATAGACGTACACATCAATGGAACACAGTAGAAATTCCAGATATAGACCCATACATACTGGTTTAATTGATTTTTGTAAAAGGTATTGAGGCAATTTAATGGGGAAAGGATACTTTTTTCTTTCTTTTAATAGCTCTTTATTGGAGTGTAATTGCTTCACAATACTGTGTTAGTTTCTGTTGTACAACAAAGTGAATCAGCCATATGCCTACATATATCCCCATATCCCTTCCCTCTTGAGCCTCTCTCCTACCCTCCCTGTCCCACTCTTGTCTTTTTGATGATAGCCATTCTGACAGGTGTGAGGTGTTATCTCAATGGTTTTGGTTTGCATTTCCCTCAATACTAGTGATGCTGAGCATCTTTTCACATATCTGTTGGCCATTTATTTGTATGTCTTTTTCAGAAAAATGTCTGTTTGGTTCCTTTGCATTTTTAAATTGGATTGTTTGGGGTTTTTTTGCTATTGAATTTTATGAGTTCTTTATATCTTTTTGATACTAATCCCTTAATAGATATATGATTTGCAAATAGTTTCTCCCATTCTATAGGTTGTCTTTTCATTGATGGTTTCCTTTCCTGTGTGGAAGCTTTTTAATTTGATGTAGTCCCACTTGTTTATTTTTGTTTTTGTTGTCTTTGCTTTTGGTGTCAAGTCCAAAAAATCATCACCAAGATTATGTCAGGGAGCTTACCCTTTATGTATTTTTCTAGTAGTTTTATGGTACAGTCTTTAATCCATTTTGAGTTGATTTTTGTGTATGGTGTAAGATAAGGATCCAATTTCATGGATAGTTTTTTTTTTTAAATGATTTTTTATGAGCTGTCTATAAAATAAGGAAATTAGCCCTTCAACTTTCCTATGCTTTGCAAATATTTTTCCAACATAAGCATTTTTGATGGCTGTATATTTTCCATTAAATGGAAATACTGTGATTTATTTGAAGGTGGGCCTTTTGCTTCCAGTTTTTCATCACAGTGCTGTCAAGAACATTTACTTAATAGTTTCTTAGGAAATTTCTTAGAATTGTAAATGGTAAATGGAAGGGAATCCACATTTTTAAGGCTTTGATTCATATTGTTCTGTTTCTCTCTAGAAAGATCGTGTGCACATTGACTGGCAGTATATGATAGAGTGTCTGTGTCCCAATAACTGATGATAGTACTTGGTGTTATTAAAGAAAAAACTTGGCTAAAGTGTACTCCTTTGATTATGAGTTAAAGTTGAGATATTTCTATATGATTATTAGGAGTTGGTATTTCTTCTTTTGTGAATTGCCTCTTCATGCCTCAAGGAAGATTTTGATCATGTACAATTTTTTCAGTTCTATAATTCCAGCTATCTACTAGTGGAGCAAATTGCCTTCCCTTCCTATCACTGATGGTGTTAAAGCTGATGTTAAAGATATTAGAACTGTTTAAGGCTGGGGAATGAATATTTATTAACTTACAATTAAAAGTCAGCCTTTAGGCCTGTTACCTCTTTAATCTTTCTGTTTTAATCATACAGATAAAGAATAAGAAGTTTAGATAGGCCAAGTAACTTATCCAGGGTCCCCAAGTTGTAAGTGGCAGAAAGAGGACTTAAGCTCTGTTCTGCCTGACCTCATAGTACAGGTTTCTTCCACTCCTGGGCCATACCTTGTTTATAAGAAGACATACTTACTTTAGATGGTAAATTAGCTGGTTGAAACCTAAGGTACATTTTGACTAAAAAGACTGAATTTTCAGAAAATATCTGTTTAGAACTATTCTAATATAGAGTACTTCAGAACCTTGATGTGTTTTTATTTTTATGTTTCTGCTGACTGTTCCATAGGAACCCTGGTCTCCTAGGGGTGTAGAAAGTGAGGAGGGATTAGGCAGAAACCGTGTCCTTAGTGGCTCTGACCGCTTCCCCTTCCCCATGCTTCCAGCTCCTGCCACGTTTGAAAGCTTTCCTTCCTGCCTGCCTGCCGCCCACCCTGGGAGTGAAACCTCTGTGCCTTTTGTCCTCTCCTCACTGCTGCATTTCTCTTCATGCTCTGGTGGTGGAATGCTTCTCTCTCTGTTTCCTCAGTGCCGTGGCAACTGTACACAGATAACTACTTTCCTTGCCTTTAAGGAAAAAAGGCTTCACCCGTTTCTTTCTCTGTGACCCGGTGTTTGCAATTAGCACTGTGGTCTACCCTTTCCTCCAGTGAAAAGCAAGGAACTACTGAACTGTAGTCAAGGCTCCAGGGCCTGATGGATGTAATAGCTAGCAGGCCTGCTGCACTTCTGTGCAGCTGTTTAACCCCCTTCCCCCCTCCAACAACTGGTTGTAAAACAGCACCTGCTGCATCCTCTGACCCTGCTCCCATGCCCCTTCACTCTCTTTTTGTTGTAAACTTGTCGTGTTCTATATTAGAAGTTTAGTCTCCCCCTACTAGAATGAGGGTCTGGGTGAGTGGGATTTAATCTGCTCACTGCTCTCTGCATGTTCCCTGGGACTAGCACATAGCAGGGGTTCTGTTAGTATTTGTCAAATGGGCCACAGGACTTGGTGGAGAAAAGCCTGATTTTGTTCCCTAGGGTTTGCTCTCCTTGGCTCTCTTGCCCTTGAAGGCAGGTTTGGAATATATTTGGCCCTCCCTGTGACATTTGGTCCACCCTGTCAGCTCCCAGAGCCTGAGCTAAGTGAGAGCCCACTAGGAGTGGAGGATTATAGTTGACATAAATAATTTGCATGTGGAATAGCCCAGACTTTGGTTTGAGTTCTGACCGCAGATGTTTTTAGTCAGTGTAAAAACATTGAGAGTTTTTAGAGTTTGAGGAAGGCTTTCTGAGTCTGTTTCCTCATCTGTGAAATGGGCATAATACCTGCCTCCTTGGTGTGTGGTGAGATGAACTCTGACAATGTATGGAAACCACTGGTATCTAGGAAGAAAAATAAGCATTGGTGGTGATGTGATTGTTAATGTTATAGTTTTCTTCTGTGTGATTTTCTATTGATAATTGGAGTTATTTAATCAGTTGTATTTACTGTCCTTTACTAATTTAGGGAGACTGTTCAGTTTAACGTTCAAAGGTGGGTGGGTGACTTTGGCATTTGACTGCCTAGGATCTGGTGCTCCTTCTGCCACTTGCCAGCACTGTGACACTGGGCAAGAGTGAGCCTAATTTATAAACAACAACAAATGGCCATAATAGTAGTATTTACCTCTGAGTGGGTGGAAAGATTCAGTGAGATAGTACTTAACACAAAGTGTGGCCCATAGGGAGCACCCAGTAACATACAGCCTCTAAATGACAGTTGCTGTAATAGTTGTTAGAGTTGAAAGAAGCTTAGATTTCATTTTGTCCACATCTAGTACTCTAACCCTGTTTCTAATTTTTCCTTATAGATAATAAAGAATAAATCAGCATCATTTTCAGTCAGTCTTTCATATACTTAAGATTGGATGCTGCTATGGACTGAATTTTGTCCCCCCAGATTCATGTTGAAGCCCTAACTCCTTACATGACTCTGTTTGGAGACAGAGCCTTTAGGGAGGTGACTAAGGTCGAATGAGGTCATGAGGGTGGGGCCCTAGGTCCTATAAGACTGGTATTCTTTTTTTTTTTTCCTTTTTTCGGTACGCGGACCTCTCACTGTTGTGGCCTCTCCCGTTGCGGAGCACAGGCTCCGGACGTGCAGGCTCAATGGCCATGGCTCACGGGCCCAGCCGCTCCACGGCATGTGGGATCTTCCCGGACCGGGGCACGAACCTGCGTCCCCTGCATTGGCAGGCGGACTCTCAACCACTGCGCCACCAGGGAAGCCCCAAGACTGGTGTTCTTAAAGAAGAGGGACAGACACCAGAGATTTCTTTCTGCAAGGGCCTTATGAGGACATGGCCAGAAGGCGACAAGCCAGGGATAGAGGCTTCACCAGAAACCAACCCTGATGGTACCTTGATCTTGTACTTCCAGCCTCCAGACTTATGAGAAAGTTCTGAAGGCTGGTTCTTAAGATACCCAGTCTGTGGTATCTTGTTATAGCAGCCTGAGCAGACTTATGCAGATCCTTTTTCTTTTCTTGCATCATCATCCCTATCTTCTCTTAGTTCTCCTCCTGCGACAGTTTTTACATCTTACCATCCTGGTCACTACTGTCTAGATACTTTCATGTGTGCACATGTCCTTTTTAAAATGGGGAACTCCAAGATGAACTCAGGTCTCCCATGTGGCCTCAGCAGTTTGGGTACTGCACTCTACCCTTCTAATGAAATCTAAGATTGGGTTAGGTAGTCACCTGAACAAGCCTTTAACACTCATGTCTACCCCATCCTGTACTTGGTCTGATATTTTAGTACAAATTCAGAATTTTATCTTGTTCACTCCAACTCTCCAGCCACCTCCCCCCCGCTGCCCCCAGACTATAGGAATCAGTTTTTTAGAACCCGAGTTGGATAGAACTTTAGAAGTCTGGACCAACCAGCCCACTCACTTAGTGCTGGCAGTTTTCATGCTGTTTTAGTCAGTTTGGGCTGCTATAACAAATTACCATCTACTGGGTGGCTTAAACAATAAACGTTTATCTCTCACCATCCTGGAGGTTGGAAGTCCCAGAGCAAGGTGCTGGCACGGTCAGGTTCTATTGAGGGCCCTTTAACTGGTTTACAGGGGCCGTCTCTTGCTGTGTCTTCACATGGTGGAAAGGGAGCTACCAAGCTTTGTGGCGGCTTCTTATAAGGGCACTAATTCCATTCTTGAGGGCTCTACCCTCATGACCTAATTACCTCCCAAAGGCCCCACCTCCTAATACCATCCCACTGGGATTAGGCTTTCAACCTGTGAATTTTGGGAGGACACAAACACATTGCACTGTGTTTCTAACAGTAGCTGCCTAATCTGCTCCTATACTTCCAGTGGTTGGGAGCTTGCTTCTTTGCTGTGGAACTTATTCATTCCATTGTTGGGTTCCTTCGCGTATTTGGAGGAATTATGAATGTTGAGTCAAAATCTGACTCTGTAGCTTCTATTCTTTGATCACACCTTTGTCCTCTGGAGTATCAGAAAATGTCTGTTCTGCCTGCACATGACAGTTTCTTATATAGATTCCCCCCTTCTCTCCTGTTACTTGCTCTAAATATTATAACAATATTTTACTTTAGTATTATTGGGGAAAATCAATTCTGCTTGGTCTTCACATGCCTGAGTTAGATAGGTAAATGAATCTATAAACACATAAATAAAGGAGGAGCCTAATTGACAGAGGAGTACTGTATTTCATTTGTTTTAGTGAGTAGCTTCCATTAGATCATTCTCTATGAAAATAGATTGAGGAAATAGGCTATTAATTCTTTATTATTTGAAGCGGTGTGATTCATACCTTTCTTCTCTGTTTAGTATGATAAGCATTAAATCTTTTATCTGAACTCTTCATAGTATTTTAGTCCTGGAAGGTACCCTACAAGCTTGATACCCTCTACTCTTTCCAGTGACATATGTACTTCATATTGCAGTAATGTGGCCTTTATATTTTACCCATAGCAAAGCCTTAAAAATACTGCTATTTCATTAAGTTTGGAGTGCTATTAATAAGTTATTTATACCTGAAACATGGCTACTGCCTATTCATTCCCCCCACCCCGTATTTCTTATTTGTTCCAAGCTATGTTATGTAGCAGAAACTCCTGGGCAAGATGAATGTAAGGAACTAATCATGGATTCTGATTTTTAAATGTTTTGATGGTCTCTACTTACCTTTCCGAATAATTTTGAAAAAAGAGAATTGAATTTGTCTTCTTGATGCTTTGCGTTTTGTTTGTTGCTAGTCAGGTATGTATAAAATAAGAAAGAAAAAAAAACTAAGGTTCATAAACTGGGAACCCATAGAGAATGTGATATGTGCCTAAGAAAAGTTTTGAAGGAAATTTTTAGTTTCAGAAGCAGAAATTAGGGGGGGTCAAGTTCTCTGTGGTTTGTAATGTATGGGAATACATATGGTATCTAAGCATAACTTTTCCAAAGATCATGGCAGATCTTGGCTCCACTGGGCCTGCTGTGGCCTTTAACCTTTCTGTGTCTCCTTGTCTTCGAGACAGGTGTGAAAGTAGAACTCAAGGGTTTGTGTGGGTTAAGAAGATAAGACATGTAAAGTTATTAGACAGTGCCTGACTCATAACCTGCAATCATACATAAATTTTTAAAATTAAAACGTATTTTTTAACTAATAAAAGCTGTCTAGGCTAGTCAGTTCTTCAGCATTTGGAGATATTTGAACTTTGGGATGCTGTGGAAGGATTCAAGCACCAGCTTGATAGACCGCAATAACTACATCACCCTGTTAAAAAAAAAAGAGAGACATCTCACTGGGGATACATTAGCAATATGATTTGCCATTTTTTTCTACAACAACATTATTTCCCCCCCCCCCCACCTTGAAAAACATCCCTTTTGCTGTATGTCTGTATTGTCATAGATTAATTTGAAAGCAAACCAAAGATTTCTAAGTTTTTTAATCTTGGAGAGGTTTTTTTTTGCGGCCGCCTCACCCAGCATGCGGAAATTCCCCATCCAGGGATCAAACCGGTGCCCCCTGCATTGGAAGCACGGAGTGTTAACCACTGGACCACCAGGGAAGTCCCTTGGAGAGTTTTAAAAGGGAATTCCTGATAGGTATGATGGTGATGATGGAAGTTGACCTATCTTCGTTTTGAAACTAACATAAAATTTTTGCAAAATGAAACTCAGTGTCCTAGATTTTACACGATTTCATCAGAAAAGCAGGCGTTGTTTGGGGCTTGAAGGCGTGAGCTCCAGGCAGTGGAGGAAGCACATACCCATTGACTAGGACTTAGAAATAGTTTTGTTAGGCAGATACCTGATTTATCATGCTATTTGACTCAGGACAAATAAAATACCTTTACGGCAATTTTGAAGACCGAGATCTCTAGAGGACTATTTATATCTACAGATACCTTCTGTATATATTTAATTTTTATGACTTTTCTATTGTTGTGTTTTTGTCTTTTGTCTTTAGATAGCTTAAATTGTAACCTTCTCTATCTTATGTTGCTGTTCCATCATGTTGACCACTGTGTAGACCTCCAGTACTGAGTTGACTAATTAAAAAAGATAGTGTTGTTTCTATCACTGCTTCATTAACAGTGCTTACACTTAGTTCCTTCTTCATATTTAGCTAAAATTTCTCTGTTGCTGAATTTCTCCATTTTTCAGTGCAGTTGTAAAATGTCTAATTACTATGTTCTAACTGCTAGTCTTCAGTAGGATGATTACCTCTCAGAAATTTTTTTATATTTGCTAAACCTTTTTGCTCCCTCCAGAAGTCTCATTTTCAGCTCTTTAAATCAGCGGTCCCCAACCTTTTTGACACCAGGAACTGGTTTTGTGGAAGACAGTTTTTCCACAGATGGGGTGGGGGGAGGGGTGGAAGAGGGGGGATGGTTCAGGCGGTAATGTGAGCGCTGGGGGGGATTAAACAAGTGCATTAAACAAGCATTTAATTTGAACATGCCAAGGTTTATTTAATACAAATCCAGTATCTCCATTTGCAGGACTGCTTTACAGAGGTTCAGGGTTTGCTCCTGGAGTGTTCACCAAACATCTCCTGGGAGGGCAGTGTTGTCCTCAAGCCCTACGGCAGGGGGTGGAGCACACGGGCCAGGAGGCTCAGGTCCCTGCGTCCAGCAGCCCTGGGCTGACACGGGCCTGGGGCTCCGCCTCAGGTCCAGGCCCAACATTGCAAGAGAAGAGCAGAACTGGAGCGCTGGCCTCACCAAGTGCTGATCCCAGACTGGCATAAGCCGGCCTGAGAGTGGCCTTCACTAAGCTCTGGGCCGGCCTCAGGGGAACACCAGGAGAGGCCTGTAGAGTGGTGGCTGTGGATTCACGGACCTGCCAGCACCTCCTCGGCATGTGTGCGCTAGGTACAGCCCCCAGGGGAGGTGAAGTTGCAGTCCTTCGCCCTCTACATAAGGACCTCCCCCTGTGCCAGGATGAGGCAGTGGTCGTTTCTTACAGAGGTGAGCAAGATGGGCATCTGTCTGAATTCCTAACACTGAAGGGATGGGACAGCTGACACCATGGCCTGGCCCGTCATCTTGGGGTCCCTGAGAGGGAGGGCTCAAGGCCTGCAGAGCAAACACACACCTTACACACACTGGGGGCAGGGACCACCCATGCTCCTGTCTGCCAAGTACTCGGGATGGTGACAAAGTGGGACACACAGTCAAGTCACACTCTTCAGGGATAAGTTGAATCTGGCTTCAGTAAAACCTGACTCTTCTTAAATCAGCAGTCACTAAAAAGGGACACTTTTCTAGATTTAGCGTACTGATGAAGAGTCTGGTAAACTTCTTGCCTTTTAAAGAAAATACACAAATCCTAAACATCCTCACTATTCTAAGTTGTAGTATTCGCAACAAACCCTGAACAAATTGAATGAAATTCACTATTGATATCATTAGATGGTTGCTGTGGAGTTCTAGAAAGCCCTGAATTCAAGATGGGAACACGTGTGAACAGAACAGGAAGGCAACACGGATGTAGGCCATCTCGGTGCTGACTGATGAGCACGAGCTCGTGTGCATGAAGCACCCTGTCGGGCGAGTCTGGAGGCCTCTCCACAACTCTTCAATGACGAGCCTTGAGAGATGCAGAATTCTTTTGTATTTCAAACTGATACCCAAACACGTCACACTTATCTTCCCATTACAAGATGCCAGGGGGGATGGTTCAGGTGGTAATGCGAGTGATAGGGAGCGATGGGGAGCGGCAGATGAAGCTTCACTCGCTTGTCCACTGCTCACCACCTGCTCTGCGGCCCGGTTCCTAACAGGCCAGGGACAGGTACTGGTCTGCGGCCCAGGGGTTAGGGACCCCTGCCTTAAATCATCTTCATTATTCTTTTCAATTAGTCTTGGAACTCTAATAAGGATCTAATTGGGATCTGTTAGATATATACTTAGAAAGGGTATAACAATGACTTACTACCCCTCCGTTTTTAACAGCCCTGTTATGTTAGCAACATCACGGAAGCAGCATTTTATTGTCAGCTAGTGACCCATGGCAATCCTTAGTGTATATATGTATGTCCTAATCTGTTTTCATGATTTGCCTTTATTCAGTTGTTCTTTATTGGACAGCTTTCCATTATTTTATGATTTCTGCTTTAATTTAGTACTCTGATATCTGAAGAACTTTTTCCAGATCACAGGTAAATAGCTGTAGTTTCCCTCTTGCTGCTTCTTTGTGTCTTGTATTCTAGCCAGATCTGCCATTGAATATTAATCTTTAGAAAACACTTCTTGATTATGTTTCCCCCTTAACTGGGATTCCTTCTTACCTATCAAAGACTGCAATCCACATTCTGACATTAATAATTTTTCAAAATCAGTGGATAGCTGAGTGTCGTCTTTGTTCAGTGGAGATGAGAATTCAAAGAGAGATAAAATAGAGTCTCAGATCAGGGGACTTACTGTCTATTTTATCTTAATAGACTTCTCATCAGTACAAGAGATGTTATTGTAAATGTAGAAACAAAAGAGTAGCACAGGCATTAAGTGCTATAGGAAATCTAAGGAAAGGATAACACGGTAAGTGTTGTGTGGGATGGGATGGTTTTCAGGTCAGGGTGGGATGTATACTGTGCCTTGAAAAAAAAGCAGTTGATACTAGAGCTAATCAGTGAATTTGGCAAAGTTGCAGGATACAAAGTTAATAAACAGAAATCCCTTGTACTCCTATACACTAACAACGAAAAATCTGAAAGAGAAATTAAGGAAATACTCTCATTTACGATTGCAACAAAAAGAATAAAATACCTAGGAATAAACCTACCTAGGGAGACAAAAGACCTGTATGCAGAAAACTATAAGACACTGATGAAAGAAATTAAAGGTTATAAAAACAGATGGAGAGATATACCATGTTCGTGGATTAGAAGAATCAACATTGTGGAAATGACTATACTACCCAAAGCAATCTACAGATTCAATGCAATCCCTATCAAATTACCAATGACATTTTTCACAGAAATAGAATACAAGATTTCACAATTTGTATGGAAACACAAAAGACCCCGAATAGCCAAAGCAACTTTGAGAAAGAAAAACAGAGCTGGAGGAATCAGGCTCCCTAACTTCAGACTATACAACAAAGCTATAGTAATCAAGACAGTATGGTACTGGCACAAAAACAGAAATATAGATCAATGGAACAGGATAGAAAGCCCAGGGATAAACCCACGCACATATGGTCACCTTATCTTTGACAAAGGGGGCAAGAATATACAATGGAGAAAAGACAACCTCTTCAATAAGTGGTGCTGGGAAAACTGGACAGCTACATGGAAAAGAATGAAATTAGAACACTTCCTAGCACCATACACAAAAATAAACTGAAAATGGATTAAAGACCTAAATGTAAGGCCAGACACTATAAAACTCTTAGAGAAAAACATAAGCAGAACACTCTGACATAAATCACATCAGGATCCTTTTTGACCCACTTCCTAGAGTAATAGAAATAAAAACAAAAATAAACAAATGGGACCTAATGAAACTTAAAAGCTTTTGCACAGCAGAGGAAACCATAAACAAGACGAAAGACAGCCCTCAGAATGGGAGAAAATATTTGCAAATGAATAAATGGACAAAGGATTAATCTCCAAAATATGTAAACAGCTCATGCAGCTCAATATTAAAAAAACAAACAACCCAATCCAAAAATGGGCAGAAAACCTAAATAGACATTTCTCCAAAGAAGACGTACAGATGGCCAAGAAGCACATGAAAGGATGCTCAACATCACTAACCATTAGAGAAATACAAATGAAAACCACAAAGAGGTATCACCTCATACCAGTCAGAATGGCCATCATCAAAAAATCTACAAACAGTAAATGCTAGAGAGGGTGTGCAGAAAAGGGAACCTTCTTGCACTGTTGGTGGGAATGTAAATTGATACAGCCACTATGGAGAACAGTATGGAGGTTCCTTAAAAAACTAAAAATAGAACTACCATATAACCCAGCGATCCCACTACTGGGCATATATCCTGAGAAAACCAAAATTCAAAAAGAGTCATGCATGGGACTTCCCTGGTGGCGCAGTGGTTAAGAATCCACCTGCCAATGCAGGGGACATGGGTTTGATCCCTGGTCCGGGAAGATCCCACATACCGTGGAGCAACTAAGCCCCTGCACCACAACTACTGAGCCTGCGCTGTAGAGCCCGAGTCACAACTGCTGAGCCCACGAGCCACAACTACTGAAGCCCTCACACCTAGAGCCCGTGCTGCGCAACTGGAGAAGCCACCACAATGAGAAGCCTGCATACCGCAATGAAGAGTAGCCCCCACTTGCTGCAACCAGAGAAAGCCCGTGCTCAGCAATGAAGACCCAACACAGCCAAAAAAAAAAAAAAAAAAAAAAAAAAAAGTCATGTACCACAGTGTTCATTGCAGCACTGTTTACAATAGCCAGGACATGGAAGCAACCTAAATGTCCGTTGACAGATGAATGGATAAAGATGTTGCACATATATACAATGGAATATTACTCAGCCATAAAGAGAAATGAAATTGAGTTATTTGTAGTGAGGTGGATGGACCCAGAGTCTATCATACAGAGTGAAGTTAAGTCAGAAACAGAAAAACAAATACCGTATGCGAACACATATATATGGGATCTAAAAAGAAAAAATGGTTCTGATGAACCAAGGGGCAGGACAAGAATAAAGACACAGACGTAGAGAATGGACTTGAGGACCTGGGGAGGGGGAAGGGTAGGCTGGGACGAAGTAAGCAAGTAGCATTGAGATATATACACAACTAAATGTAAAACAGATAGCTAGTGGGAAGCAGCTGCCTAGCATGGGGAGATCAGCTCTGTGCTTTGTGACTGCTTAGAGGGGTGGGATAGGGAAGGGATTTGGGGATATATGTATGCGTATAGCTGATGCACTTTGTTATACAGCAGAAACTAACACAACATTGTAAAGCAATTATACACCAATAAAGTTGTAAAAAAAATGAAATAGAGAAAGGAAAAAAAAAGCTATGTACTTAAAAAAAAAAAAAAAAGCTGTTGAATAATTAGTGAGGCAGCCTTTGTTTGCCTGGCATGGTGTTTCCAGACAGAAGGATCTCCATGGAAGTGGAAATGCTTGTCTGATTGGGGAATTGGGGGAAAAAGTGAAGCTCTGCGGCTCATTGCCTGCCGGCCCTCTCTGTTCAGAGTCAGCCGGCACTTGGCTTTTTCTGCATTAACAGACTTGGCCCTGCTGGGGTGGCCTGGGGTTGTCTAGCTGTGCCAGTGACTGTCTGGGGAAGTCAGGTGGATTCTTGCCACAGGTCTGTAGCTGTTTTCTCTTGTCTGCTTCATCAGTGATAAGGATGGTGTCTTGACTCCCATTTCGCTTTTGGTTGAATGAGAGCTTGGAGAGGGTTGGAAGGACAGGTTTGGTGGAGTTACACACAGTAAACCCTTGAATGGGTGAACACTGTTAGTGTAGGGGCAGTGCTGTAGCTCTCACTACAGGTTGGAATGGAGATTGGAGCCAGATTGTGAAGGGCTGCAGAATGTGTCCTTTATTTTGTAGGCTGAGGACCCATTCCAGTTTTTTGAACACTTTAAGTGTATAGTTTTGTTTTAGTAACATGAATCTGATAGTGCCGTGGAATGGGTTCCTCTTTTTACACTTAAAAAAACCTTTTTTTAAAACCTTTACATTAAAGCTTCTTCAGTTGGGATACATGAAACTTCTGGCTTTGTAAGTTCTGAAGTAAGATGCCATGAAATCACATGTAGGGTCTTTTAAAGGTTTATCTGCCAAAAACTGGTTAAGAGCTACCAGTAAACAATTTGTATTGTTTACTTATAGGACATCTAGAAAGGGAACTTCACCAGTAAGTATGATGTTTATTCTGGATTGTGTTGTAGGGCCTTTATCAGATTATAGAAGTTCCTTTTTTTTTTGCGGTACGCGGGCCTCTCACCGCTGTGGCCTCTCCCACTGCAGAGCACAGGCTCCAGACGCGCAGGCTCAGCGGCCATGGCTCACGGGCCCAGCCGCTCCGCGGCACGCGGTATCCTCCCGGAACTGGGCACGAACCTGCGTCCCCTGCATCGGCAGACGGACTCTCAACCACTGTGCCACCAGGGAAGCCCTAGAAGTTCCTTTTAATACCTAGTTTGGTAAAGCTTCTTTTAAAAATAATGAATTGATGTTGCATTGCATCAGATAGTTTTCTGCATTTTCTGATAATCATGCAGGTTTTTCTCCTTTGATTTGTCAATGTGGTGAATTATATTAATTGAGCTTTAAAAGTAAAACAGCTTTGCATTCTTGGGATGAAGCTAACTTGGTGGTAATGGATTATTTTTTTTAATATATCGTTGAATTCACTTTGCTAATTTCTTGTTTAGGATTTTTACATTTAGTTTTGTGAGATTGACCTGCAGTTTTTCTTCACATGAAAACGTGTAAATGTTTTCTGTAACTCCTGAATGCTCAGAAGGAATCCATGCTTTGGGGAAAAAACCAAACAAACCAAAACCCTTCAAAATTGGAAATAATAATACATGGTGCATGATAAATAAGTAAGTAAGTAAATAATCAATAAATACAGAAAGGTAGGAGCTATAAACTGAAAGTCTTTCTCTAACCCCAGACACCCAGTTCCCCTGGCACTCTGTTACCAGAGATTTTGTGTGTGTGTGTGTGTGTGCGTATGTACACACCTCCTCTCCCTTATATGTTGCATATTCTAGATACTGTTTTCCACTTTACTCTTTTTACTTACTAATATATCTTTTATATGTTTCATTTTTTAATTAAAATTTTTAAAAAATTGAAGTATAGTTGATTTACAATATTGTGTTTCAGGTGTACAGCAACTTACTAATATATCTTGGAGATAGTTCTTGTACAGTACATGAAGTCTTCCTCATTCTTTTCTTAATATCTCTATTGTGTTTCATTATATCCCAGTAGAGTTAATTAGGCCCTTTTGATAGACATTTAAGTCATTTCTCATTTTGCTGAAATGAACATCATTTCACCATCTCATTTGGCATGTAGATTTTTCTGTGGAATAAATTCCTACAAGTAGAGTTGCTGAAAGGATATGCACTTTTCAGATTTTGATAGAAATAGCCAAATTATCTTACAAATGGGTTACATCTCTTTACACTCCAACACTGTACGAGCTTGCCATGGCAAACGTCTGACATGTCGTGGCCTCATAAGACTCCTTTACCACTGCACAGGTCACTCGGTTTCTTGGTCATGCTGGCTGCATCTACACTTCTGCCACGTGCCAGCGCATTCATTATTCACTTCGTGATCTCATGAGCTTTGGCAGGCAGGGATTTCCTGCTAGGGAGCCTCACGAGAGCCTTGGAAACTGCTGTGTGTTCCGAAGTATTACTGTGAAGATGAGAGGAAGTCCAGCAAACTGCTGAGATCAGGTGTTGCGTTCAGCCTACCTACCTAGCCCTGTCTCTCCTTTACATCCCCCTGCACCCCCTTTCCAGGCCGTAATGGAGTAGTGGAGAGGAATTCAGCAAGTGCTGGCTTCTGTCCCTGTCGTCTCTCCAGCGCTAGTGATGGGTGGAGGGGACGGAGGAGGATGGGGTGGCGTGGAATGAGCTCTTGGGGATTTGGACTCTGTTGAGGCCGTTCTTATCTTTGTGTTTCCCTGAGTTAGATTCATTTCTTCCGTTGTGTGCAGTCAGTCTCCCTTCTTTCCTGAGTTATTACTCACTCTGAGGCTTAGGCATGTTGAGGTGATTGATATGTGCTCCAAGAATTGGCACTCATCTCTTACTGAATTTGAAGTAGTTGTAGTTGTAGTCATGGTTGGGGGGTGGGCACGTGGTAGGGGAGACTTGACTGTTGGTTTACCCCTGTGTCATTTTTATAAACAGGACCCCTGGTTGCCACCAGAAACGGTCATAAAGCAGTGACCGGGAGCTTTGGGGTATGGCCTGTGCTGAATGGGCCAGAGAAGATAGGGGTGGGTAGGTAAGAAAGAGCAAAACCCTTCATCCTTTTGCTTTTATTTGTCGATTGTCTCTTCCATTATTAAAAAAAATTAATCTAGAGAGGGATATATGTAAAGCACTGATACTTTGCCAAAATAGCCTCAAGTTTGTGTACCATATTAAGCAAAACTGAGAAAATATTAAAGTGACAAACAAAACAAAACAAGCCATCTCCTGAGAAAGACTTTGTAGGTAATTTGGTATAAGGATTTTTCTTACTTGATTTTTGTCTGGTGATTAGATCTCTCTTGCTCGGAAGCTTCTAATATAACCCCTCCCGTAAACTGACGACCAGGTAATTGAATACCAAAGTCCAAACTGTTTAACCTGACGTTTGAAACCCTTTAGTGCTATCTGCCTCTTCACTGCTTCTTTCCTATTTGAAGTACAGTCCATGGACTAGCAGCATCAGCATCACTTGGGAGCTCGTTAGAAATGCAGATTCTCAGCCCCTGCTTGGACCTGTGGAATCAGAACTAGGATTTTAGCAGATCCCCAAGTGTGTGGAAGCCCACTGCAGGGTGAGGAGCACTGACCTGCCTCATCCTTCTCAGCCTCCGTTTGAGTCCTGCCGTCAGCTTGCCTGGACTAGCTGTCATTTTCTGAACACGTTCTGCACTTCTGCAGTGGCCTGCCTTTCTTCAAATGATATCATTTTCCCAGAAATGTCCCTTTCTATCAACTTCCTGTCTTTCCTTCCATTCATCGGATTTACTAGGTGTCTAAATGTGCCAAGAACTGTGATTTGGATCGGGTTTCAGATGTGGCTGGACACACAGTTCCCCCCACTGCTTGTACAGGCTCCCTGGAGGACAGCTCCTTTGACCCCAAAATTCCACTTCTAGGAGAGTTTCCTGAACTAATCATCAGAAAAGAATGTAAAGAAATGTGTAGAAAGTTAATCACTACAATATTATTTATAATAGTAAGAGGGCTTCCCTGGTGGCGCAGTGGTTGAGAGCCCGCCTGCCGATGCAGGGGACACGGGTTCGTGCCCCAGTCCGGGAAGATCCCACATGCCGTGGAGCAGCTGGGCCCGTGAGCCAAGGCCGCTGAGCCTGCGCATCCGGAGCCTGTGCTCCGCAATGGGAGAGGCCACAACAGTGAGAGGCCCACGTACTGCAAAATAAATAAATAAATAAATAAAATATAATAGTAAGAAATAGATAAATTAATAAATTCTGTTAGTCATATGGTAGACTTACATATTCAAGAAAGTAAGATATATATTACTGAAATGAGAATATATCAACAATGTTCTTGAGTAATAATTATGTTATTAAAAAATACACACTTAATTCCTGTGGTCCAAGGGCTTATAGTTGAATAAGTAAGAGAGATGTATAAACCAAATAATACAGAAATACAAATATAGTAATAATGATAATGATAACAGTAGCAACTAACATCTCTTGGACACTTGAAATGTTCCAGACACTTCTAAGTGCTTCACATGTTATCTTTATCCTTTCAAAAACCTTATAAAGTCAGACTACTATTAATTCCATATGAGGAAATTATGTTATTTTCATATATTTTAATCTTTGCCAATATGATGGGTGAAGTTTGGTAACTTTTGTTTTAATTTGTATTTCACTGATTATTAGCAAGGTTCAACATCTTTTAATGTATATTGGTCATTTGTGTTTACATTTCTCAAATAGTCTTTTTATCTTCTGTCTGGTTTTCTGTTGTGTTTGTCTTTTTCTTATTGATATGTTGGAATTTGTTATATTTTGGATATTTAAATATATGTTGCAAATATTTACTCCCCAGTCCATGCTTGTCTTTTGTCTTTGTTTATGTTGTCTTTTATTATTTGTCTTTCCTGTCAGACTTGTGGTTGTCATTTTTTATTTTTGATAGCGTCGGCTTGCTGTTAGTCTTTCTCCCTAATAAACTGTTTGGAGTCTCTTCAGAGTTAGAAAATAATGAAATTTCCCCAAATTGTCCATTTTTAAGGACCCCCCGAGGGGAGAACCTTGGGGCTCTCCTGAATTATATATATATATTTAATTGCATGGATTTTTAAGATATGTACTTTGACCATTCTAAAAAATCTACTTTCTATGTTCTGAATATATGTTTGCTGGTTTATGGTTTTCCAAATAAAGGAAGTGTTAATAATACTACCATTCCTTATGTTTTTTAATGAATTTGCTCTTGTACAGAAGATGACTGTTCTCAGCTCCCCCAAGCAAAATTAGGGATCTGTAATCAGAGTCACATCAGTAGTCTTTGTTCATCAATTGATGTGAGCTGTCAGCCTCAGTTAAGTGTATAGGTAAATAAAATGTGTAGGTAATCTCTAACTTTCATATGTGAATTTCAAAAGTTTATAGTTTAATTAATTGGAACTCTACTTTTATTTTTGCACAGAAACAAGTCAGTTTCTAGGTTTCCAGCAAGCCCAAACGAGCATTCTTAAAATTAACTCTTAATAATATTTAATAAAGCACTGTGTTATTTGAACTTAACATGAAAAATATAGTGTATCACATTAATTTTATATTCCAATTATAGATGTAAAAATAGCACAAACCTCTCATCTTCAGACGCTCTGGTGATCAGACTGTGGGATGTGTGGGTGGGGGTGTGGGGAGTAGGGTGAATACCTTTAAAACTATAAAGTGCAGAAACCTTTGGTGAATCATTTATTCTCCAATGTTCTGCATTTAGGAACAAGAACAAAGGTAATTTGCATTTACTCATTATTCTTTAGCTCATGCACTGTCTGTTGAAAATCCAGCGTTTGTGAGGATGACTTGGCCTGGTTAGTGTAACAGGAGCATTTCCCCGTGCTGTATTCCTTGCATTGCTTGGGTCCGAAAGCAACTTTATGACTGATAGCATTGTTCTCACTCACTGCACAAGTTTGAAGCCATTGCTAAACAGCTTTGACATCAGTTGTAAAATGCCCACAGTAAGCCAGGAAGCCTGCTAGTACATTTTCCCAGGTATTTTGTGGTTGTGGTTTGTGTTGTAGGGATGGTGGAGGTGACCTGAGAGGAATGGGCTTCTTCATTCCGTGCTTTCAGCTGTCCTGCTGTTCCTTAGTCTTTTTGAGGGCTCACTTGTATACCTCATAGAGCTCCAGAATAGTAGCGCTCAAACTTTAGCATACCTGAGAATCAGCTAGAGGAGTTAGGTACAAAGTCAGCTTCTCCTGAGACCCCTTCAGGAGTCTGATTCAGTGGGCCTGACGAGTTCAGCAGCCTGTGGCTTATCCACAAGCACCCTGAGGACTATGTTGCCAGCCATCCCTGGGCCAGCAGAAATAATGTTCTAGAGCGTTTCATTCCTCCTCTGTTCTCTCTCTCAAGTATGAGTCAGAACAAGACAATTCTCAGATCCCTTGCTTCTGTGAATGAGGCTGATGAACTCTTGTCAGGGCACCAAGCATACATAGCTTGATGTCTCCAAAGAGGTAATTGACCAAATGGGACCTAAAATCCTAATGTCCTGGAAGAATTATTTACTTTTATCATGTTTACGTAAGCAGTTTGTTTCCAAGAAATTTACTTATTTTGGCTTATGATGAATAGTTTGTGCCTTTTTAAAAAAAAAATAAATGTATTTATTTATTTATTTATTTTTGGCTGTGTTAGTTCTTCATTGCTGTGCACTGGCTTTCTCTAGGTGCGGTGAGCGGGGGCTACTCTTTGTTGTAGTGCACAGGCTTCTCATTGTGGTGGCTTCTCCTGTTGCAGAGCACGGGCTCTAGGTGCGTGGACTTCAGTAGTTGCGGCACCCCGGCTCAGTAGTTGTGGCTCATGGGCTCTAGAGCACAGTCTCAGTAGTTGTGGCACATGGACTTAGTTGCTCCACGGCATGTGGGATCTTCCAGGACCAGGGCTCGAACCCTTGTCCCCTGCATTGGCAGGCGGATCCTTAACCACTGCGCCACCACGGAAGTCCCAGTTTGTGTCTTTATTAAAGCTAAATATGTAAAATGGGCACATTTTAGTATTGCAGGTAGTGTGGGTACCCTGACAATGTTTAAGTTTAAAGAATGGAGGTCTTCTGAAATCAAAATCCAGGTCACCTTGTCAGTTTGTGCCTTTTACCTATTGACTGCCCATCGGACTTGCCTGAAGCTGGGATGCTGAGAAATCATCAGTGGGAAATCGGGCAAATGCCTTGTCAGGTCACTTTGTGGAAATGGCTTTACTGGTAATTAACAGGTCTATTAGGCACCCACATAATATATTTCACTTTCTGTATCATTTTAAATTAAAATTAAAAATGTTGGGTCTTCCCTGGTGGTTCAGTGGTTAAGAATCCACCTTCCAATGCAGGGGATACGGGTTCTGTCCCTGGTCGGGGAACTAAGATCCCACGTGCCGTGGGGAAACTAAGCCTGCACGCTCACAAGTAGAGAGCCCGCATGCCGCAGCGAAGATGCTGTGTGCTGCAGCTAAGACCTGATGCAGTGAAATAATAAATAAATAAATATTAAAAAATTAAAAATTTCATCAAGACTATAGATAACTAGTATTATTTATCTGAAAATTGACTTGGAATTTTTGTTAAATTTTTATTTTTAGGACCTTATGCTATGTTCTCTTTGGTGTCCTTCTTTACCTTGACGTGACAAATACGTGTTTTATAGACCCTTTTACCTTAGTGCATGCACATTTCTTCATAATAGGCATCTGTTAACACCAGGATGAGATGCTTGTATCATCTGGTCAGGGTTTATGTCCTGCAGGCAGAACCAGATGCTTTCCAGGGGGATGACCTGACTCTTCTGATTTTCCTTGTGATACCAAACTCGTGGTCATTTGCTGTTTTTCAAGAGGGGCCCGTACTTGGAGATAGTTTACTTTGGTAAAATTTCGGTGGATTGTATATTTTCTTGTAGAAATTAATGCAATGATTATATTATTTCTAATATTTCATGTGCTGGTTTAGCTTAAATTACAGCCTGGATTTTATGACTTTCAGAATGCTTGTGTTTGTCCTGAGACACTTTTTTCTCCATACATGCAGTAATTTTCTATATACATTCAAACATAAATATATATATTGGGTAAATAACTTATATTTTGCATGTAGAAACTAATTTATTTGATCACTCACATACCTTCTTTGAGAAGAAAATTATGGCTGGTTTTCTTACCTTAATCAAGAATAGTCTTTAGCATGTCTTATTGCAAGATCCAGTTCTAGGTATTACATGTTCCGCTAAAAGACAGAGCTGCCATCCAGGGGTGACTTTCAAGTTAAGGGAAATAAAGATGTCGCAAACCAGGTGAGAAGACACTTACTTTTCATGATTCCCACCCTGAATTCACAGTTAGCACCTATTTTTCCTTCTTGGCAAAGTACCAAATGACGTGTTTTTAAAAAATTAGAGTGGATTTAATTTTGTTTCAGAAGTTAGTAGAAAATTTGAAAAAACTGAAGATACTTCCGTATTTGTGAAGCTTAGATTTTGGTGAATAGGCTGATACTTAGTTTTCATTTATGTGATTTTGTTGTATTTCTGCCAAAGTTTCAAGGCTTTTTTAGGTTGCTGAGTTTATAAGGACTCAGCAAAAATATTTATGAACACTCACTGTGAGCCTGTAGTCTGTGTCAGCTTTGCTACCACTTGTTCTGATTGTTCTCAGTACCTAGCCTTCCTCCGTTGTTTTTTGAGTACACAGAGGAACATTTATGAATGTTGTTATTCAAAGCCTGGTTGATTTCCTCCCAGGGATCCTGGTTATGCTGGGCTGACTTTTAAAGTTCTCTGTGGCTTTCCGTCATTCCCCCTTGTTACCCAACTTAAATCCTGACTTGCTGTCAGCATGTGGAAGGCTCCAGCCTCCTGGGTGAGAGCTGTAGCAAGTAAGGACGTGTGTTCTGAGGCCTACAACTGTGTGTTTTTCTTTTTAAAACTTGGACCTTTATATTGTCTGTTTCGTTTATTAGTTTTAAACATTATCAGAAGCACACAGATCCAGAGCCTGAGGAAGGTAGAAAGGTAGGTAGTAGGAGGCAGGGAAATGAGAAAGGCAGAAGGAAGACTTAGATCACTGGGTCTGCACACTTGCCACCAAGGGTCTCACCCTCTGTCATTCTGGATTGTGAAATGGTGGGAAAGGCAGAGGGTGTGTTGTGAGTGCATAATATTTGATTGCTAGTTTTCTTTTAAATTCTTTCTTTGAAGCTCTCCAACACTTTAGTCACTTGGCGCCTTAGTGAAGGAGCCGTCAGGAAAACTTGATCCCCGTGTCTTACATTAGTTTTATGGGAGGCTTTGTTACCAATGAACGTTTATCATCCTAGTTTCTTAGCCCCTAACTTTCTACATCACACTCCAAAAAAAAAAAAAAAAAAAAGACACTATCACCATTTGTAATAAGCCATAGTATATTGTGAATAAGCCAGGGAAGGCACAGTTCCTAGAAGGGCATATAACCTTTCCATTTGGTCGGAAGACAACTATAAAATGGGTCCAATATGCAGATTATCAAAGAAGGAGCCTTAGCCTTGGCCAAAGGCTTGCTGTCATACCCCTCTCTCCGTCTTTACACGCATGTCAGTGACAGGCGGGGTGGGGACTCTGTGTCTCTGCTCTGGTGCCTCCTGCACCCCCACCCCCACCAGAGTGGCTTCTGTGTCTGGAGGAGCAGCAGAGCCCCCACTTGCCCTTCCCAGGGGAGTGTGCTTTCAGGAAATGGGCTGAGTAGATGGATGGCAGCTGGTGGGAAGATGAGAATGGACCTCCAGGGGCTTTGAAAAAGGCCGTGAATTCAGCCTTTGTCTCTGCGCTCACACAGTTAAAACAGACTGGCAGCAGGTCTGGCTAGTGATGAGATGAGTCCTGCCTTTCCCCCCCCAGTCTTCTCCTTAGCCTGGTAGTCCATTCCTGCTTTGCCCTTTGCTTGGATGCTGTTTCTAACCTTTAGAAGTCAGGATTTGGATGTTCTGTTATCCCATTTGTCTCCTGGCTGTTTTTGGACTCTTTCTGCTCTTGAGAGGCTCTCAGTCCCAGTTTTACTTGGTTACTGTTCCTGGCTTTTGGACTATCTATCCAATTAGCCTTTCAAGGGAGTAGGAGCTGGTTTTAGGGAATTGCAAATTACGTGGGCCACCCCCTTATTCTCAGACACTGGTGTTTTTTCCACTTGTTTATGTGCAAGCCTATGTCAAATATATTTTTAAAGGGAAAAATGCTGCACGTGACAGGATTTGAATCTCTCTCTTTATAGCCAGGCAAGCTGAAGGTGGATGATTTTGCTTGTTTGTCTTTCAGCTATACAAATTTCTTAATTATAGTGGAAGAGCAAAGTATATTTGGATGAACTTCGATAACAGGGAACAATGTAGGTGGAATATCAATTACTCATTAAGTCTTTGATTATTTCATTAATAACTCATTTGTACTTGAAAGCATTAGAAATATACTTACAGTATATGTGCCAGTGTGAACTCACGGTTTTTTTAATTAGATACAGAAATAAACATATAAAAGTATGTATTTGTATATACATATTTTCTGTGTGTCTGCATTAATTTCCTATGGCTGTTAAAGCAAAGTACCACTAACTAGGTGGATTAAAACAACAGAAATTTATTCTCTCATAGTTCTGGAGGCCAGAAGCTTGAAATGAATTGTATGGGCTAAAATCAAGGTGCCAGGAGGGCAGTGGTTTTTCTGGAGACTGTAGGGAGAGTTCGTTTCCTGGCATTTCCAGCCTGGAGTTCCATTCCTTGCATTCCTGGGCTCTTAGCTCCTTCCTCCATCCAATAGCATGGCATCCTTTCTCTTACTCTGCTTTCTTCTGACTTTCTTCTCTCCTGCCACAAATCTTGGCCCACCTGGGTAATCCAGGTATGACAGAACTTAATCACATTTTGAAAGTCTTTGCCATATGGTGCAGCACTCACAGGTTCTGAGGATTAGGATGTGGGCATCTTGGGGGACCCTTATTTAGCCCACTGCAGCGTGTGAGCGTGCGTGCGTGCGCACGCATGTGCGGGGTTCTATTTAAAATTTCTTAGGTCTGTCCCCTGAGCTGGTCAACAAGCAGGTACTCCCAGTAGCAGTGGGCACACCCAGCTGCTCAATGTCCAGTTCTTATGTATCATACTAAACAATATTCTTCATTGAAAGGGACCAGGTTTTTGGGTTGGTTTTTGTTCATAGAGAAATGGCTGATTCCAGGGAGAGGCCTGGAACGTCCTGTTGTACCAGAAAGTGAAGAGGTGCTCAGAGAATACTGGGGATGTGTCAAAGAGAACAGAAGCCAGCTGGAAAGAGCTTCCACTGGCCAAAATCAGGCAGCTTGAACATTGAAATAAATAACGAAAGTAGTGGATCACACAGCTCATTGGATAAAATAGTAAATTCAGTCCTTATTGATAAAAATAAATTTATAATTTGCAGGTTTGATGAGGAACAGAATATTTATAGTAAGTCCCCTACGTGCGGACTTTCAGAGATGTGAACGTGCGTTCCATCAATGGCAGGCCTAAGTGAAATTGCAGCTTTCCCTCTGTCTCCTATTGCTGACGATCCTTCAGCTCTCCCATCTCCCACCTCCTCTCCCTCCTCCAGTCAGTAGCTCTTCTTGCCTGTTCACTTGATGCCAGCCCCTGTATGCCAGCAGTTGTACTGTACTACTGTACTTTTAAGGTACTGTACTGTAAGATTAAAAATGTTTTCCTTTTGTTTTGTTTGTTTGTTTTTTACGTATTATTTGTGTGAAAAGTATTATAAACCTCTTACAGTACAGTACTATATAGTCGATTGTGTTAGTTGGGTACCTTGGTTAACTTTGTTGGACTTATGAACACATTGGACTTACAAATGTGCTCTCAGAAGGGAACTCGTTCATATGTAGGGGACTTACTGTACATAGTTTCTAAGTCTTTCCACAGAATACTGATTAATTACAGAGAGAAAGTTCTCAGTTGACAGTAGAGAGGCCTGGCAGATCAAAGTGAATATGATCAGGAATGGGACAAATTGAAATCCTGTGCCTCTAAATACGATGCAGAGTGGCTAACATCACTTCTGTGACATTCCTGTCAAAGATGCATAATCTGAATGTAATCGTGAGAAAATGCACCAAAAACATGCTAAAATTTGTATGGAAACCCAAAAGATCTCAGATACCAAAGCAGTCTTGAGAAAGAAAAACAGAGCTGGAGGAATCAGGCTTCCTGACTTCAGACTATACTACAAAGCTACAGTAATCAAAACAGTATGGTACTGGCACAAAGACAGACTTATAGATCAATGGAACAGGATAGAAAGCCCAGAGATAAACCCATGCACCTATGGTCAGTTAATCTACAACAAAGGAGGCAAGAATATACAGTGGAGAAAAGAGAGTCTCTTCAATAAGTGGTGCTGGGAAAGAATCTAAAAGAATGAAATTAGAACATTCTCTAACACCACACACAAAAGTAAACTCAAAATGGACTAAAGACCTAAATGTAAGGCTGGATACTATAGAACTCTTAGAAGAAAACATAGAACACTTTTTGACATAAATCGCAGCAATATCTTTTTGAACCCACCTCCTAGAGTAATGCAAATAAAAACAAAAAATAAACACATGGGACCTAAGTAAACTTAAAAGCTTTTGCACAGCAAAGGAAACCATCAACAGAATGAAAAGACAACCTACAAAATGGGAGAAAATATTTGCAAATGATGTGACCGATAAGGGATTAATATCCAAAATATACAAACAGCTCATGCAGCTCAATATCAAAAAAAAAAAAAAAAAACCAAACAACCCAATCAAAAAATGGGCAGAATGGGCAGAAGACCTAAATAGACATTTCTCCAAAGATATACAGATTGCCAGCAAACACATGAAAGGATGCTCAACAGTACTAATCGTTAGAGAAGTGCAAATCAAAACTACAGTGGGGTATCACCTCACACCGGTCAGAATGGCCATCATCAAAAAATCTACAAACATTATGTTTGGTAGTGTATATACGTCCATGCCTCTCTCTCTCTTTGTCACAGCTTACCCTTCCCCCTACACTACCAAAGGTAAAATAGATAGCTAGTGGGAAGCAGCCGCATAGCACAGGGAGATCAGCTTCGTGCTTTGTGACCACCTAGAGGGGTCAGATAGGGAGGGTGGGAGGGAGGGAGACGCAAGAGGGAAGAGATATGGGAACATATGTATATGTATATGTATAACTGATTCACTTTGTTATAAAGCAGAAACTAACACACGATTGTAAAGCAATTATACTCCAATAAAGATGTAAAAAAAAAAATCTACAAACATTAAATGCTGGAGAGAGTGTGGAGAAAAGGGAACCCTCTTGCACTGTTTAGTGGGAATGTAAAGGGATACAGCCACTATGGAGGACAGTATGCAGATTCCTTAAAAAACTAAAAATAGAACTACCATATGACCTAGCAATCCCACTACTGGGCATATACCCTGAGAAAACCATAATTCAAAAAGAGTCATGTACCACAATGTTCATTGCAGCACTATTTACAATAGCCAGGACATGGAAGCAACCTAAGTGTCCATCGACAGATGAATGGATAAAGAAGATGTGGCACATACATACAATGGAATATTCCTCGGCCATGAAAAGAAACGGAATTGAGTTATTCATAGTGAGGTGGATGGACCTAGAGTCTGTCATACAGAGTGAAGTAAGTCAGAAAGAGAAAAACAAATACTGTATGCTAACACATATATATGGGATCTAAAGAAAAAAAAAAAGCTTCTGAAGAACCTAGGGGCAGGACAGGAATAAAGATGCAGACGTAGAGAATGGACTTGAGGACATGGGGAGGGGGAAGGGTAAGCTGAGACGAAGTGAGAGAGTGGCATGGACATATATACACTACCAAACGTAAAATAGCTAGCTAGTGGGAAGCAGCCACAAAGCACAGGGAGATCAGCTCATACTTCGTGACCACCTAGAGGGGTGGGATAGGGAGGGTGGGAGGGAGATGCAAGAGGGAGGGGATATGGGGATGTATGTATACATAGAGCTGATTCACTTTGTTATACAGCAGAAAATAACACAACACTGTAAAGCAATTATACTCCAATAAAGATGTTAAAAAAATAAATATTGACCTTTAGGTGATTATATGCATATTAAAGTTTTTAGAAGGAAGTGTACTTGATATCTACAAATAGTTTTTGAAATATACTGATATAAAAGGAAGGATTGAACTATACGTAGATGAAAGGATAAATAATAAAGTAAGTATAGTAAAATATTAAAAAAATGGGCAGAAGATCTAAATAGACATTTATCCAAAGAAGACATACAGATGGCCACACACACATGAACAGATGCTCAGTATTGCAAAGTATTAGAGAAATGCAAATCAAAACTACAATGAGGTATCGTCTCACACCAGTCAGAATGGCCATCATCAAAAAGTCTAGAAACAACAAATGCTGGAGAGGGTGTGGAGAAAAGGGAACCCTCTTGCACTGTTGGTGGGAATGTAAATTGATGCAGCCACTGTGGAGAATGAACTTACGGTTACCAGCAGGGAAGGATGGGGGAAAGGGATAGTCAGGGAGTTTGGGATCGACATGTACACACTGCTTTATTTAAAATAGGTAACCAGGGCCTCCCTGGTGGCGCAAGTGGTTGAGAGTCCGCCTGCCGATGCAGGGGATACGGGTTCGTGCCCTGGTCTGGGAGGATCCCATATGCCGCGGAGTGGCTGGGCCCGTGAGCCATGGCCGCTGAGCCTGCGCGTCCGGAGCCTGCGCGTCCGGAGCCTGTGCTCCGCAACGGGGGAGGCCACAACAGTGAGAGGCCCGCATACTGCAAAAAATAAATAAATAAATAAATAAATAAATAAATAAAATAAAATAAAATAGGTAACCAGCAAGGACCTACTGTGTAGCACAGGGAACTCTGCTCAGTGTTACGTGGCAGCCTGGATGGGAGGGGAGTTTGGGGGAGAATGGATACATGTATATGTATGGCTGAGTCCCTTTGCTGTGCACCTGAAACAATAACAACACTGTTACTTGGCTATACTTCAATATAAAATAAAAAGTTAAAAAAAAAAGTCTACAAGCAGTAAATGCTGGAGAGGGTGTGGAGAAAAGGGAACCCTCCTACACTGTTGGTGGGAGTGTAAATTGATAACAGCCACTATGAAGGACAGTATGGAGGTTCCTAAAAAAATTAAAAATAGAACTACCATGTGATCCAGCAGTCCCACGCCTGGACATGTATCCAGAGAAAACCATACTTCGAAAAGATATATGCACCCCAGTGTTCATTGCAGCACTGTTTACAATAGCCAAGACATGGAAGCAACCTAAATGCCCATTGACAGATGAATGGATAAAGAAGATATGGTACATATATACAATAGAATATTACTCAGCCATAAAAAAGAATGAAATAATGCCATTTGCAGCAGCATGGATCAACCTAGAGATGATCATAGTAAGTGAAGTAAGTCAGACAAAGACAAATATCATATGATATCACTTATATGTGGAATCTAAAAAAAATGATACAAATGAACTTATTTACAAAGCAGAAACAGACTCACAGACATAGAAATAACAAATTTATGGTTACCAGAGGGGAAAGGTGTCGGGGAGGGATAAATTAGGAGTTTGGGATTAACATATATACTACGCTGTATAAAATAGTCAACAAGGACCTACTGTATCGCACAGGGAACTCTACTCAATATTCTGTAATAACCTATATGGGAAAAGAATCTGAAAAAGAATGGATATATGTATAATTGAACCACTTTGCTGTACACGTGAAACTAACAAAACATTGTAAATCGACTATACTCAATATAAAATAAAAATTAAAAAAAAGTATATGACTGTAATCATGAGGAAATGTAAAGATAAACCCACGTTGAAGAATACTCTGCAAAATAATGGGCCTGTAATTTTTAAATAACTGGTAGTCATAGAAGTTAAGGAATCTGATGTCATGTAATAGTGGGTCTGAATAGCAGTTGGAAATTCTGAGCTTCACTGTGGGGAGGAGCTGGTTAGGCCATTCATTAGTGGACCCCTGACATAACTATTTAGGTCTTTCTTCGTGTGGTTGTTGCTTTCTGCAAAAAATTTTTGACCTGCAAAAAAAAAAATTTTTGACCTGCAAAAATTGTTGTGGAGCTAGGTGGGTGAAGATTTGTAACCCTTGGCATGGGTAGGGCCAGTGGGGCACCTAGCTTTAAGAATAACTAGTATAAGCCGAGTGAATTTTATTTTGCTGGGCAAGTCAGGGGAATGGTGGTGCTTTGACTGGGCCTGAATGTTGGGTTTTGGGGTTTCCCACAATTTTCAGAGTATGGAGTGCTTTATTAGAGTGGAGCCCTGTAGTATCTTTTACTCTTGGTGAGAGCATCCTTTTAACAGGTGTTTTTCTTCTGTGAGAGTCTGAGTGTGCTTTGAACAGCGCTTCACTTCCAAACCGTAGCACAAGTGTGCTCTGTGGACCAGCATCAACATCCTCTGGGAACTTCTTAGGAATGCAGAGTCTCAGGCCCCACCCCAGACCTGCTTGATCTGTGTTTTAACAAGACTCCCAGGCAGTTCATATATACAGTAAAGCATGAGAAACGCTGGTCTAGAGCAGTGGGTCACAAAATGTGGTCCCTGGACCAGCAGCATCAACATCGCCGGCAAAGTTGCTATAAAATGCACATTCTCGGGTTTCCCTGGTGGCACAGTGGTTGAGAGTCCGCCTGCCGATGCAGGGGCCACGGGTTCGTGCCCCGGTCCAGGAAGATCCCACAGGCTGTGGAGCGGCTGGGCTGCTGAGCCTGCGCGTCCAGAGCCTGTGCTCCGCAACAGGAGAGGCCACAACAGTGAGAGAACCTCGTACCGCAAAAAAAAAAATAAATAAAAAAAATAAAATGCACATTCTCAGGCCCCAAATCCCAGACCCCCGAACCAGAAACTCTGGGTGAAACCCCAGTATGTGCTTTAACAAGCCCTGTAGGTAATGCTAATTCATGTTTAAGTTTGAGAACCACTCTGGAGCACTGTGTTTCCACAGTTTTGATCTGGACTCATGGTGAAAAATATATTTTACATCATGACCCAAAACACACACACACACACACACACACACACACACACACACACACTCTCTAGAAGTTTAATAAAACAATGGTTATCTTACCAAGTGCTATATCTACTTTGATATTTTCCATTTTATTCTGTTAAATATATATGTGTGTGTATAAACTTATTTATAAAGAAAATCTGGCCATGACCCACACAGCTGATTACAAAGCCACTAATAGACCATGCACTGCAGTTTAAGGACTGATGCTCTTGAACAGGGTCTCTTAACCTTCTTCTGTGCTGTGGCCCCTTTTGACAGTCTGGTAAAGCTCTGGATCTCTTGTCAGAATAATGCTTTTTAAGTGTATACAGTAATATACACGGAGCTGTAAAAGAAACCAATTATATAGGGTACCAAAATATTAAACCAATGTGTGATATGGTGATATATTGTATTTTCTTATTCATAGTGAGATTTAGTGGTGGGTCTTGTAACTACTATCATTTCAAAGTAGGGATGGGTATAAATGATAGTTCAAGTTACTTGCAATAATTGTTATATGAAGTGAAAATGGCTGTGATTTCAATTGGTGACAAAGTTACGGTTACTGATAATAATACTGTGGTTTGTTGAGTACATGCATATTTGAAAAAAAAAAGCTGCATTTCGGTTTAAGGTAAGTGAAAATAAAGATGTAATTTTTTCCCCCGTCTAACTTCAGACTTCCAAAATTCTCAGGTTAAGCACTCTTGCTCAAGAGGAACCTTTCTCTGGAGAAGAGTTCCCAGGCTTTAAGACTGTGTGTCAAAAAATTACCTTCCTGGAATTTCTTAAAACTGCTGCTTCATCGATGGCATTTCTTCTTATTTTCTAGCACCACGGTAATGGAGTTCTGTTTTGTTTTTTTCCTCACCAACACAGTAGGAGGTTTCCCTTTTCTCCACATCCTCACCACCATTTATTTTTTGTGTTCTTTTTGATGTTAGCCATTCTGACAGGGGTGAGGTGATACCTCATTGTGGTTTTGATTTGCATTTACCTGATGCAGAAATCAGCATTTTAAAATTTAATTTAATTTTTATTTTATTTTGGAGTATAGTTGATTTATAATGTTGTTAGATTCAGATGTACAGCAAAGTGATTCAGTTATACATATACATGTATCCATTCTTTTTCTTTTTTTGTTTTTGGCCACGCTGTGCAGCTTGTAGGATCTTAGTTCCCCGACCGGGGATTGAACCCCAGCCCTCAGCAGTGAGAGCACAGAGTCCTAATGACCGCCGGGGAATTAATTCCCCATATATCCATTCTTTTTCAGATTCTTTTCCCAAGTAATGGAGTTTTCCTTTAAAATCTTCTTCTCTATTGCTTTCCTGAGGTCACCTCAGGCCCCAATGCAATCTATTGACAGTGTTTCTTCTCTAGTCTCCCCCATCTCAACACACCACCCAGCTGCTCAAACCAGATTCCTGGGATCGTTCTCTGGGCCAGGGGTTCTGGATTCAGGGTCTGAATCTGGGGCCCACGGTTTACTAGCTGTGTCACCTTGGACAAGCGACAAGCCCCCCTTTCTCTGCCTGTGAGACTGGGATGGCAGCAGTGCCCACCTCATAGGACTGTTCTGAGTATTACATGAGACATGCCAGGTATTGCACTGGAACAGCCTGGCCTGGACTTAAGTGGTTAGTGAGTGTTATCCATTACACTTATGCTTGAGTTCTTCCTTTCCCTTATTCCTTAAACTCAGTTTGTCAGAAAATTTGTATAGAGTCTCCCTACAGGTATATTTCACATTTATCTACTTCTGTCTGTTTCCGTTGCCGTCATCCTACTCGAAACTTTCATGCATTCTCATTGGCACTTCTGACTGGTGTCTCTCCTTCCTCTTGACTTACTCCAATCAGTTTCCCCTATAACAACCGTCTGATTTTTTTTAAAGTGAATGATCTTCTAAAAATGTTAGTGACCACCGTACGTTTAGAACCATCCAGTGGCTTCCCATCAAGCCTTTCCCTGACCTGCAGCCTGTGTTTTTGGCCCCTGCCTCCTTTCCAGTGTTTGTTCGTGCTGTGCTGTTTCTCTGGTCCGCCTCTAAACTTGCCCGTGTACCCACTATTCTGTGGCCACGTTGGCTGTCCCTCCGTTACTTGGGTAGCCTGGTCCTTTCATACTTTGAGGCCATTGTGTGTGACCCTCCCTCTGCTCAGCTGCATGTTTCTGCCCTTCCTCAGCTCCCGTCCTTCTCATCTCTGCAGCTATTGGTTCCTTAGAGAGCCTTTCCTAACCACCCCTACCTAAATGAGGGCACCAGGTTCCTCCTTTATCAGCCTGAGGCTCCCTAAACACATCAACAAAGTGAATATTGCCTCTCCATCAGGGAAAAGGATAATTAACAGCCTGTGATTATGAAACATGCAACTCCGAGAGGAGTGTGCACCTTTAACAGAAAGAATAATTTTACACATTGTGAACATTAAGTGATTGTAGAGCTATTTTAAGAAATTGTTATCTTGAAATTGTTCAAGAAGGTCTTTGATATTGTTATTCAAGAACAAAGAGAGGCCTGCCCACTGAACCTGTCTGCAGAGGGTGATGGAGGTACTCATAACCCAGCCGTGTGCCTCCTCGCTGCTGTCAGTCATTTCTGCTCCAAAGGGTAAAGCAGACGTCATAAAATTTCCCTCCTTGAAGTAGCTGCCTGGTTGCTGATAGAACCCTTCATGCTCCTCTCTCCTAAAGTGAATGGTCAGTTGCTGCTCAGACATGAGAAGGATGTCTCATGATTAGACGGTAGAAACCAGTATGGTAATATCTGGATCCTGGTTCTAATTTTTGAGTTTGGAGTGAAGAGGCAGAATAATGACTCCCTGATTGGACTCGGTCAAATTTCTCTGTGTTTTGACATTTCTGCCTTGTTACTTATTTTTAATTAATCCTAGGCCAGAGAAAGGAGGCACTCCTGATTTTTGGCAGTTGCCTAAAGCAGCCAGGAAAAGGGTGATACGAATTGAGAATCATGTTGTGAACCACTTCAGTGACCTTTGTAGTTTTTCTTTCAAATAAGTGTCCCAAAGGACACTGGGACAGATGCTTGAATTTAGGATAATAAGTATAAACACCTGGTACTCCTGTTTGGCTAAATGGTGTTCCTGATTAAATAAAAATGTGGTCTCTTTTGGGGAAAGGCTACTTTTTTTTTGACATACTTTAGCAGAACTCATGCACAGAAGTATTCCTGGTATGGGCTGTGGGTAATGATAATCATTTGGAAAATGATGTGTCTAAAAATAAAATACAGTTTTCTTATTGCAAGAAAGTAACATATACTTAATTTTTAGAAATTCTACCATAATTCTGCCCTCCAATCAAGCCAAACTTTTCATATTTTTCTTGTTCCCCTATAGATGTTTATATGTTTATCTTTCTATATAGTTGTAATCTTGCTGTGATCATCTTGTATTCTGATTTATGTTATGTTATGATTTTTATGTTTCATTTTTAATGGCTGTATAACATTCTATCAAGTAGACATGTCATAACCATTCTCTTGTTGGTTGATTTGCTTTATGATGTATTTTTTATGATATACTTTTAATGATGTCTTTGTTTTGCTCTAATTTTGCAGGCAGAGACATTTGTTTGGGTTAACAGTGCATCAGCACATTCCCAGAGTGTTGCCAAGGCCAAATATGAATTTTTATTTGGCAGATCTGAAGAGAAAACTCCAGATACTAGTAAGTGTTTCCCTACCTTCCTCTTTCAGGTAACAGATAGGAAGTCCTATTGAAATTTCAAATCTCAGAAGCTGAGAATTCTTCAAATCAAGAAGTGACTTGAAATTACCTAAAACAGGCTACTAGAATCACATCCTGTATTTCTGAGTTCTACACCTTAGGAAGATGTAGAATTATTAGTGAATAATTAAAGCAAACAGGTTTCACAGAGGTAGGAAGGCAGCGGTGCAGATGGAGAAAAGGTACTCAGTCAGAAGGAGATAAAGGCCATAGGAGTCTTGGGAGTCAGGCAGAGGAGGGTACTGAATGTGGTTAAGAGCCTTGGCTCTTTAGCTAGGCTTCTTGAGCGTCATTTCTGGCCTTGTAACTTATGAGATGCGTGACCTTGAGTAAGTTGTCTAAGCTATTTTTGCCTCAGTTTTCTCATCTGTAAAATGGGATTATAGTGATATATGTCTCAGAAATCTTTTGAGGATTAGGTAGATTGACGTATGTAAGGATCTCAAAACCATACTTGGCATGTAATAAATGCTATGGAAGTCTTTGATCACTATCATCATCATATTCCTGACCTTTGAAGCTGACATTTAGAAAAAATACAATCCTGACTCTCCTCAACTCCATCACTGTCTGACACTGATTTCTGTTTTGGGTAGATAAGGAATCTGACCTAATGTATTGGTAGCTGTTGTTCAGTTGAAGAAGTCAAATGCTAACTATTAATTTTGATTTATGTGTTAGATGGGATTATATAATGGGCTCCCTAATACCTGGGGCTGGCAAGAATGCAGTGTATATCAATAATTCCTTTTACCTTAATAATGAATACTTATTAGATATTTCAGTAGTTGGGGACTCTTAATGAAGTATAAAACAGCTAAATTATTTTAAAAAAATCATTCTGGTTTTATTATGTAGCATAAATACCTAGCATTCTAGGCTTGAGGTTTGGGGCACTTAATCATTTATTCACTTTGTCTCAGGGAGTACTGACTGTCATCACCCCAAGACTGTGTAAAACTCCTCCTTGGCATAGCCTTAACTTTGTGATTTTGTGCTAATTAAGCTGTTTTTAACTTTGATAAAACATGATTTTTACTTCACTATATAGAGATACTATCAAATATCTACATAGTCCTTTGACTTATTGGTGGGTGAGTTTGGGTCTACCTTACTCATAGGTTTTGTAGTTTTCCAAGTGTACCTGAGGAGAATCAGAATGACATTTTAAACCTCCTGTTCCTTATTTGCCTTGGTAAAAATGGTTGGTGTTATTTATTTCTAGTGTGATGTTATTCCGCAGGTGTGTAAGTGTGCATGCATTTATTAAATCTATTTAATGAACACTTGTTGTGTGCTAGTCACCTGTGCTGGGCACTGTCATGGTACAAAGGAGTAGAAGACAGTCCTTGCCACCTGGGGACTAATTCTTTGGTCAGAGAGAGGGAATGATCACTTTCAGCTGTGCTGGTGATGGCTTCATGGAGGAGGTGAAAGTTGCACTGTTCTTAAAGAATGACTAGTATTCTGATTAATTGAGTTTTGGGGAGGGCATTTCAGACTGAGGGAAGGGTATGAGCAAGGGTGTGATGGCAGAAAATACAAATTTTTTGGATAACATGGAGGAAACTGCCCAGGTTGGTTTGCAAAGCATATCTGTGAGAGATAGGTTTAGAAAGATAACCATTTAGAAAGGGGCAGAATCATGGAGGGTGAAGAGTGTGCATTTTAATTTAGGTACGTGGAGATGAAGTACCAGGTACTGTTTTTTTTTTTTTATCTACTTTTTATTTTTTTATTGGGGTATAGTTGCTTTACAATGTTGTGTTAGTTTCTGCTGAAAACGAAGTGAATCAGCTCTATGTGTATATATATCCCCTCCCTCTTGGACCTCCTTCAACACCCCCCAATCCCACCCATTTAGGTCACCACAGAGCACTAAGTGGAACTCCCTGCGCTATACAGCAGGTTCCCACTAGCTATCTGTTTTACACATGCTAGTGTATACATGTCAATCCTAATCTCCCAATTCATCCCACCTCCACTTCCCGCCCCGCCTGCCGGCACCCCCCAGCCTGTGTCCACACATTTGTTTGCTATGTCTGTGTCTCTATTCCTGCTCTGCAGATAGGTTCATCTGTACCATTTTTCTAGATTCCACATATATGTGGAATATATATATACAATATATATACAATAATTGTTTTTCTCTTTGACTTACTTCACTGTGTATGACAGTCTCTGGGTCCATCCACGTCTCTGCAAATGACTCAGTTTCATTCCTTTTTATGACTGAGTAATATTCCATTGTATATATGTACCACATCTTCTTTATACATTCCTCTGTTGATGGACATTTAGGTTGCTTCCATGTCCTGGCTATTGTAAATAGTGCTGCAATGAACATTGGGGTGCATGTGTCTTTTTGAATTATGGTTTTCTTAGGGTATATGCCCAATAGTGGGATTGCTTGGTCATATGGTAATTCTATTTTTAGTTTTTTAAGGAACCTCCATACTGTTCTCCACAGTGGCTGTATCAATTTACATTCCCACCAACAGTGCAAGAGGGTTCCCTTTCTGCACACCCCCTCCAGCATTTATTCTTTGTAGATTTTTTTTTTTGTGTGTGTGGTACGTGGGCCTCTCACTGTTGTGGCCTCTCCCATTGCAGAGCACAGGCTCTGGACGCGCAGGCTCAGCGGCCATGGCTCACGGTCCCAGCCGCTCTGTGGCACGTGGGATCTTCCCAGATTGGGGCACAAACCTGTGTCCCCTGCATTGGCAGGCGGACTCTCAACCACTGCTCCACCAGGGAAGCCCCTTTTTGTAGATTTTTTGATGATGGTCATTCTGACCAGTGTGAGGTGATACCTCATTGTAGTTTTGATCTACGTTTCTCTAAAAATTGCTAATAATAATTGCTAATAATTAGCAATGTTGAGCATCTTTTCATGTGCCTCTTGGCCATCTGTATGTATTCTTTGAGAAATGTCTCTTTAGGTCTTCTGCCCATTTTTTTATTGGGTTGTTTGTTTTTTTGATATTGAGCTGCATGAGCTGTTGGTATATTTTGGAGATTAATCCCTTGTCAGTTGGTTTGTTTGCAAATATTTTCTCCCATTCTGAGGGTTGTGTTTTCATCTAGTTTATGGTTTTCTTTGCTGTACAAAAGCTTTTAAGTTTAATTAGGTCCCATTTGTTTATTTTTGTTTTTATTTTCATTACTGTAGGAGGTGGGTCAAAAAAGATCCTGCTGTGATTTATGTCAAAGAGTGTTGTGCCTATGTTTTTCTTGAAGAGTTTTATAGTATCTGGCCTTACATTTAGGTCTTTAATCCATTTTGAGTTTATTTTTGTGTATGGTGTTAGGGAGTGTTCTAATTTCATTCTTTTACATGTAGCTGTCCAGCTTTCCCAGCACCACTTATTGAAGAGGCTGTCTTTTCTCCACTGTATATCCTTGCCTCCTTTATCAAAGGTAAGGTGACCATATGTGTGTGGGTTTATCTCTGGGCTTTCTATCCTGTTCCATTGATCTATATTTCTGTTTTTGTGCCAGTACTGTCTTGCTTACTGTAGCTTTGTAGTATAGTCTGAAGTCAGGGAGCCTGATTCCTCTAACTCTGTTTTTCTTTCTCAAGATTGCTTAGCTATTTGGAGTCTTTTGTGTTTCCACACAAATTGTAAAATTTTTTGTTCTAATTCTATGAAAAATGCCATTGGTAATTTGATAGGGATTGCATTGAATCTATAGATTGCTTTGGGTAGTAGAGTCATTTTCACAATATTGATTCTTCCAATCCAAGAGCATGGAATATCTCTCCATCTGTTGGTATCACCTTTAATTTCTTTCATCAGTGTCTTATAGTTTTCTGCATACAGGTCTTTTGTCTCCCTAGGTAGGTTTATTCCTAGGTATTTTATTCTTTTTGTTGCCATGGTAAATGGGATTGTTTCCTTACTGATTTTTTGTTGTTAGTGTATAGGACTGCAAGAGATTTTTGTGCATTAATTTCGTATGCTTCAACTTTACCAAATTGATTAGCCCTAGTAGTTTTCTGGTGGCATCTTTAGGATTTTCTCTGTATAGTATCATGTCATCTGCAAACTGAGAGTTTTACTTTTTCTTTTCCAAATTGTATTCCTTTTATTTCTTTTTCTTCTCTGATTGCTGTGGCTAGGACTTCCAAAACTATGTTAAATAATAGTGGCAAGAGTGGACATCCTTGTCTTGTTCCTGATCTTAGAGGAAATGCTTTCAGTTTTTCACCATTGAGAATGATGTTTACTATAGGTTTGTCGTATATGGCCTTTATTATGTTGAAGTAGGTTCCCTCTGTGCCCACTTCCTGGAGAGTTTTTATTTTAAATGGGTGTTGAATTTTGTCTAAAAGCTTTTTTCTGCATTTGTTGAGATGATCATGTGGTTTTTTTCCTTTAATTTGTTAATATGATGTATCACATTGATTGATTTGCTTATACTGAAGAATCCTTGCAATCCTTGCATTCCTAGGATAAATCCCACTTGACCATGGTGTATGATCCTTTAATGTGTTGTTGGATTCTGTTTGCTAGTCATTTTTTGAGGATTTTGGCGTCTATGTTTATCAGTGATACTGGTTTGTAATTTTCATTTTTTGTGATATCTTTGTCTGGTTTTGGTGGCAGGGTGATGGTGGTCTCGTAGAACAAGTTTAGGAGTGTTCCTCCCTCTGCACATTTTGGGAAGAATTTGAGAAGGATCAGTGTTAGCGCTTCTCTAAATGTTTGATAGAATTCACCTGTGAAGCCACCTGGTCCTGGACTTTTGTTTCTTGGAAGATTTTAAGTTACAGTTTCAATTTCATTACTTGTGATTGGTCTGTTTATATTTTCTATTTCTTCCTGGTTCAGTCTTAGAAGTTGTACCTGTTAAAGAATTTGTTCATTTCTTCCAGATTGTCCATTTTATTAGCATATAGTTGTTTGTAGTAGTCTCTTATGATCCTTTATATTTCTGTGGTGTCATTTGTAGTTTGTCATTTTTCATTTCTAATTTTATGGATTTGAGTCCTCCTTTTTTACTTGATGAGTCTGGATAAAGGTTTATCAGTTTTGTGTATCTTCTCAAAGAACCAGTTTAGTTTTTTTGATCTTTGGTATTGTTTTCTTCCTTTCTATTTCATTTATTTCTGCTCTGATCTTTATGATTTCTTTCCTTCTACTAATTTTGGGTTTTCTTTGTACTTCTTTCCCTAGTTGCTTTGGGTGTTAGGTTAGATTGTTTGAGATTCTTCTTGTTTCTTTTTTTTTTTTTTTTTGTGGTACGCGGGCCTCGCACCGTTGTGGCCTCTCCTGTTGAGGAGCACAGGCTCCGGACGCACAGGCTCAGCCGCCATGGCTCACTGGCCCAGCCGCTCCACGGCATGTGGGATCTTCCTGGACCGGGGCACGAACCCGTGTCCCCTGCATTGGCAGGCGGACTCTCAACCACTGCGCCACCAGGGAAGCCCTCTTCTTGTTTCTTGAGGTGAGACTGAATTGCTATATTCAGAACTGAATAGAACTGCTTTTGCTGCATCCCATAGTTTTTGGGTCATTATGTTGTCGTTGTCATTTGTTTCTGTGTGTTGTTTTATTTCTCTTTGATTTCTTCAGTGATCTCCTCGTTAGTAGCATTTGTTTAGACTCCATGTGTTTGTATTTTTTACAGTTTTTCCCTGTAATTAATTTCTTTTTAAAAAAGTTATTTATTCATTTATTTATTCATTGATTGATTGATTGATTGATTGATTGTTGTGCTGGGTCTTCATTGCTGCCTGTGGGCTTTCTCTTGATAAAGCAAGTGGGGACTGCTCTTTGTTGCGAGCTAGGCTGCACGGGTGTCTCATTGCAGTGCCTTCTCTTATTGTGGAGCAGAGGTCTAGGCACGTGGGCTTCAGTAGTTGTGGCACGTGGGCTCAGTAGTTGTGGCTTGCCGGCTCTAGAGCGTAGGCTCAGTAGCTGTGGCACACAGGCTTAATTACTCTGTGGCAAGTGGGATCTTCCTGGATCAGGGATCAAACCCATGACCCCTGCATTGGCAGGTGGATTCTTAGCCACTGTGTCACCAGGGAAGTCCCTGTAATTGATTTCTAATCTCATAGCTTTGTGGTCGGAAAAGATGCTTGATATGATTTTAGTTTTCTTAAATTTACCAAGGCTTGATTTGTGACCCAAGATGTGATCTATCCTGGAGAATATTCTGTATGCACTTGAGAAGAAAGTGTACTCTGCTGCTTTTGGATGGAATGTCCTGTAAATATCAATTAAGTCTTTCTGGTCTGTTGTGTCATTTAAAGCTTGTGTTTCCTTGTTGAGTTTCTGTCTGGATGATCTCTTCATTGGTGTAAGTGGGGGGTTAAAAGTCCCCCACTATTATCGTGTTACTGTCAATTTTCCCTTTTAAGCCTTATGTATTGAGGCAGTCCTCTGTTGGGTGCATAAATATTTATAATTATTATGTCTTCTTCTTGGATTGATCCCTTGATCATTATGCAGTGTTCTTCCTTGTCTCTTGTAACAATCTTTATTTTAAAGTATATTTTATCTGATATGAGTATTGGTACTCCAGCTTTCTCTTGATTTCCATTTGCATGGAATATCTTTCTGTGTCTTCTCAGTTTCAGTCTGTGTATGTGTCTCTAGGTCTGAAGTGGGTCTCTTGTAGATAGCATATATACAGGTCTTGTTTTTGTATTCATTCAGCCAATCTGTATCTTTTGATTAGAGCATTTAATCCATTTACATTTAATGTAATTATCGATATCTGTGTTACTATTACCATTTTCTTTATTGTTTTGGGTTTGTTTTTGTAGGTCTTTGTCTTTTCTTGTGTTTCCTGCCTAGAGAAGTTCCTTTAGCATTTGTTGTAAAGCTGGTTTGGTGGTGCTGAATTCTCTAAGCTTTTCCTTGTGTGTAAAGCTTTGGATTTCTCTGTCAAATCTGAATGAGATCCTTGCTCGGTAGAGTAATCTTGGCTGTAGGTTCTTCTGTTTCATCACTTTAGGTATATCCTGCCAATGCCTTCTAGCCTGCAGAGTTTCTACTGAAAAATCAGCTGATAACCTTATGGGGATTCCTTTATATGTTATTTTTTGTTTTTCCCTTGAAGCTTTTAATATTTTTTCTTTGAATTTAATTTTTGTTAGTTTGATTAATATGTGTCTCGCCGTGTTTCCCCTAGGGCGTATCATGTATGGGACTCTCTGCACGTCCTCGACTTGGGTGACTGTTTCCCATGTTAGGGAAGTTTTTGACTATAATCTCATCAAATATGTTTTCAGACCCTTTCTCTTTCTCTTCTTCTTCTGGGACGCCTATAATTCGAATGTTGGTGTGTTTAATGTGGTGCCAGATGTCTGTGAGAATGTCCTCATTTCTTTTCATTCTTTTTTCTTTATTCTGCTCCTCAGCAGTTATTTCCACCATTCTATCTTCCAGCTCACTTATTCGTTCTCCCTCAGTTATTCTGCTATTGATTCCGTCCAGTATATTTTTCATTGTAGTTATTGTGTTGTTCATCACTGTTTGTTCTTTAGTTCTTCTAGGTCCTTGTTAAACATTTCTTGTATCTTCTTGATCTGTGCCTCCATTCTATTTCTGAGATTTTGGATCATCTTTACTATCATTACTGTGAAATCTTTTTCAGGTAGGTTGCCTATTTCCTCTTCATTTATTTGGTCTTGTAGGTTTTTACCTTCCTTCTTTGGCTGTAACATATTTTTTTGTCACCTTATTTTTCTTTTGATTGGTGGGGCTGTTTTCCTGTCTTGCTGGTTGTTTCGCTTGAGGTGTCCAGTACTGGAGTTTGCCGGCAGTTGTGTGGAGCTGGGTCTTGGTGCCGAGATGAGGATCTCTGGGAGACCTCACACTGATTAATATTCCCTGGGACCTGAAGTTCTGTTAGTCCACTGGCTTAGACTTGGTGCTCCCACCACAGGAGCTCAGGCCAGACCCCTGGCCTGAGAAACAAGACCCTGTAAGCTATACAGTGCAGCAAAAAAAAAAAAAAAAAAAAAAAAAAAAGCAACAAACAGAAAAGAGCAGAACAATAACAAAGAATAAAAAATAGAATTAGAAAAATTAAAAATACATTAGAAAAAATAATAAAAATGAAACAACAAAACAGAACCACAACAGCAAAAGCAAAAAAAGAGAAGAAAATAAAGAAAAAAAAAGAGATTAAAAAAAAGTAAAAAAATAAATATTCCACGGTGCCTCCTCTATCAGTGTCCTTCTCCCGATTGTGAGCAACAGCTAACCCCCACCTCCCCAGTGGGCCCTCCAAGATCTCCAGGTAGGTCTGTGGACTCACTATGTCAACCCTACATCTGTGTGTGTTCCTCTCACCAGCATCTGTTCCTGGAGCTGGCCCGGAGCACACATGCCCATGCAGGCCAGCTGGGGCACAGGTGTTCACAGGCACACCCACAGGGGCTGGAGGAGGCCTTGGAGGGGGGTGGCGTTTGGCCCACCTGGACCCATGCGGCCAGAGGAGGCTTTGTTAGGGGTGGGCCTCAGACCTGGGACCCGTGCAGTCGGAAGAGCCTTTGGCTGGGGCCACTCAGGTCCGGAACTCATGCGGCCGGAAGAGGCCTTGTGTTGGGGGCTCAGGCCCAGGACTCGTGCAGCTGGAAGAGGCCTTGGTGGGGAGGAGGAATTCAGGCCCAGGATCTGTGCCACCGGGAGAGGCCTTGGTGGGGGCAGGAGTTCAGGCCCGGGACCCCAGCAGGCTCATGGGGGCCCAAGGGGCTGGGGGAGATGCTGGCCGCATTACCCTCCAGTCCCCTGATTCCGTGAAGGTCCCTCTCCTTCCCTGCTGATCCTCTTGCTGTGAGTGGGTGCCTCCAAGCGTGGGAACCTCTCCCCTCCCCCAGCCCCTCCCCCCAGGGGTGCCAGTCCCGTCCCACCTCCACTTTTCTCCCCCCTCTTCCTTCCCATGTCCTACCTGGTCGAGTGGGGATTTCTCCCATCCTTTTAGGGGTCCAAGGTCCCCCACCAGCGCCTAGTTGGTGCCCTTTTTGTGAGGAGGTGCGAACTCTGTGTGTTCCTACTCAGCCATCTTGACTCCACTGTTCTTGTTTTTCTAACGCTCGAGCCTGGGGTAACCGTATTTCTCCAGGTACCATTTTAGAGAGATAAATCAAGATGGGTTGATCTGGAAATTGGAAGGGGGAGCAGAAGTTGTTGCTTATCGTAGGAGGGGTGTAGGATGCAAGTGTATATTGACTTTGGGAAAGTACTTTTTTTTTCTAATCTTCACAAAGAAATGATGGCACATTTTTATCATTTCAAAAATACTCTTGAAGTTTCATTATATTGACCATTCATCTATTGTCAAAACACTGCCCAAACTCAGAAGACCATAAGGAAAGGTAGTCGAGAGAATAGGACAGTGTTTTGATTTGAATTTGATTGATAGGCATACCTCTTCCCACTTGTTTTTTGTTTTTCCAAGTGGATTAAATAAGTGACTGAAACTGACTGAGTGCTCCAGAAATAGCCTTCTGGAGAAACAGAAATGCTGACATTGCGTTTTGAATGCATCCCAAGTAATATTCAGGTGGTAGCCTCTTAGTAATGCAGCCGAATCAGTGGAGGTCAGTTGACTCATGGCCCCAGTTAGGCCCAAGGAAAGTGTCGCTGCTCTAGGGACAGGAGGCTTAGGCTTTGCCACTCGGTGGGGACTTAACATGGGCTGTGGGTGGGAGTTTCTAGGGAAGACAATTCAAGATAGTTTGCAAAGTGTTGCTTATTGCAGGGGTTTTGAATCTGTGGCAGAGTTTGGGGGTGTTGGATGGGGTATGGGAGAACATGAGAACAGAAGAAAGAGTCCCTTGGCTGGGAATTAAGGTCTGGATTCTGTGATCTGTTCATCGGTGTAGTGAAAGAGGTGACCTTGCTTCTCTTTATTCCCTGCTGCTTTCTGGGAGCTGTCACAGCTTTCAGGAGCTCTTCAAGGGCACGTCTGTAGTTGGTAATTGCTGAGAAGCTTTGAGCTAGTGTGGCATCATTTGTGCTGTGACTTAATGAGGAGCGGGAGGCGAGTCACCAGAGGTTCCCCTCTTCCATTCTGATCAGCTGTTGGAATATGTGTGGAGCTGCATTGAACTACAAAGAGGTAAAAAAGAGGTGCCACAGGAGCCCACCTGGGGCCACCTGTGAAGCAACACCTCCCAGACTTACCCCTTGCCCCTCGTTTTCTCTCCTGGCTGTTGCGCTGAGGCTGCTGACTTCTCTCAGCTCGTCAGATGGAGTCCGCTCTGACAGGAGGAGGCTTCATTTTGGGAAAGTACACTCTTTGAAGTGTTCCTAAGGCAGTATCAGATGGCTGAGGTTGGTATGTCTTTTGGGGGAAAATCCAGAGGGAAGAAGTGCTTGAGAAAGTCTTTGAAGAAGAGTGAGACTGTTCCTTGGCTTGTGGGGAGGACACGTGACTTGTGGAAGCGAGTGAGGGAGCGAAGGGCCCGTGGTATCCTGCCTGAGAAAGGGAACTGACTTCTCGTATTAGCTCTCGGAAGTTTACAGACTCTCACTCCTACCTTCTCTACTGATTTTTAAACTTTGAGATAAGTAGGTAGGAAATAAGCTTCAACAGTATTGAAGAAATTGTCCAAGGGCATGTAGTTTAGATGCTTTCAAGTCAGGTGGAGGCCAGGGAAGAGGTGGGGGGCTGGCGGTTGATGAACTGGTTTTCCAGAGCTCTGATGGGCAGAGTCACTCGTGTGGAATTGAAGCCCCAGCCTGCAGCCCAGATGGGGTAGGTGTCCAAGTGTATCGTCTCGTGACATCTGGAAATTGACACAAACGTGCTGGGCTGGTGAAACCCCACAAGTTACTGCTGAAGTACATGCAAAACCACCCAGAGGGGCCCTTTCACAGCCCAGGACATAGAAGACCCTCATATTAATGAATAGATCAGTGACCTTAAAATGGACAAGCTCACAATAAAGTGGTAAAAACTGCAAAAAGGAAGGAGCTTCCATGGGAGGGAAGGTCAGCATACACAGCAAGCAGGGAAATCAAGACCCACAGAGCCAGAGATAGTAGAATATTCTGAAACTATAATAGGTTTGTTTAAAAGATAAAAGAGGGAACCAGTATGATAAAGGAGGAAAGTATGAGGTAGAGAACATGCATATATGAACAGAAAATAACTTACAGAAAATGAGTAATATAAATAGAGAAAGTTATTTATTTATTTTTAATTTTATTTATCTATTTTTTTGCGGTATGCGGGCCTCTTACTGTTGTGGCCTCTCCCGTTGTGGAACACAGGCTCCGGACGCACAGGCTCAGCAGCCATGGCTCATGGGCCCAGCGGCTCCACGGCATGTGGGATCTTCCCGGACCAGGGCACGAACTCGTGTCCCCTGCATTGGCAGGCGGACTCTCAACCACTGCGCCACCAGGGAAGACCTGAGCAGAGTTTTTGAGGCGCAGGTGGAATGGGTGCTGGCAAGACAGATGTTTCAGACAGTGGAAGAAGTGTATGTAAAGCTGTGGTGCTGTGAAAACCATGGATTGTTCAGAGCAGCTGGTGTCAGTGGGGATAGAGGGTGGGTGTGAGGGAGAAGGATCGGGACAGGCAAGGGCCAGGCTGTGCACAGTGTTATGTGCCCTGCTAAGGAGTATGTGTTTCATTGGATTTTTTAAAATAATGGATTGATTCTTTATATTTGGGATTTAGGGAATCAGTCTGAAAGCAGCGTGGAGATTGGATTGCAGATATGGAGAGGTGAGATTGGAGAGGTGAGATTGGAGGCAGTGTGCCTTGTTAGGAAGGTGTGTGCGCGCACACACGCACGTACGCACACACATGCACATACAGCAGACGCACGCGCAGCACACACACACTCACATGCGCGCGCACATACACCCCTGTGGCTTAAAGAAAATACAAGTTTCGTCTTCTCTTCTGTGAAAGGAATCCAGACGAGAGAGGGCTCGGGCGGTGGTTCTGCAATGTCAAATGTGCCGCACGCCTCTGGGCTGTTTGGTCTGCCATCCTTTAAACATTTCCCATCTTCTAATATGGTTGGTCGAGTTCCAGCCAATTCCTGAGAGCACAGAGGAGGAAGAGGGCAATCAGAAGGGCAAAGGGGCATGTGCCATCTGTACTTTAAGGATATTTTGAAGACTATCCTTACCACAGAACATTTTCAGTTACAGCTCATTGCGTATAGTGTGGTGCCATGGAAAATGCAGAAAATGTAATCTTTAGCCATGTGCCCAGCTAAAAGCTGGGAGTTCTGTTTGTAAGGCAGGGGAGGTGGGCAGTGGGCTCAGACCACCTGTGTGATTGCCACAGAGCAGTACAGGGATGCAAGGGGCTCATGATGATGACGGGGCTGAGGCAGTGGCAGCAGGGAAGAAGGCAGAGTGCAGAGAGGGAGGCGCTGCTCTGGGCGCCGGATTGGGTGTGGAAAGGAGGACAGAGGGAGGCGCTGAGGGCGGTTCTGCTTTGGGCAGCCGGGTGGACGGTGGTGCCTTCCAACAAGGTACAGGCTGGAAGGAGGAGCAGGTACGGGGTGGTAAGGAGAACGGTGACAGCCCACTATGCTGGGTTTGGGACCCTGGCACTTTCACGTGGGGATGTCCGGTGGGCAGGGGGTGTGTGGGGCTCCTCCAGGGAGAAGAGACTTTGGAAGTGGATGTATTGCCCAGGGAACATGTGCACCACGGGAAGACTGCAAGTGGTACCTTGAAGAAGGTAAATATTTAAAGGGTGCTTAAAAGGAATTCAGGGGCTTCCCTGGTGGCGCAGTGGTTGAGAGTCCGCCTGCCGATGCAGGGGACACGGGTTCGTGCCCCGGTCCGGGAAGATCCCACATGCCATGGAGCGGCTGGGCCCGTGAGCCATGGCCGCTGAGCCTGCGCGTCCGGAGCCTGTGCTCCGCAAGGGAGAGGCCACAACAGTGAGAGGCCCACATACTGCAAAAAAAAAAAAAAAAAAAAAGTGGAATTCAGGATGATGAGCCAGGGAGATAGAAGGAAAAGCAGAACAGGAAGATATTGGGAAGTAAGAGGGAAGAGATTGTAATAAGAAGGGACTAATTGGGCCCAGTAAAGAAAGGCTGAAGTGTCTAGCAATTAAGAGGTGATGGATGCAGTAAAATAGAGAAATAGATGTTTGTGTGTTTCGGTATCTCTGTCTGTATGTATGAGATACGGGTGTGTGTATATGTGTAAAGTTGTTTAGATCAACAGCATGATCCAAAATGATCATAATGAGTGTCAAAATCACTCAGGGTAGATGGCTGCTGAGCTGATCTCTAGGAGTGGAGTCTGCATATCCTGTGTCCCCCCTTCCCCCTTGGCAGCCCACTTTGGGTTTTTGTCACTGTGATAGGGCAGTAACTAGGTCTCTCAAGCTAAAATTCTGTATATATTTATTGCTAAGTGAGCATGTTTTTATGGGCAGAGAGGGGTAGATATTTAATGCAAGGACTAGTGTGCCTTGAGAAACATGACATGGTTTAAAAAATGTGATGAAATTAGGGTCCCAGCTGCCACTGTTCACCCCCTTCTTTGAGCTTTAGCATCAGGCTGTGAGTGAGGATGGGGGACTGCTTAGGATTGCAGCGGCCTTGGTCAGGTGGAGCTGGATATGATGATTTATTATTTTTTTAATTTATTTTTGGCTGTGTTGGGTCTTTGTTGCTGCGTGTGGGCTTTCTCTAGTTGCGACGAGCGGGGGCTACTCTTTGTTGCGGCGCGCGGGCTTCTCATTGCGGTGGCTTCTCTTGTTGCGGAGCGTGGGCTCTAGGCGCGTGGGCTTCAGTAGTTGTGGCTTGCGGGCTCAGTAGTTGTGGCTCGCAGGCTCTAGAGCGAAGGCTCAGTAGTCGTGGCGCACAGGCTTAGTTGCTCAGTGGCAAGTGGGATCTTCCCGGACCAGGACTCGAACCCGTGTCCCCTGCATTGGCAGGCGGATTCCTAACTACTGCGCCACCAGGGAAGTCCCAACATGATGATTCTTTGTTCCTTTTAGGACAGTCCTACATCTAAAGGTATGACAAGTTCACAGGCACAAGTGATTTTGAAAGGTGTACTGTATTTTATGATATCATTTTAACCTGATTTACAGATACCTAATGGCAGATTTCTGTGTTTTCCTTCAATAAGTATATATATGTTTTTTCCTGAAAGCTTGGGAAGCAATTATTGGGTTGGCCAAATGGAATTTTTTTGTACAAAATTCTATGTTTAGGTTCTGCTGATAGTTAGACAACACTTCCCTCTGGTGGACGGAGTTTGCGATACTTTTTTAGTAGCGGTTCTCAAATTGTCAAGTGCTGTTTCCTTTTCCTGCTACAGATTTCTTTTATGTTTGTTTTGGAGGTCAATTAATATACTTTTGTTCTTTCTGCTTAATCTAATCTGAAGGTTTATAAAAATTCCAGTGGTGTACAAATATGCCTTAAATCTGTGATACTTTAATCTCATTATGATGTTATGAAATTAAAGATTTGGAATTTTCATGGCAAAAACATTCATGTGGTTGAAATAGAAATGTTAACCACCTGTACTCTCAGATGGACATTTTGGTATGCCTCTGATAATTATAATGCTTGAATATAAGATGCATTCAAATAATATATGAGCCATGGCCGCTGAGCCTGCGCGTCCGGAGCCTGTGCTCCGCAACGGGAGAGGCCACAGCAGTGAGAGGCCCACGTACTGCAAAAAAAAAAAAAAAAAATATATATATATATATATATATATATGAAAGCTAGTCTGGAGTGTTCTTTTTTTCTCATACATAAATTTTGCAGAAACTTCTGAAGAAGTCACTACTATTGTAATAATTGAAAGACTAATGTGGAAGGTCCTAAATTGGCTGTTTCTTAACTGATAGTTTTTTAGTTGTTGCATTTGTTTGTCCTGTGTTAAATTATGGCTGACAAAGTGAGTGGGATATTTTTATTAATTTTTTGGTTCAATCCTGAGTTATCTGTTTGTTTTATATGTGTATACACACACACTTACTATGTAACAGATACTCTGCTAGGAAATTTTTATGTTAGCTGTTCTTTAGACCTCAGAGGAGTCCTCTGATGCTAGGTCCCCAGTAAGGTTTAAATAATTTAACGTCAGGTTACACAGCAAGTAAGTCGTGGAACTGGCATGTCCACTCGAGTGTGACTTCAGAGCCCAAGTCTTCCCACCACATCCTACAGCATCACAGAGAATCAGAGTGAGATGCCACTGTACCCCAATTGCCAGCCTACTAACTTCAGATGAAAGTGGGCTGTAATTCTGACTTTGTCATTAATTGGTAGTATGATATTGAGTAATTGACTTTCCTAGCTCCACTTTTTAAAAAGATCTTTAAACCAAGGTCTTTGTGTCTCCCTGAGGGTTGGGGAATGAGGAGATGGTGGTATGAATCCATGCCCCACTCCAGTCAACTAAAGGCTCCCCCTCTTTTATCTGTTTTACATATTGGGCTTCTATGTCAGACATCATTTGAAGGCACAGTTTCTCTGCTTAAAAAAAAAATTAAACTGTTGGTCAATATCATTTCCCAGGTCTTATCCAGCTCATTCTTTCTTGAGGGATGTTGATCAGCAGAACATCTCTTTGTTACTTTTCCTCTGGCAGGGAAAGCAGGTGTGGCCTGAGGCACCGGATTATTTAGTACCTGCTCCTTTCACTTGACAGCATTAGGGTGCTGACGACAGGGCCATTAAATTAGGAGGAAAGCAGGCTCTAGATGGGCAGTCCTCCAAGTCTCAGAATACTGAAGCATTTAAATTCTTTACCCACTGTAATCAGAGGACCCAGCTGCCCCTTTACTTTGAACTGAAACTTTCAACAACCCACTTCCCACATCCAAGCAGAGGGAAATTATAATGCGAGGAAGATGACAGAAGTAAAAAATACATAAAACCCTGAAACATAAATTAAAATTTCTATTTGCATTCAACATCGTAGAATTAGAGAAGATTTCTTGGCAAGATGCAAAATAACAGTGAGCAAGACCCAGCACTCTTTCATCCATAGCTACGTTGTCTCTGACTTCCCTGAAAATTTCTGTTCCTTGTTGTACTTATGCTGTTCATATATTGAAGTATGCAGTCAGCCTTACTTCACTGACAAAAACAGTGGTATCATTGAGGACAGGGTCAAATCTTAACTTTTACTTTAGTACACCAGGAACATTGCAAACTTTTTAAAAAAAATGTTTCTGTTGGTTAAAAGGGGGTCTAGCAAATGAGTAGGGACCACTTAGTGCACTATCCAGCTGTACCAGGAAAAGCAATTTAGAGAGCTCGCCCTTCCAATGACAGATTGTTAAATATCTTAAATTGGGCCCCTTAGCTGTCCTTGAAACAATTGCATGGGGAACTCTGAGTTAGTCCTAGTCAAAATGAATAGAATGAAAGAAAGAAGATTAAGAACCTGTTTTAATTTTCTGGTTAAAGGAAAAATGATTAGAGATTCTTTTTTTTTTTTTTTTTTTTTTTTTTTTGTGGTGGGAGGTTCCCCAGAATTTTTTGGGAACTGAGATCTGTATAGGTTTGGTTCTTATATCTAGGTATAGTGGTGGAGAAGAGGAGGGGCAGGAAATAAGTTTTTCTTGTTTAATACATTGACTTAATTTCTACAGATAGTTACTGAGTATTTGCTATGTACCCGATTCTGCTAATCACTGCTTATGAGAAACTAATGAACTTATAGGCAAGATAACATTCATACTAGGAGCCATTAAATAGATGATGATGTGTGATTGCCAGATAATTGGTATAAGTCTCATGAACAGATGACTAATTCCATGCTAATGATCCTGCATGGAGATAGACATATGTTCTTATCAGGAGACAGACTGTTGAGATCAGGAGCAGCCTGGGAGGTCAGGGGTGTGTGGTCATCATATTAGGTACAGTAGAGGGAGAGCACAGCAGGGTATGAAGGCACACTCAGAGGCTTCTAGGAGGGATGCTCGTTTGTTCTGTGCCTGGCAGGGTAGCTAGTATTGGAATATATGGAAAGAATAGGGAGGATGTTCTGTTCTAGAAGGAGATGAGAGTGATGTTGTGGAGGACGGCAGAAAACTGGCTTAGGTAGAGAAATGGGTTAAGTTGTGATCGTGGAAGGCCTTAAATCAGTTCAGCAAGTTGCCATTGGAAGTGTGTGCCCTGAGAAGCTTTTTTTAATCCCTATCAATTTGATTGATGACCCCTTTCTTTGGGGGGTCCCCATTGTACCTTGGAGTCTGCCTCTGTTATTGAACCAGTCATTCTTAAAGGCTCAAATTTATTTACAGGTTTTTCTTTCACTAAATGTGACTGAGACTATACCTGGTTACCTTGATTGGAATTTGGCTGTTTTTGAAATTCCATATTCATAAATTTACCTATCAGAGTGGGTTACTTCTACAGGTAGTTTGATTTTAACCATTTTATTTTCAATCTTAAAATTTAGATTTTTGTGACATCTTGTCTTCATTGTCATGTGCTGAGTACAAAAGACATAAAAATTAAATCCTATTTAGCAATACATTTAACAGATTTGTTCTAAATAAAAAGATTAAATGAAAGGGAATTAGAATTCAGCAGCTACGTATGTATCATTAATATTATTGTGTTTGTCACTTATGTGCTGTTGCATTCACAGTGTGTGTGTTACTCCACTGGTATTTATTTTAGGAACTCATTTTTATTTCCGAATTTGACTTTTATTTATTTTAAAAAATTTATTTATTTATGGCTGTGTTGGGTCTTTGTTGCTGTGCGTGGGCTTTCTTGAGTTGCGGCGAGCGGAGGCTACTCTTTGTTGCGGTGCACAGGCTTCTCATTGCAGTGGCTTCTCTTGTTGCTGAGCACAGGCTCTAGGCGTGTGGGCCTCAGCAGTTGTGGTGCGTAGGCTCAGTAGTTGTGGCTCGTGGGCCCTAGAGTGCAGGCTCAGTACCTGTGGCACACGGGCTTAGTTGTTCCGTGGCATGTGGGATCTTCCCGGATCAGGGATCGAACCCGTGTCCCCTGCATTGGCAGGCAGATTCTTAACCACTGTGCCACCAGGGAAGTCCCCCGAATTTGAGTTTTAAAGGACATTTTATAATTAGTTGCTCATGCTGATTTTCTTAGCATGAGTGTTTTAGGATGTGAAATTGCCACTTCTGCTGTGTGAGGTCTTATGGTGACGTGTGCTGCCCTAGGAGCCCGGGCTGACGCTCCTCCAGTGTGGACGTGTGTCCAGGCCACCAAGTTTTCCTTGCAGGCAGTGAAGTGAAATTGAAATCTCTGTCATTGCTGATATTTCCCCTCTCTCCTCCCACCCATTTGCTCTTAACCATAAATTTCCCCATTTCCGCTGTTTATGATCTTTGACATCTTCTAATTTGGGTGTGAGTTTGCTCTATAAAAATGTAAAAATAAAAAAATTGCTGCCAGATCCTTTTGGTGCATTGAAATTTATGTGAATATCTTGAATTAAAGGGAAAATTTCTTAGGTGAGTGAGGGCTGTGAGTGCTTAACATGAGACCCTCTGAGAGGGTTTCTTAACTTCAGAGCATCTGTGAGCCCCCAGACATTTAATGTGAAGTTTGTATAAATATTTATCTGGATTTTTTTTTTTTTTGGCTGCGTTGGGTCCTTAGTGCTGCGTGCGGGCTTTCTCTAGTTGTGGCGAGTGGGGGCTACTCTTCGTTGCGGTGCGCAGGCTTCTCATTCCTGTGGCTTCTCTTGATGTGGAGCACGGGCTCTAGGCATGTGGTCTTCAGTACTTGTGGCACACGGGCTTAGTTGCTGCGTGGCATGTGGGATCCTCCCGGGCCAGTGATCGAACCCGTGTCCCCTGCATTGGCAGGCAGATTCTAAACCACTGTGCCATCAGGGAAGCCCCTACCTGGATGTTTTTACTGGGAGAGGATCCATAGCTTTCTCAAAGAGGTCCATGATGCCAAAAAAGTTAAGAACCACTTCTCTGAGGATTATATTTTCCTAGTCCTACAGATTCAACTATTACCCTAAATCAACTACATTAATGAGGTGTTTACCATAAAATAAACTCTTTTAAGTACTTGAATTAGTGAATCTATTGATATGTCATAATTGTTTTTGCAAGATGTACCCCATACCAGAAAGGTCAAAGGGATTAATTTACATAACTTTTAGTTTCTTTTCCCATTAAGTTCACATATTTACTGTACAGAGACCACTTGATATAATCTTTATAAATATGGGGTGTGATGAAAATTATTTTAGGTTCATATATCCATGGATTACCCTGTAAGTTAACATCATCATCCTAGTAAAGAATTAATGAATATCTTTTAACTTCTGATCACTATGGTACTTGTCTAGTCTATAGAAAATGTAACATAAGAAGTAGTTTGGGAAGCCAGTATGAAATCATGAATATATAAGGACCCAAAGAAACGTACAGGCAACACATGTTTTAAGAGGAGAAAGGAGGGAACGGTCACTGTGAGTTGGGTCAAGCATGCAGGACTTCAACGAGAAGGGGGATTTGAGTGGGGACATGAAAGATGGGTAAGACAGAGTTTGGGGAGGAGGGAATAACTGGTTGAAGCAAGGTCCACAGGCGATTTTGCCCCTTAAGGGGACACGGAGCTGACCAATGGAGAGGCAGCAGTGGGTAGTGGCTCTTTCCCTGGCGTCTAGTCCTGGCTGGAAGCTGCTTAGCCACTCTGTTCTCAGTATTTTAATTTGTACAACTAGTGCTTTTCTTATAACACTCTTAATTTAATTGGTATGTGTTATATTTGAAAAGAAAAACCTAATATACAGAGCCATCAAGATGGCAGTATGGGAATAAGGTGAGAGTACTTAGGGGCCAGATTGCTAGGGGTCTTGAGTGACGGGGTTAAGCAGGAGTTGGCAAACTAGGGCCCCTGTGCTCATCTCTTGTCTTTGTAGATGACGTTTTATTGGGACACAGCCATGGGTTACTTTATCATCGTCTCTGACGGCTTTTTCTACAGTGGCAGAGTTGAGTGTTTGCATCACGACTTTATGGCCCATGAAGCTTAAAATATTTACTCTTTGGTCCTTTACAGAAAAAGTCTGCTGACTCCTGAGTTAAAGAATTACAGCTTTAATTTAGTTGCACTGGGGATCCATTTAAAATTTCTGTTTTGTTTTGTTTGGGGGAAGGAAAGGTATATAGTAGACAGTAGTAACAACAGTGCCACCGGAGAAGTGTGTTAGGAAGATGAACCTAGTGAAGTTGCCTAGAGTGCGTTGGAGGGTGTGAATTCGTGTTGAGGTGGGTAGGCTGTTTAGGACCAGTAGTTAATTCCTGAAGCACGCTAGAGAAGAGATGGTATCCACTGTAGGAAGAGAGAGTAAGAAGAATGTAAATGGAGGGATAGATGCGTGAGACTCTAAGAAACTAATAATAGTCTTGGAGACGATAAGGGGAGATACGAGGGAATATATGAGGATCTAAAGTATGTCACTGAAGTGACCGGAGGGGTTAGTGGTGCATCTGAAATAGGAGCAAGTTTTATAGGGAAGTTCATCACTATGGTTTTGGCATGTTGAGTGTGTAACATGGTACATCTGTCAGGTAGTTAGAAGTTATTGACTCTTTGCTTTTTTCTGCTTCTCTGGCCAGACCCAACCTTCTGGGAATGGTAGACACAGTTCAGAAAGTAGGCTGCCCTTAATTGCTCAGAGCCCCCCCTACAGGGTCCCAGGAAAGAGAGAATCTGTTTCCTTAGTCCAGTTTTTCTTCTTCCTGGTAGTGCCTTCCAAGAGTGACGGTGGTGGGTTGCATGGTGAAATAATGTGGATGTGTAGCACATGGCTTGTAAATGCCGGCGACTAGATCACTGTCTGTGGGAGAAGCACGGGGCAGTTCCCAGAGGCTCTCTTGAGCATGTTGGCTCAAGTTAGTTCTTCAGACAAAACTCAGAATCTTCCCTTCCACTCTTAGCCTGAGACACACATCCCTTCTAGACTCCTGAGACCTCCACCAGAGGTGAGCTCATTAGACTGTATGTGAGCTGCTTCTGGCTGTTGTTTACTTTGTATTTTTTTCTTGTTATGTTGTCATTATCATAAGTTGGGTGGTTCTTTTGCCAACACAGATGGGAATGTAGCCTTGACACCTTTAACTTGGTAAGATTTATTTTCTGTTTGGCTTTCTTCAGGCTTGTAATTAAAGGATACAAACTGGTCTCGAGTTACTTTGTTTTTTCTCCTTGTTCTGTCATCCCAGTCCAACTCTAGACCCTTGTCTCAGAGCTCTGGTCTGGCCAATTACATTTTCTTCTGAATTAACTAAACTCTTAACATCTTTCCCTTTTCCTGTATAGTAGTCTCCGTCTGATGAGCGCTTCCAGTCAATGGAAGTGTGAGGTGGACTGAAGCTCAGGGCACATGTCAGATCTGGGCACCTGGAGTGATCAGGGCAGAGCCTTCCTTTCAAATAGTTTTCAGTTAACTTTTCAGGCAACCTTCTCAGTGTAACCTTACAACAGCCCTGTGAGGTAAACATCTCGTTTGCCTACAGTAATTAATTGTTCAAATTATATTGAAAATTAATTGCAAATTTTTATTTTAGTGAGTACAAAAGGCTGGAAAAGTTGACTTTTAGTGAGATTTTTTAAAGTAATAGGTGAAAGCTGAGGCTCAGGAAGGCAGAATTCCTTGTCCCAAAATCACATGGTAAGTAACGGAACAGAGGCCGATTCCCAGTAGTAGTCGTGACGTCAGCTGGATCTCACTGACGTTCCCCAAGTGCTGGGCACTGCTTTAAGTATTTTATGTGTATTAACTCATTTAGAATACTTTTGCCACAACACCAGTTTGTCTGTTGGCCGATAGATGTTTCTTCCAAGCTCTTGCATTTTAGAAGGTGAAGAATACAAAGTGAGGAGAGCAGTGAGCTGAGAACTAATCAATTTTTGGGACAACCTATAACTTAAGGGCAGAAGAAATGCAAGAAGCCGGGGAAACAGCAGAATGGCAGAAGCGATAGCACAACGCCTAGGGAGGCGTATTGTCACACGAGCGCGTGGACGAGAGGGATTGTAGAAGACACTCCTGCCCTTCCATCCCGTGACCGACTGGACTGCACTCTGCTCTTAGGGCTGGATCTAGAGTCCATGTGGTCCTGCTTCCCCGCCAAGGGGTGGGACGTTACAGTTTACTGTAACATAGCTGATACAAGGTGAGAGTTTATGAACAGAATCTCTTACTGAAAGAAAGAAAATAAAAAGAAACGGCACATAAATGAAGGAGTTTATAGGAGAGAGAATTATAATCCTAATTTAACTAAAGGCTAGCCAGAAATCGGCTTGATGAGTACAGATCCTAGGGCCCTCTGGCTACTTCAGTTGCCCACTTAAATGTCGTTTGGATAATTATTGACTTTTCTACTTTGGGGAAGATTCAGTTCCTCCTAGAATTTGCTTTCAAGTTTTACCTTTGCGTATGGAGTCCCCTTTAGCCCAAGACTCTGGAGCGTTCTTTCTCCTCCAGTGCTGTCCTTGCACCCTTGGGTTCTGATTCCATCCCAGGCCCCATACATGAGGATGGCAGTTTCCTGACTGATCACAGAAATCCTCCTTGCCTGTTACGTGCAACCTGAGTTTTAGGCCATCTTCAGCTGACTTTGCAGTTTGACATTTGTGCTTCCTGGGTATCTCAGTGATATGGGGGTACAGCAGTGAACAAAACAGATACAAATCATTTACTTCGTGGAGGTTTCCTTTGGGTCAGTGGGGCTTATAGTTTGATTACATTCTGAATAATATTAATTAGCCAGTTGTCAATATAAGAATCTACCTAAGATAATATTGGGAATAACCAGAGTAGTCAACAGTAACTGAATTATATTACTAAATGGCATGTTGTATGTTCATTATAAATGATGTTTACATGGTTTATAGAATAAAAAATAACATAAGTATTATTGTAAATAAGTTAATATGCGCAACAAGGGAAAAATGTTTAAATTCCCAAACTGTGGTAGCATAAAAGACAGGCATGAAGTCCAGCCCAGTGTGAAGCAGAAGCTTTGTTTCCTCCTGCTCTTCTCAGACTCACATTCGGGCCGCCAACTAAATTCCTTTCCTTCTACTTTTTAAAAATTTGATCTGAGGGATGTTTCTTGCCCTTCTTATCTTCTAATTGTGCGTTGGCCAGGTGGCTTAAACTCTCTCTATGCTCTTATCTGTAAAAAAGGAGTTAATATTCTCCATACCCCGAGAACCCTCTTACACTGTTTGGTGGGAATGTAAATTGGTGCAGCCACTGTGGAAAATAGTATGGAGGTTCCTCAGAAAACTAAAAGCAGAGCTACTGTAGATCCAGCAATCCCACTTCTGGGCATATACCCAGACAAAACTATAATTTGTAAAGATACATGCACTCCTGTGTTCATAGTAGCACTATTTACAATAGCTAAGACATGGAAACAACCTAAATGTCCATCAACAGATGAGTGGATAAAGAAGATGTGGTACATAGTGGAATGGAATATTACTCAGCCATAAGAAAGAATGAAATAATGCCATTTGCAGCAGCATGGATGGACAAATACCATATATTACTTATATGCGAAATCTAAAAAACGACACAAATGATGAACGTATCTATGAAACAAAAACAGACAGGTGGGGGCTTCCCTGGTGGCGCAGTGGTTGGGAGTCCGCCTGCCGATGCAGGGGACACGGGTTCGTGCCCCTATCCCGGAGGATCCCACGTGCCGCGGAGCGGCTGGGCCCGCGAGCCATGGCCGCGGAGCCTGTGTGTCTGGAGCCTGTGCTCCGCGACGGGGGAGGCCACAGCAGTGAGAGGCCCGCGTACAGCAAAAAAAAAAAAAAAAAACAGACAGGTGTAGAGAACAGACTTGTGGTTGCCAAGGGGGAGGGGAGTGGGGGAAGGAAGGACTGGGAGTTTGGGATTAGCAGATGCAAACTGCTAATAGGATGGATAAACAGCAAGGTCCTACTGTATAGCACAGGGAACTATATTCAGTGGCCTGTGTTAAACCATAAAGGAAAGGAATGTGAAAAAGAATACATATACATATAACTGAGTCACTTTGCTGTAGAGCAGAAATTAAACACAGCATTGTAAATCAACTATACTTCAGTAAAATTTAAAAAAAATTAAAAAAAAAAACCTCTACACCCCCAAATTACCAGAAAAGGAGGAGTGGCTTTATATTCAAGTTCTTACCATTTCTGAATTAGGGATGCTTTGATTGTTTTTGAATAACAAAGAACTTTTGGAGAATACGTATTAGCTTGGAATAACTACAGATAATTCTAGTTGGGATGCTTACAGAGATCACTAAAACAGGTTTAAGAAAAGAGGAGAAAACAAATTTAACACAAATTTAGTAATTATACCTGAAGAAATGATCCTGGAGTTGTAGGTGTTAGATGTCACTGTAAACTGGCTTTTAAAGGTGACTTTTAAAGGTCAGACAGTGAGTGTAGCACTGAATGGATTCTGTGCATTAGGGTAGAATTTCCAGCTACAGCATCACACAGATTTAAAAATTGCTGTATCTCAACTTAAAGCAGAACCCAAGATGTAATATAACTGAAAATGAGAGTGTAGTGTAGCAAAGATTCTAACAACAATCGCATGTGAAGAGCTTGACTCAGATAATCCCCAGAAATGTAAGTCAATAAGAGCAAGTATTTTTATTGTTTTATGTAGTATGTGACTTTATCTATGTACACAATTAACATAAAATATTATGAGAGGCTATTTGATTATTTAATCTACATCCTTAAAGTGTAGCCAATGACTTTTTGTCCATTGGGTTGCCTTATATTTAGGTATACCTGGTCTTTACTTCTTAGGAGATTTTAAGGGTTAAATGAAACAGTTAATTGGGTGTGTGCTGTGTAGTAAGCAAGCACTGGGTAAATAGGGACTGACAACAAGACCTGCTGCAGGTCTGTTTCCTGCTCTTTCCTTGTCAGCACAGCTGGTGGGGGAGCAGGAACACAGTGGGGAGTGACTTGGAGGGTGCCGGGGGGGCCTGGTAGGTAAATAGCGTCTTGCCCAGTCTCTCCTCCTCCAGGTCTCCACCGCCCCCCTCCCCACACAGTTTGTAGCGCAGAGAAGGTGCACTGATCCGCACTCTGAGAGGGCTCACCCTCTCCTCAGCAATGCAGACTCTCAGGTCCAGCGACTGTGGTCGTCCTGCCAAGCAGTCCTGGGAGAGTTGGAGAGTTTGTAGGTGATTTTTAATTATATCTTTACGGAACAGGAGGTTTCAGACATCACACTTTTTATAAGGTATGTTTCCCTACAAGCTTACTGGGAGGGCTGTGTATATATTTCTTATAAGTTACAAGTGAATTTTTGTTTTTTTTTAAAACGATGTTCAGAGTATAAAGCTCTGGCATAACTGTCATTATTTCTAGTCTTGGTGTGCACACCTGTCCTCCCTGCTCACTGGGATTTATTTTCATGTTATGTCTTCCTGGATTCTGTTTTCTATGTTAATCTTAAACATTCAGATGTACCTTATAATAGAGACAGTAGACTAATATGTAAAAACTAAATTTTTATAATCCTGAAATTGGCACTGAGTATGTTTTTTAACATCTAAGAACCAGAATTAAAAAATAAATAACTTGAGATAGGAAAACTGGCTTCTTATTTGTTGAAATTTGCTCAATAAAACAAAGTTATTTCAAATAAGGAACTGTTGTTACCAGTTCTTCTGATAATCTTGTCTCCTCATGGATTTAGTAATTAATAAAGGCAAATAATAAAATATATGTTGTGATAAAATTGGCATTGTACAGTCTTTATTTGTAAAATATTTTTAATTCTAAAATCTTATACTAAGTTGGATAACAGTAGTTTGCTTGCCTGTTTGTATTACTTTGTTGGAAATTTTTGAGAAGTAACACATTATATCAAATAGCAATTTATTACCTACAGCTTGTCAGTGCTAGTGACAGTAAAGTCTAGAAATACATTACTGATTTGAAATTTTGTTATTCAAGAATAATTAATTATTCATTTCTCTTAAAACTTTCTTACAAGATTTGTTTTTAGGATTTGTTTTAATCAGGTATGGTAAGTCACACAGACACGGGAATAATTGTCATGAAGAAAGAAGTTCGTGCTCACAGATCTCTAGAAACACCTGCAGGGCCACATGGGGATGGAAGGGGGTGGGGAAGAGCACAGCCCAGCCTTTAATGGGGTTTTTGCTGGAAGGAATGGGTAAGGCAGGGTAGATACCTGCATAAGCTTAGGATTGGATAGTTTGAATAATTTCAAGGGTTAAAGTTTAGGGGTAGTTCCTAGTTGTCCCATGCCAGACCCTTGGGTGATTTAGAGCCGGGGAATATTGGCTTAGGTGGGAGAGGTTGAGGAAGGAGATGCATGGGGTGTGGCTCTGGATTGGTTGATTGGTGCATCAGAAGTGTACTCCCAGGGGAGTTCTTTGCTTTCTTCAGGAAATAGCTAGCCCTGGGAGGGGCTGCCTCTCCAAGATCAAGGCCCCAAATGCCAGAGCATCAACACAGAAAATAAGAAGATACAGTCAATGCAAACTTTATGTTAACACTAAAGATACTTCATAATTTAAATTTCATACTTTCTTCATTAAAAAACATTGGTTGCAGTTGGCTGCTGTATACTTTTGTTTAAAAGATCTTAAATTTTAATGAAAAAGTACATTTTATAAATCTAGCTTTTTTGATTGGTACAATCTGTCAGTGATATTTCTAGGAAAACAAATTATCTTTTACAGAAGAGATATAAACAGAATATTGGTTGGTAAATTTTTTAATGGTTCTCTCATCTGAATATTATTGATATTATCTGTCTTTCAAGGATAATGGCAGCTTTATTAGATTACATTTCAGAAACAAAACAAAACCAGACAGTCAAAGACTTCAGGATGTCACTGCCAACCCAGTCGTAGACTCAGGTGCTGTTTCCGTACGTGTATTTTTTAGAGATAGTGTACATGAGAGACTAGAGAATATGTAACAAATTTATTTTCAAGCTTTTTAAAATGGTGAGTTTTAGGATGTCAGTCAGAGATATTGTTAATTAAAGCCTAATGTGAAATGCTAGACATTTGGAAATGAGACGGTTGTGTGGTTGAGACAGTTTCATTTCCTCACAGTCACTGGTAGACACATTTAAGGGGATCATCTTAGTTATGTAGCCTTTTTATAATCACAGTAGCTTTATGCAGCACCCTCATTCATGTATTTGAGTTTCTTCCCCTTGTAAGGAGCTTTCTTGGAAAGCTCACCCAGCAACTTCAGCTTATGTCTCACAGGGAGTTGGTGATTCATGGGTTGGTTAATGTTTGTATGACACCAGCAAAGGTTGTCCTTTCTGCTTTTCCTACCAACTCTGGAAAAATCGCAGCTCTTCTTGGAGAAGTTTTTGAAAAGGGAGGAAGCTGGCAGTTGTAGTTTAAAAATGCAGTAATAATGCTAAAAGTAATGATGATTATAGTAACAATAATAATAACCTTGAGCTTTTATTGTATCCTAGTTGCTAGTTTGAGTGCTTTATATATTTATATGAATAGTTAATTTAATTCTCAGAACAACCTCATTGTTTTCCTCATTTTTGTTGGATGAGAAAATTGAGCCCTTCAGAGGTTAAATCTTGCTTGAGGGACATAATTGGAAAGTGATGGAACCCAGACTGCAGGTCTACATGGTGTGCTTTAACTGTGCTTTTATAACTTAAAAATCTGTAGCTCAGAAGTAAGGAAACTAAAGCCGAAAGATTTAAAGCCATTGGCCCAAGGTCACTGGAGCAGTCAGCACTGACATTCCTCTCCTGGGTGTCATTTTCACTATCTTCGTATGCTTTCTCTCGGTGTACTCTCTGCCTTTATCCTCTTATATTTGGGCGAATCTTCTTGCTATTTTTGACTTGCTGTGGTTCCAAATTCTGAAAATTATATTCTTCCTTTGGAATTGTTTTACTTGACAAGGAAGCCCCCAGGAGCCAGTGTAACTTTATGGACTGAGACGGTGGACTTTGCAGCCTTAGTGCCTGTATTTGAATCCTACCTGTGCCAGTTTTAGCCATGTGAACTCATGCAAGTCAGATACTTCTTGTGTTTCAGTAGTTTTATCTGTAAAATGGGTTAATTACGGTAGCTATCCCACAGGGCTGCTGGTAGGAATAGATAAGTTAATACAATAAAGCTGCTTAGTGTGGTGCCTGGCACATAGTAAGCATGTTATAAATATTTTCTATTCTGGCTGTATTATTTATGAGAAATGTATACTCCAAATTAAACTCAGCACATTATCTCACACCTATTAGGTACTCAGTAAATGCATATGGAATGAATAAAAATAATCATCAATTGCTTTGTATTGGCTTTTGCTTTATTTATTTATTTATTTATTTATTTATTATTTATGGCTGTGTTGGGTCTTCATTTCTATGCGAGGGCTTTCTCTAGTTGTGGCAAGTGGGGGCCACTCTTCATTGCAGTGCGCGGGGCCTCTCACTATCACGGCCTCTCTTGTTGCAGAGCACAGGCTCCAGACGCGCAGGCTCAGTAATTGTGGCTCACGGGCCTAGTTGCTCCGCGGCATGTGGGATCTTCCCAGACCAGGGCTCGAACCCGTGTCCCCTGCATTGGCAGGCAGATTCTCAAGCACTGCGCCACCAGGGAAGCCCAGGCTTTTGCTTTTTATACTGGTTGGAAGATTAAGGTTATAGAAGATGAGATATTTTCAATGTTTGTATTAACCTCCATTACTAAGACTAAGGACCAATATTACATTATGCTCTTCATCTCGTGCTATTTTTCACTTCACATTTCTCATCTACAAAACTATTAGTTTTTACATTTAGTATTTTTATTGAGATTGTGTAGAAAGGTATTGCATACATCTGAGGTACCATTAGTGATGTAAAAGTTTATGTCATCATATTTAAAACTAAATGTTAATGTCTTCGAATTTTTTCATGTCACATTTTCCAAGTAATATCAACTACCCATTAAATAAGAATTTAATTGCAGGAATGGTAATGCAGTCGTCAGTAAAATGACTTTAGTTGGCAGCGTCATTTAGCCGTGAGATGAGGACCGGGAAAGCAGGATTGAGATCCTCCCAAAGCAGTTGTTCAACATTATATTTGCGTTTGCCTTTTCTGTTTAAATAACACAAGAATTAAATCCTTTAAAAGGGAGCCCATCCATCTCCTTTCACATGTGTCCTTCTTGCATCAGAGAAAATGCTGCATAATTCTGAGATGACAGCCCCACCTCTGATGTCACCCGGGGTGGTACAGTCCTCTCCGAGGCTTTGCTGGGGTTCCTGCTGCTGCACTGGGAAAATGGTTACATTAAAGCTCACTCCCGTCATCTCCATTATCTCCTTGGAAGTAGTTTTCACAAATATAGAAAGGCCCTACGGTGGTTGTTTTCGGTAAGCTACCAAGGTGGAGAGCGCAGAGGCAGACGGGAGCGTGAGGGCAGGCTGCTGTGCCTTTGTGACACAGGGAGAGGCGGCAGCTCGCTCAGCCGGGCTCCTGGTGCTCAGAGCGCTTCCGTGGACATCACCCTGTGCATTGCAGGGCCACAGGGGCTGCCAGGAAATCTGAAACTCATTTGCTTCCAGTTACTAGAACGGCAGATTTTGAATTAGCCAGCTTCTTTTCTAGCTAACTTTTCTCAAGCGTTAAGCTGATGAACTGGGCATTTTCTATGATCAATGGGTAACTGCTGGAGCTACAGTAATCTCTGTGAGTAACCTCTATTTGTAGGTCTATGCAGGCAAATATATTTTTATATATCTATCTTTTGTAAAATGCTGCTGTAAAATGATCCGTCTGTATTATTGACTGCTTTTGCTTACTAGTCTTGTCTTTTGACCATCCCAGTAGAAGACTGCTGGGGCTGGATGAGGTTTTGCTGAATCCTGACTAGAGAAGCACATACTGCATTTATCCGGGGTGTCCACGCCAGCCGTTCTTTAATTCCCCAGCCACCAGAAAGACACCACCTGCCCTCCGAGTGCTGTTGCCCAGAACCTCCCCTGGCTTTAACGTGGAATGTTTATTTTAGCATCTGACATTGGATTCTTCAAAATTTTTATTTTTAAATAGAAAACAGAATATTATTCTTACCTGTAATTTTATTTCCTTTCATTGTTTTTTGTTGTTGTTCAAACGGCTTTCCTGGGAACACAGAATTCTATCATCCTGTTTCTCCCTGTTTCTGATGTATTATATAGAAAGAAAGAGGAAACCAGCTACCCCTGTAGTTTTAGAAAGCCATCATATTGTGGCACTGGATGGGAATGGGGAGGAGTTTCTCTTAAAGAGCTCAGACTGCTTTCCCCCTGCTCTGCCGGAGTCTCTGGAGGAGAGCGTGGCTAGCCCCAGGCAGCACCACAGCCGCTCTGTGAGCACTGCCCCTGAGGCTGAGGTGGTCTCTGCTGGAGGTTTATTTTTCCTCAGTTTACACATGGGGGTGTGTTTTTCTTACCTGTTGAAAGTGTCACTTTTAGAGTAGTTCCAGATTTATTTCTCTCTCACCAGGGAACTTGACTTCGGTGAAATTTGCATTTTCAGAGATGCTTGAAATTATTGCTCATGTCAGTTTGCAGCCTGAATCCTTAGCAAAACTGTGGGCCTCTTATTGAGCATGAAAACTACTGAATGCGAATATGGATCAGCTGAGGCTTGTGACAGGCTGGAGGCTGAGTGGAGCTGTTTTCCACTGTACTTGACATCTGTCTTGGCACACAGTGGTTTAGGGAAGTCCACAGCTGTAGTGGATCATCACTGCTAAGCACTCCAGGCGCTTGGCATTTGTGATTTTTTAAAAAAAGAATTGTATAGTATTTTGAATTTCAACTTGAGTATTAAATTTCTTTAATATTTCAATTTAAAAATATTAAAATATTTAATAAAATATCTTAAATAAGAATTTATATTAATACCACCACATCTGTGTTAACTTTAGCAGAAGAGAGCCTGCTACAAACAAGACTGTGGAGTTCTTTAAAAGCTTAAACTTTTGCTTTTAAAAATAAAGTGAAAACAGAAAAAATCAGTGAAGATCAGAGAAATTTAAAAATTGGGTTTTCAGAGAGTAAAGTGGTGGTGACCAGGGGCTGTCAGGGTGGGGGATATGGGGAGATGCTGGTCAAGGGTACAAACTTACAGTTACAAGATGAATAAGCTCTGGGGCTCCGATGTAAAGCATCGTGGTTATAGTTAATAATATTGTATGATGTACTTTGAAGCTGCTAAGAGAGTAGATCTTAAATGTTTTCACCATAAAAAAGAAGTAATTGTGTGATGTGGCGGAGGTGTTAGCTAAAGCTATAGTGGTGATCATTTTTCAATCTGTAAGTTTATCCAATCAACACGTTGTATACTCTGAACCTACACAGTGTTATATATCGATTACATCTCAATAAAGCTGGAAAAAATTAAAACATAAAATTGGGTTTTTAAAAGTGTGGATTCCTAACAGGAAGAAGTAGGAAAAGGATAGAATGGATGAAATCAGAGGAGCAATGATGATCAGAAGCGCTGAGACCGGAAGGAGAAGCATAAAGTGTGGATATAAGAAGAAGCAACTGAGAGTGGATGATAGGTCAAAGTGGAGAATCCTACTGATTGAGAAAAGGAAACCAGCTTTTAAAAACAATGATTTTAAAGATAGGTCTAAATTCAGCTCTTGCAGCTTAGAATTTCTACTCCGTGACGAGTGCCAGGTCTCTGCACGCCGGCAGAGACCTGGATTAAGGTTGCTGGGCTGCTCCTTGGCGCACTTGTCTTACCTTCCATGTGTTGTGTGCTGCTGCTCCCAGCCTCCTCTGCAGTTGACTGGAATGGAAAGCTAGTCTCATTTCCCCAGGGACTAGAATTGAAGGAGAAAAATTGGGTTCTGAATCATTAGTATGTGAAATTTAGTTTGTGATGAGCACAGCTGTAACTATTAATCACTTGGGGAAAGAGTGTCCAATTAATAGAACTGTCTCTACTCGTGTGCACATGCTAATAGCTTGTGTAGTGGTTGCAGACCTTTCCCTGGGTTTCGTAGCATATAAATACCTTAAATATCTGTGCTTTTAGAGAGTTATTAGTGACCAGGTAGTAGCCAGCATCCTCAACTACATACTGTAGCTGTCTCCAAAGTGGGACTTTTATTAGAGTGAAGAGTGTGTACCAAAATATAATGTACTTAGATTACTCATTTAGCAAATTATCATTACTCATACTCATTTTGTATCACCTTTATCATACTAAATATATTTTCTATTGCTTAGTAAAAATGGATTATTCTCCTGTTTGTTTCTTTTTTTAAATAAAACTTTTTCTACTGAACTGCAAATCGAAACCATGCATGCATCACTGTGATACTGGAGGGGTTTATTGATTGTTAGACTTAGAAACATTGATCATTGTTATTCACAGTTAAGGGTTATGATTACTTATAGATAAAATGCATTTGAGATTTTTTACTCTGCAAGGCTTACTTTTTATGTTGCTTTGTAAATTGGACCTTTGTCTTCAATGTTTTTTATTTTTATTTATTTATTTATTTTATTAGTTTCTACTTTATAGCAAAGTGAATCAGTCATACATATACATCTGTTCCCCCATCCCTTCCCTCTTGCATCTCCCTCCCTCCCACTCTCCCTATCCCACCCCTCCAGGCGGTCACAAAGCACCTAGCTGATCTCCCTGTGCTATGCGGCTGCTTCCCACTAGCTATCTACCTTACGTTTGGTAGTGTATATATGTCCATGCTTCTCTTTCGCTTTGTCACAGCTTACCCTTCCCCCTCCCCACATCCTCAAGTCCATTCTTAAGTAGGTCTGTGTCTTTATTCCTGTTTTACCCCTAGGTTCTTCATGACATTTTTTTTTCTTAAATTCCATATATATGTGTTAGCATACGGTATTTGTCTTTCTCTTTCTGAGTTACTTCACTCTGTATGACAGACTCTAGGTCTATCCACCTCATTACAAATAGCCCAGTTTCGTTTCTTTTTATGGCTGAGTAACAGTCCATTGTATATATGTGCCACATCTTCTTTATCCATTCATCCGATGATGGACACTTAGGTTGTTTCCATCTCCGGGCTATTGTGAATAGAGCTGCAATGAACATTTTGGTACATGTCTCTTTTTGAATTATGGTTTTCTCAGGGTATATGCCTAGTAGTGGGATTGCTGGGTCCTATGGTAGTTCTATTTGTAGTTTTTTAAGGAACCTCCATACTGTTCTCCATAGTGGCTGTACCAAGTCACATTCCCACCAGCAGTGCAAGAGTGTTCCCTTTTCTCCACACCCTCGCCAGCATTTATTGTTTCTAGATTTCTTGATGATGGCCATTCTGACTGGTGTGAGATGATATCTCATTGTAGTTTTGATTTGCATTTCTCTAATGATTAATGATGTTGAGCATTCTTTCATGTGTTTGTTGGCAGTCTGTATATCTTCTTTGGAGAAATGCCTATTTAAGTCTTCTGCCCATTTTTGGATTGGGTTGTTTGTTTTTTTGCTATTGAGCTGCATGAGCTGCTTATAAATTTTGGAGATTAATCCTTTGTCAGTTGCTTCATTTGCAAATATTTTCTCCCATTCTGAGGGTTGTCTTTTGGTCTTGTTTATGGTTTCCTTTGCTGTGCAAAAGCTTTTAAGTTTCATTAGGTCCCATGTGTTTATTTTTGTCTTTATTTCCATTTTTCTAGGAGGTGGGTCCAAAAGGATCTTGCTGTGATTTATGTCATAGAGTGTTCTGCCTATGTTTTCCTCTAAGAGTTTGATAGTTCCTGGCCTTACATTTAAGTCTTTAATCCATTTTGAGCTTATTTTTGTGTATGGTGTTAGGGAATGATCTAATCTCATACTTTTACATGTCCCTGTCCAGTTTTCCCAGCACCACTTATTGAAGAAACTGTCCTTTCTCCACTGTACATTCCTGCCTCCTTTATCAAAGATAAGTTGACCATATGTGATTGGGTTTATCTCTGGGCTTTCTATCCTGTTCCATTGATCTATCTTTCTGTTTTGGTGCCAGTACCACACTGTCTTGATTACTGTAGCTTTGTAGTATAGTCTGAAGTCAGGGAGCCTGATTCCTCCAGCTCCGTTTTTTGTTCTCAAGATTGCTTTGGCTATTCGGGGTCTTTTGTTTTTCCAAACAAATTTTGAAATTTTTTGTTCTAGTTCTGTGAAAAATGCCAGTGGTAGTTTGATAGGGATTGCATTGAATCTGTAGATTGCTTTGGGTAGTAGAGTCATTTTCACAATATTGATTCTTCTAATCCAGGAGCATAGTATATCTCTCCATCTATTTGTATCATCTTTAATTTCTTTCATCAGTGTCTTATAATTTTCTGCATACAGGTCTTTTGTCTCCTTAGGTAGGTTTATTCCTAGATATTTTATTCTTTTTGTTGCAATGGTAAATGGGAGTGTTTTCTTGATTTCACTTTCAGATTTTTCATCATTAGTGTACAGGAATGCCAGAAATTTCTGTGCATTAATTTTGTATCCTGCTACTTTACCAAATTCATTGATTAGCTCTAGTAGTTTTCTGGTAGCATCTTTAGGATTCTCTGTGTATAGTATCATGTCATCTGCAAACAGTGACAGCTTTACTTCTTCTTTTCCGATTTGGATTCCTTTTATTTCCTTTTCTTCTCTGATTCCTGTGGCTAAAACTTCCAAAACTAAGTTGAATAAGAGTGGTGAGAGTGGGCAGCCTTGTCTTGTTCCTGATCTTAGTGGAAATGGTTTCAGTTTTTCACCATTGAGGACAATGTTGGCTGTGGGTTTGTCATATATGGCCTTTATTATGTTGAGGAAAGTTCCCTCTATGCCTACTTTCTGCAGGGTTTTTATCATAAATGGGTGTTGAATTTTGTCGAAAGCTTTCTCTGCATCTATTGAGATGATCATATGGTTTTTCTTCTTCAATTTGTTAATATGGTGTCCCACATTGATTGATTTGCATATATTGAAGAATCCTTGCATTCCTGGAATAAACCCCACTTGATCATGGTGTATGATCCTTTTAATGTGCTGTTGGATTCTGTTTGCTAGTATTTTGTTGAGGATTTTTGCATCTCTGTTCATCAGTGATATTGATCTGTAGTTTTCTTTCTTTGTGACATCCTTGTCTGGTTTTGGTGTCAAGGTGATGGTGGCCTCGTAGAATGAGTTTGGGAGTGTTCCTCCCTCTGCTATATTTTGGAAGAGTTTGAGAAGGATGGGTGTTAGCTCTTCTCTAAATGTTTGATAGAATTCGCCTGTGAAGCCATCTGGTCCTGGGCTTTTGTTTGTTGGAAGATTTTTAATCACAGTTTCAATTTCAGTCCTTGTGATTGGTCTGTTCATATTTTCTATTTCTTCCTGATTCAGTCTTGGCAGGTTGTGCATTTCTAAGAATTTGTCCATTTCTTCCAGGTTGTCCATTTTATTGGCATAGAGTTGCTTGTAGTAATCTCTCATGATCTTTTGTATTTCTGCAGTGTCAGTTGTTACTTCTCCTTTTTCATTTCTAATTCTATTGATTTGAGTCTTCTCCCTTTTTTTCTTGATGAGTCTGGCTAATGATTTGTCTATTTTGTTTATCTTCTCAAAGAACCAGCTTTTAGTTTTATTGATCTTTGCTATCGTTTCCTTCATTTCTTTTTCATTTATTTCTGATCTGATCTTTATGATTTCTTTCCTTCTGCTAGCTTTGGGGACTTTTTGTTCTTCTTTCACTAATTGCTTTAGGTGAAGGGTCAAGTTGTTTACTGGAGATGTTTCCTGTTTCTTAAGGTGGGATTGTATTGCTATAAAGTTCCCCCTTAGAACTGCTTTTGCTGCGTCCCATAGGTTTTGGGTCGTCGTGTTTCCATTGTCATTTGTTTCTAGGTATTTTTTTATTTCCTCTTTGATTTCTTCAGTGATCACTTCGTTATTGAGTAGTGTATTGTTTAGCCTCCATGTGTTTGTATTTTTTACAGATCTTTTCCTGTAATTGATGTCTAGTCTCATAGCATTGTGGTCTGAAAAGATACTTGATACAATTTCAATTTTCTTAAATTTACCAAGGCTTGATTTGTGACCCAAGATATGATCTATCCTGGAGAATGTTCCATGAGCACTTGAGAAAAATGTGTATTCTGTTGTTTTAGGATGGAATGTCCTATAAATATCAATTAAGTCCATCTTGTTTAATGTATCATTTAAAGCTTGTGTTTCCTTATTTTCATTTTGGATGATCTGTCCATTGGTGAAAGTGGGGTGTTAAAGTCCCCTACTATGATTGTGTTACTGTCGATTTCTCCTTTTATGGCTGTTAATATTTCCCTTATGTATTGAGGTGCTCCTATGTTGGGTGCATAAATATTTACAATTGTTATATCTTCTTCTTGGATTGATCCCTTGATCATTATGTAGTGTCCTTCTTTGTCTCTTCTAGTAGTCTTTATTTTAAAGTCTATTTTGTCTGATATAAGAATTGCTACTCCAGCTTTCTTTTGGTTTCCATTTGCATGGAATATCTTTTTCCATCCCCTTACTTTCAGTCTGTATGTGTCTCTAGGTCTGAAGTGGGTCTCTTGTAGACAGCATATATATGGGTCTTGTTTTTGTATCCGTTCAGCCAATCTGTATCTTTTGGTGGGAGCATTTAGTCCATTTACATTTAAGGTAATTATTGATATGTATGTTCCTATTCCCATTTCCTTAATTGTTTTGGGTTCGTTATTGTAGGTATTTTCCTTCTGTTGCGTTTCTTGCCTAGAGAAGTTCCTTTAGCATTTGTTGTAAAGCTGGTTTGGTGGTGCTGAACTCTCTCAGCTTTTGCTTGTCTGTATAGGTTTTAATTTCTCCATCAAATCTGAATGAGATCCTTGCTGGGTAGAGTAGTCTTGGTTGCAGGTTTTTCTCCTTCATCACTTTAATTATGTCCTGCCACTCCCTTCTGGCTTGTAGAGTTTCTGCTGAGAGATCAGCTGTTAACCTGATGGGGATTCCCTTGTGTGTTATTTGTTGTTTTTCCCTTGCTGCTTTTAATATGATTTCTTTGTGTTTAATTTTTGACAGTTTGATTAGTATGTGTCTTGGCATATTTCTCCTTGGATTTATTCTGTATGGGACTCTCTGTGTCTCCTGGACTTGATTAACTATTTCCTTTCCTATATTAGGGAAGTTTTCAACTATAATCTCTCCAAATATTTTCTCAGTCCCTTTCTTTTTCTCTTCTTCTTCTCGAACCCCTATAATTCGAATGTTGGTGTGTTTAATGTTGTCCCAGAGGTCTCTGAGACTGTCCTCTGTTCTTTTCATTCTTTTTTCTTTATTTTGCTCTGCAGCAGTTATTTCCACTATTTTATCTTCCACCTCACTTATCCGTTCTTCTGCCTCAGTTATTCTGCTATTGATCCCATCTAGAGTATTTTTTATTTCGTTTATTGTGTTTTTAATCGATGCTTGATTCATCTTTAGTTCTTCTAGGTCCTTGTTAACTGTTTCTTGCGTTTTGTCTATTCTATTTCCAAGATTTTGGACCTTGGAAATAGAATCTTGGATCATCTTTACTATCATTATTCTGAATTCTTTTTCAGGTAGACTGCCTATTTCCTCTTCATTTTTTAGGTCTGTTGGGTTTTTATCTTGCTCCTTCTGCTGTGTGTTTTTCTGTCTTCTCACTTTGCTTATCCTACTGTGTTTGGGGTCTCCTTTTTGCAGGCTGCAGGTTCGTAGTTCCCGTTGTTTTTGGTGTCTGTCCCCAGTGTAAGGTTGGTTCAGTGGGTTGTGTAGGCTTCCTGGTGGAGGGGACTAGTGCCTGTGTTCTGGTGGATGAGGCTGGATCTTGTCTTTCTGGTGGGCAGGTCCACGTCTGGTGGTGTGTTTTGGGGTGTCTGTGGACTTTTTATGATTTTAGGCAGCCTCTCTGCTAATGGGTGGCGTTGTGTTCCTGTCTTGCTAGTTGTTTGGCATAGGGTGTCCAGCACTGTAGCTTGCTGGTCGTTGAGTGAAGCTGGGTGCTGGTGTTGAGATGGAGATCTCTGGAAGATTTTCGCCGTTTGATATTATGTGGAGCTGGGAGGTCTCTTGTGGACCAGTGTCCTGAAGTTGGCTCTCCCACCTCAGAGGCACAGCAGTGACTCCTGGCTCCTTAATTTGGGATGATTCATTGTCTATTCATGTATTCCACAGATGCAGGGTACATCTAGTTGATTGTGGAGCTTTAATCCGCTGCTTCTGAGGCTGCTGGGAGAGGTTTCCCTTTCTCTTCTTTGTTCTCACAGCTCCTGGGTCTCAGCTTTGGATTTGGCCCCGCCTCTGCGTGTAGGTCGCTGGAGGGCGTCTGTTCTTTGCTCAGACAGGACAGGGTTAACGGAGCAGCCGCTTCGGGGACTCTGGCTCACTCAGGCCGGGGGGCAGTGAGGGGCACGGAGTGCGGGTGGAGCCTGCAGCGGCAGAGGCCGGAGTGATGTTGCACCAGCCCGAGGCGTGCCGTGCGCTCTCCCAGGGAAGCCGCCCCTGGATCCCGGGACCCCGGCAGTGACGGGCTTCACAGGCTCCCCGGAAGGGCGGTGTGGACAGTGACCTGCGCTCACACACAGGCCTCTTGGCGGCGGCAGCAGCAGCAGCCCCAGCGTCCCACGCCCGTCTCTGGGGTCCGCGCTTTCAGCCGCGACTCGCGCCCGTTTCTGGAGCTCCTTTAAGCAGTGCTCTTAATCCCCTCTCCTCGCGCACCAGGAAACAAAGAGGGAAGAGAAAGTCTCTTGCCTCTTCGGCAGGTCCAAACTTTTTCCCCCGACTCCCTCCCGGCTAGCTGTGGCGCATTAGTCCCTTCAGGCTGTGTTCACGCCGCCAGCCCCAGTCCTCTCCCTGCGCTCCGACTGAAGCCCGAGCCTCAGCTCCCAGTGCCGCCCGTCCCGGCGGGCGAGCAGACAAGTCTCTCGGGCTGGTGAGTGCCGGTTGGCACCGAACCTCTGTGCGGGAATCTCTCCACTTTGCCCTACCCAGGTACGTGGGGAGTTTCTTGCCTTTTGGGAGGTCTGAGGTCTTCTGCCAGCATACAGTAGGTGTTCTGTAGGAGTTGTTCCACGTGTAGGTGTATTTCTGGTGTATCTGTCCAATGTTTTTTATTGATTTATGAAATTTCAGACTAAAGGGGACAATCAGGCGCCCTTCTGTCCATGGGATTGAATTCCTTCCTGACAGGTCAGGGGCAGTGTGTCTTTAAGGTTGTTTCTGTAAGTTTTCCAGTGTTGAAATAACTTAAGTATTTATAGTTCTTTTATCACACTAACTGATTATATAAGTTTTAATATGTTTGGTACCTGATATTCATTAGAGCACAGAGCACCAAGGACATTACTGCATTTATGAACAACCTACAAGGGAAGGAGAGAAACCGACTTCTGGTGGCTGGGTTAGCCATGATTTATAAAGGCTTGAAAATGTGCTCCACTGTACTTATAAAAATAGGGCTGTCTTGAGAGTGCCACACGAGAGTGAATTTGCCTGTGCATTTTTATTTTATGAGTGATATATCCAATGACATGAACCTTGAAAGTCTGGGAAAATCTCCCAGTGTTTAAAAACAGAAAAACCTTACCTTTCCCTCAGCTTCTTTCTTTTAAGCTACAATGTAATTTCTTTAAGGCTATGTACAGATGTTAATGTACAGGCATTTACTAATGCTCAGTTTTACATTTGTAGTTTTTTTTTTTTTTTTTTTAGGACTTCATGGTCTTTTGCATAAAGGTAGAGTCATTGACCACTCACCGTGAGAGAAATTCACTGTGAGCCATATACTAAAGACAGGTCCCATCACAGTCGAGGTGGTTCTCTTCCTCTGCTGAAAGGATCCTGGATCAGCTGGATGGCAGTCCCAGACCAGAATGCACAAGGCTTTCTCTTGATTGGAAGGAGAGGCTGCATGTTTTCTTTACTTGTTGTTTACTTGATTGAACACTTGGACCTTTCAGTTAGGAGGTAGGAACTCTTAAGATTATCTTTCAGAATAAAAATTAACCATTTAAATGTAGTCAGAGCAACTTCTAGATATTGTTGTAGTTCTCTGGAGAAGTACTTCCATATTTTAAAGTGTATACAGATTACCTGGGGTTCTTTTTAGAAATACAGATTCTGATTAGGAAGGTCTGAGATGGTACTTGAGTCTGCATTTTGAACAGACTCCTGGGTGATACCTACGCTGCTGTCCCTGGCCACAGTTTGAGTAGGAAGGTTCTAGGGCAGTGCTTTCAAATAGACTTCTCTGTGAGCATTGAACAATGTTCTGTATCTCTGTGGTGCAATATGATAGCCACTAGCAACATATGGTATTGAGCACTGGATTTTCAGTTTTATTTAATTTTAATTAATTTTTAAGTAGTTATATGTGGCTGTGGCTACCATATAGGGCAACATAGCATTTAGAGAGTAAGATAAACAATTGAGAAATTTATGTTTAATGGTAACAGCCCATGTAGGATCATGGTGAATTCTAGAACTGTGGCCAAGATTGTCCCCACTTAACTTTACCACTGCTTAAACTTTGTCTGCAAGAGAAAATATATGCAGATAGAGTTGCTGGATTGCAAGCTCCTTGTTAGGAAGGACGACCCCCCCCCCCCCCACTATGTTTCCAGCATTCTATTCAGCCTGTACTTGGGAGTAGGGGGACAGAACTTAGGTGGCATTGACATGTAGTATTTTGCTTGGGTTTTGGGAGGCTTCTTTCTTGTTTCTCTTTTGAGGTTCTATTAAATGGTATCCTGTTGGTTATAGGACATTCTTCATTCATTCATTGATTCAACAAATATATCCATTTTGCTCGGTACTGTTATTCCAGGCTCTGGGGATATAATGGTAAAGAAATCAGACAAAGTGATTTTCTTTTGGAATTTATATTCTAGTGGCAACAACACAAAATAAGACTTAACAAACAAAGAATCTTTTCCTAAAAATGACTGGGCCTAGTTCCTAGGGAATGTGTGTATGGTTCGTAATTGTGGTTTCATGGACGTGGCCCCCATAGTCTTTTGGGAAACCTATATCCAGTTGCTCAGAATCCCTCATGATAAACTTCTTTACTTCACATTTCTACTGTGAGGCTGTGACCAAGTCTGCAGAAGACTTGCCAAATAGTTCTTTTTTTTCTTCTTCTTCATTATTCCTTCAGCCATTTTCTTTTAAGGAGTTTGCTACTCAGAGTAGAAAGAAATCCATTTCATTTACTGGGCCTCAAACAGGGTCGGTCTTAGAAGGGCCACGGTTTTTCTGAAGCTCATCTTTTGGAGCAGGCTTGTTTCTCCATGATTTTGAGAATTCTTTTTTGAGGTATAATTAACATACAGTATTATTGGTTTCAGGTGTACAATATAATGATTCATTATTGTATATGTTGTGAAATGATCACCACAGTAAGTCCATCACCATACGTAGTTACAAAAATTTTTTTTCTTGTGATGAGGACTTTTAAATCTATTCTCTTATCAACTTTCAAATATGCAAGACAATATTATTAACTATGGTCCCCGTGCTGTATATTACATCCCCACGATTATTTTATAGCTGGAAGTGTGTACCTTTTGAACCACTTTACCCGTTTCAACTCCCCCCCTCATCCTTCTGACAACTTCCAGTCTCTCCTCTGTATATGTGAGCTTGTTTTTGTTTTTGTTTTTGTTAAGATTCCACATGTAAGTGAGACCATTCAGTATGTGTCTTCCTCTGACTTATTTCATTTAGCATAATGTCCTCAAGGTCCAATCATATTGTTGCAAATGGCAAGATTTCATTCTTTTTTACGGCTGAATAATATCCCATTATATATACTATATATAGTATATATATACCACAGTTTCTTTATCTGTTTATCCATTGATGGGCACTTAGGTTGCTTCCATATCTTGGCTATTGTAAATAATGCTGCAGTGAACATAGGGGTGCAGATATCTTTTCTAATTAGTGTTTTTGTTTTCTTCAGGTAAATACCCATAAGTGGAATTGCTGTATCATATGGTAGTTCTGTTTTTAATTTTTTGAGGAACCTCCACACGCTGGAGGTTGCAGTACTTTACGTTCCATCAACGGTGTACTAGGGTTCTCTTTTCTTCACATCCTTACCAACACGTTTTCTTTCTTATCTTTTTTTTTGCGGTGCGCCGGCCTCTCACTGTTGTGGCCTCTCCCGTTGCGGAGCACAGGCTCCGGACGCGCAGGCTCAGTGGCCATGACTCACGGGCCCAGCCGCTCCGCGGCACGTGGGATCTTCCCAGACTGGGGCACGAACCCGTGTCCCCTGCATTGGCAGGCGGACTCTCAACCACTGTGCCACCAGGGAAGCCCTATTTCTTATCATTTTGATAATAGCCATCCTAACAGGTATGAGGTGATATCTTATTGTGGTTTAATTTTTTTGGCTTTTTGAGGTGATCTTTATTCATTTATATCAGGAATAATAAAAAGCAGAGGTTTTGGTTAAGCCAGGGCAAATAAGAATCATTTGTGACAGGAAAACATGGGGAGACTGGGACCACAAGGCTATCTGGAGTTGGTTCAAATCATGATTATTGTGTGCATTTCCCTGAGGATTAGTGATGTTGAGCATCTTTGCATGTAGCTGTTGGCCATTGTATGTCTTCTTTGGAAAAATGTCCATTCCGATCTCCTGCTCATTTTAATTTATTTTTTATTTTATTTTTTTTCCTGCTCATTTTTAAATCAGATTTTTTATTTGGTTACTAAGTTATGTGAGTTCTTTATATATTTTCGATATGAACTCCTTATGAGATATATGATTTGCAAATATTTATTCCCATTCAGTAGGTTACCTTTTCATTTTCTTGATGATTTCCTTTCCTGTGCAGTAGCTTTTTAGTTTGATGTAGAAGAAATTTTTTCTGTTGCATTTCATTTTATTACAGTCCTGTATCTGTGTTCCAGAAATGGATGGCTATTTAATACACAACCCAAAGCACTCCTGAAATTGGTCTTGTTAACTTTCAAAAGTATCCCATTTCTTTCTCAATATATTAAATCAAAAGGAAAAAGTCTTTAAAAAATAATCAGTGGGTTTTGTGCATCACAGGAAAAGCATCTTTACTAAACAAGAGGAAATAATTTGTTAGGAATCTGACCAAATACACAAAGCAGCAGATATGACTCCTGGTAGAAAAGGGAATGTAAATAGATACCCCACCCCCAAAGTATATATATTTCACATGAGTGTGAAAAAGCTCTTCTTCTCTCTCCCCATCCTTTCCCTCCTATACACTCTACATTACATTTTAATTTCTTTAAGGGGGAAAAATAAATGCAGCAAAGCTATAAAAACTCATTAATTCAGATTCTACTAGTGTGTGGTTTATATTTAGGTAAGTGCTAAAGTTATTTTTTTAATACTTAGCAAATCCCATTGTCACAGATATGAGACCAGATTTGGGCAGGACTAATTCAGTAAGACTTTTTTTTCCTTTGGCTGCGTTGGGTCTTGGTTGCTGCGTGGGGGCTCTCTCTAGTTGCGGTGAGCAGGGGCTACTCTTCTTTGCGGTGCGTGGGCTTCTCATTGTGGTGGCTTCTCTTGTTGCGGAGCATGGGCTCTAGGCTCGTGGGCTTCAGTAGTTGCAGCACGCAGGCTTAGTTGCTCCGTGGCATGTGGGATCTTCCCGGACCAGGGAGCGAACCCGTGTCCCCTGCACTGGCAGGCGGATTCTTAACCACGGTGCCACCAGGGAAGTCCCCTAATTCAGTAAGACTTTCTACAGGAGAAATAGCTGTTTCAGTTTTCAGCTGGATTCTTACATTAGTAATAGATGTAGACTGACAGAAGGCAAAGGAAAAGCTTTAACAAGTGAGCCCTAAGAGCCCACAGCAGCCGGCACAGGCTGAGCAAGGCCCTTGGGGCAGCATGGAGAGATGTGGGAACAGATGTATATGTATAACTGATTCACTTTGTTGTAAAGCAGAAACTAACACAGCGTTGTACAGCAATTACACTCCAATAAAGATGTTAAAAAAATAAAAATAAAAACAGACAAAAAACAGAGAGGGCGGGTGGCACGAGGCAGGAGGTGGTAATGGGTGTGGGGTCTGAGAGGGAGTAGGCTTTGGCCCCTTGGTTCTCTCCATTTGCCTTTGTCCTGGCTCAGGCACTCACCTCACCTGCGCCTGCGCTGTCGCCTGTGGTTGGTTCTGTTTGTGCTCGTACTTTCTCTCTATACATCCTTCAAATGTGGCCAGTGTGAGCTTTCTTCACATGCTAACTAGACTTTTCATGCTCTAGCAATGTTTAGTTTTGAATCCCACGGGTTAAGTACGTAGCAGGTAATTAATAAATGTTTGCTGAATGCATTTTGGAAATGATGGTCATTCAATGGGAAGTATCAATGGCCTTGTTTTAAAAGGGAGCAGAAAAAAGTCTTAACGTAAAAGAGGAATTTGGTCTCTCTTTAAATCACCCTACCCTAAATAGCTCTAATTTTTCAACATAAGGAAGAAATCAGAAATTCCAGATAAGGTCAAGATTAATATTTTATGAAGTTTTATTTGTTGTTAAAGACAGTTCACGTGGTGACAAGAAATGCAAACAGCAAAAATAAACTGCAATGTATTTAACAAAGGGGCGCCTTATTTGAAAGGAAAGATTTGATGTTATGCTGAGTTCTGTGACAACTGCTCTGATCAAGAGCCACATGACATTTAAGGCTATTTCTACCGAGAACCTACAACTAGAAGATTTTTTTTGTTCTTTATTATGCTATTAGAAATGACAGTTTGACAATTCAGATGCCTCTTAGTTTTCCTTAGGAATTTACTCCTGAGAAACAGAAAGACCAGGAATCTAGTTCTGACTTTTAATTCTTCTAAAATACCTTACTGAGCATCATTTCATTTACCTCTCAGAACATTTACTTCCCCTGGTTGATGCCACTCCTTATTTAGTTAAACAGTAAATAAAACTGATTAGACTAGTACTTATTGGAACAGTAAACTCAGAGCAGGAGAACTGGTTGGAATAGTAAAGCTACCTGCCACATGGGGTTGCTCTCTGCCCTCTCCCTTTATCTCTCTGTCTTTGACCAGATGCCAAGTTGTTGTATCAAGACATCACAGGCATTTGCCCACGGTTAATGCCGGTACATCTTAATGAAAAGTATTAGACATGGGGTGGAGAAATTACTTGATTTCTTTGATGTCCCTTTTCTTGATTTCTTTGTGTTCACTTTTCTTTGGGCCAGTGTGCCAGTGTTTATTTTAGTGGTTGTTTTATAGATGGCAATTTAAACTGTTAGAACAAAGTGGGTTCTTAAATGATAAAGTTTAACTTTTCTTCCTTTTGTTGAATGGGTTTCATGGTAGTATGTTGTGATGTTAAATATACATTTGGCTTCAGTGGTTACTTTGGACAGTTTTCTTAGAGCACTTCATGATAGGTTAAAAATTGTAGCCTTTTGAGGCTTTAAAATATGAGCTAAAATGTTAATTTATTTCATGTGTGTGTGCTAGATGTAATACAGAGATAAAATTCTCTTGACATGAGTAAGGAGGTGTCTTCTTGCAAGGGCTGGTGCTTAAGGGAAGGCTTAATTAAGGAGAGGAGATTTGAATTAGATCTTGAAAGATGAAAGTAATCTGATTATGTAGAGGTGAGAAGAAAAAGTATGTCATATGCAGGAAAGTGATGGAGCATAGGCAAAGGAGTAAAAAGCTCAGAGTGTTAACTTAATTTCTGGTATATATTAGAGAGAACCTTTTTAGAGTATTCCTGTGCTGCTCCATCCGTCAGTTAGAGAAGCAATGGTATAACACATTTGAAAAGGGAGTTGAGTGACAGAAGGAGAGAGTAGATGGGAAAGATAGATTGGGACCCGATTATGGCTCCTAACTCCTGGATGAAGGGGTTTGAACTTTAGACTTTATTCTGTAAGCAGTGCAGAACTACTGAGAGCAACAGAAGTTTTTGTTTTAGGAAGATTACTGTATATACAATGAGGTAGGAAATGAGGCTGGACATTGGCTAACCATTTCAGAAGATTTTTTAAATTTCAGGGAAAAGATCGAAGACACATACTAGGGTATCTCACTACCAGTAAAGATGGAGGGCAGGGGAGGGATGTAAAGCTTAGTAGAGGTAGAATAGATAAGCTCTGGTTTTTATTTGTTTTATCATGTTGGCAAGTACATCATTCCTTTGAGCCTGTTTTCTTGTTAATTATGTTAGGTAGCCAAATTAATTCTTTGGTTCCTTTGACTTTTGCAGTTTTATATTCTATGATCCTCATGTTTTTGTAAAGGCATACTCTAACTTAGATAAAAGCATTATAACATCTATAGGAAATATTTCCCACTGTGACCTAAGTTCTTCTCTAACAATTTTAAGCTGTTTTACTAAGTTAAAGAAAAAAGCCCATGCTTTTGGATTGTATACTTTTTTCTTTCATTGCCTTTTAACAATAAATTTATAGCTTTTAAACTACGGAGGAAATTAAAGTCCCCTGAATTATTAAGGAAGAGAAAACTGTTAAAAGCCTAAAAAGTATAAAATATGAAAAATGTTTTTTTAAAAAGTGTAAAAAGGTGTAAACAAATGCCAATATAGAATATTTCCCAGTTCATTTTGTTAAGCCCACGTTACTACCCAAACCAGAGATAGCACAAGACAACTACAGACCAATATTGTTTATGAATATAGGTGCAAAAATACTAGAAAGCTGAATCTAGCAACTTATAAAAAAGGATTATGCACTATGACCAAGTGGCATTTATTCCAGGAATGCAAGGTTGGTTCAGTATCTAAAAGTCAGTTAATGTAATGCACTGTTACTAGATTAAAAGACAAAACCCACATGGAAATCTCAACTGACAGAGAAAAAACATTTGACAAAACTTGGCACCGTTTCATGATAGAAACACTTGACAAACTGGGAGTAGAAGGGATCTTCCTTATCCTGATATATAGGGCGTTTGTGAAAAACCCACAGCTAACATCATACTTAATGGTAAAAGACTGAAAGCTTTCTCTTAAGATCCAGAACAAGACAAGGATGTCTATCCCTTACCACTTCCAGTCAACATTGTACTAGAGGGTCTGGCCAGTTAGGCAAGTTAGGCAAGAAAAAGAAATAAAAGGCATCCAGATTAGAAAGAAAAAAAGTAAAACTATCTCTGTTCGCAGACAACATGATCTTGTATATAGGAAATCCTAAGGAATCCACAAAAAAGCTATTAGAACTAAATAGTAAGTTCAGCAACCAGTTGTATTTCTATATATGCTAGCAGTGAATAATCTGAAAATGAAAAAATTTATGCGTATTATAGTATCAAAAAGAAAATACTTAGGGGAGTAAGGTTAACAAAAGTAATGTAAAACTTGTACATTTAAAACAAAAACATGTTAAAAGAAATTAAAGAAAAATAAATAAATGGAAAGGCATCCTATAGTCATGGATCAAAAGACTTAATAGGAATATTGTTAAGATGCAGCGCTCTACAGATTCATCCCAGCCTCTATGAACATTTCAGCTGTCTGGCAAGCTGATCCTGAAATTCATATGGAAAATGCCAGGGTCCCAGAGTAGCCAAAACAACCTGGAAAAGGAAGGACAAAGTAGGAGGACTCACACTTCCTGATGTTACTTCTGCAAAGCTACAGTAATCAAGGTGGTGGTATACTTGCTGCCAGCTCAAAGGAGTAGAATTCAGAGTACAGGCATAAACCTTTATGTTTATGGCCAGTTGATTTTCTACGAAGGTATTAATGCAGTTCAGTGGGGGAAATAATAATTCTTTTCAACAGTAGTGCTGGGACAGTGGATATCCACATGCAACAGAATGATGTTGGAGCTCCACTTTACCCCATATACAAGAGTTAACTCAAAATGGATCAAAGGTCTACATGTAATAGCTAACACTGTAAAACTCTTAAAAAAAACAGGAATAAATGTTTGTGACCTTGGATTAGACAATAATTTGTTGCATATGACACCAAAGACACAAGCAACAAAATAAAAAAATAGATAAGTTGGATTTTACCAAAATTTTTAAAAATTGTGCTTCAAAAAAACACCATCAACTAAGGGAAGAGACAACCCACAGAATGGGAGAAAATGTTTGCAAAGTATATATATGATAAGGAACTTCTGAACAGAATATACAAAGGACTCTTACAACTCAATAATAAAAAGACAAGTAACCCAATTATAAAATGGGCAAAGAATTTGAATGGATATGTCTCTGAAGAAGACATACAAATGGCCAACAAGCATGTGACAAGATGCTCAATATCATTAATCACTACCACAGTGATTAATGATATTGAGCAAAATCAGAACCACAGTGGGATAGCATTTCACATCTACTAAGACAGCTATAATAAAAAATATGGGCAGGACTAGCACCCTCAGACTTTGCTGGTAGGAATGTAAAATGGTGTAGTTGCTTTGGAAAACTGGCAGTTTCTCCAAACATTAAACAGAGAGAGTTACCATGTGACCCAGAATCCACTCATAGATATATACCCAAGAGAACTGAAAATAAATGTAGGCACAAAAACTTGTACACAAATGTTCATTATTTATAATAGCTAAAATGTGGAAATAACACAAATGTCCACAGCAGACGAATGGAAAGAAACTGGTATATCCATACAATGGAATATTATTTGTCAATAAAAAGAAAAGAAGTTCTGATACATGGTACAGTGTGGATAAGCCTTGAAAGCATTGTGCTAGGTGGAAAAAAAGACAAAAAATGCCATATATTGTGTGATTCTATTGATATGAAATAGAACACGTGAATCCATAGAGACAGAAGGTAGGTTGGTAGTTACCAGGGGCTGAGGAATGGTGGCTAATGGGTTGGATATAGGTTTTCTGGTGGTGGTAGGAGGTGATGAAAATGTTCTTGAATTAGGTTGCGGTGATGGTCACACAATTTTGTGAATATATTAAAGACAACTGAATCTTAAAAGTCCTATCACAGTCTTTATTGAAAAACTTAAAATGTCAGTGTGCCACAGGAAGAGGAATCTTTATTGCTTTTTACTGTCTTCTTTTTCAAAATCAGGGTTTAAAAGTTGCTTCCTCCTCAGATTTCAAGCAAGCCACATCCTCTTCTGTCTTGTGAAGGTATTATCAATACTACAGTCACAGAGAAGTGCTTCTTGGATTCCATCAATATTGATTCAAATTTAATTTAAAAAATATATTTCAAATTATTTCAAAAATGAAATATGAAACTGAATACACTCTTAGATGTATTATTATTTATCAGATTTTCCACACTGTGGGATACTATACATTAACTTATGTTTCCAAGTTACCTCATTTTGTACATGCCTTGGAATCAAGTCTTTCATGTCATTTCATTGTATATATTCAGACAGTCATCAAACATTTCACTGAATAGGAAGGTGGTAGCTGGCAGTGCTTTAAAAGCAATAACAAAAACAACAGGTGTCCTCTGTCAGAAAGTTGTCCAAGTGAGAATCCTACATTTCCAGGGTAGATGAGGATATTCTCGATACAAAGTAACCAAAACCAAGTTCTGAAGGAAATTGGATCCTGGGGTGATAGGACTGTAACTGTTATCCATAAATCCTCAATTTAAAATTCTGTTTACCAGAATGTCTTCATTTTTCTCATTGACTGCCATTTTAATAAGAAAAGGATGTAAATTTGATCCTACCTAGTAAATATATGCTAATTGTTTTTACTGCTTCATGTATTGGAGTTCTGCATACGATACCATTTAAATTTTATGCAATTGGGATCCCAGAGATCTTTCTTAACGTATTAAGTTTCCTATTCCATTTTGACTTCAGTCTCATTCCCCAGGGATGTTCTAAAAGCATTCCCCCCCCACCCCCGCCCCACTGAAATCCAACAGTGAAGGGGAAACTTCCAGCCAAAAGAATAGTTACTGACTTTAAAGAGATCGTATCTTTTTTTCTGAGGCTTCCATCTCAGAGATTGCACTGCACAGATATTGTTGGCTGGATCATAAGACTATTTGTTGTTGTGCCCAGTATAAATACTTTAGTTGCTATTTCATGAGTGGTATTTGGAAAATGATACATATCCTTATTTTCATCTGTTCTTGCATATGCAGCAACCGAGTTGCCTGTGTGGGACTTCATCAGAAGCAGGGTTGAATAGAGCGTGTGTCATTAGATTGTCTCTGTCTGTGCCGAAACCTTTGTGGGTACTCTCGTGTAAGCTGAGTGGAAGGGACCACTGGCAGGGTTATGAGAAGCAAGTGTTGCAGGGGTGGGGGCAGGAGACGGTGAAAGGATCACATAAGGATGACTGAGTGCCTAATGCGTGTGGAGATTTATTAGCACACATTGGAATCTGTTGTTCAGAACAAGTCATGTGTCCATTCTATTCTCTTTCTAGGTGATCATGGAGGAAGCACTTTACTCCCCACGAATGTCACAAATGAATTTCCAGAATATGGGACCATGGAGGAAAGTGGAGAAGGCCTAAGAGCCTCTCTCGAGTTTGATGCCGAGTCTCTGCCTTGCTGCCCTCAGGCGCAGCAGAGGGTCCAGTCTCTTGCTGGCCATCCCTCTGGGCTTCTCAGTGTTACTGGAGGACCGAAAGATGTCAGAGAGGTCCCCTCTCAGAGTCATCTCAAGGAACAGAGTTTACAACCCATTGACTCTTTGATTTCAGCCCTGAAAGCCACAGAAGCCAGAATAGTTTCAGGAACACTGCAGGCTACAAAGGTACTGGATGGAGATGCGGTTTCTACTTTTTTAGTTCAGCAGGTGGAACAAGAGCCAGACACTGCCAGTCATAAAACACAGAGAGCCAACACACTGTTCCCTGCTGGCCGAGAAAAGTCACGCGATATACCTCTTTCAGCTGAAGTTACGACTGAGGAAAGTTTTTATTTGAGCATCCAGGAGGACCTGACTGCACTATTAACTGGAGAAACTCAAGCAGAGCTTTTCCTAAGAGCTAATAATGGGAGAAAGGGGGCTGTCCATGTGCAGGGGCCAGCTTGTCCAGCATCCTCCGTGGGGAGCCCCGTGACCCACAGCTCAGTGGGCAGTGCTGGTTTATTGAGAGAGAGGAGACCTGATCAGGGGAGAGAGCACGCAGAGCAGTGTGGTCGAGGCAGCTCCTCCGGACGCCCAGGCCAGGTCAAACATGTGGAATTTCAAGGGGTGGAAATATTGTGGACAGGAGGGGAGAAAAGAGAGACATGGCAACCTGTGGATTTTCCGACATCATTGGAAAGGACAACCCCTCCTGAAAGCAAGGAGTTTTCTAAAGTGCCAGGCCATCTCGTCTCATCTGCTGGTTTGTGCGATTCAGCTGGTTTAACTGAGAGTGTTTGGGATGACACCCGGAGAGCTCCTTCAGAGAGGCTGGCCACTGGCTCAGGGCCATTTCTGCCTGAGCCTCTTCTTGAGAGTGGAGAGGATGAAGTCTTCCTAAGGGAAAACAAGGAACATCTTGGGACGAAACCTGAATTGGAGAGAGACAGGGAAAGGTGAGCTCACATAGTATCCTGCTGTCTGTGATGCCAGTGAGAACTCGATTCACAATATCCTGGGTCCTTGTTTACCACAGAATGGAAGAGAAGTGACTGTAAGCTATGTTGCTTCTAAGGTTCCGAGATGTTAAAGTGGTCTTGTTATCAAGTTGTCCATATGGGGAGACTGTGAACTCTAGGTGAATCCATTTCTGATGTTTCATTGTATTTGACAGGTTGCAGCTTCTCCAACATCAAGGTAACTAAATACCCCACGATTATCTTTAACAGTGTGGAAAGGTTTGAACTCTTTTTGACGTATCCTATAGTCATTAAATCTTAACTCAGGCATTTCTTCTGGGTGCAGCACCGTTGCCTGCATACAGCCTTATACATGTAGGAACACAGAGGCTCTGGTTTGGGCTGGCTCAATTTTCTAGGTTGAAAGAGGAGATCAGGAGGTCAGAATTCAGTTCTTCCATGGCACTCACATGGGTCTCCCTTCTCACAAGCAGCATGTTTTGATTACAGCCCTGATGAGTAAACTTGGCATCATATGGTATTTCCTGGTCTTTCCCTACATTTCTGGCATCCATACCAGCTGAGAGACTGGAAAAATGGAAGCCATACCCATCTGTCTTCACTTCCTTTGCTTGTAGTCTGACTGTAGAGTGTTCCTCTTGGCAAAGTCATTTCAAATGTGTGCCGTCTCGTCAGTCCTCCACCTGTGGTAGTTCACATGGGAAAACATCTGTGTCAAGCCTGAAGGGTTTTGTTTGTTTGTTTGGTGTAAGGAGATGCCGTTCTCTCCACAGTTAACTAACAGATCCACGGAGAGATGCTCCTTTAGGACGGCTGTCAGGACTCCTCTCCCTCCTGTCCCCATCCCCCCTACACAGAAAATCTCCAGACTCCCCTCAGAAGGAGCCCTGATATGTGGCACGTGGCTCGGTAATTATATTCCCACTGGGCTGTGCCCTTCTGTGCTTGTGCAGATTATTCATTCATTCCTCCTTTCCTCCCGCCCTCCTTCCCTTCCTGTCCTTCCACAAATGGTTTTCAGTTGTCTGCTCTGTTCTTGATACGGCTGGAGATGCTGGGCATAAAGGAATGTTCAAAATAGACATGGCCCTGAGAATTCCCTGGCGGTCCAGTGGTTAGGACTCTGTGCGTCCACTGCAGGGGGCATGGGTTCCATTTTTGGTTGGGAAACTAAGATCATGCAAGCTGTGCGGTGAGGGCAAAAAAAAAAACAGTGGAAAATAGACATGGCCTGAGGTCACTACCTCGTGGAGTTTACTTCTGAAGATCAACACATTAATAATGATGGGACCTCCAATTGTGCTGGGTTCCGTAAAGGAGAAGGGAGACATACTAGAAAGAATAGTTTTGTTTTTTTTTTAAAGTTTTTTTTGATGTGGACCATTTTTAATGTCTTTATTGAGTTTGTTACAATATTGCTTCTGCTTCACCTTTTGGCCCCTTGGCCCCGAGGCGAGGCACGTGGGATCCCAGCTGCCCAGCCAGGGTTCAGACCCTCACCCCCGCATTGGAAGGTGAAGTCCCAACCACTGGACCTCCAGGGAGGTCCCTAGAAAGAATAGTCTGAATGCAGGAGAGAGGCTGATTCGGTTGATGGCTTGGGGAAGGCCTTTCTGTGGAAGTGATAGTTACGCTGAGACTTCAGGGATGAGTACGGGTTTGCCCAGCAGAGAATGGGGAGGAGGATATTCCAGGCAGAGGGAACCACCTGGGCAAAGGAGGACAGCTGTCGCTAATGGAGCGTGCTTCCTGTACGCTGCGAAGCAGGAGCCTCCAGGTGCCTTTTAAGATGTGACCTTCCGCCCGCCCTCCTCCCCGTGTGGCTGGAGCCTGGGGCCCGGGGGAAGGTGGGAAGTAGGTGAGCAGAGGTAGGGAGGGGCCTCATCCTGAGCTTCCTGTTTGACTGCAAGTGCCCTGAGGAGCCATTTAGAGGTAGAACCCAGAATAGTACTTGGTGTGGGGTAGGCCTTCAGTAATTTAAAAACAGAGACAACTGAACTGTTGAATGTGAATCCTGGTAATACCTAGAAATGAGGGTTACCTACCAGGCAGTTTTATTCCTATTTCTGTTTTGTTCCTGAGGCTCAGCTAGTAATTGGCACATCCAGATTCAGCTCCATGTTTTTCTGTCTCTTGTCTTCTTTCTCTTACTGAGTTTTAAAATTTTATTTAGTTATTCTAATGTTCATTTTTAATATTTGAAGAACATGCTGCATATTAATTAATTAACGCCCCACGTATATTAACTTGTACGTTTTTTCTAGGTTGTCACTGTTTTGGTTAGCCTTGTAGTAAACACGTTTGTTGGCTCCTTTTTTTTTTAAAGGTCGTTTACTGGCTGGCTGTTTCTGGACCTGAACTCTCTCTGCAGTGCTGTCTTATTGTCACCAAGGGACAGCCCTTGGATTATAGAATATTTATCTTCTTGAGGGCATTTGGTCTTATTTAAATCAGAAAATATTAATAGACCGATGAAAGTTTAGTGTATTTTTAGTCCATTAAGTTTACACAATATATTTATCTTCTAACAGGTCATTTACCTGTTAATGACCTCTTTCTGTTAAAATTAAGGATGATAGTAGCTGTTAATTTGGATTTGTGGAGTTTAGTTGGCTAGATGAAAATTTAATATTTTAACATTTTATTCAAATACTCGTTGGACCTGATTCACATATTAGGAACTAGTTCAAAACTATTAAATTATGTAGAGGGTAGCATAGCATACGTATGCTAAAGAGTTTTTTCAGCCTGAATAGGTTTCTACGATATCTTCCTTCCCAAATGTATTGACATAAGCCCACTGAATACAAGTGTTAGCGCTATAGAATGTTCCCTTTTTTCTATGGTTGGAGGGGGAAAAAATAACCTAATATTGAGATTCGTCCGTTTTATGTGCTTTCCAGGACTCTTGAGCAAGAGGAGCACTTGCAGGCCAGAGATGATGATGTCCTTGGGTCCGGCTGTGCAGAGGATTCCACTGATGTGTACAGCTCCCAGTTTGAAACCATTTTGGACAACACGTCTTTATACTACAGTGCTGAGTCCTTGGAGACTTTATGTTCAGAGCCTGATAGCTATTTTAGCTTTGAAGTGCCCCTCACTCCAATGATACAACAGCGCATTAAAGAAGGCGGTCAGTTCCTGGAGAGGACATCAATGGGAGGACAGCAGGACGTCCTGAGCATCTCCGCAGATGGTGGAATAGTGATGGGCTATTCTGATGGGATCACCAATGGGCTGAGTGGCTCCAGTAACTCCACCTATGCGAAAGGCACCCCAGAGATTGCTTTCTGGGGAAGGTACTGGTCCCATTCTCTTAATTTTGTGCTGGTGGTTTTTGTAGCAGTTTTTCTTTGGGAAATCTGAGTGTGGAACATATTTGAAAAGCATTTGGCTGGTTTCTGTGGATATAAGTGAATGATGTGAGTGAAAAGTAATTTGGGTTTTGGGGGCAGGTAGAGTACAATTTAGTGGTTTGCCAAATTGGCAACCTGTGGACATTCTATTTGGCAGTATTTCTTGTATTACCATATGTAAATTGGATCCTGAACAAATACTTGTGGGTGATGAGTATGTATTAGTTCCCATGATGCAGCTTTGGTAGCAGTGGCCTGGTGCTGGGAAAAGGACACTGGGAGATCTTGGCCTTCATTCTGCCACTGGCATTGGTTGATTACTTGGGGCACGTTGTTTGATTAGGCCAGACAATCCTTGATTGTAAGTTGAGGGTGTTGGATTAGATGGTCACTCTAATCTCTTTTGGCCGTTTGCTCTGTGAGGTCCCATTCTGCTGGGAAGTCTTTGTGTTCCTGAGATGGTGGGGGAGGATTTAATTATATGGGTGCTTGGTAGAGCTGATCCCTTGGTTAACGCCATAAATACTTATTTTCTCTCTCTCCTTTAGGATTTAAGTCTCCCTAGAACACAAAATCACAAATTATGTAGGTTTTATGTGCTGTACCTGTCATTTAGTGATTCCCTGTCTCTTTGTGGATTATCCAGCGTTTCATCTCTTGTCATTCATCGTTCTAGGGTCATTTACCTGTCCTTCAGCATCTCCATAAGTGGGCAGAGAATGCTAAACTTCTTAATCATTTTATGAATTTAGTATTAATATGTTTTTCCTGAATTAAAATGTGTCAATTCACATGTTTGGGGAGGTGCAGGGGCGGTTAAATGGGGATAAACTATTTTAAAGTTGTATGAAGAAATGTCAGTGGTTGTTTTCTTTTAAAAGTCAGTATACATATTACAGATTTCTTTTTTTTAAATATATAAATTTATTTATTTATTTTTGGCTGCGTTGGGTCTTCGTTGCTGAGTGTGGGTTTTCTCTAGTTGTGGCGAGCGGGGGCTACTCTTTGTTGTGGTGCACGTTCTTCTCATTGTGGTGGCCTCTCCTGTTGCGGAGCACGGGCTCTAGGCACGTGGGCTTCAGTAGTTGGGGCTCGCAGGCTCTAGAGCCGCGAGCTCAGTAGTCGTGGCACACGGGCTTAGTTGCTCTGCGGCATGTGGGATCTTCCCAGACCAGGGCTCGAACCCATGTCCCCTGCATTGGCAGGCGGATTCTTAACCACTGCACCACCAGGGAAGTCCCCATATTACAAATTTCTAATAAGCCTTTTTTTATGATCAGTCTGTTCTATGTTAAGTGTTTCCTATAAGCAGTTTATAGGTTTATAGTTCATTGGATGAGCACATTTAAGACTGGCACATGGTAACGTTGCAGCTATGCATTTCCATGTGAAATAGACCATGGATGTTGGTTGTCCTCTTGGATCACACAACTCTCAGAAGCAGAAGACCTTGGTCTGAATTTCTTGGACAAGCCACTTATTCTTTCTGAAACCCCCTTTGTTTATTTGCATAGCGGGCTTAATGATACTTAGTATGCTGTGTGGCCATGAGATTTAAAGAGTTAATATAGATTAAAGCACCTAGCACAGTACCTGGTACCAAGTAGAAGCTGCAGCAAATGTGTGAATCAGAACTGGCTGATAAACCCGCATTTATACCCGATCTCTAAGAGGTGGTGTCCCTGAGGGAAGGGGGGCATCCCTGAGAAGGGGGTGTTTCTAGAAGGGGCCAGAGAGAGGGGTGTCTCTGAGGGGACATCCTTGAGAGGGGGGTGTCCCTGGGTGGATGGTGCTACTTTAGTTGTTTAGTTTCACCATCACCTCGGGTAACTGTAAGTTGTGGTAAAATGCAGATAATTTCATTGAAATTCCAATCCAACTTTCTGGAGTGAGTCGAAGTTGTTGGGGACCTGAGGTGTTTTTGGCTGAGAGGCTTTGCTGCAGAAGCCACAGGAAAGGTAAGTAAGTAAAGACAAGAGGTAAACTCAGCAAGTCAGAACAGGAAGGTGAAAGGTTTATCAGAGGTGTGGTTTGCAGACTCAGAATAGGAAGCAGCCATCATTGGGGCCAGCATGAGTGCCAATCATTAGTAGGGCAGAGCTGGGTAGTTAAGGGAGAGTACTGGGGTAGGTTATAGTATTTTAGCATCTCAGATGTGGACAGTGGTATACTTCAGGCCAACTTGAGATAAGGTTTCAGCTGTGTTACCTGCATTGTCAAACCTTGAGATCTTGCCCAGCCATGAGACCGAATTCCAGTACTGAATGAGAAGCATGTTAGAGATGGGCTCTGGCACTGTCCACATGATTCCTGACCGGTGGTCATTCACCCTTCTTTGAGCACTGCTAGTGATGTGGACAGACCAGCTTGGCAAGGGCACACCATTTGTGTTCTTGGACTTGGCATAAGATAATAAGCAGTTACATGTGGAGGAGGTTTTTTGTTTGGTGATTCACGGTTAAAAATTAGGATGGGCTCAATCATTCTAAGAAACTTTAAGGAATCTGGAATAATTTTCATATTTTTCTCTACCTTCTCTGCCTTCTTGGTGCTTTGGAGAAGTTGTAGCACCAGAGGAATCGTGGGGTGAAGAATAATGATATTTTCCAGCTTAAAGGGGGCCTTAGATAACCCTGTTTTACAGTAAAGAATCTGAGTCCCAGTTGGGTGGGATAGAATTACCTGGTGACAGATCTTGCACCAGAATTCAAATTGTGTGACTCCTAGACCAGGTACATTGACTGTTCTAGGCTGCCTGGTTTCATATCTGTATTCTTTCTTTTGATCTAATTTCTCTCATGCCATATATTTATGGAGCCATAAGTCTGAGTTGGTAATTGTAGAGCTGGTGGTTGTTGCTATTGGTGGTGTATGTGTTCAATTTTAGAAAAAATTTTCCAAATTGTTATCTAAAAAAAAAAAAAGGGTTCTGAAGAACCTAGGGGCAGGAGAGGAATACAGATGCAGACGTAGAGAATGGACTTGAGGGCACGGGGAGGGGGAAGGGTAAGCTGGGACGAAGTGTGAGTGGTGTGGACATATATACACTACCAAGTGTAAAACAGATAGCTAGTGGGAAGCAGCCGCATAGCACAGGGAGATCAGCTTGGTGCTTTGTGACCACCTAGAGGGGTGGGATAGGGAGGGTGGGAGGGAGACGCAAGAGGGAAGAGATATGGGATATATGTATACGTATAGCTGATTCACTTTGTTATAAAGCAGCAACTAACACACCATCATAAAGCAATTATACTCCAGTAAAGATAGATGTTAAAAAAAAAAGAAAAAAAATTCCCAAATTGTTAATAAACCTGTCTCCATAAATTTTTTTAATGTAATCAATGATCAGGCTTTTAAAAATTTCTTCTGCATTAAAACATCCCTCTGCAGAGGTAAGGAGTAGATAGAGGTACTGAGTCTGTTAAGGAAGTCCGGACTAGGACGCTGACTGCACAACTATCACCCCGATTGACTCCCTTCTGTTAGGCACTCAAGGCCAAAGTGTTAGGCTTCAAGGAGAAAAAATTCATTTATTAATAAATGTTGTGATAAAACAACACAGCAAAAGTGATAAATAAAACAAGTGCACGTGCTTAGCATTCCACCTCTACTCACTGGTCTCTCGTGTTTCCTTGGTAGTGGACTGGGGGGTCTGACTGTGTTGGATAAAGTGAACTCTGAGGAAAGCACAAAGGGAAGGGAATGATAAGACTAATCTGTGCTGATAATGCTGCTTTGATTCTAGCTGGACTTGAACCAAGAAAATTAAGCCCATTCCTATTGAGGTACTGCTTTTGATGTATAAAGTGTTAGACAGTATTATAAGATTACTTTAGGTTGTCTCTAAACACCATCTTATGTCCTATGCATCATATGTATTCCATAGGTTTTCTTTCTTTAGTAAAGACATGGTGCTTAATTCGCATAATAAGCTAAGAGAAAGGAACATTCATGTTCTGATTTTCCAGATAAGGAAACTGAGGTCCAGAGCAGTTGAGTTACTTGCTCAAAGTCACACAAATGGTAAGTGCCCCACCCAGGATTTGAACCCAGGCAGTCAGGCTCCAGAGACCATTTATTTTTTTTTTTTTATTTTTATTTATTTATTTATTTTTTTGCGGTATGCGGGCCTCTCACTGTTGTGGCCTCCCCCGTTGCGGAGCACAGGCTCCGGACGCGCAGGCTCAGCGGCCATGGCTCACGGGCCCAGCCGCTCCGCGGCACATGGGATCCTCCCAGACTGGGGCACGAACCCGTATCCCCTGCATCGGCAGGCGGACTCTCAACCACTTGCGCCACCAGGGAGGCCCGAGACCATTTATTTTTGATCTCAAAACAAAAAATATTTTTGCTTGACATTGCCTAGGTTTATTTTTAAATACTTTTCTATATCAGTATATGCTTTTACACCCTTAAAGATTATTTTAGTGGCGGTATCTGACAGTGATTTCTTTTGAACACAGGATGACACTGTTCTCAATTGTGTTGCTTCCTGTAAGAAAGGTGGAGTGGTTGGGGAGGATGATGAGGACCTGTGGCACTTCAACACACCTTAGTTCCCTCTCAGGAGCACCTCCCAGGCCTGGATTTAGCCAGGCTTTGTGGCCAGAGCGGGACTGAGCTCCGCTTAAGTCAAAGAAGAAAATACTTCAAATCTGTAATATTCTAGAATAGGGTTGGAAAGGACGTTTGTAGAGAGTATGTGTGCTGACTTTGTCTTTTAAAGGGTTATGTACCTTTGCAGTATCAAATAGATCGCTATTATAAGCTGAAAACACCTCTTAAGATCCTGGAATCAATTTGGCAGGAATAGTTAAATTCTCCCAGGTGCTGTGAACACTGATGTTGACCAGAGAGCCGCATGCCGATCCGGAAATAGCTCACCCTGTGAATGTACCACGATAGTTTAATGAAGGAGCACCGAGTAGCATCCCCTCCCTTGGTGGTCCAGCTGCAGACCACTCAGGCTAGCTAGCGGGTTCAGTGGTGCTGTGTGGAACCCAGTCACGTGGCTCCAAGATTAGAAAGGATCAGCAGAGACTTACAGACACCCAGGGCCAATGGGTTCCTTTGTGTCTGGGTGCTTCTCCCTCTCCGGCCCATCAGCAGAAGACTGCAGCTCCAGTCAGTAAGTCCTGACCTGAAGCCTGCAGGGCACAAATGTGGTCACTGTGACCATTAGCAGGGCTGAACATTGTTTATTTCTGTGGAGCTTGGGTTTGGACAGATGGGAAAAGGGACAGCAAATACAGCCACGTGGCAGGAGTTTCTCTTTTGATTCTCTGAACTACACACAACTGCCTTTTAAGATTACATTTTTGGTGTAACAGATACGTATACTCCACGACTCGGCTTCCCAGTCTTTCTTTCGGAGAGCGCTCAGGATCCCGAGGAGCCCCGCAGAGCGGGTGGATCACGTCTGTGTGCAGCTCGTACGCCTGGCCTGGGGAGCGCTCTGCTCAGTTGGGTCCACTCCAGCTGCTAGTTGCGCGTTTTCTGCCTTCTCCCCTTTCTCAAATGAAGTGCAGACATTGGAAGTATCTTTTTTCTTCCTGTGTTTCTTTTTCTTTAGTGTCTTTCTGTCTAGGAAAAGTCACATGAAACGAGATTAGTACTTAGAGAAATTTGTTGAAGTGCGATTTCAAATATATTTTGACATCCCAACTTAAAACCTGCAGGTATTTAATTAAGTAATTAACTAATTATTATTTTTGGCCGTACCATGCAATTTGTGGTGTCTTTGTTCCCCAACCAGGGATTGAATCTGGGCCCCAGCAGTGAGAGTGCCGAGTCCTAACCACTGGACCGCCAGGGAATTCCCTGCACGTATTTTGGTATAATGTAAAATATTAAAATCATGTGACATTAGTTAAGCTGGTGACAGGAAAAGACCTTGATCTTGTGAACTTGTTTTGGGGGATCTGACTGACCTCCTGTGTCCTCCAGGTGGGGAGCTCCTGCCTCTCAGGTTCATTCCTGCTGCTCTCGTGATCTCTTCAGGCCTTTTCTCTCATGTTTTAAAACTTGTTCTGTAGAAGATAGGTTTTCATTTTTCTCGTTCTAGCTTCCTGAAGCAGTTGTGATGATGATTTTTTTTTTCTTAAGTGCAAAGGAGCCCCTGCTCATTCCTGAGAGCAGGGGCTCTCCTAGCTTCAGAGCCGGTCATATCTGGGTTCAGATCCTGCCTCAGGTACTTACTGGGGGTGTGATCTTGAGTAAGTTACAGAAAATCTGGGAACCTTTCCAAGTGTAAAATGGAATGAATAACACCTATTCAAAAGCAAATGAGATTAAGTGAAAAAAAATCAAGAATAGAAAATCACGTGGTTTCACCATGCCTAGCATGTAGTAGGAGATAACTGTAAAATAATGGTAATACGAACAACAGTGGTAACCTGGAGAAGAGTTTTATGCCAGCCCACCACCTGCTCAGGCCCTGGGTCAGCCTCTGAGCTGTCTGAAACACCTGGCACTGGACGTCTTGAATAAAATTCAGTGTACGGTGGTGGGGTGGCATAAATATGGGCATTTGGGATCAGAAGACAGGAGGTCAGATCATCCTCTCTACTGGCTGCTTGGTCCTGGTAGGTTATTTCACTTCTAGGAAGCTCCCATTCCTTACTGGTAAAATGGAAATAACCTTATCACCCAGTTTACAGTTCTGTTGTAAGAATTTGCTAAGTTCTAGTTTGTGGATATTCATTTTTATCATGAGTTTTGCAGTAGTCTGAGTAATAGTCTAAGGAATATAAGAAAATAAATAAGAAAAAGCCCGATAAAGAAGGAAAGACGCAAGGATTTGGTTAGTGTTTGAATCTAGGACATGGGGGCTGCATCAAAGTGATTGTGAGATTTCCAGTGTGGATGACTTACCAAGTCAGGAAACAATCAGCGGGAGTTGGGGGGAGCAGCAGGGTTTGTAGGCGGGCACCTCCCAGGGGGGTCTGTTTACACAGATTGGATTTGAGGAGAGGGAGGACCCTTCATATGCAGAGACTCGAGTCACCATTTGGAGGGGAGGCTTGCGGTGAGCTCTGGGAGGGTGAGGAGCGGGTGAGGCCGGGCTGGAGAGAGGTGCACACGGGAGCCCTTGGGTGCTGCCCGTGCGGCTTTCTGATGCCACCTGGGTAGGGCGTAGGCCTCTGACGGGAGTTCCCAGGCGGCTCTTCGGTGCTCGCCTTCAGTCCCCAGCAGTGTCTGATCGTCAGGGAGCCAGTGTGGCTGTCCTCTCAGGCAGGCCTGGCCCTGGCCTGGGGGTTTGGCCTCTCCCTCTTTGCTGGGGTCTCTTGTATAAGTCGGTGATGACTTCAGGAAGTGGTCCTGGATTTGAAACAGGGTTTCCCAGAAGCATTCTAATTATGTAGTTTAAACCTTAAGACATACAAAGTAGTGCCCTGGATGTTGGTGTGAAGAGTGCTGTGGGGTGCTGGCTAAGTGAGTGATCTTTCATCCAAGACTATATGGCAAGACCTCAAATGATAGAGGACGTTGGAGTTACATGTCATTACAAGGAGAATCATAGCTCTAAATAAAAAGTGGATTGGCGGTTATTTTAACTGGTCAGGGTGATGCAGCAATCTTTCTATTCATATATCAGTGCCATATTTAACTTTTAAAGGAAGCAATAACGTTTTCTCTCAGCAGAGGTCACTTAACACAAGACTTGCAACATTGGATGAGAAACGTTATCCATTGATCCGCTGGGGAAGAAAAAAGACAGAGACCTTCTCCAAATAAAGTTCTCTGAAAGTCTTTTACATAGAAGTACCAATTTATCAGAGCCCCAAATGGGTATGTTTCCAGTGCTTTAATCTTGTTTCTCTTTTTCTCCCCTGCGTCTTAGATGCTTTCTGTAAACTGTATTAAATTGGCACAAGCTCCTAGCAGAGCCCTGCTATTCAGTACTGTAGGGCCATGGTGCCAGGCGAGTTGAACATAATCTTTCTCATGCATGCTAATGAGGATTAATGTAAACTCCATCTAAACCATCTAGCGTCTAAATGTTAGAGAAATGCCTTGACAGCATCTCATGCCCTTGTGCTTGGGCCTCCGTCCCCAGGCACTTTTCTCTGAAGCTGGAATTAGGAGGCATTCTCCACGCTTTGCCACCACAGATTACGACTCTGCTGGTCGAGGGTGGTACCCAGGCAGTGACAGCTTCAGAAGCTTTTCCTGGAAAGATGCTCATGGTCAGCCTAAGTTGTCAGCCTCTCATTTTTGAGCTTGTTAGAAATGTGTAATGCAGGCCTCACCCCTGACCTTCTCAGCCAAAATGTGTATTTTAACAAATTCCCAGGTGATTCATGAGTACTTTAAAGTTTGAGAAGCACCGGAAACTGCTAAAGGCGGAATACAAAGCTGAGTAAGACAGTCCCTGTTCTCAGGGGGTGGGGGGCTGGCGGCCAGGCCTGTTATATGTCACTGTGCTACTGGCAGGGAGAAATTTCTTAACAGAGGTTCATAAAAGTGAGTGGCCCTGGCTGTGAACTTTGAAATGATTTCTTGTGTCACCTTTGGTGTAGTGACCACAGGGTGCCCATCACTGCTCTAGAAATATCGAGGTTGACCCATTTTCCTGCTAGGAAACTATGGTTTCTTAGTGAAGAGTGTGGGTTAAGTCAGACTGCTTTGGCTCATATTTTGTGAATTATCTCTACTAAACCTCAGCTTACTTATCTGGGAAAAGGGATAGTAATTTACTGTCACTTGGTGATTACTCAAAATATGTTGGCTCTTATTATCAGTAATAACACTGCTTGAACTATTCTCTTTAAAACTTCCTCAAAGTCACCTGCTGTGAGTGTACCATGGTCAGATCAACTTAGGATGTTGTTTATCTGTAATAATAATTCTAAGAGCCTTAGATTACTTGAAGGTGAGGAGTTTTAATGATAGTTTATTTTCTTCATAATTACATAGCAGCTGCACCTCGACACAAAGGTAACATTTTCTAGTCAGGAGTAGTAATATGAAATCTTTAGTACAGAGAAATTAAGAGGTATTGAATAATTATTATTGTGAAACAAAATTATAAATGTGCATTATTCACACTCCATTCACTTAGCAGCTATTTTAGGGTTCATCGTATAATATTATACTTAGGTCTGAGCCTGTCCCTCCTATTAGGCAGTGAACTTCACAAGTGTTTAGATTTAAGACTCAGAGAACCTCTGTTACAGAGTCCAGCACATGCTGGGTGCCCAGTTTTTGTTGAATGAGGAACTCAGTTAGCAGCTGCTCTATACTAGGTACTAGATGTCTCCCAAAGAGGGGGCAGCTAACTTCACAGATCACTCTGGAACAGGGCCTAGTGGGTGGGGCACTAAGGTTCCGAGGCCGGGACTACGCCAGCCTGGGCTTTGGAGGACCCGGTGGGCGTGTGGACATGGTTGTGGGCCGGGGGAGACTTTCCAGGTGGAGGCAGAGTTAGGAACAGCTGCTTGGACTGGGGGCTTGAGAGTGGGGGGTTGAGGGTTTATTAATCTCTTTGCCTCCTGTTGTGTTAATTTTCTAGATTGAGGCCACTGAATCCACTTGAAAGGCAGTCATCATGCAGTTGACTTTTACGACTTCTGCAGGTCCTAGACACACCCAGAAGTGTAAAAGTCAATAAACACCTTCCATCCCTCCAGCCAATTTGAGAAATAAAATGTTGCAGTCAGTGCCTCTGTGGTCCCATCTCTCTTGTTCTCTTCCTAAAGGTCACCATGACCTGTGGGCGTGTATTGTGCCTATATAGGTGTGAACCCATAAACAATATATGGTATTCTTTCACATGTTTCTGAACTTATTATGTAAGTGCTATCTTGTTTCCTTTTGTAACTCACTTATTTGCTCAACATTTGGAATTCATTCTTACTGATTCATAAAGCCCTAGTGTATTAATTATTTGCTGAATAATATTCATTGAGTGAATATACACTGTAACGAATTTTCCCATTTGCCTAGTTACGAACATTTTGGCTGTCTTGTATTTTTGTTATTTTAAATGGCATGGCAGTGAACATTCTAATTAGTGGCTTCTTGTTCACATGTGGAGAGTTTCTCTAGGCTAAGTATATATTTAGGAATAAAATTGCTGGACAGTAAGTTATAATCATTTTCTGGGTGAACCAAGGCATTCTTGAAAGGGCATATTACATTTTCTTTGAGAGTATGGAATTTTATCTACTTCTGTTTATAAAGTAATTTTTAGTTATTTTACCTCCTGATCCTTATAATTCCTGAATCCCAACAAAAATAGCAGGAGCTTAAAGAGAAAGCATGGGAAAAAAATGAAGCGAAACCAGTCTCCTTTCCCTTCAGGAGCTCTGATGTGGACTCTGTTATCCATTAGTTAGGCCTGGTGCACGTCCATTCCGTGTCCGTCCCCCCCACCCCCCCAAGTCCTGTAGGTCCCAGTTTCTCACATGCCTTGGTGGCAGTTGTTGCCTGTGTCTGACAGCTGTGAGTGTTGCCTGTCCACTTCTGGCCGTCTAAAGCAGGGTGTGAACAAAAGGCCAAATGAGTCTTTTCATTTAAGGATAGCAGAGAAACAGAAACAAAACTAGAAAATAGGAAAACACAAATCACATAAAATTAGGTGTGAATTTAACACAGGTGAATTTTATATAATATAAATGAATCAGATCTGTTTATTGCCTATTTCAGCCATTCCCTTATAGCCAGAATGTGTGTGCTGTAGGAAATGATGGTCTTTAAAAATAGGACCTCAAAAACTGTAGTGCTACTTAAGAAAAACAATGCTGAGATTAGCACTTTTTTTCTTCTTTTTCAAATGATGTTGGACAAACTCTCTTTCTCACAAAAGCAGCAACCACTCCAGATAAGCTAGCACAGTTGTCCTTTCTCCCTGTGGTCAGCTGGCCTCCTGGCTTCTAAAGAGTTAAGCTGGAGGTTTATGAGGTCATGTGTGGCTTCCCAGGATCTGAACTTCTGAAACTCTCTTGGAGGGGGGCTGCCTGCTGAGAGGGGAGGCGGGGCAAGGGGAAGTACTCCTTCAGCTCCTTCAAGTTCTTACCCCGCAGCCCTGAGGGAACAGTGGCGTTCTGGGAGAATGTCGCTGCCGAGTCAGGGTGCAGCAGCCTGCGCTCCCAAAGGAAGCAGCTGTAGAAATGCATTGAAAGAGCCCTCGCCGATGATGAAGTTCTGCTAAACAGATGGGACCAGAGGATGTTCTTTGTATTCGTGACAAAATTACGGGCAGGCTGTTTGCTGACAAAGGTAACTGGAATTGACTTTATGTTCTTTGTCTGGTCCCAGACAGTGCTGGATTATGTGTGATTGTACTTACAGAAAATTCCTTGGATTTTAAACTTTTATTTCAAGTGAAAAACATTGTAAGAAAGTCTTAGAAGAAACAGGAAAATGATAATTCCTGTATATTGTTTTCTAAACAAGGGTGTCCGAAGTGCGGAGGGTGTATTTGTACGGGGCTGTGATGTTTGGGCAGTGAGATGCTCCCTTGATGGAGCTGTGCTGCCCTTTGAGGCCAGCAGGTGTTGCTCAGCGCTCCTGCACCCAGGGCGGTGCCAGCTGCCTTCTGCTAAACTTCAGGCGTCGGGAGGTCACCAGCCTGAGCTTTGTCATTTCAGTGGAGTCCGTTCTGACTGCTGCGCAAGGCTCCCACTCTTATTTTGGTGTATCACTGCTCTAAAGGGAAGTTGGCTGTGCTGTTAGTGTAGAGACATGATCTGTCTTAGAATTTGGCGTTGGTTTTGAAACTTCAAAGACTAGTCAGTTATCTAAAGAAAAAAGGTAAAGGGAGTTTTTATCTGGAGCTGAGGGAACGAGCTCCACAGTTCTCTCTGGGAAGGTCTCTCTTCACGTTCAGGCCAGGGCATATGCTGGGCAGCTCTAGGGTCAGGTGGTGGAGAAGGACCAGAGCCAGTGCGTTGATATTACTTCCATTCTTGAGGTGCTTGGAGTTAAAAGGTTCATGGACACCCCAAGGCCGGTGAGAACCCCAGGGCCTGGATGTCTGGGGTAGTCAGCTGAGTGTAATTGGTGTGTTGGTGAGTATGTATGAGCCTGGACTGAGGAGTCATAGTCTCAGCAGTTTAAGTTTTACCTCCGTTTCTTTACCGATTGACCTCTAGTGAGTTACTTTACTACCCTTACCCGCAGTCTCTTCACACGTGAAGTAGGAACGGTGACTGGAGCAAACACGGGGTGGCGGTTGTGAGGGTTAACAGAGGTGCAGTGCGTGGGCGAGTTCAGCAGCCGTTCTCCTGCCTTAGTCAGAGCTCAGCAAGTGTGAATAAAGCACGGCTATTACTGTGTTTAAGTCGTTCTCCCTTACATCAGGCGTGAGAGGGCCTGGGCCTGTAGACTGGTGGTCACAAACATGGACTTGTGGGTACGCTCACACAGTAAACGCGTCAGGGCTTCTTTGTGCCAGGGTTCCAGGCGGTACCTCCTCAGCGCCTGTGGCCCCTTGCCCCGTCCTGCCCCCCTCCCCCAGTCATCTCTCAGATGGAGCCTTTGTGGAAGGCTCCACAGAGGGAGGGAGGAAGATGGGTAGATTGGTACACAACCATCAACACTGTGAAAACGTCTTTATGCTCAAGTCCTTTCAGTGAAGGTTAGTTTCATCGTCTTTGAACGGGGAGAACAGCGCTGTGCGCTCACGTGCCGCACAGGGGCCACGTAGCCCACACTGGGAGTGCAGTGGAAATGTTGTCGGGACCTGGCCGCTTCTTCTGGTTCTTCCTGTAGGTGCAGGTCATGCTCTGCCTGCAGTGGTGGCCGCTCTTACCGGGTTTTTCTATGTTCACAGGTTGGCCCGTTTTGTCTTCATGCTCCAGGAGTTAGTGGCTGGGCGAAGCTCCTTAGCTCCTGTTTCCTGGACTATAGCTTGTGGGTGATGTCTTTTTTCCGTGGTTATTGAGGACATTAAATGAGATAAAATATGTGAAAATGCCTAACAATTTGTTTGCTCCTTTAAGAATTGCTCTATTTTTTTTCCATTACTATGAGGGGAAAAATCATACAATTTGTAAATGAGTCTCTTTTCCCCTGTTTTGCTTTTATAAAGGTTTCATGTCTAGATTAGTGTTTCTAAAGCTTTTGTTTAATTTAAGATAGTTTAAATAGTCAGTTTCTGTTTGCCTGCATGACTTTCCAGTGCAGCTAATCCTTATAGCTTTTAAATTTAATTTTGAACTAGTTTTCAAAAATACAAAAGGAATATGTGCCAATGGTAACAACTCAAACTGAAGTCCCTGTGGTTCCACTTTGCCGAAGGGACCTCCTGATGGTTCCTAGGGTGTCCTTGCAAGGCATGGTCCGTGCGGCTCTTTGGGGACCAATTTTAAACTGCCTTACAGTGTGAAAGCACAAATGATGGGAAGTTCTTTCGGAGTTGCCAGCCCCCTGAAGCGTGGTTCCTCCCTACAGCTCTACCGCACAGCGCTGGAGTGTTCAGCAGCCCCTTGGAGGGCGCCCGCCTGCACAGCTGGGCTGTGTCAGCAGAGCTGAGTGCCTTCGACAGGGCCAGCTGCAGCCACACCGTGGTTCCTGCCATCAGGCCAGAGTTCCTGCAGGAGAGTGAGCCATGGGCCTCTCTCAGCAGACGCCAGGGCTGACCCTGCTCTGAAACTGCCCAGTCCTGACATGCTAGGGGGGCAGAGGCTGTGTTGGGTTCCAGCAGGGATATTAGTGATTATGTAGCTGGCCTGAGGGTGTGGTTCAGTCATCCCACTGGCGTACGGTTGTGTTTGGCTTCTTGTCATTAGTAACGTTGGGTTGAGGGAGCGTCAGAGAGGTGTGCTGAGTGTGGGCTTGGAAGATACGGGCTCAGCTGCCAGCCCGGCTGCTTACCAGCTGTGAGCCGGGGCAGGGCTTCTTTGGTCCTCAGTTTCTTTACTTGGAAAATGGGACCACTGTGAGGTGTGACGTAAAATACTGCACGTGACAGTGCCAGGTGGACTGCGAAGTGCTCTGTGGAGTCTTTAAGTCCCTTCAGTGTTTGGTGTCCTTGACCTTACCCAACCTCCTTGTGAGTATCGTGTGTCCCATCTGCTCCTGAGTGGTCCCGGCATGCCTTCAGCCTGTCTTCAGAAGCAGGGCAGGCAACAGAGTTTCTGCTCTCAGAATGTTCTTCAACAAGCCACTCCCTTTTGTTGATTCAGCTGGTCCTCTGTGGAGGCCCTGCTTTTCAGCCAGGGAGACACTGGGGACTGAGGCCCAGAGCACCTCCGTTGGCCCAGCTCTGCTACTGATCCTGAGACCCAGTCACTTCCTCTCTTGATCCCTCCATGTCCTCATCTTTAAGACATTCGTATTTGACGTGGAAATGGTGATTCTCTTCCTTTTTTTGTCTTTCCTCAACCTTGCTGTATCCATCATCTTACTGAACAATTTTTGCTTCCGCTTTTAAACAACTTGGGACAGTTATCTTCAAAAAGATAAGACAAGTGAGTAATGAGGCTGTGAACAGCAAGTTGAGGAATGCTGTGTTGACTTTTGAGCCCTAAATGTGGAAAGGGTGACGGGGTGTTCAGGGTAAGTAGCAAATTGTCCTGCCCATAAGCCACTGACCTTGACATTGGTTTGTTTTGTATTCATCCAGAACTGGTCACCTTTGATTAGGGCTTCTCTGTCTCAGACCTGTTGTTGTGGGAGCTGTGAGAACCTGAAGGGGAAGAGAAGAAGGATGCCCTGGCAGCTGAAATGGAGATGCCACCAGGAGAAGAAATGGAGAATGGATTTCTTGGAGCTGGAGACAGTGATCCCTTTGGGGCAGGGAGGGCCTTTGGCCAGGCTGTGTGTGCGAGATGTTTGCGGTGCTGTGGTTTGGTTCTCAGTGCTGTTCATCCATCCTGGTTTCCTAAGTTCTTTGTCTACATCTTGTTGAATAGAGGAGCACATCTAGCAGGTGTGGACATTTTAGTCTGGCTTTCCCAGGACAAGACTACATTTCTGGGTGACAGAATGACAGGGAAACATTTGTATTTCTTCAGTGTTTTGCTGCTAAAAGATAAACAAAAAGACAGTTAAAAACTATCTCTGCAGCTTACAAATCAGAAGGCTCAGGACTGGCCCAGGTAGGGGGAAACAGTCACTGACTGCTGGAACTTGCATCTCTAGTGAGTCCCTTGGGGGACCCATCAGATGAGACAGCTGTTAGACACTCATGAGTTGTCCTTCTGGTTGAAATAGGTCACCTAGAGAATTCCAGCACTCCTGGCTTTTAAGGCAGGGGTTGGTAGGAGGAACACAGATTTGTCTGTGACTGGCTGAATGATCAGAGTGTGTGACTGTGTGTTACAGGAATTATCTCTGCTCTAGACCCTTCCAGTTGCAATGTGAGTGAAGATTCTGTTGCTCAAGACTTAACACTTCTTGCTAAATTCTAAAGGCTGGGGTCTCACCTACTGACCTACCATAAACTTTGTAACAAGCAGATCAATATCTATTTAAGTGCCAGGTGTTATAAGTGCTGCTTCAGGATTGGAGGTGGAGACACGGCCAACAGGTTTAGAAGGTAATGGAGAGTACCAAAAGTAATGGAAATAAAAACAAAAACAAAGAAAAGGGACCTAATGAAACTTAAAAGCTTTTGCAAGGCAAAGGAAAGTACAAACAAGACAAAAACACAACCCTCAGACTGGGAGAAAATATGTGCAAACGAATCAACGGACAAAGGATTAATCTCCAAAATATATAGACAGCTCATGCAGCTCAATATTAAAAAAAAAGACAACCCAATCAAAAAATGGGCAGAAGACCTAAATAGACATTTCTCCAAAGAAGACATACAGATGGCTAAGAAGCACATGAAAAGCTGCTCAACATCACTAATTATTAGAGAAATGCAAATCAAAACTACAGTGAGGTATCACCTCACACCAGTTAGAATGGGCATCATCAGAAAATCTACAAACAACAAATGCTGGAGAGGGTGGAGAGTGTGGAGAAAAGGGAACCCTCCTGCACTGTTGGTGGGAATGTAAATGGATACAGCCACTATGGAGAACAGTATGGAGGTTCCTTAAAAAACTAAAAATAGAATTAGCATATGACCCAGCAATCCCACTACTTGGCATATATCCAGAGAAAACCATAATTCAAAAAGACACATGCACCCCAATGTTCATTGCAGCACTATTTACAATAGCCAGGTCATAGAAGCAACCTAAATGCCCATCGACAGATGAATGCATAAAGAAGTTGTGGTACATATATACAATGGAATATTACTCAGCCATAAAAAGGAACGAAATTGGGTCATTTGTTGAGACATGGATGGATCTAGAGACTGTCATACAGAGTGAAGTAAGTCAGAAAGAGAAAACAAATATCGTATATTAACGCATGTATGTGGAACGTAGAAAAATGGTACAGATGAACCGGTTTGCAGGGCAGAAATTGAGACACAGATGTAGAGGACAAACATATGGACACCAAGGGGGGACAACCGCGGGGAGGTGGGGATGGTGGTGTGATGAGTTGGGCGATTGGGGTTGACATGTATACACTGATGTGTATAAAATTGATAACTAATAAGAACCTGCTGTATAAAAAAATAAATAAAATAAAATTCAAAAAAACCCAACAAACATATGTGCCCAATGGTAACTTTTACAGGTACAGAATCTAGTCCTGTGGCAGCCATGAAAAAAAGAAAAGACACATGCACCCCAATGTTCATTGCAGCACTATTTACATAGCCAGGTCACGGAAGCAACCTAAATGCCCATCGACAGATGAATGGATAAAGAAGATGTGGTACATATATACAATGGAATATTACTCAGCTATGAAAAGGAATGAAATTGGGTCATTTGTAGAGACGTGGATGGATGTGGAGACTGTCATACAGAGTGAGTGAAGTAAGTCAGAAAGAGAAAACAAATATCGTATATTAATGCATATATATGGAACCTAGAAAAATGGTACAGATGAACTGGTTTGCAGGGCAGAAATAGAGACACAGATATAGGGAACAAACGTATAGACACCAAGGGAGGGAAGCCATGGGGTGGTAGTGGTGGGATGAGTTGGGAGATTGGGATTGACATGTATACACTAATATGTATAAAATGGATGATTAATAAGAACCTGATGTATAAAAAATAAAATAAAATAAAATTCAAAAATCCAAAAAAAAAAAAAAAAGGTAATGGAGAGTGAACCTAAGGAAGAAGTTGGTATAAGGTGGATTTTGCCTTGAATTTTCTGGCATCTTGACCTTGAGAAGCTGGTGTGTCCCATCCTTGGCTGTGACTTTGAATTCACCATGGAAATTGCATAGCTGAGCATTTTCTGAAGTTTAAAAACGAGGGAACTCAAAAGTCTCCACCTGAAACACAGCCGAAGAATGTCGCTTGTCGCATTTAACGTAACGACAGACTGCCGAGTCCACGGCCCCACCTTCGCTGTGGGATTCTGTCATCCTGGGCTCCTCAGTTGGTAAGCAGTGTGGATTTCACAACCCATTCCTTGGAAAGTAACCTCTTCTTTTTAAAGGAGAAAAACATTTTTACTAACAAAATATTTTACTGGGAAATTTAGGTTGAACAAAACAGCAGATACCCACCACCACCACACACACACAGACACACACAGACACACACACACAGCTCAGGCAGCTTCGGTGCAGCGTGTGAAGTGTCATCTGGCCCTGCTTCTCCTCCTGGGGAGCTGCCCCTCCTGAGTCAGCCGAGCCCTTCCTGTGGCGCTGGGTCTTCTTGGGAGCCTGTGAGGTCTATCTGCAGGAGCTGGGCCGGGTGCCCAGGGTGGGCCTGCCCCGCCCAGGGTGTGGTAAGGATCCCGATCCACCCAGGGTTGGCCGGTGTACAAGTAATATTTATCTTGTGTTGCACTCAGTTTTATGAAAACAGCTGAGGATGGCAGTCTGCTGTAACTGTACACCAAGCTGGTTAAAAGTGTCATTATAAAGGAAGTAACAGGATTTAGAGATATTTTTTTCTCACAGTACTGTATGTATTACGTGACCAGTGGTTGTCCTTTCTGTGCTTGGATGCCATTCTTCTCACCTGTTTTCTGGATGGCGTTATTTTCTTTTCCTGCTTCCTTTCCCTCTGTCTTCAGGGCCGTTCCATCTTGCTGAGCCTCCACAGGCACAGATGGACAAGGCCTTTAAAGCTGCCGTGTTACCGTGGCCATTGCACACGTGAGGCCAGCCTGACTCTGATGAGCCCAGGGGTTGCCTCCTGACCCGTCTGTGCAGGGTGGGCCTCTGAGGTTGTCCCGTGTCTGCTGGTGATGCCGGGCGGCCGTAGGAAGAGCGTCGTGCTGGGAGTTGGGAGGCGCGGGCTCTGGCCCTAGTTCTGTTCACATCCAGATTCTTAACCTCCCTCCGAGGCCTGCCTTTACTCATCTGGGAAATGAGATTAGATTCAGCAATTCACGAAGTATATTCTCAACTCAAAAAGTTCATTATTTGGCTCTATGAAATCGTACTAATTCTGGCTCCTGAGATTAGCTCTTTGTGACCAGTTAGGATGTTCTACACAAGAACAGATTGAAAAGCAGCTAGGAGACCGGAATTGGAGCGGGTAGAAGAACTCCAGGGCTGAGCACTGCGTGTATCGCGGGCCGGCTGGGAGGCCGGAAAGCAGGCGCACGAGGGAGCAGGGTCCACTCTTCCCCGACTTTCTTGGGCGGCTTTGCACAGCCTGACTTTCTGCGTGTTCTTCCATGAAAGCAACGACCACTCGTTACCCTTCCTCAGTCTGAACTGCTTGGGAAGAAATACTTATTCTGAAACCCAAATGCCCCTCTTCTAGGAAGGCGAGTGCAGAGATGGTAGGAGACTCTAATTCTTCTTCTCTTGGCTGAAGTAAGGCACTAAAGGTTGCGTCTTTTCTGCCCCTTATCAGAGGGTCCTTGTTTCTCACATGAAGGCAGAAGTGTGGGCCCCAGTGGCTGAAATGAAACCAGGACGGAGGAGGTAAATGTCCACGTAGTCCACTGGAGTCTCAGTGACCAGTGCGTGTATGTTGCAGGCCTACACTTAGGGGACATATTCTCTCCCTTTGGAACTGAAGAAGCGTGGACGTGACCATCTGGAGCCTGGGCTTTCTTGTGCCTCACATTAGCTCTGTGACTCCGGGCATGTCCCTTACTCTTTTTTTTTTTTTTTTTCGCGGTACGTGGGCCTCTCACTGTTGTGGCCTCTCCCGTTGCGTAGCACAGGCTCCAGATGCGCAGGCTCAGCAGCCATGGCTCACGGGCCCAGCCGCTCCGTGGCATGTGGGATCCTCCCGGACCGGGGCACGAACCCGCGTCCCCTGCATCGGCAGGCGGACTCTCAACCACTGCGCCACCAGGGAAGCCCCCTTACTCTTTTCTGAGCTGGTCTCATGTTTAAAATGGGGGAGTTGGGCTAGGCAGGCAGTATTTAGGGTTTTTTCCAGAGCCAATGTGCCAGGAGCTTGAGATCCTCCTCTTCATGTGCAGGATGTGGGAGGGGAGTGGCCGTGCGGGAGAAGGCAAGCAGCAGCCAGCTCGTGCGGACGCCTTGGATCCAGGCTGCAACCTCCTGGGGCAGAGGCCGTCTCCTAAGTTTTGTGCAGCACCAACTCCCAGTTACCGCAGAGCGTCTTACAGTTGATGGTGCCTTTGGTCAGTGTGCGGATTTTGGTGTTTATTTATCAAGGTGTCACAGCCTGAGGCGCCCAGTTAGGAGTACAGCCGCCCAGGAACAGGAGAGGCCGCCCGGTCTGAGTTGTTCCTTTGTGGCCAGGGAACTTCTGAACTGTCTGTCCTTCACGAGGAGTGTCTCCCTCCAGGGGTGGCAGAAACGTTTCTGTCCATCTCCCTCTTTCTGTTTTTTTGTTTACCTTCAACATAAGCCTCAAGGGCACTCGTCCCCCAGCCCGTGTGCCTTTGAACCTCGAGGGGAGGTTTAGCAGGGACAGCCGTGCTTCTCCAGGGAGCTATCTGCCTTTGCCTTCTTGTTTTAATGGTAGTGCCAGTCAGAATGCTTGTATTCCATCCGTAAGGCCCAGCACATGCACTGAATGGCTTACTGAGCATGTTTTCTGGTCACGATCGGATCTGAACATCTCCTTTTCCTATCCTTATTCTTTCAGTACTACAGGGCAACTTGAGAGTTGGCAAATTACCTTGTTTAAAATACATCCCAACTCGGTGAAGGATCCCACTCTTCCCAGTCCTGGAGAATTCTTTTATTGAGGCTCATCCCACTGACTTAGATGAAGGAGATCAGTACGAGTGGAGGTCATTACAACTGCATTTAGTTATCTGTGCTGTTGGTCAACAGAGTTATAAAGGATTTCATTTATATATGTTTCTTTTATTCAAAACAATAGTTTTAGTATTCTCTCCTGTCAGATTTTTAGACAGGGAGATAGTTTGATTCATCTGAGTTTCTCTCTTCTGACATTTCCTAATTGATGTAGTAATGAGACCTCGGAACTTTCACCTGTGGGCAACAGGGAGGGAGAGGAGAGAGTCAGAGGGCTCACGGAGCCCCCAGCCATCCCACGGGCACAACTGACAGGGTGCTGATGTGGTGATTCCAGAGCCCTCTCAGCTTGGAGTACTTGTTCCCTGAAACCCTGTTCTGTGCCCCTGGAAGTGATGAATGAGGAGAGAGTTGCCACTCCGCTTATGTCACTAACTTTGGGACCGCAAGCAGGACTGTGTCGGTGGGATGGTGCAGCTGCCGAAGGCCCCAGGTGTCCGCTCCAGGAGACTGTGTGAGCCTGGCTCGCTCCTGCTGTGACGGCCTCTCCCAGCCAAGGTGGTGTCTGCCTCCATGTGCCAAGGACCTACAACTAGGATAGTCTCGAATCAGAATGGTATTAGTGCAATATGCTATTTACTTTTGAGGAAATGTTCTAGTTTACTAAATATCATATTCTTACCTCATGCTTTTTTTTTACCTTTAGAACAAACTTACCCTTAAGTTAAAACTTTATTTAAGCGACAAGGTTTTAGAAAATCTAGGTTAGTTTGTGAACTCATATGATGTGCTTTGAGCCTTCCATGGCTGTACATTCTTAGATTTGAGTGCAGACCTTTCCCCACCGATTTGGAATGAACTGGGCATTGTAGCTGGTTTTGTATGGAACAGTTGTTTCAGATCCCAACCCTGTAATGACGTCATTTTCTTTATACCCAAAGTAAATGCTGTGCAGACTAGATGATTCTGGAATTTGACTTCCCTGTTTTTCTCCTGATTAAACTCTTCTCTTGCAGAGGAACCATGCTAGTGCACAGGTCCTTATACGTTATTGTTTTTGTGCCTCTAACTTTTCTGGTAATAAATCTTATTTTTCTGTGAGAAAGCAGCCCATCCTGTTTGAGGGGGAGTAGGGGTTGTGGCTGAAATTGCAGACGCATCCAGTGTTCTGTTTTGATTTTCTAACTTCAGAGTGCCTTTTCAGTGGAAGTGATTCAGTCTTAATTGTTATTATATTTAGCCAAGATAAAGCATACTTTAAGTTGTTTACATGTAAGGCCTTGAATTAGAGAGAGGAAAAGTGCTCGAGCCCCAGGGAGCCATTCCTAGAGTTTTCAAGTTTCTGAGGGAAGACAGAAGTGTATCCACCTCGGATTTTTTGTATGTGCTTGAAAAAGAATAGGGGAGAGATCAACCTGTAGAAAATTCCATCCTCTAGAATTCTCAGGGGCCTGAAGTAGAGCCATTCCTTTACTTTCTTTTTATGATATCTTCATATTTTAAGAATAATTACTCTTGTAGTTTTTCCCTGTGTAGATTTAGATCTTAGATAATTATGGGTAGTTTCTATGATTCAAAGGGTATTAATGCAAGTCTTCCTATGATTATGTTAACATCTGTAATCCCATCAAGCTAACTGCTGGACCTCTTTTAGGGCCAGAACTTTATCTGTGCAATGGATAGAATTGTGTGTAGGGCTAAGAACCTGGTTCTTTACCAGCGGATTTGTCTTCACAGCCTAACTTGGCCATTTCCTGATAGTGTTACCTTGGGCAAAAAGCCCTCCTTTCTGTCCTTTGTGAAGAGGTCGCAGTACTACCTACGTTCTAGAGGCGTTACCAGGATCAGCTGAGATCTAACGCTTCTGACGTGCTTGACGCAGTGCCTGGAGCGAGGACGTGTGCCGGAGGTGTTGGCTGTCATCGCCACTGCCAGGTCCTTCCACAGAGGCGCATGCACCTCTGCTTTTATCACGCCTTTTATGTTAACCCCATCAAGCTCAAAGCTCAGTTAGCAACAAGGGACAGTGTCCCATGCTCACCCCTTTTCTACTGCTCCTCTCTACCTGCTGCCGTTTTTGGTGCCCTGATCTCAGGGATGCTAGGTGAGGACTGAGGTTCTAGCTCAAAGCTATTTATTAGAAGAGGAGAAAGAGCTACAGATCCAGATACAGAATGTCTGCAGGTGTCCCTCCAGGCAGAAGAAACTTCCTGATGCCTCTTTATTGTACACAGGGAAAAAAAGAAAAGAAATTCAAATAATATCTGACTCTCTTGCTCAGAGTTTTAGGTACGGTCATTCTGATTCCTCATGCTGGAAGTTGGCTGTGTAGAAGATTAACTTTCAGTAATGGGTCACTATAATCCTTCTGATGATTTTATTTTTTTATTAACAACTGTAGCAGAGACATAGTCTTCTAGAGGGATGCATTGACAGTGGAAAAACCAACACGGAAACTGAATATCTCCTGATAAAAGTTAGAATAATAGGAAAATTTATGGTTCTCTGCTCAAGTGAAATCCGTGCCTGGTTCCACATGCCCTGGCCAAAAGGAACATCAGAGGAAGGCTTCTGTGCCTTCACATTGTACCAGACTTTCTTTAGTGAATGTCCTCCTTCTCTGATATATGTTATATCTAAAACCTTTGCTGAAGAGCTCTCATTGACTGAATATTAACAAAGTCTTTGTGTAAGTAACACCACACAATTTTGTGAGGTCTAACTCATCTTAAAAGAAGACTAAACAAAACATCCGCTTGCTGTGAAGAACCAAAAAAGTTTTTTCCACTTAAGCCCCTGGTGGGAGCATTTTTATGTCAAAAATAGATCAGCTAGGTGCTTTGTGACCACCTAGATGGGTGGGAGAGGGAGGGTGGGAGGGAGAGAGACGCAAGAGGGAAGAGATATGGGAACATATGTATATGTATAACTGATTCACTTTGTTATAAAGCAGAAACTAACACACCATTGTAAAGCAATTATACTCCAATAAAGATGTTAAAAAAAAATAAATAAGGGCTTCTCTGGTGGCGCAGTGGTGGAGAGTCCGCCTGCCGATGCAGGTGACACGGGTTTGTGCCCCGGTCTGGGAAGATCCCACATACTGCAGAGCGGCTGGGCCCGTGAGCCACGGCCGCTGAGCCTGCACGTCCCGGAGCCTGTGCTCCCCAACGGGAGAGGCCACAACAGTGAGAGGCCCGCGTACCGCAAAAAAAAATAAATAAATAAACTACCTTTGATAGATGGCCTCTAAGCAGTCTCTGCAACACAGAGGGATTACAAAAAGGCATGTAACTTTGGCATTGTGTGGCCTTGAGCTGCTGTGGGTTTATGGGGATTCACACAGTAATGCTGCAGAGAGTAGCTGTGGTTTAGGTAAAGGAACCCTGGCTGTGGGCTAAACGCTAGCTGGGGTGATCCTCAGTCAGCCGGCTCAGGTCTCCTTGTGTATCCAGCAGTGGACTCTAGGTACTTCTCCCTTACTGAGAGCCTTAAGAATTTCAAGTACTGGCTAAAATGGAAGAAGAATGGGGAAGTCCATTGTATTGTTGGAAACAGCAGAGGAGGGGTCCCTCAGTTACCCTTCTGCTCCTGTGACTTGTGGGTAGGTTTCTTTATCAGCTCTGTCTTTTCTACCCCTGCATTGGTCTCAAGTCCTCTGCTTACAGATAGAACAGGTTCTGATTAAACAAAGGAAGGGACAGGTACCCTGTGTTGGTTTATGCTTTTAAATTCATTCTGTTACCCTCCTGCACTGAGTTAGGCAAGGCTTCTCTCCCGGTGGTGCGGCAGACTGCCTGCCCTGCTCTTAGACTTCCTGAGGGTAGCAACAGACAAGAGTTTCTCAAAAAACTCAAAGAAGGGCCTCCCTGGTGGCGCAAGTGGTTGAGAGTCCGCCTGCCGATGCAGGGGATACGGGTTCGTGCCCCGGTCTGGGAGGATCCCATATGCCGCGGAGCGGCTGGGCCCGTGAGCCATGGCCGCTGAGCCTGCGCGTCCGGAGCCTGTGCTCCGCGACGGGGGAGGCCACAACAGTGAGAGGCCCGCATACCGCAAAAGGAAAAAAAAAAAAAAAAAAAAAAAAACTCAAAGAATTTTGGCCTTCATCATAGTTGAGTCATCCGGGCATGACTGGTTGATATCAGCTGTCTGGGTGCAACCCAGAAAAGCCCACCCACTCACCAGCATCCTTCCTCCTACCCAGTTCAGACAACGCCCGAACTTCCTCTCTTCCTGACATGTGGCATCCAGGGAGCCCTTTCTCTTTATAGCGAGTAAGGGCACTTACTCCATGCTAGTGGGTGTTAAAACTCGTGTGCTTGTGTGTGTGTAAGTAGACTTTGTTTTTTCACTAAGGGATTACAAAGAACTCCCAGTTTTATCACATGGTTGGAAGTGGACCTGCTTTGTCAGAAGCTTGACTGGGGGCGATACTGAGCTCTACCCTGGGCACCTCCAAGGGGTTGCTTTAGTGGGTTATCCTCACTAAGAACACTCCGTTTCCGTGCTGTGCCATGAGCATGCACGAAGACAGGTACCAACAAGTAGGACATCCAGTTAGTGTGAGTCCTACCTGACTGCCTTGGGCATGGCCAGGGGTTCACCAGGCAGTTTAGGTTGTAAACTTGATTTTTATCCAACAGAAATCATGAGACTTGTTTTGCTTTCTCTTCCCTCCTTAGGTTCTTGTTTATTACTTTTAAAATGTCATACAGTAATATAATAACCATATCAGGTGTAGTGGACTGTTGTGGAATTTTAGAGGTAGAAGGGATATTCATCCAGCCCTGCACCCCCCAGAGCTGTGCAGGTGAATGACCATACTGAGGCCAAGGAAGTGAGGTACTTGCTCCGAGTCTCATGGTTAACGATGACACTGAAACAGGAATGCACCCCTCTTGGCTTCCGTATATGTTGTGCTCTGCCGGAGCGTCTTTGCCATGTGCCTCCCGTCTAACCACTGTTGGTGAGTCTGCAGTACTGCACTGGCGCCACGGACCTCTCCCAGGGAGGCCAGACAGCAGTGGCGCCCAGTGTGGTGTATGGAACCACACTGCCTGGACGCACGTCCCAGCTCTGCCATCCTGCTCACGCGTACCTCAGTTTCACCATCTGTCAAGAGGACTTGTTCATACTACCTACTTCATAGGGTTGATAGGAAGATTAAATGCGCTGATTAATGCCTGTAAACTTCTCAGAACCATGCCTGGGACATTGAAAGTGCTTAATACATATTAGCTGTCGTTTTTGCCTGAATGCTTTGAATGGCAATGGAGAGGAATTAAGTAGAGACCATTATGGCCTGAACACTGAAGTGTTTACCTCAGCCTGGCAGACCAACTGGGGTTCATTTAGGAGCAAAATATACACCAACCGCCCAGGTCATCTCTGGGAGGCCACTGTGTTTGTCACAAGTGTTCCAAGACATTTTGGCTTAGCTTCTCCTCCAGCAACCCCTCCCAGGGGGAGTGATTGGGGGCATGTGACTTAGCTGTTAGCATGATATCGCGGGACATTTTCAGGCAAAAGGTAGTTCTCACTAAGTTCTTCTGGTTTATTCACTTGGTAGTCACATTCCTTTGAAATAATGCAGGCTCATTTTGTTCAAGATCTAGAGGACAAAGGGATCAGCAGTAGGATTCCTAAAGGTCCATGGGATGATTATTTTCTGCTGACCTCAAGCCAGTGTCTTGTTCCTCAGTGTAATAATGTAAATTGTCGTGTGGAGTTTAACAGTGTGTGGGTGGAGAGAGAGACAAGTTTTTACGAAAGGATGGCACGGCGCTGTCTGTGAGTGATGTGGGGCGAGGCGGCCGCCGGGCGTTGGAAGTAGCTGCTGCGCCTGCCAGTCCACTGCCATAGGCACTGTGGGAGCTGGGGAGGCACCGCGTGCGTTGGCTGTGCCATCACCACGTCACGGAGGCCACAGCCAGGCTCAAGCCTTGTTTTGAGTAAGACACTTGGAGACAGCCCGTCGCTACTCTGGGCTCAGTGTTGAGTTGATTTACAGCAGGTGATGGCTGTGGAAAGTGATGTGTTCCAGAACCACTGGAACTGCAGAACCTTCTTAGGAAACTGTTTTTCTCCAGGTGAGTAATTCTGGTTCCCACACCCTTTGCGGAAGTGACTCCCTGCAGCAGGCCCCCTTTGGGGCTGGCCATAGCCTGTCACTCTCTTTGCTTTTCTGTACGAAACAGAGGCTCCAGCTATAAGGGCCAGGAGCTGTATGAGGAAAGCCGAGCTCAGGGTCCTGGGGTGGAGAGCTAATGCTGGGGGCTGGAGGGTTGATGGAGAAGCCAGGGAAACTTGCTTTTTGACAAAGAATCTTTTAAGAGGAAAGCTTTTGCTCTACTGTTTTTGGTCTTTTTTCTCTTAAGTGCTTAAGAAAATATTTTCCCTTAAAAGTACAGTTAGATTTGTGTATAAAAGTTCAGTGGAGAAAATGTATTTGGACTAGGGGTGTCTTTTCTGCCTATGCTCTGATGAAATAACAATGCCAGAAACTGATGGACTAACCTCCGGAATTTGTGTTTCTTCTGGTTAGAATATCGTTGAGAGAGCTGGGCGCAGGAAGTGGTGTTTTGAGATTTAGTTCCCTTTTCAAGGACCTCTCCCTTCTGTTTGTTTTAAAGTGGGTTTTGAGTTTTCCATTTCTATGATAAGCCCATTTCCTCTGGGTCATTTGTAGAATATTCAGACACAGATTGAAATTACTGAGAAACAAATAGGGCCTAGGGTCAAAACATTTTTGAAATGCGGTTAACTGAAATAGGTTGTCAGCCACTGAAGGCTTACATTTGTTTTACTGAACATTATTATTAAAAAAAATTGAACTTTGGTTTGCACTTTCTTAAAGTTTCCCCAAGTCCATTCAGTTTTTTTTTTTTTTTAAGAGGCCGGGACACATTTATCGAATAATTAGACTTAACCAATATACAGAAGTGCTTATGGAAAGCAGAAGAACTGAGGAAGGGAGGGTCAGACCATTTCCTTTCCTGGAAACCCACGTTCTCTCTCTTGCCCAGAGTGGTAAAACAATGTAGACCTTTAGTTAATTTTTTATACTTAATGTTTCTCGATCATACCATGAAGCTATAGCTTTACATGAAATCAAAACTAAATCTCTAGTGTTATTAGCAAAATATTGTTTTAGAAATAAAAGCCCTGTTCAGGGCTGTGAGGTGATTCCATGTGTGAGCTTTGTCAGATGGCATTACAGGATTAACTAGCTGAGCCATATGATTCATTCAATACATGAGCCAACTTAAACCCATTCATAATTATGCTCTTTATTAGAGAGATGGGAGAGCTGTGTCTAAACACGACAGGCATTTAGAACAGTCCTCTATTGTGTCTTTCCCAGAGTGACTCTCCCATCCCCATTAGTTGTTTGCCTGATATACAGCACAATGTCTTTGCAGACAGAGTTGTGGATCTGATTAGGTTAGAGGAGAGTCATCCTAGCTCTTAAGCAAGGTGGGGGATTACTTGAAAACCTCAGAGCTTTACCAGAGCACTTAAAGCTTAGTCTCGTCTCATTTACTGTGTACATTTATGGTCTTTTGCTAGTTAATAATAGAGAGTAAGGGACAATGACACTTTGATAACCCAGCTAAGGGGGTTGACCTAAAAACCTCCACTGAATCCTAGTTACCTGTGCCAATATACCATGAGGACAGAGAGGGGAGGCACAGTCAATTTCTTTTAGAGCCCACTCTGATTTTTATTGAACTGGCTCTACACCTCTTGAGGTCTGTGTATGCATACTTATGTTTATTTCACCTGGGTAATGTTTTAGATGACGTTTATGTAGCAGAATTTGAGCAGTTTATTAAAATATGCTGTCATGGGTCAACCGTGTATTAAAAAATCCCATCCACTTAAAAAGGAGTCTCATTATAGAATTAAAGTATATGTTCATTAAAGACAATTTGAAAAGCACAAAGAAGTAAATAATCTAGGAACCACCACTGAGAAATCAGTTACTGTTGCCATTTTGCTATATGCATTTTCAACGTGTGTGTGTGTGTGTGTGTGTGCGCGCGCGCGCGTGTGCACTTCAGGTTTATTTAAATGAGTGCTTCCAAAAGTCTGGTGCAGACACTATTGGTGGCACATGAAATAATTTAGGAAATATATGAATGAGCATGTTTTGTTAATGGTTATATATTCTAATATATATTATAAAATTATAACAACACATCAAACCCATGATTTCATGGTTACAGTTACTCTGGATGACCTTTAGATGTTGGGAGTCCTCAGCCCCTCTTCAGCACCTCACTCTTTAGGTGATTTCACTAGGTCTTCAATATCCAGCACATCAGTGATCTGGTCAGCTCTGCCATCAAAATGTGTTCCTAATTCAACTCTTCACCACTCCTAATGCCACCAGGATTCAAATGATCCAGGTCACCATGGTTTATGACAATATCCTTTTTTTAAAAAAAATATTTATTTATTTGGTTGCGCTGGGTCTTACTTTTGGCAGGCGGGCTCCTTAGTTGCGGCTCACTGGCTCCTTAGTTGTGGCATACAAACTCTTAGTTGTGGCATGCATATGGGATTTAGTTCCCTGACCAGGGATATGACAATATCCTTTTAACTAGTGTCCTACTTCAGTCTTTTGTCAATCTCTGCTGGCTTCCCATCTCAGAGTAAAAGCCCGAGTCCTTACCACCAACCCACAAGTCCCTGCATGGTCTGCCTCGTCCCTGTCCCCTACCTCTGTGACCTCATCTCCTCCTATTCTTCTTGCTCACCTGCTTCTGTCACATCTTTGAACATACCAAGCATGCTTCCACCTTGAGTCCTTTGCTCTTGCTATTACATCTTCCTGGAATGCTTATCCCCTAGGTACTCCCATGGCCAGCCCCCCAACTTCAGGTCTTCAAAGGTTCCTTTCTAGCAAGCATTTACCTGGCTACCTTCTTTAAAATTCTAACTCCTTCCCCCTCGAGCCTCATGTTCCTCTTGCTTGTTTTATTTTTTCTGCCTAACCATGTCACTGATATGGTTATCTTATTTTATTATGTTTCCCCACTTAAACGTAAGCTCTACCAGGTGAGGGATTTTTGTCTATTTTAGTCATTACTGAATCTACAGCACCTAGTATACTTCCTGGCATGTAGTAGGCATTTAGTAAAAACTTGTTGAAAGAGTAGCTTAAATAAAAGTCATGGGCTGACTTAATGAACAATATTAAATAAATCAGTATCTCTAGTACAGGGATATGCAAAAGTCATGAAAGTGATAAATGAATAATGTTTGAGAAACACTGATTTAAATAATCTTTGAGTCTTTTTCTTTTGTGTTACTTCAGTAAATACCCTTTAGTAATTTTCTTGTATATATTTATGATTATTTCTTTAAAATAAACGCTTAAAAGTCTCTTTGCTGATTCTTAGGATATACATATTTTTAAGACTTACTGAAGCTAGACAGCTTACCGGTTCATACCCCTCTCCAATCTATGAGCACTTATATTTCTTCTTAAACCTTGCGGTGCACTATCTCAGTGCCTTTTTATCTTTGCCAGTTTGATAGCTGAAAAAGCTGAGTGCCTGAGCTTGTGCTTCATCGATAACTTATATGTATGAGCATTTTCCCACTTGTTTAATTCTGATCTTTTTTTTGTGACTTGCTTGCTCTTGTCTGTTTGGGCTGGGCTCTGATTGCAGGGGACTCAAAACCTCCACAAGCTGGTTTTATTGGATGGATGTCATAGGCACTCTGGTTTATGTACAAGGAAAGAATACGAAGGACAGGCAGACCTCTCAGAGACAGGAACGGGAGGGTTCCTGCTTCCTATCATGTCCATTCCAGCTTTTCTTTCCCTACTGGGTTTCCCTTTTCTCCCTCTCCGCAGGGCCTCTGCTTTTCTGTAACTGTTTATACCACCTAGCTTTGGTTTGCCATGTCACTCAGTTCAGCCCTGACTCTTAGCAGGACCTTTCAGTTCAGATACCCATCATCATCCAGGTGCCGTGGGCATCTGTGTCCCAGATTTCCAGGAGTGAGCAGTCAGTTGGCTCCATTTCATTAGGTGGTTGCTTCTGGTCTAGCTAGCTGAGATTAGGGTTGGGCGGGGGTGGTTGAGGCACTTGGTGCCTGTTTTGTCCAGGGGCTGTGGGTGAAATAGCTTCTCTAGGAAGGATGCAGCGACTGGAATGTTCAGTACCATGTCTTTTGCCCATTTTTTCGTATGATGTGTTCATCTTTCTCTTATGGGTACACAGAAGCCCATTACATATGAAGACTAGTTTTGTCTTTTGTCTCATGGGTGTTTTTCTCTCTGATTACCATTTTAATTTTGCTTGGTGTTTTCGCCATTTAATTAAACCAGTCAATTAAATCATGATTTTTGCTACTGTAAAGTTTAGAAATACCTTCTTTATGAGGAAATTATATATTCAGCTATACCTTCTTCTAGTTCTTTTTTTTATTAGTTTCTGCTTTATAACAAAGTGAATCAGTCATATATATACATCTGTTCCCCCATCCCTTCCCTCCTGTGTCTCCCTCCCTCCCACCCTCCCCATCCCACCCCTCCAGGCGTTCACAAAGCACCGAGCCGATCTCCCTGTGTTATGCGGCTGCTTCCCACTATCTATCTACCTTACGTTTGGTACTGTATATATGTCCATGCCTCTCTTTCGCTCTTCTAGTCCTTTATGGTTTTATTTTTTATGTGCCCCTTGAATTACATTAAATTTTAGGGGAATTTGGGAGAGAAATAGTAACTTTGCCTAATTCATTCTAGGAGCATAGTGTTTATTTAGTATTAATTTCTTTCAGCAAAATTTTATAGCTTTCTTTATTCTAGTTCTGTACCTTTCTTAAGTTTAGTCCTAGCTACTTTATAAATTTTATTCTTATTATGAGTAGAATTTTTCTCAATTATGTTTTCTAACTGGTCCTTTGTGGTTTATTGAAGCTATTGTTTTCATATTTTTATTTTATAACTGACCACTTTACTAGTTCTAATAACTTTTGTTGTTGTTGTTGTTGTTGTTGTTGTTGTTGCGGTACGCGGGCCTCTCACTGTTGTGGCCTCTCCCGTTGTGGAGCACAGGCTCCGGACACGCAGGCTCAGCGGCCATGGCTCACAGGTCCAGCCGCTCTGCAGTATGTTGGATCTTCCCGGACCGGGGCACGAACCCATGTCCCCTGCATGGGCAGGTGGACTCTCAACCACTGCGCCACCAGGGAAGCCCTCTAATAACTTTTTTACCTAATACTTTTGGGCTTTGTATGTAGACAGTTACAACATCTGCAAATAGTTATTTTATTTCTGCCTTTTTCTGTCTTTTCATTTTTTTTCTCATTTTACTGTAGTAGATCTTTTAGAATGAGGATTATGGTGATTGTAATGGACTGTAAAACAATGTCTTATACTGTTGTGTTTTGTTAGGAATAATTGTTCTGACTAGATAGTCAGAATAGGGACTTCCCTGGTGGCGCGCACTGAATAAGACTCTGCACTTCCAATGCAGGGGGGCCTGGGTTTGATCCCTGGTCAGGGAACTAGATCGCACATGCATGCTGCAACTAAGAGTTCGCATGCCACAACTAAGGAGCCCTGGAGCCACAACTAAGGAGCCCATCTGCTGCAACTAAGGAGCCCATGTGCCACAAATAAGGAGCCCAGAAGCCAAAACTAAGGAGCCTGCCTGTCTCAACTAAGACCTGGTGCAACCAAATAACTAAATTAATTTTAAAAAAAAAGCAGTAGTTGTTTAACAACCTTTAGATAGTCAGAATATTTGGGAATGTAGAGGTAAATGAAACTAGTGGAAAACTGGTCTTGACCCAAAAGATTATCTACACTGGCTTGTCTTGGAGCCTGAATGTTTCACTTGTTACTCTCTTTCTGACCAAATCATTGCCTTCAGAAAGTCCCTGTTAAAATGCCCATGTGATCCTCCCATTAACACAGACTTGCTAATATAGCGTGTCACTGATGTGGTTCTCTGATTTTCTGATAATTGATACTGGTCTACTATTATGGAAAATGAGAAATGGACCTTAAACAGATAGGATAGAAAGTGTTTAGGTGGTGATGGCAGCATGAGCCCTTGTAGTTAGCAGCTGCTTACTTCAGCTTCATCTTTTCTCTGCTTTGTGTTCTGTGTACCTCCCACGTCCACCCCACAAACTCAACCACAGTGAACTTCTTTTGCTTTCTTAAATGTGTTTTATTCTCTTGTCTTGAGCTTTCCTGTTCTTACCTCCCACTCTTAGCATCCTCGTCCTCAGGGTCAACTTCAGTGTCACTCTTCTCTGGGAGACTGATTTCCTTAGAGTAGGTTATGGTCCTACCATGTACTCTGAATGTACCCCGTATTTTCTTTAAAATGACATTATTATAATTGCTTTGAAAAATAATCTCTTTTAAAAATGTTAGAGCTATTTAACTATAACCTCAAATTGCAGTGCCAGAGAGCGTGTCTCCCTTACTGATCATTGTGTCTTACGCCTAAGTAGTCACTCAATAAATGCTTCCAAAATTAATGATGAACAGGGGAACGGAGGACAGTGAGCATGGGTGAGAGACTGCAGGGAGCTGCCTTGATTAGTGAAAGTGATAGCAAGAGGGAGTTGGAGGCGTTGGAAGGGAAGGTATGGTGTACGCCTGTGCCAGAAGCACTTAGTTTCTGAACCTGTGTAGAGCTGAAGGGAAGGCCTGCCTTCTGTTACTGAATTTGAGCAGAGTTTTGAGAGATTTGAAATGCAGTTTCATATACAGGTGAACTCAGTGTACCCTTGGACACGGAGGAGAATACAACCCTATACTTCATGCTTTTACCCTTTAATTTCTTTGCTTTTCAGGGTTGAAGTAGTACAGCCACTAGGATTTTACATCTAAACTGGAAGACTGGCTCATAAAGTTTAGGACCCCACCTACACTGAAGACCATATTTAAAAAGCTAGAGTGCAAAAAGGCAGTAGGAGGAAAAAACAGGAGTCTGTACAAAAAAAGCAGGACTTGGTGCTTTTTCGTTGGCAAAAGCAAGGAAAGTTTGCTTTTGTGAGCCTGGATGGCACCAGTTCATAAAAATATTTCCATCAGTGAAGAAAGAATTACCATACAGTTTCACTGTTTCTCAAGTTAGAGTAAACTTGTATTCCTATACTTCTGTTTTGTATATTATCATTCTATTATAAATTATAAACAGTGAACTCAGAGCCAAATGTAAATAGGAGACCAAATACATTTATTACTATTATTTTCTTTATCTCATGTATTCAAACTGTGTATTCCTGAGGAAAACTGCTCTTTGACATAATGTTGAACTGAGGGTTGAACTTTGAGTATTAATACTTGGAGTATTAAAAACAAATCCATGTCAATTGAGCTGATTTTTCATGAGATTACTATATGACTAATAAAATTAAGCAAGTTGAGGTGCTAATTTTGGTAGATTGGGTTGTAGTGATACTGCATTTAAGTTTAGAGTAATCTGGCCATTTTTCATATCCACTTGAAGTCTTCCTCTGGCTCCCTTGCCTAAGTACTCACACTACTGCCCTTTTTCCTGTACCCTGTACGATGCCACTGGCCTCATGCTTTGAACAAGCCCTGGGGTCTTACACCCCTGCGACTGGCTGTGCATTGCCTGTGCTGGGAGAGCCTTTCCTTCATCACTGTCCACCTGGCATACGCCTCCTTTTGGTTCAGGATTGTGCAGGATGTAATCTTTTAACAGTTGGAACACCGATTGCTCCGTGATTTCTGTCTTGTTTGTAGTTATTTCTACAAACTTTGTCTGCACTACCTAGACTTTAAAATCCATGATGTTGGGAGCTGTGCTTTGCTCTTTATTCATCTTTGTACACACTGTACCTACTGTGAAGTCTGGGTTCTCAGTAATTGCTGTCAGTGAGGGAACTTTGTAGGTCGTTAGGCATCACTGTCCTCCTCTTAAGCCTCTGCTCTTTATTTATTTATTTAATTGACATATAGTTGGTTTACAGTGTTGGGTTAGTTTCTGGGGTAGGGCAAAGTGATTCTGTTTTACATATATGTGTTTACATATATAGATATATATATTCTTTTTCAGATTACTTTCCATTGTAGGTTATTACAAGATATTGAATATAGTTCCCTGTGCTATACAGTAGGCCCTTGTTGTTTATCTATTTTATATACAGTAGTTTGTATCTGCTAACCCCAAACTCCTAATTTATCCCTCCCCCCTTTCCCTTTGGTAACCATAAGCTTGTTTTCTATGTCTGTGAATCTGTTTCTGTTCTGTAAATAAGTTCATTTGTATCAATTTTTAGATTCCACATATAAGTGATATCATATGACATTTGTCTTTCTCTGACTGATTAGTATGATCATCTCTAGGTCCATCTGTATTGCTGCAAATGGCATTATTTCATTCTTTTTTATGGCTGAGTAGTATTCTGTTGTGTATATGTACCACATCTTCTCTATCCATTCATCTGTCGATGGACATTTAGGTTGCTTCCATGTCTTGGCTATTGTGAATAGTGCTACTATGAACATTGGGCTGCATGTATCTTTTCAAATTATAGTTTTCTCCAAATATTTGCCCAAAAGGGGGATTGCTGAATCATATGGTAACTCAATTTTTAGTTTTTTTTTTTTAAGGAATCTCTTTACTGTCCTCCATAGTGACTGCACCAATTTACATTCCCACCAACAGTGCAGGAGGGTTGCCATTTCTCTTCACCCTCTGCAGCATTCATCATTTGTGGTCTTTTTGATGATGGCCATTCTGACTGGTGTGAGGTGATACTTCATTGTAGTTTTGATTTGCATTTCTCTAATAATTAGTGATGTTGAGCATTTTTTCATGTGCCTGTTGGCCATCTGTGTGTCTTCTTTGGAGAATTGTCTACTTAGGTCTTCTGCCCATTTTTTGATTGGGTTGTTTAGTTTTTCAGTATTGAGCTGTATGAGCTGTTTGTATATTTTGGAGATTTATCGCGTGTTGGTCACATCATTTGTAAATATTTTCTCCCATCCTGTAGGTTGTCTTTTCATTTTTTTGATGGTTTCCTTTGCTGTGCAGAAGCTTATAAGTATGATTAAGTGCCATTTGTTTATTTTTGCGTTTATTTCTTTTGTGTTGGGAGGCTGGCCTAAGAAAACATTGGTACGATTTATGTCAGAATGTTTTGCCTGTGTTCTCTTCTGGGAGTTTTATGGTGTCATGTCTTGTATTTTTGACTTTATTTTGTGTACGGTGTGAGGGAGTGTTCTAACTTCATTGATTTACATGTGGTGTCCAGCTTTCCCAACACCACTTGCTGAAGAGACTGTCTTTTCTCCATTGAATATTCTTACCTCCTTTGTTGAAGATGAATTGACCATGGGTGTGTGGATTTATTTCTGTGCTATATCTATTCTGTTCCATTGATCCATATGTCTGTTTCTCTGCCAGAAACACAGTGTTTTGATTACTGTAGCTTTGTAGTATTGTCTGAAATCTTGGAGATCAATGCCTCCAGCTTTGTTCTTTTTCCTCAGGATTGCTTTGGCAATTCTGGGACTTTTATGGCTCCATGTAAATTTTAGGATTATTTGTTCTAGTTCTGTGAAAAATATCATGGGTGATTTATAGGGATCACATTAAATCTGTAGATTGCTTTGGGTAGTATGACCATGTTAACAGTATTCTTCCAACCCAAGAGCATGGGTTATCTTTCTGTTTCTTTGAATCATCATTAATTTCCTTTATCAATGTTTTATAGTTCTCAGCATGTAAGTCTTTGACCTCCTTGGTCAGGTTTATTCCTAAGTATTTTATTTTTTGATGCAATTTTAAAAGGGATTTTGTTTTTACTTTCTCTTTCTGATATTTCATTGTTGGTGTAAAGAAATGCAACAGATTTCTGTATGTTAATCTTGTATCCTGCTACCTTGCTGAATTTGTTTATCAGTTCTAGTAGTTTTTGTGTGGAGTCTTTAGAGTTTTCTATATGTAGTATCATGTCACCTGCATATAATGACAGTTTTACCTCTTCCCTTCCAACTTGGGTACCTTTTATTTCTTTTTCTTGTCTGATTGCTGTGGCTAGGACTTCCAATAGTATGTTGAAAGGAAGTGGTGAGAGTGGGCATCCTTGTCTTCTTTCAGATTTTAGTGGGAAGCCTTTCAGCTTTTCACCATTGAGTATTATGTTGGTTGTGGGTTTGTCATAAATAGCTTTCTATAATGCTAAGATATATACCCACTTTGGCAAGAGTTTTTATCATGAATGGATGTTGAATTTTATCAAGTGCTTTTTCTGTATCTGTTGAGATAATCATGTGATATTTATCTTTTCTTTTGTTAATGTGGTGTATCACATTGAGTGATTTGTGTGTGTTGAACCACCCTTGTGACCCTGGAATGAATCCAAATTGACCATGGTGTATGTATGTATTTTGTTTTATAATGTATTGCCAGATTCAGTTTGATATTTTGTTGAGGATTTTTGCATGTGTATTCATCAAAGATATTGACCTATAATTTTCTTTTTTGGTGGTATCTTTGTCATATTTTAGTATCAGGGTGATGGTGGCTTCATAGAATGAATTTGAGAGTGTTCCCTCCTCTTCAATCTTCTGGAAGAGTTTGAGAAGGATAGGTATAAGTTCTTTGTATGTTTGGTAGAATTCCTCAGTGAAGCCAGCTGGTCCTGGGCTGTTGTTTGCGGGGAGGTGTTTTTGTTTGTTTGTTTTTTGTTTTTTTTGTTTTTTTCATTATAGATTCTATTTCACCTCTGGTGATCAGTCTGCTCAAATTATCTATTTCTTCATGATTCAGTTTTGGTGGGCTGCATATTTCTAGAAACTTCTTCATTTCTTCTAGGTTGTCCAGTTTGTTGGCATATAATTGTTCATAGTATTATATTTTTTTGTATTTCTGCAGTGTCAGTGGTTATTTCTCCTCTTTCACTTTTTATTTTATTTATTGGGATCCTCTCTGTTCTTGGTGAGTCTGGCTAGAGGTTTGTCAGTTTTGTTTATCCTTTCAAAAAACCAGCTCTTGGTTTTATTTTTTCTATTTTTTAAATCTCTCTATTTTATTCATTTCCTCTCTGATCTTTATTATTTCTTTCTGCTCACTTTAGGTTTTGTTTTTTCTTGTTTTTCTAATTCTTTTAGGTGGTAGTTTAGGTTGTTTGAAATTTTTCTTGTTTTTTGAGGAAGGCCTGTATTGCTGTGAGCATCCCTCTTAGGACTACTTTTGCTGTATCCCATAGATTTTGTATGGTTGTGTTTTCATTGTCATTTGTCTCAAGGTATTTTTGGATTTCCTCTTTGATTTCATCATTGACCTGTTGGTTTTTTAGTAGCATGTTGTTAAGTCTTCATGTAGTCTTTTTCTTTTTTTTTTCTCATTTCTCTTTCTGTGGTTGATTTCTAGTTTTATGCTGACGTGGTCAGAAATAAATGCTTTAAATAATTTCTATTCTCTTAAATTTGTTGAGGCTTGTTTTATGTCCTAATATGTTGTCTATTTTAGAGAATGTTCCATGAGTGTTTGATAAGAATATGTATTCTGGTTTTTTGTTGTTGTTTGTTTGTTTTTTGATGTAGTGCCCTGTAGATATCAGTTAAGTCTAACTATTCTTTTTGTGTCATTTAGGGTCTCTGTTGCATTATTGATTTTCTGTCTGGAAGATCTGTGCATTGATGTCAGTGGGTGTTAAAGTCTCCTATTATTATGTTCCCATCAACTTCTCCCTTTATGTATGTTAGTATTTGTTTTACGTATTTAGGTGCTTCCATATTGGGTGCATATATGTTATCGAGTGTAATATACTCTTCTTATATTGATCCTTTTATCATTATATAGTGTCCTTCTTTATCTTTCTTTATGACCTTTGTTTAAAGTCTATTTTGTCTGATATGAATATTGTTTTAAAGTCTGTTTTGTCTGATATGAATCCTGCTTTCTCGTCATTTCTGTTTGGATGAAATATCTTTTCCATCCCCTCACTTTCAGTCTGTGTGGGTCTCTTGTATGCAGCATATTGTAGGTTCTTGTTTTATTATACAGTCTGCCATTCTTTGTCTTTTGATTGGAGCATTTTGTCCGTTCACATTTAAGGTAATTATTGATAGGTATGTATTTATTGCCATTTTTAACTTTGTTTTCCAGTTGATTTTTTACTTCTTTTTTGTTCCTTTCTTTTTCCTTTTGTGGATTGATGGTTTTCTTTTGTTTTATGCTTGAGTTCTCTTCTTTTTGGTTTTTATGAATCTGTTATGAGCTTCTGATTTGTGGTTACCATGGTTTTCAAGTATGTCAGTCCACCACTATATCTACTTACTCATATAAGCTCAAACACATTCTGAGAAACAACCTACATTTTCTTACTCCCCACACCCCCGTTTTTATGATTTTAATGTCCTATTTTACATCTTAATGTTTATCATTTTGCTGGTCATTGTAGTTATAATTGCTTTCACAAAAATTGTTTTGATTGCTTTTTTTAAATCTATACGCTGGTTTATTTAAGTGATCTACAGTGCTTTTACATATTTGCTTTTCCTGTTGTAATTTTCTTTTTCCTATAGAATCTCGCTTCTTTTCTATTTAGAGAAGAACTGTCAATATTTCTTCTAGGATAGGTTTAGTATTGCTGTATTCTTTTTGTTTTTGCTTGTCTAAGAAATTCTATATCCTAAATGATAATCTTGCTGGGTAAAGTATCCTGGGTTGCAGGTTTTTCCGTTTTAGGACTTTGAATATATCTTTCTACTCCCTTCTGGCCTGCAGCATTTCTGTAGAGAAATCAGCTGATAGCCTGATGGGGGTTCCCTTCTATCTAACTCTTCGTTTTTCTCTTGTGTCTTTAGAACCTCTTTTTATCTTGAACTGTTGCCATTTTAATCGTAATATGTCTTAGAGTAGGTCTGCTTGGGTTCATCTTGTTTGAGACCCTCTGTACTTCCTGTACCTGGATATCTGTTTCCTCCTTTAGGTTTGGGAAGTTTTCAGTCATAATTTCTTCAAATACATTTTTGATTCTTTTTTCTCTTTTTTCTACCTCTGAGATCCCTATTATGTATAGATTGGCATGCTTTATAATATCCATAGTTCTCTTATTTGCTTTTATTTTTTTTCCATGTCTTTTTTTTATACAGCAGGTTCTTATTAGTTATCCATTTTACATATATTAGTGTATACCTGCCAATCCCAATCTCCCAATTCATCACACCCACCCCCCACTTTTCCATCCTTGATGTCCATACATTTGTTCTCTACATCTGCGTCTCAATTTCTGCCCTGCAAACCGGTTCATCTGTACCATTTTTCTAGGTTTCACATATATGTGTTAATATACGATATTTGTTTTCTCTTTCTGACTTACTTCACTTTGTATGACAGTCTCTAGATCCATCCATGTCTCTACAAATGACCCAATTTTGTTCCTTTTTATGGCTGGGTAATATTCCTTTGTATATATATACCACATCTTCTTTATCCATTCATCTGTCAATGGGCATTTAGGTTGCTTCCATGTCCTGGCTATTGTGAATAGTGCTGCAGTGAACATTGGGGTGCATGTGTCTTTTTGAATTATGGTTTTCTCTGTGTATATGCCCAGTAGTGGGCTTGCTGGGTCATATGGTAATTCTATTTTTAGTTTTTTAAGGAACCTCCATACTCTTCTCCATAGTGGCTGTATCCATTTACATTCCCACCAACAGTGCAAGAGGGTTCTCTTTTCTCCACACCTTCTCCAGCATTTGTTGCTTGTAGATTTTCTGATGATGCCCATTCTAATTGGTGTGAGGTGATACCTCATTGTAGTTTGGATTTGCATTTCTCTAATAATTAGTGATGTTGAGCAGCTTTTCATGTGCTTCTTGGCCATCTGTATGTCTTCTTTGGAGAAATGTCTATTTAGGTCTTCTGGCCATTTTTTGATTGGGTTGTCTGTTTTTTTAATATTAAGCTGCATGAGCTGTTTATATATTTTGGAGATTAATCCTTTGGCGGTTGATTCGTTTGCAAATATTTTCTCCCATTCTGAGGGTTGTCTTTTCGTCTTGTTTGTATTTTCCTTTGTCTTGCAAAAGCTTTTAAGTTTCATTAGGTCCCATTTATTTATTTTTGTTTTTATTTCCATTACTCTAGGAGGTGGATCAAAAAAGATCTTGCTGTTATTTATGTCAAAGAGTGTTCTTCCTATGTTTTCCTTTAAGAGTTTTATAGTGTCCCATCTTACATTACATTTAGGTCTCTAATCCATTTTTAGTTTATTTTTGTGCATGGTGTTAGGGAGTGTTCTAATATCATTATTTTACTACATGTAGCTGTCCAGTTTTCCCAGCACCACTTATTGAAGAGACTGTCTTTTCTCCATTGTATATCCTTGCCTCCTTTGTCATAGATTAGTTGACCATAGGTGCGTGCGTTTATCTCTGGGCTTTCTGTTCTGTTCCATTGATCTATATTTCTTATTTTGTGCCAGTACCATATTGTCTTGATTACTGTAGCTTTGTGGTATAGTCTGAAGTCAGGGAGTCTGATTCCTCCAGCTCCATTTTTTTCCCTCAAGACCGCTTTGGCTATTCAGGGTCTTTTGTGTTTCCATACAGATTTTAAGATTTTTTGTTCTAGTTCTGTAAAAAATGCCATTGATAATTTGATAGTGACTGCACTGAATCTGTAGGTTGCTTTGGGTAGTATAGTCATTTTCATAATATTGATTCTTCCAATCCAAGAACATGGTATATCTCTCCATCTGTTAGTATCATCTTTAATTTCTTTCAGCAGTGTCTTACAGTTTTCTGCATACAGGTCTTTTGTCTCCCTAGGTAGGTTTACTCCTAGGTATTTTATTCTTTTTGTTGCAATGGTAAATGAGAGTGTTTCTTTAATTTCTCTTTCAGATTTTTCATCATTAGTGTATAGGAATGCAGGAGATTGCTGTGCATTAATTTTGTATCCTGCAACTGTGCCAAATTCATTGATTAGCTTTACTAGTTTCCTGGTGGCATCTTTAGGATTCTCTATGTGTAGTATCATGTCATCTGAAAACAGTGACAGTTTTATTTCTACTTTTACAGTTTGTATTCCTTTTATTTCTTTTTCTTCTCTGATTGCCCTGGCTAAGACATCCAAAACTATGTTGAATACTAATGGTGAGAGTGGACAGCCTTTTCTTGTTACTGATCTTAGAGGAAATGCTTTCAGTTTTTCACCATTGAGACTGATGTTTGCTGTGGGTTTGTCATATATTGTGTTTATTATGTTGAGGTAGGTGCCCTCTATGCCCACTTTCTGGAGAGTTTTTTTTTATCATAAATGGGTGTTTAATTTTGTCAAAAGCTTTTTCTGAATCTATTGAGGTGATCATATGGTTTTTATTCTTCAATTTATTAATATGGTGTATCACATTGATTGATTTGTGTATATTGAAGAATCCTTGCATCCTTGAGATAAAATCCCACTTGATCATGGTATATGATCCTTTTAATGTGTTGTTGGATTCTGTTTGCTAGCATTTTCCTGAGGATTTTTGCATCTATATTCATCAGTGATATTGGTCTGTAATTTTGTTTTTTTGTAGTATCTTTGTCTGGTTTTGGTATCAGGGTGATGGTGGCCTCATAGAATGAGTTTGGGAATGTTCCTTCCTCTGCAAGTTTTTGGAAGAGCTTGAGAAGGATGGATGTTGGCTCTTCTCTAAATGTGTGATAGAATTCACCTGTGAAGCCATCTGGTCCTGGACTTCAGTTTGTTGGAAAAATTTTAATCTCAGTTTCAATTTCATTACTTGTGATTGGTCTGTTCGTATTTTCTATTTCTTCCTGGTTCAGTCTTGGAAGGTTATACCTTTCTAAGAATCTGTCCATTTCTTCCAGGTTGTCCGTTTTATTGCCATAGAGTTGCTTGTAGTAGTCTCTTATGATGCTTTGTTTTTCTGTGGTGTCTGTTGTAACTTCTCCTTTTTCATTTCTAATTTTATTGATTTGTGTCCTCTCCCTCTTTTTCTTGATGAGTCTGGCTATTGGTTTATCAATTTTGTCTATCTTCTCAAAGAACCAGCTTTTAGTTTTGTTGATCTCTGCTCTTGTCTTCTTTGTTTCTATTCTATTTATTTCTGCTCTGATCTTTATGATTTCTTTCCTTCTGCTAACTTTGGGTTTTGTTCGTTCTTCTTTCTCTATTTCCTTTAGGTGTAAGGTTAGGTTGTTTATTTGAGATGTTTGTTGTTTCTTGAGATAGGATTGTGTTGCTATAAACTTCCCTCTTAGAACTGCTTTTGCCACATCCCATAGGTTTCGGATTGTCGTGTTTTCATTGTCATTTGTCTCTAGGTATTTTTTGATTTCCTCTTTGATTTCTTCAATAATCTCTTGGTTATTTAGTATGTATTGTTTAGCCTCCGTGTGTTTGTGATTTTTATGTTTTTTTCCCTGTAATTGATTTCTAATCTCATAGCATTTTGGTCAGAAAAGATGCTTGATATGATTTCAGTTTTCTTAAACTTACTGAGGCTTGATTTGTGATCCAAGATGTGATCTATCCTGGAGAATGTTCAGTGTGCACTTGAGAAGAAAGTGTAATCTGCTGTTTTTGGATGGAATGTCCTATAAATATCAATTAAATCTATCTGGTCTGTTGTGTCATTTAAAGGTTGTGTTTCCTCATTAATTTTCTGTTTGGATGATCTGTCCAGTTTTGTGAGTGAGGTGTTAAAGTCCCCCACTATTATTGTGTTACTGTCGATTTCCTCTTTTATCGCTGTTAGCAGTTGCCTTATGTATTGAGATGCTTCTATGTTGGGTGCATATATATTTATAATTGTTATATCTTCTTCTTGGATTGATCCTTTGATCATTATGTAGTTTCCTTCCTTGTCTCTTGTATCATTCTTTATTTTAAAGTCTGTTTTGTCTGATATGAGTATTACTACTCCAGCTTTCTTTTGATTTCCATTTGCATGGAATATCTTTTTCCATCCCCTCACTTTCAGTCTGAATGTGTCCCTAGGTGTGAAGTGGGTCTATTGTAGATAGCATAAATATTGGGTCTTGTTTTTGTATCCATTCAGCGAGCCTGTGTCTTTTGGTTGAAGCATTTAATCCATCCATGTTTAAGGTAATTATCGATATGTATGTTCCTGTTACCATTTTCTTAATTGTTTTGGGTTTGTTTTTGTAGGTCCTTTTCTTCTCTTGTTTTTATCACTTAGAGAAGTTCCTTTAGCATTTTTTGTAGAGCTTGTTTGGTGATGCTGAATTGCCTTAGCTTTTGCTTGTCTGTAAAGCTTTTGATTTCTCCATTGAATCTGAATGAGATCCTTGCTGGGTAGAGTAATCTTGGTTGTAGATTCTTCCCTTTCATCACTTTAAGTATATCATGCCACTCCCTTCTGGCTTGTAGAGTTTCTGCTGAGAAATCAGCTGTTAACCTTATGGGAGTTCCCTTGTATGTTATTTGTCATTTTTCCATTGCTGCTTTCAATAATTTTTCTTTGTCTTTAATTTTTGCCAATTTGATTACTGTGTGTCTCGGCGTGCTTCTCCTTGGTTATCCTGTATGGGACTCGCTGTGCTTCCTGGACTTGGGTGGCTATTTACTTTCCCATGTTAGGGAAGTTTTCTACTATAATCTCTTCAAATATTTTCTTGGGTCCTTTCTCTCTCTCTCTTCCCTTTCTGGGACCCCTATAATGCGAATGTTGTTGCATTTAATGTTGTCCCAGAGGTCTCTTAGGCTGTCTTCATTTCTTTTCATTCTTTTTTCTTTATTCTGTTCTGCGGCAGTGAATTCCACCATTCTGTCTTCCAGGTCACTTATCTGTTCTTCTGCCGCAGTTATTCTGCTATTGATTCCTTCTAGTGTATTTTTCATTTCAGTTATTGTATTGTTCATCTCTGTTTGTTTGTTCTTTAATTCTTCTAGGTCTTTGTTAAACATTTCTTGCATCTTCTCAATCTTTGCCTTCATTCTTTTTCCAGGTCCTGGACCAGCTTCACTATCAATATTCTGAATTTCTTTTCTGGAAGGTTTCCTATCTCCATTTCATTTAGTTGTTTTTCTGGGGTTTTATCTTGTTCCTTCATCTGGTACATAGCCCTCTGTGTTTTCATCTTGTCTATCTTTCTGTGAATGTGGTTTTTGTTCCACAGGCTGCAGGATTGTAGTTCTTCTTGCTTCTGCTGTCTGCCCTCTGGTGGATAAGGCTATCTAAGAGGGCTGTGCAAGTTTCCTGATGGGAGGGACTGGTGGTGGGTAGAGCTGGCTGTTGCTGTGGTGGGCAGAGCTCAGTAAAACTTTAATCCGCTTGTCTGCTGATGTGTGGGGTGAGTTTCCTCCCTGTTGGTTGTTTTGCCTGAGGCGACCCAACACTGGAGCCTACCCATGCTCTTTGTTGGGGCTAATGGCGGACTCTGGAAGCGCTCATGCCACGGAGTACTTCCCACAGCTTCTGCTGCCAGTGTCCTTGTCCTCACGGTGAGACACAGCCACCCCCTGCCTCTGCAGGAGACCCTCCAACAGTAGCAGGTAGGTGTGGTTCAGTCTCCTACAGGGTCACTGCTCCTTCTCCTGGGTCCCGATGCACACACTACTTTGTGTGTGCCCTCCAAGAATGGAGTCTCTGTTTCCCCCAGTCCTGTCAAAGTCCTCTAGTCAAATCCCGCTAGCCTTCAAAGTCTGATTCTCTAGGAATTCCTCCTCCCGTTGCCGGACCCCCAGGTTGGGAAGCCTGATGTGGGGCTCAGAACCTTCACTCCAGTGGGTGGACTTCTGTGGTATAAGTGTTCTCCAGTTTGTGAGTCACCCACCCAGCGGTTATGGGATTTGATTTTATTGTGATTGCACCCCGCCCCCCCTCGCCACCATCTCATTGTGGCTCCTCCTCTGTCTTTGGATGTGAGGTATCTTTTTTGGTGAGTTCTAGTGTCTTCCTGTCGATGATTGTCCAGCAGTTAGTTGTGATTCCGGTGTTCTCACAAGAGGGAGTGAGAGCACATCCTTCTACTCCACCATCTTGAACCAATCCCTCCCCCAACTCCATTTGTCTTTCTGTCTGCTGTTCTGATGGAGTGGTTTTCATTATTTTGTCTTCCGGATTGCTTATTCATTGTTCTCCATTACTTAGCTTGCTATTTATTGCCTTTATCTTTATTTTCGTCTCGGCAGTTGAGCTGTCTGTTTTTGTGTGTGTGTGTGTGTTATGCGGGTCTCTCACTGCTGTGGCCTCTCCCGCTGCGGAGCACAGGCTCCGGACGTGCAGGCTCAGCGGCCATGGCTCACGGGCCCAGCCACTCCGCGGCATGTGGGATCTTCCCGGACCAGGGCACGAACCCATGTCCCCTGCATTGGCAGGCGGACTCTCAACCACTGCGCCACCAGGGAAGCCCAAGCTGTCTATTTTTCATCAGCTCCTCCTTATAGTTTCTGGTTCCTCGTTACAGTGGTCTGCATTTCTATCTACAGCCTTTCTTCGTTCTTTCAGCACTTTTATCATCTCCTTTTTGGACTTCGGGTCTAGTGGACTGGAGTGGTCACTTTCACTGTTATTTCGGGGACTTTCTTGTGGTCTTTTATTTGGGTTGGTTCGTCTGCTTCTTCATGTTACTCATTTTTCTCGCACTGTATAAATTTAGAAGAAACAGTTATCTACTGTGGTCTTGAAACAGTTATCTACTGTTTTTACGTGGGAGCTTCCCTGGGTAGCCTGCATGAGTCTATTATTTCTGGTGTGAGGGCCGTTTTGAGTATGGATGCTTTGCCACATCTTTCCTCAGGGTGTGCTGGCTCTTATCCCCTTGAGAGTGGGTGTGATTAGTGTTGTGGTGACCAGAGCCTGCCCTGGATTTTGGGTGGGTCCTCCTCTTTCCTCTGTGGTTGTCACAGCCCTGTCAGCAGCAGGGTCTGCTTCCCAGTTGCTGGAGCAGACGTCCCTAGATCCGGTTCTGAGCTGCTGTGTGAGGTAGGCAGGACTGGAGCACTCCCGCTGTGAGAGGAGCCACTGAGTGTTCCTCTGCAGGAGTTGTCCTTTGGGAAGTGTACTCTGATGTCACCTGTTACCTCTTGTGTGCGCTCACAAAGTACACTGTTCTTGTCATTGCCGGCCTGCCTTAGTCGTGAGAATTCTGGCAGTCGGCCCAAATGTCCCTCAGGTGCTGCGCTCAGAAAGCTGCAGATGCAGATCTGCCGAAGTCCGGCACCTGGACACACTGCAGTGGCGCCCCTGGACCTGCTGTGGTAGTGCAGGGAATCAGCCCAAACCCCAGCCCCGCCTTTGCGTGTGCCTGCCCATAAAGCCCACCACTGCCGACACTGGTCCTGTTCCACCCAGGGGGGTGCCTGTCATCTGCTTGAATGTCCGGCCAGCGCTGCGCTCACAAACCTCCTGGTGGCATAAATCCTCTGAAGTTGCGCAACTGCAGGAATTGGCTCAGATTTCAGCCCTGTCTTTGCGTGTGGGCAACCCGCCCGTGCTTGTGTGCTCCCAGAGCTTGTCGAGGCGGAGCCGTGCCTGCCCACGAGCACACTGAGAATGAGGATGCTGTGACTGGATCGCGTTCCACCCCTTCCTGTGGGAGTTGACAGTGGAGCTCCTGTGGCGCACCTAGGCTCTGTCCAGCACACACCCCCACCTGCAGCCTGGACCACACTCCGGGCCCTTTGGGTTGTCTCTGCACAGCCAACCCCAGTCCTGTCCCTGGGTCTGTTCGCTGAAGCTGGAGTTTCAGTCATGTGTCTCGGGCTGGGGAGTGCAGCAAGGTGGCCAGGACCGTCTGTGCTGGTCTCTCTTTGTCCTGCCTGCTGCAGGCCAGCTGCTGCACTCTCCTCTGAGACTCTTTGGCTCTGTCTGTCCCAGCTGATCTCCCATCTGTGAAGGCGGTTCAGAGGGTGAGGGAACCTTTCTTCTCTCACAGCTCCCTCCCAGAGTCATAGGTCCCATCCCTGTTCATTTCTTCCTGCCTAGTTAGGTGGTTTTCTTTCTTGCAGCTTTGGTTTTGTGAGGTCTTCTGCCAGTGTCATGAGGTGTTCTGTGAGAATTGCTCCACAGGTAGATGTATTTCTGATGCATTTGTGGGAGGGGGTGAGCTCCATGTCCTTTTATTCCACCGTCTTGATCTCTGCGAGGCCTTAAGCCCCTGCTCTTAACCGTGATGTTAACATTGTATAAAACACTGTCACAGCCATCATACTCTTTCTGTCACTTTAGTGTGAGCTGGTGTTAATTGTCTTACAGTGCTTATAGCTCAGAACTTACAGTACATCTGAAAGATAGAAGACATACTCTCTCTGAATAGAAATATTCATATCAGAGTTGTGAGTATAAAATGGAACTTGACCCTTGGGTATGTATAGCCAGAATAGGATTTTTTAAAAATACAAACCAGGGCTTCCCTGGTGGCGCAGTGGTTGAGAGTCTGCCTGCCGATGCAGGGGACACGGGTTCGTGCCTCGGTCCGGGAAGATCCCACATGCCACGGAGTGGCTAGGCTCGTGAGCCATGGCCGCTGAGCCTGTGCGTCCGGAGCCTGTGCTCTCCGCAACGGGAGAGGCCACAACAGTGAGAGGCCCGTGTACCGCAAAAAAAAAAAAGAAAAAAAAAAATAAAACCTTCAAAAATTTTCCAGAGGGCCTTTGCCCAGGCTGACATTCACTCTCAAACTTCCGTGATAACACAGCACGTGTTTCTGGAATCAGTTTTGTGTAATACAACTCTATTCCTCCTTAACAGTAACATTTTTATTTCTCTAAGAGAAAGGTACAGAAGGAACTCATTTACATCACAAGGAATATAAAATAATAAGACATTATACCATTTGGTGAGTCCTACAAGAAGTCGGACTTAAGTTAGAAGGAAAATTGCTGCTGATCTTATTCTGTTTGGATCCAACAATTGTACCAATTCATGTTGAGTGTAGTGTACCTTTACTAATCAGGGTTCTTCAGAGAAATAGAATCAATAGAATCTCATGTAAAGAATGAGATTTATTATAACGAATTGGCTTGCTGAGAAGTTCCACGATCTGCCCTCTGGAGACCTGGGCATGCTGGTGGTGTAGTTTAAAGACCTTGGAGCTGGAGCGCTGATGCTGTACATTCTAACCTGAGTTTGAAGGCCAGGAGTGATGAGGGCAGGAGAATATTGATGTCCCAGTTCAGCAGTCAGGCAGGGGTGGGTGACACTCTGCCTTCTTCCCCCTTCTGGTTTTATTGAGGCCCTCAGTGGACTGGATGATCTCTGCCCCACATTGAGGAGGGACGTCTCCTTTACTCATTTCACTAATTCAAGTGTTAATCCCTTCCAGAAACACCCTCACAGACTCTCCTAGAAATAATGTTCAACCATGTATATGGGCATGCTGGGGCACAGTCAAGATACATAAAATTAAACAATCACATAGTACCTTTTGCTATAATGGGAGAAAATACGGAAGAACCTAGGCATCTGACCAGACAAAGTGGCTGTATATCAACTACACAGATCCTGTCTGATATTCTGATTCTGCCAGTAGTTTTAAATACAGCAATGAGCTGCCCATGGAGGCTAGGAAAGAGATCAGATTTCCACAGGTCATTCTCAGTCCGTCAAAAATACTGATCCGTTAAAGTGTAATGTTCAAAGTATGAATCATCATTTCTTATCCTAAAGCAAATACCGAAATCATCTTCATTCAAAATAATATTGAAACTCTTTGAGTTATTGATACTTCTTCCCCATGAGCAGGGCTCCATTCCCCTCAGCACTCATATCCCTAATTGTTACTTACCCTCACAGAATATAAAGGTTAGGGTGAGGATGCTTATAGCCAGCAGACATTGAACTTTCAGTTGAACTTTCTATAGGTGTGATTCTCAAACTGGACTGCAGCCCAGAGCCTGTCAATCTGAATTTTTAGGGGTGATGCCCAGTGATACGTGTTTTTAAATGAGCTTCCCAGGTGACTCTAACAGGTATTGAATTTTGAGAGCTACTGGTGGTCTTTACAATGAGAGAGAACTGATAATGCTCAAACTACTGGTACAGCAGTTTTAAATTTGTTATAGCCTGTGACGCTTATTTGAAATATAAGTAACCCTTTGGTTCTCAAACTTTAGGTCTGGGGTAGGGCTGGAGAAGTTGCCTTTATAACATTTTCCCGGGTGATTCTAATGCACACATATATTTGAGAAACTGTGCGAGTATATAACAGCATAGCAGTAAGTCAGGGTTTTCCGAATGGTATTTCTCTAGGTATTAATAGATGTTCTCGGCACAAAAGGATTCATGTCAGATAACTTTGAGAAATGCTGGAAAGGTAAAAAGTGTTTTTGTTTTTTGTACAGCTCTAATTTCCATAGCCTGAAGCACTAGGGTTTTATGGAATACTGTTTTGGGGGACACATGGAAAGAGGGTGACTCTTGGCCCTTGTTTGTTGAAAGTCTTCGTTAAAGAGGTGGCGCTGGATTGGTGTAAGCCCGGGCGCACTGTATGTTCCTGGTGCTCTGACTTGGGGCTGGTTTGCTGCTTCCCAGTGTCCGTATCACAGTCAGGTATGTGTTGAACAAAGCACTTATCTCGCTCTTCTTTTATGAACTGCTCCCTCCAACCACTGCAGATTTCTTTGCCAACGTTTATCATGGATAATGAAGTATGTGCCTTAGGCATTGGTACATAGCTCTTAGATTTATTCTGGTGAGTTGTGGGGAGCTTTTTTTCTATTTCTATTTTGTAAAGTTAAGAATTCTGGGAAAGAGAAACCACTGAAATCTTTAAAAATTTTTAATAGTAAACACTATTTTTGAGTGACTGATTTTTAAGGCAGGTATGATGATCCTCATTATTTGCAGATGAGGAAACTGAGGCTGAGAGAGGTGACACACCTTGCTGGGACTGAGACCTGAGACTAGGTCTGTTTGAGTCCCCAGACCCGTAATTTTTTTCCTTAGTGGCTTTGCCTTTCAGTTTTATTCAAGGTTTATATTAGTGCAGTGGATTGTTTACTGTGGAAAATACTCTAGGATTAAAGACAGATGTGGGTTCAACTCCAATTTTGTATCTAAGCAGCTTTGTGTCTTTGGGAAAGTCATTTAGTCTTTCTGAGCCTCACTTTTTTTCCCTCCATTAAATTGATATGTAGTGCTTTCCAGGCCTTATCCCCAGATATTAGTAAACATTTATGAACATGGGTGTGTGTAGTGTAAAGCACCATCTGTAACTGTAAGGGGAGAGAGCAGGTAGTGGTATCCACATTTTTAATAATGAGCTTTCCGCAAACTTTGGCAAGTTTTAAGTGGTACCAATGGGAATTGCTTCTGCAAGTCTTTTGGTTGCTCTGAAGTGACTAGCATGTGACAACACTGTGACAAGGTGCAGAAACGTCAGCTCTTCAGTGACTTGGGGCAGGTGGCATTGCAGCAAATTGCAGAATTTAGGATCTCCCGTGGCAGGACCAAAAAGCCAAGCTGATCTCCAGTAGGGCAGGACCTTTAACACCTCTGGTGTGTAAAGGGGAGGGGAGAAATCACACCTTTGCTATTTTTGTTACTTGACTGGTATTTTCTTACCTTAAGTGGTTGGGGTAAAGATCTTTTGAGAGGACTGACGAGATTGACTTAAAGTGTATTTAGGTTTTATTTTATCAGCCCTAGTTCCAAGGATAGGAATTCAGAATGTGAAAGTAAAACTGTCTCGGTGATTTGACTGTGTAGTTGAAGGAGAAATTTAAAAATGAATTTTAAGAGTGGTACCAAAGGACATTCTGTTTTCTTCAGATCCCAAAGGAAGGAGTGTGTCCTCCAAATGGAAGCTCCAGACAGGTAGGATTTTTTTTTTTTTTTTTTTTTGGCTTCTTGGGAGTTTTTCTGGCTCTTGGCTTAGTGTTTTCATTTCTTTGTCCTCCTTCCCCCCCTCCCTCTTTTTCTTACTGCCACATAAAACCAGAGTGATATTACTTATCATATACTTCAGAAATAAAATTAAAAATAAAGCATAAATAAAAACTTCATAGAGCTGAATGACTGGGTTGAATGATCATCTTTGAGTGAGTGTATATGCTGAGATAGGAGCTCAGAGGTGCCAGGACTCAGGAGAAGGGTGGGCAAGCACATGCTCTTGTTCTCTAAACTTTAAAATATCTGAACTGGGTCATCTGACATGTATTTTTTTTTTTAGATTTACTTATTATTTATTTATTTTATTTACTTTTGGCTGCGTCGGATCTTAGTTGCGGCACGTGGGATTTTCGTTGCAGCATGTGGGATCTTTTGTTGCAGTGCGTGGGCTTCTCTCTAGTCGTGGCGTGTGGGTTTTCTCTCTCTAGTTGTGGTGCGTAGGCTCCAGGGCACATGGGCTCTGTAGTTCTGGCACGCGGGTTCCAGAGTGCGTGGGCTCTGTAGTTGTGGCACGTGGGCTCTAGTTGAGGTGCGTGAGCTCAGTAGTTGTGGTGGCATGTGGGATCTTAGTTCCCTGACCAGGGATCGAACCTGCGTCCCCTGCATTGTAAGGCGGATTCTTCACCAGTGGGTCACCTGGGAAGTCCCTGATACGTATTTTTTATTTTATAAAAAAGACAAGATCTATATGAAGTTAATGTACCAGTGAGGACAGTATATTTTATATTTCTATGGTGAATTTCATTCTGAAATGGCTGTGTTCTCTGAAAGTCACAAAATCTAAGTGCATGCTGCCTTCTGGGTTCATCTCTGATATTCAGCTTCTTGCAGCAGATAGTTGGGAATTGCTAAGTGCATCACATCCGCACCTTATGGTATTTAGGTAAGGAAGCAGAGGGACTGTCACTAGGGGGATGTTGGCCCAGGACATCACGGCTAGGTCATTCCCTCTTGCCATTTTAAAAGTTGAGTTTGAGGATGTTTCTGCTTTTTTTCTCGCACCGTGTCATGGGGTATTGCTCTTAAGAGTGTGGTGGGGTGAAAGGGTGTTAGGAACACACTCTGGGGGATGGACTGTAGTACTGAAGAAGGGACACAGGTTTGCCCCCCTCCTCTCAAGTGATGCCCAAGTGACACCCTCCGAGGAACTGGGCTGGATGGACAGGTGCTGTCCGGGGCTCTGCGTGGTGATTCCTTTTTAAGGTGTATATATGACCAAATCTTCTCCCTCTCTTTGCTTTTCTTCTTTGAAGTCTGATGCTCGCTCAGCCTGGGCCATCTAGTAGTTTCAGGCCACTGAAGACCCTCTCATGGCTCCTCCCAAACCTAAGTTTGTCTGGTAAAAAAGCATCTTATTTTGTAAATTGAATAGCTTAGTGAAACTTTGAATGCATGTTTCACAGAGTGTGTGTTCCATGTAGGATAGAAATTAAAAGGGTAGTAAACAAAACAAAACAACAAAAGTGATTTTATCAAGGTTAAACAAAGTAAAACTCTTTTCTGAAGAACTTCTAAGTCTTTAGTACGAAGAGTACTCACCTGCATTGTGTATCTGCAAGGGGTGGGTTTAGAAGTTAAAGAATACTCAGCTTACTGGCCATTCCTATTTTTTATAGTATGGAGTGTATTTGTCCTCGAGGAAAATTTTCTTTTCCTCCTATCCCTTCCTCAAAATGAAGTTTGAAGTGATGGAATAGATTATGGTTCAAAAAATTATTTGAAGCCATGGGCATAGAAGTTCATAAGCCATATGGAGTAAGCTCTGTGTGTGTGTGTGTGTGTGTGTGTGTGTGTGTAGGCGGGTTATTTGTGTATGTGTGTGTAAAAGTCCAAAAGTTTGGTATTAAAGCAGTATGGAGCAGTGTTTGAATTACCAGGGGAAATATTCTTCATTTCCACAGAAACTGGTCAACAAGTGAGAGAAATTATTAATATTCAGTTTTTTTCTTTTTAATTGAAGTGAAGTTGGTTTACAATGTTGTATTAGTTTCTGGTGTACAGCAGAGTGATTCAGTTATACATATATAAGATACATATATTTTTTCAGATTATTTTCCATTATAGGGTATTACAAGATATTGAATATAGTTCCCTGCGCTATACAGTAGGACCTTCTTGTTTATCTGTTTCATATATAGTAGTGTGAATTTGTTAATTCCAAAATCCTAAATTATCCCTCCTCCCCTTTCCCCTTTGGTAACCATTTCTTTTCTGTGTCTGTGAGTCTCTTTCTGTTTTGTAAATAGGTTCATTTAGGTTCCACATGTAAGTGATATCGTGATATTTGTCTTTGTCTGACTTACTTCACTTAGTATGATAATCTCTAGGTCCATCCATGTTGCTGCAGATGGCATTATTTCATTCTTTTTTATGGCTCGGTAATATTCCATTGTATATATATATATATACCGCATCTTCTTTATCCAGTTATCTGTCGATGGACACTTAGGTTGCTTCCATGTCTTGACTATTGTAAATAGTGCTGCTGTGAACATTGGGGTGCATGTGTCTTTTCAAATTAGAGTTTTCATCTTTTCCATATGTATGCCCAGGAGTGGGATTGCTGGATCATATGGTAACTCAATTTTTAGTTTTTTAAGGAACCTCCATATTGTTCTCCACAGTGGCTGCACCAATTTACATTCCCACCAACAGTGTAGGAGGGTTCCTTTTTCTCCACAACCTCTCCAGCATTTATTATTTGTAGTCTTTTTGATGATGACCATTCTGTTTGGTGTGAGGTGCTACCTCATTGTAGTTTTGATTTGCATTTCTCTAATAATTAGTGATGTTGAGCATCTTTTCATGCTCCTGTTGGCCATCTGTATGTCGTCTTTGGAGAATATCTATTTAGATGTTCTGCTCACGTTTTGATTGAATTGGAGCTTTTTTTTTTTGATATTGAGCTGTACGTGCTGTTTGTATATTTTGGAAATTAAGCCTTGTTGGTTGCATTGTTTGCAAATATTTTCTCCCACACCATATGTTGTCTTTTCATTTTGTTGATGCTTTCCTTTGCTGTTTAAAAGCTTATAAATCTGATTAGGTCCTATTTGTTTATTTTTGTTTTTGTGTTGGGAGACTGACCTAAGAAAACCTTGGTATGATTTGTGTCAGAGAATGTTTTGCCTATGTTCTCTTCTAGGACAAGAAGACATGTTGTCATGTCTTTTATTTAAGTCTTTAAGCCATTTTGAGTTTATTTTTGTCTATGGTATGAAGGAGTGTTCTAACTTCATTAATTTACACGCAGCCCTCCAGATTAACATTCAATTTTGTTAGAGAAAAATCAAGAGTTTTCATTTGATTTTGTTAGGTATTGATTATAAATACTGGTCTTAAATTCATGTAACCTCCCTTTACTTTGTAATTTTTCTCACAAGGAATATTTACCCATAATTTTAAAGTTTAGCATTTTGGAACTTGGTATGTTTGTGTTTTCTTGAAATTGGAGAAGGAAAGTTTTAATACTAATTATCTTAAATGTTTTCTTGGTGCAGTGGGATATAGAAAAGCTTTAAAAAATATTAGATAAACTTAAAAATATTATTGTAAAAGGCATTGGTTAGAGAGTGTCTGTGACCTTTTGAATGGTGATGTTTCAGGAGTTGGCCATAAACTTCTAGAATTAACTGTAAAAACCAGTACTTCAAAAAAACTCTAGTCTTGTCTAAAACAGAGGGAATAAAAAACAAAGAATTTCGTGGTATCATTATTTTACTATAAGCCACGAGGCGGATGTGCCAGCAGGACAGGGGCCTGGGGGCTGATGTGCAGTTCTGAGTGCACCAGAGAGGTGCAGCCAAGCTGAGCACAGATGGGACAGTGGAAACAGGTATTTGTAAGAATTTGAAGAGAGGGCAGAAAGCACTAATAGAGATGGTAAAAACTGGATGATATCTAACCACAGAAAGTATCCATAAAGCCTCTTGTTCTTCACAAGATGGAACAGTTAGAAGAGAGAACAGAGGAGAGTGGAACCCATATGGTTCTCTGGCTGGATAACGTTATTTAGAACCTTGACATGCGAGGGGCAGAGGTATGTGGCCAAAGTAACTTCATGTTTACAAGTATACTTTTGAGCACTTGTAATGTTTGGTTTAGGGGTAGAATACTTAAGTTTAATGAGTTAATTTTTACTTGTTTATCCCTAATGATTGCTATTCTCAAGCAAATTAAATTAAAAAGAAGTAAGTTCTAAGTTGAGACCTCTAGCAGGGATAGATTAAAAAAAAAAAAAACAACACACACACACACACACTCAACTTGAATTAGGATCTGTCTTCTAACTCTTTGGCTACTGCTTGTGAGGTAGAAGAGGCCAGCTATCCCAGACCGGCTTGGGTGCATCTTGACCTGTGTTCTGGAGGAAACAGGGATTCACAGGAATGGAGTAGGTACACCAACTCTTGATATGACACTATGTAGCAAACTGCTTACAGTATTAACTTCAAAGTCATTATCTATGGAAGGATTATCTACTTTGTAGAGTATCTGTTGACAATTATGTTGGTCAGAGTTCAAACATTCCCTCGCTGGTCAGTCCTGGGCCACCTTCTGTTGCCCAGCTTCTGATGCCCAGTGAATATATACTATTACTAATTCAACTCAGCACAAATGTGGACAGAAGAGAAATTTTTGCATAAAAATTATTCATTGCATTCTAAAATGTATGGAACATCCATTTATTATATTTATTTATATTTATTATATATTATATTTATTATATTTACTTAATATAAATAATTAGAAGATGGTTTGAAATCTGATTAAAGGTAATTCAGTGCTTCATATTTTTAAAGTTGAAATTAAGCATTTTTTCCCCTTAGGGGTAGGAAGGGCCAGAATATGGTACTTTAAAACCATTATTTTTTAGCCATAACTTTTCCTCAATAATATAACCCTAGTGATAGAAAACTGATTATTTTCAAGTATCAGATAATCACACATGCAACAACAAAAAAAAAACTGTAAGAAACCAGAAAAAAACTAGATAATTAGGATTTAACCAGTAATAATAAGGTGTGTATTGAGTCTTCACATGGCTGTTTGGGAATTTATTCTTTTTGAATGACTTTTTAAATGATAGATTAAAATGTGAATCTCTAAGGAATAATGTTGTTATAAGCATTACACCAAAACAGACATTGTCATTAGTTTTCTTGTATAGGAATTTAATGTGACTATTATTTATCTGCCTGTTCCTCTCTTTTTATTTGGTAGGAATTTCAGAGAGAAAAAGCAAAGAGGAGCTAGCCCAGGCAATTTTTTAACTTTAAAAACCCGTGATAAACCATAATGGAAAATAATGTGAAACAGAATGTATATATATGTAACTGAATCAGTTTGCTGTACAGTAGGAATTAACACAGCATTGTAAATCAACTATACTTCAATAAAATAAATTTTAAAATATCTGATGTTTCTTTCTATAAATTTTCTTTGGAAGGTGGACTTGATCTCATTCTGCGTTATAGTGAGTATTCTGCCTAAGGGTATTAAACTTTCCTGATAATAGTTGTATTGAATTAGGCAATAAGAGTGTCCTTTCTGAACCCCAGCAGGGAGATTGCTGGGCTCTGGCAGTTAGAGCCTTTTACACAATGTCCTTCTTCATGTGTTGTGAGGCCAACTAGCACCTCCCTTCTTCCTCCTCATTCAGAGGAGGGAGGTTTTTGACGAGTTTATGATTGATTGATTGACTGATTGGTTTATTTATTTACTTATGAATAATAAATTATACCTTCCTTTAAATAAAATATTTTAAAATTAGATAACTTGAATTTGGAGAGACAGGAAGGGATGTGATATCGTGGCCTGTATAAGCAAGTGTTTTTCTGTGTAGAAATACAGGTGTGTTGTCTAAATTCAGACTGTTTTGTTTCCTGAAGAGTGTGAGTGTGCAGTGTATTTTTTTTTAATAGATCTTTATTGGAGTATAATTGCTTCACAATACTGTGTTAGTTTCTGTTGCACAACAAAGCAAATCAGCCATATGCATACACATGTCCCATATCCCCTCCCTCTTGAGCCTCCCTCCCACCTTCCCTATCCCACCCCTCTAGGTCATCGCAGAGCACCGAGCCGATCTCCCTGTGCTATGCTGCTGCTTCCCACCAGCTAGCATTCGGTAGTGTATATATGTTAATGCTACTCCGCCCCAGCTTCCCCCTCCCGCCCCACGTCCTCAGGTCCATTCTCTATGTCCTCCTCTTTATTCCTGCCCTGCAGCTAAGATCATCAGTACCATTTTCTTTCTTTTTTTTTTTTAGATTCCATATATATGTGTTAGCATACGGTATTTGTTTGTCTCTTTCTGACTTACTTCACTCTGTATGACAGACTCTAGGTCCATCCACCTCACTACAAATAACTCAATTTCGTTTCCTTTCATGACTGAGAAATATTCCATTGTATATATGTGCCACATCTTCTTTTCCATCTGTCGATGGACACTTAGGTTGTTTCCATCTCCTGGCTATTGTAAATAGTGCTGCAATGAACACTGTGGTACATGACTCTTTTTGAATTATGGTTTTCTCAGGGTATATGCCCAGGAGTGGGATTGCTGGGTCGTATGGTAGTTCTATTTTTAGTTTTTTAAGGAACCTCCATACTGTTCTCCATAGTGGCTGTATCAATTTACATTCCCACCAACAGTGCAAGAGGGTTCCCTTTTCACCACACCCTTTCCAGCATTTATTGTTTCTAGATTTTTTTGATAATGGCCATTCTGACTGGTGTGAGGTGATACCTCATTGTAGTTTTGATTTGCATTTCTCTGATAATTAGTGAAGTTGAGCAACTTTTCATGTACCTCTTGGCCATCTGTATGTCTTCTTTGGTAAAATGTCTATTTAGGTCTTCTGCCCATTTTTTAATTGGGTTGTTTGGTTTTTTAAAAATTATTATTATTATTATTATTATTATTATTTTTTCGGTACGCGGGCCTCTCACTGCTGTGGTCTCTCCCATTGCAGAGCACAGGCTCCGGACGCGCAGGCTCAGCGGCCATGGCTCCCGGGCCCAGCCGCTCTGCGGCATGTGGGATCTTGCCAGACTGGGGCACGAACCCGTGTCCCCTGTGTCGGCAGGCGGACTCTCAACCACTGTGCCACCAGGGAAGCCCTGTTTTTTTTTTTTTTTTTTTTTTTTTTTTTTTTTTTTTGATATTGAGCTCCATGAGCTCTTTGTATAGTTGGGAGATTAATCCTTTGTCCGTTGATTTGTTTGAAAATATTTTCTCCCATTCTGAGAGTTGTCTTTTCGTCTTGCTTATGGTTTCCTTTGCTGTGCAAAAAGCTTTTAAGTTTAATTAGGTCCCATTTGTTTATTTTGTTTTTATTTTTGTTATTCTAGGAGGTGGGTGAAAAAAGATCTTGCTGTGGTTTGTGTCAAAGAGTGTTTTTCCTATGTTTTCCTCTAAGAGTTTTATAGTGTCTGGTCTTACATTTAGGTCTTTAATCCATTTGGAGTTTATTTTTGTGTATGGTGTTAGGGAGTGTTCTAATTTCATTCTTTTACATGTAACTGTCCATTTTCCAAGCACCACTTATTGAAGAGGCTGTCTTTCTCCATTGTGTGTTCTTGCCTCCTGTGTTGTAAATTAGGTGCCCATATGTACGTGGGTTTATCTCTGGGCATTCTATCCTGTACCATTGATCTCTATTTCTCTTTTTGTGCCAGTACCATACAGTCTTGGTTACTGTAGCTTTGTGGTATAGTTTGAAGTTGGGGAGCCTGATTCCTCCAATTCCGTTTTTCTTTCTCAAGATTGCTTTGGCTATTCGGGGCCTTTTGTGTTTCCGTATGAATTGCAAGACTTTTTGTTCTAATTCTGTGAAGAATGCCATTGGTAATTTGAGAGAGATTGCATTGAATCTGTAGATCACTTTGGGTAGTATAGTCATTTTCACAATGTTGATTCTTCCAATCCAAGAACATGGTATATTTCTCCATCTGTTTATGTCATCTTTGATTTCTTTCATCAGTGTTTTATTGTTTTCTGAGTACAAGTCTTTCGCCTCCTTAGGCAGGTTTATTTCTAGGTATTTTATTCTTTTTGTTGCAGTGGTAAATGCAGTGTTTCCTTAATTTCTCTTTCTGATTTTTCGTTGTTGGTGTATAGGAATGCCAGAGACTTGTGTGTACTAATTTTGTATCCTGCAACCTTACTGAATTCATTGAGTAGTTCTAGTAGTTTTCTGGTGGCATCTTTAGGATTTTCTATGTATAGTATCATGTCATCGGCAAACAGTGACAGTTTTACGTCTTTTCCAATTTGTATTCCTTTTATTTCTTTTTCTTCTTTGATTGCTGTGGCTCAGACTTCCAAAACTATGTTGAATAAGAGTGGCAAGAGTGGACATCCTTGACCTGTTCCTGATCTTAGTGGAAATGCTTTCAGTTTTTACCATTGAGTATGATGCTTGCTGTGGGTTTGTCATATATGGCCTTTATTATGTTGAGATAAGTTCCCTCTCTGCCCATTTTCTGGAGAGTTTTTGTCATAAATGAATGTTGAATTTTGTCGAAAGCTTTTTCTGCATCTATTGAGATGATCATATGGTTTTTACTCCTTAATTTGTTGATGTGGTGTATCACATTGATTGATTTGCTTATACTGAAGAATTCTTGCATCACTGGGATAAACCCCACTTGATCATTCTGTATGATCCTTTTAATGTGCTGTTGGATTCTGTTTGTAGTGTTTTGTTGAGGATTTTTGCATCTATGTTCATCAGTGATATTGGTCTATAATTTTCTTTTTTTGTGATATCTTTTTCTGGTTTTGGTATCAGGGTGATGGTGGCTTTGTAGAATGAATTTGGGAGTGTTTCTCCCTTTGCAGTTTTTTGGAAGGGTTTAAGAAGAATTGGTGTCAACTCTTCTGTAAATGTTTGATAGAATTCGCCTGTGAAGCCCTCTGGTCCTGGACTTTTGTTTGTTGGAAGACTTTTAATTACAGTTTGAATTTCATTACTTATGATAGGTCTGTTTATATTTTCTAATTCTTCCAGGTTCAGTCTTGGAAAATTACACCTTTCCAAGAATTTGTCCATTTCTTCATGGCTGTGCATTTTCTTGGCATATAGTTGTTTGTAGTAGTCTCTTATAATCCTTTGTATTTCTGCAGTGTCAGTTGTGATTTCTCCTTTTTCATTTCTAATTTTATTGATTTGCATCCCCTCCCTTTTTTTCTTGATCAGTCTGGCTAAGGTTTTATCAATTTGCTTATCTTCTCAAAGAACCAGCTTTTAGTTTTATTGATCTTTGCTGTTGTTTTCTTCATTTCTATTTCATTCATTTCTACTCTGATCTTTATGATTCTTTCCTTCTACTGACTTTGGGTTTTCTTTGCTCTTCTTTCTCTTGTTTTAAGTGTAGGGTTAGATTGTTTATTTGAGATTCTTCTTGTTTCTTGAGGTGAGATTGAATTGCTATAAACTGCCCTCTTAGAACTGCTTTTGCTGCATCCCATGGGATTTGGGTTGTCGTGTTTTTTCATTGACATTTGTTTCTTTGTATTTTTTAATTTCTTCTTTGATTTCTTCAGTGATCTCTTGGTTATTTAGTAGTGCACTGTTTAACCTCCATGTATTTGTGTTTTTTACAGTTTTTTTCTTGTAAGTGGTTTCCAGTCTCAGCGTTGTGGTTAGAAAAGGTGCTTGATATGATTTCAGTTTTGTTAAATTTAGTGAGGCTTGACTTTTGACCCAAGATGTGATCCATCCTGGAGAATGTTCCATGTGCACTCGAGAAGAAAGTGTATTCTGCCACTTTTGGTGAAATGTTCTATAAATATCAATTAAATCTATGTGGTCTGTTGTGTCATTTAAAGCTTGTGTTTCCTTATTTATTTTCTGTTTGGATAATTTGTCCATTGGTGTAAATGGGGTGATAAAGTCCCCTACTATTAGTGTGTTACTGTCGATTTCTCCTTTCATGGTTGTCAGCATTTGCCTTATATGTTGAGGTGCTCCTATATTGGGTGCATAAACATTTATAATTGTTATATCTTCTTATTGGGCTGATCATTTGATCATTATGTAGTGTCCCTCCTTACGTCTTGTAACAGTCTTTATCTTAAAATCTATTTTATCTGATACAAGTATTGTTGCTCCAGCTTTCTTTTGATTTCCATTTGCATGGAATATCTTTTTTCATCCCTTAACTTTCAGTCTGTATGTGTCACTTTCAGGTCTGAAGTGTGTCTCTTGTACACAGCATATATATGGGTCTTGTTTTTGTATCCATTCAACCAGTCTGTGTCTTTCGGTTGGGGCATTTAATCCATTTACATTCAAGGTTGTTATTGATATGTAGGTTCCTAGTACCATTTTCTTAATTGTTTTTGGTTTGTTCTTGCAGGTCTTTTTCTTCTCTCGTGTTTCCCACCTAGAGAAGTTTCTTTAGCATTTGTTGTAAAGCTGGTTTGGTGGTGCTGATTTCTCTTAGCTTTTGCTTGTCTGAAAAGCTTTTGACTTCTCTATGTAATCTGAATGAGATCTTTGCTGGGTAGAGTAATCTTGGTTGTGGGTTTTTCTCTTGCATCACTTTAAGTATATCCTGCCACTGCCTTCTGGCCTGGAGAGTTTCCACTGAAAAATCAGCTGATGACCTTACTGGGATTCCTTTGTGTGTTATTTTTTGTTTTTCCCTTGCTGCTTTTAATATGTTTTCTTTGAATTTAATTTTTGTTAGTTTGATTAATACGTGTCTGGGTGTGTTTTTCCTAGGGTTTATCCTGTATGGGACTCTCTGTACTTCCTGGACTTGGGTGACTATTTCCTTTCCCATGTTAGGGAAGTTTTTGACTGTAATCTCTTTAAATATTTTCTCAGACCCTTTCCTTTTCTCTTCTTCTTCTGGGGCCCCTATAATTCAAATGTTGGTGTGTTTAGTGTTGTCCCAGAGGTCTCTGAGGTTGTCTTCAATACTTTTTTCTTTATTCTGCTCCTTGACAGTTATTTCCACCATTTTGTCTTCCAGCTCACTTATTTCTTCTTCTGCCTCAGTTATCCTGTTTTTGATTCTTTCTAATGTAGTTTTCATTTCAGTTACTGTGTTGTTCATCTCTGTTTGTTTGTTGTTTAGTTCTTCTAAATGTTAAACATTTCATGTATTTTCTCAATCCATGCCTCCATTCTGTTTCTGAGATTCTGGATCATTTTTACTATCATCACTCTGAATTCTTTTTCAGGTAGATTGCCTATTTCCTCTTCATTTATTTGGTCTTGTAGGTTTTTACCTTGCTCCTTCATCTATTACACATTTTTTTGCCGTCTCATTTTTTTTCCTTTTTTTTTTTTTTTTAATGAATGATATTGCATTCCTGTCTTACTGGTTGCTTGGCCTGAGGCTTCCAACGCTGGAGTTTGTAGGCTATTGGGTAGAACTTGGTCTGGGTGCTAAGATGAGGATCTCCTGGAGACCTCACTCCAATGAATATTCCCTGCGGTCTGAGGTTCTCTGTTAGTCCAGTGGTTCAGACTTGGAGCTCCCACTGCAGGAGCTTCGGCCCAGGCCCAGCTCATGAACCGAGATCCCGCAAGCTACGTGGGGTGGCAAAAAAGAGAACAATAACAAAGTAGAAGATAAAATTAGACTAGGAAACTAACAGATATATTGAAAAGAATATAAAATTAAAAATATAGATGAATCAACAACTGGAAGGTACATCAGTACCACAGTAGTAAAAAAGAGGGGGAGGGAAAAAAAATGGGAAAAGGCCTTGGCTGTGGAGGGCGGTGCCTAAACAAGGGCAAGGTTTGGGTGGTGGGCAGGGCCTATGCTCAAGACCCACAGGGCTGGAAAAGGCCCTGGGGGCTGTGGGGGGTGGGGCTTAGGCTCAAGGAACAGAAGGGGCCCAGGCGTGCCCCCACCCTTTGTCTCAGAGGGCAGGGGACCCTACCTGGGAGCCCAGCAGGCCTCCTGGGCTCGAGTGGGGGGGCAAACGCCCTCCTCTCCTGCTCCTCCCGTCCTGGATGGTTCCTCCCGCCTGCCTCTTCTGATCTCCTCAGCCTCCCTCCTGTGCCCCCAGGGACCCATGCGGCCTGAAGGGGCTTTGGAAGGCAGGGGATCAGCCTGGGAGCTCAGCAGGCTCCCTGGCCCGAGTGGGCCAGAAGATCGCCCTCCACTCCTCTCCCACTCCTCCTGGAGGGTCCCTCCCCCCTGCCTCTCCTGATCTTCCCAGCCTCAGGGGTGCCGATCCTGTCTGGCCTCCACTTCTCCTCCCCGCTCAGTCCCCCCTACCTCCTACTGGTTCACTTGGGGCTTCCTCCCGTCTCCTTGGTCATCACAGTCCCCCGCAATGGCCGGCAGGTGCCCTGGTTGTGGGGAGACTCCAACGCCGTGTCTTCCCACACTGCCATCTTGGCTGTGCCTCCCTGTGCAGTGTATTTTAATCACATTATTAAAGGAGATGATCAGCTTCAGACCATCTACTTATTAGTTTACAAGGGAGTGGAATGCAGTTGCCCCTTTATTTTCTTTTGTCAGGGTAGAGAGTGATATGGTGTTATCAGAAATTTTTAATGCCATATCAAGGCAGTGAAGCAACATAGCCAAAAGTGTTTCTCATGAAAGTTGTAAACGCAGAATTCCAATGACATTTTAAGAGTATCTCAGGAAAACAAGTTAGTTTATCTGCAAATGATTCACTCTTCCTTTCCTGCCCACCGGAATTGGGATTCATTGATCCCACTTTGCACAAAGAAGCTTCTGTGCAAAGAGTGAACATGTAAATGTTTTTGCATCATTTTTTTTCTCCTTAGTTTTCATGCTCAACATTTAGAAATAGTTGCTTTGCAAATGATTCATTTCAAATTTTTATAATGCGGTTGTATTAAAATTGATAGTATTGCAGGTATTACATGCTTATTTGAGAGCTGGCCCAGAAAAGCTGCAGCCTAGTATAGAAAAACAAAACAACCCCCAAAAGCAAAAAAGTGAAAACCCCTATCTTCTGGATCATGCCCAGAGGAGTCTGAACCTGTAGAAGGGTGACGAGTCCAATTGTTTCCTGGAAATTAGTGCTACTAAGGCACGTTCAGCCTGTCTCATTCCGTTGGTGAGCTTGGTCAGTCTCTGTACACTGCCTCGCACACGGGTGCCCTCTTCTGGAACACTGAAGGCAGGACTGAGAAAAATGAGTGAGGTGAAAGGTTCCCTGAGGAGGCAGACCTTCTAGGTGACGCTTCCTAAAATTCATCATTGGTAAAGACTGAATTTTGGCCTCTGTGCTGAGTTTTGATTATTAGGTTTTGTTTATGGTTCTCTTATAAGGGCCCTGAAATCATTTGTAGGTAAGATGCAGTCCCATCTAGAGAAATGTATTCTATATAAACATCAAAAATGGGTTCATTTGAGGCAATTTTCTTTAGGAAAATCAAGTATTCATTGATACTTAGAGCTAATATTTGTATATGATTACAAATAGCAGTTTACATTTAACAAAATACTGATCTCGCCTGATCATCCAAATAACCAAGTAGTAATCTTAGTGGTGCAAGGGGTGGTTGTAGTGATGAAAATGGGTCTGGTGATGGCAGCTGACATTTATTGTTTACTGAGTGCCAGACTCTGCCCTAAGCATTTACACAGATCTTCTCATTTAATCTTCATAGCACCTCGTTCTTTCCATTCTGTAGATGAACAAACTGAGGCTCACGGAGAACAATGAACTTACCCACAACTGGTGGCTGATGGAACCCATGTTTGAACTTGGCTAACTGGAGCTTTTCAACAGATACTCGCTTTTAGCATCTTCTAAATTTATAGTTGTTCCTTACTGGCAAACTGAGTGCTTGCCTGGAGAATCTCATTAATAAATTAAGGGGACCTCCTAATTCTTTCACTGTAATGGAATTTTATTCAGATGAATACTCTGCTAGACATATTTTTAGGGTGGCACATTTCGGAGTTCCTTGGTCATATAGACTCTCACCCCGTGATGGCACCCATCAGTGTGTGGGCAACTGCTGTGCCTGTACTGAGTTCCCACAGGTAGCTCCGCCTGGATATACTGTGGGCACTTTATACTTACCATGTCTTCAAGTCTTTGAATCAAACTCAGGGTCTTTTCTCCTCTGTCTCCTGTTTTTCCCCATATGCTAGCACACTCTCTGCTCTCTCCTTCTCTAGCTCCCTTCCTCTCTTCTTATCCCTCTCACCCCCTCCCTCTCCCTCCCCCTCCCCCCTCCCCCTCCCCCTGGTGTACATTCCTTCTTCTTCCTGAGGTAAGAAGAGTGCTGAGGCCTGTGTCAGGCCAACACTGTGCCTGAGACAATCTGTAGAAAGCACTACTCCCAGGCTTAACCAGTATTAGATACTGTTAGGTAAATGGCACCACTGGAGGTGCTGTAGCTGTTCTGAATAACCTCATTTACGTTTCCCTCAAGATTAGGTGTAGAAAACTGCTAGAGCTCATCAATGAATTCGGTAAAGTTGCAGGATACAAAATTAATACGCAGAAATCTGCTGCATTTCTATACACTAACAATGAAAGATCAGAAAGAGAAATTCAGGAAACAATTCCATTTACCTTCACATCAAAAAGAATAAAATACCTAGGAATAAACCTACCTAAGGAGGCAAAAGACCTGTACTCTGAAAACTATAAGACACTGATGAAAGAAATCAAAGATGATACAAACAGATGGAAAGATATACTGTGTTCTTGGATTGGAAGAATCAATATTGTCAAAATGACTATATTACCCAAGGCAATCTACAGATTCAGTGCAATCCCTACAAATTACCAATGGCATTTTTCACAGAACTAGAGCAAAAAATTTAAAAATTTGTATGGAAACACAAAGCAATCTTGAGAAAGAAAAAAAGAGCTGGAAGAATCAGGGTCTCTGACTTCAGACTATACTACAAAGTAATGAAGACAGTACGGTACTGGCACAAAAACAGAAACATAGATCAATGGAACAGATTAGAGAGCTCAGAAATAAACCCACACATCTATGGTCAATTAATCTATGACAAAGGAGGCAAGAATATACAACGGAGAAAAGACAGTCTCTTCAATAAGTGGTGCTGGGAAAACTGGACAGCTACATGTAAAAGAAGGAAATTAGAACCCTTCCTAACACCATACACAATGATAAACTCAAAATGGATTAAAGACCTAAATGTAAGACTTGATGCTATAAAACTCCTAGTGGAAAAGTACGCAGAACACTCTTTTACGTAAATTGCAGGGATATCTTTTTGGAGCCATCTCCTAGAGTAATGGAAATAAAAACAAAAGTAAACAAATGGGACCTAATTAAACTTAAAAGCTTTTGCACAGCAAAGGAAACCATAAGCAAAACAAAAAAACAAACTATGGAATGGGAGAAAATATTTGCAAAGAATGTGACCAACAAGGGCTTAATCTCCAGAATATACAAGCAGCTTATGCAGCTCAATATCAAAAAACCAACAACCCAATCAAAAAATGGGCAGAAGATCTAAATAGACGTTTCTCCCAAGAAGACATACACATGGCCCAGAGGCACATATAAAGGTGCTCAGCATTGCTAATTATTAGAGAAATGCAAATCAAAACTGCAATGATGTATCACTTCACACTGATCAGAATGGCCATCATCAAAAAGTCTACAAATAATAAATGCTGGAGAGTGTGTGGAGAAAAAGGAACCCTCTTACACTGTTGGCGGGAATGTAAATAGGTACAGCCACTATGGAGAACAATATGGAGGGTCCTTAAAAATCTAAAAATAGAGCTACCATATAATCCTGCAGTCCCACTCAGGGACATATATCCAGAGAAAACCACAATTCAAAAAGCCACGTGCACCCCAGTGTTCATTGCAGCACTGTTTACAATAGCCAAGACATGGAAGCAACCTAAATGCCCATCGACAGAGCAGTGGATAAAGAAGATGTGGTGTATCAACAATGGAATATTACTCAGTCATAGAAAAGAATGAAATAATGCCATTTGCACCAACATGGATGGACCTAGAGATTATCATACTAAGTAATGGGGTTAACATATACATACTACTATATATAAAAAAGATAACCAACAAGGTTATCTTTTTGTATCTTGTATAGCACAAGGAACTATACTCAATATTTTGTAATAACCTATAAGGGAAAAGAATCTGAAAAAGTATATATATATATATATATATATGTGTATGTATTACTGAATCACTTTGTCATACACCTGCAACTAATACAACTATGCTTCAATAAAAAAATAAAATAATTAAAAAAAAGTTTTGATAAAAGGAATATGTTTTTAAAAGATTAGATTAGGTGCTACCTCTGCTCTGCCTGAGAAATAAAGGCTATAGATAATGATGGCCAAGAAGATTTCCTTTCCTTTCTTAGAGGCAATTTATGCTTCTGGGTTTTAAGTGTATCTCACTTACGGTGTTGTACTTAGAACTCTTCTTGACTGACTTCATTCTGGCTTCCCTGAGTCTGCTGGTTTCAGGCCTCTGTGACTGCATCCTCAGCTTGCAGAATGGCAGCCGGGTCATAGTGCTCCCTTCCAGTTCTTTTATTCCACTTGTGACTGGAGTTGTTTCCTTGCCCTCTTTGGGATTCTTCTGACTTGCCTCTGACTAGCTTATGTATGAAACTGAACTAGGTGACTGTTGTTGTTTTCTAAATGCAGGGGGCGCACCTTAGCCTAGTTTATTTTTTTATCCTAGTTTTATTACCACAATTAAATAAAAAATTAAAGACATTAAAAAAATTTAGATTCAAAGAAAATATGAACTAAGACAGTGTATCTGGTACCCTCTGCTGATGTCAGTCTCCTTAGAACTTTTCGGGATCGGTTATACTGAACTAGAAAGTTAGTGCCCCATGTCATTGCTGGCAGAACGCAGAAGACCTCAAAGGAAGTGGACACGGCTGCTTGCTCAGTTCTGCGTTCTTTTAACAGATGGCTGTTGAATAACCTCAGCCTACTCTTCTGATGTGGATACAAAGTGAAGTTTAAGATAGTGGTAGGTGAGAGAGGTGGGACTTTAAAAAAGCAGAGCTGTAATATCCAGGTGCTCTGAGAATGCAGCCGGGGGGTTGGAGTACGAGTCTTAGAAAAGCTGTTATTTCACTTGGGTTCTTGTAGGATCATTGAGTTTGCAGAATTTTGGGAACCCCAGGATTTTAGGGTGGGGGTGACAGGAGTGGCAAAGGTAAGGACATGGGAAAGGGGTGTAAGAGCACAGCTTACGTCTCTGTGCGGCCCAAGCATGAAGACGATGGAGGTGACTAGTCTAAATGGGCAGTTGGGGTTGGCTTGTGAAGGGCCTTAACGACATGCCGCAGAGCATGGGCTTTTACCTTGTGTAGGATATTTGTGAAGGAGACGTTTTATCACATCCATGGTGGCAGTATGCAGGCTGGGAAGGAAGGGTGAAACTGCAGAGAAAAGAGGGTTTTCCTTTTGTGTTTGAAGGACATTAGGGAAGAATCAGCAGATCATAGTCAATTGAGAGAAGATCTTGATAAGACAATAGAAAAATAGTAGGAATAAAAATTAAATCACAGAAGCAAGTCGAAACAAACCCAGAAGGAGTCTGATCGAGAACAAGCATTCAGGAGATAGGGTTACCAGATAAAGTCAGGATGCCCAGTTAAATTTGAATTTTAGATAAATAATGAATAATTTTTTTAGTGTCAGTACGCCCCATGCAATTTTTGAGACATACTTTCACTAAAAACTGTTTTTTGTTTATTTGAAATTCTGATTTAACTGGGTGTCCTATTAACGCAGTAATCAGTATGATAAAAAGGTTATGAAAAGGCCTGGTGGTCAGACTCAGTGATCTGATCCTTCTTTTGATGATATTGATGATAGAGTGTAACCACATATGTTTGGAGGTGTGAGGTGTAGGCCTTAGTGAAGCATTTATATATATCACAGGGAGAACCTTTTGGGAAGTCTTTTCTATATTTAAGTGACTGGTAAGGATTTCACCTTAGGAGATTTAAGTCACTTGATCAAGAAGAAAAGCGGAACTGTAGAAAAGAAGGGAAAATTCAAACTATTGAAAGCACCTAACACTCAGCAGACTAGATGGAAAATTCAAACTGTTGAAAGCATCTAACACTCAGCAGACTAGATGGACAATGTGTTGTGTATTCCAGGAAACAAAACGGGGGTGTCCCTCCCGCTGAGAGGGGTCATCCAGTTTGCTTTATCAAGTGTGAACAAGGCAGGGCTGCCATTGTTGTGTATGCTCTTGGTATACAGTGGACCCTGTGTTCTGGCTTCTGTTTTTATTAGTACTGTAAAAACATTACAGAAACCCCAACAGTAAACACTTGCAAGAGTTTGAGGTCATAGTCATATGACCTCACAGGGAGCCAGGTCCTTGGAAGCCCTAGTGGACCAGCAGACAGTGGAGATGGGGGATGAAGAGTCCTGGGAAGGGGCTTGTGAGAGGAAGCATGGCCCAGGCGCACCCTTGGCTCCAAGATATGGGTTCTTGGTGTCTGTCGTACTGCTGGTGAGTTGGTATTGCCATCATACTGCCAGGCTTTCTGACTTAAAAGGGGCAATCTCTGTTCTTGTTCATGTTCTTCCATAAATTGTGAGTGGGGCAGAATGAAGCCATCTAGGAATGGAAGTATTTATCTTCATTTTATTCCTTATTTTCCTTTTTACTGGAGGTTTTCTCAAGAAGATCCAGAGAAGTCTGGTTCATACACATTTTTAAATTACCTCCTTCTGGTGAATGTGAGGAAAATGAGGTGAAATAGACTGGGCAGGATAGGAGAAAGAGGCAGCAAACATGAGGAATGAGAAACATAAGGAATAGGAATCAATACCGCATTTAAAAAATACAATGTCGTTAGGATAAGTCTGTTGTATTTGAACAACATCTTTGCAGTACTATGTATGTGGTATAATTACTTTTTTTTATGGAGTGATTAAATACATGCCGGTGAATTTGCCCTGAGAAGTGAACAATGCTAAGTAGCAGTTTCATTGAGAAGAAAACCCTTTCTTTGCCATTGTTTTTTCTACACAATAGCTAATATGCAGAGTAAGAGAACGCACGGGAGCACAACTCCAGGGATTTTCTTTTCATAATTATAAAAACTACTTGATTGTAACTCAACTAGTCGATTGTAACTCAACTAGTTTTTAGAGTAAATATTTTACATTTTCACCACTTATTTAGGAAAACACAAAGTATGAGCTGACCTTTAAAAGAAATGTCCTCTATGAATTTACTGACAGGTTTGCTGTATATAAAAATTTAATATCCAGTTTTCTGATAGCATAAATTGCACAAAACTGGCTGGTAATGTGAACTTTATAAAGGAAAGTTTAGGATGAAAAAATATTTAAGTGTATTTACACGAAGAATTCATCATAATGAAGCAACTTATTTTAATTGGTGGGTATTTCTTTTGGAAAATTGTTTAAGGTGGCTGATTGCTTAGGGAGGGTTACCAAACATCTTGGTTTGCCTGAGTCAGTTCCGATTTGTGTCTGTTGTCTTGGTGTTGACTGTGGTTTAGCATTTGACTTTGACTTTAAAAAAATGAAGTATTATCATTAATAGTTGCAGTAGAATAAGCCAGCATGGGTTTGTAACCTTCCACTTTGTACTTTCAGCTTCTCCACAGTCTCATCTGGAATGCTTGAGTTGACGTGTGCATTGAACAGAAGTTTCACATAGTTGAGTCTAAAAGACTATGTGGGATACTCTCTCTCCCTTTTCCCTCCCCTTACAGCTCCTTTCAGAGATAGCTTGTGCAGTGCTTGCTGATAAGTGAGCTTGGAGAGGGGCTGCTAGAGTCTGGCAGTGGTTGGGGACTCTGGGGACTCCGCAGCCCCCAGGCGCTCCTTGGTGCACCAGCTGGTTGTGCAGTAGCCCAGCTGCACTGAGTGATAGTGAAGCTGCCAGGCTACCACTTAGTTGGTGGATCAGTGGGAAATGGGAAATTGTAAGTTACGTAGAACAAGTGACAAAATAGAGATTAAACAGTTCTGTTTAAAAATGTCTTCACTTTGCTGTAATGATTTTTATAAGTTTACAACTAATTTTTTTTATTGGTAATGCTTTTTTTTTTTTACCTTGTAACAATTATAACTCCATATTTAATGATTTTATCATCCCTGTTTCCTTTTCAGAGTGTCCTGGTTTAGACAATAAATTGTTCTCTACTTACAATTCGGGCCAAGTTAAAGAGCTATGGGATAGGGCAAGGGCCTGCAGACTAGGATTCAGTGTAGACTGGAATGACTTTTACATTTTTAAAGGTTGTGAAAAAACAACAGAAATAAAGAAGCATGTGTGACAGGGTCCTTATGTGGCCTGCAAGTCTGAGATATTTACTCTCTGGTTCATTGCAGAAAAATTCTATGTCTGCTTTACAGTCTACAGTAAGTGTGTTGGAAGACTACTTAAGCACAAGTAGTTTACCATGAACATAGCTTTGTACTGTTGGAAGTCCAAAGGAAGGTCTGGAAATCACAGTGTTCTTGGTTTTAGTGTTACAGATGCATGCTGCAGCACCTGGCTAGAGCAGAGGTTCTCACAATGTGGTTGTGTGGCTTCCTGAGACCCTTTCAATGGGTTTGTGAGGTCAAAATTATTTTTATAATAACAGTGCAGCACTGTTTTCCTTTTTCACTGTGTTGATACACACTGATGGTACAAAAGCAATGGTGGGGGCCTTAGCACAAATCAAGGTAGTAGCACCAAACTGTTCTAGTTGTTACATTCTTCATTGCCATGCATTCAAAATAAAAATAAAGGGCAGGGCTTCCCTGGTGGCGCAGTGGTTGGGAGTCCACCTGCCGATGCAGGGGACATGGGTTTGTGCCCCGGTCTGGTAGGATCCCACATGCCGCGGAGCGGCTGGGCCCGTGGGCCATGGCCGCTGGGCCTGCACGTCTGGAGCCTGTGCTCCGCGGCGGGAGAGGCCACAACAGTGAGAGGCCCGCATACTGCAAAAAAAAAAAATAAAAAATAAAAAAAAATAAATAAATAAAGGGCAGTTTCACCTAAAGATGTCCTTGATAAAGCAATACCAATTAATTGCTTTTCAACACTTGGGTACCTGCCTTTTTAATTTCACATGCAATGAAATGGAAAATATGCATGAAGTGCTCTCTAGGAACAGCACTCATGTAGTTTGAGTTGTGGGCTATAAACTAGTTGCTTTTTTCATGGAAATGCCATTTTCCTTCAAAGTCTGACAAACTGTGGTTTTGGCTAACATTTTCTTGAAAATAGAGTTACTTAATTACTTTAAGGAAAACAACCGTCAGTTTTTGTTGCCAATGGTAAAACAAGTTTCAATCAAAAATTAGAATTTTGGAAAACTTGTATCTACCATCAAAAGTTTAGCAGCTTCCCAGTACTTAAAGACTTTTCTGAGGATATTAGTGGTGACATTAATAAATGTTATTTTTTAAAATAATAAGATGTGTCAACAGATATTTTGCAAGTGACCAGTTCATGTGGCAGAATCATGCCTGGGTAAGATGCATTCAAAGTGTGAGAACTTTTTAAAAAAATTAATTAATTAATTTTTGGCTGTGTTGGGTCTTCATTGCTGCATGCAGGCTTTCTTTAGTTGCGGCGAGCAGGGGCCACTCCTCATCGCGGTTTGCGGGACTCTCACTGTCGTGGCCTCTCCTGTTGCGGAGCACAAGCTCCAGATGCACGGGCTCAGTAGTTGCGGCTCATGGGCCCAGTTGCTCCGCAGCATGTGGGATCCTCCCAGACCAGGGCTCGAACCCGTGTCCCCTGCATTGGCAGGCAGACTCTCAACCACTGCGCCACCAGGGAAACCCGTGTGAGACATTTTTAATATGAGTACAAAAAGTTCACTGATACAAGTTTAGATTCTATATTGCAGCTAACTTTTAAGAGACTACTACCACTTGTTCTATTTTGGCATCATCATATGAAAAAAGAATATCCACAATTAAGGATATTAAAATACTCCCTATTTTTCTAACTAAATATTTCTGTGAGGCCAGATTTTCTTAATATTTTCAACCCAAATGATGTATTATTACTGAGTGAATGTAGAAATGGCTGTGAGAATCCAGCTGTCTTCTAGTGTGCCAGGCATTAAAGAAATTTGTAAAAGATGTCAATCACTGTTGCTTGTCTCATTAAATATTATGTTATTGTTTTGGAAAATATAGTTATTTTTAATAAAAATGTATTATTTATATTCATGAAATGGATTTATTATGTTTAAATGAATATTTGAATTTTTCTGTTTTAATTACTCATACAGTGAATATCACTAGATATAACCTACATACATAGAGGTCTTTGGAGTCCTCTATACTTTCAAGGATATAAACGTCCTGAGACCAAAAGGTTTGAGAACTGCTCATCTAGGGTTTAAGTAATCACTTCTCTAGTATGTTAAGATATAGCAACTGAAAATACTTTTATGAATAATTAAGCATAAGATGCTATCCTTTAAAATAGCTTTTTCATTTGTTCTACAACATTGTGATAATTTCATTAGCTACTTTCCTTTTTGCCACACAAGGACACTCTTTTCTGTTCTTTTGTTTCCTTCTTTATCAATTCTCACAGCAATGCTGGGGTGAAAACAACACTGCTAGATGCGCATTCTGAAATGGGGAGTACTGAAGTTCTGGAAAAGGAAACCTCGGGAAGTCTCAGTAATGGTACCAGCAGCAACGTAGAAGCAGCCAAAAGGTTGGCCAAACGTCTTTATCAACTAGACAGATTCAAAAGATCGGATGTGGCAAAGCACCTAGGCAAGAAGTACGTCCCATTCCAAGGATGGTGTCTGAGTGTATCCTTGTAGGCGTGTGTGCGTGTTCTGATGGCTTCAATTTTAATAACCAAGTCTATTCTGTTTTCTTATAGCAATGAATTTAGCAAACTAGTTGCGGAAGAATATTTGAAGTTTTTTGATTTTACAGGAATGACACTGGATCAGTCTCTCAGGTATGATTAAACATCACTTCTGTTCTTCTTTGCTTCTAAATAATTAATTCTGAGGAGAGAAAATAATGTGCTGAAGCTAAAATCTGATTTTTATTTTTTTAAACCCACAGTTACTTTGTGATCTTAGCTCAGATTGTATTACAGATATTAAACATGGTGAAAAGTGGGAAAAATATATTGTTTTTATGAAGTCACACATGAACTCATATCCTGCACCAAATAGACGACCTAGTAAAGAATGGTGGCAAAGTAAGTCTTGGAGAAACGGAATCTGTGGGAATTTGGTTTTTGAATGCCTTAAAAAGGCAGTTTACAGACTGTAGAATTAGATTTTCCCTAATCATTTTTTACAATAGCCAAATAGCCCTTTAAGACAGTACTTTGGAATTAACTAATGAATGGGATAAAAATGAATATCAACATAATAATCAGCAGAAAGTATCTGTAAAACTGTTTCAGACAGTAGCGCTTTTTGCTGATCTGTTCAAGTGAAAGTGTTGGAAACACACTGACCCTCACATCTCACACGATACCATAGTATAAATTTCTAAGCACAGCTGAAGGTAAAATCAAGTAAGCATTAATCTTATAAACTTTATAACGTGTCACAGCCTGGAGGAATTCTGAGATCATCTTGTGTAATGCTCTAGTGTTACAAATCAGGAAACTGAGGCCTGGGAGGTGAAGGGAGGATGTTCCGTTAGAATGCACAGCAGTGAGTTAGTCTCTGGCTCTTTGCATGAATCAGGGGTACTCATAGGTTTGTCAGTGAAAACAGGTAAGGGTGGGGGAGAGAGTTGTATTTTTGCTTTGCTCTCTCATGTGGTTTATAAAAAAAAGTTAAGAAAAATTAAAGTTAGATCAACATAATTTAGATGAACTACAGATAAGGAAGACAGCAACACTTTCATCATTGAAATATGTTTTATTGTATGTTTCTTTCAAAAGTAAGATTTCTTAAGGCATTTTAAATGATTTTTTCCTTCCCATCTCATGTTTAGGTAAATGCATCTACTTTGTCAAGTGAGGGTCCTGGATACATCTATAACAGACAGTACTCTCAGTGACTCTGATCTAGATCGATCTAGATTGGTATTCCTAATTTAAGAAATAAATTAGGGTTTTACTTTCCAATTTCTTCCTCATGTAGCAAGTTAATAATATATGGTGGTGATAATAGGCAAAATAAAATTAACAGAAATCTACTGTGCTAATGGAAAACTGATGAATTCATAAGAGTGCTAACAAAAGTTCAAGATGAAAAAAAAATTACATAGGACTGAGTGAACTGATGAGGATGATTATAATTTTTGTGACTTTCTGTTTGAATAATAAAAAAACAAGTCTATTGTGCATAAGACGATATAATTGTAATTTTAATAGTGGGTCGGTGGTGATTACAGTCAAGTAACAAAATGATAAAAACCTGTGATCTTTGTCAAGTTTTAAAACATAGTCTACAGGGGACTTCCCTGGCGGTCCAGTGGTTAAGACTCCACACTGCCAGTGCAGGGGGCGTGGGTTCGATCCCTGGTTGGGGAACAAAGATCCCACATGCCACATGGCATGGCCAAAAAATTAAAAAAAAAAAAAAGTTTAAAACATAGCCTACATGGTTATGCATCCAGACTTGTGTTCTTTAGTTTTTATCCGACTGATCTTTTAAAATGGCTGCTTGACCCTTAACGTATGTGGAAATCACCCACCTTCCCAAGGCTTTTTTTGATGTATTGGCCACCATGTTATTGCTCTGTCATCTTTTATATAGACAGTTCCTATAATATAAACATCAATATAAATTTATATTGAATGGCCATCTAGTAAGTGATTTAAAAAAATAACTGTAGAATATCTTACTTTGTATTGTTAATTTCTTATGTTTAAATGAATTAACTTTAACCATCAAACATAGAGAGTATGGTAACATTTTCTAAAAATTCACCTTTTCCCCCTTAATTCTTTTTTAGGTATTTCTTTAAAGCATTTTCTCTTGTGGGAGAAACCCAAGAACGAGAGAGAGTTTTAGTACACTTCTCCAATAGATATTTTTATTGTAACCCAGATACCATTGCTTCACAAGGTAATCTGATGGAAATGCTTGAATTTCTTTCTTATAACAAGGGCTATTTTCCTCAATGTGAAGGTTACATTTTATTATGGAAAATATGGAAACTTATACAGAAGAAAATGAAAATCATCTAGTTATCTCTAATTACCTAGAGATAACTGTTACTAACAGTTTGATTTACTTTCTTCTAGTCTATTTGTACAATATTTTATGTCAAATTGGAATCAGTACAGAGTTTTGTTTCCTACTGTCTTTCCCTTTCATTGTGAGCATTTTCTCATGTTATCAAATATTCTTTACAAGCCATGATGTTTAATGGCTGCATGATATTCTTTACTCTTGTTTTAGTTACTTTTACTCCATTTTTCCAGTTCCATAGTATGACAGTATACTTTCTTTAAATTGCTCATGGTTTGTCACTGAGATTTTATGTCAGTGTGCATTGTAATAAGTGAAATGCTAGTTTTCTTCTTTCTCCTTCCTATACACTGATCTCTAAGCTTCTTGATGAAGTGCATGTATAGTTTTATGGTTAGTTCTGGAAACATTTGCAAATCTCACTGGAGTTTGTGATGTGTCTCTGGTGCTTTTTTTGGACATTCATTATTACAGCACTGACCACTGACTCTGGTTTATGATTTTAATGATCTATATTTGTGTTTACTATTTTAAAAAGCAACTTTAAACTATTTAATTTTTGATATACCCTATGAAGAGAGGTCATTTCTCTGTTCAATTCTTGTAATAAAGCAAAGTTTTCAGGGTTTGAAGTCAAGCATATTCACTTACAATTGGAGTATCTTTCATAAACTTACAAGTTCTGGAATAAATCACTGAGACTAGATGCACTAGAAATTATACTTATCTCTTCGCTTCCGTATTGCCGGTAACGTCGTGTCAGTGTACTTTATATTGACGAACGTGATTGCTCCTGCTGCCTCTGCCCTGCGGGCTGTAGCTAAATTAACTGATTGTTAAAGTCACATTCCTATCCGTAAAACAGGAACTGTCTTTATTCCTTTGACTATATGTAGACCATTTATTCACTGTCTGTATCACTGTTGGCCTTGACTAGAGAATGAAAGGTATAGAAGTGGATTGTTTTTATTAGAACCTTCTTCAAATCTAAGAAGACGTTGACATTACTAAGTGAAACAAGGACTACGGATTTGTGTACTCATTTGGCTGTTGATAAGGATATTTGAGAGTTAGCTGCTCAGTTTTATAAATACATTCAAGAATTTGTTTTATATATATTTAGAATACTGGAATACATACACTTTTAAGCATTTAGTAGCATCTACTTAGAGATAGTCCACTTAAGAGAAATCACCTACTGAACTCAGAGGCATAGTTTGGAAGATAAGCTATCTTTAATTCATGAATTAAGTAGTTGGACAAGCTTTTTTGTATATTTAGTATAAATTAATAAGATTTTTCTGCATCTGCAACTGCTATTGTCTACTTTACTTGGATTGAGAATTGCAGGGAGAGAATAAGAACTAATCCTAAGGTTTGGAAGTGAGAAGCTTAACTCTTAGTGCTTTTTCTTTTCCTTTCTAAAGTAAGAAGAGAAAGTGATGTTTCCATATAAGTGTGAAATGACCTTGCTGGTTTGGGTAACTTTTTTCCCCTAAATATTAATTTTTAAATCTTCAGTGATTATTTCAGTATTTCACTTTTGTCTGATCCATAGCATCCTGGACCAGTCAACCTAAATGTTGCCTTTAAAGAATGGCAAGAAAAAGGATAACTATTTCTGTCTATATATTTTTAGCCAGAGAACTAATACCCAAAGAGTAAACATTGGAAGATGCAAATCTTGGTTTTCTTTAACTTTTGCTCCTTTCCTAATTCACTTTCTTCCCAGAAAATAAAAAAAGTAACAGTATTAAATAATTTATTTTCATTTCTATATCTTATAGAAAATTGAGAAACTTTAAATAAAAAAGATAAATATTATAATTTTACTATCCAGAGATAAAAGTCTCTTAATATTACGTTATATATCATTCTAGATGTATTATATTTAAATAGAATCATACTGCATATAATGTGTTTTTCATGTAATACTTTATTGTAAAATATCTTTCCATTTCAACATGTATACTTGGACCACATTTTTAATGACTTCAACATAACAGAATTGTGTTTTAGGTGGGTTGTATTTACTCATTCCCCGTTGTAAGCAGTCTTTCTTTAGATATCCTTGTGTTTTGGGTAGCTCCTTATTTCATTAGTATAAAGCCCTAGAAGTAGGTTTGCTGTGTCAAAGGACACTGTTTCAAAGCTTTAGATATATACTATCAAATTGTCCTCCAGAGGTAGGAATAATTTACTTCATCACCAGTAGAGTCCAAATCTGTGCATTGAGATCCTTTTAATAACTTTTTCTTTATCTATTTTGTGTTTCCCCAAATGAATATGATTAATTTTGTCTAGCCACAGTATTGCGTTTTCATAGGTTCTTAATTAAGCATAGGTATGCTATTTTAATGATACTGAGGAGTCCAACAGGCAATAGTGAATTAATGCTTTCTGTCCTTGTCTCTTTTGTTAGATGGAGTCCATTGCCTCACCTGTGCAATGATGCTTCTTAACACAGATCTCCATGGCCATGTAAGTGTAGGTGTGTGAAGAGCTGTCTTACAGAGCTCCAAAATATTTTGGGCTTATCTTTGCTTCTGTGTTCATACGTGTTTATCCTCTGCCTCCCTTTACCTCATTCTCTACATGGCAGGTAGGTAAGCATAAACCTTTGGAAAAAGAAATAACTTATTCTACATGCTAGCACTGAACACAATTTTAAGTGAATTCCGTACGCCTACACGTCTGGAGTTGTTCTAGCTGTAATGTGTGTTCTGTATCTTCTTTCTCCACTAGATGGCAGAGACAGAGCTTTTATTTATGCTTTTTGTTTTTGTTTTGTTTTTTCGTTAGCTACTAGGGTTGATACAGAATAGTGGAAAGAGGATATAAGTTAGATCTGAAAGTGTCGACTATGTTTTCACTAAATATAGTAGTAAGTCTTAAAACTCAGACTTTTTTACACTCCTCAACTTACCTGGTCTTTTGCTAGTTGAAATATCAAGGTAATCTACCGTCTCATCGTCTATTTAAAGTATAGGATGAACTTACAGAATTTAGAATTGTATGTAAACTTTCACCTTTCATAGAAGTGGAATTTTAGCATTTACTTGAACTGTTCATATTAGAGAAAATAAGAATGTTTTAGTTAAATATAGGTCAACATGTACTTAGCACAAAAATTATTTCATAGTCCCAGGTCCATTTATTTTGAAGAGAAAATCATGTTTCTTATAATTAAAGAGTCTACATCATCCCTTGATTTGCTGTATGATTTATCTTACAATTAAGAAACCACATTAAAAGAACTAAAACTTAGATATTGGTCCTAATTTGTTCTGCCATTCCAAAAGGTCCCACCTTATTTTAAACATGGTGCTCCTTTTTAAGAGAGGCAAAATGGAGCTGTATGGGGTCATTAAGATGGACTGGGGGGAAGAATGGTTCTACTATCAAGAAAGTGAAGGAGAAGATACAGTGATAGAATCATAATTTCAACATCGTCTTCACAAATCTCACAATACTCAACTAGGAAATTCCTTCTGCAGTTTGCAGGAGGTGAATTTAGAGCACGTTAGTGACTTGTAGGCATATGTAACTTGTGTCCTGAGATTATATAGGCTGAAAATGTAGATGTTCTCAGGGGACATTTGTGGATAATATGTCTTGTGGAAATGAAGGTACTGGGATTCCCACAGTGTGAGCCTTGAAATGAGTGTTAGAGTCTAATATTCATTCACCTTGATATGGGGATGACCAATCAGTGTACTGTCCTAACCTCTGTTTTCCTGTTAACAGTGAAGCACATTTTCATTGCTTTCTTCTCTGTTCATCTTGTGATAACAGCTGCAACTCTGTTCCCTGCTTTTCCTCCCACTCAATTTCTTAACCTAACTGTCAGCTGAAGGAAACACTTTTGATTATGCTTGTCCACATATAAACATTAATCCAAGCCAGTGCGTCCCAGCACGAGGAATCATCTTCACATTGGATATCTTGAGGTCCCATCCACATATGGTAGTTGTGCATTTACTCTCTTTTGACTGAGAAAATGTGTAATAATGAAAAAAAGAATCCAGTAACAGTTCGATTCTTATTTAAAGGTTGGGGATGTCATAGAACTTCTATGGAGGTTGCTAGATTTGTGGGGATTTATTTCTATTAAAAGCTGGATTGCTTTTTAAAAAGCTAATATTGCTTTAATAATACTTTCAAATAAACATGTGTCTTATTAATCACAATAATTTGAAGCATAGCAGTAAATAAAGGTGTGAGGTTTGTTATTTATTCAGATAACTCCGCATGCTTGATGTCCAAACAAGCCATGGGCACCCCAGGGCCTCTTGTACACAGGTTCAGAACCACAGATCTTGGATTTGCTTTTGTCTTCCACATTTGAGGAATTAAAAGGAGATTAAATGATGCACTTCTTTTTGGCAACTAGGATATAAGAGACAGTTTATATAAATGAACAGTTTAATATTATCTTGATTTATGCCAATAGTACATAATAACAGCTGGCAGAATTACATATGAGGGAGAAAATTATGAATGCAAGTAAATCTCTCTGTATCGCCTTCAAAATCATGTTTTTAGTGATTATTAGTTCTCAGGTTTGTTTTTAAAAATGTGTGCTACATACTTCGCATTGTCTGTCGTTTAAGTTTTGTATATTAGACTTTTTTATTCTTATATACAATGCATGCTGTTACAAGTCTGTTGAAAATATAGTAGCTGTCATAAAAACTAACTGTGTGAAAATGTGTTTCTCTTCTTTTCCTCCTCTGGATTCATTTTAAAAATAAATTTTCCTTCTAGGTGGTAAGTTTTTAATTCATAATTCTGGATATAACTTCTCTTGCATTATGATTGCCTGAATTATGTTACAGGGTCTGACTTATTGAAAGTGAATCATTCATGAAGAGTATACAGTGAATTATTTCTAACATCTTCCCCTTTCACCTTCTCCTTATGCTGTACTGCCTAGGTCATCACCTCTCATTACTTAGTCCAAAGCTGGAGTAATCCTCTTGGGAAATGAACCAATAAACCACTTCCCTTTTCTTCCCTACCATTGTGTCATAATAACAGTACAACAGCATGACCTTTCTAAGAAGTGCTGAGACAAGCTCATCCCATCCTCATGCTTTCAGTGGGGGAGGTATAACCTGGGAGGTTCACTTCTTACAGCTGTTCTTTGTGAATCTGCCTGTGCTTAGGAATGATGTGTTGAAAATGCACTGGAATGGGCCTTTGTTCTTCCTGCTAATCTTAGTAATAGGATGGTAGAAGGTATACTAATACAGTGAGTCTAATACAGTGTCATATGTTGGAATGTCTTTCTAGCTTCCTTTTTTCTAATTTATTCTGTCATTAAAGAAACACTTGTAGCATGTGCACTCCATTCCAAGTTCCCTGCCATCTGGGTAAGGATCAGAGGCCATATCTCACTCTGGTAGTGCTGGTGAGGCTAACCTCCCTTAGGTTAACTGCAGAGGTGGTGGTAGGTAACTGAGGTACTGTGGTGGAAAAGCACCGGGGGTCTCTTAATTACACACCCTTCACTAAGTGGGCTCAGATGTTATGGTCATTTCACTGGAGCTAAGAATGGTGATTCCCTTCTGAACCTACCTTTAAAAATATGAATGATTTATCATTATTTTAGCAATAGTATGGACTTGCTTTTACTTTTCTGCAAGTGGTTTACTCACTTAGATTAAATAAGTATTTTATAATTGTGGTCACATTTGCTAAGTAATCTCTTATTTTTAAAATGCCTCTTCATATCTGAAATCTATATGTAAATTAGACTTTTGCACATACAGATCAATATCTATCAAAACAAACTGTAAGGCTTATTTTTCTCTTGCTATGTTGGAACTAAGGTGTATTGAATATTGTAACTATCAACGAGGAAGGAGTTGAAACTTTTTTTTAAAGCCTTGTATTTTATTGGAAATGGCATGAATAAAATGATTTATCATTTTAGAATAAACTCCAACCTTTTCCTTTTCTGGACTTATCTTCAGATGTGCTCTGTTAACTAAAAGTAGCTCTCTTGTACTTCAGTCATAGTCGAGCTTCAGCCTCCTGAATCTGAGGCTGAGGCTGAAGACAGGTAGCAGGGACAAGACAGTAGTCAAGAGCTTCTTACCAGGACTGGGTCCTGAGATGGGAGGAAATTTTAGAAATAGAACTGAGTTGCAGCAGAGACTGGGGTGGATAGGGGCACAGTAGTTGGCCAGTGTCACAGCTAAAAGTTGGAAGAGATCCACAGGATGGTGCTGCCCAGGTCAGGCCATGGTCAGAGGCAGTAGCCAGGGCATTATTTTAAGTCAAGATTTTGTGACATAATCTCCCCTTTAACACTTAGGCCTGGGATTTTTAGCAGCAGTTTTATCTGAGGTGTGTCTCCGCTTTCTAGCATTGACAGAGCCAGCCCACCCTGTGCATGGGGTGTAGCGAGTAGGGTGTGGTTTCTCTGGAGTGGTGGCTTCCTGTCTCGGGCTGGGCATCCTGCAGATGCTCTATCCTTGGGATACTTGGCGTGCATCATCTTCAGTAGTCTGGCTTTGTTGTATGAGGCAGGACCTTATTGGCTCTTTTTGGTGTTGGGTTATAGGTTGGATAAGGGGTAAAACCAAGGCAAGTATACCATACTGGTAGGGGGAAGAAAGAAGTCAAGGAATAAAGTGTAGGTTTTGTAACAGAATAATGTTAAGGTGTGTGTAGTGTGTAGTTCAGTTTGAGATAGGTCATAGGAATTCATTATTTTTCAATCTGTAAACTACATTGATAATTGTGAGTTTCTAATTCATAGATTGGCTTTCTAGGATGCTAGAATTTTGAATGGTGGGTAAAATATTTGGTTTATTATCAGAAGTGGAAAATGACTGCTGTAAGAATTGTGATTAAAGACTTTTAATGCTTTTACTTTTCATATTGTGCTATCTTATATTTCCACCCTTAAAAGCAGCACAGATCTCCATGAGGTTGCTAGGTAGTTATTGAATAACTCAGGGACTCTCTGTGGGTTTCTGCGGCCATCTTCATGGTAACCGGCATCCGCTGTGAGTGCGTTTTGCCTCTGCCGTCCCTCCCTCCTGCAGAGCTGTCTTCTCTGTGGACCCCTCTTTGTGTCCATGCTGCCGCATTTCCTCAGTGTCCTCTTCCAGGAGAGCCCGCCCTGGCTCTGAATTCTTTTTCTATCGGATTTCCAGCCGTGGGTGGTGTTCATTTCCATAAGCCTCCTTCCCTTGGAGTCCTCTTTTCCACCTCCCTGGTGCGAAGTCTTTCTTTCACCTCGTGGGGGCTCCCCAGCCACAGTGACTCCACCAGACTCGCATCACTGTCACATTGGCAGCTGCCGAGATTTTAATAGGAATCCTTATTTAAGCATGTTAGAATTAATCATGCACTGGTGGATTTTCTTGGCTTCCATGACTCCTCAAAATGAAAGCCTTCCTTTCCTTTTTTTTTCTTTCCTCCATTCCTTTCTCCCTGCCCTTACCCCCTTCTCTTTCTTTTTTCACTTTTTTTTTTGTAGTTTTACTTTTTTTTAGAATCAGTTCATACTTATAAAATACAAGCTATAAAAGGATAGCTTTTATCAGTTGAGTCAGTGGGGCTCATTTAGGGGCCTCGGATTATCTCATTGATACATTATTCAACCACTTCATCCCTTCTCTTTCTTACCATTATGAGCTTTTCACATTTGCACTGCTCATTCGTAGATGGTGATAAAGGAAAGCAGATGAAACTCTGTTAAGTCAGGTTTTGCTCTTTCTTCCTGCAAATAGTTTGGGGAGGGAGGGGGAAATGAGGATGAGGAAGGTGACTGAAACCTCTGACCTCTAATCCCATTATTTTCTTTAATGCCTGTCTAGACAATCAAGTTAGAAGTAGAGGTTAGTCTTTGTAATTTGATAATGAGGGCAGTCTTTTTCTTTATTTTCTCAAATTTTAGAGAAACTACTTTCTATGAAGCAATGATAGAAGATGCTACTAAATACTTCTCAGTGTTCTCAGGATTCCCTTATACTCTTAAAATATTTCGAGGACCACCAAAAAGCTTTTACTTATATCTGATTTACCATATTAGAAACTAAAATGGATAATTTAAACATTTTATTAAATCATTTAAAATAGTATTAATAAACCAATTAAATGAATAACATGCTTTTTTATGAACAATAATTATTCTTAAACAAAATTTAGTGAAAATAATAGCATTTAAAATTTTTTGCCAATCTCTTTCATATTTGGTTTAATAGTAGACTGCTAGATTCTCTGCTTCTGCATTTTGTCTTTTGCAGTACATCACAAGTCATGTAGCTTCTAGAAAACTCCACTGTAACTTGCGAGAGACTGAAAAACGTTTTTATTATTATTATGAAAATAGGTTTGACCTCCTGGACACCCTGAACAGGATCCCTGAACCACACTTTGAGAAGCACTGTCTTGCAACATTATTTTCAGTTGCCATATATCTTTTTCTTCTTTATGCCATTTCTGGCTCCTTTTTCAATGGCAGTGTGTTACACAAGTGGTAGGAAAAATCCCAGTAATATTTCAAATATATCTAAAAGTTGAACTTTTAACACTTACATTAGCCTTGTTTTTGGGGTTTATGAAAGAATACTTTAAATATTATAGCTATAGTTTCCTGGTTTGGAAATTTACAAAGGATCCTGCTTTGCCAACTAATCATGTATAATTTAAAAAAATGGACACCTGAGGGCAGCAGAACACAATTAAGCTTATTTGATAGCGATGCATACAAAACAAAAGCAAAATAGGAGCTTTTAGCAGAGCTCCAGAAGTGAAGTAATTACCAGATCGGTAGTATGCTTTTTCAGCACTTACTGTAACATGTTGCAGGAGGTGGAGTTGTCATGTGGGAGGGTATGCCTGCTGTGTTTTAATATTTCAAGATTTATGAAGCCAGATTTTACCAATGGATCATGAGAGCTTTTAGTTTCTCTGAAAGCATGTTTTCCACAAAGTTTCCAGACTTTACGCTATTAAAAATGAAACATTTTAGGATTATTTTGCTAATTCTTCAACCTTTCCATCAGAGTATATGCTGTGGGCTGCTTCCTGGTGAATGTGCAATTGAGATAGCCACCCTATCAGCAGCTTCCCCTTAGGGCTGAGTGTGGGTCATGTCTTGGCTGGAGCTTGGTAGAAGGTTCCATTCTCCTAGTTGTCAGGGAAGCATGCTCAAAGCAAAGACTTGGTCACACTTATGCTCAGCTTTAGATTATAGTTTGTATGGTGTCTAAGTGATATTGTTAAGAATGAAACTCTTCTTCTTAACTTTCCTCCTTTGCTGTCAGTTACCACTGAAGTTGGGAGTTGATTATCTGCTGGGGTGGGGAAAAATGCCACAACTTTAACAAAGGGAAAACCTGAAATTAAGGCACAGAATACATCAGGCCGCCTAATCTGCTTGCATGCCCACTCGTGGTTGTCCTCAGTACCAGTGCCGCTCCTTTTCCTTTTCTCATAGACTGAGCCGGCAAAGTGTGACCCACAAGCATGGTCGTGCTGATTTTCCCAACTTTTATTGGAACACGGCCACACACATTTGCAAACTAAAATGACGATGTTCAGTAGTCACAGGGACCTTATGGCCTGTGAAGCCTAAAATAGTTCTTATCTGGTCCTTTACAGAAGTTTACAGAACTTGTCTCTTCCAGATTCTTGCCCCTTAGTGTATGAAACCTTCTGCTCCCTCCCCCAAACGTAGTAGGGTTATGTTGAGGATGATCTTTTTACCTAACGTTCTAAATGTGAAATGTGTCCGAGTTGCGTTTTTCAGACATTATAAATTCATCAAAGAATTTCTCTCTAAAAGGAAACAAATGGATAAAACAACTCTTTCTTTTGTAAGAAAATATATTTGTAAATGGCAGTATAATGATGTTGGGAGAATAGGCTTAAATTTGTTTGGGAATGTGAACCCCCAGTTTTTGTTTTTTTTTTTTTTTTTACTTTTTGATTAATATTTTGTCTCATTAATAATGGTACCTTAATTGGCTAAGTAGTCAAGATTTGGGCCTACCTGGTATTTTGGGATTTCAAATAGAATTCTTTTTGTGGCTTTTCCATTTTAGATTTGGTTAAAAATGCCTCCTGATTTTAAAGATAATGATCTACAGATTTATACTTATTGAGCATCTCAGATTTGATTGGAAATGTTACATTGATTTCAAAGGATAATTTTTGTGCCTCTCAGTGCATAAGGAGGCCTTTTCAAATCTCTATGCTTTATTCATGTAATGGGAAGGAATTCAGAATATAAGAAGGTTCTATGAAAACACTGCCTTGGCATGCAACTGCCAGCATTTGTTTCAGAGCAGGCCTACTATTTTCCAAAGTCATGAATCAATTTCAAAAGAAAACAGAATAGGAAGAAGAGGATAGAACCATGATACTGTGTCTTTGATACCTATGAATTGTTGAGATACAAAGTCAGCGATTAAAGTTCACTTTGTTCAGTGGACAGTATTTGTTTGAATAATAGTCTTTCAAATTAATTGATACAATTTGGTATAACAAGGAGAAAAAAAAATCCAGGTCTCATAAGGACTGTTTCTTGATGATAAAGACTTCATTTTACTCTTATTCCCTGATAAAAATGGAATAAAAACTTGGGGAGTGTTTAAACACTGATGTCAGTAACATGCAAAATGGACTGACCTGACCCTTTGCTTTTGCTCCTAAACCTAGAAGAATTACCAGTGAGTCAGAGGAGGACAATAAATGGCAGATTTAAAGAGCCTCAACTAACCAAGTATTCCAGAAGTTGTTGGGCATCTTTGACCTATAGAAAGCCATGTATTTTGGTTATCTTTATTCCCTGCATTGGTCAGACAAATCAAGGCATATCTTTATTGCCTGCATTGGTCAGACAAATCAAGGCAGAGTGTTCCGGGTGATTGCACCCAGAACACTACCTTACTGTGGAGGACCCAAAGTGTTTGAATTATCTTTTGTTGGTCTGACTTTACATACCCGTTGCCCCCCCTAATTGCTATTTTCCTAATCGCTGTTTCAAAGTTCATGTGAGTCAAATTGATATCTTTATACTAATATAGGCAATGTTTAGTTACTGTGAAAGTATACAAAAGGCAATACCAAACAAGCAAGTAAATGAAATAAAACTGAATTTAGAATGAGTGTGATTTTATAAACTAAAATAACACCAGGGGCTTTATCATTATTTTTAAATGTTGTAAAACATAACAATTGTTAATTAAATGATGAAAGTTTTATTTACACCTTATAATAGAAATTCCTGGTGTCCTAAAGAAGCATTTTTGACTGAGTGATCTTTATACATACTGCTCATGAATCTGCCAAAAGAATTTGGAAAAAACTAGTAGCTTCTCATCCAGCTTAAAGTTGTCATCTAAATATTTTATTGTGTTAAGTAATTAAAACTTAAGAAAAGATAATTTTTGATGTGGATGTTAATTATTGATATTAAAAATAGTCTTTCATTAGGGTCTAAAGATCACAGTCAGGGAGAAAGATTTCTAAATGATAGTACTTCTGAAAATCCGTTCCTCCAAAAAACAGTGAGAACACTAGCAAAAAATGGCCAAAATAAACATTTTCAGAACTCTGGATATTAACCAGGATGCTTGTAACAATCTAAAGACTTTATTGGAGGAAAAAAATAAAACCGAGCTGAATTTCCATAAGAACAGAAAGCTTTGTTCTGTTTCCACTTATCCTGTTTACCATTCCCCTCTCCCCAGCTCCAGAGTAATCTTGAAAACCAATAGCCTCACAGTCACAGTAGCTTTGAAAACCAAAAGCCTAGCATCCACTGGAATGGGCAATTTGGAGCTCTCCTCCAAGCCCCATTCCCAGGGAATTGTCATTACGTGTATGTGACATGTCTGGCAGCTCCCTGGAAAATCATCACTTGCATAGCTTGTTTTTCTTTGATCTGACTCTGCGTTCACTCACTGAAAACGGTCTTTTCCCCAGAGTATGTGGCAGTTGTTCAACACTGCTGCTGCCTGGGATGGTGGTAAACAAGAGGCTGACAAACAAGAGGCTGACCAAGAAACTCAAAAGGAAAAGCTGGGAAATAAGATACATAAAGGGGGCTTTGGTAAGCTCTGAATATATTTGGGAATCTGTGTCTACCTGCCCAGGAAAAAACTTGAGAAGACCCTAAGTTCTCACTTCTGCCTGACTTTGAGATTTTGCACAAGCAGAAAGTGAAGCCTCAGACAGATTTGTGAACCATCTCCTGGAGCCTCAGCACATGCAGAACCCCACGGCACAGGCTGACTACTTCCTGGTTCAGAGTGTTTAGGGAACCTCTGTCCAGTAATAGATTGACTGCTGAGCTAACTGAGCAGAGACTTCAGTGGCCACACACAGCAAAGAACATAGACTTTACAGAATTAGTTCAGGAGAAGCAAGTAAACAGTGACATCAAAAGATGGGGAGGGGAAGGAACCTGATTTACAGAGTGGCTGTATTATGTTATTTAAGATTTCTAGTTTTCAACAAATAATTTTGAGACAAAGAAATAGGAAAGTATGGCCCATACATAGTATGAATAGCAGTCAATAGAAACTGCCTCTAGGAGAAGCCAGGTATTGGACATGAAAGATTAGAAAAATGGATTAAAAGCATCTAACTATGTCTACAAAAGACACACTTTAGATTCAGAGACAAGTAAGTTGAAAGTAAAAGAATGGAAAAAGTACTACTGGGCTAACAGTAATTGAAAGACAGGTGGAGTGGCTCCATTAATATCAACAAAATGTATGTTAAGACCAGAATTGCTAGAGGCAAAGACAGACATTTTATAATGATAAAAGGGTCAGTCCACCAAGCGGATATAACAATTCTAAGGTATAGGCACTTCATAACACAGCCCTGAAATACATGGATAAAAAGCTAACAAATGGAAGGGAGACTATGTACTCAACACCAGAGCACCTACACATATAAACCAAATATTAACAGAGCTAAAAGGTGAGAGAGTGATTCAGCTGACTCTTGAAACAACGTTCGAGCTGGGGCACCGACCCCCCACCCCGTGCAGTTGAAAGTCTGCGCGTAATGTTTAACTTCCCCGAAAGTTAACTACTAATAGCCTACTGTTGACCTGAAGCCTTACCAATAATGTAAACAACACATATTTTGTCTGTTGTATGTATTACATACTTTATTCTTACGATAAAGTAAGCTAGAGAAAAGAACATGTTATTAAAATCATAAGGAGGAAAAAATATATTTACTGTACTGTAAGTTTATGAACTTAGTGGTATCAGTAAATACAGTACAGCAAATGTATTTTCTCCTCCTTATGTTAAACTTATAATTATCATTAAGCTTATCACCTGTTTATAAGATGAATTCTCTGTCAGTACCTACATCAATATTGTCTTATGTGGTACAAAATGCTATAGGTGTTACATGTATTAATAATGCCAGACATCAAAATGAAAAGATAATGTGAAAAAGAAATTCATATTTATTTACAGGTGTAATGATTCATCATGCATTGATAACAAAGAAGCAGCAATAAGATTGCTTCATGGTAGCCTAGCCTGTACACTAATGAATAAATTGTTATAAAATTTTTATGGCATACAGCATTACAGTCATTTATAATATAGTATTAGAAACATTGCTACATTAAAAAAAAAAAAGCACTTCCCTGTGATGATAGGCTGTGAGCTATGTGGTTTGTCTGAGATTTTTACAAATTGCTGCAAATCTCCAAAAAATTTTCCAGTGTATTTATTGAAAAAAATCCATGTGTAAGTGAACCCATGGAGATCAAACTCATGTTGTTCAAGGGTCAGCTGTATAATACTACTTGGAGACCCCACTCTCACCAATGGATAGATCATCCAACAGAGAATCAAAAAGGAAATAGTGGATTTGAACAACACTATAGATCAATTTGATCTGACAGACATATATAGAATATTCCATTAAACAGCAGCATGATACATATATTTTTAAGCACACATGAAACAGTTTCTAGGATCATGTTATGCACAAAACAAGTCTCAGCAAATTGAAGATGATAAAAATTATATCAGGTATCTTTTCAGACCACAAAAGTATGAAACTAGATATTCATTAATAGGAGGAAAGCTGGAAAATTCACAAACACATGGAAATTAAACAACATACTTCTGAGCAACCAGTGGATCAAAGAAGAAATTAAAAAGGAATGAAAAAGTATCTTGAGACAAACAAAAATGGAAACACAACATACCAAAGTGTATGGGATGAAGCAAAAGCAGTTCTAAGAACAAACTATAGCTATAAGAAAATAGGAATATCTCAAACAATCTAACATTACACCTCAAGGAACTAGAAGAAGAACAAAGTAAGCCAGAGTTAGCAGAAGGAAATAAGAGTAGAGCTAAGATAAGAGCAGAAATAAATGAAGTGGAAAATAGGAAAACAATAGAAAAGATTAATAATACTAAGAGCTGGCTTTTTGAAACAAAATTGACAAACCTTTAGCTAGACTAACCAAGACAAAAAGAGGACTCAAATAAATTATAAATGAAAGAGGAGACATTACAACAGATAACACAGAAATACAAAGGATCATAAGAGACTACTGTGAATAATTATATGCCAATAAGTTGGGCAACCTAGAAGAGACATAAATTCTTAGAAACATATAGCCTATCAAGACTGAATCAAAAATAAATAGAAAACCTGAACAGACCAATAATGTGTAAGGAGATTGAATCAACATCAAAAACCTCTCAATACAGAGAGGCCTAGCACCAGATGGTTTCACTGGTGAATTCAAATATTTAAAGAATAATTAATGCCAGTCCTTCTCAAACTTCCAAAAAATTCAAGAGGAGGAGGGACTCCTTCCAAACTCATTTTACAAGGCCAGCATTACCTTGGTACCAAAACCAGATAAAGACACTACAAGAAAATCACAAGCCACTGATGGATATAAATGCAAAAATTCTCAACAGAATACTAGCAGACTGAATTCAGCAGCACATTATAAGGATCATACACCATGATCAAGTGCCTCATCCCTATGAGGCAAAAGTGTTTCAGCATACACAAATCAATAATCATTAATAGACTGAAAGGTTAAAAATCATACAGTCATCTCAATAGATACAGAAAAAGCATTTGACAAAATTCATTATCCTTTCATGACAAAAATTCTCAATAAATTGGGTATAGAAATGTATCTCAACATAATAAAGCCCATACGTGACAAGCCCACAGCTAACATCATACTCAGTGGTGAAATGTTGAAAGCTTTTCCTCTAAGATCAGGAACAAAGCAAGGGTTTCCATTCTCACCACTCCTATTCAACTCAGTAATGGAAATCCTAGCCAGAGCAGTCAAACAAAGAAAAGAAATAAAAAGCATCCAAATTGGAAAGGAAGAAGTAAAATTATCTCTTTTCTTAAATGATATAATCTTAAAGATAGAAAACCCTAAAGACTTCACACACAGAAAAAAAAACCTGTTAGAACACAATATACAAAAATCAGTGTGTGTTTCTGTACACTAAGGATGAATTCTCTGAAAAAGAAATAAAACAATCCCAGTCACAATGGCATCAAAAACAATAAAATACTTATGAATAAATTTAACCAAGGAGATGAAAGATCTGTACACTGAAAACTAAAAGACATTGAAGAAAGAAATTGAAGACACGAATGGAAAGATGTCCCATGTTCATGATTGGAAGAATTAATATTGTTAAAATGTCCATACTACACACAGCCATCTGTAGATTCAGTGCAATCTCCATCAAAATTTTAATGGCATTTTTTTTTACAGAAATGAACAAACAACCCTAAAATTTGTATGGAACCTCAAAAGACCCCAAATAGCCAAAACAACAAAGCCATATGCATCACACCTCCCAGATTTCAAATTATACTGCAAAGCTGTACTATTCAAAACAGTATGGTACTGGCATAAAAACAGACACATAGACCAATTGTACAGAATTAAGATCCCAGAAATGAATCCACACATCTATATAATCAATTAATATTAGAAAAGGTAGCTAAGAATGCTCAGTGGTATAAAGATAGTCTCTTCAGTGAATGGTGTTGGGAAAACTGGATAACCACATGCTAAAGAATGAAACTGGACCCTTATATCACTCAAAAAATTAGCTTGAAATGGATTAAAGATTTGAATGTAAGACCTGAAGCTATAACACTCTTAGAAGAAAACATAGGCAGTAACCTCTTTGACACTGGTCTTGGCAGTGGTTTTTTGACTCTGACACCAAAAGCAAAAGCAATAAAAACAAATTAATAAATGGGACAACATCAAACTTAAAACCTTCTGCACAGCGAAGGAAATCATCAACAAAAAGAATAGGCAACCTATGGAATGCGAGAAAGTATTTGTAAATTGTTTGTCTGCTAAGTGGTTAATAATCAAAATACATAAGGAACTCATACAACTCACTAACAATAATAATAATCTGATTAAATGGGCAAAGAAACTGAATTTTTCCAAGGAAGATATACACATGGCCAACAGGTACATGAAAAGATGCTCATCATTATTAATCATCAGGGAAGTACAAATCAAAACTGCAGTGAGTTATCACCTCACAATGAGCTATCTCTTCACACCTGTTAGAATGGCTGTTCTCAGAAAGACAACAGTTAAGTGATGGCAAGGATATGGAGAAAAGGGAGCCCTTGTATACTTTTGGTGGGAATGTAACTTGATACAAGCCATATATGGAAAACAGTATGGAGGTTTCTCATAATTAAAATAGAACTACCATATAATCCAGCAGTCCCAGTTCTGGGTATATAGTCAGAGGAAATGAAATCACCATCTCTAAAAGATGCCCACACTCCTCTGTTCACTGCAGCGTTATTTACAGTACCAAGGCATGAAAACAACTTAAGTGTCCAGCTACGGATGAATGGGTAAAGAAAATGTGAGATAGATGGGCAGGTAGGTAAGTAGATAGATAGATAATGCACACAATGAAATATTACTCAGCCATAAAATAGAAGGAAATCCTACTGTTTGTGACAACGTGGATGAACCTTGAGGGCATTATTCTAGTGAAATAAGAGAAAGACAAATATTGTGTGATCTCATTTCTATGTGGAATCTAAAAAGAAAATGCACACATATAGAAACAGAGCAAATTGGTGGTTGCCAAGATCAGGTATGTGTGGGGGAAATGGGTGAAGGTTGTCAAAGGGTACAAACTTTCATTTATAAGATGGATTAGTTCTCAGGATCTAATAATGCACAGCATGATGATTACAGTTAACAGCACCGTATTTGGAAGTTGTTAAGATCTTCAGAGTTGTCACCACACACACAAACATGTAAATATATGGAGAGCTGTATGTGTTAATCTTATTGTGGCAATCATTTTGCTATATGTACATTTTGCTATATGTACATATGCTATATGTACATATGTTAAATCATTATGTTGGACACCTTAAACTTACAGAATGTTATATATCAATTATATCAATAAAGCTGAGAGAAAAGAAAGAAAATGCACTCATAGAAACAGAGAGTAGATTGGTGATTGTCAGGGGCTGAAGGATGGAGGAAATAGGTAAAGGTGGTCAAAGCTTATAAACCTCCAGTTATAAGATGAATGTGTTCTGGAGATGGTGCAGCATGGTGACTACAGTTAACGATACTGTATTGTGTACTCGTAAGTTGCTAAGAGAGTAGATTTTAAAAGTTCTCATCACACACACACACCAAAGGTAACTATGTGAGGTGATAGATGTGTTAACTAACCTTACTGTGATCAATTTGCTATACATGTGTAGAAAAACATCACTTTGGACACCTTAAACTCACACAATGTTACATGTCGGCTATATCTCAGTAAAGCTGGTTGGGGGGAGAATTAAAGGGAAAAATAGACAATTTAACAATAGTTTGAGGCTTCAGTACACCACTTACAATTATCTTTAGAATAACTAGGCAGAAATCAACAAAGCACACTCTGTAGCACACTCCACTCAGCAGCAGCAAAATATGTATTCTTTTCAAGTACACATGGAATATTTTCCAATATAGAACAAAAAGTAAGTCTCAGTAAGTTGAAAAGGAGTGAAAATATACAAAGTATGTTCACTGAGTACAATGGAACGGAATTATGTCATTAACAGTGAAATTTGTGGAAATTGAACAATACATTCCTAAATAACTATGGGCCAAAGATGAAATTCACAAGGGAAATTAAAAAATACTCTGAGACAAATGAAAATTAAATGCAGCATAAAACGTATGAGATGCAGCTCAAGCATTGCTAAGTGACATATTTGTTGCTGTAATTGCTTATATTAAAAAAGAAGAATGATCTCAAAGCAATAACCTAAACTTCCAGTATAAGAAACAAAAATAAAGCAACTAAACCCAAAGAAACCAGAGGGAAGGAAATAATTTAGAGAAGAAATAAATAGAGAATAGAAAAACAATAAACATTTTAATGAAACTAGAAGTTTTTTCTTTGAAAGGTCAACAACATTGACAAATGCCTAGCTAGCCTGACCATGGGAAAAAAAAAAGCCGATTTAAATCACTAAAATCAGTAATGAAAGAGGGGACATTACTATTACCTTACAGAAATAAAAGGATTATAAGAGAATACTGTCAGCAATTGTATGTTAACAAATTAGATTACCCAGGTGAAATGGACAGATTTCTAGAATGATAAATATTGTTGAAACTGAATCAAGAAGAAATAGAAAATCAAAGTATTTTTCAAAGTGTTCTATGAAGACTGTATTACCCTGATACCAAAACCAGTCAAAACTATCACAAGAAAACTAATATCCCTTATGAATAGCACTTGTGAACATAGACACAAAATCCTTAAAAAAAAAAAAAAAGGAAACCTAATCTAGCAATATATAAAAAGGACTATACATTATAACCATTTGAGATTTATTATGGGCATACAAGATTGGTTCAACATATGAAAATCAATCTAATCACCTTATTAATGGAATAAAAGAGAAAAGCCACATGATTATCTCAGTAAACACATAAGAAGCATTGCCAAAATCCAACACCATTTCATAACTAAAAAGAAAACATCTAATAAGCCAGGAATAAAAAGGAATTTCTTTAATTCCTGAAAATGAGCTCTATGAAAAACTCATAGCTAACATCATACTTTATGGGAAAGATAGAAAGCTGTCTCCAGATCAGAAACAAGGCAAGAATGTCTGCACTTGCCACTTCTTTGTAATGTATTGAAGATTTTATCCAGGGTAATTAGTCAAGGAAAAAATAAAACATATCAAGATAAGAAAGAAATAAGTCAAATTTTCTCTCTTTGCAGAAGACCTGATCTTTTATACAGAAAATCCTAAGGAATCTACAAAAAAGAAAAAAAAATCCAAAAATGATTAGAATCTAAAAAATACGTTCAGCAAGGCTGTAGAATAAAAGTTGAATATACAAAGATCATTTGTATTGCTGATACTAGCAATGAACAATATGAAAATGAAATTCATTTCATTTACAATATCAGAAATACTAAGATACTTAAGAATAAACTTAGCAATATGAGATCAGTACATTGACATTGAAAACTATATAACATTGTTGAAAGAAACCAAATAAGTGGAAAGTAATTTCATGGTCATGGATTGGAAAGCTTAATGTTAAAGTGCCATACTCTCCAAAGTGATCTTCAGGTTGAACACAGTCATTGTCAAAATCCCAGCTAGCTTTTCTCCTCCCCCCCGAAATTTGATAAGCTAATACTGAAATTCAATTAAAATTCCTATCAAAATTCCAATAACTTTTTTTTCAGAAATAGAAAAATTCATCCTAAAATTCATATGGAATCTCAAGGGGCTGTGAATAGCCTAAACAGATTTGAAAACAAAATTGGAGGACTCACACTTCCTGATTTCAAAACATATTACAAGTCTACAATAATCTAATGAGTGTGATACTGGCATAAAGACAGACAATAGACAAATGGAGTAGAATACAGAGCCCCCAGATAAACTCTTGCATATATGCTTTAACAGTCTTCAGCAAGGGTGCCAAGACTACTCAATGGGGAAAGGACAGTCTCTTCAACAAATGGTGCTGGGAATAAAGGATATCCACAAGCAAAACAATGAAGTTGCACCCTTATACCATATAAAAAATTAACTCAAAAGAGATTAAAGACCTAAACACAAGACCTAAAACTACAAAACTCCTAGAAGAAAACATAGAGAAAAAGCTTCATGACATTGGAATTGGCAATGATTTCTTGGATCTGACACCCAACGCACAGGTAGCAAAATTTAAATTAAAAATAGACAAACTTAAAAGCTTTTGTACACCAAAGGACACAATCAACAAAGTGAAGTGACAGCCTACAGAATGGGATAAAATATTTGCCAATCATATATCTGATGAGGAATTAATATCCAGAATATGTAATGAACTCCTACAACTCTACAATAACAACAAAAAATCAAATAACCCAATTAAAAAGAGGGCAAAGGCTTTGAATTAGACATTTACCTGAAGATATTATACAAATAACCAAGAAGCATATGAAAAGATGCTCAGCTTTCACTAATCATCAGAGAAATGCCAGGCAAAACTACCTCACACCCATTAGGATGGCTACTATTAAAAAAAAACAAAAAACGAGGTGGCAAATATGTGGAGAAATTGGAACCCTTGTACACTGTTGGTGGGATTGTAACATGGTGCAGCCCTATGGAAAACAGTATGGCGGTTCCTTAAAAAATTAGAAATACCACATGATGCCTCTATCCTATTTCTGGCTATATATCCAAACGATCTGAAAGCAGGATCTCAAGATGTTTGCACACCCATGTGCATAGCAGCACTTACAATAATGCAGAAGTGGAACACCCCAAATGTCTACCAGTGGATGAATTGTTGAACAAAAATGTGGTATATGGGGCTTCCCTGGTGGCGCAGTGCTTGAGAGTCCGCCTGCCGATGCAGGGGACGCAGGTTCGTGCCCTGGTCTGGGAGGATCCCACATGCCGTGGAGCGGCTAGGCCCGTGAGCCATGGCCCCTGAGCCTGCACGTCCAAAGCCTGTGCTCCGCAACGGGAGAGGCCACAACAGTGAGAGGCCCACGTATGGCAAAAAAAAAAAAAAAAAAAGTGGTATACGTACAGTGAAATATTCAGCCTTAAAAAAGGAAGAACTTATGATATATGCTACAACATGGATAAACTTTGAGAACACTATAATTTCACTTTCATGAGTTACCTAAATATTCAGATTCATTAGAACAGAAAGTAGAATGATGGTTACCAGAAGCCTGGGGGAGAGGGAAAAGGTGAATTTTTTTTTTTTTTTTTTTTTTGCGGTACGCAGGCCTCTCACTGTTGTGGCCTCTCCCGTTGCGGAGCACAGGCTCCAGACGTGCAGGCTCAGCAGCCATGGCTCACGGGCCCAGCCGCTCCGCAGCATGTGGAATCTTCCCAGACCGGGGCACAAACCTGTGTCCCCTGCATCGGCAGGTGGACTCTCAAACACTGCGCCACCAGGGAAGACTGGTGAGTTGTTTTTTAAATGAGTATAGAGTTTAAGATTTGCAAGATGAAGGAGTTCTGGAAATCTGTTTCACAACAGTGTGAATATACATAACCCTACTGAGCTCTGCACATAAAAATCATTAAGGTGCTAAATTGTTCATGTGGTTTTCTGAACCATATCAAAAAGAATGCAGAGGTGTAAATAACTTACTACAAAGGTACAAGAATCAAGAGAGTATTATACTGGCATCAAACCAAACATCTAGATCAGTGCAATAGAATTATGGGTTCAGAAGTAAACCCTTACATTTACAGTCTTTTGATTTTTGACAAGGATGCCAAGGCCATTCAGTGGAGAAAGAATACATATGGTGCTGGGACAACCATATAGCACATGCAAAAGAATGAAGTTGGGGCCTCCCTGGTGGCGCAAGTGGTTGAGAGTCCGCCTGCCGATGCAGGGGATACGGGTTCGTGCCCCGGTCTGGGGGGATCCCATATGCCGCGGGGCGGCTGGGCCCGTGGGCCATGGCCGCTGAGCCTGCGCGTCCGGAGCCTGCGCGTCCGGAGCCTGTGCTCCGCAACGGGGGAGGCCACAACAGTGAGAGGCCCGCATACCGCAAAAAAATAAAAAAAAATAAATAAATAAAATAAAAAGAATGAAGTTGGATTTGTCTTCCCTACCCTGTACAAAAATTAACGCAAGGGCTTCCCTGGTGGCGCAGTGGTTGAGAGTCCGCCTGCCGATGCAGGGGACATGGGTTTATGCCCTGGTCCGGGAAGATCCCACATTCCGCAGAGCAGCTGGGCCCATGAGCCATGGCCACTGAACCTGTGCATCCGGAGCCTGTGCTCCGCAACGGGAGAGGCCACAACAGTAAGAGACCCGCGTACCGAAAAAAAAAAAATTAACGCAAAATGGATCAAATATCTAAATGTAAGAGCTACCAGTATAAAATCTCTTAGAAAACATAGGAGTAAATCTTTGTGACTTTGGATTAGACAGAAGTTTGTTGCATTTGACACCAAAAGCACAAGCAACAAAAGAAAAAAATAGATAAATTGAATATCATCTAGGTTAAAAACTTTCTCTGCTTCAAAGAACACCATCAAGTGAAAAGACAATTCACATAATAAGAGACAGTATTTGTGAAGTGTGTATATGATAATGAGCTTGTATCCAGAATATATAAAGGACACTTACAACTCAACAATAAAACACAAATAATAAGAAAAGGGCAAAGGATTTGAATACGCATTTCTCCAAAGAATATATACAAATGGCCAATAAGTGCACGAACAGATGCTGAACATCATTAGTCATTAGGGAAATGCAAATCAGAACCACAAGATAGCAGTTCACACCCACTAGGTTGGCTAAGATAAAAAGGACAGGTAAGTATTAGTAAGGATGTAGAGAAATTGAAACTCTCATACACTTCTAGTGGGAATGTAAACTGGTGCCATCAGTTTCTCAAATGATTAAGCATAGAGTTACCATATGACCCAGCAATTCTACTCCTGAGTTATACACATAGGAGGAATGAAAACATGTCCACACAAAAACTTGTACACAAATATTTTTAGCTACATTATAATAACCAAAATTTGGAAACAGTGCAAGTATCTACCAACTTCTGAATGGATAAACAAAATTTAGTATATTTATACAATGGAATATTATTTGGCAATAAAAAAGTTAAATACTGATTAATGCCACAGTATGGGTGAACCTTGAAAACGTTATGCTAAATGAAAGAAGCCAGTCATGAAAGACCACATTTTGTATGATTCCATTTATGTGAAATGTTCTGCATAGGCAACTTCATAGGCTTTAGTAAATTAAAAGTTTGTTAGTGGTTGCCAGGAGATGGGTAGTGGGGATGGGAAGAGAGATTTGGGGAGTGACTACTAATGGATATGGGCAGCTTTTTGGGGTGAAGAACATGTTCTGAATTTAGGTAGTGGTGATGGTCATACAACTTTATCAGTATATGAAGAATTATTAAATTATATAGTTAAAAAGGGTGAATGTTATATGAAGTATATTTTAATAAAGCTGGTAGTTTTTAAAAAGTTATAGTAAGTTGATACTCCATCATATTAAAAAAAACCCTCTTTTTTGCTACTTGCCCACTTTTCCATAGTTTTATTTTTATGTTTTTGTATTTCAGAGTCTTTTATTGATAGTTTTATTTGATACTTATTTTAACAAAAATTATGTAAATTGAAATGGAAGTTTCAATTTCTTATGACTAAAAGACTTCAGGTGTTTAAATATAAATAATTCTCGAAGAAATTTTTATCATTCTTAGCAATGGAAAATTGATTAAAAGCAGATAATGTTGCAAGTATTTGAATTCACCAAATCATATATTAAAAAACATTTTTGTTCTTAACTGATGATTAAATTATGCCCTCTTTTAATTTTGTTAAAAGCAAAGAATTGGAATCACCTGACATGGAAAATAATTTTTTACCTAGTCATTATTCATTCATTTTCTCAAATCCTTGAAACATATGCCAAAAAAGCCTTGCAAGTCATATCAAAATGACTATTGATTATACTTGTTACATTTTACTGTGGGGCACGTTGTTTGATCTGATGTACTAGATAAGGATTGGGAAAATTGAGACATTGTCTTTTTCAATATAATGTTATTTTCTATTATGTTATTTCTCTATTTCAGTATAGTGTATTTTCCATTAAAGTTCCTTTCTGTGCTTTAAATTTTCATCAGAACTTAGAGGACTGCAGGTGCAATTTATTGAAATTATAGGAAATATCTACCAAATACATTAATTGGCAAAGCTAGTTATCATTGTTAATACATTCATCCAGTCTATCATGTAAGTGTGACTATATGCCCTCTTTGCTGATGGAAGAGGCAAAGTTTTTAACAAAAGTTATTTAACACTTTCCCTATAATTAATTAGCTAGCACACGTTGGACAGATTGTTCCATGTTGTAAGGCAGAAGGGCAGTTGTGAAAGGAGAAGTGGGAAGCGACTACTTTTTTTTTTAACATCTTTTTTAGAGTTTAATTGCTTTACAATGTTGTGTTAGTTTCTGCTTTATAACAAAGTGAATCAGCTATACATATACATATACCCCATATCTCCTCCCTTTTGCATCTCCCTCCCACCTTCCCTATCCCACCCCTCTAGGTGCTCTCAAAGCACCAAGCTGATCACCCTGTGCTATGCGGCTGCTTCCCACTAGCTATCTGTTTTACGTTTGGTAGTGTATATATGTCCATGCCAATCTCTCACTTCGTCCCAGCTTACCCTTCCCCCTCCCTGTGTCCTCAGGTCCATTCTCTACATCTGCGTTTTTATTCCTGTCCTGCCTCTAGGTTCTTCAGAACCTTTTTTTTTTTTTTTAAGATTCCATATATATTTGTTAGCATACGGGATTTGTTTTTCTCTTTCTGACTTCCTTGACTCTGTATGACAGACTCTAAGTTCATCCACCTCACTACAGATAACTCAACTTCGTTTCTTTTTATGGCTGAGTAGTATTCCATTGTATATATGTGCCACATTTTCTTTATCCATTTGTCTGTCGATGGACACTTAGGTTGCTTCCATATCCTGGCTATTGTAAATAGTGCTGCAATGAACATTATGGTACATGCCTTTTTTGAATTATGGTTTTCTCAGGGTATATGCCCAGGAGTGGGATTCCTGGTTCGTATGGTAGGTGTATTTTTAGTTTTTAAAGGAACCTCCATACTGTTCTCCACAGTGGTTGTATCAATTTACATTCTCAACAACAGTGCAAGCGGGTTCCCTTTTCTCCACACCATCTCCAGCATTTATTGTTTCTAGATTTTTTGATGATAGCCATTCTAACTGGTATAAGGTGATACCTCATCGTAGTTTTGATTTGCATTTTCTAATGATTAGTGATGTTGAGCATCCTTTCATGTGTTTGTTGGCAATCTGTTTGTCTTCTTTGGAGAAATGTTTATTTAGGTCTTCTGCCCATTTTTGGATTGAGTTGTTTGTTTTTTTGGTATTGAGCTGCATGAGCTGCTTATAAATTTTGGAGATTAATCCTTTGTCAGTTGCTTCATTTGCAAATATTTTCTCCCATTCTGAGGGTTGTCTTTTGGTCTTGTTTATGTTTCCATTTGCTGTGCAAAAGCTTTGAAGTTTCATTAGGTCCCATTTGTTTATTTTTGTTTTTATTTCCATTTCTCTAGGAGGTGGGTCCAAAAGGATCTTGCTGTGATTTATGTCATAGAGGCTTCTGCCTATGTTTTCCTCTAAGAGTTTGATAGCGTCTGGCCTTACATTTAGGTCTTTAATCCATTTAGAGTTTATTTTTGTGTAGGTGTTAGGGAGTGTTCCAATTTCATTCTTTTACATGTAACTGTCCATTTTCCCAGTACCACTTATTGAAGAGGCAGTCTTTTCTCCATTGTATATTCTTGCCTCCTTTATCAAAAATAAGATGACCATATGTGCGTGGGTTTATCTCTGGGCTTTCTATCCTGTTCATTGATCTATATTTCTGTTTTTGTGCCAGTACTATACTATGTTGATTACTGTAGCTTTGTAGTGTGGTCTGAAGTCAGGGAGCCTGATTCCTCCAGCTCTGTTTTTCTTTCTCAAGATTGCTTTGGCTATTCAGGGTCTTTTGTGTTTTCATACAAACTGTGAAATTTTTTGTTCTGGTTCTGTGAAAAATGCCATTTGTAGTTTGATAGGGATTGCATTGAATCTGTAGATTGCTTTGGGTAGTATAGTCATTTTCACAATGTTGATTCTTCCAATCCAAGAACGTGGTATATCTCTCCATCTGTTTGTATCATCTTTAATTTCTTTCATCAGTGTCTTATAGTTTTCTGCATACAGGTCTTTTGGCTTTTTATGTAGGTTTATTCCTAGGTATTTTATACTCTTTGTTGCAGTGGTAAATGGGAGTGTTTCCTTAATTTCTCATTCAGATTTTTCATCTTTAGTGTATTAGAATGCAAGGCATGTCTGTGCATTAATTTTGTATCCTGCTACTTTACCAAATTCTTTGATTAGCTCTAGTAGTTTTCTGATGGCATCTTTAGGATTCTCTATGTATAGTATTATGTCATCTGCAAACAATGACAGCTCTGTTTCCTCTTTTCAGATTTGGAATCCTTTTATTTATTTTTCTTCTCTGATTGCTTTGGCTAAAACTTCCAAAACTATGTTGAATAATAGTGGTGAGAGTGGACGGCCTTGTCTTGTTCCTGATCTTAGAGGAAATGATTTCAGTTTTTCACTATTGAGAACGATGTTGGCTGTGGGTTTGTCGTGTATGGCCTTTATTATATTGAGGTAACTTCCCACTGTGCCTACTTTCTGGAGAGTTTTTATCATAAATGGGTGTTGAATTTTGTCGAAAGCTTTTTCTGCATCTATTGAGATGATCATATGGTTTTTATTCTTCAGTTTGTTAATATGGTTTATCACATTGATTGATTTGCATATATGGAAGAACCTTTGCATTCCCGGGATAAACCCCACTTGATCATGGTGTATGATCTTTTTAATGTGCAGTTGGATTCTGTTCGCTAGTATTTTGTTGAGAATTTTTGCATCTATGTTCATCAGTGATACTGGCCTGTAGTTTTCTGTCTTTGTGACATCTTTGTCTGGTTTTGGTATCAGGGTGATGGTGGCCTCGTAGGATAAGTTTGGGAGTGTTCCTCCCTCTGCTATATTTTGGAAGAGTTTGAGAAGGATAGGTATTAGCTCTCCTCTAAGTGTTTGATAGAATTTGCCTGTGAAGCCATCTGGTCCTGGGCTTTTGTTTTTTGGAAGATTTTTAATGACAGTCTCAATTTCAGTGCTTGTGATTGGTCTGCTCACATTTTCTGTTTCTTCCTGGTTCAGTTCCAGAAGGTTGTGCCCTTCTAAGAATTTGTCCATTTCTTCCAGGTTATCTATTTTATTGGCATATAGTTGGTTGTAATCTCTCATGATTCTTTGTATTTCTACAGTGTCAGTTGATACTTCTCCTTTTTATTTCTAATTCTACTGATTTGAGTCTTCTCCCTTTTTTTCTTGATGAGTCTGGCTAATGGTTTATCCATTTTGTTTATCTTCTCAAATAACCAGCTTTTCATTTCATTGTTCTTTGCTATTGTTTCCTTCATTTCTTTTTCATTTATTTCTGATCTGACTTTTATGAGTTCTTTCCTTCTGCTAATGTTGGGGTTTTTTTGTTTTTCTTTCTCTAATTGCTTTAGGTGTTAAGGTTAGGTTGTTCATTTGAGATGTTTGTTGTTTCCTGAGGTAGGATTGTCTTGCTATAAACTTCCCTCTTAGAACTGCTTTTGCTATATCCCATAGTTTTTGGTTTGTCGTGTTTTCATTGTCATTTGTTTCTAGATATTTTTTGATTTCCTCTTTGATTTCTTCAGTGATCTCTTGGTTACTTAGTAGTGTATTCTTTAGCCTCCATGTGTTTGTAGTTTTTACAGATTTTTTCCTGTAATTGATATCTAGTCTCATAACACTGTGGTTGGAAAAGACACTTGATAAGATTTGAATTTTCTTAAATTTACCAAGACTTGATTTGTGACTCAAGATATGGTCTATTCTTGAGACTGTTCCATGAACACTTGAAAAGAAAGTGTACTCTGTTGTTTTTGGATGGAATGTCCTGTAAATATCCATTAATTCCATCTTGTGTAATGTATCATTTAAAACTTGTGTTTCCTTATTTATTTTCATTTTGGATGATCTGACCATTGGTGAAAGTGGAGTGTGAAAGTCCCCTACTATGATTGTGTTACTGTCAATTTCCCCTTATGTATTGAGGTGCTCCTATGTTGGGTGCATAAATATTTACAATTGTTATATCTTCTTGGATTGATCCCTTGATCATTATGTAGTGTCCTTTTTTGTGTCTTGTAATAGTCTTTATTTTAATGTCTATTTTGTCTGATATGGGAATTGGTACTCCAGCTTTCTTTTCATTTCCATTTGCATGGAATATCTTTTTCCATCCCCTCACTTTCAGTCTGTATGTTTCCCTAGGTCTGAAGTGGGTCTCTTGTAGACAGTATAAATACGGGTCTTGTTTTTATATCCATTCTGCTAGTCTATGTCTTTTGGTTGGAGAATTTAATCCATTTACATTTAAGGGTGTTATCGATGTGTATGTTCCTATTACCATTTTCTTAATTTTGTGGGGTTTGTTATCGTAGGTCTTTTCATTCTCCTGTGTTTCCTGCCTAGAGAAGTTTCTTTAGCATTTGTTGTAAAGTTGGTTTGGTTGTGCTGAATTCTCTTAGCTTTTGCTTGTCTGTAAATGTTTTAATTTCTCTGTCGAATCTGAATGCGAACCTTGCTGAGTAGAGTAATCTTGGTTGTACGTTTTCCCCTTTCATTGCTCTAAGTATGTCCTGCCACTCCCTTCTGGCTTGCAGAGTTTCTGCTGAAAGATTAGCTGTTAACCTTATGGGGATTCCCTTGTATATTATTTGTTGTTTTTCCCTTGCTGCTTTTAATATTTTTTCTTTGTATTTAATTTTTGATAGATTTATTAATATCTGTCTTGGGTTGTTTCTCCTTAGATTTATCCTGTATGGGACTCTCTGTACTTCCTGGACTTGATTGACTATTTCCTTTTCCACATTAGGGAAGTTTTCAACTATAATCTTTTTCAGTATTTTCTCAGTGACTTTCTTTTTCTCTTCTTCTTCTGGGACCCCTATAATTTGAATGTTGGTGCATTTAATATTGTCCCAGATGTCTCTGAGACTGTCTTCAATTCTTTTCCTTCTTTTTCCTTTATTCTGCTCTGTGGTAGTTATTTCTACTATTTTATCTTCCAGATCACTTCTCCGTTTTTCTACCTCAGTTATTCTGCTATTGATTTCTTCTAGAGAATTTTTAATTTCATTTATTGTGTTGTTCATCGTTCTTTGTTTGCTGTTTAGTTCTTCTAGGTCTTTGTTAAACGTTTCTTGTATTTTCTCCATTGTATTTCCAAGATTTTAGACCATTTTTACTATCATCATTCTGAATTCTGTTTCAGGTAGACTGCCTAGTTTCTCTTCATTTGTTTGGTCTAGTGGGTTTTTAACCTTGCGCCATCATCTGCTGTGTGTTTCTCTGTCTTCTCATTTTGCTTAACTTACTGCATTTGGGGTCTCCTTTTCGCAGGCTGCAGGTTCATAGTTCCCATTGTTTATGGTGTCTGCTCCCAGTGGCTAAGGTTGGTTCAGTGGGTTGTGTAGCCTTCCTGGTGGAGGGCACTGGTGCCTGTTTTCTGGTGGGTGAGGTTGGATCTTGTCCTTCTGGTAGTCAGGACCACATCCAGCGGTGTGTTTTGGGGTGTCTGTAACCTTACTATGATTTTAGGCAGCCTCTCTGCTAATGGGTGGAGTTGTGTTCCGTCTTGTTAGTTTTTTGGCATAGTGTGTCCAGCACTGTAGCTTGCTGGTCGTTGAGTGCAGCTGGGTCTTAGCGTTGAGATGGAGGTCGCTCGGAGAGCTTTTGCTGTTTGATATTACATGTGGTCGGGAGGTCTCTGGTGGACCAACCTGAACTCGGCTCTCCTGCCTCAGAGGCACAGGCCTGACATGTGGCTGGAGCACCAATACCCTGTCAGCCGCATGGCTCAGAAGAAAAGAGAGAAAAAGAAAGAGAGAAAGAAAAAATAAAATAAAATAAAATAGTTATTAAAATAAAAAAATATATTAAAAAATTAAAAATCATAAAAAAGAAAGAGCAACCAAACCAAAAAACAAATCCACCAATGATAACAGGCGCTAAAAGCTATACTAAAAAAAACCAAGAAAAAGCAAAACAAATAAAACTGACTGACAGAACCCTAGGACAAATGGTAAAAGCAATGTTATATAGACAAAATCACACAAAGAAGCATACACATACACACTCAGAAAAAGAGAAAAAGGAAAAAAGAAAGGAAGAGAGCAACTAAGTCAATAAACAAATGTACCAATGATAATGAAGTCTAAATACTAAACTAAGGTAAACAAACCAGAAACAAATTAGATGTAGAAAGCAAACCCCAAGTCTACAGTTGCTCCCAAAGTCCACCCCCCTCAATTTGGGATGATTCGTTGTTTATTCAGGTATTCCACAGATGCAGAGTACATCAAGTTGACTGTGGAGATTTAATTCTCTGCTCCTGAGGCTGCTGGGAGAGATTTCCCTTCCTCTTCTTTGCTCACACAGCTCCTGGGGTTCAGCTTTGGATTTGGCCCCGCCTCTTCGTGTAGGTCACCTGAGGGCATTTCTTGTTCGCTCAGACAGGGTGGGGTTAAAGGAGCAGCTGATTTGGGGGCTCTGGCTCACTTTGGCCGGGGGGAGGGAGGGGTACGGAATGCGGGGTGAGCCTGTGGCGGCAGAGGCCAGCGTGACGTTGCACCAGCCTCAGGGGCGCTGTGTGTTCTCCCGGGGAAGTTGTCCCTGGATCACGGGATCATGGCAGTGGCGGGCTGCACAGGCTCCCAGGAGGGGAGGTGTGGATAGTGACTTGTGCTGGCACACAGGCTTCTTGGTGGCTGCAGCAGCAGCCTTAGCATTTCTTGCCTGCCTCTGGTGTCTGCTCTGATAGCCGTGGCTCGCGCCCGTCTCTGGAGCTCATTTAGGGGGTGCTCTGAATCCCCTTTCCTCGCGCACCCCGAAACAATGATCTCTTGCCTCTTAGGCAGGTCCAGACTTTTTCCTGGACTCCCTCCCTGCTTTCTGTGTTGCAGTAGCCCCCTTCAGGCTGTGTTCACACAGCCAGCCCCAGTCCTCTCCCTGGGATCTGACCTCTGAAACCTGAGCCTCAGCTCCCAGCCCCCATCTGTCCTGGCTTGTGGGTGAGCAGAGAAGACTCTCGGGCTGGTGAGTGCTGGCGGGCAACCGATCCTCTGTGCGGGAGCCTCTCCACTTTGCTCTCTGCACCCCTGTTGCTGTGCTCTCCTCCGTGGCTCTGAAGCTTCCTCCCCCCCGCCCAACCCCTGTGTCCACCAGTGAAGGGGCTCCCTAGTGCATGGAAACTTTTCCTCCTTCACAGCTCCCTCCCAGAGGGGCAGGTCCCATCCCTATTCTTTTGTCTCTGTTTTTTCTTTTTTCTTTTGCCCTACCCAGGTACGTGGTGATTTTCTTGCCTTTTGGGAAGTCTGAGGTCTTCTGCCAGCATTCAGTAGGCGTTCTGTAGGAGTTATTCCACATGTAGATGTATTTCTGATGTATTTGTGGGGAGGAAGGTGATCTCCACATCTTAACTCCTCCACCATCTTGAAGGTCTCTCTGGGAAGTGATTACTTTCAAGACACGCAGGTGAATCTGTTCTCAGGCAGATTTGTATTTTTTAAGTTCTGTATAAACACTCCCTTAAAACTATCTATGGTTTTGCATTCCTTTTAAAGTCTTTGTCTCCAGGAATATTCTCCACCAACTTGAAGAATACTGTTCTACCCTATTCTTATTCTTTTATGAATAAAATAGCCTTTCAGAACATGCCTTTTACTCATACGTGTATTGTGTGCAGGGATGTTACTATGTTGGTGAACTTTGTGTTCAAGTGAACTTGACCACCCCACTTGACCACGTTTGCCAGAAACTCCCTGCCTGTGCACTTGTCTTCTATCAATACATCCCTCTCCTGCATGCATGATGGGTTTCTGTTGGTGCCCATATTCAACCTCAGAATACTTTACAACTGGCAACTTATACTAGTTGATTGGAGCTGGCATTGGAGGTGATCCTCTTGTCATAGCAATTTTATTAGTTTTCTCAGTCAGCACACTTGTATCTTTTCTCTTTTTACAGTTCAGATTTTTAAATTTTTGTTTATTAATGAGGTTTTCTTTGGTTAAACTTACTAACCTTAAGTCAGATTGGAAGTGTGTTTGTAGACAGTCCTCCATGGGTCTCTTGCTTTTCTTATATTTTGTGAACTGAAGTTTGGTTGCCTTTGATCTGGTTTGTCTTTTCAATGTATTTCCTATAGTGAGTATTGGAAGACTTAGTGATTCCCAGAGCAATGGTTAGATTTGCATACGACCTTGGAAGATAAGAGCTGGTTTCTCACTTTAGAGCAAAGGGGTAGGTATGGTTGCTGCCCCACTGCAGGGATTCACATTCCCAAATCTCAGGGCTTCTGCTGTGTGTGCAGGTGTCAGCTGACCCCACTTAAGTTGCTCTGTGAAAATTGGGACTCAGGGAACTGGAGCAAGAAAGCACTGGGATTCTGTCCACTTCTGTTGTTGTGATAAATTCCTGTGGTCCTGCTTCTGACTGCGTTCAGCAGGTTATGATAGACTAACTTGTTAGCTTGAAGTAGTAGGCTAAAATCTCAGGTCCTTCATCGTTCTTGGCAATAGGTAGGAAATACAAATAAAGAAGCAAATAAATAGCTATCAGAGTTCAGTTCAGAAATGTCATTTTATTCATGTTTTTCCTTTAAAAACTACATTATATATTATTTTTATAAATGTAGCATAGATTTTTCAGATTTTATCTTAGGCTAAAATAAAGCTTTAACATAATTTTGCTATTCATATTTAATGACAGTTTTAAAAGCATAATAAGCCATCTGTTTTTTCATATGCATATAAACTTGTATGTATATATGTATATATATGCATATATTGGGGGGGGGGTGTTTGGTTTTGCAAAACCAAATCAATCTTGCTTTGCTTTATCACATTTTCAAGAAATAATCTTAGTTCCACATATGCCATTATGATGTATTATTTGCCTCTATTCCAGAATATTGGAAAGAAGATGACCTGCCAAGAGTTCATTGCAAACCTCCAAGGGGTAGATGAGGGTGGTGATTTCTCCAAGGATCTACTGAAAGTAAGCATTGAAATACTGGTATTTATTTATTCATATATTGAAGTATAGTTGATTTACAATATTATATTAGTTTCAGGTATACAACATAATGATTCAGTATTTTTATAGATTATACTTTATTTAAAGTTATTATAAAATATTGACTATATTTCCTTTGCTGTACCATATATTCTTATAACTTATTTTTTTTTATGCTTAGTAGTTTGTACCTCTTAATCCCCTACCCTTAAATACTGGTTTTTAAAATATGCTTACATTTTATACTTACCTTTTAATCTAAAATAGGCTAAGATCACTTAAGTATTTTGTTTTCTTCTTTTAGTTTTATTGGTGATGTTTCTGTTGGGCATTGTCCTTGATGTGTCAGACTGCAAAGTACCCTTTGATTAATAATTCCTAAAAGTCCACATTGTAATTGATAATACTGAGATAATAAGTAGATTTGGAATAATTGCTGGTACAAATAGTGGGCATTTTTTGATTTACTTGACTGTCAGAACTTGAGAAAGATCACAAAGGTATATTCCTTATGGAATCAAAAAGCATTTGCAGACACTAAAGGAAGGAGTTCTGACTCTTCAGTTCCTAGTCAGAAATCCACTCAGGTCATCTCTGGAAAGAGATTAAATTAAATCTGAGTAATTGTAGATTTCCTGAATTATTTGCACTCAGCTTTATTATTGGTAACAATTAGCATTTTTCCCCTCTAGTCAGATTGTTTTCTAGGAGACAGGAACATCAACTTTGGAATTCATAGCATCCTGCAGCAGTATAAATGAGATGTGCATTTGATCAAGTGATTGATAATGGATGTGAATATTTTAGAAGTTCAGGCTAAGATGTGTATGTTGAGAATGTGATTTTTACAGATTTCTGTTTGATTCTAACTTTCTTTTTAAAAACTTTATACACTTGTATATTTCTTTTGGAATCAGTTCTTTTGACTGAATTTGCTAAGAAGGGCAACACATTTGAATCATGGTATAGTATGGAAATGTACCAGTTGAAGGATAAGTCCTTTATTATGTTTTTTTTGTGACTTTTAAACTACATAATATGTAGAATCAAGTTCTGCCAGATTTGGAAAGACATATATACTTTGAAAAATGAAAGAAGGTGTAAAAATGGTATTATGAGATTCCAAGTCTTACTGGCTTTAATTGCAGCTCATTAAAAAATTATATTATGAAAAAAGCAGGAAGAAATGTATCTTCAGCTTACTATATAAGGAAGGTATTTTTAAAGCCTTTTCTTTATAGAATAAATGCTGCCGTTTCTGAAGCTACAATTCCAAATGGGAATGGGAAGTAAAAGGTGTTGGATTGAGACTTAATAAATATGTTCTGTGCATCCATGGAAGTTATACAGTAGACACATATTAACAGGTCTTTTTTCAGTCTGGTGGTACTAGCATGGAAAATAACAGTCTTTCTAGGAGAGGATTTGTGAGGCTTTTATCAAGTTATGTCAGAAATGAAAATTGACAGGTATAATTTTTAGAGTGAAGCTCTTAGACTTTAGTGGTAGGCTTATGGTAATGTTTGTGACTGTGGGTACATACAGTGGGCAGATTTAGAGCATGTTTGATGGAGCTTTCTGAACCAAATGTAGTTAATGTACAGTGCAGTGGCTACCATTCACCTTGGGGTAAACATGTTCTTTGATTTAGTCAGCCAGGAATTTGCTGGATGATTTGTTGCAGTTGTACAATTTGAGATCACGTTTACAAATCTCAGGGAAAAATATGTGTTATACTGTTCTTTATTTACTGTGTGGGAAGATGACAGTGAAATGACACTGAAAATGACAGTGGCATTTAGCATGGAAATTGTCAAGTAAAATATTGATTGCTTTTTATAACAAACCCCAGCCACTCACCCATCCAAGAGGAGAGTTTTCCATTTCAGTAGAATCTGGATTTTATTGCAGGTTCTTCACACCGCTGGTTTCATTTCACTCTTCTGTGTGGCCAGCCCTCTTCCCTGCTCCTTCTCCCTTTCCCTCCCTTTCTGCCTCCCTCTTTCTTCCTCTCTGTTTCTCTTTATTTCTGTCTTTTCCTTTCTCCTTTGTTTTCTCTTTGTCTCTTTCATATCTTTCTTTATTTCCTCCCCTCCCACCAAAACTCTCTCTCTCTCTCTTTCAATAGCTATCTATTGAAGATTCCTTGTTGAGATAAATTATTGGGTGGAATATTAATTGGCATTTTGGGGGACAATATTATACACATGCCACACAGACAAATACGTATGTACAGATAAACACAAACACGTTTGGTATCATCTTACAGGTTCTGAGTAACCCCTTTCTCTCTTCTGCCACCCCCTCCCCAACTTAAAAAATTACAGGCATGTCCTACATGCAGTTTAATTTATGACGTAAGATGTTTAAAGTTACATGGATCAAACCAATAAATGGTTATTTCTACATATTGACCTTATTACTTTTAAATTTCTTTGGATCAAAAGTAGCATTTGGATTTATGTCTGTTGTTCAGATTTCTTTGGACCAGAAGTAACATTTCGACTTACATCTGTTCAGTGTGGTTGCGTAGTCAGGAATATTTATTGAAGGTCCACTGTATGTTCAGGTTGGACTTGGAGAGCATGTCAGAACCAAGTGGGCCCCTGTCCTCAGAGATCATAAACTACTAAAAACGATGGAGGGTCCTTTCTCCCTTAACATGGACAGTTATTCCATATTAAAATAAAAATATAGGGCTTCCCTGGTGGCGCAGTGGTTGAGAGTCCGCCTGCCAATGCAAGGGACATGGGTTCGTGCCCCGGTTCGGGAAGATCCCACGTGCCACGGAGCGGCTGGGCCCGTGAGCCATGGCCACTGAGCCTGCGCGTCTGGAGCCTGTGCTCTGCAGTGGGAGAGGCCACAACGGTGAGAGGCCCGTGTACTGCAAAAAAAAAAAAAAAAAAAAAAAAAAAAAAAAAATATATATATATATATATATATATATAAACTGAATTCTGCTGTTGTCAATGGAAATGGTTACAGAAAAATAGACCTTAACATACTTAAAGGTATGCACAATGAGAAACTTGTTTCAAGCCTTCAAATTCAGAGACTTGAGTTAATATTTTGATGTAAATTTGCCTTAAGGTACATGAAAAGGATAGATAATGGTACATTGAGCCCTTTTTCACAATTTACAATTCCACTGCTGTTTCTCTTTTCACTCAAATGACCTAAAACAGATACATGAGTATATGAGTGCTTTGTGAAAATAAGAGTTCTCCCCTGACAAGTTGCTTAGAGCATAAGTTATAGATATCTATGGTATAAAATGGAAGAAGTTGGGTACCAAAAGACAGCCAGTGATAGAATATTATTTAGGTTCTTTAAACTTGAAACTGGCTGGGAGGATGTGATGTTTGAGATGGGTCTTCATTTGAAAAATAGGTACAGTTTTAGTAGGAGACTTATTTTGCTTTTTATTTAGGTTAATATTCCACTTTATCTCCCACCCCCTTTCCTCTCCATAAACATTAATGTTCTTTCTTTCTTTCTCATAAGCACCCCTGACTATTTCCTCACCAAATCAAGCCCAACTATGCCAAACCATCTGGCGTGTTTTATGGCTCCACAGGGCCTGCCCATCCCAATGCTTGGATGTGGTTTGCCTTCAGGCATCATTGGGGATGAGGTAGAAAAAGTTCTGATAGATTTAATAGGACATCCCTGAAACTCTAATAAAAATCTTCAGGACATAAATAGAAGGGGATGAGAATGTGAAATGTGGGCCAGCTCTGGGTTGGAGGCTGAACTTCCTGAGAGACATGAAAGCATGAGGATTATGACTGTGGTCTTGGGAACTGTATGACTGGTTTCCAGTCCTGGCTCCTCTCTCTGATTAGCCTAGTGATTGTGAGCAAATTCGCTTAAACTTTGTCTCTTGATTTCCTCATCTATGAAATGGGTAGTTTTATTAGCACCCACCTCATCTAGTTGTTTTATTTTTATTATTTTTTTCGAAATTAATTTTCATGAAACTTTAAAAAAATTTTTTTTTATTTTTTGCTTTATAACAAATTTAATCAGTTATACATATACATATGTTCCCATATCCCCTCCCTTTTGCGTCTCCCTCCCACCCTCCCTATCCCACCCCTCCAGGCGGTCACAGAGCACCGAGCTGATCTCCCTGTGCTATGCGGCTGCTTCCCACTAGCTATCTACCTTACGTTTGGTAGTGTATATATGTCCATGCCGCTCTTTCACTTTGTCACAGCTTACCCTTCCCCCTCCCCATATCCTCAAGTCCATTCTCTAGTAGGTCTGTGTCTTTATTCCCATTTTACCCCTATGTTCTTCATGACATTTTTTTTCTTAAATTCCATATATATGTGTCAGCATACAGTATTTGTCTTTCTCTTTCTGACTTACTTCACTCTGTATGACAGACTCTAGGTCCATCCACCTCATTACAAATAGCTCAATTTCATTTCTTTTTATGGCTGAGTAATATTCCATTGTATATATGTGCCACATCTTCTTTACCCATTCATCCGATGATGGACACTTAGGTTGTTTCCATCTCCGGGCTATTGTAAATAGGGCTGCTATGAACATTTTGGTACATGTCTCTTTTTGAATTACGGTTTTCTCAGGGTATATGCCCAGTAGTGGGATTGCTGGGTCATATGGTAGTTCTATTTGTCGTTTTTAAGGAACCTCCATACCGTTCTCCATAGTGGCTGTAGCAATTCACATTCCCACCAGCAGTGCAAGAGTGTTCCCTTTTTTCCAGACCCTCTCCAGCATTTATTATTTATAGATTTTTTGATGATGGCCATTCTGACTGGTGTGAGATGATATCTCATTGTAGTTTTGATTTGCATTTCTCTAATGAGTAAAGATGTTGAGCATCCTTTCATGTGTTTGTTGGCAGTCTGTATATCTTCTGTGGAGAAATGTCTATTTAGGTCTTCTGCCCATTTTTGGATTGGGTTGTTTGTTTTTTTGCTATTGAGCTGCATGAGCTGCTTATAAATTTTGGAGATTAATCCTTTGTCAGTTGCTTCATTTGCAAATATTTTCTCCCATTCTGAGGGTTGTCTTTTGGTCTTGTTTATGGTTTCCCTTGCTGTGCAAAAGCTTTTAAGTTTCATTAGGTCCCATGTGTTTATTTTTGTCTTTATTTCCATTTCTCTAGGAGGTGGGTCAAAAAGGATCTTGCTGTGATTTATGTCATAGAGTGTTCTGCCTATGTTTTCCTCTAAGAGTTTGATAGTGTCTGGCCTTACGTTTAGGTCTTTAATCCATTTTGAGCTTATTTTTGTGTATGGTGTTAGGGAGTGATCTAATCTCATACTTTTACATGTCCCTATCCAGTTTTCCCAGCACCACTTATTGAAGAGGCTGTCCTTTCTCCACTGTACATTCCTGCCTCCTTTATCAAAGATAAGGTGACCATATGTCCGTGGGTTTATCTCTGGGCTTTCTATCCTGTTCCATTGATCTATCTTTCTGTTTTTGTGCCAGTACCATACTGTCTTGATTACTGTAGCTTTGTAGTATAGTCTGAAGTCAGGGAGCCTGATTCCTCCAGCTCCATTTTTCGTTCTCAAGATTGCTTTGGCTATTCAGGGTCTTTTGTGTTTCCATACAAATTGTGAAATTTTTTGTTCTAGTTCTGTGAAAAATGCCAGTGGTAGTTTGGTAGGGATTGCATTGAATCTGTAGAGTGCTTTGGGTAGTAGAGTCATTTTCACAATGTTGATTCTTCCAATCCAAGAACATGGTACATCTCTCCATCTATTTGTATCATCTTTAATTTCTTTCATCAATGTCTTATAATTTTCTGCATACAGGTCTTTTGTCTCCTTAGGTAGGTTTATTCCTAGATATTTTATTCTTTTTGTTGCAATGGTAAATGGGAGTGTTTCCTTGATTTCACTTTCAGATTTTTCATCATTAGTATATAGGAATGCCAGAGATTTCTGTGCATTAATTTTGTATCCTGCAACTTTACCAAATTCATTGATTAGCTCTAGTAGTTTTCTGGTAGCATCTTTAGGATTCTCTATGTATAGTATCATGTCATCTGCAAACAGTGACAGCTTTACTTCTTCTTTTCCAATTTGGATTCCTTTTATTTCCTTTTCTTCTCTGATTGCTGTGGCTATAGTTGTTTTAATAATTGAATGAGTTAATAATATATAAACTCTTTAGAGACGTAGCATGTGTTAGATATTATAACTTTTTATTTTTAATATTACTTTATTCTTTACCGATCTCATTGTGGACTGGACAAGGACTCCACCCCTTCCTGTGAGTATTTGGACCCAAGGTGTTTTACATATCCTAGGGTTGAGTGGGATTAGCATCAGTAGACAAGACCTCTATCCCCTATCCCTTTTCAGCCTAAACACACACATCATCTTGGTCTTTAACAGGAAGCATTTGTGACCTTGACCTTGAGCATTGCCTCCTTTTGTGGTAAGATTTTTTTTTTTTTTTTTTTTTTTTTTTTTTTTTTTGCTGTACGCGGGCCTCTCACTGCTGTGGCCTCTCCCGTTGCGGAGCACAGGCTCCGGACACACAGGCCCCGCGGCCATGGCTCGCGGGCCCAGCCGCTCCGCGGCACGCGGGATCCTCCGGGATCGGGGCACGAACCCGTGTCCCCTGCATCGGCAGGCGGACTCTCAACCACTGCGCCACCAGGGAGGCCCTGTGGTAAGATTTTTAATCCTCATCATTTATGGCTTCCTTTCTTTCTAAAGACTTATTGGTTCCAAAGAATGGCCATTGAAATCCTTCACGGGAGGCATTGTTCAGTGAAGTCTGTCTTGACATTTTGTAGGCACCTGACAATGAACCTTGGTTAACCCTATGTTTTCTGCCTTTTTACCTTGTTAGCAACAGTGCCTTTCTCTTGCACCTTATCCCTCTTGGAACATTTTTATATCTTAGGTTTGGTTTGGGTCTTGGATGCTGCAAGAGCGGAGGGACTAAGGAGAATTTTTTCTTAAACTGGTCCTGAGATCTGAAGAACCTTTGAGGAAGCAAATAAGTTCTGGTCCTCTTAAAGATCCCAAGAAAATCCTAGGATATTAATGTGGATGTGAATTATTTGAAGTGACTTCAAATCCCTGGGGAAGAAGTGTTGCTGTATGTCTCCCTGCTCTGTGTGTTCTCCAAATAGAGAGCCCTGGGTCAGAAGGCTCATTGGTTTAGCGGTCTTGCCCGTCAGTTTTTATAGATTCTTGACTGCGTTATCCTGGGGATCTCTTCCACCCAGTCTCATCAGGGGCAGATTCTAAGAACTAGTGAGAGTGTTGGCATGTAATCATATGCATGTTTCTGAAGCGCTTTGTAGAATAATCTCTAAAAAATTTCTTGTATCATCCTCTATCTCATGCTCCACATGTAGCACCTTGCTTCTTTGCCTTCTGTTTCCCAGATTTTTTTCTTCAGAGTTTCCTATGAACCTCTATTCTTGATTTTAACAGGAAAGCTACATTTGAATCTTTAGTCCAGTTTGCTTTTCATTTCTAACTTTGGTTAGAAATGGTACATTACATGTTGGAAGAGACTTCGGGACTTTGCGTGTGACTACCAGTTATTTACATGTCTAGAGGGGAAGTAGCCATTACATAATATATTTACATGAAAGAAGAGAAGAAACAATAGGAAATAAGAGAAAAGGAGCCAGTGAAAAGTGGCATAGGAACACACTGGGTGAAAAGTCAGTCAGTTATTGGCTGCACAATAATATCATTTTGAAGAGCTCCAGACTGAATATTTTTGGCAGTGAAACACGAAACCCATGTTTTCTATCCGAGTTTCCTTATTGCCCCCTACCATTTGATACTCAAACAATGGTCTCCTTAATATTTTTATCCTGGTCATGGTTAGGTTTATACTTTTTTTCCCTTGATCAGCAGTTGAATTCAGTAGGTGCCAACAAGAATTAGAAGAAAAATAAGCCAAAAAAATCAAATTTAGGAGTTTTTACATCATCTTAATTATAGAGAGGACAAACAAGAAAACACCCAAGTCTTTCAAAATGATTTTAATATAACTAAAAAACAAAACTGAATACATTTTGCAGAGTATTTTAAAACATACCTTCTCCTAAATCAGCTTAAATACACAGGTAGCTTTAAGAATAAAGCAAGGTAAATAATCTTGCTTGGGTAAGTCAATGACATGTCCCCCTTTCAGGCTATTGTTTATGATTAGATGTTTGACTTCAGAGTATTTTTCAGAAATTTAATTTTTTTTTAGAAATTGTTTGCTTCCATCTTTCTTACTTGGAAATTTATTAACTCTGAAATTAGTTGCAGTCTCTTAAGGGAGACCAAAAGTTTTTTCACTCTCTTAGGTTTGTAGTTAATGGTGAAGTGTGTGTGTTGGGGGCTTAGGGGGTGTGGGGTAAGGGGGAGTGGTAATTAAATTGAAATAGTGTAAATCAGTGTGCCTGGCTTAGTGGAATTCACATGCTTCATTCCACTAGTGGAATGATAATAGTGAATTAAATTGTTACATATTCCAATTCAAGAACATGGTATATTTTTCCATCTGTTTGTATCATCTTCAGTTTCTTTCATTAGTGTCTTAGAGTCTTCGGAATACAGGTCTTTTGCCTCCTTAGGTAGGTTTATTCCTAGGTATTTTATTCTTTTTGATGCGATGGCAAATGGGATTGTTTCCTTAATTTCTCTTTCTGATCTTTTGTTGTTAGTGTATAGGAATGCAACAGGTTTCTGTATATTGATTTTGTATCCTGCTACTTTACCAAATTCATTGATGAGCTCTAGTAGTTTTCTGGTGGCATCTTTAGGATTTTCTATGTATAGTATCATGTCATCTGCAGACAGTGACAGTTTTACTTCTTCCTTTACAATTTAGATTCCTTTTATTTCTTTTTCTTGTCTGATTGCTGTGGCTAGGACTGTGTTGAATAAAAGTGGCAAGAGTGGGCATCTTTGTCTTTTTCCTGATCTTAGAGGAAATGCTTTCAGCTTTTCACTGTTCAGTATGATGTTAGCTGTGGGTTTGTCATATATGGCATGGCCTTTATTATGTTGAGGTTTGTTCCCTCTATGCCCATTTTCTGGAGAGTTTTTATCATAAATGGATGTTGAATTTTATCAGAAGCTTTTTCTGCATCTATTGTGATGATTATATGGTTTTTATTCTTCAGTTTGTTAATGTGGTGTATCACATTGATTGATTTGTGAATAAATGAAAAATCCTTGCATCCCTGGGATAAGTTCCACTTGATCATGGTATGTGATCCTTTTAATATATTATTGGATCTGGTTTGCTAGTATTTTGTTGAGGATTTTTGCACCTATGTTCATCAGTGATATTGGCCTGTAATTTTTTTTTAATCAATATTGTTAAAATGACCATACTACCCGAGGCAATCTACAGATTCAGTGCAATCCCTGTCAAAATAATAACAGCATTTTTTTCACAGAACTAGAAGAAATAATTTTAAAATTTATATGGAAGCACGAAAGACCCCGAATAGCCAAAACAATCTTGAGAAAGAAGAAGAGAACTGGGGGAATCACATTCCCTGACTTCAGACTATACAACAAAGCTACAGTAATCAAAACAGTATGGTACTGGTGCAAAAACAGATGCATAGATCAGTGGAACAGATTAGAGAGCCCAGAAATAAACCCACACACCTATGGTCAATTAATCTATGACAAAGGAGGCAAGAACATACAATGGAGAAAAGACAGTCTCTTCAATAAGTGGTGCTGGGAAAACTGTACAGCTACATGTAAAAGAATGAAAGTAGAACATTCTCTAATACCATATACAAAAATAAAATGGATTAAAGACCTAAATATAAGACTGGATACTATAAAACTCCTAGAGGAAAACCTAGGCAGAACACTCTTTGACATAAATCATAACAATATGTTTTTGGATCTGTCTCCTAATGTAAAGGAAATAAAAACAGAAATAAACAAATGGGACCTTTAAACTTAAAAGCTTTTTCATAGCAAGGGAAACCATTGAGAAAACAAAAAGGCAATGTACTGAATGGGAGAAAATATTTGCAAATGATATTATCAATAAGGGGTTAATACCCAACACATGTAAACAGTTCATACAACTCAACATCAAAAAAACTAACAACCCGATTAAAAAAGGGTGGAAGACCTGAATAGACAGTTTTCCAAAGAGGACATGCAGATGGCCAGTAGGCACATGAAAAGATGCTCAATATCACTAATCATCAGAAATGCAAATCAAACTACAATGAGATAACACCTCACACCTGTCAGAATGGCTGTCATCAAAAAGAACACAAAAAACAGATGTTGGCAAGTGTGTGGAGAAAAGGGAACCCTTTGTACATTGTTGGTTGGAATGTAAATTGGTGCAGCCACTGTGGAAAACAGTAGGGAGGTTTCTCAAAAAACTAAAATTAGAACTACCATATGACCCAGCACATCCACTCCTGAGTATATATTAAAAAAAAAAAAAAAAAAACACTAAGTTGAAAAGATACATGCACCTCACCACTCACAGCAGCATTATTTACAATGGCCAAGATATGGAAGCCCCTTAAGTGTCCACCAGCAAATGAATGGATAAAGAATACGATGGAATACTACTGAGCCATAAAAAAGAATGAAATTTTGCCATTTGCAGCAACATGAACAGACTTGGAGAGCATTATGTTAAGTGAATAAAGTCAGACAGAGAAAGACAAATCTAAACACTGTATGTTGTATCTAAAAAATACAACAAAGTAGTGAGAAAAGCAAAAAAAGAAGCAGATTCACAGGTACAGACAAGAAACGAGTGGTTACTGGTCGTGGGTGGGGGGATGGCAATATGGGGGTGGGGAGTGGGAGGTACAAACTATTGGGTGTAAGAAAGGCCCAAGGATGTATTATACAGTACGGGCCATAGAGCCAATATTTGGTAATAACTGCCAACGGAAAGGAACCTTAAAAATTGTATAAAAAATTTGTTTAGAAAGTTAAAAAAATTGTTACATATTCTATTAGTTAGAATCCCAATAAAATGTTACTATTCAGATGCATTTGTTTTCCTTTGCTTTCCCAAAAAACAGAATTTAGATGTGGTTCATTTAAAAGAAGTTTCTGAAAATGCATGTCTCCATTACTTAACATATGTAGTTGGCTGAAACCATTGTATGTTTTGTTTTAAATACAATTTTTTAATTTGCTATTCTTAGGGAACAGTAGCTTGTGAAAATGATGGAGAAATTAGCCAGGAGGGTAGCATTTAAACAAACAGATCCAAAACATCAACAGAGAAAAACATATTTTAAATAAAGGTTAATGTATCTTGTTGGAAAAAGGAAGAAACGTAATTAGGAAATATAAACATTATACTATGCAGGTTCATAACCATTAGGCTTTTTAATCAATTACAGTTGTATATAGGGGTAAGGAAAAAAAAAGATTAAACCATTAAAGATTCAAACAATTTTTTTAAAAGCTCGAACTCTGAAAAGTACCTGTTTGCACATCGTGACAGCAAGAGCTATAGGATTTTTCTCAAAAAGAGAGAGCAAAGCCAGCTCAGCTTTCAGAGTTCCATTGACCTATCTAATTTGACCCTTTCAGCTAGGGAGAAGATTAACAGTTTAACACTGACAATTGCCCTATTTTTCTTTCTACCAAAAGGCTGACCCTAAGCAGCATTTCTCCGCCATTTTGCTCTCTCCTCTTTCATCTTTGCTTCCAGTGTTATCAAATTAGGACAAGTATAAATGGGGAAATCTGAGTAAGATCGGGGTTTTCAATGTCAGTACTCTGGTTGTGATATTGTACTGTAGTTTTGCAAATGTTACCATTGGGGGAAGCTCGGTAAAAGGTATAAGAAATCTATTATCTCATAACCGCATGTGAATCCACAATTATTTCAATAAAACTTTCAGTGAGAAGGAAGTTCCATTTCTCTCCATTCAGCCAGAGATTTAGGCATCATATAGGGATGAGTTTCATGAAGTTTTCCTCCTCTTTCAAACTTTACTGCTCTTTCATTACTCTTTCCCAGCAGTGAGTGTCACAATGCTTAAGCTTAAGCTATAGTGGTGTAGCAGCATTAAAAACAGTGCTTTTAAGAAAAAGGCAATGGAGAATTATTTTAAAGAGTTGAAAGCCAGAAAGTCACATGAGTCCATTTATTTATTTATTCTTATTTATTTATTTATTTACTTATTTTTTATTAGTTTCTGCTTTATAAAAAGTGAATCAGTCATACATATACATCTTTTCCCATATCCCTTCCCTCATGCATGTCCCTCCCTCCCACCCTCCCCATCCCACCCCTCCAGGCGGTCACAAAGCACCGAGCTGATCTCCCTGTGCTATGTGGCTGCTTCCCACTATCTATCTCCCTTACGTTTGGTAGTGTATATATGTCCATGCGTCTCTCTCGCTTTGTCACAGCTTACCCTTCCCCCTCCCCATATCCTCAAGTCCATTCTCTAGTAGGTCTGTGTCTTTATTCCCGTTTTACCCCTAGGTTCTTCAGGACATTTTTTTTTAAATTCCATATATATGTGTTAGCATACGGTATTTGTCTTTCTCTTTCTGACTTACTTCACTCTGTACGACAGACTCTAGGTCTATCCACCTCATTACAAATAGCTCAGTTTCGTTTCTTTTTATGGCTGAGTAATATTCCATTGTAACCTAAGTGTCCATCATCGGATGAATGGATAAAGAAGATGTGGCACATATATACAATGAGTCCATTTAAAAAGATTATTATTATTATTCTGGGATCTGTGGAGAATTGTTTGAAAGGAAGGGGGAGTGAAAATGGGGAAGATGGTGACGAAATGGTTGCAGCTGTCCACGCGAGAAGGGATGGCGGCTAGGACGTGGGTGGCGATGGTAATAGGGGAAGGATGTTAAATTGTTTTGGGATGTTATTAGCATTTAAGTTACTAAATTATTTTCCAAATTGCCCCTCTGTCCCGTCCTATGTCACCTGTGTTCTAAACTGCATGAGATAAAGAGCAATAAAAAGTAGGAAAAACCTGTCTGCTGCTTCTGAGTTAATGCTGGATCTTTGTGCCGCTTTGTGCCTCTGTGAAGACCTCGGCCTGGCCACGCAGGCTTTTCAGTTTTCTCGTGTGTAACGTGGGTAGTAAGCCCTTCCTCCAGGAGTGATTGTGAGGATTGGCAAGTGCATCCCCGTGTTGTCACATGGCTCTCGTCTCTGTGACAGGGTTGTGGGATTCCTGGGCTCCACACCTGACCTCTTGCTGCTGCTGCTGAGTGATGGCGCCTCATTCATGGTTTCTTGGTTTGTCAAATGAGATATGTGGGCCGTGCCCATAATTTTCAGGTTCTCAGTTCAGGCTTCTTTTAGCCCACAGTATCTGGGGTCACCTTGCCCTGTCCCCACTCCCCACTGGGACCAGAACTCCTTGCTCTGTTTTTTTGTTGTGCTCAAACTTACTCATGTACAGTATCTTCTGAGCAAAATATTTTGTGGCAAAGAGTAAGCCGGAAAAACTCTATATGTGGTCTTTACGGATTCTTTCAATCTAAGTATTAGGAGTGTTCTTAATGTCATTTTTTTTCTTTGTAAACTCAAATCACATCACTCAAGTTTTAACTTTTATGTTATATTTACTGGTTTAGACAAGTATGTATTTAATAGTGAAAGTTCAGATTTAAATTCAAGAAAATTACCTTCGTTGTGTCAGCATTCTCAAAGGATTACTTCTAAAGAATTATGTGAGAGGAAGAAACAGGCCACAGTCTGAAAACAGTCTGAATTTTTTATAAATGAAAAGCCTGAAGTGAATTCTCAGAAATACTTGATCTGAGTTATATTTGGCATTTGCAGTTGAAAATAGGAACTGAGGGGTGGTATTTAAGTGTAGCTAAAAAAAGAGCATCAACTGTTGCCTGGAGTAGGTGAGCTCTCTCCAAGAGAAGGTCCTGGAGACCTGGTAGCAACAGTCTCTATGGAGGAAACGGGCTTGAATGCTTATTCTGGTGTAAGCAGGAGAGCCTTTTAAGAGAAAAGCTATGTTAGCAGCTTTCTAAGAGAAAAGCTTTAGAGGGTCTGGCTTAAAATATGGAATGTAGCTTTGTTCAGGAAAACGAATCAAGCTGAGGTGTGATACAGGGATTGTGGTGTGTTTCTGCTCTGGTTTCCCTGTGGAGATCTGGTTGCAGGCTGTTGCTTCCAGTCGCGTGCTGGTCTGGACAGACAGCGCTGCTGCTTCTGGTGTGGTTCAGACCTTGAATGGAAGACGGTGACGATGAGGAAGATAATACTTGGAAGCTGCTGAAGGTCTATATCTCGTGTTCATGCTTTAAAAAAATCTATTAAAAAGAATTCTCTTAGAACATTTTGACAGAACAGATGCTGCTTAAAGAGTACAAACAGATTTTTAACCAAAAAAAAAAAAAAAAAAAAAAAGAAGAAGAAAAGAAAAGAGTTTGAGTAGGGGAAAGGGGAGGTAGTCATTAAGGGTCCTGTAATGGAGTATTAATGATTCCCAGATAGATTCCATTTTAATTTTATCATAAAGAAGTGCTACAGAATTTCATATTCAGATGCATCCATAGAAGTTACAATGGTCGTATGTTTGGAACATTTTTAAGTTTCATAATATAGTCCACCAAGGTTGGTGCTCCTGTCACTCAGGCATGAACATGTGGTATTGATATGAATGTAATGGGTCACATTGTGAATTTAAACTGTCCTCCTTTTGCTTATGATATACCAGATGGGGACAGCAGTGATGGGCTTCTTTTAACAGGCCTGCAATTCAATGGCAAATGAAGTATCACAGCAAATAGTCCATCCTAAACACAGGGTTTACCTGTCCATTGAGGACACAGAGACACAGATTTTAATTTAAAGGCATGTGTAGCTGTACAGTGCAGAATGTCACAAAGGAAAACAGTTTGTTTTGTGGTTGTATTAATGCTTCACTTATGTAAAAGGTCAGTTGTCTGGAAAGGACTCAGAAGTTGAAAACACAAAAAAATTAAAATAAAAATAACTCTGAACAGCCAGAATAAATGGGTGTTATACAAAGTCTGTGTAACAAACATTACAAGTTTTACTCAGACCCTCACTTATGGTCTATTTTTAATAATAACCAGAATTGTTACTTCTTCAGAATTTGGGCCTAATCTTCCTCCCTGGCGTATCCTAAGCCAATGGCCACGTAGATGCCATTATACAGACAGCTGCCTAAAACCGCACGCTGGACCTGCCACTGCTCATCTCAGAGTCAGCTCACCTTTTCTGAAACAAATTTAATAAAACACAGTATTCAGGTTGTTATTTAAATTTTTAAATTGAACTTATTTTGAAGAAACAATCGTTTTCCCAGTTTAGCCAGGAATTAAAAGGATGATGTTGCATGGAGTGCTGTCAGTTGGATAGATGGACCTTAGCAAGAAGTGATTTGATGATGAGGTGAAGAGAAAGAGAAACCTTAGAAAGCCCTGGGTCTCCACATGGAGCAGCTGGAGCTGTTTTGATGAAGGGCAGGCGGAGCTGAGTAGGCAGCAGCTTCTCAGGGTGTGTTACAGCCCAGCGGAGTAATGGATGGACTCAGAGAGCCATCAGGAGCCTTACATCATGTTTACTCAGCTTGATTAAGGAGACAGGAGTGTGAAATGATTTGGAAAGATTGCCAGCAACTATTTTATAAAGGTTTCTCCATTTAAAGAAATTAGCTTCAATCAGAGAATCCACTAATGTAGAATAATTCATTTCTCTACCGAAAAACATTCTTGAACTCCATTCTCGGTCAATGTTGGATTTTTATTGATGTTATTTTAAAGCTTTTTGTTTATTCTAGTTGTTTTAACATTTACCCTCCTCTCACACTTCCCCCAGATAGCAGCATAGTTTTTGTGCTATAACGCTGCTTTTTCAGAAACACCAGGAAACATGTTCCCAGACCTTGCAAGGAGGTATCTCTGGATGGTGCAGTGCACTGTGCCCCTGACCGGTGCAGTGCACTGTGCCCCTGACCAATGGAGGCACCTGCTCCTGTGGGTCATCAGCACCTCACCAGACCACGTGTGCATCCCCTCAGCACCTCACCAGACGTCCACCTTTGGGTCCCCTCAGCACCTAATGAGACCACCTGTGGGGAGGTCCCATCCCTTCCCGCTCTTCCCCAGATGAATGAGCTGCTGTGCCTATCCCCACACGCTGCCACATGAGGATGGCCACCACGGACGCCACACCTACTCCTGGGGCAAGTCATTTCACCACAGGGTCCCTTAATGCTGGAAGCAACCGGAAGCATTTATTCCTTGAGAGTGCAACATAGATAAGTTGTTACCCTTCTTCCCCTCTTTTTCCTTCGTTTTCTTTCACTTCCAGAAACACAAATCAAAGATAAATCTCTCTACCCAAAATATTACATTGAAGGGTTATTTGCATTTCAGGTTGTTAGTCATATGTTGTAGACTTGGGCAAAAAAGTCATCTTTGGAAAGGGTCATGGATTCTGAAATGCCTGACTTTGGATTAGACGGTATTGCTTGTCATTTGCGTGTGACCTCCTCCCTGCCCCTATTCTTAAGGGCGGGGACTATGTCTTGCCCTTATACCTAGTATAATTCCAGGACAAATCAGATATTCAACAAATAATTTGTGAAAGAAATGATTGCAGTTTTATATAAAACTCAGCGGTGTGATTTCTGACCATGTGAACACCATGTGACCAACTTGATGTTGTATGCAGAGCTGTCAATGTATACATACAACCATCTTTTTTGTCTTTTTGGGGAGGGATCCATAGTTTTAATCAGATATTCAGAAGGATCTTTGTTCCCCCCAAATATTGATAGCTATAGACCTAGGACTCTCCCAGAGTGGAGACTTGCACCTTGTTGTTTCAATTAAAATAAAATATTTAGGAGAAAGGATTTTTCTTTCTCCTCTGTACTTTGTTCATTCATTGAGGCCCTGATATGCGCCCAGTCTCTGTGCTGGATTCATGGGTGCAGCCCTTAATAAGACAGACACAGGCCATGCCCTCTTGGAGCTTAGAATTGGCAGGGAAAACAAATATTGAACCCATGATTACGCAGATCATGAAATGCTTTACTCAAAATTACACACTTATTGTGTTTAGTTACGGAGGGCAGACTTAGTAGATTTGCCATATATGGCGAAAGTCAGAAGCTGGATCAAGGTGAAATCTGAGACGACTTCGTTGGCGTCAGCGCTCCTTTGCTGCTCGGGTTTAGCTGCCATGTGGAAATTGGCGGCATTTGGCACCTCGGGGGTCATGGACAGTCAGGCCTCTGTGCGTGTTCCTTGAGCACTGCCTCTACGGTCAGCGCCTTACATTTGTGGGTGAAAAGCCTGGGGACGCGGAGAGGGAGTGGCCGACAGGGTGCGGGGGGTGTGGTTTTGCCCGAATCAAAGATGGCCGCCGGGTGTGCATCCCCGCGCAATTTCACGTCAGGTTCTGGAGCTGGGGGAGCCTCCGGGTTGCCCTCAGCGCCTCTTCAAGAAGTTGGCCTAAGGCAAAGAGGCGCAGCTGGAAGAGGCCAGACGGGGGCCTACGCTCTGGGCAGGGGCCGCGTCCACGCCTCCGCTCCTAGCTGCTGACCTGTCGGCCTTGCAAGGGTAAGTGGAGAGACGCTTTGAGGCGGGCGTTTGTGCTCCCAGCGCGTCCCCGTTTCCTCAGCTTCCTTGACTTTAGGAGTGAAAAGTGAGATTAGGCCCTGGTTGCCCCGACATTGCCCTCGCGCTGTCACTTTCCGGTGGCCTGGCACAGCCAGGAGGTCGGCGGCTGCAGCTTCCACCGCGGACTCTCCACGGGCACACTCGTATTGGCTCAACGTGTTGGTGCCCGGCTCGGTCTTCCTGGCGCTCACACTCTAGTTGCGGAACTGAATGGACACACGTGAAACTGTTGGGTATCAGTTGAAGAGTAATTAAAGGTTAAAAGGTGTGGTCTCGTACTGTTAATTAGCAGTGAATGTCGCTTGGCCATTGGAGCCGTCCCCAAATATTTTCTAGCGAAAGTAGCCTCGTATTGCTCAGAACAACCCGTGACCTTTTGTACCTTTCATAAAAACTAATCGCTGCCTTCGTTGTATAGATCATGCACGCGTATTATCTTTCCTGTTAAACTGCATGTTATGGAATATATACATATGTAGCTATTGTGAGCCCGCACGAGAATGTTCATAGCAGCATTTATATTAGTGAAACAATTTAAATGTCTGCTTGCAGGAGAATGGATGAACAAGTTACATTATTGGACAAATTGATGTACACAGAATGCTAAAAGATGGAAATTAATGAACTAAAACTATTAGTAATATTAATTTAGAGTCCATTAACATAATATTGAGATAAAAAGCAACTTACAGAAAGAGGTAAATGATATACCATAGATAAATAAATGTTTAAACATAAAACACACACACACACACACACAAAGGTGAAATCTGATAGGATTCATGAGTTCCTGCTTTGCTAAAGACTGTGCTAAATATATTGGGGGAAGCAAGGATGAGTAAGATGTGCATCCAGCCTTGGAGGAATTCTTAATCTAGTCTAGTGGTTCTCAACTCTGGCTACACATTAAGATCATTTGAGATGAGGGGAGAAAAAGTAGGCGACTGACATATTCTCACTCAGGTAGGAACTCTTAAAATGGTATAGACACTTCGGAGAAAGGTCTTTAACTAAACATACATTTACCCTATGATCCAGCAGTTCAAGAGGAATGAAAGCACGTCACAAGAATATTCATAGCAGCTTTATTCATAATAGGCCCAAACTGTAAACAACCCAAACATCCATCAGCTGGGGATGGATAAACTATGGTATAGCCTTACAGTGTGATACTCAGTAGAAAGGAGTGGAGTACCAATATACACAACATCATGGAGAAAGGAACCGTATACCAGTGTATGCAATGCATGATTTTGTTATATGGAATCCTAGTATAGGCAAAACTAACGTACGGTGGAAAATAAAAATCAGAACTGTGGTTTACCCTGGGGATGTGAGGATGGGAATTACCTGGAGATGGGCTTGCAGGAACTTTCTGAGGTGATGCTAATATTAAAAAATGTTGGGAAAAGTGTCACTTGCAGAGCTATAAATAAAAATTTGATGTTTTCTTCCTGCTCTCCCCTCTCCTCCCTCAGAAATTTTATCTAGGAATGGGGTCCATGTGCACTTTAAAAGCTCCTCAGATGATTCTGATGTCCACTGAGATTTGAACTGTTAAATAGGATAAAGTACAAACGAAAGCTGTTGTTAACAAATTACCACAAATTTAAACAACACAGATTGATTATCTTACCATTTTGTAGGTCAGAGGTTTGGGTTGGCCTGGATTCTTCTGTTGTGGGTTTCACAAGAACAAAATCAAAGTGCAGGTAGGCCTGTGTTTCTTTCTGGGAACTCTGAGGGTGAATCTACTTACAAGTTCATTCAGGTTGTTGGCAGAAACCAGTTCCATGTGGTCGTAGGACTGAGGTCCCTGTTTCCGTGTTGGCTGTTGGCTGGGGGTCATTCTCAGTTTCTAGAGGCCACCCACATTACTTGGCTTCTGGACTCTCCTCCATCTTCAGACCCAGCAATGATGGGTCAAGTCACTCTTCATGATCTCTGTGACCACAGCTTTCGCCGCATCGTTCCTCTGTTCTCTTCTTTTGGCACATCTTCTGAGTGACCTTTCTGCCTTCTTGTTTGCTTTGAAGAGCTTGTTTAATTACATGAGCCCACCTGGGTAAATCCAGAATACTCATCCTATGTTAAGGTCAGCTGATTAGTAACCTTAATCTACCTGCAGAGTTCTGTCGCAGCAGCACCTAGATGGATGTTTAGCTAAATAACCAGGGAACGAGAATGCTGGCAGGATGGCATCTTTAGCATCCTGCCTACAGTAGAGATTTACATGGAAAATGCTGGGGTTTCAGAATAAAGAGAAAAGACTTTCAACAGGAGAGCCTCCAGGGAGCCTCTTTCGAGGAGGTGGCGTTTAGTCGTCACTCAAGGCAGTTCTAATCGATGCTGCAGAGCCAGAACAGGAGAAGGAACTGGAGGTGGGCTAATAGTTTGAGTGTCAGTGTGGAGAAAGGAAGTGTGACAAAGTGTGATCCCCTCGGAGCAGCCTTTATTCCATAAAGGCACTCTGTGTGTGTTAGTTATTATTTACACTGAGTCATTCAGGCCACTGTCAGAGTAACATCAGATATTTTTAGATCAAAGTAGAAAAATAGGAGGAATGTCAAAAAGTTACCCACTTAATGGGTAGAAATATTTTTAAAAGGACTGGGGCAATTTCGTAATGTGATATTTCTATCACCTCCTGTTTGGCTGTTAGAACCCAGTAGAATTACATGTGAAAGTCCAAAAAGTTATTTAAGTATTTCCAAACATTTTAAAACTCCAAATCTACTGATGAAAACCAGAGAATGTGGCCTTCCTTTATATGCCCCCACGGTATGTACCTCTCTGACCATTTTTAGTGGACTTTGTACCCTGCTTGGGTGGATGATGACATCAGTACCATTGCAGCTTCTGTGGAGAGATGATGTGGCCCTGTGGCATCTATCTAAAAACTGCAGCCTTATCAACTGATTTTTATAATAATCCACATAAAGGAAAAATGCTTTTTGTAAGCATTAACTACTCTATACCACTTATCTTCTTTTTTATTTTACTTATAAGCTGTTAGAAAGGATTGTGTATACATTTTTATTTTGAAAGGCAGGCATTCATCACTACAAAAAGTCTTAACAATACTTCCTGCCAGTCTTTTAAAAATACAAAGGTTTTAACTGCCTGTGGTCATTTTTATTTACCCTTCTAAAGGATGTGTACATAAGGGCTAAAATACTGAAATCAGCAAACTAGTTGGTTGGTTTTTTTTTTTTTTTTTTTTTTTTTTGCTAAAGCTGGATATGAGAAATAGAGTTCAAAAGGGAAGGCCTGGTGGCAAAAAGCCGAGGCGTCTTTTCATGAGGACCAACCAATTACGCTTTTCTTTGGTGACTCGCAGTTTGCTCTTTAAACTTCTGGAGCACCTAAGCGACCAAACCTGTGAAAGTCTTTCCAGACCTGTCTTCCTATCCCTTGCCAGGGTTTGTTTTCTTTCCCCCACACCTGAAGAATTGGTCATGATGATCAGAGGCCTGCTAAAGGAAGCCCATCCTTTCTTGGAGTTGCTTTGTGCGTTCTGAGTAAGTAGTGAACAGGCAGCTTGACAGCAGTTGATTGAGCTGTCTGCACCTGCACAGGAAGCCCTGCTTTCTTCACCATGCTGCCATCCTGCCGTGATCCCTGCTGCCTGGTGTCCTAGGTAAAGCTTTGTACTTTCATATTCAGAGATACTGGGAACTGTTTCTGATTTCATCTTTTTCCATTCATTTTCCCACCTTAATATGCTAAAGTATATTTTCTGATAGCTCTAAGAGATTGCTGTTGTTTCACTTATTTTTTCTTCTTCATATTTCCACAATGCTGTTGACTTTGAGGATGTGTATATATTTTTTGCCTCTCTACCGTATCAGTTTCATGTTTTCCTTTAGGAAAAATTGAATTAAAAACATGTGAACCAAACCTTTAGAAACTCAGGCAGTTTCTTCAGGTTCTTAGGTTCTTATATTTTCCTTGTTTGTAACAATGAATTAAAAGCTTACTGTAGGGGGCTTCCCTGGTGGCGCAGTGGTTGGGAGTCCGCCTGCCGATGCAGGGGACGCGGGTTCGTGCCCCGGTCTGGGAGGATCCCACATGCCGTGGAGCTGCTGGGCCTATGAGCCATGGCCGCTGGGCCTGCGCGTCCGGAGCCTGTGCTCCACAACGGGAGAGGCCACAACAGTGAGAGACCCGAGTACCGCAAAAAAAAAAAAAAAAAAAGAAAAGCTTACTGTAAAGCTCCTTCCAGGGCTGTTAACTTCCAGTAAGTGGTGTCAGGACTCTTATAGGTACCCACATATATTTTCATGAAAAGGTCAAACTCAGATTTTTGTTGTTTTTATGTTATTATTAAAAAGTAGAGAATTATTTGGCAGTATTTGCATTTGAGGAGAACTTTTCAACCTTAAAAAGTTAGTAGATTTGTAAACTTCACATTATTTCCTGTGAGCAAAGGAGGCTATGAGCTGGCAATTCTGAGACTGTATAACGTTATGCATATACTAGGATTAATAAATAAGCAAATAAAGTGTACATGATGAGAGCCAGGTTTCTGTCTATAGGAGAAAGAAATTACAAATCAGGAAAAGGAGGAAGGTTAAAATGAACCTGTGCTGTTAGATTGGAATTGGAGTTATAAATGTGTGTTCGTAGTTTCTAATGTGTAGACGGACACAGAGGTGTACTGAGTGAAAGGCATGAGTCAGTGTACAGACAGAGGTTTCCTAGCTCTGCCTGCTGAGAGTTTCTAGAAACAATGACACCCAGTAGCCATGACCAGTCTAGCATCCAGACCTGGGTTTCTAAATACCATTCGCCAATAAAAGAACCAGGGCTCCTTGGAGAAGTGTTTGGCTCTAGGTCTGGGGCAGGGAAAATACAAGAGCCACAGGACATCTGTGGTGCCAGAAAGCTGCGTAAGTGCTCAGGAAAGGGGAGACCTGCCGAAAGGGCACTCTGGCCATCTGGAGGGGCTGCAAATGGCCAAGGCTGGGCAGTTAGAGCAGAGAGTGATAGTCTTGGATTATGCTCCTTGGAGCAAAAGGAATGTCCACTGAATATATATATATATATAAATGGTGCAGAAGGGACAACTTTTTCTTACAGAAGAATTTCAGTTAATACCTGTAAAAGCAAAGAGGGAAATAGAATATCACCATTAGGCAAATACCACAGTAATTCTTGCGCACAAGGTCCAGTGATGGGTGCTCAAATTTGTGGTGAAAGTTTGAGGAGAAACAGGATATTTGCATAGTCTCAAATTGTCCCTCCCAGATATTAACTACAAAGGGAAAAATAGGAATTTTACCGTGTAGACACCAGCACATACCACCTTAACCAAGTGATCCGGGTTACCCTGCCAGTGGTAAGACGTGGATGTCACAAAGCCTGTGATATGACACGCTGAGAAGGACACAGCGTCACTTCTGTACTGTCCTGCCTCAAATGCCTGACCTCACTGTGAACATGAGGAAACACCAAGCACACTCAAACTGAGGGAGGACTATGCCACACTATAACCGATCAGCCCTCCTCGGACTGTCACGACCATGAAAGGCCGAGCAACTGTCACAGATTGGGAGAGACCAAGAAAACACAACTACTAAATAGAGCGTAGGATCCAGGATAGGGTCCTGGAATAGAAAAGGGCATTAATGGAAAACCTGGTGAGATTCAAATAAGATCGGTAGTTTAGTTAATAATACAGTACCAATGTTAATTTCCTGGTTTAGATAATTACAGTACAGTTATATAAGATGTTAACATCAAGGGAAGGCTGGATGAAGGGTATACAGGAACTCTGTACTATTTGTACAACTTTTTTGTTAGTCTAAAATTATTTCAAAATAAAAAGGATGCTGGATACTTAAATGTACAAAGGTGTGTGTTCAAGGACATTAATTATTGTTGACTATAGCAAGAAATTAGAAATAACATAGATGTCCATCCTCAGGGATTAGGTAAATTATGTTATATTCATGTAGTTAAGAGTTATTAAAAAGAACCGCGTAGCACGGTGTGTACCTGATATGGATGTCACAGTGAGGAGAGGGGTGCAGAACGTGCCAGCATGCCCCCGCCCCGCGTTGCTTGCCTGGACTCTCATCCCACCTCCAACACTTAGCGTGGATTCTGTGACCCTGGGAAAATTATTCCTCTTTTCTCGGTTCATCAGTTTCCTCATCTATACATTGGGAATAATAATAGTATCAAGTTATGGACTGGCTGTGAAGATTAAATGTGAAAACCCCTCTAAAGCACTCAGGATAATACTTAACATAGTATTGATAAAATATTAATACTTTATTATTTTCTAGGAGTAAATGGGGAAAACCCCCAATATAACATTAAGTATCAAACGATGCCATTTCTGTTAAAAAAATCTTGTATGTATGAATCTTGGAGATTAGATACTAATGTGTTTAATGGTGGTGGTGTTGGAGGTGGGCAGCAAATCAGGGAAATTCCACTTTCTGAGTTAAATATTTAAAGTTTTCCATAAAGTACACAGTTAGAGAAGTATACATGGCGGCTTTTTAATAGAAGCCTGCTATTAAATAGAAATTATTAAGAAACGAAAATGGTATCTCTCAGGCTAACAGAATTGGGTAGTCATTCTAGATGAGGGTCCAAGATCATATGACTTGGCGTCTTCGTAGTGGAAAGTACAAGGGCCTGACTCTGCTCTTGGCCAGTATCTATAATCGCCTGGAACATGATTCTTAATTTGGAAAGCGAAGAACTTAATGACTCCAGCATATAATTCTAGGCTGTGAAAGGTTATTGTGAGAATGGGTGTAACAAGCTCTTTGTCTTTGTGGGAAATAAACCAAAAGGCCTGAATTGTGGAGTTGAGCCAGAAATAAGTAATTCTGATAATTTTCATTGGAATCATTAAAACCCTGGAGTACAGCACCAAAATGATGTACTCTCCAGGCTTATAATTATAAATAGGATGGATTTCAATTGCTTTTTGACCCCTGGGCGGTGGTAGCCCGCCCGAGTTATGATGGGGGCCAGAATTCACTACTGTCTTAACAGAAGCCTTCTATATTTATGTATAGCATAGACAGAATATATAGAAATGGACATGTAAGTAACTACATATTTTTAGAGATACGGCCTATGTTCATAATTTGGCTATGACATCAGTTTTTTTATGATTATAAAGGTTTTTGTTTTTGTTTTATTTTCCCGATGCTTGCTTCAATGCCGGTGGTTCTTCGTAGTGCTGGAGCTCTAAGCCTGGCCATTCTGATGTAAGTGTGTAGAGGTCTCTGCAGCAGATTGAAGGCCCATCTGTCTTTGTGATTTTGAACTGCACAGGGTTTCTAAAAGGACCATGATTGGAACTAGGATGAAGTGTCAAGTGTAAGTGTATGCTAGGGATATAGGAAGACCATTCCAAGAACTGAGAATAAGAGGTAAAGTGAGCTGCTGTTCTCTTGCATTTGTAATTCTCTTTCATATCTTCCCTATGAATAGGCCTCTCAAAGTTGAATCACCAAAGCTTTCCAAGGAAAAAAGTGATAATGTTGAAAGCATATTTTCCTCATTTGACTCTTGGTAATGTTTTTACACATCTTTTATCCTTTTTTCCTTTAATACTTTTGTTTAAATATACAATACTGGTTGACCTGCTATTTAAAAATCATTTAGATTTCATTTACGTTCCACATTTTCCTTTGGGGCGGCACCTGCTTTTTCCTTCTGTTTGCAGTCTTCACTGATTCATCTATGGTAACTGGATGTCAGAGCATTTTCCTTTTATGATTAAGTTAGATGCAGTGCATTGAAGCCCATATTGTTATACTGTAATCTCTGGAGAGCTTAAAGTAGATGAGAGAGGGGATCCCAAAATGTATTGTGCCACGAATACTGGTAGGTAATTTTAGCACAAAATTGGGTTTTAGAATATTCCATTTTAAAGGTACTGCTATATATAGCAAGTGCCTACTTGTAAGTGTAGAGACTATACATTGAGTAGCACAGTTCCAGTGTTTGTGGAGTTTTCCATGTTTCCCCAAATACTTTGGTTTCTTAAATTCTATGATTTTAATATCAGATAAAATTGACGAGCTGCAGTGGACACTGCTCTGAAGGTGGATCATGACAGTAACAAGCTCCAGGGAAAGAGCAGTGGACTCTTGGAGTCACACCATCTTGGGTGAAGTTCTGACCCTGCCATTTACTGGCTTGTGACATTGGGCCAATTAATGAAGCTTTCTGAGGCTCCTTTCTCCAAGTACAAGATGGAGATAACGTTACTTCCTTTGAACAGTTGCTATAAGGATTAAATTAGGTTGAATATGTCAAAATGTTTAGCACATCCTCTGGCTTATAACTAGTATCTACAAGCCTTTCCCCCCACCTAACTTGTTCTAGTCTACTTTTTGCTCAGCGTTTTCTAAGATGTAACAAACAGACAACAGAAAACATTCTTTAATGTATTGGGGTCTGAACATTTTTGTGAGTTTTCACTCTTCCTTTCATTGCTTTATTCATTGTTCACTGTGAAGAACATCTTTCTGGAGAATGAGATCAGCCCTCTGCCCTAAGGAGGCACTCAAGCTGGTTCACACTTAGGAGACACTGGGGGAGGCCCAAAGCAGAGAGAGCTGGACCCCACGGGGGCTACAAGGTGTGGGTGCATTACGGCCAGCTTCACAGGGGAGGTGGAAGTGATGTCTAAGCAAAATCAGGAGGAATCGGAGACAGAGTAGAAGGGATGGAGGGAGTAGTGTGCTCACTGGCTCTGGGGATGCATGAGAGAGAGGATTTCCAGGTGACTCCTGGGATTTAGGTGTCTGGTGGTGCTGTTTCTCTGAAATTAGGAATGCAGGAGCACTTTTATTAGAGCTGGAGGTAATGTTAAAGGTGGTCTAGTCTGATATCCCTGAATTTTTAGATGAGAAAACCGAGGAACTTGTAAGGTTGGCTCAAAGAAGAGCTGAGGATTGTTCAGGGTCGCTCAGTTCAACTCTCCCTGCTTTAATAGGAGTGCAGTGATTTGATTGCTGAAAGAGGCCCTAAAAAATAGGACTCAAGGTGTGCTGCGTTCTACTTGAGAATTTTACACATGAAACAGCAAGACATTTCTGTCTTTGTAGCAAGAGAAGGTCACTGCAAGCTGTCAGAATTGAGGGGGAATAGTGAAGTGGAAAAAGGGTACAGCTGAGGTCAGAATTCTGAGGAGAGAGTGACTGGGTTGCCAAAACCTGGTGCTGGTAGAAGCAGTGTGGGGATCCAGGCTGAGTGAACACAGCAGGAGCCGTCAGCTTAGGGCCAGTCAGAGATCAGAGTCAGGAACAGAAGACAGTAAGCAGAGGCACACTGCGTGGATGAGGAGTCGGCCCAGAGACATCGCCTGGACAGCAGCTGTGGAGTGGCCTGAGGTCGGACCCCTCCTGCGGGCTGGCCGGCCTCCACAGCTGTCGCACATTTGGCTGATAACTCACACCTTGCACTTTTGTTCCTCTGAGCTTTTTCATGAAGAAGAACGTTACCAAGCACTCTGTTATCCCAGATTTGATGTTACATTATGAGCGGTGTCTTAAAATTTCTTTTGGAAAGAACCTGTGTTCTAAAATTAGCTGATAGTGTTAACTTCATCTGATGTCTTATATTCTTTAAAAATATTTGGCTTATACTTTTGCTACTAAAAAATGGAATAACTTAGAGTTCTATGACTGTTTATTAATGGTGCAAGATACGGTATTTATAAAGTGGACCCCTTATCTGTAGACTATTAGACACATGAAAAATGGAAGTTTAAAAAATAAATCTCAAAGTATATCATCCTCTTCTTCATATCCAACCCTGTAATAAAACACAGGTGTTTTAGGGCATTTTATGGTTGGTTCACCACAGAGTTCAAACAAATGCACTGTATTTACGTTTGATGTTTTCCAGGTTTGCCCAGCCCTCTGTTTCTTTAAATACTCATGGTATTTCAACAGTGAGCCTATAACTAATAATTAAGCATAAGAACACCCATTTTCTCCCCTTATATATCCTAGTCTTCTTTCTTCCACAAAGATATGTTTATTGCCTAAAGCCTTTATTTCTGCTGTAGAGTCATGTGCCTTCTTGTTACTGTTTATAACTGAGCATAGTTTTCAATCTAACTTGAGTTTTTCAGTTGTTTAATATTTTCTTTCTTAAAGATATTTATCACTAAATTTTCATCCATTTGAATTTTTCCTAGTTTTCCTTATGTGCCTTCCAAAATGATTTTTGAACATTGAACTTATTTATTATTTAAATCACCAGGTAAAGTCAGCATTTAGTTTGAGCTGTTCTGAATAATCTGTGATACCTAGGTGCCTAAGGATCTTCTTAAAAGGAAAAAAATCATCCTTAGGGTAGTTTTTATCTTACAAATATATTAAAAGACACAATTTTAGAAAAAAAACCTCACATTTCTTATAGAACCCTTGGGGGGGGGTGGTTAGAGAATTCCTATTTTTGAGTAGAGCTTAATCTTGTCTGCTTCTTAGCAATTCAAGAAAACCATTTCTGGAAAATGATCAGTTCATTAAAGGCTAACCAGCCCTTTAACCCATGTGATGTTCATACGTCTCTCATGGGGTCATCCTTCTAGTATCTAGTGTGAGTTTTCATTTTGGAGCCGAGAGAAAGGTGCCCTTTTGGCGTTCAAACCTATTCATGCTGTTGTTTAATCTGTGATGAAATTTACATTTCCAATAGTGATTAGAGTTTTCCAAGTTTAATGTGTAGTGTGTTTGGTAGGCACCCTTTATAATTCGGGTTTCTGTGTGGATTCAAATGTATCGTCTGCTGGATTGTGTCCCCAGAAAAAGCAACTGTATCCAGTAAAACATGATAGACCAGCCCTGTTGATCTTGATAATGTGCATGTTGTCTAATCATAGACCATTAGAGTTAGACGCCAGCCTTGAGATGCTCCTGGGGAACCCCCTCATTTGACAAATGAGAAAACAGGTTTCCGGAAGCAATAGTGACCTGTTCAAGACTCTGGCTAGTGTGGACATGTGAAGCCAGAATCGAGACGAGTAAAGCTAATTTTCCTTCCCCCTGCCATGGTTTTCCCACATGCCGGGATACCTCCAATTAGACGTATCATGCAAATAGGTTACTAGAAAGTCAGGATCATTGTCTGTGATGCACATGCCGAGACAGGGAATGAACACTCAGGTCCTGGTTTACTGGGCTTTGCCAGTGACCCGAAGTCAGGGATTCATATTTCCCGATTCCCTTTCCGTTGCCCTCCTCCCAATATCACATTGATTTAAGACTTTTAAAATCAAGCAAAGATAGCTTTTAATATTTCTCACCTGTAGGTAGAAAAAAATTACAGGCAGTTTCTCTTGGTCACCAATTTGAGTAGAAGGAGCAGTACTAGTAACATGTGATAAGGCTCTGTGCAGGGGACCACACACATCAAACAATAAGAAATCAGATTCAAGCAGATCAAAATCAAAGTTAAAAGTTAACCCCATGGTATGAGATTAGTTTTGTGTGTCTTTTTTTTTTTTTTTTTTTGTGGTACACCGGCCTCTCACTGTTGTGGCCTCTCCCGTTGCGGAGCACAGGCTCTGGATGCGCAGGCTCAGTGGCCATGGCTCACGGGCCCAGCCGCTCCGCAGCATGTGGGATCTTCCCGGACCGGGACATGAACCTGTGTCCCCTGCATTGGCAGGCGGACTCTCAACCACTGCGCCACCAGGGAAGCCCCTGTGTGTCTTTTTTTAACCAAAGTTCAGTGATATCATGGCTATAAAATTAGAAAAGGCAAAATAGACCTGTACCCTGGGAAAAAAATTTAAAATATCAATATATACTTTTTATCCCTCTCAAACCAATATCTGCAAGACTAATTTATAGTCTTACACACCTCATAAAGCCGTACACTTTTTGAGTAATGCATTGAAAATACCTGAGTTCAAACAAGAGTTCCATCATTTTCTAACAGTGAGCCCTAATTTCCTCATTTGTGAACTAATACAGTGTTTCTCAACTATATGCATGTTAGGATTGTCTGGGGGAATTATAAAGGCAACACAAGGCAAACTAAGGAGGTAGTACAAGCCCCCACCCCCAGAAAGCTCTGATTCTAATTGATCTGGGTTGGGACTGGTATTGCTTTTAAAGCTCCCCGGGTGATTCTAATGGACTGAGCCACTAGGCCAGATAACTTTGAAGTCCCTTTAAAGTTCTCATATTCTGCAATTTTGAGAAGTTTTAATGTCATTTAGTCCAACAGCTCACTCAGCATAACCATCCCTGGGTATTTGAAAAGCAGCCTCTAGTTTTTGTGTCAACATTCATGTTGAAAGAATACTCATTATCATCAGAATCTTATTATTCTTTAAAAGTTTTTCCAGATAAGCAGCCAAATTTGCCTTGGGGAACCAGATAATAAATCTAATTCCTTATATACTTGATGACCTTTCTAATACTTGAAGATTACTCTTATGATTCAGCCAAGTTGTCTCTTAGGGCAGAATACCCCCAATTTTTCACCTCTGTTCATGTGACATTATTTCTATATCCCAGCATCCTGCTTATCCTGCTCTAGGGATAAACTGGGTTGCCATCATCTCTGTCAAGTGTGTTCCCCAGAAGTGAACACGGTCCCTTGATGATCAGAATAAGAAGCCTAGAGGGCTTTGGTGATTGTCCTCCTGTCAGGCTCTTACTGAATCCCTAGTTTGGATAAATAGCTAATTATTTACCGATATTCACTGATCTATAGATACTACCCAAAGGAATCTACAGATTCAATGCAGTCCCTATCAGACTACCACTGGCATTTTTCACAGAGCTAGAAAAAAAATCTCACAATTTGTATGGAAACACAAAAGATCCTGAATAGCCAAAGCAGTCTTGAGAATGAAAAATGGAGCCGGAGGAATCAAGCTCCCTGACTTCAGACTATACTACAAAGCTACAGTAATCAAGACAGTATGGTACTGGCACAAAAACAGAAATATAGATCAATGGAACAGGATAGAAAACCCAGAGATAAACCCATGCACATATGGTCACTTTATCTTTGATAAAGGAGGCAAGAATATACAGTGGAGAAAAAACAGCCTCTTCAATAAGTGGTGCTGGGAAAACTGGACAGGTACATGTAAAAGTATGAGATTAGAACACTCCCTAACACCATACACAAAAATAAGCTCAAAACGGATTAAAGATCTAAATGTAAGGCCAGAATCTGTCAAACTCTTAGAGGAAAACATAGGCAGAACACTCTATGACATAAATCAGAACAAGATCCTTTTTGACCCACCTCCTAGAGAAATGGAAATAAAAACAAAAATAAACACATGGGACCTAATGAAACTTAAAAGCTTTTGCACAGCAAAGGAAACCTTAAACAAGACCAAAAGACAACCCTCAGAATGGGAGAAAATATTGCAAATGAAGCACCTGACAAAGGATTAATCTCCAAAATTTATAAGCAACTCATGCAGCTCAATAACAAAAAAACAAACAACCCAATCCAAAAATGGGCAGAAGACCTAAATAGACATTTCTCCAAAGAAGATATACAGATTGCCAACAAACACATAAAAGAATGCTCAACAGCATGAATCATTAGAGAAATGCAAATCAAAACTACAGTGAGATATCATCTCACACCAGTTAGAATGGCCATCATCAAAAAATCTAGAAACAGGGCCTCCCTGGTGGCGCAAGTGGTTGAGAGTCCGCCTGCCGATGCAGGGGATACGGGTTCGTGCCCCGGTCTGGGAGGATCCCATATGCCGCGGAGCGGCTGGGCCCGTGAGCCATGGCCGCTGAGCCTGCGCGTCCGGAGCCTGCGCGTCCGGAGCCTGTGCTCCGCAACGGGGGAGGCCACAACAGTGAGAGGCCCGCATACCGCAAAAAAAAAAAAAAAAAAAAAAAAAAAAAAATCTAGAAACAATAAATGCTGGAGAGGGTGTGGAGAAAAGGGAACCCTCTTGCACTGTTGGTGGGAATGTAAACTGATAAAGCCACTATGGAGAACAGTATGGAGGTTCCTTAAAAAACTACAAATAGAACTACCATATGATCCGGCAATCCCACTACTGGGCATATACCCTGAGAAAACCATAATTCAAAAAGAGTCATGTACCAAAATGTTCATTGCAGCTCTATTTACAATAGCCAGGAGATGGAAGCAACCTAAGTGTCCTTCATCAGATGAATGGATAAAGAAGATGTGGCACATATATACAATGAAATATTACTCAGCCATAAAAAGAAATGAAATTGAGCTATTTGTAATGAGGTGGATGGACCTAGAGTCTGTCATACAGAGTGAAGTAAGTCAGAAAGAGAAAAACAAATACCATATGCTAACACATATATATGGAATCTAAGAAAAAAAAAGGTCATGAAGAACCTAGGGGTAAGACGGGAATAAAGACACAGACCTGCTAGAGAATGGACTTGAGGATATGGAGAGGGGGAAGGGTGAGCCGTGACAAAGTGAGAGAGTGGCATGGACATATATACACTACCAAACGTAGAATAGATAGCTAGTGGGAAGCAGCCGCATAGCACAGGGAGATCAGCTCGGTGCTTTGTGACCACCTAGAGGGGTGGGATAGGGAGGGTGGGAGGGAGGGAGATGCAAGAGAGAAGGGATATGGGAACATATGTATATGTATAACTGATTCACTTTGTTATAAAGCAGAAACTAATTCACCATTGTAAAGCAATTATACTCCAATAAAGATGTTTAAAAAAAAAATGAATGTTAACTTCTAAGTACCTTGCCACCGCCAAGTTCTTTCCATTCTATATAAATATTCTGATAAGAGTATATTTATACCAATCACTTTAATGTAATATATCCAAATAAAACAGTCTTCAGCCCCTTAGACTTATTTCTCAAGTAATAAGAAAGCCAGGGGTTTCTCATTTATTTTATTCTAAATCACAAATACTATTGAATTTTCACAAGAAAATAGCCTTTTTATTTTATAGCGGTACATACATGCATTTGTACATAAAATAAAGGAATTTAGGTTCTATTCATTCATCTGTCACCTCAAAGTCTGAGGGAGTCTGGTCTGAACATTGATGTATTTCACAGAATTCTAGAACTCTAGAGTTTAAGCCTTGTGACTCATAAAGTCAATTACCCTTGCTTCATATGGGTGGAAGTCGGGGGTTGAAGAAGTTATGTGGAGGGATAAGGTTTCTGCTTATACTTAAATAGGTAAACTAGATTATAGGAGATGTGCTCAAATTCGTTATAATTACATGCTGTTTTAAGAAACCTGGAGTATTTCAGAAGCTGCTTTCCATAAAAACAATTTATATGCTAATTTTGTTATTTTTATTTATTCTTCAAAGTAGATTTTTAATGAATTCTGCTAGACAATCTTTGTTTAATTTGCCAAATAAATTTCCTGAAACATAATTTTATTATTCAGATGGGTGTTCCTTAAATTGACTCAGACAGAAAGTTTCTGACTCCATCATTGAAAAATCATTTGAAGAACCCTTGTTGATATCCAGTAATCCTTTGTGTTCTCACAGTTTCATCAGCCTGAAAAATCTGTACTGATTCTCTTTATGAATATTATTTTTTAGTCCTTGTCTGATTCATTCTGAAAGGTCAGTCTTTCTGTGTAAGGCTTATACAAGGGAGCTTGCCAGTAAAAACCGTGCTGCAGGGGCATAGAAACAATTTCAGAGAAAAATTGACCTTGTAAACCCTACTTTCCATCTGATTGCTTTTAGCTTCAGGCATGTTTGTATGACTGTAACAGAATATAAAGTATACGGGCTGCAAATGAAGCATTCCTGTCCTCTGTGAGTCTTAGCCTGGAGGGCAGTGCATTTGCCCGGGCTCATCTGCGGTCCATTCGCCAGCTCAGCATAGATTTTTCTTGAACTGGTGTTGTGAGCAGCTCAGCCATCGGTTGTGATTGTGTATGCTAAGGCTTGGTGGTCAGTATTACTCTCTAAATTACTGGCTTTAGGGATATAAAGAAAAGCATAGTCTTTGATGTGAAGGTCAGATTCTCCCTTTAACAGAAAAGGCTTCCCTTTAACAGCAGAATTTTAATTTTTCATCTCAAATGAGGACTGTTGCTTTTGTAGTACAGAAGGACTTCATAATGACACTGCTTTTCTTTGGAAGCCTTTGATTTTTAGTTTTAAGAAGAATGATATAACACCTTACAAAACTTCAGAATGAGAAATTATGATCTTCCTTTCCTTTTGTTGACTTTCTTTGTTACAGTCATAGATTCATACACTTAAATCAGGAGTGGGGGGGGCTTGAAGATACCTAACCCAGTCACCTCCTTTTATAGATGACACTGCCCAGTACTGTGCATTTGTTTCCTTTACGTCTCCCCGGGACAGGGAAAGCTCCATGAGAGCAGGGACTTGCTTTACCTTGGTGGCTGCTGGGTCCGCAGCAGGTACACGTTCAGGTTCACCAAGCACTGAAGAACCTAGGACGTGGGGAGAGAAAGGGCTGAACCAGGACTGTCCAGTCAGTGAGCAAAATCTGACCCAGTAACTTCATCTGCTGACTACAAACTTTGTGCCTTTTTCATGATGTAAAAAAAAAAAAAAAAAAAAAAAAATTTACTTGGGAATCTTAATTATTTGGGAGCTTTAATCTGTAAAAGATGAGACTCATATACAGTTTACATTTATTGGGTACTGTTTTTCAGGCATATAAACTACTTATTTCTTTGAACCCACATAGTCTGCAACTCATGATTGGAGGTATTTTTAATCCATATTTTTTTATAGATGAATAAACTTGGACCTTGAAAGATTAATTTACCAGGGGTTACGCAGAGTTAAAGCCAGGATTCAGGTCTCTTTCTTCTGCTTCCAAGTTTAGTGATCTTTCTACCTCTGCCTTTTATGTGGGGATCGATGTTTGTCAATATGAAGAATTACCCAGGCCCACGGTAGCAGTTATTTAGCTCAGTGCCTTCCGTACTGCAGACTTTAATGCCTGTAGAATGTAAGTAAGTGCTGGCTTAGCTAGAGGTCTGTATTTAAAAGGCAGCAAAGGAAGCATTACTTCCCACTTTCTTTCATCTGCGGTGATCGGTCTTGGCCCCCTGTGTGGTCTTATTTGAGGGGCTTTTCTGCTCCTTTACCTTTTTCTCATTTTCCCATAATTGGACTTGGATTTCTCAGTTTGGTCCTAAATGATTTGCAGGCTTCAAAGCTTTCCTGCTAAATTTTTAGTGGATACCCCTGAGATGGAATGTACTAAGACTTAGTTGAGGATTAGCATCTATAGCTGGAAGAAAGATACTGCCTTTTTTTGTTTCTATTAAGGGGAATAGAGAGGAACGATGACAAACTAGGAAATGGGTAGATACCACTGTAAGCAGGATGCATTTGTCCACCTTCTGTGAAAGTGATAAACCTCCTCTTATCCAGTGACATTTTTGTCCAGGCTCAATTGGACTAGTTTCTTGGGACTCGGGATAGTGCCATCACATTGCCACTTTGGTATATAACTCATCTGCCAACCACTTTTTGGCAAAAGTCATGCATGAGTAATACCACGGTTTCCTATACATGAAGAGTGGAGATTTAAGAGGGGATGGTGTTCTGTAGCACTGCACTTCGGTGCGGGAAAGAGGCAGCTGCCTGTCCACAGCAGGATATACCAAGTTGCTACCTCCATTTCTCAGTTTTCTCTTTCTCTCTTTCTCCCCTCCCTCCCTTCTTTCCTTCATATATATATTTTTTCATCTATCTATCTATCTATCTATAAGTTTGGGTTGTACAGCATCATAATTCAACCTGTGATTACCATCCATCACCATACAGTTGACCCCCTTCACCCATTTTGCCCACCCTCCAACCCCCTTCCCTTCTGCTAACCACTAGTCTGTTCTTTGTATCTCTGAGTTTGTTTTTGTTTTATTTTGTTTATTCATTTGTTTTTTTAGATTCCACATCTAAGTGGAATCATATGGTATTTGTGTTTCTCCATCTGACATATTTCACTTAGCATAATAACTTAAGGTCCGTCCATGTTGTCACAAATAGCTGGATTTCGTTCTTTTCTATGGCTGAGTAGTATTCCATTGTAGTGTCTACCATATCTTGGCTATGGTAAATAATGCTGTAATGAATATAGGGGTGCATATATCTTCTCAAATTAGTGTTTTTGTGTTTGTCAGATAAATACCCAGAAGTGGGACAGCTGGATCATATGGTAGTTCTACTCTTAATTTTTTAAAAACCCTTCATACTGCTTTCCATAGTGACTTCACCAATTTATATTCCCACCAGTAGTGTATGAGGGTTCCCTTCCTCCACATCTCTCCAACATTTGTTATCTCTTGTCTTTTTGATAATAGCCATTGTGACAGGTGTGAGGTAATATCTCATTGTGGTTTTGATTTGCATTTCCCTGATAATTGGTGATGTTGCACATCTTTTCATGTGCCTGTTGACCATCTCTATGTCTTCTTTGGAAAATGTCTATTCAGATCCTCTGCCCATGTTTTAACCGGGTTGTTTTTGTTGTTGAACTATGTGAGTTCTTTATATATTTTGGATATTAACCCCTTATCAGACATAAGATTTGCAAATATTTTCTTCCATTCAGTAGGTTGCCATTTTGTTTTGATGATGTTTTCCTTCTCTATGTGGAAGCTTTTTGTTTTGGTGTAGTCCAATTTGTTATTTTTGTTATTGTTTGCTTTTGTTTTTCTTGCCTTTGGAATCAGATCCACAGAAACATTTCTAAGATCAATGTGAAAGAGTGTACTGTCTACATTTTCTTCTAGGATTTTTATGGTTTCAGATCTTACATTCAAGTATTTAAATTCATTTTGAGTTAATTGTTGTGTATAGTGTAAGATAGTGGTCTGTTTTCATTTTTTGCATGTGGCTGTCCTTTTTTCCCATCACCATTCACTGAAAAGATTATCATTTCTCCAGTGTGTGTTCTTTGCTCCTTTGTCATAAACTAATTGTCCATATATGTGTGGGTTTATTTCTAGGCTCCTAGTTCTGTTCCATTGACCTGTGTGTCTCTTTTTATGCCAGTACCACACTGTCCTGATTCTGACAGCTTTGTATTATAGTTTGAAATCAGGGAGTGTGATACCTCCAGCTTTGTTCTTATTTCATTTTTCAACTGTGGGTATTCCAATGTTTATTTCTTCTAGAAAGATATGTTAGAAACTTTGACCTTTAAAAATCATGACACTTAAGAAGTAGAACTTACCATTTTTTAACAACAACTTTTCTTTTTTTCCGAACGGTGTATATATTCTTTACATCGTACCAAATCCTTTTATCCTTTTGGGTAAAGTGTACATTTAGCTAAAGGTACTAAGAGATTCAGGGGAGGTTCTATTACTTCATTCTTTTGTTCTCTCTCTATATATTTTTAAATATCCTAATTAGATGTTGTGATCAAGGTTGCTCTCTACGAAGGTACAGTCTTCACTGCATTTCCATTCTGTTCTTTCTTTTATGTTTTTCATTGGTTGAAGAGTCAAGGGCAGAAGATGGAGTGTATTGGCAAGTAAAGGCACTTAATTCTGATCATCTTTTCTTTTCTTTCTCTTGACTTCCTCTGTGTTGTTGTGGTTTCCAGTACTGGGGTTTGTGGTAGACTGTCTGCAGAGAGGGTCACCTGTAGTTCTTCCATCCCTGTGTGCACATGCTATCCTACCCATCTAGAGGGTGGAATTATCCCCACCCCCCTCCCCCTTGAAGGCAGGGCTGGCGTAGTGTTACAGAATGTGGTAGAGAGGGGCGGTTCTGAGCCCCCGTGTGAGGAATGAAGTGCAGGCTCTCCTGCTGCAGAGGGAAGCCTGTGGTGGGAGCATTGAGGCTCTGCAGCCTGCACCCGGCACCATTCCCAGATGCAGGAGCAAGGTCCTCGAGCTTCCAGCCCCATGGGAGCCCTGCCAGTGCTATGAGGGCAGGCAGAGTGGTCTCCTGAGAGAGGCCCCACCCTGCACACCCACAGAGTCGTGGGCAGACTCAGTAGTACATGGTGTAAGCTGCTGACTTTGGGGCAGCTTGTACAAGACTTTTATGTCTTCCAAGTCTTCCTCCTCTCCTTATGTCTGTGGCTGTGACTGTCACAGTGACTGTCTGTCCAAGTACACCAATGACCCTGTATTTCTGAGGGACCTTCTAAGCTGATCAGTATTTTTTGCTGGGGTAAAAATTTGTTAAACATTCTTCAGCAGCTGTTTCTCATTTTGTTTTCACCAGCTTTGTATTTGTCCTCACTTGGAGCAGCAGATTCTGTGTCTTTTGAAATGCCCCTAGATGTCATTTCTCTGGGGCATTCAGTGACACCACTTTCTTGTAGTTGTTTTCAGGAAACAAAAAATTATTCCTCTCTTGCAAAAGAAAACCAATGAAAAAACAATTGACTGATTTCCTCTGAAGAGTAAGTTTCCTGCTACCAGACTAGAGCATTCTCACTGCTCAGACCCTACATGTAGCTGGTGGACAAAGAGCAAAACAGAAGGCTCTGAAATAAAAAACTAAAGCAAAGGCCAAGATCCAGGGAGAGTTTGCAATGTACATTTTCTGTTCAAATTGTAAGTATTCCAAGGAAACACTAGAAGGTAGTTATTTCGTTTTATTTTAAATTTCTGAAAGGATCTGAAACCATTTTTAAACATATGACTTTTAATTTCCTGAGTAGAATGAATGCTTGTTCTGAGGTCCTTGTATCAGCTTCTGTAAGCAATTTCCTTTGAAAGCTCAAGGTAGTATTTTTCTCATTTTGTTGTTAGTATTTTTGTACTTTAATTAAAGGTTTATCATTTTTCCTGTTGTCTTTCTGCCTAACAGTTCCTTTCCTCAAACTCTTCCAAACAGTTGAATAAAGGAATCACTGGGATTATATTTCATCCAGGGATGTAAAGTTTAAGTATCAAACAGATAGAAGATGCTGGGTTTAGAGGATCTAGTTGCTTTTTTTAACTTAACGAGAATCACATCAAGCCCACCTTAAAGCTCTGTTTACTGTTTCCAAGCTTGTGTCATTATTAGTGACACTGATTCCTGAAGTCATTAGTCAGTCGTTAGCATACATGTTTTGCTGTGTAATGAAGAGGCTTTTTGAGGGGTCGGGGGGAGGAGAGAATTTTCTAGAGAGGACAGAGGGGGATGGTTTTTAGGAGCAAGTTCTTTTTCCTTAGTTTCATTTAAAAATAAATATTATTTTCAACCTTAACTAGGTACATGGGAATTTCTACTTGGTTGTCACCTCTCCAAACCAAAAATGCTATTATAAGCCATTTATGTATTTTTTCCAGCATATTTCAATTATGTGTATCTTTTCTTTCAGTTATGTTTTGAATTTCTGAAAAATGGCGGCTACATACTCTTAGCTTGTGAGACCGAGGTTCCCACTGGACGCTGGGCACTGCTTGGAGGCGTTCTGGTTGTTGGCACTTTGGGCCGCACGCTGCTCAGCCTTCTGTACTGCGTCGTGTCTGGCGCACAGGAGGTGATCAATAAGTGCTTATGCGTGTGCGGAGGAGAGGCCAGTGAATGTGACAGTAGATGTGGGGTGTCTTTTTTCCTTTCTCTTTCTTTAAAGGTACTGAGGGTGGGCTTTGTTAAGATCGAGTTGATAGTTCAGATATAAACTATGGTGGTCTCGTTCATATGAGTATATACAGGGTTTTTGCATTCCTTCCTAACAGTGACAGAGATCAAAGCTAGATAAGTTTTTAGTTATGATATGGGGTGTGTGTTTATACTGGAGAATACTTGCCGCTTAGCCTGAGAGAGAGACGCATTGACAGATGAGAATTACGGTGAGGTTGATGATCACGCCATGTGTCTTTATCCCTAAAACGTCAGGTCCTCATTTTGTTGTCCTGTGGTTGCGGAATGAATGTGGTTTGCAGAGTTGTTCCAAAGTAACATTCCATATTAAGAACATCTCAAAAGAAGTGGTACACGTGGAAAAAAACACAGTGTACTACTTGTAATTAGAAAAAAACCAATACTTATTGTATTGCTTACTTTTGAAAGTGAAGGACTAGAATTCCAGATGAGGCCCCTATTTTAGGAAAGGGGAAATTGCTTTGCTTTATGATGCTTTCTTTTCTAGTCTCCATGGAATTCAGGTTTTGCTATTTTAATGAAAGAGGACATGAATAATGAATGAGATAAATAATGAGAGTTGTTTTTACTGGGGGGAAACATCTTTTAAAGCACGGTAGCAACATTACTAAGAAAAATTGCGTTAGCAACTTCCTCACAAGGAAGGTTTAGCAGGGATTTATTTCCCTCTCCTGTGTGGTGGGCTAGAGGTAGGGATATGAAGGATTTCCCCCCAGAACGGCATGTATGGTTTTTCTTAGTGCCCTGATTTTGTTCACGGCCCAGAGTGAGTGCTAGCTGTTTTGAGGAAGAACAGTGTTTAAAGGTAACGTATGAGACAAATGCTGGGTAGCTCTTCTTAATACACCATTACTACAGATTGTCCGGTGAAAATCCATACCTTTTCTAAGCCATACTTAGAAAACTAATTAACTTGAAGTAAAAGCGGAAGGGAAATCAAAACCAGTTTGAGCTTTTTCTTTAGCTCATTCCTTAAGCTTTACAAATTACCTGGTAATTGTAAGAACTTAAGGATTGTGGCTTCTGAGGGGAGTCCAGTTCAGAAATCTTGGCTGTCTAGCAAAGGAAGTTCAGAGTCTCAAAGGGAAAAACCAATTAAGAACTTAGGGTTCATATAGCTGATGAAATCTCCTGCACTTAAAATTATTTATTAGCCTCTTTGTTTAATGGCTACATTTTAAAATTACTCTTTTTGTTTTTGTTTTTTTCCTTTGGGATGGAAAAGGGGCAGGAAGAATCAAAGTTTTCCATCAACTTTTTGAACACTACATTTTTTGAACAGGGAGACACAAGGAATTTATCCTCTGCTTTTCTTACAAGGAATTTATTCTCTAGACTGAGAGAACGGACACATAGGCCCTTTCCTGGGCCCCTTCCCAGCTTCCTTTTCATATTCGTTCTGATGGCTCATACTTCTTTTTCTTCTTCGGACAGGAAAGGGTCATCCAAAGGTGATTTCAGGCCCTCAGACTCTTGTCCCTGCCGGCCCTGCAGCTCTGTGCTCTGGGCTTCTTAGCTCTGCAGCACTTCCGCTTTCCCTTCCCGCTCTTCACCCACGCTACTCCCTCTGCTTCCAAGACTCCACTCTGCTGCTCACCGGCCAACTCAGACTCCTCCTGCACGTCCTCCCTTAGATGTCCCTTCCTGAGAAGCCTGCCCTGTTGTTGAAGATCAAATTAAGCGTCCTTTTTGTGTGTACTGTAGCATCTGATTTGTAATTGACCCTAATGCTTACACTAGACTGCGGGATTGGAGAAGGCAAAGGCCCTGTCTGTTGTGGTCACCACACCACCAGTGCCTGACCCAGAGAGCTTGGCACACAGCAGGCCCTCAGCTATTCACCGGACACTTGGAATGAGTACTTTTACATGCTGAATTGTGTGACCAGAGAAACCAGTGAAGACAGAAATGATCAGTGAAAGCGGGTCCTTGACCTGAATGATAAACTCCTTCATGGGGACATTTCAACACACATACTCCAGCTTCCTCCTTCCCTTCTGTTTTTCTCTTTTTCTTATAATCACTAATTATCCAGCAAATCTTTTTTGAGGGCCTAATATGTTTCAGTATTATTCTACGTGCAGAAGATAAAGCAGTGACAAGTCCCTGGCCTTGTGGAATTTACATTTTAATGGACTAAATGGATAAAAATGGGTTAAATATGAGTATAGAAATAGGCTGGTAGGGCATTGAGGAGGCCAGCTTGGTGGGTAGGGTATGTTGCAAAGTCAGACTTTGAATGGTTCCCCTTCAGAGCATAATTTTACTTTGGAAAGTAGGTGGGTAATGGAGAAGTATATATAGCTTTCAAGCAAAGGAGACTTTTAGTCTCTAATTAGTATGCAGAAACTGAAAGTAAAAAGACCAGTTTACACAAGATTGCCAAAATAGGGGAAATGATACCCAGCTTGGAATAGGGCAGTGGCAGAGAGGTAAAGATGACTAGAAGAGACCTTTTTCTGTGGGGTGTGTGTATGTTGTGTGTGTATGTTTGGATTTCTTTTAAATTCAGCAATATAGTTTCTAAAGAAAATTTCCTAGATGGTGGACTGTCTGGATAGAGGTGATGAAGGAGAGATAAATTAGGACTATTTAGCGCCCTACATTTAGAGCCCAGACACGAGCAGCAGGAACATTGAGAAGGGTGGGGCAGTCGTTTTGGATGGAATTAAGAGATTTGGCATAAGTTGCATCTGAGACTTCATCAGAGGAGGTTCACTCAGTTGATGCTTATTAAGCTCCCAGGAACTCTTTATCAGGCTCTGGGGTCACAAAGACACAAGACAGACGAGACCTCTGCTGTCACGAAGTTTACATTGTACTGGGCACACAGGGGAGAGGATGGAATTGCAGGCCAGAGCTGGGAAATCTTCTGTGACTGCATGACTCGAAGTCACGGGAATGGATGGGGGTTTGGGTCTACGCAGCAGATAATCCTGAGTGTATAAATCTTTATATCTAGGGTTTGGTATCATAATGCAGTAATTGTCATCAGTTACACAGCAATTCATAGCACAATAAAGAAAGAGATAAGAGAAGATCAGGGAATTACTGTGGCTCTTTTAACCAGCTATATTCCTTTTCCATATGTGGAAGAAAAAACATATTTCTTTGTCTTTAAGTTCTAAGCTGTCACGTTATTAAAGTTCAGTAACTTAATGTTTCTGCCTGCTTATTACTTGGCAACATCTCACTAACTCACCGATGTCAATTTAGGCCGGTCTCCAACAAATGCATGAAAGAAGTAGAGGCCAGCAATTCAGATGACTTTTTAAACAGATTTAGCGTGTGAGTACACCTCTGGGTTTGGGGAGGTGGTGTTGGAATCAGGAGGGATCTGCATCACGGCTTCCCCATCATCCTTGTCTCTCAGTAACGGTCATGAACTGCGAGGTTAGTGTCTTGGCTCAGAGATAAGGATGCTTTCGCACCGACTCTTCTGTTGCCATCTCAAGCTGTTTTTTTTGTCCCCAAGAACAGCACTTTCAGTGGGTGTGGAAGTGGGCGGGACGTGAAGCAATGGTTTGCATCGCATTGCCTGGCTACAGCTTTGGCGTTTCTTCCCTTTTTCTTTCTCTTTGCGTCATTGCTACCGGTGTCAGTAATTGTATTTCCCCCTCACCCTTGTCTCTCCGGGAGTATCCCAGAATCTCATCATGATGTGTTCTTTCGAGCTGTGGCAGTGTTCTCAAGCAATAACCTCGGAGCTGTTATCTGTCCCGTCTTACAGGCTGAGTACTAGAGGAATTCATAAAAGAAATAAAGTTCCTCTCGCTGGAACGTCTGCTTTCTCTCTCTCTGGTTGTCTTTTACTTTTGGACATAGCCTAAATGAATATGCACTAGATGCCCCAGTCACCAAAAGGAGGGGAAACAGAGCATAAGGTAGGAGGGTGGTAGAGAGGAGTGCCAACCCCATTGCCTCGAGTGATTCCAGAAATCAAAAGCCACCCTCCTTGAAGGAAGTATAAAGGATTTTACCCCTTTAGGACACCGTGTGATAGAGAGACCTGGTTTTCATCCTTCTTCAGGTCGCAACCAAGGAAATCTGTAATATTAGTTTCTTCCAAGCTCTGTTCCTACTCACATCTCCTCCTTTATCTATTTCTGTCCCTTGTCTCTAGTGTCTCTTTTCAAAGCTGACTGTTTTCTGAGTTTCCTAAAGAAGAAAGAATTCTTGGGGCTTGTGTTGAGTTAGAACTTAAAGGATGGATAGGATTCGGGTGTCATAGAGGCTTATGCCAGACATGGTTTCAAAAGAAATAACATGATTGGGAGCCAATAAATAGAACATGTTTTCTATACTGAGAGCTTAGTGAAAGGTTACTTGGCAGAAAAGAACTAGGAAATTGGGTTTTGCTTGATGACCTCCTACATGGGAGAATTCAGTTCACTTTGTCTGTGTCTCTTGTGAGTTTTTAATATACGTTCCCCCCACCTCAAGCCGGTAACTTTGCCCGAGCCCACCTGCCCCTCCAGGTCTTACCGGTGTTCCTGTCCACTGGTCAGGGTTGGTCCTTGTCCATTTACTCCTCCTTCTTCCAGGAGCTCACACTACTAGCCATTTGTCCCCTCGCTCCTTATTTTATCCATGCATTCATTTATTCCTCTCTCCATTCATTCATAAGTTCATTCATTCGAGAGTCATTTGTTAAGCAGTATATACCTTTCTCACACTATCCATTACATGCTCACATTAAATTTTATACCCACCCTGGAAAGAATTATAAGGAGATTTCTAGCCTTAACATTATTGTTCTTTGTTTTGGCTTCTCAGCATATTGTTGCCTCATTTTTCTTCTTCTGGTAATAGACCCTGTAACAGTCCTTGAGAATAGATGTGCCCCTCCACTTGTCCTGATGCCAGGATCTCCACTCCACGTGTGCTTCCAGCCTCACCTACTTGTATGTGACCCAAACCCTAGGCTCGTTTTTTGTCTTCTTTTAGTATATCCATTCTTTTTATGTCTATTATCATTAACTTTTAAAAGAATACTTTTCCATGTAACTTTCAGTCCTTTACTTGTATTAATATGGCTGTGATAGCAAATCACTGCTGCAGGAACAGCAGGCTTCCAGAGGTATTCTGGTATATATAGATAGAGAAGTTGCCTCTCAAATTAATTTCTGTTTCAGGGAACATGAGAGGAGATTTAAAATCAATAAATGTTTTTTCAGTGACAGTGTGTGGGAGAATCAACTCTTCTCCAGAAATTAAGTCAGAAGAAAAAAACGTGTTCTTAAAATATATTAATTTATTTTTATGTACTTGGCTTTCATACGATTGTTTATTTATAAAGGGCTGCTGTGCTTAGCTATGTTTATACCTACAAATTTCATTATTTCATAAACAATGCCATGCCCCTGACACACTGTGAGCTATTACTGTATGTGCAGTACCAGAGGAAGTGGTGTTGGACATGCCGAAGGAACGAGCTTTGTTCCTTTCCTTGAGAACTCTGTGTATGTGTGTGTCTGCCTGCTTTTTACATTTGAGAATTAACAAAATAAAAAGGGAACTCTGTTGTGTGTCTTGTATTTCTTTCAGGATGTTGCTTGGTGCTGGGCATTTAATAGATCGTCAGCAGAGAAATGCCTGTGGAACTAACTTGCATTACATTGAAATAGCTAACTAAAGGATCCTCTTAACAACCTGCTGTAAAATGAGAAAGTGCACTGGATGATGAAATACAGAAAAGAAAGAAAAATTACATCCATATATGCACAAAGGCACTTGAGGAATGTGTGTGACACCTCGTGCCTAAGTGTTCCTGTTAGGCCCTGAAGATGAAGATGAACAACACCCACAGTAGTGTTGATGATTATGTCTAGTCTTTTCAAAGGAGCTGGAGCATAGGTGTAACTTATAGCCATACACCTTCCGCTCGCACCTGAGTTCACGCACAAAGGAAGAGATGTTGTGGGTTAGTCCTGAGAGGCGGGACATTGACTGTGTTAATTCACCGCAGCAGGATTTCTCCCAGGTGCCTATTTGTCTGCTTGCGTGCTAGTGCAATGGAAAACATTTTAAAAGTATGACTTCTAGTGTGTGCCCTTAATCTTACAGTTTAAGTGGGAAAACAAAACTGCTAACATACATACCGCAACTAGCAAAGGACACAAGACATTTTGTAATTGGTGCAAATTATGGAATTTGCATAGCAATGTTTAAGAGTTCAGAAAATGAGAGGCTGGTGGGTATATAGCCCTCCAGGGGAGCTCTCTGGGGGGGCATGAATTTGGACCGAGCCTTACAGTTAGCTGAGATTTAGACAGATGGAAAGGCTACCTGTGGCGAGGAGGGAAGGGTGTTCTCAGGTTAGAGAAGAGCAGGATGGGGAGGTGGGAGGGGGCGGGGTGTGAGTTGACGGCGGCCACCAAGGGGACGTGGTGCTGGTGGGGGCACTGGGAGAGCCTCCCTGGGCGAGGAGGCCGATGTGCTGTCCTGACCCGGGCACAGCTGCTGCTGCTTCCTCCTCCTTGAATGAGACTGACTCCGTCTCCACTGATGATATTTAGATACATTTATTCACATCTGTACTCCCTGTGAGGATAGGGAGGATGAAGGGGGGAAATGGAGGGAAAGATTTAATGTTTGTCCATTTCTTAAAGATTAAGTTTATGTTTAGGGTATCTCACTTATTACCCAACTGAGGGGAGACTTTCTAAGGGACTTCTCGGTAAGAGAAATCTCAGGCTGTCAGGTGTGACTAGTGTTTTTACTGTGCTGGAAAGAGAATATGTGCATTTTAAAATTCGGGTTACCTTTTTACTTGTAACTGTCAGCTCTGTAAAGTAGACCAGGCAAAGGAAGGGCAAGTGGTGCTTCTTTGAAAGAGGGAACAGCCCGCTCCCTGTCGAGTCAGGGCATCTGTGAGCCTCTGCCGCATATATCTCAGTCCTCCTGGCATATAACCCCCACGTCCTTGTGGGTAGTAAAGTTAAAATTTTAAAAATGTTCTTTGATCTTCCACCCACTGATTTAGTAGACATTTAAGTTCAGTACTGCAGCTGGGAGAAAGGGAGGTTGAAATATAATTTCTGCTGTAAAAAAACAAAAGCCTCAAAAATCACAGTCTCTGTGTACTGGTTTAGAAATTATAACAATAAAGTGGTTTCTGTTTTAGAAGGTGTTGTTAGTCCTCACGCTTTAATCTACATGGCGTTACTATTTGTGACCTACTTAAAATGGTTGTCCCTGCAGTGGGAACAGTAAGTGTGTAGCCCTCGGTTGACTTGTAGGCCTTTTTCGAAGCTGTCTTTTAATTGCAACCGAGAGGCTAAATACATACTGACTATAATTTCCTGTGGGCTGGACTTTATTGGGTGAAGACGTGTGATAAGTCTTAGTCCAAGGGAACCACTTCGTAAACAGTTACCCTAGTAATTAAATAGCTCCTCCCCATTCTGTGTTAAGATAGGACACATTGTCCAGAGTGATCTTCTATCTATGCAGAATGATTCCTGGAGCAGGAGTCAAGAAATCCAGGCCCTGTGTTGGCCACGCTGGTGCACTGCTCTGCGGCCTTGGGCAGTTCACACACAGCTTCACTTTCCTCGTGTGCAAAATGAAACATTACATTACCATCTCACTAAATGTCAGTTTTTTAACTTCTAAGGTTTTTATGATCCTAACTATGCTACAGAATGTGGAGAAATATAAAAGGATAAATACAGTGGTCCTTGGTCTCCTAGTTACCTGGGGCACAGTTGATTCCTCCAGGTAGGCCTTTGTAAGCATGTCTCAAAATGAATCTTCTATCAAATAGCACTGTTGCTTCCCCCAACCCCTTTGGAGCCTCTATAGAACTCTGGCAGATCTTAGTCAGAAATAATTGATCCTGAAAAGGAAAACATTAAGATCACTTGAAAAACATATCAGAAATTGCATACACCTTGTTTGGCCAGAGTGAATGTTCTGAGAGAACGCCTGCCGGCCAGTGGCAATAACATGATTCACTGGGGCCCCAGGGCCAGGAGGACTTTGTTCTCAGAGGGACATGGACAGTGGGCAAAGGCTTCTTTCCCCAAGAAAACCAGTACAGTGTTCATGATTTGATCTCTTTGTTCACATTGGCTGATGAGGCTTACCCCTCAGTATGAATATTTCTGTCTTCATGCTTTTTTTTTTTTTTTTTTGCGGTACACGGGCCTCTCCCTGTTGCGGCCTCTCCCGTTGCGGAGCACAGGCTCCGGACGCGCAGGCTCAGCGGCCATGGCTCACGGACCCAGCCGCTCCACGGCATGTGGGATCCTCCCGGACCGGGGCACGAACCCGTGTCCCCTGCATCGGCAGGCGGACTCTCAACCACTGCGCCACCAGGGAAGCCCCCATGCTTTCTTTTTAAATAAAGGCTCCTTTTGGTTTCCCCACATCCTGGAGAAGAGTGATATAAAGTAAGAAAAATCAAAACCGTTAGAGGTTTTAAAACATCACTACTACTAATAAATCACTGTATTTGAAAGTGAGCTTTGAACCTTCTTTTCTGGAAGATGGTTGTGGTAGCCGTGTGTGTGTTTAGAGTGTCATTACATGAGTGTGTCTGCACCCCTGTGATGGGTTGTAAGCCATGTGCGGAGCACTATGGAGGTGGTCAGGCGGGGGCGGGTTCTGTACTAAAGGCTGGATTTCTCCTGCAGTCTTCCTGGCAGAGTTAATATGTACTTCTTTAAGAGTCTTTCACTATTCATCTCTTTTTTGGGTCAGTTTGCGTATGATATTTTATATTTCTGTCCCAATCAAGAGCTGCTAATTCTTGCTACTTTTTGCCAATTGTAAATAGCTGTAAACATATATAATTCCAGGTAGTTTGAGGATGTGGATACAGTTTTTTTTCTCTTCTTTTTTTTTTTTTAGAAGTTTTGCTTCCTGCATCGCTTGTCCTTTACTCAACAAAGCTGTTTTCCCTTTTCCAGATGTTTTATTAAACATCTGGAAATTCAAAGAGTCTTCCTAAGAGGCTCGTAGAGTGCAGTTGTGCCCAAATGTGTGATCCAGTAAACACCTGGTGGCTTAGGTAGGGAGGAGTCATGGGAATGTGCCTGGGTATTTGATGCCCAGTCCAACAAAACAAGGTTATGTTTTCGTATCCAAAGCCAGAGCTTTGGCCCCCCTTGCAGGGACTATCTCTGTAGGTTTTCTCTGTATGAATGAATTCTGCTCTACTGGGTATGGCAATAGTCCTTAATGGACGTGTCACAATGGACAGTCATAATTGCATGTAGGTTTTTATTTTACACTTTCTGGGCATTGAGGATGAGAAAACTTACATATCTTCACTTTTCTGTGTTTCAGTGAGAGAAGTACACTACTTGTATCACTATGAACACAAGAGGTATGAGTAGTACTTTTTAATCCTGTGTTTATGTTATACAGAATGCTTTCTTAGCTATTACCTCAAACACGTTTGGCAAAACAATATATAAAATACTGAGTTTTGCTGTACACATGTGTGCTATATTCCTGAAAAGCTGTTTGGTTAAAATGAAACCACTTGACCATAGAATAGTAGGCGCAGGCAATTTCAGGAATGGACATAAAATATCCTGGAACAAGCAAGTCAGTCTTTCTCTAGAAGGTGTCCGTAGATGAGATCTACCACCTCACTAAACAGCGCTTCCTCAACCTAAAGGTGTTCAAGCAGTAACTGGGCAGTTAGTCTGAATATTGAGCAAGGGGTTCAGCTAAAAGAATATTTGGACTAAATGATTTTTAAAGTCTTGCTCAAATGAGCTTCTGTGATATATATTTTGTTGCGGTTTAGCACAGATATGAATGTTGTTTTAAATTAAGATGACCAGTAGCATATAATAAAGGAGGAGATGCCTTTGAAGATGTCTGCTGCTTCTGCCAGTGTTGCTTATGTGACTTGAGAAAGTGCTTTTCTTTGGAGTCCTCTAAAAGTGAGTAACGCAGAGGCCTGGGTTTGGTCATTTTTTCAGGCCAGACACTCGATTTCAGATTTTTAAATGTTTCATAAGGACTTTGTCTTTTGTCAAATACCCTAATACAGTCTGGTTCAGAGGAACTTTACATATGCTACAAATCGAACTTATTACTGTGGCGGTCTCCGTGGAGCCCACTCATACTCCTCTTCCAGGTGCCTTCCAGAAACTGGTTGATCAGGGAGAACAGAGCAGAGTGGTGTGAAGCAGGCTGCCTGACAGTCGGAAGTCACAGCCACCTACATTTCAATCTCTGTCTTCATTCTCCCCTGTAGCCTCATTCTCCTGGCCTAGAATAACTCTGTTACCGCTCACATTCCTTTATCCTTCATGCTCACAGGATCTCCACGTCAGCTGCCTGACAGTTTTACAGATGTCTGTGGCAGTTGGGTGGATCCTGAAGTTCTGTGATATCTGTTTTTGCACATTGTCTAAGGATTTGTGCTAAACTCTGCTCTCCTCACTTGCCTTTTTGTTTTTAACCTGCTTTTCCCATTTTAGCTTTTTGGGTTTTTTTGCATCAAACCCCTTTACTTTCAAGCTCCTTTTATCTCTGAATTAGAAAAATGTTCTGACTTGCTACTTTCTTCTACCATCATTTCCTGTTTTCCTCTTACCATCATATTTCATCTCCTCAGGGCTTTTAGGGATTTTAGTTCCAATTGAATAACATTTCAGGTCCTGGAAGTACTTGTGCCCAGGAACAAGGCTGAGACGTGAATACATGCCATAGCCATACTGTCTTTCTGTTAATATTTTTTCTGATTATAAAATTTATTAAACACTTGATATAGAAAATCTTTAAAGTATTAAACATGCTTTCAGTTTTCCTACATTCCAGAGAAAACTAAAATTTTTGAATATTTTCTTCTAGTCCTTTTTATCTGTCTGTGATGCTAAATGATCTGACCTCTTTGTAACCCCTGCCCCTGCCTGCTTCCTACAAAAACAAAAAAGAAAACACACATAGAGAGTGTGCTAAAGCTGAAGATCTTTTATAATTCCTTGTGGGGGAGAAAAGTAATGTGAGCATGGAATGGATAACATGGGAAATAAGTAAACGCTGCTCTCTGATTCTAGAGAAATGGACATGTGTGAATGGAGGAACAGATGAAATAAGGAGTGTGAGGGTAAAAGGCTGTTAGCTGCACAGCAACCTTGTGAGGGTGCTCTGTTAGGAAGTGGGGGGCGGTGAGCATCTGTAGGCCAGCTCACAGGGGAAGGTGCATCAGGGCCACTGGAGCAGATATGAAACAAATCTTCGTTCTACCAGATACACTTAAACAAAGTCTATTAAAGCCGGGTAAAAAGTGGGAAGTGACATACAAGGCTGTGAGTCCCCAAGGCCAGACTCCTGGGTGCCCTCTTGGAAGCTGACTGCCACACACCCTTCTGAGCTGTCTGTGGCCTTTAGTCCAGCCTTTTATTTACTGGATCTCGTAGGGGAGCTGGAGCAGGTGAAAGTTTGTGAAATGGAAAGAGAAGGTTTGGTTCTGATTTAATTTACACGTAAAAAAGTCACCAAGGCAATCTGTATGGAAAGAAAACAAAGGAAGTAATGTTTTTTTTAATCTTTTAAACTCAGTCATAATGGTAGGAATTCATTAAAGCCAGTACTGTGGCAGCTTTGGAGAAAAACCTAAAAGAAATTATGTAAATAACTAATATACAAATACTTAAAAAGATAATATATCAAGTATATTTAACACTGAAATTGCGGTATTTTTCTGCAATTTCGCTTCATATTTTTTTTTAAAATTGCAGCAAAATATGTTTGGCTCAAAAGCTCAAAACATTATTATTGTGAAAAGAAAAGCACAGTTAGAGTGCTTAGGCCACGGTTACGATGCGTGACCTCCAACCTGGCCGATGGCAGTTGCTAGAATCGCACTGTGCACTCGCCGCCGGCTCCCCTGCCTCCCATTCTGGAGCGTTTTTAAAATTTTTCCTTTAAATGGCCCCTTACAAACAGTAGGCCTGTTGTAGATGGACAACACGGAGTGAAATGCTTGCTCTCTGAAAAATAGTAGGGAGAAACATGGTTTCCTTTGGTAATTTGTTTATTTTTATTTCATCCTGTTCTGGTTTTAAATTATATATTGGAGAAGCAAACAAAACTTCCTAGATCTTGGGACTCCTTTAAAAATGTCTGATTTCAGTGCTGTTGGCTAACTTCCATTTTCTCTTCTGACTAGCCATATTTTGTTCACATCTGAAGAACCTCAGGTTAAGCCCAGAGGTCTGAATTTTGTTCTTAGAGGAAGGTGCATCCTGGATGGGCCTCGTCTGTTTGGAGTCTGGCAGGAGAGGGGTGCCTGGGGCTTGGCCTGCTGCTGCTGTGCCCCCAGCTCGGTCCTGGAGAAGGCGGAGTGGCTGTGCTCACACACTGTCTGCGCCAAACACAGAAATGGAGAGATGTTACCTGGGGGGCCTTCGTTGTGATTTATAAAACTCTCATTCTGTACAAGATCAAATTAGCTGTTTTAAAACTGTGTCTTTTTAAGCCTTGATTCAAATCAGATGAAGAATAGTTTCTGTAACTAGATTGGTCTGTCACAGAGGTTATTCTGATCATGCTACTCCTCTGCTTAAAACCCTTCATCCCATAACTTCCCTCGACACCTAGAAAATAAATTTAAACTCCTTATCAAAGCCTACAGGGCTTGCAAGGTCTGGTTCCAGCAGCGTCCCCCGCTCCGCCTCATCTCTTGCCAGTTTTTCCCTCACTGCCCAGGCTGAGCCACCTGGCCTTCTTGCTGCTGAGTGAATACCCCTGGGCCTCTTATTGCTGCACACGCCTGGGACATTCTCCCTTCGTTAGCTCCTCCTCCTCAGGAATATGTTGGCCTGCCCATGTATTCCACCGCATCTGTGCCACTGCAGTGCCTAGAAAGGTGAAAACGACTTCCCTCACCCCTTCTGCTGTGGTTTCAGTCTGTGATCTAGGCTTAACCATCAGACACGCTGTGTGAAATGTGCCAGGTGAACCTGGGCCACAAGGAGGCCAAGTCCACTTGCGGTGACGCTGCCGTTTCTGCTGGCGGTTCATTTTTCTGTGGCTTCTGTGGCAGATGTCTGTGTGCATCTCTGAGGCAGGATGTGGGGTGCAGGTTGTGTTGCAGTCCAGGTGGTTCTGGTGGCAGCTCCGACCAGACCGTGGGGAGGCCGGTGGCTCCGTGGCGGGTCCACTTCTGCACTAGAGCTCTGGGGGTATTTCCTGGACACGCAACCTGGACTTTTCCTTCGGCCTTTCCAGCAATCTGTGAACCATTGGATGTCTGATAAATCACAGTCTTGGACTAGCTAAGCAGGTCCGGTTCTCCCCACTGACGCTCTGACCAGCGTTGGCGCCGTGCGTCCCCTCCCAGCCAGCACTTACCCCTGCCCTCCCCGCCCCGTCTCCCCCGCTGCAGTTCTTCAGAGCACTTTGGCAGCCCGGCATTATGGGTGTTCTTGCTCATTCTCTTACTGGCTGCTTCCCTCACTAAAATGTATGTTCCCTGAGGGTAGGTGCTTTATATTTTTACAGCCATGCCCAGCCAGACCTAGAACAGCGCCTGCACATAGTAGGGTCTCAGTACATACTTGTTGAATGAACTTATGTGCCAGCTCCAGTTTGGGGGTACCTGCCTAGAGAAATGAGATAGACACTGAAGACTGACTGCATGGGGATCAGTGGAAGAACAGGGTTATTAGTAAGTGGTACTTGTCACGGGCTGTGGAGCGGCAGCCAGGCTGATTACAACCACTGAGACAGAGCATGGATTGATACCTGTGTCCAGAAACACTTCCAAGTGATTTTCCTTTTAAAAGAATTCTGTTATATTTAGCATATAAGACCAAGACTCTAGAAATAAACTGTATTTTAAAATTATTGTCAGTTTACAAGCTAGGCAATTTAGAATTTGTAGAGTGCTTACCTTTCTTGAACAATCTGAATTCAGATGATTCAAAGAATAACAGATTATTGTCTTTCCTTAAAGTGTTTGAATTTGTAGATGGACAATAAACAAACACATACATGAATACATTAATAAAATAAATGCCCTAAAATTGAGTTTTCAGATCTGATTAATCTAGACCAATGCTTTTCAAAGGGCAGGTTAATATCCATTATTAATGATCCATTAAGTTAATCTAGTGCTTTGTGGCTAGCATTTCTTTCATTAAAGTGGAATAGAAAAAAAATGTAGTCCACATAGGACAGGTAAGTATTACTTCCTGAAACTTTTGTTTCAGATACATATGTGTACCTTATATATACCAGGTCAGGATGAAAATGTAATTTCTTACTGAAGATTGGAGTAAAAACTTGAAAAACATAGAGACACAACTGGATGATCTTCAACTCATTAATGATGGCTCTACCCAGAAGTGCTGCTAAGGTTGAAAGTTAGAAGTTTATCTACGGAGAAACCTAACTTACTGTTTTTTAAAACCCTGGGCCTGGAGCCAACACCTGAAGACATGTTCGGTGCTTGCACAGTGGCAAGTGAGGAGAGAGTGGTAGGCACCCTTGTAATCCACTTTAAGAGTAAATACCCACTTAAAGACAAACACTAAACATTACCAAATAAACCCAGTGCATTTGGAGAAAATTTACCTTGACAGATTGATGTGTATATCCTTTTAAACATCTTGGAATTTATTTGTTGTGCTCTATTTGGAAGCTGCTCTGTTTATGTCTTCCTACAGTAAAGGACTTAACTCACATGGTGATGACATTAGCACACATGTATTTGGTTTAACTGGACTGTAATATAAATGATCAGCTATACTCTACTGATAATCGTTATGATTCTGTTTTGTCCTGTGTAGGAGGTTCCTTGCTATATGCTAGGTTTTAAGTTGTGGTCTTCACATAGGGGTTTGTTAAAATAGGTTACTATATATGGGTTTAAAATTTATAGCAAGCTGAATGAACCTTGTTTTGTCACTGAAATTATTTATGCCAACTCAAGATATATGTCATGTCCTCTGACCAAAACATCTTTATAGTTACAGTATTTAGGATAAAATGTAATTTTATGAAATTGTAGAACTTGAAACCTGCAAGGACCTTAGAGCTCCTACTTCTATACAGATGAGTACACTCAGGCCTATACTGAGCTTCGCTGGAGATTTTCTCACTCTTTTTTTCAGGCCTTTCCCTGCAACTTTGAGGAATTGCTATTATAACTATTTTCTCATTGCCTTAAGTGTAAAGGAGGAAGAGAGTAAGTCTGAGGATTAAAGTGAGCCCATTAAACTGTGAATTAGACGTGATTCCTCGGTCTCTTTCCCACTTCCCCTACCTCCAGGGTGAGGCTGGGCACCTTTGCCAAGATTGTAAATAAATATTCTCTAAATAATTGTCATTACAGCAGCAAGGTTGTTTGTTACCTGGGCCAGGAGCAGAGGAAGAGGATGTTGGTGGCAAAGCCCCGTCTGTCCTTAGAAATTAAGCTCTAGCCCAAAACTTGCCTGTTGTGCTCGACCAGACAAAAACCACAGTTCCTGCCCTCTGTAGGCCATCGCAGGTAACTGACTTTGTTTATTCAAGTATGCCTCTTTGGGGCTCTTACGTCCTGCTCCAGATTTTCCAGTCTCACACTGTATTTATTCTTTTGGGGAGGAGTGTAATAATTCTTCTCTATCTTATGACATTTTTGACATTTCTAGTGAGTCTTACATTACTATAATGATCTAAAATTAGCAGAAGGCAATACACATAAGACCAATAAACCTGTGGGCTCTGAATTCCAGCTGTGCCACTTCTGACCTTGGCAATGTTACAGCCGTCTGAGCCTTTCTGTCTCATCTGGAACTATGGAGTGGTGATGGTTATCTATCTCACAGTCCTGTACATTTTGTCTTAATGAGGTAATTCATGAAACAGTGCTCATAACTCTGCCTGGCAATAGTAGTAAATGTGTTTGCTGCGGGGCTGCTGCCTAAAAACCCTAAACCTCCCTGGCCTGAAACTGCCAAATTACTGTGGTCAGCAGTCACTTGCACAGCTGTTTTTTGAGGATCTGCTACTCACTTGTTGCTGTGGGGAATCCCGGAGAAGGTTTCCGGGAGCTTCTGTGCCTCTGTGTGGGGAGGTCTTAAACTTGACCCATGAGCAGAGCAGTGCGCCTGGTGGTGCTGCTGTGGGTTAGGAAGGAGAGTGGGTTTCCTGGGAAAGGGAGGACGAGGAGTATGAGGAATTTTTTTGGAATGATCTCTCGTCGCTCTCTCCTAAAAAAGAAATCTATGCCAATTTATTAACTCAACGTACATCTTATCGGAGCCTATTTTATCAGCACATTTTTTCCCACTCGGTGAAACTACAAAGAAACCATATAGTACTCAGAACATTATTTAGCTGGGGTGGCATCAGGACAAAGGGAGTTATTTAGATGAATGTTTCATGTCATTGATCTGAGGCAGCTCAGTGTAGCCATTTCCCATGGAGATGAGTTTGCCAATGGACCACCACCCTCAGAGTTCCTGAGCTGCCAGGAGATTGCCAGCTGGGCCAAAATATATCCAAGCCCACTAGCTAAGGCTTCTCCCCGCCTGGACTGTGTGTGTATGGACACTGCCAATGCTCCTGCATGTGGCTTTTTTGCTCTTCGTCCTTGGCTGACAAATAGCTGACAAATAGCTGACAATGAGTATTTCTTTAGCTATTGTAATATATTCAGTCAAGTTAAAGTGAATCCTTCTAGCTTGTTGAGCTATCCTGTTTCTTTTTTTGAACTACCGTGTGATTAAGTTATACAGAGTTATGATAGAAAAATTAGGAAATGACAAGCAAAATAAGAGAAAAAATTCTCCCATAATAACATTTTATGGAATAGCATTGCATCATGTATTTATATTATTATATATTATGGAATATATAATATAATATTGGGATATAATATTATCCCATCATATTATGTAATTATACATTATTATATAAAACATTATGATATTATACTATAATATTATATATTGTGTTCCTTAAATAGCTTTGCTATGTAACAAACACCCCCAGAATCTCGGTGACTTAAATTAGGTATTCGTGTCCCTTTGGGATGGATATGGCCGAGTGCTCCAGGGTCTTCTCATCAGAGGCCCAGCCTGGAGGAGCGGTCCCTCTGCAGACAAGCCCGTTCCTGTGTTAGAAAGAAGAAGACGAGAGGCTGAGCCAACCACACAACGCACTGAACGCTCCCCATGCAATGTGCATATCTACTCTCATTCTGCTCGCCAGCGCAAGTTACACGGCTACGGCCACATCCATGGAGGGGTAGGAGGGTTTCCTCAGAAACCTTGGGAGTAGGCTGCAGGGTAGGCATTTTGTGAAAACTAATACAGTCTGTGATAGTTTTGGTCACAGATACTCCATTTCTCCACACAAAATACTCGTGTGCTGTACTACAGCAACCATTCTTCTCTCTCCTGTTCCTGAAGGCTTCCCTCCTCCTACAGGCAGGGTGCACTCACCCCGCCCCAGAGAGATACAGCACATGCCGCCTTCTTTAGGGCTTTACAACAGCTGTAATGAACCTGGATTCAGTGGTTGTGGTCTGCTTTTCCCTTTCGCGCGCGTGCGCGCACGTGTGTGTGTGTGTGTGTGTGTGTATTAATTTTTATTGGAGTATAGTTGCTTTGCAACGTTGTGTTTCTGCTGTACAGCAAAGTGAATCAGCTATATGTATACATGTATCCCCTCTTTTTTGGACTTCCTTCCCATTTAGGTCACCACAGAGCACCAAGTAGAGTCCCCTGTGGTATACAGCAGGTTCTCATTAGTTATCTATTTTATACACGGTATCAATAGTGTATATATGTCAATCCCAATCTCCCAGTTCATCTCACCCACCCCTTTCCCCTTGGTAACCATACGTTTGTGCTCTACATCTGTGTCTCTATTTCTGCTTTGCAAATAAGTTCATCTGTACCATTTTCCTAGATTCCACATATAAGCGATATTATACAATATTTGTTTTTCTCTTTCTAACTTATTTCACTCTGTATGACAGCCTCTAAGTCCATCCACGTCTCTGCAAATGGCACAATTTCATTCATTTTTATGGCTGAGTAATATTCCATTGTATATATGTACCACATCATCTTTATCCATTCCTCTGTTGATGGACGTTTAGGTTGCTTCCATGTGCTGCAGTGAACATTGGGGTGCATATGTCTTTCTGAATTATGGTTTTCTCCAGGTATATGTCCAGCAGTTGGATTGCTGGGTCATATGGTAAATCTTCACATGTCAATATATATTTCAATAGAATGTTCATGCTTGCACTGTACTTCATTATATATGCTATAAGTTATTTAACTTATAAGTTGAGATTTTTATCTTTTTTCTAATTGATGTCTAAAAATTTGTATTTTAAGGATTTTTTCTTTTACCCTTGTCTGTCATATATGCTGCTTATATTTTTTCTAGCTTTCCTTCTAACTTTATGTGTGTTATTTTTTAAAATTTCAGCTTTTAAATATTAAGCAGGACAGAGATACTATGGACGGTGTATTGTGCAAAAGCAAAATGGGGTGGAATAGAGGCAATGGAAGCAGTAGGACTGCATAGGAGGCCTCTCAGTAACTGGGCAGGACTGAGATGGAAATGCAAAGAGCGCAGGAAGCATTGAGATGCGCTTATTATCCTTTACACTTAGGATTTAAGGTTTCCCACTGTTCATCTTCCCAGAACCGGCCCTCTCCTAAAGGGAAATTCTCCATTTATAGTCTAGTAAGAGAAAAAAATGTTCGGAATAAAGCAAATGATCTTTATTTCAGTGGCAGTAAAGTCAGTGTTTGAAGAGAAGACAGAAATGTATTTGTTTTCAGTTGGGAAGCAACATTTTGGTACATTATGCTTTGCTTTGCTTTTTGCTTTTTCATCTTTTTGGCGTCTTTGTTTTAGATCTTATCTGCCAGGAAGTTCCTTTTTAATGAATCAGCTGCTTTTTGAAATCATCACCACAATTTTAAGAACAGACTAGTGATATTGCAATATTTTCAGGGTTAAAAGCACTTTGATTAATGTGAAATTCATTGTCAGTATACTTCAGGCCAACATCTGAAAATGATTGCTTTGAGATTCAATTGCGTTCATTTCTATTCATGTAGTTTTCAAATGCAAGGTTTACTTACTAATTTTTAGGCTTAGTGTTATATATTCTTAATAGAAACACACTCATGTTTTTTTTACTTTTTGTAAACAAACAAAAAAAACCCCGGAAGATTAGCAACTGGCCTTTTAGAAATAGCATCCATTGTACTATAATCACCTGTTCTTCTGTGGCAGTCGTTTCTTGTTGTTGATTTTAACCAAGAATTCCACTTCCAAGGGAATTCTCTACATGGGAGTCTGTCTTCTGTGGGTGATTATTTACACCAACAAAAAAGGCACATTAATTGTTTGTATTATTAGAAGTTTGTTTCAAACTTTTCCTTGAAATGTAAATATTTGATCCCCTCAGAGTTCAAACATTCTAGTGATAATGAAGAATTGAAGGAAAGCAATTTTGATTTCAACCTCTTGAAAATCTGATTGAGCATCTTCAGGTGCCTTGGAGGGGCCAATAATACAGTCTAATTCTAGGTAAGCCCTTCCTGAGTGGGTGGGTCTGTGTAGCTGCAGAGTCGTTCACGTGTTGGTCAGTGAGCTGCACTCTGTCTTACAAGCCACAGAATGTGCACCAGAAAAATCTCTGCCTTGGTCCATTCTTCAAGGGGAAAAGACCCTGTAGCCAGAGGAACAGTGAGGGAGCTCAGGCCCTGTGGTAGCATTGCCTTCTGATTGGTGCAGTGCTAGCAGCAGAGAATTAAAGGACATTTCACCCAGCTCTTAACCAGCGGCAAATAAAAGAGTTTTCCAGCTAGGATTTCTCACAGTTCTTGTCCTCAGAAAAGCACGAAAATCAAGATAGTCTCAGAAAAGAGAGAAAGACATTTTAGGAGAACGTGAAAATTGCCCTGGCAAGCAGTGCATGAAACAATAGAGTGCCTCTTGTAAAGAGTATCACTTAAGGTATAGGAGTATATACCTTAACATTTTAAGTGATTTCCATCTTGTAACTCTGAGAAGAACCTGTAAGTAGTTTACTTACATATACATACAGGGGCACATAAAATGTGTCTATTTTACAGAATTGAAAACTGAAACTTAGAGAGCATAAGTAGCCGGAGGTTCCCCAGACAGTTCCCCCTCCATCTTTCGTCACTGCAGTTCTCTATGGGCTCAGGATAGTTTACTGAACTCTCCAGGTCATATTTTGAAGTTACTGGGGAGAATATAGATCAGAGAAAGAGACTTACAAGTAGTTGCATCTTTTTCCAGATGATCTTAAACAGTAGAAAGAACCGTTAGTTACAAGTAGGTTGTCTCAGCTTCCTCTGCAGATGGATGAGTGATAGGTAGCACAGTGCCTGGCAGTGGTGCGTGTCATTCCGAGTACTGGAAATCAACCTCAGGATTCCTGGGAAATATTCTGCCCTGGGAAATAAAATGTTAAAACGAATGGGATCTGAAAGAGTTTGTTTTTGCTTTTATTTTCAGTTCTTTCACATAATTTTCGTATAATTTGCAGGCAAAAAGTCCTACGTTCCATAAATGGTCCTGTGAACATAGTGTTTCACATTCAAGACATGTTCGTGATTGTTTTTTGGTTAGATGGGAAAAGATTGAGATGAAATATTGTTTATAAGTTTCTACTTTGTAAGATTTTTACACCCTTGGGAAAGCTGTTGGCTATGCTATTGTAAAAGTTCTTGCAATTGGTGAATAATTCCACTCTAAGAGTAAATATCCACTTAAAGACAAACACTAAACATTGCCAAATAAACCCAGTGCATTTGAAGAGAATTCACCTTGACAGATAGATGTGCATATCCTTTTAAACATCTTGGAATTTATTTGTTGTGCTCTATTTGGAAGCCACTTTTTTGGTCTTTCTACAGTAAAGGACTTAACTCACATGGTGATGACATTAGCACATATATATTTGGTTTAACTGTACTGTAATATAAATGATCAACTATACTCTACTGATAATCATTATGATTCTGTTTTGTCCTGTGTAGGAGGTTCCTTGCTATATGCTAGGTTTTAAGTTACGGTCTTCACATAGGGGCTTGTTAAAATAGGTTACTGTATATGGGTTTAAAATTTATAGCAAGCTGAATGAACCTTGCTTTGTTATTGAAATTACTTATGCCAACTCAAGGTATGTATCATTTCCTGTGACCAAAAAATCTTCTGAGTTACAGTATTTAAGATAAAATGTAATTTTATGAAATTGTAGAACGTGAAACCTGCAAGGACCTTAGAGCTCCTACTTCTGTACAGGTGAGCAAACTGAGGCCTGGGGACGTGAAGGGGCTCTGCAAGGTTGTGCAGCAGGATGGTGGATGGTGGCATTGCTGCAGCTTCACTCAGGTGTTCTGAGTCTCAATCCAGCACCCTTTTTGTTCTACTGTTTCCTCAGACATAGGCAGAGGGAAAGACAGAAAAGACAAGAAAGGCAAACAGCTTTTGATCCTGTTTATGCCCTTGTTTTGGTGTCTCGGGAAAATTATTTAACTTTGTGGCCTTGTTTTCCTCTTAAATAAAAATGAAACTGCCTTTTCTGCATTGTATTATGTATCTAGTCTGGTTTTGAGGTTTTTTTGTTTGTTTTTGATGTTTTTTGATATATATATACGTATAGCTCATTCGCTTTTCTCTACAGCAGAACTAACACAACATTGTGAAGCAACTACACCCCAATTAAAAAAAAAAACATTCCTTTTTATACAGTGAAGTTTCTTTAAGTCTTTATGCTCCAGAGTTCAGATAATTTATAAACAGGTAACCACGTCTATTGATATAATTACAGACCTAGAAGCTGTCATTCCATCTTTCAGGCCTGCAGGGGGAAGGCTAAATGACCAAGCTGTGCTTCTGCTAATGGTTAGCTTCCAAAGCAAACTGCTGATTTACCCAAGTGTAGCAGAAAGGTTTAGGGTGATAAGTGTGGACATAGCCTTTAAGCAATGTTCATACTGTTTATGAGGTGTTTTATATCTTTAAGAACTTGATCTAAAAGAAAACAACCATGCTCTAGAAACTACATCATGTTCCCTATTATTAATATAAATATATACTCTTTTGATGACTCATCCATGAGAATCTATAAAATATTCATACTTCTAACAGCCTATAATGAATTCTTGGATTGTAGGTACCTTTTATATTATATCTAATTAAGTGCTTAAATTAAGAAATCTGTTTCCAAAGGGAAACACGGAGAGTTGCTGCATTGTTATCTGTTTTTTGTTTTTATTTTTTTATTTTTAAATATCTTTATTGGAGTATAATTACTTTCCAATGTTCTGTTAGTTTCTGCTGTACAACAAAGTGAACCAGCAATGTGTATACACATATCCCCATATCCCCTCCATCTTGCGTCTCCCTCCCACCCTCACTATCCCACCCCTCTAGGTGGTCACAAAGCACCGAGCTGATATCCCTGTGCTATGTGGCTGCTTCCCACTAGCTACATATTTTACATTTGGTAGTGTATATAAGTCCATGCCACTCTCTCACTTCATCCCAGCTTACCCTTCCCCCTCCCCGTGTCCTCAAGTCCATTCTCTACGTCTGTGTCTTTATTCCTGTCCTGCCCCTAGGTTCATCAGAACCCTTTTTTTTTTTTTTAGATTCCATATATATGTGTTCGCATACGGTATTTGTTTTTGTCTTTCTGACTTACTTGACTCTGTATGACAGACTCTAGGTCCATCCACCTCACTAAAAATAACTCAATTTTGTTTCTCTTTATGGCTGAGTAATATTCCATTTGTATATATGTGCCACATCTTCTTTATCCATTCATCTGTCAGTGGACACTTAGGTTGCTTCCATGTCCTGACTATGGTAAATACTGCTGCAATGAATATTGTGGTACATGACTCTTTTTTTTTTTTTTTTTTTTTTTCTTTTTGCGGTATGCGGGCCTCTCACTGTTGTGGCCTCTCCCGTTGCGGAGCACAGGCTCCGGATGCGCAGGCCCAGCGGCCATGGCTCACGGGCCCAGCCGCTCCGCGGCATATGGGATCCTCCCAGACCGGGGCACGAACCCGTATCCCCTGCATCGGCAGGCGGACTCTCAACCACTGCGCCACCAGGGAGGCCCCATGACTCTTTTTGAATTATGGTTTTCTCAGGGTATATGCCCAGTAGTGGGATTGCTGGGTCTTATGGTGGTTCTATTTTTAGTTTTTTAAGGAACCTCTATACTGTTCTCCACAGTGGCTTTATCAGTTTACATTCCCACCAACAGTGCAAGAGGGTTCCCTTTTCTCCACACCCTCTCCAGAAGGGGTTCCCTTTTCTCCACACCCTCCCTTTTTGATGATGGCCATTCTGACTGGTGTGAGGTGATACCTCATTGTAGTTTTGATTTGCATTTCTCTAATGATTAGTGCTGTTGAGCATCCTTTCATGTGTTTGTTGGCAATCTGTATATCTTCTTTGGGAAAATGTCTATTTAGGTCTTCAGCCCATTTTTGGATTGGGTTGTTTGTTTTTTTGATATTGAGCTGCATGAGCTGTTTATATATTTTGGAGATTAATCCTTTGCCCGTTGATTCGTTTGCAAATATTTTCTCCCATTCTGAGGGTTGGCTCTTCATCTTGTTTACGGTTTCCTTTGCTGTGCAAAAGCTTTTAAGTTTCATTAGGTCCCATTGGTTTATTTTTGTTTTTATTTCCATTACTCTAGGAGGTGGATCAAAAAGATCTTGCTGTGATTTATGTCAAAGAGTGTTCTTCCTATGTTTTCCTCTAAGAGTTTTATAGTGTCTGGCCTTACATTTAGGTCTTTAATCCATTTGGAGTTTATTTTTGTGTATGATGTTAGGAAGAGTTCTAATTTCATTCTTTTACATGTAGCTGTCCCAGCACCACTTATTGAAGAGGCTGTCTTTTCTCCATTGTATATTCTTACCTCCTTTATCAAAGATAAGGTGACCATATGTGCATGGGTTTATCTCTGGGCTTTCTATCCTGTTCCATAGATCTGTATTTCTGTTTTTGTACCAGTACCATACTGTCCTGATTACTGTAGCTTTGTATTGTAGTTTGAAGTCAGGGAGCCTGATTCCTCCAGCTCTGTTTTTCTTTCTCAAAATTGCGCTTGCTATTCCGGGTCTTCTGTGTTTCCATACAGATTGTGAAAGTTTTTGTTCTAGTTCTATGAAATATGCCAGTGGTAGTTTGATAGGGATTGCATGGAAACTGTAGATTGCTTTGGTTAGTATAATCATTTACACAATGTTTATTCTTCCTTTCCAAGAACATGGTATATATCTCCATCTGTTTGTATCATCTTTAATTTCTTTCATCAGTGTCTTATAGTTTTCTGCATACAGGTCTTTTGTCTCCTTAAGTAGGTTTATTCCTAGGTATTATATTCTTTTTGTTGCAGTGGTAAATGGGAGCATTTCCTTAATTTCTCTTTCAGATTTTTCACCATTAGTGTATAGGAGTGCAAAAGATTTCTGTGCATTAATTTTGTATCCTGCTACTTTACGAAATTCATTCATTAGCTCTAGTAGTTTTCTGGTAGCATCTTTCGGGTTCTCTATGTATAGTATCATGCCTCTGCAAACAGTGACAGCTTTACTTCTTCTTTTCCGATTTGGATTCCTTTTATTTCTTTTTCTTTTCTGAGTGCTGTGGCTGAAACTTCCAAAACTAGAGTGGGCATCCTTATCTTGTTCCTGATTTTAGAGGAAATGGTTTCAGTTTTTCACTATTGAGAATGATGTTGGCCGTGGGTTTGCCATATTCGGCCTTTATTATGTTGAGGTAAGTTCCCACTATGCCTACTTTCTGGAGAGTTTTTATCATAAATTAGTGTTGAATTTTGTTGAAAGCTTTTTCTGCATCTATTGAGATGATCAAATGGTATTTCTCCTTCAATTTGTTAATATGGTGTATGACATTGATTGATTTGCGTATATTGAAGAATCCTTGTATTCCTGGGATAAACCTCACTTGATCATGGTGTATGATCCTTTTAATGGGCTTTTGGATTCTGTTTGGTAGTATTTTGTTGAGGATTTTTGCGTGTATGTTCACCCGTGATATTGGTCTGTAGCTTTCTTTTTTTGTGACATCTTTGTCTGGTTTTGGTATCAGGGTGTTGGTGGGCTCGTAGAATGAGTTTGGGAGTGTTCCTCCCTCTGCTATATTTTGGAAGAGTTTGAGAAGGACAGGTGTTAGCTCTTCTCAATGTTTGATAGAATTCACCTGTGAAGCCATCTGGTCCTGGGCTTTTGTTTGTTGGAATATTTTTAATCACAGTCTCAATTTCAGTGCTTGTGATTGGTCTGTTCATATTTTCTATTTCTTCCTGGTTCAGTCTCGGAAGGTTGTGCTTTTCTAAGAATTTGTCCATTTCTTCCAGGTTGTCCATTTTATTGGTATAGAGTTGCTTGTAGTGATCTCTCATGATTTCTTGTATTTCTGCAGTGTCAGTTGTTACTTCTTCTTGTTCATTTCTACTTCTGTTGATTTGAGTATTCTCCCTTTGTTTCTTGATGTGTCTAGCTAGTGGTTTATTAATTTTGTTTATCTTCTCAAAGAACCAGCTTTTAGTTTTATTGATCTTTGCTATCGTTTCCTTCATTTCTTTTTCATTTATTTCTGACCTGATCTTTATTACTTCTTTCCTTCTGCTAACTTTGGGGTTTTTTTGCTCTTTTTTCTCTAATTGCTTTAGGTATAAGTTTAGGTTGTTTATCTGAGATTTTTCTTATTTCTTGAGGTAGCATTGTATTGCTAGAAACTTCCCTCTTAGAACTACTTTTGCTGCATCCCATAGGTTTTGGGTTGTCGTGTTTTCATTGTCATTGGTGTCTAGGTATTTGTTGATTTCCTCTTTGATTTCCTCAGTGATCTCTTGGTTATTTAGTAGTATATTGTTTAGCTTCCATGTGTTTGTATTTTTTACAGATTTTTTCCTGTGATTCATATCTAGTCTCATAGCATTGTGGTTGGAAAAGATACTTGATATGATTTCAGTTTTCTCTGACTTTTACCAAGGCTTGTTTTGTGACACAGGATATAATCTATCCTGGAGAATGTTCCATGAGCAGTTGAGAAGAAAGGGTATTCTGTTGTTTTTGGGTGGAATGTCCTATAAATATCAGTTAAGTCCGTCTTGTTTAATGTGTCATTTAAAGCTTGTGTTTCCTTATTTATTTTCATTTTGGATCTGTCCTTTGGTGAAAGTAGAGTGTTAAAGCCCCTACTATTGCTGTGTTACTGTCAATTTCCCCTTTTATGGCTGTTAGCATATGCCTGCGTGTATGGAGGTGCTCCTATGTTGGGTGCATAAATATTTACAATTATTATATCTTCTTCTTGGATTGATCCCTTGATCGTTATGTAGTGTCCTTCTTTGTCTCTTGTAATAGTTTTTATTTTAAAGTCTATTTTGTCAAATATGAGAATTGCTACTCCAGCTTTCTTTTGATTTCCATTTGCATGGACTATCTTTCTCCATCCCCTCACTTTCAGTCTGTATGTGTCCCTAGGTCTTAAGTGGGTCTCTTGTAGACAGAATATATATGGGAGGTCTTGTTTTTGTATCCATTCAGCTAGTCTATTTCTTTTGGTGGTAGCATTTAATCCATTTACATTTAAGGTTGTTATCAATATGTATGTTCCTATTACCATTTTCTTAATTGTTTTGGGTTTGTTATTGTAGGTCTCTTCCTTCTCTTGTGTTTCCTGCCTAGAGAAGTTCCTTTAGCATTTATTGTAAAGCTGGTTTGGTGGTGCTGAATTCTCTTAGCTTTTGCTTGTCTGTAAAGGTTTTAATTTCTGTGTCGAATCTGAATGAGATCCTTGCTGGGTAGAGTAATCTTGGTTGCAGGTTTTTCCCTTTCATCACTTTATATATGTCCTGCCACTGCCTTCTGGCTTGCCGAGTTTCTGCTGAAAGATCAGCTGTTAACCTTATGGGTATTCCCTTGTATGTTGTTTGTTGCTTTTCCCTTGCTGCTTTTAATACTTTTTCTTTGTATTTAATTTTTGTCAGTTTGAGTACTATGTGTCTCGGTGTGTTTCTCCTTGGATTTGTCCTGTGTGGGCTTCTCTGTGCTTCCTGGACTTGATTGACTAGTTCCTTTCCCATGTTAGGGAAGTTTTCAACTATAATCTCTTCAGATATTTTCTCAGTCCCTTTCTTTTTCTCTCCTTCTTCTGGACCCCTATAATTTGATAGTTGGTGTGTTTAATGTTGTCCCAGAGGTCTCTGGATCTTTCTTCAATTATTTTCATTCTTTTTTTTTATTATGCTCTGTGGTAATGATTTCCACTGTTTTCTCTTCCAGGCCACTTAATCTATTCTGCTGCTTCCGTTATTCTGTTCTTGATTCCTTCTAGAGAATTTTTAATTTCCTTTATTGTGTTGTTCATCATTGTTTGCTTGCTCTTTAGTTTTTCTAGGTCCTTGTTAAAAGTGTCTTGTATTTTCTCCATTCTATTTCCAAGATATTGGATCATCTTTACTATCATTACCCTGAATTCTTTTTCAGGTAGACTGCCTGTTTCCTTTTCATTTGTTTGGTCTGGTGCGTTTTAATCTTGCTCCTTCATCTGCTGCATATTCCTCTGTCTTCTCATTTTGCTTAACTTACTGTGTTTGGGGTCTCCGTTTTGAAGGCTGCAGGTTTGTAGTTCCCGTTTTTTTTTTTTGTTTTTTTTTTTGGTGTCTGCCCCCAGTGGGTAAGGTTCGTTCAGTGGGTTGTATAGGCTTCCTGGTGGAGGGGACTGGTGCCTGTGTTCTGGTCGGTGGGCCTGGATCTTGTCTTTCTGCTTGGCAGGGCTGCATGTCGTGGTGTGTTTTGGAGTGTCTGTGAACTTAGTATGATTTTAGGCAGACTCTCTGCTAATGGATGGGATTGTGTTCCTGTCTTGCTAGTTGTTTGGCATGGAACATCCAGCACTGGAGCTTTATGGCCGTTGGTTGGAGATCAGTCTCAGTGTTGAGACGGAGATCTCTGGGTGAGCTCTTGCCGACTGATATTAGGTGGGGCTGGTGGGTCTCTGCTGGTCTGTTGTTCTGAACTCGGCTCTCCCACCTTAGAAGCTCAGACCTGACATCAGGCCGGAGCACCCAGAGCCTACCAGCCCCACGGCTCAGAAGAAAAGGGAGAAAAAAAAGAAAGAAAAAACAATTAAAAGTGAAATAAAATAAAATAATTAAAATTAAAAAGTTATTTAAATTAAAAAATTAAAAAGTAATAAAAGAAGAAAAAGGAAGAGAGCAACAAAACCAAGAAACAAATCCACCAGTGATAACAAGCACTAAAAAGTATACTAAGATAAACATAAAAATCAGAAACAAGTCAGTCACAGACAGGAAACCCCAAGTCTACGGTTGCTCCCAAAGTCCATCGCCTCAATTTGTGATGATTCTTTTACTATTCAGGAATTCCACAACTGCAGGGTACATCAAGTTGATTGTGAGGATTTAATCCACTGCTTCTGAGTCTGCACAGAGAAATTTCCCTTTCTCTTCTTTGTTTGCATGCCTCTTGGGGTTCAGCTTTGGTTTTGCCCTGACCTCTGTGTGTAGGTTGCCCTCAGGTTTCTGTTCCCAACCAGACAGGATGGGGTTAAAGCAGCAGCTGATTGGGGCTCTGGCTCACTCATGCCAGGGGAAGGGAGGGGTACGGTAGTTATAATTGGAATGCAGGGCGAGCCTGCAGTGGAAGTGGCCAGCGCGGCATTGCAACATCCTGAGGCACGCCATGTGTTCTCCCGGGAAAGCTGACCCTGGATCACAGGACCCTGGCAGTGGCGGGCAGTACAGGCTCCCGTGGTGGTTATGGATAGTGACGTGTGCTGGCACACAGGCTTCTTGGTGGCTGCAGCAGCAGTGTTAGCGGTTCATGCCCGCCTCTGGGGTCCGACCTGATAGCCACAGCTCGTGCCCGTCTCTGGAGCTGGTTTAGATGGTGCTTTCCCTTCTGTGGGCAGTCGGGGAAGGAATCCTCTCTCCTCCCGCTCCCAGAAACAATGGTCTCTTGCCTCATGTTGCAGGTCCAGATTTTCTCCCAGACTCCCTCCCATTTAGCTGTGGTGCACTAGCCCCCTTCAGGCTGTGTTCACGCAGCCAACCCCAGTCCTCTCCCTGCGATCTGACCTCTGAAGCCCGAGCCTCAGCCCCCAGTCCCCTCCCACCCTGGCGAGTAAGCAGGCAAGCCTCTCGGGCTGGTGAGTCCTGGTTGGCACCGATCCTCTGTGCGGGAATCTCTCCGCTTTGCCCTCTGCACCCCTGTTGCTGCGCTCTCCTCCGTGGCTCCGAAGCTTCCCCCCCACCCGCCCACCCCCCTTTTTCCACCAGTGAAGGGGCTCCCTAGTGCGTGGAAACTTTTCCTCCTTCACAGCTCCTTCCCAGAGGTTCAGGTCCCGTCAGTATTCTTTTGTCTCTGTTTTTTCTTTACTCTTTTGCCCTACCCAGGTACGTGGGGAGTTTCTTGCCTTTTGGGAAGTCTGAGGTCTTCTGCCAGCATTCAGTAGGTGTTCTGTAGGCGTTGTTCCCCATGTAGATGTATTTTTGATGTGTTTGTGGGGAGGAAGGTGATCTCTATGTCTTACTCCTCTGCCGTCTCGAAGTTCCCCCATTTTTTGTGTTTAGAAGATATATTATGTACAATTTTCTTTTTAAAAAAATTAATTTATGTTTGGCTACACTGGGTCTTCGTTGCTGCACGTGGAATTTCTCTAGTTGCAGCGAGCGTGGGTTACTCTTCGTTGCAATGCACGGGCTTCTCATTGTGGTGGCTTTTCTTATTGAGAAGCAGAGGCTCTAGGCATGTGGGCTTCGGGAGTTGTGGCACATGGGCTCAGTAGTTGTGGCTTGCAGGACCTAGAGCGCAGGCTCAGTAGTTGTGGTGCACGGGCTTAGTTGCTCCGCGGAATGTGGGATCTTCCTGGACCAGGGTGCAAACTTGTGTCCCCTGCATTGGCAGGTGGATTCTCAACCACTGCAGCCCCAGGGAAGCCCAGATATATTATGTTTAATGTTAATATGCGAGCCCAAAAAGATGGTGGTTGATTTCAGGTCCCATTTCTCTAATTCTTGGCCTGGGAAAATGAAGCACATTTGACTCAAGATTCCATCAAATGCCCTTGCAAGTGAGGAAGCCTCACATTATCACAGTTTTCCAGGAATCTGGTTGTTGATTAACTGCCTGTGGGGAAAATTTTATTCTTAGAAATAAGTAGGAAAAGTTAACCATTTGCCAATGGGCTTAGTAAAGAAAGGAGGGAACTAGAGAAAAATCTGTAGCTTGATTTTTGTTTTTTAAGGTCTCCTTACAATTTGTGCAATCTGTAGTACTGGAACTTTGATTTAAATAATGGAAATGAACTTTGATTTAAATCATGGAAATAATTAAAATACACCACGTATCACTTTTTCCCTGTCTTACCGCACACCCATTCTATATCTCAGTATGCCTATACAAAAGTTTATGATAAATTTACCTTTCACACTGTTTGAATTCCTTTTATTTTTCTCTTATCATCATATATTGCCCAGTAGTACTGCCACTACCTTAAATCTTTACCAGGAATTATAAACATCTCAGCAAACATTTTCTGAGGAAACTATCCTTCATATAGAGTAATTGACCCAGTGAGTAGAAGATCAGTCAGTTCACTACACACAAAGCTACAATTTTTACCACATACCGTGAATTTGTCACCATGGAAGTAAACTCAACCACCGAATGTTGGGTCTCCTTTCTTAAATGTAAATAGGTGTATCAGTCTGAGTGGCCTAAATTGCTATACTAAATGATCCCAAGTTGCATCGTGGCTCAGACACAGAAGAGATGTATTTCTTGCCTATCCAGTTGTCTGAGGCACACATTCCTGGTAAGTTCTTCACAGAAACATAGCAGCCTCTTTGCATCCTGTGCCTTCATCATCCCCAGAGACATCTTAATTGTTCTGTGTCTGGCTTGTAAAAGGAGAAGGAGCATGGAGGGGGCAGTGATTCTTGAAGGACCTGGACTGCAGGTGGCATAGGTTCCATTACTCACACTCTGTTGGTGGGCATCTAGCTGCAGATGGGGCTGGGAGCAGTGTTTGGATCTTCCCAGCAACAACCCTGTACCATGGAGAAAAAAAGGGATTTTGATTGACAACAGGATATCTCTGCTGTACCAGATAATCTTTTTATCCATTTCCTGAGGAGCCTGTTTGAGATTTTTTGGGGGGGCGGGGGTGTGGATCTTCAGGTGCTCTTAGATGCCTTGGTTTAATATAGACTTGCTATCTTCATTAATGGTAATTTAAAAATTTAATATTTCTGCATATTTTCCAGAAAGAGGCAGTGCTATTTTTGTTGAAACTTATATACTGTTATTGTTCTCACATATAAGAACCAACATAAAACCTTTCAACCCTAATGAAATAGGAAGATTAGTTAGAAATCAGTACATCTACTCCTAATAAAGAAAGCACATGACATGCCATCTGGGATGATACTAGCATGATATATTAGGTGTATTAGCTTCCTGTTGCTGCTGTAACAAATTACCATAAACTTAGTGTCTTAAAACAACACAAATGTAGTAAGCTCTGCTTCTGTTGTTACATGTCCTCTGACTCTGACCTCGTACATCTCTCTAAGAACACTTGTGGTTCCCCTGTGCCCACCAAGATAACCCAGGGTAGTCTCCCCACCTCAAGGTCCTTAATGTAATCACACCTTCTAAGTCTCTTTTGCCACGTAAGGTAACATATTTACAGAGGAACATAAAAATCTCGTAATCCAGGGATTAGGATGTAGACTTTGGGAACCAATATTTAGTTTAACACTGGTAGGTAAATAATGTGCAACTTTTTCTCAGGAAAAAACAATACAACAATGAAATGAACTTTGGGTTGCTTTTCAGAAGACAGTTTGTTCATCACACTGTGCCATGTAGTCAGAAAATGTTGGTTCTGGAAGGAACTATAGAGATTTCTCATTCAACACTCATACTTCACAGATTAGGAATGCAGGTCCCTAAAAAATTGAGACTTGCTGGAGGCTATTCAGACCATCAGAGGCAGAGCTTTGGGACATTCTGGGGATTTTAAGATAAAGGAAGAGAGAAGGTACCTTGTTTCTTTCTTGCAACCCTCCATTTAAGAGGGTTTATTGGTTCCTCTTACATAAAAATGTGTATTGGACTGTTTCTTAACATCTAATAGTTAGCATCTCCCATAAAAATGCTACTGTAAATTTCTAGCACATACTTGGTCAGCACTGAGGATCCCTTGAATGAGCACTGCTAAGTTGAAAACCATTTCATTTATCAGAATAATTTTAGTTTATTATCTAAGTAAGAAAGGAACGATTTCGTCTAGAGAAGGAACCTCACTTTCTAATTAATTTGCGTGTTTTCTCCAGAGACTTGGGGAGCACTGTGGTAGTGGGGACAGATGAGCAGACACGGCTGTGTGGAATGGGGTTGGGGTAGGAGTGGTGGGTAGATGTTTAAGGCACAGGAAACACAAACGTTCTATTGATGATTATTTGTATTTGGCCACTGAGGCTTAAATAGGAACCAGGATCTTCTTAATCTTTGTTACTGAAGTGAAGCTCTAACTTGAGCTACTTTATTGTTTGTTTCATGAAACTTGGACAGGAGTATTTTCAGATCTCAAAATCACAAGTCTTATAGCATATCGGGATCTAGCTTTACTACCCAATTATCACAAATATGCTGCTTACATATCAGATGCTGTGCTAAGTGCTTCATCTGTGTTTCCTCTCCGCTGTCTCCAATAATGTCATTTCTTATAGCCAGGATTCTTGGCTACAAAATAAATGGAAACTGACCCTGGGTAACAGAAGGGTAAAGGAATTTATTGGAAAGTCAAACAAACTGGAGGGGGAGGCTATTTAAGAATCATAGTAGGGAAATAGGTTCCCACCAAGGAAGGCTGACAAAGGAAATGCCAAGTGGCTTCCATGGGAAAGGTGTGGTGAGGACCCTACAGCTGCCACCACTTCTGCAACAGGGATGCTCTGACCCTGTGTATGTGTCACTCCCTTGGCAGCATCAAGTGGCTGGCTTAGGTCACATGACCTTCACTGCTAACTTACAGGGACAGGGACTATTTGTCCCCCACTCCGGCACACAGTGGGAGTTTCCCCTAAAGTAGGAAGTTCTTGGTGAGTAGCGTGAAATCAGCAAATGTCCATTGAGTCATGTTTCCCCCATTTTTCATTGCGATTTAGAAAATTTAAGTAACTTACCCAAAGTCATACATTCAGTCAATGACAAAGCCAAGATGTAAACAGAGGTCTGCTTGGCTCAGAACCATTGCACTTTGCTGCCATCTTAAGTGCTATTAACCTTGGTGAAGCCACCATTACTGTCTTGGCCACATTGAAATTTGGATGAGGCAGAGAGTATTAAGTAGAAATCTGTTGGTTTTGTTTGTTCAGCTTTTTTTTTTTTTTTTTTTTCTTGACTAGGTCAGAACCCGTGGAGACCCAGAGTACCTCATAGTGGCGCATGACTGTTTTGATTTGCTTGTGTGATTATTTGATTACTTTCAGTGACTGGTTCTTTAGTTGATGTCTGTCTCAGTGCAAGCTCAGTGGGAGCAGGAATCTGTCTGGTTTTGTTTAATATTCTGTTCTTAGTGCCTGACATAACAAATGCAGGAAATCATGGTGGTGAACAGAATTAAACAGGTGTTCTGTCTTCTGCACTGTAGAGCTTATAGTCACTCTTCCGTAACACCAAGTGGTGACCATTTTGGGTGAAATTATAAATATGATTTGAAATTATTAAGTACAGATAGAAACTGATAAGCGACCCAGACTACCAAGTGAACTAATCAAAGAAATGGAAAATGGAAGTTTGTGGGTTTAGAGGACTTTCTGATAAATGAAGGTGAGGCAGCAAAAACCGGTGCTCTCTCTGTACAAATCATCTTGTTTTGGAAAAAATGCAAGTACAGTCATGTACTGTAATTGGCGTCATTTCTTGCTTAGAGAATAATTTGCCTTTGGCGTGCAGCTCCACGAGGGCAGCAATATCTGACCGTTTTACTTCCTTCTGGACAGTGTGCCTGGCATGACGTAGGCACTTAGGGGATATTTGTTGACCTGACACTAAATGAGATTATTATGGGCGGGTTTATTGGATTGGCTTCTGGAACAGAGTATTTTCTCAGCACTTACCATCCCATCTGTAATTACTGGTTTACTCACTGGTGTTGGTTCACAACCTGGCCCCATATGAGGAGGGCAAGGAGAGACCAAAGAAAGAGGCAGCCACTCCGGACTGGTAGGTGGCAGGTTTAATATGCAAGGGAATTTACGAGGCTTGTCTTGGGCATCTAAGACACAGCGGATCTCTGCACCTGCCCCCAGGGTCTTAAAGTTTATAAGCAGCCTTAAGTGGGTTCCAGTCAGGTAGGCCGTCCAGATGGTCCCAACACCACCTTACTGTCTGAAGGCCGCGTCCTTGGGCAGCTCCTAGCAAGGGGAAGGCAAGCAGAACGCACATTCCGGGGGCGGGGGCTGGGTGAGGAGCCTCTGGGTTCCCAGGTTCGGCTCCAGGGTCACCCGGTGGACGTGTCCTCTTGATGACCTCCTCCAAGAGCTAGAAGAACAGCTCTGGGAGCTCTGAAATGATACCACTTCTGTATCTGCATTTTGTATGTACTTTGGGATAGAATGAAGAGCACCTTCTTCCGGCACAGAAGAAGGTTTTCATGTCTTAGTGGTACATGAGAGGCTTTCTGCCCCTCCAGAAGGTCTCGTGACTTCAAGACAAAGCTCTGTGTTGCTTTTCCATGAGATGGTTTGAAAAGGTCTGAGCTGACTGTGGCAGTGTCAGTGACACAGAATTATGTCTTCTGAACACAAAGATGCAGTTTTCCTTCCGTGTTTCTGGGCTTCTGAATAGCAAGTCTAATATATGACTCTTGTCTAAATGTCTTACATGACTGGATTTGGTTTATGAGGGATAAATAATGTTTTTTTCAAGTTTGGAACTATTTCATGCTTACAGGGTGGTTTCTCCCCCCGCCTCCCCCTCCCCCCAGCAAGAATGTTATTTAATTTTAAATGTAAGGAGGTTCTATTTAAAGATTTTTTTTCCCATCCTGTTCCTTTGTGTGTTTAAGGAACAGATGGAACTAAAGCCTGCGAACATACAGGCGAGGCTGAGGGCCGCTGGAGGGAAGCAGCGCATCCTCGTGGGTTGAACGAGTCAAAGACAACTTCGACCTTCAACTGCCAATTACCGAAGACAGTGATTGTTCATTAAAATTGGGCTTAGTTTACATTTCAGATAATGACTTATGAGTGAAGGAAACCTTTAGCCCCATGGCTAGACAAAACTTTTCACTTTTGTATCCACCTGAGATGGGTAAGGATAAGCATCATCAGACCTTTATGAAAAGTATTAGTGGACAAAGGGAATGGGTTGTGAAACTAGCTCCCCAGGCTGGGATTGAAGGATAAGGGACCAGAGAGCAGGTCCAGTATGTATTCCGAGAGAAGCTGTATGAGTTCTGTTTTGGAAAGTAGTCTGTGAGGTGTCTAATCCATTAAGGTGGTAGATTGGTGACGCGTGGCAACAGGGTTCTGGCTCAGACTCTTAGCACAGAACAGAGGCAGGGGAACCTGCGTGAGGTCTCATGTGGCTGGACCACCTGGGGATCGGGATCTAGTCCTGCCGTATGGAGCGCTAGATGGCTGCCACCCTCTGCTGGGGTTCAAAATGGGTCCTCAGATTAGAAAAGGATCAGCTGGGAAAGCCTGGAAGAAGACAGGAAAAAAGCAGGGAGTTCGTTTTTATCTAATTTATCTCTTTTTATTATTTAAAGCCATTGGTTGTTTGTATGTACTCTCAATGACTGTGGTAAAGTAGATATTGTTCTCTGGAAGGTTGACTGATTTTGTGATCATGTTGCTGTATGGAAAGGAATAGTACCCAGAGAACGGAACGATACCTACCTCACTCCTGCCATGTTAGGGGGCAGGAAGCTTCCACACATTTTTCTGGCCCCCCAGACTGTTCCTGAGCTGTTGGAAGCGTTGATTTTTCAAGCCTCCTCTCTGCAGTTATTACATGAGTGACTGGCCTCCATTCACTTCTGGAGTCAGTCTCTGAGCTCATATTGGATTTCTAGGTAACCATTTTAAGCCTTAATGCAGTGTGAAAAGGTGTGTGGTTGTGGAATGTTTAGCTTCAAGAAGCAAATAGCACAGGAGAAAAACAGCTTCTATTGGAAATTAGGAAACCTGGACACAAGTCTCAGTTCTGTCACTTAGTTATGAGGCCCTGGACAAGCCACTTCATGTTTCTTGGGCCTCAGGAATCTTCATCTATAAAATGAAGAGACTGAAGGTGATTATTTCTAAGGTTCCTTCCAGCTCTCCCAACGAGACTGAGTGCGAATGAACGGCCTAGAAAAGAGATCAGTCGTTCGCGCCTTCGTGACAGTAGTACCAGCCTCTGGAAGGTGTTGGGCCACGTGACTCTGACTCCCAGGTCATGTTCGCTCGCTTTACCCTGTTCCATACAAGCCAGTGTGACCTGAAGAACCGGGGAGAGCCAGGAGATCCTTTTACGGCCATCATTCTGTTCTGAAAATAAACTGCAGCTGGTTTCCTCTTGCATCTCACGCCTCTCTTCCCTCCTCTACTGTGTTAATTGTACCTCTGGACAGTTGATATTTACAATTCATTACCACTTTGGCTTCTCTCCAGAGTGCTTAACTCAGTCTTCGGCCTTTTCTGCTAATGGTTCCACAGTGGTTTTCTGTGTTTTATTTTAACATCTTTATTGGAGTAGAATTGCTTTACAATGGTGTGTTAGTTTCTGCTGTATAACAAAGTGAATCAGCTGTACATGTACATATATCCCCATATCTCCTCCCTCTTGTGTCTCCCTCCCACCCTCCCTATCCCACCCCTCTAAGTGGACACAGAGTACAGAGCTGATCTCCCTGTGCTATGCGGCTGCTTCCCACTAGCTGTCTGTTTTACATTTGGTAGTGTATATAAGTCCATGTCACTCTCTCACTTCGTCCCAGCTTTCTAAGAGGAAGGACGCACCTGCCTAGAAGCCACTGTCGTCCTCCCAACTATCTCACTGGAGTTCTGCAAGTCTTTAGTTCATGGATATCCAGAAGGTACTCACCATTGTAATTGTGGCAGAATTTCCTGCTGACCCCGCCTCCCACCCCCAACTGGGTGCCAGCTGCATGTTAGGGCCTTACGGTATTGGTGCTGTACGTATCCCTGGCACCTGGCACCTGGTAGGCACACATGAGCAATGTATTTGATGGGGTTCAGTTCTCTGGGACTCTGCCTTTTGAGAGGTTTAGAGAGTTTTTCTTTTGACCATTAACTGGGACACTTTTTAGAAACTTGTTAGGGCTTGTGTTCCAAATAGTGGCTTCAGTAAGAGAAAACATCAGAAGGTGCAGTATGGATTCCCAGCCTTCCAGTTAATTTGCGTAATTAAATTTATCCTACAATTTCCATTTGATATGGAAGTCACCTTTATTTTCTGCGAAAGCTTTTATGAAAAGTTATTTTGTACTTTAAACAGCTGCTGCTCTCCAGGAGGCCTGCCTCTATTTTATAGCAAGCAGGCTCCTCTGCACAGGCTGGCTGATGTCTAAAGACGGTCAAGCCTTCTCAGAGCAGGATGGGGCAGGATGGGGCCATCATTAAATATTGAATCTAGTTGTGAACCCCATATGTACCTAACACCACAACTGTGGGTGATGTAAATGTAAGGGGAGGAAAATTAGTCTTATTCCGAAAACAATTGGAAAATCATATTGTTTAAATGTTATTTAAGGTGTGCTACATTATAGGCATATTCACTGCATCCTTATTTATGGAGCAAAGGACTGCAAACTAAATGTCCAGTAATAAGACCCTGATACATCTGTATGCTGGAATACTGTGTAGCAATGAATCAGAGTGAGGGAGATTTATGTGTGCTAAAGTAGAATGATCTTGATGGTAAGGAAAAACAAGAAACAGAAAGAATATATATCATGCTTTCATTTGTAGGCCATAAGAAGAAAAAGGATACATACACACACTCACACATACACACAGTGTCCATGGATGGACTGTCTCTGGAAGGATGCTTAGGAATCTGACAATATTGCTTCTTTCTGGGCAAAGGGACTGGGAAACTAATGTGGGAAGGAAACTTAAAATTCACTGCATGCTCTATTTTACCTTTAGGAAAGAAGTTCATTTTGCATGAACTGTAGTCATTTTTCAGAAAAAAGATTATGCTGAAATTTCTTAAAAGGAAAATGACATGAAATACAATAGAGAAGGGAAACTTCCTGTACATTTAAGGAGTTTATTTGACAAGTAGTCATTGAGCTCCTGCTCTCTGCAGATGCTGTTACAGGCTCTGCGACGCGGAGGACTTCAGACAGCCAGGGATGCCCTACAGACAGGAGACGGCAGTCGTGATGGAGGGTGACTGGGGTCGGGGGCGGGGCTGTTTCAGGAGGGTGGCCAGAGAAGGTCCCTTGGAAAAGGTAACATTTGAGCTGAACCCTGAATGGTGAAAGCCAGGATCAGGGTGCAGCAAGAGAGTGCCCGGCGGGAGGACACCAGCGGGGGCCATTCAGGAGAGCCTCGGCAAGCAGGCAAGCCTGTGTTGCGTGTGCAGGTTGAGTGAGGGCTGCAGTCCTAGGGAATGAAGACACAGGCCTGACTGCAGGGGACGGCGGTGCTGGGAAGAAGTGGGACTGAGTTCAGGTTGGTAGGGTGGGGTCAGAGCACCCAGGGGTCCTGAGTGCTAGGGGTCCCCGCCAGCTTCCTCACGTGCTCCCTGTGGTGTTCATCCTGACCCCGTGGAGGCATGGCTCTGTGCTCTTCACTCCGTCCCGATACGAGAGCGCTGGGAACAGTAGGAGGAAACTGCGTGGTGCGTGGTGTGGCTCCAAGTGAGGATTTGAATGCGGCTCTGCCATCACCTCCCGAGCTGACTTCTGCTGCCTATGAAGAGGGGGTTCTACAGTCCCCACTCACCCCGACCCCCTCACAGCGTTGTCGAGTTGGGAACCCAAATGAGATAACCTGTGCTGCTGCTGTAACGTGTAAGGTGTTAAACAGGTGAAAGTTGTTATTAGGAATGACATTACAGGAGGAATAATACCAGCTGGGCAGTCTTTGGATCAAGGTAACATATTTGGGTAAAGATAGGATATTTCTGCTAAACGTCCCGGAAATCAGGTTGTATATCAGATTCCATTTCTGTACATGGCAGCACATGGTTTTCATTCTTTTTATGTAAGCTTTTTGGTGGGGAAAAGGAAATTAAGTTCATCAGGAGGTGTGTTCTCACCCATTATTCTGCCTGGCAAATACCCAGACGATGTGCTGCTTTTACAGCATGTTCCCTGTTTCTGACACGTTGAAGCAGGGTCTCGTGTCTTCCACTAGTACTTCTTGAATTTTTATCTTGGCTCTGCTGCTAGTTCCCTCATGGGTTCTACCTCAGGCTTATTTGTGTTAAATGGAGATATTGGCCTATAGAATCACCATATGCTTAAGTGAGAATTATGCATGTTCTAAACGAGCAACTTTATCATCATTTTTTATGTCTTTGGAGCATGCTTTGTAAAATATAAAGTCACTGCAGAATTTTTTTAATTTAAAAGGTTCAGTAGCTTCAGATTACCTGGGAAGAGAAGAAGGTTTACCTTAAAGTAGCCAAAAATGATGTCATAGACTCTATACTCTGCATTCTTAAAGCAGAGGAGATCTCCAGGATCGTCCAGAAGCGATTATCTATTATCATTTTAGACCAGACTCTACCAAAGTTCTCTTATGTCTTTGTTTCGCTCATAGCAGAGTTGAAGCATCACGGGCTTCAAGGGTAGGAGATGGGAAGTGAAGAGGCCAGAGGAGGTAGGAGGTAGCCCCCGACGTGGGGTGCAGCCCAGCCCAAGTCCAAGCATCACCTGCCAGGCTCACTGTCAGCAGAGGAGACAGCCCACGTTCCTGAATAGTGCTCAGGAGCTGTGCCTTGTACTGTACGAAGTTTGTAATCCAGAGTCATCAAAGAAAGGATCAGATCTGAGGAGTGGGGTCGGTTGGGGCAGCATTGTCTTCCGGATTGGCGTTTTACAAACTATTTTAAAATTGTATTTATATTAACACTAAGCCCTCCTTCATCTGGAGGCTTCTGTGACGGACCCTCTGTACCCCCAGGATTCCAGATAAGTGACGTATTGCGATCCTGAGTATTATACTCAGAACTTCACATGTCAGGAACTAAAATTCTCTGGTCTACTGTTAGCTTCCAATTTGTAATCCTCACTCAGGGGGCTGCATGCATTCTTGTGCCGACAGAGCATTTCTAGCTCTTGGAAAAGCTTCTTGCTCCTTCTTGGTCAGACTTGGCTTTATGTCTCTCACTCTAAGGCATATTTAAAGCTAACATGTGCTAACCGATTGTTTTTTTTTTTTTTAAGTTTTCAGTATGAGAGGGAGGTGACATACCATCTTTATTCTGGATTTCTCATATGGGCTGACCACATTCCTGGTTAATCGTCTGGCTGTAGTAGTCTGAGGCTGTAAGAAACATTTAGTTCTTCAGAAGGCAATGCAGTTTGAATTACTGTTAAACGATATGTGGCCTGGAACAGGAAGGGGAGAGGAAAATAAATGCTCACTGGGATGGCTTTGTGGCTGTCATCCTTTTCCTTGCTTGGAATTAACTGAGCCTTTTGATGCCTGTCGTGTTTTTTTTTCTTTTTGAAAATTTATCTCTGTTCCCACCCCACGTAATGCCTAACAGATGACTTGAGACTTTTATCTGTGGTCTCTCTATTTTGTTGTTGACATTAATGAGCTTGCTGCACAATCACAAGAGAAATAGTGTTGCTATTCGGAATGTTAATGAATTGCTTGCCTGGCCAATTGCCATTTGTTCCAGTGTGTGAATATGGGGTGAGTGTGTGTGTGTGTGTGTGTGTGTGTGTGTGTGTAACAGAGGGACGAGTAGCAGGGCTGGGGTTGCTTTTTTTCCTGTTCGCAGCCAGTGACGTGAGCTGTGCCTGGAACAATCAGACTCTCTGCGAGCAGGGTAGTTGACGCTGGAGGAAGCAGCCTGGTGTTTCCTGGGCTAAGGCGATCTCGGAGCTCTGAGCTGCTCAGGCGCGGCCCGGCAGAGCTCCTCCAGCATTAGAGCCTTGCAGCGGCTGGAAAGTGCCTTTGTATTTCTCCAAGCCCCTTCCCCAGTCAGCCTGCGAAATGATTGGCGTGAACAGTGTTCAGAGTGCCAGCAAGGTGCGGGTGAGGACCTCAGGCTCTGTGAAATATTCCCGGGAGGATTCCATCCGGCGGCAGTCACACCGGTCAAAGTCTATGAAAATTTCCAACTCCTCAGAGTTTTCTGCCAAGGAGACCAAGGTAAAGAGATACCACGTTCAAGCGTATTGACAGTTGTATGTTAGGTTAACGAAATTTGGTACAGTCTTTGCCAGCGTCTAATGTGCAATGACAAACTGAGAAAGTACGGTGCATAAAATGGCTCTAAGATAATAGGTGAGAGGGGTGGTATCTGAACTCCAGATATTAAGATTGTGGCGTGGGTCAGTTTGCTAAAGAGCCAGTTTGTGGAAAACAAGGGTGAAGCAGGGCTCAAAATGAAATGATAGTGGAGAAGTGTTGGTTGGCACATTGATTGCGTTTTAGTCTCAGAAAGGTTGCCTTGACAAATGACTTGTCAGTGCAGTGTATTTTTAGAACATCAGGAATACAGAGACAGTGTGTGTGATTTTATCGTTCAGATAGGTCCTCTTGCCTTCCCTCCCCTGCTCTCCCCCTAATATGTGGAGGGCAGACCGGGTCCTATTACACTACATCCTTAGCTCATGCAGAGCCTCAGGTGTATGTAATTGGGAAGAATTTCTTCTTTCATGTTCCTTACACGTATGTATGCTGATGCTGTGCTGCCATTATTCACTTGTCTTTTGTGACTGTCTGTAAGATAACATCATCTCTGCTCATATGAGATGTGAAGGGGTGATTACGTAGTGAAATGGGCATTTACTACATGCAGTATATTCTTGAGATTCTTCCTACCACCATCTGTGTGAGCAGGGTACTCAGAAACACTCCCACTCCACAGGTTTAAAAATGGAATAATGGAATCATGGGATCACAGAACTCTGGGGCTGTAGATGTAGATGATTGTGCTGGAGACTCGGAGGTTTGATGTGTCCAGGGGAAGCTTCAGGAGCACAGCTCAGTGTCACCCGGTCTCCTCACAGGTCCCTCCCAGCCGCCGTCTGTGACATTTACCTATTGAAAGACTTTGGTAATAACTGGGTGCCCTCGAAATATGGTGGGGGTAGAGGGAGGGGCAGAAAACCTCATATGACTTTAAGAAACATGTTGGCTTCTTACCCACTCCCTTAGGCTGTGACACAGTGGGGTCGAACCCCATCAGTCATTAGCAGATTTTCTAGCTAGAATGTCTTCAGATGTAACTCTTTCCTCCTTTGTATTTTTTTTTTAAAGCTGTAGCTTTAGGAAGAAACATGTGTTTTCACTGTCCTGTTAATGTGACCTGCCTGGGGATGTATTGGTTTCCATTGGAAGTGTTAGGAGACCTCCTGTGGTGTGATGACTACTGTTCCCTGCTGAGATAGACCTGGATGGCTTATTATATTGTTAAGTAGCTAAGTGTATGTGGGCAGGTAGGTGATTCTTAACATGGCTCTGATTAGCTTCTATTAAGAGTGCTAAGAAGCATGTTTAGGTTTTGTTTTAATATGGATTGTGCCCACAGTATCAGACCGTCATCATCTACCAACAATCCCGATGATAATTTCAGCATTGTAATATTAGTCTATTTGCCCAGAATTACGGTTGTGTACTGTAATGTAGGAATCTAGCATACATGCAAAATGGAAGGACGCTCTAACTATCTTCTCTTGTTTGTCACACAGTACAGGTTCTCCTGTTTGATTTGATTCTATGCAAGAGAAAGCCAAGCATTTTTGGAGGGAGGGGGCGTATTGCAAACATAGCAAGGAGAGAACAGCATAAAAGACCTCTGGTAGAATTGTAGGCAGTAGGCCATCACATGGTACTTTGGAGATTATAGTCAAATTTGTTTAAATTACATTTTTTGAGGCATAGGAAGTTCTGGAGGGTGCATTCACCCACTCTCTCACAAGAGATATTTTTATAGCATTATGTAGTCTTTTAAAATTGAGCACCAGAAGTAGCTAACAGAAAATCATTAGAATGGGAAATTAGATAGATTAAACTTAATCTTTCAGTAACCATTTTTGTTCCCTAAATGAGGTAAACTGAATAACACTATAGGCTTATACCCTAAATGTACTGAAACAAACTATATTATAGACGTGTATAAATACATATCAACATGAATTCCTGTCCACAGTGTACATGTTTTACTCCGGGGGTTAATAATCAGAATTTTCATTCACCTTACTTTTTTAGCACTTAAAATCAAATCAGTGCTTCTTCCTGCTAATCATGTAATTAACACATTTTCATTATCTGACTCTTCATCCAAAATGCAAGCTATCAAATCTAATGATTAGAAGAGATACCATCACCATTCCCTGAAAAAAAAGCCAGTAAGGTACCATTAACTTGGGGTATGCTCCTGGGACTTAATTTTGTGACTTTTGTGTCTCTAGAACTCTGGCGTTTTCTAGAATAGGTGCCGTCATTGTGGTCCCTTGTCAAGGAGCTGGAGCTATGTAACATGTTTTGTATCCCTTGAAAGCTTTAGAAGAACATGTACGCGTTTTTGGAGAATGCATGCGTTATTTAAATGTCTTAGTGAAGTCTGACTTTGATGTGGCTCTTTATCCGCTAAGGGCCTGCTGGTGGAAGGGTGCCCGTGAGCTCCTGGCCGTGAGGGGGCGGCCCAGCTGCTCGCTGTGCTTCTGACCCAGGGGGCATTTCGGGTCGGTGTCTAAAGACAGGCACTACTGAGTCAGGCGTGCGCCATGGAAGAAGATGCCGATCAAGCCTGGGTTCTGCCACACGTTTCCACATCCCCCTGGAAATATAAGTTATTTCAGTACTGCGCAGCTTTCAAGTTGAGTAAGCCAGCTATCGGTTTAAAACATAAACCTATAAAAGCTCATGTTGACAATACCGTTTTCTCCTTCCCTGTCCCTTGCCAACTACACTATGCATTATAGATGAGGGGGTCTCAACGGGATGCTTTTCTATTGTGGTTGTAGGTCAGTGTGACGCGCATGGTTGACTCCTGAGGCATTTTTTGAGAAATAGTATGAGGCTAGAGATTAAACCAAGAGTTCTTTGGTTGGTTATCATCTGGATTCAAGCGAACTGTTTCAAGCTATTCAATAGTACAGCAAAGAAATCAACTTCTCCAACAGTGAGATTGCAGAGCAGAACCCCTGGCACTTTGGGTGATGCCGACTGAAAACGGGGGCCTTTTGCTCTGTGCTGTGGCAGCATCCCTGTGGCGGGCCGGGGTTTTGCTCACTAGTCAGCAGTGTGCACCTAGACAGGTCACTTCTCCTCCCTGACACTCACCCATAAAGAGCAGGGGTTGATGAAATGATCCCCTAGTTCTGAGCAAAGTTAATTTTAGAAACCTCGTGGGGATTGGTGATGGTTATTCCTCTGTATGAGGAACCTAAAGACTGAGCTAGATTCAGGGAAGGTGAGTTTACGTATATTTTGAATAAACCTCTTCCTGTGCTTGGAGTTAACCATAAACACATGAAAGGCAAGTGGAAGGGCCTAATTCATCGCTTTGCAAAACTCGCTGCCGTGGTGTGAAAGACACCGTCAACTCTGTGCTCTCCCTTCTGCAGAGGCTTTGCTGTAGTATTGTTCGGTACATGTTAATCATTTCTCCCTCTGGGAACCAAACCTATACACGAAGGAACCCGGAAGAAATCATTACCGTGCCCCTTTGCGACCTGAAGTTTTTCTTGAGAGGTTTGTGGATTGTTGTCATTCTTGTCCAGATCTCTCTTTTTTTTTTTATTTCTTCTCTCTTTTTTTTTTTTTTACAACTTTATTGGAGTATAATTGCTTCACAGTGGTGTATTAGTTTCTGCTTTATATCAAAGTGAATCAGTTACACATATACATCTGTTCCCATATCCCTTCCCTCTTGCGTCTCCCTCCCTCCCACCCTCCCTATCCCACCCCTCCATTCGGTCACAAAGCACCGAGCTGTTCTCCCTGTGCTATGCGGCTGCTTCCCACTAGATCTCTTTTTGTTCTTTAGACTAAGGCTTAGAGCCTGGGAAGGAGATTCTGGTTCAATGGGTCATTTATGTCTGCCTATTCAAAAAATGTATTTCTCATATAATATGAAGAAAATCCTTAGTCATAATTTGGAAAATTTCCTGCAAATGTCTTCTTGTATTTTTTTATTCTTAAATTGAAGTAGAACATCTTTTAACCTTGTAGATTCATCCTTCAGTTGGATCCTTTCAGAAGGACAGTAGATCTAAACTGTTAGAGCCAGAATATGAAGAACATCTCCCATTACTAGTTATGACCCTGGCACATGAGAGGGTCTGAGAGGAGGTATCTTTCACAAAGTAAATCTGGTTGTGCAAAGATCAAAACAGTTTTATCTCCAGACTCTCTTTTTCTTATATCGACTCTACTGTCTTCACGCTGGAATCACTTCTTGTGATCCAAGAAGTTATGCTTTTCCCTCAGGTGTGATTCTGACAAACTAATACATTTTGATATTTTAATGTGGTCTTTACCCAGAGGAGGCCTTAAGATACCTGGCCCTTCTGGAAGGTAATGCTGCAGACTACGTAATTATCAAGTTGTTTAACCCTTTTCAGACCCAAATAGAAGCTTTCACCACCTTTAGTTTTATTTTAAATTCTACAGCTAGCACGGTGATACTGTTTTTTGTTGTTACGTTTGTGTTTTTGGATTTTCCTCCAACCCTTAACTCCCCCTCCCCTCACCCCACGTTGTTTCTGAATTTTTCAGATCCTGCCAGTACTTTCATGAAAATTAGTACCTTTTTTTAAAGGATGATTATTTAGGTTATTCAGCAAACTGTGCTCATGATGGGGTGACACTTGTTGACCCTTAAATGTAATTAAAAGCAGATCTTCACTATCCTCCTATTTACCCATTTTCATTTGCTTAAGGTACCCGTGGTTTTGTACTTGGTTTGAGTGTCGTTAGAATAATCCCAGTGTCACACTGCATCCAACTCTGCTGCACTCGTGCCTTTCTATTTGAACACGTTCTTCCAGGGATGGTGTACTAGGCAGGTGTTTCAGAGCTTCCAGGCAGTATTTGAACGTTGTAAAGAAGATGCTGGTCCGTGTCTTCATTCCTGGCAAGCTATTATATTAGGCTTGTCAGAATCAAGGGAAGGGAAGAAGAGAAATCTGTGAAATAGTGTTAAGATGGGAGTTATGGGAGAAAAAAAAAACTTGCATTTTTAAGATAGTCTTTGTTGAAGATGCAAGGAGGTTAGTAGCATGGCGATAACCTGAAGTCAACCATCAGGAGCCCTCGTGTGGGAACCTGCATAGCGACCAGATGTCCTGCGTTTTCCAGGACGACGCCTTCCTTTATTGAAACCTGTTGTTAGATTATGCTTGGTTGCCTGGTTTAGATTTCAGGGGTTGCATTCCACTTAAGGACTAACGGGAAAATTCTGGAGAATGTTTTTTATTTACTCATGCATAGTGATACAGAAGCCATGAGCAGCCGGGCAAAGTAGCTCCTCCTCAGTAATTTATTATGAGGTTTCTCTTCTATCTTTGGCTTTTAATTAAGATTTTTGAGCACTATCTTATCTTCCAAGCAGTACACTCTTTGAAAAGATCTGGTCTACCACGTTCTGATGGTACAACATTTTGGTTTACACACAGATCATCTGATTTCAGTGGGATTTGTTTTTCTACGTAGATTACTCGGAATGCTTCATGTCAGAATTTTTAGGAAAGTACTGGGTGAGGCCCTCTTCCTAGCCTGGCTCATCCCCTGACATGACAGGGGTTGCAGCCTGCAGTGAAGTGTTGGGACGTGAGGTACCCAGGGCAGCTGGAGACGTCAGTATACTTGTAATCGCTCTATTCAGATCTGGCAGGCCAAGTTTCTGTTTGACTCCAGTAAATCAGGCGAGAGTATGCAGCTCTCCCAGGCCCAATCGCTGGTCTCCTCCTTGCACCCAGGTGCGGTTTAGTGGCGTCAGCCTCAGGTCCACAGCTGAGAAGCTGACGGGGGTCTGGAGGGGCTGACAGTGGGCAGGGGAGCCCCTCCAGACCCTGCACCCGCAGTAGCCATGACAAGGGCATCGCTTCCTACTGAGCTTTTTATTAGAGCTGTCTCCTGAGACTTCGCAGCATAAGTAAATCAGAAGGTTTGAGGTCTAGTTAACTAGCTAGACCTAATAGTCAGACACACAAGGAAAGCGCTTTGAGCATAGAAGGTCTTTCCTGTCACTTAGAGGCACTGATAAAGTACCAGCTTTGTTCTCATTTATGACAGTTCTCTTCCTCAGAACACTTTTTGAAAAGCAGTTAAAATAGAAAGGCTCTCCAGAATGCTTTTATTATGATTGGGCAGTGTTTTGAGGGGGTTTTTGTATGCCTCATCAACCCCCTGCTGTGAACTCTGAGATCATGATTAAATGGTATTTATACGCTGCAAAAGCATAACTCTTAAAATTAAAATTTAAGATAACAAATGTGCTTTTATCCCTATGCCTACATAACCCCACTAAAATGACAGTAGAACTCATAGATCTTCAAGGACACAGAGAACGAGACAGATTCCCTCAAGATGTCAACAAAATTCAAAAGATGGAAAGACTTGTTAACCGCAGAGAGAGCTGAAACTCAGGTTCCTGCAGACCTGGAAGCCCATAGAACACAGGAAAGGCGTAGGAATCAGAGTCACTGGCTACCTCTGAGGGCAGTGAGTCAAAACAGAACAATCCCTTAAGTCCTTTAAAATTGGTAACTGGACCCTCTAGACGCCTTGCCCTGCTTTGCAGAGCCTAGTGACCATATCCCCCATCTTCTGCAGCTCCTCTCAGAGACTTTGGACTTAAGAAATCAGGCTCAGTTGAGGCCAGCAGTGGGATTCCCACATTGAAAATAGGTGGGTTAAGTGAAAAGTACACACATTTCACAATGGGCAGTCTCTTCCTTCTCTCCTCTCCCATCTTACTTGAAGTTACTGGAAGAAGAGAAGGCATGGTGTCCAGTACACAGAAATCTAATAGCAGAGAGTCAGAGGGGAACCCCAGGATGATAGTAAAGGGGAAGCCCCAGAACAGCAGCTCTGCAGGAGATAGAAACTGACCAGTTTGTTTGTTTATTATTTTGGTTGTTTTGGGTCTTAGTTGCGGCATGCGGGCTCTTTGTTGACAGCGCGCAGGCTTCTCTAGTTGCAACGTGCTGGCTCCAGAGCGCACAGGTCAGTAGTTGTGGTGTGCAGGAGAAGCTGACCAGTTCAGATCGGAGTGGGAGAATAGAGGATTCCAGGGATGCTTCCAGCACTGTCACTGAGAGAATACGTCAAGTGTTGGACCGTATGGAGAGGAGATTCCCCGTGTGGTGATGGATTAGAGATAGGCTCTTAGAAAATGAAGTCAACAACAACAAAATGAGGTCATGGTTAACATTGGGAAAAACAAAAAGTTCACAAAGAAGCAACTGTGGCCTCCGGCACACATAGCTCAGCAGTGAATTCCATCTGCCTAGTCATAACAAGGTAGGCACCGAACATTGATGCACCTCTAAATTGTGATTGTGATATAATTTTAGTGGGAGGATCGGGAGTGGAGGGGGGAGTAAGAGCATACTGTGTGTGTGTGTGTGTGTGTGAGAGAGAGAGAGATGGATGGAGAGAGAGGGGGAGAGAGAGAAGGAGGGAGAGAGAGAAGGAGGGAGAGAGATAAGTGCTCTTTTCCAGAGCTCCACAGTTGAAAGTCAGTAGTTCATACTGAAAATAGAAAGAAAAAAAAAAAAAAAAAGGAGTTGAAAGAGGTTAGCTCTGGATAACAAAAATCTGAAGTAAATAAATCAAAGGATTGTTATTCACTACATGCCTTTTAGTAATTTTGATTATGAAAATGATAAATGTATTCCTTTGATAAAAGTTTAAAAATGAACAACAAGGAAAATGGACAACACATGAGACTGGAATAATTTCCATTGACTAGAATGGTTTGTGTATCTTAACTTTGTGTTTATCAAATACCAACTAATAGGGACTTCTGTTTTAAAAATTTCATCTTTTCTCAGACACCGTATTCTAGCAGCTATAGTTAAAAATTTCATCTTTTCTCAGACACCGTATTCTAGCAGCTATAGGACTAGACCGTGTTCTGCTGCTGGTGGCTGTCAAAGTTTTCAGTCTATAGTGAAAATGTTAGTGAAGGTATGGTCCTTTCTTGGGAAACGGTGCTTTGTCCTGAGGTTGTCCTTGTTAATTATTTTGTTGGAATGATGGCAGTAGAAGGTAGTGTTTTGTTTTAATTTATTTCCTCACTTGACAAAATGGAAATCTGGCAGTTCTAGGTGGGTTCCCAAACCTCTTTTCAAAATTTTCCTATTTGTGAAATCGCAAAGCCTGGTAACCACTGGATTAGATTATTTAATTTGGCTGTATTGATTGTTTTGGATGAAATCTGTTTCCATTTGGTTTGTCTTCATTACTTTGTCTAATGCATGGAAATGACAGAGAACAAATGCCATGCCTGATGTTCTCTCTAAATGTCAGAGTCCCCCAGGAATCATTTTTATAAGCCATTTATAAAAAGAACTCTGCATGTTACTCAGCAAGCAGTTTTTTAACTGTGTACATTAACTTTATCATCATGTGCATAATCATTAAATATAATTGATCATTTTCTCAGGTGTTTAAAAACTTACTGCATGTAATTTACAAGGTCATTTGGAATTTATGTTTTCTTTATGTACTAAAATTATGAAGCTTCCTTTATTATGGTATGTGCCTGCCACTTCCCAACAAGCAAGGCTTACAACAAGAGGGTCTAATAACAGATATGGCAAGTACAATCCAGAATCTTCTTTGAAAATATTGGTTATTGTTATATTTTTCAAAAGTATGGCCCAGCTATCCAAATCCAGACAAGTTTTTGATAGATAAATCAGAGGATTCGCGTATAAGAATTAAAAGCAAAATCAGGAGATAGCTATGAAGGCAATGAATTTGAAAATCATGATGCTTATGCAGGTCAGAGAATAGTTACATACGCTGAAGAATACTTCGGAAGTTAACCTTAACTCTTATGGAAGAAGGTGGTGATTTACTAAGACTATCATTACATTAACTTTTTCCAAGCTATCAGGCTCTAACGATTGCTACATTAAATCACATCTGCATAATGTTTTTGGACATTAGTTTTTAATGCCCACATTTGTTTGAAGATGCAGATCTTTTCAGAATATATGTTGTAATCTTTCCATTGGTACTTCAGTGAATTCCTCTTCTACCTGAGCTACATATCCTCTTCCCAGGAGGGTTTTGACGCAGTCACAGCAAGTCCATCTTGGGAAGGACAAGAGATGTAAAGCAGTGAATAGAAACCTGGGCTCTGGAGGCAGATGGTCCTATGCGTGAGTTCCAGTTTTGCCACTGCAACTCTGTCACCAGGGAGAGTTGCCAGATTTAGCAAATAAAAATACAAAACACCCAGTTAAACTTGAATTTCAGGTAAGTAATAAATAATGTTTAGTATAAGTATGCCTCATGCAAAGTTTGGGAGGTAATACCTATGCTTGAAAAAAGTTAGCCATTGTTTATCTGAAGTTCACATTTAACTGGCCTCCTGCACTTGATCTGGTACCCTACAACCTGCAGCAAGTAACAATCTGCCTACTCTATAGCTTTGAGATCAGTGAGATGGACTAAGTCATACTTATTTCGTAGGTTGTAGAGGGTTAAATGAAATAGTAGATATAAGTGCTCAGCATGTAGCAGCTCAATAAATGTCACCTGTATGGATCATATCTTCTCAGTTGTCAGACACCCAGCCTGGCATGTCCTAAAGTGGGACTGTAGCTGCGAACCGTTTTAGCCGTCCAGGTTGGAGTTCTCTTGGGGGAATAGTATACTAGTCTGAGTGGTCAGAGACGTGTACTCCTATTGTTGTAGGTTTTGGAGGGAGAATTATATAACAGATTCAAGCTCCTCTGCCCTGAAGTGAAGACAGGAAGTGAAAGCCTAGATTTTTCAAGGGAAAAAAAGTCAAGGAAAAAAAGTGAAGGAAAAAATTTAAAAGGCTTTGGAATCAAACTGCCTGTGATTCCTTTTTGAGATCTCCCACCTAATAACACTCTCTTTACCCTCTCTGCACCCTCATTTTCCTCATCTGTAAAATGGGAATAATACCCATGAGTGGTGGTGAACAATGTCATACATGTACAGGTCCCGGCACTTGTTAACTACTCAGTAAATGTTAGTTGTTGGCATATTTGTCTATAATGCCAAACTGCCAATTTGATTCAAAATAAGTGATTCTCCCCAGGCCCAGCATGCTTGGCATGGGGAATGGAATGGATGGATTCTGGATGTTTACTTCAAGTGTCCTGTAAAGTCTTGAGTAGGACAAGCATGGACTGTATGTAACAATAGTACCTTTCATTCACGTGTTGCTTTACAAAGTACAGATGTTTTCATATTGACAGTTTGATTTCATCCTCACGATTCTGTGAGGTAGATTATTGTTATCTTTACCGATGAAGCAACCAAAGGCTAGTGTTAGTGGCCTAAAGTCACACAGCCGATGGAAGGGGCAGGTTTGATACAAGTGAACTGATTTCTAGTCCACTGTTCTTTGTTCTGTGCTCTGGCCTCCCTGATGGGAGTCATGGTGTCAGGGTGTCAGGGTCATCATCACCGAGGTCCTTGTCTTCTCAACACCTGTTTCTTTAAAACATGCCGTGGTCAAGACAATTTATGAGGTATGGTGGGGACTAAAGAGAGGGAGAGTCTTGATCACATGTGTGAGGAGTTTAAAATAAAGTATCTAGATTTTTAGTTGAAGAAGTAAAACATTTATGGTGTGGTAAACATTCAAATAGTACAGAAGGTTACCCATGGAAAATTCTCTCTCCCACTCCATTCCCCCAGTTGCCTTCTACAAAGGAAATCTCAGCAGTGGTTTCTTCTGTATCCTTTCAGAGATGTAGTGAGAGCAAACATAGATACATTTTGTCCACACGGTGGGAACATACTAAACAGACTGTTTTGCACCTTACTTTTCCCCTTTGACCGCATATTCTAATATAGCTACCCCAGTTTTAGCTTAAATGACTTTAAATACTAACGGAGAGCAATCTGTCTCTGGTGCCACTGTTGGAACTGTCTTACCCAATTTTTTACCTGTGCTTGAGGTGTGTGAAAATGGGCCATTCTTCTCCCACAATTTAGGAAAATGGTCTGATACATCCCCAGTCTGCACTGCCCCCCCCCAAGCCCAGTAACACCACCCCTCACCAGACACCGCCAGTCTCACTGCAGCTTCCCGTGCTCTCTTCCAATCGTTTCTCCACTTGGTGGCCAGGGCGACCTTTAAGTACATGAATTAGAGCAGGTCACTCTACTGCTAAAATCCTCCAGTGGTTGCCCAACACACGCGGAAGTAACCCTTGTTTTCTGGTCAAAAACCCTGTGTGACGTGTTTACCTCTTTGTCCTTGTCAGGAGCCACGTCTCAGGCCGCTGTGCTCTAGCCATGTTGGCCTTGTTTGTTTCTCAGACCCACCAGGCTCAGTTATGCCAGGAGCTCTTTCCCTTTATCTTCCTATGGCTGTCGCTTCCATGCTAAATTTCCTTGCAGAGAGGCTTTTTCCACCATCCAGTCTAAAGCTACTTTTTGAGTTATTGTTACCTTATTTTAATTACCTTATAATAATTATTTGGTAGCCTACCAGAAAATGACCGAATAATCTTTATTTGTTTTCTTATTCTTTTACGGTCTTTCTACCCCCACTAAATCTAAGTTCTATGCCTGTGTTGTTCACCACTGGGCTTTCAATGCCTGTATGAGTACCTGACAACCTGCCCACCTGACAGGTAGTAGAGACTCAGTTGACTGAATGTATGAATGAATGAGTGAATAGTTTTAAGAGATTTATTTATACAATATTGTCACAGTTGTTACAACTGTTATGTTATACTATACTGTTCATGTCACAAACGTGAACTAGTCTTCTAATAGTTATAAAAAAATACTATTCTGTATAAATACTTATACTGTATACAATACTATTATAGAAAAAAATGCAATCTTATCATTGTTTAGTAGTTATAAAAAATACTTTCCCCTGACCTCTCAGCATATGTTAGGATAAAATATTTGTTGTGGTTACTGTATGCTAGAGCAATACAGGGAGTCAAGCAGGCATGCCACATAGGCAGTTGGAGCATGCAGGTAGGTGACAGAGATGCATGACAGGTTAAAGGAGAATGGAATGACTGACCGTCAGCACAGGTACGCTGTTTTCTCAGGTAAGAACTCAGGATCGTGGATATCTTTCCTTGTGAAAACATTACTTTTAAATAAACTAAATAACAAGTCCTGAGCTGATATAACAGAAAGTCCTGAGCTGATATAACAGAAAGTAAAAGGCGAAGAAATGGAAGAATCTGAATAGCATTGTTTGTTTTTAAATTTGTAAACTAGCATCTAGTAAGTTTTTAACAACAAAGCACTTATTGAAGTTGTAAAATCTATTGCTCAATCTATGTTAACTTAAAACATTTTATATATACTGTATATATACTATTTTATAGTATGTTATATATGTCAGTATTGCATCAGGATTAGGGCAGACTTTACAAGCACAGACTTTGGCTTCAGACAGACCTGTCTTTAGATCCCCAGCTCTGCGCTATGACCTTTGGCAGATTACTTAACCTTTATGAGCATTAGGTATGTCATTTCTAAAGCAGGGATAATGATACCTCATTCATACAGTTGCTGTGAGGACTCAGTGAGGTTAAATAGAAATAACTCTCTTAGCACAATGCCTCACGTAGTGTGGCCTCATAGATGGCTATATTATTATCTATCATCAGTGGAATATCAGCCATTGAGAAATGGCTAGAGCATCCTCACAGAGTTAGAGAAATCTCATCAAGTGAAACATCCAATATTCAGAAGTGTTAAGTCTCTACATCATAAACCAGGAAGTTTTGCTGTATCTGTTCTCTATTTGGGATTCTCATTGTTCTTTCCTGACAGTTTTCTGATAACTTCATTCTAATCAGAATTTCAACGCTGATGTCCTGTTGGATAACAGATGTGTTTAGTTTGGCCCACAGTGGGGTTTTTTTTGTTTGTTTTTGTTGCTCTTTTTGTTGCCACACTTGAAAATTTGTGAGCCTTGAGTAATTTGTACTTCCAGCTACTTCTGAAAAATAATAAGAGCTAGCCATAGTGAATCCACATTCCCACCTGGTTGAAATCAGGCTACAGCTAAGTGTCACCCACCCCTCTAGATCGGGCTTTCTCTAATTCCCAAGAGTATCTCCCTGGCTACTGTACTCAGCTATGTTACCTGCTTGCTGATGAGTCTTAGTCAGTTTTTTGATATTGAACCAGCATTTAGACTTGATATTCAAATCAACTCATTAGGATATGTTTACAGGTTTTTTTTTTAAGTTGAGGTATAATTGACATATAACATTATGTTAGTTTCAGCATTCAACATAATGATTTGATCTTTGTATACATTGTGAAATGATCACCCCATAAGTCTAGTTAACACCCATCACCTTACATAGTTAACAAAAAATTTTTTTCTTGTGATGTGGACTTTTAAGATCTCTGTTAACAACTTTCAAATATACAGCACAGTATTGTTAACTATAGTCACCGTGCTGCACATTACATCCCCATGACTTATTTATCTTATGATTGGAAGGTTGTACCTTTTAACCCCTTTGCTCATTTCTCCCACTCCCCCATCCCTACCCCACCCCTCTGGCAACCCCACCAATCTTTTCTCTATATGAGCTTGGGGTTTTTGTGTGTTTTTTGTTTTAGATTCCACATATATGAGATCACATGGTATTTATCTTTTCCTTCTGACCTATTTCACTTCGCATAACACTCAGAAGCTTCATCCATCTTATTGCAAATGGCGAGATTTCATTTTTTATGGGTGAATAATTTTCCTTTGTGTGTGTGTGTATGTGTGTATATGTGTGCGTGTGTGTATGTGTGCGTGCGTGTATGTGTGTGGAGAGAGAGAGAGAGAGAGAGAGAGGGAGAAAGCAGTTTATCCATTCATGGACACGTACATTGTTTCCATATCTTGGATATTATAAATAAAATAATGCTGCAGTGCACATAGGAGTCCATATGTCTTTTCAGTATATGTTAAAATTAGCGTTTTTGTTTCCTTCAGTAAATACCCAGAAGTGGGACTGCAGGGTCATATGGCAGTTCTAGTTTTAATTTCTGTGAGAAACTCCATACTGTTCTCCATAGTGGCTGCACCAATTTACATTCCCACCAACAGTGCACAGGGGGTCCCTTTTCTCCACATCCTGGCCAACACTTGGTATTTCTTGTCTTTTTGATAACAGCCATTCTGACAGGTGTGAGGTGATGTCTCATTGTGGTTTTGATTTGCATTTCCTTGATGATTAGTGATGTTGAGTATATTTTCATTTGCCTGTTGGCCATCTGTATGTCTTCTTTGAAAAAATGTCTCTTCAGATCCCTTGCCCATATTTTAATTGAGTTGTTTGTTTGTTTTTTGTGATCAAGTTGTTTGAGTTCTTTGTATATTTTGGATATTAACCCCTTATCAGACATTGTTTGCAAATACTTCTCTCATTCAGTTCATTGCTTTTTCATTCTGTTGATGATTTCCTTTTCTGTGCAGAAGCTTTTTAGTTTGAGCAGTCTCACTTATTTATTTTTGCTTTTGTTGCCTTTGCTTTTTGTGCAAATCCAAAAACTCATCACCAAGACCAATGTCAAGGAGTTTACCGCCTATGTTTTCTTCTAGGAGTTTTATGGTTTCAGGTCTTACATTCAACTCTTTAATCCATTTTGAGTTAAATTTTGTATATGGTGTAAGATAGTGGTCCAGTTCCATTCTTTTGCATGTGGCTGATCAGTTTTCCCTAACACTGTCCTTTCCCTGTTGTATAGTCAGGGCTCCTTTGTCATAAATCAATTGACAATATATGTGTGGACTTATTTCTGGCTCTCTCTTCTGTTCCATTGATCTGCATGTCTGTTTTTATGTCACTATCATACTGTTTTGATTACTACAGTTTTGTAATATATTTTGAAATCAGGGAGTGTAATGCCTCTGGCTTTTTTTGTCCTTTCTCAAAATTGCTTTTGCTATCTGGGGTCTTTTGTGCCTCCACACAAAGTTTAGGATTATTTTCTTCTATTTCTGTGAAAATAATGCCACTGGAATTTTGATAGGGAGTGCACTGAATCTGTAGATTGCTTTGGGTAATATAGGACATTTCAATGATATTAATTCTTCCAATCCATGAACACAGAATATCTTTCCATTTATTTGGTCATCTTCAATGTTTTTCATCAGTGTCTTATAATTTTTAGTGCATAGGTTTTTCACTTCCTTTATTAAATTTATTCCTAGGTATTTTATTCTTGTTGATGAAATTATAAATGGGATTGTTTTCTTCATTTCTGTTTCTGATAGTTCATTATTAGTGTATAGAAATCAACAGATTTCTGTATATTGATTTCATATCCTGCAACTTAATTGAATTTTTAAGTTAGTTTTACAAGTTTTTTTTGTGGAGTCTTTTAAGTTTTTCTATACATAATATCATGTCATCTCCAAATAGTGACAATTTTACTTCTTCTTTTCCAATTTGAATGCCTTTTATTTCCCTCTCTTGCCTAATTGCTCTGGCCAGGACTTCCAATACTATGTTGAATAAAAGCAGTGAGAATGGGCATCCTTGTCTTGTTCCTGACATTAGAGCAAAAGCTTTCAGTTTTTTAATGTAAATTGATGCAGGCACTTTGGGTGTTAGCTGTGGGCTTGTCATATATGGCTTTTATTGTGTTGAGGGATATGTTTACAGTATTAACAAGGAGAAAAAAATTCTTTCTACTTAAGTTTTTGCTCAGAAAGGAGCTTAGTACAAATATCAAATCATTATGTTGTGCACCTGAACCTAATATAATGTTATATGTCAATTATGCCTCAATTTAGAAAAAGGAACTTAGTGGCTATTTTGTATTTAAATACATTTACATTTTGAATAATGTTATTTGAACTAGCATAGTTAAGAAAGTTTCCTTAAGACACAGCAGCCAGTCAAATGGAAGGTAATCATAAGGTGTAGAAAATGCAGTTTAGGAGGAATACGCTCTGTAGAAATACTCATGACACCTTATTGACCAATTCTACCCTCAGAATGAATGAAATGAAAGAATGTGTGTGTGTGTGTGTGTGTGTGTATGTAATAGTTTGTAGTACTGTGTCAGCATAAATGGTAATAAAGGGAACATTTTTGTTCCCTTTAAGGTTTGGTTGAGTGCACCTCCAGAGCTGCTCACCAAATATTTTGGTAGGTGTGCGTATTTAGTATTATCTTTGGCTGCATCTTCCCCCCTTTGGTGATAAGGAAGGGTGGTTCCTATTTTAGCTCACAAAGATATATTTGACAGTAGGCAATCAGGCGAGCCCCACTTGCTGTTCCTCCCCCTTAGGGAGTCAGTCTTCCTCAGTCTTTCCCTTTTTCATTCTTTTCATATGCAATTTAAAAATTAATTTTATTTTCTAATTTATAGAGTCATACCTGGGATTTGGGAGCAGATAGTGATGCTACTAATCAATAACTATGGGGAGAAATAAGTAAGGGACACAGGAAAAGGGAGTAGGGACTAGGGAAAGAACTAGTTTGAGAGTTTGACCAGGTGATTTCTGAGATCCTTTTGAAGTAGAATCATAGAATGGTAGATCTGGAAGGGGGTCAAAAAAGGTAACCTTATACAACCCTCTCATAGCACATAGTTAGAAAATGAAAACCATGTAAATGAAATTATTTGTCTTGAAAGGGCAAGTTCGTGATTGACGAACCCCCTCCTTCCCTCAAATTCTTAGATCCTGAGACTGGATCTGTTCTCTCTTCTATTAAATATTTCTCTAAAAATTACTTGTAATATGATGTCACATATTAGATACTATGTGTGAAAGTGTCTTGCACATTGATGGCAGGAAGTAAAAAGTTGATTCTGCTAGCTAATTCTCCATTAGGTCAAGTTCAGTCAGGATTAGCAGTATGTTTTGTTATCCTTACATAAGAGGCCCCTGAAGGCAGAGTGGATTCTTCTACACCTAGCATAATGCCACTATGGCCTATAGATGTACTCACAAGTGTTTGTTATGTGATGAATCATGCATATTAATTGTACTTCAGATTCCCTTTCAGTAAGGTGAGTGCTTTTATGTTATTGTCGTGGTATCTGTTATGGTTTGGCATTGGCTCATCTCTGCAGTAGAGTCAGACACTTAATGGTTAGATGTTTCTGCCATTGCTGGCTGGGTTTGTAAGTGCGCCACAACATGTGGTAAGTTAGCGCTCCATGACATAGATTTTGACTCTGTTTACATGGTGACTGGATCCAAAAAATAGATCTGACTATAGATGTGAGAAAAAGCTAAACTCAGAATAAGTTATTTATATTGAGCATGCTTTTGTCACCCTGAATGAGAGCTAAAGAGAGGAATGCCTGCAAGGTTGCTTGTTAATATGTGTTCTTTAATGTCGTGTTCTTTAAACTTGGGTACATGGAAACTTTCCACTGGGTATGGGAATCAGTTTCCAGAAACTCATCCTTTATATGTTCTTCTCCCTAAAATGGATCTACCTATGAATACCCTTGTGGTCAGAGTTTCAGGCTGTTTATCCTTTTTTACTTCTGCTTGACAATTGCCTTCTGCCACTTAAGAAAACGAAAAAAAGAAGGCGGCGGCACAGTTCTCACCCATAACTTTATTTGGTGTGTTGCACGGGTGTAGCAACTTCCACGGGTAGAGGGGCAAACAAAGAGTCCATTCTAAATATTAGTTTTAGGGAAGCCCTCTTTAATGAGGGAGTAATGCAGTTTCTCAATATTATTTTAAGGTATAGGGAAGAAAATAAAAGTTGAGGGCCATTGCTTTAAGATATTTTGAGTTTTTCTAACCAATTTGAAATTCATATGGTAACTAGATTTATTAATTTTTAACCAATGTCTTTTTCAAACACAGTCTTTCTCAGATAACATTTTCCAGATTTAGTTCTATACTCAGAAGTCTGCTTGATCTGAATATCTGCATGAACCAGCATTGCACTTGAACAAGATAGCCATGGTGTTGATGGTGTCATAATTCTTGGGTACAAATTTCACTGTGGTCACTGTCAGTCTCACGAAGGGAAACTGGAAATTGTGTTATCCCCTATACTTTTCATAGTAATTCAAGGAGCACAGAGAAAGAAAAATCATTGGAGTTGAGAGATGATTGAACAAAAATACACGAATTTCATAGATTCCAAATGTGGTTCTGGAGAGAAAGAGACTCATGGTTACCCGACGCATGGTAATAGGGACTTCAGAGAACCGTGTGTGGGCTGTCAAAGATGGTGCTAAGCCTTGAATAAAATTGCATTTTATCATCTCGATGAGAAGCAATTAAAAGTTGAAGACCAAAGACTTAAAAGTAAATTTAGACCAAGATACCACGACCTCTGTAATTTAAGCGAGTTACTTTGCTTTCTCATTCTTAAACATGATGAACTTCAACTCTGAGGAATCATTCTGCCCTCTTTAGTCTCAGTGGAGGTATTTGATTATTGTCTAGCTCCTGGGTTAAGTTGCAGGAATTTCAGTTAGCAGAAGACAGGTAACCTCACAAAGCAGTGATTTTTAACCAAGGGTTTGTATCAGAGTTATGTGTGGATCATTTGGAAATATTCATGTTTAGGTTCCTAATCTGTGAATCTGATTCAGTAGATCTGGGATGGGACTCTGATCAATATTTTAAAAAGTTCATTGGCTGATTCTGGCACATACCCTCATACTTTAGTTGAGAGCACTCTGGTAGACAACAGTGTTTTACCTGGGGACTGACTCTGGAAAAGTTTCTAGAAATCAACCTGTGGGTATGATCATTCTTTATTCAGATATCTGTCTTCTATTTATACCTCGTGTGTTAATTTCCTAGGGCTGCTGCAACAAATTACCACAAACTTGGTGTTCTAAAACAACAGGGACTTATTGTCTCACAACTTTGGGGGCCAGACGTCTGAAATCAAGGTGTGGACAGTGCTGCGCTCGTCTAGAGGGTCTAGGAGAGAATCTCTTCCTTGGTTCTTCCAACCTCTGGTGGTTGCCAGCATTCCTTGGTTTGTGTCTGTATCACTTCAATTTCTCTGTCCTTCTTTGTGTTACCTTCTCTTCTGTCTTTGTTAAATCTCCCTCTGCTGCCTTCTTATAGAGACACCACTCAGCCCAGATATTCTCTCCCATTCAAGATCATTAACTTAATTCTGTTTGCAAACTTTTTGTGGAATGCAGAAACATTTGCAGGTTCTGGGGTTTAGGACCTGGATATCTTTTGGGGGTCCATTATTTAGCCTGAGACAGCTGGCTATCACCTCACTGCATATAATTTATATGGGCTGCTCTGGCCCATTGAGATTGATTTGGTCCCTTTCCCCACTTGTCTCCAGCTACCAATTCATGGCCACAGGGAAATGGAAGCCTTCGGTGACAGTGTTTACCACAAATCTTGCTTTCTTGGACCTAGATCAGCTAACCCCTCACATAGCTAGAGATAAATTATTTTACTAAGCTGTCGAATACACCTCCAATTTCAGCCATTTGTATGGCAAATACCTTTGGTCATAAGTAGAGTGGGAGTATATGATCAGTGCAGCAAACCCTCATCCTCACTGACGGAGGCATCCCAAGCATGTGTCCCAGCAATGGTGGCTCTTGTTTCAAGCTCATCTTTAAGAAGAGAATATCACAGTGACAAGCATTACGTGACTCAATTCCAGGAGAGGCACATGCCTTCTTCCCTTTCACGTGAGCCTTGACCTAAGCCAGGCATTTACGATGCTGTCAAGTTTGGTTTTAGGAGAGAGAATGTAGTTAGCTATAGTTAGCTGATAGGAAAGAATTTAGTTAGTTGAAAGGATAGAATGTAGTTAGTTGAATGTAGTCACTTGATTTCTGAGAGAAATGTAATTTCTGAGTCAAACTTTATGAAAACTAGCTATAGCACCTTGAGAGAATTTTTTAAACACGGGGCTTCATCTTCCCCATCTACAAAAGGAAGAATTTATTTCATGACCTCTAAGGCCCCTTTCAGCTCTGAAATTCCGTTTTGTTGTTTCTTGAGTTTTAACAATTTCTCCTAAAAACATTATTACTAAAAGGCTTGTTCTTGTGCCATTAGTAGGCAGGTGCAAGATTGGTAGTAAAGATGATTTTAACCTGGAGCTTCCTTGATTGTGTAGAAATATATGTAAAAGTATTTTGAATGGAACAATTGATAGAAAAATGTTGGCATTCCTAGGATTCTGACTTGGGAATGTTTTATATCACCATAAACTACCCATCCTTGGGCTTTATGTGTAGTATTTCTGTACTCCAGAAATTAAATGTTTTATATCAACGGGGTTTACTAAGATTGAGAGTACACTTTCACTATTAGGCCTTCATGTACTAGTTAGTTCCTTTTTACGGAGTTTGTGATGCTTTGTGACACACGAATCTGAACTTCACAGGAGTTCACATGGGCCAAAGATAAACCCTCAGGTTCAGCCACATTTAAGGGATAAGATGAGGAAGATATGAGTAAGGAGAAGGATTGTCAAAGGAGATAGGAGAAAATTCAGGAAACTATGTATTGTGTCACAGAAAATAAGGAAGAATATATTCAATATTTGAGAGTATTCAGTGCTGCTGAAGGTGAAGAGATACAGAACACTAGAGTGGCCTTGAACGAGGAAAGCTGATGATTCCTTGTGATAAGTTTTAATGGAGGAACAGGGATGGAAACTAGATTGAAGAGAATAGATCAAGCGGAGATAAGAATTGCTGAAACTTCTCTCAGGAGAGGTTCTGAGGAACAAAGTGTGGCAACTAAATTGCAGAGATGGGGTTTGGAGAGACCTGCACAGGTTTGAAAGCTGGTAGAGAGGAGCAGGTAAAGGAAGAGCTGTTATCCCAGAAAGGGAAGGTCAGGACCTGTGTTAGAGGCTTAGCCTGGCAGGCATGGGACACTCCTTCCCTTCCTGTCAGAAAGGAGGAAAGAACAGATGCCAATGCAGATACATTTTAGGGAAAATGGCAAAAAAGTTAAAGGAGGCTCATGAATGAATGCGGAAGTGTGAGATGTTAGTGTGTACTGTTCTCTATTAATGTTGAATTAGTCGCCTACCAGGAGCTCAGGAGGACTGCACTTGGGGCCAGTCAGTGCCACCCCTCTGTAGTAGATGCCCCAGCCCCCTTGACTGCAGGGAAGGGCCGAATCATAACTCCTCATCTCCCAGGCACATGGATTGATCAGTGGGGAGGACAGGTGGCCTACATCATACCAATTGGAATCTTTTCAAACTGGAGCTGGGAGAAAAGAACTGTGGGTTTCTCTTATTGAGAGATACAAAGATGTGGATGGGTGCTGTTGATATGGACATGTTTATTGTTTCTTGTGTAGCAAAGAAACAGGGAGTGGGGATGATTGGGATGGAAAGAGAAGAGTTGAGAGGAGAGGGGGCAGAGTTTATGTTTTTTTCCCAATTTTATTGAGAAATGGTTGACAAGGGGGCAGAGTTTTAAATTCCTGTGTCCCTGTAGTCAGCTCCCTCTGGATCTTTTTTATGGTTTGGCTACATAAACGTTAGGTCCCCCTTACCCTTAAGGTAGAGTTTAGATTTTTGAATTTGAAGCTAAAGAAGTCTTAGCTAATATAATGTGAAGTCAGAATAGGATTGGTCAAGAGTTACAGTGTTTCTTTTCAGGTACAACAGAAAGGCCATGGGACAAAGAAGTGGAAAGTACCATCAAGACTGGTTGAGGTGATGGGCTGCCTGGGAAAGGATGTGAGGACTCTTGGCTGGAGATGAGGGGGAATCAAGGGACTTCAGTTCCTAACGAAGTGAAGTAGATACAAGGGTAGGCAGTTGTGATCAGGGTATATGAGTGTTGGATGCATTTGCAAAGCAAATTTGCCTTTTTTAAGAGAAATAATGGACTATCGTAAAGCACTAAAAAGATTCATGAAAATCCCTTTGTAATTTTTTCATTGAAAAGGATAAGGATAGCCTCCCCTGTTTAGATTTGTTGCATTATCATTTACACAAAGAGGACTTGACCTACAATATAGCAAGTTTGTTGAATTTTACAAGACCCTTTATAATAGAGTTTGTTGTGTGATGTGCAGCTGACAGGGTAGCAAGAATCTTATCATTTGAAACTCAGTTCTTTCTTCAAGAAAATATTCTCACAGGCAAAAAATTTGAAAAAAAAATTGATCTAGGGCAGAATTGAATTTATTGGAAAATTTCTAGTTGCTTAGATATCATTTTCTACCTTTATGAACAGATTTTTTTTTATCTTTACCATATTGTTAAATTACTCTGGTTAGTATTGAGTGTGATAGTGTATAAAGTACCTTTAAGGGTCTGTCTCTTCTGAAAAGCCCACTATTACTTGTGGGTTCAGGACGGCTCCTACAAGTAATAGAATTCATGTACAGACACTTATCAGCAAGAGTCTCCTGAGGCTGGAGCTAGACATTGACCCTGCACTTCTGTACATGCAGACTCAAGAGACATTAGCTATATAATAGGTTGTCCTGGTTCTTGAGTGAATTTGAGTTCTTCGAAAAGAACATCCAATTTATAGCATGGTCTTTGTGCCTTGATTTACCCCTTATTTTCTTTTGATGTTTCACCATTTCTGTATTTGAGGACACGTTTTACCATACCCTGATAATGATGAAATGTTTCCTAAATTTTATTAGCTCCCCTAATTATGCAGTAGGTAAACTGACAACTGTAGCCACACTGAAGAACTCCCATGGAGTCTGTCAAGACACTGGCTAAGGACACACGTATCGCATCTTAAATAATATAAAATCTGTAACTAAGCATCTTTGTCCTGAATTGGAACGTGCTTTGCTAGAAAGGGCGTTCACTACCTGGGTGCAGTCTTTCTGATCACACACATGTAGACTGCCTCTCACACTTAGAAGATAGATCTACAAGGCAGTTCTGCCTCTGCTGTGCTGTGCTGTGCTGCCTGGGAAACGTTATGAACTTACGATTTCCTCATGTGGAAGATGAGGGGCTGGATGACATCTGGTCCCCCTTTTCCCGTCTCAGAGTGAATGAGATGAGTCTCATAAGTCCAAATCCTTCTTTAAAGAAAACTGTTCCAACTGCATCATGTTATTAGACACATAGTCCTCTCTTCAACGCAATTTGCTGTTTTGGTTTTATATCTTAGAGATGCACTTGTGTTTTCTTTGTAACATCTCACTCAAAAGTAAGAAACTAGAGGTGTAGGTAGCATTTTCTTGGATTAGCTGTAGTGGAACAACGTGATTACAAGGAGCTTACATGTGACGCCAGAGCTGGGAGGTGTGGTGGGGCAGGCTTCTGCTGCCTGGACAGAGCCTTGAAGGCTCCAAGGAAGCTTTCTGTCTGCGGCACCACCTCACCCGCCAGTGCGACACTCACCAACTGTAAAGCAGAGTCAGGAGGTGGGACCCATAAAAGCTGCTTAATCCATTCCTCTGTCCATGCTTGCTTCTGGGACCTGGCTATTGTGAATAGTGCTGCAGTGAACACTGGGGTGCATGTGGCTTTTTAAAAAAAAATTTTTTAACATCTCTATTGTAGTATAATTGCTTTACAATGGTGTGTTAGTTTCTGCTGTATAACAAAGTGAATCAGCTTTATGTATACATATATCCCCATATCCCCTCCCTCTTGCGTCTCCCTCCCACCCTCCCTATCCCACCCCTCTAGGTGGTCACAGAGCACCGAGCTGATCTCCCTGTGCTATGCAGCTGCTTCCCACTAGCTAGCTATTTTACATTTGGTAGTGTATATAAGTCCATGCCACTCTCTCACTTCATCCCAGCTTACCCTTCCCCCTCCCCATGTCCTCAAGTCCATTCTCTACGTCTGCATCTTTATTCCTGTCCTGCCCCTAGGGTCTTCAGAACCATTTTTTTTCTTTAGATTCCATATATATGTGTTAGCATACAGTATTTGTTTTTCTCTTTCTGACTTACTTGACTCTGTATGACAGACTCTAGGTCCATCCACTTCACTACAAATAACTCAATTTCGTTTCTTTTTATGGCTGAGTAATATTCCATTGTGTATATGTGCCATATCTTCTTCATCCATTCATCTGTCGGTGGACATTTAGGTTGCTTCCATGTCCTGGCTATTGTAAATAGTGCTGCAGTAAACATTTTGGTACATGACTCTTTCTGAATTATGGTTTTCTCAGGGTATATGCCCAGTAGTGGGATTGCTGGGTCATATGGTAGTTCTATTTTTAGTTTTTTAAGGAACCTCCATAGTGTTCTCCATAGTGGCTGTATCAATTTACGTTCCCACCAACAGTGCAAGAGGGTTCCCTTTTCTCCACACCCTCTCCAGCATTTAATGTTTGTAGATTTTTTGATGATGGCCATTCTGATACAATGGAATATTACTCAGCCATAAAAAGAATGAAATTGGGTCACTTGTAGAGACGTGGATGGACCTAGAGACTGTCATACAGAGTGAAGTCAGAAGGAGAAAAACAAATATCGTATATTAACGCATATATGTGGAATCTAAAAGAGTGGTACAGATGAACCTATTTGCAAAGCAGAAATAGAGACACAGATGTAGAAAACAAACATGGGCCCCAAGGGCGGGAAAGGGAGGGTGGGATGAATTGGGAGATTGAGGTTGACATATATACACTACTGTGTACAAAATAGGTAACTAATGAGAATCTGCTGTATAGCACAGGGAACTCAGTGCTCTGTGGTGATCTAAATGGGAAGGAAACCCAACAAAGAGGGCATATACATGTACATACATATAGCTGATTCACTTGACTGTACAGCAGAAACTAACACACCATTGTAAAGCAACTTTACCCCAATAAAAAAACAAAAAAACAAAACAAAACAAAAAGCTGTTTAAGTCATTGGTATAGAAACTCTGAAATTATTCTAAGATAGTTTCCCATAATTGGGCTTTAGTCTCCCTTCCATGTATCTTACTCATTAAGTTGTTATGAAAACAGTTATATTTATTCCATTAATGAAAAGGTATGAATATTGAAATTTCCAAAGCAATGAAACTATAAGACCATATTTTGAATAAGAAAAATAGAGTACATGGTCTCATTTTAATCATGTGGTAAAATGTAGTACAGTGTTGTGTGTCTTACAAATGACATTTTTTACTTCATGAAAAGTCTCTCTCTTTCGCAGAGGTCTACCTGCCCTGTGCTCCTTAGCCTCACCTGTGTTTTCTTCATTTCTGCAGTACCAGTAGCATGACCCACAAGGGCCCTGGGAGTTGCTTGCTGACTCACTCAAGCCTTTTGGCTTTGGTCATTTGCTGAACGCAAAATGTGAAACAGGATGGAAAGAATAATTCCACCTTGTTTTCTCTCTTTACAGGCTCTGTACAACTCAATCAAGAACGAGAAGCTTGAATGGGCCGTGTAAGTATGCTGCATGTCAGCCATTTAGTAAATGAACTACTTGCTCTTTTCTTACTGCCTCTCTTTGTGCCTTAGCGGTGACCCTGGCGAAGCGTTAATTGCACCGACTGTTCTCATTTTACACCAGTGTCTTACCTACTTTGTATAAGACACATAAACCCTGAGTATCCCATGTCTCTTTCTTGGTACCCAGCATGCTCCTATTCTTATTTTAAGCTGTTTGCTATGCCTGTATGCAATCAATTATCCTTTTATAAAAAATAGCATTCAAAAAGAAAATATGATAAAATTACATAAATTCCAGAATCTAACACAGATGATTTGGGTACCATACACTTATTCTGATTATCTCCTTCTTATCATTATAGCAAGGTTTTCTAATCCTGTTTCCTGTGACACTAATTATACCAGGATATTGATAGATGAGCTTGAGAAATGATGGATTAAATGAAGCTAATTTTTTTTTAACTGAAGAACTTGCAGGAGCTTGTACAGTGCTGAGGTTTATTGTCAATCTGTAAGAGAGAAATAGAATTTGCAATGTTTCCTGAACCCATTTTGACAGTAAAATGTAAGGTTTCAAGGTACATACTTTGGGGGAGATAGTATTACAGATAAATTATAACTAACTCTATGTAGACCAAGAAAACCACCCTTGTTAAATTTCTACTGATCAATATAGCAGTTAAGAATTTAATTTTTCAGAAATTGTTAGATCAGAATCTTTACTAAATTTTTAATCAAGTTATCAAGAAATTAGGGCAAAATATGTTTTTTAATTAGAACTACATGTGAATTTTATTTTTGATTTTCACTGATATTAAGCTTTCATAAATATTTTTCTGACATGTTACCTAACATAGCCATCTACAGTGAACTTAGGTTTACAAATCATAACTTGGGGGAATAAATCTTATTCTTTCATAATGCACACTGCGGAAAAATGGTTTACCAGTTGACTAGATCTTACATATAACATGCTAGAATGAATTAAAAAAATCAATACCACTTAAATTGTTTCACTAATTGTAAGGGAATGTGGTACTATTTTAAATTGGGGATTCAAAGTTTGAGACTGTATTATTTGCAAGTATATGTGATGGCCTATGTTTCTGTGTATGTATATCACCAGACTCAAGTAAAGATAGTGTATCATTTCAAGGAAAACTCATTAAAATTAATATGAATTCATGGCCTGAGGTCCAAAGTGATTATTTTTGGACTTATTTCTCATGAGTGAAAGTGAGTTTCCTAGAAAAATTTCATAAATGATATACTTAGACCCTTGCTGAAATATTAAAGGCGTATCTTGACCTATGCAGGATGTCTACTCTAGAAAAAATTAATAGAATGAAATAATTATAAATATATTCACATTGTGAGGGAGAATATTTTGATGATTCTTTTATAAATTTATTTTAAAAACAAATAAATATACTCCTGAGGATCTGTTTTGTAAATCTAGTTTTTGATATATTGAATTTGCTACATTAGGTTTTATTTACATTTATGTATAGTGGCAATTCGGTATAAGAAAGCTTTATCTTGGGCCCTATCCATGGGTGAGGGTGGATATTTACCCAAGAACTGGATTCTTCTTTGGCCCTCTTGTCAGGTCAACAGGGCATTGTGTTCAAGAGCCCAGATTTCAAGAGTAAGACAGATTTGGGTTTGAATTCGAGCTCTGCTGTGTACCAGCTGGATCACTGGCCATGTGATCCTTGAGGCCTCAGTTTCCTCTTCAGGATGACACTGTGAAATATTCTAAAACAATAAGCATAAAAGCAAGTTACCTCTCAAATGGTAACTAATATTGTAGCTTTTAAAGGTCTGATTTCTATTTTATTTGTCATTTTCCTTTTTATTTTTCTCTTGTTCATATGCTTTCCTATCCACATTTATTCATCACCTACCAAGGATAAGGCAATTTATCATATAATTAACTTTCTTCATGTATAAAATGAAGCGATTGGAAGAAATTATCACAGCTGTCCTTTTCAGTTTTAATATTCTGTGAATTTTGAAATGTTATGACGTATTAGTATTTCTCAAGCTGGCTCCTTATCTAGATACACTGCTGTATCTAGAGGATATAAAACAAAAAGGGTTTATGGGTCAGTGTGATGGACTCTTTGAATTTCTTCAGTAGATAAAGGGCCAATATCCTAACCTTTTTGATCCCTGAGTCCTGTTTTGATCATGAAATACCTTTCAACAGCTAATAAAACTAGTGTTCCCTAGAACAGTGGTCCCCAACCTTTTTGGCACCAGGGACCGGTTTGGTGGAAGACAGTTTTTCCATGGGTGGGGGCAGAGGGGGGCGGGGAGGGATGGCTCAGGTGGCAATGCGAGCAGTGGGGAGCCGTGGGGAGTGATGGGGAGCGGCAGATGAAGCTTCCCTCACTCTCCCGCCACTCACCTCCTGCTGTGTGGCCCAGTTCCTAATAGGCTGCGGACCGGTATCCCCGGGGGTTGGGGACCCCTGCCCTAGAACACACTTTAGAAAACCCTGCTGTCCATTTATCAACTTATGTGATCCTTCAGATCAAGAGCTAAGCTTTTTCATTCATAAGTAAGTATATATGCATATGTGTAACTGTATATTACACTGTGCTCCCCCAGTTTTCCTTGTATTTCTCCAGTCACACCTTCTCTGACTCATTTTCCTCCTATTAGCCATTAATGTTAGTATCTCCCGAAGATTAGCACTTAGAATTGTCTTTTCACTAAAGTCCCATTCTCATCCGTCTCGTTCAGTCTTAAGAGTTCATCTGCCATATCTAAAAATTCTTACCTTATGTGCAGCTCTGCCCTCTTTCCCAGATTTCAGTTCAACATTTGCATTTTTCTGCAGGACATTTCCTCTGCACTCAGCACTCAGCATCTGTCTCTGGACTTCGTCACATGTTCTCCATTTCTATTAATGGCACCAGTATTTCCTAGAGTCTGGGCTCCCATCATCCTTGAACCTCTCTGGCCCCTCGTTCGCTCCTGCGGAACTGGCCCCACCAGCGGCCCCACACCATTCCTGCTGCGGCACTCCGAGTTCAGACATCCCTGCTTCTGCCTCCTGACTGTCTCTGCCTCCAGCCTCTTTCCTCTACCCTAACCTGTTTTGGAGCCCTTCTCTGCTCTAAAATGTCACTAAGCTCTGCACATTGTGCCAGTAATCTATTTTATTCCCCGTACTTGTCTTCACACACCCTGTATGTCAACAAAGCTGCCACTAGATGCCATTCCCTGCACTTGCCCCGTGGCTTCCGGCTTTTTGGACAGTGCTCATAAAGTAACCTCTGCTTAGAATCTACATCCCTGCCATTCTTTACAGCCCAGCTCATAACATGCTCCATGAATTCTTTCCTGATCTTACCAACCAGAAATAATCTCAGCCCTTAAAACATCCACTTTACTTTATCTGATGACACAGTCATTTCTATTCTCAGTTAAAGTAGGAATGTTCCATTAAGACTGTAAGCTTAAGGAAATTATACATGTCTGGATTTGTCCCTTTATATCCTCCTTTGAGGAGCGTAGTGCTTATATGTAATGAAGTCTATAAAAAAGTCTATAGAACGAATAATAGCAACAGCGCGAGGAACTGCATTTCCTGAGAGATTTTCTACAATTGTGTAAGTTTAGATAATAGTTACAGGAAAGGGGTTGCTACTTCAAAGTTTGTAGGATTTCGTAGTATATACTTGCGTGGGGGAGATCTTGATTTGTTTTATTTTTATTGAAGTATACTTGATGTACAATGTTATATACATTGCAGGTGTGCAGTATAGTGAGTCACAGTTTTTAAAGGGTATACTCCATTTAAAATCATTATAAAATATTGGCTATATTCCCCATGTTGTACAATATACCCTTGTAGCTTATTTTATACCTAATAATTTGTACCTCTTAATCCCCTCCCCCTATATTGCCCCTCCCCTCTTCCCTCTCCCCGCTGGTAACCACTGGTTTGTTCTCTACATCTATGAGTCTGCTTCTTTCTTGCTGTATTCACTAGTTTGTTATATTTTTTAGATTCCACATATAATTGATATCATACAGTATTTTTCTTTCTCTAACTTATTTCACTTAGCATAATATAATGCCCTCCAAGTCCATCCATGTTTCTGCAAATGGAAAAATTTCATTCGTTTTTATGGCTGTGTAGTATTCCATTGTATATATACACCATATCTGTTTTTATCCATTCATCTGTTGATGGACACTTAGGTTGCTTCCGTATCTTGGCAATTGTAAATAATGGTGCTATGAACATTGGGATGCATGTATCTTTTAGAATTAGTGTTTTTGTTTCTTTCAGATACTTACCCAGCAGTGGAATTGCTGGATCATATGGGAGTTCTGTTTTTCGTTTAGTGAGAAACCTCCATGCTGTTTTCCACAGTTACTGCACCAATTTACATTCCCATACACAGTGTACGAGGGTTCCCTTTTCTCCACATCCTCACCAACATTGGTTATTTGTGTTCTTTTTGATGATAGGCATTCTGACAGGTGTGAGGTGATATCTCATCATGGTTTTGATTTGCATTTCCCTTATGACTAGTGATGCTGGGCATCTTTCCATGTGTCTGTTGGCCATCTTCATGTCCTCTTTGTAAAAATGTCCTTCAGGTCTTCAGCCCATTTTTTAATCCAGTTGTATGTTTTTTTGATGTTGAGTTGCATGAGCTGTCTATACATGTTGGGTATTAACCCCTTATTGGTCATATCATTTGCAAATATTTTCTCCCTTTCAGTAGACTGTCTTTTTGTTTTCTCAGTGGTTTCCTTTGCTATGCAAAAGCTTTTAAGGTTAAAGGGCCCATTTGTTTATGATGTTTTTCTTTCCTTTACTTTAGGAGACAGATCCAAAAAAATATTGCCATAATTCATGTCAAAGAGTGTTCTGCCTGTGTTTTCTTCTAGGAGTTTTATAGTATCCAGTCTTACATTGAGGTCTTTAATCCATGTTGAGTATATTTTTGTATGTGGTGTTAAAGAATGTTCTAACTTCATTCTTTTACAGGTAGCTGTCCAGTTTTCTCAGCACCATGTATTAAAGGGACTATCTTTTCTCCACTGTATATAGTCTTGCCTCCTTTGTTATAGATTAATTGACCATAAGTGTGTGGTTTTATTTCTGGGCTCTCTATCCTGTTCCATTGATCTGTGCATCTGTTTTTGTGCCAGTACCATACTGTTTCGATTACTGTAGCTTTGTAGTATAGTCTGAAGCCAGGCGGTGTGACTTCCCCAATTCTCTTCTTCTTTCTCAAGATTGTTTTGACTATTCGGGGTCCTTTGTGTTTCCATATAAATTTTGAAATTTTTTCTGCTTCTGTGAAAGAAATGCCATTAGTATTTTGACAGGGATTGCATTGAACCTGTATGGTCATTTTAACAATATTAATTCTTCCAATCCAAGAACATGGTATATCTTTCATTCTTTTTGAGTCATCTTCAGTTCCTTTCATCTGTGTTGTATGGTTTTCCAAATACAGGTCTTTTACCTCCTAGGTTCCTTATTCTTTTTTTTTCTTTCTTTCTTTCTTATTAGTCATCCATTTTATACACATCAGTGTATACATGTCAATCCCAATCGCCCATTTCATCACACCAACACCTCCTCCCGCCTCTTTTCCCGCTTGGTATCCATATGTTTGTTCTCTACATCTGTGTCTCTATTTCTGCTCTGCAAATTGGTTTATCTGTACCATTTTTCTAGGTTCCATATATATGCATTAATATACGATATTTGTTTTTCTCTTTCTGACTTACTTGACTCTGTATGACAGTCTCTAGATCCAACCACGTCTCTACAAATGACCCAAATTCGTTCCTTTTTATGGCTGAGTAATATTCCATTGTATATATGTACCCCATCTTCTTTATCCATTCGTCTGTCGATGGGCATTTAGGTTGCTTCTATGACCTGGCTATTGTAAATAGTGCTGCAATGAACATTGGGGTGCATGTGTCATTTTGAATTATGGTTTTCTCTGGGTATACGCCCAGTAGTGGGCTTGCTGGGTCATATGGTAATTCTATTTTTAGTTTTTTAAGGAACCTCCATACTGTTCTCCATACTGGCTGTATCCATTTACATTCCCACCAACAGTGCAAGAGGGTTCCCTTTTCTCCACACCCTCTCCAGGATTTTTTGTTTGTAGATTTTCTGATGATGCCCATTCTAACAGGTGTGAGGTGATACCTCATTGTAGTTTTGATTTGCATTTCTCTGATAATTAGTGATGTTGAGCAGCTTTTCACGTGCTTCTTGGCCATCTGTATGTCTTCTGTGGAGAAATGTCTATTTCGGTCTTCTGCCCATTTTTGGATTGGGTTGTTTGTTTTTTTAATATTGAGCTGAATGAGCTGTTTATATATTTTGGAGATTAATCCTTTGCCCGTTGATTCATTTGCAAATATTTTCTCCCATTCTGAGGGTTGTCTTTTCGTCTTGTTTATGGTTTCCTTTGCTGTGCAAAAGCTTTGAAGTTTCATTGGGTCCCATTTGTTTATTTTTGTTTTTTTTCCATTACTCTAGAAGGTGGGTCAAAAAAGATCTTGCTGTGATTTATGTCAAAGAGTGTTCTTCCTATGTTTTCCTCTAGGAGTTTTATAGTGTCCGGTCCTACATTTAGGTCTCTAATCCATTTTGAGTTTATTTTTGTGTATGGTGTTAGGGAATGTTCTAATTTCATTCTTTTACATGTAGCTGTCCATTGTTCCCAGCACCACTTATTGAAGAGGCTGTCTTTTCTCCATTGTATATCCTTGCCTCCTTTGTCATAGATTAATTGACCATAAGTGCATGGGTTTATCTCTGGGCTTTCTATCTTGCTCCATTGATCTGTGTTTCTGTTTTTCTGCCAGTACCATATTGTCTTGATTACTGAAGCTTTGTAGTATAGTCTGAAGTCAGGGAGTCTGATTCCTCCAGCTCTGTTTTTTTTCCCTCAAGACTTCTTTGGCTATTCGGGGTCTTTTGTGTCTCCATACAAATTTTAAGGTTTTTTTGTTCTAGTTCTGTAAAATTTGCCATTGGTATTTTGATAGGGATTGCATTGAATCTGTAGATTGCTTTGGGTAATAGAGTCATTTTCAAAATATTGATTCTTCCAATCCAAGAACATGGTATATCTCTCCATCTGTTGGTGTCATCTTTAATTTCTTTCAGCAGTGTCTTATAGTTTTCTGCATACAGCTCTTTTGTCTCCCTAGGTAGGTTTATTCCTAGGTATTTTATTCTTTTTGTTGCAATGGTAAATGGGAGTGTTCCCTTAATTTCACTTTCAGACTTTTCATCATTAGTGTATAGGAATGCAAGAGATTTCTGTGCATTAATTTTGTATTCTGCAACTTTACCAAATTCATTGATTAGCTCTAGTAGTTTTCTGGTGGCATCTTTAGGATTCTCTATGTATAGTATCGTGTCATCTGCAAGCAGTGACAGTTTCACTTCTTTTCCAATGTGTATACCTTTTATGTCTTTTTCTTCTCTGATTGGTATGGCTAGGACTTCCAAAACTATGTTGAATAATAGTGGTAAGAGTGGACATCCTTGTCTTGTTCCTGATCTTAGAGGAAATGCTTTCAGTTTTTCACCATTGAGAATGATGTTTGCTTTGGGTTTGTCGTATATGGCCTTTATTATGTTCAGGTAGGTTCCCTCTATGCCCACTTTTTGGAGAGTTTTTGTCATAAATTGGTGTTGGATTTTGTAAAAAGCTTTTTATGCATCTATTGAGATGATCATATGGTTTTTCTTCTTCAGTTTGTTAATATGGTGCATCACATTGATTGATTTGCGTATATTGAAGAATCCTTGCATTCCTGGGATAAATCCCACTTGGTCATGGTGTATGATCCTTTTAATGTGTTGTTGGATTCTGTTTGCTAGTATTTTGTTGAGGATTTTTGCATTTATATTCATCAGTGATATTGACTAATTTTCTTTTTTTGTAGTATCTTTGTCTGGTTTTGTTATCAGAGTGATAGTGGCCTCATAGAATGAGTTTGGGAGTGTTCCTTCCTCCGTAATTTTTTGGAAGGGTTTGAGAAGGATGAGTGTTAGCTCTTCTCTAAATGTTTGATAGAATTCACCTGTGAAGCCATCTAGTCCTGGAGTTTTGTTTGTTGGATGATTTTTAATCACAGTTTCAATTTCATTACTTGTGATTGGTCTGTTCATATTTTCTGTTTCTTCCTGGTTCAGTCTTGGAAGGTTATACCTTTCTAAGAATTTGTCCATTTCTTCCAGGTTGTCCATTTTATTGGCATAGGGTTGCTTGTAGTAGTCTCTTAGGATGCGTTGTATTTGTATGGTGTCTGTTGTAACTTCTCCTTTTTCATTTATAATTTTATTGATTTCAGTCCTCTCCCTCTTTTTCTTGATGAGTCTGGCTAATGGTTTGCCAATTTTGTTTATCTTCTCGAAGAACCAGCTTTTAGTTTTATTGATCTTTGCTATTCTTTTCTTTGTTTCTATTTCATTTATTTCTGCTCTGATCTTTATGATTTCTTTCCTTCTGCTAACTTTGTGTTTTGTTTGTTCTTCTTTCTCTAGTTCCTTTAGGTGTAAGGCTAGATTGTTTATTTGAGATTTTTCTTGTTTCTTGAGGTAGGCTTGTATAGCTATAAACTTCCTTCTTAGAACTGCTTTTGCTGCAGCCCATAGGTTTTGGATTGTCGTGTTTTCATTGTCTTTTGTCTCTAGGTATTTTTTGATTTCCTCTTTGATTTCTTCAGTGATCTCTTGGTTATTTAGTAACGTATTGTTTACCCGCCATGTGTTTGTGTTTTTTACATTTTTTTTCCCTGTAATTGATTTGTAATCTCATAGCTTTGTGGTCAGAAAAGATGCTTGATATGATTTCAATTTTCTTAAATTTATTGAGGCTTGATTTGTGACCCAAGATGTGATCTATCCTGCAGAATGTTCCGTGCGCACTTGAGAAGAAAGTGTAATCTGCTGTTTTTGGATGGAATGTCCTATAAATATCAATTAAATCTATGTGGTGTATTTGGCATTTAAAGCTTCTGTTTCCTTATTTATTTTCATTTTGGATGATCTGTCTGTCCATTGGTGTAAGTGAGGTGTTAAAGTCCTCCACTATTATTGTGTTACTGTCGATTTCTTCTTTTATAGCTGTTAGCGGTTGCCTTATGTATTGAGGTGCTCCTATGTTGGAAGCATATATATTTATAATTGTTGTAACTTCTTCTTGGATTGATCCCCTGATCATATGTAGTGTCCTTCCTTGTCTCTGGTAACATTCTTTTTACTTATTTATTTATTTTTTTGCGGTACGCAGGCCTTTCACCGCTGTGGCCTCTCCTGCTGCGGAGCACAGGCTCCGGGCACGCAGGCTCAGTGGCCATGGGTCACAGGCCCAGCCGCTTCATGGCATGTGGGATCCTCCCGGACCGGGGCACGAACCCATGTCCCCTGCATCGGCAGGCAGACTGTCAACCACTGCGCCACCAGGGAAGTCCATATAACATTCTTTATTTTAAAGTGTATTTTATCTGATATGAGTATTGCTACTCCAGCTTTCTATTGATTTCCATTTGCGTGCAATATCTTTTTCCATCCCCTCACTTTCACTCTCTATGTGTCCCTAGGTCTGAAGTGAGTCTCCTGTAGGCATCATATATATGGGTCTTATTTTTGTATCTGTTCAGCAAGTCTGTGTCTTTTGGCTGGAGCATTTAATCCATTCTCATTTAAGGTAGTTATCAATATGTATGTTCCTATTACCATTTTCTTAATTGCTTTGGGTTTGTTTTTGTACGTTCTTTCCTTTTCTCATATTTCCCATTTAGAGAAGTTCCTTTAGCATTTGTTGTAGAGCTGGTTTGGTGGTGCTGAATTCTCTTAGCTTTTGCTTGTCTGTAAAGCTTTTGATTTCTCCATCGAATTGAATGTGATCCTTGCCGGGTAGAGTAATCTTGGTTGTTGGTTCTTCCCTTTCATCACTTTATGTATATCATGCCACTCCCTTCTGGCTTGTAGAATTTCTGCTGAGAAATCAGCTGTTAACCTTATGGTTGTTCCCTTGTATGTTATGTCATTTTTCCCTTGCTGCTTTTAATAATTTTTCTTTGGCTTTAATTTTTGCAAATTTAATTACTATTTGTCTTGGCATGTTTCTCCTTGGGTTTATCCTGTATGGGACTCTCTGTGCTTCCTGGACTTGGGTGGCTATTTATTTCCTTTCCCATGTTAAGGAAGTTTTCGACTATAATCTCTTCAAATATTTTCTCTGGTCCTTTCTCTCTCTCTTCTCCTTCTGGGACCTCTATAATGCGTATGTTGTTGCGTTTAATGTTGTCCCAGAGGTCTCTTAGGCTGTCTTCTTTTCTTTTCATCCTTTTAGCTTTATTTTGTTCTGCAGCAGTGAATTCCACCATTGTGTCTTCCTGGTCACTTATCCGTTCTTCTGCCTCAGTTATTCTGCTATTGATTCCTTCTAGTATAGTTTTCATTTCAGTTATTGTGTTGTTCATCTCTGTTTGTTTGTTCTTTAATTCTTCTGGGTCTTTGTTAAACATTTCTTGAATCTTCTCAGTCTTTGCCTCCATTCTTTTTCCGAGGTCCTGGATCATCTTCACTATCATTATTCTCAATGCTTTTTCTGGAAGGTTGCCTATCTCCACTTCATTTAATTGCTTTTCTGAGGTTTTATCTTGTTCCTTCTGCTGGTACGTAGCCCTCTGCCTTTTCATCTTGTCTCTCTTTCTGTGAATGTGGTTTTTGTTCCACAGGCTGCAGGATTGTACTTCTTGCTTCTGCTGTCTGCCCTCCGGTGGATGAGGCTATCTAAGAGACTTATGTAAGTTTCCTGATGGGAGGGACTGGTGGTGGGTAGAGCTGACTGTTGCTCTGGTGGGCGGAGCTCAGTAAAACTTTAATCTGCTTGACTGCTGATGGGTGGAGCTGAGTTCCCTCCCTGTTGGTTCTTTGGCTTGAGGCAACCCAACACTGGAGCCTACCTGGGGTCTTTGGTGGGGCTAATGGCAGACTCTGCGAGGGCTCATGCCAAGGAGTACTTCCCAGAACTTCTGCTGCCAGTGTCCTTGTGTCCACAGTGAGCCACAGCCAGCCCCTGCCTCCGCAGGAGACCCTCTGACACTAGCATGTAGGTCTAGTTCTGTCTCTCCTGGGGTCCCTGCTCCTTCCCCTGGGTCCCGATGCACACGCTACTTTGTGTGTGCCCTCCAAAAGTGGAGTCTCTGTTTCCCCCAGTTCTGTTGAAGTCCTGCAATCAAATCCCAGTAGGCTTCAAAGTCTGATTCTCTAGGAATTCCTCCTCCCGTTTCCGGACCCCCAGGTTGGGAAGCCTGACGTTGGGCTCAGAACCTTCACTCCAGTTGGTGAAGTTCTGGGTATAAGTGTTCTCCAGTCTGTGAGTCACCCACCCAGCAGTTATGGGACTTGATTTTACTGTGATTGTGCCCCTCCTACCATCTCACTGTGGCTTCTCCTTTGTCCTTGGACGTGGGGTATCTTTTTTGGTGAATTCCTGTCGATGATTATCCAGCAGCTAGTTGTGATCCTGGTGCTCTCACAAGAGGGAGTCCTCCTTATTCTTTTTGATGTGATGGTAAATGGGATATGACATTGATTTTAGAGCCTTAGAAGAAATCAAATCATAGAAATATGGGATGCTTTAGCTAGAGGGAACTTAGAGTTCATTGGCTGTCTAAATGGGTTCCATGGAGCCTTAGTGTTCAGGGAGATGTCTGGGGGCCTCCCTAGGTAATGTGAGTGATGGAAAAGGGGAAGATGACAGGGACACAGTTCTACCTCACACAAGTGTCACACCTATTTCAAATGACCAAAGCAGCCCCATTTTTATCCTTTTTAAAAGATGTATTTGGCGTTCTACTTACTATTGCTTTTCCTAAGTAATCTGTACTGAAGAAAAATTTTTTGAAAAGTACTACCTACTCCAGTCCAATGTTCTCCTTTCATGTATTAGGCAAATGGAGTCAAGAAGCACTTATTAACAGATCCGGAGTCACACAATCAGTGTAGGAGCAAAGCGAGGATTAGTTTTCCCAGCCACCTCACTCCCCTTGGCAGCGCCATGCTGCTTCACTTTTTTGTAGCCACATACTCTTATCAAGTCTTTGCTGGGCAGGGGTCATATCTGAATGTGTATTAAGAGAGATTTATATTAAAGTTTTAGTCTCGTGAAATGCTCCTAGAATTACTAATCATTCATCTATTCCACAAACAACCTTTGAAGCAGCTGCTTCTGTGCCTGGCCCAGTGCTGAGCTCTAGATACAAATATGAAAAAGACAGAGGTTCTCTGCCTAAGAAGAACACAACATGGGGGCGGTTGGAGGGTGCAGACTGTAGAAAGACTAAAACTTAAAAGCTGTAATGAGAAGTGCAAGTAGCCAGAGTGCCTGTGGAAGGTCTCGGCTCCCTTGTGCAGGAGAATCACCATTTCTTCCCCACTTCCTTTGCTCAGTTATTCTTTATTCATAAAGCTTCTTTGTGCTAGGCGGTATGATGGAAATTTGCAGAGAAGAAAAGGCATTAAGACATTTTCCCTGGCCTTAAAAAAATCTTACAGCCTAATAGACATGTTTATTTATTTTTAAGTGAGGAGTAGTTACTCTTTCTGATTGGGATGGGATGGTAAGGTGAGTTGAAGTGGATACAGGCACTTATAACTTATGTTAGAATTGCTTAAAATTTAGCTACCTGAGGATTTTCAGGGAATACAGCAATTAACAGAAAAGCAAAATAAAAGTGCAGTATTACTCACTAGGAAAATTAATGGTCTTCTTCTACTTTGGACTTTCATGTGTACTGCTTTATTGTATTTTATTGTATTTAGGATTGTAGGAAATCTCCCTTACCCTAGTTTTAAGAAATATTAAAAATTCACATATCCAGCTTCATTTTTAAAAGACACAACAGTATTAGATTTAAATAATATACTTTTGGACCCCTCCACTCTGATGTTTCTTCCCTCAGTGTGTAGGTTGCAGCATTATTGACCTTGCTTATCATTATGCATAGTTGTTCTTTTAGCTCTGAATAAGCATTTTTACAATGCTGTATCATGGAGTAATTTTCGCTATTTTATGTTACTCTATAACTCAGTTTACCAGAGCAGTTTAATACCTTTGTCTTTGCTTCTGAATTAAATTGTTTTCTATTTGCCCTCTTATATCGAATTGTCCTGGCCCTGATAGGTGATATCCTGGCACATTGGGGCCTTTCTGTCTTTCAGATCATGTTATAGAAGCCCTCAGCTTTCAGAAGTGTGGTTTTAAATACCAATAGTTCGTTGTTTGGCCTCTTTATCATTTTTTAAATGAACTTTAGTTATGACTAGTCTTTTCAGGAAACCAGTGCTACCCATTTATTGGTTGATTTTAGGAAGTAGGGAAAGCTCTGCAAAGATTTTCTCCCTCTTCTTTACCTGGGTGACACTGCCTGTGAGTACCTGTGGGTGTGTGTACCTGTATTTATGTCTGTGTGTGTTGTTAGAGAATGATAAAAGCAGTGGGACTGCTTTGTCTTTTATGTGGTGCTTTAATTCTTTGTCCAGTCCAAAGGTCTGAATCCAACATTAACAACTGCTTCCAAAGTCTCTTTGCTATGTAGTCTCTGATAAAAGCCCTTTTCTAAGAAAAGAACTCTTCTAGAACTCTTTTATTTTTATTACCTGGTCCCTTTTTGTATTTTATTTAACACAATGTTGATTCTAATTTTATTTTAGTTAGTAATACATATCAGTTAAAATGTAGTCTCAATTCTTGCTCTTTAGGAAATGGCCATCTCAAAAAGATAGTTTATTTTCTCTCAACAGAGTTTTTCAAACTTAGACTGATTTAGATAAGGCACCTTTAGCTGATGAATATAATTTATCACCTTACATTTAAGTTTTATCGTTTTCTTATGTTACAATTCTCCCTCATTTTTTATTTGCCAACATTAGAGTCCTCCAGGAAGAAAAATTGAAATTTCCTATGTATAACTTTTAGATTTGAACTTGTATGCTAAAGAAAAGGGCATTTGTCTTATTTTAAAATTTTTTTACCTTGAAGTAAAATTGTTTTATTTCTGTAAAAAAGATAAATCATGGTAATTCATTTTTGCAGTTACTTATTCTGTTAGATAACTATTATCCTAATGTCCTAGTGAATCTAGATGTATGAAATTGTTAATCATGATAGTGTTTCTTAATAGTAGATGTAGATAAAGGAAAACTTTCTTACTCAGACAAGTTACTTTGGATCAAGACATTTATGTGGTACTCTGATCTAAGACGTCCAAGATTAGTTCTTGTTTTAAACTTCAAAATAGCCATCTGTAGGTTGATTGTAATTACTAGTGAGAAAACTAAGACAGAAAAGTTGCCATAAGTTGGACAGTGGTTGTACAAACAGTGAGTATAATAAGTATATAAAGAAATATTGGAGTGTGTATATCTGGGGAAAGAGGTAGGAGGGTTGGCATGAGAAATTACTGGTAGAGAGAGAACTAACCATGGAAAAATTAATGAAACTGTGTGAGATATTTGACTCTAAAAAAGGGTTAAAACTCAATTATCCATTTGGGGTGCTCATACTATTAAACATTGCACTCATTGAAAATACTAGAAAAAAATAAGATTTGACAAGTCCATGATCATTGCTTGCTTAGATCACCCTCACATTCCTAAATGGAGAATACTAATCATTCTGGACTCTTAGCGTAACAATAATTCTAATGTTAATGTTAGGTGGAATTCAAAAATTTAGAAGACAACCTATATGAATATTAACTAAGGGTAAATGTGTAAAGGATGTGTCAAGGATGTTATTGGTTTGATTGTTCTATATATAAATTCGTTGAAAATATTTTGAATATAAGATAAGGAAAGAAAAGCAATGCCTTAGTTATAAAAAGGTGATCATTAACTTGAATTAGATTTTGAGCTGAAGAATTGATTTCACTTAAAAATTTGTTGGCTAAAAATGATATTGAACATGGATCAGTCTCCTGGATTTTGGTATTTGAAGGAAGATTTCAAGGTTTAGAGTTAGGGAAGTCTCTTACATAGCTCTGTGAAGTATAATTTTATTAAGAATCTGAATCATAGTTCACACTTAACATTTAATCTATAAGTACCTATTTTTTTTTCAGTCATCGCGAATATGTTGAACTCAGGTAGATAGGAAACTGGACACATTTGTCATCCAATGTTTAGCTTTAAAAGGGCAAGTGAAAAAAAAAGTCCACCTTCTGTGTAAGTGGCATCTCAATGATGAGACTGAGATGGATACTTAGAATTTTTAAGGATTTTATTGTTGTAACAGCGTTAATATCCACAAAGGTCATGATGAAAGTGATGTAATTTACAAATATTATCTTTAACTGCAGAATATGCTGAGCAGACAGGTTGGAGAGCAAATGGAATGTGGCTGTAATGTTAGTAGCCCACTCATCCCAAAGCAATTTTAAATCCCTAAGGTGCAAAAAGTTATAAAGGCTGGGATATAAGGAAAGTGTTTTTTCCTAATATGCTGATGATTTAGAATTTTATATCATCTATATCAATTGCTAAGCCTTTGCTTTTTGTTAAAAAATGATACAGAGGAAAATACAATAAATATAATTTCTACATGAAGCATAATATGCATACAGTGGCTCACTTAGTGCCTGGGACATTTTAGATCATAGGTGTTTGGATTTCATTGAGCATTTTGCATGTGTGCATTGTGATATACACACAAACCTACATTTTCATAGTTGAAAAATTTAGCATGATCAGTAATAAGGAAGTTATTTTTAGTTGCCCATTAAAAATTTCGTAGTACAACTTCTGAAACATCTGACATCTGTCTTGACCCCAGTGTATTTCCAACAACTTTTTGTTAAAACCATATTAACATCTACAGTTAAGTTTTTCTTAGTTTGGAAGGGGTGCTACAGTCGTCAAACATGCAGTCAGATCCTTTATTCCAGAAAGCCTACATCCTCCTCCCAGCTGGCAGCATTCTTGTTAGTGTTAAAGGGCTAATGATGAAGCTTGACATTTTTAATAAAAGCATATTCTCTTTTTTACAGTTAAGATGCCTGTGTCAGAATAAGGTAATTTTAGAAAATAAAATGTATTTCCTGTTTTCATCAAAATTTAAAAATTTAACTTCATGGTTGTTATTTTTTATTTTTGGTAAGTGACAAAGACAGATCAATTTTAAACTCATCCTGCCTTGTGCCATATGATGTAAAATCGAAGCCACATGACAAGTCAGCACATTTTTTATAAGTTTATTCTTCACTTTATTTTCCAGCAATCACCTGTTCACAATATTGGGTTGATACTCAACTTAGTATTCTGTGCCTGCACTCAACTACTATATTCATTTTTAAAAACAAATTTATTGAGGTATAATTTATATACTATAAAATTCACCCATTTAAGTGTCTGATTTCATGTTTTTTGGTAAATTTACAGAGCTGTATAATTACTGTCACAATCCATCACCCCATTAGACTCCATACAGATTTCTTGTGCTTGTGATTCAGCATATTTGATATGAACTCTTCCCTCTTCTCTGGTCCTACACTGTTTTGTGCTCAACTCTATTGAGGTGCATATTATAATACTCCTTTTTATAAAAACATTACCCATTATTATTTGTATTTTTTTTCCCTACTGGACTATGAGTCCTCAAAGGGTCTTAATCATTTTGATCTTCCCACCGCCTAGTGCACTGCCTGGCAGCTAAAGGCTCCATGTAATCATTTCTGAGCTGGCAATGACTCCCTCCTGTAGACAAGAAAGGGCTTGGCCACTTGCAGCCTACTGTGCTCAACAGGCATCCCTGTGGATAGTGCAGTGACTTTCAAATCCTTTTAATCAGGGAGGCCCCTGTTACCTACCATGTGACGTTGACCTGTCTGAAGCTTGGTTTTTCAGTGAGTTCATAACCTCTATCTTTTTAGGGTGGTTGTGAGGTTGAGAAATTAAGTTAGGATGATGTTCATGGTATTGATTGGATGCTCAAGGTGGATGGCCTGATTCACACCCCACTCCTGTCTTTAATGTTCTGGCAAGAGAAGTATGTACACAAAATACTGAGTCAAATGAAGTCAGTCATCCACTGTGTAACCCAAAGTGCAAGGCACCCTAGAAAGTTAGGTTGGAAAATGCAGTGGGAACCTGAGTGACTGCCAGGCTGGCTGAGTGCAGCCCACCTAACTTGAATACAGACTGAGAAACCAGAACTAAAGGAGTAGAGGAAAGCCTGACCCTCTGGGTTTGCCACACAGTTAGGCAGAGGGTAGAGGGTGTTCCGTTTGATGCTGGGGGTGGGTACTGAGACGCTCATGTGAAGTTCACAGTTCAGAGCCACAGGCTGACTAAAGACTGAGACCAAATCAGAGAACTGTAGAAAGCTTTCCTTCCCCACCTTACCATTACATTACTAAAGCCCTATTTGTAGCATTTCCTTTTACTCACTACATTGATCCTGACTTTCAAGAGAAAATTACAAGCCATACTAAAAGGTAATAAACATGGTTTGGAGAGACAGAGCCAGCATCAGAACCAGACTCAGATATAGCAGGGATTTGGAATCATCAGACCAGGAACATAAAGCAACAATGATTAATATGCCAAGGGCTCTAATAAGTACAGTACACAGCATGCAGAACAGATGGACCATGTGAGCAAAGAAATGGAAATCTAAGAAGGATCAAAAAGAAATGCTAGAGATCAAAAACACTATAACAGAAGTAAAGAATGCTTTCGATGGGCTCATTAGTAGACCAGTCGCATCTGAGAAAAGAATCTCTGAAAGCTTAAGAATATGTCAGTAGAAACTTCAAAAATGGAAAAGCAAAGAGAAAATTCACTAGGAAGAGGAGAAGGAACAAAATATCCAAGAACTGTGGGACGACTACCAACAATTAAAAACAGACACATAATGCGTGCCAGAAAGAGAAGAGGAGAGAGAGAGACGAGTGGGGCAGGGGGCGACAAAGGAAATGCGTGAAGCAACAGTGACTGAGAATTTCCCCCAAGTTAATGTCAGACACCAAGCCATTGATCCAGGAAGCTCAGAGAAAACCGAGCAGGATAAAAATTAGAGGTGTGACAAAAACTACACCCAGGCATGTCATTTACATACCGCAGAAAATCAGACATAAAGAAAAATTCTTGAAAGAAGCTAGAGCAGAAAAGCACCTTACCTGTGGAAGAAGAAACACAAGAACATCTGACTTCGCAGACTAGTAAGCAGGAAGAGAGTATTGTGACACAGCTAAAGTGCTGAGAGAAAAAACTCACCAACCTAAAATTCTGTATTCTGAAAAATTACTAATTCAGAAAGATACCTGCACCCCAGTGTTCATAGAAGTGTTATTTACAGTAGCCAAGATATGGAAACGTCCTAAGTGTCCATCAACAGATGAATGGATAAAGATGTGGTACACAAACATACACACTGAAATACTACTCAGCCATGAAAAAGAATGAAATTTTGTCATTGGCAACAACATGAATGGACTTGGAGGGTATTATGCTTAGTAAAATAAGTCGTACAGAGAAAGAAAAATACTCTGTGATACCACTTATATGTGAATCTAAAAAATAAACTAGTGAATATAAAAACAACAACAAAAAAACAGACTCACAAAGAGAACAACCTAGTGTTTACCAGTGGGGAGAAGGAAGAAGGGAGGGGCAACAGAGGGGTAGGGGGTTAAAAGGTACAAACTACTATGTATAAAATAAGTAAGCTACATGGATATATTGTACAGCACAGGGAATATTGCCAATATTTTATAATAACTATAAATGGAATATAACCTTTAAAAATTGTGAATCACTATATTGTGTACCTGTAAGTTATATAATATTATGCATTAACTATACTTCAATTTTAAAAAAAGACATCACCCAGATGGCAGCATAAGTTGTTCCTGACTTTACTCCCCCTCACAAGAACAACAAGTAACAGCTTTTCGAAAAAGACATCACTGAGAGATTCCTGGAACATAGAGGGGAGTCTGAAGCACCTCTGTGCCTCAGAGACGAGACAGACTGTATTAGAAGGGTAAGAGGAAAGGCTACAGGCCGACTGCATGGCCCTTCCCCCAAGCCAGTGCAGCACCCACCATGCAGAAATGTCTCCCCTGAGCCTGTGGTTTCCCCAGTGAGAAAAGAGAACCAGTGGCCAACCAGAACCCACCGCACCCCAGCACTGTGCATTTCTTTTCAGGAGCCTGCTCTGATCTCGCACCTGGGAATCACCTGGGAGTCTTGGGTCTCAATACTGGGCATCTAATTGAGATGGGAAAGGGTCAGGGGCTTCCAATAACCATCACAAGGATCTTGGCAGACTGAGTTCCTACCTGCAGGGCCAATTATTAATCCCAACCAGCATCTTTGATCATCTGCAGAACCAAGTCAGTGGCTCAGTCTGACCAGGGCAATTCAGTAGGTCTGCCTAAACGAGGTCCCCAGAAGGGGAATTCTGCAGCCCTGGAGCCTCATCTGCTCAAGCCCAGGCAGAAGAGCTGAGTCCTAGTTGCACCTGCTGCATCTGCATCTAGTTGCCCCAGCCCCATCTGACAGGAAGGGCTGCTGAGGACACCTGGAAGCTGCATAACCCACCAATGCTCAAGCCGAGAGGAGGAGGGTAAGCAGAACTGATCGCCCCCTAGAGCAAAGCCATTGACCCTGTTTGGCCGGGGAACTTGGGGCACAGGTCAGCTTGAGTCAAGGCTACACACAAAGAGCGTCAGTGGCCTTGGAGCTACTCTTCCTGCTGAGTTGAGGCAGAGAAACTAATTCATAGCCCCAGTTTCTGCTGAAGACAGCTTTCAGCCCACCCAACCAGGGAACCTTACCAGAGCACCCAGGAAACTGTGCAGCCCATCCGCAGCCCTGCTACAGTGGTACTGAACATGGAGCGTAGCCCAAGGCTTCCTCCACCCACAAAGCAAAACCAGTAGCTTCATCTAAGATTTTCAGGGCACACTCTTGACTGATTCAGGGTCCCAAACAATGAGGCTTGCAGACCCTGGGTCCCATCCTGCTGCCCCTCCAGGGCAGGGAAGCTAATTCATAGCCCCATTTACTACAGAGTATGGTAACCAGACCTGACCATCTAGTGAGCCTAACCAGAGAATCCAGGCAACTGTGAAGCCCATCTGATAGCCTTGCTTGGGCAGGGAACCAAGCCAGCCATCTTATCCAGCTGTTCTCAGCCAGTGACACCCATCCCCATCCCCAGTCTCAGAGCTCAGGTGGCTCACCTCCAAACAGGCCATAATTGCAGCCCCCATCTGCCTGAGGATGTTAACCAGCAGACATGTCCAGAAATCAAACTGAGCTGACTAATGAAGAACTGTCTCTGCCAAAGTGAACCTGCAAAGTCTGAAAGAGGAGACCACTTACTCAAATGTGCAGATACCAACATGAGGAATCAAGGATCATGAAAAATCAGGTAAATATGACATCACCAAAAAAACCTAATAAGGCTCTAATAACTGAGTCTAAAGAAATGGAGATCTGTGAACTCTCAGGCAAAGAATTCAGAACAGTCCTCTTAAAGAAGTTTAATGAACTACAAGAAAACACAGACAACTAAATGAAATTAGGAAAACAATGCATGAACAAATAAGTTCAACAAAGAAATGGAAACCCTGCCCCTTAGTCCTGAGCCACAGGTGCATGGCACCAAGAGAGGTGGTGGGCAAGCTGCTCCCTCCATGGCACCAACAGTCCCAGTGGGCAGAAAGCTTTGAGCCTGACCCTGCGCCGCCTGCATGTGGCACTGACAAATGTGGAGGGTGAGTAGCCTCCTGCCACTGGTGTGACCCAGCCAGAGCCAATGGGCAGACAGCTTCACCACCCCACACCATTCACACCACCCACCAGAGCCAATGGGCACCCCCAGCCCACACAGGAGGCACACCTTGAACGACAGGCTCAGCCCAACAAGGGGCTGTGTTTGTGGAACCCCATGGATCTGAAAGAAGCAAAGACATAGTTTGAGAGACAGCTAAGAACTAGGGCAAGATTATATAATAAAGTTCACCTCCCACGTGGGGCCAGTCTTTCATGACAGGGAGAAATAGCTGTTTTGAATAACAGAAATAGAGAGTCAAGCAAAATCAGGAAATAGAGCAATATGTTCTAAATGAAGGAACAAGATAAAACCCTGGGGGGAAAAACCTGCAGTGAAATGGAGTTAAGTAATATACCTATTGAAGAATTCAACATAATGGTCATAAAAATGCTCAGTGACCTTAGGAGAAGAATGGATGAACACAGTAAGAGATTCAACAAACAGAAAGAAAATATTAAAAAGTTTCAAACAGAATTTTAAAAGCTGAAGAATAGAATAGCTTTCTTGAAAAATAAACTAGACGGAATCAACAGCAGACAAGATGATACAGAAGAATGGATCTGGAGGACAGGGGAGTGGAAATCACCCAAACAAAACAGAAAAAAGAATTTTTAAAAATGAGGACATTTTAAGACACCTGTGGGATGACATGAAGTGCACTAAAGTCTGCATTGTAGAATCCCAGAAGGAGAAGAGAGAAAGAAAGGAGCAGAAAACAGATTCAAGCAAATAATGGCAGAAATAGCTGAACAGACATTTTTTTCCAAAGAAGACATACAGATCATCAACAAGCACATGAAAAGATGTTCAATGTCACTAATTTTTAAGAAATGTGAATCAAAACTACAGTGAGATATCACTTCACACCTGTCAGAATGGCTAGTATCAGAAAGTCAAAAATGGTAAGTGTTAGTGAGGATGTGGAGAAAAGGGAACCCTTGTGCATTGTTGTGAGACTGTAAATTGGTGCAGCCACTATGGAAATCAGCCTGGTGGTTCCTCAAAAAAATTAAAAACACCATACAATCCAGCAATTCCACTTTGGGGTATTTATCTGAGGAAAACAAAAACACTAACTCGAAAAGATATGTGTACCACCATATTCATTACAGCATTATTTGTAATAGCCAAGATATGGAAGCAACCTGAGTGTCCATCGATAGAGGAATGGTTAAAGAAGATGTGGTATGTATATATAACTATATATATATATATATATATATAGTTATACATATATATACACACAACAGACTATTATTCAGCCATAATAAAAAATGAAATTTTGCCATTCGTACTGACTTAACATGGATCTTGAGGATATTCTGCTATGTGAAATAAGTCAGACCAAAAATGTTAAATACTGTGTGATTTCACTTATATGCGCAATCTTAAAAAAGTAAAATGGACAAAGACTCATAAATACAGAGAACAGATCGATGGTTCCCAGAGTTGAGGGGTGATTGGAGGTATGAGAAATGGAAGAGGGGATCAGGAGGTACAAACTTTCACTTATGAAAGGAATAGGTCATGGGATATAATGTACATCATGGGAAATACGTCAGTAATACTGCATTAATTTTGTATATTGACAAATGGCAACTAGACTTATTGTGAAAATTGTATAATGTATATATAGATATCAAATCACTAAGGTCTACTCCTTAAACTGACATAATGTGCATGTCAATTATACTTCAATAAAAAAGAAATATTAACCATCAAAACCAAACAAATCCGAGAGCGGAAAAACACAATAACTGAACTAAAGAATTCAATAGAGAGCTTCAAAAGCAGAATTCGCAGTGCAGAAGATAGTATCAATGACCTGGAAGACAGGAAAATTGAAATTATGCAGTCAGAGGAGCAAAAAGAAAAAAAAAAAAAAAAACGAAAAAGAGCCAAGAAAGCTTCTGGGACTTACGGGACACAATGAAAAGAAACAGTATTCTTATTATGGGAATTCCAGAAGGTGAAGAGAAAGAGAAAGGGACAGAAAGCATATTTAAATCAATAATAGCTGAAAAGTTCCCAAACCTGTAAAGACAAATAGACATCCAGATCTGAGAGGCCCAAAGGACCCCAAATAGGTTAAACCCAAATAGGGCTACCTCTAGACACATTATAATTAAATTATCAAAAGTTAAAGGCAATGAACATTTTAAAAGCAGTGAGAGAAAAGAGAGAAGTTATATACAAGAAAACCCCCAAAATACTTAGGCGGATTTCTCAACAGAAACTTTTCAGGCCAGAAGAGAATGGGATGGTGTACTTAAAGTATTGAAAGAAAAATGCTCAACCAAGATTACTATACCTGGAGAAATTGTACATACAATTGAGGATGGATTAAGACTTCCTGAAACAAACAGAAGCTGAGAGAACTTGTTATGGCTAGATCTGACTTACAACAAATGCTAAAGGGCGTTCTTAGAATGGTATTTCATGGATAGTATCATTAAAACTCATTGGTAATTGTAAATAGTCAAATTTGGATTCTGTACTACAGTAATGGTGGTGTATAATTCACTTACAACTCTATTTTAAAAGTTAAAATACAATGATAGTAAAAATCATAACTGCAGTAGTCTGTTATTAGTTATGCAGTATAAAAATATGTAAACTGTAACATCAATAATGTAAAATGTGAGGGGGAGGAAAAGTAAAAGTGTAAAGCTTAGGAATTCTATTGAATTCATGGTAAAAGTGCTCAAAAAAGTTGGTGTAGAAGGAACCTATCTCAACATAGTAAAAGCCATTTTTTCAAAACCATAGCTAACATCACACTCAATGGTGAAAAGCTGAAAGCTTCTCTAAAATCAGGAATGAGACAAGGATGCCTACTGTTGTCATTTCTATTTAACATGGTATTAGAAGTCCTAATCATAGCAACAAGACAAGAAAAAGAAATAAAAGTCATCCAAATGGGAAGGGAAGAAGTAAAACTGTCACTCTTTGCAGATGACATTATGCTAAATACAGAAACCCTGAGAGTCTCTATACTAACTTTGTTGAGAACTTTTGTCATGAATGGGTGTTGAATTTTGTCAAATGCTTTTTCTACAGCTATTGAGATGATCATGTGATTTTTATCCTTTGCTTTGTTAATGTGGTGTACCACATTGATTGTTTTGTGGATACTGAGCCATCCTAGCATCCCTAGAATAAGTTCCACTTGATCATGGTGTATGGTCCTTTTAAATATATTGTTGAGTTTGGTTTCCTAATACGTTGTTGAGGATGTTTGCTTCTGTGTTCATCAAAGATATTGGCTTGTAGTTTTCTCTTTTTTTTTTGTAGTGTCTTTGTCTGGTTTTGGTATCAGGGTAATGGTGGCCTCTAAGAAGGAATTTAGGAGTGTTTCCTCTTTAATTTTGGGGGAATATTTGGAGGACTCTTCTTTATATGTTTGATAGAAATCCTCTGTGGATCCATTCAGTCCTGAACTTTTCTTTGTTGTGAGTTTTTTGGTTACTAATTCATGTTCAATACTAGTATTCTGTCTGTTCAGATTATCTATTTCTTCCTGATTCGGTACTGGAAGATTTTATGTTTCTAGGAATTTATCCATTTCTTCTAGAAATTTGTCTAATTTGTTTACATATAACTGTCCTTAGTATTCTCTTATGATTGTTTGTATTTCTTGAATATTGGTTGTAATTTCTTCCTTTCACTTCTTGTTTTGTCTATTTGGGTCCACTCTCTTTTTTTCTTAATGAGTCCAGCTAAAGGCTTATTAATTTTGTGTAGCTTTTCAAAAACACTAGCTCTTGCTTTCAATTATTTTTTTTTCTATTGTTTTTCTTCTTTGTTTTATTTATTTCCACTCTGATTTTTGTTGTTTCCTTCCTTCTGCTGACTTTGGGCTTTGTTTGTTCTTCTTTTTCTTATTTCCCAAGATGGGAGATTGGGTTGTTTATTTGAGATTTTTCTGGTTTCCTGAGGTAGGCCTGTATCATTGTAACTGTCCCTCTTAGAATTGCTTTTGCTGTTTCACATATATTTTGGAAAGTTGTGCTTTTGTTTTCATTTGTCTCAAGGCGTTTTCTGATTTCCTCTCTGATTTCTTTGTTGAGCCGTTGGTTTTTCAGTAGCATATTGTTTAGTCTCCATGTATTTGTGTATTCTCCATTTTTCTTTTTGAACCTCTTAAATTTGTTGAGACTTGTTTTATGGCCTAGCATGTGATCTTTAAAATGCAAATGTTAGTTTGCTTGATGTTGTCCCAGAGGCCCGTTAAACTATTCTCATTTTTAAAATTTGTGTTTCTTTTTGCTGTTCTGATTGGGTGATTTCCATTATTCTGTCTTCCAGATCGCTTATGTGTTTTTTCTGTATCACCTAATCTCCTGTTAATTCCCATTTGTATATTTTTCATTTTAGATATTGTATCTTCAGCTCTGATTGTTTCTTTTTTATATTTTCTATTTCCTTTCTAAAGTTCTCATTGTGTTCATCTGTTCTTTTACCAAGCTCAGTTAGCATTCTTATTGCTACTTCTCTGAACTCTTTATCAGGTAAATTATTTATCTCTGTTTCATTAGGTTTTTTTAGGGTTCTTTTGTTGTTTTGTTCTTTCTTTTGTAACATATTCCTCTTTTCTTATGTTGTTAAACTTTCTCTGCTCTGTGAAATTAGGTGAAACGTTTACCTATCCCAGTGTTGAAGGCATGTCCTTGTGTGGGAGCATCCCTCTGCAGTCTGAGTGTACCCAGTGGCTTTGGTGACAGAGCTAGATCTGAGGTGAGCTCAGACCTCATCTTCTTCTGGGGTCCTCTGGCAGCTGCCATCTTGGTAGGAGGTAGTACTGGAGTTGGAGGGGCTGGAGACAGAGCCAGTTGTGAGCCAGCTTTTTTTCTCTATTCCATGGCAGTCACATCTGTATTGGAGCCTGGGTCGGGGCCTGTGGGGCTGGAGCAGGAGCCCTGAGGTATTTGTATTTTTCCTGGGTTTGATGGCGGTCTCTGTCTTGGGTGGGGTCATTTCCAGGGCTCGAGGGTTTCAGGCTGTACTTCTGGGCTTGTTTCACTTTTTCCTCTTGGTGTGCTTGCTTTGGTTAGAGGCTTGGTCAATGCCAGAGAGGTTGATGCCACACTGCTGAACTGAATCCTCCCTCCCAAGTGTGTGCAGAGATGTGTGCTCTGACAATGGCAGTCTTAGCCCTGGAGCTAGCCTTGCTAACCTTGCTTACTTACAAGTGTGCACAGTGATGCATGCTCTGGTGGTGGCAGTCTCAGTCTAGAGCTAGTGTTGCTCCCTCCTGAGTGTGTGCACCAGTGCATGCTCTGGCAATGAATACCTCTGCTCTGGTCAGAGACAGGGCCAGGGACCATGCTGGCTCCATTCCCTCCAAGTGTTCTCTGTCATTGGCAGCAGTGGACTCCCCCTTTGTGGGATGCAGCTCCAGAGCAAGAGGGGCTGGAACCAGAGCCCGATGTGGGTTGGTGGGTGCACTGGGACAGTGCTGGAAAGCCAGCCAAAGCTCCAGGCAGTTTTCAGTCTGCTGTCCTCATTCTGTGTCTGAGAGTAAGCAAATCTACACATGTGGTCTTTAAGAGTGGAGTCTCAATTTCTATAAGCTTGTAAGCTCCACTTGTTTTCAAACCAGCAAAGGGGGCTCATCTTCCTGGTGTCAGACCCCAGGCCTGCAGTGGATGATATGTGGCTTGAACCCCTTGGTCCCCAGGTAAGATCCCCAAGCCTGTGATATCCCCTCCTTTTCTCTGTCCCCCACTAGGAGTGTGGGTCCTGACCAGATCACTCCTCCTCCCTTTTACCAGACTCCATGTGGATCTTTCTTTATAGCCTTGGTTGTAGAAGTGCCATCCTACTAGTCCCCAGGTTGATTTCATCTAGAGTCATTCTGTATGCAGTTGTAGTTTTGGTGTGTTTGTTGGGGTAGTTGAGCACATCCTCGTCCTCCTATAATTTTAGGATATTTTATGTAAATTGCATAAGCACAAGGGAAAAACCTGTAGTAATTACACAAAAGAACGTGATAAAGAAGTAAAGCATACTGATACCACATCAAAACACAAAAGACAGCAGTATAAAAATCAAGCAACAGTGGATCTACAGTAAAACCAGAAAGCAATGTACAAAATGCCAGTAGTACATCCTTACTTATCAATAGTAACTTAAACCTAAATTGATTAAATTCTCCAATCAAAAGACATGGAATGGCTGACTGTATTAAAAAATAAGATCCACACACACACAAAAAGATCCAACAATATGCTGCCTAAAAGAGACTCATCTTAGCCTTAAAAACACACATAGACAGAGAGTGAAGGTATGGAAAAAGATACTTCAAGCAAATGGTAACCCCCTCCCCCCAAAAAAAGCAGGACTAGGTCTATACTTCTTTCAGAAAAAATAGAGTTGAAACTAAAACTTGTAAAAGTATATAAAGAATGTTATGTAATGATAAAGTAATAATACCTCAAGAAGATATAACAATTGTAAATATTTATGCACCCAACATCAGAACACCTAAATACATAAACCAAAAACTATAACAAGAGAGCTAAAAGAGGTAAACAGCAACACAATAATAATTGGGGACTTTAATGACTCAACCTGTCAACAATGGTTAGATCATCCAGACAGAGAATTAGTAAGCAAACAGTGGATTTGAACAACATTATAGATCAGATGGACCTAACAGACATACATAGAATATTCTTTCCTACGGTGGCAGAATACGTGTTTTCCTCAAGTGCACATGGAACATTTTCTAGGACAGACCATATGTTAGGCCACAAAAGAAGTCTTAGAGATTAAAATCATATCAAGTGTCTTCTCTGACCACAGTGATATGAAGTGAGAGATCATATAACAAAAGGGAAATTGGAAAATTCACCAATATATGGAAATTAACAACACTCTCCTGAACAATGAACGGATCAAAGAAGAAATTAGAGGGGAAATAAAAACGTTCCTTGAGACAAGTGAAAATGGAAACACAACATACAAACACTTGTGGGATGTAGCAAAAGGAGTTCTAAGAAGGAAGTTCATAGCAATAAATACCCACATTAAGAAGTAAGGAAGATCCCAAGTAAAAAACCTAACTCTGTGCTCTAATGAACTAGTAAAAGGACAGCAAACTGACCCCCAAGTTAGTAGGAGGAGGGAAATAGTAAAGATTAGAGGAGAAATAATTGAAATACAGAATAGGAAAACAATAGAAAAGATTCCCCTAACTTGGCATTGGTTCTTTGAAAAGATAAAATTAACCGAGGAAAAAAGAGAAAGGACCAAATCAACAAAATTATAAATGAGAAAGGTGACATTACATCTGATTCCACAGAAATACAGTGAATTGAAAAACAACTATATGCCAACAACTGCACAACCTAGAGAAAATGGAAAAAAAAAAAAACTTAGAAACATACAAACTACCATGACTGAATCAGGAAGAAATAGAAAGTCTGAATATATCGCTTGCTCCCCACGGATACACCAGAAATACAGCTACACGTGGAACAACTCCTACAGAACACCTACTGAACGCCGGCAGAAGACCCCAGACCTCCCAAAAGGCAAGAAACTCCCCACATACCTGGGTAGGGCAAAGCGGAGAGATCCCCACACAGAGGATCGGTGCCGAGCGGCACTCACCAGCCCGAGAGGCTTGTCTGCTCGCCCGCCGGGGCGCGCAGCGCTGGAGCTGAGGCTCGGGCTTCGGTCAGAGCGCAGGGAGAGGACTGGGGCTGGCGGCGAGAACTCAGCCTGAAGGGGGCTAATGTGCCACAGCTAGCCGGGAGGGAATCCGGGAAAACTCTGGAGCTGCCGAAGAGGCAGGAGACTTTTTCTTCCCTCTTGGTTTCCTGGTGCGCGAGGAGAAGGGATTAAGAGCGCCACGTAAAGGAGCTCCAGAGACGGGCGCGAGTCGCGGCTGAAAGCGCGGAGCCCAGAGACGGGCGTGGGACGCTGGGGCTGCTGCTGCCGCCGCCAAGAAGTCTGTGTGCGAGCGCAGGTTACTGTCCACACCGCCCTTCCGGGAGCCTGTGCAGCCCGCCACTGCCGGGGTCCCGGGATCCAGGGGAGGCTTCCCTGGGAGAACGCACGGCGCGCCTCGGGCTGGTGCAGCGTCACGCCGACCTCTGCCGCTGCAGGCTCGCCCCACACTCTGCACCCCTCCCTCCCGCCCGGCCTGAGTGAGCCAGAGTCCCCGAAGAGGCTGCTCCTTTAACCCTGTCCTGTCTGAGCGAAGAACAGACGCCCTCCGGCGACCTACGCGCAGAGGCGGGGCCAGGTCCAAAGCTGAGACCCAGGAGCTGTGAGAACAAAGAAGAGAAAGGGAAACCTCTCCCAGCAGCCTCAGAAGCAGCGGATTAAAGCTCCACAATCAACTTGATGTACCCTGCATCTGTGGAATACATGAATAGACAACAAATCATCCCAAATTGAGGAGCCAGGAGTCAGTGCTGTGCCTCTGAGGTGGGAGAGCCAACTTCAGGACACTGGTCCACAAGAGACCTCCCAGCTCCACACAATATCAAACGGCGAAAATCTTCCAGAGATCTCCATCTCAACACCAGCACCCAGCTTCACTCAACGACCAGCAAGCTACAGTGCTGGACACCCTATGCCAAACAACTAGCAAGACAGGAACACAACGCCACCCATTAGCAGAGAGGTGGCCTAAAATCATAAAAAGTCCACAGACACCCCAAAACACACCACCAGACGTGGACCTGCCCACCAGAAAGACAAGATCCAGCCTCATCCACCAGAACACAGGCAGTAGTCCCCTCCACCAAGAAGCCTACACAACCCACTAAACCAAGCTTAGCCACTGGGGACAGACACCAAAAACAACGGTAACTACGAACCTGCAGCCTGCAAAAAGGAGACCCCAAACACAGTAACATAAGCAAAATGAGAAGACAGAAAAACACACAGCAGGAGAAGGAGCAAGATAAAAACCCACCAGACGTAACAAATGAAGAGGTAATAGGCAGTCTACCTGAAAAAGAATTCAGAATAATGATGATAAAGATGATCCAAAATCTTGGAAATAGAATAGACAAAATGCAAGAAACAGTTAACAAGGACCTAGAAGAACTAAAGATGAATCAAGCATCGATTAAAAACACAATACATGAAATAAAAAATACTCTAGATGGGATCAATAGCAGAATAACTGAGGCAGAAGAACGGATAAGTGAGGTGGAAGATAAAATAGTGGAAATAACTGCTGCACAGCAAAATAAAGAAAAAAGAATGAAAAGAACAGAGGACAGTCTCAGAGACCTCTGGGACAACATTAAACGCACCAACATTCGAATTATAGGGGTTCCAGAAGAAGAAGAGAAAAAGAAAGGGACTGAGAAAATATTTGAAGAGATTATAGTTGAAAACTTCCCTAATATGGGAAAGGAAATAGTTAATCAAGTCCAGGAGGCACAGAGAGTCCCATATAGAATAAATCCAAGGGGAAATACACCAAGACACATATTAATCAAACTGTCAAAAATTAAACACAAAGAAATCATATTAAAAGCAGCAAGGCAAAAACAACAAATAACACACAAGGGAATCCCCATCAGGATAACAGCTGATCTCTCAGCAGAAACTCTACAGGCCAGAAGGGAGTGGCAGGACATAATTAAAGTGATGAAGGAGAAAAACCTGCAACCAAGATTACTCTACCCAGCAAGGATCTCATTCAGATTTGATGGAGAAATTAAAACGTTTACAGACAAGCAAAAGCTGAGAGAGTTCAGCACCACCAAACCAGCTTTACAACAAATGCTAAAGGAACTTCTCTAGGCAAGAAACACAACAGAAGGAAAAGAACTACAATAACGAACCCAAAACAATTAAGAAAATGGGAATAGGAACATACATATCAATAATTACCTTAAATGTAAATGGACTAAATGCTCCCACCAAAAGACACAGACTGGCTGAATGGATACAAAAACAAGACCCATATATATGCTGTCTACAAGAGACCCACTTCAGACCTAGAGACACATACAGACTGAAAGTAAGGGGATGGAAAAAGATATTCCATGCAAATGGAAACCAAAAGAAAGCTGGAGTAGCAATTCTCATATCAGACAAAATAGACTTTAAAATAAAGACTACTAGAAGAGACAAAGAAGGACACTACATAATGATCAAGGGATCAATCCAAGAAGAAGATATAACAATTGTAAATATTTATGCACCAAACATAGGAGCACCTCAATACATAAGGGAAATATTAACAGCCATAAAAGGAGAAATCGACAGTAACACAATCATAGTAGGGGACTTTAACACCCCACTTTCACCAATGGACAGGTCATCCAAAATGAAAATAAATAAGGAAACACAAGCTTTAAATGATACATTAAACAAGATGGACTTAATTGATATTTATAGGACATTTCATCCAAAAACAACAGAATACACATTTTTCTCAAGTGCTCATGGAACATTCTCCAGGATAGATCATATCTTGGGTCACAAATCAAGCCTTGGTAAATTTAAGAAAATTGAAATTGTATCAAGTATCTTTTCCGACCACAATGCTATGAGACTAGATATCAATTACAGGAAAAGAGCTGTAAAACATACAAACACATGGAGGCTAAACAATACACTACTTAATAACGAAGTGATCACTGAAGAAATCAAAGAGGAAATTAAAAAATACCTAGAAACAAATGACAATGGAGACACGACGACCCAAAACCTATGGGATGCAGCAAAAGCAGTTCTAAGAGGGAAGTTTATGGCAATACAATCCCACCTTAAGAAACAGGAAACATCTCGAATAAACAACCTAACCTTGCACCTAAAGGAATTAGAGAAAGAAGAACAAAAACATCCCAAAGTTAGCAGAAGGAAAGAAATCATAAAAATCAGATCAGAAATAAATGAAAAAGAAATGAAGGAAACGATAGCAAAGATCAATAAAACTAAAAGCTGGTTCTTTGAGAAGATAAACAAAATTGATAAACCATTAGCCAGACTCATCAAGAAAAAAAGGGAGAAGACTCAAATCAATAGAATTAGAAATGAAAAAGGAGAAGTAACAACTGACACTGGAGAAATACAAAAGATCATGAGAGATTACTATAAGCAACTCTATGCCAATAAAATGGACAATCTGGAAGAAATGGACAAATTCTTAGAAATGCACAACCTGCCAAGACTGAATCAGGAAGAAATAGAAAATATGAACAGACCAATCACAAGCACTGAAATTGAAACTGTGATCAAAAATCTTCCGACAAACAAAAGCCCAGGACCAGATGGCTTCACAGGCGAATTCTATCAAGCATTTAGAGAAGAGCTAACACCTATCCTTCTCAAACTCTTCCAAAATATAGCAGAGGGAGGAACACTCCCAAACTCATTCTACGAGGCCACCATCACCTTGATACCAAAACCAGACAAGGATGTCACAAAGAAAGAAAACTACAGGCCAATATCACTGATGAACATAGATGCAAAAATCCTCAACAAAATACTAGCAAACAGAATCCAACAGCACATTAAAAGGATCATACACCATGATCAAGTGGGGTTTATTCCAGGAATGCAAGGATTCTTCAATATACGCAAATCAATCAACGTGATACACCATATTAACAAACTGAAGGAGAAAAACCATAGGATCATCTCAATAGATGCAGAGAAAGCGTTTGACAAAATTCAACACCCATTTATGATAAAAACCCTGCAGAAAGTAGGCATAGAGGGAACTTTCCTCAACATAATAAAGGCCATATATGACAAACCCACAGCCAGCATCGTCCTCAATGGTGAAAAATTGAAACCATTTCCACTAAGATCAGGAACAAGACAAGGTTGCCCACTCTCACCACTCTTATTCAACATAGTTTTGGAAGTTTTAGCCACAGCAATCAGAGAAGAAAAGGAAATAAAAGGAATCCAAATTGGAAAAGAAGAAGTAAAGTGTCACTGTTTGCAGATGACATGGTACTATACATAGAGAATCCTAAAGATGCTACCAGAAAACTACTAGAGTTAATCAATGAATTTGGTAAAGTAGCAGGATACAAAATTAATGCACAGAAATCTCTGGCATTCCTATATACTAATGATGAAAAATCTGAAAGTGAAATCAAGGAAACACTCCCATTTACCATTGCAACAAAAAGAATAAAATATCTAGGAATAAACCTACCTAAGGAGACAAAAGACCTGTATGCAGAAAATTATAAGACACTGATGAAAGAAATTAAAGATGATACAAATAGATGGAGAGATGTACCATGTTCTTGGATTGGAAGAATCAACATTGTGAAAATGACTCTACTACCCAAAGCAATCTACAGATTCAATGCAATCCCTATCAAACTACCAATGGCATTTTTCACAGAATTAGAACAAAAAATTGCACAATTTGTATGGAAACACAAAAGACCCCGAATAGCCAAAGCAATCTTGAGAACGAAAAATGGAGCTGGAGGAATCAGGCTCCCTGACTTCAGACTATACTACAAGGCTACAGTAATCAAGCCAGTATGGTACTGGCACAAAAACAGAAAGATAGATCAATGGAACAGGATAGAAAGCCCAGAGATAAACCCACGGACATATGGTCACCTTATCTTTGATAAAGGAGGCAGGAATGTACAGTGGAGAAAGGACAGTCTCTTCAATAAGTGGTGCTGGGAAAACTGGACAGGGACATGTAAAAGTATGAGATTAGATCACTCCCTAACACCATACACAAAAATAAGCTCAAAATGGATTAAAGACCTAAATGTAAGGCCAGACACTATCAAACTCCTAGAGGAAAACATAGGCAGAACACTCTATGACATAAATCACAGCAAGATCCTTTTTGACCCACCTCCTAGAGAAATGGAAATAAAGACAAAAATAAACACATGGGACCTAATGAAACTTAAAAGCTTTTGCACAGCAAAGGAAACCATAAACAAGACCAAAAGACAACCCTCAGAATGGGAGAAAATATTTGCAAATGAAGCAACTGACAAAGGATTAATCTCCAAAATTTATAAGCAGCTCATGCAGCTCAATAGCAAAAAAACAAACAACCCAATCCAAAAATGGGCAGAAGACCTAAATAGACATTTCTCCACAGAAGATATACAGACTGCCAACAAACACATGAAAGGATGCTCAACATCTTTACTCATTAGAGAAATGCAAATCAAAACTACAATGAGATATCATCTCACACCAGTCAGAATGGCCATCATCAAAAAATCTAGAAACAATAAATGCTGGAGAGGGTGTGGAAAAAAGGGAACACTCTTGCACTGCTGGTGGGAATGTGAATTGGTACAGCCACTATGGAGAACGGTATGGAGGTTCCTTAAAAAACTACAAATAGAACTACCATATGACCCAGCAATCCCACTACTGGGCATATACCCTGAGAAAACCATAATTCAAAAAGAGACATGTACCAAAATGTTCATAGCAGCCCTATTTACAATAGCCCGGAGATGGAAACAACCTAAGTGTCCATCATCGGATGAATGGGTAAAGAAGATGTGGCACATATATACAATGGAATATCACTCAGCCATAAAAAGAAATGAAATTGAGCTATTTGTAATGAGGTGGATGGACCTAGAGCCTGTCATACAGAGTGAAGTAAGTCAGAAAGAGAAAGACAAATACTGTATGCTGACACATATATATGGAATTTAAGAAAAAAAAATGTCATCAAGAACATAGGAGTAAGACAGGAATAAAAACACAGACCTACTAGAGCATGGACTTGAGGATATGGGGAGGGGGAAGGGTAAGCTGTGACAAAGTGAAAGAGCGGCATGGACATATATACACTACCAAACATAAGGTAGATAGCTAGTGGGAAGCAGCCGCATAGCACAGAGAGATCAGCTCGGTTCTTTGTGACTGCCTGGAGGGGTGGGATAGGGAGGGTGGGAGGGAGACGCAAAAGGGAGGGGATATGGGAACAAATGTATATGTATAACTGATTAAATTTGTAAAATAAAAAAAAATAAATAAAAAAATAAAAATAAATAAATGAATATATCAATTACTAGTAAGGTGATTGAATCAGTAATCAGAAATCTCCAGAGAAAATCCAAGAACCAAATGGTTTGACTGGCAAATTTTGTGAAACATTTAAAGAAAAATTAATGCCAGTTCTTCTCAAACTCTTCCAAAAATTCAGAGAGAAGGGGGCACTTCCAAACTTATTTTACAAGGCCAGTATCTCCTCAGAACCCGAACCAGGAAAGGACAATTCCAGGAAAGAAAACAGACTAATATCCCTGATGAATATAGATACAAAAATTCTCAATAAAGTACTAGCAAACTAAATTCAACAGCACCTTAAAAGGATTATTTAACATGATCAATTGAAATTTATACCTTGGATGCAAGGATGGTTCAACATACAGAAGTCACTCAATGTGTTACATCACATTGAATGAATGAAAAAATGTAATGTGATCATCTTACAGATGGTGCAGAAAAAGCATTTGACAAAATTCAATATTCGTTTATACTAAAAATTCTTTTAATGATTTAGGTATAGAAGGAAAGTACTTCAATGTAATAAAGGACATATAAGCCAAAACTAATATCAGTGGATTGAAAGAATTAATATTGTTAAAATGTCAATACTACCAAAAGCCATCTATAGATTCATTGCAATCCCTGTCAAGATTGCAAATGGCATTTTTACAGAAATAGAAAAAATTTATATGAATTCACAAAAGACCCTGAACAGCCAAAGCAATCCTGAGAAAGAAGAAGAAAGCAGGCAGCATCACACTTCCTGATTTCAAGCTATACTATAAAGCTATTGTAAGGAAAATAGTATGGTAATGGCATAAAGACAGACAAATAGATCAATGGAACAGAACTGAGATCCCAGCATAACCCAAGTATATATGGTCAACAAGTGTTTTACAAAGGATCCAAGAATACTCAATGGGGAAAAGTCTCTTTAATACGTGTTGCTGGGGAAATTGGATATTCACATGTAAAAGAATGAAACTAGACCCTTGTCTTAACACGACTCACAAAAATTAAGTCAAAGTGGATTAAAGACTTGAATGTAAGACCTGAAACCATGAAATTCCTAAAAGAAAACATAGGAAAAAATCTCCTTGATGTGGGTCTTGGCAATGATTTTTTGGATATGACACCTCTAAAGGACAAGCAACAAAATCAAAAACAAGTGGGAATACATCAAACTTAAAAGCTTCTTCACAGCAAAAGAAATAAAGTGAAAAAGCAAATATAATAAGGTAAATCAACTGGACTTCAATTAAAAATAAATAAACTTAAAAAATAAAAGATGCTAGAGTGAAGAACAGAGATTCAGCCATTTTACTTAGTAACTTGTTCTGAATAGAATAAAATAAAGTAAACCAAAAAAAAAAAAAAACAGCCTGCAAAGGGGAAAAACTATTGCATATGATATATTCTGATAAGGGACTAATATCCAAAATACATAAAGAACTCCTGTAACCCGGTAGCAAAAAACCAAACATTCCAATTAACAAATGGACAAAGGACTTGCATAGACATTTTCCCTAAAGAGGTTATCTTAAAAGGCCAACAGGTACATGAAAAATGCTCAATATCACTAGTCATTAGGGAAATAAAAAACCACAATGAGATATCACCTCATGCTTGTTAGGGATGGCCGTCATCAAAAAGGCAAGAGATAGTAAATGCTGACAAGAATGTGGAGAAAAGGGAACCCTTATGCCGTGTTGATGGGATTGTAAACTGGTACAGCCACTATGGAAAACAGTATGGAGGACTGTCAAAAAATTAACACTAGAACTACCATAGGATCCAGCAATTTTAATGCTGGGAATATATCCAAAGGCAATGAAAACAGTAACTTAAAAAACTATCTGCACTCCCATATTTAAAGCAGCACTATTTATGACAGTTAAGACATGGAAACGACCTAAGTATCCATCATGGATAAATGGATAAAGAAGTTGTGGAATATATATAATGAGATGTTATGCAGCCATAAAAAATAAGGAAATCCTGTCATTTGTGGTAACACAGGTGGACCTTGAGGACATTCTTCTAAGTGAAATAAGGCAGTCACAGAAAAACAAATGCTTTCCACTGATATGTGGTGTACCGAGAGTCATCCAATTCATAGAGACAGAAACTGGAATACTGGCTGCCAGTATTTGGGGAAGGAAGGAATGAGAAGTTATTTAATAAGTTTAGAATTTCAATTCGGATGTTGAAAATTTCTGGAGCTTACAATTATTGTCCAACTCCACTATCACAGGGGTCCCCAACCCGTGGAACTGGGCTGCACAGCAGGAGGTAAGCAGCAGGCAAGTGAACGAAACTTCATCTGCCGCTCCCCATCACTCACATTACCACCTGAACCATACCCCGCATCGCTCACTCACATTACCGACTGAACCATCCCTCCCCACCTCGTCTGTGGAAAAACTGTCTTCCATGAAACCAGTCCCTGCTGCCAAAAAGGTTGGGGACTGCTGCACTATCACATTCTTCATGATTATTTCTCATTGAATTTAGCATAAGTAAATAATCCAGTTCTGCTCTGAAAAATGTTTTTGTTTTCTTTTCAACTGTTATTCCCTGCCTTCCCCAAACACACACACGCACACACACACACGCACATTCACAAAAGCCCCACCAATTTATATTTAAATTCAGAATTTGGATTTCATAAAATTGAGTCCCTTCAAGATAACATAATTCTTGAGTTTGGTGCTAGCTTAACAACTTCGGTACACCTGAAACACCACTATACTGAGACTTGCCAAAATGGGGTATTTTAAAATCTGTTCAGTGGCTGGGTCAATGTAATAATATTCAGCTCTTGTCAGTCTTAAGAAGCAGTTGTTGGATTGGTTCAAGATGGCGGGATAGGAGGACGTATGCTTACTCCCTCTTGCGAGAGCACTGGAATCACAACTAACTGCTGAACAGTCATCAACTGGAAGACAGTGGAACTCACCAAAAAAGATACTCCACATCCAAAAACAAAGGAGAGGCCACAATGAGACGGTGGGAGGGGCACAATCACAATAAAATCAAATCCCATAACTGGTGGGTGGGTGACTCACAAACAGGAGAACACTTATACCGCAGAAGTCCACCCACTGGAGTCAATGTTCTGAGCCCCACATCAGGCTTCCCAACCTGGGGGTATGGCAACGGGAGGAGGAATTCCCAGAGAATCATACTTTCAAACCTAATGGGATTTGATTGCAGGACTTTGACAGGATGGGGGAAACAGAGACTCCACTCTTGGAGGTCACACACAAAGTAGTGTGTGCATCAAGACTCTGGGGAAGGAGCAGTGACCCCAGGGGAGAATGAACCAGACCTACCTGCTACTGCTGGAGGGTCTCCTGCAGAGGCGGGGGGTGGCTGTGGCTCACTGCGGGGACAAGGACACTGGCAGCAGAAGTTCTGGGAAGTACTCCTTGGCATGAGCCCTCCTGGAGTCTGCCATTAGCCCCACCAAAGAGCCAGGTAGGCTCCAGTGCTGGGTGACCTCAGACCAAACAACCAACAGGGACGGAACTCAGCCCCACCCATCAGCAGTCAAGCAGATTAAAGTTTTACTGAGCTCTGCCCACTAGAGCAACACCCAGGTCTACCCACCACCAGTGCCTTGCATCAGGAAGCCTGCACAAGCCTCTTAGATAGCCTCATCCACCAGAGGGCAGAGCAACGCCCACCTCTACCCACCACCTGAGCAATACCCAGCTCTACCCACCAACAGTCCCTCCCATCAGGAAGGCTACACAATCCTCTTAGATAGCCAAATCCACCAGAGGGAAGACAGCAGAAGCAAGAAGGACTACAATCCTTCAGCCTGTGGAAGGAAAACCACATTCACAGAAAGATAGACAAAAAGAAAAGGTAGAGGACTATGTACCAGATGAAGGAGCAAGACAAAACCCCAGAAAAACAACTAAATGAAGTGGAGATAGGAAACCTTCCAGAAAAAGACTTCAGAATAATGATAGTGAAGATGATCCAAGACGTCGGAAAAAGAATGGAGGCAAAGATCGAGAAGATGCAAGAAATGTTTAACAAAGATCTAGAAGAATTGAAGAATAAACACCTAGAAGAATTAAAGAACAAACAACCAGAGATGAACAGTACAATAACTGAAGTGAAAAATACACTAGAAGGAATCAATAGCAGAATAACTGAGGCAGAAGAACAGATAAGTGGACAGAATAGTGGAATTCACTGCTGCAGAACAGAATAAAGAAAAAAGAATGAAAGGAAATGAAGACAGCCTAAGAGACCTCTGGGACAACATTAAACGCACCAACATTCTCATTATAGGGGTCCCAGAAGGAGGAGGGAGAGAAAGGACCTGAGAAAATATTTGAAGAGATTATAGTCAAAAACTTCCCTAATGGGGGAAAGGAAATACCCACCCAAGTTCCAGAAGTGCAGAGAATTCCAGGCTGGATAAACCCAAGGAGAAACACGCCAAGACACAGAGTAATCAAACTGACAAAAATTAAAGCCAAAGAAAAATTATTAAAAGCAACAAGGGAAAAATGACAAATAACATACAAAGAAATCCCCATAAGGTTAACAGCTGATCTTTCAGCAGAAACTCTGCAAGCCAGAAGGGAGTGGCAGGACATATTTAAAGTTCTGAAAGGGAAAAACCTACAACCAAGATTACTCTAACCAGCAAGCATCTCATTCACATTCGATGGAGAAATTAAAAGCTTTACAAATAAGCAAAAGCTAAGAGAATTCACCACCACCAAACCAGCCCTACAACAAATGCTACAGGAACTTCTCTAAATGGGAAATACAAGAGAAGGAAAGGACCTACAAAAAACAAACCCAAAGCAATTAAGAAAATGGTAATAGGAGCATACATATTGATAACTACCTTAAATGTGAATGGATTAAATGCTCCAACCAAAAGACACAGGCTTGCTGAATGGATACAAAAACAAGACCCATATATATGCTGTCTACAAGAGACCCACTTCAGACCTAGGGACACATAGAAACTGAAAGTGAGGGGATGGAAAAAGATATTCCATGCAAATGGAAATCAAAAGAAAGCTGGAGGGCTTCCCTGGTGACGCAGTGGTTGAGAGTCCGCCTGCCAATGCAGGGGACACGGGGTCGTGCCCTGGTCCGGGAAGATCCCACATGCCGTGGAGCGGCTAGGCCCATGAGCCATGGCTGCTGAGCCTGCACTTCCGGAGCCTGTGCTCTGCAATGGGAAAGGCCACAACAGTGAGAGGCCCATGTACCGCAAAACAAACAAACAAACAAAAAAAAAAGGAAAGCTGGAGTAGCAATACTCATATCAGATAAAATACACTTTAAAATAAAGAATGTTACAAGACACAAAGAAGGATGCTACATAATGATCAAGGGATCAATCCAAGAAGATAAAACAATTATAAATATATATGCACCCAACACAGGAGCACCTCAATAAATAAGGCAAATGCTAGCAGCTATAAAAGAAGAAATCGCCAGTAACAAAGTAATAGTGGGGGACCTTAACACCTCATTTACACCGATGGACAGAACATCCAGACAGAAAATTAATAAGGAAACACAAGCTTTACACGACACCATAAACCAGATTTAATTGATATTTATAGGACATTCCATTTGAAAACAGCAGATTACACTTTTTTCTCAAGTACACATGGAACATTCTCCAGGATAGATCACATCTTGGGTCACAAATCAAGCCTCAGTAAATTTACGAAAATTAAAATCATATCAAGCATCTTTTCTGACCACAACTCTATGAGATTAGAAATAAATTACATGAAAAAAGAGGTAAAAACGCAAACACATGGAGGCCAAACAATACATTACTAAATAACCAAGAGAGCACTGAAGAAATCAAAGAGGAAATCAAAATATGCCTAGAGACAAATGACAGCGAAAACACAATGATCCAAAACTTATGGGATACAGCAAAAGCAGTTCTAAGGCAAGTTTATAGCAATACAATCCTACCTCAAGAAACAAAAATCTCAAACAATCTGACCCTACACCTAAAACAACTAGAGACAGAAGAACAAACAAAACCCAAAGTTAGTAGAAGGAAAGAAATCATAAAGATCAGAGCAGAAATAAACGTAATAGGTGGATGTGACGGCACCTCACCCTGTCGGCCGCAGCTGGTTGCAGCCTCCACCTTCTTTCAGCACTTCCAGAAGCAGCCTACTGGGAGGCGCCTCCTTCCTCAGGAGCCCCTTCTCTAAACCCCTGGACCCCGCAACAGCTGGGTAGCAGCACTCCTTCCTCCATAGCCATGTGGCTGACAGTGTATTGGTGCTCTGCCTGGGTGTCAGGCCTGTGCCTCTTAGGTAGGAGAGCCAAGTTCAGAACATTGGTCCACCAGAGACCTCCTGGCTCCACGTAATATCAGACAGCAAGAGCTCTCCCGGAGATCTCCATCTCAGTGCTAAGACCCAGCTTCACTCTACCACCAGCAAGGTACAGTGATGGACACTGAATGGCAAACTAGCAAAACAAGAACACAACCCCATCCATTAGCAGAGAGGCTGCCTAAAATAATAATAAGGTCACAGACACCCCAAAACACACCATCAGATGTGGTCCTGCCCACCAGAAAGACAAGAAGCAGCCTCATCCACCAGAATACAGGCACCAGTCCCCTCCACCAGGAAGCCTACACAACCCACTGAACCAATGTTAACTACAGGGGCCAGACACCCTAAAAACGGGAAGTACAAACCCACAACCTGTGAAAAGGAGACCCCAAACACAGTAAGTTAAGCAAAATGAGAAGACAGAGAAACACAAAGCAGATGAAGGAGCAAGGGAAAAACCCACCAGACCAAATAAATGAAGAGGAAATAGGCAGTCCACCTGAAAAAGGAATTCAGAGTAATGATAGTAAAGATGATCCAAAATTTTGGAAATAGAATGGAGAAAATACAAGAAACATTTAACAAAGGCCTAGAAGAACTAAAGAGCAAATAAACAATGATGAACAACACAATAAATGAAATTAAAAATTCTCTAGAAGGAATCAATAGCAGAATAACTGACCTGGAAGATAAAATAGTGGAAATAACTGCCAAAGAGCAGAATACAGAAAAAAGAATGAAAAGAATTGAGGACAGTCTCAGAGATCTCTGGGATAACATTCAACCCACCAACATTCGAATTATAGGGCTCCTAGAAGAAGAACAGATAAAGAAAGGGACTGAGAAAATATTTGAAGAGATTATAGTTGAAAACTTCCCTAATATGGGAAAGGAAATGTTCAGTCAAGTCCAGGAAGTGCAGAGAGTTCCATACAGGATAAATCTAAGGAGAAACATGCCAAGGCATTTACTAATCAAAAATTAAATACAAAGAAAAAATATTAAAAACAGCAAGGGAAAAAGCCAAAGTAACATACAAGGCAATCCCCATAAGGTTAACAGCTGATCTTTCAAAAGAAAATCTGCAAGCCAGAAGGGAGTGGCAGGACATATTTAAAGTGATGAAAGGGAAAATCCTACCACCAAGATTACTCTACCCAGCAAGGTTCTCATTCAGATTCGACGGAAAAATTGAAAGCGTTACAGACAGGCAAAAGCTAAGAGAATTCATCCCCACCAATCCAGCTTTACAACAAATGCGAAAGGAAGTTCTTTAGGCAGGAAGCAAAAGAAAAGGAAAACACCTACATTAACAAACCCAAACAATTAAGAAAATGATAATAGGAACATACATATCGACAACAACCTTAAATGTAAATGGACTAAATGCTCCAACCAAAAGACATAGATTGGCTGAATGGATACAAAAACAATAGCCATACATATGCTGTCAACAAGAGACCCACTTCAGACCTGGGGACACATACAGACTGAAAGTTAGGGGAAGGAAAAAGATATTCCATGCAAATGGAAATCAAACGAAAGCTGGAGTAGCAATTCTCATGTCAGACAAAATACACTTTAAAATAAAGACTATTACAGGAGGCAAAGAAGGACACTACATAATGATCAAGGGATCAATCCAAGAAGAAGATATAACAATTGTAAATATTTATGCACCCAACAAAGGAGCAGCTCAATACATAAGGCCAATGCTAACAGCCATAAAAGGGGAAATCGACTGTAACACAAACATAGTAGGGGACTTTAACAACCCACTTTCACCAGTGGACGATCATCCAAAATGAAAATAAATAAGGAAACACAAGCCTTAAATGATACACTAAGCAAGATAAATTAATTTATATTTATAGGACATTCCATTGAAAAACAACAGAATGCACTTTCTTCTCAAGTGCTCATGGAACATTCTCCAGGATAGATCATATATTGGGTCACAAATCAAGTCTTGGTAAATTTAAGAAAATTGAAGTCATATCAAATATCTTTTCAACCACAATGCTATGAGACTAGATATCAATTACTGGAAAAAATCTATACAAAATACAAACACATGGAGGCTAAACAGTACACTAAGAAATAACCAAAAGATTACTGAAGAAATCAAATACGAAATCAAAAAATACCAAGGAACAAATGACAATGAAAACACGACGCCCCAAAACCTATGGGATGTAGCAAAACCAGTTCTAAGAGGTAAGTTTATAGCAATACAAACCTACCTCAAGAAACAAGAAACATCTCAGATAAACAACCTAACCTTATACCTAAAGCAATTAGAGAAAGAACAACAACAACAAAAAAAACCCACAGTTAGCAGAAGGAAAGAAATCATAAAGATCACATCAGAAATAAAAAGAAATGAAGGAAACAATAGCAAAGATCAATAAAACTACAAGGTGGTGCTTTGAGAAGATAAACGAAATTTTTAAACCATTAGCCAGACTCATCAGGAAAAAAAAGGGAGAAGACTCAATGGAATTACAAATGAAAAGGGAGAAGTAACAACTTACTCTGCACAAATACAAAGGATCATGAGAGATTACTACAATCAGCTCTATGCTATTAAACTGGACAACCTGGAAGAAATGGACAAATTCTTAGAAATGGACAACGTTCCGAGACTGAACCAGGAAGACATAGAAAATATAACAGACCAATCACAAGCAATGAAATTGAGACTGTGATTCAAGATCTTCCAACAAACAAAAGCCCAGTATCAGATGGCTTCACGGGCAAATTCTATCAAACTTTTAGAGAAGAGCTAACACCTACCCTTCTCAAAATCTTCCAAAATATAGCAGAGGGAGGAACACTTCCAAACTCAATATATGAGGCCACCATCACCCTGATACCAAAACCAGGCAAAGATGTCACAATGAAAGAAAACTACAGGCCAATATCACTGATAAACATAGATGCAAAAACTCCTCAACAAAATACTAGCAAACAGAATCCAACAGCACATTAAAAGGATCATACACCATGAACAAGTGGGGTTTATCCCAGGAATGCAAGGATTACTCAATATACGCAAATCATTCGATGTGATAAACCGTATTAAAAGTTGAAGGAGAAAACCATATGATTATCTCAATAGATTCAGAAAAACCTTTCAACAAATTTCAACACCCCCTTATGATAAAAAACGCTCCAAAAAGTAGGGATACAGAGAACTTATCTCAACATAATAAAGGCCATATATGACAAACGCACAGCAACATCGTTCTCAATAGTGAAAACTGAAAGTATTTCCACTAAGATCAGAAACAAGACAAGGTTGCCCAATCTCACCACTATTATTCAACATAGTTTTGGAAGTTTTAGCCACAGCAGTCAGAGAAGAAAAGGAAATAAAAGGAATCCAAATTGCAAAAGAAGAAGTACAGCTGTCACTGTTTGCAGATGACATGATACTATACATAGAGAATCCTAACGATGCTACCAGAAAACTACCAGAGCTAATCAATGAATTTGGTAAAGTAGTAGGATACAAAATTAATGCCCAGAAATTTCTGGCATTCCTATACACTAATGATGAAAAATCTGAAAGTGAAAATAAGAAAACACTCCCATTTACCACTGCAACAAAAAGAATAAAATATCTAGAAATAAACCTGCCTAAGGAGACAAAAGACCTGTATGCAGAAAATTATAAGACACTGATGAAAGAAATTAAAGATGATACAAATAGATGGAGAGATATACCATGTTCTTGGATTGGAACAATCAACATTGTGAAAATGACCCTACTACCCAAAGCAATCTACAGATTCAATGTAGATTTAATCAAGCTACCAAACTACCCTATCAAACTACCACTGGCATATTTCACAGAACTAGAACAAAAAAATTCACAATTTATATGAAAACACAAAAGACCCCGAATAGCCAAAGCAATTTTGAGAATGAAAAATGGAGCTGGAGGAATCAGGCTCCCTGAATTCAGACTACACTACAAAGCTACAGTAATCAAGAGAGTATGGTACTGGCACAAAAACAGAAAGATAGATCAACGGAACAGGATAGAAAGGCCAGAGATAAACCCATGCACATGTGGTCACCTTATCTTTGATAAAGGAGGCAAGAATATACAATGGAGAAAAGACAGCCTCTTCAATAGGTGGTGCTTGGAAAACTGGACAGGTACATGTAAAAGTATGAAATTACAACACTCCCTAACACCATACACAAAAATAAACTCAAAATGGATTAAAGACCTAAATGTAAGGCCGGACACTATCAAACTCTTAGAGGAAAACATAGGCAGAACACTCTATGACATAAATCACAGCAAGATCCTTTTTGACCCACCTGCTAGAGAAATGGAAATAAAAACAAAAATAAACAAATGGGACCTAATGAAACTTAAAAGCTTTTGCACAGCAAGGGAAACCATAAACAAAACCAAAAGACAACCCTCAAAGTGGGAGAAAATATTTGGAAATGAAGCAACTGACAAAGGATCAATCTCCAAGATTTACAAGCAGCTCATGCAGCTCGATAACAAAAAAACAAACAACCCAATCCAAAAATGGGCAGAAGACCTAAATAGACATTTCTCCAAAGAAGATATACAGATTGCCAGAAACACATAAAGGATGCTCAACATCACTAATCATTAGAGAAATGGAAATCAAAACTACAGTGAGATATCACCTTACACCATTTAGAATGGCCATCATCAAAAAATCTACAAACAGTAAATGCTAGAGAGGATGTGGAAAAAACGGAACTTTCTTGCACTGTTGGTTGGAATGTAAATTGATACAGCCACTATGGAGAACAGTATGGAGGTTCCTTAAAAAACTAAAAATACAAGTAACATACGATCCAGCAATCCCACTACTGGGCATATACTCTGAGAAAACCATAATTCAAAAAGAGTCATGTAGCACAATCTTCACTGCAGTTGTATTTACAATAGCCAGGACATGGAAGCAGGCTAAGTGTCCATTGGCAGGTGAATGGATGAATAGGATGTGGCACATATATACAATGGAATATTACTTAGCCATAAAAAGAAACAATATGAATTATTTGTAGTGAGGTGCTGGACTTAAAGTCTGTCCTACAAAGTGAAGTAACTCAGAAAGAGAAAAACAGATACTGTATGCTAACACATATATATGGAATCTTAAAAAAATTGTTCTGAAGAACCTAGAGGCAGGACAGGGATAAACATGCAAATGTAGAGAGTGGACTTTAGGACATGGGGAGCGGGAAGCGTACGCTGGGAAGAAGTGAGAGAGTGACATGGACATATGTACGCTACCAAAGGTGAAATAGATAGCTAGTGGGAAGCAGCCACATAGCACAGGGAGATCAGCTGGGTGCTTTGTGACCACCTGGATGGGTGGGATAGGAAGAGTGGGAGGGAGATGCAAGAGGGAGGAGATATGGGGATATACGTATATGCATAGCTGATTCATTTTGTTATAAAGCAGAAACTAACACACCATTGTAAGGGAATTATACTCCAATAAAGATGTTACGAAACAAATGAAGTAGAAATGAAGAAAACAATAGCAAAAAAAATAAATAAAACTAAAAGCCAGTTCTTCTAGCAGTTAAACAAAATTGATAAACCTTTACCCAGACTCATCAAGGTAAAAAGGGAGAAGACTCCAATCAACAGAGTTAGAAATGAAAAAGGAGAAGTTACAACTGACACTGCAGAAATACAAAGGATCATAAGAGACTTCTACAAACAACTCTATGCCAATAAAATGGACAACCTGGAAGAAATGGACAAATTCTTAGAAAGGTATAACCTTCCAAGACTGAACCAGGAAGAAATAGAAAATATGAACAGGCCAAACAGAAGTAATGACATTGAAACTGCGATTAAAAATCTTCCGACAAACAAAAGTCTAGGAACAGATAGGTTCACAGGTGAATTCTATCAAACATTTAGAGAAGAGCTAACATCCATCTTTCTCAAACTGTTCCAAAAAATTGCAGTGGAAGGAACACTCGCAAACTCATTCTACGAGGCCACCATCACCCTGTTACCAAAACCAGACTACAAAAAAAGAAAATAACAGATCAATATCATTGATGAATATAGATGCAAAAATCCTCAACAAAATACTAGCAAACAGAATCCAACAGCACATTAAAAGAATGATACACCACGATTAAGTGGGATTTATCCCAGGGATGCAAGGATTCTTCAATATACGCAAATCAATCAATGTGATACACCATATTAACAATTTAAACAGTAAAAAGCATATGATCATCTCAATAGATGCCGAAAAAGCTTTTGACAGAATTCAACACCGATTTATGATAAAAACTCTCCAGAAAGTGGACATAGAGGGCACCTACCTGAACATAATAAAGGCCATATATGACAAACCCACAGCAAACATCATTCTCAATGGTGAAAAACTGAAAGCATTTCCTCTAAGATCAGGAGCAAAACAAGAATGTCCACCCTCGCCACTATTATTCAACATCGTTTTGGAAGTCCTAGCCACAGCAATCAGAGAAGAAAAAGAAATAAAAGGAATACAAATTGGAAAAGAAGAAGGAAAACTGTCACTGTGTGCAGATGACATGATACTATACATATATAGAATCCTAATGATGCCACCAGAAAACTACTAGAGCTAATCGATGAATTTGGTAAAGTTGCAGGATACAAAATTAATGCACAGAAATCTCTTGCATTCCTATACACTAATGGTGAAAAATCAGAAAAAGAAATTAAGGAAACACTCCCATTTACCATTGCAACAAAAAGAATAAAATACCTAGGAATAAAACTATCTAAGGAGGTAAAAGACCTGTACTCAGAAAACTATAAGACACTGATGAAAAAAATCAAAGATGACACAAACAGGTGGAGATATATACCATGTTATTGGAATGGAAGAATCAACATTGTGAAAATGACTATACTATCCAAAGCAGTCTACAGATTCAATGCAATCCCTATCAAATTACCTATTGCATTTTGTACAGAACTAGCACAAGAAATCTTAAAATTTGAATGGAGACAGAAGAGACCCCAAATAGTGAAAGCAATCTTGAGGGAAAACACAGAGGTGGCAGAACACCCTGACTTCAGACTATACTACAAAGCTACAGTAATCAAGACAATATGGTACTGGCACAAAAACAGAAATATAAATCAATGGCACAGGATAGAAAGCCCAGAGATAAACCCACACACCTATGGTCAACTGATCTATGACAAAGGGGGCAAGGATATATAGTCAAGAAAAGACAGCCTCTTCAATAACTGGTGCTGAGATAACTGGACAGCTACATGTAAAATAATGAAATTAGAATATTCCCTAACACCATACACAAAAATATTCTCCAAATGGATTAAAGACCTAAATGTAAAGCCATGCACTATAAAACTCTTAGAGGAAAACATAGGAAGAACACTCTTTGACATATATCACAGCAAGACCTTTTTTGACCCACCTCCTAGAGTAGTGGAAATAACAACAAAAATAAAAATGGGACCTAATGAAACTCAAAGCTTTTGCACAGCAAAGGAAACTCTAAACAAGATGAAAAGACAACGTTCAGAAAATATTTGCAAACAAATCAATGGACAACGGATAATCTCCAAAATATGTAAATAGCTTATGCAGCTCAACATTAAAAAAAAAAAAACCAATTAGAAGATGGGGGCCTCCCTGGTGGCGCAGGTGGTTGAGAGTCCGCCTGCCGATGCAGGGGATACGGGTTCGTGCCCTGGTCTGGGAGGATCCCATATGCCGCGGAGCGGCTGGGCCCGTGAGCCATGGCCGCTGAGCCTGCGCGTCCAGAGCCTGCGCGTCCGGAGCCTGTGCTCCGCAACGGGGGAGGCCACAACAGTGAGAGGCCCGCATACCGCAAAAAAAAAAAAAAAAAAGAAGATGGGCAGAAGACCTAAATAGACATTTCTCTAAAGGAGACATACAGAGGCACATGAAAAGCTGCTCAACATCACTAATTATTAAAGAAATGCAATTCAAAACTACAATGAGTTATCACCTCACACCTTTTAGAATGGGCATGATCAGAAAATCTACAAACAACAAATGCTGGAGAGGGTGTGGAGAAAAGAGAACCCTGTTGCACTTTTGGTTTGAATGTAAATTGATACAACCACTATGGAAAACAGTATGGAGATTCCTTAAAAAACTAAAAATAGTACTACCATATGACCCAACAATCCCACTACTAGGCATATACCCTGAGAAAACCATAATTCAAAAGGAGACATGTACCACAGTGTTCATTGCAGAACTATTTACAATAGCCAGGTCATGGAAGCAACCTAAATGCCTACTGACAGACGAATAGATAAAGAAGATGTGGTACATATATACAATGGAATATTACTCAGCCACATAAAGGAACGAAATTGGGTCATTTGTAGAGACGTGGATGGACCTAGGGCCTGTCATACAGGGTGAAGTAAGTCAGAGACAAACAAATATCATATATTAACATATATACATGGAATCTGAAAAAATGGTACAAACTGGTTTGCAAGGTGGAAATAGAGATGCAGATGTAGAGAACAAAAGTATGGACACCAAGGGGGGAAACTGGGTGGGGGGATGAATTGGGAGATTGGGATTGACATATATACACTAATATGTATAAAATAGATAAGTAATAAGAACCTGCTGTATAAAATAAAATAAAATTCAAAAAAAGCAGTTGTTTTCCGTTCTTTGTAGAATTCCAGTGAAATATAGGACTCCAGGACTTGCATGGTTCCTTATCTATCTTTTTTGTTTAGAAATAAAAGCACACCTGTCATAGGTAACATAGGATATGGGAAATTCGTGATTTACAGTTGATCTTTAGAAAGAACAGAGAAATAGAAAGATAATTTTTTGATAGCACCAGAGCTTTTGTTGTTCTCCAAATGGACTGCATATTAAGCTGTGGACTTTGACCACCCAGTGACTCATACATGATTACACAGTGGACAGATTAAAGAATGTTTTGGGGAATTTTGTAGGTCATAAGATGTTAAGACGTCTGGAATCTCAGTAGAATATACTATTCTTTTTTTTTTTTTTTTTTTTTTTCTTTTTTTGCGGTACACGGGCCTCTCACTGCTGTGGCCTCTCCCACTGCGGAGCACAGGCTCTGGACGCACAGGCCCAGCAGCCATGGCTCACGTGCCCAGCCACTCCGCGGCATGTGGGATCCTCTCGGACCGGGGCACAAACCTGTGTCCCCTGCATCGGCAGGCAGACTCCCAACCACTGCACCACCAGGGTAGCACTATACTATTCTATTTAATGACACAATAAAAAGTAAAGTGAATTTAAGTGTAAGGTGACATGATCATTTCATTAACCTTTGTAATTTGAAGAATACTTGTTTAGCAGGATTGAATATTTTCAGCCCTCACTTATTGTCAGGGTTTTACTGAGCTGTACTTTGTTGAACATTTCTCCGATTATTGTTCTTCTGTTTTTGTCTTTGGTTTTAATATGTCTTAGAATATACAAGCCTCTCTAACAACAGCGTTTCTAAAAGAAATGTGATGCATGCCACGTATGTAATTTAAAATTTTTTAGTAGCTACTTCATCAAAGTTTAAAAAAGGTAAAATTAATTTTATAAAGTATTTTTAACTTATCCCAGTGTATCCAGAATATTATCATTTCAATATGTATTTGGTAGAAAAATTATTGGAATATTTTCCTTTTTTGTACCAAGTCTTTTGAAATATGGTGTGTATTTTTTTATTTATTTTTCATCTCAATTTGGACTACCCACATTTTAAGTTCTCAGTAGCCATATGTAGCCAGTGGCTACCATATTAGACACTGTACTCCTTTTGCCTGATGTTTATATAGAGAAAAATCATAATTTCATCCCCAAAACTCAGCAGAACATTTTAAACCAGTATAGAGACTCAAATAAAGAGGACTCAGATAAATTAGAAATGAAATGGGAGACATTTAATTGATTCCACAGAAATACAAAGGATCATAAGAGACTGTTATATGACAACAAATTGGACAAAGTAGAAGAAAAGGATAAATTCCTAGAAACATACAACCTACCAGGAGTGAATCATGAAAAAAAAAAAAAACAGGAAAACTGATGAGACCAATTACTAGTAATTACTTGGACAGGTATTTGATTACTGATTAAATAAACAAAACAAAAAATAAAAGTCCAAGACCAGATGGCTTCATTGGTGAATTCTAGCAAACATTCAAAGAAGAATGAATGCCAATCCTTAAACTATCCATACAATGAAAAGGAGTGATTCTGCCAAACTCATTCTATGAGGCCACCATCACCCCAATGCCAACGCTAGACAAGGATGCTTCAAGGAAGGAACATCACAGGCCAGTAACACTGATGAACATAGATGCAAACAATCCTCAACAACATACTAGAAAACAGTCCAACAGCACATTAAAAGCATCATAAATGAAGATCAAGTGTGATTTATTCCAGGGATGCAGAGGTGGTTCAACATCTGTAAATCTGTAAATGTGGTACACCACATTAAGAAAATGAAGGATAAAAATCATAATCTCAACAGATGCAGAAAAAGCATTTGACAAAATTCAACATCCATTTGTAATAAAGACTCTCAAAAAATTGAGTGTAGAGGAAATGTACCTTAACATAATAAAGGCCATATGTGACAAGCCCACAGCAAACATCATATACTCAACCTTGAAAAGCATTTCCTCTAAAATCAAGAACAGTATAAGGATGACGTGGCAATTAGGCAAGAAAAATAAAATGCATCCAAATTAAAAAGGAAGAAGTAAAATTGTCTTTATTTGCAGGTGAAATGATACTATATATAGAAAACCCTAAATAGTCCACCAAAAAACTATTAGAATTAATAAATGAAGTGCACAATATAAAATCAATATACAAAAATCAGTTACATTTCCATATACCAACAATGAACTATCAGAAATAGAAATTAAGAAAATAATCATTTTTACAATAACACCAAAAACAACAAAATACTTAGGAATAAATTTGACCAAGGAGGTCAGAGGTCTATACACTGAACTCTATAAGACATTGATTAAGAAATTGAAGAGGACACAAATGAAAAACATTCTGTGCTAATGGATTTGAATAATTAGTATTGTTAAATGTTCATAATACTCAAAGCAATCTAAAGCTTCAGTGCAATCCTTATCAAAATTCCAATGGCATTTTTCACAGGAATAGAACAATGCTAAAATTTGCATGGAACCACAAAAGACCCCAAGTAGCCAAAGCAGTCTTGAGAAATAATAACAAAGCTGGATGCATCACAATTCCTTTCAAACTATAAAATAATCAAAACAGTATGGTATTGACATAAAAACAGACACATAAGTCAGTGGAACCCAATAGCCCAGTAATTAACTCACACAAGGCAGCTAAGAATGTACAAGAGAAAGAATTGTCCCTTCAATAAATGGTGTTAGGAAAATTGATAATCTACATGCAAAAGAACAAAAGTGGACCTCCTCCTACACCAAACACAAAAATCAACTCAAACTGTATTAAAGCCTTGAACATAAGACCTGAAACCATAAAACTAGAAGAAAACATAGGGAGGAAACTTCTTGACATTGGTCTTGACAGTGATTTTTTTGATTTGACAACAAAAGCAAAAATAAACAAGTGGATCTAAGTTAAACTAAAAAGCTCTGCACAGCAAAGGAAACCGTCAACAAAATGAAAAGGCAACTATGGAGTAAGAGGAAATTTTTGCAAATCCTATATCTGACAAGGGGTTAATATCCAAAATATACAGTGAATTCCCACAGTTCATTAGCATAAAATCAAATAACTCAGTTTAAAAATTTGGAAAGGACCTAAGTAGACATTTTTTTCTAAAGAGACATAAAAAAGGTCAACAGGTATATGAAAAGGTGGTCAACATCACAAATCATGGAAATGCAAATCAAAACCACCTGAAATATCACCTCATACCTGTTAGGATGTCTATTATCAAAGAGACAGGAGGTTACAAATGCTGGCGAGGACATGAAGAAAAGGGAGCCCTGGTGCACTGTTGGTGGAAATGTAGAGTGGTACAGCCGCTATGCAAAACATTATGGATGTTCCTCAAAAACTTAAAAATAGAGCTACCATATGTTCCAGCGATCCTACTTTTGAATATATAGCCAAGGAAAAGAAATAATTATTTCAGAGATATCTGTACTCCTATGTTCAGAGCAGCATCATTTACAATAGCCAAATATGGAAACAGCCTAAAGTCCGTCTGTGGATGAATGGATAAAGAAGATATGATACACACACACACACACACACACACACACTGGTATACTATGCAGCCCTAAAATAAGAAAGAAATCCTGTCATTTTTGACAACATGGATGAACCTGGAGGGCATTATGCTAAGTGAAATAAAGCAGATAAAGATAAATACCATATGGAATCACTTATATGTGGATTTTTTTTTTAAAGTCTAACTTACTGAAACAGAGAGTAGAAAAGTGGTTGCCAGGGCATATGGTGTGGGGGAAATAGGGAGAGTTTGTTCAGAGGGTACAAACTTGCAGCTGCAAGACTAATAAGGTCTGAAGAAATAATGTAAAACATGGTGACTACAGTTGATAGCAGTGCATTGTATAACTGAAATTTACTAAGAGAGAAAAGCTTAAATTTCTTACCAAAAATAAATATATAAATAAATATGTGAGGTGTTGGATTTGTTAACTCAATGTTGGGGAACCTTTCATGATGTATGTGTATATCAAATCATCGGGTTGTACACTTAAAATACCTTACAATAAATAAATCAATTTTACCTCAGTAAAGCTGGAGGTGTGGGGTAGGGGAAAGTAAATGCATAAATAAACTAGTATGTCCATAAAATAAAATAGTACTAATCAATGAAAGTGAACAAACTATTGATTCTCACAACAATATGGATGAATCTTAAATATGTTTTGACAAGTAAAATAAACCATTTATGTGACATTTTGAGAATGACAAAACTATTGGGAAGGAAGGGAGACAAGTAGTTTCAGGAATTGGTCAGGGAGAGGAATTGACGAAAAGAAGGCAGCAGAGGGAATTTGGGGGTGACAGAACTGTTTTGTTTGATGTTGTGGGGGTAGATACATTATGCAGTATGTATTCCCATAGAATTGTACTTCTCGAGGAGTACATTTTGTGTATGTACATTTCTTAAATAACAGCCACGGTATGGGGAACGCAAGATATATTTCAGACTATACGAAATTAATTTGTTTTCCAAATGAATTGCATAACCGTTGTTATATATAACAAACAACCCGTTGTTTACTCGGGTTGAACATATAAATAAATAAATATATTGTAGGTAAGAAAGCCAGGTTTCTCACTGTTGAAGAAGTACAAATAAGCAAAAGGCAAAGGCTGGAATGAATTTTGTCTTGCTGGCTTGGGTTGGAGATAACAGTATGAACTCATGGGAAGGGAGGGAGGGAGGGATAGCTGGATTATATATATATATATATATATATATATATATATATATATATATATATATATATATATATATATATATATATATATATATATGCAATATCTATGTATTTCCCTAGGTGTGTCTGTTGAGAGGGCCTAGAGGCAGTAAGCACACCTAGCACCTGGATTTGGTTTCTAAATACCATTCTCCAATAAATAGAAGTGGGACTCCTTGTAGAGTAGTTGCTTCCAGGGCTGACACAAGGAAAATACAAGATGAGCTTGGAGGTAGCATCTTGTGGTACCTGAAAGAAAGGAAATACTTACAAAACAAAAAGGAAAAAGGATGAGGCATGATGAAAGGACACAGAAGCCTACTTGATAGAATTCCCAATGACCAAAGCTGGAAAAATTTGAACAACAGATTAAATAATGGTAGTGTTTGATTACAATCCAAATAATAAAATAAATATCCATGTGTCCATACTTACAGAAGAATTTCAATGAATAATGTAGAATAAATTAGGGAAATAAAAAAAAATCACCATTAGATCACTACAGTATAATTGTCTTAGCCAGAATACACAGATGAATGCTAAAATTAGTGGTCCTACGTTTAAAGAGAAACAGGATGTTTTCATAGTCACAAAATATCTCCCCCAAATCATTTGCAAAGGAAAATAGTAACTTTACAGTATAGAAACTTGCCAGAAACCACCTTAACCAAGTGATCCAGGTGCATCTCACTAATAATAAAACATGTACCTCCTGATCTGGTGTACTGAGAGGGTGTATCACCCATGGTATCCTTCCCAAGAATGTATAACCTCAATCTAATGATGAGAAGACATCAAACAACCCTACAGAATCACTGCCTAGTATCTTCTAGCTCATGAAGGACAAGTAAAGGCTTAAAAGTTGTCACTGTCTAGAGGCGACTAAAGAGCCATGACAGCCAAGTGCACTGTGGGGTCATGGATAGGATTCTGGAAAAGAAAAAAACATTAGTGAAAAAAAATGGGTGAGATCTGAATAAAGTCTAAAGTTTACTTCTTAGTATTGTATTGTTAATTTCTTAATTTTGACACTTTTATTATGGTTCTATAAGATGTTAACATTGGAGATAATTCCCTGGCGGTCCAGTGGTTAGGACTCTGCACTTCCACTGCAGGAGGCCCGGGTTTGATCGGAACTAAGATCCCACATGCCACGTGACGCGGCCAAAAGAAAATAAAAGGTGTTTACATTGGGGAAACTGGATGATGAGCATAAGGGGACTTTGTACTATCTTTGCAAATCCAAAATTATCTAAAAATAAAATTAAAAGTAATGTATAGTTGCCTGAGTTCAGTGTTATTTTCATATATCTCACAATTATTTATAAAATACCAATGGGGAAAAATGAAAAATGTCTGTTTTACTCTGATAACCAAATAAACACTTCTTTTTTTTTTTTTTTTTTTTTTTTTTTTTGCGGTACGCGGGCCTCTAACTGTTGTGGCCTCTCCCATTGCGGAGCACAGGCTCCGGACGCGCAGGCTCAGCGGCCATGGCTCACGGGCCCAGCCACTCCATGGCATGTGAGATCTTCCCGGACCAGGGCACGAACCTGTGTCCCCTGCATCGGCAGACGGACTCTCAACCACTGCGCCACCAGGGAAGCCCCCAAATAAACACTTTTGATGATTGTTAAGCTTGTGGTTTATTTTAAATATATTTTGGTGGTGGTTACTTTGGTTGAAGTTTTATAAAAAGATTCAATATTCAAAGCTTAATAAACAATGAAACCAGAGATGATTCAGGACACTCAAACTGGAGAGCTAAGACAAATGCTCTTATTCTGGTTATGTGTTTTCCAGCAGTATATCAGAGCTTATTAGCTTTCTTCTAATCTTCCCCTCTATTTATTAGCTGAATGTGACCACCTCCTTCATACTTAACGTACATTATAACTTCAGCGTTCAACTTTCCCTGCTTGAAGGAATGGGGATTCAAAAGGGGGGCTGGGCAATTAGGGGTTTTCTCGGTCAGTGATAGATAGGGTGCTCCAATCTTTAATGGCGATTGGGAAAGTAGTAGCTCTAAGATGCCAAAGCACTGTGCATGGCACCCCCATCCTAACCCGTTGGTAGCTTTACTTGAGGTTTTGATATTAGAGATTACCTGGTTATTTGGCAGATATAGTCCCATATTGTTTACTGGACTTAATCTGTACTTGTCGTATTCTGTATGCTTGGTGCTATTCTAGGTCATGCAGAAATCAAAATCAAAATCATGATCTCTGCCAAAGAACTTGTACTTGTTTGAAAGAACACAAACATGAAGGCCCTGTAGTAGGTGTAAAGACCAGAGGCTTTAGAGTTTTACAGTCATATCCTCACTGTTTCTTCCTTCAATTCCTAGGTCTGTGCTTTGGCATATTTATTTAAACTTTGAGTCTATTTCCTTACCTGTGGTATAGGATACTAATATCAGTCTTACAAGACTGTCATGGTCATTAATACCTGGCACACGGGAGATGTTTAGTGAACCTCAGTTATTTTTATCATGGTCGTTGTTATTAAGACTGATAGACCATTAGAAAATATGATAGTTTATTACACCAAATAACTCTGTTCATTGACTATTGTGTTACTCACAATGTTCACATTTAATATTGTGTTACTCAACCTGTGTGTTCAATCTTTGTTTTATCCTTTTAGAGATGATGAAGAGAAAAAAAAGTCTCCGTCAGAAGGTACTGATGAGAAGGCTAATGGAACACATCCAAAGACCATCAGCCGTATTGGGAGTACTACCAACCCATTCTTGGACATTCCCCACGACCCAAATGCTGCTGTGTACAAAAGTGGTTTCTTGGCTCGGAAAATCCATGCAGATATGGATGGAAAGAAGAGTAAGCATCATTTATTGACATTCTCTATTTCATTTATTTCGTCTTTAAGATAGGCTCAAAATTTAAAGTGAATTTATCTGAAGTAAAGTGAAGGGATAAAGAAAAATTGTATTATGTTTATTTAGAAAAGTATTATTGAAATTCGGTAAAGCCTCTAACCCTAAATCTAAAATCCATTATGCACCTGATCTTCTGCAAGTAGAATTATAGATCTTCAGAACTGGAAGATTTCTTACAGACTATTCATTTCTAACCTCTTATTTATTTATTCTTGCCTTCAACAAATAATTTTTAGTACCTGCTATGTGCTAGGCATCAAAAATACAGTAGTATATAGAATGGACAAGGGCCCTGTCTTCATGGAGTTTACATTTTCTGGTGGTTGAGGGAAAGGTTGGATTTATAACACATAGAATGATAAATAGTGTCAGGTCCTTGAGACAAAGCAGGGAGGTTTAGAATTGAGATCCAAGCACATGTGGAATGCTGACCTCTGTGGAAGATGGACGGCTGCAGTGTAGGTGAGTGCGGTGTGCTTAGTCCTAGGAAATGGAAGGAGGCCCATGTGACAGGATTATCTACTGACACATGATGTTGGAAGTTTGAGTGGAATGGAGTCTGTTTCTATGTTTAGAATAGCCCTTGCAGAGTATGAAATAGCAATTGTATATAGTTGGATAGACCAAGATAGCTATTAATGCATGAATTAACAACTTTAATGCAGAATTAATGCAGAATTAGGCTATAGCTCTAGATTATTTCTATCCATCTCCAGACACAGACATGCAGTGCTGGGATGGACAGTCCTGCTGTTTCCACCTGTGCTGGGCCCTTTTTTCTTAATGTATTAGCATATTCTATTAGGGTACAATCAAGAGAAACGTAGCAGTGTAGCTTTACACTGACTTACAATGCTGAGCAAGCCTTGCTGTCCCCAGTTCTGTAGGAGCGCCCCACCGTGTTTCTGGGCAGTCTGTACACTAGCCCACTAGGCTATGTCATTTTCTCTGTCAGCACTCCAGTGGCTGCAAGGGACAGTGAGTCTAACAGCTTAGGAGAAAAGGACAAGGAGACGCCTCAAGATGAATTGTCTCCAGGACATTTTCTGCATTTCTTTCTCTTTATTGTTTTTGCATATCATATTTATTCTTTTTTTTATTGAGGTATAATTGATTTACAATATTTTATTAGTCTCAGGTGTACAACATAATGATTCAAAAAGTTTATAGATTACACTCCATGTATATTAATAGTTATTATGAAATATTGGCTGTAATTCCCTGTGCTGTACAGTATATCCTTGTAGCTTGTTTATTTTATACATAGTAGTTTGTATTCCTTAATTCCGCACCCCTATTTTGCCTCTCCTCCTTTCCCTCTCCCCACAGTAAACACTAGTTTGTTCTCTATGTCTGTGAGTCTGTTTCTTTTTTGTGATATTCATTCATTTGTTTTATTTTTTAGAGTCCACGTATAAGTGATGAAACACAGTATTTGTCTTTCTCTGTCTGACTTATTTCACTAAGCATAATACTCTCCAGGTCCATTCATGTTGCTGCAAATGGCAGAATTTCATTCTTTTTTTATGGCTGAGTAATATTCCATTGTGTGTGTTTACATTTATATATATCACATCTTCTTTATCCATTTATCTGTTGATGGACACCTAGGTTGCTTCCATATCTTGGCTGAAAAGTTAGCTGATAGCCTTATGGGAGCTCCTTTGTAAGTAACTTGTTGCTTTTCCCTTGTTTCTTTTAATATTCTGTCTTTATTTTTAATTTTTGCCATTTTAATTACAGTGTGTTGGTGAGGTCCTTTTTGGGTTTCAGACTCTCTGTGGATTTTCAACGAAAAAGTCTATTTCCTTTCCCAGGTTAGGGAAGTTTTCAGCTATTATATATTCAAATATATTGTCTTCCACTTTCTCTCTTCTCCTTCTGGTACCCCTATAAGGTGAATGTTAGTACATTTGATGTCATCCCCGAGGTCTCTTGAACTGTCCTCATTTCTTCTTATTCTTCTTTCTTTTTTTGCTCAGCAGCAGTGATCCCCACTGCTCTGTCTTCCAGCTCACTCATCCGTTCCTCTGTATCATTTAATCTACTGTTGATTCCTTCTAGTGTATTTTTCATTTCAGTTATTGTATTCTTTATCTCTGTTTGGTTGTTCTTTATAGTTTCTAACTCTTTATTAAAAACTTCTAATTTCTCACTCTGTTCATCCATTCTTCTCCCAAGTTCTTTGATCATGTTTATGATCATTACCCTGAACTCTTTCTCAGGTAGGTTGCCTGTCTCCACTTTGCTTAGTTCTCCTTCTGGGGTTTTATCTTGTTCCTTTCTTTGGAACATGTTCCTCTGTCACCTCATTTTGCCTTATTTGCTGGTTTCATTTCTGTGTATCTAAGTTGGTTACATTTCCTGACCTTGGAGAAGTGGCCTTCTGTAGGAGACATCCTGTGTGTCCTGGCAGCTCACTCCCCTCTGGTCACCAGGGCTGGATGCTCTAGGGGTGCCCCCTCTGCGGACTGTGGGTCCCCCTGTTGTGGTAGGCTGACTGGTGTGGGCAGTCTCATAGGCATGGCTGGCCCCTGGTCTGGTTGCTGGCCAGGCCCTCCTTGTGTAGAGGTTGCTGGTCATTGGTTGGTAGGCCTGAGTCACAAGGTGGCTGGCAGCCTCACTCCTGGTGAGCCCCAGAGCTTGCGCTGGCCCACTGGTGGTCAGAGCCAGGTCCTGGGGTCTAGCTGCAGGACCCAGGGGTGCCAGAGCTGGTATCGGACTGCTGGTGAGTGGGGCTGGACCCTAGGGCAGCTGGCTGAGGGGCCCAGTGTGTCTCAGAGCTGGTGTTGGCCTGAAGGTAGGTAGGGCCAGGGCCCAGCTGGTAGGTGGGCTGGGTCTGTAGGCTCCAGGGCTGAGGTTTTCCTTGGCCATGTCTCTGCCTGCTGGTGGGTGATGCTGGTCCCAAGGCTAGAGCAGGCTTACTGGTGGGTGGGGTCAAGGTCCAGGAGATTCTGGGGCTGGTGCCTGTTCACTGGTATGCGGAGCTGGGTCACGGGGTCTCTGGCTGCAGGGCCCTGGGGTTCCTGGGTCTAGTGCCCATGTACTGACGTGTGTGGCTGGGTCCTGGACCCTCTGGTGGACAAGGCCGTGTCCAGGGGCAGCTGTGGGCTCGAGGGTCTTAAGGCAGCCTGTCTGCTGGTGGGTGGGACTGTGTCCCCACCTAGTTAGTTGCTTGGCCTGAGGTGTCCCCGTACTGGTTCCTTCAGGTTGGTGGGTAGAGGTGGGGCTGGGTCCTGAGGCTAGTACGTTAGAGGGAGGATTCCGAGAGGTGCTCGCCAGACCAGCGTCCACATGGTAGCACGAGCTCCCCAAACAGCTGCTGCCAGCGTCTGTGTCCCCAGGGTGAGCTGCGGTTGCCTCCCGCCTCTCCGGGGGGCTCTCTGAGATCAGCAGGTGGGTCTAACCCTGGCCACTGTCAAAGTCTGCTTCTGTCTTGGGTCCCAGAGCGTGTGAGATTCTATGTGTGCCCTTGAAGAGTGAGGTCTCTTTCCCACAGCCCTCTGGGCAATGTCCTGAAAGTCAGCCCCACTGGCCTTCAAAGCTAAATATTCTGGGGGCTCATCTTCCCGATGCAGGACCCCTGAGCTTGGGAGCCAGATGTGGGGCACGGACCCCTCACTCCATGGGGAGAACCTCTGCAGTTGTAACTATTCTCCCGTTTGTGGGTTGCCCACCCCAGGGTGTGGTCTTGGCTGTACCGTGACTCCGCCATCCAACCCATCTCACTGTGGTCCGTTCCTTATGTCTTTAGTTGTAGAAGATCTCTTTTGATAGGTTCTGGTCTTTTTTGTAAGTGGTTGTAATTTTGTGTGTCTGTGGGAGGAGGTGAGCTCAGGGGCTTCCTGCTCTGCCCTTGTGGGAACCCCGCTCAGCTTTATTCTTTGGAAGGGGAGGCTTTCACGTGGCTGGATGTGTGATTACTAGTGGCACGGCAGAACATGTGTTCAGTTCTGTCTCCTGACCTCCACTGTAGTGTGTTCTGGGGCAGGACTGTGACTGACACCCGCGTGGTTGCTCTGGCGAGAGGAGAGTTCCCTCCAGCAGGGGTGAGATACAGTTCTCAGAGAAAGGGTGATCTTCTTGGTAGACAAAGCTGGCAACGCTTATCTCTTTGTCCCCAGCACACACACACACCCTTTCTCCATACATTGAGTTCAAACAGTGCTTTTACCCAACATGGCACAGTTTCCCATCTCTAACCACAGATCTCCTCACCTCTATCCCGTGTGTCTAGCTGTGGCTTCCGGCTCCAAGGCTGGTTGGTGTCCATTCTCCTCAGGTAGGGATGTAGCTTAACTCTACAGGCTAACTGAAAAATACAGAATATCTGACATACTTCATATAAAGTACTAGAGGCAAAAAACAGAATAACTTCAGTTTAAAATGCCAGTTCTAGAAAAGGCGAAAGAGGCCACAGAACAGCTGTCGCTGATTCAATGTCTGTTGCTACATCAAGCAGGATGGGCTGACCAAGCTAATGCACTTGAGCGTCTTTTCACTGAGTCACTTCCCTGGGTAACTTATTCCAGAGCATCCTCAGGTTCAACCTGTTGACATTTGCTTTGTCCATGTTTTCCTGGGCCACCTCTGAGGATTTTTGGAGAGAATCCCCCTGCTGGAAGCTCTGATCGCTTAGCAGCCCTATGAGCAGGAGCACAGGCCCAAACCATCGCAGTCCCCTTGCACCAGGCCAGAGGTTTTCCTGCCAGTAAAACGCCTTTAAAAGCCTTAGTTATCTCCTTGGAGAACTTCTGGCTGGTGAGGGCAGTTTTAAGTGTCATGGGGCGTTTTTTCTGTTTAGCAGCTTTAGACGTTCTGCCTGTTACCTGCCTCTGCTTCAGTCTCTGTTTCTGCTCCTGCTTCAGAACACAAAATAGGTGGGAAAACAGATGGATCAGGTAAGACGGGGCTAATTGGGCCCAGTCTCCAGACTTCACTCCAGCCGGTTGCTTTATCACGGAGGGCTTCTTCACTTCTGCCTTTGAGAGAGGGTTTTGGGGAGGAGTCTTGAAGTTTCAGCCTTTAATTCCTCAGGCTCTTCCTAGATATTCCCATTTCAGTTTTTCATGGTTTTTAAAATCACGTAAGTATGGGCAGATAATTCAACTTTTTCAGTAGAAAGTGCATAGTTTCTGATGATAATTTACATACACTAAAATTTACCAATTTAAATTACATAGTTTGAGTTCTAAAAAATGAATACAGTTGTGTGACTACCATCACAATCAAGATACATAACATTTCCATTACCTGAAAAAGGTCTTGCTGTTAATTCCTTCCACCTTTACTCCCAGCCCATGGCAACCACTTATCTGTCCTTGGGCACTGAGCTTTTTCTTTTCTATAATTTCAATAAATTGAATCATGCATATTTTTTTGTGCTTGGCTTCTTTCACTTGGAAGTGTTCTTTGCAGATTCATCCATATTGTGTGCTGCGTTAGTTTGTAGTTTGTCTCATTTTATTGCTGAGTAGTATATTCATTCCATTGTTTGAATATCTTACAGTTTACACATACACCAGCTGGGCATTTGTGTTGTTTTCAGTTTGGGGCTATTATAAATAAACCTGCTTTGGATATTCTCAGACAAGTCTTTGCATGTACATATGTTTTCATCTCTTTTCAGAAGGTACCTAAGAGTGAGAGATGAGCTTGCTGGGATGTGTACTAAGTATATATTTAACTTTATAAAAAAATTCCAAACTGTTTTCTGAAGTGTCTGTAATGTTTTGCATTTCTGCCACCTGTGCATGTTATGTCCTCTTGATAAAAGGATCCCTTTGTCATGAAATGACCTTCCTCATTCCTGGTCACATTCCTTATTTTGAAATCTACTTTGTCTAATATTAATATAGTAACTCTAGCTTTCCTTTCAGTTTTTGCTAGAATTTTTTTCTAGCTTTTTAATCTTATTCTGTGATCTTGTCTTTAAAATTGTTTTCTACAGCATACTTGTGGGTCTTTTCAACCAACAATCTGTCTTTTGATTGGAGTGTTTATACCATTTACATTTATAGTAATTACTGATATAGTTGTCTTTAATTCTGCCATCTTGCTCTTTGATATTTACTTACTCCATCTTTTATCTTTTTCTCTTTTCCTGACTTGTTTGGGCTTGTGTGTGTTTTGTGGCATTGGGGGGTTCGGTCTTTCTTCACTGTTGGCATGTTAGCTGTACCTCTTTGTTTAATCATTTTAATGAGTGCTGGAGGGTTTACAGTATAGTCTTTAACGTGTCACAGTCTGCCTTCAAATTTTACCACTTCATGTGTAGTTTGGAATCTTTATAACAGGTTACTGTGCTATTGTCATACATTTTAATTATGTATATAAAACTCATACTCCATTGTTATATTTTTGCTTTAAACAGAAAGGTATTTACTTTTACTCACATATTGACCATTCCTGGTGTACTGGGTTCCTTTTTGCAGTTTCACATTTCTATTTAGTATTTTTTTTTTCTGCCTGAACAATTTCTTTCAGTATGTCTTATAGTAAACTGCTGGTGAGAAATGTTCTCATGTTTTATTGTTTTTTAAAATAATATTAAGGCTGCACCTTAATTTTAGGAATTTATGGTCACTTGTGTGTAATTCCTTGGCAGTGTTTTCTTTTTTGTTCAGTAATTTTAAAATGTTGTTCCGTGGTTCTCTACCCTGTGTGGTTTCAGACAAAGGGTCTGCTATCATTTTTTGTTCCTCTGTACCTAGTGTGGGTTTCTCCCCCTCTGGCTGCTCTCAAGATTTTTCTCTTTATATTTGATTTTAAGCAGTATTATTATGAGGTGGCTCACTTTATGTTTTCCTTGTCTGGGTTTTTTTTTTTTTTTTTTTTTTTTGAAGTTCTTGGATTCATTGGTTTATATTTTTTACCAAGTCTGGAAATTTTTCAGCCATCATTTTTATAGCACCCACCCCTCTTCCTGGGGCTCTAGTTTCCTGTATGTTAGACTATATTACACAAAAGGTTCATTGAGACTCTGCTCAATTTTCTTCCTACTCTTTTTTTTGTTTTTTCAGTACTTTAATAATTTTTGTTGCTATATCTTCAAGTTTACTACAGTATTTTTATTCCATATATAGTATTTTTATCTTAGAAACTGCAATGTGAAACTTTTATATCCTTCATTTCTCTCCTTATCAAGTTTGTATCTTTCTTAATATCCTTGAGCATATTTCTCATATTTACAATAGCTGTTTTAAGGTCCTTCTCTTCAAATTCCTTTCTCTCTGTGTTTTTCTGGAACTGTTACATTCTGTGCATTTCTGGTAATTTTTGTTTGCATGCCAGACTTTGTGACATTTTTTGGGGTGGATTTGGTTTTATTCCTTTAAAGAATATTGTATTTTATTCCATTGTCCAAATGAGTAACTTGCAGATTAGCTGAACCCTTTAGAGGCTTGTCTTTACCCTTTGTCATGGTGGATCCAGAGCAGCCTTTATTTGGGAACTTATTTAGCTCCATCACTAAAGCATTATTACCCTTCTTTAGACTCTCTTCAATGCCCTGGTGTTAATGAAGTCTTTCCACTCTGTCTGATAAGAACACAAGCTGTTCTTAGCCCTCTGTGAGCTCTTAAAATTACTCATTCCACTACTTACTTCTGAAGAATTGGACCATTTCCTTTCAGATGTGTTCAGATCAGTGCTCCAGCCAAGACCTGGGGATTCCTCTGCAGACCTCCAGAGCTGTTGCTTTGTGCAGCTTTTCTCTCTATTTTATCCTCCTGCTCCATAAATTCTAGCCACCTCAGCCTCACCACACTCCCTCTTCAGCTCCTCAGCTCAGCACTACTTCCAGGCACCTACTTTTACTGCTAGATCTTAGACACTGCCTCCAAGCAGTAATCTGGGCTTACCTTATTTGTTCCTTTCTCTTCTAAATCACAGTTCAGATCTGCCTATTGTACAATGTTTGAAAACTTTTGCTTTATATATACTGTCCTATTTTCTAGTTGTTATGATCAGAGGGCAGTTTCTGTAGCAATTAATCTTTAATGGGCATAACTAGAACTAAACTGATTATTGATCCCTGTTGTTAAGAAATTTCTTTCTAGTTGCCTCAGACCTCAAGACCTAATATTTACTGAGTTATGAAAGTGGTAAGGAATTCTAGGTATTTGAGTATGACCAGGTGTGTATTTGGAGTCCCAGAACAGGATTTGTCTTCTTCCCAGCTAATCTTTTCCATGCTTCCCAAATCCCTTTTGTTGGACTTCCAGTCAAATCTGGTTGAACTGGTTTATCTCACTGCTAGATGGCTACTGCTTCTTGGAAATGCACCAACACCTGACCTGCTTCTGAATGCATCCGTCTGTTTTGAGAGGTACTCACCATAAGCAAATTTGAAGTATGTCTTATAGTACTCATATCTAATGTGCTTTAAAATATATCACTTTTCATTTCTAATACATTAAAAGAGTAAAAAACAACAGTGGAGCTTTTCTGGAATAGGAGATCCAAATAATTTTTGAGAAATTTGTGTAATGATATCTTTTGGACATATTATCCTGCTAAAGTCTGTAGAAATTTATTTGGATACATCGTGTTCACTATAGCCAGCGCTGTATTGCATTTGCATGTATATGTAAACATGGGGAGGTGCTCTGATGATAGATATTACTAAAAGTTTTTCATAAGTGAAGATTTGGGTCAAAACTCTATGGAGGGCCTCCCTGGTGGCGCAAGTGGTTGAGAGTCCGCCTGCCGATGCAGGGGATACGGGTTCGTGCCCCGGTCTGGGAGGATCCCATATGCCGCGGAGCGGCTGGGCCCGTGAGCCATGGCCGCTGAGCCTGCGCGTCCGGAGCCTGCGCGTCCGGAGCCTGTGCTCCGCGACGGGGGAGGCCACAACAGTGAGAGGCCCGCATACCGCAAAAAAAAAAAAAAAAAAAAAAACTCTATGGAAAGATTAAAACCCTGATTAACTTGTCTCCAAAAGACCACTTGTCCAACTCAAGGTTTGTATATTTCATTTTTCTTAATTAACTCTGAGTACTAAATTTGTCAGTATTTCCATAATTCCTCATACAAACATTTTTTAAAACTTGGAGATTTTCTTTGCTCTTATTTATTTATTTAGTCTTTTAAAGATATGGTCAGCTCAAAAATTTGTCCAGGAGACAAATCATAATTAAAAGCAAATGTTTTATCTCATAGAAGTATAGGTGTTTACCAAACCCATTAAATCTGACATTAAGCGAAAGCTTTGAACGGTCAAATTTAGAAAGCAAAATGTATCTTCTGGATTTTGTCAGGTAGAATGAAAAATAAAGTTCAGTATAAGCTCTTAGCTTTATTAACCTGATACATGATATTTGTGGAAATCAAGAAAGTGATTGGAAACAACAAGGTACTCAAAATATGAATGTTCTAAATGATGATGAATAACGAGATAATTAAGTGATTACTCAATATTAGTGCTTTTTCCTAAGCACTTCATGCATTGCTTCATTTAATCTTCACCTTATGAAGCAGGTATTATTACTATTATCCCCATTTTACTGAGGAGGAAATTCATCTTAAATTTATTAGCCAAAGCTGTAATATAGAATATCAGGATATCTGGTGGGACTAAAATCTGATTATACCAAACTAATTGTGGCACATTACTAAAAGCAGTGCCCATGAGAAAGTATGTTTAGAAAACATTTAAGTTCTCCATGTTTTTTGCAATCAGTACCATCTATTACAATGTAGCATGTATTTAGATGACTAGAGGTCTCAGTCTGGGGCCAGTGGGGCCTGAACATTTCTTTTACTTGGCCAGCCTAGCACTCTTTTGTAAATTGAATTGTGTGAATTTAGTTAGGCATTTTCTGGTTGACCATAGTTTCCACAAGGCCCTATATCATTATACCAGGCCTCCTTACACAATAATTGCTACTTTTCTGGCCCCAGAGTCATTTGAGGTTGTGACCCACCTCCCCTCACCCCTGCCTCCCATTTAGACTGAGGTAGCCTTAAGGAGATGGGGGCAGACAGATGGGCAAGACCATACCTACTGCTAAATTTGTACTTCAGTGGTATCAACGTGGCAAAAAATGAAGTGCTTATCTAGTTTTACTGCCACAGCCTGTATAAGCTGAGATGCAAGAAATGAATTTTTCCCTACATGAATTAAACACTCCTCAAGTACCTAAGACTATACATGTGCAAAGACTGTGTTAAATATAGCCTCTCTCCTCTTAGGAGCTAACATTTAGGTGTACCATACACAGAGTAATTACCATCTAGAATCCACAGCACAAGTTTCTAAATACATATATTGTTAGCTAAGGTACCATATAAAACATTCAAAATTGAGTGGGAGAAGTACAGTTGGGACCATGCTGACATTCTCGCAGATAACAAGATATCCAAAGGACAGTGGAATAGATAAGAGGGCCCAGAAGCAGCAGTGTCCAGTGTTTATGGTAACTTGATTATACAACAGAGGAAGTGATTCAGATAATTGAAGACAACAGAACTATTTCAGTAAATGGTGCTGAGGGTGTGGGCGGTGATATGTGTGGTCGGGGGAGGTATGTGGTGTCTGTGGAGGGGGTGAGGTGGGTGTAGTGTGTGTGCTTATGGAATGAGGGTGTGGTGGGCGGTATGTGTGTGTCTGTGTATGTTCCCCACCTGAGCCCAACCAGAAAAATCAGTTTCAGGTAGATTAAAGGTAAACATTTGAGAGAGAAAATCTAAAATGTTTAGATCAAAATGTGAAAAAACATCTTAATGACCTTTGGGTAGAGAAGGCTTTCTTAAGATTTAGAAAAACAAAAACAGTGAAAGGATATATTGCTATATATGATTACATTAATGTGAAGACTCCTCTTTTAAAAAGTTAGAAGATAATCCACAGTTTGGGAGAAGATACTTTGTAGCATATTATATTACTAATAATGGATTAGTATCGTATGTGTGTAAAGGAATCTTAAATTAATTAGAAAGTTGACATAACAGAAAAATGGGCAACAGTTGGAACAGACCATTCACAGAAAAATAAATTGCAGTGATCCATAAATATATATGAAGAGATACTTAGCCTCACCAGTAATCAAGGATACTCAGATTAAACACGCAGTGAGATATCATTTCACATATGTCTCATTGGCCAGAATTTGAAAGAGTGATAATACCAAATGCTGGCAAGGATTTTAGAGCAGTGAGCACTCTTCCACTCTGTGCATGTGAGTGTTGGTGGTATCACCACTTTGGAAGACACTTGGCAATAATCAATAAAGTTGGAAGAGCCTACACCTGTGTCTCAGTTAACCCAGTCCTAGGTACGTATCTACAGAAACTCTTGCCATTTTACAAGGTGGGGGGATTGTTCATAGCAACATTATGTTAGATCAAAATAAAACAACCTAGGGCTTCCCTGGTGGCGCAGTGGTTGAGAGTCCGCCTGCCAATGCAGGGGACGTGGGTTTGTGCCCCGGTCCGGGAAGATCCCACATGCCGCGGAGCGGCTGGGCCCGTGAGCCATGGCTGCTGAGCCTGCGCGTCCGGAGCCTGTGCTCCGCAACGGGAGAGGCCACAACAGTAAGAGGCCCACGTACCGCAAAAAAATAAAAAATAAAACAACCTAAATGGCCCTTAATAAGAGATTGGAAAGGCTTCATATATTCATATAGTAGAAAACTATGTAACAGTGAAAAGCAAGTAACTAGAGTTACGATTTTTAACATGAATGACTCTCACAAAAGGTAATGTTTAATGAAAAAAAGCAACTTGCAGAAGAATGTGCATATATGGTAACATCTTAAAGCATGCAACACAGCACTATTTTTAATAGGAACACATCCACATAGAAATCATTAAATATGGCTTAGTGATTACCTCTGGCAAGGGGAAGAACATGCAGTCAGTGAGGAGTACCTAGCAATTCACCTATATTGACAATTTTAAAAAATTAGGTACACGTATGTTTCTTGCTCTTGATAAACTTCTGATCTCTTAATGTTTCATTATAAAATTTTAAGAACTTGATAGAACACCTGATTGCATGGGAAATTTAGAAGCAGTTGGTATTTTTCTTGAAGTCTGTGCGAGAAAAATAATAATTATAAAACCGAAAACCCCAAAATTAGTATTCACCTTGTAATATTTTAAACCTTCACCACAATAATAAAATTTTGGTTTTTTTGTTTTTCACATTTAGAAATGTAAAAGATTTAATTATGGTTACACAATGGAATGTAAATATTGTCCACCTTGACCCTGTAAGAGTACAGATGAAAGAATTTGGGGTGTAAAAGTGGAGAGGGGAGAGCCCAAGGGAAACAGGGATAGAGCCATCATGCTGCTCTTAGAGAGAAGTGGGAAGGGGCTACCTAATACCCAGGAAGCAGGAAATAATGTTGTTAGCATGCTCTTAAAACTACTGGGGCAACAAATAAGATGCAGATAAAAAGCCGTACAAATGTACTGGACAGGTGGAATGGAGCAGTCACATTTGCTAGTCCTCATCTCTCACAGCAGAAAATCAATAGAGAATTTTACAATCTATTATCACAGCACATTGTTTAGGGTTATGATGCACATTAACTACCCCGAGAAACAGTAAATGTTAAAAAGTGGTTTCTTTTGGAAAATGGTATTGGAGGAGTTGGGAAGAAGTGAATCAAAGAAGCTAATTTTGTGGACATACCACTTTAATAATTTTGAAATATTTTAATCACATTTCCAGTATAGATTCTTCATTGATTTTACCCACCTGAGATCTGTTTCTATTTGAAATATTGAAATGTTAACTGCTTTTTAAGGGTGTGGGAGCCATATTGGTTTCACATTTTAGATCTCATTTTAAGCGCTTTGGATGTAAGGAGTGTTGAGTAGTGTCTTGAGAAGGTTAGGGGGTTTCACTCACTTTAGAGGGGTTTATACATTGCTTGTCAGTGAAAGTTTTGAAAATCCAGTCCCACATGTCAAATTTGAGAGGGTAGATGTTATTCTGAGTCACACTTACTGAAAATAGAGTTTATAATGGCACTGCAGGCAGAATTCTTTGTTATCGTATAACACTGGGAACAGCGACACTGTAATTAAGAGATAATAAAAGTGGAATATTTTTTCCCCAGAAGACAGTGTCTCCTCCTATTAGAGAAAGACTCTTTAAGTGGAGGCAAAGCAAAGCAATTATTTTAAAACTAGGCCAAGTTCCCCCTCCCTGCCACTTTGCTGTTCTGTGGCAGCAGGTTGTATAATGAAGCCCTTTGACACAAGGCCAAAGGGCAGTGCCATGAGGGTGGCCATTTGAGTCCTCAAGTAGGAGTTTGGTGGCGGTCTAGTTCTGGTGGCATTTTATCTGTGTTCGATGAGTGCCTCTTCACAATTCTACATTTAGACTAAAAGAATAAGTTTTAGGTTTTTAGGTTCCATTTTGATGGCTCTTGTCTTTCATTTAAAACCCACCCTTTCCTTCATTAGTGTTGGTTAAAAACAGGTCACCCACCATTCTCAGAAGCAATACTTTTGACAAGGAATGTAGAATAGAAACTATAATCTTTTAGCACCAAAAAACTCTGTTCAGAATCTGAACATTTCTTTCTGAAAGAAGAATGCACAGTTTTCATTACATCTGATTTTTAGAAATTATTGTTTGTACTGTTGACTCATTCTATTTATATTTTCAGTATAGTTACAATTTAGGAGAAAGAAGAAAATAATCTTGATGCCTCTATGTTTGTTTATTACAGTTTATCAAAGTCTTCAGTAACCTGATGTAAATTTGAAATTAAAAATGCAATACTGGTTTCCTGAAGGAAATAATTATGGCGATGGAGATTTATGTACCAAAATTTTATCACTGGACAGTACAGAATTAAGAATTTGAGCTTTGAAACTAGATAGATCATTGATTCATTTTAGAAATTTTTTTTTTCTTTTTTGGACAGGAAAGTAGAATTTATTGGTGGGCAAGTAGGGAGGGGACAGTGCCAAGGCTCTCGCGTGTGCAGGGCCCGCCGTGTGTCCAGGGGCCACGATTAGGGATGTATTTGACCTCACAGCCATCCGGGATGGGCCGCTTTTCTGCCACCATGCTTTCAAATTCATCCTCATTAAACTTAGCAAATCCCCCCTTCTTGGAGATGTGGATCTTCTGGCAGCCAGGGAACTTGAACTTGGCCCTGAGGAGGGCCTCAGTCACATGCTCCTTGTTCTGCAGCTTGGTGCGGATAGACATCATGACTTGGCCAATGTGGACCCTGGCCACTGCACCCTGGGGCTTTCCAAAGGCACCGCACATACCTGTCTGGAGCCTCCACTGGGGACAGCATACCAGTCATGAATGTCCACTGGAAAGGGCTGAATCCAACATCCCGTAGGGCAACCCATACTAGCAACAGGCTCATACACTACACTACCAAGGAGCCTGTTGTTTGCAGCCACTGCACACCAGGCCCCCATGGGGAAAAGAGCACAGTCGGCTTAATTGGCTGCAAAGTAGAAATTCTTTCAAGCACCAGCTGTGTGCCCGTCCATTCACTCTTGATGGGAAATAAGGAGAGGGCGGGGATGTACCTGAGCAGGTGTCATTCAGCTGAAAGCTGAATTGCAAAAGGAAGTCCATAACATCTTTGGATACAAATGGCATATATAAGAGTATTCCAGTGAGGGAAATAGGTAATGCAAAAGGCTCAAAGGTGAGAATGCCACCTTAAGGTGCTTATTAGCACAGTGTCTGGCACATAGAAAGAATCTAATTGTTATTTAAGAACTTAATTGTTATTTTAGGTACAGAATATTAGCAGCAGCGGCAGCGTTATTGCCATCATCATCTTGGAAACAGCTGAATGACCAGCAAGAGCAATACAGTGTCACTCTTGCAGTCATTTTTAAAATGACATATGATATATAAGTAGAAATGTTTAAAGGAAACAAGTATGATATCCCAGTTTTGTGGCAGATGTGTGCATAGTGAAATGATTAGGAGCTTGTATACTGAAATGCTCTCTTGTGGTTAGACAGGTGATTTTACATATTTTTTCTATGTGTGTTTTTTTTTTGTTATTTTCCATATTTTTTATTTACTTTGAAATTTTTTTGACATTGACACTGGACAAATATAACTTACATTATCAGGGAAAATCAGTATTTTATGTTAAACATTTGTTATTTAAAATATAACATCAATGCAATAGAATATTTAAAGGCCTAATGAAATATAATGATGTCTAAAATATAGTAAAATGTTTTCAAAATAAAGAAATGGGAAAAGGTATAACAAACACTTAGCATGATTACCAATAAAAATTAATGACTGTTAAATAACAAAAATTCAATAAAATAAATTTAAAAGATATAATTGGCTTTATTAAACCATCGGTCAATTGGGCAGCATCCCACCTTGCAAGCAGAGAGGAGCTCGGAGGAGCCGTACAAAGTGGAAGGCTTTTATAGGCAGGAGGGAAGGGAAAAGGGGAGAGTGGTCACCTCATCTTCTTCTGGGGTATGGAAAGGGCCTGTGTAGAAGATTTCCTCATTGCTGCTGACAAGAAACTTCCAGACTAGTTGGTTAAGACCATTCCTGGTGGAGGTTGTACTGCAGTTACTGCAATTAGGTTAGTTATTAAGCCTTGGTCTGGTGAGGTGGGCTGAGCACAGGTGACTCCATTTGGGGCCTGTTGTCGCTTTTTTAAGATGACTTATGATAAGGTGGTGGGTATTAAACCTCCCTTTTAAAAATCTGCTAATGGCTGTTGTGGTACTGTTCTTACCATAAATAAACTGGGGATGGGGATCGTTGACAAATGTTTCATGTTGTTTTAGCAGCACTTAGTAATTTGTATCAAGGCTGCTTGTTGCAGTCCTCTTAGGAATGCAGTCCTGGTTACAAGGTGGGAAGTCCCAAGGTGGGAAGGGGTGAAGCTCTTCCAAGCACTGGCAGTCTAAACAAATGGAAGAGGTTGGCCTGACACGGAAAAGCTAAGAGTTACACACATGGTGGCATCACTTCAGAAGCAGTCCATGGCAGTGGGCTGTTTTCGGGCATCTGTGTCGAGGTCTTGTAGGAAAGGTTGGGAACCGTGTTTCAGAAAGGGGAGCTGGCAGTCTCTCCTGAAGCTCCTAAGTTTGGGGGAAAACAGTCAGACTGCTGTTATCTTCCCTGAGAACAGACTCTGTCTGCAGGCTGCTCTTCCTTGCCACTAGGAATTATTTTTGTTGACCTGTAGTAGCTTTTGCCCAGGGGCGTGTTAAAGGTGCCAATGGGGCTTGGGCTATTTTACAATTAAGGTAGCCTATTTGAATTCTATTTGTAGAAATGCATGCTCAGCAGCATCTTTGACTCTAAAGTTTATTGGTCATAAGGTGCTTGTGAAGTTGAAGAAACTTGATTTGGTGTCACTTGATGAGCCAGATTCAGGCTTATCTGATTTAGCAGTTAGCTGCATTCCTCAGACAGACTGTAATAATTTACCCTTACATTTTATTTTAGTGTGTTCCTCTCTGTAAGTTTGATAATGAATCCTGTAAATTGCTCAAAAAATTATGAAAAAACATAGTATGCTTGATTTTCTTGGAGTTCAGTGTTCATACCTTTCACATATAATGAAGTTATTGAACTTCAGTAACATTTTGCTATTGTCCAGCTTTTTAAGGTGGTTATTAATATAACAAGTTCTCCACCATCTTGCTTCAGTTTATAAGAATTATGAGCATGGTGACTATGGTTAATAACACTGTATTACATAATTGAAAGTTGCTAAGAGGATAGATCTTAAAAATCCTCATCACAAGAAAAAAACTGCAGCAATGTATGGTGATAGATGTTAAGTACACTTATAGTGGTCACCATTTTGCAATATAGACAAATATTGAATCATGTTGTACACCTGAAACTAACATAATGTTACATGTCAGTTATATGTCAGTTTTTTTAAAAAAGAATTATTGGATGGTGTTTGTTTCCTGGAATTTAAAGTCCCTTTCCACAGATGTCCATTCTTTAATAATTATTGAAAACCCATAGTAAGTTGTCAAGCTATGTTTGTTCCTTATGAGCCTGGGTCTTTACTGATATCTTGTTTCCATATCCAACATCCTCTTGTTGAAATAATCTGTATGAAAATTTTATCCTGCCTCTTCTTTGCTCTTTAACCAACCTGAGTTTTCAAATGTATTTCACCTAAATGATGGAGACACTTTTTTAAAAAGTTATCTTTAATGTTTGTTGAGTTGCCTCATCTACATGCCTATTTAGGACACCTGATGCTTTTCTTCTTTTTCGAGTTTTTAATCTGCTCTCTGGACACAGTAACAAATAGTACTTGCTTGGAGATTCCATTCTAGTATAGGGGGAGCTCAATAATAAATAGGTGGTATTTCAGGCGACTGTTAAGTGATCCAGAGAAAAATAAGGCACGGTGAGGAGAGGAAGCCCTGGGGGAGGCGACATCTGAGCAGCGACCTGATTGAAGTGCAGGAAGGGGCAGGTCGTGCTGGTATCTGGGGAAGGAGCAGCCACGAAAATGGGAGGGATAGTTCATCTGTCAAAATTCTAAAAAAGTTCATATGACTCTCCTATTTGTTTTTCCTGAAAAAATAACTATATATTCTGGGTCATTTTTGTCTTTCTCGCTGCCTGCGCACTTTTCCCGTAACCTTAGCTCACGATGCTATGTTATTATGTCCTGCCCTCTTCTCCAACCTCAGCACAAGTCTTTTACATTCTCCCTGTGCTTCTAGCAATGGCTAGCTGTGAAACCATCTCCTAGCTGAGTGGAGGAAGGTATTTGTTTACAAGTTGGGTTTGTACATTTTTATGGCTTATTACTTGGGTAAAAATTTCTCCATCAGCTTTTGTTCCTCCTCCCACTGTTCACTTTTACTGTTTGCATTCATGTTTGATGTCTCCAATGTCAAGACAGGACAGGACCTGGGACAAAACAGAAACAGTAAATATGTTAATGAATGTGCTGTACTCCATCCTCCCCCCAATTAAATTAAGGGTGAAAGGTTACCCCTTTTCTATTAAAAATGCATCAGGAATGTCTGGGGCCTGGGTGGGGTGGTTTCTTCTCAAAATATTGACTTTACCAAAGAAAAATTTCTGAATACATGAATGATGTTTAAAAAGTAAGTCTTTGTGTTTTAGCATGGAAATTGGATGCATTTTCTTTTAGCAGATGGTATCCCTAACAATAAAAAATACACTTTTAAAAGATTCACATATATTAACTCATCTGACTTTCAGAATAACCGTATGAGGTGTAGGTAGCATTTTATTATTGTTTTACAGAGACAGTAAGTGACGCATGGGGAGGCCGACTTGCCCAAGGTCACTCAGGTGAAACCAGAATTTCACATCATGTGCTCTCTGTGGAAAATACCATGTTGGCTTTTGTCCAGAGGCCATCCTGATCAAGGATGGTGGTGATCGGTGTTATGAGACTTCTGTAATTGAGACCCATGTTTTGATTCAGTGTCTTAGTCCAGATATACTGTAGAGAAGGTGGAAGACCAAAGAAAAACCCCCTTTTCTTTCTGCTGAAAACAAAATCCTCATTTAGAACCTTCTCTGACTTGTAAACCCTACACATGGGTAGAATTAGTGACTTCCTCCTCTCTTTACCTGCTTGAAACCTCCACTGTGGTTGCTTTCGGTTAGTGCCATGCTACCATTTGGTTTATACAGCTTATCATGTTGTATTAAGTTTCACTGTTAATGTGAACTGTTTAGGGGTAGGGTTTGTGTCCTAATAACCTTTATGAAACAACACTGTAAAGTAATTATTGTATGTTGTAGTGTCATTTTATAGATTTATAACCAGAGATGTTAGGCAACTTGTTGAAAGTCCGAGAAATAGTAGACAGCAGGGTATGAATAAAATCCAAGTTTCCTGGTTCTTGGTCCAGAGTACTTTCTGCCATTCTAGAAAGATCGATTTAGGGTAAGAGTCTTGACTTCTTAAGGGAATAGAATCACATCCAGAGTGAACATCATCCTGCCAGGGGCATCCTGGGGAGCATATTCTTCCAATTCTCTCTTGTGTTTCATGTTCTGTTCTCTACCTATTTCTATTATAAAAAGAAGGAAATATTTTTCAGGGGAAAATAATAGGTATAGGTTGTACTTCTAGTTCATGTAAGGCTGCCCCAGTTTTTCCTTTTATAAAATAGAGTTGACTTCAGGTAACAGCTCCCAGTCGTAAAGAGAACGATTATAAAGATTAACTAATTTTTTTAAATGTGTAAATTGCCTTAAATGTTTCAAAGGTAAATGATTTAGAAATATAAGATAGTAATAGTACTGTTTTATTTCTACCACTCTGTTATAAACCTGGAGATAATTAACACTATGAGTTGCTTAATATTGTGTGAGTTTTCTCCCAAAGGTAACTTCTGTTGTGCGCAGCTGGGATTCCATTGCTTCAAGCAGTGATCTGAGTGTCTCAGTTACTCAACTAAGGTTTAATGGTACTTCTTATGGTGGTGCCTGAGAATATTTTATGAAAGGAAGTTAGGGATAAATATACAATGATTACTGTTAACTTCACATAATTATTTGTAGGGAGAGCTGTCATCCATGAATTTATCTAAATCCTTTGCATACCAGCCATAGAAAGCAAACTCCCCCTGCCTGGGGTGCACCTTAAGCTGCCTCAGTGACGTAGAATTGAAGAGCTTGCTTCCTACCAAGGTAGCGTATCTCTTCATCCTATAATAGAGATACTTTAAGAATTTTTCCCAGTTTTCAGATGCTGTCACTAGGGAATTAAACTTTAGAAATGTCTTGTGCCTTTTACAAATCTCGTACAGACATGTCCCAATTGTACAGTGTAGAAGGGCTTTTGCTGAGCACATCTTTGTTTCCAAGTTCAGCAACGTGTTAGATTTATTTTGGAATGCCCTCGATGGTGTGGCATTATATTTTTAAAGTCTTTCTCCCATTAACATAGAGAGATTGAAGGTATTTTACATGGAGCTTATTACATCCTCACATCTCCCTTGTTTCCTAGGCTGGCAGGGCCTCCATTGTTAGCTTTCAGGCCATAACTTAAGAATTGTTTCTAATTATTGTGGATATGGCTTACTGACCTTCTCTACCATTTGGGGAAAAAAATGATATTTTTATCACTTTACTGGGACAATGGAAGAATGTTTTTCAGGCCAACAGACAGGAAAGAAAGGTTTGTGTATTAAAAGAAAAAATAGACACTGTCCATACTATGTCTTTCTATGCTTCTTAAGTCTTTCTGATATTAAACTTGAAGAAAAGGAAAAAGTAGATAATCAGGGAACCCACAGTGAGGAGTGGTCAAAAACAGGCCAAGATTTTGATGAAAATAGAAAAATTGGAACAGTAAGATCTTAAACGCAATCTGTTCCCAGTTCGGTTCAGAAGAAATTAAAGTTGGAGAGTATAGCATGCAAATAAAAACCTTTGCATGAAGCTTATACCTTTTGGTGAATTAAAAAAATAAATATCTTTATTTTCTGGCATATATCCATCACTACTCTTTACTGACTATTTCATTGCTCAGGAATATTTGATACCTTCCTCTTTATGAAAGAAGGGTGACAGGCTGTGCTTCCATTCTCGGTTGTGCGTTTAACTATTTTTTAAAGATCAGTGGTGGTAACTGAAGCCAAAATATTGTTCATTGTACTTCATATTTTCAAGAATACTTCTTCAAATGTATAATAAAGATAAGATCAGAATATTCATAAGAACTGGTTTATAATATTGAAGATTTAATGATAGTTTCACTACTGCTCAGGTTTGGAACAACTGCGAATTTCTCTTTTGCAGAAATGTGGGGTGTGTGTGTGTGGTGTAGAATAATCACAGAGGCCTGTTGACTTTTTTGTTTCTTGTTTTACTTTGAATATCACCCCTATATCTCAGAGTTAACCATCTCATTGTTGATGAGTCTAGTTTGACTGCCCTTTCCCTGCATACAAACCAGAGTAAAAGTGGCCAGTGCGATGGGGAACTTAGTGCTGCAGGTTAGTGAAGTCTCAGAGTCCACATCTGTAAAATGAAGAATATAGAAGTGGCTCCTCACAGAGTTGTGGGCTTTAGTTAACACACATCCAGTTTTGGAACAGTGCTTAAAACAGTATATTCTCGATAAATGTTAGCTGACGCTATCACTACTGCTACAATTATTACTGCTATTAGCCTTATTACTCTGCTGCAAAATGCTAGGTGAGCTAGGGGGCAGACGCAGGATCGTGGCTCAGTTCTGAGCTGCATCGCCATGAGCAGGGGTGCTTCTGAAGGCGTCAGCGAGATCAGAGAAAACACCTGACTTGCATTCCCCTGCGGTCCCATCTTCTCGTTCCCTGCCGTCTGGGCTTACCTCACTGGAGTAGTACGCCTGACTATTGCAAAGGATTGTCACCTGGTGAGTTTCCCCTTAATGTATCCACAGAACATGTTTCCTCCTCTGAGTTGCACTAGACAGTAGCTTTGAAATCCGTATGTAGGTAGCCCCCTCAGTAGCTCTCAGAGCTGCAGATGTAGTTATAATGGAGACATCAGTGTGAAATAGAGACAGTGATGCCTAACTGAAAGGATCGTTTGGATCAAACAGAACACTTATAATGCTTGCCCAGTGCTCAGAGCACTGTAGTATAGGTGCTCAGTTAGCACTGCTGCCTTCCCCTTTCTTTCCAGTTCTTTGTCTTTATTGTGCACCTCTATCCATATTTTGGGCTTTTTCTCTCATGTGGGCGATTGTAACAGCCTCCTTCCTTGTTCTAGTTTCTCTCATCCTGTCCTCAGCTCCTATCTCCTAATCCTGCTTCAAATGAATTCTAGATTATAAAATTTGTGAATGACTTCTTCATAAGAAAAGAAAGAACTAGAAAGTCTTTTTTGGCAATACGATGGCCTACAAATTCCAAAACTCGTACATTATGAGACATCTAAAAGTGATCAGAATATTTTTAAACACCTTTTAAATGAGTGGATGAACCTGTAACAATGAAAGGGAAATGAGTACCAGTCTAGGAAGTGAGCTAGTCCTGGGACTGCTAAGCCCTCAGGGCATCTGTGGATCTGGGTGCCCACGGAGTACTGGAGATAAAACTAGCAGCGTTTAGCACAGAGGACAAAAAGATAGAGTACGAAGGAGCAGTGAAGACGCCTGTGGGGTAGACTGAGAAGTTAGAGTATCAGAAGTTTCAATAGCGGAGACAGTGGAGAGACAGTATTCAAACATATGATGACTGCAAGTGTTTGGAAATGATACCTGGGAAGCTCAGAGCCGGATAAATGTGAAGAAACCTGTACGTAAACAACATGAAGTAATGTCTTCATGAGAAAAAGTAATTGTCCACCTAGAATTTTTTTAAATTAATTAATTAATTTATTTTTGGCTGCATTGGGTCTTTGTTGCTGCGCACGGGCTTTCTCTAGTTGTGGCGAGCAAGGACTACTGTTCTTTGTGGTGCTTGGGCTTCTCATTGTGGTGGCTTCTCTTGTTGTGGAGCATGGGCTCTAGGCACGCAGGCTTCAGTAGTTGTGGCACACGGGCTCAGTAGTTGTGGCTCGCGGGCTCTAGAGCACAGGCTCAGTAGTTGTAGTGCACAGGCTCAGTTGCTCCATGGCATGTGGGATCTTCCCAGACCAGGACTCGAACCCGTGTCCCCTGCATTGGCAGGCAGATTCTCAACCACTGTGCCACCAGGGAAGTCCCTCGAATTTTTTATGAAATTAAGACATTTTCATATGAAGAAAAACAGAAAAAGATTTGCCACCAAAAGACCCTTACTAAAAGAACTTCTAAGTATAGATTTCAAGAAGTAGTTGAAAATGGCCTCCAAAAACAACCTGAGTTACAGAAGTAACAAAGGTAATATTATAGTAAACATGAGGGAAAATCTAAGCAGACAGTGGCAATTTATACAAAATGTCTACTTCAGTAGTATTAAACAAGACAAAAGTAATAGACACTGTTATCATGTAAGATTGGAGACAGTTGATGAGTTAAAATACGCCAAGATTCTTTGATTTTCAAGAAGAAGGAAAGCAGTCTTTGGACTCTGGGTATGCATGTTAAAAATAACCATGGAAGCGTACGTAGTCTACTGCACAAAACGGTATCTTTTGATCAAGTTTGGCAAACACCTTTTCACAGTAGGCACCAGATATTTGTTAAAATGTATCTACCTACCAACCCGCTACCACCCTTGTAGTTAGAGCCTTGCAGTAGGATACATCCAGTTTCCAATCAGTAACCTCACTGATTCCTTCCACCATGTTCATTATTTAACTACAGTTATAGCTCTTTCCCCAGCCTTGTGTACTTAATAATGTATGTGCTATGATGTCAGATTTAACTCCCTCTACAGTTGTCATTATGAGGGACAATGCTCCTCATTCACTGGGGTCCAGCCCTTGTGTTTCACGTGGCAAGCCTCACCAAGGGTGCAAAAGCCATAGCCGCACTGTGTGTGTGTGGCTTTAAAATCAGGGCCGCTGAGGCTGCCTCTACAGCCTTCCCATCCTGTTTAGTGCACAGTGGTCCCTTTCTTCCCTGAATTCCACTGTAAAATGGAGGTAATACTAGCGTCTTATTTTTAGCATCGTGATGTGCGTTAAACAACTAAGTTATAATTGACCAAAAACAAGATTAAGTTTTACACTTCTGTGGGAGCTGGAAAAATAGAGCATGGCGCACAGGGTTAATGCTCCCTGACTCCTCATTGGTCACCCACAGGTGACTTGCGATCAGAGTTTGGTTGGAGAGATCTTTGGGATCCATTTCTAGGAGGCTTAGTGTGGTAAAGATGAAGATCTGTTTAAAGTTTTTGTGAACATGTACACGAATTTGTTACCGAATTACTGGACTAGACCCACGCTGGGGTCCTAACCCGGGTGGAGACTCCTTGTCTCCGTCAAGGAGGTTCTTTTTCTGCTTGGATTCACACAGCCACTAATGAAACCAATGAATAGCCTGGGACAGCACAGGCTTTATTCAATGGCCAAAAAATGGAAAGAAGCCAGAACTCGGTTCCCAAATCAACTTCTCAACCCAATTCAGGCAGAGACACAATGTACATAGGAGGGTCCAGGTAAAAGGGAGGGAACTGGAAAGAGAAGGAGGAATATTCATGAATAGAGGTGTGGTTTGGATCCGGTCCTGATGCAACACTCCTTTTCAGTCCTTGTATGGGCTTTTCCAGTTGTTGTCATGGCAGTGGTCAACTATCCTGGTGCCAATGGGTGTGTCGATTAGCTAATCTGGCTCAAGGTCACTGGAAGTCAAATCTTCCCCCATCTTGGGCTTAGTTGGTTCTAACCAGTTCTTCTTTTTCTCCTTGCAGCTTCCTCCGGAAACTTAGATAAGAGCAATTGGTTTGCATTTGAGGGAGGGGCAGGGTTATGATTCTGGGGCAACAACCTTGGTAACAGATTAATAGCTTTCTACTTGCAAAGCAGAAAACTAGATTTGTAAACCTCTAAACTGAAGGAATCTCAAGATGCCACTAAATTAGTTTTAGGGCTTTGGGGAAAGCCTTTCAAATCCAGGACCTGTGTTCCTCCTATAGAAAACAGAAGGGTTTCTCTAAGTTCTTCTCCAGCATTAGCCAGTGCTTTGCCTTAAGTTATATGAATTATCCACATTTTAAAATGAAGCAGCTGAAGTCCTGAGAGGTTGGGAGACTGGTCGGGAGTTACCAAATTAGGGTTAGTGGGTGAGAGGAGAGGTTTGAAACAAGGTCTAGAGACCAGCTGGTCTGCCTTCCAGCAGGTACCTCCACCACACCAGCTGCCTCTGTCCTGCTCTGCAGCAGCTCCTACAGCCCGGGACCACTTCTGTGTGCCCTGCTCTCACATGGCCCAGATCAGAATTTGACATCTATTGAAAAAGGCAGTCAACATTTAATTCATATATATATATATATATATATATATATATATATATATATATATATATATATATGAGATGATCTATGGCTTTCTTTATAGTAGCCACTTGTTTTTCTTTATAAAGAAGGTTATGGTGCTTCCCTGGTGGTGCAGTGGTTAAGAATCCACCTGCCAATGCAGGGGACACGGGTTTGAGTCCTGGTCTGGGAAGATCCCACATGCCGCGGAGCAACTAAGCCCGTGTGCCACAACTACTGAGCCTGCGCTTTAGAGCCGCGAGCCACAACTACTGAGCCCACTAGCCACAGCTACTGAAGCCCACACGCCTAAAGCCCGTGCTCCACAACAAGAGAAGCCACTGCAATGAAGAGTAGCCCCTGCTCGCCGCAACTAGAGAAAGCCTGCGTGCAGCAACAAAGACCCAACACAGCCAAAAATAAATAAATAAATAAAATAATTTTTTTTTAAAAAAAGAAGATTATGGTATACATTTTTTGATCATTTATTTTTGAGTACACACTTTAAAACCTTACGTGGTAGAAACAGATGGGATGAAATTTTTGAATTTCCCCTGGAAACCTACAGAGTGGATGTTTTGAGTCCTTTTTTTGCCAGGTGGATATCTCAGTATGGTGTTGGCAGGAGCACCCGTGTTCTGTAGGTGGCTATTCACCTACTTTCCAAGCCTAAGGATTCTTCAGCCAAAGGAGATTTAAAAGATTTGCTTAAGAATAATGCACTTCCTAATTTAATCAGGCATCCAGGTTAAAGACAGCCTAAAGGCAGCCAAATAGTTGATAACAGAATAAGAATAACTGGCCCTTCCTGCATATTTGGTAGAAATATTTAGAGAAATGGTATTCAGGTAATAACCTTTTCCAGTTACAGATTTTAATTTTATCAAGATTTAGAATAAATAGTAAACTGTTTTGCTAATCTGTGCTTTTACTTTAGGACAATCTGTAAAGTTTTATATAAGTCAATAGAGAAATTCTACTTTATACTCCAGGAAAATATAAATAAAGGAAATGTAAAGACTCCCGGAAGAAACTTAGTTTGGAGAATTTTTGTAAAGGTGCCTAATGTCTGCCTTGCACTATGCTAGGTTCTGTGAATTCTGAAGATGAAGGATATCTGTTCTCAGGTTATTCACAGTCTACTGAAAGAGACATTTAGACAAAAGAAATTTTGTTACAGGGCAGCATGATCTGCAGCAGAGGTATCACAAATTGCCACAGAAGTAATAATAATTAAAGTTACAATCCAGCTGGTGGATGTTTGGGAGAAAGGCCAAGAGGAGTCCTTTTATATTCCGGGACCATTTTCTTATGACTCCTGGAAATTTTGACAAAGCCATGAAGGCTCTGGTTCATGAGCCCTTAGATTAATGTGTATTTCCAATATGCCTCTTGCTTTTTCAGTCTTTTAGTCACCTCTACTCGAGCACGGACTGCAGAGCCTTGCTGCTTGGGCTTAGATTCCTGCTTCTCCTCTTCCTAGTTATGTGACCATAAGCAGAGTACTTCTCTGTGCTTCAGTTTTATAAAAAGACAAGAGTAATAGTACCTACCTCACAGTGTTATTGTGAGGATTAAATGAGATAATACTGCCTGTTACACAGTAAGGCTCAAGAAAATTTTAGTTCTCATTATTATTAGTCTCAGTAGCAAATAAACCAGGAACATTGAAGCATAATCACCATGTTGACCTTTTAGGTTCTCCTTCGAAAAACGCAAATTTCCATCAAATAAAATTTTTCAATTTTTTTTCCCTTTCTAGCTCCCAGAGGAAAGCGAGGATGGAAGACCTTTTATGCTGTACTAAAGGGAACAGTTCTTTACTTGCAAAAGGTAAAAGTAGATACATAAAAAATGAAGCCCGTAAAACTTTATGAAGTGATAATTAGACAGGTTACCTAGAAAATATTCACTTTGTACAAAGAGGCCACATCAGACACCCAAAAGACTGTTTGAATTGATATCTAAATTCTCTTTTAGACTTTTTGTTTGTTTGTTTCTGGTGCAAAAATTGTTTTGGAAGTTATTTATATATATATATATGTATATATATTACATTTTATAAATATAAAAGATTATATACACGTATATGTGAGTGTATGTGATCAGAGGGAGTGGGTGAGCTGTGTTCTAATTATATTCAATTAGAAATGTTGAATATAAGTTGATAAGTTAGACTTCATATTGTCTATTCAGGTTCAGATTGTGGTAACACTTGTTTCAATGGGTATTTATACTATAGATGAGTTCTAGTCCTCATTTATTGAGTTATTTATCTTCATTTAGATCCTACCTAAATCTAGAAACACATTTTCTTTCAAGTCCTGGTATTTAACACTGCAAATGTATTCCAGTTACCTGGGTAAGTGTTTGACCATACCATTTCCTGTCAGGATCCTTTCTTCTAATCCCCAAGTCTGGAAATTAGTTTGGTATCAAGTTTATATATTCTGACCTTTGAAGGGTAGTCCCTGGAGCTTCCGCCTCCCTAGCTCTTGTGCACGTGGAGATGGGAAAGTTGTGTCTTGACTGGAATAAGTACACCACGTCCCAGGGCCCAACAGGACTCTAGCTCCCACCTTGAAGGGAAGCTTGGAAATACTTTTTCTTTTTAATGTGATAAAAAACATAATATGAGATCTCCCTCAATAAAATTTTAAGTGAATAGTACAGTATTATAAACTTTATAAGCACCATGTTGTACAGTAGATCTGTAGAAATTTTCCATCTTGCATGACAAACAATACCCCATGAACAGCAGTTCTCCCATTTCCCTCTCTCCCCAGCCCCTAGCAACTACCTTTCTTCTCTCTGGTTTTATAAGTTTGACTCTCTCAGATACTTCACATAAATGGCATCAAGCAGTGTTTGTCCTGCGGTGACTGGCTGATTTCACTTAACGTAAAAGGTTCATCCATGTTATAGCATATGACAGGATTTTCCTCTTTTTTATGACTGAACAATATTCCATTGTTTACTTCATTTTCTTTTTCCATTCATTTGTCCATGGACATTTATGTTGTTTCCACCTCTTGGGTATTGTGAACAATACTGCAGTGAACATGGTGTGCAGATATGTCTTTGAGATCCTGATTTCAGTTCCCAGAAGTGGAATTGCTGGATAGTTCTACTTTAAATTTTTTGAAGAACCTCTATATTGTTTTCCACAGTGGCTGAATCATTTTAAATTTACACCAACAATGCACAGGAGTTCCAATTTCTCCAAATGCATGTCATCATGTGTTATTTTCTGGGTTGTTTTAAAAAAATATTTTTTAATAATGGCCATACTAACAGGCATGAGATGATATTTCCTTGTGATTTTGATTTACATTTTCCTGACGATTAGTGATGATGAGCATTTTTTTCATATCCCTGTTGACCATATGTGTGTTGTCTGTGGAGAAATGTTTATTCAGATCCTTTGACCATTTTTTAATCAGGTTATTTGAGTTTTTTGCTATTGAGTTGTAGGAATTCCTTATATATTTTGAATATTAATCCCTTATCATATATGTGGTTTTCAGGTATTTTCTCCCATTCTGTAGGTGGCCTTTTCACTCTCTTGATTGTTTCCTTTGTTGTGCAGAAGCTTTTTAGTTTTACGTAATCCCATTTCTCTATTTTTGTTTTTGTTACCTGTTGTTTTGGTGTCATGTCCAAGAAATCATTGCCAATGTCAAAGCCAAGAAGCTTTTCCTCTGTGGTTTCTTCTAGGAGTTTCATAGTTTCAAAGCTTAAACATTTAAATCCGTGATGAGTTGACTTTTATGTATGGTGTATGTTAAGGATGAACTTGCATTCTTTTTCACGTGGACACCCAGTTTTCCTAGTACTATTTGTTGAGGAGATTATCTTTTCTCCTTTGTGTTCTTTTGGGACCCTGTGGAAGATCAGTTGATGGGATTGTTTCTGAGCTGTCTATTCTGTTACATTGGACTACATGTATGTCTTTATACCACTACCATAATTTTTTGATTACTATGGCTTTGAAATATGTTTAGAAATGGAGAAGTTTGAGGATTCTAAATTTGTTATTCTTTCTCAAGATCGTTTGGAGTATTCAGGATCCTTTGTAGTTCCATATGAATGTGAAGGTGAATTTTTCAATTTCTGCAAAAACTACCATTGGGATTTTGATAAGGATTACATTGAATCTGTAGATGACTTTGGATAATATGGGCATTTTGATAATATTAAGTCTTCCAATCCATGAACATGGGATATTTTTTCATTTATTTGTGTCTTTAAATTCTATCAGCAGTGTTTCGTTTTTTTTTTTTTTTTCTTTTTGCGGTATGCGGGCCTCTCACTGTTGTGGCCTCTCCCGTTGCGGAGCACAGGCTCCGGATGTGCAGGCCCAGCGGCCATGGCTCACGGGCCCAGCCGCTCCGCGGCATATGGGATCCTCCCAGACTGGGGCACGAACCCGTATCCCCTGCATCGGCAGGCGGACTCTCAACCACTGCGCCACCAGGGAGGCCCTCGTATTTTTTATTGTATAAGTTTTTCACTCCCTTTATTAAGTTTATTCCTAAAGTATTTTATTGTGTTTCTGTTGTAAATGGAATTGTTTTCTTAATTTCCTTTTTGGATTGTTCATCATTAGTGTATAGAAATGCAACTGATTTTTACACATTGACTTTTGTATCCTCCAACTTTGCTGAATTTATTTCTTAGTTCTAACAGTTCTTTGGTGGAATCTTTAGAGTTTTCTATATTTAAGGTCATGGAATTTTTAAACAAAGATAATTTTACTTTTTCCTTTCCTATTTGGATGTCTTTAATTTCTTTTTCTTCTCTGATGGCTGGGCTAGGACTTTGGTACTATGTTGACTAGAAATGCCAAGAGCGGGCATTTTTGTCTTGTTTCTTTTCTTAAAGGAAAAGCCTTCAGTTTTTCACCATTGAGTATGATGTTAGCTGTGGGCTTTTTATATATGATCTTTATTATAGTGAAGTAATTTCTTTTTATTCCTAATTTGTAGAATGTTTTTATCATGTAAAAGGTTGTTGAATTTTTATTAAATGCTTTTTCTGCATCTATTCAGATGATCATGTGATTTGTAACATTTGTTATGTTAATGTGGTTTATCATACTAGTTAATTTTCATAAGTTGAAGCATTCTTGCATTCCAGGGGTAAATCCCAGTTGGTCATGGTGTATGCACCTTTCATAATATGATGTTGGATTTGGTTTGCTGGTATTTTGTTGAGGACTTTTGAGTCTATATTCATCAGAGATATGGCCTGTAGTTTCCTTTTCTTGTATCTTTTTCTGGTTTTGGTATCAGGCTAATGCTGGCCTCTTGAAATGATTTTAGAAGTGTTCCCTCCTCTTGAATATTTTATAAGAATTTGAGAAGGATTGGCATTAATTCTTTAAGAGTTGGGTAGAATTTACTTGTGAAGCTAAATGGTCTTCGACTTTTCTTTGTTGGGAGGTTTTTGATTACTGATTTAATCTACATGCTAGTTATAGGTCTATTCTGATTTTTATTCATAATTCAGTTTTAGCAAATTGTATGTTTCTAGGGATTTATCCATTTCTTCTAGATTGTCCAATTTGTTGGACAATATAATTGTTCATAGTTGTTTCTTATAATATTTTTATTTCTCTGACATTAGTTGTAATGTCTCATCTTTCATTTCTGATTTTATTTATTTGAGTCTTCTCTCTGTTTTTCTTAGTAGTCTAGTTAAAGGATTGTCAATTTTATTATTTTCAAAAAACCAACTCTTAATTTCATTGATTTTTTCCCCCTACTGTTTTTCTGATCTCTATTTCATTTATTTCTGTACTAATCTTTATTTTGAATTTTATCTGAGCTGCTGGCATTTTGAAGATTTACTCTTTTCTTCTATTGCAAATAGGTTTTTAAGACAACTAAGGAAAGATAATCACCCTTGAGGTATGATACTAAAATTAGTGTTTTCACATCTAAGACATTATTACTTGTAAGTCAGTCAAAATTACTGCTATTTAAATTTTTTTATTTTAGCACATAAAGATAGGTTTTTGTTTTTAGGACAAATTATCTCAAATGCTTGTTTTAAAAATCTAGTTCTTTTTTAAAATTTATTTATTTTATTTATTTATTTTTGGCTGCACTGGGTCTTCATTGCTGCTCGTGGGCTCTCTCTTGCTGCAGCAAGCGGGGGCCACTCCTCATTGTGGTGTGCCGGCTTCTCATTGCAGTGGCCTCTTCCATTGCGAAGCACGGGCTCTTGGCATGCGGGCTTCCTTAGTTGTGGCATGTGAGCTCAGCAGCTGTGGCCCGCAGGCTCCAGAGCGCAGGCTCAGCAGCTGTGGCACACGGGCCCAGCTGCTCCACGGCATGTGGGATCTTCCCAGACCAGGGCTCAAACCCACGTCCCCTGCATCAGCAGGCAGGCTCTCAATCACTGCACCACCAGGGAAGCCCAAAAATATAGTTCTACTTTGTACCAAACTTGAAATATTTAGCAAAAATTAGCATCAGGATCAGTATCCCAGCTTATGTGTTCAGAATTTCACACTGTTGATGCAAAATGTTTATTATTTTTCTTATTGTTATGTTGATATGAATCCTTTATGTATGTAAAGTCCACTTGCTAACAAGGGCTACACTGAAGCTATGTAAACTCCCTAATAATTGGATCTGTGTCCTAGCATGTGGCACACCAACATTTTAAAAAAGGGTCTCTGAGCAACTTTAACGAATAGTTTGCTCTCCTGTTTTTTTGCGGTTCTTCTCCCATTTATTATCTTTCTTTTTTTTTTTTTTAAGTATAATTGACCTACAACACTATGTTAGTTTCTGGTACACAACATAGTGATTCGATATTTTTTATATATTACAAAATGAACACCACAATAAGTCTAGTTACCGTCTGTCACCATATAAAGTTATTATATTATTATTAACTGTATTCCCCATGCTGTACATTTAATCCTTGTAACTCATTTATTTGGTGACAAAAGTGGGTACCTCTTAATCTCCCTCACCTATTTTATTCACCCCTCCACCCTCCTCTCTCTGGCAACCACTTGTTTGTATTCTGGATCTATGACTCTTTCTGTTTTGTTATGTTCGTTTTGTTTTTTAAATTGTACATACAAGTGAAATCATGTGGTGTTTGTCTTTCTCTGACTTATTTCACTTAGCATAATAACCTCTAGGTCCATCCATGTTATTGCAAGTGGCAAGATTTCATTCTTTTTCTATTGCTGAGTAATATTCTGTTATAAATGTATATATGCCACATTCATCTATCAGTGGACATTTAGGTTGCTTCCATATCGTGGCTATTATAAATAATGCTGCAGTGAACATAGGGGTGCATGAATCTTTTTAAAATAGCATTTTTGTTTTCTTCAGAAAAATACCCAGAAATGGAATTGCTGGATCTTATGGTAGTTCTGTTTTTTAAATTTTGAGGGACATCCAAACTGTTTTCCATAGTGACTGCACCAGTTTACATTCCTGCCAACAGTGCACAAGGATTCCTATCTCCACATCCTTGCCAACACATTGTTTATTGTCTTTTGGATTACAGCCATTCTGACAGGTATGATGTAATATCTCATTGTAGTCTTGATTTGCATTTCCCTGATGATTAGTGATGTTGAGCATGTTTTCATCCATCTGTTGGCCATTTGTGTCTTCTTTGGAAAATGTCTATTTAAGTCCTCTGCCCATAATTTCATCAGCTTGTTTTATTTTGTTTTGATGTTGAATTATATGGAACCTTTGTATATTTAGGATATTAACCCCTTATCAGATATTATTGTTTCAGAGATCTTCTCTGATTTAGTAGACTGCCTTTTCATTTTGTTAATAGTTTTCTTAATTGTGCAAAAGCTTTTTCGTTTGATGTGGTGCCATTTGTTTATTTTTGCATTTCTTTCCCTTGCCTGAGGAGACGTATCCAAAAAAATATTGCTTAGACCAATGTCAAAGAGCATACTGCCTGTGTTTTCTTCTAGGAATTTTATGATTTTATGTCTTCCATTCAAGTCTTTAACCCATTTTGAGTTTATTTTTTATAGGTTGTGAGAAAGTAGTCCAGTTTAATTCTTTGGAATGTAACTGTCCAGTTTTCCCAGCAACATTTATTGAAGAAGCACTCTTTTCCCATCTTTTCCCTATATTTATTCTGAGATATTTATCCTTTTTGTTGCAATTGTTAATGGGATTGTTTTCTTAATTTCTCTTTCTATTAGTTTGTTGTTAGTGTAAAGAAACACAAAATTGATTTTGTATCCTGTAACTTTACTGAATTAATTTATTAGTTCTAATAGTTTTTTGTTGTCATCTTTAGGATTTTCTAAATATAGTATCATCTGCAAACTCTGACTTTTACTTCCTCCTTTCCAGTTTGGATGCCTTGTATTTCTTTTTCTTGCCTGATTGCTGTGGCTAGCACTTCCAGTCCTATGTTGAATAAAAGTGGCAGTAGTGGCCATTGTTGTCTTGTTCCTGATTGTAGAAGAAATGCTTTCATCTTTTCACAGTTGATAGTGATATTGGCTATAGGTTTGTCATATGTGGCCTTTATTAAGTTGAGGTATGTTCCCTCTATACCCACTTTGTTTAAAGTTTTTATTACAAATGGATGTTGAATTTTGTCAGAAGCTTTTTCTGCATCTGTTGAGATGGTCATGAGTTTTATTTTTCAGTTTGTTACTGTGGTGTATCATTGGTTGTTTTGTGGATATTGAACCATCCTTGCATCCTAGAATAAATTCCACTTAATTGTGGTGTATGATCTTTTAATGTATTTTTGAATTCAATTTGCCAATATTTTGTTGAGGATTTTTGTATCTATGTTCAGTGGGGATAGTAACCTACAGTTTTATTTTTTTGTGGTATCTTTGTCTGGTTTTGGTATCCAGTTGAGGCTGGCATCATAGAATGAGTTCAGAAGTGTTCCTTCATCTTCAGTTGTTTGTAATGGTTGAGAAAGATAGGTGTTAACTCCTCTTTATATCTTTGGCAGCATTCACCTGTGAAGCCATCTGGTCCTGGGCTTTTGTTTGTTGGGAGTTTTTTTGTTTGTTTGTTTTTACAAATTCAGTTTCAATTCTGGTAATTGGTCTGTTCCTGTTTTCTATTTCTTGCTGATTCAGTCTTGAGAGATTCTGCATTTTTAGGAATTTATCCATTTACTCTAGGTTGTCCATTTTGTTGACATATAATTTTTCATAGTAATATCTTTATGATCCTGTGTATTTCTGTCCTTTTTCATTTCTGATTTTATTTATCTGGGCCCTTTATCTTTTTATCTAGATTAGTTTAACTAAAGGTTTATCAGTTTTGTTTCTTTTGAAAGAACCAGCTCTTAGTTGCATTGATCTTTTCTATTGTTTTTTTAGTCTCCATATTATTTATTTCTACTCTGACCTTTATTACTTCCTTCTACTAACTTTGGGTTTTGTTTTTCTTTTTCTATTTCATTTAGGTATGAGCTTAGATTGTTTATTTGAGATTTTTCTTTTTCCCTGAGGTAGGCTTGTATTGCTGTAAACTTCCCCTTAGAACTGCTTTTCCTGTGTCCCATAGGTTTTGGATTGTTGTGTTTCCATTTTCATTTGCCTCCCAGGTATTTTTTTTTACTTCCTCTTTGATTTCTTTAGTGACCCATTGGTTAACATATTGTTTAGCCTCCAAATGTTTTTTATTTTCGCAGTTATTTTCTTGTAGTTAATTTCTAGTCACATACCACTGTGGTGTGAAAAGATATGACTTTATATGGCCTCAGTCTACTTAAGTTTATTGTGACTTGTTTTGTGGCCTAATGTTTGATCTGTCTTAGAGAATGTTTCATGTGCACTTGAAAACAGTGGGTATTTTGCTGCTTTTGAATGAAATGTTTTATATATATCTTTTAAGTCCATCTTGTCTAATATATCATTTAAGACCAGTGTTTTCTTATTATTTTCTGTCTAGATGATCTATCCATTGATGTAAGTGGGGTGTTAAAGACTCCTACTTTTATTGTGTCACTGACAATGTCTCCCTTTATGTTATTATTATATGCTTTATATATTTAGGTGCTTCTGTGTTGGTGCATATATATTTATAATTGTTATATCTGCTTGTTGGATTGATCCCTTGATCATTATATAATGCCTTTCTTTGTCTCTTGTTACAGTCTTTGTTTTAAAGTCTATTTTGTCTGATACAAGTTCTGCTACCCCAGCATTCTTCTTTTTATTTCCATTTGAGTGGAATACCTTTTTTCATCCCCTCACCTAACTCTGTGTGTGTCTTTAGATCTGAAGTGAGTGTCTTGTAGGAAGCATATACATGGGTCTCTATCTTTTTTAATGCATTCAGCCACTCTGTGTCTTTTGATTGGAGTATTTAGTCTATTTCCATTTAAATAATTATTGATAGGTATATACTTATTGCCATTTTGTTAGTTGTTTTCTGGTTGTTTTTGTAGTTCTTTCTTGTTCCTTTCTTCTTTTGCTTTCTTCCCTTGTGATTTGATGAGTATCTTTAGTGTTATGTTTAGATTCCTTTCTCTTTTTGGTGTATGTATCTGTTACAGATTTCTGCCTTGTGGTTACCATGAGGGTCATATAAAACAAATGTGTGTGTGTATGATTATTTTAAGTTAATGGTCACTTAAGTTTGAATACATTCCAACAACTCTTCACTTTTATTCCCCTCTCACCACATTTAATGTTTTGGACATCATTTTACATCTTTTTATGTGTGTATCCCTTAACTACTTATTGTGGATATAGATGATTTTACTACCTTTTCTTTTAACCTTCCTACTAGCTTTATAAATGTTTGAATTTTTCTTCCATAAATTTCATATTTCTAGTTGTGGTATTTTCTTTTCTGCTTAGAAAAGTCTCTTTACATTTCTTGTAAAGCCAGTATAGTGGTGCTGAACTGTTTAACTTTACTTGTCTGTAAAACTCTTTATTTCTCCTTCAAATCTGAATAACAGCCTTGCCAGGTAGAGTATTCTTGGTTGTAGGGGTTTTTTTCTTCCCCTTTTCATTACTTTGAATATATCATGCCACCCCCTTCTGGCCTGCAAAGTTTCTGATGTAAAATCAGCTGACAGTCTTATAAGAGTTCCCTGATACATAACTAGTTGCTTATCTCTCTGCTTTTAAGAATCTTTCTTTATCTTTATTTTTTGCCATTTGAATTATAATGTGTCTTGGTGTGTTCCTCTTTAGTTTCACTTTGTTTGTGAATTTCTGTGCTTCCTGGATCTGAATGTCTGTTTCTATTCCCAGTTTAGGGACGTTTTCACTCATTTCTTCAAATAAGTTCTCTATCCCTTTCTCTCTCTCTTCTCCTTCTCAGACCCCTATAATGAGAATGTTAGTATGCATTATGTTGTCTCAGAGGTCTCTGAAACTATCTTCATTTTTAAAAATTCTTTTTTCTGTTCAGCTTGAATGGTTTCCAGTACTCTGTTTTCCAGTTCACTTCTCCATTTCTCTGTGTCATTGAATTTCCTGTTGATTCCTTCCAGTGTATTTTTTATTTCAGTGACTGAATTCTTCAGCTCCTTTGGCTCTTCTTTGTATTTTCTAACTTTTTGTTAAACTTCTTACTGTGTTCATCCATTCTTCTCCCAAGTTCATTGATATCTGTATGATCATTACCTTGAACTCTTTATTGGGTAGATTGTCATCTCCACTTTGCTTAGTTCTTCTTCTGGGGTTTTGTTTTATTCCTTCATTTGGAATATATTCCTCTGTCTCCTTATTTTTCCCAATTCTTTGTTTATTTCTATGCATTAGGTAGGTTGGTTACATTTCTTAATCTTGGAGAAGTGGCCTTATTTAGGAGTTGTTCTTTGGGGCCCAGGAGCACACTCCTTTCTTGTCACCAGAGCTATATGTTCTAGGAATGCCCCCCTATGCAGGTTGCATGGGCCCTTCTTTGGTGGCAGGGTCGAGTACTATGGGTGAACTGGAAGGCAAGGCTGCCCCTGGCCTGCTTGGCTGTCCAGCCCTGCCTTGTGTATGGCTGCCAGCCTGCTGGTTGGTGTGGCCAGGTCCCAGTGCAGCTGGCTGCAGGACCTGGAGGGGTTCTAGGGATAATGCCAGCCTGCTGGTGGGTGGGGCTGGGTCCCAGGGTGGCTGGCTGTGGGACCTGGGTGGCCTGATTTTTTGCTCTAATCTTAATGTTTCCTTCCTTCTACTAATTTGGGCTTAGTTTGTTCTTTGTTTTCATTTCTTGATGTGTAAAGTTAAGTTGTTTGTTTGTTTTTTATCTATAAACTTGCTTCTACTGTATCTCATATTTTGTTATGTTGTGTTTTCATTTTCCTTTGTCTCAAGATATTTTCTCATTTCTCTTATGATTTCTTTTTTGACCCATTGATTATTCAAGAATATATTGTTTAATTTCCACATATTAGTAATTCTGCAGTTTTCTTTCAGCTGTTAATTTCTTGTTCCATCCCATTGTGATTAGAAAACACTGGGTATGATTTCAGGTGTCTTAAATTTGTTAAGACTTGTTTTGTAACCTAACATGTCATCTGTCCTGGAGAATGTTCTATGTGCACTTGAGAAGAATGTGTATTCTGCTACTGCTGGATGAAATGTTCTGCATATGTCTTTGAGGTCCATTTTGTCTACAGTGTTTATCACGTTCTTTGTTTCCTTGTTCATCTTCTGTTTGGATTTTCTGCTATTATTGAGAGTATGGTAGTGAAATCCCCTAATATTATTGTATTGCTATCAATTTCTCCCTTCAATTCTGTCTATATTTGCTTCATATATTTGAGTGTTCTGATGTTAGGTGTATAGGTATTTATAATTGTTACATCTTCCTGGTGAATTGATCCTTTTATCATTATGTAATATCCTTCTTTGTCTTTTTTTACAGTTTTTGACTTAAAGTGAGTTTTGTCTCTAATAAGTATAGCTCTCTTTTGGTCACATTATGCATGAATATCTTTTTCCCTTTCTTCACTTTCAGCCTATATGTGCCTTTAAACATAAAGTGAGTCTTGTAGACAGCATATAGTTGGGTCTTGTTTTTTTTTTTAATCAATTCAGACATTCTATATATTGATTGGGGAGTTTTATTCATTTACATTTGAAGTAATTATTTTTTAAAGTAATTACTGATAGAGAAGTACTTACTCTTAGCATTTTGTAAATTGTTTTCTCCTTTGTAGTTTTTTTGACACTTTTCCTTTGTTCTCTCCCTTTGTGTTTTGTTGATATTTTGTAAAAGCATATTTTGATTTCTTTCTCATCTTCTTTTGTGTGTTATCCATCAGTACTTTCTTTGTGGTTACTATGAGGCTTACATAGCACATGTTATAGTTGTGATCATCCATTTTAAGCTGATAACAATTTAACTTTAATCACATATACAAAAACTCTACACTTTCACTTTTCCCTCCTCACACATAACTTATTATTTTGATGTAAGAATTTATTTCTTTTTATATTGTATATCTCATGGCAAGTTTTGTGTTTACAGTTGTTCTTGATATTTTTCTATTTTAACTTGTGTGCTAGTTAGATGTGATTTGCAAACTGCTACTACAGTATTCCATTATCCTCTATCATCTGTATATTCACCTTCCCAGTGAGGTTTGTATTTCATCTTCTTTCTCTTATATTTCCAATGTTGCTGTTTCATTTCCTTTCATTTCAAAGTCTTGATTTGTTTTCATTACACTTTTTGTAAGACAGATTTAGTGGTAACATACTCCCTCAGTTTTTGCTTATCTGGGAAATTCTTCATCTATCTTTCATTTTCCAGCATTCTGAATCCATCATCCCACTCTCTTCTTCTAATCTGGAAGGTTTCAGCTGAGAAGTCCTATGATAATCATAAGGAAATCCCTTGAATATGACAAATCACTCTTGCTGATTTCAAAATTCTGTCTTCACTTTTTACTTGACAATTTGATTATAATGTGTCTTTGTGTAGATTTGGGGGGTATCCTAATTTGAGACCATTGGACTTCTTGGATCTGGATGTCCATTTTCCTCCTTAGATTTGGAAAGTATTTGGCAATTATTTCTTTCAATAAGCTTTCTGCCCCTTTGTTTTCTCTTCTCCTTCTGGGACTCTGATAATAGGTATATTGTCTAGTTGATGGTGTCCTGTAAGTCCCTTAGGCTCTCTTTACTCTTTTAGGTTCTTTTTTCCTGTTTGTTCCCCTGACTGCATAATTTCAGTTTCCTGTCTTCCATTGCTGATTCTTTCTTCTGCTTATAAGTCTGCTGTTGAATGATTCTAGTGAATTTTTCAGTTTGTCAATGTATTCTTTAGCTTCAAATTTTCTGTTTTAGTTTTTTAAATGTTTTCTTCGTTGATATTCTCTTTTTGTTCATGCATCATTTTCTTAAGCCAATTGAGAATCTGTATGATGGTTATTTTTAATTCTTTGTCAGATACATTATATACCTCTCTTTCTTTAGGGTCAGTTTCTGGAGATTTATTTTGTTCCTTTGATTGGGCTATATCCACTTGTTTCTTCTTTATTCTGGTAACTTTGTGTTGGGATCTGTACATTTTAAGGGGTAGCCACCTCTCAGTGTTTACAGACTGCTTTTGTACAGTGGAAGACCATCATCAGTCTACTTGGCTAGAGATTCTGGGGGCCTCTATAACCTTTTTTTTGAGGGGTGCAACTTCTCTGGGCCTGTGCATGCAACTTCTCAATTAGAGAGGCCTGCATGTTTCTTTTTCAAGAGCTCGTAATATTTTTTCTTTCTGATATCTGTCTGTGGCACTGCAAGTTTTCTGGTTCTACAGCAGCAAGCCACCCAGCTCTCCCTTATTCTGAGTGGCAACTAGGCATCCAGAGTATGCCAGCTCCCCATCAATGCCCCAGGTCAGGCGAGACTGATAGCATTTCCCTTGGGCAGCCCTCTGATGAGCCAGAATGTGAGATGCATACTTCACTCCTCTTTGTCCCTCCAAGAGGGAAGACTTAAGTTGTGTACCTTTCTCCCAATCTTGACAAGCCCTGCTAGCTGCAGCAAGCCACCCACCTTTTTCCTTTGGTCTCAGCAACCTCCAGGCATCCAATCTATGTTGATTCACTCAGAGGTCTGAGTGAAGCAAGACAGAAACCCATTCCTCAGGCAACTTTGCAAAAAGCCAGGACGTTGGAAGCATGCTCCACTCTTCACATTCCCCGCACTGACCTGTTTCAGGGAGGGGCTGACATGGTTAAAGTGAAGTTGCTCTTCTCATACCCATCTTATATATTTCAGTGAAGCTGTTCTTGCCTTCTGTTCAGTTGGAGTCCTGCTAGCTCTTGACTGCATTCTGGCATTCTTGTAAAGGTATTTTAATCCATGTAGCCTTGTTAAATGGGTGTTTCTGTGTAGGAAGAAGAACTGAGACTTCCTGTTCTGCCATCTTGCTCACGTCATGCCTAGGAAAAGATTCTGAAATTTGCTTGGACAATGATTTCCTTTTTTTTTTTCTCTACTTATTATCATAAACATTTTTAAATTAAAAATTCTTCAGAAGTATATTTTTTGGTCAGTCTAGTATCTGGTGACTGTGAAATGATAAGTCATGTGGTTTTAATTTTTCCTTTTAACAGGGTTTACAAAAACATTCATTTTTAATTGCTTACAATATTTTCCATTAAATAGATTTATCATAATTTAATCTTTTCCCATTTTCAGACATACCCTCATTTCAGTTTTTTACAGCTATAAATAATGGTATATTGTGCACATGTCTGTTTATTTCTTAAAGGTAGATTTCTGGAAGTATCATGGGTCACAGGGACAGGGTAGGAACTGTTTAAAATTATTGAGACCTATTGCTAAATTACTTCTGGGAAGGCTGAACCAACTTTCACACACTACAGCAGTTTCTAACAATACCTGTCTCACCACAGCCTTTCCTCGCCGCACTAATTACTAATATTTGCATATTTAAAGAATCAAGGTCTCATTCGTTTTGGGCTTTTTCAGTGCATAAACACATGTCCTTACACACTTTACACCTTCCAAAGCTGCCTTTCCACACTTGTGTTTCTCTGGGGAAGAAAGTACATTTGAAATAACATCAACAGTACTGAATCAGATGGCAGCCCCTGTGTGATGGCATCCACACTTGCACTACTGAGATAATAAACTGCTTTGGAATGGAAATATAATTATTGAGGAAGAACATATTTGATTTATTTTTATTTTAAACATTTCAAAATGTTATAATAATGCCCTATGTAATAAAATTGAAAGAATTATTCTTTTTTAAAACCACCCTTCCTTAGGAGTCACCCAGATCAATATTTAAAAGGACCTTGACTATCGTATGTCAACATTTTACATACTGCTGGAGCAGCTTTAAAAGGAGCACTATTATAATTCTCTTTCGTTCTATTTCTTTATTGTCACTTTTTTCCAGTGTCTAGATTGAGAACTATACCTAATGTTAACAAAGCCTTTTGTTTTCTTCCTTTTGGGATAGATTAGGTAAGGAATGTTAGAGTATGGGATGCTTCACCTTGGACCAGAGCTCTTTTTGTGGCTAAATTACCTCTGCAGAGAGATGTATGGAGATAGCTGAAACCCAAAGATTATAAAGAAAATGATCTGTGGCATCCTTCTAAAATTTACACATTACTTTGAAGGATCAAACAACTGGAGAAATGGAGACTGTTGTTGATGTTAGGAGATCATCCATGTTCTTAGGTGGCCAGATATCTTGTATTACCTTTATTTCCCTATGGAGCCAGCACAGCTTCTAATTTATAAGTCAACTGCTTTGGCCTCTACCAAAGTACCATGTTGTATTCATGCTGGGCCCACATTGGTCCTTTCAGCTAGATTTGTCTCTGCAGAGAGCAGCCCTTTGAAATTAAACTTCACATATCACAGCTGTTTCCCCAGCATAAATCCTATTCTCTTGGCTTACTTTTTCATTTTCCCTAAAATCTCTATGAGGGACATGGTTGTCTTTGGCAAAATCATTTCATTGAATACCTAGTCACAGGATTTCCACCCACTCCATCCCAGGGTAAGCCTGGGAAGGGAGAAAAACACTCTTGCATTCAACATTTGACAGAGGTGATGCAAAGAGAAATGCTGTTTCCAAGTCAACAGCTTTTCCTTTCTCATTGTCCTCTCCCTCAGATAACTGAATTGGATTGAGTTTGACTCATCCAGATACAAAAGAGAAAGGGCTAAATGTTGACAAGGGAATGACTTTGTAAATTCTCAAGTGTCAATATCAGTTTGGATTAGAGCTACAAAATTAGATTGCACCTCCATATTTATGGTACCTCTTGAGTGTGGCCCATGTGCACTTAGGGAAAATTGGATGAGATTCCTTTTGTAAAGTGAAAAATGGGACACAAAGGAAATGATACATTTGTTTAGGATAGTGCAGGTAGAGCTGTGGGTTATCTCTCAGTTTGCTGTTTCATACTTAGATGGAGAGTAAGGCTGAGCAGGGCAGCCGGGTTTTGTATCCAGGCTCTCCTCCCTTGTTATTGTTGTTAGTGCTCTTTAAAAGAAAAGAAAAAGGAGGGGGGGGTGCTGAAAAAATGTGACAAGTGATTGAAATCTCAACATAGCAGTCAGCCAATATCTATTCCCAGAACTTTGCACAGATCCTAGAGACTAGCTCATCAATCAGCAGAAGCTTCGTCATACCAGGCCAGGTTCTTCTGTGGCTATGTCTACCCTGGTGTTTTAATTAGGTTCTTCCTGATTTGTAAAATTAAAAAAACAAAAAGGCAGAGAGGCAATAAAAATATGAAGACCCTATGGGCCTCTACATCTGAAAATGCCAAGGACTGTAAGGTTAACAGGGCACTGTCTGATATCCACTGCTGTAAGGGGACCTCTGGGATACTGAGCTGCCTACCAGAATCGGCAGGCATCGGTTCTAAGACATCTTCCCCTTTAAATTACCTCCGGATTGTAGTGTATATCAGAGGCTCAGTACTGATACAGTGTGTATCCTAGAAAGGGCTTCTAACGTCCCATTGCTGGCTAATCCTTAACCTTGCCAGAGTCCTGATTTCCCAGCACATGATGGCAGATGCTACACCAAAAGTAAGTTATATGATTGCAGGGTGATTTGGGGTTTATACAATTTGGGAGTTATGTCTTCACATAGCCATTTAGAGCTTATCACATGTCAAGTACTCTGCTAAATGCTGGGCTTCCAATGATGACTAAGACACAGTCTGTGCCACATGGAGCCCACAAAGCAAGAGGGGAAACAGGTACATTGAACCTTCACCAGACGGTGGTATAAACTAAAGGAGAGATGCAAAGTCTTACAGAGTAGGCCCTAGTCATACTTGCAAAGGTCAGAGAATGCCTACCTAAGGAATTAACATGCCTTGAACTGATACCTGAAGGGTGACCAGACATTTGCCAGGCAGGCAAGGTAATAAAAAGCATTTTAACTGGAGAGGGGGAAATAACAGATTTAAGAGAATTGCTGTGTTCAGAGAATGGCAAAAGAGTTTTTTCCATTTGGAGCACAGGATGGACGGAGGGTAGCCAGCAGTAGAAACATGATGAAAAATTATGTTTCAAGCGCTAGTGTATCATGAAAATGAAAAAAAATGGTGTCACAATGTCATAAACTGTCCACTTACCAAAGAAGCAGTTTTCTTCCCCAGAAGAATTTCAAACCCTTTGAGTGTGAGTTGGATGCTGCTCCCACTGACACCCAGGTCCCCAAAGGATTTAGACAGCATCATCCCGAGCACTGGGGCAGCCACTCTCACAGGACCTGCTGGCTGGTGGTGCTCCCGGGAGGGGCGTGTTGCTCTTTCCTCTGTGCCCTGAGAATGCCGTGCAACCTGCTGTAGCAGAGAAAACAGTAGTCACCCCTCCCTCTCCTTACCTCCTGCCACTCTTTGTTGTTTGGATGAAGGGTAAGGAGAAAGGGAACACTTTTCCTCTAGCCCGAGACGGGTTTGATTCAGACTGGCAGGGACTTGCTCAGCCAGGGGTCAGGATCGGGATTGTGCCAGGTCTGGGGTGCAAAGATAATAGGACCAAGTGTGCTCTTACGGGTCCGGCTAGCACACAGGCTTTCTGCCGCCATCCTGATTTTGACACCTTTCCACCCCATGTCAGTTTCTCAGCATCGAAGATTCCTGTCCAGAGGCTGCCAGGAACTCCTCCTTCCTGCATCCCTTGTTCTCCTCAGGCGGGCAGGTGCTGCATGTCTGCCCCACGCCCACCGTGGCTGCCAGAACTTGGCTTCTAAAAGAGGGAGACGGTGTTGCCCTGAGACAGAAGGGAGCAGGATCTCTGCTCCCGATTAAAGGAATCCAGTCAGTTTTCTAAAGATACCATAATGGCTGGGAACTCACCCTCCCTTCACTGTAAACACATACACGCCACACACGTCTCAAAACCCCTCTGCCACTGGAGTAACAGTCTGTTTGGGGTCCATGATCAGTTGCTCATCAGTTACTAAAACTTTTCATCAAGATTTCTCAATTATGAAATAGCCAAATGATTTTTTACCCAATTAGTATTTCCTCATTAAGAGTGAAGAGTGAAGAATTATAGTAAACACCACCGCCACCTCCAAAAAAATACACAGTCACCAGAAAGAAAACCAGGCACAGCTGAACCTACACCGGGCAGGTGCTCCAAGTCCTCTCAGTCCCCACTCACCCAGACTTCTCCCTCCTCTCGTCCCAGGCACAGAGAGGCTTAACACAAAGCTTTTCAGTGACTGCTCTAGGAAACTGAAGAGTTAATAAAGATCTCATGCCTCTAAAGTTCATAACCCTGCCTGTGTGCTTACAACCCTCTCTGTTGCATGCCTGCTGAACACACACACACACACACACACACACATACACACATATACACATCCTTACAGGGCATTGCTTTGTATCTAATATCTAAGAGAATCATCATCCCAGATCAGAGCATCCCACCTCACAAAGTTAGGAAGGGGCTGGCAGACTTATTGAGCCAACTTACTTGAGTGATCATTCAGCCAGAAATAACATGGGTTTGTTAGTGTGATACAGTTTTTAGGATACTTTTTATATTTGAGCTCCACAACTTCATAGGAGGATATAGTTCCCATTTTTTTAATTAAGAAGCTGAGGCTCAGAGGTTGGTTAACCTCCTCAGGATTGTGAAGGGTGGTAGGAGCCATGCTAGTATTTTTTCCATTAGACCATTCTTGTATAAACACTGAAGCTCTATTTTATGACTTTCTTAAATACTAGAAGTTTAAAACAAGTGATTTTGGAGAAATGTTTCTTTTCCCACCTCAGCCAGATTCAATTAACTTTTGTCTAATATGAAGCAAGTATGCAATAGCTTCTTTCCTACAGGTAGCTTCCTGCTTTGGTCAGGACTGAGGGTTAACCTGTCTCAGATAGCAGTCTCCTGACGGCAGCCTCTCCTCTGTTGGAATATGAGACTATCTCTAATCACCTTCCATAACTAGTGTAACTAACCTTTTAAGATTTTCTAATCCAGACCCACTTTCAGATATTCTCCCTTATTGTTCCCAGAAAACGTGGTAAAGGAAATGTCAACATTTCAGTCATTTCATGATTCCCAGATTGGCACTTAAAAGTAACCCAAGCGGGCCTCCCTGGTGGCGCAAGTGGTTGAGAGTCCGCCTGCCGATGCAGGGGATACGGGTTCGTGCCCCGGTCTGGGAGGATCCCATATGCCGCGGAGCGGCTGGGCCCGTGAGCCATGGCCGCGGAGCCTGCGCGTCCGGAGCCTGTGCTCCGCAACGGGGGAGGCCACAACAGTGAGAGGCCCGCATACCGCAAAAAAAAAAAAAAAAAAAAAAAAAAAAAAAAAAAAAAAAAAAAGTAACCCAAGCATCTATTATCAGCTGAACTTAGGTTAACAAACTACCATCCTGACACAAAGGACCATCATGGGAAGCAAATCAGTATCTATCTGAATGTATCTATTAGGTTAGGACTCTGGCAGTTTTTCAGAATGCTGTGCACTGCAGATCTGACTGAGAGCAAAATAGAGTCCCTAAAGGAGCATATGCTCTGTCTGAAGAGATCAAAAAATAAAAAGCCATTTCAATGCCATTTAGTATGTGCTACAAAGAGGGAAGTGTGCTATGGAAAGACTTTGGAAGGACAGTTAGCTGAGCCTCAGGAAGAGCAGAGAAGATCATGGAAGAATTCATGAAGGAAGTGATGTCTACACCTACACTTAAAAGACAAATGGAAGTCACATGGAGGATTTAGACAGGGAGGAACATGTATGGATACCCAGCTGTGAGAGACCATAGCACATCCAGGGAGCTGTGGGCTCAGTGGAGCATAAAGGGTGTCTAGACCAGACTGCAGAGCCCAGAAAACCAGGCTTAGGAGTTGAGCTCTGAGAGCAGCGTGGGGCTGTCAAGCGTTTTTAATGGGGTGTGACATAATCAGATTTATATTTTAGAAAGATCAGTCTGGCGATAGGATGGGGTATGGATTGGGGGTGGTGTCACTCAGAGACATAGAGACCAGACTAGCTTGACGGTGGTAGGGGTCACAGGAAGGGGGAAACACAGTCTGACTGGACAGTTCAGTTCGTGGTGTTGAATTCAAGGTGTCTGTGGAATAATAAATGGGCATGTCCAACAAACAATTATAGATATTCAGATCCGGAGCTGAAGAGGGAGCCTGGAGAGTCATCAAAAAAACATGAGAGTAGATGATGTCACTCAGAGGCTGTGGAGTGAGGAGTAGACGGAGGGTAGGACAAGTGGGACACAGACATTTCATATGTGCCCTGCGAGGAATGCAGTGTGACCAGACCCAGGGGGACAGCGGGGGCCGGCGGCGGGGAGCTGCTACAGACTTCAAGAGATGGCAGAAACGTTCCATGTTGTAAAGAGGTAAAGTAAGATAGGAATTGGAAAGTCACACTTGAATTCAGCAACAAGGAAATTATTGATAAAGCAGCTCCAGTGGAGTGGCGGACATGGAAGCCAGTGGAATGAGTTGAAGACACAGGCAGAGGGTGTACAGACAGCTGCTTCCAGGAGGCTCCTTTCTGATCACCCCCCATCCCCTGCCTGATAGCCCCCTTCCTGTGACTTCTGCAAAGAATGGATCCCCCGTGTCTAGCTCATTTCTACTGAACCTCTTTTCTCTCCTGTTATTGATTTCTCCCTCAAGTAAAATAAGTCCTTTTCTCTCTTTCCATCCCTTGGACAGTTTCTGACATTATCCTGAGCTCTTGTTTTGCTTCTCCAGGTTAATACACAGCCTTCCTCATGACCACCTCATTTCCTTTTCTGGCCCCCTCGCTTAATGTTACTTAATCACATTTGCCTCTAACTTTCAAGCAGAAAGCAAATCCATAGAGAATTGCAATAGTAATGTCAGAACCATTTACAAAATGTCATCTTGGGAGGAATAAACTTGGTCTCTACCCCCAAAAAGAGCTTGGGCTTACGGTGGTGGGTGAGAGACAAGTCTTAGGCAGTGAATGGCTAGTGACATGAGATAAACCAAGGATATGGGTGAGCTGGGAAAGCATCAGTGAAAAGGGAATCCTGCTGTGCGGGTAGCGGGCTGCAGTCTCTGAGAACTCTCTTGGGCAGGGCACCGCGAGGTACCTGTGGTGGAGTGAGTGGCTCTGTTTTCCAGCGGGGCAGGAAGGCACTCCTGTCCTTGTTTGGTTTCGGTACTTGCAGTGCCCCTGAGCCCAGGATTGGGAAATACATTACCTGATGGAGAGTTAATTATTATTATTGGAATATAAAGCCTTTGTGGCAGAGGAGTCTAGTATCATTTCAACATAACACAGTTTCTATATGCTTTGAAATTTTGAAATTGCTATGGATTGATGATAAAATGATTAAATTTTTGGTGGTGACGATCCATCATTGCTGACATTCAGATATCAGCTTTATATCCTTTTTTTAACCGAGAGTGAGTCATCGGCTGGCAAATGCTGAGATAAGCCTTTGCTGTCACACAGCTTCAGAAGTTCTCTGTCGGTTTCTGTCAAAGGCTTTGTGTCTGACACTGCTAGTCTCTGCCTTTTTCTTGAAAGTATTTTTTGGTAATCTTTATGATGATATTTTTGTTACAGGTCTGGTTGTAACAAAAGTTAACTGTGTTATGCTTAAGATAAATTGTCAGGTGACTGATGGAATGGTTAAGAGAGGTGGGTGCAGGTGGCTGGTTAGTGCGTGGCCGTGAATTACTTGATGATCGTATTCTCCACACCAGGCTCTGGAGAATATTCTAATGTCTTTTATCTCTAGAGTCTAGAAAATAGGTATTCAGACCTGAATATATTTGCCTTTACCATGTCTTTCAAATGTTAAAAAATGTTTGTTAGCTAAAAATTTCGTTTCCTGTCATAGAATACTGGGAACTCAATGTCCTCGATGCAAAACCTTCCATTCTTTCTTTCGATTACTGAGATTTGTTCCACCTGCCTATAAGGTTTTTGGATTGGAAGGGGAGTTGTTTGTTTGTTTGTTGCAGTGTTTGAAGTACAGGTGGCAACGATAGAGTGAGCCTGGACCAGGCAGAAGGAAGTACTGAAGACCAGGCCTCCCAGACTGTGATGATGGCAGCCTGGGCTGATGTGTCAAATACCAAGTGCCAGGAGCTGGCTGATTCTGGCCTGGGCCCCTGATAGCAAAAAGCTTCCCTGTGTGCTCAGGGCATTTGTATTTCCTTTTGTGAAATTGCTGGCTCTGTGCCCTGTCACACACTGAAGAGACCACGTGGACCCTCTCTCATTCTCCGAAACAATGGAAAGTGCAGAAAACAAAAGTTAACTAGGTTTTGACGCCTTAGGAAAATAATGATCATATCAAAGTTTTCATTAGTTATACGTTAAATGAATGACCCAGTTCAGCAGAGCAATGTAGCCATTATACGAGGTATATTTAGGACATAATCATAATTTTTTAAGACTATCAATTAATAAAAAAACATTGCAGCTGGAAACACCTGGTCTCTGGATTTTAAGACACATAGGCTGTGCTCTGAAGGTTTCTGTTTAAAAACACAATTCTCGGGCTTCCCTGGTGGCGCAGTGGTTGAGAGTCCGCCTGCCGATGCAGAGGACACGGGTTCGTGCCCCAGTCCGGGAAGATCCCACATGCCTCGGAGCGGCTGGGCCCGTGAGCCATGGCTGCTGAGCCTGCACATCCGGAGCCTGTGCTCCGCAACGGGAGAGGCCACAACAGTGAAAGGCCCGTGTACCGCACAAAAAACAACAACACAATTCTCATTCAGGGGTCTAGCAAACAGAAACTAGTTTATTCCTATGAGTTGTTTTGTTCCCACATGAAGAGGCGCTGCAGTGTTTTGTGGCTTCTTCCAAGTTATTCGAGTGTAAGATAGGTCCAGAACTCAAACCTCTTTTCCTGTTTGCTACTTGGGTCCCTAAGCAGTGCCCTTCTCTCCCTCTCTGTCTCCCTCTCTCCCTCCCTTCCTGGCAGTAAATATTATACCCATACCAATCATGTGAAAGTCGTAGCAGGAAACATATGAATTAGATGCTAACTTGGTCTCCAGGGCTCTGAACTGAGTGGTGGTGGGTGAGTGTGGGCAGACACTTCAAGTGGTCCAGACAGTGCCGAGTGCAGCTTTAACAGAACGTTAGTGAGCCTGGAACTGAGAGGAGAGCAGGAATAGCCTCCTATCAATCAAAACCCTGATCATTATGTTAGTTAGACATATGGAAGAAGTATGGAAGGGTGATAAGACGTTTTGTCTGCTTAAAAATGTTAAGAGCTCTTAAGTTTCTTCAGATGCTGAGTCATAGAATCCTGTAGTCTTTTTCTAAGGGCTACTCATGGTTGTCTGCCCTAATTCTCTTCCAGTTCAGCTGTGTAGTCATTAAAAAGATAGATCCTAGCTTCCTGGTTCACTCACCAGATTTGTCCTAGAAAACGTCCTGTGTCTCACTGAAGTCTGAGGCCTGACTGGGAAAGCATTTCAAGTCCTTCAAGTCCTACTGTGTCCTTAAGTGCTCCCTCTGTATGTGGACCATGACGGGTTCCCGTGCTAACAAGGAAAGTCCGGCCCATCATCGCAACATGGAGACGGCGCCATGTCCACTGTAACGGAACAAACTAATATAAACAGACATAATCCTTTGACTTTAACTGGCTTATTCTTTCTTAATTCTCCTTACAGAAATATAGGACATATTTTTCTGACTTTAAAATTGTTTACCTAACATGAGAAAATTAGTTGAAATGATCCTTTAGGCTCCTTTCAGCTTTAACATTCTGTGAATTAGTGATTTTCAAATATCTGATTATGTGAGTGATGGGCTGAAACATGCCTTCATTGGATTTCCTATTATGTCTTGCTCCCAGATTTATGGGAATACAGCGCACTCTGAGCTCCCTGGTAAAAGAAAAATGAAGCTGAATAATTTTTAGAAAAATACCTAACCAGAAATACTCAGAATTTTTTAAAAAGATAGTCATCAAATTATGAAAAATGCTTTTAATGCCTTTTTTAAAATCAAGAATTAATGGACAGTTTAGGATCCAGTTTATTTTAATTACTGACATTTTTATTAAATCCTTATAGCCTCTCAAGGATGTCCTCAGTTTTCCCATCTATATTCGCTCCGTGGAAATCAAGACTATTTCAGCTTTGTTTTAAATTGTTTTAATTAGGTATAGCAGTTGTGCCTTATACTTTGAAAACTGGAATCTGAGCATTTTTAATTGACATTGATGAATTTCAGTTTAGATTTGGTCACTTTCCAAATTGGACTTTATATTCACCTGAGGGTACAGATTTTCAGACTTGATGCCAACCAATTATTTGTACCTATGTAGATGATCTGTGTGTTATGATCCAACTTCACAAGACATTTAATTAAGCTTCTTAAGAAAAAGAAGAAAGCTTTTCGTTTCATGCTTTCAATGAATTTAAGATAAATAACATTGTGAAATCAAATTCTTGGTGCTTATTAGGGTGGTAGAGTGCTCTGATGAATCATCCTAGATAAAAAGACAGATTGCAGTGAACGCAGAGGAGAGTAACATGTTTTTAGGCATCATTTTCACCCTTCATTTGTTTGAGAAAATAGATAGTAATTAGGTGTCATAGAGCATTTTCTTTTCTTACAGAATTTCTTGATTGAATTTACCTTGCTCTCTTTTCTCATTTAGTTTGCACAGCCAAGAGTCTTAGGTTTGAAATGGTTTGATTACAATAATTTATCCCTTATTTCCTCCTTCCCAATACCGTCATTTAAACACCATCTTCAACTTTAAGTAGTGAAAAATAAAGATGTCAGAATGAACTCTGTAGGATAAAGTCTTTTCTTTTTATTCAATCGTCAACTCTAATTTTTCCAATCTACCCTGAGTTTTGCTCATTTTTTGAATGGACTTGGAGCTACATTTTCTAGTAGGCATTCAGAATGCCAAACATGTTTTGTTTATATTTAGCCTATTTTTTAATGGTAAAATAATATTACTATCAACTAAAAGAGTGGAAGCCCATGTTAGACTTAAAATTCCTAGACTTTGATTTTATCCTAATTAAATAGATCTTATCATCCATTTTTGGCCTGTGCAGTATTTTCCTTCCAATGTTAGGTACCTCAGAGTTTAGGAAGCTGTCTTAGAGTCCTCTTCAGAAACCATGGTGCAATTCTTTCAAGTTGATAATTACTGTTCACTTTTACTTAGAGCTATAATAAATGTTGCATTTTAAAATTCTTCGCACTTTTAGAGAGGTCTAAGAATGTCATCCTTTAAACTTGGTTTTAAAGGAAAATATCAGCAGAGAGAATATGCTCCAAGAATATGTGTAGGTGCTCCAAAGTTCTAAGTCCTCCAATATTAATAGCTAAGGATTGGTCTTGGGTTTCTTATTCATCTGCAGCAGTTTGTTAGGCATCATGATATAGGTGGGACTTCAACTGATAAGAGTAGAGTTGACCCTTGAATAACACAAGTCTGAGCTGCACAGGTTCACTTGTCAGCAGATTCTTCAATAGTAATGCACTACATGCTACATGATTCATAGGAGGTTGAATTCACTCACGGAGAACTGTGGATACAGAGGAACAGAGGTTAGGGAGGAACTTCATAAATGGAAGGCAGACTATAAGTTATATGTGGATCTTCACTTGCCCCAACCCATGCGTTGTTCAAGCGTCAGCTGTAGTCGTAATCATCCCAAGGCGCATTTATGGGATGAGAAAGGATGAAGGCCAGTGGCAGAACTGACAGCTGACAAACAGGCTAAAGAGGAGATAGCAGAGTCATGGTCAGAGTATAGGGGAGAAACCAGGAGAGAATTGTAAGAAGCCATGGAAGAATTTCAGGAGTATTGTTGACTTCCTTTAGTGCTATAAGACGAAAACTTAAAAGAATCTATTAAATGTTGCATTTAGGAGGTCATTGCTGACCTTTGCCAGAGCAGTTTCAATGAAGTGTAGAAATGGACTCCAGGTTCCAGTGGGTTAAAGGGTAAGCTGGAAATTAATGTATAAAAGTAGTTAATGTGGACTCCTAACTCATTTTATATAAAGGAAAAGAGAGAGGTGACAGAGGTCACAGCTAGGAGAAAGCAATATTCAGGAGGGACTATTATCTTACAAATAATAGAGAGACCTTGAGGGTATTTATAGGCTGTGAGGAAGAAGCCTGTAGATGACGAACGATTTAAAATATAGCGGAAGGATAATAACCAATGCAATAAGATCCTAGGAAGGGTTGGTGGAGGTGGATCCTGGAGTACAGGATTAGCCTTGAGCAGGACTCCTCTGTGTAAGGAGGAAAGAGGATAAAGGTGGTCACAAAATGTGCATTTACAGGGCATGTAAGCAGAAAGTTTGACATTTACAAGTTTGACCTTATAACATACAAGTTCAAGCTATATGCTACTAAAAATTATTATTAGGGATTATATCCGCTAACATCTAAGTGCTTACTGTCTGCTGTGAGCATTATTTCAAGTTTTTAAAAAATAGTATCTCATTTAATTTCATCCTACAGCTCTATGAGTAAAGTATTATCACTACTCCTCAGTCAAAGAAAATGAAGTTTAATGAGTTTAAATAACCTGCCTATGGTCATGGAAATGTTAAGTACCATATCAGAGCTAGACATTTGAAGAGATGGGTCTAACCCCAGGCACCTGTGCTCTTAACCATCTTTGTCGTGGGATAGGAGTGTTGAAGAGAATTGTGGACGCTTGGCAGAATGGACCAGAGGGGTTATCGTGGAGGAGGAAAAGCATTGTCAGTCGGCACTGGGTGCAGCCATAGCTGGAGACCATACATCTGGGTGGCACACATCTGCATAGCTGGGTTGGTTGTCTTTAGCAGCTGTCAGCAGTACAAGTGAGTGATCATATAAGGGAGAACTAGGGTGGGATTTTTTTTAGTTCCAGACCAGATAGATGAGAATGTTTGGGCATGGCCGAGCAAAAATTCCTAAATTCTAAGGATAAAAATAAAACCCTATGAGATTCCTGACAGAAAATACAAGAAAAGCAAAAGAGAATCAGACTGGTGTTGGACTTTAGTAAAACTGGAAGCTAGAAGACAGAATAGCATCTGCAGAGTACTGAGTGGAAAAAGACTGCAGCCCAAAGCTCCATACTCAGTTCTCCACCTGAGCAAGAAAGCAAGAGACACTTGAAAGTAAGGACTGGAGGACATCACCCACCTGAGAAAAGTACTTGCAAGAAGAGAAAATAACAAAGGGATGAGAAAAGAGACCTCAAGATGGAGAAAAGATAGAAAGTAGGTGAGCAATGAAACATGGACACAGTTAAATCTAAAAGAATAAGGAGAGATTCAGGGAATATGTAATATAAGTACAAAATAGGATTTCTTGAAACAGAAAATACATAATACAAGATAATTTTAATAAGACTACAGAATAAAACATACTAAACTTTTATCAAAATTTAGGATTAATGGGAAGGGTAGGGAGAGAAGTGAAACTATTTTAAAAGTCTTGTTGATACAGAGAAATAGAGCATTTGGTGGGAGAAAAGAGCCTTTTAAGTTTCCATCTTAAGTAAGTAAGCACTAACGTGGATAAAGAAGAACATTTTAAAATAATAAATCGCACACAGAACATGGTAGAAAAATACTGTAAGAACATAGAGGAACTGAATCAATAAACTTGAATATAAATACACACTCATCCCTCAGAGAATAACTTTTTTTTTTTTGCAGTACACGGGCCTCTCACTGTTGTGGCCTCTCCCATTGCGGAGCACAGGCTCCGGACGCACAGGCTCAGCGGCCATGGCTCACGGGCCCAGCCGCTCCGCGTCATGTGGGATCTTCCCAGACCGGGGCACAAACCCGTGTCCCCTGCATCGGCAGGCAGACTCTCAACCACTGTGCCACCAGGGAAGCCCAGAGAATAACTTTTTATGTCCATGGAACAGTAACAAAAACTAAACAAGTTGTTGGAAAACCTTGAGAAATTAACCTTAGCAAATTTTAAGTAAATAAAATAGATTTTACAGACCACATTCTCTGGTCACAAACCAGTAAAATTGGAAATATATAATGATAAGTAACTAAAAACTTTAAGTGCTTTAAATTTGAGAAACATTCTTTGACATGACTAAGATTGAAGAAGAGAGAAAAAAATAAAACGACAAATCATCTAGAGAACAATGAAAAAATACTCTTCATTCCCAAGCTATGTGTAACCTGTACTCAGAGGAGAAATTATAGTCTTAAATTCTTAATTAAAGAAGAAATATGAAAAATAAAAAAGTAAGTAATCGTTTTAAATTCAAACAACAAAAAATTAACCAAAAGAAGCTAGTGAGAAAGAATTAAGATAAAAACCCAAATTATGGACCTGGGATATCAAAAAACAGTGCATGCAAATTTCTAGGCTGATCTCTGTGCAAACGCAAATATCAGGTGTGTTAGAGATCAGTATGTATGGAAATGGACTTAGTGTATATAAACTCTCTGAAGACAGTTTTGTCCCTGATCACTTATCCCCACTCCCCATAATTCATCCACCTCAGATTCCTATCTGGAGCTAAGTGGGTAAGCTGAGCTCATGGCCAGCCACGCAGGGCTCTATTGCAGTCTAATTCTGAGGCCCGGGGGACTTTGTTGTCATGCTGCATCTAGCTGATACTCCTGCTCTAAGAACAATTCCCCTGGAAGGAGATCTGTGAAGCTTGGGAATGCTAAATCACTAAGAAAAATCCCATGTAGAAAAGACAAGACCCCAAAACATAGCTAGATTATAGTTTTATGCATTAGTGGGAATTGTAGAACAGATACATGTAAATATATTGTATTTATTTTAAGATTTTAAAATAATTCTCCTTTATTCCTCAATTTATAAATTGTGTAATTTTTATATTGCTGTTGGCATTTACTGAGTATCAGGTTTTCCCACCTTTGTCTCAGCACTGTCACTGACAGTGATCACTAAGGATCAGCAGCTGCTGTTTATTTCTGACTCACTTTGAATCTATGACAAGAGTACCTCTGAAGAGCTCGATTTGTGCTGGGGCCACGGGGAAGGGAGGAGGAGGTATGGGAGAGTGTAATTATCATTTTGAAAATTTGTAAAACCAGACTGTGATAACAGAATAGACAGTGTCTTCCTTTAGGCTTTTAGTACTAATTAGAAGGTGAGGACTTGTGTGTGTGTGTGTGTGTGTGTGTGTGTGTTCTTTACAGAAGAAGTGCAAGTTTATTTAGCATCAAGTCTGATAAAATATGGGAAGGGGGGAGAGGAACTTAAACATCTAAAAACTAAAAAACATCTCCTACAACATTTTGTAATGTCTACTATATTGACATTAGTTTTCAGGCCTTTTTTGTTCTTATGGACCCAAGGAAACTACTAGATATAATAATAATAATAATATCACATTTGTTTTAAATTCTTATTTTTCTACTAGTTGGGATTTTTTTTAGTTATGTTTGGAAGGAAGTTGTGGAAGGAAGCCATACAAAAGAACCTGTATAAATTCTATGAATTGTGTCTGTATCATGCCCAAAGATAAAACTGCATCTATCCATGACACCCTCCTTTTTATGTAATTTTACCCATTTTTCAAATTTCTGATAATAGAGCTAAGCTTTCTCCTGATTTAAGATTAAACCGATTTTCCTCTTTTCTTTCAGAGAACAGCTGGAGAAATTGTTTTATTTTACTGTTCATTTTTCTTTTAATAATATTTGCCTCAAAAGAAAGTATCAGGGAAATGTAGTATCTTTTGAGCAAACACAGTGGCATGGGTTTTCACCATCAGTACAGTTCTGCTGATGCGTCCTGGGGGCTTTTGCATATGTCCTTTAGCTCCTGAAACCAAATCACCCTATTAGACCTAGCTTCATTTCAAATCACTATAAAACATGTGTGATAGATATTTTGTCTTTGACCTTCTACTTTAATTATTATATACCAGCTTTTTCAAGAGTGCCCCTTTGGTAAATGTGTATTTTCTCATTCTGAGCATACTTTTCAAAGAACAGGATTTTTTATGACATTTATGAAGTAGCAAGGAGTTGTTTCTACCACCATTCATTTCACTTTTTTCATGCACCTTCATGGATTCTCTAAAATTTTTCTTATACTCTTAGATTTTAAAAAGAGAAGATGAAGTCTGAACATGTCTTTGCTTTCTTCGTATCTGCCCACAGGACGAATATAAGCCAGAGAAGGCCCTGTCGGAAGAGGACCTGAAAAACGCTGTGAGTGTGCACCACGCACTGGCGTCCCGGGCCACGGACTACGAGAAGAAACCCAATGTGCTCAAGCTGAAGACTGCTGATTGGAGGGTCTTGCTTTTTCAAGCCCAGTAGGTTTCGCTGGTTGGTTTGGTTTGGTGTTTTAGTTTGCAGGGCACCACTTTACACCGAGAAATAGACTCGGGATCTGCAGGGGAAACTGTTCGAGCTGGAGTCAAAGTCAGTAACTGGTTGCAGTAGAGAGACAACTGTCTAAGAAGACTAGAATACAAAATAGAAACCCTAGGGCAAGCTTTTTGTTTGCTGCAAAGTAGCCCTGTGACCCTTTGTCAACCACTTACCACCTCTAGACTGTAATACCCTCGTAAATAAAATACAAGGGTGTTAGTATGCAAGTTCTATCACACAGTGAGTAAAATAGACCTGGATTTAGGGCTTCCCTGGTGGTGCGGTGGTTGAGAGTCCACCTGCCGATGCAGGGGACACGGGTTCGTGCCCCGGTCCGGGAAGATCCCACATGCCGCGGAGCGGCTGGGCCCGTGAGCCATGGCCGCTGAGCCTGCACGTCCGGAGCCTGTGCTCCGCAACGGGGGAGTCCACAACAGTGAGAGGCCCGTGTACCGCAAAAAAATAAAATAAAATAAAATAGACCTGGATTCAGATTACCGTTTCCTAACTCTTCGTCCTAGCCTGTAAATTTAACCTCTTTGAATCTCAGCTGGTGGCTAGTGTAGATAATGATAATAATAATGTTAATAATGTTTATTTCTCAGGGTTCTTGTGGAAGCAAATGAGATGAAGCATGTAAAGAGCCTCACACAGTGCCTGGCACACAGAGGCTGTTCAAGAAGTGTAGATTTTCATTTTGCTCTCTCTCTCTTCTCTCTCCTTCTGAGCCCTAATAGTTTGTGATTAAACTAGAAGGAAAAGACAAAATCATATTGTGGGCAAGGAAATGGGATGGAGTGCCAGTTTAGTAAGGGGTCTGTGACAGCCTTTAGATTAAAAATGGAACACTCCACGTGGAGAATTCTGGATTTATGAAGTAAGAAACTTTGGATTTTTAGAACTGAGCCTCTAGAACAGGAATTTTAACAGCACACATAGCATCAGTGTCCGTGGCAGGCAGCGTTAATTATTCATGGCATGCCTTTTACAGCCTGAGCTTGACTTCAGAATCACTCTCAACACAACACTACCAACTGGCTGCATTAGGCACTGGCATTAAATTTGACATCAATAGAGTAAACACAGGTATCTGCAGGCTTGCTGATCAAAACAGTGGAAGACTAGCAGAGGAAATGAGAACAAGAACCAGGTACTCTGGTGATTTGGGGATGCTGAGCTCGCAAAGGCATGAGATTGCTGACATCAGGTGAGGAGGAAGTTGTAAGGAAACCCAAGTCACACAGGAGTTTTTGGTGTGGGAGATGGCTAGCAGCACAAGGGAGCCACAGCCGGATGTGTAATCACAGCCATTAGTCATAAAGGTCCCCCACGTTATTCTGTTCCCCAGCATTATTGTTTTTAAATGTCTAAAATGCTGGATACGGTAACTAAGGAGAGCTAATTACTCCACGTGGGATTGATGCAGAAATCAGTCGACTGAAATAACAGGTTGGAGAGGCACACGGGTCAGAGAGGCATGCAGGGCACGATGAGGGTGACACCTGGGTGTGATGTCAGGTTAGGGTGGTAGCTTTCAGAGTAATCAGTACAGGAAATGATTTTTAGATGGGCTGACTTCTTGTCCATCTTTTTATTGATTATATACATGGTGGGTATCTCACCTTGTTCAGGACTATTTCTTCCATTGATTTATGAGTTCACAAGTGCTGTCAGTGCTGGGCTCTGCAAACATGACATATAAGTTAAAAGTATGGTACTGACATCAGATTTCCACACCCTCTCAGGTGGCTTTTTTTATGTCCTACTGAGGTATACTGTACATACTTTTAAGTGTACAATGATGTTTAGCAAATTTGCAGAATTGTGCAACACACTCCAGTTTTGGAACACGTTCATCACCCCACCCCAATCCCCTGTGCCATTCTCACCCACAGCCCAGACACCACCAGTTTCCTCTTTGTATTGCCTTTTCTGGATTTTCCATATAAATGCAGTCACAGAATACATGGGCTTTTCTTTAACTCAGTATGAAGTTTTGGGGTCATCCATGCTGTAACCTGCCTCAGCACTCCATACCTTTGCTGCTGCGTGGTATTCCACTGTACAGATATAGACCGTGGTTTTGTTTTTGTTTTGTTTTTAATTTTATTTATTTTTATTTTTGGTTGCGTTGGGTCTTCGTTGCTGCCCACGGGCTTTCTCTAGTTGTGGCGAGCGGGGGCTACTCTTCATGGTGGTGCGCGGGCTTCTCATTGCGGTGGCTTCTCTTGTTGCAGAGCACAGCTCTAGGGGCACGGGCTTCAGTAGTTGTGGCACGCAGGCTCAGTAGTTGTGGCACACGGGCTTAGCTGCTCCGTGGCATGTGGGATCTTCCTGGACCAGGGCTCGAACCCGTGTCCCCTGCATTGGCAGGCAGATTCTTAATCAGTGCGCCACCAGGGAAGCCCTAGACCACGTTTTGTTTGTTCATTCACTAGTTGATGGACATTTAGAGTGTTTTTCCTTTTTGATGCTTATAAATAGTGCTGCTATGAACATTCACATACAAATCTTTTAGTGCCTATATGTTTTTATCTCCCTTGAGTGTATACCTAGAAATAGAATTGCTGGGTTGTATAATAAATTTATAGTTTATAGTTTTTAAGAAACTGTCCAAACTACTTTCCAAAGGGGGTGTATATATCCTTTTACATTCCCTCTATCAGTTTATCCCACAGTTGCATTTTAAAATCAAATTATGTGGGCCTCCCTGGTGGCGCAGTGGTTGAGAGTCCGCCTGCCGATGCAGGGGATACGGGTTCGTGCCCCAATCTGGGAGGATCTCATATGCCGCGGAGCGGCTGGGCCCGTGAGCCATGGCCGCTGGGCCTGCGCGTCCGGAGCCTGTGCTCCGCAACGGGAGAGGCCACGACAGTGAGAGGCCCGCGTACCGCAAAAAGACAAAAAAAAATAAAATAAAATAAAATAAAATAAAATAAAATTATGTGATTGGAAGAGATGAGTTAATTTTTAAATTAATTTTTGACCTAGCCTAGTATCAAATAGAAAGTAGGGGGGTTAGTAAATATTTATTGCGAAGTGATTTTGCTTCATTTCCTTCTGTATCCTTGGGGGATAATCATAGCCTTACACTGTGATGATCCTAGGTTCCAGGGCCTTTCATTGCCATGGTGATTGCTTTTGAAAATGTTAGTCTCCAATGCAGTTTTGTCAGGGATTATTTGTACCAAGAAGAATAAATGATTTTATATGCTATTTTAGATCAGTAATGAGCAATGGGCAAGATGTGATGCACTTAGATACAGAAATACCCTAACATAAATATATCTGTTTCTCATAGGAGTCCAGAGGAAATGCAAGGGTGGATAAACAAAATTAATTGTGTTGCAGCTGTATTTTCTGCACCACCATTTCCAGCAGCCATCGGATCTCAGAAGAAGTTTAGTCGTCCACTTCTGCCTGCCACCACTACAAAATTGTCTCAGGTTAGTCATTTTGATCGTGCTTTGACCTTGGGAAAAAGCACTTTGTAAAATAATCTTCTTAATATTTGTATTTGAATAATACTCCATATTTTGGGGGCAGGGATGAGACCTTGCCCTGGAGGACAGTGTTGTACAAGTGGGGCAAAATGCAGTGTGCTGGCTTTTACACTTCATGTGGGAAGCTGGCACAACTGAGTCAAGGTTGGTAGGACACATACTTTGAATTTGAGTTTCTAAAATTTATATTAGTTTACTACTTAGTCATTCCAGGCTCATTTTTTATTTTTGATTTTTGCTTTTACTAACAGTGCATATTTTTTAAATAACTGGCTAATGTTAGATATCATGGCTTGGAAACAAGCTTTTCTTTCATTCATTCATTTAACTTCTTCTTTTATTGAGCTTTTCCCATATCCCAGACTGTGTCTGATGCTGAGTATATAAAAGTATTCCCAGGGATCCACTCTCCACAGTGCAGTAGGGCAGAGCCTTCCCTGCCTCTCAGGGAGGATCTAAGTGAACCCGGGTGGTTTTCCCAGCTACTCAGGACAAAGCACGCTAGGACTCTCTTCAGATGTATGCACATGAGCTGCTCTCCTTTTGTAGGAGGGACCTCTCTGAAGACCACATTTTGTTGTGTTCCTTTCTTACCTAAAACTCTGTTCTGAGACGTTGCACACAAGCCACGTTTGCCAATTTTAAACCTGTCCGCAGGTGCCGCGATTGCCATTGATTAGTTAAGGATTTTGGAAGCTACTTTGATGTCTTTGTGAATTTCTTATTGGTGCAATAGTAGAAATAGTTTCATCTGGCTTTAATCAACCAAGGCTTGATATTAACTGGCTCCTCTACACATCTGACATCATGAGTGGAACATTTATTAATAAACATGTATCATGTGCCTGTTGTACCTCAGAGACTATTTTTGGCCCTGGAAATAGGAAGGCAAGTGAAACCCAGGCGGTCTCTGGGATCAAATTGGCAAATATAAACAAGCAAGTAATTGTAACGCAGTTTGATTAGAGGTACATGAAGGATAAGTCCGGAGTACTGTTGGGGTGCAAGTTAGGGCCTGGCCTTGGAGGAAGGAGGAGGTGTGCTAGCTAACATGAAGCTCACAGGATGAGCAGCAAGTAGGTGTGCTGTGGGAAAGAGAATGATCCAGCAGAGGGTCCGAAAGGCCCAGAGGAGAAAGCACTGGGATGCAGGAGGTACACATAAGTTATCATATGTGACTTGAGTACAGAGTGTTGTGAAAAGGCAAGAAACGTTCCTCTGTGGAGGTAAGCAAATGCCAAATGATGAAAAGCCTTGTTTGTCAGGTGTAGGATTTTGGATGCTTCACTGGTTCCCAGCATCCTTAGGATAATAGTATAAGCAGGAAATTAATGTGATCAAATCTGTGCTTTAAAAATTATTCTTGTTACGATAGGAAGAAAGTACTAGAGGAGGAAACTACTAAAGCAGGAAGGCGCTTTCAATAATGCAGGGGAAAACTAAGTTAGTTAAAGAGGAGGAGGGCAGAAGTGGAAGGGTTTGGGGCATGTTGATGGTCCTTAGTGCTCCCTGAAGTGAGGAGGAAGGGCTGTCACCTGGGCTTGGACACTGAGGACTGTGGTGTCTGATCTGGCTTTTGGGACCCCATCGTCTCCTGCTTTCCCTCCTGGTGCATCTTCCCAGGGTCCTTTCCTGTGTCCTTTTCCTCTTTCTACCTCCAAATGTTGCGATGAGTGCTCAGAAGCAGACCAAAACAGACACTTGAGAAACCAGAGTTTTCAAGTTAGTCAAGAAAAAAACCCAGGGAGAATGTTATGCCAAGAGAAGGGGGGAAAGATCGGGTACAAACAGGAGAAAAAGATCTCCTGTGAAGTGGCAGCAGGTGACTGGGTCCTACAATGAGAGCAGTTTCGGGAGTGTTGGTGGAGCGGCCGCGTTGGTCATCCTTAAGGGGGATGGAAGGCAGTGAGGATGTGGAGGAGGGGACGTGTGCGAGTCCTGCCCAAGTTCATAAAGACAAGCTGGTGCTGAGAACAGAGGCGGCATGGTTTCAGTAGAGATCCTTTTGTTTCTGTAAATTCATAATTATTATTAACATGAGTTGGATGCTCCCCACGTAAGCATTGCTATTCCTGTCTAGTTCATAGACTAACTACCGAAAAAACCGTTAGGAATAGAAAGGACCGAGCCAGCCCACTTTACAAGGCAGAATGGCATTTAACTTTCAAGGAAAATAAATATTCTAAGAGAAAAGGAAGGTTTTACCTCTTATTGATGACCAGAAAGTATGTGGGCAGACTTCTCCATCTACCCAACTAAAATACGAACTCTTACAGCAAATGCATTTCCCCACTATAATTTTGGGTACTTGACATAAATAGTAAGCCACGTTACATAAGGTAAGAGGAGAGAAAAACAATTGAATAACTAGAGGCAAAAAATACTTTCAAAAGTTGAGTTTTACTCTATTAATTTCACTAGGAATTTTCCAATCATTATCTTTCAATAGATTGGTCTTTCTCACAACTACTCCTATAAAAGATCCGGGGGGAAAGGTGATCTGAAGTTAAAGAGGAACATTAATACATATAGAGCAACATGAGAGCTTTTCCTTGTTCTTTCCTCACTGTAGAACCTACATTTCTGTTTATTTTCTACTTTGAAAAATGTATTACTATCCTATTTATGTATGGGCTGTACATTAGTTAAGTCACTTATACGTGAAAATGAATGTGGTTATCTATTTGTATATTTTTACCACAAGACCATACCACCTTTTTTTTTTTTTTTTCTTTTTGCGGTATGCGGGCCTCTCACCGTTGTGGCCTCTCCCGTTGCGGAGCACAGGCTCCGGACGCGCAGGCCCAGCGGCCATGGCTCACGGGCCCAGCCGCTCCGCGGCACATGGGATCCTCCCAGACCGGGGCACGAACCCGTATCCCCTGCACCGGCAGGCGGACTCTCAACCACTGCGCCACCAGGGAGGCCCCATACCACCTTTATCAAGGCAGAATCTCTTATTTTAAACAAATGTCCTACATTGGAATTAAAAATAGAATGCATAACTTTTTTGATATTTGTCCTCATTTTGAACATGGAGGTACAAAACATGCATATGTAATAGGATCAAAATGACAGGTTCAAGATTTTAAATACGCAAGTAGTAACCAGAAAGAAGCATCCTCTTGTGTCACATAAGATGACCAAACCCTTTCGGGAATTTAATTTCTTTGTAAAAGAATACGATGACTTCCTCCCAGACAAGTAAGTCACCGAGCCTTTGTGGGCCTCAGTTTTCCATCTGGAAGATGAGGAAATTGTCTAGAATGTTTTTAAGATTCTTTCTATCACTAACTCTGTATTTTCTGCCCAGGTCGTCGTGTTTGTTTACTAAAAATGAAAAATGTGCCTTACCTTTGAGAGTAATGGGACAATTAGAAACGAACATGTAGAACCAAGCCCACGATAAAGAACAGGTTAGAAAGAGGGAGAGAGCGTTGATTTGCACACAGCCTGGTGCAGGGGTTTGGGGTGCCCTCCGTTTCAGATGGAGACTCTTGGGGCATGTCTTGGCTGGAGTCACAGTGCACCTTCAGTGAACCTGGAAGATGTGTCCGGATGCGCCCACAGGGCCTCCAGTGCCTTGAAGGCGAGCCCTCCTCCTTTAGCCCAGGCATTCTCAGTCTCGGCCCTGCTGACCTTTTGGCCTGAGTAGTTCTCTGTTGTGGATTGTAGGATGTTGGGCAGTATCCCCAGCCTCTTCGCACTTGATGCCAGTATCATCCCCCAGTTGTGACAACCAAAATGTCTCCAGACATGGCCAAATGTCCTGTGGGGCCAGTCCCTGCTGTTGGGAGCCACTGCTCTAGCCTGGCCGTCTTTCCTTTCTCCGCATGCCCACAGCCTGGCTGCCACTCCCCTAAATCCCAGACCCCTTGGATAATTTCAATTTACAAAATAATGTATAACTGTGTGAGTGCCCTGCTGGAAAAAAAGTCAAACAGTGTTAGGAAAAAACTAAACATTCAATTAGAAGATTGTTTGGTGCTTTTAAAGACACACTGTTCATCACCCTGTCATTTGCAGGCTTTTCTTTAATTTATTCTTGTCTTCTCTCCAAACCATATTAGTCGTCGTTATTGGAATTGATTACTGTCAGAGCAGCGTGGTTCTTTCTGAGCAGCTCTGCTGTGTGGGAGGAGTTGCCTTCTTCTAGTTGTTTTTCATGACCACGTTGCCAGGGCACATTTTTCTTCCTCTGTCGCAGGTAGAGAGACTAGTATGAAAATGTAAGTTTTGTTTCTCCTTCTGGTGTAGCACTCCAAACTTAGGATTTCATGGTTGGCCGTCTTCAAGATCTACTGGACCTCCTTTTCTACTCATCAAAATAGTCATTTTCAGACATTAATGTGCATAAGAATTACCTGGGGACTTATTTAAAGTGCACATTTCTCATCCCACGGCCCCCCGCCTCGATTGATCAGGTCTGGACCAGGGTCCCGGGTAACATGTGTGTTTCTGAGACACACCGGTGTCCTGCCATATGCAGTGCAGACCAGAGACCCTGCCCTGTGACAAAACCTGCCTCCGTTTCACTACTTCTCTGGAGACCTGTACCTCATGACGGTGTCATTTCCTCAGGTATCTTGTTTTCTGCTTTGAATTCCAACCACTGTTCTGTAGAAGTTTGACTCAATGGACGATCACTAAATGCTAACTACTGAGGGCCAGCCTTGTGATTAACCCAGTCGCAAACAGGGGATTCTGCGTTTGCTTCTCACCCTCGTGCTATCCTGGGCTTTGACCACATGGCAGTAGTGCTAAGGACAAGGTGAGTGGGGTAGTGTTGGTTCACAACCTGGCCCCGTATGAGGAGGGCAAGGAGAGACCGAAGAAAGAGGCAGCCACTCCGGACTGGTAGGTGGCAGGTTTAATACGCAAGGGAATTTACGAGGCTTGTCTTGGGCGTCTGAGACACAGCGGATCTCTGCACCTGCCCCCAGGGTCTTAAAGTTTATAAGCAGCCTTAAGTGGGTTCCAGTCAGGTAGGCCGTCCAGATGGTCCCAACACCACCTTACTGTCTCAAGACAGCGTCCTTGGGCAGCTTCTAGCAAGGGGAAGGCAAGCAGAACGCACCTTCCGAGGGTGGGGGCTGGATGAGGAGCCTCCGGGTGCCCAGGTCCAGCTCCAGGGTCAACCGGCTGACTCGCCCTCTCAACGCCCCTCTCCACAGGCAGACGTTGGGAACAGAGGGCTTTCAGAGGATGAAGGCATTCTCAGAGTGTGTCCCTCACTGGCCAGAAGCACACCCTTCCCACCCCACTCAATGCCATACTTTCAGTCCTGTCACTTCTACTTCCTACACATCTTTCATATCCTACCCACATCTCTTAATTCAGACTCTTGTTATCTTGTACCCAGATCACTGGTGTCCTAATTTTTTGGTCATTTACCTTATCAACACTAAATACTTGAGCAGATATCCTTCAATATGTGTATTTTTTAATAAAATATATTACATGTCTTACTATCAGTATAACATGAAAAAGTGCTGAACATCATTAGTCATTAGGGGTATACAAATCAGAACCATGAGATACCGTTAGGATGGCCAGAAGTTTTTTAAAATTTTTATGAAAAGTAATATATTGGTGAGGTTATGGAGAAATTAGAACTCTCATATATTGCTGATAGGAATATAAAATGAAGCAGCTTCTTTGGAAAACACTTCGGTGGTTTATCAAATGATTAAACAGAGTTAGCATGTGACCCAATAATTTCACCCCACTTTGATAACAAGAGAATGAAAACATACATTCACATAAAAATTTTTACATGAATGTTCACAGCAGCATTATTCAAACAGCCAAAGGTAGAAATGGCCATCAGCTGATAAATGGATGAATAAAACCTGATATATCCATACAACGGGACTTTCTTCAGCCATAAAACAGTGAAGCACTGATACATCCTACAGTGTAGATGAACCTTGGAAAGCTTGCTAAGTAAAAGAAGCCAGTCACAGAAGGAACGTGTTGTGTGATTCTATTCCAAAAGGGTCTCTTTTAGGGGATCTAAAATGTCATAAAATTAAATGTGGTGATGGTTGCACAGCCCTGTGAATATATTAAAAAATCTCTGAATTGTACATTTCACATGGGTGATTTGTGTGGTAAAGTGTGAATTATATCTCAGTGCTGATTTTAAAAATTCCTCCCAGTGGATCACCTTGCCTGGGGCGCATGCCCTGCCTTGGAAAACTCTGGCAGACCCTTCCTAGAACCACGGGAGATCTCCCTTCCTCTCATCTTGCTTCTCTTCAATCCATCCTGCACAGTTCTGGCTAAAACATGATTGCTTTGATGTCACTTAACCTTAACTGGCTCACGTTTGCAAACAAGATGCAGTCTAGACTCCTTGGCATGAACTTGGACCACACTTTGTTTGCTACACCTTTTCAGAATAGACAGCTTTCGTATCCATTCACTAGAGGGTTGAATTAAATAGTTAACATATACTAGGTACTCAATAAAACAATTAGGTTATTATGCTGAAGCTCACTAAACACTGCTTAAGGTCTTTAAAACCGTCTTAAACGTGAAATGATGAAACAAAATCTTTCTGATGGTGCTTTCAGCAATAGCCCCCCCCTCGGGCTGACTTGAAGGCAGGTGTTCTTTAGTCTAAATTCCTGCGGCTTGGGTTTGATGAAGCTGCAGTATTTAGCAATTTGACCTGTTAATTGCCTAGCAGATTCCTAGAAATGCCATTACCTTCTAAATCATATCTACTTTAAAACAGCACAAGGAAACAGTCTGAGGTCTCTCTCTTTACCTTCCCTTTTTTAAAAAAGTAAGTCAACTTATTCCATTTTTAAAAAGTAAGTCAGTTCCTGTTTCCTGAGAGACCCATATATCAGGTACTGTGTGAGGTGTGTGGGCATTACAGAAATAGCTCAGACTTGGTTTTGGCTCTCAGCTAATGGAAGCTGAAGGGGTCAGTTGATGTTAGGCAGGTCACGTCTACAAGCCAGAACGGTGCCTCCCGTTCTGTCCCCCGCCCAGCACCATGCTAGACACTGGATGAGCTGAGAGAAGGGAAAATGACCTTGCATCACCTCCAGAGAGCTTATAAACAGTAGAGGAGACGACGTTCCCGCAGGGGTCAGGGTATGTTTTGTACTGAGCGTGTGGTGTAGACTTGTAAGTGCCGTACAGGCAGCAGAGGAATCGGCTGTGAATCCGGGGAACTCTGGCTTTGAGTGGGGTTTGCAGAAAGGACCCGGTTGTTAAAACCGGATGTCTAAGAGCCACGGGAGAGAAGGCAGTTGAGGACCAATGCGTTTACCAAGAGCCTTGACGGCTCAGGTCAGCCCTGATCCAGCAGGGAGCAGACTGTTTTGAAGCTCGTGTTTTCAGCAGCCCTTTGGATTTTATACAGTTGTCTGGAGGCTCAGGGTTGGGAGAATGGGGCTGCTACCCCTCTGCCTTTACCTGTGGGGCCTCAAGCAAGGACTTGACCTTTCTGGATCGCCATGGCCTCCAAGAGGAAGAGGTTAGAGGGGCGAAGGCCAGGTTCTCTTTCACTTTAGAATTCCTGGGGTTCTGTATTCCACAGTGGGAAAAAGCACCCAGCACAGCACCTGTCAACCTCGTAGGTGTCCAGTTAGAGTGCGGGCGGACAGCTGTGTCCTCCCCCTGCCCAGACCTCTGCCCCTCCCTCTGGTCTTCTTCCTCCCTCCCCTCCCTAAGTCTTACGCTTGGTAGAAAAGGATGGAGAGCTGACTTCTGGGCCTGGCTGGTGGCTGAACCGTTGGGCTGAGCTTCGGAAGGGAAGGCTCCTGCACTGTCTCAGCCCTGGACTCACTGTGAGATCTTGAACACTGGCTTGCCTGTCCCCATTGCCTCAGCAGCTAAGAAATACTTTCTTCATGAAATTAGAGTTTGGTATTTTTTTTAAACATCTTTACTGGAGTATAATTACTTTACAATGGTGTGTCAGTTTCTGCTTTATAACAAAGTAAATCAGCTGTACATATACATATATCCCCATATCTCCTCCCTCTTGCATCTCCCTCCCACCCTCCCTATCCCACCCTTCTAGGTGATCACAGAGCACTGAGCTGATCTCCCTGTGCTATGCAGCTGCTTCCCACTCGCTATCAGTTTTACATTTGGCAGTGTATATATGTCCATGCCACTCTCTCACTTCATCCCAGCTTACCCTTCCCCCTCCCCATGTCCTCAAGTCCATTCTCTACCTCTGTGTCTTTATTCTTGTCCTGCCCCTAGGTTCTTCAGAACCTTTTTTTTTTTTTTTAAATTTCATATATATGTGTTAGCATACAGTATTTGTTTTTCTCTTTCTGACTTACTTCACTCTGTATGACAGACTCTAGGTCCATCCACCTCATTACAAATAGCTCAATTTCGTTTCTTTTTATGGCCGAGTAATATTCCATTGTATATATGTGCCACATCTTCTTTATCCATTCATCTGTCGATGGACACTTAGGTTGCTTCCATGTCCTGGCTATTGTAAATAGAGCTGCAATGAACGTTGTGGAACATGACTCTTTCTGAATTATGGTTTTCTCAGGGTATATGCCCAGTAGTGGGATTGCTGGGTCGTATGGTAGTTGTATTTTTAGTTTTTTAAGGAATCTCCATACTGTTCTCCATAGTGACTGTATCCATTTACATTCCCACCAACAGTGCAAGAGGGTTCCCTTTTCTCCACACCTTCTCCAGCATTTATTGTTTGTAGCTTTTTTGGTGATGGCCATTCTGACTGGTGTGAGGTGATACCTCATTGTAGTTTTGATTTGCATTTCTCTAATGATTAGTGATGTTGAGCATCCTCTCATGTGTTTGTTGGCAATCTGTGTATCTTCTTTGGAAAAATGTCTGTTTAGGTCTTCTGCCCATTTTTGGATTGGATTGATTGTTTTTTTGATATTGTGCTGCATGTGCTGCTTGTAAATTTTGGAGATTGATCCTTTGTCAGTTGCTTCATTTGCAAATATTTTCTCCCATTCTGAGGGTTGTCTTTTCATCTTGTTTATGGTTTCCTTTGCTGTGCAAACACTTTTAAGTTTAATTAGGTCCCATTTGTTTATTTTTGTTATTATTTCCATTTCTCTAGGAGGTGGGTCAAAAAGGATCTTGCTGTGATTTATGTCACAGAGTGTTCTGCCTGTGTTTTCCTCTAAGACTTTTATAGTGTCTGGCCTTCCATTTAGGTCTTTAATCCATTTGGAGTTTATTTTTGTGTATGGTGTTAGGGAGTGTTTTAATTTCATTCTTTTACACGTAGCTGTCCAGTTTTCCCAGCACCACTTATTGAAGAGGCTGTCTTTTCTCCATTTTATATTCTTGCCTCCTTTATCAAAAGTAAGGTGACCGACCATATGTGCATGGGTTTATCTCTGGGCTTTCTATCCTGTTCCATAGATCTGTATTTCTGTTTTTATGCCACTACCCTACTGTCTTGATTACTGTAGCTTTGTAGTATAGTCTGAAGTCAGGGAGCCTGATTCCTCCAGCTCTGTTTTTCTTTCTCAAAATTGCGCTGGCTATTTGGGGTCTTTTGTGTTTCCATGCAAATTGTGAAAGTTTTTGTTCTAGTTCTGTGAAATATGCCAGTGGTAGTTTGATAGGGATTGAATGGAAACTGTAAATTGCTTTGGGTAGTATAGTCATTTACACAATGTTGATTCTTCCATTCCAAGAGCATGGTATGTCTCTCCATCTGTTTGTATCATCTTAATTTCTTTCATCAGTGTCATAGTTTTCTGCATACAGGTCTTTTGTCTCCTTAGGTAGGTTTATTCCTAGGTATTTTATTCTTTTTGTTGCAGTGGTAAATGGGAGTGTTTCCTTAATTTCTCTTTCAGATTTTTCATCATTAGTGTATAGAAATGCAAGAGATTTCTGTGCATTAATTTTGTATCCTGCTACTTTACCACATTCATTGATTAGCTCTAGTAGTTTGCTGGTGGCATCTTTTGGATTCTCTATGTATAGTATCATGTCATCTGCAAACAGTGATAGCTTTACTTCTCCTTTTCCGATTTGGATTCGTTTCATTTTTTCTTCTCTGATTTCTGTGGCTGAAACTTCTAAAACTATGTTGAATAATAGTGGTGAGAGTGGGCAACCTTGTCTTGTTCCTGATCTTAATGAAAATGGTTTCAGTTTTTCACCATTGAGAACGATGTTGGCTGTGGGTTTGTCATATATGGCCTTATTATAATGAGGTAAGTTCCCTCTATTCCAATTTTTGGGAGGTTTTTTATCATAATTGGGTGTTGAATTTTGTTGAAAGCTTTTTCTACATCTATTGAGATGATCATATGGTTTTTATGCTTCAGTTTGTTACTGTGATATATCACATTGATTGATTTGCGTATATAAAAGAACCTTTGCATTCCTGGGATAAACCCCACTTGATCATGTTGTATGATCCTTTTAATGTGCTGTTGTATTCTGTTTGCTAATATTTTGTTAAGGATTTTTGCATCTATGTTCATCAGAGATATTGGCCTGTAGTTATCTTTCTTTGACATCTTTGTCTGGTTTTGTTATCACGGTGATGGTGGCCTCGTAGAATGAGTTTGGGAGTGTTCCTCCCTCTGCTATATTTTGGAAGAGTTTGAGAAGGATAGGTGTTAGCTCTTCTCTAAATGCTTGATAGAATTCGCCTGTGAAGCCATCTGGTCCTGGGCTTTTGTTTGTTGGAAGATTTTTAATCACAGTTTCAATTTCAGTACTTGTGATTGGTCTATTCATATTTTCTATTTCTTCCTGATTCAGTCTCGGCAGGTTGTGCATTTCTAAGAATTTATCCATTTCTTCCAGGTTGTCCATTTTATTAGCATAGAGTTGCTTGTAGTAATCTCTCATGATCTTTTGTATTTCTGCAGTGTCAGTTGTTACTTCTCCTTTTTCATTTCTAATTCTATTGATTTGAGTCTTCTCCCTTTTTTTCTTGATGAGTCTGGCTAATGGTTTATCAATTTTGTTTATCTTCTCAAAGAACCAGCTTTTAGTTTTATTGATCTTTGCTATTGTTTCCTTCATTTCTTTTTCATTTATATCTGATCTGATCTTTATGACTTCTTACCTTCTGCTAACTTTGGGGGATTTTTGTTCTTCTTTCTCTAATTGCTTTATGTATAAGGTTAGGTTGTATATTTGAGATGTTTCTTGTTTCTTGAGATAGGATTGTATTGCTATAGACTTCCCGCTTAGAACTGCCTTTGCTGCATCCCATAGGTTTTGGGTCATCATGTTTTCATTGTCATTTGTCTCTAGGTATTTTTTGATTTCCTCTTTGATTTCTTCAGTGGTCTCTTGGTTATTTAGTAATGTACTCTTTAACCTCCATGTGTTTGTATTTTTACAAATTTTTTTCCTGTAATTGATATCTAGTCTCATAGCATTGTGATCGGAAAGATACTTGATACGATTTCAATTTTCTTAAATTTACCAAGGTTTGATTTGTGACCCAAGATATGATCTATCCTGGAAAATGTGCCATGAGCACCTGAGAAGAAGGTGTATTCTGTTGTTTTTGGATGGAATGTCCTATAAATATCAATTAAGTGCATCTTGTTTAATGTATCATTTAAAGCTTGTGTTTCTTTATTTATTTTCATTTTGGATGATCTGTCCTTTGGTGAAAGTAGGGTATTAAAGTCCCCTACTATTGTTGTGTTACTGTCAATTTCCCCTTTTATGGCTGTTAGTATTTGCCTTATGTACTGAGGTGCTCCTATGTCGGGTGCATAAATATTTACAATTGTTATATCTTCTTCTTGGATTGACCCCTTGATCATTATGTAGTGTCCTTCTTTGTCTCTTGTAATAGTCTTCATTTTAAAGTCTATTTTGTCTGATATGAGAATTGCTACTCCAGCTTTCTTTTGATTTCCATTTGCATGGAACATCTTTTTCTATCCCCTCACTTTCAGTCTGTATGTGTCCCTAGGTCTGAAGTGGGTCTCTAGTAGACCGCACATATGCTGGTCTTTTTTGTATCCATTCAGCCAGTCTGTGTCTTTTGGTTGGAGCATTTAATCCATTTACATTTAAGGTAGTTATCGATATGTATGTTCCTTTTACCATTTTCTTAATTGTTTTGGGTTTGTTATTGTAGATCTTTGAAAAGTTCCTTTGGCATTTGTTGTAAAGGTGGTTTGGAGGTGCTGAATTCTCTTAGCTTTTGCTTGTCTGTAAAGGTTTTGATTTCTCTGTCAAATCTGAATGAGATCCTTGCTGGATAGAGTAATCTTGGTAGTAGGTTTTTCCCTTTCATCAGTTTAAATATGTCCTGCCACTCCCTTCTGGCTTGCAGAGTTTCTGGTGAAAGATCAGCTGTTAACCTTATGGGGATTCCCTTGTGTGTTATTTGTTGTTTTTCCCTTGCTGCTTTTAATATTTTTTCTTTGTATTTAATTTTGATTAATATTTGTCTTGGCATGTTTCTCCTTGGATTTGTCCTGTATGGGACTCTCTGAGCTTCCTGGACTGGATTGACTATTTCCTTTACTATAGTTGGGAAGTTTTCAACTGTAATCTCTTAAAATATGTTCTCAGTCCCTTTCTTTTTCTATTCTTCCCCTGTGACCACTATAATTCGAATGTTGGTGCATTTAATGTTGTCCCAGAGGTCTCTAAGACTGTCCTCAATTCTTTTCATTCTTTTTTCTTTACTCTTCTCTGCGGTAGTTATTTCAACTATTTTATCTTCCAGGTCATTTATCCGTTCTTCTTCCTCAGTTATTCTGCTGTTGATTCCTTCTAGAGAATTTTTAAATTCATTTATTGTGTCGTTCATCATTGGTTTTTTGCTCTTTAGTTCTTCTAGGTCCTTGTTAAACATTTCTTGTATTTTCTCCATTCTTTTTCCAATATTTTGGATCATCTTTACTATCATTACTCTGAATTCTTTTTGCGGTAGACTGCGTATTCCTCTTCATTTGTTTGGACTGGTGGGTTTTTTCCTTGCTCCTTCATCTGCTCTGTGTTTTCTGTCTTCTCACTTTTCTTAAGTTACTGTGTTTGGGGTCTCCTTTTCACCGTCTGCAGGTTTGTAGTTCCCGTTGTTTTTGGTGTCTGCCCCCAGTGGGTAAGATTGGTTCAGTGGGTGGAGGGGACTGGTTCCTGTGTTCTGGTGGATGAGGCTGCTTCTTTTCTTTCTGTGGGCAGGACCGCATCTGGTGGTGTGTTTTGGGGTGTCTGTGACCTTATTATGATTTTAGGCAGCCTTTCTGCTAGTGGGTGGGGTTGTGTTTCTGTCTTGCTAGTTGTTTGGCATAGGATGTCCAGCACTGGAGCTTGCTGGTCATTGAGTGCAGCTGGGTCTTAGCGTTGAGATGGAGATCTCTGGGAGAGCTTTCACCATTTGATATTACGTGGAGCCAGGAGGTCTCTAGTAGACCAGTGTCCTGAACTCGGCTCTCCCACGTCAGAGGTACAGGCCTGACACCTGACTGGAGCACCAAGACCCTGTCAACCACACAGCTTTTGGGAAGTCTGAGGTCTTCTGCCAGCATTCAGTAGGTGTTCTGTAGGAGTTGTTCCACATATAGATGTATCTCTGATGTATTTGTGGGGAGGAAGGTGATCTCCATGTCTTACTCCTCCTCCATCTTGAAGGTCTCCCCTAGAGTTTGATATTTTAAAGGAAAATATGAAATTTTCTTCAAAGTCAAAATATATAAGTAGGAAAAAATTAAATATTAAGTGACATCATCTGAAACTTGCCTTTTGGATAAAATTTCATTGTATGTGCTATCACAGGTACTACCAATGTACATCACTTGATATATAACAGTAGTTTTTCTTGCATCTGTTACTTTAATGCCACTACTTAAGCTGTGACTTTCTAATTTCAAACAGTTTCAACAAGTACATGCCATTTGCTATCACTGTTCCTTTTCTTTGAACTTTGTCAGGTGTTTTTCTCTGCCTTCTGTGAAATCCCCTTTGTTAGCATTGTCCCATGAGAATGGTCTGCAAGCTTCCCTAATGGATTCTAAGGGCAAAGACAAAAGGGAGGAGAACAGCAAGCTTCCTGATTGGTCTTTCTTCATGGTGGATATTACAGATTTAATTGCGTGAGCCTAAGAACATGCTGCATCTTGTGGCTCCTGCCTTCCTCCTTCTCCGTTTTTACATCCACTTTTGTTAGGAAAGTCTATGTGTCTCCTGTATGGTGGGATTCTAGCATTGAAATAATTTGCGTGGTCTGTATCCATTTATGCCCGTAGGAACCACTTGGAATTTTTATTTCAGTGGTGAAAATAGACAGATTTAAGAGGCATGATTTTAAAATGCTTCTATTTTGAGATTATCTCCTTGATTCTTGCTTCATGAAGATGATGAAGCTGGAGTAAAGCACTGCACGTTGCATTTAGACATTTATTTGACTGTGAATAAACTGTACACTATAAACTATAAACTGTGAGTCATTGTACTTACAGATCTGGACTCAACAGAAAAATGTGTCCAGTGTTTCAGCAGCCAGTTCACAGAAGAGGAATTCCAGTAAACATACGAAAAGATGTTCATCCTCACTTGTAATCAGGAAGATGTAAATTCAAATCATTTTATACCCATAAAATTAGCAAAAATTTGCAAGTGTGATATCAAATTTTGGCAAGGATGTAGATAAATGGGAAGTTTCAAGCCTATTGTAGAAATGTAAACTGGTGGAAGCACTTTGGAAAACAGTTTAGCGTCCTTTTAAAGATGTACATTTTCCAAAATCCAGAAATTTCAGTTCTTGCCGATCACAGGCAGACTTCAGAGACATTGTCGGTTCAGTTTCAGACCACTGCAATGAAGTAAATATCTCAATAAAGCACGTCACACAGATTTTTTTGGTTTCTCAGTGCATATAAAAGTTATGTTACACTGTACCCCAGTCTACTAAGTGTGCAATAGCATTCTGTCTAGAAAAACTAGATACCTTAGTGAAGAAATGCTTTATTGCTAAAAAATGCTAACCATCATCTGAGCCTTCAGTGAGTTGTAGTAGTAACATCAAAGATCACTGGTCACAGACCACCATAACAAATATAATCATAATGAACAAGTTCGAAATATTATGAGAATTACCAAATGTGGCACAAAGACACAAAGTGAGCAAATGTTAGAAAAATGGCATCGATAGACCTGCTTGACACAGGGTTTCCACAGACCTTCAGTTTGTAAAAAAACACATGATCTGCTAAGTGTGATGAAACAAGATGTGCCTGTATGCTATAGGGAAATTCTTGCTCATATTCACTAGGCAACATGCATAAGAATGTAGCATCATTTATAGCAGCCCAGAGAAACCAAAAACAACTTAAATATCCTTCAGTAAAATTTGAGGTTGAGGGAAGTCAGAACCTCTACTATTTTGGAGGGAAAAGCATAGGTCACTACAGTTTTTAGAATAGCTTCTTTCAGAATGATTATTTCTTGATGGCATCGCTTGTCTCAAAAAGGAAAAAAAAAATATGCAGGTAGGTCTTCATCTGTAGTGACAGACAGGACAGCGCTGCTGAGGACGTGGAATGGAGAAGCCAAGTTGTGCAGCCCTCAGGGCGGGCGCTTGACTCTGCAGCCCGTGCCTTGCCTGCTTGAGTGTCTCTCAGGAGGCCTGGTCTCAACTCCGTGGCAGTTACTCCTGACACAGGGCTATGAAAGCATTTGGTTTTGTGACCAGGGGCCTGGTTAAGGGGGCTGGCCTTGCCCTTGGTTGCCATTTTTCGAAGGTACACGTGGACCCTGGCCTGAGGAAGTTGGTAAGATGTAGCAGCAGAGGCATGTTGGACTGTTTGGATGATTTAATGTCATTCATCATAAGGGATGTTTTAAAGTGTGCTACAGTTGCTTATTGATTTTTCCGGATGCTAAATGGCTTAATACTTTCCTGCAGGAGGAACAGCTGAAATCTCACGAAAGCAAGCTGAGGCAGATCACCACAGAGCTAGCCGAGCACCGCTCCTACCCACCTGACAAGAAGGTTAAAGCCAAGGAGGTGGATGAGTACAAACTCAAAGATCACTATCTGGAGTTCGAGGTGTGTTGAACCTAAATGTAATAATTGCCTGTACCTGAGCTATTTTATGATTTTTTTCCATGAGGCAGGTTTTTTTTTTTTATACTTACTGTAACTGTGGGCAATGTACCTTGACCCTGCCTCTCCCTGGGGAGCTCTGTGCAGGGTCTAGGTCATGGTGGGCCCTCATGTTCATGGTTCTGTTTAAGCATCAAACAAGCATCCAGGAATCATTGCCAGTTTATGCACTTAAAAGCAAATAGCCTGCGTGTTGGAATAGCAGGTGCTGGCTGCAAGGCAAAAAAACAACAAGTAGATGGACATGCCAGGGTGGACAGCTGCTTTCTCTGTTTCTGCACCTCTTCCAGCACAGTCTTAGTCAGAAAAAGTACCGCAGAGGAAATGAGCTACAGGGCGACATGATGCTTCTTTCCTGCTGCCAGGCAACAGATGCATTTTTCCTCTTACCACTCACTCCCTTCACAAGGGGGCTAGTTGTGCACATCCATATACTATAGCAAGTGTGGTCATTAAAAGGGATGGGGAGGATCCGTACACTCTGGGAAGACAGAAAATTTAAAAGCAAGTTGAAAGCAGTATAAATAGCAACTGTTACCTTTGGCTACATTTTCTCCCAAGTTAGCGTCAGGGTTATGCAGGATCCTCTGACCCTCCCCCTTCAGCTGCCACTTAAAGACACTGAAAGTATCTCTTTTTTTAAGTTGATGGCCTGTAGTCCCAAATGAAGAACAATCCTCTTTAAATTATTTACAGTCTTTTTCTGTTGAGTGTGTTGAATCCATCTTTGTTCTTTTTCGTTGTAGCTCTGGTCTATTCTACTTATTCATCTCCTTCTTCCCCATCTTACAATCGTGTTTCTTCCTTGGGCTTGGAATGTAGCGTCATCTGAGCACCCTCGCCCTGGCCCCTGCCAGCCCCCAGGGTCTGAGCAGGAGCCAGATCCCGGTGCTCGGCCTCTGCGGTGTCCCTCCTGTCCCTCGCCTGCCACCGGTGTTGCTTTTATGCCTCTCCGCCCAAGTGCTGGGTTTTCCTGTCACCCCTGAGCCTGGCGGCTGCTTCCTGTCGTCAGTTCATCCTGCATGCTCCTGTCAGTTAGCTTTCTAAGGCATGCGTCTGCTCAGCAGCTGCCCTTGCTTTTCCCCACAATTTACCTTCAGATAAAGTCCAGCCCTTAGTCTGAGAGGATTTGGGTTCCTTCTGTCTTTCCACAACACGGTTCTTCCCACCACGACCTCCATGGATATCAGTCACATTTCTGCCCGCTCTCCTCTCTCCAAACACGCTTTGTACGCCTTTGTTCATCTACTTTATTCTGCCCCAAATGCTCTTCCCCTTATTTCATTTCTGAAAATGCTGTTCATCTTCCAAGATGCAGCCCTATGAAAAGCCTGCTCTAAACCTGCTGGTTACCGTCCTGCACGGTGACTCCTGTTATGGTGATTTCAGGGAGTCTTTGTATCTATGGCTTCCACGCCAAGGCTGTGAGCCCTTGGAGTGCAGGGGCCTCAGGTCCATTTTTAATCTCTGCTCTGTGCTTGCTTTTGGGCTGCACAGGATTTCATGGAAGCTTTTAAAAGTCTTTTTCTGAGTTATAAACTTTCTGTTACAAAATGTGACATGTGGTCCCCTGCAGGTCCATGTACTAGTTTTCTTCATGGTTAAGCAGGTCCTTGCTCTGGGCAGATGAAGAAAGATCTTTCTTTTATTAAAGGAGAAAGTTTATTAGCTAAAACTTTGGAAGCCTTACCAGCAAAAGACTTGAAAAAAATACCTTTTAAAAAACAAGAAAACTAAGCAGCTCATCTCTCCCCACGCTTGTTCATTCTTGGGAGATGGGAGTTCTCAAAAATCAATCACAATTCTTCACGCGCCTGGACTGGCTTTCAGCTGTAGGCCCTTTTAGTTTCACACGTGCTAATTACATTTCCCAGCACCTCAGTCCCCTGCTGCCAGCCCTCAACACCTTGCCCTGAGCCCTGGGCTCAAAGGCTACAAGTCTCTTCCCAGGAGGCAGGGGCGGTGGCAGGACCATAGAAGGGATGCCACTGCTAGAAGCACTCCCTGCTTTTGCATCCACTGTGGTGCCCCTTTTCTGAAAATGTAACTCAGCAAAAGCCGGCATTTTCATTTCCTGACATGAACTTAGACCAACGTTTGTGGAGATAAGTCTTGCTTTCATCAAATTGTCACATCAGTTTCTTCCCTGGTGGCTCAGCAGTTGAGCGTCTGCCTGCCGATGCAGGGGACGCGGGTTCGTGCCCCGGTCGGGAGGATCCCACATGCCGTGGAGCGGCTGGGCCCGTGAGCCATGGCCGCTGAGCCTGCGCATCCGGAGCCTGTGCTCCGCGGCGGGAGAGGCCACAACAGTGAGAGGCCCTTGTACCGCAAAAAAAAAAAAAATTTGTCACATCAAGGAGCCTGAAGATTGCATTCCAGGACTTTGGCTCATTAAAATCTTCTCATATGGTAATATGTCAGGCATGCTGGATTGTCTGTCGAACTGTGTTGACCTGTGTCACCAGAAAGGCAGATGGGCACCTCACTTCAGGGAGGTTATCTCAAAAAATTTTTGTAATCTTTTTTTTTTTAAGTGAATCATTATTTTTCACTAACTTAAAATTGAAGTACTTTATCTTTTCGAGTCCACTTTGCTGTTAGTTCAGCCACCAGAATTTGTCTTGTGTGTGTGCCTTAGAGACGCTCTGCAGAGAATTCAGTGCTTGGCCTTTTACAGCCTTCCCTAGCAGACTGCTCTATTTCCTGAACAGGAGGTCTGAGTGTTACTGACCATCCTATGTACTTTGTTCATTGCTCTATCCCAGCTTCTGGAATATGGACTGAGTGCTTGATACATATTTGTTGAGTGAATAAATGGAATTTTGTCATTGAGTATAAAAGATAACATCATAGGAAGTGGTTCCCTGAGAAAGCTTAGTAGCTCCCCTGAAAACAAATGTGATAAGCAGACAGCAGTGTCTGCAGTTCATTGTGACCTCAGATGGACAGTGACAGGAAGGGAAGCTTGAATCCCATCTGCATCCTTGTCACCAGGGAAGAACACAGGCCGGAGCCTCTTCTCTCACCTGTTCCTGCAGTAAGGGGCTCCCTGTGGTTTCAGAGCAGTTCTTGTAATTTTCACATCTTGGTACGAAAAACATCTTTATTTTGTTAGAATATTAAGCTGTTGGTAATAACACTGGGGTTGTTTCTAACTTAATGCGTTTCAGTTATTTATATCCCAAGTTGCTTTGAGTACAAACAGTTCTTCGTAGTGGGCCAAATTCACAGCTCTTTCTATGACTTAGAAATTCTCCAAACCCTGACTGACAGTAAATGATTAGAAACTCTGGTAAATAAGAAGGTTCAGTGGTTGTTTTTTGTTTGTTTGTTTTAACAACTTTATTGGAGTCTAATTGCTTTACAATGGTGTATTAGTTTCTGCTTTATAACAAAGTGAATCAGTTATACATATATCCCCATATCTCTTCCCTCTTGCGTCTCCCTCCCTCCCACCCTCCCTAGCCCACCCCTCCAGGTGGACACAAAGCACCAAGCTGATCTCTCTGTGCTATGTGGCTGCTTCCCACTAGCTATCTGTTTTACATTTGGTAGTGTATATATGTCCATGCCATTCTCTCACTTTGTCCCAGCTTACCCTTCCCCCTCCCGTGTCCTCAAGTCCATTCTCTTGTTTGTTTGTTTTTGAAGTCTATAAAAAGTCTACAGAGAACAAGGAGAATTCCATCGATCTCAGCCGTAGCCTGTAAGAATATTCACTATTGCTGTAAGCAGCAAACTCCCCTCAGAATGGCTGTTAGTTGACCAAGTTCATGCCTCTCTCTCTTTATTGCATATTCATAGGGGATGGGGAGGGGTGGCATTGCTTTGGTTTTGATTGAATTGGTTCCCCCAAGCTATGGCTGTTACTTGTTTAGAAGAGTTCCTGTGGAGTCTGATCTCAGTTTTGAAAGGGTTGTTAGGCATCACAGTCTGTGTAAGAAACTCGCCATCATTTCCCAGTTTCAAAAAATAAATACCAGAAATGGCCTCACTTCTTTATAACTTATTTCTACTTTATTCAGTTCCCTTTTCACTTAAAAATGTTTAACTGATCTCCATCTTTCTAGTACATTTGGAAATTTATCAGGATGTGGGACAGGTGGGTGATTTGTATCACATATAAAAACTTATAAAGCTCCAGCCACTCGAAGCACAGTAGGCTGGGCTGTGCCCGATACTCCTGGGCCCTTTAAGAAACAGCCCTTGCTAGCACTGTACTTGGCCCCAGAAATTTGTCTTTATGTCTCTTTAGCAGTTAAAGTGAAGATACTGTTTGATCCAGGATGTTTTTCATGTGACATTTAAGATGTTTTCAGTGGCATAAGTTATTAATTCTTAGACCTGAGTAGGGAAAGGGAGACCATAGCAACCCTAACCTATGAGAAGTGTGACTGGGCTGTAAGAGGTTTGCTGAGGAGGGAGGGACTCCTGAGGGCAGGCTAACAGAGGCTCCCGGGTTCACTGCAGAGCCAGTGGAAACCTGGCAGGCAGCACCAGACCAGTGCATTTCATGGGCCAGCAGACCTAAGGTCAGAATGATTTCTTTGGCCATCGCAGTGCTGGATTTGTTTTCACTGAGATTTGAATGCATTTAGGCAAGACCTTCAGGGTCCTCCCCACCACCCCTTAGTATATCAGGCCTAGCAGGCATCCACATTTGTGTTGCTGGCCTGGCCCCTGGGGGCGGTTCAGTTTGCCATCCCTGTACAGAGGCTGCAGATGGTTGGATATGCTTTGTGTCTTCGATCTTTGAACATGGGCTTTGGAATCAGCTGTCTCTTCGTGGTTAGAAAATGGATACTTCCAGGTACATGTGTTCGCAGGTTCCAGTCCAGCAGGAAAAGAAGTCCACGTCCCCAGTGACTCTACCCAGATGCAGAATAAGTCCCCTTGGCTGAATGGGCTAGAAATCAGCCACATGCCCACTCCTGAATTTCGACCTGGAGTAGCACATGCTTATGGCTTAAGGCAGGCAGGGCCCACACGAACCACATGGCTGGAAGCTCAATTTTAGAAACAACAAATGTCCATTCTAGTAAGACATGTAAATCTCTTGGGACGGAATATTTTAAATCTAGAAAATCTAGGGCATCCTTGAGGCGTGATGCATCTTTTTCTGAATTTCTAATTTTTGGTGGCATGTAAAATGGCGCGATTCCTTCTGAAATTGATGTATTTGAAATAAGAGCACATTCCATACAGCGCCATTCAGGAAATTCAAAGCAGCTCATATCAAGGAGCGCACGTCATATGAATTTCTGGGTGTAAGCCCTCCGTTTTATCGTTGGGCTATTTGTTGCATGGTGGGTAGGTGGTGGTTTGATGTATTTCTTTTTGAACAGATTCTCTGCTTGTGATCTTAGCCCTGCTCGCTCAGATCGCTCAGTCTTTGTCAACATCAGATGAATAATTTTCACGTGACGGTCCACTTTTTCTCTCACAGGAGCAGTGCAAGGGCATATTTCAGTGCACTGCCAGCCGCCACAAGGCTAATCCACCTCTGAAACAAGACGATCTAGCTGTTGATTTGTGAGTGGCCTTGTTTGTAAAAGTACAGAGATAGCTGTGATCACCATCTTTCTTCCTAGCGAGGGGAGAGCCTCAGCTGAAGGAGAGTCTCAGTCTCACTTGAAGAGTCGTCTCAGTCTCAGTAACAGAGTCTAGCCTGGAATCCAGCACTGTCTCCTTTATAGAAGACATCACAGAGGTGATCCCCGGTCTGGATCAGAGAAGCTAAGATGTGGCAGGTTAATAGAATTCTTGGGGAAGTTTAGGAATTTTCTTTTTCTAGTAGAAGGCTAAGTGTTAGAGTCTAGAGACCCAGGTTCAGCAGCTGCCCAGGCATACAAGTCCAGTTAACTACAGAGACAGGAGTCTTGCATTGCCGTTTGGAGTTGCATTTCATATGACACGATGAGCGAGGGCTGCAGGGCGCTGGATTTTCATCTGTAAAAGATGACGCACGCTTCTGAAGGGAGGAGAAGCCTAGCAACAGGATCCTTTGAATCGCATTTTAAACAGATGATTGAGAAGCAGAACAAACAGCCAGTCACGGGACCCGCAGTGACTCTGTCCCTGAATCCCTCCTTACACCTGAAGTGTCTGCTCTGAGGAGGGTCACTGCTTTGGGTGAATGTACTGTCTGCCAGAAAAGGGCAAATACTTGCAATTATAAAATAGTAAAATTAGGAAAAGGGATGGACGGGCAGTTAGGAGGCCACTTTAGTCTCATCCTTGGTGTGTTTGGTACTAGTTCTCCTTTCTGGAGCTCAGTTTCTGGCTGTGGAGACGAGATGGGATTGGGTGAACTAACCTATAAGGTCACCTCCAACTCTTTGTTTTTGATGCAAGATACATACTAACAGCAAGCAGTTTATTAGATTAACTCACTCTCACGATGATCCCTGAGAATGGTGTTAAACGTAAAACAAGAACCGTTCAATTTGGGGACGTCAGGGGATCTGGACCTGCTCTGTCCAATAGAGATATAGTTCAAGCCACATATACAATTTTAAATTTTCTAGTAGCTATGCTTAAAAATAAAAGGAAACTGGTAGAATTAATTGCAATAATATTTTTCAACTTAACACAATATGTCCAAAATATTATCATTTCCACGTGTAATCACTATAAAATATTAAGATATTTGACGCTTTTTTCTTCCTAAGTCTTCAAACTTTAGTATACCTTTACACTTAGGGCACATCTCGGTGTAAGGTGGCCACATTGCACGTGCTCGGGAACCGCCTGAGGCAGTGGCTTCTGTGCTGCTCAGTCCCCCTAAAAGCCAGCTGGGACAGGGAGGCCTGGTCACAAGTGGGGTGCAGGTTTCACGCATAATGGAAGAGGTGCAGCTGTTGTGCACCGTAGGACTCTACAGTAGTTTGCGGACGGTGTCCCTTCTGTCTAGCTGCCTGTGCTGTGCCTGTTGTTTACTGTTTTGATTGTTACTTCTGGGTGGGGATTCAGTAAAGAAGAGGCCCACCTGGTGTGAGCGCTGTCACCGCAGTGACTTGTGAGAAGGAAGGGCCCCTTCAGTCTCCCCACAAAGCTATTCTCATGCAAATAGTGTGAGCGGCCTCCTTCGCAATTCCCTTGGACTTTGTGGTAAGTGACCCTCCCATCCGTTGGTTTGCAGACTGCTGGTACTGTCCGCCCTTTCCTGTGCTAACTCTGTTTTTTTATTTTTACCCAGAATACTTTATCTCTGTCTAACTACTTAAGGTTTCTTCCTACTACTTTCCATAAGAATCTGTATGCTTTTGATGTAGGAGTTTTAAAAACTTGTGTGCTTGAGCCCCTGCTCTGAGATGCAGAGGCTTGTTGGAGCAGGCTACTGTGGTTCTTTAGGTGTATCTAGTTCAGAATTACTCAATAGACTTATAATGAAAACTTAAAATGTTTTCAGAAATGTTCTTCTGGAAATATTAGGGAAAAATCATATGCAAAAATCCTATGTTTGTACTAGCCTTCTCAGTACAGCCCTCACTGGAAGGCTGGAAGCAGGTCCCCCGGTCACGGACTTGTTGCAGGAGCACCTGTCTGCCTGGACAGCTCCTGGAGGTGTGGCTCATGTGCACGAGAGACACGTTGGGGCCTCTCACCGGAGGTTTCCTGCCTGACCAGTTCCGGCCCTTGGCCAGTTTGTGGACACAGTCAACCACAGCTGACTTGGTTTCCCATGTGCCTTCCCCTCCCCGGACCAGCACTGCGTCTTCATCCACGTGTCAGGCTTCCCTCCTTAGAGTCCTGGGAAGCTTATAGCTGCCCCGCATTCTGCCACTTGTGGAGCTGAGACTGGAGGGGGCAAGGGACTTGCTGAGGCCTGGTCGCTCAGTGTTCTGACTCCACGGGTCGAAGATACTTTACCAAGACAGGCTCAGAATTGTAAACAGAACTGGTGAGATGGAAGAGAGATATTTCAACTGGGCCTGCAGAAGGTGCAAAACTGCTTTGAGCTCAAAAGCAATCAATATATCTTAGGGATGAAGTGTCCTGGGAAGTCAGTGGGGAAGGTAGTTTACCTTCAAAGTTTCCCCAAATCCTACTTTAAAAATTTCCTAGAAAGACTGACCTGTCCCCTTATGACAGGCATTGGCGTTTTGGGACCTGTGCACATGACAGGCCAGCTGCCACAAAGAGTCCCGGGAGCGTGCTTCTGAGAGAAAGCGTGTGCGACTTTAGGGAATCCCAGTACAGCCAGAGCACAAACTAAATATAAACCAAGGATTAAGAGTGTGGCCTGTAGGGGTTTCCCTGGTGGCACAGTGGTTGAGAGTCCGCCTGCCGATGCAGGGGACACGGGTTTGTGCCCCGGTCCGGGAAGATCCCACATGCCACGGAGCGGCTGGGCCCGTGAGCCATGGCCGCTGAGCCTGCGCGTCCGGAGCCTGTGCTCCGCAACGGGAGAGGCCACAACAGTGAGAGGCCCGTGTACCACAAAAAAAAAAAAAAAAAAAAAAAAAAAAAGAGTGTGGCCTGTATAAGAGTGTTGTCATAACAAATTAAAATTTTGTTTTAGATGTGAGTTCCCTAAGGAAAAACTTAGTTTGAGACAAACTTTTATCCCATAGGAGTTAAATTTAGCCTCTTATCCAGATAAGTAGTATTTCTCTAGCTCAGATTACTTATCTTGGGTATGTAGAAACTTGACTTCACATCTCTGTGTTTCAAAGGACAAATTTTTTTTCCATTAAACTTGTTAATCCCATTGATCCAGAGTTAATTTTCTTTTTCCAGTTAATTTTACACTCAGCTATTGTCAAAACCCTCATGCAAGGCCACGCCGGGCAGAGCCCCCAGAGCCAGGAGCCTGACCCATGGCTAGGTGGGAACTGGACAATTCTTGAGTTTTCCACCTAGAAAACAAACTGTGTTCTATTTTCTAAGTGAGCTTTGTAGACTTTTAAATTGAGAATTTCGAGTTTAATTTCTAAGAAGAGAAAAAAAAATCTGGGTACTAATACTGACTGGGTTTATAGAAAGGGTTTCGAGAGCTGGAGAAACAAAGTGTGAAGAGTGAGAAAGGCGGCAGCGTTTTAAAAATCAGCTCTCAGAATTGGGAAAGCCCTCCTTGACACCGAAGGCCTGTTCTCCACAAAGATGTTGCAAAGGGAAAGGCACTGCAGGGGATCTGCCTTCCCGGGCCTGGCAGCAGGGGGGGCCTGGGAGGGACAAGCACAACAGAGGTGGCCATTGAGCCCTCGCTGCTCTCTGAAGGGCCTGTGGGAGCTCTGGGGGCAGAGACCAGACGCCTTAGGAGCATCAGACCAGGACCACAGGATGGAGACAAAGACACGCTCAAAACGCTTTCTGCAGACCCAGTGCTTTTTGTCCGTATTAGAGTTTTTTGACCTCTTCTGCTTACATTATTATTAGAAGTAAGCTTTTTATTTTAGTTTTTTTTAAATTGAAGTCACAAAGTTCATTTAGAGAGCAGTCGAGCCAAAAGGTAGACTGAAATGAAACAATAGAATTCACACTGCCTCAGGTTTTCCCAGTAAGCCACGAATACAAACTATGCGACCGAAAAATGTGTGTATTTGCTATATTTTGGCAGTGGGTTACCATTACAGGCAGAAGCCTGATAGGAGAATGGCATAGGGAAAAAACGTTAAAATTTTCTTTTAAAAATGTAAGTCCTAGCATAGCTTTCAGATAAGAACTTATAGAAAGCTCTGTTTTTAATGTATTGCTTTCTTAAGTTAGCAGGTAGCAGAGGGTGAGCCAGCCGGGCAAGAAGAAAGTCTGCAAGTCAATTCTGCATCGTCCTATAGAATGCAGAGTGGAGATGAGCAGTTTCTTCCAGAGCTCCTTGTTTTGTTGGCTTGTTTTAATTGTTTTGGTTTGTTTCTTTGTTTTCCAGTGTAGAGATCTAGGAGCAAAAAGTGTTTTGCTATGTACATGACATGATTGGTGTTCTTCTTTCATTTTAAGCTGGCCTTTTACCCTTCCTGACTGAGAAGGGGAAATGTCAGGAGGAAATGTATTCAGGACTTGATTGCTGGTGCAGTGAGGTCTGAAGGCAAATGGCAGTGCTAAGTTAGAATTGCCGTTGCAGTTTTCTTTTCATTTAGGCTGTTACTATTGTATTCATGTATCAGAGGTCAAAAGGAGATAGTGTTATATTAAATGAAATGAAAAATGGTATGCAGAGCTCAAGAGAAAAGAAACTGCTCCATCAGATGTGGATGTGATTAAACTTCTTTTCAGATAATAACAATACTCAGGGTTTTTTTTTTTTTTTTTTAGCACTTAACATTCAACCTAAGCCACAGCTTACTTGGCCTTGGATACTGTATTGTTTTGTTCCTCCCTAGTAAGCATTGCTGCTAGTGAAAGGGATATTTTTCCTACATGTTTGAGAAGTATTCTTACAGGTGATTAAAGACCAACTTAATAAATTAACGTTGCAAAAAAATGTAGTAAGGAGGTTACAGAGTGAAGAAACAACTTGATTTTAGGAGAAAAAGAAGCCATTAGCATTTGAATTGTCTTTGGCTCTCGGCGGTCACAGAAGGTTTTATGGAAAGCACAAATCTTACGAAGGAAATCAAGAGAGAGAGCTTGCTGAATGGACAAAACCACAAAAGCAGTGTTCAGATGCTTCTCTGCAGAGAGTAGCCACTGAGCTTGGATTTGGTAAAATCCCATCTCAATTTTCTGATAGTGGGATAAGCTCACACAGTTATACTGCTATGAATCTGTTCATACTGCCGGAGAATCTCTGAGCAAGGAAGCTGAGCGTTCAGCTCTGAAATTTTTAAGAATTGATCTGAGAATGAATCCACAGAGACTACGACAAAACCTTTAATAACGGGGCTTCCCTGGTGGCACAGTGGTTAAGAATCTGCCTGCCAATGCAAGGGACACGGGTTCGAGCCCTGGTCCGAGAAGATCCCACATGCCACGGAGCAACTAACCCCGTGCACTACAGCTACTAAGCCTGTGCTCTAGAGCCTGCAAGCCACAACTACTGAGCCTATGTGCCACAACTACTGAAGCCTGTGTGCCTAGAGCCCATGCTCTGCAACAAGAGGAGCCACTGCAGTGAGAAGCCCGCGCACCGCAACAAAGAGCAGCCCCCGCTCGGTGCAACTAGAGAAAGCCCGCGCGCAGCAACGAAGACCCAACACAGCCAAAAATAAATTAATTAAATAAATAAATTTTTTAAAAAGGGAACAACTGTGAAAATGATTTTAAAAAAAGGAGGAGGCTTCCCTGGTGGCGCAGTGGTTGAGAGTCCGCCTGCTGATGCAGGGCACACGGGTTCGTGCCCCAGTCCAGGAAGATCCCACATGCCACGGACCGGCTGGGCCCCTGAGCCATGGCCGCTGAGCCTGCGCGTCGGGAGCCTGTGCTCCGCAACGGGAGAGGCCACAACAGTGAGAGGCCCGTGTACCACCAAAAAAAAAAAAAAAAAAAGACCTTTAATAACGTGACCAAAGGCCATAACTGTCCCCAAAGCACATCGCATTCTCAGGCTCCCTCTGTCCTTCCTAATGAAAGTACACCCTGGAAGGGCCACGTAGTGAAAACTAGCAAGGATTTAGGAAAGTGAATCAATGCCATAGTTAGTGGCCACCTGCCCCCAAGACTGCTCTTTTCACTGTCACATTGCTTCCCACAGACTTGCGTTCTGCAGCCCATCTCATCTTTAACGTGCCCGATCTGGAGCTATGTTCATGCTTGCACAGTAGTTACTTTGTGGCATGAATTATATTAATTAAAACATTCATGGTTTTTTGTTGTTTCTTCTTCCCTTTTTACTATCTGGTGATGAACATTATTGTCAGAGCAAAAGTGTAAAACCTCCATATTGTTATTATTTACTTGTTTAATGTCAGCAGCAGGTTCCCTCCCATGTTAATATTGATGAGGCTGCTACTCTGACCCACAGAGCTTAGAATCTTAGGTGAGTGTTGAAGTATTTTTCCAAGGGTAAATGTGATCCTGGTGCATTACATATAAGTCACATGCAAGAGTCCTAAGGCAAAGGAATTCACATATAAATGACCGTTGACAGACTCTTATCTTTTTAGTGGATGCTTTTGTTAGAAGGTAAATTTAGAGGCGGCCCCTCATGTCAGAATATCTAGTCACTAACAACTGAAGAACCACCACACTCCACACTCCAAAAGTCATTTTTCACTTTTTTTTTTAAAGCTCTAAGTGAGTAATAAAATTTGGTCTTCATGTACTACTACATAAGAGACACGCAGAAAATATGTCTCTGTTTTAGGAACCTCAAAAGTATGATATAAACTACTTTTCTTTCTCTGTAGAGAGAGAGCCCCAGTCTTAAGTACGCAGCCTCAGCGCACTCTGCAGGGTTTGCGCAGGTGGCGTCTTGACAGCCGTGGTCTGGATGTGGGGGGCATAGACATGTCTTTGCTGAGTGGTGCCACTTAGGGTCAGACCTTAGCATTTTTGTAGAAGACATGGGAATGGGGAACACTGGAGGTGAAAGAGCATTCCCTAGAGGCTACTGACAGAGGGGCTCATCAGGCATCTACCTCTGCATCTATATCCGTGGTTTTATTTTTCTAGAATTTGCCACTTTGAGAGTTCAAAATATGTCTTCTATTAGATATGAGAAATTTATTTTCTCATTTGTTCCTTCTTTCCATTTATACACTCATCCAATGTTTACTTAGTGTGTACTCTGTGTTCTCTGTGCTGGCGATATATTAACAAGCAAAAGCCAAGTCCTTGCCCCCATGTGATTGCATTCTAGGATTGGCAGGGGGAAGATAGACAAGATTGTTTCATAAGCAAACTCTAAGGCTCGTGGTGAGAATGCTAAGGAGAAAAATAATGCAGTGACCAGCGTGAAGAGCAGGTATGGCAATTTTAGGTCTGGATGACCAGGGAAGGCCTCTGCATAAAGGAGACATTTGAGTGAAGACTGAATGGGGTGACGGAGACCAGGGAATATGCCCTGTGAGCTCCTGGGGCCATGCTTCTTGGGCAGAGAGAGCAGCAGGTACTAGAGCCAGGAGTGTGTTGGCTATGTTCAAGGACAGCCAGGAGGCAGGGTGGCTGGCACACAGCATGCCCGGGGGGAGCAGTAAGACACCAGACTGGGGGGCGGGGGTGGCCCTGATGGGGGTTTCCTAGGCCAGTGTAAGGATTTGGGGGTTGGAAGGGTTTTTAAGCATGAGAAGCCCTTGGAGCATTTTGAGCAGATGACACACTCTTACAGTTTAGCCCGTGACTCTCTTTCTAGAAGAGGGAGCAGGGGGACCGGAGAGGGAGCTATCGCAGTTATCCAGGCACAAGGTGGTGCTGCTGGGTCCAGGCTGGAAGTGGTGGCAGCAGAGAGAAATGGTTGGCTTCTGAATTTATTCTGAAGATCGAGGGGCAGATGGATGTGGGATATGGGAGAAAGAAGAATCAAGGAGCAAAGTTTTCAGTGTCAGATTTCCGTCCTCAGGATTTTACAAGTATCTCCACGCTGCTCCCTAGTAAATACTAGTATACTAACTAAGCATTACCCAGATCCAGAAACTGCTGTGGGACAGCTTGTTGGCTAACTCTTACAATCTTGATAACCTACGTGTTGTAGGCTTATAGGGGAGGACCAAGAGAACTGTACTCTAGCACCCATGGCGAGCAAACAACTGCTGTAAAACTATTAATGGAAATAGTAAAATAGTCAATGGATTTAATACTTATTATGGGACCACAGTATGGCTTAGAGTGGAATCACATCCATCAATAATTTGTTGAATATTCAGAGAAAACCCAACAAAACTATGTTACACCAAAGCTTATTAATTAAGCATAAATAAATAAAGCTAAATAAAATGATGACAGGAAGTGCATGTACAGCTCAATTGAGATGCTGTTTTTTACTGAAGTACAGTTGATGTTGCATTAGTTTTGGTGTACAGCAATGTAATTCAGTTATAAATATATATTCTCTTTCATATTCTTTTCCATTATGGTTTACTATAGGATATTGAATATAGTTCCCTGTGCTATGCAGTAGGTCCTTGTTGTTTATCTATTTTATATATAGTAGTTATATGTAATATTTGCTCATCCCAAACTCCTAATGTATCCCCTCCCCCTTTCCCCTATGGTAACCATAAGTTTGTTCTGTGTCTTGTCAGTCTGCTTCTGTTTTGTAAATAAATTCATTTGTATCATATGTTAGATCCCACATATAAATAATATCATATGATGGCACTATTTCATTCTTTTGTATGGCTGAACAATACTGCAGTGTGTGTGTGTGTGTGTGTGTGTACCCCACATCTTCTTTATCCATTCTGTTGATGGACACTTAGGTTGCTTCCATGTTTTGGCGATTGTAAATAGTGCTGCAGTGAACATTGTGGTACATGTCTCTTTTTGAATTTTGGTTTTCTCTGGGTATTTGCCTGGTAGTGCGATTGCTGGGTCGTATGGTAATTCTATTTTTAGTTTTTTAAGGAACTGTCATACTGTTTTCTATAGTGGTTGCACCAATTTACATGCTCACCAACAGTGTAGGAGGGTTCCCTTTTCTCCACACCCTGTCTAGCATTTATTATTTGTAGACTTTTTGGTGATGGCTATTCTGACCGGTGTGAGGTGGTACCTCATTGTAGTTTTAATTTGCATTTCTCTAATAATTAGCGGTGTTGGGCATCTTTTCATGTGCCTCTTGGCCATCTGTCTGTCTTCTTTGGAGATATTTAGGTCTTCTGCCCATTTTTTGATTGAGTTGTTTGGTTTTTTTTTGTTATTGAGTTTTATGAACTGTTTGTCTGTTTTGGAAATTAAGCCCTTGTCAGTCAGTTGGGATGTTGTTTTTGTGAGTGGGTCCAAGCTGAGTGTTGACCATTTTATTACTCTGCAAATAATAGAAAACTTGACTAAGTTTTTAAACAGTCTAAACATTCTTTATCTCACCTAAGAAAACTCGAAGTAGATGGTCACTGGCTGCTTGAGAGTTGCCACCAAAGATGTATGATCTTTCTAAATTTCTGATTTGCTATCCTTAGCACACTGGCTTTTTTGTTTTCATGCTTATCGTTTCATGGTTTCAAAGTGCCTGCCGTAGCTCCGAACATTTCATCTCCCAACTTTTATCAGAGCACCAAAAACTGCTTCCATGGAAGTACCCTAGTCGGCTCTCCTTACATGTCACTGGCCAGGTCTAGGTCACAGGGCTGCAGCGTTGACTGGCAAGGGGATGAGGGTTATCCCGTCTGTGTTAGACCACGATTCCTGTCCCGGGGTTAGGCTAGACCATGACACCCTCAGTGAAAAGCACAACTCCGTCAGCTGCAAGAGGAGGCTGCTAGGGAAGCAGCCAACAGTGTTTGCTGCTCTGCCCTCTACCAGCTTCTTTGGCTGAGATTGACCATTGGAACATGACCCTCAGGTTTTCAGTCTCTGAACTGGCACATCAGGTTAAAAAGTGATTGAGAAGTACACTTCCTGCCGCTGCTCTGCTTTTCCCTGAACACCAGCTCTAACCTAAAAAAAATTTCAGGATTGGTCTTAGAACAAAGAGTCATGTCTTCTCTGAAAGGAAAAAAGAAAATAAACCGTCCCAAAGATGCCACATGGTTGCATTGTTAGGAAGAAGTCTGACTTCCCACCCCAGAGGGGAGAAGCCAGGAGAGGTTTGGAGAAGAGGTTTTTTTTTTTTTTTTTTTTTTCTTTTTTTTGCGGTATGCGGGCCTCTCACTGTTGTGGCCTCTCCCGTTGCGGAGCACAGGCTCCGGACGCGCAGGCCCAGCGGCCATGGCTCACGGGCCCAGCCGCTCCGCGGCATATGGGATCCTCCCAGACCGGGGCACGAACCCGTATCCCCTGCATCGGCAGGCGGACTCTCAACCACTGCGCCACCAGGGAGGCCCTGGAGAAGAGTTTTGAGGGCAGTTCTAACCCTTCACACCTCGGGCTGCATTCAGGGCTGCCTGTCTTTGCTCAGAGGCAAGCTTTTTTTGGCCCCAAAGCCTCTGGATAGAGGTTTCAAATTTGGTGAGTCTGTAATCCCAGAAGAACGTAGATCACAGTCCTTCCAGTAGTCCTGAAGAGTCCTGAGATTAAAGATAAGTTTTCCTAAAATATTTTAAAGAGGAATTTGGCTTGGCCACAGAGAATGGTAGAAAGCAAAGCTGTATTACTGGGTTTAGTAGCCTGTGTCCCTGTAAGCCCTTTTAACTCAGAAATAGAGCACAGCCATTGGAAGTTCCTAAACAAACCCACGTTGTTTTTTTCCTTATTTCTCTCAACATCTGAGCAGTCCTGGTTGCTGGCCCCCTTTCACCCTTTGCTTTGCTTTGTCTTTTCTTCTCATCTGATGATTCATGTCCTGCCACTCCTCTGTGCTCTGCCTTTTGTTTGTTGATTGACACACTGATGTAATTTATGGGGGCAACTGCTTTGCAGCTGGAGCTGTCAAATGAGTGGATGAAATTGCTTTTCTTTATGCATTTTTTTGGTGAATTTTCCCAATAATGTCAGTTTCTTCAAAAGCTAGTAGAAAATGGCCCAGTCACCTTTTCTTCTTTTGTCCTCTTTCAAGTCATCTAAAAAAATTGTCCTTCATATCCCTTTTATTGTATAAATGCCCTAGTTTTGTGAAATAGTATGCCTCACATTGATTTTCTGAATGTATTTTTAAACTGTCTTTAGATAATTTTACTAAACCGTATTCATCTAAAATACAGTTCTTTCCTGCATTTTGTTCTTGCCACCAGGGCAGTTTAGAGACAGATTAAGTCTCTAAATTCCTAGAGTGAATATGACTTTGGATTTATCTGATGCATAGACTACTGTGTAATACTGATGACATGTTTTTATTAGCATATGCCCTTATTAAACCCTTATGTATTGATAGCTTTCTGAGAAAAGATTAATATTTTATTTCTTTGTTACTTCTTTACTAAAATTGGAATGTGTATCAATTAGTGATGCTTTCATCTGCAATTAACAGTACCTGAGGCACATGAAAAGGTGCTCAGCATCGCTAATCATCAGGGAAATGCAAATCGAAACCACAATGAGATATCACCTCACATCTGTCAGAATGGCTATCATCAAAAAGAACACAAATAACAAATGTTGGCGAGACTGTGGAGAAAAGGGAATCCCCACCCCCGCTACAGTGTTGGTGGGATTGTAAATTGGTGCAGCCAGCGGGGAGGGATAAATTAGGAGTTTGGGTTTAACAGATACACACTACTATATATAAAATAGATAAACAAGGACCTACTGTATAATAGCACAGGGCACTATATCCAATAGCTTGCAATAACCTATAAAAGAATATATATATTCTTTTTCAGATTTATATAAAACTGAATCACTTTGCTGTACACCTGAAACTAACACAACATTGTAAGTCAACTCTACTTCAGTTAAAAATAAAGTTGGTGCAGCCACTGTGGAAAACAGTATGGCAGTCCCTCACAAAACTAAAAACAGAACTACCATGTGATCAGCGATTCCCCTTCTGTGTGTATATCCAAAGAAAATGAAGACACTAATTCAAAAAGATAATGCACCCAATATTCATAGCAGTATTATTTACAATTGCCAAGATATGGAAGCAGCATAAGTGTCCACCAACAGATGAGTGGATAAAGAAGATGTGGTATATATACAATTGAATACCACTCAGTCATAAAAAAGAATGAAATCTTGCCATTTGTGACAACATGAATGGACCTAGAGGGTGTTATGCTTCGTGAAATAAGTCAGAGAAAGACAAATACCATATGATTTCACTTATACATGTAATCTATTAAAAACAAAAGAGATGAACAAACATAACAACAAAAACAGAGTCATAGATACAGAGAACAAACAGGTGGTTGCCAGAGGGGAGAGGGGTAGGGTGAGGAGAGAAATAGGTGAGGGAGATTAAGAGACACAAACTCCCAGTTGCAAAATAAATGAGTCAAGGGTATGGGGAATATAGCCAGTAACTATGTGATATCTTTGAGTGCTGACAGTTGGTAACTAGACTTATCATGGTGATCATTTTGAAATGTATAGAAATGTTGAATCACTATGTTGTGTAATAGGAACTAACATAGTGTTGTAGGTCAATTATACATCAAAAAGAAACAAACGAATAAACAGACGCATAGAAAAAGAGAACAGATTTCTGGCTGCCAGTTGGGAGGGGGAAATTGGATGAAGGCAGTCAAAAGGTACAAACGGCCAGTTATAAGATAAATAAGTACTAGGGGTGTAATGAAACACATGATAAATCTAATTAGCACTGCTGTATGTTATGTATGAAAGTCATTAAGCAAGTAAATCCTGAGTTCTCATCACAAGGAAAAAAATTTTTTTTCGCTTTCTTTAGTTTTCTATCTATATGAAATGATGGATGTTCACTAAACTTTTTGTGATCATTCTTTCATGATGTATATAAATCAAATCACTATGCTGTATACCTTAAACTTATACAGTGCTGTGTGTCAATTATATCTCAAAAGAAACTAGAAGGAAAAAATGTGGCGGAAAAAACCATTACCTGATTAACAGTGGCTTAACCCCAAAGGGTATTTATTATTCATACTTAGCAAGACAGTCAGAGGTAGTAAGGACTTCGAGAGTTGGATCCAGCTCATTGTGTCACCAAGAACCCGGGCTCGTCTGTCTTTCCATTTCCCCTCAGGCCTAGCATGCTGTCCTTTTGCCTTCACACCTGCTGCCGCATGTCACAGGGTTACAGCTTTAGGAATCACATCCATGTCAAGGAAGGAGTAAGAGTGAAGGCTAGCACCAGTGGCTTCCCCTCTCCAGCCTGCCCCTTTCGTCAGAAAGCAAAATCGCTTTCGCAGAGGTCCCCCAGGAGAGTTCTCCTTATACCTCAGTGGCCAAAATATCACGCAGCCCATCTTAGCTGCAGGAGTGTCTGGGAAAGTAAGTATTTGGTCTTATCAACAGTGGGAGGGACGTAGGAGAAGAGGGGGGTTGAAAATGACTTTTGATTGGCCAAACCTACAGAGTCTCTCTGAGTTGTCATCCTAAAATACACATTCCTGCATATATTTTCATACCCAGGAAGGAACTGCAGCTTAAGAGTATGGGTTCCAGAGTCCTAATCCCAACTTCACTTCTTCACTGTCTTGGATTTATCTCTGCCTCTATTTCCTTTACTGTAAAACAGGGATAATAACGTACCCAATTGTATATGATTCTTGTGTTAATGCCCTCAAGTTAGCCTGTGGGCACCCCATAATGTCATCATCGTCAACCAAAGCTTGGCACCTCAACATGGCTACTGACCAAACCCAGAGCAAGCTTAATGACTAGCAGCTTTTCCCTACTTTTGAACAAAACAACTTGAAGTGTAGTTTCAAGTAGATTCAGCTTCATAATTATTAACTTAAAACAGATATATAAAATCTCAATTTGACCAGAAAAATCCCTAAAAGACTTAGAGTTATAAAAGACTTTGCTGCCTTTGTTGGGACAATTTATAACTGAGCTGTTCTTTTGCTTAGAAAGAAAATACTTTAGGCCTTCTACAGATCCTTCATGTGTTGAAGCAGTATGATGAGAGACTTATTTTGACTAGAATCTATCAAATCGGGAATCTGAGATCCTTCTATAATTTGCACTGTGTACACAATAGCTCTATATAGTGACTCAGATACAAACTTAAGAAAAGAAAAGCAGCACCAGTAAAGGCTAGAGAAAAAAATCTCTGCAGTGTTCTTCTCAATTATTCTTAGAAAAAGATACCCAGAGACAAGAAAATCAAAGAGCCGTTTAAAACATAGTAGACACTCAATGAACAGTTGATGCAAAAAATTGTGTAGAATAAAGAACAGCATCAGGGAATAATTTAAAGTTTTGCAAGAAACCATAGTACTCTGAGAAGTTGGTAATCCTAGCAGAAAAGCCATAGCAGGAAACCCAGAGCAGCTTCTAGGAAGTGTTAGTGGTCCTGTAAGGGACAGGAGTCCAGGTTCACCACCAACTGCTTCCTCAAGTTGGGAGTAAAGAACCGCACCCCAGCCAGGTTCAGGGGAGGCCTTGGCCACGGCCCTGTGGGACGGCCCCAGTGGCTACAGGCCTGAGCCTGAGAGCCATCTGATCCCCAGAACCAGAGACCGCAGCTCTTCCAACTCACACTTGCTTGTGCTGAGCGTTCAGGAAGCAGGCTTCCTCCGTCTCATAGCCATTCCTGCAGAATGCAGAGCAGAGGAGAACTCCCATTCTATCTTTATGTCTTACCGAATCGATGAAACCATCAGTCAGCCTCCTGAGCTGCCAGCCCCGCCCTTCGGGAAGTGAGCTCGCTGGCGCCTTGCGCCGTGTGCCTGTGCCAGTGTACTGACCCCTCTTCTCTGACTCCCTGCAGAAAGCCCGCTATGAGATGTATGTCCGCCTTCTGAAAGAGGGGGGCCTGGAGCTGCTGAGTAGCAGCGGTGGAGGGGGCGCCGCGGGCCTGAAGAAGTCGCACTCCAGCCCCTCGCTGAACCCAGATGCATCTCCAGTCACCGCCAAGGTCAAGAGAAACGTATCGGAGAGGAAAAACCACCGACCTGAAACTCCAAGCATTAAGCAAAAAGTCACTTAGAATCCATCTGCGGCCAGGAAGTGCTGGTCGTGGAGCAGAATAGAGTTTTTCAAGATCTTTCTGGTGAATCCGTGAATATATTTAAAACAAAGTCTGTGACTAAATGGTGCATTAGGAACCTTTCCTATTGTATATTTTTGTTAGTTTCTGTACAGATTGTCTCTTTGCTCTTGATTTCTTTGCTTTGATGATTTCCGCTACCTGATAACTAATGCACCTTTTGTGAGGGGAGGGGATCATGATTTCAGAATGGATTATGCATCGCTTCTCCCTCAGGGTTCCCTCATTTGCACTCTGCTCAGTTGTTTTGTGTGTTCTCAAATCAGCTGTTACACTTTTTTTTTTTAAGGTTAAAGATTTAATCCATTGTGAAACACTTAACTGGACAAACTTTGTAGTTTAGAAAATTCTAGCCAGAGTTAATATAAGCCTTTTCACGTGAAATCTTGCCCAGTCACAGAGGTAGAATCCAGCCCTCGCGCTCGCAGAAGTTCAGTTAAGAGTTACAGTCGCGGGAGGTGCCACTCCCCTGTGAGGCCTCACGCATCTGAGTGCTTAGTGTTGAGTCCGGCCCTGCTGGTGGGGGTAGATGGGGGCAAGGACCTCAGGACTGGGGAATTTAAGAAGCATGTTAGCTCGCTTGAAGTGTAGATTCCATTTCAGCCAAGCAAGGAAGGAGGAAGTGGCGTCTTTTGAAAGCTGAGGCAAGGTGGCCCCAAGTTCATTTTGTTTTCTAAAGGATAGTGGCAACAGTGGACTCTTGGGGGCTGCGAGCTCTGTGTCTGATCTGCCGGAAGTTGTTACCTCACTCCCACAGGGTCTAGACAAGGAATCCAGAGCCATCTGTGGTGGATGCCCTGCCATCCGGGAATTAGGTTCTTTTATATATATAGGCATGGTGTTGTCTCCTGGCTGTAAGACTTTGGGGTCTTCCTAACAAAATACTATCAAAATGGAGCCCCTTTCCTTCTTTCCTTAATAAAGCAAAATAAGGAAGGAAAAAGTTGTTTTTCCCTATAGTTGTTTGGCAACAGAATGTTGATTCTTTACAATAAATCTGAAAGGAATAAAATCTGAAGGAATTATGGCTGGAAAACTGACGAATCTCCTGGTGACAAACACAGAGTCCCTTAGTCTGTTCTTGTCTCTGTCTCTGTGAAGCCGCTTCACCCTGCTGCACTGAACTGCCCCCTGAAATAAATCCTTGATTCTAAATCATTTCTTTATATCTGCTCAGAGCAGTCATAAGCTTATTCCAGGGACAGTCCCTTTGAAATTCAGGGTGATAAACAGAACATTCTCTTACTGAGGAGGAGAAAGGAGTGAAAATTGAGCCCTCTGTGAGTTAGAACTTTCTGATTTTGGAACCTGAAAGCTTTGTGATCCTTAAACCTAGAATCTCCACAAGTTCAGAGCGAATGGAACCACTTTGAATGTTCTTTTCTCTCCCACAGAGATTTGCTCTTTTCTACTCGGTTTACTAGTTAAGGTGCTGTGTGACCAGAGGCTCAGGGACTCTGCGTGGGCAGCATGGCTCCGGGGAATTAGAGAAAACCTGCTCCTGAACCATGGTACTTTCTAGTGGTATTTTGTTCTGATGCACCAGCATTTCTGCAGGACTATTTATTAACATGCACTTCCTTCAGCTGTAGAAATGCCCATATTTGCTGGTGCCCAGAAAAGAGAAAACCCTCCCTAAGGTTGTAGCTGCTTGCTTTGTGGCGTTTTTACCACACATTTGAAAAACTCCCTCTAACCCTCTATCTTGTTTATTAGGTAAAGGCAGTGACTAAATTTGTTTCAAGACCTAGAAACAAACAGGGTAGTTACCAACATGGCCCATGTACCTGATTCTTTCTTCGTAGCTTCTGACTGAATCCAAGGTTTCTACAGGGGAATGGTCTTTCTTCCTAGAATCTGAATCATCAGTGTGTGTGCTTTCTGCCTAGATCTTTATCCTAAGCAGAGGGGAGAGAGGTACCTAGACCATATCATCTCTGAGCTTCAATAACTAAAGAAGAATCAACATCCCTGACTGGCTTGAATGTGTGTGCTCCCAGTATGTGTGTGTCTGTGTATGTCGAATGTCTCCGTGTGTGTCACTTAGAGTCTGTACCAGACATGGAATGGTACCTTGCTGCCGTGTTTAGACACTCGAGCAGCTCTGAAATGCCCAGTCAGCATCAGCACCACGACGGCGTTGTGCTCACTGTGTGACCCACTAATGTTATCTCCAAGAACTTCTAGATATGCTAATAGAGAGACAGATGAGAAGGGCACTTTTGAAGCTGTGGTATATACTGTGTTCCCATAGTTTATCTTGAAAAACAGCTGCAAAGCTTATCTTGTGAGCCAGGATCCCAGACTGCCATTGTTAGGGGAAGGGCTGAGAACACCTCCCCCTGAGGCCTCTGGACTGTCTGGTGCCAGTGCCCCTCGCAGGCCAAGAGCTTATCCTGTAGGAGACAAGGCCCCTCCTGTGACAGGATCCTGAGAGCCTTGCCCATAGCCAACCAGGGTCTCCTCTGTGATCATTTCTTTCCCGTGGTGTCTAGTCAGGAGACATGACTGAAGCTCTTCAGCTTCACAGGTCCTCCATGCCTGCCACCCAGTTCACGGTACAGGGGAGCCCCCTCCCCTTCTGAAGGTACTGCCCCCCATCCCTCACCCATCCCTCAGTACCAGGAGCCTTGCGATCTCTCTCCATCTAATAAGTTATTATTCCTCTTCGCAGAAATACACCTAATATTAATTTTTAGTATAGAAAGTCTTGAGAGTCATCAAGATACCTTGGTGACGGTCTTGTTGCCGATTTGTCCATAGAAGCAGCCGTGTGCGGAACCGAAGTGTCTCAGGGTGTGTTCCCCCACCTCACATGTTGACATTTACAGGGAGGGGTCAGGAATTCCTTGTTAGCAATCAAAACCTAACTACTAGCCTCCAAGAGTCCTTATCTTATTGCCAGCCATAGACATTATTTGAAGTATGCTTTTTACAGATATCATTTGCTGACTCTTAGTAATGCCTGATTAAACCAAGCAACACTTCTGCACATTTTAGTTACCTCGTGTGGAGAGTCATCTGGGGGACTGCAGTCCTGGACCATGTGAACCTTTTCTGTTGCTCGTGTGTAAAGAGGAAGGAGAGCGCCTGTGCAGGACCGTCTTTGCTTCTCCGGCTGTGATCCTCATTCCAAAGATGAGTGTTTCCTGGTCAGAAGTGACGTGAGGGGGTTAATTCTGGGAGAGAAAACTTGGCCTGCGCTCCAAGGCCAATCTAGGGTTGGTCTCTTGTGTTCGTGTTTCACCCTGTGACCAAAGCACAGAACCCCTGAGGCTGCAGAGGGGTTTACACACCCAGCAGGGAAGGAGCCTCCTGCCAGCCCTGGCCTGTTGTCCTTCCAGCACAGAAAGAGCCGGGGAAGACATTCTTAGGTAGGGCAGGGCTTGCTTTGGCCTCGAGCTGCACCTCTTCTCTGCCTTTATCCCTAATCATAGACAATTGAAAGAAAATGGACCTTAAAGAAGTTTCTCCGTTGTCTTACGTTGACCACTTTCTTGGGTTTAGTTAGTGGTCACTGGAATTTGATTCTTTGGCATTTTTCCTTGTAGTCACCCGTTAAGCTTTTTTAAGGCCAAGTTCACAGGGCGTTCTCAGCCTTGTGGTCCAAAGCTCTGTAGTGTAGCTGTTGCGGACCTGGGCCAAGGGTTCAGCAGGTGGGGAGCCACCTTCCTTAGCTGCAACAATGGACAACCGCCTGATCCCTTCACTTTTCAGTTGTCAGAATTTTTGCAATTACAAGATTAGCGCTGTTAAACAGGAATCAAAGTGGCACCCAGGAGTTGTTCACGGTAGAGCCTGGTTAATGACTAGTGTGACTTGGGCTTAACTAGCACCTGCTTTTCTCTTGGAGCATCTGAGTTACTCCGACAGAAGATCAGCTTTTGTAAGGAGATGAGCCTCTGGGCCTTCCTGGTTCCAAAGCTTTCTGGCTGTCTCTTCTCCCAGGCCAGCAGTCTGCCCCGGGCAGCAGGTGTCTCCACTGGCCTTGGACATCTTATAGTACCAAGTTACCCAGAGGACTTCAGAGACCAGTAGCCCACACAGAATAACCCAACAGTGATGAAAGGTGCTTTGTCACCGCTTCTGCTCTCTTTTCAGTGTCTCACTCTCCAAAGGGGGACCGAGGTCCAAAGCCATTGCCATTTTCCTTTTGTGCCCAGAGTACCCAAAGCCCGAGCGGGCAGCCTCTGCCTAGGACAGTGAGTGCCATTGCCTGCAGAGAGAATGTCTCCAGAGAGAGAGTGCCAATAAAGATGTGAATCTGCATGACCGTCTGTGGACTTGCCTGCAATGGCAAGAAAATATCGCAAATTAAATAGTTGTAGATACAGTAGGTTTCCTTAGGTCTCTTTGGCTCATCCTTTATAATTTACGTGTGTATCTGTAGTGTTGCAGGCTTTTGGAGAATATTGATACTATGTCAGGCATCAAAGAGTATGCCTTCTGTCACCTGCCAATGTCGTAGTTGTGGGTATTTATAGTTGTATGTATCTATATGGTATCAACGTGTAGATTGTACATCAGTATACGGTATATGTACATCAAGTTTATTTTTTGTCCTTAACCAGTGTGATATGAAAAGCAAGTAAAAACCTCATAGGATTGAATATATAATGCAGTTTTTGAGAGTCTATACAGTGGTACTGTTTTATTAAACTTAAATTCAAATGATATTTTGATTAATTTTTTTAATGATAAGATTTTATGCTAGAAAATTGCGTCTGTGAGCTTTGAATCACCAGAGCAAAAATGGCTCTGAACTAACTTTGTTAAACTATTTCAGTGTACTGTGTACAATGCCCGGGGTGGGGCTGTAGCTCATTATAATTTGAAATATACAGAAAGAAAGGGAAAAAAAAAAAAAAAAAAACACAGGCAGCCTGTGCAGTCTTAGCAACTTCAGTATTAAGAGCACTTAAACATAAAGTCAAACTGACAATTTGGGGCTTATTACAAAATGTGATGCTTTAAAGCACACGTTCTTTATTGTTGTAATTAGTCCAGAAAAATAGAGCTTTCAGAATAATTAGCTGAGTACCCAGCGTATCATTTACGTTCCTGTGTCTGTTTTACAGCAGCTTCAACCACCCTCCTAGCACCGCGTCCTCATCCTCTTCACCTTAAAGAACTATCGCCAGCCCTGCAGTAGATCAGGGCTTCCGGAGGTCTGGGACTGCCCTCCAGGCCTGCGGTTGCACAAATTACCATCTAGACACAGGTAAAAGAATTTTAGGACAGGCTATGGACCAGCTTAAAACTTTAGTATTTTTATACTTAGGTCTCTTTTCCGGCCTCTCCCCAAAGAAGAGCCACTGGCCTTAGTTGTCTGAGCTTACTGCCTATCTTAAAGTATATAAGTATTAGATAACTAGAGATTAAAACTTTATTAGCCAGCATGTTGGAATATTTAAAGCAAAACTGAGTGTGTGTGAGTGAGTGGTCGAGTGCAGTGTATTCGTCTGCGCACACTGCCTGTCATTCCTCGTGTCCCGTTCAGGGGGTGGGAGTCGTGGGCTGGGAGGCTCAGCTTCAGCTCCAGGCTGCAGTAGTGGTGGTGGTTACACTGGTGTTTTTTGAATTAACTCTGCGGTCTCAAACCGGTTTTGCCAGTGTATCCTGTTTCCTAGTCTGTTTTTGACCCCGCCGTGGGTTGGCTCTGTGGCTGTGCAGCAGGGTCTCTGTTCCACAAAAGTGTGTTTCCTTCTAAGAACTATAGTGATTGGCAAAAGCATCCATTTGACTCAGAAATCGCATACAAAAGGAGTAGCAAAATTTAAAAGTTTCACTTTGGGGCTTAATCATTTGAAATGTTTGGACTTTTAATATAAAGTCAAGTAACCATTTGGCATGGATAATAGCGTCTCCTCTGCGGAGAGGATGCACGCTCATTGATTTTTAATGCCATTAGGACCCTTTCTTAAGCTGTAGGAACAAGAGTCAAAGTGGGCATGTGGGGAGTGTGTGAGCCGCTTGCCTTCCGCTGAGGGAGACGTGCTGTGACCTGTCCTCCGCTCTGAGAGATCTGGCGCACGTGGAGCCTCGGCAGTGTGTACATGCACTTGCACACGTGTACACAGCGAGTGTCCTAAGTGACATAAACTTGAGACCCAGAGCGCCCGAGTGTGGCGAGAGGTGTGGACCGAGGTGACAGCAGCCCGCAGGCCCCTCCCGGGCGGGCGGGAGTTGGAGCCCCGCATCTGGCCTTGAGATGCTGTGCGGGGAGGCGGGTGGCTGGCAGCTGGGGGACGCTCATCTCCTGCCTGGTGGACCTTCGCTCCCCGGCGTCCCCCAGTGGCTGGCGTGGCCATCGTCCCAGTGGCGCTGCTGCTCGCTCTCTAGCTGGTTCCTTTGAGAAGGGAGTACGGGGAGCGGGGGGCACAGCCTGCCCCCCGCCAGGCTCCCCTCTGAGCTGGTGGTGGGGCTGGAAAGGGGAGGAGCCTGGCCACGATGGGTTTCCCTTCGCAGGGTGGAGGCTCAGCTTTCACGAATAGTGCTATAAAAATAAGCACCTTCTTGTCAATTCCTGAAAATGCTGGTTACTAGGGAGAATTTTGGAGTTTCCCTTACTGTTTCCCCAAGCGCCCCCCCGGGGAGCCCCAGGCACAAGCTCAGTTCAGGACCCACTGTGGGCCTGGGCTCCTGCTGGGACGCCCCCTCAGAGGCCGGCATGCACCTCTCTGCAAAGAGGGGCTCCTCCCAGCCTCCCTCCTCCTGGGCTCCTAGGAGCCCAGGGTTGGTCCATGTGCGCCTTCCCTGGCTGCAGGGATCCCGCTGTCCTCATGGGCTGACCCTGCTGAGGGTGACCGAGTCACTGCAGTGACGCTTGACAAAGGTATTAAACAATTCTCTGACTGAAGACAAGACCGTATATTTTGCCTTTGCAAGAAACAAGATGGCAGGTTGAACTGTAACCGGGGATGGATGATCTCTTTGCCTCTGCACCTGGATTTCTGGAAATGGATACGGTTTCGCTTCCGCGGAAGGGTCAAGGGACGCAGCCCGCCGCCGCGCGGCTCTCCCCAGGCCCCATGAGCCCTGCTGGGCGGAGGCCTCAGTGCCTCCCAGCATTCCTTCTCCCACCCCACCCCCACCGGCTTCGGAGCCTGTTTCTAGAGCAGAAGATGATGCAGTGGAGAGCTGAAGCCTTGATTACTGTAGGGCAGGCAGAGGGCAGAGGTCTGTATCCTTTAATATAAAACAAGCTTTGAACTTTTCCAACCTATTAACTGGGTTATGTTTACTAGGGTTCACACTAATTGGCAGAGTGGGTCAGTCCCTCACCTTCAGAGCTTTCTCCACCAGTCACTTCAGTTTCATTGTCGTCCCGGTGCCATATGTCCCTGAAATCGTGAAAGTAATTAGTGATAAAAGAGCAGCCTACTCCTCTTCAGTGGCCAGGCTGTCAGCACTGGCAGACTTGGGTGAGCCCGCGGCACCGACTCCTTAGGAAACCTGTTCCCCCTCGCCCACCAGATTCGAGAAATGCTGTCTCCTAGAGAATCACGGTATTTATGGTGGTCATCTTTTGAATGGAACAGTAATTTATGTGGATATTGTTAAAGTGTTTAAAGAATATTTTGAAAATTAAGTTTACATTTTACGATCGCTTTATTTTTTATTAAAATGGTTGTGTATAAATATTACCCTATCTCACCGTTGTTGAAGGAGAGCTGACCGTGCAGACCAGTGAGTCACCTGATGTGTATAGAAGCTGTGATGTATAGAGTACATTTCTCTACTGTGTAAATGCTCATGAATATAGCTGTTCCTGTGTTTTTATAAGTTGGGGATAATTTGTTGTTTTATAACAACAAAATTTATTGCATTTAAATGGTTTTTATGTAATAGAAATTATGCAAAATAGTGAAGGATTTAAACTATGTATATGATATATGTAAATGTACAAACTTTAGAAAGAAATAAATCCAACAAATTTCAGTCATTTTGGGGAATGTTCTTATTTGCTTATTTATTAAACAGCTAGTTTGAACCCCAATTAATTAACAACTAACACAACACAGTGCACACACCCCCTCGCATAAAAAGCCAACCACAAGCCCCACAGTGAGAGCTGGCTGGGGAGGTGAGAAAGTCACAGTGTCAACCATGCCTTCCTCCCCTGGGCTCTGTGAACGCGTGTGTGCGAAGCCTGCTGCTGCCTTCATCGGGGGCTCTTGAGGGGGAAGGATGAAGCTTTTGGAAGTAATTTCAGGGATCTACATGCGTCCCACTCCAGCCTTCCCACCAACGCAGAGGGGCCGAGGGGTGATGGTCGCCCTAACGTGCAGTGCTCACCCCTGCTCTGTGGAGCCTCGTGTGTGCATGTGGGTTCTCTTAACCTAACTTGATGCCTAAAATAACATCTGTTAACTTGGAAAATGAGAAAAATAAAATCCCACCCCAATCACTTAACTTCTGCATATTGGAGTTATTGGAGACCAAAACCCTGAGGAGTGTGACTCTCACAGGGATGGATGGCTGGGGGGCAGGAGAGGGCCTGGCCTGCCACCAAAATCCCTCAAATGTGAATCCCTTTATACAAAGACTGAATCGTGTGGCACACATGGAAGTAATATGTCCTATGTCAGTTACACCTCGATTTTAGAAATTCAACAACAAAACAAGCCATGAATCCTCACTGCCCAGTTGTGTGTCCTCTGGAGCCAGGAGTCTTCTGTATCTTGTCATATTGTTTGTTGCACAGTTAATAATATTAGAACGAAAGGAACCAAAGAGATCATTTTTGAAAGATGAACATGCATAAGAGGAAACTAAAACACAGAGAAAATTAATATACTGTAATGAAAAAAGCAAGTCTAAAAACTTCTTGTCCTTTGCATACACTGTGGGATTTTCCGGTGAGACTGCTGAGTCACTGTCAGCTTTTATTGAGAGGCTGTCAGCAGCAGGAAATACCTCTCTCCTGTTAGAGAAGAGTGTGAATTCTGGATGCACAGTGAGCTTGACTTTAACTCTGGTCGTGGCTTTAGCTTGAGTGATAAGGAAGCAGCGGTTCCTGGAAGCCAACGTGGTTCCCCAAGAACAAACCATTTCAGACACGTTCATTTCGAATTTTGTAAGATTAGGTAGATGAGAAAAATGCAGTAGGCAGACTATCTGAGCCATATCATCAAAGGATTTAACAGGGTCGGGCTTCCCTGGTGGCGCAGTGGTTGAGAGTCCGCCTGCCGATGCAGGGGACACGGGTTCGTGCCCCAGTCCGGGAAGATCCCTCCCACATGCCGCAGAGCGGCTGGACCCGTGAGCCATGGCCGCTGAGCCTGCGCGTCCGGAGCCTGCGCTCAGCAACGGGAGAGGCCATAGCAGTGAGAGGCCCGCGTACCACCACAACAACAACAAAGAAAAGAATTTAACAGGGTCTTTAATGAACTATGTCTGGGCAAAATGGAGAAGTCTGATCTGGACATTAGTACAGCTGGTGAGAGTGTCACCACTTGAACGGTGCTAATTAAAGGCACACGTCCACCTGGGCGATCCTGCTGTGAAGCTTGCCTTTTTGGCCCCATCTATTGAACATTTTAATTAATAACTTGACTAAAGCTACAAAAAGCGAGTTTATTAAAAATGTGTATGTCATAAAGCTGGGAGAGAATGATTATACTGCATGACAGAATCAGGATTCGAAAAAAAATCTCATCAAGCAGGGAAATGGTGCCGATGAACAATGTAAACTGTAAGAGTGAAGATCTTACACTTCAGTTATTAAAAGAACAATGATCAAGGCCAAGGTAGGCCCTGGTGTTGCCTAGTGTAGCAAACACCTGGAAAAGAAAGGCTGCGGCCTCCATGCCAGCGAGCTGGGCGCCAGTGCCCAGGGTCCCGGGCAGCCTGTGCCGGGACACAGTGCGGTTCCTAAGACGCTGCCCTCCATCAGGGAGACGGCGCCTGCGGAACTTGCCCCGAATCGTGGTTATGCGAACACAGCAGAGGGAGTAAAAGCAGCAGCCAGGATGGCAGAAATATGAACAGTGACGTGCGAGGACACGCATGCGCTGGGGGCGGCCAGCCCATGACAGACCAGGGATGTTCAAACGAGTCGCGTGTAGGAGGGAAAGGAGAGCCGTGCTGCAGCAACCTGAGGGGTGAGTAGGATTGGTTAGTGGAACCTACGAGGAGAAACACAACAGTGAACCCAAGAGAGGGCTGTCCACTCAAAGCTGCCACGACAGACAGGTCCTCCGCCCACAGGCGAGTTGGGACGTGGGCTGGCGCCGGGGCAGGGGCTGGGGGCGGGCACCGAGGACCCAGAGAAACTTGCTGCGGAGGTTGGGTTGTAGGAAACACGGTAAGGGACGCCGTTACTCCGAATACCCGGCGCTCAGGTGCGCGGCACTCGCCTGACCCCTCCGGGAGCACCGACGTCCCCCACTTGCAGGGGAGGAAAGCCTGCATCAGGCCCCATGTCTTCAGCTCCTCCGCGGCATTTTAACGCCTCAGCAGCGTCCACCTCCACCTGCAGGAGGAACTGGCAGCAAACGGCCCGCGCTGGATCCAAACGCCCGGTCCCGCCGGGCACGTCTGACCGAACCGGTCTGGGGCGCGGCTGAGGCCCCGGGCTCACGCTCGCCCGACTGTGCCGCGCAGCCTTCTTGAGAACCGCCGCCCGCCGGCCCGGCCGCGCGTCCTTGGCCCCGCGTGGACGCGCCCAGCCTCGGACCCTCCAGACCCGGGGAGGCGGAGGCCTGGGCATCTTCCCCGCGCCCGGGGCTTGGCGCGCGCTGCGGCCTGGGAAGCCCTGCGGCCGTCCCGGAGGCTGAGCCCACGGGTGACGCTGTGCGCAAAGCTGGGACCTGAGGACCGCTGCTCTGGTCACTCGCGAGGCCACGGGCAGCCGTCCGTCTGCTGAGTCGCTGGGCTCAGTGAAGTGCTGCCCTGTGCCCGCACCTCTCCCTGTCCCCACCGAGAAGGGAGGCCGGGCCACCACCCCCGCGTAGGGAAATGTGCGCTGGCGGCGCCGCGGTGGCGGCGGCCAGGGGGCCCCTCGTACGTGCACGTGAACCCGGAGCCCCGCTCACAGTTCTCTGCGCCCGCGGCCTCGCTCCCCTGAGGCCCCCAGGCCCAGCCTGAGGCCCGCGGCCCGGCCTGACCCACACTCCCTCTGTCAGTCCCCTTTCCCACCCTCGCTGTCAGGACACCCCCTCCTGCCCCGACTAGAGGTACTTCGACCTCAGCTATGACGGCATTCCGGCCGTGCCACCAGCATCCCTGAGAGGCGTTTGTGGCCTGGAAGAGTGCGTCCGGGGGAATCTTCCCCGCAGCCCGCCAGGGTTGCGACTGCCGGATCGAATACAGGGTGCCCAATTATATTTGAATCGCAGATAAATAACAATACTTTCTGAGTGTAAGAATGTCCCATGCAGTATTTGGGACATACTTAAGCTGTAAAAAGTATTCATTGTTTACCTGAAATTCAAATAGAACTGCGCATCCTATATTTTATCCGACAGCCCTACCCGGGGGGGTCCCTCTGGGTAGCATTTCCTCATGGAATTTACCCTTTCTTGGCCCAAAAGAGGATCTTGCCAATATCTTTGAGTTAATCAGATCCGTGGAAGCTCATTCACACTGACCAAGCTCACGAGGGATGGGAAGTGTAAAGCCAAGTGCCAGCGTGGCCTGGAACGCTGCTGTTGTGGAGACAGACGCTTTCTCGTTCAGGCAGATCTGCAGTGGAGTCAGATTATAATTTGCGCTGCACTTAGCCCCTCAAGGGCAGAAAGCTGTACCTTGCCCAGCTGCGTGCCAGGTGCTGGCCATGTACCTGATGGTCCGAGCAGCTGTTTAATAAATAAATACACGTCTGATGGACTCAGAGAGGCAGCGGGTGCCATTAGGTGTTCTTGGCCGAGGCCTCCGGCCGAGGTCATTTGCAGCACTTCTCCCCACTGAGGGGCCATCTCGCCAGCAAATCCACAGGGAACCACAGGGTCTGGGGTGGATGCTACCCTGGGCAGTGCTCAATGTACATGGCCTCACAAGACCTCTGTTCTTAAATGGTTAAGAACAGGGATTCTGGAGTCCAGAGGAGCTGCCTTTAACTCCCTACTCTGCCACTTACTGGCTGTGTGACCTTGAGAAAGTTACCTAACCTCTCTGTTCCTGTTTCCACAATTTAAGAATGTGAAGAATAATATAATACCCAATTCATAGGCTTTTTATGAGGCTTAAATGGAACAATACATATAAAATGCCTAGCACGTCACTTGGCCCTTAGCAAGCTCTGTAATAATAATAATAGATAATATTAACTAACATTACCTTACCTACAGTATTAATTCCATTAATGATAATTGCCAGCTTGTTCATCCTGCTTCTGACCCAGGAAGAATTACGTTTTAGCATATATCTCAGCTCATCCACTATGCACTGATTTTGTAATGTAACTCTTAGAACAATTTTGGAGAAGGCTGCTTTGACAACCTCCAGCCTGCATGTAGAGGTCAACACATATCATTTAGCACTTATGCTGTCTACTTGTGTTATGGTCTCAGTCCTCTAGGAAAGTGGCTACTGATGTGGTAGCCACTAATCACACGTGGCAATTTAAATTCAAGTTAAATGCAATTAGAAATTCTGTTTCTTAGTTGCATGACATACATGTCTCAACATTTCCATCATCTATTGGACAGCACTGCTCTAGATTCATATTAAGTTGAGATTTTCCACCCATTCACATAGCACATGATATCACATCAATGAAAACTCATTTACGGATCAAGACTCAGGCACACCAACCACCCAGACATGATTGATTCATCCAACAAGTATTTCTTCTGCCAGTAATACCAACAAACAATACAGCCAAGCATTACTTGCACCTGTACGTACAAGACACAATACTGCCGAATAGCTTCAGAGGAAAATTCCAGTAAAAATGATATAAAGTATAATAGGGATCTAATTGAAAGTTAAAACCTAACGAAGCTTACTGGAAAAGAGTGTACGGTTTGACCCAATGAGCAAGTCTGTTCTGAATTTTTGTTTTGGCTTCTACCTTTGAAATCTGGATCTGGATTCCTCTCCTTGCTCCCCCAGAGCAAGGTGATGGGATGACAGCCTGGGTCTCCTTCCTCCCTTTTGTCCCCTGGGAGACCTGGAAGCAGGGCTGCCCCCTGCTGGAGATGAAGACAATTCTCAGCCCCGTTGTGGAGTTTGCAACCCGAAGAGGCTGGCTGTTGGGCAGTGTGATCTGTGGCTCGCCACTGTGTTTCCTGTTTATGTGACCCCACGATTCCCAAACAGATTCTGCCCCCATAATGAGGGACATGCCCATGGACGGGGGTAGATGAAAGCTCAGATCTGGGAATTTTGGTTCTGCCTGAAAGCATCCTCAGCCCCCCTTCAAGGCAGCATATTCGCCTCAAAGCCCAGCTCAATGCTAAAACTACATAGTTGTACCTGCCTGGGAGTCCATTTTCCTGAGAGGAACTTTCAGTCTTGACTTTTGGGGCTCAGTAAGCTTGTTGGATAAAAATAATGGTTCAGTGGTAACAATAGTGAAAACTAATACTTATTGGAAACAATCTGTGCTAAGCACTTGGATGTATTATTTCATTTAACCCTTACAAATGACTTGCCCCAGGTCACATGTAAGTGATGGAGCCAGGATGTGAGCCCAAAGTTCCATGCCCAGAGCTGAGGCAGGAGATAGATGGGCTCCAGTCTAGACATTTACAACAGGCCTCCTGTTCACATTCCCCAGGGTGAGAAAAAGATGGGCTCCAGGCCGGACATTCACTACCAGCCTCCTGTTTACATTTCCTGAGGCAAGAGATGAATGGGCTCCAGGCTACATATTTATGACCAGTCTCCTCTCTGCATTTCCAGATCTGCACTTTGATATAAGAAACAACAGGAATAGGGTAAATAACTGGACGTTGGACACTTCTATGGCAGGAACAGAGAAGGGCTAAACCCTGCTGAAAGATCAAGAGGTCACACACTTCCCATCCTTGGGGCAAGGGAGACATTACACATACACAGGAAGGCTCCACCGGGTCAAAAAGGCAGGGGATGCCAGACCATAAAAAGTCTTGCTATTCTTCCTCTCAGACACCCTTGTGATGAAACCCATCTTGACTGAGGGGTGCGTGCGCACCTAGGGGAGGGTCCTGAGGCAGATTAGCCAGGGGAGACAAGACAATACGATTGGCCAAAAAGAAGACAAAGACCCAGAAGCCTGTCACATTATAAAGTCTTTAAACTTCCCAAAGGCGTAACTGTCGCAACTCTGTCGCTGAGTTCACACGTGCGTCTTTCTGCGTGTACTCTGCTTTTCTAATGTTACTTTCCTCTATAACTTCTGGTTCCTTGTCAGATTCCTCCTTTCAAGGTAGACAAGGACTGGGGATTTAGGTTCTAGACACCGGCCGCCCTGGTCTAGCGGTTAAGATTCCTGGTTTCCACCCAGGCGACCAGGGTTCGATTCCCGGTCAGGGAGCTAAGGTCTCGCTTCCAGCCGCTGTTCACTGCAAGCTACTGCTCACGGTTGGGTGCATCTGAAATCAGAGCCACAAGGCTAACTACTTGTATCAGACAGGGTCCAATCAGGAGAGAAACCGCACAGTAATTTCATCAGGGAGAATTTAACATTTAAAAATGACTGACAATTAGAGGATTGAAATAACACGTAAAAGGTAACGAAAGCGCAAAAGAAAACAGGAGTTGCCGATGTAAGGCAACTACCCCTAGTGCTGAGAAAGGGCACCCAGGAAGGAGTCCTTGTCTCCCCCAGGGCTGAAATCCAGACCTTAGGAAGATACAGTGCTGTGCCTCTGTGCCAGTGGACACTGCTGGACGTATGTCTCCAGAACGTGCTAGACATCTGTCCTCTGGAGTGCCAGGGAGAGCGTCTCATGGGGCAAACCGCCTGCCCAGGGGGATTTAGGAAGAAGCTGCTGCTCACTACGTGCTGTGACCGCTGTGCGCTGCAGGAGCCTGACACTGACAGGCCACCCATCCTGCAGGAGCTGGGTGCAGCCACTGCAGGAGCCAGGCTCGCAGAACCCGAGAGCTGGAGGAGATTGAGGAGCCAGGGGGTGAGCGCTGGGGCAGCACGTGAGCCGGAGCCTGCGGAACAAGCCCATCAGATCCCGAAAGGAAAGCCCCGCCCTCTGGAGTCTTTCTCCAGCACCTCCGCTGACAAAGCTTTGTGCCACCTGTCAAAGAAAGACATTTCAAGACCCGTTTGCACAGAGCAGGCGGTGAAGGTGAATTCAGACTGGAGATGAGCACGGATAGCTGGCTCACTGCTGAGTCAGAAGCCGTCTCCCCGAGAGGAGCAGCATGGCATGACGGCCAAGAGCTTGAGCTCAGAGGCCAGAGGGACCCAGGCCGAATCCTGCCTTCACTATTCACTGCTGCTGCTCTGTGGCTCTGAGCAGAGTACTTTTCTATGTGCTTCAGATTCTTCTTCCTCCCAGCATTTGTTTGCTTTGAAAACTTTTAAATCTTTGGAAATTTGAAAAATTAGCACAATGAACACCTGCCACGTGTTGGCTTCTCTGGAAGCAGAAGCCAAGACAGTTTGTCTGCGAGGTATTGATTGGGGATCAATACCTGTGGAGGAGGGAGGAGGGAGGAGGGAGGAAGGCGGGCAGAAGAGGAGCCCGCCTGCGGTGGAGCCTGACGCCTCCCTGTACACCCTGTGGAGCAAGCCCCACGCTGGGCCAAGTGGCTGGGCTTTGAACCCTAACCTCGCAGCACCAGGAAGAGCAGGACCACTGGAGCCAAGCTGGGGCACTCCCTGAAGCCCGCAGGTCCTTCCTGGAGGAGGTGTCAGTGGTCCACATCCGTGCCTCCCAGAGTCACCAAAGGCTAACGTCTTGCCAAACTGCCTTTCTATCTTTCTCTCTATAACCACTCACTCATTCACACACCCAACACTCACACTTTTTATTTTAGATGAACAGTTAGAAAGACATTTTGTTCCCCGAGCCATTTACAGACATCATGAAACATCACCCTTTAATACATCAGCATGAGTCTCCCAGGGACAAGCACATCCTCCTACACAGCCCTGCATTACAGTCAAGAAATACCACACTGATAAAATTATATTACCTGATATCTAGTCCATATTAACATTCCTCAGATGTCCCGAAAATATTTATAGCTTTATATAATTTTATAGAAAAATATTTATACATTTATAGCTTTCTTTTTTCTTCTAGCCGGGATCAATCAAAGGTCAAAGCAACTATATGTTCAAGTATTTATTCTGCCCTTTCCTCTCTCTCCTTCTGGGATTGTGCTTATACACATGACATACTTGATATTGCCCTCTAGTTCTCTGACTGTCTGCTCTGAGTTTTGGTTTTGTTTTGGCTTTTTACTCCTTTTTCCTTTGTGTTTTAGTTTGGGTATTTCTATGGACAACTTCAAGTTCACTGATTCTTTTCTTGGATGTCAGGTCTGTTTGATGAACCCTCTGAAGACTGTTCATGTCTGTAACTTTAGTTTTTATTTCTAGCACTTCCATTTGATTCTTAGGATTTCCATCTCTTTACTGAAACCTCATTTAATCTTACATATCGACCCCCCTTTTCCTTAGGGGCTTTAGCGTGTTAGTTATCACTATTTTAAATTTCTTGTCTGATAATTCCTATATCTGTGTCACATCTAGGATTGCTTCTGCTCATTGCTTTCCCTCCTAACAGGGAAAGCAAGTTTTAGTTTTTTATCAGGGTGTAAATTTTGATATATAGCTATGCATTCTACCTGATTGATTGATTGTGGCTTGCTTGTTTTAGTTCTTCTAAATTTTTAGATATTTCCCACTCATGATCTGTCTTGGACTATGAGCAACATATTAAAATCTCCTATTAGTGCAGTTTCTGCTTTGTGAAGGTGGTTGCTGTTTTATTGGTATATAGTTATTCATAACCATTAAATCTTCATTGTGATGTTGAACATTAGCATTTAAAAACGTTTAATAATTTCCCCCTGAATTCTACTGTTTGCTCTAGGAATCATAACCCTTTTTCCTTCCCGTTTGCAATTGCCTGATATAACCTTTTCCTGGACCTTTATATTCAACCTTTCTAAATCACTTTGCTTTCAGCGTGATGTGCACATCATAGCATTCGGTTTGCTTTGTGACACACTTGAAAACCCTTTTTCTTTTAATAGGTGAGCCCATTCCATTTATATTGATTGATGTGACTTTGGTCTCAAATCTGTCATATTATTTAGGTTATATTTATTGTGGTTATGGTGTTATATATGTACTCTGTTTCAATGTGATCTGTTTCTTTGATCATTTTTACATTTAATTTTTAGTTGCTTTTAAAGATTGAGGTAAAGTTCACATAATATAAAATCACCCATTTCTCCAAAGAAGACATACAGATGGCCAATAGGCATATGAAAAGATGCTCAACATCACTAATTGCTAGAGAAATGCAAATCAAAACTACAATGCGGTACCACCTCCCATGGGTCAGAATGGCCATCATCAAAAAGTCTACATATAATAAATGCTGGAGAGGGTGTGGAGAGAAGGGAACCCTCCTACACTGTTGGTGGGAATGTAAATTGGTGCAGCCACTATGGAGAACAGTATGGAGGGTCCTTAAAAAACTAAAAATTGATTTAACGTATGATCCAGCAATCCCACTCCTGGGCATATATTTGGAAAAGATGAAAACTCTAATTTGAAAAGATACATGCACCCCAATGTTCATAGCAGCATTATTTACAATAACCAAGACATGGAAGCAACCTAAGTGTCCATCAACAGATGAATGGGTAAAGAAGAGGTGGTACATATATACAACAGAATATTACTCAGCCACAAAAAAGAATGAAATAATGCCATTTGCAGTAACATGGATGGACCTAGAGATTATCATACTAACTGAAGTAAGTCAGACAAAGACAAATATCATATGATATCAATTATATGTGGAATCTAAAAAAGTGGTGCAAAGGAAGTTATCTACAAAACAGAAACAGACTCACAGACATAGAAAAACTAACTTACAGTTACCAAAGGGTAAGGAGGGGAGAGATAAGTTAGGAGTTTAGGATTAACAGATACAAACGACTATGTATAAACTAGATAAACAAGGACTGACCTACTGTATAGCACAGGGAACTATGTTCAATATCCTGTAATAATTCATAATGGAAAAGAACCAGAAAAAGCATATATATATATATATATATATGTGTGTGTATGTATGTGTATATATGTGTATATATATGTATGGGTATATATATACATAAGTGTATATATATATATATATATATATATATATATATATATATATATGTAACTGAATCACTTTGCTGTGCAGTAGAAACTAACCCAATATTGTAAATCAACTATACTCCAATTAAAAGAAATAAAACTGGGGTAAAACTCACTCATAATATAAAGTCAGCCATTGGAAAGCGAACAGTTGGTTGGCATTTAGTGCACCTCAAGTGTTGTGCCACCACAGTGGGACTGCCCAGTCCCAGACGCTTCATCCCCTAAAAGGAAGCCCTAAACTCACCAAGTGCTTGCTCCCCATCTTGCTCTCCCTCCAGTCCCTGGCAACCTCCAGGCTGCTTTCTGTCTGGATTTTAAGTTGCTTCTGTGAGTGTGCAGTAAAGTGCATATTAACAGAAAAGTTGCCATGTTAATCGCTTTTAGGTGTACAATTTAGTGGCATTAATTATGTTAACAGTGTTGTGCAACCATCACCAGTATTTCCAAAGCTTTTTCAACATCCCACATGAAAACTCTATCCCCTTTAAGCAATAACTCCCCTCTCTCCTCTCCCCCAGCTCCCATTACCCTCTGTTCTATTGTACTCTCTGTCTTTATGAATTTGCCCATTCTGAATGCTTCAAGTGGAGTCATACAGTGTACATCCTTTTGCATCTCATTTATTTCACTTAGCACGATGACTTCAAGGTTCACCCATGTTGTAGTCTGTGTCAGAACTCCGTTCCTTTTTATGGCTGAATAATATTCCATTGTATGTACACACCATATTTTGTTTATTATTCATCTCTTGATGGACACAGGTTTTTTCCACTTTGGGGCTATGGTAAATAACACTTGCATGAACATTTGCATGCAAGTATCTGTTTTAGTCATTTTCAGTTTATATGTGGTATATATGTAAGGGTGGAGTTGCTGGGTCATATGATAATTCTATGTTCAACTTTTCGAGGAACTTCCAAACTGTTTCCACAGAGGCTGCATTGTTTTATATTCCCACAAGCAATTAAAGATTTCTCAGCAGAAATTGAGGGTTCCAATTTCTCTAAATCTTTGCTAATGTATCATTTTCCATATTTTTGTTTATAGTCATCCTGGTAGGTATGAAGTGGCATCTCATTGTGGTTTTGATTTGCATTTCCCTAATGACACTGAGCATTTTACATGTGCTATTGGCCATTTGGCTATATCTTCTTTGGAGAAATGTCTATTTAAATCCTTTGCCCATTTTGTTGTTTGTCTTTTTGTTATTGAGTTATAGGAGTTCTTATGTATTGTGGATATGAAACCCTTATCAGATATATAATTTGGAAAAAATGTTTTCACATTCAGTGGGTTATCTTTTCGCTCTCAGGATAATGTATATTTATTTTTATATTTATGGTATTTAAGTTTTTTTATTTTAGTAGTGTTCTTTATAAGAATAAAAAATGTCTCCTCTCCCCTTGGCTAACTTTGGTATATTGTATTTGATTTGATATTTTTTACTACATTGTCTATGTGGCAATTACTAAACTTATTTTACATTTCCTTTTCTCTCTCCCTCCTCCTAGGTTTTTGGTTTTGTCATTTCTTTGTCATAGCATATAAGATTCATATTATTTCTCCATGCTTGTCCTTATGTTTGTCTTGGTCTTTATACAGAAATAAATTCAGTGCTCACCAACACATTTTTTGTCAAAATCTCCCTAGTTATCTCTTGGTTAGATGAAGTTCATGTTTAAGTGGACTCCTTAGGCAGGATTCCTGAATGTTGTGTTTCTAGAAATCTTGCATTTTAAAAACTGCTTCAATACCTTTGATATTTGAAAGACTATTTGGCTTAATATAAAATTCCTTGGCTCACATTTTCTTGAGACTTTAAAGATTACTTTTGTTTTGCTTTGTGTATTGCTGCCAAGAAGTCTAAATCCAAGTGATGTCCTCTGCTTTATAAACAGCTTGGCCTCTAACCTTGAGAACTGAAGGATTTTCCCCTTTATCTTTAAAGTATGTTTGTTTTAATGAAGTATGTCTCATAGTTGGCTATTCTGGTTCAATATTTTAAGGTATGCAGTTGGTCCTTTCAAGGTATATATTTTGTTCTTTTATTTCAAGAAAGTATCCTTGGATTATAGTTTTAAAGATTAGTGCTGTTTAGTTTTTTGTGTTTTCTAGGATTTCAATTATATGTCTGTTGGATCTTCTTTTCTTACCTTTACATCTATCTCACTTTCTCTCTGATCCCTTTTACCTTCTCTTAGTTCCATTTTCATCATTTTGGCTACATTTATTCCTCTCCTCAGTGCTTCTCATTATATTTTCAATAAAATATTTTCCCTTGAGCCCCTTATAATTTAATCTTAATTTTTGAGATGATTTTCAGTTTCTTTCCTGAGTTTGATCAACTCATATTTCTTTCTGTCTTGGAGGAAGCTTTTTTTTGATTTCCCAATTTCTTGACACATCTTCAGATATTTTTAGTACCTTCAAAATTTTGTTCAAGGATATCTATGATACTTGATGTAGGTTGGGAGGTTGAGTTTTCCCCTGCTCTTTTGCGGAATTGGGAGAGGACTGGACAATTTTTATCAGAGTCTCATGTTCCGTTTTCCTCTTACATGTTTGTGTAAGAACTGCCATTTTCTGTTATTTGAAATGCATTATATTTTCCTGGACCAGCAATAACAGATGATTTTTTTTAAGTCAGGAGTAAGGCATTTGCATGGCTTACTAAGTTTCCTAATTCCAGTGTACCTCTTCTCTGAGTGTAGTGAAGTTCAATTTCTTCAACAAATGTTACCTTCTGGGGGAGGGGATGTTACCTGATTCTGTGATTTCTTTTTGTTTCTATAGGATCCTTAATTTCTACCTCTTGCTTCCTCTCTCCCCCTCACAAGTTCTTCCCCCTCTTCTAGAATGTGCTTTCCCCAAATTTCCATCTCAAATTCCAAACACTTTCAAGTCCTTTCTTTCCTGTCCCTTTTAGCCAGTTCTCAGATCCACCAGGTCTCAGAGCTGTTCTCAGAATTTCTTCAACCAGGGTGGATGCATCTCTCTGGGGGTGACTTTATCCATGTTCTCCCACAACTAGGCAGTCCCCTGCTATTCTCTTCTATTTCCTGTGTAGTTTCTCTCTGATTCTCTACTTCAGCATGGATTCTAGGGCTGTCTCAAGTTTGTTTCTGATACTTCTTTTCCTACTTACATGATAATTATAGTTTTAGGACTTTTCTCCTTTTGAGGACGACATGCTGTATCATGTTTTTAAGGGTAGTTTCACTTGAACTCCTTTGTTATTTGTGTGTTTTTGTCAGATGTGTGGATATACTCTTATCTGGACAGCTGCAGTTACCCCATGAGAACCAGGAAGTCTCTGTTCTTTATCCTTTATCTTATTCTTTGTCCTTTATCTTAAAAGAAGGATGTCCAGAACTTAGCCCTCAGTGTTGTTTCAGGATCAAATGAGGTAGTGCAGATAGAATTCCTAGCCTAGTACATAGCATATTATGTGCTCAGCAAATTTTAGTTGCTATTATTATTGTTATTGTCCTTGTTATTCTGATTCACGTTGTGAGTCTTCCACACATTGGATGTTTCACAGGATCCTCATGCATCAAGGATCCCCAGGGAAGGAGAATCTGACTTTTAGTTCTAGATTCTCTCTTAGTAGCATGTGTTTTCCTTCCCAATTCGAGTTTGACAAGCATCTACCATTTCTAGAAATGTAAATATTTTAATGTTCCAATATTTTTCTACTGAGGATAAATGCTTCTTCAAAAGTAATTAACCACAAAAGGAGATGGGGTGGTGATGGATACAAATGCCTGTGGATCCCAGCAGGACAACCAGGGTGGTGGCCCCGCCTCTCCCTCTGCCTGAGCTGCCTGCACGTGTTTCCCCTGCCATTTGGTATTTTATAAGATTCTCTTTTCTAAACCGAGCTGTTCCTCCTGTCTTCCACTTTGTTCTTGTCTCTCCCATTCTCCGATGCCTCATCCTTTTCTTGCTCTCTCTCCCATTCTCTGCCCTCTCTTGCACCTTCCCCCACAAATAGGTGATTGCTCAACAGTGTGTCACTTGAACAAATAGCTTATATTTAGAACATCCCTCCTCCCAGACTGGAGTTTACATTTGCCCTCTCATTCAGTTTCCACTTCTCTTTCCAGCTGCCTTGGCGAAACCATCCCTGCCTCAGGTACAGACTGTAGAATGTGACACATCCTGGCTAAAGGACTGGCTTAAGGTGGGGCCCTGGGAAACACTTGCCCTTGGACTTCAAGCCTTTAATGAACAATGTTGGTTCTCGTAACGCCCTTCGGGCAATGACATGTACTATGTACGGAGCAGTTGTGGCAGCACAGAAGTGAAGAATACTCAATTATTATTGCTCAGGAATCCATGGAAATCATTCCAGTCCAACTTGCTGACTTCAAAGCAGGAGCTGCTCTTTGCAGTGCTCTTTCCTCAGGACTCAGTTGGGTGCTGAACATGCCCTGAGTCCCTGGGCAATGTGGTAGCTGAGTCATGGCCTCAGAGATGCCCAGTCCTAGTCCTGGAAACTGTGGATGTTACCTTACATGTCAAAGGGGACTTTGCAGGTGTGATGAGTTAAGAATCTGGAGAGATTATCCTGGGCCATCTGCAATCACAAGGACCTGTGTCAGGGGGAGGCAGGAGCTCAGACAGGAAGTGGGGTTTCAGACAGAAGCAAGAGGGTTGCAGTGATGTGAGGAAGGATCACAAGCCAAGGGACACATGTGGCCTCCAGAAGCCAGAAAAGCAAGGAGATGGGTTCTCCCCAAGGGTTTCCAGAAGGAACGGGCCCTGCCAATACCTTAACTTTAGCCCAGAGAGACTGACTTGGGACCTCTGACCTCCAGACCTGTAATGTTCTTTCATGCCACTGAATTTTTGCTGATTCATTGCGGCAACAATAAAAAACGAATACAGGCAGTGTTAGCTCCCCGTTGACAAAATGCATTTATTCTTCACTTAAGATTCAATGCCAGCAGTTAAGGACTCGCCCAAGTTCACAGGGACAGCTATAGACAAAGTGCTGATTAGCACTGGAGTGACTGTTTCTATCAGTTGCTTTTGACGCATAACAGATAACCTGGAACTTAGTGATTTAAAACATTGATTCAGCTAACCACCCTACAGGTCATAACTGTGAGCTGGCTCAGCTGCGTGCGGTTTCTGGTGTTGACTGGACTGAACCACGCATCTCCCAGCAGGTACCAGGTCCTGTGGGGCTTGGTGTGCTGGCAGGGCCTCGGGCGGGAGGGTTTACCTCTGCACCACAGGGTCTTTCAGTCTCCGGAGGGCTTCTTCAGGCTCGTTCTCATGGCAGCTGGGCAGGGCTCCAAGAGAAACAGTGAAAACATTCGAGGTAGGCTGAGGCCTCGGCGCGGAATGCACACATCACTCATCACTCCCTCTGTGTTTTATTGGCCAAAGCCAGGTGGTAAGATGAATCTGGGTTCCAGAAGGGGAAAAAGATTCCATGTTTTGATGGAGAAGCTGAAAAGTCACATTGGAAAGGATGCTGAGACAGGAAGGAGTTGGGGTTTTTGCAACGTACATCTGCATATAATTTACATCTCAAAGACTGGGTCACTTTGAGAAGAAAAGGGGATGCTTTTGGGAATTACATGAAGACAGCAGATATAAACCAGGGCTGTCCCAGGTGTTAGGCTGTTAAGGTCCTTACCTCCTGACTTCCAGCCCAAGGCTTTTTTTGCTCCGCACACTGGTAGGATGCTGCTTTGCTGACCGAGGGGCAGGGGAGCCACAGAAGTTTGCAGAGGTCAGACCTCAAATCTGAGTCCAGGCCAAGGTTAGCATGAATGCTATTCCTGGTGTCCAGGTAAACACCCATAAAGAATTTGTTTTCTCGTTTCTCCCTGTAACCAAGGAGTGTCTTCTTCTCCCCTGGGACCCCCCACGTCCAAATGGTGATCAGAGTCTCATGGTCAACACCCATGGTCGCGGCACTCAGCTTGTGCACACTGTGACCATACATTTTATAAATATAAATAATTTATAGTGTTCCCACCCGAAGCTCTTCCTGTAAGCATGAATGCAGCAAGCTCGCCTCTGGGACTTTGAACCTCGGCATAGATTTTTGCTGACCTGACCTATAGGGAATCTGGCCTTTTTTTCTAATCCTGCCATCCCTTTCAAAGCTTATTTCAAAAGCCTATTTTATAGCTTGGTTTATAAAAAGCTGTATTTTTCCTTCAAATAATATAATACTTCTGAAACACGGAGAATTTCTCCATCAACTTTAGAAATTTTTGTCCTGTGGTTTGAAGTCATGAGCTGGGGCATTGGGGAACTTATTTAGAAACCTAGAAACCATAATATATGTGTGGCGGCTTTTCAATAACCTCCCAGCAGGCAGGCCATTCTTGGAGGTCATTGAGCTGATAGCCGCTGACGTGTCTGGTTCCATCTTAACGTTCCCAGATCAGATTTCTGGAGAGCACCCACTCCCCACTTGGTTAAGTCTAGAGGCCTCTGCTGGGCTTTGCAGCCCCTCTGGACTCATCCCTCGCCTGCTTGTGCGGCCTTGTCCTCGCTGCTCTGTGACAGGTAATCTGAGAAGTGCCTCCCCGGAGGATCTGTTGGCACAGGTGACATGATGGCCTGGGACGGGCTGGGCCGACGCCTCCCCGTGTCGTGTATGTGGGGCCTCTCAGCTCTTTCCTTCTCTCTGTCTCACTCCGTCTCTTGCGAAACCATTGTCCCTACCCATTCCTCACATGCTTGTGTTTGCGCCCCTTAAGGTAAAATCTACAAACAGAAAGCGTAGACATGGTGAGCACGTGGACCCTCCACTGTGGGCAGCACTCAGATTGAGAGGCAGGCTATCGCTGGAGCCCGAAGCCCCCTCCAGTTTCCTTCCAGGCTCTCTCCCCTCACCTCCAGAACTAACTACTCTCCTGATTTCTGTACCATAGATGAGCTCTGTCTGTTTTCTACCCTTTAACAGGACATCGTGCAGGCCGTGCTCTTTTGGGTCTGGCCTCTCCTGCTCAGTGGTCGAGCACGGTTGTAGGCTGTTCCTCCATTCCCTTCAGGATATGCCTTTGTGTAAACACACCACGACATTGACTCATTCTGTTCTGTTAATGGGCATTCCGGTTGGGGAGTGTTAAGGGTACTGCTGCCGGGAGCTCCTTCTACATGGTTTCCGGGAGCATGTGTGTGCATTTCTGGTGGGTGCAGGCCTCGGAGTGGGGCTTCTGGGTCATCTGGGCTGCGTGGCTGCAATTTTATTAGATTCCGCCAGCAGCTTTCCAGGGTGGTCATACCCATAAGGCAGCATGTGAGAGTTCTGTTTGACCCACATCCTATGATGCTGGGTATTTTCTATCTTTTTATGGCAACCATCCTAATGGGTGTGAGTGGTATGACACAGTGGTGGCAATTTTCCTTTCCCTGTTAGCTGATGACGTTGGGGGAACTGAGCTCTGGAGCCCACACCACCAGGCCCACAGGGTCCTCTAGAGCCCCCTGGGGTCTGCTGCAGAGCTGGCCTGCTCCCTACCGTGCTGGGGGCGGCCTCGTGGGAGTGGAGGGGGGCCAGTCAGCCAGGCTTGAGCTGTGGCTGGGGAAAAACCTACACCCACCCCAACTCTAGGACCCAGAGCGCTTCGGAAGGCTCTGGAATCCTAAACCCTTCACGGCGGGCCACCATCCCTGTGGCAGGGCCAGCAGGCCAGGAAGACCAGAGGCCATTCCAGAGAGATACTGGCGGCTACAGGGCAGTGTCCCCCGCAAGGTGTCCCCCTTCGAGAGAGCCGAGTAGGTTAGACGGAGCCAGCTGCTAACTGAAACATTAGCGATGCAGCCTCTGCTGCCCCTGGAAACACACTAGCTTAACCTCTGACCTCCATCCATAAGGCTGCCCTGCTGTGTGGCCTCATAAATTCCCTGACAATATTCCTCATTTTGCCGAGGAAGAGACCAAGCTCAGAGGAATGACTCCATTTAGCTCTCACTAGCCCCATGAAGTAGGTGCTGTTATCATAAGTACCTGGCAGACAGAGCTCCATCAGAGTAGTTGTTATGATTCCAACAAGGCTGTCACGCTCAAAACCCTGTCATGCTCCTTCTTTGAAGATGGATGAACAAACTAGATAATCGTCTTTGCGAGAGAAACTTGAAGTGCTGAGATTATTTTTCTCGGATAGGCCAAAAAAGAGCCAAAAAACCTCTTCCTTTTCCACTGTCCCCTCCCTACCCGCCGCCAACCTCCGTTTCCAAGAAGATTGCTCTGGAGAGTGACTCTCTTGTGGATGTTTAATTTCCATATGTCCTTGGAAAAAGCATCAGGCTTCCCCTTTGTAGGCAGCGTCTTGTCTGGAAGCGGAGGAGGTACATCCCTCACCTGGAGTCCCATGCGGTTGCCTTGTCCTCCTGTGACTTGGCTCCAGCCCTGCTCACCTGTCGGAGCTGAGCCCTTGGTTGTTCATAAAGCCCTCATCGACCATGCGTTTTCCTCAACTACAACCTTAAGGGTTCGGATTGAACAATTTAGCTCCCAGTGGCCTTCTATCCTTAATAGATGACCCTTTGTTTCCTGCATGTTTTTCTTTCTATAGCCAACAACGGGATTATAAGCTCCTGAGGGCTGGAGCATCTCGCTCAGCCATATACCCATATGGGTCACAGACTAGATGCTCCACCCTTTCCTACTGGTTATTTCAGCTGTGTTCTCAATCATATGAGTTAAAACATTTAGCTCTTTTAATATCTGTTCCTTTGGTATGATCATTTTTGTGTGTGCACTGCTGAATTTTTTCCTTACATAAAATCTTTTTCTTTGGGTCTCAGGGAAGGTGGTACATCCTTGGGAAGGGGGTTTGGGAAGGAGGTTTCTGCCCTAGTTAGATGTGATCTGTGTTTTCCCTTTAACTCTTGCACAGCTCTGCCTTCCACATGTTTCTGGACATCTTCCATGCTGATGGTTCCAAGTCCCTAAAGCAGACCTTAGTAGCTGCTCAGCAGATCTTCAACTGCTGTGTGGATTCCGAGCAACAGCAGGTTTATAACCGTTATAGTCAATTCACGAAACTGTCAAAATTGCTGGTGCTATTGACAATGTAAACACTCTTCCCCAGCTCTCCAGACCCTTAATCAGAGAGGCTAATAGTTGGCTGATGTCATAAACACAGCTGGCCCATGGCAGCTGAGGACAGCTCTGTATCCCGAGCACATGTCTCAGGGGAAGAACCCTGGGTCTGGGGCCTCAGACCTCACCTCTGCCCACCCACCTCTGAGCCCACATCACTTCTTTTCCGCTGGTCCTTTGGCTTTCCTCTTCTTTATAAATGTCAATTTTCCTTGAACATATTAAAATGTAATAGTCACAGGGTCTTAGTTCATGACACACCAAAGCTTTCCCAATAACTTCATTTCCTTCTGTCATTGAAGAGGCTGTTCTCAAAGTCTCTGTGACCTTGAATAATCCCCACGTGATGGTTATTTGATTCTATTTGCACATGGTGATTTTTATTCTTCACAGACGTGGTAGCTTTATCTCCCTGATTATGTTCCCCTTGTGCTGATATTAATAATGTAAGTGGGGAAATTTTTAAATGTTCTCATCTAAGAAGAGGCCAGTTCTGTAGAATGAATACTTGCTAAATCAGACCTCACCCACCCCGCTTCATTTCTCTCTATTCCTCCCCAAGTGGCTTCCAAGGAGAGGAAAGGTGAGCAAGCTAAGTGCCTGGCCTTTGCTTTTTGAGTGCAATGTAGCAGCTGGAGCAAGAGTAGAATTACTTTGGGGGTGACCTGAGAAACTGTGTGGGTGTTAAAGGAAAAATTGTCCATTGTTAAGTTGTTAAAAACAGAGTCAGACTGTCGCTTGTTAAAGATGGCAATACAGACTTTACTCAGGGCCATCGCGATGGATATAGGGATCACTGTAATGGGATTTTATGGTGGGGAGAGAGACTGGGCTCCACCAGGAATTTGGTGTGTTCAAGTGGGAATTTACAGCCAAGGAGCAGAGAGGGTCAGTGGATGGAAGATTCCTAAGAGGAAACCCCAGGAGTGAGGGGGAATTCTGTTTCAACTGACCTAACCCGATCTTTGCTGAAGGCAGGCCTGGGCGACCAGACATCACCTGGAGGATGGCGGGGGAGAAATCTGGCCAGAAATCAGGATGGAGTGTGGTCACATACTGAGGGTGGGGCTCTGTAAACGCCTGGTGGAGTTGGGCGCTTTGGGAAGGAAGTGGTTTAGTGCTGGGTGTGACTTCAAGCATGAGGAGAGTTAGGTTAAATTGCCCCCTGGCACTTGACCAGGAAGCACAGAGGAGTCTGCAGCAGGAGTTAGTCTGACGTGAGCACCCCGTTGTCCCCAGAGTCTCTCCAGCCTGGGCACACCGTGGGGTCTGACAGGCACCATCTGCTGTGTCCAAACGGCTCCCTGTAAAGGGTGCTCCTGCCCTGCTGGTGTTCACTCATCAAACATGAATCACACATTTCTGGCTGTGCCCGAATGGCTGGATTTGGTTTATGTGACCTTCCTGTCGCTTGCTTTGTAATTGTCCTATGTGTGCTGGCAAAATGAAAAGGGAAGTGTTCCGGGGCAGCGATGTCCAGTTGAGTCGTGACCTGGATTCCAGTCTCACATACACAGAGTGCCTGAAACTTGACAGTGAGAGGCTGGGGTGTTGCTGAAGTGCGTTTCTTGAGGATCTGAAGAAATGATCACCTTGGTCTTTTTGCTCTTCCTGGTGTTCTCATCAACTCCAGACAGGAAGACTGTCCCCGGGCACCTGGGGTGAGGGGAGCGTGGGGGGGCGGGCAGCCTTCCTGGTGATCCACGCTCTGCCGGGGGCCTTGCAGGCTGCGGGGAGCGGAGCAGTGATGCTGCTGCCCGAGAGCCTTGCTCCACAGCTCGCTCGCTCTCTCCCTCTCTCTGTCTCTCTCTCTCTCCGTCTCTCTGTCTCTGTCTCTCTCTCTGTCTCTCTCTTGGCATCAAAGTTGGTTTGCCCATGAAAGGAAATGAGGAAATCAACTTGGAATAAAAAAATCCATAACAAGTAGTAAAACTTGGAACGGTCAGACTGAAGACATCTGTGGAAATATTTCCTTTGGAAATACTGATTCATAGGAGGCTGCCAAGTTGGCTACTTTTTGGTTTCATGGTTCAAGCTCCTAGGATGCTTCCCCTTCTATGGCCTCCCGCTGCATGAGGACAGAGACCAGCCCCACTGCCAGCTGTCCACCTCGGGTCTCCCGGGGTCCTCCTCGGGCACTCTCGCTGGGAACCGGCTGTTCTCCGGGCTGTCAGTCACCACCGGCTCCTCTGAACATCCCTCCTGAGCCCCTCTCTCTTCACCTGTCACTCTTCCTCCAGGTATTCGTTCAATGTCAACTCCGTAGGAAGCCTTTCCGACAAGCTGCTTCTGCTCCTCTCCACGCCCTGAGCACCTTGAGGGGCTGTGGTCACGGCTCGGGTTCGTGGTCAGTGTCAGCTTGCCCCACCCGCAGGGGTCCTGACGGTCCTCCCCTCTGACTCACTGTGTGGAAGCTTTGCCTTTTGGACAAAGGTCTGCAGATACCCTGTGGACGTCAGGATTGGTGCGACCCCGTGAGAAGGCATTCTGTTCCCTGTGTTCAGTACACGCTGGACAGCAGCCCTCAGACGTGCAGACTCAGGGAGGCCCTGCCTTTCTCTGCAGCCCCCAGGTCCGCACTGTGCTCCTGGCGGGCTCACTGGACTGGGAGTTCCTGTTGCGGGGGCTGCCTGTCACCTGCGGTCGGGCTGTAGCGCAAGGGTGGTGGACACGTGCACTCAACGAGTACCTGTGAACGAATGAATGAAACCTCCAAACAGGAGCAGCAAGGAGGTTTACTGGTTCCGGGCTCAAAACCCCTATAGGCTCCGAAGGCATCAGCAACCCGGGCCCACACAGCTCCCCGCCGTGGCTCTCTTCTCCCTGCCTGGGGCCCGAGCGGGGCGGTGAAGTCTCCGAGCGCACTTTCTTTCCTTCGGGAGGAAACCACCCGAGGTCCAGGGTCCTCGCATGCCTTTCTTGTTTCTGGTTGTTCACAGCTGAGCTGCTGCTCTGCAGTGGTCCATATGACGGCCACTGGGACCCCAGCGAGAACCCTGGCCGTCCCGGGTCTTAGTGGAAACCCGTTCCTGGGTCCTCTGCGACCCAGGGGAGGGAGTCTCCTGGGTCAGTTTCTGTTGCCGCCAAAGTGCAGCCTCGTGAACAGCCACCAGGACGGGTGACTCTAGGACAGAGAAAGACAAATATCCTGTGATATCGCATATCTGTGGAGTCTAAAGAATGATACAAATGAGCTTATTTATGAAACAGAAACAGACTCACGGACATAGAAAAAACAAACTTATGGTTACCAAAGGGGAAAGGGGGTCGGGGAGGGATAAATTAGGGGTACGGGATTAACAGATAAACACTACTATATACAAAATAGGTAAACGACAGGGCCTACTGCACGGCACAGGGAACTGTACTCAATATTGTGTAATAACATATCATGGGAAAGAATCTGAATATATTCAGTTATATATACATATATCTGAATCACTTTGCTGTACACCTGAAACTAAGACAACATTGTAAATCAACTATGCTGCAATTAAAACATGCAAAGTTAACAATAACGGGAGTGTGTCATTTGTGAGTTGGTACAAGGATACATAGAGCTGATTCACTTCATTGTACAGCAGAAACTAACACAACATTGTAAAGCAATTATACTCCAATAAAAAAAAGAGAGAAAAATGAAGAAAATAAAAGGGCCATGAAGCGGGTGCCTCATGGTCACAAATAGCTCAGTGCCCTGTCCCCACTCCCTCATACCAGCGTCCCCAGCTCAGTCCCATGTCGTTACTGGCCCCCAGGAGAAAACCACTAGGAAAGGAAGAGAAGAGCAGCCACTGTCAATTTGGGACTTGAATTCTTACAGTAATCTCTTGAGGTTGGTGCTGGGACTCCTGGGCTGGCCCCAGAGGGAGGCTGCCTCCCCCGCCCCGCCCCCTGCAGCTTAGCTGGGCTCCAGTCAGAGGCACAGTTCCAGGTACCAAGAAGGAGCTCGGGTCCGGACTGCTTCTCACCCTTTCTAGCACTTGCGCTGGGAATGCCTGCCAAGTCTCCATCCTTTGGGCTAAGGCAAAATTTTCCAAACTACTCTTTGGAAGAACCCTCCGTAGGAGGTTAATAGCTGTTCTATGGGGAGTGAGGGGTTCTATTTTCGAATGTTTGGGGAAAGTAACACATCACGATAAACAGACAAATGTGAGAAATATGGGAAGTCTTTAAGGGTGCTCCCCTAAATTCTCACCCAGCTCCTGTAGAGGATCTGACCGCTGCAATCATTGACATTAGGTAATCACTTCATCAGGCTTGTTTTATTTCTCACTGTGTTACCACTTCCTGGAACACTCACTTTTAACGATGCTAAGGGGCGAATGTCAGATTCCTCTAAGGATATACAGGCACTGGGTGGAGGTATCTCAGGGAAGGACTTGGAGGGAAGACACCTAAAATCACATCCTGCAGGAGACCCCCTAACCATGCAAGCCCCTCTCCCTCTTCCAGAGCCAGCCTCCCACCCTGGCAGCTTGACCCACCGCCCTGCCCCACTGTGAGCAGATGCTGCTCCCACCCCGGTCCTGGCTCCTGGCCACTCCCCTGCCGTCTTCCACACGCAGGTGTCCAGCTGCTTACTGGACTCCATTCAGCTTCTCCAAACAGATAGCCTCTTCTGCCTGCCAACCCCACAGAGTTCTATTGCAAATGGCATAATTTCCTACCCAGGTGCCCAAGACAGAAATGAATTTTAGGTCCAATTTATTGAGCTATGATGTACATACCGTAAAATTCACCTTTTTAGCACATTGCTCTATGGGTTTTAATAAGAACACACAGTGGTGTAACCACTTCTAAAATCATGCTGCAGAGCAGTTCCACCACCCCTAAAACTGCCCTCACAGCTTTGTCGTCACACTGTGTCCCAAGCCCAGCTCCTGGAAACCACTCATCTATTTTCGGTCCCTATAATTTCGCCTTTTCCAGAACATTATGTAAATGGAATCACATACTCTGTAGCCTTTTGAGTCTGGCATCTGTCATTTTTTTTAACATCTTTATTGGCGTATAATTGCTTTACAATGGTGTGTTAGTTTCTGCTGTATAACAAAGTGAATCAGCTATACATATACATACATCCCCATATCCCCTCCCTCCTGCGTCTCCCTTCCACCCTCACTATCCCAACCCTCTAGGCGGTCGCAAAGCACCGAGCTGATCTCCCTGTGGCATCTGTCATTTAAGGTAACATATTTGCAATTCATCCCTGTTATTGTGGGTTTTGGTGTCTTCCTTTTTTATTACTAAATAATATGCCATCTAAGCCAGCGGTGTTGAGTTGCATGAAATTTTTCTTTCTCTTTCATTCCCTACCACGTCCCAGGTCCTGGCAATTCTACTTTCTAATCTCTCTCAGATTCGTTCCTTGCCATCCTTTCTGCCCCCCCGCCCTCAGCTGGGGCTCAGCAGCTCCCCTACTGGTCCCCCTCCACCCCGTTCCCCTCAATGTCCCTCCCCTCAAAGGCACGTGGGGCCCCACACTGCGGTTGCTGCCCCACTGCAGGGACTTCAGTCACCGCCCCCCCCACCCCCGCTGCTGGTCTTTAACCTCTGAACTCCTTCCAGCTCCAGTGCTCCGTCTAGTTCACAGCCCTCCCCACACGCTGGCTTCCTCGTTCACGTTCCAGTCACGTGCTGTGTCTGATGACCAGCCCACAGTTCTGCCCTTTGGACATCAGCCCTTCTCATCTCACTTGTTCCCCAGAGTCTGGACAGCCTGGGGAGAATCTGCTCATCTGAGTCCTAGAGGGAACATCTCAAATGGCCGTGAGGGCAACATTCTATGAGCATCGTCACTGTTTCCGTGCCTTGTAATTAGAGGGAGTTTAACTGACAGAATGTCAGTACACTTGCTCAGAGCTTATAAAAAAAGAAGGTCAATTAAACTGTTTCACTCATTCAGACTTTCATCTTCTCCCAGGAATTCTTAATGACTTCTGGACCCTGACCTTGCATTTGCCTTCCTTTGGGTGTTGATGGGGACTAGAAATGTGCTTGGTGGGTGTAGAGGTGGGGTGGACTGGCCCTGCCCCTCCTTTCTCCCCCTTCCCATGATGCAAGCCTTTCTGGAGAACACCCAGAGCCCGTCTGGAAGCCTGGTGCTGAGCCAGCCTCTTGGGGCGTACACGTGATCAGCCAGTCTTAAGAGGAGGAGACAGAGAAGGTGTCTGATTAGAGGGAGAGGCCCCTTTCAGCTCCTCTTTCTGAGTTTCAAAGTGGTCTGCCCCATAGCACCCCCAGTTTTTAGAACTACTGAACTCAATCCTTGGTGGTCTTTTTTCTACAAGTCAGGCCTGAACAGCAATCTGTGTCTAATAGCGCTGGGAGCTTCTTCCTAAAACACCTTTGTCTTTGGGTGGAAAGGTGTGAAGAAATTTGATTTTTATGATTGGCAGGAGCTGATCACTTGTAGAGTTTGGAGTCTTTTGCTTGTGATTTTTAAAGGGGGGTGCTTCATTATTAGCATCCACTGCTAATAATTAGTTTTATTAGGATAATTTCTTACTCAGAGCAGAATGTTTGGGGTGAGTGTAGGCAGAGGGCATGTTTCCATCTTGCCCCTCCTCAGCTCAGGCTACTGTGCAGAGGATGTTTGCAGCCAGTGAAGGCTGATCCGGCTGTGCTGGGCCATAGGGATGGCCCCCGTCTGATTGTTAGTGCCCCTGATATTCATGGTGTTTACGAGTTCGACTGCCACCTCTGCTGCTACTGAATGGCGTAGCTCAGGAGGATCTCAGCTCTTCCTTCTTGCTGCTAAAAAACATGCAGCCATCCACTGGCCTTTGTCTATCCCTTTAGTTTAAGGTTTCTTCCCTCGTAGGACACAGATCCCTGTTGAAGTGAGGGTTGAGGGGACATATAAGCCTTCCCAGGAATTTATACAATCAGTAGATTGAACAAATGAAGGTTCAGAAAGCAGAGCTGGGTTGAGGGTTTTAGGAGGTCTTTTCTATGCAAGGTCAAATCCCTGTTCCTTCTAAGTGTCAGTCATGTACCTTCTGGAAATGGAAAGCCCAGTTCTCAGGCCAACCTAAGGTCTGTGGGCACAGTAGCAAGAAGGCGGGAAATGCAGTGGGAGAAGAATGTGTGGCCTGCAGAAGCCTGAATTCTAGGTCTTTCCCAAGCACTGCCTGCTGGGCGTGGGAGGTTCTGGCCCTCACTCTGCTGTTGAGCTGAGACCCAGAGGCCCGATGGGGCCTCAGAGAGCTGCTTGTCCCGCCGGTGCTGCTGAGGGTCAGGAAGGTGATAGTGCGAAACGCTCTGCTGTATCTTCGGTCTGTTCTCCTCATCATGATTCGTTTCTTCATTCTCAGACTTTTTAGTTTTGAGACAGGCTTGGACCTGGGACCCTTTGCTGCAGTGCTTGCACCTGGACAAACAAAATACAAAGAAACTATAAGGGACTAAAAATAACTGTGTGAATGCACAATTGGGGCAAATTATGGACAACAAGATACGAAAAGACCAAAAAAACCCCAACTGCCACTTCTGAAGAGCAGGGAGCAAAAGCAGGGTACGGCGCATGCCCCCAGCACTCAATGCCACCAAGGGGGTAGGCGGACCACCTAAGCCACCCCTCCGGCCCCACCTGGACACACCCCTACCCTCACCCCATATAAGGAACCAGTTCCCCTCACCTAGGGGAGTGAACAAGGAAGCAAGGGAGGGGCCCCAGTAAAGCCTTGCCTGAATTTCTTGTCTGACCTCTTAGCAATTTCTGTTGATTAAGGAGGCCAAGAACCCTGGTCAGTAACAGTTTGATTTGGGTAAGGTATTTTTCAAGTTTTTAAAAATTCAGGTTTTTAACATGAAATTCCAGTAATTAAAGAAAAGTGTGCTCCATGTGCAACCACCAGTACAATCAAGATAGAAGATTTCTGTCACCCTGAAACCCTAACACTAACCATTGGCCCTTGGCAATCACGCATGTGATGTTTGCCCCTTTGGCTTTGCCTGCTCCAGCTTGCCATACAGATGGAAGCAAATAGTATACAGCCTTTGAGTCTGGCCTCTTTCTTGTAATGCCTTTGAGATGCATCGTGTTTCTGCATGTGTCACTACTTCATTCCCTTCTAGTGCTGAATAGTATCCCATTGCATGAAGGTACCGCAATTTATTTATCCATTCACTAGCTGATGGACATTTGGGTTGTTTTCTGTTTTGAACTATTGTGAGTAAAACTGCTTATAAATAGTCACGTATAGACTTTTGTGTGACTATAGGTTTTCATTTTACTTGGGTAAGTATCTCAAAGTGGGATTGCTGGGTCGTATGGTGAATGTATGTTTAAATTTGTAAGAACCTGCCAAAATGTTTTTCAAAATGACTGTACTATTTTTAAAATTCCAACCAGCAGAGTATGAGTTGATAATTTATTTTTATTTCTTAATATTATTATTATTAGTTTGTCTCATATGTATAACTTTAAATACGTCCCTTATGTTTTCATAAGCAGTATACTGGTTGGCATTTTCTAAATAGCTTATTACAGTTTTGAATTACTCGCCTAAAAAACCACTCTCATGTTAAATAGTGATATAAACTTAAAGGTGTTTGGGATTTTATAACAAGTTTTTGTTAGTAATTTTGAGTTTTAGGCCATCATGATCTGGGAATGTGTTCTGTGCCACTTTTGTTTTTTTGTATTTTAGGGTTTCCTTGTGGCCTGATATAGTAACAATTTGAATGTTCCAGGCATTCAAAAAGATATATTTTCAGTGTGTAATGCATATGTGTGTGTGTGTGTGTGTGTGTGTGTGTGTGTGTATTTTTGAGGTATAATTGACATACAACGTTATATTAGTTTCAGTTGTACAACATGATTTGATATTTATTTATACGGTGAAATGATCACCAGAATAAGTTCCATCACATACATAGTTGCTAAATTTTCTTTTTCTTGTGATGAGAACTTTTAACATTTATTCTCATAGAAACTTTCCAACACACAATATAGAATTATTAACTATAATTGCCCTGCTGTACATTACATTCCCAGGACTTATTTTATAACTGAAAGTTTGTATCTTTTGACCCCTTCACCCATTTTGTCCACCTTCTCTCCCCTCACCTCTGCCAACCACCAATCTTTTCTCTGTATCTATAAGCTTGGTCTTTTTTATTTTTAAGATTCTACATGTAAGTGAGATCATATAGTATTTGTTTTTCTCTGCCTGACTTCTTTCATTTAGCATAATGCCCTAAAGGCCCATCCATGATGTCACAAATGGCAAGATTTCATTCTTTTTTTATGGCTGAATAATATTACATTTTACATATATGTAAAAATATATAAAGTTTATATATATATATATATATATATATATATATATAAAATATTGTCTTTATCCATTCTTCCATCAATGGATGCTTAGGTTATTTCCATGTCTTGGCTATTGTGAATAATGCTGCTGTGAACATGAGTTAGTGTTGTCCTTTCCTGTGGATAAATACCCAGAAGTGGAATTGCTCTATCATATGGTAGTTCTATTCTTATTTTTTGAGGAAACTCCATACTGTTTTCCAGAGTGGTGGCACCAATTTACATTCCCACCAACAGTGCACCAGAGTTCCCTTTTCTCCACACCCTCTCCAACCCTTGCTATTTCTTGTCTTTTTGATGATAACCATTCTGAGAGCTGTGAGGTGATACCTTATTGTGGTTTTGATTTGCATTTCCCTGATGATTAGTGGTGTTGAACAACTTTTCATGTACCTGTTGACCATCTGTGTGTCTTCTTTGGAAAAATGTCTATTCAGATCCTCTGTCCATTAAAAAAATTTTTTTTTGCTATTAAATTATATGAGTAGTATATATGTTATCAGATACTTAATTTGAAAATATTTTCTCCCATTCAGCAGGCTATCTTTTCTTTTGTTGATGGTTTTCTTTGCTGTGCAGAAGTTTTAGTTTGATGTAGACCCACTTACTAATTTTCCTTTTGTTGCTTAGTCCCATTGTTTTTTTTTGTGTGTGTGGTATGCGGGCCTCTCACCGTTGTGGCCTCTCCCGTTGCGGAGCACAGGCTCCGGACGCGCAGGCTCAGCGGCCATGGCTCACAGGCCTAGCCGCTCCATGGCATGTGGGATCTTCCCAGACCAGGGCACGAACCCATGTCCCCTGAATCAGCAGGCGGACTCTCAACCACTGCGCCACCAGGGAAGCCTCCATTTGTTTATTTTTGCTTTTATTCTTTCTGATGAATTATAAATGGGATTTTTTTTCAATTTCTCTTTCTGATAGATTGTTATCAGTATATAGAAATGCTACAGATTTCTATTGATTTTGTATCCTGCAACTTTACGGAATTCATTAGTTATTTCTAACAGTCTTTTGGTGGAGTCTTTAGGGTTTTCAATAGATAGAATCATCTGCAAATAGTGATGATTTTACTTCTTCCTTTCCAGTTTGGATGTCTTTTATTTCTTTTTCTTGCCAAATGCCACGGCTAGGACTTCCAATGCTATGTTGATAACAAATTGTCACCCTCTTGTTGGATTGACCCTTTTACCATTATGACATTTCTTTGTCTCTTATTACAGACTTTGTTTTAAAGTCTAGTGTGTCTCGTGTAATTATATCTACCCCAGCTTTCTTTTGGTTTCTATTTACATGGACTATCTTTTTCCATCCCTTCACATTTAGTCTGTGTGTCTTCATGTCTGAAGTAAGTCTCTTGTAGGCAACATAGATGGATCTTGTTTTGTTGTTATTGTTGTTTTTGGTTTAAATACATTCAGCCATTCTATGTCTTTTGATTGGAGAATTTAGTCCATTTACATTTAAAGTAACTATTGATAGGTATGTACTTATTGCCATTTTATTAATTGTTTTCTGTCTGATTTGTGGTTCCTTTCTTCTTCTCTCACTCTCTTCCTTTGTGGCTTAATGACTTTCTTTAGTAGTGTGCTTAGATTCCTTTCTCATTATTTTTTGAGTATCTACTATAGGTTTTTGCTTTGTGATTACCATGAGGCTTATACATAACAACTTTCTGTTGTTACCATGAGGCTTACACATAACAACTTTCTAGCACTCAATTTTAAGTTGATAACAACTTGAGTTTGAATGCATTCTAAAGCTGTACATTTTTACTCTCTTCCCCATATTTTATGTTTTGATGTCACATTCTAATCTTTTTATCTTGTGTACCCCTTAACTAATTATTGTGGCTACAGTTATTTTATTACTATTGTCTTTTACCCTTCACACTAAGTTTATAAGTGATTAATCCACTAACTCTACTATATAATTACCTTTACCAGTGAGATTTATACTTTCATGTGTTTTCTTGTTACTAACTAGTGCCCTTTCTTTTCAGTTAAAGAAGTCCCTTTAACATTTATTTTAAGGCCAATTTAGTGGTGATAAATTTCTTTAGCCTTTTCCTTGTCTGAAAAACTTCTCTCTCTCCTTCAATTCTGAATGATAACTTTGCTAGGTAGAGTATCCTTGTTTGGAAGTTTTTGTTTTTGTTTTTCTTTCAGCACTTTGAATATATTATGTCACTCCCTCTGCCCTCAAAGTTTCTGCTGAAAAATCAGATGATACTCTTATGGGGATTCCCTTGTATATAACAGTAGTTTTTTGCTTTCTGCTTTTAAGATTCTCTCCTTGTCTTTAACTTTTTATATTTTAATTATGTGAGTCTCTTTGGGTTCATCTATTTGGAACACTCTGGGCTTTCTGGATCTGTATGTCTGTTTCCTTTCTGAGGTTAGGGAAGTTTTCAGCCATTATTTCTTCAAATAAGCTTTTTCCCCCTTTGTTGCTCTTTTCTCCTTCTGAAAATCTCATAATGTGATTGTTAGTCTGCTTGATGTTGATCCAAAAATCTCATAAGCTATCCTTACCTTTTTCATTCTTTTTTCTCTTTTTGTTCCTCCAGTTGGGTGAGTTCCTCCGATCTGTCTTTGAGTTCACTGATCCTTTTCTACTTCATCTACTGTGCTGTACAACCCCTGTAGTGTATTTTTCAGTTCAATTATTGTATTCTTCTGCTCTGTGACTTCTGTTTGGTACTTTTAAATATTTTTATCTCTTTGTTGAAGTTTTCACTGTGTTCATCCATTCTTCTCCCAAGTTTGGTGAGCATTATAATGGCCATTACTTTGAATTCTTTATCAGGTAAATTTTGATCTCCGTTTCATTTAGGTTTTTTTTTTCTTCTGACATTGTATCTTGTTCTTTTATTTGGAACATATTCTCCTGTTTCTTTATTTTGTTTGAATCTCTCTGTTGATGTCTATGCAATAGATGAATCAGCCACCTCTCCCAGTTTGGAGTGGACTTGTGTAGCAGGTGAAACTTATCATTCAGTCCTGCCCTAGCTCTTGGCTGTCCTCCAAATATTTGTATTTGTCCTAGCAGCCTATTTTATTTTTAATAGCTCCAAGTAGTTGAGGGGGTGCAACAACCAGTCAGTTGCCCAAAGAGAAGGATCTCAGTCAGCACCTAGATTCAGGTTGATTGGAAGCCAGACCCTCAGGCAGCAGATTTTAAAGAATGCAAATATTTAGATACAGTTCTGTGGGACTGCAAGCATACACCTGCTGGCCACTAGAGCCAGGTGATCTGGAGGTGTCCCCTGGTGGCAATTACAAAAATTGTGGTTCCAGATGAGTGTATAAACTCCTTTCTGGACAAATAATTGAACTGCAGTGAGGCAGAGGAAGAGCACAAAAATGGCATTCCCCAGCCCACATTCCCTGAGCATACATCTGTAGCCTTCTGGATGTGTGCAAACCTGAGGAAGCCTGCCTCTAAGACCAGAGATTCAGCACAAGCAAGTAGGCTTCTTCCACAGCAAGGCCAGAGGTGTGTTTTAGTCCTCTGTCTGTCAGTGCTGTGGGAGTGGTAGTCTTCTGGCAAATGTCTCTCCAATTGTTACAGTCCCATGAGACCCAGGAATGCAAGACACTCTGGCTTTCAAAGCCAGGTTGTCGAGGGGTGTCCCTTGGGCCACAACCACAAAAATGGGAGCACCAGATACGTACAAGAGCTCCCCTCTGAGAGATGCTGGTGCTCTGGAACATAGCAGAGGGAGAGCATGACGATAGCGCCTGCCCTCTGATGTCTCAGGAAAGGCTTATGGTCAGCTTTCAGTTGTGAGTTTAATTAGAAGCCTGCCTCTCAGGCTGCAGCTATGACTGTGTCAATAAATTAATAGGCCTCTTTCACAGAAGACTGAGCTCTGGATCTGCTTCCTCTTGCTGTGCCTAGGAGGGGTGGGGCTTAGATCTGATTAAGAACTCTTTCTCTGTTGGTTACAATCTTGTGGGATCCACCAGTAAAAGCCCCACTGGCCACTAGAGCCAGACAGTGTAGAGGTGTCCACTGGCAGCAGCCACAAAAATCAGGGCACCAGACAAGGGAATATGCTCCTTTCTGGAAGATACTGGTGAGCTGGAGTGAGGCAAGTGAGCACACAGATTAAGTCCATTGGTCTTCACTCCCTGTGAGCAACTCTGTAGGTCCCCTGTGAGTGTGCCAAAGAAGGCTTTCCCTCAGACCAACCTCCTGGACAAGCTAATAGGCCTCTTTCTCAGAAAGACCAGGGATGTGTCAGTCTGCTGTCTGTGCAGTGCCCTGGGCTGGGAGCCTGCCAAGAAATGTCTCTCTGGTAGTTAGAGTCCCAGGGGACCCATGATTACAAGCCACCTGGCCTCCAGAACTAGGTGCTCAAAGAGCATCCTTTGGGTGGCAGCTGCAAAAACTGGGGCACCAAACATAAAAACTGGGGCAACAATGTAGATGCTCCCCTCTGGGAAACACTGGTGCTCTGGAGTGTGGCAGAGGGAGAGCATGAAGATGATGGCCACTGGCTGGAGCAGGGTAGAGGGGGAGTGTGCAAAAATTACACCTGTCAGAAAGGGAAGAAAAAAAAAGAAAAAGAAAGAAAATTTTAAGAAAGAAATAAAAAAGAGATGGCACCTACTGGCTGTAGCAAGGCAGAGGGAAAACAGGAAGATGGCACCCACCAGCCCCTGCCCTGGAGAGCATCCCCATAGGTCCCGCCCCTCAGACCAGTGCTTTAAACTTAGGCAGTGGGTCTCTTTCACATAAAGTCCTGACACTTTTCAAAGGGCTGCTTCTGCATTGGGCTCCGGGGTGTGAGTCTGTGTGTGAGCCCTTAGGGCCATTTCTCAGTTCACCACAGCCCCACAGTTCTCCTGGACGCAAGCCCCATTGAGTTTCAAATCTGGATGTTTTGGGGGCTCTTCTCTCAGGCTCCAGTGTTAAAAGTTGGGGTGGACAAAGTGGGGTAGGAACCCTTCTCTCCTCAGGGAGAAGCTCCGTGTTTTGAGTTCCCTCCCTGTTGTGAGACGCTGTACAGGGTGAGGTTTATGGTGAGAGTGTCTCACCTCTCCTGCCCACTTCAGTGTGGTTTTCTTCTCCTTTCCCCAATGTGAAAGGGTTGCTCTGCTAGTTTTTAGGTTTCTTTTCAGAGAAAGTTGTTCTATATATAGCTGTAGATTTGGTGTGTCCACAAAGGAGGTGAGACCCTCCCTCAAGTTGCCCTCTTGTACCAGACTGTACATATTTTTTAAAATATTTCTATCATTAAGATATTCTACATGTTTATTTTTTCTCACTTACTCCATCAAAGACTGAGAGAGATCCGTATATATATATAAATATTTCTAACATGTATTTCTTTATATATTTCAATGTAATATAATTTGATGCATAATATCCATGAGTATTATATCTTCTACATTTATGATATTTTAAAAAATCAATATAAAATGACCTTTTTCTATTTAGTTATATTTGCCTTGAATCCTATTTCCACAAATAATATTTTCTTCACAGTATTTGAGGTTATATTATTTGAAATTATATTATGAATATGTTTACATCCTCACTGTCAAGGACTAGAATTCTGTCTGTATCACCAGCACATTGAGTAGGACTGGACACAGAGTAGGCTCACAGTAAATATTTTTGAACAAATGAATACATTAGTTTATATTGCACTTCTACTTTCTTTTTAGTCTCATTCAATCTGTATCCATCCATGATTTTTTTTAATTTACATCTTTTTTAAAAAAAATAATGGCTCTTGGAATTTGTTTTTCACCTAATCAGAAGGTCTTTGTGCTTTTAATAGAGTATTTCATTCATTTCTAATATGGTTATGGATGCTCTTAGGTCATTGCTGGGTTGCACCCCACAGGCCTACAAGGCCAGCACTTGCCCAGCCTTAAGATCAAAGAAAGAGCCTGGAGTCAGCAACAGGGACATCAATGGTCTAATGGATGGGGGAGCTTACACGTCTGGAGCAAGGTCCTGGAGCAACACCCCACCACGTGCGGGGAGATGGAGGGCAGGATGTGGTGGCAGTCTTCCCTCTGGGGGTGTTGGGGGTAGGAAGGGGAGATTTCCAGTTACAAGAGGAATTGTTGTCAGGTTGGCTCATCAGTTACCAACCAGCAGAGGGGCATGCCCTCACTGTCCCTTTAATAGGAACAATCACTAGCTGGGACCTGGGGCAATTAGGTAGGAAGGTCAGTCATGTGAGTGGAGTGTAGGTGAAGCAGGCACTGGTCAAGCAGGGGATATACAGAGAGCAAGAGAACAGCCATCTTGAGTGGTCTGACCATATAATCATCTCCTTTTATCTATTTGTTTTGATTAATTCTTCCTTGCTGATTTGTTTTCTCTCCCTTTCTCTCTCTCCCTCTCTCTCTCTCTCTCTCGCTCGCTCGCTCTCTCTCCATCTTCTCTCCTTCTCTCTCTGCTTCAAATGGACAATGTCCTTTTTGATTTCTCTTTTCCAAGGTTTGGAAAGTGTGTATCCTGGTTACAACTTTTCTAATGGATACTTTTGCTTTAAAAATTCATTTAAAACTTATATGTTTTTAATTAACAAAGAATAGAACTGTTTTAATTGAGTTGCCCTTGTTTATGTGGACCTCAGCTGCTCCTACCACAAATTTCTTGACTTTGGAATTAAAACCCCAGGTATTAACAATACATTTTGTACATTTACATCATCCCTTCAAAGGATCTTTTCAGTTTTGAAGCCACATTTCTTGTAATTATTTAAACAATTCCATGTTTACCTGCTATCACTCCTCACTACCAGCTGATTTATTGTACGCTTTTCTCATTCACTTTATGTTATCACTTCACCAATTGATGTATGTCTTCAAGTAACATTTTCAAGAAATGTACAAAAAGTAATCTTCTATACTCCTTTTTAAAAACAATTCAGGGCTTCCCTGGTGGCGCAGTGGTTGAGAGTCCGTCTGCCAATGCAGGGGACACAGATTCGTGACCCGGTCCAGGAAGATCCCACATGTCGCAGAGTGGCTGAGCCCGTGAGCCATGGTCACTGAGCCTGTGCGTCTGGAGCCTGTGCTCCACAACGGGAGAGGCCACAACAGTGAGAGGCCCGCATATTGCAAAAAAAAAACCCCCAAACATAAAACAATTCATATTGTTTTGTGCTTTATGCTTTTACATCCTTAAACCACATTTCATTCTCTGAATTTTAGCTTTAGTAAATCAAATATTTAAGATATTATGTAGCTTAACTGCCTGCTAACCAGACACCCCCATTTCAATGTCTTTGCCACCTTTGACAATGCAGCAAAGTTTTTGGACTTTTTCACTATTTTGATGGATTTTGCCATTCTTGAATACAATTGAATGGGCATTTAAAGATGGTTTTACATAAGTGATCTTTTAAAATTTACTCCTGTCCCCCTTTCTAGTGGCTTTATTCAGTATGTCTCTGCTGTGCCAAGGAAGGTATCTCTTTGCCTCTCTTTCATGCTTTTCTGATACTCTGACCCAAAGGACAAGTTTCCTACAAGCACCTCCTCTGAGCACTTCCTGTCTCTCCATCCATCTGCATGGCTTTGTTCTTTGGCATCCAACTTCCTAGTATGCAGTATGTGGCTATCCAGTCCCTTTCTTCCCACTCTTGGAGTCACACTCTTGGAGATGTAGATAGATGTGGGAGAGAGTGGGAAACCATATTTTGACTGCCTCAAAAGCAGTGCTCAACTAGTAGAGGGACAGTTAGCCCTGTTTTCTTTCTACTCTACTAGCTGTACTCTCTCCCCAACCTCTATTTTATGATGAAAGTCCTGTGGGAAACTTGTCAATATCTAGCTGATCTGTAATTAATAGAATTCCTTCCAAGAATCTGGAAATACATTATATTATTTTTTGTGTTGTGGTGTTTCTTTTTTCCTCATTTTCACTTTTGTTAGTGGTATTTAAATGCCAGCCAGGTATCATTTTAAACTAAAAGTGTCATTATATTGCTGTCAATAAAACTATGAATAGGTGAGTCTTTCCTGACTAGATGAAAATATTTTAAAATTTCTTTACGTTCCAAAAGCTGTTGTTATAGAGAAGTTTTATCTAGGGCCATTACACAGAATGGATTCAAAGGACAATATTGAAATGAGATTGGTTCAAGATGGCAGAGTAGAAGGACGTGTGCTCACTCCCTCTTGTGAGAGCACCAGACTCACAACTAACTGCTGAACAATCATTGACAGGAAGATGCTGGAACTCACCAAAAAAGATACCCCACATCCAAAGACAAAGGAGAAGCTACAATGAGACAGTAGGAGGGGCGCAATCACAATAAAACAAATCCCATAACCACTGGGTGGGTAACTCACAAACTGGAGAACAGTTATACCACAGAAGTCCATCCACTGGAGTGAAGGTTCTGAGTGCCACATCAGGCTTCACAACCTGGGGGTGTGGGAATGGGAGGAAGAATTCCCAAAGAATCAGATTTTGAAGGCTAGCAAGATTTGATTGCAGGACTTTGTCTGGACTGGCAGAAACAGAGACTCCACTCTTGGAGGGCACACACAATGTAGTGTGCTCATCAGGACCTAGGAGGAAGGAGCAGTGACCCTGTAGGAGACAGAACCAGACCTATCTGCTAGTGTTGGAGGGTATCCTGCAGAGGTGGGGTGTGGCTGTGGCTCACCGCAGGGACAAGGACACTGGCAGCAGAAGATCTGGGAAATACTCCTTGGCATGAGCCCTCCTGGGGTCTGCCATTAGCTCCACCAAACAGCCTGTAGCCTCCAGTGCTGGGTTACCTCAGGCCAAACAACCAACAGGCAGGGAACCCAGCCCCACCATTCAGCAGACAAGCAGATTAAAGTTTACTGAGCTCTGCCCACCAGAGCAACATCCAGTTCTACCCACCACCAGTCCCTCTCAACAGGAAGCCTGCACAAGCCACTTAGATAGCCTCATACACCGGAGCAGACAGTGGAAGCAAGAAGAACTACAGTCTGGTGGCCTGTGGAACAAAAACCACCTACACGGAAAGAAAGACAAAATGAAAAGATAGAGGACTATGTACCAGATGAAAGAATAAGATAAAATGCCAAAAGAACAATTAAATGAAGTGGAGATAGGCAACCTTCTAGAAAAATAATTCAGAATAATGATAGAAAAGATGATCCAGGAACTCGGAAAAAGAATGGAGGCAAAGATTGAGACGATGCAAGAAATATTTAACAAAGACCTAGAAGAATTAAGGAATAAACACCTAAAAGAACTAAGGAACAAACAAACATAGATGAAAAATACAATAACTAAAATGAAAAATGCACTAGAAGGAATCAATAGCAGAATAACTGAGGCAGAAGAATGGATAAGCGACTTGAAAGACAGAGTGGTGGAATTCACTGCCATGGAACAGAATAAAGAAAAAATAATGAAAAGAAATGAATACAGCCTAAGAGACCTCTGGGACAACATTAAGTGCACCAACATTCACATTATAGGGTCCCAGAAGGAGAAGAGAGAGAGAAAGGACCAGAGAAAATATTTGAAGAGATTATAGTCGAAAACTTCCCTAACATTGGAAAAGAAATAGCCACCCAAGTCCAGGAAGCACAGAGAGTCCCATACAGGATAAATCCAAGGAGAAACACACTGAGACACATAGTAATCAAACTGACAAAAATTAAAGACAAAGAAAAATTATTAAAAGCAACAAGGGAAAAATGACAACATAAAAGAGAACTCCCATAAGGTTAACAGCTGATTTCTCAGTGAAAACTCTACAAGCCAGAAGGCAGTGGCATGAAATACTTAAAGTGAGGAAAGGGAAGAACCTACAACCAAGATTATTCTATCCAACGAGGATCTCATTCAGATTTCATGGAGAAAGCAAAAGTTTTACAGACAAGCAAAAGCTAAGAGAATTCAGTACCACCAAGCCATCTCTACAACGAATGCTAAAGGAACTTCTCTAAGTGGGAAACATAAGAGAAGAAAAGGACCTACAAAAAAAAAAAAACCCAAACAATTAAGAAAATGGTAATAGGAACATACATATTGATAATTACCTTAAATGTGAATGGATTAAATGCTCCAAACAAAAGACACAGGCTCACTGAATGGATACAAAACCAAGACCCATTTATATGCTGTCTACAAGAGACCCACTTCAGACCTAGGAACACATACCGAATGAAAGTGAGGGGATGGAAAAAGATATTCCATGCAAATTAAAATCAAAAGAAAGCTGGAGTAGCAATACTCATATCAGATAAAGTAGACTTAAAAAGAAAGAATGTTATAAGGGACAAGGAAGGACACTACATAATGATCAAGGGATCAATCCAAAAAGAAGATAGAACAATTATAAATATATATGCACCAAACATAGGAGCACCTCAATACATAAGGCAACTGCTAACAGCTATAAAAGAGGAAATCAACAGTAACACAATAATAGTGGGAGATTTTAACACCTAACTTACACCAATGGTCAGATCATCCAAACAGAAAATTAATAAGGAAACACAAACTTTAAATGACATAATAGACCAGGTAGATTAAATTGATATTTATAGGACATTCATCTGAAAACAGCAGATAACAGTTTTTTCTCAAGTGCATATGGAACATTCTCCAGGATAGATCACATCTTCGGTCAAAAAGCAAGCCTCAAAATTTAAGAAAATTGAAATCATATCAAGCATCTTTTCTGACCACAATGCTATGAGATTACAAAAAAATTACAGGGAAAAAAACGTAAAAAACACAAACACATGAAGGCTAAACAATACGATACCAAGTAACCAAGATATCACTGAAGAAATCAAAGAGGAAATCAAAAAATATCTAGAGAAAAATGACAAGGAAAACACGCTGATCCAAAACCTATGAGATACAGCCAAAACAGTTCTAAGAGGGAAGCTTATAGCAATACAAACCTAACTCAAGAAACAAGAAACATCTCAAATAAACAATCTAACCTTACACCTACAGTAATTAGAGAAAAAAGAACAAAAAAAGTCAAACTTAGCAGAAGGAAGAAATCATAAAGATCAGATCAGAAATAAATGAAAAAGAAATGAAGGAAACGATAGCAAAGATCAATAAAACTAAAAGCTGGTTCTTTGAGAAGATAAACAAAATTGATAAACCATTACATAGACTCATCAAGAAAAAAAGGGAGAAGACTCAAATCAATAGAATTAGAAATGAAAAAGGAGAAATAACAACTGACACTGCAGAAATACAAAGGATCATGAGAGATTACTACAAGCAATTATATGCCAATAAAATGGACAACCTGGAAGAAATGGACAAATTCTTAGAAAAGCACAACCTTCCAAGACTGAACACGGAAGAAATAGAAAATATATGTAATGAGGTGGATAGACCAAGAGTCTGTTATACAGAGTGAAGTAAGTCAGAAAGAGAAAGACAAATACCGTATGCTAACACATATATATGGAATTTAAGAAAAAAATGTCATGAAGAACCTAGGGGTAAAACAGGAATAAAGACACAGTCCTACTTGAGAATGGACTTGAGGATATGGGGAGGGGGAAGGGAAAGCTGTGACAAAGCAAGAGAGAGGCATGGACATATATACACGACCAAACGTAAGGTAGATAGCTAGTGGGAAGAAGCCGCATAGCACAGGGAGATCAGCTCGGTGATTTGTGACAGCCTGAAGGGGTGGAATAAGGAGGGTGGGAGGGAGGGAGATGCAAGAGGGAAGGGATATGGGGAAAGATGTATATGTATAACTGATTCAATTTGTTATAAAGCAGAAACGAACACACCATTGTGAAGCAATTATACTCCAATAACGTTAAAAAAATTTTTAAATAAATAAATAATACATTTAAAAAAAGAAAATATAAACAGACTAATCACGAGCACTGAAATTGAGACTGTGATTAAATATATTCCAACAAACATAAGCACAGGACGAGATGGCTTCACAGGCGAATTCTATCAAACATTTAGAGAAGAGTTAACAGCTACCCTTCTCAAACTCTTCCAAAATATAGCAGAGAGAGGAACTCTCCCAAACTCATTCTACGAGGCCACCATCACCCTGAAACCAAAACCAGACAAAGATGTCACAAAGAAAACTACAAGCCAATGTCACTTATGAATATACATGCAAAAATCCTTAACAAAATACTAGCAAACAGAATCCAACAGTGCATTAAAAGGCTCATACACCATGATCAAGTGGGGTTTATCCTAGGAATGCAAGGATTCTTCAATATATGCAAATCAAACAATGTGTTACACACCATATTAACAAATTGAAGGATAAAAACTATATGATCATCTCAATAGATGCAGAAAAAGCTTTTGAAAAAATTCAACACCCATTTATTTATGATAAAAACTGCACAGAAAGTTGGCGGAGACAGAACTTACCTCAATATAATAAAGGCCACATATGACAAAGGCACAGCCAACATCGTCCTCAATGGTGAAAAACTGAAAAGATTTCCACTAAGATCGGGAACAAAACAAGGTTGCACACTCTCACCACTCTTATTCAACATAGTTTTGGAAGTCTTAGCCACAGTAGTCACAGAAGAAAAAGAAATAAAAGGAATCCAAATCGGAAAAAGAAGAAATAAACCTGTCACTGTTTGCAGATGACATGATACTATACAAAGAGAATCCTAAAGATGCTACCAGAAAACTATTAGAGTTAATCAATGAATTTGGTAAAGTAGCAGGATACAAAATTAATGCACAGAAATCTCTGGCATTCTTATACACTAACAATGAAAGATCAGAAAGAGAAATTAAGGAAACAATCCCATTTACCACTGCAACAAAAAGAATAAAATACCTAGGATTAACCAACCTAAGGAGACAAAGTAACTGTATGCAGAAAACTATAAGACACTGATGAAAGAAATTAAAGGTGATACAAATAGATGGAGAGATATACCATATTCTTGGATTGGAAGACTCCACATTGTGAAAATGACTCTACTACCCAAAGCAATCTAAAAATTCAGTGCAATCCCTATCAAACACACAATGGCATTTTTCACAGAACTAAAACAAGAAATTTCACAAGTTGTATGGAAACAAAAAAGACCCTGAATAGCCAATGCAATCTTGAGAAAGAAAATCGGAGCTGCAGGAATCAGGCTTCCTGATTTCAGACTATACTACAAAGCTACAGTAATCAAGACAGTACGATACTGGCACAAAAACAGAAATATACATCAATGGACCAGGATAGAAAGCCCAGAGATAAACCCACACACATAAGGTCACCTTATTGTTGATAAAGGAGGCAAGAATATACAATGGACAAAAGACTGCCTGTTCAATAAGTGGTGCTGGGAAAACTGGACAGCTACATGTTAAAGAATGAAATTAGGACACTCCCTAACATCATACACAAAAAAAACCCCTCAAAATGGATTAAAGACCTAAATGTAAGGCCAGGCACTATAAAATTCTTAGAGGAAAACGTAGGCAGAACACTCTATGACATAAATCACAGCAAGATCCTTTTTGACCCACCTCCTAGATAAATGGAAATAAAAACAAAAATAAACAAGTGGGACCTAATGAAACTTCAAAGCTTTTGTACAGCAAAGGAAACCATAAACGAGATAAAAAGACAACCCCCAGAATGGAAGAAAATATTTGTAAATGAAGCAACTGACAAAGGATTAATCTCCAAAATATATAAACAGCACATACAGCTCAATATTAAAAAAAAACACAATCAAAAAATGGGCAGAAGACCTAAATAAACATTTCTACAAAGAAGACATAGAGATGGCCTAGAGGCACATGAAAAGCTGCTCAGCATCACTGATTATTAGAGAAATGCAAATCAAAACTACAATGAGGTATCACCTCACACCAGTTAGAATGGACAGGGTGAGAAAATCTTTCTATTTTTTTTTACATCTTTATTGGAGTATAATTGCTTTACAATGGTGTGTTAATTTCTGCTTTACAACAAAGTGACTCAGTTTTACATACACATATGTTCCCATATCTCTTCCCTCTTGCGTCTCCCTCATTGCCACCCTCCCTATGCCACCCCTCTAGGTGGTCACAAAGCACGGAGCTGATCTCCCTGTGCTATGTGGCTGCTTCCCAATAGTTATCTATTTTACATTTGGTAATATATATATGTCCATGCCACTCTCTCACTTTGTCACAGCTTACCGTTCCCCCTCCCCATATCCTCAAGTCCATTCTGTAGTAGGTCTGTGTCTTTATTCTCGTCTTACCCCTAGGTTCTTCAGGACATGTTTTTTTCTTAGATTCCATATATATGTGTTAGCATACGGTATTTGTCTTTCTCTTTCTGACTTACTTCACTCTGTATGACAGACTCTAGGTCTATCCACCTCATTACAAATAGCTCAATTTCATTTCTTGTTATGGCTGAGTAATATTCCATTGTATATATGTGCCACATCTTCTTTATCCATTCATCCGATGATGGACACTTACGTTGTTTCCATCTCTGGGCTATTGTAAATAGAGCTGCAATGAACATTTTGGTACATGACTCTTTTTGAATTATGGTTTTCTCAGGGTATATGCCCAGTAGTGGGATTGCTGGGTCATATGGTAGTTCTATTTGTAGTTTTTTAAGGAACCTCCATACTGTTCTCCATAGTGGCTGTACCAATTCACATTCCCACCAGCAGTGCAAGAGTCTTCCCTTTTCTCCACACCCTCTCCAGCATTTATTGTTTCTAGATTTTTTGATGATGGCCATTCTGACGGGTGTGAGATGATATCTCATTGTAGTTTTGATTTGCATTTCTCTAATGATTAATGATGTTGAGCATTCTTTCATGTGTTTGTTGTATATCTTGTCTGTATATCTTCTTTGGAGAAATGTCTATTTAGGTCTTCTGCCCAGTTTTGGATTGGGTTGTTTTTTTGTTATTGAGCTGCATGAACTGCTTGTAAATTTTAGAGATTAATCCTTTGTCAGGTGCTTCATTAGCAAATATTTTCTCCCATTCTGAGGGTTGTCTTTTGGTCTTGTTTATGGTTTCCTTTTCTGTGCAAAAGCTTTGAAGTTTCATTAGGTCCCATTTGTTTATTTGTGTTTTTATTTCCATTTCTCTAGGGGGTGGGTCAAAAAGGATCTTGGTGTGATTTATATCATAGAGTGTTCTGCCTATGTTTTCCTCTAAGAGTTTGATAGATTCTGGCCTAACATTTAGGTCTTTAATCCATTTTGAGCTTATTTTTGTGTATGGAGTTAGGGAGTGATGTAATCTCATACTTTTACATGTACCTGTCCAGTATTCCCAGCACCACTTATTGAAGAGGCTGTCCTTTCTCCACTGTACATTCCTGCCTACTTTATCAAAGATAAGGTGACCATATATGCGTGGTTTTATCTCTGGGCTTTCTATCCTGTCCCATTGATCTATATTTCTGTTTTTGTGCCAGTACCATACTGTCTTGATTACAGTAGCTTTGAAGTATAGTCTGAAGTTAGGGAACCTGATTCCTCCAGCTCCATTTTTCGTTCTCAAGATTGCTTTGGCTATTCGAGGTCTTTTGTGTTTCCATACAAATTGTGAATTTTTTGTTCTACTTCTGTGGAAAATGTCAGTGGTAGTTTGATAGGGAATGCATTGAATCTGTAGATTGCTTTAGGTAGTAGAGTCATTTTCACAATGTTGATTCTTCCAATCCAAGAACATGGTATATCTCTCCATCTATTTGTATCATCTTTAATCTCTTTCATCAGTGTCTTATCATTTTCTGCATAGAGGTTTTGTCTCCTTAGGTAGATGTATTCCTAGATATTTTATTCTTTTTTTTGCTAGGGTAAATGGGAGTGTTTTCTTAATTTCACTTTGAGATTTTTCATCATTAGTGTATAGGAATGCCAGAGATTTCTGTGCATTAATTTTGTATCCTGCTACTTTACCAAATTCATTGACTAGCTCTAGTAGTTTTCTGGTAGCATCTTTACGATTCTCTATGTACAGTATCATGTCATCTGCAAACAGTGACAGCTTTACTTCTTCTTTTCCGATTTGGATTCCTTTTATTTCCTTTTCTTCTCTGATTGCTGTGGCTACAACTTCCAAAACTATGTTGAATAAGAGTGGTGAGAGTGGGCAACCTTGGCTTGTTCCTGATCTTAGTGGAAATGGTTTCAGTTTTTCACCATTGAGGATGATGTTGGCTGTGCATTTGTCATATATGGCCTTTATTATGTTGAGGAAACTTCCATCTATGCCTACTTTCTGCAGGGTTTTTATCATAAACGCGTGTTGGATTTTGTCGAAAGCTTTCTCTGCATTTATTGAGATGATCATATGGTTTTTCTTCTTCAATTTGTTAATATCGTGTATCACGTTCATTGATTTGCATATATTGAAGAATTCTTGCATTCCTGGAATAAACCCCACTTGATCATGGTGTATGATTCTTTTAATGTGCTGTTGGATTTTGTTTGCTAGTATTTTGTTGAGGATTTTTGCATCTATGTTCATCAGTGATATTGGCCTGTAGTTTTCTTTCTTTGTGACATCCTTGTCTGGTTTTGGTATTAGGGTGATGGTGGCCTTGTAAAATGAGTTTGGGAGTGTTCCTCTCTCTGCTATATTTTGGTAGAGTTTGAGAAGGATAAGCGTTAACTCTTCTCTAAATGATAGCATTCGCCTGTGATGCCATCTCGTCCTGGGCTTCTGTTTGTTGGAAGATTTTTAATCACAGTTTCAATCTCAGTCTTGGAATTGGTCTGTTCATATATTCTATTTCTTCCTGATTGAGTGTGGGAGGTTGTGCATTTTGAAGAATTTGTACATTTCTTCCAGGTTGTCCATTTTATTGGCATAGAGTTGCTTGTAGTAATCTCTCATGATCTTTTGTATTTCTGCAGTGTCAATTGTTACTTCTCCTTTTTCATTTCTAATTCTATTGATTTGAGTCTTCTCCCTTTTTTTCTTGATGAGTCTAGCTAATGTTTTATCAGTTTTGTTTATCTTCTCAAAAACCAGCTTTTAGTTTTATTGTTCGTTGCTATCATTTCCTTCATTTCTTTTAAATTTATTTCTGATCGGATTTTTATGATTTCTTTCTTTCTGCTAACTTTGGGGATTTTTCGTTCTTCTTCCTCTAATTGCTTTAGGTGCAAGGTCAGGTTGTTTACTCGATATATTTCCTGTTTCTTAAGGTAGGATTTTATTGCTATAAGCTTCCCTATTAGAACTGCTTTTACTGCATCCCATAGGTTTGTGGTCGTCGTGTCTCCATTGTCATTTGTTTCTAGGTATTTTTTGATTTCCTCTTTGATTTCTTCAGTGATCACTTCATTATTAAGTATTGTATTCTTTAGCCTCAATGTGTTTGTAGTTTTACAGATCTTTCCCTGTAATTGACATCTAGTCTCATAGCATTGTGGTCAAAAAAGATACTTGATACAATTTCAATTTTCTTAAATACACCAAGGCTTGATTTATGACCCATGATATGATCTATCCTGGAGAATGTTCCATGAGCACTTGAGAAAAATGTGTATTCTGTTGTTTTTGGATGGAATGTCCTTTATATATCCATTAAGTCCATCTTGTTTAATGTATCATTTAGAGCTTGTGTGCCTTATTTATTTTCATTTTGGATGATCTGTCCATTGGTGAAAGTAAGGTGTTAAAATCCCCTACTATGAATGTGTTACTGTCGATTTCCAGTTTTATGGCTGTTAGTATTTGCCTTATGTATTGAGGTTCTCCTATGCTGGGTGCATAAATATTTACAATTGTTATATCTTCTTCTTGGATCGATCCCTTGATCATTATGTAGTCTCATTCTTTGTCTCTTGTAATAGTCTTTCTTTTAAAGTCTCTTTTGTCTAATATGAGAATTGCTACTTCAGGTTTCTTTTGATTTCCATTTGCATGGAGTATCTTTTTCCATCCCCTCACTTTCAGTCTGTATGGGTCGCTAGGTCTGAAGTGGGTCTCTTGTAGACAGCCTATATATGGGTCTTGTTTTTGTATCCATTCAACCAGTCTGTGTCTTTTGGTGGGAGCATTTAATCCATTTACATTTACGGTAATTATCTATATGTATGTTCCTATTCCTATTTTGTTAATTGTTTTGGGTTCATTATTGTAGGTCTTTTCCTTCTCTTGTGTTTCTTGCCTAGTGAAGTTCCTTTAGCATTTGTTGTAAAGCTGATTTGGAGGTGCTGAATTCTCTTAGCTTTTGCTTGTCTGTAAAGGTTTTGCTTTCTCTGTCAAATCTGAATGAGATCCTTGCTGGGTAGAGTAATCTTGGTGGTAGATTTTTCTCCTTCATCACTTTTAATATGTCCTGCCAGTCTCTTCTGGCTTTCAGAGTTACTGCTGAAAGTTCAGCTGTTAACCTTATGGGGATTCTCTTGCATGTTATTTGTTGTTTTTCCATTGCTGCTTTTAATATTTTTCTTTGTATTTAATTTTTGACAGCTTGATTAATATGTGTCTTGGCATGTTTCTCCTTGAATTTATACTCTATGGGACTCTCTGTGCTTCCTGGACTTGATTAACTTATTTCCTTTCCCATATTAGGGAAGTTTTCAACTATAATCTCTTCAAATATTTTCTCAGTCCCTTTCTTTTTCTCTTCTTCTTCTGGGACCCCTATAATTCAAATTTTGGTATGTTTAATGTTGTCCCAGATATCTCTGAGACTGTCCTCAGTTCTTTTCATTCTTTTTTTCTTTATTCTGCTCTGCTGTAGTTATTTCCACTATTTTATCTTCCAGGTTACTTATCCATTCTTCTGCCTCAGTTTTCCCTTCTAGAGTATTTTTAATTTCATTTATTGTGTTGTTTATCATTGTTTGTTTCCTGTTTAGCTCTTCTAGGTCCTTGTTAAGTGTTTTTTGCATTTTCTCTATTCTATTTCCAAGATTTTGGATCATCTTTACTATCATTATTCTGAATTCTTTTTCAGGTAGACTTCCCATTTCTTCTTCATTTGTTAGGTCTGGTGGGTTTTTATCTTGCTCCTTCATCTGCTGTGTGTTTTTCTGTCTTCTCATTTTGCTTATCTTACTGTGTATGGTGTCTCCTTTTTGCAGGCTGCAGGTTCATATTTCCTGTTGTTTTGGGTGACTGTCCCTAGTGGCTAAAGTTGGATCAGTGGATTGTGTAGGCTTCCTGGTGGAGGGAAATAGTGCCTGTGTTCTGGTGGATTAGGCTGGATCTTGTCTTTCTGGTGGTCAGGTCCACATCTGGTGGTGTGTTTTGGGGTGTCTGTGGCCTTTTTATGATTTTAGGCAGCATCTCTACTAATGGGTGGTGTTGTGTTCCTGTCCTGCTAGTTGTTTGACATAGGGTGTCCAGCAGTGTAGCTTGCTGGTCGTTGAGTGAAGCTGGGTGTTGTTGTTGAGATGGATCTCTCTTGGAGATTTTTGCTAATTGATATTACATGGATTTGGTAGGTCTCTTGTGGACCAGTGTCCTGAAGTTGGCTCTCCCACCTCAGAGGCACAGCACTGACTCCTGGCTGCTGCACAAAGAGCCTTTCATCCACACGGCTCAGAATTAAAGGGAGAAAAAGTAGAAGGAAAGTAAGAAAGAGGATAAAATAAAATAAAGTTATTAAAATAAAAAATTATTATTAAGAAAAAAATATTTTATAAAGTAAAAAACAAGGGCTTCCCTGGTGGCGCAGTGGTTGAGAGTCTGCCTGCCAATGCAGGGGACATGGGTTCGTGCCCCAGTCTGGGAAGATCCCACATGCCGCGGAGTGACTAGGCCCGTGAGCCATGGCCACTGAACCTGTGCTCCACAATGGGAGAGGCCACAACAGTGAGAGGCCCACGTACCCCAAAAAGCAAAACAGAACAAAAATCAGATGGACCGAACCCTAGGACAAATGGTGAAAGTAAAGCTATACAGACAAAATCTCACACAGAAGCATACACATACACACTCACAAAAAGAGGAAAAGGGGAAAATATCATAAATCTTGCTCTCAAAGTCCACCTCCTCAATTTGGGATGATTCGTTGTCTATGCAGGTATTCCACCGATGCAGCGTACATCAAGTTGATTGTGTAGATTTAATCTGCTGCTCCTGAGGCTGCTGGGAGAAATTTCCCTTCCTCTTCTTTGTTTGCACAGCTCCCGGGGCTCAGCTTTGAATTTGGCCCTGCCTCTGCGTGTAGGTCGTCTGAGGGCATCTGTTCTTCGCTCAGACTGCACGGGGTTAAAGGAGCAGCTGATTCAGGGCCTCTGGCTCACTCAGGCCTGGGGGAGGGAGGGGTGCGGATGCGGGGTGAGCCTGCAGCGGCATAGGCCTGTGGGAAATTGCAGCAGCCTGAGGCACGCTGTGCGCTCTCCCGGGGAAGTTTTCCCTGGATCCCAGGACCCTGGCAGTGGTGGGCTTCACAGGCTCCCCGGAGGGGAGGTGTGGATGGTGACCTGTGCTGGCACACAGGCCTCTTGGCGGCAGCAGCAGCAGCCCCAGCATCCCACGCCTGCCTCTGGGGTCCGTGCTTTTAGCCGCAGCTCGCGCCCATCTCTGGAGCTCCTTTAAGCAGAGCTCTTAATCCCCTCTCCTCATGCACCAGGAAACAAAGAGGGAAGAAAAAGTCTCTTGCCTCTTCAGCAGCTGCAGACTTTTTCCCGCACTCCCTCCCTGCCAGCCGTGGTGCACTAACCCCCTACAGACTGTGTTCACGCCGTCAACCCCAGTCCTCTCTCTGCACTCCGACCGAAGCTGGATCCTCAGCTCCCAGCCCCGCCCGCCCCAGTGGGTGAGCAGACAAGCCTCTGGGGCTGATGAGTGCTGGTCAGCACTGGTCCTCTGCATGGGAATCTCTCCGCTTTGCCCTCCACACCCCTATGGCTGTGCTCTCCTCCGCTACTCAGAAGTTTTCCCCCTCCGCCACCCGCAGTCTCCGCCTGTGAAGGGGCTTCCTAGTGTGTGGAATCCTTTCTTCCTTCACAGCTCCCTCCCACTGGTACAGGTCCCATCCCTATTCTTTTGTCTCTGTTTTTTCTTTTTCTTTTCCCCTACCCAGGTACATGGGGAGTTTCTTGCCTTTTGGTAGGTCTGAGGTCTTCTGCCAGCGTTCAGTGGGTATTCTGTAGGAGTTGTTCCACATATAGATGTATTTCTGATGTATCTGTGGGGAGGAAGGTGATCTCCACGTCTTACTCTTCTGCCATCTTCCTAGTTGTCCTCAGAAAATCTTTTAACAACAAATGCTGGAGAGGTGGTGGAGAAAAGCGAACCCTCTTGCACTGTTTGTGGGAGTGTAAATTGATACAGCCACTATGGAGAACAGTATGGAGGTTCCTTAAAAAACTAAAAATAGAACTACCACATGACCCAGCAATTCCACTACTGAGCATATACCTAGAGAAAAACATAATTCAAAAAGACCCATGCACCTCAATATTCATTGCAGCACTATTACAATAGCCAGGACATGGAAACAACCTAAATGCCCATCAACAGACAAATGGATAAAGAAGATGTGGTACATATATACAATGGAATATTACTCAGCCATAAAAAGGAACGAAATTGCTTCATTTGTAGAGACATGGATGGACCTAGAGAGTATCATACAGAGTAACATAAGTCAGAAAGAGAAAAACAAATATCATATATTAATCCAAGGCAGAAGTAGAGACAGATGTAGAGAGCAAGCGTATGGACACCAAGGGGGGAAAGCTGGGGGTGGGGTGTTGGATGTGTTGGGAGATTGAGATTGGCATGTATATACTAATATGTATAAAATAGATAACTAATAAGGACCTGCTGTATAAAAATAAAATTCAAAGCAAAAACAAAGGGCAATATCAAAACAAAATTCCAATATTAGCTTTAATAAAAATTTATCCATGAAACATTTTTCTAGGTGCTCTTATATACACTGTTTCATTTAACCCCTGTCAAACAACTGCATAATGCAATACTATTATTTTCTGCAATTATAAAGAATGGATAATGATGGTTAAAATGATTAAATAACTCACCCAAGTACACCTAGTATTTTTAAGAGAGGGGTTGGAAAGCCATCAGAGCAGAAGGACCATAGCCCTGTGTGCACATTTTGACAGAGAATCGATACTGGATGTGTGGCTATCACATCCATCACTGTGTGTGTTTTCTCCCGCCAGGATATTAGAGAATCTCAAGTAACTGAGCAGATGTAAAATTACTCTTATTATTAATTAATCTTTGAGAATTATGCAGTTCCAATATCAATTTGAAATAGATCTTAAAATTTGCTGCTAATGAGGTTAGCATGAAATAAGCAAATGCAGCTGTGAATGTGATATTCCACATGGGCTGAGAAAGGATATGCAGGGTTCAGAGGGACCATAGTATCCCTTCTTTGGTAAAGGGATTTCTTTTTGTCTGTTTTAAACTGTGAGATCCTGTTTTAAATCATTGCTTTTATTTGCTTGTTCATATTTGAAGCAGCCTTGCTTCCCTCTTCTGAAGTCTACACTTGTCTCTCCATCCCTCTGCCTGGTCTGGCAGCCTCCCAGATCCTTGCTAATTTTTCCTCTCTTGAATTCAGCTCACATGTGTATTGAACATTTCCTGGACTCTTCTCATCATTGCAGATACAGAGGCGACTGAGTGGACAGCCCCCACTCTAGGAAGCACAATATGCACCGTGAGAGAGGTGTGTATTCCAGAGCTCCAAGGAAGTGTCCACTGGTCACCCAGGCCTGTAGGAAGGGCACTCCCAAGTGGAGGGTCAAGCACAGCAGTCAGGTAGAGAAGAATCAGATACACGTGTGTTGAATTCCTAATCCACCACTTCCCAGGTGACCTTGGGCAAGTGAGGAATGCAGAAATCCTGACGGGAAGGGTTAGCACAGGTCCTGGCCTGTAGCAGATGCTCAGTGAATGTCAGAGTTGGCATCAGGTGACAGCGATGGATGCTCCTTTCTGGCATAGCTCCAAGCCTGAGTAGGAGCAACGCCTGGCAAAGTATCCCACATACATGGGCATTTCCATTTGCCGTGACACACATCCTTATTTTAATTTCTCATTATACAAGACCTAGTGCTTCATTTTTCCATTTCAAAATCCCCCAATTTTCTCCTGTCACTCATCCTCAATTTCCTTCTTCCAGGAGCCTCTTCCAAGGGGGAAAAACGTCTCCTGGTGTCTCAGTACTCCACTGAGACCTGCCTATAAAAACACAGGGAGAAATCTCACTTCATTCTAGCCTCTGCCCACCGAGAAGCCCAGGAAGAGTGCTAAGGTGTTCAACTATGCATCTGTATCCCCTACTTCACTTCAGGGAACTCTTGAGAGAAATGAGGATAAAAAGCACAGGGCTAGTGTAGACAGTCAGCATCCCCTATGTACGGGGGGCACAGGAGACCCTGCTGCCCTTGGAATCATATGATCTCTGAAAGCAATTTTAGATGCCAGCTAGTGACTGCTTAAATGCCTTGCCTATACTTAAATCTCCTTCACAGCCATCCCTTGTGAAGGACTATGCACTTCAGTGGGACCCCAGGGCTCCACACACCACCACTGGGATTGTGATTAAAATAATATGGCCAGGGCTTCGCTGGTGGCACAGTGGTTGAGAGTCCACCTGCCGATGCAGGCGACACGGGTTCATGCCCCGGTCCAGGAAGATCCCACATGCCGCAGAGCAGCTGGGCCTGTGAGCCATGGCCACTGAGCCTGTGCGTCCAGAGCCTGTGCTCTGCAATGGGAGAGGCCACAACAGTGAGAGGCCCGCGTACTGCAAAAATAATAATAATAATAATAATATGGCCAGACTCTCTGTTACCTGGAAATGGAATTTCTGCTATGCCGTCAGAGCCTAACCATTTATATCTTTCAACCAACTGAAATTCAGTTGGTTGAAATTACCTGGAGCAAAGATCCTATTTTCACCTACTACTTTAGTGAACACCTAGGAAGCTGCAAGTAGTTCAATGTTCTTATCAGTGGAAGGAGAGATTGGGAGTCAGTTGGATGTGAATTTAAGGAAAAATAATCAGTAACATAGAGTTTGGCAACATATATTTTTATAAGCCTGGAACATTCATAATTTGCATCACTGGAACATTTTTACTGTGTGTACCAGTGATGATATGTATTAAATACTCCAGTATATTTGTTTGTGGTATATGGAAATGGACCCATAATAATTTTAATGTTGTGAATGAACTTAGAAATAAAAAGTTTGTATACAATGGGAAGAGGAGCATCACTTTAGACATTATGGTCCTTTGGATTTTTGTTTCTGAGGGAAAGGAACATCTAATTATTATCTGGATTTATATTTCTATTTAATAAACCACTTCATGCCTAAAATTTATCTTATTAGAAGGGAGGTAAACATTACAGATTTGCTCAACAAACATTGGGCCTCAAGAAAAACAAAAACTAAATTCAGGTGTAAATTAAACTGTGTCAAAAGTAATTTCAAATAAACATATCAACTACTCTCAGTCTAAAAAACTTTTTTTTCCAAAGGCACCTTTATTGCTCTTATGCCGTAGGAGATTCCAAAGGTTTTAGGAGCTCTGTGCCAGAAATGGACAAACACCAAATTTATTTTCTTTCTTTCTTTCTTTCTTTTTTTTTTTTTTTGGTTGCACCACACAGCTTGCGGTATCTTAGTTCCCAGATGAGGGACCAAATCTGTACCCCCTGAAGTAGAAGTGTGGAGCCCTAATCCCTGGACTGCCTTGGAATTCCCCCAGTTTCTTGTTAAAGGCAAAATATACCTTCTGGGAGGGTAGGTAAAGGCTGATAGACAACTTTGGGATCAACAAGATCAGAGTTAAGGAGGTGTCTTTTATTTGTTTCCAGAAATATTTGTCCACTGCCAAATAATGACATTCTTTCTAAGCATGCCACTTTCAGTTAGTGAGTTTTCTTTAATGTCCAAAGAATTTACCCAGGTCCCCAGATAATGTGTATGAGAGCAATGTGTAAACCCTGAAGCACTATACAAATGTAAATGGTTATTATTTTCTAAAATCACTTTCACAGTTTTTCACAAATCAGAAAGCAAGGAAATGGCTGGGGAGATGGTAAAGGAGGCATGGGAGCAAACCCAGGGAGGAACTGGCCAGGACTGAGTGGTACCTGCTTAGAGTATGGGTCATGTTCTGCCTGGTTCAGGAGCATGTAGACAGAACACTGGATGGAGACAGGCAGCAAGCATAAGGATTCTGGAGGGACTGTGAGGACCATTAGGAAATATCACTGCCTCATTTTCCTGCTTGCTTCCTGTTTCTGTCAAATGCTGACTGAAATAAAAACATACAACGTGAGAGCTGTGAGTTTCAGTTTTGTTGGGGCACTCACTGAGGGCTATGGCCCAGGAGACAGCCTCTCAGAGAGCTCTGAGGAACTGCTGCCATGGGATAAGGGGAGATGTCAGTATATATGTGATTTTGGCAAAGGGGGTATGTGCAACCAAGCACACATCTCAGGAGAAGGTTACTGCTAGTCAAGAGGAACAGATATCTTAGTTAATGGTTTTAGTGCTTTTCTAAGTATGGGGAGATGCAAGAACTTGGGTTCGTACAAAATTTTCTACTGAAAATACCTAACTATCTGGAGGCCTATTCTGTCACTTTTCCCAGAGCACAGGGTGCCTCATTCCTGATCTCCACCACGAACTCCTTTCAGGATGTGTTAAAAGTTAGTGACTGCGGGCTTCCCTGGTGGCGCAGTGGTTGAGAGTCCACCTGCTGATGCAGGGGACGTGGATTCGTGCCCCGGTCCTGGAGGATCCCACATGCCACAGAGTGACTGGGCCCATGAGCCATGGCCACTGAGCCTGCGTGTCCGGAGCCTGTGCTCTGCAACGGGAGAGGCCACAACGGTGAGAGGCCTGTGTACTGCAAAATGTTAGTGACTGCAGTGGCTAGTGATTTCATTCTTGTAGAACCAGATAGTGAATGACACTTTCTAGCTGGCATTGCTCTCACATGGTCATAAACTCGACCATGGTTTGGGAGGCATTTCATGACCACTTGTCCCATGGTGTTAGGAATTTTCTTTCCCAGGTCAGGCCAGGTTTTCACTGATAGGCCACTCAATGTGCTATTACTGAACTAGGTCCTATGAATCAGTAGCCAAAAGTCTCTGGGTCACCTGTATTACTAGTCTATTATGGATCAGGAAATGATTCCATCTTGTTGTTTCTTCCCATATCTAGAGTTACACTATTACAATCACTGGTCTTATATAGAACTATATATTTTTTCAATCATTTCAAGTCACCTAGTTGTCATTTTATCAGAGAATCTGTCACATATTTGGTAATGTAAGAAACAACAGTCTTGAAAAATAGGCAGAATACAATTTATAGAGCTAGTAGCATTAGTAAGGTAAGAATTAGTAAGATTTTAAGCCAAGGACTTCCACTAGGTGTGGCCCAGTATATTCCCAGGTCATCTGACCTGGTCTGTTCCATACCAATCCCTATCTTTAAGGGAAATGATATGTAAGCATTGTTCATGAAGCACCCAGACCAATTTCCTAGTGTTGTTTCCTTACTGTGGTTTAATTCTTCCCAACATAAGGGGGAGGCCTTTCAATTTAAATGACCGTAGCCTAGTGTTAACCATATAAATCCATCCCATGACTCAGGGAGGTTATATTATTTGGTTGAAATTTGGCTCACTACTCCGATTGAGTAACTTTAAAAGAAAATTCATATTTATGGTCATGGTCAGAGCAAGTGTGATTAATTATCCAAGTGAGGGAGTCCTATCTAGTAATATCAATTGTGGCCCAAACAGAACTATAACTTCTTTCTACTAGAATACATTTCCTAAGGGCTATCCAATTAGAGCCTTGGAGAGGAGAAATCCACCAAGGTAACCCAGAAGTACTGGACATAGGTAATTGATCATAAAACCACAACTGGATTAATTTTTAAACTCTGCATAGGATTGTGCTCATGATAGAAAAATATATTAGATTTATATGCAAAAGTTCAAGAAATTATGAAAACGCTATAAATTATCATACGGGTCAGGTCAGCTTCTTGGGATTGCTGTCTACCTTTGATGTTGTCTTCTCTTTGCCATGGTGTGGATGTAGTTTCTATTCTGCTTGAGCATTGTTTTAAGGTAATTTTGAGGTCAGTAGTCCTCTCTAGAGACCAGTCTGCTGCTGGAGCCCTTTCTAAGTGGGAAATATGAATCCAAGAGTCAGTTCTCTTCAGTTTCACTGTGCATAAGCTAGTTAATAGTACCTGTTAAGCATCCTTCCATGTAGTTTGGAGACAGTCTTTTGATGATGTCTTTTTCAGTATACATAATCTGGTTACAGGTCATGGGGCATCTGATCTTCATTCACAGATAGATTACTGTAATAAGCTTGAGAAACAAACTTAGAGTGTCTTTTAATAATTCAATCAAATTTTACAATGGCGTAACCTAGCCACAGTAGCCATCTAGGAAGTGAGTCTTAGACAAACAACACTAAAATTTAATATCCACAAAGATATATTGCTGAAACATAATTTTTTCTCTCTAAAATTACCCTGATTTCTACCAAATATAACCAAATTAAGACATTTGTTTGGAAAGTAAGTCTGGCTTCAATAAAGTTGGCCTGATTATTTACATAAGTGTAATTGAGCATACAGGCTCTTTTAAATTTGGCTTTCCTAGAGTTTTTTATAAGGAATCTCAAATTGAATTTTTAAAAGCCCTCTCAAGGCCAGGAAAGCCATACCAAGGGTTTACCGTCAGATTCTGCCTGCAATATCTATAGATTTGGGTGAATTTCTCTCTTCTCAAGATTCCCAAAGTATCTTGAGATTCTTCCACCTGTCAGGAGGTGGCCTTCTTTTTTTTTTTACGGTATGCGGGCCTCTCACTGTTGTGGCCTCCCCCGTTGCGGAGCACAGGCTCTGGACGCGCAGGCTCCGGACGCGCAGGCTCAGCGGCCATGGCTCACGGGCCCAGCCGCTCCGCGGCATATGGGATCCTCCCAGACCGGGGCACGAACCCGTATCCCCTGCATCGGCAGGCGGACTCTCAACCACTTGCGCCACCAGGGAGGCCCAGGTGGCCTTCTTGATTCACCTGATAAGGCTGCTGGGAACCAAAGAGTTTCCAATCTTGGGAGGGATCAGGTAGAGAGAAAAGATAAATGTTTCAATTCTTCTTACAAAGGTATAATTTGCCAAAATGCTGTAAGTCAAAATTAGCTTGAGGGGAAGAGTTTCCTTATATCTGGAAAACACAGATTAAAAGGCAGTAATATTTCAGACAGAAACCATAAAAATTATAACCTTAGTCACCAGTTCACTCAGTCTTATGTAACTAATTCTTTATCTCTTGTAACTGTTTAATGAAGCCCTCAGTGTTTCCATTAAAATTCTTTAAATTTTTACCCAGTTCAGTGGTATGATTAGAAAGTTATCAGAAACCTATACTTGTCAAAAAGTCCTTTCTATGAACCTTCTTGAAGATGAAGCATTTTTGCAAAGATATCAAAGTAAAATAATAACTGTCTATGAATGACAGTTCAAAAGAGTTCAAGCATGATTAAAGACCTGATTACAATGCAATTGACAAAGAAACATGGTTACTGTTGTGACAGATAATTTAAGATTGTAACTGATAACATTTTCCCAGGACATAGCAGATTTTTAGGAGTTCCATATAATTTCTAGAATATCTATTAATATTTACCCATACAATATAACCTAGGAAGGTTTATCACTCATTTGACAATGTTTCCTATGTGATTTAACATACCAAATAAGCCTAATTAACTTAATATCTCTTTGATAAGGAGAGAAAACAAATCTCTTGTGGTGTTTCAGGGGCCCATTTGGAAAACCTCAGAGTTGGCTAGAAGTCACACAAACTTCATTTAGAATTTGACCTTTGGGAATTTTGTCAAAGATATCATAAAGGTTTTAAAACACTTGGTCAAATAAGATCATAGGTCACTGTGAAATAATACTTATTCACTTAATCAAAGTGACAATAAAAGAGTTCAAAGGCAAATACAGAAAGTAATAACAGATTGCCAGCTAAAGGTAAAGAAAGTTTACAATTTGATATTAAAAGCAGATCAATATTCCAAGAAAACTTTGTCCTCCTAACAGAGAGGAATCAAATTCTAGTTTTGCGTCAACTTACTTTTAATATTAAAATTCATTCCCTCAACTGAATTTATTGTAATCTTAGTTCTAACCACACATAGAACTGTTTTTCCCCCCTCATGGTTTCTTTTCCACAAAACTTCTATAACTGCCTTTTTTACATTCAGATTTTGCCCTATGCTTTCTCTCTCTCTCTAACCTCTCTTTAGGACAAAAATTACTTTCTTTTCCCTTGCAAAATTAACTTCTATTCCTTATTTTTTTGTTTTTTTTGCATACAAACACGTTTTTGTTTTTTGTTTTGTTTTGTTTTGTTTTGTTTTTTGTGGTATGCGGGCCTCTCACTGTTGTGGTCTCTCCCATTGTGGAGCACAGGCTCCAGACGTGCAGGCTCAGTGGCCATGGCTCACGGGCCCAGCTGCTCCGCAACATGTGGGATCTTCCTGGACTGGGGCACGAACCCACGTGCCCTGCATCAGCAGGCGAACTCTCAACCACTGCGCCACCAGGGAAGCCCCAAACACGTTTTTTCTTATTAACTTACTAGTTTTAGTTACATATACTAGTTGGAATCCTCAACTCTTAAAAACCATAATTTCTAGTGAAAACTAACAAGTAGCAATTTTGAAATGTCTTTTACATTAGCATCTTGCAGATTGGCAAAACTTTAGATACTATTCATAATTTCTTTTAAAAAATGTGCTTTCTTAAAGAAAACATCTCAATGTAGCATCAAATATATTTATTAATCATCCTAAATTTCTTTACTTTCTCTGTAAAAGGAAGCCAATGTTCAGTAAATAATGTTTCAGTATCTTATTTTATTTGGGAATGACCTAGATATTTAATAAACTTCCATTATTTAACCTAATTTAGCAAAACTCTAAAGTTTCAAGTTACCCAAATCAGGAGAATGTATTTTTATGTAGATATTCTTGAAACATAATTATTTCTAAAGAGTTTGCCTAAAAACTCTTACCTTATTTACATTTGATTTACATATAAAAATTGTATCATACCAAGTTATTTTACTTGCTGACAAATTTGCATCAGGTATAATAAGATTTTATTTAACTTCTAGTAAACGTAGGTACATAAAAATATTTTACTTAGTGTTGATGACTCTAAACACATGTCTGTATTAATTAAACCAACAAACTTCAACTAACTCTAATATCAAACATTAATTTAATACTGAGTTTTTCTCAGTTCATATGGACCTGAAATTCATTTGGGTTAGTTTCTTTTATATTTCTGAGAGTAAATATGAGTGCTTATTTTCCCTTAAGGAAATTAAATAGCTCATTTACAAATTAATTTTGATAATACCATCTGGACGTAGAGACATATCTTATCTATAAGGTACACCCAGTCATAGATACATCCATACAGACACAGACAGAGATCTCACAGTTTATTTTTTAAACTTAGTCGTGAATCAGGTGTTACAATATAAAACTCACTAGTTTATAAATAAAAGTTTAAATAAGTTAAGTTTACATGCTTGAGTTTAAATAAAAAGGCTCTTTTCCCCCTTTCCCCCCTCAGTCTCAGGAATTACAATTCATCTACATATATACTGACCTCCCCCTTATCCAATGGCAGTAGTTCCTCAGAGCTCTCTGAGAGGCTGTCTCCTGGGCCATAGCCCTCAGTGAGTCCCCCAATAAAATGGAAACTCGCAGCTCTCATTGTGTGTGTTTTTTTCTTTTCAGTATAGACAGTTTACAGAACAAAAGTGTCCACTATGTTCCAGGTGAAAGTCAACAAAGAATGTCCCAAATATGGTCATACTGTGGCAAAATCTTTCAAACTTAATGTCAAATAGAAAATCCTATAAGCATTCAGGCAGGAAAAATAGTTTATCAATATATGATCAAAATCAGACTAATTTCGGACACCTTTACAACACTTAGCACCTGAAAAAATTATAGTAATTTATAGTTTGAGAAAAAATGATATTTATCCAAGAATTTATTCCTTACTCATGTGATGTGTGAAGGCAATTAAAAGATAGGTATAAAAAAAACCAAAAAAACTTGGGGACTTCCCTGGTGGCACAGTGGTTAAGAATACATCTGCCAGTGCAGGGGATGCAGGTTTGAGCCCTGGTCTGGGAAGATTCCACATGCCACAGAGCAACTAAGCCCGTGCACAACAACTACAGAGCCTGCGCTCTAGAGCCTGCGAGCCACAACTACCGAGCCTTCATGCCACAACTACTGAAGCCTGTACGCCTAGAGCCTGTGCTCCACAAAGAAAAGCCACTGCAAGAGAAGCCGGAACACTGCAACGAAGAGTAGCCCCCACTCGCCACAACTAGAGAAAGCCTGCACACAGCAATGAAGACCCAACTCAGCCAAAAATAAATAAATAAAAATAAATTTATAAAAACAAAAAACAAAAAAACTTGGAGACACATATCACTTAAGTGAATTAACTCAAGAATAGAAAGCCATGTATAAAAGACTCAGGGTCTTCTCTTCTTTAGTTCAAATACAAATTCAGTTGATCCTGTTGTTAGGGTGAGTTCCCCTTCAGTGCTTCTTTCAGGATTTTGTTTGTTTGTTTTTCTTTTGCCATCTCTGTTTTCCTAATACAAGTAAATTTCTTGACCACTATATTCAGTTGGAATTTTTCCCTAATATTTGATTACTATTTAAAACATGAAACACTAAACTACATCACTAGGACAGTTGTTCCAGCATTTGCTTAAAACTAAACCTGCAAGCTTGGGATGTTTTCCAGAGGAATCACTAGTCAGAAACATTAATTATTTGATTTTTTTAAAGGGTCAGAGTTTTCCAGAACAATTTAATTTAACCTTGGGATAGGAAAAATTTCTTAAGACAAAAAGAGTGCTTAACATAAAGGAAAAGAAAGATCAATACATTGAACAACATTTAAAATCAAGAACCTGTTTTCATTGAAAAACTCCATGAAAAGTCACAGAGTGGGGAGAGATTTTTACAACACAAATAACTGACAATAGGCACATATCCAGACTATATAGAAATTTATTTCAAATTAATAAGTAGGAGACCACCTAATGTAAAACTGGGCAAGAAATGTGAACCAGACAGTCCAAAAGAAAATAATCAAATGGCCAATACATATATGAAGAAATTCTCTCCTTTATTAGTAATAAGGGAAATGGAAATTAGAAGCACTATGAATACCACTACAGACTTACCAGTAGAGCAACAATTGAAGATGACTTCTCACAGAAGTCACCCACCTGAGAAGCGTGTGGAATCATGGAGCTCTCACGTCCTGCTGAGAGTGTGGAGTGGTGCTGCCATCCAGTAAACTGTTCATATTTAATGAAGGTGAACATGCAAATACTCTGTGGCTGACAATTTCACTCCTAAGTTATTATGTCGATAATATTGGGGTGAGAGAGGCCAAAGACATAAGAATGATATTCTGTGATTCCTTTCGTATAAAATGTGAAGACCAGAGTTCAAGTCAGGGTAGTGGTTGCCTTTGAGGAGGAGGTGCTTCTGTGGAAGTTTGGGAGGATGCTCCAAATGCTGTTAATATTTTATTTCTTAAACTCAGTGGTAGGTACAAAGTTGTGTTCGGTGAGTTATACACTTGGGATTTGTACACTTCAATTTATAGCTATACTTCAATAAAAAAGTAAAAGGATAAAAACCAAATATACATGAAAAAGTTATACATTTTTTTCTTTATCTCTACTCAAACATCACGCTAGCTTCCCCATTAGCACTCCTGCAGGTGTCTTCTTTGAGAGACACAATTCCACCCTCAAGGCTTCACTGCTTCTCTGTCTTCAGGGACCCTCGTTGCTCAGAGTCCTGGATGTGGCCGTCTAGGTGCTCCCCACACTGACCCCAGAGTGACATACTCGGGATTCTCACTCTCTCCATTCACCCTTCACACTCCACGTACCTGCTAACACATTCTCGTGCATGCTACACATGGTGCAAGTCCTAGATGAATTTTCTTCATGTACATGAAACTTCTTTTGATAAACTGGGCAGGTGCAAGTAATGTCTTTCAAGGTGTTTGTTTCTATGGTTTCATAGCACTTTGTATCTGTTTCATGGCTTTCATCATGTTCTACAATTATATTTTATTTTTTATTATTTTTAACTGAAGGATAGTTGATTTACAGTATTAGTTTCAGGTGTACAGCATACTGATTATATTATTATTTTTTCTGATTATATTCCATTATATATTATTATAAGATATTGAATATAATTCCCTGTGCTACTCAGTAAACCCTTATTGATTATCTATTTTATGTATAGTAGTCTGTATCTATTAATCCCATACTTCTAACTTGTCCCTCCTCACCTCCCTCTCCACTTCACAGTTATATTTTAAACCCTCTGCTAGATTAAATGTTTTTTATGGTCAAGTGCTGTGTCTTCTTTTTCTCTTTCTTCTTTTTTTAAGTCCTGAAAATTTTTGAATTTAAATTATAGAATTGTGTTTTTCTTTCAATCTGGCAAAATTAACTAATATTTTCTGCACCCATCTACCCACGCTCAAGACCCTTTGCAAATGGAAAAAGAAATCATTAAAGCCCTCCCATCAGGATGTAACACAGAAACATAATTTCATTCACAGAACTCCTTAAAAGAAAAAAGCATATATAAATGACCACTTGAGCAGACATTACACGTTCCTACTGTTTAAGTTTCACATCTAATGTCACCCTCTGTGTAATTTATTTTCCAGAGTTGATTTAACCACTTTACTTTCTCTGCTTTTAAGTTCTATATTTTGAAAACATGATGAGTTATTGAACTGTTTCCAGTTGCTGTAGCTGTATTTCATTTTGGGCTCTAGCATCATCTAATCGCACATAAGCAGAAGCACTACAAAGACATTTGTATTCTTGGACATTTGTATTTAACCTAATGGCTGTACTAAACATTTTTCACTTTCTTTTTGACTCCAAACCGGCCATTATCCCCACTTGTTCTTAACAGATGACCTTGTCTTCTTCCTTATTGAAGGGATCAATGCCATCTGTCTTGAAATCTCCCTGTTTCTATATGTCCCAAACTTCATCCATTCCATTGATCCAGGGAACAACATACCTGTCTAAGGGAGTGGTTCTTAACACTGGCTGCACAGGAAAACATCCCAGTGCCTTAGTCACACCCCACAGAGACTCAGATTACATGGGCAGGAATGAAGCTTGTACACTGGTATGTTTTAGAGCTTTGCTGGGTGATTCTATGGCAGCCAGGTTTGAGAACACTAGTTTGAAGGGAGCCCTTCCACTCTCTCCCTGGACGTCACCCCATGGAGAACGGGTTGCATCTGATCTCCTAGCACTCCCATCCTCTCTCAGGCAAGAACACTTTCCCTCCTCAGGCTTCTCTTTGAGATACCGTTCCATCTCTGTTGTTCCCTTTGTGTCAAAGCAAAAGAGTACACACTTGCTACCACTCATGGACTCCTGGATTCATGCTAAAGACTCCATGCCACTCTAGTGGAAATGTTCCCTCAAAGTTGCCAAAACCCCTCTTAATCATCACTGATGAAGTGATTTTGTTACAGTTCTTACTTATTCTGTCTGAAGCACTTTACACTGTACGTTAGGTAGCTCTTCTCCTTTGACTTCCTGGTGTTTGAATCTTCTCCTACCTCACTGACTTTGTTTTCCACCGTTTCTAACTTCTAGATTCGGGTTTTTTTTTAACATCTTTATTGGAGTATAATTGCTTTACAATGGTGTGTTAGTTTCTGATTTATAACAAAGTGAATCAGTTATACATATACATATGTTCCCATATCTCTTCCCTCTTGTGTCTCCCTCCCTGCCACCCTCCCTATCCCACCCATCCAGGTGGTCACGAAGCACTGAGCTGATCTCCCTGTGCTATGCGGCTGCTTCCCACTATCTATCTAACTTATGTTTAGTACTGTATATATGTCCATGCCACTCTCTCACTTTGTCACAGCTTACCCTTCCTCCTCCTCATATACTCAAGTCCATTCTCTAGTAGGTCTGTGTCTTTATTCCCGTCTTACCCCTAGGTTCTTCATGACATTTTTTATTCTTATATTCCATATATATGTGTTAGAATACAGTATTTATCTTTCTCTTTCGGACTTACTTCACTCTGTATTACAGACTCTAGGTCCATCCACCTCACTACAAATACCTCAATTTCGTTTCTTTTTATGGCAGAGTAATATTCCATTGTATATATGTGCCGCATCTTTTTTATCCATTCATCCAATGATGAACAATTAGGTTGTTTCCATCTCCTGGCTGTTGTAAATAGAGCTGCAATGAACATTTTGGTACATGACTCTTTTTGAATTATGGTTTTCTTAGGGTATATGCCCAGTAGTGGGATTGCTGGGTCATATGGTAGTTCTATTTGTCGTTTTTTAAGGAACCTCCATACTGTTCTCCATAGTGGTTGTACCAATTCACATTCCCACCAGCAGTGCAAGAGTCTTCCCTTTTCTCCACACCCTTTCCAGCATTTATTGTTTCTAGATTTTTTGATGATGGCCATTCTGACTGGTGTGAGATGATATCTCATTGTAGTTTTCATTTGCATTTCTCTAATGATTAATGATATTGAGTATTCTTTCAGGTGTTTGTTGGCAATCTGTATATCTTTGGAGAAATGGCTATTTAGGTTTTCTGTCCATTTTTGGATTGGGTTGTTTGTTTTTTTGTTATTGAGCTGCATGAACTGCTTGTAAATTTTGGAGATTAATCCTTTGTCAGTTGCTTCATTTGCAAATATTTTCTCCCATTCTGAGGGTTGTCTTTTGGTCTTGTTTATGGTTTCCTGTGCTGTGCAAAAGCTTTGAAGTTTCATTAGGTCCTATTTGTTTATTTTTGTCTTTATTTCCATTTCTCTAGGAGGTGTGTCAAAAATGATCTTGCTGTGATTTATGTCATAGAGTGTTCTGCCTATGTTTTCCTCTAAGAGTTTGATAGATTCTGGCCTTACATTTAGGTCTTTAATCCATTTTGAGCTTATTTTTGTGTATGGTGTTAGGGAGTGATCTAATCTCATACTTTTACATGTACCTGTCCAGTATTCCCAGCACCACTTATTGAAGAGGCTCTCTTTCTCCATTGTATATTCCTGCCTCCTTTATCAAAGATAAGGTGACCATATGTGTGTGGGTTTTTCTCTGGGCTTTCTATCCTGTTCCATTGATCTATATTTCTGTTTTTTTTGTGGCAGTACCATACTGTCTTGATTACTGTAGCTTTGTAGTATAGTCCTTCCCTATCTCAGTTGCAAATGATAGAAACCCAACTTAAATTAGCTCATGCAAAGTCATAATGGAGTTGTTGGTGTATGAAATTTGTAAGGCTAGGTGTACACTAACTTCAGAAACAGGTGGAACCAGGTATCCAAATGATGCTATCAGGACTATTCTTCTCTCCACCTCATAGCTCTTTTTTTTGCACCCTCACACCAACTGATGAGAGAGACGACTGCCATCAGGTCTAGCATTTCGTTCTACCAGCTCAACTACCCCAGAAAACTGAGAGCCTCTTTCTCAGTAATACCTAGAAAAGTTCCAGGTCTGATTGTGATCCTCCTGTGTTGGGCTACATGCTCATTATTAAACTCATCACAGTAGCTCTAGTTGGGCACTCTTGAGCTGTGAGTTGAGGTCTTCCCACCCTCTAATGACACGGGTTGGGAATAGGGAAGGATCATTTCCAAAGAAAAATCAGGGAGCTGTTAACTGAAAATGTAGACAGGCCAGGCAGAAACAACAGATGTCCTCTCTAGTATCCAACCAATCTCCTTTGAAAGATACTGACTCTGCTCCACTGCCCCCCTTCTCTCCCAGGAATGATCATCTTGAATGAACCACAACCATTCGTCCTTCTTGTAGTGAAACAAGATTTTTTTTTAAAAAATATCATGTCATGTATTATTGGAGTTTTCTTAGAGCGCACATCTCTGAATGTTAAGATTAATACCTGGGTTTATATCAGAACAAAAGAGAAGCCATGGGTCATAGTCTGCTTTAAAAATCGCTCCCAATGATCCCCTCCTCGGGTGTTCATTCCCTTGCAACGTCTCCTCGCTTGAATGTGGATGTGATTTCTGACTTGCTCCTAATCAATAGAATACAGTAAAAATGATGGGATATATGGATTATGGGATTCTGTTTCATAATATGGAAGCACCCATCTTGCTAGTGTCTGTCTCTCTCTCTCCCTGTTGCTGGCTTGGAGGAAGCCAGTGGACATGTTAGGAAACCCCAACTGAGAAAGAACCATTAGTGACCTCTAGGAGATGAGGACAGCCTCCATGAGACAGCCTATGATAGCCTCTAGGTAGCAGCTTATGAGAACATGGGCCCTCAGTCTTACAGCTGTAAGGGCTGAGTTCTGTCAACAATCACAAGAGCTGGGAAGCAGAGCCTTCCGTTGTTGAGTCTCAGATGAGACCACAGCCAAAGCTGCTCTTCGGAGGCAGCTTTACAGAGGACCCAGACTCCTGACCCACAGAAATTGTGTGATACAAAAATAAACTCAAAATGGATTAAAGATCTAAATGTAAGGCCAGAAACTGTAAAACTCTTAGAGGAAAACATAGGCAGAACACTCTATGACATAAATCACAGCAAGATCCTTTTTGACACACCTCCTAGAGAAATGGAAATAAAGACAAAAATAAACAAATAGGACCTAATGAAACTTCAAAGCTTTTGCACAGCAAAGGAAACCATAAACAAGACCAAAAGACAACCCTCAGAATGGGAGAAAATATTTGCAAATGAAGCAACTGACAAAGGATTAATCTCCAAAATTTATAAGCAGCTCATGCAGCTCAATAACAAAAAAACAAACAACCCAATCCAAAAATGGGCAGAAGATCTAAATAGACATTTCTCCAAAGAAGATATACAGACTGCCAACAAACACATGAAAGAATGCTCAACATCATTAATTATTAGAGAAATGCAAATGAAAACTACAATGAGATATCATCTCACACTCGTCAGAATGGCCATCATCAAAAAATCTAGAAACAATAAATGCTGGTGAGGGTGTGGAGAAAAGGGAAGACTCTTGCACTGCTGGTGGGAATGTGAATTGGTACAGCCACTATGGAGAACAGTGTGGAGGTTCCTTAAAATGTACAAACAGAACTACCATATGACCCAGCAATCCCACTACTGGGAACATACCCTGAGAAAACCATAATTCAAAAAGAGGGGTTTTCTTTCTTGTTCTTTTTTTTTGAAACATATTTCTCTGTCTTCTCACTTTGTTTATCTTTCTCTATCTTTAGGATAGTAAGTAAAACAGTTACCTATCCCAGTCTTGAAGGCATGTCCTTGTGTTGGAGTGTCCTCATGCTATCTGCATTTGTGCAGTGGCTTTGGTGGTAAAGTTAGATCTGAAGTGAGCATTAGCCGCATCTTCTTCTGGGATGTTCTGGCAGCTGCCACCGTAGTGTAAGTAAGGCTGGAGTTGGAGGGGTTAGAGCCAGAGCCAGGTATGAGGAAGGACTTCTCCTATGTTCAGTGACAGTCACAGACCTATTGGGGGCAGGGACAAGTCCCAAGGATCTGGAGCACTCAAGGATTTGTGATTTTCCTGGGACATGATGGTAGTCTCTACTTTGGTTGGGGGCGTGGCTACAGCCCAAGGGCTTGGGGCTGCATTTTTGTGCTGGTTTCACTTTTTCTTCTGGTGTAAGCACCTTGGTTAGAGGCTTGGTCGGCTCTGGAGGCTTTGGAGCCACACTACTAAGCTGGTTTTGCTCAATCCCTTGTGTGCACATGGAAGCATGCACTGGCAATGGCTACCTCCACCCTGGACAGAGGCAGGGCTGGGGCCCAAGCGATTCCATTCCTTCTCTGTGTGTGCACTCTTCTTGGCAGTGCAGACTCTGCCTTAGTGGGGAGCAGCACCAGCATAAGAGGGTGTGGAACAGAAGCCCGGTGCAGGCTGGGGGTGTGCTGGGGTGGTCCTGGCAAGCTGGCCAGAGCACCAGGCAGTTTTCAATCTGCTGCCTCCGTGCTGTGACTTGGAGCAAGCAATTCTCAGTTTCTTACAGCCCTCCAGTAAACCCCACTGGTTTTCAAACCGGGTCAATGGGCTTGTCCATTGGATATCTGACACCAAGGCTGGGTTGTCTAATATGTGGTTCAGATCTTCTGATCCCCAGGGAGGATCCCTGCGCATGTGATATAGCCTCCTCTTCTGGGTCCCCCACTAGGTGTGTGGGTCCCAACCAGATCACTTCTCCTCTCTTCCTATCAGACTCTGTGTGTATTTTTCTTTACAGTTGTGATTTTAGAAGAGCCATTTTGCTAGTCTTCAGCTGAATTTCAGTGAAAGTCATTCTATATGTAGCTGTAGTTTTTGTTTGTTTGTTTGTTTGTTTTTTGTGGTATGCGGGCCTCTCACTGTTGTGGCCTCTCCCCTTGTGGAGCACAGGCTCTGGACGTGCAGGCTCAGCGGCCATGGCTCACGGGCCCAGCCACTCCGTGGCATGTGGGATCTTCCCAGACCGGGGCACGAACCCGTGTCCCCTGCATCGGCAGGCAGACTCTCAACCACTGCACCACCAGGGAAGCCCTGTAGCTGTAGTTTTGATAAGGGGAGGTGAGCTTAGCATCTTCCTATTCTGCCATCTTGATCCCACCTCCAGACCAAAGATGAAAATCATGAACTAAGTACAATGAATTCAACATGAGATTAAAAAACAAGCGTGACCACTTTCTCTTCAGTTTCGCAATATAGCCCAATGCTTCTTCTTTTTTTTCAGTCAGAATTAAGTCAAAAGCAGCATTTTCCCTTGATCATCTCTTTTTAAAACTCGCCTTTTGGGGCCTCCCTGGTGGCGCAAGTGGTTGAGAGTCCGCCTGCCGATGCAGGGGATACAGGTTCGTGCCCCGGTCTGGGAGGATCCCATATGCCGCGGAGCGGCTGGGCCCGTGAGCCATGGCCGCTGAGCCTGCGCGTCCGGAGCCTGTGCTCCGCAACGGGGGAGGCCACAACAGTGAGAGGCCCGCATACCGCAAAAACAAACAAACAAACAAACAAACAAAAAAAAAAAAAACTCGCCTTTTGGCAAAGTTGGTAGCTGAAAACATTCAGTGTTTGTGGACCTGATTTTTACATTGGATAAAAGCAAGTCTAAAATATTGCCCATAAAATATTATCTGAATTGAAAGTTTCTAATATCATGGGAAAAGCATTAAAACCCAACATTTGTAACTGGAAGATTTTTACTTTTTAAATCGTGAGATCAAAGCATAGTGAAGGTTTTATTTTGAATGAACTTGATTGTGACAATCTTTATTTTCATTTGGTTGTGTAATAAGTTTTATTTTTTTTTATTATGTGCCCCACCTGTCATTCTGGGTCCTTAGCAAACAAAGCTTGTTAGAGAATGTCTTGGAATTAGCTTTGTGAAGGATGTGATGGAGTGTTTCCTGTGATTTCCTCTTCCGTGTATCTCCTACATCCTGGCTTAGTGGTTGTTTCTTTCTGATGTATTGTGACTTAGTCAAAGTTCTCCAGTTTACATGAGAGGAAACAGTCTTTTAGCTCTCTACTACTTAATGCCTACTCAGCCCAGTATGAAGAAGAAGTATTTAGATTCTCATTGTTTCCAAAATTCAGATAAATCTAATGGATTTAGAACTTAATTTCTTTTAAATAATTAACAGATTTCCTAACTCAGAGTAAGTCAAGATTTTAGTTTCAAAAGTTTTTTTTTTAACCAATCTTTTCAATACTAGGGAATCTAGAATTTTTAATGACCATCACATCATTTGCATGAAGGGAATCTTTTGATTACACACTTGAGTCTCTCACTATAGTTTTACATTTTGAGGTGACCAGCAGATCCAGTCACTACAGTCACATGGACATGGTCTAATTGGTTTTGCCAGATTGCAATAGGAAAGATGGATTAAATGATAACCTAACTGGGAAATTGTAGTAATTTTTTTAAAAAAATGAAGTATAGTTGATTTATAATATTATATTACTTTTAGGTATACAGCATAGGGATTCAATATTTTTACAGATTATACTCCATTAAAAGTTATTACAAGATAATGGCTATAATTCCCTGTGCTATATAATGTATCTTTGTTGCTTATCTATTTTTTTAAATTAGTTTCTGCTTTATAACAAAGTGAATCAGTCATACATATACATCCGTTCCCACATCCCTTCCCTCATGCATCTCCCTCCCTCCCACCCTCCCCATCCCACCCCTCCAGGTGGTCACAAAGCACCGAGCTGATCTCCCCATGCTCTGCGGCTGCTTCCCACTATCTATCTACCTCACGTTTGGTAGCGTATACATTGTTGCTTATCTATTGTATACATAGTAGTTTGTCTCTCTTAATTCCATACCCCTAGTCTCCCTCTCCCCCTTCCCTCTCCCCTTTGGTAACCACTAATTTGTTCTCTATATATGGGAGTCTGCTTCTGTTTTGCTACACACATTCATTTGTTTCATTTTTTAGATTCCACATATAAGTGATATCATGCAGTATTTGTCTTTCTCTGACTTATTTCACTAAGCATAATATTCTCTAAGTCCATCCACACTTACTAAAATGGCAGAATTTCAATAGTTTTTATGGCTGAGTAATATTCCATTGTGTATATGTATATACATATACACTAGGAAGAAAGTTGGACTCATAGACCTTTGAGGTCTCTTCCAGTATTGAGTCAATGAAAGTCATGTACTGAAACTGGATTATAAATACATTTCACCAAGACTAGAGATTCTTCCTCAGATGAGAAGGAATGTGGAAGTGTAGTTACAGATGGCAGTTTGATCTCAAATGGCTTCGTGCTAGGGAAGAAGTAATATGTGTGGCTTGCATAATGACAGCCTTAATAATCCTGGAGAACAGTGCCACAGTCATCAGAAAGGCTGTGGACAATCACTACTCTCACCCTTCATGGGTTGGAGCAAGCTGGCAGGGCTTCAGAGCCAAAGTTACAGGGCACTGTGTGGATGTGAAGGACAAGGCTTGCTATGGTTTCCACAGTGACCAGAGAGTGTAATTGTTGCTAGCTCTTCTTCTGATGTACAAATATCTGTTCTTTCTACAACTACAGACAAGTTAATTTGCCTGGGTATTCAAAACAGAATTTTACAATTGTTATCCAGGGCCCCAGACACCTGGTTTATGGGTTTTAGGGTTAAGCCAGGGAAAGCTGATGGTCTTGTCTGCCTGTTTTATTGATGTGGTTATCTTAGATACATATCTATTATGTTTTCAAGTGATTCCTTCTTTCCTCCCTTATTTCTACCTAAACTTACCCTCTCCTCTCTTTTTCTCATTCTAGGAACCATAGTAGGGTCTTTCAAAGGAGGGAATAAATGGGAGAATATAATCATTAAAGTAGAAAGATTCTTGATAACAGGGGATTAGGTAACTGCTTTTCAATTTCATTTACCTCAGTAGTGATATCATAGTGGAACTGTCAGAAAAGGAAATAAGCATACACTATAAATTTACATAGTTGAATATATTTAGAGTTCTTAACAAGAAGCTACTGAATATATATAGAGGAGACATTGAGGAGAAGCATTTAATTTGGAAATGTCTTGAGAGTAGAGGGAGCCACAGTGACTCCTGGCTTTGTCACTATTTGACACACTACTTGGCTATTTGTTGTTTGAGTTTGGGAGATGTGCTTCACAAAGAGTACTTGTTTCATAGGAATATTGTGAGGATGACATGAGTGTGATGGTTAATTTTATGTGTAAACTTGGCTTGGTCATAGGAAGCCCAAATATTTGGTCAAATCTTTATTCTGGATATTTCTGTGAGGATGTTTTTGGTGAGATTAACATTTAAATTTGTGGTTTTTCATAAAACAGATTGTTCTCCATAAGTGTGGGTGGGCCTCATCCAGTCAGTTTAAGGCCTGAATAGAAAAAGAGAATTGCCTCCCCTAGCAAAAAGGAATTCTCCAGCAGCCTGCCTTCAGATTTCATCTGCTACATCAGCTTTTCCTAGTTCTACAGCAGACAGCCTTCAGGCTCAACCTAGCACGTTGGCTCTGCTGGATCTCCAAACTGCCAGCCCATCCTGCAGATTTTGGGCTTGTCAGCCTCCATAATCACATGAGTTAATTCCTTATAATTTCTCTCTCTCACTCTCTTTCTCTCTCCCTACACACACACACACACACACACACACACACACACACACAAAGACACACACACATCCTATTCATTCTGTTTCTCTGGAGAACTCTGACTAATACAATGAGGTAATATTATTATTCTTATTTCACAGATATGGAAACTAAGGTTCAGAGAGGACACACAGACAGCATGAGGTAGAGAGAGGATTCAAGTCCAGATGTGTCTGACTTCAGAACCCAGGCACTTACTTACTTTTCTCTTCTGCCTCATGAGAAAGGGAAACATAAGAGAAGTGATACCTCCAGAATTATATGGCCAATAAATCCAGACTTTGAGTTCTGGTTTCCAGTCCCAGTTTAAACTCCATCACACAATCTCTATCATGTCTTGCTGCCATGTTTCTTTTCCTTCTTCCTTTTGGTTCAGATAGAACAGGAGGTGCCAATTCAGTAAGGAAGTTCCCAGTATAGGGTAACAGAGACAATTCAATCCCACCCTCATTGTTAAGGATCATGTTTTGTGATTGACTGCATTACCTGGCAGGTAGCCCCTTTCTGTGTTCTCTGCCACCTGTATAAATAAACATAGTTGAAGTTCCTTTCAGGCATTTTAGTGAGATGTGTGACCTCTTTGAAGTTACCAGCCAAACAGTATATTTGGTTTACAAATCAAGGCATCTGTAAAAACCAATTTGTCAGACCAATAAATACAATTCTAAGTCACAAAGCCTTTCAAGAGAATTGGAGCTTTAAATTCTTACTTTTAAGTGTTTCATCTCCAGCCCCCAAAGGAAAAGCCCTTTCCTCCCCCTCAAGGGTAAAATTGTCTCATTCCTGTGATTCATATTCATCTTTTAAGATACAAGGTTTTTTCATAGTTCTTTCCTTTTTGAAAGTGGGCGTCTTTTTATCTCAGATTTAAACAATAACTGCATATCCCCAGTACTTGACTGTTTCTGGAAATATATTTAATTTCACAAAACAAGTTACTATACAGACTTGCACAATTTCCATTTTAATAATATTAACTCTACCTGAAATTTAAATTTAGATGAATACAGGCCAATGCCTGGAACATTCTGTGTTTCAAACACTGGTGCTTTGTGGGAGAAATACTAAAATGCTTATCTATTCAGACCGTTTGAGGACTATAAAGAAGAAAATATAAAACTAGAATATAACCCCCATCCCCATTGCTTTTGGTTTGTTAGAGAAATGGGCGAGCAGGATTAAAAATTGGCTAAACGAGAAAACAACAAGAAATTCATTTTGGGTAAAGATTTATGAGTTCTGCCAGATCTTAAGGAGCTGAGAGCCATCAAATTACCTGTGGGTTCTATGACATTTTTCCTTCCTCCATTGCCTTGCCTAAAATTTTTATCAAAATCAACTATTCTTATCAACTATGTCTTAACCCAGATCACTTGTATTCAGCCATTCACCTCTCCTTTAATCCTTTAAAGAAAAAGAATTCATTATTTGTATAAGCTCGTTTCTTTTCTGTTAGTGAGCAAGTAACTTCTCAGAGAAGATATGTTAGTGATTTTGAAAAAGCATTTGCTTTTTACACTGATGGGACATGGATAGCAGATGGATGATGGCATTTGCAATCGGTTCAAATTTTTGCTGTACTAATCAGGTGCAGATTCTGTTCACTAATTCCAACTCTGTGCCCCATTCCAACGTGTGTGTGGTGGTTTCTCCCACACCATCAAGCAAGTCTCTGACACTAGCTGGATGCCCTACAATTCAATGCAATTCTGACACTACCTACCTGGAAATAGCATCAGACTCCGTAGGTTAAGGGCTCAGTTCTACAAGACCACCCTCCACTTAAGATGTCAATTGCAAGCCCAGGTTGTCACTTGTGCTTCTGACCAACTGACTATAAATCAGAAGATCCCATGACCCCACTCTTAGGGTTTGATTATTTTGCTGGAGTGGCTCACAGAACTCAGGAAATCCATTTACTCACTAAATAACTGATTTATTAGAAAAGATTGAAATATATGAATCAAAGAGATACATGGGGTATTGTCCTGAACAAAGGAACTTCCGTTTTCTTGGAGCTTGTAGTCTGGCATAGTAGCATGTAGAAGCATTCCGGTTCACCAGCCTGGAAGCTTTCCAAATCCAGTCTTTTGGGGTTTTTATGGAGGCTTCATTACATAGACACAATTGACTAAATCACTGGCCACTGACAATTGTTTCAACCTCCAGCACTTCTATCCTCTCTGGAGGTCAGGGGAGTGGGACTGAATGTTCCAACTCTATAATCACATGGTTGGTTCTCCTGGCAAACAGCTCGCGTATTTAGTGTTTTCCAAAAGTCACTTTATTAATGTAAACTCAGATGTGGTTGAAAGGGGTTTGTTATGAATATTGAGACACCTTTATTACTCTCATCACTTAGGTAATTCCAGGAGTTTTAGGACCTCTGCATCAGAAACAGGGATGAAGACCAAATATACATTCCTTATTATTAATCACAATATCACACCGGATAATTTTAAGATTAAGGTTCTGAGTTCTCTGAAACTCAGTCTCCTCAACTGTACAGTAGGCGTAATGATACCTCCCAGGATAATTTTGAGGAATAAATGGGTTTGCAAAGTGTGAGCACAGTGGGTCTTAAAGAAAGATACTTGATACTTCACAAAACACTTTCAGATACATGATCTTATTTTACCTTTACAATATTCCTGTAGATAGATGCATCTTCTCTCATTCTTTTTACAGAGGTAGGAAACTGAGGCAGGCAGAGAGTGTTTAAGTGCATTGTTCAAGGCATAGTGAGTAACAGATCTAAATATGACATCCCAGTTTCTTCCTGGTTTATTTCTATGATTTCCTTCTGTCTGAGTCCTTTAATTAGTAAAAGAGCATAGTCCACTGAAAGAAGACCATCAGCTTTTCTTTATCTGAAAAGGTCCAATGGACACAGGTTTGTGAAAGTGAAACTAACTCTAAATGTCTTTTATGATCATTTTGTGGCTTTTCAAGATTTCACATTTAAGCAATTAAGTTCTGCTTCTCAGTTTCTTCCCTTAGATTCTCTCTCTATGATTATGTGTGTTGCTTTGTTCACTTTTCCCCCGGATAACTTTCCTGAGTAAAATTTCCCCAGTTATTGACATTACATTCTATATTCCCATCTCATTCTCTCTATAAGAAGAAAATTTCTATGTGTTTCTTTGATACAAAAATAGGAACAAAATATTTGTGTACTAAAGCAATGAGTCGATTGATCATTTAAAAAAATTATGGCTAGTTAAGAGAAGAAGACTTGCTGAGGAAAATTCAGAGAGAGAATGTGATGGTGTAAGGGTGAGACATGAATACCAACATAAATATGATCTAGTTCTTGCCACCAATCAAGTTACGGTTCCATAGGTGGGGTAAAAGTCGCAAATATTTAAAATCCTGAAACTCCTTTTTGTCTTTAGTTCTTTATTAAATTCTCCTGTATTAGAGAAATCAAAAGAGATAGTTATTATCCTTAAGGGGTTTATTACTTAGTTGGGGCAGTATTTTGAAACAACAGTGAGTGTATTGAAAGTGGTTGCAGCTTTCAAGAAACTGGGAAAATTTTTTGTTTATTAATTAATGAACAAATACATGAGAAATACCATATTGGGTGCTAAGAATGCTGGGTAGTTTTCAGAGTTCTAATAATCTTTTCTTGGGGTCGTGGGCTCATATTCAACATGGGTAATCTGGTGGGAAGAACAGATATGATAAGGCAGAGAATTTTTTTTTTTAAGAAGAGAAGCTTCAAGCTGCTTTTGATTTAGGAATGAAGAGAAAATATCCTTAAATGGGACTTTGTTCTGGGAAGAATCATTTGCATTGCCCTTCTTAGAAATGAAAATGTCAGGTAAGTAGGCCTTGGGAAAAGATGTAATGGTTATGTAATTGTCTTAATAAATACTGTTCCAAATAAAATCTTTTAGTAGGCACAGGTAGTCTGAGAGTTCTGTTGGTCAATTCACCTAATGTCTGGAGCTCTTCTGTGATAATAGCACATAGAACCCAAACCCAGCAACTTGAAGTCAATGAAAGCTATCTTCTTAGATGGCATGGTCTTATCCTAGACTGCTGGTAGAAAAGCACACCAAAGATCCCAAAGAGGAGAAAGGGGAGTCCGGGCTGGTGATCCAGAAACACACTGAAGGCCTGGGTCTCTGGAGGAAGAGTGGTTTGGGTACACACGTGGCTGACATTGAAAGCACCTGTGGATCCACCTATTCTAACAGTGATTGTGTTTTGCAGAATAATGGCTGAGCAAGGGAAATGTAAACTGAAAACTAGTTATAATCCAGTGCTCATGGTGGAATATTACTACCGCCTGAAATGGTTTGTAGAGCAACAACACTCAGGTTTAGTGAAATATCATCCTTCAAGAGAGGATCAGTCTTCAGCCAGGACACTGTCTGTAAGGGAGGATCAATGTATGTCTCCAGGATGACAGATGTCTCTTCACTTGGTGTTCAGAAAAGAACTAAATTCAAGTTAAGACTACACTGAGATATAATTTCTCATTTATTCAGATTGACAAACATTTAACAGCTTGGCCCACACCCTGTTCGTGTGGCTGTGGGTATAACTGAATTCAGGTTTGGCCACTCACCTCTCAACAACCAATAAATTGAGGGACAATCTTTGGCAGAGAAGAAAGATGCTTTATTCCAGAGAACCAGCAATCTGGGAAGAAGATGGACTTGTGTCCAGAAACCAGTTCCGGATATTCTGCTCAGCCATGACAATTTTTAAAGGGAAAAAGGGGAAAAAATCTCAGTTCGTCATTAAGGCAGGAGGTCAGATTCTTCGTCATTTTTCCATTGCATGTAGACCTGCTGACTTCTCCCAATCCTCCTTGGAATGCTGACTTGGCCACATGGTCCACCTGCAAATTTACTAAGAGGAAGCTAGGGGAAGAGAGCCAGTCATTCTTTAAGTACTTAATTCTTCATTCTTATTTCTTCTAATCTAGAAAAGGAATCAACAGGTTAAGTAAGGTGTTGTGTGTATTTAGAAGAGCAGAAATCAGGAGCTAATTTAAAAATTGCCTAATGAGCTCATCTTTATGATTAGAGTCTAAGGAAAACAGGGATGAACAAACAGAAAATGGTCAAAGGAGCTGCTTACACAGGGAAAGCAGACACTCTTATACAGCACTGCTGGGAGTGCAGAATTGTGCAGTCCCTGTGCAGAGGAAGTTGGTGATATCTAACAAATTATATATGTACTTGCCCTTTGACCCAGCAATCTCATTGTTATAAGTTTATCCTGAAGATACAATACCAACAAGTGAAAAACACATGCACGAGGTTATTAGTTGCAGTATTTCTTATGTAGCAAAATATTGAGGAAAAAACTTGTGCCCATCCATAGAGACTCAAATAAACTATGGTGCATCCACACAGAGGAATAATATATGCAGCTGTAAAAATTATGAAGTTGATCTGTGTAAACTGATATGGAGTAATTTCCATGGTATATTGTTAAATTTTTAAACAAAGGCCAAATTGGCTTCTATATTATACTAGCTTTTATGTAAGTGAAGAGGGGAAAGAAGAACACATTTGGTTATTTTGCAAAGAGAAGTATAGAAAGCATAATCCAGAAACTAGAAAATTGGTTACTCACAGGGGGCATGGATTTTTCCGAAAATATCTTTCTATGTAATATTTTAAAATATTGAATATTGAATATGTTTAACATATTCAGAAAATAAAATGAAATCACCAAGGAATTATATCTTTCATCTCTAGAAGTTCCATTTATAACTTCCTTTTCCTCTCCTTATAATGTTCATTTTTTCTTTCAACTACTAAAACATAGATGTAATGGCCATTTTAATAGCCTTGTCTGGTAGTTCCATCACTTCTATCATTTGGGGGTCATTTTCCTGCTTCTTGGTATGTCTAGTAATTTTTGATTGTGCATTGTGAAACATATGTTCAATCATCTGATTTAGTTGTCTTTCTTTAAAGAGTGTTAGTCACTATTCTGCTGGGCAGTTGAGTTTCTGGCAGTCCAGTTTGAGCCTTTGAGGCTTGTTTTTGTGCTTCAGTAGAGCATGTCTACAGAAACCTTTACTCTAGTTATAGTTAAGCTTCACTCTTAAGGCATGACATTCTGTATATTCTGAATGCTCTGAGAGATCACAAGGACTCTCCACTGTGACCAGTGGGAGCTCAAGTCATTCCAAGCCCTGTGTGACTTCTGGGAGCTGGAGCTATTTACATGTATCATCCCTTCTTCTTTGGAAATCTGCCCTGTAACCAGCCATCTCGGACTCTCTGAGCTCCTCTGACATCTGTCTCCTCAATGTGACAAGACCAGCATGCTCTGCTTGGGATCTGCAGTGTGGTCTGCAGTGTGCTTACAGACAGAGAGACAAGGAAATTGTTGGAAGCTATCTTGTTTGTTTCTCTTCTCTAAGGGATCACAGTCTGTGTGTTCCTTGTTGTCCAGTATCTGACAACAGTGGTTTTATATATTTAGACCAGATTTCTAGTTGTTAAAAGTGTGAAGGTAGGGACTTCCCTGATGGTGCAGTGGTTAAGAATCCACCTGCCAATGCAGGGAACACGGGTTCGAGCCCTCCTCTGGGAAGATCCTACATGCCATGGAGCAACTAAGCCCATATGCCACAACTACTGATCCTGTACTCTGGAACCTGCAAGCCACAACTATTGAGCCCATGTGCCACAACTATTGAAGCCCGTGTGTCTAGAACCCATGTTCCACAACAAGAGAAGCCTCTGCAATGAGAAGCCTGCACCCTGCAAAGAAGAGTAGTCCCTGCTCACTGCAAGTAGAGAAAGCCCACTCTCAGCAATGAAGTCCCAATGCAGCCAAGAAAATAAATAAATAAATTTTAAACAAAACAAAAAAAGAAAATACTAGGAGCCAGTCAAGTCTCAAAAAAAAGTGTGAAGGTAAATCCAGTGCCAAATATACTCCATCATGTCTGCAAACAGAATATATACTGCAGTATTTCCTAGCGCTGTCCACTGTAAGGATCTAAAAGGAATCATACCCCAGTAGCAATGAGTACACTAGTGACCAGATCCTGAGATAATTCCCCAGGAAACAACAACAAGAACAGCAGCAACAAGAAAACCAGAGCTCCTTGGAGAAATGTGTGATACCAGATTTGGGGAAGAGAAAGTACAAAGTAAGTCTGGAACACTTTGCTGTGTCTGCCCAAAAGTAAGAAAGCACACAGAAACTAATGGGGACACGTCAAAAGGACAACAGAAACCAGTTTAAAAGGGCTCACATTGGATAAATTTGAGACAACTTGAGCTTCACAAATGATAATGAGAGTAATGGATTTAAAAATAATGAATAAAAGCAGCCATTAATTCATGGTGATACTAAAAGAAAAGGGTTGGTGTGCAGAGAAGTACTTATTCACAGAAGAATGCCAGTTAATAAATGTAAAATAAATATTAGATTTAGAAAATGACAATTTTGCACCACTAATGTAATAGGTGGCTCCAGCATCCTCATCAAAAAATGTTAGAACCACTGGGTAAAAAAATCGATGGGCCATAGTGTATTCACACATTTTCCAAAGTATCAGACAACAGATTATTAGTTACAATAATTACAAAGGAAAAATACACCTTTATAATGGAGAGACGTGGTGAGTATTACTTCAATGAAGTACCCAAATAGCATAATCAGTAACAAAACAAGCTAATATGAGTGCCTTCTGGAAGGCATTGATAAGGACAAAATGTCACCCAAGTAGTTGCCAAAAATCATTTAATTTGAATCTGATCATGAGAAAACAGACAAATCCTGAATGCAACTTTCTACAAGAAAATGACTTTACTCTTCAAAAATATAAATGTTACAAAAAGACAAAAAAATGTAGGGAAGTATTCTAGAACCAAGGAGATTACAAAGACATGACAGGGCTTCCCTGGTGGTGCAGTGGTTGAGAGTCCGCCTGCTTATGCAGGGGACACGGATGCGTGCCCCAGTCTGGGAGGATCCCACATGCCATGGAGCAGCTGAGCCCATGAGCCATGGCTGCTAAGCCTGCACGTCCAGAGCCTGTGCTCTGCAACTGGAGAGGCCACAGCGGTGAGAGGCCCACGTATCGCAAAAAAAAAAAAAAAAAAAAATTACCAATGGCATTTTTTTATGGAACTAGGACAAATCATCTTAAAATTTATATACAGACAAAAAAGACCCCAAATAGTCAAAGCAATCTTGAGGGAAAAAAACGGAGCTGGAGGAATCAGACTTCCTGAGTTCAGACTATACTACAAAGCTACAGTAATCAAGACAATATGGTACTGGCCCCAAAACAGAAATATAGATCAATGGAACAATATAAAAAGCCCAGAGATAAACCCACACACCTATGGTCAACTAATCTATGACAAAGGAGGCAAAGATATACAATGGAGAAAAGACAGTCTCCTCAATAAGTGGTGCTGGGAAGACTAGACAGCTACATGTAAAAGAATGAAATTAGAACACTCCCTAACACCCTAATACACAAAAATAAACTCAAAATGGATTAGAGACCTAAATATAAGACCGGACACTATAAAACTCTTATAGGAAAACATAGGCAGAACACTCTATGACATAAATCACAGCAAGATCCTTTGGACCCACCTCCTAGAGTAATGAAAATAAAAACAAAAATAAAAAAATGGGACCTAATGAAACTTCAAAGCTTTTGAACAGCACCAGAAACCATAAACAAGACGAAAAGACAGCCCTCAGAATGGGAGAAAATATTTGCAAATGAATCAATGGACAAAGGATTAATTTCCAAAATATATAAACAGCTCATGCAGCTCAACATTAAAATAAACCAACCCAATCAAAAAATGGGCAGAAGACCTAAATAGACATTTCTCCAAAGAAGACATACAGATGGCCAAGAAGCACATGAAAAGCTGCTCAACATCACTAATTATTAGAGAAATGCAAATCAAAACTACAATGAGGTATCACCTTACATCAGTTAGAATGGGCATCATCAGAAAATCTACAAGCAACAAATGCTGGATAAGGTGTGGAGAAAAGGGAACCCTCTTGCACTGTTGGTGGGAATGTAAATGGATACAGCCACTATGGAGAACAGTATGGAGGTTCCTTAAAATACTAAAAATCGTACTACCATATGACCCAGCAATCCCACTACTAGGCATATATCCTGAGAAAACCATAATTCAAAAAGACACATGCACCCCAATGTTCATTGCAGCACTATTTACAATAGCCAGGTCATGGAAGCAACCTAAATGTCCATTGACAGACGAATGGATAAAGAAGATGTGGTTCATATATACAATGAAATATTACTCAGCCATAAAAAAGAACGAAAATGAGTCATTTGTTGAGACGTGGATGGATCTAGAGACTGTCATACAGAGTGAAGTAAGTCAGAAAGAGAAAAACAAATATCATATATTAATGCATACACGTGGAACCTAGAAAAATTGTACAGATGAACCGGTTTGCAGGGCAGAAGTTGAGACAGATGTAGAGAACAAACGTATGGACACCAAGAGGGGAAAACTGCAGTGGGGTAGAGATAGTGGTGTGCTGTATTGGGCCATTGGGATTGATATGTATACACTGATGTGTATAAAATTGATGACTAATAAGAACCTGCAGTATAAACAAACAAACAAACAAAAAACAACTAATACTAAACTCTCTTTGGGTTATCTGTATGGAAATATTTTAATATAATTGTTTCAGATATTACATGAAATTTCTAAAAATCTTATATGTCCTGGTATAATGTTATGTCATAATTCTTGTTATTACTTTAAAATGTATATCTCAGAAATAACTAACTTTCCTTGTCAATTGCATTATTATGAACTTTCATCAAATCTTTAACTGTGATTATTTTTAAGTCTTTTGTCATTTATAGACAGTTCTGGGTGTACTCTGATGCTTTTGCAAATATGTTCCTATAAAAGGGTTTCATCTTTAAGGAATTCATGGAAAAGACTCTGACAAGTACAAGTTTCTGGTAACTGACTATACTGCTGAACTGAATGAATAAGCATTTTCAGAACTCTAATGGAAAACATGAATTCATAAAAGTGCTAAGATCAAGATGAAAAAAGATCAAGATGAAAATAAATTAATTACATAGGACTGAGTTAACAGATGAGGATGGTTATAATTTTTGTGGCTTTCTGCTTGAATAAGAAAAAAATTCCACAAGGACTCAGAGGCAAAAAATATACAAATCAATTTTCACTACAAAGTAAAGGAGCTGTTAGAGTGGAGGATTACTGGACTGAATGTCAATATTATGACATAGTATGAGTGTGTTTCATGTTTGGTAATTGCAACCATTGTTGCTTTTGTTGTGGTCATCCATTAAAAAAAAGATTAACGTGGAACATGTATTTTAAAGTGAAATGAAGAAATTTGGAACATGTAAATTATGTTAACTAGGTATATTGGTAGTGCAAAATTTGTGTCTCCCCAGTAAACAGAAAATATTTTCAAGCAAAGTATAAATCAAGCCATATGTTCTTTACCTAATCTATGATTTCAATGATTAAATATCTTTTTTGTTTTTTTAAATGACCACAGTTAACGATTTGATGAAAGTTCATAATAATGCAATTGACAAGGAAATTTAGTTATTTCTGAGATATACATTTTAAAGTAATAACAATAATTATGACTTATAACATTATACCAGGACATATAAGATTTTTAGAAATTTCATGTAATATCTGAAACAATTATATTAAAATATTTCCATACAAATAACCCAAAGAGAGTTTAGTATTAGTTGTTTTTTTGGTTTGTTTGTTTGTTTTTTTGTTACTACTAAAGTAAAAAAAAAATGGAAAGAAGATCTAAATAGACATTTCTCTAAAGAAGACATACAAATTGTCAAAAAGCATATGAAAAGATGCTCAGCAGTAATCTTTTAATGTTCCAACTACCTGGGCATTGTTGCAAAGACCCCTGACTCCTGCCCTACCTATTTGGAGCAGTTCCTCAGGGCTATCTGAGAGGCTGCCTCCCGGGCTTGAAGTCCTCAGAGAGTCCACCAAGTAAAACAATTCTCAACTTTTAGGTTGTGCATTTTTTTTAGTTGACAAGGTAAACGCTTCACAAGTGCATCCATTGTCAGACGTTGCAAACTGACCTAAACTAATTTGGCCAATCACCTATCCCTATCTATCTCTCTCTCTCTCTCTCTCTCTCTATCATCTATATAGCATCTATTATTTATACATACATATATATTTCAGAACATTTAAAAATAGCTTATATAGACATATCATTTAACATTTAAAAATACCTTATATGGCATATAATTTATCACTCATTTGAAGTGTACAATTCAATGATTTTTAGTAAATTAATTACAGAGTTGTACCACCATTTTCACAATCCAATTTTAGTACATTTCCAACTCCCCAAGAGATAGTTTCCATTCCCATTCCCAGCCACATGCAACCACTAATCTATTTTAGGTCTCTATAGATTTAGCTTTTTTAGACATTCCACATAAATGGAATCATATAATATGTGGCTTTGTGTCTAGTTTATTTCACTTAGCATAATATTTTGAAGTTCATCCATGTGGTAGCAAGGATACTCTCCATTCCTTTTTATTGACAAATAGACTGTTGTGAGAATATGACACATTTTGTTTATCCATTCACTAATTGATGAATGTTTAAATTTTTTTGAGTTTTTGTCTGTAATGAGTAACTCTGTTATGACCCCATATACAAGTTTTTTGTGGACATAGGTTTTCATTTCTTTGGGGAAGATGCCTAGGAGTAAAATTGCTAGTTCATATGGTAAACTTATGTTGAACTTTTAAAGAAACTGCCAACCTATTTTCAAAATCAACTGCACCATTTTACATTCCCACAAATAATGTATGAGGATTCCAGTTTCTCCACAGCCTCACTAACACTTATTTATTCATTCATTCATTCATTTATTTATTTATAGCCATTCTATTAGGTATGATGTGGTAGACTTTTGGTAAATATAGGTAGAATCCAAGGATTAGAAGAAGTTGAACTATATCTGTCTTCTCCCCTAACTGGTGGTATATGAGAATGAAAGCAAGACTTAGATCAAATTCTGTCAAATTGTAATATTTGTTATCAAGAACAAAAACCATCATACAACTTATTGTTATAAGTTTGAGGAATCTCTAACAAGTACCTTGAATAAGAGGTTCATTTTGAGGAGAATATAGCAAAATTCTTATGTCAGAACCAGGCCTTTTCTATTCAGATCAGAAAGCAGACCCTGTCCTGTGGTCAGAGGGGACACAGGCCATACAGAGCTCCAGGCCTCCAGCCCTCCTCTGAGGGTGAGGCTTCTGGGCCTCCAATTGCCCATAACTTGTCCACAAAACAATGGTGATGGTATCTGTATGATATTTCTACCTAACAACATACCTGAGCACCACTCATTTTACCCATGATGAAGCGTTGTATATTTTTAACATCTATCATGCTAGTTACAAAACACTCTTGGGTAGATTTTGATAATGATATGTCAAGCCCTTGCAAAGCTCTCTCTGGCATCTTGTTTATTATTGACTAGGGAACTTTGAATTCTAACTAATTATTTTCATGATGGGCTGGAAAATGTTTAATAGGATTTCAAAAAAAACCCCACCCAGATTTATAGCAGATTAAAAAGTTCAAACTCAGGAATTCAATGTAATATACAGCCCTTTTCCAGATTTTCTTTCCAGCTCCATCTCCCATCATGATGCTATGCACTAGCCACACTAAAGTAATCATTTTCTGAAGCACCCTATCTTCCTTATTATCTGCATGTCTGAGTACAGTGTTGTTTTTATAGCTTAAGCATGTCCAATTGTGCACTAATTTTACAAAAATGTATCCATCTCTATATCCTTTTATCAAGCAAAGGCTAAACACAAATGTGGATCAACTAAAAGCATTCACAAACTAGTCAGAGATTAACTGAAGCAAGCAAATAAATAATTCATCATGATAGATTCCAAAACAGCCATGCATACTAGTTATAATCAGAACACAAGGCGGGGGGAACCTTCAAGATGGCAGAGGAGTAAGAAGTGGAGATCACCTTCTCCCCACAGATACATCAAAAATACATCTACATGTGGAACAACTCCTACAGAACACCTACTGAACGCTGGCAGAAGACCTCAGACTTCCAAAAATGCAAGAAAATCTCCATGTAACTGGATAGGGCAAAAGAAAAAAGAAAAAAAAAAGACAAAGGAATTGGGGGGGAACCTGCACCTCTGAGAGGGAGCTGTGAAGGAGGAAAAGTTTCTGCACACTAGGGAGCCCCCTCACTGGCAGAGAAGGGTGGGGGGAGCTTCAGAACCTCAGAGGAGAGTGCAACAACAGGGATGTGGAAGTCAAAACAGAGAGAGTCCTGCAAAGAGGATTGGTGCCAACTAGCACTCCCCAGCCTGCGACGCTAGTCTGCCCACTGGATTGGATGGGGGCTGGGTGCTGAGGCGCAGGCTTTGGAGGTCAGACCCCAGGTAGAGGACTGGGGTTGACTGGGTGAAGAGAGCCTGAGCGGGCTAGTGTGCCACAGCTGAGGGAGTCTGAGAAGAAGCCTCGGCCTGTCAGAGAGGCAAGGGACCATTGTTGCGGGGTGTGGCAGGAGAGGGGCGAGCCCACATAGGAGCTTCTTTCTCCATGTGCTCACAGACAGCAGAGTACAACCTACATGAGATCCAGGGGTGAGCATGAGCCACGGCTGCTATCTCAGACCCCAGAAGTGGCTCCTTTACCTCTCCTGCCGCTGCCACCAAGGGTCCTGTGAGCAAGTGCAGGTCACTGCCCACAACTTTGCAGCAGCCTGTGCAGCCAGCCACTCCCAAGGGTTCCGAAATCTGGGGCCAACTTCCCCAGCAGTGTGCACGGCACACCCCAGGCTGTTGCAACTTCCAGCTGGCCTCTGCTGCTGCAGGCACTCCCCGCACATCCCAATTGTGATAGCCTTTTCCCTCCCTCTTCCCGGCCTGAGGGAGCAAGTGAACCCTAAACAGCTGCTGCTTTCAGCCACTCTTGCCTGAGTGGGGACGAGATGCCTGAGGTTGGCCCACACGCAGAGGCATGGCCAAAGCCAAAGCTGGACTCCAGGGGCGGTGCAACCATTTTTTTCCCATTTCTAATTTATTTGTTGTTATACTGTGTTTTTTCCTTGTTTCTGTTTTTTCTTTGCTTTTATCTTTTTTAAACTATATTTTCTATTTTTTGACTTTACCTTTTTGTTGTTTTGTGTCTTTTCCTTTTGTTTTCTTCTTCTGTTTTTATCGTGTTTATTTCATTTTTGGGTTGGTTTATTTCTTTGGGTGATTACTTCTTTTATTTTATTTTATTTATTTATTTTTTTATTTACATGGGTCTCTCACTGCCACAGCCTCTCCCACCACGGAGCACAGGCTCTGGACGCATGGGCCCAGTGGCCACGGCCCATGGGCCCAGCTTCCCCGTGGCATGCGGGACCCTCCTGGGCCGGGGCATGAACCCACATCCCCCGCATCAGCAGGTGGACTCTCAACCACTGCACCACCAGGGAAGCCAGATTACTTCATTTTTAAAAAATTTTAATTTATTTTATTTATGTATTTTTAACATCTTTTTTGGAGAATAGTTGTTTTACAATGGTGTGTTAGTTTCTGCTTTATAACGAAGTGAATCTGTTATACATATACATATGTTCCCATATCTCTTCCCTCTTGCATCTCTCTCCCTCCCACCCTCCCTATCCCACCCCTCCAGGTGGTCACAAAGCACCGAGCTGATCTCCCTGTGCTATGCAACTGCTTCCCACTAGCTATCTATTTTATGTTTGGTAGTGTATATATGTCCATGCCACTCTCTCACTTTGTCCCAGCTTACACTTCCCCCTCCCCTTGTCTTCAAGTCCATTCTCTAGTAGGTCTGTGTCTTTATTCCCGTCTTACCCCTAGGTTCTTCATGACCATTTTTTTCTTTTCTTTTTTTTTTTTTTAGATTCCATATATAAGTGTTAGGATACAGCATTCGTTTTTCTCTTACTGACTTACTTCACTCTGTATGACAGACTCTAAGTCCATCCACTTCAATACAAATAACTCAATTTCGTTTCTTTTTATGGCTAAGTAATATTCCATTGTATATATGTGCCACACCTTCTTTATCCATTCATGTATTGATGGACCCTTAGGTTGCTTCCATGTCTGGGCTGCTGTAAATAGAGCTGCAATGAACATTTTGGTACATGACTTATTTTGAATTATGGTTTTCTCAGGGTATATGCCCTGTAATGGGATTGCTGGGTCGTTTGGTAGTTCTATTTTTAGTTTTCTAAGGAAACTCCATACTGTTCTCCATAGTAGCTGTATCAACTTACATTCCCACCAACAGTGCAGAAGGGTTCGCTTTGCTCCACACCCTCTCCAGCATTTATTGTTTGTAGATTTTTTGATGATGGCCATTTTGACCGGTGTGAGATAATATCCCACTGTAGTTTTGATTTGAATTTCCCTAATGACTAAAGATGTTGAGCATTCTTTCATGTGTTTATTGTCAATCTGTATATCTTCTTTGGAGAAATGTTTATATAGGTCTTCTGCCCATTTTTGCATTGGGTGGTTTGTTTTTTTGATATTGAACTGCATGAACTACTTGTAAATTTTGGAGATTAATCCTTTGTCAGTTGCTTCATTTGCAAATATTTTCTCCCATTCTGAGGGTTGTCTTTTCGTCTTGTTTATGGTTTCCTTTGCTGTGCAAAAGCTTTGAAGTTTCATTAGGTCCCATTTGTTTATTTTTGTTTTTATTTCCATTTCTCTAGGAGGTGGGTCAGAAAGGCTCTTGCTGTGACTTATGTCATAGAGTGTTCTGCCCATGTTTTCCTGTAAGAGTTTGATAGTGTTTGGCCTTACATTTAGGTCTTTAATCCGTTTTGAGTTTATTTCTGTGTAGGGTGTTAGGGAGTGTTCGAATCTCATACTTTTACATGTACATGTCCAGTTTTCCCAGCACCACTTATTGCAGAGGCTCTCTATTCTCCACTGTATATCTTGCCTCCTTTATCAAAGGTAAGGTGACCATATGTGCCTGAGTTTATCTCTAGGCTTTCTGTCCTGTTCCATTGATCTATGTTTCTGTTTTTGTGCCAAAACCATACTGTCTTGATTACTGTAGCTTTGTAGTATAGTCTGAAGTTAGGGAGCCTGACTCCATCAGCTCTGTTTTTATTTCTCAAGATTGTATTGTCTATTCAGAGTCATTTCTGTTTCCATACAAATTGTGAAAGTTTTTGTTCTACTTCTGTGAAAAATGCCAGTGGTACGTTGATAGGGATTGCATTGAAACTGTAGATTGCTTTGGGTATTATAGTCATTTTCACAATGTTGATTCTTCCTATCCAAGGACATGGTATATCTCTCCATCTGTTTGTATCATCTTTAATTTCTTTCATCAGTGTCTTATAGTTTTCTGCATACAGGTCTTCTGTATCCTTAGGTAGGTTTAATCCTAGGTATTTTATTCCTTTGGTTGCAATGGTAAATGGGAGTGTTTTCTTAATTTCACTTACAGATTTTATCATTAGTGTATAGGAATGCCAGAGATTTGTGTGCATTAATTTTGTATACTGCTACTTTACCAAATTCATTGATTAGCTCTAGTAGATTTCTGGTGGCATCTTTAGGATTCTCTATGTATAGTATCATGTCATCTGCAAACAGTGACAGCTTTTCTTCTTCTTTTCCGATTTGGATTCCTTTTATTTCTTTTTCTTCTCTGATCGCTGTGGCTAAAACTTCCAAAACTATGTTGAATAAGAGTGGTGAGAGTGGGCAGCCTTATCTTTTTCCTGATCTTAGTGGAAATTGTTTCCGTTTTTCACCATTGAGGACAATTTTGGCTGTGCATTTGTCATATATGGCCTTTATTATGTTGAGGAAAGTTCCCGCTATGCCTGTCTTCTGGAGGGATTTTATAATAAGTGGGTGTTGAATTTTGTTGAAAGTTGCCTCTGCATCTATTGAGATGATCATATGGTTTTTCTCCTTCAATCTGTTAATATGGTGAATCACATTGATTGATTCACATATATTGAAGAATCCTTGCATTCCTGGGATAAACCCCACTTGATCATGGTTTATGATCCTTTTAATGTGCTGTTGGATTCTGTTTGCTAGTATTTTGTTGAGGATTTTTGCATCTAGTTCATCAGTGATATTGGCCTGTAGTTTCCTTTCTTTGTGACATCTTTGTCTGGTTTTGGTATCAGGGTGATGGTGGCCTCATAGAATGAGTTTGGGAGTGTTCCTCCCTCTGCTATATTTATGAAGAGTTTGAGAAGAATAGGTGTTAGCTCTTCTCTAAATGTTTGAAAGAATTCGCCTGTGAAGCCATCTGGTCCTGGGCTTTTGTTTGTTGGAAGATTTTTAATCACAGTTTCAATTTCAGTGCTTGTTATTGGTTTATTCATATTTTCTTTTTCTTCCTGGTTCACACTCAGAAGCTTGTGCTTTTCTAAGAATTTGTCCATTTCTTCCACGCTGGCCATTTTATTGTTATAGAGTTGCTTGTAGTAATCTCTAATGATCCTTTGTATTTCTGCAGTGTCAGTTGTTACTTCTCCTTTTTCATTTCTATCTTTATTAATCTGAGTCTTCTCCCTTTTTTTGTTGATGTGTCTGGCTAATGGTTTTTCAATTTTTTTAATCTTCTAAAAGACCCAGCTTTTAGTTTTATTGAACTTTGCTCTCGTTTCCTTCATTTCTTTTTCATATATTTCTGATGTGATCTTTATGATTTCTTTCCTCCTCCTAACTTTGGCGGGTTTTTTTTGTTCTTCTTCCTCTAATTGCTTTAGGTGTAAGCTTAGGTTGTTTATTTGAGATGTTCCTTTTTACTTAAGTTAGTATTGTATTGCTATAAACTTCACTCTTACAACTGCTTTTGCTGCATCCCATAGGTTTTGGGTTGTCGTGTTTACATTGTCATTTGTTTCTAGGTAATTTTTGGTTTCTTCTTTGATTTCTTCAGTGATCTCTTAGTTATTTAGTAGTGTTTTGTTTAGTCTCCATGTGTTTTTTTTTTTTTTTACAGATTTTTTCCTGTAATTGATATCTAGTCTCATAGCATTGTGGTTGGAAAGGATACTTGATATGATTTCATTTTTCTTAAATTTACCAAGGTTTTATTTGTGACCCAAGGTATGATCTATCCTGGAGATTGTTCCATGAGCATTTGAGAAGAATGTGTATTCTGTTGTTTTTGGATGGAATGTCCTATAAATATCAAATCCGTCTTGTTTAATGTATCATTTAAAACTTGTGTTTCCTTATTTATTTTCATTTTGGATGATCGGTCCATTGGTGAAAGTGGGGTGTTAAAGTTCCTTACTATGAGTGTGTTACTGTCGATTTCCCCTTTTATGGCTGTTAGTATTTGCCTTATGTATTGATGTGCTCCTATGTTGGGTGCATAAGTGTTTACAATTGTTATATCTTCTTCTTGGATTGATCCCTTCATCATTATGTAGTGTCCTTCTTTGTCTCTTGTTATAGTCTTTGTTTTAAAGTCTATTTTTTCTGATATGAGAATTGTTACTCCAGCTTTCTTTTGATCTCCATTTGCATGGAATATCTTTTTCCATCCCCTCACTTTCAGTCTGTATGTGTCCCTAGGTCTGAAGTGGGTCTCTTGTAGGCAGCATATATACAGGTCTTGTTTTTGTATCCATTCAGCCAGTCTATGTCTTTTGGTTAGAGCATTTAGTCCATTTACATTTATAGTAATTTTTGATATGTATGTTCCTATTACCATTCTTTTAATTGTTTTGGGTTTGTTATTGTAGGTCTTTTCCTTTTCTTGTGTTTCCTGCCTAGTGAAGTTCCTTTAGTATTTGTTTTAAAGCTGGTTTGTTGGTGCTGAATTCTCTTAGCTTTTATTGTGTGAAAAGGTTTTAATTTCTCTGTCAAATCTGAATGTGATCTTTGCTGGGTAGAGTGATCTTGATTGTAGGTTTTTCTCCTTCATCACTTTAAATATGTCCTGCCACTCCCTTCTGGGTTGTAGAGTTTCTGCTGAAAGATCAGCTGTTAACCTTATGGGGATTCCCTGTGTGTTATTTGTTGTTTTTCCCTTGCTGCTTTTATATATTTTTTAAATTTTTTATAGTTTGATTAATATGTGTCTTGGCATGTTTCTATTTGAATTTATCCTGTAAGGGACTCTCTGTGCTTCCTGGACTTGATTAACTATTCCCTTTCCCATATTAGGGAAGTTTTCAACTATAATCTCTTCAAATATTTTCTCAGTCCCTTTCTTTTACTCTTCTTCTGGGATCCCTATAATTCGAATGTTGCTGCGTTTAATGTTGTCCCAGAGGTCTCTGAGGGTGTCCTCAATTCTTTTCATTCTTTTTTCTTTATTCTGCTCTACAGTAGTTATTTTCACTACTTTATCTTCCAGGTCAAGTATCCGTTCTTCTGCCTCAGTTATTCTGCTATTGATCCCTTCTGGAGAATTTTAAATTTCATTTATTGTGTTGTTCATCACTGTTTGCTTACTCTTTAGTTCTTCTGTGTCCTTGCTAGACGTTTCTTGTATTTTCTCCATTCTATTTCCAAGAGTTTGGATCATCTTTACTATCATTATTCTGAATTCTTTTCAGGTAGACTGCCTATTTCCTCTTCATTTGTTGGATCTGGTAGGTTTTTGCCTTGCTCCTTCATCTGCTGTGTGTTTCTCTTTCTTCTCATTTTGCATAACTTACTATATTTGGGGTCTCTTTATTGCAGGCTGCAGGTACGTAGTTCCCATTGTTTTTGGTGTCTGTCCCTAGTGTCTAAGGTTGGTTAAGTGGGTTGTGTAGGCTTCCTGGTGGAGGGGACTAGTGCCTATGTTCTGGTGGATGAGTCTGAATCTTTTCTTCTGGTGGGCAGGGCCACACGTGATGATGTTTTGAGGTGTCTGTGGCCTTATTATGATTTTAGGCAGTCTCTCTGTTATTGGAATGGGTTATTTTCCTGTCCTTCTAGTTGTTTGGCATAAGGTGTCCAGCTCTGTAGTTTGCTAGTCATTGAGTGGATCTGGGTCTTGACGTTGAGATGGAGATCTCTGGGAGATTTTTGCCATTTGATATTATGTTTCACTGGGAGGTCTCTTGTGAACCAGTGTCCTGAAATTGGCTGTACCACCTCAGAGGCACAGCCCTGATGCCTGGTTGGAACACCAAAAGCCTGTCATCCACACAGCTCAGAATAAAAGGGAGGAAAAAAAGAAGGAAAGAAAGAAGAAGATAAAATAAAATAAAGTAGTTATTAAAATAAAAAATATAAAATAATTATTATAAAAATTTTTAAAGTAGTAAAAGAAAAACATAGAAGGAAGGGAGTAACCAAACCAAAAACCAAATCCACCAATAATAACAAGTGCTAAAAACTATCCAACTCCCCCCCCCCAAAAAACAATAACGGACAGAGAGAACCCTAGGGCAAATGGTAAAAGCAAAGCTATACAGAAAAAATCACACACAGAAGCATACCAATAGACACCCACAAAAAGAGAAAAATGGAAAAAAATATATCATTTCTTCCAAAGTCCACCTCCTCAATTTAGGATGATTCGCTGTCTATTCAGGTATTCCACAGATGCTGGTAACATCAAATTGATTGTGGAGATTTAATCCATTCCTGAGGCTGCTGGGAGAGATTTCCCTTTCTCTTTGTTCGTACAGCTCCTGGTTTTCAGCTTTGGATTTGGACCCGCCTCTGTGTGTAGGTCACCTGAGGGTGTCTGTTATTTGCTCAGAGAGGAAGGGGTTAAAGGAGGAGCTGATTCGGGAGCTTTGGCTCACTCAGGCCAGGGGGAGGATGAGGTATGGAGTGCGGGGCAAGCCTGCAGCAGCAGAGGCTGGTGTGACATTACAACAACCTGAGGCACACCATGTGTTCTCCCGGTTAAGTTGTCCCTGGATCACAGGACACTGGCAGTGGCAGGCTGCACGGGGTCCTGGGAGGGGAGGTGTGGATAGTGACCTGTGCTTGCACACAGGCTTTTTGGTGGCTGCAGCAGCAGCCTTAGCGTCTCATGCCCGTTTCTGTGGTCTGAACTGATAGCCGTGGCTCATGCCCATCTCTGGAGTTCATTTAAGTGGCACTCATAATCCCCTCTTCCTGTGCACCCGGAAACAAAGAGGCAAGAAAACGTCTCTTGCCTCTTTGGAAGCTCCAGACTTTTCCTGGCCTCCCTCCCAGCTAGCTGTGGTGCACTAGCCCCCTTCAGGCTGTGTTCACGCAGCCAACCTCAGTCGTCTCCCTGGGATCCGACCTCCAAAACCCGAGCCTCAGCTCCCAGTGCCCGCCTGCTGGCAGGTGAGCAGACAAGCCTCTCGGGCTGGTGAGTGCTGCTCGGCATCGATCCACTGTGCAGGAATCTCTCCATTTTGCCCTCTGCCTCCCTGTTGCTGTGCTCTCCTCCGTAGCTCTTTCCTCCTTCACAGTTCCCTCTCACTGGTGCACGTCCCATCCTTATTCTTTTGTCTCCATTTTTTCTTTTGCCTTCTCCAGGTACATGGGGAGTTTCTTGCCTTTTGGGAGGTCTGAGGTCTTCTGCCAGCCTTCAGTAGGTGTTCTGTAGGAGTTGTTCCACATGTAGATGTATTTCTGATGTATTTTGGGGGAGGAAGGTGATCTCCACGTCTTACTCTTCCACCATCTTGAAGCTCCTCCAGATTTCTTCTTTTTTTTTCTCTCTTTTGTGTCTGTATGTGTTTTTATCTGTTTGGTTTTGCTTTCACCATTTGTTTGGGGTTTTGTTGTCTGTTCATTTTCTTTCTTTCATTTTTTCCCCTTTTCTTCTGCACTATGCACCTTGGAGGTTCTTGGTACTCTGGCCAGGTGTCAGGCTTGAGCCTCTGAGGTGGGAGAGCCAAGTCCACGATGTTGGACCACCAGAGAACTCACAGCCCCAATGAATATTAATCAGTGAGAGCTCTCCTAGAGATCTCCTTCACAACACCAAGACCTGGCTCCACCCAATGGCCAACAAGTTCCAGTGCTGGATGCCTCACACCAAACAACTAGAAAGACAGGAACACAAACCAACCCATTAGCAGACAGGCTGCCTGAAGTCATACTAAGTTCACAGATACCCCAAAACACACCACCGGATATGGCCCTGCCCATCAGAGGGACAAGATCCAGTGCAACCCATCAGAATGCAAGCACCAGTCCCTCCCCAGCAGAAAGTCTACACAAGCCACTGGACCAACATCACCCCCTGGGGGCAGACACCAGTAGCAACAGGAATTATGACTCTGCAGCCTGCAGAAAGGAGACCCCAAACACAGTAAGTGAACCAAATGAGAAGACAGAAATATGCTGCAAATGAAGGAGCAAGGTAAAAAACCCACAAGACCAAACAAATGAAGAGGAAATAAGCAGTCTACTTGAAAAAGAATTCAGAGTAATGATAGTAAAGATGACCCCAAATCTCAGAAATACAATGGAGAAAATACACGAAACCTTTAACAAGGACCTGTTAGAATTAAAGAACAAACACACAGTGATGGACAGCACAGAAACTGAAATTAAAAATATTCTAGAAGGAATCAATAGCAGAAAAACTGAGGTAGAAAAACAGATAAGTGAGCTGGAAGATAGAATATTGGAAATAATTGCTACAGAGGAGAATAAAGAAAAAAGCATGAAAAGAATCGAGGACAGTCTCAAAGACTTCTGAGACAGCATTAAATACACCAACATTCGAATTATGGGGGTCCCAGAAGAGGAAGTAAAAGAGAAAGGGTCTGAGAAAATATTTGAAGAGATTATAATCAAAAACTTCCCTAACATGGGAAAGGAAATAGTCAATCAAGTCCAGGAGGAACAGAGAGTCCCATACATGATAAACCCAAGGAGATACACACCAAGACACATTAATCAAACTATCAAAAATTAAATACAAAGAAAAAATATTAAAAGCAGCAAGGGAAAAGCAACAAATATCACACAAGGGAATCCCTATAAGGTTATCAGTTGATATTTCAGCAGAAATTCTGCAGGCCAAAAGGGAGTGGCAGGATATATTTAAAATGATGAAAGGGAAAAACCTACAACCAAGATTACTCTACCCAGCAAGGATCTCATTCAGTTTCTATGGGGAAATCAAAAGCTTTACAGGCAAGCAAAAAAGTTAAGAGAATTCAGCACCACCAAACCAGCTTTACAACAAATGCTAAAGGAACTTCTCGAGGCAAGAGACACAACAGAAGGAAAAGACCTACAAAATCAAACCCAAAACAATTAAGAAAATTGTAATAGGGACATACATACCAATAATTACCATAAATGTGAATGGATTAAATGCTCCAACCAAAAGACACAGACTGGCTGAATGGATACAAAAACAAGACATATATATATATATGCTCTCTACAAGAGACCCACTTCAGACCTAGGTACACATACAGACTAAAAGTGAGGGCATGGAAGAACATATTCCATGTAAATGGAAATCAAAAGAAAGCTGGAGTAGCAATACTTATATCAGATAAAATAGACTTTAAAATAAAGAATGTTACAAGAGACAAGGAAGGACACTGCATAATGATCAAGGGATCAACAAAAGAAGATAGAACAATTATAAATATATATGCACCCAACATCAGAGCACCTCTATACAAAAGGCAAATGCTAACAGCTATAAAAGACGAAATTGACAGTAACACAGTGATAGTGGGGGACTTTAACACCTCACTTACACCAATGGACAGATCATCCAGACAGAAAATTAATAGGGAAACAGAAGCTTTAAGTGACACAACAGACCAGATAGATGTAATTGATATTTATAGAATACACTTTCCTCTCAAGTGCACATGAAGATTTCTCCAGGATAGATCACATCTTGGGCCACAAAAGAAGCCTCACTAAATTTAAGAAAATTGAAATCATATCAATCATCTTTTCTGACCACAACAATATGAGATTAGAAATCAATTACAGGAAAAAACCAGTAAAACCCACACACACATGGAAGCTAAACAATATGCTACTAAATAACCAAGAGATCGCTGAAGAAATCAAAGAGGAAATCAAAAAATACCTGCAGACAAATGACAATGAAAACGTGATGATCCCAAACCTATGGGATGCATCACGTTCTAAGAGGTAAGTATATAGCAATACAATCCTACCTCAAGAAACAAGAAAAATTTCAAATAAACAATCTAAACTTACACCTAAAGGAGCTAGAGAGAGAAGAAAAAAATAAAACCCAAAGTTAGTGGAAGGAAAGAAATCATAAAGATCAGAGCAGGAATAAATGAAACAGAACAAAAAACAATAGCAAAGATCAATAACACTAAAAGCTGGTTCTTTGAGAAGATAAACAAAACTGATCAACCATTAGCCAGACTCTTCAAGAAAAAGAGGGAGTGGACTCAAATCAATAAAATAAGAAATGAAAAAGGAGAAGTTACAATGGACACCACAGAAACATAAAGAATTGTAAGAGACTACTATGAGCAACTATATGCCAATAAAATGGACAACCTGGAAGAAATGGATAAATTCTTAGAAAGGTATAACCTTCCAAGACTGAACCAAGAAGAAATAGAAAATATGAACAGGCCAATCACAAGTAATGAAATTGAAACTGTGATTAAATATCTCCCCACAAGCATAAGTCCTGGACCAGATGGCTTCACAGGTGAATTCTACCAAACATTTAGAGAAGAGCTAACACCCATCCTTCAAACTCTTCTAAAAAATTTCAGAGGAAGGAACACTCCCAAACTCATTCTATGAGGCCACTGTCATCCTGACATCAAAACCAACCATATCACACACACACACACAAAGAGAATTACAGACCAATAACACTGATGAATATAGACCCCCAAATCCTCAAAAAAATACTAGTAAACAGAATGCAACAACATATTAAAAGGATCATACACCATGATCAAGTGGGATTTATCTCAGGTATGCAAGGATTCTTCAATATATGAAAATCAATCAATGTGATACACCATATTAACAAATTGAAGAATAAAAGCCATATGATCATCTGTATGTTTAGAAGCAGAAAAGTCTTTTGACAAAATTCAACACCCATTTACAATAAAAACTCTCCAGTAAGTAGGCATAGAGGGAACCTACCTCAACATAATAAAGGCCACATATGACAAACCCACAGCAAACATTATTCTCAATGGTGAAAAAGTGAAAGCATTTCCTCTAAGATCAGGAACAAGACAAGGATGCCCACTCTTGCCACTATTATTCAACATAGTTTTGGAAGTCCTAGCCATAGCAATCAGAGAAGAAAAAGAAATAAAACAAACCCAAATTGGAAAAGAAGAAGTAAAACTGTCCCTGTTTGCAGATGACATGATGCTGTATATAGAAATCCTAAAGATGCCACCAGAAACAACTAGGTCTCATCAATGAATTTGGTAAAGTTGCAGGATACAAAATTAATGCACAGAAATCTCTTGCATTCCTATACACTAACAATGAAAGATCAGAAAGAGAAATTAAGGGAACAATCACATTCACCATTGCAACAAACAGAATAAAATACCTAAGAATAAACCTACCTAAGGAGGTAGACCTGTACTCAGAAAACTATAAGACACTGGTGAAAGAAATTAAAGATGATACAAACAGATGGAGAGATATACCATGTTCTTGGATTGGAAGAAGCAATATTGTGAAAATGACTATACTCCCCAAAGCAATCTACAGATTCAATGCAATCCCTATCAAATTACCTATTGCATTTTTCACAGAACTAGAAGAAAAAATCTTAAAATTTGTATGGAGACACAAAAGACTCCGAATAGCCAAAGCAATCTTGAGAAAGAAAAATGGAGCTAGAGGAATCAGACTCCCTGACTTCAGACTATACTACAAGGCTACACTAATCAAGACAATATGGTACTGGCACAAAAACAGAAATATAGATCAGTGGAAGGATAGTAAAGTATAGAAAGCCCAGAGTTAAACCCATGTACCTATGGTCAACCTATCTATGACAAATGAAGCAAGAATATACCATGGAGAAAAGTCTCTTCAATAAGTGGTGCTGGGAAAACTGGACATCTGAGTGTAAAAGAATGAAATTAGAACACTTCCTAACACCATACACAAAAATAAACTCAAAATGGGTTAAAGACCCAAATGTAAGACTGGACACCATAAAACTCTTAGAAGAAAACATAAGAAAAACACTCTTTGACATAAATCACAGCAAGATCTTTTTTGACACACTTCCTAGAGAAATGAAAATAAAAACAAAAATAAATGGGACCTAGTTAAACTTAAAAGCATTTGCACAGCAAAGGAAACCATAAACAAGATAAAGAGACAACCCTCAGAATGGGAGAAAATATTTGCAAACGAGTCAACAGACAAAGCATTGATCTCCAAAGTATACGAACAGCTCATGTTGCTCAATAAAACAAAACAAAACAAAACAAAAACCCAATCCAAAAATGGGAGGAAGACCTAAATAGACAGTTCTCCAAATGTGACCAAGAGGCACATGAAAAGATACTCAACATCACTAAATATTAGAGAAATGCAAATCAAAACTACAATGAGGTATCACCTCACAGTCATCAGAATGACCATCATCAAAAAATCTACAAACAATAAATGTTGGAAAGCGTATGGAGAAAAGGGAATCCTCTTGCACTGCTGGTGGGAATGTAAATTTGTACAGCGACTATGGAGAACAGTATGGAGATTCCTTAAAAAACGAAAAATAGAATTACCATATGACCTAGCAATCTCACTACTGGGCATATAAACAGAGAAAACCATAATTCAAAAAGATAGATGCACCCCAGTGTTCATTGCAGCACTATTTACAATAGGCAGGTCATGGAAACAGTATAAATGCCCATTGACAGAGGAATGGATAAAGAAGATATGGTATATATATACAATGGAATATTACTCAGCCATAAAAAGCAACGAAATTGGGTCATTTGTAGAGACATGGATGGACCTAGAGACTGTCATATAGATTGAAGTAAGTAGAAAGAGAAAAACAAATATCTTATATAAATGCATATATGTGGAATCTCTTAAATGGTACAGATGTACCTGTTAGCAGGGCAGAAATAGAGACACAGACATAGAGAACAAACGTATGGACACCAAGTGGGGAAAGGAGGGGTGGGATGAATTGGGAGATTGGGATTGACATATATACACTAACATGTGTAAAATAGATAACTAATGAGAACCTGCTGTAAAGCACAGAGAACTCCACTTCACTGTACAGTAGAAACTAACATAACATTGTAAAACAACTATACCCGCACCCCCCCAAGAAAAAAACACAAAGGAGGGAGCTATTATTTTTGCCTGGGAGACCACAAAGTGGTTTCACAGAAAAGGAGCATTTTAACAAGGATGTAAAAATAAATGGGAATTTAAAAATACTTCTCTCAGCCTTAGCTGCCTTTCTTGGGGGTGTAAAAAGCATAAATGAGGATCAGAATCACCATTTTGGGGCTGAGCTGGTGTGACTAGAGAGACTGGGGGTATCCTCTGGGGAAGTGATAGGAGAGTGTTTTATTTACCATACAAGAGCCACTGGAGGCTAGTCAACAGGGAACACAAAGGGAGCCACAGTTCTTCCTTAGTCTGTCATTTTCCATACTTCCTGAGCCTGAGCTTGCCTGCCACTCCCTGCAGGGTGGCATGACCTGGGGGTAACAGGTCAGTCTGTTTGTTTATTTATTTATTTATTTAAATGGTTTTTTAAAAACATCTTTATTAGAGTATAATTTCTTTACAATGGTGTGTTAGTTTCTGCTTTATAACAAAGTGAATCAGCTATACATATATATATATGTATTTAAATATTTTAATTGAACTATTTTTGACATACCACATTGTGTAGATTTAAGTTAATTAAATTTTGTTAATTTGATTTATATATTGTAATATGATTGCCATGGTAGAATAGTTAGCAACTCTATCACATCACATAATTATCATTTTTCTTTGGTTAGTGGTTAAGTTCTAGTCCTTTAGCAAGTTTGATGATTATAATACAATATTGTTTATATTCACTATACTGTGCATTAGATCTCCAGTACTTATTATTGCTCCTTGCAAGCTTTTACCCTTAAACAACATCTGTCCTATGCCTCAACTCCCATCTTCTGGTAACCACCATTTTACTCTCTGTTTTTATGAGTTGGGCTTTTTTAGATTCTACATTTGAATGATATCATACAGTATTTGTTTTTCTCTGTCTGCCTTATCTCAGCATAATGTCCTCAAGATTCATCCATGTTGTCACAAATATGTTGTTACAAATAGCAGGGTGTCATTTTTTCTCATGGCTGAATACTACTACTATATATATATATATACATTTTCTTTATCCATTCATCCATGAATGGGCACATAGGTTGTTACCACATCTTGGCTATTGTGAATAATGCTGTGATAAACATGGAAGTGCATATATCTCTTCAATATCCTATTTTCATTTCCTATGTTCTCTCCCAGAAGTGGAATTGCTGCATCCTATGGTAGATCTATTTTTAATTTTTTGAGAAACCTCCATATTATTTCTCACAGTGGCTGAACCAATTTACATTCCCACCAACAGTGTATAAGGACTCTGTTTTCTCCACATCTTTGCTAACACTTATCTCTTGCCTCGTTATTGGCATTCTAAGAGATGTGAGGTGATATCACACTGTGATTTTGATATGCATTTTCCTGATGATTAGTGATGTTGAACACTTTTCATATACTTGTTGGCCATTTCTTTGGAGAAATATTTATTCAAGCACTCTGCTCTTTCTTAACTGGATTTTTTTTTGTTTTTGTGCTATTGAGTTGTATGAACTCCTTATATATTTTAGATATTAACCTTTTATCAGGTATATAGTTTGAAAATATTTTTCCCATTCTGTAGTTTACCACTTCAGTTGGTTGATAGTTTCTTTTGACGTTAGAAGCTTTTTAGTTTGATGTAGCCCCATTGTTGATTTTTGCTTTTGTTGCTGTGCTTTTGGTGTCATGTACAAGACAGATGTCAAGGAGATTTCCCCTAAATTTTCATCTAGTAGTTTTACAATTTCCGGTCTTAAGTTTAATTCCTTAATCTGTTTTAAGTTAATTTTTGTGACTGGTGTAAGATAGGGAGGTGATTTCATTTACTGGTATGTGAATATCCTGTTATCCCCAGACCTTGTATTGAGGAGGCTTTTCCCGTTAAGCACTCCTGGCTCCCTTGTCAAATACAGGTTGACCTTATATGTATGGGTTTATGTCTGGGCTCTTGATTCTGTTCCATTTGTCTATGTGTTCATTTTGATGAAAGTATCATACTATTTTGATTGCTATAGCTTTATAGTAGTTTGAAATTAGGCAGTGTGATACCTCCAGCCTATGTTCTTCTTTCTCAGGACTGTTTTTGTGGGTTGTTTTCTATTTCTGTGTAAAATGTCATGGAAAATTTGAACCTATTGATGACCTTGAGTAGTATGGACATTTAAAGGATATCAATTACTCCGATCCATGAACTCAGTTTAGCTTCCCATTTATTTATGTCTTCTTCAATTTTTTTAAAATTAGTGTGCTATTGTTTTCATTGTGGAGATCTTTCACTTCCTTGGTTAAATTTATCCTTGAGTACTTTATTATTTTCAATGCTATTTTGCATTTTTTCAGATATTCTGTTGTTAGTGTTTAGAAATATAACTGATTTATGTATATTGATTTTGTATCATGCAACTTTACTTGTTTATTATTTCTTGTTTACTTGTTTATTAGTTCTAACAGTTTTTTGGTAGAGTCTTCAAGGATTTTCTATATACAAGATCATATCATCAGCAAACAGAGACACTTTCACTTCTGTTTCAATTTGAATATCTTGTATTTGTTTTTCTTATTTCACTGCTTGGTTAGGACTTCTAGTACTATGTTGAACAGGAGTGGTGAGAGTGGGCACGCTTGTCTTGTTCCTGATCTTAGAGGCAAAGCTTTCATATTTTCACCACTGAGTATGTTAGCTCTGGCTTTACCATATATGACTTTTATTATGTTTATGTATGTTTCTTATATACCCAAACAGCTGAGCACTTTTATCACGAAAATTCATTGAATTTTGATGAATGCTTTTTCTGCATCTATTGAGATGACCATATGAATTTTGTCCTTTTTTGGATTAATGTGATGTATTACATTTATATATTTGTATATGTTAAACCATGCTTGCATCTCAGGGATGAATCTCACTTGAAGATAGTGTACAGTCCTTTTAATGTGGTATTAAATTTGGTTTGCTAATATTTTGTTGATATAATTTGCATCTATATTCATCATATATATTGATCTGTAGTCTTCTCTTCTTGTGGTATCACTACATAGCTATAGTATCAGCTTAATGCTGGCCTTGGAAAATAAGTTGAGAAGTGCTCTCTCTTCTTCAAATCAATATTTGGTAGAATTCATGGGAGAGCTATCTGATCCTAGGCTTTTCTTTGTGGGATGTTTTCTGATTACTGATTCAGTCTCTTTACACATTATTGATCTGTACAGACTTTCTATTTCTTCATGATTTCGTATTTGTAGTTTGTATGTTTCTAGCAATATCTATTTTTTTCTAGGTTGTTGAATTTGTTAATTGTCCAAACTAGTCTCTTAGGTACTTTTGTAATCTGTGGCATCATTTGTAATGTTTCTTCTTTCATTTACAAGTTCATATACTTCAGTTCTCTCTTTTTCTCTTTGTAAGTAGAACTACTTGTCAATTTTACTTATCTTTTTAAAAAAACAACTCTTAATTTTCTTGATATTTTCTATTGTTTTTCTCTTCTTTATTTTACTTATGTCTGCTTTGATCTTCATTATTTACTTCCACATGCTACCTTTGGGCTCAGTTGTTTCTTATTTTTTCAGTTCCTTGAGGTGTAAAGTTAGGTTGTTTGTTTGCAATCTCTCTCTCTCTCTCTCTCTCTCTCTCTCTCTCTCTCTCTCTCTCTCTCTTTTTTAGGCAGTACACGGGCCTCTCACTGTTGTGGCCTCTCCCGTTGCAGAGCACAGGCTCCGGACATGCAGGATCAGCGGCCATGGCTCACAGGCCTAGCTGCTCTGCATCATGTGGGATCTTCCTGGACTGGGGCACGAACCCATTTCCCCTGCATCAGCAGGCGGACTCTCAACCACTGTGCCACCAGGGAAGCCCCCCCCTCTCTTTTAAATGTAGGCATTTATCACCATAACCTTTCCTCTTAGAACTGCTTTTTTGGTATGCTTTAAGTCTTGGGATATTGCTTCCAGTTTTGTTTGTTTCAAAATATTTTCTAATTTCACCTTTAATTTATTCTTTGACCATTGGTGGCAGTACTCTGTTGCTTAATATTCACACATTTATGAATTTTTCCAGCTATCCTCCTATTACTGTTTTCTAGTTTCATGTGATGTGTTTGGAAAATGTACTTTCAGTCATTTTAAATTTTTTGAGATAAATTTTGTGACCCGACATATGATCTACTCTATCCTGGACAATGTTTTGTGTGTACTTGAGAATAATGTGTATTTTGATGCTGTTGGATAGAATGTTTTATATATGTCTATTAGGTCAATTTTTTCTGTTTCTTTAGTGATTTTCTTTTTGACAATCTATCCATTGTTGAAAGTAGGATACTGAAATCCCCTACCATTTATTGTATGGTGCCTATTTCTCCCTTCCAGATCCATAAACTCTGGAAGAGGTGACTGCTTCCTCAAATGCATAGACACCTGTGCAAGACTACATGGGTCACATAAAATCAGAGAAGCAGGACACCACCAAAGGAACAAAGTATACTTCCAATAACTGAAAATGAATAGAGATACATGAATTTCTCAATAAAATTCCAAAATAATTTGTGTGAAGATGTTCAAAGAATTACAAAAGAATGCAAATAAATACTTTAATGAAATCACTAAAATAATACAAGGACAAAATGAGAAGTTGAACTGAATTTTTAAAGAAAAAACCAAAATTTTGAAATTATGTGGTTGACCTATTAGCTTTATAAATTTAGATGTCCAAATTTCTCCCCAGGTTTGGGATGTTCTCAACCATTATTCATTTAAATAAACTTTTTGCCCCTTTCTCTCTCCCTTTTTTCTCTGGGACCCCACTGATGTGTGGATTGTTCCTTTTAATGGTGTACAATGTCCCATTGGCTTTCCTCATTCTTTTTGTATTTAGTATTTGTTTAATATATTTACATGTTATAAAGTTGGGCACATATATATTTACTACTGTTATATCTTCTTGATGAATTGAACCCTTAATCAATATAGAATAGCCTTCTTTGACTTGTTATCATTTTTACCTTAAAGTGTATTTTGTCTGATATAAGTATAACTATCCCTACTCTCGTTTCCCCCCCCCCCACTAGTGTGGATTATCTTTTTTCCATACCTTTCCACCTCTTTATGTTAAGTGTCCTAGAACTTGAAGTGAGTCTCTTGTAGGCAGCATATATTTGGGTTTTGTTTTTATCATCTGTCCTGTCACTCTATCTTTTGGTTGGAAAATTTAATCCATTACATTTAAGTAATGATTGATAAGTAAGTATTTATGCCATTTTGTTCATTGTTTTCTGGTTGTTTTTAGTTCCTTTCTTCCTCTCTTGCCATATTCCTTTGTGAATTGATGATTTTCCATAGTGGAATACTTTATTTCCCTTCTTTTTATCTTGTGTGTGTCTTCTATATGTTTTTATTTTGTGGTTACCTTGAGGTTTACTTGATCATTTTAAAGATGTATCGGTCTGTTTTAAGCTGATAATAACTTGACTTGATTACATATAAGAACCCTATCCCTTCCCCCTACACACAAACTTTATGTTTATGATGTCACAATTTACATCTTTGTATATTGTGTATCCACTAACCTATTATTGTAGCTATAGCTATTTTAAATACTTTTGTCCTTTAACATTTATACTAGAATTAGTGGTTAACACACCACCATATTACAGTATTAAAGGATTTTGAATCTAACTGTATACTTACCCATATCCGTGTGTTGAATATTTTCATGTTTTCATGTTACTAACCATCATCCTTCATTTTCAGCTTGAAGAATTCAACAGTCCATGTAAGGCATGTATAGTGGTGATGAACTCCCTCAGCTTTGTGTTTTGGGGAGTGTTTATCTCTCCTTCATTTCTGAAGGACAACGTTGCTGGTTAAATTATTCTTGTTGACATTATTTTTTCCTTCAACATTTTGAATATATCATCCCATTCACTCCTGGCTTGCAAGATTTCTGCTGAGAAATCCATTGATTGCCTTACAGTGTCACTTTTTATGAGAGATATTTTTATCCTTGCTCCTTTTAAAATTCTTTCTTTTTAAAATTTTGACAGTTTTATTATAATGCATCTTGGAGAAATCTGTCTTTGGATTGAAATTATGTGGTGACCTATTAGCTTTATAAACTTGGATGTCCAAATTTCTCCCCAGGATTGGCACTTTCTCAACCGTTGTTCATTTAATTAAACTTTTCCCTCCTTTCTCTCTCTCTTTTCTTTCTGGGTCTCCACTGAAGTGTGGGTTGTTCCTTTTAATGACATGCTATAAGTCCCATAGGCTTTCCTCATTCTTTTTGTTATTTTTGCTCCTCTGAATGGATAATTTCAAATGATTTATCTTTGAGCTCACTGAACCTTCTGTTGGTCCAGTCTGTTTTTGAAGCTCTCTATTGAATTGTCCAGTTCAGTTTTGCATTCTTCATCTCCAAGATTTTGTTTTGTTCTTTATGTTTTTAAAAAAATTCAGTTCAACTTCTCATTTTGCTTTTGTATTATTTTACTGATTTTATTAAATTGCTTATTTGCATTCTTCTGTAATTCTTTGAACATCTTTACACAAATTGTTTTGGAATTTTATTGAGAAATTCATGTATCTCTATTCGTGTTCAGTGACTGGAAGTTTACTGTGTTCTTTTGCTGGTGTCCTGTTTCTCTGATTTTATGTGACCCATGTAGCCTTGCATAGGTGTCTGTGCATTTGAAGAAGCAGTCACCTCTTCCAGAGTTTATGGACTAACATTGGTAAGGAAAGGCCATCATCTGCTGGTGGGGGGATGCTAAAATATGTTGTGATCCCAGGTCTAGTAATGCAGGGTGTCAAGTGCAAGGGCATGTGGCAACTCCTCTGGGGGCGTCTTGATGTCTTGTTGGTTCAGGCTTCTAAGGCCCAGAGTGTCAATGACTGCATTGTCCTTGCTGTGTGATACAGGGAGTCTGTAGTTGCTGCCAGGACTGTTGGAGTCTTTAGTGTGGTACCCAGTAGGTACAGACTAAGGCAGGCCAAATCATGGCCAGAGCCAGTGGTGTGCCCATACTCAGCTACAAGTGTCTGTGTTGTGGCAGGGACTGGTTACAGACACACATGTAGTGGTGGGGGCCAGAGCCAGCAGCAAGGGCCAGGGACAACTGTGGGTACACTGGCAGCTGCTAGTGCCCTGGCTGTTGGCAGGTATTCTGTAGTTTCAGGGTCTCTCAATAGGTGAACATATGGCAGTGGAGTTCAGTGAAGGGAGTCAGCCTGGCAGCATGCAGGTGCATAGTTGGTGGTGCTATGTGCAGGTTAGCCCCCTGGTGCAGACCCTAACCCTATTCCTAACCCTAACCCTAACCTTAATGCATAACATTAATTGACATAAATGACTGTGATATCTAGTAGCTGTTTAAACTTGGGTATGTTAATCTGTCTTTATGAGTCTCAGGACTCTCATCTATAAAGTGGAGATAGTAAATCATTTTGCAGTGTTGTAGGAGAATTAGTGATAGTGTACATAGCCCATTGTTAGAGACCCAGATGGTTGTTTTTCTGGCTATGCCAACCCAAGGCAGAGAAGAGGGATGGGCATAAGTGAATGAGATGACAGGCTTCTTCAGAGACTTGTCTGGCTGAAAATCTGTCAAAGATTACATTCATGAAAGATTAAGGAGAAAGCAGAATACCTGTATCTCAGAAGGAAAGAACTGTTAAGGACAAAGAGTATCAAAAGATGCAATGCCTAGCACATCTTGATTCTAACTGGTTTAATTGATCCTTTGTTCCGATCAACTTGAATTTGAAATGTGTATGTTGATTTTTGATGGAGGCAGAGTGAATAGTTTCCCAGTGGGTGAGTGACAGTTACAGGAATATCAGCAACCGGGGATTTGGACAACTCCCCCTGATTTCGCTTGGTTGTGGAAAAGCAGTAGTGACATATGCCGAGTATAAATGGCTTCTGAGCCTGAGGCTTCAGGTGGAGGACGTTGATGTCAGCAGACTGAAGGAGGTCAGAACTAAAGTCAGTAAGAGAGAAAATAACAACAGCCAAGCAGCCACATCTATTCATCTCTAAAATCCTGCCTAGCTGAGAAAAAAAGTAAGAATGTGAATTTTAAAAAGCAGATATTTGTTACTATGTCTTAAATACTGTTGCAAACGAAATGCTAATGGTTAACTTCACTTGGAAATAAAACTTGAGTAGTAGAATATGACAGAACTGGCAGGTGAAATAACTTTTTTTATTTTTATCTTTTGGCAACCATTTGGACTTCACGGTACCCTTTTATTCTTATAAAGTGTTGGATTACCGGCTTTCTTTGCAGCAACTGAAATTAATCTCCAACCAGAATGACTGATTCCAGAGGCTGGGAGTTGTCTCATGTACTAAACCACAAGGAAGAATGAACACACAATTAGAGTTTTATTTATGCATCTAACTGCCAAAACTATGTATTTACTGATTCCATCTTAGATATGCTTTTTCCTAAAGGATCTCCTAGTTTAGTGGTGTAGATAAAACAAGTGGTTGAGAAACCCCTACCTGCCGGCTGCTGGGTTCGGGGAGGAAGGTCCAGTAAGGACACCAGAACAATAGTCATGGGTCTGACCTCTTGGTTACCCTGTGGCAGAGGTTACCCTGGTATCTCCCAAGCCTCTGGTGCTGAGACCCACTGAGGGGCAGGGTGAGGCTGATGCCTGCTTGCTGGTATTTGTGTGGCCTCTTGAGTTGTTTTGCAGCTAAAGCCTCCAGGATGGATCCCGTCCTGGCCTTAGCAGCAACAACCAAAGTAGCCATGCTGGCAGCTTTGTCTCCTGTCACCTTCCTCAGCATGTTGGAACCAACCAAATGATGTTGCGGACAAGATCCTGCCAAGAGGCAACTTTTCCCAATTCCTCAGTGAGGGCTACTTGGTTTTCAGTGCCGCCTCTCTCTCTCCTTGTCATGGAAGAAAGAAAAAAATAAGAAGGAAAACCAAAAAACCAAAACCTGTTCCAGGTGTATACAACAGTCTTCTGCTTCTTACTTCTAGGAGCTGAGAAAGCAAGGGGCTCCTGAGTTTTGGTCATTTCAGTTATCCTTTTGGGGAAACTACTTGCCATCTTGCCAGGGTGAGGTAGGACTTAGTCAGGCAGCCCAGCTCCTTGTTCAGAAGCAGAGAACCACTTAATGCAACTACGGCCAAAATTTCAGGATCCTGCTTAATGTGTGTAGCAGTGGGGAAAAGTAGACCCCAGCAGTATAAGAAACTGTGTGTGAGCTCCTTTCCAACAACAAAACATGTGTTTATACCTCATTCCATCAGTAAACAAACAACTTTTGAGCACCACTATTTGTCAAGCATTTTGGTAGACACAAGCTGAAGCTATTCATGCATTTATTCAACAAGTATTTACTTAACACCTACTTGATAATTGAATATGGCAGAGTCTGTGATGACCATAAATCTAGTTTAAGCTTCCATCAGGAGGGAAACTTCTTTCACACTTACAGTCTCCCCAGATCTCTCCTCACAGTTCTCCAGTCATATGTGGACCTGTGTGTATTTACTGAACCTCCTGGAAAAGAGGCTTTGCTCATCGTGCAACATGATTCTGACCTCACAAGTTCCTCATACATATTTTTGTGTAAAAAAATATCTTTAGGCATTTTATCCTCTTCCCAAAATTTTGTGCTTAAAGCAGCTGTTCAGCATCTTTCTTTTCGTGTAATTTGGCTATACATGTGGTGCTAGTCATAGAAGATGACTAACATCTGGGAAAATAATAAAATAATCTAAAAGAGTTAGACCATTTGTCAAGGAAGAAGAGACAAAAAAAGCATACGCCTTTATTACTGCTCCACGTAGTGCTGATTTACTTTAAAGCACTTGTCAGGATAGGCTAGAATGTGCTGCCATAACAAATAGCCCTAAATCTCAGTGACTTAATAGAGTGAAAGTTTAATGCTAATGATGAAACTATAACTATCACAATTATTCTGAAAAACAGCCAGAAAAAAATCCCCACAATTATCGACAGAGAAAGCTGCTGGCTATTGTTAGAGATTACCAAAACATCAAATGGACTCACTGTTTCTTAAAGCCCTGGAAGATAAAATAGTTCTTTCTAGGATCCTGTTTAGCAGTTCACCTTTCTACTATTAGAATGACAGCTTAGATGTATGGGGATATATGTATATGTATAACTGATTCACTTTATTATAAAGCAGGAACTAACACACCATTGTAAAGCAGTTATACTCCAATAAAGATGTTAAAAAAAGAATGACAGCTTTTCTTCTGCTCCATAGGTTCTCTGTGTGTTTGCTTCTTTCTTATTTACATTTATGTCTAGTGTTTACAAATCATGAAAAAATGGTTAAACATTTGTCCCAAGCTTGAATACTAATCCCAGCTTGACTGCTCTGATAATTCAGGGAGATTTGGGGGGTCCTGCCTCCATACCCAGCCTGTCTTTATCCCTCCGCCCTACACTACCATCTGTTTTGGCTAAGTCACTAGTCCAGTCGTGTGGGCATCTGATGGCTTACTGCTGACAGTGTCCTAACTCATGTGTATACCAGATGTTCTTGTTTCTTGCCACAGGATTTCTCCATGGATGCCAACAGAAGCCCACTCTCATGTAACTCCATTGGGGGAACTCTCAACCAATGGGAGATGGGAACAAGTGGACAAATGCTCCTACTACTTTTTCTTTGGTGGAAAATGCTGGAAGACGTTCGTATATGCACTTTTGTAAGTCCTAGTGGCACTGAGCTCATGTTGCCCACAGCAACAAACTTAATGAACCTCTTACTGACTTTCCATGCATGTCCTCACTTTCCCTGTTCCCTCTCCTGTTTATTGGTATCACCTCCCAAATAAACAAGTCTCGGAGTCTTAAACTGCTACATCTAACCCCAATGTTCCCGAGTATTCTTCTTTTCTTACCTCACATTCTTTCATTCCAGTCCCTCCTTCTAAGTTGCCCTCACTGTTATGGTCACAAGTTGAAGATAGCTTTGTTTTCAGGGTACCCAAACTAACGACACCACATTTTCAGAAACATTGCCCCATCATATTAATGAATACCTGCATATTTAGTTGCATAAACTCATACTCATCCTTTAAGTCATCACACGGCACTTGAGTCTAGGGTGTCTTGCTGTTTCTTGGGAGGGCTGTGGACAAAGCTGCCCTCACCTTGGAGGAAAATCCTTAGATAAAGGTTTATTAGCTCCCATGGGGCTGTAATCTCCTTATAAGAAAATAAGGTTTTTGTCAATTTTAGCCAATATGAAACTTATGGCAGAGACATGTGGTGAATCCAAAAGCCTAGAGAAAAAGGTCAAGAATCATGAAATAACTCCCAGGAAATAGGACTGAGCCCTAATCAAGGAACTGGCCACATGGGCCCCTTGGATTTCACACCTATTATGGACTGGGATCTGCTTTGTGTTCCTTGTTTACCCTGTTCTCAATGGAACTGTCCACAGTGATCATTTTTCACTTGTTTCACTGTTTTGTGTGGGGTATGTGGGGAAAGGTAGTTTGTCACAATGATTTACAAGTGCTCTGATCAAGAAGAATGATACTCAAAGAGATATACTCACAAAACTGCACCTGAGGAGGCTTATCACCTGCACCTGATGACAAGATCCTGGATTTCAAGTTTGAACCTAATGCCAAAATGGGAGGGGACTTCAATGTAAATTTTTGCAACCAGAGGGTTGACTGTGTCAGATTATATTTTCCAAAGATGGCTATAAGAATATCTTCCATACCTTTCCATTTCTGCATCAAGAAGTGAAGTCTAGTTCTTGGCCCTTGAATCCAGAGGACTTGTGAGTTACTTATAACCAACAGAATATGGCAAAAATGATACTATGTGACTTTGATGCTAGGTCATAACAGGTGATTTAAACAGCTCAATGGGTTTGGGGTTTTATTTGGGGGTAATGAAAATATTGTGAAATTAGGTGGAGGTGGTGGTTGCACAACATTGTGACTGTACACAAATTTCACTTCACCTGAAAACAATAATTTTTTAAAAGGTGCTTTAGTTTCCAACATATAAGCTAGAATCCTCAACATAGCATTCTGAGTCACGGTTTAGAACTATGACTGCCCTGAGGCCACCATGCTGTGAGGAAGCCCAAACCACTTGGAGAGGCCACATGTTTGTCCTCCTTTTGCAGGCCCAGCTCAACAACACAATGCCAGTGAATACGCTTCTAGATGATTCTAGCACATAGCCATCAAATAACCGTGAGCCACTGGAGTTCTCTCAGCTAAGACTGGACGTTGGACAGCAGAAAAGAACCATTCCTCTGTGACCTTCTTAAAGCACAGACCCAGAGGCCTTGTGAGCAATATAAAATGGTTGTTTTAAACTAGTGAGCTTCAGGGCAATTTGTTAAGCAGCAGTAGTAACAGGGTCAATAATAATTAAACCATAGAGACCACTCATTTAATTTTCTGGAGAGAAGTTAACATTGCACAGAAAGGCACACCTGTATAGTCTGGAAGCTAAATTTTATATCTCTCATTCTCTTTCAACATATTTTGGCCTTTCCCTGACTCCTCTTCCCCCGTGTCATAGTTGTATTTAAGGAAACACAACTGCATTGTGTTTCAGGATACTCGTTATACAATATGACTTTGACTCATTTGTACAAACTGCATCTTTTTCCTTGAGCCATATATTTTTTTAAATTGGGGAGCAGCTACAGCAGTATTTATTTAATTATTTATTTAATTAATAATTTTAACATCACTTTTTAAAACATCATTATTGAAGTATAATTGCTTTACAATGGTGTGTTAGTTTCTGCCTTATAACAAAGTGAATCAGCTATACATATACATATATGCTCATATCTCTTCCCTCTTGCACCTCCCTCCCTCCCACCCGCCCTATCCCACCCCTCTAGGTGGTCAAAAAGCACTGAGCTGATCTCCCTGTGCAATGCGGCTGCTTCCCACTAGCTTTCAGTTTTACTTTTGGTAGTGTATATATGTCCCTGCCACTCTCTCACTTCGTCCCAGCTTACCCGTCTCCCTCCCTGTGTCCTGAAGTCCATTCTCTGCTAGGTCTGCATCTTTATTCCCATCCTGCCCCTAGGTTCTTCAGGATCTTTTTTTTTTTTGGATTCCATATATATGTGTTAACATATGGTATTTCTTTTTCTCTTCCTGACTAACTTCACTCTGTATGACAGACTCTGGGTCCATGCACCTCACTACAAATAACTCAATTTCGTTTATTTTTATGGCTGAGTAATATTCCATTGTATATATGTGCCACATGTTCTTTATCCATTCGTCTGTCGATGGACACTTAGGGTGCTTCCATGTTCTGGTTATTGTAAATAGAGCTGCAATGAACATTGTGGTACATGACTCTTTTTGAATTATGGTTTTCTCAGGGTATATGCCCAGGAGTGGGATTGCTGGGTCGTATGGTAGATCTATTTTTAGACTTTTAAGGAAACTCCATACTGTTCTCCATAGTGACTGTATCAATTTACATTCCCACCAACAGTGCAAGACGGTTCCCTTTTGTCCACACTCTCTTCAGCATTTGTTGTTTGTAGTTTTTTGGATAATGGCCATTCTGACTGGTGTGAGATGATATCTCATTGTAGTTTTGATTTGCATTTCTCTAATCATTAAGGATGTTGAGCATTCTTTCATGTGTTTGTTGGCAATCTGTAAATTTTCTTTGGAGAAATATCTGTTTAGATCTTCTGCCGAAGTTTGGATTGGGTTTTTTGTTTTTTTGATATTGAGCTGCTTGTAAATTTTGGAGATTAACCCTTTGTCAGTTTCTTCATTCGTAAATATTTTCTCCCATTCTGAGGGTTGTCTTTTGTCTTGTTTATGGTTTCCTTTGCAGTGCAAAAGCCTTTAAGTTTCATTAGGTCCCATTTATTTATTTTTGTTTTTATTTCCATTTCTCTAGGAGGTGGGTCCAAAAGGATCTTGCTGTGATTTATGTCATATAGTGTTCTGCCTATGTTTTCCTCTAAGAGTTGTATAGTGCCTGGCCTTACATTTAGGTCTTTAATCCATTTCGAGTTTATTTTTGTGTATGGTGTTAAGGGGTGTTCTAATTTCATTCTTTTACACATAGCTGTCCAGTATTCCCAGCACCACTTTTTGAAGAGGCTGTCTTTTCTCCGTTGTATATTCTTGCCTCCTTTATCAAAGAGGTGACCATATGTGCGTGGGTTTATCTCCTGGCTTTGTCTCCTGTTCCAGGGATCTATATTTCTGTTTTTGTGCCAGTACCATACCGTCTTGATTACTGTAGTAATATAGTGTGAAGTCAGGGAGACTGATTCATCCAGCTCCGTTTTTCTTTCACAAGATTGTTTTGGCTGTTCAGGGTCTTTCTTTTGTTTTTCCATACAAAGTGTAAAATTTTTTGTTCTAGTTCTATGAAAAATGCCATTGGTAGTTTGATCGGGATTGCATTGAATCTGTAGATTACTTTGGGTATTATAGTCATTTCCACAATGTTGATTCTTCCAATCCAAGAGCATGGTATATCTCTTCATCTATTTGTATCACCTTTAATTTCTTTCATCAGTGCCTTATAGTTTTCTGCATACAGGTCTTTTGTCTCTTTAGGTACTCTTATTCCTAGATATTTTATTCTTTTTGTTGCAATGGTAAATGGAGTGTTTCCTTAGTTTCTCTTTCAGATTTTTCACCATTAGTGTATAGAAATGCAAGAGATTTCTGTGCATTAATTTTGTATCCGCTACTTTACCAAATTCATTGATTAGCTCTAGTAGTTTTCTGGTAGCATCTTTAGGATTCCCTATGTATAGTATCAGGTCATCTGAAAATAGTGACAGATTTACTTCTTCTTTTCTGGCTTGGATTCCTTTTATTTGTTTTTCTTCTCTGATTGCTGTGGCTAAAACTTCCAAAAATGTGTTGAATAAGAGTGGTGAGAGTGGGCAACCTTGTCTTCTTCCTGATCTTAGTGGAAATGGTTTCAGTTTCTCATCATTGAGAATGATGTTGGCTGTGGGTTTTTCATATATGGACTTTATTATGTTGAGGTAGATTCCATCTATGCTTACTTTCTGCAGGGTTTTTATCATAAATTGGTGTTGAATTTTGTCAAAAGATATTTCTGAACCTATTGAGATGATCATATGGTTTTTCTCCTTCAATTTGTTAATATGGTGTATCACATTGATTGATTTATGTATATTGAAGAATCCATGCATTCCTGGGATAAACCCCACTTGATCATGGTGTTTGATCTTTTTTAATGTGCAGCTGGAGTCTGTTTGCTAGTATTTTGTTGAGGATTTTTGCATTTATTTTCATCAGTGATATTGGCCTGTAGTTTTCTTCCTTTGTCACATCTTTGTTTGGTTTTGGTATCAGGGTGATGGTGGCCTCGTAGAATGAATTTGGGAGTGTTCCTCCCTCTGTTATATTTTGGAAGAGTTTGAGAAGGATAGGTGTTAGCTCTTCCCTAAATGTTTGATAGAATTTGCCTGTGAATCCATCTGGACCTGGGCTTTTGTTTACTGGAAGATTTTAAATTGCAGTTTCAATTTCAGTGCTTGTGATTGATCTGCTTATATTTTCTCTTCCTTCCTGGTTCAGTCTCTGAAGTTTATACCTTCCTAAGCATTTTTCCATTTCTTCCAGGTTGTCCATTTTATTGGTATAGAGTTGCTTGTAGTAATCTCTCATGATCCTTTGTATTTCTGCAGTGTCAGTTGTTACTTTTCCTTTTTCATTTCTAATTCTGTTGATTTCAGTCTTCTCCCTTTTTTTCTTGATGGGTTTGGCTAATGGCCTATCAATTTTGTTTATCTTCTCAAAGAAACAACTTTTAGTTTTACTGATCTTTGCTATCGTTTCCTTCATTTCTTTTTCATTTATTTATGATCTGATCTTTATGATTTCGTTCCTTCTGCTCACTTCGGGTTTTATTTTTCTTCTTTCTCTAGTTGCTTTAAGTGTAAGTTTAGGCTGTTTATTTGAGATTTTTCTTGCTCCTGGAGGTGGGATTTTATTGGTATAAACTTCCCTCTTAGAACTGCTTTTGCTGCATCCCATTGATTTTGGCTTGTCGTGTTTTCAGTGCCATTTGTTTCTAGGTATTTTTTGATTTCCTATTTGATTTCTTCACTAATCTCTTGGTTATTTAGTAGCTTATTGTTTAACCTCCATGTGTTTATATTTTTTACAGTTTTTTCTCCTGTAATTGATATCTAGTCTCATAGCATTGTGGTCATAAAAGATGCTTGATACGATTTCAATTTTCTTAAATTTACCAAGGCTTGATTTGTGACCCAAGTTATGATATACCCTGGAGAATGTTCCATGAGCACATCAGAAGAAACTGTATTCCGTTGTTTCTTGATGGAATGCCCTATAAAGACGAATTAAGTCCATCTCATTTAATGTGTCATTTAAAGCTTGTGTTTCCTTATTTAATTTTATTTTCATTGATCTGTCCATTGGTGAAAGTGGGGTGTTAAAATCTCCTACTATTTTTGTGCTACTGTTGATTTCCCCTTTTATGGCTCTTAGCATTTGCCTTATGCATTGAGGTGCTCCTATTTTGGGTGCATAAATATATACAATTGTTATATCTTTTTCTTGGATTGATCCCTTGATCTTTACATACTGTTCTTCTTTGTCTCTTGTAATAGTGTTTATTTTAAAGTCTATTTTGTCTGATATGAGAAGTATTATTCCAGCTTTCTTTTGATTTCCATTTGCATGGATTATCTTTTTCCATCCCCTCACTTTTAGTCTGTATGGGTCCCTAGGTCTGAAGTGGGTGTCTTGTAGACAGCATATATAGGGTCTTGTTTTTCTATCCATTCAGCCAGTCTATGTCTTTTGATTGGAACATTTAATCCTTTTACATTTAAGGTAATTATCAATATGTATGTTCCTATTACATTTTCTTAATTTTTTTCATTTTAGTATTGTAAGTTTTTTCCTTCTTTTCTGTTTCCTGCCTAGAGAATTTCCTTTAGCATTTGTTGTAAAACTGGTTTTGTGGTGCTGAATTCTCTTAGCTTTTGCTTGTCTGTTAAGGTTTTAATTTATCCGTTGAATCTGAATGAGATCCTTGCTGGGTAGAGTAATCTTGGTTGTAGGTTTTTCCCTTTCATCACTTTAAATATGTTCTGCCACTCCCTTCTGGCTTGCAGAGTTTCTGCTGAAAGATCAGCTGTTAACCTTATGGGGATTCCCTTGTATGTCATTTGTTGCTTTTCCCTTGCTGCTTTTAATATTTTTCTTTGTATTTAATTTTTGATTCTTTGATTTGTATGTGTCTTGGCATGTTTCTCCTTGGATTTTTCCTGTATGGGACTCTCTGTGCTACCTGGACTTGATTAACTATTTCCTTTCCCATATTAGGGAAGTTTTCAACTATAATCTCTTCAAATATTTTCTGTCCCTTCTTTTTTCCTCTTCTTCTTCTGGGACCCCTATAATCCGAATGTTGTGGTGTTTAATGTTGTCCCTGACGTCTCAGACTGTCCTCAATTTTTTTTCATTCGTTTTTCTTTATTCTGCTCTGTGGTAGTTATTTCCACTATTTTATCTTCCAAGTCACTTATCCGTTCTTCTGTTTCATTTATCCTGCTATTGATTCCTTCTAGAGGATTTTTCATTTCATTTATTGTGTTGTTCATCATTGTTTGCTCTTTAGTTCTTCTAGGTCCTTGTTAAACGTTTCTTATGTTTTCTGCATGCTATTTCCAAGATTTTGGATCATCTTTACTATCATTACTCTGAATTCTTTTTCACGTAGACTTCCTATTTCCTCTCCATTTATTTGGTCTGGTGGGTTTTTACCTTGCTCTTTCATCTGCTGCATATTTCTCTGTCTTCACATTTTGCTTAACTTATTGTGTATTCCTTTGTGCAGACTGCAGGTTTGTAGGTCCCGTTGTTTTTTTTGTCTGCCCCCCAGTGGGTAAGGTTGGTTCAGTGGGTTGTGTAGGCTTCCCATTGGAGGGGACTGGTTCCTGTGTTTTGGTGGATGAGGCTGGATCTTGTCTGTCTGGTGAGCAGGACTATGTCTGTCGGTGTGTTTTGGGGTGTCTGTGAACTTATGATTTTAGGCCGTCTTCTGCTAATGGGTGTGTTTTTGTTCCTTGCTGGTTGTTTGACATGGGGTGTCCAGTACTGGAGCTTGCTGGTCATTGAGTGGAGCTGTTTCTTAGTGTTGAGATGGAGATCTTTGGGGAACTCTCGGTGATTGATATTACGTATGGCCAGGATGTCTTTGCTGGTCCAATGTCCTGAACTTGGTTCTCCCACCTCAGAGGCTCAGGCCTGATATCCTGCCAGAGCACCAAGTCCCTATCAGCCACACGGCCAGGTACGTGGGGATTTCCTTGCTTTTTGGGAAGTCTGAGATCTTATGTCAGTGTTCATTAGGTGTTCTGTAGGAGTTGTTCCACATATAGATATATTTTTGATATATTTGTGGGGAGGTGACCTCCATATCTGAGTCCTCCGTCATCTTGAAGGTCCTCTATTGAGCCACATTTTGATGTGGAAAGTATCTCTTGCCTACATCTCCTCCCTTGGCATTGTCTTTTCAGAATGTGGGAAAATCCTTTCTGTCCACCAGTACCATACATGACCTAACCGTGCTGCAAGATAGCAGCAGAGCTGAACAAGGCCAACGAGAGTGAAGGAAGATGGTGCTCTAGGTTTGGCACTTATTCATATATGTATTGTTCCCATTTCAAACCTGAGGAATGGGAGCCACAGATTCATCAATTAATTCACCTGGTGTCCAGAGGATTTGAACTCAGAACTGTATACTTTGAAGCTCATACTCTTTCTCTTACACCAAAGTGTAAAAGGAAGTAAAAGAATAGAACTGGGAGACAAGAAAGAGGATTCAAGGAAGACTCTACTGCAGGAAAAAAAAAAGAAACCCCATAATAACCTAACTCTGCCAAAAAAATTTTTTAAGACTGATATTGTATTAGTCAACATGTTTTTTAAATCTTATTTATTTATTTGTTTAATTTTTGCTGTGTTGGGTCTTCGTTACTGCATGCGGGCCTTCTCTAGTTGCAGTGAGCAGGGGTTACTCCTTGCTGTGGTGCGCAGGCCTCTCACTGCAGTGGCCTCTCCCATTGTGGAGCATGGGCTCTAGGCACATGGACTTCAGTAGTTGTAGCATGCAGGGTCAGTAGTTGTGGCTCATGGGATCTAGAGCACAGGCTCAGTAGTTGCGGCACACAGGCTTAGTTGGTCCGTGGTATGTGGGATCCTCCTGGCCCAGGGCTTGAACCCCTGTCCCCTGCATTGGCAGGAAGACTTTTAAACATTGCACCACCAAGGAAGCCCTGGCCAACATGTTTTAACATACTTTTCCAATATGAAGTTTTTAGATAATAAGTATTTTTAAATTTGCATTACTTATAACTTTTTTTTCTTTTGCGGTACATGGGACTCTCACTGTTGTGGCCTCTCCCGTTGTGGAGCACAGGCTCTGGACACGCAGGGTCAGCGGCCATGGCTCATGGGCCCAGCTGCTCCACGGCATGTGGGATCTTCCCAGACCAGGGCATGAACCCATGTCCCCTGCACCGGCAGGTGGACTCTCAACCACTGCACCACCAGGGAAGCCCAGAACTTATTACTTTTAAGCAAAAATACTGAGTTCGAAAATTTCAAAAATTATAAATAGTAGTGTTCCCATATTAAGAAAAATGGTACTTGAAGAACTGTGGTTGCAAAAAGAGCCATGTAAGAAATTATTAGTTGTGTCCCTCGCTTGGTACTTGATCACATGCTAACAAGTATTGGTTTACACATTTTCTTGAGAAATATTAGGTTATTTGGAAGCAATGTCATGTCTCTTTCTTTTTGGTTGAATTATAATCCCATTATACATGTGGTATTTCTGCACAAATATGACATTGGATATACACTGGTAGAATTTAATTAAAAAGTTTCTCTCAAGGTTCTAGTTACTGAATGATAGGTAAACATGTTTTATGAATTCAACATTCAACCAATGTGGAAAGCTTTCTAGCATAAATAACTTTTTCCTCAAGAAAACCATAGGCCATCATTAAAACATCTTTGTTATTATTATTTTTGAAAATTATGGTTATGTTTTTTAAAATATTATCTAATTATATATGCTGACATATTTAAAGGTGAAATGATTTGATGTCTAGCATTTTCTTCAATATGATGCGGGAGCATTGAGAAAATATGATAGATAGGCCTCTAGTTTATAACTGATAAAGTGAGTGATAAACAAATGGAGGTTTATTATTTCATTCTCTCTACTTTTATAGATGTTTAAATTTTTTTATAATAAAAAGTTATAGCACCAGAAGTAATCCTGAGACCATTTTTACTGCTTAATCTATCTATATGGTAAAACATTTATCACCATGTTTGGGGACAAGCTTTTTCTCCAAGGAAATATTAAATATATTTTTTAGATTTTCTTTTATTTCTTCTTCATTCAGTGTGTTAAACTCTATCAAATCTGTATTGTCCTTATAATTGAATCTCCTGTAGGTGAGGGTGAAGCCCACTAAACAGTGAACACCTTCTGGGGTCTGCAAGGAACAAAATGACTTGCTTGTAAAGACAGATGCTGGAGATTCCTGAAGGTATATATTCACAGACTCAAAGTCTTCAATTGTTCGAGGTTCAAGAGTAAAACAGTAGATTTTCCGATATTTATTCTTTTCCAGGAGCTCAGAATTAAGAAATTCTTGGTTTGGGATATACTGCTCTCTTCTGATTTGGTCCAGGTACCAGATTCCTCTCTCTTCTGTCAAGCGGAAGATGCAAGGCACCTGGGGCTGATCCTTTCCAGAAATTAACTCTAGAGGCTGCCACATCTGGTAAGAGCGTCCAAATCCAGCATCAGCTATGTAGCTCCTGCCATCAATGGTCACCTTCAGCAGGAGGTGAATCATGGCATGGCTATATTTGTTTGTTGAAGTGTTGTATACATACCCTCCCAATATCGTGGTCTCAAAACCAATTGTGGTCAGAGCCCAGTACAGAAGATGATTGACTTGTAGACACCACCCACCTCGGTTCCTCCTCACAATTTGATCAAAAATGGCCTCTAAGCCCAATTCCATGGCTTCCCCACAATGGATGTTAAGGTTCTCAAAGGGAATGGCTCGGATCTGGTGCTGAAGAATGTCAGTTAATGTTTCCAAGTCCAATTTGTTCCTACAGTGCTTATAACCAATTCTTTCAAAATATGCTTCAATGTTCATGATTCCTTAAGGCAAGGAAAACAAAACAAAAACAAATATATTACTTTTGTACTTGGATTTCTTTGATTAGCCTAATGATAACAAATATATTTTAAACATGTAAACACAAACAATGGTTATAAATATCTGTAATTATAAGCCTTTTTTGTGTGTGCTTTTAGTGTATTAATGACTTTCATAGGCATAAATTCAGTTAATGGTGCGAGTAACCCTGAAAGAAAAGTATTATCACTTCTTCCATGTTTTGAGCATGAGAAGTTGGAAATCCAGATGAAGTGATGAGTAAAACGATAAACAGCTTACATGTGGGTTTCCTGGTGATGAATAAGGAGAGGTACAAGTTGCTATCAATTAAAATAGAGTTTACAAACAGTTTCTAATACAAACAGGAGAATTATAATATAGTACTTTCATTCATGGTACTTGACCAACTCAATATCCTCTTCAGCTGAACCTTACACAAATTTCCCCACTCAAAGATTCATATTCATTCAAAAACTGATTTATTGATTTATTCAATAAATAGTTTACTGAAAATCTATTATGTGTATGTTACTGACCTAGTGGTTGCTTATCTTAAAGAATCTTACATTTTAGTGGGGTCTGGTATGACACAGTGAATTAAATGAATTTTTAAAAAATACAATTTCTTAGATAGTGATAAGTGTTCTGGGGAAAATAAAGCAAAGAAGGTAGATAAGATGTGCACAGAGAGAGCTTCAGTTTCCAATAAGGTGGGCAGAGGAAGCTTCACTATGACTTAAAGGATATGAGAGAATGAGCCATGTCCACAAATGTGGGAGGATGATTTAGGAAGAAGGACCAGAGGGTTAAAAAAAAAGCCCTAAACTGGAACCTGCCTAGGATCTCCAAAGAACATTCAAGGAAGACAGGATGAAGGGAGCAGAGGTAGTAAGAGGAAGCATGGATTGAGATGTGATCTGACCTATTGTCTTTTACTCTGAGATGAGAAATCGCTGTGAGAAGGGCAGTAGGGGAAGGCTGCAGTTTGGGCAAAATGCACCATCATCAAATTGTTATGTCTGGCTTGTATGGAGAGTGAGCTGTACATACTGAGCTGAATGAATAGACATGTGACCCCGTTAGGCACAATCCAAAGCACATTTGCTCTAGGACCAGTGTTTTCCTCGTGGATGGCATGTGGTCCAAGTCAGCTCAATGAGACCCTGTTGAGAAACTTTTGCTGAAACCTAAGCAGATGCTTCTACTGCAGGGCCAGAACCTGGTAGGATATTTGCTCAAATCTACTAAGAGAACTTGCTGAAGAATAATATCAACAAAGAATTTATTGAGTTGAGGAATGAAAAGCAGGAAAAGGAAAGATGAGAAAAGACAACAATCAAGTTTCAAGCTACATGTTTCTGGTAAGGTGAACCAGAAAAAAAAAGAAATCCTCATTTTTTAAAATCTCATGTACGAAATGTTTCTGTCCCTGATACCAGAGTCATAATCCAGTGTGGACACTGATTGTAACAGTGGTGCATTACCATTGATAAGATGACATGGCCTGAGGTGAGAGGCTACAAAAGGCCCTGCCCCTAGGTTAATGGTGATAAGTTATGTATTCCTGTTCTCCTTCTTAATGTCATTTCTTTCAGATTCACCTAATTCTCTTTTTTGATCGGTTATTCTTCCCATTTTGCTAGTGTTTCAACTTTTTCTCTTCTTGATGTCTGCAATCTGATCTCCTCCAAATCTCTTAAGCTTATTTCATTTCTTCTCATCTTTACATGCATCAGCACAAGTCAAAAACTCTATGACTCAGACACCGAGAGAACAACTGGTACTTAGCCAGACCACCACACACTCTCTTCTGCTTCTGTATCCAGAATCAGTGCTGGGTAAGTAAGGAGGGCAGGTGATGTGGAACAAAAGAAATATGATTTGGACCTGCCTGGCCATTTCATTTCTGGGTTAACCAACATCATTTTATTTGGAAATTAATGTATATTTTTTAAAGCTATCTTTTGATTTTAAAGATTTTTCTTTGTTCCTTCCAGAGGGGATGTGGGGATATATGTGTACATATAGTTGATTCAATTTGTTATACAGCAGAAACTAACACAACAATGTAAAGCAATTATACTCCAATAAAGATTTTTAAAAAATATTATGTTAATTTAGAATTTAGTAACTTCAAGTTCATTGAGAAGAAGCCAGGGTCTGGATGCAAGCAACATGTTATAACCAAATTATACCTGCATATTCCATGACTAAATATAAGAGATTTTGTACTACTGAAGTTATGATAGAAGGTGAAATATGGAGGCACTAGAAAGTAGTTTTCAGGATAAAACTGGGTGAAAACACTGCAAAGTTTATATATTGACTTGTAATTTAGATGTGCACTGATATACCAGTTCATTTTCCTTGATCATAAATATAAGAAAAGAATAAAAGGAGGGAGAGTGAACACACTTAGGGAGCCAGCTGAGATGTCTCAGAAAAGCATACCTTTCTGAGGAAGTTCAATGTAGATTGAGTCTCAGTTTTAATTCAGAAGACTTAGGATAGTTCTTCTTCCTAGTCCACACTGTAGAAATAAAAGAAAAAAATGGTTTTAAATATATCATATTCTTCCTTGAAAACAAGGACAGTAGTTCTCATTGGGACATGAATATGAAGAGTATTTTAACATCACAAAACAGAAGGAGTAAAATGGCCATTTGGGTTGCATAGAGAAGAGAGCTGAATGTACAATGATGGGAGATGGGAGCAAAACTTGTGGGTTCTAAGATTGGAGATTGTGGAAGTCACCTGCAGGGAGCTCAGACACAACAGACCAGATGAATATTTGTCATACAATCAGCAAGGATGGGTGAACCCTGTCTCAGTCCCCTGATTGCTACTACAAGATTTACCAAACACAGAAAAGACAAGTATGTAATGGTAGCACCTGTCTTCCTTTAGGTGTAAAGTATAATTGGGGATATTGGGGCAGAAAAATAAGGCAATGTTCTTAATGTATGGTGTCACCAGAAAGGATGAAGAACCATCTGCATGCAGAAGACCAGCCATCAAAATATCTCTTGTCTTCAGTCATCTTCCCTCATCTCCATTGGAAAGATTGCAGAGTCCAAGGTCCATTCCAGCCAGACATCTCACCAGTCACATTTCATTCAAAAAACAAATAAAAGATGGAGACAGAACTATACATGCATGAATATGATGAAGAAAAAGAATGCAAATATACTGTGAGACTGGGATCAGAAGAAAAGGACATAATACACAAAAGATAGGGAAAAAGACAACCAGCTCAAGAAGAATCATAAAGTGAACAATGGAAAGATATTCTTCACAGGTACTTGAAGAGATAGAACATTTAAAATGGACTCATACCAAAAAGCCAAAAAATGAGGTGATAAAATAACACAGTATTATCAAAAGAACTATTTATAACTTAGGAAACTAATTAAGAATAACAACAAAGATAATATATAAGTAATTATGAACAATAAGGGAATATATATATAACATAATATCAAATGATTTATGTAGAAGAAAAACTTAATACTCAACGGTTTTAATGAAGAGATAAAGCCATTAAAGAGTTAGAGAGAAGTTAATAGACATAAAACCAGTAAAGACAATCCAATATAAAGACAATTGGTATTTCTGAAGGAAAAAATTAAAACTCAAAAAGGATAATTAAAAAAATATATGTATATATTCTAATAGTGTTACCTCTCCATCAGCATGTGAAGATGTAAATCAAAATGAAAAACTAAGGAAGAGAAAGGTAGATTTGACTCCTTTTATTATAGGATAGAGTAGAAAAGTTATGAGAATTATGGCTGAAGTAATTTTAAAACATTTAAAAAGTGTGACTTAAGTGAAAGCCATTAGACCTACTGACCTCTGCCTCAGGTACAGAGGGTAAAGAACAGAGCATGTTCAGTGTACCATGAGAGGACACATGACACTGGTAAGGATTAGGCTATCTCTTGACCTTCTGGTAAGGTGAGCACCCCCCCCATAGTCTGTATTTTGTAAAATCCCATGTAGAAAAAATTTTCTGTCCCCTGTTACCAGAGTTCTAATCTAGTATGGACACTAATTGTAACAGTGGTGCATTATTATTGGTAAGATGAAAAGGCCTGAGGTGAAATGGTACAAAGAATCCCACCCATAGGTTAATGGTGATAAGCTATGTATTTCTATTGTCTTTCTTTTTTGTACAATTAGACAACATTTACTAAATGAGAAACCTACACTTAAAAAGTGCTTTAAAACAAAATGAAATGAGAAAAAAAGACATGTGCATTTGAAAGAACTTTGCACTCTGCTGAAAATCAAATCTCTTGCAGTAATACAATATGCCTATTCTTAAAATATAAGTTAACAGAATTTTCAATTTAATATTTTCAAAGATGATATTAAGGTAAAGAATTTCACATCTATGGTAGCCCTTACAGAAGGGCATTTATAAATATGATGTCCTTCCCTATTAAACTTACAAACTTGACAATGCTCAATAAAAGCTTTTGGAATCACATCCAAGTGTCTCATCTAATGAATCACAAATTTGTGTCCTGTAAGTTCTCCTTGTAAAATCTTTATGTAGATATTTCTATTTCCATCATTTGTTAATTAAAAAAATATTTTGTTTAAAAAAAAGGAAAAGAAATGCTGGAATAAATCCTAGATCATGTACAGAAATTATTGCTACTATAGTTCACTACAAAGCATGTCTATACAATATCACATAAACTTTGATCATGAAAAATCAGAATAAAAATCTTTAGTGACATAAGCCTCACAATCATATACAACATTCAAATGGTAATATTAGACAGTTGAGCATCCAATACTGACAAATGTCTTACTGACCAACATTCATTTAAATACATCCTTCATATAGAGGGAGGAAAAAAGAGATGTCAGCTTTCTAAGCCTTATTTAAAAAAGATTTTCATGTTCTGTGGATCTAAAAACCAAGAAAAACAAAAACAAACCCCCAAAACAAAACTGGTGCAGGTGAGGGTGGTGTCAGAAAGTTAAGCATGCTGAAAGGTGCTTTGTGGGAATTAAAAACCTAATTCTTTCTTAATGTTACAAAGAAAACAATAGCAACAGTCAAAAAAACTAAAAGCTGGTTCTTTGAAAAGATAAAGAAAAGTGATAAAGTTTTAGCCAGACTCAAGAGAAAAAGGGAGAAGACTCAAATCAACCAAATTAAGAATGAAAAATGAGAGGTTACAGCTGACACCACAGAAATACAAAGGATTTAAGAGACTACTACAAGCAATTATATGCCAATAAAATGGTCAACCTGGAAGAAATGGACAAATTCTTAGAAAAGCACAACCTTCCAAGACGGAACCAGAAGAAATAGAAAATATGAACAGACCAATCACAAGTAAAGAAATTGAAACTGTGACTAAAAATCTTCCAACAAACAAAGGTCCAGAACCAGAAGACTTCACGGGAGAATTCTATCAAACATTTAGAGAAGAGCTAACACCCATCCTTCTCAAATTCTTCCAAAAAATTGCAGAGGGTGGAATACTTCCAAGCTCATTCTACGAGGCCACCATCATCCTGACACCAATACCAGACAAATATATCACAAAAAAAACTACAGACCAATATCACTGATGAATATACATACAAAAATCCTCAATATTAGCAAACCAAATCCAACAGCACATTAAAAGCATCATACACCATGATCAAGTGGGATTTATCCGAGGAATGCAAGGATTCTTCAATATACACAAATCACACCATATTAACAACTTGAAGAATAAAAAACATATGATCATTTCATTAGATGCTAAAAAAGCTTTTGACAAAATCAACACTCATTTATGATAAAAACTCTCCAGAAAGTGAGCATACAGGGAAACTACCTCAACATAATAAAGTCCATATATGACAAACCCACAGCAAACATTATTCTCAATGGTGAAAAACTGAAAGCATTTCCTCTAAGATCAGGGACAAGACAAGGGTGTCCACTCTCGCCACTATTATTCAACATAGTTTTGGAAGTCCTAGCCATGACAATCAGAGAAGAAAAAGAAATAAAAGGAATACAAATTGGAAAAGAAGTAAAATGCTCACTGTTTGCAGATGACATTCTACTATACATAGAAAATCCTAAAGATGCCACCAGAAAGCTTCTAGAGCTAATCAATGAATTTAGTAAAGTTGCAGGATACAAAATTAATACACAGAACTATCTTGCATACTTATACACTAACAATGAAAGATCAGAAAGAGAAATTAAAGAGACAATCCCATCTACCATTGCAACTAAAAGAATTAAATACTTAGGAATAAACCTACCTAAGGAGGCAAAAACCTGTACTCAGAAAACTATAAGATACTGATGAAAGAAATTAAAGAAGACAGAAAGAGATGGAGAGATATACCATGTTCTTGGATTGAAGGAATCAATATTGTGAAAATGACTATAATACCCATAGCAGTCTACAGATTCAATGTAATCCCTATCAAATTACCAATGGCATTTTCCACAGAATTAGAACAAACTATTTCACAATTTGTATGGAAACAAAAAAGACTCTGAATAGTCAAAGCAATCTTGAGAGAGAAAAATGGAGTTAGAGGAATCAGGTTCCTGGACTATACTTCAGACTATAGTACAAAGCTACAGTAATCAATACAGTATAGTACTGACACACAAACAGAAATATAGAGCAATAGAACAGGATAGCAAGCCCAGAGATAAACTCAGGCACCTATGGTCACCTAATGTATGACAAAGGAGGCAAGAATATACAATGGAGAAAAGACAACCTCTTCAATAAGTGGTACTGGGAAAACTGGAGAGCTACATGTAGAAGAATGAAATCAGTTTTTAAAAATTTTTTTTATTAGTTTCTGCTTTATAACAAAGTGAATCAGTCATACATATACATCTGTTCCCACATCCCTTCCCTCATGCATCTCCCTCCCTCCCTCCCTCCCCATCCCACCCCTCCAGTTGGTCACAAAGCACCGAGCTGATCTCCCTGTGCTCTGCGGCTGCTTCCCACTATTTATCTACCTTACGTTTGGTAGTGTATATATGTCCATGCCTCTCTGTCACTTTGTCACCACTCCCTAACACCATACACAGAAATAAACTAAAAATGGATTAAAGACCTACATGTAAGGTCAGAAAGTATAAAACTCTTAGAGGAAATCATAGGAAGAACACTCTATGACAAAAATCACAGCAAGATCAATTTTGACCCACCTCATAGAGTAATTGAAATATAGGGAGGGGGAAGGGTAAGCTGTGACAAAGTGAGAGAGTGTCATGGACATATATACACTACCAAACATAAAATAGATAGCTAGTGGGAAGCAGCTATATAGCACAGGGAGATCAGCTCAGTGATTTGTGACCACCTAGAATGGTGGGATAGGGAGGGTGGGAGGGAGGGAGACGCAAGAGGGAAGAGATATCGGAACATATGTATATGTATAACTGATTCACTTTGTTATAAAGCAGAAACTAACACACCACTGTAAAGCAATTATACTCCAATAAAGATGTTAAAAAAAACACAAAAATCCCAAATGGGACCTAATTAAACTTAGAAGTTTTTGCACAGCAAAGAAAACCATAAATGAGATAAAAAGACAACACTCAGAATGGGACAAAATATTTGCAAATGAAGCAACTGACATGGGATTAATCTCCAAAATATACAAAGGTCAATACCTTTGTACCTCAATATCTATAAAAGAAACAACCCAGTCAAAAATGGACAGAAGGCCTAAGTAGATATTTCTTCAAATAAGACATACAGATGGCCAAGAGGCACATGAAAAGATGCTCAATAATTTTTAGAGAAATGTCAATCAAAACTACAGTGAGGTATCACCTCACAGTGGTCAGAATGGCCATCATCAAAAGAATCTATAAACAATAAATGCTGGAGAGGGTGTGGAGAAAAGGAACACTCTTGCACTGTTGGTGTGAATGTAAATTGATACAGCCACTATGGAGAACAGTATGGAGGTTCCTTAAAAAACTAAAATAAACTACCATATGACCCTGCAGTCCCACTACTGGGCATATGCCCTGAGAAAACCACACTTCAAAACACACAGGCACCCCAATGTTCATTGCAGCACTATTTACCATAGCCAGGAGATGGCATTAACCTAAATGTCCATTGACAGATGAAGGGATAAAGATGTGGTACATATATACAATAGAATATTACTCAGCCATAGAAAGGAACAAAATTGGGTCATTTGTAGAGATGTGGATAGATGTAGAGTCTGTCATACAGAGTGAAGTAAGTAAGAAAGAGTAACCAAATATTACTTGAGTATTCTGTGATTAAACAAAAGAAATTGCTAAGACTAAAGTTGTGATTCACAGTGAAATACTGGCAAAACTTAGAAAACAGTTGCCAGTAAAATAGCTAACTGAAAACACAATGAGCCTTATTTCTTGATATATAACATTTCTGTGCAGATATATCCTTTCCTTTCAGCTTCATGATTAATGTTAGAGAAGACTCAAGGGATATATAAAGAACACATTTAGGGCATCTACTGAGAAATCCCAGAAAGGCACTTAAAACATTTCTAAGCAAATGGAAGTAAGTTGATGTTCAGTTTTAATTCAGAAGTCTCAGAAATTCCTTTCTCCTGGACCGAAATCTAGAAATAATAGAAGAGATAGTAAAATGTATACTGTGACTTCCTTTGAAAACAAAAAGATAGTTTAGTGTTACATGAGTTGTGAAAAGTACCTAAAAATCACAAAAGTGAAGGGAAAGGACTGAAGAGTAAAGTGGGCATCTGAGTTGCATAGGGGAGTGTGTAGCAAGTTCAACCACAGGAAATGATAGCAACACTGATGGGTTCTGAGCCTGGAGGTTGTGGAAGCCAGTGCAAAGGGGCTCAGAAGGAACCAGTCAGATGATTAGTTGCCATAGGATCAGTTAGGAGGGGTGAATCATGTTCTATGTCCCTGATTGCTACTACAAGAATTACCAAACATAGCAAAGACCAATATGTAATGGTAGCCCATGGTCTTCCTTTATGTGTAAAGTATAATTGGGGATATTGGTGTAGAAAAATAAGGCAGTGTTCTTAATGTATGGTGTCACTGGAAGGGAAGAAGAACCACCGATATACAGAAGATCAGCCATTAAAGTATCTCTTGTCATCAGTCATCTTCCCTCGTATTCACTGGAAAGATTGAGGAGTCCAAGCTCCACTCCAGCCAGACATCTCACCTGTAAACTATATTCAAGGAAGAATTCAAAGGTGGAGACAGAACTATATGTAAGGAATTGTTTCCTTTTAATATAGAACAAAGAGTAGAAATGTTATGAGAATTTGGCTAAAGTAGTTTAAAAACATTTTAAAAATGTGATGTAATGGAAGCCATCAGACCTATAGACTTCTGCCTCAGGTACAGAGGGTAAAGAACAGAGCATGCTCAGGGTACCTTGAGAGGGCACATGGCATTGGTGAGGATTCAGGACTGAGGCTAATGTGGGGAGAATGCTGTCTGTAAGCCACCCAGAAACCTTTAGATGTCTTTGACCGCTTTTCTGTGCCTCTGACTAGCATGCCTTCTTTGTCCTTGTGCTTAGGGAGCTGCATTGTGGACTCTTTGGAAGACTTCTTGGGAGTTCCTGGGGCTTCTTTGCCTTCCTGTGTGAAAATTGGAAGTGCCAGGGACTGCATGTCCTGCCAGGGCAGCCCTGCATCAGTGACTTACTGGTGAGATGTACTGAAAACTCAGCTGCCTTGCCTTGAGTCTGGAAAGACTTTGAGTAATAATTCACATTCAGGCTGACACAGGAGTTCTCCCAGGAGCACTCAATAAGCCACTTGCACATGGTCCTGGTCTCAGCGTCTAAATCTGGGGAACCTGACACATCATATCAGTGGTCATGTTGGAGAGCTGTGTGAAAGAAAGGTAAGATGTACGGGATGAGACAACTTCCAGAGGACCTTGAAAGTCAGGCAAAGGAGACTTCTTCTGTCACCAAATGAATGCTTGTTATTTTGTTGAATGGTCAATGTTCAATAGTCAACTGGCTGCTTTGATTTATCCCTAAGTGACATGGATCTTCAGTTACAAATTACTTTTTTGATGTAGCCCTGGAGAGCAGGTCAATATGAAGAACTCATTGTCCAGCTCCCAGTCTAGGGTCTCTACCTCTTTCATGTAAGGCAGTGTTTATCTATTATATTTTATTTTATCTTATCTTATTTCATTTTATTATTTTATTTTTTATTTTTCCACTAAAGAAACTCTTATTCGTTCCCCAAATAAAGTTGTAAGCAAAAGCCTAAAATACAAGAATTAGAAACAGGTTGATCCAGAGATAGTTCACCCCTGAGATGCTGCCACCACAAGTACAGTTATGGACTGAGACGAAATCTTCTATACCTACTTCCTGCACTTCTGGCATGACTGAATAAAAGAGCCTTAAGGAGTGTTAGTGAGTGGCTTTTCTTTGTGTGTGTGTGTGTGGTGCTTGTGTTTTATTTCCTTCTTTTTCCTTTTCTCTGTCTCAGTGAAGGATATGGCATCCCAGTGGATTGACACTACAACCCACCCTGACCCCAGGGCAGGTGGGCATCTGCTTGATTTCTGGATGGAAAGGGAGCTGCTAGGCTAGCCCTGCTCAGAGGCCATTGGACAACAGGGCTTTATGTACTGAAGGCCTCTGAGCTAAAGCTTGCAGAGTCAGGCAGGTATTGTGAGGACTACCGAGCAGGCCCAGAGAGACAATGTAAAGGAAGACAGCTGCTCAGCTGAAGATAGAAAAGCCAAACAAAATAGGTCTCTGGGACAGAAGTACTAGGGAGTTGATAGTAAAAAACAAACAAACAAACAAAACTCCTTTTGAGGGAAGTAATGGAGCCCTCTGTTTTATGCTTCAGGAACTAAAATGAGGGCCCAGGGGAAGAGAGTGAAACGCTGATGTCACCCTCAGGGCTACAAGCAGCATAAGTACACGTTTGGACAGAGGTGGAACCTTCTGTACCTACTGCCAGCATATCTGTCATGACTGAACAGATTTTTAAAAATTGATGTGACATTCACGTGACCTAAATAAACCATTTAAAGTGAACAATTCCGTGTCAGTTGGTACACTCACAACTTTGTGCACCCACGACTTCTATCTAGTTCCAAAATATCTCACCACCCCCAGTAAAACCCCAAACTCATGAAGCAGTTACTCCCCATTTCCTCCAGCCTCGGGCAACCACCAGTCTACCTCCTGTCTCTATGTTCCGCTCCACCTTCGGCTACTGTGAACAGTGCTACTGAGAACCTTTGTGGTCAAGTACTTTTTTCTGTATCTGTTTTCAATTCATTGGGTATATGCCTAGCATTAGAACTGTCCAAATGAATAGTAGAATTTTAAGAGTTGCTTCTAAGTGGCTTTTCATTCTCTATGCTGTGATTTTCTTTTCCTATCCTTCCCTTTCCTTTCCCTTCCCATTCCTTCCCTTTACTTAACTTTTTTTGGTGCCGAGGCTCACTGCAAGGACACCACAACCCAACCCACCCCCAGGGGCAAGTGGCCAGCCCAGTGATCTTCTGGATGAAAACAAGAGAAGTTGCCACGCAAGCCGTGCCCACAGACTGTGCTTCACAGTGCTTAGTGCAGAGAAGGCCCATGGAAAACAGCCAAAAAAAAATAAGTTACACCCAGGCAGCAGGAAGTTCTGAATGTTTCTTTGTTTCTCTTCTTTTCCCCCTCTTGAGGATCAGAAACTCAGAGTTGTGGGTGAAATCTGCCTATTTTTAAAGTTGGCTCTGAACTACTTAAACCTGTAAGAGGCAAACAAAATAAGTCTCTGGGCAGGATGCAGCCTGCCAAGTTTCATAGTTGGCAGTTAACTTCCTTCTGAGTGAGAGGGGGCGGGGTCAGCCATTTTGTGGTTGAGGAACTAAACTGTGACTTGGGGGAAGGGAAAGGTCAGTTCATCAAAGAAGAGCCAACAGGCGTGTTGTTGTTGTGGGCATCGGGCCAGGGTAAGGGAGCAAAGTCCAGAGGGGAGAGCCCACAGACCCCTTGCTCTGGGGCTGTCAGCCTCCACAGGTTCCTCTCTTCAGTGGAATTCTGCACATTTGTGCTCAGGGTGTGGTGTCCTCAGCCTGCCTGACAGTGAAAGAGCTGGTTCTTGTCATTTATGGCTCCTAAAGACCTTCCCCTTAGGGTCTTCCTTCCATCAAGATAAAATGTCCTCAAGAATTCCCTTAAACTGTGCAGACAACACAACACAGACTCCCTGGAGTTTGGGGATGATCATTAGAGAATTTCTGATTAGCTAATGCAGGAGGAGCAGGAGTGATCATGAATTTGCTGACTGCAGGACTAACTGGGCCCTTTGGGACACACCCAGGTGGGGACAGAGAAGGTGGACGTTGCTGTTTCAATTATCCAAGAGGGAAATCCTGTCCCGTAATCACGTGTTGTACACATTAGCTATATTTTATATACTTTCATCCTCACAACAAACTTTTAAAGTAAGCTCTCTTATTAGCTCCAATTTTCTGAGGGATAAACTGACTTTTAGAGATGCTTAAATGACCTGCCCAAGTACTCACACTTGGGATGTCACAGGGCTGTTACTCTAACCCTGAAACTGAGCAGGGCCCTGTGAGGCACCCAGGTATGGAGGCTTGGCCTTTTATTTTTGTCCCCCATTTTTTGTCGGCAAGAATCCAACCTCCATTACCTTCCCCGAGTTCCAGAGGGCAGATTCAAACAGTTGCTAATCAAGGGAGGAGCAGGCAAGAAACCACCCAAAGCAAGATTAAAGGGATCAGAGAAGCTCATCAAGAGTAGGAGACCGACCACCTGAGACCCTACACACACCCTCATCTTGTCCAAAACCCCACCTTTGGGAAGTATTATTATAAAACTCCTTATCAAATCTTCCTGGGTTGGGACACATAGTTTTTCGAAGCAGGAGCTGTTGTGTCCCCCTTTGCCTGACAAAGTAATAAAGCTCTCTTTTTCTACTTCACCCAAAACTCTGTCTCCAAGATCTGATTTGGCACCGGAGTACAGAGAAGCTGAGTTTTCGGCATCAACCCCCAGAGTTTGAATTGGGGTGTGTTATCTCCTCCATTATCCTGTGCAGTAATTACAGCATAAGGACTCAAGTTATATGTCAGCCAATCTTTCTGAACTGGCTTAGGACCTGACATTCGGGTCTGTGTAGTATCTAGTCTCCTGGACTCACATTTGAAATAGGATTAAACCCCAATTTCAAAGCACAACATGTCACTTACCGAGTTCCCCTGGGTCCCACAACCAGGAACCGGGCTGACTGCCATCCTCCCACTTCCTGGACAAGCCCAGGAAGAGACCTCACTGGTTTTCAAACTGCTCCACCCCTTGAACCTAGTTAGAATCACCAGGGAGCTCTGGGAAATGTAGTCGTGGGAACTTGGGTTGTCCTTGCGCACCTGTTGTTCAAATGTACTCTGGTGAGACCTGGCACCAGGCTGAGAGTGGAGTGACCTTGTAATCCATACAGTTCCTACTCTTAGGGAGGCTGAATCCAGATATCCTAAGTGTAACGTGGGAGGTTAGGGTTTTAAGGGGATCCAGGAAAAGCAGGTTTATTAACCTAGAGGAGCAGAAGGAGATGAATATTTTAAATCACTCCCCCAGGTTATGACAGCACTTCCTCATGAATTTCCATGAGGCCCCTAAATTTTTATTTTTCTTCCCCATCTTCAGTCCCATTCACCACAGCACCCTGAGGCACTGTATAATGTGTCCTAAATTTGTCCACATATAAGTTACGAGTGTAACATATATAATGTGCTTTTGTTTCTGCATGTATTTTTAATTTATGTTAATGATATAGGTCTATCACTTTTGCTGTTTCCAATGTACTTCCATCTACACTTTATTTCTTTTTTAAATAAAAATTTTTTTTACTGCAGTAGAGTTGTTTTATAATATTGTTTTCATTTATACAGTACAGCAAAATGAATCAGATATACATATACATATATCCCCTGTTTTTTGGATTTCCTTCTCATTTAGGTCACCACAGAGCACTGAGTAGAGTTCCCTGTGCTATATGGTAGGTTCTCATTGGTTATCTATTTGACACATAGTATCAGTAGTGTATATAATTCAATTCTAATCTCCTAATTTATCCCACAACATCGCCCCCATTTCTAAAACCATCTTCATGACACAAGTGTTGCCTTGTGCTCTCTCTTTGGCACTAACAGTTCTAGTCCATGCCTCCTGTATTATGCTGCATGAACATGGGTCTCTCTACCTGGTTGCTTTCTCTTGGCCTGTGCTTGGGCCATCCAGATGGACCTGCAACTGATGGCCCTGGAACACCACTCCACCTGGAAAATGTGAGTGGGAGCACAAATGCCCCTGTGTTCCACCTACTCAGGTGGGGTTACTCTGGGGTCATGGCCAGCACTGCCGCCCTATGTTCTCCAGTGAGAGGAAGCTTCCATTGTCCTCTGAGGTAACCTGCTGATCATGTATCCTTCTTTGAGTCTCAAAGAGCCGCTTCTTCACTTTCCTACTCCCACGGTGGTGCTTCCTTAAATCACCTCCCAAGTAAGCTACTTGAATGCAAATAGCTCTCAGGGTCTGGTTTTGAGGAAACTAACCTCAAAACATTTAACGTACTGATACCACTGGTGAAGGACACTTAAGTTGCTGCCAACTCCTTGTTACTACAAATACCACTGTAATCAGCACTTTCCTACATGTGTCCTGTAGATGGACACGAGGACTTTGCTTGGATAGACATCAGGAATAGAATGTGCTGGAGCACAGGGCATCAGTGTACTTAATTTCACTGAGCATTTCTCTCCTCTTGTGTAGAAAGTTTCCTGGTTTCCTCATATCCTGGTTGATACTTGCGGTTAGCAACCTTCAAATGTCTGTCAATCTCATGTGTCTAAGGTGATAGCTCAGTGTAATTCTCATCTGCACTTCTCTGATTTCTAGTGAGTTTGAACATCACTTCATATTCCTATTGACCCATCACATTTACTGGTGGTGAATTAAAAGGCAAGGTGTCGAGGAATCACTCTTCTGTCATAGTGGCCAGGGCACAGCAGAAATGAAGGATGGATAGCAGAGGACATCTTGCAAGAAAAATATTGCTGGAGAAGGAAATAATCTCAGAATGCAGGTCTGGGCTTTGGTCATTTTGACAGAAAGTGTGGAAAGCTTCATTCAATGGAGTAGGGCTATTGTCCCCTGATCCTGGGAAATGTGACACCTGGAATTAAGATCCAGATGGCAAGTTTGTAATTCTGACATTGCTTCCATCCTTCTTACCAAAGTAACAGAGGCCCTTGAGGATCTCCAGCAAGAATTGTTACAGAAACCTGAAGTCAGGAGGCTTGTGGCTAAGGGAGAGTAAGACCAGAGTCATGGATCCTGGGGTCTGAGGGCAGGGACACCAGAGGATGTAGGCCTGGGATCGGAGTGGCCATCTGAAATTCCAAGCCAAATTCTGACTACTTCCTAGACTTTCCATGTGGAAGGAGAGCAGAAGTAGGAAATACTGGAACTGTCAATGAGCATTCTCCTCACCATAAAGGACGTGAGTTAGGTGTAGTAATAAACTCCCTCTTTATTCCAGTATGTACAAGTTGGAAAAGTTTAAGCATTCTGCTTTTTAAAAAATAAATATACTGAATACAGTAGAATTAATTTGTATATGGTAAATATTCTAACTTGCTTGCAAGTGTTTTCTTTCAAATATTAAAGCATGTAAAGAATTTCTTTTTTCATTGCTAAAGAAAAACAAACAGACCTACATTTTTGCAAAGATAGGAAGTTTGAACTAAAACTTCCCCTCTTGATGATGGAATCTATGGAAGACAATGACCTCTAATTTAAGATTTTTTGTTGTTGAATAAATCTGTTTTAAAATTTGCGTGCCAACCCTCCTGGTTTCTGCTCCAATAGGTAAAAGTTATCAATTCTCTCTCTCTCTCTCTCTTTTTTTTTGGCCGTGCCTCCTGTGGGATTTTAGTTCCCTGACCAGGGATTGAACCCACACCCCCTGCATTGGAAGTGTGGATTCTTAACCACTGGACCACCAGGGAAGCCCGTATCCTCTCATTCTTATTGCAAAATCAGTAAGTCCTAAAAAATCAAACAGATCCATTAGTGTATCAATATCATGAGGAAAAATGCTGCTTTAATTGAACAAAACTCTATGCGGCCTTCCCAGAATAGGCCCCCACCCATGTTCTCTTCCTGCCTTTTGTCTGTAGAAAAACTTTAGTCAAAGAATAAATTTAATCAGAGAAGTGAGAAAATGCAGAATGAAAGGAAAACAGTCAAGCAAGACAAAATAATACTTTAGCCATTAAACAATGTCAAGGATCTTTAGTTCTTCCTCAAGAACTATAGATAATATTCTCAGCCATGTCCTTTCAGTTGTTTTGCAGATACTGAAACCACCACCAAGCAGAAGAAGTTAACTGTATGCTGCTCACAAGCATGTAGACCCCAGACAGGTTGGAACCAGAAGGCTGATGATGCTGATTCCCACTTACATCACCACCAACCAATCAGAAGAAATTCCATGACCTGATCACACCCTGCACCTTGAACAGTATATGACTCCTTGCTACCTCCTTGAGAGTAGGACACACAGTCTTGAGGGCATTACCCACTGTGGCCACTTTTGCTTGGCAGAGAAATAAAGCTATTTCTTTCTACTTCACCCAAAACTCTGTCTCTAAGATTTAATCTGGCATCAGTGTACAGAGGCCAAATTTCAGCAACACTGCTAAAAAGTGGAGAGACAGACAGGTGCATACATAGAATCGGAAATTACTGTGAACTGAAGTTCAAGATTAGAAGCCCAAGCTGAAGCCAGTATTATTATTATTATTATTATTATATTTTTGGTACGTGGGCCTCTCACTGTTGTGGCCTCTCCTATTGTGGAGTACAGGCTCCTGACACGAAGGCTCAGAGGCCATGGCTCATGGGCCTAGCCACTCCGCAGCATGTAGGATCTTCCCGGACCACAGCACGAACACATGTCCCCTGCATCGGCAGGCTGACTCTCAACCACTGCACCAACAGGGAAGCCCTGAATCCAGTATTATTAAGAACACTTAAAAACTTCGATGAACTCCTGGAGACTCAGTGTAGATAAGCGTGAAAGTTACAAACTTTGGGTTGTCTCAGTCTCATGGGGTCCTCCAAACTTTTGTGAACTTTACCACCAGGAACGCCATCCACGTTCTCATTGTGAAGACCACAGAATAATCTCTATGAGCTTCTGAGAGAAGGAGGAAAATGTAATCATTTTGAAATAAGGTCACAGAATTCTGTTCTCTCCCTTCCCTCCAGGGAAATTACTTTATAACAGCCTAGTCAAAGTAAGGTAAGGAAAATACCAAACTCCAATCATCTCCAGCATTTCTGCCTCACCTAAGGGGAGGAAAAGTTGAGATGCACTTTTGAAGGTCACACTTTGGTGCAAAACCCAGGCTTACTTAGAACTTGAGACTAATGATAGGACTATAAATATACGTATCTCCTCACTATCCCTTATAACCACATCAATAATTCTACTGTATATAACAGAGAATTACAGATGAAAAGCTACAAGTTTCAGACACTATTTAATGAGGGATTTCCAGGCAACCTTGAGACAAGAGAGAGACCAAAACTAAGATAGTAAAGGAAATTGAAGACTTGGACATCTATAGCTACAGAAAACAATAAACACAGCATAATTCCTAGTGAAATAAACATAAACCCTCATACTAAAGGCCTGCATATCTCAGTTCTTATTACCCAATACATCATGTCTAGCTTCCAACATAAAATTGCAAGGCATGCTAACATATGAAAAAACACAGTATGAAGAAATAAGGCAAGCATCAGAGTAAGATTCAGATATGGCAAGGATTTTGGAGTTATCAGACTAGGAATTTAAAATAACTATGATTAATATGCTAAAGTTTCTAATGGAAAAGCACACAACATGCAAGAATAGATGGGCATTGCAAGCATAGAAATTAAAACTCTAAGGAAGAATCAAAGGACATGCTAGAGGGACTTCCCTGGTAGTTCAGTGGTTAAGAATCCACCTGCCAATGCAGGGAACACAGGTTCATTCCCTGGTCTGTGAAGATCCCACATGCCACGGAGTAACTGAGCCCATGCACTGCAACTACTGAGCATTCGTGCCGCAACTACTGAAGGCCACGTGTCTAGAGGTCATGCTCCATAACAAGAGAAACCACCACAATGAGAAACCTGCACACCAGAACAAAGAGTAGCCCTGGCTCACTGCAAGTAAAGAAAGCTTACATGTAAAAATGAAGACCCAACACAGCCAAAAATAAATAAATAAATAAATAAATCTATAAAATGGAAACGTTAGAAATAAAAATTTATAACAGAAATGAAGAATGCCTCTGATGGGCTTACCAGTAGCTGAATATGGCCAATTAAAAATTCAGTGTGCTTGAAGATATGTCAATAGAAATTTCCCAAAATGCAAAAAGAAAACCAAGAAGTAATAGAGAATATTCATGAACTGCAGGGCAATTGTAAAAGATACAACATAAATGTAATTGGAATACCAGAAAAAGAAGAAAGAAAGGAAGGAAATAAGGAAGAAAGAACGAGAGAAGCAGAGAAATATTTGAATAATGGCTGAATATGTATTTTCCAAAATTAATGGCAGACACTAAAACACAGATCCAGAAATCTCAGAGAATAACACACGTAATAAATATCCAAAAATGGATAACTGCAGAAGGAACAGAGACAAAGAGAAAATCTTGAAAGAAGCTAGAGGGGGAAATAACCCCACCTTACACACTAAAGAAAAACAAGAATTATAGTGGACTTCTTTTCAGCAACCATGCAAGAAGTAATGAAAGATATTTAATGGTTTGAAAGAATAAACCCACAAATCTTGAATTCTGTATCCAGCAAATTTATCCATGAAAAGTGAAGGAGAATAAAGACGTGCCCAGAAAGACAAAAACTAAGAGTATTTGGCACCAGTAGACCTGCCGTGCAGAGACATACTCTGTTTGTGGATTGGAAGACTCAACATAGTGTCAATTCTTCCCAGATTGATATATAAGTGTAATGAAATTCCTATCAATATTTCAGGAAGTACTTTTTGTTGTTCTTATTTTACTTTTATTTTATGTAGATACAGACAAGCTTATTCTAAAATTTATATGTTAACTGATGGGCCCAAGAATAGCTAAGACCAAGAAAAAAAAGTAAAGGGATGAAGAAATATTCCTTTACTAACATAAATCAAAAGAAAGCTGAAGTGGTAATATTAGTATTAGACAAAGCCTGCTCAGAATAAGGAAAATTATCAGGAATACAAAAAAACATAATGATACAGGGGTCAATTCTTTAATCAAAGCTGTGCATGTGCCTAACAACAAATCATCAATATATATGAAGGAAAAACTGATAAAACTGCAAGAAGAAATAGAGAATCTACTTATAGTTGGAGACATCAACTCCTTTCTATCAATAATTGACAGATCCAGTAGATAAAAAATCAATTGAACTGAGCCACACAATCAATCAATTGGATCTAATTGCCATTAATAGACTATATACAATAATAGCACAATATGCATTGCTCTGAAGCTCACATGGAACATCCACCAAGAAAGACCACATTCTGGGCCATAAAATGCTCTTCATTAATTAAAAAAAAGGGAATCAATATGTGTTCTCAAACCATAATGAATTAAACTAGAAATTAATAACAGAAAGACAGCTGGAAAATCTCAAAGCCTTTGGAGATTAAATGACACACATTTAGTTTATCTTTTAAAATTTTTGTTTCATATTGGAGTATAGTTGATTAACAATGTGGTGTTTGTGTCAGGTGTACAGCAAAGTGATTCAGTTATACTGAATACATGTAGATATTCTACATGTATCTATTCTTTTTCAAGTTCTTTTCCCACTGAGGTTATTACAGATTATTGAGCAGAATTTCCTGTGCTATACAGTAGGTCCTTGTTGGTTATCTACTTTAAAAATAGCAGTGTGTATATGTCAATCCCAAACTCCAAATCAATCTCTCCTCTCCTATACTCCTCCCGCACATAACCATAAATTCAGTCTCTAAGTCCATGAGTCTGTTTCTGTTTGGTAAATAAGTTTATTTGTATCATAAATGGCACACTTTTAATAACATGAGAGCTAAACAAGAAATCTTGAGAAAAGTGGAAAGTGAAATACAATCTATCAAAATTTTTGGAATGCACAGTGCTTAGAGAGAAATTTATAACACTAAATGTAGAAAAGAATAAAGATCTAAAAACAATAAGAAGTTTTATCCTTAGGAAACTAGAAAAAGAATAGCAATATTAACCTACAGAAAGCAGAAGAAAAAGCATAATAAAAATCAGGGAAGAAATCAATGAAATTGGAAACAGAAAAAGAATAGAGAAAATAACAAAACCAAAAGCTAGCTCTTTGATAAAAATTAGCTCTTATTGTATTTATAGTTTTTATATCTCTGCAGCTATCAACATTATCTATCATTTCCTTTTAGAAACACACTTTTTTGTTTGTCTTCCATAGCTCATCATCTCCTGATTTCCCTCCTAACTTGTTAGCTATTTCTTCTTTGTCTCCTCACCCAAAATTGCTTTCTCTCTTTCACTTTTAAAGAAAGGTTGTGGTGCCTTAGTTTTGGGACACTTTCTCTTCTCAATGTACACATTTTCTCCTGGATGATCTCATTCATTACCATGACACTACATGCCACCCAAACACTATCTAGGTTTCTCCAGAAATCAGAAACTGGGGCAAAGTGTTAAAAGCAAGTGTTAAGTAGTATAGTCATTTTCACAATGTTGATTCTTCCAATCCAAAAACATGGTATATCTCTCCATCTGTTTATATCATCTTTAATTTCTTTCATCAGTGTCTTATGGTTTTCTGCATACAGGTCTTTTGTCTCATTAGTTAGATTTATTCCTAGATATTTTATTCTTTTGGTTGCAATGGTAAATGGGAGTGCTTCCTTAATTTCTTTTTCAGATTTTTCATCATTAGTGTATAGGAATGCAAGAGATTTCTGTGCATTAATTTTGTATCCTGCTACTTTACCAAATTCATTGATTAGCTCTAGTAGTTTACTGGTAGCATCTTTAGGATTCATCTGCAAACAGTGACAACTTTACTTCTTCTTTCCTGATTTGGATTCCTTTTATTTTCTTTTCTTCTCTGATTGCTGTGGCTACAACTTCCAAAACTATGTTGAATAAGAGTGGTAAGAGTGGGCAGCCTTGCCTTGTTCCTGATATTAGTGGAAATGGTTTCAGTTTTTCACCATTGAGGATGATGTTGGCTGTGGGTTTGTCATATATGGCCTTTATTAGGTTGAGGAAAGTTCCCTCTATGCCTGCTTTCTGCAGGGTTTTTATCATAAATGGGTGTTGAATTTTGTTCAAAGCTTTCTCTACATGTATTGAGATGATCATATGTTTTTTTCTCCTTCAATTTGTTAATATGGTGTATCACGTTGATTGATTTGCATATATTGAAGAATCCTTGCATTGCTGGAATAAACCCCACTTGATCATAGTGTATGATCCTTTTAATGTGCTGTTGGATTCTGTTTGCTAGCATTGTATTGAGGAGTTTTGCATCTATGCTCATCAGCGATACTAGCTTGTAGTTTTCTTTCTTTGTGACATCTTTGTCTTGTTTTGGTATCAGGGTGATTGTGGCCTCGTTGAATGAGTTTGGGAGTGTTCCTCCCTCTGCTATATTTTGGAAGAGTTTGAGAAGGGTGTTAGCTCTTCCCTAAATGTTTGATAGAATTCACCTGTGAAGCCATCTGGTTCTGGGCTTTTGTTTGTTGGAAGAGTTTTAATCACAGTCTCAATTTCAGTGCTTGTGATTCGTCTGTTCCTATTTTCTATTTCTTCCTGTTTCAGTCTCAGAATATTGTGCTTTTCTAAGAATTTGTCCATTTCTTCCAGGTTGTCCATTTCATTGGCATACAGTTGCTTGTAGTGATCTCTCATGATCCATTGTGTTTCTGCAGTTTCAGTTGTTACTTCTCTTTTTTCATTTCTAATTCTATTGATTTTTAAGTCTTCTCCCTTTTTCTTGATGAGTCTGACTAAAGGTTTATCAATCCTGTTTATCTTCTCAAAGAAACAGCTTTTAGTTTTATTGATCTTTGTTATTGTTTTCTTTGCTTCAGTTTCATTTCTTTCTATTTTTTACATCTTTATTGGAGGATAATTGCTTTACAATGGTGTGTTAGTTTCTGCTTTATAACAAAGTGAATCAATTATACATATACACATCTTCCCATATCTCTTCCCTCTTGCATCTCCTTCCCTCCCACCCTCCCTATCCCACCCTTCTAGATGGTCACAAAGCACCGAGCTGATCTCCCTGTTCTATGCAGTTGCTTACCACTAGCTATCTATTTTACATTTGGTAGTGTATATATATCCATGACACTCTCTCGCTTTGTCACAGCTTACCCTTACCCCTCCCCATATCCTCAAGTCCATTCTCTAGTAGGTCTGTGTCTTTATTCCTGTCTTACACCTTGGTTCTTCATGACATTTTATTTCTTAAATTCCATACATATGTGTTGGCATACAGTATTTGTCTTTCTCTTTCTGACTTAATTCACTCTGTATGACAGACTGTAGGTCAATCCACCTCATTACATATAACTCAATTTCATTTCTTTGTATGACTGAGTAATATTCCATTGTATATATGTGCCACATCTTCTTTATCCATTCATCCAATGATGGACACTTAGTTTGTTTCCATCTCCGGGCTATTCCAAATAGAGCTGCAATGAACATTTTGGTACATGACTCTTTTTTTTTTTTTTTTTTTTTTTTTGCCGTACACGGGCCTCTCACTGTTGTGGCCTCTCCTGTTGCGGAGCACAGGCTCCGGATGCGCAGGCTCAGCGGCCATGGCTCACGGGCCCAGCCGCTCCGCGGCATATGGGATCCTCCCAGACCGGGGCACGAACCCGTATCCCCTGCATCGGCAGGCGGACTCTCAACCACTGCACCACCAGGGAGGCCCTACATGACTCTTTTTGAATTATGGTTTTCTCAGGGTATATGCCCAGTAGTGAGATTGCTGGTCATACGGTACTTCTATTTTTAGTTTTTTAAGGAACCTCCATACTGTTCTCCATAGTGGCTGTAGCAGTTCACATTCCCACTAGCAGTGCAAGAATGTTCCCTTTTCTCCATACCCTCTCCGGCATTTATTGTTTCTAGATGTTTTGATGATGGCCATTTTGACTGGTGTGAGATGATATCTCACTGTAGTTTTGATTTGCCTCTCTCCAGCGATCAATGATGTTGAACATTCTTTCATGTGTTTGTTGGCAGTCTGTATATCGTCTTTGGAGAAATGTCTATTTAGGTCTTCTGCCCATTTTTTTTTTATCTTTCATAAAATTTATTGTATTTTTAAAATTAGTTTCTGCTTTATAACAAAGTGAATCAATTATACATATACATCTGTTCCCATATTCCTTCTCTCTTGCAACTCCCTCCCTCCCACCCACCCTATCCCACCCATCCAGGCAGTCACAAAGCACCAAGCTGATCTTCCTGTGCTATGTGGCTGCTTCCCACTAGCTATCTACCTTACGTTTGGTAGTGTATATATGTCCATGCCTCTCTCTCGCTTTGTCACAGCTTACCCTTCCCCCTCCCCATATCCTCAAGTCCATTCTCAAATAGGTCTGTGTCTTTATTCCTGTCTTACCCCTAGGTACTTCATGACATTTTTTTCTTTAATTCCATATATATGTATTAGCATATGGTATTTATCTTTCTCTTTCTGACTTAATTCACTCTGTATGACAGACTGTAGGTCAATCCACCTCATTACAAATAACTCAATTTCGTTTCTTTTTATGGCTGAGTAGTATTCCATTGTATATATTTGCCACATCTTCTTTATCCATTCATCCGATGATGGACACTTACATTGTTTCCATCTACAGGCTATTGTGAATAGAGCTGCAATAAACATTTTGGTACATGTGTCTTTTTGAATTATGGTTTTCTCAGGGTATATGCCTAGTAGTGGGATTGCTGGGTCGTATGGTAGTTCTATTTACCGTTTTTTAAGGAACCTGCACACTGTTCTCCATAGTGGCTGTACCAATTCACATTCCCACCAGCAATGCCAGAGTGTTCCCTTTTTTCCACACCCTCTCCAGCATTTATTGTTTCTAGATTTTTTGATGATAGCCATTCTGACTGGTGTGAGATGGTATCTCATGGTAGCTTTCATTTGTATTTCTCTAATGATTAATGATGTTGAGCATTCTTTCATGTGTTGGCAGTCTGTATATCTTCTTTGGAGAAATGTCTATTTAGATCTTCTGTCCATTTTTGGATTGGGTTGTTTGTTTTTTTGATATTGAGCTGCATGAGCTGCTTATAAATTTTGGAGATTAACCCTTTGTCAGTTGCTTCATTTGCAAATATTTTCTCCCATTCTGAGGGTTGTCTTTTGGTCTTGTTTATGGTTTCCTTTACTGTGCAAAAGCTTTGAAGTTTCATTAGGTCCCATTTGTTTATTGTTGTTTTTATTTCCATTTCTCTAGGAGGTGGGTCCAAAGGATCTTGCTGTGATTTATGTAATAGAGTTTTCTGCCTATGTTTTTCTATAAGAGTTTGATAGTTCTGGCCTTACCTTTAGGTTTTATCCGTTTTGAGTTTATTTTTGTGTATGGTGTTAGGGAGTGATGTAATCTCATACGTTTACGTGTACCTGACAAGTTTTCCCAGCACCACTTAATGAAGAGGCTGTGTATTCTCCACTGTACATTCCAGCTTCCTCTATCAAAGATAAGGTGACCATATGTGTATGGGTTTATCTCTGGGCTTTCTATCCTGTTCCATTGATCTATCTTTCTGTTTTGGTGCCAGTACCATACTGTCTTGATTACTGTAGCTTTGTAGTATAGTCTGAAGTCAGGAAGCCTAATTCCTCCAGCTTATTATTCGTTCTCAAAGTTTCTTTGGCTTTTCGGGTCTTATGTGTTTCCATACATATTATGAAATTTTTTTCTAGTTCTGTGAAAAATGCCCGTGCTAGTTTGATAGGGATTGCATTGAATATGTAGATTGCTTTGGGTATTAGAGTCACTTTCACAATGTTCATTCTTCCAATACAAGAACATTGTATATCTCTCCATCTATTTGTTTCATCTTTAATTTCTTTCATCAGTGTCTTATAATTTTCTGCATACAGGTCTTTTGTCCTTAGGTAGGTTTTTTCCTAGATATTTTACTCTTTTTGTTGCAATGGGAAGTGGGAGTGTTTTCTTGATTTCACTTTCAGATTTTTCATCATTAGTGTGTAGAAATGCCAGAGATCTCTGTGTACCAATTTTGTATCCTGCTACTTTACCAAATTCATTGATTAGCTCTACTAGTTTTCTGGTAGCATCTTTACGATTCTCTATGTATAGTATCATGTCATCTGCAAACAGTGACAGATTTACTTCTTCTTTTCCGATTTGGATTCCTTTTATTTCCTTTTCGTCTCTGATTGTTGTGGCTACAACTTCCAAAACGATGTTGAATAAGAGTGGTGAGAGTGGGCAGCCTTGTCTTGTTCCTGATATTAGTGGAAATGGTTTCAGTTTTTCACCATTGAGGACGATGTTGGCTGTGTGTTTGTCATATATGGCCTTTATTATTTTGAGAAAAGTTCCCTCTATGCCTACTTTCTGCAGGGCTTTTTATCAAAAATGGGTGTTGAATTTTGTCGAAAGCTTTCTCTGCATCTATTGAGATGATCATGTGACTTTTCTCCTTCAATTTGTCTCCTTCATGAACCCGTGTCCCCTGTATCAGCATGCAGACTCTCAACCACTGTGCCATCAGGGAAGCCCAGTATTTATCACTTTTAAGCAAAAATACTGAGGTCCAAAATTGAAAAATTATAAATAGTATCGTTCCCATATTAAGAAAAATGGTACTTGAAGAACTTTGGTTACACCAAGAGCCATGTAAGAAATTATTAGTTGTGTCCCTCACTTGGTACTTGATCACGTGCTAACAAGTATTGGTTTACATATTTTCTTGAGAAATATTAGGTTATTTGGAAGCAATGTCATGTCTCTTTCTTTTTGCTTGAATTATAGTCCCATTATAAATGTGGTATTTCTACACAAATATGACATTGGATATACACTGGTAGAATTTAATTAAAAAGTTTCCCTCAAGGTTCTAGTTACTGAATGATAGGTAAACATGTTTTATGAATTCAACATTCAACCAATGTGGAAAGTTTTCTAGCATAAATAACTTTTTCCTCAAGAAAACCATAGGCCATCATTAAAACATCTTTGTTATTATTATTTTTGAAAATTATGGTTATGTTTTTTTAAATGTTATCTAATTATATATGCTGACATTTTTAAAGGTGAAATGATTTGATGTCTAACATTTTCTTCAATATAATGTGGGAGCATTGAGAAAATATGATAGATAGGCCTCTAGTTTATAACTGATAAAGTGAGTGATAAACAAATGGAGGTTTATTATTTCATTCTCTCCACTTTTATAGATGTTTAAATTTTTTTATAATAAAAAGTTACAGCACCAGAAGTAATCCTGAGACCATTTTTACTGCTTACTCTATATGGTAAAACATTTATCACCATGTTTGGGGACAAGCTTTTTCTCCAAGGAAATATTAAATATATTTTTTAGATTTTCTTTTACTTCTTCTTCATTCAGTGTGTTAAACTCTACCAAATCTGTATTGTCCTTATAATTGAATCTCCTGTAGGTGAGGATGAAGCCCACTAAACAGTGAACACCTTCTGCAGTCTGCAAGGAACAAAATGACTTGCTTGTAAAGACAGATGCTGGAGATTCCTGAAGGTATATATTCACAGACTCAAAGTCTTCAATTGTTCGAGGTTCAAGAGTAAAACAGTAGATTTTCCGATATTTATTCTTTTCCAGGAGCTCAGAATTAAGAAATTCTTGGTTTGGGATATACTGCTCTCTTCTGATTTGGTCCAGGTACCAGATTCCTCTCTCTTCTGTCAAGCGGAAGATGCAAGGCACCTGGGGCTGATCCTTCCCAGAAATTAACTCTAGAGGCTGCCACATCTGGTAAGAGCATCCAAATCCAGCATCAGCTATGTAGTTCCTGTCATCAATGGTCACCTTCAGCAGGAGGTGAATCATGGCATGGCTATATTTGTTTGTTGAAGTGTTGTATACATACCCTCCCAATATCGTGGTCTCAAAACCAATTGTGGTCAGAGCCCAGTACAGAAGATGATTGACTTGGAGACACCACCCACCTCGGTTCCTCCTCACAATTTGATCAAAAATGGCCTCTAAGCCCAATTCCATGGCTTCCCCACAATGGATGTTAAGGTTCTCAAAGGGAATGGCTCGGATCTGGTGCTGAAGAATGTCAGTTAATGTTTCCAAGTCCAATTTGTTCCTACAGTGCTTATAACCAATTCTTTCAAAATATGCTTCAATGTTCATGATTCCTTAAGGCAAGGAAAAGAAAACAAAAACAAATATATTACTTTTGTACTTGGATTTCTTTGATTAGCCTAATGATAACAAATGTATTTTAAACATGTAAACACAAACAATGGTTATAAATATCTGTAATTATAAGCCTTTTTTTGTGTGTGCTTTTAGTGTATTAATGACTTTCATAGGCATAAATTCAGTTAATGGTGCGAGTAACCCTGAAAGAAAAGTATTATCACTTCTTCCATGTTTTGAGCATGAGAAGTTGGAAATCCAGATGAAGTGATGAGTAAAACGATAAACAGCTTACATGTGGGTTTCCTGGTGATGAATAAGGAGAGGTACAAGTTGCTATCAATTAAAATAGAGTTTACAAACAGTTTCTAATACAAACAGGAGAATTATAATATAGTACTTTCATTCATGGTACTTGACCAACTCAATATCCTCTTCAGCTGAACCTTACACAAATTTCCCCACTCAAAGATTCATATTCATTCAAAAACTGATTTATTGATTTATTCAATAAATAGTTTACTGAAAATCTATTATGTGTATGTTACTGACCTAGTGGTTGCTTATCTTAAAGAATCTTACATTTTAGTGGGGTCTGGTATGACACAGTGAATTAAATGAATTTTTAAAAAATACAATTTCTTAGATAGTGATAAGTGTTCTGGGGAAAATAAAGCAAAGAAGGTAGATAAGATGTGCACAGAGAGAGCTTCAGTTTCCAATAAGGTGGGCAGAGGAAGCTTCACTATGACTTAAAGGATATGAGAGAATGAGCCATGTCCACAAATGTGGGAGGATGATTTAGGAAGAAGGACCAGAGGGTTAAAAAAAAAGCCCTAAACTGGAACCTGCCTAGGATCTCCAAAGAACATTCAAGGAAGACAGGATGAAGGGAGCAGAGGTAGTAAGAGGAAGCATGGATTGAGATGTGATCTGACCTATTGTCTTTTACTCTGAGATGAGAAATCGCTGTGAGAAGGGCAGTAGGGGAAGGCTGCAGTTTGGGCAAAATGCACCATCATCAAATTGTTATGTCTGGCTTGTATGGAGAGTGAGCTGTACATACTGAGCTGAATGAATAGACATGTGACCCCGTTAGGCACAATCCAAAGCACATTTGCTCTAGGACCAGTGTTTTCCTCGTGGATGGCATGTGGTCCAAGTCAGCTCAATGAGACCCTGTTGAGGAACTTTTGCTGAAACCTAAGCAGATGCTTCTACTGCAGGGCCAGAACCTGGTAGGATATTTGCTCAAATCTACTAAGAGAACTTGCTGAAGAATAATATCAACAAAGAATTTATTGAGTTGAGGAATGAAAAGCAGGAAAAGGAAAGATGAGAAAAGACAACAATCAAGTTTCAAGCTACATGTTTCTGGTAAGGTGAACCAGAAAAAAAAAGAAATCCTCATTTTTTAAAATCTCATGTACGAAATGTTTCTGTCCCTGATACCAGAGTCATAATCCAGTGTGGACACTGATTGTAACAGTGGTGCATTACCATTGATAAGATGACATGGCCTGAGGTGAGAGGCTACAAAAGGCCCTGCCCCTAGGTTAATGGTGATAAGTTATGTATTCCTGTTCTCCTTCTTAATGTCATTTCTTTCAGATTCACCTAATTCTCTTTTTTGATCGGTTATTCTTCCCATTTTGCTAGTGTTTCAACTTTTTCTCTTCTTGATGTCTGCAATCTGATCTCCTCCAAATCTCTTAAGCTTATTTCATTTCTTCTCATCTTTACATGCATCAGCACAAGTCAAAAACTCTATGACTCAGACACCGAGAGAACAACTGGTACTTAGCCAGACCACCACACACTCTCTTCTGCTTCTGTATCCAGAATCAGTGCTGGGTAAGTAAGGAGGGCAGGTGATGTGGAACAAAAGAAATATGATTTGGACCTGCCTGGCCATTTCATTTCTGGGTTAACCAACATCATTTTATTTGGAAATTAATGTATATTTTTTAAAGCTATCTTTTGATTTTAAAGATTTTTCTTTGTTCCTTCCAGAGGGGATGTGGGGATATATGTGTACATATAGTTGATTCAATTTGTTATACAGCAGAAACTAACACAACAATGTAAAGCAATTATACTCCAATAAAGATTTTAAAAAATATTATGTTAATTTAGAATTTAGTAACTTCAAGTTCATTGAGAAGAAGCCAGGGTCTGGATGCAAGCAACATGTTATAACCAAATTATACCTGCATATTCCATGACTAAATATAAGAGATTTTGTACTACTGAAGTTATGATAGAAGGTGAAATATGGAGGCACTAGAAAGTAGTTTTCAGGATAAAACTGGGTGAAAACACTGCAAAGTTTATATATTGACTTGTAATTTAGATGTGCACTGATATACCAGTTCATTTTCCTTGATCATAAATATAAGAAAAGAATAAAAGGAGGGAGAGTGAACACACTTAGGGAGCCAGCTGAGATGTCTCAGAAAAGCATACCTTTCTGAGGAAGTTCAATGTAGATTGAGTCTCAGTTTTAATTCAGAAGACTTAGGGTAGTTCTTCTTCCTAGTCCACACTGTAGAAATAAAAGAAAAAATGGTTTTAAATATATCATATTCTTCCTTGAAAACAAGGACAGTAGTTCTCATTGGGACATGAATATGAAGAGTATTTTAAAATCACAAAACAGAAGGAGTAAAATGGCCATTTGGGTTGCATAGAGAAGAGAGCTGAATGTACAATGATGGGAGATGGGAGCAAAACTTGTGGGTTCTAAGCTTGGAGACAGTGGATGTCACCAGCAGGGGGCTCAGACACAACAGACCAGATAAATATTTGTCATACAATCAGCAAGGATGGGTGAACCCTGTCTCAGTCCCCTGATTGCTACTACAAGATTTACCAAACACAGAAAAGACAAGTATGTAATGGTAACACCTGTCTTCCTTTAGGTGTAAAGTATAATTGGGGATATTGGGGCAGAAAAATAAGGCAATGTTCTTAATGTATGGTGTCACCAGAAAGGATGAAGAACCATCTGCATGCAGAAGACCAGCCATCAAAATATCTCTTGTCTTCAGTCAACTTCCCTCATCTCCACTGGAAAGATTTCAGAGTCCAAGGTCCACTCCAGCCAGACATCTCACCAGTCACATTTCATTCAAAAAACAAATAAAAGATGGAGACAGAACTATACATGCATGAATATGATGAAAAAACAGAATGCAAATGTACTGTGAGACTGGGATCAGAAGAAAAGGACATAATACACAAAAGATAGGGGAAAAAGACAACCAGCTCAAGAAGAAACATAAAGTGAACAATGGAAAGATATTCTTCACAGGTACTTGAAGAGATAGAACATTTAAAATGGACTTATACCAAAAAGCCAAAAAATGAGGTGATAAAATAACACAGCATTATCAAAAGAACTATTTATAACTTAGGAAACTAATTAAGAATAACAACAAAGATAATATATAAGTAATTATGAACAATAGGAAATATATATATATAGCATAATATCAAATGACTTATGTAGAAGAAAAACTTAATACTCAATGGTTTTAATGAAGAGATAAAGCCATTAAAGAGTTAGAGAGAAGTTAATAGACATAAAACCAGTCAAAGACAATCCAATATAAAGATAATTGGTATTTCTGAAGGAAAAATTAAAACTCAAAAAGGATAATTAAAAAAATATATATGTATATATTCTAATAGTGTTACCTCTCCATCAGCCTGTGAAGATGTAAATCAAAATGAAAAACTAAGGAAGAGAAAGGCAGAATTGACTCCTTTTATTATAGGATAGAGTAGAAAAGTTATGAGAATTATGGCTGAAGTAATTTTAAAACATTTAAAAAGTGTGACTTAAGTGAACGCCATTAGACCTATTGACCTCTGCCTCAGGAACAGAGGGTAAAGAACAGAGCATGTTCAGTGTACCTTGAGAGGGCACATGACACTGGTGAGGATTAGGCTATCTCTTGACTTACTGGTAAGGTGAGCACTCCCCCCCTCAAAAGTCTGTATTTTGTAAAATACCATGTAGAAAAAATTTTCAGTCCCTGTTACCAGAATTCTAATCTAGTATGGACACTAATTGTAACAGTGGTGCATTACTATTGGTAAGATGACATGGCCTGAGGTGAAATGGTACAAAGAATCCCACCCATAGGTTAATGGTGATAAGCTATGTATTTCTATTGTCTTTCTTTTTTGTACAATTAGACAACATTTACTAAATGAGAAACCTACACTTAAAAAGTGCTTTAAAACAAAATGAAATGAGAAAAAAAGACATGTGCATTTGAAGGAACTTTGCACTCTTCTGAAAATCAAATCTCTTGCAGTAATACAATATGCCTATTCTTAAAATATAAGTTGACAGAATTTTCAATTTAATATTTTCAAAGATGATATTAAGGTAAAGAATTTCACATCTATGGTAGCCCTTACAGAAGGGCATTTATAAATATGATGTCCTTCCCTATTAAACTTACAAACTTGACAATGCTCAATAAAAGCTTTTGGAATCACATCCAAGTGTCTCATCTAATGAATCACAAATTTGTGTCCTGTAAGTTCTCCTTGTAAAATCTTTATGTAGACATTTCTATTTCCATCATTTGTTAATTAAAAAAATATTTTGTTTAAAAAAATGGAAAAGAAATGCTGGAATAAATCCTAGATCATGTACAGAAATTATTGCTACTATAGTTCACTACAAAGCATGTCTATACAATATCACATAAACTTTGATCATGAAAAATCAGAATAAAAATCTTTAGTGACATAAGCCTCACAATCATATACAACATTCAAATGGTAATATTAGACAGTTGAGCATCCAATACTGACAAATGTCTTACTGACCAACATTCATTTAAATACATCCTTCATATAGAGGGAGGAAAAAAGAGATAATGTCAGCTTTCTAAGCCTTATTAAAAAAGGATTTTCATTTTCTGTCGATCTAAAAACCAACAAAAACAAAAACAAACCCCCAAAACAAAACTGGTGCAGGTGAGGGTGGTGTCAGAAAGTTAAGCATGCTGAAAGGTGTTTTGTGGGAATTAAAATCCTAATTCTTTCTTAAGGTTACAAAGAAAACAATAGCAACAGTCAAAAAAACTAAAAGCTGGTTCTTTGAAAAGATAAAGAAAAGTGATAAACTTTTAGCCAGACTCAAGAAAAAAAGGGAGAAGACTCAAATCAACCAAATTAAGAATGAAAAATGAGAGGTTACAGCTGACACCACAGAAATACAAAGGATTTAAGAGACTACTACAAGCAATTATATGCCAATAAAATGGTCAACCTGGAAGAAATGGACAAATTCTTAGAAAAGGACAACCTTCCAAGACTGAACCAGAAGAAATAGAAAATATAAACAGACCAATCACAAGTAAAGAAATTGAAACTGTGACTAAAAATCTTCCAACAAACAAAGGTCCAGAACCAGAAGACTTCACGGGAGAATTCTATCAAACATTTAGAGAAGAGCTAACACCCATCCTTCTCAAATTCTTCCAAAAAATTGCAGAGGGTGGAATACTTCCAAGCTCATTCTACGAGGCCACCATCATCCTGACACCAATACCAGACAAATATATCACAAAAAAACTACAGACCAATATCACTGATGAATATACACACAAAAATCCTCAATATTAGCAAACCAAATCCAACAGCACATTAAAAGCATTATACACCATGATCAAGTGGGATTTATCCGAGGGATGCAAGGATTCTTCAATATACACAAATCACACCATATTAACAACTTGAAGAATAAAAAACATATGATCATTTCATTAGATGCTAAAAAAGCTTTTGACAAAATCAACACTCATTTATGATAAAAACTCTCCAGAAAGTGAGCATACAGGGAAACTACCTCAACATAATAAAGTCCATATATGACAAACCCACAGCAAACATTATTCTCAATGGTGGAAAACTGAAAGCATTTCCTCTAAGATCAGGGACAAGACAAGGGTGTCCACTCTCGCCACTATTATTCAACATAGTTTTGGAAGTCCTAGCCATGACAATCAGAGAAGAAAAAGAAATAAAAGGAATACAAATTGGAAAAGAAGTAAAATGCTCACTGTTTGCAGATGACATTCTACTATACATAGAAAATCCTAAAGATGCCACCAGAAAGCTTCTAGAGCTAATCAATGAATTTAGTAAAGTTGCAGGGTACAAAATTAATACACAGAACTATATTGCATACTTATACATTAATAATGAAAGATCAGAAAGAGAAATTAAGGAAAAAATCCCATCTACCGTTGCAACCAAAAGAGTAAAATACGTAGGAATAAATCTACCTAAGGAGGCAAAAACCTGTACTCAGAAAACTATAAGATACTGATGAAAATAATTAAAGATGACACAAACAGGTGGAGAGATATAGCATGTTCTTGGATTGAAGGAATCAATATTGTGAAAATGACTATAATACCCATAGCAGTCTACAGATTCAATGCAATCCCTATCAAATTACCAATGGCATTTTCCACAGAATTAGAACAAACTATTTTACAATTTGTATGGAAACAAAAAGACTCCGAATAGCCAAAGCAATCTTGAGAGAGAAAAATGGAGCTAGAGGAATCAGGCTCCTGGACTTCAGACTATACTACAAAGCTACAGTAATCAATACAGTATGGTACTGACACACAAACAGAAATATAGAGCAATGGAACAGGATAGCAAGCCCAGAGATAAACTCAGGCACCTATGGTCACCTGAACTACGACAAAGGAGGCAAGAATATACAATGGAGAAAAGACAGCCTCTTTAATAATTGGTACTGGGAAAACTGGACAGCTCCATGTAGAAGAATGAAATTAGAACACTCCCTAACACCATACTCAGAAATAAACTAAAAATGGATTAAAGACCTACATATAAAGTCAGAAAGTATAAAACTCTTAGAGGAAGTCCTAGGCAGAACACTCTATGACATAAATCACAGCAAGATCCATTTTGACCCACCTCCTAGAGTAATTGAAATTTGAGGAGGGGGAAGGGTAAGCTGTGACAAAGTGACAGAGTGTCATGGACATATATACACTACCAAATGTAAAATAGATAGCTAGGGGGAAGCAGCCACATAGCACAGGGAGATCAGCTCGGTGCATTGTGACTACATAGAGGGGTGGGATAAGGAGGGTGGGAGGGAGGGAGGTGCAAGAGGGAAGAGATATCAGAACATACATATATGTATAACTGATTCACTTTGTTATAAAGCAGAAACTAACACACCACTGTAAAGCAATTATACTCCAATAAAGATGTTAAAAAACAACAACAACAACAAAAAACAAATGGGACCTAATTAAACTTAGAAGCTTTTGCACAGCAAAGAAAACCATAAATGAGGTAAAAAGACAACGCTCAGGATGGGAGAAAATATTTGCAAATAAAGCAACTGACATGGGATTAATCTCCCAAATATACAAAGGTCAATACCTTTGTACCTCAATATCTATAAAAGAAACAACCCAGTCAAAAATAGGCAGAAGACCTACATAGACATTTCTCCAAATAAGACATAATGATGGCCAAGAGGCACGAAAAGATGCTCAATAATTTTTAGAGAAATGCCAATCAAAACTACAGTGAGGTATCACCTCACAGTGGTCAGAATGGCCATCATCAAAAGAATCTATAAACAATAAATGCTGGAGAGGGTGTGGAGAAAAGGAACACTCTTGCACTGTTGGTGTGAATGCAAATTGGTACAGCCACTATGGAGAACAGTATGGAGGTTCCTTAAAAAAGTAAAAATAAACTACCATATGACCCTGCAGTCCCACTACTGGGCATATGCCCTGAGAAAACCATACTTCAAAGCACACAGGCACCCCAATGTTCATTGCAGCTCTATTTACCATAGTCAGGAGATGGAATTAACCTAAATGTCCATCAACAGATGATGGGATAATGATGTGGTACATATATACAATAGAATATTACTCAGCCATAGAAAGCAACAAAATTGGGTCATTTGTAGAGATGTGGATAGATGTAGAGTCTGTCATACAGAGTGAAGTAAGTAAGAAAGAGTAACCAAATATTACTTGAGTATTCTGTGATTAAACAAAAGAAATTGCTAAGACTAAAGTTGTGATTCACAGTGAAATACTGGCAAAACTTAGAAAACAGTTGCCAGGAAAATAGCTAACTGAAAACACAACTAGCCTGATTTCTTATTTCTTATTTCTTGGTATATAGCATTTCTGTGAAGATATATCATTTCCTTTCAGCTTCATGGTTAATATTAGAGAAGACTCAAGGGATACATAAAGAACACACTTAGAGCATCTACTGAGAACTCCCAGAAAGGCACTTAAAACATTTTTAAGCAAATGGAAGCAAGTTGATGTTCAGTTTTAATTCAGAAGTCTCAGAAATTCCTTTCTCTTGGACCGAACTCTAGAATTCTAGAAATAAAAGACTGAACTCTAGAAATAATAGAAGAGATAATAAAATGTATATTGTGACTTACATGAGTTGTGAAAAGTACCTAAAAATCACAAAAGAGAAGGGAAAGGACTAAAGAGTAAAGTGGGCATCTGAGTTGCATAGGGGAGTGTGTAGCAAGTGCAACCACAGGAAATGATAGCAACACTGATGGGTTCTGAGCCTAGAGGTTGTTGAAGTCAGCACAAGGGGTCTCAGAAAGAGCCAGTCAGATGATTAGTTGCCATAGGATTAGTTAAGGGGGGTGAATCATGTTCTATGTCCCTGATTGCTACTACAAGAATTACCAAACATAGCAAAGACCAATATGTAATGGTAGCACATGATCTTCCTTTATGTGTAAAGTATAATTGGGGATATTGGTGTAGAAAAATAAGGCAGTGTTCTTAATGTATGGTGTCACTGGAAAGGAAGAAGAACCACCGATATACAGAAGATCAGCCATTAAAGTATCTCTTGTCATCAGTCATCTTCCCTCGTATTCACTGGAAAGATTGAGGAGTCCAAGCTCCACTCCAGCCAGACATCTCACCTGTAAACTATATTCAAGGAAGAATTCAAAGGTGGAGACAGAACTATATGTAAGGAATTGTTTCCTTTTAATATAGAACAAAGAGTAGAAATGTTATGAGAATTTGGCTAAAGTAGTTTAAAAACATTTTAAAAATGTGATGTAATGGAAGCCATCAGACCTATAGACTTCTGCCTCAGGTACAGAGGGTAAAGAACAGAGCATGCTCAGGGTACCTTGAGAGGGCACATGGCATTGGTGAGGATTCAGGACTGAGGCTAATGTGGGGAGAATGCTGTCTGTAAGCCACCCAGAAACCTTTAGATGTCTTTGACCGCTTTTCTGTGCCTCTGACTAGCATGCCTTCTTTGTCCTTGTGCTTAGGGAGCTGCATTGTGGACTCTTTGGAAGACTTCTTGGGAGTTCCTGGAGCTGCTTTGCCTTCCTGTGTGAAAATTGGAAGTGCCAGGGACTGCATGTCCTGCCAGGGCAGCCCTGCATCAGTGACTTACTGGTGAGATGTACTGAAAACTCAGCTGCCTTGCCTTGAGTCTGGAAAGACTTTGAGTAATAATTCACATTCAGGCTGACACAGGAGTTCTCCCAGGAGCACTCAATAAGCCACTTGCACATGGTCCTGGTCTCAGCGTCTAAATCTGGGGAACCTGACACATCATATCAGTGGTCATTTTGGAGAGCTGTGTGAAAGAAAGGTAAGATGTACGGGATGAGACAACTTCCAGAGGACCTTGAAAGTCAGGCAAAGGAGACTTCTTCTGTCACCAAATGAAAGCTTGTTATTTTGTTGAATGGTCAATGTTCAATAGTCAACTGGCTGCTTTGATTTATCCCTAAGTGACATAGTTCTTCAGTTACAAATTAGTTTTTTGATGTAGCCCTGGAGAGCAGGTCAATATGAAGAACTCATTGTCCAGCTCCAAGTCTAGGGTCTCTACCTCTTTCATGTAAGGCAGTGTTTATCTATTATATTTTATTTTATCTTATCTTACTTCATTTTATTATTTTATTTTTTATTTTTCCACTAAAGAAACCCTTATTCGTTCCCCAAATAAAGTTGTAAGCAAAAGCCTAAAATAAAAGAATTAGAAACAGGTTGATCCAGAGGTGGTTCACCCCTGAGATGCTGCCACCACAAGTACAGTTATGGACTGAGACGAAATCTTCTATACCTACTTCCTGCACTTCTGGCATGACTGAATAAAAGAGCCTTAAGGAGTGTTAGTGAGTGGCTTTTCTTTGTGTGTGTGTGTGTGGTGCTTGTGTTTTATTTCCTTCTTTTTCCTTTTCTCTGTCTCAGTGAAGGATATGGCATCCCAGTGGATTGACACTACAACCCACCCTGACCCCAGGGCAGGTGGGCATCTGCTTGATTTCTGGATGGAAAGGGAGCTGCTAGGCTAGCCCTGCTCAGAGGCCATTGGACAACAGGGCTTTATGTACTGAAGGCCTCTGAGCTAAAGCTCGCAGAGTCAGGCAGGTATTGTGAGGACTACCGAGCAGGCCCAGAGAGACAATGTAAAGGAAGACAGCTGCTCAGCTGAAGATAGAAAAGCCAAACAAAATAAGTCTCTGGGACAGAAGTACTAGGGAGTTGATAGTAAAAAACAAACAAACAAACAAAACTCCTTTTGAGGGAAGTAATGGAGCCCTCTGTTTTATGCTTCAGGAACTAAAATGAGGGCCCAGGGGAAGAGAGTGAAACGCTGATGTCACCCTCAGGGCTACAAGCAGCATAAGTACACGTTTGGACAGAGGTGGAACCTTCTGTACCTACTGCCAGCATATCTGTCATGACTGAACAGATTTTTAAAAATTGATGTGACATTCACGTGACCTAAATAAACCATTTAAAGTGAACAATTCCGTGTCAGTTGGTACACTCACAACTTTGTGCACCCACGACTTCTATCTAGTTCCAAAATATCTCACCACCCCCAGTAAAACCCCAAACTCATGAAGCAGTTACTCCCCATTTCCTCCAGCCTCGGGCAACCACCAGTCTACCTCCTGTCTCTATGTTCCGCTCCACCTTCGGCTACTGTGAACAGTGCTACTGAGAACCTTTGTGGTCAAGTACTTTTTTCTGTATCTGTTTTCAATTCATTGGGTATATGCCTAGCATTAGAACTGTCCAAATGAATAGTAGAATTTTAAGAGTTGCTTCTAAGTGGCTTTTCATTCTCTATGCTGTGATTTTCTTTTCCTATCCTTCCCTTTCCTTTCCCTTCCCATTCCTTCCCTTTACTTAACTTTTTTTGGTGCCGAGGCTCACTGCAAGGACACCACAACCCAACCCACCCCCAGGGGCAAGTGGCCAGCCCAGTGATCTTCTGGATGAAAACAAGAGAAGTTGCCACGCAAGCCGTGCCCACAGACTGTGCTTCACAGTGCTTAGTGCAGAGAAGGCCCATGGAAAACAGCCAAAAAAAATAAGTTACACCCAGGCAGCAGGAAGTTCTGAATGTTTCTTTGTTTCTCTTCTTTTCCCCCTCTTGAGGATCAGAAACTCAGAGTTGTGGGTGAAATCTGCCTATTTTTAAAGTTGGCTCTGAACTACTTAAACCTGTAAGAGGCAAACAAAATAAGTCTCTGGGCAGGATGCAGCCTGCCAAGTTTCATAGTTGGCAGTTAACTTCCTTCTGAGTGAGAGGGGGCGGGGTCAGCCATTTTGTGGTTGAGGAACTAAACTGTGACTTGGGGGAAGGGAAAGGTCAGTTCATCAAAGAAGAGCCAACAGGCGTGTTGTTGTTGTGGGCATCGGGCCAGGGTAAGGGAGCAAAGTCCAGAGGGGAGAGCCCACAGACCCCTTGCTCTGGGGCTGTCAGCCTCCACAGGTTCCTCTCTTCAGTGGAATTCTGCACATTTGTGCTCAGGGTGTGGTGTCCTCAGCCTGCCTGACAGTGAAAGAGCTGGTTCTTGTCATTTATGGCTCCTAAAGACCTTCCCCTTAGGGTCTTCCTTCCATCAAGATAAAATGTCCTCAAGAATTCCCTTAAACTGTGCAGACAACACAACACAGACTCCCTGGAGTTTGGGGATGATCATTAGAGAATTTCTGATTAGCTAATGCAGGAGGAGCAGGAGTGATCATGAATTTGCTGACTGCAGGACTAACTGGGCCCTTTGGGACACACCCAGGTGGGGACAGAGAAGGTGGACATTGCTGTTTCAATTATCCAAGAGGGAAATCCTGTCCCGTAAATCACGTGTTGTACACATTAGCTATATTTTATATACTTTCATCCTCACAACAAACTTTTAAAGTAAGCTCTCTTATTAGCTCCAATTTTCTGAGGGATAAACTGACTTTTAGAGATGCTTAAATGACCTGCCCAAGTACTCACACTTGGGATGTCACAGGGCTGTTACTCTAACCCTGAAACTGAGCAGGGCCCTGTGAGGCACCCAGGTATGGAGGCTTGGCCTTTTATTTTTGTCCCCCATTTTTTGTCGGCAAGAATCCAACCTCCATTACCTTCCCCGAGTTCCAGAGGGCAGATTCAAACAGTTGCTAATCAAGGGAGGAGCAGGCAAGAAACCACCCAAAGCAAGATTAAAGGGATCAGAGAAGCTCATCAAGAGTAGGAGACCGACCACCTGAGACCCTACACACACCCTCATCTTGTCCAAAACCCCACCTTTGGGAAGTATTGTTATAAAACTCCTTATCAAATCTTCCTGGGTTGGGACACATAGTTTTTCGAAGCAGGAGCTGTTGTGTCCCCCTTTGCCTGACAAAGTAATAAAGCTCTCTTTTTCTACTTCACCCAAAACTCTGTCTCCAAGATCTGATTTGGCACTGGAGTACAGAGAAGCTGAGCTTTCGGCATCAACCCCCAGAGTTTGAATTGGGGTGTGTTATCTCCTCCATTATCCTGTGCAGTAATTACAGCATAAGGACTCAAGTTATATGTCAGCCAATCTTTCTGAACTGGCTTAGGACCTGACATTCGGGTCTGTGTAGTATCTAGTCTCCTGGACTCACATTTGAAATAGGATTAAACCCCAATTTCAAAGCACAACATGTCACTTACCGAGTTCCCCTGGGTCCCACAACCAGGAACCGGGCTGACTGCCATCCTCCCACTTCCTGGACAAGCCCAGGAAGAGACCTCACTGGTTTTCAAACTGCTCCACCCCTTGAACCTAGTTAGAATCACCAGGGAGCTCTGGGAAATGTAGTCGTGGGAACTTGGGTTGTCCTTGCGCACCTGTTGTTCAAATGTACTCTGGTGAGACCTGGCACCAGGCTGAGAGTGGAGTGACCTTGTAATCCATACAGTTCCTACTCTTAGGGAGGCTGAATCCAGATATCCTAAGTGTAACGTGGGAGGTTAGGGTTTTAAGGGGATCCAGGAAAAGCAGGTTTATTAACCTAGAGGAGCAGAAGGAGATGAATATTTTAAATCACTACCCCAGGTTATGACAGCACTTCCTCATGAATTTCCATGAGGCCCCTAAATTTTTATTTTTCTTCCCCATCTTCAGTCCCATTCACCACAGCACCCTGAGGCACTGTATAATGTGTCCTAAATTTGTGCACATATAAGTTACCGGTGTGATATATATACTGTGCTTTTATTTCTGCATGTTTTTTTTTGTGTGTGTGGTACGCAGGCCTCTCACTGTCATGGCCTCTCCCACTGCAGAGCACAGGCTCCGGATGCGCAGGCTCAGCAACCATGGCTCACGGGCCCAGCCGCCCCACCATATGCGGGATCCCCCCAGACTGGGGCACGAACCCTCGTCCCTTGCATCGGCAAGCAGAATCCCAACCACTGCACCACCAGGGAAGCCCATATTTCTGCATGTATTTTTAATTTATGTTAATGATATAGGTCTATCACTTTTGTTGTTCCTAATGTACTTCCCTCTACACTTTATTTCTTTAAAAAAATTTTTTTATTGTAGTAGAGTTGTTTTATAATATTGTTTTTGTTTATACAGTACAGCAAAGTGAATCAGTTATACATATACATATATCCCCTGTTTTTTGGATTTCCTTCTCATTTAGGTCACCACAGAGCACTGAGTAGAGTTCTCTGTGCTATATGGTAGGTTCTCATTGGTTATCTATTTGACACATAGTATCAGTAGTGTATATAATTCAATTCTAATCTCCTAATTTATCCCACAACATCGCCCCCATTTCTAAAACCATCTTCATGACACAAGTGTTGCCTTGTGCTCTCTCTTTGGCACTAACAGTTCTAGTCCATGCCTCCTGTATTATGCTGCATGAACATGGGTCTCTCTACCTGGTTGCTTTCTCTTGGCCTGTGCTTGGGCCATCCAGATGGACCTGCAACTGATGGCCCTGGAACACCACTCCACCTGGAAAATGTGAGTGGGAGCACAAATGCCCCTGTGTTCCACCTACTCAGGTGGGGTTACTCTGGGGTCATGGCCAGCACTGCCGCCCTATGTTCTCCAGTGAGAGGAAGCTTCCATTGTCCTCTGAGGTAACCTGCTGATCATGTATCCTTCTTTGAGTCTCAAAGAGCCGCTTCTTCACTTTCCTACTCCCACGGTGGTGCTTCCTTAAATCACCTCCCAAGTAAGCTACTTGAATGCAAATAGCTCTCAGGGTCTGGTTTTGAGGAAACTAACCTCAAAACATTTAACGTACTGATACCACTGGTGAAGGACACTTAAGTTGCTGCCAACTCCTTGTTACTACAAATACCACTGTAATCAGCACTTTCCTACATGTGTCCTGTAGATGGACACGAGGACTTTGCTTGGATAGACATCAGGAATAGAATGTGCTGGAGCACAGGGCATCAGTGTACTTAATTTCACTGAGCATTTCTCTCCTCTTGTGTAGAAAGTTTCCTGGTTTCCTCATATCCTGGTTGATACTTGCGGTTAGCAACCTTCAAATGTCTGTCAATCTCATGTGTCTAAGGTGATAGCTCAGTGTAATTCTCATCTGCACTTCTCTGATTTCTAGTGAGTTTGAGCATCACTTCATATTCCTATTGACCCATCACATTTACTGGTGGTGAATTAAAAGGCAACGTGTCGAGGAATCACTCTTCTGCCATAATGGCCAGGGCACAGCAGAAATGAAGGATGGATAGCAGAGGACATCTTGCAAGAAAAATATTGCTGGAGAAGGAAATAATCTCAGAATGCAGGTCTGGGCCTGGGTCATTGTGACAGAAAGTGTGGAAAGGCTTCATTCAATGGAGTAGGGCTATTGTCCCCTGATCCTGGGAAATGTGACACCTGGAATTTAGATCCAGATGGCAAGTTTGTAATTCTGACATTGCATCCATCATTCTAACCAAAGTAACAGAGGCCCTTGAGGATCTCCAGCAAGAATTGTTACAGAAACCTGAAGTCAGGAGGCTTGTGGCTAAGGGAGAGTAAGACCAGAGTCATGGATCCTGGGGTCTGAGGGCAGGGACACCAGAGGATGTAGGCCTGGTATCAGAGTGGCCATCTGAAATTCCAAGCCAAATTCTGACTACTTCCTAGACTTTCCATGTGGAAGGAGAGCAGAAGTAGGAAATACTGGAACTGTCAATGAGCATTCTCCTCACCATAAAGGACGTGAGTTAGGTGTAGTAATAAACTCCCTCTTTATTCCAGTATGTACAAGTTGGAAAAGTTTAAGCATTCTGCTTTTTAAAAAATAAATATACTGAATACAGTAGAATTAATTTGTATATGGTAAATATTCTAACTTGCTTGCAAGTGTTTTCTTTCAAATATTAAAGCATGTAAAGAATTTCTTTTTTCATTGCTAAAGAAAAACAAACAGACCTACATTTTGCAAAGATAGGAAGTTTGAACTAAAACTCCCCCTCTTGATGATGGAATCTATGGAAGACAATGACCTCTAATTTAAGATTTTTTGTTGTTGAATAAATCTGTTTTAAAATTTGCTTGCCAAGCCTTCTGGTTTCTGCTCCATCAGGTAAAAGTTATCAATTCTCTCTCTCTCTCTCTTTTATGGCCGTGCCTCATGTGGGATCTTAGTTCCCTTACCAGGGATTGAACCCACACCCCCTGCATTGGAAGTGTGGATTCTTAACCACTGGACCTCCAGGGAAACCCCTATCCTCTCATTCTTATTGCAAAGTAAGTAAGTCCTGAAAAATCAAACAGATCCATTAGTGTATCAACATCATGAGGAGAAATGCTGCTTTAACTGAGCAAAACTCTATGCGGCCTTCCCAGAATAGGCCCCCACCCATGTTCTCTTCCTGTCTTTTGTCTGTAGAAAAACATTAATCAAAGAATAAATTTAATCAGAGAAGTGAGAAAATGTAGAATGAAAGGAAAACAGTCAAGCAAGACAAAATAATACTGTAGCCATTAAACAATGTCAAGGATCTTTAGTTCTTCCTCAAGAACTATAGATAATATTCTCAGCCATGTCCTTTCAGTTGTTTTGCAGATACTGAAACCACCACCAATCGGAAGAAGTTAACTGTATGCTGCCCACAAGCATGTAGACCCCAGACTGGTTGGAACCAGAAGGCTGATGATGCTGATTCCCACTTACATCACCACCAACCAGTCAGAAGAAATTCCAAGACCTGATCACACCCTGCACCTTGAACACTATAAGACTCCTTGCTACCTCCTTGAGAGTAGGACACACAGTCTTGAGGGCATTACCCACTGTGGCCACTTTTGCTTGGCAGAGAAATAAAGCTATTTCTTTCTACTTCACCCAAAACTCTGTCTCTAAGATTTAATCTGGCATCAGTGTACAGAGGCCAAATTTCAGCAACACTGTTAAAAAGTGGAGAGACAGACAGGTGCATACATAGAATTGGAAATTACTGTGAACTGAAGTTCAAGATTAGAAGCCTGAGCTGAAGCCAGTATTATTATTATTATTATTATATTTTTGGTACGTGGGCCTCTCACTGCTGTGGCCTCTCCTGTTGTGGAGCACAGGCTCCTGACATGAAGGCTCAGAAGTCATGGCTCATGGGCCTAGCCACTCCGCAGCATGTAGGATCTTCCCGGAACACAGCATGAACACATGTCCCCTGCATCGGCAGGCGGACTCTCAACCACTGCACCAACAGGGAAGCCCTGAATCCAGTATTATTAAGAACACTTAAAAACTTCGATGAACTCCTGGAGACTCAGTGTAGATGAGCGTGAAAGTTACAAACTTTGGGCTGTCTCAGTCTCATGGGGTCCTCCACACTTTTGTGAATTTTACCACCAGGAACGCCATCCAAGTTCTCATTGTGAAGACCACAGAATAATCTCTATGAGCTTCTGAGAGAAGGAGGAAAATGTAATCATTTTGAAATAAGGTCACAGAATTCTGTTTTCTCCCTTCCCTCCAGGGAAATTAGTTTATAACAGCCTAGTCAAAGTAAGGTAAGGAAAATACCAAACTCCAATCATCTCCAGCATTTCTGCCTCACCTAAGGGGAGGAAAAGTTGAGATGCACTTTTGAATGTCACACTTTGGTGCAAAACCCAGGCTTACTTAAAACTTGTGACTAGTGATAGGACTATAAATATACTTATCTCCTCACTATCCCTTATAACCACATCAATAATTCTATTGTATATAACAGAGGATTACAGATGAAAAGCTACAAGTTTCAGACACTATTTAATGAGGGATTTCCAGGCAACCTTGAGACAAGAGAGAGACCAAAACTAAGATAGTAAAGGAAATTGAAGACTTGGACATCTATAGCTACAGAAAACAATAAACACAGCATAATTCCTAGTGAAATAAACATAAACCCTCATACTAAAGGCCTGCATATCTCAGTTCTTATTACCCAATACATCATGTCTAGCTTCCAACATAAAATTGCAAGGCATGCTAACATATGAAAAAACACAGTATGAAGAAATAAGGCAAGCATCAGAGTAAGATTCAGATATGGCAAGGATTTTGGAGTTATCAGACTAGGAATTTAAAATAACTATGATTAATATGCTAAAGTTTCTAATGGAAAAGCACACAACATGCAAGAATAGATGGGCATTGTAAGCATAGAAATTAAACTCTAAGGAAGAATCAAAGGACATGCTAGAGGGACTTCCCTGGTAGTTCAGTGGTTAAGAATCCACCTGCCAATGCAGGGAACACAGGTTCATTCCCTGGTCTGTGAAGATCCCACATAACACAGAGTAACTAAGCCCATGCACTGCAACTACTGAGCCCTCGTGCCGCAACTACTGAAGACCACGTGTCTAGAGGTCATGCTCCATAACAAGAGAAACCATCACAATAAGAAACCTGCACACCAGAACAAAGAGTATCCCTGGCTCACTGCAAGTAAAGAAAGCTTACATGTAAAAATGAAGACCCAACACAGCCAAAAATAAATAAATTAAATAAATAAATCTATAAAATGGAAATGTTAGAAATAAAAATTTGTAACAGAAATGATGAATGCCTTTGATGGGCTTACCGGTAGACTGAACATGGTCAATTAAATATTCAGTGTGTTTGAAGATATGTCAATAGAAACTTCCCAAAATGCAAAAAGAAAACCAATAAATCATAAAGAATATTCATGCACTGCAGGGCAATTGTAAAAGATACAACATAAATGTAATTGGAATACCAAAGAAGAAGAAAGAAAGAAAGAAAGGAAGGAAGAAAGAATGAGAGAAGCAGAGAAGTATTTGAAGTAATAATGGCTGAATATGTATTTTCCAAAATTAATGGCAGACACTAAAACACAGATCCAGAAATCTCAGAGAATAACACACGTAATAAATATCCAAAAATGGATAACTGCAGAAGGAACAGAGACAAAGAGAAAATCTTGAAAGAAGCTAGAGGGGGAAATAACCCCACCTTACACACTAAAGAAAAACAAGAATTATAGTGGACTTCTTTTCAGCAACCATGCAAGAAGTAATGAAAGATATTTAATGGTTTGAAAGAATAAACCCACAAATCTTGAATTCTGTATCCAGCAAATTTATCCATGAAAAGTGAAGGAGAATAAAGACGTGCCCAGAAAGACAAAAATTAAGAGTATTTGTCACCAGTAGACCTGCCCTGCAGAGACATACTCTGTTTGTGGATTGGAAGACTCAACATAGTGTCAATTCTTCCCAGATTGATATATAAGTGTAATGAAATTCCTATCAATATTTCAGGAAGTACTTTTTGTTGTTCTTATTTTACTTTTATTTTATGTAGATACAAACAATCTTATTCTAAAATTTATATGTTAACTGATGGGCCCAAGAATAGCTAAGACCAAGAAAAAAAAAGTAAAGGGATGAAGAAATATTCCTTTACTAACGTAAATCAAAAGAAAGCTGAGCACTTCCGGGTAAGATGGCGGAAGAGTAAGATGCGGAGATCACCTTCCTCCCCATGGATACACCAGAAATACAGCTACACGTGGAACAACTCCTACAGAACACCTACTGAACGCTGGCAGAAGACCCCAGACCTCCCAAAAGGCAAGAAACCCCCCACATACCTGGGTAGGGCAAAGCGGAGAGATCCCCACACAGAGGATCGGTGCTGAGCGGAACTCACCAGCCCGAGAGGCTTGTCTGCTCGCCCGCTGGGGTGCGCAGCGCTGGAAGCTGAGGCTCGGGCTTCGGTCAGAGCGCAGGGAGAGGACTGGGGCTGGCGGTGAGAACTCAGCCTGAAGGGGGCTGGTGTGCCACAGCTAGCGGGAAGGGAGTCCGGGAAAACTCTGGAGCTGCCGAAGAGGCAAGAGACTTTTTCTTCCCTCTTGGTTTCCTGGTGCACGAGGAGAGGGGATTAAGAGTGCTGCTTAAAGGGGCTCCACAGATGGGCGCGAGTCACGACTGAAAGCGCGGAGCACAGTGACGGGCCTGGGACGCTGGGGCTGCTGTTGCCACCGCCAAGAAGCCTGTGTGCGAGCACAGGTCACTGCCCACACTGCCCTTCCGAGAGCCTGTGCAGCCCGCCACTGCCAGGGTCCCGGGATCCAGGGGCGGCTTCCCTGGGAGAACGCACGGCGCACCTCGGGCTGGTGCAATGGCACGCCGACCTCTGCCGCTGCAAGCTCGCCCCGCACTACGTGCCCCTCCCTCCCGCCCGGCCTGAGTGAGCCAGAGTCCCCGAAGAGGCTGCTCCTTTAACCGTGTCCTGTCTGAGCGAAGAACAGACACCCTCCGGTGACCTACACGCAGAGGCGGGGCCAAATCCAAAGCTGAGACCCAGGAGCTGTGAGAACAAAGAAGAGAAAGGGAAACCTCTCCCAGCAGCCTCAGAAGCAGCGGATTAAAGCTCCACAATCAACTTGATGTACTCTGCATCTGTGGAATACATGAATAGACAACACATCATCCCAAATTGAGGAGCCCGGAGTCAGTGCTGTGCCTCTGAGGTGGGAGAGCCAACTTCAGGACACTGGTCCACAAGAGACCTCCCAGCTCCACGTAATATCAAATGGCAAAAATCTTCCAGAGATCTCCATCTCAACACCAGCACCCAGCTTCACTCAACGACCAGCAAGCTACAGTGCTGGACACCCTAAGCCAAACAACTAGCAAGACAGGAACACAACGCCACCCATTAGCAGAGAGGTGGCCTAAAATCATAAAAAGTCCGCAGACACCCCAAAACACACCACCAGACGTGGACCTGCCCACCAGAAAGACAAGATCCAGCCTCATTCACCAGAACACAGGCACTAGTCCCCTCCACCAGGAAGCCTACACAATGCACTAAACCAACCTTAGCCACTGGGGACAGACACCAAAAACAACGGTAACTACGAACCTGCAGCCTGCAAAAAGGAGACCCCAAACACAGTAACATAAGCAAAATGAGAAGACAGAAAAACACACAGCAGGAGAAGGAGCAAGATAAAAACCCACCAGATCTAACAAGTGAAGAGGTAATAGGCAGTCTACCTGAAAAAGAATTCAGAATAATGATGGTAAAGATGATCCAAGATTCTATTTCCCAGATCCCAAATCTTGGAAATAGAATAGACAAAATGCAAGAAACAGTTAACAAGGACCTAGAAGAACTAAAGATGAATCAAGCATCGATTAAAAACACAATACATGAAATGAAAAATACTCTAGATGGGATCAATAGCAGAATAACTGAGGCAGAAGAATGGATAAGTGAGGTGGAAGATAAAATAGTGGAAATAACTGCTGCACAGCAAAATAAAGAAAAAAGAATGAAAAGAACAGAGGACAGTCTCAGAGACCTCTGGGACAACATTAAACGCACCAACATTTGAATTATAGGGGTTCCAGAAGAAGAAGAGAAAAAGAAAGGGACTGAGAAAATATTTGAAGAGATTATAGTTGAAAACTTCCCTAATATGGGAAAGGATATAGTTAATCAAGTCCAGGAGGCACAGAGAGTGCCATACAGAATAAATCCAAGGAGAAATACGCCAAGACACATATTAATCAAACTGTCAAAAATTAAACACAAAGAAATCATATTAAAAGCAGCAAGGCAAAAACAACAAATAACACTCAAGGGAATCCCCATCAGGATAACAGCTGATCTCTCAGCAGAAACTCTACAAGCCAGAAGGGAGTGGCAGGACATAATTAAAGTGATGAAGGAGAAAAACCTGCAACCAAGATTACTCTACCCAGCAAGGATCTCATTCAGATTTGATGGAGAAATTAAAACGTTTACAGACAAGCAAAAGCTGAGAGAGTTCAGCACCACCAAACCAGCTTTACAACAAATGCTAAAGGAACTTCTCTAGGCAAGAAACACAACAGAAGTAAAAGACCTACAATAACAAACCCAAAACAATTAAGAAAATGGGAATAGGAACATACATATCGATAATTACCTTAAATGTAAATGGACTAAATGCTCCCACCAAAAGATATAGATTGGCTGAATGGATACAAAAACAAGACCCATATATATGCTGTCTACAAGAGACCCACTTCAGACCTAGAGACACATACAGACTGAAAGTAAGGGGAGGGAAAAAGATATTCCATGCAAATGGAAACCAAAAGAAAGCTGGAGTAGCAATTCTCATATCAGACAAAATAGACTTTAAAATAAAGACTACTAGAAGAGACAAAGAAGGACACTACATAATGATAAAGGGATCGATCCAAGAAGAAGGTATAACAATTGTAAATATTTATGCACCAAACATAGGAGCACCTCAATACATAAGGCAAATACTAACAACCATAAAAGGAGAAATCGACAGTAACACAATCATAGTAGGGGACTTTAACACCCCACTTTCACCAATGGACAGATCATCCAAAATGAAAATAAATAAGGAAACACAAGCTTCAAATGATACATTAAACAAGATGGACTTAATTGATATTTATAGGACATTCCATCCAAAAACAACAGAATACACATTTTTCTCAAGTGCTCATGGAACATTCTCCAGGATAGATCATATCTTGGGTCACAAATCAAGCCTTGGTAAATTTAAGAAAATTGAAATTGTATCAAGTATCTTTTCCAACCACAATGCTATGAGACTAGATATCAATTACAGGAAAAGAGCTGTAAAACATACAAACACATGGAGGCTAAACAATACACTACTTAATAACGAAGTGATCACTGAAGAAATCAAAGAGGAAATTAAAAAATACCTAGAAACAAATGACAATGGAGACACGACGACCCAAAACCTATGGGATGCAGCAAAAGAAGTTCTAAGAGGGAAGTTTATAGCAATACAATCCCACATTAAGAAACAGGAAACATCTCGAATAAACAACCTAACTTTGCACCTAAAGCAATTAGAGAAAGAAGAACAAAAACATCCCAAAGTTAGCAGAAGGAAATAAATCATAAAAATCAGATCAGAAATAAATGAAAAAGAAATGAAGGAAACGATAGCAAAGATCAATAAAACTAAAAGCTGGTTCTTTGAGAAGATAAACAAAATTGATAAACCTTTAGCCAGACTCATCAAGAAAAAAAGGGAGAAGACTCAAATCAATAGAATTAGAAATGAAAAAGGAGAAGTAACAACTGACACTGCAGAAATAGAAAAGATCATGAGAAATTACTATAAGCAACTCTATGCCAATAAAATGGACAACCTGGAAGAAATGGACAAATTCTTAGAAATGCACAACCTGCCAAGATTGAATCAGGAAGAAATAGAAAATATGAACAGACCAATCACAAGCACTGAAATTGAAACTGTGATAAAAAATCTTCCAACAAACAAAAGCCCAGGACCAGATGGCTTCACAGGCGAATTCTATCAAGCATTTAGAGAAGAGCTAACACCTATCCTTCTGAAACTCTTCCAAAATATATCAGAGGGAGGAACACTCCCAAACTCATTCTACGAGGCCACCATCACCTTGATACCAAAACCAGACAAGGATGTCACAAAGAAAGAAAACTACAGGCCAATATCACTGATGAACATAGATGCAAAAATCCTCAACAAAATACTAGCAAACAGAATCCAACAGCACATTAAAAGGATCATACACCATGATCAAGTGGGGTTTATTCCAGGAATGCAAGGATTCTTCAATATACGCAAATCAATCAACGTGATACACCATATCAACAAATTGAAGGAGAAAAACCATAGGATCATCTCAATAGATGCAGAGAAAGCTTTCGACAAAATTCAACACCCATTTATGATAAAAACCCTGCAGAAGGTAGTCATAGAGGGAACTTTCCTCAACATAATAAAGGCCATATATGACAAACCCATAGCCAGCATCGTCCTCAATGGTGAAAAACTGAAACTAATTCCACTAAGATCAGGAACAAGACAAGGTTGCCCACTCTCACCAATCTTATTCAACACAGTTTTGGAAGTTTTAGCCACAGCAATCAGAGAAGAAAAGGAAATAAAAGGAATCCAAATTGGAAAAGAAGAAGTAAAGCTGTCACTGTTTGCAGATGACATGATACTATACATAGAGAATCCTAAAGATGCTACCAGAAAACTACTAGAGTTAATCAATGAATTTGGTAAAGTTGCAGGATACAAAATTAATGCACAGAAATCTCTGGCATTCCTATATACTAATGATGAAAAATCTGAAAGTGAAATCAAGAAAACTATCCCATTTACCATTGCAACAAAAAGAATAAAATATTTAGGAATAAACCTACCTAAGGAGACAAAAGACCTGTATGCAGAAAATTATAAGACACTGATGAAAGAAATTAAAGATGATACAAATAGATGGAGAGATGTACCATGTTCTTGGATTGGAAGAATCAACATTGTGAAAATGACTCTACTACCCAAAGCAATCTACTGATTGAATGCAATCCCAATCAAAGTACCACTGGCATTTTTCACAGAACTAGAACAAAAAATTTCACAATTTGTATGGAAACACAAAAGACCCCGAATAGCCAAAGCAATCTTGAGAACGAAAAATGGAGCTGGAGGAATCAGGCTCCCTGACTTCAGACTATACTACAAAGCTACAGTAATCAAGACAGTATGGTACTGGCACAAAAACAGAAAGATAGATCAATGGAACAGGATAGAAAGCCCAGAGTTAAACCCACGGACATATGGTCACCTTATCTTTGATAAAGGAGGCAGGAATGTACAGTGGAGAAAGGACAGCCTCTTCAATTAGTGGTGCTGGGAAAACTGGATAGGGACATGTAAAAGTATGAGATTCGATCACTCCCTAACACCATACAGAAAAATAAGCTCAAAATGGATTAAAGACCTAAATGTAAGGCCAGACACTATCAAACTCTTAGAGGAAAACATAGGCAGAACACTCTATGACATAAATCACAGTAAGATCCTTTTTGACCCACCTCCTAGAGAAATGGAAATAAAGACAAAAATAAACACATGGGACCTAATGAAACTTAAAAGCTTTTGCACAGCAAAGGAAACCATAAACAAGACCAAAAGACAACCCTCAGAATGGGAGAAAATATTTGCAAATGAAGCAACTGAAAAAGAATTAATCTCCAAAATTTATAAGCAGCTCATGTAGCTCAACAACAAAAAAACAAACAACCCAATCCAAAAATGGGCAGAAGACCTAAATAAAAATTTCTCCACAGAAGATATACAGACTGCCAACAAACACATGAAAGGATGCTCAACATCTTTACTCATTAGAGAAATGCAAATCAAAACTACAATGAGATATCATCTCACACCAGTCAGAATGGCCATCATCAAAAAATCTAGAAACAATAAATGCTGGAGAGGGTGTGGAAAAAAGGGAACACTCTTGCACTGCTGCTGGGAATGTGAATTGGTACAGCCGCTATGGAGAACGGTATGGAGGTTCCTTAAAAAACTACAAATAGAACTACCATATGACCCAGCAATCCCACTACTAGGCATATACCCTGAGAAAACCATAATTCAAAAAGAGACATGTACCAAAATGTTCATAGCAGCCCTATTTACAATAGCCCGGAGATGGAAACAACCTAAGTGTCCATCATCGGATGAATGGATAAAGAAGATGTGGCACATATATACAATGGAATATTACTCAGCCATAACAAGAAATGAAATTGAGCTATTTGTAATGAGGTCGATAGACCTAGAGTCTGTCATACAGAGTGAAGTAAGTCAGAAAGAGAAAGACAAATACTGTATGCTAACACATATATATGGAATTTAAGAAAAAAAATGTCATGAAGAACCTAGGGGTAAGACAGGAATAAAGACACAGACCTACTAGAGCATGGACTTGAGGATATGGGGAGGGGGAAGGGTAAGCTGTGACAAAGTGAAAGAGCGGCATGGACATATATACACTACCAAACGTAAGGTAGATAGCTAGTGGGAAGCAGCCGCATAGCATAGGGAGATCAGCTCGGTGCTTTGTGACCGCCTGGAGGGGTGGGATAGGGAGGGTGGGAGGGAGACGCAAAAGGGAGGGGATATGGAAACATATGTATATGTATAACTGATTAAATTTGTTATAAAGCAAAAAAAAGAAAAAAAGAAAGAGAAAGACAAATACCATATGCTAACACATATATATGGAATTTAAGGAAAAAAATGTCATGAAGAACCTAGGGGTAAAACAGGAATAAAGACACAGAACTACTTGAGAATGGACTTGAGGATATGGGGAGGGGGAAGGGTATGCTGTGACAAAGCAAGAGAGAGGCATGGACATATATACACAACCAAACGTAAGGTAGATAGCTAGTGGAAAGGAGCCGCATAGCACAAGGAGATCAGCTCGGTGCTTTGTGACTGCCTGGAGGGGTGGGATAGGGAGGGTAGGAGGGACGGAGACCTAGGAGGGAAGAGATATGGGAACATGTGTATATGTATAACTGATTCACTTTGTTATAAAGCAGAAACTAACACACCATTGTAAAGCAATTATACTCCAATAAAGATGTTTAAAAAAAAAAAAGAAAGTTGAAGTGGTAATATTAGTATTAGACAAAGCCTGCTCAGAATAAGGAAAATTATCAGGAATACAAAAGAACATAATGATACAGGGGTCAATTCTTTAATCAAAGCTGTGCATGTGCCTAACAATAACTCATCAATATATATGAAGGAAAAACTGATAAAACTGCAAGAAGAAATAGAGAATCTACTTATAGTTGGAGACATCAACTCCTTTCTATCAATAATTGACAGATCCAGTAGATAAAAAATCAATTGAACTGAGCCACACAATCAATCAATTGGATCTAATTGCCATTAATAGACTATATATAATAATAGCACAATATGCATTGCTCTGAAGTTCACATGGAACATCCACCAAGAAAGACCACATTCTGGGCCATAAAATGCTCTTCATTAATTAAAAAAAAGGGAATCAATATATGTTCTCAAACCATAATGAATTAAACTAGAAATTAATAACAGAAAGACAGCTGGAAAATCTCAAAGCCTTTGGAGATTAAATGACACACATTTAGTTTATCTTTTAAAATTTTTGTTTCATATTGGAGTATAGTTGATTAACAATGTGGTGTTTGTGTCAGGTGTACAGCAAAGTGATTCAGTTATACTGAATACATGTAGATATTCTACATGTATCCATTCTTTTTCAAGTTCTTTTCCCATTGAGGTTATTACAGATTATTGAGCAGAATTTCCTGTGCTATACAGTAGGTCCTTGTTTGTTATCTACTTTAAATATAGCAGTGTTTATATGTCAGTCCCAAACTCCCAATTTATCCCTCCCCCCTATACTCCTCCCGCACATAACCATAAATTTATTCTCTAAGTCTGTGAGTCTGTTTCTGTTTGGTAAATAAGTTTATTTGTATCATAAATGACACACTTTTAATAACATGAGAGCTAAACAAGAAATCTTGAGAAAAGTGGAAAGTGAAATACAATCTATCAAAATTTTTGGAATGCACAGTGCTTAGAGAGAAATTTATAACACTAAATGTAGAAAAGAATAAAGACCTAAAAACAGTAACTTAAGTTTTAACCTTAGGAAACTAGAAAAAGAATAGCAATATTAGCCTACAGAAAGCAGAAGAAAAAGCATAATAAAAATCAGGGCAGAAATCAATGAAATTGGAAAGAGAAAAATAATAGAGAAAATAAAACCAAAAGCTAGCTCTTTGATAAAAATTAGCTCTTATTTTATTTATAGTTCTTTATATCTCTGCAGCTATCAACATTATCTATCATTTCCTTCTAGAAACACACTTTTTTGTTTGTCTTCCATAGCCCATCATCTCCTGATTTCCCTCCTAACTCGTTAGCTATTTCTTCTTTGTCTCCTCACTCAAAATTGCTTTCTCTCTTTCACTTTTAAAGAAAGGTTGTGGTGCCTTAGTTTTGGGACACTTTCTCTTCTCAATGTACACATTTTCTCCTGGATGATCTCATTCATTACCATGACATTACATGCCACTCAAACACTATCTAGGTTTCTCCAGAAATCAGAAACTGGGGCAAAGTGTTAAAAGCAAGTATTAAGTAGTATAGTCATTTTCACAATGTTGATTCTTCCAATCCAAAAACATGGTATATCTCTCCATCTGTTTATATCATCTTTAATTTCTATCATCAGTGTCTTATAGTTTTCTGCACGCAGGTCTTATGTCTCATTAGTTAGATTTATTTCTAGCTATTTTATTCTTTTTGTTGCAATGGTAAATGGGAGTGCTTCCTTAATTTCTCTTTCAGATTTTTCATCAGTGTATAGGAATGTAAGAGATTTCTATGCATTCATTTTGTATCCTGCTACTTTACCAAATTCATTGATTAGCTCTAGTAGTTTTCTGGTAGTGTCTTTAGGATTCTTTATGTATAGTACCATGTTATCTGCAAACAGTGTCAGCTTTACTTCTTCTTTTCCGATTTGGATTCCTTTTATTTCTTTTTCTTTTCTGATTTCTGTGGCTTAAACTTCCCAAAATATGTTGAATAATAGTGGTGAGAGTGGGGATCGTTGTCTTATTCCTGATCTTAGTGGAAATGGTTTCAGTTTTTCACCATTGAGGATGATGTTGGCTGTGGGTTTGTCATATATGGCCTTTATTAGGTTGAGGAAAGTTCCCTCTATGCCTGCTTTCTGCAGGGTTTTTATCATAAATGGGTGTTGAATTTTGTTCAAAGCTTTCTCTACATGTATTGAGATGATCATATGTTTTTTCTCCTTCAATTTGTTAATATGGTGTATCACGTTGATTGATTTGCATATATTGAAGAATCCTTGCATTGCTGGAATAAACCCCACTTGATCATGGTGTATGATCCTTTTAATGTGCTGTTGGATTCTGTTAGCTAGCATTGTGTTGAGGAGTTTTTCATCTATGTTCATCAGTGATACTAGCCTGTAGTTTTCTTTCTTTGTGACATCTTTGTCTGGTTTTGGTATCAGGGTGATGGTGGCCTCGTTGAATGAGTTTGGGAGTGTTCCTCCCTCTGCTATATTTTGGAAGAGTTTGAGAATGGTGTTAGCTCTTCCCTAAATGTTTGATAGAATTCACCTGTGAAGCCATCTGGTTCTGGGCTTTTGTTTGTTGGAAGAGTTTTAATCACAGTCTCAATTTCAGTGCTTGTGATTCGTCTGTTCCTATTTTCTATTTCTTCCTGTTTCAGTCTCAGAATATTGTGCTTTTCTAAGAATTTGTACTTTTCTTCCAGGTTGTCCATTTTATTGGCATACAGTTGCTTGTAGTGATCTCTCATGATCCATTGTGTTTCTGCAGTTTCAGTTGTTACTTCTCCATTTCCATTTCTAATTCTATTGATTTGAGTCTTCTCCCTTTTTCTTGATGAGTCTGACTAAAAGTTTATCATTCCTGTTTATCTTCTCAAAGAAACAGCTTTTAGTTTTATTGATCTTTGTTATTGTTTTCTTTGTTTCAATTTCATTTCTTTCTTTTTTTACATCTTTATTTGAGTATAATTTCTTTACAATGGTGTGTTAGTTTCTGCTTTATAACAAAGTGAATCAGTTATAAATATACCTATGTTCCCATATCTCTTCCTTCTTGCATGTCCCTCCCTCCCACCCTCCCTATCCCACCCTTCTAGGTGGTCACAAAGCACCGAGCTGATCTATCTGTGTTATGCGGCTGCTTCCCAAGAGCTATCTATTTTACGTTTGGTAGTGTATATATATCCATGACACTCTCTTTCTTTGTCACAGCTTACCCTTCCCCCTCCCCATATCCTCAAGTCCATTCTCTAGTAGGTCTGTGTCTTTATTCCTGTCTTACCCCTAGGTTCTTTGTGACATTTTTTTTCTTAAATTCCATATATATGTGTTAGCATACGGTATTTGTCTTTCTCTTTCTGACTTCTTCACTCAGCATGACAGACTCTAGGTCAATCCACCTCATTACAAATAGCTTTATTTCATTTCTTTTTATGGGTGAGTAATATTCCATTGTATATTTGTGCCACATCTTCTTTATCCATTCATCGGATGATGGACACTCAGGTTGTTTCCATCTCCGGGCTATTCCAAATAGAGCTGCAATGAACATTTTAGTACATGACTGTTTTTGAATTATGGTTTTCTCAGGGTATATGCCCAGGAGTGGGATTGCTGCGTCCTATGGTAGTTTTATTTGTAGTTTTTTAAGGAACCTCCATACTGTTCTCCATAGTGGCTGTAGCAGTTCACTTTCCCACCAGCAGTGCAAGAGTGTTCCCTTTTCTCCACACCCTCTCCAGCATTTATTGTTTCTAGATTTTTCGATGATGGCCATTCTGACTGGTGTGAGATGATATCTCATTGTAGTTTTGATTTGCATTTCTCTAATGATTAATGATGTTGAGCATCCTTTCATGTGTTTGTTGGCAGTCTGTATATCTTCTCTGGAGAAGTGCCTATTTAGATCTTCTGCCCATTTTTGGATTGGGTTTTTGTTTTTTTGATATTGAGCTCCATGAACTGCTTATAAATTTTGGAGATTAATCCTTTGTCATTTGCTTCATTTTCAAATATTTTCTCCCATTCTGAGGGTTGTCTTTTGGTCTTGTTTATGGTTTCCTTTGCTGTGCAAAAGCTTTGAAGTTTCATTAGGTCCTATTTGTTTATTATTTTTATTTCCATTTCTGTAGGAGGTGGGCCCCAAGGATCTTGCTGTGATTTATGTCATAGAGGATTCTGCCTATGTTTTACTATAAGAGTTTGATAGTTTCTGGCCTTACATTTATGTCTTTAATGCATTTTGAGCTTATTTTTGTTTATGGTGTTAGAGAGGGATCTAATCTCATACATTTACATGTACTTGTCAAGTTTTCTCAGCACCACTTATTGAAGAGGTTGTCCTTTCTCCACTGTACATTCCAGTCTCCTCTATCAAAGATAAGGTGACCATATGTGCGTGGGTTTATGTCTGGGCTTTCTATCCTGTTCCATTGATCTATATTTCTTTTTTTTGTGCCAGTACCATACTGTCTTGATTACTGTAGCTTTGTAGTATAGTCTGAAGTCAGGGAGCCTGATTCCTCCAGCTCCGTTATTTGTTCTCAAGTTTGCTTTGGCTATTCTGGGTCTTATATGTTTCAATGCAAATTGTGAAATTTTTCCTAGTTCTGTGAAAAATGTCAGTGGTAGTTTGATAGGGATTGCATTGAATCTGTAGATTGCTTTGGGTAGTAGATTCATTTTCACAATGTTGATTGTTCCAATACAAGAACATAGTATATCTCTCCATCTATTTGTATCATCTTTAATTTCTTTCATCAGTGTCTTATAATTTTCTGCATACAGGTCTTTTGTCTCCTTAGGTAGGTTTATTCATAGATATTTTATGTTTTTTGTTGCAGTGGTAAATGGGATAGTTTTCTTGATTTCACTTTCAGATTTTTCATCATTAGTGTGTAGAAATGCCAGAGGTGTCTGTGCACCAATTTTGTATCCTGCTACTTTACCAAATTCATTGATTAGCTCTAGTAGTTTTCTGGTAGCATCTTTACGATTCTGTATGTATAGTATCATGTCATCTGCAAACAGTTACAGCTTTACTTCTTCTTTTCTGATTTGGGTTCCTTTTAGTTCCTTTTCTTCTCTGATTGCTGTGGCTAAAACTTCCAAAACTATGTTGAATAAGAGTGGTGAGAGTGGGCAACCTTATCTTGTTCCTGATCTTAGTGGAAATGGTTTCAATTTTTCAGCATTGAGGACGATGTTGGCTATGGGTTTGTCATATATGGCCTTTATTATTTTGAGAAAAGTTCCCTCTGTGCCTACTTTATGCAGGGTTTTTATCAAAAATGGGTGTTGAATTTTGTTGAAAGCTTTCCCTGCATCTATTGAGATGATCATATGATTTTTCTCCTTCAATTTGATCATATGGTATATCACATTGATTGATTTGCATATATTGAAGAATCCTTGCATTCCTGGAATAAACCCCACTTGATCATGGTGTATGATCCTTTTAATGTGCTGTTGGATTATTTGCTAGTATTTTGTGGAGGATTTTTGCGTCTATGTTCATCAGTGATATTGGCCTGTAGTTTTCTTTCTTTGTGACATCCTTGTCTGGTTTTGGTTTCAGGGTGATGTTGGTCTCGTAGAATGAGCTTGGGAGTGTTCCTCCCTCTGCTATATTTTGGAAGTGTTTGAGAAGGATAGGTGTTAACTCTTCTCTAAATGTTTGATTGAATTCTCCTGTGAAGCCATCTGGTCTTGGGCTTTTGTTTGTTGGAAAATTTTTTTTTTCGGTATGCGGGCCTCTCACTGCTCTGACCTCTCCTGCTGCAGAGCACAGGCTCCAGACGTGCAGGCTCAGTGGCCATGGCTCACGGGCCCAGCCACTCTGCAGCATGTGGTATCCTCCTGGACAGGAGTATGAACCCACGTCCCCTGCATCGGCAGGCGGACTCTCAACCACTGAGCCACCAGTGATGTCCCTGTTGGAAGATTTTTCATCACTGTTTCAAGTTCAGTGTTTGGGATTGGTCTGTTCATATTTTGTATTTCTTCCTGATTCAGTCTTGGCAGGTTGTGCATTTCTAAGAATGTGTCCATTTCTTCCAGGTTGTTCATTTTATTGGCATAGAGTTGCTTGTAGTAATCTCTCCTGATCTTTTGTATTTCAGCAGTGTCAATTGTTACTTCTCCTTTTTCATTTCTAATTCTATTGATTTGAGTCTTCTCCCTTTTTCACGTGATGAGTCTGGCTAATGGTTTATCAATTTTGTTTATCTTCTCAAAGAATCAGCTTTTAGTTTTATTGATCTTTGGTATCGTTTCCTTCCTTTCTTTTTCATTTTTTTCTGATCTGATTTTTATGATTTCTTTCCTTCTGCTAACTTTGGTCTTTTTTTCTTCTTCTTTCTCTAATTGCTTTAGGTGCAAGATTAGGTTGTTTACTCGAGATATTTCCTGTTTCTTAAGGTAGGATGGTATTGTTATAAACTTTCCTCTTAGAACTGCTTTTGCTGGATCCAATAGGTTTTGGGTCATTGTGTCTCCATTGTCATTTGTTTCTAGGTATATTTTGATTTCCTCTTTGATTTTTCAATGATCGCTTCATTATCAAGTAGTGTACTCTTTATTCTGCATGTGTTTGCATTTTTCACAGATTTTTTCCTGCAATTGATATCCAGTCTCATAGCATAGTGGTCGGAAAAGATACTTGACACAATCTCAATTTTCCTAAATTTACCAAGGCTTGATTTGTGACCCAAGACATGATCTATCCTGGAGAATGCTCCATGAGCACTTGAGAAAAATGTGTATTCTGTTGTTTTTGGGTGGAATGTCCTATAAATATCAGTTAAGTCCATCTTGTTTAATGTATCATTTAAAGCTTGTCTTTCCTTATTAATCTTCATTTTAGATGATGTGTCCATTGGTGAAAGTGAGGTGTTAAAGTCCCACCCTATGAATGTGTTATTGTCGATTTCCCCTTTTATGGCTGTTAGTATTTGCCTTATGTATTGAGGTGCTCCTAATTTGGGTGCATACATATTTACAATTGTTATGTCTTCTTCGTCGATCAATCCCTTGATCATTATGTAGTGTCCTTCTGTGTCTCTTGTAATAGTCTTTAAAGTCTATTTTGCCTGATATGGGAATTACTACTCCAGCTTTCTTTTGATTTCAATTTGCATGGAATATCTATTTCCATCCCCTTACTTTCAGTCTGTATGTGTCTCTAGGTCTGAATTGGGTATCTTGTAGACAGCATATATATGGGTCTTGTTTTTGTATCCATTCAGCCATTCTGTGTCTTTTGGTGGGAGCATTTTGTCCATTTACATTTAAGGTAATTATCGATATGTGTGTTCCTATTCCCATTTTCTTAATTGTTTTGGGTTCGTTATTGTAGGTCTTTTCGTTCCATTGTGTTTCTTGCCTAGATAAGTTCCTTTAGCATTTGTTGTAAAGCTGGTTTGGTGGTGCTGCACTCTCTCAGCTTTTGTTTTTCTGTAAAGGTTTTAATTTCTCCATCAAATCTGGAACAGAACAGCTCAGAGATAAATCCACACATATATAGTCAGTTAATTTACAATAAAGGAGATATGAATATACAATGGGTAAAGCACAGGATCTTCAATAAGTGGTTCTGGGAAAACTGGGCAGACACATTCAAAAGAATGGAACTGGACCACTATCTTACAACATACACAAAGCTTAAAGATGGATTAAAGACTTGACTGTAAGACAAGAAACCATAAAACTCCTAGAAGAAACTTGGCAATAAACCCCTTGACACTGGTTTTGGCAAAGATATTTTTGAATTTGGCACCCAAAGCCAAGCCAACAAAAGAAAAATAAACAAATTGGACTATATCTAACTAAAAATCTGCCTTTTTTAAAAAAAAAATCTTCCATACAGCAAAAGTTAACCATTGGTTAGATGAAAAGGCTACCTACTGAATGGGAGAAACTATTTGCAAATCATTTATCTGATAAGGGGTTAATATTCAAAATGCATAAAACTCATACTACTCAATATCAAAAAACCAAATTATCCAAATTAAAATGGGCAGAAGATCTGAATAAACATTTTCCCAAAGAAGACATATAGATGGCCAACAGTTACATACAAATGTGCTCAACATCACCAATCACCAGGAAATTGCAAATTAAAACCACAATAACATATTACCTGTTAGAGTGTCGATTATGAAAAACAGAAGAAATAACAAGTGTTAAGGAAAATGTGGAGAAGAGGGAAGCCTTGTCCATTATTGGTGTGAATGTAAACTGGTTCAGCCACAATGGAAAACAGTATGGAAGTTCCTCAAAAAATTAAAAACTATTCATAACAATTAAAACATGTCTGTTCAGGGATGAATTGATAAGCAAATGTGGTGTATACACACAGTAGAATATTATTAATCTGTAAAAAGAAAGGAAAGATGACATGTACTACAATATGGATGGACCTTCAGGATGTTACATAAAGTGAAATAAAAGTCACAAAAAGAGAAATACTGAATGATTCACTGAATAGGAGATAGTTAGAGTTAAAATCATAACTAAAACCTATAATGGTGGTTTCCACAGACTGGGAGGAGGGGAGAATGGGAAATTAATTAATAGGTATAGAGTTGCAGATTCAAAAGATGAAAGGAGTTGTGGGGAATGGATGGTGATGATGGCTGCACAATAATGTGAATGTTTACTTTAAATTAAAAAAAATTTAAACTTTTTATTTTATAGTGGAGTATAGTTGATTAACAATGTTGTATTAATTTCTGGTGTATAGAAAAATGATTCAGTTATACATATACATGCATCTATTCTTTTTCAAATTCTTTTCCCAGGGGTTGTTACAAAATATTGACCAGACTTCCCTGTGCTATACAGTAAGTCCTTATTTGATATCTATATTAAATGTAGCAGTGTGTACATGTCAATTCCAAACTCCCTAACTATCCCTTTCCCCCACCCTTCCCCCCAGTAACCATAAGTTCATTCTCTCAGTCTCTGAGTATGTTTCTGTTTTGTAAATAAGTTCATTTGTATCATTTTATTTAGATTCAGCGTATGTGATATCATATGATATTTCACATTCCCTGTCTGACTTATTTTACTCAGTATGACAATCTCTAGATACATCCATGTTGTTGCAAATGGCATTATTTCATTCTTTTTAATGGCTGAGTAATATTCCATTTTATATATGTACCACATCTTCTTTATCCTTTCCTCTGTCGATAGACATTTATGTTGCTTCCATGTCTTAGCTATTGTTAACAATGCTGCAATGAACATTGGGTGCATGCATCATTTTGGACCATGTATTTCTCTGGGTGTATGCCCAGGAGTGGGACTGCAGGATCATATGGTAGCTCAATTTTTAGTTTTTTAAGGAACTTCCATACTGTTCTCCATAGTGGCTTCACCAATTTACATTCCCACCAACAGTGTAGGAGGGTTCCCTTCTCTCCACACCCTCTCCAGCAGTTATTGTTTGTAGATATTTTGATAATAGCCATTCTGAATGGTGTGAGGTGATATCTCAGTGTAGTTTTGATTTACATTTCTCTAATAATTATTGATGTTCATCATCTTTTCATGTCCCTCTTGTCCACCTGTATGTCTTCTTTGGAGAAATGTCTATTTAGATCTTCTGCTAATTTTTTGATTGGGTTGTTTATTTTGATGATATTAAACCTCATGAGCTGTTTGTAAATTTTGGAGACTACTCCCTGTTGATCACATAATTTGCAAATATTTTCTCCCATTCTGTGGGGTGTCTTTTAGTTTTGTTTATGGTTTCCTTTGTTGTGCAAAATCTTTTGAGTTTGATTAGGTCCCATTATTCTGGGAGATGGATCAAAAAGATATTGCTGTGATTTATGTCAGAAAGCGTTCTGCCTGTGTTTTCCCCTAAGAGTTTTATAGTGTCCAGTGTCACATTTAGGACTTTAATCCATTTTGGGCTTATTTTTGTATATGGTGTCAAAGAGTGTTCTACTTTCATTTTTTTACATGTAGCTGTCCTGTTTTCACAGTAGCATTTATTGAAGAGACTATCTTTACACCATTGTATAGCCTTGCCTCCTTTGTCATAGATTACTTGACCATAGGTGTGTGGGTTTATCTCTGCACTTTCAATCCTGTTCCATTGATCTATATTTCTATTTTTGTGCCAGTACCATACTGTTTTGATGACTGTAGCTTTGTAGTATAGTCTGAAGTCTGGGAGCCTGATTCCTCCAGCTCCGTTTTTCTTTCTCAAGATTGCTTTTATTATTCAGGGTCTTTTTTGTCTCCATACACATTTTAAGGATTTTTTTGTTCTAGTTCTGTGAAAAATGCCATTAGTAATTTGATAGGGATTGCAATGAATCTGTAGATTGCTTTGGGTAATATAGTCATTTTCACAATATTGATTCTTCCAATCCACGAGCATGTCTATCTTTCGATCTGCTTCTGTCATCTTTAATTTCTTTCATCAGTATCTTATAGTTTTCTGCATACAGGTCTTTTTCCTCCTTAGGTAGGTTTATTCCTAGGTATTCTATTCTTTTGATGCAATGGTAAATGGAATTGTTGCTTGAAATTCTCCTTCTGATCTTTTGTTGTTAGTGTATAGGAATGCAACATATTTCTGTGTATTAATTTTGTATTCTGCAACTTTTCCAAATTCTTTGATGAGCTCTACTAGTTTTCTGATAGCATCTTTAGAATTTTCTATGTATAGTATTATGTCACCTGCAAACAGTGACAGTTTAACTGCTTCTTTTCAATTTGGATTCCGTTTTTCCTTTCTCTTCTCTGACTGTGGTGGCTAAGACTTCAAAAACTATGTTGAATAAAAGTAATGAGAGTAGACATCCTTGTCTTGTTCCTGATCTTAGAGGAAATGCGTGAACTTTTTTTTCTTTGGCGATACACAGGCCTCTCACCATTGTGGCCTCTCCCGCTGCAGAGCAGAGCCTGCAGACATGCAGGCTCAGTGGCCACAGCTCACAGGCCCAGCCTCTCCGTGGCATGTGGCATCCTCCCAGACCGGGGCATGAACCCGTGTCCCCTGCATTGGCAGGCGGACTCTCAACCACTGCACCACCAGGGAAGCCCTGTGTGAATGTTTTTAATACCACTGATTTGTATACTTAAAGATGGTTAAAATGGTCAGTTAGGTTATGTGAATTTTAACACCATAAAAAGTTGAAAAAAAAAAGAATTCCCATATTATCACTTTTGGGAATTTATCCAAAGTAAACAAAGACACTGTCCTGAGAAGATATCATCACCCCTGTATTTATTGCACTTTTATTTAAATACAATAGACGAGACATGGAAATAATGTAAATGGCCAGTTGGGAGATGAATGGATAAATAAAATTTATGGACCATTCATTGTGCTCTAGGTGGCTTCTAACACCTGGATATGTACAAAACAATCCCCCCTCAGAGCATGTCTAAAGTCCTTAAGTTACAATGTGCCCCTTTCCACCCAATTATCTTTGTTAATTTACTGAGTTATTGCTTCCAGACTGTAGCAAAGTTCATGATGAACTTCATAATATCAAATGACTGCAGCAAATCTTCCCTTCCTGCTTATTTTTTTCTCCTATTTTCTCAACTATTTCCTTGAAGGGCCTTCAGTGCACCATAAAACCTGACCTTTAACATCTTGAGATCTCTTCATTTATTTCATCGCTTCAAGTGCAGTACTATCAATCACATACTGTTTGTGTGTGTGTGTGCGTGTGTGGTAAGAATATTTAACATGAGATCTACCCTCCTAACAAATTATTTTGTGTACAATACTGTATTGTTAACTATAGGTATGATGTTTTATGGCAGAGCTCTAGAAATTATTCATCTTGCATAACTGAAACTTTATACACCCTGAATAACAACTCTCACTTTCTCCTCCCTCTTGCCCCTGGAAAGCACCATTATGTTCCCTGCTTCTATGAATGTGACTATTTTAGATATCTAATATAAATTGTATCATGAAGTATTTGTTCTTCTGTAACTGGCTTATTTCACCTGGCATAATGTCCTCAGGGTTCATTCATATATTGCAGGATTTCTTTCTATATAAAGGCCAAATAGTATTCCACTTTATGTATATATCACATTTTTATAATCCACTTATCTCTCAGACATTTTGTTGTTTCCTTATCTTGGTTACTGTGACTAACACTGTAGTGAACATGGGACTGCAAACATCAGTCAAGAACCTGATTTTATTTTAATTTTTGGATATATACTGAGAAATGGGATTGATGAAATCATATCATATAAAAAGAATCAAGGTTCTTTTAAAAACATTTTTGAGGAGCCTCCATAGTGTTTATCATAGCATTTGCCTCATTTTACATCACCACCAAGAGTGTACAATAGTTCCCTTTTTTTCACACACTTGCCAATGTTTCTTTCTTTTTTAAATTGAGGTAGACTTGATTTACAATATTATGTTAGTTTCAGATATATAAAAGACTGATTCAAAATTTTTGTAAATTATATTCCGTTAAAAGTTGTTATAAAACATTGGCTATATTCCATGTACTGCACAATAGCATTTTTTAGAAAGAGATTTCTGTGCATTAATTTTGTATCCTGCTACTTTACCAAATTCATTGATTAGGTCTAGTGGTTTTCTGGTAGCATATTTAGGATCCTCTATATATAGTTTCATGTCATCTGCAAACAGTGACAGTTTTAACTCTTCCAATTTGGATTCCTTTTTTTTTTCTTTTTCTTCTCTGATTGCTATGGCTAAAAATTCCAAAACTGTGTTGAATAATAGTGGTGAGAGTGTGCAACCTTGTCTTGTTCCTGATCTGAGGAAATAGTCTCAGTTTTTCACCATTGAGAATGATGTTGGCTGTGTGTTTGTCATATATGGCCTTTATTATTTTGAGGTAGGTTCCCTCTATACCTACTTCTGGAGTGTTATTTTTAATCAAAAATTGGTTTGAATTTTGTCGGAAACTTTTTCTGAGGTGATCATATGTTTTTTATCCTTCAAATTGTTGATATGGTGTATCACATTGATTGATTTGCATATATTGAAGGATCCTTGCATTCCTGGGATAAACCCCACTTGCTCATGGTGTATGATCTTTTAAATGTACTGTTGGATTCTGTTTGCTAGTATTTTGTTGAGGACTATTGCATCTATATTCATCAGTGATATTGACCTGTAGTTTTGTTTCTTTGTGACATCTTTGTCTGGATTTGGTATCAGGGTGATGGTGGCCTTGTAGGATGAGTTTGGGTGTTTTCTTTCCTCTGTTATATTTTGGAAGAGTTTGAGAAGGATAGGTATTAGCTCTTCTCTAAATATTTGATAGAATTCACTTGTGAAACCATCTGGTTCTGGGCTTTTGTTTGTTGGATGATTTTTAATCACAGTTTCAATTTCAGTACTTGTGATTGGTCTGTTCATATTTTCAATTTCTTCCTGGTTCAGTCTTGGAAGGTTGTGCCTTTCTAAGAATTTGTCCATTTCTCCAGGTTGTCCATTTTATTGACATATAGTTGCTTGTAATAATCTCTCATGATCCTCTGTATTTCTGCAGTGTCAGTTGTTACTTCTCCTTTTTCATTTCTATTATTTCTATTGATTTGAGTCTTCTCCCTTTTTTTCTTGATGTGTCTGGCTAATGGGTTATCAATTTTGTTTATCTTCTCAAAGAACTAGCTTTTAGTTTTACTGATCTTTGCTATTGTTTTGTTAATTTCTTTTTCATTTACTTCTGATCTGATCTTTATGATTTCTTTCTTTCTGCTAACTTTGGGTTTTTTTTGTTCTTCTTTCTCTAATTGCTTTAGGTGTAATGATAGATTGTTTATTTGAAATTTTTCTTGTTTCTTGAGGTAAGATTGTATTGCTATAGTCCTTCAAGATGGCGGAGAAGTAAGATGTGGAGATCACCTTTCTCCCCACAAATACTTCAAAAATACATCTACATGTAGAACAACTCCTACAGAACACCTACTGAGCACTGGCAGAAAACCTCAGACCTCCCAAAATGCAAGAAAATCCCCACTTACTTGGGTAGGACAAAAGAAAAAAGAAAAACAGAGACAAAAGAATAAGGTTGGGACCTGCACCTCTGGGAAGGAGCTGTGAAGGAGGAAAAGTTTCCATGCACTAGGAAGGCCCTTCACTGGTGAACACGGCTGGTGGTTGAAGGGAAGTTTTGGAGCCATGGAGCAGAGTACAGCAACAGGGGTGCAGAGGGCAAAGTGGACAGATTCCCACACAGAGGTTCAGTGCTGACCAACACTCACCAGCCCGAGAGGCTTGTCTGCTCATCCGCTGAGGTGGGTGGGGGTTGGCAGCTGAGGCTAAGGTTTCAGAGGTCAGATCCCAGGGAGAGGACTGGGGTTGGCTGCGTGAACACTGCTTGAAGGGGGCTAGTGCACCACAGCTAGCTGGGAGGGAGTCTGGGAAAAACACTGGACCTGCTTAAGAGGCAAGAGACCATTCTTCTTGGGTACACAAGAACAGTGGATTCCTTCTCTGTCTGCCCAAAGAAGGCAAAGCACCACCTAAGCGAGCTCCAGAGATGGGCAAAAGCCGTGACTATCACCACGGACATAAGAGACAGGCATGCAATGCTAATGCTGCTGCTGCAATCACCAAGAATCCTGTGTGCAAGCACAGGTCACTATCCACACGTCCCTCCCCCACTCTCAAGGACCCTGTGCAGCATGCCACTGCCAGGTTTCTGTCATACTGGGATAAGTTCCCTGGGAGAACACAAGGCACACCTCAGGCTGTTGCAACATCATCCCGGCCTCTGCACCCACAGGCTCACACTGAATTCCAATGATAACTACCATACTCCATCCTCCCCACAGCATGAGTGAGCCAGAGCCCCCTAATCAGCCTCTGCTTTAACCTCGTCCTGTCTGGGGCTGAGCAGAAGCCTAAAGGCAAACTACATACAGAGGTAGAGCCAAAACCAAAGCTGAACCTCAGGAACTGTGTAAACAAAGAAGAGAAAGGGAAATTACTTGGTGCAGACTTAGAGCAGAGGATTAAATCGCCACAATCAACTTGAGGTATGCTGCATCTGTGGAATACCTGAATAGACAATGAATCAACCCAAAATTGAGGTGGTGGACTTTGGGAGCAACTGAAGACTTGGGGATTGCTTTCTGCAACTGACTTGTTTCTGATTTTAATGTTTATCTTAGTATAGTTTTTAACACTTGTTATCATTGGTGGATTTGTTTATAGGTTTGGTTACTCTCTTCTTTTTTATTGCCATTAAAATTTTTCTATTAAAATTAATTTTAATTATTTTATTTTATTAAAATATTTTTTCTTACATTTTTTTCTCCCTTTTCTTCTGAGTCATGTGGCTGAGAGTGTCTTGGTGCTCTGGTCAGGTGTCAGGCCTGATCATCTCAGGTGGCAGAGCCAAGTTCAGGACATTGGACCACCAGAGACCTCCTTGCCCTATGTAATATCAATCAGCATGAGCTCTCCCAGATATCTTCATCTCAATGCTAAGACCCAGCTCCACCCAATAGCTGGCAAGCTCCAATGCTGGATGTCCTATCTCAAACAACTAGCAAGACAAGAACACAAACCTACCCATTAGTAGAGAGGCTGCCTAAGATCATACTAAGTTCACAGAAACCCAAAAACACACTACCAGATGCAGCCCTGACCACCAAAATGACAAGATATAGCCTCACTAACCAGAACACAGGCACCAGTCCCCTTAAACGGGAAGCCTACAAAACTCACTGAAACTATTTTGCTCACTGGGGGGCAGACACCAAAAACAATGGGAACAACGAACTTACAGCCTGCGAAAAGGAGATGCTAATCACAGTAAGTTAAGCAAAATGGGAAGACAGAGAAATATGAAGCATATGAAGGAACAAGGTAAAAACCCACCAGAGCAAACAAATGAAGAGGAAATAGGCATTCTACCTGAAAAAGAAATCAGAGTAATGATAGTAAAGGTGATCCAAAATCTTGGACATACAATGGAGAAAATACACGAAACATTTAACAAGGACTTAGAAGAACTAAAGAGCAAACAAACAATGATGAACAATGCAATAAATGAATTAAAAATTCCCTAGAAGGAATCAATAGCAGAATAATTGAGGCAGAAGAATGGATAAGTAACCAGGAAGATAAAATAGTGGAAATAACTACCACAGAGCAGAATAAAGAAAAAAGAATAAAAAGAATTGAGGACAGTCTCAGAGACCTCTGGTACAACATTAAATGCACAACATTTGAATTACAGGGGTTACAGAAGAAGATGAGTAAAAGAAAGTGTCTGAGAACATATTTGAAGAGATTATAGTTGAAATCTCCCATAAAATGGGAAAAGATATAGTCAATCAACTCCAGGAAGTGCAGAGTCCCATACAGGATATATCCAAGGAGAAACATGCCAAGACACATATTAATCAAAGGATCAAAAATTAAATACAAAGAAAAAACTATTAAAAGCAGTAAGGGAAAAGCAACAAATAACATGCAAGGGAATCCCCATAAGGTTAACAGCTGATCTTTCAGCAGAAACTCTGCAAGACAGAAGGGAGTGGCAGAACATATTTAAAGTGATGAAAGGGAAAAATCTACAACCTAGAATACTCTACACAACAAGGATCTCATTCAGATTTGATGGATGAATTAAAACCTTGACAGACAAGCAAAAGCTAAGAGAATTCAGCACCACCAAAGCAGCTTTACAAGAAATGCTAAAGGAAATTCTCTAGGCAGGAAACACAAGACCTACTAAACGAAACCAAAACCAATAAGAAAATGGTAATAGGAACATACATATTGATAATTACCTTAAATGTAAAGGGATAAAGTGCTCCAACCAAAAGACATAGACTGGCTGAATGGATCCAAAAACAAGACCCGTATATATGTTGTCTACAAAAGACTCACTTCAGACTAGGGACACATATAGACTGAAAGTGAGGGGATGGAAAAAAACGTTCCCTGCAAATGGAAATGAAAAGAAAGCTGGAGTAGCAATTCTCATATCAGACAAAATAGACTTTAAAATCAAGACTATTGCAAGAGACAAAGAAGGACACTATGTAATGATCAAGAGATCAATCTAAGAAGAGAATATAACAACTGTAAATATTTATGCACCCAACACAGGAGCACCTCAATACATAAAGCAAATGTTAAGAGCCATAAAAGGAAAATTGACAGTAACACAATAATTGTAGGGGATTTTAACACCATCTTTTCACCAATGGACAGATCTTCAAAAATGAAAGTGTATAAGGAAACACAAGCTTCAAATGACACATTAAACAAGATCAATTTAACATATTCATAGGACATTTCATCCAAAACCAGCAGAATACACTTTATTCTCAAGTATTCATGGCACATTCACCAGGATAGATCATATCTTGGGTCACAAATCAAGCCTTGGTAAATTTAAGAAAATTGAAATAGTATGAAATATCTTTTCTGACCACAATGCTATGAGACTAGATATGAACTAAAGAAAAAACCGATAAAATATACAAACACAGGGAGGCTAAACAATACTAAATAACTGAAAGATTACTGAAGAATTCAAAGAGGAAATCAAAAAAACCTAGAAACAAATGACAATGAAAACATGATCACTCAAAACCTATGAGATTCAGCAAAAGCAGTTCTAGGAGGGAGGCTTATAGCAATACAGTCCTACCTCAAGAAACAAGAAAAATATCAAATAAACAACCTAAACTTACACTTAAAGCAATTAGAGAAAGAAGAACAAAAAAAAAACCCCACAGTTAGCAGAAGGAAAGAAATCATAAATATCAGATTAGAAATAAATGAAAAAGAAATGAAAGAAACAATAGCAAAGATCAATAAATCTAAAGGATGGTTCTTTGAAAAGATAAACAAAATTGATTAACCAATAGACAGGCTCATCCAGAAAAACAGGGAAAAGACGGAAATCAACAGTATTAGAAATGGAAAAGGAGAAGTAAAAACTGACACTGCAGAAATACAGAGGATCATGAGAGATTATTAAGAGCAACAATATGCCAATAAAATGGACAACCTGGAGAAATGGACAAATTCTTAGAAAAGCACAACCTTCTGAAACTGAACCAGGAAGAAATAGAAAATATGAACAGACCAATCACAAGTACTGAAATTGAAACTGTGATTAAAAATCTTCCAATAAACAAAAGCCCAGGACCAGATGGCTTCACAGACGAATTCCATCAAAGATTTAGAGGAGAGCTAACACCTATCCCTCTCAAACTCTTCAAAAATATAGCAGAGAGGGCTTCTCTGGTGGTGCAGTGGTTGAGAGTCCGCCTGCCAATGAAGGGGACACGGGTTCATGCCCCAGTCTGGGAAGATGCCACATGCCACGGAGTGGCTGGCCCCATGAGCCATGGCCACTGAGCCTGCGCGTCTGGAGCCTGTGCTCCTCAATGGGAGAGGCCGCAACAGTGAGAGGCCTGCATACTGAAAAAAAAAAAAGCAGAGAGAGGAACATTCCAGAACTGATGCTATGAGATCACCATCACCCTGATACCAAAACCAGACAAAGATGTCACAAAGAAAGAAAACTACAGGCCTATATCTCTGATGAACATACATGCAAAAATCCTCAACAAAATTCTAGCAAACAGAATTCAACAGCACATTAAAAGGATCTTAAACCATGATGAAGAGGGGTTTATCCCAGGGATGCAAAGATTCTTCAATATATGCAAATCAATCAATGTGATACATCGTATTAACAAATTGAAAAATAAAAACCATATGATCACCTCAATAGATGCAGAAAAAGCTTTCAAGAAAATTCAAAACCCATATATCATAAAAACCCTACAGAAAGTAGGCATAGTGGGAACTTCCTCCTCAACATAATAAAGGCCGTATATGACAAACCCACAGCCAACATCGTTCTCAATGGTGATAAACTGAAACCATTTGCACTAAGATCAGGAACAAGACGAAGTTGTCCACTCTCACCACTATTACTCAGCATAGTTTTGGAAGTTTTAACCACAGTAATCAGAGAAGAAAAAGAAATAAAAGGAATCCAAATTGGAAAAGAAGAAGTAAAGCTGTCACTGTTTGCAGATGACATGATACTATACATAGAGAATCCTAAAGAGGCTACCAGAAAACTATTAGAGCTAATCAATGAATTTGGTAAAGTAGCAGGACACAAAATTAATGCACAGAAATCTCTTGCATTCCTATACACTAATGATGAAAAGATCTGAAAGATAAATTAAGGGAGCACTCCCATTTACCATTGCCACAAAAGAATAAAATACCTAGGAATAAACCTACCTAAGGAGACAAAAGACCTGTAAACAGAAAACTATAAGACACTGATGAAAGAAATTAAAGATGATACAAACAGATGGAGAGATATACCATGTTCTTGGACTGGAAGAATGAACATTGTGAAAATCACTATACTACCCAAAGCAATTTATGGATTGAATGCAATCCCTATCAAACTACCACTGGCATTTTTCACAGAACTAGAACAAAAAAAATTCACAATTTTTTATAGAAACACAAAGGACCCTGAATAGCCAAAGCAATCTTGAGAAAGAAAAATGGAGCTGGAGGAATCAGGCTCCTGGATTTCAGACTATCCTACAAAGGTACAGTAATCAAGACAGTATGGTACTGGCACAAAAATAGAAACATAGATCAATGGAACAGGATAGAAACCCAGGGATAAACCCACTCACATATGGTCACCTTATTTCTGATAAAGGAGACAAGAATATACAGTGGAGAAAAGACAGCCTCTTCAATAAGTGGTGCTGGGAAAACTGGACATTTACATGTAAAAGAATAGAATTAGACCACGCCCTAATGCCATACACAAAAATAAACTCGAAATGGATTAAAGACCTAAATGTAATGCCAGGCACTCTACAACTCTTAGAGGAAAACATAGGCAGAACACTCTATGACATAAATCACAGTAAGATCCTTCTTGATCCACCTCCTAGAGAAATGGAAATAAAAACAAAAATAAACAAATGGGATCTAATAAAGCTTAAAAGCTTTCGCACAACAAAGGAAATGATAAACAAGATGAAAAGAGAACCCTTAGAATGGGAGAAAATATTTGCAAATGAAACAACAGAGAAAGGATTTATCTCCAAATTTACAAGCAGCTCATGCAGCTCAATATCAAAAAGCAAACAACCTAATCTAAAAATGGGCAGAAGACCTAAATAAACATTTCTCCAATGAAGATACACAGATTGCCAACAAACACATGAAAGGATGCTCAACATCACCAATCACTAGAGAAATGTAATTCAAAACTTCAATGAGGTATCATCTCACACCTGTCAGAATGGCCATCACCAAAAAATCTACAAACAATAAAGACTGGTGAGGGTGTGGAGAAGTGGGAACCTTCTTTCACTGTTGGTCCGAATGTAAATTGATTCAAACACTATGGAGAACTAAGGACGTTCCTTTAAAAACTAAAAATGGAACTACCATACGACCCAGCAATCCCACTACTGGGCATATACCCTGAGAAAACCATAATTCAAAAAGAGTCATGTACCACAATGTTCATTGCAGCACTATTTACGATAGCCAGAACATGGAAACAACCTAGGTGTCCCTCAACAGATGAATGGATAAAGAAGATGTGGCACATAAATACAATGGAAGATTACTCAGCCATAAAAAAACGAAAGTGAGTTATTTGTAGTGAGGTGGATGAACTTATAGTCTGTCATAGAGAATGAAGTACGTCAGAAAAAGAAAAACAAATACCGTATGCTAACACATATATATGGACTCTAATAAAAAGGTTATGAAAAACCTAGGGGCATGACGGGAAAAAAGACACAGACCTACTAGAGAATGGACTTGAGGACATGGTGGGGGAGAAGGTGAGAGAGTGACATGGACATATATGCACTATGAAATGTAAAATTGATACCTAATGGGAAGAAGACACATAGTACAGGGAGATCAGCTCTGTGCTTTGTGACCACCTAGAGGGATGGGAAAGGGAGAGTGGTAGGGAGGGAAACACAAGAGGGAAGGTTTATGGGGATATATGTATACATATAGCTGATTCACATTGTTATACAACAGAAACTAACACAACATTGTAAAGCAATCATACTCCAATGAAGATGTTTTTTTAAAAAAAGAATATACTGTACAACACAGGGAATATAGCCAATATTTTATAACTAGAGATGGAGTACATGCAATAAAAATTGTGACTCACTATAAAAAAAAAGAAAAAAAAAGTCTAGCCTGAAGGGAGGCACTTGGTGCCAGGTTACACTTATATGGATAAATGTGTTTTATAATAATTTATTATTTCATTGGTTTATTCATTCCTTTAATAAATATTTAATAAGAATCTTCCATGTGCAAAAAAAAAAGATTGTATTGCTATAAACTTCCCTCTTGGAACTGCTTTTGCTCAATCCCGTAGGTTTTGGGTCATCGTGTTTTCATTGTCATCTGTTTGTGGGCATTTTTAAATTTCCTCTTTGATTTCTTCAGTTATCTCTTTGCCGTTTAGTAGCATATTGTTAAGCCTGCATGTATTTGTATTTTTAAGTAATTTTTTCCTATAATTGATATATAGTCTCATGGCTTTGTGGTATGAAAATATACTTTTTATGATTTCAATTTTCTTAAATTTACCAAGGCTTGATTTGGGACCCAAGAGATGATCTATCCAGCAGAATGTTCCATGAACACTTGAGAAGAAAGTGTATTCTGTTGTCTTTGAATGGAATGTCTTATAAATATCATTTAAGTCCATCTTATCTAATGTGTCATTTAAAGCTTGTGTTTCCTTATTTATTTTCTTTTTTTTTCATTTTGAATGATCTGTCCACTGGTGAAAGAGGGGTGTTAAAGTCTCCTTGTATTATTGTTTTACTGTCAATTTCCCCTTTTATGGCTGTTAGCATTTGCCTTATGTATCGAGGTGCTCCTGTGTTGGGTGCATAAATATTTACTTTTGTTGTATCTTCTTCTTGGATTGATCCCTTGATCATTATGTAGTGTCCTTCTTTGTCTCTTACAATAGTCTTTATTTTAAAGTCTATTTTATCTGATATGAGAATTGCTACTCCAGCTTTCTTTTCATTTCCATTTGCATGGAGTATCTTTTTCCATCCCCTCACTTTCAGTCTGTATGTGTCCCTACGTCTGAAGTGAGTCCCTTGTAGACAGCATATATACAGGTCTTGTTTTGGTATCTAGCAGCCAGTCTGTGTCTTTTGGTTGGGACATTTACATTTAAGGTAATTATCAATATGTATGTTCCTATTCCCATTTTCTTAATTGTTTTGGGTTTGTTATTGTAGGTCTCTTCCTTCTCTTGTGTTTCCTGCCTAGAGAATTTCAACATTTGTTGTAAAGCTGGTTTGGTGGTGCTGAATTCTCTTAACTTTTGCTTGTCTGTAAAGGTTTTAATTTCGCCATTGAATCTGAATGAGATCCTTGATGGCTAGAGTAATCTTGGTTGTAGGTTTTTCCTTTTCATCACTTTAAATATGTCCTCCTACTCCCTTCTGGCCTTCAGAGTTTCTGCTGAAAGATCAGCTGTTAACCTTATGGGGATTCCCTTGTATGTTATTTGTTGCTTTTCCCTTGCTGCTTTTAATATTTGTTCTTTGTATTTAATTTTTCATTCTTTGATTAGTATGTATCTTGTCATGTTTCTCCTTGGATTTATCCTATATAGGACTCTCTGTGCTTCCTGGAATTGATTGACTATTTCCTTTTCCATGGTAAGGAAATTTTCAACTATAATCTCTTCAAATATTTTCTCAGACCCTTTCTTTTTCTCTTCTTCTTCTGCGATCCTATAATTCGAATGTTGTTACATTTAATATTGTCCCAGAGGTCTCTGAGACTGTCCTCAATTCTTTTCATTCTTTTTTCTTTATTCTGCTCTTGGCAGTTATTTCCACTATTTTTCCTTCCAGGTCACTTATCTGTTCTTCAGCCTCAGTTATTCTGCTATTGATTCCTTCTAGAGAATTTTTAATTTCATTTATTTTGTTGTTCATCATTGTTTGCTCTTTAGTTCTAGTTCCTTGTTAAACGTTTCTTGTATTTTCTGCATTCTGTTTCCAAGATTTTGGATCATCTTTACTATCATTACTCTGAATTATTTTTCAGATAGATTTCCTATTTCCTCTCATTTGTTCAGTCTGGTGGGTCTTTTTCCTTGCTCCTTCATCTGCTGTCTATTTCTCTGATTGTTATTATCTGGTGCCAGGAAGTCTCTGGTGGTCCAATGTCCTGGACTCAGCTCCCCCCTCCTCAGAGGCTCAAGCCTGACACCTGGCTGGGGCACCAAGTCCCTGCCAGCCACACAGCTCAGAATAAAGGGAAGAAAAAAAGGAAAAAAAATAAATAAAAAGAAGAGAGCACCAAAACCAATGAAAAAATCCACCAATGATAACAAGCACTAAAAACTAAATTTTGATAAACATAAAAACCAGAAACAAATCAGATGGAGAAAGCAAACCCCAAGACTACATTTGCTCCCAAATTCCACCATCTCAATTTTGGGATCATTCATTGTCTATTCAGATATTCCACAGTTGCAGGGTTCATCAAGTTGATTTGGGGATTTAATCCACTGCTCCTGAGGCTGCATGGAGAAATTTCCCTTTCCCTTCTTTGTTAGCCCAGCTCCTGACATTCCACTTTGGTTTTGGCTGTGACTCTGCATGTAGGTCATTCTTAGACATCTGTTCCCCTCTCAGACAGGAGGGGATTAAAGCAGCTGTTGATTAGGGCTCTCTTGCTCACTTATGCTGGGGGGAAGGAGAGGTACAGAATATGGGGTGAGCCTGCAGTGAAAGAGGCCAGCATAAGATTGCAACAGTCTGATGCATGCTGTGTGCTCTCCCAGGGAAGTTGTCCCTTGACCTCGGTCCCCTGACAGTGGTGTACTGCCCAGGCTCCTGGGGGGTGTGGGTAGTGACCTGTGCTTGCACACAGGATTCTTGGTGGCAGTGGCAGCAGTGTTAGCATTTCATGCCCGTCTCTGGGATCTGAGCTCATACCCATGGCTCATGCCCAGCTCTGGAGCTCGATTAGGTTGTGCTCTGCCTTCTGTGGGCACATGGGGAAGGAATCCCCTCTCCTTGCACACCCTGAAACAATGGTTCCTTACCTCTTCAGCAGGTCCAGACTTTTTTCCAACTCCCTCCCAGCTAGCGTGGTGAGCTAGCTCCCTCAGGCTGTCTTCATGCAGCCAACCCCAGTCCTCTCCCTGAGACCTGACCTCTGAAGCCCTAGTCTCAGCTCCCAGCCCCCACCTGCCCCAGTGGGTGAGCAGACTCGCATCTCAGGTTGGTGAGTGCTGGTCTTCACTGATACCCTGTTCAGGAATCTCTCCACTTTGCTCTCTGCACCCCTGTTGCTGCACTCTCCTCCATGACTTCTCCCCCACCCACCCCCCATCCTCACCAGTGAAGGGGTTCCCTAGTGTGTGGAAACTTTTCCTCCTTCACAACTCCCTCCCAGAGGTGCAGGTCCTGTCCTTATTCTTTTGTCTCTGTTTTTTCTTTTTTCTTTTGCCTTACCCAGGTGTGTGGGGATTTTCTTCCCTTTTGGGAACTCTGAGGTCTTCTGCCATTGTTCAGTAGGTGTTCTGTAGGAGTTGTTTCACATGTAGATGTATTTCTGATGCGTTTGTGGGGAGGAAGGTGATCTTCACATCTTACTCCTCTTCCACCTTGAAGGTCTCCCTCAAAACTGAGGACTTAAGCCTGGTGAAGCCTCTCAGATAGTTCTAAGGGACCACTCTGAAGACATAAAGGAGGAGCCAAGATATCTAGCAGTTTTTACAACAAAGACCAGGTAGTTGAAACATTAAAATATTACTGTTACGTAAAAAAAATATATCTCGAGTGAAAGGAATTAGTGCTTTTCTATGTGTGAAGATGCAAGAGTCTAGACTTATTGAAATCATTCCTTTGATATGCACCTTGGCTATCTGGGGCCAGTATCCTACGATTTCTCATCCTGAGTCTCCTCAGGGTGCACTGTCAGGGGTGGCTGCAGAGGCTGATAACCTGATTGTGGGCATCCTGTTTCTATCCTGAGTTTCCTCAGGGCTCACTGTTGGGTTGGCTATAATGTGATGGCTTGATGCCTGCAACATCATTTGTTTACTGATATGGCAGGCAACAGTTTTTTCAATGACAGATAGAAGTTTGCATTTCTGAGCATCCCCTTGGAGATTTCCAACCTGATATTCATCCTAAGTAGTTTATCAAGTGATTCCTTACAACTCTCTTGAAGTGTTCGTGTAATTTTAACTTTCCTCATTTGTATGAGACCACCAAAGATGGCTGTTTGCTTGCTCTCTGTACATCCGCTGCTCAACCTGTCCCTGCTTCACCTACGTCCTAGTAACATGACTGACCTTCTCCCTTAATTGTAGAGCCCAATCAGTAAATACTTACATACTTGCCCCCCTCCTCCTCTAGTGATTGTTCTACTCTGAATGTCAGAATGGCTCACCTTTGATAGTTTAACAAGAGGAAGACATCTGCCCCAGGAAGGTATTTAGCCCAAGTGGCTAAGACGGGCTATGAGTGCTGTGCCCCTTGGCTGGTTTCCCTGGTAACCAATGAGCCAATCTGATGTCAGTTCCCCCTATAACTGGTAGTATCCCTAGTCCCCTTAGGAGTGAAGATTGCCACCATGTCCTTCCCTGCTGTCCAATGCACAGCAGTGGTGGAGTGACCCTCTAGGACCTTGCTTCCAACATATGAGATCCCCCAATCCATTAAACTGTTAATGTCTCTGTTGTTGACTCTGGGTTCTTTCTTTGGTCTTGAAGATGGGCAAGTAAAGGTTTTGCAGGCCTGTGTGGTGCAGCTCAATAACATCTCATTACAATTCCAGTGATCCATTCCTTAAATCTCTCTCTTCCCAGGATGCTCTGGTCCCCATGGCATGCCCTTTCCAGAGTCTGTCCCCTGGAGAAGGACAGTTCATTATTCTCCATCATGCTTCTCTTCTTTCAGGATCCTAAACTCAGTCAGATATAGAATTAAGTGATCTAATAAAAATACTCAATTCATTCCTTTTTATGGCTGAGTAATACTCCATTGTATATATGTGCCACAACTTCTTTATCCATTCATCTGTTGATGGACATTTTGGTTGCTTCCATGTCCTGGCTATTGTAAATAGAGCTGCAATGAACATTTGGTACATGACTCTTTTTGAATTATGGTTTTCTCAGGGTATATGCCCAGTAGTGGGATTGCTGAGTCGTATGGTAGTTCTATTTGTATTTTTTAAAGGAACCTCCATACTGTTCTCCATAGCAGCTGTGTCAATTTACATTCCCATCAACAGTACAAGAGGGTTCCCTTATCTCCACACCCTCTCAAGCATTTATTATTTGTAGATTTTTTGACAATGGTCTTTCTGACTGGTGTGAGGTGATACCTCATTGTAGTTTTGATTTCTCTAATGATTAGTGATGTTGAGCATCCTTTCATGCAGTGTCCATCGACAGATGAATGGATAAAGAAGATGTGGCACATGTATACAATGGAATATTACTCAGCCATAAAAAGAAATGAAATTGAGTTATTTGTAGTGACGTGGATGGACCTAGAGACTGTCATACAGAGTGAAGTAAGTCAGAAAGAGAAAAACAAATACCATATGCTAACACATATATATGGAATCTAAAAAAAGAAAGGTCAGAAGAACCTAGGGGAAAGATGGGAATAAAAATGCAGACCTACCAGAGAATGGACTGGAGCATATGGGGAGGGGATCGGTAAGCTGGGACAAAGTGAGAGAGCGGCATGGACATATATACACTACCAAATGTAAAATAGATAGCTAGAGGTGGGCAGCCGCATGGCACAGGCAGACTAGGTCAGTGCTTTGTGATCTCCTGGAGGGGTGGGATGGGGAGGGTGTGAGGGAGGGAGATGCAAGAGGGAAGAGATATGGAGACAAGTGTATATGTGTAACTGATTCACTTTGTTGTAGAGCAGAAACTGACACACCATTGTAAAGCAATTACACTCTAATAAAGATGTTAAAAAATACTAAATTCTTTCTATTTTATAACTCTCTTGTTTGTAATTAATTTTTTTGCTTGTTTCAAAGACAGGAGCTTGGACTTTATTAGCACCCATGTTTTTCACAACTGTATCCCAATAGTTGTGAACAACATGGGTGCTAATAAAGTACTTGACACCTGGTTAATACTTAATAATATCTGCTGCAAGAATGAATGAACTATATTAATCAAGAAGACAGATAATGTTTTATATAACACTATACCCACTAGATTTAGGTTCATCTGTGAGTGACAGAACCCAAGAAAACTGTGGCTTAAATAAGATTAAGTTTATTTATCTTTTATAGAAAAGGATAAAAATAAGCAGTCCATGATTGTTGAGTGGTTTCATAAAGTCCTCAGTGACCCAGTCTCCTTCTGTCTTACTGTTCTGCCATCCTCAGCATGTGGCTTCTACCACCTAGTTCAAGATAGCAATGTGAATTCCAGCTGTGACATCTGCTTTCCAGCTGCCAGGAAGAAAGGTGGGTTGAAGATATAAATTTCCCTTCCTTTAAGGATACTTGCTATGAACTGAATTGTGTCCCTCCCCTGAAAATTTGTATGTTGAAGTCCTAACTCCCAGCGTGATGGTATTTGGAAACGGGAATCTTTGGGAGGTAATTAGGGTTAGATGATATGAGGGTAGGACATTCTTAGTGAGATTAGTACCCTTAAAAAAAGAGACACCATGTCTCTCTCTCCTGCAAATGAAGAAGAGTTTATGTGAGGACACAGACATATGGTTGCCAACTACAAGCAAGAGAAGAGGCATCAGAATGAAGCCTACCTTGTTGATTCCTTCATCTTGGACTTTCCAGCCTCTAGAACTGTGAGAAATAAATTTCTGTTTTTTAAACCACACAGTCTATGGAGTTTGTTTTTGGGAACCTGAGCAGACTGATATAATGATTTTTTGGAAGATATACAAATTTAGTTTTCAAATAAAAACAATATTGAAATCTTGCCTTTGTCTAACATGATGCAACTATCTCTTACACAACCAAAAACTTGCTAAATCTCTTCCCCCAAAATGAATCAAAGTCTGGTGAAATCACATATTTTACTTTGATATACTTCAATTTAAATAAGAAATGTGAAGATAACGAGTAGTAACACATTTTATGTTAGATGGGAGGAGAATGGGAGAAAAGAGAAAAAATTGGTTAACTCACACAATATATTTGATATTCATATCAAAATAAGTATGAAATATAACCATAATAGTCCTTGTTTCTGCATCTGGTCACATGATCATAACTGTTGTTTATAACTACCTCTCACACTATCCATTCTGTATTCCTTTTGCTCTCAGCAAGCATATTATCTAGTCATAATTCCCTGACTGGTAGTTTGACCTAAACTTTATTCCTGCAAAGTCTAGGCCATTAAAAGCTCTACCTGAATTGGTTTGTTTTAGCTTCACATTTACTTTAGTCACAAATCATGAGAGTATAAAGTGGTACTCAAGGGGGTTTCTTGCATTCATTATATTCCTATATAACCCCATTGGGAAGAAGCAACCCATTTCTCCTTGATATTCAGTGCCAATCACTACTGCTAGTACACTAATCTCTTCTTTGTTGACTTTAAGCATAAGAAGATTAAAGTGTTCATGTGGTAGTCTCATCTACCATTACTGTGTCCCCTGTTGGAAGCTTTTCTCCATTGTGAACCAAATCTTCTATACCTGTATAGCCCAGGGTCATGGAGATGGAAATGGTGTTAGTGGATCACTAAAAGTAGTAGTGAGAGGAGCCACTCTCTTGGGAGCCACCTCTTGGTTCCTGGACCCATGAATTCTGGTGGTAGAAGAAATAGCACCAATATTGGTTATTGATTTAGAGGATATACCACATCCTGGAAGATACTACTCTAGCCTCACAAGGTGTTTCCTATATCTTTCAAAGGTCTATTCTACAAAATTATCAGGCTGTATGCTTCAGGGTAAAAAAGAACACGATAAGATGAGTGAATTCTATGAGCATGGGCCAATAGCTGTGCTTCATTTGCTGTAAAATGGGTTTCTTGGTAAGAAGTAATTCTATATAGAATAGCATGAAGATAAATAAGTCAGTTAATGGATAGTGGTTTCAGCAGAAATTTTGCAGATGGGAAAGGCAGAGTAAGTGTCTATTCCAATGAGAACACAATGTCCCCCTACTATGATGAAAATAGTACCATGTAATCAATCTGTCACTAGGTGGCTGGCTAATTTCCCTGGAGAATGGTGTTTTGGGAATTCTCATGGCCCAACTCACTTCATCCAATGCTCACTTCCTGGGGGAAGGTGGTGGAAGAGTAAGATGTGGAGATCACCTTCCTCCCCACAGATACACCAGAAATTCATCTACACGTGGAACAACTCTTACAGAACACCTACTGAATGCTGGCAGAAGACTTCAGACCCCCCAAAAGGCAAGAAACTCCCCACGTACCTGGGTAGGGCAAAAGAAAAAAGAATAAACAGAGACGAAATGATAGGGATGGAACCTGCACCAGTGTGAGGGAGCTGTGAAGGAGGAAAGGTTTCCACACACTAGAAAGCCCCTTCGTGGGTGGAGACTGCAGGTGGTGGAGGGGGAAAGCTTCCGAGTAGCAGAGGAGAGCACAGCCACAGGGGAGCGGAGGGCAAAGTGGAGAGATTCCCGCACAGAGGATCAGTGCCAAATGGCGCTCACCAGGCCGAGGGGCTTGTCTGCTCACCCGCGGGGGCGGGCGGGGCTGGGAGCTGGGGCTCAGGCTTCGGTTGGAGCGCAGGGAGAGGACTGGGGTTGGCGGCTTGAACACAGCCTGAAGGGGTTAGTGCACCACGGCTGGCTGGGAGGGAGTCCGGGAAAAAGTCTGTACTTGCCAAAGAGGCAAGAGACTTTTTCTTCCCTCTTTGTTTCCTGGTGCACAAGGAGAGGGGATTAAGGACACTGCTTAAAGGAGCTCCAGAGATGGGTGCGAGCTGTGGCTAAAAGTGCAGACCCCAGAGGCGAGCATGGGATGCTGGGGCTGCTGCTGCCACCGCCAAGGGGTCTGTGTGCCAGCATAGGTCACTGTCCACACCCCCTTTCTGGGGAGCCTGTGCAGCCCACCATTGCCGGGGTCCTGGAATCCAGGGACGGCTTCCCCAGGAGAGCGCACAGTGCGCCATGGGCTGGTGCAATGTCACGACGGCCTCTGCCACCACAGGCTCGCCCTGCACCCCATACCCCTCCCTCCCCCCAGCCTGAGTGAGCCAGAGTCCCTGAAGCAGCTGCTCCATTAACCCCTTCCTGTCTGAGCGAAGAACAGTCGCCCTCTGGCGACCTACACACAGAGGCGGGGCCAAATCCAAAGCTGAGACCCAGGAGCTGTTAGAATAAAGAAGAGAAAGGGAAATCTCTCCCAGCAGTCTTAGAAGCAGCGGATTAAAGTTCCACAATCAACTTGATGTACCCTGCATTTGTGGAATACATGGATAGACAACGAATCATCCCAAATTGAGGAGGTGGACTTTGAGAGCAAGATTTATGATTTTTTCGCTTTTTCCTCTTTTTGTGAATGTGTATGCTTCTGTGTGAGATTTTGTCTGTATAGCTTTGCTTCCACCATTTGTCCCAGGGTTCTAGCCGTCCGTTTTTTTTTTCTTTTTAAATATTTTTTAATAATTATTTTTTATTTTAATAACTCTATTATATTTTATCATACTTTATTCTGTTTTATTAATCTTCTCTCTATCCTTTTTCCTACCTTCCCTCCTTCCTCCCTCCCTCCGTCCTTTCTTTCTTTCTTTTTTTCTTTCTACTTCTACTAACTCTTTCTTCTCATTTTTCTCCCTTTTATTCTGAGCCGTGTGGATGAAATACTCTTGGTGCTGCAACCAGGACTCAGTGCTGTGCCTCTGAGGTGGGAGAGACAATGTCAGTCAGGAAACTGGTCCACAAGATACCTACCAGCTCCACATAATATAAAATAGCAAAAATCTCCCAGAGATCTCCATCTCAACACCAGCACCCAGCTTCACTCAACGACCAGCAAGCTACAGTGCTGGACACCCTATGCCAAACAACTAGCAAGACAGGAACACAACCCCACCCATTAGTAGAGAGGCTGCCTAAAATCATAATATGGCTTCAGACACCCCAAAACACACCATCAGATGTGAATCTGTCCACCAGAAAGCCAAGATCGAGCCTCATCCACCAGAACACAGGCACCAGTCTCCTCCAACAGGAAGCCTACACAACCCACTGAAACAAACTTAGACACTGGGGACAGACACCAAAAACAAAGGGAACTACGAACGTGCAGCCTGCAAAAAGGAGAACCCAAACACAGTAAGATAAGCAAAATGAGAAGACAGAAAAACACAGAGCAGGTGAAGGAGCAAGGTAAAAACCCACCAGATCTAACAAATGAAGAGGAAATAGGCAGTCTACCTGAAAAAGAATTCAGAATAATGATAGTAAAGATGACCCAAAATCTTGGAAATAGAATAGACAAAATGCAAGAAACATTTAACAAGGACCTAGAAGAACTAAAGATGAAACAAGCAATGATGAACAACACAATAACCGAAATTAAAAATACTCTACAAGGGATCAATAGCAGAATAACTGAGGCAGAAGAACGGATAAGTGATGTGGAAGATAAAATAGTGGAAAAAACTACTGCACAGCAGAATAAAGAAGAAAACAATGAAAGGAACTGAGGACAGTCTCAGAGACTTCTGGAACAACATTAAATGCACCAACATTCCAATTATAAGGGTTCCAGAAGAAGAAGAGAAAAAGAAAGGGACTGAGAAAATATTTGAAGAGATTATAGTTGAAAACTTCCTTAATATGGGAAAGGAAATAGTTAATCAAGTCCAGAAGGAAAAGAGAGTCCCATACAGAATAAATACAAGGAGAAAAACACCAAGACACTTATTAATCAAACTGTCAAAAATTAAACACAAAGAAAACATATTAAAAGCAGAAAGGGGAAAACAACAAATAACACACAAGGGAATCCCCATAAGGTTAACAGCTGATCTCTCAGCAGAAACTCTATAAGCCAGAAGGGAATGGCAGGACATATTTAAAGTGATGAAGAAGAAAAACTTGCAACCAAGATTACTCTACCCAGCAAGGATCTCATTCAGATTTGATGGAGAAATTAAAAACTTTACAGACAAGCAAAAGCTGAGAGAGTTCGGCACCACCAAAGCAACTTTACAACAAATGCGAAAGGAACTTCTCTAGTCAAGAAACAGAACAGAAGGAAAATACCTACAATAACAAATGCAAAACAATTAAGAAAATGGGAATAGGAAGATACATATCGATAATTACCTCAAATGAAAATGGACTAAATGCTCCCACCAAAACACACAGATTGGCTGAATGGATACAAAAATAAGACCCATATATATACTGTCTACAAGAGACCCACTTCAGACCTAGAGACACGTAAAGACTGAAAGTAAGGGGATGGAAATAGATATTCCATGCAAATCGAAATCAAAAGAAAGCTGGAGTACCAATTCCCATATCAGACAAAATAGACTTTAAAATAAAGACAATTAGAAGAGACAAAGAAGGACACTACATAATGATCAAGGGATCGATCGACAAAGAAGACATAACAATTGTAAATATTTATGCACCCAACATAGGAGCACCTCAATACATAAGGGAAATACTAACAACCACAAAAGGGGAAATTGACTGTAACACACTCATAGTAGGGGACTTCAACACCCCACTTTCACCAATGGACAGATCATCCAAAATGAAAATAAATAAGGAAACACAAGCTTTAAATGATACATTAAAAAAGAAGCAGTTAATTAATATTTATAGGACATTCCATCCAAAAACAACAGAATACACATTTTTCTCAAGTGCTCATGGAGCATTCTCCAGGATAGATCATATCTTGGGCAACAATTCAAACCTTGGTAAATTTAAGAAAATTGAAATTGTATCAAGTATCTTTTCCGACCACAATGCTATGAGACTAGATATCAATTACAGGAAAAGATCTGTAAAAAATACAAACACATGGAGGCTAAACAATACACTACTTAAGAATGAAGTGATCATTGAAGAAATCAAAGAGGAAATCAAAAAATACCTAGAAACCAATGACAATGGAACACGATGACCCAAAACCTATGGGATGCAGCAAAAGCAGTTCTAAGAAGGAAGTTTATAGCAATACAATCGCACCTTAAGAAACAGGAAACATCTCGAATAAACAACCTAACATTGCAAATAAAGCAATTAGAGAAAGAAGAACAAAAAAGCCCCAAAGTTAACAGATGGAGAGAAATCATAAAGATCAGATCAGAAATAAATGAAAAAGAAATGAAGGAAAGAATAGCAAAGATCAATAAAACTAAAAGTTGGTTATTTGAGAAGATAAAGAAAATTGATATACCATTAGCCAGACTCATAAGGAAAAAAAGGGAGAAGACTCAAATAAATACAATTAGAAATAGAAAAGGAGAAGTAACAACTGACACTGCAGAAATACAAAAGATCATGAGAGATTACTACAAGGAACTCTATGCCAATAAAATGGACAACCTGGAAGAAATGGACAAATTCTTAGAATTGACCAACCTGCCAAGACTGAATAAGGAAGAAATAGAAAATATGAACAAACCAATCACAAGCAATGAAATTGAAACTGTGATTAAAAATCTTCCAACAAACAAAAGCCCAGGACCAGATGGCTTCACAGGCGAATTCTATCAAACATTTAGAGAAGAGCTAGCACCTGTACTTCTCAAACTCTTCCAAAATATAGCAGAGGGAGGAACACTCCCAAACTCATTCTATGAGGCCACCGTCACCTTGATACCAAAACCAGAGAAAGATGTAACAAAGAAAGAAAACTACAGGCCAATATCACTGATGAACATAGATGCAAAAATCCTCAACAAAATACTAGCAAAGAGAATCCAACAGCACATTAAAAGTATCAAACACCATGATGAAGTGGGGTTTATTCCAGCAATGCAAGGATTCTTCAATATATGCAAATCAATCAACGTGATACACCATATTAACAAATTGAAGGAGAAATACCACGTGATCATCTCAATAGATGAAGAGAAAGCTTTCGACAAAATTCAACACCCATTTATGATAAAAACCTTGCAGAAAATAGGCATAGAGGGAACTTTCCTCAACATAATAAAGGCCATATATGACAAACCCACAGCCAACATCATCCTTAATGGTGAAAAACTGAAACCATTTCCACTAAGATCAGGAACAACACAAGGCTGCCCACTCTCAACACTCTTATTCAACATAGTTTTGGAAGTTTTAGCCATAGAAATCACAGAAGAAAAGGAAATAAAAGGATTCCAAATCAGGAAACAAGATGTAAAGCTGTCACTGTTTGCAGATGAATCCTAAAAATGCTACCCAAAATCTACTAGAGCTAATCAATGAATTTGGCAAAGTAGCAGAATACAAAATTAATGCCCAGAAATCTCTGGCATTCCTGTATACTAATGATGAAAAATCTGAAAGTGAAATCAAGAAAACACTTCCATTTACCATTGCAACAAAAAGAATAAAATATCTAGGAATAAACATACCTAAGGAGACAAAAGACCTGTATGCAGAAAATTATAAGGCAATGATGAAAGAAATTAAAGATGAGAGAGATATGTAGATGGAGAGATATATCATGTTCCTGGATTGGAAGAATCAATATTGTGAAAATGACTCTACTACCCAAAGCAACCTACAGATTCAATGCAATCCCTATCAAAGTACCACTGGCATTTTTCACAGAACTAGAACAAAAAATTTCAAAATTTGTATGGAAAAACAAAAGACCACGAATAGCCAAAGCAATCTTGAGAACGAAAAACGGAGCTGGAGGAATCAGGCTCCCTGACTTCAGACTATACTACAAAGCTACAGTAATCAAGACAGTGTGGTACTGGCACAAAAACAGAAAGATAGATAAATGGAACAGGATAGAAAGCCCAGAGATAAACCCATACACATATGGTCACCTTATCTTTGATAAAGGAGGCTGGAATATACAGTGGAGAAAGAACAGCCTCTTCAATAAATAGTGCTGGGAAAACTGGACCATTACATGTAAACGTATGAGATTAGATCACTCCCTAACACCATACACAAAAATAAGCTCAAAATGGATTAAAGACCTACATGTAAGACCAGACACTATCAAACTCTTAGAGGAAAACATAGGCAGAGTACTCTATGACATAAATCACAGCAAGATCCTTTTGGACCCACCTCCTAGAGAAATGAAATAAAAACGAAAATAAACAAATAGCACATAATGAAACTTCAAAGCTTTTGCATAGCAAAGGAAACCATAAACGAGACCAAAAGACAACCCTCAGAATGGGAGAAAATATTTGCAAATGAAGCAACTGACAAAGGATTAATCTCCAAATTTATAAGCAACTCATGCAGCTCTATAGCAAAAAAACAGACAACCCAATCCAAAACTGGGCAGAAGATCTAAATAGATATTTCTCCAAAGAAGATATACAGACTGCCAACAAACACATGAAAGAATGCTCCACATGATTAACCATTAGAGAAATGCAAATTAAAGCTAAAATGAGATATCATCTCACACCGGGCAGAATGGCTATCATCAAAAAATCTAGAAAGAATAAATGCTGGAGAGTGTGTGGAGAAAAGAGAACAGTTTTGCACTGCTGTTGGGAATGTTAATTGGTACAGCCACTATAGAGAACAGTATGGAGGTTCCTTAAAAAACTACAAGTAGAACTACCATATGACCCAGCAACCCCACACTTGGGCATATATCCTGAGAAAACCATAATTCAAAAAGAGTCATGTACCAAAATTTTAATTGCAGCTCTATTTACAATAGCCCAGAGATGGAAACAAACTAAGTGTCCATCATTGGATGAATGGATAAAGAAGATGTTGCACATATATACAATGGAATATTACTCAGCCATAAAAAGAAACGATATTGAGTTATTTGTAATGAGGTGGATAGACCTAGAGTCTGTCATACAGAGTGAAGTAAGTCAGAAAGAGAAAGACAAATATCATATGCTGACGCATATATATGGAATTTAAGAAAAAAAATGCCATGAAGAACCTCGGGTTAAAACAGGAATAAAGACACAGAACTACTTGAGAATGGACTTGAGTTTATGGGGAGGGTGAAGGGTAAGCTGTGACAAAGTGCAAGAGAGGCATGGACATATATACACTATCAAACGTAAGGTACATAACTAGTGGGAAGCAGCCGCATAGCACAGGGAAATCAGCTCGATGCTTTATGACCACCTGGAGGGGTGGGATAGGGAGGGTGGGAGGGAGGGGGACGCAAGAGGGAGGGATATGGGAACAGATGTACATGTATAACTGATTCACTTTGTTATAAAGCAGAAACTAAAAAAAAAAAAAAGGGTCATGTACCAAAATGTTCATTGCAGCTCTATTTACAATAGCCCAGAGATGGAAACAACCTAAGTGTCCATCATCGGATGAATGGATAAAGAAGATGTGGCACATATATAAAATGGAATATTACTCAGCCATAAAAAGAAATGAAATTGAGCTATTTGTAATGAGGTGGATAGACCTAGAGTCTGTCATACAGAGTGAAGTAAGTCAGAAAGAGAAAGACAAATACCGTATGCTAACACATATATATGGAACTTAAGAAAAAAATGTCATGAAGAACCTAGTGGTAAAACGGGAATAAAGACACAGACCTAGTTGAGAATAGACTTGAGGATATGGAGAGGGCGAATGTAAGCTGTGACAAAGCGAGAGAGAGGCATTGACATATATACACTACCAAACGTAAGGTAGATTGCTAATGGGAAGCAGCAGCATAGCACAGGGATATCAGCTCGGTGCTTTGTGGCCGCCTGGAGGGGTGGGATAGGGAGGGTTGAAGGGAGGGAGACGCAAGAGGGAAGGGATATGGGAACAGATGTATATGTATAACTGATTCACTTTGTTATAAAGCAGAAACTAATACACCATTGTGAAGCAATTATACTCCAATAAAGTTGTTAAAAAATAAATAAAATAAATTTTATGCACACTCCCCCCACAAAGAATGCTCACTTCCTGCACTCCCTTGTACTCATCCCATAATTCAAGTCTGTTATGCTTCCTCCCAAATTTAGCTGTTGGTTTTATATTGGCCTGCTAAACTCACAATCTGATTTGGATCCCTTCCTTTGCCTTTTCTTTTATTCTCCTTCACAGTTACTTATACTATGTGGACATTGTTGCTGCCAGTGGTTTGACCATAACCACTCATATTTGTGGTTTATTTTGGGCACCGTGTCATTTGGTTTGTTAAAGATGTTGTCCATGGCTTTTTCTGGTGCTATCCTTGTGTCTCCTTCTAGTTTGCTTTCTTTTATTTTCTATTTTTAGGGAGCATGAGAGATTCACAGAGATTAAACAAATAATGCCTCTGTTACAACCACCTTGCTTTCAGGTTGTATTGATATACTTCCAAAACTCCCCAAATGTGTTAATGTGCAGTCAGAATTGGGAATCAACACTATAGAGGGGTTTAGAGAGTATGAGCACTTGGAAAATCCAAGTGTCTGGATTTTCACTCTTCCTTCTGCTGCAGGACTGGAACGAACTAAGAGGAGAAGTTGGAGAGGTCCTAAGAGGTCTCATCCAGGCCCAAAACTCATTAAATCAGCATTCAACCAGGAGCCAAGCTTCCTTTCATCTCCATGAGAATTACAGGGCAAGGAAGTAACCCCCATGCTATTGTAAGATTTGACTAAAATGCAGCACAAATCCCTGGAACTGTTCATGTTCTGTGTGCCCTGGGGTAGGGTTTTCTCACAACCCATCTTGACCACGTCTGAATAGTACATTTAACCAAAATTCTCTGTTTGCTACAACAATTAATGCATAGGTTGGCTCTCTTATTAAGTAGGTCACAGGCAGCTCAGGCTAAATTACATGTATTAAGGCCTCAGGTATGTTCAAGATTCCATTCCAAGTTTGTTTCTTTCTTTTTTAAAATTAATTTTTTTGGAGTATGGTTTCTTTACAAGGCTGTCTTAGCCTCCACTGCACAACAAAATGAATCAGCTAAGTCTCTTGATTTCAATATTATTATTCAACTCTGGTTTTTATCTGAGCAAAAATTCAAAACAAAACCAACCATCCCTCCCCAAATGAAAACAGAAAAGCCAACATGAAGCTGTCTCCCAATGATAGGATAATTTGTTATTTCAGAGTAGAAATGTTAGGTGTAGAGACTTCAGAACATTTGTCTCATATGGTTGTATTTACTTACCCACTCCTCCTCCACCGCTATTCGAAGTTTCTAGTGACTGGCTGAAATTTCTCTGTGCATGGTTTCAGTTTCCAGTTTTTTTTTGCTGCAGCAGCTGCTATGGTTCTCTTCCCAGTGAATTTGAGGTTCTTGATGTCTCATTGCAGAAAGAATTCAGTGAGAAACAAAGTTATAGTTAAGAAGTGGATTTATTTAGAAAGAAACACACTCCACAGACAGAGTATGGGCCATCTCATAAGGCGAGAGAGCCTCGAAATATGGTGTGGTTAGTTTTATGGGCTGGGTAATTTCATAGGCTAATGAGGAGAGGATTATTCCAATTATTTTGGGGAAGAGGTGTAGATTTCCAGGAATTGGGCCACCGCCTGCTTTTCAGCCTTTTATTGTTAGCCTCAGAACTGTCATGGTGCTGGTGGGTGTATCATTTAGCATGTTAATGTATTACAATGTGTGTATAATGAGGCTCAAGGTCCACTGGAAGTCAAACATTCCACCATCTAGGACCTAGTTGGTTCTAACGAGTTTTTGTTATGTCCTATGGCTGTCATTCTTTTAAAGGTTGTGCCCTCCCCCCTTCCCTCTTGTTTCAGTTCTCCTGGTCAGAAACTGACTACTCAAAGTGAGTGTGGATTCTGCCTGGTTTTCTTATTCAAGGTATTTGTTCTCTATTCTTGTGTTTGCCTAGGCTTCCCTCTGAGGTAAGTTACAGCGCATTTCAGTTATGTAGTTTCCAGTGGCAGGTAGTTTACTGCATATCCCTTCCATGTGACAGTAATTTGAAGGAATTTCTTTAAGGTCCTCCAGAGTAATGTAATTTACCCTTCCTAAGTCAGGAGATCTGAGTTTTAGTCCTGGCTCTGTCTACTCTGTCAGCAGCTAGTTGACATTGAACTTAGTGGTATTTGCTCATGTAGACTGAAAAAAAATTGCAAAACCTAAAAGTTGAGAATTATGTCTTATTTGGCAGGAAAAACTGAGGACCTAAGCCCAGAATGCAGCCTCTCAGATAGCTCTGAGAGACTGCTCCAAAGAGGTAAGGGAGGAGCCAGGATCTATAGAGGTTTTTGCAACAAAGGCCAAGTAGTCAAAACATCAAAAGATTACTGTTAATTAAAGAAAAGCAGATATCTCAAGTTAATGACTTTAACATTTTTCTATGTGTAGGAAAATGCAAGAGTTTGGGCTCATTGAAATCATTCCTTTGATAGGTACCTCAGCTATCTAGGGCCTGTATCCTCTTCTTTTTCCATCCTGAGTGCCCTCAGTGTGCACAGTTGGGAGTGGCTTCAGTGGCTGAGAGCTTGGCATCCAGCAGCCCATTAGTCTGCATCTTGAGTTCCCTCAGGGCTCACCTTTAGGGCAGAGGGTTGGGGGGTGGGCCTGGGGGTGTGAAACTGTGGTGGCTTGATGGCTGTAATAGCTTTGTTTACTGATATGGCAGGCATCCTTCCATCCATTCTTCCATCCCTCACCCTCCACTCTGCTTGTCATTTTTCATTCACTCTCAGTATGATGGGGCAATAATTGCTGGAGGGATTAAAAGGAGATGGGGTGGGGAGGGAACTTAGACAAAACTGGGGATTTGTATGGTTTCTCAGTTCTATGGGCAAAAGTCTTACAGTGGACAAGGAGTTCATTCATTTCCCCTTTTGTTGCTAAGAGTCTTTTCCACTGATATGGGGTGCTTTGGAGGATAGTAATACTACACCAGATGTCAGCCTTCATTCTGGATTGAACATTTGAATGTTTCACAGTTTTTCTCTGTGATGGATATAAGTAGAACAGGGTCCTACACCTTTCTCATATATGCTTATGTAGGATTTTTGTAATCTTGGTATTTAGGGATGATACTTATGGCTCTGAGCAATCAAGATTGGACCTTGCTTTATACGTCATCAAATCAAGGCTCCTCAAGATCACTGGATGAGCTCACCACAGGCAGATGTCAAAGCTCTCTGTACTCTCTTTCATGAAAATGGCTCTCTACTTGTTATTGATCTCAGAGAGGCAGCAGTGAGTGGTGGTACAAAGTGAGATCTTAATTCCCTGTCCAGGAATTGAACCTGGGTAGCCTGGATGAAAACCAGGAATCCTAGCCACCAGACAAGTAAGGGCTAGAGGCTAGAAGCTATTTTTCCCTGGATCTTACCCCTAATGAAAAACACATTTCTCACAGAGGCAAAACTGTAAAAACAGGTATGAAGTTGATTATTAGAGACATAGCACAACAACAAGTGGGAGAGCACACAGAGAAACAGTTTGTTTAGTTAATATAGAAGCAAGGCAGAGATGCACACCCAGACAGAAAGGGTATGGACGTCCTCCCTAATGAGGAGGAACGTAGTAAAGAGGTGGTTAAAATATTTATATAGGGCAGTTCTTCCACGTCTTTGTCTTCCTTCTGGTCAATCATCTTGTTTTTGTCCTCCCTGACTAATTTGTTTCAGGACCCTCCTCCTAGGTGAGCACGCACCTCTCAGCCAAGATGGATCTCGACTCAAAGGCATCTGAGAGAAGCAAGACTCATGATGGCCTGATGTTGTCCCCTGACTTGATCCCCAAGATTTTCTGCATATGTGTAGTGTCTCCCTTGACCCAAGGAGGGGGGAAGCAGATATCTCTTGATCCTTTACTCAAATAAGGTTTAACCCCTCTCTGTTCCTCCCAAGACTGTTATCTTAAGGTGTCCACAAGAGACAAAGTCTGGCTATTTACCCTGTTTCTGTTGTTACTTCAATTTCAGAGAGCAAAGAGGAGGCTGATTGCAAATACCTAACCTGGAGCTCACCTATCTCTTGCCTCAGGAAATGCAAAGGGGGGTTAGTTGTAAGTGTCCGGCCTGAAGCCCACTTTTTCCTGCCCCATGAAATGTAAACAGGAGGCTAGTTGTAAACGTCTAGACAGGGTCCCATCTATCTCCTGCCTCATTATAAGAGTATGAGTGCTATTATGGTAAAGAAGGGGTTATATCAAAGAGGAATGTGAAATATATTACAAAATGAGAGAGTCTTAGCATCTATAAACTTTAAAACTGTGGTAAAATACACATAACATAAAATTATCATCTTAAAAAAAATTAAGTGTACTGTTCAATAGTGGTAAGTATATAAATATTGTTGTACAATAAATCTCCAGAACTTTTTCATCTTGCAAAATTTAAAGTCTAAACACATTAAACAACAACTCCCTATTGCCTTCTCTCGCCCCAAACCCGGGCAACTGCCATCCTACTTTCTGTTTTTATATATTTTTATAAATTTGACTTTTCTAGATACCTCATTTAAGGGGAATCATACAGTATTTTTTTTGGGTGTGATCAGCTTATTTTGCTTAGCATAATGTCCTCAAACTCCATTCATGTACTAGCATGTGTCAGAATTTCAATCTGTTTTAAGGCTGAATGATATTTCATGCTATGTAATACCACATTTTGTTTATCTATTCATCCATTGACGGACACCAAGTGTAGTGTTGTTATGAACATAACACAAATATCTCCTTGAGACCCTGCTTTCAATTCTTTTGACTATATACTCTGAAGTGAAATTGCTACATTATATGGTAATTTTATTTTTAATTTTTTGAGGAACTCCATACTATTTTCCATAAACTGCACCATTTTACATTTCCACCAACAATGCACAAGTCTTCTTATTTCTCTGCACCTTGTCAACTTGTTATTTTCTGTTTTTGTTTTTGTTTTGTAGTAGCCATACTAATAGGTATGAGATGATGTATCGTTGTGATTTTGGTTTTTATTTTCCTAATAATTAGTGATGTTAAGCACTTTTTCTTTTCATATACTTCTTGGCCATTTGCATATCATCTCTGGAGAAATACATATTCAAATCCTTGTTAATTTTAAAATTGGGTTATTTGTTTTTTATTGTTAAGTTGTAGGAGTTCTTTATATATTCTGGATATTAATCCTAATTAGATAAAGTATTTGTAAATATTTTCTCACATTCCAAGTTACCATTTTACTCTGTTTAATATGTCATTTGATGCATAAAATTTTAAAATTTGATATAACCAGTTTATTTTTACTTCTGTTTCCTGTGCTTTTGGTGTCATATCATATCCAAGAAATCATTGCCAAATCCAGTGTCATGAATCTTTTCCTCTATGTTTTCTCTTAATTGTTTTACAGTTTTAGGCCTTACATTTAGGTCTTTAATCAATTTTGATTAAATTGATTAAATTTAATTTTTATATGTTAAATTTTGTATGTGACATTTAACCACTGTAAGCTTTTGAGGTGGCTGATAACTTTGAATTGGGCTCAGCTGTCACACTGCTTTCTCCTTTAATGCTGACAAGCTTCCCAAGGGCAGTGAAGTAATTAAGATCTTGCAAGTAAAAACTGTCTCTTAAAGTGTATCCTGTCAACAACTCCAAATGAGCCACAAATGCTGAAAGTCCTGGATTGCTTGTAACTAGCAACTGTAAGTGATTAAATGAGACCACTTTTATGAAAGAAACATGAAAAGTGTAAAATGATAATCACATGTGTATGGGATAATATTCAATTCGAAGTACAGACCACCCACATTTTTAGTTGAATTTCTGTAAGTCCCAGATAGGTGAGTTTAACTTGAAATACTGAGATTTTGGTAATTGGAAGAGGATGGCTGTGCCAAACATATGTGATAAAATGGAATATGAATATTTATATTAATAAGTCCAGACATACGTTTCTGTGTCTGTGTCTGTGATGTATGTATAGTTTTCTCCTATTCTCTTTCTTGCTTTTTTTCCTTTGTCTTTCAGCTTCAAGTACTTATGTGATTTTTTTGCCAAAGTTTGTCTGCTTTAAATCAGGTTCAAATATAATAATAAGCAAAATAATCTCTTTAAAAATGGCCTCTAATGCATTGTGATTTCACATGAAAGAAAGTGGAGTAGAAGTGCCAATATGTGAGCCTTTCCAGGTCTATTCATGTATCCTTGGCAGAACACATCTTCCCAGAAACAGGTAATAGAGCACAGTGTAGGACAATATGCTCACAGAAGTGATGGTAGCTTAATTGGAGCAGGGATGGTAAAGAGGTGTGCTGATTATATAAAGTGGTGCTGAGTAGTTGGCAGGTATGTTTGGATGTGGGAGAATTTGCATTTGGATAGAATCCTGGATCTGAGGGTGGAAACTAGAGATTAGATGAGCAGGTGCTAGTGAAGTTCAAAGCTAAAGGAAAAGAAGGAAAATTTGACTGAGTCATGAAAATGACTCATTTCCACAAGAAAATGAAAATGTGTGGCGGTGGGATGGGATTGGGGAGGGGTATGAGAGAACTGATAGAAAGTCTAAGAAGCAGGAAGTCTAAATATGAGAAGAGAAACTCACCAGGGAGTATGGAAGTGGTACATGGTACTTAAATAAGCTAACAGAGAAAACAAGAATGTCACTTCTGTATAGTAAGAACACATCTCTTTTTCAAGGAAGTTATGATTGTGATAAAGAACAAAATTATGACAATTATATGAGTATAAATATAATAAAAAATTTTAAAAAATTAAAAAAAAAATTAAAACCCGTGTTGTTCAAGGGTCATCTATACTTTAATTTTGTGATTCATATAGTCCCGGTTGCAACAGTATCTACCACTGCAGAGCAAAAGTAGTCATACAATACATAAACAAGTGAGCATGGCTGTGTTCCAATAAAGCTCTATAAACACCAAAACTTGAATTTCATAAAGTTTTCATGTATCATGAATATTATTTATCTTATTTTTCTTCATCAAAAAATGTAAAAACCATTGTTAGCTCATGCTAACAATGGTCATACAAAATGGTCATACAAAATGGTCATACAAAAACAGGTAGCAGCACATATTTGGCCCATGGGTTGTAGTTTACCAATTTGTGCTCTATGATTACAAGGAGAGATTTCTTTGTATTTCATTTGTTTTTCAGCATTTTTATAAGTAATTTTTTCTGAAGTTTTATTAAATGAATTTATAGGTCAGCATTCCAGATCCTTTTTATTTTCTGAGACTATTTATACTACTCCTAAGAGAGATACATTATTTTCAGAAACTCAGAATATGTGGCTCTTTTTATACTGGCAGAGTGAATTATTTTTCAAAAGCACCACTAGGGCTTAATAACTAGAGTTATATCTTCAAAAAAAATCCCAAAAAACTAGATTTGGGTCTTCAAAGTAAATATGAGAAAATGCCAAACATATTTCATGGCTCATAACAGACACTTGAGTAGAATTCAGTTGATGTTTATATTATGATCTCTGTGGAACATCAGATTTTTCAGAATTGAAATAGAATAAAATTCACTAATTCAGACTAATCGAAAGGTCAGTGAAAATTAATAGAATAATATCAAGTTCATCTGATAATATAGATGATTAAATTATCATCAGGAAATCTAATATAAATGGGTATGTCTCAATTAATTAAGGATACTTAAACATACTTCATTTTCCTCATAGACATAAATTGTTCTCTTTCAAATTATTCTTGTATTATTTACTTAAACTATCTATTAAGAAAGCTTTGCTATCCAAAACAAAGATAAAGTTCAGCATAGTCTATTCTAGTGCTTTCAAATACCAGTGTAAATGAATAAAACTTACATGCTTTTCTGAGATTCAGTGTCTCTAGATACATGTTGATACATGTCTTTCAGATTTAATAACTTTAGGAATATGACAAGATGTCTTTGGTTTGTAGATGATGTAATGTTGTGAGAAGAGACTAGTTCCTAACTGTTCCACGAAGAAATATTCACTTGTAACTTTCAGGTTGCTAAAGAAAATGTTAAAACCAAATATAATCTCTGATCTGGTAGCTGTTGATGAAGAGAGGGAAAGAGAAGCCTAAAAGCTCAGAAGAACCAAGGGTGAAAGGCTAATATAATGACTATTGTTAGGTGGTTGATAGGGTTGATGTATAGCATCCATGTTCCCCATTCAGTTTCAGAAATCAATTTTAAAACAAACAAACAAACAAAAGAAAACAGAGTTAGGTTTAGAGGAGACCAAATTATCAGCTTTATAAAATGTAAGCTGATTAAGGAGATTGTGACTTATACTTGTAGCAAATTTTATTTTCTAATACTGAGCACTGTCATTAGAAAGCTTACTCATAGTCACTGGTTGTTCCCCACTGAGGCAAGCATTTTGTGTGCATTCAGCCTAGAAGACTATACAAAGCGTTACAATAATAAATGTTCTTCCATGTGGAGGGAATTTAGAGATAAAAAGAGAGAGATATTGGGTGAGGTAAGGGCTAGGTACTTGTAGATTTTAGTTTATCTACTCTCCAGTTGGGAAATATTCAGATCTGGATTTAGGCTACAGTTTGTTGAATGAATTGAATGAATGAATAGATGAGTAAATAAATGATGTCAAATTTTCCCCAAACTTGGGGTAATCCCCTTCTATGCTGTGGTTAACTGAACCCACCATCTGATTCAACATTGCTACCATAATCAGACAAGGCATGGCACCTCCCCATCACAGATGGGTCATGCTGCACCCTGTGATGAGGGTGATTTCCTTAAGGAGAGCTGCGGAGAAAGACAGGCTTTTAATGGGCAGCCAGATCCTATGGAAGAAAATCCAGTTTGTCTCAGACCCCTGCCTTAACTTCTTTGCCCTCTTTTCTTTAGTCCTGACCATGACATGTCATTCACACTCCATACTGTTCCTATTGTCTGGGATAACTGTCTGTAGCCACCTCCAAGAGACTCCTGCCCACTATTCAGTCTCCCTCCCATTGTGAGGAACATCTTTGAAGTCCACCTAACCTAACCAAGTTTTAGACCCCATCATACCAAACCATGCACAAGCCACCAGCTTAGTTTTTATGGGAGGTAAACTGGACTTCTGGAAAGATATTAATGTTTGGAGTAATTGTACTATAATGCTGTCCTTAAATCTCTGAGTCTGTTGGTACTCTCCTATCTTATGTCAGAATAAATGGGAAGCAAATATGAATAAGACTGTCTTTCAAGGAGGATTATTCCAACAGAAGTGAGAGACAAGCAACAAGGCATCAGAAGGACTACAGAGGATGTAAATTGTAAAAAAAGTGCTATAGAAACATGAGTCACAGTGGGGTTTGTGGGCAAAGGGTTAAGAGCAGTAGAGAAGATGGTATCAAGGAATTACTCTTAGAACCTGAAGTTTGACTTTGCATAGGCATGTTCCAGGAGACTATTATAGATGAAATTGCTTTATAATGGAATTTTAAAATTTTAGATGCATTCTTTCAAGTGGAGGTCAACATGAATTACTTTATCCTGACTTCTACAGGCTGTGATTAGGTCTCACAGTGTGTACAAAAACATATGTGCAGGCTTCCCTGGTGGCGCAGTGGTTGAGAGTCTGCCTGCCAATGCAGGGGACACAGGTTTGTGCCCCAGTCTGGGAAGATCTCACATGCCGTGGAGCGGCTGGGCCCATGAGCCATGGCCACTACGCCTGCGCATCCAGAGCCTGTACTCTGCAATGGGAGAGGCCACAACGGTGAGAGGCCCGCGTACTGCAAAACAAACAAACATGTGTGCAATTTAAATAATTTGGGACACAAAATCACATAAAATTTATTCCAATTAAAACTTGATTCAAGCTGAATTTTACAAGAATATTGATTCATCCTGGGCATCACCCTTCCCTTGATAATTTTAAGAACTCCAACTCACCAGGTTGGTAACATATATCCAGGTAAGTTCTGGCCACTCCCATCTTCCACCAGTAGACAGAAAAGATTTGCTCCCATGGAAATAGTGGATTCCTCAGTTGCAACTCCATTAGGCCTGATGCCAAAACCAGAGTCAGCTAAAGCTCTTATGAATGGAAGATATTCTTCATTTATTCCTGTTTCTCTTGCTGTTGCTGTGGGTGGTGGTGCTAGAATTGGTGTGGTACAAGGTAATCCTGGTTGCTACCTCCTCACTACTATAGCTCAAATCAGACATGTTCTCTGCAGGTTGGTAGGCTTTCCTTGCCAACTGTGTCTAAGGGTCCAGAAGACAATTGCTGTTTTTACCTATCTGGTCTCTGAACTCTTTTCCTGTTTTGGGAATTCATTTTTGTGTGAGTCTTGATAGGGGGAGGGTCTTGTCTCTTTTTCAAAATCCAAAAAGGTCACATATTTTTTCTCCCTGACCAACGGCAGCTAAGGTAAGGACAATTTACCTGGGTGAATGGAGAGATGCATCATCCAAATCCCCTTTCAGAAATAAAGACTTATTACCCTAGCCACTGAGGATACTGCCAGCAGGCAGTTCAAGGATTTTCTCACCTGAACAGAGCTGCCTTGACCAAGGTCATGAGACCTGTTTCAGGGTGGCTATGCAGCCAGTGAAAGATCAAGGCAAGGGTGTAAAGTCCTGACTCTCTCATCTTAACTTGGGATAACTATGAAGGGTCATCTCAACTTCAGAACTCCCCACAGCTTTGGCTATCCCTTCTGCTGGAACTGCATCGCAGCTCAGCTCTCCCTCTGCACAGTCTTGGTTCCTCCACTTTCCTTTCACACATATTTCTCCACAAGGCACTGCCTAATAAACCTCCTGCACATTAAACTCCACTGTGAAGTTGCTTTCTGGGGAAATAACTTAGGTGGTATCACCTAAGTTTGGCCCATATTTTGCTTCAGCCAAGGATCTTAACTTAGGAGTTAGAAACACAAAGAATCAGGGGGATAGTTTAGAAATCACTCTGGTGGTTGTGGTGGAGGTACAGTATCTTGTGTTAGCAGGTTTTCCAAGGTTCACCATGGGAGCAGCAGCTTTCCAATCAGACTCTGTCATTAGAATGATTTAGGCTGTGGGTTGGACTGTGATTTGGGCTACAAAGTTTATTTTGTTCCCGCCATTTTCTGAGACTGGCTCTCTAACTTTGCTGTTAGCCTTCAAATTAATCTCTTTTCTGCTTAGGTTAACCAGAGCTGATTCTTATTTGTTTGTTTTCTCAAACAAAACACCTGATATATTAGTTTGGGTCTTCTGAGAAGCGGATGCTAACACATGATCAAATATACAAGGATTTTATTTGAAGAAATACCTGAGAGAGAGAGAGGGAGAGGGGGAGATTGCAGGAGGAGACTGGGAGAACCATGAGACCATGAAGCATGTTTTACCCCAAGTGAAGGATAGAGGTAGGAAAGTTGGGTGAAAGTGCTCTAGATCACATGCTATCTAAGGAAGGTGGCAAGGCCAACAAGGAGTCCTCAAGAAAGTTGCCCATCAGTGGAGTCCTGCTTCTCCTATAAACAAGGTTGCCTTAGACATTGATTAAGAGCTCACGGGAAGTGTGATCTTAGCACAAATATGGACTTTTCAGAGCCCAGAGTTGTGGAGATGGGAAGCTCAAAACTCTCCAGTGTGTCACTGAGTGTGGTAATAGGTGGAACCACTCCTGCTTTCACCCATTTGTTCCTGAACCCTGTATCCTTCCTCTTAGGGGTGCAATGCCGTACAGTGATCTTTAATTTAATACATATATTGTATTCTGAAGAATGACATCTCATCATTCCAGAGTGTATCCTCCAAGCTGCAGCTTAGGTTAGGCCTTTAGAAGGCTATTCTGGTATTTTATGAGTTTAACTACTTCAGGCTGTTAGGGTATGTGGGTACAATCAGTGGGTCCTATAGCCATGGTCCTATTTCCATGCCTCCTTCACTGTGAGGTGGATCTTCTGATTAGAGGCCATGCTGTGTGGGATCCATGCCTATGAATTAGGCATATTTAAACCCCAAGATAGTAATGTTGACTGAGGCTCTGCAGGCAGGAAAGGTGAATTCTCATACAGAAAAGGTACTTATCCTTGTGAGGACAAACTGCTGGCTCTTCCAGGATGGAAATCAGCTTGATATCAAGTGCCTAGTTGGTCTAGGAATAGTGGCATATCAGAAACATTGTGTTGATTTCTGTTGCTAAAATTTTGGACATTCAGAAGTAGCAGTAACCAGATGAGACTTGGTAAACAGGAGTCTATGGTACTGGGCTCACACATCTTCTTTGTCATTATAGCTACTCCATTCATGAGCCCATAATGCCAGTTGTGGAGTGGCTAATAATAAATGCTGGCTAACATCAAGTTAGGACAAGTTATTTTGTCAATTTGGTTCTTCTGTAGGTAGCAGATGCTTGCTGGTAGATGTTAATATGTGATACCAAAATTTTCACACCTACTCTCATATGTCCATAGATACGCATCTATCATCACCTTCCTATCTCCAATCTCCCAGTCATTTTCTTCAGACCCTGACAAGACAGCCAGGCCATTTGCCAATGCTCGGGAATCTATATATACTCTCACTTCAGGCCACTTCTCCTTCAACACAAATTAAATAACCAGATGCATTACTCACAACTCCATCCTTTAGGAAGATTTTCCCTCTACACTTTCTTTCAAGGCCTCCCATGAATGAATATTTACTGCAACTGTGCTCCATTTACAGCCTGAACCAATGTATTAAGATGACAGGCAGACCAAGCTCAGGATGATTTCCAAGACAAGGGAAGGGCACTGATGCAATTGTGGTGTGTGTTTTGAAGGTCTAAACTATCTGCTCATGCTACTTATGAATGTTCTTTTGCCCTTCTGGGGCTCAATCTCATATGTACTATTTCTATTTTACCATGACTGCTACTGGGGCTATCCAGTTTAATAACTTTGTGGACCACAAGGAACACAGTATATATGCTCACTTGGTGTCCCACAGTCAAGTGTCCCAGGTCTATCCAGGGCATAGCAATGTACCAAGATTTTTTTTAAAATTGTTTACTGTGGCAAGAATATTTAACCCAAGATCTATCCTTTTAACAGATTTTTGAGTGCAATGTAGTACTGTTGACTATACTTACAATGCTGTACAACAGATCTCTAAAAAGAATTCATTTTGCTCAATTGAAACTTTATGTCCATTGTAGTAACTCCCCAATTCACTCTCCCCACCAGCCCCTGGAAACTATATTCTACTCTTTGATTCTATTAATTTGACTATTTTAGACCTTTATATAAAGGGAATCATGTGGTATTCCTCTTTTTGTGATTGGCTTATTCCATTTAACATAACATCCTTAAGGTTGATCCATGCTGTTCCTTGTTGTAGAATTTCCTTCTTTTTAAGGCTGAATAACATTCCACTGTGTATATACAACATTTTCTTTACCCACTAATCTGTTGATGAACATTTAGGTTGTTTCACGTCTTGGCTATTGTGAAGAGTGCTGCAATAAACATGAGAATGGTAATGTCTTTTCAAGATCCTGATTTCAATTCTTTTGGATAAACACCCAGAAGTGGGATTGCTGGATCATATGATGCCTCTGATTTACATATTTTAAGCAACCTCCATACTGTTCTTCATAGTGGCTGTACCTTTTAACATACCCACCAACAGTGTGCAAGTGTTCCAAATTCTCTACTCCTTGCCAACACTTATTGTCTTTTGCTTTTTTGATGATAGCCATCCTGATTGTGTTAAGTGTTATCTCATAGTGGTTTTGATATGCATTTCCCTGGTGGTTAGTGATGTTGAACATTTTTTCATATATTTTTTGTTCATTTGTATGTTTTCTTTAGAGAAATGTCTGTTAAAATTTGTAGTTCATTTTTAAATGTAGTTATTAAAGTTTTTGTTCTTTTTTGTTTGTTTGGTTTTACTATTGAATTGTAGGAGTTCCTTATATATTTTGGAGATTACACCCTTATCAGATAGATGGCTTACAGCTATTTTCTACCATTTCATAGGTTACCTTTCACTCTGTTGATTTTTTCCTTTTCGGTACAAGGATTTTAGTTGGATTTAGTCTATATTTTTTTCTTCCATTTTTTTATTAGTTTCTGCTTTATAACAAAGTGAATCAGTCATACATATACATCTGTTCCCACATCCCCTCCCTCATGCATCTCCCTCCCTCCCACCCTCCCCATCCCTCCCCTCCAGGCAGTCACAAAGCACCGAGCTGATCTCCCTGTGCTCTGCGGCTGCTTCCCACTATCTATCTACCCTACGTTTGGTAGTGTATATATGTCCATGCCTCTCTTTCGCTTTGTTACAGCTTACACTTCCCCCTCCCCATATCCTCAAGTCCATTCTCTAGTAGGTCTGTGTCTTTATTCCCGTTTTACCCCTAGGTTCTTCATGACATTTTTTTTCTTATGTTCCATATATATGTGTTAGCATATGGTATTTGTCTTTCTCTTTCTGACTTACTTCACTCTGTATGACAGACTCTAGGTCTATCCACCTCATTACAAATAGCTCAGTTTCGTTTCTTTTTATGGCTGAGTAATATTCCATTGTATATATGTGCCACATCTTCTTTATCCATTCATCCGATGATGGACACTTAGGTTGTTTCCAGCTCCGGGCTATTGTGAATAGAGCTGCAATGAACATTTTGGTACATGTCTCTTTTTGAATTATGGTTTTCTCAGGGTATATGCCTAGTAGTGGGATTGCTGGGTCATATGGTAGTTCTATTTTTAGTTTTTTAAGGAACCTCCATACTGTTCTCCATAGTGGCTGTACCAATTCACATTCCCACCAGCAGTGCAAGAGTGTTCCCTTTTCTCCACACCCTCTCCAGCATTTATTGTTTCTAGATTTCTTGATGATGGCCATTCTGACTGGTGTGAGATGATATCTCATTGTAGTTTTGATTTGCATTTCTCTAATGATTAATGATGTTGAGCATTCTTTCATGTGTTTGTTGGCAGTCTGTATATCTTCTTTGGAGAAATGCCTATTTAAGTCTTCTGCCCATTTTTGGATTGGGTTGTTTGTTTTTTTGCTATTGAGCTGCATGAGCTGTTTATAAATTTTGGAGATTAATCCTTTGTCAGTTGCTTCATTTGCAAATATTTTCTCCCATTCTGAGGGTTGTCTTTTGGTCTTGTTTATGGTTTCCTTTGCTGTGCAAAAGCTTTGAAGTTTCATTAGGTCCCATGTGTTTATCTTTGTTTTTATTTCCATTTCTCTAGGAGGTGGGTCCAAAAGGATCTTGCTGTGATTTATGTCATAGAGTGTTCTACCTATGTTTTCCTCTAAGAGTTTGATAGTTTCTGGCCTTACATTTAAGTCTTTAATCCATTTTGAGCTTATTTTTGTGTATGGTGTTAGGGAATGATCTAATCTCATACTTTTACATGTCCCTGTCCAGTTTTCCCAGCACCACTTATTGAAGAGGCTGTCCTTTCTCCACTGTACATTCCTGCCTCCTTTATCAAAGATAAGTTGGCCATATGTGCGTGGGTTTATCTCTGGGCTTTCTATCCTGATCCACTGATCTATCTTTCTGTTTTTATGCCAGTACCACACTGTCTTAATTACTGTAGCTTTGTAGTATAGTCTGAAGTCAGGGAGCCTGATTCCTCCAGCTCCTTTTTTCGTTCTCAAGATTGCTTTGGCTATTCGGGGTCTTTTGTTTTTCCAAACAAGTTTTGAAATTTTTTGTTCTAGTTCTGTGAAAAATGCCAGTGGTAGTTTGATAGGGATTGCATTGAATCTGTAGATTGCTTTGGGTAGTAGAGTCATTTTCACAATATTGATTCTTCCAATCCAGGAGCATGGTATATCTCTCCATCTGTTTGTATCATCTTTAATTTCTTTCATCAGTGTCTTATAGTTTTCTGCATACAGGTCTTTTGTCTCCTTAGGTAGGTTTATTCCTAGATATTTTATTCTTTTTGTTGCAATGGTAAATGGGAGTGTTTTCTTGATTTCATTTTCAGATTTTTCATCATTAGTGTACAGGAATGCCAGAGATTTCTGTACAGTAATTTTGTAACCTGCTACTTTACCAAATTCATTGATTAGCTCTAGTAGTTTTTCGGTAGCATCTTTAGGATTCTCTATGTATAGTATCATGTCATCTGCAAACAATGACAGCTTTACTTCTTCTTTTCCAATTTGGATTCCTTTTATTTCCTTTTCTTCTCTGATTGCTGTGGCTAAAACTTCCAAAACTAGGTTGAATAAGAGTGGTGAGAGTGGGCAGCCTTGTCTTGTTCCTGATCTTAGTGGAAATGGTTTCAGTTTCTCACCATTGAGGACAATGTTGGCTGTGGGTTTGTCATATATGGCCTTTATTATGTTGAGGAAAGATCCCTCTATGCCTACTTTCTGCAGGGTTTTTATCATAAATGGGTGTTGAATTTTGTCGAAAGCTTTCTCTGCATCTATTGAGATGATCATATGGTTTTTCTCCTTCAACTTGTTAATATGGTGTATCACATTGATTGATTTGCGTATATTGAAGAATCCTTGCATTTCTGGAATAAACCCCACTTGATCATGGTGTATGATCCTTTTAATGTGCTGTTGGATTCTGTTTGCTAGTATTTTGTTGAGGATTTTTGCATCTATGTTCATCAGTGATATTGGCCTGTAGTTTTCTTTCTTTGTGACATCCTTGCCTGGTTTTGGTATCAAGGTGATGGTGGCCTCGTAGAATGAGTTTGGGAGTGTCCCTTCCTCTGAAATTGTTTGGAAGAGTTTGAGAAGGATGGGTGTTAGCTCTTCTCTAAATGTTTGATAGAATTCGCCTGTGAAGCCATCTGGTCCTGGGCTTTTGTTTGATGGAAGATTTTTAATCACAGTTTCAATTTCAGTGCTTGTGATTGGTCTATTCATATTTTCTATTTCTTCCTGAGTCAGTCTTGGCAGGTTGTGCATTTCTAAGAATTTGTCCATTTCTTCCAGGTTGTCCATTTTATTGGCATAGAGTTGCTTGTAGTAATCTCTCATGATCTTTTGTATTTTTGCAGTGTCAGTTGTTACTTCTCCTTTTTCATTTCTAATTCTATTGATTTGAGTCTTCTCCCTTCTTTTCTTGATGAGTCTGGCTAATGGTTTGTCAATTTTGTTTATCTTCTCAAAGAACCAGCTTTTAGTTTGGTTGATCTTTGCTATCGTTTCCTTCATTTCTTTTTCACTTATTTCTGATCTGATCTTTATGATTTCTTTCCTTCTGCTAGCTTTGTGGGTTTTTTGTTCTTCTTTCTCTAATTGCTTTAGGTGCAGGGTCAGGTTGTTTACTCGAAATGTTTCCTGTTTCTTAAGGTGGGATTGTATTGCTATAAACTTCCCCCTTAGAACTGCTTTTGCTGCATCCCATAGGTTTTGGGTTGTCGTGTCTCCATTGTCATTTGTTTCTAGGTATTTTTTAATTTCCTCTCTGATTTCTTCAGTGATCACTTCGTTATTGAGTAGTGTATTGTTTAGCCTCCATGTGTTTGTATTTTTTACAGATCTTTTCCTGTAATTGATGTCTAGTCTCATAGCATTGTGGTCGGAAAAGATACTTGATACAATTTCAATTTTCTTAAATTTACCAAGGCTTGATTTGTGACCCAAGATATGATCTATCCTGGAGAATGTTCCATGAGCACTTGAGAAAAATGTGTATTCTGTTGTTTTTGGATGAAATGTCCTATAAATATCAACTAAGTCCATCTTGTTTAATGTATCATTTAAAGCTTGTGTTTCCTTATTTATTTTCATTTTGGACGATCTGTCCATTGGTGAAAGTGGGGTGTTAAAGTCCCCTACTATGATTGTGTTACTGTTGATTTCTCCTTTTATGGCTGTTAGTATTTGCCTTATGTATTGAGGTGCTCCTATGTTGGGTGCATAAATATTTACAATTGTTATACCTTCTTCTTGGATCGATCCCTTGATCATTATGTAGTGTCCTTCTTTGTCTCTTCTAATAGTCTTTATTTTAAAGTCTATTTTGTCTGATATAAGAATTGCTACTCCAGCTTTCTTTTGATTTCCATTTGCATGGAATATCTTTTTCCATCCCCTTACTTTCAATCTGTATGTGTCTTTAGGTCTGAAGTGGGTCTCTTTTAGACAGCATATATATGGGTCTTGTTTTTGTATCCATTCAGCCACTCTGTGTCTTTTGGTGGGAGCATTTAGTCCATTTACATTTAAGGTAATTATTATTATTTTTTTTTTTTCGGTATGCGGGCCTCTCACTGTTGTGGCCTCCCCCGTTGCGGAGCACAGGCTCCGGACGCGCAGGCTCCGGACGCGCAGGCTCAGCGGCCATGGCTCACGGGCCCAGCCGCTCCGCGGCATATGGGATCCTCCCAGACCGGGGCACGAACCCGTATCCCCTGCATCGGCAGGCGGACTCTCAACCACTTGCGCCACCAGGGAGGCCCTTAAGGTAATTATTGATATGTATGTTCCTATTCCCATTTCCTTAATTGCTTTGGGTTCGTTATTGTAGGTATATTCCTTCTGTTGTGTTTCTTGCCTAGAGAAGTTCCTTTAGCATTTGTTGTAAAGCTGGTTTGGTGGTGCTGAACTCTCTCAGCTTTTGCTTGTCTGTAAAGGTTTTAATTTCTCCATCAAATCTGAATGAGATCCTTGCTGGGTAGAGTAATCTTGGCTGCAGGTTTCTCTCCTTCATCACTTTAATTATGTCCTGCCACTCCTTTCTGGCTTGTAGAGTTTCTGCTGAGAGATCAGCTGTTAACCTGATGGGGATTCCCTTGTGTGTTATTTGTTGTTTTTCCCTTGCTGCTTTTAATATGATTTCTTTGTGTTTAATTTTTGACAGTTTGATTAATATGTGTCTTGGTGTATTTCTCCTTGGATTTATTCTGTATGGGACTCTCTGTGCCTCCTGGACTTGATTAACTATTTCCTTTCCCATATTGGGGAAGTTTTCAACTATAATCTCTTCAAATATTTTCTCAGTCCCTTTCTTTTTCTCTTCTTCTTCTGGAACCCCTATAATTCGAATGTTGGTGCGTTTAATGTTGTCCCAGAGGTCTCTGAGACTGTCCTCTGTTCTTTTCATTCTTTTTTCTTTATTTTGCTCTGCATCAGTTATTTCCACTATTTTATCTTCCACCTCACTTATCCGTTCTTCTGCCTCAGTTATTCTGCTATTGATCCCATCTAGAGTATTTTTTATTTCATGTATTGTGTTTTTAATCGATGCTTGATTCATCTTTAGTTCTTCTAGGTCCTTGTTAACTGTTTCTTGCATTTTGTCTATTCTATTTCCAAGATTTTGGATCATCTTTACCATCATTATTCTGAATTCTTTTTCAGGTAGACTGCCTATTACCTCTTCATTTGTTAGGTCTGGTAGGTTTTTATCTTGCTCCTTCACCTGCTGTGTGTTTTTCTGTCTTCTCATTTTGCTTATGTTACTGTGTTTGGGGTCTCCTTTTTTGCAGGCTGCAGATTCGTAGTTCCCGTTGTTTTTCGTGTCTGACCCCAGTGGCTAAGGTTGTTTCAGTAGGTTGTATAGGCTTCCTGGTGGGGGGGACTAATGCCTGTGTTCTTGTGGTTGAGGCTCGATCTTGTCTTTCTGGTGGACAGGTCCACGTCTGGTGGTGTGTTTTGGGGTGCCTATGGCCTTATTATGTTTTTAGGTAGCTTCTCTGCTAATGGGTGGGGTTGTGTTCCTGCCTTGCTAGTTGCTTGGCATAGGGTGACCAGCACTGTAGCTTGCTGGTCGTTGACTGAAGCTGGGTGCTGGTGTTGGGATGGAGATCTCTGGGAGATTTTCACTGCTTGATATTATGTGGAGCTGGGAGGTCTCTTGTGGACCCGTGTCCTGAAGTTGGCTCTCCCACTTCAGAGGCACAGCACTGGCTCCTGGCTGCAGCACCAAGAGCCTTTCATCCACCCAGCTCAGAATAACAGGGAGAAAAAGCAGAAAGAAAGAATTAGTAGAAGAAAGAAAGAGAGAGGGAAAGAAAGGAAGAAGGGAAGAAAGGAAGGAAGGAAGGAAGAAAGAAAGAAAGGAGGGAGGGAGTGAGGAAGGATGGAAAGAAAGAAGGAAAGAAAGGAGGGAGGGAGGGAGCAATGAAAGCAAAAGGAAGAGTGAATGGAAGAAGGGAGGGAGGGAGGGAGGAAGGAAAGAAAGAAAGAAAGACAGGAGGGAGGGAGGGAGGAAGGAAAGAAAAAGAAAGTGGAAAGAAGAAGGGTGGGAGGGAGGGAGGAAAGAAAAAGAAAGAAGGAAAGGAAGAGCGGAGGGAGGGAGGGAGGAAGGGAAGGTAGGAAAAAAAGAAAGAGCAGGTAAAGTAAAATAGAATAAAGTATGAAATATAGCAGCGTTATTAAAATTAGAAAGTAATTATTGAAAAGAATAAAAAGAAAAAAAAACCGGACCAATAGAACCCTGGGACATATGGTGGAAGCAAAGCTATACAGATAGAATCTTACACAGAAGATTACACATACACATTCACAAAAAGAGAGCAGGGGGAAAAATCAAAAATCTTGCTCTCCAAGCCCACCTCCTCAATTTGGGATAATTCGTTGTAAAAAGAGGAAAAGGGCAAGAAGTCTGAAATCTTGCTCTCTAAGTCCACCTCCTTACTTTGGAATAATTCGTTGTAAAAAGAGGAAAATGGGGGAAAGTCTTAAATCTTGTCCTCAAAGTCCACTTCCTCAATTTGGGATGATTCGCTGTCCACTCATGCACTCCACAGACGCAGGGCACATCAAATGGACCGTGGAGCTTTAATCCGCTGCCTCCGAGGCTGCACAGAGAGATTTCCCTGACTCTGCTCTCACAGCTCCCGGGTCTCAGCCCTGGACCTGGCCCCGCCTCTGTGCGTAGGTCGCCGGAGGGCGTCCGTTCTTCGCTCAGACAGGACGGGTTTAAAGGAGCCGCTGATTCGGGGGCTCTGGCTCACTCATGCAGAGGGGAGGGAGGGGCGCGCAGTGTGGGGCGGGCCTGAGGCGGCAGAGGCCGGCGTGACATTGCAGCAGCCCGTGGCGCTCCGTGCGCTTTCCCGGGAGAGCCGTCCCCGGGTCTCGGGACCCCGGCAGTGGCGGGGTGCACAGGTCCCCCAGAAGGCGGGGCGGACAGTGACCCGCGCTCGCACACAGGCCCCACGGCTGCGGCGGCGGCGGGCGGTGGCAGGCGGCGGCGGTGGCGGGCCGTGGGGGCGGCGGTGGCAGCGGGCCACGGCGGCGGCGGCGGCGGGTGGCGGCAGGCGGCGGCGGTGGCGGGCCGCGGCGGCAGCGGCGGCGGGCCGCGGCGGGCAGTGGGCGGCAGCAGCGGGCGGCGGCGGGCGGTGGGCGGCGGCGGCGGCAGCGGCCCACGCCCGTCTCCGAGGTCCACGCCTTACCCGCGGCTCGCGCCTGTCTCCGGCGCTTCCCTAAGCAGCCCTTTTAATGCCCTCTCCTCGCACACCAGGAAACGAAAGTGAAAGTGAAAAAAGACTCTTGCCTCTTCAGCAACTCCAGACCCTTTCCCCGGACTCCCTCCGGGCTAGCCGGGGTGCACTCACCCCTTCAGGCTCTCTTCCTGCTGCCAGCCCCAGTCCTCTCCCTGCGCTCCGACTGAAAGCCGATACCCAAGCCTCAGCTCACAGCCCCGCCCGCCACGGCGGCCGAGCAGACAAGCCTCTCGGGCTGGTGTGTGCCTGAGGGCACCGATCCTCTGTGCCGGAATCTCTCTGCTTTGCCCTCCACACCCCTGTTGCTGTGCTCTCCTCCGCTACTCCGAAGCTTTCCCCCTCCGCCACCTGCAGTCTCCGCCCGGGAAGGGGCTTGTAGTGTGTAGAAACCTTCCCTCCTTCACAGCTCCCTCCCACTGGTGCAGGTCCCGTCCCTATCCTATTGTCTCTGTTTATTCTTTTTTTTCTTTTGCCCTACCCAGGTATGTGGGGAGTTTCTTGCCTTTTAGGGGGTCTGAGGTCTTCTGTCAGCGTTCAGTAGGTGTTCTGTAGGAGTTGTTCCACGTGTAGATGAATTTCTGATGTATCTGTGGGGAGGAAGGTGATCTCCGCGTCTTACTCTTCCGCCATCTTCCTCCGGGGCTAGTCTATTTTTTTAAATTTGTTTTTGTTGTCTGTACTTTTGGTGTCGTGTGTAAGAAATCATTACCAAGACCAATATCATGAAGTTTTCCTGTGTGTTATTCTGAGTTTTACAGTCTCAGGTTTTACATTTAGGTTTTTAATCCATTTTGAGTTAATGGATCCATTTTTGTAGATAATATAAAGTAAGTGTTCAGTGTAATTCTTTTACATGTTTCCCCAACATCATTTGTTGAAGAGACTAATTTTCCCATTGTGTATTTGTGGCACCCCTGTTAAATATCAGGTGGCCAAAGGTATGTGGGTTTTATTATGGACTCTCTATTCTGTTCCATTGTTCTATATATCAGTCTTTATGTCAGTATCATACTATTTTAAATATTTTAGCTTTTTAACATATTTTGATAGAGAAAGTATGATGACTGAAGTTTTGCCCTTTCTCAGGATTTATTTGGCTATTTGTGGCCTTTTAGGGTGCCATAAGAGATGTAAATTTCTTTTATTTCTATAAAATATGCCATTGGGGTTTTGATAGAGATTGCATTAATCTGTAGTTTGCTTTGGGTAGTATGGACATATTAATAACAGTAATTCTTCCATTCCATGCACATAGGATGTCTTTTCTTTTGTTTGTGTCTTTAAAAATTTTTTTCAGCAATGTTTTCTAGTTTTCAGTATACAACTATTTCCCTTCCTCAGCTGTTTATTCCTAAGTATTTTATTCTTTTCATTGTAAATGAGATTGTTTTCCTAAATTCCTTTACATAGAAAGTATAGAAATGTAACTGATTTTTGTATGCTGACTTTGTATCTTAAAACTTTATTGAATTTGTTTGTTAGGTCTAATAGTTTTTCAATGGAGTCTATATATAAGATCATGTCATCTTCAAAGAGGAACACTTTTACTTTTCCCTTTCTAAATTAAATGCCTTTAATTTCTTTTCCTAGCCTAATTTGTTCAGTCTAGAACTTTCAGTACTATGTTGAATAGAAGTGGTGAGAGTGGATATACTTTCCTTGTCCCTGATCTTAGAAGAAAAGCTTTAATTTTTTACTGTTCAGTATATTATATATGGTCTATCATATATATATTTTTTTCATATAGAGCTTTTCATATATATATGTAGAAATACTTTCCTTCTACATCTAATTTGCTGAGAATGTGTATTATGAAAAGATGTTGATATTTGTAACACTGTAAAATCTATTAAAATAATCATGTGATATTTACCCTTTATTATTTTAATGTGATGTATCACATTAACTGATTTTGTATGTTGAGCCACCCTTGCATTTAAGGGGTATAGTTCACTCGGTCATGGTGGTAAGCTTCATTTCATATGATGTTGGATTTACTTTGCTAGAGTTTTGATAGAGAATCTTGCATCTATATCAGCAGAAATATTTTTTAGTTCTTTTTCCTGTAGTTTCTTTGTCTGGCTTTGGTAACAGGGTAAGGTTTGTCTCATAAAATGTGTTTGGAAATGTCTCCGTTCTTCAATTTTTTGGAACAGTTTGACAAAGATTGGCATTTTCTCTAAATGTTTGGTAGAATTCGCAAGTGAAACCATCTGTTACTGAGTTTTTCTTTGCTGGGAGATTTTTGATTATTGATTCAATATACATACATGTTATAAGCCTGTTCTGACTCTGTATTTCTTCATGATTTAGTCATGCTAGGACATATATTTCTAGGAATTTATCCATTTCTTCTATGTTATCCAATTTGTTGGCATGTAATAGTTTATAGTAGTCTTATTATCCATTTCCTCTCCTGTGATGTCAGTTGCGCAGGCTCTTCTATTCTTTCTGATTTTATTTACCTGAGTTTTCTCTCTTTTTTATAGTTTAGCTAAGGGTCTTTCAATTTTGTTTATCTTTTTAAAAAATCAACTCAGTTTTGTTGATTTTTCTATTATTTTTTTACTTCCTATTTTGTGTATTTCTTCTCTAATCTTTGTTATCTTATCTTCTGTTAAATTTGTGCTTAGTATAGTTGTTTATAATATTGTGTTACTTTCAAGTGTACAGCAAAGTGACTCAGATATATATAAAAACTTTTCATTATAGGTTATTACAAGATATTAAATATTATTCCTTGTGTTATACAGTATATCCTCATTGATTATCTAGTAGTGTTAAACCTATACTCCTAATTTATCCACCTTCCCTTTTCCCTTTGGTAACCATAAGGTTTTTTTCTTTTCTATGTCTCAGAGTCTGGTTCTCTTTTGCAAATAGATTTATTTGTATTATTTTTTAGAGTCCACATATAAGCAATATCAAGTACGTGTCTTTCTGTGTCTGACTTATTTCACTTAGTATGATAATCTCTAGGTCCATACATGCTGCTGTAAATGACATTATTTCATTCTTTTTGTGGCTAATATTCCATTCTATATAAAAGCCACATCTTTTTCTTTTTACTGAGGATTGCTTGTGTGGTTTCATAAGAATTTTAGGATTATTCTAGTTCTATGAAAAAAAATGGGTAATTTGATATGGATCACAGTAAATCTTTAGATTGCTTTGGGTAGTATGGCCATTTTTTAAAAACATCTTTAATGGAGTATAATTGCTTTACAATGGTGTGTTAGTTTCTGCTTTATAACAAAGAGAATCAGTTATATATATACATATGTTCCCATCTCTTCCCTCTTGAGTCTCCAGACCTCCGACCCTCCCTATCCCACCTTTCTAGGTGATTACAAAACACCGAGCTAATTTTCCTGTGCTATGAGGCTGCTTCCCACTAGCTATCTATTTTATGTTTGTTAGTGTATATATGTCCATGCCATTCTCTCACTTTGTCACAGCTTAACCTTCCCCTCCCCATACCCTCAAGTCCATTCTCTAGTAGGTCTGTGTCTTTATTCCCATATTACACCTAGGTTCTTCATGACATTTTTTTTTAGATTACATACATATGTGTTAGCATACGGTATTTGTCCTTCTCTTTCTGATTTAATTCATTCTGTATGACAGACTCTAGGTCCATCCACCTCACCACAAATAACTCAATTTCGTTTCTTTTTATGGCTGAGTGATATTCCATTGTATATAGGTGCCACATCTTCTATATCCATTCATCTGATGATGGACACTTAGGTTGCTTCCATCTCCTGGCTATTGTAAATAGAGCTGCAATGAACATTTTGGTACATGACTCTTTTAGAATTATGGTTTTATCAGGGTATATGCCCAGTAGAGGGATTGCAGGGTCATATGGTAGTTCTATTTGTAGTTTTTTAAGGAACCCCCATACTGTTCTCCATAGTGGCTGTACCAATTCACATTCGCACCAGCAGTGCAAGAGTGTTCCCTATTCTCCACACACTCTCCAGCATTTATTGTTTCTATATTTTTTGATGATGGCTATTCTGACTGGTGTGAGATGATATCTCATTGTAGTTTTCATTTGCATTTCTCTAATGATTAATGATGGTGAGCATTCTTTCATGTGCTTGTTGGCAATCTGTATATCTTCTTTGGAGAAATGTCTATTTAGATCTTCTGCCCAGTTTTGGATTGGGTTGTTTGTTTTTCTGTTTTTGAGCTGCATGAACTGCTTGTAAATTTTGGAGATTAATCCTTTGTCAGTTCCTTCATTTGCAAATATTTTCTCCCATTCTGAGGGTTTTCTTTTGGTCTTGTTTATGGTTTCCTTTGCTGTGCAAAAGCTTTGAAGTTTCATTAGGTCCCATTTGTTTATTTTTGGCTTTATTTCCATTTCTCTAGGAGGTGGGTCAAAAAGGATCTTGCTGTGATTTATGTCATAGAGTGTTCTGCCTATGTTTTCCTCTAAGAGTTTGATAGATTCTGGCCTTAAATTTAGGTCTTTAATCCATTTGAGCTTATTTTTGTGTATGGTGTTAGAGAGTGTTCTAATCTCATACTTTTACATGTCCCTGTCCAGTTTTCCCAGCACCACTTACTGAAGAAGCTGTCCTTCCACTACTGTACATTCCTGCCTCCTTTATCAAAGATAAGGTGACCATATGTACGTGGGATTATCTCTGCACTTTCTATCCTGTTCCATTGAGCTATATTTCTGTTTTTGTGCCAGTACCATACTGCCATGATTACTGTAGCTTTGTAGTATAGTTTGAAGACAGGGAGCCTGATTCCTCCAGCTCCATTATTAATTCTCAAGATTGCTTTGGCTATTCGGGGTCTTTTGTGTTTCCATACAAATTGTGAAATTTTTTGTTCTAGTTCTGTGAAAAATGTCAGTGGTAGTTTGATAGGGATTGTATTGAATCTGTAGATTGTTTTGGGTAGTAGAGTCGTTTTCACAATGTTGATTCTTCCAATCCAAGAACACGGTATATCTCTCCATCTATTTGTATCATCCTTAATTTCTTTCATCAGTGTCTTATAATTTTCTGCATATAGATCTTTTTTCTCCTTAGGTAGGTTTATCCCTAGATATATCGTTCTTTTTGTTGCAATGGTAAATGGGAGTGTTTTCTTAATTTCTCTTTCAGATTTTTCATTATTAGTGTATAGGAATGCCAGCGATTTCTGTGCATTAATTTTTTTATGTAAGCATTTTATTCATTCACTCAACATGATAAGCTTTGGATCTGCGAAGTGGAGATACCTACACCTTCACCAAGTTGTTATGGAGATTTCATTATTAATAGACATTCAATAAATAACAATACTCTTAACAAGTTCCTTTGATGGTTAAGCACTGTACTGGTCACTGGAGGCATTAAGAATATCAAAAGATCCCCATCCTCTAGAAACTCAGTCTCTAGGACCACCTGCCACTGAACAATTATTGCTATGGTTCAACTGCTGTTTTATTATTTTTTTTCTGCTGTAATACAGGAGGAGAAATTTTAAGATAAAACACTGACATGTTTTACAAAAAGCTACAAGTTTATTAACATAATATATTCTAAAATATATCAAAGTTTCAAGGAGGTCTTTTTGAATCTCAAATAAGAAATCACAACATTCACTATTAGTTAAAAAAAAAGGGTAGTGGTGGTCATTCGTGGGTTTTAAACAGTCCAAAATGAAAATGCAGAAAACGTTTACTTTGGTGGATCTGTGTTGATGCCATATTTCTCCTTGAGAAGCTTCAACTGTTCTTCCTTCTTCTTTGTGTCCATCTTCTGAAATGCCCTGTTGGCATTATAGTACAAAACCACGAGGTATCTGTTGCAAACATTGAATCCTGACAGGTGATCACACGCATTCTTGGCATCAAAGATGTCTTCATAGACCACATAAGCTATTCCTCTAGTTTCAGGTGTGTTCCCCACTCTGATTTGACAAATAGGTCCATATTTTCCAAATATATCAGACATTTCTTCAGCCGTGATTTTGTAGGGCAAATTTCTTATATACAGAATTCGATTTACTTCAGGTGGAAGTCGAATGTTCCCTCTCTTGGCCGCTTGCATCGCCATCTTGGCAGGCTGATGAGGTTACCGCAGCAAACACGTAAATTCCTCTGCACTCCTCCAGAGCTCGCTCAGCTTCGAGTGCAACAAGGTGTCAGGCGTAGGACATCAACATCCAGACCCCGTCAGAAGCTGTTCTAACACCCTGTGCATTAATTTTGTATCCTGCTACTTTACCAAATTCATTGATTAGCTCTAGTAGTTTTCTGGTAGCACTTTAGGATTCTCTATATAGAGTATCATGACATTTGCAAACAGTAACATCTTTACTTCTTCTTTTCTGTTTTGGATTCCTTTTAATTCCTTTTCTTCTCTGATTGCTGTGGCTAAAACTTCCAAAACTATGTTGAATAAGAGTGGTGAGAGTGGGCAACCTTGTCTTGTTCCTGATCTTAGTGGAAATGGTTTCAGTTTTCTAGCATTGAGGACGATGTTCGCTGTGGGTTTGTCATATATGGCCTTTATTATTTTGAGGAAAGTTCCCTCTATGCCTACTTTCTGCAGGGTCTTTATCATAAATAGGTGTCGAATTTTGTTGAGAGCTTTCTCTGCATCTATTGAGATGATCACGTGGTATTTCTCCTTCAATTTGTTAATATGGTGTATCATGTTGATTGATTTGCATATATTGAGGAATCCTTGCATTCCTGGAATAAACCCCACTTGATCATGCTCTATGATCCTTTTAATGTGCTGTTGGATTCCGTTTCTTAGTATTTTGTTGAGGATTTTTGCATCTATGTTCATCAGTGATATTGGCCTGTAGTTATCTTTCTTTGTGACATCTTTGTCTGGTTTTGGTAACAGGGTGATGGTGGCCTCGTAGAATGTATTTGGGAGTATTCCTCCCTCTGCTATATTTTGGAAGAGTTTGAGAAGGATAGGTGTTAGCTCTTCTCTAAATGTTTGATAGAATACTCCTGTGAAGCCATCTGGTCCTGGGCTTCTGTTTGTTGGAAGATTTTTAATCACAGTTTCAACTTCAGTGCTTGTTATTGGTCTTATCATATTTTCTATTTCTTCCTGATTCAGTCTTGGCGGGTTGTGCAATTCTAAGAATTTGTCCATTTCTTCCAGGTTGTCCATTTTATTGGCATAGAGTTCCTTGTAGTAATCTCTCATGATCTTTTGTATTTCTGCAGTCTCAATTGTTACTTCTCCTTTTCCATTTCTAATTGTATTGATTTGAGTCTTCTCCCTTTTTTTCTTGATGAGTCTGGCTAATGGTTTATCAATTTTGTTAATCTTCTCAAAGAACCAGCTTTTAGTTTTATTGATCTTTGTTATCACTTCCTTCATTTCTTTTTCATTTATTTCTGATCTGATCTTTATGATTTCTTTCTTTCTGCTAACATTGGGGATATTTTGTTCTTCTTTCTCTAATTGCTTTAGGTGCAAGATTAGGTTGTTTATTCAAGATGTTTCCTGTTTCTTAAGGTAGGATTGTATTTCTATAAACTCCCCTCTTATAACTGCTTTTGTTGCATCCCATAGGTTTTGGGTCGTCGTGTTTCCATTGTCATTTGTTTCTAGGTATTTTTTGATTTCCTCTTTGATTTCTTCAATGATCACTTCGTTATTAAATAGTGTATTGTTTAGCCTCCATACGTTTGTATTTGTTACAGATATTTTCCTGTAATTGAAATCTAGTCTCAACGTTGTGGTCAGAAAAGATACTTGATAAGATTTCAATTTTCTTACATTTACCAAGGTTTGCTTTGTGACCCAAGATATTGTCTATCCTGGAGAATGTTCCATGAGCACTTGAGAAAAATGTGTATTCTGTTGCTTTTGGATGGAATGTCATATAAATATCAATTAAGGCTATCTTGTTTAATGTATCATTTAACGCTTGTGTTTCCTTATTTATTTTCATTTTGGATGATCTGTCCATTGGTGAAAGTGGGGTGTTAAAGTCCCCTACTATGAATGTGTTACTGTCAATTTCCCTTTTTATGGCTGTTAGTATTTGCCTTATGTACTGAGGTGCTACTATGTTGGGTGCATAAATATTTACAATTATTATATCTTCTTCTTGGATCGATCCCTTGATCATTATGTAGTGTCCTTCTTTGTCTCTTCTAGTAGTCTTTATTGTAAAGTCCATTTTGCCTGATATGGGAATTGCTACTCCAGCTTTCTTTTGATTTCCATTTGCATGGAATAACTTTTTCCATCCCCTCAGTTTCAGTCTGTATGTGTCTCTAGGTCTGAAGTGGGTCTCTTGTAGACAGCATATATATGAGTCTTGTTTTTGTATCCATTCAGCCAGTCTGAGTGTTTTGGTGAGCGCATTTACTCCATTTACATTTAAGGTAATTATTATAGGTATGTTCCTATTCCCATTTTCTTAATTATTTTGCGTTTGTTATTGTAGGTCTTTTCCTTTTCTTGTGTTTCTTGCCTAGAGAAGTTCCTTTAGCATTTGTTGTAAAGCTGGTTTGGTGGTGCTGAACTCTCTCAGCTTTTGCTTGTCTTTAAAGGTTTTAATTTCTCCATCAAATCTGAATGAGATCGTTGCTGGGTAGAGTAATCTTGGTTGTAGGTTTTTCTCCTTCATCACTTTAAATATGTCCTGCCAGTGCCTTCTGTCTTGCAGAGTTTCTGCTGAAAGATCAGCTGTTAACCTTATGGGGATTCCCTTGTGTGTTATTTGTTGTTTTATCCTTGCTGCTTTTAATATATTTTCTTTGTATTTAGTTTTTGACAGTTTGATTAATATGTGTCTTGGTGTTTTTCTCCTTGGATTTATCCTGTATTGAACTCTTTGTGCTTCCTGGACTTGATTAACTATTTCCTTTCCCATATTAGGGAAGTTTTCATCCATAATCTATTGAAATATATTCTCAGTCCCTGTCTTTTTCTCTTCCTCTTCTCTAACCCCAATAATTCGAATGTTGGTGCGTTTAATGTTGTTCCAGAGGCCTCTGAGACTGTCCTCAGTTCCTTTCATTCTTTTTTCTTTATTGTGCTCTGCAGTAGTTATTTCCACTCTTTTATCTTCCAGGTCATTTACCTGTTCTTCTACCTCAGTTATTCTGCTATTGATCCCATCTAGAGTATTTTTAATTTCATTTATTGTGTTGTTCATTGTTGCTTGTTTCATCTTTAGTCCTTCTAGGTCCTTGTTACATGTTTCTTGCATTTTCTCTATTCTATTTCTATGATTTTGGATCATCTTTAATATCATTATTCTGCATTCTTTTTCAGGTAGCTGCCTATTTCCTTTTTATTTGTTAGGTCTGCTGAATTTTTATCTTGCTCCTTCATCTGCTGTGTGTTTTTCTGTTCTCTCATTTTGCTTATCTTATTGTGTTTGGGGTCTCCTATCTGAAGGCTGCAGGTTTGTAGTTCCCGTTGTTTTTGGTGTCAGTCCCCAGTGGCTGAAGTTGGTTCAGTGGGTTGTGTAGGCTTCCTGGTGGAGGGGACTAGTTCCTGTGTTCTCGTGGATGAGGCTGGATCTTGTCTTTCTGGTGGCAGGTCTACATCTGGTGGTGTGTTTTGCGGTATCTGTGGACTTATGATTTTAGGCAGCCTCTCTGCTAATGGGTGGGTTTTTGTTCCTGTCTTGCTAGTTGTTTGGCATAGGGTGTCCAGCACTATAGCTTGCTTGTTGTTAAGTGAAGCTGGGTGCTGGTGTTGAGATGTAGATCTCTGGATGATTTTCACCGTTTGATATTATGTGGAGCTGGGAAGTCTCTTGTGGACCAATGTCCTGAAGTTGGCTCTCCCTCCTCAGAGTCACAGCACTGACTCCTGGCTTCAGCACCAAGAGCCTTTCATCCACATTACTCAGAATAAAAGAGAGAAAAGTAGAAAGAAAGAAAGAAAAAAGAAAGAATGAAACAAACAAACTAACTAACAAAGAATGAAGGAAGGAAGGAAGGAAAGAAAGAAAATAGATAAAATAAAATAAAGTAAGATAAAATAGTTATTAAAATAAAAAAAATATTAAAATTTTTTTATAAAAGAAGAAATAACAAACAAACAAAAAAAAACAAAAAACAAACAAATAAACTGACGGATAGAACATTAGGACAAATGGTGAATGCAAAGCTATACAGACAAAATCTCACACAGAAGCATATACATACACACTCAGAAAAAGAGGAAAAGGGGAAAAATAATAAATCTTGCTCTCAAAGTCCACCTCCTCAATTTTGGATGATTCGTTGTCTATTCATGTATTCTGCAAATGCAGGGTACATCAAGTTGATTGTGGAGCTTTAATCTGCTGCTTCTGAGGCTGCTGGGAGAGATTTCCTTTTCTGTTCTTTGTTCGCACAGCTCCCGGGGCTCAGCTTTGGATTTGGCCCTGCCTCTGCTTGTAGGTCGCCGGAGGGCGTCTGTTCTTTGCTCAGAGAGGAAGGGGTTAACGGAGCAGCTGCTGTGGGGACTCTGGCTCACACAGGCTGGGGGGAGGGAGGGGTGTGGATGCGGGATGAGCCTGCGGCGGCAGAGGCTGGTGGGCCACTGCATCAGCATGAGGCACGCTGTGCATTCTCCTGGGGAAGTTGTCCCTGGATCCTGGGACCCTGGCAGTGGCGGACTGCACAGGCTCCCTGGAAGCAAGGTGTGGATAGTGACCTGTGCTCGCACACAGGCTTCTTGGTGGCAGCAGCAGCCACAGCCTTAGTGTCTCATGCCCGTCTCTGGGGTCTGCAGTTTCAGCCGTGGCTCGCGTCCATCTCTGGAGCTCCTTTAAGCAGCACTCTTAATCCCCCCTCTTCACACACCAGGAAACAAAGAGGAAGAAAAAGTCTCTTGCCTCTTTGGAAGGTCCAGAATTTTTCCAGGACTTCCCCCTGGCTAGCCGTGGGGCACTAACCCCCTGCAGGCTGTGTTCACGCTGCCAACCCCAGTCCTCTCCCTGGGATCTGACAGAATCCTGAGCCTCAGGTCCCAGCCCCCGCCTGCCCCAGTGGGTGAGAAGAGAAGCCTCTCGGGCTGGTGAGTGCTGGTCGGCACTGATCCTCTGAGCGGGAATCTCTCCCCTTTGCCCTCCGCACCCCTGTTGCTGCGCTCTCCTCCACAGCTCCGAAGCTCCCCCCTCCACCACCCGCAGTCTCCACCCGTGAAGGGGCTTCTAGTGCTGGAAACCTTTCCTCCTTCACAGCTCCCTCCCACTGGTGCAGGTCCCATCCCTATTTTTTGTCTCTGTTTATTATTTTTTCTTTTGCCCTACCCAGGTACATGGGGAGTTTCTTGCCTTTTGGGAGGTCTGAGGTCTTCTGCCAGCGTTCCGTAGGTGTTCTGTAGGAGTTGTTCCACGTGTAGATGTATTTCTCGTATATCTGTGGGGCGGAAGGTGATCTCTGCCATCTTCCCGATTCCTCGGGTGTTGAATTTTGTCAAAAGCTGTCTCTGCATCTATTGAGATGATCATATGGTCTTTCTCCTTCAATTTGTTAATATGGTGTATCACATTGATTGATATCCATATATTGATAAATCCTTGCATTCCTGGAATAAACCTCACTTGATCATGGTGTATGATCCTTTTAATGTGCTCTTAGAATATACAGTGGAGAAAAGACAGCCTCTTCAATAAGTGGTGCTGGGAAAACTGGACAGGTACATGTAAAAGTATGAGATTAGAACACTTCCTAACACCATACACAAAAATAAGCTCAAAATGGATTAAAGACCTAAATGTAAGGCCAGAATCTATCAAACAATTATAGGAAAACATAGGCAGAACACTCTATGACATAAATCACAGCAAGATCCTTTTTGACCCACCTCCAAAAACGTGGAAATAAAAACATAAATAAACAAATGGGACTTAATGAAACTTAAAAGCTTTTGCACAACAAAGGAAATCATAAACAAGACCAATAGACAACCCTCAGAATGGGAGAAAATATTTGCAAATGAAGGAACTGACAAAGGATTAATCTCCAAAGTTTACAAGCAGCTCATGCAGCTCAATACCAAAAAAACAAACAACCCAATCCAAAAATGAGCAGAAGACCTAAATAGACATTTCTCCAAAGAAGATATACAGATTGCCAACAAGCACATGAAAGAATGCTCACCATCATTAATCATTAGGGAAATGCAAATCAAAACTACAATGAGATATCATCTCACACCAGTCACAATGACCATCATCAAAAGAATCTAGAAACAATAATCACTGGAGAGGGTGTGGAGAAAAGGGAACACTCTTGCACTGCTGGTGGGAATGTGAATTGATACAGCCACTATGGAGAACAGTATGGGGGTTCCTTAAAAAACTACAAATAGAACTACCATATGACCCTGCAATCCCTCTACTGGGCATAAACCCTGATAAAACCATAATTCAAAAAGAGTCATGTACCAAAATGTTCATTGCAGCTCTATTTACAATAGCCAGGAGATGGAAGCAACCTAAGTGTCCATCATTGGATGAATGGATAAAGAAGATGTGGCACGTATATTCAATAGAATATTACTCAGCCATAAAAAGAAATGAAATTGTTATTTGTAGTGAGGTGGATGGACCTAGAGTCTGTCGTACAGACTGAAGTAAGTCAGAAAGAGAAAAACAAATACCGTATGTGAACACATATATATGGAATCTAAGAAAGAAAAATAAAGGTCATGAAGAACCTAGTGGTAAGATGGGAATAAAGAAACAGACCTACTAGAGAATGGACTTGAGGACACAGGGAGGGGGAAGGGTAGGCTGTGACAAAATGAGAAAGTGACATGGACATATATACACTACCAAACTTAGAATAGACATCTAGTGGGAAGCAGCCACATAGCACAGGGAGATCAGCTCGGTGCTTTGTGACCACCTAGAGGGGTGGGATAGGGAGAATGAGAGGGAGGGAGATGCAAGAGGGAAGAGATATGGGAACATGTGTATATGTATAACTGATTCAGTTTGTTATACAGCAGAAACTAACACACCATTGTAAGGCAATTATACTCCAATAAAGATGTTAAAAAATTAAAATAAAATGATCATAAAATTACCTGACGTGATGAACAACTTTGTTTCCTGGGGAAATTTTTCTCCAGCTACTACCAGAAACAAAATGGATTGGAAAACTTAGTTTGTGCCTTATTGTGTATGCTGTCCCCACCATCCTGACCTCAGAGATTTATTCTTTCTCTTGAGTCAGGAATAGAATTTTCTGTAGGCACCCTTTTAATAGATATTATAACCTCATCAGTTTTATAATCCTAGAGACAGACCTCTTTCAACCTGTATACCAATCAAGATAAATCTAATCAAGGAATAACTTCCTTAACACAGGCTTTTCCTTCTCAATTGGTTAATCACTTAGATATATGTAAGAAAAATGTGGGTGATTTCTTTAATCCTGCTAATATTCTAAAAGCCTTCAAAATCAACTTTGATGCCTTTGGCCAGAGGCCTCACTGTTTTCTGGACTGTGGCCATTTCTGGGAAGTATTGCAGAGAATTTGCAGCAAGATGATCAGTCTCTATGTAAATGCTTTTAATCTACAAACAGTTTGTCAGGCTGTGAGTTTAGTGTGGCTCTACATAAGTCATGGTCTTTCTTGATGATCTCTTTCAAGGAAGATATTTTGAGGGTTATAAAATGTTCATTTTTACAAAATATTTTTTTATTTATTTTCTTTATTTTTTTGGCTGTGTCAGGTCTTCTTTGCAGTGCGCAGAGTTCTCTCCAGTTGTGGTGTGCGGGTTTTCTCTCTCTAGTTGTGGCACATGGGCTCCAGGGCAGGTGGGCTCTGTAGGTGTGGCATGCAGGCTTCAGAGTGTGTGGGCTCTGTAATTTGCATCACACAGGCTCTCTCGTTGAGACACGTGAGCTCGATAGTTTTGACACATGGGCTTAGTTGCCCCACCACATGCAGAATCTTAGTTCCCCAACCAGGAATTGAACCCGAGTCCCCTGCCACAGAAGGTGGATTCTTTACCACTGGACCACCAGGGACATCCCTAAAATGTTCATCTTTTAACACCAAGGTAAATAATACTTAAATTATAATCAATTACATGAAGTTTCCAAGGACAAAGGAGAAAAAAAATATGATTGGAGAAACTGGGCTTGGTCAGGAAAGAAATGAGTCTTCAATTTTACTATGCCCTTAGGAGTAAACGAATGGGTGTGGATTCAGGAATATTTGTAGATTTTGTGACAGTGAGCTGACGAATTTCCTTAAATTACCTGATTCATCTGTGTAGTAGAAGGTGATTCCTCTTGTGGAAAGTGAGGGAAATGCTGAGAATGTTTAAAAATAGGAAGATATGGAGAAGGTCTGAATTAGTTTTGAGGCACAGAATGATTGAATTATCTCGATATAGTATGATGGCCAGAGATGTTTGAAAGATGTTGGGATATTTGTGAATCTCACCAGACTTCAGATCCTAGTTAGATTCAGCTAAGGATAAAGCAGGTATTTTGAGTCAGCCAGGAATGGACTCTTGATCAAAAGATGTGATAAAATGTCAGAGGAGGGCTTCCCTGGCAGCACAGTGGTTGAGAATCTGCCTGACAATGCAGTGGACACGGGTTTGAGCCCTGGTCTGGGAAGGTCCCACATGCCGTGGAGCAACTAGGCCCGTGAGCCACAACTACTGAGGCTGTGCATCTGGAGCTTGTGCTCCACAACAAGAGAGGCCGTGACAGTGAGAGGCCCGTTCACCGCGATGAAGAGTGACCCCCTACTCGCCGCAACTAGAGAAAGCCCTTGCACAGAAATGAAGACCCAACACAGCCATAAATAAATAAATAATTAAATAAATATTAAAAAATAATGTCAGAGGAATATGAAAAATCCAAAGTCTTCATACCTATATGTTGAAGTTACTTAATTTGATTAAACTTGTCATAAAAATGAAGATAGGTTTGGCGTAGATGTTTAAGGGAGTGAGGTCAATTCACTGGAGGTTCTCCTAGCATTTGAAATCACGGAAGAAATTGAATAACATCCCTGAATATTATTGGGTAATTACCTTTTAAAACTTTATGATCTTTATTTCATTATAAGTAAAGTTGGGACACTAATATTTGTCTTATGGGAAGCAGTAGCCAAAGCCTTCTTAGTTTTGACCCTGTGAAGGAAGATTTCTCCCCTTTTCTCTTAGCCCACTCCACGTTTGCTGGTGGGGGTGGTTGTTCACTCCCATTCCCATAATTAAAGTTTACAGATTCATGATTCTTCGATAATAAAAACTGTAGATAAGATTCAAATCTCATGGACTCTTATTTCCTTAGATTTGACTGCTTAGAGTAGACATTGTCTTTGAGAGAGTATACAGAGGGAAACGTAACAGCTGATTTCTTGGCAATGCATTCCCAAGTCAATCTAAAGTTGTTATTTATCTTGAAATGAGAACTATATTTCCAATGGATAAAAAGATGTTATCACTTTGACTGAGTCTTCTAGGTGTATCCAGGAGGCATTCAAAGCTCTGAGCACTAGTCCTGTCATCCTGCATCTCTGTGAGGATTGTGGGGTGGGGCAATTGCTAATGCAGCAATAGTCTCCTTTCCATCATTTACTCAAATGTGTTCCAGACTCCATGAAGGCTGTGCTTGTAAAGAGGGCACATGAGACGTTGTGTTTCTATCACCTCAGTCATGGTCTTGATGGAGATGTGACTCACTCCATAACCGTCTGTGATGCAGTGAGCTCTGTCATGTGATGGACACAAGTGGAGGGATGAGTAAGAGCAGAAGTTTAAGGTCTGGTAGGGGAGACTGTGTCAGCAAGTGAGTTCAATCAGTCCAGGGTCACAGGTGTTGGCAGAAGAACTGCAGGATTGAGGGAGCAGGAGAATGAGAAGAAGCACCTCTACAAAACCAGATTTCCCTTTTATAGGTAACATTTGTTCAGAAACTGGAAGCAATTTATAGAAAATATGTTTTCCCTAATTGGTATATTGAGGAGAAGCATAGTAGGCAAGGTAAAATTTAGAAAACTCTGGCCACTTTTGAAGCACTGGAAAGACCTGAACCCATCAAGAGTCTCTTATTACTCTGTAGGCAGGGAAACAAGATGAAGCTACAGTAGACTTAATGATAATTAAAGCTGTGAGATCCTTAAGAAAGTGGGAGGGAAAGTGATACTTCAACTTACTGGAAGGGTTAGAGGAGGATCATCCTACAGTTTGGCAGTCCCAGGACCACTGGCTTGTGAAGTTAACCTGTCTGTTTTCATATCTGGTTAATGAACAGAGGATATCTATTGAGATCGGCAGCTGCTGGTGACCCCAAGTTGTATGTACAGTCTGTTCATTCACGCAGTATAGTGGACATTGCATCAAGGCTCTCTGACTTTTTAATGAATAATACACCTGTAGCTTTTATTTATTGTGTTTTGTTATGTGTGAACAAACATGTTCAAACATGTTTTGTTAGCTCACTTAATAACTCATTTTTCTCAAGAGGTTATTCAACTATTTCACACATGAAAATAGTGAGGTTTGTTTTCGGGAATACTTTGCCCATAGTCACTGCTGATAAGTAGCAGAATATTGTGTATTGTATATTGCCTGCCTTGTGCTTAGTTTATAGAGTTAATTTAAATTAGGGAGACACAGGAGGGAAGGGATGTGGGAACAGATGTATATGTCTGACTGATTCACTTTGTTATAAAGCAGAAACTAATTAAAAATAAATAAATAAAAAAAAAATAAATAAAAATAAATTAGTGGGAAACAGGTACTAATTTCAAAGTACAAATTTTTTAATTGCCAGTCAGAATTTGCATTCTTTTGTGGAATGTCAGGTTATTTCACACCACACCTCATGTGATATTTCTTTACCATGAAGGTTGTTGTGTATTCAGATTGTGCATATCTCTGAGATGAATCCAAAAGGAATATGCCAATTCAGCCCAAAGGAACATTTGGCTTGACATAAAAGGTTTGAGCTTTTGATACACATAGCTGCCTTTTCTCAGGGCTGTCATCCTCGGCCATCAGCTCTGGACATCTGTGGGGATGGGGCAGCCTTAACCAGAATGTCCATTAAGTTTATAGGAATCAGTAAATGTCAAGAGATGTGGCTGTGAACTTCATCCAGAACTGGAGTAATGTCAACTGCAGATTTATTTTGGGGAATAGTTTCTCTTACATTTTGTTGAAGTCAGTGTAGAAATATTTTTCTAATAGCTTCATAAATCTTCAAACATATCAATTTTTATTAATCTAACCTTCTGTATATTCCTTGAACTTAGAGAAAAGGATGGTTCTGTTGTTATTTGAGCTTAACTTTCACATAGCACCCTCTGTTTCAGTCTCTATCTTTTGTTGATTTTCCTCATCTTAATCTCTCCAAAATCCCATCCCCATTTTATTTTATTTTGTTTTAACCTTAAAGGTATTTTCTAATTGTCCATATCCTATGTTTTCAATTATTGGTATATTTCTCCATTTTATAAATTTTCTCTGTGTTAAAATCAATACTTTAAACATATTCACAGAGGATAGCTTCAGGAAGAACCTATTTGAAAGTCAAAAGTAAGTTTATGGGGATGACACTGATTGTCCACATTACAGACATGATACTGGGGTAAGAGAAATTCAGCACAACCACCTGACTGAAAGTAGACTCAAACATAAATGTTGTCTCAGCAGAAATTTTTGAATAATTTACATTTTGGAATGATATTGCCCTGAAGTCAAACTGTACCCTGAGTTTCAAAAGGAAAATTACTTAAATGTAGCTTATGTATATGGTGTTTGAAAAATAAGGACCTAACACTTAATCAGGAAACTATGCCAGTGGGAAGCTACAAAAAAGAAAATCTATATGAATTCAACAAAGTAAGGCTCTGTGAATATAACGAACATGGGGCAGGGGGTTAAATGGAGACTATCACTGAGGGAGCAACCTAGAATTCACATGTAGAGAAATAAGTAAGTGAATATTGTGTGAGCAAACTTTTAACAACCCCTCATTTCCTTGTCAGTAGCAGAGACTTCACAATGGAGGAGAGACCAATGAATGTAATGCATATGGAGAGATTTCACATAGAACTCAAATTTAACTCCACATGATTTAATTCATAGAGGACAGAAACCTTATGCTTGCAATCAACTTGGAAGAGCCCTCAGTCTTTATTCATCATTGAGTAAACATAAGCTAATTTATACTGGAGAGAAACCATGTAGATCTCATCAATGTGGGAAGGCCTTTAGTCAACCCTCTAACCTTAGATGCCATGAGAGAACTCAGCTGGAGTGAACTCTGTAAATGTAGTAAATGTGGGAAATAACTCAGCTGGAACCCTTGCATTTATATACACCAAAAAGTCCACTAAATAGAAATCTTGTAAACATAGTGAATGTGGGAGACTTTTAGGCAAACCATTAATTCATATTCATATTAATGAACTCACGCAGGTGAGAAACCCTGTATCTGGAAACACTGTAAACTCTGGTGCTTCAATTATTCTATTCCCTCAAATAGCAATTTATCTGAAGAGGGACCAGAACTTATCATGTAGCTGCTATCCTCTCCTTAACTAGCCCTCTTGTAAATTTAACTCCACAAAAAAGGCATTCTGTCTATCCTGATCTCTCTCCCAACACTCTCCTTTTCAGGATTATTTATCTAGAACAATAGGATCATTGAAAGTTAGGCTTACAAATGGATCTCTGAGGGGCAGTGCTTTGTGTTTCCATGAATTGGTACATTCAGCCCTTCAGTAGTTGCAGCACACAGGCTCAGTAATTGTGGCACACGGGCTTAGTTTCTCAGTGGCATGTGGGATCTTCCCAGCCCAGGGCTCGAACCCATGTCCCCTTCATTGGCAGGTGGATTCTTAACCACTGTGCCACCAGGGAAGTCCCAACACTGTTTAAGTTTAAAGTGCACAGCATAATGATTTGATTTACATATATTATGAAATGATTATCACAAGTTTAGTGAATATGCATCATCTCATATAGATACAAAATTAAAGGTACAGAATATTTTTCCTTAAGATATAGTCTCGTGACTCTTATATTTCTTGTTATAATAAAGTCAATGGTTTATATAATATTTTACTGGTGTTATTAATATGTCAGAGAAAGAATGCAAGGATTAAGGTAAATAATTATCCTCCTACCCATATGAATTATCTAAATATTATCCCAATTTGGTAATGAATGTACAGAGCTTTTGGACAGGGAAAAATATTGGAAAGAAATGTAAGAAAAATGTATCGAGTTTAACTAAAAAATTAGCAGTGATAGATGTTGTTTGAGGGAAAGAACATAAATAATTAGAAATTAGAAAACTGTCCTCCAAAGTGAAAGAAAATAAGCAAAAGCCACCAGGAAACTTCCCTGGTGGTTCAGTGGGTAAGACTGTGCTCTCCCAATGCAGGGGGCCCAGGTTCAATCCCTAGTCGGGGAACTAGATTCTTCATTCATACCACAACTAAGAAGCCCACATGCTGCAACTAAGAAGTCTGCATGTCACAACTAAAAGAAACACATGCCTCAACTAAAGATCCTACGTGCCACAACGAAGATCCCACATGCTTCAACTAAGACCCAGAACAGCCTAAATAAATAAGTAAATAAATATTTAAAAAAATAAAAAAACAAAAACAAAAAGCAAGCAAAAGCCACCAGAAAATTCTCATAAGTAGACGTTTTAGAGAAGCCAGATAATCTTTCAGGTAAAACAAACTTGACCTATTCAGCTGGTAGAAATAGTGTTATGCTTTTTAATCTTTAGAGGTTAAAATACTTTAATGTCTTAAAATTTCTGAGAAGGTTATAATACATGTACAAGATTCAAGAACCTAAAAATGTAAAATACTTTATATTATATGTGCCACCCACCCCCACCCTTCTTGAACAGGTCCCTCTGCCTTCACAGCCACTGTATTTGGTTTCCCAGGTATCTTTCCAGAGTGTATTTATGTATATAAAAGCAAATATAAATATCTATTTCTCCTTCACTCCACATTTAAAAACATAAGTGGTACTATACTAGGCATATTGTTTCATTATATCTTACTTATATTCAGTTGACAGTATGTTGAGAAAAATCTCCTGTGAGGACATTTTTTCCTGTAAAGGGTCCATGAGTGGATGACGTACTATAACAGACTTTACCAATTCAAATTGGAATAAACACTAATAGTCAATGACCTCTTGACATTCCAAACAATGCTGCAATGCATAAGCTTGGCCTATGTTATTCCACTGATGGACAATGTATAGGAAATGTTTCTAAAGGATTTGTATCCTGAAGTATCAATATTTCTAACTGAAATAACATTTGATAAAGTGTTACCAGTAAGATAGCATGTTACTGAATTTTTCTGATAAACCTAGCAATGATAATTTTTCTTTTTTAAAACTCAACTTCTCCTCTACCAGATTTCTTCATGATCGGTGTTTTAAAATGTTCTCCAGCTTCTTATACCCTTGTAACTTCTCTAAAATCTGCTCTTCTTCTTAGCACTGTCCTTCATTCTCATACCCATCACTGCCTGAACTGGTCTATACCTGCCCTCTCCACATCTCCCTTTGTCCTCATTGCTCAACTCCACCCCACTGGAGATAGTATCAACATGGCTAGATAACTTGTATAGTATAGAAAAATGGATCATGGGTGATTCTGAACCACTGAGCCTGGATGAGTGGAAACATCCACAGGGGAATTTAAAGTAGATGGGGAAGAAAGAGAAAAGGAAAATTTAGGTTTTATCCACGGTCATCATTCAGATGAAGATGCTACTGAGCCCTGACATAGAAGCATGAGAAATCAGGGTTGGAGAGAAGTACTTGGGAGAGTAGTCCAGAAATTACAGCTGAACTGATAGGCAGGAACTTCAAAGTGAAGAGCAAGGGAGAAAGGATATTGTGAACCTGTTGTGAGTGCTGGGCAGAAGCACACATGGGGCCAAAAGGCATTGGAGAAGCAGGAGGCAATAATAGGCTTCCGAAAGGAAGGAGGGAATGTCATGGTAATGATGGTGTGTCTGTAGTAGCATATGTCACAGAGAGATTGAGGAGAATGGAAAAGAGGTAATGGGAGGGGAGATTAGATGTCATTAGTAATTACTGTCAAGTTGTTTCATGAGAGGCTAAGGGCAGAAGCCAGGCCATATGATACAACGAAGGACAGATAAAAGTTGATAAGTAAAAACCATACATGTTCAAATCGAGTTTTTGTTTGTTTGTTTAAAGGCTCTTTTAAGGAACATAGAAATGCAATTGGAAGGGAGAGGACACTGATACTTAGGTGATGGTTCACAAGAATGATTTCCCTGCCTAGAAAGAGATCCAATCAGAAACAGTGCTGTGCAGAGGCAAGCAAGGAAGGCACATGACATAGTGGTGGAGTCAGATGTGGTCAGGTGGAGATTCTCGACCTCCTGGGGAGGAGGGGGTTTGTGCATACTACACATGCCACGTGCTGATAACATCAAGTAGGAGCTACTTGCATCTTTGAGAGTTAATTAACATGATTTGAAGTTTTAACTGGAACTATATAAAGCATGATAAAAAGATTTCAGCAACATGAGGAAGGAGTGTTTAATGTGGGTACACGTCTTCCACCAGAACAAAGACACTGGGTGGCTTCAACAAAAAAATTTTATTTCTTATAGTTATGGAGGCCAGGGAATCCAATATTAAAGCTGCAGCACTTGTCTGGTGAGAGCTGCTTCCTGGATAGATACTCTCTGGGTGAAGAGCAGAGAAAGCAGGCTCTCTGTTTTGTTTTTTCTATAAGGGCACTAATCCCATTAATTAGAGCTCCACCCTCCTGACTTAATTACTTCTCAAAGGCCCCTCTTCCAAATAACATCACATTTGGGTTCAACATATTAATTTTCAGGGGACACAAACATTCAGACAATAACAGGGTCTTATCTTATTTTTTAATGTACCAATGACAGTTTTTGAGTATTTTGGCCTACCCCACATCCCCACAAGCCTTATGGTTTTGTTGATGTTGCTTTTTCATTTTAAGATAGATTTCTACAAAAATTTTCAGCTTTATTGTGGTATAACTGAGGAACGTTCCTACTGGTTTACCTAGTGTCTGAACCAATTTACATTCCCATTTACAGTGCACAAGGATTTCCTTTTGTCCACATACCAGCCAATACTTATTCTTTTGTCCTTTTGAGTGCAGCCTTTCTAACAGGTGTGAAGTGACATCTCACTGTGGCTCTGATTTGCATTTCCCTGATGATTAGTTTTGTTGAACACTTTTTCATGTATTGTTGCCCATTTGTATGTCTTCCTTGGGAAAATGTCTATTCAGTTCTTCTGATCATTTTTTAATCAGAATATCTTTGTTGTTTTTGTTGTTGTTTTGCTATTGAGTTCCATGGGTTTTTATATATTTTTCATAATAACCCCTTATTATATATTTGCAAATATTTTCTCCCATTACATAGTTTGCCTTTTCATTTTGCTGGTGGTTTCCTGTGCAGCACAGAAGCTTTTTACTTTGATGTACTCCCACCTTTTTATTTTTGGTTTTGTTGTCTTTGCTTCTGGTGTCAAATAAAAAATAAAAAAAAAATCATGGCCAAGACCAATGTGAAGGAGCCTATCCCTTATATTTTCTTGTTGGAGTTTTACAGTTTCAGATCTTAAATTTGTCTTTAATACATTTTGAGTTGATTTTTGTGAATGGTATAAGAAAGAGGTCCAGTTTTATACTTTTGTATGTAGCTATCAGTTTTTCCAACACCATTTATTGAAGATACTATCTTTATTGAGTATTCTTGGCCCCATTGTCAATATTAGTTGATCGTATATACAGGAGTATATTTCCGAGCTCTCAATTCTGTCCCCATGATCTATGTATTTTTTATGCCAGCACCATACTGTTTTAATTACTGTAGCTTTGCATTATAGTTTGAAAGTAGGAAGTGTGATGCCTTCAACTTTGTTCTTCTTTCTCAAGATTGCTTTAACTACTTGGGTTTCTTTGCAGTTCCATACAAATTGTAGTTCTGTTTTTCAATTTTTGTGAATAATGCCATTGGAATTTTGATAGGGACTACAGTAAATCCATATATTGTTTTGGGGAGAATGGAAATTTTACCAATATTAACTCCTTTTAACTATGATCATGGAATGTCTTTCAACTTGTTTTGTAAACATTTGTACATAAATCTTTTTCAGCATATCTGATTATTTTCTTCAAATGGATTCCAGGAAGTAGAACTACCATGTCAAACAGCAGAAATATTTTACAGTTTTTTAATGCATGGTGTCAAATGATGCTCCCCCCAAAATCATACCATCTACATTTATCCAAGGGTAGAATCTAAGAGTGCTGGTCTTGGGACTTGCCTGGTAGTCCAGTAGTTGAGAATCCTCCTTCCAATGCAAGGAATGCAGGTTCAACCCCTGGTTGGGGAACTGCAATTCCACATGCTGCAGGGCAAATGAGCCCGTGTGCCACAACTACTAAGCCTGCATGCCACAACTGGAGAGAAACCCCCACACACAACAAAGAGCCTGCACGCCTGTGCACCACAACAAAAAATCCCACGTGCCACAACTAAGACCCCACACAGCCAAAAATAAATAAATAAATAAATAAGTATTAAAAAAGAGTGTTGCTGGTTTCTTCATATCCTCACTGCCTTGACTTTGCAATTTTTCTGACATCTTTCTAGTTAGATATGAAAAAATATACATATTTTACTCTCACAGCAGGAAGGAGTATTTATGGAGATTCTGAATAATGGGAAATAGAGGAAGCAATTCTATGGGTTTAGATGTGATTTTACTTAATTGTAGATATTTCTTCCCTGAAACATTATTTGGGGAATTTAATACAGGTGTGTACATATGTTTACCTTCCTTCTGGGGTTTGAAGCCTCTGCATGACACCCTGTTGCTTCCATTTTGTACTTTACTATTGTTCTCCCACTTCCCTGCCCTGTTGCCTCCACTGGACAAAGATGCTCAGATTTAGTAATGAAATTTCACAAGCAATTTACCAGGAAGTCTAATGAAAAGCAAACAACTGTCCCATGTTTTTCAGCTAGATCCTGAATTATAAATTAATGTAATTTTTATGATGGACAAACTTTCAGAAAACATGAACTCTGGAGGAGAGGGGGAAGATGGCAGAAGAGTAAGACGTGGAGATCACCTTCCTTCCCACAGATACATCAGAAATACATCTACACGTGGAACAGCTCCTACAGAACACCCACTGAACGCTGGCAGAAGGCCTAAGACCTCCCAAAAGACAAGAAACTCCCCACGTACCTGGGTAGGACAAAAGAATAAACAGAGACAAAAGAATAGGGACGGGACCTGCACCAGTGGGAGGGAGCTGTGAAGGAGGAAAGGTTTGCACACACTAGGAAGTCCCTTTGCAGGGGGAAACTGCAGGTGGTGGAGGGGCAAGCTTTGGGGTCACGGAGGAGAGTGCAGCAACAGGGTGGCAGAGGGCAAAGTGGAGAGATTCCTGCACAGAGGACCAGTGCCAACTGGCACTCACCAGCCCGAGAGGCTTGTCTGCTCACTCGCCGGGGTGGGCAGGGCTGGGAGCTGAGACCTGGGCTTCAGTCGGAGCACAGGGAGAAGACTGGGGTTGGCGGCGTGAACACAGCCTGCAGGGGGTTAGTGCACCACGGCTAGCTGGGAGGGAGTCCAGAAAATGTCTGGACCTGCCAAAGAGGCAAGAGACTTTTTCTTCCCTTTTTGTTTCCTGGTACATGAAGAGAGGGGATTAAGAGCGCTGCTTAAAGGAGATCCAGAGATGGGTGCAAGCTGCAGATAACAGCGCAGACCCCAGAGATGGGCATGAGTCGCTAAGGATGCTGCTGCTGCTACCACCAAGAAGCCTGTGTGCGAGCACAGGTCATATCCACACCTCACTTCCAGGGAGCCTGTGCAGCCCACCACTGCCAGGGTCCTGGGATCCATGGACAAATTCCCAGGGAGAACACACAGTGCGCCTCAGGCTGGTGTAACATCCCGCCGGCCGCTGCTGCCACAGGCTCCCCCCACATGCACACCCCTCCCTTCCCATAGCCTGAGGGAGTCAGAGCCCCCGAATCAGCTGCTCCTTTAACCCCGTCGTGTCTGAGTGAAGAACAGATGCCCTCCGGCACAGGGGCAGGGCCAAATCCAAAGCTGAGCCCCGGGAGCTGTGCGAATGAAGAAGAGAAAGGGAAATCTCTCCCAGCAGCCTCAGGAGCAGTGGAATAAATCTCCACAATCAACTTGATGTACCCTGCATCTGTGAACTACATGAATACACAACAAATCATCCCAAATTGAGGAGGTGGACTTTGAGAGCAAGATTTATTATTTTTTCCCCTTTTCCTCTTTTTGTAAGTGTGTATGTGTGTGCTTCTGTGTGAGATTTTGTCTGTATAGATTTGCTTTCACCATTTGTCCTAGGGTTCTATCTGTCCGTTTTTTTTGTTTGTTTGTTTTATTTTGTTTTTACTGAAAAATTTTTTTCTTAATAATTAATTTTTATTTTAATAACTTTATTTTATTTTATCCTCTTTATTTCTTTCTATTTTTTCTCCCTTTTATTCTGAGCCGTGTGGATGAAAAGCTCTTTGTGCTGCAGCCAGGAGTCAGTGCTGTGTCTCTGAGGTGGGAGAACCAACTTCAGGACACTGGCCACAAGAGACCTCTCAGCTCCATGTAATATCAAATGGCAAAAATCACCCAGAGATCTCCATCTCAACACCAGGACCCAGCTTCATTTAACAACAAGCAAGCTACAGTGCTGGACACCCTATGCCAAACAACTAGCAAGACAGGAACACAAACCCACCCACTGGCAGAGAGGCTGCCTAAAATCATAATAAGTCCACAGGCACCCCAAAACATACCACCAGACATGGAGCTGTGCACCAGAAAGACAAGATCCAGCCTCATCCACCAAAACACAGGCACTAGTCCCCTCCACCAGGAAGCCTACACAAACCACTGAACCAATTTTAACCACTGGGGATGGACACCAAACACAACGAGAACTACGAACTTGCAGCCTGCAGATAGAAGACCCCAAACACAGTAAGATAAGCAAAATGAGAAGACAGAAAAACACACAGCAGATGAAGGAGCAAGGTAACAACCCACCAGACCTAAAAATGAAGAGGAAATATGCAGTCTACCTGAAAATATTTCAGAATAATGATAGTAAAGATAATCCAAAATCTTGGATATAGAATAGACAAAGGGAAGAAACAGTTAACAAGGACCTAGAAGAACTGAAGATGAAACAAGCAACGATGAAAAACACAATAAATGAAATTAAAAATACTCTAGAGGGGATCAATAGCAGAATAACTGAGGTAGAAGAACGGATAAGTGACCTGGAAGATAAAATAGTGGAAATAACTACTGCAGAGCAGAATTTAAAAATCAGAATGAAAGGAACTGAGAACAGTCTCAGAGACATCTGGGACAACATTAAACGTACCAACATTCGAATTATAGGGGTTCCAGAAGAAGAAGAGAAAAAGAAATGGACTGAGAAAATATTTGAAGAGACTACAGTTGAAAATTTCCCTAGCATGGGAAAGGAAATAGTTAATCAAGTCCAGGAAGCACAGAGAGTTCAATACAGGATAAATCCAAGGACAAACACGTCAAGACACATATTAATCAAACTGTCAAAAATTAAATACAAAGAAAAATATTAAAAGCAGCAAGGGAAAAACAACAAATAACACACAAGGGAATCCCCATCAGGTTAACAGCTGATCTTTCAGCAGAAACTCTGCAAGACAGAAGGCACAGGCAAGGCATATTTAAAGTGATGAAGGAGAAGAACCTACAACCAAGGTTACTCTACCCAGCAAGGATCTCATTCAGATTTGATGGAGAAATGAAAACAATTACAGACAAGCAAAAGCTGAGAGAGTTCAGCACCACCAAACCAGCTTTACAACAAACACTAAAGGGAATTCTCTAGTCAAGAAACACAAGAGAAGGAAAAGACCTACAATAACAAACCCAAAACAATTAAGGAAATGGGAATAGGAACATACATATCGATAATTACCATACATGGAAATGGATTAAATGCACTCACCAAAAGACACAGACTGTCTGAACAGACACAAAAACAAGACCCATATATATGCTGTCTACAAGAGACCCACTTCAGACCAAGAGACACATACAGACTGAAAATAAAGGGATGGAAAAAGATATTCCATGTAAATGGAAATCAGAAGAAAGCTGGAGTAGCAATTCTCATACCAGAAAAAATATATTTTAAAATAAAGACTATGAGAAGAGACAAAAAGGACACTACATAATGATCAAGGGATCGATCCAAGAAGATATAACAATTGTAAATATTTATGCACCCAAAATAGGAGCACCTCAATACATAAGGCAAATACTAACAGCCATAAAAGGGGAAATTGACAGTAACACATTCATAGTGGGGGACTTTAACACACCACTTTCACCAATGGACCGATCATCCAAAATGAAAATAAGTAAGGAAACACAAGCTTTACATGATACACTTAAAGAAGATGGACTGAATTGATATTTATAGGACATTCCATCCAAAAACAACAGAATACACATTTTTCTCAAGTGCTCATGGAACAATCTCCAGGATAAATCATATCTTGGGACACAAATCAAACCTTGGTAAATGTAAGAAAATTGAAATTGTATCAAGTATCTTTTCCGACAACAATGTTTTGAGACTAGATATCAATTACAGGAAAAGATCTGCAAAAAATACAAACACATGGAGACTAAACAATACACTACTTAATAATGAAGTGATCATTGAAGAAATCAAAGAGGAAATCAAAAAACACCTAGAAACAAATGACAATAGAGACACGATGACCCAAAACCTATGGGATGCAGGAAAAGGAGTTCTAAGAGGAAGTTTATAGCAATACCGTCCTACCTTAAGAAACAGGAAACATCTCGAATAAACAACCTAACCTTGCACCTAAAGCAATTAGAGAAAGAAGAACAAAATATCACCAAAGTTAGCAGAAGGAAAGAAATCATAAAGATCAGATAAGAAATGAAGGAAATGATAACAAAGATCAATAAAACTAAAAGCTGGTTCTTTGAGAAGATAAACAAAATTGATAAACCATTAAGCAGACTCATTAACAAAAAAAGAAGACTCAAATCAATAGAATTAGAAATGAAAAAGGAAAAGTAACAACTGACACTGCAGAAATACAAAAGGTCATGAGAGATTACTACAAGCAACTGTATGCCAATAAAATGGACAACCTGGAAGAAATGGACAAATTCTTAGAAATGCACAACCTGCCAAGACTGAATCAGGAAGAAATAGAAAATATGAACAGACCAATCACAAACACTGAAGTTGAAACTGTGATAAAAAATCTTCCAACAAACAAAAGCCCAGGACCAGATGGCTTCACAGGCGAATTCTATCAACATTTAGAGAAAAGCTAACACCTATCTTTCTCAAACTCTTCCAAAATATAGCAGAAGGAGGAACACTCCCAAACTCATTCTGCGAAGCCACTATCACCTTGATACCAAAACCAGACAAGGATGCCACAAAGAAAGAAAACTACAGGCCAATATCACTGATGAACATAGATGCAAAAATCCTCAACAAAATACTAGGAAACAGAATCCAACAGCACATTAAAAGGATCATACACCATAATCAAGTGGGGTTTATTCCAGGAATGCAAGGATCCTTCAATATATGCAAATCAATCAGCATTATACACCATATTAACAAATTGAAGGAGAAAAAACATATTATCATCTCAATAGATGTAGAGAAAGCTTTCGACGAAATTCAACACCCATTTATGATAAAAACCCTGCAGAAAGCAGGCGTAGAGGGAAATTTCCTCAACCTAATAAAGGCCATATATGACAAACCCACAGCCAACATTGTCCTCAATGGTGAAAAACTGAGAGCATTTCCATTAAGATCAGGAACAAGACAAGGTTGCCCACTCTCACCACTCTTATTCAATATAGTTTTGGAAGTTTTAACCACAGCAATCAGAGAAGAAAAGGAAATAAAAGGAATCCAAATCAGAAAAGAAAAAGTAAAGCTGTCACTGTTTGCAGATGACATGACACTGTAAATAGAGAATCCTAAAGATGCTACCAGAAAACTACTAGAGCTAATCAATGAATTTCGTAAAGTAGCAGGATACAAAATTAATGCACAGAAATCTCTGGCATTCCTGTACACTAATGATGAAAAATCTGAAAGTGAAATCAAGAAAACACTTCCATTTACCATTTCAACAAAAAGAATTAAATATCTAGGAACAAACCTACCTAAGGAATCAACCTACCTGTATGCAGAAAATTATAAGACACTGATGAAAGAAATTAAAGATGGTACAAACAGATGGAGAGATATACCATGTTTTTGTATTGGAAGAATCAACATTGTGAAAATGACTCTACTACACAAAGCAATCTACAGATTCAATGCAATTCCTATCAAACTACCACTGGCATTTTTCACAGAACTAGAACAAAAAATTTCACAATTTGTATGGAAACACAAAAGACCCCGAATAGCCAAAGCAATCTTGAGAATGAAAAACGGAGCTGGAGGAATCAGGCTCCCTGACTTCAGTCTATACTACAAAGCTACAGTAATCATGGCAGTATGGTACTGGCACAAAAACAGAAATATAGATCAATGGGACAGGATATAAAGCCCAGAGATAAACCCACTTACATATGGTCACCTTATCTTTGATAAAGGAGGCAGGAATGTACAGTGGAGAAAGACAGCCTCTTCAATAAGTGGTGCTGGGAATACTGGACATGTACATGTAAAGGTATGAGATTAGATCACTCCCTAACTCCATACACAAACATAAGCTCAAAATGGATTAAAGACCTAAATGTAAGGCCAGAATCTATCAAACTCTTAGAGGAAAACATAGGCAGAATACTCTATGACATAAATCACAGCAAGATCCTTTTTGACCCACCTCCTAGAGAAATGGAAATAAAAACAAAAATAAACAAATGGGACCTAATGAAACTTCAAAGCTTTTGCACAGGAAAGAGAACCATAAACAAGACCAAAAGACAACTCTCAGAATGGGAGAAAATATTTGCTAATGAAGCACCTGACAAAGGATTAATCTCTAAAATTTACAAGCAGTTCATGCAGCTCAATAACAAAAAACCAAACAACCCAATCCAAAACTGGGCAGAAGACCTAAATAGACATTTCTCCAAAGAAGATATACAGACTGCCAACAAACACATGAAAGAATGCTCAACATCATTAATCATTAGAGGAATGCAAATCAAAACTACAATGAGATATCATCTCACACCAGTCAGAATGGCCATCATCAAGAAATCTAGAAACAATAAATGCTGGAGAGGGTGTGGAGAAAAGGGAATACTCTTGCACTGCTGGTGGGAATGTGAATTGGTACAGCCACTATGGAGAACAGTATGGAGGTTCCTTAAAAAACTACAAATAGACCTACCATATGACCCAGCAATCCCACTACTGGGCATATACCCTGAGAAAATCATATTTCAAAAAGACTTATGTACCAAAATGTTCATTGCAGCTCTATTTACAACAGCTTGGAGATGGAAACAACCTAGTTGTTCATCATTGGATGAATGGATAAAGAAGATGTCGCATATATATACAATGGAATATCACTCAGCCATAAAACGAAACGAAATTGAGGTATTTGTAGTGAGGTGGATTGACCTAGAGTCTGTAATACAGAGTGAAGTAAGTCACAAAGAGACAGACAAATACCGTATGCTAACGTGTATATATGGAATATAAGAATAAAAAATGTCATGAAGAACCTAGGGGTAAGACGCGAATAAAGACACAGACCTACTAGAGAATGAACTTGAGGATATGGGGAGGGGGAAGGGTAAGCTGTGACAAAGTGAGAGAGTGGCATGGACATATATACAGTACCAAACGTAAAATAGATAGCTAGTGGGAAGCAGCCGCATGGCACAGGGAGATCAGCTTGGTGCTTTGTGACCACCTGGAGGGGTGGGATAGGGAGAGTGGGAGGGAGGGAGATGAAGATGGAGGAGATATGGGAACAGATGTATATGTATGACTGATTCATTTTGTTATAAAGCAGAAACTAACACACTATTGTAAAGCAATTATACTCCAATAAAGATGTAAAAACAAAAAATCACATTTTACACCTTAAAAAAAATACAACCAGGAACTCTGGGTAAGGTGTGTGTGGATGATGAGAGAACATTTTAACAGATGTGGCAGAGACACCCAACTGGCTCCCAGTAGCTTTGTCCAGTTGTCTATTAACAAAACTTAACCCTTAATTTTTAAATGAGCATGTTATTGCTCCAATCTACGGAACTTTCCAGCCTCCTCTGCAGCTAGGTTGTTTGTGTGACTAAGATCTCCCTCCAGACAGAAGGAAAGCAATATGTGCAACTTCTGGTATATTTTCTAAAAGGGCGAGGAAGCTCCTACATTCTCCTCTATCTGTCATACTTTGAAAAGGTGAACTCTGAAGCTGGAGCTCCTTTATGCCCCCTGTCCACCTCGGATGAGGCCAACTCCCCTACGGTAACAGACCATCAGGATGACAGAGAAACTTGCAGGAGAGGCCCTGCCACACGAGCCCTGGGGTGTCTGTCTCCAGATCACAATAAAAGAGGGATGAAAACTTCTATTTGTCATACTTATGTGGGAGCGTTTGTTACACCATTGAACCTTAACCAGTTCAGGGGTCTTTGAAGGGATTTTCTGTGCGCTTCCTTTGGGTCAGGCTACTCCAAAAAAACCACAGCATCAGTGCCTTCGTTAGGTATTGTATCAGTGCCTGAGTTAGGAGTAGAGTCTGAGCCTTAGTTAGGGACAGTGTCACTGTCTGAGTTAGGAATAGTGTCAGGACCTTAGTTAGGGACAGTGTCAGGTCCTGAGTTAGGAGTAGTGTCAGGGCCTTAGTTAGGGACAGTGTCAGGGCCTTAGTTATGACTAGCATCAGAGCCTTTGTTATGTATCGTGTCAGGGCTGAGTTAGGAGTAGCGTCAGGGCCGTAGTTAGGGAGAGTGGGAGGGCCTGAGTTAGGTGTAGTGTCAGGGCCTTAGTTAGGGCCAGTGTCAAGGCCTTAGTTAGGACTAGCATCAAAGCCTCTGTTAGATATCATGTCAGGGCCTTAGTTAGGGACAGTGACAGGGCCTTAATGAGGACAATCATCAGAGCCTTTGTAAGGTATTGTGTCAGGGTCTTAGTTACAGTCAGTGTAACAGACTGAGTTAGGAGTAGCGTCAGGGCCTTAGTTAGGAACAGTGTCAGGGACTGAGTTAGGACTAGCATAAGGCCCTTCGTTAGGTATCATGTCAGGGACTGATTTAGGAGTAGTGGCAGGGCCTGAAATAGGTGCAGTGTCAGGGACTGAGTTAGGGACAGTATCAGGGCCTGAGTTAGGAGTAGTGTCAGGGCTTTAGTTAGGGGCAGTGTCAGGGTCTGAGTTAGGAGTAGAATCATAGCCTTAGTTACAGTCAGTGTCAAGGTCTTATTTAGGCCTAGCATCAGAGCCTATGTTAGGAATTGTGTCACAGCCTGAGTTAGGAGTACTTTCAGGGCCTTAGTTAAGGACAGTGACAGGGCCTTAGTTAGGACTAGCATCAGAGTCTTCATTGCATATCATGTCAGAGCCTGTGGTAAGAGTAGGGTTAAAGCGTTAGTTAGGGACCCTGTCAGGGCCTTAGTTAGAGATATTGTCAGGGCCTGAGTTAGGAGTAGTGTCAGAGCCTTCGTTATGTATCGTGTCAGGGCCTGAGGTAGGAGTAGTGTTAAAGCCTTAGTGAAGGACACTTTCAGGGCCTTAGTTAGGAGAAGTGTGAAGGCCTAAGTTAGGGCCTGTTTGAAGGGCTTAGTTAGGAGTAGCATCAGAGCCTATGTTAGGCACAGTGTCAGGGTCTGTTTTAGGAGTAGTGTCAGGGCCTTAGTTAGGGACAGTGTCAAGACCTAAGATAGGAGTACTGTCAAAGCCTTAGTTAAGGCCAGTGTCAACGCCTTACTTAGGAGTAGCATCATTGCCTTCATTAGGTATTGTAACAGCACCTGAGTTACGAATAGTGTCAGGACCTTAGTTAGAGACAGTTTCAATGCACGAGTTAGGAATAGTGTCAGGGCCTTAGTTAGGGACAGTGTCAGGGCCTTAGTTAAGACTAGTAACAGAGCCTTTGTTATGTATCTTGTCAGGACTGAGTTAGGAGTAATGTCAGGGCTGTAGCTAGGGACAGTGTCAGGGCCTGAGTTAGTTGTAGTGTCAGGGCCTCGCTTAGGGACAGTGTCAGGGCTGTAGTTAGGACTAGCATGAAAGCATCTGTTACATATCATGTCAGGGCCTGAGTTCGGGACAGTGACAGGGCCTTAATTCGACTAGCATCAGAGCCTTTGTAAGGTATCGTGTCAGGGCCTTAGTTAGAGTCAGTGTAATGCCTGAGTTAGGAGTAGCGTCAGGGCTTTAGTTAGGGAGAGTGTAGGGACTGAGTTAGGAGTAGTATCAAGGCCGTAGTTAGGACCAGTGTCAGGGGCTTAGGTAGGACTAGCATAAGGCCCTTCATTAGGTATCGTGTCAGAGCCTGAGTTAGGAGTAGTGTCAGGGCCTGAAATAGGTGGAATCTCAGGTACTGAGTTAGGGACAGTATCAGAGCGTGAGTTAGGAGTAGTGTCAGGGCTTTAATTAGGGGCACTGTTAGGGCCTGAGTTAGGTGTAGTGTCAGGGCATTAGTTAGGGGCAGTATCAGGGCCTGAGTTAAGAGTATTGTCTGGGTCTCTCTGTGGGGTTCTGTTGGAGTCTGCTCTGTCTGTGTGGTCCCGGTTGTTACTGGTCTGTCTGTGGGTTCCAGGTTGGGTCCCTGCTCTGTCTGTGGTGTCCCGGTGCAGGCCATGATCTTTCTGTGGGGTCCTGGTTGTGGCCCTGGTCTGTTCGTGTGGTCCCGGTGGGGGCCCTGGTCTGTCCATGGTGTCCTGTTGAGTGCCCTGGTCTGTCTCTGGGGTCCCAGTGGGGGCAGGTCTGTCTGTGGGGTCCCTTTGGGGAAGGGTCTGCCTGTGGCGTCACAGTGGGGGCACTTGTCTGTCCATTGGGTCCTGATGGGGGCCCTGGTCTGACCATGGGGTCCTGCTGGAAGCTATGGTCTGTACGTGTCATCCCAGTGGGATCCCTGGTCTGACCGTGGGGTCCCGTTGGGTGCCCTGGTCTGTCTGTTCGGTCCCGGTGGGGACCCTGGTCTGTCTGTGAGGTCCAAGTGGGGACTGGCCTGTTCGTAGATTCCCTTTGGGGCGTGGTCTGCCTGTGGCATCTCAGTGATGGCCCTATTCTGTCCATTGGGACCTGGTGGGGGCCCTGGTTTGTCCATTGCTTCCCTGTGGGGGCCCTGGTCTGTATGTGGGCTGGCAGCTGGGGCCCTGTTCTGTTCGTAGGGTTCTGATGGGGCCCTGGCCTGAATGTGGGGTCCCCGTGGGGGCCCTGGTCTGTCACATGGGTCCCGGTGGGGGCCCTGGTCTGTCCATGGGGTCCCAGTAGGGGCCCTGGTCTCACTGTGGGGCCCCGGTGGGGGCCCTGGCCTGTCTGTGGGGTCCCAGTGGAGTCGCTGGTCTGTCTGTGTGGTCCCAGTGGGAGCTGGTCTCTCTCTGGGGTCCCTTTGGGGAATGGTTTGCCTGTAATGTCACAGTGGGGGGGTCCTTGTCTGCCCATTGGGTCCCGGTGGGAGCCCTGGTCTGTCCACTGGGTCCCGGTGGTGGCCCTGGTCTTTCCGAGGGGTCCTGGTGTGGGCTTTTGTCTGTCTGTTGGGTCCTGGTCGGGGCCCTGGCCTGTCTGTTGCATCCTGGTAGGGGCCCTGGCCTGTCTGTTGGGTCCCGGTGGGGGCTGGTCTGTGTGTAGGGTCCTGGTGGGTGCCCAGGTCTGTCCATGGTGTCCCTGGTCTGTCTGTGGGGTCATGGTGGGGGCTCTGCTCTGTCTGTGGCATCCCGCTGGGGACCCTGGTCTGTCTGTGGGGTCCCAGTGGGGGCTGGTCTGTCTGTGAAGTCCCTTTGGGGAATGGTCTGCATGTGGCATCACAGTGGGGACCCTTGTCTGTCCCTTCGGTCCTGGTGGGGTACCTGGTCTTCCCGTTGGGTTCCGGTGGGGGCCCTGGTCTGTCCGTGGGGTCCAAGGGGGGGCCCTGGTCTGTCTGGGTGTTCCTGGTGGGGCCCTGGTCTGTCTGTCGGGTTCCATTGGGGACCCTTGTCTGTCCGTGGGGTCCTGTTGGTGGCTGGTCAGTCTGTGGGGTCCCGGTGAAGGCCATGGTCCCTCTGTGTGGTCCCAGTTGGTAGTGGTCTGTGCGTGGGGTCCTAATGGGGGCCTGGTCTGACTGTGAGATCCTGGTGGGGGCCCTGGTCTGTCCATACTGTCCCAGTGGGGGCCCTGGTTTATCCGTGGGTTCCTGGTAGTGGACCTGGTTTGTCTGTGGGCTCCCAGTGGGGGCTGGTCTGTCTCAGGAGTCCCTTTTGGGAATGGCCTGCCTGTGGCGTCACTGTGGGGGCCCTTGTCTGTCCATTGGGTCCTGGTGGGGACCCTGGTGTGTCCATTGGGTCCTGGTGGGGGCCCTGGTCTGTCCGTGGGGTCCCAGTTGGGGCCCTGCTGTGTCTGTAGGGTCGAGATGGGGTCCCCTGGTCTGAGTGTTGGATCCCGGTGAGGGCCCTCGTCTGTCTGTGTTTTCCCAGTGGGGGCCCTGTTCTGTCTGTGGGGTTCTGGTGGGAGCCATGGTCTGTCTGTGGGGTCCTGCTGGAGGCTGGTCTGTGTGTATGGTCCAGGTGGGGGCGATTGTCTGTCTCTGGGGTTCCAGTGGGAGCCCTCGTGTGTCCGTGGAGTCCCTCTGTGAGCTGGTCTGTGTGTGGGGTTCCAGTGGGGACAATGGTCTGTCTGTGGTGTCCCAATTGGTAATGGTTTGTGTGTGGGGTCCAGGTTGGGGCCCTGCTCTGTCCGTGGGGTCCTGGTGGGGGCCCTGGTCTGTCTGTGCTGTCCTGGTGGGGGCCCTGGTCTGTCTCTGGTGTCCCGGTGTGGGCCCTGGTCTGTCTGTGGGGTTCTAGTGGGGGCTACTCTGTCTGTGTGGTCCCTTTGGGAAATGGTCTGCCTGTGGCATCACCGTTGGGGCCCTTGTGTGTCCATTGGGTCCCGGTGGGGGCCCTTGTCAGTCTGTGGGGTCCCAGTTGGGGTCCTGTTCTGTACATATGGTCCTGGTGAGGGCTCTGGTCTGACTGTGGGTTCGTGGTGGGTGCCCTGGTCTGTCCATCGGGTCCTGGTGGGGGCTCTGGTATGTCTGTGGGGTCCTGGTTGGGGCCCCGGCCTGTTGGTTGGGTCCCGGTGGGGGCCGTGGTCTGTCTGTGGGGTCCTGTTGGTGGCCCTGGTCTGTCTGTGGGGTCCCAGTGAGGGCTGGTCTGTGGGTAGGGTCCCGGTGGGTACTCAGGTCTGTCTGTGGAGTCACGGTGGGGGATCTGGTCTGTCCGTGGCATCACGGTTGAGACCCTGGTCTGTCTGTGGGGTCCCAGTGAGGTCTGGTCTGTCTGTGAGGTCCCTTTGGGGAATGGTCTGCATGTGGCATCACAGTTGCAGCCCTTGTCTGTCCATTGGGTACTGGTGGGGGCCCTGGTCTGTCCGTGGGGTCCCTGTGGGGGTCCTGGTCTGTCTGTGTGGTCCCAGTGGGTGCCCTGGTCTGTCTGTGGGGTTCTGGTGTGGGCCGTAGTCTGTCTGTGGGGTCCCATTGGTAGCTGGTCAGTGTGTGGGGTCCCAGTGGGGCCCAGGTCTGTCCGCGTGGTCTCAGTGGGTCCCTGGTCTAACTGAGGAGTCCCAGTGGGAGCCCTCGTTTGTCAGTGGGGTCCCAGTGGGGGCCCTGTTCTGTCTGTGGGGTTATTATGGTTGGGACCTTGGTCTCCCCGTGGGGTCCTGCTGTAGGCTGGTCTGTGTGTGGGGTCCAGGTGGGGATGATGGTCTGTCTCTTGGATGCCGGTGGGTTCCCTGGTCTGTCCGTGGGGACCTGCTGTGGGCTGGTCTGTGTGTAGGATCCCAGTTGGGGCCCTAGTCTGTCTGTGGGGTTCTGGTGGGTGCCCTGGTCTGTCAGTGGGGTCCCAGTGGAAGCCTGGCTCTATGCGTGATGTCTCAAAGGGGGTTCTGTTCTCTCCGTTTAGTTCTAAATCCTTGTGATTTCTAACAAGTCAAAGGAGACTTTAGCTACACAGTGGTCCCTTCCCTGAATCAACTTTTCTTCACTGGGTGTTCAGCATGTAGCGAACTCCCTCATCCAAGGAACGCTGTAGGTAGGCTATCGGGCCTTAGCCTCTTCTAAAATGCTGCAGTGTAACAGGAAGAATTCTGCTTTAATTGCAGTAGGAATGCAAGCTGGCTTTCTCCTGTTGGTATGATGTCGTCCGGTGTGAGTTCTTAGGAGGAAGGTGAAGCAGATTTTTTTCTAAGTGCAGCTCAGAAGAGGGCAATGACACACACTTCCATGGCATGTAGGACGTGAGAGAACAGATTTCCTGCAGCTGTTGGAGTGCTGAGGAAATCTAGCTGTCCCAAGGAAGAGTGCAGTGTGTTGCCCTACACTCAGCATACACAGAGTGACTCTAAAGGGCTTCCGGGCCTGGATGTTACTGAGCAGGCCAGTGGAGCCTGCCGTTACACAGTGTTCTTGCAGGGAATAGAGTGCCCACACAAGGGTCCTAAGTGTCCGGAAAGGTGTGATAATGTTAAAATAATGCAGAACTGCGAGCTTCCCTGGTGGCGCAGTGGTTTTCAGTCCGCCTGCCGATGCAGGGGACAGAGGTTCATGCCCCGGTCTGGGAAGATCCCACATGCCGCCGAGAGACTGGGCCCATGAGCCATGACCACTGAGCCTGCGTATCCAGAGCCTGTGCTCCGCAACAGGAGAGGCCACAACAGTGAGTGGCCCACGTACCAAAAAAAAAAAAAAAATCCAGAACTGGGACGAAGACCTACCGGAAACTGCTGTATGCGTCCTCTTCAGCAGGGCCATGCAGGGCCTTACCTCGAGGCAAGAGCTCATATTGGCTCTACACTTAGGTATACAGAATCACAGCACGAGCTCCCTACCAGGCCTTGGAAGCACCATGTTTTAGTAGAGAAAACTCCTTTTCTTCCCAAAGCCATGCCTACAGTTTCTACAGGCCCCTCCAAAAGTGTGCCCCTCTGGGATATTCAAGGCCCTGTGAATTGAACTGTCAAAATGGGAAACACAGCTTGTGCCATCAGGCCCGCATATGCACGCAGACACGCAGTTATGCTTACCTGTAGATGTAACATGGCAAAAGACAGAGAAGGTACACAATGGGCCCTTCCCTGAATCAACTTCTTTACACAGGATCTTTTGCATGTAGCAAACTGCCTCAAACAAGACAGGCTCTACTTAGGCCTCTAAGCATTTCCTCTCCCAAAACACTGCAGTGTTACCCAAAGAACTCTGCTTTAGTTGCAGGTGGAACACAAGCAGCCTTTCTCCCACAAGGTACACAATGGGCCCTTCCCTGAATGAACTTCTATACGCGGGGTGTCCTGCATGTGGCAAACTGCCTCAACCAAGGCAGGCTCTAGTTAGGCTTATAAGTATTTGCCTCTCACAAAAGACTGCAGCGTTACACAAAGAGCTGTGATTTAGTTGCAGTTGGAACACAAGTGGACTTTCTCCTTGAGTAGAGTCACTTCGTAAGGAGGTCATTAAAGGAATTCGAAGCAGACTATTTTCTCAGTGCAGCTCAGAGATGGGCAAAGAGGAAAACTTCCATGGCACAGTGTATGTGCTAGAAATGTGTTCCTGATGCTGTTGGATTTCAGAGGAAATATAGCAGTCCCAAGGGAAAGTGCTGTGTGTTGTCCTTTGCTCGGCATACACAGAAGGCCTCTGAAGGACCTACTGGCCTGGGTGTTGCTCCGCAGGCCCAGAGGGGCGGGGAGGTACTCAGTGATGTTGTAGGGAAACGGGTGCACCCCCGAAGGGTCTTGGAGTCCTGAAAAGGGTACCACAGTTAAAATAAAACACAACAGTGACTAAGACCTCAAAGAACTCCTGTATGCTCCGTTCCTGCAGGGCTACTCTAGGTCTTGCCTTGAGGTAAGCACTCACATCGAATTTCCCTTTCACTGCAGAGCATAACAGGATGAGCTCCTAACCAGGATATGGAAGCACCCTGTTTATTTAGAGAAAATTCCTTTCCTTCCCTGAGCCCTGCATACAGGGTCTACAGGCCTGTCAAAAACACTGTTTTTTTGGAAGCTTCAAGGCAGCATGAATGGACCTTTCAAAATGGGAAAGCAAGCCTTGTGCCATCAGGCCCCCATTTCCAGTGAACACACAGCCTCTATCATTGTGATTTCTAACAAGTCATAAGACACTCTAGGGACACAGTGGTCACACTTACCTGGATCAACTTTTCTTCACAGGCTGTTCTGCATGTAGCGAACTCCCTCGTCCAAGGAATGCGCTAGGTAAGCTATCGGGCCTTAGCCACTTCTAAAATCCTGCAGAATGACAGGAAGAACTGTGCTTTAGTTTCAGTAGGAATGCAAGCCGACTTTCTCCTGTAGCTATGGGGTCTTCGCATAAGAGTTCTTAGAAGGAATGCAAAGCAGATTGTTTTTCGAAGTACAGCTCAGATGAGGGCAATGAGGGAGACTTCCATGTCATATAGGACGTGAGGAAACAGATTTCCTGCAGCTGTTGGAGTGCTGAGGAAATCTAGCTGTCCCAAGGAAGAGTGCAGTGTGTTGCCCTACAATCGGCATACATAGAGTGATTGGGAAGGGCTTTTGGGCCTGGATGTTTCTGAGCAGACCAGTGGAGCCTGCCACTACACAGTGTTCTTGCAGGGAATAGAGTGCACACGCAAGGGTCCTAAGTGTGCGGAAAGGTGTGATAAAGTTAAAATAATGCAGAGCCTCGGGCTTCCCTGGTGGTGCAGTGCTTGAGAATCTGCCTGCTGATGCAGGGGACACGGGTTTGTGCCCCGGTCCGGGAAGATCCCACATGCCACTGAGCGACTGGGCCCGTGAGCCATGGCCGCTGAGCCTGTGTGTCTGTAGTCTGTGCTCCACAATGGGGGAGACCACAACAGTGAGAGGTCCACGTACCAAAAAAGATAATAATAATAATAATAATAATAATAATAATAATAATAATAATAATAATAATAATAATAAACCAGAACTGCAACGAAGAGCTCATGGAAACTGCTGTATGCCTCCGCTTCAGCAGGGCAATTCAGGGACTAACCTCAAGGCAAGAGCTCACGTTGGGTCTACACTTAGGTATACAGAATCACAGCATGAGCTCCCTACCAGGCCTTGGAAGCCAGATGTTTTAGTAGAGAAAACTCCTTTTCTTCCCAAAGCCATGCCTACAGTTTCTACATGGCACTCGAAAAGTGTGCCTCTCCAGGATATGCAAGGCCCAGTGAATTGAAATTTCAAAACGGAAAACACTGCTTGTGCTCTGAGGCCCGCATTTGCAGGTAGAAACACAGTTATTGCCCTAACCCTAACCCTTACTGTAACCCGTACCCTAATCCTAAACTGTACACTAACACTAACCCGTGCCCTAACAGATACCCTGAAACTAACACGTTTCCGTACCCTCACCTGTAACCTAAATCTTACACTTTCACTAACCCTAACACTAACCCTAAACCTAACCCTAAACCTAACCCTAATCCTTACCCTAACCCTTACCCTAATCCTAACCCGTAAAATAACACTCACACGTGCCCTAATATGTACCCTGACCCTAACATGTTTCTGTACCTTCACCTGTACCCTAAACATTACCTTTTCGCTAAACCTAACCCTAACCCTTACCATAACCAGTGCCATAATCCTAACCCATACACTAATATTAACCCGTGCCCTAACATGTACCCTGACACTGACACGTTTCGATAATCTCACCCGTACACTAAACCTTATCCATTGGCTAAACGTAACCCTAACCCTAACCCTAAACCTTACCCTAACATGTAGCCTAATCCTAACCCATGCCCTAACACATACCCTAACACTAACACGTTTCAGTACCCCCACATTTACCCTAAATCTTAACCGTTCACTAACCATAACCCTAACCCTAACCCTAAACCTAACACTAACCCTAACGGTTACCCTAACTCATACCTTAATCCTAACACGTACACTAACACTAACCAATGCCCTAACACGTACCCTGACCCTAAAACGTTTCCGTTCCCTCAACTGTACCCTACACCTTACCCGTTCACTAACCCTAACCTTAAAGCTAAACCTAACCCTAAGCCTAATGTTTACCCTAAACCATACCCTAATCCTAACCCATACACTAAGAGTAACACGTGCCCTGACAAATACCCTGATCCTAACACGTTTCCATACACTCAACTGTACACTAAAATGTACCATTTCTATAACCCTAACCCTAACCCTAACACTCACCCTTAAGCTAAACCGTACCCTAATGCTAACCCATACACTAACACTAGCCCGTGCCCTAACACGTATCCTGACCTTAACATGATTCTGTACCCTCACCTATAACTTAAATCTTATCCGTTTGCTAACCGTAACCCTAAACCTTACCCTAACGTGTACTCTAATCCTAACCCGTACACTAACACTAAACCGTGCCCTAACACATACCCTGACACTAACACTTTTCCATACCCTCATCTGTACCCTATATCTTACCTGTTCACTAACCCTAGCCCTAACCCAAACATAACCCTAACCCTAAACCTTACCCTAAGACGTACCCTAATCCTAAACTGTACATTAACACTAACACATGCCCTAACATGTACCCTGATGCTAACACGTTTCCATACACTCAGCTGTACCCTAAAGCTTACCCGTTCGCTAACCCTAACCCTAAACCTTACCCTAACCCATAACCTAATCCTAACCCGTACACTAACACGTACACTGACCCTAACAGGCTTCCGTACCCTCACCTGTACCCTAAAAACTACCTGTTCGCCAATCCTAACCCTAAACCTAAACCTGACACTAACCCTAACCCTAAGTCTTACACTAACCCGTACCATAATCCTAACATGTACACTAACAGTAACCCATGCTGTAATACGTACCATGGACCTAACACTTTTCCATACCCTCACCTATACCCTAAAAGTTACCCGTTCACTAACCTTAAGCCTAACGCTAAAAGTATCCCTAACCCATACCCTAACCCTTCCCTAAACAATACCCTAACCCGTACCCTAAACCTAACCCGTACAATAACACTAACTCATGCCCTACCATGTACACTGACCTAACACGTTTCCATACCTCACCTGTACCCTAAACCTTACCCATTCACTAACCCGAACCCTAACCCTAACGCTAAACCTAACCCTATGCCTAAACCTTACCCTAAACCGTACCCTAATCCTAACCCATACAATAACACTAACCAGTGCCCTAATACGTACTGTGGCTATAACACGTTTTTTACTCTCACTTTTACCCTAAACCTTACACGTTCACTAACCCTAAACATAACCCTAAACCTAACACTAACACTTACATAACCCATACCCAAATCATATCCCGTACACTAACACTAACCCATGACCTAACACGTACCCTGACCATAAAACGTTTCCGTACCTCACCTGTACCCTAAACCTTACCCATTCACTAAACCTAACCCTAACCCTAAACAAACTCTAACCTTAACACTAACCCTAAGCTTAACCCTTACCCTAACCCGTACCATTATCCTAACACGTGCACTAACACTAACCCATGTCCTAACACGTACCCTGAATCTAACACGTTTCTGTACCTCACCTGTACCCTAAATCTTACCCGTTCGCTAACCCTAACACTAACCCTAACCCTAACCCTAACCCTAAACCTTACCCTAACCTGTACCCTAAACATAACCTAGTACACTAAAACGAACTTGTTCCCTAACATGTACCCTGACCCCAATAATTTTCTGTACACTCACTTGTACCCCAAAACTTACGCATTCGCTAACCCTAACCTTAACTCTAAACCTAACCCTCACCCTAACACTAAACTTAAGCCTAACCCTTACCCTAACCCGTAACCTAATACTAACCCATACACTAACACTAACCCATACTCTAACACGTAACCTGACCCTAACACATTTCCGTTCCCTCACATGTACCCTAAAACTTACCCACTCACTAACCTTAACCCTAACCATAAATCCAAACTGAACCCTAACCCTAAACTTTACCCTAACTGGTACCCTAATCCTAACACATATACTAACACAAACCCATGCACTAACATGTATCCTGACCCTAACAACGTTCCATACCCACACATGTACCATAAACCTTACCCTTTCACTAACCCTAAACCTTACCCTAACCCATACCCTAATCATAACCCGTACACTAACACTAACACGTGCCCTAACATGTACCCTGACCCTAACAGTTTTCTGTACCCTCACCAGTACCCTAAACCTTACCCATTCGCTAACCCTAAAACTAGCCTTAAACCTAACCCTAACCCCAACCCTACACTTTACCCTAACCTGTACCCTAATCCTAACCCATACAGTAACACTAACCCATGCCCTAACACATACCCTGACCCAAATAGGTTTCTGTACACTCACCTGTACCCTAAAGGTTACCAGTTCGCTAACCCTAACCCGAGACCTAAACCTAACACTAAACCCAACCCTACACCTTACCTTAAACTGTACGCTAATCCTAACCCATACACTAACACTAACCCATTACCTAACACGTACCCTGACACTAACAAATTTTTGTACCCTCACCTGTAACCTAAATGATAACCATTCACTAACCCTAACCCTAAGCCTAACCGTAACCCTAAACATAACCCTACCACTTGCACTTACCCGTACACGAATCCTAACTGGAACACTAACAGTAACCCATGCCCTAACATGTACTGTGACCGTAACATGTTTCCGTACCCTCACCTTTACCCTAAATCTCACCCGTTCGCCAACCCTAAATCTAGCCCTAAACCTAAACCTAACCCCAACCCTACTGCTTACCCTAACCCGTACTATAATCCTAACTCGTACTCAAACACTAACCCAAGCCCTAACATGTACCCTGACCCTAATAATTTCTGTACCCTCACCTGTACCCTAAAACTTACCCATTCGCTAAACCTAATCCTAGCCCTAAATCAAAACCTAACCCTAACACTAACCCTTACCCTAACCCTTACCCTAATCCGAACCCATACAATAACAATAAACCATGCCCTAAAACGTACCATGACCCTAACAATTTTCCATACCCTCACCTGTACCCAAAACCATATGCATTCGCTCACGCTAATCATAGACCTAAACTTAATGGTAGCCCCAACCCTACACCTTACCCTAACCCGTACCCTAATCCTAACCCGTACACTAACAGTAACTCATGCCCTAACATGTACCCTGACCCTAACACGTTTCCGTACCTTCATCTGTACACTAAAACTTAAGCGTTCGCTAACCCTAACCCTAGACCTAAAACTAACCCTAACCCCAACACTACCCCTTACCCTAACGCGTACCCTAATCCTAACACGTACACAAACACTAACCCAAACCCTAACAAGTACCCTGACCCTAATAATTTCTGTACCCTCACCTGTACCCTAAAACTTACCCATTCGCTAACCCTAACCCTAGCCCTATACCTAACCCTAACCAAAACCTACACCTTACCCTAAACTGCACCTTAATCCTAACACGTACACTAACACTAACTTGTGCCCTGACATGTACCCTGATTCTAAAACATTTCCGTACCCTCACCTGTACCCTAAAACTTACCCGTTCGCTAACGCTAACCCTAGCCCTAAACTAAACCTAACACCAAGCCTACACCTTACCCTAACCCGTAAACTAATCCTAAACTGTACACTAACACTAAAACGTGCCCGAACACGTACCCTGACCCTAACACCTCTCCTTACCCACACCTGTACCCTATGCCTTTCCTGTAGGCTAACTCTAACCCTAGTCCTAAACCTAACCCTAACATCAATCCTAAACCATACCCTAATGCGTACCCTAACCATAACCTGTGCACTAACACTAACCCATGCCCTAACACGTAGCCTGACCCTAACACGTTTCCGTACCCTCATTTGTACCCTAAAGCTTACAGTTCACTAATACTAACCCTAAATATTAACTAAAGATAACCCCATCCCTACACCTTACACTAACCCATACCTAATTCTAACCCAGACACGGACACTAACACGTGCCCTAATATGTACCCTGACCCTAACACGTTTCTGTACACTCACCTGTACCCTAAACCTTCCCTGTTCGCTAACACTAAACCTAGCCCTAAACCTAAACCTATCCCCAACCCTACCATTTACCCTAACACGTATGCTAATCCTAACACGTACACTAACACTAACCCATGCCCTAACATGTAACCTGACCCTAACAGGTTTCCGTACCCTCATGTGTACCCTAAAACTTACCCGTTCGCTAACCCTAACCCTAGCTGTAAACCTATACCTAACCCCAACCCTGCACCTTACCCTGACCCGTACCCTAATCCTAACCTGTACACTAAAACTAACCCATACCCTAACACATACCCTGACCCTAAAACCTTTCTGTATCCTCAACTGTATCTTAAACCTTACCAGTTCGCTAACACTAACACTTAGCCCTGAACCTAAACCTAACCCAAACTTAACCTTATCCTAACCCGTATCCTAATCCTAGCCCATACACTAACACTCACTCATGCCCTAACACGTACCCTGACCCTAACACGTTTCCGTACCCTCACCTGTACCCTAAACCTTACCGTTCACTAACCCTAAACCTAGCCCTAAACCTAAAACTAAACCCAACCCTACCTCTTCCCCTAACCCGTACCCTAATCCTAACCCGTACACTAAGACTAAACCATGCCCTTACAAGTACCCTGAGCCTAACACCTGTCCGTGCCCTCACCTGTACCATACATATTACCTGTTCTCTAACCCTAACCCCAGCCCTAAACCTAAACATAACCCCAACACTGCACATTACCCTAACCTGTACCCTAATCCTAAACCATACGCTAACACTCAGCTGTGCCCTAATACGTACCCTGACATTAAAACTTTTGCATTCCCTCACCTGTATCCTACAACTAACCCGTTCACTAAACATAACCCTAGACCTAAACCTAACACTAACACCACACCTACACCTTACACAAAACCATACCCTAATCTGAACACTAACACTAACACGTGCCCGAATATGTACCCTGGCCCCAACACGTTTCTGTACCATCACATGAACCCTAAACCTTACTGTTTGCTAACACGAAACCTAGCCCTAAACCTAACCCTAACACCAACCCTACCACTTAGCCTAGCCCATACCCTAATCCTAACCCATACACTAACACTAAACCATGCCCTAACACATACCCTGACACTAACACTTTTCCATACCATCACCTGTACCCTAAAACCTTACACGTACGCTAACCCTAACGCTAGCCCTAAACCTAAACCTAACCACAACCTTATGCCTTATCCTAACCTGTACCCTAATCCTAACACGTACACTAACACTAATCCATGCCCTAACACATGTCCTGAACCTAACACTTTTCTGTACCCTCTCCTGTACCATAAATCTTACCGTACGCTAACCCTAACCCTATCCCTAAACATAACGCTAACACCAACCCTACACCATACCCTAACACGTACACTAATCTGAACCCCTACACAAAAACTAACCCATGCCCTCACATGTACTGTGACACTATCACCTTTCTGTACCGTCCCATGTACCGTAAACCTTACCCATTCGCTAACCTTAACCCTAGCCCTAACCCTAACACTAACGCCCACCATACACATTACCTTAACCAGTACCCTAATTCTAACCCGTACACTCATACTAATCCGTGCCCTAACACGTACCCTGAACCGAACACTTTTCCATACCCACTCCTGTACCCTAAATCTTAGCATTCGATAACCCTAACCCTAGGTCTAAACATAAACCTAACACCAAACCTACACTTAATCCTAGCCCGTACCCTAATCCTATTCCGGACACTAACACTAAACTGTGCCCTAACACGAACCCTGACCCTAACTCGTTTCCATACACTCACTTGTACCCTAAATGTTACCTATTCGCTAATACTAACACTAGCCGTAAACCTAAACATAACCCCAAGCCTACACCTAACCCTAACCCGTACCCTAATCCTAACCCGTACACTAACACTAAGCCGTGCCCTAACACTTACTCTAAACCTAACTGCAACCCTAACCCTAACCCTAAACCTTACCTTTCACTAACACTTACCCTAGCATTAAAGCTAAATCTAACTCCAACCCTACACCATACCCTAACACATACACTAATCTGAACCCCTACACAAAAACTAACCCATGCCCTCACATGTACATTGACACTATCATGTTTCCGTACCCTCCCATATACTGCAAACCTTACCCGTTCCCTAACCCTAACCCTAAACCTAATGCCAACCCTACACATTACTCTAACCCATACCCTAATCCTAACCCATACACTAACACTAATCCTTGCCCTGACATGTACCCTGACCCTAACACTTCTCCATACTCTCACCTTTACCTAAACCTTACACGTTCGCTAGCCCTAACCCTAACCCTAGCCCTAAACCTAAAGCCAACCCTACACATTACCCTCACCCGTACCCTAATCTTAACCCGTAAACTAACACTAACCCATGCCCTAAGACGTACCCTGAACTAACACTTTTCCGAACCCTCTCCCGTACTCTAAATCTTACCGTTCGCTAACCTTAACCCTATCCCTAAGCATAATGCTAGCACGAAACCTACACCATACCCTAAAACGTACACTAATCTGAACCCCTACACAAAAGCTAACGCATGCCCTCACAGGTACTGTGACACTATCACGTTTCGGTACCCTCCCATGTACCGTAAACCTTACCCGTTCGCTATCCCTAACACTAGCCCTAACCCTAACCCTAAAGCCAACCATACACATTACATTAACCAGTACCCTAATTCTAACCTGTAAACTAATACTAATCCATGCCCTAACACGTACCCTGACCCTAACACTTTTCCATACCCACTCCTGTACCATAAATCTTACCTTTAGATAACCCCAACCCTAGGTCTAAACCTAAAACTAACACCAGCCCTACACCTAACGCTAACCTGTACCCTAATCCTAATCCGTACACTAACACTAACATGTGCCCTAAAACGAACCCTGAACCTAACTCGTTACCATACGGTCACCTGTACCCTAAATGTTACCTATTCACTAATACTAACACTAGCTCTAAACCTAAACATAAACCCAACCCTACACCTAACCCTAACCCATACCCTAATCCTAACCCGTACACTAACACTAACCCGTGCCCTAACACGTACCCTAACCCTAATCCTAACGCTAACCCTAACCCTACACCTTACCTTTTGCTAACACTTACCCTAGCCCTAAAGCTAAATCTAACTCCAAACCTGCACCTTACTGTAACACGTACACTAATCTTAACCCATTCCCGCACACGTACTTTGACACTAAAACATTTCCTTACCCTCACTTGTAACTTAAATCTTACCCGTTTGCTAACCCTATCCACAGTCCTAAGTCTAAACATAACGCCAACCCTACACATTACCATAAACCGTACCCTAATCCTAACCTGTACACCAAAACTAACCCCTGCCATAACACGTACCCTGACTCTAACACTTTTCTGTAACCTCACCTGTACCCTAGACCTTACCATTCACTAAACCTAACGCTAGCCCTTAACCAAAACCTAACCCCAACCCTACACTTTACCCTAAGCCGTATGCTAATCCTAAGCCATACACTAAAACTAACACGTGTCCTAACACATACATTAACCTTAACAATTTTCGGTACCCTCACCTGTACCCTAAACCTGACATTTCGATCACCCTAACCCTAGCTCTAGAGCTAACAGTAACTTCAACCCTAACCCTTACCCTAACCATACCCTAATCCTAACCCATACACTAACACTAACCCGTGCCCTAACACGTACCCTGACCCTAACACGTTTATGTACTCTCTCCTCTACCCTAAATCTTACCGTTCGCTAAAGGTAACCCTAGACCTAAACATAACACTAACACCAACCCTACACTATACCATAATCCGTACCCTAATCTTAACCAGTACTCCAAAACTAACACATGACCTCACAAGTACTTTGACAGTAACTCGTTTCCGTACCCTCCTGTGTACTTTAAACCTTACCCACTTGCTAATCCTAACCATAGCCCTAACCCTAAATGTAACGCCAACCCTATACATTACCCTAACCCGTACCCTAATCCTAACACGTACTCTAACACTAACCTGTGCCCTAACACGTACCCTGGCCTAACACTTTTCCGTACCATCACCTGTACCCTAAACCTTACATTTCACTAGCCCTAAACCTAGCCCTAAGCCTAAACATAACCCCAACCCTACACATTACTCTAACACGTACCCTAATCGTAACCCATACACTAACACTAATCCGTGCCCTGACACGTACCCTGACCCTAACACTTTTCCATACTCTCACCTTTACACTAAACCTTACCCATTCTTTAACCCTGTCCCTAGCCCTAGCCCTAAAGCTAAAGCCAACCCTACACATTACCCTAACCTGTACCCTAATCCTAACCCATACATTAACACTAACCCATGCCCTAACACGTACCCTTACCCTAAAACTTTTCCGTACCCTCCTCTGTACCCTTAATCTTACCGTTCGCTAACCCTGACTCTATCCCTAAACATAACGTTAACACCAACCCTACACCATACCCTACCCCGTACAATAATCTTAACCCATACACCAAAACTAACCCATGCCCTCACTTGTATTTTGACACTGTCACGTTTCCATACACTCCCGTGAACCGTAAACCTTACCCGTTTGCTAGCCCTAACCCTAACCCTAATGCCAACCCTCCCCAATACCCTAAACTGTACCCTAATCCTAACCCATACACTAACACTAATCCGTGCCCTAAAACGTACCCTGACCCTAACACTTTTCCATACAAACTCCTGTACCCTAAATCTTACCATTCGCTAACCCTATCCCTAGGTCTAAACATAAACCTAACCCCAACCCTACACCTAAGCCTATACCGTACCCTAATCCTAATCCGCATCCTAACACTAACCTGTGCGCTAACATGTACATGGACCCTAACACTTTTCCTTAACATCACCTGTACCCTAAACCTTACATTTCGCTAACCCTAACACTAGCCCTAAACCTAAACCTAACCCCAAACCTACCCCTTACCTTAACCCATACCGTAATCCTAACCAGTACACTAATAGTAATCCGTGCCGTGAAACGTACACTGACCCTAACACTTTTCTGTACCCTCACCTGTACCCTAAATCTTACCGTTCGCTAACCCTAACCCTCTACCTAAACATAATGCTAACACCAACCCTACAACATACCCTAACCCGTACACTAATCGGAACCCGTACACCAAAACTAACCCATACCCTCACATGTACTTTGACACTAACACGTTTCCGTACCCTCCCGTGTACCGTAAATCTTACCCGTTCAGTAACCGTAACCCTACGCCTAACCCTAACCCTAATGCCAAGCATACCCATTACCTTAACCTCTACCCTAATCCTAACCCGTACACTAACACTTATCCATTCCCTAACACGTTCCCTGACCTTAACACTTTTACGTATGCTCTCCTCTAACCTAAATCTTACCGTTCGCTAAACCTAAACCTAGCCGTAAACCTAGCGCTAACACCAACCCTACACCATACGCTAACACGTACACTATTGTTAACCGTACAGCAAAACTAACCCATGCCCTCACATGTAATTTGACACGATCACGTTTCTGTACCCTCTCGTGTACCGTAAACATTACCCGTTCCCTAAACCTAACCCTAGCCCTCACCCTAACCCTAACGCCAACCATACACATTACCCTAACCCGTACCCTAATCCTAACCCTTACACTAACCCTAACCCATGCCCTAACACATACCCTGAACTAACACTTTTCCAGACCCTCTCCTGTACCCTAAATCTTACCATTCGCTAACCCTAACCCTATGCCTAAACATAACGCTGACACAAACCCTACACCATACCCTAAAATGTACACTAATCTGAACCCCTACACAAAAACTAACCCATGCCCTCACATGTACTGTGACACTATCAAGTTTCCGTACCCTTCCATGTACCATAAACATTACCCATTTGCTAATCTTAACCCTAGCCCTAACCCTAACCCTAACGCAAACCATACACATTACCTTAACCAGTACCCTAATTCTAACCTGCACACTAATACTAATCCATTCCCTAACACGTACCCTTACCCTATCACTTTTCCATACCCACTCCTGTACCTTAAATCTGACCATTCGATAACCGTAACTCTAGTTCTAAACCTAAACCTAACACCAACCCTACACCTAACCCTAACCAGTACCCTAATCCTAATCCGTACACTAACACTAACATGTGCCCTAACACGAACCCTGACCCTAACTCGTTTCCATATGCTCACCTGTACCCTAAATATTACCTATTCGCTAATACTAACACTAGCCCTAAACCTAAACATTACCCCAATCCTACACCTAACCCTAACCCATACCCTAATCCTAACCCATACACTAACACTAACACTTGCCCTAACACGTACCCTAACCCTAAACCTAACCCTAACCCTAACCCTAAACCTTACCTTCGCTAACACTTACCCTAGCCCTAAAGCTAAATCTAGCTCCAACCCTGCACCTTACCACAACACATACACTAATCTTAACCCATACACTAACACTAACCCATTCCCGCACATGTATTTTGACACTAAAACATTTCCGTACCCTCACCTGTAACTTAAATTTTACTCGTTCACTAACGCTAACCCTAGCCCTAACTATAACCATAACACCAACCCTACCCATTACCCTAAATCTACCCTAATCCCAAACTGTACACCAACACTTAACCCTACCATAACACGTACCCTGACCATAATACATTTCCATAAACTCACCTGTACCCTAAACCTTACCATTCGCTAAACCTAACCCTAGCCCTTATCCAAAACCTAACCCCAACCCTACATGTTACCCTACACCGTATGCTAATCCTAAGCCATACACTAACACTAACACGTGTCCTAAAACATACACAAACCTTAGCACTTTTTGTACCCTCACCTGTACCCTAAAACTGACATTTCCCTAACCCTATCCCTACCCTAGAGCTAATCGTAACTCCAACCCTAACCCTTACCCTAACCGTACCCTTATCCTAACCCGTACGCTAACACTAATCCATGCGCTAACACGTACACTGACCGTAACACTTTTCCATACCCTCACCTTTATCCTAAACCTTACCCGTTCGCTAAATTTAACCCTAGCCCTAGCCCTAACCCTAAAGCCAACCCTACACATTACCCTAACCCATTCCCTAATCATAACCCGTACACTAACACTAATCCATGCCCTAACATGTACCCTGACCCTAACACTATTCCATACCCACTCCTGTACCCTAATTCTTACCATTTGATAACGTAACCCTAGGTCTAAACATAACCCAAACCCAACCCTACATCTAACGCTAAGCCGTACCCTAATCCTAATCCATATACTAACACTAACCTGTGCCCTAACATGTACCCTTCTCCTAACACTTATCCATACCATCACCAGTACCCTAAATCTTACATTTCACTAACCCTAACCCTAACCCTAACCCTAACCCTGACACGTACCCTGACCCTAACAATTTTCTGTACCCTCACCTTTAAACTAAAACTTACCATTCTCTAAACGTAACCCTAGCCCTAAGCCTAACCCTAACCCCAAACCTACACATTACTCCAACCAGTAACCTAATCCTAACCCATAAACTGATCCGTGCCCTGACACATACCCTTATCCTAACACTTTTCCGTAACATCACCTGTACCCTAAAGCATACCATTCGCTAACACTATCCCTAAGTCTAAACATAAACCTAAACCCAACCCTACACCTAACCCTATCCCGTACCCTAATCCTAATCCGCATACTAACACTAATCTGTGCCATAACACGTACCCTGACCCTAACACTTTTTCGTACCATCACCTGTACCCTAAATCTTACATTTCGCTAACCCTAAAACTACACCTAATCCTAACCCTAAACCCAACTCAATCCCTTACCCTAACCCATAACATAATCCTAACAAGTACACTAATAGTAAGCCATGCCCTGAAACGTACCCTGACCCTAACACTTTTCTGTACACTCACCTGTACCCTAAACCTTACCATTCGCTACCCGTACCCCTAGCCCTAAACCAAAACCTAACCCCAACCCTACACCTTATCCTAACATGTACCCTAATCCTAACACGTGCACTAACATTAACACGTGCCCTAACACGGACCCTGACCTTAACACATTTCCATATGCTCATCTGTACCCTAAATGTTACCTGTTCGCTAACCCTATCCCTAGCCCTCTAACCCTAACCCCAAACTTACACTTTACCCTAAACCGTACCCTAATCCTAACCCATACACTAACACTAACCCATGCCCTAACACATACCCAGACACTAACACTTTTCTGTACCCTCTCCTGTACGCTAAATCTTACTGTTTGCTAATCGTAACACTGTACTAAACATAGCGCTAACACCAACCCTACACCATACCCTGTCACGTACATTACTGTTAACCCATACAGCAAAACTAATCCATACCCTCACATGTATTTTGACACTATCACGTTTCCGTACCCTCCCGTGTAGGGTAAACCTTACCCGCTCGCTAACCCTAACCCTAGGCCTAAACCTAACCCTAACCCTAATGCCAACCATACACATTACTTTAACCAGAACCCTAATTCTAACCCATACACTAATACTAATACATGTCCTAAAACGTACCCTGACCCTAAAACTTTTCCATACCCTTTCCTGTACCATAAATCTTACCATTTGATAACCCTAACCCTAGGTCTAAACCTAAACCTAACACCAACCCTACACCTAACCCTTAACCGTACCCTAATCGTAATCCGTACCCTAACACTAACCTGTGCCCTAACACGAACCCTGACCCTAACACTTTTCCATACGCTCACCTGTTCCCTAAATGTTACCTATTTGCTAATACTAAAACTAGGCATAAACCTAAACAAAACACCTACCCTACACCTAACCCTAACCCATAACCTAACCCTAACCCATAACCTAATCCTAACCCATACACTAACACTAACCCATGCCCTAAAACGTACCCTAAACCAAACACTAACACTAAACCTAACCCTAAACCTTACCTTTCACTAACCCTTACCCTAGCCCTAAAGCTAAATCTAACTCCAACCCTGCACCTTACCATAACACGTACACTAATCTTAACCCGTACACTAACACTAACCCATTCCCGCACACATACTTTGACACTAAAACATTTCCGTACACTCACTGTAACTTAAATTTTACCCGTTCGCTAAGCCTAACCCTAGCCCTAACTGTAACCAGAACGCCAAACCTACACATTACCCTAAACCGTGCCCTAATCCTTACCTGTACACCAACACTAACCCCTGCCATAACACGTACCCTGACCCTAATACTTCTCCGTAACCTCACCTGTACACTAAACCTTACCATTCACTAAACTTAACACTAGCCGTTAACCAAAACCTAACCCCAACCCTACACGTTATCCTAAACCGTATGCTAATCCTAAGCCATACACTAACACTAACACGTGTCCTAACACATACACTAACCTTAACACTTTTCCGTACCCTCACCTGTACCCTAAAACTGACAATTTGCTAAGCCTAACCCTAGCCCTAGAGGTAACCGTAACTCCAACCCTAACCCTTACCTTAAACGTGCCCTAATCCTAAACCGTACATTAACACTAATCCATGCCCTAACACGTACACTGATCGTAACACTTTTCCTCACCCTCACCTTTTTCCTAAAACTTACCCGTTCGCTAACCCTAACCTTAGCCGTAGCCCTAACCCTAAAGCCAACCCTACACATTTCCCTAACCTGAACCCTAATCCTAAACCAGACACTAACACTAACCCGTGCCAAAACACATACCCTGACCCTAACACTTTTATGTACCCTCTCCTCTACCCTAAATCATACCGTGCACTAACCCTAACCCTATCCCTAAACATAACGATAACAACAACCCTACAACATACTCTAACCCGTACACTAATCTTAACCCGTTTTCCAAAACTAACCTATGACCTCACATCTACTTTGACAGTTACTTGCTTCCGTACTCTCCTTTGTACTGTAAATCTTACCCGCTTGCGAACCCTAACCCTAGACCTAACCCTAACCCTAACACCAACCCTACACATTACCCTAAACCGTACCCTAATCCTAACCCGTACACTAACACTAATCCATGCCCTAACACGTAGCCAGAGCCTAAAACTTTTCCATACCCACTTCTGTACCCTAAATGTTGCCATTCGCTAATGTAACCCTACGTCTAAACATAACCCTAACGCCAAACCAACACATAAACCTAAGCTGTACCCTAATCCTTATCCGTACACTAACACTAACCTGTGACCTAACACGTACCCTGGTCCTAACACTTTTCCGTACCATCACCTGTACCCTAAACCTTACATTTCAATAACCATAACCCTAAACCTAAACCTAAACCTAACCCCAATTCTACACCTTACACTAACCCATACCGTAATCGTAAGCAGTATACTAATACTAAGCCGTGCCCTGACACGTACCCTGACCGTAACACTTTTCTGTACCTTCACCTGTACCCTAAAACTTACCCGTTCACTAACCCTAACCCTAGCCCTAACCCTAACCCTAACGCCAACCCTACACCTGACCCTAACCCGTACCCTAATCCAAACCCGTACACTAACACTAATCCATGCCCTAACACATACCCTGACCCTAACACTTTTCCATACCCACTCTTGTACCCTAAATATTACCATTCACTAACGTAACCCTAGATCTAAACATAACCCTAACCCCAATCCTACACCTATCCCTAAGACGTACCCTAATCCTAATCCATACACTAACACTAATCCATGCCCTAACACGTACACTGAACGTAACACTTTTCCGTACCCTCACCTTTATGCTAAACCTTACCCGTTTGCTAACCCTAACCCTAGCCCTAGCCCTAACCCTAAAGACAACTTTACTCATTACCCTAACCCGTACCCTAATCCTAACCCATACACTAACACTAACCCATGCCCTAACACGTACCCTGACCATAATATTTTTACATACCCTCTCCTCTACCCTAAATCTTACCATTTGCTAACCCTAACCCTAGTCCTAAACATAACACTAGAACCAACCCTACACCATACCCTAACCTGTACACTAATCTTAACCCGTACTCCAAAACTAACCAATGACCTCACATGTACTTTGACAGTATCTCATTTCCGTACCCTCCTGTGTACTGTAAATGTGACCTGCTCATTAACCCCAACTCTAGCCCTAACTCTAACACTAACGAGAACCCTCCCCATTACCCTAAAGCGCACCCTAATCCTAACCTGTACACTAACACTAATCCGTGCCCTGACACGTACCCCAACCCTAACAATTTTCCATACCTTCACCTTTACCCTAAACCTTACCCTTTCGCTAACCCTAACCCTAGCCCTAGCCCTAAACCTAAAGCCAACCCTACACATTACCCTAACCAGTACCCTAATCCTAACCCATAAACTAACACTAACCCGTGCCCTAACATGTACCCTTACACTAACACTTTTCCATACCCTCTTCTGTACCCTAAATCTTACAGTTCGCTAACCCTAACCCTATCCCTAAACATAACGCTAACACCAACCCTACACGATACCCTAACCCATACACTAATCTTAACCCGTACACCAAAACTTACCCATGCCCTCACTTGTCTTTTGACACTGTCACGTTTCCATACCCTCCCGTGTACCGTAAACCTTACCCGTTTTCTAACCCTAACCCTAGCCCTAAACCTACCCCTAATGCCAACCCTCCCCATTACCCTAAAGCGTACCCTAATCCTAAACCGTACACTAACATTAATCCATGCTGTAAAACGTACCCTGACCCTAACACTTTTCCATACCAACTCCTGTACCCTAAAGGTTACCACTCGCTAACCCTATCCCTAGGTCTAAACATAAACCTAACCCCAACTCTACACCTAACGCTATCCCATAACTTAATCCTAATCCGCATCCTAACACTAACCTGTGCCCTAACACGTACCCTGACCCTAACACTTTTCCATCCCATCACCTGTACCCTAAACCTTACATTTCACTAACTCTAACCCTACACCTAATCCTAACCCTAAACCCAACCCTATCCCTTACCCTAACCCATACCGTAATCCTAACCAGTACACTAATATTATGCCTTTCCCTGAAACGTACCCTGACCCTAACACTTTTCTGTACCCTCACCTGTATCCTCACCCTTACGATTTGCTAACCCTACCCCTAGCCCTAAACTGAAACCTAACCCAACCCAACAGATTACCCTAACATGTACCCTAATTCTAACCCGTGCCCTAACACGTACCCTGACAATAACACTTTTACGTACCCTCTCCTCTACCCTAAATCTTACTGTTCACTAACGCTAAACCTAGCCCTAAACATAATGCTAACAACAACCCTACACCATACCCTAACCGGTACAATAATCTTAAACCGTACTCCAAAACTAATCCATGCCCTCACATGTACTGTGACACTATCACGTTTCTGTACCCTCCCATGTACTGTAAAACTTACCCGTTCGCTAACCCTAACCCTAGCCCTAACCCTAACCCTAATGCCATCCATACACATTACCTTAACCAGTACCCTAATTCTAACCCATACACTAATAATAATCCATGCCCCAACACGTACCCTGACTCTAACACTTTTCCATACCCAATCCTGTACCCTAAATCTTAACATTCGATAAGCCTAACCATAGGAGTAAACCTAAACCTAACACGAAGCCTACACATAACCCTAACCCGTACCATAACCTAACCCATACACTAACACTAACCTGTGCCCTAAAACGAACCCTGACCCTAACTCGTTTCCATATGCTCATCTGTATCCTAAATGTTACCTATTCGCTAATACTAACACTAGCCCTAGACCTAAACATAACCACAACCCTACACCTAACCCTAACTCATACCCTAATCCTAACCCGTACACTAACACTAACCCGTGCCCTAACATGTAACCTAACCCTAACCCTATCGCTAACCCTTACCCTAGCCCTAAAGCTAAATCTAACTCCAACCCTGCACCTGACCATAACATGTACACTAATCTTAACCCTTACACTAACACTAACCCATTCCCGCACACGTACTTTGACACTAAAACATTTCCGTACCCTCACCTGTAACTTAAATCTTACCCGTTCACTAACCCTAACCCTAGCCCTAACTCTAACCAGAACGCCAACCCTACACATTACCCTAAACCGTACCCTAATCCTAACCTGTACACCAACACTTACCCCTACCATAACACGTACCCTGACCCTAATACTTTTCCATAACCTCACCTGTACCCTAATCCTTACCATTCGCTAAACCTAACCCTAGCCCTTAACCAAAACCTAACCCCAACCCAACACGTTACCCTAACCTGTATGCTAATCCTAAGCCATACACTAACACTAACATGTGTCCTAACACATACACGACCCTTAACACTTATCCGTACCCTCACCTGTACCTTAAAACTGACATTTCGCTAAACATAACCTTAGCCCTAGAGCTAACTGTAACTCCAACCCTAACCCTTACCCTAACCGTACCCTAATCCTAACCTGTACACTAACACTAATCTGTGCCCTGACATGTACACTGACCGTAAAACTTTTCTGTACCCTCACCTTTATCCTTCCCTGACCCGATCGCTAACCCTAACACTAGCCCTAAACATAATGCTAACACCAACCCTATACCATACCCTAACCCGTACAATAATCAACCCGTACTCCAAAACTAACCCATGACCTCACATGTACTTTGACACTATCTAGTTTCCGTACCCTCCCGTGTACTGTAAACAGTACCTGCTCGCTAACCCTAACTCTAGCGGCTACCGTACACCTTACCCTAACCAGTACCCTAATCCTAAACCGTACACTAAATCTAATCCATGCGCTAAGATGTACCCTGACCCTAACACTTTCCCATACCCACTCCGGTACCCTAAATCTTATGATTCGCTAACGTAAACCTAGGTCTAAACATAACCCTAACCCCAACCCTACACCTAACCCTAAGCCGTACCCTAATCCTAATCCGTACACTAACACTAACCTCTGCCCTAACACGTACCCTGGTCCTAACACTTTTCCATACAATCACCTGTACCCTAAACCTTACATTTCACTAACACTAACCCTAGCCCTAAACCTAACCCTAACCCCAACCCTACCCCTTACACTAAACCATACCGTAATCTTAACCAGTACACTAATACTAAGTCGTGCCCTGACATGTACCCTGACACTAACACTTTTCTGTACCCTCACCTGTACCCTAAACTTTACCGTTCTCTAACCCAAAACCTAGTCCTAAGCCTAACTCTAACCCCAACCCTAAACATTACTCTAAACCGTACCCTAATCCTAACCCGTACACTAACATTAATCTGTGACATGACACGTAACCTGACCCTAACAATTTTTCGTACTCTCACCTTTACACTAAACCTTACCCGATCACTAACCCTAACCCTAGACATAGTCCTAAACATAAAGCCAACCTTACACATTACCCTAACCTGTACACTAATCCTAACCCATAAACTAACACTAACCCGTGCCCTAACACGTAGCCTTACCCTAACACTTTTCCGTACCCTCTTCTGTACCCTAAATCTTACTGTTTGCTAACCCTAACCCTATCTCTAAACATAACGCTAACACCACCCCTACATGATACCCTAACCCGTACACTAATCTTAACCCGTACACCAAAACTTACCCATGCCCTCACTTGTACTTTGACACTGTCACATTTCCATACCCTCCCATGTACCGTAAACCTTACCCGTTTGCTAACCTTAAACCTAGCTCTAAAGCTAAACCTAACTCTGATCCTCCCCTTTACCTTAAACCGTACCCTAATCCTAAGCTGTACACTAACACTACTCCATGCCTTAAAACGTAACCTGACCCTAACACTTTTCCATACCAACTCCTGTACCCTAAAGTTTACCATTCGCTAACCCTATCCCTTGGTCTAAACATAAACCTAACACCAACCCTACACCTAACTCTATCCCGTACCCTAATCCTAATCCGCACCCTAACACTAACCTGTGCCCTAACACGTACCATGACCCTAACACTTTTCCGTCCCATCACCTGTACCCTAAATCTTACATTTCGCTAACTCTAGCCCTACACCTAATCCTAACCCTAAACCCAACCCTATCCCTTACCCTAACCCATACCATAATCCTAACCAGTACACTAATATTGAGCCGTGCCCTGAAACGTACCCTGACCCTAACACTTTTCTGTACACTCACCGGTACCCTAAACCTTACCCTTCGCTAACACTACCCCTAGCCCTAAACCAAAAACTTACGCCAACCCTACACCTTACCCTAACATGTAACCTAATCCTAAAACGTACACTAACACTAACACATGCCCTAGCACGGACCCTGACCCTAACACGTTTCCATATGCTCATCTGTACCCTAAATGTTACCTGTTCGCTGACCCTATGCCTAGCCTTAAACCTAAACCTAACCCCAACCCTACACTTTACCCTAACTCGTACCCTAATCCTAACCCGTACACTAAGACGAACCCATATCCGAACACATACCATGACCCTAACACTTTTCTGTACCCTCTCGTGTACCCTGAATCTTACCGTTCACTAACCCTAACCCTCGACCTAAACATAATGCTAACACCAGCCCTACACTATACCCTAACACGTACAGTAATCTTAACCCATACTCCAAAACTAACCCATGCCCTCACATATACTGTGACACGATCACGTTTCTGTACCCTCCCATGTACCATAAAACTTACCCGTTCGCTAACCCTAACCCTAGCCCTAACCCTAACCCTAATGCCAACCATACACATTACCTTAACCAGTACCCTAATTCTAACCTGTAAACTAATACAAATCTGTGCCCTAACACGTACCCTGACCCTAACACTTTTCCATACCCACTCCTGTACCCTAAATCTGACCATTCGATAACCCTAACCCTAGGTCTAAACCTAAACCTAACACAAACCCTAAACCTAACCCTAACCTGTACCATAATCCTAGCCCGTACACTAACACTAACCTGTGCCCTAACACGAACCCTGACCCCAACTCGTTTCCTTATACTCACTTGTAACCTAAATGTTACCTATTTGCTAATACTAACACTAGCCCAAGACCTAAACATAAATACAACCCTACACCTAACCCTAATCCATACCCTAATCCTAACCCATACACTAACACTAACCCGTGTCCTAACATGTACGCTAACCCTAAACCTAACCCTAAACCTTACCTTTCGCTAACCCTTACCCTAGCCCTAAAGCTAAATCTAACTCCAACCCTGCTCCTTACCGTAACACGTACACTAATCTTAACCTGTACACTAACACTAACCCATTCCCGCACACGTACTTTGACACTAAAACATTTCCGTACCCTCACCTGTAACCTAAATCTTACGCATTCGCTAACACTAACCCTAGCCCTAACTCTAACCATAATGTCAACCCTACCCATTACCCTAAACCATACCCTAATCCTAACCTGTACACCAACACTAATACCTGCCATAACACGTACGCTGACCCTAATACTTTTCTGTAACATCACCTGTACCCTAAACCTTACCATTCGCTAAACCTAATCCTAGCCCTTAACCAAAACCTAACCCCAACCCTACACGTTACCCTAACCCATATGCTAATCCTAAACCATACACTAACACTAACAGGTGTCCTAACACATACACTGACCATAACACTTTTCTGTACCCTCACCTTTATCCTAAACCTTACCCGTTCGCTAACCCTAACCCTAGCCCTAAACATAATGCTAACACCAACCCTGTACCATACCCTATCCCGTACACTAATCAACCCGTACTCCAAAACTAACCTATGACCTCACATGTACTTTGACAGTATCTCATTTCTGTACTCTCCCGTGTACTGTAAATCTTACCCGCTCGCTAACCCTAACCCTAGCCTTAACCCTTACCCTAGCGCCAACCCTACACCTTACCCTAAAATGTACCCTAATCCTAACCCGTACACTAAATCTACTCCTTGCACTAACACGTACACTGACCCTAACACTTTTCCATACCCACTACGGTACCATAAATCTTACGATTCGCTAATGTAACCCTAGGTCTAAACATAACCCTAACCCCAACCCTACACCTATCCCTAAGTCGTACCATAATCCTAACCCGTACACTAACACTAATCCATGCCCTGACACATACCATGATCCTAACGCTTTTCCGTTCTCTCACCTTTACCCTAAACCTAACCCGTTCGCTAACCCTAACCCTAGCCCTAGCCCTAAACCTAAAGCCTACCCTACACATAACCCTAACCCGTACTCTAATCCTAATCCATACACTAACCTGTGCACTAACACGTACCCTGGTCCTAACACTTTTCCATACCATAGTCTGTACCCTAAACCTTACATTTCACTAACCCTAACCCTACACTTTAACCTAACCCTAAACCCAACCCTACCCGTTACACAAAGCAATACGTTAATACTAACCAGTACACTAATACTAAGCCGTGCCCTAGCACGTACCATGAAATAACACTTTTCTGTACCCTCACCTGTACCCTAAACTTTACCATTCTCTAACCCTAACTCTAGACCTAAGCCTAAACCTAACTCCCACCCTACATATTACTCTAATCCGTACCCTAATCCTAACCCATACACTAACACTAATCCGTGCCCTGACACGTAACCTGAACCTAACACTTTTCCGTACTCTCAACTTTACCCTAAACCTTAACTGTTCACTAACCCTAAGCCTAGCCCTAATCCTAAACCTAGCACCAACCCTACACCTTACACTTACCCGTACCCTAATTCTAATCCATACACTAACACTAATCCGTGCCCTAACACATACCCTGACCCTAACAATTTTCCATATCCACTCTAGTACCCTAAATATTATCATTCGCTAACATAACCCTAGGTCAAAAGATAAACCTAACCACAACACTACACCTAACCCTGTGCCGTACCCTAATCCTAATACGTACACTAACACTAACCTGTGCCCTATCAAGTACCCTAACCCTAACACTTTTCCGTACCATCACCTGTACCCTAAACCTTACCATTCCCTAACACTACCCCTAACCCTAAACGTAACCCTAACCTTACATTTCACTAACCCTAACCCTAACCCTAAAACTAACCCTAGCCCCAACCCTACATCTTACACTAATGCATACTGTAATCCTAACCAGTACACTAATACTAAGCGGTTCCCTGACACATACCCGGACCCAAAAACTTTTCTCTAGCCTCACCTGTACCCTAAACCTTACCGTTCTCTAACCATAACCCTAGCCCTAAGCCTAACCCTAAACCCAACCCAACACATTACTCTAACCCGTACCCTAATCCTAACACATACACTAACACTAAATCGTGCCCTCAAACGTACAATGACACTAAGACTTTTCCATATCCTCTTCTGTACCCTAAATCTTAACGTTCACTAACACTAAACCTATCCCTAAACATAATACTAACACCAACCTAACATGATACCCTAACCCGTACACTAATCTAAACCGTACACTAAAACTAACCCATGCTTTCACTTGTATTTTGACACTGTCACGTTTACATACACTCCCGTGTAACGTAAACATTACCAGTTTCCTAACACTAACCCTAGCCCTAACCCTAACCCTAACGCCAACCATCCACATTACCCTAAACCATGCCCTAATCATAACCCGTACACTAACACTAATCCATGCCCTAAAACGTACCTTGAACCTAACACTTTTCCGTACCATCACCTTTACCCTATACCTTACATTTCGCTAACCCTAACCCTACACCTAATCCTAACCCTAAACCCAACACTATCCCTTACCCTAACACATACCTTAATCCTAAACAGTACACTAATAGTAAGCCATGCCCTGAAACGTACCCTGACCCTAACACTTTTCAGTACCCTCACCAGTACTCTAAACATTACCATTCGCTAACCCTACCCCTAGCCCTAAACCGAAACCTAACCCCAACCCTACACCTTACCCTAACATGTACCCTAATCCTAACACATTCAATAACACTAACACGTGCCCTAACATGAACCCTGACCCTAAAAATTTTCCAAATGCTCATCAGTACCCTAAATATTACCTGATTTCTAACGCAATCCACAGCCCTAAACCTAAACCTAACCCCAACCCTACACCTTACCATAATCTGTGCTGTAATCCTAACCCGTACCATAATACTAATCCGTGACCTGACACGTACACGGACCGTAACACTTTTCTGTACCCTCACCTGTACCCTAAACCTTACTGGTTCACTAACCGTAACCCTAGCCCTAAACATAACGCTAACACCAACCCTACACCATACCCTAACCAGTACACTAATCTTAACCCATACACCAAAATTATGCAATGCCCTCACACGTACTTTGACACTAACACGTTTCTGTACACTCATGTACCATAAAACTTACCTGTTCGCTAACTCTAAGCCTAGGCCTAAACTTAACCCTAACGCCAACCCTACACATTACCCTAACCCGGACCCTAATCCTAACTTATACACGAACACTACACGTGCCCTAACAGGTACACTGACCGTAACAGTTTTCCGTACACTCACCTGTACCCTAAACCATACCGTTTGCTATCCTTAACCCTAGACCTAAACGTAAAGCTAACCCCATCCCTAAAGCTTACCCTAACGCGTACCCAATCCTAACCAGTACACTAACACTAATCTGTGCCCTAACATGTACCCTGATCCTAACACATTTCTGGACCATCACCTGTAACCTAAACCTTACATTTCGCTAACCCTAACCATAGCCCTAAACCTAACCCTAAACCCAACCCTACCCATTACCCTAACCCATACAGAAATCCTAAGCAGTACACTAATACTAATCCGTGCCCTGAAACCTATCCTGAACCTAACACTTTTCTGTACCCTCACCTGTACCCTAAACTTTACCATTCGCTAACCCGAAAAATACCCCTAAACCAAGACCTAACACCAACCCAACACCTAACCCTAAACCGTACCCTAATCCTAACCTGTACACAAACACTAATCCATGCCCTGACACGTACACTGCCTCTAATTCTTTACCCAACTCTCTCCTGTACCCTAAATATTACCGTTCGCTAACCCTAACCCTAGCCCTAAAGCTAAATCTAACTCCAACCCTACACCTTACCCTAACAGGTACCCTAATCTAAATGCGTACACTAACAATAACCCATTCCCACACACTTACTTTGACACTAAAACATTTCCGTACCCTCACCTGTAACCTAAACCTTACTCGTTCACTAACCCTAACCCTAGCCCTAACACTAAACATAAGGCCAACCCTACCCATTAGCCTAACCCGTACACTAATCCTAACCCATACACTAACACTAAACCATGCCTTAACACTTACCCTGACCCTAACACTTTTCCATACCCACACCTGAACCCTAAACCTTACCATTCACTAAACCTAACCCTAGGTCTAAACCTAACCTTAAACCCAAACACAACCCTACACCTACCCCTAACATGTACCCTAATCCTAATCCTTAAACTAACACTAACCTGTGCCCTAACACGAACTCTGACCCTAACTCGTTTCCATACACTCACCTGTACTCTAATGTTACCTATTCGCTAACCCTAACACTAGCCCTAAACCTAAACCTAACCCCAACCCTACACCTTACCCTAACCCATACCCTAATCATAACCCATACACTAACACTAACTCGTGCCCTAACACCTACCCTAACCCTACCCCTAACCCTAACCCTAACACTAACCCTAAACTTTACCATTTGTTAACCATAACCCTAGCCCCATACCTAAACCTAACTACAACCCTACTCCTTACCCTAACACGTACACTAAACTTAACCTGTACTCTAACAATAACCCAATACCGCACACGTACTTTGACAATAAGACATTTCTGTATGCTCAGCTGTAACCTAAACCTTACCCGTTCACTAAACTTAACCCTACCCCTAACACTAAACATAACGACAACCCTACCAATTACCCTAACCCGTACCCTAATCCTAACCTGTAAACACACACTAACCCCTGCCCTAAAACATACCCTGACCCTAACACTTTTCCATAACCTCACTTGTACCCTAAACCTTAGCGTTCGCTAACCCTAACCCTAGCCCTAAACTTAGACCAAAACCCAACCGTACACCTTTCCCTAACCCGTATGCTAATCCTAAGCCATACAAGAACACTGACACGTGTCCTAACACATACACTAACTCTAACACATTTCTGTACCATCACCTGTACCCGAAACCTGACATTTTGCTAGTCCTAACCCTAGCCATAAAGCTAACCCTAAACCCAACTCTAAACCTTACCCAAACCGTACCCTAATCCTAACCAGTATATGAATACTAAGCCATGCCCTGACACGTACCCTGACACTAACACTTTTCCATATGCTCACCTGTACCCTATATCTTCCCCATTCGCTAACCCTAACACAAGCCCTAGCCCTAGCCTTAATCCTAACACCAACACTACCCCTTACCCTAAGCCGTAACCTAATCCCAACTGATAAATTAACACTAACACATGCCCTAACACGTACCCTGACACTAACACTTTTTCGTATCCTCTCCTGTACCCTAAATCTTACCGTTCACTAACCCTAACACTATCCCTAAACATAACGCTAACACCAACCTCACAGCATACCCTAACCCGTACACTAAACTTAACCTGTACAAAAAAATTAACCCATGCCCTCACATGTACTTTAACAGTAACACGTTTCCGTATGCTTCCGTGTACTGTAAACCTTACCCGATCGCGAACACTAACCCTAGCCCTAACCCTAACCATAACAACAACCCTACCCATTTCCCTAACCTGTACCCTAATCCTTACCCGTACACTAACACTAATCCATGCCCTAACACGTACCCTGACCATAACACTTTTCCATACCCACTCCTGTACCCTAAATATTACCATTCGCTAACCCTAACCCTATGTCTAAACCTAACCCTAACCACAACCGTACACCTAACCCTAACACGTACCCTAATCCGAATCCGTACACTAACACTAACCTGTTCCCTAACATGAACCCTGACCCTAACTAGTTTCCATAAAGTCACCTGTATCCTAAATGTTAACTATTCGCTAACCCTAACCCCAACCCTACACCTAAACATAACCCCAGCCCTACACCTTTCCCTAACCCATACCCTAATCCTAACCCGTACACTAACACTAACCCATGCCCTAACACGTACCCTGACCCGAACACTTTTCCGTATCCTCTCCAGGACCCTAAATCTTACCGTTCGCTAAACCTAGCCCTTTCCCTAAACAAAACGCTAACACCCACCTTACACCATACCCTAACCCATACACTAATCTTACACCGTACACCAAAATTTAGCAATGCCCTCACATGTACTTTGACAATAACACGTTTCCGTACCCTCCTGTGTACCAACAACCTTACCTGTTCGCTAACACTAACGCTAGGTCTAAGCCTAACACTATCCACAACCCTACAAAAAATCCTAAGCCGTACCCTAATCCTAATCCGTACAATAACACTAACCTGTGCCCTAACACCAAGCCTGACCCTAACTCGTTTCCATATGCTTACCTGTACCCTGAATATTACCTATTCGCTAACCCTAACCCTAACCCTAAACCTAACCCTAACCCCAATCCTACACTTTACCCTAATCCGTACTGTAATCCTAACCCGTACCCTAATACTAATACGTGCCCTGACACATACATGGACCATAACACTTTTCTGTAACCTCACCTGTACCCTAAACCTTACAGTTCGCTAACCCTAACCCTAGCCCTAAAGCTAAATCTAACTCCAACCCTACACCTTACCCTAACACGTACACTAATCTTAACCAGTACACTAACACTGACGCATTCCCGCAAATGTATTTTGACCCTAAAACATTTCCGTACCCTCCCCTGTAACCTAAACCTTACCCGGTCGCTAACCCTAACCCTAGCTCTAAATCTAACCCTAACACCCAACCTACATCTTACCCTAACCCATACCCTAATCCTAAACCGTACACTAACACTAACCAGTGCCCTGAAACGTACCCTGACCCTAACACTTTTAAATACCCTCACCTGCAGGCTAAACCTAATCGTTATGTAATCCTAACTATAGACTGAAACCTAACCCTAACACCAACCCTACACCCTATTCTAACCCGTTCCCTATATTTAACCCCTACACTAACACTAACCCATGCCCTCACACGTACTTTGACACTAAAACGTCTCCATACACTCACATGTACCATAAGCCTTAACCGTTCACTAAACCTATCCCTAACCCTAACGCCAACCCTAACCATTACCCTAACCTATACCCTAATCCTAACCATACATTAACACTTACACGTTTCCTAACACAAACCTGACCCAAACGCTTTTCCGTACGCTCACCTGTACCCTAAAACTTACCCGTTCACTAACCCTAAGCCTAGCCCTAAACCTAACCCTAACCTCTACCCCACACCTTACCCTAAACTGTATGCTAATCCTGACACGTACACTAACACTAACAGGTGTCCTAACACATACCCTGACTCTAAAAGTTTTCCGTACCCTCACCTGTACCCTAAACCTTACTGGTTCACTAACCGTATCCCTAGCCCTAAACATAACACTAACACCAACCCTACACCATACCCTAACCCGTACACTAATCTTGACCCGTACACCAAAATTATGCAATGCCATCACATGTACTTTGACACTAACACGTTTCCGTACACTCCTGTACCATAAAACTTAACTGTTCGCTAACTCTACCCCTAGCCTTAAACTTCACCCTAACGCCAACCCTACACATTACCCTAACCCGTACCCTAATCCTAACCCATACACTAACACTACACGTGCCCTAACAGGTACCCTGACCGTAACAGTTTTCCGTACACTCACCTGTACCCTAAACCATACCGTTTGTTATCCTTAACCCTAGACCTAAACGTAAAGCTAACCCCATCCCTAAAGCTTACCCTAACGCGTACCCAATCCTAACCAGTACACTAACACTAATCCGTGCCTTAACACTTACCCTGACCCTAACACTTTTCCATACCCACACCTGAACCCTAAACCTTACCATTCACTAACCCTCACCCTAGGTCTAAACCTAACCCTAAACCCAACCCCAACCCTACACCTAACCCTAACATGTACCCTAATCCTAATCCTTAAACTAACACTAAGCTGTGCCCTAACACGAACCCTGACCCTAACGCGTTTCCATACGCTCACCTGTACTCTAATGTTACCTATTCGCTAACCCTAACACTAGCCCTAAACCTAAACCTAACCCCAACCCTACACCTTACCCTAACCCATACACTAACACTAACTCGTGCCCTAACACCTACCCTAACCCTACCCCTAACCCTAAACCTAACACTTACCCTAACACTAACCCTAAACTTTACCATTTGTTAACCATAGCCCTAGCCCCAAACCTAAACCTAACTACAACCCTACTCCTTACCCTAACACGTACACTAATCTTAACCTGTACACTAACACTAACCCAATACCGCACACGTACTTTGACAATAAGACATTTCCGTATGCTCAGCTGTAACCTAAACCTTACCCGTTCACTAAACTTAACCCTACACCTAACACTAACCATAACGCCAACCCTACCAATTACCCTAACCCGTACCCTAATCCTAACCTGTAAACCCATACTAACCCCTGCACTAACACGTACCCTGACCCTAGCACTTTTCCGTAACCTCACATGTACCCTACACCTTACCGTTCGCTAACCCTAACCCTAGCCCTAAACCTAGAACAAACCCCAACCGTACACCTTAACCTAACCCGTATGCTAATCCTAAGCCATACACTAACACTGACACATGTCCTAACACATACACTATCCCTAACACTTTTCTGTACCATCACCTGTACCCTAAACCTGACATTTCGCTAACCCTAACCCTAGCCATAAAGCTAACCCTAACCCCAACCATAAACCTTACCAAAACCATACCCTAATCCTAACCAGTATACTAATACTAAGCCATGTCCTGACACCTACCCTGACCCTAACACTTTCCTGTACCTTCAGCTGTACCCTAACCCTTACCCATTCGCTAACCCTAACCCTAGCCCTAGCCCTAGCCCTAACCCTAACCCCAACCCTACACCTTACCCTAACCCGTACCCTAATCCCAGCCCATACACTAACATTAACCCATGCCCTAACACGTACCCTGACCCTAACACTTTTCCGTATCCTCTCCTGTACCCTAAATCTTACCATTCGCTAACCCTAACCCTAGCCCTAAACATAACTCTCACACCAAAATCACAGCATACCCTAACCCGTACACTAAACTTAACCCGTACAAAAAAACTAACCCATGCCCTCACATGTACTTTGATGGTAACACGTTTCCGTATGCTCCCATGTACCGTAAACCTTACCCGTTTGCTAACTCTAACCCTAGCCCTAACCCTAAACATAACAACAACCGTACCCATTTCCCTAACCTGTACCCTAATCCTTACCCGTACACTAACACTAATCCATGCCCTAACACGTACCCTGACCCTAACACTTTTCCATACCCACTCCTGTACCCTAAATCTTACCATTCACTAACCCTAACCCTATGTCTAAACCTAACCCTAACCCCAACCCTACACCTAACCCTAACACGTACCCTAATCCGAATCCGTACACTAACACTAACCTGTGCCCTAACATGAACCCTGACCCTAACTCGTTTCCATAAGCTCACCTGTACCCTAAATGTTACCTATTCGCTAACCCTAACCCCAACCCTACACCTAAACATAACCCCAACCCTACACCTTTCCCTAACCCATACCCTAATCCTAACCCGTACACTAACACTAACCCGTGCCCTAACACGTACCCTGACCCTAACACTTTTCCGTATCCTCTCCAGTACCCTAAATCTTACCGTTCGCTAAACCTAGCCCTTTCCCTAAACATAACGGTAACACCAACCTTGCACCGTATCCTAACCCATACACTAATCTTACCCCGTACACCAAAATGAAGCAATGCCCTCACATGTACTTTGACACTAACACGTTTCCGTACCCTCCTGTGTACCGTAAACCTTACCTGTTCGCTAACACTAACCCTCGGTCTAAGCCTAACACTATCCACAACCCTACACAAAATCCTAACCCGTACCCTAATCCTAATCCGTACAATAACACTAACCTGTGCCCTAACACCAAGCCTGACCCTAACTCGTTTCCATATGCTTACCTGTACCCTGAATATTACCTATTCGCTAACCCTAACCCTAAACCTAAACCTAACCCTAACCCCAATCCTACACTTTACCCTAATCCGTACTATAATCCTAACCCGTACCCTAATACTAATACGTGCCCTGACACATACATGGACCATAACACTTTCCTGTAACCTCACCTGTACCCTAAACCTTACATTTCGCTAACCCTAACCCTAGCCCTAAAGCTAAATCTAACTCCAACCCTACACCTTACCCTAACACGTACACTAATCTTAACCAGTACACTAACACTGACACATTCCCCCAAATGTATTTTTACCCTAAAACATTTCCGTACCCTCCCCTGTAACCTAAACCTTACCCGGTCGCTAACCCTAACCCTAGGTCTAAATCTAACCCTAACACCAACCCTACATCTTACCCTAACCCATACCCTAATCCTAAACCGTACACTAACACTAACCAGTGCCCTGAAACGTACCCTGACCCTAACACTTTTAAATACCCTCACCTGCAGGCTAAACCTAATCGTTATGTAATCCTAACTATAGACTGAAACCTAACCCTAACACCAACCCTACACCCTATTCTAACCCGTTCCCTATATTTAACCCCTACACTAACACTAACCCATGCCCTCACACGTACTTTGACACTAAAACGTCTCCATACACTCACATGTACCATAAGCCTTAACCGTTCACTAAACCTATCCCTAACCCTAACGCCAACCCTAACCATTACCCTAACCTATACCCTAATCCTAACCATACATTAACACTTACACGTTTCCTAACACAAACCTGACCCAAACGATTTTCCGTACGCTCACCTGTACCCTAAAACTTACCCGTTCACTAACCCTAAGCCTAGCCCTAAACCTAACCCTAACCTCTACCCCACACCTTACCCTAAACTGTACGCTAATCCTGACACGTACACTAACACTAACAGGTGTCCTAACACATACCCTGACTCTAAAAGTTTTCCGTACCCTCACTTGTACCCTAAACCTTACTGGTTCACTAACCGTATCCCTAGCCCTAAACATAACGCTAACACCAACCCTACACCATACCCTAACCCGTACACTAATCTTGACCCGTACATCAAAATTATGCAATGCCATCACACGTACTTTGACACTAACACGTTTCCGTACACTCCTGTACCATAAAACTTAACTGTTCGCTAACTCTACCCCTAGCCTTAAACTTAACCCTAACGCCAACCCTACACATTACCCTAACCCGTACCCTAATCCTAACCCATACACTAACACTACACGTGCCCTAACAGGTACCCTGACCGTAACAGTTTTCCGTACACTCACCTGTACCCTAAACCATACCGTTTGCTATCCTTAACCCTAGACCTAAACGTAAAGCTAACCCCATCCCTAAAGCTTACCCTAACGCGTACCCAATCCTAACCAGTACACTAACACTAATCCGTGCCTTAACACTTACCCTGACCCTAACACTTTTCCATACCCACACCTGAACCCTAAACCTTACCATTCACTAACCCTAACCCTAGGTCTAAACCTAACTCTAAACCCAACCCCAACCCTACACCTAACCCTAACATGTACCCTAATCCTAATCCTTAAACTAACACTAAGCTGTGCCCTAACACGAACCCTGACCCTAACACATTTCCATACGCTCACCTGTACTCTAATGTTACCTATTCGCTAACCCTAACACTAGCCCTAAACCTAAACCTAACCCCAACCCTACACCTTACCCTAACCCATACCCTAATCATAACCCATACACTAACACTAACTCGTGACCTAACACCTACCCTAACCCTACCCCTATCCCTAAACCTAACACTTACCCTAACACTAACCCTAAACTTTACCATTTGTTAACCATAGCCCTAGCCCCAAACCTAAACCTAACTACAACCCTACTCCTTACCCTAACACGTACACTAATCTTAACCCGTACACTAACACTAACCCAATACCGCACACGTACTTTGACAATAAGACATTTCCGAATGCTCAGCTGTAACCTAAACCTTACCTGTTCACTAAACTTAACCCTACGCCTAACACTAACCATAACGCCAACCCTACCAATTACCCTAACCCGTACCCTAATCCTAAACTGTAAACCCATACTAACCCCTGCGCTAACACGTACCCTGACCCTAGCACTTTTCCGTAACCTCACATGTACCCTACACCTTACCGTTCGCTAACCCTAACCCTAGCCCTAAACCTAGAACAAACCCCAACCGTACACCTTAACCTAACCCGTATGCTAATCCTAAGCCATACACTAACACTGACACATGTCCTAACACATACACTATCCCTAACACTTTTCTGTACCATCACCTGTACCCTAAACCTGACATTTCGCTAACCCTAACCCTAGCCATAAAGCTAACCCTAACCCCAACCATAAACCTTACCAAAACCATACCCTAATCCTAACCAGTATACTAATACTAAGCCATGTCCTGACACCTACCCTGACCCTAACACTTTTCTGTACCCTCAGCTGTACCCTAACCCTTACCCATTCGCTAACCCTAACCCTAGCCCTAGCCCTAGCCCTAACCCTAACCCCAACCCTACACCTTACCCTAACCCGTACCCTAATCCCAGCCCATACACTAACATTAACCCATGCCCTAACACGTACCCTGACCCTAACACTTTTCCGTATCCTCTCCTGTACCCTAAATCTTACCATTCGCTAACCCTAACCCTAGCCCTAAACATAACTCTCACACCAAAATCACAGCATACCCTAACCCGTACACTAAACTTAACCCGTACAAAAAAACTAACCCATGCCCTCACATGTACTTTGATGGTAACACGTTTCCGTATGCTCCCATGTACCGTAAACCTTACCCGTTTGCTAACTCTAACCCTAGCCCTAACCCTAAACATAACAACAACCGTACCCATTTCCCTAACCTGTACCCTAATCCTTACCCGTACACTAACACTAATCCATGCCCTAACACGTACCCTGACCCTAACACTTTTCCATACCCACTCCTGTACCCTAAATCTTACCATTCACTAACCCTAACCCTATGTCTAAACCTAACCCTAACCCCAACCCTACACCTAACCCTAACACGTACCCTAATCCGAATCCGTACACTAACACTAACCTGTGCCCTAACATGAACCCTGACCCTAACTCGTTTCCATAAGCTCACCTGTACCCTAAATGTTACCTATTCGCTAACCCTAACCCCAACCCTACACCTAAACATAACCCCAACCCTACACCTTTCCCTAACCCATACCCTAATCCTAACCCGTACACTAACACTAACCCGTGCCCTAACACGTACCCTGACCCTAACACTTTTCCGTATCCTCTCCAGTACCCTAAATCTTACCGTTCGCTAAACCTAGCCCTTTCCCTAAACATAACGGTAACACCAACCTTGCACCGTATCCTAACCCATACACTAATCTTACCCCGTACACCAAAATGAAGCAATGCCCTCACATGTACTTTGACACTAACACGTTTCCGTACCCTCCTGTGTACCGTAAACCTTACCTGTTCACTAACACTAACCCTCGGTCTAAGCCTAACACTATCCACAACCCTACACAAAATCCTAACCCGTACCCTAATCCTAATCCGTACAATAACACTAACCTGTGCCCTAACACCAAGCCTGACCCTAACTCGTTTCCATATGCTTACCTGTACCCTGAATATTACCTATTCGCTAACCCTAACCCTAAACCTAAACCTAACCCTAACCCCAATCCTACACTTTACCCTAATCCGTACTATAATCCTAACCCATACCCTAATACTAATACGTGCCCTGACACATACATGGACCATAACACTTTTCTGTAACCTCACCTGTACCCTAAACCTTACATTTCGCTAACCCTAACCCTAGCCCTAAAGCTAAACCTAACTCCAACCCTACACCTTACCCTAACACGTACACTAATCTTAACCAGTACACTAACACTGACGCATTCCCGCAAATGTATTTTGACCCTAAAACATTTCCGTACCCTCCCCTGTAACCTAAACCTTACCCGGTCGCTAACCCTAACCCTAGCTCTAAATCTAACCCTAACACCAACCCTACATCTTACCCTAACCCATACCCTAATCCTAAACCGTACACTAACACTAACCAGTGCCCTGAAACGTACCCTGACCCTAACACTTTTAAATACCCTCACCTGCAGGCTAAACCTAATCGTTATGTAATCCTAACTATAGACTGAAACCTAACCCTAACACCAACCCTACACCCTATTCTAACCCGTTCCCTATATTTAACCCCTACACTAACACTAACCCATGCCCTCACACGTACTTTGACACTAAAACGTCTCCATACACTCACATGTACCATAAGCCTTAACCGTTCACTAAACCTATCCCTAACCCTAACGCCAACCCTAACCATTACCCTAACCTATACCCTAATCCTAACCATACATTAACACTTACACGTTTCCTAACACAAACCTGACCCAAACGCTTTTCCGTACGCTCACCTGTACCCTAAAACTTACCCGTTCACTAACCCTAAGCCTAGCCCTAAACCTAACCCTAACCTCTACCCCACACCTTACCCTAAACTGTATGCTAATCCTGACACGTACACTAACACTAACAGGTGTCCTAACACATACCCTGACTCTAAAAGTTTTCCGTACCCTCACTTGTACCCTAAACCTTACTGGTTCACTAACCGTATCCCTAGCCCTAAACATAACGCTAACACCAACCCTACACCATACCCTAACCCGTACACTAATCTTGACCCGTACATCAAAATTATGCAATGCCATCACACGTACTTTGACACTAACACGTTTCCGTACACTCCTGTACCATAAAACTTAACTGTTCGCTAACTCTACCCCTAGCCTTAAACTTAACCCTAACGCCAACCCTACACATTACCCTAACCCGTACCCTAATCCTAACCCATACACTAACACTACACGTGCCCTAACAGGTACCCTGACCGTAACAGTTTTCCGTACACTCACCTGTACCCTAAACCATACCGTTTGCTATCCTTAACCCTAGACCTAAACGTAAAGCTAACCCCATCCCTAAAGCTTACCCTAACGCGTACCCAATCCTAACCAGTACACTAACACTAATCCGTGCCTTAACACTTACCCTGACCCTAACACTTTTCCATACCCACACCTGAACCCTAAACCTTACCATTCACTAACCCTAACCCTAGGTCTAAACCTAACCCTAAACCCAACCCCAACCCTACACCTAACCCTAACATGTATCCTAATCCTAATCCTTAAACTAACACTAAGCTGTGCCCTAACACGAACCCTGACCCTAACGCGTTTCCATACGCTCACCTGTACTCTAATGTTACCTATTCGCTAACCCTAACACTATCCCTAAACCTAAACCTAACCCCAACCCTACACCTTACCCTAACCCATACCCTAATCATAACCCATACACTAACACTAACTCGTGACCTAACACCTACCCTAACCCTACCCCTAACCCTAAACCTAACACTTACCCTAACACTAACCCTAAACTTTACCATTTGTTAACCATAGCCCTAGCCCCAAACCTAAACCTAACTACAACCCTACTCCTTACCCTAACACGTACACTAATCTTAACCCGTACACTAACACTAACCCAATACCGCACACGTACTTTGACAATAAGACATTTCCGTATGCTCAGCTGTAACCTAAACCTTACCCGTTCACTAAACTTAACCCTACGCCTAACACTAACCATAACGCCAACCCTACCAATTACCCTAACCCGTACCCTAATCCTAACCTGTAAACCCACACTAACCCCTGCGCTAACACGTACCCTGACCCTAGCACTTTTCCGTAACCTCACATGTACCCTACACCTTACCGTTCGCTAACCCTAACCCTAGCCCTAAACCTAGAACAAACCCCAACCGTACACCTTAACCTAACCCGTATGCTAATCCTAAGCCATACACTAACACTGACACATGTCCTAACACATACACTATCCCTAACACTTTTCTGTACCATCACCTGTACCCTAAACCTGACATTTCGCTAACCCTAACCCTAGCCATAAAGCTAACCCTAACCCCAACCATAAACCTTACCAAAACCATACCCTAATCCTAACCAGTATACTAATACTAAGCCATGTCCTGACACCTACCCTGACCCTAACACTTTTCTGTACCCTCAGCTGTACCCTAACCCTTACCCATTCGCTAACCCTAACCCTAGCCCTAGCCCTAGCCCTAACCCTAACCCCAACCCTACACCTTACCCTAACCCGTACCCTAATCCCAGCCCATACACTAACATTAACCCATGCCCTAACACGTACCCTGACCCTAACACTTTTCCGTATCCTCTCCTGTACCCTAAATCTTACCATTCGCTAACCCTAACCCTAGCCCTAAACATAACTCTCACACCAAAATCACAGCATACCCTAACCCGTACACTAAACTTAACCCGTACAAAAAAACTAACCCATGCCCTCACATGTACTTTGATGGTAACACGTTTCCGTATGCTCCCATGTACCGTAAACCTTACCCGTTTGCTAACTCTAACCCTAGCCCTAACCCTAAACATAACAACAACCGTACCCATTTCCCTAACCTGTACCCTAATCCTTACCCGTACACTAACACTAATCCATGCCCTAACACGTACCCTGACCCTAACACTTTTCCATACCCACTCCTGTACCCTAAATCTTACCATTCACTAACCCTAACCCTATGTCTAAACCTAACCCTAACCCCAACCCTACACCTAACCCTAACACGTACCCTAATCCGAATCCGTACACTAACACTAACCTGTGCCCTAACATGAACCCTGACCCTAACTCGTTTCCATAAGCTCACCTGTACCCTAAATGTTACCTATTCGCTAACCCTAACCCCAACCCTACACCTAAACATAACCCCAACCCTACACCTTTCCCTAACCCATACCCTAATCCTAACCCGTACACTAACACTAACCCGTGCCCTAACACGTACCCTGACCCTAACACTTTTCCGTATCCTCTCCAGTACCCTAAATCTTACCGTTCGCTAAACCTAGCCCTTTCCCTAAACATAACGGTAACACCAACCTTGCACCGTATCCTAACCCATACACTAATCTTACCCCGTACACCAAAATGAAGCAATGCCCTCACATGTACTTTGACACTAACACGTTTCCGTACCCTCCTGTGTACCGTAAACCTTACCTGTTCACTAACACTAACCCTCGGTCTAAGCCTAACACTATCCACAACCCTACACAAAATCCTAACCCGTACCCTAATCCTAATCCGTACAATAACACTAACCTGTGCCCTAACACCAAGCCTGACCCTAACTCGTTTCCATATGCTTACCTGTACCCTGAATATTACCTATTCGCTAACCCTAACCCTAAACCTAAACCTAACCCTAACCCCAATCCTACACTTTACCCTAATCCGTACTATAATCCTAACCCATACCCTAATACTAATACGTGCCCTGACACATACATGGACCATAACACTTTTCTGTAACCTCACCTGTACCCTAAACCTTACATTTCGCTAACCCTAACCCTAGCCCTAAAGCTAAACCTAACTCCAACCCTACACCTTACCCTAACACGTACACTAATCTTAACCAGTACACTAACACTGACGCATTCCCGCAAATGTATTTTGACCCTAAAACATTTCCGTACCCTCCCCTGTAACCTAAACCTTACCCGGTCGCTAACCCTAACCCTAGCTCTAAATCTAACCCTAACACCAACCCTACATCTTACCCTAACCCATACCCTAATCCTAAACCGTACACTAACACTAACCAGTGCCCTGAAACGTACCCTGACCCTAACACTTTTAAATACCCTCACCTGCAGGCTAAACCTAATCGTTATGTAATCCTAACTATAGACTGAAACCTAACCCTAACACCAACCCTACACCCTATTCTAACCCGTTCCCTATATTTAACCCCTACACTAACACTAACCCATGCCCTCACACGTACTTTGACACTAAAACGTCTCCATACACTCACATGTACCATAAGCCTTAACCGTTCACTAAACCTATCCCTAACCCTAACGCCAACCCTAACCATTACCCTAACCTATACCCTAATCCTAACCATACATTAACACTTACACGTTTCCTAACACAAACCTGACCCAAACGCTTTTCCGTACGCTCACCTGTACCCTAAAACTTACCCGTTCACTAACCCTAAGCCTAGCCCTAAACCTAACCCTAACCTCTACCCCACACCTTACCCTAAACTGTATGCTAATCCTGACACGTACACTAACACTAACAGGTGTCCTAACACATACCCTGACTCTAAAAGTTTTCCGTACCCTCACTTGTACCCTAAACCTTACTGGTTCACTAACCGTATCCCTAGCCCTAAACATAACGCTAACACCAACCCTACACCATACCCTAACCCGTACACTAATCTTGACCCGTACATCAAAATTATGCAATGCCATCACACGTACTTTGACACTAACACGTTTCCGTACACTCCTGTACCATAAAACTTAACTGTTCGCTAACTCTACCCCTAGCCTTAAACTTAACCCTAACGCCAACCCTACACATTACCCTAACCCGTACCCTAATCCTAACCCATACACTAACACTACACGTGCCCTAACAGGTACCCTGACCGTAACAGTTTTCCGTACACTCACCTGTACCCTAAACCATACCGTTTGCTATCCTTAACCCTAGACCTAAACGTAAAGCTAACCCCATCCCTAAAGCTTACCCTAACGCGTACCCAATCCTAACCAGTACACTAACACTAATCCGTGCCTTAACACTTACCCTGACCCTAACACTTTTCCATACCCACACCTGAACCCTAAACCTTACCATTCACTAACCCTAACCCTAGGTCTAAACCTAACCCTAAACCCAACCCCAACCCTACACCTAACCCTAACATGTATCCTAATCCTAATCCTTAAACTAACACTAAGCTGTGCCCTAACACGAACCCTGACCCTAACGCGTTTCCATACGCTCACCTGTACTCTAATGTTACCTATTCGCTAACCCTAACACTATCCCTAAACCTAAACCTAACCCCAACCCTACACCTTACCCTAACCCATACCCTAATCATAACCCATACACTAACACTAACTCGTGACCTAACACCTACCCTAACCCTACCCCTAACCCTAAACCTAACACTTACCCTAACACTAACCCTAAACTTTACCATTTGTTAACCATAGCCCTAGCCCCAAACCTAAACCTAACTACAACCCTACTCCTTACCCTAACACGTACACTAATCTTAACCCGTACACTAACACTAACCCAATACCGCACACGTACTTTGACAATAAGACATTTCCGTATGCTCAGCTGTAACCTAAACCTTACCCGTTCACTAAACTTAACCCTACGCCTAACACTAACCATAACGCCAACCCTACCAATTACCCTAACCCGTACCCTAATCCTAACCTGTAAACCCACACTAACCCCTGCGCTAACACGTACCCTGACCCTAGCACTTTTCCGTAACCTCACATGTACCCTACACCTTACCGTTCGCTAACCCTAACCCTAGCCCTAAACCTAGAACAAACCCCAACCGTACACCTTAACCTAACCCGTATGCTAATCCTAAGCCATACACTAACACTGACACATGTCCTAACACATACACTATCCCTAACACTTTTCTGTACCATCACCTGTACCCTAAACCTGACATTTCGCTAACCCTAACCCTAGCCATAAAGCTAACCCTAACCCCAACCATAAACCTTACCAAAACCATACCCTAATCCTAACCAGTATACTAATACTAAGCCATGTCCTGACACCTACCCTGACCCTAACACTTTTCTGTACCCTCACCTGTACCCTAACCCTTACCCATTCGCTAACCCTAACCCTAGCCCTAGCCCTAGCCCTAACCCTAACCCCAACCCTACACCTTACCCTAACCCGTACCCTAATCCCAGCCCATACACTAACATTAACCCATGCCCTAACACGTACCCTGACCCTAACACTTTTCCGTATCCTCTCCTGTACCCTAAATCTTACCATTCGCTAACCCTAACCCTAGCCCTAAACATAACTCTCACACCAAAATCACAGCATACCCTAACCCGTACACTAAACTTAACCCGTACAAAAAAACTAACCCATGCCCTCACATGTACTTTGATGGTAACACGTTTCCGTATGCTCCCATGTACCGTAAACCTTACCCGTTTGCTAACTCTAACCCTAGCCCTAACCCTAAACATAACAACAACCGTACCCATTTCCCTAACCTGTACCCTAATCCTTACCCGTACACTAACACTAATCCATGCCCTAACACGTACCCTGACCCTAACACTTTTCCATACCCACTCCTGTACCCTAAATCTTACCATTCACTAACCCTAACCCTATGTCTAACCCTAACCCTAACCCCAACCCTACACCTAACCCTAACACGTACCCTAATCCGAATCCGTACACTAACACTAACCTGTGCCCTAACATGAACCCTGACCCTAACTCGTTTCCATAAGCTCACCTGTACCCTAAATGTTACCTATTCGCTAACCCTAACCCCAACCCTACACCTAAACATAACCCCAACCCTACACCTTTCCCTAACCCATACCCTAATCCTAACCCGTACACTAACACTAACCCGTGCCCTAACACGTACCCTGACCCTAACACTTTTCCGTATCCTCTCCAGTACCCTAAATCTTACCGTTCACTAAACCTAGCCCTTTCCCTAAACATAATGGTAACACCAACCTTGCACCGTATCCTAACCCATACACTAATCTTACCCCGTACACCAAAATGAAGCAATGCCCTCACATGTACTTTGACACTAACACGTTTCCGTACCCTCCTGTGTACCGTAAACCTTACCTGTTCGCTAACACTAACCCTCGGTCTAAGCCTAACACTATCCACAACCCTACACAAAATCCTAACCCGTACCCTAATCCTAATCCGTACAATAACACTAACCTGTGCCCTAACACCAAGCCTGACCCTAACTCGTTTCCATATGCTTACCTGTACCCTGAATATTACCTATTCGCTAACCCTAACCCTAACCCTAAACCTAACCCTAACCCCAATCCTACACTTTACCCTAATCCGTACTGTAATCCTCACCCGTACCCTAATACTAATCCGTGCCCTGACACATACATGGACCATAACACTTTTCTGTAACCTCATCTGTACCCTAAACCTTACATTTCGCTAACCCTAACCCTAGCCCTAAAGCTAAATCTAACTCCAACCCTACACCTTACCCTAACACGTACACTAGTCTTAATCAGTACACTAACACTGACGCATTCCCGCAAATGTATTTTGACCCTAAAACATTTCCGTACCCTCCCCTGTAACCTAAACCTTACCCGGTCGCTAACCCTAACCCTAGCTCTAAATCTAACCCTAACACCAACCCTACATCTTACCCTAACCCATACCCTAATCCTAAACCGTACACTAACACTAACCAGTGCCCTGAAACGTACCCTGACCCTAACACTTTTAAATACCCTCACCTGCAGGCTAAACCTAATCGTTATGTAATCCTAACTATAGACTGAAACCTAACCCTAACACCAACCCTACACCCTATTCTAACCCGTTCCCTATATTTAACCCCTACACTAACACTAACCCATGCCCTCACACGTACTTTGACACTAAAACGTCTCCATACACTCACATGTACCATAAGCCTTAACCGTTCACTAAACCTATCCCTAACCCTAACGCCAACCCTAACCATTACCCTAACCTATACCCTAATCCTAACCATACATTAACACTTACACGTTTCCTAACACAAATCTGACCCAAACGCTTTTCCGTACGCTCACCTGTACCCTAAAACTTACCCGTTCACTAACCCTAAGCCTAGCCCTAAACCTAACCCTAACCTCTACCCCACACCTTACACTAAACTGTACGCTAATCCTGACACGTACACTAACACTAACAGGTGTCCTAACACATACCCTGACTCTAAAAGTTTTCCGTACCCTCACTTGTACCCTAAACCTTACTGGTTCACTAACCGTATCCCTAGCCCTAAACATAACGCTAACACCAACCCTACACCATACCCTAACCCGTACACTAATCTTGACCCGTACATCAAAATTATGCAATGCCATCACACGTACTTTGACACTAACACGTTTCCGTACACTCCTGTACCATAAAACTTAACTGTTCGCTAACTCTACCCCTAGCCTTAAACTTAACCCTAACGCCAACCCTACACATTACCCTAACCCGTACCCTAATCCTAACCCATACACTAACACTACACGTGCCCTAACAGGTACCCTGACCGTAACAGTTTTCCGTACACTCACCTGTACCCTAAACCATACCGTTTGCTATCCTTAACCCTAGACCTAAACGTAAAGCTAACCCCATCCCTAAAGCTTACCCTAACGCGTACCCAATCCTAACCAGTACACTAACACTAATCCGTGCCTTAACACTTACCCTGACCCTAACACTTTTCCATACCCACACCTGAACCCTAAACCTTACCATTCACTAACCCTAACCCTAGGTCTAAACCTAACCCTAAACCCAACCCCAACCCTACACCTAACCCTAACATGTATCCTAATCCTAATCCTTAAACTAACACTAAGCTGTGCCCTAACACGAACCCTGACCCTAACGCGTTTCCATACGCTCACCTGTACTCTAATGTTACCTATTCGCTAACCCTAACACTATCCCTAAACCTAAACCTAACCCCAACCCTACACCTTACCCTAACCCATACCCTAATCATAACCCATACACTAACACTAACTCGTGACCTAACACCTACCCTAACCCTACCCCTAACCCTAAACCTAACACTTACCCTAACACTAACCCTAAACTTTACCATTTGTTAACCATAGCCCTAGCCCCAAACCTAAACCTAACTACAACCCTACTCCTTACCCTAACACGTACACTAATCTTAACCCGTACACTAACACTAACCCAATACCGCACACGTACTTTGACAATAAGACATTTCCGTATGCTCAGCTGTAACCAAAACCTTACCCGTTCACTAAACTTAACCCTACGCCTAACACTAACCATAACGCCAACCCTACCAATTACCCTAACCCGTACCCTAATCCTAACCTGTAAACCCACACTAACCCCTGCGCTAACACGTACCCTGACCCTAGCACTTTTCCGTAACCTCACATGTACCCTACACCTTACCGTTCGCTAACCCTAACCCTAGCCCTAAACCTAGAACAAACCCCAACCGTACACCTTAACCTAACCCGTATGCTAATCCTAAGCCATACACTAACACTGACACATGTCCTAACACATACACTATCCCTAACACTTTTCTGTACCATCACCTGTACCCTAAACCTGACATTTCGCTAACCCTAACCCTAGCCATAAAGCTAACCCTAACCCCAACCATAAACCTTACCAAAACCATACCCTAATCCTAACCAGTATACTAATACTAAGCCATGTCCTGACACCTACCCTGACCCTAACACTTTTCTGTACCCTCACCTGTACCCTAACCCTTACCCATTCGCTAACCCTAACCCTAGCCCTAGCCCTAGCCCTAACCCTAACCCCAACCCTACACCTTACCCTAACCCATACCCTAATCCCAGCCCATACACTAACATTAACCCATGCCCTAACACGTACCCTGACCCTAACACTTTTCCGTATCCTCTCCTGTACCCTAAATCTTACCATTCGCTAACCCTAACCCTAGCCCTAAACATAACTCTCACACCAAAATCACAGCATACCCTAACCCGTACACTAAACTTAACCCGTACAAAAAAACTAACCCATGCCCTCACATGTACTTTGATGGTAACACGTTTCCGTATGCTCCCATGTACCGTAAACCTTACCCGTTTGCTAACTCTAACCCTAGCCCTAACCCTAAACATAACAGCAACCGTACCCATTTCCCTAACCTGTACCCTAATCCTTACCCGTACACTAACACTAATCCATGCCCTAACACGTACCCTGACCCTAACACTTTTCCATACCCACTCCTGTACCCTAAATCTTACCATTCACTAACCCTAACCCTATGTCTAACCCTAACCCTAACCCCAACCCTACACCTAACCCTAACACGTACCCTAATCCGAATCCGTACACTAACACTAACCTGTGCCCTAACATGAACCCTGACCCTAACTCGTTTCCATAAGCTCACCTGTACCCTAAATGTTACCTATTCGCTAACCCTAACCCCAACCCTACACCTAAACATAACCCCAACCCTACACCTTTCCCTAACCCATACCCTAATCCTAACCCGTACACTAACACTAACCCGTGCCCTAACACGTACCCTGACCCTAACACTTTTCCGTATCCTCTCCAGTACCCTAAATCTTACCGTTCACTAAACCTAGCCCTTTCCCTAAACATAATGGTAACACCAACCTTGCACCGTATCCTAACCCATACACTAATCTTACCCCATACACCAAAATGAAGCAATGCCCTCACATGTACTTTGACACTAACACGTTTCCGTACCCTCCTGTGTACCGTAAACCTTACCTGTTCGCTAACACTAACCCTCGGTCTAAGCCTAACACTATCCACAACCCTACACAAAATCCTAACCCGTACCCTAATCCTAATCCGTACAATAACACTAACCTGTGCCCTAACACCAAGCCTGACCCTAACTCGTTTCCATATGCTTACCTGTACCCTGAATATTACCTATTCGCTAACCCTAACCCTAACCCTAAACCTAACCCTAACCCCAATCCTACACTTTACCCTAATCCGTACTGTAATCCTCACCCGTACCCTAATACTAATCCGTGCCCTGACACATACATGGACCATAACACTTTTCTGTAACCTCATCTGTACCCTAAACCTTACATTTCGCTAACCCTAACCCTAGCCCTAAAGCTAAATCTAACTCCAACCCTACACCTTACCCTAACACGTACACTAGTCTTAATCAGTACACTAACACTGACGCATTCCCGCCAATGTATTTTGACCCTAAAACATTTCCGTACCCTCCCCTGTAACCTAAACCTTACCCGGTCGCTAACCCTAACCCTAGCTCTAAATCTAACCCTAACACCAACCCTACATCTTACCCTAACCCATACCCTAATCCTAAACCGTACACTAACACTAACCAGTGCCCTGAAACGTACCCTGACCCTAACACTTTTAAATACCCTCACCTGCAGGCTAAACCTAATCGTTATGTAATCCTAACTATAGACTGAAACCTAACCCTAACACCAACCCTACACCCTATTCTAACCCGTTCCCTATATTTAACCCCTACACTAACACTAACCCATGCCCTCACACGTACTTTGACACTAAAACGTCTCCATACACTCACATGTACCATAAGCCTTAACCGTTCACTAAACCTATCCCTAACCCTAACGCCAACCCTAACCATTACCCTAACCTATACCCTAATCCTAACCATACATTAACACTTACACGTTTCCTAACACAAACCTGACCCAAACGCTTTTCCGTACGCTCACCTGTACCCTAAAACTTACCCGTTCACTAACCCTAAGCCTAGCCCTAAACCTAACCCTAACCTCTACCCCACACCTTACACTAAACTGTACGCTAATCCTGACACGTACACTAACACTAACAGGTGTCCTAACACATACCCTGACTCTAAAAGTTTTCCGTACCCTCACTTGTACCCTAAACCTTACTGGTTCACTAACCATATCCCTAGCCCTAAACATAACGCTAACACCAACCCTACACCATACCCTAACCCGTACACTAATCTTGACCCGTACATCAAAATTATGCAATGCCATCACACGTACTTTGACACTAACACGTTTCCGTACACTCCTGTACCATAAAACTTAACTGTTCGCTAACTCTACCCCTAGCCTTAAACTTAACCCTAACGCCAACCCTACACATTACCCTAACCCGTACCCTAATCCTAACCCATACACTAACACTACACGTGCCCTAACAGGTACCCTGACCGTAACAGTTTTCCGTACACTCACCTGTACCCTAAACCATACCGTTTGCTATCCTTAACCCTAGACCTAAACGTAAAGCTAACCCCATCCCTAAAGCTTACCCTAACGCGTACCCAATCCTAACCAGTACACTAACACTAATCCGTGCCTTAACACTTACCCTGACCCTAACACTTTTCCATACCCACACCTGAACCCTAAACCTTACCATTCACTAACCCTAACCCTAGGTCTAAACCTAACCCTAAACCCAACCCCAACCCTACACCTAACCCTAACATGTATCCTAATCCTAATCCTTAAACTAACACTAAGCTGTGCCCTAACACGAACCCTGACCCTAATGCGTTTCCATACGCTCACCTGTACTCTAATGTTACCTATTCGCTAACCCTAACACTATCCCTAAACCTAAACCTAACCCCAACCCTACACCTTACCCTAACCCATACCCTAATCATAACCCATACACTAACACTAACTCGTGACCTAACACCTACCCTAACCCTACCCCTAACCCTAAACCTAACACTTACCCTAACACTAACCCTAAACTTTACCATTTGTTAACCATAGCCCTAGCCCCAAACCTAAACCTAACTACAACCCTACTCCTTACCCTAACACGTACACTAATCTTAACCCGTACACTAACACTAACCCAATACCGCACACGTACTTTGACAATAAGACATTTCCGTATGCTCAGCTGTAACCTAAACCTTACCCGTTCACTAAACTTAACCCTACGCCTAACACTAACCATAACGCCAACCCTACCAATTACCCTAACCCGTACCCTAATCCTAACCTGTAAACCCACACTAACCCCTGCGCTAACACGTACCCTGACCCTAGCACTTTTCCGTAACCTCACATGTACCCTACACCTTACCGTTCGCTAACCCTAACCCTAGCCCTAAACCTAGAACTAACCCCAACCGTACACCTTAACCTAACCCGTATGCTAATCCTAAGCCATACACTAACACTGACACATGTCCTAACACATACACTATCCCTAACACTTTTCTGTACCATCACCTGTACCCTAAACCTGACATTTCGCTAACCCTAACCCTAGCCATAAAGTTAACCCTAACCCCAACCATAAACCTTACCAAAACCATACCCTAAACCTAACCAGTATACTAATACTAAGCCATGTCCTGACACCTACCCTGACCCTAACACTTTTCTGTACCCTCACCTGTACCCTAACCCTTACCCATTCGCTAACCCTAACCCTAGCCCTAGCCCTAGCCCTAACCCTAACCCCAACCCTACACCTTACCCTAACCCGTACCCTAATCCCAGCCCATACACTAACATTAACCCATGCCCTAACACGTACCCTGACCCTAACACTTTTCCGTATCCTCTCCTGTACCCTAAATCTTACCATTCGCTAACCCTAACCCTAGCCCTAAACATAACTCTCACACCAAAATCACAGCATACCCTAACCCGTACACTAAACTTAACCCGTACAAAAAAACTAACCCATGCCCTCACATGTACTTTGATGGTAACACGTTTCCGTATGCTCCCATGTACCGTAAACCTTACCCGTTTGCTAACTCTAACCCTAGCCCTAACCCTAAACATAACAACAACCGTACCCATTTCCCTAACCTGTACCCTAATCCTTACCCGTACACTAACACTAATCCATGCCCTAACACGTACCCTGACCCTAACACTTTTCCATACCCACTCCTGTACCCTAAATCTTACCATTCACTAACCCTAACCCTATGTCTAACCCTAACCCTAACCCCAACCCTACACCTAACCCTAACACGTACCCTAATCCGAATCCGTACACTAACACTAACCTGTGCCCTAACATGAACCCTGACCCTAACTCGTTTCCATAAGCTCACCTGTACCCTAAATGTTACCTATTCGCTAACCCTAACCCCAACCCTACACCTAAACATAACCCCAACCCTACACCTTTCCCTAACCCATACCCTAATCCTAACCCGTACACTAACACTAACCCGTGCCCTAACACGTACCCTGACCCTAACACTTTTCCGTATCCTCTCCAGTACCCTAAATCTTACCGTTCACTAAACCTAGCCCTTTCCCTAAACATAATGGTAACACCAACCTTGCACCGTATCCTAACCCATACACTAATCTTACCCCGTACACCAAAATGAAGCAATGCCCTCACATGTACTTTGACACTAACACGTTTCCGTACCCTCCTGTGTACCGTAAACCTTACCTGTTCGCTAACACTAACCCTCGGTCTAAGCCTAACACTATCCACAACCCTACACAAAATCCTAACCCGTACCCTAATCCTAATCCGTACAATAACACTAACCTGTGCCCTAACACCAAGCCTGACCCTAACTCGTTTCCATATGCTTACCTGTACCCTGAATATTACCTATTCGCTAACCCTAACCCTAACCCTAAACCTAACCCTAACCCCAATCCTACACTTTACCCTAATCCGTACTGTAATCCTCACCCGTACCCTAATACTAATCCGTGCCCTGACACATACATGGACCATAACACTTTTCTGTAACCTCATCTGTACCCTAAACCTTACATTTCGCTAACCCTAACCCTAGCCCTAAAGCTAAATCTAACTCCAACCCTACACCTTACCCTAACACGTACACTAGTCTTAATCAGTACACTAACACTGACGCATTCCCGCAAATGTATTTTGACCCTAAAACATTTCCGTACCCTCCCCTGTAACCTAAACCTTACCCGGTCGCTAACCCTAACCCTAGCTCTAAATCTAACCCTAACACCAACCCTACATCTTACCCTAACCCATACCCTAATCCTAAACCGTACACTAACACTAACCAGTGCCCTGAAACGTACCCTGACCCTAACACTTTTAAATACCCTCACCTGCAGGCTAAACCTAATCGTTATGTAATCCTAACTATAGACTGAAACCTAACCCTAACACCAACCCTACACCCTATTCTAACCCGTTCCCTATATTTAACCCCTACACTAACACTAACCCATGCCCTCACACGTACTTTGACACTAAAACGTCTCCATACACTCACATGTACCATAAGCCTTAACCGTTCACTAAACCTATCCCTAACCCTAACGCCAACCCTAACCATTACCCTAACCTATACCCTAATCCTAACCATACATTAACACTTACACGTTTCCTAACACAAACCTGACCCAAACGCTTTTCCGTACGCTCACCTGTACCCTAAAACTTACCCGTTCACTAACCCTAAGCCTAGCCCTAAACCTAACCCTAACCTCTACCCCACACCTTACACTAAACTGTACGCTAATCCTGACACGTACACTAACACTAACAGGTGTCCTAACACATACCCTGACTCTAAAAGTTTTCCGTACCCTCACCTGTACCCTAAACCTTACTGGTTCACTAACCGTATCCCTAGCCCTAAACATAACGCTAACACCAACCCTACACCATACCCTAACCCGTACACTAATCTTGACCCGTACACCAAAATTATGCAATGCCATCACACGTACTTTGACACTAACACGTTTCCGTACACTCCTGTACCATAAAACTTAACTGTTCGCTAACTCTACCCCTAGCCTTAAACTTAACCCTAACGCCAACCCTACACATTACCCTAACCCGTACCCTAATCCTAACCCATACACTAACACTACACGTGCCCTAACAGGTACCCTGACCGTAACAGTTTTCCGTACACTCACCTGTACCCTAAACCATACCATTTGCTATCCTTAACCCTAGACCTAAACGTAAAGCTAACCCCATCCCTAAAGCTTACCCTAACGCGTACCCAATCCTAACCAGTACACTAACACTAATCCGTGCCTTAACACTTACCCTGACCCTAACACTTTTCCATAACCACACCTGAACCCTAAACCTTACCATTCACTAACCCTAACCCTAGGTCTAAACCTAACCCTAAACCCAACCCCAACCCTACACCTAACCCTAACATGTACCCTAATCCTAATCCTTAAACTAACACTAAGCTGTGCCCTAACACGAACCCTGACCCTAACGCGTTTCCATACGCTCACCTGTACTCTAATGTTACCTATTCGCTAACCCTAACACTAGCCCTAAACCTAAACCTAACCCCAACCCTACACCTTACCCTAACCCATACCCTAATCATAACCCATACACTAACACTAACTCGTGCCCTAACACCTACCCTAACCCTACCCCTAACCCTAAACCTAACACTAACCCTAACACTAACCCTAAACTTTACCATTTGTTAACCATAGCCCTAGCCCCAAACCTAAACCTAACTACAACCCTACTCCTTACCCTAACACGTACACTAATCTTAACCCGTACACTAACACTAACCCAATACCGCACACGTACTTTGACAATAAGACATTTCCGTATGATCAGCTGTAACCTAAACCTTACCCATTCACTAAACTTAACCCTACCCCTAACACTAACAATAACGCCAACCCTACCAATTACCCTAACCCGTACCCTAATCCTAACCTGTAAGCCCACACTAACCCCTGCGCTAACACGTACCCTGACCCTAACACTTTTCCGTAACCTCACATGTACCCTACACCTTACCGTTCGCTAACCCTAACCCTAGCCCTAAACCTAGAACAAACCCCAACCGTACACCTTAACCTAACCCGTATGCTAATCCTAAGCCATACACTAACACTGACACATGTCCTAACACATACACTATCCCTAACACTTTTCTGTACCATCACCTGTACCCTAAACCTGACATTTCGCTAACCCTAACCCTAGCCATAAAGCTAACCCTAACCCCAACCATAAACCTTACCAAAACCATACTCTAATCCTAACCAGTATACTAATACTAAGCCATGTCCTGACACCTACCCTGACCCTAACACTTTTCTGTACCCTCAGCTGTACCCTAACCCTTACCCATTCGCTAACCCTAACCCTAGCCCTAGCCCTAGCCCTAACCCTAACCCCAACCCTACACCTTACCCTAACCCGTACCCTAATCCCAACCCATACACTAACATTAACCCATGCCCTAACACGTACCCTGACCCTAACACTTTTCCGTATCCTCTCCTGTACCCTAAATCTTACCATTCGCTAAACCTAACCCTAGCCCTAAACATAACTCTCACACCAACCTCACAGCATACCCTAACCCGTACACTAAACTTAACCCGTACAAAAAAACTAACCCATGCCCTCACATGTACTTTGATGGTAACACGTTTCCGTATGCTCCCATGTACCGTAAACCTTACCCGTTTGCTAACTCTAACCCTAGCCCTAACCCTAAACATAACAACAACCGTACCCATTTCCCTAACCTGTACCCTAATCCTTACCCGTACACTAACACTAATCCATGCCCTAACACGTACCCTGACCCTAACACTTTTCCATACCCACTCCTGTACCCTAAATCTTACCATTCACTAACCCTAACCCTATGTCTAAACCTAACCCTAACCCCAACCCTACACCTAACCCTAACACGTACCCTAATCCGAATCCGTACACTAACACTAACCTGTGCCCTAACATGAACCCTGACCCTAACTCGTTTCCATAAGCTCACCTGTACCCTAAATGTTACCTATTCGCTAACCCTAACCCCAACCCTACACCTAAACATAACCCCAACCCTACACCTTTCCCTAACCCATACCCTAATCCTAACCCGTACACTAACACTAACCCGTGCCCTAACACGTACCCTGACCCTAACACTTTTCCGTATCCTCTCCAGTACCCTAAATCTTACCGTTCGCTAAACCTAGCCCTTTCCCTAAACATAACGGTAACACCAACCTTGCACCGTATCCTAACCCATACACTAATCTTACCCCGTACACCAAAATGAAGCAATGCCCTCACATGTACTTTGACACTAACACGTTTCCGTACCCTCCTGTGTACCGTAAACCTTACCTGTTCGCTAACACTAACCCTCTGTCTAAGCCTAACACTATCCACAGCCCTACACAAAATCCTAACCCGTACCCTAATCCTAATCCGTACAATAACACTAACCTGTGCCCTAACACCAAGCCTGACCCTAACTCGTTCCCATATGCTTACCTGTACCCTGAATATTACCTATTCGCTAACCCTAACCCTAAACCTAAACCTAACCCTAACCCCAATCCTACACTTTACCCTAATCCGTACTGTAATCCTAACCCGTACCCTAATACTAATTCGTGCCCTGACACATACATGGACCATAACACTTTTCTGTAACCTCACCTGTACCCTAAACCTTACATTTCGCCAACACTAACCCTAGCCCTAAAGCTAAATCTAACTCCAACCCTACACCTTACCCTAACACGTACACTAGTCTTAACCCGTACACTAACACTGACCCATTCCCGCAAATGAATTTTGACCCTAAAACATTTCCGTACCCTCCCCTGTAACCTAAGCCTTGCCCGGTCGCCAACCCTAACCCTAGCTCTAAATCTAACTCTAACCCCAACCCTACATCTTACCCTAACCCATACCCTAATCCTAAACTGTACACTAACACTAACCAGTGCCCTGAAACGTACCCTGACCCTAACACTTTTTCATACCCTCACCTGCACGCTAAACGTAATCATTAGGTAACACTAAGTGTAGACTTAAACCTAACCCTAATACCAACCCTACACCCTATTCTAACCCATACCCTATATTTAACTCCTACACTAACACTAACCCATGCCCTCACACGTACTTTGACACTAAAACGTCTCCATACATTCACATGTACCATAAGCCTTAACCGTTCACTAAACCTATCCCTAACCCCAACGCCAACCCTAACCATTACCCTAACCCATACCCTAATCCTAACCATACATTAACACTAACACGTTTCCTAACACATAACTGACCCAAACGCTTTTCCGTACCCTCAACTGTCCCCTAAAACTTACCCGTTCACTAACCCTAAGCCTAGCCCTAAACCTAACCCTAACCCCAACCCCACACCTTACCCTAAACTGTACGCTAATCCTGACACGTACACTAACACTAACAGGTGTCCTAACACATACCCTGACTCTAAAAGTTTTCCGTACCCTCACCTGTACCCCAAACCTTACTGGTTCACTAACCGTATCCCTAGCCCTAAACATAACGCTAACACCAACCCTACACCATACCCTAACCCGTACACTAATCTTGACCCGTACACCAAAATTATGCAATGCCATCACACGTACTTTGACACTAACACGTTTCCGTACACTCCTGTACCATAAAATTTAACTGTTTGCTAACTCTACCCCTAGCCTTAAACTTAACCCTAACGCCAACCCTACACATTACCCTAACCCGTACCCTAATCCTAACCCATACACTAACACTACACGTGACCTAACAGGTACCCTGACCATAACAGTTTTCCGTACACTCACCTGTACCCTAAACCATACCGTTTGCTATCCTTAACCCTAGACCTAAACGTAAAGCTAAACCCATCCCTAAACCTTACCTTGGCACGTACCCAATCCTAACCAGTACACTAACACTAATCCGTGCCTTAACACTTACCCTGACCCTAACACTTTTCCATACCCACACCTGAACCCTAAACCTTACCATTCACTAACCCTAACCCTAGGTCTAAACCTTACCCTAAACGCAACCCCAACCCTACACCTAACCCTAACATGTACACTAATACTAATCCTTAAACTAACACTAAGCTGTGCCCTAACACGAACCCTGACCCTAACGCGTTTCCATACGCTCACCTGTACTCTAATGTTACCTATTCGCTAACCCTAACACTAGCCCTAAACCTAAACCTAACCCCAACCCTACACCTTACCCTAACCCATACCCTAATCATAACCCATACAGTAACACTAACTCGTGCCCTAACACTACCCTAAACCTACCCGTAACCCTAACCCTAACCCTAACCCTAACACTAACCCTAAACTTTACCATTTGTTAACCATAACCCTAGCCCCAAACCTAAACCTAACTACAACCCTATTCCTTACCCTAACACGTACACTAATCTTAACCCATACACTAACACTAACCCAATACTGCACACGTACTTTAACAATAAGACATTTCCGTATGCTCAGCTGTAACGTAAAACTTACCCGTTCACTAAACTTAACCCTACCCCTAAAACTAACCATAACGCCAACCCTACCAATTACCCTAACCCGTTTCCTAATCCTAACCTGTAAACGCACACTAACCCCTGCGCTAACACGTACCCTGACCCTAACACTTTTCCGTAACCTCACCTGTACCCTACAACTTACTGTTCTCTAACCCTAACCCTAGCCCTAAACCTAGACCAAATCCCAACCGTACACCTTACCCTAACCCGTATGCTAATCGTAAGCCAAACACTAACACTGACACGTGTCCTAACACATACACTAACCCTAACACTTTTCTGTACCATCACCTGTACCCTAAACCTGACATTTCGCTAACCCTAACCCTAGCCATAAAGCTAACCCTAACTCCAACCCTAAACCTTACCCAAACCATACCCTAATCCTAACCCGTATACTAATACTAAGCCATGTCCTTACACGTACCCTGACCCTAACACTTTTCCGTACCCTCACCTGTACCCTAACCCTTACCCATTCGCTAACCCTAACCCTAGCCCTAGCCCTATCCCTAACCCTAATGCCAACACTACACCTTACCCTAACCCGTACCCTAATCCCAACCCATACACTAACATTAACCCATGCCCTAACACGTACCCTGACCCTAACACTTTTCCGTATCCTCTCCTGTACCCTAAATCTTACCGTTCGCTAACCCTAACCCTAGCCCTAAACATAACTCTCACACCAACCTCACAGCATACCCTAACCTGTACACTAAACTTAACCCGTACAAAAAAACTAACCCATGCCCTCACATGTACTTTGACAGTAACACGTTTCCGTACGCTCCCGTGTACCGTAAACCTTACCCGTTTGCTAACTCTAACCCTAGCCCTAACCCTAACCATAACAACAACCCTACCCATTTCCCTAACCTGTACCCTAATCCTTACCCGTACACTAACACTAATCCATGCCCTAACACGTACCCTGACCCTCACACTTTTCCATACCCACTCCTGTACCCTAAATCTTACCATTCACTAACCCTAACCCTATGTCTAAACCTAACCCTAACCCCAACCCTACACCTAACCCTAACACGTACCCTAATCCGAATCTGTACACTAACACTAACCTGTGCCCTAACATGAACCCTGACCCTAACTCGTTTCCATAAGCTCACCTGTACCCTAAATATAACCTATTCGCTAACCCTAACCCCAACCCTACACCTAAACATAACCCCAACCCTACACCTTTCCCTAATCCTGACCCGTACACTAACACTAACCCATGCCCTAACACGTACCCTGACCCTAACACTTTTCCGTATCCTCTCCAGTACCCTAAATCTTACCGTTCGCTAAACCTAGCCCTTTCCCTAAACATAACGCTAACACCCACCTTACACCATACACTAACCCATATACTAATCTTACCCCGTACACCAAAATGAAGCAATGCCCTCACATGTACTTTGACACTAACACGTTTCCATACCCTCCTGTGTACCGACAACCTTACCTGTTCACTAGCACTAACCCTAGGTCTAAGCCTAACACTATCCACAACCCTACACAAAATCCTAAGCCGTACCCTAATCCTAATCCGTACAATAACACTAACCTGTGCCCTAACACCAAGCCTGACCCTAACTCGTTTCCATATGCTTACCTGTACCCTGAATGTTACCTATTCGCTAACCCTAACCCTAACCCTAAACCTAACCCTAACTCCAATCCTATACCTTACCCTAATCCGTAGTGTAATCCTAACCCGTACCCTATACTAATCCGTGCCCTGACACATACATGGACCATAACACTTTTCTGTAACCTCACCTGTACCCTAAACCTTACATTTCGCCAACACTAACCCTAGCCCTAAAGCTAAATCTAACTCCAACACTACACCTTACCCTAACACGTACACTAATCTTAACCCGTACACTAACACTGACCCATTCCCGCAAATGTATTTTGACCCTAAAACATTTCCGTACCCTCCCCTGTAACCTAAACCTTACCCGGTCGCTAACCCTAACCCTAGCTCTAAATCTAACCCTAACGCCAACCCTACACCTTACCCTAAACAATACCCTAAACCTAAACCGTACACTGACACTAACCAGTGCCCTGAAACGTACCCTGACCCTAACACTTTTCCATACCCTCACCTGCACGCTAAACCTAATCGTTAGGTAACCCTAACTGTAGACTTAAACCTAACACTAACACCAACCCTACACCCTATTCTAACCTGTACCCTATATTTAACCCTAACACTAAACCATGCCCTCACACGTACTATGACACTGAAACGTCTCCATACACTCACATGTACCATAAGCCTTAACCGTTCACTAAACCTATCCCTAACCCTAACGCCAACCCTAACCATTACCCTAACCCATACCCTAATCCTAACCATACATTAACACTAACACGTTTCCTAACACATAACCTGACCCAAATGCTTTTCCGTACCCTCAACTGTACCCTAAAACTTACCCGTTCACTAACCCTAAGCCTAGCCCTAAACCTAACCCTAACCTCTACCCCACACCTTACCCTAAACTGTACGCTAATCCTGACACGTACACTAACACTAACAGGTGTCCTAACACATACCCTGACTCTAAAAGTTTTCCGTACCCTCACCTGTACCCTAAACCTTACTGGTTCACTAACCGTATCCCTAGCCCTAAACATAACGCTAACACCAACCCTACACCATACCCTAACCCGTACTCTAATCTTGACCCGTACACCAAAATTATGCAATGCCATCACACGTACTTTGACACTAACACGTTTCCGTACACTCCTGTACCATAAAACTTAACTGTTCGCTAACTCTACCCCTAGCCTTAAACTTAACCCTAACGCCAACCCTACACATTACCCTAACCCGTACCCTAATCCTAACCCATACACTAACACTACACATGACCTAACAGGTACCCTGACCGTAACAGTTTTCCGTACACTCACCTGTACCCTAAACCATACCGTTTGCTATCCTTAACCCTAGACCTAAACGTAAAGCTAACCCCATCCCTAAAGCTTACCCTAACGCGTACCCAATCCTAACCAGTACACTAACACTAATCCGTGCCTTAACACTTACCCTGACCCTAACACTTTTCCATACCCACACCTGAACCCTAAACCTTACCATTCACTAACCCTAACCCTAGGTCTAAACCTAACCCTAAACCCAACCCCAACCCTACACCTAACCCTAACATGTACCCTAATCCTAATCCGTAAACTAACACTAAGCTGTGCCCTAACACGAACCCTGACCCTAACGCGTTTCCATACGCTCACCTGTACTCTAATGTTACCTATTCGCTAACCCTAACACTAGCCCTAAACCTAAACCTAACCCCAACCCTACACCTTACCCTAACCAATACCCTAATCATAACCCATACACTAACACTAACTCGTGCCCTAACACCTTTCCTAACCCTACCCCTAACCCTAAACCTAACACTAACCCTAACACTAACCCTAAACTTTACCATTTGTTAACCATAGCCCTAGCCCCAAACCTAAACCTAACTACAACCCTACTCCTTACCCTAACACGTACACTAATCTTAACCCGTACACTAACACTAACCCAATTCCGCACACGTACTTTGACAATAAGACATTTCCGTATGCTCAGCTGTACCCTAAACCTTACCCGTTCACTAAACTTAACCCTACCCCTAACACTAACCATAACGCCAACCCTACCAATTACCCTAACCCGTACCCTAATCCTAACCTGTAAACCCACACTAACCCCTGCGCTAACACGTACCCTGACCCTAGCACTTTTCCGTAACCTCACATGTACCCTACACCTTACCGTTCGCTAACCCTAACCCTAGCCCTAAACATAACTCTCACACCAACCTCACAGCATACCCTAACCCATACACAAATCTTACCCCGTACACCAAAATTAAGCAATGCCCTCACATGTACTTTGACACTAACACGTTTCCGTACCCTCCTGTGTACCGTAAACCTTACCTGTTCACTAACACTAACCCTCGGTCTAAGCCTAAAACTATTCACAACCCTACACAAAATCCTAACCCGTACCCTAATCCTAATCCGTACAATAACACTAACCTGTGCCCTAACACCAAGCCTGACCCTAACTCGTTTCCATATGCTTACCTGTACCCTGAATGTTACCTATTCGCTAACCCTTACCCTAACCCTAAACCTAAACCTAACCCCAATCCTACACCTTACCCTAATTCGTACTGTAATCCTAACCCGTACCCTATACTTATCCGTGCCCTGACACATACATGGACCATAACACTTTTCTGTAACCTCACCTGTACCCTAAACCTTACATTTCGCCAACCCTAACCCTAGCCCTAAATCTAAATCTAACTCCAACCCTACACCTTACCCTAACAAATACACTAATCTTAACCCGTACACTAACACTGACCCATTCCCGCAAATGTATTTTGACCCTAAAACATTTCTGTACCATCCCCTGTAACCTAAACCTTACCCGGTCGCTAACCCTAACCCTAGCTCTAAATCTAACCCTAACGCCAACACTACACCTTACCCTAACCCATACACTAAACCTAAAACGGACACTAACACTAACCAGTGCCCTGAAACGTACCCTGACCCTAACACTTTTCCATACCCTCACCTGCACACTAAACCTAATCGTTAGGTAACCCTAACTGTAGACTTAATCCTAACCCTAACACCAACCCTACACCCTATTCTAACCCGTACCCTATATTTAACCCTAACACTAACCCATGCCCTCACACATACTTTGACACTAAAACGTCTCCATACACTCACATGTACCATAAGCCTTAACCATTCACTAAACCTATCCCTAACCCTAACGCCAACCCTAACCATTATCCTAACCCATAACCTAATCCTAACAATACATTAACACTAACACGTTTCCTAACACATAACCTGACCCAAATGCTTTTCCGTACCCTCAACTGTACCCTAAAACTTACCCGTTCACTAACCCTAAGCCTAGCCCTAAACCTAACCCTAACCCAAACCCCACACCTTACCCTAAACTGTACACTAATCCTGACACGTACACTAACACTAACTGGTGTCCTAACACATACCCTGACTCTAAAAGTTTTCCGTACCCTCACCTGTACCCTAAACCTTACTGGTTCTCTAACCGTAACCCTAGCCCTAAACATAACGCTAACACCAACCTTACACAATACCCTAAGCCGTACACTAATCTTGACCCGTACACCAAAATTATGCAATGCCATCACACGTACTTTGACACTAACACGTTTCCGTACACTCCTGTACCATAAAACTTACCTGTTCGCTAACTCTAACAGTAGCCCTAAACTTAACCCTAACGCCAACCCTACACATTACCCTAACACGTAACCTAATCCTAACCCATACACTAACACTACACGTGCCTTAACAATTACCCAGACCATAACAGTTTTCCGTACACTCACCTGTACCCTAAACCATACCGTTTGCTATCCTTAACCCTAGACCTAAATGTAAAGCTAACCCCAACCCTAAACCTTACCCTAACACGTACCCAATCCTAACCAGTAGACTAACACTAATCCGTGCCTTAACACTTACCCTGACCCTAACACTTTTCCATACACACACCTGAACCCTAAACCTTACCATTCACTAACCCTAACCCTAGGTCTAAACCTAACCATAACCCCAACCCTACACCTAACCCTAACACGTACCCTAATCCGAATCCGTACACTAACACTAACCTGTGCCCTAAGATGAACCCTGACCCTAACTCGTTTCCATAAGCTCACCTATACCCTAAATGTTACCTATTCGCTAACCCTAACCCCAACCCTACACCTAAATATAACCCCAACCCTACACCTTTCCCTAACCCATACCCTAATCCTAACCCGTACACTAACACTAACCCGTGCCCTAACACGTACCCTGACCCTAACTTTTTTCCATATCCTCTCCAGTACCCTAAATCTTACTATTCGCTAAACCTATCCATTTCCCGAAACATAACGCTAACACCCACCTCACACCATACCCTAATCCATACACTAATCTTACCCCGTACACCAAAATTAAGCAATGCCCTCACATGTACTTTGACACTAACACGTTTCCGTACCCTCCTGTGTACTGTAAACCTTAACTGTTCGCTAACACTAACCCTAGGTCTAAGCCTAACACTATCCACAACCCTACACAAAATCCTAAGCCGTACCCTAATCCTAATCCATACAATAACACTAACCTGTGCCCTAACACCAAACCTGACCCTAACTCGTTTCCATATGCTTACCTGTACCCTGAATGTTACCTATTCGCTAACCCTAACCCTAACCCTAACCCTAACCCTAACCCCAATCCTACACCTTACCCTAATCCGTACTGTAATCCTAACCCGTACCCTATACTAATCCGTGCCCCGACACATACATGGACCATAACACTTTTCTGTAACCTCACCTGTACCCTAAACCTTACATTTCGCCAACCCTAACCCTAGCCCTAAAGCTAAATCTAACTCCAACACTACACATTACTCTAACACGTACACTAATCTTAACCCGTACACTAACACTGACCCATTCCCGCAAAAGTATTTTGACCCTAAAACATTTCCGTACCCTCCCCTGTAACCTAAACCTTACCCGGTCGCTAACCCTAACCCTAGCTCTAAATCTAACCCTAACGCCAACCCTACATCTTACCCTAACCCATACCCGAAACCTAAAATGGACACTAACACTAACCAGTGCCGTGAAACGTACCCTGACCCTAACACTTTTCCATACACTCACCTGCACGCTAAACCTAATTGTTAGGTAACCCTAACTGTAGACTTAAACCGAACCCTAACACCAACCCTACACCCTATTCTAACCCTTACCCAATATTTAACCCTAACACTAACACATGCCCTCACACGTACTTTGACACTAAAACGTCTCCATACACTCACATGTACCATAAGCCTTAACCGTTCACTAAACCTATCCCTAACCCTAACGCCAACCCTAACCATTACCCTAACCCATACCCTAATCCTAACAATACATTAACACTAACACGTTTCCTAACACATAACCTGACCCAAATGCTTTTCCGTACCCTCAACTGTACCCTAAAACTTACCAGTTCACTAACCCTAAGCCTAGCCCTAAACCTAAACCTAACCCCAACCCAACACCTTACCCTAAACTGTATGCTAATCCTGACACGTACACTAACACTAACAGGTGTCCTAACACATACCCTGACTCTAAAAGTTTTCCGTACCCTCACCTGTACCCTAAACCTTACTGGTTCACTAACCGTATCCCTAGCCCTAAACATAACGCTAACACCAACCTTACACCATACCCTAACCCGTACACTAATCTTGACCCGTACACCAAAATTATGCAATGCCATCACACGTACTTTGACACTAACACGTTTCCGTACACTCATGTACCATAAAACTTACCTGTTTGCTAACTCTAACCCTAGCCCTAAACTTAACCCTAACGCCAACCCTACACATTACCCTAACCCGTACCCTACTCCTAACCCATACACTAACACTACACATGCCCTAACAGGTACCCTGACCGTAACAGTTTTCCGTACACTCACCTGTACCCTAAACCATACCGTTTGCTATCCTTAACCCTAGACCTAAACGTAACCTTAACCCTAACCCTAACCCTAACCCATCCTTAAACCTTACCCTAACGCGTACCAAATCCTAACCAGTACACTAACACTAATCCATGCCTTAACACTTACCCTGACCCTAACACTTTTCCATACCCACACCTGAACCCTAAACCTTACCATTCACTAACCCTAACCCTAGGTCTAAACCTAACCCTAAATGCAACCCCAACCCTACACCTAACCCTAACATGTACCGTAATCCTAATCCTTAAACTAACACTAAGCTGTGCCCTAACACGAACCCTGGCCCTAACGCATTTCCATATGCTCACCTGTACTCTAATGTTACCTATTCGCTAACCCTAACACTAGCCTTAAACCTAAACCTAACCCCAACCCTACACCTTACCCTAACCCATACCCTAATCATAACCCATACACTAACACTAACTCGTGCCCTAACACCTACCCTAACCCTACACATAACCCTACCCCTACCCCTAACCCTAACCCTAACACTAACCCTAAACTTTACCATTTGTTAACCATAACCCAAACCCCAAACCTAAACCTAACTACAACCCTACTCCTTACCCTAACACGTACACTAATCTTAACCCGTACACTAACACTAACCCAATACCGCACACGTACTTTGACAATAAGACATTTCCGTATGCTCAGCTGTAACCTAAATCTTACCCATTCACTAAACTTAACCCCACCCCTTACACTAACCATAACGCCAACAATACCAATTACCCTAACCCGTACCCTAATCCTAACCTATAAACACACACTAACCCCTGCCCTAACATGTACCCTGACCCTAACACTTTTCCATACTCACTCCTGTACCCTAAATCTTACCATTCGCTAACTCTAACCCTATGTCTAAACCTAACCCTAACCCCAACCCTACACCTAACCCTAACACGTACCCTAATCCGAATCCGTACACTAACACTAACCTGTGCCCTAACATGAACCCTGACCCTATCTCGTTTCCATAAGCTCAACTGTATCTTAAATGTTACCTATTCGCTAACCCTAACCCCAACCCTAAACCTAAACATAACCCCAACCCTACACCTTTCCCTAACCCATACGCTAATCCTAACCCATACACTAACACTAACCCATGCCCTAACACGTACCCTGACCCTAACACTTTTCCATATCCTCTCCAGTACCCTAAATCTTACCGTTCGCTAAACCTAGCCCTTTCCCTAAACATAACTCTAACAGCAACCTTACACTATACCCTAACCCATACACTAATCTTACCCCGTACACCAAAATTAAGCAATGCCCTCACATGTACTTTGACACTAACACGTTTCCGTACCCTCCTGTGTACTGTAAACCTTAACTGTTCGCTAACACTAACCCTAGGTCTAAGCCTAACACTATCCACAACCCTACACAAAATCCTAAGCCGTACCCTAATCCTAATCCGTACAATAACACTAACCTGTGCCCTAACACCAAGCCTGACCCTAACTCGTTTCCATATGCTTACCTGTACCCTGAATATTACCTATTCGCTAACCCTAACCCTAACCCTAAACCTAACCCTAACCCAAATCCTACACCTTACCCTAATCCGTACTGTAATCCTAACCCGTACCCTATACTAATCCGTGCCCTGACACATACATGGACCATAACACTTTTCTGTAACTTCACCTGTACCCTAAACCTTACATTTCGCCAACACTAACCCTAGCCCTAAAGCTAAATCTAACTCCAACCCTACACCTTACCCTAACACGTACACTAATCTTAACCCGTACACTAACACTGACCCATTCCCGCAAATGTATTTTGACCCTAAAACATTTCCGTACCCTCCCCTGTAACCTAAACCTTACCCGGTCGCTAACCCTAACCCTAGCTCTAAATCTAACCCTAACGCCAACCCTACATCTTACCCTAACCCATACCCTAATCCTAAACCGTACACTAACACTAACCAGTGCCCTGAAACGTACCCTGACCCTAACACTTTTCCATACCCTCACCTGCATGCTAAACCTAATCGTTAGGTAACCCTAACTGTAGACTTAAACCTAACCCTAACACCAACCCTACACCCTATTCTAACCCGTACCCTATATTTAACCCCTACACTAACACTAACCCATGCCCTCACACGTACTTTGACACTAAAACGTCTCCATACATTCACATGTACCATAAGCCTTAACCGTTCACTAAACCTATCCCTAACCCTAACACCAAGCCTAACCATTATCCTAACCCATACCCTAATCCTAACCATACATTAACACTAACATGTTTCCTAACACATAACCTGACCCAAACGCTTTTCCGTACCCTCAACTGTACCCTAAAACTTACCCGTTCACTAACCCTAAGCCTAGTCCTAAACCTATCCCTAACCCAAACCCCACACCTTACCCTAAACTGTACGCTAATCCTGACACGTACACTAACACTAACAGGTGTCCTAACACATACCCTGACTCTAAAAGGTTTCCGTACCCTCACCTGTACGCTAAACCTTACTTGTTCACTAACCGTAACCTAGCCCTAAACATAACGCTAACACCAACCCTACACCATACCCTAACCCGTACACTAATCTTGACCCGTACACCAAAATTATGCAATGCCATCACACGTACTTTGACACTAACACGTTTCCGTACACTCATGTACCATAAAACTTACCTGTTTGCTAACTCTAACCCTAGCCCTAAACTTAACCCTAACGCCAACCCTACACATTACCCTAACCCGTATCCTACTCCTAACCCATACACTAACACTACACATGCCCTAACAGGTACCCTGACCGTAACAGTTTTCCGTACACTCACCTGTACCCTAAACCATACCGTTTGCTATCCTTAACCCTAGACCTAAACGTAACCCTAACCCTAACCCTAACCCTAACCCATCCTTAAACCTTGCCCTAACGCGTACCAAATCCTAACCAGTACACTAACACTAATCCATGCCTTAACACTTACCCTGACCCTAACACTTTTCCATACCCACACCTGAACCCTAAACCTTACCATTCACTAACCCTAACCCTAGGTCTAAACCTAACCCTAAATGCAACCCCAACCCTACACCTAACCCTAACATGTACCGTAATCGTAATCCTTAAACTAACACTAAGCTGTGCCCTAACACGAACACTGGCCCTAACGCATTTCCATACGCTCACCTGTACTCTAATGTTACCTATTCGCTAACCCTAACACTAGCCCTAAACCTAAACCTAACCCCAACCCTACACCTTACCCTAACCCATACCCTAATCATAACCCATACACTAACACTAACTCGTGCCCTAACACCTACCCTAACCCTACACATAACCCTACCCCTAACCCTAACCCTAACCCTAACACTAACCCTAACACTAACCCTAAACTTTACCATTTGTTAACCATAACCCAAACCCCAAACCTAAACCTAACTACAACCCTACTCCTTACCCTAACACGTACACTAATCTTAACCCGTACACTAACACTAACCCAATACCGCACACGTACTTTGACAATAAGACATTTCCGTATGCTCAGCTGTAACCTAAACCTTACCCGTTCACTAAACTAAACCCTACCCCTTACACTAATCATAACGCCAACAATACCAATTACCCTAACCCATACCCTAATCCTAACCTATAAACACACACTAACCCCTGCCCTAACATGTACCCTGACCCTAACACTTTTCCATACTCACTCCTGTACCCTAAATCTTACCATTCGCTAACTCTAACCCTATGTCTAAACCTAACCCTAACCCCAACCCTACACCTAACCCTAACACGTACCCTAATCCGAATCCGTACACTAACACTAACCTGTGCCCTAACATGAACCCTGACCCTAACTCGTTTCCATAAGCTCAACTGTATCTTAAATGTTACCTATTCGCTAACCCTAACCCCAACCCTACACCTAAACATAACCCCAACCCTACACCTTTCCCTAACCCATACGCTAATCCTAACCCATACACTAACACTAACCCATGCCCTAACACGTACCCTGACCCTAACACTTTTCCATATCCTCTCCAGTACCCTAAATCTTACCGTTCGCTAAACCTAGCCCTTTCCCTAAACATAACTCTAACAGCAACCTTACACTATACCCTAACCCATACACTAATCTTACCCCGTACACCAAAATTAAGCAATGCCCTCACATGTACTTTGACACTAACACGTTTCCGTACCCTCCTGTGTACTGTAAACCTTAACTGTTCGCTAACACTAACCCTAGGTCTAAGCCTAACACTATCCACAACCCTACACAAAATCCTAAGCCGTACCCTAATCCTAATCCGTACAATAACACTAACCTGTGCCCTAACACCAAGCCTGACCCTAACTCGTTTCCATATGCTTACCTGTACCCTGAATATTACCTATTCGCTAACCCTAACCCTAACCCTAAACCTAACCCTAACCCAAATCCTACACCTTACCCTAATCCGTACTGTAATCCTAACCCGTACCCTATACTAATCCGTGCCCTGACACATACATGGACCATAACACTTTTCTGTAACTTCACCTGTACCCTAAACCTTACATTTCGCCAACACTAACCCTAGCCCTAAAGCTAAATCTAACTCCAACCCTACACCTTACCCTAACACGTACACTAATCTTAACCCGTACACTAACACTGACCCATTCCCGCAAATGTATTTTGACCCTAAAACATTTCCGTACCCTCCCCTGTAACCTAAACCTTACCCGGTCGCTAACCCTAACCCTAGCTCTAAATCTAACCCTAACGCCAACCCTACATCTTACCCTAACCCATACCCTAATCCTAAACCGTACACTAACACTAACCAGTGCCCTGAAACGTACCCTGACCCTAACACTTTTCCATACCCTCACCTGCATGCTAAACCTAATCGTTAGGTAACCCTAACTGTAGACTTAAACCTAACCCTAACACCAACCCTACACCCTATTCTAACCCGTACCCTATATTTAACCCCTACACTAACACTAACCCATGCCCTCACACGTACTTTGACACTAAAACGTCTCCATACATTCACATGTACCATAAGCCTTAACCGTTCACTAAACCTGTCCCTAACCCTAACACCAAGCCTAACCATTATTCTAACCCATACCCTAATCCTAACCATACATTAACACTAACATGTTTCCTAACACATAACCTGACCCAAACGCTTTTCCGTACCCTCAACTGTACCCTAAAACTTACCCGTTCACTAACCCTAAGCCTAGTCCTAAACCTATCCCTAACCCAAACCCCACACCTTACCCTAAACTGTACGCTAATCCTGACACGTACACTAACACTAACAGGTGTCCTAACACATACCCTGACTCTAAAAGGTTTCCGTACCCTCACCTGTACGCTAAACCTTACTTGTTCACTAACCATAACCTAGCCCTAAACATAACGCTAACACCAACCCTACACCATACCCTAACCCGTACACTAATCTTGACCCGTACACCAAAATTATGCAATGCCATCACACGTACTTTGACACTAACACGTTTCCGTACACTCATGTACCATAAAACTTACCTGTTCGCTAACTCTACCCCTAGCCTTAAACTTAACCCTAACGCCAACCCTACACATTACCCTAACCCGTACCCTAATCCTAACCCATACACTAACACTACACGTGCCCTAACAGGTACCCTGACCATAACAGTTTTCCGTACACTCACCTGTACCCTAAACCATACCGTTTGCTATCCTTAACCCTAGACCTAAACGTAAAGGTAACCCCAACCCTAAACCTTAACCTAACACGTACCCAATCCTAACCAGTAGATTAACACTAATCCGTGCCTTAACACTTACCCTGACCCTAACACTTTTCCATACCCACACCTGAACCCTAAACCTTACCATTCACTAACCCTAACCCTAGGTCTAAACCTTACCCTAAACGCAACCCCAACCCTACACCTAACCCTAACATGTACACTAATACTAATCCTTAAACTAACACTAAGCTGTGCCCTAACACGAACCCTGACCCTAACGCATTTCCATACGCTCACCTGTACTCTAATGTTACCTATTCGCTAACCCTAACACTAGCCCTAAACCTAAACCTAACCCCAACCCTACACCTTACCCTAACCCATACCCTAATCATAACCCACACAGTAACACTAACTCGTGCCCTAACACTACCCTAAACCTACCCGTAACCCTAACCCTAACCCTAACCCTAACACTAACCCTAAACTTTACCATTTGTTAACCATAACCCTAGCCCCAAACCTAAACCTAACTACAACCCTATTCCTTACCCTAACACGTACACTAATCTTAACCCATACATTAACACTAACCCAATACTGCACACGTACTTTAACAATAAGACATTTCCGTATGCTCAGCTGTAACGTAAAACTTACCCGTTCACTAAACTTAACCCTACCCCTAAAACTAACCATAACGCCAACCCTACCAATTACCCTAACCCGTTCCCTAATCCTAAACTGTAAACGCACACTAACCCCTGCGCTAACACGTACCCTGACCCTAACACTTTTCCGTAACCTCACCTGTACCCTACAACTTACTGTTCGCTAACCCTAACCCTAGCCCTAAACCTAGACCAAATCCCAACCGTACACCTTACCCTAACCCGTATGCTAATCGTAAGCCAAACACTAACAGTGACACGTGTCCTAACACATACACTAACCCTAACACTTTTCTGTACCATCACCTGTACCCTAAACCTGACATTTCGCTAACCCTAACCCTAGCCATAAAGCTAACCCTAACTCCAACCCTAAACCTTACCCAAACCGTACCCTAATCCTAACCCGTATACTAATACTAAGCCATGTCCTTACACGTACCCTGACCCTAACACTTTTCCGTACCCTCACCTGTACCCTAAACCTTACCCATTCGCTAACCCTAACCCTAGCCCTAGCCCTATCCCTAACCCTAATGCCAACCCTACACCTTACCCTAACCCGTACCCTAATCCCAACCCATACACTAACATTAACCCATGCCCTAACACGTACCCTGACCCTAACACTTTTCCGTATCCTCTCCTGTACCCTAAATCTTACCGTTCGCTAACCCTAACCCTAGCCCTAAACATAACTCTCACACCAACCTCACAGCATACCCTAACCTGTACACTAAACTTAACCCGTACAAAAAAACTAACCCATGCCCTCACATGTACTTTGACAGTAACACGTTTCCGTACGCTCCCGTGTACCTTAAACCTTACCCGTTTGCTAACTCTAACCCTAGCCCTAACCCTAACCATAACAACAACCCTACCCATTTCCCTAACCTGTACCCTAATCCTTACCCGTACACTAACACTAATCCATGCCCTAACACGTACCCTGACCCTAACACTTTTCCATACCCACTCCTGTACCCTAAATCTTACCATTCACTAACCCTAACCCTATGTCTAAACCTAACCCTAACCCCAACCCTATACCTAACCCTAACACGTACCCTAATCCGAATCCGTACACTAACACTAACCTGTGCCCTAACATGAACCCTGACCCTAACTCGTTTCCATAAGCTCACCTGTACCCTAAATATTACCTATTCGCTAACCCTAACCCCAACCCTACACCTAAACATAACCCCAACCCTACACCTTTCCCTAACCCATACCCTAATCCTGACCCGTACACTAACACTAACCCATGCCCTAACACGTACCCTGACCCTAACACTTTTCCGTATCCTCTCCAGTACCCTAAATCTTACCGTTCGCTAAACCTAGCCCTTTCCCTAAACATAACGCTAACACCTACCTTACACCATACACTAACCCATATACTAATCTTACCCCGTACACCAAAATGAAGCAATGCCCTCACATGTTCTTTGACACTAACACGTTTCCGTACCCTCCTGTGTACCGACAACCTTACCTGTTCGCTAACACTAACCCTAGGTCTAAGCCTAACACTATCCACAACCCTACACAAAATCCTAAGCCGTACCCTAATCCTAATCCGTACAATAACACTAACCTGTGCGCTAACACCAAGCCTGACCCTAACTCGTTTCCATATGCTTACCTGTACCCTGAATATTACCTATTCGCTAACCCTAACCCTAACCCTAAACCTAACCCTAACCCAAATCCTACACCTTACCCTAATCCGTACTGTAATCCTAACCCGTACCCTATACTAATCCGTGCCCTGACACATACATGGACCATAACACTTTTCTGTAACTTCACCTGTACCCTAAACCTTACATTTCGCCAACACTAACCCTAGCCCTAAAGCTAAATCTAACTCCAACCCTACACCTTACCCTAACACGTACACTAATCTTAACCCGTACACTAACACTGACCCATTCCCGCAAATGTATTTTGACCCTAAAACATTTCCGTACCCTCCCCTGTAACCTAAACCTTACCCGGTCGCTAACCCTAACCCTAGCTCTAAATCTAACCCTAACGCCAACCCTACATCTTACCCTAACCCATACCCTAATCCTAAACCGTACACTAACACTAACCAGTGCCCTGAAACGTACCCTGACCCTAACACTTTTCCATACCCTCACCTGCATGCTAAACCTAATCGTTAGGTAACCCTAACTGTAGACTTAAACCTAACCCTAACACCAACCCTACACCCTATTCTAACCCGTACCCTATATTTAACCCCTACACTAACACTAACCCATGCCCTCACACGTACTTTGACACTAAAACGTCTCCATACATTCACATGTACCATAAGCCTTAACCGTTCACTAAACCTATCCCTAACCCTAACACCAAGCCTAACCATTATCCTAACCCATACCCTAATCCTAACCATACATTAACACTAACATGTTTCCTAACACATAACCTGACCCAAACGCTTTTCCGTACCCTCAACTGTACCCTAAAACTTACCCGTTCACTAACCCTAAGCCTAGTCCTAAACCTATCCCTAACCCAAACCCCACACCTTACCCTAAACTGTACGCTAATCCTGACACGTACACTAACACTAACAGGTGTCCTAACACATACCCTGACTCTAAAAGGTTTCCGTACCCTCACCTGTACGCTAAACCTTACTTGTTCACTAACCGTAACCTAGCCCTAAACATAACGCTAACACCAACCCTACACCATACCCTAACCCGTACACTAATCTTGACCCGTACACCAAAATTATGCAATGCCATCACACGTACTTTGACACTAACACGTTTCCGTACACTCATGTACCATAAAACTTACCTGTTCGCTAACTCTACCCCTAGCCTTAAACTTAACCCTAACGCCAACCCTACACATTACCCTAACCCGTACCCTAATCCTAACCCATACACTAACACTACACGTGCCCTAACAGGTACCCTGACCATAACAGTTTTCCGTACACTCACCTGTACCCTAAACCATACCGTTTGCTATCCTTAACCCTAGACCTAAACGTAAAGGTAACCCCAACCCTAAACCTTAACCTAACACGTACCCAATCCTAACCAGTAGATTAACACTAATCCGTGCCTTAACACTTACCCTGACCCTAACACTTTTCCATACCCACACCTGAACCCTAAACCTTACCATTCACTAACCCTAACCCTAGGTCTAAACCTTACCCTAAACGCAACCCCAACCCTACACCTAACCCTAACATGTACACTAATACTAATCCTTAAACTAACAGTAAGCTGTGCCCTAACACGAACCCTGACCCTAACGTGTTTCCATACGCTCACCTGTACTCTAATGTTACCTATTCGCTAACCCTAACACTAGCCCTAAACCTAAACCTAACCCCAACCCTACACCTTACCCTAACCCATACCCTAATCATAACCCACACAGTAACACTAACTCGTGCCCTAACACTACCCTAAACCTACCCGTAACCCTAACCCTAACCCTAACCCTAACACTAACCCTAAACTTTACCATTTGTTAACCATAACCCTAGCCCCAAACCTAAACCTAACTACAACCCTATTCCTTACCCTAACACGTACACTAATCTTAACCCATACACTAACACTAACCCAATGCTGCACACGTACTTTAACAATAAGACATTTCCGTATGCTCAGCTGTAACGTAAAACTTACCCGTTCACTAAACTTAACCCTACCCCTAAAACTAACCATAACGCCAACCCTACCAATTACCCTAACCCGTTCCCTAATCCTAAACTGTAAACGCACACTAACCCCTGCGCTAACACGTACCCTGACCCTAACACTTTTCCGTAACCTCACCTGTACCCTACAACTTACTGTTCGCTAACCCTAACCCTAGCCCTAAACCTAGACCAAATCCCAACCGTACACCTTACCCTAACCCGTATGCTAATCGTAAGCCAAACACTAACAGTGACACGTGTCCTAACACATACACTAACCCTAACACTTTTCTGTACCATCACCTGTACCCTAAACCTGACATTTCGCTAACCCTAACCCTAGCCATAAAGCTAACCCTAACTCCAACCCTAAACCTTACCCAAACCGTACCCTAATCCTAACCCGTATACTAATACTAAGCCATGTCCTTACACGTACCCTGACCCTAACACTTTTCCGTACCCTCACCTGTACCCTAAACCTTACCCATTCGCTAACCCTAACCCTAGCCCTAGCCCTATCCCTAACCCTAATGCCAACCCTACACCTTACCCTAACCCGTACCCTAATCCCAACCCATACACTAACATTAACCCATTCCCTAACACGTACCCTGACCCTAACACTTTTCCGTATCCTCTCCTGTACCCTAAATCTTACCGTTCGCTAACCCTAACCCTAGCCCTAAACATAACTCTCACACCAACCTCACAGCATACCCTAACCTGTACAATAAACTTAACCCGTACAAAAAAACTAACCCATGCCCTCACATGTACTTTGACAGTAACACGTTTCCGTACGCTCCCGTGTACCTTAAACCTTACCCGTTTGCTAACTCTAACCCTAGCCCTAACCCTAACCATAACAACAACCCTACCCATTTCCCTAAACTGTACCCTAATCCTTACCCGTACACTAACACTAATCCATGCCCTAACACGTACCCTGACCCTAACACTTTTCCATACCCACTCCTGTACCCTAAATCTTACCATTCACTAACCCTAACCCTATGTCTAAACCTAACCCTAACCCCAACCCTATACCTAACCCTAACACGTACCCTAATCCGAATCCGTACACTAACACTAACCTGTGCCCTAACATGAACCCTGACCCTAACTCGTTTCCATAAGCTCACCTGTACCCTAAATATTACCTATTCGCTAACCCTAACCCCAACCCTACACCTAAACATAACCCCAACCCTACACCTTTCCCTAACCCATACCCTAATCCTGACCCGTACACTAACACTAACCCATGCCCTAACACGTACCCTGACCCTAACACTTTTCCGTATCCTCTCCAGTACCCTAAATCTTACCGTTCGCTAAACCTAGCCCTTTCCCTAAACATAACGCTAACACCCACCTTACACCATACACTAACCCATATACTAATCTTACCCCGTACACCAAAATGAAGCAATGCCCTCACATGTACTTTGACACTAACACGTTTCCGTACCCTCCTGTGTACCGACAACCTTACCTGTTCGCTAACACTAACCCTAGGTCTAAGCCTAACACTATCCACAACCCTACACAAAATCCTAAGCCGTACCCTAATCCTAATCCGTACAATAACACTAACATGTGCCCTAACACCAAGCCTGACCCTAACTCGTTTCCATATGCTTACCTGTACCCTGAATGTTACCTATTCGCTAACCCTAACCCTAACCCTAACCCCAATCCTACACCTTACCCTAATCCGTACTGTAATCCTAACCCGTACCCTATACTAATCCGTGCCCTGACACATACATGGACCATAACACTTTTCTGTAACCTCACCTGTACCGTAAACCTTACATTTCGCTAACCCTAACCCTAGCCCTAAAGCTAAATCTAACTCCAACACTACACCTTACCCTAACACGTACACTAATCTTAACCCGTACACTAACACTGACCCATTCCCGCAAATGTATTTTGACCCTAAAACATTTCCGTACCCTCCCCTGTAACCTAAACCTTACCCGGTCGCTAACCCTAACCCTAGCTCTAAATCTAACCCTAACGCCAACCCTACACCTTACCCTAAACAATACCCTAAACCTAAACCGTACACTGACACTAACCAGTGCCCTGAAACGTACCCTGACCCTAACACTTTTCCATACCCTCACCTGCACGCTAAACCTAATCGTTAGGTAACCCTAACTGTAGACTTAAACCTAACCCTAACACCAACCCTACACCCTATTCTAACCCGTACCCTATATTTAACCCTAACACTAACCCATGCCCTCACACGTACTATGACACTGAAACGTCTCCATACACTCACATGTACCAAAAGCCTTAACCGTTCACTAAACCTATCCCTAACCCTAACGCCAACCCTAACCATTACCCTAACCCATACCCTAATCCTAACCATACATTAACACTAACACGTTTCCTAACACATAACCTGACCCAAATGCTTTTCCGTACCCTCAACTGTACCCTAAAACTTACCCGTTCACTAACCCTAAGCCTATCCCTAAACCTAACCCTAACCCCAACTCCACACTTTACCCTAAACTGTACGCTAATCCTGACACGTACACTGACACTAACAGGTGTCCTAACACATACCCTGACACTAAAAGTTTTCCGTACCCTCACCTGTACCCTGAACCTTACTGGTTCACTAACCGTATCCCTAGCCCTAAACATAACGCTAACACCAACCCTACACCATACCCTAACCCGTACACTAATCTTGACCCATACACCAAAATTATGCAATGCCATCACACGTACTTTGACACTAACACGTTTCCGTACACTCCTGTACCATAAAACTTAACTGTTCGCTAACTCTACCCCTAGCCTTAAACTTAACCCTAACGCCAACCCTACACATTACCCTAACCCGTACCGTAATCCTAACCCATACACTAACACTACACGTGATCTAACAGGTACCCTGACCGTAACAGTTTTCCATACACTCACCTGTACCCTAAACCATACTGTTTGCTATCCTTAACCCTAGACCTAAACGTAAAGCTAACCCCATCCCTAAAGCTTACCCTAACGCGTACCCAATCCTAACCAGTACACTAACACTAATCCATGCCTTAACACTTACCCTGACCCTAACACTTTTCCATACCCACACCTGAACCCTAAACCTTACCATTCACTAACCCTAACCCTAGGTCTAAACCTAACCCTAAACCCAACCCCAACCCTACACCTAACCCTAACATGTACCCTAATCCTAATCCGTAAACTAACACTAAGTTGTGCCCTAACACGAACCCTGACCCTAACGCGTTTCCATACGCTCACCTGTACTCTAATGTTACCTATTCGCTAACCCTAACACTAGCCCTAAACCTAAACCTAACCCCAACCCTACACCTTACCCTAACCCATACCCTAATCATAACCCATACACTAACACTAACTCGTGCCCTAACACCTACCCTAACCCTACCCCTAACCCTAAACCTAACACTAACCCTAACACTAACCCTAAACTTTACCATTTGTTAACCATAGCCCTAGCCCCAAACCTAAACCTAACTACAACCCTACTCCTTACCCTAACACGTACACTAATCTTAACCCGTACACTAACACTAACCCAGTACCGCACACGTACTTTGACAATAAGACATTTCCGTATGCTCAGCTGTAACCTAAACCTTACCCATTCACTAAACTTAACCCTACCCCTAACACTAACCATAACGCCAACCCTACCAATTACCCTAACCCGTACCCTAATCCAAACCTGTAAGCCCACACTAACCCCTGCGCTAACACGTACCCTGACGGTAACACTTTTCCGTAACCTCATATGTACCCTACACCTTACCGTTCGCTAACCCTAACCCTAGCCCTAAACCTAGAACAAACCCCAACCATACACCTTAACCTAACCCGTATGCTAATCCTAAGCCATACACTAACACTGACACATGTCCTAACACATACACTATCCCTAACACTTTTCTGTACAATCACCTGTACCCTAAACCTGACATTTCGCTAACCCTAACCCTAGCCATAAAGCTAACCCTAACCCCAACCATAAACCTTACCAAAACCATACCCTAATCCTAACCAGTATACTAATACTAAGCCATGTCCTGACACCTACCCTGACCCTAACACTTTTCTGTACCCTCAGCTGTACCCTAACCCTTACCCAATGGCTAACCCTAACACTAGCCCTAGCCCTAGCCCTAACCCTAACCCCAACCCTACACCTTACCCTAACCCGTACCCTTATCCCAGCCCATACACTAACATTAACCCATGCCCTAACACGTACCCTGACCCTAACACTTTTCCGTATCCTCTCCTGTACCCTAAATCTTACCATTCGCTAACCCTAACCCTAGCCCTAAACATAACTCTCACACCAAAATCACAGCATACCCTAACCCGTACACTAAACTTAACCCGTACAAAAAAACTAACCCATGCCCTCACATGTACTTTGATGGTAACACGTTTCCATATGCTCCCATGTACCGTAAACCTTACCCGTTTGCTAACTCTAACCCTAGCCCTAACCCTAAACATAACAACAACCGTACCCATTTCCCTAACCTGTACCCTAATCCTTACCCGTTCACTAACACTAATCCATGCCCTAACACGTACCCTGACCCTAACACTTTTCCATACCCACTCCTGTACCCTAAATCTTACCATTCACTAACCCTAACCCTATGTCTTAACCTAACCCTAACCCCAACCCTACACCTAACCCTAACACGTACCCTAATCCGAATCCGTACACTAACACTAACCTGTGCCCTAACATGAACCCTGACCCTAACTCGTTTCCATAAGCTCACCTGTACCCTAAATGTTACCTATTCGCTAACCCTAACCCCAACCCTACTCCTAAACATAACCCCAACCCTACACCTTTCCCTAACCCATACCCTAATCCTAACCCGTACACTAACACTAACCCGTGCCCTAACACGTACCCTGACCCTAACACTTTTCTGTATCCTCTCCAGTACCCTAAATCTTACCGTTCGGTAAACCTAGCCCTTTCCCTAAACATAACGGTAACACCAACCTTGCACCGTATCCTAACCCATACACTAATCTTACCCCGTACACCAAAATGAAGCAATGCCCTCACATGTACTTTGACACTAACACGTTTCCGTACCCTCCTGTGTACCGTAAACCTTACCTGTTCGCTAACACTAACCCTCGGTCTAAGCCTAACACTATCCACAACCCTACAGAAAATCCTAACCCGTACCCTAATCCTAATCCGTACAATAACACTAACCTGTGCACTAACACCAAGCCTGACCCTAACTCGTTCCCATATGCTTACCTGTACCCTGAATATTACCTATTCGCTAACCCTAACCCTAAACCTAAACCTAACCCTAACCCCAATCCTACACTTTACCCTAATCCGTACTGTAATCCTAACCCGTACCCTAATACTAATACGTGCCCTGACACATACATGGACCATAACACTTTTCTGTAACCTCACCTGTACCCTAAACCTTACATTTCGCCAACCCTAACCCTAGCCCTAAAGCTAAATCTAACTCCAACCCTACACCTTACCCTAACACGTACACTAATCTTAACCCGTACACTAACACTGACCCATTCCCGCAAATGTATTTTGACCCTAAAACATTTCCGTACCCTCCCCTGTAACCTAAACCTTGCCCGGTCGCTAACCCTAACCCTAGCTCTAAATCTAACTCTAACCCCAACCCTACATCTTACCCTAACCCATACCCTAATCCTAAACTGTACACTAACACTAACCAGTGCCCTGAAACGTACCCTGACCCTAACACTTTTTCATACCCTCACCTGCACGCTAAACGTAATCATTAGGTAACACTAAGTGTAGACTTAAACCTAACCCTAATACCAGCCCTACACCCTATTCTAACCCATACCCATATTTAACTCCTACACTAACACTAACCCATGCCCTCACACGTACTTTGACACTAAAACGTCTCCATACATTCACATGTACCATAAGCCTTAACCGTTCACTAAACCTATCCCTAACCCTAACGCCAACCCTAACCATTACCCTAACCCATACCCTAATCCTAACCATACATTAACATTAACACGTTTCCTAACACATAACTGACCCAAACGCTTTTCCGTACCCTCAACTGTCCCCTAAAACTTACCCGTTCACTAACCCTAAGCCTAGCCCTAAACCTAACCCTAACCCCAACCCCACACCTTACCCTAAACTGTACGCTAATCCTGACACGTACACTAACACTAACAGGTGTCCTAACACATACCCTGGCTCTAAAAGTTTTCCGTACCCTCACCTGTACCCCAAACCTTACTGGTTCACTAACCATATCCCGAGCCCTAAACATAACGCTAACACCAACCCTACACCATACCCTAACCTGTACACTAATCTTGACCCGTACACCAAAATTATGCAATGCCATCACACGTACTTTGACACTAACACGTTTCCGTACACTCCTGTACCATAAAATTTAACTGTTCGCTAACTCTAGCCCTAGCCTTAAACTTAACCCTAACGCCAACCCTACACATTACCCTAACCCGTACCCTAATCCTAACCCATACACTAACACTACACGTGCCCTAACAGGTACCCTGACCATAACAGTTTTCCGTACACTCACCTGTACCCTAAACCATACCGTTTGCTATCCTTAACCCTAGACCTAAACGTAAAGCTAAACCCATCCCTAAACCTTACCCTAACACGTACCCAATCCTAACCAGTACACTAACACTAATCCGTGCCTTAACACTTACCCTGAACCTAACACTTTTCCATACCCACACCTGAACCCTAAACCTTACCATTCACTAACCCTAACCCTAGGTCTAAACCTAACCCTAAACCCAACCCCAACCCTACACCTAACCCTAACATGTACAATAATCCTAATCCTTAAACTAACACTAAGCTGTGCCCTAACACGAACCCTGACCCTAACCCGTTTCCATACGCTCACCTGTACTCTAAAGTTACCTATTCGCTAACCCTAACACTAGCCCTAAACCTAAACCTAACCCCAACCCTACACCTTACCCTAACCCATACCCTAATCATAACCCATACAGTAACACTAACTCGTGCCCTAACACCTACCCTAAACCTACCCGTAACCCTAACCCTAACACTAACCCTAACACTAACCCTAAACTTTACCATTTGTTAACCATAACCATAGCCCCAAACCTAAACCTAACTACATCCCTACTCCTTACCCTAACACGTACACTAATCTTAACCCGTACACTAACACTAACCCAATACCGCACATGTACTTTAACAATAAGACATTTCCGTATGCTTAGCTGTAACCTAAACCTTACCCGTTCACTAAACTTAACCCTACCCCTAAAACTAACCATAACGCCAACCCTACCAATTACCCTAACCCATACCCTAATCCTAACCTGTAAACCCACACTAACCGCTGCCCTAACACGTACCCTGACCCTAACACTTTTCCGTAACCTCACCTGTACCCTACAACTTACTGTTTGCTAACCCTAACCCTAGCCCTAAACCTAGACCAAATCCCAACCGTACACCTTACGCTAACCCGTATGCTAATCCTAAGGCAAACACTAACACTGACACGTGTCCTAACACATACACTAACCCTAACATATTTCTGTACCATCACCTGTACCCTAAACCTGACATTTCGCTAACCCTAAACCTAGCCATAAAGCTAACCCTAACTCCAACCCTAAACCTTACCCAAACCGTACCCTAATCCTAACCCGTATACTAATACTAAGCCATGTCCTGACACGTACCCTGACCCTAACACTTTTCCGTACCCTCACCTGTACCCTAAACCTTACCCATTCGCTAACCTAACCCTAGCCCTAGCCCTAGCCCTAACCCTAACCCCAACCCTAACCCTTACCCTAACCCGTACCCTAATCCGAACCCATACACTAACATTAACACATGCCCTAACACGTACCCTGACCGTAACACTTTTCCGTATACTCTCCTGTATCCTAAATCTTACCGTTCGCTAACCCTAACCCTAGCCCTAAATATAACTCTCACACCAACCTCACAGCATACCCTAACCCATACACTAATCTTACCCCGTACACCAAAATTAAGCAATGCCCTCACATGTACTTTGACACTAACACGTTTCCGTACCCTCCTGTGTACCGTAAACCTTACCTGTTCGCTAACACTAACCCTCGGTCTAAGCCTAACACTATTCACAACCCTACACAAAATCCTAACCCGTACCCTAATCCTAATCCGTACAATAACACTAACCTGTGCCCTAACACCAAGCCTGACCCTAACTCGTTTCCATATGCTTACCTGTACCCTGAATGTTACCTATTCGCTAACCCTTACCCTAACCCTAAACCTAACCCTAACCCCAATCCTACACCTTACCCTAATCCGTACTGTAATCCTAACCCGTACCCTATACTTATCCGTGTCCTGACACATACATGGACCATAACACTTTTCTGTAACCTCACCTGTACCCTAAACCTTACATTTCGCCAACCCTAACCCTAGCCCTAAATCTAAATCTAACTCCAACCCTACACCTTACCCTAACAAATACACTAATCTTAACCCGTACACTAACACTGACCCATTCCCGCAAATGTATTTTGACCCTAAAACATTTCCGTACCATCCCCTGTAACCTAAACCTTACCCGGTCGCTAACCCTAACCCTAGCTCTAAATCTAACCCTAACGCCAACACTACACCTTACCCTAACCCATACACTAAACCTAAAACGGACACTAACACTAACCAGTGCCCTGAAACGTACCCTGACCCTAAAACTTTTCCATACCCTCACCTGCACACTAAACCTAATCGTTAGGTAACCCTAACTGTAGACTTAATCCTAACCCTAACACCAACCCTACACCCTATTCTAACCCGTACCCTATATTTAACCCTAACACTAACCCATGCCCTCACACATACTTTGACACTAAAACGTCTCCATACACTCACATGTACCATAAGCCTTAACCGTTCACTAAACCTATCCCTAACCCTAACGCCAACCCTAACCATTATCCTAACCCATAACCTAATCCTAACAATACATTAACACTAACACGTATCCTAACACATAACCTGACCCAAATGCTTTTCCGTACCCTCAACTGTACCCTAAAACTTACCCGTTCACTAACCCTAAGCCTAGCCCTAAACCTAACCCTAACCCAAACCCCACACCTTACCCTAAACTGTACACTAATCCTGACACGTACACTAACACTAACTGGTGTCCTAACACATACCCTGACTCTAAAAGTTTTCCGTACCCTCACCTGTACCCTAAACCTTACTGGTTCACTAACCGTAACCCTAGCCCTAAACATAACGCTAACACCAACCTTACAGAATACCCTAAGCCGAACACTAATCTTGACCCGTACACCAAAATTATGCAATGCCATCACACGTACTTTGACACTAACACGTTTCCGTACACTCATGTACCATAAAACTTACCTGTTCGCTAACTCTAACAGTAGCCCTAAACTTAACCCTAACGCCAACCCTACACATTACCCTAACACGTAACCTAATCCTAACCCATACAATAACACTACACGTGCCTTAACAATTACCCAGACCATAACAGTTTTCCGTATACTCACCTGTACCCTAAACCATACCGTTTGCTATCCTTAACCCTAGACCTAAATGTAAAGCTAACCCCAACCCTAAACCTTACCCTAACACGTACCCAATCCTAACCAGTAGACTAACACTAATCCGTGCCTTAACACTTACCCTGACCCTAACACTTTTCCATACACACACCTGAACCCTAAACCTTACCATTCACTAACCCTAACCCTAGGTCTAAACCTAACCATAACCCCAACCCTACACCTAACCCTAACACGTACCCTAATCCGAATCCGTACACTAACACTAACCTGTGCCCTAACATGAACCCTGACCCTAACTCGTTTCCATAAGCTCACCTATACCCTAAATGTTACCTATTCGCTAACCCTAACCCCAACCCTACACCTAAACATAACCCCAACCCTACACCTTTCCCTAACCCATACCCTAATCCTAACCCGTACACTAACACTAACCCGTGCCCTAACACGTACCCTGACCCTAACTTTTTTCCATATCCTCTCCAGTACCCTAAATCTTACTATTCGCTAAACCTATCCATTTCCCGAAACATAACGCTAACACCCACCTCACACCATACCCTAACCCATACACTAATCTTACCCCGTACACCAAAATGAAGCAATGCCCTCACATGTACTTTGACACTAACACGTTTCCGTACCCTCCTGTGTACCGAAAACCTTACCTGTTCGCTAACACTAACCCTAGGTCTAAGCCTAACACTATCCACAACCCTACACAAAATCCTAAGCCGTACCCTAATCCTAATCCATACAATAACACTAACCTGTGCCCTAACACCAAACCTGACCCTAACTCGTTTCCATATGCTTACCTGTACCCTGAATGTTACCTATTCGCTAACCCTAACCCTAACCCTAACCCCAATCCTACACCTTACCCTAATCCGTACTGTAATCCTAACCCGTACCCTATACTAATCCGTGCCCTGACACATACATGGACCATAACACTTTTCTGTAACCTCACCTGTACCCTAAACCTTACATTTCGCCAACCCTAACCCTAGCCCTAAAGCTAAATCTAACTCCAACACTACACATTACTCTAACACGTACACTAATCTTAACCCGTACACTAACACTGACCCATTCCCGCAAATGTATTTTGACCCTAAAACATTTCCGTACCCTCCCCTGTAACCTAAACCTTACCCGGTCGCTAACCCTAACCCTAGCTCTAAATCTAACCCTAACGCCAACCCTACATCTTACCCTAACCCATACCCGAAACCTAAAATGGACACTAACACTAACCAGTGCCGTGAAACGTACCCTGACCCTAACAGTTTTCCATACACTCACCTGCACGCTAAACCTAATCGTTAGGTAACCCTAACTGTAGACTTAAACCTAACCCTAACACCAACCCTACACCCTATTCTAACCCTTACCCAATATTTAACCCTAACACTAACACATGCCCTCACACGTACTTTGACACTAAAACGTCTCCATACACTCACATGTACCATAAGCCTTAACCGTTCACTAAACCTATCCCTAACCCTAACGCCAATCCTAACCATTACCCTAACCCATACCCTAATCCTAACAATACATTAACACTAACACGTTTCCTAACACATAACCTGAACCAAATGCTTTTCCGTACCCTCAACTGTACCCTAAAACTTACCAGTTCACTAACCCTAAGCCTAGCCCTAAACCTAAACCTAACCCCAACCCAACACCTTACCCTAAACTGTACGCTAATCCTGACACGTACACTAACACTAACGGGTGTCCTAACACATACCCTGACTCTAAAAGTTTTCCGTACCCTCACCTGTACCCTAAACTTTACTGGTTCACTAACCGTATCCCTAGCCCTAAACATAACGCTAACACCAGCCTTACACCATACCCTAACCCGTACACTAATCTTGACCCGTACACCAAAATTATGCAATGCCATCACACGTACTTTGACACTAACACGTTTCCGTACACTCATGTACCATAAAACTTACCTGTTCGCTAACTCTAACCTTAGCCCTAAACTTAACCCTAACGCCAACCCTATACATTACCCTAACCCGTACCCTACTCCTAACCCATACACTAACACTACACATGCTCTAACAGGTACCCTGACCGTAACAGTTTTCCGTACACTCACCTGTACCCTAAACCATACCGTTTGCTATCCTTAACCCTAGACCTAAACGTAACCCTAACCCTAACCCTAACCCTAACCCATCCTTAAACCTTACCCTAATGCGTACCAAATCCTAACCAGTACACTAACACTAATCTATGCCTTAACACTTACCCTGACCCTAACACTTTTCCATACCCACACCTGAACCCTAAACCTTACCATTCACTAACCCTAACCCTAGGTCTAAACCTAACCCTAAATGCAACCCCAACCCTACACCTAACCCTAACATGTACCGTAATCCTAATCCTTAAACTAACACTAAGCTGTGCCCTAACACGAACCCTGGCCCTAACGCATTTCCATACGCTCACCTGTACTCTAATGTTACCTATTCGCTAACCCTAACACTAGCCCTAAACCTAAACCTAACCCCAACCCTACACCTTACCCTAACCCATACCCTAATCATAACCCATACACTAACACTAACTCGTGCCCTAACACCTACCCTAACCCTACCCATAACCCTACCCCTAACCCTAACCCTAACCCTAACACTAAGCCTAACACTAACCCTAAACTTTACCATTTGTTAACCATAACCCAAACCCCAAACCTAAACCTAACTACAACCCTACTCCTTACCCTAACACGTACACTAATCTTAACCCGTACACTAACACTAACCCAATACCGCACACGTACTTTGACAATAATACATTTCCGTATGCTCAGCTGTAACCTAAACCTTACCCGTTCACTAAACTTAACCCCACCCCTTACACTAACCATAACGCCAACAATACCAATTACCCTAACCCGTACCCTAATCCTAACCTATAAACACACACTAACCCCTGCCCTAACATGTACCCTGACCCTAACACTTTTCCATACTCACTCCTGTACCCTAAATCTTACCATTCGCTAACTCTAACCCTATGTCTAAACCTAACCCTAACCCCAACCCTACACCTAACCCTAACACGTACCCTAATCCGAATCCGTACACTAACACTAACCTGTGCCCTAACATGAACCCTGACCCTAACTCGTTTCCATAAGCTCAACTGTATCTTAAATGTTACCTATTCGCTAACCCTAACCCCAACCCTACACCTAAACATAACCCCAACCCTACACCTTTCCCTAACCCATACGCTAATCCTAACCCATACACTAACACTAACCCATGCCCTAACACGTACCCTGACCCTAACACTTTTCCATATCCTCTCCAGTACCCTAAATCTTACCGTTCGCTAAACCTAGCCCTTTCCCTAAACATAATTCTAACATCAACCTTACACTATACCCTAACCCATACACTAATCTTACCCCGTACACCAAAATTAAGCAATGCCCTCACATGTACTTTGACACTAACACGTTTCCGTACCCTCCTGTGTACTGTAAACCTTAACTGTTCGCTAACACTAACCCTAGGTCTAAGCCTAACACTATCCACAACCCTACACAAAATCCTAAGCCGTACCCTAATCCTAATCCGTACAATAACACTAACCTGTGCCCTAACACCAAGCCTGACCCTAACTCGTTTCCGTATGCTTACCTGTACCCTGAATATTACCTATTCGCTAACCCTAACCCTAACCCTAAACCTAACCCTAACCCAAATCCTACACCTTACCCTAATCCGTACTGTAATCCTAACCCGTACCCTATACTAATCTGTGCCCTGACACATACATGGACCATAACACTTTTCTGTAACTTCACCTGTACCCTAAACCTTACATTTCGCCAACCCTAACCCTAGCCCTAAAGCTAAATCTAATTCCAACCCTACACCTTACCCTAACACGTACACTAATCTTAACCCGTACACTAACACTGACCCATTCCCGCAAATGTATTTTGACCCTAAAACATTTCCGTACCCTCCCCTGTAACCTAAACCTTACCCGGTCGCTAACCCTAACCCTAGCTCTAAATCTAACCCTAACGCCAACCCTACATCTTACCCTAACCCATACCCTAATCCTAAACCGTACACTAACACTAACCAGTGCCCTGAAACGTACCCTGACCCTAACACTTTTCCATACCCTCACCTGCATGCTAAACCTAATCGTTAGGTAACCCTAACTGTAGACTTAAACCTAACCCTAACACAAACCCTACACCCTATTCTAACCCGTACCCTATATTTAACCCCTACACTAACACTAACCCATGCCCTCACACGTACTTTGACACTAAAACGTCTCCATACACTCACATGTACCATAAGCCTTAACCGTTCACTAAACCTATCCCTAACCCTAACACCAACCCTAACCATTATCCTAACCCATACCCTAATCCTAACCATACATTAACACTAACATGTTTCCTAACACATAACCTGACCCAAACGCTTTTCCGTACCCTCAACTGTACCCTAAAACTTACCCGTTCACTAACCCTAAGCCTAGCCCTAAACCTATATCTAACCCAAACCCCACACCTTACCCTAAACTGTACGCTAATCCTGACACGTACACTAACACTAACAGGTGTCCTAACACATACCCTGACTCTAAAAGTTTTCCGTACCCTCACCTGTATGCTAAACCTTACTTGTTCACTAACCATAACCTAGCCCTAAACATAACGCTAACACCAACCCTACACCATACCCTAACCCGTACACTAATCTTGACCCGTACACCAAAATTATGCAATGCCATCACACGTACTTTGACACTAACACGTTTCCGTACACTCATGTACCATAAAACTTACCTGTTCGCTAACTCTAACCCTAGCCCTAAACTTAACCCTAACGCCAACCCTACACATTACCCTAACCCGTACCCTAATCCTAACCCATACACTAACACTACACGTGCCCTAACAGGTACCCTGACCATAACAGTTTTCCGTACACTCACCTGTACCCTAAACCATACCGTTTGCTATCCTTAACCCTAGACCTAAACGTAAAGGTAACCCCAACCCTAAACCTTAACCTAACACGTACCCAATCCTAACCAGTAGATTAACACTAATCCGTGCCTTAACACTTACCCTGACCCTAACACTTTTCCATACCCACACCTGAACCCTAAACCTTACCATTCACTAACCCTAACCCTAGGTCTAAACCTTACCCTAAACGCAACCCCAACCCTACACCTAACCCTAACATGTACACTAATCCTAATCCTTAAACTAACACTAAGCTGTGCCCTAACACGAACCCTGACCCTAACGCGTTTCCATACGCTCACCTGTACTCTAAAGTTACCTATTCGCTAACCCTAACACTAGCCCTAAACCTAAACCTAACCCCAACCCTACACCTTACCCTAACCCATACCCTAATCATAACCCATACAGTAACACTAACTCGTGCCCTAACACTACCCTAAACCTACCCGTAACCCTAACCCTAACCCTAACCCTAACACTAACCCTAAACTTTACCATTTGTTTACCATAACCCTAGCCCCAAACCTAAACCTAACTACAACCCTATTCCTTACCCTAACACGTACACTAATCTTAACCCATACACTAACACTAACCCAATACTGCACACGTACTTTAACAATAAGACATTTCCGTATGCTCAGCTGTAACGTAAAACTTACCCGTTCACTAAACTTAACCCTACCCCTAAAACTAACCATAACGCCAACCCTACCAATTACCCTAACCCGTTCCCTAATCCTAACCTGTAAACGCACACTAACCCCTGCGCTAACACGTACCCTGACCCTAACACTTTTCCGTAACCTCACCTGTACCCTACAACTTACTGTTCGCTAACCCTAACCCTAGCCCTAAACCTAGACCAAATCCCAACCGTACACCTTACCCTAACCCGTATGCTAATCGTAAGCCAAACACTAACAGTGACACGTGTCCTAACACATACACTAACCCTAACACTTTTCTGTACCATCACCTGTACCCTAAACCTGACATTTCGCTAACCCTAACCCTAGCCATAAAGCTAACCTTAACTCCAACCCTAAACCTTACCCAAACCGTACCCTAATCCTAACCCGTATACTAATACTAAGCCATGTCCTTACACGTACCCTGACCCTAACACTTTTCCGTACCCTCACCTGTACCCTAAACCTTACCCATTCGCTAACCCTAACCCTAGCCCTAGCCCTAGCCCTAACCCTAATGCCAACCCTACACCTTACCCTAACCCGTACCCTAATCCCAACCCATACACTAACATTAACCCATGCCCTAACACGTACCCTGACCCTAACACTTTTCCGTATCCTCTCCTGTACCCTAAATCTTACCGTTCGCTAACCCTAACCCTAGCCCTAAACATAACTCTCACACCAACCTCACAGCATACCCTAACCCGTACACTAAACTTAACCCGTACAAAAAAACTAACCCATGCCCTCACATGTACTTTGACAGTAACACGTTTCCGTACGCTCCCGTGTACCGTAAACCTTACCCGTTTGCTAACTCTAACCCTAGCCCTAACCCTAACCATAACAACAACCGTACCCATTTCCCTAACCTGTACCCTAATCCTTACCCGTACACTAACACTAATCCATGCCCTAACACGTACCCTGACCCTAACACTTTTCCATACCCACTCCTGTACCCTAAATCTTACCATTCACTAACCCTAACCCTATGTCTAAACCTAACCCTAACCCCAACCCTACACCTAACCCTAACACGTACCCTAATCCGAATCCGTACACTAACACTAACCTGTGCCCTAACATGAACCCTGACCCTAACTCGTTTCCATAAGCTCACCTGTACCCTAAATATTACCCATTCGCTAACCCTAACCCCAACCCTACACCTAAACATAACCCCAACCCTACACCTTTCCCTAACCCATACCCTAATCCTGACCCGTACACTAACATTAACCCATGCCCTAACACGTACCCTGACCCTAACACTTTTCCGTATCCTCTCCAGTACCCTAAATCTTACCGTTCGCTAAACCTAGCCCTTTCCCTAAACATAACGCTAACACCCACCTTACACCATACACTAACCCATATACTAATCTTACCCCGTACACCAAAATGAAGCAATGCCCTCACATGTACTTTGACACTAACACGTTTCCGTACCCTCCTGTGTACTGACAACCTTACCTGTTCGCTAACACTAACCCTAGGTCTAAGCCTAACACTATCCACAACCCTACACAAAATCCTAAGCCGTACCCTAATCCTAATCCGTACAATAACACTAACCTGTGCCCTAACACCAAGCCTGACCCTAAGTCGTTTCCATATGCTTACCTGTACCCTGAATGTTACCTATTCGCTAACCCTAACCCTAACCCTAACCCCAATCCTACACCTTACCCTAATCCGTACTGTAATCCTAACCCGTACCCTATACTAATCCGTGCCCTGACACATACATGGACCATAACACTTTTCTGTAACCTCACCTGCACCCTAAACCTTACATTTCGCCAACACTAACCCTAGCCCTAAAGCTAAATCTAACTCCAACCCTACACCTTACCCTAACACGTACACTAATCTTAACCCGTACACTAACACTGACCCATTCCCGCAAATGTATTTTGACCCTAAAACATTTCCGTACCCTCCCCTGTAACCTAAACCTTACCCGGTCGCTAACCCTAACCCTAGCTCTAAATCTAACCCTAACGCCAACCCTACACCTTACCCTAAACAATACCCTAAACCTAAACCGTACACTGACACTAACCAGTGCCCTGAAACGTACCCTGACCCTAACACTTTTCCATACCCTCACCTGCACGCTAAACCTAATCGTTAGGTAACCCTAACTGTAGACTTAAACCTAACCCTAACACCAACCCTACACCCTATTCTAACCCGTACCCTATATTTAACCCTAACACTAACCCATGCCCTCACACGTACTATGACACTGAAACGTCTCCATACACTCACATGTACCATAAGCCTTAACCGTTCACTAAACCTATCCCTAACCCTAACGCCAACGCTAACCATTACCCTAACCCATACCCTAATCCTAACCATACATTAACACTAACACGTTTCCTAACACATAACCTGACCCAAATGCTTTTCCGTACCCTCAACTGTACCCTAAAACTTACCCGTTCACTAACCCTAAGCGTATCCCTAAACCTAACCCTAACCCCAACCCCACACTTTACCCTAAACTGTACGCTAATCCTGACACGTACACTGACACTAACAGGTGTCCTAACACATACCCTGACTCTAAAAGGTTTCCGTACCCTCACCTGTACCCTGAACCTTACTGGTTCACTAACCGTATCCCTAGCCCTAAACATAACGCTAACACCAACCCTACACCATACCCTAACCCGTACACTAATCTTGACCCGTACACCAAAATTATGCTATGCCATCACACATACTTTGACACTAACACGTTTCCGTACACTCATGTACCATAAAACTTACCTGTTCGCTAACTCTAACCCTAGCCCTAAACTTAACCCTAACGCCAACCCTACACATTACCCTAACCCGTACCCTAATCCTAACCCATACACTAACACTACACGTGCCCAAACAGGTACCCTGACCATAACTGTTTTCCGTACACTCATCTGTACCATAAACCATACCGTTTGCTATCCTTAACCCTAGACCTAAACGTAAAGCTAACCCCATCCCTAAACCTTACCCTAACGCGTACCCAGTCCTAACCAGTACACTAACACTAATCCGTGCCTTAACACTAACCCTGACCCTAACACTTTTCCATACCCACACCTGAACCCTAAACCTTACTATTCACTAACCCTAACCCTAGGTCTAAACCTAACCCTAAATGCAACCCCAACCCTACACCTAACCCTAACATGTACCGTAATCCTAATCCTTAAACTAACACTAAGCTGTGCCCTAACACGAACCCTGGCCCTAACGCATTTCCATACGCTCACCTGTACTCTAATGTTACCTATTCGCTAACCCTAACACTAGCCCTAAACCTAAACCTAACCCCAACCCTACACCTTACCCTAACCCATACCCTAATCATAACCCATACACTAACACTAACTCGTGCCCTTACACCTACCCTAACCCTACCCCTAACCCTACCCCTAACCCTAACCCTAACCCTAACACTAAGCCTAACACTAACCCTAAACTTTACCATTTGTTAACCATAACCCTAGCCCCAAACCTAAACCTAACTACAACCCTACTCCTTACCCTAACACATACACTAATCTTAACCCGTACACTAACACTAACCCAATACCGCACACGTACTTTGACAATAAGACATTTCCATATGCTCAGCTGTAACCTAAACCTGATGTGTTCACTAAACTTAACCCCACCCCTAACACTAACCATAACGCCAACCCTACCAATTACCCTAACCCGTACCCTAATCCTAACCTGTAAACCCACACTAAACCCTGCCCTAACACGTACCCTGACCCTAACACTTTTCCGTAACCTCACCTGTAACCTACACCTTACCATTCGCTAACCCTAACACTAGCCCTAAACCTAGACCAAACCCCAACCGTACACCTTACCCTAACCCGTATGCTAATCCTAAGCCATACACTAACACTGACACGTGTCCTAACACATACACTAACCCTAACACTTTTCTGTACCATCACCTGTACCCTAAACCTGACATTTCGCTAACCCTAAACCTAGCCATAAAGCTAACCCTAACCCCAACCCTAAACCTTACCCAAACCGTACCCTAATCCTAACCAGTATACTAATACTAAGCCATGTCCTGACACGTACCCTGACCCTAACACTTTTCCGTACCCTCACCTGTACCCTAAACCTTACCCATTCGCTAACCCTAACCCTAGCCCTAGCCCTAGCCCTAACCCTAACCCCAACCCTACCCCTTACCCTCACCCGTACCCTAATCCCAACCCATACACTAACATTAACCCATGCCCTAACACGTACCCTGACCCTAACACTTTTCCGTATCCTCTCCTGTACCCTAAATCTTACCGTTCGCTAACCCTAACCCTAGCCCTAAACATAACTCTCACACCAACCTCACAGCATACCTTAACCCGTACACTAAACTTAACCCGTACAAAAAAACTAACCCATGCCCTCACATGTACTTTGACGGTAACACGTTTCCGTACGCTCCCGTGTACCGTAAACCTTACCCGTTTGCTAACTCTAACCCTAGCCTTAACCCTAACCATAACAGCAACCCTACCCATTTCCCTAACTTGTACCCTAATCCTTACCCGTACACTAACACTAATCCATGCCCTAACACGAACCCTGGCCCTAACGCATTTCCATACGCTCACCTGTACTCTAATGTTACCTATTCGCTAACCCTAACACTAGCCCTAAACCTAAACCTAACCCCAACCCTACACCTTACCCTAACCCATACCCTAATCATAACCCATACACTAACACTAACTCGTGCCCTAACACCTACCCTAACCCTACCCCTAACCCTAAACCTAACACTAACCCTAACACTAACCCTAAACTTTACCATTTGTTAACCATAGCCCTAGCCCCAAACCTAAACCTAACTACAACCCTACTCCTTACCCTAACACGTACACTAATCTTAACCCGTACACTAACACTAACCCAATACCGCACACGTACTTTGACAATAAGACATTTACGTATGCTCAGCTGTAACCTAAACCTTACCCATTCACTAAACTTAACCCTACCCCTAACACTAACCATAATGCCAACCCTACCAATTACCCTAACCCGTACCCTAATCCTAACCTGTAAACCCACACTAACCCCTGCGCTAACACGTACCCTGACCCTAACACTTTTCCGTAACCTCACATGTACCCTACACCTTACCGTTCGCTAACCCTAACCCTAGCCCTAAACCTAGAACAAACCCCAACCGTACACCTTAACCTAACCCGTATGCTAATCCTAAGCCATACACTAACACTGACACATGTCCTAACACATACACTATCCCTAACACTTTTCTGTACCATCACCTGTACCCTAAACCTGACATTTCGCTAACCCTAACCCTAGCCATAAAGCTAACCCTAACCCCAACCATAAACCTTACCAAAACCATACCTTAATACTAACCAGTATACTAATGCTAAGCCATGTCCTGACACCTACCCTGACCCTAACACTTTTCTGTACCCTCAGCTGTACCCTAACCCTTACCCATTCGCTAACCCTAACCCTAGCCCTAGCCCTAGCCCTAACCCTAACCCCAACCCTACACCTTACCCTAACCCGTACCCTAATCCCAGCCCATACACTAACATTAACCCATGCCCTAACACGTACCCTGACCCTAACACTTTTCCGTATCCTCTCCTGTACCCTAAATCTTACCACTCGCTAACCCTAACCCTGGCCCTAAACATAACTCTCACACCAACCTCACAGCATACCCTAACCCGTACACTAAACTTAACCCGTACAAAAAAACTAACCCATGCCCTCACATGTACTTTGATGGTAACACGTTTCCGTATCCTCCCATGTACAGTAAACCTTACCCGTTTGCTAACACTAACCCTAGCCCTAACCCTAAACATAACAACAACCGTACCCATTTCCCTAACCTGTACCCTAATCCTTACCCGTACACTAACACTAATCCATGCCCTAACACGTACCCTGACCCTAACACTTTTCCATACCCACTCCTGTACCCTAAATCTTACCATTCACTAACCCTAACCCTATGTCTAAACCTAACCCTAACCCCAACCCTACACCTAACCCTAACACGTACCCTAATCCGAATCCGTACACTAACACTAACCTGTGCCCTAACATGAACCCTGACCCTAACTCGTTTCCATAAGCTCACCTGTACCCTAAATGTTACCTATTCGCTAACCCTAACCCCAACCCTACACCTAAACATAACCCCAACCCTACACCTTTCCCTAACCCATACCCTAATCCTGACCCGTACACTAACACTAACCCGTGCCCTAACACGTACACTGACCCTAACACTTTTCCGTATCCTCTCCAGTACCCTAAATCTTACCGTTCGCTAAACCTAGCCCTTTCCCTAAACATAACGGTAACACCAACCTTGCACCGTATCCTAAGCCTTACACTAATCTTACCCCGTACACCAAAATGAAGCAATGCCCTCACATGTACTTTGACACTAACACATTTCCGTACCCTCCTGTGTACCGTAAACCTTACCTGTTCACTCACACTAACCCTCGGTCTAAGCCTAACACTATCCAAAACCCTACACAAAATCCTAACCCGTACCCTAATCCTAATCCGTACAATAACACTAACCTGTGCCCTAACACCAAGCCTGACCCTAACTCGTTCCCATATGCTTACTTGTACCATGAATATTACCTATTCGCTAACCCTAACCCTAACCCTAAAGCTAACTCTAACCCCAATCCTACACTTTACCCTAATCCGTTCTGTAATCCTAACCCGTACCCTAATACTAATACGTGCCCTGACACATACATGGACCATAACACTTTTCTGTAACCTCACCTGTACCCTAAACCTTACATTTTGCCAACACTAACCCTAGCCCTAAAGCTAAATCTAACTCCAACCCTACACCTTACCCTAACACGTACACTAATCTTAACCCGTACACTAACACTGACCCATTCCCGCAAATGAATTTTGACCCTAAAACATTTCCGTACCCTCCCCTGTAACCTAAACCTTGCCCGGTCGCTAACCCTAACCCTAGCTCTAAATCTAACTCTAACCCCAACCCTACATCTTACCCTAACCCATACCCTAATCCTAAACTGTACACTAACACTAACCAGTGCCCTGAAACGTACCCTGACCCTAACACTTTTTCATACCCTCACCTGCACGCTAAACGTAATCATTAGGTAACACTAAGTGTACTTAAACCAAACCCTAATACCAACCCTACACCCTATTCTAACCCATACCCTATATTTAACTCCTACACTAACACTAACCCATGCCCTCACACGTACTTTGACACTAAAACGTCTCCATACATTCACATGTACCATAAGCCTTAACCGTTCACTAAACCTATCCCTAACCCTAACGCCAACCCTAACCATTACCCTAACCCATACCCTAATCCTAACCATACATTAACACTAACACGTTTCCTAACACATAACTGACCCAAACGCTTTTCCGTACCCTCAACTGTCCCCTAAAACTTACCCGTTCACTAACCCTAAGCCTAGCCCTAAACCTAACCCTAACCCCAACCCCACACCTTACCCTAAACTGTACGCTAATCCTGACACGTACACTAACACTAACAGGTGTCCTAACACATACCCTGACTCTAAAAGTTTTCCGTACCCTCACCTGTACCCCAAACCTTACTGGTTCACTAACCGTATCCCTAGCCCTAAACATAACGCTAACACCAACCCTACACCATACCCTAACCCGTACACTAATCTTGACCCGTACACCAAAATTATGCAATGCCATCACACGTACTTTGACACTAACACGTTTCCGTACACTCATGTACCATAAAACTTACCTGTTCGCTAACTCTAACCCTAGCCCTAAACTTAACCCTAACGCCAACCCTACACATTACCCTAACCCGTACCCTAATCCTAACCCATACACTAACACTACACGTGCCCTAACAGGTACCCTGACCATAACAGTTTTCCGTACACTCACCTGTACCCTAAACCATACCGTTTGCTATCCTTAACCCTAGACCTAAACGTAAAGCTAAACCCATCCCTAAACCTTACCCTAACACGTACCCAATCCTAACCAGTACACTAACACTAATCCGTGCCTTAACACTTACCCTGAACCTAACACTTTTCCATACCCACACCTGAACCCTAAACCTTACCATTCACTAACCCTAACCCTAGGTCTAAACCTAACCCTAAACCCAACCCCAACCCTACACCTAACCCTAACATGTACACTAATCCTAATCCTTAAACTAACACTAAGCTGTGCCCTAACACGAACCCTGACCCTAACCCGTTTCCATACGCTCACCTGTACTCTAAAGTTACCTATTCGCTAACCCTAACACTAGCCCTAAACCGAAACCTAACCCCAACCCTACACCTTACCCTAACCCATACCCTAATCATAACCCATACAGTAACACTAACTCGTGCCCTAACACCTACCCTAAACCTACCCGTAACCCTAACCCTAACACTAACCCTAACACTAACCCTAAACTTTACCATTTGTTAACCATAACCATAGCCCCAAACCTAAACCTAACTACAACCCTACTCCTTACCCTAACACGTACACTAATCTTAACCCGTACACTAACACTAACCCAATACCGCACACGTACTTTAACAATAAGACATTTCCGTATGCTTAGCTGTAACCTAAACATTACCCGTTCACTAAACTTAACCCTACCCCTAAAACTAACCATAACGCCAACCCTACCAATTACCCTAACCCATACCCTAATCCTAACCTGTAAACCCACACTAACCGCTGCCCTAACACGTACCCTGACCCTAACACTTTTCCGTAACCTCACCTGTACCCTACAACTTACTGTTCGCTAACCCTAACCCTAGCCCTAAACCTAGACCAAATCCCAACCGTACACCTTACCCTAACCCGTATGCTCATCGTAAGCCAAACACTAACAGTGACACGTGTCCTAACACATACACTAACCCTAACACTTTTCTGTACCATCACCTGTACCCTAAACCTGACATTTCGCTAACCCTAACCCTAGCCATAAAGCTAACCCTAACTCCAACCCTAAACCTTACCCAAACTGTACCCTAATCCTAACCCGTATACTAATACTAAGCCATGTCCTTACACGTACCCTGACCCTAACACTTTTCCGTACCCTCACCTGTACCCTAAACCTTACCCATTCGCTAACCTAACCCTAGCCCTAGCACTAGCCCTAACCCTAACCCCAACCCTAACCCTTACCCTAACCCGTACCCTAATCCGAACCCATACACTAACATTTACCCATGCCCTAACACGTACCCTGACCCTAACACTTTTCCGTATACTCTCCTGTATCCTAAATCTTACCGTTCGCTAACCCTAACCCTAGCCCTAAACATAACTCTCACACCAACCTCACAGCATACCCTAACCCATACACTAATCTTACCCCTACACCAAAATTAAGCAATGCCCTCACATGTACTTTGACACTAACACGTTTCCGTACCCTCCTGTGTACCGTAAACCTTACCTGTTCGCTAACACTAACCCTCGGTCTAAGCCTAACACTATTCACAACCCTACACAAAATCCTAACCCGTACCCTAATCCTAATCCGTACAATAACACTAACCTGTGCCCTAACACCAAGCCTGACCCTAACTCGTTTCCATATGCTTACCTGTACCCTGAATGTTACCTATTCGCTAACCCTTACCCTAACCCTAAACCTAACCCTAACCCCAATCCTACACCTTACCCTAATCCGTACTGTAATCCTAACCCGTACCCTATACTTATCCGTGCCCTGACACATACATGGACCATAACACTTTTCTGTAACCTCACCTGTACCCTAAACCTTACATTTCGCAAACCCTAACCCTAGCCCTAAACCTAAATCTAACTCCAACCCTACACCTTACCCTAACAAATACACTAATCTTAACCCGTACACTAACACTGACACATTCCCGCAAATGTATTTTGACCCTAAAACATTTGCGTACCATCCCCTGTAACCTAAACCTTACCCGGTCGCTAACCCTAACCCTAGCTCTAAATCTAACCCTAACGCCAACACTACACCTTACCCTAACCCATACACTAAACCTAAAACGGACACTAACACTAACCAGTGCCCTGAAACGTACCCTGACCCTAACACTTTTCCATACCCTCACCTGCACACTAAACCTAATCGTTAGGTAACCCTAACTGTAGACTTAATCCTAACCCTAACACCAACCCTACACCCTATTCTAACCCGTACCCTATATTTAACCCTAACACTAACCCATGCCCTCACACATACTTTGACACTAAAACGTCTCCATACACTCACATGTACCATAAGCCTTAACCGTTCACTAAACCTATCCCTAACCCTAACTCCAACCCTAACGATTATCCTAACCCATAACCTAATCCTAACAATACATTAACACTAACACGTTTCCTAACACATAACCTGACACAAATGCTTTTCCGTACCCTCAACTGTACCCTAAAACTTACCCGTTCACTAACCCTAAGCCTAGCCCTAAACCTAACCCTAACCCAAACACCACACCTTACCCTAAACTGTACACTAATCCTGACACGTACACTAACACTAACTGGTGTCCTAACACATACCCTGACTCTAAAAGTTTTCCGTACCCTCACCTGTACCCTAAACCTTACTGGTTCACTAACCGTAACCCTAGCCCTAAACATAACGCTAACACCAACCTTACAGAATACCCTAAGCCGTACACTAATCTTGACCCGTACACCAAAATTATGCAATGCCATCACACGTACTTTGACACTAACACGTTTCCGTACACTCCTGTACCATAAAACTTACCTGTTCGCTAACTCTAACAGTAGCCCTAAACTTAACCCTAACGCCAACCCTACACATTACCCTAACACGTAACCTAATCCTAACCCATACACTAACACTACACGTGCCTTAACAATTACCCAGACCATAACAGTTTTCCGTATACTCACCTGTACCCTAAACCATACCGTTTGCTATCCTTAACCATAGACCTAAATGTAAAGCTAACCCCAACCCTAAACCTTACCCTAACACGTACCCAATCCTAACCAGTAGACTAACACTAATCCGTGCCTTAACACTTACCCTGACCCTAACACTTTTCCATACACACACCTGAACCCTAAACCTTACCATTCACTAACCCTAACCCTAGGTCTAAACCTAACCATAACCCCAACCCTACACCTAACCCTAACACGTACCCTAATCCGAATCCGTACACTAACACTAACCTGTGCCCTAACATGAACCCTGACCCTAACTCGTTTCCATAAGCTCACCTATACCCTAAATGTTACCTATTCGCTAACCCTAACCCCAACCCTACACCTAAACATAACCCCAACCCTACACCTTTCCCTAACCCATACCCTAATCCTAACCCGTACACTAACACTAACCCGTGCCCTAACACGTACCCTGACCCTAACTTTTTTCCATATCCTCTCCAGTACCCTAAATCTTACTATTCGCTAAACCTATCCATTTCCCGAAACATAACGCTAACACCCACCTCACACCATACCCTAACCCATACACTAATCTTACCCCGTACACCAAAATGAAGCAATGCCCTCACATGTACTTTGACACTAACACGTTTCCGTACCCTCCTGTGTACCGAAAACCTTACCTGTTCGCTAACACTAACCCTAGGTCTAAGCCTAACACTATCCACAACCCTACACAAAATCCTAAGCCGTACCCTAATCCTAATCCATACAATAACACTAACCTGTGCCCTAACACCAAACCTGACCCTAACTCGTTTCCATATGCTTACCTGTACCCTGAATGTTACCTATGCGCTAACCCTAACCCTAACCCTAACCCTAACCCTAACCCCAATCCTACACCTTACCCTAATCCGTACTGTAATCCTAACCCGTACCCTATACTAATCCGTGCCCTGACACATACACGGACCATAACACTTTTCTGTAACCTCACCTGTACCCTAAACCTTACATTTCGCCAACCCTAACCCTAGCCCTAAAGCTAAATCTAACTCCAACACTACACATTACTCTAACACGTACACTAATCTTAACGCGTACACTAACACTGACCCATTCCCGCAAATGTATTTTGACCCTAAAACATTTCCGTACCCTCCCCTGTAACCTAAACCTTACCCGGTCGCTAACCCTAACCCTAGCTCTAAATCTAACCCTAACGCCAACCCTACATCTTACCCTAACCCATACCCGAAACCTAAAATGGACACTAACACTAACCAGTGCCGTGAAACGTACCCTGACCCTAACAGTTTTCCATACACTCACCTGCACGCTAAACCTAATCGTTAGGTAACCCTAACTGTAGACTTAAACCTAACCCTAACACCAACCCTACACCCTATTCTAACCCTTACCCAATATTTAACCCTAACACTAACACATGCCCTCACACGTACTTTGACACTAAAACGTCTCCATACACTCACATGTACCATAAGCCTTAACCGTTCACTAAACCTATCCCTAACCCTAACGCCAACCCTAACCATTACCCTAACCCATACCCTAATCCTAACAATACATTAACACTAACACGTTTCCTAACACATAACCTGAACCAAATGCTTTTCCGTACCCTCAACTGTACCCTAAAACTTACCAGTTCACTAACCCTAAGCCTAGCCCTAAACCTAAACCTAACCCCAACCCAACACCTTACCCTAAACTGTACGCTAATCCTGACACGTACACTAACACTAACGGGTGTCCTAACACATACCCTGACTCTAAAAGTTTTCCGTACCCTCACCTGTACCCTAAACTTTACTGGTTCACTAACCGTATCCCTAGCCCTAAACATAACGCTAACACCAGCCTTACACCATACCCTAACCCGTACACTAATCTTGACCCGTACACCAAAATTATGCAATGCCATCACACGTACTTTGACACTAACACGTTTCCGTACACTCATGTACCATAAAACTTACCTGTTGCAACTCTAACCTTAGCCCTAAACTTAACCCTAACGCCAACACTATACATTACCCTAACCCGTACCCTACTCCTAACCCATACACTAACACTACACATGCTCTAACAGGTACCCTGACCGTAACAGTTTTCCGTACACTCACCTGTACCCTAAACCATACCGTTTGCTATCCTTAACCCTAGACCTAAACGTAACCCTAACCCTAACCCTAACCCTAACCCATCCTTAAACCTTACCCTAATGCGTACCAAATCCTAACCAGTACACTAACACTAATCCATGCCTTAACACTTACCCTGACCCTAACACTTTTCCATACCCACACCTGAACCCTAAACCTTACCATTCACTAACCCTAACCCTAGGTCTAAACCTAACCCTAAATGCAACCCCAACCCTACACCTAACCCTAACATGTACCGTAATCCTAATCCTTAAACTAACACTAAGCTGTGCCCTAACACGAACCCTGGCCCTAACGCATTTCCATACGCTCACCTGTACTCTAATATTACCTATTCGCTAACCCTAACACTAGCCCTAAACCTAAACCTAACCCCAACCCTACACCTTACCCTAACCCATACCCTAATCATAACCCATACACTAACACTAACTCGTGCCCTAACACCTACCCTAACCCTACCCATAACCCTACCCCTACCCCTAACCCTAACCCTAACACTAACCCTAACACTAACCCTAAACTTTACCATTTGTTAACCATAACCCAAACCCCAAACCTAAACCTAACTAAAACCCTACTCCTTACCCTAACACGTACACTAATCTTAACCCGTACACTAACACTAACCCAATACCGCACACGTACTTTGACAATAAGACATTTCCGTATGCTCAGCTGTAACCTAAACCTTACCCGTTCACTAAACTTAACCCCACCCCTTACACTAACCATAACGCCAACAATACCAATTACCCTAACCCGTACCCTAATCCTAACCTATAAACACACACTAACCCCTGCCCTAACATGTACCCTGACCCTAACACTTTTCCATACTCACTCCTGTACCCTAAATCTTACCATTCGCTAACTCTAACCCTATGTCTAAACCTAACCCTAACCCCAACCCTACACCTAACCCTAACACGTACCCTAATCCGAATCCGTACACTAACACTAACCTGTGCCCTAACATGAACCCTGACCCTAACTCGTTTCCATAAGCTCAACTGTATCTTAAATGTTACCTATTCGCTAACCCTAACCCCAACCCTACACCTAAACATAACCCCAACCCTACACCTTTCCCTAACCCATACGCTAATCCTAACCCATACACTAACACTAACCCATGCCCTAACACGTACCCTGACCCTAACACTTTTCCATATCCTCTCCAGTACCCTAAATCTTACCGTTCGCTAAACCTAGCCCTTTCCCTAAACATAATTCTAACAGCAACCTTACACTATACCCTAACCCATACACTAATCTTACCCCGTACACCAAAATTAAGCAATGCCCTGACATGTACTTTGACACTAACACGTTTCCGTACCCTCCTGTGTACTGTAAACCTTAACTGTTCGCTAACACTAACCCTAGGTCTAAGCCTAACACTATCCACAACCCTACACAAAATCCTAAGCCGTACCCTAATCCTAATCCATACAATAACACTAACCTGTGCCCTAACACCAAGCCTGACCCTAACTCGTTTCCGTATGCTTACCTGTACCCTGAATATTACCTATTCGCTAACCCTAACCCTAACCCTAAACCTAACCCTAACCCAAATCCTACACCTTACCCTAATCCGTACTGTAATCCTAACCCGTACCCTATACTAATCCGTGCCCTGACACATACATGGACCATAACACTTTTCTGTAACTTCACCTGTACCCTAAACCTTACATTTCGCCAACACTAACCCTAGCCCTAAAGCTAAATCTAATTCCAACCCTACACCTTACCCTAACACGTACACTAATCTTAACCCGTACACTAACACTGACCCATTCCCGCAAATGTATTTTGACCCTAAAACATTTCCGTACCCTCCCCTGTAACCTAAACCTTACCCGGTCGCTAACCCTAACCCTAGCTCTAAATCTAACCCTAACGCCAACCCTACATCTTACCCTAACCCATACCCTAATCCTAAACCGTACACTAACACTAACCAGTGCCCTGAAACGTACCCTGACCCTAACACTTTTCCATACCCTCACCTGCATGCTAAACCTAATCGTTAGGTAACCCTAACTGTAGACTTAAACCTAACCCTAACACCAAACCTACACCCTATTCTAACCCGTACCCTATATTTAACCCCTACACTAACACTAACCCATGCCCTCACACGTACTTTGACACTAAAACGTCTCCATACACTCACATGTACCATAAGCCTTAACCGTTCACTAAACCTATCCCTAACCCTAACACCAACCCTAACCATTATCCTAACCCATACCCTAATCCTAACCATACATTAACACTAACATGTTTCCTAACACATAACCTGACCCAAACGCTTTTCCGTACCCTCAACTGTACCCTAAAACTTACCCGTTCACTAACCCTAAGCCTAGCCCTAAACCTATATCTAACCTAAACCCCACACCTTACCCTAAACTGTACGCTAATCCTGACACGTACACTAACACTAACAGGTGTCCTAACACATACCCTGACTCTAAAAGTTTTCCGTACCCTCACCTGTATGCTAAACCTTACTTGTTCACTAACCATAACCTAGCCCTAAACATAACGCTAACACCAACCCTACACCATACCCTAACCCGTACACTAATCTTGACCCGTACACCAAAATTATGCAATGCCATCACACGTACTTTGACACTAACACGTTTCCGTACACTCATGTACCATAAAACTTACCTGTTCGCTAACTCTAACCCTAGCCCTAAACTTAACCCTAACGCCAACCCTACACATTACCCTAACCCGTACCCTAATCCTAACCCATACACTAACACTACACGTGCCCTAACAGGTACCCTGACCATAACAGTTTTCCGTACACTCACCTGTACCCTAAACCATACCGTTTGCTATCCTTAACCCTAGACCTAAACGTAAAGGTAACCCCAACCCTAAACCTTAACCTAACACGTACCCAATCCTAACCAGTAGATTAACACTAATCCGTGCCTTAACACTTACCCTGACCCTAACACTTTTCCATACCCACACCTGAACCCTAAACCTTACCATTCACTAACCCTAACCCTAGGTCTAAACCTTACCCTAAACGCAACCCCAACCCTACACCTAACCCTAACATGTACACTAATCCTAATCCTTAAACTAACACTAAGCTGTGCCCTAACACGAACCCTGACCCTAACGCGTTTCCATACGCTCACCTGTACTCTAATGTTACCTATTCGCTAACCCTAACACTAGCCCTAAACCTAAACCTAACCCCAACCCTACACCTTACCCTAACCCATACCCTAATCATAACCCATACAGTAACACTAACTCGTGCCCTAACACTACCCTAAACCTACCCGTAACCCTAACCCTAACCCTAACCCTAACACTAACCCTAAACTTTACCATTTGTTAACCATAACCCTAGCCCCAAACCTAAACCTAACTACAACCCTATTCCTTACCCTAACACGTACACTAATCTTAACCCGTACACTAACACTAACCCAATACTGCACACGTACTTTAACAATAAGACATTTCCGTATGCTCAGCTGTAACGTAAAACTTACCCGTTCACTAAACTTAACCCTACCCCTAAAACTAACCATAACGCCAACCCTACCAATTACCCTAACCCGTTCCCTAATCCTAACCTGTAAACGCACACTAAACCCTGCGCTAAAACGTACCCTGACCCTAACACTTTTCCGTAACCTCACCTGTACCCTACAACTTACTGTTCGCTAACCCTAACCCTAGCCCTAAACCTAGACCAAATCCCAACCGTACACCTTACCCTAACCCGTATGCTCATCGTAAGCCAAACACTAACAGTGACACGTGTCCTAACACATACACTAACCCTAACACTTTTCTGTACCATCACCTGTACCCTAAACCTGACATTTCGCTAACCCTAACCCTAGCCATAAAGCTAACCCTAACTCCAACCCTAAACCTTACCCAAACCGTACCCTAATCCTAACCCGTATACTAATACTAAGCCATGTCCTTACACGTACCCTGACCCTAACACTTTTCCGTACCCTCACCTGTACCCTAAACCTTACCCAGTCGCTAACCCTAACCCTAGCCCTAGCCCTAGCCCTAACCCTAATGCCAACCCTACACCTTACCCTAACCCGTACCCTAATCCCAACCCATACACTAACATTAACCCATGCCCTAACACGTACCCTGACCCTAACACTTTTCCGTATCCTCTCCTGTACCCTAAATCTTACCGTTCGCTAACCCTAACCCTAGCCCTAAACATAACTCTCACACCAACCTCACAGCATACCCTAACCCGTACACTAAACTTAACCCGTACAAAAAAACTAACCCATGCCCTCACATGTACTTTGACGGTAACACGTTTCCGTACGCTCCCGTGTACCGTAAACCTTACCCGTTTGCTAACTCTAACCCTAGCCCTAACCCTAACCATAACAACAACCCTACCCATTTCCCTAACCTGTACCCTAATCCTTACCCGTACACTAACACTAATCCATGCCCTAACACGTACCCTGACCCTAACACTTTTCCATACCCACTCCTGTACCCTAAATCTTACCATTCACTAACCCTAACCCTATGTCTAAACCTAACCCTAACCCCAACCCTACACCTAACCCTAACACGTACCCTAATCCGAATCCGTACACTAACACTAACCTGTGCCCTAACATGAACCCTGACCCTAACTCGTTTCCATAAGCTCACCTGTACCCTAAATATTACCCATTCGCTAACCCTAACCCCAACCCTACACCTAAACATAACCCCAACCCTACACCTTTCCCTAACCCATACCCTAATCCTGACCCGTACACTAACACTAACCCGTGCCCTAACACGTACCCTGACCCTAACACTTTTCCGTATCCTCTCCAGTACCCTAAATCTTACCGTTCGCTAAACCTAGCCCTTTCCCTAAACATAACGCTAACACCCACCTTACACCATACACTAACCCATACACTAATCTTACCCCGTACACCAAAATGAAGCAATGCCCACACATGTACTTTGACACTAACACGTTTCCGTACCCTCCTGTGTACTGACAACCTTACCTGTTCGCTAACACTAACCCTAGGTCTAAGCCTAACACTATCCACAACCCTACACAAAATCCTAAGCCGTACCCTAATCCTAATCCGTACAATAACACTAACCTGTGCCCTAACACCAAGCCTGACCCTAAGTCGTTTCCATATGCTTACCTGTACCCTGAATGTTACCTATTCGCTAACCCTAACCCTAACCCTAACCCCAATCCTACACCTTACCCTAATCCGTACTGTAATCCTAACCCGTCCCTATACTAATCCGTGCCCTGACACATACATGGACCATAACACTTTTCTGTAACCTCACCTGCACCCTAAACCTTACATTTCGCCAACACTAACCCTAGCCCTAAAGCTAAATCTAACTCCAACCCTACACCTTACCCTAACACGTACACTAATCTTAACCCGTACACTAACACTGACCCATTCCCGCAAATGTATTTTGACCCTAAAACATTTCCGTACCCTCCCCTGTAACCTAAACCTTACCCGGTCGCTAACCCTAACCCTAGCTCTAAATCTAACCCTAACGCCAACCCTACACCTTACCCTAAACAATACCCTAAACCTAAACCGTACACTGACACTAACCAGTGCCCTGAAACGTACCCTGACCCTAACACTTTTCCATACCCTCACCTGCACGCTAAACCTAATCGTTAGGTAACCCTAACTGTAGACTTAAACCTAACCCTAACACCAACCCTACACCCTATTCTAACCCGTACCCTATATTTAACCCTAACACTAACCCATGCCCTCACACGTACTATGACACTGAAACGTCTCCATACACTCACATGTACCATAAGCCTTAACCGTTCACTAAACCTATCCCTAACCCTAACGCCAACGCTAACCATTACCCTAACCCATACCCTAATCCTAACCATACATTAACACTAACACGTTTCCTAACACATAACCTGACCCAAATGCTTTTCCGTACCCTCAACTGTACCCTAAAACTTACCCGTTCACTAACCCTAAGCGTATCCCTAAACCTAACCCTAACCCCAACCCCACACTTTACCCTAAACTGTACGCTAATCCTGACACGTACACTGACACTAACAGGTGTCCTAACACATACCCTGACTCTAAAAGGTTTCCGTACCCTCACCTGTACCCTGAACCTTACTGGTTCACTAACCGTATCCCTAGCCCTAAACATAACGCTAACACCAACCCTACACCATACCCTAACCCGTACACTAATCTTGACCCGTACACCAAAATTATGCTATGCCATCACACATACTTTGACACTAACACGTTTCCGTACACTCATGTACCATAAAACTTACCTGTTCGCTAACTCTAACCCTAGCCCTAAACTTAACCCTAACGCCAACCCTACACATTACCCTAACCCGTACCCTAATCCTAACCCATACACTAACACTACACGTGCCCAAACAGGTACCCTGACCATAACTGTTTTCCGTACACTCATCTGTACCATAAACCATACCGTTTGCTATCCTTAACCCTAGACCTAAACGTAAAGCTAACCCCATCCCTAAACCTTACCCTAACGCGTACCCAGTCCTAACCAGTACACTAACACTAATCCGTGCCTTAACACTTACCCTGACCCTAACACTTTTCCATACCCACACCTGAACCCTAAACCTTACCATTCACTAACCCTAACCCTAGGTCTAAACCTAACCCTAAATGCAACCCCAACCCTACACCTAACCCTAACATGTACCGTAATCCTAATCCTTAAACTAACACTAAGCTGTGCCCTAACACGAACCCTGGCCCTAACGCATTTCCATACGCTCACCTGTACTCTAATGTTACCTATTCGCTAACCCTAACACTAGCCCTAAACCTAAACCTAACCCCAACCCTACACCTTACCCTAACCCATACCCTAATCATAACCCATACACTAACACTAACTCGTGCCCTTACACCTACCCTAACCCTACCCCTAACCCTACCCCTAACCCTAACCCTAACCCTAACCCTAACACTAAGCCTAACACTAACCCTAAACTTTACCATTTGTTAACCATAACCCTAGCCCCAAACCTAAACCTAACTACAACCCTACTCCTTACCCTAACACATACACTAATCTTAACCCGTACACTAACACTAACCCAATACCGCACACGTACTTTGACAATAAGACATTTCCATATGCTCAGCTGTAACCTAAACCTGATGTGTTCACTAAACTTAACCCCACCCCTAACACTAACCATAACGCCAACCCTACCAATTACCCTAACCCGTACCCTAATCCTAACCTGTAAACCCACACTAAACCCTGCCCTAACACGTACCCTGACCCTAACACTTTTCCGTAACCTCACCTGTAACCTACACCTTACCATTCGCTAACCCTAACACTAGCCCTAAACCTAGACCAAACCCCAACCGTACACCTTACCCTAACCCGTATGCTAATCCTAAGCCATACACTAACACTGACACGTGTCCTAACACATACACTAACCCTAACACTTTTCTGTACGATCACCTGTACCCTAAACCTGACATTTCGCTAACCCTAAACCTAGCCATAAAGCTAACCCTAACCCCAACCCTAAACCTTACCCAAACCGTACCCTAATCCTAACCAGTATACTAATACTAAGCCATGTCCTGACACGTACCCTGACCCTAACACTTTTCCGTACCCTCACCTGTACCCTAAACCTTACCCATTCGCTAACCCTAACCCTAGCCCTAGCCCTAGCCCTAACCCTAACCCCAACCCTACCCCTTACCCTCACCCGTACCCTAATCCCAACCCATACACTAACATTAACCCATGCCCTAACACGTACCCTGACCCTAACACTTTTCCGTATCCTCTCCTGTACCCTAAATCTTACCGTTCGCTAACCCTAACCCTAGCCCTAAACATAACTCTCACACCAACCTCACAGCATACCTTAACCCGTACACTAAACTTAACCCGTACAAAAAAACTAACCCATGCCCTCACATGTAGTTTGACGGTAACACGTTTCCGTACGCTCCCGTGTACCGTAAACCTTACCCGTTTGCTAACTCTAACCCTAGCCTTAACCCTAACCATAACAGCAACCCTACCCATTTCCCTAACTTGTACCCTAATCCTTACCCGTACACTAACACTAATCCATGCCCTAACACGAACCCTGGCCCTAACGCATTTCCATACGCTCACCTGTACTCTAATGTTACCTATTCGCTAACCCTAACACTAGCCCTAAACCTAAACCTAACCCCAACCCTACACCTTACCCTAACCCATACCCTAATCATAACCCATACACTAACACTAACTCGTGCCCTAACACCTACCCTAACCCTACCCCTAACCCTAAACCTAACACTAACCCTAACACTAACCCTAAACTTTACCATTTGTTAACCATAGCCCTAGCCCCAAACCTAAACCTAACTACAACCCTACTCCTTACCCTAACACGTACACTAATCTTAACCCGTACACTAACACTAACCCAATACCGCACACGTACTTTGACAATAAGACATTTCCGTATGCTCAGCTGTAACCTAAACCTTACCCATTCACTAAACTTAACCCTACCCCTAACACTAACCATAATGCCAACCCTACCAATTACCCTAACCCGTACCCTAATCCTAACCTGTAAACCCACACTAACCCCTGCGCTAACACGTACCCTGACCCTAACACTTTTCCGTAACCTCACATGTACCCTACACCTTACCGTTCGCTAACCCTAACCCTAGCCCTAAACCTAGAACAAACCCCAACCGTACACCTTAACCTAACCCGTATGCTAATCCTAAGCCATACACTAACACTGACACATGTCCTAACACATACACTATCCCTAACACTTTTCTGTACCATCACCTGTACCCTAAACCTGACATTTCGCTAACCCTAACCCTAGCCATAAAGCTAACCCTAACCCCAACCATAAACCTTACCAAAACCATACCTTAATACTAACCAGTATACTAATGCTAAGCCATGTCCTGACACCTACCCTGACCCTAACACTTTTCTGTACCCTCAGCTGTACCCTAACCCTTACCCATTCGCTAACCCTAACCCTAGCCCTAGCCCTAGCCCTAACCCTAACCCCAACCCTACACCTTACCCTAACCCGTACCCTAATCCCAGCCCATACACTAACATTAACCCATGCCCTAACACGTACCCTGACCCTAACACTTTTCCGTATCCTCTCCTGTACCCTAAATCTTACCATTCGCTAACCCTAACCCTGGCCCTAAACATAACTCTCACACCAACCTCACAGCATACCCTAACCCGTACACTAAACTTAACCCGTACAAAAAAACTAACCCATGCCCTCACATGTACTTTGATGGTAACACGTTTCCGTATGCTCCCATGTACAGTAAACCTTACCCGTTTGCTAACACTAACCCTAGCCCTAACCCTAAACATAACAACAACCGTACCCATTTCCCTAACCTGTACCCTAATCCTTACCCGTACACTAACACTAATCCATGCCCTAAGACGTACCCTGACCCTAACACTTTTCCATACCCACTCCTGTACCCTAAATCTTACCATTCACTAACCCTAACCCTATGTCTAAACCTAACCCTAACCCCAACCCTACACCTAACCCTAACACGTACCCTAATCCGAATCCGTACACTAACACTAACCTGTGCCCTAACATGAACCCTGACCCTAACTCGTTTCCATAAGCTCACCTGTACCCTAAATGTTACCTATTCGCTAACCCTAACCCCAACCCTACACCTAAACATAACCCCAACCCTACACCTTTCCCTAACCCATACCCTAATCCTGACCCGTACACTAACACTAACCCGTGCCCTAACACGTACACTGACCCTAACACTTTTCCGTATCCTCTCCAGTACCCTAAATCTTACCGTTCGCTAAACCTAGCCCTTTCCCTAAACATAACGGTAACACCAACCTTGCACCGTATCCTAACCCATACACTAATCTTACCCCGTACACCAAAATGAAGCAATGCCCTCACATATACTTTGACACTAACACATTTCCGTACCCTCCTGTGTACCGTAAACCTTACCTGTTCGCTCACACTAACCCTCGGTCTAAGCCTAACACTATCCACAACCCTACACAAAATCCTAACCCGTACCCTAATCCTAATCCGTACAATAACACTAACCTGTGCCCTAACACCAAGCCTGACCCTAACTCGTTCCCATATGCTTACCTGTACCCTGAATATTACCTATTCGCTAACCCTAACCCTAACCCTAAACCTAACTCTAACCCCAATCCTACACTTTACCCTAATCCGTACTGTAATCCTAACCCGTACCCTAATACTAATACGTGCCCTGACACATACATGGACCATAACACTTTTCTGTAACTTCACCTGTACCCTAAACCTTACATTTTGCCAACACTAACCCTAGCCCTAAAGCTAAATCTAACTCCAACCCTACACCTTACCCTAACACGTACACTAATCTTAACCCGTACACTAACACTGACCCATTCCCGCAAATGAATTTTGACCCTAAAACATTTCCGTACCCTCCCCTGTAACCTAAACCTTGCCCGGTCGCTAACCCTAACCCTAGCTCTAAATCTAACTCTAACCCCAACCCTACATCTTACCCTAACCCATACCCTAATCCTAAACTGTACACTAACACTAACCAGTGCCCTGAAACGTACCCTGACCCTAACACTTTTTCATACCCTCACCTGCACGCTAAACGTAATCATTAGGTAACACTAAGTGTAGACTTAAACCAAACCCTAATACCAACCCTACACCCTATTCTAACCCATACCCTATATTTAACTCCTACACTAACACTAACCCATGCCCTCACACGTACTTTGACACTAAAACGTCTCCATACATTCACATGTACCATAAGCCTTAACCGTTCACTAAACCTATCCCTAACCCTAACGCCAACCCTAACCATTACCCTAACCCATACCCTAATCCTAACCATACATTAACACTAACACGTTTCCTAACACATAACTGACCCAAACGCTTTTCCGTACCCTCAACTGTCCCCTAAAACTTACCCGTTCACTAACCCTAAGCCTAGCCCTAAACCTAACCCTAACCCCAACCCCACACCTTACCCTAAACTGTACGCTAATCCTGACACGTACACTAACACTAACAGGTGTCCTAACACATACCCTGACTCTAAAAGTTTTCCGTACCCTCACCTGTACCCCAAACCTTACTGGTTCACTAACCGTATCCCTAGCCCTAAACATAACGCTAACACCAACCCTACACCATACCCTAACCCGTACACTAATCTTGACCCGTACACCAAAATTATGCAATGCCATCACACGTACTTTGACACTAACACGTTTCCGTACACTCCTGTACCATAAAATTTAACTGTTCGCTAACTCTACCCCTAGCCTTAAACTTAACCCTAACGCCAACCCTACACATTACCCTAACCCGTACCCTAATCCTAACCCATACACTAACACTACACGTGACCTAACAGGTACCCTGACCATAACAGTTTTCCGTACACTCACCTGTACCCTAAACCATACCGTTTGCTATCCTTAACCCTAGACCTAAACGTAAAGCTAAACCCATCCCTAAACCTTACCCTAACACGTACCCAATCCTAACCAGTACACTAACATTAATCCGTGCCTTAACACTTACCCTGAACCTAACACTTTTCCATACCCACACCTGAACCCTAAACCTTACCATTCACTAACCCTAACCCTAGGTCTAAACCTAACCCTAAACCCAACCCCAACCCTACACCTAACCCTAACATGTACACTAATCCTAATCCTTAAACTAACACTAAGCTGTGCCCTAACACGAACCCTGACCCTAACCCGTTTCCATACGCTCACCTGTACTCTAAAGTTACCTATTCGCTAACCCTAACACTAGCCCTAAACCGAAACCTAACCCCAACCCTACACCTTACCCTAACCCATACCCTAATCATAACCCATACAGTAACACTAACTCGTGCCCTAACACCTACCCTAAACCTACCCGTAACCCTAACCCTAACACTAACCCTAACACTAACCCTAAACTTTACCATTTGTTAACCATAACCATAGCCCCAAACCTAAACCTAACTACAACCCTACTCCTTACCCTAACACGTACACTAATCTTAACCCGTACACTAACACTAACCGAATACCGCACACGTACTTTAACAATAAGACATTTCCGTATGCTTAGCTGTAACCTAAACCTTACCCGTTCACTAAACTTAACCCTACCCCTAAAACTAACCATAACGCCAACCCTACCAATTACCCTAACCCATACCCTAATCCTAACCTGTAAACCCACACTAACCGCTGCCCTAACACGTACCCTGACCCTAACACTTTTCAGTAACCTCACCTGTACCCTACAACTTACTGTTCGCTAACCCTAACCCTAGCCCTAAACCTAGACCAAATCCCAACCGTACACCTTACCCTAACCCGTATGCTCATCGTAAGCCAAACACTAACAGTGACACGTGTCCTAACACATACACTAACCCTAACACTTTTCTGTACCATCACCTGTACCCTAAACCTGACATTTCGCTAACCCTAACCCTAGCCATAAAGCTAACCCTAACTCCAACCCTAAACCTTACCCAAACCGTACCCTAATCCTAACCCGTATACTAATACTAAGCCATGTCCTTACACGTACCCTGACCCTAACACTTTTCCGTACCCTCACCTGTACCCTAAACCTTACCCATTCGCTAACCTAACCCTAGCCCTAGCACTAGCCCTAACCCTAACCCCAACCCTAACCCTTACCCTAACCCGTACCCTAATCCGAACCCATACACTAACATTTACCCATGCCCTAACACGTACCCTGACCCTAACACTTTTCCGTATACTCTCCTGTATCCTAAATCTTACCGTTCGCTAACCCTAACCCTAGCCCTAAACATAACTCTCACACCAACCTCACAGCATACCCTAACCCATACACTAATCTTACCCCTACACCAAAATTAAGCAATGCCCTCACATGTACTTTGACACTAACACGTTTCCGTACCCTCCTGTGTACCGTAAACCTTACCTGTTCGCTAACACTAACCCTCGGTCTAAGCCTAACACTATTCACAACCCTACACAAAATCCTAACCCGTACCCTAATCCTAATCCGTACAATAACACTAACCTGTGCCCTAACACCAAGCCTGACCCTAACTCGTTTCCATATGCTTACCTGTACCCTGAATGTTACCTATTCGCTAACCCTTACCCTAACCCTAAACCTAACCCTAACCCCAATCCTACACCTTACCCTAATCCGTACTGTAATCCTAACCCGTACCCTATACTTATCCGTGCCCTGACACATACATGGACCATAACACTTTTCTGTAACCTCACCTGTACCCTAAACCTTACATTTCGCAAACCCTAACCCTAGCCCTAAACCTAAATCTAACTCCAACCCTACACCTTACCCTAACAAATACACTAATCTTAACCCGTACACTAACACTGACACATTCCCGCAAATGTATTTTGACCCTAAAACATTTGCGTACCATCCCCTGTAACCTAAACCTTACCCGGTCGCTAACCCTAACCCTAGCTCTAAATCTAACCCTAACGCCAACACTACACCTTACCCTAACCCATACACTAAACCTAAAACGGACACTAACACTAACCAGTGCCCTGAAACGTACCCTGACCCTAACACTTTTCCATACCCTCACCTGCACACTAAACCTAATCGTTAGGTAACCCTAACTGTAGACTTAATCCTAACCCTAACACCAACCCTACACCCTATTCTAACCCGTACCCTATATTTAACCCTAACACTAACCCATGCCCTCACACATACTTTGACACTAAAACGTCTCCATACACTCACATGTACCATAAGCCTTAACCGTTCACTAAACCTATCCCTAACCCTAACTCCAACCCTAACGATTATCCTAACCCATAACCTAATCCTAACAATACATTAACACTAACACGTTTCCTAACACATAACCTGACACAAATGCTTTTCCGTACCCTCAACTGTACCCTAAAACTTACCCGTTCACTAACCCTAAGCCTAGCCCTAAACCTAACCCTAACCCAAACACCACACCTTACCCTAAACTGTACACTAATCCTGACACGTACACTAACACTAACTGGTGTCCTAACACATACCCTGACTCTAAAAGTTTTCCGTACCCTCACCTGTACCCTAAACCTTACTGGTTCTCTAACCGTAACCCTAGCCCTAAACATAACGCTAACACCAACCTTACACAATACCCTAAGCCGTACACTAATCTTGACCCGTACACCAAAATTATGCAATGCCATCACACGTACTTTGACACTAACACGTTTCCGTACACTCCTGTACCATAAAACTTACCTGTTCGCTAACTCTAACAGTAGCCCTAAACTTAACCCTAACGCCAACCCTACACATTACCCTAACACGTAACCTAATCCTAACCCATACACTAACACTACACGTGCCTTAACAATTACCCAGACCATAACAGTTTTCCGTACACTCACCTGTACCCTAAACCATACCATTTGCTATCCTTAACCCTAGACCTAAATGTAAAGCTAACCCCAACCCTAAACCTTACCCTAACACGTACCCAATCCTAACCAGTAGACTAACACTAATCCGTGCCTTAACACTTACCCTGACCCTAACACTTTTCCATACACACACCTGAACCCTAAACCTTACCATTCACTAACCCTAACCCTAGGTCTAAACCTAACCATAACCCCAACCCTACACCTAACCCTAACACGTACCCTAATCCGAATCCGTACACTAACACTAACCTGTGCCCTAAGATGAACCCTGACCCTAACTCGTTTCCATAAGCTCACCTATACCCTAAATGTTACCTATTCGCTAACCCTAACCCCAACCCTACACCTAAACATAACCCCAACCCTACACCTTTCCCTAACCCATACCCTAATCCTAACCCGTACACTAACACTAACCCGTGCCCTAACACGTACCCTGACCCTAACTTTTTTCCATATCCTCTCCAGTACCCTAAATCTTACTATTGGCTAAACCTATCCATTTCCTGAAACATAACGCTAACACCCACCTCACACCATACCCTAACCCATACACTAATCTTACCCGTACACCAAAATTAAGCAATGCCCTCACATGTACTTTGACACTAACACGTTTCCGTACCCTCCTGTGTACCGAAAACCTTACCTGTTCGCTAACACTAACCCTAGGTCTAAGCCTAACACTATCCACAACCCTACACAAAATCCTAAGCCGTACCCTAATCCTAATCCATACAATAACACTAACCTGTGCCCTAACACCAAACCTGACCCTAACTCGTTTCCATATGCTTACCTGTACCCTGAATGTTACCTATTCGCTAACCCTAACCCTAACCCTAACCCTAATCCTAACCCCAATCCTACACCTTACCCTAATCCGTACTGTAATCCTAACCCGTACCCTATACTAATCCGTGCCCTGACACATACATGGACCATAACACTTTTCTGTAACCTCACCTGTACCCTAAACCTTACATTTCGCCAACCCTAACCCTAGCCCTAAAGCTAAATCTAACTCCAACACTACACATTACTCTAACACGTACACTAATCTTAACCCGAACACTAACACTGACCCATTCCCGCAAAAGTATTTTGACCCTAAAACATTTCCGTACCCTCCCCTGTAACCTAAACCTTACCCGGTCGCTAACCCTAACCCTAGCTCTAAATCTAACCCTAACGCCAACCCTACATCTTACCCTAACCCATACCCGAAACCTAAAATGGACACTAACACTAACCAGTGCCGTGAAATGTACCCTGACCCTAACAGTTTTCCATACACTCACCTGCACGCTAAACCTAATTGTTAGGTAACCCTAACTGTAGACTTAAACCTAACCCTAACACCAACCCTACACCCTATTCTAACCCTTACCCAATATTTAACCCTAACACTAACCCATGCCCTCACACGTACTTTGACACTAAAACGTCTCCATACACTCACATGTACCATAAGCCTTAACCGTTCACTAAACCTATCCCTAACCCTAACGCCAACCCTAACCATTACCCTAACCCATACCCTAATCCTAACAATACATTAACACTAACACGTTTCCTAACACATAACCTGACCCAAATGCTTTTCCGTACCCTCAACTGTACCCTAAAACTTACCAGTTCACTAACCCTAAGCCTAGCCCTAAACCTAAACCTAACCCCAACCCAACACCTTACCCTAAACTGTACGCTAATCCTGACACGTACACTAACACTAACAGGTGTCCTAACACATACCCTGACTCTAAAAGTTTTCCGTACCCTCACCTGTACCCGAAACCTTACTGGTTCACTAACCGTATCCCTAGCCCTAAACATAACGCTAACACCAACCTTACACCATACCCTAACCCGTACACTAATCTTGACCCGTACACCAAAATTATGCAATGCCATCACACGTACTTTGACACTAACACGTTTCCGTACACTCATGTACCATAAAACTTACCTGTTTGCTAACTCTAACCCTAGCCCTAAACTTAACCCTAACGCCAACCCTACACATTACCCTAACCCGTACCCTACTCCTAACCCATACACTAACACTACACATGCCCTAACAGGTACCCTGACCGTAACAGTTTTCCGTACACTCACCTGTACCCTAAAACATACCGTTTGCTATCCTTAACCCTAGACCTAAACGTAACCCTAACCCTAACCCTAACCCTAACCCATCCTTAAACCTTACCCTAATGCGTACCAAATCCTAACCAGTACACTAACACTAATCCATGCCTTAACACTTACCCTGACCCTAACACTTTTCCATACCCACACCTGAACCCTAAACCTTACCATTCACTAACCCTAACCCTAGGTCTAAACCTAACCCTAAATGCATCCCCAACCCTACACCTAACCCTAACATGTACCGTAATCCTAATCCTTAAACTAACACTAAGCTGTGCCCTAACACGAACCCTGGCCCTAACGCATTTCCATACGCTCACCTGTACTCTAATGTTACCTATTCGCTAACCCTAACACTAGCCCTAAACCTAAACCTAACCCCAACCCTACACCTTACCCTAACCCATACCCTAATCATAACCCATACACTAACACTAACTCGTGCCCTAACACCTACCCTAACCCTACCCATAACCCTACCCCTAACCCTAACCCTAACCCTAACACTAACCCTAACACTAACCCTAAACTTTACCATTTGTTAACCATAACCCAAACCCCAAACCTAAACCTAACTACAACCCTACTCCTTACCCTAACACGTACACTAATCTTAACCCGTACACTAACACTAACCCAATACCGCACACGTACTTTGACAATAAGACATTTCCGTATGCTCAGCTGTAACCTAAACCTTACCCGTTCACTAAACTTAACCCCACCCCTTACACTAACCATAACGCCAACAATACCAATTACCCTAACCCGTACCCTAATCCTAACCTATAAACACACACTAACCCCTGCCCTAACATGTACCCTGACCCTAACACTTTTCCATACTCACTCCTGTACCCTAAATCTTACCATTCGCTAACTCTAACCCTATGTCTAAACCTAACCCTAACCCCAACCCTACACCTAACCCTAACACGTACCCTAATCCGAATCCGTACACTAACACTAACCTGTGCCCTAACATGAACCCTGACCCTAACTCGTTTCCATAAGCTCAACTGTATCTTAAATGTTACCTATTCGCTAACCCTAACCCCAACCCTACACCTAAACATAAACCCAACCCTACACCTTTCCCTAACCCATACGCTAATCCTAACCCATACACTAACACTAACCCATGCCCTAACACGTAACCTGACCCTAACACTTTTCCATATCCTCTCCAGTACCCTAAATCTTACCGTTCGCTAAACCTAGCCCTTTCCCTAAACATAACTCTAACAGCAACCTTACACTATACCCTAACCCATACACTAATCTTACCCCGTACACCAAAATTAAGCAATGCCCTCACATGTACTTTGACACTAACACGTTTCCGTACCCTCCTGTGTACTGTAAACCTTAACTGTTCGCTAACACTAACCCTAGGTCTAAGCCTAACACTATCCACAACCCTACACAAAATCCTAAGCCGTACCCTAATCCTAATCCGTACAATAACACTAACCTGTGCCCTAACACCAAGCCTGACCCTAACTCGTTTCCGTATGCTTACCTGTACCCTGAATATTACCTATTCGCTAACCCTAACCCTAACCCTAAACCTAACCCTAACCCAAATCCTACACCTTACCCTAATCCGTAGTGTAATCCTAACCCGTACCCTATAGTAATCCGTGCCCTGACACATACATGGACCATAACACTTTTCTGTAACTTCACCTGTACCCTAAACCTTACATTTCGCCAACACTAACCCTAGCCCTAAAGCTAAATCTAACTCCAACCCTACACCTTAACCTAACACGTACACTAATCTTAACCCGTACACTAACACTGACCCATTCCCGCAAATGTATTTTGACCCTAAAACATTTCCGTACCCTCCCCTGTAACCTAAACCTTACCCGGTCGCTAACCCTAACCCTAGCTCTAAATCTAACCCTAACGCCAACCCTACATCTTACCCTAACCCATACCCTAATCCTAAACCGTACACTAACACTAACCAGTGCCCTGAAACGTACCCTGACCCTAACACTTTTCCATACCCTCACCTGCATGCTAAACCTAATCGTTAGGTAACCCTAACTGTAGACTTAAACCTAACCCTAACACCAACCCTACACCCTATTCTAACCCGTACCCTATATTTAACCCTAACACTAACCCATGCCCTCACACGTACTATGACACTGAAACGTCTCCATACACTCACATGTACCATAAGCCTTAACCGTTCACTAAACCTATCCCTAACCCTAACGCCAACGCTAACCATTACCCTAACCCATACCCTAATCCTAACCATACATTAACACTAACACGTTTCCTAACACATAACCTGACACAAATGCTTTTCCGTACCCTCAACTGTACCCTAAAACTTACCCGTTCACTAACCCTAAGCCTAGCCCTAAACCTAACCCTAACCCCAACCCCACACTTTACCCTAAACTGTACGCTAATCCTGACACGTACACTGACACTAACAGGTGTCCTAACACATACCCTGACTCTAAAAGGTTTCCGTACCCTCACCTGTACCCTGAACCTTACTGGTTCACTAACCGTATCCCTAGCCCTAAACATAACGCTAACACCAACCCTACACCATACCCTAACCCGTACACTAATCTTGACCCGTACACCAAAATTATGCTATGCCATCACACATACTTTGACACTAACACGTTTCCGTACACTCATGTACCATAAAACTTACCTGTTCGCTAACTCTAACCCTAGCCCTAAACTTAACCCTAACGCCAACCCTACACATTACCCTAACCCGTACCCTAATCCTAACCCATACACTAACACTACACGTGCCCAAACAGGTACCCTGACCATAACTGTTTTCCGTACACTCATCTGTACCATAAACCATACCGTTTGCTATCCTTAACCCTAGACCTAAACGTAAAGCTAACCCCATCCCTAAACCTTACCCTAACGCGTACCCAGTCCTAACCAGTACACTAACACTAATCCGTGCCTTAACACTTACCCTGACCCTAACACTTTTCCATACCCACACCTGAACCCTAAACCTTACCATTCACTAACCCTAACCCTAGGTCTAAACCTAACCCTAAATGCAACCCCAACCCTACACCTAACCCTAACATGTACCGTAATCCTAATCCTTAAACTAACACTAAGCTGTGCCCTAACACGAACCCTGGCCCTAACGCATTTCCATACGCTCACCTGTACTCTAATGTTACCTATTCGCTAACCCTAACACTAGCCCTAAACCTAAACCTAACCCCAACCCTACACCTTACCCTAACCCATACCCTAATCATAACCCATACACTAACACTAACTCGTGCCCTTACACCTACCCTAACCCTACCCCTAACCCTACCCCTAACCCTAACCCTAACCCTAACCCTAACACTAAGCCTAACACTAACCCTAAACTTTACCATTTGTTAACCATAACCCTAGCCCCAAACCTAAACCTAACTACAACCCTACTCCTTACCCTAACACATACACTAATCTTAACCCGTACACTAACACTAACCCAATACCGCACACGTACTTTGACAATAAGACATTTCCATATGCTCAGCTGTAACATAAACTTGATGTGTTCACTAAACTTAACCCCACCCTTAACACTAACCATAACGCCAACCCTACCAATTACCCTAACCCGTACCCTAATCCTAACCTGTAAACCCACACTAAACCCTGCCCTAACACGTACCCTGACCCTAACACTTTTCCGTAACCTCACCTGTAACCTACACCTTACCATTCGCTAACCCTAACACTAGCCCTAAACCTAGACCAAACCCCAACCGTACACCTTACCCTAACCCGTATGCTAATCCTAAGCCATACACTAACACTGACACGTGTCCTAACACATACACTAACCCTAACACTTTTCTGTACGATCACCTGTACCCTAAACCTGACATTTCGCTAACCCTAAACCTAGCCATAAAGCTAACCCTAACCCCAACCCTAAACCTTACCCAAACCGTACCCTAATCCTAACCAGTATACTAATACTAAGCCATGTCCTGACACGTACCCTGACCCTAACACTTTTCCGTACCCTCACCTGTACCCTAAACCTTACCCATTCGCTAACCCTAACCCTAGCCCTAGCCCTAGCCCTAACCCTAACCCCAACCCTACCCCTTACCCTCACCCGTACCCTAATCCCAACCCATACACTAACATTAACCCATGCCCTAACACGTACCCTGACCCTAACACTTTTCCGTATCCTCTCCTGTACCCTAAATCTTACCGTTCGCTAACCCTAACCCTAGCCCTAAACATAACTCTCACACCAACCTCACAGCATACCCTAACCCGTACACTAAACTTAACCCGTACAAAAAAACTAACCCATGCCCTCACATGTACTTTGACGGTAACACGTTTCCGTACGCTCCCGTGTACCGTAAACCTTACCCGTTTGCTAACTCTAACCCTAGCCTTAACCCTAACCATAACAGCAACCCTACCCATTTCCCTAACTTGTACCCTAATCCTTACCCGTACACTAACACTAATCCATGCCCTAACACGAACCCTGGCCCTAACGCATTTCCATACGCTCACCTGTACTCTAATGTTACCTATTCGCTAACCCTAACACTAGCCCTAAACCTAAACCTAACCCCAACCCTACACCTTACCCTAACCCATACCCTAATCATAACCCATACACTAACACTAACTCGTGCCCTAACACCTACCCTAACCCTACCCCTAACCCTAAACCTAACACTAACCCTAACACTAACCCTAAACTTTACCATTTGTTAACCATAGCCCTAGCCCCAAACCTAAACCTAACTACAACCCTACTCCTTACCCTAACACGTACACTAATCTTAACCCGTACACTAACACTAACCCAATACCGCACACGTACTTTGACAATAAGACATTTCCGTATGCTCAGCTGTAACCTAAACCTTACCCATTCACTAAACTTAACCCTACCCCTAACACTAACCATAATGCCAACCCTACCAATTACCCTAACCCGTACCCTAATCCTAACCTGTAAACCCACACTAACCCCTGCGCTAACACGTACCCTGACCCTAACACTTTTCCGTAACCTCATATGTACCCTACACCTTACCGTTCGCTAACCCTAATCCTAGCCCTAAACCTAGAACAAACCCCAACCGTACACCTTAACCTAACCCGTATGCTAATCCTAAGCCATACACTAACACTGACACATGTCCTAACACATACACTATCCCTAACACTTTTCTGTACAATCACCTGTACCCTAAACCTGACATTTCGCTAACCCTAACCCTAGCCATAAAGCTAACCCTAACCCCAACCATAAACCTTACCAAAACCATACCCTAATCCTAACCAGTATACTAATACTAAGCCATGTCCTGACACCTACCCTGACCCTAACACTTTTCTGTACCCTCAGCTGTACCCTAACCCTTACCCAATGGCTAACCCTAACACTAGCCCTAGCCCTAGCCCTAACCCTAACCCCAACCCTACACCTTACCCTAACCCGTACCCTTATCCCAGCCCATACACTAACATTAACCCATGCCCTAACACGTACCCTGACCCTAACACTTTTCCGTATCCTCTCCTGTACCCTAAATCTTACCATTCGCTAACCCTAACCCTAGCCCTAAACATAACTCTCACACCAAAATCACAGCATACCCTAACCCGTACACTAAACTTAACCCGTACAAAAAAACTAAACCATGCCCTCACATGTACTTTGATGGTAACACGTTTCCATATGCTCCCATGTACCGTAAACCTTACCCGTTTGCTAACTCTAACCCTAGCCCTAACCCTAAACATAACAACAACCGTACCCATTTCCCTAACCTGTACCCTAATCCTTACCCGTTCACTAACACTAATCCATGCCCTAACACGTACCCTGACCCTAACACTTTTCCATACCCACTCCTGTACCCTAAATCTTACCATTCACTAACCCTAACCCTATGTCTTAACCTAACCCTAACCCCAACCCTACACCTAACCCTAACACGTACCCTAATCCGAATCCGTACACTAACACTAACCTGTGCCCTAACATGAACCCTGACCCTAACTCGTTTCCATAAGCTCACCTGTACCCTAAATGTTACCTATTCGCTAACCCTAACCCCAACCCTACTCCTAAACATAACCCCAACCCTACACCTTTCCCTAACCCATACCCTAATCCTAACCCGTACACTAACACTAACCCGTGCCCTAACACGTACCCTGACCCTAACACTTTTCTGTATCCTCTCCAGTACCCTAAATCTTACCGTTCGGTAAACCTAGCCCTTTCCCTAAACATAACGGTAACACCAACCTTGCACCGTATCCTAACCCATACACTAATCTTACCCCGTACACCAAAATGAAGCAATGCCCTCACATGTACTTTGACACTAACACGTTTCCGTACCCTCCTGTGTACCGTAAACCTTACCTGTTCGCTAACACTAACCCTCGGTCTAAGCCTAACACTATCCACAACCCTACAGAAAATCCTAACCCGTACCCTAATCCTAATCCGTACAATAACACTAACCTGTGCACTAACACCAAGCCTGACCCTAACTCGTTCCCATATGCTTACCTGTACCCTGAATATTACCTATTCGCTAACCCTAACCCTAAACCTAAACCTAACCCTAACCCCAATCCTACACTTTACCCTAATCCGTACTGTAATCCTAACCCGTACCCTAATACTAATACGTGCCCTGACACATACATGGACCATAACACTTTTCTGTAACCTCACCTGTACCCTAAACCTTACATTTCGCCAACCCTAACCCTAGCCCTAAAGCTAAATCTAACTCCAACCCTACACCTTACCCTAACACGTACACTAATCTTAACCCGTACACTAACACTGACCCATTCCCGCAAATGTATTTTGACCCTAAAACATTTCCGTACCCTCCCCTGTAACCTAAACCTTGCCCGGTCGCTAACCCTAACCCTAGCTCTAAATCTAACTCTAACCCCAACCCTACATCTTACCCTAACCCATACCCTAATCCTAAACTGTACACTAACACTAACCAGTGCCCTGAAACGTACCCTGACCCTAACACTTTTTCATACCCTCACCTGCACGCTAAACGTAATCATTAGGTAACACTAAGTGTAGACTTAAACCTAACCCTAATACCAGCCCTACACCCTATTCTAACCCATACCCATATTTAACTCCTACACTAACACTAACCCATGCCCTCACACGTACTTTGACACTAAAACGTCTCCATACATTCACATGTACCATGAGCCTTAACCGTTCACTAAACCTATCCCTAACCCTAACGCCAACCCTAACCATTACCCTAACCCATACCCTAATCCTAACCATACATTAACATTAACACGTTTCCTAACACATAACTGACCCAAACGCTTTTCCGTACCCTCAACTGTCCCCTAAAACTTACCCGTTCACTAACCCTAAGCCTAGCCCTAAACCTAACCCTAACCCCAACCCCACACCTTACCCTAAACTGTACGCTAATCCTGACACGTACTCTAACACTAACAGGTGTCCTAACACATACCCTGGCTCTAAAAGTTTTCCGTACCCTCACCTGTACCCCAAACCTTACTGGTTCACTAACCATATCCCTAGCCCTAAACATAACGCTAACACCAACCCTACACCATACCCTAACCTGTACACTAATCTTGACCCGTACACCAAAATTATGCAATGCCATCACACGTACTTTGACACTAACACGTTTCCGTACACTCCTGTACCATAAAATTTAACTGTTCGCTAACTCTAGCCCTAGCCTTAAACTTAACCCTAACGCCAACCCTACACATTACCCTAACCCGTACCCTAATCCTAACCCATACACTAACACTACACGTGCCCTAACAGGTACCCTGACCATAACAGTTTTCCGTACACTCACCTGTACCCTAAACCATACCGTTTGCTATCCTTAACCCTAGACCTAAACGTAAAGCTAAACCCATCCCTAAACCTTACCCTAACACGTACCCAATCCTAACCAGTACACTAACACTAATCCGTGCCTTAACACTTACCCTGAACCTAACACTTTTCCATACCCACACCTGAACCCTAAACCTTACCATTCACTAACCCTAACCCTAGGTCTAAACCTAACCCTAAACCCAACCCCAACCCTACACCTAACCCTAACATGTACACTAATCCTAATCCTTAAACTAACACTAAGCTGTGCCCTAACACGAACCCTGACCCTAACCCGTTTCCATACGCTCACCTGTACTCTAAAGTTACCTATTCGCTAACCCTAACACTAGCCCTAAACCTAAACCTAACCCCAACCCTACACCTTACCCTAACCCATACCCTAATCATAACCCATACAGTAACACTAACTCGTGCCCTAACACCTACCCTAAACCTACCCGTAACCCTAACCCTAACACTAACCCTAACACTAACCCTAAACTTTACCATTTGTTAACCATAACCATAGCCCCAAACCTAAACCTAACTACATCCCTACTCCTTACCCTAACACGTACACTAATCTTAACCCGTACACTAACACTAACCCAATACCGCACATGTACTTTAACAATAAGACATTTCCGTATGCTTAGCTGTAACCTAAACCTTACCCGTTCACTAAACTTAACCCTACCCCTAAAACTAACCATAACGCCAACCCTACCAATTACCCTAACCCATACCCTAATCCTAACCTGTAAACCCACACTAACCGCTGCCCTAACACGTACCCTGACCCTAACACTTTTCCGTAACCTCACCTGTACCCTACAACTTACTGTTCGCTAACCCTAACCCTAGCCCTAAACCTAGACCAAATCCCAACCGTACACCTTACGCTAACCCGTATGCTAATCCTAAGGCAAACACTAACACTGACACGTGTCCTAACACATACACTAACCCTAACATATTTCTGTACCATCACCTGTACCCTAAACCTGACATTTCGCTAACCCTAAACCTAGCCATAAAGCTAACCCTAACTCCAACCCTAAACCTTACCCAAACCGTACCCTAATCCTAACCCGTATACTAATACTAAGCCATGTCCTGACACGTACCCTGACCCTAACACTTTTCCGTACCCTCACCTGTACCCTAAACCTTACCCATTCGCTAACCTAACCCTAGCCCTAGCCCTAGCCCTAACCCTAACCCCAACCCTAACCCTTACCCTAACCCGTACCCTAATCCGAACCCATACACTAACATTAACACATGCCCTAACACGTACCCTGACCGTAACACTTTTCCGTATACTCTCCTGTATCCTAAATCTTACCGTTCGCTAACCCTAACCCTAGCCCTAAATATAACTCTCACACCAACCTCACAGCATACCCTAACCCATACACTAATCTTACCCCGTACACCAAAATTAAGCAATGCCCTCACATGTACTTTGACACTAACACGTTTCCGTACCCTCCTGTGTACCGTAAACCTTACCTGTTCGCTAACACTAACCCTCGGTCTAAGCCTAACACTATTCACAACCCTACACAAAATCCTAACCCGTACCCTAATCCTAATCCGTACAATAACACTAACCTGTGCCCTAACACCAAGCCTGACCCTAACTCGTTTCCATATGCTTACCTGTACCCTGAATGTTACCTATTCGCTAACCCTTACCCTAACCCTAAACCTAACCCTAACCCCAATCCTACACCTTACCCTAATCCGTACTGTAATCCTAACCCGTACCCTATACTTATCCGTGTCCTGACACATACATGGACCATAACACTTTTCTGTAACCTCACCTGTACCCTAAACCTTACATTTCGCCAACCCTAACCCTAGCCCTAAATCTAAATCTAACTCCAACCCTACACCTTACCCTAACAAATACACTAATCTTAACCCGTACACTAACACTGACCCATTCCCGCAAATGTATTTTGACCCTAAAACATTTCCGTACCATCCCCTGTAACCTAAACCTTACCCGGTCGCTAACCCTAACCCTAGCTCTAAATCTAACCCTAACGCCAACACTACACCTTACCCTAACCCATACACTAAACCTAAAACGGACACTAACACTAACCAGTGCCCTGAAACGTACCCTGACCCTAAAACTTTTCCATACCCTCACCTGCACACTAAACCTAATCGTTAGGTAACCCTAACTGTAGACTTAATCCTAACCCTAACACCAACCCTACACCCTATTCTAACCCGTACCCTATATTTAACCCTAACACTAACCCATGCCCTCACACATACTTTGACACTAAAACGTCTCCATACACTCACATGTACCATAAGCCTTAACCGTTCACTAAACCTATCCCTAACCCTAACGCCAACCCTAACCATTATCCTAACCCATAACCTAATCCTAACAATACATTAACACTAACACGTATCCTAACACATAACCTGACCCAAATGCTTTTCCGTACCCTCAACTGTACCCTAAAACTTACCCGTTCACTAACCCTAAGCCTAGCCCTAAACCTAACCCTAACCCAAACCCCACACCTTACCCTAAACTGTACACTAATCCTGACACGTACACTAACACTAACTGGTGTCCTAACACATACCCTGACTCTAAAAGTTTTCCGTACCCTCACCTGTACCCTAAACCTTACTGGTTCACTAACTGTAACCCTAGCCCTAAACATAACGCTAACACCAACCTTACAGAATACCCTAAGCCGAACACTAATCTTGACCCGTACACCAAAATTATGCAATGCCATCACACGTACTTTGACACTAACACGTTTCTGTACACTCATGTACCATAAAACTTACCTGTTCGCTAACTCTAACAGTAGCCCTAAACTTAACCCTAACGCCAACCCTACACATTACCCTAACACGTAACCTAATCCTAACCCATACACTAACACTACACGTGCCTTAACAATTACCCAGACCATAACAGTTTTCCGTATACTCACCTGTACCCTAAACCATACCGTTTGCTATCCTTAACCCTAGACCTAAATGTAAAGCTAACCCCAACCCTAAACCTTACCCTAACACGTACCCAATCCTAACCAGTAGACTAACACTAATCCGTGCCTTAACACTTACCCTGACCCTAACACTTTTCCATACACACACCTGAACCCTAAACCTTACCATTCACTAACCCTAACCCTAGGTCTAAACCTAACCATAACCCCAACCCTACACCTAACCCTAACACGTACCCTAATCCGAATCCGTACACTAACACTAACCTGTGCCCTAAGATGAACCCTGACCCTAACTCGTTTCCATAAGCTCACCTATACCCTAAATGTTACCTATTCGCTAACCCTAACCCCAACCCTACACCTAAACATAACCCCAACCCTACACCTTTCCCTAACCCATACACTAATCCTAACCCGTACACTAACACTAACCCGTGCCCTAACACGTACCCTGACCCTAACTTTTTTCCATATCCTCTCCAGTACCCTAAATCTTACTATTCGCTAAACCTATCCATTTCCCGAAACATAACGCTAACACCCACCTCACACCATACCCTAACCCATACACTAATCTTACCCCGTACACCAAAATGAAGCAATGCCCTCACATGTACTTTGACACTAACACGTTTCCGTACCCTCCTGTGTACCGAAAACCTTACCTGTTCGCTAACACTAACCCTAGGTCTAAGCCTAACACTATCCACAACCCTACACAAAATCCTAAGCCGTACCCTAATCCTAATCCATACAATAACACTAACCTGTGCCCTAACACCAAACCTGACCCTAACTCGTTTCCATATGCTTACCTGTACCCTGAATGTTACCTATTCGCTAACCCTAACCCTAACCCTAACCCCAATCCTACACCTTACCCTAATCCGTACTGTAATCCTAACCCGTACCCTATACTAATCCGTGCCCTGACACATACATGGACCATAACACTTTTCTGTAACCTCACCTGTACCCTAAACCTTACATTTCGCCAACCCTAACCCTAGCCCTAAAGCTAAATCTAACTCCAACACTACACATTACTCTAACACGTACACTAATCTTAACCCGTACACTAACACTGACCCATTCCCGCAAATGTATTTTGACCCTAAAACATTTCCGTACCCTCCCCTGTAACCTAAACCTTACCCGGTCGCTAACCCTAACCCTAGCTCTAAATCTAACCCTAACGCCAACCCTACATCTTACCCTAACCCATACCCGAAACCTAAAATGGACACTAACACTAACCAGTGCCGTGAAACGTACCCTGACCCTAACAGTTTTCCATACACTCACCTGCACGCTAAACCTAATCGTTAGGTAACCCTAACTGTAGACTTAAACCTAACCCTAACACCAACCCTACACCCTATTCTAACCCTTACCCAATATTTAACCCTAACACTAACACATGCCCTCACACGTACTTTGACACTAAAACGTCTCCATACACTCACATGTACCATAAGCCTTAACCGTTCACTAAACCTATCCCTAACCCTAACGCCAACCCTAACCATTACCCTAACCCATACCCTAATCCTAACAATACATTAACACTAACACGTTTCCTAACACATAACCTGAACCAAATGCTTTTCCGTACCCTCAACTGTACCCTAAAACTTACCAGTTCACTAACCCTAAGCCTAGCCCTAAACCTAAACCTAACCCCAACCCAACACCTTACCCTAAACTGTACGCTAATCCTGACACGTACACTAACACTAACGGGTGTCCTAACACATACCCTGACTCTAAAAGTTTTCCGTACCCTCACCTGTACCCTAAACTTTACTGGTTCACTAACCGTATCCCTAGCCCTAAACATAACGCTAACACCAGCCTTACACCATACCCTAACCCGTACACTAATCTTGACCCGTACACCAAAATTATGCAATGCCATCACACGTACTTTGACACTAACACGTTTCCGTACACTCATGTACCATAAAACTTACCTGTTCGCTAACTCTAACCTTAGCCCTAAACTTAACCCTAACGCCAACCCTATACATTACCCTAACCCGTACCCTACTCCTAACCCATACACTAACACTACACATGCTCTAACAGGTACCCTGACCGTAACAGTTTTCCGTACACTCACCTGTACCCTAAACCATACCGTTTGCTATCCTTAACCCTAGACCTAAACGTAACCCTAACCCTAACCCTAACCCTAACCCATCCTTAAACCTTACCCTAATGCGTACCAAATCCTAACCAGTACACTAACACTAATCTATGCCTTAACACTTACCCTGACCCTAACACTTTTCCATACCCACACCTGAACCCTAAACCTTACCATTCACTAACCCTAACCCTAGGTCTAAACGTAACCCTAAATGCAACCCCAACCCTACACCTAACCCTAACATGTGCCGTAATCCTAATCCTTAAACTAACACTAAGCTGTGCCCTAACACGAACCCTGGCCCTAACGCATTTCCATACGCTCACCTGTACTCTAATGTTACCTATTCGCTAACCCTAACACTAGCCCTAAACCTAAACCTAACCCCAACCCTACACCTTACCCTAACCCATACCCTAATCATAACCCATACACTAACACTAACTCGTGCCCTAACACCTACCCTAACCCTACCCATAACCCTACCCCTAACCCTAACCCTAACCCTAACACTAAGCCTAACACTAACCCTAAACTTTACCATTTGTTAACCATAACCCAAACCCCAAACCTAAACCTAACTACAACCCTACTCCTTACCCTAACACGTACACTAATCTTAACCCGTACACTAACACTAACCCAATACCGCACACGTACTTTGACAATAATACATTTCCGTATGCTCAGCTGTAACCTAAACCTTACCCGTTCACTAAACTTAACCCCACCCCTTACACTAACCATAACGCCAACAATACCAATTACCCTAACCCGTACCCTAATCCTAACCTATAAACACACACTAACCCCTGCCCTAACATGTACCCTGACCCTAACACTTTTCCATACTCACTCCTGTACCCTAAATCTTACCATTCGCTAACTCTAACCCTATGTCTAAACCTAACCCTAACCCCAACCCTACACCTAACCCTAACACGTACCCTAATCCGAATCCGTACACTAACACTAACCTGTGCCCTAACATGAACCCTGACCCTAACTCGTTTCCATAAGCTCAACTGTATCTTAAATGTTACCTATTCGCTAACCCTAACCCCAACCCTACACCTAAACATAACCCCAACCCTACACCTTTCCCTAACCCATACGCTAATCCTAACCCATACACTAACACTAACCCATGCCCTAACACGTACCCTGACCCTAACACTTTTCCATATCCTCTCCAGTACCCTAAATCTTACCGTTCGCTAAACCTAGCCCTTTCCCTAAACATAATTCTAACATCAACCTTACACTATACCCTAACCCATACACTAATCTTACCCCGTACACCAAAATTAAGCAATGCCCTCACATGTACTTTGACACTAACACGTTTCCGTACCCTCCTGTGTACTGTAAACCTTAACTGTTCGCTAACACTAACCCTAGGTCTAAGCCTAACACTATCCACAACCCTACACAAAATCCTAAGCCGTACCCTAATCCTAATCCGTACAATAACACTAACCTGTGCCCTAACACCAAGCCTGACCCTAACTCGTTTCCGTATGCTTACCTGTACCCTGAATATTACCTATTCACTAACCCTAACCCTAACCCTAAACCTAACCCTAACCCAAATCCTACACCTTACCCTAATCCGTACTGTAATCCTAACCCGTACCCTATACTAATCTGTGCCCTGACACATACATGGACCATAACACTTTTCTGTAACTTCACCTGTACCCTAAACCTTACATTTCGCCAACCCTAACCCTAGCCCTAAAGCTAAATCTAATTCCAACCCTACACCTTACCCTAACACGTACACTAATCTTAACCCGTACACTAACACTGACCCATTCCCGCAAATGTATTTTGACCCTAAAACATTTCTGTACCCTCCCCTGTAACCTAAACCTTACCCGGTCGCTAACCCTAACCCTAGCTCTAAATCTAACCCTAACGCCAACCCTACATCTTACCCTAACCCATACCCTAATCCTAAACCGTACACTAACACTAACCAGTGCCCTGAAACGTACCCTGACCCTAACACTTTTCCATACCCTCACCTGCATGCTAAACCTAATCGTTAGGTAACCCTAACTGTAGACTTAAACCTAACCCTAACACCAACCCTACACCCTATTCTAACCCGTACCCTATATTTAACCCCTACACTAACACTAACCCATGCCCTCACACGTACTTTGACACTAAAACGTCTCCATACACTCACATGTACCATAAGCCTTAACCGTTCACTAAACCTATCCCTAACCCTAACACCAACCCTAACCATTATCCTAACCCATACCCTAATCCTAACCATACATTAACACTAACATGTTTCCTAACACATAACCTGACCCAAACGCTTTTCCGTACCCTCAACTGTACCCTAAAACTTACCCGTTCACTAACCCTAAGCCTAGCCCTAAACCTATATCTAACCCAAACCCCACACCTTACCCTAAACTGTACGCTAATCCTGACACGTACACTAACACTAACAGGTGTCCTAACACATACCCTGACTCTAAAAGTTTTCCGTACCCTCACCTGTATGCTAAACCTTACTTGTTCACTAACCATAACCTAGCCCTAAACATAACGCTAACACCAACCCTACACCATACCCTAACCCGTACACTAATCTTGACCCGTACACCAAAATTATGCAATGCCATCACACGTACTTTGACACTAACACGTTTCCGTACACTCATGTACCATAAAACTTACCTGTTCGCTAACTCTAACCCTAGCCCTAAACTTAACCCTAACGCCAACCCTACACATTACCCTAACCCGTACCCTAATCCTAACCCATACACTAACACTACACGTGCCCTAACAGGTACCCTGACCATAACAGTTTTCCGTACACTCACCTGTACCCTAAACCATACCGTTTGCTATCCTTAACCCTAGACCTAAACGTAAAGGTAACCCCAACCCTAAACCTTAACCTAACACGTACCCAATCCTAACCAGTAGATTAACACTAATCCGTGCCTTAACACTTACCCTGACCCTAACACTTTTCCATACCCACACCTGAACCTTAAACCTTACCATTCACTAACCCTAACCCTAGGTCTAAACCTTACCCTAAACGCAACCCCAACCCTACACCTAACCCTAACATGTACACTAATCCTAATCCTTAAACTAACACTAAGCTGTGCCCTAACACGAACCCTGACCCTAACGCGTTTCCATACGCTCACCTGTACTCTAAAGTTACCTATTCGCTAACCCTAACACTAGCCCTAAACCTAAACCTAACCCCAACCCTACACCTTACCCTAACCCATACCCTAATCATAACCCATACAGTAACACTAACTCGTGCCCTAACACTATCCTAAACCTACCCGTAACCCTAACCCTAACCCTAACCCTAACACTAACCCTAAACTTTACCATTTGTTAACCATAACCCTAGCCCCAAACCTAAACCTAACTACAACCCTATTCCTTACCCTAACACGTACACTAATCTTAACCCATACACTAACACTAACCCAATACTGCACACGTACTTTAACAATAAGACATTTCCGTATGCTCAGCTGTAACGTAAAACTTACCCATTCACTAAACTTAACCCTACCCCTAAAACTAACCATAACGCCAACCCTACCAATTACCCTAACCCGTTCCCTAATCCTAACCTGTAAACGCACACTAACCCCTGCGCTAACACGTACCCTGACCCTAACACTTTTCCGTAACCTCACCTGTACCCTACAACTTACTGTTCGCTAACCCTAACCCTAGCCCTAAACCTAGACCAAATCCCAACCGTACACCTTACCCTAACCCGTATGCTAATCGTAAGCCAAACACTAACAGTGACACGTGTCCTAACACATACACTAACCCTAACACTTTTCTGTACCATCACCTGTACCCTAAACCTGACATTTCGCTAACCCTAACCCTAGCCATAAAGCTAACCTTAACTCCAACCCTAAACCTTACCCAAACCGTACCCTAATCCTAACCCGTATACTAATACTAAGCCATGTCCTTACACGTACCCTGACCCTAACACTTTTCCGTACCCTCACCTGTACCCTAAACCTTACCCATTCGCTAACCCTAACCCTAGCCCTAGCCCTAGCCCTAACCCTAATGCCAACCCTACACCTTACCCTAACCCGTACCCTAATCCCAACCCATACACTAACATTAACCCATGCCCTAACACGTACCCTGACCCTAACACTTTTCCGTATCCTCTCCTGTACCCTAAATCTTACCGTTCGCTAACCCTAACCCTAGCCCTAAACATAACTCTCACACCAACCTCACAGCATACCCTAACCCGTACACTAAACTTAACCCGTACAAAAAAACTAACCCATGCCCTCACATGTACTTTGACAGTAACATGTTTCCGTACGCTCCCGTGTACCGTAAACCTTACCCGTTTGCTAACTCTAACCCTAGCCCTAACCCTAACCATAACAACAACCGTACCCATTTCCCTAACCTGTACCCTAATCCTTACCCGTACACTAACACTAATCCATGCCCTAACACGTACCCTGACCCTAACACTTTTCCATACCCACTCCTGTACCCTAAATCTTACCATTCACTAACCCTAACCCTATGTCTAAACCTAACCCTAACCCCAACCCTACACCTAACCCTAACACGTACCCTAATCCGAATCCGTACACTAACACTAACCTGTGCCCTAACATGAACCCTGACCCTAACTCGTTTCCATAAGCTCACCTGTACCCTAAATATTACCCATTCGCTAACCCTAACCCCAACCCTACACCTAAACATAACCCCAACCCTACACCTTTCCCTAACCCATACCCTAATCCTGACCCGTACACTAACACTAACCCGTGCCCTAACACGTACCCTGACCCTAACACTTTTCCGTATCCTCTCCAGTACCCTAAATCTTACCGTTCGCTAAACCTAGCCCTTTCCCTAAACATAACGCTAACACCCACCTTACACCATACACTAACCCATATACTAATCTTACCCCGTACACCAAAATGAAGCAATGCCCTCACATGTACTTTGACACTAACACGTTTCCGTACCCTCCTGTGTACTGACAACCTTACCTGTTCGCTAACACTAACCCTAGGTCTAAGCCTAACACTATCCACAACCCTACACAAAATCCTAAGCCGTACCCTAATCCTAATCCGTACAATAACACTAACCTGTGCCCTAACACCAAGCCTGACCCTAAGTCGTTTCCATATGCTTACCTGTACCCTGAATGTTACCTATTCGCTAACCCTAACCCTAACCCTAACCCCAATCCTACACCTTACCCTAATCCGTACTGTAATCCTAACCCGTACCCTATACTAATCCGTGCCCTGACACATACATGGACCATAACACTTTTCTGTAACCTCACCTGCACCCTAAACCTTACATTTCGCCAACACTAACCCTAGCCCTAAAGCTAAATCTAACTCCAACCCTACACCTTACCCTAACACGTACACTAATCTTAACCCGTACACTAACACTGACCCATTCCCGCAAATGTATTTTGACCCTAAAACATTTCCGTACCCTCCCCTGTAACCTAAACCTTACCCGGTCGCTAACCCTAACCCTAGCTCTAAATCTAACCCTAACGCCAACCCTACACCTTACCCTAAACAATACCCTAAACCTAAACCGTACACTGACACTAACCAGTGCCCTGAAACGTACCCTGACCCTAACACTTTTCCATACCCTCACCTGCACGCTAAACCTAATCGTTAGGTAACCCTAACTGTAGACTTAAACCTAACCCTAACACCAACCCTACACCCTATTCTAACCCGTACCCTATATTTAACCCTAACACTAACCCATGCCCTCACACGTACTATGACACTGAAACGTCTCCATACACTCACATGTACCATAAGCCTTAACCGTTCACTAAACCTATCCCTAACCCTAACGCCAACGCTAACCATTACCCTAACCCATACCCTAATCCTAACCATACATTAACACTAACACGTTTCCTAACACATAACCTGACCCAAATGCTTTTCCGTACCCTCAACTGTACCCTAAAACTTACCCGTTCACTAACCCTAAGCGTATCCCTAAACCTAACCCTAACCCCAACCCCACACTTTACCCTAAACTGTACGCTAATCCTGACACGTACACTGACACTAACAGGTGTCCTAACACATACCCTGACTCTAAAAGGTTTCCGTACCCTCACCTGTACCCTGAACCTTACTGGTTCACTAACCGTATCCCTAGCCCTAAACATAACGCTAACACCAACCCTACACCATACCCTAACCCGTACACTAATCTTGACGCGTACACCAAAATTATGCTATGCCATCACACATACTTTGACACTAACACGTTTCCGTACACTCATGTACCATAAAACTTACCTGTTCGCTAACTCTAACCCTAGCCCTAAACTTAACCCTAACGCCAACCCTACACATTACCCTAACCCGTACCCTAATCCTAACCCATACACTAACACTACACGTGCCCAAACAGGTACCCTGACCATAACTGTTTTCCGTACACTCATCTGTACCATAAACCATACCGTTTGCTATCCTTAACCCTAGACCTAAACGTAAAGCTAACCCCATCCCTAAACCTTACCCTAACGCGTACCCAGTCCTAACCAGTACACTAACACTAATCCGTGCCTTAACACTTACCCTGACCCTAACACTTTTCCATACCCACACCTGAACCCTAAACCTTACCATTCACTAACCCTAACCCTAGGTCTAAACCTAACCCTAAATGCAACCCCAACCCTACACCTAACCCTAACATGTACCGTAATCCTAATCCTTAAACTAACACTAAGCTGTGCCCTAACACGAACCCTGGCCCTAACGCATTTCCATACGCTCACCTGTACTCTAATGTTACCTATTCGCTAACCCTAACACTAGCCCTAAACCTAAACCTAACCCCAACCCTACACCTTACCCTAACCCATACCCTAATCATAACCCATACACTAACACTAACTCGTGCCCTTACACCTACCCTAACCCTACCCCTAACCCTACCCCTAACCCTAACCCTAACCCTAACCCTAACACTAAGCCTAACACTAACCCTAAACTTTACCATTTGTTAACCATAACCCTAGCCCGAAACCTAAACCTAACTACAACCCTACTCCTTACCCTAACACATACACTAATCTTAACCCGTACACTAACACTAACCCAATACCGCACACGTACTTTGACAATAAGACATTTCCATATGCTCAGCTGTAACCTAAACCTGATGTGTTCACTAAACTTAACCCCACCCCTAACACTAACCATAACGCCAACCCTACCAATTACCCTAACCCGTACCCTAATCCTAACCTGTAAACCCACACTAAACCCTGCCCTAACACGTACCCTGACCCTAACACTTTTCCGTAACCTCACCTGTAACCTACACCTTACCATTCGCTAACCCTAACACTAGCCCTAAACCTAGACCAAACCCCAACCGTACACCTTACCCTAACCCGTATGCTAATCCTAAGCCATACACTAACACTGACACGTGTCCTAACACATACACTAACCCTAACACTTTTCTGTACCATCACCTGTACCCTAAACCTGACATTTCGCTAACCCTAAACCTAGCCATAAAGCTAACCCTAACCCCAACCCTAAACCTTACCCAAACCGTACCCTAATCCTAACCAGTATACTAATACTAAGCCATGTCCTGACACGTACCCTGACCCTAACACTTTTCCGTACCCTCACCTGTACCCTAAACCTTACCCATTCGCTAACCCTAACCCTAGCCCTAGCCCTAGCCCTAACCCTAACCCCAACCCTACCCCTTACCCTCACCCGTACCCTAATCCCAACCCATACACTAACATTAACCCATGCCCTAACACGTACCCTGACCCTAACACTTTTCCGTATCCTCTCCTGTACCCTAAATCTTACCGTTCGCTAACCCTAACCCTAGCCCTAAACATAACTCTCACACCAACCTCACAGCATACCTTAACCCGTACACTAAACTTAACCCGTACAAAAAAACTAACCCATGCCCTCACATGTAGTTTGACGGTAACACGTTTCCGTACGCTCCCGTGTACCGTAAACCTTACCCGTTTGCTAACTCTAACCCTAGCCTTAACCCTAACCATAACAGCAACCCTACCCATTTCCCTAACTTGTACCCTAATCCTTACCCGTACACTAACACTAATCCATGCCCTAACACGAACCCTGGCCCTAACGCATTTCCATACGCTCACCTGTACTCTAATGTTACCTATTCGCTAACCCTAACACTAGCCCTAAACCTAAACCTAACCCCAACCCTACACCTTACCCTAACCCATACCCTAATCATAACCCATACACTAACACTAACTCGTGCCCTAACACCTACCCTAACCCTACCCCTAACCCTAAACCTAACACTAACCCTAACACTAACCCTAAACTTTACCATTTGTTAACCATAGCCCTAGCCCCAAACCTAAACCTAACTACAACCCTACTCCTTACCCTAACACGTACACTAATCTTAACCCGTACACTAACACTAACCCAATACCGCACACGTACTTTGACAATAAGACATTTCCGTATGCTCAGCTGTAACCTAAACCTTACCCATTCACTAAACTTAACCCTACCCCTAACACTAACCATAATGCCAACCCTACCAATTACCCTAACCCGTACCCTAATCCTAACCTGTAAACCCACACTAACCCCTGCGCTAACACGTACCCTGACCCTAACACTTTTCCGTAACCTCACATGTACCCTACACCTTACCGTTCGCTAACCCTAACCCTAGCCCTAAACCTAGAACAAACCCCAACCGTACACCTTAACCTAACCCGTATGCTAATCCTAAGCCATACACTAACACTGACACATGTCCTAACACATACACTATCCCTAACACTTTTCTGTACCATCACCTGTACCCTAAACCTGACATTTCGCTAACCCTAACCCTAGCCATAAAGCTAACCCTAACCCCAACCATAAACCTTACCAAAACCATACCTTAATACTAACCAGTATACTAATGCTAAGCCATGTCCTGACACCTACCCTGACCCTAACACTTTTCTGTACCCTCAGCTGTACCCTAACCCTTACCCATTCGCTAACCCTAACCCTAGCCCTAGCCCTAGCCCTAACCCTAACCCCAACCCTACACCTTACCCTAACCCGTACCCTAATCCCAGCCCATACACTAACATTAACCCATGCCCTAACACGTACCCTGACCCTAACACTTTTCCGTATCCTCTCCTGTACCCTAAATCTTACCATTCGCTAACCCTAACCCTGGCCCTAAACATAACTCTCACACCAACCTCACAGCATACCCTAACCCGTACACTAAACTTAACCCGTACAAAAAAACTAACCCATGCCCTCACATGTACTTTGATGGTAACACGTTTCCGTATGCTCCCATGTACAGTAAACCTTACCCGTTTGCTAACACTAACCCTAGCCCTAACCCTAAACATAACAACAACCGTACCCATTTCCCTAACCTGTACCCTAATCCTTACCCGTACACTAACACTAATCCATGCCCTAACACGTACCCTGACCCTAACACTTTTCCATACCCACTCCTGTACCCTAAATCTTACCATTCACTAACCCTAACCCTATGTCTAAACCTAACCCTAACCCCAACCCTACACCTAACCCTAACACGTACCCTAATCCGAATCCGTACACTAACACTAACCTGTGCCCTAACATGAACCCTGACCCTAACTCGTTTCCATAAGCTCACCTGTACCCTAAATGTTACCTATTCGCTAACCCTAACCCCAACCCTACACCTAAACATAACCCCAACCCTACACCTTTCCCTAACCCATACCCTAATCCTGACCCGTACACTAACACTAACCCGTGCCCTAACACGTACACTGACCCTAACACTTTTCCGTATCCTCTCCAGTACCCTAAATCTTACCGTTCGCTAAACCTAGCCCTTTCCCTAAACATAACGGTAACACCAACCTTGCACCGTATCCTAACCCATACACTAATCTTACCCCGTACACCAAAATGAAGCAATGCCCTCACATGTACTTTGACACTAACACATTTCCGTACCCTCCTGTGTACCGTAAACCTTACCTGTTCGCTCACACTAACCCTCGGTCTAAGCCTAACACTATCCACAACCCTACACAAAATCCTAACCCGTACCCTAATCCTAATCCGTACAATAACACTAACCTGTGCCCTAACACCAAGCCTGACCCTAACTCGTTCCCATATGCTTACCTGTACCCTGAATATTACCTATTCGCTAACCCTAACCCTAACCCTAAACCTAACTCTAACCCCAATCCTACACTTTACCCTAATCCGTACTGTAATCCTAACCCGTACCCTAATACTAATACGTGCCCTGACACATACATGGACCATAACACTTTTCTGTAACTTCACCTGTACCCTAAACCTTACATTTTGCCAACACTAACCCTAGCCCTAAAGCTAAATCTAACTCCAACCCTACACCTTACCCTAACACGTACACTAATCTTAACCCGTACACTAACACTGACCCATTCCCGCAAATGAATTTTGACCCTAAAACATTTCCGTACCCTCCCCTGTAACCTAAACCTTGCCCGGTCGCTAACCCTAACCCTAGCTCTAAATCTAACTCTAACCCCAACCCTACATCTTACCCTAACCCATACCCTAATCCTAAACTGTACACTAACACTAACCAGTGCCCTGAAACGTACCCTGACCCTAACACTTTTTCATACCCTCACCTGCACGCTAAACGTAATCATTAGGTAACACTAAGTGTAGACTTAAACCAAACCCTAATACCAACCCTACACCCTATTCTAACCCATACCCTATATTTAACTCCTACACTAACACTAACCCATGCCCTCACACGTACTTTGACACTAAAACGTCTCCATACATTCACATGTACCATAAGCCTTAACCGTTCACTAAACCTATCCCTAACCCTAACGCCAACCCTAACCATTACCCTAACCCATACCCTAATCCTAACCATACATTAACACTAACACGTTTCCTAACACATAACTGACCCAAACGCTTTTCCGTACCCTCAACTGTCCCCTAAATCTTACCCGTTCACTAACCCTAAGCCTAGCCCTAAACCTAACCCTAACCCCAACCCCACACCTTACCCTAAACTGTACGCTAATCCTGACACGTACACTAACACTAACAGGTGTCCTAACACATACCCTGACTCTAAAAGTTTTCCGTACCCTCACCTGTACCCCAAACCTTACTGGTTCACTAACCGTATCCCTAGCCCTAAACATAACGCTAACACCAACCCTACACCATACCCTAACCCGTACACTAATCTTGACCCGTACACCAAAATTATGCAATGCCATCACACGTACTTTGACACTAACACGTTTCCGTACACTCCTGTACCATAAAATTTAACTGTTCGCTAACTCTACCCCTAGCCTTAAACTTAACCCTAACGCCAACCCTACACATTACCCTAACCCGTACCCTAATCCTAACCCATACACTAACACTACACGTGACCTAACAGGTACCCTGACCATAACAGTTTTCCGTACACTCACCTGTACCCTAAACCATACCGTTTGCTATCCTTAACCCTAGACCTAAACGTAAAGCTAAACCCATCCCTAAACCTTACCCTAACACGTACCCAATCCTAACCAGTACACTAACATTAATCCGTGCCTTAACACTTACCCTGAACCTAACACTTTTCCATACCCACACCTGAACCCTAAACCTTACCATTCACTAACCCTAACCCTAGGTCTAAACCTAACCCTAAACCCAACCCCAACCCTACACCTAACCCTAACATGTACACTAATCCTAATCCTTAAACTAACACTAAGCTGTGCCCTAACACGAACCCTGACCCTAACCCGTTTCCATACGCTCACCTGTACTCTAAAGTTACCTATTCGCTAACCCTAACACTAGCCCTAAACCGAAACCTAACCCCAACCCTACACCTTACCCTAACCCATACCCTAATCATAACCCATACAGTAACACTAACTCGTGCCCTAACACCTACCCTAAACCTACCCGTAACCCTAACCCTAACACTAACCCTAACACTAACCCTAAACTTTACCATTTGTTAACCATAACCATAGCCCCAAACCTAAACCTAACTACAACCCTACTCCTTACCCTAACACGTACACTAATCTTAACCCGTACACTAACACTAACCCAATACCGCACACGTACTTTAACAATAAGACATTTCCGTATGCTTAGCTGTAACCTAAACCTTACCCGTTCACTAAACTTAACCCTACCCCTAAAACTAACCATAACGCCAACCCTACCAATTACCCTAACCCATACCCTAATCCTAACCTGTAAACCCACACTAACCGCTGCCCTAACACGTACCCTGACCCTAACACTTTTCCGTAACCTCACCTGTACCCTACAACTTACTGTTCGCTAACCCTAACCCTAGCCCTAAACCTAGACCAAATCCCAACCGTACACCTTACCCTAACCCGTATGCTCATCGTAAGCCAAACACTAACAGTGACACGTGTCCTAACACATACACTAACCCTAACACTTTTCTGTACCATCACCTGTACCCTAAACCTGACATTTCGCTAACCCTAACCCTAGCCATAAAGCTAACCCTAACTCCAACCCTAAACCTTACCCAAACCGTACCCTAATCCTAACCCGTATACTAATACTAAGCCATGTCCTTACACGTACCCTGACCCTAACACTTTTCCGTACCCTCACCTGTACCCTAAACCTTACCCATTCGCTAACCTAACCCTAGCCCTAGCACTAGCCCTAACCCTAACCCCAACCCTAACCCTTACCCTAACCCGTACCCTAATCCGAACCCATACACTAACATTTACCCATGCCCTAACACGTACCCTGACCCTAACACTTTTCCGTATACTCTCCTGTATCCTAAATCTTACCGTTCGCTAACCCTAACCCTAGCCCTAAACATAACTCTCACACCAACCTCACAGCATACCCTAACCCATACACTAATCTTACCCCTACACCAAAATTAAGCAATGCCCTCACATGTACTTTGACACTAACACGTTTCCGTACCCTCCTGTGTACCGTAAACCTTACCTGTTCGCTAACACTAACCCTCGGTCTAAGCCTAACACTATTCACAACCCTACACAAAATCCTAACCCGTACCCTAATCCTAATCCGTACAATAACACTAACCTGTGCCCTAACACCAAGCCTGACCCTAACTCGTTTCCATATGCTTACCTGTACCCTGAATGTTACCTATTCGCTAACCCTTACCCTAACCCTAAACCTAACCCTAACCCCAATCCTACACCTTACCCTAATCCGTACTGTAATCCTAACCCGTACCCTATACTTATCCGTGCCCTGACACATACATGGACCATAACACTTTTCTGTAACCTCACCTGTACCCTAAACCTTACATTTCGCAAACCCTAACCCTAGCCCTAAACCTAAATCTAACTCCAACCCTACACCTTACCCTAACAAATACACTAATCTTAACCCGTACACTAACACTGACACATTCCCGCAAATGTATTTTGACCCTAAAACATTTGCGTACCATCCCCTGTAACCTAAACCTTACCCGGTCGCTAACCCTAACCCTAGCTCTAAATCTAACCCTAACGCCAACACTACACCTTACCCTAACCCATACACTAAACCTAAAACGGACACTAACACTAACCAGTGCCCTGAAACGTACCCTGACCCTAACACTTTTCCATACCCTCACCTGCACACTAAACCTAATCGTTAGGTAACCCTAACTGTAGACTTAATCCTAACCCTAACACCAACCCTACACCCTATTCTAACCCGTACCCTATATTTAACCCTAACACTAACCCATGCCCTCACACATACTTTGACACTAAAACGTCTCCATACACTCACATGTACCATAAGCCTTAACCGTTCACTAAACCTATCCCTAACCCTAACTCCAACCCTAACGATTATCCTAACCCATAACCTAATCCTAACAATACATTAACACTAACACGTTTCCTAACACATAACCTGACACAAATGCTTTTCCGTACCCTCAACTGTACCCTAAAACTTACCCGTTCACTAACCCTAAGCCTAGCCCTAAACCTAACCCTAACCCAAACACCACACCTTACCCTAAACTGTACACTAATCCTGACACGTACACTAACACTAACTGGTGTCCTAACACATACCCTGACTCTAAAAGGTTTCCGTACCCTCACCTGTACCCTAAACCTTACTGGTTCTCTAACCGTAACCCTAGCCCTAAACATAACGCTAACACCAACCTTACACAATACCCTAAGCCGTACACTAATCTTGACCCGTACACCAAAATTATGCAATGCCATCACACGTACTTTGACACTAACACGTTTCCGTACACTCCTGTACCATAAAACTTACCTGTTCGCTAACTCTAACAGTAGCCCTAAACTTAACCCTAACGCCAACCCTACACATTACCCTAACACGTAACCTAATCCTAACCCATACACTAACACTACACGTGCCTTAACAATTACCCAGACCATAACAGTTTTCCGTATACTCACCTGTACCCTAAACCATACCGTTTGCTATCCTTAACCCTAGACCTAAATGTAAAGCTAACCCCAACCCTAAACCTTACCCTAACACGTACCCAATCCTAACCAGTAGACTAACACTAATCCGTGCCTTAACACTTACCCTGACCCTAACACTTTTCCATACACACACCTGAACCCTAAACCTTACCATTCACTAACCCTAACCCTAGGTCTAAACCTAACCATAACCCCAACCCTACACCTAACCCTAACACGTACCCTAATCCGAATCCGTACACTAACACTAACCTGTGCCCTAAGATGAACCCTGACCCTAACTCGTTTCCATAAGCTCACCTATACCCTAAATGTTACCTATTCGCTAACACTAACCCCAACCCTACACCTAAACATAACCCCAACCCTACACCTTTCCCTAACCCATACCCTAATCCTAACCCGTACACTAACACTAACCCGTGCCCTAACACGTACCCTGACCCTAACTTTTTTCCATATCCTCTCCAGTACCCTAAATCTTACTATTCGCTAAACCTATCCATTTCCTGAAACATAACGCTAACACCCACCTCACACCATACCCTAACCCATACACTAATCTTACCCGTACACCAAAATTAAGCAATGCCCTCACATGTACTTTGACACTAACACGTTTCCGTACCCTCCTGTGTACCGAAAACCTTACCTGTTCGCTAACACTAACCCTAGGTCTAAGCCTAACACTATCCACAACCCTACACAAAATCCTAAGCCGTACCCTAATCCTAATCCATACAATAACACTAACCTGTGCCCTAACACCAAACCTGACCCTAACTCGTTTCCATATGCTTACCTGTACCCTGAATGTTACCTATTCGCTAACCCTAACCCTAACCCTAACCCTAATCCTAACCCCAATCCTACACCTTACCCTAATCCGTACTGTAATCCTAACCCGTACCCTATACTAATCCGTGCCCTGACACATACATGGACCATAACACTTTTCTGTAACCTCACCTGTACCCTAAACCTTACATTTCGCCAACCCTAACCCTAGCCCTAAAGCTAAATCTAACTCCAACACTACACATTACTCTAACACGTACACTAATCTTAACCCGAACACTAACACTGACCCATTCCCGCAAAAGTATTTTGACCCTAAAACATTTCCGTACCCTCCCCTGTAACCTAAACCTTACCCGGTCGCTAACCCTAACCCTAGCTCTAAATCTAACCCTAACGCCAACCCTACATCTTACCCTAACCCATACCCGAAACCTAAAATGGACACTAACACTAACCAGTGCCGTGAAATGTACCCTGACCCTAACAGTTTTCCATACACTCACCTGCACGCTAAACCTAATTGTTAGGTAACCCTAACTGTAGACTTAAACCTAACCCTAACACCAACCCTACACCCTATTCTAACCCTTACCCAATATTTAACCCTAACACTAACCCATGCCCTCACACGTACTTTGACACTAAAACGTCTCCATACACTCACATGTACCATAAGCCTTAACCGTTCACTAAACCTATCCCTAACCCTAACGCCAACCCTAACCATTACCCTAACCCATACCCTAATCCTAACAATACATTAACACTAACACGTTTCCTAACACATAACCTGACCCAAATGCTTTTCTGTACCCTCAACTGTACCCTAAAACTTACCAGTTCACTAACCCTAAGCCTAGCCCTAAACCTAAACCTAACCCCAACCCAACACCTTACCCTAAACTGTACGCTAATCCTGACACGTACACTAACACTAACAGGTGTCCTAACACATACCCTGACTCTAAAAGTTTTCCGTACCCTCACCTGTACCCGAAACCTTACTGGTTCACTAACCGTATCCCTAGCCCTAAACATAACGCTAACACCAACCTTACACCATACCCTAACCCGTACACTAATCTTGACCCGTACACCAAAATTATGCAATGCCATCACACGTACTTTGACACTAACACGTTTCCGTACACTCATGTACCATAAAACTTACCTGTTTGCTAACTCTAACCCTAGCCCTAAACTTAACCCTAACGCCAACCCTACACATTACCCTAACCCGTACCCTACTCCTAACCCATACACTAACACTACACATGCCGTAACAGGTACCCTGACCGTAACAGTTTTCCGTACACTCACCTGTACCCTAAAACATACCGTTTGCTATCCTTAACCCTAGACCTAAACGTAACCCTAACCCTAACCCTAACCCTAACCCATCCTTAAACCTTACCCTAATGCGTACCAAATCCTAACCAGTACACTAACACTAATCCATGCCTTAACACTTACCCTGACCCTAACACTTTTCCATACCCACACCTGAACCCTAAACCTTACCATTCACTAACCCTAACCCTAGGTCTAAACCTAACCCTAAATGCATCCCCAACCCTACACCTAACCCTAACATGTACCGTAATCGTAATCCTTAAACTAACACTAAGCTGTGCCCTAACACGAACCCTGGCCCTAACGCATTTCCATACGCTCACCTGTACTCTAATGTTACCTATTCGCTAACCCTAACACTAGCCCTAAACCTAAACCTAACCCCAACCCTACACCTTACCCTAACCCATACCCTAATCATAACCCATACACTAACACTAACTCGTGCCCTAACACCTACCCTAACCCTACCCATAACCCTACCCCTAACCCTAACCCTAACCCTAACACTAACCCTAACACTAACCCTAAACTTTACCATTTGTTAACCATAACCCAAACCCCAAACCTAAACCTAACTACAACCCTACTCCTTACCCTAACACGTACACTAATCTTAACCCGTACACTAACACTAACCCAATACCGCACACGTACTTTGACAATAAGACATTTCCGTATGCTCAGCTGTAACCTAAACCTTACCCGTTCACTAAACTTAACCCCACCCCTTACACTAACCATAACGCCAACAATACCAATTACCCTAACCCGTACCCTAATCCTAACCTATAAACACACACTAACCCCTGCCCTAACATGTACCCTGACCCTAACACTTTTCCATACTCACTCCTGTACCCTAAATCTTACCATTCGCTAACTCTAACCCTATGTCTAAACCTAACCCTAACCCCAACCCTACACCTTTCCCTAACACGTACCCTAATCCGAATCCGTACACTAACACTAACCCATGCCCTAACACGTACCCTGACCCTAACACTTTTCCATATCCTCTCCAGTACCCTAAATCTTACCGTTCGCTAAACCTAGCCCTTTCCCTAAACATAATTCTAACAGCAACCTTACACTATACCCTAACCCATACACTAATCTTACCCCGTACACCAAAATTAAGCAATGCCCTGACATGTACTTTGACACTAACACGTTTCCGTACCCTCCTGTGTACTGTAAACCTTAACTGTTCGCTAACACTAACCCTAGGTCTAAGCCTAACACTATCCACAACCCTACACAAAATCCTAAACCGTACCCTAATCCTAATCCGTACAATAACACTAACCTGTGCCCTAACACCAAGCCTGACCCTAACTCGTTTCCGTATGCTTACCTGTACCCTGAATATTACCTATTCGCTAACCCTAACCCTAACCCTAAACCTAACCCTAACCCAAATCCTACACCTTACCCTAATCCGTACTGTAATCCTAACCCGTACCCTATACTAATCCGTGCCCTGACACATACATGGACCATAACACTTTTCTGTAACTTCACCTGTACCCTAAACCTTACATTTCGCCAACACTAACCCTAGCCCTAAAGCTAAATCTAATTCCAACCCTACACCTTACCCTAACACGTACACTAATCTTAACCCGTACACTAACACTGACCCATTCCCGCAAATGTATTTAGACCCTAAAACATTTCCGTACCCTCCCCTGTAACCTAAACCTTACCCGGTCGCTAACCCTAACCCTAGCTCTAAATCTAACCCTAACGCCAACCCTACATCTTACCCTAACCCATACCCTAATCCTAAACCGTACACTAACACTAACCAGTGCCCTGAAACGTACCCTGACCCTAACACTTTTCCATACCCTCACCTGCATGCTAAACCTAATCGTTAGGTAACCCTAACTGTAGACTTAAACCTAACCCTAACACCAAACCTACACCCTATTCTAACCCGTACCCTATATTTAACCCCTACACTAACACTAACCCATGCCCTCACACGTACTTTGACACTAAAACGTCTCCATACACTCACATGTACCATAAGCCTTAACCGTTCACTAAACCTATCCCTAACCGTAACACCAACCCTAACCATTATCCTAACCCATACCCTAATCCTAACCATACATTAACACTAACATGTTTCCTAACACATAACCTGACCCAAACGCTTTTCCGTACCCTCAACTGTACCCTAAAACTTACCCGTTCACTAACCCTAAGCCTAGCCCTAAACCTATATCTAACCTAAACCCCACACCTTACCCTAAACTGTACGCTAATCCTGACACGTACACTAACACTAACAGGTGTCCTAACACATACCCTGACTCTAAAAGTTTTCCGTACCCTCACCTGTATGCTAAACCTTACTTGTTCACTAACCATAACCTAGCCCTAAACATAACGCTAACACCAACCCTACACCATACCCTAACCCGTACACTAATCTTGACCCGTACACCAAAATTATGCAATGCCATCACATGTACTTTGACACTAACACGTTTCCGTACACTCATGTACCATAAAACTTACCTGTTCGCTAACTCTAACCCTAGCCCTAAACTTAACCCTAACGCCAACCCTACACATTACCCTAACCCGTACCCTAATCCTAACCCATACACTAACACTACACGTGCCCTAACAGGTACCCTGACCATAACAGTTTTCCGTACACTCACCTGTACCCTAAACCATACCGTTTGCTATCCTTAACCCTAGACCTAAACGTAAAGGTAACCCCAACCCTAAACCTTAACCTAACACGTACCCAATCCTAACCAGTAGATTAACACTAATCCGTGCCTTAACACTTACCCTGACCCTAACACTTTTCCATACCCACACCTGAACCCTAAACCTTACCATTCACTAACCCTAACCCTAGGTCTAAACCTTACCCTAAACGCAACCCCAACCCTACACCTAACCCTAACATGTACACTAATCCTAATCCTTAAACTAACACTAAGCTGTGCCCTAACACGAACCCTGACCCTAACGCGTTTCCATACGCTCACCTGTACTCTAATGTTACCTATTCGCTAACCCTAACACTAGCCCTAAACCTAAACCTAACCCCAACCCTACACCTTACCCTAACCCATACCCTAATCATAACCCATACAGTAACACTAACTCGTGCCCTAACACTACCCTAAACCTACCCGTAACCCTAACCCTAACCCTAACCCTAACACTAACCCTAAACTTTACCATTTGTTAACCATAACCCTAGCCCCAAACCTAAACCTAACTACAACCCTATTCCTTACCCTAACACGTACACTAATCTTAACCCGTACACTAACACTAACCCAATACTGCACACGTACTTTAACAATAAGACATTTCCGTATGCTCAGCTGTAACGTAAAACTTACCCGTTCACTAAACTTAACCCTACCCCTAAAACTAACCATAACGCCAACCCTACCAATTACCCTAACCCGTTCCCTAATCCTAACCTGTAAACGCACACTAACCCCTGCGCTAACACGTACCCTGACCCTAACACTTTTCCGTAACCTCACCTGTACCCTACAACTTACTGTTCGCTAACCCTAACCCTAGCCCTAAACCTAGACCAAATCCCAACCGTACACCTTACCCTAACCCGTATGCTCATCGTAAGCCAAACACTAACAGTGACACGTGTCCTAACACATACACTAACCCTAACACTTTTCTGTACCATCACCTGTACCCTAAACCTGACATTTCGCTAACCCTAACCCTAGCCATAAAGCTAACCCTAACTCCAACCCTAAACCTTACCCAAACCGTACCCTAATCCTAACCCGTATACTAATACTAAGCCATGTCCTTACACGTACCCTGACCCTAACACTTTTCCGTACCCTCACCTGTACCCTAAACCTTACCCAGTCGCTAACCCTAACCCTAGCCCTAGCCCTAGCCCTAACCCTAATGCCAACCCTACACCTTACCCTAACCCGTACCCTAATCCCAACCCATACACTAACATTTACCCATGCCCTAACACGTACCCTGACCCTAACACTTTTCCGTATCCTCTCCTGTACCCTAAATCTTACCGTTCGCTAACCCTAACCCTAGCCCTAAACATAACTCTCACACCAACCTCACAGCATACCCTAACCCGTACACTAAACTTAACCCGTACAAAAAAACTAACCCATGCCCTCACATGTACTTTGACAGTAACACGTTTCCGTACGCTCCCGTGTACCGTAAACCTTACCCGTTTGCTAACTCTAACCCTAGCCCTAACCCTAACCATAACAACAACCCTACCCATTTCCCTAACCTGTACCCTAATCCTTACCCGTACACTAACACTAATCCATGCCCTAACACGTACCCTGACCCTAACACTTTTCCATACCCACTCCTGTACCCTAAATCTTACCATTCACTAACCCTAACCCTATGTCTAAACCTAACCCTAACCCCAACCCTACACCTAACCCTAACACGTACCCTAATCCGAATCCGTACACTAACACTAACCTGTGCCCTAACATGAACCCTGACCCTAACTCGTTTCCATAAGCTCACCTGTACCCTAAATCTTACCCATTCGCTAACCCTAACCCCAACCCTACACCTAAACATAACCCCAACCCTACACCTTTCCCTAACCCATACCCTAATCCTGACCCGTACACTAACACTAACCCGTGCCCTAACACGTACCCTGACCCTAACACTTTTCCGTATCCTCTCCAGTACCCTAAATCTTACCGTTCGCTAAACCTAGCCCTTTCCCTAAACATAACGCTAACACCCACCTTACACCATACACTAACCCATATACTAATCTTACCCCGTACACCAAAATGAAGCAATGCCCACACATGTACTTTGACACTAACACGTTTCCGTACCCTCCTGTGTACTGACAACCTTACCTGTTCGCTAACACTAACCCTAGGTCTAAGCCTAACACTATCCACAACCCTACACAAAATCCTAAGCCGTACCCTAATCCTAATCCGTACAATAACACTAACCTGTGCCCTAACACCAAGCCTGACCCTAAGTCGTTTCCATATGCTTACCTGTACCCTGAATGTTACCTATTCGCTAACCCTAACCCTAACCCTAACCCCAATCCTACACCTTACCCTAATCCGTACTGTAATCCTAACCCGTACCCTATACTAATCCGTGCCCTGACACATACATGGACCATAACACTTTTCTGTAACCTCACCTGCACCCTAAACCTTACATTTCGCCAACACTAACCCTAGCCCTAAAGCTAAATCTAACTCCAACCCTACACCTTACCCTAACACGTACACTAATCTTAACCCGTACACTAACACTGACCCATTCCCGCAAATGTATTTTGACCCTAAAACATTTCCGTACCCTCCCCTGTAACCTAAACCTTACCCGGTCGCTAACCCTAACCCTAGCTCTAAATCTAACCCTAACGCCAACCCTACACCTTACCCTAAACAATACCCTAAACCTAAACCGTACACTGACACTAACCAGTGCCCTGAAACGTACCCTGACCCTAACACTTTTCCATACCCTCACCTGCACGCTAAACCTAATCGTTAGGTAACCCTAACTGTAGACTTAAACCTAACCCTAACACCAACCCTACACCCTATTCTAACCCGTACCCTATATTTAACCCTAACACTAACCCATGCCCTCACACGTACTATGACACTGAAACGTCTCCATACACTCACATGTACCATAAGCCTTAACCGTTCACTAAACCTATCCCTAACCCTAACGCCAACGCTAACCATTACCCTAACCCATACCCTAATCCTAACCATACATTAACACTAACACGTTTCCTAACACATAACCTGACCCAAATGCTTTTCCGTACCCTCAACTGTACCCTAAAACTTACCCGTTCACTAACCCTAAGCGTATCCCTAAACCTAACCCTAACCCCAACCCCACACTTTACCCTAAACTGTACGCTAATCCTGACACGTACACTGACACTAACAGGTGTCCTAACACATACCCTGACTCTAAAAGGTTTCCGTACCCTCACCTGTACCCTGAACCTTACTGGTTCACTAACCGTATCCCTAGCCCTAAACATAACGCTAACACCAACCCTACACCATACCCTAACCCGTACACTAATCTTGACCCGTACACCAAAATTATGCTATGCCATCACACATACTTTGACACTAACACGTTTCCGTACACTCATGTACCATAAAACTTACCTGTTCGCTAACTCTAACCCTAGCCCTAAACTTAACCCTAACGCCAACCCTACACATTACCCTAACCCGTACCCTAATCCTAACCCATACACTAACACTACACGTGCCCAAACAGGTACCCTGACCATAACTGTTTTCCGTACACTCATCTGTACCATAAACCATACCGTTTGCTATCCTTAACCCTAGACCTAAACGTAAAGCTAACCCCATCCCTAAACCTTACCCTAACGCGTACCCAGTCCTAACCAGTACACTAACACTAATCCGTGCCTTAACACTTACCCTGACCCTAACACTTTTCCATACCCACACCTGAACCCTAAACCTTACCATTCACTAACCCTAACCCTAGGTCTAAACCTAACCCTAAATGCAACCCCAACCCTACACCTAACCCTAACATGTACCGTAATCCTAATCCTTAAACTAACACTAAGCTGTGCCCTAACACGAACCCTGGCCCTAACGCATTTCCATACGCTCACCTGTACTCTAATGTTACCTATTCGCTAACCCTAACACTAGCCCTAAACCTAAACCTAACCCCAACCCTACACCTTACCCTAACCCATACCCTAATCATAACCCATACACTAACACTAACTCGTGCCCTTACACCTACCCTAACCCTACCCCTAACCCTACCCCTAACCCTAACCCTAACCCTAACACTAAGCCTAACACTAACCCTAAACTTTACCATTTGTTAACCATAACCCTAGCCCCAAACCTAAACCTAACTACAACCCTACTCCTTACCCTAACACATACACTAATCTTAACCCGTACACTAACACTAACCCAATACCTCACACGTACTTTGACAATAAGACATTTCCATATGCTCAGCTGTAACCTAAACCTGATGTGTTCACTAAACTTAACCCCACCCCTAACACTAACCATAACGCCAACCCTACCAATTACCCTAACCCGTACCCTAATCCTAACCTGTAAACCCACACTAAACCCTGCCCTAACACGTACCCTGACCCTAACACTTTTCCGTAACCTCACCTGTAACCTACACCTTACCATTCGCTAACCCTAACACTAGCCCTAAACCTAGACCAAACCCCAACCGTACACCTTACCCTAACCCGTATGCTAATCCTAAGCCATACACTAACACTGACACGTGTCCTAACACATACACTAACCCTAACACTTTTCTGTACGATCACCTGTACCCTAAACCTGACATTTCGCTAACCCTAAACCTAGCCATAAAGCTAACCCTAACCCCAACCCTAAACCTTACCCAAACCGTACCCTAATCCTAACCAGTATACTAATACTAAGCCATGTCCTGACACGTACCCTGACCTTAACACTTTTCCGTACCCTCACCTGTACCCTAAACCTTACCCATTCGCTAACCCTAACCCTAGCCCTAGCCCTAGCCCTAACCCTAACCCCAACCCTACCCCTTACCCTCACCCGTACCCTAATCCCAACCCATACACTAACATTAACCCATGCCCTAACACGTACCCTGACCCTAACACTTTTCCGTATCCTCTCCTGTACCCTAAATCTTACCGTTCGCTAACCCTAACCCTAGCCCTAAACATAACTCTCACACCAACCTCACAGCATACCTTAACGCGTACACTAAACTTAACCCGTACAAAAAAACTAACCCATGCCCTCACATGTACTTTGACGGTAACACGTTTCCGTACGCTCCCGTGTACCGTAAACCTTACCCGTTTGCTAACTCTAACCCTAGCCTTAACCCTAACCATAACAGCAACCCTACCCATTTCCCTAACTTGTACCCTAATCCTTACCCGTACACTAACACTAATCCATGCCCTAACACGAACCCTGGCCCTAACGCATTTCCATACGCTCACCTGTACTCTAATGTTACCTATTCGCTAACCCTAACACTAGCCCTAAACCTAAACCTAACCCCAACCCTACACCTTACCCTAACCCATACCCTAATCATAACCCATACACTAACACTAACTCGTGCCCTAACACCTACCCTAACCCTACCCCTAACCCTAAACCTAACACTAACCCTAACACTAACCCTAAACTTTACCATTTGTTAACCATAGCCCTAGCCCCAAACCTAAACCTAACTACAACCCTACTCCTTACCCTAACACGTACACTAATCTTAACCCGTACACTAACACTAACCCAATACCGCACACGTACTTTGACAATAAGACATTTCCGTATGCTCAGCTGTAACCTAAACCTTACCCATTCACTAAACTTAACCCTACCCCTAACACTAACCATAATGCCAACCCTACCAATTACCCTAACCCGTACCCTAATCCTAACCTGTAAACCCACACTAACCCCTGCGCTAACACGTACCCTGACCCTAACACTTTTCCGTAACCTCACATGTACCCTACACCTTACCGTTCGCTAACCCTAACCCTAGCCCTAAACCTAGAACAAACCCCAACCGTACACCTTACCCTAACCCGTATGCTAATCCTAAGCCATACACTAACACTGACACATGTCCTAACACATACACTATCCCTAACACTTTTCTGTACCATCACCTGTACCCTAAACCTGACATTTCGCTAACCCTAACCCTAGCCATAAAGCTAACCCTAACCCCAACCATAAACCTTACCAAAACCATACCTTAATACTAACCAGTATACTAATGCTAAGCCATGTCCTGACACCTACCCTGACCCTAACACTTTTCTGTACCCTCAGCTGTACCCTAACCCTTACCCATTCGCTAACCCTAACCCTAGCCCTAGCCCTAGCCCTAACCCTAACCCCAACCCTACACCTTACCCTAACCCGTACCCTAATCCCAGCCCATACACTAACATTAACCCATGCCCTAACACGTACCCTGACCCTAACACTTTTCCGTATCCTCTCCTGTACCCTAAATCTTACCATTCGCTAACCCTAACCCTGGCCCTAAACATAACTCTCACACCAACCTCACAGCATACCCTAACCCGTACACTAAACTTAACCCGTACAAAAAAACTAACCCATGCCCTCACATGTACTTTGATGGTAACACGTTTCCGTATGCTCCCATGTACAGTAAAGCTTACCCGTTTGCTAACACTAACCCTAGCCCTAACCCTAAACATAACAACAACCGTACCCATTTCCCTAACCTGTACCCTAATCCTTACCCGTACACTAACACTAATCCATGCCCTAACACGTACCCTGACCCTAACACTTTTCCATACCCACTCCTGTACCCTAAATCTTACCATTCACTAACCCTAACCCTATGTCTAAACCTAACCCTAACCCCAACCCTACACCTAACCCTAACACGTACCCTAATCCGAATCCGTACACTAACACTAACCTGTGCCCTAACATGAACCCTGACCCTAACTCGTTTCCATAAGCTCACCTGTACCCTAAATGTTACCTATTCGCTAACCCTAACCCCAACCCTACACCTAAACATAACCCCAACCCTACACCTTTCCCTAACCCATACCCTAATCCTGACCCGTACACTAACACTAACCCGTGCCCTAACACGTACACTGACCCTAACACTTTTCCGTATCCTCTCCAGTACCCTAAATCTTACCATTCGCTAAACCTAGCCCTTTCCCTAAACATAACGGTAACACCAACCTTGCACCGTATCCTAACCCATACACTAATCTTACCCCGTACACCAAAATGAAGCAATGCCCTCACATGTACTTTGACACTAACACATTTCCGTACCCTCCTGTGTACCGTAAACCTTACCTGTTCGCTCACACTAACCCTCGGTCTAAGCCTAACACTATCCACAACCCTACACAAAATCCTAACCCGTACCCTAATCCTAATCCGTACAATAACACTAACCTGTGCCCTAACACCAAGCCTGACCCTAACTCGTTCCCATATGCTTACCTGTACCCTGAATATTACCTATTCGCTAACCCTAACCCTAACCCTAAACCTAACTCTAACCCCAATCCGACACTTTACCCTAATCCGTACTGTAATCCTAACCCGTACCCTAATACTAATACGTCCCCTGACACATACATGGACCATAACACTTTTCTGTAACCTCACCTGTACCCTAAACCTTACATTTTGCCAACACTAACCCTAGCCCTAAAGCTAAATCTAACTCCAACCCTACACCTTACCCTAACACGTACACTAATCTTAACCCGTACACTAACACTGACCCATTCCCGCAAATGAATTTTGACCCTAAAACATGTCCGTACCCTCCCCTGTAACCTAAACCTTGCCCGGTCGCTAACCCTAACCCTAGCTCTAAATCTAACTCTAACCCCAACCCTACATCTTACCCTAACCCATACCCTAATCCTAAACTGTACACTAACACTAACCAGTGCCCTGAAACGTACCCTGACCCTAACACTTTTTCATACCCTCACCTGCACGCTAAACGTAATCATTAGGTAACACTAAGTGTAGACTTAAACCAAACCCTAATACCAACCCTACACCCTATTCTAACCCATACCCTATATTTAACTCCTACACTAACACTAACCCATGCCCTCACACGTACTTTGACACTAAAACGTCTCCATACATTCACATGTACCATAAGCCTTAACCGTTCACTAAACCTATCCCTAACCCTAACGCCAACCCTAACCATTACCCTAACCCATACCCTAATCCTAACCATACATTAACACTAACACGTTTCCTAACACATAACTGACCCAAACGCTTTTCCGTACCCTCAACTGTCCCCTAAAACTTACCCGTTCACTAACTCTAAGCCTAGCCCTAAACCTAACCCTAACCCCAACCCCACACCTTACCCTAAACTGTACGCTAATCCTGACACGTACACTAACACTAACAGGTGTCCTAACACATACCCTGACTCTAAAAGTTTTCCGTACCCTCACCTGTACCCCAAACCTTACTGGTTCACTAACCGTATCCCTAGCCCTAAACATAACGCTAACACCAACCCTACACCATACCCTAACCCGTACACTAATCTTGACCCGTACACCAAAATTATGCAATGCCATCACACGTACTTTGACACTAACACGTTTCCGTACACTCCTGTACCATAAAATTTAACTGTTCGCTAACTCTACCCCTAGCCTTAAACTTAACCCTAACGCCAACCCTACACATTACCCTAACCCGTACCCTAATCCTAACCCATACACTAACACTACACGTGACCTAACAGGTACCCTGACCATAACAGTTTTCCGTACACTCACCTGTACCCTAAACCATACCGTTTGCTATCCTTAACCCTAGACCTAAACGTAAAGCTAAACCCATCCCTAAACCTTACCCTAACACGTACCCAATCCTAACCAGTACACTAACACTAATCCGTGCCTTAACACTTACCCTGAACCTAACACTTTTCCATACCCACAACTGAACCCTAAACCTTACCATTCACTAACCCTAACCCTAGGTCTAAACCTAACCCTAAACCCAACCCCAACCCTACACCTAACCCTAACATGTACACTAATCCTAATCCTTAAACTAACACTAAGCTGTGCCCTAACACGAACCCTGACCCTAACCCGTTTCCATACGCTCACCTGTACTCTAAAGTTACCTATTCGCTAACCCTAACACTAGCCCTAAACCGAAACCTAACCCCAACCCTACACCTTACCCTAACCCATACCCTAATCAGAACCCATACAGTAACACTAACTCGTGCCCTAACACCTACCCTAAACCTACCCGTAACCCTAACCCTAACACTAACCCTAACACTAACCCTAAACTTTACCATTTGTTAACCATAACCATAGCCCCAAACCTAAACCTAACTACAACCCTACTCCTTACCCTAACACGTACACTAATCTTAACCCGTACACTAACACTAACCCAATACCGCACACGTACTTTAACAATAAGACATTTCCGTATGCTTAGCTGTAACCTAAACCTTACCCGTTCACTAAACTTAACCCTACCCCTAAAACTAACCATAACGCCAACCCTACCAATTACCCTAACCCATACCCTAATCCTAACCTGTAAACCCACACTAACCGCTGCCCTAACACGTACCCTGACCCTAACACTTTTCCGTAACCTCACCTGTACCCTACAACTTACTGTTCGCTAACCCTAACCCTAGCCCTAAACCTAGACCAAATCCCAACCGTACACCTTACCCTAACCCGTATGCTCATCGTAAGCCAAACACTAACAGTGACACGTGTCCTAACACATACACTAACCCTAACACTTTTCTGTACCATCACCTGTACCCTAAACCTGACATTTCGCTAACCCTAACCCTAGCCATAAAGCTAACCCTAACTCCAACCCTAAACCTTACCCAAACCGTACCCTAATCCTAACCCGTATACTAATACTAAGCCATGTCCTTACACGTACCCTGACCCTAACACTTTTCCGTACCCTCACCTGTACCCTAAACCTTACCCATTCGCTAACCTAACCCTAGCCCTAGCACTAGCCCTAACCCTAACCCCAACCCTAACCCTTACCCTAACCCGTACCCTAATCCGAACCCATACACTAACATTTACCCATGCCCTAACACGTACCCTGACCCTAACACTTTTCCGCATACTCTCCTGTATCCTAAATCTTACCGTTCGCTAACCCTAACCCTAGCCCTAAACATAACTCTCACACCAACCTCACAGCATACCCTAACCCATACACTAATCTTACCCCTACACCAAAATTAAGCAATGCCCTCACATGTACTTTGACACTAACACGTTTCCGTACCCTCCTGTGTACCGTAAACCTTACCTGTTCGCTAACACTAACCCTCGGTCTAAGCCTAACACTATTCACAACCCTACACAAAATCCTAACCCGTACCCTAATCCTAATCCGTACAATAACACTAACCTGTGCCCTAACACCAAGCCTGACCCTAACTCGTTTCCATATGCTTACCTGTACCCTGAATGTTACCTATTCGCTAACCCTTACCCTAACCCTAAACCTAACCCTAACCCCAATCCTACACCTTACCCTAATCCGTACTGTAATCCTAACCCGTACCCTATACTTATCCGTGCCCTGACACATACATGGACCATAACACTTTTCTGTAACCTCACCTGTACCCTAAACCTTACATTTCGCAAACCCTAACCCTAGCCCTAAACTTAAATCTAACTCCAACCCTACACCTTACCCTAACAAATACACTAATCTTAACCCGTACACTAACACTGACACATTCCCGCAAATGTATTTTGACCCTAAAACATTTGCGTACCATCCCCTGTAACCTAAACCTTACCCGGTCGCTAACCCTAACCCTAGCTCTAAATCTAACCCTAACGCCAACACTACACCTTACCCTAACCCATACACTAAACCTAAAACGGACACTAACACTAACCAGTGCCCTGAAACGTACCCTGACCCTAACACTTTTCCATACCCTCACCTGCACACTAAACCTAATCGTTAGGTAACCCTAACTGTAGACTTAATCCTAACCCTAACACCAACCCTACACCCTATTCTAACCCGTACCCTATATTTAACCCTAACACTAACCCATGCCCTCACACATACTTTGACACTAAAACGTCTCCATACACTCACATGTACCATAAGCCTTAACCGTTCACTAAACCTATCCCTAACCCTAACTCCAACCCTAACGATTATCCTAACCCATAACCTAATCCTAACAATACATTAACACTAACACGTTTCCTAACACATAACCTGACACAAATGCTTTTCCGTACCCTCAACTGTACCCTAAAACTTACCCGTTCACTAACCCTAAGCCTAGCCCTAAACCTAACCCTAACCCAAACACCACACCTTACCCTAAACTGTACACTAATCCTGACACGTACACTAACACTAACTGGTGTCCTAACACATACCCTGACTCTAAAAGTTTTCCGTACCCTCACCTGTACCCTAAACCTTACTGGTTCTCTAACCGTAACCCTAGCCCTAAACATAACGCTAACACCAACCTTACACAATACCCTAAGCCGTACACTAATCTTGACCCGTACACCAAAATTATGCAATGCCATCACACGTACTTTGACACTAACACGTTTCCGTACACTCCTGTACCATAAAACTTACCTGTTCGCTAACTCTAACAGTAGCCCTAAACTTAACCCTAACGCCAACCCTACACATTACCCTAACACGTAACCTAATCCTAACCCATACACTAACACTACACGTGCCTTAACAATTACCCAGACCATAACAGTTTTCCGTACACTCACCTGTACCCTAAACCATACCGTTTGCTATCCTTAACCCTAGACCTAAATGTAAAGCTAACCCCAACCCTAAACCTTACCCTAACACGTACCCAATCCTAACCAGTAGACTAACACTAATCCGTGCCTTAACACTTACCCTGACCCTAACACTTTTCCATACACACACCTGAACCCTAAACCTTACCATTCACTAACCCTAACCCTAGGTCTAAACCTAACCATAACCCCAACCCTACACCTAACCCTAACACGTACCCTAATCCGAATCCGTACACTAACACTAACCTGTGCCCTAAGATGAACCCTGACCCTAACTCGTTTCCATAAGCTCACCTATACCCTAAATGTTACCTATTCGCTAACCCTAACCCCAACCCTACACCTAAACATAACCCCAACCCTACACCTTTCCCTAACCCATACCCTAATCCTAACCCGTACACTAACACTAACCCGTGCCCTAACACGTACCCTGACCCTAACTTTTTTCCATATCCTCTCCAGTACCCTAAATCTTACTATTCGCTAAACCTATCCATTTCCTGAAACATAACGCTAACACCCACCTCACACCATACCCTAACCCATACACTAATCTTACCCGTACACCAAAATTAAGCAATGCCCTCACATGTACTTTGACACTAACACGTTTCCGTACCCTCCTGTGTACCGAAAACCTTACCTGTTCGCTAACACTAACCCTAGGTCTAAGCCTAACACTATCCACAACCCTACACAAAATCCTAAGCCGTACCCTAATCCTAATCCATACAATAACACTAACCTGTGCCCTAACACCAAACCTGACCCTAACTCGTTTCCATATGCTTACCTGTACCCTGAATGTTACCTATTCGCTAACCCTAACCCTAACCCTAACCCTAATCCTAACCCCAATCCTACACCTTACCCTAATCCGTACTGTAATCCTAACCCGTACCCTATACTAATCCGTGCCCTGACACATACATGGACCATAACACTTTTCTGTAACCTCACCTGTACCCTAAACCTTACATTTCGCCAACCCTAACCCTAGCCCTAAAGCTAAATCTAACTCCAACACTACACATTACTCTAACACGTACACTAATCTTAACCCGAACACTAACACTGACCCATTCCCGCAAAAGTATTTTGACCCTAAAACATTTCCGTACCCTCCCCTGTAACCTAAACCTTACCCGGTCGCTAACCCTAACCCTAGCTCTAAATCTAACCCTAACGCCAACCCTACATCTTACCCTAACCCATACCCGAAACCTAAAATGGACACTAACACTAACCAGTGCCGTGAAATGTACCCTGACCCTAACAGTTTTCCATACACTCACCTGCACGCTAAACCTAATTGTTAGGTAACACTAACTGTAGACTTAAACCTAACCCTAACAGCAACCCTACACCCTATTCTAACCCTTACCCAATATTTAACCCTAACACTAACACATGCCCTCACACGTACTTTGACACTAAAACGTCTCCATACACTCACATGTACCATAAGCCTTAACCGTTCACTAAACCTATCCCTAACCCTAACGCCAACCCTAACCATTACCCTAACCCATACCCTAATCCTAACAATACATTAACACTAACACGTTTCCTAACACATAACCTGACCCAAATGCTTTTCCGTACCCTCAACTGTACCCTAAAACTTACCAGTTCACTAACCCTAAGCCTAGCCCTAAACCTAAACCTAACCCCAACCCAACACCTTACCCTAAACTGTACGCTAATCCTGACACGTACACTAACACTAACAGGTGTCCTAACACATACCCTGACTCTAAAAGTTTTCCGTACCCTCACCTGTACCCGAAACCTTACTGGTTCACTAACCGTATCCCTAGCCCTAAACATAACGCTAACACCAACCTTACACCATACCCTAACCCGTACACTAATCTTGACCCGTACACCAAAATTATGCAATGCCATCACACGTACTTTGACACTAACACGTTTCCGTACACTCATGTACCATAAAACTTACCTGTTTGCTAACTCTAACCCTAGCCCTAAACTTAACCCTAACGCCAACCCTACACATTACCCTAACCCGTACCCTACTCCTAACCCATACACTAACACTACACATGCCCTAACAGGTACCCTGACCGTAACAGTTTTCCGTACACTCACCTGTACCCTAAAACATACCGTTTGCTATCCTTAACCCTAGACCTAAACGTAACCCTAACCCTAACCCTAACCCTAACCCATCCTTAAACCTTACCCTAATGCGTACCAAATCCTAACCAGTACACTAACACTAATCCATGCCTTAACACTTACCCTGACCCTAACACTTTTCCATACCCACACCTGAACCCTAAACCTTACCATTCACTAACCCTAACCCTAGGTCTAAACCTAACCCTAAATGCATCCCCAACCCTACACCTAACCCTAACATGTACCGTAATCCTAATCCTTAAACTAACACTAAGCTGTGCCCTAACACGAACCCTGGCCCTAACGCATTTCCATACGCTCACCTGTACTCTAATGTTACCTATTCGCTAACCCTAACACTAGCCCTAAACCTAAACCTAACCCCAACCCTACACCTTACCCTAACCCATACCCTAATCATAACCCACACACTAACACTAACTCGTGCCCTAACACCTACCCTAACCCTACCCATAACCCTACCCCTAACCCTAACCCTAACCCTAACACTAACCCTAACACTAACCCTAAACTTTACCATTTGTTAACCATAACCCAAACCCCAAACCTAAACCTAACTACAACCCTACTCCTTACCCTAACACGTACACTAATCTTAACCCGTACACTAACACTAACCCAATACCGCACACGTACTTTGACAATAAGACATTTCCGTATGCTCAGCTGTAACCTAAACCTTACCCGTTCACTAAACTTAACCCCACCCCTTACACTAACCATAACGCCAACAATACCAATTACCCTAACCCGTACCCTAATCCTAACCTATAAACACACACTAACCCCTGCCCTAACATGTACCCTGACCCTAACACTTTTCCATACTCACTCCAGTACCCTAAATCTTACCATTCGCTAACTCTAACCCTATGTCTAAACCTAACCCTAACCCCAACCCTACACCTAACCCTAACACGTACCCTAATCCGAATCCGTACACTAACACTAACCTGTGCCCTAACATGAACCCTGACCCTAACTCGTTTCCATAAGCTCAACTGTATCTTAAATGTTACCTATTCGCTAACCCTAACCCCAACCCTACACCTAAACATAAACCCAACCCTACACCCTTCCCTAACCCATACGCTAATCCTAACCCATACACTAACACTAACCCATGCCCTAACACGTACCCTGACCCTAACACTTTTCCATATCCTCTCCAGTACCCTAAATCTTACCGTTCGCTAAACCTAGCCCTTTCCCTAAACATAACTCTAACAGCAACCTTACACTATACCCTAACCCATACACTAATCTTACCCCGTACACCAAAATTAAGCAATGCCCTCACATGTACTTTGACACTAACACGTTTCTGTACCATCCTGTGTACTGTAAACCTTAACTGTTCGCTAACACTAACCCTAGGTCTAAGCCTAACACTATCCACAACCCTACACAAAATCCTAAGCCGTACCCTAATCCTAATCCGTACAATAACACTAACCTGTGCCCTAACACCAAGCCTGACCCTAACTCGTTTCCGTATGCTTACCTGTACCCTGAATATTACCTATTCGCTAACCCTAACCCTAACCCTAAACCTAACCCTAACCCAAATCCTACACCTTACCCTAATCCGTAGTGTAATCCTAACCCGTACCCTATAGTAATCCGTGCCCTGACACATACATGGACCATAACACTTTTCTGTAACTTCACCTGTACCCTAAACCTTACATTTCGCCAACACTAACCCTAGCCCTAAAGCTAAATCTAACTCCAACCCTACACCTTACCCTAACACGTACACTAATCTTAACCCGTACACTAACACTGACCCATTCCCGCAAATGTATTTTGACCCTAAAACATTTCCGTACCCTCCCCTGTAACCTAAACCTTACCCGGTCGCTAACCCTAACCCTAGCTCTAAATCTAACCCTAACGCCAACCCTACATCTTACCCTAACCCATACCCTAATCCTAAACCGTACACTAACACTAACCAGTGCCCTGAAACGTACCCTGACCCTAACACTTTTCCATACCCTCACCTGCATGCTAAACCTAATCGTTAGGTAACCCTAACTGTAGACTTAAACCTAACCCTAACACCAACCCTACACCCTATTCTAACCCGTACCCTATATTTAACCCTAACACTAACCCATGCCCTCACACGTACTATGACACTGAAACGTCTCCATACACTCACATGTACCATAAGCCTTAACCGTTCACTAAACCTATCCCTAACCCTAACGCCAACGCTAACCATTACCCTAACCCATACCCTAATCCTAACCATACATTAACACTAACACGTTTCCTAACACATAACCTGACCCAAATGCTTTTCCGTACCCTCAACTGTACCCTAAAACTTACCCGTTCACTAACCCTAAGCGTATCCCTAAACCTAACCCTAACCCCAACCCCACACTTTACCCTAAACTGTACGCTAATCCTGACACGTACACTGACACTAACAGGTGTCCTAACACATACCCTGACTCTAAAAGGTTTCCGTACCCTCACCTGTACCCTGAACCTTACTGGTTCACTAACCGTATCCCTAGCCCTAAACATAACGCTAACACCAACCCTACACCATACCCTAACCCGTACACTAATCTTGACCCGTACACCAAAATTATGCTATGCCATCACACATACTTTGACACTAACACGTTTCCGTACACTCATGTACCATAAAACTTACCTGTTCGCTAACTCTAACCCTAGCCCTAAACTTAACCCTAACGCCAACCCTACACATTACCCTAACCCGTACCCTAATCCTAACCCATACACTAACACTACACGTGCCCAAACAGGTACCCTGACCATAACTGTTTTCCGTACACTCATCTGTACCATAAACCATACCGTTTGCTATCCTTAACCCTAGACCTAAACGTAAAGCTAACCCCATCCCTAAACCTTACCCTAACGCGTACCCAGTCCTAACCAGTACACTAACACTAATCCGTGCCTTAACACTTACCCTGACCCTAACACTTTTCCATACCCACACCTGAACCCTAAACCTTACCATTCACTAACCCTAACCCTAGGTCTAAACCTAACCCTAAATGCAACCCCAACCCTACACCTAACCCTAACATGTACCGTAATCCTAATCCTTAAACTAACACTAAGCTGTGCCCTAACACGAACCCTGGCCCTAACGCATTTCCATACGCTCACCTGTACTCTAATGTTACCTATTCGCTAACCCTAACACTAGCCCTAAACCTAAACCTAACCCCAACCCTACACCTTACCCTAACCCATACCCTAATCATAACCCATACACTAACACTAACTCGTGCCCTTACACCTACCCTAACCCTACCCCTAACCCTACCCCTAACCCTAACCCTAACCCTAACCCTAACACTAAGCCTAACACTAACCCTAAACTTTACCATTTGTTAACCATAACCCTAGCCCCAAACCTAAACCTAACTACAACCCTACTCCTTACCCTAACACATACACTAATCTTAACCCGTACACTAACACTAACCCAATACCGCACACGTACTTTGACAATAAGACATTTCCATATGCTCAGCTGTAACCTAAACCTGATGTGTTCACTAAACTTAACCCCACCCCTAACACTAACCATAACGCCAACCCTACCAATTACCCTAACCCGTACCCTAATCCTAACCTGTAAACCCACACTAAACCCTGCCCTAACACGTACCCTGACCCTAACACTTTTCCGTAACCTCACCTGTAACCTACACCTTACCATTCGCTAACCCTAACACTAGCCCTAAACCTAGACCAAACCCCAACCGTACACCTTACCCTAACCCGTATGCTAATCCTAAGCCATACACTAACACTGACACGTGTCCTAACACATACACTAACCCTAACACTTTTCTGTACGATCACCTGTACCCTAAACCTGACATTTCGCTAACCCTAAACCTAGCCATAAAGCTAACCCTAACCCCAACCCTAAACCTTACCCAAACCGTACCCTAATCCTAACCAGTATACTAATACTAAGCCATGTCCTGACACGTACCCTGACCCTAACACTTTTCCGTACCCTCACCTGTACCCTAAACCTTACCCATTCGCTAACCCTAACCCTAGCCCTAGCCCTAGCCCTAACCCTAACCCCAACCCTACCCCTTACCCTCACCCGTACCCTAATCCCAACCCATACACTAACATTAACCCATGCCCTAACACGTACCCTGACCCTAACACTTTTCCGTATCCTCTCCTGTACCCTAAATCTTACCGTTCGCTAACCCTAACCCTAGCCCTAAACATAACTCTCACACCAACCTCACAGCATACCCTAACCCGTACACTAAACTTAACCCGTACAAAAAAACTAACCCATGCCCTCACATGTACTTTGACGGTAACACGTTTCCGTACGCTCCCGTGTACCGTAAACCTTACCCGTTTGCTAACTCTAACCCTAGCCTTAACCCTAACCATAACAGCAACCCTACCCATTTCCCTAACTTGTACCCTAATCCTTACCCGTACACTAACACTAATCCATGCCCTAACACGAACCCTGGCCCTAACGCATTTCCATACGCTCACCTGTACTCTAATGTTACCTATTCGCTAACCCTAACACTAGCCCTAAACCTAAACCTAACCCCAACCCTACACCTTACCCTAACCCATACCCTAATCATAACCCATACACTAACACTAACTCGTGCCCTAACACCTACCCTAACCCTACCCCTAACCCTATACCTAACACTAACCCTAACACTAACCCTAAACTTTACCATTTGTTAACCATAGCCCTAGCCCCAAACCTAAACCTAACTACAACCCTACTCCTTACCCTAACACGTACACTAATCTTAACCCGTACACTAACACTAACCCAATACCGCACACGTACTTTGACAATAAGACATTTCCGTATGCTCAGCTGTAACCTAAACCTTACCCATTCACTAAACTTAACCCTACCCCTAACACTAACCATAATGCCAACCCTACCAATTACCCTAACCCGTACCCTAATCCTAACCTGTAAACCCACACTAACCCCTGCGCTAACACGTACCCTGACCCTAACACTTTTCCGTAACCTCACATGTACCCTACACCTTACCGTTCGCTAACCCTAACCCTAGCCCTAAACCTAGAACAAACCCCAACCGTACACCTTAACCTAACCCGTATGCTAATCCTAAGCCATACACTAACACTGACACATGTCCTAACACATACACTATCCCTAACACTTTTCTGTACCATCACCTGTACCCTAAACCTGACATTTCGCTAACCCTAACCCTAGCCATAAAGCTAACCCTAACCCCAACCATAAACCTTACCAAAACCATACCTTAATACTAACCAGTATACTAATACTAAGCCATGTCCTGACACCTACCCTGACCCTAACACTTTTCTGTACCCTCAGCTGTACCCTAACCCTTACCCATTCGCTAACCCTAACCCTAGCCCTAGCCCTAGCCCTAACCCTAACCCCAACCCTACACCTTACCCTAACCCGTACCCTAATCCCAGCCCATACACTACCATTAACCCATGCCCTAACACGTACCCTGACCCTAACACTTTTCCGTATCCTCTCCTGTACCCTAAATCTTACCATTCGCTAACCCTAACCCTGGCCCTAAACATAACTCTCACACCAACCTCACAGCATACCCTAACCCGTACACTAAACTTAACCCGTACAAAAAAACTAACCCATGCCCTCACATGTACTTTGATGGTAACACGTTTCCGTATGCTCCCATGTACAGTAAACCTTACCCGTTTGCTAACACTAACCCTAGCCCTAACCCTAAACATAACAACAACCGTACCCATTTCCCTAACCTGTACCCTAATCCTTACCCGTACACTAACACTAATCCATGCCCTAACACGTACCCTGACCCTATCACTTTTCCATACCCACTCCTGTACCCTAAATCTTACCATTCACTAACCCTAACCCTATGTCTAAACCTAACCCTAACCCCAACCCTACACCTAACCCTAACACGTACCCTAATCCGAATCCGTACACTAACACTAACCTGTGCCCTAAGATGAACCCTGACCCTAACTCGTTTCCATAAGCTCACCTGTACCCTAAATGTTACCTATTCGCTAACCCTAACCCCAACCCTACACCTAAACATAACCCCAACCCTACACCTTTCCCTAACCCATACCCTAATCCTGACCCGTACACTAACACTAACCCGTGCCCTAACACGTACCCTGACCCTAACACTTTTCCGTATCCTCTCCAGTACCCTAAATCTTACCGTTCGCTAAACCTAGCCCTTTCCCTAAACATAACGGTAACACCAACCTTGCACCGTATCCTAACCCATACACTAATCTTACCCCGTACACCAAAATGAAGCAATGCCCTCACATGTACTTTGACACTAACACGTTTCCGTACCCTCCTGTGTACCGTAAACCTTACCTGTTCGCTCACACTAACCCTCGGTCTAAGCCTAACACTATCCACAACCCTACACAAAATCCTAAGCCGTACCCTAATCCTAATCCGTACAATAACACTAACCTGTGCCCTAACACCAAGCCTGACCCTAACTCTTTCCCATATGCTTACCTGTACCCTGAATATTACCTATTCGCTAACCCTAACCCTAACCCTAAACCTAACTCTAACCCCAATCCTACACTTTACCCTAATCCGTACTGTAATCCTAACCCGTACCCTAATACTAATACGTGCCCTGACACATACATGGACCATAACACTTTTCTGTAACCTCACCTGTACCCTAAACCTTACATTTTGCCAACACTAACCCTAGCCCTAAAGCTAAATCTAACTCCAACCCTACACCTTACCCTAACACGTACTCTAATCTTAACCCGTACACTAACACTGACCCATTCCCGCAAATGAATTTTGACCCTAAAACATTTCCGTACCCTCCCCTGTAACCTAAACCTTGCCCGGTCGCTAACCCTAACCCTAGCTCTAAATCTAACTCTAACCCCAACCCTACATCTTACCCTAACCCATACCCTAATCCTAAACTGTACACTAACACTAACCAGTGCCCTGAAACGTACCCTGACCCTAACACTTTTTCATACCCTCACCTGCACGCTAAACGTAATCATTAGGTAACACTAAGTGTAGACTTAAACCAAACCCTAATACCAACCCTACACCCTATTCTAACCCATACCCTATATTTAACTCCTACACTAACACTAACCCATGCCCTCACACGTACTTTGACACTAAAACGTCTCCATACATTCACATGTACCATAAGCCTTAACCGTTCACTAAACCTATCCCTAACCCTAACGCCAACCCTAACCATTACCCTAACCCATACCCTAATCCTAACCATACATTAACACTAACACGTTTCCTAACACATAACTGACCCAAACGCTTTTCCGTACCCTCAACTGTCCCCTAAAACTTACCCGTTCACTAACCCTAAGCCTAGCCCTAAACCTAACCCTAACCCCAACCCCACACCTTACCCTAAACTGTACGCTAATCCTGACACGTACACTAACACTAACAGGTGTCCTAACACATACCCTGACTCTAAAAGTTTTCCGTACCCTCACCTGTACCCCAAACCTTACTGGTTCACTAACCGTATCCCTAGCCCTAAACATAACGCTAACACCAACCCTACACCATACCCTAACCCGTACACTAATCTTGACCCGTACACCAAAATTATGCAATGCCATCACACGTACTTTGACACTAACACGTTTCCGTACACTCCTGTACCATAAAATTTAACTGTTCGCTAACTCTACCCCTAGCCTTAAACTTAACCCTAACGCCAACCCTACACATTACCCTAACCCGTACCCTAATCCTAACCCATACACTAACACTACACGTGACCTAACAGGTACCCTGACCATAACAGTTTTCCGTACACTCACCTGTACCCTAAACCATACCGTTTGCTATCCTTAACCCTAGACCTAAACGTAAAGCTAAACCCATCCCTAAACCTTACCCTAACACGAACCCAATCCTAACCAGTACACTAACACTAATCCGTGCCTTAACACTTACCCTGAACCTAACACTTTTCCATACCCACACCTGAACCCTAAACCTTACCATTCACTAACCCTAACCCTAGGTCTAAACCTAACCCTAAACCCAACCCCAACCCTACACCTAACCCTAACATGTACACTAATCCTAATCCTTAAACTAACACTAAGCTGTGCCCTAACACGAACCCTGACCCTAACCCGTTTCCATACGCTCACCTGTACTCTAAAGTTACCTATTCGCTAACCCTAACACTAGCCCTAAACCTAAACCTAACCCCAACCCTACACCTTACCCTAACCCATACCCTAATCATAACCCATACAGTAACACTAACTCGTGCCCTAACACCTACCCTAAACCTACCCGTAACCCTAACCCTAACACTAACCCTAACACTAACCCTAAACTTTACCATTTGTTAACCATAACCATAGCCCCAAACCTAAACCTAACTACAACCCTACTCCTTACCCTAACACGTACACTAATCTTAACCCGTACACTAACACTAACCCAATACCGCACACGTACTTTAACAATAAGACATTTCCGTATGCTTAGCTGTAACCTAAACCTTACCCGTTCACTAAACTTAACCCTACCCCTAAAACTAACCATAACGCCAACCCTACCAATTACCCTAACCCATACCCTAATCCTAACCTGTAAACCCACACTAACCGCTGCCCTAACACGTACCCTGACCCTAACACTTTTCCGTAACCTCACCTGTACCCTACAACTTACTGTTCGCTAACCCTAACCCTAGCCCTAAACCTAGACCAAATCCCAACCGTACACCTTACCCTAACCCGTATGCTCATCGTAAGCCAAACACTAACAGTGACACGTGTCCTAACACATACACTAACCCTAACACTTTTCTGTACCATCACCTGTACCCTAAACCTGACATTTCGCTAACCCTAACCCTAGCCATAAAGCTAACCCTAACTCCAACCCTAAACCTTACCCAAACCGTACCCTAATCCTAACCCGTATACTAATACTAAGCCATGTCCTTACACGTACCCTGACCCTAACACTTTTCCGTACCCTCACCTGTACCCTAAACCTTACCCATTCGCTAACCCTAACCCTAGCCCTAGCCGTAGCCCTAACCCTAACCCCAACCCTAACCCTTACCCTAACCCGTACCCTAATCCGAACCCATACACTAACATTTACCCATGCCCTAACACGTACCCTGACCCTAACACTTTTCCGTATACTCTCCTGTATCCTAAATCTTACCGTTCGCTAACCCTAACCCTAGCCCTAAACATAACTCTCACACCAACCTCACAGCATACCCTAACCCATACACTAATCTTACCCCGTACACCAAAATTAAGCAATGCCCTCACATGTACTTTGACACTAACACGTTTCCGTACCCTCCTGTGTACCGTAAACCTTACCTGTTCGCTAACACTAACCCTTGGTCTAAGCCTAACACTATTCACAACCCTACACAAAATCCTAACCCGTACCCTAATCCTAATCCGTACAATAACACTAACCTGTGCCCTAACACCAAGCCTGACCCTAACTCGTTCCCATATGCTTACCTGTACCCTGAATGTTACCTATTCGCTAACCCTTACCCTAACCCTAAACCTAACCCTAACCCCAATCCTACACCTTACCCTAATCCGTACTGTAATCCTAACCCGTACCCTATACTTATCCGTGCCCTGACACATACATGGACCATAACACTTTTCTGTAACCTCACCTGTACCCTAAACCTTACATTTCGCCAACCCTAACCCTAGCCCTAAAGCTAAATCTAACTCCAACACTACACCTTACCCTAACACGTACACTAATCTTAACCCGTACAGTAACACTGACCCATTCCCGCAAATGTATTTTGACCCTAAAACATTTCCGTACCCTCCCCTGTAACCTAAACCTTACCCGGTCGCGAACCCTAACCCTAGCTCTAAATCTAACCCTAACGCCAACCCTACACCTTACCCTAAACAATACCCTAAACCTAAACCGTACACTGACACTAACCAGTGCCCTGAAACGTACCCTGACCCTAACACTTTTCCATACCCTCACCTGCACGCTAAACCTAATCGTTAGGTAACCCTAACTGTAGACTTAAACCTAACCCTAACACCAACCCTACACCCTATTCTAACCCGTACCCTATATTTAACCCTAACACTAACCCATGCCCTCACACGTACTTTGACACTAAAACGTCTCCATACACTCACATGTACCATAAGCCTTAACCGTTCACTAAACCTATCCCTAACCCTAACGCCATCCCTAACCATTACCCTAACCCATACCCTAATCCTAACCATACATTAACACTAACACGTTTCCTAACACATAACCTGACACAAATGCTTTTCCGTACCCTCAACTGTACCCTAAAACTTACCCGTTCACTAACCCTAAGCCTAGCCCTAAACCTAACCCTAACCCCAACCCCACACCTTACCCTAAACTGTACGCTAATCCTGACACGTACACTGACACTAACAGGTGTCCTAACACATACCCTGACTCTAAAAGGTTTCCGTACCCTCACCTGTACCCTGAACCTTACTGGTTCTCTAACCGTAACCCTAGCCCTAAACATAACGCTAACACCAACCCTACACCATACCCTAACCCGTACACTAATCTTGACCCGTACAGCAAAATTATGCAATGCCATCACACGTACTTTGACACTAACACGATTCCGTACACTCATGTACCATAAAACTTACCTGTTCGCTAACTCTAACCCTAGCCCTAAACTTAACCCTAACGCCAACCCTACACGTTACCCTAACCCGTACCCTAATCCTAATCCATACACTAACACTACACGTGCCCTAACAGGTACCCTGACCATAACAGTTTTCCGTACACTCACCTGTACCCTAAACCATACCGTTTGCTATCCTTAACCCTAGACCTAAACGTAAAGCTAACCCCATCCCTAAACCTTACCCTAACGCGTACCCAATCCTAACCAGTACACTAACACTAATCCGTGCCTTAACACTTACCCTGACCCTAACACTTTTCCATACCCACACCTGAACCCTAAACCTTACCATTCACTAACCCTAACCCTAGGTCTAAACCTAACCCTAAATGCAACACCAACCCAACACCTAACCCTAATATGTACCGTAATCCTAATCCTTAAACTAACACTAAGCTGTGCCCTAACACGAACCCTGGCCCTAACGCATTTCCATACACTCACCTGTACTCTAATGTTGCCTATTCGCTAACCCTAACACTAGCCCTAAACCTAAACCTAACCCAAACCCTACACCTTACCCTAACCCATACCCTAATCATAACCCATACACTAACACTAACTCGTGCCCTAACACCTACCCTAACCCTACCCCTAACCCTACCCCTAAACCTAACCCTAACCCTAACACTAACCCTAACACTAACCCTAAACTTTACCATTTGTTAACCATAACCCTAGCCCCAAACCTAAACCTAACTACAACCCTACTCCTTACCCTAACACGTACACTAATCTTAACCCGTACACTAACACTAACCCAATACCGCACACGTACTTTGACAATAAGACATTTCCATATGCTCAGCTGTAACCTAAACCTTACGCGTTCACTAAAGTTAACCCCACCCCTAACACTAACCATAACGCCAACCCTACCAATTACCCTAACCCGTACCCTAATCCTAACCTGTAAAACCACACTAAACCCTGCCCTAACACGTACCCTGACACTAACACTTTTCCGTAACCTCACCTGTAACCTACACCTTACTATTCGCTAACCCTAACCCTAGCCCTAAACCTAGACCAAACCCCAACCGTACACCTTACCCTAACCCGTATGCTAATCCTAAGCCATACACTAACACTGACACGTGTCCTAACACATACACTAACCCTAACACTTTTCTGTACCATCACCTGTACCCTAAACCTGACATTTCGCTAACCCTAAACCTAGCCATAAAGCTAACCCTAACCCCAACCCTAAACCTTACCCAAACCGTACCCTAATCCTAACCAGTATACTAATACTAAGCCATGTCCTGACACGTACCCTGACCCTAACACTTTTCCGTACCCTCACCTGTACCCTAAACCTTACCCATTCGCTAACCCTAACCCTAGCCCTAGCCCTAGCCCTAACCCTAACCCCAACCCTACCCCTTACCCTCACCCGTACCCTAATCCCAACCCATACACTAACATTAACCCATGCCCTAACACGTACCCTGACCCTAACACTTTTCCGTATCCTCTCCTGTACCCTAAATCTTACCATTCGCTAACCCTAACCCTGGCCCTAAACATAACTCTCACACCAACCTCACAGCATACCCTAACCCGTACACTAAACTTAACCTGTACAAAAAAACTAACCCATGCCCTCACATGTACTTTGACGGTAACACGTTTCCGTACGCTCCCGTGTACCGTAAACCTTACCCGTTTGCTAACTCTAACCCTAGCCCTAACCCTAACCATAACAACAACCCTACCCATTTCCCTAACCTGTACCCTAATCCTTACCCGTACACTAACACTAATCAATGCCCTAACACGTAACCTGACCCTAACACTTTTCCATACCCACTCCTGTACCCTAAATCTTACCATTCACTAACCCTAACCCTATGTCTAAACCTAACCCTAACCCCAACCCTACACCTAACCCTAACACGTACCCTAATCCGAATCCGTACACTAACACTAACCTGTGCCCTAACATGAACCCTGACCCTAACTCGTTTCCATAAGCTCACCTGTACCCTAAATGTTACCTATTCGCTAACCCTAACCCCAACCCTACACCTAAACATAACCCCGACCCTACACCTTTCCCTAACCCATACCCTAATCCTGACCCATACACTAACAATAACCCGTGCACTAACACGTACCCTGACCCTAACACTTTTCCGTATCCTCTCCAGTACCCTAAATCTTACCGTTCGCTAAACCTAGCCCTTTCCCTAAACATAACGCTAACACCCACCTTACACCATACACTAACCCATACACTAATCTTACCCCGTACACCAAAATGAAACAATGCCCTCACATGTACTTTGACACTAACACGTTTCCGTACCCTCCTGTGTACCGACAACCTTACCTGTTCGCTAACACTAACCCTAGGTCTAAGCCTAACACTATCCACAACCCTACACAAAATCCTAAGCCGTACCCTAATCCTAATCCGTACAATAACACTAACCTGTGCCCTAACACCAAGCCTGACCCTAACTCGTTTCCATATGCTTACCTGTACCCTGAATGTTACCTATTCGCTAACCCTAACCCTAACCCTAAACCTAACCCTAACCCCAATCCTACACCTTACCCTAATCCGTACTGTAATCCTAACCCGTACCCTATACTAATCCGTGCCCTGACACATACATGGACCATAACACTTTTCTGTAACCTCACCTGTACCCTAAACCTTACATTTCGCCAACCCTAACCCTAGCCCTAAAGCTAAATCTAACTCCAACACTACACCTTACCCTAACACGTACACTAATCTTAACCCGTACAGTAACACTGACCCATTCCCGCAAATGTATTTTGACCCTAAAACATTTCCGTACCCTCCCCTGTAACCTAAACCTTACCCGGTCGCGAACCCTAACCCTAGCTCTAAATCTAAACCTAACGCCAACCCTACACCTTACCCTAAACAATACCCTAAACCTAAACCGTACACTGACACTAACCAGTGCCCTGAAACGTACCCTGACCCTAACACTTTTCCATACCCTCACCTGCACGCTAAACCTAATTGTTAGGTAACCCTAACTGTAGACTTAAACCTAACCCTAACACCAACCCTACACCCTATTCTAACCCGTACCCTATATTTAACCCTAACACTAACCCATGCCCTCACACGTACTTTGACACTAAAACGTCTCCATACACTCACATGTACCATAAGCCTTAACCGTTCACTAAACCTATCCCTAACCCTAACGCCATCCCTAACCATTACCCTAACCCATACCCTAATCCTAACCATACATTAACACTAACACGTTTCCTAACACATAACCTGACACAAATGCTTTTCCGTACCCTCAACTGTACCCTAAAACTTACCCGTTCACTAACCCTAAGCCTAGCCCTAAACCTAACCCTAACCCCAACCCCACACCTTACCCTAAACTGTACGCTAATCCTGACACGTACACTGACACTAACAGGTGTCCTAACACATACCCTGACTCTAAAAGGTTTCCGTACCCTCACCTGTACCCTGAACCTTACTGGTTCTCTAACCGTAACCCTAGCCCTAAACATAACGCTAACACCAACCCTACACCATACCCTAACCCGTACACTAATCTTGACCCGTACACCAAAAATTATGCAATGCCATCACACGTACTTTGACACTAACACGTTTCCGTACACTCATGTACCATAAAACTTACCTGTTCGCTAACTCTAACCCTAGCCCTAAACTTAACCCTAACGCCAACCCTACACGTTACCCTAACCCGTACCCTAATCCTAACCCATACACTAACACTACACGTGCCCTAACAGGTACCCTGACCATAACAGTTTTCCGTACACTCACCTGTATCCTAAACCATACCGTTTGCTATCCTTAACCCTAGACCTAAACGTAAAGCTAACCCCATCCCTAAACCTTACCCTAACGCGTACCCAATCCTAACCAGTACACTAACACTAATCCGTGCCTTAACACTTACCCTGACCCTAACACTTTTCCATACCCACACCTGAACCCTAAACCTTACCATTCACTAACCCTAACCCTAGGTCTAAACCTAACCCTAAATGCAACCCCAACCCAACACCTAACCCTAATATGTACCGTAATCCTAATCCTTAAACTAACACTAAGCTGTGCCCTAACACGAACCCTGGCCCTAACGCATTTCCATACACTCACCTGTACTCTAATGTTACCTATTCGCTAACCCTAACACTAGCCCTAAACCTAAACCTAACCCAAACCCTACACCTTACCGTAACCCATACCCGAATCATAACCCATACACTAACACTAACTCGTGCCCTAACACCTACCCTAACTCTACCCCTAACCCTACCCCTAACCCTAACCCTAACCCTAACACTAACCCTAACACTAACCCTAAACTTTACCATTTGTTAACCATAACCCTAGCCCCAAACCTAAACCTAACTACAACCCTACTCCTTACCCTAACACGTACACTAATCTTAACCCGTACACTAACACTAACCCAATACCGCACACGTACTTTGACAATAAGACATTTCCGTATGCTCAGCTGTAACCTAAACCTTACGCCTTCACTAAAGTTAACCCCACCCCTAACACTAACCATAACGCCAACCCTACCAATTACCCTAACCCGTACCCTAATCCTAACCTGTAAAACCACACTAAACCATGCCCTAACACGTACCCTGACACTAACACTTTTCCGTAACCTCACGTGTAACCTACACCTTACCGTTCGCTAACCCTAACCCTAGCCCTAAACCTAGACCAAACCCCAACCATACACCTTACCCTAACCCGTATGCTAATCCTAAGCCATACACTAACACTGACACGTGTCCTAACACATACACTAACCCTAACACTTTTCTGTACCATCACCTGTACCCTAAACCTGACATTTCGCTAACCCTAAACCTAGCCATAAAGCTAACCCTAACCCCAACCCTAAACCTTACCCAAACCGTACCCTAATCCTAACCAGTATACTAATACTAAGCCATGTCCTGACACGTACCCTGACCCTAACACTTTTCCGTACCCTCACCTGTACCCTAAACCTTACCCATTCGCTAACCCTAACACTAGCCCTAGCCCTAGCCCTAACCCTAACCCCAACCCTACTCCTTACCCTCACCCATACCCTAATCCCAACCCATACACTAACATTAACCCATGCCCTAACACGTACCCTGACCCTAACACTTTTCCGTATCCTCTCCTGTACCCTAAATCTTACCGTTCACTAACCCTAACCCTGGCCCTAAATATAACTCTCACACCAACCTCACAGCATACCCTAACCCGTACACTAAACTTAACCTGTACAAAAAAACTAACCCATGCCCTCACATGTACTTTGACGGTAACACGTTTCCGTACGCTCCCGTGTACCGTAAACCTTACCCGTTTGCTAACTCTAACCCTAGCCCTAACACTAACCATAACAACAACCCTACCCATTTCCCTAACCTGTACCCTAATCCTTACCCGTACACTAACACTAATCAATGCCCTAACACGTACCCTGACCCTAACACTTTTCCATACCCACTCCTGTACCCTAAATCTTACCATTCACTAACCCTAACCCTATGTCTAAACCTAACCCTAACCCCAACCCTACACCTAACCCTAACACGTACCCTAATCCGAATCCGTACACTAACACTAACCTGTGCCCTAACATGAACCCTGACCCTAACTCGTTTCCATAAGCTCACCTGTACCCTAAATGTTACCTATTCGCTAACCCTAACCCCAAGCCTACACCTAAACATAACCCCAACCCTACACCTTTCCCTAACCCATACCCTAATCCTGACCCATACACTAACACTAACCCGTGCCCTAACACGTACCCTGACCCTAACACTTTTCCGTATCCTCTCCAGTACCCTAAATCTTACCGTTCGCTAAACCTAGCCCTTTCCCTAAACATAACGCTAACACCCACCTTACACCATACACTAACCCATACACTAATCTTACCCCGTACACCAAAATGAAGCAATGCCCTCACATGTACTTTGACACTAACACGTTTCCGTACCCTCCTGTGTACCGACAACCTTACCTGTTCGCTAACACTAACCCTAGGTCTAAGCCTAACACTATCCACAACCCTACACAAAATCCTAAGCCGTACCCTAATCCTAATCCGTACAATAACACTAACCTGTGCCCTAACACCAAGCCTGACCCTAACTCGTTTCCATATGCTTACCTGTACCCTGAATGTTACCTATTCGCTAACCCTAACCCTAACCCTAAACCTAACCCTAACCCCAATCCTACACCTTACCCTAATCCGTACTGTAATCCTAACCCGTACCCTATACTAATCCGTGCCCTGACACATACATGGACCATAACACTTTTCTGTAACCTCACCTGTACCCTAAACCTTACATTTCGCCAACACTAACCCTAGCCCTAAAGCTAAATCTGACTCCAACACTACACCTTACCCTAACACGTACACTAATCTTAACCCGTACACTAACACTGACCCATTCCCGCAAATGTATTTTGACCCTAAAACATTTCCGTACCCTCCCCTGTAACCTAAACCTTACCCGGTCGCGAACCCTAACCCTAGCTCTAAATCTAACCCTAACGCCAACCCTACACCTTACCCTAAACAATACCCTAAACCTAAACCGTACACTGACACTAACCAGTGCCCTGAAACGTACCCTGACCCTAACACTTTTCCATACCCTCACCTGCACGCTAAACCTAATCGTTAGGTAACCCTAACTGTAGACTTAAACCTAACCCTAACACCAACCCTACACCCTATTCTAACCCGTACCCTATATTTAACCCTAACACTAACCCATGCCCTCACACGTACTTTGACACTAAAACGTCTCCATACACTCACATGTACCATAAGCCTTAACCGTTCACTAAACCTATCCCTAACCCTAACGCCAACCCTAACCATTACCCTAACCCATACCCTAATCCTAACCATACATTAACACTAACACGTTTCCTAACACATAACCTGACACAAATGCTTTTCCGTACCCTCAACTGTACCCTAAAACTTACCCGTTCACTAACCCTAAGCCTAGCCCTAAACCTAACCCTAACCCCAACCCCACACCTTACCCTAAACTGTACGCTAATCCTGACACGTACACTGACACTAACAGGTGTCCTAACACATACCCTGACTCTAAAAGGTTTCCGTACCCTCACCTGTACCCTGAACCTTACTGGTTCTCTAACCGTAACCCTAGCCCTAAACATAACGCTAACACCAACCCTACACCATACCCTAACCCGTACACTAATCTTGACCCGTACACAAAAAATTATGCAATGCCATCACACGTACTTTGACACTAACACGTTTCCGTACACTCATGTACCATAAAACTTACCTGTTCGCTAACTCTAACCCTAGCCCTAAACTTAACCCTAACGCCAACCCTACACGTTACCCTAACCCGTACCCTAATCCTAACCCATACACTAACACTACACGTGCCCTAACAGGTACCCTGACCATAACAGTTTTCCGTACACTCACCTGTATCCTAAACCATACCGTTTGCTATCCTTAACCCTAGACCTAAACGTAAAGCTAACCCCATCCCTAAACCTTACCCTAACGCGTACCCAATCCTAACCAGTACACTAACACTAATCCGTGCCTTAACACTTACCCTGACCCTAACACTTTTCCATACCCACACCTGAACCCTAAACCTTACCATTCACTAACCCTAACCCTAGGTCTAAACCTAACCCTAAATGCAACCCCAACCCAACACCTAACCCTAATATGTACCGTAATCCTAATCCTTAAACTAACACTAAGCTGTGCCCTAACACGAACCCTGGCCCTAACGCATTTCCATACACTCACCTGTACTCTAATGTTACCTATTCGCTAACCCTAACACTAGCCCTAAACCTAAACCTAACCCAAACCCTACACCTTACCCTAACCCATACCCTAATCATAACCCATACACTAACACTAACTCGTGCCCTAACACCTACCCTAACCCTACCCCTAACCCTACCCCTAAACCTAACCCTAACCCTAACACTAACCCTAACACTAACCCTAAACTTTACCATTTGTTAACCATAACCCTAGCCCCAAACCTAAACCTAACTACAACCCTACTCCTTACCCTAACACGTACACTAATCTTAACCCGTACACTAACACTAACCCAATACCGCACACGTACTTTGACAATAAGACATTTCCATATGCTCAGCTGTAACCTAAACCTTACGCGTTCACTAAAGTTAACCCCACCCCTAACACTAACCATAACGCCAACCCTACCAATTACCCTAACCCGTACCCTAATCCTAACCTGTAAAACCACACTAAACCATGCCCTAACACGTACCCTGACACTAACACTTTTCCGTAACCTCACCTGTAACCTACACCTTACCGTTCGCTAACCCTAACCCTAGCCCTAAACCTAGACCAAACCCCAACCATACACCTTACCCTAACCCGTATGCTAATCCTAAGCCATACACTAACACTGACACGTGTCCTAACACATACACTAACCCTAACACTTTTCTGTACCATCACCTGTACCCTAAACCTGACATTTCGCTAACCCTAAACCTAGCCATAAAGCTAACCCTAACCCCAACCCTAAACCTTACCCAAACTGTACCCTAATCCTAACCAGTATACTAATACTAAGCCATGTCCTGACACGTACCCTGACCCTAACACTTTTCCGTACCCTCACCTGTACCCTAAACCTTACCCATTCGCTAACCCTAACACTAGCCCTAGCCCTAGCCCTAACCCTAACCCCAACCCTACTCCTTACCCTCACCCATACCCTAATCACAACCCATACACTAACATTAACCCATGCCCTAACACGTACCCTGACCCTAACACTTTTCCGTATCCTCTCCTGTACCCTAAATCTTACCGTTCACTAACCCTAACCCTGGCCCTAAATATAACTCTCACACCAACCTCACAGCATACCCTAACCCGTACACTAAACTTAACCTGTACAAAAAAACTAACCCATGCCCTCACATGTACTTTGACGGTAACACGTTTCCGTACGCTCCCGTGTACCGTAAACCTTACCCGTTTGCTAACTCTAACCCTAGCCCTAACACTAACCATAACAACAACCCTACCCATTTCCCTAACCTGTACCCTAATCCTTACCCGTACACTAACACTAATCAATGCCCTAACACGTACCCTGACCCTAACACTTTTCCATACCCACTCCTGTACCCTAAATCTTACCATTCACTAACCCTAACCCTATGTCTAAACCTAACCCTAACCCCAACCCTACACCTAACCCTAACACGTACCCTAATCCGAATCCGTACACTAACACTAACCTGTGCCCTAACATGAACCCTGACCCTAACTCGTTTCCATAAGCTCACCTGTACCCTAAATGTTACCTATTCGCTAACCCTAACCCCAAGCCTACACCTAAACATAACCCCAACCCTACACCTTTCCCTAACCCATACCCTAATCCTGACCCATACACTAACACTAACCCGTGCCCTAACACGTACCCTGACCCTAACACTTTTCCGTATCCTCTCCAGTACCCTAAATCTTACCGTTCGCTAAACCTAGCCCTTTCCCTAAACATAACGCTAACACCCACCTTACACCATACACTAACCCATACACTAATCTTACCCCGTACACCAAAATGAAGCAATGCCCTCACATGTACTTTGACACTAACACGTTTCCGTACCCTCCTGTGTACCGACAACCTTACCTGTTCGCTAACACTAACCCTAGGTCTAAGCCTAACACTATCCACAACCCTACACAAAATCCTAAGCCGTACCCTAATCCTAATCCGTACAATAACACTAACCTCTGCCCTAACACCAAGCCTGACCCTAACTCGTTTCCATATGCTTACCTGTACCCTGAATGTTACCTATTCGCTAACCCTAACCCTAACCCTAAACCTAACCCTAACCCCAATCCTACACCTTACCCTAATCCGTACTGTAATCCTAACCCGTACCCTATACTAATCCGTGCCCTGACACATACATGGACCATAACACTTTTCTGTAACCTCACCTGTACCCTAAACCTTACATTTCGCCAAAACTAACCCTAGCCCTAAAGCTAAATCTAACTCCAACACTACACCTTACCCTAACACGTACACTAATCTTAACCCGTACACTAACACTGACCCATTCCCGCAAATGTATTTTGACCCTAAAACATTTCCGTACCCTCCCCTGTAACCTAAACCTTACCCGGTCGCGAACCCTAACCCTAGCTCTAAATCTAACCCTAACGCCAACCCTACACCTTACCCTAAACAATACCCTAAACCTAAACCGTACACTGACACTAACCAGTGCCCTGAAACGTACCCTGACCCTAACACTTTTCCATACCCTCACCTGCACGCTAAACCTAATCGTTAGGTAACCCTAACTGTAGACTTAAACCTAACCCTAACACCAACCCTACACCCTATTCTAACCCGTACCCTATATTTAACCCTAACACTAACCCATGCCCTCACACGTACTTTGACACTAAAACGTCTCCATACACTCACATGTACCATAAGCCTTAACCGTTCACTAAACCTATCCCTAACCCTAACGCCAACCCTAACCATTACCCTAACCCATACCCTAATCCTAACCATACATTAACACTAACACGTTTCCTAACACATAACCTGACACAAATGCTTTTCCGTACCCTCAACTGTACCCTAAAACTTACCCGTTCACTAACCCTAAGCCTAGCCCTAAACCTAACCCTAACCCCAACCCCACACCTTACCCTAAACTGTACGCTAATCCTGACACGTACACTGACACTAACAGGTGTCCTAACACATACCCTGACTCTAAAAGGTTTCCGTACCCTCACCTGTACCCTGAACCTTACTGGTTCTCTAACCGTAACCCTAGCCCTAAACATAACGCTAACACCAACCCTACACCATACCCTAACCCGTACACTAATCTTGACCCGTACACCAAAAATTATGCAATGCCATCACACGTACTTTGACACTAACACGTTTCCGTACACTCATGTACCATAAAACTTACCTGTTCGCTAACTCTAACCCTAGCCCTAAACTTAACCCTAACGCCAACCCTACACGTTACCCTAACCCGTACCCTAATCCTAACCCATACACTAACACTACACGTGCCCTAACAGGTACCCTGACCATAACAGTTTTCCGTACACTCACCTGTATCCTAAACCATACCGTTTGCTATCCTTAACCCTAGACCTAAACGTAAAGCTAACCCCATCCCTAAACCTTACCCTAACGCGTACCCAATCCTAACCAGTACACTAACACTAATCCGTGCCTTAACACTTACCCTGACCCTAACACTTTTCCATACCCACACCTGAACCCTAAACCTTACCATTCACTAACCCTAACCCTAGGTCTAAACCTAACCCTAAATGCAACCCCAACCCAACACCTAACCCTAATATGTACCGTAATCCTAATCCTTAAACTAACACTAAGCTGTGCCCTAACACGAACCCTGGCCCTAACGCATTTCCATACACTCACCTGTACTCTAATGTTACCTATTCGCTAACCCTAACACTAGCCCTAAACCTAAACCTAACCCAAACCCTACACCTTACCGTAACCCATACCCTAATCATAACCCATACACTAACACTAACTCGTGCCCTAACACCTACCCTAACCCTACCCCTAACCCTACCCCTAACCCTAACCCTAACCCTAACACTAACCCTAACACTAACCCTAAACTTTACCATTTGTTAACCATAACCCTAGCCCCAAACCTAAACCTAACTACAACCCTACTCCTTACCCTAACACGTACACTAATCTTAACCCGTACACTAACACTAACCCAATACCGCACACGTACTTTGACAATAAGACATTTCCGTATGCTCAGCTGTAACCTAAACCTTACGCCTTCACTAAAGTTAACCCCACCCCTAACACTAACCATAACGCCAACCCTACCAATTACCCTAACCCGTACCCTAATCCTAACCTGTAAAACCACACTAAACCATGCCCTAACACGTACCCTGACACTAACACTTTTCCGTAACCTCACCTGTAACCTACACCTTACCGTTCGCTAACCCTAACCCTAGCCCTAAACCTAGACCAAACCCCAACCATACACCTTACCCTAACCCGTATGCTAATCCTAAGCCATACACTAACACTGACACGTGTCCTAACACATACACTAACCCTAACACTTTTCTGTACCATCACCTGTACCCTAAACCTGACATTTCGCTAACCCTAAACCTAGCCATAAAGCTAACCCTAACCCCAACCCTAAACCTTACCCAAACCGTACCCTAATCCTAACCAGTATACTAATACTAAGCCATGTCCTGACACGTACCCTGACCCTAACACTTTTCCGTACCCTCACCTGTACCCTAAACCTTACCCATTCGCTAACCCTAACCCTAGCCCTAGCCCTAGCCCTAACCCTAACCCCAACCCTACTCCTTACCCTCACCCATACCCTAATCCCAACCCATACACTAACATTAACCCATGCCCTAACACGTACCCTGACCCTAACACTTTTCCGTATCCTCTCCTGTACCCTAAAACTTACCGTTCACTAACACTAACCCTGGCCCTAAATATAACTCTCACACCAACCTCACAGCATACCCTAACCCGTACACTAAACTTAACCTGTACAAAAAAACTAACCCATGCCCTCACATGTACTTTGACGGTAACACGTTTCCGTACGCTCCCGTGTACCGTAAACCTTACCCGTTTGCTAACTCTAACCCTAGCCCTAACACTAACCATAACAACAACCCTACCCATTTCCCTAACCTGTACCCTAATCCTTACCCGTACACTAACACTAATCAATGCCCTAACACGTACCCTGACCCTAACACTTTTCCATACCCACTCCTGTACCCTAAATCTTACCATTCACTAACCCTAACCCTATGTCTAAACCTAACCCTAACCCCAACCCTACACCTAACCCTAACACGTACCCTAATCCGAATCCGTACACTAACACTAACCTGTGCCCTAACATGAACCCTGACCCTAACTCGTTTCCATAAGCTCACCTGTACCCTAAATGTTACCTATTCGCTAACCCTAACCCCAAGCCTACACCTAAACATAACCCCAACCCTACACCTTTCCCTAACCCATACCCTAATCCTGACCCGTACACTAACACTAACCCGTGCCCTAACACGTACCCTGACCCTAACACTTTTCCGTATCCTCTCCAGTACCCTAAATCTTACCGTTCGCTAAACCTAGCCCTTTCCCTAAACATAACGCTAACACCCACCTTACACCATACACTAACCCATACACTAATCTTACCCCGTACACCAAAATGAAGCAATGCCCTCACATGTACTTTGACACTAACACGTTTCCGTACCCTCCTGTGTACCGACAACCTTACCTGTTCGCTAACACTAACCCTAGGTCTAAGCCTAACACTATCCACAACCCTACACAAAATCCTAAGCCGTACCCTAATCCTAATCCGTACAATAACACTAACCTGTGCCCTAACACCAAGCCTGACCCTAACTCGTTTCCATATGCTTACCTGTACCCTGAATGTTACCTATTCGCTAACCCTAACCCTAACCCTAAACCTAACCCTAACCCCAATCCTACACCTTACCCTAATCCGTACTGTAATCCTAACCCGTACCCTATACTAATCCGTGCCCTGACACATACATGGACCATAACACTTTTCTGTAACCTCACCTGTACCCTAAACCTTACATTTCGCCAACACTAACCCTAGCCCTAAAGCTAAATCTAACTCCAACACTACACCTTACCCTAACACGTACACTAATCTTAACCCGTACACTAACACTGACCCATTCCCGCAAATGTATTTTGACCCTAAAACATTTCCGTACCCTCCCCTGTAACCTAAACCTTACCCGGTCGCGAACCCTAACCCTAGCTCTAAATCTAACCCTAACGCCAACCCTACACCTTACCCTAAACAATACCCTAAACCTAAACCGTACACTGACACTAACCAGTGCCCTGAAACGTACCCTGACCCTAACACTTTTCCATACCCTCACCTGCACGCTAAACCTAATCGTTAGGTAACCCTAACTGTAGACTTAATCCTAACCCTAACACCAACCCTACACCCTATTCTAACCCGTACCCTATATTTAACCCTAACACTAACCCATGCCCTCACACGTACTTTGACACTAAAACGTCTCCATACACTCACATGTACCATAAGCCTTAACCGTTCACTAAACCTATCCCTAACCCTAACGCCAACCCTAACCATTACCCTAACCCATACCCTAATCCTAACCATACATTAACACTAACACGTTTCCTAACACATAACCTGACACAAATGCTTTTCCGTACCCTCAACTGTACCCTAAAACTTACCCGTTCACTAACCCTAAGCCTAGCCCTAAACCTAACCCTAACCCCAACCCCGCACCTTACCCTAAACTGTACGCTAATCCTGACACGTACACTGACACTAACAGGTGTCCTAACACATACCCTGACTCTAAAAGGTTTCCGTACCCTCACCTGTACCCTGAACCTTACTGGTTCTCTAACCGTAACCCTAGCCCTAAACATAACGCTAACACCAAACCTACACCATACCCTAACCCGTACACTAATCTTGACCCGTACACCAAAAATTATGCAATGCCATCACACGTACTTTGACACTAACACGTTTCCGTACACTCATGTACCATAAAACTTACCTGTTCGCTAACTCTAACCCTAGCCCTAAACTTAACCCTAACGCCAACCCTACACGTTACCCTAACCCGTACCCTAATCCTAACCCATACACTAACACTACACGTGCCCTAACAGGTACCCTGACCATAACAGTTTTCCGTACACTCACCTGTATCCTAAACCATACCGTTTGCTATCCTTAACCCTAGACCTAAACGTAAAGCTAACCCCATCCCTAAACCTTACCCTAACGCGTACCCAATCCTAACCAGTACACTAACACTAATCCGTGCCTTAACACTTACCCTGACCCTAACACTTTTCCATACCCACACCTGAACCCTAAACCTTACCATTCACTAACCCTAACCCTAGGTCTAAACCTAACCCTAAATGCAACCCCAACCCAACACCTAACCCTAATATGTACCGTAATCCTAATCCTTAAACTAACACTAAGCTGTGCCCTAACACGAACCCTGGCCCTAACGCATTTCCATACACTCACCTGTACTCTAATGTTACCTATTCGCTAACCCTAACACTAGCCCTAAACCTAAACCTAACCCAAACCCTACACCTTACCCTAACCCATACCCTAATCATAACCCATACACTAACACTAACTCGTGCCCTAACACCTACCCTAACCCTACCCCTAACCCTACCCCTAAACCTAACCCTAACCCTAACACTAACCCTAACACTAACCCTAAACTTTACCATTTGTTAACCATAACCCTAGCCCCAAACCTAAACCTAACTACAACCCTACTCCTTACCCTAACACGTACACTAATCTTGACCCGTACACCAAAATTATGCAATGCCATCACACGTACTTTGACACTAACACGTTTCCGTACACTCATGTACCATAAAACTTATCTGTTCGCTAACTCTAACCCTAGCCCTAAACTTAACCCTAACGCCAACCCTACACATTACCCTAACCCGTACCCTAATCCTAACCCATACACTAACACTACACGTGCCCTAACAGGTACCCTGACCATAACAGTTTTCCGTACACTCACCTGTACCCTAAACCATACCGTTTGCTATCCTTAACCCTAGACCTAAACGTAAAGCTAACCCCATCCCTAAACCTTACCCTAACGCGTACCCAATCCTAACCAGTACACTAACACTAATCCGTGCCTTAACACTTACCCTGACCCTAACACTTTTCCATACCCACACCTGAACCCTAAACCTTACCATTCACTAACCCTAACCCTAGGTCTAAACCTAACCCTAAATGCAACCCCAACCCAACACCTAACCCTAACATGTACCGTAATCCTAATCCTTAAACTAACACTAAGCTGTGCCCTAACACGAACCCTGGCCCTAACGCATTTCCATACGCTCACCTGTACTCTAATGTTACCTATTCGCTAACCCTAACACTAGCCCTAAACCTAAACCTAACCCAAAGCCTACACCTTACCCTAACACATACCCTAATCATAACCCATACACTAACACTAACTCGTGCCCTAACACCTACCCTAACCCTACCCCTAACCCTAACCCTAACCCTAACACTAACCCTAACACTAACCCTAAACTTTACCATTTGTTAACCATAACCCTAGCCCCAAACCTAAACCTAACTACAACCCTACTCTTTACCCTAACACGTACACTAATCTTAACCCGTACACTAACACTAACCCAATACCGCACACGTACTTTGACAATAAGACATTTCCATATGCTCAGCTGTAACCTAAACCTTACGCGTTCACTAAAGTTAACCCCACCCCTAACACTAACCATAACGCCAACCCTACCAATTACCCTAACCCGTACCCTAATCCTAACCTGTAAACCCACACTAAACCCTGCCCTAACACGTACCCTGACACTAACACTTTTCCGTAACCTCACCTGTAACCTACACCTTACTGTTCGCTAACCCTAACCCTAGCCCTAAACCTAGACCAAACCCCAACCGTACACCTTACCCTAACCCGTATGCTAATCCTAAGCCATACACTAACACTGACACGTGTCCTAACACATACACTAACCCTAACACTTTTCTGTACCATCACCTGTACCCTAAACCTGACATTTCGCTAACCCTAAACCTAGCCATAAAGCTAACCCTAACCCCAACCCTAAACCTTACCCAAACCGTACCCTAATCCTAACCAGTATACTAATACTAAGCCATGTCCTGACACGTACCCTGACCCTAACACTTTTCCGTACCCTCACCTGTACCCTAAACCTTACCCATTCGCTAACCCTAACCCTAGCCCTAGCCCTAGCCCTAACCCTAACCCCAACCCTACCCCTTATCCTCACCCGTACCCTAATCCCAACCCATACACTAACATTAACCCATGCCCTAACACGTACCCTGACCCTAACACTTTTCCGTATCCTCTCCTGTACCCTAAATCTTACCATTCGCTAACCCTAACCCTGGCCCTAAACATAACTCTCACACCAACGTCACAGCATACCCTAACCCATACACTAAAATTAACCTGTACAAAAAAACTAACCCATGCCCTCACATGTACTTTGACGGTAACACGTTTCCGTACGCTCCCGTGTACCGTAAACCTTACCCGTTTGCTAACTCTAACCCTAGCCCTAACCCTAACCATAACAACAACCCTACCCATTTCCCTAACCTGTACCCTAATCCTTACCCGTACACTAACACTAATCAATGCCCTAACACGTAACCTGACCCTAACACTTTTCCATACCCACTCCTGTACCCTAAATCTTACCATTCACTAACCCTAACCCTATGTCTAAACCTAACCCTAACCCCAACCCTACACCTAACCCTAACACGTACCCTAATCCGAATCCGTACACTAACACTAACCTGTGCCCTAACATGAACCCTGACCCTAACTCGTTTCCATAAGCTCACCTGTACCCTAAATGTTACCTATTCGCTAACCCTAACCCCAACCCTACACCTAAACATAACCCCGACCCTACACCTTTCCCTAACCCATACACTAATCCTGACCCATACACTAACACTAACCCGTGCACTAACACATACCCTGACCCTAACACTTTTCCGTATCCTCTCCAGTACCCTAAATCTTACCGTTCGCTAAACCTAGCCCTTTCCCTAAACATAACGTTAACACCCACCTTACACCATACACTAACCCATACACTAATCTTACCCCGTACACCAAAATGAAACAATGCCCTCACATGTACTTTGACACTAACACGTTTCCGTACCCTCCTGTGTACCGACAACCTTACCTGTTCGCTAACACTAACCCTAGGTCTAAGCCTAACACTATCCACAACCCTACACAAAATCCTAAGCCGTACCCTAATCCTAATCCGTACAATAACACTAACCTGTGCCCTAACACCAAGCCTGACCCTAACTCGTTTCCATATGCTTACCTGTACCCTGAATGTTACCTATTCGCTAACCCTAACCCTAACCCTAAACCTAATCCTAACCCCAATCCTACACCTTACCCTAATCCGTACTGTAATCCTAACCCGTACCCTATACTAATCCGTGCCCTGACACATACATGGACCATAACACTTTTCTGTAACCTCACCTGTACCCTAAACCTTACATTTCGCCAACCCTAACCCTAGCCCTAAAGCTAAATCTAACTCCAACACTACACCTTACCCTAACACGTACACTAATCTTAACCCGTACACTAACACTGACCCATTCCCGCAAATGTATTTTGACCCTAAAACATTTCCGTACCCTCCCCTGTAACCTAAACCTTACACGGTCGCGAACCCTAACCCTAGCTCTAAATCTAACCCTAACGCCAACCCTACACCTTACCCTAAACAATACCCTAAACCTAAACCGTACACTGACACTAACCAGTGCCCTGAAACGTACCCTGACCCTAACACTTTTCCATACCCTCACCTGCACGCTAAACCTAATCGTTAGGTAACCCTAACTGTAGACTTAAACCTAACCCTAACACCAACCCTACACCCTATTCTAACCCGTACCCTATATTTAACCCTAACACTAACCCATGCCCTCACACGTACTTTGACACTAAAACGTCTCCATACACTCACATGTACCATAAGCCTTAACCGTTCACTAAACCTATCCCTAACCCTAACGCCAACCCTAACCATTACCCTAACCCATACCCTAATCCTAACCATACATTAACACTAACACGTTTCCTAACACATAACCTGACACAAATGCTTTTCCGTACCCTCAACTGTACCCTAAAACTTACCCGTTCACTAACCCTAAGCCTAGCCCTAAACCTAACCCTAACCCCAACCCCACACCTTACCCTAAACTGTACGCTAATCCTGACACGTACACTGACACTAACAGGTGTCCTAACACATACCCTGACTCTAAAAGGTTTCCGTACCCTCACCTGTACCCTGAACCTTACTGGTTCTCTAACCGTAACCCTAGCCCTAAACATAACGCTAACACCAACCCTACACCATACCCTAACCCGTACACTAATCTTGACCCGTACACCAAAAATTATGCAATGCCATCACACGTACTTTGACACTAACACGTTTCCGTACACTCATGTACCATAAAACTTACCTGTTCGCTAACTCTAACCCTAGCCCTAAACTTAACCCTAACGCCAACCCTACACGTTACCCTAACCCGTACCCTAATCCTAACCAATACATTAACACTACACGTGCCCTAACAGGTACCCTGACCATAACAGTTTTCCGTACACTCACCTGTACCCTAAACCATACCGTTTGCTATCCTTAACCCTAGACCTAAACGTAAAGCTAACCCCATCCCTAAACCTTACCCTAACGCGTACCCAATCCTAACCAGTACACTAACACTAATCCGTGCCTTAACACTTACCCTGACCCTAACACTTTTCCATACCCACACCTGAACCCTAAACCTTACCATTCACTAACCCTAACCCTAGGTCTAAACCTAACCCTAAATGCAACCCCAACCCAACACCTAACCCTAATATGTACCGTAATCCTAATCCTTAAACTAACACTAAGCTGTGCCCTAACACGAACCCTGGCCCTAACGCATTTCCATACACTCACCTGTACTCTAATGTTACCTATTCACTAACCCTAACACTAGCCCTAAACCTAAACCTAACCCAAACCCTACACCTTACCCTAACCCATACCCTAATCATAACCCATACACTAACACTAACTCGTGCCCTAACACCTACCCTAACCCTACCCCTAACCCTACCCCTAACCCTAACCCTAACCCTAACACTAACCCTAACACTAACCCTAAACTTTACCATTTGTTAACCATAACCCTAGCCCCAAACCTAAACCTAACTACAACCCTACTCCTTACCCTAACACGTACACTAATCTTAACCCGTACACTAACACTAACCCAATACCGCACACGTACTTTGACAATAAGACATTTCCATATGCTCAGCTGTAACCTAAACCTTACGCGTTCACTAAAGTTAACCCCACCCCTAACACTAACCATAACGCCAACCCTACCAATTACCCTAACCCGTACCCTAATCCTAACCTGTAAACCCACACTAAACCCTGCCCTAACACGTACCCTGACACTAACACTTTTCCGTAACCTCACCTGTAACCTACACCTTACCGTTCGCTAACCCTAACCCTAGCCCTAAACCTAGACCAAACCCCAACCGTACACCTTACCCTAACCCGTATGCTAATCCTAAGCCATACACTAACACTGACACGTGTCCTAACACATACACTAACCCTAACACTTTTCTGTACCATCACCTGTACCCTAAACCTGACATTTCGCTAACCCTAAACCTAGCCATAAAGCTAACCCTAACCCCAACCCTAAACCTTACCCAAACCGTACCCTAATCCTAACCAGTATACTAATACTAAGCCATGTCCTGACACGTACCCTGACCCTAACACTTTTCCGTACCCTCACCTGTACCCTAAACCTTACCCATTCGCTAACCCTAACCCTAGCCCTAGCCCTAGCCCTAACCCTAACCCCAACCCTACCCCTTACCCTCACCCGTACCCTAATCCCAACCCATACACTAACATTAACCCATGCCCTAACACGTACCCTGACCCTAACACTTTTCCGTATCCTCTCCTGTACCCTAAATCTTACCATTCGCTAACCCTAACCCTGGCCCTAAACATAACTCTCACACCAACCTCACAGCATACCCTAACCCGTACACTAAACTTAACCTGTACAAAAAAACTAACCCATGCCCTCACATGTACTTTGACGGTAACACGTTTCCGTACGCTCCCGTGTACCGTAAACCTTACCCGTTTGCTAACTCTAACCCTAGCCCTAACCCTAACCATAACAACAACCCTACCCATTTCCCTAACCTGTACCCTAATCCTTACCCGTACACTAACACTAATCAATGCCCTAACACGTAACCTGACCCTAACACTTTTCCATACCCACTCCTGTACCCTAAATCTTACCATTCACTAACCCTAACCCTATGTCTAAACCTAACCCTAACCCCAACCCTACACCTAACCCTAACACGTACCCTAATCCGAATCCGTACACTAACACTAACCTGTGCCCTAACATGAACCCTGACCCTAACTCGTTTCCATAAGCTCACCTGTACCCTAAATGTTACCTATTCGCTAACCCTAACCCCAACCCTACACCTAAACATAACCCCGACCCTACACCTTTCCCTAACCCATACCCTAATCCTGACCCATACACTAACACTAACCCGTGCACTAACACGTACCCTGACCCTAACACTTTTCCGTATTCTCTCCAGTACCCTAAATCTTACCGTTCGCTAAACCTAGCCCTTTCCCTAAACATAACGTTAACACCCACCTTACACCATACACTAACCCATACACTAATCTTACCCCGTACACCAAAATGAAACAATGCCCTCACATGTACTTTGACACTAACACGTTTCCGTACCCTCCTGTGTACCGACAACCTTACCTGTTCGCTAACACTAACCCTAGGTCTAAGCCTAACACTATCCACAACCCTACACAAAATCCTAAGCCGTACCCTAATCCTAATCCGTACAATAACACTAACCTGTGCCCTAACACCAAGCCTGACCCTAACTCGTTTCCATATGCTTACCTGTACCCTGAATGTTACCTATTCGCTAACCCTAACCCTAACCCTAAACCTAACCCTAACCCCAATCCTACACCTTACCCTAATCCGTACTGTAATCCTAACCCGTACCCTATACTAATCCGTGCCCTGACACATACATGGACCATAACACTTTTCTGTAACCTCACCTGTACCCTAAACCTTACATTTCGCCAACCCTAACCCTAGCCCTAAAGCTAAATCTAACTCCAACACTACACCTTACCCTAACACGTACACTAATCTTAACCCGTACACTTACACTGACCCATTCCCGCAAATGTATTTTGACCCTAAAACATTTCCGTACCCTCCCCTGTAACCTAAACCTTACCCGGTCGCGAACCCTAACCCTAGCTCTAAATCTAACCCTAACGCCAACCCTACACCTTACCCTAAACAATACCCTAAACCTAAACCGTACACTGACACTAACCAGTGCCCTGAAACGTACCCTGACCCTAACACTTTTCCATACCCTCACCTGCACGCTAAACCTAATCGTTAGGTAACCCTAACTGTAGACTTAAACCTAACCCTAACACCAACCCTACACCCTATTCTAACCCGTACCCTATATTTAACCCTAACACTAACCCATGCCCTCACACGTACTTTGACACTAAAACGTCTCCATACACTCACATGTACCATAAGCCTTAACCGTTCACTAAACCTATCCCTAACCCTAACGCCAACCCTAACCATTACCCTAACCCATACCCTAATCCTAACCATACATTAACACTAACACGTTTCCTAACACATAACCTGACACAAATGCTTTTCCGTACCCTCAACTGTACCCTAAAACTTACCCGTTCACTAACCCTAAGCCTAGCCCTAAACCTAAACCTAACCCCAACCCCACACCTTACCCTAAACTGTACGCTAATCCTGACACGTACACTGACACTAACAGGTGTCCTAACACATACCCTGACTCTAAAAGGTTTCCGTACCCTCACCTGTACCCTGAACCTTACTGGTTCTCTAACCGTAACCCTAGCCCTAAACATAACGCTAACACCAAACCTACACTATACCCTAACCCGTACACTAATCTTGACCTGTACACCAAAAATTATGCAATGCCATCACACGTACTTTGACACTAACACGTTTCCGTACACTCATGTACCATAAAACTTACCTGTTCGCTAACTCTAACCCTAGCCCTAAACTTAACCCTAACGCCAACCCTACACATTACCCTAACCCGTACCCTAATCCTAACCCATACACTAACACTACACGTGCCCTAACAGGTACCCTGACCATAACAGTTTTCCGTACACTCACCTGTACCCTAAACCATACCGTTTGCTATCCTTAACCCTAGACCTAAACGTAAAGCTAACCCCATCCCTAAACCTTACCCTAACGCGTACCCAATCCTAACCAGTACACTAACACTAATCCGTGCCTTAACACTTACCCTGACCCTAACACTTTTCCATACCCACACCTGAACCCTAAACCTTACCATTCACTAACCCTAACCCTAGGTCTAAACCTAACCCTAAATGCAACCCCAACCCAACACCTAACCCTAATATGTACCGTAATCCTAATCCTTAAACTAACACTAAGCTGTGCCCTAACACGAACCCTGGCCCTAACGCATTTCCATACACTCACCTGTACTCTAATGTTACCTATTCGCTAACCCTAACACTAGCCCTAAACCTAAACCTAACCCAAACCCTACACCTTACCCTAACCCATACCCTAATCATAACCCATACACTAACACTAACTCGTGCCCTAACACCTACCCTAACCCTACCCCTAACCCTACCCCTAACCCTAACCCTAACCCTAACACTAACCCTAACACTAACCCTAAACTTTACCATTTGTTAACCATAACCCTAGCCCCAAACCTAAACCTAACTACAACCCTACTCCTTACCCTAACACGTACACTAATCTTAACCCGTACACTAACACTAACCCAATACCGCACACGTACTTTGACAATAAGACATTTCCATATGCTCAGCTGTAACCTAAACCTTACGCGTTCACTAAAGTTAACCCCACCCCTAACACTAACCATAACGCCAACCCTACCAATTACCCTAACCCGTACCCTAATCCTAACCTGTAAAACCACACTAAACCCTGCCCTAACACGTACCCTGACACTAACACTTTTCCGTAACCTCACCTGTAACCTACACCTTACCGTTCGCTAACCCTAACCCTAGCCCTAAACCTAGACCAAACCCCAACCATACACCTTACCCTAACCCGTATGCTAATCCTAAGCCATACACTAACACTGACACGTGTCCTAACACATACACTAACCCTAACACTTTTCTGTACCATCACCTGTACCCTAAACCTGACATTTCGCTAACCCTAAACCTAGCCATAAAGCTAACCCTAACCCCAACCCTAAACCTTACCCAAACCGTACCCTAATCCTAACCAGTATACTAATACTAAGCCATGTCCTGACACGTACCCTGACCCTAACACTTTTCCGTACCCTCACCTGTACCCTAAACCTTACCCATTCACTAACCCTAACACTAGCCCTAGCCCTAGCCCTAACCCTAACCCCAACCCTACTCCTTACCCTCACCCATACCCTAATCCCAACCCATACACTAACATTAACCCATGCCCTAACACGTACCCTGACCCTAACACTTTTCCGTATCCTCTCCTGTACCCTAAATCTTACCGTTCACTAACCCTAACCCTGGCCCTAAATATAACTCTCACACCAACCTCACAGCATACCCTAACCCGTACACTAAACTTAACCCGTACAAAAAAACTAACCCATGCCCTCACATGTACTTTGACGGTAACACGTTTCCGTACGCTCCCGTGTACCGTAAACCTTACCCGTTTGCTAACTCTAACCCTAGCCCTAACCCTAACCATAACAACAACCCTACCCATTTCCCTAACCTGTACCCTAATCCTTACCCGTACACTAACACTAATCAATGCCCTAACACGTACCCTGACCCTAACACTTTTCCATACCCACTCCTGTACCCTAAATCTTACCATTCACTAACCCTAACCCTATGTCTAAACCTAACCCTAACCCCAACCCTACACCTAACCCTAACACGTACCCTAATCCGAATCCGTACACTAACACTAACCTGTGCCCTAACATGAACCCTGACCCTAACTCGTTTCCATAAGCTCACCTGTACCCTAAATGTTACCTATTCGCTAACCCTAACCCCAACCCTACACCTAAACATAACCCCAACCCTACACCTTTCCCTAACCCATACCCTAATCCTGACCCGTACACTAACACTAACCCGTGCCCTAACACGTACCCTGACCCTAACACTTTTCCGTATCCTCTCCAGTACCCTAAATCTTACCGTTCGCTAAACCTAGCCCTTTCCCTAAACATAACGCTAACACCCACCTTACACCATACACTAACCCATACACTAATCTTACCCCGTACACCAAAATGAAGCAATGCCCTCACATGTACTTTGACACTAACACGTTTCCGTACCCTCCTGTGTACCGACAACCTTACCTGTTCGCTAACACTAACCCTAGGTCTAAGCCTAACACTATCCACAACCCTACACAAAATCCTAAGCCGTACCCTAATCCTAATCCGTACAATAACACTAACCTGTGCCCTAACACCAAGCCTGACCCTAACTCGTTTCCATATGCTTACCTGTACCCTGAATGTTACCTATTCGCTAACCCTAACCCTAACCCTAAACCTAACCCTAACCCCAATCCTACACCTTACCCTAATCCGTACTGTAATCCTAACCCGTACCCTATACTAATCCGTGCCCTGACACATACATGGACCATAACACTTTTCTGTAACCTCACCTGTACCCTAAACCTTACATTTCGCCAACCCTAACCCTAGCCCTAAAGCTAAATCTAACTCCAACACTACACCTTACCCTAACACGTACACTAATCTTAACCCGTACACTAACACTGACCCATTCCCGCAAATGTATTTTGACCCTAAAACATTTCCGTACCCTCCCCTGTAACCTAAACCTTACCCGGTCGCGAACCCTAACCCTAGCTCTAAATCTAACCCTAACGCCAACCCTACACCTTACCCTAAACAATACCCTAAACCTAAACCGTACACTGACACTAACCAGTGCCCTGAAACGTACCCTGACCCTAACACTTTTCCATACCCTCACCTGCACGCTAAACCTAATCGTTAGGTAACCCTAACTGTAGACTTAAACCTAACCCTAACACCAACCCTACACCCTATTCTAACCCGTACCCTATATTTAACCCTAACACTAACCCATGCCCTCACACGTACTTTGACACTAAAACGTCTCCATACACTCACATGTACCATAAGCCTTAACCGTTCACTAAACCTATCCCTAACCCTAACGCCAACCCTAACCATTACCCTAACCCATACCCTAATCCTAACCATACATTAACACTAACACGTTTCCTAACACATAACCTGACACAAATGCTTTTCCGTACCCTCAACTGTACCCTAAAACTTACCCGTTCACTAACCCTAAGCCTAGCCCTAAACCTAACCCTAACCCCAACCCCACACCTTACCCTAAACTGTACGCTAATCCTGACACGTACACTGACACTAACAGGTGTCCTAACACATACCCTGACTCTAAAAGGTTTCCGTACCCTCACCTGTACCCTGAACCTTACTGGTTCACTAAACGTAACCCTAGCCCTAGACATAACGCTAACACCAACCCTACACCATACCCTAACCCGTACACTAATCTTGACCCGTACACCAAAATTATGCAATGCCATCACACGTACTTTGACACTAACACGTTTCCGTACACTCATGTACCATAAAACTTACCTGTTCGCTAACTCTAACCCTAGCCCTAAACTTAACCCTAACGCCAACCCTACACATTACCCTAACCCGTACCCTAATCCTAACCCATACACTAACACTACACGTGCCCTAACAGGTACCCTGACCATAACAGTTTTCCGTACACTCACCTGTACCCTAAACCATACCGTTTGCTATCCTTAACCCTAGACCTAAACGTAAAGCTAACCCCATCCCTAAACCTTACCCTAACGCGTACCCAATCCTAACCAGTACACTAACACTAATCCGTGCCTTAACACTTACCCTGACCCTAACACTTTTCCATACCCACACCTGAACCCTAAACCTTACCATTCACTAACCCTAACCCTAGGTCTAAACCTAACCCTAAATGCAACCCCAACACAACACCTAACCCTAACATGTACCGTAATCCTAATCCTTAAACTAACACTAAGCTGTGCCCTAACACGAACCCTGGCCCTAACGCATTTCCATACGCTCACCTGTACTCTAATGTTACCTATTCGCTAACCCTAACACTAGCCCTAAACCTAAACCTAACCCAAAGCCTACACCTTACCCTAACCCATACCCTAATCATAACCCATACACTAACACTAACTCGTGCCCTAACACCTACCCTAACCCTACCCCTAACCCTACCCCTAACCCTAACCCTAACCCTAACACTAACCCTAACACTAACCCTAAACTTTACCATTTGTTAACCATAACCCTAGCCCCAAACCTAAACCTAACTACAACCCTACTCCTTACCCTAACACGTACACTAATCTTAACCCGTACACTAACACTAACCCAATACCGCACACGTACTTTGACAATAAGACATTTCCATATGCTCAGCTGTAACCTAAACCTTACGCGTTCACTAAAGTTAACCCCACCCCTAACACTAACCATAACGCCAACCCTACCAATTACCCTAACCCGTACCCTAATCCTAACCTGTAAACCCACACTAAACCCTGCCCTAACACGTACCCTGACCCTAACACTTTTCCGTAACCTCACCTGTAACCTACACCTTACTATTCGCTAACCCTAACCCTAGCCCTAAACGTAGACCAAACCCCAACCGTACACCTTACCCTAACCCGTATGCTAATCCTAAGCCATACACTAACACTGACTCGTGTCCTAACACATACACTAACCCTAACACTTTTCTGTACCATCACCTGTACCCTAAACCTGACATTTCGCTAACCCTAAACCTAGCCATAAAGCTAACCCTAACCCCAACCCTAAACCTTACCCAAACCGTACCCTAATCCTAACCAGTATACTAATACTAAGCCATGTCCTGACACGTACCCTGACCCTAACACTTTTCCGTACCCTCACCTGTACCCTAAACCTTACCCATTCGCTAACCCTAACAGTAGCCCTAGCCCTAGCCCTAACCCTAACCCCAACCCTACTCCTTACCCTCACCCATACCCTAATCCCAACCCATACACTAACATTAACCCATGCCCTAACACGTACCCTGACCCTAACACTTTTCCGTATCCTCTCCTGTACCCTAAATCTTACCGTTCACTAACCCTAACCCTGGCCCTAAATATAACTCTCACACCAACCTCACAGCATACCCTAACCCGTACACTAAACTTAACCCGTACAAAAAAACTAACCCATGCCCTCACATGTACTTTGACGGTAACACGTTTCCGTACGCTCCCGTGTACCGTAAACCTTACCCGTTTGCTAACTCTAACCCTAGCCCTAACCCTAACCATAACAACAACCCTACCCATTTCCCTAACCTGTACCCTAATCCTTACCCGTACACTAACACTAATCAATGCCCTAACACGTACCCTGACCCTAACACTTTTCCATACCCACTCCTGTACCCTAAATCTTACCATTCACTAACCCTAACCCTATGTCTAATACTAACCCTAACCCCAACCCTACACCTAACCCTAACACGTACCCTAATCCGAATCCGTACACTAACACTAACCTGTGCCCTAACATGAACCCTGACCCTAACTCGTTTCCATAAGCTCACCTGTACCCTAAATGTTACCTATTCGCTAACCCTAACTCCAACCCTACACCTAAACATAACCTCAACCCTACACCTTTCCCTAACCCATACCCTAATCCTGACCCGTACACTAACACTAACCCGTGCCCTAACACGTACCCTGACCCTAACACTTTTCCGTATCCTCTCCAGTACCCTAAATCTTACCGTTCGCTAAACCTAGCCCTTTCCCTAAACATAACGCTAACACCCACCTTACACCATACACTAACCCATACACTAATCTTACCCCGTACACCAAAATGAAGCAATGCCCTCACATGTACTTTGACACTAACACGTTTCCGTACCCTCCTGTGTACCGACAACCTTACCTGTTCGCTAACACTAACCCTAGGTCTAAGCCTAACACTATCCACAACCCTACACAAAATCCTAAGCCGTACCCTAATCCTAATCCGTACAATAACACTAACCTGTGCCCTAACACCAAGCCTGACCCTAACTCGTTTCCATATGCTTACCTGTACCCTGAATGTTACCTATTCGCTAACCCTAACCCTAACCCTAAACCTAACCCTAACCCCAATCCTACACCTTACCCTAATCCGTACTGTAATCCTAACCCGTACCCTATACTAATCCGTGCCCTGACACATACATGGACCATAACACTTTTCTGTAACCTCACCTGTACCCTAAACCTTACATTTCGCCAACCCTAACCCTAGCCCTAAAGCTAAATCTAACTCCAACACTACACCTTACCCTAACACGTACACTAATCTTAACCCGTACAGTAACACTGACCCATTCCCGCAAATGTATTTTGACCCTAAAACATTTCCGTACCCTCCCCTGTAACCTAAACCTTACCCGGTCGCTAACCCTAACCCTAGCTCTAAATCTAACCCTAACGCCAACCCTACACCTTACCCTAAACAATACCCTAAACCTAAACCGTACACTGACACTAACCAGTGCCCTGAAACGTACCCTGACCCTAACACTTTTCCATACCCTCACCTGCACGCTAAACCTAATCGTTAGGTAACCCTAACTGTAGACTTAAACCTAACCCTAACACCAACCCTACACCCTATTCTAACCCGTACCCTATATTTAACCCTAACACTAACCCATGCCCTCACACGTACTTTGACACTAAAACGTCTCCATACACTCACATGTACCATAAGCCTTAACCGTTCACTAAACCTATCCCTAACCCTAACGCCAACCCTAACCATTACCCTAACCCATACCCTAATCCTAACCATACATTAACACTAACACGTTTCCTAACACATAACCTGACACAAATGCTTTTCCGTACCCTCAACTGTACCCTAAAACTTACCCGTTCACTAACCCTAAGCCTAGCCCTAAACCTAACCCTAACCCCAACCCCACACCTTACCCTAAACTGTACGCTAATCCTGACACGTACACTGACACTAACAGGTGTCCTAACACATACCCTGACTCTAAAAGGTTTCCGTACCCTCACCTGTACCCTGAACCTTACTGGTTCACTAAACGTAACCCTAGCCCTAGACATAACGCTAACACCAACCCTACACCATACCCTAACCCGTACACTAATCTTGACCCGTACACAAAAATTATGCAATGCCATCACACGTACTTTGACACTAACACGTTTCCGTACACTCATGTACCATAAAACTTACCTGTTCGCTAACTCTAACCCTAGCCCTAAACTTAACCCTAACGCCAACCCTACACATTACCCTAACCCGTACCCTAATCCTAACCCATACACTAACACTACACGTGCCCTAACAGGTACCCTGACCATAACAGTTTTCCGTACACTCACCTGTACCCTAAACCATACCGTGTGCTATCCTTAACCCTAGACCTAAACGTAAAGCTAACCCCATCCCTAAACCTTACCCTAACGCGTACCCAATCCTAACCAGTACACTAACACTAATCCGTGCCTTAACACTTACCCTGACCCTAACACTTTTCCATACCCACACCTGAACCCTAAACCTTACCATTCACTAACCCTAACCCTAGGTCTAAACCTAACCCTAAATGCAACCCCAACCCAATACCTAACCCTAACATGTACCGTAATCCTAATCCTTAAACTAACACTAAGCTGTGCCCTAACACGAACCCTGGCCCTAACGCATTTCCATACGCTCACCTGTACTCTAATGTTACCTATTCGCTAACCCTAACACTAGCCCTAAACCTAAACCTAACCCAAAGCCTACACCTTACCCTAACCCATACCCTAATCATAACCCATACACTAACACTAACTCGTGCCCTAACACCTACCCTAACCCTACCCCTAACCCTACCCCTAACCCTAACCCTAACCCTAACACTAACCCTAACACTAACCCTAAACTTTACCATTTGTTAACCATAACCCTAGCCCCAAACCTAAACCTAACTACAACCCTACTCCTTACCCTAACACGTACACTAATCTTAACCCGTACACTAACACTAACCCAATACCGCACACGTACTTTGACAATAAGACATTTCCATATGCTCAGCTGTAACCTAAACCTTACGCGTTCACTAAAGTTAACCCCACCCCTAACACTAACCATAACGCCAACCCTACCAATTACCCTAACCCGTACCCTAATCCTAACCTGTAAACCCACACTAAACCCTGCCCTAACACGTACCCTGACACTAACACTTTTCCGTAACCTCACCTGTAACCTACACCTTACCGTTCGCTAACCCTAACCCTAGCCCTAAACCTAGACCAAACCCCAACCGTACACCTTACCCTAACCCGTATGCTAATCCTAAGCCATACACTAACACTGACACATGTCCTAACACATACACTAACCCTAACACTTTTCTGTACCATCACCTGTACCCTAAACCTGACCTTTCGCTAACCCTAAACCTAGCCATAAAGCTAACCCTAACCCCAACCCTAAACCTTACCCAAACCGTACCCTAATCCTAACCAGTATACTAATACTAAGCCATGTCCTGACACGTACCCTGACCCTAACACTTTTCCGTACCCTCACCTGTACCCTAAACCTTACCCATTCGCTAACCCTAACCCTAGCCCTAGCCCTAGCCCTAACCCTAACCCCAACCCTACCCCTTACCCTCACCCGTACCCTAATCCCAACCCATACACTAACATTAACCCATGCCCTAACACGTACCCTGACCCTAACACTTTTCCGTATCCTCTCCTGTACCCTAAATCTTACCATTCGCTAACCCTAACCCTGGCCCTAAACATAACTCTCACACCAACCTCACAGCATACCCTAACCCGTACACTAAACTTAACCTGTACAAAAAAACTAACCCATGCCCTCACATGTACTTTGACGGTAACACGTTTCCGTACGCTCCCGTGTTCCGTAAACCTTACCCGTTTGCTAACTCTAACCCTAGCCCTAACCCTAACCATAACAACAACCCTACCCATTTCCCTAACCTGTACCCTAATCCTTACCCGTACACTAACACTAATCAATGCCCTAACACGTAACCTGACCCTAACACTTTTCCATACCCACTCCTGTACCCTAAATCTTACCATTCACTAACCCTAACCCTATGTCTAAACCTAACCCTAACCCCAACCCTACACCTAACCCTAACACGTACCCTAATCCGAATCCGTACACTAACACTAACCTGTGCCCTAACATGAACCCTGACCCTAACTCGTTTCCATAAGCTCACCTGTACCCTAAATGTTACCTATTCGCTAACCCTAAACCCAACCCTACACCTAAACATAACCCCGACCCTACACCTTTCCCTAACCCATACCCTAATCCTGACCCATACACTAACACTAACCCGTGCACTAACACGTACCCTGACCCTAACACTTTTCCGTATCCTCTCCAGTACCCTAAATCTTACCGTTCGCTAAACCTAGCCCTTTCCCTAAACATAACGCTAACACCCACCTTACACCATACACTAACCCATACACTAATCTTACCCCGTACACCAAAATGAAACAATGCCCTCACATGTACTTTGACACTAACACGTTTCCGTACCCTCCTGTGTACCGACAACCTTACCTGTTCGCTAACACTAACCCTAGGTCTAAGCCTAACACTATCCACAACCCTACACAAAATCCTAAGCCGTACCCTAATCCTAATCCGTACAATAACACTAACCTGTGCCCTAATACGAAGCCTGACCCTAACTCGTTTCCATATGCTTACCTGTACCCTGAATGTTACCTATTCGCTAACCCTAACCCTAACCCTAAACCTAACCCTAACCCCAATCCTACACCTTACCCTAATCCGTACTGTAATCCTAACCCGTTCCCTATACTAATCCGTGCCCTGACACATACATGGACCATAACACTTTTCTGTAACCTCACCTGTACCCTAAACCTTACATTTCGCCAACCCTAACCCTAGCCCTAAAGCTAAATCTAACTCCAACACTACACCTTACCCTAACACGTACACTAATCTTAACCCGTACACTAACACTGACCCATTCCCGCAAATGTATTTTGACCCTAAAACATTTCCGTACCCTCCCCTGTAACCTAAACCTTACCCGGTCGCGAACCCTAACCCTAGCTCTAAATCTAACCCTAACGCCAACCCTACACCTTACCCTAAACAATACCCTAAACCTAAACCGTACACTGACACTAACCAGTGCCCTGAAACGTACCCTGACCCTAACACTTTTCCATACCCTCACCTGCACGCTAAACCTAATCGTTAGGTAACCCTAACTGTAGACTTAAACCTAACCCTAACACCAACCCTACACCCTATTCTAACCCGTACCCTATATTTAACCCTAACACTAACCCATGCCCTCACACGTACTTTGACACTAAAACGTCTCCATACACTCACATGTACCATAAGCCTTAACCGTTCACTAAACCTATCCCTAACCCTAACGCCAACCCTAACCATTACCCTAACCCATACCCTAATCCTAACCATACATTAACACTAACACGTTTCCTAACACATAACCTGACCCAAATGCTTTTCCGTACCCTCAACTGTACCCTAAAACTTACCCGTTCACTAACCCTAAGCCTAGCCCTAAACCTAACCCTAACCCCAACCCCACACCTTACCCTAAACTGTACGCTAATCCTGACACGTACACTGACACTAACAGGTGTCCTAACACATACCCTGACTCTAAAAGGTTTCCGTACCCTCACCTGTACCCTGAACCTTACTGGTTCACTAACCGTAACCCTAGCCCTAAACATAACGCTAACACCAACCCTACACCATACCCTAACCCGTACACTAATCTTGACCCGTACACCAAAATTATGCAATGCCATCACACGTACTTTGACACTAACACGTTTCCGTACACTCATGTACCATAAAACTTACCTGTTCGCTAACTCTAACCCTAGCCCTAAACTTAACCCTAACGCCAACCCTACACATTACCCTAACCCGTACCCTAATCCTAACCCATACACTAACACTACACGTGCCCTAACAGGTACCCTGACCATAACAGTTTTCCGTACACTCACCTGTACCCTAAACCATACCGTTTGCTATCCTTAACCCTAGACCTAAACGTAAAGCTAACCCCATCCCTAAACCTTACCCTAACGCGTACCCAATCCTAACCAGTACACTAACACTAATCCGTGCCTTAACACTTACCCTGACCCTAACACTTTTCCATACCCACACCTGAACCCTAAACCTTACCATTCACTAACCCTAACCCTAGGTCTAAACCTAACCCTAAATGCAACCCCAACCCAACACCTAACCCTAACATGTACCGTAATCCTAATCCTTAAACTAACACTAAGCTGTGCCCTAACACGAACCCTGGCCCTAACGCATTTCCATACGCTCACCTGTACTCTAATGTTACCTATTCGCTAACCCTAACACTAGCCCTAAACCTAAACCTAACCCAAAGCCTACACCTTACCCTAACCCATACCCTAATCATAACCCATACACTAACACTAACTCGTGCCCTAACACCTACCCTAACCCTACCCCTAACCCTACCCCTAACCCTAACACTAACCCTAACACTAACCCTAAACTTTACCATTTGTTAACCATAACCCTAGCCCCAAACCTAAACCTAACTACAACCCTACTCTTTACCCTAACACGTACACTAATCTTAACCCGTACACTAACACTAACCCAATACCGCACACGTACTTTGACAATAAGACATTTCCATATGCTCAGCTGTAACCTAAACCTTACGCGTTCACTAAAGTTAACCCCACCCCTAACACTAACCATAACGCCAACCCTACCAATTACCCTAACCCGTACCCTAATCTTAACCTGTAAACCCACACTAAACCCTGCCCTAACACGTACCCTGACACTAACACTTTTCCGTAACCTCACCTGTAACCTACACCTTACCGTTCGCTAACCCTAACCCTAGCCCTAAACCTAGACCAAACCCCAACCGTACACCTTACCCTAACCCGTATGCTAATCCTAAGCCATACACTAACACTGACACGTGTCCTAACACATACACTAACACTAACACTTTTCTGTACCATCACCTGTACCCTAAACCTGACATTTCGCTAACCCTAAACCTAGCCATAAAGCTAACCCTAACCCCAACCCTAAACCTTACCCAAACCGTACCCTAATCCTAACCAGTATACTAATACTAAGCCATGTCCTGACACGTACCCTGACCCTAACACTTTTCCGTACCCTCACCTGTACCCTAAACCTTACCCATTCGCTAACCCTAACCCTAGCCCTAGCCCTAGCCCTAACCCTAACCCCAACCCTACCCCTTACCCTCACCCGTACCCTAATCCCAACCCATACACTAACATTAACCCATGCCCTAACACGTACCCTGACCCTAACACTTTTCCGTATCCTCTCCTGTACCCTAAATCTTACCATTCGCTAACCCTATCCCTGGCCCTAAACATAACTCTCACACCAACCTCACAGCATACCCTAACCCATACACTAAACTTAACCTGTACAAAAAAACTAACCCATGCCCTCACATGTACTTTGACGGTAACAGGTTTCCGTACGCTCCCGTGTACCGTAAACCTTACCCGTTTGCTAACTCTAACCCTAGCCCTAACCCTAACCATAACAACAACCCTACCCATTTCCCTAACCTGTACCCTAATCCTTACCCGTACACTAACACTAATCAATGCCCTAACACGTAACCTGACCCTAACACTTTTCCATACCCACTCCTGTACCCTAAATCTTACCATTCACTAACCCTAACCCTATGTCTAAACCTAACCCTAACCCCAACCCTACACCTAACCCTAACACGTACCCTAATCCGAATCCGTACACTAACACTAACCTGTGCCCTAACATGAACCCTGACCCTAACTCGTTTCCATAAGCTCACCTGTACCCTAAATGTTACCTATTCGCTAACCCTAAACCCAACCCTACACCTAAACATAACCCCGACCCTACACCTTTCCCTAACCCATACCCTAATCCTGACCCATACACTAACACTAACCCGTGCACTAACACGTACCCTGACCCTAACACTTTTCCGTATCCTCTCCAGTACCCTAAATCTTACCGTTCGCTAAACCTAGCCCTTTCCCTAAACATAACGCTAACACCCACCTTACACCATACACTAACCCATACACTAATCTTACCCCGTACACCAAAATGAAACAATGCCCTCACATGTACTTTGACACTAACACGTTTCCGTACCCTCCTGTGTACCGACAACCTTACCTGTTCGCTAACACTAACCCTAGGTCTAAGCCTAACACTATCCACAACGCTACACAAAATCCTAAACCGTACCCTAATCCTAATCCGTACAATAACACTAACCTGTGCCCTAACACCAAGCCTGACCCTAACTCGTTTCCATATGCTTACCTGTACCCTGAATGTTACCTATTCGCTAACCCTAACCCTAACCCTAAAACTAACGCTAACCCCAGTCCTACACCTTACCCTAATCCGTACTGTAATCCTAACCCGTACCCTATACTAATCCGTGCCCTGACACATACATGGACCATAACACTTTTCTGTAACCTCACCTGTACCCTAAACCTTACATTTCGCCAACCCTAACCCTAGCCCTAAAGCTAAATCTAACTCCAACACTACACCTTACCCTAACACGTACACTAATCTTAACCCGTACAGTAACACTGACCCATTCCCGCAAATGTATTTTGACCCTAAAACATTTCCGTACCCTCCCCTGTAACCTAAACCTTACCCGGTCGCGAACCCTAACCCTAGCTCTAAATCTAACCCTAACGCCAACCCTACACCTTACCCTAAACAATACCCTAAACCTAAACCGTACACTGACACTAACCAGTGCCCTGAAACGTACCCTGACCCTAACACTTTTCCATACCCTCACCTGCACGCTAAACCTAATCGTTAGGTAACCCTAACTGTAGACTTAAACCTAACCCTAACACCAACCCTACACCCTATTCTAACCCGTACCCTATATTTAACCCTAACACTAACCCATGCCCTCACACGTACTTTGACACTAAAACGTCTCCATACACTCACATGTACCATAAGCCTTAACCGTTCACTAAACCTATCCCTAACCCTAACGCCAACCCTAACCATTACCCTAACCCATACCCTAATCCTAACCATACATTAACACTAACACGTTTCCTAACACATAACCTGACACAAATGCTTTTCCGTACCCTCAACTGTACCCTAAAACTTACCCGTTCACTAACCCTAAGCCTAGCCCTAAACCTAACCCTAACCCCAACCCCACACCTTACCCTAAACTGTACGCTAATCCTGACACGTACACTGACACTAACAGGTGTCCTAACACATACCCTGACTCTAAAAGGTTTCCGTACCCTCACCTGTACCCTGAACCTTACTGGTTCTCTAACCGTAACCCTAGCCCTAAACATAACGCTAACACCAACCCTACACCATACCCTAACCCGTACACTAATCTTGACCCGTACACCAAAAATTATGCAATGCCATCACACGTACTTTGACACTAACACGTTTCCGTACACTCATGTACCATAAAACTTACCTGTTCGCTAACTCTAACCCTAGCCCTAAACTTAACCCTAACGCCAACCCTACACGTTACCCTAACCCGTACCCTAATCCTAACCCATACACTAACACTACACGTGCCCTAACAGGTACCCTGACCATAACAGTTTTCCGTACACTCACCTGTACCCTAAACCATACCGTTTGCTATCCTTAACCCTAGACCTAAACGTAAAGCTAACCCCATCCCTAAACCTTACCCTAACGCGTACCCAATCCTAACCAGTACACTAACACTAATCCGTGCCTTAACACTTACCCTGACCCTAACACTTTTCCATACCCACACCTGAACCCTAAACCTTACCATTCACTAACCCTAACCCTAGGTCTAAACCTAACCCTAAATGCAACCCCAACCCAACACCTAACCCTAATATGTACCGTAATCCTAATCCTTAAACTAACACTAAGCTGTGCCCTAACACGAACCCTGGCCCTAACGCATTTCCATACACTCACCTGTACTCTAATGTTACCTATTCGCTAACCCTAACACTAGCCCTAAACCTAAACCTAACCCAAACCCTACACCTTACCCTAACCCATACCCTAATCATAACCCATACACTAACACTAACTCGTGCCCTAACACCTACCCTAACCCTACCCCTAACCCTACCCCTAACCCTAACCCTAACCCTAACACTAACCCTAACACTAACCCTAAACTTTACCATTTGTTAACCATAACCCTAGCCCCAAACCTAAACCTAACTACAACCCTACTCCTTACCCTAACACGTACACTAATCTTAACCCGTACACTAACACTAACCCAATACCGCACACGTACTTTGACAATAAGACATTTCCATATGCTCAGCTGTAACCTAAACCTTACGCCTTCACTAAAGTTAACCCCACCCCTAACACTAACCATAACGCCAACCCTACCAATTACCCTAACCCGTACCCTAATCCTAACCTGTAAACCCACACTAAACCCTGCCCTAACACGTACCCTGACACTAACACTTTTCCGTAACCTCACCTGTAACCTACACCTTACCGTTCGCTAACCCTAACCCTAGCCCTAAACCTAGACCAAACCCCAACCGTACACCTTACCCTAACCCGTATGCTAATCCTAAGCCATACACTAACACTGACATGTGTCCTAACGCATACACTAACCCTAACACTTTTCTGTACCATCACCTGTACCCTAAACCTGACATTTCGCTAACCCTAAACCTAGCCATAAAGCTAACCCTAACCCCAACCCTAAACCTTACCCAAACCGTACCCTAATCCTAACCAGTATACTAATACTAAGCCATGTCCTGACACGTACGCTGACCCTAACACTTTTCCGTACCCTCACCTGTACCCTAAACCTTACCCATTCGCTAACCCTAACCCTAGCCCTAGCCCTAGCCCTAACCCTAAACCCAACCCTACCCCTTACCCTCACCCGTACCCTAATCCCAACCCATACACTAACATTAACCCATGCCCTAACACGTACCCTGACCCTAACACTTTTCCGTATCCTCTCCTGTACCCTAAATCTTACCATTCGCTAACCCTAACCCTGGCCCTAAACATAACTCTCACACCAACCTCACAGCATACCCTAACCCGTACACTAAACTTAACCTGTACAAAAAAACTAACCCATGCCCTCACATGTACTTTGACGGTAACACGTTTCCGTACGCTCCCGTGTACCGTAAACCTTACCCGTTTGCTAACTCTAACCCTAGCCCTAACCCTAACCATAACAACAACCCTACCCATTTCCCTAACCTGTACCCTAATCCTTACCCGTACACTAACACTAATCAATGCCCTAACACGTAACCTGACCCTAACACTTTTCCATACCCACTCCTGTACCCTAAATCTTACCATTCACTAACCCTAACCCTATGTCTAAACCTAACCCTAACCCCAACCCTACACCTAACCCTAACACGTACCCTAATCCGAATCCGTACACTAACACTAACCTGTGCCCTAACATGAACCCTGACCCTAACTCGTTTCCATAAGCTCACCTGTACCCTAAATGTTACCTATTCGCTAACCCTAAACCCAACCCTACACCTAAACATAACCCCGACCCTACACCTTTCCCTAACCCATACCCTAATCCTGACCCATACACTAACACTAACCCGTGCACTAACACGTACCCTGACCCTAACACTTTTCCGTATCCTCTCCAGTACCCTAAATCTTACCGTTCTCTAAACCTAGCCCTTTCCCTAAACATAACGCTAACACCCACCTTACACCATACACTAACCCATACACTAATCTTACCCCGTACACCAAAATGAAACAATGCCCTCACATGTACTTTGACACTAACACGTTTCCGTACCCTCCTGTGTACCGACAACCTTACCTGTTCGCTAACACTAACCCTAGGTCTAAGCCTAACACTATCCACAACCCTACACAAAATCCTAAGCCGTACCCTAATCCTAATCCGTACAATAACACTAACCTGTGCCCTAACACCAAGCCTGACCCTAACTCGTTTCCATATGCTTACCTGTACCCTGAATGTTACCTATTCGCTAACCCTAACCCTAACCCTAAACCTAACCCTAACCCCAATCCTACACCTTACCCTAATCCGTACTGTAATCCTAACCCGTACCCTATACTAATCCGTGCCCTGACACATACATGGACCATAACACTTTTCTGTAACCTCACCTGTACCCTAAACCTTACATTTCGCCAACCCTAACCCTAGCCCTAAAGCTAAATCCATCTCCATAACTACACCTTACCCTAACACGTACACTAATCTTAACCCGTACACTAACACTGACCCATTCCCGCAAATGTATTTTGACCCTAAAACATTTCCGTACCCTCCCCTGTAACCTAAACCTTACCCGGTCGCGAACCCTAAACCTAGCTCTAAATCTAACCCTAACGCCAACCCTACACCTTACCCTAAACAATACCCTAAACCTAAACCGTACACTGACACTAACCAGTGCCCTGAAACGTACCCTGACCCTAACACTTTTCCATACCCTCACCTGCACGCTAAACCTAATCGTTAGGTAACCCTAACTGTAGACTTAAACCTAACCCTAACACCAACCCTACACCCTATTCTAACCCGTACCCTATATTTAACCCTAACACTAACCCATGCCCTCACACGTACTTTGACACTAAAACGTCTCCATACACTCACATGTACCATAAGCCTTAACCGTTCACTAAACCTATCCCTAACCCTAACTCCAACCCTAACCATTACCCTAACCCATACCCTAATCCTAACCATACATTAACACTAACACGTTTCCTAACACATAACCTGACCCAAATGCTTTTCCGTACCCTCAACTGTACCCTAAAACTTACCCGTTCACTAACCCTAAGCCTAGCCCTAAACCTAACCCTAACCCCAACCCCACACCTTACCCTAAACTGTACGCTAATCCTGACACGTACACTGACACTAACAGGTGTCCTAACACATACCCTGACTCTAAAAGGTTTCCGTACCCTCACCTGTACCCTGAACCTTACTGGTTCTCTAACCGTAACCCTAGCCCTAAACATAACGCTAACACCAACCCTACACCATACCCTAACCCGTACACTAATCTTGACCCGTACACCAAAAATTATGCAATGCCATCACACGTACTTTGACACTAACACGTTTCCGTACACTCATGTACCATAAAACTTACCTGTTCGCTAACTCTAACCCTAGCCCTAAACTTAACCCTAACGCCAACCCTACACGTTACCCTAACCCGTACCCTAATCCTAACCCATACACTAACACTACACGTGCCCTAACAGGTACCCTGACCATAACAGTTTTCCGTACACTCACCTGTACCCTAAACCATACCGTTTGCTATCCTTAACCCTAGACCTAAACGTAAAGCTAACCCCATCCCTAAACCTTACCCTAACGCGTACCCAATCCTAACCAGTACACTAACACTAATCCGTGCCTTAACACTTACCCTGACCCTAACACTTTTCCATACCCACACCTGAACCCTAAACCTTACCATTCACTAACCCTAACCCTAGGTCTAAACCTAACCCTAAATGCAACCCCAACCCAACACCTAACCCTAATATGTACCGTAATCCTAATCCTTAAACTAACACTAAGCTGTGCCCTAACACGAACCCTGGCCCTAACGCATTTCCATACACTCACCTGTACTCTAATGTTACCTATTCGCTAACCCTAACACTAGCCCTAAACCTAAACCTAACCCAAACCCTACACCTTACCCTAACCCATACCCTAATCATAACCCATACACTAACACTAACTCGTGCCCTAACACCTACCCTAACACTACCCCTAACCCTACCCCTAAACCTAACCCTAACCCTAACACTAACCCTAACACTAACCCTAAACTTTACCATTTGTTAACCATAACCCTAGCCCCAAACCTAAACCTAACTACAACCCTACTCCTTACCCTAACACGTACACTAATCTTAACCCGTACACTAACACTAACCCAATACCGCACACGTACTTTGACAATAAGACATTTCCATATGCTCAGCTGTAACCTAAACCTTACGCGTTCACTAAAGTTAACCCCACCCCTAACACTAACCATAACGCCAACCCTACCAATTACCCTAACCCGTACCCTAATCCTAACCTGTAAAACCACACTAAACCCTGCCCTAACACGTACCCTGACACTAACACTTTTCCGTAACCTCACCTGTAACCTACACCTTACCGTTCGCTAACCCTAACCCTATCCCTAAACCTAGACCAAACCCCAACCGTACACCTTACCCTAACCCGTATGCTAATCCTAAGCCATACACTAACACTGACACGTGTCCTAACACATACACTAACCCTAACACTTTTCTGTACCATCACCTGTACCCTAAACCTGACATTTCGCTAACCCTAAACCTAGCCATAAAGCTAACCCTAACCCCAACCCTAAACCTTACCCAAACCGTACCCTAATCCTAACCAGTATACTAATACTAAGCCATGTCCTGACACGTACCCTGACCCTAACACTTTTCCGTACCCTCACCTGTACCCTAAACCTTACCCATTCGCTAACCCTAACACTAGCCCTAGCCCTAGCCCTAACCCTAACCCCAACCCTACCCCTTACCCTCACCCACACCCTAATCCCAACCCATACACTAACATTAACCCATGCCCTAACACGTACCCTGACCCTAACACTTTTCCGTATCCTCTCCTGTACCCTAAATCTTACCGTTCACTAACCCTAACCCTGGCCCTAAATATAACTCTCACACCAACCTCACAGCATACCCTAACCCGTACACTAAACTTAACCCGTACAAAAAAACTAACCCATGCCCTCACATGTACTTTGACGGTAACACGTTTCCGTACGCTCCCGTGTACCGTAAACCTTACCCGTTTGCTAACTCTAACCCTAGCCCTAACCCTAACCATAACAACAACCCTACCCATTTCCCTAACCTGTACCCTAATCCTTACCCGTACACTAACACTAATCAATGCCCTAACACGTACCCTGACCCTAACACTTTTCCATACCCACTCCTGTACCCTAAATCTTACCATTCACTAACCCTAACCCTATGTCTAAACCTAACCCTAACCCCAACCCTACACCTAACCCTAACACGTACCCTAATCCGAATCCGTACACTAACATTAACCTGTGCCCTAACATGAACCCTGACCCTAACTCGTTTCCATAAGCTCACCTGTACCCTAAATGTTACCTATTCGCTAACCCTAACCCCAACCCTACACCTAAACATAACCCCAACCCTACACATTTCCCTAACCCATACCCTAATCCTGACCCGTACACTAACACTAACCCGTGCCCTAACACGTACCCTGACCCTAACACTTTTCCGTATCCTCTCCAGTACCCTAAATCTTACCGTTCGCTAAACCTAGCCCTTTCCCTAAACATAACGCTAACACCCACCTTACACCATACACTAACCCATACACTAATCTTACCCCGTACACCAAAATGAAGCAATGCCCTCACATGTACTTTGACACTAACACGTTTCCGTACCCTCCTGTGTACCGACAACCTTACCTGTTCGCTAACACTAACCCTAGGTCTAAGCCTAACACTATCCACAACCCTACACAAAATCCTAAGCCGTACCCTAATCCTAATCCGTACAATAACACTAACCTGTGCCCTAACACCAAGCCTGACCCTAACTCGTTTCCATATGCTTACCTGTACCCTGAATGTTACCTATTCGCTAACCCTAACCCTAACCCTAAACCTAACCCTAACCCCAATCCTACACCTTACCCTAATCCGTACTGTAATCCTAACCCGTACCCTATACTAATCCGTGCCCTGACACATACATGGACCATAACACTTTTCTGTAACCTCACCTGTACCCTAAACCTTACATTTCGCCAACCCTAACCCTAGCCCTAAAGCTAAATCTAACTCCAACACTACACCTTACCCTAACACGTACACTAATCTTAACCCGTACAGTAACACTGACCCATTCCCGCAAATGTATTTTGACCCTAAAACATTTCCGTACCCTCCCCTGTAACCTAAACCTTACCCGGTCGCTAACCCTAACCCTAGCTCTAAATCTAACCCTAACGCCAACCCTACACCTTACCCTAAACAATACCCTAAACCTAAACCGTACACTGACACTAACCAGTGCCCTGAAACGTACCCTGACCCTAACACTTTTCCATACCCTCACCTGCACGCTAAACCTAATCATTAGGTAACCCTAACTGTAGACTTAAACCTAACCCTAACACCAACCCTACACCCTATTCTAACCCGTACCCTATATTTAACCCTAACACTAACCCATGCCCTCACACGTACTTTGACACTAAAACGTCTCCATACACTCACATGTACCATAAGCCTTAACCGTTCACTAAACCTATCCCTAACCCTAACGCCAACCCTAACCATTACCCTAACCCATACCCTAATCCTAACCATACATTAACACTAACACGTTTCCTAACACATAACCTGACACAAATGCTTTTCCGTACCCTCAACTGTACCCTAAAACTTACCCGTTCACTAACCCTAAGCCTAGCCCTAAACCTAACCCTAACCCCAACCCCACACCTTACCCTAAACTGTACGCTAATCCTGACACGTACACTGACACTAACAGGTGTCCTAACACATACCCTGACTCTAAAAGGTTTCCGTACCCTCACCTGTACCCTGAACCTTACTGGTTCACTAACCGTAACCCTAGCCCTAAACATAACGCTAACACCAACCCTACACCATACCCTAACCCGTACACTAATCTTGACCCGTACACCAAAATTATGCAATGCCATCACACGTACTTTGACACTAACACGTTTCCGTACACTCATGTACCATAAAACTTACCTGTTCGCTAACTCTAACCCTAGCCCTAAACTTAACCCTAACGCCAACCCTACACATTACCCTAACCCGTACCCTAATCCTAACCCATACACTAACACTACACGTGCCCTCACAGGTACCCTGACCATAACAGTTTTCCGTACACTCACCTGTACCCTAAACCATACCGTTTGCTATCCTTAACCCTAGACCTAAACGTAAAGCTAACCCCATCCCTAAACCTTACCCTAACGCGTACCCAATCCTAACCAGTACACTAACACTAATCCGTGCCTTAACACTTACCCTGACCCTAACACTTTTCCATACCCACACCTGAACCCTAAACCTTACCATTCACTAACCCTAACCCTAGGTCTAAACCTAACCCTAAATGCAACCCCAACCCAACACCTAACCCTAACATGTACCGTAATCCTAATCCTTAAACTAACACTAAGCTGTGCCCTAACACGAACCCTGGCCCTAACGCATTTCCATACGCTCACCTGTACTCTAATGTTACCTATTCGCTAACCCTAACACTAGCCCTAAACCTAAACCTAACCCAAAGCCTACACCTTACCCTAACCCATACCCTAATCATAACCCATACACTAACACTAACTCGTGCCCTAACACCTACCCTAACCCTACCCCTAACCCTAACCCTAACCCTAACCCTAACCCTAACACTAACCCTAACACTAACCCTAAACTTTACCATTTGTTAACCATAACCCTAGCCCCAAACCTAAACCTAACTACAACCCTACTCCTTACCCTAACACGTACACTAATCTTAACCCGTACACTAACACTAACCCAATACCGCACACGTGCTTTGACAATAAGACATTTCCATATGCTCAGCTGTAACCTAAACCTTACGCGTTCACTAAAGTTAACCCCACCCCTAACACTAACCATAACGCCAACCCTACCAATTACCCTAACCCGTACCCTAATCCTAACCTGTAAACCCACACTAAACCCTGCCCTAACACGTACCCTGACACTAACACTTTTCCGTAACCTCACCTGTAACCTACACCTTACCGTTCGCTAACCCTAACCCTAGCCCTAAACCTAGACCAAACCCCAACCGTACACCTTACCCTAACCCGTATGCTAATCCTAAGCCATACACTAACACTGACACGTGTCCTAACACATACACTAACCCTAACACTTTTCTGTACCATCACCTGTACCCTAAACCTGACATTTCGCTAACCCTAAACCTAGCCATAAAGCTAACCCTAACCCCAACCCTAAACCTTACCCAAACCGTACCCTAATCCTAACCAGTATACTAATACTAAGCCATGTCCTGACACGTACCCTGACCCTAACACTTTTCCGTACCCTCACCTGTACCCTAAACCTTACCCATTCGCTAACCCTAACCCTAGCCCTAGCCCTAGCCCTAACCCTAACCCCAACCCTACCCCTTACCCTCACCCGTACCCTAATCCCAACCCATACACTAACATTAACCCATGCCCTAACACGTACCCTGACCCTAACACTTTTCCGTATCCTCTCCTGTACCCTAAATCTTACCATTCGCTAACCCTAACCCTGGCCCTAAACATAACTCTCACACCAACCTCACAGCATACCCTAACCCGTACACTAAACTTAACCTGTACAAAAAAACTAACCCATGCCCTCACATGTACTTTGACGGTAACAGGTTTCCGTACGCTCCCGTGTACCGTAAACCTTACCCGTTTGCTAACTCTAACCCTAGCCCTAACCCTAACCATAACAACAACCCTACCCATTTCCCTAACCTGTACCCTAATCCTTACCCGTACACTAACACTAATCAATGCCCTAACACGTAACCTGACCCTAACACTTTTCCATACCCACTCCTGTACCCTAAATCTTACCATTCACTAACCCTAACCCTATGTCTAAACCTAACCCTAACCCCAACCCTACACCTAACCCTAACACGTACCCTAATCCGAATCCGTACACTAACACTAACCTGTGCCCTAACATGAACCCTGACCCTAACTCGTTTCCATAAGCTCACCTGTACCCTAAATGTTACCTATTCGCTAACCCTAACCCCAACCCTACACCTAAACATAACCCCGACCCTACACCTTTCCCTAACCCATACCCTAATCCTGACCCATACACTAACACTAACCCGTGCACTAACACGTACCCTGACCCTAACACTTTTCCGTATCCTCTCCAGTACCCTAAATCTTACCGTTCGCTAAACCTAGCCCTTTCCCTAAACATAACGTTAACACCCACCTTACACCATACACTAACCCATACACTAATCTTACCCCGTACACCAAAATGAAACAATGCCCTCACATGTACTTTGACACTAACACGTTTCCGTACCCTCCTGTGTACCGACAACCTTACCTGTTCGCTAACACTAACCCTAGGTCTAAGCCTAACACTATCCACAACCCTACACAAAATCCTAAGCCGTACCCTAATCCTAATCCGTACAATAACACTAACCTGTGCCCTAACACCAAGCCTGACCCTAACTCGTTTCCATATGCTTACCTGTACCCTGAATGTTACCTATTCGCTAACCCTAACCCTAACCCTAAACCTAACCCTAACCCCAATCCTACACCTTACCCTAATCCGTACTGTAATCCTAACCCGTACGCTATACTAATCCGTGCCCTGACACATACATGGACCATAACACTTTTCTGTAACCTCACCTGTACCCTAAACCTTACATTTCGCCAACCCTAACCCTAGCCCTAAAGCTAAATGTAACTCCAACACTACACCTTACCCTAACACGTACACTAATCTTAACCCGTACACTAACACTGACCCATTCCCGCAAATGTATTTTGACCCTAAAACATTTCCGTACCCTCCCCTGTAACCTAAACCTTACCCGGTCGCGAACCCTAACCCTAGCTCTAAATCTAACCCTAACGCCAACCCTACACCTTACCCTAAACAATACCCTAAACCTAAACCGTACACTGACACTAACCAGTGCCCTGAAACGTACCCTGACCCTAACACTTTTCCATACCCTCACCTGCACGCTAAACCTAATCGTTAGGTAACCCTAACTGTAGACTTAAACCTAACCCTAACACCAACCCTACACCCTATTCTAACCCGTACCCTATATTTAACCCTAACACTAACCCATGCCCTCACACGTACTTTGACACTAAAACGTCTCCATACACTCACATGTACCATAAGCCTTAACCGTTCACTAAACCTATCCCTAACCCTAACGCCAACCCTAACCATTACCCTAACCCATACCCTAATCCTAACCATACATTAACACTAACACGTTTCCTAACACATAACCTGACCCAAATGCTTTTCCGAACCCTCAACTGTACCCTAAAACTTACCCGTTCACTAACCCTAAGCCTAGCCCTAAACCTAACCCTAACCCCAACCCCACACCTTACCCTAAACTGTACGCTAATCCTGACACGTACACTGACACTAACAGGTGTCCTAACACATACCCTGACTCTAAAAGGTTTCCGTACCCTCACCTGTACCCTGAACCTTACTGGTTCTCTAACCGTAACCCTAGCCCTAAACATAACGCTAACACCAACCCTACACCATACCCTAACCCGTACACTAATCTTGACCCGTACACCAAAAATTATGCAATGCCATCACACGTACTTTGACACTAACACGTTTCCGTACACTCATGTACCATAAAACTTACCTGTTCGCTAACTCTAACCCTAGCCCTAAACTTAACCCTAACGCCAACCCTACACGTTACCCTAACCCGTACCCTAATCCTAACCCATACACTAACACTACACGTGCCCTAACAGGTACCCTGACCATAACAGTTTTCCGTACACTCACCTGTACCCTAAACCATACCGTTTGCTATCCTTAACCCTAGACCTAAACGTAAAGCTAACCCCATCCCTAAACCTTACCCTAACGCGTACCCAATCCTAACCAGTACACTAACACTAATCCGTGCCTTAACACTTACCCTGACCCTAACACTTTTCCATACCCACACCTGAACCCTAAACCTTACCATTCACTAACCCTAACCCTAGGTCTAAACCTAACCCTAAATGCAACCCCAACCCAACACCTAACCCTAATATGTACCGTAATCCTAATCCTTAAACTAACACTAAGCTGTGCCCTAACACGAACCCTGGCCCTAACGCATTTCCATACACTCACCTGTACTCTAATGTTACCTATTCGCTAACCCTAACACTAGCCCTAAACCTAAACCTAACCCAAACCCTACACCTTACCCTAACCCATACCCTAATCATAACCCATACACTAACACTAACTCGTGCCCTAACACCTACCCTAACCCTACCCCTAACCCTACCCCTAACCCTAACCCTAACCCTAACACTAACCCTAACACTAACCCTAAACTTTACCATTTGTTAACCATAACCCTAGCCCCAAACCTAAACCTAACTACAACCCTACTCCTTACCCTAACACGTACACTAATCTTAACCCGTACACTAACACTAACCCAATACCGCACACGTGCTTTGACAATAAGACATTTCCATATGCTCAGCTGTAACCTAAACCTTACGCGTTCACTAAAGTTAACCCCACCCCTAACACTAACCATAACGCCAACCCTACCAATTACCCTAACCCGTACCCTAATCCTAACCTGTAAACCCACACTAAACCCTGCCCTAACACGTACCCTGACACTAACACTTTTCCGTAACCTCACCTGTAACCTACACCTTACCGTTCGCTAACCCTAACCCTAGCCCTAAACCTAGACCAAACCCCAACCGTACACCTTACCCTAACCCGTATGCTAATCCTAAGCCATACACTAACACTGACACGTGTCCTAACACATACACTAACCCTAACACTTTTCTGTACCATCACCTGTACCCTAAACCTGACATTTCGCTAACCCTAAACCTAGCCATAAAGCTAACCCTAACCCCAACCCTAAACCTTACCCAAACCGTACCCTAATCCTAACCAGTATACTAATACTAAGCCATGTCCTGACACGTACCCTGACCCTAACACTTTTCCGTACCCTCACCTGTACCCTAAACCTTACCCATTCGCTAACCCTAACCCTAGCCCTAGCCCTAGCCCTAACCCTAACCCCAACCCTACCCCTTACCCTCACCCGTACCCTAATCCCAACCCATACACTAACATTAACCCATGCCCTAACACGTACCCTGACCCTAACACTTTTCCGTATCCTCTCCTGTACCCTAAATCTTACCATTCGCTAACCCTAACCCTGGCCCTAAACATAACTCTCACACCAACCTCACAGCATACCCTAACCCGTACACTAAACTTAACCTGTACAAAAAAACTAACCCATGCCCTCACATGTACTTTGACGGTAACACGTTTCCGTACGCTCCCGTGTACCGTAAACCTTACCCGTTTGCTAACTCTAACCCTAGCCCTAACCCTAACCATAACAACAACCCTACCCATTTCCCTAACCTGTACCCTAATCCTTACCCGTACACTAACACTAATCAATGCCCTAACACGTAACCTGACCCTAACACTTTTCCATACCCACTCCTGTACCCTAAATCTTACCATTCACTAACCCTAACCCTATGTCTAAACCTAACCCTAACCCCAACCCTACACCTAACCCTAACACGTACCCTAATCCGAATCCGTACACTAACACTAACCTGTGCCCTAACATGAACCCTGACCCTAACTCGTTTCCATAAGCTCACCTGTACCCTAAATGTTACCTATTCGCTAACCCTAAACCCAACCCTACACCTAAACATAACCCCGACCCTACACCTTTCCCTAACCCATACCCTAATCCTGACCCATACACTAACACTAACCCGTGCACTAACACGTACCCTGACCCTAACACTTTTCCGTATCCTCTCCAGTACCCTAAATCTTACCGTTCGCTAAACCTAGCCCTTTCCCTAAACATAACGTTAACACCCACCTTACACCATACACTAACCCATACACTAATCTTACCCCGTACACCAAAATGAAACAATGCCCTCACATGTACTTTGACACTAACACGTTTCCGTACCCTCCTGTGTACCGACAACCTTACCTGTTCGCTAACACTAACCCTAGGACTAAGCCTAACACTATCCACAACCCTACACAAAATCCTAAGCCGTACCCTAATCCTAATCCGTACAATAACACTAACCTGTGCCCTAACACCAAGCCTGACCCTAACTCGTTTCCATATGCTTACCTGTACCCTGAATGTTACCTATTCGCTAACCCTAACCCTAACCCTAAACCTAACCCTAACCCCAATCCTACACCTTACCCTAATCCGTACTGTAATCCTAACCCGTACCCTATACTAATCCGTGCCCTGACACATACATGGACCATAACACTTTTCTGTAACCTCACCTGTACCCTAAACCTTACATTTCGCCAACCCTAACCCTAGCCCTAAAGCTAAATCTAACTCCAACACTACACCTTACCCTAACACGTACACTAATCTTAACCCGTACACTAACACTGACCCATTCCCGCAAATGTATTTTGACCCTAAAACATTTCCGTACCCTCCCCTGTAACCTAAACCTTACCCGGTCGCGAACCCTAACCCTAGCTCTAAATCTAACCCTAACGCCAACCCTACACCTTACCCTAAACAATACCCTAAACCTAAACCGTACACTGACACTAACCAGTGCCCTGAAACGTACCCTGACCCTAACACTTTTCCATACCCTCACCTGCACGCTAAACCTAATCGTTAGGTAACCCTAACTGTAGACTTAAACCTAACCCTAACACCAACCCTACACCCTATTCTAACCCGTACCCTATATTTAACCCTAACACTAACCCATGCCCTCACACGTACTTTGACACTAAAACGTCTCCATACACTCACATGTACCATAAGCCTTAACCGTTCACTAAACCTATCCCTAACCCTAACGCCAACCCTAACCATTACCCTAACCCATACCCTAATCCTAACCATACATTAACACTAACACGTTTCCTAACACATAACCTGACACAAATGCTTTTCCGTACCCTCAACTGTACCCTAAAACTTACCCGTTCACTAACCCTAAGCCTAGCCCTAAACCTAACCCTAACCCCAACCCCACACCTTACCCTAAACTGTACGCTAATCCTGACACGTACACTGACACTAACAGGTGTCCTAACACATACCCTGACTCTAAAAGGTTTCCGTACCCTCACCTGTACCCTGAACCTTACTGGTTCACTAACCGTAACCCTAGCCCTAAACATAACGCTAACACCAACCCTACACCATACCCTAACCCGTACACTAATCTTGACCCGTACACCAAAATTATGCAATGCCATCACACGTACTTTGACACTAACACGTTTCCGTACACTCATGTACCATAAAACTTACCTGTTCGCTAACTCTAACCCTAGCCCTAAACTTAACCCTAACGCCAACCCTACACATTACCCTAACCCGTACCCTAATCCTAACCCATACACTAACACTACACGTGCCCTAACAGGTACCCTGACCATAACAGTTTTCCGTACACTCACCTGTACCCTAAACCATACCGTTTGCTATCCTTAACCCTAGACCTAAACGTAAAGCTAACCCCATCCCTAAACCTTACCCTAACGCGTACCCAATCCTAACCAGTACACTAACACTAATCCGTGCCTTAACACTTACCCTGACCCTAACACTTTTCCATACCCACACCTGAACGCTAAACCTTACCATTCACTAACCCTAACCCTAGGTCTAAACCTAACCCTAAATGCAACCCCAACCCAACACCTAACCCTAACATGTACCGTAATCCTAATCCTTAAACTAACACTAAGCTGTGCCCTAACACGAACCCTGGCCCTAACGCATTTCCATACGCTCACCTGTACTCTAATGTTACCTATTCGCTAACCCTAACACTAGCCCTAAACCTAAACCTAACCCAAAGCCTACACCTTACCCTAACCCATACCCTAATCATAACCCATACACTAACACTAACTCGTGCCCTAACACCTACCCTAACCCTACCCCTAACCCTAACCCTAACCCTAACCCTAACCCTAACACTAACCCTAACACTAACCCTAAACTTTACCATTTGTTAACCATAACCCTAGCCCCAAACCTAAACCTAACTACAACCCTACTCCTTACCCTAACACGTACACTAATCTTAACCCGTACACTAACACTAACCCAATACCGCACACGTGCTTTGACAATAAGACATTTCCATATGCTCAGCTGTAACCTAAACCTTACGCGTTCACTAAAGTTAACCCCACCCCTAACACTAACCATAACGCCAACCCTACCAATTACCCTAACCCGTACCCTAATCCTAACCTGTAAACCCACACTAAACCCTGCCCTAACACGTACCCTGACACTAACACTTTTCCGTAACCTCACCTGTAACCTACACCATACCGTTCGCTAACCCTAACCCTAACCCTAAACATAGACCAAACCCCAACCATACACCTTACCCTAACCCGTATGCTAATCCTAAGCCATACACTAACACTGACACGTGTCCTAACACATACACTAACCCTAACACTTTTCTGTACCATCACCTGTACCCTAAACCTGACATTTCGCTAACCCTAAACCTAGCCATAAAGCTAACCCTAACCCCAACCCTAAACCTTACCCAAACCGTACCCTAATCCTAACCAGTATACTAATACTAAGCCATGTCCTGACACGTACCCTGACCCTAACACTTTTCCGTACCCTCACCTGTACCCTAAACCTTACCCATTCGCTAACCCTAACACTAGCCCTAGCCCTAGCCCTAACCCTAACCCCAACCCTACTCCTTACCCTCACCCATACCCTAATCCCAACCCATACACTAACATTAACCCATGCCCTAACACGTACCCTGACCCTAACACTTTTCCGTATCCTCTCCTGTACCCTAAATCTTACCGTTCACTAACCCTAACCCTGGCCCTAAATATAACTCTCACACCAACCTCACAGCATACCCTAACCCGTACACTAAACTTAACCCGTACAAAAAAACTAACCCATGCCCTCACATGTACTTTGACGGTAACACGTTTCCGTACGCTCCCGTGTACCGTAAACCTTACCCGTTTGCTAACTCTAACCCTAGCCCTAACCCTAACCATAACAACAACCCTACCCATTTCCCTAACCTGTACCCTAATCCTTACCCGTACACTAACACTAATCAATGCCCTAACACGTACCCTGACCCTAACACTTTTCCATACCCACTCCTGTACCCTAAATCTTACCATTCACTAACCCTAACCCTATGTCTAAACCTAACCCTAACCCCAACCCTACACCTAACCCTAACACGTACCCTAATCCGAATCCGTACACTAACACTAACCTGTGCCCTAACATGAACCCTGACCCTAACTCGTTTCCATAAGCTCACCTGTACCCTAAATGTTACCTATTCGCTAACCCTAACCCCAACCCTACACCTAAACATAACCCCAACCCTACAACTTTCCCTAACCCATACCCTAATCCTGACCCGTACACTAACACTAACCCGTGCCCTAACACGTACCCTAACCCTAACACTTTTCCGTATCCTCTCCAGTACCCTAAATCTTACCGTTCGCTAAACCTAGCCCTTTCCCTAAACATAACGCTAACACCCACCTTACACCATACACTAACCCATACACTAATCTTACCCCGTACACCAAAATGAAACAATGCCCTCACATGTACTTTGACACTAACACGTTTCCGTACCCTCCTGTGTACCGACAACCTTACCTGTTCGCTAACACTAACCCTAGGTCTAAGCCTAACACTATCCACAACCCTACACAAAATCCTAAGCCGTACCCTAATCCTAATCCGTACAATAACACTAACCTGTGCCCTAACACCAAGCCTGACCCTAACTCGTTTCCATATGCTTACCTGTACCCTGAATGTTACCTATTCGCTAACCCTAACCCTAACCCTAAACCTAACCCTAACCCCAATCCTACACCTTACCCTAATCCGTACTGTAATCCTAACCCGTACCCTATACTAATCCGTGCCCTGACACATACATGGACCATAACACTTTTCTGTAACCTCACCTGTACCCTAAACCTTACATTTCGCCAACCCTAACCCTAGCCCTAAAGCTAAATCTAACTCCAACACTACACCTTACCCTAACACGTACAATAATCTTAACCCGTACAGTAACACTGACCCATTCCCGCAAATGTATTTTGACCCGAAAACATTTCCGTACCCTCCCCTGTAACCTAAACCTTACCCGGTCGCTAACCCTAACCCTAGCTCTAAATCTAACCCTAACGCCAACCCTACACCTTACCCTAAACAATACCCTAAACCTAAACCGTACACTGACACTAACCAGTGCCCTGAAACGTACCCTGACCCTAACACTTTTCCATACCCTCACCTGCACGCTAAACCTAATCGTTAGGTAACCCTAACTGTAGACTTAAACCTAACCCTAACACCAACCCTACACCCTATTCTAACCCGTACCCTATATTTAACCCTAACACTAACCCATGCCCTCACACGTACTTTGACACTAAAACGTCTCCATACACTCACATGTACCATAAGCCTTAACCGTTCACTAAACCTATCCCTAACCCTAACGCCAACCCTAACCATTACCCTAACCCATACCCTAATCCTAACCATACATTAACACTAACCCGTTTCCTAACACATAACCTGACACAAATGCTTTTCCGTACCCTCAACTGTACCCTAAAACTTACCCGTTCACTAACCCTAAGCCTAGCCCTAAACCTAACCCTAACCCCAACCCCACACCTTACCCTAAACTGTACGCTAATCCTGACACGTACACTGACACTAACAGGTGTCCTAACACATACCCTGACTCTAAAAGGTTTCCGTACCCTCACCTGTACCCTGAACATTACTGGTTCTCTAACCGTAACCCTAGCCCTAAACATAACGCTAACACCAACCCTACACCATACCCTAACCCGTACACTAATCTTGACCCGTACACCAAAAATTATGCAATGCCATCACACGTACTTTGACACTAACACTTTTCCGTACACTCATGTACCATAAAACTTACCTGTTCGCTAACTCTAACCCTAGCCCTAAACTTAACCCTAACGCCAACCCTACACGTTACCCTAACCCGTACCCTAATCCTAACCCATACACTAACACTACACGTGCCCTAACAGGTACCCTGACCATAACAGTTTTCCGTACACTCACCTGTACCCTAAACCATACCGTTTGCTATCCTTAACCCTAGACCTAAACGTAAAGCTAACCCCATCCCTAAACCTTACCCTAACGCGTACCCAATCCTAACCAGTACACTAACACTAATCCGTGCCTTAACACTTACCCTGACCCTAACACTTTTCCATACCCACACCTGAACCCTAAACCTTACCATTCACTAACCCTAACCCTAGGTCTACACCTAACCCTAAATGCAACCCCAACCCAACACCTAACCCTAATATGTACCGTAATCCTAATCCTTAAACTAACACTAAGCTGTGCCCTAACACGAACCCTGGCCCTAACGCATTTCCATACACTCACCTGTACTCTAATGTTACCTATTCGCTAACCCTAACACTAGCCCTAAACCTAAACCTAACCCAAACCCTACACCTTACCCTAACCCATACCCTAATCATAACCCATACACTAACACTAACTCGTGCCCTAACACCTACCCTAACCCTACCCCTAACCCTACCCCTAACCCTAACCCTAACCCTAACACTAACCCTAACACTAACCCTAAACTTTACCATTTGTTAACCATAACCCTAGCCCCAAACCTAAACCTAACTACAACCCTACTCCTTACCCTAACACGTACACTAATCTTAACCCGTACACTAACACTAACCCAATACCGCACACGTACTTTGACAATAAGACATTTCCATATGCTCAGCTGTAACCTAAACCTTACGCGTTCACTAAAGTTAACCCCACCCCTAACACTAACCATAACGCCAACCCTACCAATTACCCTAACCCGTACCCTAATCCTAACCTGTAAAACCACACTAAACCCTGCCCTAACACGTACCCTGACACTAACCCTTTTCCGTAACCTCACCTGTAACCTACACCATACCGTTCGCTAACCCTAACCCTAACCCTAAACATAGACCAAACCCCAACCATACACCTTACCCTAACCCGTATGCTAATCCTAAGCCATACACTAACACTGACACGTGTCCTAACACATACACTAACCCTAACACTTTTCTGTACCATCACCTGTACCCTAAACCTGACATTTCGCTAACCCTAAACCTAGCCATAAAGCTAACCCTAACCCCAACCCTAAACCTTACCCAAACCGTACCCTAATCCTAACCAGTATACTAATACTAAGCCATGTCCTGACACGTACCCTGACCCTAACACTTTTCCGTACCCTCACCTGTACCCTAAACCTTACCCATTCGCTAACCCTAACACTAGCCCTAGCCCTAGCCCTAACCCTAACCCCAACCCTACTCCTTACCCTCACCCATACCCTAATCCCAACCCATACACTAACATTAACCCATGCCCTAACACGTACCCTGACCCTAACACTTTTCCGTATCCTCTCCTGTACCCTAAATCTTACCGTTCACTAACCCTAACCCTGGCCCTAAATATAACTCTCACACCAACCTCACAGCATACCCTAACCCGTACACTAAACTTAACCCGTACAAAAAAACTAACCCATGCCCTCACATGTACTTTGACGGTAACACGTTTCCGTACGCTCCCGTGTACCGTAAACCTTACCCGTTTGCTAACTCTAACCCTAGCCCTAACCCTAACCATAACAACAACCCTACCCATTTCCCTAACCTGTACCCTAATCCTTACCCGTACACTAACACTAATCAATGCCCTAACACGTACCCTGACCCTAACACTTTTCCATACCCACTCCTGTACCCTAAATCTTACCATTCACTAACCCTAACCCTATGTCTAAACCTAACCCTAACCCCAACCCTACACCTAGCCCTAACACGTACCCTAATCCGAATCCGTACACTAACACTAACCTGTGCCCTAACATGAACCCTGACCCTAACTCGTTTCCATAAGCTCACCTGTACCCTAAATGTTACCTATTCGCTAACCCTAACCCCAACCCTACACCTAAACATAACCCCAACCCTACACCTTTCCCTAACCCATACCCTAATCCTGACCCGTACACTAACACTAACCCGTGCCCTAACACGTACCCTGACCCTAACACTTTTCCGTATCCTCTCCAGTACCCTAAATCTTACCGTTCGCTAAACCTAGCCCTTTCCCTAAACATAACGCTAACACCCACCTTACACCATACACTAACCCATACACTAATCTTACCCCGTACACCAAAATGAAACAATGCCCTCACATGTACTTTGACACTAACACGTTTCCGTACCCTCCTGTGTACCGACAACCTTACCTGTTCGCTAACACTAACCCTAGGTCTAAGCCTAACACTATCCACAACCCTACACAAAATCCTAAGCCGTACCCTAATCCTAATCCGTACAATAACACTAACCTGTGCCCTAACACCAAGCCTGACCCTTACTCGTTTCCATATGCTTACCTGTACCCTGAATGTTACCTATTCGCTAACCCTAACCCTAACCCTAAACCTAACCCTAACCCCAATCCTACACCTTACCCTAATCCGTACTGTAATCCTAACCCGTACCCTATACTAATCCGTGCCCTGACACATACATGGACCATAACACTTTTCTGTAACCTCACCTGTACCCTAAACCTTACATTTCGCCAACCCTAACCCTAGCCCTAAAGCTAAATCTAACTCCAACACTACACCTTACCCTAACACGTACACTAATCTTAACCCGTACACTAACACTGACCCATTCCCGCAAATGTATTTTGACCCTAAAACATTTCCGTACCCTCCCCTGTAACCTAAACCTTACCCGGTCGCTAACCCTAACCCTAGCTCTAAATCTAACCCTAACGCCAACCCTACACCTTACCCTAAACAATACCCTAAACCTAAACCGTACACTGACACTAACCAGTGCCCTGAAACGTACCCTGACCCTAACACTTTTCCATACCCTCACCTGCACGCTAAACCTAATCGTTAGGTAACCCTAACTGTAGACTTAAACCTAACCCTAACACCAACCCTACACCCTATTCTAACCCGTACCCTATATTTAACCCTAACACTAACCCATGCCCTCACACGTACTTTGACACTAAAACGTCTCCATACACTCACATGTACCATAAGCCTTAACCGTTCACTAAACCTATCCCTAACCCTAACGCCAACCCTAACCATTACCCTAACCCATACCCTAATCCTAACCATACATTAACACTAACACGTTTCCTAACACATAACCTGACCCAAATGCTTTTCTGTACCCTCAACTGTACCCTAAAACTTACCCGTTCACTAACCCTAAGCCTAGCCCTAAACCTAACCCTAACCCCAACCCCACACCTTACCCTAAACTGTACGCTAATCCTGACACGTACACTGACACTAACAGGTGTCCTAACACATACCCTGACTCTAAAAGGTTTCCGTACCCTCACCTGTACCCTGAACCTTACTGGTTCACTAAACGTAACCCTAGCCCTAAACATAACGCTAACACCAACCCTACACCATACCCTAACCCATACACTAATCTTGACCCGTACACCAAAATTATGCAATGCCATCACACGTACTTTGACACTAACACGTTTCCGTACACTCATGTACCATAAAACTTACCTGTTCGCTAACTCTAACCCTAGCCCTAAACTTAACCCTAACGCCAACCCTACACATTACCCTAACCCGTAACCTAATCCTAACCCATACACTAACACTACACGTGCCCTAACAGGTACCCTGACCATAACAGTTTTCCGTACACTCACCTGTACCCTAAACCATACCGTTTGCTATCCTTAACCCTAGACCTAAACGTAAAGCTAACCCCATCCCTAAACCTTACCCTAACGCGTACCCAATCCTAACCAGTACACTAACACTAATCCGTGCCTTAACACTTACCCTGACCCTAACACTTTTCCATACCCACACCTGAACCCTAAACCTTACCATTCACTAACCCTAACCCTAGGTCTAAACCTAACCCTAAATGCAACCCCAACCCAACACCTAACCCTAACATGTACCGTAATCCTAATCCTTAAACTAACACTAAGCTGTGCCCTAACACGAACCCTGGCCCTAACGCATTTCCATACGCTCACCTGTACTCTAATGTTACCTATTCGCTAACCCTAACACTAGCCCTAAACCTAAACCTAACCCAAAGCCTACACCTTACCCTAACCCATACCCTAATCATAACCCATACACTAACACTAACTCGTGCCCTAACACCTACCCTAACCCTACCCCTACCCCTAACCCTAACCCTAACCCTAACCCTAACCCTAACACTAACCCTAACACTAACCCTAAACTTTACCATTTGTTAACCATAACCCTAGCCCCAAACCTAAACCTAACTACAACCCTACTCCTTACCCTAACACGTACACTAATCTTAACCCGTACACTAACACTAACCCAATACCGCACACGTACTTTGACAATAAGACATTTCCATATGCTCAGCTGTAACCTAAACCTTACGCGTTCACTAAAGTTAACCCCACCCCTAACACTAACCATAACGCCAACCCTACCAATTACCCTAACCCGTACCCTAATCCTAACCTGTAAACCCACACTAAACCCTGCCCTAACACGTACCCTGACACTAACACTTTTCCGTAACCTCACCTGTAACCTACACCTTACCGTTCGCTAACCCTAACCCTAGCCCTAAACCTAGACCAAACCCCAACCGTACACCTTACCCTAACCCGTATGCTAATCCTAAGCCATACACTAACACTGACACGTGTCCTAACACATACACTAACCCTAACACTTTTCTGTACCATCACCTGTACCCTAAACCTGACATTTCGCTAACCCTAAACCTAGCCATAAAGCTAACCCTAACCCCAACCCTAAACCTTACCCAAACCGTACCCTAATCCTAACCAGTATACTAATACTAAGCCATGACCTGACACGTACCCTGACCCTAACACTTTTCCGTACCCTCACCTGTACCCTAAACCTTACCCATTCGCTAACCCTAACCCTAGCCCTAGCCCTAGCCCTAACCCTAACCCCAACCCTACCCCTTACCCTCACCCGTACCCTAATCCCAACCCATACACTAACATTAACCCATGCCCTAACACGTACCCTGACCCTAACACTTTTCCGTATCCTCTCCTGTACCCTAAATCTTACCATTCGCTAACCCTAACCCTGGCCCTAAACATAACTCTCACACCAACCTCACAGCATACCCTAACCCGTACACTAAACTTAACCCGTACAAAAAAACTAACCCATGCCCTCACATGTACTTTGACGGTAACACGTTTCCGTACGCTCCCGTGTACCGTAAACCTTACCCGTTTGCTAACTCTAACCCTAGCCCTAACCCTAACCATAACAACAACCCTACCCATTTCCCTAACCTGTACCCTAATCCTTACCCGTACACTAACACTAATCAATGCCCTAACACGTAACCTGACCCTAACACTTTTCCATACCCACTCCTGTACCCTAAATCTTACCATTCACTAACCCTAACCCTATGTCTAAACCTAACCCTAACCCCAACCCTACACCTAACCCTAACACGTACCCTAATCCGAATCCGTACACTAACACTAACCTGTGCCCTAACATGAACCCTGACCCTAACTCGTTTCCATAAGCTCACCTGTACCCTAAATGTTACCTATTCGCTAACCCTAAACCCAACCCTACACCTAAACATAACCCCGACCCTACACCTTTCCCTAACCCATACCCTAATCCTGACCCATACACTAACACTAACCCGTGCACTAACACATACCCTGACCCTAACACTTTTCCGTATCCTCTCCAGTACCCTAAATCTTACCGTTCGCTAAACCTAGCCCTTTCCCTAAACATAACGCTAACACCCACCTTACACCATACACTAACCCATACACTAATCTTACCCCGTACACCAAAATGAAACAATGCCCTCACATGTACTTTGACACTAACACGTTTCCGTACCCTCCTGTGTACCGACAACCTTACCTGTTCGCTAACACTAACCCTAGGTCTAAGCCTAACACTATCCACAACCCTACACAAAATCCTAAGCCGTACCCTAATCCTAATCCGTACAATAACACTAACCTGTGCCCTAACACCAAGCCTGACCCTAACTCGTTTCCATATGCTTACCTGTACCCTGAATGTTACCTATTCGCTAACCCTAACCCTAACCCTAAACCTAACCCTAACCCCAATCCTACACCTTACCCTAATCCGTACTGTAATCCTAACCCGTACCCTATACTAATCCGTGCCCTGACACATACATGGACCATAACACTTTTCTGTAACCTCACCTGTACCCTAAACCTTACATTTCGCCAACCCTAACCCTAGCCCTAAAGCTAAATGTAACTCCAACACTACACCTTACCCTAACACGTACACTAATCTTAACCCGTACACTAACACTGACCCATTCCCGCAAATGTATTTTGACCCTAAAACATTTCCGTACCCTCCCCTGTAACCTAAACCTTACCCGGTCGCGAACCCTAACCCTAGCTCTAAATCTAACCCTAACGCCAACCCTACACCTTACCCTAAACAATACCCTAAACCTAAACCGTACACTGACACTAACCAGTGCCCTGAAACGTACCCTGACCCTAACACTTTTCCATACCCTCACCTGCACGCTAAACCTAATCGTTAGGTAACCCTAACTGTAGACTTAAACCTAACCCTAACACCAACCCTACACCCTATTCTAACCCGTACCCTATATTTAACCCTAACACTAACCCATGCCCTCACACGTACTTTGACACTAAAACGTCTCCATACACTCACATGTACCATAAGCCTTAACCGTTCACTAAACCTATCCCTAACCCTAACGCCAACCCTAACCATTACCCTAACCCATACCCTAATCCTAACCATACATTAACACTAACACGTTTCCTAACACATAACCTGACACAAATGCTTTTCCGTACCCTCAACTGTACCCTAAAACTTACCCGTTCACTAACCCTAAGCCTAGCCCTAAACCTAACCCTAACCCCAACCCCACACCTTACCCTAAACTGTACGCTAATCCTGACACGTACACTGACACTAACAGGTGTCCTAACACATACCCTGACTCTAAAAGGTTTCCGTACCCTCACCTGTACCCTGAACCTTACTGGTTCTCTAACCGTAACCCTAGCCCTAAACATAACGCTAACACCAACCCTACACCATACCCTAACCCGTACACTAATCTTGACCCGTACACCAAAAATTATGCAATGCCATCACACGTACTTTGACACTAACACGTTTCCGTACACTCATGTACCATAAAACTTACCTGTTCGCTAACTCTAATCCTAGCCCTAAACTTAACCCTAACGCCAACCCTACACGTTACCCTAACCCGTACCCTAATCCTAACCCATACACTAACACTACACGTGCCCTAACAGGTACCCTGACCATAACAGTTTTCCGTACACTCACCTGTACCCTAAACCATACCGTTTGCTATCCTTAACCCTAGACCTAAACGTAAAGCTAACCCCATCCCTAAACCTTACCCTAACGCGTACCCAATCCTAACCAGTACACTAACACTAATCCGTTCCTTAACACTTACCCTGACCCTAACACTTTTCCATACCCACACCTGAACCCTAAACCTTACCATTCACTAACCCTAACCCTAGGTCTAAACCTAACCCTAAATGCAACCCCAACCCAACACCTAACCCTAATATGTACCGTAATCCTAATCCTTAAACTAACACTAAGCTGTGCCCTAACACGAACCCTGGCCCTAACGCATTTCCATACACTCACCTGTACTCTAATGTTACCTATTCGCTAACCCTAACACTAGCCCTAAACCTAAACCTAACCCAAACCCTACACCTTACCCTAACCCATACCCTAATCATAACCCATACACTAACACTAACTCGTGCCCTAACACCTACCCTAACCCTACCCCTAACCCTACCCCTAACCCTAACCCTAACCCTAACACTAACCCTAACACTAACCCTAAACTTTACCATTTGTTAACCATAACCCTAGCCCCAAACCTAAACCTAACTACAACCCTACTCCTTACCCTAACACGTACACTAATCTTAACCCGTACACTAACACTAACCCAATACCGCACACGTACTTTGACAATAAGACATTTCCATATGCTCAGCTGTAACCTAAACCTTACGCGTTCACTAAAGTTAACCCCACCCCTAACACTAACCATAACGCCAACCCTACCAATTACCCTAACCCGTACCCTAATCCTAACCTGTAAAACCACACTAAACCCTGCCCTAACACGTACCCTGACACTAACCCTTTTCCGTAACCTCACCTGTAACCTACACCTTACCGTTCGCTAACCCTAACCCTAGCCCTAAACCTAGACCAAACCCCAACCATACACCTTACCCTAACCCGTATGCTAATCCTAAGCCATACACTAACACTGACACGTGTCCTAACACATACACTAACCCTAACACTTTTCTGTACCATCACCTGTACCCTAAACCTGACATTTCGCTAACCCTAAACCTAGCCATAAAGCTAACCCTAACCCCAACCCTAAACCTTACCCAAACCGTACCCTAATCCTAACCAGTATACTAATACTAAGCCATGTCCTGACACGTACCCTGACCCTAACACTTTTCCGTACCCTCACCTGTACCCTAAACCTTACCCATTCGCTAACCCTAACACTAGCCCTAGCCCTAGCCCTAACCCTAACCCCAACCCTACTCCTTACCCTCACCCATACCCTAATCCCAACCCATACACTAACATTAACCCATGCCCTAACACATACCCTGACCCTAACACTTTTCCGTATCCTCTCCTGTACCCTAAATCTTACCGTTCACTAACCCTAACCCTGGCCCTAAATATAACTCTCACACCAACCTCACAGCATACCCTAACCCGTACACTAAACTTAACCCGTACAAAAAAACTAACCCATGCCCTCACATGTACTTTGACGGTAACACGTTTCCGTACGCTCCCGTGTACCGTAAACCTTACCCGTTTGCTAACTCTAACCCTAGCCCTAACCCTAACCATAACAACAACCCTACCCATTTCCCTAACCTGTACCCTAATCCTTACCCGTACACTAACACTAATCAATGCCCTAACACGTACCCTGACCCTAACACTTTTCCATACCCACTCCTGTACCCTAAATCTTACCATTCACTAACCCTAACCCTATGTCTAAACCTAACCCTAACCCCAACCCTACACCTAACCCTAACACGTACCCTAATCCGAATCCGTACACTAACACTAACCTGTGCCCTAACATGAACCCTGACCCTAACTCGTTTCCATAAGCTCACCTGTACCCTAAATGTTACCTATTCGCTAACCCTAACCCCAACCCTACACCTAAACATAACCCCAACCCTACACATTTCCCTAACCCATACCCTAATCCTGACCCGTACACTAACACTAACCCGTGCCCTAACACGTACCCTGACCCTAACACTTTTCCGTATCCTCTCCAGTACCCTAAATCTTACCGTTCGCTAAACCTAGCCCTTTCCCTAAACATAACGCTAACACCCACCTTACACCATACACTAACCCATACACTAATCTTACCCCGTACACCAAAATGAAGCAATGCCCTCACATGTACTTTGACACTAACACGTTTCCGTACCCTCCTGTGTACCGACAACCTTACCTGTTCGCTAACACTAACCCTAGGTCTAAGCCTAACACTATCCACAACCCTACACAAAATCCTAAGCCGTACCCTAATCCTAATCCGTACAATAACACTAACCTGTGCCCTAACACCAAGCCTGACCCTAACTCGTTTCCATATGCTTACCTGTACCCTGAATGTTACCTATTCGCTAACCCTAACCCTAACCCTAAACCTAACCCTAACCCCAATCCTACACCTTACCCTAATCCGTACTGTAATCCTAACCCGTACCCTATACTAATCCATGCCCTGACACATACATGGACCATAACACTTTTCTGTAACCTCACCTGTACCCTAAACCTTACATTTCGCCAACCCTAACCCTAGCCCTAAAGCTAAATCTAACTCCAACACTACACCTTACCCTAACACGTACACTAATCTTAACCCGTACAGTAACACTGACCCATTCCCGCAAATGTATTTTGACCCTAAAACATTTCCGTACCCTCCCCTGTAACCTAAACCTTACCCGGTCGCTAACCCTAACCCTAGCTCTAAATCTAACCCTAACGCCAACCCTACACCTTACCCTAAACAATACCCTAAACCTAAACCGTACACTGACACTAACCAGTGCCCTGAAACGTACCCTGACCCTAACACTTTTCCATACCCTCACCTGCACGCTAAACCTAATCATTAGGTAACCCTAACTGTAGACTTAAACCTAACCCTAACACCAACCCTACACCCTATTCTAACCCGTACCCTATATTTAACCCTAACACTAACCCATGCCCTCACACGTACTTTGACACTAAAACGTCTCCATACACTCACATGTACCATAAGCCTTAACCGTTCACTAAACCTATCCCTAACCCTAACGCCAACCCTAACCATTACCCTAACCCATACCCTAATCATAACCATACATTAACACTAACACGTTTCCTAACACATAACCTGACCCAAATGCTTTTCCGTACCCTCAACTGTACCCTAAAACTTACCCGTTCACTAACCCTAAGCCTAGCCCTAAACCTAACCCTAACCCCAACCCCACACCTTACCCTAAACTGTACGCTAATCCTGACACGTACACTGACACTAACAGGTGTCCTAACACATACCCTGACTCTAAAAGGTTTCCGTACCCTCACCTGTACCCTGAACCTTACTGGTTCACTAACCGTAACCCTAGCCCTAAACATAACGCTAACACCAACCCTACACCATACCCTAACCCGTACACTAATCTTGACCCGTACACCAAAATTATGCAATGCCATCACACGTACTTTGACACTAACACGTTTCCGTACACTCATGTACCATAAAACTTACCTGTTCGCTAACTCTAACCCTAGCCCTAAACTTAACCCTAACGCCAACCCTACACATTACCCTAACCCGTACCCTAATCCTAACCCATACACTAACACTACACGTGCCCTAACAGGTACCCTGACCATAACAGTTTTCCGTACACTCACCTGTACCCTAAACCATACCGTTTGCTATCCTTAACCCTAGACCTAAACGTAAAGCTAACCCCATCCCTAAACCTTACCCTAACGCGTACCCAATCCTAACCAGTACACTAACTCTAATCCGTGCCTTAACACTTACCCTGACCCTAACACTTTTCCATACCCACACCTGAACCCTAAACCTTACCATTCACTAACCCTAACCATAGGTCTAAACCTAACCCTAAATGCAACCCCAACCCAACACCTAACCCTAACATGTACCGTAATCCTAATCCTTAAACTAACACTAAGCTGTGCCCTAACACGAACCCTGGCCCTAACGCATTTCCATACGCTCACCTGTACTCTAATGTTACCTATTCGCTAACCCTAACACTAGCCCTAAACCTAAACCTAACCCAAAGCCTACACCTTACCCTAACCCATACCCTAATCATAACCCATACACTAACACTAACTCGTGCCCTAACACCTACCCTAACCCTACCCCTAACCCTACCCCTAACCCTAACCCTAACCCTAACACTAACCCTAACACTAACCCTAAACTTTACCATTTGTTAACCATAACCCTAGCCCCAAACCTAAACCTAACTACAACCCTACTCCTTACCCTAACACGTACACTAATCTTAACCCGTACACTAACACTAACCCAATACCGCACACGTACTTTGACAATAAGACATTTCCATATGCTCAGCTGTAACCTAAACCTTACGCGTTCACTAAAGTTAACCCCACCCCTAACACTAACCATAACGCCAACCCTACCAATTACCCTAACCCGTACCCTAATCCTAACCTGTAAACCCACACTAAACCCTGCCCTAACACGTACCCTGACACTAACACTTTTCCGTAACCTCACCTGTAACCTACACCTTACCGTTCGCTAACCCTAACCCTAGCCCTAAACCTAGACCAAACCCCAACCGTACACCTTACCCTAACCCGTATGCTAATCCTAAGCCATACACTAACACTGACACGTGTCCTAACACATACACTAACCCTAACACTTTTCTGTACCATTACCTGTACCCTAAACCTGACATTTCGCTAACCCTAAACCTAGCCATAAAGCTAACCCTAACCCCAACCCTAAACCTTACCCAAACCGTACCCTAATCCTAACCAGTATACTAATACTAAGCCATGTCCTGACACGTACCCTGAACCTAACACTTTTCCGTACCCTCACCTGTACCCTAAACCTTACCCATTCGCTAACCCTAACCCTAGCCCTAGCCCTAACCCTAACCCCAACCCTACCCCTTACCCTCACCCGTACCCTAATCCCAACCCATACACTAACATTAACCCATGCCCTAACACGTACCCTGACCCTAACACTTTTCCGTATCCTCTCCTGTACCCTAAATCTTACCATTCGCTAACCCTAACCCTGGCCCTAAACATAACTCTCACACCAACCTCACAGCATACCCTAACCCGTACACTAAACTTAACCTGTACAAAAAAACTAACCCATGCCCTCACATGTACTTTGACGGTAACACGTTTCCGTACGCTCCCGTGTACCGTAAACCTTACCCGTTTGCTAACTCTAACCCTAGCCCTAACCCTAACCATAACAACAACCCTACCCATTTCCCTAACCTGTACCCTAATCCTTACCCGTACACTAACACTAATCAATGCCCTAACACGTAACCTGACCCTAACACTTTTCCATACCCACTCCTGTACCCTAAATCTTACCATTCACTAACCCTAACCCTATGTCTAAACCTAACCCTAACCCCAACCCTACACCTAACCCTAACACGTACCCTAATCCGAATCCGTACACTAACACTAACCTGTGCCCTAACATGAACCCTGACCCTAACTCGTTTCCATAAGCTCACCTGTACCCTAAATGTTACCTATTCGCTAACCCTAACCCCAACCCTACACCTAAACATAACCCCGACCCTACACCTTTCCCTAACCCATACCCTAATCCTGACCCATACACTAACACTAACCCGTGCACTAACACGTACCCTGACCCTAACACTTTTCCGTATCCTCTCCAGTACCCTAAATCTTACCGTTCGCTAAACCTAGCCCTTTCCCTAAACATAACGTTAACACCCACCTTACACCATACACTAACCCATACACTAATCTTACCCCGTACACCAAAATGAAACAATGCCCTCACATGTACTTTGACACTAACACGTTTCCGTACCCTCCTGTGTACCGACAACCTTACCTGTTCGCTAACACTAACCCTAGGTCTAAGCCTAACACTATCCACAACCCTACACAAAATCCTAAGCCGTACCCTAATCCTAATCCGTACAATAACACTAACCTGTGCCCTAACACCAAGCCTGACCCTAACTCGTTTCCATATGCTTACCTGTACCCTGAATGTTACCTATTCGCTAACCCTAACCCTAACCCTAAACCTAACCCTAACCCCAATCCTACACCTTACCCTAATCCGTACTGTAATCCTAACCCGTACCCTATACTAATCCGTGCCCTGACACATACATGGACCATAACACTTTTCTGTAACCTCACCTGTACCCTAAACCTTACATTTCGCCAACCCTAACCCTAGCCCTAAAGCTAAATCTAACTCCAACACTACACCTTACCCTAACACGTACACTAATCTTAACCCGTACACTAACACTGACCCATTCCCGCAAATGTATTTTGAGCCTAAAACATTTCCGTACCCTCCCCTGTAACCTAAACCTTACCCGGTCGCGAACCCTAACCCTAGCTCTAAATCTAACCCTAACGCCAACCCTACACCTTACCCTAAACAATACCCTAAACCTAAACCGTACACTGACACTAACCAGTGCCCTGAAACGTACCCTGACCCTAACACTTTTCCATACCCTCACCTGCACGCTAAACCTAATCGTTAGGTAACCCTAACTGTAGACTTAAACCTAACCCTAACACCAACCCTACACCCTATTCTAACCCGTACCCTATATTTAACCCTAACACTAACCCATGCCCTCACACGTACTTTGACACTAAAACGTCTCCATACACTCACATGTACCATAAGCCTTAACCGTTCACTAAACCTATCCCTAACCCTAACGCCAACCCTAACCATTACCCTAACCCATACCCTAATCCTAACCATACATTAACACTAACACGTTTCCTAACACATAACCTGACACAAATGCTTTTCCGTACCCTCAACTGTACCCTAAAACTTACCCGTTCACTAACCCTAAGCCTAGCCCTAAACCTAACCCTAACCCCAACCCCACACCTTACCCTAAACTGTACGCTAATCCTGACACGTACACTGACACTAACAGGTGTCCTAACACATATCCTGACTCTAAAAGGTTTCCGTACCCTCACCTGTACCCTGAACCTTACTGGTTCTCTAACCGTAACCCTAGCCCTAAACATAACGCTAACACCAACCCTACACCATACCCTAACCCGTACACTAATCTTGACCCGTACACCAAAAATTATGCAATGCCATCACACGTACTTTGACACTAACACGTTTCCGTACACTCATGTACCATAAAACTTACCTGTTCGCTAACTCTAACCCTAGCCCTAAACTTAACCCTAACGCCAACCCTACACGTTACCCTAACCCGTACCCTAATCCTAACCCATACACTAACACTACACGTGCCCTAACAGGTACCCTGACCATAACAGTTTTCCGTACACTCACCTGTACCCTAAACCATACCGTTTGCTATCCTTAACCCTAGACCTAAACGTAAAGCTAACCCCACCCCTAAACCTTACCCTAACGCGTACCCAATCCTAACCAGTACACTAACACTAATCCGTGCCTTAACACTTACCCTGACCCTAACACTTTTCCATACCCACACCTGAACCCTAAACCTTACCATTCACTAACCCTAACCCTAGGTCTAAACCTAACCCTAAATGCAACCCCAACCCAACACCTAACCCTAATATGTACCGTAATCCTAATCCTTAAACTAACACTAAGCTGTGCCCTAACACGAACCCTGGCCCTAACGCATTTCCATACACTCACCTGTACTCTAATGTTACCTATTCGCTAACCCTAACACTAGCCCTAAACCTAAACCTAACCCAAACCCTACACCTTACCCTAACCCATACCCTAATCATAACCCATACACTAACACTAACTCGTGCCCTAACACCTACCCTAACCCTACCCCTAACCCTACCCCTAAACCTAACCCTAACCCTAACACTAACCCTAACACTAACCCTAAACTTTACCATTTGTTAACCATAACCCTAGCCCCAAACCTAAACCTAACTACAACCCTACTCCTTACCCTAACACGTACACTAATCTTAACCCGTACACTAACACTAACCCAATACCGCACACGTACTTTGACAATAAGACATTTCCATATGCTCAGCTGTAACCTAAACCTTACGCGTTCACTAAAGTTAACCCCACCCCTAACACTAACCATAATGCCAACCCTACCAATTACCCTAACCCGTACCCTAATCCTAACCTGTAAAACCACACTAAACCCTGCCCTAACACGTACCCTGACACTAACCCTTTTCCGTAACCTCACCTGTAACCTACACCATACCGTTCGCTAACCCTAACCCTAACCCTAAACATAGACCAAACCCCAACCATACACCTTACCCTAACCCGTATGCTAATCCTAAGCCATACACTAACACTGACACGTGTCCTAACACATACACTAACCCTAACACTTTTCTGTACCATCACCTGTACCCTAAACCTGACATTTCGCTAACCCTAAACCTAGCCATAAAGCTAACCCTAACCCCAACCCTAAACCTTACCCAAACCGTACCCTAATCCTAACCAGTATACTAATACTAAGCCATGTCCTGACACGTACCCTGACCCTAACACTTTTCCGTACCCTCACCTGTACCCTAAACCTTACCCATTCGCTAACCCTAACACTAGCCCTAGCCCTAGCCCTAACCCTAACCCCAACCCTACTCCTTACCCTCACCCATACCCTAATCCCAACCCATACACTAACATTAACCCATGCCCTAACACGTACCCTGACCCTAACACTTTTCCGTATCCTCTCCTGTACCCTAAATCTTACCGTTCACTAACCCTAACCCTGGCCCTAAATATAACTCTCACACCAACCTCACAGCATACCCTAACCCGTACACTAAACTTAACCCGTACAAAAAAACTAACCCATGCCCTCACATGTACTTTGACGGTAACACGTTTCCGTACGCTCCCGTGTACCGTAAACCTTACCCGTTTGCTAACTCTAACCCTAGCCCTAACCCTAACCATAACAACAACCCTACCCATTTCCCTAACCTGTACCCTAATCCTTACCCGTACACTAACACTAATCAATGCCCTAACACGTACCCTGACCCTAACACTTTTCCATACCCACTCCTGTACCCTAAATCTTACCATTCACTAACCCTAACCCTATGTCTAAACCTAACCCTAACCCCAACCCTACACCTAACCCTAACACGTACCCTAATCCGAATCCGTACACTAACACTAACCTGTGCCCTAACATGAACCCTGACCCTAACTCGTTTCCATAAGCTCACCTGTACCCTAAATGTTACCTATTCGCTAACCCTAACCCCAACCCTACACCTAAACATAACCCCAACCCTACACCTTTCCCTAACCCATACCCTAATCCTGACCCGTACACTAACACTAACCCGTGCCCTAACACGTACCCTGACCCTAACACTTTTCCGTATCCTCTCCAGTACCCTAAATCTTACCGTTCGCTAAACCTAGCCCTTTCCCTAAACATAACGCTAACACCCACCTTACACCATACACTAACCCATACACTAATCTTACCCCGTACACCAAAATGAAACAATGCCCTCACATGTACTTTGACACTAACACGTTTCCGTACCCTCCTGTGTACCGACAACCTTACCTGTTCGCTAACACTAACCCTAGGTCTAAGCCTAACACTATCCACAACCCTACACAAAATCCTAAGCCGTACCCTAATCCTAATCCGTACAATAACACTAACCTGTGCCCTAACACCAAGCCTGACCCTAACTCGTTTCCATATGCTTACCTGTACCCTGAATGTTACCTATTCGCTAACCCTAACCCTAACCCTAAACCTAACCCTAACCCCAATCCTACACCTTACCCTAATCCGTACTGTAATCCTAACCCGTACGCTATACTAATCCGTGCCCTGACACATACATGGACCATAACACTTTTCTGTAACCTCACCTGTACCCTAAACCTTACATTTCGCCAACCCTAACCCTAGCCCTAAAGCTAAATCTAACTCCAACACTACACCTTACCCTAACACGTACAATAATCTTAACCCGTACAGTAACACTGACCCATTCCCGCAAATGTATTTTGACCCTAAAACATTTCCGTACCCTCCCCTGTAACCTAAACCTTACCCGGTCGCTAACCCTAACCCTAGCTCTAAATCTAACCCTAACGCCAACCCTACACCTTACCCTAAACAATACCCTAAACCTAAACCGTACACTGACACTAACCAGTGCCCTGAAACGTACCCTGACCCTAACACTTTTCCATACCCTCACCTGCACGCTAAACCTAATCGTTAGGTAACCCTAACTGTAGACTTAAACCTAACCCTAACACCAACCCTACACCCTATTCTAACCCGTACCCTATATTTAACCCTAACACTAACCCATGCCCTCACACGTACTTTGACACTAAAACGTCTCCATACACTCACATGTACCATAAGCCTTAACCGTTCACTAAACCTATCCCTAACCCTAACGCCAACCCTAACCATTACCCTAACCCATACCCTAATCCTAACCATACATTAACACTAACACGTTTCCTAACACATAACCTGACCCAAATGCTTTTCCGTACCCTCAACTGTACCCTAAAACTTACCCGTTCACTAACCCTAAGCCTAGCCCTAAACCTAACCCTAACCCCAACCCCACACCTTACCCTAAACTGTACGCTAATCCTGACACGTACACTGACACTAACAGGTGTCCTAACACATACCCTGACTCTAAAAGGTTTCCGTACTCTCACCCGTACCCTGAACCTTACTGGTTCACTAAACGTAACCCTAGCCCTAAACATAACGCTAACACCAACCCTACACCATACCCTAACCCATACACTAATCTTGACCCGTACACCAAAATTATGCAATGCCATCACACGTACTTTGACACTAACACGTTTCCGTACACTCATGTACCATAAAACTTACCTGTTCGCTAACTCTAACCCTAGCCCTAAACTTAACCCTAACGCCAACCCTACACATTACCCTAACCCGTACCCTAATCCTAACCCATACACTAACACTACACGTGCCCTAACAGGTACCCTGACCATAACAGTTTTCCGTACACTCACCTGTACCCTAAACCATACCGTTTGCTATCCTTAACCCTAGACCTAAATGTAAAGCTAACCGCATCCCTAAACCTTACCCTAACGCGTACCCAATCCTAACCAGTACACTAACACTAATCCGTGCCTTAACACTTACCCTGACCCTAACACTTTTCCATACCCACACCTGAACCCTAAACCTTACCATTCATTAACCCTAACCCTAGGTATAAACCTAACCCTAAATGCAACCCCAACCCAACACCTAACCCTAACATGTACCGTAATCCTAATCCTTAAACTAACACTAAGCTGTGCCCTAACACGAACCCTGGCCCTAACGCATTTCCATACGCTCACCTGTACTCTAATGTTACCTATTCACTAACCCTAACACTAGCCCTAAACCTAAACCTAAACCAAAGCCTACACCTTACCCTAACCCATACCCTAATCATAACCCATACACTAACACTAACTCGTGCCCTAACACCTACCCTAACCCTACCCCTAACCCTAACACTAACCCTAACACTAACCCTAACACTAACCCTAACACTAACCCTAAACTTTACCATTTGTTAACCATAACCCTAGCCCCAAACCTAAACCTAACTACAACCCTACTCCTTACCCTAACACGTACACTAATCTTAACCCGTACACTAACACTAACCCAATACCGCACACGTACTTTGACAATAAGACATTTCCATATGCTCAGCTGTAACCTAAACCTTACGCGTTCACTAAAGTTAACCCCACCCCTAACACTAACCATAACGCCAACCCTACCAATTACCCTAACCCGTACCCTAATCCTAACCTGTAAACCCACACTAAACCCTGCCCTAACACGTACCCTGACACTAACCCTTTTCCGTAACCTCACCTGTAACCTACACCTTACCGTTCGCTAACCCTAACCCTAGCCCTAAACCTAGACCAAACCCCAACCGTACACCTTACCCTAACCCGTATGCTAATCCTAAGCCATACACTAACACTGACACGTGTCCTAACACATACACTAACCCTAACACTTTTCTGTACCATCACCTGTACCCTAAACCTGACATTTCGCTAACCCTAAACCTAGCCATAAAGCTAACCCTAACCCCAACCCTAAACCTTACCCAAACCGTACCCTAATCCTAACCAGTATACTAATACTAAGCCATGTCCTGACACGTACCCTGACCCTAACACTTTTCCGTACCCTCACCTGTACCCTAAACCTTACCCATTCGCTAACCCTAACCCTAGCCCTAGCCCTAGCCCTAACCCTAACCCCAACCCTACCCCTTACCCTCACCCGTACCCTAATCCCAACCCATACACTAACATTAACCCATGCCCTAACACGTACCCTGACCCTAACACTTTTCCGTATCCTCTCCTGTACCCTAAATCTTACCATTCGCTAACCCTAACCCTGGCCCTAAACATAACTCTCACACCAACCTCACAGCATACCCTAACCCGTACACTAAACTTAACCCGTACAAAAAAACTAACCCATGCCCTCACATGTACTTTGACGGTAACACGTTTCCGTACGCTCCCGTGTACCGTAAACCTTACCCGTTTGCTAACTCTAACCCTAGCCCTAACCCTAACCATAACAACAACCCTACCCATTTCCCTAACCTGTACCCTAATCCTTACCCGTACACTAACACTAATCAATGCCCTAACACGTACCCTGACCCTAACACTTTTCCATACCCACTCCTGTACCCTAAATCTTACCATTCACTAACCCTAACCCTATGTCTAACCCTAACCCTAACCCCAACCCTACACCTAACCCTAACACGTACCCTAATCCGAATCCGTACACTAACACTAACCTGTGCCCTAACATGAACCCTGACCCTAACTCGTTTCCATAAGCTCACCTGTACCCTAAATGTTACCTATTCGCTAACCCTAACCCCAACCCTACACCTAAACATAACCCCGACCCTACACCTTTCCCTGACCCATACCCTAATCCTGACCCGTACACTAACACTAACCCGTGCCCTAACACGTACCCTGACCCTAACACTTTTCCGTATCCTCTCCAGTACCCTAAATCTTACCGTTCGCTAAACCTAGCCCTTTCCCTAAACATAACGCTAACACCCACCTTACACCATACACTAACCCATACACTAATCTTACCCCGTACACCAAAATGAAGCAATGCCCTCACATGTACTTTGACACTAACACGTTTCCGTACCCTCCTGTGTACCGACAACCTTACCTGTTCGCTAACACTAACCCTAGGTCTAAGCCTAACACTATCCACAACCCTACACAAAATCCTAAGCCGTACCCTAATCCTAATCCGTACAATAACACTAACCTGTGCCCTAACACCAAGCCTGACCCTAACTCGTTTCCATATGCTTACCTGTACCCTGAATGTTACCTATTCGCTAACCCTAACCCTAACCCTAAACCTAACCCTAACCCCAATCCTACACCTTACCCTAATCCGTACTGTAATCCTAACCCGTACCCTATACTAATCCGTGCCCTGACACATACATGGACCATAACACTTTTCTGTAACCTCACCTGTACCCTAAACCTTACATTTCGCCAACCCTAACCCTAGCCCTAAAGCTAAATGTAACTCCAACACTACACCTTACCCTAACACGTACACTAATCTTAACCCGTACACTAACACTGACCCATTCCCGCAAATGTATTTTGACCCTAAAACATTTCCGTACCCTCCCCTGTAACCTAAACCTTACCCGGTCGCGAACCCTAACCCTAGCTCTAAATCTAACCCTAACGCCAACCCTACACCTTACCCTAAACAATACCCTAAACCTAAACCGTACACTGACACTAACCAGTGCCCTGAAACGTACCCTGACCCTAACACTTTTCCATACCCTCACCTGCACGCTAAACCTAATCGTTAGGTAACCCTAACTGTAGACTTAAACCTAACCCTAACACCAACCCTACACCCTATTCTAACCCGTACCCTATATTTAACCCTAACACTAACCCATGCCCTCACACGTACTTTGACACTAAAACGTCTCCATACACTCACATGTACCATAAGCCTTAACCGTTCACTAAACCTATCCCTAACCCTAACGCCAACCCTAACCATTACCCTAACCCATACCCTAATCCTAACCATACATTAACACTAACACGTTTCCTAACACATAACCTGACCCAAATGCTCTTCCGTACCCTCAACTGTACCCTAAAACTTACCCGTTCACTAACCCTAAGCCTAGCCCTAAACCTAACCCTAACCCCAACCCCACACCTTACCCTAAACTGTACGCTAATCCTGACACGTACACTGACACTAACAGGTGTCCTAACACATACCCTGACTCTAAAAGGTTTCCGTACCCTCACCTGTACCCTGAACCTTACTGGTTCTCTAACCGTAACCCTAGCCCTAAACATAACGCTAACACCAACCCTACACCATACCCTAACCCGTACACTAATCTTGACCCGTACACCAAAAATTATGCAATGCCATCACACGTACTTTGACACTAACACGTTTCCGTACACTCATGTACCATAAAACTTACCTGTTCGCTAACTCTAACCCTAGCCCTAAACTTAACCCTAACGCCAACCCTACACGTTACCCTAACCCGTACCCTAATCCTAACCCATACACTAACACTACACGTGCCCTAACAGGTACCCTGACCATAACAGTTTTCCGTACACTCACCTGTACCCTAAACCATACCGTTTGCTATCCTTAACCCTAGACCTAAACGTAAAGCTAACCCCATCCCTAAACCTTACCCTAACGCGTACCCAATCCTAACCAGTACACTAACACTAATCCGTGCCTTAACACTTACCCTGACCCTAACACTTTTCCATACCCACACCTGAACCCTAAACCTTACCATTCACTAACCCTAACCCTAGGTCTAAACCTAACCCTAAATGCAACCCCAACCCAACACCTAACCCTAATATGTACCGTAATCCTAATCCTTAAACTAACACTAAGCTGTGCCCTAACACGAACCCTGGCCCTAACGCATTTCCATACACTCACCTGTACTCTAATGTTACCTATTCGCTAACCCTAACACTAGCCCTAAACCTAAACCTAACCCAAACCCTACACCTTACCCTAACCCATACCCTAATCATAACCCATACACTAACACTAACTCGTGCCCTAACACCTACCCTAACCCTACCCCTAACCCTACCCCTAAACCTAACCCTAACCCTAACACTAACCCTAACACTAACCCTAAACTTTACCATTTGTTAACCATAACCCTAGCCCCAAACCTAAACCTAACTACAACCCTACTCCTTACCCTAACACGTACACTAATCTTAACCCGTACACTAACACTAACCCAATACCGCACACGTACTTTGACAATAAGACATTTCCATATGCTCAGCTGTAACCTAAACCTTACGCGTTCACTAAAGTTAACCCCACCCCTAACACTAACCATAACGCCAACCCTACCAATTACCCTAACCCGTACCCTAATCCTAACCTGTAAAACCACACTAAACCCTGCCCTAACACGTACCCTGACACTAACCCTTTTCCGTAACCTCACCTGTAACCTACACCATACCGTTCGCTAACCCTAACCCTAACCCTAAACATAGACCAAACCCCAACCATACACCTTACCCTAACCCGTATGCTAATCCTAAGCCATACACTAACACTGACACGTGTCCTAACACATACACTAACCCTAACACTTTTCTGTACCATCACCTGTACCCTAAACCTGACATTTCGCTAACCCTAAACCTAGCCATAAAGCTAACCCTAACCCCAACCCTAAACCTTACCCAAACCGTACCCTAATCCTAACCAGTATACTAATACTAAGCCATGTCCTGACACGTACCCTGACCCTAACACTTTTCCGTACCCTCACCTGTACCCTAAACCTTACCCATTCGCTAACCCTAACACTAGCCCTAGCCCTAGCCCTAACCCTAACCCCAACCCTACTCCTTACCCTCACCCATACCCTAATCCCAACCCATACACTAACATTAACCCATGCCCTAACACGTACCCTGACCCTAACACTTTTCCGTATCCTCTCCTGTACCCTAAATCTTACCGTTCACTAACCCTAACCCTGGCCCTAAATATAACTCTCACACCAACCTCACAGCATACCCTAACCCGTACACTAAACTTAACCCGTACAAAAAAACTAACCCATGCCCTCACATGTACTTTGACGGTAACACGTTTCCGTACGCTCCCGTGTACCGTAAACCTTACCCGTTTGCTAACTCTAACCCTAGCCCTAACCCTAACCATAACAACAACCCTACCCATTTCCCTAACCTGTACCCTAATCCTTACCCGTACACTAACACTAATCAATGCCCTAACACGTACCCTGACCCTAACACTTTTCCATACCCACTCCTGTACCCTAAATCTTACCATTCACTAACCCTAACCCTATGTCTAAACCTAACCCTAACCCCAACCCTACACCTAACCCTAACACGTACCCTAATCCGAATCCGTACACTAACACTAACCTGTGCCCTAACATGAACCCTGACCCTAACTCGTTTCCATAAGCTCACCTGTACCCTAAATGTTACCTATTCGCTAACCCTAACCCCAACCCTACACCTAAACATAACCCCAACCCTACACCTTTCCCTAACCCATACCCTAATCCTGACCCGTACACTAACACTAACCCGTGCCCTAACACGTACCCTGACCCTAACACTTTTCCGTATCCTCTCCAGTACCCTAAATCTTACCGTTCGCTAAACCTAGCCCTTTCCCTAAACATAACGCTAACACCCACCTTACACCATACACTAACCCATACACTAATCTTACCCCGTACACCAAAATGAAACAATGCCCTCACATGTACTTTGACACTAACACGTTTCCGTACCCTCCTGTGTACCGACAACCTTACCTGTTCGCTAACACTAACCCTAGGTCTAAGCCTAACACTATCCACAACCCTACACAAAATCCTAAGCCGTACCCTAATCCTAATCCGTACAATAACACTAACCTGTGCCCTAACACCAAGCCTGACCCTAACTCGTTTCCATATGCTTACCTGTACCCTGAATGTTACCTATTCGCTAACCCTAACCCTAACCCTAAACCTAACCCTAACCCCAATCCTACACCTTACCCTAATCCGTACTGTAATCCTAACCCGTACGCTATACTAATCCGTGCCCTGACACATACATGGACCATAACACTTTTCTGTAACCTCACCTGTACCATAAACCTTACATTTCGCCAACCCTAACCCTAGCCCTAAAGCTAAATCTAACTCCAACACTACACCTTACCCTAACACGTACAATAATCTTAACCCGTACAGTAACACTGACCCATTCCCGCAAATGTATTTTGACCCTAAAACATTTCCGTACCCTCCCCTGTAACCTAAACCTTACCCGGTCGCGAACCCTAACCCTAGCTCTAAATCTAACCCTAACGCCAACCCTACACCTTACCCTAAACAATACCCTAAACCTAAACCGTACACTGACACTAACCAGTGCCCTGAAACGTACCCTGACCCTAACACTTTTCCATACCCTCACCTGCACGCTAAACCTAATCGTTAGGTAACCCTAACTGTAGACTTAAACGTAACCCTAACACCAACCCTACACCCTATTCTAACCCGTACCCTATATTTAACCCTAACACTAACCCATGCCCTCACACGTACTTTGACACTAAAACGTCTCCATACACTCACATGTACCATAAGCCTTAACCGTTCACTAAACCTATCCCTAACCCTAACGCCAACCCTAACCATTACCCTAACCCATACCCTAATCCTAACCATACATTAACACTAACACGTTTCCTAACACATAACCTGACCCAAATGCTTTTCCGTACCCTCAACTGTACCCTAAAACTTACCCGTTCACTAACCCTAAGCCTAGCCCTAAACCTAACCCTAACCCCAACCCCACACCTTACCCTAAACTGTACGCTAATCCTGACACGTACACTGACACTAACAGGTGTCCTAACACATACCCTGACTCTAAAAGGTTTCCGTACTCTCACCCGTACCCTGAACCTTACTGGTTCACTAAACGTAACCCTAGCCCTAAACATAACGCTAACACCAACCCTACACCATACCCTAACCCATACACTAATCTTGACCCGTACACCAAAATTATGCAATGCCATCACACGTACTTTGACACTAACACGTTTCCGTACACTCATGTACCATAAAACTTACCTGTTCGCTAACTCTAACCCTAGCCCTAAACTTAACCCTAACGCCAACCCTACACATTACCCTAACCCGTACCCTAATCCTAACCCATACACTAACACTACACGTGCCCTAACAGGTACCCTGACCATAACAGTTTTCCGTACACTCACCTGTACCCTAAACCATACCGTTTGCTATCCTTAACCCTAGACCTAAATGTAAAGCTAACCCCATCCCTAAACCTTACCCTAACGCGTACCCAATCCTAACCAGTACACTAACACTAATCCGTGCCTTAACACTTACCCTGACCCTAACACTTTTCCATACCCACACCTGAACCCTAAACCTTACCATTCATTAACCCTAACCCTAGGTCTAAACCTAACCCTAAATGCAACCCCAACCCAACACCTAACCCTAACATGTACCGTAATCCTAATCCTTAAACTAACACTAAGCTGTGCCCTAACACGAACCCTGGCCCTAACGCATTTCCATACGCTCACCTGTACTCTAATGTTACCTATTCACTAACCCTAACACTAGCCCTAAACCTAAACCTAACCCAAAGCCTACACCTTACCCTAACCCATACCCTAATCATAACCCATACACTAACACTAACTCGTGCCCTAACACCTACCCTATCCCTACCCCTAACCCTAACACTAACCCTAACACTAACCCTAACACTAACCCTAACACTAACCCTAAACTTTACCATTTGTTAACCATAACCCTAGCCCCAAACCTAAACCTAACTACAACCCTACTCCTTACCCTAACACGTACACTAATCTTAACCCGTACACTAACACTAACCCAATACCGCACACGTACTTTGACAATAAGACATTTCCATATGCTCAGCTGTAACCTAAACCTTACGCGTTCACTAAAGTTAACCCCACCCCTAACACTAACCATAACGCCAACCCTACCAATTACCCTAACCCGTACCCTAATCCTAACCTGTAAACCCACACTAAACCCTGCCCTAACACGTACCCTGACACTAACCCTTTTCCGTAACCTCACCTGTAACCTACACCTTACCGTTCGCTAACCCTAACCCTAGCCCTAAACCTAGACCAAACCCCAACCGTACACCTTACCCTAACCCGTATGCTAATCCTAAGCCATACACTAACACTGACACGTGTCCTAACACATACACTAACCCTAACACTTTTCTGTACCATCACCTGTACCCTAAACCTGACATTTCGCTAACCCTAAACCTAGCCATAAAGCTAACCCTAACCCCAACCCTAAACCTTACCCAAACCGTACCCTAATCCTAACCAGTATACTAATACTAAGCCATGTCCTGACACGTACCCTGACCCTAACACTTTTCCGTACCCTCACCTGTACCCTAAACCTTACCCATTCACTAACCCTAACCCTAGCCCTAGCCCTAGCCCTAACCCTAACCCCAACCCTACCCCTTACCCTCACCCGTACCCTAATCCCAACCCATACACTAACATTAACCCATGCCCTAACACGTACCCTGACCCTAACACTTTTCCGTATCCTCTCCTGTACCCTAAACCTTACCATTCGCTAACCCTAACCCTGGCCCTAAACATAACTCTCACACCAACCTCACAGCATACCCTAACCCGTACACTAAACTTAACCTGTACAAAAAAACTAACCCATGCCCTCACATGTACTTTGACGGTAACACGTTTCTGTACGCTCCCGTGTACCGTAAACCTTACCCGTTTGCTAACTCTAACCCTAGCCCTAACCCTAACCATAACAACAACCCTACCCATTTCCCTAACCTGTACCCTAATCCTTACCCGTACACTAACACTAATCAATGCCCTAACACTTACCCTGACCCTAACACTTTTCCATACCCACTCCTGTACCCTAAATCTTACCATTCACTAACCCTAACCCTATGTCTAACCCTAACCCTAACCCCAACCCTACACCTAACCCTAACACGTACCCTAATCCGAATCCGTACACTAACACTAACCTGTGCCCTAACATGAACCCTGACCCTAACTCGTTTCCATAAGCTCACCTGTACCCTAAATGTTACCTATTCGCTAACCCTAAACCCAACCCTACACCTAAACATAACCCCGACCCTACACCTTTCCCTAACCCATACCCTAATCCTGACCCATACACTAACACTAACCCGTGCACTAACACATACCCTGACCCTAACACTTTTCCGTATCCTCTCCAGTACCCTAAATCTTACCGTTCGCTAAACCTAGCCCTTTCCCTAAACATAACGCTAACACCCACCTTACACCATACACTAACCCATACACTAATCTTACCCCGTACACCAAAATGAAACAATGCCCTCACATGTACTTTGACACTAACATGTTTCCGTACCCTCCTGTGTACCGACAACCTTACCTGTTCGCTAACACTAACCCTAGGTCTAAGCCTAACACTATCCACAACCCTACACAAAATCCTAAGCCGTACCCTAATCCTAATCCGTACAATAACACTAACCTGTGCCCTAACACCAAGCCTGACCCTAACTCGTTTCCATATGCTTACCTGTACCCTGAATGTTACCTATTCACTAACCCTAACCCTAACCCTAAACCTAACCCTAACCCCAATCCTACACCTTACCCTAATCCGTACTGTAATCCTAACCCGTACCCTATACTAATCCGTGCCCTGACACATACATGGACCATAACACTTTTCTGTAACCTCACCTGTACCCTAAACCTTACATTTCGCCAACCCTAACCCTAGCCCTAAAGCTAAATGTAACTCCAACACTACACCTTACCCTAACACGTACACTAATCTTAACCCGTACACTAACACTGACCCATTCCCGCAAATGTATTTTGACCCTAAAACATTTCCGTACCCTCCCCTGTAACCTAAACCTTACCCGGTCGCGAACCCTAACCCTAGCTCTAAATCTAACCCTAACGCCAACCCTACACCTTACCCTAAACAATACCCTAAACCTAAACCGTACACTGACACTAACCAGTGCCCTGAAACGTACCCTGACCCTAACACTTTTCCATACCCTCACCTGCACGCTAAACCTAATCGTTAGGTAACCCTAACTGTAGACTTAAACCTAACCCTAACACCAACCCTACACCCTATTCTAACCCGTACCCTATATTTAACCCTAACACTAACCCATGCCCTCACACGTACTTTGACACTAAAACGTCTCCATACACTCACATGTACCATAAGCCTTAACCGTTCACTAAACCTATCCCTAACCCTAACGCCAACCCTAACCATTACCCTAACACATACCCTAATCCTAACCATACATTAACACTAACACGTTTCCTAACACATAACCTGACACAAATGCTTTTCCGTACCCTCAACTGTACCCTAAAACTTACCCGTTCACTAACCCTAAGCCTAGCCCTAAACCTAACCCTAACCCCAACCCCACACCTTACCCTAAACTGTATGCTAATCCTGACACGTACACTGACACTAACAGGTGTCCTAACACATACCCTGACTCTAAAAGGTTTCCGTACCCTCACCTGTACCCTGAACCTTACTGGTTCTCTAACCGTAACCCTAGCCCTAAACATAACGCTAACACCAACCCTACACCATACCCTAACCCGTACACTAATCTTGACCCGTACACCAAAAATTATGCAATGCCATCACACGTACTTTGACACTAACACGTTTCCGTACACTCATGTACCATAAAACTTACCTGTTCGCTAACTCTAACCCTAGCCCTAAACTTAACCCTAACGCCAACCCTACACGTTACCCTAACCCGTACCCTAATCCTAACCCATACACTAACACTACACGTGCCCTAACAGGTACCCTGACCATAACAGTTTTCCGTACACTCACCTGTACCCTAAACCATACCGTTTGCTATCCTTAACCCTAGACCTAAACGTAAAGCTAACCCCATCCCTAAACCTTACCCTAACGCGTACCCAATCCTAACCAGTACACTAACACTAATCCGTGCCTTAACACTTACCCTGACCCTAACACTTTTCCATACCCACACCTGAACCCTAAACCTTACCATTCACTAACCCTAACCCTAGGTCTAAACCTAACCCTAAATGCAACCCCAACCCAACACCTAACCCTAATATGTACCGTAATCCTAATCCTTAAACTAACACTAAGCTGTGCCCTAACACGAACCCTGGCCCTAACGCATTTCCATACACTCACCTGTACTCTAATGTTACCTATTCGCTAACCCTAACACTAGCCCTAAACCTAAACCTAACCCAAACCCTACACCTTACCCTAACCCATACCCTAATCATAACCCATACACTAACACTAACTCGTGCCCTAACACCTACCCTAACCCTACCCCTAACCCTACCCCTAAACCTAACCCTAACCCTAACACTAACCCTAACACTAACCCTAAACTTTACCATTTGTTAACCATAACCCTAGCCCCAAACCTAAACCTAACTACAACCCTACTCCTTACCCTAACACGTACACTAATCTTAACCCGTACACTAACACTAACCCAATACCGCACACGTACTTTGACAATAAGACATTTCCATATGCTCAGCTGTAACCTAAACCTTACGCGTTCACTAAAGTTAACCCCACCCCTAACACTAACCATAACGCCAACCCTACCAATTACCCTAACCCGTACCCTAATCCTAACCTGTAAAACCACACTAAACCCTGCCCTAACACGTACCCTGACACTAACCCTTTTCCGTAACCTCACCTGTAACCTACACCTTACCGTTCGCTAACCCTAACCCTAGCCCTAAACCTAGACCAAACCCCAACCATACACCTTACCCTAACCCGTATGCTAATCCTAAGCCATACACTAACACTGACACGTGTCCTAACACATACACTAACCCTAACACTTTTCTGTACCATCACCTGTACCCTAAACCTGACATTTCGCTAACCCTAAACCTAGCCATAAAGCTAACCCTAACCCCAACCCTAAACCTTACCCAAACCGTACCCTAATCCTAACCAGTATACTAATACTAAGCCATGTCCTGACACGTACCCTGACCCTAACACTTTTCCGTACCCTCACCTGTACCCTAAACCTTACCCATTCGCTAACCCTAACACTAGCCCTAGCCCTAGCCCTAACCCTAACCCCAACCCTACTCCTTACCCTCACCCATACCCTAATCCCAACCCATACACTAACATTAACCCATGCCCTAACACATACCCTGACCCTAACACTTTTCCGTATCCTCTCCTGTACCCTAAATCTTACCGTTCACTAACCCTAACCCTGGCCCTAAATATAACTCTCACACCAACCTCACAGCATACCCTAACCCGTACACTAAACTTAACCCGTACAAAAAAACTAACCCATGCCCTCACATGTACTTTGATGGTAACACGTTTCCGTACGCTCCCGTGTACCGTAAACCTTACCCGTTTGCTAACTCTAACCCTAGCCCTAACCCTAACCATAACAACAACCCTACCCATTTCCCTAACCTGTACCCTAATCCTTACCCGTACACTAACACTAATCAATGCCCTAACACGTACCCTGACCCTAACACATTTCCATACCCACTCCTGTACCCTAAATCTTACCATTCACTAACCCTAACCCTATGTCTAACCCTAACCCTAACCCCAACCCTACACCTAACCCTAACACGTACCCTAATCCGAATCCGTACACTAACACTAACCTGTGCCCTAACATGAACCCTGACCCTAACTCGTTTCCATAAGCTCACCTGTACCCTAAATGTTACCTATTCGCTAACCCTAAACCCAACCCTACACCTAAACATAACCCCGACCCTACACCTTTCCCTAACCCATACCCTAATCCTGACCCATACACTAACACTAACCCGTGCACTAACACATACCCTGACCCTAACACTTTTCCGTATCCTCTCCAGTACCCTAAATCTTACCGTTCGCTAAACCTAGCCCTTTCCCTAAACATAACGCTAACACCCACCTTACACCATACACTAACCCATACACTAATCTTACCCCGTACACCAAAATGAAACAATGCCCTCACATGTACTTTGACACTAACATGTTTCCGTACCCTCCTGTGTACCGACAACCTTACCTGTTCGCTAACACTAACCCTAGGTCTAAGCCTAACACTATCCACAACCCTACACAAAATCCTAAGCCGTACCCTAATCCTAATCCGTACAATAACACTAACCTGTGCCCTAACACCAAGCCTGACCCTAACTCGTTTCCATATGCTTACCTGTACCCTGAATGTTACCTATTCACTAACCCTAACCCTAACCCTAAACCTAACCCTAACCCCAATCCTACACCTTACCCTAATCCGTACTGTAATCCTAACCCGTACCCTATACTAATCCGTGCCCTGACACATACATGGACCATAACACTTTTCTGTAACCTCACCTGTACCCTAAACCTTACATTTCGCCAACCCTAACCCTAGCCCTAAAGCTAAATGTAACTCCAACACTACACCTTACCCTAACACGTACACTAATCTTAACCCGTACACTAACACTGACCCATTCCCGCAAATGTATTTTGACCCTAAAACATTTCCGTACCCTCCCCTGTAACCTAAACCTTACCCGGTCGCGAACCCTAACCCTAGCTCTAAATCTAACCCTAACGCCAACCCTACACCTTACCCTAAACAATACCCTAAACCTAAACCGTACACTGACACTAACCAGTGCCCTGAAACGTACCCTGACCCTAACACTTTTCCATACCCTCACCTGCACGCTAAACCTAATCGTTAGGTAACCCTAACTGTAGACTTAAACCTAACCCTAACACCAACCCTACACCCTATTCTAACCCGTACCCTATATTTAACCCTAACACTAACCCATGCCCTCACACGTACTTTGACACTAAAACGTCTCCATACACTCACATGTACCATAAGCCTTAACCGTTCACTAAACCTATCCCTAACCCTAACGCCAACCCTAACCATTACCCTAACCCATACCCTAATCCTAACCATACATTAACACTAACACGTTTCCTAACACATAACCTGACACAAATGCTTTTCCGTACCCTCAACTGTACCCTAAAACTTACCCGTTCACTAACCCTAAGCCTAGCCCTAAACCTAACCCTAACCCCAACCCCACACCTTACCCTAAACTGTACGCTAATCCTGACACGTACACTGACACTAACAGGTGTCCTAACACATACCCTGACTCTAAAAGGTTTCCGTACCCTCACCTGTACCCTGAACCTTACTGGTTCTCTAACCGTAACCCTAGCCCTAAACATAACGCTAACACCAACCCTACACCATACCCTAACCCGTACACTAATCTTGACCCGTACACCAAAAATTATGCAATGCCATCACACGTACTTTGACACTAACACGTTTCCGTACACTCATGTACCATAAAACTTACCTGTTCGCTAACTCTAACCCTAGCCCTAAACTTAACCCTAACGCCAACCCTACACGTTACCCTAACCCGTACCCTAATCCTAACCCATACACTAACACTACACGTGCCCTAACAGGTACCCTGACCATAACAGTTTTCCGTACACTCACCTGTACCCTAAACCATACCGTTTGCTATCCTTAACCCTAGACCTAAACGTAAAGCTAACCCCATCCCTAAACCTTACCCTAACGCGTACCCAATCCTAACCAGTACACTAACACTAATCCGTGCCTTAACACTTACCCTGACCCTAACACTTTTCCATACCCACACCTGAACCCTAAACCTTACCATTCACTAACCCTAACCCTAGGTCTAAACCTAACCCTAAATGCAACCCCAACCCAACACCTAACCCTTATGTACCGTAATCCTAATCCTTAAACTAACACTAAGCTGTGCCCTAACACGAACCCTGGCCCTAACGCATTTCCATACACTCACCTGTACTCTAATGTTACCTATTCGCTAACCCTAACACTAGCCCTAAACCTAAACCTAACCCAAACCCTACACCTTACCCTAACCCATACCCTAATCATAACCCATACACTAACACTAACTCGTGCCCTAACACCTACCCTAACCCTACCCCTAACCCTACCCCTAAACCTAACCCTAACCCTAACACTAACCCTAACACTAACCCTAAACTTTACCATTTGTTAACCATAACCCTAGCCCCAAACCTAAACCTAACTACAACCCTACTCCTTACCCTAACACGTACACTAATCTTAACCCGTACACTAACACTAACCCAATACCGCACACGTACTTTGACAATAAGACATTTCCATATGCTCAGCTGTAACCTAAACCTTACGCGTTCACTAAAGTTAACCCCACCCCTAACACTAACCATAACGCCAACCCTACCAATTACCCTAACCCGTACCCTAATCCTAACCTGTAAAACCACACTAAACCCTGCCCTAACACGTACCCTGACACTAACCCTTTTCCGTAACCTCACCTGTAACCTACACCTTACTGTTCGCTAACCCTAACCCTAGCCCTAAACCTAGACCAAACCCCAACCATACACCTTACCCTAACCCGTATGCTAATCCTAAGCCATACACTAACACTGACACGTGTCCTAACACATACACTAACCCTAACACTTTTCTGTACCATCACCTGTACCCTAAACCTGACATTTCGCTAACCCTAAACCTAGCCATAAAGCTAACCCTAACCCCAACCCTAAACCTTACCCAAACCGTACCCTAATCCTAACCAGTATACTAATACTAAGCCATGTCCTGACACGTACCCTGACCCTAACACTTTTCCGTACCCTCACCTGTACCCTAAACCTTACCCATTCGCTAACCCTAACACTAGCCCTAGCCCTAGCCCTAACCCTAACCCCAACCCTACTCCTTACCCTCACCCATACCCTAATCCCAACCCATACACTAACATTAACCCATGCCCTAACACATACCCTGACCCTAACACTTTTCCGTATCCTCTCCTGTACCCTAAATCTTACCGTTCACTAACCCTAACCCTGGCCCTAAATATAACTCTCACACCAACCTCACAGCATACCCTAACCCGTACACTAAACTTAACCCGTACAAAAAAACTAACCCATGCCCTCACATGTACTTTGATGGTAACACGTTTCCGTACGCTCCCGTGTACCGTAAACCTTACCCGTTTGCTAACTCTAACCCTAGCCCTAACCCTAACCATAACAACAACCCTACCCATTTCCCTAACCTGTACCCTAATCCTTACCCGTACACTAACACTAATCAATGCCCTAACACGTACCCTGACCCTAACACTTTTCCATACCCACTCCTGTACCCTAAATCTTACCATTCACTAACCCTAACCCTATGTCTAAACCTAACCCTAACCCCAACCCTACACCTAACCCTAACACGTACCCTAATCCGAATCCGTACACTAACACTAACCTGTGCCCTAACATGAACCCTGACCCTAACTCGTTTCCATAAGCTCACCTGTACCCTAAATGTTACCTATTCGCTAACCCTAACCCCAACCCTACACCTAAACATAACCCCAACCCTACACCTTTCCCTAACCCATACCCTAATCCTGACCCGTACACTAACACTAACCCGTGCCCTAACACGTACCCTGACCCTAACACTTTTCCGTATCCTCTCCAGTACCCTAAATCTTACCGTTCGCTAAACCTAGCCCTTTCCCTAAACATAACGCTAACACCCACCTTACACCATACACTAACCCATACACTAATCTTACCCCGTACACCAAAATGAAGCAATGCCCTCACATGTACTTTGACACTAACACGTTTCCGTACCCTCCTGTGTACCGACAACCTTACCTGTTCGCTAACACTAACCCTAGGTCTAAGCCTAACACTATCCACAACCCTACACAAAATCCTAAGCCGTACCCTAATCCTAATCCGTACAATAACACTAACCTGTGCCCTAACACCAAGCCTGACCCTAACTCGTTTCCATATGCTTACCTGTACCCTGAATGTTACCTATTCGCTAACCCTAACCCTAACCCTAAACCTAACCCTAACCCCAATCCTACACCTTACCCTAATCCGTACTGTAATCCTAACCCGTACCCTATACTAATCCGTGCCCTGACACATACATGGACCATAACACTTTCCTGTAACCTCACCTGTACCCTAAACCTTACATTTCGCCAACCCTAACCCTAGCCCTAAAGCTAAATCTAACTCCAACACTACACCTTACCCTAACACGTACACTAATCTTAACCCGTACAGTAATACTGACCCATTCCCGCAAATGTATTTTGACCCTAAAACATTTCCGTACCCTCCCCTGTAACCTAAACCTTACCCGGTCGCTAACCCTAACCCTAGCTCTAAATCTAACCCTAACGCCAACCCTACACCTTACCCTAAACAATACCCTAAACCTAAACCGTACACTGACACTAACCAGTGCCCTGAAACGTACCCTGACCCTAACACTTTTCCATACCCTCACCTGCACGCTAAACCTAATCGTTAGGTAACCCTAACTGTAGACTTAAACCTAACCCTAACACCAACCCTACACCCTATTCTAACCCGTACCCTATATTTAACCCTAACACTAACCCATGCCCTCACACGTACTTTGACACTAAAACGTCTCCATACACTCACATGTACCATAAGCCTTAACCGTTCACTAAACCTATCCCTAACCCTAACGCCAACCCTAACCATTACCCTAACCCATACCCTAATCCTAACCATACATTAACACTAACACGTTTCCTAACACATAACCTGACACAAATGCTTTTCCGTACCCTCAACTGTACCCTAAAACTTACCCGTTCACTAACCCTAAGCCTAGCCCTAAACCTAACCCTAACCCCAACCCCACACCTTACCCTAAACTGTACGCTAATCCTGACACGTACACTGACACTAACAGGTGTCCTAACACATACCCTGACTCTAAAAGGTTTCCGTACCCTCACCTGTACCCTGAACCTTACTGGTTCTCTAACCGTAACCCTAGCCCTAAACATAACGCTAACACCAACCCTACACCATACCCTAACCCGTACACTAATCTTGACCCGTACACCAAAAATTATGCAATGCCATCACACGTACTTTGACACTAACACGTTTCCGTACACTCATGTACCATAAAACTTACCTGTTCGCTAACTCTAACCCTAGCCCTAAACTTAACCCTAACGCCAACCCTACACGTTACCCTAACCCGTACCCTAATCCTAACCCATACACTAACACTACACGTGCCCTAACAGGTACCCTGACCATAACAGTTTTCCGTACACTCACCTGTACCCTAAACCATACCGTTTGCTATCCTTAACCCTAGACCTAAACGTAAAGCTAACCCCATCCCTAAACCTTACCCTAACGCGTACCCAATCCTAACCAGTACACTAACACTAATCCGTGCCTTAACACTTACCCTGACCCTAACACTTTTCCATACCCACACCTGAACCCTAAACCTTACCATTCACTAACCCTAACCCTAGGTCTAAACCTAACCCTAAATGCAACCCCAACCCAACACCTAACCCTAATATGTACCGTAATCCTAATCCTTAAACTAACACTAAGCTGTGCCCTAACACGAACCCTGGCCCTAACGCATTTCCATACACTCACCTGTACTCTAATGTTACCTATTCGCTAACCCTAACACTAGCCCTAAACCTAAACCTAACCCAAACCCTACACCTTACCCTAACCCATACCCTAATCATAACCCATACACTAACACTAACTCGTGCCCTAACACCTACCCTAACACTACCCCTAACCCTACCCCTAAACCTAACCCTAACCCTAACACTAACCCTAACACTAACCCTAAACTTTACCATTTGTTAACCATAACCCTAGCCCCAAACCTAAACCTAACTACAACCCTACTCCTTACCCTAACACGTACACTAATCTTAACCCGTACACTAACACTAACCCAATACCGCACACGTACTTTGACAATAAGACATTTCCATATGCTCAGCTGTAACCTAAACCTTACGCCTTCACTAAAGTTAACCCCACCCCTAACACTAACCATAACGCCAACCCTACCAATTACCCTAACCCATACCCTAATCCTAACCTGTAAAACCACACTAAACCCTGCCCTAACACGTACCCTGACACTAACCCTTTTCCGTAACCTCACCTGTAACCTACACCTTACCGTTCGCTAACCCTAACCCTAGCCCTAAACCTAGACCAAACCCCAACCATACACCTTACCCTAACCCGTATGCTAATCCTAAGCCATACACTAACACTGACACGTGTCCTAACACATACACTAACCCTAACACTTTTCTGTACCATCACCTGTACCCTAAACCTGACATTTCGCTAACCCTAAACCTAGCCATAAAGCTAACCCTAACCCCAACCCTAAACCTTACCCAAACCGTACCCTAATCCTAACCAGCATACTAATACTAAGCCATGTCCTGACACGTACCCTGACCCTAACACTTTTCCGTACCCTCACCTGTACCCTAAACCTTACCCATTCGCTAACCCTAACACTAGCCCTAGCCCTAGCCCTAACCCTAACCCCAACCCTACTCCTTACCCTCACCCATACCCTAATCCCAACCCATACACTAACATTAACCCATGCCCTAACACATACCCTGACCCTAACACTTTTCCGTATCCTCTCCTGTACCCTAAATCTTACCGTTCACTAACCCTAACCCTGGCCCTAAATATAACTCTCACACCAACCTCACAGCATACCCTAACCCGTACACTAAACTTAACCCGTACAAAAAAACTAACCCATGCCCTCACATGTACTTTGATGGTAACACGTTTCCGTACGCTCCCGTGTACCGTAAACCTTACCCGTTTGCTAACTCTAACCCTAGCCCTAACCCTAACCATAACAACAACCCTACCCATTTCCCTAACCTGTACCCTAATCCTTACCCGTACACTAACACTAATCAATGCCCTAACACGTACCCTGACCCTAACACATTTCCATACCCACTCCTGTACCCTAAATCTTACCATTCACTAACCCTAACCCTATGTCTAACCCTAACCCTAACCCCAACCCTACACCTAACCCTAACACGTACCCTAATCCGAATCCGTACACTAACACTAACCTGTGCCCTAACATGAACCCTGACCCTAACTCGTTTCCATAAGCTCACCTGTACCCTAAATGTTACCTATTCGCTAACCCTAAACCCAACCCTACACCTAAACATAACCCCGACCCTACACCTTTCCCTAACCCATACCCTAATCCTGACCCATACACTAACACTAACCCGTGCACTAACACATACCCTGACCCTAACACTTTTCCGTATCCTCTCCAGTACCCTAAATCTTACCGTTCGCTAAACCTAGCCCTTTCCCTAAACATAACGCTAACACCCACCTTACACCATACACTAACCCATACACTAATCTTACCCCGTACACCAAAATGAAACAATGCCCTCACATGTACTTTGACACTAACACGTTTCCGTACCCTCCTGTGTACCGACAACCTTACCTGTTCGCTAACACTAACCCTAGGTCTAAGCCTAACACTATCCACAACCCTACACAAAATCCTAAGCCGTACCCTAATCCTAATCCGTACAATAACACTAACCTGTGCCCTAACACCAAGCCTGACCCTAACTCGTTTCCATATGCTTACCTGTACCCTGAATGTTACCTATTCGCTAACCCTAACCCTAACCCTAAACCTAACCCTAACCCCAATCCTACACCTTACCCTAATCCGTACTGTAATCCTAACCCGTACGCTATACTAATCCGTGCCCTGACACATACATGGACCATAACACTTTTCTGTAACCTCACCTGTACCATAAACCTTACATTTCGCCAACCCTAACCCTAGCCCTAAAGCTAAATCTAACTCCAACACTACACCTTACCCTAACACGTACAATAATCTTAACCCGTACAGTAACACTGACCCATTCCCGCAAATGTATTTTGACCCTAAAACATTTCCGTACCCTCCCCTGTAACCTAAACCTTACCCGGTCGCGAACCCTAACCCTAGCTCTAAATCTAACCCTAACGCCAACCCTACACCTTACCCTAAACAATACCCTAAACCTAAACCGTACACTGACACTAACCAGTGCCCTGAAACGTACCCTGACCCTAACACTTTTCCATACCCTCACCTGCACGCTAAACCTAATCGTTAGGTAACCCTAACTGTAGACTTAAACGTAACCCTAACACCAACCCTACACCCTATTCTAACCCGTACCCTATATTTAACCCTAACACTAACCCATGCCCTCACACGTACTTTGACACTAAAACGTCTCCATACACTCACATGTACCATAAGCCTTAACCGTTCACTAAACCTATCCCTAACCCTAACGCCAACCCTAACCATTACCCTAACCCATACCCTAATCCTAACCATACATTAACACTAACACGTTTCCTAACACATAACCTGACCCAAATGCTTTTCCGTACCCTCAACTGTACCCTAAAACTTACCCGTTCACTAACCCTAAGCCTAGCCCTAAACCTAACCCTAACCCCAACCCCACACCTTACCCTAAACTGTACGCTAATCCTGACACGTACACTGACACTAACAGGTGTCCTAACACATACCCTGACTCTAAAAGGTTTCCGTACTCTCACCCGTACCCTGAACCTTACTGGTTCACTAAACGTAACCCTAGCCCTAAACATAACGCTAACACCAACCCTACACCATACCCTAACCCATACACTAATCTTGACCCGTACACCAAAATTATGCAATGCCATCACACGTACTTTGACACTAACACGTTTCCGTACACTCATGTACCATAAAACTTACCTGTTCGCTAACTCTAACCCTAGCCCTAAACTTAACCCTAACGCCAACCCTACACATTACCCTAACCCGTACCCTAATCCTAACCCATACACTAACACTACACGTGCCCTAACAGGTACCCTGACCATAACAGTTTTCCGTACACTCACCTGTACCCTAAACCATACCGTTTGCTATCCTTAACCCTAGACCTAAATGTAAAGCTAACCCCATCCCTAAACCTTACCCTAACGCGTACCCAATCCTAACCAGTACACTAACACTAATCCGTGCCTTAACACTTACCCTGACCCTAACACTTTTCCATACCCACACCTGAACCCTAAACCTTACCATTCATTAACCCTAACCCTAGGTCTAAACCTAACCCTAAATGCAACCCCAACCCAACACCTAACCCTAACATGTACCGTAATCCTAATCCTTAAACTAACACTAAGCTGTGCCCTAACACGAACCCTGGCCCTAACGCATTTCCATACGCTCACCTGTACTCTAATGTTACCTATTCACTAACCCTAACACTAGCCCTAAACCTAAACCTAACCCAAAGCCTACACCTTACCCTAACCCATACCCTAATCATAACCCATACACTAACACTAACTCGTGCCCTAACACCTACCCTATCCCTACCCCTAACCCTAACACTAACCCTAACACTAACCCTAACACTAACCCTAACACTAACCCTAAACTTTACCATTTGTTAACCATAACCCTAGCCCCAAACCTAAACCTAACTACAACCCTACTCCTTACCCTAACACGTACACTAATCTTAACCCGTACACTAACACTAACCCAATACCGCACACGTACTTTGACAATAAGACATTTCCATATGCTCAGCTGTAACCTAAACCTTACGCGTTCACTAAAGTTAACCCCACCCCTAACACTAACCATAACGCCAACCCTACCAATTACCCTAACCCGTACCCTAATCCTAACCTGTAAACCCACACTAAACCCTGCCCTAACACGTACCCTGACACTAACCCTTTTCCGTAACCTCACCTGTAACCTACACCTTACCGTTCGCTAACCCTAACCCTAGCCCTAAACCTAGACCAAACCCCAACCGTACACCTTACCCTAACCCGTATGCTAATCCTAAGCCATACACTAACACTGACACGTGTCCTAACACATACACTAACCCTAACACTTTTCTGTACCATCACCTGTACCCTAAACCTGACATTTCGCTAACCCTAAACCTAGCCATAAAGCTAACCCTAACCCCAACCCTAAACCTTACCCAAACCGTACCCTAATCCTAACCAGTATACTAATACTAAGCCATGTCCTGACACGTACCCTGACCCTAACACTTTTCCGTACCCTCACCTGTACCCTAAACCTTACCCATTCACTAACCCTAACCCTAGCCCTAGCCCTAGCCCTAACCCTAACCCCAACCCTACCCCTTACCCTCACCCGTACCCTAATCCCAACCCATACACTAACATTAACCCATGCCCTAACACGTACCCTGACCCTAACACTTTTCCGTATCCTCTCCTGTACCCTAAACCTTACCATTCGCTAACCCTAACCCTGGCCCTAAACATAACTCTCACACCAACCTCACAGCATACCCTAACCCGTACACTAAACTTAACCTGTACAAAAAAACTAACCCATGCCCTCACATGTACTTTGACGGTAACACGTTTCTGTACGCTCCCGTGTACCGTAAACCTTACCCGTTTGCTAACTCTAACCCTAGCCCTAACCCTAACCATAACAACAACCCTACCCATTTCCCTAACCTGTACCCTAATCCTTACCCGTACACTAACACTAATCAATGCCCTAACACTTACCCTGACCCTAACACTTTTCCATACCCACTCCTGTACCCTAAATCTTACCATTCACTAACCCTAACCCTATGTCTAACCCTAACCCTAACCCCAACCCTACACCTAACCCTAACACGTACCCTAATCCGAATCCGTACACTAACACTAACCTGTGCCCTAACATGAACCCTGACCCTAACTCGTTTCCATAAGCTCACCTGTACCCTAAATGTTACCTATTCGCTAACCCTAAACCCAACCCTACACCTAAACATAACCCCGACCCTACACCTTTCCCTAACCCATACCCTAATCCTGACCCATACACTAACACTAACCCGTGCACTAACACATACCCTGACCCTAACACTTTTCCGTATCCTCTCCAGTACCCTAAATCTTACCGTTCGCTAAACCTAGCCCTTTCCCTAAACATAACGCTAACACCCACCTTACACCATACACTAACCCATACACTAATCTTACCCCGTACACCAAAATGAAACAATGCCCTCACATGTACTTTGACACTAACATGTTTCCGTACCCTCCTGTGTACCGACAACCTTACCTGTTCGCTAACACTAACCCTAGGTCTAAGCCTAACACTATCCACAACCCTACACAAAATCCTAAGCCGTACCCTAATCCTAATCCGTACAATAACACTAACCTGTGCCCTAACACCAAGCCTGACCCTAACTCGTTTCCATATGCTTACCTGTACCCTGAATGTTACCTATTCACTAACCCTAACCCTAACCCTAAACCTAACCCTAACCCCAATCCTACACCTTACCCTAATCCGTACTGTAATCCTAACCCGTACCCTATACTAATCCGTGCCCTGACACATACATGGACCATAACACTTTTCTGTAACCTCACCTGTACCCTAAACCTTACATTTCGCCAACCCTAACCCTAGCCCTAAAGCTAAATGTAACTCCAACACTACACCTTACCCTAACACGTACACTAATCTTAACCCGTACACTAACACTGACCCATTCCCGCAAATGTATTTTGACCCTAAAACATTTCCGTACCCTCCCCTGTAACCTAAACCTTACCCGGTCGCGAACCCTAACCCTAGCTCTAAATCTAACCCTAACGCCAACCCTACACCTTACCCTAAACAATACCCTAAACCTAAACCGTACACTGACACTAACCAGTGCCCTGAAACGTACCCTGACCCTAACACTTTTCCATACCCTCACCTGCACGCTAAACCTAATCGTTAGGTAACCCTAACTGTAGACTTAAACCTAACCCTAACACCAACCCTACACCCTATTCTAACCCGTACCCTATATTTAACCCTAACACTAACCCATGCCCTCACACGTACTTTGACACTAAAACGTCTCCATACACTCACATGTACCATAAGCCTTAACCGTTCACTAAACCTATCCCTAACCCTAACGCCAACCCTAACCATTACCCTAACACATACCCTAATCCTAACCATACATTAACACTAACACGTTTCCTAACACATAACCTGACACAAATGCTTTTCCGTACCCTCAACTGTACCCTAAAACTTACCCGTTCACTAACCCTAAGCCTAGCCCTAAACCTAACCCTAACCCCAACCCCACACCTTACCCTAAACTGTATGCTAATCCTGACACGTACACTGACACTAACAGGTGTCCTAACACATACCCTGACTCTAAAAGGTTTCCGTACCCTCACCTGTACCCTGAACCTTACTGGTTCTCTAACCGTAACCCTAGCCCTAAACATAACGCTAACACCAACCCTACACCATACCCTAACCCGTACACTAATCTTGACCCGTACACCAAAAATTATGCAATGCCATCACACGTACTTTGACACTAACACGTTTCCGTACACTCATGTACCATAAAACTTACCTGTTCGCTAACTCTAACCCTAGCCCTAAACTTAACCCTAACGCCAACCCTACACGTTACCCTAACCCGTACCCTAATCCTAACCCATACACTAACACTACACGTGCCCTAACAGGTACCCTGACCATAACAGTTTTCCGTACACTCACCTGTACCCTAAACCATACCGTTTGCTATCCTTAACCCTAGACCTAAACGTAAAGCTAACCCCATCCCTAAACCTTACCCTAACGCGTACCCAATCCTAACCAGTACACTAACACTAATCCGTGCCTTAACACTTACCCTGACCCTAACACTTTTCCATACCCACACCTGAACCCTAAACCTTACCATTCACTAACCCTAACCCTAGGTCTAAACCTAACCCTAAATGCAACCCCAACCCAACACCTAACCCTAATATGTACCGTAATCCTAATCCTTAAACTAACACTAAGCTGTGCCCTAACACGAACCCTGGCCCTAACGCATTTCCATACACTCACCTGTACTCTAATGTTACCTATTCGCTAACCCTAACACTAGCCCTAAACCTAAACCTAACCCAAACCCTACACCTTACCCTAACCCATACCCTAATCATAACCCATACACTAACACTAACTCGTGCCCTAACACCTACCCTAACCCTACCCCTAACCCTACCCCTAAACCTAACCCTAACCCTAACACTAACCCTAACACTAACCCTAAACTTTACCATTTGTTAACCATAACCCTAGCCCCAAACCTAAACCTAACTACAACCCTACTCCTTACCCTAACACGTACACTAATCTTAACCCGTACACTAACACTAACCCAATACCGCACACGTACTTTGACAATAAGACATTTCCATATGCTCAGCTGTAACCTAAACCTTACGCGTTCACTAAAGTTAACCCCACCCCTAACACTAACCATAACGCCAACCCTACCAATTACCCTAACCCGTACCCTAATCCTAACCTGTAAAACCACACTAAACCCTGCCCTAACACGTACCCTGACACTAACCCTTTTCCGTAACCTCACCTGTAACCTACACCTTACCGTTCGCTAACCCTAACCCTAGCCCTAAACCTAGACCAAACCCCAACCATACACCTTACCCTAACCCGTATGCTAATCCTAAGCCATACACTAACACTGACACGTGTCCTAACACATACACTAACCCTAACACTTTTCTGTACCATCACCTGTACCCTAAACCTGACATTTCGCTAACCCTAAACCTAGCCATAAAGCTAACCCTAACCCCAACCCTAAACCTTACCCAAACCGTACCCTAATCCTAACCAGTATACTAATACTAAGCCATGTCCTGACACGTACCCTGACCCTAACACTTTTCCGTACCCTCACCTGTACCCTAAACCTTACCCATTCGCTAACCCTAACACTAGCCCTAGCCCTAGCCCTAACCCTAACCCCAACCCTACTCCTTACCCTCACCCATACCCTAATCCCAACCCATACACTAACATTAACCCATGCCCTAACACATACCCTGACCCTAACACTTTTCCGTATCCTCTCCTGTACCCTAAATCTTACCGTTCACTAACCCTAACCCTGGCCCTAAATATAACTCTCACACCAACCTCACAGCATACCCTAACCCGTACACTAAACTTAACCCGTACAAAAAAACTAACCCATGCCCTCACATGTACTTTGATGGTAACACGTTTCCGTACGCTCCCGTGTACCGTAAACCTTACCCGTTTGCTAACTCTAACCCTAGCCCTAACCCTAACCATAACAACAACCCTACCCATTTCCCTAACCTGTACCCTAATCCTTACCCGTACACTAACACTAATCAATGCCCTAACATGTACCCTGACCCTAACACATTTCCATACCCACTCCTGTACCCTAAAGCTTACCATTCACTAACCCTAACCCTATGTCTAACCCTAACCCTAACCCCAACCCTACACCTAACCCTAACACGTACCCTAATCCGAATCCGTACACTAACACTAACCTGTGCCCTAACATGAACCCTGACCCTAACTCGTTTCCATAAGCTCACCTGTACCCTAAATGTTACCTATTCGCTAACCCTAAACCCAACCCTACACCTAAACATAACCCCGACCCTACACCTTTCCCTAACCCATACCCTAATCCTGACCCATACACTAACACTAACCCGTGCACTAACACATACCCTGACCCTAACACTTTTCCGTATCCTCTCCAGTACCCTAAATCTTACCGTTCGCTAAACCTAGCCCTTTCCCTAAACATAACGCTAACACCCACCTTACACCATACACTAACCCATACACTAATCTTACCCCGTACACCAAAATGAAACAATGCCCTCACATGTACTTTGACACTAACATGTTTCCGTACCCTCCTGTGTACCGACAACCTTACCTGTTCGCTAACACTAACCCTAGGTCTAAGCCTAACACTATCCACAACCCTACACAAAATCCTAAGCCGTACCCTAATCCTAATCCGTACAATAACACTAACCTGTGCCCTAACACCAAGCCTGACCCTAACTCGTTTCCATATGCTTACCTGTACCCTGAATGTTACCTATTCACTAACCCTAACCCTAACCCTAAACCTAACCCTAACCCCAATCCTACACCTTACCCTAATCCGTACTGTAATCCTAACCCGTACCCTATACTAATCCGTGCCCTGACACATACATGGACCATAACACTTTTCTGTAACCTCACCTGTACCCTAAACCTTACATTTCGCCAACCCTAACCCTAGCCCTAAAGCTAAATGTAACTCCAACACTACACCTTACCCTAACACGTACACTAATCTTAACCCGTACACTAACACTGACCCATTCCCGCAAATGTATTTTGACCCTAAAACATTTCCGTACCCTCCCCTGTAACCTAAACCTTACCCGGTCGCGAACCCTAACCCTAGCTCTAAATCTAACCCTAACGCCAACCCTACACCTTACCCTAAACAATACCCTAAACCTAAACCGTACACTGACACTAACCAGTGCCCTGAAACGTACCCTGACCCTAACACTTTTCCATACCCTCACCTGCACGCTAAACCTAATCGTTAGGTAACCCTAACTGTAGACTTAAACCTAACCCTAACACCAACCCTACACCCTATTCTAACCCGTACCCTATATTTAACCCTAACACTAACCCATGCCCTCACACGTACTTTGACACTAAAACGTCTCCATACACTCACATGTACCATAAGCCTTAACCGTTCACTAAACCTATCCCTAACCCTAACGCCAACCCTAACCATTACCCTAACCCATACCCTAATCCTAACCATACATTAACACTAACACGTTTCCTAACACATAACCTGACACAAATGCTTTTCCGTACCCTCAACTGTACCCTAAAACTTACCCGTTCACTAACCCTAAGCCTAGCCCTAAACCTAACCCTAACCCCAACCCCACACCTTACCCTAAACTGTACGCTAATCCTGACACGTACACTGACACTAACAGGTGTCCTAACACATACCCTGACTCTAAAAGGTTTCCGTACCCTCACCTGTACCCTGAACCTTACTGGTTCTCTAACCGTAACCCTAGCCCTAAACATAACGCTAACACCAACCCTACACCATACCCTAACCCGTACACTAATCTTGACCCGTACACCAAAAATTATGCAATGCCATCACACGTACTTTGACACTAACACGTTTCCGTACACTCATGTACCATAAAACTTACCTGTTCGCTAACTCTAACCCTAGCCCTAAACTTAACCCTAACGCCAACCCTACACGTTACCCTAACCCGTACCCTAATCCTAACCCATACACTAACACTACACGTGCCCTAACAGGTACCCTGACCATAACAGTTTTCCGTACACTCACCTGTACCCTAAACCATACCGTTTGCTATCCTTAACCCTAGACCTAAACGTAAAGCTAACCCCATCCCTAAACCTTACCCTAACGCGTACCCAATCCTAACCAGTACACTAACACTAATCCGTGCCTTAACACTTACCCTGACCCTAACACTTTTCCATACCCACACCTGAACCCTAAACCTTACCATTCACTAACCCTAACCCTAGGTCTAAACCTAACCCTAAATGCAACCCCAACCCAACACCTAACCCTTATGTACCGTAATCCTAATCCTTAAACTAACACTAAGCTGTGCCCTAACACGAACCCTGGCCCTAACGCATTTCCATACACTCACCTGTACTCTAATGTTACCTATTCGCTAACCCTAACACTAGCCCTAAACCTAAACCTAACCCAAACCCTACACCTTACCCTAACCCATACCCTAATCATAACCCATACACTAACACTAACTCGTGCCCTAACACCTACCCTAACCCTACCCCTAACCCTACCCCTAAACCTAACCCTAACCCTAACACTAACCCTAACACTAACCCTAAACTTTACCATTTGTTAACCATAACCCTAGCCCCAAACCTAAACCTAACTACAACCCTACTCCTTACCCTAACACGTACACTAATCTTAACCCGTACACTAACACTAACCCAATACCGCACACGTACTTTGACAATAAGACATTTCCATATGCTCAGCTGTAACCTAAACCTTACGCGTTCACTAAAGTTAACCCCACCCCTAACACTAACCATAACGCCAACCCTACCAATTACCCTAACCCGTACCCTAATCCTAACCTGTAAAACCACACTAAACCCTGCCCTAACACGTACCCTGACACTAACCCTTTTCCGTAACCTCACCTGTAACCTACACCTTACTGTTCGCTAACCCTAACCCTAGCCCTAAACCTAGACCAAACCCCAACCATACACCTTACCCTAACCCGTATGCTAATCCTAAGCCATACACTAACACTGACACGTGTCCTAACACATACACTAACCCTAACACTTTTCTGTACCATCACCTGTACCCTAAACCTGACATTTCGCTAACCCTAAACCTAGCCATAAAGCTAACCCTAACCCCAACCCTAAACCTTACCCAAACCGTACCCTAATCCTAACCAGTATACTAATACTAAGCCATGTCCTGACACGTACCCTGACCCTAACACTTTTCCGTACCCTCACCTGTACCCTAAACCTTACCCATTCGCTAACCCTAACACTAGCCCTAGCCCTAGCCCTAACCCTAACCCCAACCCTACTCCTTACCCTCACCCATACCCTAATCCCAACCCATACACTAACATTAACCCATGCCCTAACACATACCCTGACCCTAACACTTTTCCGTATCCTCTCCTGTACCCTAAATCTTACCGTTCACTAACCCTAACCCTGGCCCTAAATATAACTCTCACACCAACCTCACAGCATACCCTAACCCGTACACTAAACTTAACCCGTACAAAAAAACTAACCCATGCCCTCACATGTACTTTGATGGTAACACGTTTCCGTACGCTCCCGTGTACCGTAAACCTTACCCGTTTGCTAACTCTAACCCTAGCCCTAACCCTAACCATAACAACAACCCTACCCATTTCCCTAACCTGTACCCTAATCCTTACCCGTACACTAACACTAATCAATGCCCTAACACGTACCCTGACCCTAACACTTTTCCATACCCACTCCTGTACCCTAAATCTTACCATTCACTAACCCTAACCCTATGTCTAAACCTAACCCTAACCCCAACCCTACACCTAACCCTAACACGTACCCTAATCCGAATCCGTACACTAACACTAACCTGTGCCCTAACATGAACCCTGACCCTAACTCGTTTCCATAAGCTCACCTGTACCCTAAATGTTACCTATTCGCTAACCCTAACCCCAACCCTACACCTAAACATAACCCCAACCCTACACCTTTCCCTAACCCATACCCTAATCCTGACCCGTACACTAACACTAACCCGTGCCCTAACACGTACCCTGACCCTAACACTTTTCCGTATCCTCTCCAGTACCCTAAATCTTACCGTTCGCTAAACCTAGCCCTTTCCCTAAACATAACGCTAACACCCACCTTACACCATACACTAACCCATACACTAATCTTACCCCGTACACCAAAATGAAGCAATGCCCTCACATGTACTTTGACACTAACACGTTTCCGTACCCTCCTGTGTACCGACAACCTTACCTGTTCGCTAACACTAACCCTAGGTCTAAGCCTAACACTATCCACAACCCTACACAAAATCCTAAGCCGTACCCTAATCCTAATCCGTACAATAACACTAACCTGTGCCCTAACACCAAGCCTGACCCTAACTCGTTTCCATATGCTTACCTGTACCCTGAATGTTACCTATTCGCTAACCCTAACCCTAACCCTAAACCTAACCCTAACCCCAATCCTACACCTTACCCTAATCCGTACTGTAATCCTAACCCGTACCCTATACTAATCCGTGCCCTGACACATACATGGACCATAACACTTTCCTGTAACCTCACCTGTACCCTAAACCTTACATTTCGCCAACCCTAACCCTAGCCCTAAAGCTAAATCTAACTCCAACACTACACCTTACCCTAACACGTACACTAATCTTAACCCGTACAGTAATACTGACCCATTCCCGCAAATGTATTTTGACCCTAAAACATTTCCGTACCCTCCCCTGTAACCTAAACCTTACCCGGTCGCTAACCCTAACCCTAGCTCTAAATCTAACCCTAACGCCAACCCTACACCTTACCCTAAACAATACCCTAAACCTAAACCGTACACTGACACTAACCAGTGCCCTGAAACGTACCCTGACCCTAACACTTTTCCATACCCTCACCTGCACGCTAAACCTAATCGTTAGGTAACCCTAACTGTAGACTTAAACCTAACCCTAACACCAACCCTACACCCTATTCTAACCCGTACCCTATATTTAACCCTAACACTAACCCATGCCCTCACACGTACTTTGACACTAAAACGTCTCCATACACTCACATGTACCATAAGCCTTAACCGTTCACTAAACCTATCCCTAACCCTAACGCCAACCCTAACCATTACCCTAACCCATACCCTAATCCTAACCATACATTAACACTAACACGTTTCCTAACACATAACCTGACACAAATGCTTTTCCGTACCCTCAACTGTACCCTAAAACTTACCCGTTCACTAACCCTAAGCCTAGCCCTAAACCTAACCCTAACCCCAACCCCACACCTTACCCTAAACTGTACGCTAATCCTGACACGTACACTGACACTAACAGGTGTCCTAACACATACCCTGACTCTAAAAGGTTTCCGTACCCTCACCTGTACCCTGAACCTTACTGGTTCTCTAACCGTAACCCTAGCCCTAAACATAACGCTAACACCAACCCTACACCATACCCTAACCCGTACACTAATCTTGACCCGTACACCAAAAATTATGCAATGCCATCACACGTACTTTGACACTAACACGTTTCCGTACACTCATGTACCATAAAACTTACCTGTTCGCTAACTCTAACCCTAGCCCTAAACTTAACCCTAACGCCAACCCTACACGTTACCCTAACCCGTACCCTAATCCTAACCCATACACTAACACTACACGTGCCCTAACAGGTACCCTGACCATAACAGTTTTCCGTACACTCACCTGTACCCTAAACCATACCGTTTGCTATCCTTAACCCTAGACCTAAACGTAAAGCTAACCCCATCCCTAAACCTTACCCTAACGCGTACCCAATCCTAACCAGTACACTAACACTAATCCGTGCCTTAACACTTACCCTGACCCTAACACTTTTCCATACCCACACCTGAACCCTAAACCTTACCATTCACTAACCCTAACCCTAGGTCTAAACCTAACCCTAAATGCAACCCCAACCCAACACCTAACCCTAATATGTACCGTAATCCTAATCCTTAAACTAACACTAAGCTGTGCCCTAACACGAACCCTGGCCCTAACGCATTTCCATACACTCACCTGTACTCTAATGTTACCTATTCGCTAACCCTAACACTAGCCCTAAACCTAAACCTAACCCAAACCCTACACCTTACCCTAACCCATACCCTAATCATAACCCATACACTAACACTAACTCGTGCCCTAACACCTACCCTAACACTACCCCTAACCCTACCCCTAAACCTAACCCTAACCCTAACACTAACCCTAACACTAACCCTAAACTTTACCATTTGTTAACCATAACCCTAGCCCCAAACCTAAACCTAACTACAACCCTACTCCTTACCCTAACACGTACACTAATCTTAACCCGTACACTAACACTAACCCAATACCGCACACGTACTTTGACAATAAGACATTTCCATATGCTCAGCTGTAACCTAAACCTTACGCCTTCACTAAAGTTAACCCCACCCCTAACACTAACCATAACGCCAACCCTACCAATTACCCTAACCCATACCCTAATCCTAACCTGTAAAACCACACTAAACCCTGCCCTAACACGTACCCTGACACTAACCCTTTTCCGTAACCTCACCTGTAACCTACACCTTACCGTTCGCTAACCCTAACCCTAGCCCTAAACCTAGACCAAACCCCAACCATACACCTTACCCTAACCCGTATGCTAATCCTAAGCAATACACTAACACTGACACGTGTCCTAACACATACACTAACCCTAACACTTTTCTGTACCATCACCTGTACCCTAAACCTGACATTTCGCTAACCCTAAACCTAGCCATAAAGCTAACCCTAACCCCAACCCTAAACCTTACCCAAACCGTACCCTAATCCTAACCAGCATACTAATACTAAGCCATGTCCTGACACGTACCCTGACCCTAACACTTTTCCGTACCCTCACCTGTACCCTAAACCTTACCCATTCGCTAACCCTAACACTAGCCCTAGCCCTAGCCCTAACCCTAACCCCAACCCTACTCCTTACCCTCACCCATACCCTAATCCCAACCCATACACTAACATTAACCCATGCCCTAACACATACCCTGACCCTAACACTTTTCCGTATCCTCTCCTGTACCCTAAATCTTACCGTTCACTAACCCTAACCCTGGCCCTAAATATAACTCTCACACCAACCTCACAGCATACCCTAACCCGTACACTAAACTTAACCCGTACAAAAAAACTAACCCATGCCCTCACATGTACTTTGATGGTAACACGTTTCCGTACGCTCCCGTGTACCGTAAACCTTACCCGTTTGCTAACTCTAACCCTAGCCCTAACCCTAACCATAACAACAACCCTACCCATTTCCCTAACCTGTACCCTAATCCTTACCCGTACACTAACACTAATCAATGCCCTAACACGTACCCTGACCCTAACACATTTCCATACCCACTCCTGTACCCTAAATCTTACCATTCACTAACCCTAACCCTATGTCTAACCCTAACCCTAACCCCAACCCTACACCTAACCCTAACACGTACCCTAATCCGAATCCGTACACTAACACTAACCTGTGCCCTAACATGAACCCTGACCCTAACTCGTTTCCATAAGCTCACCTGTACCCTAAATGTTACCTATTCGCTAACCCTAAACCCAACCCTACACCTAAACATAACCCCGACCCTACACCTTTCCCTAACCCATACCCTAATCCTGACCCATACACTAACACTAACCCGTGCACTAACACATACCCTGACCCTAACACTTTTCCGTATCCTCTCCAGTACCCTAAATCTTACCGTTCGCTAAACCTAGCCCTTTCCCTAAACATAACGCTAACACCCACCTTACACCATACACTAACCCATACACTAATCTTACCCCGTACACCAAAATGAAACAATGCCCTCACATGTACTTTGACACTAACATGTTTCCGTACCCTCCTGTGTACCGACAACCTTACCTGTTCGCTAACACTAACCCTAGGTCTAAGCCTAACACTATCCACAACCCTACACAAAATCCTAAGCCGTACCCTAATCCTAATCCGTACAATAACACTAACCTGTGCCCTAACACCAAGCCTGACCCTAACTCGTTTCCATATGCTTACCTGTACCCTGAATGTTACCTATTCACTAACCCTAACCCTAACCCTAAACCTAACCCTAACCCCAATCCTACACCTTACCCTAATCCGTACTGTAATCCTAACCCGTACCCTATACTAATCCGTGCCCTGACACATACATGGACCATAACACTTTTCTGTAACCTCACCTGTACCCTAAACCTTACATTTCGCCAACCCTAACCCTAGCCCTAAAGCTAAATGTAACTCCAACACTACACCTTACCCTAACACGTACATTAATCTTAACCCGTACACTAACACTGACCCATTCCCGCAAATGTATTTTGACCCTAAAACATTTCCGTACCCTCCCCTGTAACCTAAACCTTACCCGGTCGCGAACCCTAACCCTAGCTCTAAATCTAACCCTAACGCCAACCCTACACCTTACCCTAAACAATACCCTAAACCTAAACCGTACACTGACACTAACCAGTGCCCTGAAACGTACCCTGACCCTAACACTTTTCCATACCCTCACCTGCACGCTAAACCTAATCGTTAGGTAACCCTAACTGTAGACTTAAACCTAACCCTAACACCAACCCTACACCCTATTCTAACCCGTACCCTATATTTAACCCTAACACTAACCCATGCCCTCACACGTACTTTGACACTAAAACGTCTCCATACACTCACATGTACCATAAGCCTTAACCGTTCACTAAACCTATCCCTAACCCTAACGCCAACCCTAACCATTACCCTAACACATACCCTAATCCTAACCATACATTAACACTAACACGTTTCCTAACACATAACCTGACACAAATGCTTTTCCGTACCCTCAACTGTACCCTAAAACTTACCCGTTCACTAACCCTAAGCCTAGCCCTAAACCTAACCCTAACCCCAACCCCACACCTTACCCTAAACTGTACGCTAATCCTGACACGTACACTGACACTAACAGGTGTCCTAACACATACCCTGACTCTAAAAGGTTTCCGTACCCTCACCTGTACCCTGAACCTTACTGGTTCTCTAACCGTAACCCTAGCCCTAAACATAACGCTAACACCAACCCTACACCATACCCTAACCCGTACACTAATCTTGACCCGTACACCAAAAATTATGCAATGCCATCACACGTACTTTGACACTAACACGTTTCCGTACACTCATGTACCATAAAACTTACCTGTTCGCTAACTCTAACCCTAGCCCTAAACTTAACCCTAACGCCAACCCTACACGTTACCCTAACCCGTACCCTAATCCTAACCCATACACTAACACTACACGTGCCCTAACAGGTACCCTGACCATAACAGTTTTCCGTACACTCACCTGTACCCTAAACCATACCGTTTGCTATCCTTAACCCTAGACCTAAACGTAAAGCTAACCCCATCCCTAAACCTTACCCTAACGCGTACCCAATCCTAACCAGTACACTAACACTAATCCGTGCCTTAACACTTACCCTGACCCTAACACTTTTCCATACCCACACCTGAACCCTAAACCTTACCATTCACTAACCCTAACCCTAGGTCTAAACCTAACCCTAAATGCAACCCCAACCCAACACCTAACCCTTATGTACCGTAATCCTAATCCTTAAACTAACACTAAGCTGTGCCCTAACACGAACCCTGGCCCTAACGCATTTCCATACACTCACCTGTACTCTAATGTTACCTATTCGCTAACCCTAACACTAGCCCTAAACCTAAACCTAACCCAAACCCTACACCTTACCCTAACCCATACCCTAATCATAACCCATACACTAACACTAACTCGTGCCCTAACACCTACCCTAACCCTACCCCTAACCCTACCCCTAAACCTAACCCTAACCCTAACACTAACCCTAACACTAACCCTAAACTTTACCATTTGTTAACCATAACCCTAGCCCCAAACCTAAACCTAACTACAACCCTACTCCTTACCCTAACACGTACACTAATCTTAACCCGTACACTAACACTAACCCAATACCGCACACGTACTTTGACAATAAGACATTTCCATATGCTCAGCTGTAACCTAAACCTTACGCGTTCACTAAAGTTAACCCCACCCCTAACACTAACCATAACGCCAACCCTACCAATTACCCTAACCCGTACCCTAATCCTAACCTGTAAAACCACACTAAACCCTGCCCTAACACGTACCCTGACACTAACCCTTTTCCGTAACCTCACCTGTAACCTACACCTTACTGTTCGCTAACCCTAACCCTAGCCCTAAACCTAGACCAAACCCCAACCATACACCTTACCCTAACCCGTATGCTAATCCTAAGCCATACACTAACACTGACACGTGTCCTAACACATACACTAACCCTAACACTTTTCTGTACCATCACCTGTACCCTAAACCTGACATTTCGCTAACCCTAAACCTAGCCATAAAGCTAACCCTAACCCCAACCCTAAACCTTACCCAAACCGTACCCTAATCCTAACCAGTATACTAATACTAAGCCATGTCCTGACACGTACCCTGACCCTAACACTTTTCCGTACCCTCACCTGTACCCTAAACCTTACCCATTCGCTAACCCTAACACTAGCCCTAGCCCTAGCCCTAACCCTAACCCCAACCCTACTCCTTACCCTCACCCATACCCTAATCCCAACCCATACACTAACATTAACCCATGCCCTAACACATACCCTGACCCTAACACTTTTCCGTATCCTCTCCTGTACCCTAAATCTTACCGTTCACTAACCCTAACCCTGGCCCTAAATATAACTCTCACACCAACCTCACAGCATACCCTAACCCGTACACTAAACTTAACCCGTACAAAAAAACTAACCCATGCCCTCACATGTACTTTGATGGTAACACGTTTCCGTACGCTCCCGTGTACCGTAAACCTTACCCGTTTGCTAACTCTAACCCTAGCCCTAACCCTAACCATAACAACAACCCTACCCATTTCCCTAACCTGTACCCTAATCCTTACCCGTACACTAACACTAATCAATGCCCTAACACGTACCCTGACCCTAACACTTTTCCATACCCACTCCTGTACCCTAAATCTTACCATTCACTAACCCTAACCCTATGTCTAAACCTAACCCTAACCCCAACCCTACACCTAACCCTAACACGTACCCTAATCCGAATCCGTACACTAACACTAACCTGTGCCCTAACATGAACCCTGACCCTAACTCGTTTCCATAAGCTCACCTGTACCCTAAATGTTACCTATTCGCTAACCCTAACCCCAACCCTACACCTAAACATAACCCCAACCCTACACCTTTCCCTAACCCATACCCTAATCCTGACCCGTACACTAACACTAACCCGTGCCCTAACACGTACCCTGACCCTAACACTTTTCCGTATCCTCTCCAGTACCCTAAATCTTACCGTTCGCTAAACCTAGCCCTTTCCCTAAACATAACGCTAACACCCACCTTACACCATACACTAACCCATACACTAATCTTACCCCGTACACCAAAATGAAGCAATGCCCTCACATGTACTTTGACACTAACACGTTTCCGTACCCTCCTGTGTACCGACAACCTTACCTGTTCGCTAACACTAACCCTAGGTCTAAGCCTAACACTATCCACAACCCTACACAAAATCCTAAGCCGTACCCTAATCCTAATCCGTACAATAACACTAACCTGTGCCCTAACACCAAGCCTGACCCTAACTCGTTTCCATATGCTTACCTGTACCCTGAATGTTACCTATTCGCTAACCCTAACCCTAACCCTAAACCTAACCCTAACCCCAATCCTACACCTTACCCTAATCCGTACTGTAATCCTAACCCGTACCCTATACTAATCCGTGCCCTGACACATACATGGACCATAACACTTTCCTGTAACCTCACCTGTACCCTAAACCTTACATTTCGCCAACCCTAACCCTAGCCCTAAAGCTAAATCTAACTCCAACACTACACCTTACCCTAACACGTACACTAATCTTAACCCGTACAGTAACACTGACCCATTCCCGCAAATGTATTTTGACCCTAAACCATTTCCGTACCCTCCCCTGTAACCTAAACCTTACCCGGTCGCTAACCCTAACCCTAGCTCTAAATCTAACCCTAACGCCAACCCTACACCTTACCCTAAACAATACCCTAAACCTAAACCGTACACTGACACTAACCAGTGCCCTGAAACGTACCCTGACCCTAACACTTTTCCATACCCTCACCTGCACGCTAAACCTAATCGTTAGGTAACCCTAACTGTAGACTTAAACCTAACCCTAACACCAACCCTACACCCTATTCTAACCCGTACCCTATATTTAACCCTAACACTAACCCATGCCCTCACACGTACTTTGACACTAAAACGTCTCCATACACTCACATGTACCATAAGCCTTAACCGTTCACTAAACCTATCCCTAACCCTAACGCCAACCCTAACCATTACCCTAACCCATACCCTAATCCTAACCATACATTAACACTAACACGTTTCCTAACACATAACCTGACACAAATGCTTTTCCGTACCCTCAACTGTACCCTAAAACTTACCCGTTCACTAACCCTAAGCCTAGCCCTAAACCTAACCCTAACCCCAACCCCACACCTTACCCTAAACTGTACGCTAATCCTGACACGTACACTGACACTAACAGGTGTCCTAACACATACCCTGACTCTAAAAGGTTTCCGTACCCTCACCTGTACCCTGAACCTTACTGGTTCTCTAACCGTAACCCTAGCCCTAAACATAACGCTAACACCAACCCTACACCATACCCTAACCCGTACACTAATCTTGACCCGTACACCAAAAATTATGCAATGCCATCACACGTACTTTGACACTAACACGTTTCCGTACACTCATGTACCATAAAACTTACCTGTTCGCTAACTCTAACCCTAGCCCTAAACTTAACCCTAACGCCAACCCTACACGTTACCCTAACCCGTACCCTAATCCTAACCCATACACTAACACTACACGTGCCCTAACAGGTACCCTGACCATAACAGTTTTCCGTACACTCACCTGTACCCTAAACCATACCGTTTGCTATCCTTAACCCTAGACCTAAACGTAAAGCTAACCCCATCCCTAAACCTTACCCTAACGCGTACCCAATCCTAACCAGTACACTAACACTAATCCGTGCCTTAACACTTACCCTGACCCTAACACTTTTCCATACCCACACCTGAACCCTAAACCTTACCATTCACTAACCCTAACCCTAGGTCTAAACCTAACCCTAAATGCAACCCCAACCCAACACCTAACCCTAATATGTACCGTAATCCTAATCCTTAAACTAACACTAAGCTGTGCCCTAACACGAACCCTGGCCCTAACGCATTTCCATACACTCACCTGTACTCTAATGTTACCTATTCGCTAACCCTAACACTAGCCCTAAACCTAAACCTAACCCAAACCCTACACCTTACCCTAACCCATACCCTAATCATAACCCATACACTAACACTAACTCGTGCCCTAACACCTACCCTAACCCTACCCCTAACCCTACCCCTAAACCTAACCCTAACCCTAACACTAACCCTAACACTAACCCTAAACTTTACCATTTGTTAACCATAACCCTAGCCCCAAACCTAAACCTAACTACAACCCTACTCCTTACCCTAACACGTACACTAATCTTAACCCGTACACTAACACTAACCCAATACCGCACACGTACTTTGACAATAAGACATTTCCATATGCTCAGCTGTAACCTAAACCTTACGCCTTCACTAAAGTTAACCCCACCCCTAACACTAACCATAACGCCAACCCTACCAATTACCCTAACCCATACCCTAATCCTAACCTGTAAAACCACACTAAACCCTGCCCTAACACGTACCCTGACACTAACCCTTTTCCGTAACCTCACCTGTAACCTACACCTTACCGTTCGCTAACCCTAACCCTAGCCCTAAACCTAGACCAAACCCCAACCATACACCTTACCCTAACCCGTATGCTAATCCTAAGCCATACACTAACACTGACACGTGTCCTAACACATACACTAACCCTAACACTTTTCTGTACCATCACCTGTACCCTAAACCTGACATTTCGCTAACCCTAAACCTAGCCATAAAGCTAACCCTAACCCCAACCCTAAACCTTACCCAAACCGTACCCTAATCCTAACCAGCATACTAATACTAAGCCATGTCCTGACACGTACCCTGACCCTAACACTTTTCCGTACCCTCACCTGTACCCTAAACCTTACCCATTCGCTAACCCTAACACTAGCCCTAGCCCTAGCCCTAACCCTAACCCCAACCCTACTCCTTACCCTCACCCATACCCTAATCCCAACCCATACACTAACATTAACCCATGCCCTAACACATACCCTGACCCTAACACTTTTCCGTATCCTCTCCTGTACCCTAAATCTTACCGTTCACTAACCCTAACCCTGGCCCTAAATATAACTCTCACACCAACCTCACAGCATACCCTAACCCGTACACTAAACTTAACCCGTACAAAAAAACTAACCCATGCCCTCACATGTACTTTGACAGTAACACGTTTCCGTACGCTCCCGTGTACCGTAAACCTTACCCGTTTGCTAACTCTAACCCTAGCCCTAACCCTAACCATAACAACAACCCTACCCATTTCCCTAACCTGTACCCTAATCCTTACCCGTACACTAACACTAATCAATGCCCTAACACGTACCCTGACCCTAACACTTTTCCATACCCACTCCTGTACCCTAAATCTTACCATTCACTAACCCTAACCCTATGTCTAAACCTAACCCTAACCCCAACCCTACACCTAACCCTAACACGTACCCTAATCCGAATCCGTACACTAACACTAACCTGTGCCCTAACATGAACCCTGACCCTAACTCGTTTCCATAAGCTCACCTGTACCCTAAATGTTACCTATTCGCTAACCCTAACCCCAACCCTACACCTAAACATAACCCCAACCCTACACCTTTCCCTAACCCATACCCTAATCCTGACCCGTACACTAACACTAACCCGTGCCCTAACACGTACCCTGACCCTAACACTTTTCCGTATCCTCTCCAGTACCCTAAATCTTACCGTTCGCTAAACCTAGCCCTTTCCCTAAACATAACGCTAACACCCACCTTACACCATACACTAACCCATACACTAATCTTACCCCGTACACCAAAATGAAGCAATGCCCTCACATGTACTTTGACACTAACACGTTTCCGTACCCTCCTGTGTACCGACAACCTTACCTGTTCGCTAACACTAACCCTAGGTCTAAGCCTAACACTATCCACAACCCTACACAAAATCCTAAGCCGTACCCTAATCCTAATCCGTACAATAACACTAACCTGTGCCCTAACACCAAGCCTGACCCTAACTCGTTTCCATATGCTTACCTGTACCCTGAATGTTACCTATTCGCTAACCCTAACCCTAACCCTAAACCTAACCCTAACCCCAATCCTACACCTTACCCTAATCCGTACTGTAATCCTAACCCGTACCCTATACTAATCCGTGCCCTGACACATACATGGACCATAACACTTTTCTGTAACCTCACCTGTACCCTAAACCTTACATTTCGCCAACCCTAACCCTAGCCCTAAAGCTAAATCTAACTCCAACACTACACCTTACCCTAACACGTACACTAATCTTAACCCGTACAGTAATACTGACCCATTCCCGCAAATGTATTTTGACCCTAAAACATTTCCGTACCCTCCCCTGTAACCTAAACCTTACCCGGTCGCTAACCCTAACCCTAGCTCTAAATCTAACCCTAACGCCAACCCTACACCTTACCCTAAACAATACCCTAAACCTAAACCGTACACTGACACTAACCAGTGCCCTGAAACGTACCCTGACCCTAACACTTTTCCATACCGTCACCTGCACGCTAAACCTAATCGTTAGGTAACCCTAACTGTAGACTTAAACCTAACCCTAACACCAACCCTACACCCTATTCTAACCCGTACCCTATATTTAACCCTAACACTAACCCATGCCCTCACACGTACTTTGACACTAAAACGTCTCCATACACTCACATGTACCATAAGCCTTAACCGTTCACTAAACCTATCCCTAACCCTAACGCCAACCCTAACCATTACCCTAACCCATACCCTAATCCTAACCATACATTAACACTAACACGTTTCCTAACACATAACCTGACCCAAATGCTTTTCCGTACCCTCAACTGTACCCTAAAACTTACCCGTTCACTAACCCTAAGCCTAGCCCTAAACCTAACCCTAACCCCAACCCCACACCTTACCCTAAACTGTACGCTAATCCTGACACGTACACTGACACTAACAGGTGTCCTAACACATACCCTGACTCTAAAAGGTTTCCGAACCCTCACCTGTACCCTGAACCTTACTGGTTCACTAAACGAAACCCTAGCCCTAAACATAACGCTAACACCAACCCTACACCATACCCTAACCCGTACACTAATCTTGACCCGTACACCAAAATTATGCAATGCCATCACACGTACTTTGACACTAACACGTTTCCGTACACTCATGTACCATAAAACTTACCTGTTCGCTAACTCTAACCCTAGACCTAAACTTAACCCTAACGCCAACCCTACACATTACCCTAACCCGTACCCTAATCCTAACCCATACACTAACACTACACGTGCCCTAACAGGTACCCTGACCATAACAGTTTTCCGTACAATCACCTGTACCCTAAACCATACCGTTTGCTATCCTTAACCCTAGACCTAAACGTAAAGCTAACCCCATCCCTAAACCTTACCCTAACGCGTACCCAATCCTAACCAGTACACTAACACTAATCCTTGCCTTAACACTTACCCTGACCCTAACACTTTTCCATACCCACACCTGAACCCTAAACCTTACCATTCACTAACCCTAACCCTAGGTCTAAACCCAACCCTAAATGCAACCCCAACCCAACACCTAACCCTAACATGTACCGTAATCCTAATCCTTAAACTAACACTAAGCTGTGCCCTAACACGAACCCTGGCCCTAACGCATTTCCATACGCTCACCTGTACTCTAATGTTACCTATTCGCTAACCCTAACACTAGCCCTAAACCTAAACCTAACCCAAAGCCTACACCTTACCCTAACCCATACCCTAATCATAACCCATACACTAACACTAACTCGTGCCCTAACACCTACCCTAACCCTACCCCTAACCCTACCCCTAACCCTAACCCTAACCCTAACACTAACCCTAACACTAACCCTAAACTTTACCATTTGTTAACCATAACCCTAGCCCCAAACCTAAACCTAACTACAACCCTACTCCTTACCCTAACACGTACACTAATCTTAACCCGTACACTAACACTAACCCAATACCGCACACGTACTTTGACAATAAGACATTTCCATATGCTCAGCTGTAACCTAAACCTTACGCATTCACTAAACTTAACCCCACCCCTAACACTAACCATAACGCCAACCCTACCAATTACCCTAACCCGTACCCTAATCCTAACCTGTAAACCCACACTAAACCCTGCCCTAACACGTACCCTGACACTAACACTTTTCCGTAACCTCACCTGTAACCTACACCTTACCGTTCGCTAACCCTAACCCTAGCCCTAAACCTAGACCAAACCCCAACCGTACACCTTACCCTAACCCGTATGCTAATCCTAAGCCATACACTAACACTGACACGTGTCCTAACACATACACTAACCCTAACACTTTTCTGTACCATCACCTGTACCCTAAACCTGACATTTCGCTAACCCTAAACCTAGCCATAAAGCTAACCCTAACCCCAACCCTAAACCTTACCCAAACCGTACCCTAATCCTAACCAGTATACTAATACTAAGCCATGTCCTGACACGTACCCTGACCCTAACACTTTTCCGTACCCTCACCTGTACCCTAAACCTTACCCATTCGCTAAACCTAACCCTAGCCCTAGCCCTAGCCCTAACCCTAACCCCAACCCTACCCCTTACCCTCACCCGTACCCTAATCCCAACCCATACACTAACATTAACCCATGCCCTAACACGTACCCTGACCCTAACACTTTTCCGTATCCTCTCCTGTACCCTAAATCTTACCATTCGCTAACCCTAACCCTGGCCCTAAACATAACTCTCACACCAACCTCACAGCATACCCTAACCCGTACACTAAACTTAACCTGTACAAAAAAACTAACCCATGCCCTCACATGTACTTTGACGGTAACACGTTTCCGTACGCTCCCGTGTACCGTAAACCTTACCCGTTTGCTAACTCTAACCCTAGCCCTAACCCTAACCATAACAACAACCCTACCCATTTCCCTAACCTGTACCCTAATCCTTACCCGTACACTAACACTAATCAATGCCCTAACACGTAACCTGACCCTAACACTTTTCCATACCCACTCCTGTACCCTAAATCTTACCATTCACTAACCCTAACCCTATGTCTAAACCTAACCTTAACCCCAACCCTACACCTAACCCTAACACGTACCCTAATCCGAATCCGTACACTAACACTAACCTGTGCCCTAACATGAACCCTGACCCTAACTCGTTTCCATAAGCTCACCTGTACCCTAAATGTTACCTATTCGCTAACCCTAAACCCAACCCTACACCTAAACATAACCCCGACCCTACACCTTTCCCTAACCCATACCCTAATCCTGACCCATACACTAACACTAACCCGTGCACTAACACGTACCCTGACCCTAACACTTTTCCGTATCCTCTCCAGTACCCTAAATCTTACCGTTCGCTAAACCTAGCCCTTTCCCTAAACATAATGCTAACACCCACCTTACACCATACACTAACCCATACACTAATCTTACCCCGTACACCAAAATGAAACAATGCCCTCACATGTACTTTGACACTAACACGTTTCCGTACCCTCCTGTGTACCGACAACCTTACCTGTTCGCTAACACTAACCCTAGGTCTAAGCCTAACACTATCCACAACCCTACACAAAATCCTAAGCCGTACCCTAATCCTAATCCGTACAATAACACTAACCTGTGCCCTAACACCAAGCCTGACCCTAACTCGTTTCCATATGCTTACCTGTACCCTGAATGTTACCTATTCGCTAACCCTAACCCTAACCCTAAACCTAACCCTAACCCCAATCCTACACCTTACCCTAATCCGTACTGTAATCCTAACCCGTACACTATACTAATCCGTGCCCTGACACATACATGGACCATAACACTTTTCTGTAACCTCACCTGTACCCTAAACCTTACATTTCGCCAACCCTAACCCTAGCCCTAAAGCTAAATGTAACTCCAACACTACACCTTACCCTAACACGTACACTAATCTTAACCCGTACACTAACACTGACCCATTCCCGCAAATGTATTTTGACCCTAAAACATTTCCGTACCCTCCCCTGTAACCTAAACCTTACCCGGTCGCGAACCCAAACCCTAGCTCTAAATCTAACCCTAACGCCAACCCTACACCTTACCCTAAACAATACCCTAAACCTAAACCGTACACTGACACTAACCAGTGCCCTGAAACGTACCCTGACCCTAACACTTTTCCATACCCTCACCTGCACGCTAAACCTAATCGTTAGGTAACCCTAACTGTAGACTTAAACCTAACCCTAACACCAACCCTACACCCTATTCTAACCCGTACCCTATATTTAACCCTAACACTAACCCATGCCCTCACACGTACTTTGACACTAAAACGTCTCCATACACTCACATGTACCATAAGCCTTAACCGTTCACTAAACCTATCCCTAACCCTAACGCCAACCCTAACCATTACCCTAAGCCATACCCTAATCCTAACCATACATTAACACTAACACGTTTCCTAACACATAACCTGACACAAATGCTTTTCCGTACCCTCAACTGTACCCTAAAACTTACCCGTTCACTAACCCTAAGCCTAGCCCTAAACCTAACCCTAACCCCAACCCCACACCTTACCCTAAACTGTACGCTAATCCTGACACGTACACTGACACTAACAGGTGTCCTAACACATACCCTGACTCTAAAAGGTTTCCGTACCCTCACCTGTACCCTGAACCTTACTGGTTCTCTAACCGTAACCCTAGCCCTAAACATAACGCTAACACCAACCCTACACCATACCCTAACCCGTACACTAATCTTGACCCGTACACCAAAAATTATGCAATGCCATCACACGTACTTTGACACTAACACGTTTCCGTACACTCATGTACCATAAAACTTACCTGTTCGCTAACTCTAACCCTAGCCCTAAACTTAACCCTAACGCCAACCCTACACATTACCCTAACCCGTACCCTAATCCTAACCCATACACTAACACTACACGTGCCCTAACAGGTACCCTGACCATAACAGTTTTCCGTACACTCACCTGTACCCTAAACCATACCGTTTGCTATCCTTAACCCTAGACCTAAACGTAAAGCTAACCCCATCCCTAAACTTTACCCTAACGCGTACCCAATCCTAACCAGTACACTAACACTAATCCGTGCCTTAACACTTACCCTGACCCTAACACTTTTCCATACCCACACCTGAACCCTAAACCTTACCATTCACTAACCCTAACCCTAGGTCTAAACCTAACCCTAAATGCAACCCCAACCCAACACCTAACCCTAATATGTACCGTAATCCTAATCCTTAAACTAACACTAAGCTGTGCCCTAACACGAACCCTGGCCCTAACGCATTTCCATACACTCACCTGTACTCTAATGTTACCTATTCGCTAACCCTAACACTAGCCCTAAACCTAAACCTAACCCAAACCCTACACCTTACCCTAACCCATACCCTAATCATAACCCATACACTAACACTAACTCGTGCCCTAACACCTACCCTAACCCTACCCCTAACCCTACCCCTAAACCTAACCCTAACCCTAACACTAACCCTAACACTAACCCTAAACTTTACCATTTGTTAACCATAACCCTAGCCCCAAACCTAAACCTAACTACAACCCTACTCCTTACCCTAACACGTACACTAATCTTAACCCGTACACTAACACTAACCCAATACCGCACACGTACTTTGACAATAAGACATTTCCATATGCTCAGCTGTAACCTAAACCTTACGCGTTCACTAAAGTTAACCCCACCCCTAACACTAACCATAACGCCAACCCTACCAATTACCCTAACCCGTACCCTAATCCTAACCTGTAAAACCACACTAAACCCTGCCCTAACACGTACCCTGACACTAACCCTTTTCCGTAACCTCACCTGTAACCTACACCTTACCGTTCGCTAACCCTAACCCTAGCCCTAAACCTAGACCAAACCCCAACCATACACCTTACCCTAACCCGTATGCTAATCCTAAGCCATACACTAACACTGACACGTGTCCTAACACATACACTAACCCTAACACTTTTCTGTACCATCACCTGTACCCTAAACCTGACATTTCGCTAACCCTAAACCTAGCCATAAAGCTAACCCTAACCCCAACCCTAAACCTTACCCAAACCGTACCCTAATCCTAACCAGTATACTAATACTAAGCCATGTCCTGACACGTACCCTGACCCTAACACTTTTCCGTACCCTCACCTGTACCCTAAACCTTACCCATTCGCTAACCCTAACACTAGCCCTAGCCCTAGCCCTAACCCTAACCCCAACCCTACTCCTTACCCTCACCCATACCCTAATCCCAACCCATACACTAACATTAACCCATGCCCTAACACGTACCCTGACCCTAACACTTTTCCGTATCCTCTCCTGTACCCTAAATCTTACCGTTCACTAACCCTAACGCTGGCCCTAAATATAACTCTCACACCAACCTCACAGCATACCCTAACCCGTACACTAAACTTAACCCGTACAAAAAAACTAACCCATGCCCTCACATGTACTTTGACGGTAACACGTTTCCGTACGCTCCCGTGTACCGTAAACCTTACCCGTTTGCTAACTCTAACCCTAGCCCTAACCCTAACCATAACAACAACCCTACCCATTTCCCTAACCTGTACCCTAATCCTTACCCGTACACTAACACTAATCAATGCCCTAACACGTACCCTGACCCTAACACTTTTCCATACCCACTCCTGTACCCTAAATCTTACCATTCACTAACCCTAACCCTATGTCTAAACCTAAACCTAACCCCAACCCTACACGTAACCCTAACACGTACCCTAATCCGAATCCGTACACTAACACTAACCTGTGCCCTAACATGAACCCTGACCCTAACTCGTTTCCATAAGCTCACCTGTACCCTAAATGTTACCTATTCGCTAACCCTAACCCCAACCCTACACCTAAACATAACCCCAACCCTACACCTTTCCCTAACCCATACCCTAATCCTGACCCATACACTAACACTAACCCGTGCCCTAACACGTACCCTGACCCTAACACTTTTCCGTATCCTCTCCAGTACCCTAAATCTTACCGTTCGCTAAACCTAGCCCTTTCCCTAAACATAACGCTAACACCCACCTTACACCATACACTAACCCATACACTAATCTTACCCCGTACACCAAAATGAAGCAATGCCCTCACATGTACTTTGACACTAACACGTTTCCGTACCCTCCTGTGTACCGACAACCTTACCTGTTCGCTAACACTAACCCTAGGTCTAAGCCTAACACTATCCACAACCCTACACAAAATCCTAAGCCGTACCCTAATCCTAATCCGTACAATAACACTAACCTGTGCCCTAACACCAAGCCTGACCCTAACTCGTTTCCATATGCTTACCTGTACCCTGAATGTTACCTATTCGCTAACCCTAACCCTAACCCTAAACCTAACCCTAACCCCAATCCTACACCTTACCCTAATCTGTACTGTAATCCTAACCCGTACCCTATACTAATCCGTGCCCTGACACATACATGGACCATAACACTTTTCTGTAACCTCACCTGTACCCTAAACCTTACATTTCGCCAACCCTAACCCTAGCCCTAAAGCTAAATCCATCTCCAACACTACACCTTACCCTAACACGTACACTAATCTTAACCCGTACACTAACACTGACCCATTCCCGCAAATGTATTTTGACCCTAAAACATTTCCGTACCCTCCCCTGTAACCTAAACCTTACCCAGTCGCGAACCCTAACCCTAGCTCTAAATCTAACCCTAACGCCAACCCTACACCTTACCCTAAACAATACCCTAAACCTAAACCGTACACTGACACTAACCAGTGCCCTGAAACGTACCCTGACCCTAACACTTTTCCATACCCTCACCTGCACGCTAAACCTAATCGTTAGGTAACCCTAACTGTAGACTTAAACCTAACCCTAACACCAACCCTACACCCTATTCTAACCCGTACCCTATATTTAACCCTAACACTAACCCATGCCCTCACACGTACTTTGACACTAAAACGTCTCCATACACTCACATGTACCATAAGCCTTAACCGTTCACTAAACCTATCCCTAACCCTAACGCCAACCCTAACCATTACCCTAACCCATACCCTAATCCTAACCATACATTAACACTAACACGTTTCCTAACACATAACCTGACACAAATGCTTTTCCGTACCCTCAACTGTACCCTAAAACTTACCCGTTCACTAACCCTAAGCCTAGCCCTAAACCTAACCCTAACCCCAACCCCACACCTTACCCTAAACTGTACGCTAATCCTGACACGTACACTGACACTAACAGGTGTCCTAACACATACCCTGACTCTAAAAGGTTTCCGTACCCTCACCTGTACCCTGAACCTTACTGGTTCTCTAACCGTAACCCTAGCCCTAAACATAACGCTAACACCAACCCTACACCATACCCTAACCCGTACACTAATCTTGACCCGTACACCAAAAATTATGCAATGCCATCACACGTACTTTGACACTAACACGTTTCCGTACACTCATGTACCATAAAACTTACCTGTTCGCTAACTCTAACCCTAGCCCTAAACTTAACCCTAACGCCAACCCTACACGTTACCCTAACCCGTACCCTAATCCTAACCCATACACTAACACTACACGTGCCCTAACAGGTACCCTGACCATAACAGTTTTCCGTACACTCACCTGTACCCTAAACCATACCGTTTGCTATCCTTAACCCTAGACCTAAACGTAAAGCTAACCCCATCCCTAAACCTTACCCTAACGCGTACCCAATCCTAACCAGTACACTAACACTAATCCGTGCCTTAACACTTACCCTGACCCTAACACTTTTCCATACCCACACCTGAACCCTAAACCTTACCATTCACTAACCCTAACCCTAGGTCTAAACCTAACCCTAAATGCAACCCCAACCCAACACCTAACCCTAATATGTACCGTAATCCTAATCCTTAAACTAACACTAAGCTGTGCCCTAACACGAACCCTGGCCCTAACGCATTTCCATACACTCACCTGTACTCTAATGTTACCTATTCGCTAACCCTAACACTAGCCCTAAACCTAAACCTAACCCAAACCCTACACCTTACCCTAACCCATACCCTAATCATAACCCATACACTAACACTAACTCGTGCCCTAACACCTACCCTAACCCTACCCCTAACCCTACCCCTAAACCTAACCCTAACCCTAACACTAACCCTAACACTAACCCTAAACTTTACCACTTGTTAACCATAACCCTAGCCCCAAACCTAAACCTAACTACAACCCTACTCCTTACCCTAACACGTACACTAATCTTAACCCGTACACTAACACTAACCCAATACCGCACACGTACTTTGACAATAAGACATTTCCATATGCTCAGCTGTAACCTAAACCTTACGCATTCACTAAACTTAACCCCACCCCTAACACTAACCATAACGCCAACCCTACCAATTACCCTAACCCGTACCCTAATCCTAACCTGTAAACCCACACTAAACCCTGCCCTAACACGTACCCTGACACTAACACTTTTCCGTAACCTCACCTGTAACCTACACCTTACCGTTCGCTAACCCTAACCCTAGCCCTAAACCTAGACCAAACCCCAACCGTACACCTTACCCTAACCCGTATGCTAATCCTAAGCCATACACTAACACTGACACGTGTCCTAACACATACACTAACCCTAACACTTTTCTGTACCATCACCTGTACCCTAAACCTGACATTTCGCTAACCCTAAACCTAGCCATAAAGCTAACCCTAACCCCAACCCTAAACCTTACCCAAACCGTACCCTAATCCTAACCAGTATACTAATACTAAGCCATGTCCTGACACGTACCCTGACCCTAACACTTTTCCGTACCCTCACCTGTACCCTAAACCTTACCCATTCGCTAACCCTAACCCTAGCCCTAGCCCTAGCCCTAACCCTAACCCCAACCCTACCCCTTACCCTCACCCGTACCCTAATCCCAACCCATACACTAACATTAACCCATGCCCTAACACGTACCCTGACCCTAACACTTTTCCGTATCCTCTCCTGTACCCTAAATCTTACCATTCGCTAACCCTAACCCTGGCCCTAAACATAACTCTCACACCAACCTCACAGCATACCCTAACCCGTACACTAAACTTAACCTGTACAAAAAAACTAACCCATGCCCTCACATGTACTTTGACGGTAACACGTTTCCGTACGCTCCCGTGTACCGTAAACCTTACCCGTTTGCTAACTCTAACCCTAGCCCTAACCCTAACCATAACAACAACCCTACCCATTTCCCTAACCTGTACCCTAATCCTTACCCGTACACTAACACTAATCAATGCCCTAACACGTACCCTGACCCTAACACTTTTCCATACCCACTCCTGTACCCTAAATCTTACCATTCACTAACCCTAACCCTATGTCTAAACCTAAACCTAACCCCAACCCTACACCTAACCCTAACACGTACCCTAATCCGAATCCGTACACTAACACTAACCTGTGCCCTAACATGAACCCTGACCCTAACTCGTTTCCATAAGCTCACCTGTACCCTAAATGTTACCTATTCGCTAACCCTAAACCCAACCCTACACCTAAACATAACCCCGACCCTACACCTTTCCCTAACCCATACCCTAATCCTGACCCATACACTAACACTAACCCGTGCACTAACACGTACCCTGACCCTAACACTTTTCCGTATCCTCTCCAGTACCCTAAATCTTACCGTTCGCTAAACCTAGCCCTTTCCCTAAACATAACGCTAACACCCACCTTACACCATACACTAACCCATACACTAATCTTACCCCGTACACCAAAATGAAACAATGCCCTCACATGTACTTTGACACTAACACGTTTCCGTACCCTCCTGTGTACCGACAACCTTACCTGTTCGCTAACACTAACCCTAGGTCTAAGCCTAACACTATCCACAACCCTACACAAAATCCTAAGCCGTACCCTAATCCTAATCCGTACAATAACACTAACCTGTGCCCTAACACCAAGCCTGACCCTAACTCGTTTCCATATGCTTACCTGTACCCTGAATGTTACCTATTCGCTAACCCTAACCCTAACCCTAAACCTAACCCTAACCCCAATCCTACACCTTACCCTAATCCGTACTGTAATCCTAACCCGTACACTATACTAATCCGTGCCCTGACACATACATGGACCATAACACTTTTCTGTAACCTCACCTGTACCCTAAACCTTACATTTCGCCAACCCTAACCCTAGCCCTAAAGCTAAATCTAACTCCAACACTACACCTTACCCTAACACGTACACTAATCTTAACCCGTACACTAACACTGACCCATTCCCGCAAATGTATTTTGACCCTAAAACATTTCCGTACCCTCCCCTGTAACCTAAACCTTACCCGGTCGCGAACCCTAACCCTAGCTCTAAATCTAACCCTAACGCCAACCCTACACCTTACCCTAAACAATACCCTAAACCTAAACCGTACACTGACACTAACCAGTGCCCTGAAACGTACCCTGACCCTAACACTTTTCCATACCCTCACCTGCACGCTAAACCTAATCGTTAGGTAACCCTAACTGTAGACTTAAACCTAACCCTAACACCAACCCTACACCCTATTCTAACCCGTACCCTATATTTAACCCTAACACTAACCCATGCCCTCACACGTACTTTGACACTAAAACGTCTCCATACACTCACATGTACCATAAGCCTTAACCGTTCACTAAACCTATCCCTAACCCTAACGCCAACCCTAACCATTACCCTAACCCATACCCTAATCCTAACCATACATTAACACTAACACGTTTCCTAACACATAACCTGACACAAATGCTTTTCCGTACCCTCAACTGTACCCTAAAACTTACCCGTTCACTAACCCTAAGCCTAGCCCTAAACCTAACCCTAACCCCAACCCCACACCTTACCCTAAACTGTACGCTAATCCTGACACGTACACTGACACTAACAGGTGTCCTAACACATACCCTGACTCTAAAAGGTTTCCGTACCCTCACCTGTACCCTGAACCTTACTGGTTCTCTAACCGTAACCCTAGCCCTAAACATAACGCTAACACCAACCCTACACCATACCCTAACCCGTACACTAATCTTGACCCGTACACCAAAAATTATGCAATGCCATCACACGTACTTTGACACTAACACGTTTCCGTACACTCATGTACCATAAAACTTACCTGTTCGCTAACTCTAACCCTAGCCCTAAACTTAACCCTAACGCCAACCCTACACGTTACCCTAACCCGTACCCTAATCCTAACCCATACACTAACACTACACGTGCCCTAACAGGTACCCTGACCATAACAGTTTTCCGTACACTCACCTGTACCCTAAACCATACCGTTTGCTATCCTTAACCCTAGACCTAAACGTAAAGCTAACCCCATCCCTAAACCTTACCCTAACGCGTACCCAATCCTAACCAGTACACTAACACTAATCCGTGCCTTAACACTTACCCTGACCCTAACACTTTTCCATACCCACACCTGAACCCTAAACCTTACCATTCACTAACCCTAACCCTAGGTCTAAACCTAACCCTAAATGCAACCCCAACCCAACACCTAACCCTAATATGTACCGTAATCCTAATCCTTAAACTAACACTAAGCTGTGCCCTAACACGAACCCTGGCCCTAACGCATTTCCATACACTCACCTGTACTCTAATGTTACCTATTCGCTAACCCTAACACTAGCCCTAAACCTAAACCTAACCCAAACCCTACACCTTACCCTAACCCATACCCTAATCATAACCCATACACTAACACTAACTCGTGCCCTAACACCTACCCTAACCCTACCCCTAACCCTACCCCTAAACCTAACCCTAACCCTAACACTAACCCTAACACTAACCCTAAACTTTACCACTTGTTAACCATAACCCTAGCCCCAAACCTAAACCTAACTACAACCCTACTCCTTACCCTAACACGTACACTAATCTTAACCCGTACACTAACACTAACCCAATACCGCACACGTACTTTGACAATAAGACATTTCCATATGCTCAGCTGTAACCTAAACCTTACGCGTTCACTAAACTTAACCCCACCCCTAACACTAACCATAACGCCAACCCTACCAATTACCCTAACCCGTACCCTAATCCTAACCTGTAAACCCACACTAAACCCTGCCCTAACACGTACCCTGACACTAACCCTTTTCCGTAACCTCACCTGTAACCTACACCTTACCGTTCGCTAACCCTAACCCTAGCCCTAAACCTAGACCAAACCCCAACCGTACACCTTACCCTAACCCGTATGCTAATCCTAAGCCATACACTAACACTGACACGTGTCCTAACACATACACTAACCCTAACACTTTTCTGTACCATCACCTGTACCCTAAACCTGACATTTCGCTAACCCTAAACCTAGCCATAAAGCTAACCCTAACCCCAACCCTAAACCTTACCCAAACCGTACCCTAATCCTAACCAGTATACTAATACTAAGCCATGTCCTGACACGTACCCTGACCCTAACACTTTTCCGTACCCTCACCTGTACCCTAAACCTTACCCATTCGCTAACCCTAACCCTAGCCCTAGCCCTAGCCCTAACCCTAACCCCAACCCTACCCCTTACCCTCACCCGTACCCTAATCCCAACCCATACACTAACATTAACCCATGCCCTAACACGTACCCTGACCCTAACACTTTTCCGTATCCTCTCCTGTACCCTAAATCTTACCGTTCGCTAACCCTAACCCTGGCCCTAAACATAACTCTCACACCAACCTCACAGCATACCCTAACCCGTACACTAAACTTAACCTGTACAAAAAAACTAACCCATGCCCTCACATGTACTTTGACGGTAACACGTTTCCGTACGCTCCCGTGTACCGTAAACCTTACCCGTTTGCTAACTCTAACCCTAGCCCTAACCCTAACCATAACAACAACCCTACCCATTTCCCTAACCTGTACCCTAATCCTTACCCGTACACTAACACTAATCAATGCCCTAACACGTAACCTGACCCTAACACTTTTCCATACCCACTCCTGTACCCTAAATCTTACCATTCACTAACCCTAACCCTATGTCTAAACCTAAACCTAACCCCAACCCTACACCTAACCCTAACACGTACCCTAATCCGAATCCGTACACTAACACTAACCTGTGCCCTAACATGAACCCTGACCCTAACTCGTTTCCATAAGCTCACCTGTACCCTAAATGTTACCTATTCGCTAACCCTAAACCCAACCCTACACCTAAACATAACCCCGACCCTACACCTTTCCCTAACCCATACCCTAATCCTGACCCGTACACTAACACTAACCCGTGCACTAACACGTACCCTGACCCTAACACTTTTCCGTATCCTCTCCAGTACCCTAAATCTTACCGTTCGCTAAACCTAGCCCTTTCCCTAAACATAACGCTAACACCCACCTTACACCATACACTAACCCATACACTAATCTTACCCCGTACACCAAAATGAAACAATGCCCTCACATGTACTTTGACACTAACACGTTTCCGTACCCTCCTGTGTACCGACAACCTTACCTGTTCGCTAACACTAACCCTAGGTCTAAGCCTAACACTATCCACAACCCTACACAAAATCCTAAGCCGTACCCTAATCCTAATCCGTACAATAACACTAACCTGTGCCCTAACACCAAGCCTGACCCTAACTCGTTTCCATATGCTTACCTGTACCCTGAATGTTACCTATTCGCTAACCCTAACCCTAACCCTAAACCTAACCCTAACCCCAATCCTACACCTTACCCTAATCCGTACTGTAATCCTAACCCGTACACTATACTAATCCGTGCCCTGACACATACATGGACCATAACACTTTTCTGTAACCTCACCTGTACCCTAAACCTTACATTTCGCCAACCCTAACCCTAGCCCTAAAGCTAAATCCATCTCCAACACTACACCTTACCCTAACACGTACACTAATCTTAACCCGTACACTAACACTGACCCATTCCCGCAAATGTATTTTGACCCTAAAACATTTCCGTACCCTCCCCTGTAACCTAAACCTTACCCGGTCGCGAACCCTAACCCTAGCTCTAAATCTAACCCTAACGCCAACCCTACACCTTACCCTAAACAATACCCTAAACCTAAACCGTACACTGACACTAACCAGTGCCCTGAAACGTACCCTGACCCTAACACTTTTCCATACCCTCACCTGCACGCTAAACCTAATCGTTAGGTAACCCTAACTGTAGACTTAAACCTAACCCTAACACCAACCCTACACCCTATTCTAACCCGTACCCTATATTTAACCCTAACACTAACCCATGCCCTCACACGTACTTTGACACTAAAACGTCTCCATACACTCACATGTACCATAAGCCTTAACCGTTCACTAAACCTATCCCTAACCCTAACGCCAACCCTAACCATTACCCTAACCCATACCCTAATCCTAACCATACATTAACACTAACACGTTTCCTAACACATAACCTGACACAAATGCTTTTCCGTACCCTCAACTGTACCCTAAAACTTACCCGTTCACTAACCCTAAGCCTAGCCCTAAACCTAACCCTAACCCCAACCCCACACCTTACCCTAAACTGTACGCTAATCCTGACACGTACACTGACACTAACAGGTGTCCTAACACATACCCTGACTCTAAAAGGTTTCCGTACCCTCACCTGTACCCTGAACCTTACTGGTTCTCTAACCGTAACCCTAGCCCTAAACATAACGCTAACACCAACCCTACACCATACCCTAACCCGTACACTAATCTTGACCCGTACACCAAAAATTATGCAATGCCATCACACGTACTTTGACACTAACACGTTTCCGTACACTCATGTACCATAAAACTTACCTGTTCGCTAACTCTAACCCTAGCCCTAAACTTAACCCTAACGCCAACCCTACACATTACCCTAACCCGTACCCTAATCCTAACCCATACACTAACACTACACGTGCCCTAACAGGTACCCTGACCATAACAGTTTTCCGTACACTCACCTGTACCCTAAACCATACCGTTTGCTATCCTTAACCCTAGACCTAAACGTAAAGCTAACCCCATCCCTAAACTTTACCCTAACGCGTACCCAATCCTAACCAGTACACTAACACTAATCCGTGCCTTAACACTTACCCTGACCCTAACACTTTTCCATACCCACACCTGAACCCTAAACCTTACCATTCACTAACCCTAACCCTAGGTCTAAACCTAACCCTAAATGCAACCCCAACCCAACACCTAACCCTAATATGTACCGTAATCCTAATCCTTAAACTAACACTAAGCTTTGCCCTAACACGAACCCTGGCCCTAACGCATTTCCATACACTCACCTGTACTCTAATGTTACCTATTCGCTAACCCTAACACTAGCCCTAAACCTAAACCTAACCCAAACCCTACACCTTACCCTAACCCATACCCTAATCATAACCCATACACTAACACTAACTCGTGCCCTAACACCTACCCTAACCCTACCCCTAACCCTACCCCTAAACCTAACCCTAACCCTAACACTAACCCTAACACTAACCCTAAACTTTACCATTTGTTAACCATAACCCTAGCCCCAAACCTAAACCTAACTACAACCCTACTCCTTACCCTAACACGTACACTAATCTTAACCCGTACACTAACACTAACCCAATACCGCACACGTACTTTGACAATAAGACATTTCCATATGCTCAGCTGTAACCTAAACCTTACGCGTTCACTAAAGTTAACCCCACCCCTAACACTAACCATAATGCCAACCCTACCAATTACCCTAACCCGTACCCTAATCCTAACCTGTAAAACCACACTAAACCCTCCCCTAACACGTACCCTGACGTTAACCCTTTTCCGTAACCTCACCTGTAACCTACACCTTACCGTTCGCTAACCCTAACCCTAGCCCTAAACCTAGACCAAACCCCAACCATACACCTTACCCTAACCCGTATGCTAATCCTAAGCCATACACTAACACTGACACGTGTCCTAACACATACACTAACCCTAACACTTTTCTGTACCATCACCTGTACCCTAAACCTGACATTTCGCTAACCCTAAACCTAGCCATAAAGCTAACCCTAACCCCAACCCTAAACCTTACCCAAACCGTACCCTAATCCTAACCAGTATACTAATACTAAGCCATGTCCTGACACGTACCCTGACCCTAACACTTTTCCGTACCCTCACCTGTACCCTAAACCTTACCCATTCGCTAACCCTAACACTAGCCCTAGCCCTAGCCCTAACCCTAACCCCAACCCTACTCCTTACCCTCACCCATACCCTAATCCCAACCCATACACTAACATTAACCCATGCCCTAACACGTACCCTGACCCTAACACTTTTCCGTATCCTCTCCTGTACCCTAAATCTTACCGTTCACTAACCCTAACCCTGGCCCTAAATATAACTCTCACACCAACCTCACAGCATACCCTAACCCGTACACTAAACTTAACCCGTACAAAAAAACTAACCCATGCCCTCACATGTACTTTGACGGTAACACGTTTCCGTACGCTCCCGTGTACCGTAAACCTTACCCGTTTGCTAACTCTAACCCTAGCCCTAACCCTAACCATAACAACAACCCTACCCATTTCCCTAACCTGTACCCTAATCCTTACCCGTACACTAACACTAATCAATGCCCTAACACGTACCCTGACCCTAACACTTTTCCATACCCACTCCTGTACCCTAAATCTTACCATTCACTAACCCTAACCCTATGTCTAAACCTAACCCTAACCCCAACCCTACACGTAACCCTAACACGTACCCTAATCCGAATCCGTACACTAACACTAACCTGTGCCCTAACATGAACCCTGACCCTAACTCGTTTCCATAAGCTCACCTGTACCCTAAATGTTACCTATTCGCTAACCCTAACCCCAACCCTACACCTAAACATAACCCCGACCCTACACCTTTCCCTAACCCATACCCTAATCCTGACCCATACACTAACACTAACCCGTGCCCTAACACGTACCCTGACCCTAACACTTTTCCGTATCCTCTCCAGTACCCTAAATCTTACCGTTCGCTAAACCTAGCCCTTTCCCTAAACATAACGCTAACACCCACCTTACACCATACACTAACCCATACACTAATCTTACCCCGTACACCAAAATGAAGCAATGCCCTCACATGTACTTTGACACTAACACGTTTCCGTACCCTCCTGTGTACCGACAACCTTACCTGTTCGCTAACACTAACCCTAGGTCTAAGCCTAACACTATCCACAACCCTACACAAAATCCTAAGCCGTACCCTAATCCTAATCCGTACAATAACACTAACCTGTGCCCTAACACCAAGCCTGACCCTAACTCGTTTCCATATGCTTACCTGTACCCTGAATGTTACCTATTCGCTAACCCTAACCCTAACCCTAAACCTAACCCTAACCCCAATCCTACACCTTACCCTAATCCGTACTGTAATCCTAACCCGTACCCTATACTAATCCGTGCCCTGACACATACATGGACCATAACACTTTTCTGTAACCTCACCTGTACCCTAAACCTTACATTTCGCCAACCCTAACCCTAGCCCTAAATCTAAATCCATCTCCAACACTACACCTTACCCTAACACGTACACTAATCTTAACCCGTACACTAACACTGACCCATTCCCGCAAATGTATTTTGACCCTAAAACATTTCCGTACCCTCCCCTGTATCCTAAACTTTACCCGGTCGCGAACCCTAACCCTAGCTCTAAATCTAACACTAACGCCAACCCTACACCTTACCCTAAACAGTACCCTAAACCTAAACCGTACACTGACACTAACCAGTGCCCTGAAATGTACCCTGACCCTAACACTTTTCCATACCCTCACCTGCACGCTAAACCTAATCGTTAGGTAACCCTAACTGTAGACTTAAACCTAACCCTAACACCAACCCTACACCCTATTCTAACCCGTACCCTATATTTAACCCTAACACTAACCCATGCCCTCACACGTACTTTGACACTAAAACGTCTCCATACACTCACATGTACCATAAGCCTTAACCGTTCACTAAACCTATCCCTAACCCTAACGCCAACCCTAACCATTACCCTAACCCATACCCTAATCCTAACCATACATTAACACTAACACGTTTCCTAACACATAACCTGACACAAATGCTTTTCCGTACCCTCAACTGTACCCTAAAACTTACCCGTTCACTAACCCTAAGCCTAGCCCTAAACCTAACCCTAACCCCAACCCCACACCTTACCCTAAACTGTACGCTAATCCTGACACGTACACTGACACTAACAGGTGTCCTAACACATACCCTGACTCTAAAAGGTTTCCGTACCCTCACCTGTACCCTGAACCTTACTGGTTCTCTAACGGTAACCCTAGCCCTAAACATAACGCTAACACCAACCCTACACCATACCCTAACCCGTACACTAATCTTGACCCGTACACCAAAAATTATGCAATGCCATCACACGTACTTTGACACTAACACGTTTCCGTACACTCATGTACCATAAAACTTACCTGTTCGCTAACTCTAACCCTAGCCCTAAACTTAACCCTAACGCCAACCCTACACGTTACCCTAACCCGTACCCTAATCCTAACCCATACACTAACACTACACGTGCCCTAACAGGTACCCTGACCATAACAGTTTTCCGTACACTCACCTGTACCCTAAACCATACCGTTTGCTATCCTTAACCCTAGACCTAAACGTAAAGCTAACCCCATCCCTAAACCTTACCCTAACGCGTACCCAATCCTAACCAGTACACTAACACTAATCCGTGCCTTAACACTTACCCTGACCCTAACACTTTTCCATACCCACACCTGAACCCTAAACCTTACCATTCACTAACCCTAACCCTAGGTCTAAACCTAACCCTAAATGCAACCCCAACCCAACACCTAACCCTAATATGTACCGTAATCCTAATCCTTAAACTAACACTAAGCTGTGCCCTAACACGAACCCTGGCCCTAACGCATTTCCATACACTCACCTGTACTCTAATGTTACCTATTCGCTAACCCTAACACTAGCCCTAAACCTAAACCTAACCCAAACCCTACACCTTACCCTAACCCATACCCTAATCATAACCCATACACTAACACTAACTCGTGCCCTAACACCTACCCTAACCCTACCCCTAACCCTACCCCTAAACCTAACCCTAACCCTAACACTAACCCTAACACTAACCCTAAACTTTACCACTTGTTAACCATAACCCTAGCCCCAAACCTAAACCTAACTACAACCCTACTCCTTACCCTAACATGTACACTAATCTTAACCCGTACACTAACACTAACCCAATACCGCACACGTACTTTGACAATAAGACATTTCCATATGCTCAGCTGTAACCTAAACCTTACGCGTTCACTAAAGTTAACCCCACCCCTAACACTAACCATAACGCCAACCCTACCAATTACCCTAACCCGTACCCTAATCCTAACCTGTAAAACCACACTAAACCCTGCCCTAACACGTACCCTGACACTAACACTTTTCCGTAACCTCACCTGTAACCTACACCTTACCGTTCGCTAACCCTAACCCTAGCCCTAAACCTAGACCAAACCCCAACCGTACACCTTACCCTAACCCGTATGCTAATCCTAAGCCATACACTAACACTGACACGTGTCCTAACACATACACTAACACTAACACTTTTCTGTACCATCACCTGTACCCTAAACCTGACATTTCGCTAACCCTAAACCTAGCCATAAAGCTAACCCTAACCCCAACCCTAAACCTTACCCAAACCGTACCCTAATCCTAACCAGTATACTAATACTAAGCCATGTCCTGACACGTACCCTGACCCTAACACTTTTCCGTACCCTCACCTGTACCCTAAACCTTACCCATTCGCTAACCCTAACACTAGCCCTAGCCCTAGCCCTAACCCTAACCCCAACCCTACTCCTTACCCTCACCCATACCCTAATCCCAACCCATACACTAACATTAACCCATGCCCTAACACGTACCCTGACCCTAACACTTTTCCGTATCCTCTCCTGTACCCTAAATCTTACCGTTCACTAACCCTAACCCTGGCCCTAAATATAACTCTCACACCAACCTCACAGCATACCCTAACCCGTACACTAAACTTAACCCGTACAAAAAAACTAACCCATGCCCTCACATGTACTTTGACGGTAACACGTTTCCGTACGCTCCCGTGTACCGTAAACCTTACCCGTTTGCTAACTCTAACCCTAGCCCTAACCCTAACCATAACAACAACCCTACCCATTTCCCTAACCTGTACCCTAATCCTTACCCGTACACTAACACTAATCAATGCCCTAACACGTACCCTGACCCTAACACTTTTCCATACCCACTCCTGTACCCTAAATCTTACCATTCACTAACCCTAACCCTATGTCTAAACCTAACCCTAACCCCAACCCTACACCTAACCCTAACACGTACCCTAATCCGAATCTGTACACTAACACTAACATGTGCCCTAACATGAACCCTGACCCTAACTCGTTTCCATAAGCTCACCTGTACCCTAAATGTTACCTATTCGCTAACCCTAACCCCAACCCTACACCTAAACATAACCCCAACCCTACACCTTTCCCTAACCCATACCCTAATCCTGACCCGTACACTAACACTAACCCGTGCCCTAACACATACCCTGACCCTAACACTTTTCCGTATCCTCTCCAGTACCCTAAATCTTACCGTTCGCTAAACCTAGCCCTTTCCCTAAACATAACGCTAACACCCACCTTACACCATACACTAACCCATACACTAATCTTACCCCGTACACCAAAATGAAGCAATGCCCTCACATGTACTTTGACACTAACACGTTTCCGTACCCTCCTGTGTACCGACAACCTTACCTGTTCGCTAACACTAACCCTAGGTCTAAGCCTAACACTATCCACAACCCTACACAAAATCCTAAGCCGTACCCTAATCCTAATCCGTACAATAACACTAACCTGTGCCCTAACACCAAGCCTGACCCTAACTCGTTTCCATATGCTTACCTGTACCCTGAATGTTACCTATTCGCTAACCCTAACCCTAACCCTAAACCTAACCCTAACCCCAATCCTACACCTTACCCTAATCCGTACTGTAATCCTAACCCGTACCCTATACTAATCCGTGCCCTGACACATACATGGACCATAACACTTTTCTGTAACCTCACCTGTACCCTAAACCTTACATTTCGCCAACCCTAACCCTAGCCCTAAAGCTAAATGTAACTCCAACACTACACCTTACCCTAACACGTACACTAATCTTAACCCGTACACTAACACTGACCCATTCCCGCAAATGTATTTTGACCCTAAAACATTTCCGTACCCTCCCCTGTAACCTAAACCTTACCCGGTCGCGAACCCTAACCCTAGCTCTAAATCTAACCCTAACGCCAACCCTACACCTTACCCTAAACAATACCCTAAACCTAAACCGTACACTGACACTAACCAGTGCCCTGAAACGTACCCTGACCCTAACACTTTTCCATACCCTCACCTGCACGCTAAACCTAATCGTTAGGTAACCCTAACTGTAGACTTAAACCTAACCCTAACACCAACCCTACACCCTATTCTAACCCGTACCCTATATTTAACCCTAACACTAACCCATGCCCTCACACGTACTTTGACACTAAAACGTCTCCATACACTCACATGTACCATAAGCCTTAACCGTTCACTAAACCTATCCCTAACCCTAACGCCAACCCTAACCATTACCCTAACCCATACCCTAATCCTAACCATACATTAACACTAACACGTTTCCTAACACATAACCTGACCCAAATGCTTTTCTGTACCCTCAACTGTACCCTAAAACTTACCCGTTCACTAACCCTAAGCCTAGCCCTAAACCTAACCCTAACCCCAACCCCACACCTTACCCTAAACTGTACGCTAATCCTGACACGTACACTGACACTAACAGGTGTCCTAACACATACCCTGACTCTAAAAGGTTTCCGTACCCTCACCTGTACCCTGAACCTTACTGGTTCACTAAACGTAACCCTAGCCCTAAACATAACGCTAACACCAACCCTACACCATACTCTAACCCGTACACTAATCTTGACCCGTACACCAAAATTATGCAATGCCATCACACGTACTTTGACACTAACACGTTTCCGTACACTCATGTACCATAAAACTTACCTGTTCGCTAACTCTAACCCTAGCCCTAAACTTAACCCTAACGCCAACCCTACACATTACCCTAACCCGTACCCTAATCCTAACCCATACACTAACACTACACGTGCCCTAACAGGTACCCTGACCATAACAGTTTTCCGTACACTCACCTGTACCCTAAACCATACCGTTTGCTATCCTTAACCCTAGACCTAAACGTAAAGCTAACCCCATCCCTAAACCTTACCCTAACGCGTACCCAATCCTAACCAGTACACTAACACTAATCCGTGCCTTAACACTTACCCTGACCCTAACACTTTTCCATACCCTCACCTGAACCCTAAACCTTACCATTCACTAACCCTAACCCTAGGTCTAAACCTAACCCTAAATGCAACCCCAACCCAACACCTAACCCTAACATGTACCGTAATCCTAATCCTTAAACTAACACTAAGCTGTGCCCTAACACAAACCCTGGCCCTAACGCATTTCCATACACTCACCTGTACTCTAATGTTACCTATTCGCTAACCCTAACACTAGCCCTAAACCTAAACCTAACCCAAAGCCTACACCTTACCCTAACCCATACCCTAATCATAACCCATACACTAACACTAACTCGTGCCCTAACACCTACCCTAACCCTACCCCTAACCCTACCCCTAACCCTAACCCTAACCCTAACACTAACCCTAAACTTTACCATTTGTTAACCATAACCCTAGCCCCAAACCTAAACCTAACTACAACCCTACTCCTTACCCTAACACGTACACTAATCTTAACCCGTACACTAACACTAACCCAATACCGCACACGTACTTTGACAATAAGACATTTCCATATGCTCAGCTGTAACCTAAACCTTACGCGTTCACTAAAGTTAACCCCACCCCTAACACTAACCATAACGCCAACCCTACCAATTACCCTAACCCGTACCCTAATCCTAACCTGTAAACCCACACTAAACCCTGCCCTAACACGTACCCTGACACTAACACTTTTCCGTAACCTCACCTGTAACCTACACCTTACCGTTCGCTAACCCTAACCCTAGCCCTAAACCTAGACCAAACCCCAACCATACACCTTACCCTAACCCGTATGCTAATCCTAAGCCATACACTAACACTGACACGTGTCCTAACACATACACTAACCCTAACACTTTTCTGTACCATCACCTGTACCCTAAACCTGACATTTCGCTAACCCTAAACCTAGCCATAAAGCTAACCCTAACCCCAACCCTAAACCTTACCCAAACCGTACCCTAATCCTAACCAGTATACTAATACTAAGCCATGTCCTGACACGTACCCTGACCCTAACACTTTTCCGTACCCTCACCTGTACCCTAAACCTTACCCATTCGCTAACCCTAACCCTAGCCCTAGCCCTAGCCCTAACCCTAACCCCAACCCTACCCCTTACCCTCACCCGTACCCTAATCCCAACCCATACACTAACATTAACCCATGCCCTAACACGTACCCTGACCCTAACACTTTTCCGTATCCTCTCCTGTACCCTAAATCTTACCATTCGCTAACCCTAACCCTGGCCCTAAACATAACTCTCACACCAACCTCACAGCATACCCTAACCCGTACACTAAACTTAACCTGTACAAAAAAACTAACCCATGCCCTCACATGTACTTTGACGGTAACACGTTTCCGTACGCTCCCGTGTACCGTAAACCTTACCCGTTTGCTAACTCTAACCCTAGCCCTAACCCTAACCATAACAACAACCCTACCCATTTCCCTAACCTGTACCCTAATCCTTACCCGTACACTAACACTAATCAATGCCCTAACACGTAACCTGACCCTAACACTTTTCCATACCCACTCCTGTACCCTAAATCTTACCATTCACTAACCCTAACCCTATGTCTAAACCTAACCCTAACCCCAACCCTACACCTAACCCTAACACGTACCCTAATCCGAATCCGTACACTAACACTAACCTGTGCCCTAACATGAACCCTGACCCTAACTCGTTTCCATAAGCTCACCTGTACCCTAAATGTTACCTATTCGCTAACCCTAAACCCAACCCTACACCTAAACATAACCCCGACCCTACACCTTTCCCTAACCCGTACCCTAATCCTGACCCATACACTAACACTAACCCGTGCACTAACACGTACCCTGACCCTAACACTTTTCCGTATCCTCTCCAGTACCCTAAATCTTACCGTTCGCTAAACCTAGCCCTTTCCCTAAACATAACGCTAACACCCACCTTACACCATACACTAACCCATACACTAATCTTACCCCGTACACCAAAATGAAACAATGCCCTCACATGTACTTTGACACTAACACGTTTCCGTACCCTCCTGTGTACCGACAACCTTACCTGTTCGCTAACACTAACCCTAGGTCTAAGCCTAACACTATCCACAACCCTACACAAAATCCTAAGCCGTACCCTAATCCTAATCCGTACAATAACACTAACCTGTGCCCTAACACCAAGCCTGACCCTAACTCGTTTCCATATGCTTACCTGTACCCTGAATGTTACCTATTCGCTAACCCTAACCCTAACCCTAAACCTAACCCTAACCCCAATCCTACACCTTACCCTAATCCGTACTGTAATCCTAACCCGTACACTATACTAATCCGTGCCCTGACACATACATGGACCATAACACTTTTCTGTAACCTCACCTGTACCCTAAACCTTACATTTCGCCAACCCTAACCCTAGCCCTAAAGCTAAATGTAACTCCAACACTACACCTTACCCTAACACGTACACTAATCTTAACCCGTACACTAACACTGACCCATTCCCGCAAATGTATTTTGACCCTAAAACATTTCCGTACCCTCCCCTGTAACCTAAACCTTACCCGGTCGCGAACCCTAACCCTAGCTCTAAATCTAACCCTAACGCCAACCCTACACCTTACCCTAAACAATACCCTAAACCTAAACCGTACACTGACACTAACCAGTGCCCTGAAACGTACCCTGACCCTAACACTTTTCCATACCCTCACCTGCACGCTAAACCTAATCGTTAGGTAACCCTAACTGTAGACTTAAACCTAACCCTAACACCAACCCTACACCCTATTCTAACCCGTACCCTATATTTAACCCTAACACTAACCCATGCCCTCACACGTACTTTGACACTAAAACGTCTCCATACACTCACATGTACCATAAGCCTTAACCGTTCACTAAACCTATCCCTAACCCTAACGCCAACCCTAACCATTACCCTAACCCATACCCTAATCCTAACCATACATTAACACTAACACGTTTCCTAACACATAACCTGACACAAATGCTTTTCCGTACCCTCAACTGTACCCTAAAACTTACCCGTTCACTAACCCTAAGCCTAGCCCTAAACCTAACCCTAACCCCAACCCCACACCTTACCCTAAACTGTACGCTAATCCTGACACGTACACTGACACTAACAGGTGTCCTAACACATACCCTGACTCTAAAAGGTTTCCGTACCCTCACCTGTACCCTGAACCTTACTGGTTCTCTAACCGTAACCCTAGCCCTAAACATAACGCTAACACCAACCCTACACCATACCCTAACCCGTACACTAATCTTGACCCGTACACCAAAAATTATGCAATGCCATCACACGTACTTTGACACTAACACGTTTCCGTACACTCATGTACCATAAAACTTACCTGTTCGCTAACTCTAACCCTAGCCCTAAACTTAACCCTAACGCCAACCCTACACGTTACCCTAACCCGTACCCTAATCCTAACCCATACACTAACACTACACGTGCCCTAACAGGTACCCTGACCATAACAGTTTTCCGTACACTCACCTGTACCCTAAACCATACCGTTTGCTATCCTTAACCCTAGACCTAAACGTAAAGCTAAACCCATCCCTAAACTTTACCCTAACGCGTACCCAATCCTAACCAGTACACTAACACTAATCCGTGCCTTAACACTTACCCTGACCCTAACACTTTTCCATACCCACACCTGAACCCTAAACCTTACCATTCACTAACCCTAACCCTAGGTCTAAACCTAACCCTAAATGCAACCCCAACCCAACACCTAACCCTAATATGTACCGTAATCCTAATCCTTAAACTAACACTAAGCTGTGCCCTAACATGAACCCTGGCCCTAACGCATTTCCATACACTCACCTGTACTCTAATGTTACCTATTCGCTAACCCTAACACTAGCCCTAAACCTAAACCTAACCCAAACCCTACACCTTACCCTAACCCATACCCTAATCATAACCCATACACTAACACTAACTCGTGCCCTAACACCTACCCTAACCCTACACCTAACCCTACCCCTAAACCTAACCCTAACCCTAACACTAACCCTAACACTAACCCTAAACTTTACCATTTGTTAACCATAACCCTAGCCCCAAACCTAAACCTAACTACAACCCTACTCCTTACCCTAACACGTACACTAATCTTAACCCGTACACTAACACTAACCCAATACCGCACACGTACTTTGACAATAAGACATTTCCATATGCTCAGCTGTAACCTAAACCTTACGCGTTCACTAAAGTTAACCCCACCCCTAACACTAACCATAACGCCAACCCTACCAATTACCCTAACCCGTACCCTAATCCTAACCTGTAAAACCACACTAAACCCTGCCCTAACACGTACCCTGACACTAACCCTTTTCCGTAACCTCACCTGTAACCTACACCTTACCGTTCGCTAACCCTAACCCTAGCCCTAAACCTAGACCAAACCCCAACCATACACCTTACCCTAACCCGTATGCTAATCCTAAGCCATACACTAACACTGACACGTGTCCTAACACATACACTAACCCTAACACTTTTCTGTACCATCACCTGTACCCTAAACCTGACATTTCGCTAACCCTAAACCTAGCCATAAAGCTAACCCTAACCCCAACCCTAAACCTTACCCAAACCGTACCCTAATCCTAACCAGTATACTAATACTAAGCCATGTCCTGACACGTACCCTGACCCTAACACTTTTCCGTACCCTCACCTGTACCCTAAACCTTACCCATTCGCTAACCCTAACACTAGCCCTAGCCCTAGCCCTAACCCTAACCCCAACCCTACTCCTTACCCTCACCCATACCCTAATCCCAACCCATACACTAACATTAACCCATGCCCTAACACGTACCCTGACCCTAACACTTTTCCGTATCCTCTCCTGTACCCTAAATCTTACCGTTCACTAACCCTAACCCTGGCCCTAAATATAACTCTCACACCAACCTCACAGCATACCCTAACCCGTACACTAAACTTAACCCGTACAAAAAAACTAACCCATGCCCTCACATGTACTTTGACGGTAACACGTTTCCGTACGCTCCCGTGTACCGTAAACCTTACCCGTTTGCTAACTCTAACCCTAGCCCTAACCCTAACCATAACAACAACCCTACCCATTTCCCTAACCTGTACCCTAATCCTTACCCGTACACTAACACTAATCAATGCCCTAACACGTACCCTGACCCTAACACTTTTCCATACCCACTCCTGTACCCTAAATCTTACCATTCACTAACCCTAACCCTATGTCTAAACCTAACCCTAACCCCAACCCTACACGTAACCCTAACACGTACCCTAATCCGAATCCGTACACTAACACTAATCTGTGCCCTAACATGAACCCTGACCCTAACTCGTTTCCATAAGCTCACCTGTACCCTAAATGTTACCTATTCGCTAACCCTAACCCCAACCCTACACCTAAACATAACCCCAACCCTACACCTTTCCCTAACCCATACCCTAATCCTGACCCATACACTAACACTAACCCGTGCCCTAACACGTACCCTGACCCTAACACTTTTCCGTATCCTCTCCAGTACCCTAAATCTTACCGTTCGCTAAACCTAGCCCTTTTCCTAAACATAACGTTAACACCCACCTTACACCATACACTAACCCATACACTAATCTTACCCCGTACACCAAAATGAAGCAATGCCCTCACATGTACTTTGACACTAACACGTTTCCGTACCCTCCTGTGTACCGACAACCTTACCTGTTCGCTAACACTAACCCTAGGTCTAAGCCTAACACTATCCACAACCCTACACAAAATCCTAAGCCGTACCCTAATCCTAATCCGTACAATAACACTAACCTGTGCCCTAACACCAAGCCTGACCCTAACTCGTTTCCATATGCTTACCTGTACCCTGAATGTTACCTATTCGCTAACCCTAACCCTAACCCTAAACCTAACCCTAACCCCAATCCTACACCTTACCCTAATCCGTACTGTAATCCTAACCCGTACCCTATACTAATCCGTGCCCTGACACATACATGGACCATAACACTTTTCTGTAACCTCACCTGTACCCTAAACCTTACATTTCGCCAACCCTAACCCTAGCCCTAAAGCTAAATCCATCTCCAACACTACACCTTACCCTAACACGTACACTAATCTTAACCCGTACACTAACACTGACCCATTCCCGCAAATGTATTTTGACCCTAAAACATTTCCGTACCCTCCCCTGTAACCTAAACCTTACCCGGTTGCGAACCCTAACCCTAGCTCTAAATCTAACCCTAACGCCAACCCTACACCTTACCCTAAACAATACCCTAAACCTAAACCGTACACTGACACTAACCAGTGCCCTGAAACGTACCCTGACCCTAACACTTTTCCATACCCTCACCTGCACGCTAAACCTAATCGTTAGGTAACCCTAACTGTAGACTTAAACCTAACCCTAACACCAACCCTACACCCTATTCTAACCCGTACCCTATATTTAACCCTAACACTAACCCATGCCCTCACACGTACTTTGACACTAAAACGTCTCCATACACTCACATGTACCATAAGCCTTAACCGTTCACTAAACCTATCCCTAACCCTAACGCCAACCCTAACCATTACCCTAACCCATACCCTAATCCTAACCATACATTAACACTAACACGTTTCCTAACACATAACCTGACACAAATGCTTTTCCGTACCCTCAACTGTACCCTAAAACTTACCCGTTCACTAACCCTAAGCCTAGCCCTAAACCTAACCCTAACCCCAACCCCACACCTTACCCTAAACTGTACGCTAATCCTGACACGTACACTGACACTAACAGGTGTCCTAACACATACCCTGACTCTAAAAGGTTTCCGTACCCTCACCTGTACCCTGAACCTTACTGGTTCTCTAACCGTAACCCTAGCCCTAAACATAACGCTAACACCAACCCTACACCATACCCTAACCCGTACACTAATCTTGACCCGTACACCAAAAATTATGCAATGCCATCACACGTACTTTGACACTAACACGTTTCCGTACACTCATGTACCATAAAACTTACCTGTTCGCTAACTCTAACCCTAGCCCTAAACTTAACCCTAACGCCAACCCTACACGTTACCCTAACCCGTACCCTAATCCTAACCCATACACTAACACTACACGTGCCCTAACAGGTACCCTGACCATAACAGTTTTCCGTACACTCACCTGTACCCTAAACCATACCGTTTGCTATCCTTAACCCTAGACCTAAACGTAAAGCTAACCCCATCCCTAAACCTTACCCTAACGCGTACCCAATCCTAACCAGTACACTAACACTAATCCGTGCCTTAACACTTACTCTGACCCTAACACTTTTCCATACCCACACCTGAATCCTAAACCTTACCATTCACTAACCCTAACCCTAGGTCTAAACCTAACCCTAAATGCAACCCCAACCCAACACCTAACCCTAATATGTACCGTAATCCTAATCCTTAAACTAACACTAAGCTGTGCCCTAACACGAACCCTGGCCCTAACGCATTTCCATACGCTCACCTGTACTCTAATGTTACCTATTCGCTAACCCTAACACTAGCCCTAAACCTAAACCTAACCCAAACCCTACACCTTACCCTAACCCATACCCTAATCATAACCCATACACTAACACTAACTCGTGCCCTAACACCTACCCTAACCCTACCCCTAACCCTACCCCTAAACCTAACCCTAACACTAACCCTAACACTAACCGTAAACTTTACCACTTGTTAACCATAACCCTAGCCCCAAACCTAAACCTAACTACAACCCTACTCCTTACCCTAACACGTACACTAATCTTAACCCGTACACTAACACTAACCCAATACCGCACACGTACTTTGACAATAAGACATTTCCATATGCTCAGCTATAACCTAAACCTTACGCGTTCACTAAAGTTAACCCCACCCCTAACACTAACCATAACGCTAACCCTACCAATTACCCTAACCCGTACCCTAATCCTAACCTGTAAAACCACACTAAACCCTGCCCTAACACGTACCCTGACACTAACACTTTTCCGTAACCTCACCTGTAACCTACACCTTACCGTTCGCTAACCCTAACCCTAGCCCTAAACCTAGACCAAACCCCAACCGTACACCTTACCCTAACCCGTATGCTAATCCTAAGCCATACACTAACACTGACACGTGTCCTAACACATACACTAACACTAACACTTTTCTGTACCATCACCTGTACCCTAAACCTGACATTTCGCTAACCCTAAACCTAGCCATAAAGCTAACCCTAACCCCAACCCTAAACCTTACCCAAACCGTACCCTAATCCTAACCAGTATACTAATACTAAGCCATGTCCTGACACGTACCCTGACCCTAACACTTTTCCGTACCCTCACCTGTACCCTAAACCTTACCCATTCGCTAACCCTAACACTAGCCCTAGCCCTAGCCCTAACCCTAACCCCAACCCTACTCCTTACCCTCACCCATACCCTAATCCCAACCCATACACTAACATTAACCCATGCCCTAACACGTACCCTGACCCTAACACTTTTCCGTATCCTCTCCTGTACCCTAAATCTTACCGTTCACTAACCCTAACCCTGGCCCTAAATATAACTCTCACACCAACCTCACAGCATACCCTAACCCGTACACTAAACTTAACCCGTACAAAAAAACTAACCCATGCCCTCACATGTACTTTGACGGTAACACGTTTCCGTACGCTCCCGTGTACCGTAAACCTTACCCGTTTGCTAACTCTAACCCTAGCCCTAACCCTAACCATAACAACAACCCTACCCATTTCCCTAACCTGTACCCTAATCCTTACCCGTACACTAACACTAATCAATGCCCTAACACGTACCCTGACCCTAACACTTTTCCATACCCACTCCTGTACCCTAAATCTTACCATTCACTAACCCTAACCCTATGTCTAAACCTAACCCTAACCCCAACCCTACACCTAACCCTAACACGTACCCTAATCCGAATCTGTACACTAACACTAACATGTGCCCTAATATGAACCCTGACCCTAACTCGTTTCCATAAGCTCACCTGTACCCTAAATGTTACCTATTCGCTAACCCTAACCCCAACCCTACACCTAAACATAACCCCGACCCTACACCTTTCCCTAACCCATACCCTAATCCTGACCCGTACACTAACACTAACCCGTGCCCTAACACGTACCCTGACCCTAACACTTTTCCGTATCCTCTCCAGTACCCTAAATCTTACCGTTCGCTAAACCTAGCCCTTTCCCTAAACATAACGCTAACACCCACCTTACACCATACACTAACCCATACACTAATCTTACCCCGTACACCAAAATGAAGCAATGCCCTCACATGTACTTTGACACTAACACGTTTCCGTACCCTCCTGTGTACCGACAACCTTACCTGTTCGCTAACACTAACCCTAGGTCTAAGCCTAACACTATCCACAACCCTACACAAAATCCTAAGCCGTACCCTAATCCTAATCCGTACAATAACACTAACCTGTGCCCTAACACCAAGCCTGACCCTAACTCGTTTCCATATGCTTACCTGTACCCTGAATGTTACCTATTCGCTAACCCTAACCCTAACCCTAAACCTAACCCTAACCCCAATCCTACACCTTACCCTAATCCGTACTGTAATCCTAACCCGTACCCTATACTAATCCGTGCCCTGACACATACATGGACCATAACACTTTTCTGTAACCTCACCTGTACCCTAAACCTTACATTTCGCCAACCCTAACCCTAGCCCTAAAGCTAAATCTAACTCCAACACTACACCTTACCCTAACACGTACACTAATCTTAACCCGTACACTAACACTGACCCATTCCCGCAAATGTATTTTGACCCTAAAACATTTCCGTACCCTCCCCTGTAACCTAAACCTTACCCGGTCGCGAACCCTAACCCTAGCTCTAAATCTAACCCTAACGCCAACCCTACACCTTACCCTAAACAATACCCTAAACCTAAACCGTACACTGACACTAACCAGTGCCCTGAAACGTACCCTGACCCTAACACTTTTCCATACCCTCACCTGCACGCTAAACCTAATCATTAGGTAACCCTAACTGTAGACTTAAACCTAACCCTAACACCAACCCTACACCCTATTCTAACCCGTACCCTATATTTAACCCTAACACTAACCCATGCCCTCACACGTACTTTGACACTAAAACGTCTCCATACACTCACATGTACCATAAGCCTTAACCGTTCACTAAACCTATCCCTAACCCTAACGCCAACCCTAACCATTACCCTAACCCATACCCTAATCCTAACCATACATTAACACTAACACGTTTCCTAACACATAACCTGACCCAAATGCTTTTCTGTACCCTCAACTGTACCCTAAAACTTACCCGTTCACTAACCCTAAGCCTAGCCCTAAACCTAACCCTAACCCCAACCCCACACCTTACCCTAAACTGTACGCTAATCCTGACACGTACACTGACACTAACAGGTGTCCTAACACATACCCTGACTCTAAAAGGTTTCCGTACCCTCACCTGTACCCTGAACCTTACTGGTTCACTAAACGTAACCCTAGCCCTAAACATAACGCTAACACCAACCCTACACCATACCCTAACCCGTACACTAATCTTGACCCGTACACCAAAATTATGCAATGCCATCACACGTACTTTGACACTAACACGTTTCCGTACACTCATGTACCATAAAACTTACCTGTTCGCTAACTCTAACCCTAGCCCTAAACTTAACCCTAACGCCAACCCTACACATTACCCTAACCCGTACCCTAATCCTAACCCATACACTAACACTACACGTGCCCTAACAGGTACCCTGACCATAACAGTTTTCCGTACACTCACCTGTACCCTAAACCATACCGTTTGCTATCCTTAACCCTAGACCTAAACGTAAAGCTAACCCCATCCCTAAACCTTACCCTAACGCGTACCCAATCCTAACCAGTACACTAACACTAATCCGTGCCTTAACACTTACCCTGACCCTAACACTTTTCCATACCCACACCTGAACCCTAAACCTTACCATTCACTAACCCTAACCCTAGGTCTAAACCTAACCCTAAATGCAACCCCAACCCAACACCTAACCCTAACATGTACCGTAATCCTAATCCTTAAACTAACACTAAGCTGTGCCCTAACACGAACCCTGGCCCTAACGCATTTCCATACACTCACCTGTACTCTAATGTTACCTATTCGCTAACCCTAACACTAGCTCTAAACCTAAACCTAACCCAAAGCCTACACCTTACCCTAACCCATACCCTAATCATAACCCATACACTAACACTAACTCGTGCCCTAACACCTACCCTAACCCTACCCCTAACCCTACCCCTAACCCTAACCCTAACCCTAACACTAACCCTAAACTTTACCATTTGTTAACCATAACCCTAGCCCCAAACCTAAACCTAACTACAACCCTACTCCTTACCCTAACACGTACACTAATCTTAACCCGTACACTAACACTAACCCAATACCGCACACGTACTTTGACAATAAGACATTTCCATATGCTCAGCTGTAACCTAAACCTTACGCGTTCACTAAAGTTAACCCCACCCCTAACACTAACCATAACGCCAACCCTACCAATTACCCTAACCCGTACCCTAATCCTAACCTGTAAACCCACACTAAACCCTGCCCTAACACGTACCCTGACACTAACACTTTTCCGTAACCTCACCTGTAACCTACACCTTACCGTTCGCTAACCCTAACCCTAGCCCTAAACCTAGACCAAACCCCAACCGTACACCTTACCCTAACCCGTATGCTAATCCTAAGCCATACACTAACACTGACACGTGTCCTAACACATACACTAACCCTAACACTTTTCTGTACCATCACCTGTACCCTAAACCTGACATTTCGCTAACCCTAAACCTAGCCATAAAGCTAACCCTAACCCCAACCCTAAACCTTACCCAAACCGTACCCTAATCCTAACCAGTATACTAATACTAAGCCATGTCCTGACACGTACCCTGACCCTAACACTTTTCCGTACCCTCACCTGTACCCTAAACCTTACCCATTCGCTAACCCTAACCCTAGCCCTAGCCCTAGCCCTAACCCTAACCCCAACCCTACCCCTTACCCTCACCCGTACCCTAATCCCAACCCATACACTAACATTAACCCATGCCCTAACACGTACCCTGACCCTAACACTATTCCGTATCCTCTCCTGTACCCTAAATCTTACCATTCGCTAACCCTAACCCTGGCCCTAAACATAACTCTCACACCAACCTCACAGCATACCCTAACCGGTACACTAAACTTAACCTGTACAAAAAAACTAACCCATGCCCTCACATGTACTTTGACGGTAACACGTTTCCGTACGCTCCCGTGTACCGTAAACCTTACCCGTTTGCTAACTCTAACCCTAGCCCTAACCCTAACCATAACAACAACCCTACCCATTTCCCTAACCTGTACCCTAATCCTTACCCGTACACTAACACTAATCAATGCCCTAACACGTAACCTGACCCTAACACTTTTCCATACCCACTCCTGTACCCTAAATCTTACCATTCACTAACCCTAACCCTATGTCTAAACCTAACCCTAACCCCAACCCTACACCTAACCCTAACACGTACCCTAATCCGAATCCGTACACTAACACTAACCTGTGCCCTAACATGAACCCTGACCCTAACTCGTTTCCATAAGCTCACCTGTACCCTAAATGTTACCTATTCGCTAACCCTAAACCCAACCCTACACCTAAACATAACCCCGACCCTACACCTTTCCCTAACCCATACCCTAATCCTGACCCATACACTAACACTAACCCGTGCACTAACACGTACCCTGACCCTAACACTTTTCCGTATCCTCTCCAGTACCCTAAATCTTACCGTTCACTAAACCTAGCCCTTTCCCTAAACATAACGTTAACACCCACCTTACACCATACACTAACCCATACACTAATCTTACCCCGTACACCAAAATGAAACAATGCCCTCACATGTACTTTGACACTAACACGTTTCCGTACCCTCCTGTGTACCGACAACCTTACCTGTTCGCTAACACTAACCCTAGGTCTAAGCCTAACACTATCCACAACCCTACACAAAATCCTAAGCCGTACCCTAATCCTAATCCGTACAATAACACTAACCTGTGCCCTAACACCAAGCCTGACCCTAACTCGTTTCCATATGCTTACCTGTACCCTGAATGTTACCTATTCGCTAACCCTAACCCTAACCCTAAACCTAACCCTAACCCCAATCCTACACCTTACCCTAATCCGTACTGTAATCCTAACCCGTACCCTATACTAATCCGTGCCCTGACACATACATGGACCATAACACTTTTCTGTAACCTCACCTGTACCCTAAACCTTACATTTCGCCAACCCTAACCCTAGCCCTAAAGCTAAATCTAACTCCAACACTACACCTTACCCTAACACGTACACTAATCTTAACCCGTACACTAACACTGACCCATTCCCGCAAATGTATTTTGACCCTAAAACATTTCCGTACCCTCCCCTGTAACCTAAACCTTACCCGGTCGCGAACCCTAACCCTAGCTCTAAATCTAACCCTAACGCCAACCCTACACCTTACCCTAAACAATACCCTAAACCTAAACCGTACACTGACACTAACCAGTGCCCTGAAACGTACCCTGACCCTAACACTTTTCCATACCCTCACCTGCACGCTAAACCTAATCGTTAGGTAACCCTAACTGTAGACTTAAACCTAACCCTAACACCAACCCTACACCCTATTCTAACCCGTACCCTATATTTAACCCTAACACTAACCCATGCCCTCACACGTACTTTGACACTAAAACGTCTCCATACACTCACATGTACCATAAGCCTTAACCGTTCACTAAACCTATCCCTAACCCTAACGCCAACCCTAACCATTACCCTAACCCATACCCTAATCCTAACCATACATTAACACTAACACGTTTCCTAACACATAACCTGACACAAATGCTTTTCCGTACCCTCAACTGTACCCTAAAACTTACCCGTTCACTAACCCTAAGCCTAGCCCTAAACCTAACCCTAACCCCAACCCCACACCTTACCCTAAACTGTACGCTAATCCTGACACGTACACTGACACTAACAGGTGTCCTAACACATACCCTGACTCTAAAAGGTTTCCGTACCCTCACCTGTACCCTGAACCTTACTGGTTCTCTAACCGTAACCCTAGCCCTAAACATAACGCTAACACCAACCCTACACCATACCCTAACCCGTACACTAATCTTGACCCGTACACCAAAAATTATGCAATGCCATCACACGTACTTTGACACTAACACGTTTCCGTACACTCATGTACCATAAAACTTACCTGTTCGCTAACTCTAACCCTAGCCCTAAACTTAACCCTAACGCCAACCCTACACGTTACCCTAACCCGTACCCTAATCCTAACCCATACACTAACACTACACGTGCCCTAACAGGTACCCTGACCATAACAGTTTTCCGTACACTCACCTGTACCCGAAACCATACCGTTTGCTATCCTTAACCCTAGACCTAAACGTAAAGCTAACCCCATCCCTAAACCTTACCCTAATGCGTACCCAATCCTAACCAGTACACTAACACTAATCCGTGCCTTAACACTTACCCTGACCCTAACACTTTTCCATACCCACACCTGAACCCTAAACCTTACCATTCACTAACCCTAACCCTAGGTCTAAACCTAACCCTAAATGCAACCCCAACCCAACACCTAACCCTAATATGTACCGTAATCCTAATCCTTAAACTAACACTAAGCTGTGCCCTAACACGAACCCTGGCCCTAACGCATTTCCATACACTCACCTGTACTCTAATGTTACCTATTCGCTAACCCTAACACTAGCCCTAAACCTAAACCTAACCCAAACCCTACACCTTACCCTAACCCATACCCTAATCATAACCCATACACTAACACTAACTCGTGCCCTAACACCTACCCTAACCCTACCCCTAACCCTACCCCTAAACCTAACCCTAACCCTAACACTAACCCTAACACTAACCCTAAACTTTACCATTTGTTAACCATAACCCTAGCCCCAAACCTAAACCTAACTACAACCCTACTCCTTACCCTAACACGTACACTAATCTTAACCCGTACACTAACACTAACCCAATACCGCACACGTACTTTGACAATAAGACATTTCCATATGCTCAGCTGTAAGCTAAACCTTACGCGTTCACTAAAGTTAACCCCACCCCTAACACTAACCATAACGCCAACCCTACCAATTACCCTAACCCGTACCCTAATCCTAACCTGTAAAACCACACTAAACCCTGCCCTAACACGTACCCTGACACTAACCCTTTTCCGTAACCTCACCTGTAACCTACACCTTACCGTTCGCTAACCCTAACCCTAGCCCTAAACCTAGACCAAACCCCAACCATACACCTTACCCTAACCCGTATGCTAATCCTAAGCCATACACTAACACTGACACGTGTCCTAACACATACACTAACCCTAACACTTTTCTGTACCATCACCTGTACCCTAAACCTGACATTTCGCTAACCCTAAACCTAGCCATAAAGCTAACCCTAACCCCAACCCTAAACCTTACCCAAACCGTACCCTAATCCTAACCAGTATACTAATACTAAGCCATGTCCTGACACGTACCCTGACCCTAACACTTTTCCGTACCCTCACCTGTACCCTAAACCTTACCCATTCGCTAACCCTAACACTAGCCCTAGCCCTAGCCCTAACCCTAACCCCAACCCTACTCCTTACCCTCACCCATACCCTAATCCCAACCCATACACTAACATTAACCCATGCCCTAACACATACCCTGACCCTAACACTTTTCCGTATCCTCTCCTGTACCCTAAATCTTACCGTTCACTAACCCTAACCCTGGCCCTAAATATAACTCTCACACCAACCTCACAGCATACCCTAACCCGTACACTAAACTTAACCCGTACAAAAAAACTAACCCATGCCCTCACATGTACTTTGACGGTAACACGTTTCCGTACGCTCCCGTGTACCGTAAACCTTACCCGTTTGCTAACTCTAACCCTAGCCCTAACCCTAACCATAACAACAACCCTACCCATTTCCCTAACCTGTACCCTAATCCTTACCCGTACACTAACACTAATCAATGCCCTAACACGTACCCTGACCCTAACACTTTTCCATACCCACTCCTGTACCCTAAATCTTACCATTCACTAACCCTAACCCTATGTCTAAACCTAACCCTAACCCCAACCCTACACCTAACCCTAACACGTACCCTAATCCGAATCCGTACACTAACACTAACCTGTGCCCTAACATGAACCCTGACCCTAACTCGTTTCCATAAGCTCACCTGTACCCTAAATGTTACCTATTCGCTAACCCTAACCCCAACCCTACACCTAAACATAACCCCAACCCTACACCTTTCCCTAACCCATACCCTAATCCTGACCCATACACTAACACTAACCCGTGCCCTAACACGTACCCTGACCCTAACACTTTTCCGTATCCTCTCCAGTACCCTAAATCTTACCGTTCGCTAAACCTAGCCCTTTCCCTAAACATAACGCTAACACCCACCTTACACCATACACTAACCCATACACTAATCTTACCCCGTACACCAAAATGAAGCAATGCCCTCACATGTACTTTGACACTAACACGTTTCCGTACCCTCCTGTGTACCGACAACCTTACCTGTTCGCTAACACTAACCCTAGGTCTAAGCCTAACAGTATCCACAACCCTACACAAAATCCTAAGCCGTACCCTAATCCTAATCCGTACAATAACACTAACCTGTGCCCTAACACCAAGCCTGACCCTAACTCGTTTCCATATGCTTACCTGTACCCTGAATGTTACCTATTCGCTAACCCTAACCCTAACCCTAAACCTAACCCTAACCCCAATCCTACACCTTACCCTAATCCGTACTGTAATCCTAACCCGTACCCTATACTAATCCGTGCCCTGACACATACATGGACCATAACACTTTTCTGTAACCTCACCTGTACCCTAAACCTTACATTTCGCCAACCCTAACCCTAGCCCTAAAGCTAAATCCATCTCCAACACTACACCTTACCCTAACACGTACACTAATCTTAACCCGTACACTAACACTGACCCATTCCCGCAAATGTATTTTGACCCTAAAACATTTCCGTACCCTCCCCTGTAACCTAAACCTTACCCGGTCGCGAACCCTAACCCTAGCTCTAAATCTAACCCTAACGCCAACCCTACACCTTACCCTAAACAATACCCTAAACCTAAACCGTACACTGACACTAACCAGTGCCCTGAAACGTACCCTGACCCTAACACTTTTCCATACCCTCACCTGCACGCTAAACCTAATCGTTAGGTAACCCTAACTGTAGACTTAAACCTAACCCTAACACCAACCCTACACCCTATTCTAACCCGTACCCTATATTTAACCCTAACACTAACCCATGCCCTCACACGTACTTTGACACTAAAACGTCTCCATACACTCACATGTACCATAAGCCTTAACCGTTCACTAAACCTATCCCTAACCCTAACGCCAACCCTAACCATTACCCTAACCCATACCCTAATCCTAACCATACATTAACACTAACACGTTTCCTAACACATAACCTGACACAAATGCTTTTCCGTACCCTCAACTGTACCCTAAAACTTACCCGTTCACTAACCCTAAGCCTAGCCCTAAACCTAACCCTAACCCCAACCCCACACCTTACCCTAAACTGTACGCTAATCCTGACACGTACACTGACACTAACAGGTGTCCTAACACATACCCTGACTCTAAAAGGTTTCCGTACCCTCACCTGTACCCTGAACCTTACTGGTTCTCTAACCGTAACCCTAGCCCTAAACATAACGCTAACACCAACCCTACACCATACCCTAACCCGTACACTAATCTTGACCCGTACACCAAAAATTATGCAATGCCATCACACGTACTTTGACACTAACACGTTTCCGTACACTCATGTACCATAAAACTTACCTGTTCGCTAACTCTAACCCTAGCCCTAAACTTAACCCTAACGCCAACCCTACACGTTACCCTAACCCGTACCCTAATCCTAACCCATACACTAACACTACACGTGCCCTAACAGGTACCCTGACCATAACAGTTTTCCGTACACTCACCTGTACCCGAAACCATACCGTTTGCTATCCTTAACCCTAGACCTAAACGTAAAGCTAACCCCATCCCTAAACCTTACCCTAACGCGTACCCAATCCTAACCAGTACACTAACACTAATCCGTGCCTTAACACTTACCCTGACCCTAACACTTTTCCATACCCACACCTGAACCCTAAACCTTACCATTCACTAACCCTAACCCTAGGTCTAAACCTAACCCTAAATGCAACCCCAACCCAACACCTAACCCTAATATGTACCGTAATCCTAATCCTTAAACTAACACTAAGCTGTGCCCTAACACGAACCCTGGCCCTAACGCATTTCCATACACTCACCTGTACTCTAATGTTACCTATTCGCTAACCCTAACACTAGCCCTAAACCTAAACCTAACCCAAACCCTACACCTTACCCTAACCCATACCCTAATCATAACCCATACACTAACACTAACTCGTGCCCTAACACCTACCCTAACCCTACCCCTAACCCTACCCCTAAACCTAACCCTAACCCTAACACTAACCCTAACACTAACCCTAAACTTTACCACTTGTTAACCATAACCCTAGCCCCAAACCTAAACCTAACTACAACCCTACTCCTTACCCTAACACGTACACTAATCTTAACCCGTACACTAACACTAACCCAATACCGCACACGTACTTTGACAATAAGACATTTCCATATGCTCAGCTGTAACCTAAACCTTACGCGTTCACGAAAGTTAACCCCACCCCTAACACTAACCATAACGCCAACCCTACCAATTACCCTAACCCGTACCCTAATCCTAACCTGTAAAACCACACTAAACCCTGCCCTAACACGTACCCTGACACTAACACTTTTCCGTAACCTCACCTGTAACCTACACCTTACCGTTCGCTAACCCTAACCCTAGCCCTAAACCTAGACCAAACCCCAACCGTACACCTTACCCTAACCCGTATGCTAATCCTAAGCCATACACTAACACTGACACGTGTCCTAACACATACACTAACACTAACACTTTTCTGTACCATCACCTGTACCCTAAACCTGACATTTCGCTAACCCTAAACCTAGCCATAAAGCTAACCCTAACCCCAACCCTAAACCTTACCCAAACCGTACCCTAATCCTAACCAGTATACTAATACTAAGCCATGTCCTGACACGTACCCTGACCCTAACACTTTTCCGTACCCTCACCTGTACCCTAAACCTTACCCATTCGCTAACCCTAACCCTAGCCCTAGCCCTAGCCCTAACCCTAACCCCAACCCTACCCCTTACCCTCACCCGTACCCTAATCCCAACCCATACACTAACATTAACCCATGCCCTAACACGTACCCTGACCCTAACACTTTTCCGTATCCTCTCCTGTACCCTAAATCTTACCATTCGCTAACCCTAACCCTGGCCCTAAACATAACTCTCACACCAACCTCACAGCATACCCTAACCGGTACACTAAACTTAACCTGTACAAAAAAACTAACCCATGCCCTCACATGTACTTTGACGGTAACACGTTTCCGTACGCTCCCGTGTACCGTAAACCTTACCCGTTTGCTAACTCTAACCCTAGCCCTAACCCTAACCATAACAACAACCCTACCCATTTCCCTAACCTGTACCCTAATCCTTACCCGTACACTAACACTAATCAATGCCCTAACACGTAACCTGACCCTAACACTTTTCCATACCCACTCCTGTACCCTAAATCTTACCATTCACTAACCCTAACCCTATGTCTAAACCTAACCCTAACCCCAACCCTACACCTAACCCTAACACGTACCCTAATCCGAATCCGTACACTAACACTAACCTGTGCCCTAACATGAACCCTGACCCTAACTCGTTTCCATAAGCTCACCTGTACCCTAAATGTTACCTATTCGCTAACCCTAAACCCAACCCTACACCTAAACATAACCCCGACCCTACACCTTTCCCTAACCCATACCCTAATCCTGACCCATACACTAACACTAACCCGTGCACTAACACGTACCCTGACCCTAACACTTTTCCGTATCCTCTCCAGTACCCTAAATCTTACCGTTCGCTAAACCTAGCCCTTTCCCTAAACATAACGTTAACACCCACCTTACACCATACACTAACCCATACACTAATCTTACCCCGTACACCAAAATGAAACAATGCCCTCACATGTACTTTGACACTAACACGTTTCCGTACCCTCCTGTGTACCGACAACCTTACCTGTTCGCTAACACTAACCCTAGGTCTAAGCCTAACACTATCCACAACCCTACACAAAATCCTAAGCCGTACCCTAATCCTAATCCGTACAATAACACTAACCTGTGCCCTAACACCAAGCCTGACCCTAACTCGTTTCCATATGCTTACCTGTACCCTGAATGTTACCTATTCGCTAACCCTAACCCTAACCCTAAACCTAACCCTAACCCCAATCCTACACCTTACCCTAATCCGTACTGTAATCCTAACCCGTACCCTATACTAATCCGTGCCCTGACACATACATGGACCATAACACTTTTCTGTAACCTCACCTGTACCCTAAACCTTACATTTCGCCAACCCTAACCCTAGCCCTAAAGCTAAATCTAACTCCAACACTACACCTTACCCTAACACGTACACTAATCTTAACCCGTACACTAACACTGACCCATTCCCGCAAATGTATTTTGACCCTAAAACATTTCCGTACCCTCCCCTGTAACCTAAACCTTACCCGGTCGCGAACCCTAACCCTAGCTCTAAATCTAACCCTAACGCCAACCCTACACCTTACCCTAAACAATACCCTAAACCTAAACCGTACACTGACACTAACCAGTGCCCTGAAACGTACCCTGACCCTAACACTTTTCCATACCCTCACCTGCACGCTAAACCTAATCGTTAGGTAACCCTAACTGTAGACTTAAACCTAACCCTAACACCAACCCTACACCCTATTCTAACCCGTACCCTATATTTAACCCTAACACTAACCCATGCCCTCACACGTACTTTGACACTAAAACGTCTCCATACACTCACATGTACCATAAGCCTTAACCGTTCACTAAACCTATCCCTAACCCTAACGCCAACCCTAACCATTACCCTAACCCATACCCTAATCCTAACCATACATTAACACTAACACGTTTCCTAACACATAACCTGACACAAATGCTTTTCCGTACCCTCAACTGTACCCTAAAACTTACCCGTTCACTAACCCTAAGCCTAGCCCTAAACCTAACCCTAACCCCAACCCCACACCTTACCCTAAACTGTACGCTAATCCTGACACGTACACTGACACTAACAGGTGTCCTAACACATACCCTGACTCTAAAAGGTTTCCGTACCCTCACCTGTACCCTGAACCTTACTGGTTCTCTAACCGTAACCCTAGCCCTAAACATAACGCTAACACCAACCCTACACCATACCCTAACCCGTACACTAATCTTGACCCGTACACCAAAAATTATGCAATGCCATCACACGTACTTTGACACTAACACGTTTCCGTACACTCATGTACCATAAAACTTACCTGTTCGCTAACTCTAACCCTAGCCCTAAACTTAACCCTAACGCCAACCCTACACGTTACCCTAACCCGTACCCTAATCCTAACCCATACACTAACACTACACGTGCCCTAACAGGTACCCTGACCATAACAGTTTTCCGTACACTCACCTGTACCCGAAACCATACCGTTTGCTATCCTTAACCCTAGACCTAAACGTAAAGCTAACCCCATCCCTAAACCTTACCCTAATGCGTACCCAATCCTAACCAGTACACTAACACTAATCCGTGCCTTAACACTTACCCTGACCCTAACACTTTTCCATACCCACACCTGAACCCTAAACCTTACCATTCACTAACCCTAACCCTAGGTCTAAACCTAACCCTAAATGCAACCCCAACCCAACACCTAACCCTAATATGTACCGTAATCCTAATCCTTAAACTAACACTAAGCTGTGCCCTAACACGAACCCTGGCCCTAACGCATTTCCATACACTCACCTGTACTCTAATGTTACCTATTCGCTAACCCTAACACTAGCCCTAAACCTAAACCTAACCCAAACCCTACACCTTACCCTAACCCATACCCTAATCATAACCCATACACTAACACTAACTCGTGCCCTAACACCTACCCTAACCCTACCCCTAACCCTACCCCTAAACCTAACCCTAACCCTAACACTAACCCTAACACTAACCCTAAACTTTACCATTTGTTAACCATAACCCTAGCCCCAAACCTAAACCTAACTACAACCCTACTCCTTACCCTAACACGTACACTAATCTTAACCCGTACACTAACACTAACCCAATACCGCACACGTACTTTGACAATAAGACATTTCCATATGCTCAGCTGTAAGCTAAACCTTACGCGTTCACTAAAGTTAACCCCACCCCTAACACTAACCATAATGCCAACCCTACCAATTACCCTAACCCGTACCCTAATCCTAACCTGTAAAACCACACTAAACCCTGCCCTAACACGTACCCTGACACTAACCCTTTTCCGTAACCTCACCTGTAACCTACACCTTACCGTTCGCTAACCCTAACCCTAGCCCTAAACCTAGACCAAACCCCAACCATACACCTTACCCTAACCCGTATGCTAATCCTAAGCCATACACTAACACTGACACGTGTCCTAACACATACACTAACCCTAACACTTTTCTGTACCATCACCTGTACCCTAAACCTGACATTTCGCTAACCCTAAACCTAGCCATAAAGCTAACCCTAACCCCAACCCTAAACCTTACCCAAACCGTACCCTAATCCTAACCAGTATACTAATACTAAGCCATGTCCTGACACGTACCCTGACCCTAACACTTTTCCGTACCCTCACCTGTACCCTAAACCTTACCCATTCGCTAACCCTAACACTAGCCCTAGCCCTAGCCCTAACCCTAACCCCAACCCTACTCCTTACCCTCACCCATACCCTAATCCCAACCCATACACTAACATTAACCCATGCCCTAACACATACCCTGACCCTAACACTTTTCCGTATCCTCTCCTGTACCCTAAATCTTACCGTTCACTAACCCTAACCCTGGCCCTAAATATAACTCTCACACCAACCTCACAGCATACCCTAACCCGTACACTAAACTTAACCCGTACAAAAAAACTAACCCATGCCCTCACATGTACTTTGACGGTAACACGTTTCCGTACGCTCCCGTGTACCGTAAACCTTACCCGTTTGCTAACTCTAACCCTAGCCCTAACCCTAACCATAACAACAACCCTACCCATTTCCCTAACCTGTACCCTAATCCTTACCCGTACACTAACACTAATCAATGCCCTAACACGTACCCTGACCCTAACACTTTTCCATACCCACTCCTGTACCCTAAATCTTACCATTCACTAACCCTAACCCTATGTCTAAACCTAACCCTAACCCCAACCCTACACCTAACCCTAACACGTACCCTAATCCGAATCCGTACACTAACACTAACCTGTGCCCTAACATGAACCCTGACCCTAACTCGTTTCCATAAGCTCACCTGTACCCTAAATGTTACCTATTCGCTAACCCTAACCCCAACCCTACACCTAAACATAACCCCAACCCTACACCTTTCCCTAACCCATACCCTAATCCTGACCCATACACTAACACTAACCCGTGCCCTAACACGTACCCTGACCCTAACACTTTTCCGTATCCTCTCCAGTACCCTAAATCTTACCGTTCGCTAAACCTAGCCCTTTCCCTAAACATAACGCTAACACCCACCTTACACCATACACTAACCCATACACTAATCTTACCCCGTACACCAAAATGAAGCAATGCCCTCACATGTACTTTGACACTAACACGTTTCCGTACCCTCCTGTGTACCGACAACCTTACCTGTTCGCTAACACTAACCCTAGGTCTAAGCCTAACAGTATCCACAACCCTACACAAAATCCTAAGCCGTACCCTAATCCTAATCCGTACAATAACACTAACCTGTGCCCTAACACCAAGCCTGACCCTAACTCGTTTCCATATGCTTACCTGTACCCTGAATGTTACCTATTCGCTAACCCTAACCCTAACCCTAAACCTAACCCTAACCCCAATCCTACACCTTACCCTAATCCGTACTGTAATCCTAACCCGTACCCTATACTAATCCGTGCCCTGACACATACATGGACCATAACACTTTTCTGTAACCTCACCTGTACCCTAAACCTTACATTTCGCCAACCCTAACCCTAGCCCTAAAGCTAAATCCATCTCCAACACTACACCTTACCCTAACACGTACACTAATCTTAACCCGTACACTAACACTGACCCATTCCCGCAAATGTATTTTGACCCTAAAACATTTCCGTACCCTCCCCTGTAACCTAAACCTTACCCGGTCGCGAACCCTAACCCTAGCTCTAAATCTAACCCTAACGCCAACCCTACACCTTACCCTAAACAATACCCTAAACCTAAACCGTACACTGACACTAACCAGTGCCCTGAAACGTACCCTGACCCTAACACTTTTCCATACCCTCACCTGCACGCTAAACCTAATCGTTAGGTAACCCTAACTGTAGACTTAAACCTAACCCTAACACCAACCCTACACCCTATTCTAACCCGTACCCTATATTTAACCCTAACACTAACCCATGCCCTCACACGTACTTTGACACTAAAACGTCTCCATACACTCACATGTACCATAAGCCTTAACCGTTCACTAAACCTATCCCTAACCCTAACGCCAACCCTAACCATTACCCTAACCCATACCCTAATCCTAACCATACATTAACACTAACACGTTTCCTAACACATAACCTGACACAAATGCTTTTCCGTACCCTCAACTGTACCCTAAAACTTACCCGTTCACTAACCCTAAGCCTAGCCCTAAACCTAACCCTAACCCCAACCCCACACCTTACCCTAAACTGTACGCTAATCCTGACACGTACACTGACACTAACAGGTGTCCTAACACATACCCTGACTCTAAAAGGTTTCCGTACCCTCACCTGTACCCTGAACCTTACTGGTTCTCTAACCGTAACCCTAGCCCTAAACATAACGCTAACACCAACCCTACACCATACCCTAACCCGTACACTAATCTTGACCCGTACACCAAAAATTATGCAATGCCATCACACGTACTTTGACACTAACACGTTTCCGTACACTCATGTACCATAAAACTTACCTGTTCGCTAACTCTAACCCTAGCCCTAAACTTAACCCTAACGCCAACCCTACACGTTACCCTAACCCGTACCCTAATCCTAACCCATACACTAACACTACACGTGCCCTAACAGGTACCCTGACCATAACAGTTTTCCGTACACTCACCTGTACCCTAAACCATACCGTTTGCTATCCTTAACCCTAGACCTAAACGTAAAGCTAACCCCATCCCTAAACCTTACCCTAACGCGTACCCAATCCTAACCAGTACACTAACACTAATCCGTGCCTTAACACTTACCCTGACCCTAACACTTTTCCATACCCACACCTGAACCCTAAACCTTACCATTCACTAACCCTAACCCTAGGTCTAAACCTAACCCTAAATGCAACCCCAACCCAACACCTAACCCTAATATGTACCGTAATCCTAATCCTTAAACTAACACTAAGCTGTGCCCTAACACGAACCCTGGCCCTAACGCATTTCCATACACTCACCTGTACTCTAATGTTACCTATTCGCTAACCCTAACACTAGCCCTAAACCTAAACCTAACCCAAACCCTACACCTTACCCTAACCCATACCCTAATCATAACCCATACACTAACACTAACTCGTGCCCTAACACCTACCCTAACCCTACCCCTAACCCTACCCCTAAACCTAACCCTAACCCTAACACTAACCCTAACACTAACCCTAAACTTTACCACTTGTTAACCATAACCCTAGCCCCAAACCTAAACCTAACTACAACCCTACTCCTTACCCTAACACGTACACTAATCTTAACCCGTACACTAACACTAACCCAATACCGCACACGTACTTTGACAATAAGACATTTCCATATGCTCAGCTGTAACCTAAACCTTACGCGTTCACTAAAGTTAACCCCACCCCTAACACTAACCATAACGCCAACCCTACCAATTACCCTAACCCGTACCCTAATCCTAACCTGTAAAACCACACTAAACCCTGCCCTAACACGTACCCTGACACTAACACTTTTCCGTAACCTCACCTGTAACCTACACCTTACCGTTCGCTAACCCTAACCCTAGCCCTAAACCTAGACCAAACCCCAACCGTACACCTTACCCTAACCCGTATGCTAATCCTAAGCCATACACTAACACTGACACGTGTCCTAACACATACACTAACACTAACACTTTTCTGTACCATCACCTGTACCCTAAACCTGACATTTCGCTAACCCTAAACCTAGCCATAAAGCTAACCCTAACCCCAACCCTAAACCTTACCCAAACCGTACCCTAATCCTAACCAGTATACTAATACTAAGCCATGTCCTGACACGTACCCTGACCCTAACACTTTTCCGTACCCTCCCCTGTACCCTAAACCTTACCCATTCGCTAACCCTAACACTAGCCCTAGCCCTAGCCCTAACCCTAACCCCAACCCTACTCCTTACCCTCACCCATACCCTAATCCCAACCCATACACTAACATTAACCCATGCCCTAACACGTACCCTGACCCTAACACTTTTCCGTATCCTCTCCTGTACCCTAAATCTTACCGTTCACTAACCCTAACCCTGGCCCTAAATATAACTCTCACACCAACCTCACAGCATACCCTAACCCGTACACTAAACTTAACCCGTACAAAAAAATTAACCCATGCCCTCACATGTACTTTGACGGTAACACGTTTCCGTACGCTCCCGTGTACCGTAAACCTTACCCGTTTGCTAACTCTAACCCTAGCCCTAACCCTAACCATAACAACAACCCTACCCATTTCCCTAACCTGTACCCTAATCCTTACCCGTACACTAACACTAATCAATGCCCTAACACGTACCCTGACCCTAACACTTTTCCATACCCACTCCTGTACCCTAAATCTTACCATTCACTAACCCTAACCCTATGTCTAAACCTAACCCTAACCCCAACCCTACACCTAACCCTAACACGTACCCTAATCCGAATCTGTACACTAACACTAACATGTGCCCTAACATGAACCCTGACCCTAACTCGTTTCCATAAGCTCACCTGTACCCTAAATGTTACCTATTCGCTAACCCTAACCCCAACCCTACACCTAAACATAACCCCAACCCTACACCTTTCCCTAACCCATACCCTAATCCTGACCCGTACACTAACACTAACCCGTGCCCTAACACGTACCCTGACCCTAACACTTTTCCGTATCCTCTCCAGTACCCTAAATCTTACCGTTCGCTAAACCTAGCCCTTTCCCTAAACATAACGCTAACACCCACCTTACACCATACACTAACCCATACACTAATCTTACCCCGTACACCAAAATGAAGCAATGCCCTCACATGTACTTTGACACTAACACGTTTCCGTACCCTCCTGTGTACCGACAACCTTACCTGTTCGCTAACACTAACCCTAGGTCTAAGCCTAACACTATCCACAACCCTACACAAAATCCTAAGCCGTACCCTAATCCTAATCCGTACAATAACACTAACCTGTGCCCTAACACCAAGCCTGACCCTAACTCGTTTCCATATGCTTACCTGTACCCTGAATGTTACCTATTCGCTAACCCTAACCCTAACGCTAAACCTAACCCTAACCCCAATCCTACACCTTACCCTAATCCGTACTGTAATCCTAACCCGTACCCTATACTAATCCGTGCCCTGACACATACATGGACCATAACACTTTTCTGTAACCTCACCTGTACCCTAAACCTTACATTTCGCCAACCCTAACCCTAGCCCTAAAGCTAAATCTAACTCCAACACTACACCTTACCCTAACACGTACACTAATCTTAACCCGTACACTAACACTGACCCATTCCCGCAAATGTATTTTGACCCTAAAACATTTCCGTACCCTCCCCTGTAACCTAAACCTTACCCGGTCGCGAACCCTAACCCTAGCTCTAAATCTAACCCTAACGCCAACCCTACACCTTACCCTAAACAATACCCTAAACCTAAACCGTACACTGACACTAACCAGTGCCCTGAAACGTACCCTGACCCTAACACTTTTCCATACCCTCACCTGCACGCTAAACCTAATCGTTAGGTAACCCTAACTGTAGACTTAAACCTAACCCTAACACCAACCCTACACCCTATTCTAACCCGTACCCTATATTTAACCCTAACACTAACCCATGCCCTCACACGTACTTTGACACTAAAACGTCTCCATACACTCACATGTACCATAAGCCTTAACCGTTCACTAAACCTATCCTTAACCCTAACGCCAACCCTAACCATTACCCTAACCCATACCCTAATCCTAACCATACATTAACACTAACACGTTTCCTAACACATAACCTGACCCAAATGCTTTTCCGTACCCTCAACTGTACCCTAAAACTTACCCGTTCACTAACCCTAAGCCTAGCCCTAAACCTAACCCTAACCCCAACCCCACACCTTACCCTAAACTGTACGCTAATCCTGACACGTACACTGACACTAACAGGTGTCCTAACACATACCCTGACTCTAAAAGGTTTCCGTACCCTCACCTGTACCCTGAACCTTACTGGTTCACTAAACGTAACCCTAGCCCTAAACATAACGCTAACACCAACCCTACACCATACCCTAACCCGTACACTAATCTTGACCCGTACACCAAAATTATGCAATGCCATCACACGTACTTTGACACTAACACGTTTCCGTACACTCATGTACCATAAAACTTACCTGTTCGCTAACTCTAACCCTAGCCCTAAACTTAACCCTAACGCCAACCCTACACATTACCCTAACCCGTACCCTAATCCTAACCCATACACTAACACTACACGTGCCCTAACAGGTACCCTGACCATAACAGTTTTCCGTACACTCACCTGTACCCTAAACCATACCGTTTGCTATCCTTAACCCTAGACCTAAACGTAAAGCTAACCCCATCCCTAAACCTTACCCTAACGCGTACCCAATCCTAACCAGTACACTAACACTAATCCGTGCCTTAACACTTACCCTGACCCTAACACTTTTCCATACCCACACCTGAACCCTAAACCTTACCATTCACTAACCCTAACCCTAGGTCTAAACCTAACCCTAAATGCAACCCCAACCCAACACCTAACCCTAACATGTACCGTAATCCTAATCCTTAAACTAACACTAAGCTGTGCCCTAACACGAACCCTGGCCCTAACGCATTTCCATACACTCACCTGTACTCTAATGTTACCTATTCGCTAACCCTAACACTAGCCCTAAACCTAAACCTAACCCAAAGCCTACACCTTACCCTAACCCATACCCTAATCATAACCCATACACTAACACTAACTCGTGCCCTAACACCTACCCTAACCCTACCCCTAACCCTACCCCTAACCCTAACCCTAACCCTAACACTAACCCTAAACTTTACCATTTGTTAACCATAACCCTAGCCCCAAACCTAAACCTAACTACAACCCTACTCCTTACCCTAACACGTACACTAATCTTAACCCGTACACTAACACTAACCCAATACCGCACACGTACTTTGACAATAAGACATTTCCATATGCTCAGCTGTAACCTAAACCTTACGCGTTCACTAAAGTTAACCCCACCCCTAACACTAACCATAACGCCAACCCTACCAATTACCCTAACCCGTACCCTAATCCTAACCTGTAAACCCACACTAAACCCTGCCCTAACACGTACCCTGACACTAACACTTTTCCGTAACCTCACCTGTAACCTACACCTTACCGTTCGCTAACCCTAACCCTAGCCCTAAACCTAGACCAAACCCCAACCGTACACCTTACCCTAACCCGTATGCTAATCCTAAGCCATACACTAACACTGACACGTGTCCTAACACATACACTAACCCTAACACTTTTCTGTACCATCACCTGTACCCTAAACCTGACATTTCGCTAACCCTAAACCTAGCCATAAAGCTAACCCTAACCCCAACCCTAAACCTTACCCAAACCGTACCCTAATCCTAACCAGTATACTAATACTAAGCCATGTCCTGACACGTACCCTGACCCTAACACTTTTCCGTACCCTCACCTGTACCCTAAACCTTACCCATTCGCTAACCCTAACCCTAGCCCTAGCCCTAGCCCTAACCCTAACCCCAACCCTACCCCTTACCCTCACCCGTACCCTAATCCCAACCCATACACTAACATTAACCCATGCCCTAACACGTACCCTGACCCTAACACTTTTCCGTATCCTCTCCTGTACCCTAAATCTTACCATTCGCTAACCCTAACCCTGGCCCTAAACATAACACTCACACCAACCTCACAGCATACCCTAACCCGTACACTAAACTTAACCCGTACAAAAAAACTAACCCATGCCCTCACATGTACTTTGACGGTAACACGTTTCCGTACGCTCCCGTGTACCGTAAACCTTACCCGTTTGCTAACTCTAACCCTAGCCCTAACCCTAACCATAACAACAACCCTACCCATTTCCCTAACCTGTACCCTAATCCTTACCCGTACACTAACACTAATCAATGCCCTAACACGTAACCTGACCCTAACACTTTTCCATACCCACTCCTGTACCCTAAATCTTACCATTCACTAACCCTAACCCTATGTCTAAACCTAACCCTAACCCCAACCCTACACCTAACCCTAACACGTACCCTAATCCGAATCCGTACACTAACACTAACCTGTGCCCTAACATGAACCCTGACCCTAACTCGTTTCCATAAGCTCACCTGTACCCTAAATGTTACCTATTCGCTAACCCTAACCCCAACCCTACACCTAAACATAACCCCGACCCTACACCTTTCCCTAACCCATACCCTAATCCTGACCCATACACTAACACTAACCCGTGCCCTAACACGTACCCTGACCCTAACACTTTTCCGTATCCTCTCCAGTACCCTAAATCTTACCGTTCGCTAAACCTAGCCCTTTCCCTAAACATAACGCTAACACCCACCTTACACCATACACTAACCCATACACTAATCTTACCCCGTACACCAAAATGAAGCAATGCCCTCACATGTACTTTGACACTAACACGTTTCCGTACCCTCCTGTGTACCGACAACCTTACCTGTTCGCTAACACTAACCCTAGGTCTAAGCCTAACACTATCCACAACCCTACACAAAATCCTAAGCCGTACCCTAATCCTAATCCGTACAATAACACTAACCTGTGCCCTAACACCAAGCCTGACCCTAACTCGTTTCCATATGCTTACCTGTACCCTGAATGTTACCTATTCGCTAACCCTAACCCTAACCCTAAACCTAACCCTAACCCCAATCCTACACCTTACCCTAATCCGTACTGTAATCCTAACCCGTACCCTATACTAATCCGTGCCCTGACACATACATGGACCATAACACTTTTCTGTAACCTCACCTGTACCCTAAACCTTACATTTCGCCAACCCTAACCCTAGCCCTAAAGCTAAATCTAACTCCAACACTACACCTTACCCTAACACGTACACTAATCTTAACCCGTACACTAACACTGACCCATTCCCGCAAATGTATTTTGACCCTAAAACATTTCCGTACCCTCCCCTGTAACCTAAACCTTACCCGGTCGCGAACCCTAACCCTAGCTCTAAATCTAACCCTAACGCCAACCCTACACCTTACCCTAAACAATACCCTAAACCTAAACCGTACACTGACACTAACCAGTGCCCTGAAACGTACCCTGACCCTAACACTTTTCCATACCCTCACCTGCACGCTAAACCTAATCGTTAGGTAACCCTAACTGTAGACTTAAACCTAACCCTAACACCAACCCTACACCCTATTCTAACCCGTACCCTATATTTAACCCTAACACTAACCCATGCCCTCACACGTACTTTGACACTAAAACGTCTCCATACACTCACATGTACCATAAGCCTTAACCGTTCACTAAACCTATCCCTAACCCTAACGCCAACCCTAACCATTACCCTAACCCATACCCTAATCCTAACCATACATTAACACTAACACGTTTCCTAACACATAACCTGACACAAATGCTTTTCCGTACCCTCAACTGTACCCTAAAACTTACCCGTTCACTAACCCTAAGCCTAGCCCTAAACCTAACCCTAACCCCAACCCCACACCTTACCCTAAACTGTACGCTAATCCTGACACGTACACTGACACTAACAGGTGTCCTAACACATACCCTGACTCTAAAAGGTTTCCGTACCCTCACCTGTACCCTGAACCTTACTGGTTCTCTAACCGTAACCCTAGCCCTAAACATAACGCTAACACCAACCCTACACCATACCCTAACCCGTACACTAATCTTGACCCGTACACCAAAAATTATGCAATGCCATCACACGTACTTTGACACTAACACGTTTCCGTACACTCATGTACCATAAAACTTACCTGTTCGCTAACTCTAACCCTAGCCCTAAACTTAACCCTAACGCCAACCCTACACGTTACCCTAACCCGTACCCTAATCCTAACCCATACACTAACACTACACGTGCCCTAACAGGTACCCTGACCATAACAGTTTTCCGTACACTCACCTGTACCCTAAACCATACCGTTTGCTATCCTTAACCCTAGACCTAAACGTAAAGCTAACCCCATCCCTAAACCTTACCCTAATGCGTACCCAATCCTAACCAGTACACTAACACTAATCCGTGCCTTAACACTTACCCTGACCCTAACACTTTTCCATACCCACACATGAACCCTAAACCTTACCATTCACTAACCCTAACCCTAGGTTTAAACCTAACCCTAAATGCAACCCCAACCCAACACCTAACCCTAATATGTACCGTAATCCTAATCCTTAAACTAACACTAAGCTGTGCCCTAACACGAACCCTGGCCCTAACGCATTTCCATACACTCACCTGTACTCTAATGTTACCTATTCGCTAACCCTAACACTAGCCCTAAACCTAAACCTAACCCAAACCCTACACCTTACCCTAACCCATACCCTAATCATAACCCATACACTAACTCTAACTCGTGCCCTAACACCTACCCTAACCCTACCCCTAACCCTACCCCTAAACCTAACCCTAACCCTAACACTAACCCTAACACTAACCCTAAACTTTACCATTTGTTAACCATAACCCTAGCCCCAAACCTAAACCTAACTACAACCCTACTCCTTACCCTAACACGTACACTAATCTTAACCCGTACACTAACACTAACCCAATACCGCACACGTACTTTGACAATAAGACATTTCCATATGCTCAGCTGTAACCTAAACCTTACGCGTTCACTAAAGTTAACCCCACCCCTAACACTAACCATAACGCCAACCCTACCAATTACCCTAACCCGTACCCTAATCCTAACCTGTAAAACCACACTAAACCCTGCCCTAACACGTACCCTGACACTAACCCTTTTCCGTAACCTCACCTGTAACCTACACCTTACCGTTCGCTAACCCTAACCCTAGCCCTAAACGTACACCAAACCCCAACCATACACCTTACCCTAACCCGTATGCTAATCCTAAGCCATACACTAACACTGACACGTGTCCTAACACATACACTAACCCTAACACTTTTCTGTACCATCACCTGTACCCTAAACCTGACATTTCGCTAACCCTAAACCTAGCCATAAAGCTAACCCTAACCCCAACCCTAAACCTTACCCAAACCGTACCCTAATCCTAACCAGTATACTAATACTAAGCCATGTCCTGACACGTACCCTGACCCTAACACTTTTCCGTACCCTCACCTGTACCCTAAACCTTACCCATTCGCTAACCCTAACACTAGCCCTAGCCCTAGCCCTAACCCTAACCCCAACCCTACTCCTTACCCTCACCCATACCCTAATCCCAACCCATACACTAACATTAACCCATGCCCTAACACGTACCCTGACCCTAACACTTTTCCGTATCCTCTCCTGTACCCTAAATCTTACCGTTCACTAACCCTAACCCTGGCCCTAAATATAACTCTCACACCAACCTCACAGCATACCCTAACCCGTACACTAAACTTAACCCGTACAAAAAAACTAACCCATGCCCTCACATGTACTTTGACGGTAACACGTTTCCGTACGCTCCCGTGTACCATAAACCTTACCCGTTTGCTAACTCTAACCCTAGCCCTAACCCTAACCATAACAACAACCCTACCCATTTCCCTAACCTGTACCCTAATCCTTACCCGTACACTAACACTAATCAATGCCCTAACACGTACCCTGACCCTAACACTTTTCCATACCCACTCCTGTACCCTAAATCTTACCATTCACTAACCCTAACCCTATGTCTAAACCTAACCCTAACCCGAACCCTACACCTAACCCTAACACGTACCCTAATCCGAATCCGTACACTAACACTAACCTGTGCCCTAACATGAACCCTGACCCTAACTCGTTTCCATAAGCTCACCTGTACCCTAAATGTTACCTATTCGCTAACCCTAACCCCAACCCTACACCTAAACATAACCCCAACCCTACACCTTTCCCTAACCCATACCCTAATCCTGACCCGTACACTAACACTAACCCGTGCCCTAACACGTACCCTGACCCTAACACTTTTCCGTATCCTCTCCAGTACCCTAAATCTTACCGTTCGCTAAACCTAGCCCTTTCCCTAAACATAACGCTAACACCCACCTTACACCATACACTAACCCATACACTAATCTTACCCCGTACACCAAAATGAAGCAATGCCCTCACATGTACTTTGACACTAACACGTTTCCGTACCCTCCTGTGTACCGACAACCTTACCTGTTCGCTAACACTAACCCTAGGTCTAAGCCTAACACTATCCACAACCCTACACAAAATCCTAAGCCGTACCCTAATCCTAATCCGTACAATAACACTAACCTGTGCCCTAACACCAAGCCTGACCCTAACTCGTTTCCATATGCTTACCTGTACCCTGAATGTTACCTATTCGCTAACCCTAACCCTAACCCTAAACCTAACCCTAACCCCAATCCTACACCTTACCCTAATCCGTACTGTAATCCTAACCCGTACCCTATACTAATCCGTGCCCTGACACATACATCGACCATAACACTTTTCTGTAACCTCACCTGTACCCTAAACCTTACATTTCGCCAACCCTAACCCTAGCCCTAAAGCTAAATCTAACTCCAACACTACACCTTACCCTAACACGTACACTAATCTTAACCCGTACACTAACACTGACCCATTCCCGCAAATGTATTTTGACCCTAAAACATTTCCGTACCCTCCCCTGTAACCTAAACCTTACCCGGTCGCGAACCCTAACCCTAGCTCTAAATCTAACCCTAACGCCAACCCTACACCTTACCCTAAACAATACCCTAAACCTAAACCGTACACTGACACTAACCAGTGCCCTGAAACGTACCCTGACCCTAACACTTTTCCATACCCTCACCTGCACGCTAAACCTAATCGTTAGGTAACCCTAACTGTAGACTTAAACCTAACCCTAACACCAACCCTACACCCTATTCTAACCCGTACCCTATATTTAACCCTAACACTAACCCATGCCCTCACACGTACTTTGACACTAAAACGTCTCCATACACTCACATGTACCATAAGCCTTAACCGTTCACTAAACCTATCCCTAACCCTAACGCCAACCCTAACCATTACCCTAACCCATACCCTAATCCTAACCATACATTAACACTAACACGTTTCCTAACACATAACCTGACCCAAATGCTTTTCTGTACCCTCAACTGTACCCTAAAACTTACCCGTTCACTAACCCTAAGCCTAGCCCTAAACCTAACCCTAACCCCAACCCCACACCTTACCCTAAACTGTACGCTAATCCTGACACGTACACTGACACTAACAGGTGTCCTAACACATACCCTGACTCTAAAAGGTTTCCGTACCCTCACCTGTACCCTGAACCTTACTGGTTCACTAAACGTAACCCTAGCCCTAAACATAACGCTAACACCAACCCTACACCATACCCTAACCCGTACACTAATCTTGACCCGTACACCAAAATTATGCAATGCCATCACACGTACTTTGACACTAACACGTTTCCGTACACTCATGTACCATAAAACTTACCTGTTCGCTAACTCTAACCCTAGCCCTAAACTTAACCCTAACGCCAACCCTACACATTACCCTAACCCGTACCCTAATCCTAACCCATACACTAACACTACACGTGCCCTAACAGGTACCCTGACCATAACAGTTTTCCGTACACTCACCTGTACCCTAAACCATACCGTTTGCTATCCTTAACCCTAGACCTAAACGTAAAGCTAACCCCATCCCTAAACCTTACCCTAACGCGTACCCAATCCTAACCAGTACACTAACACTAATCCGTGCCTTAACACTTACCCTGACCCTAACACTTTTCCATACCCACACCTGAACCCTAAACCTTACCATTCACTAACCCTAACCCTAGGTCTAAACCTAACCCTAAATGCAACCCCAACCCAACACCTAACCCTAACATGTACCGTAATCCTAATCCTTAAACTAACACTAAGCTGTGCCCTAACACGAACCCTGGCCCTAACGCATTTCCATACACTCACCTGTACTCTAATGTTACCTATTCGCTAACCCTAACACTAGCCCTAAACCTAAACCTAACCCAAAGCCTACACCTTACCCTAACCCATACCCTAATCATAACCCATACACTAACACTAACTCGTGCCCTAACACCTACCCTAACCCTACCCCTAACCCTACCCCTAACCCTAACCCTAACCCTAACACTAACCCTAAACTTTACCATTTGTTAACCATAACCCTAGCCCCAAACCTAAACCTAACTACAACCCTACTCCTTACCCTAACACGTACACTAATCTTAACCCGTACACTAACACTAACCCAATACCGCACACGTACTTTGACAATAAGACATTTCCATATGCTCAGCTGTAACCTAAACCTTACGCGTTCACTAAAGTTAACCCCACCCCTAACACTAACCATAACGCCAACCCTACCAATTACCCTAACCCGTACCCTAATCCTAACCTGTAAACCCACACTAAACCCTGCCCTAACACGTACCCTGACACTAACACTTTTCCGTAACCTCACCTGTAACCTACACCTTACCGTTCGCTAACCCTAACCCTAGCCCTAAACCTAGACCAAACCCCAACCGTACACCTTACCCTAACCCGTATGCTAATCCTAAGCCATACACTAACACTGACACGTGTCCTAACACATACACTAACCCTAACACTTTTCTGTACCATCACCTGTACCCTAAACCTGACATTTCGCTAACCCTAAACCTAGCCATAAAGCTAACCCTAACCCCAACCCTAAACCTTACCCAAACCGTACCCTAATCCTAACCAGTATACTAATACTAAGCCATGTCCTGACACGTACCCTGACCCTAACACTTTTCCGTACCCTCACCTGTACCCTAAACCTTACCCATTCGCTAACCCTAACCCTAGCCCTAGCCCTAGCCCTAACCCTAACCCCAACCCTACCCCTTACCCTCACCCGTACCCTAATCCCAACCCATACACTAACATTAACCCATGCCCTAACACGTACCCTGACCCTAACACTTTTCCATACCCACTCCTGTACCCTAAATCTTACCATTCACTAACCCTAACCCTATGTCTAAACCTAACCCTAACCCCAACCCTACACCTAACCCTAACACGTACCCTAATCCGAATCCGTACACTAACACTAACCTGTGCCCTAACATGAACCCTGACCCTAACTCGTTTCCATAAGCTCACCTGTACCCTAAATGTTACCTATTCGCTAACCCTAACCCCAACCCTACACCTAAACATAACCCCAACCCTACACCTTTCCCTAACCCATACCCTAATCCTGACCCGTACACTAACACTAACCCGTGCCCTAACACGTACCCTGACCCTAACACTTTTCCGTATCCTCTCCAGTACCCTAAATCTTACCGTTCGCTAAACCTAGCCCTTTCCCTAAACATAACGCTAACACCCACCTTACACCATACACTAACCCATACACTAATCTTACCCCGTACACCAAAATGAAACAATGCCCTCACATGTACTTTGACACTAACACGTTTCTGTACCCTCCTGTGTACCGACAACCTTACCTGTTCGCTAACACTAACCCTAGGTCTAAGCCTAACACTATCCACAACCCTACACAAAATCCTAAGCCGTACCCTAATCCTAATCCGTACAATAACACTAACCTGTGCCCTAACACCAAGCCTGACCCTAACTCGTTTCCATATGCTTACCTGTACCCTGAATGTTACCTATTCGCTAACCCTAACCCTAACCCTAAACCTAACCCTAACCCCAATCCTACACCTTACCCTAATCCGTACTGTAATCCTAACCGGTACGCTATACTAATCCGTGCCCTGACACATACATGGACCATAACACTTTTCTGTAACCTCACCTGTACCCTAAACCTTACATTTCGCCAACCCTAACCCTAGCCCTAAAGCTAAATCTAACTCCAACACTACACCTTACCCTAACACGTACAATAATCTTAACCCGTACAGTAACACTGACCCATTCCCGCAAATGTATTTTGACCCTAAAACATTTCCGTACCCTCCCCTGTAACCTAAACCTTACCCGGTCGCTAACCCTAACCCTAGCTCTAAATCTAACCCTAACGCCAACCCTACACCTTACCCTAAACAATACCCTAAACCTAAACCGTACACTGACACTAACCAGTGCCCTGAAACGTACCCTGACCCTAACACTTTTCCATATCCTCACCTGCACGCTAAACCTAATCGTTAGGTAACCCTAACTGTAGACTTAAACCTAACCCTAACACCAACCCTACACCCTATTCTAACCCGTACCCTATATTTAACCCTAACACTAACCCATGCCCTCACACGTACTTTGACACTAAAACGTCTCCATACACTCACATGTACCATAAGCCTTAACCGTTCACTAAACCTATCCCTAACCCTAACGCCAACCCTAACCATTACCCTAACCCATACCCTAATCCGAACCATACATTAACACTAAAACGTTTCCTAACACATAACCTGACACAAATGCTTTTCCGTACCCTCAACTGTACCCTAAAACTTACCCGTTCACTAACCCTAAGCCTAGCCCTAAACCTAACCCTAACCCCAACCCCACACCTTACCCTAAACTGTACGCTAATCCTGACACGTACACTGACACTAACAGGTGTCCTAACACATACCCTGACTCTAAAAGGTTTCCGTACTCTCACCCGTACCCTGAACCTTACTGGTTCACTAAACGTAACCCTAGCCCTAAACATAACGCTAACACCAACCCTACACCATACCCTAACCCATACACTAATCTTGACCCGTACACCAAAATTATGCAATGCCATCACACGTACTTTGACACTAACACGTTTCCGTACACTCATGTACCATAAAACTTACCTGTTCGCTAACTCTAACCCTAGCCCTAAACTTAACCCTAACGCCAACCCTACACATTACCCTAATCCATACCCTAATCCTAACCCATACACTAACACTACACGTGCCCTAACAGGTACCCTGACCATAACAGTTTTCCGTACACTCACCTGTACCCTAAACCATACCGTTTGCTATCCTTAACCCTAGACCTAAACGTAAAGCTAACCCCATCCCTAAACCTTACCCTAACGCGTACCCAATCCTAACCAGTACACTAACACTAATCCGTGCCTTAACACTTACCCTGACCCTAACACTTTTCCATACCCACACCTGAACCCTAAACCTTACCATTCACTAACCCTAACCCTAGGTCTAAACCTAACCCTAAATGCAACCCCAACCCAACACCTAACCCTAACATGTACCGTAATCCTAATCCTTAAACTAACACTAAGCTGTGCCCTAACACGAACCCTGGCCCTAACGCATTTCCATACGCTCACCTGTACTCTAATGTTACCTATTCGCTAACCCTAACACTAGCCCTAAACCTAAACCTAACCCAAAGCCTACACCTTACCCTAACCCATACCCTAATCATAACCCATACACTAACACTAACTCGTGCCCTAACACCTACCCTAACCCTACCCCTACCCCTAACCCTAACCCTAACACTAACCCTAACACTAACCCTAACACTAACCCTAAACTTTACCATTTGTTAACCATAACCCTAGCCCCAAACCTAAACCTAACTACAACCCTACTCCTTACCCTAACACGTACACTAGTCTTAACCCGTACACTAACACTAACCAATACCGCACACGTACTTTGACAATAAGACATTTCCATATGCTCAGCTGTAACCTAAACCTTACGCGTTCACTAAAGTTAACCCCACCCCTAACACTAACCATAACGCCAACCCTACCAATTACCCTAACCCGTACCCTAATCCTAACCTGTAAACCCACACTAAACCCTGCCCTAACACGTACCCTGACACTAACCCTTTTCCGTAACCTCACCTGTAACCTACACCTTACCGTTCGCTAACCCTAACCCTAGCCCTAAACCTAGACCAAACCCCAACCGTACACCTTACCCTAACCCGTATGCTAATCCTAAGCCATACACTAACACTGACACGTGTCCTAACACATACACTAACCCTAACACTTTTCTGTACCATCACCTGTACCCTAAACCTGACATTTTGCTAACCCTAAACCTAGCCATAAAGCTAACCCTAACCCCAACCCTAAACCTTACCCAAACCGTACCCTAATCCTAACCAGTATACTAATACTAAGCCATGTCCTGACACGTACCCTGACCCTAACACTTTTCCGTACCCTCACCTGTACCCTAAACCTTACCCATTCGCTAACCCTAACCCTAGCCCTAGCCCTAGCCCTAACCCTAACCCCAACCCTACCCCTTACCCTCACCCGTACCCTAATCCCAACCCATACACTAACATTAACCCATGCCCTAACACGTACCCTGACCCTAACACTTTTACGTATCCTCTCCTGTACCCTAAATCTTACCATTCGCTAACCCTAACCGTGGCCCTAAACATAACTCTCACACCAACCTCACAGCATACCCTAACCCGTACACTAAACTTAACCTGTACAAAAAAACTAACCCATGCCCTCACATGTACTTTGACGGTAACACGTTTCTGTACGCTCCCGTGTACCGTAAACCTTACCCGTTTGCTAACTCTAACCCTAGCCCTAACCCTAACCATAACAACAACCCTACCCATTTCCCTAACCTGTACCCTAATCCTTACCCGTACACTAACACTAATCAATGCCCTAACATGTAACCTGACCCTAACACTTTTCCATACCCACTCCTGTACCCTAAATCTTACCATTCACTAACCCTAACCCTATGTCTAAACCTAACCCTAACCCCAACCCTACACCTAACCCTAACACGTACCCTAATCCGAATCCGTACACTAACACTAACCTGTGCCCTAACATGAACCCTGACCCTAACTCGTTTCCATAAGCTCACCTGTACCCTAAATGTTACCTATTCGCTAACCCTAAACCCAACCCTACACCTAAACATAACCCCGACCCTACACCTTTCCCTAACCCATACCCTAATCCTGACCCATACACTAACACTAACCCGTGCACTAACACATACCCTGACCCTAACACTTTTCCGTATCCTCTCCAGTACCCTAAATCTTACCGTTCGCTAAACCTAGCCCTTTCCCTAAACATAACGCTAACACCCACCTTACACCATACACTAACCCATACACTAATCTTACCCCGTACACCAAAATGAAACAATGCCCTCACATGTACTTTGACACTAACACGTTTCCGTACCCTCCTGTGTACCGACAACCTTACCTGTTCGCTAACACTAACCCTAGGTCTAAGCCTAACACTATCCACAACCCTACACAAAATCCTAAGCCGTACCCTAATCCTAATCCGTACAATAACACTAACCTGTGCCCTAACACCAAGCCTGACCCTAACTCGTTTCCATATGCTTACCTGTACCCTGAATGTTACCTATTCGCTAACCCTAACCCTAACCCTAAACCTAACCCTAACCCCAATCCTACACCTTACCCTAATCCGTACTGTAATCCTAACCCGTACCCTATACTAATCCGTGCCCTGACACATACATGGACCATAACACTTTTCTGTAACCTCACCTGTACCCTAAACCTTACATTTCGCCAACCCTAACCCTAGCCCTAAAGCTAAATCTAACTCCAACACTACACCTTACCCTAACACGTACACTAATCTTAACCCGTACACTAACACTGACCCATTCCCGCAAATGTATTTTGACCCTAAAACATTTCCGTACCCTCCCCTGTAACCTAAACCTTACCCGGTCGCGAACCCTAACCCTAGCTCTAAATCTAACCCTAACGCCAACCCTACACCTTACCCTAAACAATACCCTAAACCTAAACCGTACACTGACACTAACCAGTGCCCTGAAACGTACCCTGACCCTAACACTTTTCCATACCCTCACCTGCACGCTAAACCTAATCGTTAGGTAACCCTAACTGTAGACTTAAACCTAACCCTAACACCAACCCTACACCCTATTCTAACCCGTACCCTATATTTAACCCTAACACTAACCCATGCCCTCACACGTACTTTGACACTAAAACGTCTCCATACACTCACATGTACCATAAGCCTTAACCGTTCACTAAACCTATCCCTAACCCTAACGCCAACCCTAACCATTACCCTAACCCATACCCTAATCCTAACCATACATTAACACTAACACGTTTCCTAACACATAACCTGACACAAATGCTTTTCCGTACCCTCAACTGTACCCTAAAACTTACCCGTTCACTAACCCTAAGCCTAGCCCTAAACCTAACCCTAACCCCAACCCCACACCTTACCCTAAACTGTACGCTAATCCTGACACGTACACTGACACTAACAGGTGTCCTAACACATACCCTGACTCTAAAAGGTTTCCGTACCCTCACCTGTACCCTGAACCTTACTGGTTCTCTAACCGTAACCCTAGCCCTAAACATAACGCTAACACCAACCCTACACCATACCCTAACCCGTACACTAATCTTGACCCGTACACCAAAAATTATGCAATGCCATCACACGTACTTTGACACTAACACGTTTCCGTACACTCATGTACCATAAAACTTACCTGTTCGCTAACTCTAACCCTAGCCCTAAACTTAACCCTAACACCAACCCTACACGTTACCCTAACCCGTACCCTAATCCTAACCCATACACTAACACTACACGTGCCCTAACAGGTACCCTGACCATAACAGTTTTCCGTACACTCACCTGTACCCGAAACCATACCGTTTGCTATCCTTAACCCTAGACCTAAACGTAAAGCTAACCCCATCCCTAAACCTTACCCTAACGCGTACCCAATCCTAACCAGTACACTAACACTAATCCGTGCCTTAACACTTACCCTGACCCTAACACTTTTCCATACCCACACCTGAACCCTAAACCTTACCATTCACTAACCCTAACCCTAGGTCTAAACCTAACCCTAAATGCAACCCCAACCCAACACCTAACCCTAATATGTACCGTAATCCTAATCCTTAAACTAACACTAAGCTGTGCCCTAACACGAACCCTGGCCCTAACGCATTTCCATACACTCACCTGTACTCTAATGTTACCTATTCGCTAACCCTAACACTAGCCCTAAACCTAAACCTAACCCAAACCCTACACCTTACCCTAACCCATACCCTAATCATAACCCATACACTAACACTAACTCGTGCCCTAACACCTACCCTAACCCTACCCCTAACCCTAACCCTAACACTAACCCTAACACTAACCCTAAACTTTACCATTTGTTAACCATAACCCTAGCCCCAAACCTAAACCTAACTACAACCCTACTCCTTACCCTAACACGTACACTAATCTTAACCCGTACACTAACACTAACCCAATACCGCACACGTACTTTGACAATAAGACATTTCCATATGCTCAGCTGTAAGCTAAACCTTACGCGTTCACTAAAGTTAACCCCACCCCTAACACTAACCATAACGCCAACCCTACCAATTACCCTAACCCGTACCCTAATCCTAACCTGTAAAACCACACTAAACCCTGCCCTAACACGTACCCTGACACTAACCCTTTTCCGTAACCTCACCTGTAACCTACACCTTACCGTTCACTAACCCTAACCCTAGCCCTAAACCTAGACCAAACCCCAACCATACACCTTACCCTAACCCGTATGCTAATCCTAAGCCATACACTAACACTGACACGTGTCCTAACACATACACTAACCCTAACACTTTTCTGTACCATCACCTGTACCCTAAACCTGACATTTCGCTAACCCTAAACCTAGCCATAAAGCTAACCCTAACCCCAACCCTAAACCTTACCCAAACCGTACCCTAATCCTAACCAGTATACTAATACTAAGCCATGTCCTGACACGTACCCTGACCCTAACACTTTTCCGTACCCTCACCTGTACCCTAAACCTTACCCATTCGCTAACCCTAACACTAGCCCTAGCCCTAGCCCTAACCCTAACCCCAACCCTACTCCTTACCCTCACCCATACCCTAATCCCAACCCATACACTAACATTAACCCATGCCCTAACACATACCCTGACCCTAACACTTTTCCGTATCCTCTCCTGTACCCTAAATCTTACCGTTCACTAACCCTAACCCTGGCCCTAAATATAACTCTCACACCAACCTCACAGCATACCCTAACCCGTACACTAAACTTAACCCGTACAAAAAAACTAACCCATGCCCTCACATGTACTTTGACGGTAACACGTTTCCGTACGCTCCCGTGTACCGTAAACCTTACCCGTTTGCTAACTCTAACCCTAGCCCTAACCCTAACCATAACAACAACCCTACCCATTTCCCTAACCTGTACCCTAATCCTTACCCGTACACTAACACTAATCAATGCCCTAACACGTACCCTGACCCTAACACTTTTCCATACCCACTCCTGTACCCTAAATCTTACCATTCACTAACCCTAACCCTATGTCTAAACCTAACCCTAACCCCAACCCTACACCTAACCCTAACACGTACCCTAATCCGAATCCGTACACTAACACTAACCTGTGCCCTAACATGAACCCTGACCCTAACTCGTTTCCATAAGCTCACCTGTACCCTAAATGTTACCTATTCGCTAACCCTAACCCCAACCCTACACCTAAACATAACCCCAACCCTACACCTTTCCCTAACCCATACCCTAATCCTGACCCATACACTAACACTAACCCGTGCCCTAACACGTACCCTGACCCTAACACTTTTCCGTATCCTCTCCAGTACCCTAAATCTTACCGTTCGCTAAACCTAGCCCTTTCCCTAAACATAACGCTAACACCCACCTTACACCATACACTAACCCATACACTAATCTTACCCCGTACACCAAAATGAAGCAATGCCCTCACATGTACTTTGACACTAACACGTTTCCGTACCCTCCTGTGTACCGACAACCTTACCTGTTCGCTAACACTAACCCTAGGTCTAAGCCTAACAGTATCCACAACCCTACACAAAATCCTAAGCCGTACCCTAATCCTAATCCGTACAATAACACTAACCTGTGCCCTAACACCAAGCCTGACCCTAACTCGTTTCCATATGCTTACCTGTACCCTGAATGTTACCTATTCGCTAACCCTAACCCTAACCCTAAACCTAACCCTAACCCCAATCCTACACCTTACCCTAATCCGTACTGTAATCCTAACCCGTACCCTATACTAATCCGTGCCCTGACACATACATGGACCATAACACTTTTCTGTAACCTCACCTGTACCCTAAACCTTACATTTCGCCAACCCTAACCCTAGCCCTAAAGCTAAATCCATCTCCAACACTACACCTTACCCTAACACGTACACTAATCTTAACCCGTACACTAACACTGACCCATTCCCGCAAATGTATTTTGACCCTAAAACATTTCCGTACCCTCCCCTGTAACCTAAACCTTACCCGGTCGCGAACCCTAACCCTAGCTCTAAATCTAACCCTAACGCCAACCCTACACCTTACCCTAAACAATACCCTAAACCTAAACCGTACACTGACACTAACCAGTGCCCTGAAACGTACCCTGACCCTAACACTTTTCCATACCCTCACCTGCACGCTAAACCTAATCGTTAGGTAACCCTAACTGTAGACTTAAACCTAACCCTAACACCAACCCTACACCCTATTCTAACCCGTACCCTATATTTAACCCTAACACTAACCCATGCCCTCACACGTACTTTGACACTAAAACGTCTCCATACACTCACATGTACCATAAGCCTTAACCGTTCACTAAACCTATCCCTAACCCTAACGCCAACCCTAACCATTACCCTAACCCATACCCTAATCCTAACCATACATTAACACTAACACGTTTCCTAACACATAACCTGACACAAATGCTTTTCCGTACCCTCAACTGTACCCTAAAACTTACCCGTTCACTAACCCTAAGCCTAGCCCTAAACCTAACCCTAACCCCAACCCCACACCTTACCCTAAACTGTACGCTAATCCTGACACGTACACTGACACTAACAGGTGTCCTAACACATACCCTGACTCTAAAAGGTTTCCGTACCCTCACCTGTACCCTGAACCTTACTGGTTCTCTAACCGTAACCCTAGCCCTAAACATAACGCTAACACCAACCCTACACCATACCCTAACCCGTACACTAATCTTGACCCGTACACCAAAAATTATGCAATGCCATCACACGTACTTTGACACTAACACGTTTCCGTACACTCATGTACCATAAAACTTACCTGTTCGCTAACTCTAACCCTAGCCCTAAACTTAACCCTAACGCCAACCCTACACGTTACCCTAACCCGTACCCTAATCCTAACCCATACACTAACACTACACGTGCCCTAACAGGTACCCTGACCATAACAGTTTTCCGTACACTCACCTGTACCCTAAACCATACCGTTTGCTATCCTTAACCCTAGACCTAAACGTAAAGCTAACCCCATCCCTAAACCTTACCCTAACGCGTACCCAATCCTAACCAGTACACTAACACTAATCCGTGCCTTAACACTTACCCTGACCCTAACACTTTTCCATACCCACACCTGAACCCTAAACCTTACCATTCACTAACCCTAACCCTAGGTCTAAACCTAACCCTAAATGCAACCCCAACCCAACACCTAACCCTAATATGTACCGTAATCCTAATCCTTAAACTAACACTAAGCTGTGCCCTAACACGAACCCTGGCCCTAACGCATTTCCATACACTCACCTGTACTCTAATGTTACCTATTCGCTAACCCTAACACTAGCCCTAAACCTAAACCTAACCCAAACCCTACACCTTACCCTAACCCATACCCTAATCATAACCCATACACTAACACTAACTCGTGCCCTAACACCTACCCTAACCCTACCCCTAACCCTACCCCTAAACCTAACCCTAACCCTAACACTAACCCTAACACTAACCCTAAACTTTACCACTTGTTAACCATAACCCTAGCCCCAAACCTAAACCTAACTACAACCCTACTCCTTACCCTAACACGTACACTAATCTTAACCCGTACACTAACACTAACCCAATACCGCACACGTACTTTGACAATAAGACATTTCCATATGCTCAGCTGTAACCTAAACCTTACGCGTTCACTAAAGTTAACCCCACCCCTAACACTAACCATAACGCCAACCCTACCAATTACCCTAACCCGTACCCTAATCCTAACCTGTAAAACCACACTAAACCCTGCCCTAACACGTACCCTGACACTAACACTTTTCCGTAACCTCACCTGTAACCTACACCTTACCGTTCGCTAACCCTAACCCTAGCCCTAAACCTAGACCAAACCCCAACCGTACACCTTACCCTAACCCGTATGCTAATCCTAAGCCATACACTAACACTGACACGTGTCCTAACACATACACTAACACTAACACTTTTCTGTACCATCACCTGTACCCTAAACCTGACATTTCGCTAACCCTAAACCTAGCCATAAAGCTAACCCTAACCCCAACCCTAAACCTTACCCAAACCGTACCCTAATCCTAACCAGTATACTAATACTAAGCCATGTCCTGACACGTACCCTGACCCTAACACTTTTCCGTACCCTCCCCTGTACCCTAAACCTTACCCATTCGCTAACCCTAACACTAGCCCTAGCCCTAGCCCTAACCCTAACCCCAACCCTACTCCTTACCCTCACCCATACCCTAATCCCAACCCATACACTAACATTAACCCATGCCCTAACACGTACCCTGACCCTAACACTTTTCCGTATCCTCTCCTGTACCCTAAATCTTACCGTTCACTAACCCTAACCCTGGCCCTAAATATAACTCTCACACCAACCTCACAGCATACCCTAACCCGTACACTAAACTTAACCCGTACAAAAAAACTAACCCATGCCCTCACATGTACTTTGACGGTAACACGTTTCCGTACGCTCCCGTGTACCGTAAACCTTACCCGTTTGCTAACTCTAACCCTAGCCCTAACCCTAACCATAACAACAACCCTACCCATTTCCCTAACCTGTACCCTAATCCTTACCCGTACACTAACACTAATCAATGCCCTAACACGTACCCTGACCCTAACACTTTTCCATACCCACTCCTGTACCCTAAATCTTACCATTCACTAACCCTAACCCTATGTCTAAACCTAACCCTAACCCCAACCCTACACGTAACCCTAACACGTACCCTAATCCGAATCCGTACACTAACACTAACCTGTGCCCTAACATGAACCCTGACCCTAACTCGTTTCCATAAGCTCACCTGTACCCTAAATGTTACCTATTCGCTAACCCTAACCCCAACCCTACACCTAAACATAACCCCAACCCTACACCTTTCCCTAACCCATACCCTAATCCTGACCCGTACACTAACACTAACCCGTGCCCTAACACGTACCCTGACCCTAACACTTTTCCGTATCCTCTCCAGTACCCTAAATCTTACCGTTCGCTAAACCTAGCCCTTTCCCTAAACATAACGCTAACACCCACCTTACACCATACACTAACCCATACACTAATCTTACCCCGTACACCAAAATGAAGCAATGCCCTCACATGTACTTTGACACTAACACGTTTCCGTACCCTCCTGTGTACCGACAACCTTACCTGTTCGCTAACACTAACCCTAGGTCTAAGCCTAACAGTATCCACAACCCTACACAAAATCCTAAGCCGTACCCTAATCCTAATCCGTACAATAACACTAACCTGTGCCCTAACACCAAGCCTGACCCTAACTCGTTTCCATATGCTTACCTGTACCCTGAATGTTACCTATTCGCTAACCCTAACCCTAACCCTAAACCTAACCCTAACCCCAATCCTACACCTTACCCTAATCCGTACTGTAATCCTAACCCGTACCCTATACTAATCCGTGCCCTGACACATACATGGACCATAACACTTTTCTGTAACCTCACCTGTACCCTAAACCTTACATTTCGCCAACCCTAACCCTAGCCCTAAAGCTAAATCTAACTCCAACACTACACCTTACCCTAACACGTACACTAATCTTAACCCGTACACTAACACTGACCCATTCCCGCAAATGTATTTTGACCCTAAAACATTTCCGTACCCTCCCCTGTAACCTAAACCTTACCCGGTCGCGAACCCTAACCCTAGCTCTAAATCTAACCCTAACGCCAACCCTACAACTTACCCTAAACAATACCCTAAACCTAAACCGTACACTGACACTAACCAGTGCCCTGAAACGTACCCTGACCCTAACACTTTTCCATACCCTCACCTGCACGCTAAACCTAATCGTTAGGTAACCCTAACTGTAGACTTAAACCTAACCCTAACACCAACCCTACACCCTATTCTAACCCGTACCCTATATTTAACCCTAACACTAACCCATGCCCTCACACGTACTTTGACACTAAAACGTCTCCATACACTCACATGTACCATAAGCCTTAACCGTTCACTAAACCTATCCCTAACCCTAACGCCAACCCTAACCATTACCCTAACCCATACCCTAATCCTAACCATACATTAACACTAACACGTTTCCTAACACATAACCTGACCCAAATGCTTTTCTGTACCCTCAACTGTACCCTAAAACTTACCCGTTCACTAACCCTAAGCCTAGCCCTAAACCTAACCCTAACCCCAACCCCACACCTTACCCTAAACTGTACGCTAATCCTGACACGTACACTGACACTAACAGGTGTCCTAACACATACCCTGACTCTAAAAGGTTTCCGTACCCTCACCTGTACCCTGAACCTTACTGGTTCACTAAACGTAACCCTAGCCCTAAACATAACGCTAACACCAACCCTACACCATACCCTAACCCGTACACTAATCTTGACCCGTACACCAAAATTATGCAATGCCATCACACGTACTTTGACACTAACACGTTTCCGTACACTCATGTACCATAAAACTTACCTGTTCGCTAACTCTAACCCTAGCCCTAAACTTAACCCTAACGCCAACCCTACACATTACCCTAACCCGTACCCTAATCCTAACCCATACACTAACACTACACGTGCCCTAACAGGTACCCTGACCATAACAGTTTTCCGTACACTCACCTGTACCCTAAACCATACTGTTTGCTATCCTTAACCCTAGACCTAAACGTAAAGCTAACCCCATCCCTAAACCTTACCCTAACGCGTACCCAATCCTAACCAGTACACTAACACTAATCCGTGCCTTAACACTTACCCTGACCCTAACACTTTTCCATACCCACACCTGAACCCTAAACCTTACCATTCACTAACCCTAACCCTAGGTCTAAACCTAACCCTAAATGCAACCCCAACCCAACACCTAACCCTAACATGTACCGTAATCCTAATCCTTAAACTAACACTAAGCTGTGCCCTAACACGAACCCTGGCCCTAACGCATTTCCATACACTCACCTGTACTCTAATGTTACCTATTCGCTAACCCTAACACTAGCCCTAAACCTAAACCTAACCCAAAGCCTACACCTTACCCTAACCCATACCCTAATCATAACCCATACACTAACACTAACTCGTGCCCTAACACCTACCCTAACCCTACCCCTAACCCTAACACTAACCCTAACCCTAACCCTAACACTAACCCTAAACTTTACCATTTGTTAACCATAACCCTAGCCCCAAACCTAAACCTAACTACAACCCTACTCCTTACCCTAACACGTACACTAATCTTAACCCGTACACTAACACTAACCCAATACCGCACACGTACTTTGACAATAAGACATTTCCATATGCTCAGCTGTAACCTAAACCTTACGCGTTCACTAAAGTTAACCCCACCCCTAACACTAACCATAACGCCAACCCTACCAATTACCCTAACCCGTACCCTAATCCTAACCTGTAAACCCACACTAAACCCTGCCCTAACACGTACCCTGACACTAACACTTTTCCGTAACCTCACCTGTAACCTACACCTTACCGTTCGCTAACCCTAACCCTAGCCCTAAACCTAGACCAAACCCCAACCGTACACCTTACCCTAACCCGTATGCTAATCCTAAGCCATACACTAACACTGACACGTGTCCTAACACATACACTAACCCTAACACTTTTCTGTACCATCACCTGTACCCTAAACCTGACATTTCGCTAACCCTAAACCTAGCCATAAAGCTAACCCTAACCCCAACCCTAAACCTTACCCAAACCGTACCCTAATCCTAACCAGTATACTAATACTAAGCCATGTCCTGACACGTACCCTGACCCTAACACTTTTCCGTACCCTCACCTGTACCCTAAACCTTACCCATTCGCTAACCCTAACCCTAGCCCTAGCCCTAGCCCTAACCCTAACCCCAACCCTACCCCTTACCCTCACCCGTACCCTAATCCCAACCCATACACTAACATTAACCCATGCCCTAACACGTACCCTGACCCTAACACTTTTCCGTATCCTCTCCTGTACCCTAAATCTTACCATTCGCTAACCCTAACCCTGGCCCTAAACATAACTCTCACACCAACCTCACAGCATACCCTAACCCGTACACTAAACTTAACCTGTACAAAAAAACTAACCCATGCCCTCACATGTACTTTGACGGTAACACGTTTCCGTACGCTCCCGTGTACCGTAAACCTTACCCGTTTGCTAACTCTAACCCTAGCCCTAACCCTAACCATAACAACAACCCTACCCATTTCCCTAACCTGTACCCTAATCCTTACCCGTACACTAACACTAATCAATGCCCTAACACGTAACCTGACCCTAACACTTTTCCATACCCACTCCTGTACCCTAAATCTTACCATTCACTAACCCTAACCCTATGTCTAAACCTAACCCTAACCCCAACCCTACACCTAACCCTAACACGTACCCTAATCCGAATCCGTACACTAACACTAACCTGTGCCCTAACATGAACCCTGACCCTAACTCGTTTCCATAAGCTCACCTGTACCCTAAATGTTACCTATTCGCTAACCCTAAACCCAACCCTACACCTAAACATAACCCCGACCCTACACCTTTCCCTAACCCATACCCTAATCCTGACCCATACACTAACACTAACCCGTGCACTAACACGTACCCTGACCCTAACACTTTTCCGTATCCTCTCCAGTACCCTAAATCTTACCGTTCGCTAAACCTAGCCCTTTCCCTAAACATAACGTTAACACCCACCTTACACCATACACTAACCCATACACTAATCTTACCCCGTACACCAAAATGAAACAATGCCCTCACATGTACTTTGACACTAACACGTTTCCGTACCCTCCTGTGTACCGACAACCTTACCTGTTCGCTAACACTAACCCTAGGTCTAAGCCTAACAGTATCCACAACCCTACACAAAATCCTAAGCCGTACCCTAATCCTAATCCGTACAATAACACTAACCTGTGCCCTAACACCAAGCCTGACCCTAACTCGTTTCCATATGCTTACCTGTACCCTGAATGTTACCTATTCGCTAACCCTAACCCTAACCCTAAACCTAACCCTAACCCCAATCCTACACCTTACCCTAATCCGTACTGTAATCCTAACCCGTACCCTATACTAATCCGTGCCCTGACACATACATGGACCATAACACTTTTCTGTAACCTCACCTGTACCCTAAACCTTACATTTCGCCAACCCTAACCCTAGCCCTAAAGCTAAATCCATCTCCAACACTACACCTTACCCTAACACGTACACTAATCTTAACCCGTACACTAACACTGACCCATTCCCGCAAATGTATTTTGACCCTAAAACATTTCCGTACCCTCCCCTGTAACCTAAACCTTACCCGGTCGCGAACCCTAACCCTAGCTCTAAATCTAACCCTAACGCCAACCCTACACCTTACCCTAAACAATACCCTAAACCTAAACCGTACACTGACACTAACCAGTGCCCTGAAACGTACCCTGACCCTAACACTTTTCCATACCCTCACCTGCACGCTAAACCTAATCGTTAGGTAACCCTAACTGTAGACTTAAACCTAACCCTAACACCAACCCTACACCCTATTCTAACCCGTACCCTATATTTAACCCTAACACTAACCCATGCCCTCACACGTACTTTGACACTAAAACGTCTCCATACACTCACATGTACCATAAGCCTTAACCGTTCACTAAACCTATCCCTAACCCTAACGCCAACCCTAACCATTACCCTAACCCATACCCTAATCCTAACCATACATTAACACTAACACGTTTCCTAACACATAACCTGACACAAATGCTTTTCCGTACCCTCAACTGTACCCTAAAACTTACCCGTTCACTAACCCTAAGCCTAGCCCTAAACCTAACCCTAACCCCAACCCCACACCTTACCCTAAACTGTACGCTAATCCTGACACGTACACTGACACTAACAGGTGTCCTAACACATACCCTGACTCTAAAAGGTTTCCGTACCCTCACCTGTACCCTGAACCTTACTGGTTCTCTAACCGTAACCCTAGCCCTAAACATAACGCTAACACCAACCCTACACCATACCCTAACCCGTACACTAATCTTGACCCGTACACCAAAAATTATGCAATGCCATCACACGTACTTTGACACTAACACGTTTCCGTACACTCATGTACCATAAAACTTACCTGTTCGCTAACTCTAACCCTAGCCCTAAACTTAACCCTAACGCCAACCCTACACGTTACCCTAACCCGTACCCTAATCCTAACCCATACACTAACACTACACGTGCCCTAACAGGTACCCTGACCATAACAGTTTTCCGTACACTCACCTGTACCCTAAACCATACCGTTTGCTATCCTTAACCCTAGACCTAAACGTAAAGCTAACCCCATCCCTAAACCTTACCCTAACGCGTACCCAATCCTAACCAGTACACTAACACTAATCCGTGCCTTAACACTTACCCTGACCCTAACACTTTTCCATACCCACACCTGAACCCTAAACCTTACCATTCACTAACCCTAACCCTAGGTCTAAACCTAACCCTAAATGCAACCCCAACCCAACACCTAACCCTAATATGTACCGTAATCCTAATCCTTAAACTAACACTAAGCTGTGCCCTAACACGAACCCTGGCCCTAACGCATTTCCATACACTCACCTGTACTCTAATGTTACCTATTCGCTAACCCTAACACTAGCCCTAAACCTAAACCTAACCCAAACCCTACACCTTACCCTAACCCATACCCTAATCATAACCCATACACTAACACTAACTCGTGCCCTAACACCTACCCTAACCCTACCCCTAACCCTACCCCTAAACCTAACCCTAACCCTAACACTAACCCTAACACTAACCCTAAACTTTACCACTTGTTAACCATAACCCTAGCCCCAAACCTAAACCTAACTACAACCCTACTCCTTACCCTAACACGTACACTAATCTTAACCCGTACACTAACACTAACCCAATACCGCACACGTACTTTGACAATAAGACATTTCCATATGCTCAGCTGTAACCTAAACCTTACGCGTTCACTAAAGTTAACCCCACCCCTAACACTAACCATAACGCCAACCCTACCAATTACCCTAACCCGTACCCTAATCCTAACCTGTAAAACCACACTAAACCCTGCCCTAACACGTACCCTGACACTAACACTTTTCCGTAACCTCACCTGTAACCTACACCTTACCGTTCGCTAACCCTAACCCTAGCCCTAAACCTAGACCAAACCCCAACCGTACACCTTACCCTAACCCGTATGCTAATCCTAAGCCATACACTAACACTGACACGTGTCCTAACACATACACTAACACTAACACTTTTCTGTACCATCACCTGTACCCTAAACCTGACATTTCGCTAACCCTAAACCTAGCCATAAAGCTAACCCTAACCCCAACCCTAAACCTTACCCAAACCGTACCCTAATCCTAACCAGTATACTAATACTAAGCCATGTCCTGACACGTACCCTGACCCTAACACTTTTCCGTACCCTCCCCTGTACCCTAAACCTTACCCATTCGCTAACCCTAACACTAGCCCTAGCCCTAGCCCTAACCCTAACCCCAACCCTACTCCTTACCCTCACCCATACCCTAATCCCAACCCATACACTAACATTAACCCATGCCCTAACACGTACCCTGACCCTAACACTTTTCCGTATCCTCTCCTGTACCCTAAATCTTACCGTTCACTAACCCTAACCCTGGCCCTAAATATAACTCTCACACCAACCTCACAGCATACCCTAACCCGTACACTAAACTTAACCCGTACAAAAAAATTAACCCATGCCCTCACATGTACTTTGACGGTAACACGTTTCCGTACGCTCCCGTGTACCGTAAACCTTACCCGTTTGCTAACTCTAACCCTAGCCCTAACCCTAACCATAACAACAACCCTACCCATTTCCCTAACCTGTACCCTAATCCTTACCCGTACACTAACACTAATCAATGCCCTAACACGTACCCTGACCCTAACACTTTTCCATACCCACTCCTGTACCCTAAATCTTACCATTCACTAACCCTAACCCTATGTCTAAACCTAACCCTAACCCCAACCCTACACGTAACCCTAACACGTACCCTAATCCGAATCCGTACACTAACACTAACCTGTGCCCTAACATGAACCCTGACCCTAACTCGTTTCCATAAGCTCACCTGTACCCTAAATGTTACCTATTCGCTAACCCTAACCCCAACCCTACACCTAAACATAACCCCAACCCTACACCTTTCCCTAACCCATACCCTAATCCTGACCCGTACACTAACACTAACCCGTGCCCTAACACGTACCCTGACCCTAACACTTTTCCGTATCCTCTCCAGTACCCTAAATCTTACCGTTCGCTAAACCTAGCCCTTTCCCTAAACATAACGCTAACACCCACCTTACACCATACACTAACCCATACACTAATCTTACCCCGTACACCAAAATGAAGCAATGCCCTCACATGTACTTTGACACTAACACGTTTCCGTACCCTCCTGTGTACCGACAACCTTACCTGTTCGCTAACACTAACCCTAGGTCTAAGCCTAACAGTATCCACAACCCTACACAAAATCCTAAGCCGTACCCTAATCCTAATCCGTACAATAACACTAACCTGTGCCCTAACACCAAGCCTGACCCTAACTCATTTCCATATGCTTACCTGTACCCTGAATGTTACCTATTCGCTAACCCTAACCCTAACCCTAAACCTAACCCTAACCCCAATCCTACACCTTACCCTAATCCGTACTGTAATCCTAACCCGTACCCTATACTAATCCGTGCCCTGACACATACATGGACCATAACACTTTTCTGTAACCTCACCTGTACCCTAAACCTTACATTTCGCCAACCCTAACCCTAGCCCTAAAGCTAAATCTAACTCCAACACTACACCTTACCCTAACACGTACACTAATCTTAACCCGTACACTAACACTGACCCATTCCCGCAAATGTATTTTGACCCTAAAACATTTCTGTACCCTCCCCTGTAACCTAAACCTTACCCGGTCGCGAACCCTAACCCTAGCTCTAAATCTAACCCTAACGCCAACCCTACAACTTACCCTAAACAATACCCTAAACCTAAACCGTACACTGACACTAACCAGTGCCCTGAAACGTACCCTGACCCTAACACTTTTCCATACCCTCACCTGCACGCTAAACCTAATCGTTAGGTAACCCTAACTGTAGACTTAAACCTAACCCTAACACCAACCCTACACCCTATTCTAACCCGTACCCTATATTTAACCCTAACACTAACCCATGCCCTCACACGTACTTTGACACTAAAACGTCTCCATACACTCACATGTACCATAAGCCTTAACCGTTCACTAAACCTATCCCTAACCCTAACGCCAACCCTAACCATTACCCTAACCCATACCCTAATCCTAACCATACATTAACACTAACACGTTTCCTAACACATAACCTGACCCAAATGCTTTTCTGTACCCTCAACTGTACCCTAAAACTTACCCGTTCACTAACCCTAAGCCTAGCCCTAAACCTAACCCTAACCCCAACCCCACACCTTACCCTAAACTGTACGCTAATCCTGACACGTACACTGACACTAACAGGTGTCCTAACACATACCCTGACTCTAAAAGGTTTCCGTACCCTCACCTGTACCCTGAACCTTACTGGTTCACTAAACGTAACCCTAGCCCTAAACATAACGCTAACACCAACCCTACACCATACCCTAACCCGTACACTAATCTTGACCCGTACACCAAAATTATGCAATGCCATCACACGTACTTTGACACTAACACGTTTCCGTACACTCATGTACCATAAAACTTACCTGTTCGCTAACTCTAACCCTAGCCCTAAACTTAACCCTAACGCCAACCCTACACATTACCCTAACCCGTACCCTAATCCTAACCCATACACTAACACTACACGTGCCCTAACAGGTACCCTGACCATAACAGTTTTCCGTACACTCACCTGTACCCTAAACCATACCGTTTGCTATCCTTAACCCTAGACCTAAACGTAAAGCTAACCCCATCCCTAAACCTTACCCTAACGCGTACCCAATCCTAACCAGTACACTAACACTAATCCGTGCCTTAACACTTACCCTGACCCTAACACTTTTCCATACCCACACCTGAACCCTAAACCTTACCATTCACTAACCCTAACCCTAGGTCTAAACCTAACCCTAAATGCAACCCCAACCCAACACCTAACCCTAACATGTACCGTAATCCTAATCCTTAAACTAACACTAAGCTGTGCCCTAACACGAACCCTGGCCCTAACGCATTTCCATACACTCACCTGTACTCTAATGTTACCTATTCGCTAACCCTAACACTAGCCCTAAACCTAAACCTAACCCAAAGCCTACACCTTACCCTAACCCATACCCTAATCATAACCCATACACTAACACTAACTCGTGCCCTAACACCTACCCTAACCCTACCCCTAACCCTACCCCTAACCCTAACCCTAACCCTAACACTAACCCTAAACTTTACCATTTGTTAACCATAACCCTAGCCCCAAACCTAAACCTAACTACAACCCTACTCCTTACCCTAACACGTACACTAATCTTAACCCGTACACTAACACTAACCCAATACCGCACACGTACTTTGACAATAAGACATTTCCATATGCTCAGCTGTAACCTAAACCTTACGCGTTCACTAAAGTTAACCCCACCCCTAACACTAACCATAACGCCAACCCTACCAATTACCCTAACCCGTACCCTAATCCTAACCTGTAAACCCACACTAAACCCTGCCCTAACACGTACCCTGACACTAACACTTTTCCGTAACCTCACCTGTAACCTACACCTTACCGTTCGCTAACCCTAACCCTAGCCCTAAACCTAGACCAAACCCCAACCGTACACCTTACCCTAACCCGTATGCTAATCCTAAGCCATACACTAACACTGACACGTGTCCTAACACATACACTAACCCTAACACTTTTCTGTACCATCACCTGTACCCTAAACCTGACATTTCGCTAACCCTAAACCTAGCCATAAAGCTAACCCTAACCCCAACCCTAAACCTTACCCAAACCGTACCCTAATCCTAACCAGTATACTAATACTAAGCCATGTCCTGACACGTACCCTGACCCTAACACTTTTCCGTACCCTCACCTGTACCCTAAACCTTACCCATTCGCTAACCCTAACCCTAGCCCTAGCCCTAGCCCTAACCCTAACCCCAACCCTACCCCTTACCCTCACCCGTACCCTAATCCCAACCCATACACTAACATTAACCCATGCCCTAACACGTACCCTGACCCTAACACTTTTCCGTATCCTCTCCTGTACCCTAAATCTTACCATTCGCTAACCCTAACCCTGGCCCTAAACATAACTCTCACACCAACCTCACAGCATACCCTAACCCGTACACTAAACTTAACCTGTACAAAAAAACTAACCCATGCCCTCACATGTACTTTGACGGTAACACGTTTCCGTACGCTCCCGTGTACCGTAAACCTTACCCGTTTGCTAACTCTAACCCTAGCCCTAACCCTAACCATAACAACAACCCTACCCATTTCCCTAACCTGTACCCTAATCCTTACCCGTACACTAACACTAATCAATGCCCTAACACGTAACCTGACCCTAACACTTTTCCATACCCACTCCTGTACCCTAAATCTTACCATTCACTAACCCTAACCCTATGTCTAAACCTAACCCTAACCCCAACCCTACACCTAACCCTAACACGTACCCTAATCCGAATCCGTACACTAACACTAACCTGTGCCCTAACATGAACCCTGACCCTAACTCGTTTCCATAAGCTCACCTGTACCCTAAATGTTACCTATTCGCTAACCCTAAACCCAACCCTACACCTAAACATAACCCCGACCCTACACCTTTCCCTAACCCATACCCTAATCCTGACCCATACACTAACACTAACCCGTGCACTAACACGTACCCTGACCCTAACACTTTTCCGTATCCTCTCCAGTACCCTAAATCTTACCGTTCGCTAAACCTAGCCCTTTCCCTAAACATAACGTTAACACCCACCTTACACCATACACTAACCCATACACTAATCTTACCCCGTACACCAAAATGAAACAATGCCCTCACATGTACTTTGACACTAACACGTTTCCGTACCCTCCTGTGTACCGACAACCTTACCTGTTCGCTAACACTAACCCTAGGTCTAAGCCTAACACTATCCACAACCCTACACAAAATCCTAAGCCGTACCCTAATCCTAATCCGTACAATAACACTAACCTGTGCCCTAACACCAAGCCTGACCCTAACTCGTTTCCATATGCTTACCTGTACCCTGAATGTTACCTATTCGCTAACCCTAACCCTAACCCTAAACCTAACCCTAACCCCAATCCTACACCTTACCCTAATCCGTACTGTAATCCTAACCCGTACCCTATACTAATCCGTGCCCTGACACATACATGGACCATAACACTTTTCTGTAACCTCACCTGTACCCTAAACCTTACATTTCGCCAACCCTAACCCTAGCCCTAAAGCTAAATCCATCTCCAACACTACACCTTACCCTAACACGTACACTAATCTTAACCCGTACACTAACACTGACCCATTCCCGCAAATGTATTTTGACCCTAAAACATTTCCGTACCCTCCCCTGTAACCTAAACCTTACCCGGTCGCGAACCCTAACCCTAGCTCTAAATCTAACCCTAACGCCAACCCTACACCTTACCCTAAACAATACCCTAAACCTAAACCGTACACTGACACTAACCAGTGCCCTGAAACGTACCCTGACCCTAACACTTTTCCATACCCTCACCTGCACGCTAAACCTAATCGTTAGGTAACCCTAACTGTAGACTTAAACCTAACCCTAACACCAACCCTACACCCTATTCTAACCCGTACCCTATATTTAACCCTAACACTAACCCATGCCCTCACACGTACTTTGACACTAAAACGTCTCCATACACTCACATGTACCATAAGCCTTAACCGTTCACTAAACCTATCCCTAACCCTAACGCCAACCCTAACCATTACCCTAACCCATACCCTAATCCTAACCATACATTAACACTAACACGTTTCCTAACACATAACCTGACCCAAATGCTTTTCCGTACCCTCAACTGTACCCTAAAACTTACCCGTTCACTAACCCTAAGCCTAGCCCTAAACCTAACCCTAACCCCAACCCCACACCTTACCCTAAACTGTACGCTAATCCTGACACGTACACTGACACTAACAGGTGTCCTAACACATACCCTGACTCTAAAAGGTTTCCGTACCCTCACCTGTACCCTGAACCTTACTGGTTCTCTAACCGTAACCCTAGCCCTAAACATAACGCTAACACCAACCCTACACCATACCCTAACCCGTACACTAATCTTGACCCGTACACCAAAAATTATGCAATGCCATCACACGTACTTTGACACTAACACGTTTCCGTACACTCATGTACCATAAAACTTACCTGTTCGCTAACTCTAACCCTAGCCCTAAACTTAACCCTAACGCCAACCCTACACGTTACCCTAACCCGTACCCTAATCCTAACCCATACACTAACACTACACGTGCCCTAACAGGTACCCTGACCATAACAGTTTTCCGTACACTCACCTGTACCCTAAACCATACCGTTTGCTATCCTTAACCCTAGACCTAAACGTAAAGCTAACCCCATCCCTAAACCTTACCCTAACGCGTACCCAATCCTAACCAGTACACTAACACTAATCCGTGCCTTAACACTTACCCTGACCCTAACACTTTTCCATACCCACACCTGAACCCTAAACCTTACCATTCACTAACCCTAACCCTAGGTCTAAACCTAACCCTAAATGCAACCCCAACCCAACACCTAACCCTAATATGTACCGTAATCCTAATCCTTAAACTAACACTAAGCTGTGCCCTAACACGAACCCTGGCCCTAACGCATTTCCATACACTCACCTGTACTCTAATGTTACCTATTCGCTAACCCTAACACTAGCCCTAAACCTAAACCTAACCCAAACCCTACACCTTACCCTAACCCATACCCTAATCATAACCCATACACTAACACTAACTCGTGCCCTAACACCTACCCTAACCCTACCCCTAACCCTACCCCTAAACCTAACCCTAACCCTAACACTAACCCTAACACTAACCCTAAACTTTACCACTTGTTAACCATAACCCTAGCCCCAAACCTAAACCTAACTACAACCCTACTCCTTACCCTAACACGTACACTAATCTTAACCCGTACACTAACACTAACCCAATACCGCACACGTACTTTGACAATAAGACATTTCCATATGCTCAGCTGTAACCTAAACCTTACGCGTTCACTAAAGTTAACCCCACCCCTAACACTAACCATAACGCCAACCCTACCAATTACCCTAACCCGTACCCTAATCCTAACCTGTAAAACCACACTAAACCCTGCCCTAACACGTACCCTGACACTAACACTTTTCCGTAACCTCACCTGTAACCTACACCTTACCGTTCGCTAACCCTAACCCTAGCCCTAAACCTAGACCAAACCCGAACCGTACACCTTACCCTAACCCGTATGCTAATCCTAAGCCATACACTAACACTGACACGTGTCCTAACACATACACTAACACTAACACTTTTCTGTACCATCACCTGTACCCTAAACCTGACATTTCGCTAACCCTAAACCTAGCCATAAAGCTAACCCTAACCCCAACCCTAAACCTTACCCAAACCGTACCCTAATCCTAACCAGTATACTAATACTAAGCCATGTCCTGACACGTACCCTGACCCTAACACTTTTCCGTACCCTCCCCTGTACCCTAAACCTTACCCATTCGCTAACCCTAACACTAGCCCTAGCCCTAGCCCTAACCCTAACCCCAACCCTACTCCTTACCCTCACCCATACCCTAATCCCAACCCATACACTAACATTAACCCATGCCCTAACACGTACCCTGACCCTAACACTTTTCCGTATCCTCTCCTGTACCCTAAATCTTACCGTTCACTAACCCTAACCCTGGCCCTAAATATAACTCTCACACCAACCTCACAGCATACCCTAACCCGTACACTAAACTTAACCCGTACAAAAAAATTAACCCATGCCCTCACATGTACTTTGACGGTAACACGTTTCCGTACGCTCCCGTGTACCGTAAACCTTACCCGTTTGCTAACTCTAACCCTAGCCCTAACCCTAACCATAACAACAACCCTACCCATTTCCCTAACCTGTACCCTAATCCTTACCCGTACACTAACACTAATCAATGCCCTAACACGTACCCTGACCCTAACACTTTTCCATACCCACTCCTGTACCCTAAATCTTACCATTCACTAACCCTAACCCTATGTCTAAACCTAACCCTAACCCCAACCCTACACGTAACCCTAACACGTACCCTAATCCGAATCCGTACACTAACACTAACCTGTGCCCTAACATGAACCCTGACCCTAACTCGTTTCCATAAGCTCACCTGTACCCTAAATGTTACCTATTCGCTAACCCTAACCCCAACCCTACACCTAAACATAACCCCAACCCTACACCTTTCCCTAACCCATACCCTAATCCTGACCCGTACACTAACACTAACCCGTGCCCTAACACGTACCCTGACCCTAACACTTTTCCGTATCCTCTCCAGTACCCTAAATCTTACCGTTCGCTAAACCTAGCCCTTTCCCTAAACATAACGCTAACACCCACCTTACACCATACACTAACCCATACACTAATCTTACCCCGTACACCAAAATGAAGCAATGCCCTCACATGTACTTTGACACTAACACGTTTCCGTACCCTCCTGTGTACCGACAACCTTACCTGTTCGCTAACACTAACCCTAGGTCTAAGCCTAACAGTATCCACAACCCTACACAAAATCCTAAGCCGTACCCTAATCCTAATCCGTACAATAACACTAACCTGTGCCCTAACACCAAGCCTGACCCTAACTCGTTTCCATATGCTTACCTGTACCCTGAATGTTACCTATTCGCTAACCCTAACCCTAACCCTAAACCTAACCCTAACCCCAATCCTACACCTTACCCTAATCCGTACTGTAATCCTAACCCGTACCCTATACTAATCCGTGCCCTGACACATACATGGACCATAACACTTTTCTGTAACCTCACCTGTACCCTAAACCTTACATTTCGCCAACCCTAACCCTAGCCCTAAAGCTAAATCTAACTCCAACACTACACCTTACCCTAACACGTACACTAATCTTAACCCGTACACTAACACTGACCCATTCCCGCAAATGTATTTTGACCCTAAAACATTTCCGTACCCTCCCCTGTAACCTAAACCTTACCCGGTCGCGAACCCTAACCCTAGCTCTAAATCTAACCCTAACGCCAACCCTACAACTTACCCTAAACAATACCCTAAACCTAAACCGTACACTGACACTAACCAGTGCCCTGAAACGTACCCTGACCCTAACACTTTCCCATACCCTCACCTGCACGCTAAACCTAATCGTTAGGTAACCCTAACTGTAGACTTAAACCTAACCCTAACACCAACCCTACACCCTATTCTAACCCGTACCCTATATTTAACCCTAACACTAACCCATGCCCTCACACGTACTTTGACACTAAAACGTCTCCATACACTCACATGTACCATAAGCCTTAACCGTTCACTAAACCTATCCCTAACCCTAACGCCAACCCTAACCATTACCCTAACCCATACCCTAATCCTAACCATACATTAACACTAACACGTTTCCTAACACATAACCTGACCCAAATGCTTTTCTGTACCCTCAACTGTACCCTAAAACTTACCCGTTCACTAACCCTAAGCCTAGCCCTAAACCTAACCCTAACCCCAACCCCACACCTTACCCTAAACTGTACGCTAATCCTGACACGTACACTGACACTAACAGGTGTCCTAACACATACCCTGACTCTAAAAGGTTTCCGTACCCTCACCTGTACCCTGAACCTTACTGGTTCACTAAACGTAACCCTAGCCCTAAACATAACGCTAACACCAACCCTACACCATACCCTAACCCGTACACTAATCTTGACCCGTACACCAAAATTATGCAATGCCATCACACGTACTTTGACACTAACACGTTTCCGTACACTCATGTACCATAAAACTTACCTGTTCGCTAACTCTAACCCTAGCCCTAAACTTAACCCTAACGCCAACCCTACACATTACCCTAACCCGTACCCTAATCCTAACCCATACACTAACACTACACGTGCCCTAACAGGTACCCTGACCATAACAGTTTTCCGTACACTCACCTGTACCCTAAACCATACCGTTTGCTATCCTTAACCCTAGACCTAAACGTAAAGCTAACCCCATCCCTAAACCTTACCCTAACGCGTACCCAATCCTAACCAGTACACTAACACTAATCCGTGCCTTAACACTTACCCTGACCCTAACACTTTTCCATACCCACACCTGAACCCTAAACCTTACCATTCACTAACCCTAACCCTAGGTCTAAACCTAACCCTAAATGCAACCCCAACCCAACACCTAACCCTAACATGTACCGTAATCCTAATCCTTAAACTAACACTAAGCTGTGCCCTAACACGAACCCTGGCCCTAACGCATTTCCATACACTCACCTGTACTCTAATGTTACCTATTCGCTAACCCTAACACTAGCCCTAAACCTAAACCTAACCCAAAGCCTACACCTTACCCTAACCCATACCCTAATCATAACCCATACACTAACACTAACTCGTGCCCTAACACCTACCCTAACCCTACCCCTAACCCTACCCCTAACCCTAACCCTAACCCTAACACTAACCCTAAACTTTACCATTTGTTAACCATAACCCTAGCCCCAAACCTAAACCTAACTACAACCCTACTCCTTACCCTAACACGTACACTAATCTTAACCCGTACACTAACACTAACCCAATACCGCACACGTACTTTGACAATAAGACATTTCCATATGCTCAGCTGTAACCTAAACCTTACGCGTTCACTAAAGTTAACCCCACCCCTAACACTAACCATAACGCCAACCCTACCAATTACCCTAACCCGTACCCTAATCCTAACCTGTAAACCCACACTAAACCCTGCCCTAACACGTACCCTGACACTAACACTTTTCCGTAACCTCACCTGTAACCTACACCTTACCGTTCGCTAACCCTAACCCTAGCCCTAAACCTAGACCAAACCCCAACCGTACACCTTACCCTAACCCGTATGCTAATCCTAAGCCATACACTAACACTGACACGTGTCCTAACACATACACTAACCCTAACACTTTTCTGTACCATCACCTGTACCCTAAACCTGACATTTCGCTAACCCTAAACCTAGCCATAAAGCTAACCCTAACCCCAACCCTAAACCTTACCCAAACCGTACCCTAATCCTAACCAGTATACTAATACTAAGCCATGTCCTGACACGTACCCTGACCCTAACACTTTTCCGTACCCTCACCTGTACCCTAAACCTTACCCATTCGCTAACCCTAACCCTAGCCCTAGCCCTAGCCCTAACCCTAACCCCAACCCTACCCCTTACCCTCACCCGTACCCTAATCCCAACCCATACACTAACATTAACCCATGCCCTAACACGTACCCTGACCCTAACACTTTTCCGTATCCTCTCCTGTACCCTAAATCTTACCATTCGCTAACCCTAACCCTGGCCCTAAACATAACTCTCACACCAACCTCACAGCATACCCTAACCCGTACACTAAACTTAACCTGTACAAAAAAACTAACCCATGCCCTCACATGTACTTTGACGGTAACACGTTTCCGTACGCTCCCGTGTACCGTAAACCTTACCCGTTTGCTAACTCTAACCCTAGCCCTAACCCTAACCATAACAACAACCCTACCCATTTCCCTAACCTGTACCCTAATCCTTACCCGTACACTAACACTAATCAATGCCCTAACACGTAACCTGACCCTAACACTTTTCCATACCCACTCCTGTACCCTAAATCTTACCATTCACTAACCCTAACCCTATGTCTAAACCTAACCCTAACCCCAACCCTACACCTAACCCTAACACGTACCCTAATCCGAATCCGTACACTAACACTAACCTGTGCCCTAACATGAACCCTGACCCTAACTCGTTTCCATAAGCTCACCTGTACCCTAAATGTTACCTATTCGCTAACCCTAAACCCAACCCTACACCTAAACATAACCCCGACCCTACACCTTTCCCTAACCCATACCCTAATCCTGACCCATACACTAACACTAACCCGTGCACTAACACGTACCCTGACCCTAACACTTTTCCGTATCCTCTCCAGTACCCTAAATCTTACCGTTCGCTAAACCTAGCCCTTTCCCTAAACATAACGTTAACACCCACCTTACACCATACACTAACCCATACACTAATCTTACCCCGTACACCAAAATGAAACAATGCCCTCACATGTACTTTGACACTAACACGTTTCCGTACCCTCCTGTGTACCGACAACCTTACCTGTTCGCTAACACTAACCCTAGGTCTAAGCCTAACACTATCCACAACCCTACACAAAATCCTAAGCCGTACCCTAATCCTAATCCGTACAATAACACTAACCTGTGCCCTAACACCAAGCCTGACCCTAACTCGTTTCCATATGCTTACCTGTACCCTGAATGTTACCTATTCGCTAACCCTAACCCTAACCCTAAACCTAACCCTAACCCCAATCCTACACCTTACCCTAATCCGTACTGTAATCCTAACCCGTACCCTATACTAATCCGTGCCCTGACACATACATGGACCATAACACTTTTCTGTAACCTCACCTGTACCCTAAACCTTACATTTCGCCAACCCTAACCCTAGCCCTAAAGCTAAATCTAACTCCAACACTACACCTTACCCTAACACGTACACTAATCTTAACCCGTACACTAACACTGACCCATTCCCGCAAATGTATTTTGACCCTAAAACATTTCCGTACCCTCCCCTGTAACCTAAACCTTACCCGGTCGCGAACCCTAACCATAGCTCTAAATCTAACCCTAACGCCAACCCTACACCTTACCCTAAACAATACCCTAAACCTAAACCGTACACTGACACTAACCAGTGCCCTGAAACGTACCCTGACCCTAACACTTTTCCATACCCTCACCTGCACGCTAAACCTAATCGTTAGGTAACCCTAACTGTAGACTTAAACCTAACCCTAACACCAACCCTACACCCTATTCTAACCCGTACCCTATATTTAACCCTAACACTAACCCATGCCCTCACACGTACTTTGACACTAAAACGTCTCCATACACTCACATGTACCATAAGCCTTAACCGTTCACTAAACCTATCCCTAACCCTAACGCCAACCCTAACCATTACCCTAACCCATACCCTAATCCTAACCATACATTAACACTAACACGTTTCCTAACACATAACCTGACACAAATGCTTTTCCGTACCCTCAACTGTACCCTAAAACTTACCCGTTCACTAACCCTAAGCCTAGCCCTAAACCTAACCCTAACCCCAACCCCACACCTTACCCTAAACTGTACGCTAATCCTGACACGTACACTGACACTAACAGGTGTCCTAACACATACCCTGACTCTAAAAGGTTTCCGTACCCTCACCTGTACCCTGAACCTTACTGGTTCTCTAACCGTAACCCTAGCCCTAAACATAACGCTAACACCAACCCTACACCATACCCTAACCCGTACACTAATCTTGACCCGTACACCAAAAATTATGCAATGCCATCACACGTACTTTGACACTAACACGTTTCCGTACACTCATGTACCATAAAACTTACCTGTTCGCTAACTCTAACCCTAGCCCTAAACTTAACCCTAACGCCAACCCTACACGTTACCCTAACCCGTACCCTAATCCTAACCCATACACTAACACTACACGTGCCCTAACAGGTACCCTGACCATAACAGTTTTCCGTACACTCACCTGTACCCTAAACCATACCGTTTGCTATCCTTAACCCTAGACCTAAACGTAAAGCTAACCCCATCCCTAAACCTTACCCTAACGCGTACCCAATCCTAACCAGTACACTAACACTAATCCGTGCCTTAACACTTACCCTGACCCTAACACTTTTCCATACCCACACCTGAACCCTAAACCTTACCATTCACTAACCCTAACCCTAGGTCTAAACCTAACCCTAAATGCAACCCCAACCCAACACCTAACCCTAATATGTACCGTAATACTAATCCTTAAACTAACACTAAGCTGTGCCCTAACACGAACCCTGGCCCTAACGCATTTCCATACACTCACCTGTACTCTAATGTTACCTATTCGCTAACCCTAACACTAGCCCTAAACCTAAACCTAACCCAAACCCTACACCTTACCCTAACCCATACCCTAATCATAACCCATACACTAACACTAACTCGTGCCCTAACACCTACCCTAACCCTACCCCTAACCCTACCCCTAAACCTAACCCTAACCCTAACACTAACCCTAACACTAACCCTAAACTTTACCATTTGTTAACCATAACCCTAGCCCCAAACCTAAACCTAACTACAACCCTACTCCTTACCCTAACACGTACACTAATCTTAACCCGTACACTAACACTAACCCAATACCGCACACGTACTTTGACAATAAGACATTTCCATATGCTCAGCTGTAACCTAAACCTTACGCGTTCACTAAAGTTAACCCCACCCCTAACACTAACCATAACGCCAACCCTACCAATTACCCTAACCCGTACCCTAATCCTAACCTGTAAAACCACACTAAACCCTGCCCTAACACGTACCCTGACACTAACACTTTTCCGTAACCTCACCTGTAACCTACACCTTACTGTTCGCTAACCCTAACCCTAGCCCTAAACCTAGACCAAACCCCAACCGTACACCTTACCCTAACCCGTATGCTAATCCTAAGCCATACACTAACACTGACACGTGTCCTAACACATACACTAACACTAACACTTTTCTGTACCATCACCTGTACCCTAAACCTGACATTTCGCTAACCCTAAACCTAGCCATAAAGCTAACCCTAACCCCAACCCTAAACCTTACCCAAACCGTACCCTAATCCTAACCAGTATACTAATACTAAGCCATGTCCTGACACGTACCCTGACCCTAACACTTTTCCGTACCCTCCCCTGTACCCTAAACCTTACCCATTCGCTAACCCTAACACTAGCCCTAGCCCTAGCCCTAACCCTAACCCCAACCCTACTCCTTACCCTCACCCATACCCTAATCCCAACCCATACACTAACATTAACCCATGCCCTAACACGTACCCTGACCCTAACACTTTTCCGTATCCTCTCCTGTACCCTAAATCTTACCGTTCACTAACCCTAACCCTGGCCCTAAATATAACTCTCACACCAACCTCACAGCATACCCTAACCCGTACACTAAACTTAACCCGTACAAAAAAACTAACCCATGCCCTCACATGTACTTTGACGGTAACACGTTTCCGTACGCTCCCGTGTACCGTAAACCTTACCCGTTTGCTAACTCTAACCCTAGCCCTAACCCTAACCATAACAACAACCCTACCCATTTCCCTAACCTGTACCCTAATCCTTACCCGTACACTAACACTAATCAATGCCCTAACACGTACCCTGACCCTAACACTTTTCCATACCCACTCCTGTACCCTAAATCTTACCATTCACTAACCCTAACCCTATGTCTAAACCTAACCCTAACCCGAACCCTACACCTAACCCTAACACGTACCCTAATCCGAATCCGTACACTAACACTAACCTGTGCTCTAACATGAACCCTGACCCTAACTCGTTTCCATAAGCTCACCTGTACCCTAAATGTTACCTATTCGCTAACCCTAACCCCAACCCTACACCTAAACATAACCCCAACCCTACACCTTTCCCTAACCCATACCCTAATCCTGACCCGTACACTAACACTAACCCGTGCCCTAACACGTACCCTGACCCTAACACTTTTCCGTATCCTCTCCAGTACCCTAAATCTTACCGTTCGCTAAACCTAGCCCTTTCCCTAAACATAACGCTAACACCCACCTTACACCATACACTAACCCATACACTAATCTTACCCCGTACACCAAAATGAAACAATGCCCTCACATGTACTTTGACACTAACACGTTTCCGTACCCTCCTGTGTACCGACAACCTTACCTGTTCGCTAACACTAACCCTAGGTCTAAGCCTAACACTATCCACAACCCTACACCAAATCCTAAGCCGTACCCTAATCCTAATCCGTACAATAACACTAACCTGTGCCCTAACACCAAGCCTGACCCTAACTCGTTTCCATATGCTTACCTGTACCCTGAATGTTACCTATTCGCTAACCCTAACCCTAACCCTAAACCTAACCCTAACCCCAATCCTACACCTTACCCTAATCCGTACTGTAATCCTAACCCGTACGCTATACTAATCCGTGCCCTGACACATACATGGACCATAACACTTTTCTGTAACCTCACCTGTACCCTAAACCTTACATTTCGCCAACCCTAACCCTAGCCCTAAAGCTAAATCTAACTCCAACACTACACCTTACCCTAACACGTACACTAATCTTAACCCGTACAGTAACACTGACCCATTCCCGCAAATGTATTTTGACCCTAAAACATTTCCGTACCCTCCCCTGTAACCTAAACCTTACCCGGTCGCTAACCCTAACCCTAGCTCTAAATCTAACCCTAACGCCAACCCTACACCTTACCCTAAACAATACCCTAAACCTAAACCGTACACTGACACTAACCAGTGCCCTGAAACGTACCCTGACCCTAACACTTTTCCATACCCTCACCTGCACGCTAAACCTAATCGTTAGGTAACCCTAACTGTAGACTTAAACCTAACCCTAACACCAACCCTACACCCTATTCTAACCCGTACCCTATATTTAACCCTAACACTAACCCATGCCCTCACACGTACTTTGACACTAAAACGTCTCCATACACTCACATGTACCATAAGCCTTAACCGTTCACTAAACCTATCCCTAACCCTAACGCCAACCCTAACCATTACCCTAACCCATACCCTAATCCTAACCATACATTAACACTAACACGTTTCCTAACACATAACCTGACCCAAATGCTTTTCTGTACCCTCAACTGTACCCTAAAACTTACCCGTTCACTAACCCTAAGCCTAGCCCTAAACCTAACCCTAACCCCAACCCCACACCTTACCCTAAACTGTACGCTAATCCTGACACGTACACTGACACTAACAGGTGTCCTAACACATACCCTGACTCTAAAAGGTTTCCGTACTCTCACCCGTACCCTGAACCTTACTGGTTCACTAAACGTAACCCTAGCCCTAAACATAACGCTAACACCAACCCTACACCATACCCTAACCCATACACTAATCTTGACCCGTACACCAAAATTATGCAATGCCATCACACGTACTTTGACACTAACACGTTTCCGTACACTCATGTACCATAAAACTTACCTGTTCGCTAACTCTAACCCTAGCCCTAAACTTAACCCTAACGCCAACCCTACACATTACCCTAACCCATACCCTAATCCTAACCCATACACTAACACTACACGTGCCCTAACAGGTACCCTGACCATAACAGTTTTCCGTACACTCACCTGTACCCTAAACCATACCGTTTGCTATCCTTAACCCTAGACCTAAACGTAAAGCTAACCCCATCCCTAAACCTTACCCTAACGCGTACCCAATCCTAACCAGTACACTAACACTAATCCGTGCCTTAACACTTACCCTGACCCTAACACTTTTCCATACCCACACCTGAACCCTAAACCTTACCATTCACTAACCCTAACCCTAGGTCTAAACCTAACCCTAAATGCAACCCCAACCCAACACCTAACCCTAACATGTACCGTAATCCTAATCCTTAAACTAACACTAAGCTGTGCCCTAACACGAACCCTGGCCCTAACGCATTTCCATACGCTCACCTGTACTCTAATGTTACCTATTCGCTAACCCTAACACTAGCCCTAAACCTAAACCTAACCCAAAGCCTACACCTTACCCTAACCCATACCCTAATCATAACCCATACACTAACACTAACTCGTGCCCTAACACCTACCCTAACCCTACCCCTAACCCTACCCCTAACCCTAACCCTAACCCTAACACTAACCCTAAACTTTACCATTTGTTAACCATAACCCTAGCCCCAAACCTAAACCTAACTACAACCCTACTCCTTACCCTAACACGTACACTAATCTTAACCCGTACACTAACACTAACCCAATACCGCACACGTACTTTGACAATAAGACATTTCCATATGCTCAGCTGTAACCTAAACCTTACGCGTTCACTAAAGTTAACCCCACCCCTAACACTAACCATAACGCCAACCCTACCAATTACCCTAACCCGTACCCTAATCCTAACCTGTAAACCCACACTAAACCCTGCCCTAACACGGACCCTGACACTAACACTTTTCCGTAACCTCACCTGTAACCTACACCTTACCGTTCGCTAACCCTAACCCTAGCCCTAAACCTAGACCAAACCCCAACCGTACACCTTACCCTAACCCGTATGCTAATCCTAAGCCATACACTAACACTGACACGTGTCCTAACACATACACTAACCCTAACACTTTTCTGTACCATCACCTGTACCCTAAACCTGACATTTCGCTAACCCTAAACCTAGCCATAAAGCTAACCCTAACCCCAACCCTAAACCTTACCCAAACCGTACCCTAATCCTAACCAGTATACTAATACTAAGCCATGTCCTGACACGTACCCTGACCCTAACACTTTTCCGTACCCTCACCTGTACCCTAAACCTTACCCATTCGCTAACCCTAACACTAGCCCTAGCCCTAGCCCTAACCCTAACCCCAACCCTACTCCTTACCCTCACCCATACCCTAATCCCAACCCATACACTAACATTAACCCATGCCCTAACACGTACCCTGACCCTAACACTTTTCCGTATCCTCTCCTGTACCCTAAATCTTACCGTTCACTAACCCTAACCCTGGCCCTAAATATAACTCTCACACCAACCTCACAGCATTCCCTAACCCGTACACTAAACTTAACCCGTACAAAAAAACTAACCCATGCCCTCACATGTACTTTGACGGTAACACGTTTCCGTACGCTCCCGTGTACCGTAAACCTTACCCGTTTGCTAACTCTAACCCTAGCCCTAACCCTAACCATAACAACAACCCTACCCATTTCCCTAACCTGTACCCTAATCCTTACCCGTACACTAACACTAATCAATGCCCTAACACGTACCCTGACCCTAACACTTTTCCATACCCACTCCTGTACCCTAAATCTTACCATTCACTAACCCTAACCCTATGTCTAAACCTAACCCTATCCCGAACCCTACACCTAACCCTAACACGTACCCTAATCCGAATCCGTACACTAACACTAACCTGTGCTCTAACATGAACCCTGACCCTAACTCGTTTCCATAAGCTCACCTGTACCCTAAATGTTACCTATTCGCTAACCCTAACCCCAACCCTACACCTAAACATAACCCCAACCCTACACCTTTCCCTAACCCATACCCTAATCCTGACCCGTACACTAACACTAACCCGTGCCCTAACACGTACCCTGACCCTAACACTTTTCCGTATCCTCTCCAGTACCCTAAATCTTACCGTTCGCTAAACCTAGCCCTTTCCCTAAACATAACGCTAACACCCACCTTACACCATACACTAACCCATACACTAATCTTACCCCGTACACCAAAATGAAACAATGCCCTCACATGTACTTTGACACTAACACGTTTCCGTACCCTCCTGTGTACCGACAACCTTACCTGTTTGCTAACACTAACCCTAGGTCTAAGCCTAACACTATCCACAACCCTACACCAAATCCTAAGCCGTACCCTAATCCTAATCCGTACAATAACACTAACCTGTGCCCTAACACCAAGCCTGACCCTAACTCGTTTCCATATGCTTACCTGTACCCTGAATGTTACCTATTCGCTAACCCTAACCCTAACCCTAAACCTAACCCTAACCCCAATCCTACACCTTACCCTAATCCGTACTGTAATCCTAACCCGTACGCTATACTAATCCGTGCCCTGACACACACATGGACCATAACACTTTTCTGTAACCTCACCTGTACCCTAAACCTTACATTTCGCCAACCCTAACCCTAGCCCTAAAGCTAAATCTAACTCCAACACTACACCTTACCCTAACACGTACACTAATCTTAACCCGTACACTAACACTGACCCATTCCCGCAAATGTATTTTGACCCTAAAACATTTCCGTACCCTCCCCTGTAACCTAAACCTTACCCGGTCGCTAACCCTAACCCTAGCTCTAAATCTAACCCTAACGCCAACCCTACACCTTACCCTAAACAATACCCTAAACCTAAACCGTACACTGACACTAACCAGTGCCCTGAAACGTACCCTGACCCTAACACTTTTCCATACCCTCACCTGCACGCTAAACCTAATCGTTAGGTAACCCTAACTGTAGACTTAAACCTAACCCTAACACCAACCCTACACCCTATTCTAACCCGTACCCTATATTTAACCCTAACACTAACCCATGCCCTCACACGTACTTTGACACTAAAACGTCTCCATACACTCACATGTACCATAAGCCTTAACCGTTCACTAAACCTATCCCTAACCCTAACGCCAACCCTAACCATTACCCTAACCCATACCCTAATCCTAACCATACATTAACACTAACACGTTTCCTAACACATAACCTGACCCAAATGCTTTTCTGTACCCTCAACTGTACCCTAAAACTTACCCGTTCACTAACCCTAAGCCTAGCCCTAAACCTAACCCTAACCCCAACCCCACACCTTACCCTAAACTGTACGCTAATCCTGACACGTACACTGACACTAACAGGTGTCCTAACACATACCCTGACTCTAAAAGGTTTCCGTACTCTCACCCGTACCCTGAACCTTACTGGTTCACTAAACGTAACCCTAGCCCTAAACATAACGCTAACACCAACCCTACACCATACCCTAACCCATACACTAATCTTGACCCGTACACCAAAATTATGCAATGCCATCACACGTACTTTGACACTAACACGTTTCCGTACACTCATGTACCATAAAACTTACCTGTTCGCTAACTCTAACCCTAGCCCTAAACTTAACCCTAACGCCAACCCTACACATTACCCTAACCCATACCCTAATCCTAACCCATACACTAACACTACACGTGCCCTAACAGGTACCCTGACCATAACAGTTTTCCGTACACTCACCTGTACCCTAAACCATACCGTTTGCTATCCTTAACCCTAGACCTAAACGTAAAGCTAACCCCATCCCTAAACCTTACCCTAACACGTACCCAATCCTAACCAGTACACTAACACTAATCCGTGCCTTAACACTTACCCTGACCCTAACACTTTTCCATACCCACACCTGAACCCTAAACCTTACCATTCACTAACCCTAACCCTAGGTCTAAACCTAACCCTAAATGCAACCCCAACCCAACACCTAACCCTAACATGTACCGTAATCCTAATCCTTAAACTAACACTAAGCTGTGCCCTAACACGAACCCTGGCCCTAACGCATTTCCATACGCTCACCTGTACTCTAATGTTACCTATTCGCTAACCCTAACACTAGCCCTAAACCTAAACCTAACCCAAAGCCTACACCTTACCCTAACCCATACCCTAATCATAACCCATACACTAACACTAACTCGTGCCCTAACACCTACCCTAACCCTACCCCTAACCCTACCCCTAACCCTAACCCTAACCCTAACACTAACCCTAAACTTTACCATTTGTTAACCATAACCCTAGCCCCAAACCTAAACCTAACTACAACCCTACTCCTTACCCTAACACGTACACTAATCTTAACCCGTACACTAACACTAACCCAATACTGCACACGTACTTTGACAATAAGACATTTCCATATGCTCAGCTGTAACCTAAACCTTACGCGTTCACTAAAGTTAACCCCACCCCTAACACTAACCATAACGCCAACCCTACCAATTACCCTAACCCGTACCCTAATCCTAACCTGTAAACCCACACTAAACCCTGCCCTAACACGTACCCTGACACTAACACTTTTCCGTAACCTCACCTGTAACCTACACCTTACCGTTCGCTAACCCTAACCCTAGCCCTAAACCTAGACCAAACCCCAACCGTACACCTTACCCTAACCCGTATGCTAATCCTAAGCCATACACTAACACTGACACGTGTCCTAACACATACACTAACCCTAACACTTTTCTGTACCATCACCTGTACCCTAAACCTGACATTTCGCTAACCCTAAACCTAGCCATAAAGCTAACCCTAACCCCAACCCTAAACCTTACCCAAACCGTACCCTAATCCTAACCAGTATACTAATACTAAGCCATGTCCTGACACGTACCCTGACCCTAACACTTTTCCGTACCCTCACCTGTACCCTAAACCTTACCCATTCGCTAACCCTAACCCTAGCCCTAGCCCTAGCCCTAACCCTAACCCCAACCCTACCCCTTACCCTCACCCGTACCCTAATCCCAACCCATACACTAACATTAACCCATGCCCTAACACGTACCCTGACCCTAACACTTTTCCGTATCCTCTCCTGTACCCTAAATCTTACCATTCGCTAACCCTAACCCTGGCCCTAAACATAACTCTCACACCAACCTCACAGCATACCCTAACCCGTACACTAAACTTAACCTGTACAAAAAAACTAACCCATGCCCTCACATGTACTTTGACGGTAACACGTTTCCGTACGCTCCCGTGTACCGTAAACCTTACCCGTTTGCTAACTCTAACCCTAGCCCTAACCCTAACCATAACAACAACCCTACCCATTTCCCTAACCTGTACCCTAATCCTTACCCGTACACTAACACTAATCAATGCCCTAACACGTAACCTGACCCTAACACTTTTCCATACCCACTCCTGTACCCTAAATCTTACCATTCACTAACCCTAACCCTATGTCTAAACCTAACCCTAACCCCAACCCTACACCTAACCCTAACACGTACCCTAATCCGAATCCGTACACTAACACTAACCTGTGCCCTAACATGAACCCTGACCCTAACTCGTTTCCATAAGCTCACCTGTACCCTAAATGTTACCTATTCGCTAACCCTAAACCCAACCCTACACCTAAACATAACCCCGACCCTACACCTTTCCCTAACCCATACCCTAATCCTGACCCATACACTAACACTAACCCGTGCACTAACACGTACCCTGACCCTAACACTTTTCCGTATCCTCTCCAGTACCCTAAATCTTACCGTTCGCTAAACCTAGCCCTTTCCCTAAACATAACGTTAACACCCACCTTACACCATACACTAACCCATACACTAATCTTACCCCGTACACCAAAATGAAACAATGCCCTCACATGTACTTTGACACTAACACGTTTCCGTACCCTCCTGTGTACCGACAACCTTACCTGTTCGCTAACACTAACCCTAGGTCTAAGCCTAACACTATCCACAACCCTACACAAAATCCTAAGCCGTACCCTAATCCTAATCCGTACAATAACACTAACCTGTGCCCTAACACCAAGCCTGACCCTAACTCGTTTCCATATGCTTACCTGTACCCTGAATGTTACCTATTCGCTAACCCTAACCCTAACCCTAAACCTAACCCTAACCCCAATCCTACACCTTACCCTAATCCGTACTGTAATCCTAACCCGTACCCTATACTAATCCGTGCCCTGACACATACATGGACCATAACACTTTTCTGTAACCTCACCTGTACCCTAAACCTTACATTTCGCCAACCCTAACCCTAGCCCTAAAGCTAAATCTAACTCCAACACTACACCTTACCCTAACACGTACACTAATCTTAACCCGTACACTAACACTGACCCATTCCCGCAAATGTATTTTGACCCTAAAACATTTCCGTACCCTCCCCTGTAACCTAAACCTTACCCGGTCGCGAACCCTAACCCTAGCTCTAAATCTAACCCTAACGCCAACCCTACACCTTACCCTAAACAATACCCTAAACCTAAACCGTACACTGACACTAACCAGTGCCCTGAAACGTACCCTGACCCTAACACTTTTCCATACCCTCACCTGCACGCTAAACCTAATCGTTAGGTAACCCTAACTGTAGACTTAAACCTAACCCTAACACCAACCCTACACCCTATTCTAACCCGTACCCTATATTTAACCCTAACACTAACCCATGCCCTCACACGTACTTTGACACTAAAACGTCTCCATACACTCACATGTACCATAAGCCTTAACCGTTCACTAAACCTATCCCTAACCCTAACGCCAACCCTAACCATTACCCTAACCCATACCCTAATCCTAACCATACATTAACACTAACACGTTTCCTAACACATAACCTGACACAAATGCTTTTCCGTACCCTCAACTGTACCCTAAAACTTACCCGTTCACTAACCCTAAGCCTAGCCCTAAACCTAACCCTAACCCCAACCCCACACCTTACCCTAAACTGTACGCTAATCCTGACACGTACACTGACACTAACGGGTGTCCTAACACATACCCTGACTCTAAAAGGTTTCCGTACCCTCACCTGTACCCTGAACCTTACTGGTTCTCTAACCGTAACCCTAGCCCTAAACATAACGCTAACACCAACCCTACACCATACCCTAACCCGTACACTAATCTTGACCCGTACACCAAAAATTATGCAATGCCATCACACGTACTTTGACACTAACACGTTTCCGTACACTCATGTACCATAAAACTTACCTGTTCGCTAACTCTAACCCTAGCCCTAAACTTAACCCTAACGCCAACCCTACACGTTACCCTAACCCGTACCCTAATCCTAACCCATACACTAACACTACACGTACCCTAACAGGTACCCAGACCATAACAGTTTTCTGTACACTCACCTGTACCCTAAACCATACCGTTTGCTATCCTTAACCCTAGACCTAAACGTAAAGCTAACCCCATCCCTAAACCTTACCCTAACACGTACCCAATCCTAACCAGTACACTAACACTAATCCGTGCCTTAACACTTACCCTGACCCTAACACTTTTCCATACCCACACCTGAACCCTAAACCTTACCATTCACTAACCCTAACCCTAGGTCTAAACCTAACCCTAAATGCAACCCCAACCCAACACCTAACCCTAATATGTACCGTAATCCTAATCCTTAAACTAACACTAAGCTGTGCCCTAACACGAACCCTGGCCCTAACGCATTTCCATACACTCACCTGTACTCTAATGTTACCTATTCGCTAACCCTAACACTAGCCCTAAACCTAAACCTAACCCAAACCCTACACCTTACCCTAACCCATACCCTAATCATAACCCATACACTAACACTAACTCGTGCCCTAACACCTACCCTAACCCTACCCCTAACCCTACCCCTAAACCTAACCCTAACCCTAACACTAACCCTAACACTAACCCTAAACTTTACCATTTGTTAACCATAACCCTAGCCCCAAACCTAAACCTAACTACAACCCTACTCCTTACCCTAACACGTACACTAATCTTAACCCGTACACTAACACTAACCCAATACCGCACACGTACTTTGACAATAAGACATTTCCATATGCTCAGCTGTAACCTAAATCTTACGCGTTCACTAAAGTTAACCCCACCCCTAACACTAACCATAACGCCAACCCTACCAATTACCCTAACCCGTACCCTAATCCTAACCTGTAAAACCACACTAAACCCTGCCCTAACACGTACCCTGACACTAACCCTTTTCCGTAACCTCACCTGTAACCTACACCATACCGTTCGCTAACCCTAACCCTAACCCTAGACATAGACCAAACCCCAACCATACACCTTACCCTAACCCGTATGCTAATCCTAAGCCATACACTAACACTGACACGTGTCCTAACACATACACTAACCCTAACACTTTTCTGTACCATCACCTGTACCCTAAACCTGACATTTCGCTAACCCTAAACCTAGCCATAAAGCTAACCCTAACCCCAACCCTAAACCTTACCCAAACCGTACCCTAATCCTAACCAGTATACTAATACTAAGCCATGTCCTGACACGTACCCTGACCCTAACACTTTTCCGTACCCTCACCTGTACCCTAAACCTTACCCATTCGCTAACCCTAACACTAGCCCTAGCCCTAGCCCTAACCCTAACCCCAACCCTACTCCTTACCCTCACCCATACCCTAATCCCAACCCATACACTAACATTAACCCATGCCCTAACACGTACCCTGACCCTAACACTTTTCCGTATCCTCTCCTGTACCCTAAATCTTACCGTTCACTAACCCTAACCCTGGCCCTAAATATAACTCTCACACCAACCTCACAGCATACCCTAACCCGTACACTAAACTTAACCCGTACAAAAAAACTAACCCATGCCCTCACATGTACTTTGACGGTAACACGTTTCCGTACGCTCCCGTGTACCGTAAACCTTACCCGTTTGCTAACTCTAACCCTAGCCCTAACCCTAACCATAACAACAACCCTACCCATTTCCCTAACCTGTACCCTAATCCTTACCCGTACACTAACACTAATCAATGCCCTAACACGTACCCTGACCCTAACACTTTTCCATACCCACTCCTGTACCCTAAATCTTACCATTCACTAACCCTAACCCTATGTCTAAACCTAACCCTAACCCCAACCCTACACCTAACCCTAACACGTACCCTAATCCGAATCCGTACACTAACACTAACCTGTGCCCTAACATGAACCCTGACCCTAACTCGTTTCCATAAGCTCACCTGTACCCTAAATGTTACCTATTCGCTAACCCTAACCCCAACCCTACACCTAAACATAACCCCAACCCTACACCTTTCCCTAACCCATACCCTAATCCTGACCCGTACACTAACACTAACCCGTGCCCTAACACGTACCCTGACCCTAACACTTTTCCGTATCCTCTCCAGTACCCTAAATCTTACCGTTCGCTAAACCTAGCCCTTTCCCTAAACATAACGCTAACACCCACCTTACACCATACACTAACCCATACACTAATCTTACCCCGTACACCAAAATGAAACAATGCCCTCACATGTACTTTGACACTAACACGTTTCCGTACCCTCCTGTGTACCGACAACCTTACCTGTTCGCTAACACTAACCCTAGGTCTAAGCCTAACACTATCCACAACCCTACACAAAATCCTAAGCCGTACCCTAATCCTAATCCGTACAATAACACTAACCTGTGCCCTAACACCAAGCCTGACCCTAACTCGTTTCCATATGCTTACCTGTACCCTGAATGTTACCTATTCGCTAACCCTAACCCTAACCCTAAACCTAACCCTAACCCCAATCCTACACCTTACCCTAATCCGTACTGTAATCCTAACCCGTACCCTATACTAATCCGTGCCCTGACACATACATGGACCATAACACTTTTCTGTAACCTCACCTGTACCCTAAACCTTACATTTCGCCAACCCTAACCCTAGCCCTAAAGCTAAATCTAACTCCAACACTACACCTTACCCTAACACGTACACTAATCTTAACCCGTACACTAACACTGACCCATTCCCGCAAATGTATTTTGACCCTAAAACATTTCCGTACCCTCCCCTGTAACCTAAACCTTACCCGGTCGCGAACCCTAACCCTAGCTCTAAATCTAACCCTAACGCCAACCCTACAACTTACCCTAAACAATACCCTAAACCTAAACCGTACACTGACACTAACCAGTGCCCTGAAACGTACCCTGACCCTAACACTTTTCCATACCCTCACCTGCACGCTAAACCTAATCGTTAGGTAACCCTAACTGTAGACTTAAACCTAACCCTAACACCAACCCTACACCCTATTCTAACCCGTACCCTATATTTAACCCTAACACTAACCCATGCCCTCACACGTACTTTGACACTAAAACGTCTCCATACACTCACATGTACCATAAGCCTTAACCGTTCACTAAACCTATCCCTAACCCTAACGCCAACCCTAACCATTACCCTAACCCATACCCTAATCCGAACCATACATTAACACTAAAACGTTTCCTAACACATAACCTGACACAAATGCTTTTCCGTACCCTCAACTGTACCCTAAAACTTACCCGTTCACTAACCCTAAGCCTAGCCCTAAACCTAACCCTAACCCCAACCCCACACCTTACCCTAAACTGTACGCTAATCCTGACACGTACACTGACACTAACAGGTGTCCTAACACATACCCTGACTCTAAAAGGTTTCCGTACTCTCACCCGTACCCTGAACCTTACTGGTTCACTAAACGTAACCCTAGCCCTAAACATAACGCTAACACCAACCCTACACCATACCCTAACCCATACACTAATCTTGACCCGTACACCAAAATTATGCAATGCCATCACACGTACTTTGACACTAACACGTTTCCGTACACTCATGTACCATAAAACTTACCTGTTCGCTAACTCTAACCCTAGCCCTAAACTTAACCCTAACGCCAACCCTACACATTACCCTAACCCATACCCTAATCCTAACCCATACACTAACACTACACGTGCCCTAACAGGTACCCTGACCATAACAGTTTTCCGTACACTCACCTGTACCCTAAACCATACCGTTTGCTATCCTTAACCCTAGACCTAAACGTAAAGCTAACCCCATCCCTAAACCTTACCCTAACGCGTACCCAATCCTAACCAGTACACTAACACTAATCCGTGCCTTAACACTTACCCTGACCCTAACACTTTTCCATACCCACACCTGAACCCTAAACCTTACCATTCACTAACCCTAACCCTAGGTCTAAACCTAACCCTAAATGCAACCCCAACCCAACACCTAACCCTAACATGTACCGTAATCCTAATCCTTAAACTAACACTAAGCTGTGCCCTAACACGAACCCTGGCCCTAACGCATTTCCATACGCTCACCTGTACTCTAATGTTACCTATTCGCTAACCCTAACACTAGCCCTAAACCTAAACCTAACCCAAAGCCTACACCTTACCCTAACCCATACCCTAATCATAACCCATACACTAACACTAACTCGTGCCCTAACACCTACCCTAACCCTACCCCTAACCCTAACCCTAACCCTAACACTAACCCTAACACTAACCCTAACACTAACCCTAAACTTTACCATTTGTTAACCATAACCCTAGCCCCAAACCTAAACCTAACTACAACCCTACTCCTTACCCTAACACGTACACTAGTCTTAACCCGTACACTAACACTAACCCAATACCGCACACGTACTTTGACAATAAGACATTTCCATATGCTCAGCTGTAACCTAAACCTTACGCGTTCACTAAAGTTAACCCCACCCCTAACACTAACCATAACGCCAACCCTACCAATTACCCTAACCCGTACCCTAATCCTAACCTGTAAACCCACACTAAACCCTGCCCTAACACGTACCCTGACACTAACCCTTTTCCGTAACCTCACCTGTAACCTACACCTTACCGTTCGCTAACCCTAACCCTAGCCCTAAACCTAGACCAAACCCCAACCGTACACCTTACCCTAACCCGTATGCTAATCCTAAGCCATACACTAACACTGACACGTGTCCTAACACATACACTAACCCTAACACTTTTCTGTACCATCACCTGTACCCTAAACCTGACATTTCGCTAACCCTAAACCTAGCCATAAAGCTAACCCTAACCCCAACCCTAAACCTTACCCAAACCGTACCCTAATCCTAACCAGTATACTAATACTAAGCCATGTCCTGACACGTACCCTGACCCTAACACTTTTCCGTACCCTCACCTGTACCCTAAACCTTACCCATTCGCTAACCCTAACCCTAGCCCTAGCCCTAGCCCTAACCCTAACCCCAACCCTACCCCTTACCCTCACCCGTACCCTAATCCCAACCCATACACTAACATTAACCCATGCCCTAACACGTACCCTGACCCTAACACTTTTACGTATCCTCTCCTGTACCCTAAATCTTACCATTCGCTAACCCTAACCGTGGCCCTAAACATAACTCTCACACCAACCTCACAGCATACCCTAACCCGTACACTAAACTTAACCTGTACAAAAAAACTAACCCATGCCCTCACATGTACTTTGACGGTAACACGTTTCTGTACGCTCCCGTGTACCGTAAACCTTACCCGTTTGCTAACTCTAACCCTAGCCCTAACCCTAACCATAACAACAACCCTACCCATTTCCCTAACCTGTACCCTAATCCTTACCCGTACACTAACACTAATCAATGCCCTAACACGTACCCTGACCCTAACACTTTTCCATACCCACTCCTGTACCCTAAATCTTACCATTCACTAACCCTAACCCTATGTCTAAACCTAACCCTAACCCCAACCCTACACCTAACCCTAACACGTACCCTAATCCGAATCCGTACACTAACACTAACCTGTGCCCTAACATGAACCCTGACCCTAACTCGTTTCCATAAGCTCACCTGTACCCTAAATGTTACCTATTCGCTAACCCTAACCCCAACCCTACACCTAAACATAACCCCGACCCTACTCCTTTCCCTAACCCATACCCTAATCCTGACCCGTACACTAACACTAACCCGTGCCCTAACACGTACCCTGACCCTAACACTTTTCCGTATCCTCTCCAGTACCCTAAATCTTACCGTTCGCTAAACCTAGCCCTTTCCCTAAACATAACGCTAACACCCACCTTACACCATACACTAACCCATACACTAATCTTACCCCGTACACCAAAATGAAGCAATGCCCTCACATGTACTTTGACACTAACACGTTTCCGTACCCTCCTGTGTACCGACAACCTTACCTGTTCGCTAACACTAACCCTAGGTCTAAGCCTAACACTATCCACAACCCTACACAAAATCCTAAGCCGTACCCTAATCCTAATCCGTACAATAACACTAACCTGTGCCCTAACACCAAGCCTGACCCTAACTCGTTTCCATATGCTTACCTGTACCCTGAATGTTACCTATTCGCTAACCCTAACCCTAACCCTAAACCTAACCCTAACCCCAATCCTACACCTTACCCTAATCCGTACTGTAATCCTAACCCGTACCCTATACTAATCCGTGCCCTGACACATACATGGACCATAACACTTTTCTGTAACCTCACCTGTACCCTAAACCTTACATTTCGCCAACCCTAACCCTAGCCCTAAAGCTAAATCTAACTCCAACACTACACCTTACCCTAACACGTACACTAATCTTAACCCGTACACTAACACTGACCCATTCCCGCAAATGTATTTTGACCCTAAAACATTTCCGTACCCTCCCCTGTAACCTAAACCTTACCCGGTCGCGAACCCTAACCCTAGCTCTAAATCTAACCCTAACGCCAACCCTACACCTTACCCTAAACAATACCCTAAACCTAAACCGTACACTGACACTAACCAGTGCCCTGAAACGTACCCTGACCCTAACACTTTTCCATACCCTCACCTGCACGCTAAACCTAATCGTTAGGTAACCCTAACTGTAGACTTAAACCTAACCCTAACACCAACCCTACACCCTATTCTAACCCGTACCCTATATTTAACCCTAACACTAACCCATGCCCTCACACGTACTTTGACACTAAAACGTCTCCATACACTCACATGTACCATAAGCCTTAACCGTTCACTAAACCTATCCCTAACCCTAACGCCAACCCTAACCATTACCCTAACCCATACCCTAATCCTAACCATACATTAACACTAACACGTTTCCTAACACATAACCTGACACAAATGCTTTTCCGTACCCTCAACTGTACCCTAAAACTTACCCGTTCACTAACCCTAAGCCTAGCCCTAAACCTAACCCTAACCCCAACCCCACACCTTACCCTAAACTGTACGCTAATCCTGACACGTACACTGACACTAACAGGTGTCCTAACACATACCCTGACTCTAAAAGGTTTCCGTACCCTCACCTGTACCCTGAACCTTACTGGTTCACTAAACGTAACCCTAGCCCTAAACATAACGCTAACACCAACCCTACACCATACCCTAACCCGTACACTAATCTTGACCCGTACACCAAAATTATGCAATGCCATCACACGTACTTTGACACTAACACGTTTCCGTACACTCATGTACCATAAAACTTACCTGTTCGCTAACTCTAACCCTAGCCCTAAACTTAACCCTAACGCCAACCCTACACATTACCCTAACCCGTACCCTAATCCTAACCCATACACTAACACTACACGTGCCCTAACAGGTACCCTGACCATAACAGTTTTCCGTACACTCACCTGTACCCTAAACCATACCGTTTGCTATCCTTAACCCTAGACCTAAACGTAAAGCTAACCCCATCCCTAAACCTTACCCTAACGCGTACCCAATCCTAACCAGTACACTAACACTAATCCGTGCCTTAACACTTACCCTGACCCTAACACTTTTCCATACCCACACCTGAACCCTAAACCTTACCATTCACTAACCCTAACCCTAGGTCTAAACCCAACCCTAAATGCAACCCCAACCCAACACCTAACCCTAACATGTACCGTAATCCTAATCCTTAAACTAACACTAAGCTGTGCCCTAACACGAACCCTGGCCCTAACGCATTTCCATACGCTCACCTGTACTCTAATGTTACCTATTCGCTAACCCTAACACTAGCCCTAAACCTAAACCTAACCCAAAGCCTACACCTTACCCTAACCCATACCCTAATCATAACCCATACACTAACACTAACTCGTGCCCTAACACCTACCCTAACCCTACCCCTAACCCTACCCCTACCCCTAACCCTAACCCTAACACTAACCCTAACACTAACCCTAAACTTTACCATTTGTTAACCATAACCCTAGCCCCAAACCTAAACCTAACTACAACCCTACTCCTTACCCTAACACGTACACTAATCTTAACCCGTACACTAACACTAACCCAATACCGCACACGTACTTTGACAATAAGACATTTCCATATGCTCAGCTGTAACCTAAACCTTACGCATTCACTAAACTTAACCCCACCCCTAACACTAACCATAACGCCAACCCTACCAATTACCCTAACCCGTACCCTAATCCTAACCTGTAAACCCACACTAAACCCTGCCCTAACACGTACCCTGACACTAACACTTTTCCGTAACCTCACCTGTAACCTACACCTTACCGTTCGCTAACCCTAACCCTAGCCCTAAACCTAGACCAAACCCCAACCGTACACCTTACCCTAACCCGTATGCTAATCCTAAGCCATACACTAACACTGACATGTGTCCTAACACATACACTAACCCTAACACTTTTCTGTACCATCACCTGTACCCTAAACCTGACATTTCGCTAACCCTAAACCTAGCCATAAAGCTAACCCTAACCCCAACCCTAAACCTTACCCAAACCGTACCCTAATCCTAACCAGTATACTAATACTAAGCCATGTCCTGACACGTACCCTGACCCTAACACTTTTCCGTACCCTCACCTGTACCCTAAACCTTACCCATTCGCTAACCCTAACCCTAGCCCTAGCCCTAACCCTAACCCCAACCCTACCCCTTACCCTCACCCGTACCCTAATCCCAACCCATACACTAACATTAACCCATGCCCTAACACGTACCCTGACCCTAACACTTTTCCGTATCCTCTCCTGTACCCTAAATCTTACCATTCGCTAACCCTAACCCTGGCCCTAAACATAACTCTCACACCAACCTCACAGCATACCCTAACCCGTACACTAAACTTAACCTGTACAAAAAAACTAACCCATGCCCTCACATGTACTTTGACGGTAACACGTTTCCGTACGCTCCCGTGTACCGTAAACCTTACCCGTTTGCTAACTCTAACCCTAGCCCTAACCCTAACCATAACAACAACCCTACCCATTTCCCTAACCTGTACCCTAATCCTTACCCGTACACTAACACTAATCAATGCCCTAACACGTACCCTGACCCTAACACTTTTCCATACCCACTCCTGTACCCTAAATCTTACCATTCACTAACCCTAACCCTATGTCTAAACCTAACCCTAACCCCAACCCTACACCTAACCCTAACACGTACCCTAATCCGAATCCGTACACTAACACTAACCTGTGCCCTAACATGAACCCTGACCCTAACTCGTTTCCATAAGCTCACCTGTACCCTAAATGTTACCTATTCGCTAACCCTAACCCCAACCCTACACCTAAACATAACCCCAACCCTACTCCTTTCCCTAACCCATACCCTAATCCTGACCCGTACACTAACACTAACCCGTGCCCTAACACGTACCCTGACCCTAACACTTTTCCGTATCCTCTCCAGTACCCTAAATCTTACCGTTCGCTAAACCTAGCCCTTTCCCTAAACATAACGCTAACACCCACCTTACACCATACACTAACCCATACACTAATCTTACCCCGTACACCAAAATGAAGCAATGCCCTCACATGTACTTTGACACTAACACGTTTCCGTACCCTCCTGTGTACCGACAACCTTACCTGTTCGCTAACACTAACCCTAGGTCTAAGCCTAACACTATCCACAACCCTACACAAAATCCTAAGCCGTACCCTAATCCTAATCCGTACAATAACACTAACCTGTGCCCTAACACCAAGCCTGACCCTAACTCGTTTCCATATGCTTACCTGTACCCTGAATGTTACCTATTCGCTAACCCTAACCCTAACCCTAAACCTAACCCTAACCCCAATCCTACACCTTACCCTAATCCGTACTGTAATCCTAACCCGTACCCTATACTAATCCGTGCCCTGACACATACATGGACCATAACACTTTTCTGTAACCTCACCTGTACCCTAAACCTTACATTTCGCCAACCCTAACCCTAGCCCTAAAGCTAAATCTAACTCCAACACTACACCTTACCCTAACACGTACACTAATCTTAACCCGTACAGTAATACTGACCCATTCCCGCAAATGTATTTTGACCCTAAAACATTTCCGTACCCTCCCCTGTAACCTAAACCTTACCCGGTCGCTAACCCTAACCCTAGCTCTAAATCTAACCCTAACGCCAACCCTACACCTTACCCTAAACAATACCCTAAACCTAAACCGTACACTGACACTAACCAGTGCCCTGAAACGTACCCTGACCCTAACACTTTTCCATACCCTCACCTGCACGCTAAACCTAATCGTTAGGTAACCCTAACTGTAGACTTAAACCTAACCCTAACACCAACCCTACACCCTATTCTAACCCGTACCCTATATTTAACCCTAACACTAACCCATGCCCTCACACGTACTTTGACACTAAAACGTCTCCATACACTCACATGTACCATAAGCCTTAACCGTTCACTAAACCTATCCCTAACCCTAACGCCAACCCTAACCATTACCCTAACCCATACCCTAATCCTAACCATACATTAACACTAACACGTTTCCTAACACATAACCTGACACAAATGCTTTTCCGTACCCTCAACTGTACCCTAAAACTTACCCGTTCACTAACCCTAAGCCTAGCCCTAAACCTAACCCTAACCCCAACCCCACACCTTACCCTAAACTGTACGCTAATCCTGACACGTACACTGACACTAACAGGTGTCCTAACACATACCCTGACTCTAAAAGGTTTCCGTACCCTCACCTGTACCCTGAACCTTACTGGTTCACTAAACGTAACCCTAGCCCTAAACATAACGCTAACACCAACCCTACACCATACCCTAACCCGTACACTAATCTTGACCCGTACACCAAAATTATGCAATGCCATCACACGTACTTTGACACTAACACGTTTCCGTACACTCATGTACCATAAAACTTACCTGTTCGCTAACTCTAACCCTAGCCCTAAACTTAACCCTAACGCCAACCCTACACATTACCCTAACCCGTACCCTAATCCTAACCCATACACTAACACTACACGTGCCCTAACAGGTACCCTGACCATAACAGTTTTCCGTACACTCACCTGTACCCTAAACCATACCGTTTGCTATCCTTAACCCTAGACCTAAACGTAAAGCTAACCCCATCCCTAAACCTTACCCTAACGCGTACCCAATCCTAACCAGTACACTAACACTAATCCGTGCCTTAACACTTACCCTGACCCTAACACTTTTCCATACCCACACCTGAACCCTAAACCTTACCATTCACTAACCCTAACCCTAGGTCTAAACCCAACCCTAAATGCAACCCCAACCCAACACCTAACCCTAACATGTACCGTAATCCTAATCCTTAAACTAACACTAAGCTGTGCCCTAACACGAACCCTGGCCCTAACGCATTTCCATACGCTCACCTGTACTCTAATGTTACCTCTTCGCTAACCCTAACACTAGCCCTAAACCTAAACCTAACCCAAAGCCTACACCTTACCCTAACCCATACCCTAATCATAACCCATACACTAACACTAACTCGTGCCCTAACACCTACCCTAACCCTACCCCTAACCCTACCCCTAACCCTAACCCTAACCCTAACACTAACCCTAACACTAACCCTAAACTTTACCATTTGTTAACCATAACCCTAGCCCCAAACCTAAACCTAACTACAACCCTACTCCTTACCCTAACACGTACACTAATCTTAACCCGTACACTAACACTAACCCAATACCGCACACGTACTTTGACAATAAGACATTTCCATATGCTCAGCTGTAACCTAAACCTTACGCATTCACTAAACTTAACCCCACCCCTAACACTAACCATAACGCCAACCCTACCAATTACCCTAACCCGTACCCTAATCCTAACCTGTAAACCCACACTAAACCCTGCCCTAACACGTACCCTGACACTAACACTTTTCCGTAACCTCACCTGTAACCTACACCTTACCGTTCGCTAACCCTAACCCTAGCCCTAAACCTAGACCAAACCCCAACCGTACACCTTACCCTAACCCGTATGCTAATCCTAAGCCATACACTAACACTGACACGTGTCCTAACACATACACTAACCCTAACACTTTTCTGTACCATCACCTGTACCCTAAACCTGACATTTCGCTAACCCTAAACCTAGCCATAAAGCTAACCCTAACCCCAACCCTAAACCTTACCCAAACCGTACCCTAATCCTAACCAGTATACTAATACTAAGCCATGTCCTGACACGTACCCTGACCCTAACACTTTTCCGTACCCTCACCTGTACCCTAAACCTTACCCATTCGCTAACCCTAACCCTAGCCCTAGCCCTAAACCTAACCCCAACCCTACCCCTTACCCTCACCCGTACCCTAATCCCAACCCATACACTAACATTAACCCATGCCCTAACACGTACCCTGACCCTAACACTTTTCCGTATCCTCTCCTGTACCCTAAATCTTACCATTCGCTAACCCTAACCCTGGCCCTAAACATAACTCTCACACCAACCTCACAGCATACCCTAACCCGTACACTAAACTTAACCTGTACAAAAAAACTAACCCATGCCCTCACATGTACTTTGACGGTAACACGTTTCCGTACGCTCCCGTGTACCGTAAACCTTACCCGTTTGCTAACTCTAACCCTAGCCCTAACCCTAACCATAACAACAACCCTACCCATTTCCCTAACCTGTACCCTAATCCTTACCCGTACACTAACACTAATCAATGCCCTAACACGTACCCTGACCCTAACACTTTTCCATACCCACTCCTGTACCCTAAATCTTACCATTCACTAACCCTAACCCTATGTCTAAACCTAACCCTAACCCCAACCCTACACCTAACCCTAACACGTACCCTAATCCGAATCCGTACACTAACACTAACCTGTGCCCTAACATGAACCCTGACCCTAACTCGTTTCCATAAGCTCACCTGTACCCTAAATGTTACCTATTCGCTAACCCTAACCCCAACCCTACACCTAAACATAACCCCAACCCTACTCCTTTCCCTAACCCATACCCTAATCCTGACCCGTACACTAACACTAACCCGTGCCCTAACACGTACCCTGACCCTAACACTTTTCCGTATCCTCTCCAGTACCCTAAATCTTACCGTTCGCTAAACCTAGCCCTTTCCCTAAACATAACGCTAACACCCACCTTACACCATACACTAACCCATACACTAATCTTACCCCGTACACCAAAATGAAGCAATGCCCTCACATGTACTTTGACACTAACACGTTTCCGTACCCTCCTGTGTACCGACAACCTTACCTGTTCGCTAACACTAACCCTAGGTCTAAGCCTAACACTATCCACAACCCTACACAAAATCCTAAGCCGTACCCTAATCCTAATCCGTACAATAACACTAACCTGTGCCCTAACACCAAGCCTGACCCTAACTCGTTTCCATATGCTTACCTGTACCCTGAATGTTACCTATTCGCTAACCCTAACCCTAACCCTAAACCTAACCCTAACCCCAATCCTACACCTTACCCTAATCCGTACTGTAATCCTAACCCGTACCCTATACTAATCCGTGCCCTGACACATACATGGACCATAACACTTTTCTGTAACCTCACCTGTACCCTAAACCTTACATTTCGCCAACCCTAACCCTAGCCCTAAAGCTAAATCTAACTCCAACACTACACCTTACCCTAACACGTACACTAATCTTAACCCGTACAGTAATACTGACCCATTCCCGCAAATGTATTTTGACCCTAAAACATTTCCGTACCCTCCCCTGTAACCTAAACCTTACCCGGTCGCTAACCCTAACCCTAGCTCTAAATCTAACCCTAACGCCAACCCTACACCTTACCCTAAACAATACCCTAAACCTAAACCGTACACTGACACTAACCACTGCCCTGAAACGTACCCTGACCCTAACACTTTTCCATACCCTCACCTGCACGCTAAACCTAATCGTTAGGTAACCCTAACTGTAGACTTAAACGTAACCCTAACACCAACCCTACACCCTATTCTAACCCGTACCCTATATTTAACCCTAACACTAACCCATGCCCTCACACGTACTTTGACACTAAAACGTCTCCATACACTCACATGTACCATAAGCCTTAACCGTTCACTAAACCTATCCCTAACCCTAACGCCAACCCTAACCATTACCCTAACCCATACCCTAATCCTAACCATACATTAACACTAACACGTTTCCTAACACATAACCTGACCCAAATGCTTTTCTGTACCCTCAACTGTACCCTAAAACTTACCCGTTCACTAACCCTAAGCCTAGCCCTAAACCTAACCCTAACCCCAACCCCACACCTTACCCTAAACTGTACGCTAATCCTGACACGTACACTGACACTAACAGGTGTCCTAACACATACCCTGACTCTAAAAGGTTTCCGTACCCTCACCTGTACCCTGAACCTTACTGGTTCACTAAACGTAACCCTAGCCCTAAACATAACGCTAACACCAACCCTACACCATACCCTAACCCGTACACTAATCTTGACCCGTACACCAAAATTATGCAATGCCATCACACGTACTTTGACACTAACACGTTTCCGTACACTCATGTACCATAAAACTTACCTGTTCGCTAACTCTAACCCTAGCCCTAAACTTAACCCTAACGCCAACCCTACACATTACCCTAACCCGTACCCTAATCCTAACCCATACACTAACACTACACGTGCCCTAACAGGTACCCTGACCATAACAGTTTTCCGTACACTCACCTGTACCCTAAACCATACCGTTTGCTATCCTTAACCCTAGACCTAAACGTAAAGCTAACCCCATCCCTAAACCTTACCCTAACGCGTACACAATCCTAACCAGTACACTAACACTAATCCGTGCCTTAACACTTACCCTGACCCTAACACTTTTCCATACCCACACCTGAACCCTAAACCTTACCATTCACTAACCCTAACCCTAGGTCTAAACCTAACCCTAAATGCAACCCCAACCCAACACCTAACCCTAACATGTACCGTAATCCTAATCCTTAAACTAACACTAAGCTGTGCCCTAACACGAACCCTGGCCCTAACGCATTTCCATACACTCACCTGTACTCTAATGTTACCTATTCGCTAACCCTAACACTAGCCCTAAACCTAAACCTAACCCAAAGCCTACACCTTACCCTAACCCATACCCTAATCATAACCCATACACTAACACTAACTCGTGCCCTAACACCTACCCTAACCCTACCCCTAACCCTAACCCTAACCCTAACCCTAACCCTAACACTAACCCTAAACTTTACCATTTGTTAACCATAACCCTAGCCCCAAACCTAAACCTAACTACAACCCTACTCCTTACCCTAACACGTACACTAATCTTAACCCGTACACTAACACTAACCCAATACCGCACACGTACTTTGACAATAAGACATTTCCATATGCTCAGCTGTAACCTAAACCTTACGCGTTCACTAAAGTTAACCCCACCCCTAACACTAACCATAACGCCAACCCTACCAATTACCCTAACCCGTACCCTAATCCTAACCTGTAAACCCACACTAAACCCTGCCCTAACACGTACCCTGACACTAACACTTTTCCGTAACCTCACCTGTAACCTACACCTTACCATTCGCTAACCCTAACCCTAGCCCTAAACCTAGACCAAACCCCAACCGTACACCTTACCCTAACCCGTATGCTAATCCTAAGCCATACACTAACACTGACACGTGTCCTAACACATACACTAACCCTAACACTTTTCTGTACCATCACCTGTACCCTAAACCTGACATTTCGCTAACCCTAAACCTAGCCATAAAGCTAACCCTAACCCCAACCCTAAACCTTACCCAAACCGTACCCTAATCCTAACCAGTATACTAATACTAAGCCATGTCCTGACACGTACCCTGACCCTAACACTTTTCCGTACCCTCACCTGTACCCTAAACCTTACCCATTCGCTAACCCTAACCCTAGCCCTAGCCCTAGCCCTAACCCTAACCCCAACCCTACCCCTTACCCTCACCCGTACCCTAATCCCAACCCATACACTAACATTAACCCATGCCCTAACACGTACCCTGACCCTAACACTTTTCCGTATCCTCTCCTGTACCCTAAATCTTACCATTCGCTAACCCTAACCCTGGCCCTAAACATAACTCTCACACCAACCTCACAGCATACCCTAACCCGTACACTAAACTTAACCTGTACAAAAAAACTAACCCATGCCCTCACATGTACTTTGACGGTAACACGTTTCCGTACGCTCCCGTGTACCGTAAACCTTACCCGTTTGCTAACTCTAACCCTAGCCCTAACCCTAACCATAACAACAACCCTACCCATTTCCCTAACCTGTACCCTAATCCTTACCCGTACACTAACACTAATCAATGCCCTAACACGTAACCTGACCCTAACACTTTTCCATACCCACTCCTGTACCCTAAATCTTACCATTCACTAACCCTAACCCTATGTCTAAACCTAACACTAACCCCAACCCTACACCTAACCCTAACACGTACCCTAATCCGAATCCGTACACTAACACTAACCTGTGCCCTAACATGAACCCTGACCCTAACTCGTTTCCATAAGCTCACCTGTACCCTAAATGTTACCTATTCGCTAACCCTAAACCCAACCCTACACCTAAACATAACCCCGACCCTACACCTTTCCCTAACCCATACCCTAATCCTGACCCATACACTAACACTAACCCGTGCACTAACACGTACCCTGACCCTAACACTTTTCCGTATCCTCTCCAGTACCCTAAATCTTACCGTTCGCTAAACCTAGCCCTTTCCCTAAACATAACGCTAACACCCACCTTACACCATACACTAACCCATACACTAATCTTACCCCGTACACCAAAATGAAACAATGCCCTCACATGTACTTTGACACTAACACGTTTCCGTACCCTTCTGTGTACCGACAACCTTACCTGTTCTCTAACACTAACCCTAGGTCTAAGCCTAACACTATCCACAACCCTACACAAAATCCTAAGCCGTACCCTAATCCTAATCCGTACAATAACACTAACCTGTGCCCTAACACCAAGCCTGACCCTAACTCGTTTCCATATGCTTACCTGTACCCTGAATGTTACCTATTCGCTAACCCTAACCCTAACCCTAAACCTAACCCTAACCCCAATCCTACACCTTACCCTAATCCGTACTGTAATCCTAACCCGTACACTATACTAATCCGTGCCCTGACACATACATGGACCATAACACTTTTCTGTAACCTCACCTGTACCCTAAACCTTACATTTCGCCAACCCTAACCCTAGCCCTAAAGCTAAATGTAACTCCAACACTACACCTTACCCTAACACGTACACTAATCTTAACCCGTACACTAACACTGACCCATTCCCGCAAATGTATTTTGACCCTAAAACATTTCCGTACCCTCCCCTGTAACCTAAACCTTACCCGGTCGCGAACCCAAACCCTAGCTCTAAATCTAACCCTAACGCCAACCCTACACCTTACCCTAAACAATACCCTAAACCTAAACCGTACACTGACACTAACCAGTGCCCTGAAACGTACCCTGACCCTAACACTTTTCCATACCCTCACCTGCACGCTAAACCTAATCGTTAGGTAACCCTAACTGTAGACTTAAACCTAACCCTAACACCAACCCTACACCCTATTCTAACCCGTACCCTATATTTAACCCTAACACTAACCCATGCCCTCACACGTACTTTGACACTAAAACGTCTCCATACACTCACATGTACCATAAGCCTTAACCGTTCACTAAACCTATCCCTAACCCTAACGCCAACCCTAACCATTACCCTAAGCCATACCCTAATCCTAACCATACATTAACACTAACACGTTTCCTAACACATAACCTGACACAAATGCTTTTCCGTACCCTCAACTGTACCCTAAAACTTACCCGTTCACTAACCCTAAGCCTAGCCCTAAACCTAACCCTAACCCCAACCCCACACCTTACCCTAAACTGTACGCTAATCCTGACACGTACACTGACACTAACAGGTGTCCTAACACATACCCTGACTCTAAAAGGTTTCCGTACCCTCACCTGTACCCTGAACCTTACTGGTTCTCTAACCGTAACCCTAGCCCTAAACATAACGCTAACACCAACCCTACACCATACCCTAACCCGTACACTAATCTTGACCCGTACACCAAAAATTATGCAATGCCATCACACGTACTTTGACACTAACACGTTTCCGTACACTCATGTACCATAAAACTTACCTGTTCGCTAACTCTAACCCTAGCCCTAAACTTAACCCTAACGCCAACCCTACACATTACCCTAACCCGTACCCTAATCCTAACCCATACACTAACACTACACGTGCCCTAACAGGTACCCTGACCATAACAGTTTTCCGTACACTCACCTGTACCCTAAACCATACCGTTTGCTATCCTTAACCCTAGACCTAAACGTAAAGCTAACCCCATCCCTAAACTTTACCCTAACGCGTACCCAATCCTAACCAGTACACTAACACTAATCCGTGCCTTAACACTTACCCTGACCCTAACACTTTTCCATACCCACACCTGAACCCTAAACCTTACCATTCACTAACCCTAACCCTAGGTCTAAACCTAACCCTAAATGCAACCCCAACCCAACACCTAACCCTAATATGTACCGTAATCCTAATCCTTAAACTAACACTAAGCTGTGCCCTAACACGAACCCTGGCCCTAACGCATTTCCATACACTCACCTGTACTCTAATGTTACCTATTCGCTAACCCTAACACTAGCCCTAAACCTAAACCTAACCCAAACCCTACACCTTACCCTAACCCATACCCTAATCATAACCCATACACTAACACTAACTCGTGCCCTAACACCTACCCTAACCCTACCCCTAACCCTACCCCTAAACCTAACCCTAACCCTAACACTAACCCTAACACTAACCCTAAACTTTACCATTTGTTAACCATAACCCTAGCCCCAAACCTAAACCTAACTACAACCCTACTCCTTACCCTAACACGTACACTAATCTTAACCCGTACACTAACACTAACCCAATACCGCACACGTACTTTGACAATAAGACATTTCCATATGCTCAGCTGTAACCTAAACCTTACGCGTTCACTAAAGTTAACCCCACCCCTAACACTAACCATAACGCCAACCCTACCAATTACCCTAACCCGTACCCTAATCCTAACCTGTAAAACCACACTAAACCCTGCCCTAACACGTACCCTGACACTAACCCTTTTCCGTAACCTCACCTGTAACCTACACCTTACCGTTCGCTAACCCTAACCCTAGCCCTAAACCTAGACCAAACCCCAACCATACACCTTACCCTAACCCGTATGCTAATCCTAAGCCATACACTAACACTGACACGTGTCCTAACACATACACTAACCCTAACACTTTTCTGTACCATCACCTGTACCCTAAACCTGACATTTCGCTAACCCTAAACCTAGCCATAAAGCTAACCCTAACCCCAACCCTAAACCTTACCCAAACCGTACCCTAATCCTAACCAGTATACTAATACTAAGCCATGTCCTGACACGTACCCTGACCCTAACACTTTTCCGTACCCTCACCTGTACCCTAAACCTTACCCATTCGCTAACCCTAACACTAGCCCTAGCCCTAGCCCTAACCCTAACCCCAACCCTACTCCTTACCCTCACCCATACCCTAATCCCAACCCATACACTAACATTAACCCATGCCCTAACACGTACCCTGACCCTAACACTTTTCCGTATCCTCTCCTGTACCCTAAATCTTACCGTTCACTAACCCTAACCCTGGCCCTAAATATAACTCTCACACCAACCTCACAGCATACCCTAACCCGTACACTAAACTTAACCCGTACAAAAAAACTAACCCATGCCCTCACATGTACTTTGACGGTAACACGTTTCCGTACGCTCCCGTGTACCGTAAACCTTACCCGTTTGCTAACTCTAACCCTAGCCCTAACCCTAACCATAACAACAACCCTACCCATTTCCCTAACCTGTACCCTAATCCTTACCCGTACACTAACACTAATCAATGCCCTAACACGTACCCTGACCCTAACACTTTTCCATACCCACTCCTGTACCCTAAATCTTACCATTCACTAACCCTAACCCTATGTCTAAACCTAAACCTAACCCCAACCCTACACGTAACCCTAACACGTACCCTAATCCGAATCCGTACACTAACACTAACCTGTGCCCTAACATGAACCCTGACCCTAACTCGTTTCCATAAGCTCACCTGTACCCTAAATGTTACCTATTCGCTAACCCTAACCCCAACCCTACACCTAAACATAACCCCAACCCTACACCTTTCCCTAACCCATACCCTAATCCTGACCCATACACTAACACTAACCCGTGCCCTAACACGTACCCTGACCCTAACACTTTTCCGTATCCTCTCCAGTACCCTAAATCTTACCGTTCGCTAAACCTAGCCCTTTCCCTAAACATAACGCTAACACCCACCTTACACCATACACTAACCCATACACTAATCTTACCCCGTACACCAAAATGAAGCAATGCCCTCACATGTACTTTGACACTAACACGTTTCCGTACCCTCCTGTGTACCGACAACCTTACCTGTTCGCTAACACTAACCCTAGGTCTAAGCCTAACACTATCCACAACCCTACACAAAATCCTAAGCCGTACCCTAATCCTAATCCGTACAATAACACTAACCTGTGCCCTAACACCAAGCCTGACCCTAACTCGTTTCCATATGCTTACCTGTACCCTGAATGTTACCTATTCGCTAACCCTAACCCTAACCCTAAACCTAACCCTAACCCCAATCCTACACCTTACCCTAATCCGTACTGTAATCCTAACCCGTACCCTATACTAATCCGTGCCCTGACACATACATGGACCATAACACTTTTCTGTAACCTCACCTGTACCCTAAACCTTACATTTCGCCAACCCTAACCCTAGCCCTAAAGCTAAATCCATCTCCAACACTACACCTTACCCTAACACGTACACTAATCTTAACCCGTACACTAACACTGACCCATTCCCGCAAATGTATTTTGACCCTAAAACATTTCCGTACCCTCCCCTGTAACCTAAACCTTACCCAGTCGCGAACCCTAACCCTAGCTCTAAATCTAACCCTAACGCCAACCCTACACCTTACCCTAAACAATACCCTAAACCTAAACCGTACACTGACACTAACCAGTGCCCTGAAACGTACCCTGACCCTAACACTTTTCCATACCCTCACCTGCACGCTAAACCTAATCGTTAGGTAACCCTAACTGTAGACTTAAACCTAACCCTAACACCAACCCTACACCCTATTCTAACCCGTACCCTATATTTAACCCTAACACTAACCCATGCCCTCACACGTACTTTGACACTAAAACGTCTCCATACACTCACATGTACCATAAGCCTTAACCGTTCACTAAACCTATCCCTAACCCTAACGCCAACCCTAACCATTACCCTAACCCATACCCTAATCCTAACCATACATTAACACTAACACGTTTCCTAACACATAACCTGACACAAATGCTTTTCCGTACCCTCAACTGTACCCTAAAACTTACCCGTTCACTAACCCTAAGCCTAGCCCTAAACCTAACCCTAACCCCAACCCCACACCTTACCCTAAACTGTACGCTAATCCTGACACGTACACTGACACTAACAGGTGTCCTAACACATACCCTGACTCTAAAAGGTTTCCGTACCCTCACCTGTACCCTGAACCTTACTGGTTCTCTAACCGTAACCCTAGCCCTAAACATAACGCTAACACCAACCCTACACCATACCCTAACCTGTACACTAATCTTGACCCGTACACCAAAAATTATGCAATGCCATCACACGTACTTTGACACTAACACGTTTCCGTACACTCATGTACCATAAAACTTACCTGTTCGCTAACTCTAACCCTAGCCCTAAACTTAACCCTAACGCCAACCCTACACGTTACCCTAACCCGTACCCTAATCCTAACCCATACACTAACACTACACGTGCCCTAACAGGTACCCTGACCATAACAGTTTTCCGTACACTCACCTGTACCCTAAACCATACCGTTTGCTATCCTTAACCCTAGACCTAAACGTAAAGCTAACCCCATCCCTAAACCTTACCCTAACGCGTACCCAATCCTAACCAGTACACTAACACTAATCCGTGCCTTAACACTTACCCTGACCCTAACACTTTTCCATACCCACACCTGAACCCTAAACCTTACCATTCACTAACCCTAACCCTAGGTCTAAACCTAACCCTAAATGCAACCCCAACCCAACACCTAACCCTAATATGTACCGTAATCCTAATCCTTAAACTAACACTAAGCTGTGCCCTAACACGAACCCTGGCCCTAACGCATTTCCATACACTCACCTGTACTCTAATGTTACCTATTCGCTAACCCTAACACTAGCCCTAAACCTAAACCTAACCCAAACCCTACACCTTACCCTAACCCATACCCTAATCATAACCCATACACTAACACTAACTCGTGCCCTAACACCTACCCTAACCCTACCCCTAACCCTACCCCTAAACCTAACCCTAACCCTAACACTAACCCTAACACTAACCCTAAACTTTACCACTTGTTAACCATAACCCTAGCCCCAAACCTAAACCTAACTACAACCCTACTCCTTACCCTAACACGTACACTAATCTTAACCCGTACACTAACACTAACCCAATACCGCACACGTACTTTGACAATAAGACATTTCCATATGCTCAGCTGTAACCTAAACCTTACGCATTCACTAAACTTAACCCCACCCCTAACACTAACCATAACGCCAACCCTACCAATTACCCTAACCCGTACCCTAATCCTAACCTGTAAACCCACACTAAACCCTGCCCTAACACGTACCCTGACACTAACACTTTTCCGTAACCTCACCTGTAACCTACACCTTACCGTTCGCTAACCCTAACCCTAGCCCTAAACCTAGACCAAACCCCAACCGTACACCTTACCCTAACCCGTATGCTAATCCTAAGCCATACACTAACACTGACACGTGTCCTAACACATACACTAACCCTAACACTTTTCTGTACCATCACCTGTACCCTAAACCTGACATTTCGCTAACCCTAAACCTAGCCATAAAGCTAACCCTAACCCCAACCCTAAACCTTACCCAAACCGTACCCTAATCCTAACCAGTATACTAATACTAAGCCATGTCCTGACACGTACCCTGACCCTAACACTTTTCCGTACCCTCACCTGTACCCTAAACCTTACCCATTCGCTAACCCTAACCCTAGCCCTAGCCCTAGCCCTAACACTAACCCCAACCCTACCCCTTAACCTCACCCGTACCCTAATCCCAACCCATACACTAACATTAACCCATGCCCTAACACGTACCCTGACCCTAACACTTTTCCGTATCCTCTCCTGTACCCTAAATCTTACCATTCGCTAACCCTAACCCTGGCCCTAAACATAACTCTCACACCAACCTCACAGCATACCCTAACCCGTACACTAAACTTAACCTGTACAAAAAAACTAACCCATGCCCTCACATGTACTTTGACGGTAACACGTTTCCGTACGCTCCCGTGTACCGTAAACCTTACCCGTTTGCTAACTCTAACCCTAGCCCTAACCCTAACCATAACAACAACCCTACCCATTTCCCTAACCTGTACCCTAATCCTTACCCGTACACTAACACTAATCAATGCCCTAACACGTACCCTGACCCTAACACTTTTCCATACCCACTCCTGTACCCTAAATCTTACCATTCACTAACCCTAACCCTATGTCTAAACCTAAACCTAACCCCAACCCTACACCTAACCCTAACACGTACCCTAATCCGAATCCGTACACTAACACTAACCTGTGCCCTAACATGAACCCTGACCCTAACTCGTTTCCATAAGCTCACCTGTACCCTAAATGTTACCTATTCGCTAACCCTAAACCCAACCCTACACCTAAACATAACCCCGACCCTACACCTTTCCCTAACCCATTCCCTAATCCTGACCCATACACTAACACTAACCCGTGCACTAACACGTACCCTGACCCTAACACTTTTCCGTATCCTCTCCAGTACCCTAAATCTTACCGTTCGCTAAACCTAGCCCTTTCCCTAAACATAACGCTAACACCCACCTTACACCATACACTAACCCATACACTAATCTTACCCCGTACACCAAAATGAAACAATGCCCTCACATGTACTTTGACACTAACACGTTTCCGTACCCTCCTGTGTACCGACAACCTTACCTGTTCGCTAACACTAACCCTAGGTCTAAGCCTAACACTATCCACAACCCTACACAAAATCCTAAGCCGTACCCTAATCCTAATCCGTACAATAACACTAACCTGTGCCCTAACACCAAGCCTGACCCTAACTCGTTTCCATATGCTTACCTGTACCCTGAATGTTACCTATTCGCTAACCCTAACCCTAACCCTAAACCTAACCCTAACCCCAATCCTACACCTTACCCTAATCCGTACTGTAATCCTAACCCGTACACTATACTAATCCGTGCCCTGACACATACATGGACCATAACACTTTTCTGTAACCTCACCTGTACCCTAAACCTTACATTTCGCCAACCCTAACCCTAGCCCTAAAGCTAAATCTAACTCCAACACTACACCTTACCCTAACACGTACACTAATCTTAACCCGTACACTAACACTGACCCATTCCCGCAAATGTATTTTGACCCTAAAACATTTCCGTACCCTCCCCTGTAACCTAAACCTTACCCGGTCGCGAACCCTAACCCTAGCTCTAAATCTAACCCTAACGCCAACCCTACACCTTACCCTAAACAATACCCTAAACCTAAACCGTACACTGACACTAACCAGTGCCCTGAAACGTACCCTGACCCTAACACTTTTCCATACCCTCACCTGCACGCTAAACCTAATCGTTAGGTAACCCTAACTGTAGACTTAAACCTAACCCTAACACCAACCCTACACCCTATTCTAACCCGTACCCTATATTTAACCCTAACACTAACCCATGCCCTCACACGTACTTTGACACTAAAACGTCTCCATACACTCACATGTACCATAAGCCTTAACCGTTCACTAAACCTATCCCTAACCCTAACGCCAACCCTAACCATTACCCTAACCCATACCCTAATCCTAACCATACATTAACACTAACACGTTTCCTAACACATAACCTGACACAAATGCTTTTCCGTACCCTCAACTGTACCCTAAAACTTACCCGTTCACTAACCCTAAGCCTAGCCCTAAACCTAACCCTAACCCCAACCCCACACCTTACCCTAAACTGTACGCTAATCCTGACATGTACACTGACACTAACAGGTGTCCTAACACATACCCTGACTCTAAAAGGTTTCCGTACCCTCACCTGTACCCTGAACCTTACTGGTTCTCTAACCGTAACCCTAGCCCTAAACATAACGCTAACACCAACCCTACACCATACCCTAACCCGTACACTAATCTTGACCCGTACACCAAAAATTATGCAATGCCATCACACGTACTTTGACACTAACACGTTTCCGTACACTCATGTACCATAAAACTTACCTGTTCGCTAACTCTAACCCTAGCCCTAAACTTAACCCTAACGCCAACCCTACACGTTACCCTAACCCGTACCCTAATCCTAACCCATACACTAACACTACACGTGCCCTAACAGGTACCCTGACCATAACAGTTTTCCGTACACTCACCTGTACCCTAAACCATACCGTTTGCTATCCTTAACCCTAGACCTAAACGTAAAGCTAACCCCATCCCTAAACCTTACCCTAACGCGTACCCAATCCTAACCAGTACACTAACACTAATCCGTGCCTTAACACTTACCCTGACCCTAACACTTTTCCATACCCACACCTGAACCCTAAACCTTACCATTCACTAACCCTAACCCTAGGTCTAAACCTAACCCTAAATGCAACCCCAACCCAACACCTAACCCTAATATGTACCGTAATCCTAATCCTTAAACTAACACTAAGCTGTGCCCTAACACGAACCCTGGCCCTAACGCATTTCCATACACTCACCTGTACTCTAATGTTACCTATTCGCTAACCCTAACACTAGCCCTAAACCTAAACCTAACCCAAACCCTACACCTTACCCTAACCCATACCCTAATCATAACCCATACACTAACACTAACTCGTGCCCTAACACCTACCCTAACCCTACCCCTAACCCTACCCCTAAACCTAACCCTAACCCTAACACTAACCCTAACACTAACCCTAAACTTTACCACTTGTTAACCATAACCCTAGCCCCAAACCTAAACCTAACTACAACCCTACTCCTTACCCTAACACGTACACTAATCTTAACCCGTACACTAACACTAACCCAATACCGCACACGTACTTTGACAATAAGACATTTCCATATGCTCAGCTGTAACCTAAACCTTACGCGTTCACTAAACTTAACCCCACCCCTAACACTAACCATAACGCCAACCCTACCAATTACCCTAACCCGTACCCTAATCCTAACCTGTAAACCCACACTAAACCCTGCCCTAACACGTACCCTGACACTAACCCTTTTCCGTAACCTCACCTGTAACCTACACCTTACCGTTCGCTAACCCTAACCCTAGCCCTAAACCTAGACCAAACCCCAACCGTACACCTTACCCTAACCCGTATGCTAATCCTAAGCCATACACTAACACTGACACGTGTCCTAACACATACACTAACCCTAACACTTTTCTGTACCATCACCTGTACCCTAAACCTGACATTTCGCTAACCCTAAACCTAGCCATAAAGCTAACCCTAACCCCAACCCTAAACCTTACCCAAACCGTACCCTAATCCTAACCAGTATACTAATACTAAGCCATGTCCTGACACGTACCCTGACCCTAACACTTTTCCGTACCCTCACCTGTACCCTAAACCTTACCCATTCGCTAACCCTAACCCTAGCCCTAGCCCTAGCCCTAACCCTAACCCCAACCCTACCCCTTACCCTCACCCGTACCCTAATCCCAACCCATACACTAACATTAACCCATGCCCTAACACGTACCCTGACCCTAACACTTTTCCGTATCCTCTCCTGTACCCTAAATCTTACCGTTCACTAACCCTAACCCTGGCCCTAAACATAACTCTCACACCAACCTCACAGCATACCCTAACCCGTACACTAAACTTAACCTGTACAAAAAAACTAACCCATGCCCTCACATGTACTTTGACGGTAACACGTTTCCGTACGCTCCCGTGTACCGTAAACCTTACCCGTTTGCTAACTCTAACCCTAGCCCTAACCCTAACCATAACAACAACCCTACCCATTTCCCTAACCTGTACCCTAATCCTTACCCGTACACTAACACTAATCAATGCCCTAACACGTAACCTGACCCTAACACTTTTCCATACCCACTCCTGTACCCTAAATCTTACCATTCACTAACCCTAACCCTATGTCTAAACCTAACCCTAACCCCAACCCTACACCTAACCCTAACACGTACCCTAATCCGAATCCGTACACTAACACTAACCTGTGCCCTAACATGAACCCTGACCCTAACTCGTTTCCATAAGCTCACCTGTACCCTAAATGTTACCTATTCGCTAACCCTAAACCCAACCCTACACCTAAACATAACCCCGACCCTACACCTTTCCCTAACCCATACCCTAATCCTGACCCATACACTAACACTAACCCGTGCACTAACACGTACCCTGACCCTAACACTTTTCCGTATCCTCTCCAGTACCCTAAATCTTACCGTTCGCTAAACCTAGCCCTTTCCCTAAACATAACGCTAACACCCACCTTACACCATACACTAACCCATACACTAATCTTACCCCGTACACCAAAATGAAACAATGCCCTCACATGTACTTTGACACTAACACGTTTCCGTACCCTCCTGTGTACCGACAACCTTACCTGTTCGCTAACACTAACCCTAGGTCTAAGCCTAACACTATCCACAACCCTACACAAAATCCTAAGCCGTACCCTAATCCTAATCCGTACAATAACACTAACCTGTGCCCTAACACCAAGCCTGACCCTAACTCGTTTCCATATGCTTACCTGTACCCTGAATGTTACCTATTCGCTAACCCTAACCCTAACCCTAAACCTAACCCTAACCCCAATCCTACACCTTACCCTAATCCGTACTGTAATCCTAACCCGTACACTATACTAATCCGTGCCCTGACACATACATGGACCATAACACTTTTCTGTAACCTCACCTGTACCCTAAACCTTACATTTCGCCAACCCTAACCCTAGCCCTAAAGCTAAATCCATCTCCAACACTACACCTTACCCTAACACGTACACTAATCTTAACCCGTACAGTAACACTGACCCATTCCCGCAAATGTATTTTGACCCTAAAACATTTCCGTACCCTCCCCTGTAACCTAAACCTTACCCGGTCGCGAACCCTAACCCTAGCTCTAAATCTAACCCTAACGCCAACCCTACACCTTACCCTAAACAATACCCTAAACCTAAACCGTACACTGACACTAACCAGTGCCCTGAAACGTACCCTGACCCTAACACTTTTCCATACCCTCACCTGCACGCTAAACCTAATCGTTAGGTAACCCTAACTGTAGACTTAAACCTAACCCTAACACCAACCCTACACCCTATTCTAACCCGTACCCTATATTTAACCCTAACACTAACCCATGCCCTCACACGTACTTTGACACTAAAACGTCTCCATACACTCACATGTACCATAAGCCTTAACCGTTCACTAAACCTATCCCTAACCCTAACGCCAACCCTAACCATTACCCTAACCCATACCCTAATCCTAACCATACATTAACACTAACACGTTTCCTAACACATAACCTGACACAAATGCTTTTCCGTACCCTCAACTGTACCCTAAAACTTACCCGTTCACTAACCCTAAGCCTAGCCCTAAACCTAACCCTAACCCCAACCCCACACCTTACCCTAAACTGTACGCTAATCCTGACACGTACACTGACACTAACAGGTGTCCTAACACATACCCTGACTCTAAAAGTTTTCCGTACCCTCACCTGTACCCTGAACCTTACTGGTTCTCTAACCGTAACCCTAGCCCTAAACATAACGCTAACACCAACCCTACACCATACCCTAACCCGTACACTAATCTTGACCCGTACACCAAAAATTATGCAATGCCATCACACGTACTTTGACACTAACACGTTTCCGTACACTCATGTACCATAAAACTTACCTGTTCGCTAACTCTAACCCTAGCCCTAAACTTAACCCTAACGCCAACCCTACACATTACCCTAACCCGTACCCTAATCCTAACCCATACACTAACACTACACGTGCCCTAACAGGTACCCTGACCATAACAGTTTTCCGTACACTCACCTGTACCCTAAACCATACCGTTTGCTATCCTTAACCCTAGACCTAAACGTAAAGCTAACCCCATCCCTAAACTTTACCCTAACGCGTACCCAATCCTAACCAGTACACTAACACTAATCCGTGCCTTAACACTTACCCTGACCCTAACACTTTTCCATACCCACACCTGAACCCTAAACCTTACCATTCACTAACCCTAACCCTAGGTCTAAACCTAACCCTAAATGCAACCCCAACCCAACACCTAACCCTAATATGTACCGTAATCCTAATCCTTAAACTAACACTAAGCTTTGCCCTAACACGAACCCTGGCCCTAACGCATTTCCATACACTCACCTGTACTCTAATGTTACCTATTCGCTAACCCTAACACTAGCCCTAAACCTAAACCTAACCCAAACCCTACACCTTACCCTAACCCATACCCTAATCATAACCCATACACTAACACTAACTCGTGCCCTAACACCTACCCTAACCCTACCCCTAACCCTACCCCTAAACCTAACCCTAACCCTAACACTAACCCTAACACTAACCCTAAACTTTACCATTTGTTAACCATAACCCTAGCCCCAAACCTAAACCTAACTACAACCCTACTCCTTACCCTAACACGTACACTAATCTTAACCCGTACACTAACACTAACCCAATACCGCACACGTACTTTGACAATAAGACATTTCCATATGCTCAGCTGTAACCTAAACCTTACGCGTTCACTAAAGTTAACCCCACCCCTAACACTAACCATAATGCCAACCCTACCAATTACCCTAACCCGTACCCTAATCCTAACCTGTAAAACCACACTAAACCCTCCCCTAACACGTACCCTGACGCTAACCCTTTTCCGTAACCTCACCTGTAACCTACACCTTACCGTTCGCTAACCCTAACCCTAGCCCTAAACCTAGACCAAACCCCAACCATACACCTTACCCTAACCCGTATGCTAATCCTAAGCCATACACTAACACTGACACGTGTCCTAACACATACACTAACGCTAACACTTTTCTGTACCATCACCTGTACCCTAAACCTGACATTTCGCTAACCCTAAACCTAGCCATAAAGCTAACCCTAACCCCAACCCTAAACCTTACCCAAACCGTACCCTAATCCTAACCAGTATACTAATACTAAGCCATGTCCTGACACGTACCCTGACCCTAACACTTTTCCGTACCCTCACCTGTACCCTAAACCTTACCCATTCGCTAACCCTAACACTAGCCCTAGCCCTAGCCCTAACCCTAACCCCAACCCTACTCCTTACCCTCACCCATACCCTAATCCCAACCCATACACTAACATTAACCCATGCCCTAACACGTACCCTGACCCTAACACTTTTCCGTATCCTCTCCTGTACCCTAAATCTTACCGTTCACTAACCCTAACCCTGGCCCTAAATATAACTCTCACACCAACCTCACAGCATACCCTAACCCGTACACTAAACTTAACCCGTACAAAAAAACTAACCCATGCCCTCACATGTACTTTGACGGTAACACGTTTCCGTACGCTCCCGTGTACCGTAAACCTTACCCGTTTGCTAACTCTAACCCTAGCCCTAACCCTAACCATAACAACAACCCTACCCATTTCCCTAACCTGTACCCTAATCCTTACCCGTACACTAACACTAATCAATGCCCTAACACGTACCCTGACCCTAACACTTTTCCATACCCACTCCTGTACCCTAAATCTTACCATTCACTAACCCTAACCCTATGTCTAAACCTAACCCTAACCCCAACCCTACACGTAACCCTAACACGTACCCTAATCCGAATCCGTACACTAACACTAACCTGTGCCCTAACATGAACCCTGACCCTAACTCGTTTCCATAAGCTCACCTGTACCCTAAATGTTACCTATTCGCTAACCCTAACCCCAACCCTACACCTAAACATAACCCCGACCCTACACCTTTCCCTAACCCATACCCTAATCCTGACCCATACACTAACACTAACCCGTGCCCTAACACGTACCCTGACCCTAACACTTTTCCGTATCCTCTCCAGTACCCTAAATCTTACCGTTCGCTAAACCTAGCCCTTTCCCTAAACATAACGCTAACACCCACCTTACACCATACACTAACCCATACACTAATCTTACCCCGTACACCAAAATGAAGCAATGCCCTCACATGTACTTTGACACTAACACGTTTCCGTACCCTCCTGTGTACCGACAACCTTACCTGTTCGCTAACACTAACCCTAGGTCTAAGCCTAACACTATCCACAACCCTACACAAAATCCTAAGCCGTACCCTAATCCTAATCCGTACAATAACACTAACCTGTGCCCTAACACCAAGCCTGACCCTAACTCGTTTCCATATGCTTACCTGTACCCTGAATGTTACCTATTCGCTAACCCTAACCCTAACCCTAAACCTAACCCTAACCCCAATCCTACACCTTACCCTAATCCGTACTGTAATCCTAACCCGTACCCTATACTAATCCGTGCCCTGACACATACATGGACCATAACACTTTTCTGTAACCTCACCTGTACCCTAAACCTTACATTTCGCCAACCCTAACCCTAGCCCTAAAGCTAAATCCATCTCCAACACTACACCTTACCCTAACACGTACACTAATCTTAACCCGTACACTAACACTGACCCATTCCCGCAAATGTATTTTGACCCTAAAACATTTCCGTACCCTCCCCTGTAACCTAAACTTTACCCGGTCGCGAACCCTAACCCTAGCTCTAAATCTAACCCTAACGCCAACCCTACACCTTACCCTAAACAGTACCCTAAACCTAAACCGTACACTGACACTAACCAGTGCCCTGAAATGTACCCTGACCCTAACACTTTTCCATACCCTCACCTGCACGCTAAACCTAATCGTTAGGTAACCCTAACTGTAGACTTAAACCTAACCCTAACACCAACCCTACACCCTATTCTAACCCGTACCCTATATTTAACCCTAACACTAACCCATGCCCTCACACGTACTTTGACACTAAAACGTCTCCATACACTCACATGTACCATAAGCCTTAACCGTTCACTAAACCTATCCCTAACCCTAACGCCAACCCTAACCATTACCCTAACCCATACCCTAATCCTAACCATACATTAACACTAACACGTTTCCTAACACATAACCTGACACAAATGCTTTTCCGTACCCTCAACTGTACCCTAAAACTTACCCGTTCACTAACCCTAAGCCTAGCCCTAAACCTAACCCTAACCCCAACCCCACACCTTACCCTAAACTGTACGCTAATCCTGACACGTACACTGACACTAACAGGTGTCCTAACACATACCCTGACTCTAAAAGGTTTCCGTACCCTCACCTGTACCCTGAACCTTACTGGTTCTCTAACCGTAACCCTAGCCCTAAACATAACGCTAACACCAACCCTACACCATACCCTAACCCGTACACTAATCTTGACCCGTACACCAAAAATTATGCAATGCCATCACACGTACTTTGACACTAACACGTTTCCGTACACTCATGTACCATAAAACTTACCTGTTCGCTAACTCTAACCCTAGCCCTAAACTTAACCCTAACGCCAACCCTACACGTTACCCTAACCCGTACCCTAATCCTAACCCATACACTAACACTACACGTGCCCTAACAGGTACCCTGACCATAACAGTTTTCCGTACACTCACCTGTACCCTAAACCATACCGTTTGCTATCCTTAACCCTAGACCTAAACGTAAAGCTAACCCCATCCCTAAACCTTACCCTAACGCGTACCCAATCCTAACCAGTACACTAACACTAATCCGTGCCTTAACACTTACCCTGACCCTAACACTTTTCCATACCCACACCTGAACCCTAAACCTTACCATTCACTAACCCTAACCCTAGGTCTAAACCTAACCCTAAATGCAACCCCAACCCAACACCTAACCCTAATATGTACCGTAATACTAATCCTTAAACTAACACTAAGCTGTGCCCTAACACGAACCCTGGCCCTAACGCATTTCCATACACTCACCTGTACTCTAATGTTACCTATTCGCTAACCCTGACACTAGCCCTAAACCTAAACCTAACCCAAACCCTACACCTTACCCTAACCCATACCCTAATCATAACCCATACACTAACACTAACTCGTGCCCTAACACCTACCCTAACCCTACCCCTAACCCTACCCCTAAACCTAACCCTAACCCTAACACTAACCCTAACACTAACCCTAAACTTTACCACTTGTTAACCATAACCCTAGCCCCAAACCTAAACCTAACTACAACCCTACTCCTTACCCTAACATGTACACTAATCTTAACCCGTACACTAACACTAACCCAATACCGCACACGTACTTTGACAATAAGACATTTCCATATGCTCAGCTGTAACCTAAACCTTACGCGTTCACTAAAGTTAAACCCACCCCTAACACTAACCATAACGCCAACCCTACCAATTACCCTAACCCGTACCCTAATCCTAACCTGTAAAACCACACTAAACCCTGCCCTAACACGTACCCTGACACTAACACTTTTCCGTAACCTCACCTGTAACCTACACCTTACCGTTCGCTAACCCTAACCCTAGCCCTAAACCTAGACCAAACCCCAACCGTACACCTTACCCTAACCCGTATGCTAATCCTAAGCCATACACTAACACTGACACGTGTCCTAACACATACACTAACACTAACACTTTTCTGTACCATCACCTGTACCCTAAACCTGACATTTCGCTAACCCTAAACCTAGCCATAAAGCTAACCCTAACCCCAACCCTAAACCTTACCCAAACCGTACCCTAATCCTAACCAGTATACTAATACTAAGCCATGTCCTGACACGTACCCTGACCCTAACACTTTTCCGTACCCTCACCTGTACCCTAAACCTTACCCATTCGCTAACCCTAACACTAGCCCTAGCCCTAGCCCTAACCCTAACCCCAACCCTACTCCTTACCCTCACCCATACCCTAATCCCAACCCATACACTAACATTAACCCATGCCCTAACACGTACCCTGACCCTAACACTTTTCCGTATCCTCTCCTGTACCCTAAATCTTACCGTTCACTAACCCTAACCCTGGCCCTAAATATAACTCTCACACCAACCTCACAGCATACCCTAACCCGTACACTAAACTTAACCCGTACAAAAAAACTAACCCATGCCCTCACATGTACTTTGACGGTAACACGTTTCCGTACGCTCCCGTGTACCGTAAACCTTACCCGTTTGCTAACTCTAACCCTAGCCCTAACCCTAACCATAACAACAACCCTACCCATTTCCCTAACCTGTACCCTAATCCTTACCCGTACACTAACACTAATCAATGCCCTAACACGTACCCTGACCCTAACACTTTTCCATACCCACTCCTGTACCCTAAATCTTACCATTCACTAACCCTAACCCTATGTCTAAACCTAACCCTAACCCCAACCCTACACCTAACCCTAACACGTACCCTAATCCGAATCTGTACACTAACACTAACATGTGCCCTAACATGAACCCTGACCCTAACTCGTTTCCATAAGCTCACCTGTACCCTAAATGTTACCTATTCGCTAACCCTAACCCCAACCCTACACCTAAACATAACCCCAACCCTACACCTTTCCCTAACCCATACCCTAATCCTGACCCGTACACTAACACTAACCCGTGCCCTAACACGTACCCTGACCCTAACACTTTTCCGTATCCTCTCCAGTACCCTAAATCTTACCGTTCGCTAAACCTAGCCCTTTCCCTAAACATAACGCTAACACCCACCTTACACCATACACTAACCCATACACTAATCTTACCCCGTACACCAAAATGAAGCAATGCCCTCACATGTACTTTGACACTAACACGTTTCCGTACCCTCCTGTGTACCGACAACCTTACCTGTTCGCTAACACTAACCCTAGGTCTAAGCCTAACACTATCCACAACCCTACACAAAATCCTAAGCCGTACCCTAATCCTAATCCGTACAATAACACTAACCTGTGCCCTAACACCAAGCCTGACCCTAACTCGTTTCCATATGCTTACCTGTACCCTGAATGTTACCTATTCGCTAACCCTAACCCTAACCCTAAACCTAACCCTAACCCCAATCCTACACCTTACCCTAATCCGTACTGTAATCCTAACCCGTACCCTATACTAATCCGTGCCCTGACACATACATGGACCATAACACTTTTCTGTAACCTCACCTGTACCCTAAACCTTACATTTCGCCAACCCTAACCCTAGCCCTAAAGCTAAATGTAACTCCAACACTACACCTTACCCTAACACGTACACTAATCTTAACCCGTACACTAACACTGACCCATTCCCGCAAATGTATTTTGACCCTAAAACATTTCCGTACCCTCCCCTGTAACCTAAACCTTACCCGGTCGCGAACCCTAACCCTAGCTCTAAATCTAACCCTAACGCCAACCCTACACCTTACCCTAAACAATACCCTAAACCTAAACCGTACACTGACACTAACCAGTGCCCTGAAACGTACCCTGACCCTAACACTTTTCCATACCCTCACCTGCACGCTAAACCTAATCGTTAGGTAACCCTAACTGTAGACTTAAACCTAACCCTAACACCAACCCTACACCCTATTCTAACCCGTACCCTATATTTAACCCTAACACTAACCCATGCCCTCACACGTACTTTGACACTAAAACGTCTCCATACACTCACATGTACCATAAGCCTTAACCGTTCACTAAACCTATCCCTAACCCTAACGCCAACCCTAACCATTACCCTAACCCATACCCTAATCCTAACCATACATTAACACTAACACGTTTCCTAACACATAACCTGACCCAAATGCTTTTCTGTACCCTCAACTGTACCCTAAAACTTACCCGTTCACTAACCCTAAGCCTAGCCCTAAACCTAACCCTAACCCCAACCCCACACCTTACCCTAAACTGTACGCTAATCCTGACACGTACACTGACACTAACAGGTGTCCTAACACATACCCTGACTCTAAAAGGTTTCCGTACCCTCACCTGTACCCTGAACCTTACTGGTTCACTAAACGTAACCCTAGCCCTAAACATAACGCTAACACCAACCCTACACCATACCCTAACCCGTACACTAATCTTGACCCGTACACCAAAATTATGCAATGCCATCACACGTACTTTGACACTAACACGTTTCCGTACACTCATGTACCATAAAACTTACCTGTTCGCTAACTCTAACCCTAGCCCTAAACTTAACCCTAACGCCAACCCTACACATTACCCTAACCCGTACCCTAATCCTAACCCATACACTAACACTACACGTGCCCTAACAGGTACCCTGACCATAACAGTTTTCCGTACACTCACCTGTACCCTAAACCATACCGTTTGCTATCCTTAACCCTAGACCTAAACGTAAAGCTAACCCCATCCCTAAACCTTACCCTAACGCGTACCCAATCCTAACCAGTACACTAACACTAATCCGTGCCTTAACACTTACCCTGACCCTAACACTTTTCCATACCCTCACCTGAACCCTAAACCTTACCATTCACTAACCCTAACCCTAGGTCTAAACCTAACCCTAAATGCAACCCCAACCCAACACCTAACCGTAACATGTACCGTAATCCTAATCCTTAAACTAACACTAAGCTGTGCCCTAACACAAACCCTGGCCCTAACGCATTTCCATACACTCACCTGTACTCTAATGTTACCTATTCGCTAACCCTAACACTAGCCCTAAACCTAAACCTAACCCAAAGCCTACACCTTACCCTAACCCATACCCTAATCATAACCCATACACTAACACTAACTCGTGCCCTAACACCTACCCTAACCCTACCCCTAACCCTACCCCTAACCCTAACCCTAACCCTAACACTAACCCTAAACTTTACCATTTGTTAACCATAACCCTAGCCCCAAACCTAAACCTAACTACAACCCTACTCCTTACCCTAACACGTACACTAATCTTAACCCGTACACTAACACTAACCCAATACCGCACACGTACTTTGACAATAAGACATTTCCATATGCTCAGCTGTAACCTAAACCTTACGCGTTCACTAAAGTTAACCCCACCCCTAACACTAACCATAACGCCAACCCTACCAATTACCCTAACCCGTACCCTAATCCTAACCTGTAAACCCACACTAAACCCTGCCCTAACACGTACCCTGACACTAACACTTTTCCGTAACCTCACCTGTAACCTACACCTTACCGTTCGCTAACCCTAACCCTAGCCCTAAACCTAGACCAAACCCCAACCATACACCTTACCCTAACCCGTATGCTAATCCTAAGCCATACACTAACACTGACACGTGTCCTAACACATACACTAACCCTAACACTTTTCTGTACCATCACCTGTACCCTAAACCTGACATTTCGCTAACCCTAAACCTAGCCATAAAGCTAACCCTAACCCCAACCCTAAACCTTACCCAAACCGTACCCTAATCCTAACCAGTATACTAATACTAAGCCATGTCCTGACACGTACCCTGACCCTAACACTTTTCCGTACCCTCACCTGTACCCTAAACCTTACCCATTCGCTAACCCTAACCCTAGCCCTAGCCCTAGCCCTAACCCTAACCCCAACCCTACCCCTTATCCTCACCCGTACCCTAATCCCAACCCATACACTAACATTAACCCATGCCCTAACACGTACCCTGACCCTAACACTTTTCCGTATCCTCTCCTGTACCCTAAATCTTACCATTCGCTAACCCTAACCCTGGCCCTAAACATAACTCTCACACCAACCTCACAGCATACCCTAACCCGTACACTAAACTTAACCTGTACAAAAAAACTAACCCATGCCCTCACATGTACTTTGACGGTAACACGTTTCCGTACGCTCCCGTGTACCGTAAACCTTACCCGTTTGCTAACTCTAACCCTAGCCCTAACCCTAACCATAACAACAACCCTACCCATTTCCCTAACCTGTACCCTAATCCTTACCCGTACACTAACACTAATCAATGCCCTAACACGTAACCTGACCCTAACACTTTTCCATACCCACTCCTGTACCCTAAATCTTACCATTCACTAACCCTAACCCTATGTCTAAACCTAACCCTAACCCCAACCCTACACCTAACCCTAACACGTACCCTAATCCGAATCCGTACACTAACACTAACCTGTGCCCTAACATGAACCCTGACCCTAACTCGTTTCCATAAGCTCACCTGTACCCTAAATGTTACCTATTCGCTAACCCTAAACCCAACCCTACACCTAAACATAACCCCGACCCTACACCTTTCCCTAACCCGTACCCTAATCCTGACCCATACACTAACACTAACCCGTGCACTAACACGTACCCTGACCCTAACACTTTTCCGTATCCTCTCCAGTACCCTAAATCTTACCGTTCGCTAAACCTAGCCCTTTCCCTAAACATAACGCTAACACCCACCTTACACCATACACTAACCCATACACTAATCTTACCCCGTACACCAAAATGAAACAATGCCCTCACATGTACTTTGACACTAACACGTTTCCGTACCCTCCTGTGTACCGACAACCTTACCTGTTCGCTAACACTAACCCTAGGTCTAAGCCTAACACTATCCACAACCCTACACAAAATCCTAAGCCGTACCCTAATCCTAATCCGTACAATAACACTAACCTGTGCCCTAACACCAAGCCTGACCCTAACTCGTTTCCATATGCTTACCTGTACCCTGAATGTTACCTATTCGCTAACCCTAACCCTAACCCTAAACCTAACCCTAACCCCAATCCTACACCTTACCCTAATCCGTACTGTAATCCTAACCCGTACACTATACTAATCCGTGCCCTGACACATACATGGACCATAACACTTTTCTGTAACCTCACCTGTACCCTAAACCTTACATTTCGCCAACCCTAACCCTAGCCCTAAAGCTAAATGTAACTCCAACACTACACCTTACCCTAACACGTACACTAATCTTAACCCGTACACTAACACTGACCCATTCCCGCAAATGTATTTTGACCCTAAAACATTTCCGTACACTCCCCTGTAACCTAAACCTTACCCGGTCGCGAACCCTAACCCTAGCTCTAAATCTAACCCTAACGCCAACCCTACACCTTACCCTAAACAATACCCTAAACCTAAACCGTACACTGACACTAACCAGTGCCCTGAAACGTACCCTGACCCTAACACTTTTCCATACCCTCACCTGCACGCTAAACCTAATCGTTAGGTAACCCTAACTGTAGACTTAAACCTAACCCTAACACCAACCCTACACCCTATTCTAACCCGTACCCTATATTTAACCCTAACACTAACCCATGCCCTCACACGTACTTTGACACTAAAACGTCTCCATACACTCACATGTACCATAAGCCTTAACCGTTCACTAAACCTATCCCTAACCCTAACGCCAACCCTAACCATTACCCTAACCCATACCCTAATCCTAACCATACATTAACACTAACACGTTTCCTAACACATAACCTGACACAAATGCTTTTCCGTACCCTCAACTGTACCCTAAAACTTACCCGTTCACTAACCCTAAGCCTAGCCCTAAACCTAACCCTAACCCCAACCCCACACCTTACCCTAAACTGTACGCTAATCCTGACACGTACACTGACACTAACAGGTGTCCTAACACATACCCTGACTCTAAAAGGTTTCCGTACCCTCACCTGTACCCTGAACCTTACTGGTTCTCTAACCGTAACCCTAGCCCTAAACATAACGCTAACACCAACCCTACACCATACCCTAACCCGTACACTAATCTTGACCCGTACACCAAAAATTATGCAATGCCATCACACGTACTTTGACACTAACACGTTTCCGTACACTCATGTACCATAAAACTTACCTGTTCGCTAACTCTAACCCTAGCCCTAAACTTAACCCTAACGCCAACCCTACACATTACCCTAACCCGTACCCTAATCCTAACCCATACACTAACACTACACGTGCCCTAACAGGTACCCTGACCATAACAGTTTTCCGTACACTCACCTGTACCCTAAACCATACCGTTTGCTATCCTTAACCCTAGACCTAAACGTAAAGCTAAACCCATCCCTAAACTTTACCCTAACGCGTACCCAATCCTAACCAGTACACTAACACTAATCCGTGCCTTAACACTTACCCTGACCCTAACACTTTTCCATACCCACACCTGAACCCTAAACCTTACCATTCACTAACCCTAACCCTAGGTCTAAACCTAACCCTAAATGCAACCCCAACCCAACACCTAACCCTAATATGTACCGTAATCCTAATCCTTAAACCAACACTAAGCTTTGCCCTAACACGGACCCTGGCCCTAACGCATTTCCATACACTCACCTGTACTCTAATGTTACCTATTCGCTAACCCTAACACTAGCCCTAAACCTAAACCTAACCCAAACCCTACACCTTACCCTAACCCATACCCTAATCATAACCCATACACTAACACTAACTCGTGCCCTAACACCTACCCTAACCCTACCCCTAACCCTACCCCTAAACCTAACCCTAACCCTAACACTAACCCTAACACTAACCCTAAACTTTACCATTTGTTAACCATAACCCTAGCCCCAAACCTAAACCTAACTACAACCCTACTCCTTACCCTAACACGTACACTAATCTTAACCCGTACACTAACACTAACCCAATACCGCACACGTACTTTGACAATAAGACATTTCCATATGCTCAGCTGTAACCTAAACCTTACGCGTTCACTAAAGTTAACCCCACCCCTAACACTAACCATAACGCCAACCCTACCAATTACCCTAACCCGTACCCTAATCCTAACCTGTAAAACCACACTAAACCCTGCCCTAACACGTACCCTGACACTAACCCTTTTCCGTAACCTCACCTGTAACCTACACCTTACCGTTCGCTAACCCTAACCCTAGCCCTAAACCTAGACCAAACCCCAACCATACACCTTACCCTAACCCGTATGCTAATCCTAAGCCATACACTAACACTGACACGTGTCCTAACACATACACTAACCCTAACACTTTTCTGTACCATCACCTGTACCCTAAACCTGACATTTCGCTAACCCTAAACCTAGCCATAAAGCTAACCCTAACCCCAACCCTAAACCTTACCCAAACCGTACCCTAATCCTAACCAGTATACTAATACTAAGCCATGTCCTGACACGTACCCTGACCCTAACACTTTTCCGTACCCTCACCTGTACCCTAAACCTTACCCATTCGCTAACCCTAACACTAGCCCTAGCCCTAGCCCTAACCCTAACCCCAACCCTACTCCTTACCCTCACCCATACCCTAATCCCAACCCATACACTAACATTAACCCATGCCCTAACACGTACCCTGACCCTAACACTTTTCCGTATCCTCTCCTGTACCCTAAATCTTACCGTTCACTAACCCTAACCCTGGCCCTAAATATAACTCTCACACCAACCTCACAGCATACCCTAACCCGTACACTAAACTTAACCCGTACAAAAAAACTAACCCATGCCCTCACATGTACTTTGACGGTAACACGTTTCCGTACGCTCCCGTGTACCGTAAACCTTACCCGTTTGCTAACTCTAACCCTAGCCCTAACCCTAACCATAACAACAACCCTACCCATTTCCCTAACCTGTACCCTAATCCTTACCCGTACACTAACACTAATCAATGCCCTAACACGTACCCTGACCCTAACACTTTTCCATACCCACTCCTGTACCCTAAATCTTACCATTCACTAACCCTAACCCTATGTCTAAACCTAACCCTAACCCCAACCCTACACGTAACCCTAACACGTACCCTAATCCGAATCCGTACACTAACACTAATCTGTGCCCTAACATGAACCCTGACCCTAACTCGTTTCCATAAGCTCACCTGTACCCTAAATGTTACCTATTCGCTAACCCTAACCCCAACCCTACACCTAAACATAACCCCAACCCTACACCTTTCCCTAACCCATACCCTAATCCTGACCCATACACTAACACTAACCCGTGCCCTAACACGTACCCTGACCCTAACACTTTTCCGTATCCTCTCCAGTACCCTAAATCTTACCGTTCGCTAAACCTAGCCCTTTTCCTAAACATAACGTTAACACCCACCTTACACCATACACTAACCCATACACTAATCTTACCCCGTACACCAAAATGAAGCAATGCCCTCACATGTACTTTGACACTAACACGTTTCCGTACCCTCCTGTGTACCGACAACCTTACCTGTTCGCTAACACTAACCCTAGGTCTAAGCCTAACACTATCCACAACCCTACACAAAATCCTAAGCCGTACCCTAATCCTAATCCGTACAATAACACTAACCTGTGCCCTAACACCAAGCCTGACCCTAACTCGTTTCCATATGCTTACCTGTACCCTGAATGTTACCTATTCGCTAACCCTAACCCTAACCCTAAACCTAACCCTAACCCCAATCCTACACCTTACCCTAATCCGTACTGTAATCCTAACCCGTACCCTATACTAATCCGTGCCCTGACACATACATGGACCATAACACTTTTCTGTAACCTCACCTGTACCCTAAACCTTACATTTCGCCAACCCTAACCCTAGCCCTAAAGCTAAATGTAACTCCAACACTACACCTTACCCTAACACGTACACTAATCTTAACCCGTACACTAACACTGACCCATTCCCGCAAATGTATTTTGACCCTAAAACATTTCCGTACCCTCCCCTGTAACCTAAACCTTACCCGGTCGCGAACCCTAACCCTAGCTCTAAATCTAACCCTAACGCCAACCCTACACCTTACCCTAAACAATACCCTAAACCTAAACCGTACACTGACACTAACCAGTGCCCTGAAACGTACCCTGACCCTAACACTTTTCCATACCCTCACCTGCACGCTAAACCTAATCGTTAGGTAACCCTAACTGTAGACTTAAACCTAACCCTAACACCAACCCTACACCCTATTCTAACCCGTACCCTATATTTAACCCTAACACTAACCCATGCCCTCACACGTACTTTGACACTAAAACGTCTCCATACACTCACATGTACCATAAGCCTTAACCGTTCACTAAACCTATCCCTAACCCTAACGCCAACCCTAACCATTACCCTAACCCATACCCTAATCCTAACCATACATTAACACTAACACGTTTCCTAACACATAACCTGACACAAATGCTTTTCCGTACCCTCAACTGTACCCTAAAACTTACCCGTTCACTAACCCTAAGCCTAGCCCTAAACCTAACCCTAACCCCAACCCCACACCTTACCCTAAACTGTACGCTAATCCTGACACGTACACTGACACTAACAGGTGTCCTAACACATACCCTGACTCTAAAAGGTTTCCGTACCCTCACCTGTACCCTGAACCTTACTGGTTCTCTAACCGTAACCCTAGCCCTAAACATAACGCTAACACCAACCCTACACCATACCCTAACCCGTACACTAATCTTGACCCGTACACCAAAAATTATGCAATGCCATCACACGTACTTTGACACTAACACGTTTCCGTACACTCATGTACCATAAAACTTACCTGTTCGCTAACTCTAACCCTAGCCCTAAACTTAACCCTAACGCCAACCCTACACGTTACCCTAACCCGTACCCTAATCCTAACCCATACACTAACACTACACGTGCCCTAACAGGTACCCTGACCATAACAGTTTTCCGTACACTCACCTGTACCCTAAACCATACCGTTTGCTATCCTTAACCCTAGACCTAAACGTAAAGCTAACCCCATCCCTAAACCTTACCCTAACGCGTACCCAATCCTAACCAGTACACTAACACTAATCCGTGCCTTAACACTTACCCTGACCCTAACACTTTTCCATACCCACACCTGAACCCTAAACCTTACCATTCACTAACCCTAACCCTAGGTCTAAACCTAACCCTAAATGCAACCCCAACCCAACACCTAACCCTAATATGTACCGTAATCCTAATCCTTAAACTAACACTAAGCTGTGCCCTAACACGAACCCTGGCCCTAACGCATTTCCATACGCTCACCTGTACTCTAATGTTACCTATTCGCTAACCCTAACACTAGCCCTAAACCTAAACCTAACCCAAACCCTACACCTTACCCTAACCCATACCCTAATCATAACCCATACACTAACACTAACTCGTGCCCTAACACCTACCCTAACCCTACCCCTAACCCTACCCCTAAACCTAACCCTAACACTAACCCTAACACTAACCCTAAACTTTACCACTTGTTAACCATAACCCTAGCCCCAAACCTAAACCTAACTACAACCCTACTCCTTACCCTAACACGTACACTAATCTTAACCCGTACACTAACACTAACCCAATACCGCACACGTACTTTGACAATAAGACATTTCCATATGCTCAGCTGTAACCTAAACCTTACGCGTTCACTAAAGTTAACCCCACCCCTAACACTAACCATAACGCCAACCCTACCAATTACCCTAACCCGTACCCTAATCCTAACCTGTAAAACCACACTAAACCCTGCCCTAACACGTACCCTGACACTAACACTTTTCCGTAACCTCACCTGTAACCTACACCTTACCGTTCGCTAACCCTAACCCTAGCCCTAAACCTAGACCAAACCCCAACCGTACACCTTACCCTAACCCGTATGCTAATCCTAAGCCATACACTAACACTGACACGTGTCCTAACACATACACTAACACTAACACTTTTCTGTACCATCACCTGTACCCTAAACCTGACATTTCGCTAACCCTAAACCTAGCCATAAAGCTAACCCTAACCCCAACCCTAAACCTTACCCAAACCGTACCCTAATCCTAACCAGTATACTAATACTAAGCCATGTCCTGACACGTACCCTGACCCTAACACTTTTCCGTACCCTCACCTGTACCCTAAACCTTACCCATTCGCTAACCCTAACACTAGCCCTAGCCCTAGCCCTAACCCTAACCCCAACCCTACTCCTTACCCTCACCCATACCCTAATCCCAACCCATACACTAACATTAACCCATGCCCTAACACGTACCCTGACCCTAACACTTTTCCGTATCCTCTCCTGTACCCTAAATCTTACCGTTCACTAACCCTAACCCTGGCCCTAAATATAACTCTCACACCAACCTCACAGCATACCCTAACCCGTACACTAAACTTAACCCGTACAAAAAAACTAACCCATGCCCTCACATGTACTTTGACGGTAACACGTTTCCGTACGCTCCCGTGTACCGTAAACCTTACCCGTTTGCTAACTCTAACCCTAGCCCTAACCCTAACCATAACAACAACCCTACCCATTTCCCTAACCTGTACCCTAATCCTTACCCGTACACTAACACTAATCAATGCCCTAACACGTACCCTGACCCTAACACTTTTCCATACCCACTCCTGTACCCTAAATCTTACCATTCACTAACCCTAACCCTATGTCTAAACCTAACCCTAACCCCAACCCTACACCTAACCCTAACACGTACCCTAATCCGAATCTGTACACTAACACTAACATGTGCCCTAATATGAACCCTGACCCTAACTCGTTTCCATAAGCTCACCTGTACCCTAAATGTTACCTATTCGCTAACCCTAACCCCAACCCTACACCTAAACATAACCCCAACCCTACACCTTTCCCTAACCCATACCCTAATCCTGACCCGTACACTAACACTAACCCGTGCCCTAACACGTACCCTGACCCTAACACTTTTCCGTATCCTCTCCAGTACCCTAAATCTTACCGTTCGCTAAACCTAGCCCTTTCCCTAAACATAACGCTAACACCCACCTTACACCATACACTAACCCATACACTAATCTTACCCCGTACACCAAAATGAAGCAATGCCCTCACATGTACTTTGACACTAACACGTTTCCGTACCCTCCTGTGTACCGACAACCTTACCTGTTCGCTAACACTAACCCTAGGTCTAAGCCTAACACTATCCACAACCCTACACAAAATCCTAAGCCGTACCCTAATCCTAATCCGTACAATAACACTAACCTGTGCCCTAACACCAAGCCTGACCCTAACTCGTTTCCATATGCTTACCTGTACCCTGAATGTTACCTATTCGCTAACCCTAACCCTAACCCTAAACCTAACCCTAACCCCAATCCTACACCTTACCCTAATCCGTACTGTAATCCTAACCCGTACCCTATACTAATCCGTGCCCTGACACATACATGGACCATAACACTTTTCTGTAACCTCACCTGTACCCTAAACCTTACATTTCGCCAACCCTAACCCTAGCCCTAAAGCTAAATCTAACTCCAACACTACACCTTACCCTAACACGTACACTAATCTTAACCCGTACACTAACACTGACCCATTCCCGCAAATGTATTTTGACCCTAAAACATTTCCGTACCCTCCCCTGTAACCTAAACCTTACCCGGTCGCGAACCCTAACCCTAGCTCTAAATCTAACCCTAACGCCAACCCTACACCTTACCCTAAACAATACCCTAAACCTAAACCGTACACTGACACTAACCAGTGCCCTGAAACGTACCCTGACCCTAACACTTTTCCATACCCTCACCTGCACGCTAAACCTAATCATTAGGTAACCCTAACTGTAGACTTAAACCTAACCCTAACACCAACCCTACACCCTATTCTAACCCGTACCCTATATTTAACCCTAACACTAACCCATGCCCTCACACGTACTTTGACACTAAAACGTCTCCATACACTCACATGTACCATAAGCCTTAACCGTTCACTAAACCTATCCCTAACCCTAACGCCAACCCTAACCATTACCCTAACCCATACCCTAATCCTAACCATACATTAACACTAACACGTTTCCTAACACATAACCTGACCCAAATGCTTTTCTGTACCCTCAACTGTACCCTAAAACTTACCCGTTCACTAACCCTAAGCCTAGCCCTAAACCTAACCCTAACCCCAACCCCACACCTTACCCTAAACTGTACGCTAATCCTGACACGTACACTGACACTAACAGGTGTCCTAACACATACCCTGACTCTAAAAGGTTTCCGTACCCTCACCTGTACCCTGAACCTTACTGGTTCACTAAACGTAACCCTAGCCCTAAACATAACGCTAACACCAACCCTACACCATACCCTAACCCGTACACTAATCTTGACCCGTACACCAAAATTATGCAATGCCATCACACGTACTTTGACACTAACACGTTTCCGTACACTCATGTACCATAAAACTTACCTGTTCGCTAACTCTAACCCTAGCCCTAAACTTAACCCTAACGCCAACCCTACACATTACCCTAACCCGTACCCTAATCCTAACCCATACACTAACACTACACGTGCCCTAACAGGTACCCTGACCATAACAGTTTTCCGTACACTCACCTGTACCCTAAACCATACCGTTTGCTATCCTTAACCCTAGACCTAAACGTAAAGCTAACCCCATCCCTAAACCTTACCCTAACGCGTACCCAATCCTAACCAGTACACTAACACTAATCCGTGCCTTAACACTTACCCTGACCCTAACACTTTTCCATACCCACACCTGAACCCTAAACCTTACCATTCACTAACCCTAACCCTAGGTCTAAACCTAACCCTAAATGCAACCCCAACCCAACACCTAACCCTAACATGTACCGTAATCCTAATCCTTAAACTAACACTAAGCTGTGCCCTAACACGAACCCTGGCCCTAACGCATTTCCATACACTCACCTGTACTCTAATGTTACCTATTCGCTAACCCTAACACTAGCTCTAAACCTAAACCTAACCCAAAGCCTACACCTTACCCTAACCCATACCCTAATCATAACCCATACACTAACACTAACTCGTGCCCTAACACCTACCCTAACCCTACCCCTAACCCTACCCCTAACCCTAACCCTAACCCTAACACTAACCCTAAACTTTACCATTTGTTAACCATAACCCTAGCCCCAAACCTAAACCTAACTACAACCCTACTCCTTACCCTAACACGTACACTAATCTTAACCCGTACACTAACACTAACCCAATACCGCACACGTACTTTGACAATAAGACATTTCCATATGCTCAGCTGTAACCTAAACCTTACGCGTTCACTAAAGTTAACCCCACCCCTAACACTAACCATAACGCCAACCCTACCAATTACCCTAACCCGTACCCTAATCCTAACCTGTAAACCCACACTAAACCCTGCCCTAACACGTACCCTGACACTAACACTTTTCCGTAACCTCACCTGTAACCTACACCTTACCGTTCGCTAACCCTAACCCTAGCCCTAAACCTAGACCAAACCCCAACCGTACACCTTACCCTAACCCGTATGCTAATCCTAAGCCATACACTAACACTGACACGTGTCCTAACACATACACTAACCCTAACACTTTTCTGTACCATCACCTGTACCCTAAACCTGACATTTCGCTAACCCTAAACCTAGCCATAAAGCTAACCCTAACCCCAACCCTAAACCTTACCCAAACCGTACCCTAATCCTAACCAGTATACTAATACTAAGCCATGTCCTGACACGTACCCTGACCCTAACACTTTTCCGTACCCTCACCTGTACCCTAAACCTTACCCATTCGCTAACCCTAACCCTAGCCCTAGCCCTAGCCCTAACCCTAACCCCAACCCTACCCCTTACCCTCACCCGTACCCTAATCCCAACCCATACACTAACATTAACCCATGCCCTAACACGTACCCTGACCCTAACACTTTTCCGTATCCTCTCCTGTACCCTAAATCTTACCATTCGCTAACCCTAACCCTGGCCCTAAACATAACTCTCACACCAACCTCACAGCATACCCTAACCCGTACACTAAACTTAACCTGTACAAAAAAACTAACCCATGCCCTCACATGTACTTTGACGGTAACACGTTTCCGTACGCTCCCGTGTACCGTAAACCTTACCCGTTTGCTAACTCTAACCCTAGCCCTAACCCTAACCATAACAACAACCCTACCCATTTCCCTAACCTGTACCCTAATCCTTACCCGTACACTAACACTAATCAATGCCCTAACACGTAACCTGACCCTAACACTTTTCCATACCCACTCCTGTACCCTAAATCTTACCATTCACTAACCCTAACCCTATGTCTAAACCTAACCCTAACCCCAACCCTACACCTAACCCTAACACGTACCCTAATCCGAATCCGTACACTAACACTAACCTGTGCCCTAACATGAACCCTGACCCTAACTCGTTTCCATAAGCTCACCTGTACCCTAAATGTTACCTATTCGCTAACCCTAAACCCAACCCTACACCTAAACATAACCCCGACCCTACACCTTTCCCTAACCCGTACCCTAATCCTGACCCATACACTAACACTAACCCGTGCACTAACACGTACCCTGACCCTAACACTTTTCCGTATCCTCTCCAGTACCCTAAATCTTACCGTTCGCTAAACCTAGCCCTTTCCCTAAACATAACGTTAACACCCACCTTACACCATACACTAACCCATACACTAATCTTACCCCGTACACCAAAATGAAACAATGCCCTCACATGTACTTTGACACTAACACGTTTCCGTACCCTCCTGTGTACCGACAACCTTACCTGTTCGCTAACACTAACCCTAGGTCTAAGCCTAACACTATCCACAACCCTACACAAAATCCTAAGCCGTACCCTAATCCTAATCCGTACAATAACACTAACCTGTGCCCTAACACCAAGCCTGACCCTAACTCGTTTCCATATGCTTACCTGTACCCTGAATGTTACCTATTCGCTAACCCTAACCCTAACCCTAAACCTAACCCTAACCCCAATCCTACACCTTACCCTAATCCGTACTGTAATCCTAACCCGTACCCTATACTAATCCGTGCCCTGACACATACATGGACCATAACACTTTTCTGTAACCTCACCTGTACCCTAAACCTTACATTTCGCCAACCCTAACCCTAGCCCTAAAGCTAAATCTAACTCCAACACTACACCTTACCCTAACACGTACACTAATCTTAACCCGTACACTAACACTGACCCATTCCCGCAAATGTATTTTGACCCTAAAACATTTCCGTACCCTCCCCTGTAACCTAAACCTTACCCGGTCGCGAACCCTAACCCTAGCTCTAAATCTAACCCTAACGCCAACCCTACACCTTACCCTAAACAATACCCTAAACCTAAACCGTACACTGACACTAACCAGTGCCCTGAAACGTACCCTGACCCTAACACTTTTCCATACCCTCACCTGCACGCTAAACCTAATCGTTAGGTAACCCTAACTGTAGACTTAAACCTAACCCTAACACCAACCCTACACCCTATTCTAACCCGTACCCTATATTTAACCCTAACACTAACCCATGCCCTCACACGTACTTTGACACTAAAACGTCTCCATACACTCACATGTACCATAAGCCTTAACCGTTCACTAAACCTATCCCTAACCCTAACGCCAACCCTAACCATTACCCTAACCCATACCCTAATCCTAACCATACATTAACACTAACACGTTTCCTAACACATAACCTGACACAAATGCTTTTCCGTACCCTCAACTGTACCCTAAAACTTACCCGTTCACTAACCCTAAGCCTAGCCCTAAACCTAACCCTAACCCCAACCCCACACCTTACCCTAAACTGTACGCTAATCCTGACACGTACACTGACACTAACAGGTGTCCTAACACATACCCTGACTCTAAAAGGTTTCCGTACCCTCACCTGTACCCTGAACCTTACTGGTTCTCTAACCGTAACCCTAGCCCTAAACATAACGCTAACACCAACCCTACACCATACCCTAACCCGTACACTAATCTTGACCCGTACACCAAAAATTATGCAATGCCATCACACGTACTTTGACACTAACACGTTTCCGTACACTCATGTACCATAAAACTTACCTGTTCGCTAACTCTAACCCTAGCCCTAAACTTAACCCTAACGCCAACCCTACACGTTACCCTAACCCGTACCCTAATCCTAACCCATACACTAACACTACACGTGCCCTAACAGGTACCCTGACCATAACAGTTTTCCGTACACTCACCTGTACCCGAAACCATACCGTTTGCTATCCTTAACCCTAGACCTAAACGTAAAGCTAACCCCATCCCTAAACCTTACCCTAATGCGTACCCAATCCTAACCAGTACACTAACACTAATCCGTGCCTTAACACTTACCCTGACCCTAACACTTTTCCATACCCACACCTGAACCCTAAACCTTACCATTCACTAACCCTAACCCTAGGTCTAAACCTAACCCTAAATGCAACCCCAACCCAACACCTAACCCTAATATGTACCGTAATCCTAATCCTTAAACTAACACTAAGCTGTGCCCTAACACGAACCCTGGCCCTAACGCATTTCCATACACTCACCTGTACTCTAATGTTACCTATTCGCTAACCCTAACACTAGCCCTAAACCTAAACCTAACCCAAACCCTACACCTTACCCTAACCCATACCCTAATCATAACCCATACACTAACACTAACTCGTGCCCTAACACCTACCCTAACCCTACACCTAACCCTACCCCTAAACCTAACCCTAACCCTAACACTAACCCTAACACTAACCCTAAACTTTACCATTTGTTAACCATAACCCTAGCCCCAAACCTAAACCTAACTACAACCCTACTCCTTACCCTAACACGTACACTAATCTTAACCCGTACACTAACACTAACCCAATACCGCACACGTACTTTGACAATAAGACATTTCCATATGCTCAGCTGTAAGCTAAACCTTACGCGTTCACTAAAGTTAACCCCACCCCTAACACTAACCATAACGCCAACCCTACCAATTACCCTAACCCGTACCCTAATCCTAACCTGTAAAACCACACTAAACCCTGCCCTAACACGTACCCTGACACTAACCCTTTTCCGTAACCTCACCTGTAACCTACACCTTACCGTTCGCTAACCCTAACCCTAGCCCTAAACCTAGACCAAACCCCAACCATACACCTTACCCTAACCCGTATGCTAATCCTAAGCCATACACTAACACTGACACGTGTCCTAACACATACACTAACCCTAACACTTTTCTGTACCATCACCTGTACCCTAAACCTGACATTTCGCTAACCCTAAACCTAGCCATAAAGCTAACCCTAACCCCAACCCTAAACCTTACCCAAACCGTACCCTAATCCTAACCAGTATACTAATACTAAGCCATGTCCTGACACGTACCCTGACCCTAACACTTTTCCGTACCCTCACCTGTACCCTAAACCTTACCCATTCGCTAACCCTAACACTAGCCCTAGCCCTAGCCCTAACCCTAACCCCAACCCTACTCCTTACCCTCACCCATACCCTAATCCCAACCCATACACTAACATTAACCCATGCCCTAACACATACCCTGACCCTAACACTTTTCCGTATCCTCTCCTGTACCCTAAATCTTACCGTTCACTAACCCTAACCCTGGCCCTAAATATAACTCTCACACCAACCTCACAGCATACCCTAACCCGTACACTAAACTTAACCCGTACAAAAAAACTAACCCATGCCCTCACATGTACTTTGACGGTAACACGTTTCCGTACGCTCCCGTGTACCGTAAACCTTACCCGTTTGCTAACTCTAACCCTAGCCCTAACCCTAACCATAACAACAACCCTACCCATTTCCCTAACCTGTACCCTAATCCTTACCCGTACACTAACACTAATCAATGCCCTAACACGTACCCTGACCCTAACACTTTTCCATACCCACTCCTGTACCCTAAATCTTACCATTCACTAACCCTAACCCTATGTCTAAACCTAACCCTAACCCCAACCCTACACCTAACCCTAACACGTACCCTAATCCGAATCCGTACACTAACACTAACCTGTGCCCTAACATGAACCCTGACCCTAACTCGTTTCCATAAGCTCACCTGTACCCTAAATGTTACCTATTCGCTAACCCTAACCCCAACCCTACACCTAAACATAACCCCAACCCTACACCTTTCCCTAACCCATACCCTAATCCTGACCCATACACTAACACTAACCCGTGCCCTAACACGTACCCTGACCCTAACACTTTTCCGTATCCTCTCCAGTACCCTAAATCTTACCGTTCGCTAAACCTAGCCCTTTCCCTAAACATAACGCTAACACCCACCTTACACCATACACTAACCCATACACTAATCTTACCCCGTACACCAAAATGAAGCAATGCCCTCACATGTACTTTGACACTAACACGTTTCCGTACCCTCCTGTGTACCGACAACCTTACCTGTTCGCTAACACTAACCCTAGGTCTAAGCCTAACAGTATCCACAACCCTACACAAAATCCTAAGCCGTACCCTAATCCTAATCCGTACAATAACACTAACCTGTGCCCTAACACCAAGCCTGACCCTAACTCGTTTCCATATGCTTACCTGTACCCTGAATGTTACCTATTCGCTAACCCTAACCCTAACCCTAAACCTAACCCTAACCCCAATCCTACACCTTACCCTAATCCGTACTGTAATCCTAACCCGTACCCTATACTAATCCGTGCCCTGACACATACATGGACCATAACACTTTTCTGTAACCTCACCTGTACCCTAAACCTTACATTTCGCCAACCCTAACCCTAGCCCTAAAGCTAAATCCATCTCCAACACTACACCTTACCCTAACACGTACACTAATCTTAACCCGTACACTAACACTGACCCATTCCCGCAAATGTATTTTGACCCTAAAACATTTCCGTACCCTCCCCTGTAACCTAAACCTTACCCGGTCGCGAACCCTAACCCTAGCTCTAAATCTAACCCTAACGCCAACCCTACACCTTACCCTAAACAATACCCTAAACCTAAACCGTACACTGACACTAACCAGTGCCCTGAAACGTACCCTGACCCTAACACTTTTCCATACCCTCACCTGCACGCTAAACCTAATCGTTAGGTAACCCTAACTGTAGACTTAAACCTAACCCTAACACCAACCCTACACCCTATTCTAACCCGTACCCTATATTTAACCCTAACACTAACCCATGCCCTCACACGTACTTTGACACTAAAACGTCTCCATACACTCACATGTACCATAAGCCTTAACCGTTCACTAAACCTATCCCTAACCCTAACGCCAACCCTAACCATTACCCTAACCCATACCCTAATCCTAACCATACATTAACACTAACACGTTTCCTAACACATAACCTGACACAAATGCTTTTCCGTACCCTCAACTGTACCCTAAAACTTACCCGTTCACTAACCCTAAGCCTAGCCCTAAACCTAACCCTAACCCCAACCCCACACCTTACCCTAAACTGTACGCTAATCCTGACACGTACACTGACACTAACAGGTGTCCTAACACATACCCTGACTCTAAAAGGTTTCCGTACCCTCACCTGTACCCTGAACCTTACTGGTTCTCTAACCGTAACCCTAGCCCTAAACATAACGCTAACACCAACCCTACACCATACCCTAACCCGTACACTAATCTTGACCCGTACACCAAAAATTATGCAATGCCATCACACGTACTTTGACACTAACACGTTTCCGTACACTCATGTACCATAAAACTTACCTGTTCGCTAACTCTAACCCTAGCCCTAAACTTAACCCTAACGCCAACCCTACACGTTACCCTAACCCGTACCCTAATCCTAACCCATACACTAACACTACACGTGCCCTAACAGGTACCCTGACCATAACAGTTTTCCGTACACTCACCTGTACCCTAAACCATACCGTTTGCTATCCTTAACCCTAGACCTAAACGTAAAGCTAACCCCATCCCTAAACCTTACCCTAACGCGTACCCAATCCTAACCAGTACACTAACACTAATCCGTGCCTTAACACTTACCCTGACCCTAACACTTTTCCATACCCACACCTGAACCCTAAACCTTACCATTCACTAACCCTAACCCTAGGTCTAAACCTAACCCTAAATGCAACCCCAACCCAACACCTAACCCTAATATGTACCGTAATCCTAATCCTTAAACTAACACTAAGCTGTGCCCTAACACGAACCCTGGCCCTAACGCATTTCCATACACTCACCTGTACTCTAATGTTACCTATTCGCTAACCCTAACACTAGCCCTAAACCTAAACCTAACCCAAACCCTACACCTTACCCTAACCCATACCCTAATCATAACCCATACACTAACACTAACTCGTGCCCTAACACCTACCCTAACCCTACCCCTAACCCTACCCCTAAACCTAACCCTAACCCTAACACTAACCCTAACACTAACCCTAAACTTTACCACTTGTTAACCATAACCCTAGCCCCAAACCTAAACCTAACTACAACCCTACTCCTTACCCTAACACGTACACTAATCTTAACCCGTACACTAACACTAACCCAATACCGCACACGTACTTTGACAATAAGACATTTCCATATGCTCAGCTGTAACCTAAACCTTACGCGTTCACTAAAGTTAACCCCACCCCTAACACTAACCATAACGCCAACCCTACCAATTACCCTAACCCGTACCCTAATCCTAACCTGTAAAACCACACTAAACCCTGCCCTAACACGTACCCTGACACTAACCCTTTTCCGTAACCTCACCTGTAACCTACACCTTACCGTTCGCTAACCCTAACCCTAGCCCTAAACCTAGACCAAACCCCAACCGTACACCTTACCCTAACCCGTATGCTAATCCTAAGCCATACACTAACACTGACACGTGTCCTAACACATACACTAACACTAACACTTTTCTGTACCATCACCTGTACCCTAAACCTGACATTTCGCTAACCCTAAACCTAGCCATAAAGCTAACCCTAACCCCAACCCTAAACCTTACCCAAACCGTACCCTAATCCTAACCAGTATACTAATACTAAGCCATGTCCTGACACGTACCCTGACCCTAACACTTTTCCGTACCCTCCCCTGTACCCTAAACCTTACCCATTCGCTAACCCTAACACTAGCCCTAGCCCTAGCCCTAACCCTAACCCCAACCCTACTCCTTACCCTCACCCATACCCTAATCCCAACCCATACACTAACATTAACCCATGCCCTAACACGTACCCTGACCCTAACACTTTTCCGTATCCTCTCCTGTACCCTAAATCTTACCGTTCACTAACCCTAACCCTGGCCCTAAATATAACTCTCACACCAACCTCACAGCATACCCTAACCCGTACACTAAACTTAACCCGTACAAAAAAATTAACCCATGCCCTCACATGTACTTTGACGGTAACACGTTTCCGTACGCTCCCGTGTACCGTAAACCTTACCCGTTTGCTAACTCTAACCCTAGCCCTAACCCTAACCATAACAACAACCCTACCCATTTCCCTAACCTGTACCCTAATCCTTACCCGTACACTAACACTAATCAATGCCCTAACACGTACCCTGACCCTAACACTTTTCCATACCCACTCCTGTACCCTAAATCTTACCATTCACTAACCCTAACCCTATGTCTAAACCTAACCCTAACCCCAACCCTACACCTAACCCTAACACGTACCCTAATCCGAATCTGTACACTAACACTAACATGTGCCCTAACATGAACCCTGACCCTAACTCATTTCCATAAGCTCACCTGTACCCTAAATGTTACCTATTCGCTAACCCTAACCCCAACCCTACACCTAAACATAACCCCAACCCTACACCTTTCCCTAACCCATACCCTAATCCTGACCCGTACACTAACACTAACCCGTGCCCTAACACGTACCCTGACCCTAACACTTTTCCGTATCCTCTCCAGTACCCTAAATCTTACCGTTCGCTAAACCTAGCCCTTTCCCTAAACATAACGCTAACACCCACCTTACACCATACACTAACCCATACACTAATCTTACCCCGTACACCAAAATGAAGCAATGCCCTCACATGTACTTTGACACTAACACGTTTCCGTACCCTCCTGTGTACCGACAACCTTACCTGTTCGCTAACACTAACCCTAGGTCTAAGCCTAACACTATCCACAACCCTACACAAAATCCTAAGCCGTACCCTAATCCTAATCCGTACAATAACACTAACCTGTGCCCTAACACCAAGCCTGACCCTAACTCGTTTCCATATGCTTACCTGTACCCTGAATGTTACCTATTCGCTAACCCTAACCCTAACCCTAAACCTAACCCTAACCCCAATCCTACACCTTACCCTAATCCGTACTGTAATCCTAACCCGTACCCTATACTAATCCGTGCCCTGACACATACATGGACCATAACACTTTTCTGTAACCTCACCTGTACCCTAAACCTTACATTTCGCCAACCCTAACCCTAGCCCTAAAGCTAAATCTAACTCCAACACTACACCTTACCCTAACACGTACACTAATCTTAACCCGTACACTAACACTGACCCATTCCCGCAAATGTATTTTGACCCTAAAACATTTCCGTACCCTCCCCTGTAACCTAAACCTTACCCGGTCGCGAACCCTAACCCTAGCTCTAAATCTAACCCTAACGCCAACCCTACACCTTACCCTAAACAATACCCTAAACCTAAACCGTACACTGACACTAACCAGTGCCCTGAAACGTACCCTGACCCTAACACTTTTCCATACCCTCACCTGCACGCTAAACCTAATCGTTAGGTAACCCTAACTGTAGACTTAAACCTAACCCTAACACCAACCCTACACCCTATTCTAACCCGTACCCTATATTTAACCCTAACACTAACCCATGCCCTCACACGTACTTTGACACTAAAACGTCTCCATACACTCACATGTACCATAAGCCTTAACCGTTCACTAAACCTATCCTTAACCCTAACGCCAACCCTAACCATTACCCTAACCCATACCCTAATCCTAACCATACATTAACACTAACACGTTTCCTAACACATAACCTGACCCAAATGCTTTTCCGTACCCTCAACTGTACCCTAAAACTTACCCGTTCACTAACCCTAAGCCTAGCCCTAAACCTAACCCTAACCCCAACCCCACACCTTACCCTAAACTGTACGCTAATCCTGACACGTACACTGACACTAACAGGTGTCCTAACACATACCCTGACTCTAAAAGGTTTCCGTACCCTCACCTGTACCCTGAACCTTACTGGTTCACTAAACGTAACCCTAGCCCTAAACATAACGCTAACACCAACCCTACACCATACCCTAACCCGTACACTAATCTTGACCCGTACACCAAAATTATGCAATGCCATCACACGTACTTTGACACTAACACGTTTCCGTACACTCATGTACCATAAAACTTACCTGTTCGCTAACTCTAACCCTAGCCCTAAACTTAACCCTAACGCCAACCCTACACATTACCCTAACCCGTACCCTAATCCTAACCCATACACTAACACTACACGTGCCCTAACAGGTACCCTGACCATAACAGTTTTCCGTACACTCACCTGTACCCTAAACCATACCGTTTGCTATCCTTAACCCTAGACCTAAACGTAAAGCTAACCCCATCCCTAAACCTTACCCTAACGCGTACCCAATCCTAACCAGTACACTAACACTAATCCGTGCCTTAACACTTACCCTGACCCTAACACTTTTCCATACCCACACCTGAACCCTAAACCTTACCATTCACTAACCCTAACCCTAGGTCTAAACCTAACCCTAAATGCAACCCCAACCCAACACCTAACCCTAACATGTACCGTAATCCTAATCCTTAAACTAACACTAAGCTGTGCCCTAACACGAACCCTGGCCCTAACGCATTTCCATACACTCACCTGTACTCTAATGTTACCTATTCGCTAACCCTAACACTAGCCCTAAACCTAAACCTAACCCAAAGCCTACACCTTACCCTAACCCATACCCTAATCATAACCCATACACTAACACTAACTCGTGCCCTAACACCTACCCTAACCCTACCCCTAACCCTACCCCTAACCCTAACCCTAACCCTAACACTAACCCTAAACTTTACCATTTGTTAACCATAACCCTAGCCCCAAACCTAAACCTAACTACAACCCTACTCCTTACCCTAACACGTACACTAATCTTAACCCGTACACTAACACTAACCCAATACCGCACACGTACTTTGACAATAAGACATTTCCATATGCTCAGCTGTAACCTAAACCTTACGCGTTCACTAAAGTTAACCCCACCCCTAACACTAACCATAACGCCAACCCTACCAATTACCCTAACCCGTACCCTAATCCTAACCTGTAAACCCACACTAAACCCTGCCCTAACACGTACCCTGACACTAACACTTTTCCGTAACCTCACCTGTAACCTACACCTTACCGTTCGCTAACCCTAACCCTAGCCCTAAACCTAGACCAAACCCCAACCGTACACCTTACCCTAACCCGTATGCTAATCCTAAGCCATACACTAACACTGACACGTGTCCTAACACATACACTAACCCTAACACTTTTCTGTACCATCACCTGTACCCTAAACCTGACATTTCGCTAACCCTAAACCTAGCCATAAAGCTAACCCTAACCCCAACCCTAAACCTTACCCAAACCGTACCCTAATCCTAACCAGTATACTAATACTAAGCCATGTCCTGACACGTACCCTGACCCTAACACTTTTCCGTACCCTCACCTGTACCCTAAACCTTACCCATTCGCTAACCCTAACCCTAGCCCTAGCCCTAGCCCTAACCCTAACCCCAACCCTACCCCTTACCCTCACCCGTACCCTAATCCCAACCCATACACTAACATTAACCCATGCCCTAACACGTACCCTGACCCTAACACTTTTCCGTATCCTCTCCTGTACCCTAAATCTTACCATTCGCTAACCCTAACCCTGGCCCTAAACATAACACTCACACCAACCTCACAGCATACCCTAACCCGTACACTAAACTTAACCCGTACAAAAAAACTAACCCATGCCCTCACATGTACTTTGACGGTAACACGTTTCCGTACGCTCCCGTGTACCGTAAACCTTACCCGTTTGCTAACTCTAACCCTAGCCCTAACCCTAACCATAACAACAACCCTACCCATTTCCCTAACCTGTACCCTAATCCTTACCCGTACACTAACACTAATCAATGCCCTAACACGTAACCTGACCCTAACACTTTTCCATACCCACTCCTGTACCCTAAATCTTACCATTCACTAACCCTAACCCTATGTCTAAACCTAACCCTAACCCCAACCCTACACCTAACCCTAACACGTACCCTAATCCGAATCCGTACACTAACACTAACCTGTGCCCTAACATGAACCCTGACCCTAACTCGTTTCCATAAGCTCACCTGTACCCTAAATGTTACCTATTCGCTAACCCTAACCCCAACCCTACACCTAAACATAACCCCGACCCTACACCTTTCCCTAACCCATACCCTAATCCTGACCCATACACTAACACTAACCCGTGCACTAACACGTACCCTGACCCTAACACTTTTCCGTATCCTCTCCAGTACCCTAAATCTTACCGTTCGCTAAACCTAGCCCTTTCCCTAAACATAACGCTAACACCCACCTTACACCATACACTAACCCATACACTAATCTTACCCCGTACACCAAAATGAAGCAATGCCCTCACATGTACTTTGACACTAACACGTTTCCGTACCCTCCTGTGTACCGACAACCTTACCTGTTCGCTAACACTAACCCTAGGTCTAAGCCTAACACTATCCACAACCCTACACAAAATCCTAAGCCGTACCCTAATCCTAATCCGTACAATAACACTAACCTGTGCCCTAACACCAAGCCTGACCCTAACTCGTTTCCATATGCTTACCTGTACCCTGAATGTTACCTATTCGCTAACCCTAACCCTAACCCTAAACCTAACCCTAACCCCAATCCTACACCTTACCCTAATCCGTACTGTAATCCTAACCCGTACCCTATACTAATCCGTGCCCTGACACATACATGGACCATAACACTTTTCTGTAACCTCACCTGTACCCTAAACCTTACATTTCGCCAACCCTAACCCTAGCCCTAAAGCTAAATCTAACTCCAACACTACACCTTACCCTAACACGTACACTAATCTTAACCCGTACAGTAACACTGACCCATTCCCGCAAATGTATTTTGACCCTAAAACATTTCCGTACCCTCCCCTGTAACCTAAACCTTACCCGGTCGCGAACCCTAACCCTAGCTCTAAATCTAACCCTAACGCCAACCCTACACCTTACCCTAAACAATACCCTAAACCTAAACCGTACACTGACACTAACCAGTGCCCTGAAACGTACCCTGACCCTAACACTTTTCCATACCCTCACCTGCACGCTAAACCTAATCGTTAGGTAACCCTAACTGTAGACTTAAACCTAACCCTAACACCAACCCTACACCCTATTCTAACCCGTACCCTATATTTAACCCTAACACTAACCCATGCCCTCACACGTACTTTGACACTAAAACGTCTCCATACACTCACATGTACCATAAGCCTTAACCGTTCACTAAACCTATCCCTAACCCTAACGCCAACCCTAACCATTACCCTAACCCATACCCTAATCCTAACCATACATTAACACTAACACGTTTCCTAACACATAACCTGACACAAATGCTTTTCCGTACCCTCAACTGTACCCTAAAACTTACCCGTTCACTAACCCTAAGCCTAGCCCTAAACCTAACCCTAACCCCAACCCCACACCTTACCCTAAACTGTACGCTAATCCTGACACGTACACTGACACTAACAGGTGTCCTAACACATACCCTGACTCTAAAAGGTTTCCGTACCCTCACCTGTACCCTGAACCTTACTGGTTCTCTAACCGTAACCCTAGCCCTAAACATAACGCTAACACCAACCCTACACCATACCCTAACCCGTACACTAATCTTGACCCGTACACCAAAAATTATGCAATGCCATCACACGTACTTTGACACTAACACGTTTCCGTACACTCATGTACCATAAAACTTACCTGTTCGCTAACTCTAACCCTAGCCCTAAACTTAACCCTAACGCCAACCCTACACGTTACCCTAACCCGTACCCTAATCCTAACCCATACACTAACACTACACGTGCCCTAACAGGTACCCTGACCATAACAGTTTTCCGTACACTCACCTGTACCCTAAACCATACCGTTTGCTATCCTTAACCCTAGACCTAAACGTAAAGCTAACCCCATCCCTAAACCTTACCCTAATGCGTACCCAATCCTAACCAGTACACTAACACTAATCCGTGCCTTAACACTTACCCTGACCCTAACACTTTTCCATACCCACACCTGAACCCTAAACCTTACCATTCACTAACCCTAACCCTAGGTTTAAACCTAACCCTAAATGCAACCCCAACCCAACACCTAACCCTAATATGTACCGTAATCCTAATCCTTAAACTAACACTAAGCTGTGCCCTAACACGAACCCTGGCCCTAACGCATTTCCATACACTCACCTGTACTCTAATGTTACCTATTCGCTAACCCTAACACTAGCCCTAAACCTAAACCTAACCCAAACCCTACACCTTACCCTAACCCATACCCTAATCATAACCCATACACTAACTCTAACTCGTGCCCTAACACCTACCCTTACCCTACCCCTAACCCTACCCCTAAACCTAACCCTAACCCTAACACTAACCCTAACACTAACCCTAAACTTTACCATTTGTTAACCATAACCCTAGCCCCAAACCTAAACGTAACTACAACCCTACTCCTTACCCTAACACGTACACTAATCTTAACCCGTACACTAACACTAACCCAATACCGCACACGTACTTTGACAATAAGACATTTCCATATGCTCAGCTGTAACCTAAACCTTACGCGTTCACTAAAGTTAACCCCACCCCTAACACTAACCATAACGCCAACCCTACCAATTACCCTAACCCGTACCCTAATCCTAACCTGTAAAACCACACTAAACCCTGCCCTAACACGTACCCTGACACTAACCCTTTTCCGTAACCTCACCTGTAACCTACACCTTACCGTTCGCTAACCCTAACCCTAGCCCTAAACGTACACCAAACCCCAACCATACACCTTACCCTAACCCGTATGCTAATCCTAAGCCATACACTAACACTGACACGTGTCCTAACACATACACTAACCCTAACACTTTTCTGTACCATCACCTGTACCCTAAACCTGACATTTCGCTAACCCTAAACCTAGCCATAAAGCTAACCCTAACCCCAACCCTAAACCTTACCCAAACCGTACCCTAATCCTAACCAGTATACTAATACTAAGCCATGTCCAGACACGTACCCTGACCCTAACACTTTTCCGTACCCTCACCTGTACCCTAAACCTTACCCATTCGCTAACCCTAACACTAGCCCTAGCCCTAGCCCTAACCCTAACCCCAACCCTACTCCTTACCCTCACCCATACCCTAATCCCAACCCATACACTAACATTAACCCATGCCCTAACACGTACCCTGACCCTAACACTTTTCCGTATCCTCTCCTGTACCCTAAATCTTACCGTTCACTAACCCTAACCCTGGCCCTAAATATAACTCTCACACCAACCTCACAGCATACCCTAACCCGTACACTAAACTTAAGCCGTACAAAAAAACTAACCCATGCCCTCACATGTACTTTGACGGTAACACGTTTCCGTTCGCTCCCGTGTACCGTAAACCTTACCCGTTTGCTAACTCTAACCCTAGCCCTAACCCTAACCATAACAACAACCCTACCCATTTCCCTAACCTGTACCCTAATCCTTACCCGTACACTAACACTAATCAATGCCCTAACACGTACCCTGACCCTAACACTTTTCCATACCCACTCCTGTACCCTAAATCTTACCATTCACTAACCCTAACCCTATGTCTAAACCTAACCCTAACCCCAACCCTACACCTAACCCTAACACGTACCCTAATCCGAATCCGTACACTAACACTAACCTGTGCCCTAACATGAACCCTGACCCTAACTCGTTTCCATAAGCTCACCTGTACCCTAAATGTTACCTATTCGCTAACCCTAACCCCAACCCTACACCTAAACATAACCCCAACCCTACACCTTTCCCTAACCCATACCCTAATCCTGACCCGTACACTAACACTAACCCGTGCCCTAACACGTACCCTGACCCTAACACTTTTCCGTATCCTCTCCAGTACCCTAAATCTTACCGTTCGCTAAACCTAGCCCTTTCCCTAAACATAACGCTAACACCCACCTTACACCATACACTAACCCATACACTAATCTTACCCCGTACACCAAAATGAAGCAATGCCCTCACATGTACTTTGACACTAACACGTTTCCGTACCCTCCTGTGTACCGACAACCTTACCTGTTCGCTAACACTAACCCTAGGTCTAAGCCTAACACTATCCACAACCCTACACAAAATCCTAAGCCGTACCCTAATCCTAATCCGTACAATAACACTAACCTGTGCCCTAACACCAAGCCTGACCCTAACTCGTTTCCATATGCTTACCTGTACCCTGAATGTTACCTATTCGCTAACCCTAACCCTAACCCTAAACCTAACCCTAACCCCAATCCTACACCTTACCCTAATCCGTACTGTAATCCTAACCCGTACCCTATACTAATCCGTGCCCTGACACATACATGGACCATAACACTTTTCTGTAACCTCACCTGTACCCTAAACCTTACATTTCGCCAACCCTAACCCTAGCCCTAAAGCTAAATCTAACTCCAACACTACACCTTACCCTAACACGTACACTAATCTTAACCCGTACACTAACACTGACCCATTCCCGCAAATGTATTTTGACCCTAAAACATTTCCGTACCCTCCCCTGTAACCTAAACCTTACCCGGTCGCGAACCCTAACCCTAGCTCTAAATCTAACCCTAACGCCAACCCTACACCTTACCCTAAACAATACCCTAAACCTAAACCGTACACTGACACTAACCAGTGCCCTGAAACGTACCCTGACCCTAACACTTTTCCATACCCTCACCTGCACGCTAAACCTAATCGTTAGGTAACCCTAACTGTAGACTTAAACCTAACCCTAACACCAACCCTACACCCTATTCTAACCCGTACCCTATATTTAACCCTAACACTAACCCATGCCCTCACACGTACTTTGACACTAAAACGTCTCCATACACTCACATGTACCATAAGCCTTAACCGTTCACTAAACCTATCCCTAACCCTAACGCCAACCCTAACCATTACCCTAACCCATACCCTAATCCTAACCATACATTAACACTAACACGTTTCCTAACACATAACCTGACCCAAATGCTTTTCTGTACCCTCAACTGTACCCTAAAACTTACCCGTTCACTAACCCTAAGCCTAGCCCTAAACCTAACCCTAACCCCAACCCCACACCTTACCCTAAACTGTACGCTAATCCTGACACGTACACTGACACTAACAGGTGTCCTAACACATACCCTGACTCTAAAAGGTTTCCGTACCCTCACCTGTACCCTGAACCTTACTGGTTCACTAAACGTAACCCTAGCCCTAAACATAACGCTAACACCAACCCTACACCATACCCTAACCCGTACACTAATCTTGACCCGTACACCAAAATTATGCAATGCCATCACACGTACTTTGACACTAACACGTTTCCGTACACTCATGTACCATAAAACTTACCTGTTCGCTAACTCTAACCCTAGCCCTAAACTTAACCCTAACGCCAACCCTACACATTACCCTAACCCGTACCCTAATCCTAACCCATACACTAACACTACACGTGCCCTAACAGGTACCCTGACCATAACAGTTTTCCGTACACTCACCTGTACCCTAAACCATACCGTTTGCTATCCTTAACCCTAGACCTAAACGTAAAGCTAACCCCATCCCTAAACCTTACCCTAACGCGTACCCAATCCTAACCAGTACACTAACACTAATCCGTGCCTTAACACTTACCCTGACCCTAACACTTTTCCATACCCACACCTGAACCCTAAACCTTACCATTCACTAACCCTAACCCTAGGTCTAAACCTAACCCTAAATGCAACCCCAACCCAACACCTAACCCTAACATGTACCGTAATCCTAATCCTTAAACTAACACTAAGCTGTGCCCTAACACGAACCCTGGCCCTAACGCATTTCCATACACTCACCTGTACTCTAATGTTACCTATTCGCTAACCCTAACACTAGCCCTAAACCTAAACCTAACCCAAAGCCTACACCTTACCCTAACCCATACCCTAATCATAACCCATACACTAACACTAACTCGTGACCTAACACCTACCCTAACCCTACCCCTAACCCTACCCCTAACCCTAACCCTAACCCTAACACTAACCCTAAACTTTACCATTTGTTAACCATAACCCTAGCCCCAAACCTAAACCTAACTACAACCCTACTCCTTACCCTAACACGTACACTAATCTTAACCCGTACACTAACACTAACCCAATACCGCACACGTACTTTGACAATAAGACATTTCCATATGCTCAGCTGTAACCTAAACCTTACGCGTTCACTAAAGTTAACCCCACCCCTAACACTAACCATAACGCCAACCCTACCAATTACCCTAACCCGTACCCTAATCCTAACCTGTAAACCCACACTAAACCCTGCCCTAACACGTACCCTGACACTAACACTTTTCCGTAACCTCACCTGTAACCTACACCTTACCGTTCGCTAACCCTAACCCTAGCCCTAAACCTAGACCAAACCCCAACCGTACACCTTACCCTAACCCGTATGCTAATCCTAAGCCATACACTAACACTGACACGTGTCCTAACACATACACTAACCCTAACACTTTTCTGTACCATCACCTGTACCCTAAACCTGACATTTCGCTAACCCTAAACCTAGCCATAAAGCTAACCCTAACCCCAACCCTAAACCTTACCCAAACCGTACCCTAATCCTAACCAGTATACTAATACTAAGCCATGTCCTGACACGTACCCTGACCCTAACACTTTTCCGTACCCTCACCTGTACCCTAAACCTTACCCATTCGCTAACCCTAACCCTAGCCCTAGCCCTAGCCCTAACCCTAACCCCAACCCTACCCCTTACCCTCACCCGTACCCTAATCCCAACCCATACACTAACATTAACCCATGCCCTAACACGTACCCTGACCCTAACACTTTTCCATACCCACTCCTGTACCCTAAATCTTACCATTCACTAACCCTAACCCTATGTCTAAACCTAACCCTAACCCCAACCCTACACCTAACCCTAACACGTACCCTAATCCGAATCCGTACACTAACACTAACCTGTGCCCTAACATGAACCCTGACCCTAACTCGTTTCCATAAGCTCACCTGTACCCTAAATGTTACCTATTCGCTAACCCTAACCCCAACCCTACACCTAAACATAACCCCAACCCTACACCTTTCCCTAACCCATACCCTAATCCTGACCCGTACACTAACACTAACCCGTGCCCTAACACGTACCCTGACCCTAACACTTTTCCGTATCCTCTCCAGTACCCTAAATCTTACCGTTCGCTAAACCTAGCCCTTTCCCTAAACATAACGCTAACACCCACCTTACACCATACACTAACCCATACACTAATCTTACCCCGTACACCAAAATGAAACAATGCCCTCACATGTACTTTGACACTAACACGTTTCTGTACCCTCCTGTGTACCGACAACCTTACCTGTTCGCTAACACTAACCCTAGGTCTAAGCCTAACACTATCCACAACCCTACACAAAATCCTAAGCCGTACCCTAATCCTAATCCGTACAATAACACTAACCTGTGCCCTAACACCAAGCCTGACCCTAACTCGTTTCCATATGCTTACCTGTACCCTGAATGTTACCTATTCGCTAACCCTAACCCTAACCCTAAACCTAACCCTAACCCCAATCCTACACCTTACCCTAATCCGTACTGTAATCCTAACCGGTACGCTATACTAATCCGTGCCCTGACACATACATGGACCATAACACTTTTCTGTAACCTCACCTGTACCCTAAACCTTACATTTCGCCAACCCTAACCCTAGCCCTAAAGCTAAATCTAACTCCAACACTACACCTTACCCTAACACGTACAATAATCTTAACCCGTACAGTAACACTGACCCATTCCCGCAAATGTATTTTGACCCTAAAACATTTCCGTACCCTCCCCTGTAACCTAAACCTTACCCGGTCGCTAACCCTAACCCTAGCTCTAAATCTAACCCTAACGCCAACCCTACACCTTACCCTAAACAATACCCTAAACCTAAACCGTACACTGACACTAACCAGTGCCCTGAAACGTACCCTGACCCTAACACTTTTCCATATCCTCACCTGCACGCTAAACCTAATCGTTAGGTAACCCTAACTGTAGACTTAAACCTAACCCTAACACCAACCCTACACCCTATTCTAACCCGTACCCTATATTTAACCCTAACACTAACCCATGCCCTCACACGTACTTTGACACTAAAACGTCTCCATACACTCACATGTACCATAAGCCTTAACCGTTCACTAAACCTATCCCTAACCCTAACGCCAACCCTAACCATTACCCTAACCCATACCCTAATCCGAACCATACATTAACACTAAAACGTTTCCTAACACATAACCTGACACAAATGCTTTTCCGTACCCTCAACTGTACCCTAAAACTTACCCGTTCACTAACCCTAAGCCTAGCCCTAAACCTAACCCTAACCCCAACCCCACACCTTACCCTAAACTGTACGCTAATCCTGACACGTACACTGACACTAACAGGTGTCCTAACACATACCCTGACTCTAAAAGGTTTCCGTACTCTCACCCGTACCCTGAACCTTACTGGTTCACTAAACGTAACCCTAGCCCTAAACATAACGCTAACACCAACCCTACACCATACCCTAACCCATACACTAATCTTGACCCGTACACCAAAATTATGCAATGCCATCACACGTACTTTGACACTAACACGTTTCCGTACACTCATGTACCATAAAACTTACCTGTTCGCTAACTCTAACCCTAGCCCTAAACTTAACCCTAACGCCAACCCTACACATTACCCTAATCCATACCCTAATCCTAACCCATACACTAACACTACACGTGCCCTAACAGGTACCCTGACCATAACAGTTTTCCGTACACTCACCTGTACCCTAAACCATACCGTTTGCTATCCTTAACCCTAGACCTAAACGTAAAGCTAACCCCATCCCTAAACCTTACCCTAACGCGTACCCAATCCTAACCAGTACACTAACACTAATCCGTGCCTTAACACTTACCCTGACCCTAACACTTTTCCATACCCACACCTGAACCCTAAACCTTACCATTCACTAACCCTAACCCTAGGTCTAAACCTAACCCTAAATGCAACCCCAACCCAACACCTAACCCTAACATGTACCGTAATCCTAATCCTTAAACTAACACTAAGCTGTGCCCTAACACGAACCCTGGCCCTAACGCATTTCCATACACTCACCTGTACTCTAATGTTACCTATTCGCTAACCCTAACACTAGCCCTAAACCTAAACCTAACCCAAAGCCTACACCTTACCCTAACCCATACCCTAATCATAACCCATACACTAACACTAACTCGTGACCTAACACCTACCCTAACCCTACCCCTAACCCTACCCCTAACCCTAACCCTAACCCTAACACTAACCCTAAACTTTACCATTTGTTAACCATAACCCTAGCCCCAAACCTAAACCTAACTACAACCCTACTCCTTATCCTAACACGTACACTAATCTTAACCCGTACACTAACACTAACCCAATACCGCACACGTACTTTGACAATAAGACATTTCCATATGCTCAGCTGTAACCTAAACCTTACGCGTTCACTAAAGTTAACCCCAGCCCTAACACTAACCATAACGCCAACCCTACCAATTACCCTAACCCGTACCCTAATCCTAACCTGTAAACCCACACTAAACCCTGCCCTAACACGTACCCTGACACTAACACTTTTCCGTAACCTCACCTGTAACCTACACCTTACCGTTCGCTAACCCTAACCCTAGCCCTAAACCTAGACCAAACCCCAACCGTACACCTTACCCTAACCCGTATGCTAATCCTAAGCCATACACTAACACTGACACGTGTCCTAACACATACACTAACCCTAACACTTTTCTGTACCATCACCTGTACCCTGAACCTGACATTTCGCTAACCCTAAACCTAGCCATAAAGCTAACCCTAACCCCAACCCTAAACCTTACCCAAACCGTACCCTAATCCTAACCAGTATACTAATACTAAGCCATGTCCTGACACGTACCCTGACCCTAACACTTTTCCGTACCCTCACCTGTACCCTAAACCTTACCCATTCGCTAACCCTAACCCTAGCCCTAGCCCTAGCCCTAACCCTAACCCCAACCCTACCCCTTACCCTCACCCGTACCCTAATCCCAACCCATACACTAACATTAACCCATGCCCTAACACGTACCCTGACCCTAACACTTTTCCATACCCACTCCTGTACCCTAAATCTTACCATTCACTAACCCTAACCCTATGTCTAAACCTAACCCTAACCCCAACCCTACACCTAACCCTAACACGTACCCTAATCCGAATCCGTACACTAACACTAACCTGTGCCCTAACATGAACCCTGACCCTAACTCGTTTCCATAAGCTCACCTGTACCCTAAATGTTACCTATTCGCTAACCCTAACCCCAACCCTACACCTAAACATAACCCCAACCCTACACCTTTCCCTAACCCATACCCTAATCCTGACCCGTACACTAACACTAACCCGTGCCCTAACACGTACCCTGACCCTAACACTTTTCCGTATCCTCTCCAGTACCCTAAATCTTACCGTTCGCTAAACCTAGCCCTTTCCCTAAACATAACGCTAACACCCACCTTACACCATACACTAACCCATACACTAATCTTACCCCGTACACCAAAATGAAACAATGCCCTCACATGTACTTTGACACTAACACGTTTCTGTACCCTCCTGTGTACCGACAACCTTACCTGTTCGCTAACACTAACCCTAGGTCTAAGCCTAACACTATCCACAACCCTACACAAAATCCTAAGCCGTACCCTAATCCTAATCCGTACAATAACACTAACCTGTGCCCTAACACCAAGCCTGACCCTAACTCGTTTCCATATGCTTACCTGTACCCTGAATGTTACCTATTCGCTAACCCTAACCCTAACCCTAAACCTAACCCTAACCCCAATCCTACACCTTACCCTAATCCGTACTGTAATCCTAACCGGTACGCTATACTAATCCGTGCCCTGACACATACATGGACCATAACACTTTTCTGTAACCTCACCTGTACCCTAAACCTTACATTTCGCCAACCCTAACCCTAGCCCTAAAGCTAAATCTAACTCCAACACTACACCTTACCCTAACACGTACAATAATCTTAACCCGTACAGTAACACTGACCCATTCCCGCAAATGTATTTTGACCCTAAAACATTTCCGTACCCTCCCCTGTAACCTAAACCTTACCCGGTCGCTAACCCTAACCCTAGCTCTAAATCTAACCCTAACGCCAACCCTACACCTTACCCTAAACAATACCCTAAACCTAAACCGTACACTGACACTAACCAGTGCCCTGAAACGTACCCTGACCCTAACACTTTTCCATATCCTCACCTGCACGCTAAACCTAATCGTTAGGTAACCCTAACTGTAGACTTAAACCTAACCCTAACACCAACCCTACACCCTATTCTAACCCGTACCCTATATTTAACCCTAACACTAACCCATGCCCTCACACGTACTTTGACACTAAAACGTCTCCATACACTCACATGTACCATAAGCCTTAACCGTTCACTAAACCTATCCCTAACCCTAACGCCAACCCTAACCATTACCCTAACCCATACCCTAATCCGAACCATACATTAACACTAAAACGTTTCCTAACACATAACCTGACACAAATGCTTTTCCGTACCCTCAACTGTACCCTAAAACTTACCCGTTCACTAACCCTAAGCCTAGCCCTAAACCTAACCCTAACCCCAACCCCACACCTTACCCTAAACTGTACGCTAATCCTGACACGTACACTGACACTAACAGGTGTCCTAACACATACCCTGACTCTAAAAGGTTTCCGTACTCTCACCCGTACCCTGAACCTTACTGGTTCACTAAACGTAACCCTAGCCCTAAACATAACGCTAACACCAACCCTACACCATACCCTAACCCATACACTAATCTTGACCCGTACACCAAAATTATGCAATGCCATCACACGTACTTTGACACTAACACGTTTCCGTACACTCATGTACCATAAAACTTACCTGTTCGCTAACTCTAACCCTAGCCCTAAACTTAACCCTAACGCCAACCCTACACATTACCCTAATCCATACCCTAATCCTAACCCATACACTAACACTACACGTGCCCTAACAGGTACCCTGACCATAACAGTTTTCCGTACACTCACCTGTACCCTAAACCATACCGTTTGCTATCCTTAACCCTAGACCTAAACGTAAAGCTAACCCCATCCCTAAACCTTACCCTAACGCGTACCCAATCCTAACCAGTACACTAACACTAATCCGTGCCTTAACACTTACCCTGACCCTAACACTTTTCCATACCCACACCTGAACCCTAAACCTTACCATTCACTAACCCTAACCCTAGGTCTAAACCTAACCCTAAATGCAACCCCAACCCAACACCTAACCCTAACATGTACCGTAATCCTAATCCTTAAACTAACACTAAGCTGTGCCCTAACACGAACCCTGGCCCTAACGCATTTCCATACGCTCACCTGTACTCTAATGTTACCTATTCGCTAACCCTAACACTAGCCCTAAACCTAAACCTAACCCAAAGCCTACACCTTACCCTAACCCATACCCTAATCATAACCCATACACTAACACTAACTCGTGCCCTAACACCTACCCTAACCCTACCCCTAACCCTAACCCTAACCCTAACACTAACCCTAACACTAACCCTAACACTAACCCTAAACTTTACCATTTGTTAACCATAACCCTAGCCCCAAACCTAAACCTAACTACAACCCTACTCCTTACCCTAACACGTACACTAGTCTTAACCCGTACACTAACACTAACCAATACCGCACACGTACTTTGACAATAAGACATTTCCATATGCTCAGCTGTAACCTAAACCTTACGCGTTCACTAAAGTTAACCCCACCCCTAACACTAACCATAACGCCAACCCTACCAATTACCCTAACCCGTACCCTAATCCTAACCTGTAAACCCACACTAAACCCTGCCCTAACACGTACCCTGACACTAACCCTTTTCCGTAACCTCACCTGTAACCTACACCTTACCGTTCGCTAACCCTAACCCTAGCCCTAAACCTAGACCAAACCCCAACCGTACACCTTACCCTAACCCGTATGCTAATCCTAAGCCATACACTAACACTGACACGTGTCCTAACACATACACTAACCCTAACACTTTTCTGTACCATCACCTGTACCCTGAACCTGACATTTCGCTAACCCTAAACCTAGCCATAAAGCTAACCCTAACCCCAACCCTAAACCTTACCCAAACCGTACCCTAATCCTAACCAGTATACTAATACTAAGCCATGTCCTGACACGTACCCTGACCCTAACACTTTTCCGTACCCTCACCTGTACCCTAAACCTTACCCATTCGCTAACCCTAACCCTAGCCCTAGCCCTAGCCCTAACCCTAACCCCAACCCTACCCCTTACCCTCACCCGTACCCTAATCCCAACCCATACACTAACATTAACCCATGCCCTAACACGTACCCTGACCCTAACACTTTTCCATACCCACTCCTGTACCCTAAATCTTACCATTCACTAACCCTAACCCTATGTCTAAACCTAACCCTAACCCCAACCCTACACCTAACCCTAACACGTACCCTAATCCGAATCCGTACACTAACACTAACCTGTGCCCTAACATGAACCCTGACCCTAACTCGTTTCCATAAGCTCACCTGTACCCTAAATGTTACCTATTCGCTAACCCTAACCCCAACCCTACACCTAAACATAACCCCAACCCTACACCTTTCCCTAACCCATACCCTAATCCTGACCCGTACACTAACACTAACCCGTGCCCTAACACGTACCCTGACCCTAACACTTTTCCGTATCCTCTCCAGTACCCTAAATCTTACCGTTCGCTAAACCTAGCCCTTTCCCTAAACATAACGCTAACACCCACCTTACACCATACACTAACCCATACACTAATCTTACCCCGTACACCAAAATGAAACAATGCCCTCACATGTACTTTGACACTAACACGTTTCTGTACCCTCCTGTGTACCGACAACCTTACCTGTTCGCTAACACTAACCCTAGGTCTAAGCCTAACACTATCCACAACCCTACACAAAATCCTAAGCCGTACCCTAATCCTAATCCGTACAATAACACTAACCTGTGCCCTAACACCAAGCCTGACCCTAACTCGTTTCCATATGCTTACCTGTACCCTGAATGTTACCTATTCGCTAACCCTAACCCTAACCCTAAACCTAACCCTAACCCCAATCCTACACCTTACCCTAATCCGTACTGTAATCCTAACCGGTACGCTATACTAATCCGTGCCCTGACACATACATGGACCATAACACTTTTCTGTAACCTCACCTGTACCCTAAACCTTACATTTCGCCAACCCTAACCCTAGCCCTAAAGCTAAATCTAACTCCAACACTACACCTTACCCTAACACGTACAATAATCTTAACCCGTACAGTAACACTGACCCATTCCCGCAAATGTATTTTGACCCTAAAACATTTCCGTACCCTCCCCTGTAACCTAAACCTTACCCGGTCGCTAACCCTAACCCTAGCTCTAAATCTAACCCTAACGCCAACCCTACACCTTACCCTAAACAATACCCTAAACCTAAACCGTACACTGACACTAACCAGTGCCCTGAAACGTACCCTGACCCTAACACTTTTCCATATCCTCACCTGCACGCTAAACCTAATCGTTAGGTAACCCTAACTGTAGACTTAAACCTAACCCTAACACCAACCCTACACCCTATTCTAACCCGTACCCTATATTTAACCCTAACACTAACCCATGCCCTCACACGTACTTTGACACTAAAACGTCTCCATACACTCACATGTACCATAAGCCTTAACCGTTCACTAAACCTATCCCTAACCCTAACGCCAACCCTAACCATTACCCTAACCCATACCCTAATCCGAACCATACATTAACACTAAAACGTTTCCTAACACATAACCTGACACAAATGCTTTTCCGTACCCTCAACTGTACCCTAAAACTTACCCGTTCACTAACCCTAAGCCTAGCCCTAAACCTAACCCTAACCCCAACCCCACACCTTACCCTAAACTGTACGCTAATCCTGACACGTACACTGACACTAACAGGTGTCCTAACACATACCCTGACTCTAAAAGGTTTCCGTACTCTCACCCGTACCCTGAACCTTACTGGTTCACTAAACGTAACCCTAGCCCTAAACATAACGCTAACACCAACCCTACACCATACCCTAACCCATACACTAATCTTGACCCGTACACCAAAATTATGCAATGCCATCACACGTACTTTGACACTAACACGTTTCCGTACACTCATGTACCATAAAACTTACCTGTTCGCTAACTCTAACCCTAGCCCTAAACTTAACCCTAACGCCAACCCTACACATTACCCTAATCCATACCCTAATCCTAACCCATACACTAACACTACACGTGCCCTAACAGGTACCCTGACCATAACAGTTTTCCGTACACTCACCTGTACCCTAAACCATACCGTTTGCTATCCTTAACCCTAGACCTAAACGTAAAGCTAACCCCATCCCTAAACCTTACCCTAACGCGTACCCAATCCTAACCAGTACACTAACACTAATCCGTGCCTTAACACTTACCCTGACCCTAACACTTTTCCATACCCACACCTGAACCCTAAACCTTACCATTCACTAACCCTAACCCTAGGTCTAAACCTAACCCTAAATGCAACCCCAACCCAACACCTAACCCTAACATGTACCGTAATCCTAATCCTTAAACTAACACTAAGCTGTGCCCTAACACGAACCCTGGCCCTAACGCATTTCCATACGCTCACCTGTACTCTAATGTTACCTATTCGCTAACCCTAACACTAGCCCTAAACCTAAACCTAACCCAAAGCCTACACCTTACCCTAACCCATACCCTAATCATAACCCATACACTAACACTAACTCGTGCCCTAACACCTACCCTAACCCTACCCCTAACCCTAACCCTAACCCTAACACTAACCCTAACACTAACCCTAACACTAACCCTAAACTTTACCATTTGTTAACCATAACCCTAGCCCCAAACCTAAACCTAACTACAACCCTACTCCTTACCCTAACACGTACACTAGTCTTAACCCGTACACTAACACTAACCAATACCGCACACGTACTTTGACAATAAGACATTTCCATATGCTCAGCTGTAACCTAAACCTTACGCGTTCACTAAAGTTAACCCCACCCCTAACACTAACCATAACGCCAACCCTACCAATTACCCTAACCCGTACCCTAATCCTAACCTGTAAACCCACACTAAACCCTGCCCTAACACGTACCCTGACACTAACCCTTTTCCGTAACCTCACCTGTAACCTACACCTTACCGTTCGCTAACCCTAACCCTAGCCCTAAACCTAGACCAAACCCCAACCGTACACCTTACCCTAACCCGTATGCTAATCCTAAGCCATACACTAACACTGACACGTGTCCTAACACATACACTAACCCTAACACTTTTCTGTACCATCACCTGTACCCTGAACCTGACATTTCGCTAACCCTAAACCTAGCCATAAAGCTAACCCTAACCCCAACCCTAAACCTTACCCAAACCGTACCCTAATCCTAACCAGTATACTAATACTAAGCCATGTCCTGACACGTACCCTGACCCTAACACTTTTCCGTACCCTCACCTGTACCCTAAACCTTACCCATTCGCTAACCCTAACCCTAGCCCTAGCCCTAGCCCTAACCCTAACCCCAACCCTACCCCTTACCCTCACCCGTACCCTAATCCCAACCCATACACTAACATTAACCCATGCCCTAACACGTACCCTGACCCTAACACTTTTACGTATCCTCTCCTGTACCCTAAATCTTACCATTCGCTAACCCTAACCGTGGCCCTAAACATAACTCTCACACCAACCTCACAGCATACCCTAACCCGTACACTAAACTTAACCTGTACAAAAAAACTAACCCATGCCCTCACATGTACTTTGACGGTAACACGTTTCTGTACGCTCCCGTGTACCGTAAACCTTACCCGTTTGCTAACTCTAACCCTAGCCCTAACCCTAACCATAACAACAACCCTACACATTTCCCTAACCTGTACCCTAATCCTTACCCGTACACTAACACTAATCAATGCCCTAACATGTAACCTGACCCTAACACTTTTCCATACCCACTCCTGTACCCTAAATCTTACCATTCACTAACCCTAACCCTATGTCTAAACCTAACCCTAACCCCAACCCTACACCTAACCCTAACACGTACCCTAATCCGAATCCGTACACTAACACTAACCTGTGCCCTAACATGAACCCTGACCCTAACTCGTTTCCATAAGCTCACCTGTACCCTAAATGTTACCTATTCGCTAACCCTAAACCCAACCCTACACCTAAACATAACACCGACCCTACACCTTTCCCTAACCCATACCCTAATCCTGACCCATACACTAACACTAACCCGTGCACTAACACATACCCTGACCCTAACACTTTTCCGTATCCTCTCCAGTACCCTAAATCTTACCGTTCGCTAAACCTAGCCCTTTCCCTAAACATAACGCTAACACCCACCTTACACCATACACTAACCCATACACTAATCTTACCCCGTACACCAAAATGAAACAATGCCCTCACATGTACTTTGACACTAACACGTTTCCGTACCCTCCTGTGTACCGACAACCTTACCTGTTCGCTAACACTAACCCTAGGTCTAAGCCTAACACTATCCACAACCCTACACAAAATCCTAAGCCGTACCCTAATCCTAATCCGTACAATAACACTAACCTGTGCCCTAACACCAAGCCTGACCCTAACTCGTTTCCATATGCTTACCTGTACCCTGAATGTTACCTATTCGCTAACCCTAACCCTAACCCTAAACCTAACCCTAACCCCAATCCTACACCTTACCCTAATCCGTACTGTAATCCTAACCCGTACCCTATACTAATCCGTGCCCTGACACATACATGGACCATAACACTTTTCTGTAACCTCACCTGTACCCTAAACCTTACATTTCGCCAACCCTAACCCTAGCCCTAAAGCTAAATCTAACTCCAACACTACACCTTACCCTAACACGTACACTAATCTTAACCCGTACACTAACACTGACCCATTCCCGCAAATGTATTTTGACCCTAAAACATTTCCGTACCCTCCCCTGTAACCTAAACCTTACCCGGTCGCGAACCCTAACCCTAGCTCTAAATCTAACCCTAACGCCAACCCTACACCTTACCCTAAACAATACCCTAAACCTAAACCGTACACTGACACTAACCAGTGCCCTGAAACGTACCCTGACCCTAACACTTTTCCATACCCTCACCTGCACGCTAAACCTAATCGTTAGGTAACCCTAACTGTAGACTTAAACCTAACCCTAACACCAACCCTACACCCTATTCTAACCCGTACCCTATATTTAACCCTAACACTAACCCATGCCCTCACACGTACTTTGACACTAAAACGTCTCCATACACTCACATGTACCATAAGCCTTAACCGTTCACTAAACCTATCCCTAACCCTAACGCCAACCCTAACCATTACCCTAACCCATACCCTAATCCTAACCATACATTAACACTAACACGTTTCCTAACACATAACCTGACACAAATGCTTTTCCGTACCCTCAACTGTACCCTAAAACTTACCCGTTCACTAACCCTAAGCCTAGCCCTAAACCTAACCCTAACCCCAACCCCACACCTTACCCTAAACTGTACGCTAATCCTGACACGTACACTGACACTAACAGGTGTCCTAACACATACCCTGACTCTAAAAGGTTTCCGTACCCTCACCTGTACCCTGAACCTTACTGGTTCTCTAACCGTAACCCTAGCCCTAAACATAACGCTAACACCAACCCTACACCATACCCTAACCCGTACACTAATCTTGACCCGTACACCAAAAATTATGCAATGCCATCACACGTACTTTGACACTAACACGTTTCCGTACACTCATGTACCATAAAACTTACCTGTTCGCTAACTCTAACCCTAGCCCTAAACTTAACCCTAACGCCAACCCTACACGTTACCCTAACCCGTACCCTAATCCTAACCCATACACTAACACTACACGTGCCCTAACAGGTACCCTGACCATAAAAGTTTTCCGTACACTCACCTGTACCCGAAACCATACCGTTTGCTATCCTTAACCCTAGACCTAAACGTAAAGCTAACCCCATCCCTAAACCTTACCCTAACGCGTACCCAATCCTAACCAGTACACTAACACTAATCCGTGCCTTAACACTTACCCTGACCCTAACACTTTTCCATACCCACACCTGAACCCTAAACCTTACCATTCACTAACCCTAACCCTAGGTCTAAACCTAACCCTAAATGCAACCCCAACCCAACACCTAACCCTAATATGTACCGTAATCCTAATCCTTAAACTAACACTAAGCTGTGCCCTAACACGAACCCTGGCCCTAACGCATTTCCATACACTCACCTGTACTCTAATGTTACCTATTCGCTAACCCTAACACTAGCCCTAAACCTAAACCTAACCCAAACCCTACACCTTACCCTAACCCATACCCTAATCATAACCCATACACTAACACTAACTCGTGCCCTAACACCTACCCTAACCCTACCCCTAACCCTAACCCTAACACTAACCCTAACACTAACCCTAAACTTTACCATTTGTTAACCATAACCCTAGCCCCAAACCTAAACCTAACTACAACCCTACTCCTTACCCTAACACGTACACTAATCTTAACCCGTACACTAACACTAACCCAATACCGCACACGTACTTTGACAATAAGACATTTCCATATGCTCAGCTGTAAGCTAAACCTTACGCGTTCACTAAAGTTAACCCCACCCCTAACACTAACCATAACGCCAACCCTACCAATTACCCTAACCCGTACCCTAATCCTAACCTGTAAAACCACACTAAACCCTGCCCTAACACGTACCCTGACACTAACCCTTTTCCGTAACCTCACCTGTAACCTACACCTTACCGTTCACTAACCCTAACCCTAGCCCTAAACCTAGACCAAACCCCAACCATACACCTTACCCTAACCCGTATGCTAATCCTAAGCCATACACTAACACTGACACGTGTCCTAACACATACACTAACCCTAACACTTTTCTGTACCATCACCTGTACCCTAAACCTGACATTTCGCTAACCCTAAACCTAGCCATAAAGCTAACCCTAACCCCAACCCTAAACCTTACCCAAACCGTACCCTAATCCTAACCAGTATACTAATACTAAGCCATGTCCAGACACGTACCCTGACCCTAACACTTTTCCGTACCCTCACCTGTACCCTAAACCTTACCCATTCGCTAACCCTAACACTAGCCCTAGCCCTAGCCCTAACCCTAACCCCAACCCTACTCCTTACCCTCACCCATACCCTAATCCCAACCCATACACTAACATTAACCCATGCCCTAACACATACCCTGACCCTAACACTTTTCCGTATCCTCTCCTGTACCCTAAATCTTACCGTTCACTAACCCTAACCCTGGCCCTAAATATAACTCTCACACCAACCTCACAGCATACCCTAACCCGTACACTAAACTTAACCCGTACAAAAAAACTAACCCATGCCCTCACATGTACTTTGACGGTAACACGTTTCCGTACGCTCCCGTGTACCGTAAACCTTACCCGTTTGCTAACTCTAACCCTAGCCCTAACCCTAACCATAACAACAACCCTACCCATTTCCCTAACCTGTACCCTAATCCTTACCCGTACACTAACACTAATCAATGCCCTAACACGTACCCTGACCCTAACACTTTTCCATACCCACTCCTGTACCCTAAATCTTACCATTCACTAACCCTAACCCTATGTCTAAACCTAACCCTAACCCCAACCCTACACCTAACCCTAACACGTACCCTAATCCGAATCCGTACACTAACACTAACCTGTGCCCTAACATGAACCCTGACCCTAACTCGTTTCCATAAGCTCACCTGTACCCTAAATGTTACCTATTCGCTAACCCTAACCCCAACCCTACACCTAAACATAACCCCAACCCTACACCTTTCCCTAACCCATACCCTAATCCTGACCCATACACTAACACTAACCCGTGCCCTAACACGTACCCTGACCCTAACACTTTTCCGTATCCTCTCCAGTACCCTAAATCTTACCGTTCGCTAAACCTAGCCCTTTCCCTAAACATAACGCTAACACCCACCTTACACCATACACTAACCCATACACTAATCTTACCCCGTACACCAAAATGAAGCAATGCCCTCACATGTACTTTGACACTAACACGTTTCCGTACCCTCCTGTGTACCGACAACCTTACCTGTTCGCTAACACTAACCCTAGGTCTAAGCCTAACAGTATCCACAACCCTACACAAAATCCTAAGCCGTACCCTAATCCTAATCCGTACAATAACACTAACCTGTGCCCTAACACCAAGCCTGACCCTAACTCGTTTCCATATGCTTACCTGTACCCTGAATGTTACCTATTCGCTAACCCTAACCCTAACCCTAAACCTAACCCTAACCCCAATCCTACACCTTACCCTAATCCGTACTGTAATCCTAACCCGTACCCTATACTAATCCGTGCCCTGACACATACATGGACCATAACACTTTTCTGTAACCTCACCTGTACCCTAAACCTTACATTTCGCCAACCCTAACCCTAGCCCTAAAGCTAAATCCATCTCCAACACTACACCTTACCCTAACACGTACACTAATCTTAACCCGTACACTAACACTGACCCATTCCCGCAAATGTATTTTGACCCTAAAACATTTCCGTACCCTCCCCTGTAACCTAAACCTTACCCGGTCGCGAACCCTAACCCTAGCTCTAAATCTAACCCTAACGCCAACCCTACACCTTACCCTAAACAATACCCTAAACCTAAACCGTACACTGACACTAACCAGTGCCCTGAAACGTACCCTGACCCTAACACTTTTCCATACCCTCACCTGCACGCTAAACCTAATCGTTAGGTAACCCTAACTGTAGACTTAAACCTAACCCTAACACCAACCCTACACCCTATTCTAACCCGTACCCTATATTTAACCCTAACACTAACCCATGCCCTCACACGTACTTTGACACTAAAACGTCTCCATACACTCACATGTACCATAAGCCTTAACCGTTCACTAAACCTATCCCTAACCCTAACGCCAACCCTAACCATTACCCTAACCCATACCCTAATCCTAACCATACATTAACACTAACACGTTTCCTAACACATAACCTGACACAAATGCTTTTCCGTACCCTCAACTGTACCCTAAAACTTACCCGTTCACTAACCCTAAGCCTAGCCCTAAACCTAACCCTAACCCCAACCCCACACCTTACCCTAAACTGTACGCTAATCCTGACACGTACACTGACACTAACAGGTGTCCTAACACATACCCTGACTCTAAAAGGTTTCCGTACCCTCACCTGTACCCTGAACCTTACTGGTTCTCTAACCGTAACCCTAGCCCTAAACATAACGCTAACACCAACCCTACACCATACCCTAACCCGTACACTAATCTTGACCCGTACACCAAAAATTATGCAATGCCATCACACGTACTTTGACACTAACACGTTTCCGTACACTCATGTACCATAAAACTTACCTGTTCGCTAACTCTAACCCTAGCCCTAAACTTAACCCTAACGCCAACCCTACACGTTACCCTAACCCGTACCCTAATCCTAACCCATACACTAACACTACACGTGCCCTAACAGGTACCCTGACCATAACAGTTTTCCGTACACTCACCTGTACCCTAAACCATACCGTTTGCTATCCTTAACCCTAGACCTAAACGTAAAGCTAACCCCATCCCTAAACCTTACCCTAACGCGTACCCAATCCTAACCAGTACACTAACACTAATCCGTGCCTTAACACTTACCCTGACCCTAACACTTTTCCATACCCACACCTGAACCCTAAACCTTACCATTCACTAACCCTAACCCTAGGTCTAAACCTAACCCTAAATGCAACCCCAACCCAACACCTAACCCTAATATGTACCGTAATCCTAATCCTTAAACTAACACTAAGCTGTGCCCTAACACGAACCCTGGCCCTAACGCATTTCCATACACTCACCTGTACTCTAATGTTACCTATTCGCTAACCCTAACACTAGCCCTAAACCTAAACCTAACCCAAACCCTACACCTTACCCTAACCCATACCCTAATCATAACCCATACACTAACACTAACTCGTGCCCTAACACCTACCCTAACCCTACCCCTAACCCTACCCCTAAACCTAACCCTAACCCTAACACTAACCCTAACACTAACCCTAAACTTTACCACTTGTTAACCATAACCCTAGCCCCAAACCTAAACCTAACTACAACCCTACTCCTTACCCTAACACGTACACTAATCTTAACCCGTACACTAACACTAACCCAATACCGCACACGTACTTTGACAATAAGACATTTCCATATGCTCAGCTGTAACCTAAACCTTACGCGTTCACTAAAGTTAACCCCACCCCTAACACTAACCATAACGCCAACCCTACCAATTACCCTAACCCGTACCCTAATCCTAACCTGTAAAACCACACTAAACCCTGCCCTAACACGTACCCTGACACTAACACTTTTCCGTAACCTCACCTGTAACCTACACCTTACCGTTCGCTAACCCTAACCCTAGCCCTAAACCTAGACCAAACCCCAACCGTACACCTTACCCTAACCCGTATGCTAATCCTAAGCCATACACTAACACTGACACGTGTCCTAACACATACACTAACACTAACACTTTTCTGTACCATCACCTGTACCCTAAACCTGACATTTCGCTAACCCTAAACCTAGCCATAAAGCTAACCCTAACCCCAACCCTAAACCTTACCCAAACCGTACCCTAATCCTAACCAGTATACTAATACTAAGCCATGTCCTGACACGTACCCTGACCCTAACACTTTTCCGTACCCTCCCCTGTACCCTAAACCTTACCCATTCGCTAACCCTAACACTAGCCCTAGCCCTAGCCCTAACCCTAACCACAACCCTACTCCTTACCCTCACCCATACCCTAATCCCAACCCATACACTAACATTAACCCATGCCCTAACACGTACCCTGACCCTAACACTTTTCCGTATCCTCTCCTGTACCCTAAATCTTACCGTTCACTAACCCTAACCCTGGCCCTAAATATAACTCTCACACCAACCTCACAGCATACCCTAACCCGTACACTAAACTTAACCCGTACAAAAAAATTAACCCATGCCCTCACATGTACTTTGACGGTAACACGTTTCCGTACGCTCCCGTGTACCGTAAACCTTACCCGTTTGCTAACTCTAACCCTAGCCCTAACCCTAACCATAACAACAACCCTACCCATTTCCCTAACCTGTACCCTAATCCTTACCCGTACACTAACACTAATCAATGCCCTAACACGTACCCTGACCCTAACACTTTTCCATACCCACTCCTGTACCCTAAATCTTACCATTCACTAACCCTAACCCTATGTCTAAACCTAACCCTAACCCCAACCCTACACGTAACCCTAACACGTACCCTAATCCGAATCCGTACACTAACACTAACCTGTGCCCTAACATGAACCCTGACCCTAACTCGTTTCCATAAGCTCACCTGTACCCTAAATGTTACCTATTCGCTAACCCTAACCCCAACCCTACACCTAAACATAACCCCAACCCTACACCTTTCCCTAACCCATACCCTAATCCTGACCCGTACACTAACACTAACCCGTGCCCTAACACGTACCCTGACCCTAACACTTTTCCGTATCCTCTCCAGTACCCTAAATCTTACCGTTCGCTAAACCTAGCCCTTTCCCTAAACATAACGCTAACACCCACCTTACACCATACACTAACCCATACACTAATCTTACCCCGTACACCAAAATGAAGCAATGCCCTCACATGTACTTTGACACTAACACGTTTCCGTACCCTCCTGTGTACCGACAACCTTACCTGTTCGCTAACACTAACCCTAGGTCTAAGCCTAACAGTATCCACAACCCTACACAAAATCCTAAGCCGTACCCTAATCCTAATCCGTACAATAACACTAACCTGTGCCCTAACACCAAGCCTGACCCTAACTCGTTTCCATATGCTTACCTGTACCCTGAATGTTACCTATTCGCTAACCCTAACCCTAACCCTAAACCTAACCCTAACCCCAATCCTACACCTTACCCTAATCCGTACTGTAATCCTAACCCGTACCCTATACTAATCCGTGCCCTGACACATACATGGACCATAACACTTTTCTGTAACCTCACCTGTACCCTAAACCTTACATTTCGCCAACCCTAACCCTAGCCCTAAAGCTAAATCTAACTCCAACACTACACCTTACCCTAACACGTACACTAATCTTAACCCGTACACTAACACTGACCCATTCCCGCAAATGTATTTTGACCCTAAAACATTTCCGTACCCTCCCCTGTAACCTAAACCTTACCCGGTCGCGAACCCTAACCCTAGCTCTAAATCTAACCCTAACGCCAACCCTACAACTTACCCTAAACAATACCCTAAACCTAAACCGTACACTGACACTAACCAGTGCCCTGAAACGTACCCTGACCCTAACACTTTTCCATACCCTCACCTGCACGCTAAACCTAATCGTTAGGTAACCCTAACTGTAGACTTAAACCTAACCCTAACACCAACCCTACACCCTATTCTAACCCGTACCCTATATTTAACCCTAACACTAACCCATGCCCTCACACGTACTTTGACACTAAAACGTCTCCATACACTCACATGTACCATAAGCCTTAACCGTTCACTAAACCTATCCCTAACCCTAACGCCAACCCTAACCATTACCCTAACCCATACCCTAATCCTAACCATACATTAACACTAACACGTTTCCTAACACATAACCTGACACAAATGCTTTTCTGTACCCTCAACTGTACCCTAAAACTTACCCGTTCACTAACCCTAAGCCTAGCCCTAAACCTAACCCTAACCCCAACCCCACACCTTACCCTAAACTGTACGCTAATCCTGACACGTACACTGACACTAACAGGTGTCCTAACACATACCCTGACTCTAAAAGGTTTCCGTACCCTCACCTGTACCCTGAACCTTACTGGTTCACTAAACGTAACCCTAGCCCTAAACATAACGCTAACACCAACCCTACACCATACCCTAACCCGTACACTAATCTTGACCCGTACACCAAAATTATGCAATGCCATCACACGTACTTTGACACTAACACGTTTCCGTACACTCATGTACCATAAAACTTACCTGTTCGCTAACTCTAACCCTAGCCCTAAACTTAACCCTAACGCCAACCCTACACATTACCCTAACCCGTACCCTAATCCTAACCCATACACTAACACTACACGTGCCCTAACAGGTACCCTGACCATAACAGTTTTCCGTACACTCACCTGTACCCTAAACCATACCGTTTGCTATCCTTAACCCTAGACCTAAACGTAAAGCTAACCCCATCCCTAAACCTTACCCTAACGCGTACCCAATCCTAACCAGTACACTAACACTAATCCGTGCCTTAACACTTACCCTGACCCTAACACTTTTCCATACCCACACCTGAACCCTAAACCTTACCATTCACTAACCCTAACCCTAGGTCTAAACCTAACCCTAAATGCAACCCCAACCCAACACCTAACCCTAACATGTACCGTAATCCTAATCCTTAAACTAACACTAAGCTGTGCCCTAACACGAACCCTGGCCCTAACGCATTTCCATACACTCACCTGTACTCTAATGTTACCTATTCGCTAACCCTAACACTAGCCCTAAACCTAAACCTAACCCAAAGCCTACACCTTACCCTAACCCATACCCTAATCATAACCCATACACTAACACTAACTCGTGCCCTAACACCTACCCTAACCCTACCCCTAACCCTACCCCTAACCCTAACCCTAACCCTAACACTAACCCTAAACTTTACCATTTGTTAACCATAACCCTAGCCCCAAACCTAAACCTAACTACAACCCTACTCCTTACCCTAACACGTACACTAATCTTAACCCGTACACTAACACTAACCCAATACCGCACACGTACTTTGACAATAAGACATTTCCATATGCTCAGCTGTAACCTAAACCTTACGCGTTCACTAAAGTTAACCCCACCCCTAACACTAACCATAACGCCAACCCTACCAATTACCCTAACCCGTACCCTAATCCTAACCTGTAAACCCACACTAAACCCTGCCCTAACACGTACCCTGACACTAACACTTTTCCGTAACCTCACCTGTAACCTACACCTTACCGTTCGCTAACCCTAACCCTAGCCCTAAACCTAGACCAAACCCCAACCGTACACCTTACCCTAACCCGTATGCTAATCCTAAGCCATACACTAACACTGACACGTGTCCTAACACATACACTAACCCTAACACTTTTCTGTACCATCACCTGTACCCTAAACCTGACATTTCGCTAACCCTAAACCTAGCCATAAAGCTAACCCTAACCCCAACCCTAAACCTTACCCAAACCGTACCCTAATCCTAACCAGTATACTAATACTAAGCCATGTCCTGACACGTACCCTGACCCTAACACTTTTCCGTACCCTCACCTGTACCCTAAACCTTACCCATTCGCTAACCCTAACCCTAGCCCTAGCCCTAGCCCTAACCCTAACCCCAACCCTACCCCTTACCCTCACCCGTACCCTAATCCCAACCCATACACTAACATTAACCCATGCCCTAACACGTACCCTGACCCTAACACTTTTCCGTATCCTCTCCTGTACCCTAAATCTTACCATTCGCTAACCCTAACCCTGGCCCTAAACATAACTCTCACACCAACCTCACAGCATACCCTAACCCGTACACTAAACTTAACCTGTACAAAAAAACTAACCCATGCCCTCACATGTACTTTGACGGTAACACGTTTCCGTACGCTCCCGTGTACCGTAAACCTTACCCGTTTGCTAACTCTAACCCTAGCCCTAACCCTAACCATAACAACAACCCTACCCATTTCCCTAACCTGTACCCTAATCCTTACCCGTACACTAACACTAATCAATGCCCTAACACGTAACCTGACCCTAACACTTTTCCATACCCACTCCTGTACCCTAAATCTTACCATTCACTAACCCTAACCCTATGTCTAAACCTAACCCTAACCCCAACCCTACACCTAACCCTAACACGTACCCTAATCCGAATCCGTACACTAACACTAACCTGTGCCCTAAGATGAACCCTGACCCTAACTCGTTTCCATAAGCTCACCTGTACCCTAAATGTTACCTATTCGCTAACCCTAAACCCAACCCTACACCTAAACATAACCCCGACCCTACACCTTTCCCTAACCCATACCCTAATCCTGACCCATACACTAACACTAACCCGTGCACTAACACGTACCCTGACCCTAACACTTTTCCGTATCCTCTCCAGTACCCTAAATCTTACCGTTCGCTAAACCTAGCCCTTTCCCTAAACATAACGTTAACACCCACCTTACACCATACACTAACCCATACACTAATCTTACCCCGTACACCAAAATGAAACAATGCCCTCACATGTACTTTGACACTAACACGTTTCCGTACCCTCCTGTGTACCGACAACCTTACCTGTTCGCTAACACTAACCCTAGGTCTAAGCCTAACACTATCCACAACCCTACACAAAATCCTAAGCCGTACCCTAATCCTAATCCGTACAATAACACTAACCTGTGCCCTAACACCAAGCCTGACCCTAACTCGTTTCCATATGCTTACCTGTACCCTGAATGTTACCTATTCGCTAACCCTAACCCTAACCCTAAACCTAACCCTAACCCCAATCCTACACCTTACCCTAATCCGTACTGTAATCCTAACCCGTACCCTATACTAATCCGTGCCCTGACACATACATGGACCATAACACTTTTCTGTAACCTCACCTGTACCCTAAACCTTACATTTCGCCAACCCTAACCCTAGCCCTAAAGCTAAATCTAACTCCAACACTACACCTTACCCTAACACGTACACTAATCTTAACCCGTACACTAACACTGACCCATTCCCGCAAATGTATTTTGACCCTAAAACATTTCCGTACCCTCCCCTGTAACCTAAACCTTACCCGGTCGCGAACCCTAACCCTAGCTCTAAATCTAACCCTAACGCCAACCCTACACCTTACCCTAAACAATACCCTAAACCTAAACCGTACACTGACACTAACCAGTGCCCTGAAACGTACCCTGACCCTAACACTTTTCCATACCCTCACCTGCACGCTAAACCTAATCGTTAGGTAACCCTAACTGTAGACTTAAACCTAACCCTAACACCAACCCTACACCCTATTCTAACCCGTACCCTATATTTAACCCTAACACTAACCCATGCCCTCACACGTACTTTGACACTAAAACGTCTCCATACACTCACATGTACCATAAGCCTTAACCGTTCACTAAACCTATCCCTAACCCTAACGCCAACCCTAACCATTACCCTAACCCATACCCTAATCCTAACCATACATTAACACTAACACGTTTCCTAACACATAACCTGACACAAATGCTTTTCCGTACCCTCAACTGTACCCTAAAACTTACCCGTTCACTAACCCTAAGCCTAGCCCTAAACCTAACCCTAACCCCAACCCCACACCTTACCCTAAACTGTACGCTAATCCTGACACGTACACTGACACTAACAGGTGTCCTAACACATACCCTGACTCTAAAAGGTTTCCGTACCCTCACCTGTACCCTGAACCTTACTGGTTCTCTAACCGTAACCCTAGCCCTAAACATAACGCTAACACCAACCCTACACCATACCCTAACCCGTACACTAATCTTGACCCGTACACCAAAAATTATGCAATGCCATCACACGTACTTTGACACTAACACGTTTCCGTACACTCATGTACCATAAAACTTACCTGTTCGCTAACTCTAACCCTAGCCCTAAACTTAACCCTAACGCCAACCCTACACGTTACCCTAACCCGTACCCTAATCCTAACCCATACACTAACACTACACGTGCCCTAACAGGTACCCTGACCATAACAGTTTTCCGTACACTCACCTGTACCCTAAACCATACCGTTTGCTATCCTTAACCCTAGACCTAAACGTAAAGCTAACCCCATCCCTAAACCTTACCCTAACGCGTACCCAATCCTAACCAGTACACTAACACTAATCCGTGCCTTAACACTTACCCTGACCCTAACACTTTTCCATACCCACACCTGAACCCTAAACCTTACCATTCACTAACCCTAACCCTAGGTCTAAACCTAACCCTAAATGCAACCCCAACCCAACACCTAACCCTAATATGTACCGTAATACTAATCCTTAAACTAACACTAAGCTGTGCCCTAACACGAACCCTGGCCCTAACGCATTTCCATACACTCACCTGTACTCTAATGTTACCTATTCGCTAACCCTAACACTAGCCCTAAACCTAAACCTAACCCAAACCCTACACCTTACCCTAACCCATACCCTAATCATAACCCATACACTAACACTAACTCGTGCCCTAACACCTACCCTAACCCTACCCCTAACCCTACCCCTAAACCTAACCCTAACCCTAACACTAACCCTAACACTAACCCTAAACTTTACCATTTGTTAACCATAACCCTAGCCCCAAACCTAAACCTAACTACAACCCTACTCCTTACCCTAACACGTACACTAATCTTAACCCGTACACTAACACTAACCCAATACCGCACACGTACTTTGACAATAAGACATTTCCATATGCTCAGCTGTAACCTAAACCTTACGCGTTCACTAAAGTTAACCCCACCCCTAACACTAACCATAACGCCAACCCTACCAATTACCCTAACCCGTACCCTAATCCTAACCTGTAAAACCACACTAAACCCTGCCCTAACACGTACCCTGACACTAACACTTTTCCGTAACCTCACCTGTAACCTACACCTTACCGTTCGCTAACCCTAACCCTAGCCCTAAACCTAGACCAAACCCCAACCGTACACCTTACCCTAACCCGTATGCTAATCCTAAGCCATACACTAACACTGACACGTGTCCTAACACATACACTAACACTAACACTTTTCTGTACCATCACCTGTACCCTAAACCTGACATTTCGCTAACCCTAAACCTAGCCATAAAGCTAACCCTAACCCCAACCCTAAACCTTACCCAAACCGTACCCTAATCCTAACCAGTATACTAATACTAAGCCATGTCCTGACACGTACCCTGACCCTAACACTTTTCCGTACCCTCACCTGTACCCTAAACCTTACCCATTCGCTAACCCTAACACTAGCCCTAGCCCTAGCCCTAACCCTAACCCCAACCCTACTCCTTACCCTCACCCATACCCTAATCCCAACCCATACACTAACATTAACCCATGCCCTAACACGTACCCTGACCCTAACACTTTTCCGTATCCTCTCCTGTACCCTAAATCTTACCGTTCACTAACCCTAACCCTGGCCCTAAATATAACTCTCACACCAACCTCACAGCATACCCTAACCCGTAAACTAAACTTAACCCGTACAAAAAAACTAACCCATGCCCTCACATGTACTTTGACGGTAACACGTTTCCGTACGCTCCCGTGTACCGTAAACCTTACCCGTTTGCTAACTCTAACCCTAGCCCTAACCCTAACCATAACAACAACCCTACCCATTTCCCTAACCTGTAGCCTAATCCTTACCCGTACACTAACACTAATCAATGCCCTAACACGTACCCTGACCCTAACACTTTTCCATACCCACTCCTGTACCCTAAATCTTACCATTCACTAACCCTAACCCTATGTCTAAACCTAACCCTAACCCGAACCCTACACCTAACCCTAACACGTACCCTAATCCGAATCCGTACACTAACACTAACCTGTGCTCTAACATGAACCCTGACCCTAACTCGTTTCCATAAGCTCACCTGTACCCTAAATGTTACCTATTCGCTAACCCTAACCCCAACCCTACACCTAAACATAACCCCAACCCTACACCTTTCCCTAACCCATACCTTAATCCTGACCCGTACACTAACACTAACCCGTGCCCTAACACGTACCCTGACCCTAACACTTTTCCGTATCCTCTCCAGTACCCTAAATCTTACCGTTCGCTAAACCTAGCCCTTTCCCTAAACATAACGCTAACACCCACCTTACACCATACACTAACCCATACACTAATCTTACCCCGTACACCAAAATGAAACAATGCCCTCACATGTACTTTGACACTAACACGTTTCCGTACCCTCCTGTGTACCGACAACCTTACCTGTTCGCTAACACTAACCCTAGGTCTAAGCCTAACACTATCCACAACCCTACACCAAATCCTAAGCCGTACCCTAATCCTAATCCGTACAATAACACTAACCTGTGCCCTAACACCAAGCCTGACCCTAACTCGTTTCCATATGCTTACCTGTACCCTGAATGTTACCTATTCGCTAACCCTAACCCTAACCCTAAACCTAACCCTAACCCCAATCCTACACCTTACCCTAATCCGTACTGTAATCCTAACCCGTACGCTATACTAATCCGTGCCCTGACACATACATGGACCATAACACTTTTCTGTAACCTCACCTGTACCCTAAACCTTACATTTCGCCAACCCTAACCCTAGCCCTAAAGCTAAATCTAACTCCAACACTACACCTTACCCTAACACGTACACTAATCTTAACCCTTACAGTAACACTGACCCATTCCCGCAAATGTATTTTGACCCTAAAACATTTCCGTACCCTCCCCTGTAACCTAAACCTTACCCGGTCGCTAACCCTAACCCTAGCTCTAAATCTAACCCTAACGCCAACCCTACACCTTACCCTAAACAATACCCTAAACCTAAACCGTACACTGACACTAACCAGTGCCCTGAAACGTACCCTGACCCTAACACTTTTCCATACCCTCACCTGCACGCTAAACCTAATCGTTAGGTAACCCTAACTGTAGACTTAAACCTAACCCTAACACCAACCCTACACCCTATTCTAACCCGTACCCTATATTTAACCCTAACACTAACCCATGCCCTCACACGTACTTTGACACTAAAACGTCTCCATACACTCACATGTACCATAAGCCTTAACCGTTCACTAAACCTATCCCTAACCCTAACGCCAACCCTAACCATTACCCAAACCCATACCCTAATCCTAACAATACATTAACACTAACACATTTCCTAACACATAACCTGACCCAAATGCTTTTCCGTACCCTCAACTGTACCCTAAAACTTACCCGTTCACTAACCCTAAGCCTAGCCCTAAACCTAACCCTAACCCCAACCCCACACCTTACCCTAAACTGTACACTAATCCTGACACGTACACTGACACTAACAGGTGTCCGAACACATACCCTGACTCTAAAAGTTTTCCGTACCCTCACCTGTACCCTGAACCTTACTGGTTCACTAACCGTAACCCTAGCCCTAAACATAACGCTAACACCAACCCTACACCATACCCTAACCCGTACACTAATCTTGACCCGTACACCAAAATTATGCAATGCCATCACACGTACTTTGACACTAACACGTTTCCGTACACTCATGTACCATAAAACTTACCTGTTCGCTAACTCTAACCCTAGCCCTAAACTTAACCCTAACGCCAACCCTACACATTACCCTAACCCGTACCCTAATCCTAACCCATACACTAACACTACACGTGCCCTAACAGGTACCCTGACCATAACAGTTTTCCGTACACTCACCTGTACCCTAAACCATACCGTTTGCTATCCTTAACCCTAGACCTAAACGTAAAGCTAACCCCATCCCTAAACCTTACCCTAACGCGTACCCAATCCTAACCAGTACACTAACACTAATCCGTGCCTTAACACTTACCCTGACCCTAACACTTTTCCATACCCACACCTGAACCCTAAACCTTACCATTCACTAACCCTAACCCTAGGTCTAAACCTAACCCTAAATGCAACCCCAACCCAACACCTAACCCTAACATGTACCGTAATCCTAATCCTTAAACTAACACTAAGCTGTGCCCTAACACGAACCCTGGCCCTAACGCATTTCCATACGCTCACCTGTACTCTAATGTTACCTATTCGCTAACCCTAACACTAGCCCTAAACCTAAACCTAACCCAAAGCCTACACCTTACCCTAACCCATACCCTAATCATAACCCATACACTAACACTAACTCGTGCCCTAACACCTACCCTAACCCTACCCCTAACCCTACCCCTAACCCTAACCCTAACCCTAACACTAACCCTAAACTTTACCATTTGTTAACCATAACCCTAGCCCCAAACCTAAACCTAACTACAACCCTACTCCTTACCCTAACACGTACACTAATCTTAACCCGTACACTAACACTAACCCAATACCGCACACGTACTTTGACAATAAGACATTTCCATATGCTCAGCTGTAACCTAAACCTTACGCGTTCACTAAAGTTAACCCCACCCCTAACACTAACCATAACGCCAACCCTACCAATTACCCTAACCCGTACCCTAATCCTAACCTGTAAACCCACACTAAACCCTGCCCTAACACGTACCCTGACACTAACACTTTTCCGTAACCTCACCTGTAACCTACACCTTACCGTTCGCTAACCCTAACCCTAGCCCTAAACCTAGACCAAACCCCAACCGTACACCTTACCCTAACCCGTATGCTAATCCTAAGCCATACACTAACACTGACACGTGTCCTAACACATACACTAACCCTAACACTTTTCTGTACCATCACCTGTACCCTAAACCTGACATTTCGCTAACCCTAAACCTAGCCATAAAGCTAACCCTAACCCCAACCCTAAACCTTACCCAAACCGTACCCTAATCCTAACCAGTATACTAATACTAAGCCATGTCCTGACACGTACCCTGACCCTAACACTTTTCCGTACCCTCACCTGTACCCTAAACCTTACCCATTCGCTAACCCTAACACTAGCCCTAGCCCTAGCCCTAACCCTAACCCCAACCCTACTCCTTACCCTCACCCATACCCTAATCCCAACCCATACACTAACATTAACCCATGCCCTAACACGTACCCTGACCCTAACACTTTTCCGTATCCTCTCCTGTACCCTAAATCTTACCGTTCACTAACCCTAACCCTGGCCCTAAATATAACTCTCACACCAACCTCACAGCATTCCCTAACCCGTACACTAAACTTAACCCGTACAAAAAAACTAACCCATGCCCTCACATGTACTTTGACGGTAACACGTTTCCGTACGCTCCCGTGTACCGTAAACCTTACCCGTTTGCTAACTCTAACCCTAGCCCTAACCCTAACCATAACAACAACCCTACCCATTTCCCTAACCTGTACCCTAATCCTTACCCGTACACTAACACTAATCAATGCCCTAACACGTACCCTGACCCTAACACTTTTCCATACCCACTCCTGTACCCTAAATCTTACCATTCACTAACCCTAACCCTATGTCTAAACCTAACCCTAACCCGAACCCTACACCTAACCCTAACACGTACCCTAATCCGAATCCGTACACTAACACTAACCTGTGCTCTAACATGAACCCTGACCCTAACTCGTTTCCATAAGCTCACCTGTACCCTAAATGTTACCTATTCGCTAACCCTAACCCCAACCCTACACCTAAACATAACCCCAACCCTACACCTTTCCCTAACCCATACCCTAATCCTGACCCGTACACTAACACTAACCCGTGCCCTAACACGTACCCTGACCCTAACACTTTTCCGTATCCTCTCCAGTACCCTAAATCTTACCGTTCGCTAAACCTAGCCCTTTCCCTAAATATAACGCTAACACCCACCTTACACCATACACTAACCCATACACTAATCTTACCCCGTACACCAAAATGAAACAATGCCCTCACATGTACTTTGACACTAACACGTTTCCGTACCCTCCTGTGTACCGACAACCTTACCTGTTCGCTAACACTAACCCTAGGTCTAAGCCTAACACTATCCACAACCCTACACCAAATCCTAAGCCGTACCCTAATCCTAATCCGTACAATAACACTAACCTGTGCCCTAACACCAAGCCTGACCCTAACTCGTTTCCATATGCTTACCTGTACCCTGAATGTTACCTATTCGCTAACCCTAACCCTAACCCTAAACCTAACCCTAACCCCAATCCTACACCTTACCCTAATCCGTACTGTAATCCTAACCCGTACGCTATACTAATCCGTGCCCTGACACATACATGGACCATAACACTTTTCTGTAACCTCACCTGTACCCTAAACCTTACATTTCGCCAACCCTAACCCTAGCCCTAAAGCTAAATCTAACTCCAACACTACACCTTACCCTAACACGTACACTAATCTTAACCCGTACAGTAACACTGACCCATTCCCGCAAATGTATTTTGACCCTAAAACATTTCCGTACCCTCCCCTGTAACCTAAACCTTACCCGGTCGCTAACCCTAACCCTAGCTCTAAATCTAACCCTAACGCCAACCCTACACCTTACCCTAAACAATACCCTAAACCTAAACCGTACACTGACACTAACCAGTGCCCTGAAACGTACCCTGACCCTAACACTTTTCCATACCCTCACCTGCACGCTAAACCTAATCGTTAGGTAACCCTAACTGTAGACTTAAACCTAACCCTAACACCAACCCTACACCCTATTCTAACCCGTACCCTATATTTAACCCTAACACTAACCCATGCCCTCACACGTACTTTGACACTAAAACGTCTCCATACACTCACATGTACCATAAGCCTTACCGTTCACTAAACCTATCCCTAAACCTAACGCCAACCCTAACCATTACCCTAACCCATACCCTAATCCTAACCATACATTAACACTAACACGTTTCCTAACACATAACCTGACCCAAATGCTTTTCTGTACCCTCAACTGTACCCTAAAACTTACCCGTTCACTAACCCTAAGCCTAGCCCTAAACCTAAACCTAACCCCAACCCCACACCTTACCCTAAACTGTACGCTAATCCTGACACGTACACTGACACTAACAGGTGTCCTAACACATACCCTGACTCTAAAAGGTTTCCGTACTCTCACCCGTACCCTGAACCTTACTGGTTCACTAAACGTAACCCTAGCCCTAAACATAACGCTAACACCAACCCTACACCATACCCTAACCCATACACTAATCTTGACCCGTACACCAAAATTATGCAATGCCATCACACGTACTTTGACACTAACACGTTTCCGTACACTCATGTACCATAAAACTTACCTGTTCGCTAACTCTAACCCTAGCCCTAAACTTAACCCTAACGCCAACCCTACACATTACCCTAACCCATACCCTAATCCTAACCCATACACTAACACTACACGTGCCCTAACAGGTACCCTGACCATAACAGTTTTCCGTACACTCACCTGTACCCTAAACCATACCGTTTGCTATCCTTAACCCTAGACCTAAACGTAAAGCTAACCCCATCCCTAAACCTTACCCTAACGCGTACCCAATCCTAACCAGTACACTAACACTAATCCGTGCCTTAACACTTACCCTGACCCTAACACTTTTCCATACCCACACCTGAACCCTAAACCTTACCATTCACTAACCCTAACCCTAGGTCTAAACCTAACCCTAAATGCAACCCCAACCCAACACCTAACCCTAACATGTACCGTAATCCTAATCCTTAAACTAACACTAAGCTGTGCCCTAACACGAACCCTGGCCCTAACGCATTTCCATACGCTCACCTGTACTCTAATGTTACCTATTCGCTAACCCTAACACTAGCCCTAAACCTAAACCTAACCCAAAGCCTACACCTTACCCTAACCCATACGCTAATCATAACCCATACACTAACACTAACTCGTGCCCTAACACCTACCCTAACCCTACCCCTAACCCTACCCCTAACCCTAACCCTAACCCTAACACTAACCCTAAACTTTACCATTTGTTAACCATAACCCTAGCCCCAAACCTAAACCTAACTACAACCCTACTCCTTACCCTAACACGTACACTAATCTTAACCCGTACACTAACACTAACCCAATACTGCACACGTACTTTGACAATAAGACATTTCCATATGCTCAGCTGTAACCTAAACCTTACGCGTTCACTAAAGTTAACCCCACCCCTAACACTAACCATAACGCCAACCCTACCAATTACCCTAACCCGTACCCTAATCCTAACCTGTAAACCCACACTAAACCCTGCCCTAACACGTACCCTGACACTAACACTTTTCCGTAACCTCACCTGTAACCTACACCTTACCGTTCGCTAACCCTAACCCTAGCCCTAAACCTAGACCAAACCCCAACCGTACACCTTACCCTAACCCGTATGCTAATCCTAAGCCATACACTAACACTGACACGTGTCCTAACACATACACTAACCCTAACACTTTTCTGTACCATCACCTGTACCCTAAACCTGACATTTCGCTAACCCTAAACCTAGCCATAAAGCTAACCCTAACCCCAACCCTAAACCTTACCCAAACCGTACCCTAATCCTAACCAGTATACTAATACTAAGCCATGTCCTGACACGTACCCTGACCCTAACACTTTTCCGTACCCTCACCTGTACCCTAAACCTTACCCATTCGCTAACCCTAACCCTAGCCCTAGCCCTAGCCCTAACCCTAACCCCAACCCTACCCCTTACCCTCACCCGTACCCTAATCCCAACCCATACACTAACATTAACCCATGCCCTAACACGTACCCTGACCCTAACACTTTTCCGTATCCTCTCCTGTACCCTAAATCTTACCATTCGCTAACCCTAACCCTGGCCCTAAACATAACTCTCACACCAACCTCACAGCATACCCTAACCCGTACACTAAACTTAACCTGTACAAAAAAACTAACCCATGCCCTCACATGTACTTTGACGGTAACACGTTTCCGTACGCTCCCGTGTACCGTAAACCTTACCCGTTTGCTAACTCTAACCCTAGCCCTAACCCTAACCATAACAACAACCCTACCCATTTCCCTAACCTGTACCCTAATCCTTACCCGTACACTAACACTAATCAATGCCCTAACACGTAACCTGACCCTAACACTTTTCCATACCCACTCCTGTACCCTAAATCTTACCATTCACTAACCCTAACCCTATGTCTAAACCTAACCCTAACCCCAACCCTACACCTAACCCTAACACGTACCCTAATCCGAATCCGTACACTAACACTAACCTGTGCCCTAACATGAACCCTGACCCTAACTCGTTTCCATAAGCTCACCTGTACCCTAAATGTTACCTATTCGCTAACCCTAAACCCAACCCTACACCTAAACATAACCCCGACCCTACACCTTTCCCTAACCCATACCCTAATCCTGACCCATACACTAACACTAACCCGTGCACTAACACGTACCCTGACCCTAACACTTTTCCGTATCCTCTCCAGTACCCTAAATCTTACCGTTCGCTAAACCTAGCCCTTTCCCTAAACATAACGGTAACACCCACCTTACACCATACACTAACCCATACACTAATCTTACCCCGTACACCAAAATGAAACAATGCCCTCACATGTACTTTGACACTAACACGTTTCCGTACCCTCCTGTGTACCGACAACCTTACCTGTTCGCTAACACTAACCCTAGGTCTAAGCCTAACACTATCCACAACCCTACACAAAATCCTAAGCCGTACCCTAATCCTAATCCGTACAATAACACTAACCTGTGCCCTAACACCAAGCCTGACCCTAACTCGTTTCCATATGCTTACCTGTACCCTGAATGTTACCTATTCGCTAACCCTAACCCTAACCCTAAACCTAACCCTAACCCCAATCCTACACCTTACCCTAATCCGTACTGTAATCCTAACCCGTACCCTATACTAATCCGTGCCCTGACACATACATGGACCATAACACTTTTCTGTAACCTCACCTGTACCCTAAACCTTACATTTCGCCAACCCTAACCCTAGCCCTAAAGCTAAATCTAACTCCAACACTACACCTTACCCTAACACGTACACTAATCTTAACCCGTACACTAACACTGACCCATTCCCGCAAATGTATTTTGACCCTAAAACATTTCTGTACCCTCCCCTGTAACCTAAACCTTACCCGGTCGCGAACCCTAACCCTAGCTCTAAATCTAACCCTAACGCCAACCCTACACCTTACCCTAAACAATACCCTAAACCTAAACCGTACACTGACACTAACCAGTGCCCTGAAACGTACCCTGACCCTAACACTTTTCCATACCCTCACCTGCACGCTAAACCTAATCGTTAGGTAACCCTAACTGTAGACTTAAACCTAACCCTAACACCAACCCTACACCCTATTCTAACCCGTACCCTATATTTAACCCTAACACTAACCCATGCCCTCACACGTACTTTGACACTAAAACGTCTCCATACACTGACATGTACCATAAGCCTTAACCGTTCACTAAACCTATCCCTAACCCTAACGCCAACCCTAACCATTACCCTAACCCATACCCTAATCCTAACCATACATTAACACTAACACGTTTCCTAACACATAACCTGACACAAATGCTTTTCCGTACCCTCAACTGTACCCTAAAACTTACCCGTTCACTAACCCTAAGCCTAGCCCTAAACCTAACCCTAACCCCAACCCCACACCTTACCCTAAACTGTACGCTAATCCTGACACGTACACTGACACTAACAGGTGTCCTAACACATACCCTGACTCTAAAAGGTTTCCGTACCCTCACCTGTACCCTGAACCTTACTGGTTCTCTAACCGTAACCCTAGCCCTAAACATAACGCTAACACCAACCCTACACCATACCCTAACCCGTACACTAATCTTGACCCGTACACCAAAAATTATGCAATGCCATCACACGTACTTTGACACTAACACGTTTCCGTACACTCATGTACCATAAAACTTACCTGTTCGCTAACTCTAACCCTAGCCCTAAACTTAACCCTAACGCCAACCCTACACGTTACCCTAACCCGTACCCTAATCCTAACCCATACACTAACACTACACGTACCCTAACAGGTACCCAGACCATAACAGTTTTCTGTACACTCACCTGTACCCTAAACCATACCGTTTGCTATCCTTAACCCTAGACCTAAACGTAAAGCTAACCCCATCCCTAAACCTTACCCTAACACGTACCCAATCCTAACCAGTACACTAACACTAATCCGTGCCTTAACACTTACCCTGACCCTAACACTTTTCCATACCCACACCTGAACCCTAAACCTTACCATTCACTAACCCTAACCCTAGGTCTAAACCTAACCCTAAATGCAACCCCAACCCAACACCTAACCCTAATATGTACCGTAATCCTAATCCTTAAACTAACACTAAGCTTTGCCCTAACACGAACCCTGGCCCTAACGCATTTCCATACACTCACCTGTACTCTAATGTTACCTATTCGCTAACCCTAACACTAGCCCTAAACCTAAACCTAACCCAAACCCTACACCTTACCCTAACCCATACCCTAATCATAACCCATACACTAACACTAACTCGTGCCCTAACACCTACCCTAACCCTACCCCTAACCCTACCCCTAAACCTAACCCTAACCCTAACACTAACCATAACACTAACCCTAAACTTTACCATTTGTTAACCATAACCCTAGCCCCAAACCTAAACCTAACTACAACCCTACTCCTTACCCTAACACGTACACTAATCTTAACCCGTACACTAACACTAACCCAATACCGCACACGTACTTTGACAATAAGACATTTCCATATGCTCAGCTGTAACCTAAACCTTACGCGTTCACTAAAGTTAACCCCACCCCTAACACTAACCATAATGCCAACCCTACCAATTACCCTAACCCGTACCCTAATCCTAACCTGTAAAACCACACTAAACCCTCCCCTAACACGTACCCTGACGCTAACCCTTTTCCGTAACCTCACCTGTAACCTACACCTTACCGTTCGCTAACCCTAACCCTAGCCCTAAACCTAGACCAAACCCCAACCATACACCTTACCCTAACCCGTATGCTAATCCTAAGCCATACACTAACACTGACACGTGTCCTAACACATACACTAACCCTAACACTTTTCTGTACCATCACCTGTACCCTAAACCTGACATTTCGCTAACCCTAAACCTAGCCATAAAGCTAACCCTAACCCCAACCCTAAACCTTACCCAAACCGTACCCTAATCCTAACCAGTATACTAATACTAAGCCATGTCCTGACACGTACCCTGACCCTAACACTTTTCCGTACCCTCACCTGTACCCTAAACCTTACCCATTCGCTAACCCTAACACTAGCCCTAGCCCTAGCCCTAACCCTAACCCCAACCCTACTCCTTACCCTCACCCATACCCTAATCCCAACCCATACACTAACATTAACCCATGCCCTAACACGTACCCTGACCCTAACACTTTTCCGTATCCTCTCCTGTACCCTAAATCTTACCGTTCACTAACCCTAACCCTGGCCCTAAATATAACTCTCACACCAACCTCACAGCATACCCTAACCCGTACACTAAACTTAACCCGTACAAAAAAACTAACCCATGCCCTCACATGTACTTTGACGGTAACACGTTTCCGTACGCTCCCGTGTACCGTAAACCTTACCCGTTTGCTAACTCTAACCCTAGCCCTAACCCTAACCATAACAACAACCCTACCCATTTCCCTAACCTGTACCCTAATCCTTACCCGTACACTAACACTAATCAATGCCCTAACACGTACCCTGACCCTAACACTTTTCCATACCCACTCCTGTACCCTAAATCTTACCATTCACTAACCCTAACCCTATGTCTAAACCTAACCCTAACCCCAACCCTACACCTAACCCTAACACGTACCCTAATCCGAATCCGTACACTAACACTAACCTGTGCCCTAACATGAACCCTGACCCTAACTCGTTTCCATAAGCTCACCTGTACCCTAAATGTTACCTATTCGCTAACCCTAACCCCAACCCTACACCTAAACATAACCCCAACCCTACACCTTTCCCTAACCCATACCCTAATCCTGACCCGTACACTAACACTAACCCGTGCCCTAACACGTACCCTGACCCTAACACTTTTCCGTATCCTCTCCAGTACCCTAAATCTTACCGTTCGCTAAACCTAGCCCTTTCCCTAAACATAACGCTAACACCCACCTTACACCATACACTAACCCATACACTAATCTTACCCCGTACACCAAAATGAAACAATGCCCTCACATGTACTTTGACACTAACACGTTTCCGTACCCTCCTGTGTACCGACAACCTTACCTGTTCGCTAACACTAACCCTAGGTCTAAGCCTAACACTATCCACAACCCTACACAAAATCCTAAGCCGTACCCTAATCCTAATCCGTACAATAACACTAACCTGTGCCCTAACACCAAGCCTGACCCTAACTCGTTTCCATATGCTTACCTGTACCCTGAATGTTACCTATTCGCTAACCCTAACCCTAACCCTAAACCTAACCCTAACCCCAATCCTACACCTTACCCTAATCCGTACTGTAATCCTAACCGGTACGCTATACTAATCCGTGCCCTGACACATACATGGACCATAACACTTTTCTGTAACCTCACCTGTACCCTAAACCTTACATTTCGCCAACCCTAACCCTAGCCCTAAAGCTAAATCTAACTCCAACACTACACCTTACCCTAACACGTACAATAATCTTAACCCGTACAGTAACACTGACCCATTCCCGCAAATGTATTTTGACCCTAAAACATTTCCGTACCCTCCCCTGTAACCTAAACCTTACCCGGTCGCTAACCCTAACCCTAGCTCTAAATCTAACCCTAACGCCAACCCTACACCTTACCCTAAACAATACCCTAAACCTAAACCGTACACTGACACTAACCAGTGCCCTGAAACGTACCCTGACCCTAACACTTTTCCATACCCTCACCTGCACGCTAAACCTAATCGTTAGGTAACCCTAACTGTAGACTTAAACCTAACCCTAACACCAACCCTACACCCTATTCTAACCCGTACCCTATATTTAACCCTAACACTAACCCATGCCCTCACACGTACTTTGACACTAAAACGTCTCCATACACTCACATGTACCATAAGCCTTAACCGTTCACTAAACCTATCCCTAACCCTAACGCCAACCCTAACCATTACCCTAACCCATACCCTAATCCGAACCATACATTAACACTAAAACGTTTCCTAACACATAACCTGACACAAATGCTTTTCCGTACCCTCAACTGTACCCTAAAACTTACCCGTTCACTAACCCTAAGCCTAGCCCTAAACCTAACCCTAACCCCAACCCCACACCTTACCCTAAACTGTACGCTAATCCTGACACGTACACTGACACTAACAGGTGTCCTAACACATACCCTGACTCTAAAAGGTTTCCGTACTCTCACCCGTACCCTGAACCTTACTGGTTCACTAAACGTAACCCTAGCCCTAAACATAACGCTAACACCAACCCTACACCATACCCTAACCCATACACTAATCTTGACCCGTACACCAAAATTATGCAATGCCATCACACGTACTTTGACACTAACACGTTTCCGTACACTCATGTACCATAAAACTTACCTGTTCGCTAACTCTAACCCTAGCCCTAAACTTAACCCTAACGCCAACCCTACACATTACCCTAACCCATACCCTAATCCTAACCCATACACTAACACTACACGTGCCCTAACAGGTACCCTGACCATAACAGTTTTCCGTACACTCACCTGTACCCTAAACCATACCGTTTGCTATCCTTAACCCTAGACCTAAACGTAAAGCTAACCCCATCCCTAAACCTTACCCTAACGCGTACCCAATCCTAACCAGTACACTAACACTAATCCGTGCCTTAACACTTACCCTGACCCTAACACTTTTCCATACCCACACCTGAACCCTAAACCTTACCATTCACTAACCCTAACCCTAGGTCTAAACCTAACCCTAAATGCAACCCCAACCCAACACCTAACCCTAACATGTACCGTAATCCTAATCCTTAAACTAACACTAAGCTGTGCCCTAACACGAACCCTGGCCCTAACGCATTTCCATACGCTCACCTGTACTCTAATGTTACCTATTCGCTAACCCTAACACTAGCCCTAAACCTAAACCTAACCCAAAGCCTACACCTTACCCTAACCCATACCCTAATCATAACCCATACACTAACACTAACTCGTGCCCTAACACCTACCCTAACCCTACCCCTAACCCTAACCCTAACCCTAACACTAACCATAACACTAACCCTAACACTAACCCTAAACTTTACCATTTGTTAACCATAACCCTAGCCCCAAACCTAAACCTAACTACAACCCTACTCCTTACCCTAACACGTACACTAGTCTTAACCCGTACACTAACACTAACCCAATACCGCACACGTACTTTGACAATAAGACATTTCCATATGCTCAGCTGTAACCTAAACCTTACGCGTTCACTAAAGTTAACCCCACCCCTAACACTAACCATAACGCCAACCCTACCAATTACCCTAACCCGTACCCTAATCCTAACCTGTAAAACCACACTAAACCCTGCCCTAACACGTACCCTGACACTAACCCTTTTCCGTAACCTCACCTGTAACCTACACCTTACCGTTCGCTAACCCTAACCCTAGCCCTAAACCTAGACCAAACCCCAACCGTACACCTTACCCTAACCCGTATGCTAATCCTAAGCCATACACTAACACTGACACGTGTCCTAACACATACACTAACCCTAACACTTTTCTGTACCATCACCTGTACCCTAAACCTGACATTTCGCTAACCCTAAACCTAGCCATAAAGCTAACCCTAACCCCAACCCTAAACCTTACCCAAACCGTACCCTAATCCTAACCAGTATACTAATACTAAGCCATGTCCTGACACGTACCCTGACCCTAACACTTTTCCGTACCCTCACCTGTACCCTAAACCTTACCCATTCGCTAACCCTAACCCTAGCCCTAGCCCTAGCCCTAACCCTAACCCCAACCCTACCCCTTACCCTCACCCGTACCCTAATCCCAACCCATACACTAACATTAACCCATGCCCTAACACGTACCCTGACCCTAACACTTTTACGTATCCTCTCCTGTACCCTAAATCTTACCATTCGCTAACCCTAACCGTGGCCCTAAACATAACTCTCACACCAACCTCACAGCATACCCTAACCCGTACACTAAACTTAACCTGTACAAAAAAACTAACCCATGCCCTCACATGTACTTTGACGGTAACACGTTTCTGTACGCTCCCGTGTACCGTAAACCTTACCCGTTTGCTAACTCTAACCCTAGCCCTAACCCTAACCATAACAACAACCCTACCCATTTCCCTAACCTGTACCCTAATCCTTACCCGTACACTAACACTAATCAATGCCCTAACATGTAACCTGACCCTAACACTTTTCCATACCCACTCCTGTACCCTAAATCTTACCATTCACTAACCCTAACCCTATGTCTAAACCTAACCCTAACCCCAACCCTACACCTAACCCTAACACGTACCCTAATCCGAATCCGTACACTAACACTAACCTGTGCCCTAACATGAACCCTGACCCTAACTCGTTTCCATAAGCTCACCTGTACCCTAAATGTTACCTATTCGCTAACCCTAAACCCAACCCTACACCTAAACATAACCCCGACCCTACACCTTTCCCTAACCCATACCCTAATCCTGACCCATACACTAACACTAACCCGTGCACTAACACATACCCTGACCCTAACACTTTTCCGTATCCTCTCCAGTACCCTAAATCTTACCGTTCGCTAAACCTAGCCCTTTCCCTAAACATAACGCTAACACCCACCTTACACCATACACTAACCCATACACTAATCTTACCCCGTACACCAAAATGAAACAATGCCCTCACATGTACTTTGACACTAACACGTTTCCGTACCCTCCTGTGTACCGACAACCTTACCTGTTCGCTAACACTAACCCTAGGTCTAAGCCTAACACTATCCACAACCCTACACAAAATCCTAAGCCGTACCCTAATCCTAATCCGTACAATAACACTAACCTGTGCCCTAACACCAAGCCTGACCCTAACTCGTTTCCATATGCTTACCTGTACCCTGAATGTTACCTATTCGCTAACCCTAACCCTAACCCTAAACCTAACCCTAACCCCAATCCTACACCTTACCCTAATCCGTACTGTAATCCTAACCCGTACCCTATACTAATCCGTGCCCTGACACATACATGGACCATAACACTTTTCTGTAACCTCACCTGTACCCTAAACCTTACATTTCGCCAACCCTAACCCTAGCCCTAAAGCTAAATCTAACTCCAACACTACACCTTACCCTAACACGTACACTAATCTTAACCCGTACACTAACACTGACCCATTCCCGCAAATGTATTTTGACCCTAAAACATTTCCGTACCCTCCCCTGTAACCTAAACCTTACCCGGTCGCGAACCCTAACCCTAGCTCTAAATCTAACCCTAACGCCAACCCTACACCTTACCCTAAACAATACCCTAAACCTAAACCGTACACTGACACTAACCAGTGCCCTGAAACGTACCCTGACCCTAACACTTTTCCATACCCTCACCTGCACGCTAAACCTAATCGTTAGGTAACCCTAACTGTAGACTTAAACCTAACCCTAACACCAACCCTACACCCTATTCTAACCCGTACCCTATATTTAACCCTAACACTAACCCATGCCCTCACACGTACTTTGACACTAAAACGTCTCCATACACTCACATGTACCATAAGCCTTAACCGTTCACTAAACCTATCCCTAACCCTAACGCCAACCCTAACCATTACCCTAACCCATACCCTAATCCTAACCATACATTAACACTAACACGTTTCCTAACACATAACCTGACACAAATGCTTTTCCGTACCCTCAACTGTACCCTAAAACTTACCCGTTCACTAACCCTAAGCCTAGCCCTAAACCTAACCCTAACCCCAACCCCACACCTTACCCTAAACTGTACGCTAATCCTGACACGTACACTGACACTAACAGGTGTCCTAACACATACCCTGACTCTAAAAGGTTTCCGTACCCTCACCTGTACCCTGAACCTTACTGGTTCTCTAACCGTAACCCTAGCCCTAAACATAACGCTAACACCAACCCTACACCATACCCTAACCCGTACACTAATCTTGACCCGTACACCAAAAATTATGCAATGCCATCACACGTACTTTGACACTAACACGTTTCCGTACACTCATGTACCATAAAACTTACCTGTTCGCTAACTCTAACCCTAGCCCTAAACTTAACCCTAACGCCAAACCTACACGTTACCCTAACCCGTACCCTAATCCTAACCCATACACTAACACTACACGTGCCCTAACAGGTACCCTGACCATAACAGTTTTCCGTACACTCACCTGTACCCGAAACCATACCGTTTGCTATCCTTAACCCTAGACCTAAACGTAAAGCTAACCCCATCCCTAAACCTTACCCTAACGCGTACCCAATCCTAACCAGTACACTAACACTAATCCGTGCCTTAACACTTACCCTGACCCTAACACTTTTCCATACCCACACCTGAACCCTAAACCTTACCATTCACTAACCCTAACCCTAGGTCTAAACCTAACCCTAAATGCAACCCCAACCCAACACCTAACCCTAATATGTACCGTAATCCTAATCCTTAAACTAACACTAAGCTGTGCCCTAACACGAACCCTGGCCCTAACGCATTTCCATACACTCACCTGTACTCTAATGTTACCTATTCGCTAACCCTAACACTAGCCCTAAACCTAAACCTAACCCAAACCCTACACCTTACCCTAACCCATACCCTAATCATAACCCATACACTAACACTAACTCGTGCCCTAACACCTACCCTAACCCTACCCCTAACCCTACCCCTAAACCTAACCCTAACCCTAACACTAACCCTAACACTAACCCTAAACTTTACCATTTGTTAACCATAACCCTAGCCCCAAACCTAAACCTAACTACAACCCTACTCCTTACCCTAACACGTACACTAATCTTAACCCGTACACTAACACTAACCCAATACCGCACACGTACTTTGACAATAAGACATTTCCATATGCTCAGCTGTAACCTAAACCTTACGCGTTCACTAAAGTTAACCCCACCCCTAACACTAACCATAACGCCAACCCTACCAATTACCCTAACCCGTACCCTAATCCTAACCTGTAAAACCACACTAAACCCTGCCCTAACACGTACCCTGACACTAACCCTTTTCCGTAACCTCACCTGTAACCTACACCTTACCGTTCGCTAACCCTAACCCTAGCCCTAAACCTAGACCAAACCCCAACCATACACCTTACCCTAACCCGTATGCTAATCCTAAGCCATACACTAACACTGACACGTGTCCTAACACATACACTAACCCTAACACTTTTCTGTACCATCACCTGTACCCTAAACCTGACATTTCGCTAACCCTAAACCTAGCCATAAAGCTAACCCTAACCCCAACCCTAAACCTTACCCAAACCGTACCCTAATCCTAACCAGTATACTAATACTAAGCCATGTCCTGACACGTACCCTGACCCTAACACTTTTCCGTACCCTCACCTGTACCCTAAACCTTACCCATTCGCTAACCCTAACACTAGCCCTAGCCCTAGCCCTAACCCTAACCCCAACCCTACTCCTTACCCTCACCCATACCCTAATCCCAACCCATACACTAACATTAACCCATGCCCTAACACATACCCTGACCCTAACACTTTTCCGTATCCTCTCCTGTACCCTAAATCTTACCGTTCACTAACCCTAACCCTGGCCCTAAATATAACTCTCACACCAACCTCACAGCATACCCTAACCCGTACACTAAACTTAACCCGTACAAAAAAACTAACCCATGCCCTCACATGTACTTTGACGGTAACACGTTTCCGTACGCTCCCGTGTACCGTAAACCTTACCCGTTTGCTAACTCTAACCCTAGCCCTAACCCTAACCATAACAACAACCCTACCCATTTCCCTAACCTGTACCCTAATCCTTACCCGTACACTAACACTAATCAATGCCCTAACACGTACCCTGACCCTAACACTTTTCCATACCCACTCCTGTACCCTAAATCTTACCATTCACTAACCCTAACCCTATGTCTAAACCTAACCCTAACCCCAACCCTACACCTAACCCTAACACGTACCCTAATCCGAATCCGTACACTAACACTAACCTGTGCCCTAACATGAACCCTGACCCTAACTCGTTTCCATAAGCTCACCTGTACCCTAAATGTTACCTATTCGCTAACCCTAACCCCAACCCTACACCTAAACATAACCCCAACCCTACTCCTTTCCCTAACCCATACCCTAATCCTGACCCGTACACTAACACTAACCCGTGCCCTAACACGTACCCTGACCCTAACACTTTTCCGTATCCTCTCCAGTACCCTAAATCTTACCGTTCGCTAAACCTAGCCCTTTCCCTAAACATAACGCTAACACCCACCTTACACCATACACTAACCCATACACTAATCTTACCCCGTACACCAAAATGAAGCAATGCCCTCACATGTACTTTGACACTAACACGTTTCCGTACCCTCCTGTGTACCGACAACCTTACCTGTTCGCTAACACTAACCCTAGGTCTAAGCCTAACACTATCCACAACCCTACACAAAATCCTAAGCCGTACCCTAATCCTAATCCGTACAATAACACTAACCTGTGCCCTAACACCAAGCCTGACCCTAACTCGTTTCCATATGCTTACCTGTACCCTGAATGTTACCTATTCGCTAACCCTAACCCTAACCCTAAACCTAACCCTAACCCCAATCCTACACCTTACCCTAATCCGTACTGTAATCCTAACCCGTACCCTATACTAATCCGTGCCCTGACACATACATGGACCATAACACTTTTCTGTAACCTCACCTGTACCCTAAACCTTACATTTCGCCAACCCTAACCCTAGCCCTAAAGCTAAATCTAACTCCAACACTACACCTTACCCTAACACGTACACTAATCTTAACCCGTACAGTAATACTGACCCATTCCCGCAAATGTATTTTGACCCTAAAACATTTCCGTACCCTCCCCTGTAACCTAAACCTTACCCGGTCGCTAACCCTAACCCTAGCTCTAAATCTAACCCTAACGCCAACCCTACACCTTACCCTAAACAATACCCTAAACCTAAACCGTACACTGACACTAACCAGTGCCCTGAAACGTACCCTGACCCTAACACTTTTCCATACCCTCACCTGCACGCTAAACCTAATCGTTAGGTAACCCTAACTGTAGACTTAAACGTAACCCTAACACCAACCCTACACCCTATTCTAACCCGTACCCTATATTTAACCCTAACACTAACCCATGCCCTCACACGTACTTTGACACTAAAACGTCTCCATACACTCACATGTACCATAAGCCTTAACCGTTCACTAAACCTATCCCTAACCCTAACGCCAACCCTAACCATTACCCTAACCCATACCCTAATCCTAACCATACATTAACACTAACACGTTTCCTAACACATAACCTGACACAAATGCTTTTCCGTACCCTCAACTGTACCCTAAAACTTACCCGTTCACTAACCCTAAGCCTAGCCCTAAACCTAACCCTAACCCCAACCCCACACCTTACCCTAAACTGTACGCTAATCCTGACACGTACACTGACACTAACAGGTGTCCTAACACATACCCTGACTCTAAAAGGTTTCCGTACCCTCACCTGTACCCTGAACCTTACTGGTTCACTAAACGTAACCCTAGCCCTAAACATAACGCTAACACCAACCCTACACCATACCCTAACCCGTACACTAATCTTGACCCGTACACCAAAATTATGCAATGCCATCACACGTACTTTGACACTAACACGTTTCCGTACACTCATGTACCATAAAACTTACCTGTTCGCTAACTCTAACCCTAGCCCTAAACTTAACCCTAACGCCAACCCTACACATTACCCTAACCCGTACCCTAATCCTAACCCATACACTAACACTACACGTGCCCTAACAGGTACCCTGACCATAACAGTTTTCCGTACACTCACCTGTACCCTAAACCATACCGTTTGCTATCCTTAACCCTAGACCTAAACGTAAAGCTAACCCCATCCCTAAACCTTACCCTAACGCGTACCCAATCCTAACCAGTACACTAACACTAATCCGTGCCTTAACACTTACCCTGACCCTAACACTTTTCCATACCCACACCTGAACCCTAAACCTTACCATTCACTAACCCTAACCCTAGGTCTAAACCCAACCCTAAATGCAACCCCAACCCAACACCTAACCCTAACATGTACCGTAATCCTAATCCTTAAACTAACACTAAGCTGTGCCCTAACACGAACCCTGGCCCTAACGCATTTCCATACGCTCACCTGTACTCTAATGTTACCTCTTCGCTAACCCTAACACTAGCCCTAAACCTAAACCTAACCCAAAGCCTACACCTTACCCTAACCCATACCCTAATCATAACCCATACACTAACACTAACTCGTGCCCTAACACCTACCCTAACCCTACCCCTAACCCTACCCCTAACCCTAACCCTAACCCTAACACTAACCCTAACACTAACCCTAAACTTTACCATTTGTTAACCATAACCCTAGCCCCAAACCTAAACCTAACTACAACCCTACTCCTTACCCTAACACGTACACTAATCTTAACCCGTACACTAACACTAACCCAATACCGCACACGTACTTTGACAATAAGACATTTCCATATGCTCAGCTGTAACCTAAACCTTACGCATTCACTAAACTTAACCCCACCCCTAACACTAACCATAACGCCAACCCTACCAATTACCCTAACCCGTACCCTAATCCTAACCTGTAAACCCACACTAAACCCTGCCCTAACACGTACCCTGACACTAACACTTTTCCGTAACCTCACCTGTAACCTACACCTTACCGTTCGCTAACCCTAACCCTAGCCCTAAACCTAGACCAAACCCCAACCGTACACCTTACCCTAACCCGTATGCTAATCCTAAGCCATACACTAACACTGACACGTGTCCTAACACATACACTAACCCTAACACTTTTCTGTACCATCACCTGTACCCTAAACCTGACATTTCGCTAACCCTAAACCTAGCCATAAAGCTAACCCTAACCCCAACCCTAAACCTTACCCAAACCGTACCCTAATCCTAACCAGTATACTAATACTAAGCCATGTCCTGACACGTACCCTGACCCTAACACTTTTCCGTACCCTCACCTGTACCCTAAACCTTACCCATTCGCTAACCCTAACCCTAGCCCTAGCCCTAACCCTAACCCCAACCCTACCCCTTACCCTCACCCGTACCCTAATCCCAACCCATACACTAACATTAACCCATGCCCTAACACGTACCCTGACCCTAACACTTTTCCGTATCCTCTCCTGTACCCTAAATCTTACCATTCGCTAACCCTAACCCTGGCCCTAAACATAACTCTCACACCAACCTCACAGCATACCCTAACCCGTACACTAAACTTAACCTGTACAAAAAAACTAACCCATGCCCTCACATGTACTTTGACGGTAACACGTTTCCGTACGCTCCCGTGTACCGTAAACCTTACCCGTTTGCTAACTCTAACCCTAGCCCTAACCCTAACCATAACAACAACCCTACCCATTTCCCTAACCTGTACCCTAATCCTTACCCGTACACTAACACTAATCAATGCCCTAACACGTACCCTGACCCTAACACTTTTCCATACCCACTCCTGTACCCTAAATCTTACCATTCACTAACCCTAACCCTATGTCTAAACCTAACCCTAACCCCAACCCTACACCTAACCCTAACACGTACCCTAATCCGAATCCGTACACTAACACTAACCTGTGCCCTAACATGAACCCTGACCCTAACTCGTTTCCATAAGCTCACCTGTACCCTAAATGTTACCTATTCGCTAACCCTAACCCCAACCCTACACCTAAACATAACCCCAACCCTACTCCTTTCCCTAACCCATACCCTAATCCTGACCCGTACACTAACACTAACCCGTGCCCTAACACGTACCCTGACCCTAACACTTTTCCGTATCCTCTCCAGTACCCTAAATCTTACCGTTCGCTAAACCTAGCCCTTTCCCTAAACATAACGCTAACACCCACCTTACACCATACACTAACCCATACACTAATCTTACCCCGTACACCAAAATGAAGCAATGCCCTCACATGTACTTTGACACTAACACGTTTCCGTACCCTCCTGTGTACCGACAACCTTACCTGTTCGCTAACACTAACCCTAGGTCTAAGCCTAACACTATCCACAACCCTACACAAAATCCTAAGCCGTACCCTAATCCTAATCCGTACAATAACACTAACCTGTGCCCTAACACCAAGCCTGACCCTAACTCGTTTCCATATGCTTACCTGTACCCTGAATGTTACCTATTCGCTAACCCTAACCCTAACCCTAAACCTAACCCTAACCCCAATCCTACACCTTACCCTAATCCGTACTGTAATCCTAACCCGTACCCTATACTAATCCGTGCCCTGACACATACATGGACCATAACACTTTTCTGTAACCTCACCTGTACCCTAAACCTTACATTTCGCCAACCCTAACCCTAGCCCTAAAGCTAAATCTAACTCCAACACTACACCTTACCCTAACACGTACACTAATCTTAACCCGTACAGTAATACTGACCCATTCCCGCAAATGTATTTTGACCCTAAAACATTTCCGTACCCTCCCCTGTAACCTAAACCTTACCCGGTCGCTAACCCTAACCCTAGCTCTAAATCTAACCCTAACGCCAACCCTACACCTTACCCTAAACAATACCCTAAACCTAAACCGTACACTGACACTAACCACTGCCCTGAAACGTACCCTGACCCTAACACTTTTCCATACCCTCACCTGCACGCTAAACCTAATCGTTAGGTAACCCTAACTGTAGACTTAAACGTAACCCTAACACCAACCCTACACCCTATTCTAACCCGTACCCTATATTTAACCCTAACACTAACCCATGCCCTCACACGTACTTTGACACTAAAACGTCTCCATACACTCACATGTACCATAAGCCTTAACCGTTCACTAAACCTATCCCTAACCCTAACGCCAACCCTAACCATTACCCTAACCCATACCCTAATCCTAACCATACATTAACACTAACACGTTTCCTAACACATAACCTGACCCAAATGCTTTTCTGTACCCTCAACTGTACCCTAAAACTTACCCGTTCACTAACCCTAAGCCTAGCCCTAAACCTAACCCTAACCCCAACCCCACACCTTACCCTAAACTGTACGCTAATCCTGACACGTACACTGACACTAACAGGTGTCCTAACACATACCCTGACTCTAAAAGGTTTCCGTACCCTCACCTGTACCCTGAACCTTACTGGTTCACTAAACGTAACCCTAGCCCTAAACATAACGCTAACACCAACCCTACACCATACCCTAACCCGTACACTAATCTTGACCCGTACACCAAAATTATGCAATGCCATCACACGTACTTTGACACTAACACGTTTCCGTACACTCATGTACCATAAAACTTACCTGTTCGCTAACTCTAACCCTAGCCCTAAACTTAACCCTAACGCCAACCCTACACATTACCCTAACCCGTACCCTAATCCTAACCCATACACTAACACTACACGTGCCCTAACAGGTACCCTGACCATAACAGTTTTCCGTACACTCACCTGTACCCTAAACCATACCGTTTGCTATCCTTAACCCTAGACCTAAACGTAAAGCTAACCCCATCCCTAAACCTTACCCTAACGCGTACACAATCCTAACCAGTACACTAACACTAATCCGTGCCTTAACACTTACCCTGACCCTAACACTTTTCCATACCCACACCTGAACCCTAAACCTTACCATTCACTAACCCTAACCCTAGGTCTAAACCTAACCCTAAATGCAACCCCAACCCAACACCTAACCCTAACATGTACCGTAATCCTAATCCTTAAACTAACACTAAGCTGTGCCCTAACACGAACCCTGGCCCTAACGCATTTCCATACACTCACCTGTACTCTAATATTACCTATTCGCTAACCCTAACACTAGCCCTAAACCTAAACCTAACCCAAAGCCTACACCTTACCCTAACCCATACCCTAATCATAACCCATACACTAACACTAACTCGTGCCCTAACACCTACCCTAACCCTACCCCTAACCCTAACCCTAACCCTAACCCTAACCCTAACACTAACCCTAAACTTTACCATTTGTTAACCATAACCCTAGCCCCAAACCTAAACCTAACTACAACCCTACTCCTTACCCTAACACGTACACTAATCTTAACCCGTACACTAACACTAACCCAATACCGCACACGTACTTTGACAATAAGACATTTCCATATGCTCAGCTGTAACCTAAACCTTACGCGTTCACTAAAGTTAACCCCACCCCTAACACTAACCATAACGCCAACCCTACCAATTACCCTAACCCGTACCCTAATCCTAACCTGTAAACCCACACTAAACCCTGCCCTAACACGTACCCTGACACTAACACTTTTCCGTAACCTCACCTGTAACCTACACCTTACCGTTCGCTAACCCTAACCCTAGCCCTAAACCTAGACCAAACCCCAACCGTACACCTTACCCTAACCCGTATGCTAATCCTAAGCCATACACTAACACTGACACGTGTCCTAACACATACACTAACCCTAACACTTTTCTGTACCATCACCTGTACCCTAAACCTGACATTTCGCTAACCCTAAACCTAGCCATAAAGCTAACCCTAACCCCAAGCCTAAACCTTACCCAAACCGTACCCTAATCCTAACCAGTATACTAATACTAAGCCATGTCCTGACACGTACCCTGACCCTAACACTTTTCCGTACCCTCACCTGTACCCTAAACCTTACCCATTCGCTAACCCTAACCCTAGCCCTAGCCCTAGCCCTAACCCTAACCCCAACCCTACCCCTTACCCTCACCCGTACCCTAATCCCAACCCATACACTAACATTAACCCATGCCCTAACACGTACCCTGACCCTAACACTTTTCCGTATCCTCTCCTGTACCCTAAATCTTACCATTCGCTAACCCTAACCCTGGCCCTAAACATAACTCTCACACCAACCTCACAGCATACCCTAACCCGTACACTAAACTTAACCTGTACAAAAAAACTAACCCATGCCCTCACATGTACTTTGACGGTAACACGTTTCCGTACGCTCCCGTGTACCGTAAACCTTACCCGTTTGCTAACTCTAACCCTAGCCCTAACCCTAACCATAACAACAACCCTACCCATTTCCCTAACCTGTACCCTAATCCTTACCCGTACACTAACACTAATCAATGCCCTAACACGTAACCTGACCCTAACACTTTTCCATACCCACTCCTGTACCCTAAATCTTACCATTCACTAACCCTAACCCTATGTCTAAACCTAACCCTAACCCCAACCCTACACCTAACCCTAACACGTACCCTAATCCGAATCCGTACACTAACACTAACCTGTGCCCTAACATGAACCCTGACCCTAACTCGTTTCCATAAGCTCACCTGTACCCTAAATGTTACCTATTCGCTAACCCTAAACCCAACCCTACACCTAAACATAACCCCGACCCTACACCTTTCCCTAACCCATACCCTAATCCTGACCCATACACTAACACTAACCCGTGCACTAACACGTACCCTGACCCTAACACTTTTCCGTATCCTCTCCAGTACCCTAAATCTTACCGTTCGCTAAACCTAGCCCTTTCCCTAAACATAACGCTAACACCCACCTTACACCATACACTAACCCATACACTAATCTTACCCCGTACACCAAAATGAAACAATGCCCTCACATGTACTTTGACACTAACACGTTTCCGTACCCTCCTGTGTACCGACAACCTTACCTGTTCTCTAACACTAACCCTAGGTCTAAGCCTAACACTATCCACAACCCTACACAAAATCCTAAGCCGTACCCTAATCCTAATCCGTACAATAACACTAACCTGTGCCCTAACACCAAGCCTGACCCTAACTCGTTTCCATATGCTTACCTGTACCCTGAATGTTACCTATTCGCTAACCCTAACCCTAACCCTAAACCTAACCCTAACCCCAATCCTACACCTTACCCTAATCCGTACTGTAATCCTAACCCGTACACTATACTAATCCGTGCCCTGACACATACATGGACCATAACACTTTTCTGTAACCTCACCTGTACCCTAAACCTTACATTTCGCCAACCCTAACCCTAGCCCTAAAGCTAAATGTAACTCCAACACTACACCTTACCCTAACACGTACACTAATCTTAACCCGTACACTAACACTGACCCATTCCCGCAAATGTATTTTGACCCTAAAACATTTCCGTACCCTCCCCTGTAACCTAAACCTTACCCGGTCGCGAACCCTAACCCTAGCTCTAAATCTAACCCTAACGCCAACCCTATACCTTACCCTAAACAATACCCTAAACCTAAACCGTACACTGACACTAACCAGTGCCCTGAAACGTACCCTGACCCTAACACTTTTCCATACCCTCACCTGCACGCTAAACCTAATCGTTAGGTAACCCTAACTGTAGACTTAAACCTAACCCTAACACCAACCCTACACCCTATTCTAACCCGTACCCTATATTTAACCCTAACACTAACCCATGCCCTCACACGTACTTTGACACTAAAACGTCTCCATACACTCACATGTACCATAAGCCTTAACCGTTCACTAAACCTATCCCTAACCCTAACGCCAACCCTAACCATTACCCTAAGCCATACCCTAATCCTAACCATACATTAACACTAACACGTTTCCTAACACATAACCTGACACAAATGCTTTTCCGTACCCTCAACTGTACCCTAAAACTTACCCGTTCACTAACCCTAAGCCTAGCCCTAAACCTAACCCTAACCCCAACCCCACACCTTACCCTAAACTGTACGCTAATCCTGACACGTACACTGACACTAACAGGTGTCCTAACACATACCCTGACTCTAAAAGGTTTCCGTACCCTCACCTGTACCCTGAACCTTACTGGTTCTCTAACCGTAACCCTAGCCCTAAACATAACGCTAACACCAACCCTACACCATACCCTAACCCGTACACTAATCTTGACCCGTACACCAAAAATTATGCAATGCCATCACACGTACTTTGACACTAACACGTTTCCGTACACTCATGTACCATAAAACTTACCTGTTCGCTAACTCTAACCCTAGCCCTAAACTTAACCCTAACGCCAACCCTACACATTACCCTAACCCGTACCCTAATCCTAACCCATACACTAACACTACACGTGCCCTAACAGGTACCCTGACCATAACAGTTTTCCGTACACTCACCTGTACCCTAAACCATACCGTTTGCTATCCTTAACCCTAGACCTAAACGTAAAGCTAACCCCATCCCTAAACTTTACCCTAACGCGTACCCAATCCTAACCAGTACACTAACACTAATCCGTGCCTTAACACTTACCCTGACCCTAACACTTTTCCATACCCACACCTGAACCCTAAACCTTACCATTCACTAACCCTAACCCTAGGTCTAAACCTAACCCTAAATGCAACCCCAACCCAACACCTAACCCTAATATGTACCGTAATCCTAATCCTTAAACTAACACTAAGCTTTGCCCTAACACGAACCCTGGCCCTAACGCATTTCCATACACTCACCTGTACTCTAATGTTACCTATTCGCTAACCCTAACACTAGCCCTAAACCTAAACCTAACCCAAACCCTACACCTTACCCTAACCCATACCCTAATCATAACCCATACACTAACACTAACTCGTGCCCTAACACCTACCCTAACCCTACCCCTAACCCTACCCCTAAACCTAACCCTAACCCTAACACTAACCCTAACACTAACCCTAAACTTTACCATTTGTTAACCATAACCCTAGCCCCAAACCTAAACCTAACTACAACCCTACTCCTTACCCTAACACGTACACTAATCTTAACCCGTACACTAACACTAACCCAATACCGCACACGTACTTTGACAATAAGACATTTCCATATGCTCAGCTGTAAGCTAAACCTTACGCGTTCACTAAAGTTAACCCCACCCCTAACACTAACCATAACGCCAACCCTACCAATTACCCTAACCCGTACCCTAATCCTAACCTGTAAAACCACACTAAACCCTGCCCTAACACGTACCCTGACACTAACCCTTTTCCGTAACCTCACCTGTAACCTACACCTTACCGTTCGCTAACCCTAACCCTAGCCCTAAACCTAGACCAAACCCCAACCATACACCTTACCCTAACCCGTATGCTAATCCTAAGCCATACACTAACACTGACACGTGTCCTAACACATACACTAACCCTAACACTTTTCTGTACCATCACCTGTACCCTAAACCTGACATTTCGCTAACCCTAAACCTAGCCATAAAGCTAACCCTAACCCCAACCCTAAACCTTACCCAAACCGTACCCTAATCCTAACCAGTATACTAATACTAAGCCATGTCCTGACACGTACCCTGACCCTAACACTTTTCCGTACCCTCACCTGTACCCTAAACCTTACCCATTCGCTAACCCTAACACTAGCCCTAGCCCTAGCCCTAACCCTAACCCCAACCCTACTCCTTACCCTCACCCATACCCTAATCCCAACCCATACACTAACATTAACCCATGCCCTAACACGTACCCTGACCCTAACACTTTTCCGTATCCTCTCCTGTACCCTAAATCTTACCGTTCACTAACCCTAACCCTGGCCCTAAATATAACTCTCACACCAACCTCACAGCATACCCTAACCCGTACACTAAACTTAACCCGTACAAAAAAACTAACCCATGCCCTCACATGTACTTTGACGGTAACACGTTTCCGTACGCTCCCGTGTACCGTAAACCTTACCCGTTTGCTAACTCTAACCCTAGCCCTAACCCTAACCATAACAACAACCCTACCCATTTCCCTAACCTGTACCCTAATCCTTACCCGTACACTAACACTAATCAATGCCCTAACACGTACCCTGACCCTAACACTTTTCCATACCCACTCCTGTACCCTAAATCTTACCATTCACTAACCCTAACCCTATGTCTAAACCTAACCCTAACCCCAACCCTACACCTAACCCTAACACGTACCCTAATCCGAATCCGTACACTAACACTAACCTGTGCCCTAACATGAACCCTGACCCTAACTCGTTTCCATAAGCTCACCTGTACCCTAAATGTTACCTATTCGCTAACCCTAACTCCAACCCTACACCTAAACATAACCTCAACCCTACACCTTTCCCTAACCCATACCCTAATCCTGACCCGTACACTAACACTAACCCGTGCCCTAACACGTACCCTGACCCTAACACTTTTCCGTATCCTCTCCAGTACCCTAAATCTTACCGTTCGCTAAACCTAGCCCTTTCCCTAAACATAACGCTAACACCCACCTTACACCATACACTAACCCATACACTAATCTTACCCCGTACACCAAAATGAAGCAATGCCCTCACATGTACTTTGACACTAACACGTTTCCGTACCCTCCTGTGTACCGACAACCTTACCTGTTCGCTAACACTAACCCTAGGTCTAAGCCTAACAGTATCCACAACCCTACACAAAATCCTAAGCCGTACCCTAATCCTAATCCGTACAATAACACTAACCTGTGCCCTAACACCAAGCCTGACCCTAACTCGTTTCCATATGCTTACCTGTACCCTGAATGTTACCTATTCGCTAACCCTAACCCTAACCCTAAACCTAACCCTAACCCCAATCCTACACCTTACCCTAATCCGTACTGTAATCCTAACCCGTACCCTATACTAATCCGTGCCCTGACACATACATGGACCATAACACTTTTCTGTAACCTCACCTGTACCCTAAACCTTACATTTCGCCAACCCTAACCCTAGCCCTAAAGCTAAATCCATCTCCAACACTACACCTTACCCTAACACGTACACTAATCTTAACCCGTACACTAACACTGACCCATTCCCGCAAATGTATTTTGACCCTAAAACATTTCCGTACCCTCCCCTGTAACCTAAACCTTACCCGGTCGCGAACCCTAACCCTAGCTCTAAATCTAACCCTAACGCCAACCCTACACCTTACCCTAAACAATACCCTAAACCTAAACCGTACACTGACACTAACCAGTGCCCTGAAACGTACCCTGACCCTAACACTTTTCCATACCCTCACCTGCACGCTAAACCTAATCGTTAGGTAACCCTAACTGTAGACTTAAACCTAACCCTAACACCAACCCTACACCCTATTCTAACCCGTACCCTATATTTAACCCTAACACTAACCCATGCCCTCACACGTACTTTGACACTAAAACGTCTCCATACACTCACATGTACCATAAGCCTTAACCGTTCACTAAACCTATCCCTAACCCTAACGCCAACCCTAACCATTACCCTAACCCATACCCTAATCCTAACCATACATTAACACTAACACGTTTCCTAACACATAACCTGACACAAATGCTTTTCCGTACCCTCAACTGTACCCTAAAACTTACCCGTTCACTAACCCTAAGCCTAGCCCTAAACCTAACCCTAACCCCAACCCCACACCTTACCCTAAACTGTACGCTAATCCTGACACGTACACTGACACTAACAGGTGTCCTAACACATACCCTGACTCTAAAAGGTTTCCGTACCCTCACCTGTACCCTGAACCTTACTGGTTCTCTAACCGTAACCCTAGCCCTAAACATAACGCTAACACCAACCCTACACCATACCCTAACCCGTACACTAATCTTGACCCGTACACCAAAAATTATGCAATGCCATCACACGTACTTTGACACTAACACGTTTCCGTACACTCATGTACCATAAAACTTACCTGTTCGCTAACTCTAACCCTAGCCCTAAACTTAACCCTAACGCCAACCCTACACATTACCCTAACCCGTACCCTAATCCTAACCCATACACTAACACTACACGTGCCCTAACAGGTACCCTGACTATAACAGTTTTCCGTACACTCACCTGTACCCTAAACCATACCGTTTGCTATCCTTAACCCTAGACCTAAACGTAAAGCTAACCCCATCCCTAAACTTTACCCTAACGCGTACCCAATCCTAACCAGTACACTAACACTAATCCGTGCCTTAACACTTACCCTGACCCTAACACTTTTCCATACCCACACCTGAACCCTAAACCTTACCATTCACTAACCCTAACCCTAGGTCTAAACCTAACCCTAAATGCAACCCCAACCCAACACCTAACCCTAATATGTACCGTAATCCTAATCCTTAAACTAACACTAAGCTTTGCCCTAACACGAACCCTGGCCCTAACGCATTTCCATACACTCACCTGTACTCTAATGTTACCTATTCGCTAACCCTAACACTAGCCCTAAACCTAAACCTAACCCAAAGCCTACACCTTACCCTAACCCATACCCTAATCATAACCCATACACTAACACTAACTCGTGCCCTAACACCTACCCTAACCCTACCCCTAACCCTACCCCTAAACCTAACCCTAACCCTAACACTAACCCTAACACTAACCCTAAACTTTACCATTTGTTAACCATAACCCTAGCCCCAAACCTAAACCTAACTACAACCCTACTCCTTACCCTAACACGTACACTAATCTTAACCCGTACACTAACACTAACCCAATACCGCACACGTACTTTGACAATAAGACATTTCCATATGCTCAGCTGTAAGCTAAACCTTACGCGTTCACTAAAGTTAACCCCACCCCTAACACTAACCATAACGCCAACCCTACCAATTACCCTAACCCGTACCCTAATCCTAACCTGTAAAACCACACTAAACCCTGCCCTAACACGTACCCTGACACTAACCCTTTTCCGTAACCTCACCTGTAACCTACACCTTACCGTTCGCTAACCCTAACCCTAGCCCTAAACCTAGACCAAACCCCAACCATACACCTTACCCTAACCCGTATGCTAATCCTAAGCCATACACTAACACTGACACGTGTCCTAACACATACACTAACCCTAACACTTTTCTGTACCATCACCTGTACCCTAAACCTGACATTTCGCTAACCCTAAACCTAGCCATAAAGCTAACCCTAACCCCAACCCTAAACCTTACCCAAACCGTACCCTAATCCTAACCAGTATACTAATACTAAGCCATGTCCTGACACGTACCCTGACCCTAACACTTTTCCGTACCCTCACCTGTACCCTAAACCTTACCCATTCGCTAACCCTAACACTAGCCCTAGCCCTAGCCCTAACCCTAACCCCAACCCTACTCCTTACCCTCACCCATACCCTAATCCCAACCCATACACTAACATTAACCCATGCCCTAACACATACCCTGACCCTAACACTTTTCCGTATCCTCTCCTGTACCCTAAATCTTACCGTTCACTAACCCTAACCCTGGCCCTAAATATAACTCTCACACCAACCTCACAGCATACCCTAACCCGTACACTAAACTTAACCCGTACAAAAAAACTAACCCATGCCCTCACATGTACTTTGACGGTAACACGTTTCCGTACGCTCCCGTGTACCGTAAACCTTACCCGTTTGCTAACTCTAACCCTAGCCCTAACCCTAACCATAACAACAACCCTACCCATTTCCCTAACCTGTACCCTAATCCTTACCCGTACACTAACACTAATCAATGCCCTAACACGTACCCTGACCCTAACACTTTTCCATACCCACTCCTGTACCCTAAATCTTACCATTCACTAACCCTAACCCTATGTCTAAACCTAACCCTAACCCCAACCCTACACCTAACCCTAACACGTACCCTAATCCGAATCCGTACACTAACACTAACCTGTGCCCTAACATGAACCCTGACCCTAACTCGTTTCCATAAGCTCACCTGTACCCTAAATGTTACCTATTCGCTAACCCTAACCCCAACCCTACACCTAAACATAACCCCAACCCTACACCTTTCCCTAACCCATACCCTAATCCTGACCCATACACTAACACTAACCCGTGCCCTAACACGTACCCTGACCCTAACACTTTTCCGTATCCTCTCCAGTACCCTAAATCTTACCGTTCGCTAAACCTAGCCCTTTCCCTAAACATAACGCTAACACCCACCTTACACCATACACTAACCCATACACTAATCTTACCCCGTACACCAAAATGAAGCAATGCCCTCACATGTACTTTGACACTAACACGTTTCCGTACCCTCCTGTGTACCGACAACCTTACCTGTTCGCTAACACTAACCCTAGGTCTAAGCCTAACAGTATCCACAACCCTACACAAAATCCTAAGCCGTACCCTAATCCTAATCCGTACAATAACACTAACCTGTGCCCTAACACCAAGCCTGACCCTAACTCGTTTCCATATGCTTACCTGTACCCTGAATGTTACCTATTCGCTAACCCTAACCCTAACCCTAAACCTAACCCTAACCCCAATCCTACACCTTACCCTAATCCGTACTGTAATCCTAACCCGTACCCTATACTAATCCGTGCCCTGACACATACATGGACCATAACACTTTTCTGTAACCTCACCTGTACCCTAAACCTTACATTTCGCCAACCCTAACCCTAGCCCTAAAGCTAAATCCATCTCCAACACTACACCTTACCCTAACACGTACACTAATCTTAACCCGTACACTAACACTGACCCATTCCCGCAAATGTATTTTGACCCTAAAACATTTCCGTACCCTCCCCTGTAACCTAAACCTTACCCGGTCGCGAACCCTAACCCTAGCTCTAAATCTAACCCTAACGCCAACCCTACACCTTACCCTAAACAATACCCTAAACCTAAACCGTACACTGACACTAACCAGTGCCCTGAAACGTACCCTGACCCTAACACTTTTCCATACCCTCACCTGCACGCTAAACCTAATCGTTAGGTAACCCTAACTGTAGACTTAAACCTAACCCTAACACCAACCCTACACCCTATTCTAACCCGTACCCTATATTTAACCCTAACACTAACCCATGCCCTCACACGTACTTTGACACTAAAACGTCTCCATACACTCACATGTACCATAAGCCTTAACCGTTCACTAAACCTATCCCTAACCCTAACGCCAACCCTAACCATTACCCTAACCCATACCCTAATCCTAACCATACATTAACACTAACACGTTTCCTAACACATAACCTGACCCAAATGCTTTTCCGTACCCTCAACTGTACCCTAAAACTTACCCGTTCACTAACCCTAAGCCTAGCCCTAAACCTAACCCAAACCCCAACCCCACACCTTACCCTAAACTGTACGCTAATCCTGACACGTACACTGACACTAACAGGTGTCCTAACACATACCCTGACTCTAAAAGGTTTCCGTACCCTCACCTGTACCCTGAACCTTACTGGTTCTCTAACCGTAACCCTAGCCCTAAACATAACGCTAACACCAACCCTACACCATACCCTAACCCGTACACTAATCTTGACCCGTACACCAAAAATTATGCAATGCCATCACACGTACTTTGACACTAACACGTTTCCGTACACTCATGTACCATAAAACTTACCTGTTCGCTAACTCTAACCCTAGCCCTAAACTTAACCCTAACGCCAACCCTACACGTTACCCTAACCCGTACCCTAATCCTAACCCATACACTAACACTACACGTGCCCTAACAGGTACCCTGACCATAACAGTTTTCCGTACACTCACCTGTACCCTAAACCATACCGTTTGCTATCCTTAACCCTAGACCTAAACGTAAAGCTAACCCCATCCCTAAACCTTACCCTAACGCGTACCCAATCCTAACCAGTACACTAACACTAATCCGTGCCTTAACACTTACCCTGACCCTAACACTTTTCCATACCCACACCTGAACCCTAAACCTTACCATTCACTAACCCTAACCCTAGGTCTAAACCTAACCCTAAATGCAACCCCAACCCAACACCTAACCCTAATATGTACCGTAATCCTAATCCTAAAACTAACACTAAGCTGTGCCCTAACACGAACCCTGGCCCTAACGCATTTCCATACACTCACCTGTATTCTAATGTTACCTATTCGCTAACCCTAACACTAGCCCTAAACCTAAACCTAACCCAAACCCTACACCTTACCCTAACCCATACCCTAATCATAACCCATACACTAACACTAACTCGTGCCCTAACACCTACCCTAACCCTACCCCTAACCCTACCCCTAAACCTAACCCTAACCCTAACACTAACCCTAACACTAACCCTAAACTTTACCACTTGTTAACCATAACCCTAGCCCCAAACCTAAACCTAACTACAACCCTACTCCTTACCCTAACACGTACACTAATCTTAACCCGTACACTAACACTAACCCAATACCGCACACGTACTTTGACAATAAGACATTTCCATATGCTCAGCTGTAACCTAAACCTTACGCGTTCACTAAAGTTAACCCCACCCCTAACACTAACCATAACGCCAACCCTACCAATTACCCTAACCCGTACCCTAATCCTAACCTGTAAAACCACACTAAACCCTGCCCTAACACGTACCCTGACACTAACACTTTTCCGTAACCTCACCTGTAACCTACACCTTACCGTTCGCTAACCCTAACCCTAGCCCTAAACCTAGACCAAACCCCAACCGTACACCTTACCCTAACCCGTATGCTAATCCTAAGCCATACACTAACACTGACACGTGTCCTAACACATACACTAACACTAACACTTTTCTGTACCATCACCTGTACCCTAAACCTGACATTTCGCTAACCCTAAACCTAGCCATAAAGCTAACCCTAACCCCAACCCTAAACCTTACCCAAACCGTACCCTAATCCTAACCAGTATACTAATACTAAGCCATGTCCTGACACGTACCCTGACCCTAACACTTTTCCGTACCCTCCCCTGTACCCTAAACCTTACCCATTCGCTAACCCTAACACTAGCCCTAGCCCTAGCCCTAACCCTAACCCCAACCCTACTCCTTACCCTCACCCATACCCTAATCCCAACCCATACACTAACATTAACCCATGCCCTAACACGTACCCTGACCCTAACACTTTTCCGTATCCTCTCCTGTACCCTAAATCTTACCGTTCACTAACCCTAACCCTGGCCCTAAATATAACTCTCACACCAACCTCACAGCATACCCTAACCCGTACACTAAACTTAACCCGTACAAAAAAATTAACCCATGCCCTCACATGTACTTTGACGGTAACACGTTTCCGTACGCTCCCGTGTACCGTAAACCTTACCCGTTTGCTAACTCTAACCCTAGCCCTAACCCTAACCATAACAACAACCCTACCCATTTCCCTAACCTGTACCCTAATCCTTACCCGTACACTAACACTAATCAATGCCCTAACACGTACCCTGACCCTAACACTTTTCCATACCCACTCCTGTACCCTAAATCTTACCATTCACTAACCCTAACCCTATGTCTAAACCTAACCCTAACCCCAACCCTACACCTAACCCTAACACGTACCCTAATCCGAATCTGTACACTAACACTAACATGTGCCCTAACATGAACCCTGACCCTAACTCGTTTCCATAAGCTCACCTGTACCCTAAATGTTACCTATTCGCTAACCCTAACCCCAACCCTACACCTAAACATAACCCCAACCCTACACCTTTCCCTAACCCATACCCTAATCCTGACCCGTACACTAACACTAACCCGTGCCCTAACACGTACCCTGACCCTAACACTTTTCCGTATCCTCTCCAGTACCCTAAATCTTACCGTTCGATAAACCTAGCCCTTTCCCGAAACATAACGCTAACACCCACCTTACACCATACACTAACCCATACACTAATCTTACCCCGTACACCAAAATGAAGCAATGCCCTCACATGTACTTTGACACTAACACGTTTCCGTACCCTCCTGTGTACCGACAACCTTACCTGTTCGCTAACACTAACCCTAGGTCTAAGCCTAACACTATCCACAACCCTACACAAAATCCTAAGCCGTACCCTAATCCTAATCCGTACAATAACACTAACCTGTGCCCTAACACCAAGCCTGACCCTAACTCGTTTCCATATGCTTACCTGTACCCTGAATGTTACCTATTCGCTAACCCTAACCCTAACCCTAAACCTAACCCTAACCCCAATCCTACACCTTACCCTAATCCGTACTGTAATCCTAACCCGTACCCTATACTAATCCGTGCCCTGACACATACATGGACCATAACACTTTTCTGTAACCTCACCTGTACCCTAAACCTTACATTTCGCCAACCCTAACCCTAGCCCTAAAGCTAAATCTAACTCCAACACTACACCTTACCCTAACACGTACACTAATCTTAACCCGTACACTAACACTGACCCATTCCCGCAAATGTATTTTGACCCTAAAACATTTCCGTACCCTCCCCTGTAACCTAAACCTTACCCGGTCTCGAACCCTAACCCTAGCTCTAAATCTAACCCTAACGCCAACCCTACACCTTACCCTAAACAATACCCTAAACCTAAACCGTACACTGACACTAACCAGTGCCCTGAAACGTACCCTGACCCTAACACTTTTCCATACCCTCACCTGCACGCTAAACCTAATCGTTAGGTAACCCTAACTGTAGACTTAAACCTAACCCTAACACCAACCCTACACCCTATTCTAACCCGTACCCTATATTTAACCCTAACACTAACCCATGCCCTCACACGTACTTTGACACTAAAACGTCTCCATACACTCACATGTACCATAAGCCTTAACCGTTCACTAAACCTATCCCTAACCCTAACGCCAACCCTAACCATTACCCTAACCCATACCCTAATCCTAACCATACATTAACACTAACACGTTTCCTAACACATAACCTGACCCAAATGCTTTTCCGTACCCTCAACTGTACCCTAAAACTTACCCGTTCACTAACCCTAAGCCTAGCCCTAAACCTAACCCTAACCCCAACCCCACACCTTACCCTAAACTGTACGCTAATCCTGACACGTACACTGACACTAACAGGTGTCCTAACACATACCCTGACTCTAAAAGGTTTCCGTACCCTCACCTGTACCCTGAACCTTACTGGTTCACTAACCGTAACCGTAGCCCTAAACATAACGCTAACACCAACCCTACACCATACCCTAACCCGTACACTAATCTTGACCCGTACACCAAAATTATGCAATGCCATCACACGTACTTTGACACTAACACGTTTCCGTACACTCATGTACCATAAAACTTACCTGTTCGCTAACTCTAACCCTAGCCCTAAACTTAACCCTAACGCCAACCCTACACATTACCCTAACCCGTACCCTAATCCTAACCCATACACTAACACTACACGTGCCCTAACAGGTACCCTGACCATAACAGTTTTCCGTACACTCACCTGTACCCTAAACCATACCGTTTGCTATCCTTAACCCTAGACCTAAACGTAAAGCTAACCCCATCCCTAAACCTTACCCTAACGCGTACCCAATCCTAACCAGTACACTAACACTAATCCGTGCCTTAACACTTACCCTGACCCTAACACTTTTCCATACCCACACCTGAACCCTAAACCTTACCATTCACTAACCCTAACCCTAGGTCTAAACCTAACCCTAAATGCAACCCCAACCCAACACCTAACCCTAACATGTACCGTAATCCTAATCCTTAAACTAACACTAAGCTGTGCCCTAACACGAACCCTGGCCCTAACGCATTTCCATACACTCACCTGTACTCTAATATTACCTATTCGCTAACCCTAACACTAGCCCTAAACCTAAACCTAACCCAAAGCCTACACCTTACCCTAAACCATACCCTAATCATAACCCATACACTAACACTAACTCGTGCCCTAACACCTACCCTAACCCTACCCCTAACCCTAACCCTAACCCTAACCCTAACCCTAACACTAACCCTAAACTTTACCATTTGTTAACCATAACCCTAGCCCCAAACCTAAACCTAACTACAACCCTACTCCTTACCCTAACACGTACACTAATCTTAACCCGTACACTAACACTAACCCAATACCGCACACGTACTTTGACAATAAGACATTTCCATATGCTCAGCTGTAACCTAAACCTTACGCGTTCACTAAAGTTAACCCCACCCCTAACACTAACCATAACGCCAACCCTACCAATTACCCTAACCCGTACCCTAATCCTAACCTGTAAACCCACACTAAACCCTGCCCTAACACGTACCCTGACACTAACACTTTTCCGTAACCTCACCTGTAACCTACACCTTACCGTTCGCTAACCCTAACCCTAGCCCTAAACCTAGACCAAACCCCAACCGTACACCTTACCCTAACCCGTATGCTAATCCTAAGCCATACACTAACACTGACACGTGTCCTAACACATACACTAACCCTAACACTTTTCTGTACCATCACCTGTACCCTAAACCTGACATTTCGCTAACCCTAAACCTAGCCATAAAGCTAACCCTAACCCCAAGCCTAAACCTTACCCAAACCGTACCCTAATCCTAACCAGTATACTAATACTAAGCCATGTCCTGACACGTACCCTGACCCTAACACTTTTCCGTACCCTCACCTGTACCCTAAACCTTACCCATTCGCTAACCCTAACCCTAGCCCTAGCCCTAGCCCTAACCCTAACCCCAACCCTACTCCTTACCCTCACCCGTACCCTAATCCCAACCCATACACTAACATTAACCCATGCCCTAACACGTACCCTGACCCTAACACTTTTCCGTATCCTCTCCTGTACCCTAAATCTTACCATTCGCTAACCCTAACCCTGGCCCTAAACATAACTCTCACACCAACCTCACAGCATACCCTAACCCGTACACTAAACTTAACCTGTACAAAAAAACTAACCCATGCCCTCACATGTACTTTGACGGTAACACGTTTCCGTACGCTCCCGTGTACCGTAAACCTTACCCGTTTGCTAACTCTAACCCTAGCCTTAACCCTAACCATAACAACAACCCTACCCATTTCCCTAACCTGTACCCTAATCCTTACCCGTACACTAACACTAATCAATGCCCTAACACGTACCCTGACCCTAACACTTTTCCATACCCACTCCTGTACCCTAAATCTTACCATTCACTAACCCTAACCCTATGTCTAAACCTAACCCTAACCCCAACCCTACACCTAACCCTAACACGTACCCTAATCCGAATCCGTACACTAACACTAACCTGTGCCCTAACATGAACCCTGACCCTAACTCGTTTCCATAAGCTCACCTGTACCCTAAATGTTACCTATTCGCTAACCCTAAACCCAACCCTACACCTAAACATAACCCCGACCCTACACCTTTCCCTAACCCATACCCTAATCCTGACCCATACACTAACACTAACCCGTGCACTAACACGTACCCTGACCCTAACACTTTTCCGTATCCTCTCCAGTACCCTAAATCTTACCGTTCGCTAAACCTAGCCCTTTCCCTAAACATAACGCTAACACCCACCTTACACCATACACTAACCCATACACTAATCTTACCCCGTACACCAAAATGAAACAATGCCCTCACATGTACTTTGACACTAACACGTTTCCGTACCCTCCTGTGTACCGACAACCTTACCTGTTCTCTAACACTAACCCTAGGTCTAAGCCTAACACTATCCACAACCCTACACAAAATCCTAAGCCGTACCCTAATCCTAATCCGTACAATAACACTAACCTGTGCCCTAACACCAAGCCTGACCCTAACTCGTTTCCATATGCTTACCTGTACCCTGAATGTTACCTATTCGCTAACCCTAACCCTAACCCTAAACCTAACCCTAACCCCAATCCTACACCTTACCCTAATCCGTACTGTAATCCGAACCCGTACACTATACTAATCCGTGCCCTGACACATACATGGACCATAACACTTTTCTGTAACCTCACCTGTACCCTAAACCTTACATTTCGCCAACCCTAACCCTAGCCCTAAAGCTAAATGTAACTCCAACACTACACCTTACCCTAACACGTACACTAATCTTAACCCGTACACTAACACTGACCCATTCCCGCAAATGTATTTTGACCCTAAAACATTTCCGTACCCTCCCCTGTAACCTAAACCTTACCCGGTCGCGAACCCTAACCCTAGCTCTAAATCTAACCCTAACGCCAACCCTATACCTTACCCTAAACAATACCCTAAACCTAAACCGTACACTGACACTAACCAGTGCCCTGAAACGTACCCTGACCCTAACACTTTTCCATACCCTCACCTGCACGCTAAACCTAATCGTTAGGTAACCCTAACTGTAGACTTAAACCTAACCCTAACACCAACCCTACACCCTATTCTAACCCGTACCCTATATTTAACCCTAACACTAACCCATGCCCTCACACGTACTTTGACACTAAAACGTCTCCATACACTCACATGTACCATAAGCCTTAACCGTTCACTAAACCTATCCCTAACCCTAACGCCAACCCTAACCATTACCCTAAGCCATACCCTAATCCTAACCATACATTAACACTAACACGTTTCCTAACACATAACCTGACACAAATGCTTTTCCGTACCCTCAACTGTACCCTAAAACTTACCCGTTCACTAACCCTAAGCCTAGCCCTAAACCTAACCCTAACCCCAACCCCACACCTTACCCTAAACTGTACGCTAATCCTGACACGTACACTGACACTAACAGGTGTCCTAACACATACCCTGACTCTAAAAGGTTTCCGTACCCTCACCTGTACCCTGAACCTTACTGGTTCTCTAACCGTAACCCTAGCCCTAAACATAACGCTAACACCAACCCTACACCATACCCTAACCCGTACACTAATCTTGACCCGTACACCAAAAATTATGCAATGCCATCACACGTACTTTGACACTAACACGTTTCCGTACACTCATGTACCATAAAACTTACCTGTTCGCTAACTCTAACCCTAGCCCTAAACTTAACCCTAACGCCAACCCTACACATTACCCTAACCCGTACCCTAATCCTAACCCATACACTAACACTACACGTGCCCTAACAGGTACCCTGACCATAACAGTTTTCCGTACACTCACCTGTACCCTAAACCATACCGTTTGCTATCCTTAACCCTAGACCTAAACGTAAAGCTAACCCCATCCCTAAACTTTACCCTAACGCGTACCCAATCCTAACCAGTACACTAACACTAATCCGTGCCTTAACACTTACCCTGACCCTAACACTTTTCCATACCCACACCTGAACCCTAAACCTTACCATTCACTAACCCTAACCCTAGGTCTAAACCTAACCCTAAATGCAACCCCAACCCAACACCTAACCCTAATATGTACCGTAATCCTAATCCTTAAACTAACACTAAGCTTTGCCCTAACACGAACCCTGGCCCTAACGCATTTCCATACACTCACCTGTACTCTAATGTTACCTATTCGCTAACCCTAACACTAGCCCTAAACCTAAACCTAACCCAAACCCTACACCTTACCCTAACCCATACCCTAATCATAACCCATACACTAACACTAACTCGTGCCCTAACACCTACCCTAACCCTACCCCTAACCCTACCCCTAAACCTAACCCTAACCCTAACACTAACCCTAACACTAACCCTAAACTTTACCATTTGTTAACCATAACCCTAGCCCCAAACCTAAACCTAACTACAACCCTACTCCTTACCCTAACACGTACACTAATCTTAACCCGTACACTAACACTAACCCAATACCGCACACGTACTTTGACAATAAGACATTTCCATATGCTCAGCTGTAAGCTAAACCTTACGCGTTCACTAAAGTTAACCCCACCCCTAACACTAACCATAACGCCAACCCTACCAATTACCCTAACCCGTACCCTAATCCTAACCTGTAAAACCACACTAAACCCTGCCCTAACACGTACCCTGACACTAACCCTTTTCCGTAACCTCACCTGTAACCTACACCTTACCGTTCGCTAACCCTAACCCTAGCCCTAAACCTAGACCAAACCCCAACCATACACCTTACCCTAACCCGTATGCTAATCCTAAGCCATACACTAACACTGACACGTGTCCTAACACATACACTAACCCTAACACTTTTCTGTACCATCACCTGTACCCTAAACCTGACATTTCGCTAACCCTAAACCTAGCCATAAAGCTAACCCTAACCCCAACCCTAAACCTTACCCAAACCGTACCCTAATCCTAACCAGTATACTAATACTAAGCCATGTCCTGACACGTACCCTGACCCTAACACTTTTCCGTACCCTCACCTGTACCCTAAACCTTACCCATTCGCTAACCCTAACACTAGCCCTAGCCCTAGCACTAACCCTAACCCCAACCCTACTCCTTACCCTCACCCATACCCTAATCCCAACCCATACACTAACATTAACCCATGCCCTAACACATACCCTGACCCTAACACTTTTCCGTATCCTCTCCTGTACCCTAAATCTTACCGTTCACTAACCCTAACCCTGGCCCTAAATATAACTCTCACACCAACCTCACAGCATACCCTAACCCGTACACTAAACTTAACCCGTACAAAAAAACTAACCCATGCCCTCACATGTACTTTGACGGTAACACGTTTCCGTACGCTCCCGTGTACCGTAAACCTTACCCGTTTGCTAACTCTAACCCTAGCCCTAACCCTAACCATAACAACAACCCTACCCATTTCCCTAACCTGTACCCTAATCCTTACCCGTACACTAACACTAATCAATGCCCTAACACGTACCCTGACCCTAACACTTTTCCATACCCACTCCTGTACCCTAAATCTTACCATTCACTAACCCTAACCCTATGTCTAAACCTAACCCTAACCCCAACCCTACACCTAACCCTAACACGTACCCTAATCCGAATCCGTACACTAACACTAACCTGTGCCCTAACATGAACCCTGACCCTAACTCGTTTCCATAAGCTCACCTGTACCCTAAATGTTACCTATTCGCTAACCCTAACCCCAACCCTACACCTAAACATAACCCCAACCCTACACCTTTCCCTAACCCATACCCTAATCCTGACCCATACACTAACACTAACCCGTGCCCTAACACGTACCCTGACCCTAACACTTTTCCGTATCCTCTCCAGTACCCTAAATCTTACCGTTCGCTAAACCTAGCCCTTTCCCTAAACATAACGCTAACACCCACCTTACACCATACACTAACCCATACACTAATCTTACCCCGTACACCAAAATGAAGCAATGCCCTCACATGTACTTTGACACTAACACGTTTCCGTACCCTCCTGTGTACCGACAACCTTACCTGTTCGCTAACACTAACCCTAGGTCTAAGCCTAACAGTATCCACAACCCTACACAAAATCCTAAGCCGTACCCTAATCCTAATCCGTACAATAACACTAACCTGTGCCCTAACACCAAGCCTGACCCTAACTCGTTTCCATATGCTTACCTGTACCCTGAATGTTACCTATTCGCTAACCCTAACCCTAACCCTAAACCTAACCCTAACCCCAATCCTACACCTTACCCTAATCCGTACTGTAATCCTAACCCGTACCCTATACTAATCCGTGCCCTGACACATACATGGACCATAACACTTTTCTGTAACCTCACCTGTACCCTAAACCTTACATTTCGCCAACCCTAACCCTAGCCCTAAAGCTAAATCCATCTCCAACACTACACCTTACCCTAACACGTACACTAATCTTAACCCGTACACTAACACTGACCCATTCCCGCAAATGTATTTTGACCCTAAAACATTTCCGTACCCTCCCCTGTAACCTAAACCTTACCCGGTCGCGAACCCTAACCCTAGCTCTAAATCTAACCCTAACGCCAACCCTACACCTTACCCTAAACAATACCCTAAACCTAAACCGTACACTGACACTAACCAGTGCCCTGAAACGTACCCTGACCCTAACACTTTTCCATACCCTCACCTGCACGCTAAACCTAATCGTTAGGTAACCCTAACTGTAGACTTAAACCTAACCCTAACACCAACCCTACACCCTATTCTAACCCGTACCCTATATTTAACCCTAACACTAACCCATGCCCTCACACGTACTTTGACACTAAAACGTCTCCATACACTCACATGTACCATAAGCCTTAACCGTTCACTAAACCTATCCCTAACCCTAACGCCAACCCTAACCATTACCCTAACCCATACCCTAATCCTAACCATACATTAACACTAACACGTTTCCTAACACATAACCTGACACAAATGCTTTTCCGTACCCTCAACTGTACCCTAAAACTTACCCGTTCACTAACCCTAAGCCTAGCCCTAAACCTAACCCTAACCCCAACCCCACACCTTACCCTAAACTGTACGCTAATCCTGACACGTACACTGACACTAACAGGTGTCCTAACACATACCCTGACTCTAAAAGGTTTCCGTACCCTCACCTGTACCCTGAACCTTACTGGTTCTCTAACCGTAACCCTAGCCCTAAACATAACGCTAACACCAACCCTACACCATACCCTAACCCGTACACTAATCTTGACCCGTACACCAAAAATTATGCAATGCCATCACACGTACTTTGACACTAACACGTTTCCGTACACTCATGTACCATAAAACTTACCTGTTCGCTAACTCTAACCCTAGCCCTAAACTTAACCCTAACGCCAACCCTACACATTACCCTAACCCGTACCCTAATCCTAACCCATACACTAACACTACACGTGCCCTAACAGGTACCCTGACCATAACAGTTTTCCGTACACTCACCTGTACCCTAAACCATACCGTTTGCTATCCTTAACCCTAGACCTAAACGTAAAGCTAACCCCATCCCTAAACTTTACCCTAACGCGTACCCAATCCTAACCAGTACACTAACACTAATCCGTGCCTTAACACTTACCCTGACCCTAACACTTTTCCATACCCACACCTGAACCCTAAACCTTACCATTCACTAACCCTAACCCTAGGTCTAAACCTAACCCTAAATGCAACCCCAACCCAACACCTAAGCCTAATATGTACCGTAATCCTAATCCTTAAACTAACACTAAGCTTTGCCCTAACACGAACCCTGGCCCTAACGCATTTCCATACACTCACCTGTACTCTAATGTTACCTATTCGCTAACCCTAACACTAGCCCTAAACCTAAACCTAACCCAAACCCTACACCTTACCCTAACCCATACCCTAATCATAACCCATACACTAACACTAACTCGTGCCCTAACACCTACCCTAACCCTACCCCTAACCCTACCCCTAAACCTAACCCTAACCCTAACACTAACCCTAACACTAACCCTAAACTTTACCATTTGTTAACCATAACCCTAGCCCCAAACCTAAACCTAACTACAACCCTACTCCTTACCCTAACACGTACACTAATCTTAACCCGTACACTAACACTAACCCAATACCGCACACGTACTTTGACAATAAGACATTTCCATATGCTCAGCTGTAAGCTAAACCTTACGTGTTCACTAAAGTTAACCCCACCCCTAACACTAACCATAACGCCAACCCTACCAATTACCCTAACCCGTACCCTAATCCTAACCTGTAAAACCACACTAAACCCTGCCCTAACACGTACCCTGACACTAACCCTTTTCCGTAACCTCACCTGTAACCTACACCTTACCGTTCGCTAACCCTAACCCTAGCCCTAAACCTAGACCAAACCCCAACCATACACCTTACCCTAACCCGTATGCTAATCCTAAGCCATACACTAACACTGACACGTGTCCTAACACATACACTAACCCTAACACTTTTCTGTACCATCACCTGTACCCTAAACCTGACATTTCGCTAACCCTAAACCTAGCCATAAAGCTAACCCTAACCCCAACCCTAAACCTTACCCAAACCGTACCCTAATCCTAACCAGTATACTAATACTAAGCCATGTCCTGACACGTACCCTGACCCTAACACTTTTCCGTACCCTCACCTGTACCCTAAACCTTACCCATTCGCTAACCCTAACACTAGCCCTAGCCCTAGCCCTAACCCTAACCCCAACCCTACTCCTTACCCTCACCCATACCCTAATCCCAACCCATACACTAACATTAACCCATGCCCTAACACATACCCTGACCCTAACACTTTTCCGTATCCTCTCCTGTACCCTAAATCTTACCGTTCACTAACCCTAACCCTGGCCCTAAATATAACTCTCACACCAACCTCACAGCATACCCTAACCCGTACACTAAACTTAACCCGTACAAAAAAACTAACCCATGCCCTCACATGTACTTTGACGGTAACACGTTTCCGTACGCTCCCGTGTACCGTAAACCTTACCCGTTTGCTAACTCTAACCCTAGCCCTAACCCTAACCATAACAACAACCCTACCCATTTCCCTAACCTGTACCCTAATCCTTACCCGTACACTAACACTAATCAATGCCCTAACACGTACCCTGACCCTAACACTTTTCCATACCCACTCCTGTACCCTAAATCTTACCATTCACTAACCCTAACCCTATGTCTAAACCTAACCCTAACCCCAACCCTACACCTAACCCTAACACGTACCCTAATCCGAATCCGTACACTAACACTAACCTGTGCCCTAACATGAACCCTGACCCTAACTCGTTTCCATAAGCTCACCTGTACCCTAAATGTTACCTATTCGCTAACCCTAACCCCAACCCTACACCTAAACATAACCCCAACCCTACACCTTTCCCTAACCCATACCCTAATCCTGACCCATACACTAACACTAACCCGTGCCCTAACACGTACCCTGACCCTAACACTTTTCCGTATCCTCTCCAGTACCCTAAATCTTACCGTTCGCTAAACCTAGCCCTTTCCCTAAACATAACGCTAACACCCACCTTACACCATACACTAACCCATACACTAATCTTACCCCGTACACCAAAATGAAGCAATGCCCTCACATGTACTTTGACACTAACACGTTTCCGTACCCTCCTGTGTACCGACAACCTTACCTGTTCGCTAACACTAACCCTAGGTCTAAGCCTAACAGTATCCACAACCCTACACAAAATCCTAAGCCGTACCCTAATCCTAATCCGTACAATAACACTAACCTGTGCCCTAACACCAAGCCTGACCCTAACTCGTTTCCATATGCTTACCTGTACCCTGAATGTTACCTATTCGCTAACCCTAACCCTAACCCTAAACCTAACCCTAACCCCAATCCTACACCTTACCCTAATCCGTACTGTAATCCTAACCCGTACCCTATACTAATCCGTGCCCTGACACATACATGGACCATAACACTTTTCTGTAACCTCACCTGTACCCTAAACCTTACATTTCGCCAACCCTAACCCTAGCCCTAAAGCTAAATCCATCTCCAACACTACACCTTACCCTAACACGTACACTAATCTTAACCCGTACACTAACACTGACCCATTCCCGCAAATGTATTTTGACCCTAAAACATTTCCGTACCCTCCCCTGTAACCTAAACCTTACCCGGTCGCGAACCCTAACCCTAGCTCTAAATCTAACCCTAACGCCAACCCTACACCTTACCCTAAACAATACCCTAAACCTAAACCGTACACTGACACTAACCAGTGCCCTGAAACGTACCCTGACCCTAACACTTTTCCATACCCTCACCTGCACGCTAAACCTAATCGTTAGGTAACCCTAACTGTAGACTTAAACCTAACCCTAACACCAACCCTACACCCTATTCTAACCCGTACCCTATATTTAACCCTAACACTAACCCATGCCCTCACACGTACTTTGACACTAAAACGTCTCCATACACTCACATGTACCATAAGCCTTAACCGTTCACTAAACCTATCCCTAACCCTAACGCCAACCCTAACCATTACCCTAACCCATACCCTAATCCTAAGCATACATTAACACTAACACGTTTCCTAACACATAACCTGACCCAAATGCTTTTCCGTACCCTCAACTGTACCCTAAAACTTACCCGTTCACTAACCCTAAGCCTAGCCCTAAACCTAACCCAAACCCCAACCCCACACCTTACCCTAAACTGTACGCTAATCCTGACACGTACACTGACACTAACAGGTGTCCTAACACATACCCTGACTCTAAAAGGTTTCCGTACCCTCACCTGTACCCTGAACCTTACTGGTTCTCTAACCGTAACCCTAGCCCTAAACATAACGCTAACACCAACCCTACACCATACCCTAACCCGTACACTAATCTTGACCCGTACACCAAAAATTATGCAATGCCATCACACGTACTTTGACACTAACACGTTTCCGTACACTCATGTACCATAAAACTTACCTGTTCGCTAACTCTAACCCTAGCCCTAAACTTAACCCTAACGCCAACCCTACACGTTACCCTAACCCGTACCCTAATCCTAACCCATACACTAACACTACACGTGCCCTAACAGGTACCCTGACCATAACAGTTTTCCGTACACTCACCTGTACCCTAAACCATACCGTTTGCTATCCTTAACCCTAGACCTAAACGTAAAGCTAACCCCATCCCTAAACCTTACCCTAACGCGTACCCAATCCTAACCAGTACACTAACACTAATCCGTGCCTTAACACTTACCCTGACCCTAACACTTTTCCATACCCACACCTGAACCCTAAACCTTACCATTCACTAACCCTAACCCTAGGTCTAAACCTAACCCTAAATGCAACCCCAACCCAACACCTAACCCTAATATGTACCGTAATCCTAATCCTTAAACTAACACTAAGCTGTGCCCTAACACGAACCCTGGCCCTAACGCATTTCCATACACTCACCTGTATTCTAATGTTACCTATTCGCTAACCCTAACACTAGCCCTAAACCTAAACCTAACCCAAACCCTACACCTTACCCTAACCCATACCCTAATCATAACCCATACACTAACACTAACTCGTGCCCTAACACCTACCCTAACCCTACCCCTAACCCTACCCCTAAACCTAACCCTAACCCTAACACTAACCCTAACACTAACCCTAAACTTTACCACTTGTTAACCATAACCCTAGCCCCAAACCTAAACCTAACTACAACCCTACTCCTTACCCTAACACGTACACTAATCTTAACCCGTACACTAACACTAACCCAATACCGCACACGTACTTTGACAATAAGACATTTCCATATGCTCAGCTGTAACCTAAACCTTACGCGTTCACTAAAGTTAACCCCACCCCTAACACTAACCATAACGCCAACCCTACCAATTACCCTAACCCGTACCCTAATCCTAACCTGTAAAACCACACTAAACCCTGCCCTAACACGTACCCTGACACTAACACTTTTCCGTAACCTCACCTGTAACCTACACCTTACCGTTCGCTAACCCTAACCCTAGCCCTAAACCTAGACCAAACCCCAACCGTACACCTTACCCTAACCCGTATGCTAATCCTAAGCCATACACTAACACTGACACGTGTCCTAACACATACACTAACACTAACACTTTTCTGTACCATCACCTGTACCCTAAACCTGACATTTCGCTAACCCTAAACCTAGCCATAAAGCTAACCCTAACCCCAACCCTAAACCTTACCCAAACCGTACCCTAATCCTAACCAGTATACTAATACTAAGCCATGTCCTGACACGTACCCTGACCCTAACACTTTTCCGTACCCTCCCCTGTACCCTAAACCTTACCCATTCGCTAACCCTAACACTAGCCCTAGCCCTAGCCCTAACCCTAACCCCAACCCTACTCCTTACCCTCACCCATACCCTAATCCCAACCCATACACTAACATTAACCCATGCCCTAACACGTACCCTGACCCTAACACTTTTCCGTATCCTCTCCTGTACCCTAAATCTTACCGTTCACTAACCCTAACCCTGGCCCTAAATATAACTCTCACACCAACCTCACAGCATACCCTAACCCGTACACTAAACTTAACCCGTACAAAAAAATTAACCCATGCCCTCACATGTACTTTGACGGTAACACGTTTCCGTACGCTCCCGTGTACCGTAAACCTTACCCGTTTGCTAACTCTAACCCTAGCCCTAACCCTAACCATAACAACAACCCTACCCATTTCCCTAACCTGTACCCTAATCCTTACCCGTACACTAACACTAATCAATGCCCTAACACGTACCCTGACCCTAACACTTTTCCATACCCACTCCTGTACCCTAAATCTTACCATTCACTAACCCTAACCCTATGTCTAAACCTAACCCTAACCCCAACCCTACACCTAACCCTAACACGTACCCTAATCCGAATCTGTACACTAACACTAACATGTGCCCTAACATGAACCCTGACCCTAACTCGTTTCCATAAGCTCACCTGTACCCTAAATGTTACCTATTCGCTAACCCTAACCCCAACCCTACACCTAAACATAACCCCAACCCTACACCTTTCCCTAACCCATACCCTAATCCTGACCCGTACACTAACACTAACCCGTGCCCTAACACGTACCCTGACCCTAACACTTTTCCGTATCCTCTCCAGTACCCTAAATCTTACCGTTCGATAAACCTAGCCCTTTCCCGAAACATAACGCTAACACCCACCTTACACCATACACTAACCCATACACTAATCTTACCCCGTACACCAAAATGAAGCAATGCCCTCACATGTACTTTGACACTAACACGTTTCCGTACCCTCCTGTGTACCGACAACCTTACCTGTTCGCTAACACTAACCCTAGGTCTAAGCCTAACACTATCCACAACCCTACACAAAATCCTAAGCCGTACCCTAATCCTAATCCGTACAATAACACTAACCTGTGCCCTAACACCAAGCCTGACCCTAACTCGTTTCCATATGCTTACCTGTACCCTGAATGTTACCTATTCGCTAACCCTAACCCTAACCCTAAACCTAACCCTAACCCCAATCCTACACCTTACCCTAATCCGTACTGTAATCCTAACCCGTACCCTATACTAATCCGTGCCCTGACACATACATGGACCATAACACTTTTCTGTAACCTCACCTGTACCCTAAACCTTACATTTCGCCAACCCTAACCCTAGCCCTAAAGCTAAATCTAACTCCAACACTACACCTTACCCTAACACGTACACTAATCTTAACCCGTACACTAACACTGACCCATTCCCGCAAATGTATTTTGACCCTAAAACATTTCCGTACCCTCCCCTGTAACCTAAACCTTACCCGGTCTCGAACCCTAACCCTAGCTCTAAATCTAACCCTAACGCCAACCCTACACCTTACCCTAAACAATACCCTAAACCTAAACCGTACACTGACACTAACCAGTGCCCTGAAACGTACCCTGACCCTAACACTTTTCCATACCCTCACCTGCACGCTAAACCTAATCGTTAGGTAACCCTAACTGTAGACTTAAACCTAACCCTAACACCAACCCTACACCCTATTCTAACCCGTACCCTATATTTAACCCTAACACTAACCCATGCCCTCACACGTACTTTGACACTAAAACGTCTCCATACACTCACATGTACCATAAGCCTTAACCGTTCACTAAACCTATCCCTAACCCTAACGCCAACCCTAACCATTACCCTAACCCATACCCTAATCCTAACCATACATTAACACTAACACGTTTCCTAACACATAACCTGACCCAAATGCTTTTCCGTACCCTCAACTGTACCCTAAAACTTACCCGTTCACTAACCCTAAGCCTAGCCCTAAACCTAACCCTAACCCCAACCCCACACCTTACCCTAAACTGTACGCTAATCCTGACACGTACACTGACACTAACAGGTGTCCTAACACATACCCTGACTCTAAAAGGTTTCCGTACCCTCACCTGTACCCTGAACCTTACTGGTTCACTAACCGTAACCGTAGCCCTAAACATAACGCTAACACCAACCCTACACCATACCCTAACCCGTACACTAATCTTGACCCGTACACCAAAATTATGCAATGCCATCACACGTACTTTGACACTAACACGTTTCCGTACACTCATGTACCATAAAACTTACCTGTTCGCTAACTCTAACCCTAGCCCTAAACTTAACCCTAACGCCAACCCTACACATTACCCTAACCCGTACCCTAATCCTAACCCATACACTAACACTACACGTGCCCTAACAGGTACCCTGACCATAACAGTTTTCCGTACACTCACCTGTACCCTAAACCATACCGTTTGCTATCCTTAACCCTAGACCTAAACGTAAAGCTAACCCCATCCCTAAACCTTACCCTAACGCGTACCCAATCCTAACCAGTACACTAACACTAATCCGTGCCTTAACACTTACCCTGACCCTAACACTTTTCCATACCCACACCTGAACCCTAAACCTTACCATTCACTAACCCTAACCCTAGGTCTAAACCTAACCCTAAATGCAACCCCAACCCAACACCTAACCCTAACATGTACCGTAATCCTAATCCTTAAACTAACACTAAGCTGTGCCCTAACACGAACCCTGGCCCTAACGCATTTCCATACACTCACCTGTACTCTAATGTTACCTATTCGCTAACCCTAACACTAGCCCTAAACCTAAACCTAACCCAAAGCCTACACCTTACCCTAACCCATACCCTAATCATAACCCATACACTAACACTAACTCGTGCCCTAACACCTACCCTAACCCTACCCCTAACCCTACCCCTAACGCTAACCCTAACCCTAACACTAACCCTAAACTTTACCATTTGTTAACCATAACCCTAGCCCCAAACCTAAACCTAACTACAACCCTACTCCTTACCCTAACACGTACACTAATCTTAACCCGTACACTAACACTAACCCAATACCGCACACGTACTTTGACAATAAGACATTTCCATATGCTCAGCTGTAACCTAAACCTTACGCGTTCACTAAAGTTAACCCCACCCCTAACACTAACCATAACGCCAACCCTACCAATTACCCTAACCCGTACCCTAATCCTAACCTGTAAACCCACACTAAACCCTGCCCTAACACGTACCCTGACACTAACACTTTTCCGTAACCTCACCTGTAACCTACACCTTACTATTCGCTAACCCTAACCCTAGCCCTAAACCTAGACCAAACCCCAACCGTACACCTTACCCTAACCCGTATGCTAATCCTAAGCCATACACTAACACTGACACGTGTCCTAACACATACACTAACCCTAACACTTTTCTGTACCATCACCTGTACCCTAAACCTGACATTTCGCTAACCCTAAACCTAGCCATAAAGCTAACCCTAACCCCAACCCTAAACCTTACCCAAACCGTACCCTAATCCTAACCAGTATACTAATACTAAGCCATGTCCTGACACGTACCCTGACCCTAACACTTTTCCGTACCCTCACCTGTACCCTAAACCTTACCCATTCGCTAACCCTAACCCTAGCCCTAGCCCTAGCCCTAACCCTAACCCCAACCCTACCCCTTACCCTCACCCGTACCCTAATCCCAACCCATACACTAACATTAACCCATGCCCTAACACGTACCCTGACCCTAACACTTTTCCGTATCCTCTCCTGTACCCTAAATCTTACCATTCGCTAACCCTAACCCTGGCCCTAAACATAACTCTCACACCAACCTCACAGCATACCCTAACCCGTACACTAAACTTAACCTGTACAAAAAAACTAACCCATGCCCTCACATGTACTTTGACGGTAACACGTTTCCGTACGCTCCCGTGTACCGTAAACCTTACCCGTTTGCTAACTCTAACCCTAGCCCTAACCCTAACCATAACAACAACCCTACCCATTTCCCTAACCTGTACCCTAATCCTTACCCGTACACTAACACTAATCAATGCCCTAACACGTAACCTGACCCTAACACTTTTCCATACCCACTCCTGTACCCTAAATCTTACCATTCACTAACCCTAACCCTATGTCTAAACCTAACCCTAACCCCAACCCTACACCTAACCCTAACACGTACCCTAATCCGAATCCGTACACTAACACTAACCTGTGCCCTAACATGAACCCTGACCCTAACTCGTTTCCATAAGCTCACCTGTACCCTAAATGTTACCTATTCGCTAACCCTAAACCCAACCCTACACCTAAACATAACCCCGACCCTACACCTTTCCGTAACCCATACCCTAATCCTGACCCATACACTAACACTAACCCGTGCACTAACACGTACCCTGACCCTAACACTTTTCCGTATCCTCTCCAGTACCCTAAATCTTACCGTTCGCTAAACCTAGCCCTTTCCCTAAACATAATGCTAACACCCACCTTACACCATACACTAACCCATACACTAATCTTACCCCGTACACCAAAATGAAACAATGCCCTCACATGTACTTTGACACTAACACGTTTCCGTACCCTCCTGTGTACCGACAACCTTACCTGTTCGCTAACACTAACCCTAGGTCTAAGCCTAACACTATCCACAACCCTACACAAAATCCTAAGCCGTACCCTAATCCTAATCCGTACAATAACACTAACCTGTGCCCTAACACCAAGCCTGACCCTAACTCGTTTCCATATGCTTACCTGTACCCTGAATGTTACCTATTCGCTAACCCTAACCCTAACCCTAAACCTAACCCTAACCCCAATCCTACACCTTACCCTAATCCGTACTGTAATCCTAACCCGTACCCTATACTAATCCGTGCCCTGACACATACATGGACCATAACACTTTTCTGTAACCTCACCTGTACCCTAAACCTTACATTTCGCCAACCCTAACCCTAGCCCTAAAGCTAAATCTAACTCCAACACTACACCTTACCCTAACACGTACACTAATCTTAACCCGTACAGTAACACTGACCCATTCCCGCAAATGTATTTTGACCCTAAAACATTTCCGTACCCTCCCCTGTAACCTAAACCTTACCCGGTCGTGAACCCTAACCCTAGCTCTAAATCTAACCCTAACGCCAACCCTACACCTTACCCTAAACAATACCCTAAACCTAAACCGTACACTGACACTAACCAGTGCCCTGAAACGTACCCTGACCCTAACACTTTTCCATACCCTCACCTGCACGCTAAACCTAATCGTTAGGTAACCCTAACTGTAGACTTAAACCTAACCCTAACACCAACCCTACACCCTATTCTAACCCGTACCCTATATTTAACCCTAACACTAACCCATGCCCTCACACGTACTTTGACACTAAAACGTCTCCATACACTCACATGTACCATAAGCCTTAACCGTTCACTAAACCTATCCCTAACCCTAATGCCAACCCTAACCATTACCCTAACCCATACCCTAATCCTAACCATACATTAACACTAACACGTTTCCTAACACATAACCTGACACAAATGCTTTTCCGTACCCTCAACTGTACCCTAAAACTTACCCGTTCACTAACCCTAAGCCTAGCCCTAAACCTAACCCTAACCCCAACCCCACACCTTACCCTAAACTGTACGCTAATCCTGACACGTACACTGACACTAACAGGTGTCCTAACACATACCCTGACTCTAAAAGGTTTCCGTACCCTCACCTGTACCCTGAACCTTACTGGTTCTCTAACCGTAACCCTAGCCCTAAACATAACGCTAACACCAACCCTACACCATACCCTAACCCGTACACTAATCTTGACCCGTACACCAAAAATTATGCAATGCCATCACACGTACTTTGACACTAACACGTTTCCGTACACTCATGTACCATAAAACTTACCTGTTCGCTAACTCTAACCCTAGCCCTAAACTTAACCCTAACGCCAACCCTACACGTTACCCTAACCCGTACCCTAATCCTAACCCATACACTAACACTACACGTGCCCTAACAGGTACCCTGACCATAACAGTTTTCCGTACACTCACCTGTACCCTAAACCATACCGTTTGCTATCCTTAACCCTAGACCTAAACGTAAAGCTAACCCCATCCCTAAACCTTACCCTAACGCGTACCCAATCCTAACCAGTACACTAACACTAATCCGTGCCTTAACACTTACCCTGACCCTAACACTTTTCCATACCCACACCTGAACCCTAAACCTTACCATTCACTAACCCTAACCCTAGGTCTAAACCTAACCCTAAATGCAACCCCAACCCAACACCTAACCCTAATATGTACCGTAATCCTAATCCTTAAACTAACACTAAGCTGTGCCCTAACACGAACCCTGGCCCTAACGCATTTCCATACACTCACCTGTACTCTAATGTTACCTATTCGCTAACCCTAACACTAGCCCTAAACCTAAACCTAACCCAAACCCTACACCTTACCCTAACCCATACCCTAATCATAACCCATACACTAACTCTAACTCGTGCCCTAACACCTACCCTAACCCTACCCCTAACCCTACCCCTAAACCTAACCCTAACCCTAACACTAACCCTAACACTAACCCTAAACTTTACCATTTGTTAACCATAACCCTAGCCCCAAACCTAAACCTAACTACAACCCTACTCCTTACCCTAACACGTACACTAATCTTAACCCGTACACTAACACTAACCCAATACCGCACACGTACTTTGACAATAAGACATTTCCATATGCTCAGCTGTAACCTAAACCTTACGCGTTCACTAAAGTTAACCCCACCCCTAACACTAACCATAACGCCAACCCTACCAATTACCCTAACCCGTACCCTAATCCTAACCTGTAAAACCACACTAAACCCTGCCCTAACACGTACCCTGACACTAACCCTTTTCCGTAACCTCACCTGTAACCTACACCTTACCGTTCGCTAACCCTAACCCTAGCCCTAAACCTAGACCAAACCCCAACCATACACCTTACCCTAACCCGTATGCTAATCCTAAGCCATACACTAACACTGACACGTGTCCTAACACATACACTAACCCTAACACTTTTCTGTACCATCACCTGTACCCTAAACCTGACATTTCGCTAACCCTAAACCTAGCCATAAAGCTAACCCTAACCCCAACCCTAAACCTTACCCAAACCGTACCCTAATCCTAACCAGTATACTAATACTAAGCCATGTCCTGACACGTACCCTGACCCTAACACTTTTCCGTACCCTCACCTGTACCCTAAACCTTACCCATTCGCTAACCCTAACACTAGCCCTAGCCCTAGCCCTAACCCTAACCCCAACCCTACTCCTTACCCTCACCCATACCCTAATCCCAACCCATACACTAACATTAACCCATGCCCTAACACGTACCCTGACCCTAACACTTTTCCGTATCCTCTCCTGTACCCTAAATCTTACCGTTCACTAACCCTAACCCTGGCCCTAAATATAACTCTCACACCAACCTCACAGCATACCCTAACCCGTACACTAAACTTAACCCGTACAAAAAAACTAACCCATGCCCTCACATGTACTTTGACGGTAACACGTTTCCGTACGCTCCCGTGTACCGTAAACCTTACCCGTTTGCTAACTCTAACCCTAGCCCTAACCCTAACCATAACAACAACCCTACCCATTTCCCTAACCTGTACCCTAATCCTTACCCGTACACTAACACTAATCAATGCCCTAACACGTACCCTGACCCTAACACTTTTCCATACCCACTCCTGTACCCTAAATCTTACCATTCACTAACCCTAACCCTATGTCTAAACCTAACCCTAACCCCAACCCTACACGTAACCCTAACACGTACCCTAATCCGAATCCGTACACTAACACTAACCTGTGCCCTAACATGAACCCTGACCCTAACTCGTTTCCATAAGCTCACCTGTACCCTAAATGTTACCTATTCGCTAACCCTAACCCCAACCCTACACCTAAACATAACCCCAACCCTACACCTTTCCCTAACCCATACCCTAATCCTGACCCGTACACTAACACTAACACGTGCCCTAACACGTACCCTGACCCTAACACTTTTCCGTATCCTCTCCAGTACCCTAAATCTTACCGTTCGCTAAACCTAGCCCTTTCCCTAAACATAACGCTAACACCCACCTTACACCATACACTAACCCATACACTAATCTTACCCCGTACACCAAAATGAAGCAATGCCCTCACATGTACTTTGACACTAACACGTTTCCGTACCCTCCTGTGTACCGACAACCTTACCTGTTCGCTAACACTAACCCTAGGTCTAAGCCTAACACTATCCACAACCGTACACAAAATCCTAAGCCGTACCCTAATCCTAATCCGTACAATAACACTAACCTGTGCCCTAACACCAAGCCTGACCCTAACTCGTTTCCATATGCTTACCTGTACCCTGAATGTTACCTATTCGCTAACCCTAACCCTAACCCTAAACCTAACCCTAACCCCAATCCTACACCTTACCCTAATCCGTACTGTAATCCTAACCCGTACCCTATACTAATCCGTGCCCTGACACATACATGGACCATAACACTTTTCTGTAACCTCACCTGTACCCTAAACCTTACATTTCGCCAACCCTAACCCTAGCCCTAAAGCTAAATCTAACTCCAACACTACACCTTACCCTAACACGTACACTAATCTTAACCCGTACACTAACACTGACCCATTCCCGCAAATGTATTTTGACCCTAAAACATTTCCGTACCCTCCCCTGTAACCTAAACCTTACCCGGTCGCGAATCCTAACCCTAGCTCTAAATCTAACCCTAACGTCAACCCTACACCTTACCCTAAACAATACCCTAAACCTAAACCGTACACTGACACTAACCAGTGCCCTGAAACGTACCCTGACCCTAACACTTTTCCATACCCTCACCTGCACGCTAAACCTAATCGTTAGGTAACCCTAACTGTAGACTTAAACGTAACCCTAACACCAACCCTACACCCTATTCTAACCCGTACCCTATATTTAACCCTAACACTAACCCATGCCCTCACACGTACTTTGACCCTAAAACGTCTCCATACACTCACATGTACCATAAGCCTTAACCGTTCACTAAACCTATCCCTAACCCTAACGCCAACCCTAACCATTACCCTAACCCATACCCTAATCCTAACCATACATTAACACTAACACGTTTCCTAACACATAACCTGACCCAAATGCTTTTCCGTACCCTCAACTGTACCCTAAAACTTACCCGTTCACTAACCCTAAGCCTAGCCCTAAACCTAACCCTAACCCCAACCCCACACCTTACCCTAAACTGTACGCTAATCCTGACATGTACACTGACACTAACAGGTGTCCTAACACATACCCTGACTCTAAAAGGTTTCCGTACCCTCACCTGTACCCTGAACCTTACTGGTTCTCTAACCGTAACCCTAGCCCTAAACATAACGCTAACACCAACCCTACACCATACCCTAACCCGTACACTAATCTTGACCCGTACACCAAAAATTATGTAATGCCATAACACGTACTTTGACACTAACACGTTTCCGTACACTCATGTACCATAAAACTTACCTGTTCGCTAACTCTAACCCTAGCCCTAAACTTAACCCTAACGCCAACCCTACACGTTACCCTAACCCGTACCCTAATCCTAACCCATACACTAACACTACACGTGCCCTAACAGGTACCCTGACCATAACAGTTTTCCGTACACTCACCTGTACCTAAACCATACCGTTTGCTATCCTTAACCCTAGACCTAAACGTAAAGCTAACCCCATCCCTAAACCTTACCCTAACGCGTACCCAATCCTAACCAGTACACTAACACTAATCCGTGCCTTAACACTTACCCTGACCCTAACACTTTTCCATACCCACACCTGAACCCTAAACCTTACCATTCACTAACCCTAACCCTAGGTCTAAACCTAACCCTAAATGCAACCCCAACCCAACACCTAACCCTAATATGTACCGTAATCCTAATCCTTAAACTAACACTAAGCTGTGCCCTAACACGAACCCTGGCCCTAACGCATTTCCATACACTCACCTGTACTCTAATGTTACCTATTCGCTAACCCTAACACTAGCCCTAAACCTAAACCTAACCCAAACCCTACACCTTACCCTAACCCATACCCTAATCATAACCCATACACTAACACTAACTCGTGCCCTAACACCTACCCTAACCCTACCCCTAACCCTACCCCTAAACCTAACCCTAACCCTAACACTAACCCTAACACTAACCCTAAACTTTACCATTTGTTAACCATAACCCTAGCCCCAAACCTAAACCTAACTACAACCCTACTCCTTACCCTAACACGTACACTAATCTTAACCCGTACACTAACACTAACCCAATACCGCACACATACTTTGACAATAAGACATTTCCATATGCTCAGCTGTAACCTAAACCTTACGCGTTCACTAAAGTTAACCCCACCCCTAACACTAACCATAACACCAACCCTACCAATTACCCTAACCCGTACCCTAATCCTAACCTGTAAAACCACACTAAACCCTGCCCTAACACGTACCCTGACACTAACCCTTTTCCGTAACCTCACCTGTAACCTACACCTTACCGTTCGCTAACCCTAACCCTAGCCCTAAACCTAGACCAAACCCCAACCATACACCTTACCCTAACCCGTATGCTAATCCTAAGCCATACACTAACACTGACACGTGTCCTAACACATACACTAACCCTAACACTTTTCTGTACCATCACCTGTACCCTAAACCTGACATTTCGCTAACCCTAAACCTAGCCATAAAGCTAACCCTAACCCCAACCCTAAACCTTACCCAAACCGTACCCTAATCCTAACCAGTATACTAATACTAAGCCATGTCCTGACACGTACCCTGACCCTAACACTTTTCCGTACCCTCACCTGTACCCTAAACCTTACCCATTCGCTAACCCTAACACTAGCCCTAGCCCTAGCCCTAACCCTAACCCCAACCCTACTCCTTACCCTCACCCATACCCTAATCCCAACCCATACACTAACATTAACCCATGCCCTAACACGTACCCTGACCCTAACACTTTTCCGTATCCTCTCCTGTACCCTAAATCTTACCGTTCACTAACCCTAACCCTGGCCCTAAATATAACTCTCACACCAACCTCACAGCATACCCTAACCCGTACACTAAACTTAACCTGTACAAAAAAACTAACCCATGCCCTCACATGTACTTTGACGGTAACACGTTTCCGTACGCTCCCGTGTACCGTAAACCTTACCCGTTTGCTAACTCTAACCCTAGCCCTAACCCTAACCATAACAACAACCCTACCCATTTCCCTAACCTGTACCCTAATCCTTACCCGTACACTAACACTAATCAATGCCCTAACACGTACCCTGACCCTAACACTTTTCCATACCCACTCCTGTACCCTAAATCTTACCATTCACTACCCCTAAGCCTATGTCTAAACCTAACCCTAACCCCAACCCTACACGTAACCCTAACACGTACCCTAATCCGAATCCGTACACTAACACTAACCTGTGCCCTAACATGAACCCTGACCCTAACTCGTTTCCATAAGCTCACCTGTACCCTAAATGTTACCTATTCGCTAACCCTAACCCCAACCCTACACCTAAACATAACCCCAACCCTACACCTTTCCCTAACCCATACCCTAATCCTGACCCGTACACTAACACTAACCCGTGCCCTAACACGTACCCTGACCCTAACACTTTTCCGTATCCTCTCCAGTACCCTAAATCTTACCGTTCACTAAACCTAGCCCTTTCCCTAAACATAACGCTAACACCCACCTTACACCATACACTAACCCATACACTAATCTTACCCCGTACACCAAAATGAAGCAATGCCCTCACATGTACTTTGACACTAACACGTTTCCGTACCCTCCTGTGTACTGACAACCTTACCTGTTCGCTAACACTAACCCTAGGTCTAAGCCTAACACTATCCACAACCCTACACAAAATCCTAAGCCGTACCCTAATCCTAATCCGTACAATAACACTAACCTGTGCCCTAACACCAAGCCTGACCCTAACTCGTTTCCATATGCTTACCTGTACCCTGAATGTTACCTATTCGCTAACCCTAACCCTAACCCTAAACCTAACCCTAACCCCAATCCTACACCTTACCCTAATCCGTACTGTAATCCTAACCCGTACCCTATACTAATCCGTGCCCTGACACATACATGGACCATAACACTTTTCTGTAACCTCACCTGTACCCTAAACCTTACATTTCGCCAACCCTAACCCTAGCCCTAAAGCTAAATCTAACTCCAACACTACACCTTACCCTAACACGTACACTAATCTTAACCCGTACAGTAACACTGACCCATTCCCGCAAATGTATTTTGACCCTAAAACATTTCCGTACCCTCCCCTGTAACCTAAACCTTACCCGGTCGCTAACCCTAACCCTAGCTCTAAATCTAACCCTAACGTCAACCCTACACCTTACCCTAAACAATACCCTAAACCTAAACCGTACACTGACACTAACCAGTGCCCTGAAACGTACCCTGACCCTAACACTTTTCCATACCCTCACCTGCACGCTAAACCTAATCGTTAGGTAACCCTAACTGTAGACTTAAACCTAACCCTAACACCAACCCTACACCCTATTCTAACCCGTACCCTATATTTAACCCTAACACTAACCCATGCCCTCACATGTACTTTGACACTAAAACGTCTCCATACACTCACATGTACCATAAGCCTTAACCGTTCACTAAACCTATCCCTAACCCTAACGCCAACCCTAACCATTACCCTAACCCATACCCTAATCCTAACCATACATTAACACTAACACGTTTCCTAACACATAACCTGACCCAAATGCTTTTCCGTACCCTCAACTGTACCCTAAAACTTACCCGTTCACTAACCCTAAGCCTAGCCCTAAACCTAACCCTAACCCCAACCCCACACCTTACCCTAAACTGTACGCTAATCCTGACACGTACACCGACACTAACAGGTGTCCTAACACATACCCTGACTCTAAAAGGTTTCCGTACCCTCACCTGTACCCTGAACCTTACTGGTTCACTAAACGTAACCCTAGCCCTAAACATAACGCTAACACCAACCCTACACCATACCCTAACCCGTACACTAATCTTGACCCGTACACCAAAATTATGCAATGCCATCACACGTACTTTGACACTAACACGTTTCCGTACACTCATGTACCATAAAACTTACCTGTTCGCTAACTCTAACCCTAGCCCTAAACTTAACCCTAACGCCAACCCTACACATTACCCTAACCCGTACCCTAATCCTAACCCATACACTAACACTACACGTGCCCTAACAGGTACCCTGACCATAACAGTTTTCCGTACACTCACCTGTACCCTAAACCATACCGTTTGCTATCCTTAACCCTAGACCTGAACGTAAAGCTAACCCCATCCCTAAACCTTACCCTAACGCGTACCCAATCCTAACCAGTACACTAACACTAATCCGTGCCTTAACACTTACCCTGACCCTAACACTTTTCCATACCCACACCTGAACCCTAAACCTTACCATTCACTAACCCTAACCCTAGGTCTAAACCTAACCCTAAATGCAACCCCAACCCAACACCTAACCCTAATATGTACCGTAATCCTAATCCTTAAACTAACACTAAGCTGTGCCCTAACACGAACCCTGGCCCTAACGCATTTCCATACACTCACCTGTACTCTAATGTTACCTATTCGCTAACCCTAACACTAGCCCTAAACCTAAACCTAACCCAAACCCTACACCTTACCCTAACCCATACCCTAATCATAACCCATACACTAACTCTAACTCGTGCCCTAACACCTACCCTAACCCTACCCCTAACCCTACCCCTAAACCTAACCCTAACCCTAACACTAACCCTAACACTAACCCTAAACTTTACCATTTGTTAACCATAACCCTAGCCCCAAACCTAAACCTAACTACAACCCTACTCCTTACCCTAACACGTACACTAATCTTAACCCGTACACTAACACTAACCCAATACCGCACACGTACTTTGACAATAAGACATTTCCATATGCTCAGCTGTAACCTAAACCTTACGCGTTCACTAAAGTTAACCCCACCCCTAACACTAACCATAACGCAAACCCTACCAATTACCCTAACCCGTACCCTAATCCTAACCTGTAAAACCACACTAAACCCTGCCCTAACACGTACCCTGACACTAACCCTTTTCCGTAACCTCACCTGTAACCTACACCTTACCGTTCGCTAACCCTAACCCTAGCCCTAAACGTAGACCAAACCCCAACCATACACCTTACCCTAACCCGTATGCTAATCCTAAGCCATACACTAACACTGACACGTGTCCTAACACATACACTAACCCTAACACTTTTCTGTACCATCACCTGTACCCTAAACCTGACATTTCGCTAACCCTAAACCTAGCCATAAAGCTAACCCTAACCCCAACCCTAAACCTTACCCAAACCGTACCCTAATCCTAACCAGTATACTAATACTAAGCCATGTCCTGACACGTACCCTGACCCTAACACTTTTCCGTACCCTCACCTGTACCCTAAACCTTACCCATTCGCTAACCCTAACACTAGCCCTAGCCCTAGCCCTAACCCTAACCCCAACCCTACTCCTTACCCTCACCCATACCCTAATCCCAACCCATACACTAACATTAAACCATGCCCTAACACGTACCCTGACCCTAACACTTTTCCGTATCCTCTCCTGTACCCTAAATCTTACCGTTCACTAACCCTAACCCTGGCCCTAAATATAACTCTCACACCAACCTCACAGCATACCCTAACCCGTACACTAAACTTAACCCGTACAAAAAAACTAACCCATGCCCTCACATGTACTTTGACGGTAACACGTTTCCGTACGCTCCCGTGTACCGTAAACCTTACCCGTTTGCTAACTCTAACCCTAGCCCTAACCCTAACCATAACAACAACCCTACCCATTTCCCTAACCTGTACCCTAATCCTTACCCGTACACTAACACTAATCAATGCCCTAACACGTACCCTGACCCTAACACTTTTCCATACCCACTCCTGTACCCTAAATCTTACCATTCACTAACCCTAACCCTATGTCTAAACCTAACCCTAACCCCAACCCTACACGTAACCCTAACACGTACCCTAATCCGAATCCGTACACTAACACTAACCTGTGCCCTAACATGAACCCTGACCCTAACTCGTTTCCATAAGCTCACCTGTACCCTAAATGTTACCTATTCGCTAACCCTAACCCCAACCCTACACCTAAACATAACCCCAACCCTACACCTTTCCCTAACCCATACCCTAATCCTGACCCGTACACTAACACTAACCCGTGCCCTAACACGTACCCTGACCCTAACACTTTTCCGTATCCTCTCCAGTACCCTAAATCTTACCGTTCGCTAAACCTAGCCCTTTCCCTAAACATAACGCTAACACCCACCTTACACCATACACTAACCCATACACTAATCTTACCCCGTACACCAAAATGAAGCAATGCCCTCACATGTACTTTGACACTAACACGTTTCCGTACCCTCCTGTGTACCGACAACCTTACCTGTTCGCTAACACTAACCCTAGGTCTAAGCCTAACACTATCCACAACCGTACACAAAATCCTAAGCCGTACCCTAATCCTAATCCGTACAATAACACTAACCTGTGCCCTAACACCAAGCCTGACCCTAACTCGTTTCCATATGCTTACCTGTACCCTGAATGTTACCTATTCGCTAACCCTAACCCTAACCCTAAACCTAACCCTAACCCCAATCCTACACCTTACCCTAATCCGTACTGTAATCCTAACCCGTACCCTATACTAATCCGTGCCCTGACACATACATGGACCATAACACTTTTCTGTAACCTCACCTGTACCCTAAACCTTACATTTCGCCAACCCTAACCCTAGCCCTAAAGCTAAATCTAACTCCAACACTACACCTTACCCTAACACGTACACTAATCTTAACCCGTACACTAACACTGACCCATTCCCGCAAATGTATTTTGACCCTAAAACATTTCCGTACCCTCCCCTGTAACCTAAACCTTACCCGGTCGCGAATCCTAACCCTAGCTCTAAATCTAACCCTAACGTCAACCCTACACCTTACCCTAAACAATACCCTAAACCTAAACCGTACACTGACACTAACCAGTGCCCTGAAACGTACCCTGACCCTAACACTTTTCCATACCCTCACCTGCACGCTAAACCTAATCGTTAGGTAACCCTAACTGTAGACTTAAACCTAACCCTAACACCAACCCTACACCCTATTCTAACCCGTACCCTATATTTAACCCTAACACTAACCCATGCCCTCACACGTACTTTGACACTAAAACGTCTCCATACACTCACATGTACCATAAGCCTTAACCGTTCACTAAACCTATCCCTAACCCTAACGCCAACCCTAACCATTACCCTAACCCATACCCTAATCCTAACCATACATTAACACTAACACGTTTCCTAACACATAACCTGACCCAAATGCTTTTCCGTACCCTCAACTGTACCCTAAAACTTACCCGTTCACTAACCCTAAGCCTAGCCCTAAACCTAACCCTAACCCCAACCCCACACCTTACCCTAAACTGTACGCTAATCCTGACACGTACACTGACACTAACAGGTGTCCTAACACATACCCTGACTCTAAAAGGTTTCCGTACCCTCACCTGTACCCTGAACCTTACTGGTTCTCTAACCGTAACCCTAGCCCTAAACATAACGCTAACACCAACCCTACACCATACCCTAACCCGTACACTAATCTTGACCCGTACACCAAAAATTATGTAATGCCATAACACGTACTTTGACACTAACACGTTTCCGTACACTCATGTACCATAAAACTTACCTGTTCGCTAACTCTAACCCTAGCCCTAAACTTAACCCTAATGCCAACCCTACACGTTACCCTAACCCGTACCCTAATCCTAACCCATACACTAACACTACACGTGCCCTAACAGGTACCCTGACCATAACAGTTTTCCGTACACTCACCTGTACCCTAAACCATACCGTTTGCTATCCTTAACCCTAGACCTAAACGTAAAGCTAACCCCATCCCTAAACCTTACCCTAACGCGTACCCAATCCTAACCAGTACACTAACACTAATCCGTGCCTTAACACTTACCCTGACCCTAACACTTTTCCATACCCACACCTGAACCCTAAACCTTACCATTCACTAACCCTAACCCTAGGTCTAAACCTAACCCAAAATGCAACCCCAACCCAACACCTAACCCTAATATGTACCGTAATCCTAATCCTTAAACTAACACTAAGCTGTGCCCTAACACGAACCCTGGCCCTAACGCATTTCCATACACTCACCTGTACTCTAATGTTACCTATTCGCTAACCCTAACACTAGCCCTAAACCTAAACCTAACCCAAACCCTACACCTTACCCTAACCCATACCCTAATCATAACCCATACACTAACACTAACTCGTGCCCTAACACCTACCCTAACCCTACCCCTAACCCTACCCCTAAACCTAACCCTAACCCTAACACTAACCCTAAACTTTACCATTTGTTAACCATAACCCTAGCCCCAAACCTAAACCTAACTACAACCCTACTCCTTACCCTAACACGTACACTAATCTTAACCCGTACACTAACACTAACCCAATACCGCACACGTACTTTGACAATAAGACATTTCCATATGCTCAGCTGTAACCTAAACCTTACGCGTTCACTAAAGTTAACCCCACCCCTAACACTAACCATAACGCCAACCCTACCAATTACCCTAACCCGTACCCTAATCCTAACCTGTAAAACCACACTAAACCCTGCCCTAACACGTACCCTGACACTAACCCTTTTCCGTAACCTCACCTGTAACCTACACCTTACCGTTCGCTAACCCTAACCCTAGCCCTAAACCTAGACCAAACCCCAACCATACACCTTACCCTAACCCGTATGCTAATCCTAAGCCATACACTAACACTGACACGTGTCCTAACACATACACTAACCCTAACACTTTTCTGTACCATCACCTGTACCCTAAACCTGACATTTCGCTAACCCTAAACCTAGCCATAAAGCTAACCCTAACCCCAACCCTAAACCTTACCCAAACCGTACCCTAATCCTAACCAGTATACTAATACTAAGCCATGTCCTGACACATACCCTGACCCTAACACTTTTCCGTACCCTCACCTGTACCCTAAACCTTACCCATTCGCTAACCCTAACACTAGCCCTAGCCCTAGCCCTAACCCTAACCCCAACCCTACTCCTTACCCTCACCCATACCCTAATCCCAACCCATACACTAACATTAACCCATGCCCTAACACGTACCCTGACCCTAACACTTTTCCGTATCCTCTCCTGTACCCTAAATCTTACCGTTCACTAACCCTAACCCTGGCCCTAAATATAACTCTCACACCAACCTCACAGCATACCCTAACCCGTACACTAAACTTAACCCGTACAAAAAAACTAACCCATGCCCTCACATGTACTTTGACGGTAACACGTTTCCGTACGCTCCCGTGTACCGTAAACCTTACCCGTTTGCTAACTCTAACCCTAGCCCTAACCCTAACCATAACAACAACCCTACCCATTTCCCTAACCTGTACCCTAATCCTTACCCGTACACTAACACTAATCAATGCCCTAACACGTACCCTGACCCTAACACTTTTCCATACCCACTCCTGTACCCTAAATCTTACCATTCACTACCCCTAAGCCTATGTCTAAACCTAACCCTAACCCCAACCCTACACGTAACCCTAACACGTACCCTAATCCGAATCCGTACACTAACACTAACCTGTGCCCTAACATGAACCCTGACCCTAACTCGTTTCCATAAGCTCACCTGTACCCTAAATGTTACCTATTCGCTAACCCTAACCCCAACCCTACACCTAAACATAACCCCAACCCTACACCTTTCCCTAACCCATACCCTAATCCTGACCCGTACACTAACACTAACCCGTGCCCTAACACGTACCCTGACCCTAACACTTTTCCGTATCCTCTCCAGTACCCTAAATCTTACCGTTCGCTAAACCTAGCCCTTTCCCTAAACATAACGCTAACACCCACCTTACACCATACACTAACCCATACACTAATCTTACCCCGTACACCAAAATGAAGCAATGCCCTCACATGTACTTTGACACTAACACGTTTCCGTACCCTCCTGTGTACTGACAACCTTACCTGTTCGCTAACACTAACCCTAGGTCTAAGCCTAACACTATCCACAACCGTACACAAAATCCTAAGCCGTACCCTAATCCTAATCCGTACAATAACACTAACCTGTGCCCTAACACCAAGCCTGACCCTAACTCGTTTCCATATGCTTACCTGTACCCTGAATGTTACCTATTCGCTAACCCTAACCCTAACCCTAAACCTAACCCTAACCCCAATCCTACACCTTACCCTAATCCGTACTGTAATCCTAACCCGTACCCTATACTAATCCGTGCCCTGACACATACATGGACCATAACACTTTTCTGTAACCTCACCTGTACCCTAAACCTTACATTTCGCCAACCCTAACCCTAGCCCTAAAGCTAAATCTAACTCCAACACTACACCTTACCCTAACACGTACACTAATCTTAACCCGTACAGTAACACTGACCCATTCCCGCAAATGTATTTTGACCCTAAAACATTTCCGTACCCTCCCCTGTAACCTAAACCTTACCCGGTCGCTAACCCTAACCCTAGCTCTAAATCTATCCCTAACGTCAACCCTACACCTTACCCTAAACAATACCCTAAACCTAAACCGTACACTGACACTAACCAGTGCCCTGAAACGTACCCTGACCCTAACACTTTTCCATACCCTCACCTGCACGCTAAACCTAATCGTTAGGTAACCCTAACTGTAGACTTAAACGTAACCCTAACACCAACCCTACACCCTATTCTAACCCGTACCCTATATTTAACCCTAACACTAACCCATGCCCTCACACGTACTTTGACACTAAAACGTCTCCATACACTCACATGTACCATAAGCCTTAACCGTTCACTAAACCTATCCCTAACCCTAACGCCAACCCTAACCATTACCCTAACCCATACCCTAATCCTAACCATACATTAACACTAACACGTTTCCTAACACATAACCTGACCCAAATGCTTTTCCGTACCCTCAACTGTACCCTAAAACTTACCCGTTCACTAACCCTAAGCCTAGCCCTAAACCTAACCCTAACCCCAACCCCACACCTTACCCTAAACTGTACGCTAATCCTGACACGTACACTGACACTAACAGGTGTCCTAACACATACCCTGACTCTAAAAGGTTTCCGTACCCTCACCTGTACCCTGAACCTTACTGGTTCACTAAACGTAACCCTAGCCCTAAACATAACGCTAACACCAACCCTACACCATACCCTAACCCGTACACTAATCTTGACCCGTACACAATAATTATGCAATGCCATCACACGTACTTTGACACTAACACGTTTCCGTACACTCATGTACCATAAAACTTACCTGTTCGCTAACTCTAACCCTAGCCCTAAACTTAACCCTAACGCCAACCCTACACATTACCCTAACCCTTACCCTAATCCTAACCCATACACTAACACTACACGTGCCCTAACAGGTACCCTGACCATAACAGTTTTCCGTACACTCACCTGTACCCTAAACCATACCGTTTGCTATCCTTAACCCTAGACCTGAACGTAAAGCTAACCCCATCCCTAAACCTTACCCTAACGCGTACCCAATCCTAACCAGTACACTAACACTAATCCGTGCCTTAACACTTACCCTGACCCTAACACTTTTCCATACCCACACCTGAACCCTAAACCTTACCATTCACTAACCCTAACCCTAGGTCTAAACCTAACCCTAAATGCAACCCCAACCCAACACCTAACCCTAACATGTACCGTAATCCTAATCCTTAAACTAACACTAAGCTGTGCCCTAACACGAACCCTGGCCCTAACGCATTTCCATACGCTCACCTGTACTCTAATGTTACCTATTCGCTAACCCTAACACTAGCCCTAAACCTAAACCTAACCCAAAGCCTACACCTTACCCTAACCCATACCCTAATCATAACCCATACACTAACACTAACTCGTGCCCTAACACCTACCCTAACCCTACCCCTAACCCTAACACTAACCCTAAAACTAACCCTAAACTTTACCATTTGTTAACCATAACCCTAGCCCCAAACCTAAACCTAACTACAACCCTACTCCTTACCCTAACACGTACACGAATCTTAACCCGTACACTAACACTAACCCAATACCGCACACGTACTTTGACAATAAGACATTTCCATATGCTCAGCTGTAACCTAAACCTTACGCGTTCACTAAAGTTAACCCCACCCCTAACACTAACCATAACGCCAACCCTACCAATTACCCTAACCCGTACCCTAATCCTAACCTGTAAACCCACACTAAACCCTGCCCTAACACGTACCCTGACACTAACACTTTTACGTAACCTCACCTGTAACCTACACCTTACCGTTCGCTAACCCTAACCCTAGCCCTAAACCTAGACCAAACCCCAACCGTACACCTTACCCTAACCCGTATGCTAATCCTAAGCCATACACTAACACTGACACGTGTCCTAACACATACACTAACCCTAACACTTTTCTGTACCTTCACCTGTACCCTAAACCTGACATTTCGCTAACCCTAAACCTAGCCATAAAGCTAAACCTAACCCCAACCCTAAACCTTACCCAAACCGTACCCTAATCCTAACCAGTATACTAATACTAAGCCATGTCCTGACAAGTACCCTGACCCTAACACTTTTCCGTACCCTCACCTGTACCCTAAACCTTACCCATTCGCTAACCCTAACCCTAGCCCTAGCCCTAGCCCTAACCCTAACCCCAACCCTACCCCTTACCCTCACCCGTACCCTAATCCCAACCCATACACTAACATTAACCCATGCCCTAACACGTACCCTGACCCTAACACTTTTCCGTATCCTCTCCTGTACCCTAAATCTTACCGTTCGCTAACCCTAACCCTGGCCCTAAACATAACTCTCACACCAACCTCACAGCATACCCTAACCCGTACACTAAACTTAACCTGTACAAAAAAACTAACCCATGCCCTCACATGTACTTTGACGGTAACACGTTTCCGTACGCTCCCGTGTACCGTAAACCTTACCCGTTTGCTAACTCTAACCCTAGCCCTAACCCTAACCATAACAACAACCCTACCCATTTCCCTAACCTGTACCCTAATCCTTACCCGTACACTAACACTAATCAATGCCCTAACACGTACCCTGACCCTAACACTTTTCCATACCCACTCCTGTACCCTAAATCTTACCATTCACTAACCCTAACCCTATGTCTAAACCTAACCCTAACCCCAACCCTACACCTAACCCTAACACGTACCCTAATCCGAATCCGTACACTAACACTAACCTGTGCCCTAACATGAACCCTGACCCTAACTCGTTTCCATAAGCTCACCTGTACCCTAAATGTTACCTATTCGCTAACCCTAAACCCAACCCTACACCTAAACATAACCCCGACCCTACACCTTTCCCTAACCCATACCCTAATCCTGACCCATACACTAACACTAACCCGTGCACTAACACGTACCCTGACCCGAACACTTTTCCGTATCCTCTCCAGTACCCTAAATCTTACCGTTCGCTAAACCTAGCCCTTTCCCTAAACATAACGCTAACACCCACCTTACACCATACACTAACCCATACACTAATCTTACCCCGTACACCAAAATGAAGCAATGCCCTCACATGTACTTTGACACTAACACGTTTCCGTACCCTCCTGTGTACCGACAACCTTACCTGTTCGCTAACACTAACCCTAGGTCTAAGCCTAACACTATCCACAACCCTACACAAAATCCTAAGCCGTACCCTAATCCTAATCCGTACAATAACACTAACCTGTGCCCTAACACCAAGCCTGACCCTAACTCGTTTCCATATGCTTACCTGTACCCTGAATGTTACCTATTCGCTAACCCTAACCCTAACCCTAAACCTAACCCTAACCCCAATCCTACACCTTACCCTAATCCGTACTGTAATCCTAACCCGTACCCTATACTAATCCGTGCCCTGACACATACATGGACCATAACACTTTTCTGTAACCTCACCTGTACCCTAAACCTTACATTTCGCCAACCCTAACCCTAGCCCTAAAGCTAAATCTAACTCCAACACTACACCTTACCCTAACACGTACACTAATCTTAACCCGTACAGTAACACTGACCCATTCCCGCAAATGTATTTTGACCCTAAAACATTTCCGTACCCTCCCCTGTAACCTAAACCTTACCCGGTCGCTAACCCTAACCCTAGCTCTAAATCTAACCCTAACGCCAACCCTACACCTTACCCTAAACAATACCCTAAACCTAAACCATACACTGACACTAACCAGTGCCCTGAAACGTACCCTGACCCTAACACTTTTCCATACCCTCACCTGCACGCTAAACCTAATCGTTAGGTAACCCTAACTGTAGACTTAAACCTAACCCTAACACCAACCCTACACCCTATTCTAACCCGTACCCTATATTTAACCCTAACACTAACCCATGCCCTCACACGTACTTTGACACTAAAACGTCTCCATACACTCACATGTACCATAAGCCTTAACCGTTCACTAAACCTATCCCTAACCCTAACGCCAACCCTAACCATTACCCTAACCCATACCCTAATCCTAACCATACATTAACACTAACACGTTTCCTAACACATAACCTGACACAAATGCTTTTCCGTACCCTCAACTGTACCCTAAAACTTACCCGTTCACTAACCCTAAGCCTAGCCCTAAACCTAACCCTAACCCCAACCCCACACCTTACCCTAAACTGTACGCTAATCCTGACACGTACACTGACACTAACAGGTGTCCTAACACATACCCTGACTCTAAAAGGTTTCCGTACCCTCACCTGTACCCTGAACCTTACTGGTTCTCTAACCGTAACCCTAGCCCTAAACATAACGCTAACACCAACCCTACACCATACCCTAACCCGTACACTAATCTTGACCCGTACACCAAAAATTATGCAATGCCATCACACGTACTTTGACACTAACACGTTTCCGTACACTCATGTACCATAAAACTTACCTGTTCGCTAACTCTAACCCTAGCCCTAAACTTAACCCTAACGCCAACCCTACACGTTACCCTAACCCGTACCCTAATCCTAACCCATACACTAACACTACATGTGCCCTAACAGGTACCCTGACCATAACAGTTTTCCGTACACTCACCTGTACCCTAAACCATACCGTTTGCTATCCTTAACCGTAGACCTAAACGTAAAGCTAACCCCATCCCTAAACCTTACCCTAACGCGTACCCAATCCTAACCAGTACACTAACACTAATCCGTGCCTTAACACTTACCCTGACCCTAACACTTTTCCATACCCACACCTGAACCCTAAACCTTACCATTCACTAACCCTAACCCTAGGTCTAAACCTAACCCTAAATGCAACCCCAACCCAACACCTAACCCTAATATGTACCGTAATCCTAATCCTTAAACTAACACTAAGCTGTGCCCTAACACGAACCCTGGCCCTAACGCATTTCCATACACTCACCTGTACTCTAATGTTACCTATTCGCTAACCCTAACACTAGCCCTAAACCTAAACCTAACCCAAACCCTACACCTTACCCTAACCCATACCCTAATCATAACCCATACACTAACTCTAACTCGTGCCCTAACACCTACCCTAACCCTACCCCTAACCCTACCCCTAAACCTAACCCTAACCCTAACACTAACCCTAACACTAACCGTAAACTTTACCATTTGTTAACCATAACCCTAGCCCCAAACCTAAACCTAACTACAACCCTACTCCTTACCCTAACACGTACACTAATCTTAACCCGTACACTAACACTAACCCAATACCGCACACGTACTTTGACAATAAGACATTTCCATATGCTCAGCTGTAACCTAAACCTTACGCGTTCACTAAAGTTAACCCCACCCCTAACACTAACCATAACGCCAACCCTACCAATTACCCTAACCCGTACCCTAATCCTAACCTGTAAAACCACACTAAACCCTGCCCTAACACGTACCCTGACACTAACCCTTTTCCGTAACCTCACCTGTAACCTACACCTTACCGTTCGCTAACCCTAACCCTAGCCCTAAACGTAGACCAAACCCCAACCATACACCTTACCCTAACCCGTATGCTAATCCTAAGCCATACACTAACACTGACACGTGTCCTAACACATACACTAACCCTAACACTTTTCTGTACCATCACCTGTACCCTAAACCTGACATTTCGCTAACCCTAAACCTAGCCATAAAGCTAACCCTAACCCCAACCCTAAACCTTACCCAAACCGTACCCTAATCCTAACCAGTATACTAATACTAAGCCATGTCCTGACACGTACCCTGACCCTAACACTTTTCCGTACCCTCACCTGTACCCTAAACCTTACCCATTCGCTAACCCTAACACTAGCCCTAGCCCTAGCCCTAACCCTAACCCCAACCCTACTCCTTACCCTCACCCATACCCTAATCCCAACCCATACACTAACATTAACCCATGCCCTAACACGTACCCTGACCCTAACACTTTTCCGTATCCTCTCCTGTACCCTAAATCTTACCGTTCACTAACCCTAACCCTGGCCCTAAATATAACTCTCACACCAACCTCACAGCATACCCTAACCCGTACACTAAACTTAACCCGTACAAAAAAACTAACCCATGCCCTCACATGTACTTTGACGGTAACACGTTTCCGTACGCTCCCGTGTACCGTAAACCTTACCCGTTTGCTAACTCTAACCCTAGCCCTAACCCTAACCATAACAACAACCCTACCCATTTCCCTAACCTGTACCCTAATCCTTACCCGTACACTAACACTAATCAATGCACTAACACGTACCCTGACCCTAACACTTTTCCATACCCACTCCTGTACCCTAAATCTTACCATTCACTAACCCTAACCCTATGTCTAAACCTAACCCTAACCCCAACCCTACACGTAACCCTAACACGTACCCTAATCCGAATCCGTACACTAACACTAACCTGTGCCCTAACATGAACCCTGACCCTAACTCGTTTCCATAAGCTCACCTGTACCCTAAATGTTACCTATTCGCTAACCCTAACCCCAACCCTACACCTAAACATAACCCCAACCCTACACCTTTCCCTAACCCATACCCTAATCCTGACCCGTACACTAACACTAACCCGTGCCCTAACACGTACCCTGACCCTAACACTTTTCCGTATCCTCTCCAGTACCCTAAATCTTACCGTTCGCTAAACCTAGCCCTTTCCCTAAACATAACGCTAACACCCACCTTACACCATACACTAACCCATACACTAATCTTACCCCGTACACCAAAATGAAGCAATGCCCTCACATGTACTTTGACACTAACACGTTTCCGTACCCTCCTGTGTACCGACAACCTTACCTGTTCGCTAACACTAACCCTAGGTCTAAGCCTAACACTATCCACAACCGTACACAAAATCCTAAGCCGTACCCTAATCCTAATCCGTACAATAACACTAACCTGTGCCCTAACACCAAGCCTGACCCTAACTCGTTTCCATATGCTTACCTGTACCCTGAATGTTACCTATTCGCTAACCCTAACCCTAACCCTAAACCTAACCCTAACCCCAATCCTACACCTTACCCTAATCCGTACTGTAATCCTAACCCGTACCCTATACTAATCCGTGCCCTGACACATACATGGACCATAACACTTTTCTGTAACCTCACCTGTACCCTAAACCTTACATTTCACCAACCCTAACCCTAGCCCTAAAGCTAAATCTAACTCCAACACTACACCTTACCCTAACACGTACACTAATCTTAACCCGTACACTAACACTGACCCATTCCCGCAAATGTATTTTGACCCTAAAACATTTCCGTACCCTCCCCTGTAACCTAAACCTTACCCGGTCGCGAATCCTAACCCTAGCTCTAAATCTAACCCTAACGTCAACCCTACACCTTACCCTAAACAATACCCTAAACCTAAACCGTACACTGACACTAACCAGTGCCCTGAAACGTACCCTGACCCTAACACTTTTCCATACCCTCACCTGCACGCTAAACCTAATCGTTAGGTAACCCTAACTGTAGACTTAAACCTAACCCTAACACCAACCCTACACCCTATTCTAACCCGTACCCTATATTTAACCCTAACACTAACCCATGCCCTCACACGTACTTTGACACTAAAACGTCTCCATACACTCACATGTACCATAAGCCTTAACCGTTCACTAAACCTATCCCTAACCCTAACGCCAACCCTAACCATTACCCTAACCCATACCCTAATCCTAACCATACATTAACACTAACACGTTTCCTAACACATAACCTGACACAAATGCTTTTCCGTACCCTCAACTGTACCCTAAAACTTACCCGTTCACTAACCCTAAGCCTAGCCCTAAACCTAACCCTAACCCCAACCCCACACCTTACCCTAAACTGTACGCTAATCCTGACACGTACACTGACACTAACAGGTGTCCTAACACATACCCTGACTCTAAAAGGTTTCCGTACCCTCACCTGTACCCTGAACCTTACTGGTTCTCTAACCGTAACCCTAGCCCTAAACATAACGCTAACACCAACCCTACACCATACCCTAACCCGTACACTAATCTTGACCCGTACACCAAAAATTATGCAATGCCATCACACGTACTTTGACACTAACACGTTTCCGTACACTCATGTACCATAAAACTTACCTGTTCGCTAACTCTAACCCTAGCCCTAAACTTAACCCTAACGCCAACCCTACACGTTACCCTAACCCGTACCCTAATCCTAACCCATACACTAACACTACATGTGCCCTAACAGGTACCCTGACCATAACAGTTTTCCGTACACTCACCTGTACCCTAAACCATACCGTTTGCTATCCTTAACCCTAGACCTAAACGTAAAGCTAACCCCATCCCTAAACCTTACCCTAACGCGTACCCAATCCTAACCAGTACACTAACACTAATCCGTGCCTTAACACTTACCCTGACCCTAACACTTTTCCATACCCACACCTGAACCCTAAACCTTACCATTCACTAACCCTAACCCTAGGTCTAAACCTAACCCTAAATGCAACCCCAACCCAACACCTAACCCTAATATGTACCGTAATCCTAATCCTTAAACTAACACTAAGCTGTGCCCTAACACGAACCCTGGCCCTAACGCATTTCCATACACTCACCTGTACTCTAATGTTACCTATTCGCTAACCCTAACACTAGCCCTAAACCTAAACCTAACCCAAACCCTACACCTTACCCTAACCCATACCCTAATCATAACCCATACACTAACTCTAACTCGTGCCCTAACACCTACCCTAACCCTACCCCTAACCCTACCCCTAAACCTAACCCTAACCCTAACACTAACCCTAACACTAACCGTAAACTTTACCATTTGTTAACCATAACCCTAGCCCCAAACCTAAACCTAACTACAACCCTACTCCTTACCCTAACACGTACACTAATCTTAACCCGTACACTAACACTAACCCAATACCGCACACGTACTTTGACAATAAGACATTTCCATATGCTCAGCTGTAACCTAAACCTTACGCGTTCACTAAAGTTAACCCCACCCCTAACACTAACCATAACGCCAACCCTACCAATTACCCTAACCCGTACCCTAATCCTAACCTGTAAAACCACACTAAACCCTGCCCTAACACGTACCCTGACACTAACCCTTTTCCGTAACCTCACCTGTAACCTACACCTTACCGTTCGCTAACCCTAACCCTAGCCCTAAACGTAGACCAAACCCCAACCATACACCTTACCCTAACCCGTATGCTAATCCTAAGCCATACACTAACACTGACACGTGTCCTAACACATACACTAACCCTAACACTTTTCTGTACCATCACCTGTACCCTAAACCTGACATTTCGCTAACCCTAAACCTAGCCATAAAGCTAACCCTAACCCCAACCCTAAACCTTACCCAAACCGTACCCTAATCCTAACCAGTATACTAATACTAAGCCATGTCCTGACACGTACCCTGACCCTAACACTTTTCCGTACCCTCACCTGTACCCTAAACCTTACCCATTCGCTAACCCTAACACTAGCCCTAGCCCTAGCCCTAACCCTAACCCCAACCCTACTCCTTACCCTCACCCATACCCTAATCCCAACCCATACACTAACATTAACCCATGCCCTAACACGTACCCTGACCCTAACACTTTTCCGTATCCTCTCCTGTACCCTAAATCTTACCGTTCACTAACCCTAACCCTGGCCCTAAATATAACTCTCACACCAACCTCACAGCATACCCTAACCCGTACACTAAACTTAACCCGTACAAAAAAACTAACCCATGCCCTCACATGTACTTTGACGGTAACACGTTTCCGTACGCTCCCGTGTACCGTAAACCTTACCCGTTTGCTAACTCTAACCCTAGCCCTAACCCTAACCATAACAACAACCCTACCCATTTCCCTAACCTGTACCCTAATCCTTACCCGTACACTAACACTAATCAATGCCCTAACACGTACCCTGACCCTAACACTTTTCCATACCCACTCCTGTACCCTAAATCTTACCATTCACTAACCCTAACCCTATGTCTAAACCTAACCCTAACCCCAACCCTACACGTAACCCTAACACGTACCCTAATCCGAATCCGTACACTAACACTAACCTGTGCCCTAACATGAACCCTGACCCTAACTCGTTTCCATAAGCTCACCTGTACCCTAAATGTTACCTATTCGCTAACCCTAACCCCAACCCTACACCTAAACATAACCCCAACCCTACACCTTTCCCTAACCCATACCCTAATCCTGACCCGTACACTAACACTAACCCGTGCCCTAACACGTACCCTGACCCTAACACTTTTCCGTATCCTCTCCAGTACCCTAAATCTTACCGTTCGCTAAACCTAGCCCTTTCCCTAAACATAACGCTAACACCCACCTTACACCATACACTAACCCATACACTAATCTTACCCCGTACACCAAAATGAAGCAATGCCCTCACATGTACTTTGACACTAACACGTTTCCGTACCCTCCTGTGTACCGACAACCTTACCTGTTCGCTAACACTAACCCTAGGTCTAAGCCTAACACTATCCACAACCGTACACAAAATCCTAAGCCGTACCCTAATCCTAATCCGTACAATAACACTAACCTGTGCCCTAACACCAAGCCTGACCCTAACTCGTTTCCATATGCTTACCTGTACCCTGAATGTTACCTATTCGCTAACCCTAACCCTAACCCTAAACCTAACCCTAACCCCAATCCTACACCTTACCCTAATCCGTACTGTAATCCTAACCCGTACCCTATACTAATCCGTGCCCTGACACATACATGGACCATAACACTTTTCTGTAACCTCACCTGTACCCTAAACCTTACATTTCGCCAACCCTAACCCTAGCCCTAAAGCTAAATCTAACTCCAACACTACACCTTACCCTAACACGTACACTAATCTTAACCCGTACACTAACACTGACCCATTCCCGCAAATGTATTTTGACCCTAAAACATTTCCGTACCCTCCCCTGTAACCTAAACCTTACCCGGTCGCGAATCCTAACCCTAGCTCTAAATCTAACCCTAACGTCAACCCTACACCTTACCCTAAACAATACCCTAAACCTAAACCGTACACTGACACTAACCAGTGCCCTGAAACGTACCCTGACCCTAACACTTTTCCATACCCTCACCTGCACGCTAAACCTAATCGTTAGGTAACCCTAACTGTAGACTTAAACCTAACCCTAACACCAACCCTACACCCTATTCTAACCCGTACCCTATATTTAACCCTAACACTAACCCATGCCCTCACACGTACTTTGACACTAAAACGTCTCCATACACTCACATGTACCATAAGCCTTAACCGTTCACTAAACCTATCCCTAACCCTAACGCCAACCCTAACCATTACCCTAACCCATACCCTAATCCTAACCATACATTAACACTAACACGTTTCCTAACACATAACCTGACCCAAATGCTTTTCCGTACCCTCAACTGTACCCTAAAACTTACCCGTTCACTAACCCTAAGCCTAGCCCTAAACCTAACCCTAACCCCAACCCCACACCTTACCCTAAACTGTACGCTAATCCTGACACGTACACTGACACTAACAGGTGTCCTAACACATACCCTGACTCTAAAAGGTTTCCGTACCCTCACCTGTACCCTGAACCTTACTGGTTCTCTAACCGTAACCCTAGCCCTAAACATAACGCTAACACCAACCCTACACCATACCCTAACCCGTACACTAATCTTGACCCGTACACCAAAAATTATGTAATGCCATAACACGTACTTTGACACTAACACGTTTCCGTACACTCATGTACCATAAAACTTACCTGTTCGCTAACTCTAACCCTAGCCCTAAACTTAACCCTAACGCCAACCCTACACGTTACCCTAACCCGTACCCTAATCCTAACCCATACACTAACACTACACGTGCCCTAACAGGTACCCTGACCATAACAGTTTTCCGTACACTCACCTGTACCCTAAACCATACCGTTTGCTATCCTTAACCCTAGACCTAAACGTAAAGCTAACCCCATCCCTAAACCTTACCCTAACGCGTACCCAATCCTAACCAGTACACTAACACTAATCCGTGCCTTAACACTTACCCTGACCCTAACAGTTTTCCATACCCACACCTGAACCCTAAACCTTACCATTCACTAACCCTAACCCTAGGTCTAAACCTAACCCTAAATGCAACCCCAACCCAACACCTAACCCTAATATGTACCGTAATCCTAATCCTTAAACTAACACTAAGCTGTGCCCTAACACGAACCCTGGCCCTAACGCATTTCCATACACTCACCTGTACTCTAATGTTACCTATTCGCTAACCCTAACACTAGCCCTAAACCTAAACCTAACCCAAACCCTACACCTTACCCTAACCCATACCCTAATCATAACCCATACACTAACACTAACTCGTGCCCTAACACCTACCCTAACCCTACCCCTAACCCTACCCCTAAACCTAACCCTAACCCTAACACTAACCCTAACACTAACCCTAAACTTTACCATTTGTTAACCATAACCCTAGCCCCAAACCTAAACCTAACTACAACCCTACTCCTTACCCTAACACGTACACTAATCTTAACCCGTACACTAACACTAACCCAATACCGCACACGTACTTTGACAATAAGACATTTCCATATGCTCAGCTGTAACCTAAACCTTACGCGTTCACTAAAGTTAACCCCACCCCTAACACTAACCATAACGCCAACCCTACCAATTACCCTAACCCGTACCCTAATCCTAACCTGTAAAACCACACTAAACCCTGCCCTAACACGTACCCTGACACTAACCCTTTTCCGTAACCTCACCTGTAACCTACACCTTACCGTTCGCTAACCCTAACCCTAGCCCTAAACGTAGACCAAACCCCAACCATACACCTTACCCTAACCCGTATGCTAATCCTAAGCCATACACTAACACTGACACGTGTCCTAACACATACACTAACCCTAACACTTTTCTGTACCATCACCTGTACCCTAAACCTGACATTTCGCTAACCCTAAACCTAGCCATAAAGCTAACCCTAACCCCAACCCTAAACCTTACCCAAACCGTACCCTAATCCTAACCAGTATACTAATACTAAGCCATGTCCTGACACGTACCCTGACCCTAACACTTTTCCGTACCCTCACCTGTACCCTAAACCTTACCCATTCGCTAACCCTAACACTAGCCCTAGCCCTAGCCCTAACCCTAACCCCAACCCTACTCCTTACCCTCACCCATACCCTAATCCCAACCCATACACTAACATTAACCCATGCCCTAACACGTACCCTGACCCTAACACTTTTCCGTATCCTCTCCTGTACCCTAAATCTTACCGTTCACTAACCCTAACCCTGGCCCTAAATATAACTCTCACACCAACCTCACAGCATACCCTAACCCGTACACTAAACTTAACCCGTACAAAAAAACTAACCCATGCCCTCACATGTACTTTGACGGTAACACGTTTCCGTACGCTCCCGTGTACCGTAAACCTTACCCGTTTGCTAACTCTAACCCTAGCCCTAACCCTAACCATAACAACAACCCTACCCATTTCCCTAACCTGTACCCTAATCCTTACCCGTACACTAACACTAATCAATGCCCTAACACGTACCCTGACCCTAACACTTTTCCATACCCACTCCTGTACCCTAAATCTTACCATTCACTACCCCTAAGCCTATGTCTAAACCTAACCCTAACCCCAACCCTACACGTAACCCTAACACGTACCCTAATCCGAATCCGTACACTAACACTAACCTGTGCCCTAACATGAACCCTGACCCTAACTCGTTTCCATAAGCTCACCTGTACCCTAAATGTTACCTATTCGCTAACCCTAACCCCAACCCTACACCTAAACATAACCCCGACCCTACACCTTTCCCTAACCCATACCCTAATCCTGACCCGTACACTAGCACTAACCCGTGCCCTAACACGTACCCTGACCCTAACACTTTTCCGTATCCTCTCCAGTACCCTAAATCTTACCGTTCGCTAAACCTAGCCCTTTCCCTAAACATAACGCTAACACCCACCTTACACCATACACTAACCCATACACTAATCTTACCCCGTACACCAAAATGAAGCAATGCCCTCACATGTACTTTGACACTAACACGTTTCCGTACCCTCCTGTGTACCGACAACCTTACCTGTTCGCTAACACTAACCCTAGGTCTAAGCCTAACACTATCCACAACCCTACACAAAATCCTAAGCCGTACCCTAATCCTAATCCGTACAATAACACTAACCTGTGCCCTAACACCAAGCCTGACCCTAACTCGTTTCCATATGCTTACCTGTACCCTGAATGTTACCTATTCGCTAACCCTAACCCTAACCCTAAACCTAACCCTAATCCCAATCCTACACCTTACCCTAATCCGTACTGTAATCCTAACCCGTACCCTATACTAATCCGTGCCCTGACACATACATGGACCATAACACTTTTCTGTAACCTCACCTGTACCCTAAACCTTACATTTCGCCAACCCTAACCCTAGCCCTAAAGCTAAATCTAACTCCAACACTACACCTTACCCTAACACGTACACTAATCTTAACCCGTACACTAACACTGACCCATTCCCGCAAATGTATTTTGACCCTAAAACATTTCCGTACCCTCCCCTGTAACCTAAACCTTACCCGGTCGCGAACCCTAACCCTAGCTCTAAATCTAACCCTAACGCCAACCCTACACCTTACCCTAAACAATACCCTAAACCTAAACCGTACACTGACACTAACCAGTGCCCTGAAACGTACCCTGACCTTAACACTTTTCCATACCCTCACCTGCACGCTAAACCTAATCGTTAGGTAACCCTAACTGTAGACTTAAACCTAACCCTAACACCAACCCTACACCCTATTCTAACCCGTACCCTATATTTAACCCTAACACTAACCCATGCCCTCACACGTACTTTGACACTAAAACGTCTCCATACACTCACATGTACCATAAGCCTTAACTGTTCACTAAACCTATCCCTAACCCTAACGCCAACCCTAACCATTACCCTAACCCATACCCTAATCCTAACGATACATTAACACTAACACGTTTCCTAACACATAACCTGACACAAATGCTTTTCCGTACCCTCAACTGTACCCTAAAACTTACCCGTTCACTAACCCTAAGCCTAGCCCTAAACCTAACCCTAACCCCAACCCCACACCTTACCCTAAACTGTACGCTAATCCTGACACGTACACTGACACTAACAGGTGTCCTAACACATACCCTGACTCTAAAAGGTTTCCGTACCCTCAACCGTACCCTGAACCTTACTGGTTCGCTAACTCTAACCCTAGCCCTAAACTTAACCCTAACGCCAACCCTACACATTACCCTAACACGTACGCTAATCCTAACCCATACACTAACACTACACGTGCCCTAACAGGTACCCTGACCATAACAGTTTTCCGTACACTCACCTGTACCCTAAACCATACCGTTTGCTATCCTTAACCCTAGACCTAAACGTAAAGCTAACCCCATCCCTAAACCTTACCCTAACGCGTACCCAATCCTAACCAGTACACTAACACTAATCCGTGCCTTAACACTTACCCTGACCCTAACACTTTTCCATACCCACACCTGAACCCTAAACCTTACCATTCACTAACCCTAACCCTAGGTCTAAACCTAACCCTAAATGCAACCCCAACCCAACACCTAACCCTAACATGTACCGTAATCCTAATCCTTAAACTAACACTAAGCTGTGCCCTAACACGAACCCTGGCCCTAACGCATTTCCATACGCTCACCTGTACTCTAATGTTACCTATTCGCTAACCCTAACACTAGCCCTAAACCTAAACCTAACCCAAAGCCTACACCTTACCCTAACCCATACCCTAATCATAACCCATACACTAACACTAACTCGTGCCCTAACACCTACCCTAACCCTACCCCTAACCCTAACACTAACCCTAAAACTAACCCTAAACTTTACCATTTGTTAACCATAACCCTAGCCCCAAACCTAAACCTAACTACAACCCTACTCCTTACCCTAACACGTACACTAATCTTAACCCGTACACTAACACTAACCCAATACCGCACACGTACTTTGACAATAAGACATTTCCATATGCTCAGCTGTAACCTAAACCTTACGCGTTCACTAAAGTTAACCCCACCCCTAACACTAACCATAACGCCAACCCTACCAATTACCCTAACCCGTACCCTAATCCTAACCTGTAAACCCACACTAAACCCTGCCCTAACACGTACCCTGACACTAACACTTTTACGTAACCTCACCTGTAACCTACACCTTACCGTTCGCTAACCCTAACCCTAGCCCTAAACCTAGACCAAACCCCAACCGTACACCTTACCCTAACCCGTATGCTAATCCTAAGCCATACACTAACACTGACACGTGTCCTAACACATACACTAAGCCTAACACTTTTCTGTACCTTCACCTGTACCCTAAACCTGACATTTCGCTAACCCTAAACCTAGCCATAAAGCTAAACCTAACCCCAACCCTAAACCTTACCCAAACCGTACCCTAATCCTAACCAGTATACTAATACTAAGCCATGTCCTGACAAGTACCCTGACCCTAACACTTTTCCGTACCCTCACCTGTACCCTAAACCTTACCCATTCGCTAACCCTAACCCTAGCCCTAGCCCTAGCCCTAACCCTAACCCCAACCCTACCCCTTACCCTCACCCGTACCCTAATCCCAACCCATACACTAACATTAACCCATGCCCTAACACGTACCCTGACCCTAACACTTTTCCGTATCCTCTCCTGTACCCTAAATCTTACCGTTCGCTAACCCTAACCCTGGCCCTAAACATAACTCTCACACCAACCTCACAGCATACCCTAACCCGTACACTAAACTTAACCTGTACAAAAAAACTAACCCATGCCCTCACATGTACTTTGACGGTAAAACATTTCCGTACGCTCCCGTGTACCGTAAACCTTACCCGTTTGCTAACTCTAACCCTAGCCCTAACCCTAACCATAACAACAACCCTACCCATTTCCCTAACCTGTACCCTAATCCTTACCCGTACACTAACACTAATCAATGCCCTAACACGTAACCTGACCCTAACACTTTTCCATACCCACTCCTGTACCCTAAATCTTACCATTCACTAACCCTAACCCTATGTCTAAACCTAAACCTAACCCCAACCCTACACCTAACCCTAACACGTACCCTAATCCGAATCCGTACACTAACACTAACCTGTGCCCTAACATGAACCCTGACCCTAACTCGTTTCCATAAGCTCACCTGTACCCTAAATGTTACCTATTCGCTAACCCTAAACCCAACCCTACACCTAAACATAACCCCGACCCTACACCTTTCCCTAACCCATACCCTAATCCTGACCCATACACTAACACTAACCCGTGCCCTAACACGTACCCTGACCCTAACACTTTTCCGTATCCTCTCCAGTACCCTAAATCTTACCGTTCGCTAAACCTAGCCCTTTCCCTAAACATAACGCTAACACCCACCTTACACCATACACTAACCCATACACTAATCTTACCCCGTACACCAAAATGAAACAATGCCCTCACATGTACTTTGACACTAACACGTTTCCGTACCCTCCTGTGTACCGACAACCTTACCTGTTCGCTAACACTAACCCTAGGTCTAAGCCTAACACTATCCACAACCCTACACAAAATCCTAAGCCGTACCCTAATCCTAATCCATACAATAACACTAACCTGTGCCCTAACACCAAGCCTGACCCTAACTCGTTTCCATATGCTTACCTGTACCCTGAATGTTACCTATTCGCTAACCCTAACCCTAACCCTAAACCTAACCCTAACCCCAATCCTACACCTTACCCTAATCCGTACTGTAATCCTAACCCGTACCCTATACTAATCCGTGCCCTGACACATACATGGACCATAACACTTTTCTGTAACCTCACCTGTACCCTAAACCTTACATTTCGCCAACCCTAACCCTAGCCCTAAAGCTAAATCTAACTCCAACACTACACCTTACCCTAACACGTACACTAATCTTAACCCGTACACTAACACTGACCCATTCCCGCAAATGTATTTTGACCCTAAAACATTTCCGTACCCTCCCCTGTAACCTAAACCTTACCCGGTCGCGAACCCTAACCCTAGCTCTAAATCTAACCCTAACGCCAACCCTACACCTTACCCTAAACAATACCCTAAACCTAAACCGTACACTGACACTAACCAGTGCCCTGAAACGTACCCTGACCCTAACACTTTTCCATACCCTCACCTGCACGCTAAACCTAATCGTTAGGTAACCCTAACTGTAGACTTAAACCTAACCCTAACACCAACCCTACACCCTATTCTAACCCGTACCCTATATTTAACCCTAACACTAACCCATGCCCTCACACGTACTTTGACACTAAAACGTCTCCATACACTCACATGTACCATAAGCCTTAACCGTTCACTAAACCTATCCCTAACCCTAACGCCAACCCTAACCATTACCCTAACCCATACCCTAATCCTAACCATACATTAACACTAACACGTTTCCTAACACATAACCTGAAACAAATGCTTTTCCGTACCCTCAACTGTACCCTAAAACTTACCCGTTCACTAACCCTAAGCCTAGCCCTAAACCTAACCCTAACCCCAACCCCACACCTTACCCTAAACTGTACGCTAATCCTGACACGTACACTGACACTAACAGGTGTCCTAACACATACCCTGACTCTAAAAGGTTTCCGTACCCTCACCTGTACCCTGAACCTTACTGGTTCTCTAACCGTAACCCTAGCCCTAAACATAACGCTAACACCAACCCTACACCATACCCTAACCCGTACACTAATCTTGACCCGTAAACCAAAAATTATGCAATGCCATCACACGTACTTTGACACTAACACGTTTCCGTACACTCATGTACCATAAAACTTACCTGTTCGCTAACTCTAACCCTAGCCCTAAACTTAACCCTAACGCCAACCCTACACATTACCCTAACCCGTACCCTAATCCTAACCCATACACTAACACTACACGTGCCCTAACAGGTACCCTGACCATAACAGTTTTCCGTACACTCACCTGTACCCTAAACCATACCGTTTGCTATCCTTAACACTAGACCTAAACGTAAAGCTAACCCCATCCCTAAACCTTACCCTAACGCGTACCCAATCCTAACAGGTACAATAACACTAATCCGTGCCTTAACACTTACCCTGACCCTAACACTTTTCCATACCCACACCTGAACCCTAAACCTTACCATTCACTAACCCTAACCCTAGGTCTAAACCTAACCCTAAATGCAACCCCAACCCAACACCTAACCCTAATATGTACCGAAATCCTAATCCTTAAACTAACACTAAGCTGTGCCCTAACACGAACCCTGGACCTAACGCATTTCCATACACTCACCTGTACTCTAATGTTACCTATTCGCTAACCCTAACACTAGCCCTAAACCTAAACCTAACCCAAACCCTACACCTTACCCTAACCCATACCCTAATCATAACCCATACACTAACACTAACTCGTGCCCTAACACCTACCCTAACCCTACCCCTAACCCTACCCCTAAACCTAACCCTAACCCTAACACTAACCCTAACACCAACCCTAAACTTTACCATTTGTTAACCATAACCCTAGCCCCAAACCTAAACCTAACTACAACCCTACTCCTTACCCTAACACGTACACTAATCTTAACCCGTACACTAACACTAACCCAATACCGCACACGTACTTTGACAATAAGACATTTCCATATGCTCAGCTGTAACCTAAACCTTACGCGTTCACTAAAGTTAACCCCACCCCTAACACTAACCATAACGCCAACCCTACCAATTACCCTAACCCGTACCCTAATCCTAACCTGTAAACCCACACTAAACCCTGCCCTAACACGTACCCTGACCCTAACACTTTTCCGTAACCTCACCTGTAACCTACACCTTACTATTCGCTAACCCTAACCCTAGCCCTAAACCTAGACCAAACCCCAACCGTACACCTTACCCTAACCCGTATGCTAATCCTAAGCCATACACTAACACTGACACGTGTCCTAACACATACACTAACCCTAACACTTTTCTGTACCATCACCTGTACCCTAAACCTGACATTTCGCTAACCCTAAACCTAGCCATAAAGCTAACCCTAACCCCAACCCTAAACCTTACCCAAACCGTACCCTAATCCTAACCAGTATACTAATACTAAGCCATGTCCTGACACGTACCCTGACCCTAACACTTTTCCGTACCCTCACCTGTACCCTAAACCTTACCCATTCGCTAACCCTAACACTAGCCCTAGCCCTAGCCCTAACCCTAACCCCAACCCTACTCCTTACCCTCACCCATACCCTAATCCCAACCCATACACTAACATTAACCCATGCCCTAACACGTACCCTGACCCTAACACTTTTCCGTATCCTCTCCTGTACCCTAAATCTTACCGTTCACTAACCCTAACCCTGGCCCTAAATATAACTCTCACACCAACCTCACAGCATACCCTAACCCGTACACTAAACTTAACCCGTACAAAAAAACTAACCCATGCCCTCACATGTACTTTGACGGTAACACGTTTCCGTACGCTCCCGTGTACCGTAAACCTTACCCGTTTGCTAACTCTAACCCTAGCCCTAACCCTAACCATAACAACAACCCTACCCATTTCCCTAACCTGTACCCTAATCCTTACCCGTACACTAACACTAATCAATGCCCTAACACGTACCCTGACCCTAACACTTTTCCATACCCACTCCTGTACCCTAAATCTTACCATTCACTACCCCTAACCCTATGTCTAAACCTAACCCTAACCCCAACCCTACACGTAACCCTAACACGTACCCTAATCCGAATCCGTACACTAACACTAACCTGTGCCCTAACATGAACCCTGACCCTAACTCGTTTCCATAAGCTCACCTGTACCCTAAATGTTACCTATTCGCTAACCCTAACCCCAACCCTACACCTAAACATAACCCCAACCCTACACCTTTCCCTAACCCATACCCTAATCCTGACCCGTACACTAACACTAACCCGTGCCCTAACACGTACCCTGACCCTAACACTTTTCCGTATCCTCTCCAGTACCCTAAATCTTACCGTTCGCTAAACCTAGCCCTTTCCCTAAACATAACGCTAACACCCACCTTACACCATACACTAACCCATACACTAATCTTACCCCGTACACCAAAATGAAGCAATGCCCTCACATGTACTTTGACACTAACACGTTTCCGTACCCTCCTGTGTACCGACAACCTTACCTGTTCGCTAACACTAACCCTAGGTCTAAGCCTAACACTATCCACAACCCTACACAAAATCCTAAGCCGTACCCTAATCCTAATCCGTACAATAACACTAACCTGTGCCTGACACCAAGCCTGACCCTAACTCGTTTCCATATGCTTACCTGTACGCTGAATGTTACCTATTCGCTAACCCTAACCCTAACCCTAAACCTAACCCTAACCCCAATCCTACACCTTACTCTAATCCGTACTGTAATCCTAACCCGTACCCTATACTAATCCGTGCCCTGACACATACATGGACCATAACACTTTTCTGTAACCTCACCTGTACCCTAAACCTTACATTTCGCCAACCCTAACCCTAGCCCTAAAGCTAAATCTAACTCCAACACTACACCTTACCCTAACACGTACACTAATCTTAACCCGTACACTAACACTGACCCATTCCCGCAAATGTATTTTGACCCTAAAACATTTCCGTACCCTCCCCTGTAACCTAAACCTTACCCGGTCGCGAACCCTAACCCTAGCTCTAAATCTAACCCTAACGCCAACCCTACACCTTACCCTAAACAATACCCTAAACCTAAACCGTACACTGACACTAACCAGTGCCCTGAAACGTACCCTGACCCTAACACTTTTCCATACCCTCACCTGCACGCTAAACCTAATCGTTAGGTAACCCTAACTGTAGACTTAAACCTAACCCTAACACCAACCCTACACCCTATTCTAACCCGTACCCTATATTTAACCCTAACACTAACCCATGCCCTCACACATACTTTGACACTAAAACGTCTCCATACACTCACATGTACCATAAGCCTTAACCGTTCACTAAACCTATCCCTAACCCTAACGCCAACCCTAACCATTACCCTAACCCATACCCTAATCATAACGATACATTAACACTAACACGTTTCCTAACACATAACCTGACACAAATGCTTTTCCGTACCCTCAACTGTACCCTAAAACTTACCCGTTCACTAACCCTAAGCCTAGCCCTAAACCTAACCCTAACCCCAACCCCACACCTTACCCTAAACTGTACGCTAATCCTGACACGTACACTGACACTAACAGGTGTCCTAACACATACCCTGACTCTAAAAGGTTTCCGTACCCTCACCTGTACCCTGAACCTTACTGGTTCACTAAACGTAACCCTAGCCCTAAACATAACGCTAACACCAACCCTACACCATACCCTAACCCGTACACTAATCTTGACCCGTACACCAAAATTATGCAATGCCATCACACGTACTTTGACACTAACATGTTTCCGTACACTCATGTACCATAAAACTTACCTGTTCGCTAACTCTAACCCTAGCCCTAAACTTAACCCTAACGCCAACCCTACACATTACCCTAACCCGTACCCTAATCCTAACCCATACACTAACACTACACGTGCCCTAACAGGTACCCTGACCATAACAGTTTTCCGTACACTCACCTGTACCCTAAACCATACCGTTTGCTATCCTTAACCCTAGACCTAAACGTAAAGCTAACCCCATCCCTAAACCTTACCCTAACGCGTACCCAATCCTAACCAGTACACTAACACTAATCCGTGCCTTAACACTTACCCTGACCCTAACACTTTTCCATACCCACACCTGAACCCTAAACCTTACCATTCACTAACCCTAACCCTAGGTCTAAACCTAACCCTAAATGCAACCCCAACCCAACACCTAACCCTAACATGTACCGTAATCCTAATCCTTAAACTAACACTAAGCTGTGCCCTAACACGAACCCTGGCCCTAACGCATTTCCATACGCTCACCTGTACTCTAATGTTACCTATTCGCTAACCCTAACACTAGCCCTAAACCTAAACCTAACCCAAAGCCTACACCTTACCCTAACCCATACCCTAATCATAACCCATACACTAACACTAACTCGTGCCCTAACACCTACCCTAACGCTACCCCTAACCCTACCCCTAACCCTAACCCTAACCCTAACACTAACCCTAACACTAACCCTAAACTTTACCATTTGTTAACCATAACCCTAGCCCCAAACCTAAACCTAACTACAACCCTACTCCTTACCCTAACACGTACACTAATCTTAACCCGTACACTAACACTAACCCAATACCGCACACGTACTTTGACAATAAGACATTTCCATATGCTCAGCTGTAACCTAAACCTTACGCGTTCACTAAAGTTAACCCAACCCCTAACACTAACCATAACGCCAACCCTACCAATTACCCTAACCCGTACCCTAATCCTAACCTGTAAACCCACACTAAACCCTGCCCTAACACGTACCCTGACACTAACACTTTTCCGTAACCTCACCTGTAACCTACACCTTACCGTTCGCTAACCCTAACCCTAGCCCTAAACCTAGACCAAACCCCAACCGTACACCTTACCCTAACCCGTATGCTAATCCTAAGCCATACACTAACACTGACACGTGTCCTAACACATACACTAACCCTAACACTTTTCTGTACCATCACCTGTACCCTAAACCTGACATTTCGCTAACCCTAAACCTAGCCATAAAGCTAACCCTAACCCCAACCCTAAACCTTACCCAAACCGTACCCTAATCCTAACCAGTATACTAATACTAAGCCATGTCCTGACACGTACCCTGACCCTAACACTTTTCCGTACCCTCACCTGTACCCTAAACCTTACCCATTCGCTAACCCTAACCCTAGCCATAGCCCTAGCCCCAACCCTAACCCCAACCCTACCCCTTACCCTCACCCGTACCCTAATCCCAACCCATACACTAACATTAACCCATGCCCTAACACATACCCTGACCCTAACACTTTTCCGTATCCTCTCCTGTACCCTAAATATTACCATTCGCTAACCCTAACCCTGGCCCTAAACATAACTCTCACACCAACCTCACAGCATACCCTAACCCGTACACTAAACTTAACCTGTACAAAAAAACTAACCCATGCCCTCACATGTACTTTGACGGTAACACGTTTCCGTATGCTCCCGTGTACCGTAAACCTTACCCGTTTGCTAACTCTAACCCTAGCCCTAACCCTAACCATAACAACAACCCTACCCATTTCCCTAACCTGTACCCTAATCCTTACCCGTACACTAACACTAATCAATGCCCTAACACGTAACCTGACCCTAACACTTTTCCATACCCACTCCTGTACCCTAAATCTTACCATTCACTAACCCTAACCCTATGTCTAAACCTAACCCTAACCCCAACCCTACACCTAACCCTAACACGTACCCTAATCCGAATCCGTACACTAACACTAACCTGTGCCCTAACATGAACCCTGACCCTAACTCGTTTCCATAAGCTCACCTGTACCCTAAATGTTACCTATTCGCTAACCCTAAACCCAACCCTACACCTAAACATAACCCCGACCCTACACCTTTCCCTAACCCATACCCTAATCCTGACCCATACACTAACACTAACCCGTGCACTAACACGTACCCTGACCCTAACACTTTTCCGTATCCTCTCCAGTACCCTAAATCTTACCGTTTGCTAAACCTAGCCCTTTCCCTAAACATAACGCTAACACCCACCTTACACCATACACTAACCCATACACTAATCTTACCCCGTACACCAAAATGAAACAATGCCCTCACATGTACTTTGACACTAACACGTTTCCGTACCCTCCTGTGTACCGACAACCTTACCTGTTCGCTAACACTAACCCTAGGTCTAAGCCTAACACTATCCACAACCCTACACAAAATCCTAAGCCGTACCCTAATCCTAATCCGTACAATAACACTAACCTGTGCCCTAACACCAAGCCTGACCCTAACTCGTTTCCATATGCTTACCTGTACCCTGAATGTTACCTATTCGCTAACCCTAACCCTAACCCTAAACCTAACCCTAACCCCTATCCTACACCTTACCCTAATCCGTACTGTAATCCTAACCCGTACCCTATACTAATCCGTGCCCTGACACATACATGGACCATAACACTTTTCTGTAACCTCACCTGTACCCTAAACCTTACATTTCGCCAACCCTAACCCTAGCCCTAAAGCTAAATCTAACTCCAACACTACACCTTACCCTAACACGTACACTAATCTTAACCCGTACACTAACACTGACCCATTCCCGCAAATGTATTTTGACCCTAAAACATTTCCGTACTCTCCCCTGTAACCTAAACCTTACCCGGTCGCGAACCCTAACCCTAGCTCTAAATCTAACCCTAACGCCAACCCTACACCTTACCCTAAACAATACCCTAAACCTAAACCGTACACTGACACTAACCAGTGCCCTGAAACGTACCCTGACCCTAACACTTTTCCATACCCTCACCTGCACGCTAAACCTAATCGTTAGGTAACCCTAACTGTAGACTTAAACCTAACCCTAACACCAACCCTACACCCTATTCTAACCCGTACCCTATATTTAACCCTAACACTAACCCATGCCCTCACACGTACTTTGACACTAAAACGTCTCCATACACTCACATGTCCCATAAGCCTTAACCGTTCACTAAACCTATCCCTAACCCTAACGCCAACCCTAACCATTACCCTAACCCATACCCTAATCCTAACCATACATTAACACTAACACGTTTCCTAACACATAACTGACCCAAACGCTTTTCCGTACCCTCAACTGTACCCTAAAACTTACCCGTTCACTAACCCTAAGCCTAGCCCTAAACCTAACCCTAACCCCAACCCCACACCTTACCCTAAACTGTACGCTAATCCTGACACGTACACTGACACTAACAGGTGTCCTAACACATACCCTGACTCTAAAAGGTTTCCGTACCCTCACCTGTACCCTGAACCTTACTGGTTCTCTAACCGTAACCCTAGCCCTAAACATAACGCTAACACCAACCCTACACCATACCCTAACCCGTACACTAATCTTGACCCATACACCAAAAATTATGCAATGCCATCACACGTACTTTGACACTAACACGTTTCCGTACACTCATGTACCATAAAACTTACCTGTTCGCTAACTCTAACCCTAGCCCTAAACTTAACCCTAACGCCAATCCTACACGTTACCCTAACACGTACCCTAATCCTAACCCATACACTAACACTACACGTGCCCTAACAGGTACCCTGACCATAACAGTTTTCCGTACACTCACCTGTACCCTAAACCATACCGTTTGCTATCCTTAACACTAGACCTAAACGTAAAGCTAACCCCATCCCTAAACCTTACCCTAACGCGTACCCAATCCTAACCAGTACACTAACACTAATCCGTGCCTTAACACTTACCCTGACCCTAACACTTTTCCATACCCACAACTGAACCCTAAACCTTACCATTCACTAACCCTAACCCTAGGTCTAAACCTAACCCTAAATGCAACCCCAACCCAACACCTAACCCTAATATGTACCGAAATCCTAATCCTTAAACTAACACTAAGCTGTGCCCTAACACGAACCCTGGACCTAACGCATTTCCATACACTCACCTGTACTCTAATGTTACCTATTCGCTAACCCTAACACTAGCCCTAAACCTAAACCTAACCCAAACCCTACACCTTACCCTAACCCATACCCTAATCATAACCCATACACTAACACTAACTCGTGCCCTAACACCTACCCTAACCCTACCCCTAACCCTACCCCTAAACCTAACCCTAACCCTAACACTAACCCTAACACTAACCCTAAACTTTACCATTTGTTAACCATAACCCTAGCCCCAAACCTAAACCTAACTACAACCCTACTCCTTACCCTAACACGTACACTAATCTTAACCCGTACACTAACACTAACCCAATACCGCACACGTACTTTGACAATAAGACATTTCCATATGCTCAGCTGTAACCTAAACCTTACGCATTCACTAAAGTTAACCCCACCCCTAACACTAACCATAACGCCAACCCTACCAATTACCCTAACCCGTACCCTAATCCTAACCTGTAAACCCACACTAAACCCTGCCCTAACACGTACCCGGACCCTAACACTTTTCCGTAACCTCACCTGTAACCTACACCTTACTATTCGCTAACCCTAAACCTAGCCCTAAACCTAGACCAAACCCCAACCGTACACCTTACCCTAACCCGTATGCTAATCCTAAGCCATACACTAACACTGACACGTGTCCTAACACATACACTAACCCTAACACTTTTCTGTACCATCACCTGTACCCTAAACCTGACATTTCGCTAACCCTAAACCTAGCCATAAAGCTAACCCCAACCCCAACCCTAAACCTTACCCAAACCGTACCCTAATCCTAACCAGTATACTAATACTAAGCCATGTCCTGACACGTACCCTGACCCTAACACTTTTCCGTACCCTCACCTGTACCCTAAACCTTACCCATTCGCTAACCCTAACACTAGCCCTAGCCCTAGCCCTAACCCTAACCCCAACCCTACTCCTTACCCTCACCCATACCCTAATCCCAACCCATACACTAACATTAAACCATGCCCTAACACGTACCCTGACCCTAACACTTTTCCGTATCCTCTCCTGTACCCTAAATCTTACCGTTCACTAACCCTAACCCTGGCCCTAAATATAACTCTCACACCAACCTCACAGCATACCCTAACCCGTACACTAAACTTAACCCGTACAAAAAAACTAACCCATGCCCTCACATGTACTTTGACGGTAACACGTTTCCGTACGCTCCCGTGTACCGTAAACCTTACCCGTTTGCTAACTCTAACCCTAGCCCTAACCCTAACCATAACAACAACCCTACCCATTTCCCTAACCTGTACCCTAATCCTTACCCGTACACTAACACTAATCAATGCCCTAACACGTACCCTGACCCTAACACTTTTCCATACCCACTCCTGTACCCTAAATCTTACCATTCACTAACCCTAACCCTATGTCTAAACCTAACCCTAACCCCAACCCTACACGTAACCCTAACACGTACCCTAATCCGAATCCGTACACTAACACTAACCTGTGCCCTAACATGAACCCTGACCCTAACTCGTTTCCATAAGCTCACCTGTACCCTAAATGTTACCTATTCGCTAACCCTAACCCCAACCCTACACCTAAACATAACCCCAACCCTACACCTTTCCCTAACCCATACCCTAATCCTGACCCGTACACTAACACTAACCCGTGCCCTAACACGTACCCTGACCCTAACACTTTTCCGTATCCTCTCCAGTACCCTAAATCTTACCGTTCGCTAAACCTAGACCTTTCCCTAAACATAACGCTAACACCCACCTTACACCATACACTAACCCATACACTAATCTTACCCCGTACACCAAAATGAAGCAATGCCCTCACATGTACTTTGACACTAACACGTTTCCGTACCCTCCTGTGTACCGACAACCTTACCTGTTCGCTAACACTAACCCTAGGTCTAAGCCTAACACTATCCACAACCCTACACAAAATCCTAAGCCGTACCCTAATCCTAATCCGTACAATAACACTAACCTGTGCCCTAACACCAAGCCTGACCCTAACTCGTTTCCATATGCTTACCTGTACCCTGAATGTTACCTATTCGCTAACCCTAACCCTAACCCTAAACCTAACCCTAACCCCAATCCTACACCTTACCCTAAACCGTACTGTAATCCTCACCCGTACCCTATACTAATCCGTGCCCTGACACATACATGGACCATAACACTTTTCTGTAACCTCACCTGTACCCTAAACCTTACATTTCGCCAACCCTAACCCTAGCCCTAAAGCTAAATCTAACTCCAACACTACACCTTACCCTAACACGTACACTAATCTTAACCCGTACAGTAACACTGACCCATTCCCGCAAATGTATTTTGACCCTAAAACATTTCCGTACCCTCCCCTGTAACCTAAACCTTACCCGGTCGCGAACCCTAACCCTAGCTCTAAATCTAACCCTAACGCCAACCCTACACCTTACCCTAAACAATACCCTAAACCTAAACCGTACACTGACACTAACCAGTGCCCTGAAACGTACCCTGACCCTAACACTTTTCCATACCCTCACCTGCACGCTAAACCTAATCGTTAGGTAACCCTAACTGTAGACTTAAACCTAACCCTAACACCAACCCTACACCCTATTCTAACCCGTACCCTATATTTAACCCTAACACTAACCCATGCCCTCACACGTACTTTGACACTAAAACGTCTCCATACACTCACATGTACCATAAGCCTTAACCGTTCACTAAACCTATCCCTAACCCTAACGCCAACCCTAACCATTACCCTAACCCATACCGTAATCCTAACAATACATTAACACTAACACGTTTCCTAACACATAACCTGACCCAAATGCTTTTCCGTACCCTCAACTGTACCCTAAAACTTACCCGTTCACTAACCCTAAGCCTAGCCCTAAACCTAACCCTAACCCCAACCCCACACCTTACCCTAAACTGTACGCTAATCCTGACACGTACACTGACACTAACAGGTGTCCTAACACATACCCTGACTCTAAAAGGTTTCCGTACCCTCACCTGTACCCTGAACCTTACTGGTTCACTAAACGTAACCCTAGCCCTAAACATAACGCTAACACCAACCCTACACCATACCCTAACCCGTACACTAATCTTGACCCGTACACCAAAATTATGCAATGCCATCACACGTACTTTGACACTAACACGTTTCCGTACACTCATGTACCATAAAACTTACCTGTTCGCTAACTCTAACCCTAGCCCTAAACTTAACCCTAACGCCAACCCTACACATTACCCTAACCCGTACCCTAATCCTAACCCATACACTAACACTACACGTGCCCTAACAGGTACCCTGACCATAACAGTTTTCCGTACACTCACCTGTACCCTAAACCATACCGTTTGCTATCCTTAACCCTAGACCTAAACGTAAAGCTAACCCCATCCCTAAACCTTACCCTAACGCGTACCCAATCCTAACCAGTACACTAACACTAATCCGTGCCTTAACACTTACCCTGACCCTAACACTTTTCCATACCCACACCTGAACCCTAAACCTTACCATTCACTAACCCTAACCCTAGGTCTAAACATAACCCTAAATGCAACCCCAACCCAACACCTAACCCTAACATGTACCGTAATCCTAATCCTTAAACTAACACTAAGCTGTGCCCTAACACGAACCCTGGCCCTAACGCATTTCCATACACTCACCTGTACTCTAATGTTACCTATTCGCTAACCCTAACACTAGCCCTAAACCTAAACCTAACCCAAAGCCTACACCTTACCCTAACCCATACCCTAATCATAACCCATACACTAACACTAACTCGTGCCCTAACACCTACCCTAACCCTACCCCTAACCCTACCCCTAACCCTAACCCTAACCCTAACACTAACCCTAACACTAACCCTAAACTTTACCATTTGTTAACCATAACCCTAGCCCCAAACCTAAACCTAACTACAACCCTACTCCTTACCCTAACACGTACACTAATCTTAACCCGTACACTAACACTAACCCAATACCGCACACGTACTTTGACAATAAGACATTTCCATATGCTCAGCTGTAACCTAAACCTTACGCGTTCACTAAAGTTAACCCAACCCCTAACACTAACCATAACGCCAACCCTACCAATTACCCTAACCCGTACCCTAATCCTAACCTGTAAACCCACACTAAACCCTGCCCTAACACGTACCCTGACACTAACACTTTTCCGTAACCTCACCTGTAACCTACACCTTACCGTTCGCTAACCCTAACCCTAGCCCTAAACCTAGACCAAACCCCAACCGTACACCTTACCCTAACCCGTATGCTAATCCTAAGCCATACACTAACACTGACACGTGTCCTAACACATACACTAACCCTAACACTTTTCTGTACCATCACCTGTACCCTAAACCTGACATTTCGCTAACCCTAAACCTAGCCATAAAGCTAACCCTAACCCCAACCCTAAACCTTACCCAAACCGTACCCTAATCCTAACCAGTATACTAATACTAAGCCATGTCCTGACACGTACCCTGACCCTAACACTTTTCCGTACCCTCACCTGTACCCTAAACCTTACCCATTCGCTAACCCTAACCCTAGCCCTAGCCCTAGCCCTAACCCTAACCCCAACCCTACCCCTTACCCTCACCCGTACCCTAATCCCAACCCATACACTAACATTAACCCATGCCCTAACACGTACCCTGACCCTAACACTTTTCTGTATCCTCTCCTGTACCCTAAATATTACCATTCGCTAACCCTAACCCTGGCCCTAAACATAACTCTCACACCAACCTCACAGCATACCCTAACCCGTACACTAAACTTAACCTGTACAAAAAAACTAACCCATGCCCTCACATGTACTTTGACGGTAACACGTTTCCGTATGCTCCCGTGTACCGTAAACCTTACCCGTTTGCTAACTCTAACCCTAGCCCTAACCCTAACCATAACAACAACCCTACCCATTTCCCTAACCTGTACCCTAATCCTTACCCGTACACTAACACTAATCCATGCCCTAACACGTACCCTGACCCTAACACTTTTCCATACCCACTCCTGTACCCTAAATCTTACCATTCACTAACCCTAACCCTATGTCTAAACCTAACCCTAACCCCAACCCTACACCTAACCCTAACACGTACCCTAATCCGAATCCGTACACTAACACTAACCTGTGCCCTAACATGAACCCTGACCCTAACTGGTTTCCATAAGCTCACCTGTACCCTAAATGTTACCTATTCGCTAACCCTAAACCCAACCCTACACCTAAACATAACCCCGACCCTACACCTTTCCCTAACCCATACCCTAATCCTGACCCATACACTAACACTAACCAGTGCACTAACACGTACCCTGACCCTAACACTTTTCCGTATCCTCTCCAGTACCCTAAATCTTACCGTTCGCTAAACCTAGCCCTTTCCCTAAACATAACGCTAACACCCACCTTACACCATACACTAACCCATACACTAATCTTACCCCGTACACCAAAATGAAACAATGCCCTCACATGTACTTTGACACTAACACGTTTCCGTACCCTCCTGTGTACCGACAACCTTACCTGTTCGCTAACACTAACCCTAGGTCTAAGCCTAACACTATCCACAACCCTACACAAAATCCTAAGCCGTACCCTAATCCTAATCCGTACAATAACACTAACCTGTGCCCTAACACCAAGCCTGACCCTAACTCGTTTCCATATGCTTACCTGTACCCTGAATGTTACCTATTCGCTAACCCTAACCCTAACCCTAAACCTAACCCTAACCCCAATCCTACACCTTACCCTAATCCGTACTGTAATCCTAACCCGTACCCTATACTAATCCGTGCCCTGACACATACATGGACCATAACACTTTTCTGTAACCTCACCTGTACCCTAAACCTTACATTTCGCCAACCCTAACCCTAGCCCTAAAGCTAAATCTAACTCCAACACTACACCTTACCCTAACACGTACACTAATCTTAACCCGTACACTAACACTGACCCATTCCCGCAAATGTATTTTGACCCTAAAACATTTCCGTACCCTCCCCTGTAACCTAAACCTTACCCGGTCGCGAACCCTAACCCTAGCTCTAAATCTAACCCTAACGCCAACCCTACACCTTACCCTAAACAATACCCTAAACCTAAACCGTACACTGACACTAACCAGTGCCCTGAAACGTACCCTGACCCTAACACTTTTCCATACCCTCACCTGCACGCTAAACCTAATCGTTAGGTAACCCTAACTGTAGACTTAAACCTAAACCTAACACCAACCCTACACCCTATTCTAACCCGTACCCTATATTTAACCCTAACACTAACCCATGCCCTCACACGTACTTTGACACTAAAACGTCTCCATACACTCACATGTACCATAAGCCTTAACCGTTCACTAAACCTATCCCTAACCCTAACGCCAACCCTAACCATTACCCTAACCCATACCCTAATCCTAACAATACATTAACACTAACACGTTTCCTAACACATAACCTGACACAAATGCTTTTCCGTACCCTCAACTGTACCCAAAAACTTACCCGTTCACTAACCCTAAGCCTAGCCCTAAACCTAACCCTAACCCCAACCCCACACCTTACCCTAAACTGTACGCTAATCCTGACACGTACACTGACACTAACAGGTGTCCTAACACATACCCTGACTCTAAAAGGTTTCCGTACCCTCACCTGTACCCTGAACCTTACTGGTTCACTAACCGTAACCCTAGCCCTAAACATAACGCTAACACCAACCCTACACCATACCCTAACCCGTACACTAATCTTGACCCGTACACCAAAATTATGCAATGCCATCACACGTACTTTGACACTAACACGTTTCCGTACACTCATGTACCATAAAACTTACCTGTTCGCTAACTCTAACCCTAGCCCTAAACTTAACCCTAACGCCAACCATACACATTACCCTAACCCGTACCCTAATCCTAACCCATACACTAACACTACACGTGCCCTAACAGGTACCCTGACCATAACAGTTTTCCGTACACTCACCTGTACCTTAAACCATACCGTTTGCTATCCTTAACCCTAGACCTAAACGTAAAGCTAACCCCATCCCTAAACCTTACCCTAACGCGTACCCAATCCTAACCAGTACACTAACACTAATCCGTGCCTTAACACTTACCCTGACCCTAACACTTTTCCATACCCACACCTGAACCCTAAACCTTACCATTCACTAACCCTAACCCTAGGTCTAAACCTAACCCTAAATGCAACCCCAACCCAACACCTAACCCTAATATGTACCGTAATCCTAATCCTTAAACTAACACTAAGCTGTGCCCTAACACGAACCCTGGCCCTAACGCATTTCCATACACTCACCTGTACTCTAATGTTACCTATTCGCTAACCCTAACACTAGCCCTAAACCTAAACCTAACCCAAACCCTACACCTTACCCTAACCCATACCCTAATCATAACCCATACACTAACACTAACTCGTGCCCTAACACCTACCCTAACCCTACCCCTAACCCTACCCCTAAACCTAACCCTAACCCTAACACTAACCCTAACACTAACCCTAAACTTTACCATTTGTTAACCATAACCCTAGCCCCAAACCTAAACCTAACTACAACCCTACTCCTTACCCTAACACGTACACTAATCTTAACCCGTACACTAACACTAACCCAATACCGCACACGTACTTTGACAATAAGACATTTCCATATGCTCAGCTGTAACCTAAACCTTACGCGTTCACTAAAGTTAACCCCACCCCTAACACTAACCATAACACCAACCCTACCAATTACCCTAACCCGTACCCTAATCCTAACCTGTAAAACCACACTAAACCCTGCCATAACACGTACCCTGACACTAACACTTTTCTGTAACCTCACCTGTAACCTACACCTTACCGTTCGCTAACCCTAACCCTAGCCCTAAACCTAGACCAAACCCCAACCATACACCTTACCCTAACCCGTATGCTAATCCTAAGCCATACACTAACACTGACACGTGTCCTAACACATACACTAACCCTAACACTTTTCTGTACCATCACCTGTACCCTAAACCTGACATTTCGCTAACCCTAAACCTAGCCATAAAGCTAACCCTAACCCCAACCCTAAACCTTACCCAAACCGTACCCTAATCCTAACCAATATACTAATACTAAGCCATGTCCTGACACGTACCCTGACCCTAACACTTTTCCGTACCCTTACCTGTACCCTAAACCTTACCCATTCGCTAACCCTAACCCTAGCCCTAGCCCTAACCCTAACCCCAACCCTACCCCTTACCCTCACCCATACCCTAATCCCAACCCATACACTAACTTTAACCCATGCCCTAACACGTACCCTGACCCTAGCACTTTTCCGTATCCTCTCCTGTACCCTAAATCTTACCGTTCGCTAACCCTAACCCTGGCCCTAAATATAACTCTCACACCAACCTCACAGCATACCCTAACCCGTACACTAAACTTAACCCGTACAAAAAAACTAACCCATGCCCTCACATGTACTTTGATGGTAACACGTTTCCGTACGCTCCCGTGTACCGTAAACCTTACCCGTTTGCTAACTCTAACCCTAGCCCTAACCCTAACCATAACAACAACCCTACCCATTTCCCTAACCTGTACCCTAATCCTTACCCGTACACTAACACTAATCAATGCCCTAACACGTACCCTGACCCTAACACTTTTCCATACCCACTCCTGTACCCTAAATCTTACCATTCACTAACCCTAACCCTATGTCTAAACCTAACCCTAACCCCAACCCTACACCTAACCCTAACACGTACCCTAATCCGAATCCGTACACTAACACTAACCTGTGCCCTAACATGAACCCTGACCCTAACTCGTTTCCATAAGCTCACCTGTACCCTAAATGTTACCTATTCGCTAACCCTAACCCCAACCCTACACCTAAACATAACCCCAACCCTACACCTTTCCCTAACCCATACCCTAATCCTGACCCGTACACTAACACTAACCCGTGCCCTAACACGTACCCTGACCCTAACACTTTTCCGTATCCTCTCCAGTACCCTAAATCTTACCGTTCGCTAAACCTAGCCCTTTCCCTAAACATAACGCTAACACCCACCTTACACCATACACTAACCCATACACTAATCTTACCCCGTACACCAAAATGAAGCAATGCCCTCACATGTACTTTGACACTAACACGTTTCCGTACCCTCCTGTGTACCGACAACCTTACCTGTTCGCTAACACTAACCCTAGGTCTAAGCCTAACACTATCCACAACCCTACACGAAATCCTAAGCCGTACCCTAATCCTAATCCGTATAATAACACTAACCTGTGCCCTAACACCAAGCCTGACCCTAACTCGTTTCCATATGCTTACCTGTACCCTGAATGTTACCTATTCGCTAACCCTAACCCTAACCCTAAACCTAACCCTAACCCCAATCCTACACCTTACCCTAATCCGTACTGTAATCCTAACCCGTACACTATACTAATCCGTGCCCTGACACATACATGGACCATAACACTTTTCTGTAACCTCACCTGTACCCTAAACCTTACATTTCGCCAACCCTAACCCTAGCCCTAAAGCTAAATCTAACTCCAACACTACACCTTACCCTAACACGTACACTAATCTTAACCCGTACACTAACACTGACCCATTCCCGCAAATGTATTTTGACCCTAAAACATTTCCGTACCCTCCCCTGTAACCTAAACCTTACCCGGTCGCTAACCCTAACCCTAGCTCTAAATCTAACCCTAACGCCAACCCTACACCTTACCCTAAACAATACCCTAAACCTAAACCGTACACTGACACTAACCAGTGCCCTGAAACGTACCCTGACCCTAACACTTTTCCATACCCTCACCTGCACGCTAAACCTAATCGTTAGGTAACCCTAACTGTAGACTTAAACCTAACCCTAACACCAACCCTACACCCTATTCTAACCCGTACCCTATATTTAACCCTAACACTAACCCATGCCCTCACACGTACTTTGACACTAAAACGTCTCCATACACTCACATGTACCATAAGCCTTAACCGTTCACTAAACCTATCCCTAACCCTAACGCCAACCCTAACCATTACCCTAACCCATACCCTAATCCTAACAATACATTAACACTAACACATTTCCTAACACATAACCTGACCCAAATGCTTTTCCGTACCCTCAACTGTACCCTAAAACTTACCCGTTCACTAACCCTAAGCCTAGCCCTAAACCTAACCCTAACCCCAACCCCACACCTTACCCTAAACTGTACGCTAATCCTGACACGTACACTGACACTAACAGGTGTCCTAACACATACCCTGACTCTAAAAGGTTTCCGTACCCTCACCTGTACCCTGAACCTTACTGGTTCACTAACCGTAACCCTAGCCCTAAACATAACGCTAACACCAACCCTACACCATACCCTAACCCGTACACTAATCTTGACCCGTACACCAAAATTATGCAATGCCATCACACGTACTTTGACACTAACACGTTTCCGTACACTCATGTACCATAAAACTTACCTGTTCGCTAACTCTAACCCTAGCCCTAAACTTAACCCTAACGCCAACCCTACACATTACCCTAACCCGTACCCTAATCCTAACCCATACACTAACACTACACGTGCCCTAACAGGTACCCTGACCATAACAGTTTTCCGTACACTCACCTGTACCCTAAACCATACCGTTTGCTATCCTTAACCCTAGACCTAAACGTAAAGCTAACCCCATCCCTAAACCTTACCCTAACGCGTACCCAATCCTAACCAGTACACTAACACTAATCCGTGCCTTAACACTTACCCTGACCCTAACACTTTTCCATACCCACACCTGAACCCTAAACCTTACCATTCACTAACCCTAACCCTAGGTCTAAACCTAACCCTAAATGCAACCCCAACCCAACACCTAACCCTAATATGTACCGTAATCCTAATCCTTAAACTAACACTAAGCTGTGCCCTAACACGAACCCTGGCCCTAACGCATTTCCATACACTCACCTGTACTCTAATGTTACCTATTCGCTAACCCTAACACTAGCCCTAAACCTAAACCTAACCCAAACCCTACACCTTACCCTAACCCATACCCTAATCATAACCCATACACTAACACTAACTCGTGCCCTAACACCTACCCTAACCCTACCCCTAACCCTACCCCTAAACCTAACCCTAACCCTAACACTAACCCTAACACTAACCCTAAACTTTACCATTTGTTAACCATAACCCTAGCCCCAAACCTAAACCTAACTACAACCCTACTCCTTACCCTAACACGTACACTAATCTTAACCCGTACACTAACACTAACCCAATACCGCACACGTACTTTGACAATAAGACATTTCCATATGCTCAGCTGTAACCTAAACCTTACGCGTTCACTAAAGTTAACCCCACCCCTAACACTAACCATAACGCCAACCCTACCAATTACCCTAACCCGTACCCTAATCCTAACCTGTAAAACCACACTAAACCCTGCCATAACACGTACCCTGACACTAACACTTTTCTGTAACCTCACCTGTAACCTACACCTTACCGTTCGCTAACCCTAACCCTAGCCCTAAACCTAGACCAAACCCCAACCATACACCTTACCCTAACCCGTATGCTAATCCTAAGCCATACACTAACACTGACACGTGTCCTAACACATACACTAACCCTAACACTTTTCTGTACCATCACCTGTACCCTAAACCTGACATTTCGCTAACCCTAAACCTAGCCATAAAGCTAACCCTAACCCCAACCCTAAACCTTACCCAAACCGTACCCTAATCCTAACCAATATACTAATACTAAGCCATGTCCTGACACGTACCCTGACCCTAACACTTTTCCGTACCCTTACCTGTACCCTAAACCTTACCCATTCGCTAACCCTAACCCTAGCCATAGCCCTAACCCTAACCCCAACCCTACCCCTTACCCTCACCCATACCCTAATCCCAACCCATACACTAACTTTAACCCATGCCCTAACACGTACCCTGACCCTAGCACTTTTCCGTATCCTCTCCTGTACCCTAAATCTTACCGTTCGCTAACCCTAACCCTGGCCCTAAATATAACTCTCACACCAACCTCACAGCATACCCTAACCCGTACACTAAACTTAACCCGTACAAAAAAACTAACCCATGCCCTCACATGTACTTTGATGGTAACACGTTTCCGTACGCTCCCGTGTACCGTAAACCTTATCCGTTTGCTAACTCTAACCCTAGCCCTAACCCTAACCATAACAACAACCCTACCCATTTCCCTAACCTGTACCCTAATCCTTACCCGTACACTAACACTAATCAATGCCCTAACACGTACCCTGACCCTAACACTTTTCCATACCCACTCCTGTACCCTAAATCTTACCATTCACTAACCCTAACCCTATGTCTAAACCTAACCCTAACCCCAACCCTACACCTAACCCTAACACGTACCCTAATCCGAATCCGTACACTAACACTAACCTGTGCCCTAACATGAACCCTGACCCTAACTCGTTTCCATAAGCTCACCTGTACCCTAAATGTTACCTATTCGCTAACCCTAACCCCAACCCTACACCTAAACATAACCCCAACCCTACACCTTTCCCTAACCCATACCCTAATCCTGACCCGTACACTAACACTAACCCGTGCCCTAACACGTACCCTGACCCTAACACTTTTCCGTATCCTCTCCAGTACCCTAAATCTTACCGTTCGCTAAACCTAGCCCTTTCCCTAAACATAACGCTAACACCCACCTTACACCATACACTAACCCATACACTAATCTTACCCCGTACACCAAAATGAAGCAATGCCCTCACATGTACTTTGACACTAACACGTTTCCGTACCCTCCTGTGTACCGACAACATTACCTGTTCGCTAACACTAACCCTAGGTCTAAGCCTAACACTATCCACAACCCTACACGAAATCCTAAGCCGTACCCTAATCCTAATCCGTACAATAACACTAACCTGTGCCCTAACACCAAGCCTGACCCTAACTCGTTTCCATATGCTTACCTGTACCCTGAATGTTACCTATTCGCTAACCCTAACCCTAACCCTAAACCTAACCCTAACCCCAATCCTACACCTTACCCTAATCCGTACTGTAATCCTAACCCGTACACTATACTAATCCGTGCCCTGACACATACATGGACCATAACACTTTTCTGTAACCTCACCTGTACCCTAAACCTTACATTTCGCCAACCCTAACCCTAGCCCTAAAGCTAAATCTAACTCCAACACTACACCTTACCCTAACACGTACACTAATCTTAACCCGTACACTAACACTGACCCATTCCCGCAAATGTATTTTGACCCTAAAACATTTCCGTACCCTCCCCTGTAACCTAAACCTTACCCGGTCGCTAACCCTAACCCTAGCTCTAAATCTAACCCTAACGCCAACCCTACACCTTACCCTAAACAATACCCTAAACCTAAACCGTACACTGACACTAACCAGTGCCCTGAAACGTACCCTGACCCTAACACTTTTCCATACCCTCACCTGCACGCTAAACCTAATCGTTAGGTAACCCTAACTGTAGACTTAAACCTAACCCTAACACCAACCCTACACCCTATTCTAACCCGTACCCTATATTTAACCCTAACACTAACCCATGCCCTCACACGTACTTTGACACTAAAACGTCTCCATACACTCACATGTACCATAAGCCTTAACCGTTCACTAAACCTATCCCTAACCCTAACGCCAACCCTAACCATTACCCTAACCCATACCCTAATCCTAACAATACATTAACACTAACACATTTCCTAACACATAACCTGACCCAAATGCTTTTCCGTACCCTCAACTGTACCCTAAAACTTACCCGTTCACTAACCCTAAGCCTAGCCCTAAACCTAACCCTAACCCCAACCCCACACCTTACCCTAAACTGTACGCTAATCCTGACACGTACACTGACACTAACAGGTGTCCTAACACATACCCTGACTCTAAAAGGTTTCCGTACCCTCACCTGTACCCTGAACCTTACTGGTTCACTAACCGTAACCCTAGCCCTAAACATAACGCTAACACCAACCCTACACCATACCCTAACCCGTACACTAATCTTGACCCGTACACCAAAATTATGCAATGCCATCACACGTACTTTGACACTAACACGTTTCCGTACACTCATGTACCATAAAACTTACCTGTTCGCTAACTCTAACCCTAGCCCTAAACTTAACCCTAACGCCAACCCTACACATTACCCTAACCCGTACCCTAATCCTAACCCATACACTAACACTACACGTGCCCTAACAGGTACCCTGACCATAACAGTTTTCCGTACACTCACCTGTACCCTAAACCATACCGTTTGCTATCCTTAACCCTAGACCTAAACGTAAAGCTAACCCCATCCCTAAACCTTACCCTAACGCGTACCCAATCCTAACCAGTACACTAACACTAATCCGTGCCTTAACACTTACCCTGACCCTAACACTTTTCCATACCCACACCTGAACCCTAAACCTTACCATTCACTAACCCTAACCCTAGGTCTAAACCTAACCCTAAATGCAACCGCAACCCAACACCTAACCCTAATATGTACCGTAATCCTAATCCTTAAACTAACACTAAGCTGTGCCCTAACACGAACCCTGGCCCTAACGCATTTCCATACACTCACCTGTACTCTAATGTTACCTATTCGCTAACCCTAACACTAGCCCTAAACCTAAACCTAACCCAAACCCTACACCTTACCCTAACCCATACCCTAATCATAACCCATACACTAACACTAACTCGTGCCCTAACACCTACCCTAACCCTACCCCTAACCCTACCCCTAAACCTAACCCTAACCCTAACACTAACCCTAACACTAACCCTAAACTTTACCATTTGTTAACCATAACCCTAGCCCCAAACCTAAACCTAACTACAACCCTACTCCTTACCCTAACACGTACACTAATCTTAACCCGTACACTAACACTAACCCAATACCGCACACGTACTTTGACAATAAGACATTTCCATATGCTCAGCTGTAACCTAAACCTTACGCGTTCACTAAAGTTAACCCAACCCCTAACACTAACCATAACGCCAACCCTACCAATTACCCTAACCCGTACCCTAATCCTAACCTGTAAAACCACACTATACCCTGCCCTAACACATACCCTGACACTAACACTTTTCCGTAACCTCACCTGTAACCTACACTTTACCGTTCGCTAACCCTAACCCTAGCCCTAAACCTAGACCAAACCCCAACCGTACACCTTACCCTAACCCGTATGCTAATCCTAAGCCATACACTAACACTGACACGTGTCCTAACACATACACTAACCCTAACACTTTTCTGTACCATCACCTGTACCCTAAACCTGACATTTCGCTAACCCTAAACCTAGCCATAAAGCTAACCCTAACCCCAACCCTAAACCTTACCCAAACCGTACCCTAATCCTAACCAATATACTAATACTAAGCCATGTCCTGACACGTACCCTGACCCTAACACTTTTCCGTACCCTTACCTGTAACCTAAACCTTACCCATTCGCTAACCCTAACCCTAGCCCTAGCCCTAACCCTAACCCCAACCCTACCCCTTACCCTCACCCATACCCTAATCCCAACCCATACACTAACTTTAACCCATGCCCTAACACGTACCCTGACCCTAGCACTTTTCCGTATCCTCTCCTGTACCCTAAATCTTACCGTTCGCTAACCCTAACCCTGGCCCTAAATATAACTCTCACACCAACCTCACAGCATACCCTAACCCGTACACTAAACTTAACCCGTACAAAAAAACTAACCCATGCCCTCACATGTACTTTGACGGTAACACGTTTCCGTACGCTCCCGTGTACCGTAAACCTTACCCGTTTGCTAACTCTAACCCTAGCCCTAACCCTAACCATAACAACAACCCTACCCATTTCCCTAACCTGTACCCTAATCCTTACCCGTACACTAACACTAATCAATGCCCTAACACGTACCCTGACCCTAACACTTTTCCATACCCACTCCTGTACCCTAAATCTTACCATTCACTAACCCTAACCCTATGTCTAAACCTAAACCTAACCCCAACCCTACACGTAACCCTAACACGTACCCTAATCCGAATCCGTACAGTAACACTAACCTGTGCCCTAACATGAACCCTGACCCTAACTCGTTTCCATAAGCTCACCTGTACCCTAAATGTTACCTATTCGCTAACCCTAACCCCAACCCTACACCTAAACATAACCCCAACCCTACACCTTTCCCTAACCCATACCCTAATCCTGACCCGTACACTAACACTAACCCGTGCCCTAACACGTACCCTGACCCTAACACTTTTCCGTATCCTCTCCAGTACCCTAAATCTTACCGTTCGCTAAACCTAGCCCTTTCCCTAAACATAACGCTAACACCCACCTTACACCATACACTAACCCATACACTAATCTTACCCCGTACACCAAAATGAAGCAATGCCCTCACATGTACTTTGACACTAACACGTTTCCGTACCCTCCTGTGTACCGACAACCTTACCTGTTCGCTAACACTAACCCTAGGTCTAAGCCTAACACTATCCACAACCCTACACAAAATCCTAAGCCGTACCCTAATCCTAATCCGTACAATAACACTAACCTGTGCCCTAACACCAAACCTGACCCTAACTCGTTTCCATATGCTTACCTGTACCCTGAATGTTACCTATTCGCTAACCCTAACCCTAACCCTAAACCTAACCCTAACCCCAATCCTACACCTTACCCTAATCCGTACTGTAATCCTAACCCGTACCCTATACTAATCCGTGCCCTGACACATACATGGACCATAACACTTTTCTGTAACCTCACCTGTACCCTAAACCTTACATTTCGCCAACCCTAACCCTAGCCCTAAAGCTAAATCTAACTCCAACACTACACCTTACCCTAACACGTACACTAATCTTAACCCGTACACTAACACTGACCCATTCCCGCAAATGTATTTTGACCCTAAAACATTTCCGTACCCTCCCCTGTAACCTAAACCTTACCCGGTCGCTAACCCTAACCCTAGCTCTAAATCTAACCCTAACGCCAACCCTACACCTTACCCTAAACAATACCCTAAACCTAAACCGTACACTGACACTAACCAGTGCCCTGAAACGTACCCTGACCCTAACACTTTTCCATACCCTCACCTGCACGCTAAACCTAATCGTTAGGTAACCCTAACTGTAGACTTAAACCTAACCCTAACACCAACCCTACACCCTATTCTAACCCGTACCCTATATTTAACCCTAACACTAACCCATGCCCTCACACGTACTTTGACACTAAAACGTCTCCATACACTCACATGTACCATAAGCCTTAACCGTTCACTAAACCTATCCCTAACCCTAACGCCAACCCTAACCATTACCCTAACCCATACCCTAATCCTAACCATACATTAACACTAACACGTTTCCTAACACATAACCTGACCCAAATGCTTTTCCGTACCCTCAACTGTACCCTAAAACTTACCCGTTCACTAACCCTAAGCCTAGCCCTAAACCTAACCCTAACCCCAACCCCACACCTTACCCTAAACTGTACGCTAATCCTGACAGGTACACTGACACTAACAGGTGTCCTAACACATACCCTGACTCTAAAAGGTTTCCGTACCCTCACCTGTACCCTGAACCTTACTGGTTCACTAACCGTAACCTAGCCCTAAACATAACGCTAACACCAACCCTACACTATACCCTAACCTGTACACTAATCTTGACCCATACACCAAAATTATGCAATGCCATCACACGTACTTTGACACTAACAAGTTTCCGTACACTCATGTACCATAAAACTTACCTGTTGGCTAACTCTAACCCTAGCCCTAAACTTAACCCTAACGCCAACCCTACACATTACCCTAACCCGTACCCTAATCCTAACCCATACACTAACACTACACGTGCCCTAACAGGTACCCTGACCATAACAGTTTTCCGTACACTCACCTGTACCCTAAACCATACCGTTTGCTATCCTTAACCCTAGACCTAAACGTAAAGCTAACCCCATCCCTAAACCTTACCCTAACGCGTACCCAATCCTAACCAGTACACTAACACTAATCCGTGCCTTAACACTTACCCTGACCCTAACACTTTTCCATACCCACACCGGAACCCTAAACCTTACCATTCACTAACCCTAACCCTAGGTCTAAACCTAACCCTAAATGCAACCCCAACCCAACATCTAACCCTAACATGTACCGTAATCCTAATCCTTAAACTAACACTAAGCTGTGCCCTAACACGAACCCTGGCCCTAACGCATTTCCATACGCTCACCTGTACTCTAATGTTACCTATTCGCTAACCCTAACACTAGCCCTAAACCTAAACCTAACCCAAAGCCTACACCTTACCCTAACCCATACCCTAATCATAACTCATACACTAACACTAACTCGTGCCCTAACACCTACCCTAACCCTACACCTAACCCTACCCCTACCCCTAACCCTAACCCTAACACTAACCCTAACACTAACCCTAAACTTTACCATTTGTTAACCATAACCCTAGCCCCAAACCTAAACCTAACTACAACCCTACTCCTTACCCTAACACGTACACTAATCTTAACCCGTACACTAACACTAACCCAATACCGCACACGTACTTTGACAATAAGACATTTCCATATGCTCAGCTGTAACCTAAACCTTACGCGTTCACTAAAGTTAACCCCACCCCTAACACTAACCGTAACGCCAACCCTACCAATTACCCTAACCCGTACCCTAATCCTAACCTGTAAACCCACACTAAACCCTGCCATAACACGTACCCTGACACTAACACTGTTCCGTAACGTCACCTGTAACCTACACCTTACCATTCGCTAACCCTAACCCTAGCCCTAAACCTAGACCAAACCCCAACCGTACACCTTACCATAACCCGTATGCTAATCCTAAGCCATACACTAACACTGACACGTGTCCTAACACATACACTAACCCTAACACTTTTCTGTACCATCACCTGTACCCTAAACCTGACATTTCGCTAACCCTAAACCTAGCCATAAAGCTAACCCTAACCCCAACCCTAAACCTTACCCAAACCGTACCCTAATCCTAACCAGTATACTAATACTAAGCCATGTCCTGACACGTACCCTGACCCTAACACTTTTCCGTACCCTCACCTGTACCCTAAACCTTACCCATTCGCTAACCCTAACCCTAGCCCTAGCCCTAGCCCTAACCCTAACCCCAACCCTACCCCTTACCCTCACCCGTACCCTAATCCCAACCCATACACTAACATTAACCCATGCCCTAACACGTACCCTGACCCTAACACTTTTCCGTATCCTCTCCTGTACCCTAAATCTTACCATTCGCTAACCCTAACCCTGGCCCTAAACATAACTCTCACACCAACCTCACAGCATACCATAACCCGTACACTAAACTTAACCCGTACAAAAAAACTAACCCATGCCCTCACATGTACTTTGACGGTAACACGTTTCCGTACGCTCCCGTGTACCGTAAACCTTACCCGTTTGCTAACTCTAACCCTAGCCCTAACCCTAACCATAACAACAACCCTACCCATTTCCCTAACCTGTACCCTAATCCTTACCCGTACACTAACACTAATCAATGCCCTAACACGTAACCTGACCCTAACACTTTTCCATACCCACTCCTGTACCCTAAATCTTACCATTCACTAACCCTAACCCTATGTCTAAACCTAACCCTAACCCCAACCCTACACCTAACCCTAACACGTACCCTAATCCGAATCCGTACACTAACACTAACCTGTGCCCTAACATGAACCCTGACCCTAACTCGTTTCCATAAGCTCACCTGTACCCTAAATGTTACCTATTCGCTAACCCTAACCCCAACCCTACACCTAAACATAACCCCGACCCTACACCTTTCCCTAACCCATACCCTAATCCTGACCCGTACACTAACACTAACCCGTGCCCTAACACGTACCCTGACCCTAACACTTTTCCGTATCCTTTCCAGTACCCTAAATCTTACCGTTCGCTAAACCTAGCCCTTTCCCTAAACATAACGCTAACACCCACCTTACACCATACTCTAACCCATACACTAATCTTATCCCGTACACCAAAATTAAGCAATGCCCTCACATGTACTTGGACACTAACACGTTTCCGTACCCTCCTGTGTACCGACAACCTTACCTGTTCGCTAACACTAACCCTAGGTCTAAGCCTAACACTATCCACAACCCTACACAAAATCCTAAGCCGTACCCTAATCCTAATCCGTACAATAACACTAACCTGTGCCCTAACACCAAACCTGACCCTAACTCGTTTCCATATGCTTACCTGTACCCTGAATGTTACCTATTCGCTAACCCTAACCCTAACCCTAAACCTAACCCTAACCCCAATCCTACACCTTACCCTAATCCGTACTGTAATCCTAACCCGTACCCTATACTAATCCGTGCCCTGACACATACATGGACCATAACACTTTTCTGTAACCTCACCTGTACCCTAAACCTTACATTTCGCCAACCCTAACCCTAGCCCTAAAGCTAAATCTAACTCCAACACTACACCTTACCCTAACACGTACACTAATCTTAACCCGTACACTAACACTGACCCATTCCCGCAAATGTATTTTGACCCTAAAACATTTCCGTACCCTCCCCTGTAACCTAAACCTTACCCGGTCGCTAACCCTAACCCTAGCTCTAAATCTAACCCTAACGCCAACCCTACACCTTACCCTAAACAATACCCTAAACCTAAACCGTACACTGACACTAACCAGTGCCCTGAAACGTACCCTGACCCTAACACTTTTCCATACCCTCACCTGCACGCTAAACCTAATCGTTAGGTAACCCTAACTGTAGACTTAAACCTAACCCTAACACCAACCCTACACCCTATTCTAACCCGTACCCTATATTTAACCCTAACACTAACCCATGCCCTCACACGTACTTTGACACTAAAAAGTCTCCATACACTCACATGTCCCATAAGCCTTAACCGTTCACTAAACCTATCCCTAACCCTAACGCCAACCCTAACCATTACCCTAACCCATACCCTAATCCTAACAATACATTAACACTAACACATTTCCTAACACATAACCTGACCCAAATGCTTTTCTGTACCCTCAACTGTACCCTAAAACTTACCCGTTCACTAACCCTAAGCCTAGCCCTAAACCTAACCCTAACCCCAACCCCACACCTTACCCTAAACTGTACGCTAATCCTGACACGTACACTGACAGGTGTCCTAACACATACCCTGACTCTAAAAGGTTTCCGTACCCTCACCTGTACCCTGAACCTTACTGGTTCACTAACCGTAACCGTAGCCCTAAACATAACGCTAACACCAACCCTACACCATACCCTAACCCGTACACTAATCTTGACCCGTACACCAAAATTATGCAATGCCATCACACGTACTTTGACACTAACACGTTTCCGTACACTCATGTACCATAAAACTTACCTGTTCGCTAACTCTAACCCTAGCCCTAAACTTAAACCTAACGCCAACCCTACACATTACCCTAACCCGTACCCTAATCCTAACCCATACACTAACACTACACGTGCCCTAACAGGTACCCTGACCATAACAGTTTTCCGTACACTCACCTGTACCCTAAACCATACCGTTTGCTATCCTTAACCCTAGACCTAAACGTAAAGCTAACCCCATCCCTAAACCTTACCCTAACGCGTACCCAATCCTAACCAGTACACTAACACTAATCCGTGCCTTAACACTTACCCTGACCCTAACACTTTTCCATACCCACACCTGAACCCTAAACCTTACCATTCACTAACCCTAACACTAGGTCTAAACCTAACCCTAAATGCAACCCCAACCCAACACCTAACCCTAACATGTACCGTAATCCTAATCCTTAAACTAACACTAAGCTGTGCCCTAACACGAACCCTGGCCCTAACGCATTTCCATACGCTCACCTGTACTCTAATGTTACCTATTCGCTAACCCTAACACTAGCCCTAAACCTAAACCTAACCCCAACCCTACACCTTACCCTAACCCATACCCTAATCATAACCCATACACTAACAATAACTCGTGCCCTAACACCTACCCTAACCCTACCCCTAACCCTACCCCTCACCCTAACCCTAACACTAACCCTAACACTAACCCTAAACTATACCATTTGTTAACCATAACCCTAGCCCCAAACCTAAACCTAACTACAACCCTACTCCTTACCCTAACACGTACACTAATCTTAACCCGTACACTAACACTAACCCAATACCGCACACGTACATTGACAATAAGACATTTCCATATGCTCAGCTGTAACCTAAACCTTACGCATTCACTAAACTTAACCCCACCCCTAACACTAACCATAACGCCAACCCTACCAATTACCCTAACCCGTACCCTAATCCTAACCTGTAAACCCACACTAAACCCTGCTCTAGCACGTACCCTGACCCTAACACTTTTCCGAAACCTCACCTGTAACCTACACCTTACCGTTCGCTAACCCTAACCCTAGCCCTAAACCTACACCAAACCCCAACCGTACACCTTACCCTAACCCGTATGCTAATCCTAAGCCATACACTAACACTGACACGTGTCCTAACACATACAGTAACCCTAACACTTTTCTGTACCATCACCTGTACCCTAAACCTGACATTTCGCTAACCCTAACCCTAGCCATAAAGCTAACCCTAACCCTAACCCCAACCCTAAACCTTACCCAAACCGTACCCTAATCCTAACCAGTATACTAATACTAAGCCATGTCCTGACACGTACCCTGACCCTAACACTTTTCCGTACCCTCACCTGTACCCTAAACCTTACCCATTCGCTAACCCTAACCCTAGCCCTAGCCCTAGCCCTAACCCTAACCCCAACCCTACCCCTTACCCTCACCCGTACCCTAATCCCAACCCATACACTAACATTAACCCATGCCCTAACACGTACCCTGACCCTAACACTTTTCCGTATCCTCTCCTGTACCCTAAATCTTACCGTTCGCTAACCCTAACCCTAGCCCTAAACATAACTCTCACACCAACCTCACAGCATACCCTAACCTGTACACTAAACTTAACCCGTACAAAAAAACTAACCCATGCCCTCACATGTACTTTGAGGGTAACACGTTTCCGTATGCTCCCGTGTACCGTAAACCTTACCTGTTTGCTAACTCTAACCCTAGCCCTAACCCTAACCATAAGAACAACCCTACCCATTTCCCTAACCTGTACCCTAATCCTTACCCGTACACTAACACTAATCCATGCCCTAACACGTACCCTGACCCTAACACTTTTCCATACCCACTCCTGTACCCTAAATCTTACCATTCACTAACCCTAACCCTATGTCTAAACCTAACCCTAACCCCAACCCTACACCTAACCCTAACACGTACCCTAATCCGAATCCGTACACTAACACTAACCTGTGCCCTAACATGAACCCTGACCCTAACTCGTTTCCATAAGCTCACCTGTACCCTAAATGTTACCTATTCGCTAACCCTAACCCCAACCCTACACCTAAACATAACCCCAACCCTACACCTTTCCCTAACCCATACCCTAATCCTGACCCGTACACTAACACCAACCCGTGCCCTAACACGTACACTGACCCTAACACTTTTCCGTAACCTCTCCAGTACCCTAAATCTTACCATTCGCTAAACCTAGCCCTTTCCCTAAACATAACGCTAACACCCACCTTACACCATACACTAACCCATACACTAATCTTACCCCGTACACCAAAATGAAGCAATGCCCTCACATGTACTATGACACTAACACGTTTCCGTACCCTCCTGTGTACCGACAACCTTACCTGTTCGCTAACACTAACCCTAGGTCTAAGCCTAACACTATCCACAACCCTACACAAAATCCTAAGCCGTACCCTAATCTTAATCCGTACAATAACACTAACCTGTGCCCTAACACCAAGCCTGACCCTAACTCGTTTCCATATGCTTACCTATACCCTGAATGTTACCTATTCGCTAACCCTAACCCTAACCCTAAACCTAACCCTAACCCCAATCCTACACCTTACCCTAATCCGTACTGTAATCCTAACCCGTACCCTATACTAATCCGTGCCCTGACACATACATGGACCATAACACTTTTCTGTAACCTCACCTGTACCCTAAACCTTACATTTCGCCAACCCTAACCCTAGCCCTAAAGCTAAATCTAACTCCAACACTACACCTTACCCTAACACGTACACTAATCTTAACCCGTACACTAACACTGACCCATTCCCGCAAATGTATTTTGACCCTAAAACATTTCCGTACCCTCCCCTGTAACCTAAACCTTACCCGGTCGCTAACCCTAACCCTAGCTCTAAATCTAACCCTAACGCCAACCCTACACCTTACCCTAAACAATACCCTAAACCTAAACCGTACACTGACACTAACCAGTGCCCTGAAACGTACCCTGACCCTAACACTTTTCCATACCCTCACCTGCACGCTAAACCTAATCGTTAGGTAACCCTAACTGTAGACTTAAACCTAACCCTAACACCAACCCTACACCCTATTCTAACCCGTACCCTATATTTAACCCTAACACTAACCCATGCCCTCACACGTACTTTGACACTAAAACGTCTCCATACACTCACATGTACCATAAGCCTTAACCGTTCACTAAACCTATCCCTAACCCTAACGCCAACCCTAACCATTACCCTAACCCATACCCTAATCCTAACCATACATTAACACTAACACGTTTCCTAACACATAACCTGACCCAAATGCTTTTCCGTACCCTCAACTGTACCCTAAAACTTACCCGTTCACTAACCCTAAGCCTAGCCCTAAACCTAACCCTAACCCCAACCCCACACCTTACCCTAAACTGTACGCTATTCCTGACACGTACACTGACACTAACAGGTGTCCTAACACATACCCTGACTCTAAAAGGTTTCCGTACCCTCACCCGTACCCTGAACCTTACTGGTTCACTAACCGTAACCCTAGCCCTAAACATAACGCTAACACCAACCCTACACCATACCCTAACCCGTACACTAATCTTGACCCGTACACCAAAATTATGCAATGCCATCACACGTACTTTGACACTAACACGTTTCCGTACACTCATGTACCATAAAACTTACCTGTTCGCTAACTCTAACCCTAGCCCTAAACTTAACCCTAACGCCAACCCTACACATTACCCTAACCCGTACCCTAATCCTAACCCATACACTAACACTACACGTGCCCTAACAGGTACTCTGACCATAACAGTTTTCCGTACACTCACCTGTACCCTAAACCATACCGTTTGCTATCCTTAACCCTAGACCTAAACGTAAAGCTAACCCCATCCCTAAACCTTACCCTAACGCGTACCCAATCCTAACCAGTACACTAACACTAATCCGTGCCTTAACACTTACCCTGACCCTAACACTTTTCCATACCCACACCTGAACCCTAAACCTTACCATTCACTAACCCTAACCCTAGGTCTAAACCTAACCCTAAACGCAACCCCAACCCTACACCTAACCCTAACATGTACCGTAATCCTAATCCTTAAACTAACACTAAGCTGTGCCCTAACACGAACCCTGGCCCTAACGCATTTCCATACGCTCACCTGTACTCTAATGTTACCTATTCGCTAACCCTAACACTAGCCCTAAACCTAAACCTAACCCCAACCCTACACCTTACCCTAACCCATACCCTAATCATAACCCATACACTAACAATAACTCGTGCCCTAACACCTACCCTAACCCTACCCCTAACCCTACCCCTCACCCTAACCCTAACACTAACCCTAACACTAACCCTAAACTTTACCATTTGTTAACCATAACCCTAGCCCCAAACCTAAACCTAACTACAACCCTACTCCTTACCCTAACACGTACACTAATCTTAACCCGTACACTAACACTAACCCAATACCGCACACGTACTTTGACAATAAGACATTTCCATATGCTCAGCTGTAACCTAAACCTTACGCGTTCACTAAACTTAACCCCACCCCTAACACTAACCATAACGCCAACCCTACCAATTACCCTAACCCGTACCCTAATCCTAACCTGTAAACCCACACTAAACCCTGCCCTAGCACGTACCCTCACCCTAACACTTTTCCGTAACCTCACCTGTAACCTACACCTTACCGTTCGCTAACCCTAACCCTAGCCCTAAACCTACACCAAACCCCAACCGTACACCTTACCCTAACCCGTTTGCTAATCCTAAGCCATACACTAGCACTGACACGTGTCCTAACACATACACTAACCCTAACACTTTTCTGTACCATCACCTGTACCCTAAACCTGACATTTCGCTAACCCTAACCCTAGCCATAAAGCTAACCCTAACCCTAACCCCAACCCTAAACCTTACCCAAACCGTACCCTAATCCTAACCAGTATACTAACACTAAGCCATGTCCTGACACGTACCCTGACCCTAACACTTTTCCGTACCCTCACCTGTACCCTAAACCTTACCCATTCGTTAACCCTAACCCTAGCCCTAGCCCTAGCCCTAACCCTAACCCCAACCCTAACCCGTTCCCTAATCCCAACCCATACACTAACATTAACCCATGCCCTAACACGTACCCTGACCCTAACACTTTTCCGTATCCTCTCCTGTACCCTAAATCTTACCGTTCGCTAACCCTAACCCTGGCCCTAAACATAACTCTCACACCAACCTCACAGCATACCCTAACCTGTACACTAAACTTAACCCGTACAAAAAAACTAACCCATGCCCTCACATGTACTTTGACGGTAACACGTTTCCGTACGCTCCCGTGTACCGTAAACCTTACCTGTTTGCTAACTCTAACCCTAGCCCTAACCCTAACCATAACAACAACCCTACCCATTTCCCTAACCTGTACCCTAATCCTTACCCGTACACTAACACTAATCCATGCCCTAACACGTACCCTGACCCTAACACTTTTCCATACCCACTCCTGTACCCTAAATCTTACCATTCACTAACCCTAACCCTATGTCTAAACCTAACCCTAACCCCAACCCTACACCTAACCCTAACACGTACCCTAATCCGAATCCGTACACTAACACTAACCTGTGCCCTAACATGAACCCTGACCCTAACTCGTTTCCATAAGCTCACCTGTACCCTAAATGTTACCTATTCGCTAACCCTAACCCCAACCCTACACCTAAACATAACCCCAACCCTACACCTTTCCCTAACCCATACCCTAATCCTGACCCGTACACTAACACTAACCCGTGCCCTAACACGTACCCTGACCCTAACACTTTTCCGTATCCTCTCCAGTACCCTAAATCTTACCGTTCGCTAAACCTAGCCCTTTCCCTAAACATAACGCTAACACCCACCTTACACCATACACTAACCCATACACTAATCTTACCCCGTACACCAAAATGAAGCAATGCCCTCACATGTACTATGACACTAACACGTTTCCGTACCCTCCTGTGTACCGACAACCTTACCTGTTCGCTAACACTAACCCTAGGTCTAAGCCTAACACTATCCACAACCCTACACAAAATCCTAAGCCGTACCCTAATCTTAATCCGTACAATAACACTAACCTGTGCCCTAACACCAAGCCTGACCCTAACTCGTTTCCATATGCTTACCTGTACCCTGAATGTTACCTATTCGCTAACCCTAACCCTAACCCTAAACCTAACCCTAACCCCAATCCTACACCTTACCCTAATCCGTACTGTAATCCTAACCCGTACCCTATACTAATCCGTGCCCTGACACATACATGGACCATAACACTTTTCTGTAACCTCACCTGTACCCTAAACCTTACATTTGGCCAACCCTAACCCTAGCCCTAAAGCTAAATCTAACTCCAACACTACACCTTACCCTAACACGTACACTAATCTTAACCCGTACACTAACACTGACCCATTCCCGCAAATGTATTTTGACCCTAAAACATTTCCGTACCCTCCCCTGTAACCTAAACCTTACCCGGTCGCTAACCCTAACCCTAGCTCTAAATCTAACCCTAACGCCAACCCTACACCTTACCCTAAACAATACCCTAAACCTAAACCGTACACTGACACTAACCAGTGCCCTGAAACGTACCCTGACCCTAACACTTTTCCATACCCTCACCTGCACGCTAAACCTAATCGTTAGGTAACCCTAACTGTAGACTTAAACCTAACCCTAACACCAACCCTACACCCTATTCTAACCCGTACCCTATATTTAACCCTAACACTAACCCATGCCCTCACACGTACTTTGACACTAAAACGTCTCCATACACTCACATGTACCATAAGCCTTAACCGTTCACTAAACCTATCCCTAACCCTAACGCCAACCCTAACCATTACCCTAACCCATACCCTAATCCTAACCATACATTAACACTAACACGTTTCCTAACACATAACCTGACCCAAATGCTTTTCCGTACCCTCAACTGTACCCTAAAACTTACCCGTTCACTAACCCTAAGCCTAGCCCTAAACCTAACCCTAACCCCAACCCCACACCTTACCCTAAACTGTACGCTAATCCTGACAGGTACACTGACACTAACAGGTGTCCTAACACATACCCTGACTCTAAAAGGTTTCCGTACCCTCACCCGTACCCTGAACCTTACTGGTTCACTAACCGTAACCCTAGCCCTAAACATAATGCTAACACCAACCCTACACCATACCCTAAACCGTACACTAATCTTGACCCGTACACCAAAATTATGCAATGCCATCACACGTACTTTGACACTAACACGTTTCCGTACACTCATGTACCATAAAACTTACCTGTTCGCTAACTCTAACCCTAGCCCTAAACTTAACCCTAACGCCAACCCTACACATTACCCTAACCCGTACCCTAATCCTAACCCATACACTAACACTACACGTGCCCTAACAGGTACCCTGACCATAACAGTTTTCCGTACACTCACCTGTACCCTAAACCATACCGTTTGCTATCCTTAACCCTAGACCTAAACGTAAAGCTAACCCCATCCCTAAACCTTACCCTAACGCGTACCCAATCCTAACCAGCACACTAACACTAATCCGTGCCTTAACACTTACCCTGACCCTAACACTTTTCCATACCCACACCTGAACCCTAAACCTTACCATTCACTAACCCTAACCCTAGGTCTAAACCTAACCCTAAATGCAACCCCAACCCAACACCTAACCCTAACATGTACCGTAATCCTAATCCTTAAACTAACACTAAGCTGTGCCCTAACACGAACCCTGGCCCTAACGCATTTACATACGCTCACCTGTACTCTAATGTTACCTATTCGCTAACCCTAACACTAGCCCTAAACCTAAACCTAACCCCAACCCTACACCTTACCCTAACCCATACCCTAATCATAACCCATACACTAACACTAACTCGTGCCCTAACACCTACCCTAACCCTACCCCTAACCCTACCTCTAACCCTAACCCTAACCCTAACACTAACCCTAACACTAACCCTAAACTTTACCATTTGTTAACCATAACCCTAGCCCCAAACCTAAACCTAACTACAACCCTACTCCTTACCCTAACACGTACACTAATCTTAACCCGTACACTAACACTAACCCAATACCGCACACGTACTTTGACAATAAGACATTTCCATATGCTCAGCTGTAACCTAAACCTTACGCGTTCACTAAAGTTAACCCCACCCCTAACACTAACCATAACGCCAACCCTACCAATTACCCTAACCCGTACCCTAATCCTAACCTGTAAAACCACACTAAACCCTGCCATAACACGTACCCTGACACTAACACTTTTCCGTAACCTCACCTGTAACCTACACCTTACCGTTCGCTAACCCTAACCCTAGCCCTAAACCTAGACCAAACCCCAACCATACACCTTACCCTAACCCGTATGCTAATCCTAAGCCATACACTAACACTGACACGTGTCCTAACACATACACTAACCCTAACACTTTTCTGTACCATCACCTGTACCCTAAACCTGACATTTCGCTAACCCTAAACCTAGCCATAAAGCTAACCCTAACCCCAACCCTAAACCTTACCCAAACCGTACCCTAATCCTAACCAGTATACTAATACTAAGCCATGTCCTGACATGTACCCTGACCCTAACACTTTTCCGTACCCTCACCTGTACCCTAAACCTTACCCATTCGCTAACCCTAACCCTAGCCCTAGCCCTAGCCCTAACCCTAACCCCAACCCTACCCCTTACCCTCACCCGTACCCTAATCCCAACCCATACACTAACATTAACCCATGCCCTAACACGTACCCTGACCCTAACACTTTTCCGTATCCTCTCCTGTACCCTAAATCTTACCGTTCGCTAACCCTAACCCTAGCCCTAAACATAACTCTCACACCAACCTCACAGCATACCCTAACCTGTACACTAAACTTAACCCGTACAAAAAAACTAACCCATGCCCTCACATGTACTTTGACGGTAACACGTTTCCGTACGCTCCCGTGTACCGTAAACCTTACCCGTTTGCTAACTCTAACACTAGCCCTAACCCTAACCATAACAACAACCCTACCCATTTCCCTAACCTGTACCCTAATCCTTACCCGTACACTAACACTAATCCATGCCCTAACACGTACCCTGACCCTAACACTTTTCCATACCCACTCCTGTACCCTAAATCTTACCATTCACTAACCCTAACCCTATGTCTAAACCTAACCCTAACCCCAACCCTACACCTAACCCTAACACGTACCCTAATCCGAATCTGTACACTAACACTAACATGTGCCATAACATGAACCCTGACCCTAACTCGTTTCCATAAGCTCACCTGTACCCTAAATGTTACCTATTCGCTAACCCTAACCCCAACCCTTCACCTAAACATAACCCCAACCCTACACCTTTCCCTAACCCATACCCTAATTCTGAGCCGTACACTAACACTAACCCGTGCCCTAACATGTACCCTGACCCTAACACTTTTCCGTATCCTCTCCAGTACCCTAAATCTTACCGTTCGCTAAACCTAGCCCTTTCCCTAAACATAACGCTAACACCCACCTTACACCATACTCTAACCCATACACTAATATTATCCCGTACACCAAAATTAAGCAATGCCCTCACATGTACTTGGACACTAACACGTTTCCGTACCCTCCTGTGTACCGACAACCTTACCTGTTCGCTAACACTAACCCTAGGTCTAAGCCTAACACTATCCACAACCCTACACAAAATCCTAAGCCGTACCCTAATCCTAATCCGTACAATAACACTAACCTGTGCCCTAACACCAAACCTGACCCTAACTCGTTTCCATATGCTTACCTGTACCCTGAATGTTACCTATTCGCTAACCCTAACCCTAACCCTAAACCTAACCCCAATCCTACACCTTACCCTAATCCGTACTGTAATCCTAACCCGTACCCTATACTAATCCGTGCCCTGACACATACATGGACCATAACACTTTTCTGTAACCTCACCTGTACCCTAAACCTTACATTTCGCCAACCCTAACCCTAGCCCTAAAGCTAAATCTAACTCCAACACTACACCTTACCCTAACACGTACACTAATCTTAACCCGTACACTAACACTGACCCATTCCCGCAAATGTATTTTGACCCTAAAACATTTCCTTACCCTCCCCTGTAACCTAAACCTTACCCGGTCGCTAACCCTAACCCTAGCTCTAAATCTAACCCTAACGCCAACCCTACACCTTACCCTAAACAATACCCTAAACCTAAACCGTACACTGACACTAACCAGTGCCCTGAAACGTACCCTGACCCTAACACTTTTCCATACCCTCACCTGCACGCTAAACCTAATCGTTAGGTAACCCTAACTGTAGACTTAAACCTAACCCTAACACCAACCCTACACCCTATTCTAACCCGTACCCTATATTTAACCCTAACACTAACCCATGCCCTCACACGTACTTTGACACTAAAACGTCTCCATACACTCACATGTACCATAAGCCTTAACCGTTCACTAAACCTATCCCTAACCCTAACGCCAACCCTAACCATTACCCTAACCCATACCCTAATCCTAACCATACATTAACACTAACACGTTTCCTAACACATAACCTGACCCAAATGCTTTTCCGTACCCTCAACTGTACCCTAAAACTTACCCGTTCACTAACCCTAAGCCTAGCCCTAAACCTAACCCTAACCCCAACCCCACACCTTACCCTAAACTGTACGCTATTCCTGACACGTACACTGACACTAACAGGTGTCCTAACACATACCCTGACTCTAAAAGGTTTCCGTACCCTCACCCGTACCCTGAACCTTACTGGTTCACTAACCGTAACCCTAGCCCTAAACATAACGCTAACACCAACCCTACACCATACCCTAACCCGTACACTAATCTTGACCCGTACACCAAAATTATGCAATGCCATCACACGTACTTTGACACTAACACGTTTCCGTACACTCATGTACCATAAAACTTACCTGTTCGCTAACTCTAACCCTAGCCCTAAACTTAACCCTAACGCCAACCCTACACATTACCCTAACCCGTACCCTAATCCTAACCCATACACTAACACTACACGTGCCCTAACAGGTACCCTGACCATAACAGTTTTCCATACACTCACCTGTACCCTAAACCATACCGTTTGCTATCCTTAACCCTAGACCTAAACGTAAAGCTAACCCCATCCCTAAACCTTACCCTAACGCGTACCCAATCCTAACCAGTACACTAACACTAATCCGTGCCTTAACACTTACCCTGACCCTAACACTTTTCCATACCCACACCTGAACCCTAAACCTTACCATTCACTAACCCTAACCCTAGGTCTAAACCTAACCCTAAACGCAACCCCAACCCTACACCTAACCCTAACATGTACCGTAATCCTAATCCTTAAACTAACACTAAGCTGTGCCCTAACACGAACCCTGGCCCTAACGCATTTCCATACGCTCACCTGTACTCTAATGTTACCTATTCGCTAACCCTAACACTAGCCCTAAACCTAAACCTAACCCCAACCCTACACCTTACCCTAACCCATACCCTAATCATAACCCATACACTAACAATAACTCGTGCCCTAACACCTACCCTAACCCTACCCCTAACCCTACCCCTCACCCTAACCCTAACACTAACCCTAACACTAACCCTAAACTTTACCATTTGTTAACCATAACCCTAGCCCCAAACCTAAACCTAACTACAACCCTACTCCTTACCCTAACACGTACACTAATCTTAACCCGTACACTAACACTAACCCAATACCGCACACGTACTTTGACAATAAGACATTTCCATATGCTCAGCTGTAACCTAAACCTTACGCGTTCACTAAACTTAACCCCACCCCTAACACTAACCATAACGCCAACCCTACCAATTACCCTAACCCGTACCCTAATCCTAACCTGTAAACCCACACTAAACCCTGCCCTAGCACGTACCCTCACCCTAACACTTTTCCGTAACCTCACCTGTAACCTACACCTTACCGTTCGCTAACCCTAACCCTAGCCCTAAACCTACACCAAACCCCAACCGTACACCTTACCCTAACCCGTTTGCTAATCCTAAGCCATACACTAGCACTGACACGTGTCCTAACACATACACTAACCCTAACACTTTTCTGTACCATCACCTGTACCCTAAACCTGACATTTCGCTAACCCTAACCCTAGCCATAAAGCTAACCCTAACCCTAACCCCAACCCTAAACCTTACCCAAACCGTACCCTAATCCTAACCAGTATACTAACACTAAGCCATGTCCTGACACGTACCCTGACCCTAACACTTTTCCGTACCCTCACCTGTACCCTAAACCTTACCCATTCGTTAACCCTAACCCTAGCCCTAGCCCTAGCCCTAACCCTAACCCCAACCCTAACCCGTTCCCTAATCCCAACCCATACACTAACATTAACCCATGCCCTAACACGTACCCTGACCCTAACACTTTTCCGTATCCTCTCCTGTACCCTAAATCTTACCGTTCGCTAACCCTAACCCTGGCCCTAAACATAACTCTCACACCAACCTCACAGCATACCCTAACCTGTACACTAAACTTAACCCGTACAAAAAAACTAACCCATGCCCTCACATGTACTTTGACGGTAACACGTTTCCGTACGCTCCCGTGTACCGTAAACCTTACCTGTTTGCTAACTCTAACCCTAGCCCTAACCCTAACCATAACAACAACCCTACCCATTTCCCTAACCTGTACCCTAATCCTTACCCGTACACTAACACTAATCCATGCCCTAACACGTACCCTGACCCTAACACTTTTCCATACCCACTCCTGTACCCTAAATCTTACCATTCACTAACCCTAACCCTATGTCTAAACCTAACCCTAACCCCAACCCTACACCTAACCCTAACACGTACCCTAATCCGAATCCGTACACTAACACTAACCTGTGCCCTAACATGAACCCTGACCCTAACTCGTTTCCATAAGCTCACCTGTACCCTAAATGTTACCTATTCGCTAACCCTAACCCCAACCCTACACCTAAACATAACCCCAACCCTACACCTTTCCCTAACCCATACCCTAATCCTGACCCGTACACTAACACTAACCCGTGCCCTAACACGTACCCTGACCCTAACACTTTTCCGTATCCTCTCCAGTACCCTAAATCTTACCGTTCACTAAACCTAGCCCTTTCCCTAAACATAACGCTAACACCCACCTTACACCATACACTAACCCATACACTAATCTTACCCCGTACACCAAAATGAAGCAATGCCCTCACATGTACTATGACACTAACACGTTTCCGTACCCTCCTGTGTACCGACAACCTTACCTGTTCGCTAACACTAACCCTAGGTCTAAGCCTAACACTATCCACAACCCTACACAAAATCCTAAGCCGTACCCTAATCTTAATCCGTACAATAACACTAACCTGTGCCCTAACACCAAGCCTGACCCTAACTCGTTTCCATATGCTTACCTGTACCCTGAATGTTACCTATTCGCTAACCCTAACCCTAACCCTAAACCTAACCCTAACCCCAATCCTACACCTTACCCTAATCCGTACTGTAATCCTAACCCGTACCCTATACTAATCCGTGCCCTGACACATACATGGACCATAACACTTTTCTGTAACCTCACCTGTACCCTAAACCTTACATTTGGCCAACCCTAACCCTAGCCCTAAAGCTAAATCTAACTCCAACACTACACCTTACCCTAACACGTACACTAATCTTAACCCGTACACTAACACTGACCCATTCCCGCAAATGTATTTTGACCCTAAAACATTTCCGTACCCTCCCCTGTAACCTAAACCTTACCCGGTCGCTAACCCTAACCCTAGCTCTAAATCTAACCCTAACGCCAACCCTACACCTTACCCTAAACAATACCCTAAACCTAAACCGTACACTGACACTAACCAGTGCCCTGAAACGTACCCTGACCCTAACACTTTTCCATACCCTCACCTGCACGCTAAACCTAATCGTTAGGTAACCCTAACTGTAGACTTAAACCTAACCCTAACACCAACCCTACACCCTATTCTAACCCGTACCCTATATTTAACCCTAACACTAACCCATGCCCTCACACGTACTTTGACACTAAAACGTCTCCATACACTCACATGTACCATAAGCCTTAACCGTTCACTAAACCTATCCCTAACCCTAACGCCAACCCTAACCATTACCCTAACCCATACCCTAATCCTAACCATACATTAACACTAACACGTTTCCTAACACATAACCTGACCCAAATGCTTTTCCGTACCCTCAACTGTACCCTAAAACTTACCCGTTCACTAACCCTAAGCCTAGCCCTAAACCTAACCCTAACCCCAACCCCACACCTTACCCTAAACTGTACGCTAATCCTGACAGGTACACTGACACTAACAGGTGTCCTAACACATACCCTGACTCTAAAAGGTTTCCGTACCCTCACCCGTACCCTGAACCTTACTGGTTCACTAACCGTAACCCTAGCCCTAAACATAATGCTAACACCAACCCTACACCATACCCTAAACCGTACACTAATCTTGACCCGTACACCAAAATTATGCAATGCCATCACACGTACTTTGACACTAACACGTTTCCGTACACTCATGTACCATAAAACTTACCTGTTCGCTAACTCTAACCCTAGCCCTAAACTTAACCCTAACGCCAACCCTACACATTACCCTAACCCGTACCCTAATCCTAACCCATACACTAACACTACACGTGCCCTAACAGGTACCCTGACCATAACAGTTTTCCGTACACTCACCTGTACCCTAAACCATACCGTTTGCTATCCTTAACCCTAGACCTAAACGTAAAGCTAATCCCATCCCTAAACCTTACCCTAACGCGTACCCAATCCTAACCAGTACACTAACACTAATCCGTGCCTTAACACTTACCCTGACCCTAACACTTTTCCATACCCACACCTGAACCCTAAACCTTACCATTCACTAACCCTAACCCTAGGTCTAAACCTAACCCTAAATGCAACCCCAACCCAACACCTAACCCTAACATGTACCGTAATCCTAATCCTTAAACTAACACTAAGCTGTGCCCTAACACGAACCCTGGCCCTAACGCATTTCCATACGCTCACCTGTACTCTAATGTTACCTATTCGCTAACCCTAACACTAGCCCTAAACCTAAACCTAACCCCAACCCTACACCTTACCCTAACCCATACCCTAATCATAACCCATACACTAACACTAACTCGTGCCCTAACACCTACCCTAACCCTACCCCTAACCCTACCTCTAACCCTAACCCTAACCCTAACACTAACCCTAACACTAACCCTAAACTTTACCATTTGTTAACCATAACCCTAGCCCCAAACCTAAACCTAACTACAACCCTACTCCTTACCCTAACACGTACACTAATCTTAACCCGTACACTAACACTAACCCAATACCGCACACGTACTTTGACAATAAGACATTTCCATATGCTCAGCTGTAACCTAAACCTTACGCGTTCACTAAAGTTAACCCCACCCCTAACACTAACCATAACTCCAACCCTACCAATTACCCTAACCCGTACCCTAATCCTAACCTGTAAAACCACACTAAACCCTGCCATAACACGTACCCTGACACTAACACTTTTCCGTAACCTCACCTGTAACCTACACCTTACCGTTCGCTAACCCTAACCCTAGCCCTAAACCTAGACCAAACCCCAAACGTACACCTTACCCTAACCCGTATGCTAATCCTAAGCCATACACTAACACTGACACGTGTCCTAACACATACACTAACCCTAACACTTTTCTGTACCATCACCTGTACCCTAAACCTGACATTTCGCTAACCCTAAACCTAGCCATAAAGCTAACCCTAACCCCAACCCTAAACCTTACCCAAACCGTACCCTAATCCTAACCAGTATACTAATACTAAGCCATGTCCTGACATGTACCCTGACCCTAACACTTTTCCGTACCCTCACCTGTACCCTAAACCTTACCCATTCGCTAACCCTAACCCTAGCCCTAGCCCTAGCCCTAACCCTAACCCCAACCCTACCCCTTACCCTCACCCGTACCCTAATCCCAACCCATACACTAACATTAACCCATGCCCTAACACGTACCCTGACCCTAACACTTTTCCGTATCCTCTCCTGTACCCTAAATCTTACCGTTCGCTAACCCTAACCCTAGCCCTAAACATAACTCTCACACCAACCTCACAGCATACCCTAACCTGTACACTAAACTTAACCCGTACAAAAAAACTAACCCATGCCCTCACATGTACTTTGACGGTAACACGTTTCCGTACGCTCCCGTGTACCGTAAACCTTACCCGTTTGCTAACTCTAACACTAGCCCTAACCCTAACCATAACAACAACCCTACCCATTTCCCTAACCTGTACCCTAATCCTTACCCGTACACTAACACTAATCCATGCCCTAACACGTACCCTGACCCTAACACTTTTCCATACCCACTCCTGTACCCTAAATCTTACCATTCACTAACCCTAACCCTATGTCTAAACCTAACCCTAACCCCAACCCTACACCTAACCCTAACACGTACCCTAATCCGAATCTGTACACTAACACTAACATGTGCCATAACATGAACCCTGACCCTAACTCGTTTCCATAAGCTCACCTGTACCCTAAATGTTACCTATTCGCTAACCCTAACCCCAACCCTTCACCTAAACATAACCCCAACCCTACAACTTTCCCTAACCCATACCCTAATTCTGACCCGTACACTAACACTAACCCGTGCCCTAACATGTACCCTGACCCTAACACTTTTCCGTATCCTCTCCAGTACCCTAAATCTTACCGTTCGCTAAACCTAGCCCTTTCCCTAAACATAACGCTAACACCCACCTTACACCATACTCTAACCCATACACTAATCTTATCCCGTACACCAAAATTAAGCAATGCCCTCACATGTACTTGGACACTAACACGTTTCCGTACCCTCCTGTGTACCGACAACCTTACCTGTTCGCTAACACTAACCCTAGGTCTAAGCCTAACACTATCCACAACCCTACACAAAATCCTAAGCCGTACCCTAATCCTAATCCGTACAATAACACTAACCTGTGCCCTAACACCAAACCTGACCCTAACTCGTTTCCATATGCTTACCTGTACCCTGAATGTTACCTATTCGCTAACCCTAACCCTAACCCTAAACCTAACCCTAACCCCAATCCTACACCTTACCCTAATCCGTACTGTAATCCTAACCCGTACCCTATACTAATCCGTGCCCTGACACATACATGGACCATAACACTTTTCTGTAACCTCACCTGTACCCTAAACCTTACATTTGGCCAACCCTAACCCTAGCCCTAAAGCTAAATCTAACTCCAACACTACACCTTACCCTAACACGTACACTAATCTTAACCCGTACACTAACACTGACCCATTCCCGCAAATGTATTTTGACCCTAAAACATTTCCGTACCCTCCCCTGTAACCTAAACCTTACCCGGTCGCTAACCCTAACCCTAGCTCTAAATCTAACCCTAACGCCAACCATAAACCTTACCCTAAACAATACCCTAAACCTAAACCGTACACTGACACTAACCAGTGCCCTGAAACGTACCCTGACCCTAACACTTTTCCATACCCTCACCTGCACGCTAAACCTAATCGTTAGGTAACCCTAACTGTAGACTTAAACCTAACCCTAACACCAACCCTACACCCTATTCTAACCCGTACCCTATATTTAACCCTAACACTAACCCATGCCCTCACACATACTTTGACACTAAAACGTCTCCATACACTCACATGTACCATAAGCCTTAACCGTTCACTAAACCTATCCCTAACCCTAACGCCAACCCTAACCATTACCCTAACCCATACCCTAATCCTAACCATACATTAACACTAACACGTTTCCTAACACATAACCTGACCCAAATGCTTTTCCGTACCCTCAACTGTACCCTAAAACTTACCCGTTCACTAACCCTAAGCCTAGCCCTAAACCTAACCCTAACCCCAACCCCACACCTTACCCTAAACTGTACGCTAATCCTGACACGTACACTGACACTAACAGGTGTCCTAACACATACCCTGACTCTAAAAGGTTTCCGTACCCTCACCCGTACCCTGAACCTTACTGGTTCACTAACCGTAACCCTAGCCCTAAACATAACGCTAACACCAACCCTACACCATACCCTAACCCGTACACTAATCTTGACCCGTACACCAAAATTATGCAATGCCATCACACGTACTTTGACACTAACACGTTTCCGTACACTCATGTACCATAAAACTTACCTGTTCGCTAACTCTAACCCTAGCCCTAAACTTAACCCTAACGCCAACCCTACACATTACCCTAACCCGTACCCTAATCCTAACCCATACACTAACACTACACGTGCCCTAACAGGTACCCTGACCATAACAGTTTTCCGTACACTCACCTGTACCCTAAACCATACCGTTTGCTATCCTTAACCCTAGACCTAAACGTAAAGCTAACCCCATCCCTAAACCTTACCCTAACGCGTACCCAATCCTAACCAGTACACTAACACTAATCCGTGCCTTAACACTTACCCTGACCCTAACACTTTTCCATACCCACACCTGAACCCTAAACCTTACCATTCACTAACCCTAACCCTAGGTCTAAACCTAACCCTAAATGCAACCCCAACCCAACACCTAACCCTAACATGTACCGTAATCCTAATCCTTAAACTAACACTAAGCTGTGCCCTAACACGAACCCTGGCCCTAACGCATTTCCATACGCTCACCTGTACTCTAATGTTACCTATTCGCTAACCCTAACACTAGCCCTAAACCTAAACCTAACCCCAACCCTACACCTTACCCTAACCCATACCCTAATCATAACCCATACACTAACACTAACTCGTGCCCTAACACCTACCCTAACCCTACCCCTAACCCTACCCCTAACCCTAACCCTAACCCTAACACTAACCCTAACACTAACCCTAAACTTTACCATTTGTTAACCATAACCCTAGCCCCAAACCTAAACCTAACTACAACCCTACTCCTTACCCTAACACGTACACTAATCTTAACCCGTACACTAACACTAACCCAATACCGCACACGTACTTTGACAATAAGACATTTCCATATGCTCAGCTGTAACCTAAACCTTACGCATTCACTAAACTTAACCCCACCCCTAATACTAACCATAACGCCAACCCTACCAATTACCCTAACCCGTACCCTAATCCTAACCTGTAAAACCACACTAAACCCTGCACTAACACGTACCCTGACACTAACACTTTTCCGTAACCTCACCTGTAACCTACACCTTACCGTTCGCTAACCCTAACCCTAGCCCTAAGCCTACACCAAACCCCAACCGTACACCTTACCCTAACCCGTATGCTAATCCTAAGCCATACACTAACACTGACACGTGTCCTAACACATACACTAACCCTAACACTTTTCTGTACCATCACCTATACCCTAAACCTGACATTTCGCTAACCCTAACCCTAGCCATAAAGCTAACCCTAACCCCAACCCTAAACCTTACCCAAACCGTACCCTAATCCTAACCAGTATACTAATACTAAGCCATGTCCTGACACGTACCCTGACCCTAACACTTTTCCGTACCCTCACCTGTACCCTAAACCTTACCCATTCGCTAACCCTAACCCTAGTCCTAGCCCTAGCCCTAACCCTAACCCCAACCCTACCCCTTACCCTCACCCGTACCCTAATCCCAACCCATACACTAATATTAACCCATTCCCTAACACGTACCCTGACCCTAACACTTTTCCGTATCCTCTCCTGTACCCTAAATCTTACCGTTCGCTAACCCTAACCCTAGCCCTAAACATAACTCTCACACCAACCTCACAGCATACCCTAACCCGTACACTAAACTTAACCCGTACAAAAAAACTAACCCATGCCCTCACATGTACTTTGACGGTAACACGTTTCCGTACGCTCCCGTGTACCGTAAACCTTACCCGTTTGCTAACTCTAACACTAGCCCTAACCCTAACCATAACAACAACCCTACCCATTTCCCTAACCTGTACCCTAATCCTTACCCGTACACTAACACTAATCCATGCCCTAACACGTACCCTGACCCTAACACTTTTCCATACCCACTCCTGTACCCTAAATCTTACCATTCATAACCCTAACCCTATGTCTAAACCTAACCCTAACCCCAACCCTACACCTAACCCTAACACGTACCCTAATCCGAATCTGTACACTAACACTAACATGTGTCCTAACATGAACCCTGACCCTAACTCGTTTCCATAAGCTCACCTGTACCCTAAATGTTACCTATTCGCTAACCCTAACCCCAACCCTACACCTAAACATAACCCCAACCCTACACCTTTCCCTAACCCATACCCTAATCCTGACCCGTACACTAACACTAACCCGTGCCCTAACACGTACCCTGACCCTAACACTTTTCCGTATCCTTTCCAGTACCCTAAATCTTACCGTTCGCTAAACCTAGCCCTTTCCCTAAACATAACGCTAACACCCACCTTACACCATACTCTAACCCATACACTAATCTTATCCCGTACACCAAAATTAAGCAATGCCCTCACATGGACTTGGACACTAACACGTTTCCGTACCCTCCTGTGTACCGACAACCTTACCTGTTCGCTAACACTAACCCTAGGTCTAAGCCTAACACTATCCACAACCCTACACAAAATCCTAAGCCGTACCCTAATCCTAATCCGTACAATAACACTAACCTGTGCCCTAACACCAAACCTGACCCTAACTCGTTTCCATATGCTTACCTGTACCCTGAATGTTACCTATTCGCTAACCCTAACCCTAACCCTAAACCTAACCCTAACCCCAATCCTACACCTTACCCTAATCCGTACTGTAATCCTAACCCGTACCCTATACTAATCCGTGCCCTGACACATACATGGACCATAACACTTTTCTGTAACCTCACCTGTACCCTAAACCTTACATTTCGCCAACCCTAACCCTAGCCCTAAAGCTAAATCTAACTCCAACACTACACCTTACCCTAACACGTACACTAATCTTAACCCGTACACTAACACAGACCCATTCCCGCAAATATATTTTGACCCTAAAACATTTCCGTACCCTCCCCTGTAACCTAAACCTTACCCGGTCGCTAACCCTAACCCTAGCTCTAAATCTAACCCTAACGCCAACCCTACACCTTACCCTAAACAATACCCTAAACCTAAACCGTACACTGACACTAACCAGTGCCCTGAAACGTACCCTGACCCTAACACTTTTCCATACCCTCACCTGCACGCTAAACCTAATCGTTAGGTAACCCTGACTGTAGACTTAAGCCTAACCCTAACACCAACCCTACACCCTATTCTAACCCGTACCCTATATTTAACCCTAACACTAACCCATGCCCTCACACGTACTTTGACACTAAAACGTCTCCATACACTCACATGTACCATAAGCCTTAACCGTTCACTAAACCTATCCCTAACCCTAACGCCAACCCTAACCATTACCCTAACCCATACCCTAATCCTAACCATACATTAACACTAACACGTTTCCTAACACATAACCTGACCCAAATGCTTTTCCGTACCCTCAACTGTACCCTAAAACTTACCCGTTCACTAACCCTAAGCCTAGCCCTAAACCTAACCCTAACCCCAACCCCACACCTTACCCTAAACTGTACGCTAATCCTGACACGTACACTGACACTAACAGGTGTCCTAACACATACCCTGACTCTAAAAGGTTTCCGTACCCTCACCCGTACCCTGAACCTTACTGGTTCACTAACCGTAACCCTAGCCCTAAACATAACGCTAACACCAACCCTACACCATACCCTAACCCGTACACTAATCTTGACCCGTACACCAAAATTATGCAATGCCATCACACGTACTTTGACACTAACACGTTTCCGTACACTCATGTACCATAAAACTTACCTGTTCGCTAACTCTAACCCTAGCCCTAAACTTAACCCTAACGCCAACCCTACACATTACCCTAACCCGTACCCTAATCCTAACCCATACACTAACACTACACGTGCCCTAACAGGTACCCTGACCATAACAGTTTTCCGTACACTCACCTGTACCCTAAACCATACCGTTTGCTATCCTTAACCCTAGACCTAAACGTAAAGCTAACCCCATCCCTAAACCTTACCCTAACGCGTACCCAATCCTAACCAGTACACTAACACTAATCCGTGCCTTAACACTTACCCTGACCCTAACACTTTTCCATACCCACACCTGAACCCTAAACCTTACCATTCACTAACCCTAACCCTAGGTCTAAACCTAACCCTAAATGCAACCCCAACCCAACACCTAACCCTAACATGTACCGTAATCCTAATCCTTAAACTAACACTAAGCTGTGCCCTAACACGAACCCTGGCCCTAACGCATTTCCATACGCTCACCTGTACTCTAATGTTACCTATTCGCTAACCCTAACACTAGCCCTAAACCTAAACCTAACCCCAACCCTACACCTTACCCTAACCCATACCCTAATCATAACCCATACACTAACACTAACTCGTGCCCTAACACCTACCCTAACCCTACCCCTAAACCTACCCCTAACCCTAACCCTAACCCTAACACTAACCCTAACACTAACCCTAAACTTTACCATTTGTTAACCATAACCCTAGCCCCAAACCTAAACCTAACTACAACCCTACTCCTTACCCTAACACGTACACTAATCTTAACCCGTACACTAACACTAACCCAATACCGCACACGTACTTTGACAATAAGACATTTCCATATGCTCAGCTGTAACCTAAACCTTACGCGTTCACTAAACTTAACCCCACCCCTAACACTAACCATAACGCCAACCCTACCAATTACTCTAACCCGTACCCTAATCCTAACCTGTAAAACCACACTAAACCCTGCACTAACACGTACCCTGACACTAACACTTTTCCGTAACCTCACCTGTAACCTACACATTACCGTTCGCTAACCCTAACCCTAGCCCTAAACCTACACCAAACCCCAACCGTACACCTTACCCTAACCCGTATGCTAATCCTAAGCCATACACTAACACTGACACGTGTCCTAACACATACACTAACCCTAACACTTTTCTGTACCATCACCTATACCCTAAACCTGACATTTCGCTAACCCTAACCCTAGCCATAAAGCTAACCCTAACCCCAACCCTAAACCTTACCCAAACCGTACCCTAATCCTAACCAGTATACTAATACTAAGCCATGTCCTGACACGTACCCTGACCCTAACACTTTTCCGTACCCTCACCTGTACCCTAAACCTTACCCATTCGCTAACCCTAACCCTAGCCCTAGCCCTAGCCCTAACCCTAACCCCAACCCTACCCCTTACCCTCACCCGTACCCTAATCCCAACCCATACACTAACATTAACCCATGCCCTAACACATACCCTGACCCTAACACTTTTCCGTATCCTCTCCTGTACCCTAAATCTTACCGTTCGCTAACCCTAACCCTAGCCCTAAACATAACTCTCACACCAACCTCACAGCATACCCTAACCCGTACACTAAACTTAACCCGTACAAAAAAACTAACCCATGCCCTCACATGTACTTTGACGGTAACACGTTTCCGTACGCTCCCGTGTACCGTAAACCTTACCCGTTTGCTAACTCTAACACTAGCCCTAACCCTAACCATAACAACAACCCTACCCATTTCCCTAACCTGTACCCTAATCCTTACCCGTACACTAACACTAATCCATGCCCTAACACGTACCCTGACCCTAACACTTTTCCATACCCACTCCTGTACCCTAAATCTTACCATTCACTAACCCTAACCCTATGTCTAAACCTAACCCTAACCCCAACCCTACACCTAACCCTAACACGTACCCTAATCCGAATCCGTACACTAACACTAACATGTGCCCTAACATGAACCCTGACCCTAACTCGTTTCCATAAGCTCACCTGTACCCTAAATGTTACCTATTCGCTAACCCTAACCCCAACCCTTCACCTAAACATAACCCCAACACTACACCTTTCCCTAAACCATACCCTAATCCTGACCCGTACACTAACACTAACCCGTGCCCTAACATGTACCCTGTCCCTAACACTTTTCCGTATCCTCTCCAGTACCCTAAATCTTACCGTTCGCTAAACCTAGCCCTTTCCCTAAACATAACGCTAACACCCACCTTACACCATACTCTAACCCATACACTAATCTTATCCCGTACACCAAAATTAAGCAATGCCCTCACATGTACTTGGACACTAACACGTTTCCGTACCCTCCTGTGTACCGACAACTTTACCTGTTCGCTAACACTAACCCTAGGTCTAAGCCTAACACTATCCACAACCCTACACAAAATCCTAAGCCGTACCCTAATCCTAATCCGTACAATAACACTAACCTGTGCCCTAACACCAAACCTGACCCTAACTCGTTTCCATATGCTTACCTGTACCCTGAATGTTACCTATTCGCTAACCCTAACCCTAACCCTAAACCTAACCCTAACCCCAATCCTACACCTTACCCTAATCCGTAATGTAATCCTAACCCGTACCCTATACTAATCCGTACCCTGACACATACATGGACCATAACACTTTTCTGTAACCTCACCTGTACCCTAAACCTTACATTTCGCCAACCCTAACCCTAGCCCTAAAGCTAAATCTAACTCCAACACTACACCTTACCCTAACACGTACACTAATCTTAACCCGTACACTAACACTGACCCATTCCCGCAAATGTATTTTGACCCTAAAACATTTCCGTACCCTCCCCTGTAACCTAAACCTTACCCGGTCGCTAACCCTAACCCTAGCTCTAAATCTAACCCTAACGCCAACCCTACACCTTACCCTAAACAATACCCTAAACCTAAACCGTACACTGACACTAACCAGTGCCCTGAAACGTACCCTGACCCTAACACTTTTCCATACCCTCACCTGCACGCTAAACCTAATCGTTAGGTAACCCTAACTGTAGACTTAAACCTAACCCTAACACCAACCCTACACCCTATTCTAACCCGTACCCTATATTTAACCCTAACACTAACCCATGCCCTCACACGTACTTTGACACTAAAACGTCTCCATACACTCACATGTACCATAAGCCTTAACCGTTCACTAAACCTATCCCTAACCCTAACGCCAACCCTAACCATTACCCTAACCCATACACTAATCCTAACCATACATTAACACTAACACGTTTCCTAACACATAACCTGACCCAAATGCTTTTCCGTACCCTCAACTGTACCCTAAAACTTACCCGTTCACTAACCCTAAGCCTAGCCCTAAACCTAACCCTAACCCCAACCCCACACCTTACCCTAAACTGTACGCTAATCCTGACACGTACACTGACACTAACAGGTGTCCTAACACATACCCTGACTCTAAAAGGTTTCCGTACCCTCACATGTACCCCGAACTTTACTGGTTCACTAACCGTAACCCTAGCCCTAAACATAACGCTAACACCAACCCTACACCATACCCTAACCCGTACACTAATCTTGACCCGTACACCAAAATTATGCAATGCCATCACACGTACTTTGACACTAACACGTTTCCGTACACTCATGTACCATAAAACTTACCTGTTCGCTAACTCTAACCCTAGCCCTAAACTTAACCCTAACGCCAACCCTACACATTACCCTAACCCGTACCCTAATCCTAACCCATACACTAACACTACACGTGCCCTAACAGGTACCCTGACCATAACAGTTTTCCGTACACTCACCTGTACCCTAAACCATACCGTTTGCTATCCTTAACCCTAGACCTAAACGTAAAGCTAACCCCATCCCTAAACCTTACCCTAACGCGTACCCAATCCTAACCAGTACACTAACACTAATCCGTGCCTTAACACTTACCCTGACCCTAACACTTTTCCATACCCACACCTGAACCCTAAACCTTACCATTCACTAACCCTAACTCTAGGTCTAAACCTAACCCTAAATGCAACCCCAACCCAACACCTAACCCTAACATGTACCGTAATCCTAATCCTTAAACTAACACTAAGCTTTGCCCTAACACGAACCCGGGCCATAACGCATTTCCATACGCTCACCTGTACTCTAATGTTACCTATTCGCTAACCCTAACACTAGCCCTAAACCTAAACCTAACCCCAACCCTACACCTTACCCTAACCCATACCCTAATCATAACCCATACACTAACACTAACTCGTGCCCTAACACGTACCCTAACCCTACCCCTAACCCTACCCCTAACCCTAACCCTAACCCTAACACTAACCCTAACACTAACCCTAAACTTTACCATTTGTTAACCATAACCCTAGCCCCAAACCTAAACCTAACTACAACCCTACTCCTTAACCTAACACGTACACTAATCTTAACCCGTACACTAACACTAACCCAATACCGCACACGTACTTTGACAATAAGACATTTCCATATGCTCAGCTGTAACCTAAACCTTACGCGTTCACTAAACTTAACCCCACCCCTAACACTAACCATAACGCCAACCCTACCAATTACCCTAACCCGTACCCTAATCCTAACCTGTAAAACCACACTAAACCCTGCCCTAACACGTACCCTGACACTAACACTTTTCTGTAACCTCACCTGTAACCTACACCTTACCGTTCGCTAACCCTAACCCTAGCCCTAAACCTACACCAAACCCCAACCGTACACCTTACCCTAACCCGTATGCTAATCCTAAGCCATACACTAACACTGACACGTGTCCTAACACATACACTAACCCTAACACTTTTCTGTACCATCACCTATACCCTAAACCTGACATTTCGCTAACCCTAACCCTAGCCATAAAGCTAACCCTAACCCCAACCCTAAACCTTACCCAAACCGTACCCTAATCCTAACCAGTATACTAATACTAAGCCATGTCCTGACACGTACCCTGACCCTAACACTTTTCCGTACCCTCACCTGTACCCTAAACCTTACCCATTCGCTAACCCTAACCCTAGCCCTAGCCCTAGCCCTAACCCTAACCCCAACCCTACCCCTTACCCTCACCCGTACCCTAATCCCAACCCATACACTAACATTAACCCATGCCCTAACACGTACCCTGACCCTAACACTTTTCCGTATCCTCTCCTGTACCCTAAATCTTACCGTTCGCTAACCCTAACCCTAGCCCTAAACATAACTCTCACACCAACCTCACAGCATACCCTAACCCGTACACTAAACTTAACCCGTACAAAAAAACTAACCCATGCCCTCACATGTACTTTGATGGTAACACGTTTCCGTACGCTCCCGTGTACCGTAAACCTTACCCGTTTGCTAACTCTAACACTAGCCCTAACCCTAACCATAACAACAACCCTACCCATTTCCCTAACCTGTACCCTAATCCTTACCCGTACACTAACACTAATCCATGCCCTAACACGTACCCTGACCCTAACACTTTTCCATACCCACTCCTGTACCCTAAATCTTACCATTCACTAACCCTAACCCTATGTCTAAACCTAACCCTAACCCCAACCCTACACCTAACCCTAACACGTACCCTAATCCGAATCTGTACACTAACACTAACATGTGCCCTAACATGAACCCTGACCCTAACTCATTTCCATAAGCTCACCTGTACCCTAAATGTTACCTATTCGCTAACCCTAACCCCAACCCTACACCTAAACATAACCCCGACCCTACACCTTTCCCTAACCCATACCCTAATCCTGACCCGTACACTAACACTAACCCGTGCCCTAACACGTACCCTGACCCTAACACTTTTCCGTATCCTCTCCAGTACCCTAAATCTTACCGTTCGCTAAACCTAGCCCTTTCCCTAAACATAACGCTAACACCCACCTTACACCATACTCTAACCCATACACTAATCTTATCCCGTACACCAAAATTAAGCAATGCCCTCACATGTACTTGGACACTAACACGTTTCCGTACCCTCCTGTGTACCGACAACCTTACCTGTTCGCTAACACTAACCCTAGGTCTAAGCCTAACACTATCCACAACCCTACACAAAATCCTAAGCCGTACCCTAATCCTAATCCGTACAATAACACTAACCTGTGCCCTAACACCAAACCTGACCCTAACTCGTTTCCATATGCTTACCTGTACCCTGAATGTTACCTATTCGCTAACCCTAACCCTAACCCTAAACCTAACCCTAACCCCAATCCTACACCTTACCCTAATCCGTACTGTAATCCTAACCCGTACCCTATACTAATCCGTGCCCTGACACATACATGGACCATAACACTTTTCTGTAACCTCACCTGTACCCTAAACCTTACATTTCGCCAACCCTAACCCTAGCCCTAAAGCTAAATCTAACTCCAACACTACACCTTACCCTAACACGTACACTAATCTTAACCCGTACACTAACACAGACCCATTCCCGCAAATATATTTTGACCCTAAAACATTTCCGTACCCTCCCCTGTAACCTAAACCTTACCCGGTCGCTAACCCTAACCCTAGCTCTAAATCTAACCCTAACGCCAACCCTACACCTTACCCTAAACAATACCCTAAACCTAAACCGTACACTGACACTAACCAGTGCCCTGAAACGTACCCTGACCCTAACACTTTTCCATACCCTCACCTGCACGCTAAACCTAATCGTTAGGTAACCCTGACTGTAGACTTAAGCCTAACCCTAACACCAACCCTACACCCTATTCTAACCCGTACCCTATATTTAACCCTAACACTAACCCATGCCCTCACACGTACTTTGACACTAAAACGTCTCCATACACTCACATGTACCATAAGCCTTAACCGTTCACTAAACCTATCCCTAACCCTAACGCCAACCCTAACCATTACCCTAACCCATACCCTAATCCTAACCATACATTAACACTAACACGTTTCCTAACACATAACCTGACCCAAATGCTTTTCCGTACCCTCAACTGTACCCTAAAACTTACCCGTTCACTAACCCTAAGCCTAGCCCTAAACCTAACCCTAACCCCAACCCCACACCTTACCCTAAACTGTACGCTAATCCTGACACGTACACTGACACTAACAGGTGTCCTAACACATACCCTGACTCTAAAAGGTTTCCGTACCCTCACCCGTACCCTGAACCTTACTGGTTCACTAACCGTAACCCTAGCCCTAAACATAACGCTAACACCAACCCTACACCATACCCTAACCCGTACACTAATCTTGACCCGTACACCAAAATTATGCAATGCCATCACACGTACTTTGACACTAACACGTTTCCGTACACTCATGTACCATAAAACTTACCTGTTCGCTAACTCTAACCCTAGCCCTAAACTTAACCCTAACGCCAACCCTACACATTACCCTAACCCGTACCCTAATCCTAACCCATACACTAACACTACACGTGCCCTAACAGGTACCCTGACCATAACAGTTTTCCGTACACTCACCTGTACCCTAAACCATACCGTTTGCTATCCTTAACCCTAGACCTAAACGTAAAGCTAACCCCATCCCTAAACCTTACCCTAACGCGTACCCAATCCTAACCAGTACACTAACACTAATCCGTGCCTTAACACTTACCCTGACCCTAACACTTTTCCATACCCACACCTGAACCCTAAACCTTACCATTCACTAACCCTAACCCTAGGTCTAAACCTAACCCTAAATGCAACCCCAACCCAACACCTAACCCTAACATGTACCGTAATCCTAATCCTTAAACTAACACTAAGCTGTGCCCTAACACGAACCCTGGCCCTAACGCATTTCCATACGCTCACCTGTACTCTAATGTTACCTATTCGCTAACCCTAACACTAGCCCTAAACCTAAACCTAACCCCAACCCTACACCTTACCCTAACCCATACCCTAATCATAACCCATACACTAACACTAACTCGTGCCCTAACACCTACACTAACCCTACCCCTAACCCTACCCCTAAACCTAACCCTAACCCTAACACTAACCCTAACACTAACCCTAAACTTTACCATTTGTTAACCATAACCCTAGCCCCAAACCTAAACCTAACTACAACCCTACTCCTTACCCTAACACGTACACTAATCTTAACCCGTACACTAACACTAACCCAATACCGCACACGTACTTTGACAATAAGACATTTCCATATGCTCAGCTGTAACCTAAACCTTACGCGTTCACTAAACTTAACCCCACCCCTAACACTAACCATAACGCCAACCCTACCAATTACTCTAACCCGTACCCTAATCCTAACCTGTAAAACCACACTAAACCCTGCACTAACACGTACCCTGACACTAACACTTTTCCGTAACCTCACCTGTAACCTACACATTACCGTTCGCTAACCCTAACCCTAGCCCTAAACCTACACCAAACCCCAACCGTACACCTTACCCTAACCCGTATGCTAATCCTAAGCCATACACTAACACTGACACGTGTCCTAACACATACACTAACCCTAACACTTTTCTGTACCATCACCTATACCCTAAACCTGACATTTCGCTAACCCTAACCCTAGCCATAAAGCTAACCCTAACCCCAACCCTAAACCTTACCCAAACCGTACCCTAATCCTAACCAGTATACTAATACTAAGCCATGTCCTGACACGTACCCTGACCCTAACACTTTTCCGTACCCTCACCTGTACCCTAAACCTTACCCATTCGCTAACCCTAACCCTAGCCCTAGCCCTAGCCCTAACCCTAACCCCAACCCTACCCCTTACCCTCACCCGTACCCTAATCCCAACCCATACACTAACATTAACCCATGCCCTAACACATACCCTGACCCTAACACTTTTCCGTATCCTCTCCTGTACCCTAAATCTTACCGTTCGCTAACCCTAACCCTAGCCCTAAACATAACTCTCACACCAACCTCACAGCATACCCTAACCCGTACACTAAACTTAACCCGTACAAAAAAACTAACCCATGCCCTCACATGTACTTTGACGGTAACACGTTTCCGTACGCTCCCGTGTACCGTAAACCTTACCCGTTTGCTAACTCTAACACTAGCCCTAACCCTAACCATAACAACAACCCTACCCATTTCCCTAACCTGTACCCTAATCCTTACCCGTACACTAACACTAATCCATGCCCTAACACGTACCCTGACCCTAACACTTTTCCATACCCACTCCTGTACCCTAAATCTTACCATTCACTAACCCTAACCCTATGTCTAAACCTAACCCTAACCCCAACCCTACACCTAACCCTAACACGTACCCTAATCCGAATCCGTACACTAACACTAACATGTGCCCTAACATGAACCCTGACCCTAACTCGTTTCCATAAGCTCACCTGTACCCTAAATGTTACCTATTCGCTAACCCTAACCCCAACCCTTCACCTAAACATAACCCCAACACTACACCTTTCCCTAAACCATACCCTAATCCTGACCCGTACACTAACACTAACCCGTGCCCTAACATGTACCCTGTCCCTAACACTTTTCCGTATCCTCTCCAGTACCCTAAATCTTACCGTTCGCTAAACCTAGCCCTTTCCCTAAACATAACGCTAACACCCACCTTACACCATACTCTAACCCATACACTAATCTTATCCCGTACACCAAAATTAAGCAATGCCCTCACATGTACTTGGACACTAACACGTTTCCGTACCCTCCTGTGTACCGACAACTTTACCTGTTCGCTAACACTAACCCTAGGTCTAAGCCTAACACTATCCACAACCCTACACAAAATCCTAAGCCGTACCCTAATCCTAATCCGTACAATAACACTAACCTGTGCCCTAACACCAAACCTGACCCTAACTCGTTTCCATATGCTTACCTGTACCCTGAATGTTACCTATTCGCTAACCCTAACCCTAACCCTAAACCTAACCCTAACCCCAATCCTACACCTTACCCTAATCCGTACTGTAATCCTAACCCGTACCCTATACTAATCCGTACCCTGACACATACATGGACCATAACACTTTTCTGTAACCTCACCTGTGCCCTAAACCTTACATTTCGCCAACCCTAACCCTAGCCCTAAAGCTAAATCTAACTCCAACACTACACCTTACCCTAACACGTACACTAATCTTAACCCGTACACTAACACTGACCCATTCCCGCAAATGTATTTTGACCCTAAAACATTTCCGTACCCTCCCCTGTAACCTAAACCTTACCCGGTCGCTAACCCTAACCCTAGCTCTAAATCTAACCCTAACGCCAACCCTACACCTTACCCTAAACAATACCCTAAACCTAAACCGTACACTGACACTAACCAGTGCCCTGAAACGTACCCTGACCCTAACACTTTTCCATACCCTCACCTGCACGCTAAACCTAATCGTTAGGTAACCCTAACTGTAGACTTAAACCTAACCCTAACACCAACCCTACACCCTATTCTAACCCGTACCCTATATTTAACCCTAACACTAACCCATGCCCTCACACGTACTTTGACACTAAAACGTCTCCATACACTCACATGTACCATAAGCCTTAACCGTTCACTAAACCTATCCCTAACCCTAACGCCAACCCTAACCATTACCCTAACCCATACACTAATCCTAACCATACATTAACACTAACACGTTTCCTAACACATAACCTGACCCAAATGCTTTTCCGTACCCTCAACTGTACCCTAAAACTTACCCGTTCACTAACCCTAAGCCTAGCCCTAAACCTAACCCTAACCCCAACCCCACACCTTACCCTAAACTGTACGCTAATCCTGACACGTACACTGACACTAACAGGTGTCCTAACACATACCCTGACTCTAAAAGGTTTCCGTACCCTCACATGTACCCCGAACTTTACTGGTTCACTAACCGTAACCCTAGCCCTAAACATAACGCTAACACCAACCCTACACCATACCCTAACCCGTACACTAATCTTGACCCGTACACCAAAATTATGCAATGCCATCACACGTACTTTGACACTAACACGTTTCCGTACACTCATGTACCATAAAACTTACCTGTTCGCTAACTCTAACCCTAGCCCTAAACTTAACCCTAACGCCAACCCTACACATTACCCTAACCCGTACCCTAATCCTAACCCATACACTAACACTACACGTGCCCTAACAGGTACCCTGACCATAACAGTTTTCCGTACACTCACCTGTACCCTAAACCATACCGTTTGCTATCCTTAACCCTAGACCTAAACGTAAAGCTAACCCCATCCCTAAACCTTACCCTAACGCGTACCCAATCCTAACCAGTACACTAACACTAATCCGTGCCTTAACACTTACCCTGACCCTAACACTTTTCCATACCCACACCTGAACCCTAAACCTTACCATTCACTAACCCTAACTCTAGGTCTAAACCTAACCCTAAATGCAACCCCAACCCAACACCTAACCCTAACATGTACCGTAATCCTAATCCTTAAACTAACACTAAGCTGTGCCCTAACACGAACCCGGGCCATAACGCATTTCCATACGCTCACCTGTACTCTAATGTTACCTATTCGCTAACCCTAACACTAGCCCTAAACCTAAACCTAACCCCAACCCTACACCTTACCCTAACCCATACCCTAATCATAACCCATACACTAACACTAACTCGTGCCCTAACACGTACCCTAACCCTACCCCTAACCCTACCCCTAACCCTAACCCTAACCCTAACACTAACCCTAACACTAACCCTAAACTTTACCATTTGTTAACCATAACCCTAGCCCCAAACCTAAACCTAACTACAACCCTACTCCTTAACCTAACACGTACACTAATCTTAACCCGTACACTAACACTAACCCAATACCGCACACGTACTTTGACAATAAGACATTTCCATATGCTCAGCTGTAACCTAAACCTTACGCGTTCACTAAACTTAACCCCACCCCTAACACTAACCATAACGCCAACCCTACCAATTACCCTAACCCGTACCCTAATCCTAACCTGTAAAACCACACTAAACCCTGCCCTAACACGTACCCTGACACTAACACTTTTCCGTAACCTCACCTGTAACCTACACCTTACCGTTCGCTAACCCTAACCCTAGCCCTAAACCTACACCAAACCCCAACCGTACACCTTACCCTAACCCGTATGCTAATCCTAAGCCATACACTAACACTGACACGTGTCCTAACACATACACTAACCCTAACACTTTTCTGTACCATCACCTATACCCTAAACCTGACATTTCGCTAACCCTAACCCTAGCCATAAAGCTAACCCTAACCCCAACCCTAAACCTTACCCAAACCGTACCCTAATCCTAACCAGTATACTAATACTAAGCCATGTCCTGACACGTACCCTGACCCTAACACTTTTCCGTACCCTCACCTGTACCCTAAACCTTACCCATTCGCTAACCCTAACCCTAGCCCTAGCCCTAGCCCTAACCCTAACCCCAACCCTACCCCTTACCCTCACCCGTACCCTAATCCCAACCCATACACTAACATTAACCCATGCCCTAACACGTACCCTGACCCTAACACTTTTCCGTATCCTCTCCTGTACCCTAAATCTTACCGTTCGCTAACCCTAACCCTAGCCCTAAACATAACTCTCACACCAACCTCACAGCATACCCTAACCCGTACACTAAACTTAACCCGTACAAAAAAACTAACCCATGCCCTCACATGTACTTTGACGGTAACACGTTTCCGTACGCTCCCGTGTACCGTAAACCTTACCCGTTTGCTAACTCTAACACTAGCCCTAACCCTAACCATAACAACAACCCTACCCATTTCCCTAACCTGTACCCTAATCCTTACCCGTACACTAACACTAATCCATGCCCTAACACGTACCCTGACCCTAACACTTTTCCATACCCACTCCTGTACCCTAAATCTTACCATTCACTAACCCTAACCCTATGTCTAAACCTAACCCTAACCCCAACCCTACACCTAACCCTAACACGTACCCTAATCCGAATCTGTACACTAACACTAACATGTGCCCTAACATGAACCCTGACCCTAACTCATTTCCATAAGCTCACCTGTACCCTAAATGTTACCTATTCGCTAACCCTAACCCCAACCCTACACCTAAACATAACCCCGACCCTACACCTTTCCCTAACCCATACCCTAATCCTGACCCGTACACTAACACTAACCCGTGCCCTAACACGTACCCTGACCCTAACACTTTTCCGTATCCTCTCCAGTACCCTAAATCTTACCGTTCGCTAAACCTAGCCCTTTCCCTAAACATAACGCTAACACCCACCTTACACCATACTCTAACCCATACACTAATCTTATCCCGTACACCAAAATTAAGCAATGCCCTCACATGTACTTGGACACTAACACGTTTCCGTACCCTCCTGTGTACCGACAACCTTACCTGTTCGCTAACACTAACCCTAGGTCTAAGCCTAACACTATCCACAACCCTACACAAAATCCTAAGCCGTACCCTAATCCTAATCCGTACAATAACACTAACCTGTGCCCTAACACCAAACCTGACCCTAACTCGTTTCCATATGCTTACCTGTACCCTGAATGTTACCTATTCGCTAACCCTAACCCTAACCCTAAACCTAACCCTAACCCCAATCCTACACCTTACCCTAATCCGTACTGTAATCCTAACCCGTACCCTATACTAATCCGTGCCCTGACACATACATGGACCATAACACTTTTCTGTAACCTCACCTGTACCCTAAACCTTACATTTCGCCAACCCTAACCCTAGCCCTAAAGCTAAATCTAACTCCAACACTACACCTTACCCTAACACGTACACTAATCTTAACCCGTACACTAACACTGACCCATTCCCGCAAATGTATTTTGACCCTAAAACATTTCCGTACCCTCCCCTGTAACCTAAACCTTACCCGGTCGCTAACCCTAACCCTAGCTCTAAATCTAACCCTAACGCCAACCCTACACCTTACCCTAAACAATACCCTAAACCTAAACCGTACACTGACACTAACCAGTGCCCTGAAACGTACCCTGACCCTAACACTTTTCCATACCCTCACCTGCACGCTAAACCTAATCGTTAGGTAACCCTAACTGTAGACTTAAACCTAACCCTAACACCAACCCTACACCCTATTCTAACCCGTACCCTATATTTAACCCTAACACTAACCCATGCCCTCACACGTACTTTGACACTAAAACGTCTCCATACACTCACATGTACCATAAGCCTTAACCGTTCACTAAACCTATCCCTAACCCTAACGCCAACCCTAACCATTACCCTAACCCATACCCTAATCCTAACCATACATTAACACTAACACGTTTCCTAACACATAACCTGACACAAATGCTTTTCCGTACCCTCAACTGTACCCTAAAACTTACCCGTTCACTAACCCTAAGCCTAGCCCTAAACCTAACCCTAACCCCAACCCCACACCTTACCCTAAACTGTACGCTAATCCTGACACGTACACTGACACTAACAGGTGTCCTAACACATACCCTGACTCTAAAAGGTTTCCGTACCCTCACCTGTACCCCGAACTTTACTGGTTCACTAACCGTAACCCTAGCCCTAAACATAACGCTAACACCAACCCTACACCATACCCTAACCCGTACACTAATCTTGACCCGTACACCAAAATTATGCAATGCCATCACACGTACTTTGACACTAACACGTTTCCGTACACTCATGTACCATAAAACTTACCTGTTCGCTAACTCTAACCCTAGCCCTAAACTTAACCCTAACGCCAACCCTACACATTACCCTAACCCGTACCCTAATCCTAACCCATACACTAACACTACACGTGCCCTAACAGGTACCCTGACCATAACAGTTTTCCGTACACTCACCTGTACCCTAAACCATACCGTTTGCTATCCTTAACCCTAGACCTAAACGTAAAGCTAACCCCATCCCTAAACCTTACCCTAACGTGTACCCAATCCTAACCAGTACACTAACACTAATCCGTGCCTTAACACTTACCCTGACCCTAACACTTTTCCATACCCACACCTGAACCCTAAACCTTACCATTCACTAACCCTAACCCTAGGTCTAAACCTAACCCTAAATGCAACCCCAACCCAACACCTAACCCTAACATGTACCGTAATCCTAATCCTTAAACTAACACTAAGCTGTGCCCTAACACGAACCCGGGCCATAACGCATTTCCATACGCTCACCTGTACTCTAATGTTACCTATTCGCTAACCCTAACACTAGCCCTAAACCTAAATCTAACCCCAACCCTACAACTTACCCTAACCCATACCCTAATCATAACCCATACACTAACACTAACTCGTGCCCTAACACCTACCCTAACCCTACCCCTAACCCTACCCCTAACCCTAACCCTAACCCTAACACTAACCCTAACACTAACCCTAAACTTTACCATTTGTTAACCATAACCCTAGCCCCAAACCTAAACCTAACTACAACCCTACTCCTTACCCTAACACGTACACTAATCTTAACCCGTACACTAACACTAACCCAATACCGCACACGTACTTTGACAATAAGACATTTCCATATGCTCAGCTGTAACCTAAACCTTACGCGTTCACTAAACTTAACCCCACCCCTAACACTAACCATAACGCCAACCCTACCAATTACCCTAACCCGTACCCTAATCCTAACCTGTAAAACCACACTAAACCCTGCCCTAACACGTACCCTGACACTAACACTTTTCCGTAACCTCACCTGTAACCTACACCTTACCGTTCGCTAACCCTAACCCTAGCCCTAAACCTACACCAAACCCCAACCGTACACCTTACCCTAACCCGTATGCTAATCCTAAGCCATACACTAACACTGACACGTGTCCTAACACATACACTAACCCTAACACTTTTCTGTACCATCACCTATACCCTAAACCTGACATTTTGCTAACCCTAACCCTAGCCATAAAGCTAACCCTAACCCCAACCCTAAACCTTACCCAAACCGTACCCTAATCCTAACCAGTATACTAATACTAAGCCATGTCCTGACACGTACCCTGACCCTAACACTTTTCCGTACCCTCACCTGTACCCTAAACCTTACCCATTCGCTAACCCTAACCCTAGCCCTAGCCCTAGCCCTAACCCTAACCCCAACCCTACCCCTTACCCTCACCCGTACCCTAATCCCAACCCATACACTAACATTAACCCATGCCCTAACACGTACCCTGACCCTAACACTTTTCCGTATCCTCTCCTGTACCCTAAATCTTACCGTTCGCTAACCCTAACCCTAGCCCTAAACATAACTCTCACACCAACCTCACAGCATACCCTAACCCGTACACTAAACTTAACCCGTACAAAAAAACTAACCCATGCCCTCACATGTACTTTGACGGTAACACGTTTCCGTACGCTCCCGTGTACCGTAAACCTTACCCGTTTGCTAACTCTAACACTAGCCCTAACCCTAACCATAACAACAACCCTACCCATTTCCCTAACCTGTACCCTAATCCTTACCCGTACACTAACAATAATCCATGCCCTAACACGTACCCTGACCCTAACACTTTTCCATACCCACTCCTGTACCCTAAATCTTACCATTCACTAACCCTAACCCTATGTCTAAACCTAACCCTAACCCCAACCCTACACCTAACCCTAACACGTACCCTAATCCGAATCTGTACACTAACACTAACATGTGCCCTAACATGAACCCTGACCCTAACTCATTTCCATAAGCTCACCTGTACCCTAAATGTTACCTATTCGCTAACCCTAACCCCAACCCTACACCTAAACATAACCCCGACCCTACACCTTTCCCTAACCCATACCCTAATCCTGACCCGTACACTAACACTAACCCGTGCCCTAACACGTACCCTGACCCTAACACTTTTCCGTATCCTCTCCAGTACCCTAAATCTTACCGTTCGCTAAACCTAGCCCTTTCCCTAAACATAACGCTAACACCCACCTTACACCATACTCTAACCCATACACTAATCTTATCCCGTACACCAAAATTAAGCAATGCCCTCACATGTACTTGGACACTAACACGTTTCCGTACCCTCCTGTGTACCGACAACCTTACCTGTTCGCTAACACTAACCCTAGGTCTAAGCCTAACACTATCCACAACCCTACACAAAATCCTAAGCCGTACCCTAATCCTAATCCGTACAATAACACTAACCTGTGCCCTAACACCAAACCTGACCCTAACTCGTTTCCATATGCTTACCTGTACCCTGAATGTTACCTATTCGCTAACCCTAACCCTAACCCTAAACCTAACCCTAACCCCAATCCTACACCTTACCCTAATCCGTACTGTAATCCTAACCCGTACCCTATACTAATCCGTGCCCTGACACATACATGGACCATAACACTTTTCTGTAACCTCACCTGTACCCTAAACCTTACATTTCGCCAACCCTAACCCTAGCCCTAAAGCTAAATCTAACTCCAACACTACACCTTACCCTAACACGTACACTAATCTTAACCCGTACACTAACACTGACCCATTCCCGCAAATGTATTTTGACCCTAAAACATTTCCGTACCCTCCCCTGTAACCTAAACCTTACCCGGTCGCTAACCCTAACCCTAGCTCTAAATCTAACCCTAACGCCAACCCTACACCTTACCCTAAACAATACCCTAAACCTAAACCGTACACTGACACTAACCAGTGCCCTGAAACGTACCCTGACCCTAACACTTTTCCATACCCTCACCTGCACGCTAAACCTAATCGTTAGGTAACCCTAACTGTAGACTTAAACCTAACCCTAACACCAACCCTACACCCTATTCTAACCCGTACCCTATATTTAACCCTAACACTAACCCATGCCCTCACACGTACTTTGACACTAAAACGTCTCCATACACTCACATGTACCATAAGCCTTAACCGTTCACTAAACCTATCCCTAACCCTAACGCCAACCCTAACCATTACCCTAACCCATACACTAATCCTAACCATACATTAACACTAACACGTTTCCTAACACCTAACCTGACCCAAATGCTTTTCCGTACCCTCAACTGTACCCTAAAACTTACCCGTTCACTAACCCTAAGCCTAGCCCTAAACCTAACCCTAACCCCAACCCCACACCTTACCCTAAACTGTACGCTAATCCTGACACGTACACTGACACTAACAGGTGTCCTAACACATACCCTGACTCTAAAAGGTTTCCGTACCCTCACCTGTACCCTGAACCTTACTGGTTCACTAACCGTAACCCTAGCCCTAAACATAACGCTAACACCAACCCTACACCATACCCTAACCCGTACACTAATCTTGACCCGTACACCAAAATTTTGCAATGCCATCACACGTACTTTGACACTAACACGTTTTCGTACACTCATGTACCATAAAAGTTACCTGTTCGCTAACTCTAACCCTAGCCCTAAACTTAACCCTAACGCCAACCCTACACATTACCCTAACCCGTACCCTAATCCTAACCCATACACTAACACTACACGTGCCCTAACAGGTACCCTGACCATAACAGTTTTCCGTACACTCACCTGTACCCTAAACCATACCGTTTGCTATCCTTAACCCTAGACCTAAACGTAAAGCTAACCCCATCCCTAAACCTTACCCTAACGCGTACCCAATCCTAACCAGTACACTAACACTAATCCGTGCCTTAACACTTACCCTGACCCTAACACTTTTCCATACCCACACCTGAACCCTAAACCTTACCATTCACTAACCCTAACCCTAGGTCTAAACCTAACCCTAAATGCAACCCCAACCCAACACCTAACCCTAACATGTACCGTAATCCTAATCCTTAAACTAACACTAAGCTGTGCCCTAAAACGAACCCTGGCCCTAACGCATTTCCATACGCTCACCTGTACTCTAATGTTACCTATTCGCTAACCCTAACACTAGCCCTAAACGTAAACCTAACCCCAACCCTACACCTTACCCTAACCCAAACCCTAATCATAACCCATACACTAACACTAACTCGAGCCCTAACACCTACCCTAACCCTACCCCTACCCCTAACCCTAACCCTAACCCTAACCCTAACACTAACCCTAACACTAACCCTAAACTTTACCATTTGTTAACCATAACCCTAGCCCCAAACCTAAACCTAACTACAACCCTACTCCTTACCCTAACACGTACACTAATCTTAACCCGTACACTAACACTAACCCAATACCGCACACGTACTTTGACAATAAGACATTTCCATATGCTCAGCTGTAACCTAAACCTTACGCGTTCACTAAAGTTAACCCCAACCCTAACAGTAACCATAACGCCAACCCTACCAATTACCCTAACCCGTACCCTAATCCTAACCTGTAAAACCACACTAAACCCTTACCTAACACGTACCCTGACACTAACACTTTTCCGTAACCTCACCTGTAACCTACACCTTACCGTTCGCTAACCCTAACCCTAACCCTAAACCTAGACCAAACACCAACCGTACACCTTACCCTAAACCGTATGCTAATCCTAAGCCATACACAAACACTGACACGTGTCCTAACACATACACTAACCCTAACACTTTTCTGTACCATCACCTATACCCTAAACCTGACATTTCGCTAACCCTAACCCTAGCCATAAAGCTAACCCTAACCCTAAACCAACCCTAAACCTTACCCAAACCGTACCCTAATCCTAACCAGTATACTAATACTAAGCCATGTCCTGACACGTACCCTGACCCTAACACTTTTCCGTACCCTCACCTGTACCCTAAACCTTACCCATTCGCTAACCCTAACCCTAGCCCTAGCCCTAGCCCTAACCCTAACCCCAACCCTACCCCTTACCCTCACCCGTACCCTAATCCCAACCCATACACTAACATTAACCCATGCCCTAACACGTACCCTGACCCTAACACTTTTCCGTATCCTCTCCTGTACCCTAAATCTTACCGTTCGCTAACCCTAACCCTAGCCCTAAACATAACTCTCACACCAACCTCACAGCATACCCTAACCTGTACACTATACTTAACCCGTACAAAAAAACTAACCCATGCCCTCACATGTACTTTGACGGTAACACGTTTCCGTACGCTCCCGTGTACCGTAAACCTTACCTGTTTGCTAACTCTAACCCTAGCCCTAACCCTATCCATAACAACAACCCTACCCATTTCCCTAACCCGTACCCTAATCCCAACCCATACACTAACACTAATCCATGCCCTAACACGTACCCTGACCCTAACACTTTTCCATACCCACTCCTGTACCCTAAATCTTACCATTCACTAACCCTAACCCTATGTCTAAACCTAACCCTAACCCCAACCCTACACCTAACCCTAACACGTACCCTAATCCGAATCCGTACACTAACACTAACCTGTGCCCTAACATGAACCCTGACCCTAACTCGTTTCCATAAGCTCACCTGTACCCTAAATGTTACCTTTAGCTAACCCTAACCCCAACCCTACACCTAAACATAACCCCAACCCTACACCTTTCCCTAACCCATACCCTAATCCTGACCCGTACACTAACACTAACCCGTGCCCTAACACGTACCCTGACCCTAACACTTTTCCGTATCCTCTCCAGTACCCTAAATCTTACCATTCGCTAAACCTAGCCCTTTCCCTAAACATAACGCTAACACCCACCTTACACCATACACTAACCCATACACTAATCTTACCCCGTACACCAAAATGAAGCAATGCCCTCACATGTACTTTGACACTAACATATTTCCGTACCCTCCTGTGTACCGACAACCTTACCTGTTCGCTAACACTAACCCTAGGTCTAAGCCTAACACTATCCACAACCCTACACAAAATCCTAAGCCGTACCCTAATCTTAATCCGTACAATAACACTAACCTGTGCCCTAACACCAAGCCTGACCCTAACTCGTTTCCATATGCTTACCTGTACCCTGAATGTTACCTATTCGCTAACCCTAACCCTAACCCTAAACCTAACCCTAACCCCAATCCTACACCTTACCCTAATCCGTACTGTAATCCTAACCCGTACCCTATACTAATCCGTGCCCTGACACATACATGGACCATAACACTTTTCTGTAACCTCACCTGTACCCTAAACCTTACATTTCGCCAACCCTAACCCTAGCCCTAAAGCTAAATCTAACTCCAACACTACACCTTACCCTAACACGTACACTAATCTTAACCCGTACACTAACACTGACCCATTCCCGCAAATGTATTTTGACCCTAAAACATTTCCGTACCCTCCCCTGTAACCTAAACCTTACCCGGTCGCTAACCCTAACCCTAGCTCTAAATCTAACCCTAACGCCAACCCTACACCTTACCCTAAACAATACCCTAAACCTAAACCGTACACTGACACTAACCAGTGCCCTGAAACGTACCCTGACCCTAACACTTTTCCATACACTCACCTGCACGCTAAACCTAATCGTTAGGTAACCCTAACTGTAGACTTAAACCTAACCCTAACACCAACCCTACACCCTATTCTAACCCGTACCCTATATTTAACCCTAACACTAACCCATGCCCTCACACGTACTTTGACACTAAAACGTCTCCATACACTCACATGTACCATAAGCCTTAACCGTTCACTAAACCTATCCCTAACCCTAACGCCAACCCTAACCATTACCCTAACCCATACCCTAATCCTAACAATACATTAACACTAACACATTTCCTAACACATAACCTGACCCAAATGCTTTTCCGTACCCTCAACTGTACCCTAAAACTTACCCGTTCACTAACCCTAAGCCTAGCCTTAAACCTAACCCTAACCCCAACCCCACACCTTACCCTAAACTGTACGCTAATCCTGACACGTACACTGACACTAACAGGTGTCCTAACACATACCCTGACTCTAAAAGGTTTCCGTACCCTCACCTGTACCCTGAACCTTACTGGTTCACTAACCGTAACCCTAGCCCTAAACATAATGCTAACACCAACCCTACACCATACCCTAACCCGTACACTAATCTTGACCCGTACACCAAAATTATGCAATGCCATCACACGTACTTTGACACTAACACGTTTCCGTACACTCATGTACCATAAAACTTACCTGTTCGCTAACTCTAACCCTAGCCCTAAACTTAACCCTAACGCCAACCCTACACATTACCCTAACCCGTACCCTAATCCTAACCCATACACTAACACTACACGTGCCCTAACAGGTACCCTGACCATAACAGTTTTCCGTACACTCACCTGTACCCTAAACCATACCGTTTGCTATCCTTAACCCTAGACCTAAACGTAAAGCTAACCCCATCCCTAAACCTTACCCTAACGCGTACCCAATCCTAACCAGTACACTAACACTAATCCGTGCCTTAACACTTACCCTGACCCTAACACTTTTCCATACCCACACCTGAACCCTAAACCTTACCATTCACTAACCCTAACCCTAGGTCTAAACCTAACCCTAAATGCAACCCCAACCCAACACCTAACCCTAACATGTACCGTAATCCTAATCCTTAAACTAACACTAAGCTGTGCCCTAACACGAACCCTGGCCCTAACGCATTTCCATACGCTCACCTGTACTCTAATGTTACCTATTCGCTAACCCTAACACTAGCCCTAAACGTAAACCTAACCCCAACCCTACACCTTACCCTAACCCAAACCCTAATCATAACCCATACACTAACACTAACTCGTGCCCTAACACCTACCCTAACCCTACCCCTAACCCTACCCCTAACCCTAACCCTAACCCTAACACTAACCCTAACACTAACCCTAAACTTTACCATTTGTTAACCATAACCCTAGCCCCAAACCTAAACCTAACTACAACCCTACTCCTTACCCTAACACGTACACTAATCTTAACCCGTACACTAACACTAACCCAATACCGCACACGTACTTTGACAATAAGACATTTCCATATGCTCAGCTGTAACCTAAACCTTACGCGTTCACTAAAGTTAACCCCACCCCTAACAGTAACCATAACGCCAACCCTACCAATTACCCTAACCCGTACCCTAATCCTAACCTGTAAAACCACACTAAACCCTGACCTAACACGTACCCTGACACTAACACTTTTCCGTAACCTCACCTGTAACCTACACCTTACCGTTCGCTAACCCTAACCCTAACCCTAAACCTAGACCAAACACCAACCGTACACCTTACCCTAAACCGTATGCTAATCCTAAGCCATACACAAACACTGACACGTGTCCTAACACATACACTAACCCTAACACTTTTCTGTACCATCACCTATACCCTAAACCTGACATTTCGCTAACCCTAACCCTAGCCATAAAGCTAACCCTAACCCTAAACCAACCCTAAACGTTACCCAAACCGTACCCTAATCCTAACCAGTATACTAATACTAAGCCATGTCCTGACACGTACCCTGACCCTAACACTTTTCCGTACCCTCACCTGTACCCTAAACCTTACCCATTCGCTAACCCTAACCCTAGCCCTAGCCCTAGCCCTAACCCTAACCCCAACCCTACCCCTTACCCTCACCCGTACCCTAATCCCAACCCATACACTAACATTAACACATGCCCTAACACGTACCCTGACCCTAACACTTTTCCGTATCCTCTCCTGTACCCTAAATCTTACCGTTCGCTAACCCTAACCCTAGCCCTAAACATAACTCTCACACCAACCTCCCAGCATACCCTAACCTGTACACTAAACTTAACCCGTACAAAAAAACTAACCCATGCTCTCACATGTACTTTGACGGTAACACGTTTCCGTACGCTCCCGTGTACCGTAAACCTTACCCGTTTGCTAACTCTAACCCTAGCCCTAACCCTAACCATAACAACAACTCTACACATTTCCCTAACCTGTACCCTAATCCTTACCCGTACACTAACACTAATCCATGCCCTAACACGTACCCTGACCCTAACACTTTTCCATACCCACTCCTGTACCCTAAATCTTACCATTCACTAACCCTAACCCTATGTCTAAACCTAACCCTAACCCCAACCCTACACCTAACCCTAACACGTACCCTAATCCGAATCTGTACACTAACACTAACATGTGCCCTAACATGAACCCTGACCCTAACTCGTTTCCATAAGCTCACCTGTACCCTAAATGTTACCTATTCGCTAACCCTAACCCCAACCCTACACCTAAACATAACCCCAACCCTACACCTTTCCCTAACCCATACCCTAATCCTGACCCGTACACTAACACTAACCCGTGCCCTAACACGTACCCTGACCCTAACACTTTTCCGTATCCTCTCCAGTACCCTAAATCTTACCGTTCGCTAAACCTAGCCCTTTCCCTAAACACAACGCTAACACCCGCCTTACACTATACACTAACCCATACACTAATCTTACCCCGTACACCAAAATGAAGCAATGCCCTCACATGTACTTGGACACTAACACGTTTCCGTACCCTCCTGTGTACCGACAACCTTACCTGTTCGCTAACACTAACCCTAGGTCTAAGCCTAACACTATCCACAACCCTACACAAAATCCTAAGCCGTACCCTAATCCTAATCCGTACAATAACACTAACCTGTGCCCTAACACCAAACCTGACCCTAACTCGTTTCCATATGCTTACCTGTACCCTGAATGTTACCTATTCGCTAACCCTAACCCTAACCCTAAACCTAACCCTAACCCCAATCCTACACCTTGCCCTAATCCGTACTGTAATCCTAACCCGTACCCTATACTAATCCGTGCCCTGACACATACATGGACCATAACACGTTTCTGTAACCTCACCTGTACCCTAAACCTTACATTTCGCCAACCCTAACCCTAGCCCTAAAGCTAAATCTAACTCCAACACTACACCTTACCCTAACACGTACACTAATCTTAACCCGTACACTAACACTGACCCATTCCCGCAAATGTATTTTGACCCTAAAACATTTCCGTACCCTCCCCTGTAACCTAAACCTTACCCGGTCGCTAACCCTAACCCTAGCTCTAAATCTAACCCTAACGCCAACCCTACACCTTACCCTAAACAATACCCTAAACCTAAACCGTACACTGACACTAACCAGTGCCCTGAAACGTACCCTGACCCTAACACTTTTCCATACACTCACCTGCACGCTAAACCTAATCGTTAGGTAACCCTAACTGTAGACTTAAACCTAACCCTAACACCAACCCTACACCCTATTCTAACCCGTACCCTATATTTAACCCTAACACTAACCCATGCCCTCACACGTACTTTGACACTAAAACGTCTCCATACACTCACATGTACCATAAGCCTTAACCGTTCACTAAACCTATCCCTAACCCTAACACCAACCCTAACCATTACCCTAACCCATACCCTAATCCTAACGATACATTAACACTAACACGTTTCCTAACACATAACCTGACCCAAATGCTTTTCCGTACCCTCAACTGTACCCTAAAACTTACCCGTTCACTAACCCTAAGCCTAGCCCTAAACCTAACCCTAACCCCAACCCCACACCTTACCCTAAACTGTACGCTAATCCTGACACGTACACTGACACAAACAGGTGTCCTAACACATACCCTGACTCTAAAAGGTTTCCGTACCCTCACCTGTACCCTGAACCTTACTGGTTCACTAACCGTAACCCTAGCCCTAAACATAACGCTAACACCAACCCTACACCATACCCTAACCCGTACACTAATCTTGACCCGTACACCAAAATTATGCAATGCCATCACACGTACTTTGACACTAACACGTTTCCGTACACTCATGTACCATAAAACTTACCTGTTCGCTAACTCTAACCCTAGCCCTAAACTTAACCCTAACGCCAACCCTATACATTACCCTAACCCGTACCCTAATCCTAACCCATACACTAACACTACACGTGCCCTAACAGGTACCCTGACCATAACAGTTTTCCGTACACTCACCTGTACCCTAAACCATACCGTTTGCTATCCTTAACCCTAGACCTAAACGTAAAGCTAACCCCATCCCTAAACCTTACCCTAACGCGTACCCAATCCTAACCAGTACACTAACACTAATCCGTGCCTTAACACTTACCCTGACCCTAACACTTTTCCATACCCACACCTGAACCCTAAACCTTACCATTCACTAACCCTAACCCTAGGTCTAAACCTAACCCTAAACGCAACCCCAACCCTACACCTAACCCTAGCATGTACCGTAATCCTAATCCTTAAACTAACACTAAGCTGTGCCCTAACACGAACCCTGGCCCTAACGCATTTCCATACGCTCACCTGTACTCTAATGTTACCTATTCGCTAACACTAACACTAGCCCTAAACCTAAACCTAACCCCAACCCTACACCTTACCCTAACCCATACCCTAATCATAACCCATACACTAACAATAACTCGTGCGCTAACACCTACCCTAACCCTACCCCTAACCCTACCCCTCACCCTAACCCTAACACTAACCCTAACACTAACCCTAAACTTTACCATTTGTTAACCATAACCCTAGCCCCAAACCTAAACCTAACTACAACCCTACTCCTTACCCTAACACGTACACTAATCTTAACCCGTACACTAACACTAACCCAATACCGCACACGTACTTTGACAATAAGATATTTCCATATGCTCAGCTGTAACCTAAACCTTACGCGTTCACTAAACTTAACCCCACCCCTAACACTAACCATAACGCCAACCCTACCAATTACCCTAACCCGTACCCTAATCCTAACCTGTAAACCCACACTAAACCCTGCCCTAGCACGTACCCTGACCCTAACACTTTTCCGTAACCTCACCTGTAACCTACACCTTACTGTTCGCTAACCCTAACCCTAGCCCTAAACCTAGACCAAACCCCAACCGTACACCTTACCCTAACCCGTATGCTAATCCTAAGCCATACACTAACACTGACACGTGTCCTAACACATACACTAACCCTAACACTTTTCTGTACCATCACCTGTACCCTAAACCTGACATTTCGCTAACCCTAACCCTAGCCATAAAGCTAACCCAAACCCTAACCCCAACCCTAAACCTTACCCAAACCGTACCCTAATCCTAACCAGTATACTAATACTAAGCCATGTCCTGACACGTACCCTGACCCTAACACTTTTCCGTACCCTCACCTGTACCCTAAACCTTACCCATTCGTTAACCCTAACCCTAGCCCTAGCCCTAGCCCTAACCCTAACCCCAACCCTAACCCGTACCCTAATCCCAACCCATACACTAACATTAACCCATGCCCTAACACGTACCCTGACCCTAACACTTTTCCGTATCCTCTCCTGTACCCTAAATCTTACCGTTTGCTAACCCTAACCCTAGCCCTAAACATAACTCTCACACCAACCTCACAGCATACCCTAACCTGTACACTATACTTAACCCGTACAAAAAAACTAACCCATGCCCTCACATGTACTTTGACGGTAACACGTTTCCGTATTCTCCCGTGTACCGTAAACCTTACCTGTTTGCTAACTCTAACCCTAGCCCTAACCCTATCCATAACAACAACCCTACCCATTTCCCTAACCTGTACCCTAATCCTTACCCGTACACTAACACTAATCCATGCCCTAACACGTACCCTGACCCTAACACTTTTCCATACCCACTCCTGTACCCTAAATCTTACCATTCACTAACCCTAACCCTATGTCTAAACCTAACCCTAACCCCAACCCTACACCTAACCCTAACACGTACCCTAATCCGAATCCGTACACTAACACTAACCTGTGCCCTAACATGAACCCTGACCCTAACTCGTTTCCATAAGCTCACCTGTACCCTAAATGTTACCTATTCGCTAACCCTAACCCCAACCCTACACCTAAACATAACCCCAACCCTACACCTTTCCCTAACCCATACCCTAATCCTGACCCGTACACTAACACTAACCCGTGCCCTAACACGTACCCTGACCCTAACACTTTTCCGTATCCTCTCCAGTACCCTAAATCTTACCGTTCGCTAAACCTAGCCCTTTCCCTAAACATAACGCTAACACCCACCTTACACCATACACTAACCCATACACTAATCTTACCCCGTACACCAAAATGAAGCAATGCCCTCACATGTACTTTGACACTAACACGTTTCCGTACCCTCCTGTGTACCGACAACCTTACCTGTTCGCTAACACTAACCCTAGGTCTAAGCCTAACACTATCCACAACCCTACACAAAATCCTAAGCCGTACCCTAATCTTAATCCGTACAATAACACTAACCTGTGCCCTAACACCAAGCCTGACCCTAACTCGTTTCCATATGCTTACCTGTACCCTGAATGTTACCTATTCGCTAACCCTAACCCTAACCCTAAACCTAACCCTAACCCCAATCCTACACCTTACCCTAATCCGTACTGTAATCCTAACCCGTACCCTATACTGATCCGTGCCCTGACACATACATGGACCATAACACTTTTCTGTAACCTCACCTGTACCCTAAACCTTACATTTCGCCAACCCTAACCCTAGCCCTAAAGCTAAATCTAACTCCAACACTACACCTTACCCTAACACGTACACTAATCTTAACCCGTACACTAACACTGACCCATTCCCGCAAATGTATTTTGACCCTAAAACATTTCCGTACCCTCCCCTGTAACCTAAACCTTACCCGGTCGCTAACCCTAACCCTAGCTCTAAATCTAACCCTAACGCCAACCCTACACCTTACCCTAAACAATACCCTAAACCTAAACCGTACACTGACACTAACCAGTGCCCTGAAACGTACCCTGACCCTAACACTTTTCCATACCCTCACCTGCACGCTAAACCTAATCGTTAGGTAACCCTAACTGTAGACTTAAACCTAACCCTAACACCAACCCTACACCCTATTCTAACCCGTACCCTATATTTAACCCTAACACTAACCCATGCCCTCACACGTACTTTGACACTAAAACGTCTCCATACACTCACATGTACCATAAGCCTTAACCGTTCACTAAACCTATCCCTAACCCTAACGCCAACCCTAACCATTACCCTAACCCATACCCTAATCCTAACCTGTAAAACCACACTAAACCGTGACCTAACACGTACCCTGACCCTAACACTTTTCCGTAACCTCACCTGTAACCTACACCTTACCGTTCGCTAACCCTAACCCTAGCCCTAAACCTAGACCAAACACCAACCGTACACCTTACCCTAAACCGTATGCTAATCCTAAGCCATACACTAACACTGACACGTGTCCTAACACATACACTAACCCTAACACTTTTCTGTCCCATCACCTATACCCTAAACCTGACATTTCGCTAACCCTAACCCTAGCCATAAAGCTAACCCTAACCCTAAACCAACCCTAAACGTTACCCAAACCGTACCCTAATCCTAACCAGTATACTAATACTAAGCCATGTCCTGACACGTACCCTGACCCTAACACTTTTCCGTACCCTCACCTGTACCCTAAACCTTACCCATTCGCTAACCCTAACCCTAGCCCTAGCCCTAGCCCTAACCCTAACCCCAACCCTACCCCTTACCCTCACCCGTACCCTAATCCCAACCCATACACTAACATTAACACATGCCCTAACACGTACCCTGACCCTAACACTTTTCCGTATCCTCTCCTGTACCCTAAATCTTACCGTTCGCTAACCCTAACCCTAGCCCTAAACATAACTCTCACACCAACCTCACAGCATACCCTAACCCGTACACTAAACTTAACCCGTACAAAAAAACTAACCCATGCCCTCACATGTACTTTGACGGTAACACGTTTCCGTACGCTCCCGTGTACCGTAAACCTTACCCGTTTGCTAACTCTAACCCTAGCCCTAACCCTAACCATAACAACAACTCTACCCATTTCCCTAACCTGTACCCTAATCCTTACCCGTACACTAACACTAATCCATGCCCTAACACGTACCCTGACCCTAACACTTTTCCATACCCACTCCTGTACCCTAAATCTTACCATTCACTAACCCTAACCCTATGTCTAAACCTAACCCTAACCCCAACCCTACACCTAACCCTAACACGTACCCTAATCCGAATCTGTACACTAACACTAACATGTGCCCTAACATGAACCCTGACCCTAACTCGTTTCCATAAGCTCACCTGTACCCTAAATGTTACCTATTCGCTAACCCTAACCCCAACCCTACACCTAAACATAACCCCAACCCTACACCTTTCCCTAACCCATACCCTAATCCTGACCCGTACACTAACACTAACCCGTGCCCTAACACGTACCCTGACCCTAACACTTTTCCGTATCCTCTCCAGTACCCTAAATCTTACCGTTCGCTAAACCTAGCCCTTTCCCTAAACACAACGCTAACACCCGCCTTACACCATACACTAACCCATACACTAATCTTACCCCGTACACCAAAATGAAGCAATGCCCTCACATGTACTTTGACACTAACACGTTTCCGTACCCTCCTGTGTACCGACAACCTTACCTGTTCACTAACACTAACCCTAGGTCTAAGCCTAACACTATCCACAACCCTACACAAAATCCTAAGCCGTACCCTAATCCTAATCCGTACAATAACACTAACCTGTGCCCTAACACCAAACCTGACCCTAACTCGTTTCCATATGCTTACCTGTACCCTGAATGTTACCTATTCGCTAACCCTAACCCTAACCCTAAACCTAACCCTAACCCCAATCCTACACCTTACCCTAATCCGTACTGTAATCCTAACCCGTACCCTATACTAATCCGTGCCCTGACACATACATGGACCATAACACGTTTCTGTAACCTCACCTGTACCCTAAACCTTACATTTCGCCAACCCTAACCCTAGCCCTAAAGCTAAATCTAACTCCAACACTACACCTTAGCCTAACACGTACACTAATCTTAACCCGTACACTAACACTGACCCATTCCCGCAAATGTATTTTGACCCTAAAACATTTCCGTACCCTCCCCTGTAACCTAAACCTTACCCGGTCGCTAACCCTAACCCTAGCTCTAAATCTAACCCTAACGCCAACCCTACACCTTACCCTAAACAATACCCTAAACCTAAACCGTACACTGACACTAACCAGTGCCCTGAAACGTACCCTGACCCTAACACTTTTCCATACACTCACCTGCACGCTAAACCTAATCGTTAGGTAACCCTAACTGTAGACTTAAACCTAACCCTAACACCAACCCTACACCCTATTCTAACCCGTACCCTATATTTAACCCTAACACTAACCCATGCCCTCACACGTACTTTGACACTAAAACGTCTCCATACACTCACATGTACCATAAGCCTTAACCGTTCACTAAACCTATCCCTAACCCTAACACCAACCCTAACCATTACCCTAACCCATACTTTAATCCTAACGATACATTAACACTAACACGTTTCCTAACACATAACCTGACCCAAATGCTTTTCCGTACCCTCAACTGTACCCTAAAACTTACCCGTTCACTAACCCTAAGCCTAGCCCTAAACCTAACCCTAACCCCAACCCCACACCTTACCCTAAACTGTACGCTAATCCTGACACGTACACTGACACTAACAGGTGTCCTAACACATACCCTGACTCTAAAAGGTTTCCGTACCCTCACCTGTACCCTGAACCTTACTGGTTCACTAACCGTAACCCTAGCCCTAAACATAACGCTAACACCAACCCTACACCATACCCTAACCCGTACACTAATCTTGACCCGTACACCAAAATTATGCAATGCCATCACACGTACTTTGACACTAACACGTTTCCGTACACTCATGTACCATAAAACTTACCTGTTCGCTAACTCTAACCCTAGCCCTAAACTTAACCCTAACGCCAACCCTACACATTACCCTAACCCGTACCCTAATCCTAACCCATACACTAACACTACACGTGCCCTAACAGGTACCCTGACCATAACAGTTTTCCGTACACTCACCTGTACCCTAAACCATACCGTTTGCTATCCTTAACCCTAGACCTAAACGTAAAGCTAACCCCATCCCTAAACCTTACCCTAACGCGTACCCAATCCTAACCAGTACACTAACACTAATCCGTGCCTTAACACTTACCCTGACCCTAACACTTTTCCATACCCACACCTGAACCCTAAACCTTACCATTCACTAACCCTAACCCTAGGTCTAAACCTAACCCTAAACGCAACCCCAACCCTACACCTAACCCTAGCATGTACCGTAATCCTAATCCTTAAACTAACACTAAGCTGTGCCCTAACACGAACCCTGGCCCTAACGCATTTCCATACGCTCACCTGTACTCTAATGTTACCTATTCGCTAACACTAACACTAGCCCTAAACCTAAACCTAACCCCAACCCTACACCTTACCCTAACCCATACCCTAATCATAACCCATACACTAACAATAACTCGTGCGCTAACACCTACCCTAACCCTACCCCTAACCCTACCCCTCACCCTAACCCTAACACTAACCCTAACACTAACCCTAAACTTTACCATTTGTTAACCATAACCCTAGCCCCAAACCTAAACCTAACTACAACCCTACTCCTTACCCTAACACGTACACTAATCTTAACCCGTACACTAACACTAACCCAATACCGCACACGTACTTTGACAATAAGATATTTCCATATGCTCAGCTGTAACCTAAACTTTACGCGTTCACTAAACTTAACCCCACCCCTAACACTAACCATAACGCCAACCCTACCAATTACCCTAACCCGTACCCTAATCCTAACCTGTAAACCCACACTAAACCCTGCCCTAGCACGTACCCTGACCCTAACACTTTTCCGTAACCTCACCTGTAACCTACACCTTACTGTTCGCTAACCCTAACCCTAGCCCTAAACCTAGACCAAACCCCAACCGTACACCTTACCCTAACCCGTATGCTAATCCTAAGCCATACACTAACACTGACACGTGTCCTAACACATACACTAACCCTAACAGTTTTCTGTACCATCACCTGTACCCTAAACCTGACATTTCGCTAACCCTAACCCTAGCCATAAAGCTAACCCAAACCCTAACCCCAACCCTAAACCTTACCCAAACTGTACCCTAATCCTAACCAGTATACTAATACTAAGCCATGTCCTGACACGTACCCTGACCCTAACACTTTTCCGTACCCTCACCTGTACCCTAAACCTTACCCATTCGTTAACCCTAACCCTAGCCCTAGCCCTAGCCCTAACCCTAACCCCAACCCTAACCCGTACCCTAATCCCAACCCATACACTAACATTAACCCATGCCCTAACACGTACCCTGACCCTAACACTTTTCCGTATCCTCTCCTGTACCCTAAATCTTTCCATTCGCTAACCCTAACCCTAGCCCTAAACATAACTCTCACACCAACCTCACAGCATACCCTAACCTGTACACTATACTTAACCCGTACAAAAAAACTAACCCATGCCCTCACATGTACTTTGAGGGTAACACGTTTCCGTATTCTCCCGTGTACCGTAAACCTTACCTGTTTGCTAACTCTAACCCTAGCCCTAACCCTATCCATAACAACAACCCTACCCATTTCCCTAACCTGTACCCTAATCCTTACCCGTACACTAACACTAATCCATGCCCTAACACGTACCCTGACCCTAACACTTTTCCATACCCACTCCTGTACCCTAAATCTTACCATTCACTAACCCTAACCCTATGTCTAAACCTAACCCTAACCCCAACCCTACACCTAACCCTAACACGTACCCTAATCCGAATCCGTACACTAACACTAACCTGTGCCCTAACATGAACCCTGACCCTAACTCGTTTCCATAAGCTCACCTGTACCCTAAATGTTACCTATTCGCTAACCCTAACCCCAACCCTACACCTAAACATAACCCCAACCCTACACCTTTCCCTAACCCATACCCTAATCCTGACCCGTACACTAACACTAACCCGTGCCCTAACACGTACCCTGACCCTAACACTTTTCCGTATCCTCTCCAGTACCCTAAATCTTACCGTTCGCTAAACCTAGCCCTTTCCCTAAACATAACGCTAACACCCACCTTACACCATACACTAACCCATACACTAATCTTACCCCGTACACCAAAATGAAGCAATGCCCTCACATGTACTTTGACACTAACACGTTTCCGTACCCTCCTGTGTACCGACAACCTTACCTGTTCGCTAACACTAACCCTAGGTCTAAGCCTAACACTATCCACAACCCTACACAAAATCCTAAGCCGTACCCTAATCTTAATCCGTACAATAACACTAACCTGTGCCCTAACACCAAGCCTGACCCTAACTCGTTTCCATATGCTTACCTGTACCCTGAATGTTACCTATTCGCTAACCCTAACCCTAACCCTAAACCTAACCCTAACCCCAATCCTACACCTTACCCTAATCCGTACTGTAATCCTAACCCGTACCCTATACTGATCCGTGCCCTGACACATACATGGACCATAACACTTTTCTGTAACCTCACCTGTACCCTAAACCTTACATTTCGCCAACCCTAACCCTAGCCCTAAAGCTAAATCTAACTCCAACACTACACCTTACCCTAACACGTACACTAATCTTAACCCGTACACTAACACTGACCCATTCCCGCAAATGTATTTTGACCCTAAAACATTTCCGTACCCTCCCCTGTAACCTAAACCTTACCCGGTCGCTAACCCTAACCCTAGCTCTAAATCTAACCCTAACGCCAACCCTACACCTTACCCTAAACAATACCCTAAACCTAAACCGTACACTGACACTAACCAGTGCCCTGAAACGTACCCTGACCCTAACACTTTTCCATACCCTCACCTGCACGCTAAACCTAATCGTTAGGTAACCCTAACTGTAGACTTAAACCTAACCCTAACACCAACCCTACACCCTATTCTAACCCGTACCCTATATTTAACCCTAACACTAACCCATGCCCTCACACGTACTTTGACACTAAAACGTCTCCATACACTCACATGTACCATAAGCCTTAACCGTTCACTAAACCTATCCCTAACCCTAACGCCAACCCTAACCATTACCCTAACCCATACCCTAATCCTAACAATACATTAACACTAACACATTTCCTAACACATAACCTGACCCACATGCTTTCCCGTACCCTCAACTGTACCCTAAAACTTACCCGTTCACTAACCCTAAGCCTAGCCCTAAACCTAACCCTAACCCCAACCCCACACCTTACCCTAAACTGTACGCTAATCCTGACACGTACACTGACACTAACAGGTGTCCTAACACATACCCTGACTCTAAAAGGTTTCCGTACACTCACCTGTACCCTGAACCTTACTGGTTCACTAACCGTAACCCTAGCCCTAAACATAACGCTAACACCAACCCTACACCATACCCTAAACTGTACACTAATCTTGACCCGTACACCAAAATTATGCAATGCCATCACACGTACTTTGACACTAACACGTTTCCCTACACTCATGTACCATAAAACTTACCTGTTCGCTAACTCTAACCCTAGCCCTAAACTTAACCCTAACGCCAACCCTACACATTACCCTAACCCGTACCCTAATCCTAACCCATACACTAACACTACACGTGCCCTAACAGGTACCCTGACCATAACAGTTTTCCGTACACTCACCAGTACCCTAAACCATACCGTTTGCTATCCTTAACCCTAGACCTAAACGTAAAGCTAACCCCATCCCTAAACCTTACCCTAACGCGTACCCAATCCTAACCAGTACACTAACACTAATCCGTGCCTTAACACTTACCCTGACCCTAACACTTTTCCATACCCACACCTGAACCCTAAACCTTACCATTCACTAACCCTAACCCTAGGTCTAAACCTAACCCTAAATGCAACCCCAACCCAACACCTAACCCTAACATGTACCGTAATACTAATCCTTAAACTAACACTAAGCTGTGCCCTAACACGAACCCTGGCCCTAACGCATTTCCATACGCTCACCTGTACTCTAATGTTACCTATTCGCTAACCCTAACACTAGCCCTAAACCTAAACCTAACCCCAACCCTACACCTTACCCTAACCCATACCCTAATCATAACCCATACACTAACACTAACTCGTGCCCTAACACCTACCCTAACCCTACCCCTAACCCTACCCCTAAACCTAACACTAACCCTAACACTAACCCTAACACTAACCCTAAACTTTACCATTTGTTAACCATAACCCTAGCCCCAAACCTAAACCTAACTACAACCCTACTCCTTACCCTAACACGTACACTAATCTTAACCCGTACACTAACACTAACCCAATACCGCACACGTACTTTGACAATAAGACATTTCCATATGCTCAGCTGTAACCTAAACCTTATGCGTTCACTAAAGTTAACCCCACCCCTAACACTAACCATAACGCCAACCCTACCAATTACCCTAACCCGTACCCTAATCCTAACCTGTAAAACCACACTAAACCCTGCCCTAACACGTACCCTGACACTAACACTTTTCCGTAACCTCACCTGTAACCTACACCTTACCGTTCGCTAACCCTAACCGTAGCCCTAAACCTAGACCAAACCCCAACCGTACACCTTACCCTAACCCGTATGCTAATCCTAAGCCATACACTAACACTGACACGTGTCCTAACACATACACTAACCCTAACACTTTTCTGTACCATCACCTGTACCCTAAACCTGACATTTCGCTAACCCTAACCCTAGCCATAAAGCTAACCCTAACCCTAACCCCAACCCTAAACCTTACCCAAACCGTACCCTAATCCTAACCAGTATACTAATACTAAGCCATGTCCTGACACGTACCCTGACACTAACACTTTTCCGTACCCTCACCTGTACCCTAAACCTTACCCATTCGTTAACCCTAACCCTAGCCCTAACCCTAGCCCTAACCCTAACCCCAACCCTAACCCGTACCCTAATCCCAACCCATACACTAACATTAACCCATGCCCTAACACGTACCCTGACCCTAACACTTTTCCGTATCCTCTCCTGTACCCTAAATCTTACCGTTCGCTAACCCTAACCCTAGCCCTAAACATAACTCTCACACCAACCTCACAGCATACCCTAACCTGTACACTAAACTTAACCCGTACAAAAAAACTAACCCATGCCCTCACATGTACTTTGACGGTAACAGGTTTCCGTACGCTCCCGTGTACCGTAAACCTTACCTGTTTGCTAACTCTAACCCTAGCCCTAACCCTATCCATAACAACAACCCTACCCATTTCCCTAACCTGTACCCTAATCCTTACCCGTACACTAACACTAATCCATGCCCTAACACGTACCCTGACCCTAACACTTTTCCATACCCACTCCTGTACCCTAAATCTTACCATTCACTAACCCTAACCCTATGTCTAAACCTAACCCTAACCCCAACCCTACACCTAACCCTAACACGTACCCTAATCCGAATCCGTACACTAACACTAACCTGTGCCCTAACATGAACCCTGACCCTAACTCGTTTCCATAAGCTCACCTGTACCCTAAATGTTACCTATTCGCTAACCCTAACCCCAACCCTACACCTAAACATAACCCCAACCCTACACCTTTCCCTAACCCATACCCTAATCCTGACCCGTACTCTAACACTAACCCGTGCCCTAACACGTACCCTGACCCTAACACTTTTCCGTATCCTCTCCAGTACCCTAAATCTTACCGTTCGCTAAACCTAGCCCTTTCCCTAAACATAACGCTAACACCCACCTTACACCATACACTAACCCATACACTAATCTTACCCCGTACACCAAAATGAAGCAATGCCCTCACATGTACTTTGACACTAACACGTTTCCGTACCCTCCTGTGTACCGACAACCTTACCTGTTCGCTAACACTAACCCTAGGTCTAAGCCTAACACTATCCACAACCCTACACAAAATCCTAAGCCGTACCCTAATCTTAATCCGTACAATAACACTAACCTGTGCCCTAACACCAAGCCTGACCCTAACTCGTTTCCATATGCTTACCTGTACCCTGAATGTTACCTATTCGCTAACCCTAACCCTAACCCTAAACCTAACCCTAACCCCAATCCTACACCTTACCCTAATCCGTACTGTAATCCTAACCCGTACCCTATACTGATCCGTGCCCTGACACATACATGGACCATAACACTTTTCTGTAACCTCACCTGTACCCTAAACCTTACATTTCGCCAACCCTAACCCTAGCCCTAAAGCTAAATCTAACACCAACACTACACCTTACCCTAACACGTACACTAATCTTAACCCGTACACTAACACTGACCCATTCCCGCAAATGTATTTTGACCCTAAAACATTTCCGTACCCTCCCCTGTAACCTAAACCTTACCCGGTCGCTAACCCTAACCCTAGCTCTAAATCTAACCCTAACGCCAACCCTACACCTTACCCTAAACAATACCCTAAACCTAAACCGTACACTGACACTAACCAGTGCCCTGAAACGTACCCTGACCCTAACACTTTTCCATACCCTCACCTGCACGCTAAACCTAATCGTTAGGTAACCCTAACTGTAGACTTAAACCTAACCCTAACACCAACCCTACACCCTATTCTAACCCGTACCCTATATTTAACCCTAACACTAACCCATGCCCTCACACGTACTTTGACACTAAAACGTCTCCATACACTCACATGTACCATAAGCCTTAACCGTTCACTAAACCTATCCCTAAACCTAACGCCAACCCTAACCATTACCCAAACCCATACCCTAATCCTAACAATACATTAACACTAACACATTTCCTAACACATAACCTGACCCAAATGCTTTTCCGTACCCTCAACTGTACCCTAAAACTTACCCGTTCACTAACCCTAAGCCTAGCCCTAAACCTAACCCTAACCCCAACCCCACACCTTACCCTAAACTGTACACTAATTCTGACACGTACACTGACACTAACAGGTGTCCTAACACATACCCTGACTCTAAAAGTTTCCCGTACCCTCACCTGTACCCTGAACCTTACTGGTTCACTAACCGTAACCCTAGCCCTAAACATAACGCTAACACCAACCCTACACCATACCCTAACCCGTACACTAATCTTGACCCGTACACCAAAATTATGCAATGCCATCACACGTACTTTGACACTAACACGTTTCCGTACACTCATGTACCATAAAACTTACCTGTTCGCTAACTCTAACCCTAGTCCTAAACTTAACCCTAACGCCAACCCTACACATTACCCTAACCCGTACCCTAATCCTAACCCATACACTAACACTACACGTGCCCTAACAGGTACCCTGACCATAACAGTTTTCCGTACACTCACCTGTACCCTAAACCATACCGTTTGCTATCCTTAACCCTAGACCTAAACGTAAAGCTAACCCCATCCCTAAACCTTACCCTAACGCGTACCCAATCCTAACCAGTACACTAACACTAATCCGTGCCTTAACACTTACCCTGACCCTAACACTTTTCCATACCCACACCTGAACCCTAAACCTTACCATTCACTAACCCTAACCCTAGGTCTAAACCTAACCCTAAATGCAACCCCAACCCAACACCTAACCCTAACATGTACCGTAATCCTAATCCTTAAACTAACACTAAGCTGTGCCCTAACACGAACCCTGGCCCTAACGCATTTCCATACGCTCACCTGTACTCTAATATTACCTATTCGCTAACCCTAACACTAGCCCTAATCCTAAACCTAACCCCAACCCTACACCATACCCTAAGCCATACCCTAATCATAACCCATACACTAACACTAACTCGTGCCCTAACACCTACCCTAACCCTACCCCTAACCCTACCCCTAACCCTAACCCTAACCCTAACACTAACCCTAACACTAACCCTAAACTTTACCATTTGTTAACCATAACCCTAGCCCCAAACCTAAACCTAACTACAACCCTACTCCTTACCCTAACACGTACACTAATCTTAACCCGTACACTAACACTAACCCAATACCGCACACGTACTTTGACAATAAGACATTTCCATATGCTCAGCTGTAACCTAAACCTTACGCGTTCACTAAAGTTAACCCCACCCCTAACACTAACCATAACGCCAACCCTACCAATTACCCTAACCCGTACCCTAATCCTAACCTGTAATACCACACTAAGCCCTGCCCTAACACGTACCCTGACACTAACACTTTTCCGTAACCTCACCTGTAACCTACACCTTACCGTTCGCTAACCCTAACCCTAGCCCTAAACCTACACCAAACCCCAACCGTACACCTTACCCTAACCCGTATGCTAATCCTAAGCCATACACTAACACTGACACGTGTCCTAACACATACACTAACCCTAACACTTTTCTGTACCATCACCTATACCCTAAACCTGACATTTCGCTAACCCTAACCCTAGCCATAAAGCTAACCCTAACCCCAACCCTAAACCTTACCCAAACCGTACCCTAATCCTAACCAGTATACTAATACTAAGCCATGTCCTGACACGTACCCTGACCCTAACACTTTTCCGTACCCTCACCTGTACCCTAAACCTTACCCATTCGCTAACCCTAGCCCTAGCCCTAGCCCTAGCCCTAACCCTAACCCCAACCCTACCCCTTACCCACACCCGTACCCTAATCCCAACCCATACACTAACATTAACCCATGCCCTAACACGTACCCTTACCCTAACACTTTTCCGTATCCTCTCCTGTACCCTAAATCTTACCGTTCGCTAACCCTAACCCTAGCCCTAAACATAACTCTCACACCAACCTCACAGCATACCCTAACCCGTACACTAAACTTAACCCGTACAAAAAAACTAACCCATGCCCTCACATGTACTTTGACGGTAACACGTTTCCGTACGCTCCCGTGTACCGTAAACCTTACCCGTTTGCTAAATCTAACACTAGCCCTAACCCTAACCATAACAACAACCCTACCCATTTCCCTAACCTGTACCCTAATCCTTACCCGTACACTAACACTAATCCATGCCCTAACACGTACCCTGACCCTAACACTTTTCCATACCCACTCCTGTACCCTAAATCTTACCATTCACTAACCCTAACCCTATGTCTAAACCTAACCCTAACCCCAACCCTACACCTAACCCTAACACGTACCCTAATCCGAATCTGTACACTAACACTAACATGTGCCCTAACATGAACCCTGACCCTAACTCGTTTCCATAAGCTCACCTGTACCCTAAATGTTACCTATTCGCTAACCCTAACCCCAACCCTACACCTAAACATAACCCCAACCCTACACCTTTCCCTAACCCATACCCTAATCCTGACCCGTACACTAACACTAACCCGTGCCCTAACACGTACCCTGACCCTAACACTTTTCCGTATCCTCTCCAGTACCCTAAATCTTACCGTTCGCTAAACCTAGCCCTTTCCCTAAACATAACGCTAACACCCACCTTACACCATACTCTAACCCATACACTAATCTTATCCCGTACACCAAAATTAAGCAATGCCCTCACATGTACTTGGACACTAACACGTTTCCGTACCCTCCTGTGTACCGACAACCTTACCTGTTCGCTAACACTAACCCTAGGTCTAAGCCTAACACTATCCACAACCCTACACAAAATCCTAAGCCGTACCCTAATCCTAATCCGTACAATAACACTAACCTGTGCCCTAACACCAAACCTGACCCTAACTCGTTTCCATATGCTTACCTGTACCCTGAATGTTACCTATTCGCTAACCCTAACCCTAACCCTAAACCTAACCCTAACCCCAATCCTACACCTTACCCTAATCCGTACTGTAATCCTAACCCGTACCCTATACTAATCCGTGCCCTGACACATACATGGACCATAACACTTTTCTGTAACCTCACCTGTACCCTAAACCTTACATTTCACTAACCGTAACCCTAGCCCTAAACATAACGCTAACACCAACCCTACACCATACCCTAACCCGTACACTAATCTTGACCCGTACACCAAAATTATGCAATGCCATCACACGTACTTTGACACTAACACGTTTCCCTACACTCATGTACCATAAAACTTACCTGTTCGCTAACTCTAACCCTAGCCCTAAACTTAACCCTAACGCCAACCCTACACATTACCCTAACCCGTACCCTAATCATAACCCATACACTAACACTACACGTGCCCTAACAGGTACCCTGACCATAACAGTTTTCCGTACACTCACCAGTACCCTAAACCATACCGTTTGCTATCCTTAACCCTAGACCTAAACGTAAAGCTAACCCCATCCCTAAACCTTACCCTAACGCGTACCCAATCCTAACCAGTACACTAACACTAATCCGTGCCTTAACACTTACCCTGACCCTAACACTTTTCCATACCCACACCTGAACCCTAAACCTTACCATTCACTAACCCTAACCCTAGGTCTAAACCTAACCCTAAATGCAACCCCAACCCAACACCTAACCCTAACATGTACCGTAATCCTAATCCTTAAACTAACACTAAGCTGTGCCCTAACACGAACCCTGGCCCTAACGCATTTCCATACGCTCACCTGTACTCTAATGTTACCTATTCGCTAACCCTAACACTAGCCCTAAACCTAAACCTAACCCCAACCCTACACCTTACCCTAACCCATACCCTAATCATAACCCATACACTAACACTAACTCGTGCCCTAACACCTACCCTAACCCTACCCCTAACCCTAACCCTAACCCTAACCCTAACCCTATCACTAACCCTAACACTAACCCTAAACTTTACCATTTGTTAACCATAACCCTAGCCCCAAACCTAAACCTAACTACAACCCTACTCCTTACCCTAACACGTACACTAATCTTAACCCGTACACTAACACTAACCCAATACCGCACACGTACTTTGACAATAAGACATTTCCATATGCTCAGCTGTAACCTAAACCTTACGCGTTCACTAAAGTTAACCCCACCCCTAACACTAACCATAACGCCAACCCTACCAATTACCCTAACCCGTACCCTAATCCTGACCTGTAAAACCACACTAAACCCTGCCCTAACACGTACCCTGACACTAACACTTTTCCGTAACCTCACCTGTAACCTACACCTTACCGTTCGCTAACCCTAACCCTAGCCCTAAACCTAGACCAAACCCCAACCGTACACCTTACCCTAACCCGTATGCTAATCCTAAGCCATACACTAACACTGACACGTGTCCTCACACATACACTAACCCTAACACTTTTCTGTACCATCACCTGTACCCTAAACCTGACATTTCGCTAACCCTAACCCTAGCCATAAAGCTAACCCTAACCCTAACCCCAACCCTAAACCTTACCCAAACCGTACCCTAATCCTAACCAGTATACTAATACTAAGCCATGTCCTGACACGTACCCTGACACTAACACTTTTCCGTACCCTCACCTGTACCCTAAACCTTACCCATTCGTTAACCCTAACCCTAGCCCTAACCCTAGCCCTAACCCTAAACCCAACCCTAACCCGTACCCTAATCCCAACCCATACACTAACATTAACCCATGCCCTAACACGTACCCTGACCCTAACACTTTTCCGTATCCTCTCCTGTACCCTAAATCTTACCGTTCGCTAACCCTAACCCTAGCCCTAAACATAACTCTCACACCAACCTCACAGCATACCCTAACCTGTACACTAAACTTAACCCGTACAAAAAAACTAACCCATGCCCTCACATGTACTTTGACGGTAACACGTTTCCGTACGCTCCCGTGTACCGTAAACCTTACCTGTTTGCTAACTCTAACCCTAGCCCTAACCCTATCCATAACAACAACCCTACCCATTTCCCTAACCTGTACCCTAATCCTTACCCGTACACTAACACTAATCCATGCCCTAACACGTACCCTGACCCTAACACTTTTCCATACCCACTCCTGTACCCTAAATCTTACCATTCACTAACCCTAACCCTATGTCTAAACCTAACCCTAACCCCAACCCTACACCTAACCCTAACACGTACCCTAATCCGAATCCGTACACTAACACTAACCTGTGCCCTAACATGAACCCTGACCCTAACTCGTTTCCATAAGCTCACCTGTACCCTAAATGTTACCTATTCGCTAACCCTAACCCCAAACCTACACCTAAACATAACCCCAACCCTACACCTTTCCCTAACCCATACCCTAATCCTGACCCGTACTCTAACACTAACCCGTGCCCTAACACGTACCCTGACCCTAACACTTTTCCGTATCCTCTCCAGTACCCTAAATCTTACCGTTCGCTAAACCTAGCCCTTTCCCTAAACATAACGCTAACACCCACCTTACACCATACACTAACCCATACACTAATCTTACCCCGTACACCAAAATGAAGCAATGCCCTCACATGTACTTTGACACTAACACGTTTCCGTACCCTCCTGTGTACCGACAACCTTACCTGTTCGCTAACACTAACCCTAGGTCTAAGCCTAACACTATCCACAACCCTACACAAAATCCTAAGCCGTACCCTAATCTTAATCCGTACAATAACACTAACCTGTGCCCTAACACCAAGCCTGACCCTAACTCGTTTCCATATGCTTACCTGTACCCTGAATGTTACCTATTCGCTAACCCTAACCCTAACCCTAAACCTAACCCTAACCCCAATCCTACACCTTACCCTAATCCGTACTGTAATCCTAACCCGTACCCTATACTGATCCGTGCCCTGACACATACATGGACCATAACACTTTTCTGTAACCTCACCTGTACCCTAAACCTTACATTTCGCCAACCCTAACCCTAGCCCTAAAGCTAAATCTAACTCCAACACTACACCTTACCCTAACACGTACACTAATCTTAACCCGTACACTAACACTGACCCATTCCCGCAAATGTATTTTGACCCTAAAACATTTCCGTACCCTCCCCTGTAACCTAAACCTTACCCGGTCGCTAACCCTAACCCTAGCTCTAAATCTAACCCTAACGCCAACCCTACACCTTACCCTAAACAATACCCTAAACCTAAACCGTACACTGACACTAACCAGTGCCCTGAAACGTACCCTGACCCTAACACTTTTCCATACCCTCACCTGCACGCTAAACCTAATCGTTAGGTAACCCTAACTGTAGACTTAAACCTAACCCTAACACCAACCCTACACCCTATTCTAACCCGTACCCTATATTTAACCCTAACACTAACCCATGCCCTCACACGTACTTTGACACTAAAACGTCTCCATACACTCACATGTACCATAAGCCTTAACCGTTCACTAAACCTATCCCTAACCCTAACGCCAACCCTAACCATTACCCAAACCCATACCCTAATCCTAACAATACATTAACACTAACACATTTCCTAACACATAACCTGACCCAAATGCTTTTCCGTACCCTCAACTGTACCCTAAAACTTACCCGTTCACTAACCCTAAGCCTAGCCCTAAACCTAACCCTAACCCCAACCCCACACCTTACCCTAAACTGTACACTAATCCTGACACGTACACTGACACTAACAGGTGTCCGAACACATACCCTGACTCTAAAAGTTTTCCGTACCCTCACCTGTACCCTGAACCTTACTGGTTCACTAACCGTAACCCTAGCCCTAAACATAACGCTAACACCAACCCTACACCATACCCTAACCCGTACACTAATCTTGACCCGTACACCAAAATTATGCAATGCCATCACACGTACTTTGACACTAACACGTTTCCGTACACTCATGTACCATAAAACTTACCTGTTCGCTAACTCTAACCCTAGCCCTAAACTTAACCCTAACGCCAACCCTACACATTACCCTAACCCGTACCCTAATCCTAACCCATACACTAACACTACACGTGCCCTAACAGGTACCCTGACCATAACAGTTTTCCGTACACTCACCTGTACCCTAAACCATACCGTTTGCTATCCTTAACCCTAGACCTAAACGTAAAGCTAACCCCATCCCTAAACCTTACCCTAACGCGTACCCAATCCTAACCAGTACACTAACACTAATCCGTGCCTTAACACTTACCCTGACCCTAACACTTTTCCATACCCACACCTGAACCCTAAACCTTACCATTCACTAACCCTAACCCTAGGTCTAAACCTAACCCTAAATGCAACCCCAACCCAACACCTAACCCTAACATGTACCGTAATCCTAATCCTTAAACTAACACTAAGCTGTGCCCTAACACGAACCCTGGCCCTAACGCATTTCCATACGCTCACCTGTACTCTAATGTTACCTATTCGCTAACCCTAACACTAGCCCTAAACCTAAACCTAACCCCAACCCTACACCATACCCTAACCCATACCCTAATCATAACCCATACACTAACACTAACTCGTGCCCTAACACCTACCCTAACCCTACCCCTAACCCTACCCCTAACCCTAACCCTAACCCTAACACTAACCCTAACACTAACCCTAAACTTTACCATTTGTTAACCATAACCCTAGCCCCAAACCTAAACCTAACTACAACCCTACTCCTTACCCTAACACGTACACTAATCTTAACCCGTACACTAACACTAACCCAATACCGCACACGTACTTTGACAATAAGACATTTCCATATGCTCAGCTGTAACCTAAACCTTACGCGTTCACTAAAGTTAACCCCACCCCTAACACTAACCATAACGCAAACCCTACCAATTACCCTAACCCGTACCCTAATCCTAACCTGTAAAACCACGCTAAACCCTGCCCTAACACGTACCCTGACACTAACACTTTTCCGTAACCTCACCTGTAACCTACACCTTACCGTTCGCTAACCCTAACCCTAGCCCTAAACCTACACCAAACCCCAACCGTACACCTTACCCTAACCCGTATGCTAATCCTAAGCCATACACTAACACTGACACGTGTCCTAACACATACACTAACCCTAACACTTTTCTGTACCATCACCTATACCCTAAACCTGACATTTCGCTAACCCTAACCCTAGCCATAAAGCTAACCCTAACCCCAACCCTAAACCTTACCCAAACCGTACCCTAATCCTAACCAGTATACTAATACTAAGCCATGTCCTGACACGTACCCTGACCCTAACACTTTTCCGTACCCTCACCTGTACCCTAAACCTTACCCATTCGCTAACCCTAACCCTAGCCCTAGCCCTAGCCCTAACCCTAACCCCAACCCTACCCCTTACCCTCACCCGTACCCTAATCCCAACCCATACACTAACATTAACCCATGCCCTAACACGTACCCTGACCCTAACACTTTTCCGTATCCTCTCCTGTACCCTAAATCTTACCGTTCGCTAACCCTAACCCTAGCCCTAAACATAACTCTCACACCAACCTCACAGCATACCCTAACCCGTACACTAAACTTAACCCGTACAAAAAAACTAACCCATGCCCTCACATGTACTTTGACGGTAACACGTTTCCGTACGCTCCCGTGTACCGTAAACCTTACCCGTTTGCTAACTCTAACACTAGCCCTAACCCTAACCATAACAACAACCCTACCCATTTCCCTAACCTGTACCCTAATCCTTACCCGTACACTAACACTAATCCATGCCCTAACACGTACCCTGACCCTAACACTTTTCCATACCCACTCCTGTACCCTAAATCTTACCATTCACTAACCCTAACCCTATGTCTAAACCTAACCCTAACCCCAACCCTACACCTAACCCTAACACGTACCCTAATCCGAATCTGTACACTAACACTAACATGTGCCCTAACATGAACCCTGACCCTAACTCGTTTCCATAAGCTCACCTGTACCCTAAATGTTACCTATTCGCTAACCCTAACCCCAACCCTACACCTAAACATAACCCCAGCCCTACACCTTTCCCTAACCCATACCCTAATCCTGACCCGTACACTAACACTAACCCGTGCCCTAACATGTACCCTGACCCTAACACTTTTCCGTATCCTCTCCAGTACCCTAAATCTTACCGTTCGCTAAACCTAGCCCTTTCCCTAAACATAACGCTAACACCCACCTTACACCATACTCTAACCCATACACTAATCTTATCCCGTACACCAAAATTAAGCAATGCCCTCACATGTACTTGGACACTAACACGTTTCCGTACCCTCCTGTGTACCGACAACCTTACCTGTTCGCTAACACTAACCCTAGGTCTAAGCCTAACACTATCCACAACCCTACACAAAATCCTAAGCCGTACCCTAATCCTAATCCGTACAATAACACTAACCTGTGCCCTAACACCAAACCTGACCCTAACTCGTTTCCATATGCTTACCTGTACCCTGAATGTTACCTATTCGCTAACCCTAACCCTAACCCTAAACCTAACCCTAACCCCAATCCTACACCTTACCCTAATCCGTACTGTAATCCTAACCCGTACCCTATACTAATCCGTGCCCTGACACATACATGGACCATAACACTTTTCTGTAACCTCACCTGTACCCTAAACCTTACATTTCGCCAACCCTAACCCTAGCCCTAAAGCTAAATCTAACTCCAACACTACACCTTACCCTAACACGTACACTAATCTTAACCCGTACACTAACACTGACCCATTCCCGCAAATGTATTTTGACCCTAAAACATTTCCGTACCCTCCCCTGTAACCTAAACCTTACCCGGTCGCTAACCCTAACCCTAGCTCTAAATCTAACCCTAACGCCAACCCTACACCTTACCCTAAACAATACCCTAAACCTAAACCGTACACTGACACTAACCAGTGCCCTGAAACGTACCCTGACCCTAACACTTTTCCATACACTCACCTGCACGCTAAACCTAATTGTTAGGTAACCCTAACTGTAGACTTAAACCTAACCCTAACACCAACCCTACACCCTATTCTAACCCGTACACTATATTTAACCCTAACACTAACCCATGCCCTCACACGTACTTTGACACTAAAACGTCTCCATACACTCACATGTACCATAAGCCTTAACCGTTCACTAAACCTATCCCTAACCCTAACGCCAACCCTAACCATTACCCTAACCCATACACTAATCCTAACCATACATTAACACTAACACGTTTCCTAACACATAACCTGACCCAAATGCTTTTCCGTACCCTCAACTGTACCCTAAAACTTACCCGTTCACTAACCCTAAGCCTAGCCCTAAACCTAACCCTAACCCCAACCCCACACCTTACCCTAAACTGTACGCTAATCCTGACACGTACACTGACACTAACAGGTGTCCTAACACATACCCTGACTCTAAAAGGTTTCCGTACCCTCACCTGTACCCTGAACCTTACTGGTTCACTAACCGTAACCCTAGCCCTAAACATAACGCTAACACCAACCCTACACCATACCCTAACCCGTACACTAATCTTGACCCGTACACCAAAATTATGCAATGCCATCACACGTACTTTGACACTAACACGTTTCCGTACACTCATGTACCATAAAACTTACCTGTTCGCTAACTCTAACCCTAGCCCTAAACTTAACCCTCACGCCAACCCTACACATTACCCTAACCCGTACCCTAATCCTAACCCATACACTAACACTACACGTGCCCTAACAGGTACCCTGACCATAACAGTTTTCCGTACACTCACCTGTACCCTAAACCATACCGTTTGCTATCCTTAACCCTAGACCTAAACGTAAAGCTAACCCCATCCCTAAACCTTACCCTAACGCGTACCCAATCCTAACCAGTACACTAACACTAATCCGTGCCTTAACACTTACCCTGACCCTAACACTTTTCCATACCCACACCTGAACCCTAAACCTTACCATTCACTAACCCTAACCCTAGGTCTAAACCTAACCCTAAATGCAACCCCAACCCAACACCTAACCCTAACATGTACCGTAATCCTAATCCTTAAACTAACACTAAGCTGTGCCCTAACACGAACCCTGGCCCTAACGCATTTCCATACGCTCACCTGTACTCTAATGTTACCTATTCGCTAACCCTAACACTAGCCCTAAACGTAAACCTAACCCCAACCCTACACCTTACCCTAACCCAAACCCTAATCATAACCCATACACTAACACTAACTCGTGCCCTAACACCTACCCTAACCCTACCCCTAACCCTACCCCTAACCCTAACCCTAACCCTAACACTAACCCTAACACTAACCCTAAACTTTACCATTTGTTAACCATAACCCTAGCCCCAAACCTAAACCTAACTACAACCCTATTCCTTACCCTAACACGTACACTAATCTTAACCCGTACACTAACACTAACCCAATACCGCACACGTACTTTGACAATAAGACATTTCCATATGCTCAGCTGTAACCTAAACCTTACGCGTTCACTAAAGTTAACCCCACCCCTAACAGTAACCATAACGCCAACCCTACCAATTACCCTAACCCGTACCCTAATCCTAACCTGTAAAACCACACTAAACCCTGACCTAACACGTACCCTGACACTAACACTTTTACGTAACCTCACCTGTAACCTACACCTTACCGTTCGCTAACCCTAAACCTAGCCCTAAACCTAGACCAAACACCAACCGTACACCTTACCCTAACCCGTATGCTAATCCTAAGCCATACACTAACACTGACACGTGTCCTAACACATACACTAACCCTAACACTTTTCTGTACCATCACCTATACCCTAAACCTGACATTTCGCTAACCCTAACCCTAGCCATAAAGCTAACCCTAACCCTAAACCAACCCTAAACCTTACCCAAACCGTACCCTAATCCTAACCAGTATACTAATACTAAGCCATGTCCTGACACGTACCCTGACCCTAACACTTTTCCGGACCCTCACCTGTACCCTAAACCTTACCCATTCGCTAACCCTAACCCTAGCCCTAGCCCTAGCCCTAACCCTAACCCCAACCCTACCCCTTACCCTCACCCGTACCCTAATCCCAACCCATACACTAACATTAACCCATGCCCTAACACGTACCCTGACCCTAACACTTTTCCGTATCCTCTCCTGTACCCTAAATCTTACCGTTCGCTAACCCTAACCCTAGCCCTAAACATAACTCTCACACCAACCTCACAGCATACCCTAACCCGTACACTAAACTTAACCCGTACAAAAAAACTAACCCATGCCCTCACATGTACTTTGACGGTAACACGTTTCCGTACGCTCCCGTGTACCGTAAACCTTACCCGTTTTCTAACTCTAACCCTAGCCCTAACCCTAACCATAACAACAACCCTACCCATTTCCCTAACCTGTACCCTAATCCTTACCCGTACACTAACACTAATCCATGCCCTAACACGTACCCTGACCCTAACACTTTTCCATACCCACTCCTGTACCCTAAATCTTACCATTCACTAACCCTAACCCTATGTCTAAACCTAACCCTAACCCCAACCCTACACCTAACCCTAACACGTACCCTAATCCGAATCTGTACACTAACACTAACATGTGCCCTAACATGAACCCTGACCCTAACTCGTTTCCATAAGCTCACCTGTACCCTAAATGTTACCTATTCGCTAACCCTAACCCCAACCCTACACCTAAACATAACCCCAACCCTACACCTTTCCCTAACCCATACCCTAATCCTGACCCGTACACTAACACTAACCCGTGCCCTAACACGTACCCTGACCCTAACACTTTTCCGTATCCTCTCCAGTACCCTAAATCTTACCGTTCGCTAAACCTAGCCCTTTCCCTAAACACAACGCTAACACCCGCCTTACACCATACACTAACCCATACACTAATCTTACCCCGTACACCAAAATGAAGCAATGCCCTCACATGTACTTTGACACTAACACGTTTCCGTACCCTCCTGTGTACCGACAACCTTACCTGTTCACTAACACTAACCCTAGGTCTAAGCCTAACACTATCCACAACCCTACACAAAATCCTAAGCCGTACCCTAATCCTAATCCGTACAATAACACTAACCTGTGCCCTAACACCAAACCTGACCCTAACTCGTTTCCATATGCTTACCTGTACCCTGAATGTTACCTATTCGCTAACCCTAACCCTAACCCTAAACCTAACCCTAACCCCAATCCTACACCTTACCCTAATCCGTACTGTAATCCTAACCCGTACCCTATACTAATCCGTGCCCTGACACATACATGGACCATAACACGTTTCTGTAACCTCACCTGTACCCTAAACCTTACATTTCGCCAACCCTAACCCTAGCCCTAAAGCTAAATCTAACTCCAACACTACACCTTAGCCTAACACGTACACTAATCTTAACCCGTACACTAACACTGACCCATTCCCGCAAATGTATTTTGACCCTAAAACATTTCCGTACCCTCCCCTGTAACCTAAACCTTACCCGGTCGCTAACCCTAACCCTAGCTCTAAATCTAACCCTAACGCCAACCCTACACCTTACCCTAAACAATACCCTAAACCTAAACCGTACACTGACACTAACCAGTGCCCTGAAACGTACCCTGACCCTAACACTTTTCCATACACTCACCTGCACGCTAAACCTAATCGTTAGGTAACCCTAACTGTAGACTTAAACCTAACCCTAACACCAACCCTACACCCTATTCTAACCCGTACCCTATATTTAACCCTAACACTAACCCATGCCCTCACACGTACTTTGACACTAAAACGTCTCCATACACTCACATGTACCATAAGCCTTAACCGTTCACTAAACATATCCCTAACCCTAACACCAACCCTAACCATTACCCTAACCCATACTTTAATCCTAACGATACATTAACACTAACACGTTTCCTAACACATAACCTGACCCAAATGCTTTTCCGTACCCTCAACTGTACCCTAAAACTTACCCGTTCACTAACCCTAAGCCTAGCCCTAAACCTAACCCTAACCCCAACCCCACACCTTACCCTAAACTGTACGCTAATCCTGACACGTACACTGACACTAACAGGTGTCGTAACACATACCCTGACTCTAAAAGGTTTCCGTACCCTCACCTGTACCCTGAACCTTACTGGTTCACTAACCGTAACCCTAGCCCTAAACATAACGCTAACACCAACCCTACACCATACCCTAACCCGTACACTAATCTTGACCCGTACACCAAAATTATGCAATGCCATCACACGTACTTTGACACTAACACGTTTCCGTACACTCATGTACCATAAAACTTACCTGTTCGCTAACTCTAACCCTAGCCCTAAACTTAACCCTAACGCCAACCCTACACATTACCCTAACCCGTACCCTAATCCTAACCCATACACTAACACTACACGTGCCCTAACAGGTACCCTGACCATAACAGTTTTCCGTACACTCACCTGTACCCTAAACCATACCGTTTGCTATCCTTAACCCTAGAACTAAACGTAAAGCTAACCCCATCCCTAAACCTTACCCTAACGCGTACCCAATCCTAACCAGTACACTAACACTAATCCGTGCCTTAACACTTACCCTGACCCTAACACTTTTCCATACCCACACCTGAACCCTAAACCTTACCATTCACTAACCCTAACCCTAGGTCTAAACCTAACCCTAAACGCAACCCCAACCCTACACCTAACCCTAGCATGTACCGTAATCCTAATCCTTAAACTAACACTAAGCTGTGCCCTAACACGAACCCTGGCCCTAACGCATTTCCATACGCTCACCTGTACTCTAATGTTACCTATTCGCTAACACTAACACTAGCCCTAAACCTAAACCTAACCCCAACCCTACACCTTACCCTAACCCATACCCTAATCATAACCCATACACTAACAATAACTCGTGCGCTAACACCTACCCTAACCCTACCCCTAACCCTACCCCTCACCCTAACCCTAACACTAACCCTAACACTAACCCTAAACTTTACCATTTGTTAACCATAACCCTAGCCCCAAACCTAAACCTAACTACAACCCTACTCCTTACCCTAACACGTACACTAATCTTAACCCGTACACTAACACTAACCCAATACCGCACACGTACTTTGACAATAAGATATTTCCATATGCTCAGCTGTAACCTAAACTTTACGCGTTCACTAAACTTAACCCCACCCCTAACACTAACCATAACGCCAACCCTACCAATTACCCTAACCCGTACCCTAATCCTAACCTGTAAACCCACACTAAACCCTGCCCTAGCACGTACCCTGACCCTAACACTTTTCCGTAACCTCACCTGTAACCTACACCTTACTGTTCGCTAACCCTAACCCTAGCCCTAAACCTAGACCAAACCCCAACCGTACACCTTACCCTAACCCGTATGCTAATCCTAAGCCATACACTAACACTGACACGTGTCCTAACACATACACTAACCCTAACAGTTTTCTGTACCATCACCTGTACCCTAAACCTGACATTTCGCTAACCCTAACCCTAGCCATAAAGCTAACCCAAACCCTAACCCCAACCCTAAACCTTACCCAAACTGTACCCTAATCCTAACCAGTATACTAATACTAAGCCATGTCCTGACACGTACCCTGACCCTAACACTTTTCCGTACCCTCACCTGTACCCTAAACCTTACCCATTCGTTAACCCTAACCCTAGCCCTAGCCCTAGCCCTAACCCTAACCCCAACCCTAACCCGTACCCTAATCCCAACCCATACACTAACATTAACCCATGCCCTAACACGTACCCTGACCCTAACACTTTTCCGTATCCTCTCCTGTACCCTAAATCTTTCCATTCGCTAACCCTAACCCTAGCCCTAAACATAACTCTCACACCAACCTCACAGCATACCCTAACCTGTACACTATACTTAACCCGTACAAAAAAACTAACCCATGCCCTCACATGTACTTTGAGGGTAACACGTTTCCGTATGCTCCCGTGTACCGTAAACCTTACCTGTTTGCTAACTCTAACCCTAGCCCTAACCCTATCCATAACAACAACCCTACCCATTTCCCTAACCTGTACCCTAATCCTTACCCGTACACTAACACTAATCCATGCCCTAACACGTACCCTGACCCTAACACTTTTCCATACCCACTCCTGTACCCTAAATCTTACCATTCACTAACCCTAACCCTATGTCTAAACCTAACCCTAACCCCAACCCTACACCTAACCCTAACACGTACCCTAATCCGAATCCGTACACTAACACTAACCTGTGCCCTAACATGAACCCTGACCCTAACTCGTTTCCATAAGCTCACCTGTACCCTAAATGTTACCTATTCGCTAACCCTAACCCCAACCCTACACCTAAACATAACCCCAACCCTACACCTTTCCCTAACCCATACCCTAATCCTGACCCGTACACTAACACTAACCCGTGCCCTAACACGTACCCTGACCCTAACACTTTTCCGTATCCTCTCCAGTACCCTAAATCTTACCGTTCGCTAAACCTAGCCCTTTCCCTAAACATAACGCTAACACCCACCTTACACCATACACTAACCCATACACTAATCTTACCCCGTACACCAAAATGAAGCAATGCCCTCACATGTACTTTGACACTAACACGTTTCCGTACCCTCCTGTGTACCGACAACCTTACCTGTTCGCTAACACTAACCCTAGGTCTAAGCCTAACACTATCCACAACCCTACACAAAATCCTAAGCCGTACCCTAATCTTAATCCGTACAATAACACTAACCTGTGCCCTAACACCAAGCCTGACCCTAACTCGTTTCCATATGCTTACCTGTACCCTGAATGTTACCTATTCGCTAACCCTAACCCTAACCCTAAACCTAACCCTAACCCCAATCCTACACCTTACCCTAATCCGTACTGTAATCCTAACCCGTACCCTATACTGATCCGTGCCCTGACACATACATGGACCATAACACTTTTCTGTAACCTCACCTGTACCCTAAACCTTACATTTCGCCAACCCTAACCCTAGCCCTAAAGCTAAATCTAACTCCAACACTACACCTTACCCTAACACGTACACTAATCTTAACCCGTACACTAACACTGACCCATTCCCGCAAATGTATTTTGACCCTAAAACATTTCCGTACCCTCCCCTGTAACCTAAACCTTACCCGGTCGCTAACCCTAACCCTAGCTCTAAATCTAACCCTAACGCCAACCCTACACCTTACCCTAAACAATACCCTAAACCTAAACCGTACACTGACACTAACCAGTGCCCTGAAACGTACCCTGACCCTAACACTTTTCCATACCCTCAACTGCACGCTAAACCTAATCGTTAGGTAACCCTAACTGTAGACTTAAACCTAACCCTAACACCAACCCTACACCCTATTCTAACCCGTACCCTATATTTAACCCTAACACTAACCCATGCCCTCACACGTACTTTGACACTAAAACGTCTCCATACACTCACATGTACCATAAGCCTTAACCGTTCACTAAACCTATCCCTAACCCTAACGCCAACCCTAACCATTACCCTAACCCATACCCTAATCCTAACAATACATTAACACTAACACATTTCCTAACACATAACCTGACCCACATGCTTTCCCGTACCCTCAACTGTACCCTAAAACTTACCCGTTCACTAACCCTAAGCCTAGCCCTAAACCTAACCCTAACCCCAACCCCACACCTTACCCTAAACTGTACGCTAATCCTGACACGTACACTGACACTAACAGGTGTCCTAACACATACCCTGACTCTAAAAGGTTTCCGTACACTCACCTGTACCCTGAACCTTACTGGTTCACTAACCGTAACCCTAGCCCTAAACATAACGCTAACACCAACCCTACACCATACCCTAAACCGTACACTAATCTTGACCCGTACACCAAAATTATGCAATGCCATCACACGTACTTTGACACTAACACGTTTCCCTACACTCATGTACCATAAAACTTACCTGTTCGCTAACTCTAACCCTAGCCCTAAACTTAACCCTAACGCCAACCCTACACATTACCCTAACCCGTACCCTAATCCTAACCCATACACTAACACTACACGTGCCCTAACAGGTACCCTGACCATAACAGTTTTCCGTACACTCACCAGTACCCTAAACCATACCGTTTGCTATCCTTAACCCTAGACCTAAACGTAAAGCTAACCCCATCCCTAAACCTTACCCTAACGCGTACCCAATCCTAACCAGTACACTAACACTAATCCGTGCCTTAACACTTACCCTGACCCTAACACTTTTCCATACCCACACCTGAACCCTAAACCTTACCATTCACTAACCCTAACCCTAGGTCTAAACCTAACCCTAAATGCAACCCCAACCCAACACCTAACCCTAACATGTACCGTAATACTAATCCTTAAACTAACACTAAGCTGTGCCCTAACACGAACCCTGGCCCTAACGCATTTCCATACGCTCACCTGTACTCTAATGTTACCTATTCGCTAACCCTAACACTAGCCCTAAACCTAAACCTAACCCCAACCCTACACCTTACCCTAACCCATACCCTAATCATAACCCATACACTAACACTAACTCGTGCCCTAACACCTACCCTAACCCTACCCCTAACCCTACCCCTAAACCTAACCCTAACCCTAACACTAACCCTAACACTAACCCTAAACTTTACCATTTGTTAACCATAACCCTAGCCCCAAACCTAAACCTAACTACAACCCTACTCCTTACCCTAACACGTACACTAATCTTAACCCGTACACTAACACTAACCCAATACCGCACACGTACTTTGACAATAAGACATTTCCATATGCTCAGCTGTAACCTAAACCTTATGCGTTCACTAAAGTTAACCCCACCCCTAACACTAACCATAACGCCAACCCTACCAATTACCCTAACCCGTACCCTAATCCTAACCTGTAAAACCACACTAAACCCTGCCCTAACACGTACCCTGACACTAACACTTTTCCGTAACCTCACCTGTAACCTACACCTTACCGTTCGCTAACCCTAACCGTAGCCCTAAACCTAGACCAAACCCCAACCGTACACCTTACCCTAACCCGTATGCTAATCCTAAGCCATACACTAACACTGACACGTGTCCTAACACATACACTAACCCTAACACTTTTCTGTACCATCACCTGTACCCTAAACCTGACATTTCGCTAACCCTAACCCTAGCCATAAAGCTAACCCTAACCCTAACCCCAACCCTAAACCTTACCCAAACCGTACCCTAATCCTAACCAGTATACTAATACTAAGCCATGTCCTGACACGTACCCTGACACTAACACTTTTCCGTACCCTCACCTGTACCCTAAACCTTACCCATTCGTTAACCCTAACCCTAGCCCTAACCCTAGCCCTAACCCTAACCCCAACCCTAACCCGTACCCTAATCCCAACCCATACACTAACATTAACCCATGCCCTAACACGTACCCTGACCCTAACACTTTTCCGTATCCTCTCCTGTACCCTAAATCTTACCGTTCGCTAACCCTAACCCTAGCCCTAAACATAACTCTCACACCAACCTCACAGCATACCCTAACCTGTACACTAAACTTAACCCGTACAAAAAAACTAACCCATGCCCTCACATGTACTTTGACGGTAACAGGTTTCCGTACGCTCCCGTGTACCGTAAACCTTACCTGTTTGCTAACTCTAACCCTAGCCCTAACCCTATCCATAACAACAACCCTACCCATTTCCCTAACCTGTACCCTAATCCTTACCCGTACACTAACACTAATCCATGCCCTAACACGTACCCTGACCCTAACACTTTTCCATACCCACTCCTGTACCCTAAATCTTACCATTCACTAACCCTAACCCTATGTCTAAACCTAACCCTAACCCCAACCCTACACCTAACCCTAACACGTACCCTAATCCGAATCCGTACACTAACACTAACCTGTGCCCTAACATGAACCCTGACCCTAACTCGTTTCCATAAGCTCACCTGTACCCTAAATGTTACCTATTCGCTAACCCTAACCCCAACCCTACACCTAAACATAACCCCAACCCTACACCTTTCCCTAACCCATACCCTAATCCTGACCCGTACTCTAACACTAACCCGTGCCCTAACACGTACCCTGACCCTAACACTTTTCCGTATCCTCTCCAGTACCCTAAATCTTACCGTTCGCTAAACCTAGCCCTTTCCCTAAACATAACGCTAACACCCACCTTACACCATACACTAACCCATACACTAATCTTACCCCGTACACCAAAATGAAGCAATGCCCTCACATGTACTTTGACACTAACACGTTTCCGTACCCTCCTGTGTACCGACAACCTTACCTGTTCGCTAACACTAACCCTAGGTCTAAGCCTAACACTATCCACAACCCTACACAAAATCCTAAGCCGTACCCTAATCTTAATCCGTACAATAACACTAACCTGTGCCCTAACACCAAGCCTGACCCTAACTCGTTTCCATATGCTTACCTGTACCCTGAATGTTACCTATTCGCTAACCCTAACCCTAACCCTAAACCTAACCCTAACCCCAATCCTACACCTTACCCTAATCCGTACTGTAATCCTAACCCGTACCCTATACTGATCCGTGCCCTGACACATACATGGACCATAACACTTTTCTGTAACCTCACCTGTACCCTAAACCTTACATTTCGCCAACCCTAACCCTAGCCCTAAAGCTAAATCTAACACCAACACTACACCTTACCCTAACACGTACACTAATCTTAACCCGTACACTAACACTGACCCATTCCCGCAAATGTATTTTGACCCAAAAACATTTCCGTACCCTCCCCTGTAACCTAAACCTTACCCGGTCGCTAACCCTAACCCTAGCTCTAAATCTAACCCTAACGCCAACCCTACACCTTACCCTAAACAATACCCTAAACCTAAACCGTACACTGACACTAACCAGTGCCCTGAAACGTACCCTGACCCTAACACTTTTCCATACCCTCACCTGCACGCTAAACCTAATCGTTAGGTAACCCTAACTGTAGACTTAAACCTAACCCTAACACCAACCCTACACCCTATTCTAACCCGTACCCTATATTTAACCCTAACACTAACCCATGCCCTCACACGTACTTTGACACTAAAACGTCTCCATACACTCACATGTACCATAAGCCTTAACCGTTCACTAAACCTATCCCTAAACCTAACGCCAACCCTAACCATTACCCAAACCCATACCCTAATCCTAACAATACATTAACACTAACACATTTCCTAACACATAACCTGACCCAAATGCTTTTCCGTACCCTCAACTGTACCCTAAAACTTACCCGTTCACTAACCCTAAGCCTAGCCCTAAACCTAACCCTAACCCCAACCCCACACCTTACCCTAAACTGTACACTAATTCTGACACGTACACTGACACTAACAGGTGTCCTAACACATACCCTGACTCTAAAAGTTTCCCGTACCCTCACCTGTACCCTGAACCTTACTGGTTCACTAACCGTAACCCTAGCCCTAAACATAACGCTAACACCAACCCTACACCATACCCTAACCCGTACACTAATCTTGACCCGTACACCAAAATTATGCAATGCCATCACACGTACTTTGACACTAACACGTTTCCGTACACTCATGTACCATAAAACTTACCTGTTCGCTAACTCTAACCCTAGTCCTAAACTTAACCCTAACGCCAACCCTACACATTACCCTAACCCGTACCCTAATCCTAACCCATACACTAACACTACACGTGCCCTAACAGGTACCCTGACCATAACAGTTTTCCGTACACTCACCTGTACCCTAAACCATACCGTTTGCTATCCTTAACCCTAGACCTAAACGTAAAGCTAACCCCATCCCTAAACCTTACCCTAACGCGTACCCAATCCTAACCAGTACACTAACACTAATCCGTGCCTTAACACTTACCCTGACCCTAACACTTTTCCATACCCACACCTGAACCCTAAACCTTACCATTCACTAACCCTAACCCTAGGTCTAAACCTAACCCTAAATGCAACCCCAACCCAACACCTAACCCTAACATGTACCGTAATCCTAATCCTTAAACTAACACTAAGCTGTGCCCTAACACGAACCCTGGCCCTAACGCATTTCCATACGCTCACCTGTACTCTAATATTACCTATTCGCTAACCCTAACACTAGCCCTAATCCTAAACCTAACCCCAACCCTACACCATACCCTAAGCCATACCCTAATCATAACCCATACACTAACACTAACTCGTGCCCTAACACCTACCCTAACCCTACCCCTAACCCTACCCCTAACCCTAACCCTAACCCTAACACTAACCCTAACACTAACCCTAAACTTTACCATTTGTTAACCATAACCCTAGCCCCAAACCTAAACCTAACTACAACCCTACTCCTTACCCTAACACGTACACTAATCTTAACCCGTACACTAACACTAACCCAATACCGCACACGTACTTTGACAATAAGACATTTCCATATGCTCAGCTGTAACCTAAACCTTACGCGTTCACTAAAGTTAACCCCACCCCTAACACTAACCATAACGCCAACCCTACCAATTACCCTAACCCGTACCCTAATCCTAACCTGTAATACCACACTAAGCCCTGCCCTAACACGTACCCTGACACTAACACTTTTCCGTAACCTCACCTGTAACCTACACCTTACCGTTCGCTAACCCTAACCCTAGCCCTAAACCTAGACCAAACCCCAACCGTACACCTTACCCTAACCCGTATGCTAATCCTAAGCCATACACTAACACTGACACGTGTCCTAACACATACACTAACCCTAACACTTTTCTGTACCATCACCTATACCCTAAACCTGACATTTCGCTAACCCTAACCCTAGCCATAAAGCTAACCCTAACCCCAACCCTAAACCTTACCCAAACCGTACCCTAATCCTAACCAGTATACTAATACTAAGCCATGTCCTGACACGTACCCTGACCCTAACACTTTTCCGTACCCTCACCTGTACCCTAAACCTTACCCATTCGCTAACCCTAGCCCTAGCCCTAGCCCTAGCCCTAACCCTAACCCCAACCCTACCCCTTACCCACACCCGTACCCTAATCCCAACCCATACACTAACATTAACCCATGCCCTAACACGTACCCTGACCCTAACACTTTTCCGTATCCTCTCCTGTACCCTAAATCTTACCGTTCGCTAACCCTAACCCTAGCCCTAAACATAACTCTCACACCAACCTCACAGCATACCCTAACCCGTACACTAAACTTAACCCGTACAAAAAAACTAACCCATGCCCTCACATGTACTTTGACGGTAACAGGTTTCCGTACGCTCCCGTGTACCGTAAACCTTACCCGTTTGCTAACTCTAACACTAGCCCTAACCCTAACCATAACAACAACCCTACCCATTTCCCTAACCTGTACCCTAATCCTTACCCGTACACTAACACTAATCCATGCCCTAACACGTACCCTGACCCTAACACTTTTCCATACCCACTCCTGTACCCTAAATCTTACCATTCACTAACCCTAACCCTATGTCTAAACCTAACCCTAACCCCAACCCTACACCTAACCCTAACACGTACCCTAATCCGAATCTGTACACTAACACTAACATGTGCCCTAACATGAACCCTGACCCTAACTCGTTTCCATAAGCTCACCTGTACCCTAAATGTTACCTATTCGCTAACCCTAACCCCAACCCTACACCTAAACATAACCCCAACCCTACACCTTTCCCTAACCCATACCCTAATCCTGACCCTTACACTAACACTAACCCGTGCCCTAACACGTACCCTGACCCTAACACTTTTCCGTATCCTCTCCAGTACCCTAAATCTTACCGTTCGCTAAACCTAGCCCTTTCCCTAAACATAACGCTAACACCCACCTTACACCATACTCTAACCCATACACTAATCTTATCCCGTACACCAAAATTAAGCAATGCCCTCACATGTACTTGGACACTAACACGTTTCCGTACCCTCCTGTGTACCGACAACCTTACCTGTTCGCTAACACTAACCCTAGGTCTAAGCCTAACACTATCCACAACCCTACACAAAATCCTAAGCCGTACCCTAATCCTAATCCGTACAATAACACTAACCTGTGCCCTAACACCAAACCTGACCCTAACTCGTTTCCATATGCTTACCTGTACCCTGAATGTTACCTATTCGCTAACCCTAACCCTAACCCTAAACCTAACCCTAACCCCAATCCTACACCTTACCCTAATCCGTACTGTAATCCTAACCCGTACCCTATACTAATCCGTGCCCTGACACATACATGGACCATAACACTTTTCTGTAACCTCACCTGTACCCTAAACCTTACATTTCACTAACCGTAACCCTAGCCCTAAACATAACGCTAACACCAACCCTACACCATACCCTAACCCGTACACTAATCTTGACCCGTACACCAAAATTATGCAATGCCATCACACGTACTTTGACACTAACACGTTTCCCTACACTCATGTACCATAAAACTTACCTGTTCGCTAACTCTAACCCTAGCCCTAAACTTAACCCTAACGCCAACCCTACACATTACCCTAACCCGTACCCTAATCATAACCCATACACTAACACTACACGTGCCCTAACAGGTACCCTGACCATAACAGTTTTCCGTACACTCACCAGTATCCTAAACCATACCGTTTGCTATCCTTAACCCTAGACCTAAACGTAAAGCTAACCCCATCCCTAAACCTTACCCTAACGCGTACCCAATCCTAACCAGTACACTAACACTAATCCGTGCCTTAACACTTACCCTGACCCTAACACTTTTCCATACCCACACCTGAACCCTAAACCTTACCATTCACTAACCCTAACCCTAGGTCTAAACCTAACCCTAAATGCAACCCCAACCCAACACCTAACCCTAACATGTACCGTAATCCTAATCCTTAAACTAACACTAAGCTGTGCCCTAACACGAACCCTGGCCCTAACGCATTTCCATACGCTCACCTGTACTCTAATGTTACCTATTCGCTAACCCTAACACTAGCCCTAAACCTAAACCTAACCCCAACCCTACACCTTACCCTAACCCATACCCTAATCATAACCCATACACTAACACTAACTCGTGCCCTAACACCTACCCTAACCCTACCCCTAACCCTAACCCTAACCCTAACCCTAACCCTATCACTAACCCTAACACTAACCCTAAACTTTACCATTTGTTAACCATAACCCTAGCCCCAAACCTAAACCTAACTACAACCCTACTCCTTACCCTAACACGTACACTAATCTTAACCCGTACACTAACACTAACCCAATACCGCACACGTACTTTGACAATAAGACATTTCCATATGCTCAGCTGTAACCTAAACCTTACGCGTTCACTAAAGTTAACCCCACCCCTAACACTAACCATAACGCCAACCCTACCAATTACCCTAACCCGTACCCTAATCCTGACCTGTAAAACCACACTAAACCCTGCCCTAACACGTACCCTGACACTAACACTTTTCCGTAACCTCACCTGTAACCTACACCTTACCGTTCGCTAACCCTAACCCTAGCCCTAAACCTAGACCAAACCCCAACCGTACACCTTACCCTAACCCGTATGCTAATCCTAAGCCATACACTAACACTGACACGTGTCCTCACACATACACTAACCCTAACCCTTTTCTGTACCATCACCTGTACCCTAAACCTGACATTTCGCTAACCCTAACCCTAGCCATAAAGCTAACCCTAACCCTAACCCCAACCCTAAACCTTACCCAAACCGTACCCTAATCCTAACCAGTATACTAATACTAAGCCATGTCCTGACACGTACCCTGACACTAACACTTTTCCGTACCCTCACCTGTACCCTAAACCTTACCCATTCGTTAACCCTAACCCTAGCCCTAACCCTAGCCCTAACCCTAAACCCAACCCTAACCCGTACCCTAATCCCAACCCATACACTAACATTAACCCATGCCCTAACACGTACCCTGACCCTAACACTTTTCCGTATCCTCTCCTGTACCCTAAATCTTACCGTTCGCTAACCCTAACCCTAGCCCTAAACATAACTCTCACACCAACCTCACAGCATACCCTAACCTGTACACTAAACTTAACCCGTACAAAAAAACTAACCCATGCCCTCACATGTACTTTGACGGTAACACGTTTCCGTACGCTCCCGTGTACCGTAAACCTTACCTGTTTGCTAACTCTAACCCTAGCCCTAACCCTATCCATAACAACAACCCTACCCATTTCCCTAACCTGTACCCTAATCCTTACCCGTACACTAACACTAATCCATGCCCTAACACGTACCCTGACCCTAACACTTTTCCATACCCACTCCTGTACCCTAAATCTTACCATTCACTAACCCTAACCCTATGTCTAAACCTAACCCTAACCCCAACCCTACACCTAACCCTAACACGTACCCTAATCCGAATCCGTACACTAACACTAACCTGTGCCCTAACATGAACCCTGACCCTAACTCGTTTCCATAAGCTCACCTGTACCCTAAATGTTACCTATTCGCTAACCCTAACCCCAAACCTACACCTAAACATAACCCCAACCCTACACCTTTCCCTAACCCATACCCTAATCCTGACCCGTACTCTAACACTAACCCGTGCCCTAACACGTACCCTGACCCTAACACTTTTCCGTATCCTCTCCAGTACCCTAAATCTTACCGTTCGCTAAACCTAGCCCTTTCCCTAAACATAACGCTAACACCCACCTTACACCATACACTAACCCATACACTAATCTTACCCCGTACACCAAAATGAAGCAATGCCCTCACATGTACTTTGACACTAACACGTTTCCGTACCCTCCTGTGTACCGACAACCTTACCTGTTCGCTAACACTAACCCTAGGTCTAAGCCTAACACTATCCACAACCCTACACAAAATCCTAAGCCGTACCCTAATCTTAATCCGTACAATAACACTAACCTGTGCCCTAACACCAAGCCTGACCCTAACTCGTTTCCATATGCTTACCTGTACCCTGAATGTTACCTATTCGCTAACCCTAACCCTAACCCTAAACCTAACCCTAACCCCAATCCTACACCTTACCCTAATCCGTACTGTAATCCTAACCCGTACCCTATACTGATCCGTGCCCTGACACATACATGGACCATAACACTTTTCTGTAACCTCACCTGTACCCTAAACCTTACATTTCGCCAACCCTAACCCTAGCCCTAAAGCTAAATCTAACTCCAACACTACACCTTACCCTAACACGTACACTAATCTTAACCCGTACACTAACACTGACCCATTCCCGCAAATGTATTTTGACCCTAAAACATTTCCGTACCCTCCCCTGTAACCTAAACCTTACCCGGTCGCTAACCCTAACCCTAGCTCTAAATCTAACCCTAACGCCAACCCTACACCTTACCCTAAACAATACCCTAAACCTAAACCGTACACTGACACTAACCAGTGCCCTGAAACGTACCCTGACCCTAACACTTTTCCATACCCTCACCTGCACGCTAAACCTAATCGTTAGGTAACCCTAACTGTAGACTTAAACCTAACCCTAACACCAACCCTACACCCTATTCTAACCCGTACCCTATATTTAACCCTAACACTAACCCATGCCCTCACACGTACTTTGACACTAAAACGTCTCCATACACTCACATGTACCATAAGCCTTAACCGTTCACTAAACCTATCCCTAACCCTAACGCCAACCCTAACCATTACCCAAACCCATACCCTAATCCTAACAATACATTAACACTAACACATTTCCTAACACATAACCTGACCCAAATGCTTTTCCGTACCCTCAACTGTACCCTAAAACTTACCCGTTCACTAACCCTAAGCCTAGCCCTAAACCTAACCCTAACCCCAACCCCACACCTTACCCTAAACTGTACACTAATCCTGACACGTACACTGACACTAACAGGTGTCCGAACACATACCCTGACTCTAAAAGTTTTCCGTACCCTCACCTGTACCCTGAACCTTACTGGTTCACTAACCGTAACCCTAGCCCTAAACATAACGCTAACACCAACCCTACACCATACCCTAACCCGTACACTAATCTTGACCCGTACACCAAAATTATGCAATGCCATCACACGTACTTTGACACTAACACGTTTCCGTACACTCATGTACCATAAAACTTACCTGTTCGCTAACTCTAACCCTAGCCCTAAACTTAACCCTAACGCCAACCCTACACATTACCCTAACCCGTACCCTAATCCTAACCCATACACTAACACTACACGTGCCCTAACAGGTACCCTGACCATAACAGTTTTCCGTACACTCACCTGTACCCTAAACCATACCGTTTGCTATCCTTAACCCTAGACCTAAACGTAAAGCTAACCCCATCCCTAAACCTTACCCTAACGCGTACCCAATCCTAACCAGTACACTAACACTAATCCGTGCCTTAACACTTACCCTGACCCTAACACTTTTCCATACCCACACCTGAACCCTAAACCTTACCATTCACTAACCCTAACCCTAGGTCTAAACCTAACCCTAAATGCAACCCCAACCCAACACCTAACCCTAACATGTACCGTAATCCTAATCCTTAAACTAACACTAAGCTGTGCCCTAACACGAACCCTGGCCCTAACGCATTTCCATACGCTCACCTGTACTCTAATGTTACCTATTCGCTAACCCTAACACTAGCCCTAAACCTAAACCTAACCCCAACCCTACACCATACCCTAACCCATACCCTAATCATAACCCATACACTAACACTAACTCGTGCCCTAACACCTACCCTAACCCTACCCCTAACCCTACCCCTAACCCTAACCCTAACCCTAACACTAACCCTAACACTAACCCTAAACTTTACCATTTGTTAACCATAACCCTAGCCCCAAACCTAAACCTAACTACAACCCTACTCCTTACCCTAACACGTACACTAATCTTAACCCGTACACTAACACTAACCCAATACCGCACACGTACTTTGACAATAAGACATTTCCATATGCTCAGCTGTAACCTAAACCTTACGCGTTCACTAAAGTTAACCCCACCCCTAACACTAACCATAACGCAAACCCTACCAATTACCCTAACCCGTACCCTAATCCTAACCTGTAAAACCACGCTAAACCCTGCCCTAACACGTACCCTGACACTAACACTTTTCCGTAACCTCACCTGTAACCTACACCTTACCGTTCGCTAACCCTAACCCTAGCCCTAAACCTACACCAAACCCCAACCGTACACCTTACCCTAACCCGTATGCTAATCCTAAGCCATACACTAACACTGACACGTGTCCTAACACATACACTAACCCTAACACTTTTCTGTACCATCACCTATACCCTAAACCTGACATTTCGCTAACCCTAACCCTAGCCATAAAGCTAACCCTAACCCCAACCCTAAACCTTACCCAAACCGTACCCTAATCCTAACCAGTATACTAATACTAAGCCATGTCCTGACACGTACCCTGACCCTAACACTTTTCCGTACCCTCACCTGTACCCTAAACCTTACCCATTCGCTAACCCTAACCCTAGCCCTAGCCCTAGCCCTAACCCTAACCCCAACCCTACCCCTTACCCTCACCCATACCCTAATCCCAACCCATACACTAACATTAACCCATGCCCTAACACGTACCCTGACCCTAACACTTTTCCGTATCCTCTCCTGTACCCTAAATCTTACCGTTCGCTAACCCTAACCCTAGCCCTAAACATAACTCTCACACCAACCTCACAGCATACCCTAACCCGTACACTAAACTTAACCCGTACAAAAAAACTAACCCATGCCCTCACATGTACTTTGACGGTAACACGTTTCCGTACGCTCCCGTGTACCGTAAACCTTACCCGTTTGCTAACTCTAACACTAGCCCTAACCCTAACCATAACAACAACCCTACCCATTTCCCTAACCTGTACCCTAATCCTTACCCGTACACTAACACTAATCCATGCCCTAACACGTACCCTGACCCTAACACTTTTCCATACCCACTCCTGTACCCTAAATCTTACCATTCACTAACCCTAACCCTATGTCTAAACCTAACCCTAACCCCAACCCTACACCTAACCCTAACACGTACCCTAATCCGAATCTGTACACTAACACTAACATGTGCCCTAACATGAACCCTGACCCTAACTCGTTTCCATAAGCTCACCTGTACCCTAAATGTTACCTATTCGCTAACCCTAACCCCAACCCTACACCTAAACATAACCCCAGCCCTACACCTTTCCCTAACCCATACCCTAATCCTGACCCGTACACTAACACTAACCCGTGCCCTAACATGTACCCTGACCCTAACACTTTTCCGTATCCTCTCCAGTACCCTAAATCTTACCGTTCGCTAAACCTAGCCCTTTCCCTAAACATAACGCTAACACCCACCTTACACCATACTCTAACCCATACACTAATCTTATCCCGTACACCAAAATTAAGCAATGCCCTCACATGTACTTGGACACTAACACGTTTCCGTACCCTCCTGTGTACCGACAACCTTACCTGTTCGCTAACACTAACCCTAGGTCTAAGCCTAACACTATCCACAACCCTACACAAAATCCTAAGCCGTACCCTAATCCTAATCCGTACAATAACACTAACCTGTGCCCTAACACCAAACCTGACCCTAACTCGTTTCCATATGCTTACCTGTACCCTGAATGTTACCTATTCGCTAACCCTAACCCTAACCCTAAACCTAACCCTAACCCCAATCCTACACCTTACCCTAATCCGTACTGTAATCCTAACCCGTACCCTATACTAATCCGTGCCCTGACACATACATGGACCATAACACTTTTCTGTAACCTCACCTGTACCCTAAACCTTACATTTCGCCAACCCTAACCCTAGCCCTAAAGCTAAATCTAACTCCAACACTACACCTTACCCTAACACGTACACTAATCTTAACCCGTACACTAACACTGACCCATTCCCGCAAATGTATTTTGACCCTAAAACATTTCCGTACCCTCCCCTGTAACCTAAACCTTACCCGGTCGCTAACCCTAACCCTAGCTCTAAATCTAACCCTAACGCCAACCCTACACCTTACCCTAAACAATACCCTAAACCTAAACCGTACACTGACACTAACCAGTGCCCTGAAACGTACCCTGACCCTAACACTTTTCCATACACTCACCTGCACGCTAAACCTAATTGTTAGGTAACCCTAACTGTAGACTTAAACCTAACCCTAACACCAACCCTACACCCTATTCTAACCCGTACACTATATTTAACCCTAACACTAAACCATGCCCTCACACGTACTTTGACACTAAAACGTCTCCATACACTCACATGTACCATAAGCCTTAACCGTTCACTAAACCTATCCCTAACCCTAACGCCAACCCTAACCATTACCCTAACCCATACACTAATCCTAACCATACATTAACACTAACACGTTTCCTAACACATAACCTGACCCAAATGCTTTTCCGTACCCTCAACTGTACCCTAAAACTTACCCGTTCACTAACCCTAAGCCTAGCCCTAAACCTAACCCTAACCCCAACCCCACACCTTACCCTAAACTGTACGCTAATCCTGACACGTACACTGACACTAACAGGTGTCCTAACACATACCCTGACTCTAAAAGGTTTCCGTACCCTCACCTGTACCCTGAACCTTACTGGTTCACTAACCGTAACCCTAGCCCTAAACATAACGCTAACACCAACCCTACACCATACCCTAACCCGTACACTAATCTTGACCCGTACACCAAAATTATGCAATGCCATCACACGTACTTTGACACTAACACGTTTCCGTACACTCATGTACCATAAAACTTACCTGTTCGCTAACTCTAACCCTAGCCCTAAACTTAACCCTCACGCCAACCCTACACATTACCCTAACCCGTACCCTAATCCTAACCCATACACTAACACTACACGTGCCCTAACAGGTACACTGACCATAACAGTTTTCCGTACACTCACCTGTACCCTAAACCATACCGTTTGCTATCCTTAACCCTAGACCTAAACGTAAAGCTAACCCCATCCCTAAACCTTACCCTAACGCGTACCCAATCCTAACCAGTACACTAACACTAATCCGTGCCTTAACACTTACCCTGACCCTAACACTTTTCCATACCCACACCTGAACCCTAAACCTTACCATTCACTAACCCTAACCCTAGGTCTAAACCTAACCCTAAATGCAACCCCAACCCAACACCTAACCCTAACATGTACCGTAATCCTAATCCTTAAACTAACACTAAGCTGTGCCCTAACACGAACCCTGGCCCTAACGCATTTCCATACGCTCACCTGTACTCTAATGTTACCTATTCGCTAACCCTAACACTAGCCCTAAACGTAAACCTAACCCCAACCCTACACCTTACCCTAACCCAAACCCTAATCATAACCCATACACTAACACTAACTCGTGCCCTAACACCTACCCTAACCCTACCCCTAACCCTACCCCTAACCCTAACCCTAACCCTAACACTAACCCTAACACTAACCCTAAACTTTACCATTTGTTAACCATAACCCTAGCCCCAAACCTAAACCTAACTACAACCCTATTCCTTACCCTAACACGTACACTAATCTTAACCCGTACACTAACACTAACCCAATACCGCACACGTACTTTGACAATAAGACATTTCCATATGCTCAGCTGTAACCTAAACCTTACGCGTTCACTAAAGTTAACCCCACCCCTAACAGTAACCATAACGCCAACCCTACCAATTACCCTAACCCGTACCCTAATCCTAACCTGTAAAACCACACTAAACCCTGACCTAACACGTACCCTGACACTAACACTTTTACGTAACCTCACCTGTAACCTACACCTTACCGTTCGCTAACCCTAAACCTAGCCCTAAACCTAGACCAAACACCAACCGTACACCTTACCCTAACCCGTATGCTAATCCTAAGCCATACACTAACACTGACACGTGTCCTAACACATACACTAACCCTAACACTTTTCTGTACCATCACCTATACCCTAAACCTGACATTTCGCTAACCCTAACCCTAGCCATAAAGCTAACCCTAACCCTAAACCAACCCTAAACCTTACCCAAACCGTACCCTAATCCTAACCAGTATACTAATACTAAGCCATGTCCTGACACGTACCCTGACCCTAACACTTTTCCGGACCCTCACCTGTATCCTAAACCTTACCCATTCGCTAACCCTAACCCTAGCCCTAGCCCTAGCCCTAACCCTAACCCCAACCCTACCCCTTACCCTCACCCGTACCCTAATCCCAACCCATACACTAACATTAACCCATGCCCTAACACGTACCCTGACCCTAACACTTTTCCGTATCCTCTCCTGTACCCTAAATCTTACCGTTCGCTAACCCTAACCCTAGCCCTAAACATAACTCTCACACCAACCTCACAGCATACCCTAACCCGTACACTAAACTTAACCCGTACAAAAAAACTAACCCATGCCCTCACATGTACTTTGACGGTAACACGTTTCCGTACGCTCCCGTGTACCGTAAACCTTACCCGTTTTCTAACTCTAACCCTAGCCCTAACCCTAACCATAACAACAACCCTACCCATTTCCCTAACCTGTACCCTAATCCTTACCCGTACACTAACACTAATCCATGCCCTAACACGTACCCTGACCCTAACACTTTTCCATACCCACTCCTGTACCCTAAATCTTACCATTCACTAACCCTAACCCTATGTCTAAACCTAACCCTAACCCCAACCCTACACCTAACCCTAACACGTACCCTAATCCGAATCTGTACACTAACACTAACATGTGCCCTAACATGAACCCTGACCCTAACTCGTTTCCATAAGCTCACCTGTACCCTAAATGTTACCTATTCGCTAACCCTAACCCCAACCCTACACCTAAACATAACCCCAACCCTACACCTTTCCCTAACCCATACCCTAATCCTGACCCGTACACTAACACTAACCCGTGCCCTAACACGTACCCTGACCCTAACACTTTTCCGTATCCTCTCCAGTACCCTAAATCTTACCGTTCGCTAAACCTAGCCCTTTCCCTAAACACAACGCTAACACCCGCCTTACACCATACACTAACCCATACACTAATCTTACCCCGTACACCAAAATGAAGCAATGCCCTCACATGTACTTTGACACTAACACGTTTCCGTACCCTCCTGTGTACCGACAACCTTACCTGTTCACTAACACTAACCCTAGGTCTAAGCCTAACACTATCCACAACCCTACACAAAATCCTAAGCCGTACCCTAATCCTAATCCGTACAATAACACTAACCTGTGCCCTAACACCAAACCTGACCCTAACTCGTTTCCATATGCTTACCTGTACCCTGAATGTTACCTATTCGCTAACCCTAACCCTAACCCTAAACCTAACCCTAACCCCAATCCTACACCTTACCCTAATCCGTACTGTAATCCTAACCCGTACCCTATACTAATCCGTGCCCTGACACATACATGGACCATAACACGTTTCTGTAACCTCACCTGTACCCTAAACCTTACATTTCGCCAACCCTAACCCTAGCCCTAAAGCTAAATCTAACTCCAACACTACACCTTAGCCTAACACGTACACTAATCTTAACCCGTACACTAACACTGACCCATTCCCGCAAATGTATTTTGACCCTAAAACATTTCCGTACCCTCCCCTGTAACCTAAACCTTACCCGGTCGCTAACCCTAACCCTAGCTCTAAATCTAACCCTAACGCCAACCCTACACCTTACCCTAAACAATACCCTAAACCTAAACCGTACACTGACACTAACCAGTGCCCTGAAACGTACCCTGACCCTAACACTTTTCCATACACTCACCTGCACGCTAAACCTAATCGTTAGGTAACCCTAACTGTAGACTTAAACCTAACCCTAACACCAACCCTACACCCTATTCTAACCCGTACCCTATATTTAACCCTAACACTAACCCATGCCCTCACACGTACTTTGACACTAAAACGTCTCCATACACTCACATGTACCATAAGCCTTAACCGTTCACTAAACATATCCCTAACCCTAACACCAACCCTAACCATTACCCTAACCCATACTTTAATCCTAACGATACATTAACACTAACACGTTTCCTAACACATAACCTGACCCAAATGCTTTTCCGTACCCTCAACTGTACCCTAAAACTTACCCGTTCACTAACCCTAAGCCTAGCCCTAAACCTAACCCTAACCCCAACCCCACACCTTACCCTAAACTGTACGCTAATCCTGACACGTACACTGACACTAACAGGTGTCGTAACACATACCCTGACTCTAAAAGGTTTCCGTACCCTCACCTGTACCCTGAACCTTACTGGTTCACTAACCGTAACCCTAGCCCTAAACATAACGCTAACACCAACCCTACACCATACCCTAACCCGTACACTAATCTTGACCCGTACACCAAAATTATGCAATGCCATCACACGTACTTTGACACTAACACGTTTCCGTACACTCATGTACCATAAAACTTACCTGTTCGCTAACTCTAACCCTAGCCCTAAACTTAACCCTAACGCCAACCCTACACATTACCCTAACCCGTACCCTAATCCTAACCCATACACTAACACTACACGTGCCCTAACAGGTACCCTGACCATAACAGTTTTCCGTACACTCACCTGTACCCTAAACCATACCGTTTGCTATCCTTAACCCTAGACCTAAACGTAAAGCTAACCCCATCCCTAAACCTTACCCTAACGCGTACCCAATCCTAACCAGTACACTAACACTAATCCGTGCCTTAACACTTACCCTGACCCTAACACTTTTCCATACCCACACCTGAACCCTAAACCTTACCATTCACTAACCCTAACCCTAGGTCTAAACCTAACCCTAAACGCAACCCCAACCCTACACCTAACCCTAGCATGTACCGTAATCCTAATCCTTAAACTAACACTAAGCTGTGCCCTAACACGAACCCTGGCCCTAACGCATTTCCATACGCTCACCTGTACTCTAATGTTACCTATTCGCTAACACTAACACTAGCCCTAAACCTAAACCTAACCCCAACCCTACACCTTACCCTAACCCATACCCTAATCATAACCCATACACTAACAATAACTCGTGCGCTAACACCTACCCTAACCCTACCCCTAACCCTACCCCTCACCCTAACCCTAACACTAACCCTAACACTAACCCTAAACTTTACCATTTGTTAACCATAACCCTAGCCCCAAACCTAAACCTAACTACAACCCTACTCCTTACCCTAACACGTACACTAATCTTAACCCGTACACTAACACTAACCCAATACCGCACACGTACTTTGACAATAAGATATTTCCATATGCTCAGCTGTAACCTAAACTTTACGCGTTCACTAAACTTAACCCCACCCCTAACACTAACCATAACGCCAACCCTACCAATTACCCTAACCCGTACCCTAATCCTAACCTGTAAACCCACACTAAACCCTGCCCTAGCACGTACCCTGACCCTAACACTTTTCCGTAACCTCACCTGTAACCTACACCTTACTGTTCGCTAACCCTAACCCTAGCCCTAAACCTAGACCAAACCCCAACCGTACACCTTACCCTAACCCGTATGCTAATCCTAAGCCATACACTAACACTGACACGTGTCCTAACACATACACTAACCCTAACAGTTTTCTGTACCATCACCTGTACCCTAAACCTGACATTTCGCTAACCCTAACCCTAGCCATAAAGCTAACCCAAACCCTAACCCCAACCCTAAACCTTACCCAAACTGTACCCTAATCCTAACCAGTATACTAATACTAAGCCATGTCCTGACACGTACCCTGACCCTAACACTTTTCCGTACCCTCACCTGTACCCTAAACCTTACCCATTCGTTAACCCTAACCCTAGCCCTAGCCCTAGCCCTAACCCTAACCCCAACCCTAACCCGTACCCTAATCCCAACCCATACACTAACATTAACCCATGCCCTAACACGTACCCTGACCCTAACACTTTTCCGTATCCTCTCCTGTACCCTAAATCTTTCCATTCGCTAACCCTAACCCTAGCCCTAAACATAACTCTCACACCAACCTCACAGCATACCCTAACCTGTACACTATACTTAACCCGTACAAAAAAACTAACCCATGCCCTCACATGTACTTTGAGGGTAACACGTTTCCGTATGCTCCCGTGTACCGTAAACCTTACCTGTTTGCTAACTCTAACCCTAGCCCTAACCCTATCCATAACAACAACCCTACCCATTTCCCTAACCTGTACCCTAATCCTTACCCGTACACTAACACTAATCCATGCCCTAACACGTACCCTGACCCTAACACTTTTCCATACCCACTCCTGTACCCTAAATCTTACCATTCACTAACCCTAACCCTATGTCTAAACCTAACCCTAACCCCAACCCTACACCTAACCCTAACACGTACCCTAATCCGAATCCGTACACTAACACTAACCTGTGCCCTAACATGAACCCTGACCCTAACTCGTTTCCATAAGCTCACCTGTACCCTAAATGTTACCTATTCGCTAACCCTAACCCCAACCCTACACCTAAACATAACCCCAACCCTACACCTTTCCCTAACCCATACCCTAATCCTGACCCGTACACTAACACTAACCCGTGCCCTAACACGTACCCTGACCCTAACACTTTTCCGTATCCTCTCCAGTACCCTAAATCTTACCGTTCGCTAAACCTAGCCCTTTCCCTAAACATAACGCTAACACCCACCTTACACCATACACTAACCCATACACTAATCTTACCCCGTACACCAAAATGAAGCAATGCCCTCACATGTACTTTGACACTAACACGTTTCCGTACCCTCCTGTGTACCGACAACCTTACCTGTTCGCTAACACTAACCCTAGGTCTAAGCCTAACACTATCCACAACCCTACACAAAATCCTAAGCCGTACCCTAATCTTAATCCGTACAATAACACTAACCTGTGCCCTAACACCAAGCCTGACCCTAACTCGTTTCCATATGCTTACCTGTACCCTGAATGTTACCTATTCGCTAACCCTAACCCTAACCCTAAACCTAACCCTAACCCCAATCCTACACCTTACCCTAATCCGTACTGTAATCCTAACCCGTACCCTATACTGATCCGTGCCCTGACACATACATGGACCATAACACTTTTCTGTAACCTCACCTGTACCCTAAACCTTACATTTCGCCAACCCTAACCCTAGCCCTAAAGCTAAATCTAACTCCAACACTACACCTTACCCTAACACGTACACTAATCTTAACCCGTACACTAACACTGACCCATTCCCGCAAATGTATTTTGACCCTAAAACATTTCCGTACCCTCCCCTGTAACCTAAACCTTACCCGGTCGCTAACCCTAACCCTAGCTCTAAATCTAACCCTAACGCCAACCCTACACCTTACCCTAAACAATACCCTAAACCTAAACCGTACACTGACACTAACCAGTGCCCTGAAACGTACCCTGACCCTAACACTTTTCCATACCCTCAACTGCACGCTAAACCTAATCGTTAGGTAACCCTAACTGTAGACTTAAACCTAACCCTAACACCAACCCTACACCCTATTCTAACCCGTACCCTATATTTAACCCTAACACTAACCCATGCCCTCACACGTACTTTGACACTAAAACGTCTCCATACACTCACATGTACCATAAGCCTTAACCGTTCACTAAACCTATCCCTAACCCTAACGCCAACCCTAACCATTACCCTAACCCATACCCTAATCCTAACAATACATTAACACTAACACATTTCCTAACACATAACCTGACCCACATGCTTTCCCGTACCCTCAACTGTACCCTAAAACTTACCCGTTCACTAACCCTAAGCCTAGCCCTAAACCTAACCCTAACCCCAACCCCACACCTTACCCTAAACTGTACGCTAATCCTGACACGTACACTGACACTAACAGGTGTCCTAACACATACCCTGACTCTAAAAGGTTTCCGTACACTCACCTGTACCCTGAACCTTACTGGTTCACTAACCGTAACCCTAGCCCTAAACATAACGCTAACACCAACCCTACACCATACCCTAAACCGTACACTAATCTTGACCCGTACACCAAAATTATGCAATGCCATCACACGTACTTTGACACTAACACGTTTCCCTACACTCATGTACCATAAAACTTACCTGTTCGCTAACTCTAACCCTAGCCCTAAACTTAACCCTAACGCCAACCCTACACATTACCCTAACCCGTACCCTAATCCTAACCCATACACTAACACTACACGTGCCCTAACAGGTACCCTGACCATAACAGTTTTCCGTACACTCACCAGTACCCTAAACCATACCGTTTGCTATCCTTAACCCTAGACCTAAACGTAAAGCTAACCCCATCCCTAAACCTTACCCTAACGCGTACCCAATCCTAACCAGTACACTAACACTAATCCGTGCCTTAACACTTACCCTGACCCTAACACTTTTCCATACCCACACCTGAACCCTAAACCTTACCATTCACTAACCCTAACCCTAGGTCTAAACCTAACCCTAAATGCAACCCCAACCCAACACCTAACCCTAACATGTACCGTAATACTAATCCTTAAACTAACACTAAGCTGTGCCCTAACACGAACCCTGGCCCTAACGCATTTCCATACGCTCACCTGTACTCTAATGTTACCTATTCGCTAACCCTAACACTAGCCCTAAACCTAAACCTAACCCCAACCCTACACCTTACCCTAACCCATACCCTAATCATAACCCATACACTAACACTAACTCGTGCCCTAACACCTACCCTAACCCTACCCCTAACCCTACCCCTAAACCTAACCCTAACCCTAACACTAACCCTAACACTAACCCTAAACTTTACCATTTGTTAACCATAACCCTAGCCCCAAACCTAAACCTAACTACAACCCTACTCCTTACCCTAACACGTACACTAATCTTAACCCGTACACTAACACTAACCCAATACCGCACACGTACTTTGACAATAAGACATTTCCATATGCTCAGCTGTAACCTAAACCTTATGCGTTCACTAAAGTTAACCCCACCCCTAACACTAACCATAACGCCAACCCTACCAATTACCCTAACCCGTACCCTAATCCTAACCTGTAAAACCACACTAAACCCTGCCCTAACACGTACCCTGACACTAACACTTTTCCGTAACCTCACCTGTAACCTACACCTTACCGTTCGCTAACCCTAACCGTAGCCCTAAACCTAGACCAAACCCCAACCGTACACCTTACCCTAACCCGTATGCTAATCCTAAGCCATACACTAACACTGACACGTGTCCTAACACATACACTAACCCTAACACTTTTCTGTACCATCACCTGTACCCTAAACCTGACATTTCGCTAACCCTAACCCTAGCCATAAAGCTAACCCTAACCCTAACCCCAACCCTAAACCTTACCCAAACCGTACCCTAATCCTAACCAGTATACTAATACTAAGCCATGTCCTGACACGTACCCTGACACTAACACTTTTCCGTACCCTCACCTGTACCCTAAACCTTACCCATTCGTTAACCCTAACCCTAGCCCTAACCCTAGCCCTAACCCTAACCCCAACCCTAACCCGTACCCTAATCCCAACCCATACACTAACATTAACCCATGCCCTAACACGTACCCTGACCCTAACACTTTTCCGTATCCTCTCCTGTACCCTAAATCTTACCGTTCGCTAACCCTAACCCTAGCCCTAAACATAACTCTCACACCAACCTCACAGCATACCCTAACCTGTACACTAAACTTAACCCGTACAAAAAAACTAACCCATGCCCTCACATGTACTTTGACGGTAACAGGTTTCCGTACGCTCCCGTGTACCGTAAACCTTACCTGTTTGCTAACTCTAACCCTAGCCCTAACCCTATCCATAACAACAACCCTACCCATTTCCCTAACCTGTACCCTAATCCTTACCCGTACACTAACACTAATCCATGCCCTAACACGTACCCTGACCCTAACACTTTTCCATACCCACTCCTGTACCCTAAATCTTACCATTCACTAACCCTAACCCTATGTCTAAACCTAACCCTAACCCCAACCCTACACCTAACCCTAACACGTACCCTAATCCGAATCCGTACACTAACACTAACCTGTGCCCTAACATGAACCCTGACCCTAACTCGTTTCCATAAGCTCACCTGTACCCTAAATGTTACCTATTCGCTAACCCTAACCCCAACCCTACACCTAAACATAACCCCAACCCTACACCTTTCCCTAACCCATACCCTAATCCTGACCCGTACTCTAACACTAACCCGTGCCCTAACACGTACCCTGACCCTAACACTTTTCCGTATCCTCTCCAGTACCCTAAATCTTACCGTTCGCTAAACCTAGCCCTTTCCCTAAACATAACGCTAACACCCAACTTACACCATACACTAACCCATACACTAATCTTACCCCGTACACCAAAATTAAGCAATGCCCTCACATGTACTTTGACACTAACACGTTTCCGTACCCTCCTGTGTACCGACAACCTTACCTGTTCGCTAACACTAACCCTAGGTCTAAGCCTAACACTATCCACAACCCTACACAAAATCCTAAGCCGTACCCTAATCTTAATCCGTACAATAACACTAACCTGTGCCCTAACACCAAGCCTGACCCTAACTCGTTTCCATATGCTTACCTGTACCCTGAATGTTACCTATTCGCTAACCCTAACCCTAACCCTAAACCTAACCCTAACCCCAATCCTACACCTTACCCTAATCCGTACTGTAATCCTAACCCGTACCCTATACTGATCCGTGCCCTGACACATACATGGACCATAACACTTTTCTGTAACCTCACCTGTACCCTAAACCTTACATTTCGCCAACCCTAACCCTAGCCCTAAAGCTAAATCTAACACCAACACTACACCTTACCCTAACACGTACACTAATCTTAACCCGTACACTAACACTGACCCATTCCCGCAAATGTATTTTGACCCTAAAACATTTCCGTACCCTCCCCTGTAACCTAAACCTTACCCGGTCGCTAACCCTAACCCTAGCTCTAAATCTAACCCTAACGCCAACCCTACACCTTACCCTAAACAATACCCTAAACCTAAACCGTACACTGACACTAACCAGTGCCCTGAAACGTACCCTGACCCTAACACTTTTCCATACCCTCACCTGCACGCTAAACCTAATCGTTAGGTAACCCTAACTGTAGACTTAAACCTAACCCTAACACCAACCCTACACCCTATTCTAACCCGTACCCTATATTTAACCCTAACACTAACCCATGCCCTCACACGTACTTTGACACTAAAACGTCTCCATACACTCACATGTACCATAAGCCTTAACCGTTCACTAAACCTATCCCTAAACCTAACGCCAACCCTAACCATTACCCAAACCCATACCCTAATCCTAACAATACATTAACACTAACACATTTCCTAACACATAACCTGACCCAAATGCTTTTCCGTACCCTCAACTGTACCCTAAAACTTACCCGTTCACTAACCCTAAGCCTAGCCCTAAACCTAACCCTAACCCCAACCCCACACCTTACCCTAAACTGTACACTAATTCTGACACGTACACTGACACTAACAGGTGTCCTAACACATACCCTGACTCTAAAAGTTTCCCGTACCCTCACCTGTACCCTGAACCTTACTGGTTCACTAACCGTAACCCTAGCCCTAAACATAACGCTAACACCAACCCTACACCATACCCTAACCCGTACACTAATCTTGACCCGTACACCAAAATTATGCAATGCCATCACACGTACTTTGACACTAACACGTTTCCGTACACTCATGTACCATAAAACTTACCTGTTCGCTAACTCTAACCCTAGTCCTAAACTTAACCCTAACGCCAACCCTACACATTACCCTAACCCGTACCCTAATCCTAACCCATACACTAACACTACACGTGCCCTAACAGGTACCCTGACCATAACAGTTTTCCGTACACTCACCTGTACCCTAAACCATACCGTTTGCTATCCTTAACCCTAGACCTAAACGTAAAGCTAACCCCATCCCTAAACCTTACCCTAACGCGTACCCAATCCTAACCAGTACACTAACACTAATCCGTGCCTTAACACTTACCCTGACCCTAACACTTTTCCATACCCACACCTGAACCCTAAACCTTACCATTCACTAACCCTAACCCTAGGTCTAAACCTAACCCTAAATGCAACCCCAACCCAACACCTAACCCTAACATGTACCGTAATCCTAATCCTTAAACTAACACTAAGCTGTGCCCTAACACGAACCCTGGCCCTAACGCATTTCCATACGCTCACCTGTACTCTAATATTACCTATTCGCTAACCCTAACACTAGCCCTAATCCTAAACCTAACCCCAACCCTACACCATACCCTAACCCATACCCTAATCATAACCCATACACTAACACTAACTCGTGCCCTAACACCTACCCTAACCCTACCCCTAACCCTACCCCTAACCCTAACCCTAACCCTAACACTAACCCTAACACTAACCCTAAACTTTACCATTTGTTAACCATAACCCTAGCCCCAAACCTAAACCTAACTACAACCCTACTCCTTACCCTAACACGTACACTAATCTTAACCCGTACACTAACACTAACCCAATACCGCACACGTACTTTGACAATAAGACATTTCCATATGCTCAGCTGTAACCTAAACCTTACGCGTTCACTAAAGTTAACCCCACCCCTAACACTAACCATAACGCCAACCCTACCAATTACCCTAACCCGTACCCTAATCCTAACCTGTAATACCACACTAAGCCCTGCCCTAACACGTACCCTGACACTAACACTTTTCCGTAACCTCACCTGTAACCTACACCTTACCGTTCGCTAACCCTAACCCTAGCCCTAAACCTACACCAAACCCCAACCGTACACCTTACCCTAACCCGTATGCTAATCCTAAGCCATACACTAACACTGACACGTGTCCTAACACATACACTAACCCTAACACTTTTCTGTACCATCACCTATACCCTAAACCTGACATTTCGCTAACCCTAACCCTAGCCATAAAGCTAACCCTAACCCCAACCCTAAACCTTACCCAAACCGTACCCTAATCCTAACCAGTATACTAATACTAAGCCATGTCCTGACACGTACCCTGACCCTAACACTTTTCCGTACCCTCACCTGTACCCTAAACCTTACCCATTCGCTAACCCTAGCCCTAGCCCTAGCCCTAGCCCTAACCCTAACCCCAACCCTACCCCTTACCCTCACCCGTACCCTAATCCCAACCCATACACTAACATTAACCCATGCCCTAACACGTACCCTGACCCTAACACTTTTCCGTATCCTCTCCTGTACCCTAAATCTTACCGTTCGCTAACCCTAACCCTAGCCCTAAACATAACTCTCACACCAACCTCACAGCATACCCTAACCCGTACACTAAACTTAACCCGTACAAAAAAACTAACCCATGCCCTCACATGTACTTTGACGGTAACAGGTTTCCGTACGCTCCCGTGTACCGTAAACCTTACCCGTTTGCTAACTCTAACACTAGCCCTAACCCTAACCATAACAACAACCCTACCCATTTCCCTAACCTGTACCCTAATCCTTACCCGTACACTAACACTAATCCATGCCCTAACACGTACCCTGACCCTAACACTTTTCCATACCCACTCCTGTACCCTAAATCTTACCATTCACTAACCCTAACCCTATGTCTAAACCTAACCCTAACCCCAACCCTACACCTAACCCTAACACGTACCCTAATCCGAATCTGTACACTAACACTAACATGTGCCCTAACATGAACCCTGACCCTAACTCGTTTCCATAAGCTCACCTGTACCCTAAATGTTACCTATTCGCTAACCCTAACCCCAACCCTACACCTAAACATAACCCCAACCCTACACCTTTCCCTAACCCATACCCTAATCCTGACCCGTACACTAACACTAACCCGTGCCCTAACACGTACCCTGACCCTAACACTTTTCCGTATCCTCTCCAGTACCCTAAATCTTACCGTTCGCTAAACCTAGCCCTTTCCCTAAACATAACGCTAACACCCACCTTACACCATACTCTAACCCATACACTAATCTTATCCCGTACACCAAAATTAAGCAATGCCCTCACATGTACTTGGACACTAACACGTTTCCGTACCCTCCTGTGTACCGACAACCTTACCTGTTCGCTAACACTAACCCTAGGTCTAAGCCTAACACTATCCACAACCCTACACAAAATCCTAAGCCGTACCCTAATCCTAATCCGTACAATAACACTAACCTGTGCCCTAACACCAAACCTGACCCTAACTCGTTTCCATATGCTTACCTGTACCCTGAATGTTACCTATTCGCTAACCCTAACCCTAACCCTAAACCTAACCCTAACCCCAATCCTACACCTTACCCTAATCCGTACTGTAATCCTAACCCGTACCCTATACTAATCCGTGCCCTGACACATACATGGACCATAACACTTTTCTGTAACCTCACCTGTACCCTAAACCTTACATTTCACTAACCGTAACCCTAGCCCTAAACATAACGCTAACACCAACCCTACACCATACCCTAACCCGTACACTAATCTTGACCCGTACACCAAAATTATGCAATGCCATCACACGTACTTTGACACTAACACGTTTCCCTACACTCATGTACCATAAAACTTACCTGTTCGCTAACTCTAACCCTAGCCCTAAACTTAACCCTAACGCCAACCCTACACATTACCCTAACCCGTACCCTAATCATAACCCATACACTAACACTACACGTGCCCTAACAGGTACCCTGACCATAACAGTTTTCCGTACACTCACCAGTACCCTAAACCATACCGTTTGCTATCCTTAACCCTAGACCTAAACGTAAAGCTAACCCCATCCCTAAACCTTACCCTAACGTGTACCCAATCCTAACCAGTACACTAACACTAATCCGTGCCTTAACACTTACCCTGACCCTAACACTTTTCCATACCCACACCTGAACCCTAAACCTTACCATTCACTAACCCTAACCCTAGGTCTAAACCTAACCCTAAATGCAACCCCAACCCAACACCTAACCCTAACATGTACCGTAATCCTAATCCTTAAACTAACACTAAGCTGTGCCCTAACACGAACCCTGGCCCTAACGCATTTCCATACGCTCACCTGTACTCTAATGTTACCTATTCGCTAACCCTAACACTAGCCCTAAACCTAAACCTAACCCCAACCCTACACCTTACCCTAACCCATACCCTAATCATAACCCATACACTAACACTAACTCGTGCCCTAACACCTACCCTAACCCTACCCCTAACCCTAACCCTAACCCTAACCCTAACCCTATCACTAACCCTAACACTAACCCTAAACTTTACCATTTGTTAACCATAACCCTAGCCCCAAACCTAAACCTAACTACAACCCTACTCCTTACCCTAACACGTACACTAATCTTAACCCGTACACTAACACTAACCCAATACCGCACACGTACTTTGACAATAAGACATTTCCATATGCTCAGCTGTAACCTAAACCTTACGCGTTCACTAAAGTTAACCCCACCCCTAACACTAACCATAACGCCAACCCTACCAATTACCCTAACCCGTACCCTAATCCTGACCTGTAAAACCACACTAAACCCTGCCCTAACACGTACCCTGACACTAACACTTTTCCGTAACCTCACCTGTAACCTACACCTTACCGTTCGCTAACCCTAACCCTAGCCCTAAACCTAGACCAAACCCCAACCGTACACCTTACCCTAACCCGTATGCTAATCCTAAGCCATACACTAACACTGACACGTGTCCTCACACATACACTAACCCTAACACTTTTCTGTACCATCACCTGTACCCTAAACCTGACATTTCGCTAACCCTAACCCTAGCCATAAAGCTAACCCTAACCCTAACCCCAACCCTAAACCTTACCCAAACCGTACCCTAATCCTAACCAGTATACTAATACTAAGCCATGTCCTGACACGTACCCTGACACTAACACTTTTCCGTACCCTCACCTGTACCCTAAACCTTACCCATTCGTTAACCCTAACCCTAGCCCTAACCCTAGCCCTAACCCTAAACCCAACCCTAACCCGTACCCTAATCCCAACCCATACACTAACATTAACCCATGCCCTAACACGTACCCTGACCCTAACACTTTTCCGTATCCTCTCCTGTACCCTAAATCTTACCGTTCGCTAACCCTAACCCTAGCCCTAAACATAACTCTCACACCAACCTCACAGCATACCCTAACCTGTACACTAAACTTAACCCGTACAAAAAAACTAACCCATGCCCTCACATGTACTTTGACGGTAACACGTTTCCGTACGCTCCCGTGTACCGTAAACCTTACCTGTTTGCTAACTCTAACCCTAGCCCTAACCCTATCCATAACAACAACCCTACCCATTTCCCTAACCTGTACCCTAATCCTTACCCGTACACTAACACTAATCCATGCCCTAACACGTACCCTGACCCTAACACTTTTCCATACCCACTCCTGTACCCTAAATCTTACCATTCACTAACCCTAACCCTATGTCTAAACCTAACCCTAACCCCAACCCTACACCTAACCCTAACACGTACCCTAATCCGAATCCGTACACTAACACTAACCTGTGCCCTAACATGAACCCTGACCCTAACTCGTTTCCATAAGCTCACCTGTACCCTAAATGTTACCTATTCGCTAACCCTAACCCCAAACCTACACCTAAACATAACCCCAACCCTACACCTTTCCCTAACCCATACCCTAATCCTGACCCGTACTCTAACACTAACCCGTGCCCTAACACGTACCCTGACCCTAACACTTTTCCGTATCCTCTCCAGTACCCTAAATCTTACCGTTCGCTAAACCTAGCCCTTTCCCTAAACATAACGCTAACACCCACCTTACACCATACACTAACCCATACACTAATCTTACCCCGTACACCAAAATGAAGCAATGCCCTCACATGTACTTTGACACTAACACGTTTCCGTACCCTCCTGTGTACCGACAACCTTACCTGTTCGCTAACACTAACCCTAGGTCTAAGCCTAACACTATCCACAACCCTACACAAAATCCTAAGCCGTACCCTAATCTTAATCCGTACAATAACACTAACCTGTGCCCTAACACCAAGCCTGACCCTAACTCGTTTCCATATGCTTACCTGTACCCTGAATGTTACCTATTCGCTAACCCTAACCCTAACCCTAAACCTAACCCTAACCCCAATCCTACACCTTACCCTAATCCGTACTGTAATCCTAACCCGTACCCTATACTGATCCGTGCCCTGACACATACATGGACCATAACACTTTTCTGTAACCTCACCTGTACCCTAAACCTTACATTTCGCCAACCCTAACCCTAGCCCTAAAGCTAAATCTAACTCCAACACTACACCTTACCCTAACACGTACACTAATCTTAACCCGTACACTAACACTGACCCATTCCCGCAAATGTATTTTGACCCTAAAACATTTCCGTACCCTCCCCTGTAACCTAAACCTTACCCGGTCGCTAACCCTAACCCTAGCTCTAAATCTAACCCTAACGCCAACCCTACACCTTACCCTAAACAATACCCTAAACCTAAACCGTACACTGACACTAACCAGTGCCCTGAAACGTACCCTGACCCTAACACTTTTCCATACCATCACCTGCACGCTAAACCTAATCGTTAGGTAACCCTAACTGTAGACTTAAACCTAACCCTAACACCAACCCTACACCCTATTCTAACCCGTACCCTATATTTAACCCTAACACTAACCCATGCCCTCACACGTACTTTGACACTAAAACGTCTCCATACACTCACATGTACCATAAGCCTTAACCGTTCACTAAACCTATCCCTAACCCTAACGCCAACCCTAACCATTACCCAAACCCATACCCTAATCCTAACAATACATTAACACTAACACATTTCCTAACACATAACCTGACCCAAATGCTTTTCCGTACCCTCAACTGTACCCTAAAACTTACCCGTTCACTAACCCTAAGCCTAGCCCTAAACCTAACCCTAACCCCAACCCCACACCTTACCCTAAACTGTACACTAATCCTGACACGTACACTGACACTAACAGGTGTCCGAACACATACCCTGACTCTAAAAGTTTTCCGTACCCTCACCTGTACCCTGAACCTTACTGGTTCACTAACCGTAACCCTAGCCCTAAACATAACGCTAACACCAACCCTACACCATACCCTAACCCGTACACTAATCTTGACCCGTACACCAAAATTATGCAATGCCATCACACGTACTTTGACACTAACACGTTTCCGTACACTCATGTACCATAAAACTTACCTGTTCGCTAACTCTAACCCTAGCCCTAAACTTAACCCTAACGCCAACCCTACACATTACCCTAACCCGTACCCTAATCCTAACCCATACACTAACACTACACGTGCCCTAACAGGTACCCTGACCATAACAGTTTTCCGTACACTCACCTGTACCCTAAACCATACCGTTTGCTATCCTTAACCCTAGACCTAAACGTAAAGCTAACCCCATCCCTAAACCTTACCCTAACGCGTACCCAATCCTAACCAGTACACTAACACTAATCCGTGCCTTAACACTTACCCTGACCCTAACACTTTTCCATACCCACACCTGAACCCTAAACCTTACCATTCACTAACCCTAACCCTAGGTCTAAACCTAACCCTAAATGCAACCCCAACCCAACACCTAACCCTAACATGTACCGTAATCCTAATCCTTAAACTAACACTAAGCTGTGCCCTAACACGAACCCTGGCCCTAACGCATTTCCATACGCTCACCTGTACTCTAATGTTACCTATTCGCTAACCCTAACACTAGCCCTAAACCTAAACCTAACCCCAACCCTACACCATACCCTAACCCATACCCTAATCATAACCCATACACTAACACTAACTCGTGCCCTAACACCTACCCTAACCCTACCCCTAACCCTACCCCTAACCCTAACCCTAACCCTAACACTAACCCTAACACTAACCCTAAACTTTACCATTTGTTAACCATAACCCTAGCCCCAAACCTAAACCTAACTACAACCCTACTCCTTACCCTAACACGTACACTAATCTTAACCCGTACACTAACACTAACCCAATACCGCACACGTACTTTGACAATAAGACATTTCCATATGCTCAGCTGTAACCTAAACCTTACGCGTTCACTAAAGTTAACCCCACCCCTAACACTAACCATAACGCAAACCCTACCAATTACCCTAACCCGTACCCTAATCCTAACCTGTAAAACCACGCTAAACCCTGCCCTAACACGTACCCTGACACTAACACTTTTCCGTAACCTCACCTGTAACCTACACCTTACCGTTCGCTAACCCTAACCCTAGCCCTAAACCTACACCAAACCCCAACCGTACACCTTACCCTAACCCGTATGCTAATCCTAAGCCATACACTAACACTGACACGTGTCCTAACACATACACTAACCCTAACACTTTTCTGTACCATCACCTATACCCTAAACCTGACATTTCGCTAACCCTAACCCTAGCCATAAAGCTAACCCTAACCCCAACCCTAAACCTTATCCAAACCGTACCCTAATCCTAACCAGTATACTAATACTAAGCCATGTCCTGACACGTACCCTGACCCTAACACTTTTCCGTACCCTCACCTGTACCCTAAACCTTACCCATTCGCTAACCCTAACCCTAGCCCTAGCCCTAGCCCTAACCCTAACCCCAACCCTACCCCTTACCCTCACCCGTACCCTAATCCCAACCCATACACTAACATTAACCCATGCCCTAACACGTACCCTGACCCTAACACTTTTCCGTATCCTCTCCTGTACCCTAAATCTTACCGTTCGCTAACCCTAACCCTAGCCCTAAACATAACTCTCACACCAACCTCACAGCATACCCTAACCCGTACACTAAACTTAACCCGTACAAAAAAACTAACCCATGCCCTCACATGTACTTTGACGGTAACACGTTTCCGTACGCTCCCGTGTACCGTAAACCTTACCCGTTTGCTAACTCTAACACTAGCCCTAACCCTAACCATAACAACAACCCTACCCATTTCCCTAACCTGTACCCTAATCCTTACCCGTACACTAACACTAATCCATGCCCTAACACGTACCCTGACCCTAACACTTTTCCATACCCACTCCTGTACCCTAAATCTTACCATTCACTAACCCTAACCCTATGTCTAAACCTAACCCTAACCCCAACCCTACACCTAACCCTAACACGTACCCTAATCCGAATCTGTACACTAACACTAACATGTGCCCTAACATGAACCCTGACCCTAACTCGTTTCCATAAGCTCACCTGTACCCTAAATGTTACCTATTCGCTAACCCTAACCCCAACCCTACACCTAAACATAACCCCAGCCCTACACCTTTCCCTAACCCATACCCTAATCCTGACCCGTACACTAACACTAACCCGTGCCCTAACATGTACCCTGACCCTAACACTTTTCCGTATCCTCTCCAGTACCCTAAATCTTACCGTTCGCTAAACCTAGCCCTTTCCCTAAACATAACGCTAACACCCACCTTACACCATACTCTAACCCATACACTAATCTTATCCCGTACACCAAAATTAAGCAATGCCCTCACATGTACTTGGACACTAACACGTTTCCGTACCCTCCTGTGTACCGACAACCTTACCTGTTTGCTAACACTAACCCTAGGTCTAAGCCTAACACTATCCACAACCCTACACAAAATCCTAAGCCGTACCCTAATCCTAATCCGTACAATAACACTAACCTGTGCCCTAACACCAAACCTGACCCTAACTCGTTTCCATATGCTTACCTGTACCCTGAATGTTACCTATTCGCTAACCCTAACCCTAACCCTAAACCTAACCCTAACCCCAATCCTACACCTTACCCTAATCCGTACTGTAATCCTAACCCGTACCCTATACTAATCCGTGCCCTGACACATACATGGACCATAACACTTTTCTGTAACCTCACCTGTACCCTAAACCTTACATTTCGCCAACCCTAACCCTAGCCCTAAAGCTAAATCTAACTCCAACACTACACCTTACCCTAACACGTACACTAATCTTAACCCGTACACTAACACTGACCCATTCCCGCAAATGTATTTTGACCCTAAAACATTTCCGTACCCTCCCCTGTAACCTAAACCTTACCCGGTCGCTAACCCTAACCCTAGCTCTAAATCTAACCCTAACGCCAACCCTACACCTTACCCTAAACAATACCCTAAACCTAAACCGTACACTGACACTAACCAGTGCCCTGAAACGTACCCTGACCCTAACACTTTTCCATACACTCACCTGCACGCTAAACCTAATTGTTAGGTAACCCTAACTGTAGACTTAAACCTAACCCTAACACCAACCCTACACCCTATTCTAACCCGTACACTATATTTAACCCTAACACTAACCCATGCCCTCACACGTACTTTGACACTAAAACGTCTCCATACACTCACATGTACCATAAGCCTTAACCGTTCACTAAACCTATCCCTAACCCTAACGCCAACCCTAACCATTACCCTAACCCATACACTAATCCTAACCATACATTAACACTAACACGTTTCCTAACACATAACCTGACCCAAATGCTTTTCCGTACCCTCAACTGTACCCTAAAACTTACCCGTTCACTAACCCTAAGCCTAGCCCTAAACCTAACCCTAACCCCAACCCCACACCTTACCCTAAACTGTACGCTAATCCTGACACGTACACTGACACTAACAGGTGTCCTAACACATACCCTGACTCTAAAAGGTTTCCGTACCCTCACCTGTACCCTGAACCTTACTGGTTCACTAACCGTAACCCTAGCCCTAAACATAACGCTAACACCAACCCTACACCATACCCTAACCCGTACACTAATCTTGACCCGTACACCAAAATTATGCAATGCCATCACACGTACTTTGACACTAACACGTTTCCGTACACTCATGTACCATAAAACTTACCTGTTCGCTAACTCTAACCCTAGCCCTAAACTTAACCCTCACGCCAACCCTACACATTACCCTAACCCGTACCCTAATCCTAACCCATACACTAACACTACACGTGCCCTAACAGGTACCCTGACCATAACAGTTTTCCGTACACTCACCTGTACCCTAAACCATACCGTTTGCTATCCTTAACCCTAGACCTAAACGTAAAGCTAACCCCATCCCTAAACCTTACCCTAATGCGTACCCAATCCTAACCAGTACACTAACACTAATCCGTGCCTTAACACTTACCCTGACCCTAACACTTTTCCATACCCACACCTGAACCCTAAACCTTACCATTCACTAACCCTAACCCTAGGTCTAAACCTAACCCTAAATGCAACCCCAACCCAACACCTAACCCTAACATGTACCGTAATCCTAATCCTTAAACTAACACTAAGCTGTGCCCTAACACGAACCCTGGCCCTAACGCATTTCCATACGCTCACCTGTACTCTAATGTTACCTATTCGCTAACCCTAACACTAGCCCTAAACGTAAACCTAACCCCAACCCTACACCTTACCCTAACCCAAACCCTAATCATAACCCATACACTAACACTAACTCGTGCCCTAACACCTACCCTAACCCTACCCCTAACCCTACCCCTAACCCTAACCCTAACCCTAACACTAACCCTAACACTAACTCTAAACTTTACCATTTGTTAACCATAACCCTAGCCCCAAACCTAAACCTAACTACAACCCTATTCCTTACCCTAACACGTACACTAATCTTAACCCGTACACTAACACTAACCCAATACCGCACACGTACTTTGACAATAAGACATTTCCATATGCTCAGCTGTAACCTAAACCTTACGCGTTCACTAAAGTTAACCCCACCCCTAACAGTAACCATAACGCCAACCCTACCAATTACCCTAACCCGTACCCTAATCCTAACCTGTAAAACCACACTAAACCCTGACCTAACACGTACCCTGACACTAACACTTTTACGTAACCTCACCTGTAACCTACACCTTACCGTTCGCTAACCCTAAACCTAGCCCTAAACCTAGACCAAACACCAACCGTACACCTTACCCTAACCCGTATGCTAATCCTAAGCCATACACTAACACTGACACGTGTCCTAACACATACACTAACCCTAACACTTTTCTGTACCATCACCTATACCCTAAACCTGACATTTCGCTAACCCTAACCCTAGCCATAAAGCTAACCCTAACCCTAAACCAACCCTAAACCTTACCCAAACCGTACCCTAATCCTAACCAGTATACTAATACTAAGCCATGTCCTGACACGTACCCTGACCCTAACACTTTTCCGGACCCTCACCTGTACCCTAAACCTTACCCATTCGCTAACCCTAACCCTAGCCCTAGCCCTAGCCCTAACCCTAACCCCAACCCTACCCCTTACCCTCACCCGTACCCTAATCCCAACCCATACACTAACATTAACCCATGCCCTAACACGTACCCTGACCCTAACACTTTTCCGTATCCTCTCCTGTACCCTAAATCTTACCGTTCGCTAACCCTAACCCTAGCCCTAAACATAACTCTCACACCAACCTCACAGCATACCCTAACCCGTACACTAAACTTAACCCGTACAAAAAAACTAACCCATGCCCTCACATGTACTTTGACGGTAACACGTTTCCGTACGCTCCCGTGTACCGTAAACCTTACCCGTTTTCTAACTCTAACCCTAGCCCTAACCCTAACCATAACAACAACCCTACCCATTTCCCTAACCTGTACCCTAATCCTTACCCGTACACTAACACTAATCCATGCCCTAACACGTACCCTGACCCTAACACTTTTCCATACCCACTCCTGTACCCTAAATCTTACCATTCACTAACCCTAACCCTATGTCTAAACCTAACCCTAACCCCAACCCTACACCTAACCCTAACACGTACCCTAATCCGAATCTGTACACTAACACTAACATGTGCCCTAACATGAACCCTGACCCTAACTCGTTTCCATAAGCTCACCTGTACCCTAAATGTTACCTATTCGCTAACCCTAACCCCAACCCTACACCTAAACATAACCCCAACCCTACACCTTTCCCTAACCCATACCCTAATCCTGACCCGTACACTAACACTAACCCGTGCCCTAACACGTACCCTGACCCTAACACTTTTCCGTATCCTCTCCAGTACCCTAAATCTTACCGTTCGCTAAACCTAGCCCTTTCCCTAAACATAACGCTAACACCCACCTTACACCATACACTAACCCATACACTAATCTTACCCCGTACACCAAAATGAAGCAATGCCCTCACATGTACTTTGACACTAACACGTTTCCGTACCCTCCTGTGTACCGACAACCTTACCTGTTCGCTAACACTAACCCAGGTCTAAGCCTAACACTATCACAACCCTACACAAAATCCTAAGCCGTACCCTAATCCTAATCCGTACAATAACACAAACCTGTGCCCTAACACCAAACCTGACCCTAACTCGTTTCCATATGCTTACCTGTACCCTGAATGTTACCTATTCGCTAACCCTAACCCTAACCCTAAACCTAACCCTAACCCCAATCCTACACCTTACCCTAATCCGTACTGTAATCCTAACCCGTACCCTATACTAATCCGTGCCCTGACACATACATGGACCATAACACGTTTCTGTAACCTCACCTGTACCCTAAACCTTACATTTCGCCAACCCTAACCCTAGCCCTAAAGCTAAATCTAACTCCAACACTACACCTTACCCTAACACGTACACTAATCTTAACCCGTACACTAACACTGACCCATTCCCGCAAATGTATTTTGACCCTAAAACATTTCCGTACCCTCCCCTGTAACCTAAACCTTACCCGGTCGCTAACCCTAACCCTAGCTCTAAATCTAACCCTAACGCCAACCCTACACCTTACCCTAAACAATACCCTAAACCTAAACCGTACACTGACACTAACCAGTGCCCTGAAACGTACCCTGACCCTAACACTTTTCCATACACTCACCTGCACGCTAAACCTAATCGTTAGGTAACCCTAACTGTAGACTTAAACCTAACCCTAACACCAACCCTACACCCTATTCTAACCCGTACCCTATATTTAACCCTAACACTAACCCATGCCCTCACACGTACTTTGACACTAAAACGTCTCCATACACTCACATGTACCATAAGCCTTAACCGTTCACTAAGCCTATCCCTAACCCTAACGCCAACCCTAACCATTACCCTAACACATACCCTAATCCTAACTATACATTAACACTAACACGTTTCCTAACACATAACCTGACCCAAATGCTTTTCCGTACCCTCAACTGTACCCTAAAACTTACCCGTTCACTAACCCTAAGCCTAGCCCTAAACCTAACCCTAACCCCAACCCCACACCTTACCCTAAACTGTACGCTAATCCTGACACGTACACTGACACTAACAGGTGTCCTAACACATACCCTGACTCTAAAAGGTTTCCGTACCCTCACCTGTACCCTGAACCTTACTGGTTCACTAACCGTAACCCTAGCCCTAAACATAACGCTAACACCAACCCTACACCATACCCTAACCCGTACACTAATCTTGACCCGTACACCAAAATTATGCAATGCCATCACACGTACTTTGACACTAACACGTTTCCGTACACTCATGTACCATAAAACTTACCTGTTCGCTAACTCTAACCCTAGCCCTAAGCTTAACCCTAACGCCAACCCTACACATTACCCTAACCCGTACCCTAATCCTAACCCATACACTAACACTACACGTGCCCTAACAGGTACCCTGACCATAACAGTTTTCCGTACACTCACCTGTACCCTAAACCATACCGTTTGCTATCCTTAACCCTAGACCTAAACGTAAAGCTAACCCCATCCCTAAACCTTACCCTAACGCGTACCCAATCCTAACCAGTACACTAACACTAATCCGTGCCTTAAAACTTACCCTGACCCTAACACTTTTCCATACCCACACCTGAACCCTAAACCTTACCATTCACTAACCCTAACCCTAGGTCTAAACCTAACCCTAAATGCAACCCCAACCCTACACCTAACCCTAACATGTACCGTAATCCTAATCCTTAAACTAACCCTAAGCTGTGCCCTAACACGAACCCTGGCCCTAACGCATTTCCATACGCTCACCTGTACTCTAATGTTACCTATTCGCTAACCCTAACACTAGCCCTAAACCTAAACCTAACCCCAACCCTACACCTTACCCTAACCCATACCCTAATCATAACCCTTACACTAACACTAACTCGTGCCCTAACACCTACCCTAACCCTACCCCTAACCCTACCCCTAACCCTAACCCTAACACTAACCCTAACACTAACCTTAAACTTTACCATTTGTTAACCATAACCCTAGCCCCAAACCTAAACCTAACTACAACCCTACTCCTTACCCTAACACGTACACTAATCTTAACCCGTACACTAACACTAACCCAATACCGCACACGTACTTTGACAATAAGACATTTCCATATGCTCAGCTGTAACCTAAACCTTACGCGTTCACAAAACTTAACCCCACCCCTAACACTAACCATAACGCCAACCCTACCAATTACCCTAACCCGTACCCTAATCCTAACCTGTAAACCCACACTAAACCCTGCCCTAGCACGTACCCTGACACTAACACTTTTCCGTAACCTCACCTGTAACCTACACCTTACCGTTCGCTAACCCTAACCCTAGCTCTAAACCTAGACCAAACCCCAACCGTACACCTTACCCTAACCCGTATGCTAATCCTAAGCCATACACTAACACTGACACGTGTCCTAATACATACACTAACCCTAACACTTTTCTGTACCATCACCTGTACCCTAAACCTGACATTTCGCTAACCCTAACCCTAGCCATAAAGCTAACCCTAACCCTAACCACAACCCTAAAACTTACCCAAACCGTACCCTAATCCTTACCAGTATACTAATACTAAGCCATGTCCTGACACGTACCCTGACACTAACACTTTTCCGTACCCTCACCTATACCCTAAACCTTACCCATTCGTTAACCCTAACCCTAGCCCTAGCCCTAGCCCTAACCCTAACCCCAACCCTAACCCGTACCCTAATCCCAACCCATACACTAACATTAACCCATGCCCTAACACGTACCCTGACCCTAACACATTTCCGTATCCTCTCCTGTACCCTAAATCTTACCGTTCGCTAACCCTAACCCTAGCCCTAAACATAACTCTCACACCAGCCTCACAGCATACCCTAACCTGTACACTAAACTTAACCCATACAAAAAAACTAACCCATGCCCTCACATGTACTTTGACGGTAACACGTTTCCGTCCGCTCCCGTGTACCGTAAACGTTACCCGTTTGCTAACTCTAACCCTAGCCCTAACCCTAACCATAACAACAACCCTACCCATTTCCCTAACCTGTACCCTAATCCTTACCCGTACACTAACACTAATCAATGCCCTAACACGTACCCTGACCCTAACACTTTTCCATACCCACTCCTGTACCCTAAATCTTACCATTCACTAACCCTAACCCTATGTCTAAACCTAACCCTAACCCCAACCCTACACCTAACCCTAACACGTACCCTAATCCGAATCCGTACACTAACACTAACCTGTGCCCTAACATGAACCCTGACCCCAAATCGTTTCCATAAGCTCACCTGTACCCTAAATGTTACCTATTCGCTAACCCTAACCCCAACCCTACACCTAAACATAACCCCAACCCTACACCTTTCCCTAACCCATACCCTAATCCTGACCCGTACACTAACACTAACCCGTGCCCTAACACGTACCCTGACCCTAACACTTTTCCGTATCCTCTCCAGTACCCTAAATCTTACCGTTCGCTAAACCTAGCCCTTTCCCTAAACATAACGCTAACACCCACCTTACACCATACACTAACCCATACACTAATCTTACCCCGTACACCAAAATGAAGCAATGCCCTCACATGTACTTTGACACTAACACGTTTCCGTACCCTCCTGTGTACCGACAACCTTACCTGTTCGCTAACACTAACCCTAGGTCTAAGCCTAAAACTATCCACAACCCTACACAAAATCCTAAGCCGTACCCTAATCTTAATCCGTACAATAACACTAACCTGTGCCCTAACACCAAGCCTGACCCTAACTCGTTTCCATATGCTTACCTGTACCCTGAATGTTACCTATTCGCTAACCCTAACCCTAACCCTAAACCTAACCCTAACCCCAATCCTACACCTTACCCTAATCCGTACTGTAATACTAACCCGTACCCTATACTAATCCGTGCCCTGACACATACATGGACCATAACACTTTTCTGTAACCTCACCTGTACCCTAAACCTTACATTTCGCCAACCCTAACCCTAGGCCTAAAGCTAAATCTAACTCCAACACTACACCTTACCCTAACACGTACACTAATCTTAACCCGTACACTAACACTGACCCATTCCCGCAAATGTATTTTGACCCTAAAACATTTCCGTACCCTCCCCTGTAACCTAAACCTTACCCGGTCGCTAACCCTAACCCTAGCTCTAAATCTAACCCTAACGCCAACCCTACACCTTACCCTAAACAATACCCTAAACCTAAACCGTACACTGACACTAACCAGTGCCCTGAAACGTACCCTGACCCTAACACTTTTCCATACCCTCACCTGCACGCTAAACCTAATCGTTAGGTAACCCTAACTGTAGACTTAAACCTAACCCTAACACCAACCGTACACCCTATTCTAACCCGTACCCTATATTTAACCCTAACACTAACCCATGCCCTCACACGTACTATGACACTAAAACGTCTCCATACACTCACATGTACCATAAGCCTTAACCGTTCACTAAACCTATCCCTAACCCTAACGCCAACCCTAACCATTACCCTAACCCATACCCTAATCCTAACCATACATTAACACTAACACGTTTCCTAACACATAACCTGACCCAAATGCTTTTCTGTACCCTCAACTGTACCCTAAAACTTACCCGTTCACTAACCCTAAGCCTAGCCCTAAACCTAACCCTAACCCCAACCCCACACCTTACCCTAAACTGTACGCTAATCCTGACACGTACACTGACACTAACAGGTGTCCTAACACATACCCTGACTCTAAAAGGTTTCCGTACCCTCACCTGTACCCTGAACCTTACTGGTTCACTAAACATAACCCTAGCCCTAAACATAACGCTAACACCAACCCTACACCATACCCTAACCCGTACACTAATCTTGACCCGTACACCAAAACTATGCAATGCCATCACACGTACTTTGACACTAACACGTTTCTGTACACTCATGTACCATAAAACTTACCTGTTCGCTAACTCTAACCCTAGCCCTAAACTTAACCCTAACGCCAACCCTATACATTACCCTAACCCGTACCCTAATCCTAACCCATACACTAACACTACAATTGCCCTAACAAGTACCTTGACCATAACAGTTTTCCGTACACTCAGCTGTACCCTAAACCATACCGTTTGCTATCCTTAACCCTAGACCTAAACGTAAAGCTAGCCCCATCCCTAAACCTTACCCTAACGCGTACCCAATCCTAACCAGTACACGAACACTAATCCATGCCTTAACACTTACCCTGACCGTAACACTTTTCCATACCCACAACTGAACCCTAAACCTTACCATTCACTAACCCTAACCCTAGGTCTAGCCCTAACCCTAAACGCAACCCCAACCCTACACCTAACCCTAACCTGTACCGTAATACTAATCCTTAAACTAACACTAAGCTGTGCCCTAACACGAACCCTGGCCCTAACGCATTTCCATACGCTCACCTGTACTCTAATGTTACCTATTCACTAACCCTAACACTAGCCCTAAACCTAAACCTAACCCCAACCCTACACCTACCCTAACCCATACCCTAATCATAACCCATACACTAACACTAACTCGTGCCCTAACACCTACCCTAACCCTACCCCTAACCCTACCCCTACCCCTAACCCTAACCCTAACACTAACCCTAACACTAACCCTAAACTTTACCATTTGTTAACCATAACCCTAGCCCCAAACCTAAACCTAACTACAACCCTACTCCTTACCCTAACACGTACACTAATCTTAACCCGTACACTAACACTAACCCAATACCGCACACGTACTTTGACAATAAGACATTTCCATATGCTCAGCTGTAACCTAAACCTTACGCGTTCACTAAAGTTAACCCCACCCCTAACACTAACCATAACGCCAACCCTACCAATTACCCTAACCCGTACCCTAATCCTAACCTGTAAAACCACACTAAACCCTGCCCTAACACGTACCCTGACACTAACACTTTTCCGTAACCTCACCTGTAACCTACACCTTACCGTTCGCTAACCCTAACCCTAGCCCTAAACCTAGACCAAACCCCAACCGTACACCTTACCCTAACCCGTATGCTAATCCTAAGCCATACACTAACACTGACACGTGTCCTAACACATACACTAACCCTAACACTTTTCTGTACCATCACCTGTACCCTAAACCTGACATTTCGCTAACCCTAACCCTAGCCATAAAGCTAACCCTAACCCTAACCCCAACCCTAAACCTTACCCAAACCGTACCCTAATCCTAACCAGTATACTAATACTAAGCCATGTCCTGACACGTACCCTGACACTAACACTTTTCCGTACCCTCACCTGTACCCTAAACCTTACCCATTCGTTAACCCTAACCCTAGCCCTAACCCTAGCCCTAACCCTAACCCCAACCCTAACCCGTACCCTAATCCCAACCCATACACTAACATTAACCCATGCCCTAACACGTACCCTGACCCTAACACTTTTCCGTATCCTCTCCTGTACCCTAAATCTTACCGTTCGCTAACCCTAACCCTAGCCCTAAACATAACTCTCACACCAACCTCACAGCATACCCTAACCTGTACACTAAACTTAACCCGTACAAAAAAACTAACCCATGCCCTCACATGTACTTTGACGGTAACACGTTTCCGTACGCTCCCGTGTACCGTAAACCTTACCTGTTTGCTAACTCTAACCCTAGCCCTAACCCTATCCATAACAACAACCCTACCCATTTCCCTAACCTGTACCCTAATCCTTACCCGTACACTAACACTAATCCATGCCCTAACACGTACCCTGACCCTAACACTTTTCCATACCCACTCCTGTACCCTAAATCTTACCATTCACTAACCCTAACCCTATGTCTAAACCTAACCCTAACCCCAACCCTACACCTAACCCTAACACGTACCCTACTCCGAATCCGTACACTAACACTAACCTGTGCCCTAACATGAACCCTGACCCTAACTCGTTTCCATAAGCTCACCTGTACCCTAAATGTTACCTATTCGCTAACCCTAACCCCAACCCTACACCTAAACATAACCCCAACCCTACACCTTTCCCTAACCCATACCCTAATCCTGACCCGTACTCTAACACTAACCCGTGCCCTAACACGTACCCTGACCCTAACACTTTTCCGTATCCTCTCCAGTACCCTAAATCTTACCGTTCGCTAAACCTAGCCCTTTCCCTAAACATAACGCTAACACCCACCTTACACCATACACTAACCCATACACTAATCTTACCCCGTACACCAAAATGAAGCAATGCCCTCACATGTACTTTGACACTAACACGTTTCCGTACCCTCCTGTGTACCGACAACCTTACCTGTTCGCTAACACTAACCCTAGGTCTAAGCCTAACACTATCCACAACCCTACACAAAATCCTAAGCCTTACCCTAATCTTAATCCGTACAATAACACTAACCTGTGCCCTAACACCAAGCCTGACCCTAACTCGTTTCCATATGCTTACCTGTACCCTGAATGTTACCTATTCGCTAACCCTAACCCTAACCCTAAACCTAACCCTAACCCCAATCCTACACCTTACCCTAATCCGTACTGTAATCCTAACCCGTACCCTATACTGATCCGTGCCCTGACACATACATGGACCATAACACTTTTCTGTAACCTCACCTGTACCCTAAACCTTACATTTCGCCAACCCTAACCCTAGCCCTAAAGCTAAATCTAACTCCAACACTACACCTTACCCTAACACGTACACTAATCTTAACCCGTACACTAACACTGACCCATTCCCGCAAATGTATTTTGACCCTAAAACATTTCCGTACCCTCCCCTGTAACCTAAACCTTACCCGGTCGCTAACCCTAACCCTAGCTCTAAATCTAACCCTAACGCCAACCCTACACCTTACCCTAAACAATACCCTAAACCTAAACCGTACACTGACACTAACCAGTGCCCTGAAACGTACCCTGACCCTAACACTTTTCCATACCCTCACCTGCACGCTAAACCTAATCGTTAGGTAACCCTAACTGTAGACTTAAACCTAACCCTAACACCAACCCTACACCCTATTCTAACCCGTACCCTATATTTAACCCTAACACTAACCCATGCCCTCACACGTACTTTGACACTAAAACGTCTCCATACACTCACATGTACCATAAGCCTTAACCGTTCACTAAACCTATCCCTAACCCTAACGCCAACCCTAACCATTACCCAAACCCATACCCTAATCCTAACAATACATTAACACTAACACATTTCCTAACACATAACCTGACCCAAATGCTTTTCCGTACCCTCAACTGTACCCTAAAACTTACCCGTTCACTAACCCTAAGCCTAGCCCTAAACCTAACCCTAACCCCAACCCCACACCTTACCCTAAACTGTACGCTAATCCTGACACGTACACTGACACTAACAGGTGTCCTAACACATACCCTGACTCTAAAAGGTTTCCGTACCCTCACCTGTACCCTGAACCTTACTGGTTCACTAACCGTAACCCTAGCCCTAAACATAACGCTAACACCAACCCTACACCATACCCTAACCCGTACACTAATCTTGACCCGTACACCAAAATTATGCAATGCCATCACACGTACTTTGACACTAACACGTTTCTGTACACTCATGTACCATAAAACTTACCTGTTCGCTAACTCTAACCCTAGCCCTAAACTTAACCCTAACGCCAACCCTACACATTACCCTAACCCGTACCCTAATCCTAACCCATACAGTAACACTACACGTGCCCTAACAGGTACCCTGACCATAACAGTTTTCCGTACACTCACCTGTACCCTAAACCATACCGTTTGCTATCCTTAACCCTAGACCTAAACGTAAAGCTAACCCCATCCCTAAACCTTACCCTAACGCGTACCCAATCCTAACCAGTACACTAACACTAATCCGTGCCTTAACACTTACCCTGACCCTAACACTTTTCCATACCCACACCTGAACCCTAAACCTTACCATTCACTAACCCTAACCCTAGGTCTAAACCTAACCCTAAATGCAACCCCAACCCAACACCTAACCCTAACATGTACCGTAATCCTAATCCTTAAACTAACACTAAGCTGTGCCCTAACACGAACCCGGGCCATAACGCATTTCCATACGCTCACCTGTACTCTAATGTTACCTATTCGCTAACCCTAACACTAGCCCTAAACCTAAACCTAACCCCAACCCTACACCATACCCTAACCCATACCCTAATCATAACCCATACACTAACACTAACTCGTGCCCTAACACCTACCCTAACCCTACCCCTAACCCTACCCCTACCCCTAACCCTAACCCTAACACTAACCCTAACACTAACCCTAAACTTTACCATTTGTTAACCATAACCCTAGCCCCAAACCTAAACCTAACTACAACCCTACTCCTTACCCTAACACGTACACTAATCTTAACCCGTACACTAACACTAACCCAATACCGCACACGTACTTTGACAATAAGACATTTCCATATGCTCAGCTGTAACCTAAACCTTACGCGTTCACTAAAGTTAACCCCACCCCTAACACTAACCATAACGCCAACCCTACCAATTACCCTAACCCGTACCCTAATCCTAACCTGTAAAACCACACTAAACCCTGCCCTAACACGTACCCTGATACTAACACTTTTCCGTAACCTCACCTGTAACCTACACCTTACCGTTCGCTAACCCTAACCCTAGCCGTAAACCTACACCAAACCCCAACCGTACACCTTACCCTAACCCGTATGCTAATCCTAAGCCATACACTAACACTGACACGTGTCCTAACACATACACTAACCCTAACACTTTTCTGTACCATCACCTATACCCTAAACCTGACATTTCGTTAACCCTAACCCTAGCCATAAAGCTAACCCTAACCCCAACCCTAAACCTTACCCAAACCGTACCCTAATCCTAACCAGTATACTAATACTAAGCCATGTCCTGACACGTACCCTGACCCTAACACTTTTCCGTACCCTCACCTGTACCCTAAACCTTACCCATTCGCTAACCCTAACCCTAGCCCTAGCCCTAGCCTTAACCCTAACCCCAACCCTACCCCTTACCCTCACCCGTACCCTAATCCCAACCCATACACTAACATTAACCCATGCCCTAACACGTACCCTGACCCTAACACTTTTCCGTATCCTCTCCTGTACCCTAAATCTTACCGTTCGCTAACCCTAACCCTAGCCCTAAACATAACTCTCACACCAACCTCACAGCATACCCTAACCCGTACACTAAACTTAACCCGTACAAAAAAACTAACCCATGCCCTCACATGTACTTTGACGGTAACACGTTTCCGTACGCTCCCGTGTACCGTAAACCTTACCCGTTTGCTAACTCTAACACTAGCCCTAACCCTAACCATAACAACAACACTACCCATTTCCCTAACCTGTACCCTAATCCTTACCCGTACACTAACACTAATCCATGCCCTAACACGTACCCTGACCCTAACACTTTTCCATACCCACTCCTGTACCCTAAATCTTACCATTCACTAACCCTAACCCTATGTCTAAACCTAACCCTAACCCCAACCCTACACCTAACCCTAACACGTACCCTAATCCGAATCTGTACACTAACACTAACATGTGCCCTAACATGAACCCTGACCCTAACTCGTTTCCATAAGCTCACCTGTACCCTAAATGTTACCTATTCGCTAACCCTAACCCCAACCCTACACCTAAACATAACCCCAACCCTACACCTTTCCCTAACCCATACCCTAATCCTGACCCGTACACTAACACTAACCCGTGCCCTAACATGTACCCTGACCCTAACACTTTTCCGTATCCTCTCCAGTACCCTAAATCTTACCGTTCGCTAAACCTAGCCCTTTCCCTAAACATAACACTAACACCCACCTTACACCATACTCTAACCCATACACTAATCTTATCCCGTACACCAAAATTAAGCAATGCCCTGACATGTACTTGGACACTAACACGTTTCCGTACCCTCCTGTGTACCGACAACCTTACCTGTTCGCTAACACTAACCCTAGGTCTAAGCCTAACACTATCCACAACCCTACACAAAATCCTAAGCCGTACCCTAATCCTAATCCGTACAATAACACTAACCTGTGCCCTAACACCAAGCCTGACCCTAACTCGTTTCCATATGCTTACCTGTACCCTGAATGTTACCTATTCGCTAACCCTAACCCTAACCCTAAACCTAACCCTAACCCCAATCCTACACCTTACCCTAATCCGTACTGTAATCCTAACCCGTACCCTATACTAATCCGTGCCCTGACACATACATGGACCATAACACTTTTCTGTAACCTCACCTGTACCCTAAACCTTACATTTCGCCAACCCTAACCCTAGCCCTAAAGCTAAATCTAACTCCAACACTACACCTTACCCTAACACGTACACTAATCTTAACCCGTACACTAACACTGACCCATTCCCGCAAATGTATTTTGACCCTAAAACATTTCCGTACCCTCCCCTGTAACCTAAACCTTACCCGGTCGCTAACCCTAACCCTAGCTCTAAATCTAACCCTAACGCCAACCCTACACCTTACCCTAAACAATACCCTAAAACTAAACCGTACACTGACACTAACCAGTGCCCTGAAACGTACCCTGACCCTAACACTTTTCCATACACTCACCTGCACGCTAAACCTAATCATTAGGTAACCCTAACTGTAGACTTAAACCTAACCCTAACACCAACCCTACACCCTATTCTAACCCGTACACTATATTTAAACCTAACACTAACCCATGCCCTCACACGTACTTTGACACTAAAACGTCTCCATACACTCACATGTACCATAAGCCTTAACCGTTCACTAAACCTATCCCTAACCCTAACGCCAACCCTAACCATTACCCTAACCCATACACTAATCCTAACCATACATTAACACTAACACGTTTCCTAACACATAACCTGACCCAAATGCTTTTCCGTACCCTCAACTGTACCCTAAAACTTACCCGTTCACTAACCCTAAGCCTAGCCCTAAACCTAACCCTAACCCCAACCCCACACCTTACCCTAAACTGTACGCTAATCCTGACACGTACACTGACACTAACAGGTGTCCTAACACATACCCTGACTCTAAAAGGTTTCCGTACCCTCACCTGTACCCTGAACCTTACTGGTTCACTAACCGTAACCCTAGCCCTAAACATAACGCTAACACCAACCCTACACCATACCCTAACCCGTACACTAATCTTGACCCGTACACCAAAATTATGCAATGCCATCACACGTACTTTGACACTAACACGTTTCCGTACACTCATGTACCATAAAACTTACCTGTTCGCTAACTCTAACCCTAGCCCTAAACTTAACCCTAACGCCAACCCTACACATTACCCTAACCCGTACCCTAATCCTAACCCATACACTAACACTACACGTGCCCTAACAGGTACCCTGACCATAACAGTTTTCCGTACACTCACCTGTACCCTAAACCATACCGTTTGCTATCCTTAACCCTAGACCTAAACGTAAAGCTAACCCCATCCCTAATCCTTACCCTAACGCGTACCCAATCCTAACCAGTACACTAACACTAATCCGTGCCTTAACACTTACCCTGACCCTAACACTTTTCCATACCCACACCTGAACCCTAAACCTTACCATTCACTAACCCTAACCCTAGGTCTAAACCTAACCCTAAATGCAACCCCAACCCAACTCCTAACCCTAACATGTACCGTAATCCTAATCCTTAAACTAACACTAAGCTGTGCCCTAACACGAACCCTGGCCCTAACGCATTTCCATACGCTCACCTGTACTCTAATGTTACCTATTCGCTAACCCTAACACTAGCCCTAAACGTAAACCTAACCCCAACCCTACACCTTACCCTAACCCAAACCCTAATCATAACCCATACACTAACACTAACTCGTGCCGTAACACCTACCCTAACCCTACCCCTAACCCTACCCCTAACACTAACTCTAACCCTAACACTAACCCTAACACTAACCCTAAACTTTACCATTTGTTAACCATAACCCTAGCCCCAAACCTAAACCTAACTACAACCCTACTCCTTACCCTAACACGTACACTAATCTTAACCCGTACACTAACACTAACCCAATACCGCACACGTACTTTGACAATAAGACATTTCCATATGCTCAGCTGTAACCTAAACCTTACGCGTTCACTAAAGTTAACCCCACCCCTAACACTAACCATAACGCCAACCCTACCAATTACCCTAACCCGTACCCTAATCCTAACCTGTAAAACCACACTAAACCCTGCCCTAACACGTACCCTGACACTAACACTTTTCCGTAACCTCACCTGTAACCTACACCTTACCGTTCGCTAACCCTAACCCTAGCCCTAAACCTAGACCAAACCCCAACCGTACACCTTACCCTAACCCGTATGCTAATCCTAAGCCATACACTAACACTGACACGTGTCCTAACACATACACTAACCCTAACACTTTTCTGTACCATCACCTGTACCCTAAACCTGACATTTCGCTAACCCTAACCCTAGCCATAAAGCTAACCCTAACCCTAACCCCAACCCTAAACCTTACCCAAACCGTACCCTAATCCTAACCAGTATACTAATACTAAGCCATGTCCTGACACGTACCCTGACACTAACACTTTTCCGTACCCTCACCTGTACCCTAAACCTTACCCATTCGTTAACCCTAACCCTAGCCCTAACCCTAGCCCTAACCCTAACCCCAACCCTAACCCGTACACTAATCCCAACCCATACACTAACATTAACCCATGCCCTAACACGTACCCTGACCCTAACACTTTTCCGTATCCTCTCCTGTACCCTAAATCTTACCGTTCGCTAACCCTAACCCTAGCCCTAAACATAACTCTCACACCAACCTCACAGCATACCCTAACCTGTACACTAAACTTAACCCGTACAAAAAAACTAACCCATGCCCTCACATGTACTTTGACGGTAACACGTTTCCGTACGCTCCCGTGTACCGTAAACCTTACCTGTTTGCTAACTCTAACCCTAGCCCTAACCCTATCCATAACAACAACCCTACCCATTTCCCTAACCTGTACCCTAATCCTTACCCGTACACTAACACTAATCCATGCCCTAACACGTACCCTGACCCTAACACTTTTCCATACCCACTCCTGTACCCTAAATCTTACCATTCACTAACCCTAACCCTATGTCTAAACCTAACCCTAACCCCAACCCTACACGTAACCCTAACACGTACCCTAATCCGAATCCGTACACTAACACTAACCTGTGCCCTAACATGAACCCTGACCCTAACTCGTTTCCATAAGCTCACCTGTACCCTAAATGTTACCTATTCGCTAACCCTAACCCCAACCCTACACCTAAACATAACCCCAACCCTACACCTTTCCCTAACCCATACCCTAATCCTGACCCGTACTCTAACACTAACCCGTGCCCTAACACGTACCCTGACCCTAACACTTTTCCGTATCCTCTCCAGTACCCTAAATCTTACCGTTCGCTAAACCTAGCCCTTTCCCTAAACATAACGCTAACACCCACCTTACACCATACACTAACCCATACACTAATCTTACCCCGTACACCAAAATGAAGCAATGCCCTCACATGTACTTTGACACTAACACGTTTCCGTACCCTCCTGTGTACCGACAACCTTATCTGTTCGCTAACACTAACCCTAGGTCTAAGCCTAACACTATCCACAACCCTACACAAAATCCTAAGCCGTACCCTAATCTTAATCCGTACAATAACACTAACCTGTGCCCTAACACCAAGCCTGACCCTAACTCGTTTCCATATGCTTACCTGTACCCTGAATGTTACCTATTCGCTAACCCTAACCCTAACCCTAAACCTAACCCTAACCCCAATCCTACACCTTACCCTAATCCGTACTGTAATCCTAACCCGTACCCTATACTGATCCGTGCCCTGACACATACATGGACCATAACACTTTTCTGTAACCTCACCTGTACCCTAAACCTTACATTTTGCCAACCCTAACCCTAGCCCTAAAGCTAATTCTAACTCCAACACTACACCTTACCCTAACACGTACACTAATCTTAACCCGTACACTAACACTGACCCATTCCCGCAAATGTATTTTGACCCTAAAACATTTCCGTACCCTCCCCTGTAACCTAAACCTTACCCGGTCGCTAACCCTAACCCTAGCTCTAAATCTAACCCTAACGCCAACCCTACACCTTACCCTAAACAATACCCTAAACCTAAACCGTACACTGACACTAACCAGTGCCCTGAAACGTACCCTGACCCTAACACTTTTCCATACCCTCACCTGCACGCTAAACCTAATCGTTAGGTAACCCTAACTGTAGACTTAAACCTAACCCTAACACCAACCCTACACCCTATTCTAACCCGTACCCTATATTTAACCCTAACACTAACCCATGCCCTCACACGTACTTTGACACTAAAACGTCTCCATACACTCACATGTACCATAAGCCTTAACCGTTCACTAAACCTATCCCTAACCCTAACGCCAACCCTAACCATTACCCAAACCCATACCCTAATCCTAACAATACATTAACACTAACACATTTCCTAACACATAACCTGACCCAAATGCTTTTCCGTACCCTCAACTGTACCCTAAAACTTACCCGTTCACTAACCCTAAGCCTAGCCCTAAACCTAACCCTAACCCCAACCCCACACCTTACCCTAAACTGTACGCTAATCCTGACACGTACACTGACACTAACAGGTGTCCTAACACATACCCTGACTCTAAAAGGTTTCCGTACCCTCACCTGTACCCTGAACCTTACTGGTTCACTAACCGTAACCCTAGCCCTAAACATAACGCTAACACCAACCCTACACCATACCCTAACCCGTACACTAATCTTGACCCGTACACCAAAATTATGCAATGCCATCACACGTACTTTGACACTAACACGTTTCCGTACACTCATGTACCATAAAACTTACCTGTTCGCTAACTCTAACCCTAGCCCTAAACTTAACCCTAACGCCAACCCTACACATTACCCTAACCCGTACCCTAATCATAACCCATACACTAACACTACACGTGCCCTAACAGGTACCCTGACCATAACAGTTTTCCGTACACTCACCTGTACCCTAAACCATACCGTTTGCTATCCTTAACCCTAGACCTAAACGTAAAGCTAACCCCATCCCTAAACCTTACCCTAACGCGTACCCAATCCTAACCAGTACACTAACACTAATCCGTGCCTTAACACTTACCCTGACCCTAACACTTTTCCATACCCACACCTGAACCCTAAACCTTACCATTCACTAACCCTAACCCTAGGTCTAAACCTAACCCTAAATGCAACCCCAACCCAACACCTAACCCTAACATGTACCGTAATCCTAATCCTTAAACTAACACTAAGCTGTGCCCTAACACGAACCCTGGCCCTAACGCATTTCCATACGCTCACCTGTACTCTAATGTTACCTATTCGCTAACCCTAACACTAGCCCTAAACCTAAACCTAACCCCAACCCTACACCATACCCTAACCCATACCCTAATCATAACCCATACACTAACACTAACTCGTGCCCTAACACCTACCCTAACCCTACCCCTAACCCTACCCCTAACCCTAACCCTAACCCTAACACTAACCCTAACACTAACCCTAAACTTTACCATTTGTTAACCATAACCCTAGCCCCAAACCTAAACCTAACTACAACCCTACTCCTTACCCTAACACGTACACTAATCTTAACCCGTACACTAACACTAACCCAATACCGCACACGTACTTTGACAATAAGACATTTCCATATGCTCAGCTGTAACCTAAACCTTACGCGTTCACTAAAGTTAACCCCACCCCTAACACTAACCATAACGCCAACCCTACCAATTACCCTAACCCGTACCCTAATCCTAACCTGTAAAACCACACTAAACCCTGCCCTAACACGTACCCTGACACTAACACTTTTCCGTAACCTCACCTGTAACCTACACCTTACCGTTCGCTAACCCTAACCCTAGCCCTAAACCTACACCAAACCCCAACCGTACACCTTACCCTAACCCGTATGCTAATCCTAAGCCATACACTAACACTGACACGTGTCCTAACACATACACTAACCCTAACACTTTTCTGTACCATCACCTATACCCTAAACCTGACATTTCGCTAACCCTAACCCTAGCCATAAAGCTAACCCTAACCCCAACCCTAAACCTTACCCAAACCGTACCCTAATCCTAACCAGTATACTAATACTAAGCCATGTCCTGACACGTACCCTGACCCTAACACTTTTCCGTACCCTCACCTGTACCCTAAACCTTACCCATTCGCTAACCCTAACCCTAGCCCTAGCCCTAGCCCTAACCCTAACCCCAACCCTACCCCTTACCCTCACCCGTACCCTAATCCCAACCCATACACTAACATTAACCCATGCCCTAACACGTACCCTGACCCTAACACTTTTCCGTATCCTCTCCTGTACCCTAAATCTTACCGTTCGCTAACCCTAACCCTAGCCCTAAACATAACTCTCACACCAACCTCACAGCATACCCTAACCCGTACACTAAACTTAACCCGTACAAAAAAACTAACCCATGCCCTCACATGTACTTTGACGGTAACACGTTTCCGTACGCTCCCGTGTACCGTAAACCTTACCCGTTTGCTAACTCTAACACTAGCCCTAACCCTAACCATAACAACAACCCTACCCATTTCCCTAACCTGTACCCTAATCCTTACCCGTACACTAACACTAATCCATGCCCTAACACGTACCCTGACCCTAACACTTTTCCATACCCACTCCTGTACCCTAAATCTTACCATTCACTAACCCTAACCCTATGTCTAAACCTAACCCTAACCCCAACCCTACACCTAACCCTAACACGTACCCTAATCCGAATCTGTACACTAACACTAACATGTGCCCTAACATGAACCCTGACCCTAACTCGTTTCCATAAGCTCACCTGTAACCTAAATGTTACCTATTCGCTAACCCTAACCCCAACCCTACACCTAAACATAACCCCAACCCTACACCTTTCCCTAACCCATACCCTAATCCTGACCCGTACACTAACACTAACCCGTGCACTAACATGTACCCTGACCCTAACACTTTTCCGTATCCTCTCCAGTACCCTAAATCTTACCGTTCGCTAAACCTAGCCCTTTCCCTAAACATAACGCTAACACCCACCTTACACCATACTCTAACCCATACACTAATCTTATCCCGTACACCAAAATTAAGCAATGCCCTCACATGTACTTGGACACTAACACGTTTCCGTACCCTCCTGTGTACCGACAACCTTACCTGTTCGCTAACACTAACCCTAGGTCTAAGCCTAACACTATCCACAACCCTACACAAAATCCTAAGCCGTACCCTAATCCTAATCCGTACAATAACACTAACCTGTGCCCTAACACCAAACCTGACCCTAACTCGTTTCCATATGCTTACCTGTACCCTGAATGTTACCTATTCGCTAACCCTAACCCTAACCCTAAACCTAACCCTAACCCCAATCCTACACCTTACCCTAATCCGTACTGTAATCCTAACCCGTACCCTATACTAATCCGTGCCCTGACACATACATGGACCATAACACTTTTCTGTAACCTCACCTGTACCCTAAACCTTACATTTCGCCAACCCTAACCCTAGCCCTAAAGCTAAATCTAACTCCAACACTACACCTTACCCTAACACGTACACTAATCTTAACCCGTACACTAACACTGACCCATTCCCGCAAATGTATTTTGACCCTAAAACATTTCCGTACCCTCCCCTGTAACCTAAACCTTACCCGGTCACTAACCCTAACCCTAGCTCTAAATCTAACCCTAACGCCAACCCTACACCTTACCCTAAACAATACCCTAAACCTAAACCGTACACTGACACTAACCAGTGCCCTGAAACGTACCTGACCCTAACACTTTTCCATACACTCACCTGCACGCTAAACCTAATTGTTAGGTAACCCTAACTGTAGACTTAAACCTAACCCTAACACCAACCCTACACCCTATTCTAACCCGTACACTATATTTAACCCTAACACTAACCCATGCCCTCACACGTACTTTGACACTAAAACGTCTCCATACACTCACATGTACCATAAGCCTTAACCGTTCACTAAACCTATCCCTAACCCTAACGCCAACCCTAACCATTACCCTAACCCATACACTAATCCTAACCATACATTAACACTAACACGTTTCCTAACACATAACCTGACCCAAATGCTTTTCCGTACCCTCAACTGTACCCTAAAACTTACCCGTTCACTAACCCTAAGCCTAGCCCTAAACCTAACCCTAACCCCAACCCCACACCTTACCCTAAACTGTACGCTAATCCTGACACGTACACTGACACTAACAGGTGTCCTAACACATACCCTGACTCTAAAAGGTTTCCGTACCCTCACCTGTACCCTGAACCTTACTGGTTCACTAACCGTAACTCTAGCCCTAAACATAACGCTAACACCAACCCTACACCATACCCTAACCCGTACACTAATCTTGACCCGTACACCAAAATTATGCAATGCCATCACACGTACTTTGACACTAACACGTTTCCGTACACTCATGTACCATAAAACTTACCTGTTCGCTAACTCTAACCCTAGCCCTAAACTTAACCCTAACGCCAACCCTACACATTACCCTAACCCGTACCCTAATCCTAACCCATACACTAACACTACACGTGCCCTAACAGGTACCCTGACCATAACAGTTTTCCGTACACTCACCTGTACCCTAAACCATACCGTTTGCTATCCTTAACCCTAGACCTAAACGTAAAGCTAACCCCATCCCTAAACCTTACCCTAACGCGTACCCAATCCTAACCAGTACACTAACACTAATCCGTGCCTTAACACTTACCCTGACCCTAACACTTTTCCATACCCACACCTGAACCCTAAACCTTATCATTCACTAACCCTAACCCTAGGTCTAAACCTAACCCTAAATGCAACCCCAACCCAACACCTAATCCTAACATGTACCGTAATCCTAATCCTTAAACTAACACTAAGCTGTGCCCTAACACGAACCCTGGCCCTAACGCATTTCCATACGCTCACCTGTACTCTAATGTTACCTATTCGCTAACCCTAACACTAGCCCTAAACGTAAACCTAACCCCAACCCTACACCTTACCCTAACCCAAACCCTAATCATAACCCATACACTAACACTAACTCGTGCCCTAACACCTACCCTAACCCTACCCCTAACCCTACCCCTAACCCTAACCCTAACCCTAACACTAACCCTAACACTAACCCTAAACTTTACCATTTGTTAACCATAACCCTAGCCCCAAACCTAAACCTAACTACAACCCTACTCCTTACCCTAACACGTACACTAATCTTAACCCGTACACTAACACTAACCCAATACCGCACACGTACTTTGACAATAAGACATTTCCATATGCTCAGCTGTAACCTAAACCTTACGCGTTCACTAAAGTTAACCCCACCCCTAACAGTAACCATAACGCCAACCCTACCAATTACCCTAACCCGTACCCTAATCCTAACCTGTAAAACCACACTAAACCCTGACCTAACACGTACCCTGACACTAACACTTTTACGTAACCTCACCTGTAACCTACACCTTACCGTTCGCTAACCCTAACCCTAGCCCTAAACCTAGACCAAACACCAACCGTACACCTTACCCTAACCCGTATGCTAATCCTAAGCCATACACTAACACTGACACGTGTCCTAACACATACACTAAACCTAACACTTTTCTGTACCATCACCTGTACCCTAAACTTGACATTTCGCTAACCCTAACCCTAGCCATAAAGCTAACCCTAACCCTAACCACAACCCTAAACCTTACCCAAACCGTACCCTAATCCTAACCAGTATACTAATACTAAGCCATGTCCTGACACGTACCCTGACCCTAACACTTTTCCGGACCCTCACCTGTACCCTAAACCTTACCCATTCGCTAACCCTAACCCTAGCCCTAGCCCTAGCGCTAACCCTAACCCCAACCCTACCCCTTACCCTCACCCGTACCCTAATTCCAACCCATACACTAACATTAACCCATGCCCTAACACGTACCCTGACCCTAACACTTTTCCGTATCCTCTCCTGTACCCTAAATCTTACCGTTCGCTAACCCTAACCCTAGCCCTAAACATAACTCTCACACCAACCTCACAGCATACCCTAACCCGTACACTAAACGTAACCCGTACAAAAAAACTAACCCATGCCCTCACATGTTCTTTGACGGTAACACGTTTCCGTACGCTCCCGTGTACCGTAAACCTTACCCGTTTGCTAACTCTAACACTAGCCCTAACCCTAACCATAACAACAACACTACCCATTTCCCTAACCTGTACCCTAATCCTTACCCGTACACTAACACTAATCAATGCCCTAACACGTACCCTGACCCTAACACTTTTCCATACCCACTCCTGTACCCTAAATCTTACCATTCACTAACCCTAACCCTATGTCTAAACCTAACCCTAACCCCAACCCTACACCTAACCCTAACACGTACCCTAATCCGAATCTGTACACTAACACTAAAATGTGCCCTAACATGAACCCTGACCCTAACTCGTTTCCATAAGCTCACCTGTAACCTAAATGTTACCTATTCGCTAACCCTAACCCCAACCCTACACCTAAACATAACCCCAACCCTACACCTTTCCCTAACCCATACCCTAATCCTGACCCGTACACTAACACTAACCCGTGCACTAACATGTACCCTGACCCTAACACTTTTCCGTATCCTCTCCAGTACCCTAAATCTTACCGTTCGCTAAACCTAGCCCTTTCCCTAAACATAACGCTAACACCCACCTTACACCATACTCTAACCCATACACTAATCTTATCCCGTACACCAAAATTAAGCAATGCCCTCACATGTACTTGGACACTAACACGTTTCCGTACCCTCCTGTGTACCGACAACCTTACCTGTTCGCTAACACTAACCCTAGGTCTAAGCCTAACACTATCCACAACCCTACACAAAATCCTAAGCCGTACCCTAATCCTAATCCGTACAATAACACTAACCTGTGCCCTAACACCAAACCTGACCCTAACTCGTTTCCATATGCTTACCTGTACCCTGAATGTTACCTATTCGCTAACCCTAACCCTAACCCTAAACCTAACCCTAACCCCAATCCTACACCTTACCCTAATCCGTACTGTAATCCTAACCCGTACCCTATACTAATCCGTGCCCTGACACATACATGGACCATAACACTTTTCTGTAACCTCACCTGTACCCTAAACCTTACATTTCGCCAACCCTAACCCTAGCCCTAAAGCTAAATCTAACTCCAACACTACACCTTACCCTAACACGTACACTAATCTTAACCCGTACACTAACACTGACCCATTCCCGCAAATGTATTTTGACCCTAAAACATTTCCGTACCCTCCCCTGTAACCTAAACCTTACCCGGTCGCTAACCCTAACCCTAGCTCTAAATCTAACCCTAACGCCAACCCTACACCTTACCCTAAACAATACCCTAAACCTAAACCGTACACTGACACTAACCAGTGCCCTGAAACGTACCCTGACCCTAACACTTTTCCATACACTCACCTGCACGCTAAACCTAATTGTTAGGTAACCCTAACTGTAGACTTAAACCTAACCCTAACACCAACCCTACACCCTATTCTAACCCGTACACTATATTTAACCCTAACACTAACCCATGCCCTCACACGTACTTTGACACTAAAACGTCTCCATACACTCACATGTACCATAAGCCTTAACCGTTCACTAAACCTATCCCTAACCCTAACGCCAACCCTAACCATTACCCTAACCCATACACTAATCCTAACCATACATTAACACTAACACGTTTCCTAACACATAACCTGACCCAAATGCTTTTCCGTACCCTCAACTGTACCCTAAAACTTACCCGTTCACTAACCCTAAGCCTAGCCCTAAACCTAACCCTAACCCCAACCCCACACCTTACCCTAAACTGTACGCTAATCCTGACACGTACACTGACACTAACAGGTGTCCTAACACATACCCTGACTCTAAAAGGTTTCCGTACCCTCACCTGTACCCTGAACCTTACTGGTTCACTAACCGTAACTCTAGCCCTAAACATAACGCTAACACCAACCCTACACCATACCCTAACCCGTACACTAATCTTGACCCGTACACCAAAATTATGCAATGCCATCACACGTACTTTGACACTAACACGTTTCCGTACACTCATGTACCATAAAACTTACCTGTTCGCTAACTCTAACCCTAGCCCTAAACTTAACCCTAACGCCAACCCTACACATTACCCTAACCCGTACCCTAATCCTAACCCATACACTAACACTACACGTGCCCTAACAGGTACCCTGACCATAACAGTTTTCCGTACACTCACCTGTACCCTAAACCATACCGTTTGCTATCCTTAACCCTAGACCTAAACGTAAAGCTAACCCCATCCCTAAACCTTACCCTAACGCGTACCCAATCCTAACCAGTACACTAACACTAATCCGTGCCTTAACACTTACCCTGACCCTAACACTTTTCCATACCCACACCTGAACCCTAAACCTTATCATTCACTAACCCTAACCCTAGGTCTAAACCTAACCCTAAATGCAACCCCAACCCAACACCTAATCCTAACATGTACCGTAATCCTAATCCTTAAACTAACACTAAGCTGTGCCCTAACACGAACCCTGGCCCTAACGCATTTCCATACGCTCACCTGTACTCTAATGTTACCTATTCGCTAACCCTAACACTAGCCCTAAACGTAAACCTAACCCCAACCCTACACCTTACCCTAACCCAAACCCTAATCATAACCCATACACTAACACTAACTCGTGCCCTAACACCTACCCTAACCCTACCCCTAACCCTACCCCTAACCCTAACCCTAACCCTAACACTAACCCTAACACTAACCCTAAACTTTACCATTTGTTAACCATAACCCTAGCCCCAAACCTAAACCTAACTACAACCCTACTCCTTACCCTAACACGTACACTAATCTTAACCCGTACACTAACACTAACCCAATACCGCACACGTACTTTGACAATAAGACATTTCCATATGCTCAGCTGTAACCTAAACCTTACGCGTTCACTAAAGTTAACCCCACCCCTAACAGTAACCATAACGCCAACCCTACCAATTACCCTAACCCGTACCCTAATCCTAACCTGTAAAACCACACTAAACCCTGACCTAACACGTACCCTGACACTAACACTTTTACGTAACCTCACCTGTAACCTACACCTTACCGTTCGCTAACCCTAACCCTAGCCCTAAACCTAGACCAAACACCAACCGTACACCTTACCCTAACCCGTATGCTAATCCTAAGCCATACACTAACACTGACACGTGTCCTAACACATACACTAAACCTAACACTTTTCTGTACCATCACCTGTACCCTAAACCTGACATTTCGCTAACCCTAACCCTAGCCATAAAGCTAACCCTAACCCTAACCACAACCCTAAACCTTACCCAAAGCGTACCCTAATCCTAACCAGTATACTAATACTAAGCCATGTCCTGACACGTACCCTGACCCTAACACTTTTCCGGACCCTCACCTGTACCCTAAACCTTACCCATTCGCTAACCCTAACCCTAGCCCTAGCCCTAGCGCTAACCCTAACCCCAACCCTACCCCTTACCCTCACCCGTACCCTAATTCCAACCCATACACTAACATTAACCCATGCCCTAACACGTACCCTGACCCTAACACTTTTCCGCATCCTCTCCTGTACCCTAAATCTTACCGTTCGCTAACCCTAACCCTAGCCCTAAACATAACTCTCACACCAACCTCACAGCATACCCTAACCCGTACACTAAACTTAACCCATACAAAAAAACTAACCCATGCTCTCACATGTACTTTGACGGTAACACGTTTCCGTACGCTCCCGTGTACCGTAAACCTTACCAGTTTGCTAACTCTAACCCTAGCCCTAACCCTAACCATAACAACAACCCTACCCATTTCCCTAACCTGTACCCTAATCCTTACCCGTACACTAACACTAATCAATGCCCTAACACGTACCCTGACCCTAACACTTTTCCATACCCACTCCTGTACCCTAAATCTTACCATTCACTAACCCTAACCCTATGTCTAAACCTAACCCTAACCCCAACCCTACACCTAACCCTAACACGTACCCTAATCCGAATCCGTACACTAACACTAACCTGTGCCCTAACATGAACCCTGACCCCAAATCGTTTCCATATGCTCACCTGTACCCTAAATGTTACCTATTCACTAACCCTAACCCCAACCCTACACCTAAACATAACCCCAACCCTACACCTTTCCCTAACCCATACCCTAATCCTGACCCGTACACTAACACTAACCCGTGCCCTAACACGTACCCTGACCCTAACACTTTTCCGTATCCTCTCCAGTACCCTAAATCTTACCGTTCGCTAAACCTAGCCCTTTCCCTAAACATAACGCTAACACCCACCTTACACCATACACTAACCCATACACTAATCTTACCCCGTACACCAAAATGAAGCAATGCCCTCACATGTACTTTGACACTAACACGTTTCCGTACCCTCCTGTGTACCGACAACCTTACCTGTTCGCTAACACTAACCCTAGGTCTAAGCCTAACACTATCCACAACCCTACACAAAATCCTAAGCCGTACCCTAATGCTAATCCGTACAATAACACTAACCTGTGCCCTAACACCAAGCCTGACCCTAACTCGTTTCCATATGCTTACCTGTACCCTGAATGTTACCTATTCGCTAACCCTAACCCTAACCCTAAACCTAACCCTAACCCCAATCCTACACCTTACCCTAATCCGTACTGTAATCCTAACCCGTACCCTATACTAATCCGTGCCCTGACACATACATGGACCATAACACGTTTCTGTAACCTCACCTGTACCCTAAACCTTACATTTCGCCAACCCTAACCCTAGCCCTAAAGCTAAATCTAACTCCAACACTACACCTTACCCTAACACGTACACTAATCTTAACCCGTACACTAACACTGACCCATTCCCGCAAATGTATTTTGACCCTAAAACATTTCCGTACCCTCCCCTGTAACCTAAACCTTACCCGGTCGCTAACCCTAACCCTAGCTCTAAATCTAACCCTAACGCCAACCCTACACCTTACCCTAAACAATACCCTAAACCTAAACCGTACACTGACACTAACCAGTGCCCTGAAACGTACCCTGACCCTAACACTTTTCCATACACTCACCCGCACGCTAAACCTAATCGTTAGGTAACCCTAACTGTAGACTTAAACCTAACCCTAACACCAACCCTACACCCTATTCTAACCCGTACCCTATATTTAACCCTAACACTAACCCATGCCCTCACACGTACTTTGACACTAAAACGTCTCCATACACTCACATGTACCATAAGCCTTAACCGTTCACTAAACCTATCCCTAACCCTAACGCCAACCCTAACCATTACCCTAACACATACGCTAATCCTAACCATACATTAACACTAACACGTTTCCTAACACATAACCTGACCCAAATGCTTTTCCGTACCCTCAACTGTACCCTAATACTTACCCGTTCACTAACCCTAAGCCTAGCCCTAAACCTAACCCTAACCCCAACCCCACACCTTACCCGAAACTGTACGCTAATCCTGACACGTACACTGACACTAACAGGTGTCCTAACACATACCCTGACTCTAAAAGGTTTCCGTACCCTCACCTGTACCCTGAACCTTACTGGTTCACTAACCGTAACCCTAGCCCTAAACATAACGCTAACACCAACCCTACACCGTACCCTAACCCGTACACTAATCTTGACCCGTACACCAAAATTATGCAATGCCATCACACGTACTTTGACACTAACACGTTTCCGTACACTCATGTACCATAAAACTTACCTGTTCGCTAACTCTAACCCTAGCCCTAAGCTTAACCCTAACGCCAACCCTACACATTACCCTAACCCGTACCCTAATCCTAACCCATACACTAACACTACACGTGCCCTAACAGGTACCCTGACCATAACAGTTTTCCGTACACTCACTTGTACCCTAAACCATACCGTTTGCTATCCTTAACCCTAGACCTAAACGTAAAGCTAACCCCATCCCTAAACCTTACCCTAACGCGTACCCAATCCTAACCAGTACACTAACACTAATCCGTGCCTTAACACTTACCCTGACCCTAACACTTTTCCATACCCACACCTGAACCCTAAACCTTACCATTCACTAACCCTAACCCTAGGTCTAAACCTAACCCTAAATGCAACCCCAACCCTACACCTAACCCTAACATGTACCGTAATCCTAATCCTTAAACTAACCCTAAGCTGTGCCCTAACACGAACCCTGGCCCTAACGCATTTCCATACGCTCACCTGTACTCTAATGTTACCTATTCGCTAACCCTAACACTAGCCCTAAACCTAAACCTAACCCCAACCCTACACCTTACCCTAACCCATACCCTAATCATAACCCATACACTAACACTAACTCGTGCCCTAACACCTACCCTAACCCTACCCCTAACCCTACCCCTCACCCTAACCCTAACACTAACCCTAACACTAACCCTAAACTTTACCATTTGTTAACCATAACCCTAGCCCCAAACCTAAACCTAACTACAACCCTACTCCTTACCCTAACACGTACACTAATCTTAACCCGTACACTAACACTAACCCAATACCGCACACGTACTTTGACAATAAGACATTTCCATATGCTCAGCTGTAACCTAAACCTTACGCGTTCACAAAACTTAACCCCACCCCTAACACTAACCATAACGCCAACCCTACCAATTACCCTAACCCGTACCCTAATCCTAACCTGTAAACCCACACTAAACCCTGCCCTAGCACGTACCCTGACACTAACACTTTTCCGTAACCTCACCTGTAACCTACACCTTACCGTTCGCTAACCCTAACCCTAGCTCTAAACCTAGACCAAACCCCAACCGTACACCTTACCCTAACCCGTATGCTAATCCTAAGCCATACACTAACACTGACACGTGTCCTAACACATACACTAACCCTAACACTTTTCTGTACCATCACCTGTACCCTAAACCTGACATTTCGCTAACCCTAACCCTAGCCATAAAGCTAACCCTAACCCTAAACCCAACCCTAAACCTTACCCAAACCGTACCCTAATCCTAACCAGTATACTAATACTAAGCCATGTCCTGACACGTACCCTGACACTAACACTTTTCCGTACCCTCACCTATACCCTAAACCTTACCCATTCGTTAACCCTAACCCTAGCCCTAGCCCTAGCCCTAACCCTAACCCCAACCCTAACCCGTACCCTAATCCCAACCCATACACTAACATTAACCCATGCCCTAACACGTACCCTGACCCTAACACTTTTCCGTATCCTCTCCTGTACCCTAAATCTTACCGTTCGCTAACCCTAACCCTAGCCCTAAACATAACTCTCACACCAACCTCACAGCATACCCTAACCTGTACACTAAACTTAACCCATACAAAAAAACTAACCCATGCTCTCACATGTACTTTGACGGTAACACGTTTCCGTACGCTCCCGTGTACCGTAAACCTTACCCGTTTGCTAACTCTAACCCTAGCCCTAACCCTAACCATAACAACAACCCTACCCATTTCCCTAACCTGAACCCTAATCCTTACCCGTACACTAACACTAATCAATGCCCTAACACGTACCCTGACCCTAACACTTTTCCATACCCACTCCTGTACCCTAAATCTTACCATTCACTAACCCTAACCCTATGTCTAAACCTAACCCTAACCCCAACCCTACACCTAACCCTAACACGTACCCTAATCCGAATCCGTACACTAACACTAACCTGTGCCCTAACATGAACCCTGACCCCAAATCGTTTCCATAAGCTCACCTGTACCCTAAATGTTACCTATTCGCTAACCCTAACCCCAACCCTACACCTAAACATAACCCCAACCCTACACCTTTCCCTAACCAATACCCTAATCCTGACCCGTACACTAACACTAACCCGTGCCCTAACACGTACCCTGACCCTAACACTTTTCCGTATCCTCTCCAGTACCCTAAATCTTACCGTTCGCTAAACCTAGCCCTTTCCCTAAACATAACGCTAACACCCACCTTACACCATACACTAACCCATACACTAATCTTACCCCGTACACCAAAATGAAGCAATGCCCTCACATGTACTTTGACACTAACACGTTTTCGTACCCTCCTGTGTACCGACAACCTTACCTGTTCGCTAACACTAACCCTAGGTCTAAGCCTAACACTATCCACAACCCTACACAAAATCCTAAGCCGTACCCTAATCTTAATCCGTACAATAACACTAACCTGTGCCCTAACACCAAGCCTGACCCTAACTCGTTTCCATATGCTTACCTGTACCCTGAATGTTACCTATTCGCTAACCCTAACCCTAACCCTAACCCTAACCCCAATCCTACACCTTACCCTAATCCGTACTGTAATCCTAACCCGTACCCTATACAAATCCGTGCCCTGACACATACATGGACCATAACACTTTTCTGTAACCTCACCTGTACCCTAAACCTTACATTTCGCCAACCCTAACCCTAGCCCTAAAGCTAAATCTAACTCCAACACTACACCTTACCCTAACACGTACACTAATCTTAACCCGTACACTAACACTGACCCATTCCCGCAAATGTATTTTGACCCTAAAACATTTCCGTACCCTCCCCTGTAACCTAAACCTTACCCGGTCGCTAACCCTAACCCTAGCTCTAAATCTAACCCTAACGCCAACCCTACACCTTACCCTAAACAATACCCTAAACCTAAACCGTACACTGACACTAACCAGTGCCCTGAAACGTACCCTGACCCTAACACTTTTCCATACCCTCACCTGCACGCTAAACCTAATCGTTAGGTAACCCTAACTGTAGACTTAAACCTAACCCTAACACCAACCCTACACCCTATTCTAACCCGTACCCTATATTTAACCCTAACACTAACCCATGCCCTCACACGTACTTTGACACTAAAACGTCTCCATACACTCACATGTACCATAAGCCTTAACCGTTCACTAAATCTATCCCTAACCCTAACGCCAACTCTAACCATTACCCTAACCCATACACTAACCCTAACCATACATTAACACTAACACGTTTCCTAACACATAACCTGACCCAAATGCTTTTCCGTACCCTCAACTGTACCCTAAAACTTACCCGTTCACTAACCCTAAGCCTAGCCCTAAACCTAACCCTAACCCCAACCCCACACCTTACCCTAAACTGTACGCTAATCCTGACACGTACACTGACACTAACAGGTGTCCTAACACATACCCTGACTCTAAAAGGTTTCCGTACCCTCACCTGTACCCTGAACCTTACTGGTTCACTAACCGTAACCCTAGCCCTAAACATAACGCTAACACCAACCCTACACCATACCCTAACCCGTACACTAATCTTGACCCGTACACCAAAATTATGCAATGCCATCACACGTACTTTGACACTAACACGTTTCCGTACACTCATGTACCATAAAACTTACCTGTTCGCTAACTCTAACCCTAGCCCTAAACTTAACCCTAACGCCAACCGTACACATTACCCTAACCCGTACCCTAATCCTAACCCATAAACTAACACTACACGTGCCCTAACAGGTACCCTGACCATAACAGTTTTCCATACACTCACCTGTACCCTAAACCATACCGTTTGCTATCCTTAACACTAGACCTAAACGTAAAGCTAACCCCATCCCTAAACCTTACCCTAACGCGTACCCAATCCTAACCAGTACACTAACACTAATCCATGCCTTAACAATTACCCTGATCGTAACCCTTTTCCATACCCACACCTGAACCCTAAACCTTACCATTCACTAACCCTAACCCTAGGTCTAAACCTAACCCTAAACGCAACCCCAACCCTACACCTAACCCTAACATGTACCGCAATCCTAATCCTTAAACTAACACTAAGCTGTGCCCTAACACGAACCCTGGCCCTAACGCATTTCAGTACGCTCACCTGTACTCTAATGTTACCTATTCGCTAACCCTAACACTAGTCCTAAACCTAAACCTAACCCCAACCCTACACCTTACCCTAACCCATACCCTAATCATAACCCATACACTAACACTAACTCGTGCCCTAACACCTACCCTAAACCTACCCCTAACCCTACCCCTACCCCTAACCCTAACCCTAACACTAACCCTAACACTAACCCTAAACATTACCATTTGTTAAGCATAACCCTAGCCCCAAACCTAAACCTAACTACAACCCTACTCCTTACCCTAACACATACACTAATCTTAACCCGTACACTAACTCTAACCCAATACCGCACACGTACTTTGACAATAAGACATTTCCATATGCTCAGCTGTAACCTAAACCTTACGCGTTCACTAAACTTAACCCCACCCCTAACACTAACCATAACGCCAACCCTACCAATTACCCTAACCCGTACCCTAATCCTAACCTGTAAACCCACACTAAACCCTGCCCTAACACGTACCCTGAACCTAACACTTTTCCGTAACCTCACCTGTAACCTACACCTTACCGTTCGCTAACCCTAACCCTAGCCCTAAACCTAGACCAAACCCCAACCGTACACCTTACCCTAACCCGTATGCTAATCCTAAGCCACACACTAATACTGACACGTGTCCTAACACATACACTAACCCTAACACTTTTCTGTACCATCACCTGTACCCTAAACCTGACATTTCGCTAACCCTAACCCTAGCCATAAAGCTAACCCTAACCCTAACCCCAACCCTAAACCTTACCCAAACCGTACCCTAATCCTAACCAGTATACTAATACTAAGCCATGTCCTGACACGTACCCTGACCCTAACACTTTTCCGTACCCTCACCTGTACCCTAAACCTTACCCATTCGCTAACCCTAACCCTAGCCCTAGCCCTAGCCCTAACCCTAACCACAACCCTACCCCTTACCCTCACCCGTACCCTAATCCCAACCCATACACTAACATTAACCCATGCCCTAACACGTAACCTGTCCCTAACACTTTTCCGTATCCTCTCCTGTACCCTAAATCTTACCGTTCGCTAACCCTAACCCTAGCCCTAAACATAACTCTCACACCAACCTCACAGCATACCCTAACCCGTACACTAAACTTAACCCATACAAAAAAACTAACCCATGCCCTCACATGTACTTTGACGGTAACACGTTTCCGTACGCTCCCGTGTACCGTAAAGTTTACCCGTTTGCTAACTCTAACCCTAGCCCTAACCCTAACCATAACAACAACCCTACCCATTTCCCTAACCTGTACCCTATTCCTTACCCGTACACTAACACTAATCAATGCCCTAATACGTACCCTGACCCTAACACTTTTCCATACCCACTCCTGTACCCTAAATCTTACCATTCGCTAACCCTAACCCTATGTCTAAACCTAACCCTAACCCCAACCCTACACCTAACCCTAACACGTACCCTAATCCGAATCCGTACACTAACACTAACCTGTGCCCTAACATGAACCCTGACCCTAACTCGTTTCCATAAGCTCAACTGTATCTTAAATGTTACCTATTCGCTAACCCTAACCCGAACCCTACTCCTAAACATAACCCCAACCCTACACCTTTTCCTAACCCATACGCTAATCCTAACCCATACACTAAAACTAACCCATGCCCTAACACGTACCCTGACCCTAACACTTTTCCATATCCTCTCCAGTACCCTAAATCTTACCGTTCGCTAAACCTAGCCCTTTCCCTAAACATAACTCTAACAGCAACCTTACACTATACCCTAACCCATACACTAATCTTACCCCGTACACCAAAATTAAGCAATGCCCTCACATGTACTTTGACACTAACACGTTTCCGTACAAGCCTGTGTACTGTAAACCTTACCTGTTCGCTAACACTAACCCTAGGTCTAAGCCTAACACTATCCACAACCCTACACAAAATCCTAAGCCGTACCCTAATCTTAATCCGTACAATAACACTAACCTGTGCCCTAACACCAAGCCTGACCCTAACTCGTTTCCATATGCTTACCTGTACCCTGAATGTTACCTATTCGCTAACCCTAACCCTAACCCTAACCCTAACCCCAATCCTACACCTTACCCTAATCCGTACTGTAATCCTAACCCGTACCCTATACAAATCCGTGCCCTGACACATACATGGACCATAACACTTTTCTGTAACCTCACCTGTACCCTAAACCTTACATTTCGCCAACCCTAACCCTAGCCCTAAAGCTAAATCTAACTCCAACACTACACCTTACCCTAACACGTACACTAATCTTAACCCGTACACTAACACTGACCCATTCCCGCAAATGTATTTTGACCCTAAAACATTTCCGTACCCTCCCCTGTAACCTAAACCTTACCCGGTCGTTAACCCTAACCCTAGCTCTAAATCTAACCCTAACGCCAACCCTACACCTTACCCTAAACAATACCCTAAACCTAAACCGTACACTGACACTAACCAGTGCCCTGAAACGTACCCTGACCCTAACACTTTTCCATACCCTCACCTGCACGCTAAACCTAATCATCAGGTAACCCTAACTGTAGACTTAAACCTAACCCTAACACCAACCCTACACCCTATTCTAACCCGTACCCTATATTTAACCCTAACACTAACCCATGCCCTCACACGTACTTTGACACTAAAACGTCTCCATACACTCACATGTACCATAAGCCTTAACCGTTCACTAAATCTATCCCTAACCCTAACGCCAACTCTAACCATTACCCTAACCCATACACTAACCCTAACCATACATTAACACTAACACGTTTCCTAACACATAACCTGACCCAAATGCTTTTCCGTACCCTCAACTGTACCCTAAAACTTACCCGTTCACTAACCCTAAGCCTAGCCCTAAACCTAACCCTAACCCCAACCCCACACCTTACCCTAAACTGTACGCTAATCCTGACACGTACACTGACACTAACAGGTGTCCTAACACATACCCTGACTCTAAAAGGTTTCCGTACCCTCACCTGTACCCTGAACCTTACTGGTTCACTAACCGTAACCCTAGCCCTAAACATAACGCTAACACCAACCCTACACCATACCCTAACCCGTACACTAATCTTGACCCGTACACCAAAATTATGCAATGCCATCACACGTACTTTGACACTAACACGTTTCCGTACACTCATGTACCATAAAACTTACCTGTTCGCTAACTCTAACCCTAGCCCTAAACTTAACCCTAACGCCAACCGTACACATTACCCTAACCCGTACCCTAATCCTAACCCATAAACTAACACTACACGTGCCCTAACAGGTACCCTGACCATAACAGTTTTCCATACACTCACCTGTACCCTAAACCATACCGTTTGCTATCCTTAACACTAGACCTAAACGTAAAGCTAACCCCATCCCTAAACCTTACCCTAACGCGTACCCAATCCTAACCAGTACACTAACACTAATCCATGCCTTAACAATTACCCTGATCGTAACCCTTTTCCATACCCACACCTGAACCCTAAACCTTACCATTCACTAACCCTAACCCTAGGTCTAAACCTAACCCTAAACGCAACCCCAACCCTACACCTAACCCTAACATGTACCGTAATCCTAATCCTTAAACTAACACTAAGCTGTGCCCTAACACGAACCCTGGCCCTAACGCATTTCAGTACGCTCACCTGTACTCTAATGTTACCTATTCGCTAACCCTAACACTAGTCCTAAACCTAAACCTAACCCCAACCCTACACCTTACCCTAACCCATACCCTAATCATAACCCATACACTAACACTAACTCGTGCCCTAACACCTACCCTAAACCTACCCCTAACCCTAACCCTACCCCTAACCCTAACCCTAACACTAACCCTAACACTAACCCTAAACATTACCATTTGTTAAGCATAACCCTAGCCCCAAACCTAAACCTAACTACAACCCTACTCCTTACCCTAACACATACACTAATCTTAACCTGTACACTAACACTAACCCAATACCGCACACGTACTTTGACAATAAGACATTTCCATATGCTCAGCTGTAACCTAAACCTTACGCGTTCACTAAACTTAACCCCACCCCTAACACTAACCATAACGCCAACCCTACCAATTACCCTAACCCGTACCCTAATCCTAACCTGTAAACCCACACTAAACCCTGCCCTAACACGTACCCTGAACCTAACACTTTTCCGTAACCTCACCTGTAACCTACACCTTACCGTTCGCTAACCCTAACCCTAGCCCTAAACCTAGACCAAACCCCAACCGTACACCTTACCCTAACCCGTATGCTAATCCTAAGCCACACACTAATACTGACACGTGTCCTAACACATACACTAACCCTAACACTTTTCTGTACCATCACCTGTACCCTAAACCTGACATTTCGCTAACCCTAACCCTAGCCATAAAGCTAACCCTAACCCTAACCCCAACCCTAAACCTTACCCAAACCGTACCCTAATCCTAACCAGTATACTAATACTAAGCCATGTCCTGACACGTACCCTGACCCTAACACTTTTCCGTACCCTCACCTGTACCCTAAACCTTACCCATTCGCTAACCCTAACCCTAGCCCTAGCCCTAGCGCTAACCCTAACCCCAACCCTACCCCTTACCCTCACCCGTACCCTAATCCCAACCCATACACTAACATTAACCCATGCCCTAACACGTAACCTGTCCCTAACACTTTTCCGTATCCTCTCCTGTACCCTAAATCTTACCGTTCGCTAACCCTAACCCTAGCCCTAAACATAACTCTCACACCAACCTCACAGCATACCCTAACCCGTACACTAAACTTAACCCGTACAAAAAAACTAACCCATGCCCTCACATGTACTTTGACGGTAACACGTTTCCGTACGCTCCCGTGTACCGTAAAGTTTACCCGTTTGCTAACTCTAACCCTAGCCCTAACCCTAACCATAACAACAACCCTACCCATTTCCCTAACCTGTACCCTATTCCTTACCCGTACACTAACACTAATCAATGCCCTAAAACGTACCCTGACCCTAACACTTTTCCATGCCCACTCCTGTACCCTAAATCTTACCATTCGCTAACCCTAACCCTATGTCTAAACCTAACCCTAACCCCAACCCTACACCTAACCCTAACACGTACCCTAATCCGAATCCGTACACTAACACTAACCTGTGCCCTAACATGAACCCTGACCCTAACTCGTTTCCATAAGCTCAACTGTATCTTAAATGTTACCTATTCGCTAACCCTAACCCCAACCCTACACCTAAACATAACCCCAACCCTACACCTTTTCCTAACCCATACGCTAATCCTAACCCATACACTAAAACTAACCCATGCCCTAACACGTACCCTGACCCTAACACTTTTCCATATCCTCTCCAGTACCCTAAATCTTACCGTTCGCTAAACCTAGCCCTTTCCCTAAACATAACTCTAACAGCAACCTTACACTATACCCTAACCCATACACTAATCTTACCCCGTACACCAAAATTAAGCAATGCCCTCACATGTACTTTGACACTAACACGTTTCCGTACCAGCCTGTGTACTGTAAACCTTAACTGTTCGCTAACACTAACCCTAGGTCTAAGCCTAACACTATCCACAACCCTACACAAAATCCTAACCCGTACCCTAATCCTAATCCGTACAATATCACTAAATTGTGCCCTAACACCAAGCCTGACCCTAACTCGTTTCCATATGCTTACCTGTACCCTGAATGTTACCTATTCGCTAACCCTAACCCTAACCCTAAACCTAACCCTAAACCCAATCCTACACCTTACCCTAATCCGTACTGTAATCCTAACCCATACCCTATACTAATCCGTGCCCTGACACATACATGGACCATAACACTTTTCTGTAACTTCACCTGTACCCTAAACCTTACATTTTGCCAACCCTAACGCTAGCCCTAAAGCTAAATCTAACTCCAACACTACACCTTACCCTAACACGTACACTAATCTTAACCCGTACACTAACACTGACCCATTCCCGCAAATGTATTTTGACACTAAAACATTTCCGTACCCTCCCCTGTAACCTAAACCTTACCCGGTCGCTAACCCTAACCCTAGCTCTAAATCTAACCCTAACGCCAACCCTACATCTTACCCTAACCCATACCCTAATCCTAAACCGTACACTAACACTAACCAGTGCCCTGAAACGTACCCTGACCCTAACACTTTTCCATACCCTCACCTGCATGTTAAACCTAATCGTTAGGTAACCCTAACTGTAGACTTAAACCTAACCCTAACACCAACCCTACACCCTATTCTAACCCGTACCCTATATTTAACCCCTACACTAACGCTAACCCATGCCCTCACACGTACTTTGACACTAAAACGTCTCCATACACTCACATGTACCATAAGCCTTAACCGTTCACTAAACCTATCCCTAACCCTAACACCAACCCTAACCATTGCCCTAACCCATACCCTAATCCTAACCATACATTAACACTAACATGTTTCCTAACACATAACCTGACCCAAACGCTTTTCCGTACCCTCAACTGTACCCTAAAACTTACCCGTTCACTAACCCTAAGCCTAGCCCTAAACCTAACCCTAACCCCAACCCCACACCTTACCCTAAACTGTACGCTAATCCTGACACGTACACTGACACTAACAGGTGTCCTAACACATACCCTGACTCTAAAAGGTTTCCGTACCCTCACCTGTACCCTGAACCTTACTGGTTCACTAACCGTAACCCTAGCCCTAAACATAACGCTAACAGCAACCTTACACAATACCCTAAGCCGTACACTAATCTTGACCCGTACACCAAAATTATGCAATGCCATCACACGTACTTTGACACTAACACGTTTCCGTATACTCCTGTACCATAAAATTTACCTGTTCGCTAACTCTAACAGTAGCCCTAAACTTAACCCTAACGCCAACCCTACACATTACCCTAACACGTAACCTAATCCTAACCCATACACTAACACTACACGTGCCTTAACAATTACCCTGACCATAACAGTTTTCCGTACACTCACCTGTACCCTAAACCATACCATTTGCTATCCTTAACCCTAGACCTAAATGTAAAGCTAACCCCAACCCTAAACCTTACCCTAACACGTACCCAATCCTAACCAGTAGACTAACACTAATCCGTGCCTTAACACTTACCCTGACCCTAACACTTTTCCATACACACACCTGAACCCTAAACCTTACCATTCACTAACCCTAACCCTAGGTCTAAACCTAACCATAACCCCAACCCTACACCTAACCCTAACACGTACCCTAATCCGAATCCGTACACTAACACTAACCTGTGCCCTAAGATGAACCCTGACCCTAACTCGTTTCCATAAGCTCACCTATACCCGAAATGTTACCTATTCGCTACCCCTAACCCCAACCCTACACGTAAACATAACCCCAACCCTACACCTTTCCCTAACCCATACCCTAATCCTAACCCGTACACTAACACTAACCCGTGCCCTAACACGTACCCTGACCCTAACTCTTTTCCATATCCTCTCCAGTACCCTAAATCTTACTATTCTCTAAACCTATCCATTTCCCGAAACATAAAGCTAAAACCCACCTCACACCATACCCTAACCCATACACTAATCTTACCCCGTACACCAAAATTAAGCAATGCCCTCACATGTACTTTGACACTAACACGTTTCCGTACCCTCCTGTGTACCGAAAACCTTACCTGTTCGCTTACACTAACCCTAGGTCTAAGCCTAACACTATCCACAACCCTACACAAAATCCTAACCCGTACCCTAATCCTAATCCATACAATAACACTAACCTGTGCCCTAACACCAAGCCTGACCCTAACTCGTTTCCATATGCTTACCTGTACCCTGAATGTTACCTATTCGCTAACCCTAACCCTAAACCTAAACCTAACCCTAACCCCAATCCTACACCTTACCCTAATCCGTACTGTAATCCTAACCCGTACCCTATACTAATCCGTGCCCTGACACATACATGGACCATAACACTTTTCTGTAACTTCACCTGTACCCTAAACCTTACATTTTGCCAACCCTAACCCTAGCCCTAAAGCTAAATCTAACTCCAACCCTACACCTTACCCTAACACGTACACTAATCTTAACCCGTACACTAACACTGACCCATTCCCGCAAATGTATTTTGACCCTAAAACATTTCCGTACCCTCCCCTGTAACCTAAACCTTACCCGGTCGCTAACCCTAACCCTAGCTCTAAATCTAACCCTAACGCCAACCCTACATCTTACCCTAACCCATACCCTAATCCTAAACCGTACACTAACACTAACCAGTGCCCTGAAACGTACCCTGACCCTAACACTTTTCCATACCCTCACCTGCATGTTAAACCTAATCGTTAGGTAACCCTAACTGTAGACTTAAACCTAACCCTAACACCAACCCTACACCCTATTCTAACCCGTACCCTATATTTAACCCCTACACTAACGCTAACCCATGCCCTCACACGTACTTTGACACTAAAACGTCTCCATACACTCACATGTACCATAAGCCTTAACCGTTCACTAAACCTATCCCTAACCCTAACACCAACCCTAACCATTGCCCTAACCCATACCCTAATCCTAACCATACATTAACACTAACATGTTTCCTAACACATAACCTGACCCAAACGCTTTTCCGTACCCTCAACTGTACCCTAATACTTACCCGTTCACTAACCCTAAGCCTAGCCGTAAACCTAACCCTAACCCCAACCCCACACCTTACCCTAAACTGTACGCTAATCCTGACACGTACACTAACACTAACAGGTGTCCTAACACATACCCTGACGCTAAAAGTTTTCCGTACCCTCACCTGTACCCTAAACCTTACTTGTTCACTAACCGTAACCTAGCCCTAAACATAACGCTAACACCAACCCTACACCATACCCTAACCCGTACACTAATCTTGACCCGTACACCAAAATTATGCAATGCCATCACACGTACTTTGACACTAACACGTTTCTGTACACTCATGTACCATAAAACTTAACTGTTCGCTAACTCTAACCCTAGCCCTAAACTTAACCCTAACGCCAACCCTACACATTACCCTAACACGTAATCTAATCCTAACCCATACACTAACACTACATGTGCCCTAACACGTACCCTGACCCTAACACTTTTCCGTATCCTCTCCTGTACCCTAAATCTTACCGTTCGCTAACCCTAACCCTAGCCCTAAACATAACTCTCACACCAACTTCACAGCATACCCTAACCTGTACACTAAAGTTAACCCATACAAAAAAACTAACCCATGCTCTCACATGTACTTTGACGGTAACACGTTTCCGTACGCTCCCGTGTACCGTAAACCTTACCCGTTTGCTAACTCTAACCCTAGCCCTAACCCTAACCATAACAACAACCCTACCCATTTCCCTAAACTGTACCCTAATCCTTACCCGTACACTAACACTAATCAATGCCCTAACACGTACCCTGACCCTAACACTTTTCCATACCCACTCCTGTACCCTAAATCTTACCATTCACTAACCCTAACCCTATGTCTAAACCTAACCCTAACCCCAACCCTACACCTAACCCTAACACGTACCCTAATCCGAATCCGTACACTAACACTAACCTGTGCCCTAACATGAACCCTGACCCCAAATCGTTTCCATAAGCTCACCTGTACCCTAAATGTTACCTATTCGCTAACCCTAACCCCAACCCTACACCTAAACATAACCCCAACCCTACACCTTTCCCTAACCCATACCCTAATCCTGACCCGTACACTAACACTAACCCGTGCCCTAACACGTACCCTGACCCTAACACTTTTCCGTATCCTCTCCAGTACCCTAAATCTTACCGTTCGCTAAACCTAGCCCTTTCCCTAAACATAACGCTAACACCCACCTTACACCATACACTAACCCATACACTAATCTTACCCCGTACACCAAAATGAAGCAATGCCCTCACATGTACTTTGACACTAACACGTTTCCGTACCCTCCTGTGTACCGACAACCTTACCTGTTCGCTAACACTAACCCTAGGTCTAAGCCTAACACTATCCACAACCCTACACAAAATCCTAAGCCGTACCCTAATCTTAATCCGTACAATAACACTAACCTGTGCCCTAACACCAAGCCTGACCCTAACTCGTTTCCATATGCTTACCTGTACCCTGAATGTTACCTATTCGCTAACCCTAACCCTAACCCTAACCCTAACCCCAATCCTACACCTTACCCTAATCCGTACTGTAATCCTAACCCGTACCCTATACAAATCCGTGCCCTGACACATACATGGACCATAACACTTTTCTGTAACCTCACCTGTACCCTAAACCTTACATTTCGCCAACCCTAACCCTAGCCCTAAAGCTAAATCTAACTCCAACACTACACCTTACCCTAACACGTACACTAATCTTAACCCGTACACTAACACTGACCCATTCCCGCAAATGTATTTTGACCCTAAAACATTTCCGTACCCTCCCCTGTAACCTAAACCTTACCCGGTCGCTAACCCTAACCCTAGCTCTAAATCTAACCCTAACGCCAACCCTACACCTTACCCTAAACAATACCCTAAACCTAAACCGTACACTGACACTAACCAGTGCCCTGAAACGTACCCTGACCCTAACACTTTTCCATACCCTCACCTGCAGGCTAAACCTAATCGTTAGGTAACCCTAACTGTAGACTTAAACCTAACCCTAACACCAACCCTACACCCTATTCTAACCCGTACCCTATATTTAACCCTAACACTAACCCATGCCCTCACACGTACTTTGACACTAAAACGTCTCCATACACTCACATGTACCATAAGCCTTAACCGTTCACTAAATCTATCCCTAACCCTAACGCCAACTCTAACCATTACCCTAACCCATACACTAACCCTAACCATACATTAACACTAACACGTTTCCTAACACATAACCTGACCCAAATGCTTTTCCGTACCCTCAACTGTACCCTAAAACTTACCCGTTCACTAACCCTAAGCCTAGCCCTAAACCTAACCCTAACCCCAACCCCACACCTTACCCTAAACTGTACGCTAATCCTGACACGTACACTGACACTAACAGGTGTCCTAACACATACCCTGACTCTAAAAGGTTTCCGTACCCTCACCTGTACCCTGAACCTTACTGGTTCACTAACCGTAACCCTAGCCCTAAACATAACGCTAACACCAACCCTACACCATACCCTAACCCGTACACTAATCTTGACCCGTACACCAAAATTATGCAATGCCATCACACGTACTTTGACACTAACACGTTTCCGTACACTCATGTACCATAAAACTTACCTGTTCGCTAACTCTAACCCTAGCCCTAAACTTAACCCTAACGCCAACCGTACACATTACCCTAACCCGTACCCTAATCCTAACCCATAAACTAACACTACACGTGCCCTAACAGGTACCCTGACCATAACAGTTTTCCATACACTCACCTGTACCCTAAACCATACCGTTTGCTATCCTTAACACTAGACCTAAACGTAAAGCTAACCCCATCCCTAAACCTTACCCTAACGCGTACCCAATCCTAACCAGTACACTAACACTAATCCATGCCTTAACAATTACCCTGATCGTAACCCTTTTCCATACCCACACCTGAACCCTAAACCTTACCATTCACTAACCCTAACCCTAGGTCTAAACCTAACCCTAAACGCAACCCCAACCCTACACCTAACCCTAACATGTACCGTAATCCTAATCCTTAAACTAACACTAAGCTGTGCCCTAACACGAACCCTGGCCCTAACGCATTTCAGTACGCTCACCTGTACTCTAATGTTACCTATTCGCTAACCCTAACACTAGTCCTAAACCTAAACCTAACCCCAACCCTACACCTTACCCTAACCCATACCCTAATCATAACCCATACACTAACACTAACTCGTGCCCTAACACCTACCCTAAACCTACCCCTAACCCTACCCCTACCCCTAACCCTAACCCTAACACTAACCCTAACACTAACCCTAAACATTACCATTTGTTAAGCATAACCCTAGCCCCAAACCTAAACCTAACTACAACCCTACTCCTTACCCTAACACATACACTAATCTTAACCCGTACACTAACACTAACCCAATACCGCACACGTACTTTGACAATAAGACATTTCCATATGCTCAGCTGTAACCTAAACCTTACGCGTTCACTAAACTTAACCCCACCCCTAACACTAACCATAACGCCAACCCTACCAATTACCCTAACCCGTACCCTAATCCTAACCTGTAAACCCACACTAAACCCTGCCCTAACACGTACCCTGAACCTAACACTTTTCCGTAACCTCACCTGTAACCTACACCTTACCGTTCGCTAACCCTAACCCTAGCCCTAAACCTAGACCAAACCCCAACCGTACACCTTACCCTAACCCGTATGCTAATCCTAAGCCACACACTAATACTGACACGTGTCCTAACACATACACTAACCCTAACACTTTTCTGTACCATCACCTGTACCCTAAACCTGACATTTCGCTAACCCTAACCCTAGCCATAAAGCTAACCCTAACCCTAACCCCAACCCTAAACCTTACCCAAACCGTACCCTAATCCTAACCAGTATACTAATACTAAGCCATGTCCTGACACGTACCCTGACCCTAACACTTTTCCGTACCCTCACCTGTACCCTAAACCTTACCCATTCGCTAACCCTAACCCTAGCCCTAGCCCTAGCGCTAACCCTAACCCCAACCCTACCCCTTACCCTCACCCGTACCCTAATCCCAACCCATACACTAACATTAACCCATGCCCTAACACGTACCCTGACCCTAACACTTTTCCGTATCCTCTCCTGTACCCTAAATCTTACCGTTCACTAACCCTAACCCTAGCCCTAAACATAACTCTCACACCAACCTCACAGCATACCCTAACCCGTACACTAAACTTAACCCGTACAAAAAAACTAACCCATGCCCTCACATGTACTTTGACGGTAACACGTTTCCGTACGCTCCCGTGTACCGTAAAGTTTACCCGTTTGCTAACTCTAACCCTAGCCCTAACCCTAACCATAACAACAACCCTACCCATTTCCCTAACCTGTACCCTATTCCTTACCCGTACACTAACACTAATCAATGCCCTAAAACGTACCCTGACCCTAACACTTTTCCATACCCACTCCTGTACCCTAAATCTTACCATTCGCTAACCCTAACCCTATGTCTAAACCTAACCCTAACCCCAACCCTACACCTAACCCTAACACGTACCCTAATCCGAATCCGTACACTAACACTAACCTGTGCCCTAACATGAACCCTGACCCTAACTCGTTTCCATAAGCTCAACTGTATCTTAAATGTTACCTATTTGCTAACCCTAACCCCAACCCTACTCCTAAACATAACCCCAACCCTACACCTTTTCCTAACCCATACGCTAATCCTAACCCATACACTAAAACTAACCCATGCCCTAACACGTACCCTGACCCTAACACTTTTCCATATCCTCTCCAGTACCCTAAATCTTACCGTTCGCTAAACCTAGCCCTTTCCCTAAACATAACTCTAACAGCAACCTTACACTATACCCTAACCCATACACTAATCTTACCCCGTACACCAAAATTAAGCAATGCCCTCACATGTACTTTGACACTAACACGTTTCCGTACCAGCCTGTGTACTGTAAATCTTAACTGTTCGCTAACACTAACCCTAGGTCTAAGCCTAACACTATCCACAACCCTACACAAAATCCTAACCCGTACCCTAATCCTAATCCGTACAATATCACTAAATTGTGCCCTAACACCAAGCCTGACCCTAACTCGTTTCCATATGCTTACCTGTACCCTGAATGTTACCTATTCGCTAACCCTAACCCTAACCCTAAACCTAACCCTAAACCCAATCCTACACCTTACCCTAATCCGTACTGTAATCCTAACCCATACCCTATACTAATCCGTGCCCTGACACATACATGGACCATAACACTTTTCTGTAACTTCACCTGTACCCTAAACCTTACATTTTGCCAACCCTAACGCTAGCCCTAAAGCTAAATCTAACTCCAACACTACACCTTACCCTAACACGTACACTAATCTTAACCCGTACACTAACACTGACCCATTCCCGCAAATGTATTTTGACCCTAAAACATTTCCGTACCCTCCCCTGTAACCTAAACCTTACCCGGTCGCTAACCCTAACCCTAGCTCTAAATCTAACCCTAACGCCAACCCTACATCTTACCCTAACCCATACCCTAATCCTAAACCGTACACTAACACTAACCAGTGCCCTGAAATGTACCCTGACCCTAACACTTTTCCATACCCTCACCTGCATGTTAAACCTAATCGTTAGGTAACCCTAACTGTAGACTTAAACCTAACCCTAACACCAACCCTACACCCTATTCTAACCCGTACCCTATATTTAACCCCTACACTAACGCTAAACCATGCCCTCACACGTACTTTGACACTAAAACGTCTCCATACACTCACATGTACCATAAGCCTTAACCGTTCACTAAACCTATCCCTAACCCTAACACCAACCCTAACCATTGCCCTAACCCATACCCTAATCCTAACCATACATTAACACTAACATGTTTCCTAACACATAACCTGACCCAAACGCTTTTCCGTACCCTCAACTGTACCCTAAAACTTACCCGTTCACTAACCCTAAGCCTAGCCCTAAACCTAACCCTAACCCCAACCCCACACCTTACCCTAAACTGTACGCTAATCCTGACACGTACACTGACACTAACAGGTGTCCTAACACATACCCTGACTCTAAAAGGTTTCCGTACCCTCACCTGTACCCTGAACCTTACTGGTTCACTAACCGTAACCCTAGCCCTAAACATAACGCTAACAGCAACCTTACACAATACCCTAAGCCGTACACTAATCTTGACCCGTACACCAAAATTATGCAATGCCATCACACGTACTTTGACACTAACACGTTTCCGTATACTCCTGTACCATAAAATTTACCTGTTCGCTAACTCTAACAGTAGCCCTAAACTTAACCCTAACGCCAACCCTACACATTACCCTAACACGTAACCTAATCCTAACCCATACACTAACACTACACGTGCCTTAACAATTACCCTGACCATAACAGTTTTCCGTACACTCACCTGTACCCTAAACCATACCATTTGCTATCCTTAACCCTAGACCTAAATGTAAAGCTAACCCCAACCCTAAACCTTACCCTAACACGTACCCAATCCTAACCAGTAGACTAACACTAATCCGTGCCTTAACACTTACCCTGACCCTAACACTTTTCCATACACACACCTGAACCCTAAACCTTACCATTCACTAACCCTAACCCTAGGTCTAAACCTAACCATAACCCCAACCCTACACCTAACCCTAACACGTACCCTAATCCGAATCCGTACACTAACACTAACCTGTGCCCTAAGATGAACCCTGACCCTAACTCGTTTCCATAAGCTCACCTATACCCGAAATGTTACCTATTCGCTACCCCTAACCCCAAACCTACACGTAAACATAACCCCAACCCTACACCTTTCCCTAACCCATACCCTAATCCTAACCCGTACACTAACACTAACCCGTGCCCTAACACGTACCCTGACCCTAACTCTTTTCCATATCCTCTCCAGTACCCTAAATCTTACTATTCTCTAAACCTATCCATTTCCCGAAACATAAAGCTAAAACCCACCTCACACCATACCCTAACCCATACACTAATCTTACCCCGTACACCAAAATTAAGCAATGCCCTCACATGTACTTTGACACTAACACGTTTCCGTACCCTCCTGTGTACCGAAAACCTTACCTGTTCGCTAACACTAACCCTAGGTCTAAGCCTAACACTATCCACAACCCTACACAAAATCCTAACCCGTACCCTAATCCTAATCCATACAATAACACTAACCTGTGCCCTAACACCAAGCCTGACCCTAACTCGTTTCCATATGCTTACCTGTACCCTGAATGTTACCTATTCGCTAACCCTAACCCTAAACCTAAACCTAACCCTAACCCCAATCCTACACCTTACCCTAATCCGTACTGTAATCCTAACCCGTACCCTATACTAATCCGTGCCCTGACACATACATGGACCATAACACTTTTCTGTAACTTCACCTGTACCCTAAACCTTACATTTTGCCAACCCTAACCCTAGCCCTAAAGCTAAATCTAACTCCAACCCTACACCTTACCCTAACACGTACACTAATCTTAACCTGTACACTAACACTGACCCATTCCCGCAAATGTATTTTGACCCTAAAACATTTCCGTACCCTCCCCTGTAACCTAAACCTTACCCAGTCGCTAACCCTAACCCTAGCTCTAAATCTAACCCTAACGCCAACCCTACATCTTACCCTAACCCATACCCTAATCCTAAACCGTACACTAACACTAACCAGTGCCCTGAAACGTACCCTGACCCTAACACTTTTCCATACCCTCACCTGCATGTTAAACCTAATCGTTAGGTAACCCTAACTGTAGACTTAAACCTAACCCTAACACCAACCCTACACCCTATTCTAACCCGTACCCTATATTTAACCCCTACACTAACGCTAACCCATGCCCTCACACGTACTTTGACACTAAAACGTCTCCATACACTCACATGTACCATAAGCCTTAACCGTTCACTAAACCTATCCCTAACCCTAACACCAACCCTAACCATTGCCCTAACCCATACCCTAATCCTAACCATACATTAACACTAACATGTTTCCTAACACATAACCTGACCCAAACGCTTTTCCGTACCCTCAACTGTACCCTAATACTTACCCGTTCACTAACCCTAAGCCTAGCCGTAAACCTAACCCTAACCCCAACCCCACACCTTACCCTAAACTGTACGCTAATCCTGACACGTACACTAACACTAACAGGTGTCCTAACACATACCCTGACGCTAAAAGTTTTCCGTACCCTCACCTGTACCCTAAACCTTACTTGTTCACTAACCGTAACCTAGCCCTAAACATAACGCTAACACCAACCCTACACCATACCCTAACCCGTACACTAATCTTGACCCGTACACCAAAATTATGCAATGCCATCACACGTACTTTGACACTAAAACGTTTCCGTACACTCATGTACCATAAAACTTACCTGTTCGCTAACTCTAACCCTAGCCCTAAACTTAACCCTAATGCCAACCCTACACATTACCCTAACACGTAATCTAATCCTAACCCATACACTAACACTACATGTGCCCTAACAAGTACCCTGACCGTAACAGTTTTCCGTACACTCAACTGTACCCTAAACCATACCGTTTGCTATCCTTAACCCTAGACCTAAACGTAAAGCTAACCCCAACCGTAAACCTTACCCTAACACGTACCCAATCCTAACCAGTAGATTAACACTAATCCGTGCCTTAACACTTACCCTGACCCTAACACTTTTCCATACCCACACCTGAACCCTAAACCTTACCATTCACTAACCCTAACCCTAGGTCTAAACCTAACCCTAAACGCAACCCCAACCCTACACCTAACCCTAACATGTACACTAATCCTAATCCTTAAACTAACACTAAGCTGTGCCCTAACACGAACCCTGACCCTAACGCGTTTCCATACGCTCACCTGTACTCTAATGTTACCTATTCGCTAACCCTAACACTAGCCCTAAACCTAAACCTAACCCCAACCCTACACCTTACCCTAACCCATACCCTAATCATAACCCATACAGTAACACTAACTCGTGCCCTAACACCTACCCTAAACCTACCCGTAACCCTAACCCTAACCCTAACCCTAACACTAACCCTAAACTTTACCATTTGTTAACCATAACCCTAGCCCCAAACCTAAACCTAACTACAACCCTACTCCTTACCCTAACACGTACACTAATCTTAACCCGTACACTAACACTAACCCAATACTGCACACGTATTTTAACAATAAGACATTTCCGTATCCTCAGCTGTAACGTAAAACTTACCCGTTCACTAAACTTAACCCTACCCCTAAAACTAACCATAACGCCAACCCTACCAATTACCCTAACCCGTACCCTAATCCTAACCTGTAAACCCACACTAAACCCTGTGCTAACACGTACCCTGACCCTAACACTTTTCCGTAACCTCACCTGTACCCTACAACTTACTGTTCGCTAACCCTAACCCTAGCCCTAAACCTAGACCAAATCCCAACCGTACACCTTACCCTAACCTGTATGCTAATCCTAAGCCCAACACTAACACTGACACGTGTCCTAACACATACACTAACCCTAACACTTTTCTGTACCATCACCTGTACCCTAAACCTGACATTTGCTAACCCTAACCCTAGGCATAAAGCTAACCCTAACTCCAACCCTAAACTTTACCCAAACCGTACCCTAATCCTAACCCGTATACTAATACTAAGCCATGTCCTGACACGTACCCTGACCCTAACAATTTTCCGTACCCTCACCTGTACCCAAAATCTTACCCATTCGCTAACCCTAACCCTAGCCCTAGCCCTAGCCCTAACCCTAACGCCAACCCTACACCTTACCCTAACCCGTACCCTAATCCCAACCCATACACTAACATTAACCCATGCCCTAACATGTACACTGACCCTAACACTTTTCCGTATCCTCTCCTGTACCCTAAATCTTACCGTTCACTACCCCTAACCCTAGCCCTAAACATAACTCTCACACCAACCTCACAGCATACCCTAATCTGTACACTAAAATTAACCCGTACAAAAAAACTAACCCATGCCCTCATATGTACTTTGACTGTAACCAGTTTCCGTACGCTCCCGTGTACTGTAAAGCTTACCCGTTTGCTAACTCTAACCCTAGACCTAACCCTAACCATAACAACAACCCTACCCATTTCCCTAACCTGTACCCTAATCCTTACCCGTACACTAACACTAATCCATGCCCTAACACGTACCCTGACCCTAACACTTTTCCATACCCACTCCTGTACCCTAAATCTTACCATTCGCTAACCCTAACCCTATGTCTAAACCTAACCCTAACCCCAACCCTACACCTAACCCTAACACGTACCCTAATCCGAATCCGTACACTAACACTAACCCGTGCCCTAACTCGTACCCTGATCCTAACACTTTTCCGTATCCTCTCCAGTACCCTAAATCTTACCATTCCCTAAACCTAGCCCTTTCCCTAAACATAACGCTAACACCCACCTTACAATATACCCTAACCAATACAGTAATCTTACCCCGTACACCAAAATTAAGCAACGCCCTCACATGTACTTTGACACTAACACGTTTCCGTACCCTCCTGTGTACCGTAAGCCTTACCTGTTCGCTAACACTAACCCTAGGTCTAAGCCTCACACTATCAACAACCCTACACAAAATCCTAACCCGTACCCTTATCCTAATCCGTACAATAACACTAACCTGTGCCCTAACACCTAGCCTGACCCTAACTCGTTTCCATATGCTTACCTGTACCCTGAATGTTACCTATTCGCTAACCCTAACCCTAACCCTAAACGTAACCCTAACCCCAATCCTACACCTTACCCTAATCCGTACTGTAATCCTAACCCGTATCCTAATACTAATCCGTGCCATGACACATACATGGACCATAACAATTTTCTGTAACCTCACCTGTACCCTAAACCTTACATTTCGCCAACCCTAACATTAGCCCTAAAGCTAAATCTAACTCCAACCCTACAACTTACCCTAACACGTACACTAATCTTAACCCGTACACTAACACTGACCCATTCCCGCAAATGTATTTTGACCCTAAAACATTTCCGTACCCTCCCCTGTAACCTAAACCTTACCCGGTCGCTAACCCTAACCCTAGCTCTAAATCTAACCCTAATGCCAACCCTACACGTTACCCTAAACAATACCCTAAACCTAAACCGTACACTGACACTAACCAGTGCCCTGAAACGTACCCTGACCCTAACACTTTTCCATACCCTCACCTGCACGCTAAACCTCATCGTTAGGTAACCCTAACTGTAGACTTAAACCTAAACCTAACACCAACCCTACACCCTATTCTAACCCGTACCCTATATTTAACCCTAACACTAACCCATGCCCTCACACGTACTATGACACTAAAACGTCTCCATACACTCACATGTACCATAAGCCTTAACCGTTCACTAAACCTATCCCTAACCCTAACGCCAACCCTAACCATTACCCTAACCCATACCCTAATCCTAACCATACATTAACACTAACACGTTTCCTAACACATAACCTGACCCAAATGCTTTTCCGTACCCTCAACTGTACCCTAAAACTTACCCGTTCACTAACCCTAAGCCTAGCCCTAAACCTAACCCTAACCCCAACCCCACACCTTACCCTAAACTGTACGCTAATCCTGACACGTACACTGACACTAACAGGTGTCCTAACACATACCCTGACTCTAAAAGGTTTCCGTACCCTCACCTGTACCCTGAACCTTACTGGTTCACTAACCGTAACCCTAGCCCTAAACATAACGCTAACACCAACCCTACACCATACCCTAACCCGTACACTAATCTTGACCCGTACACCAAAATTATGCAATGCCATCACACGTACTTTGACACTAACACGTTTCCGTACACTCATGTACCATAAAACTTACCTGTTCGCTAACTCTAACCCTAGCCCTAAACTTAACCCTAACGCCAACCCTACACATTACCCTAACCCGTACCCTAATCATAACCCATACACTAACACTACACGTGCCCTAACCGGTACCCTGACCATAACAGTTTTCCGTACACTCACCTGTACCCTAAACCATACCGTTTGCTATCCTTAACCCTAAACGTAAACGTAAAGCTAACCCCATCCCTAAACCTTACCCTAAAGCATACCCAATCCTAACCAGTACACTAACACTAATCCGTGCCTTAACACTTACCGTGAACCTAACACTTTTCCATACCCACACCTGAACCCTAAACCTTACCATTCACTAACCCTAACCCTAGGTCTAAACCTAACCCTAAACGCAACCCCAACCCTACACCTAACCCTAACATGTACCGTAATCCTAATCCTTAAACTAACACTAAGCTGTGCCCTAACACGAACCATGGCCCTAACGCATTTCCATACGCTCACCTGTACTCTAATGTTACCTATTCGCTAACCCTAACACTAGCCCTAAACCTAAACCTAACCCCAACCCTACACCTTACCCTAACCCATACCCTAATCATAACCCATACACTAACACTAACTCGTGCCCTAACACCTACACAAACCCTACCCCTAACCCTACCCCTAACCCTAACCCTAACCCTAACACTAACCCTAACACTAACCCTAAACTTTACCATTTGTTAACCATAACCCTAGCCCCAAACCTAAACCTAACTACAACCCTACTCCTTACCCTAACACGTACACTAATCTTAACCCGTACACTAACACTAACCCAATACCGCACACGTACTTTGACGGTAAGACATTTCCATATGCTCAGCTGTAACCTAAACCTTACGCATTCACTAAACTTAACCCCACCCCTAACACTAACAATAACGCCAAACCTACCAATTACTCTAACCCGTACCCTAATCCTAACCTGTAAACCCACACTAAACCCTGCCCTAACACGTACCCTGACCCTAACACTTTTCCGTAACCTCACCTGTAACCTACACCTTACCGTTCGCTAACCCTAACCCTAGCCCTAAACCTAGACCAAACCCCAACCGTACACCTTACCCTAACCCGTATGCTAATCCTAAGCCATACACTAACACTGACACGTGTCCTAACACATACACTAACCCTAACACTTTTCTGTACCATCTCCTGTACCCTAAACTTGACATTTCGCTAACCCTAACCCTAGCCATAAAGCTAACCCTAACCCCAACCCTAAACCTTACCCAAACCGTACCCTAATCCTAACCAGTATACTAATACTAAGCCATGTCCTGACACGTACCCTGACCCTAACACTTTTCCGTACCCTCACCTGTACCCTAAACCTTACCCATTCTTTAACCCTAACCCTAGCCCGAGCCCTAGCCCTAACCCTAACCCAAACCGTACCCCTTACACTCACCCGTACCCTAATCCAAACCCATACACTAACATTAACCCATGCCCTAACACGTACCCTGACCCTAACACTTTTCCGTGTCCTCTCCTGTACCCTAAATCTTACCGTTCGCTAACCCTAACCCTAGCCCTAAACATAACTCTCACACCAACCTCACAGCATACCCTAACCCGTACACTAAACTTAACCCGTACAAAAAAACTAACCCATGCCCTCACATGTACTTTGACGGTAACACGTTTCCGTACGCTCCCGTGTACCGTAAACCTTACCCGTTTGCTAACTCTAACCCTAGCCCTAACCCTAACCATAACAACAACCCTACCCATTTCCCTAACCTGTACCCTAATCCTTACCCGTACACTAACACTAATCCATGCCCTAACACGTACCCTGACCCTAACACTTTTCCATACCCACTCCTGTACCCTAAATCTTACCATTCACTAACCCTAACCCTATGTCTAAACCTAACCCTAACCCCAACCCTACACCTAACCCTAACACATACCCTAATCCGAATCCGTACTCTAACACTAACCTGTCCCCTAACATGAACCCTGACCCTAACTCGTTTCCATAAGCTCACCTGTACCCTAAATGTTACCTATTCGCTAACCCTAACCCCAACCCTACACCTAAACATAACCCCAACCCTACACCTTTCCCTAACCCATACCCTAATCCTGACCCGTACACTAACACTAACCCGTGCCCTAACACGTACCCTGACCCTAACACTTTTCCGTATCCTCTCCAGTACCCTAAATCTTACCGTTCGCTAAACCTAGCCCTTTCCCTAAACATAACGCTAACACCCACCTTACACCATACACTAACCCATACACTAATCTTACCCCGTACACCAAAATGAAGCAATGCCCTCACATGTAATTTGACACTAACACGTTTCCGTACCCTCCTGTGTACCGACAACCTTACCTGTTCGCTAACACTAACCCTAGGTCTAAGCCTAACACTATCCACAACCCTACACAAAATCCTAACCCGTACCCTAATCCTAATCCATACAATAACACTAACCTGTGCCCTAACAACAAGCCTGACCCTAACTCGTTTCCATTTGCTTACCTGTACCCTGAATGTTACCTATTCGCTAACCCTAACCCTAAACCTAAACCTAACCCTAACCCCAATCCTACACCTTACCCTAATCCGTACTGTAATCCTAACCCGTACCCTATACTAATCCGTGCCCTGACACATACATGGACCATAACACTTTTCTGTAACTTCACCTGTACCCTAAACCTTACATTTTGCCAACCCTAACCCTAGCCCTAAAGCTCAATCTAACTCCAACCCTACACCTTACCCTAACACGTACACTAATCTTAACCCGTACACTAACACTGACCCATTCCCGCAAATGTATTTTGACCCTAAAACATTTCCGTACCCTCCCCTGTAACCTAAACCTTACCCGGTCGCTAACCCTAACCCTAGCTCTAAATCTAACCCTAACGCCAACCCTACATCTTACCCTAACCCATACCCTAATCCTAAACCGTACACTAACACTAACCAGTGCCCTGAAACGTACCCTGACCCTAACACTTTTCCATACCCTCACCTGCATGTTAAACCTAATCGTTAGGTAACCCTAACTGTAGACTTAAACCTAACCCTAACACCAACCCTACACCCTATTCTAACCCGTACCCTATATTTAACCCCTACACTAACGCTAACCCATGCCCTCACACGTACTTTGACACTAAAACGTCTCCATACACTCACATGTACCATAAGCCTTAACCGTTCACTAAACCTATCCCTAACCCTAACACCAACCCTAACCATTGCCCTAACCCATACCCTAATCCTAACCATACATTAACACTAACATGTTTCCTAACACATAACCTGACCCAAACGCTTTTCCGTACCCTCAACTGTACCCTAATACTTACCCGTTCACTAACCCTAAGCCTAGCCCTAAACCTAACCCTAACCCCAACCCCACACCTTACCCTAAACTGTACGCTAATCCTGACACGTACACTAACACTAACAGGTGTCCTAACACATACCCTGACGCTAAAAGTTTTCCGTACCCTCACCTGTACCCTAAACCTTACTTGTTCACTAACCGTAACCTAGCCCTAAACATAACGCTAACACCAACCCTACACCATACCCTAACCCGTACACTAATCTTGACCCGTACACCAAAATTATGCAATGCCATCACACGTACTTTGACACTAACACGTTTCCGTACACTCATGTACCATAAAACTTACCTGTTCGCTAACTCTAACCCTAGCCCTAAACTTAACCCTAACGCCAACCCTACACATTACCGTAACACGTAATCTAATCCTAACCCATACACTAACACTACATGTGCCCTAACAAGTACCCTGACCGTAACAGTTTTCCGTACACTCAACTGTACCCTAAACCATACCGTTTGCTATCCTTAACCCTAGACCTAAACGTAAAGCTAACCCCAACCGTAAACCTTACCCTAACACGTACCCAATCCTAACCAGTAGATTAACACTAATCCGTGCCTTAACACTTACCATGACCCTAACACTTTTCCATACCCACACCTGAAACCTAAAACTTACCATTCACTAACCCTAACCCTAGGTCTAAACCTAACCCTAAACGCAACCCCAACCCTACACATAACCCTAACATGTACACTAATCCTAATCCTTAAACTAACACTAAGCTGTGCCCTAACACGAACCCTGACCCTAACGCGTTTCCATACGCTCACCTGTACTCTAATGTTACCTACTCGCTAACCCTAACACTAGCCCTAAACCTAAACCTAACCCCAACCCTACACCTTACCCTAACCCATACCCTAATCATAACCCATACAGTAACACTAACTCGTGCCCTAACACCTACCCTAAACCTACCCGTAACCCTAACCCTAACCCTAACCCTAACACTAACCCTAAACTTTACCATTTGTTAACCATAACCCTAGCCCCAAACCTAAACCTAACTACAACCCTACTCCTTACCCTAACACGTACACTAATCTTAACCCGTACACTAACACTAACCCAATACTGCACACGTATTTTAACAATAAGACATTTCCGTATCCTCAGCTGTAACGTAAAACTTACCCGTTCACTAAACTTAACCCTACCCCTAAAACTAACCATAACGCCAACCCTACCAATTACCCTAACCCGTACCCTAATCCTAACCTGTAAACCCACACTAAACCCTGTGCTAACACGTACCCTGACCCTAACACTTTTCCGTAACCTCACCTGTACCCTACAACTTACTGTTCGCTAACCCTAACCCTAGCCCTAAACCTAGACCAAATCCCAACCGTACACCTTACCCTAACCTGTATGCTAATCCTAAGCCCAACACTAACACTGACACGTGTCCTAACACATACACTAACCCTAACACTTTTCTGTACCATCACCTGTACCCTAAACCTGACATTTGCTAACCCTAACCCTAGCCATAAAGCTAACCCTAACTCCAACCCTAAACTTTACCCAAACCGTACCCTAATCCTAACCCGTATACTAATACTAAGCCATGTCCTGACACGTACCCTGACACTAACAATTTTCCGTACCCTCACCTGTACCCAAAATCTTACCCATTCGCTAACCCTAACCCTAGCCCTAGCCCTCTCCCTAACCCTAACGCCAACCCTACACCTTACCCTAACCCGTACCCTAATCCCAACCCATACACTAACATTAACCCATGCCCTAACATGTACACTGAACCTAACACTTTTCCGTATCCTCTCCTGTACCCTAAATCTTACCGTTCACTACCCCTAACCCTAGCCCTAAACATAACTCTCACACCAACCTCACAGCATACCCTAATCTGTACACTAAAATTAACCCGTACAGAAAAACTAACCCATGCCCTCATATGTACTTTGACTGTAACCAGTTTCCGTACGCTCCCGTGTACTGTAAAGCTTACCCGTTTGCTAACTCTAACCCTAGCCCTAACCCTAACCATAACAACAACCCTACCCATTTCCCTAACCTGTACCCTAATCCTTACCCGTACACTAACACTAATCAATGCCCTAACACGTAACCTGACCCTAACACTTTTCCATACCCACTCCTGTACCCTAAATCTTACCATTCGCTAACCCTAACCCTATGTCTAAACCTAACCCTAACCCCAACCCTACACCTAACCCTAACACGTACCCTAATCCGAATTCGTACACTAACACTAACCCGTGCCCTAACTCGTACCCTGATCCTAACACTTTTCCGTATCCTCTCCAGTACCCTAAATCTTACCATTCCCTAAACCTAGCCCTTTCCCTAAACATAACGCTAACACCCACCTTACAATATACCCTAACCAATACAGTAATCTTACCCCGTACACCAAAATTAAGCAACGCCCTCACATGTACTTTGGCACTAACACGTTTCCGTACCCTCCTGTGTACCGTAAGCCTTACCTGTTCGCTAACACTAACCCTAGGTCTAAGCCTCACACTATCAACAACCCTACACAAAATCCTAACCCGTACCCTTATCCTAATCCGTACAATAACACTAACCTGTGCCCTAACACCTAGCCTGACCCTAACTCGTTTCCATATGCTTACCTGTACCCTGAATGTTACCTATTCGCTAACCCTAACCCTAACCCTAAACGTAACCCTAACCCCAATCCTACACCTTACCCTAATCCGTACTGTAATCCTAACCCGTATCCTAATACTAATCCGTGCCATGACACATACATGGACCATAACAATTTTCTGTAACCTCACCTGTACCCTAAACCTTACATTTCGCCAACCCTAACATTAGCCCTAAAGCTAAATCTAACTGCAACCCTACAACTTACCCTAACACGTACACTAATCTTAACCCGTACACTAACACTGACCCATTCCCGCAAATGTATTTTGACCCTAAAACATTTCCGTACCCTCCCCTGTAACCTAAACCTTACCCGGTCGCTAACCCTAACCCTAGCTCTAAATCTAACCCTAATGCCAACCCTACACGTTACCCTAAACAATACCCTAAACCTAAACCGTACACTGACACTAACCAGTGCCCTGAAACGTACCCTGACCCTAACACTTTTCCATACCCTCACCTGCACGCTAAACCTCATCATTAGGTAACCCTAACTGTAGACTTAAACCTAACCCTAACACCAACCCTACACCCTATTCTAACCCGTACCCTATATTTAACCCTAACACTAACCCATGCCCTCACACGTACTATGACACTAAAACGTCTCCATACACTCACATGTACCATAAGCCTTAACCGTTCACTAAACCTATCCCTAACCCTAACGCCAACCCTAACCATTACCCTAACCCATACCCTAATCCTAACCATACATTAACACTAACACGTTTCCTAACACATAACCTGACCCAAATGCTTTTCCGTACCCTCAACTGTACCCTAAAACTTACCCGTTCACTAACCCTAAGCCTAGCCCTAAACCTAACCCTAACCCCAACCCCACACCTTACCCTAAACTGTACGCTAATCCTGACACGTACACTGACACTAACAGGTGTCCTAACACATACCCTGACTCTAAAAGGTTTCCGTACCCTCACCTGTACCCTGAACCTTACTGGTTCACTAACCGTAACCCTAGCCCTAAACATAACGCTAACACCAACCCTACACCATACCCTAACCCGTACACTAATCTTGACCCGTACACCAAAATTATGCAATGCCATCACACGTACTTTGACACTAACACGTTTCCGTACACTCATGTACCATAAAACTTACCTGTTCGCTAACTCTAACCCTAGCCCTAAACTTAACCCTAACGCCAACCCTACACATTACCCTAACCCGTACCCTAATCATAACCCATACACTAACACTACACGTGCCCTAACCGGTACCCTGACCATAACAGTTTTCCGTACACTCACCTGTACCCTAAACCATACCGTTTGCTATCCTTAACCCTAAACGTAAACGTAAAGCTAACCCCATCCCTAAACCTTACCCTAACGCATACCCAATCCTAACCAGTACACTAACACTAATCCGTGCCTTAACACTTACCCTGAACCTAACACTTTTCCATACCCACACCTGAACCCTAAACCTTACCATTCACTAACCCTAACCCTAGGTCTAAACCTAACCCTAAACGCAACCCCAACCCTACACCTAACCCTAACATGTACCGTAATCCTAATCCTTAAACTAACACTAAGCTGTGCCCTAACACGAACCATGGCCCTAACGCATTTCCATACGCTCACCTGTACTCTAATGTTACCTATTCGCTAACCCTAACACTAGCCCTAAACCTAAACCTAACCCCAACCCTACACCTTACCCTAACCCATACCCTAATCATAACCCATACACTAACACTAACTCGTGCCCTAACACCTACCCAAACCCTACCCCTAACCCTACCCCTAACCCTACCCCTAACCCTAACACTAACCCTAACACTAACCCTAAACTTTACCATTTGTTAACCATAACCCTAGCCCCAAACCTAAACCTAACTACAACCCTACTCCTTACCCTAACACGTACACTAATCTTAACCCGTACACTAACACTAACCCAATACCGCACACGTACTTTGACGGTAAGACATTTCCATATGCTCAGCTGTAACCTAAACCTTACGCATTCACTAAACTTAACCCCACCCTTAACACTAACAATAACGCCAAACCTACCAATTACTCTAACCCGTACCCTAATCCTAACCTGTAAACCCACACTAAACCCTGCCCTAACACGTACCCTGACCCTAACACTTTTCCGTAACCTCACCTGTAACCTACACCTTACCGTTCGCTAACCCTAACCCTAGCCCTAAACCTAGACCAAACCCCAACCGTACACCTTACCCTAACCCGTATGCTAATCCTAAGCCATACACTAACACTGACACGTGTCCTAACACATACACTAACCCTAACACTTTTCTGTACCATCACCTGTACCCTAAACTTGACATTTCGCTAACCCTAACCCTAGCCATAAAGCTAACCCTAACCCCAACCCTAAACCTTACCCAAACCGTACCCTAATCCTAACCAGTATACTAATACTAAGCCATGTCCTGACACGTACCCTGACCCTAACACTTTTCCGTACCCTCACCTGTACCCTAAACCTTACCCATTCTTTAACCCTAACCCTAGCCCTAGCCCTAGCCCTAACCCTAACCCAAACCCTACCCCTTACCCTCACCCGTACCCTAATCCCAGCCCATACACTAACATTAACCCATGCCCTAACACGTACCCTGACCCTAACACTTTTCCGTGTCCTCTCCTGTACCCTAAATCTTACCGTTCGCTAACCCTAACCCTAGCCCTAAACATAACTCTCACACCAACCTCACAGCATACCCTAACCCGTACACTAAACTTAACCCGTACAAAAAAACTAACCCATGCCCTCACATGTACTTTGATGGTAACACGTTTCTGTACGCTCCCGTGTACCGTAAACCTTACCCGTTTGCTAACTCTAACCCTAGCCCTAACCCTAACCATAACAACAACCCTACCCATTTCCCTAACCTGTACCCTAATCCTTACCCGTACACTAACACTACTCCATGCCCTAACACGTACCCTGACCCTAACACTTTTCCATACCCACTCCTGTACCCTAAATCTTACCATTCACTAACCCTAACCCTATGTCTAAACCTAACCCTAACCCCAACCCTACACCTAACCCTAACACGTACCCTAATCCGAATCCGTACACTAACACTAACCTGTGCCCTAACATGAACCCTGACCCTAACTCGTTTCCATAAGCTCACCTGTACCCTACATGTTACCTATTCGCTAACCCTAACCCCAACCCTACACCTAAACATAACCCCAACCCTACACCTTTCCCTAACCCATACCCTAATCCTGACCCGTACACTAACACTAACCCGTGCCCTAACACGTACCCTGACCCTAACACTTTTCCGTATCCTCTCCAGTACCCTAAATCTTACCGTTCGCTAAACCTAGCCCTTTCCCTAAACATAACGCTAACACCCACCTTACACCATACACTAACCCATACACTAATCTTACCCCGTACACCAAAATGAAGCAATGCCCTCACATGTACTTTGACACTAACACGTTTCCGTACCCTCCTGTGTACCGACAACCTTACCTGTTCGCTAACACTAACCCTAGGTCTAAGCCTAACACTATCCACAACCCTACACAAAATCCTAAGCCGTACCCTAATCCAAATCCGTACAATAACACTAACCTGTGCCCTAACAACAAGCCTGACCCTAACTCGTTTCCATATGCTTACCTGTACCCTGAATGTTACCTATTCGCTAACCCTAACCCTAACCCTAAACCTAACCCTAACCCCAATCCTACACCTTACCCTAATCCGTACTGTAATCCTAACCCATACCCTATACTAATCTGTGCCCTGACACATACATGGACCATAACACTTTTCTGTAACCTCATCTGTACCCTAAACCTTACATTTCGCCAACCCTAACCGTAGCCCTAAAGCTAAATCTAACTCCAACCCTACACCTTACCCTAACACGTACACTAATCTTAACCCGTACACTAACACTGACCCATTCCCGCAAATGTATTTTGACCCTAAAACATTTCCGTACCCTCCCCTGTAACCTAAACCTTACCCGGTCGCTAACCCTAACCCTAGCTCTAAATCTAACCCTAACGCCAACCCTACACCTTACCCTAAACAATACCCTAAACCTAAACCGTACACTGACACTAACCAGTGCCCTGAAACGTACCCTGACCCTAACACTTTTCCATACCCTCACCTGCACGCTAAACCTAATCGTTAGGTAACCCTAACTGTAGACTTAAACCTAACCCTAACACCAACCCTACACCCTATTCTAACCCGTACCCTATATTTAACCCTAACACTAACCCATGCCCTCACACGTACTATGACACTAAAACGTCTCCATACACTCACATGTACCATAAGCCTTAACCGTTCACTAAACCTATCCCTAACCCTAACGCCAACCCTAACCATTACCATAACCCATACCCTAATCCTAACCATACATTAACACTAACACGTTTCCTAACACATAACCTGACCCAAATGCTTTTCCGTACCCTCAACTGTACCCTAAAACTTACCCGTTCACTAACCCTAAGCCTAGCCCTAAACCTAACCCTAACCCCAACCCCACACCTTACCCTAAACTGTACGCTAATCCTGACACGTACACTGACACTAACAGGTGTCCTAACACATACCCTGACTCTAAAAGGTTTCCGTACCCTCACCTGTACCCTGAACCTTACTGGTTCACTAACCGTAACCCTAGCCCTAAACATAACGCTAACACCAACCCTACACCATACCCTAACCCGTACACTAATCTTGACCCGTACACCAAAATTATGCAATGCCATCACACGTACTTTGACACTAACACGTTTCCGTACACTCATGTACCATAAAACTTACCTGTTCGCTAACTCTAACCCTAGCCCTAAACTTAACCCTAACGCCAACCCTACACATTACCCTAACCCGTACCCTAATCATAACCCATACACTAACACTACACGTGCCCTAACCGGTACCCTGACCATAACAGTTTTCCGTACACTCACCTGTACCCTAAACCATACCGTTTGCTATCCTTAACCCTAAACGTAAACGTAAAGCTAACCCCATCCCTAAACCTTACCCTAACGCATACCCAATCCTAACAAGTACACTAACACTAATCCGTGCCTTAACACTTACCCTGACCCTAACACTTTTCCATACCCACACCTGAACCCTAAACCTTACCATTCACTAACCCTAACCCTAGGTCTAAATCTAACCCTAAACGCAACCCCAACCCTACACCTAACCCTAAAATGTACCGTAATCCTAATCCTTAAACTAACACTAAGCTGTGCCCTAACACGAACCATGGCCCTAACGCATTTCCATACGCTCACCTGTACTCTAATGTTACCTATTCGCTAACCCTAACACTAGCCCTAAACCTAAACCTAACCCCAACCCTACACCTCACCCTAACCCATACCCTAATCATAACCCATACACTAACACTAACTCGTGCCCTAACACCTACCCAAACGCTACCCCTAACCCTACCCCTAACCCTAACCCTAACCCTAACACTAACCCTAACACTAACCCTAAACTTTACCATTTGTTAACCATAACCCTAGCCCCAAACCTAAACCTAACTACAACCCTACTCCTTACCCTAACACGTACACTAATCTTAACCCGTACACTAACACTAACCCAATACCGCACACGTACTTTGACGGTAAGACATTTCCATATGCTCAGCTGTAACCTAAACCTTACGCATTCACTAAACTTAACCCCACCCCTAACACTAACCATAACGCCAAACCTACCAATTACTCTAACCCGTACCCTAATCCTAACCTGTAAACCCACACTAAACCCTGCCCTAACACGTACCCTGACCCTAACACTTTTCCGTAACCTCACCTGTAACCTACACCTTACCGTTCGCTAACCCTAACCCTAGCCCTAAACCTAGACCAAACCCCAACCGTACACCTTACCCTAACCCGTATGCTAATCCTAAGCCATACACTAACACTGACACGTGTCCTAACACATACACTAACCCTAACACTTTTCTGTACCATCACCTGTACCCTAAACTTGACATTTCGCTAACCCTAACCCTAGCCATAAAGCTAACCCTAACCCCAACCCTAAACCTTACCCAAACCGTACCCTAATCCTAACCAGTATACTAATACTAACCATGTCCTGACACGTACCCTGACCCTAACACTTTTCCGTACCCTCACCTGTACCCTAAACCTTACCCATTCTTTAACCCTAACCCTAGCCCTAGCCCTAGCCCTAACCCTAACCCAAACCCTACCCCTTACCCTCACCCGTACCCTAATCCCAACCCATACACTAACATTAACACATGCCCTAACACGTACCCTGACCCTAACACTATTCCGTGTCCTCTCCTGTACCCTAAATCTTACCGATCGCTAACCCTAACCCTAGCCCTAAACATAACTCTCACACCAACCTCACAGCATACCCTAACCCGTACACTAAACTTAACCCGTACAAAAAAGCTAACCCATGCCCTCACATGTACTTTGATGGTAACACGTTTCCGTACGCTCCCGTGTACCGTAAACCTTACCCGTTTGCTAACTCTAACCCTAGCCCTAACCCTAACCATAACAACAACCCTACCCATTTCCCTAACCTGTACCCTAATCCTTACCCGTACACTAACACTAATCCATGCCCTAACACGTACCCTGACCCTAACACTTTTCCATACCCACTCCTGTACCCTAAATCTTACCATTCACTAACCCTAACCCTATGTCTAAACCTAACCCTAACCCCAACCCTACACCTAACCCTAACACGTACCCTAATCCGAATCCGTACACTAACACTAACCTGTGCCCTAACATGAACCCTGACCCTAACTCGTTTCCATAAGCTCACCTGTACCCTAAATGTTACCTATTCGCTAACCGTAACCCCAACCCTACACCTAAATATAACCCCAACCCTACACCTTTCCCTAACCCATACCCTAATCCTGACCCATACACTAACACTAACCCGTGCCCTAACACGTACCCTGACCCTAACACTTTTCCGTATCCTCTCCAGTACCCTAAATCTTACCGTTCGCTAAACCTAGCCCTTTCCCTAAACATAACGCTAACACCCACCTTACACCATACACTAACCCATACACTAATCTTACCCCGTACACCAAAATGAAGCAATGCCCTCACATGTACTTTGACACTAACACGTTTCCGTACCCTCCTGTGTACCGACAACCTTACCTGTTCGCTAACACTAACCCTAGGTCTAAGCCTAACACTATCCACAACCCTACACAAAATCCTAAGCCGTACCCTAATCCTAATCCGTACAATAACACTAACCTGTGCCCTAACAACAAGCCTGACCCTAACTCGTTTCCATATGCTTACCTGTACCCTGAATGTTACCTATTCGCTAACCCTAACCCTAACCCTAAACCTAACCCTAACCCCAATCCTACACCTTACCCTAATCCGTACTGTAATCCTAACCCATACCCTATACTAATCTGTGCCCTGACACATACATGGACCATAACACTTTTCTGTAACCTCATCTGTACCCTAAACCTTACATTTCGCCAACCCTAACCATAGCCCTAAAGCTAAATCTAACTCCAACCCTACACCTTACCCTAACACGTACACTAATCTTAACCCGTACACTAACACTGACCCATTCCCGCAAATGTATTTTGACCCTAAAACATTTCCGTACCCTCCCCTGTAACCTAAACCTTACCCGGTCGCTAACCCTAACCCTAGCTCTAAATCTAACCCTAACGCCAACCCTACACCTTACCCTAAACAATACCCTAAACCTAAACCGTACACTGACACTAACCAGTGCCCTGAAACGTACCCTGACCCTAACACTTTTCCATACCCTCACCTGCACGCTAAACCTAATCGTTAGGTAACCCTAACTGTAGACTTAAACCTAACCCTAACACCAACCCTACACCCTATTCTAACCCGTACCCTATATTTAACCCTAACACTAACCCATGCCCTCACACGTACTATGACACTAAAACGTCTCCATACACTCACATGTACCATAAGCCTTAACCGTTCACTAAACCTATCCCTAACCCTAACGCCAACCCTAACCATTACCCTAACCCATACCCTAATCCTAACCATATATTAACACTAACACGTTTCCTAACACATAACCTGACCCAAATGCTTTTCCGTACCCTCAACTGTACCCTAAAACTTACCCGTTCACTAACCCTAAGCCTAGCCCTAAACCTAACCCTAACCCCAACCCCACACCTTACCCTAAACTGTACGCTAATCCTGACACGTACACTGACACTAACAGGTGTCCTAACACATACCCTGTCTCTAAAAGGTTTCCGTACCCTCACCTGTACCCTGAACCTTACTGGTTCACTAACCGTAACCCTAGCCCTAAACATAACGCTAACACCAACCCTACACCATACCCTAACCCGTACACTAATCTTGACCCGTACACCAAAATTATGCAATGCCATCACACGTACTTTGACACTAACACGTTTCCGTACACTCATGTACCATAAAACTTACCTGTTCGCTAACTCTAACCCTAGCCCTAAACTTAACCCTAACGCCAACCCTACACATTACCCTAACCCGTACCCTAATCATAACCCATACACTAACACTACACGTGCCCTAACCGGTACCCTGACCATAACAGTTTTCCGTACACTCACCTGTACCCTAAACCATACCGTTTGCTATCCTTAACCCTAAACGTAAACGTAAAGCTAACCCCATCCCTAAACCTTACCCTAACGCATACCCAATCCTAACCAGTACACTAACACTAATCCGTGCCTTAACACTTACCCTGACCCTAACACTTTTCCATACCCACACCTGAACCCTAAACCTTACCATTCACTAACCCTAACCCTAGGTCTAAACCTAACCCTAAACGCAACCCCAACCCTACACCTAACCCTAACATGTACCGTAATCCTAATCCTTAAACTAACACTAAGCTGTGCCCTAACACGAACCATGGCCCTAACGCATTTCCATACGCTCACCTGTACTCTAATGTTACCTATTCGCTAACCCTAACACTAGCCCTAAACCTAAACCTAACCCCAACCCTACACCTCACCCTAACCCATACCCTAATCATAACCCATACACTAACACTAACTCGTGCCCTAACACCTACCCAAACGCTACCCCTAACCCTACCCCTAACCCTAACCCTAACCCTAACACTAACCCTAACACTAACCCTAAACTTTACCATTTGTTAACCATAACCCTAGCCCCAAACCTAAACCTAACTACAACCCTACTCCTTACCCTAACACGTACACTAATCTTAACCCATACACTAACACTAACCCAATACCGCACACGTACTTTGACGGTAAGACATTTCCATATGCTCAGCTGTAACCTAAACCTTACGCATTCACTAAAGTTAACCCCACCCCTAACACTAACCATAATGCCAAACCTACCAATTACTCTAACCCGTACCCTAATCCTAACCTGTAAACCCACACTAAACCCTGCCCTAACACGTACCCTGACCCTAACACTTTTCCGTAACCTCACCTGTAACCTACACCTTACCGTTCGCTAACCCTAACCCTAGCCCTAAACCTAGACCAAACCCCAACCGTACACCTTACCCTAACCCGTATGCTAATCCTAAGCCATACACTAACACTGACACGTGTCCTAACACATACACTAACCCTAACACTTTTCTCTACCATCACCTGTACCCTAAACTTGACATTTCGCTAACCCTAACCCTAGCCATACAGCTAACCCTAACCCCAACCCTAAACCTTACCCAAACCGTACCCTAATCCTAACCAGTATACTAATACTAAGCCATGTCCTGACACGTACCCTGACCCTAACACTTTTCCGTACCCTCACCTGTACCCTAAACCTTACCCATTCTTTAACCCTAACCCTAGCCGTAGCCCTAGCCCTAAACCTAACCCAAACCCTACCCCTTACCCTCACCCGTACCCTAATCCCAGCCCATACACTAACATTAACCCATGCCCTAACACGTACCCTGACCCTAACACTTTTCCGTGTCCTCTCCCGTACCCTAAATCTTACCGTTCGCTAACCCTAACCCTAGCCCTAAACATAACTCTCACACCAACCTCACAGCATACCCTAACCCGTACACTAAACGTAACCCGTACAAAAAAACTAACCCATGCCCTCACATGTACTTTGATGGTAACACGTTTCCGTACGCTCCCGTGTACCGTAAACCTTACCCGTTTGCTAACTCTAACCCTAGCCCTAACCCTAACCATAACAACAACCCTACCCATTTCCCTAACCTGTACCCTAATCCTTACCCGTGCACTAACACTAATCCATGCCCTAACACGTACCCTGACCCTAACACTTTTCCATACCCACTCCTGTACCCTAAATCTTACCATTCACTAACCCTAACCCTATGTCTAAACCTAACCCTAACCCCAACCCTACACCTAACCCTAACACGTACCCTAATCCGAATCCGTACACTAACACTAACCTGTGCCCTAACATGAACCCTGACCCTAACTCGTTTCCATAAGCTCACCTGTACCCTAAATGTTACCTATTCGCTAACCCTAACCCCAACCCTACACCTAAACATAACCCCAACCCTACACCTTTCCCTAACCCATACCCTAATCCTGACCCGTACACTAACACTAACCCGTGCCCTAACACGTACCCTGACCCTAACACTTTTCCGTATCCTCTCCAGTACCCTAAATCTTACCGTTCGCTAAACCTAGCCCTTTCCCTAAACATAACGCTAACACCCACCTTACACCATACACTAACCCATACACTAATCTTACCCCGTACACCAAAATGAAGCAATGCCCTCACATGTACTTTGACACTAACACGTTTCCGTACCCTCCTGTGTACCGACAACCTTACCTGTTCGCTAACACTAACCCTAGGTCTAAGCCTAACACTATCCACAACCCTACACAAAATCCTAAGCCGTACCCTAATCCTAATCCGTACAATAACACTAACCTGTGCCCTAACAACAAGCCTGACCCTAACTGGTTTCCATATGCTTACCTGTACCCTGAATGTTACCTATTCGCTAACCCTAACCCTAACCCTAAACCTAACCCTAACCCCAATCCTACACTTTACCCTAATCCGTAGTGTAATCCTAACCCATACCCTATACTAATCTGTGCCCTGACACATACATGGACCATAACACTTTTCTGTAACCTCATCTGTACCCTAAACCTTATATTTCGCCAACCCTAACCGTAGCCCTAAAGCTAAATCTAACTCCAACCCTACACCTTACCCTAACACGTACACTAATCTTAACCCGTACACTAACACTGACCCATTCCCGCAAATGTATTTTGACCCTAAAACATTTCCGTACCCTCCCCTGTAACCTAAACCTTACCCGGTCGCTAACCCTAACCCTAGCTCTAAATCTAACCCTAACGCCAACCCTACACCTTACCCTAAACAATACCCTAAACCTAAACCGTACACTGACACTAACCAGTGCCCTGAAACGTACCCTGACCCTAACACTTTTCCATACCCTCACCTGCACGCTAAACCTAATCGTTAGGTAACCCTAACTGTAGACTTAAACCTAACCCTAACACCAACCCTACACCCTATTCTAACCCGTACCCTATATTTAACCCTAACACTAACCCATGCCCTCACACGTACTTTGACACTAAAACGTCTCCATACACTCACATGTACCATAAGCCTTAATCATTCACTAAATCTATCCCTAAACCTAACGCCAACCCTAACCATTACCCTAACCCATACCCTAATCCTAACCATACATTAACACTAACACGTTTCCTAACACATAACCTGACCCAAATGCTTTTCCGTACCCTCAACTGTACCCTAAAACTTACCCGTTCACTAACCCTAAGCCTAGCCCTAAACCTAACCCTAACCCCAACCCCACACCTTACCCTAAACTGTACGCTAATCCTGACACGTACACTGACACTAACAGGTGTCCTAACACATACCCTGACTCTAAAAGGTTTCCGTACCCTCACCTGTACCCTGAACCTTACTGGTTCACTAACCGTAACCTAGCCCTAAACATAACGCTAACACCAACCCTACACCATACCCTAACCAGTACACTAATCTTGACCCATACACCAAAATTATGCAATGCCATCACACGTACTTTGACACTAACACGTTTCCGTACACTCATGTACCATAAAACTTACCTGTTCGCTAACTCTAACCGTAGCCCTAAACTTAACCCTAACGCCAAACCTACACATTACCCTAACCCGTACCCTAATCCTAACCCATACACTAACACTACACGTGCCCTATCCGGTACCCTGACCATAACAGTTTTCCGTACACTCACCTGTACCCTAAACCATACCGTTTGCTATCCTTAACCCTAGACCTAAACGTAAAGCTAACCCCATCCCTAAACCTTACCCTAACGCGTACCCAATCCTATCCAGTACACTAACACTAATCCGTGCCTTAACACTTATCCTGACCCTAACATTTTTCCATACCCACACCTGAACCCTAAACCTTACCATTCACTAACCCTAACCCTAGGTCTAAACCTAACCCTAAACGCAACCCCAACCCTACACCTAACCCTAACATGTATCGTAATCCTAATCCTTAAACTAACACTAAGCTGTGCCCTAACACGAACCCTGGCCCTAACGCATTTCCATACGCTCACCTGTACTCTAATGTTACCTATTCGCTAACCCTAACACTAGTCCTAAACCTAAACCTAACCCCAACCCTACACCTTACCCTAACCCATACCCTAATCATAACCCATACACTAACACTAACTCGTGCCCTAACACCTACCCTAACCCTACCCCTAACCCTACCCCTAACCCTAACACTAACCCTAACACTAACCCTAACACCAACCCTAAACTTTACCATTTGTTAACCATAACCCAAGCCCCAAACCTAAACCTAACTACAACCCTACTCCTTACCCTAACATGTACACTAATCTTAACCCGTACACTAACACTAACCCAATACCGCACACGTACTTTGACAATAAGACATTTCCATATGCTCAGCTGTAACCTAAACCATACGCATTCACTAAACTTAACCCCACCCCTAACACTAACCATAACGCCAACCCTACCAATTACCCTAACCCGTACCCTAATCCTAACATGTAAACCCACACTAAACCCTGCCCTAACACGTACCCTGACCCTAACACTTTTCCGTAACCTTACCTGTAACCTACACCTTACCGTTCGCTAACCCTAACCCTAGCCCTAAACGTAGACCAAACCCCAACCGTACACCTTACCCTAACCCGTATGCTAATCCTAAGCCATACACTAACACTGACACGTGTCCTAACACATACACTAACCTAACACTTTTCTGTACCATCACCTGTACCCTAAAACTGACATTTCGCTAACCCTAACCCTAGCCATAAAGCTAAACCTAACCCTAACCCCAACCCTAAACCTTACCCAAACCGTATCCTAATCCTAACCAGTATACTAATAGTAAGCCAATGTCCTGACACGTACCCTGACCCTAACACTATTCCGTACCCTCACCTGTACCCTAAACCTTACCCATTCGCTAACCCTAACCCTAGCCCTAGCCCTAGCCCTAACCCTAACCCCAACTCTATCCCTTACCCTCACCCGTACCCTAATTCCAACCCATACACTAACATTAACCCATGCCCTAACACGTACCCTGACCCTAACACTTTTCCGTATCCTCTCCTGTACCCTAAATCTTACAGTTCGCTAACCCTAACCCTAGCCCTAAACATAACTCTCACACCAACCTCACAGCATACCCTAACCCGTACACTAAACTTAACCCGTACAAAAAAACTAACCCATGCGCTCACATGTACTTTGACAGTAACACGTTTCCGTACGCTCCCGTGTACCGTAAACCTTACCCGTTTGCTAACTCTAACCCTAGCCCTAACCCTAACCATAACAACAACCCTACCCATTTCCCTAACCTATACCCTAATCCTTACCCGTACACTAACACTAATCAATGCCCTAACACGTACCCTGACTCTAACACTTTTCCATACCCACTGCTGTACCCTAAATCATACCATTCACTAACCCTAACCCTATGTCTAAACCTAACCCTAACCCCAACCCTACACCTAACCCTAACACGTACCCTAATCCGAATCCGTACACTAACACTAACCCGTGCCCTAACTCGTACCCTGACCCTAAAACTTTTCCGTATCCTCTCCAGTACCCTAAATCTTACCGTTCGCTAAACCTAGCCCTTTCCCTAAACATAACGCTAACACCCACCTTACAATATACCCTAACCAATACAGTAATCTTACCCCGTACACCAAAATTAAGCAACGCCCTCACATGTACTTTGACACTAACACGTTTCCGTACCCTCCTGTGTACCGTAAGCCTTACCTGTTCGCTAACACTAACCCTAGGTCTAAGCCTCACACTATCAACAACCCTACACAAAATCCTAACCCGTACCCTTATCCTAATCCGTACAATAACACTAACCTGTGCCCTAACACCTAGCCTGACCCTAACTCGTTTCCATATGCTTACCTGTACCCTGAATGTTACCTATTCGCTAACCCTAACCCTAACCCTAAACGTAACCCTAACCCCAATCCTACACCTTACCCTAATCCGTACTGTAATCCTAACCCGTATCCTAATACTAATCCGTGCCATGACACATACATGGACCATAACAATTTTCTGTAACCTCACCTGTACCCTAAACCTTACATTTCGCCAACCCTAACATTAGCCCTAAAGCTAAATCTAACTCCAACCCTACAACTTACCCTAACACGTACACTAATCTTAACCCGTACACTAACACTGACCCATTCCCGCAAATGTATTTTGACCCTAAAACATTTCCGTACCCTCCCCTGTAACCTAAACCTTACCCGGTCGCTAACCCTAACCCTAGCGCTAAATCTAACCCTAATGCCAACCCTACACGTTACCCTAAACAATACCCTAAACCTAAACCGTACACTGACACTAACCAGTGCCCTGAAACGTACCCTGACCCTAACACTTTTCCATACCCTCACCTGCATGCTAAACCTCATCGTTAGGTAACCCTAACTGTAGACTTAAACCTAACCCTAACACCAACCCTACACCCTATTCTAACCCGTACCCTATATTTAACCCTAACACTAACCCATGCCCTCACACGTACTATGACACTAAAACGTCTCCATACACTCACATGTACCATAAGCCTTAACCGTTCACTAAACCTATCCCTAACCATAACGCCAACCCTAACCATTACCCTAACCCATACCCTAATCCTAACCATACATTAACACTAACACGTTTCCTAACACATAACCTGACCCAAATGCTTTTCCGTACCCTCAACTGTACCCTAAAACTTACCAGTTCACTAACCCTAAGCCTAGCCCTAAACCTAACCCTAACCCCAACCCCACACCTTACCCTAAACTGTACGCTAATCCTGACACGTACACTGACACTAACAGGTGTCCTAACACATACCCTGACTCTAAAAGGTTTCCGTACCCTCACCTGTACCCTGAACCTTACTGGTTCACTAACCGTAAACCTAGCCCTAAACATAACGCTAACACCAACCCTACACCATACCCTAACCCGTACACTAATCTTGACCCGTACACCAAAATTATGCAATGCCATCACACGTACTTTGACACTAACACGTTTCCGTACACTCATGTACCATAAAACTTACCTGTTCGCTAACTCTAACCCTAGCCCTAAACTTAACACTAACGCCAACCCTACACATTACCCTAACCCGTACCCTAATCATAACCCATACACTAACACTACACGTGCCCTAACCGGTACCCTGACCATAACAGTTTTCCGTACACTCACCTGTACCCTAAACCATACCGTTTGCTATCCTTAACCCTAAACGTAAACGTAAAGCTAACCCCATCCCTAAACCTTACCCTAACGCATACCCAATCCTAACCAGTACACTAACACTAATCCATGCCTTAACACTTACCCTGAACCTAACACTTTTCCATACCCACACCTGAACCCTAAACCTTACCATTCACTAACCCTAACCCTAGGTCTAAACCTAACCCTAAACGCAACCCCAACCCTACACCTAACCCTAACATGTACCGTAATCCTAATCCTTAAACTAACACTAAGCTGTGCCCTAACACGAACCATGGCCCTAACGCATTTCCATACGCTCACCTGTACTCTAATGTTACCTATTCGCTAACCCTAACACTAGCCCTAAACCTAAACCTAACCCCAACCCTACACCTTACCCTAACCCATACCCTAATCATAACCCATACACTAACACTAACTCGTGCCCTAACACCTACACAAACCCTACCCCTAACCCTACCCCTAACCCTAACCCTAACCCTAACACTAACCCTAACACTAACCCTAAACTTTACCATTTGTTAACCATAACCCTAGCCCCAAACCTAAACCTAACTACAACCCTACTCCTTACCCTAACACGTACACTAATCTTAACCCGTACACTAACACTAACCCAATACCGCACACGTACTTTGACGGTAAGACATTTCCATATGCTCAGCTGTAACCTAAACCTTACGCATTCACTAAACTTAACCCCACCCCTAACACTAACAATAACGCCAAACCTACCAATTACTCTAACCCGTACCCTAATCCTAACCTGTAAACCCACACTAAACCCTGCCCTAACACGTACCCTGACCCTAACACTTTTCCGTAACCTCACCTGTAACCTACACCTTACCGTTCGCTAACCCTAACCCTAGCCCTAAACCTAGACCAAACCCCAACCGTACACCTTACCCTAACCCGTATGCTAATCCTAAGCCATACACTAACACTGACACGTGTCCTAACACATACACTAACCCTAACACTTTTCTGTACCATCGCCTGTACCCTAAACTTGACATTTCGCTAACCCTAACCCTAGCCATAAAGCTAACCCTAACCCCAACCCTAAACCTTACCCAAACCGTACCCTAATCCTAACCAGTATATTAATACTAAGCCATGTCCTGACACGTACCCTGACCCTAACACTTTTCCGTACCCTCACCTGTACCCTAAACCTTACCCATTCTTTAACCCTAACCCTAGCCCTAGCCCTAGCCCTAACCCTAACCCAAACCCTACCCCTTACCCTCACCCGTACCCTAATCCCAACCCATACACTAACATTAACCCATGCCCTAACACGTACCCTGACCCTAACACTTTTCCGTGTCCTCTCCTGTACCCTAAATCTTACCGTTCGCTAACCCTAACCCTAGCCCTAAACATAACTCTCACACCAACCTCACAGCATACCCTAACCCGTACACTAAACTTAACCCGTACAAAAAAGCTAACCCATGCCCTCACATGTACTTTGATGGTAGCACGGTTCCGTACACTCCCGTGTACCGTAAACCTTACCCGTTTGCTAACTCTAACCCTAGCCCTAACCCTAACCATAACAACAACCCTACCCATTTCCCTAACCTGTACCCTAATCCTTACCCGTACACTAACACTAATCCATGCCCTAACACGTACCCTGACCCTAACACTTTTCCATACCCACTCCTGTACCCTAAATCTTACCATTCACTAACCCTAACCCTATGTCTAAACCTAACCCTAACCCCAACCCTACACCTAACCCTAACACATACCCTAATCCGAATCCGTACACTAACACTAACCTGTCCCCTAACATGAACCCTGACCCTAACTCGTTTCCATAAGCTCACCTGTACCCTAAATGTTACCTATTCGCTAACCCTAACCCCAACCCTACACCTAAACATAACCCCAACCCTACACCTTTCCCTAACCCATACCCTAATCCTGACCCGTACACTAACACTAACCCGTGCCCTAACACGTACCCTGACCCTAACACTTTTCCGTATCCTCTCCAGTACCCTAAATCTTACCGTTCGCTAAACCTAGCCCTTTCCCTAAACATAACGCTAACACCCACCTTACACCATACACTAACCCATACACTAATCTTACCCCGTACACCAAAATGAAGCAATGCCCTCACATGTACTTTGACACTAACACGTTTCCGTACCCTCCTGTGTACCGACAACCTTACCTGTTCGCTAACACTAACCCTAGGTCTAAGCCTAACACTATCCACAACCCTACACAAAATCCTAAGCCGTACCCTAATCCTAATCCGTACAATAACACTAACCTGTGCCCTAACAACAAGCCTGACCCTAACTCGTTTCCATATGCTTACCTGTACCCTGAATGTTACCTATTCGCTAACCCTAACCCTAACCCTAAACCTAACCCTAACCCCAATCCTACACCTTACCCTAATCCGTACTGTAATCCTAACCCATACCCTATACTAATCTGTGCCCTGACACATACATGGACCATAACACTTTTCTGTAACCTCATCTGTACCCTAAACCTTACATTTCGCCAACCCTAACCGTAGCCCTAAAGCTAAATCTAACTCCAACCCTACACCTTACCCTAACACGTACACTAATCTTAACCCGTACACTAACACTGACCCATTCCCGCAAATGTATTTTGACCCTAAAACATTTCCGTACCCTCCCCTGTAACCTAAACCTTACCCGGTCGCTAACCCTAACCCTAGCTCTAAATCTAACCCTAACGCCAACCCTACACCTTACCCTAAACAATACCCTAAACCTAAACCGTACACTGACACTAACCAGTGCCCTGAAACGTACCCTGACCCTAACACTTTTCCATACCCTCACCTGCACGCTAAACCTAATCATTAGGTAACCCTAACTGTAGACTTAAACCTAACCCTAACACCAACCCTACACCCTATTCTAACCCGTACCCTATATTTAACCCTAACACTAACCCATGCCCTCACACGTACTATGACACTAAAACGTCTCCATACACTCACATGTACCATAAGCCTTAACCGTTCACTAAACCTATCCCTAACCCTAACGCCAACCCTAACCATTACCCTAACCCATACCCTAATCCTAACCATACATTAACACTAACACGTTTCCTAACACATAACCTGACCCAAATGCTTTTCCGTACCCTCAACTGTACCCTAAAACTTACCCGTTCACTAACCCTAAGCCTAGCCCTAAACCTAACCCTAACCCCAACCCCACACCTTACCCTAAACTGTACGCTAATCCTGACACGTACACTGACACTAACAGGTGTCCTAACACATACCCTGACTCTAAAAGGTTTCCGTACCCTCACCTGTACCCTGAACCTTACTGGTTCACTAACCGTAACCCTAGCCCTAAACATAACGCTAACACCAACCCTACACCATACCCTAACCCGTACACTAATCTTGACCCGTACACCAAAATTATGCAATGCCATCACACGTACTTTGACACTAACACGTTTCCGTACACTCATGTACCATAAAACTTACCTGTTCGCTAACTCTAACCCTAGCCCTAAACTTAACCCTAACGCCAACCCTACACATTACCCTAACCCGTACCCTAATCATAACCCATACACTAACACTACACGTGCCCTAACCGGTACCCTGACCATAACAGTTTTCCGTACACTCACCTGTACCCTAAACCATACCGTTTGCTATCCTTAACCCTAAACGTAAACGTAAAGCTAACCCCATCCCTAAACCTTACCCTAACGCATACCCAATCCTAACAAGTACACTAACACTAATCCGTGCCTTAACACTTACCCTGACCCTAACACTTTTCCATACCCACACCTGAACCCTAAACCTTACCATTCACTAACCCTAACCCTAGGTCTAAATCTAACCCTAAACGCAACCCCAACCCTACACCTAACCCTAACATGTACCGTAATCCTAATCCTTAAACTAACACTAAGCTGTGCCCTAACACGAACCATGGCCCTAATGCATTTCCATACGCTCAGCTGTACTCTAATGTTACCTATTCGCTAACCCTAACACTAGCCCTAAACCTAAACCTAACCCCAACCCTACACCTCACCCTAACCCATACCCTAATCATAACCCATACACTAACACTAACTCGTGCCCTAACACCTACCCAAACGCTACCCCTAACCCTACCCCTAACCCTAACCCTAACCCTAACACTAACCCTAACACTAACCCTAAACTTTACCATTTGTTAACCATAACCCTAGCCCCAAACCTAAACCTAACTACAACCCTACTCCTTACCCTAACACGTACACTAATCTTAACCCGTACACTAACACTAACCCAATACCGCACACGTACTTTGACGGTAAGACATTTCCATATGCTCAGCTGTAACCTAAACCTTACGCATTCACTAAACTTAACCCCACCCCTAACACTAACCATAACGCCAAACCTACCAATTACTCTAACCCGTACCCTAATCCTAACCTGTAAACCCACACTAAACCCTGCCCTAACACGTACCCTGACCCTAACACTTTTCCGTTACCTCACCTGTAACCTACACCTTACCGTTCGCTAACCCTAACCCTAGCCCTAAACCTAGACCAAACCCCAACCGTACACCTTACCCTAACCCGTATGCTAATCCTAAGCCATACACTAACACTGACACGTGTCCTAACACATACACTAACCCTAACACTTTTCTGTACCATCACCTGTAACCTAAACTTGACATTTCGCTAACCCTAACCCTAGCCATAAAGCTAACCCTAACCCCAACCCTAAACCTTACCCAAACCGTACCCTAATCCTAACCAGTATACTAATACTAAGCCATGTCCTGACACGTACCCTGACCCTAACACTTTTCCGTACCCTCACCTGTACCCTAAACCTTACCCATTCTTTAACCCTAACCCTAGCCCTAGCCCTAGCCCTTACCCTAACCCAAACCTTACCCCTTACCCTCACCCGTACCCTAATCCCAACCCATACACTAACATTAACCCATGCCCTAACACGTACCCTGACCCTAACACTATTCCGTGTCCTCTCCTGTACCCTAAATCTTACTGATCGCTAACCCTAACCCTAGCCCTAAACATAACTCTCACACCAACCTCACAGCATACCCTAACCCGTACACTAAACTTAACCCGTACAAAAAAACTAACCCATGCCCTCACATGTACTTTGATGGTAACACGTTTCCGTACGCTCCCGTGTACCGTAAACCTTACCCGTTTGCTAACTCTAACCCTAGCCCTAACCCTAACCATAACAACAACCCTACCCATTTCCCTAACCTGTACCCTAATCCTTACCCGTACACCAACACTAATCCATGCCCTAACACGTACCCTGACCCTAACACTTTTCCATACCCACTCCTGTACCCTAAATCTTACCATTCACTAACCCTAACCCTATGTCTAAACCTAACCCTAACCCCAACCCTACACCTAACCCTAACACGTACCCTAATCCGAATCCGTACACTAACACTAACCTGTGCCCTAACATGAACCCTGACCCTAACTCGTTTCCATAAGCTCACCTGTACCCTAAATGTTACCTATTCGCTAACCCTAACCCCAACCCTACACCTAAACATAACCCCAACCCTACACCTTTCCCTAAACCATACCCTAATCCTGACCCGTACACTAACACTAACCCGTGCCCTAACACGTACCCTGACCCTAACACTTTTCCGTATCCTCTCCAGTACCCTAAATCTTACCGTTCGCTAAACCTAGCCCTTTCCCTAAACATAACGCTAACACCCACCTTACACCATACACTAACCCATACACTAATCTTACCCCGTACACCAAAATGAAGCAATGCCCTCACATGTACTTTGACACCAACACGTTTCCGTACCCTCCTGTGTACCGACAACCTTACCTGTTCGCTAACACTAACCCTAGGTCTAAGCCTAACACTATCCACAACCCTACACAAAATCCTAAGCCGTACCCTAATCCTAATCCGTACAATAACACTAACCTGTGCCCTAACAACAAGCCTGACCCTAACTCGTTTCCATATGCTTACCTGTACCCTGAATGTTACCTATTCGCTAACCCTAACCCTAACCCTAAACCTAACCCTAACCCCAATCCTACACCTTACCCTAATCCGTACTGTAATCCTAACCCATACCCTATACTAATCTGTGCCCTGACACATACATGGACCATAACACTTTTCTGTAACCTCATCTGTACCCTAAACCTTACATTTCGCCAACCCTAACCGTAGCCCTAAAGCTAAATCTAACTCCAACCCTACACCTTACCCTAACACGTACACTAATCTTAACCCGTACACTAACACTGACCCATTCCCGCAAATGTATTTTGACCCTAAAACATTTCCGTACCCTCCCCTGTAACCTAAACCTTACCCGGTCGCTAACCCTAACCCTAGCTCTAAATCTAACCCTAACGCCAACCCTACACCTTACCCTAAACAATACCCTAAACCTAAACCGTACACTGACACTAACCAGTGCCCTGAAACGTACCCTGACCCTAACACTTTTCCATACCCTCACCTGCACGCTAAACCTAATCGTTAGGTAACCCTAACTGTAGACTTAAACCTAACCCTAACACCAACCCTACACCCTATTCTAACCCGTACCCTATATTTAACCCTAACACTAACCCATGCCCTCACACGTACTATGACACTAAAACGTCTCCATACACTCACATGTACCATAAGCCTTAACCGTTCACTAAACCTATCCCTAACCCTAACGCCAACCCTAACCATTACCCTAACCCATACCCTAATCCTAACCATATATTAACACTAACACGTTTCCTAACACATAACCTGACCCAAATGCTTTTCCGTACCCTCAACTGTACCCTAAAACTTACCCGTTCACTAACCCTAAGCCTAGCCCTAAACCTAACCCTAACCCCAACCCCACACCTTACCCTAAACTGTACGCTAATCCTGACACGTACACTGACACTAACAGGTGTCCTAACACATACCCTGACTCTAAAAGGTTTCTGTACCCTCACCTGTACCCTGAACCTTACTGGTTCACTAACCGTAACCCTAGCCCTAAACATAACGCTAACACCAACCCTACACCATACCCTAACCCGTACACTAATCTTGACCCGTACACCAAAATTATGCAATGCCATCACACGTACTTTGACACTAACACGTTTCCGTACACTCATGTACCATAAAACTTACCTGTTCGCTAACTCTAACCCTAGCCCTAAACTTAACCCTAACGCCAACCCTACACATTACCCTAACCCGTACCCTAATCATAACCCATACACTAACACTACACGTGCCCTAACCGGTACCCTGACCATAACAGTTTTCCGTACACTCACCTGTACCCTAAACCATACCGTTTGCTATCCTTAACCCTAAACGTAAACGTAAAGCTAACCCCATCCCTAAACCTTACCCTAACGCATACCCAATCCTAACCAGTACACTAACACTAATCCGTGCCTTAACACTTACCCTGACCCTAACACTTTTCCATACCCACACCTGAACCCTAAACCTTACCATTCACTAACCCTAACCCTAGGTCTAAATCTAACCCTAAACGCAACCCCAACCCTACACCTAACCCTAACATGTACCGTAATCCTAATCCTTAAACTAACACTAAGCTGTGCCCTAACACGAACCATGGCCCTAACGCATTTCCATACGCTCACCTGTACTCTAATGTTACCTATTCGCTAACCCTAACACTAGCCCTAAACCTAAACCTAACCCCAACCCTACACCTCACCCTAACCCATACCCTAATCATAACCCATACACTAACACTAACTCGTGCCCTAACACCTACCCAAACGCTACCCCTAACCCTACCCCTAACCCTAACCCTAACCCTAACACTAACCCTAACACTAACCCTAAACTTTACCATTTGTTAACCATAACCCTAGCCCCAAACCTAAACCTAACTACAACCCTACTCCTTACCCTAACACGTACACTAATCTTAACCCGTACACTAACACTAACCCAATACCGCACACGTACTTTGACGGTAAGACATTTCCATATGCTCAGCTGTAACCTAAACCTTACGCATTCACTAAAGTTAACCCCACCCCTAACACTAACCATAATGCCAAACCTACCAATTACTCTAACCCGTACCCTAATCCTAACCTGTAAACCCACACTAAACCCTGCCCTAACACGTACCCTGACCCTAACACTTTTCCGTAACCTCACCTGTAACCTACACCTTACCGTTCGCTAACCCTAACCCTAGCCCTAAACCTAGACCAAACCCCAACCGTACACCTTACCCTAACCCGTATGCTAATCCTAAGCCATACACTAACACTGACACGTGTCCTAACACATACACTAACCCTAACACTTTTCTGTACCATCACCTGTACCCTAAACTTGACATTTCGCTAACCCTAACCCTAGCCATACAGCTAACCCTAACCCCAACCCTAAACCTTACCCAAACCGTACCCTAATCCTAACCAGTATACTAATACTAAGCCATGTCCTGACACGTACCCTGACCCTAACACTTTTCCGTACCCTCACCTGTACCCTAAACCTTACCCATTCTTTAACCCTAACCCTAGCCGTAGCCCTAGCCCTAACCCTAACCCAAACCCTACCCCTTACCCTCACCCGTACCCTAATCCCAGCCCATACACTAACATTAACCCATGCCCTAACACGTACCCTGACCCTAACACTTTTCCGTGTCCTCTCCCGTACCCTAAATCTTACCGTTCGCTAACCCTAACCCTAGCCCTAAACATAACTCTCACACCAACCTCACAGCATACCCTAACCCGTACACTAAACGTAACCCGTACAAAAAAACTAACCCATGCCCTCACATGTACTTTGATGGTAACACGTTTCCGTACGCTCCCGTGTACCGTAAACCTTACCCGTTTGCTAACTCTAACCCTAGCCCTAACCCTAACCATAACAACAACCCTACCCATTTCCCTAACCTGTACCCTAATCCTTACCCGTACACTAACACTAATCCATGCCCTAACACGTACCCTGACCCTAACACTTTTCCATACCCACTCCTGTACCCTAAATCTTACCATTCACTAACCCTAACCCTATGTCTAAACCTAACCCTAACCCCAACCCTACACCTAACCCTAACACGTACCCTAATCCGAATCCGTACACTAACACTAACCTGTGCCCTAACATGAACCCTGACCCTAACTCGTTTCCATAAGCTCACCTGTACCCTAAATGTTACCTATTCGCTAACCCTAACCCCAACCCTACACCTAAACATAACCCCAACCCTACACCTTTCCCTAACCCATACCCTAATCCTGACCCGTACACTAACACTAACACGTGCCCTAACACGTACCCTGACCCTAACACTTTTCCGTATCCTCTCCAGTACCCTAAATCTTACCGTTCGCTAAACCTAGCCCTTTCCCTAAACATAACGCTAACACCCACCTTACACCATACACTAACCCATACACTAATCTTACCCCGTACACCAAAATGAAGAAATGCCCTCACATGTACTTTGACACTAACACGTTTCCGTACCCTCCTGTGTACCGACAACCTTACCTGTTCGCTAACACTAACCCTAGGTCTAAGCCTAACACTATCCACAACCCTACACAAAATCCTAACCCGTACCCTAATCCTAATCCGTACAATAACACTAACCTGTGCCCCAACAACAAGCCTGACCCTAACTGGTTTCCATATGCTTACCTGTACCCTGAATGTTACCTATTCGCTAACCCTAACCCTAACCCTAGACCTAACCCTAACCCCAATCCTACACTTTACCCTAATCCGTAGTGTAATCCTAACCCATACCCTATACTAATCTGTGCCCTGACACATACATGGACCATAACACTTTTCTGTAACCTCATCTGTACCCTAAACCTTATATTTCGCCAACCCTAACCGTAGCCCTAAAGCTAAATCTAACTCCAACCCTACACCTTACCCTAACACGTACACTAATCTTAACCCGTACACTAACACTGACCCATTCCCGCAAATGTATTTTGACCCTAAAACATTTCCGTACCCTCCCCTGTAACCTAAACCTTACCCGGTCGCTAACCCTAACCCTAGCTCTAAATCTAACCCTAACGCCAACCCTACACCTTACCCTAAACAATACCCTAAACCTAAACCGTACACTGACACTAACCAGTGCCCTGAAACGTACCCTGACCCTAACACTTTTCCATACCCTCACCTGCACGCTAAACCTAATCGTTAGGTAACCCTAACTGTAGACTTAAACCTAACCCTAACACCAACCCTACACCCTATTCTAACCCGTACCCTATATTTAACCCTAACACTAACCCATGCCCTCACACGTACTTTGACACTAAAACGTCTCCATACACTCACATGTACCATAAGCCTTAATCATTCACTAAATCTATCCCTAAACCTAACGCCAACCCTAACCATTACCCTAACCCATACCCTAATCCTAACCATACATTAACACTAACACGTTTCCTAACACATAACCTGACCCAAATGCTTTTCCGTACCCTCAACTGTACCCTAAAACTTACCCGTTCACTAACCCTAAGCCTAGCCCTAAACCTAACCCTAACCCCAACCCCACACCTTACCCTAAACTGTACGCTAATCCTGACACGTACACTGACACTAACAGGTGTCCTAACACATACCCTGACTCTAAAAGGTTTCCGTACCCTCACCTGTACCCTGAACCTTACTGGTTCACTAACCGTAACCTAGCCCTAAACATAACGCTAACACCAACCCTACACCATACCCTAACCAGTACACTAATCTTGACCCATACACCAAAATTATGCAATGCCATCACACGTACTTTGACACTAACACGTTTCCGTACACTCATGTACCATAAAACTTACCTGTTCGCTAACTCTAACCGTAGCCCTAAACTTAACCCTAACGCCAAACCTACACATTACCCTAACCCGTACCCTAATCCTAACCCATACACTAACACTACACGTGCCCTAACCGGTACCCTGAACATAACAGTTTTCCGTACACTCACCTGTACCCTAAACCATACCGTTTGCTATCCTTAACCCTAGACCTAAACGTAAAGCTAACCCCATCCCTAAACCTTACCCTAACGCGTACCCAATCCTAACCAGTACACTAACACTAATCCGTGCCTTAACACTTATCCTGACCCTAACATTTTTCCATACCCACACCTGAACCCTAAACCTTACCATTCACTAACCCTAACCCTAGGTCTAAACCTAACCCTAAACGCAACCCCAACCCTACACCTAACCCTAACATGTATCGTAATCCTAATCCTTAAACTAACACTAAGCTGTGCCCTAACACGAACCCTGGCCCTAACGCATTTCCATACGCTCACCTGTACTCTAATGTTACCTATTCGCTAACCCTAACACTAGTCCTAAACCTAAACCTAACCCCAACCCTACACCTTACCCTAACCCATACCCTAATCATAACCCATACACTAACACTAACTCGTGCCCTAACACCTACCCTAACCCTACCCCTAACCCTACCCCTAACCCTAACACTAACCCTAACACTAACCCTAACACCAACCCTAAACTTTACCATTTGTTAACCATAACCCAAGCCCCAAACCTAAACCTAACTACAACCCTACTCCTTACCCTAACATGTACACTAATCTTAACCCGTACACTAACACTAACCCAATACCGCACACGTACTTTGACAATAAGACATTTCCATATGCTCAGCTGTAACCTAAACCTTACGCATTCACTAAACTTAACCCCACCCCTAACACTAACCATAACGCCAACCCTACCAATTACCCTAACCCGTACCCTAATCCTAACCTGTAAACCCACACTAAACCCTGCCCTAACACGTACCCTGACCCTAACACTTTTCCGTAACCTTACCTGTAACCTACACCTTACCGTTCGCTAACCCTAACCCTAGCCCTAAACGTAGACCAAACCCCAACCGTACACCTTACCCTAACCCGTATGCTAATCCTAAGCCATACACTAACACTGACACGTGTCCTAACACATACACTAACCTAACACTTTTCTGTACCATCACCTGTACCCTAAAACTGACATTTCGCTAACCCTAACCCTAGCCATAAAGCTAAACCTAACCCTAACCCCAACCCTAAACCTTACCCAAACCGTATCCTAATCCTAACCAGTATACTAATACTAAGCCAATGTCCTGACACGTACCCTGACCCTAACACTATTCCGTACCCTCACCTGTACCCTAAACCTTACCCATTCGCTAACCCTAACCCTAGCCCTAGCCCTAGCCCTAACCCTAACCCCAACTCTATCCCTTACCCTCACCCGTACCCTAATTCCAAACCATACACTAACATTAACCCATGCCCTAACACGTACCCTGACCCTAACACTTTTCCGTATCCTCTCCTGTACCCTAAATCTTACAGTTCGCTAACCCTAACCCTAGCCCTAAACATAACTCTCACACCAACCTCACAGCATACCCTAACCCGTACACTAAACTTAACCCGTACAAAAAAACTAACCCATGCGCTCACATGTACTTTGACAGTAACACGTTTCCGTACGCTCCCGTGTACCGTAAACCTTACCCATTTGCTAACTCTAACCCTAGCCCTAACCCTAACCATAACAACAACCCTACCCATTTCCCTAACCTGTACCCTAATCCTTACCCGTACACTAACACTAATCAATGCCCTAACACGTACCCTGACTCTAACACTTTTCCATACCCACTCCTGTACCCTAAATCATACCATTCACTAACCCTAACCCTATGTCTAAACCTAAACCTAACCCCAACCCCAACCCTACACCTAACCCTAACACGTACCCTAATCCGAATCCGTACAGTAACAGTAACCCGTGCCCTAACTCGTACCCTGACCCTAACACTTTTCCGTATCCTCTCCAGTACCCTAAATCTTACCGTTCGCTAAACCTAGCCCTTTCCCTAAACATAACGCTAACACCCACCTTACAATATACCCTAACCAATACAGTAATCTTACCCCGTACACCAAAATTAAGCAACGCCCTCACATGTACTTTGACACTAACACGTTTCCGTACCCTCCTGTGTACCGTAAGCCTTACCTGTTCGCTAACACTAACCCTAGGTCTAAGCCTCACACTATCAACAACCCTACACAAAATCCTAACCCGTACCCTTATCCTAATCCGTACAATAACACTAACCTGTGCCCTAACACCTAGCCTGACCCTAACTCGTTTCCATATGCTTACCTGTACCCTGAATGTTACCTATTCGCTAACCCTAACCCTAACCCTAAACGTAACCCTAACCCCAATCCTACACCTTACCCTAATCCGTACTGTAATCCTAACCCGTATCCTAATACTAATCCGTGCCATGACACATACATGGACCATAACAATTTTCTGTAACCTCACCTGTACCCTAAACCTTACATTTCGCCAACCCTAACATTAGCCCTAAAGCTAAATCTAACTCCAACCCTACAACTTACCCTAACACGTACACTAATCTTAACCCGTACACTAACACTGACCCATTCCCGCAAATGTATTTTGACCCTAAAACATTTCCGTACCCTCCCCTGTAACCTAAACCTTACCCGGTCGCTAACCCTAACCCTAGCTCTAAATCTAACCCTAATGCCAACCCTACACGTTACCCTAAACAATACCCTAAACCTAAACCGTACACTGACACTAACCAGTGCCCTGAAACGTACCCTGACCCTAACACTTTTCCATACCCTCACCTGCATGCTAAACCTCATCGTTAGGTAACCCTAACTGTAGACTTAAACCTAACCCTAACACCAACCCTACACCCTATTCTAACCCGTACCCTATATTTAACCCTAACACTAACCCATGCCCTCACACGTACTATGACACTAAAACGTCTCCATACACTCACATGTACCATAAGCCTTAACCGTTCACTAAACCTATCCCTAACCCTAACGCCAACCCTAACCATTACCCTAACCCATACCCTAATCCTAACCATACATTAACACTAACACGTTTCCTAACACATAACCTGACCCAAATGCTTTTCCGTACCCTCAACTGTACCCTAAAACTTACCAGTTCACTAACCCTAAGCCTAGCCCTAAACCTAACCCTAACCCCAACCCCACACCTTACCCTAAACTGTACGCTAATCCTGACACGTACACTGACACTAACAGGTGTCCTAACACATACCCTGACTCTAAAAGGTTTCCGTACCCTCACCTGTACCCTGAACCTTACTGGTTCACTAACCGTAAACCTAGCCCTAAACATAACGCTAACACCAACCCTACACCATACCCTAACCCGTACACTAATCTTGACCCGTACACCAAAATTATGCAATGCCATCACACGTACTTTGACACTAACACGTTTCCGTACACTCATGTACCATAAAACTTACCTGTTCGCTAACTCTAACCCTAGCCCTAAACTTAACACTAACGCCAACCCTACACATTACCCTAACCCGTACCCTAATCATAACCCATACACTAACACTACACGTGCCCTAACCGGTACCCTGACCATAACAGTTTTCCGTACACTCACCTGTACCCTAAACCATACCGTTTGCTATCCTTAACCCTAAACGTAAACGTAAAGCTAACCCCATCCCTAAACCTTACCCTAACGCATACCCAATCCTAACCAGTACACTAACACTAATCCATGCCTTAACACTTACCCTGAACCTAACACTTTTCCATACCCACACCTGAACCCTAAACCTTACCATTCACTAACCCTAACCCTAGGTCTAAATCTAACCCTAAACGCAACCCCAACCCTACACCTAACCCTAACATGTACCGAAATCCTAATCCTTAAACTAACACTAAGCTGTGCCCTAACACGAACCATGGCCCTAACGCATTTCCATACGCTCACCTGTACTCTAATGTTACCTATTCGCTAACCCTAACACTAGCCCTAAACCTAAACCTAACCCCAACCCTACACCTTACCCTAACCCATACCCTAATCATAACCCATACACTAACACTAACTCGTGCCCTAACACCTACACAAACCCTACCCCTAACCCTACCCCTAACCCTAACCCTAACCCTAACACTAACCCTAACACTAACCCTAAACTTTACCATTTGTTAACCATAACCCTAGCCCCAAACCTAAACCTAACTACAACCCTACTCCTTACCCTAACACGTACACTAATCTTAACCCGTACACTAACACTAACCCAATACCGCACACGTACTTTGACGGTAAGACATTTCCATATGCTCAGCTGTAACCTAAACCTTACGCATTCACTAAACTTAACCCCACCCCTAACACTAACAATAACGCCAAACCTACCAATTACTCTAACCCGTACCCTAATCCTAACCTGTAAACCCACACTAAACCCTGCCCTAACACGTACCCTGACCCTAACACTTTTCCGTAACCTCACCTGTAACCTACACCTTACCGTTCGCTAACCCTAACCCTAGCCCTAAACCTAGACCAAACCCCAACCGTACACCTTACCCTAACCCGTATGCTAATCCTAAGCCATACACTAACACTGACACGTGTCCTAACACATACACTAACCCTAACACTTTTCTGTACCATCACCTGTACCCTAAACTTGACATTTCGCTAACCCTAACCCTAGCCATAAAGCTAACCCTAACCCCAACCCTAAACCTTACCCAAACCGTACCCTAATCCTAACCAGTATATTAATACTAAGCCATGTCCTGAAACGTACCCTGACCCTAACACTTTTCCGTACCCTCACCTGTACCCTAAACCTTACCCATTCTTTAACCCTAACCCTAGCCCTAGCCCTAGCCCTAACCCTAACCCAAACCCTACCCCTTACCCTCACCCGTACCCTAATCCCAACCCATACACTAACATTAACCCATGCCCTAACACGTACCCTGACCCTAACACTTTTCCGTGTCCTCTCCTGTACCCTAAATCTTACCGTTCGCTAACCCTAACCCTAGCCCTAAACATAACTCTCACACCAACCTCACAGCATACCCTAACCCGTACACTAAACTTAACCCGTACAAAAAAACTAACCCATGCCCTCACATGTACTTTGATGGTAACACGTTTCCGTACGCTCCCGTGTACCGTAAACCTTACCCGTTTGCTAACTCTAACCCTAGCCCTAACCCTAACCATAACAACAACCCTACCCATTTCCCTAACCTGTACCCTAATCCTTACCCGTACACTAACACTAATCCATGCCCTAACACGTACCCTGACCCTAACACTTTTCCATACCCACTCCTGTACCCTAAATCTTACCATTCACTAACCCTAACCCTATGTCTAAACCTAACCCTAACCCCAACCCTACACCTAACCCTAACACATACCCTAATCCGAATCCGTACACTAACACTAACCTGTCCCCTAACATGAACCCTGACCCTAACTCGTTTCCATAAGCTCACCTGTACCCTAAATGTTACCTATTCGCTAACCCTAACCCCAACCCTACACCTAAACATAACCCCAACCCTACACCTTTCCCTAACCCATACCCTAATCCTGACCCGTACACTAACACTAACCCGTGCCCTAACACGTACCCTGACCCTAACACTTTTCCGTATCCTCTCCAGTACCCTAAATCTTACCGTTCGCTAAACCTAGCCCTTTCCCTAAACATAACGCTAACACCCACCTTACACCATACACTAACCCATACACTAATCTTACCCCGTACACCAAAATGAAGCAATGCCCTCACATGTACTTTGACACTAACACGTTTCCGTACCCTCCTGTGTACCGACAACCTTACCTGTTCGCTAACACTAACCCTAGGTCTAAGCCTAACACTATCCACAACCCTACACAAAATCCTAAGCCGTACCCTAATCCTAATCCGTACAATAACACTAACCTGTGCCCTAACAACAAGCCTGACCCTAACTCGTTTCCATATGCTTACCTGTACCCTGAATGTTACCTATTCGCTAACCCTAACCCTAACCCTAAACCTAACCCTAACCCCAATCCTACACCTTACCCTAATCCGTACTGTAATCCTAACCCATACCCTATACTAATCTGTGCCCTGACACATACATGGACCATAACACTTTTCTGTAACCTCATCTGTACCCTAAACCTTACATTTCGCCAACCCTAACCGTAGCCCTAAAGCTAAATCTAACTCCAACCCTACACCTTACCCTAACACGTACACTAATCTTAACCCGTACACTAACACTGACCCATTCCCGCAAATGTATTTTGACCCTAAAACATTTCCGTACCCTCCCCTGTAACCTAAACCTTACCCGGTCGCTAACCCTAACCCTAGCTCTAAATCTAACCCTAACGCCAACCCTACACCTTACCCTAAACAATACCCTAAACCTAAACCGTACACTGACACTAACCAGTGCCCTGAAACGTACCCTGACCCTAACACTTTTCCATACCCTCACCTGCACGCTAAACCTAATCATTAGGTAACCCTAACTGTAGACTTAAACCTAACCCTAACACCAACCCTACACCCTATTCTAACCCGTACCCTATATTTAACCCTAACACTAACCCATGCCCTCACACGTACTATGACACTAAAACGTCTCCATACACTCACATGTACCATAAGCCTTAACCGTTCACTAAACCTATCCCTAACCCTAACGCCAACCCTAACCATTACCCTAACCCATACCCTAATCCTAACCATACATTAACACTAACACGTTTCCTAACACATAACCTGACCCAAATGCTTTTCCGTACCCTCAACTGTACCCTAAAACTTACCCGTTCACTAACCCTAAGCCTAGCCCTAAACCTAACCCTAACCCCAACCCCACACCTTACCCTAAACTGTACGCTAATCCTGACACGTACACTGACACTAACAGGTGTCCTAACACATACCCTGACTCTAAAAGGTTTCCGTACCCTCACCTGTACCCTGAACCTTACTGGTTCACTAACCGTAACCCTAGCCCTAAACATAACGCTAACACCAACCCTACACCATACCCTAACCCGTACACTAATCTTGACCCGTACACCAAAATTATGCAATGCCATCACACGTACTTTGACACTAACACGTTTCCGTACACTCATGTACCATAAAACTTACCTGTTCGCTAACTCTAACCCTAGCCCTAAACTTAACCCTAACGCCAACCCTACACATTACCCTAACCCGTACCCTAATCATAACCCATACACTAACACTACACGTGCCCTAACCGGTACCCTGACCATAACAGTTTTCCGTACACTCACCTGTACCCTAAACCATACCGTTTGCTATCCTTAACCCTAAACGTAAACGTAAAGCTAACCCCATCCCTAAACCTTACCCTAACGCATACCCAATCCTAACCAGTACACTAACACTAATCCATGCCTTAACACTTACCCTGACCCTAACACTTTTCCATACCCACACCTGAACCCTAAACCTTACCATTCACTAACCCTAACCCTAGGTCTAAATCTAACCCTAAACGCAACCCCAACCCTACACCTAACCCTAACATGTACCGAAATCCTAATCCTTAAACTAACACTAAGCTGTGCCCTAACACGAACCATGGCCCTAATGCATTTCCATACGCTCAGCTGTACTCTAATGTTACCTATTCGCTAACCCTAACACTAGCCCTAAACCTAAACCTAACCCCAACCCTACACCTCACCCTAACCCATACCCTAATCATAACCCATACACTAACACTAACTCGTGCCCTAACACCTACCCAAACGCTACCCCTAACCCTACCCCTAACCCTAACCCTAACCCTAACACTAACCCTAACACTAACCCTAAACTTTACCATTTGTTAACCATAACCCTAGCCCCAAACCTAAACCTAACTACAACCCTACTCCTTACCCTAACACGTACACTAATCTTAACCCGTACACTAACACTAACCCAATACCGCACACGTACTTTGACGGTAAGACATTTCCATATGCTCAGCTGTAACCTAAACCTTACGCATTCACTAAACTTAACCCCACCCCTAACACTAACCATAACGCCAAACCTACCAATTACTCTAACCCGTACCCTAATCCTAACCTGTAAACCCACACTAAACCCTGCCCTAACACGTACCCTGACCCTAACACTTTTCCGTAACCTCACCTGTAACCTACACCTTACCGTTCGCTAACCCTAACCCTAGCCCTAAACCTACACCAAACCCCAACCGTACACCTTACCCTAACCCGTATGCTAATCCTAAGCCATACACTAACACTGACACGTGTCTTAACACATACACTAACCCTAACACTTTTCTGTACCATCACCTGTAACCTAAACTTGACATTTCGCTAACCCTAACCCTAGCCATAAAGCTAACCCTAACCCCAACCCTAAACCTTACCCAAACCGTACCTTAATCCTAACCAGTATACTAATACTAAGCCATGTCCTGACACGTACCCTGACCCTAACACTTTTCCGTACCCTCACCTGTACCCTAAACCTTACCCATTCTTTAACCCTAACCCTAGCCCTAGCCCTAGCCCTTACCCTAACCCAAACCTTACCCCTTACCCTCACCCGTACCCTAATCCCAACCCATACACTAACATTAACCCATGCCCTAACACGTACCCTGACCCTAACACTATTCCGTGTCCTCTCCTGTACCCTAAATCTTACTGATCGCTAACACAAACCCTAGCCCTAAACATAACTCTCACACCAACCTCACAGCATACCCTAACCCGTACACTAAACTTAACCCGTACAAAAAAACTAACCCATGCCCTCACATGTACTTTGATGGTAACACGTTTCCGTACGCTCCCGTGTACCGTAAACCTTACCCGTTTGCTAACTCTAACCCTAGCCCTAACCCTAACCATAACAACAACCCTACCCATTTCCCTAACCTGTACCCTAATCCTTACCCGTACACCAACACTAATCCATGCCCTAACACGTACCCTGACCCTAACACTTTTCCATACCCACTCCTGTACCCTAAATCTTACCATTCACTAACCCTAACCCTATGTCTAAACCTAACCCTAACCCCAACCCTACACCTAACCCTAACACGTACCCTAATCCGAATCCGTACACTAACACTAACCTGTGCCCTAACATGAACCCTGACCCTAACTCGTTTCCATAAGCTCACCTGTACCCTAAATGTTACCTATTCGCTAACCCTAACCCCAACCCTACACCTAAACATAACCCCAACCCTACACCTTTCCCTAACCCATACCCTAATCCTGACCCGTACACTAACACTAACCCGTGCCCTAACACGTACCCTGACCCTAACACTTTTCCGTATCCTCTCCAGTACCCTAAATCTTACCGTTCGCTAAACCTAGCCCTTTCCCTAAACATAACGCTAACACCCACCTTACACCATACACTAACCCATACACTAATCTTACCCCGTACACCAAAATGAAGCAATGCCCTCACATGTACTTTGACACTAACACGTTTCCGTACCCTCCTGTGTACCGACAACCTTACCTGTTCGCTAACACTAACCCTAGGTCTAAGCCTAACACTATCCACAACCCTACACAAAATCCTAAGCCGTACCCTAATCCTAATCCTTACAATAACACTAACCTGTGCCCTAACAACAAGCCTGACCCTAACTCGTTTCCATATGCTTACCTGTACCCTGAATGTTACCTATTCGCTAACCCTAACCCTAACCCTAAACCTAACCCTAACCCCAATCCTACACCTTACCCTAATCCGTACTGTAATCCTAACCCATACCCTATACTAATCTGTGCCCTGACACATACATGGACCATAACACTTTTCTGTAACCTCATCTGTACCCTAAACCTTACATTTCGCCAACCCTAACCGTAGCCCTAAAGCTAAATCTAACTCCAACCCTACACCTTACCCTAACACGTACACTAATCTTAACCCGTACACTAACACTGACCCATTCCCGCAAATGTATTTTGACCCTAAAACATTTCCGTACCCTCCCCTGTAACCTAAACCTTACCCGGTCGCTAACCCTAACCCTAGCTCTAAATCTAACCCTAACGCCAACCCTACACCTTACCCTAAACAATACCCTAAACCTAAACCGTACACTGACACTAACCAGTGCCCTGAAACGTACCCTGACCCTAACACTTTTCCATACCCTCACCTGCACGCTAAACCTAATCGTTAGGTAACCCTAACTGTAGACTTAAACCTAACCCTAACACCAACCCTACACCCTATTCTAACCCGTACCCTATATTTAACCCTAACACTAACCCATGCCCTCACACGTACTATGACACTAAAACGTCTCCATACACTCACATGTACCATAAGCCTTAACCGTTCACTAAACCTATCCCTAACCCTAACGCCAACCCTAACCATTACCCTAACCCATACCCTAATCCTAACCATACATTAACACTAACACGTTTCCTAACACATAACCTGACCCAAATGCTTTTCCGTACCCTCAACTGTACCCTAAAACTTACCCGTTCACTAACCCTAAGCCTAGCCCTAAACCTAACCCTAACCCCAACCCCACACCTTACCCTAAACTGTACGCTAATCCTGACACGTACACTGACACTAACAGGTGTCCTAACACATACCCTGACTCTAAAAGGTTTCCGTACCCTCACCTGTACCCTGAACCTTACTGGTTCACTAACCGTAACCCTAGCCCTAAACATAACGCTAACACCAACCCTACACCATACCCTAACCCGTACACTAATCTTGACCCGTACACCAAAATTATGCAATGCCATCACACGTACTTTGACACTAACACGTTTCCGTACACTCATGTACCATAAAACTTACCTGTTCGCTAACTCTAACCCTAGCCCTAAACTTAACCCTAACGCCAACCCTACACATTACCCTAACCCGTACCCTAATCATAACCCATACACTAACACTACACGTGCCCTAACCGGTACCCTGACCATAACAGTTTTCCGTACACTCACCTGTACCCTAAACCATACCGTTTGCTATCCTTAACCCTAAACGTAAACGTAAAGCTAACCCCATCCCTAAACCTTACCCTAACGCATACCCAATCCTAACAAGTACACTAACACTAATCCGTGCCTTAACACTTACCCTGACCCTAACACTTTTCCATACCCACACCTGAACCCTAAACCTTACCATTCACTAACCCTAACCCTAGGTCTAAATCTAACCCTAAACGCAACCCCAACCCTACACCTAACCCTAACATGTACCGTAATCCTAATCCTTAAACTAACACTAAGCTGTGCCCTAACACGAACCATGGCCCTAATGCATTTCCATACGCTCACCTGTACTCTAATGTTACCTATTCGCTAACCCTAACACTAGCCCTAAACCTAAACCTAACCCCAACCCTACACCTCACCCTAACCCATACCCTAATCATAACCCATACACTAACACTAACTCGTGCCCTAACACCTACCCAAACGCTACCCCTAACCCTACCCCTAACCCTAACCCTAACCCTAACACTAACCCTAACACTAACCCTAAACTTTACCATTTGTTAACCATAACCCTAGCCCCAAACCTAAACCTAACTACAACCCTACTCCTTACCCTAACACGTACACTAATCTTAACCCGTACACTAACACTAACCCAATACCGCACACGTACTTTGACGGTAAGACATTTCCATATGCGCAGCTGTAACCTAAACCTTACGCATTCACTAAACTTAACCCCACCCCTAACACTAACCATAACGCCAAACCTACCAATTACTCTAACCCGTACCCTAATCCTAACCTGTAAACCCACACTAAACCCTGCCCTAACACGTACCCTGACCCTAACACTTTTCCGTAACCTCACCTGTAACCTACACCTTACCGTTCGCTAACCCTAACCCTAGCCCTAAACCTACACCAAACCCCAACCGTACACCTTACCCTAACCCGTATGCTAATCCTAAGCCATACACTAACACTGACACGTGTCTTAACACATACACTAACCCTAACACTTTTCTGTACCATCACCTGTAACCTAAACTTGACATTTCGCTAACCCTAACCCTAGCCATAAAGCTAACCCTAACCCCAACCCTAAACCTTACCCAAACCGTACCCTAATCCTAACCAGTATACTAATACTAAGCCATGTCCTGACACGTACCCTGACCCTAACACTTTTCCGTACCCTCACCTGTACCCTAAACCTTACCCATTCTTTAACCCTAACCCTAGCCCTAGCCCTAGCCCTTACCCTAACCCAAACCTTACCCCTTACCCTCACCCGTACCCTAATCCCAACCCATACACTAACATTAACCCATGCCCTAACACGTACCCTGACCCTAACACTATTCCGTGTCCTCTCCTGTACCCTAAATCTTACTGATCGCTAACACAAACCCTAGCCCTAAACATAACTCTCACACCAACCTCACAGCATACCCTAACCCGTACACTAAACTTAACCCGTACAAAAAAACTAACCCATGCCCTCACATGTACTTTGATGGTAACACGTTTCCGTACGCTCCCGTGTACCGTAAACCTTACCCGTTTGCTAACTCTAACCCTAGCCCTAACCCTAACCATAACAACAACCCTACCCATTTCCCTAACCTGTACCCTAATCCTTACCCGTACACCAACACTAATCCATGCCCTAACACGTACCCTGACCCTAACACTTTTCCATACCCACTCCTGTACCCTAAATCTTACCATTCACTAACCCTAACCCTATGTCTAAACCTAACCCTAACCCCAACCCTACACCTAACCCTAACACGTACCCTAATCCGAATCCGTACACTAACACTAACCTGTGCCCTAACATGAACCCTGACCCTAACTCGTTTCCATAAGCTCACCTGTACCCTAAATGTTACCTATTCGCTAACCCTAACCCCAACCCTACACCTAAACATAACCCCAACCCTACACCTTTCCCTAACCCATACCCTAATCCTGACCCGTACACTAACACTAACCCGTGCCCTAACACGTACCCTGACCCTAACACTTTTCCGTATCCTCTCCAGTACCCTAAATCTTACCGTTCGCTAAACCTAGCCCTTTCCCTAAACATAACGCTAACACCCACCTTACACCATACACTAACCCATACACTAATCTTACCCCGTACACCAAAATGAAGCAATGCCCTCACATGTACTTTGACACTAACACGTTTCCGTAACCTCCTGTGTACCGACAACCTTACCTGTTCGCTAACACTAACCCTAGGTCTAAGCCTAACACTATCCACAACCCTACACAAAATCCTAAGCCGTACCCTAATCCTAATCCGTACAATAACACTAACCTGTGCCCTAACAACAAGCCTGACCCTAACTCGTTTCCATATGCTTACCTGTACCCTGAATGTTACCTATTCGCTAACCCTAACCCTAACCCTAAACCTAACCCTAACCCCAATCCTACACCTTACCCTAATCCGTACTGTAATCCTAACCCATACCCTATACTAATCTGTGCCCTGACACATACATGGACCATAACACTTTTCTGTAACCTCATCTGTACCCTAAACCTTACATTTCGCCAACCCTAACCATAGCCCTAAAGCTAAATCTAACTCCAACCCTACACCTTACCCTAACACGTACACTAATCTTAACCCGTACACTAACACTGACCCATTCCCGCAAATGTATTTTGACCCTAAAACATTTCCGTACCCTCCCCTGTAACCTAAACCTTACCCGGTCGCTAACCCTAACCCTAGCTCTAAATCTAACCCTAACGCCAACCCTACACCTTACCCTAAACAATACCCTAAACCTAAACCGTACACTGACACTAACCAGTGCCCTGAAACGTACCCTGACCCTAACACTTTTCCATACCCTCACCTGCACGCTAAACCTAATCGTTAGGTAACCCTAACTGTAGACTTAAACCTAACCCTAACACCAACCCTACACCCTATTCTAACCCGTACCCTATATTTAACCCTAACACTAACCCATGCCCTCACACGTACTATGACACTAAAACGTCTCCATACACTCACATGTACCATAAGCCTTAACCGTTCACTAAACCTATCCCTAACCCTAACGCCAACCCTAACCATTACCCTAACCCATACCCTAATCCTAACCATACATTAACACTAACACGTTTCCTAACACATAACCTGACCCAAATGCTTTTCCGTACCCTCAACTGTACCCTAAAACTTACCCGTTCACTAACCCTAAGCCTAGCCCTAAACCTAACCCTAACCCCAACCCCACACCTTACCCTAAACTGTACGCTAATCCTGACACGTACACTGACACTAACAGGTGTCCTAACACATACCCTGACTCTAAAAGGTTTCCGTACCCTCACCTGTACCCTGAACCTTACTGGTTCACTAACCGTAACCCTAGCCCTAAACATAACGCTAACACCAACCCTACACCATACCCTAACCCGTACACTAATCTTGACCCGTACACCAAAATTATGCAATGCCATCACACGTACTTTGACACTAACACGTTTCCGTACACTCATGTACCATAAAACTTACCTGTTCGCTAACTCTAACCCTAGCCCTAAACTTAACCCTAACGCCAACCCTACACATTACCCTAACCCGTACCCTAATCATAACCCATACACTAACACTACACGTGCCCTAACCGGTACCCTGACCATAACAGTTTTCCGTACACTCACCTGTACCCTAAACCATACCGTTTGCTATCCTTAACCCTAAACGTAAACGTAAAGCTAACCCCATCCCTAAACCTTACCCTAACGCATACCCAATCCTAACAAGTACACTAACACTAATCCGTGCCTTAACACTTACCCTGACCCTAACACTTTTCCATACCCACACCTGAACCCTAAACCTTACCATTCACTAACCCTAACCCTAGGTCTAAATCTAACCCTAAACGCAACCCCAACCCTACACCTAACCCTAACATGTACCGTAATCCTAATCCTTAAACTAACACTAAGCTGTGCCCTAACACGAACCATGGCCCTAATGCATTTCCATACGCTCACCTGTACTCTAATGTTACCTATTCGTTAACCCTAACACTAGCCCTAAACCTAAACCTAACCCCAACCCTACACCTCACCCTAACCCATACCCTAATCATAACCCATACACTAACACTAACTCGTGCCCTAACACCTACCCAAACGCTACCCCTAACCCTACCCCTAACCCTAACCCTAACCCTAACACTAACCCTAACACTAACCCTAAACTTTACCATTTGTTAACCATAACCCTAGCCCCAAACCTAAACCTAACTACAACCCTACTCCTTACCCTAACACGTACACTAATCTTAACCCGTACACTAACACTAACCCAATACCGCACACGTACTTTGACGGTAAGACATTTCCATATGCTCAGCTGTAACCTAAACCTTACGCATTCACTAAACTTAACCCCACCCCTAACACTAACCATAACGCCAAACCTACCAATTACTCTAACCCGTACCCTAATCCTAACCTGTAAACCCACACTAAACCCTGCCCTAACACGTACCCTGACCCTAACACTTTTCCGTAACCTCACCTGTAACCTACACCTTACCGTTCGCTAACCCTAACCCTAGCCCTAAACCTACACCAAACCCCAACCGTACACCTTACCCTAACCCGTATGCTAATCCTAAGCCATACACTAACACTGACACGTGTCCTAACACATACACTAACCCTAACACTTTTCTGTACCATCACCTGTAACCTAAACTTGACATTTCGCTAACCCTAACCCTAGCCATAAAGCTAACCCTAACCCCAACCCTAAACCTTACGCAAACCGTACCCTAATCCTAACCAGTATACTAATACTAAGCCATGTCCTGACACGTACCCTGACCCTAACACTTTTCCGTACCCTCACCTGTACCCTAAACCTTACCCATTCTTTAACCCTAACCCTAGCCCTAGCCCTAGCCCTTACCCTAACACAAACCTTACCCCTTACCCTCACCCGTACCCTAATCCCAACCCATACACTAACATTAACCCATGCCCTAACACGTACCCTGACCCTAACACTATTCCGTGTCCTCTCCTGTACCCTAAATCTTACTGATCGCTAACCCTAACCCTAGCCCTAAACATAACTCTCACACCAACCTCACAGCATACCCTAACCCGTACACTAAACTTAACCCGTACAAAAAAAACTAACCCATGCCCTCACATGTACTTTGATGGTAACACGTTTCCGTACGCTCCCGTGTACCGTAAACCTTACCCGTTTGCTAACTCTAACCCTAGCCCTAACCCTAACCATAACAACAACCCTACCCATTTCCCTAACCTGTACCCTAATCCTTACCCGTACACCAACACTAATCCATGCCCTAACACGTACCCTGACCCTAACACTTTTCCATACCCACTCCTGTACCCTAAATCTTACCATTCACTAACCCTAACCCTATGTCTAAACCTAACCCTAACCCCAACCCTACACCTAACCCTAACACGTACCCTAATCCGAATCCGTACACTAACACTAACCTGTGCCCTAACATGAACCCTGACCCTAACTCGTTTCCATAAGCTCACCTGTACCCTAAATGTTACCTATTCGCTAACCCTAACCCCAACCCTACACCTAAACATAACCCCAACCCTACACCTTTCCCTAACCCATACCCTAATCCTGACCCGTACACTAACACTAACTCGTGCCCTAACACCTACCCTAACCCTACCCCTAACCCTACCCCTAACCCTAACACTAACCCTAACACTAACCCTAAACTTTACCATTTGTTAACCATAACCCAAGCCCCAAACCTAAACCTAAGTACAACCCTACTCCTTACCCTAACATGTACACTAATCTTAACCCGTACACTAACACTAACCCAATACCGCACACGTACTTTGACAATAAGACATTTCCATATGCTCAGCTGTAACCTAAACCTTACGCATTCACTAAACTTAACCCCACCCCTAACACTAACCATAACGCCAACCCTACCAATTACCCTAACCCGTACCCTAATCCTAACCTGTAAACCCACACTAAACCCTGCCCTAACACGTACCCTGACCCTAACACTTTTCCGTAACCTTACCTGTAACCTACACCTTACCGTTCGCTAACCCTAACCCTAGCCCTAAACGTAGACCAAACCCCAACCGTACACCTTACCCTAACCCGTATGCTAATCCTAAGCCATACACTAACACTGACACGTGTCCTAACACATACACTAACCTAACACTTTTCTGTACCATCACCTGTACCCTAAAACTGACATTTCGCTAACCCTAACCCTAGCCATAAAGCTAACCCTAACCCTAACCCCATCCCTAAACCTTACCCAAACCATATCCTAATCCTAACCAGTATACTAATACTAAGCCAATGTCCTGACACGTACCCTGACCCTAACACTATTCCGTACCCTCAACTGTACCCTAAACCTTACCCATTCGCTAACCCTAACCCTAGCCCTAGCCCTAGCCCTAACCCTAACCCCAACTCTATCCCTTACCCTCACCCGTACCTTAATTCCAACCCATACACTAACATTAACCCATGCCCTAACACGTACCCTGACCCTAACACTTTTCCGTATCCTCTCCTGTACCCTAAATCTTACAGTTCGCTAACCCTAACCCTAGCCCTAAACATAACTCTCACACCAACCTCACAGCATACCCTAACCCGTACACTAAACTTAACCCGTACAAAAAAACTAACCCATGCCCTCACATGTACTTTGACAGTAACACGTTTCCGTACGCTCCCGTGTACCGTAAACCTTACCCGTTTGCTAACTCTAACCCTAGCCCTAACCCTAACCATAACAACAACCCTACCCATTTCCCTAACCTGTACCCTAATCCTTACCCGTACACTAACACTAATCAATGCCCTAACACGTACCCTGACTCTAACACTTTTCCATACCCACTCCTGTACCCTAAATCTTACCATTCACTAACCCTAACCCTATGTCTAAACCTAACCCTAACCCCAACCCTACACCTAACCCTAACACGTACCCTAATCCGAATCCGTACACTAACACTAACCCGTGCCCTAACTCGTACCCTGACCCTAACACTTTTCCGTATCCTCTCCAGTACCCTAAATCTTACCGTTCGCTAAACCTAGCCCTTTCCCTAAACATAACGCTAACACCCACCTTACAATATACCCTAACCAATACAGTAATCTTACCCCGTACACCAAAATTAAGCAACGCCCTCACATGTACTTTGACACTAACACGTTTCCGTACCCTCCTGTGTACCGTAAGCCTTACCTGTTCGCTAACACTAACCCTAGGTCTAAGCCTCACACTATCAACAACCCTACACAAAATCCTAACCCGTACCCTTATCCTAATCCGTACAATAACACTAACCTGTGCCCTAACACCTAGCCTGACCCTAACTCGTTTCCATATGCTTACCTGTACCCTGAATGTTACCTATTCGCTAACCCTAACCCTAACCCTAAACCTAACCCTAACCCCAATCCTACACCTTACCCTAATCCGTACTGTAATCCTAACCCGTATCCTAATACTAATCCGTGCCATGACACTTACATGGACCATAACAATTTTCTGTAACCTCACCTGTACCCTAAACCTTACATTTCGCCAACCCTAACATTAGCCCTAAAGCTAAATCTAACTCCAACCCTACAACTTACCCTAACACGTACACTAATCTTAACCCGTACACTAACACTGACCCATTCCCGCAAATGTATTTTGACCCTAAAACATTTCCGTACCCTCCCCTGTAACCTAAACCTTAGCGGTCGCTAACCCTAACCCTAGCTCTAAATCTAACCCTAATGCCAACCCTACACGTTACCCTAAACAATACCCTAAACCTAAACCGTACACTGACACTAACCAGTGCCCTGAAACGTACCCTGACCCTAACACTTTTCCATACCCTAACCTGCACGCTAAACCTCATCGTTAGGTAACCCTAACTGTAGACTTAAACCTAACCCTAACACCAACCCTACACCCTATTCTAACCCGTACCCTATATTTAACCCTAACACTAACCCATGCCCTCACACGTACTATGACACTAAAACGTCTCCATACACTCACATGTACCATAAGCCTTAACCGTTCACTAAACCTATCCCTAACCCTAACGCCAACCCTAACCATTACCCTAACCCATACCCTAATCCTAACCATACATTAACACTAACACGTTTCCTAACACATAACCTGACCCAAATGCTTTTCCGTACCCTCAACTGTACCCTAAAACTTACCCGTTCACTAACCCTAAGCCTAGCCCTAAACCTAACCCTAACCCCAACCCCACACCTTACCCTAAACTGTACGCTAATCCTGACACGTACACTGACACTAACAGGTGTCCTAACACATACCCTGACTCTAAAAGGTTTCCGTACCCTCACCTGTACCCTGAACCTTACTGGTTCACTAACCGTAACCCTAGCCCTAAACATAACGCTAACACCAACCCTACACCATACCCTAACCCGTACACTAATCTTGACCCGTACACCAAAATTATGCAATGCCATCACACGTACTTTGACACTAACACGTTTCCGTACACTCATGTACCATAAAACTTACCTGTTCGCTAACTCTAACCCTAGCCCTAAACTTAACCCTAAGGCCAACCGTACACATTACCCTGACCCGTACCCTAATCCTAACCCATACACTAACACTACACGTGCCCTAACAGGTACCCTGACCATAACAGTTTTCTGTACAGTCACCAGTACCCTAAACCATACCGTTTGCTATCCTTAACCCTAGACGTAAACGTAAAGCTAACCCCATCCTTAAACCTTACCCTAACGCGTACCCAATCCTAACCAGTACACTAACACTAATCCGTGCCTTAACACTTATCCTGACCCTAACACTTTTCCATACCCACACCTGAACCCTAAACCTTACCATTCACTAACCCTAACCCTAGGTCTAAACCTAACCCTAAACGCAACCCTACCCTACACCTAACCCTAACATGTACCGTAATCCTAATCCTTAAACTAACACTAAGCTGTGCCCTAACACGAACCCTGGCCCTAACGCATTTCCATACGCTCACCTGTACTCTAATGTTACCTATTCGCTAACCCTAACACTAGTCCTAAACCTAAACCTAACCCCAACCCTACACCTTACCCTAACCCATACCCTAATCATAACCCATACACTAACACTAACTCGTGCACTAACACCTACCCTAACCCTACCCCTACCCCTAACCCTAACCCTAACACTAACCCTAACACTAACCCTAAACTTTACCATTTGTTAACCATAACCCTAGCCCCAAACCTAAACCTAACTACAACCCTACTCCTTACCCTAACACGTACACTAATCTTAACCCGTACACTAACACTAACCCAATACCGCAAACGTACTTTTACGGTAAGACATTTCCATATGCTCAGCTGTAACCTAAACCTTACGTGTTCACTAAACTTAACCTCACCCCTAACACTAACCATAACGCCAACCCTACCAATTACCCTAATCCGTACCCTAATCCTAACCTGTAAACCCACACTAAACCCTGCCCTAACACGTACCCTGACCCTATCACTTTTCCATACCCTCACCTGCACGCTAAACCTCATCGTTAGGTAACCCTAACTGTAGACTTAAACCTAACCCTAACACCAACCCTACACCCTATTCTAACCCGTACCCTATATTTAACCCTAACACTAACCCATGCCCTCACACGTACTATGACACTAAAACGTCTCCATACACTCACATGTACCATAAGCCTTAACCGTTCACTAAACCTATCCCTAACCCTAACGCCAACCCTAACCATTACCCTAACCCATACCCTAATCCTAACCATACATTAACACTAACACGTTTCCTAACACATAACCTGACCCAAATGCTTTTCCGTACCCTCAACTGTACCCTAAAACTTACCCGTTCACTAACCCTAAGCCTAGCCCTAAACCTAACCCTAACCACAACCCCACACCTTACCCTAAACTGTACGCTAATCCTGACATGTACACTGACACTAACAGGTGTCCTAACACATACCCTGACTCTAAAAGGTTTCCGTACCCTCACCTGTACCCTGAACCTTACTGGTTCACTAACCGTAACCCTAGCCCTAAACATAACGCTAACACCAACCCTACACCATACCCTAACCCGTACACTAATCTTGACCCGTACACCAAAATTATGCAATGCCATCACACGTACTTTGACACTAACACGTTTCCGTACACTCATGTACCATAAAACTTACCTGTTCGCTAACTCTAACCCTAGCCCTAAACTTAACCCTAACGCCAACCGTACACATTACCCTAACCCGTACCCTAATCCTAACCCATACACTAACACTATACGTGCCCTAACAGGTACCCTGACCATAACAGTTTTCCGTACATTCACCAGTACCCTAAACCATACCGTTTGCTATCCTTAACCCTAGACGTAAACGTAAAGCTAACCCCATCCCTAAACCTTACCCTAACGCGTACCCAATCCTAACCAGTACACTAACACTAATCCGCGCCTTAACACTTATCCTGACCCTAACACTTTTCCATACCCACACCTGAACCCTAAACCTTACCATTCACTAACCCTAACCCTAGGTCTAAACCTAACCCTAAACGCAACCCTACCCTACACCTAACCCTAACATGTACCGTAATCCTAATCCTTAAACTAACACTAAGCTGTGCCCTAACACGAACCCTGGCCCTAACGCATTTCCATACGCTCACCTGTACTCTAATGTTACCTATTTGCTAACCCTAACACTAGTCCTAAACCTAAACCTAACCCCAACCCTACACCTAACCCTAACCCATACCCTAATCATAACCCATACACTAACACTAACTCGTGCCCTAACACCTACCCTAACCCTACCCCTACCCCTAACCCTAACCCTAACACTAACCCTAACACTAACCCTAAACTTTACCATTTGTTAACCATAACCCTAGCCCCAAACCTAAACCTAACTACAACCCTACTCCTTACCCTAACACGTACACTAATCTTAACCCGTACACTAACACTAACCCAATACCGCACACGTACTTTGACGGTAAGATATTTCCATATGCTCAGCTGTAACCTAAACCTTACATGTTCACTAAACTTAACCCCACCCCTAACACTAACCATAACGCCAACCCTACCAATTACCCTAACCCGTACCCTAATCCTAACCTGTAAACCCACACTAAACCCTGCCCTAACACGTACCCTGACCCTATCACTTTTCCGTAACGTCACCTGTAACCTACACCTTACCGTTCGCTAACCCTAACCCTAGCCCTAAACCTAGACCAAACCCCAACCGTACACCTTACCCTAACCCGTATGCTAATCCTAAGCCATACACTAACACTGACACGTGTCCTAACACATACACTAACCCTAACACTTTTCTGTACCATCACCTGTACCCTAAACCTGACATTTCGCTAACCCTAACCCTAGCCATAAAGCTAACCCTAACCCCAACCCTAAACCTTACCCAAACCGTACCCTAATCCTAACCAGTATACTAATAGTAAGCCATGTCCTGACACGTACCCTGACCCTAACACTTTTCCGTACCCTCACCTGTACCCTAAACCTTAGCCATTCGCTAACCCTAACCCTAGCCCTAGCCCTAGCGCTAACCCTAACCCCAACCCTAACCCGTACCCTCACCCGTACCCTAATCCCAACCCATACACTAACATTAACCCATGCCCTAACACGTACCCTGACCCTAACACTTTTCCGTATCCTCTCCTGTACCCTAAATCTTACCGTTCACTAACCCTAACCCTAGCCCTAAACATAACTCTCACACCAACCTCACAGCATACCCTAACCTGTACACTAAACTTAACCCGTACAAAAAAACTAACCCATGCCCTCACATGTACTTTGACGGTAACACGTTTCCGTACGCTCCCGTGTACCGTAAACCTTACCCGTTTGCTAACTCTAACCCTAGCCCTAACCCTAACCATAACAACAACCCTACCCATTTCCCTAACCTGTACCCTAATCCTTACCCGTACACTAACACTAATCCATGCCCTAACACGTACCCTGACCCTAACACTTTTCCATACCCACTCCTGTACCCTAAATCTTACCATTCACTAACCCTAACCCTATGTCTAAACTTAACCCTAACCCCAACCCTACACCTAACCCTAACACGTACCCTAATCCGAATCCGTACACTAACACTAACCTGTGCCCTAACATGAACCCTGACCCTAACTCGTTTCCATAAGCTCACCTGTACCCTAAATGTTACCTATTCGCTAACCCTAACCCCAACCCTACACCTAAACATAACCCCAACCCTACACCTTTCCCTAACCCATACCCTAATCCTGACCCGTACACTAACACTAACCCGTGCCCTAACACGTACCCTGACCCTAACACTTTTCCGTATCCTCTCCAGTACCCTAAATCTTACCATTCGCTAAACCTAGCCCTTTCCCTAAACATAACGCTAACACCCACCTTACACCATACACTAACCCATACACTAATCTTACCCCGTACACCAAAATGAAGCAATGCCCTCACATGTACTTTGACACTAACACGTTTCCGTACCCTCCTGTGTACCGACATCCTTACCTGTTCGTTAACACTAACCCTAGGTCTAAGCCTAACACTATCCACAACCCTACACAAAATCCTAAGCCGTACCCTAATCCTAATCCGTACAATAACACTAACCTGTGCCCTAACACCAAGCCTGACCCTAACTCGTTTCCATATGCTTACCTGTACCCTGAATGTTACCTATTCGCTAACCCTAACCCTAACCCTAAACCTAACCCTAACCCCAATCCTACACCTTACCCTAATCCGTACTGTAATCCTAACCCGTACCCTATACTAATCCGTGCCCTGACACATACATGGACCATAACACTTTTCTGTAACCTCACCTGTACCCTAAACCTTACATTTCGCCAACCCTAACCGTAGCCCTAAAGCTAAATCTAACTCCAACCCTACACCTTACCCTAACACGTACACTAATCTTAACCCGTACACTAACACTGACCCATTCCCGCAAATGTATTTTGACCCTAAAACATTTCCGTACCCTCCCCTGTAACCTAAACCTTACCCGGTCGCTAACCCTAACCCTAGCTCTAAATCTAGCCCTAACGCCAACCCTACACCTTACCCTAAACAATACCCTTAACCTAAACCGTGCACGGACACTAACCAGTGCCCTGAAACGTACCCTGACCCTAACACTTTTCCATACCCTCACCTGCACGCTAAACCTAATCGTTAGGTAACCCTAACTGTAGTCTTAAACCTAACCCTAACACCAACCCTACACCCTATTCTAACCCGTACCCTATATTTAACCCTAACACTAACCCATGCCCTCACACGTACTTTGACACTAAAACGTCTCCATACACTCACATGTACCATAAGCCTTAACCGTTCACTAAACCTATCCCTAACCCTAACGCCAACCCTAACCATTACCCTAACCCATACCCTAATCCTAACCATATATTAACACTAACACGTTTCCTAACACATAACCTGACCCAAATGCTTTTCCGTACCCTCAACTGTACCCTAAAACTTACCCGTTCACTAACCCTAAGCCTAGCCCTAAACCTAACCCTAACCCCAACCGCACACATTACCCTAAACTGTACGCTAATCCTGACACATACACTGACACTAACAGGTGTCCTAACACATACCCTGACTCTAAAAGGTTTCCGTACCCTCACCTGTACCCTGAACCTTACTGGTTCACTAACCGTAACCCTAGCCCTAAACATAACGCTAACACCAACCCTACACCATACCCTAACCCATACACTAATCTTGACCCGTACACCAAAATTATGCAATGCCATCACACGTACTTTGACACTAACACGTTTCCGTACACTCATGTACCATAAAACTTACCTGTTCGCTAACTCTAACCCTAGCCCTAAACTTAACCCTAACGCCAACCCTACACATTACCCTAACCCGTACCCTAATCCTAACCCATACACTAACACTACACGTGCCCTAACAGGTACCCTGACCATAACAGTTTTCCGTACACTCACCTGTACCCTAAACCATACCGTTTGCTATCCTTAACCCTAAACGTAAACGTAAAGCTAACCCCATCCCTAAACCTTACCCTAACGCATACCCAATCCTAACCAGTACACTAACACTAATCCGTGCCTTAACACTTACCCTGACCGTAACACTTTTCCATACCCACACCTGAACCCTAAACCTTACCATTCACTAACCCTAACCCTAGGTCTATACCTAACCCTAAACGCAACCCCAACCCTACACCTAACCCTAACATGTACCGTAATCCTAATCCTTAAACTAACACTAAGCTGTGCCCTAACACGAACCCTGGCCCTAACGCATTTCCATACGCTCACCTGTACTCTAATGTTACCTATTCGCTAACCCTAACACTAGCCCTAAACCTAAACCTAACCCCAACCCTACACCTCACCCTAACCCATACCCTAATCATAACCCATACACTAACACTAACTCGTGCCCTAACACCTACCCTAACCCTACCCCTAACCCTACCCCTAACCCTAACCCTAACACTAACACTAACCCTAACACTAACCCTAAAATTTACCATTTGTTAACCATAACCCTAGCCCCAAACCTAAACCTAACTACAACCCTACTCCTTACCCTAACACGTACACTAATCTTAACCCGTACACTAACACTAACCCAATACCGCAAACGTACTTTGACGGTAAGACATTTCCATATGCTCAGCTGTAACCTAAACCTTACGTGTTCACTAAACTTAACCCCACCCCTAACACTAACCATAACGCCAACCTTACCAATTACCCTAATCCGTACCCTAATCCTAACCTGTAAACCCACACTAAACCCTGCCCTAACACGTACCCTGACCCTAACACTTTTCCGTAACCTCACCTGTAACCTACACCTTACCGTTCGCTAACCCTAACCCTAGCCCTAAACCAACACCAAACCCCAACCGTACACCTTACCCTAACCCGTATGCTAATCCTAAGCCATACACTAACAGTGACACGTGTCCTAACACATACACTAACCCTAACACTTTTCTGTACCATCACCTGTACGCTAAACCTGACATTTCGCTAACCCTAACCCTAGCCATAAAGCTAACCCTAACCCCAACCCTAAACCTTACCCAAACCGTACCCTAATCCTAACCAGTATACTAATACTAAGCCATGTCCTGACACGTACCCTGACCCTAACACTTTTCCGTACCCTCACCTGTACCCTAAACCTTACCCATTCGCTAACCCTAACCCTAGCCCTAGCCCTAGCCCTAACCCTAACCCCAACCCTACCCCTTACCCTCACCCGTACCCTAATCCCAACCCATACACTAACATTAACCCATGCCCTAACACGTACCCTGACCCTAACACTTTTCCGTATCCTCTCCTGTACCCTAAATCTTACCGTTCGCTAACCCTAACCCTAGCCCTAAACATAACTCTCACACCAACCTCACAGCATACCCTAACCCGTACACTAAACTTAACCCGTACAAAAAAACTAACCCATGCCCTCACATGTACTTTGACGGTAACACGTTTCCGTACACTCCCGTGTACCGTAAACCTTACCCGTTTGCTAACTCTAACCCTAGCCCTAACCCTAACCATAACAACAACCCTACCCATTTCCCTAAACTGTACCCTAATCCTTACCCGTACACTAACACTAATCCATGCCCTAACACGTACCCTGACCCTAACACTTTTCCATACCCACTCCTGTACCCTAAATCTTACCATTCACTAACCCTAACCCTATGTCTAAACCTAACCCTAACCCCACCCTACACCTAACCCTAACACGTACCCTAATCCGAATCCGTACACTAACACTAACCTGTGCCCTAACATGAACCCTGACCCTAACTCGTTTCCATAAGCTCACCTGTACCCTAAATGTTACCTATTCGCTAACCCTAACCCCAACCCTACACCTAAACATAACCCCAACCCTACACCTTTCCCTAACCCATACCCTAATCCTGACCCGTACTCTAACACTAACCCGTGCCCTAACACGTACCCTGACCCTAACACTTTTCCGTATCCTCTCCAGTACCCTAAATCTTACCGTTCGCTAAACCTAGCCCTTTCCCTAAACATAACGCTAACACCCACCTTACACCATACACTAACCCATACACTAATCTTACCCCGTACACCAAAATGAAGCAATGCCCTCACATGTACTTTGACACTAACACGTTTCCGTACCCTCCTGTGTACCGACAACCTTACCTGTTCGCTAACACTAACCCTAGGTCTAAGCCTAACACTATCCACAACCCTACACAAAATCCTAAGCCGTACCCTAATCCTAATCCGTACAATAACACTAACCTGTGCCCTAACACCAAGCCTGACCCTAACTCGTTTCCATATGCTTACCTGTACCCTGAATGTTACCTATTCGCTAACCCTAACCCTAACCCTAAACCTAACCCTAACCCCAATCCTACACCTTACCCTAATCCGTACTGTAATCCTAACCCGTACCCTATACTAATCTGTGCCCTGACACATACATGGACCATAACACTTTTCTGTAACCTCACCTGTACCCTAAACCTTACATTTCGCCAACCCTAACCGTAGCCCTAAAGCTAAATCTAACTCCAACCCTACACCTTACCCTAACACGTACACTAATCTTAACCCGTACAGTAACACTGACCCATTCCCGCAAATGTATTTTGACCCTAAAACATTTCCGTACCCTCCCCTGTAACCTAAACCTTACCCGGTCGCTAACCCTAACCCTAGCTCTAAATCTAACCTTAACGCCAACCCTACACCTTACCCTAAACAATACCCTAAACCTAAACCGTACACTGAGACTAACCAGTGCCCTGAAACGTACCCTGACCCTAACACTTTTCCATACCCTCACCTGCACGCTAAACCTAATCGTTAGGTAACCCTAACTGTAGACTTAAACCTAACCCTAACATCAACACTACACCCTATTCTAACCCGTACCCTATATTTAACCCTAACACTAACCCATGCCCTCACACGTACTTTGACACTAAAACGTCTCCATACACTCACATGTACCATAAGCCTTAACCGTTCACTAAACCTATCCCTAACCCTAACGCCAACCCTAACCATTACTCTAACCCATACCCTAATCCTAACCATACATTAACACTAACACGTTTCCTAACAAATAACCTGACCCAAATGCTTTTCCGTACCCTCAACTGTACCCTAAAACTTACCCGTTCACTAACCCTAAGCCTAGCCCTAAACCTAACCCTAACCCCAACCCCACACCTTACCCTAAACTGTACGCTAATCCTGACACGTACACTGACACTAACAGGTGTCCTAGCACATACCCTGACTCTAAAAGTTTTCCGTACCCTCACCTGTACCCTGAACCTTATTGGTTCACTAACCGTAACCCTAGACCTAAACTTAACGCTAACACCAACCCTACACCATACCCTAACCCATACACTAATCTTGACCCGTACACCAAAATTATGCAATGCCATCACACGTACTTTGACACTAACACGTTTCCGTACACTCATGTACCATAAAACTTACCTGTTCGCTAACTCTAACCCTAGCCCTAAACTTAACCCTAACGCCAACCCTACACATTACCCTAACCCGTACCCTAATCCTAACCCATACACTAACACTACACGTGCCCTAACAGGTACCCTGACCATAACAGTTTTCCGTACACTCACCTGTACCCTAAACCATACCGTTTGCTATCCTTAACCCTAAACGTAAACGTAAAGCTAACCCCATCCCTAAACCTTACCCTAACGCATACCCAATCCTAACCAGTACACTAACACTAATCCGTGCCTTAACACTTACCCTGACCGTAACACTTTTCCATACCCACACCTGAACCCTAAACCTTACCATTCACTAACCCTAACCCTAGGTCTAAACCTAACCCTAAACGCAACCCCAACCCTACACCTAACCCTAACATGTACCGTAATCCTAATCCTTAAACTAACACTAAGCTGTGCCCTAACACGAACCCTGGCCCCAACGCATTTCCATACGCTCAACTGTACTCTAATGTTACCTATTCGCTAACCCTAACACTAGCCCTAAACCTAAACCTAACCCCAACCCTACACCTTACCCTAACCCATACCCTAATCATAACCCATACACTAACACTAACTCGTGCCCTAACACCTACCCTAACCCTACCCCTACCCCTACCCCTAACGCTAACCCTAACCCTAACACTAACCCTAACACTAACGCTAAACTTTACCATTTGTTAACCATAACCCTAGCCCCAAACCTAAACCTAACTACAACCCTACTCCTTACCCTAACACGTACACTAATCTTAACCCGTACACTAACACTAACCCAATACCGCACACCTACTTTGACGGTAAGACATTTCCATATGCTCAGCTGTAACCTAAACCTTACGTGTTCACTAAACTTAACCCCACCCCTAACACTAACCATAACGCCAACCCTACCAATTACCCTAATCCGTACCCTAATCCTAACCTGTAAACCGACACTAAACCCTGCCCTAACACGTATCCTGACCCTAACACTTTTCCGTAACCTCACCTGTAACCTACACCTTACCGTTCGCTAACCCTAACCCTAGCCCTAAACCTAGACCAAACCCCAACCGTACACCTTACCCTAACCCGTATGCTAATCCTAAGCCATACACTAACACTGACACGTGTCCTAACACATACACTAACCCTAACACTTTTCTGTACCATCACCTGTACCCTAAACCTGACATTTCGCTAACCCTAACCCTAGCCCTAGCCCTAGCCCTAACCCTAACCCCAACTCTACCCCTTACCCTCACCCGTACCCTAATCCCAACCCATACACTAACATTAACCCATGCCCTAACACGTACCCTGACCCTAACACTTTTCCGTATCCTCTCCTGTACCCTAAATCTTACAGTTCGCTAACCCTAACCCTAGCCCTAAACATAACTCTCACACCAACCTCACAGCATACCCTAACCTGTACACTAAACTTAACCCGTACAAAAAAACTAACCCATGCCCTCACATGTACTTTGACGGTAACACGTTTCCGTACGATCCCGTGTACCGTAAACCTTACCCGTTTGCTAACTCTAACCCTAGCCCTAACCCTAACCATAACAACAACCCTACCCATTTCCCTAACCTGTACCCTAATCCTTACCCGTACACTAACACTAATCCATGCCCTAACACGTACCCTGACCCTAACACTTTTCCATACCCACTCCTGTACCCTAAATCTTACCATTCACTAACCCTAACCCTATGTCTAAACCTAACCCTAACCCCAACCCTACACCTAACCCTAACACGTACCCTAATCCGAATCCGTACACTAACACTAACCTGTGCCCTAACATGAACCCTGACCCCAACTCGTTTCCATAAGCTCACCTGTACCCTAAATGTTACCTATTCGCTAACCCTAACCCCAACCCTACACCTAAACATAACCCCAACCCTACACCTTTCCCTAACCCATACCCTAATCCTGACCCGTACACTAACACTAACCCGTGCCCTAACACGTACCCTGACCCTAACACTTTTCCGTATCCTCTCCAGTACCCTAAATCTTACCGTTCGCTAAACCTAGCCCTTTCCCTAAACATAACGCTAACACCCACCTTACACCATACACTAACCCATACACTAATCTTACCCCGTACACCAAAATGAAGCAATGCCCTCACATGTACTTTGACACTAACACGTTTCCGTACCCTCCTGTGTACCGACAACCTTACCTGTTCGCTAACACTAACCCTAGGTCTAAGCCTAACACTATCCACAACCCTACACAAAATCCTAAGCCGTACCCTAATCCTAATCCGTACAATAACACTAACCTGTGCCCTAACACCAAGCCTGACCCTAACTCGTTTCCATATGCTTACCTGTACCCTGAATGTTACCTATTCGCTAACCCTAACCCTAACCCTAAACCTAACCCTAACCCCAATCCTACACCTTACCCTAATCCGTACTGTAATCCTAACCCGTACCCTATACTAATCCGTGCCCTGACACATACATGGACCATAACACTTTTCTGTAACCTCACCTGTACCCTAAACCTTACATTTCGCCAACCCTAACCGTAGCCCTAAAGCTAAATCTAACTCCAACCCTACACCTTACCCTAACACGTACACTAATCTTAACCCGTACACTAACACTGACCCATTCCCGCAAATGTATTTTGACCCTAAAACATTTCCGTACCCTCCCCTGTAACCTAAACCTTACCCGGTCGCTAACCCTAACCCTAGCTCTAAATCTAACCCTAACGCCAACCCTACACCTTACCCTAAACAATACCCTAAACCTAAACCGTACACTGACACTAACCAGTGCCCTGAAACGTACCCTGACCCTAACACTTTTCCATACCCTCACCTGCACGCTAAACCTAATCGTTAGGTAACCCTAACTGTAGACTTAAACCTAACCCTAACACCAACCCTACACCCTATTCTAACCCGTACCCTATATTTAACCCTAACACTAACCCATGCCCTCACACGTACTTTGACACTAAAACGTCTCCATACACTCACATGTACCATAAGCCTTAACCGTTCACTAAACCTATCCCTAACCCTAACCAGAACCCTAACCATTACCCTAACCCATACCCTAATCCTAACAATACATTAACACTAACACGTTTCCTAACACATAACCTGACCCAAATGCTTTTCCGTACCCTCAACTGTACCCTAAAACTTACCCGTTCACTAACCCTAAGCCTAGCCCTAAACCTAACCCTAACCCCAACCCCACACCTTACCCTAAACTGTACGCTAATCCTGACACGTACACTGACACTAACAGGTGTCCTAACACATACCCTGACTCTAAAAGGTTTCCGTACCCTCACCTGTACCCTGAACCTTACTGGTTCACTAACCGTAACCCTAGCCCTAAACATAATGCTAACACCAACCCTACACCATACCCTAACCCGTACACTAATCTTGACCCGTACACCAAAATTATGCAATGCCATCACACGTACTTTGACACTAACACGTTTCCGTACACTCATGTACCATAAAACTTACCTGTTCGCTAACTCTAACCCTAGCCCTAAACTTAACCCTAACGCCAACCCTACACATTACCCTAACCCGTACCCTAATCCTAACCCATACACTAACACTACACGTGCCCTAACAGGTACCCTGACCATAACAGGTTTCCGTACACTCACGAGTACCCTAAACCATACCGTTTGCTATCCTTAACCCTAGACCTAAACGTAAAGCTAACCCCATCCCTAAACCTTACCCTAACGCGTACCCAATCCTAACCAGTACACTAACACTAATCCGTGCCTTAACACTTACCCTGACCCTAACACTTTTCCATACCCACACCTGAACCCTAAACCTTACCATTCACTAACCCTAAACCTAGGTCTAAACCTAACCCTAAACGCAACCCCAACCCTACACCTAACCCTAATATGTACCGTAATCCTAATCCTTAAACTAACACTAAGCTGTGCCGTAACACGAACCCTGGCCCTAACGCATTTCCATATGCTCACCTGTACTCTAATGTTACCTATTCGCTAACCCTAACACTAGTCCTAAACCTAAACCTAACCCCAACCCTACACCTTACCCTAACCCATACCCTAATCATAACCCATACACTAACACTAACTCGTGCCCTAACACCTACCCTAACCCTACCCCTAACCCTACCCCTAAACCTAACCCTAACCCTAACACTAACCCTAACACTAACCCTAAACTTTACCATTTGTTAACCATAACCCTAGCCCCAAACCTAAACCTAACTACAACCCTACTCCTTACCCTAACACGTACACTAATCTTAACCTGTACACTAACACTAACCCAATACCGCACACGTACTTTGACAATAAGACATTTCCATATGCTCAGCTGTAACCTAAACCTTACGCATTCACTAAAATTAACCCCAACCCTAACACTAACCATAACGCCAACCCTACCAATTACTCTAACCCGTACCCTAATCCTAACATGTAAACCCACACTAAACAAGGCCCTAACACGTACCCTGACCCTAACACTTTTCCGTAACCTCACCTGTAACCTACACCTTACCGTTCGCTAACCCTAACCCTAGCCCTAAACCTAGACCAAACCCCAACCGTACACCTTACCCTAACCCGTATGCTAATTCTAAGCCATACACTAACACTGACACGTGTCCTAACACATACACTAACACTAACACTTTTCTGTACCATCACCTGTACCCTAAACCTGACATTTCGCTAACCCTAACCCTAGCCATAAAGCTAACCCTAACCCTAACCCCAACCCTAAACCTTACCCAAACCGTACCATAATCCTAACCAGTATACTAATACTAAGCCATGTCCTGACACGTACCCTGACCCTAACACTTTTCCGTACCCTCACCTCTACCCTAAACCTTACCCATTCGCTAACCCTAACCCTAGCCCTAGCCCTAGCCCTAACCCTAACCCCAACCCTACACCTTACCCTCACCCGTACCCTAATCCCAACCCATACACTAACATTAACCCATGCCCTAACACGTACCCTGACCCTAACACTTTTCCGTATCCTCTCCTGTACCCTAAATCTTACCGTTCGCTAACCCTAACCCTAGCCCTAAACATAACTCTCACACCAACCTCACAGCATACCCTAACCCGTACACTAAACTTAACCCGTACAAAAAAACTAACCCATGCCCTCACATGTACTTTGACCGTAACACGTTTCCGTATGCTCCCGTGTACCGTATACCTTACCCGTTTGCTAACTCTAACCCTAGCCCTAACCCTAACCATAACAACAACCCTACCCATTTCCCTAACCTGTACCCTAATCCTTACCCATACACTAACACTAATCCATGCCCTAACACGTACCCTGACACTAACACTTTTCCATACCCACTCCTGTACCCTAAATCTTACCATTCACTAACCCTAACCCTATGTCTAAACCTAACCCTAACCCCAACCCTACAACTAATCCTAACATGTACCCTAATCCGAATCCGTACACTAACACTAACCTGTGCCCTAACATGAACCCTGACCCCAACTCGTTTCCATAAGCTCACCTGTACCCTAAATGTTACCTATTCGCTAACCCTAACCCCAACCCTACACCTAAACATAACCCCAACCCTACACCTTTCCCTAACCCATACCCTAATCCTGACCCGTACACTAACACTAACCCTTGCCCTAACACGTACCCTGACCCTAACACTTTTCTGTATTCTCTCCAGTACCCTAAATCTTACCGTTCGCTAAACCTAGCCCTTTCCCTAAACATAACGCTAACACCCACCTTACACCATACACTAACCCATACACTAATCTTACCCCGTACACCAAAATGAAGCAATGCCCTCACATGTACTTTGACACTAACACGTTTCCGTACCCTCCTGTGTACCGACAACCTTACCTGTTCGCTAACACTAACCCTAGGTCTAAGCCTAACACTATCCACAACCCTACACAAAATCCTAAGCCGTACCCTAATCCTAATCCGTACAATAACACTAACCTGTGCCCTAACACCAAGCCTGACCCTAACTCGTTTCCATATGCTTACCTGTACCCTGAATGTTACCTATTCGCTAACCCTAACCCTAACCCTAAACCTAACCCTAACCCCAATCCTACACCTTACCCTAATCCGTACTGTAATCCTAACCCGTACCCTATACTAATCCGTGCCCTGACACATACATGGACCATAACACTTTTCTGTAACCTCACCTGTACCCTAAACCTTACATTTCGCCAACCCTAACCGTAGCCCTAAAGCTAAATCTAACTCCAACCCTACACCTTACCCTAACACGTACACTAATCTTAACCCGTACACTAACACTGACCCATTCCCGCAAATGTATTTTGACCCTAAAACATTTCCGTACCCTCCCCTGTAACCTAAACCTTACCCGGTCGCTAACCCTAACCCTAGCTCTAAATCTAACCTTAACACCAACCCTACACCTTACCCTAAACAATACCCTAAACCTAAACCGTACACTGACACTAACCAGTGCCCTGAAACGTACCCTGACCCTAACACTTTTCCATACCCTCACCTGCACGCTAAACCTAATCGTTAGGTAACCCTAACTGTAGACTTAAACCTAACCCTAACACCAACCCTACACCCTATTCTAACCCGTACCCTATATTTAACCCTAACACTAACCCATGCCCTCACACGTACTTTGACACTAAAACGTCTCCATACACTCACATGTACCATAAGCCTTAACCGTTCACTAAACCTATCCCTAACCCTAACGCCAACCCTAACCATTACCCTAACCCATACACTAATCCTAACCATACATTAACACTAACACGTTTCCTAACACATAACCTGAACCAAATGCTTTTCCGTACCCTCAACTGTACCCTAAAACTTACCCGTTCACTAACCCTAAGCCTAGCCCTAAACCTAACCCTAACCCCAACCCCACACCTTACCCTAAACTGTACGCTAATCCTGACACGTACACTGACACTAACAGGTGTCCTAACACATACCCTGACTCTAAAAGGTTTCCGTACCCTCACCTGTACCCTGAACCTTACTGGTTCACTAACCGTAACCTAGCCCTAAACATAACGCTAACACCAACCCTACACCATACCCTAACCCGTACACTAATCTTGACCCGTACACCAAAATTATGCAATGCCATCACACGTACTTTGACACTAACACGTTTCCGTACACTCATGTACCATAAAACTTACCTGTTCGCTAACTCTAACCGTAGCCCTAAACTTAACCCTAACGCCAACCCTACACATTACCCTAACCCGTACCCTAATCCTAACCCATACACTAACACTACACGTGCCCTAACAGGTACCCTGACCATAACAGTTTTCCGTACACTCACCAGTACCCTAAACCATACCGTTTGCTATCCTTAACCCTAGACCTAAACGTAAAGCTAACCCCATCCCTAAACCTTACCCTAACGCGTACCCAATCCTAACCAGTACACTAACACTAATCCGTGCCTTAACACTTACCCTGACCGTAACACTTTTCCATACCCACACCTGAACCCTAAACCTTACCATTCACTAACCCTAACCCTAGGTCTAAACCTAACCCTAAACGCAACCCCAACCCTACACCTAACCCTAACATGTACCGTAATCCTAATCCTTAAACTAACACTAAGCTGTGCCCTAACACGAACCCTGGCCCTAACGCATTTCCATACGCTCACCTGTACTCTAATGTTACCTATTCGCTAACACTAACACTTGTCCTAAACCTAAACCTAACCCCAACCCTACACCTTACCCTAACCCATACCCTAATCATAACCCATACACTAACACTAACTCGTGCCCTAACACCTACCCTAACCCTACCCCTAACCCTACCCCTAACCCTAACCCTAAACCTAACACTAACCCTAACACTAACCCTAAACTTTACCATTTGTTAACCATAACCCTAGCCCCAAACCTAAACCTAACTACAACCCTACTCCTTACCCTAACACGTACACTAATCTTAACCCGTACACTAACACTAACCCAATACCGCACACGTACTTTGACGGTAAGACATTTCCATATGCTCAGCTGTAACCTAAACCTTACGTGTTCACTAAACTTAACCCCACCCCTAACACTAACCATAACGCCAACCTTACCAATTACCCTAATCCGTACCCTAATCCTAACCTGTAAACCCACACTAAACCCTGCCCTAACACGTACCCTGACCCTAACACTTTTCCGTAACCTCACCTGTAACCTACACCTTACCGTTCGCTAACCCTAACCCTAGCCCTAAACGTAGACCAAACCCCAACCGTACACCTTACCCTAACCCGTATGCTAATCCTAAGCCATACACTAACACTGACACGTGTCCTAACACATACACTAACCCTAACACTTTTCTGTACCATCACCTGTACCCTAAACCTGACATTTCGCTAACCCTAACCCTAGCCATAAAGCTAACCCTAACCCCAACACTAAACCTTACCCAAACCGTACCCTAATCCTAACCAGTATACTAATACTAAGCCATGTCCTGACACGTACCCTGACCCTAACACTTTTCCGTACCCTCACCTGTACCCTAAACCTTACCCATTCTTTAACCCTAACCTTAGCCCTAGCCCTAGCCCTAACCCTAACCCCAACCCTACCCCTTACCCTCACCCGTACCCTAATCCCAACGCATACACTAACATTAACCCATGCCCTAACACGTACCCTGACCCTAACACTTTTCCGTATCCTCTACTGTACCCTAAATCTTACCGTTCGCTAACCCTAACCCTAGCCCTAAACATAACTCTCACACCAACCTCACAGCATACCCTAACCCATACACTAAACTTAACCCGTACAAAAAAACTAACCCATGCCCTCACATGTACTTTGACGGTAACACGTTTCCGTACGCTCCCGTGTACCGTAAACCTTACCCGTTTGCTAACTCTAACCCTAGCCCTAACCCTAACCATAACAACAACCCTACCCATTTCCCTAACCTGTACCCTAATCCTTACCCGTACACTAACACTAATCCATGCCCTAACACATACCCTGACCCTAACACTTTTCCATACCCACTCCTGTACCCTAAATCTTACCATTCACTAACCTTAACCCTATGTCTACACCTAACCCTAACCCCAACCCTACACCTAACCCTAACACGTACCCTAATCCGAATCCGTACACTAACACTAACCTGTGCCCTAACATGAACCCTGACCCTAACTCGTTTCCATAAGCTCACCTGTACCCTAAATGTTACCTATTCGCTAACCCTAACCCCAACCCTACACCTAAACATAACCCCAACCCTACACCTTTCCCTAACCCATACCCTAATCCTGACCCGTACACTAACACTAACCCGTGCCCTAACACGTACCCTGACCCTAACACTTTTCCGTATCCTCTCCAGTACCCTAAATCTTACCGTTCGCTAAACCTAGCCCTTTCCCTAAACATAACGCTAACACCCACCTTACACCATACACTAACCCATACACTAATCTTACCCCGTACACCAAAATGAAGCAATGCCCTCACATGTACTTTGACACTAACACGTTTCCGTACCCTCCTGTGTACCGACAACCTTACCTGTTCGCTAACACTAACCCTAGGTCTAAGCCTAACACTATCCACAACCCTACACAAAATCCTAAACCGTACCCTAATCCTAATCCGTACAATAACACTAAACTGTGCCCTAACACCAAGCCTGACCCTAACTCGTTTCCATATGCTTACCTGTACCCTGAATGTTACCTATTCGCTAACCCTAACCCTAACCCTAAACCTAACCCTAACCCCAATCCTACACCTTACCCTAATCCGTACTGTAATCCTAACCCGTACCCTATACTAATCCGTGCCCTGACACATACATGGACCATAACACTTTTCTGTAACCTCACCTGTACCCTAAACCCTACATTTCGCCAACCCTAACCGTAGCCCTAAAGCTAAATCTAACTCCAACCCTACACCTTACCCTAACACGTACACTAATCTTAACCCGTACACTAACACTGACCCATTCCCGCAAATGTATTTTGACCCTAAAACATTTCCGTACCCTCCCCTGTAACCTAAACCTTACCCGGTCGCTAACCCTAACCCTAGCTCTAAATCTAACCTTAACGCCAACCCTACACCTTACCCTAAACAATACCCTAAACCTAAACCGTACAATGACACTAACCAGTGCCCTGAAACGTACCCTGACCCTAACACTTTTCCATACCCTCACCTGCATGCTAAACCTAATCGTTAGGTAACCCTAACTGTAGACTTAAACCTAGCCCTAACACCAACCCTACACCCTATTCTAACCCGTACCCTATATTTAACCCTAACACTAACCCATGCCCTCACACGTACTTTGACACTAAAACGTCTCCATACACTCACATGTACCATAAGCCTTAACCGTTCACTAAACCTATCCCTAACCCTAACGCCAACCCTAACCATTACCCTAACCCATACCCTAATCCTAACAATACATTAACACTAACACGTTTCCTAACACATAACCTGACCCAAATGCTTTTCCGTACCCTCAACTGTACCCTAAAACTTACCCGTTCACTAACCCTAAGCCTAGCCCTAAACCTAACCCTAACCCCAACCCCACACCTTACCCTAAACTGTACGCTAATCCTGACACGTACACTGACACTAACAGGTGTCCTAACACATACCCTGACTCTAAAAGGTTTCCGTACCCTCACCTGTACCCTGAACCTTACTGGTTCACTAACCGTAACCCTAGCCCTAAACATAACGCTAACACCAACCCTACACCATACCCTAACCCGTACACTAATCTTGACCCGTACACCAAAATTATGCAATGCCATCACACGTACTTTGACACTAACACGTTTCCGTACACTCATGTACCATAAAACTTACCTGTTCGCTAACTCTAACCGTAGCCCTAAACTTAACCCTAACGCCAACCCTACACATTACCCTAACCCGTACCCTAATCCTAACCCATACACTAACACTACACGTGCCCTAACAGGTACCCTGACCATAACAGTTTTCCGTACACTCACCAGTACCCTAAACCATACCGTTTGCTATCCTTAACCCTAGACCTAAACGTAAAGCTAACCCCATCCCTAAACCTTACCCTAACGCATACCCAATCCTAACCAGTACACTAACACTAATCCGTGCCTTAACACTTACCCTGACCCTAACACTTTTCCATACCCACACCTGAACCCTAAACCTTACCATTCACTAACCCTAACCCTAGGTCTAAACCTAACCCTAAACGCAACCCCAACCCTACACCTAACCCTAACATGTACCGTAATCCTAATCCTTAAACTAACACTAAGCTGTGCCCTAACACGAACCCTGGCCCTAACGCATTTCCATACGCTCACCTGTACTCTATTGTTACCAATTCGCTAACCCTAACACTAGTCCTAAACATAAACCTAACTCCAACCCTACACCTTACCCTAACCCATACCCTAATCATAACCCATACACTAACACTAACTCGTGCCCTAACACCAACCCTAACCCTACCCCTAACCTAACCCTAACCCTAACACTAACCCTAACACTAACCCTATACTTTACCATTTGTTAACCATAACCCAAGCCCCAAACCTAAACCTAACTACAACCCTACTCCTTACCCTAACACGTACACTAATCTTAACCCGTACACTAACATTAACCCAATACCGCACACGTACTTTGACAATAAGACATTTCTATATGCTGAGCTGTAACCTAAACCTTATGCGTTCACTAAACTTAACCCCACCCCTAACACTAACCATAACGCCAACCCTACCAATTACCCTAACCCGTACCCTAATCCTAACCTGTAAACCCACACTAAACCCTGCCCTAACACGTACCCTGACCCTAACAGTTTTCCGTAACCTTACCTGTAACCTACACCTTACCGTTCGCTAACCCTAACCCTAGCCCTAAACGTAGACCAAACCCCAACCGTACACCTTACCCTAACCCGTATGCTAATCCTAAGCCATACACTAACACTGACACGTGTCCTAACACATACACTAACCCTAACACTTTTCTGTACCATCACCTGTACCCTAAAACTGACATTTCGCTAACCCTAACCCTAGCCATAAAGCTAACCCTAACCCTAACCCCAACCCTAAACCTTACCCAAACCGTACCCTAATCCTAACCAGTATACTAATACTAAGCCATGTCCTGACACGTACCCTGACCCTAACACTTTTCCGTACCCTCACCTGTACCCTAAACCTTACCCATTCGCTAACCCTAACCCTAGCCCTAGCCCTAGCCCTAACCCTAACCCCAACTCTACCCCTTACCCTCACCCGTACCCTAATCCCAACCCATACACTAACATTAACCCATGCCCTAACACGTACCCTGACCCTAACACTTTTCCGTATCCTCTCCTGTACCCTAAATCTTACAGTTCGCTAACCCTAACCCTAGCCCTAAACATAACTCTCACACGAACCTCACAGCATACCCTAACCTGTACACTAAACTTAACCCGTACAAAAAAACTAACCCATGCCCTCACATGTACTTTGACGGTAACACGTTTCCGTACGCTCCCGTGTACCGTAAACCTTATCCGTTTGCTAACTCTAACCCTAGCCCTAACCCTAACCATAACAACAACCCTACCCATTTCCCTAACCTGTACCCTAATCCTTACCCGTACACTAACACTAATCCATGCCCTAACACGTACCCTGACCCTAACACTTTTCCATACCCACTCCTGTACCCTAAATCTTACCATTCACTAACCCTAACCCTATGTCTAAACCTAACCCTAACCCCAACCCTACACCTAACCCTAACACGTACCCTAATCCGAATCCGTACACTAACACTAACCTGTGCCCTAACATGAACCCTGACCCTAACTCGTTTCCATAAGCTCACCTGTACCCTAAATGTTACCTATTCGCTAACCCTAACCCCAACCCTACACCTAAACATAACCCCAACCCTACACCTTTCCCTAACCCATACCCTAATCCTGACCCGTACACTAACACTAACCCGTGCCCTAACACGTACCCTGACCCTAACACTTTTCCGTATCCTCTCCTGTACCCTAAATCTTACCGTTCGCTAAACCTAGCCCTTTCCCTAAACATAACGCTAACACCCACCTTACACCATACACTAACCCATACACTAATCTTACCCCGTACACCAAAATGAAGCAATGCCCTCACATGTACTTTGACACTAACACGTTTCCGTACCCTCCTGTGTACCGACAACCTTACCTGTTCGCTAACACTAACCCTAGGTCTAAGTCTAACACTATCCACAACCCTACACAAAATCCTAAGCCGTACCCTAATCCTAATCCGTACAATAACACTAACCTGTGCCCTAACACCAAGCCTGACCCTAACTCGTTTCCATATGCTTACCTGTACCCTGAATGTTACCTATTCGCTAACCCTAACCCTAACCCTAAACCTAACCCTAACCCCAATCCTACACCTTACCCTAATCCGTACTGTAATCCTAACCCGTACCCTATACTAATCCGTGCCCTGACACATACATGGACCATAACACTTTTCTGTAACCTCACCTGTACCCTAAACCTTACATTTCGCCAACCCTAACCGTAGCCCTAAAGCTAAATCTAACTCCAACCCTACACCTTACCCTAACACGTACACTAATCTTAACCCGTACACTAACACTGACCCATTCCCGCAAATGTATTTTGACCCTAAAACATTTCCGTACCCTCCCCTGTAACCTAAACCTTACCCGGTCGCTAACCCTAACCCTAGCTCTAAATCTAACCTTAACGCCAACCCTACACTTACCCTAAACAATACCGTAAACCTAAACCGTACACTGACACTAACCAGTGCCCTGAAACGTACCCTGACCCTAACACTTTTCCATACCCTCACCTGCACGCTAAACCTAATCGTTAGGTAACCCTAACTGTAGACTTAAACCTAACCCTAACACCAACCCTACACCCTATTCTAACCCGTACCCTATATTTAACCCTAACACTAACCCATGCCCTCACACGTACTTTGACACTAAAACGTCTCCATACACTCACATGTACCATAAGCCTTAACCGTTCACTAAACCTATCCCTAACCCTAACGCCAACCCTAACCATTACCCTAACCCATACCCTAATCCTAACCATACATTAACACTAACACGTTTCCTAACACATAACCTGACCCAAATGCTTTTCCGTACCCTCAACTGTACCCTAAAACTTACCCGTTCACTAACCCTAAGCCTAGCCCTAAACCTAACCCTAACCCCAACCCCACACCTTACCCTAAACTGTACGCTAATCCTGACACGTACACTGACACTAACAGGTGTCCTAACACATACCCTGACTCTAAAAGGTTTCCGTACCCTCACCTGTACCCTGAACCTTACTGGTTCACTAACCGTAACCTAGCCCTAAACATAACGCTAACACCAACCCTACACTATACCCTAACCTGTACACTAATCTTGACCCATACACCAAAATTATGCAATGCCATCACACGTACTTGGACACTAACACGTTTCCGTACACTCATGTACCATAAAACTTACCTGTTCGCTAACTCTAACCCTAGCCCTAAACTTAACCCTAACGCCAACCCTACACATTACCCTAACCCGTACCCTAATCCTAACCCATACACTAACACTACACGTGCCCTAACAGGTACCCTGACCATAACAGTTTTCCGTACACTCACCAGTACCCTAAACCATACCGTTTGCTATCCTTAACCCTAGACCTAAACGTAAAGCTAACCCCATCCCTAAACCTTACCCTAACGCGTACCCAATCCTAACCAGTACACTAACACTAATCCGTGCCTTAACACTTACCCTGACCCTAACACTTTTCCATACCCACACCTGAACCCTAAACCTTACCATTCACTAACCCTAACCCTAGGTCTAAACCTAAGCCTAAACGCAACCCCAACCCTACACCTAACCCTAACATGTACCGTAATCCTAATCCTTAAACTAACACTAAGCTGTGCCCTAACACGAACCCTGGCCCTAACGCATTTCCATACGCTCACCTGTACTCTAATGTTACCTATTCGCTAACCCTAACACTAGTCCTAAACCTAAACCTAACCCCAACCCTACACCTTACCCTAACCCATACCCTAATCATAACCCATACACTAACACTAACTCGTGCCCTAACACCTACCCTAACCCTACCCCTAACCCTACCCCTACCCCTAACCCTAACCCTAACACTTTCCCTAACACTAACCCTAAACTTTACCATTTGTTAACCATAACCCTAGCCCCAAACCTAAACCTAACTACAACCCTACTCCTTACCCTAACACGTACACTAATCTTAACCCGTACACTAACACTAACCCAATACCGCACACGTACTTTGACAATAAGATATTTCCATATGCTCAGCTGTAACCTAAACCTTACGCATTCACTAAACTTAACCCCACCCCTAACACTAACCATAACGCCAACCCTACCAATTACTCTAACCCGTACCCTAATCCTAACCTGTAAACCCACACTAAACCCTGCCCTAACACGTACCCTGACCTTAACACTTTTCCGTAACCTCACCTGTAAGCTACACCTTACCGTTCGCTAACACTAACCCTAGCCCTAAACCTAGACCAAACCCCAACCGTACACCTTACCCTAACCCGTATGGTAATCCTAAGCCATACACTAACACTGACACGTGTCCTAACACATACACTAACCCTAACACTTTTCTGTACCATCACCTGTACCCTAAACCTGACATTTCGCTAACCCTAACCTTAGCCATAAAGCTAACCCTAACCCCAACCCTAAACCTTACCCAAACCGTACCCTAATCCTAGCCAGTATACTAATACTAAGCCATGTCCTGACACGTACCCTGACCCTAACACTTTTCCGTACCCTCACCTGTACCCTAACCCTTACCCATTCGCTAACCTTAACCCTAGCCCTAGCCCTAGCCCTAACCCTAACCCCAACCCTACCCCTTACCCTCACCCGTACCCTAATCCCAACCCATACACTAACATTAACCCATGCCCTAACACGTACCCTGACCCTAACACTTTTCCGTATCCTCTCCTGTACCCTAAATCTTACAGTTCGCTAACCCTAACCCTAGCCCTAAACATAACTCTCACACCAACCTCACAGCATACACTAACCCGTACACTAAACTTAACCCGTACAAAAAAACTAACCCATGCCCTCACATGTACTTTGACGGTAACACGTTTCCGTACGCTCCCGTGTACCGTAAACCTTAAACGTTTGCTAACTCTAACCCTAGCCCTAACCCTAACCATAACAACAACCCTACCCATTTCCCTAACCTGTATTCTAATCCTTACCCGTACACTAACACTAATCCATGCCCTAAAACGTACCCTGACCCTAACACTTTTCCATACCCACTCCTGTACCCTAAATCTTACCATTCACTAACCCTAACCCTATGTCTAAACCTAACCCTAACCCCAACCCTACACCTAACCCTAACACGTACCCTAATCCGAATCCGTACACTAACACTAACCTGTGCCCTAACATGAACAATGACCCTAACTCATTTCCATAAGCTCACCTGTACCCTAAATGTTACCTATTCGCTAACCCTAACCCCAACCCTACACCTAAACATAACCCCAACCCTACACCTTTCCCTAACCCATACCCTAATCCTGACCCGTACACTAACACTAACCCGTGCCCTAACATGTACCCTGACCCTAACACTTTTCCGTATCCTCTCCAGTACCCTAAATCTTACCGTTCGCTAAACCTAGCCCTTTCCCTAAACATAACGCTAACACCCACCTTACACCATACACTAACCCATACACTAATCTTACCCCGTACACCAAAATGAAGCCATTCCCTCACATGTACTTTGACACTAACACGTTTCCGTACCCTCCTGTGTACCGACAACCTTACCTGTTCGCTAACACTATCCGTAGGTCTAAGCCTAACACTATCCACAACCCTACACAAAATCCTAAGCCGTACCCTAATCCTAATCCGTACAATAACACTAACCTGTGCCCTAACACCAAGCCTGACCCTAACTCGTTTCCATATGCTTACCTGTACCCTGAATGTTACCTATTCGCTAACCCTAACCCTAACCCTAAACCTAACCCTAACCCCAATCCTACACCTTACCCTAATCCGTACTGTAATCCTAACCCGTACCCTATACTAATCCGTGCCCTGACACATACATGGACCATAACACTTTTCTGTAACCTCACCTGTACCCTAAACCTTACATTTCGCCAACCCTAACCCTAGCCCTAAAGCTAAATCTAACTCCAACCCTACACCTTACCCTAACACGTAGACTAATCTTAACCCGTACACTAACACTGACCCATTCCCGCAAATGTATTTTGACCCTAAAACATTTCCGTACCCTCCCCTGTAACCTAAACCTTACCCGGTCGCTAACCCTAACCCTAGCTCTAAATCTAACCTTAATGCCAACCCTACACCTTACCCTAAACAATACCCTAAACCTAAACCGTACACTGACACTAACCAGTGCCCTGAAACGTACCCTGACCCTAACACTTTTCCATACCCTCACCTGCACGCTAAAACTAATCGTTAGGTAACCCTAACTGTAGACTTAAACCTAACCCTAACACCAACCCTACACCCTATTCTAACCCGTACCCTATAATTAACCCTAACACTAACCCATGCCCTCACATGTAGTTTGACACTAAAACGTCTCCATACACTCACATGTACCATAAGCCTTAACCGTTCACTAAACCTATCCCTAAACCTAACGCCAACCCTAACCATTACCCTAACCCGTACCGTAATCCTAACAATACATTAACACTAACACGTTTCCTAACACATAACCTGACCCAAATGCTTTTCCGTACCCTCAACTGTACCCTAAAACTTACCCGTTCACCAACCCTAAGCCTAGCCTTAAACCTAACCCTAACCCCAACCCCACACCTTACCCTAAACTGTACGCTAATCCTGACACGTACACTGACACTAACAGGTGTCCTAGCACATACCCTGACTCTAAAAGGTTTCCGTACCCTCACCTGTACCCTGAACCTTACTGGTTCACTAACCGTATCCCTAGCCCTAAACATAACGCTAACACCAACCCTACACCATACCCTAACCCGTACACTAATCTTGACCCGTACACCAAAATTATGCAATGCCATCACACGTACTTTGACACTAACACGTTTCCGTACACTCATGTACCATAAAACTTACCTGTTCGCTAACTCTAACCCTAGCCCTAAACGTAAACCTAACGCGAACCATACACATTACCCTAACCCGTACCCTAATCCTAACCCATACACTAACACTACACGTGCCCTAACAGGTACCCTGACCATAACAGTTTTCCGTACACTCACCAGTACCCTAAACCATACCGTTTGCTATCCTTAACCCTAGACCTAAACGTAAAGCTAACCCCATCCCTAAACCTTACCCTAATGCGTACCCAATCCTAACCAGTACACTAACACTAATCCGTGCCTTAACACTTACCCTGACCCTAACACTTTTCCATACCCACACCTGAACCCTAAACCTTACCATTCACTAACCCTAACCCTAGGTCTAAACCTAACCCTAAACGCAACCCCAACCCTACACCTAACCTTAACATGTACCGTAATCCTAATCCTTAAACTAACACTAAGCTGTGCCCTAACACGAACCCTGGCCCTAACGCATTTCCATATGCTCACCTGTACTCTAATGTTACCTATTCGCTAACCCTAAGACTAGTCCTAAACCTAAACCTAACCCCACCCCTACACCTTACCCTAACCCATACCCTAATCATAACCCATACACTAACACTAACTCGTGCCCTAACACCTACCCTAACCCTACCCCTAACCCTACCCCTAAACCTAACCCTAACCCTAACACTAACCCTAACACTAACCCTAAACTTTACCATTTGTTAACCATAACCCTAGCCCCAAACCTAAACCTAACTACAACCCTACTCCTTACCCTAACACGTACACTAATCTTAACCCGTACACTAACACTAACCCAATACCGCACACGTACTTTGACGGTAAGACATTTCCATATGCTCAGCTGTAACCTAAACCTTACGCATTCACTAAACTTAACCCCACCCCTAACACTAACCATAACGCCAAACCTACCAATTACTCTAACCCGTACCCTAATCCTAACCTGTAAACCCACACTAAACCCTGCCCTAACACGTACCCTGACCCTAACACTTTTCCGTAACCTCACCTGTAACCTACACCTTACCGTTCGCTAACCCTAACCCTAGCCCTAAACCTAGACCAAACCCCAACCGTACACCTTACCCTAACCCGTATGCTAATCCTAAGCCATACACTAACACTGACACGTGTCCTAACACATACACTAACCCTAACACTTTTCTATACCATCATCTGTACCCTAAACCTGACATTTCGCTAACCCTAACCCTAGCCATAAAGCTAACCCTAACCCTAACCCCAACCCTAAACCTTACCCAAACCGTACCCTAATCCTAGCCAGTATACTAATACTAAGCCATGTCCTGACACGTACCCTGACCCTAACACTTTTCCGTACCCTCACCTGTACCCTAAACCTTACCCATTCGCTAACCTTAACCATAGCCCTAGCCCTAGCCCTAACCCTAACCCCTACCCTACCCCTTACCCTCACCCGTACCCTAATCCCAACCCATACATAAACATTAACCCATGCCCTAACACGTACCCTGACCCTAACACTTTTCCGTATCCTCTCCTGTACCCTAAATCTTACAGTTCGCTAACCCTAACCCTAGCCCTAAACATAACTCTCACACCAACCTCACAGCATACCCTAACCTGTACACTAAACTTAACCCGTACAAAAAAACTAACCCATGCCCTCACATGTACTTTGACGGTAACACGTTTCCGTACGGTCCCGTGTACCGTAAACCTTACCCGTTTGCTAACTCTAACCCTAGCCCTAACCCTAACCATAACAACAACCCTACCCATTTCCCTAACCTGTACCCTAATCCTTACCCGTACACTAACACTAATCCATGCCCTAACACGTACCCTGACCCTAACACTTTTCCATACCCACTCCTGTACCCTAAACCTTACCATTCACTAACCCTAACCCTATGTCTAAACCTAACCCTAACCCCAACCCTACACCTAACCCTAACACGTACCCTAATCCGAATCCGTACACTAACACTAACCTGTGCCCTAACATGAACCCTGACCCTAACTCGTTTCCATAAGCTCACCTGTACCCTAAATGTTACCTATTCGCTAACCCTAACCCCAACCCTACACCTAAACATAACCCCAACCCTACACCTTTCCCTAACCCATACCCTAATCCTGACCCGTACACTAACACTAACCCGTGCCCTAACACGTACCCTGACCCTAACACTTTTCCGTATCCTCTCCAGTACCCTAAATCTTACCGTTCGCTAAACCTAGCCCTTTCCCTAAACATAACGCTAACACCCACCTTACACCATACACTAACCCATACACTAATCTTACCCCGTACACCAAAATGAAGCAATGCCCTCACATGTACTTTGACACTAACACGTTTCCGTACCCTCCTGTGTACCGACAACCTTACCTGTTCGCTAACACTAACCCTAGGTCTAAGCCTAACACTATCCACAACCCTACACAAGATCCTAAGCCGTACCCTAATCCTAATCCGTACAATAACACTAACCTGTGCCCTAACACCAAGCCTGACCCTAACTCGTTTCCATATGCTTACCTGTACCCTGAATGTTACCTATTCGCTATCCCTAACCCTAACCCTAACCCCAATCCTACACCTTACCCTAATCCGTACTGTAATCCTAACCCGTACCCTATACTAATCCGTGCCCTGACACATACATGGACCATAACACTTTTCTGTAACCTCACCTGTACCCTAAACCTTACATTTCGCCAACCCTAACCGTAGCCCTAAAGCTAAATCTAACTCCAACCCTACACCTTACCCTAACACGTACACTAATCTTAACCCGTACACTAACACTGACCCATTCCCGCAAATGTATTTTGACCCTAAAACATTTCTGTACCCTCCCCTGTAACCTAAACCTTACCCGGTCGCTAACCCTAACCCTAGCTCTAAATCTAACCCTAACGCCAACCCTACACCTTCCCCTAAACAATACCCTAAACCTAAACCGTACACTGACACTAACCAGTGCCCTGAAACGTACCCTGACCCTAACACTTTTCCATACCATCACCTGCACGCTAAACCTAATCGTTAGGTAACCCTAACTGTAGACTTAAACCTAACCCTAACACCAACCCTACACCCTATTCTAACCCGTACCCTATATTTAACCCTAACACTAACCCATGCCCTCACTCGTACTTTGACACTAAAACGTCTCCATACACTCACATGTACCATAAGCCTTAACCGTTCACTAAACCTATCCCTAACCCTAACGCCAACCCTAACCATTACCCTAACCCATACCCTAATCCTAACAATACATTAACACTAACACGTTTCCTAACACATAACCTGACCCAAATGCTTTTCCGTACCCTCAACTGTACCCTAAAACTTACCCGTTCACTAACCCTAAGCCTAGCCCTAAACCTAACCCTAACCCCAACCCCACACCTTACCCTAAACTGTACGCTAATCCTGACACGTACACTGACACTAACAGGTGTCCTAACACATACCCTGACTCTAAAAGGTTTCCGTACCCTCACCTGTACCCTGAACCTTACTGGTTCACTAACCGTATCCCTAGCCCTAAATATAATGCTAACACCAACCCTACACCATACCCTAACCCGTACACTAATCTTGACCCGTACACCAAAATTATGCAATGCCATCACACGTACTTTGACACTAACACGTTTCCGTACACTCATGTACCATAAAACTTATCTGTTCGCTAACTCTAACCCTAGCCCTAAACGTAAAGCTAACGCCAACCCTACACATTACCCTAACCCGTACCCTAATCCTAACCCATACACTAACACTACACGTGCCCTAACAGGTACCCTGACCATAACAGTTTTCCGTACACTCACCAGTACCCTAAACCATACCGTTTGCTATCCTTAACCCTAGACCTAAACGTAAAGCTAACCCCATACCTAAACCTTACCCTAACGCGTACCCAATCCTAACCAGTACACTAACACTAATCCGTGCCTTAACACTTACCCTGACCCTAACACTTTTCCATACCAACACCTGAACCCGAAACCTTACCATTCACTAACCCTAACCCTAGGTCTAAACCTAACCCTAAACGAAACCCCAACCCTACACCTAACCTTAACATGTACCGTAATCCTAATCCTTAAACTAACACTAAGCTGTGCCCTAACAAGAACCATGGCCCTAATGCATTTCCATACGCTCACCTGTACTCTAATGTTACCTATTCGCTAACCCTAACACTAGTCCTAATCCTAAACCTAACCCCAACCCTACACCTTACCCTAACCCATACCCTAATCATAACCCATACACTAACACTAACTCGTGCCCTAACACCTACCCTAACCCTACCCCTAACCCTACCCCTAACCCTAACCCTAACCCTAACACTAACCCTAACACTAACCCTAAACTTTACCATTTGTTAACCATAACCCTAGCCCCAAACCTAAACCTAACTACAACCCTACTCCTTACCCTAACACGTACACTAATCTTAACCCGTACACTAACACTAACCCAATACCGCACACGTACTTTGATAATAAGACATTTCCATATGCTCAGCTGTAACCTAAACCTTACGCATTCACTAAACTTAACCCCACCCCTAACACTAACCATAACGCCAACCCTACCAATTATTCTAACCCGTACCCTAATCCTAACCTGTAAACCCACACTAAACCCTGCCCTAACACGTACCCTGACCCTAACACTTTTCCGTAACCTCACCTGTAACCTACACCTTACCGTTCGCTCACCCTAACCCTAGCCCTAAACCTAGACCAAACCCCAACCGTACACCTTACCCTAACCCGTATGCTAATCCTAAGCCATACACTAACACTGACACGTGTCCTAACACATACACTAACCCTAACACTTTTCTGTACCATCACCTGTACCCTAAACCTGACATTTCGCTAACCCTAACCCTAGCCATAAAGCTAACCCGAACCCTAACCCCAACCCTAAACCTTACCCAAACCGTACCCTAATCCTAGCCAGTATACTAATACTAAGCCATGTCCTGACACGTACCCTGACCCTAACACTTTTCCGTACCCTCACCTGTACCCTAAACCTTACCCATTCGCTAACCGTAACCCTAACCCTAGCCCTAGCCCTAACCCTAACCCCAACCCTACCCCTTACCCTCACCCGTACCCTAATCCCAACCCATACACTAACATTAACCCATGCCCTAACACGTACCCTGACCCTAACACTTTTCCGTATCCTCTCCTGTACCCTAAATCTTACAGTTCGCTAACCCTAACCCTAGCCCTAAACATAACTCTCACACGAACCTCACAGCATACCCTAACCTGTACACTAAACTTAACCCGTACAAAAAAACTAACCCATGCTCTCACATGTACTATGACGGTAACACGTTTCCGTACGCTCCCGTGTACCGTAAACCTTACCCGTTTGCTAACTCTAACCCTAGCCCTAACCCTAACCATAACAACAACCCTACCCATTTCCCTAACCTGTACCCTAATCCTTACCCGTACACTAACACTAATCCATGCCCTAACACGTACCCTGACCCTAACACTTTTCCATACCCACTCCTGTACCCTAAATCTTACCATTCACTAACCCTAACCCTATGTCTAAACCTAACCCTAACCCCAACCCTACACCTAACCCTAACACGTACCCTAATCCGAATCCGTACACTAACACTAACCTGTGCCCTAACATGAACCCTGACCCTAACTCGTTTCCATAAGCTCACCTGTACCCTAAATGTTACCTATTCGCTAACCCTAACCCCAACCCTACACCTAAACATAACCCCAACCCTACACCTTTCCCTAACCCATACCCTAATCCTGACCCGTACACTAACATTAACCCGTGCCCTAACACGTACACTGACCCTAACACTTTTCCGTATCCTCTCCTGTACCCTAAATCTTACCGTTCGCTAAACCTAGCCCTTTCCCTAAACATAACGCTAACACCCACCTTACACCATACACTAACCCATACACTAATCTTACCCCGTACACCAAAATGAAGCAATGCCCTCACATGTACTTTGACACTAACACGTTTCCGTACCCTCCTGTGTACCGACAACCTTACCTGTTCGCTAACACTAACCCTAGGTCTAAGTCTAACACTATCCACAACCCTACACAAAATCCTAAGCCGTACCCTAATCCTAATCCGTACAATAACACTAACCTGTGCCCTAACACCAAGCCTGACCCTAACTCGTTTCCATATGCTTACCTGTACCCTGAATGTTACCTATTCGCTAACCCTAACCCTAACCCTAAACCTAACCCTAACCCCAATCCTACACCTTACCCTAATCCGTACTGTAATCCTAACCCGTACCCTATACTAATCCGTGCCCTGACACATACATGGACCATAACACTTTTCTGTAACCTCACCTGTACCCTAAACCTTACATTTCGCCAACACTAACCCTAGCCCTAAAGCTAAATCTAACTCCAACCCTACACCTTACCCTAACACGTACACTAATCTTAACCCGTACACTAACACTGACCCATTCCCGCAAATGTATTTTGACCCTAAAACATTTCCGTACCCTCCCCTGTAACCTAAACCTTACCCGGTCGCTAACCCTAACCCTAGCTCTAAATCTAACCTTAACGCCAACCCCACACCTTACCCTAAACAATACCCTAAACCTAAACCGTACACTGACACTAACCAGTGCCCTGAAACGTACCCTGACCCTAACACTTTTCCATACCCTCACCTGCACGCTAAACCTAATCTTTAGGTAACCCTAACTGTAGACTTAAACCTAACCCTAACACCAACCCTACACCCTATTCTAACCCGTACCCTATATTTAACCCTAACACTAACGCATGCCCTCACACGTACTTTGACACTAAAACGTCTCCATACACTCACATGTACCATAAGCCTTAATCATTCACTAAACCTATCCCTAACCCTAACGCCAACCCTAAACATTACCCTAACCCATACCCTAATCCTAACCATACATTAACACTAACACGTTTCCTAACACATAACCTGACCCAAATGCTTTTCCGTACCCTCAACTGTACCCTAAAACTTACCCGTTCACTAACCCTAAGCCTAGCCCTAAACCTAACCCTAACCCCAACCCCACACCTTACCCTAAACTGTACGCTAATCCTGACACGTACACTGACACTAACAGGTGTCCTAACACATACCCTGACTCTAAAAGGTTTCCGTACCCTCACCTGTACCCTGAACCTTACTGGTTCACTAACTGTAACCTAGCCCTAAACATAACGCTAACACCAACCCTACACCATACCCTAACCCGTACACTAATCTTGACCCATACACCTAAATTATGCAATGCCATCACACGTACTTTGACACTAACACGTTTCCGTACATTCATGTACCATAAAACTTACCTGTTCGCTAACTCTAACCCTAGCCCTAAACTTAACCCTAACGCCAACCCTACACATTACCCTAACCCGTACCCTAATCCTAACCCATACACTAACACTACACGTGCCTTAACCGGTACCCTGACCATAACAGTTTTCCGTACACTCACCTGTACCCTAAACCATACCGTTTGCTATCCTTAACCCTAGACCTAAACGTAAAGCTAACCCCATCCCTAAACCTTACCCTAACGCGTACCCAATCCTAACCAGTACACTAACACTAATCCGTGCCTTAACACTTACCCTGACCCTAACACTTTTCCATACCCACACCTGAACCCTAAACCTTACCATTCACTAACCCTAACCCTAGGTCTAAACCTAACCCTAAACGCAACCCCAACCCTACACCTAACCCTAACATGTACCGTAATCCTAATCCTTAAACTAACACTAAGCTGTGCCCTAACACGAACCCTGGCCCTAACGCATTTCCATATGCTCACCTGTACTCTAATGTTACCTATTCGCTAACCCTAACACTAGTCCTAAACATAAACCTAACCCCAACCCTACACCTTACACTAACCCATACCTTAATCATAACCCACACACTAACACTAACTCGTGCCCTAACACCTACCCTAACCCTACCCCTAACCCTACCCCTAAGCCTACCCCTAACCCTAACACTAACCCTAACACTAACCCTAAACTTTACCATTTGTTAACCATAACCGAAGCCCCAAACCTAAACCTAACTACAACCCTACTCCTTACCCTAACACGTACACTAATCTTAACCCATACACTAACACTAACCCAATACCGCTCACGTACTTTGACAATAAGACATTTCCATATGCTCAGCTGTAACCTAAACCTTACGCATTCACTAAACTTAACCCCACCCCTAACACTAACCATAACGCCAACCCTACCAATTACCCTAACCCGTACCCTAATGCTAACCTGTAAACCCACACTAAACCCTGCCCTAACACGTACCCTGACCCTAACACTTTTCCGTAACCTTACCTGTAACCTACACCTTACCGTTCGCTAACCCTAACCCTAGCCCTAAACGTAGACCAAACCCCAACCGTACACCTTACCCTAACCCGTATGCTAATCCTAAGCCATACACTAACACTGACACGTGTCCTAACACATACACTAACCCTAACACTTTTCTGTACCATCACCTGTACCCTAAACCTGACATTTCGCTAACCCTAACCCTAGCCATAAAGCTAACCCTAACCCTAACCCCAACCCTAAACCTTACCCAAACCCTACCCTAATCCTAACCAGTATACTAATACTAAGCCATGTCCTGACACGTACCCTGACCCTAACACTTTTCCGTACCCTCACCTGTACCCTAAACCTTACCCATTCGCTAACCCTAACCCTAGCCCTAGCCCTAGCCCTAACCCTTACCCCAACTCTACCCCTTACCCTCACCCGTACCCTAATCCCAACCCATACACTAACATTAACCCATGCCCTAACACGTACCCTGACCCTAACACTTTTCCGTATCCTCTCCTGTACCCTAAATCTTACAGTTCGCTAACCCTAACCCTAGCCCTAAACATAACTCTCACACCAACCTCACAGCATACCCTAACCTGTACACTAAACTTAACCCGTACAAAAAAACTAACCCATGCCCTCACATGTACTTTGACGGTAACACGTTTCCGTACGCTCCCGTGTACCGTAAACCTTACCCGTTTGCTAACTCTAACCCTAGCCCTAACCCTAACCATAACAACAACCCTACCCATTTCCCTAACCTGTACCCTAATCCTTACCCGTACACTAACACTAATCCATGCCCTAACACGTACCCTGACCCTAACACTTTTCCATACCCACTCCTGTACCCTAAATCTTACCATTCACTAACCCTAACCCTATGTCTAAACCTAACCCTAACCCCAACCCTACACCTAACCCTAACACGTACCCTAATCCGAATCCGTACACTAACACTAACCTGTGCCCTAACATGAACCCTGACCCTAACTCGTTTCCATAAGCTCACCTGTACCCTAAATGTTACCTATTCGCTAACCCTAACCCCAACCCTACACCTAAACATAACCCCAACCCTACACCTTTCCCTAACCCATACCCTAATCCTGACCCGTACACTAACACTAACCCGTGCCCTAACACGTACCCTGACCCTAACACTTTTCCGTATCCTCTCCAGTACCCTAAATCTTACCGTTCGCTAAACCTAGCCCTTTCCCTAAACATAACGCTAACACCCACCTTACACCATACACTAACCCATACACTAATCTTACCCCGTACACCAAAATGAAGCAATGCCCTCACATGTACTTTGACACTAACACGTTTCCGTACCCTCCTGTGTACCGACAACCTTACCTGTTCGCTAACACTAACCCTAGGTCTAAGCCTAACACTATCCACAACCCTACACAAAATCCTAAGCCGTACCCTAATCCTAATCCGTACAATAACACTAACCTGTGCCCTAACACCAAGCCTGACCCTAACTCGTTTCCATATGCTTACCTGTACCGTGAATGTTACCTATTCGCTAACCCTAACCCTAACCCTAAACCTAACCCTAACCCCAATCCTACACCTTACCCTAATCCGTACTGTAATCCTAACCCGTACCCTATACTAATCCGTGCCCTGACACATACATGGACCATAACACTTTTCTGTAACCTCACCTGTACCCTAAACCTTACATTTCGCCAACCCTAACCGTAGCCCTAAAGCTAAATCTAATTCCAACCCTACACCTTACCCTAACACGTACACTAATCTTAACCCGTACACTAACACTGACCCATTCCCGCAAATGTATTTTGACCCTAAAACATTTCCGTACCCTCCCCTGTAACCTAAACCTTACCCGGTCGCTAACCCTAACCCTAGCTCTAAATCTAACCCTAACGCCAACCCTACACCTTCCCCTAAACAATACCCTAAACCTAAACCGTACACTGACACTAACCAGTGCCCTGAAACGTACCCTGACCCTAACACTTTTCCATACCCTCACCTGCACGCTAAACCTAATCGTTAGGTAACCCTAACTGTAGACTTAAACCTAACCCTAACACCAACCCTACACCCTATTCTAACCCGTACCCTATATTTAACCCTAACACTAACCCATGCCCTCACACGTACTTTGACACTAAAACGTCTCCATACACTCACATGTACCATAAGCCTTAACCGTTCACTAAACCTATCCCTAACCCTAACGCCAACCCTAACCATTACCCTAACCCATACCCTAATCCTAACAATACATTAACACTAACACGTTTCCTAACACATAACCTGACCCAAATGCTTTTCCGTACCCTCAACTGTACCCTAAAACTTACCCGTTCACTAACCCTAAGCCTAGCCCTAAACCTAACCCTAACCCCAACCCCACACCTTACCCTAAACTGTACGCTAATCCTGACACGTACACTGACACTAACAGGTGTCCTAACACATACCCTGACTCTAAAAGGTTTCCGTACCCTCACCTGTACCCTGAACCTTACTGGTTCACTAACCGTATCCCTAGCCCTAAACATAACGCTAACACCAACCCTACACCATACCCTAACCCGTACACTAATCTTGACCCGTACACCAAAATTATGCAATGCCATCACACGTACTTTGACACTAACACGTTTCCGTACACTCATGTACCATAAAACTTATCTGTTCGCTAACTCTAACCCTAGCCCTAAACGTAAACCTAACGCCAACCCTACACATTACCCTAACCCGTACCCTAATCCTAACCCATACACTAACACTACACGTGCCCTAACAGGTACCCTGACCATAACAGTTTTCCGTACACTCACCAGTACCCTAAACCATACCGTTTGCTATCCTTAACCCTAGACCTAAACGTAAAGCTAACCCCATACCTAAACCTTACCCTAACGCGTACCCAATCCTAACCAGTACACTAACACTAATCCGTGCCTTAACACTTACCCTGACCCTAACACTTTTCCATACCAACACCTGAACCCGAAACCTTACCATTCACTAACCCTAACCCTAGGTCTAAACCTAACCCTAAACGAAACCCCAACCCTACACCTAACCTTAACATGTACCGTAATCCTAATCCTTAAACTAACACTAAGCTGTGCCCTAACACGAACCCTGGCCCTAACGCATTTCCATATGCTCACCTGTACTCTAATGTTACCTATTCGCTAACCCTAACACTAGTCCTAATCCTAAACCTAACCCCAACCCTACACCTTACCCTAACCCATACCCTAATCATAACCCATACACTAACACTAACTCGTGCCCTAACACCTACCCTAACCCTACCCCTAACCCTACCCCTAACCCTAACCCTAACCCTAACACTAACCCTAACACTAACCCTAAACTTTACCATTTGTTAACCATAACCCTAGCCCCAAACCTAAACCTAACTACAACCCTACTCCTTACCCTAACACGTACACTAATCTTAACCCGTACACTAACATTAACCCAATACCGCACACGTACTTTGATAATAAGACATTTCCATATGCTCAGCTGTAACCTAAACCTTACGCATTCACTAAACTTAACCCCACCCCTAACACTAACCATAACGCCAACCCTACCAATTATTCTAACCCGTACCCTAATCCTAACCTGTAAACCCACACTAAACCCTGCCCTAACACGTACCCTGACCCTAACACTTTTCCGTAACCTCACCTGTAACCTACACCTTACCGTTCGCTAACCCTAACCCTAGCCCTAAACCTAGACCAAACCCCAACCGTACACCTTACCCTAACCCGTATGCTAATCCTAAGCCATACACTAACACTGACACGTGTCCTAACACATACACTAACCCTAACACTTTTCTGTACCATCACCTGTACCCTAAACCTGACATTTCGCTAACCCTAACCCTAGCCATAAAGCTAACCCGAACCCTAACCCCAACCCTAAACCTTACCCAAACCGTACCCTAATCCTAGCCAGTATACTAATACTAAGCCATGTCCTGACACGTACCCTGACCCTAACACTTTTCCGTACCCTCACCTGTACCCTAAACCTTACCCATTCGCTAACCGTAACCCTAACCCTAGCCCTAGCCCTAACCCTAACACCAACCCTACCCCTTACCCTCACCCGTACCCTAATCCCAACCCATACACTAACATTAACCCATGCCCTAACACGTACCCTGACCCTAACACTTTTCCGTATCCTCTCCTGTACCCTAAATCTTACAGATCGCTAACCCTAACCCTAGCCCTAAACATAACTCTCACACGAACCTCACAGCATACCCTAACCTGTACACTAAACTTAACCCGTACAAAAAAACTAACCCATGCTCTCACATGTACTATGACGGTAACACGTTTCCGTACGCTCCCGTGTACCGTAAACCTTACCCGTTTGCTAACTCTAACCCTAGCCCTAACCCTAACCATAACAACAACCCTACCCATTTCCCTAACCTGTACCCTAATCCTTACCCGTACACTAACACTAATCCATGCCCTAACACGTACCCTGACCCTAACACTTTTCCATACCCACTCCTGTACCCTAAATCTTACCATTCACTAACCCTAACCCTATGTCTAAACCTAACCCTAACCCCAACCCTACACCTAACCCTAACACGTACCCTAATCCGAATCCGTACACTAACACTAACCTGTGCCCTAACATGAACCCTGACCCTAACTCGTTTCCATAAGCTCACCTGTACCCTAAATGTTACCTATTCGCTAACCCTAACCCCAACCCTACACCTAAACATAACCCCAACCCTACACCTTTCCCTAACCCATACCCTAATCCTGACCCGTACACTAACATTAACCCGTGCCCTAACACGTACACTGACCCTAACACTTTTCCGTATCCTCTCCTGTACCCTAAATCTTACCGTTCGCTAAACCTAGCCCTTTCCCTAAACATAACGCTAACACCCACCTTACACCATACACTAACCCATACACTAATCTTACCCCGTACACCAAAATGAAGCAATGCCCTCACATGTACTTTGACACTAACACGTTTCCGTACCCTCCTGTGTACCGACAACCTTACCTGTTCGCTAACACTAACCCTAGGTCTAAGTCTAACACTATCCACAACCCTACACAAAATCCTAAGCCGTACCCTAATCCTAATCCGTACAATAACACTAACCTGTGCCCTAACACCAAGCCTGACCCTAACTCGTTTCCATATGCTTACCTGTACCCTGAATGTTACCTATTCGCTAACCCTAACCCTAACCCTAAACCTAACCCTAACCCCAATCCTACACCTTACCCTAATCCGTACTGTAATCCTAACCCGTACCCTATACTAATCCGTGCCCTGACACATACATGGACCATAACACTTTTCTGTAACCTCACCTGTACCCTAAACCTTACATTTCGCCAACCCTAACCCTAGCCCTAAAGCTAAATCTAACTCCAACCCTACACCTTACCCTAACACGTAGACTAATCTTAACCCGTACACTAACACTGACCCATTCCCGCAAATGTATTTTGACCCTAAAACATTTCCGTACCCTCCCCTGTAACCTAAACCTTACCCGGTCGCTAACCCTAACCCTAGCTCTAAATCTAACCTTAACGCCAACCCCACACCTTACCCTAAACAATACCCTAAACCTAAACCGTACACTGACACTAACCAGTGCCCTGAAACGTACCCTGACCCTAACACTTTTCCATACCCTCACCTGCACGCTAAACCTAATCTTTAGGTAACCCTAACTGTAGACTTAAACCTAACCCTAACACCAACCCTACACCCTATTCTAACCCGTACCCTATATTTAACCCTAACACTAACCCATGCCCTCACACGTACTTTGACACTAAAACGTCTCCATACACTCACATGTACCATAAGCCTTAATCATTCACTAAACCTATCCCTAACCCTAACGCCAACCCTAACCATTACCCTAACCCATACCCTAATCCTAACCATACATTAACACTAACACGTTTCCTAACACATAACCTGACCCAAATGCTTTTCCGTACCCTCAACTGTACCCTAAAACTTACCCGTTCACTAACCCTAAGCCTAGCCCTAAACCTAACCCTAACCCCAACCCCACACCTTACCCTAAACTGTACGCTAATCCTGACACGTACACTGACACTAACAGGTGTCCTAACACATACCCTGACTCTAAAAGGTTTCCGTACCCTCACCTGTACCCTGAACCTTACTGGTTCACTAACTGTAACCTAGCCCTAAACATAACGCTAACACCAACCCTACACCATACCCTAACCCGTACACTAATCTTGACCCATACACCTAAATTATGCAATGCCATCACACGTACTTTGACACTAACACGTTTCCGTACATTCATGTACCATAAAACTTACCTGTTCGCTAACTCTAACCCTAGCCCTAAACTTAACCCTAACGCCAACCCTACACATTACCCTAACCCGTACCCTAATCCTAACCCATACACTAACACTACACGTGCCTTAACCGGTACCCTGACCATAACAGTTTTCCGTACACTCACCTGTACCCTAAACCATACCGTTTGCTATCCTTAACCCTAGACCTAAACGTAAAGCTAACCCCATCCCTAAACCTTACCCTAACGCGTACCCAATCCTAACCAGTACACTAACACTAATCCGTGCCTTAACACTTACCCTGACCCTAACACTTTTCCATACCCACACCTGAACCCTAAACCTTACCATTCACTAACCCTAACCCTAGGTCTAAACCTAACCCTAAACGCAACCCCAACCCTACACCTAACCCTAACATGTACCGTAATCCTAATCCTTAAACTAACACTAAGCTGTGCCCTAACACGAACCCTGGCCCTAACGCATTTCCATACGCTCACCTGTACTCTAATGTTACCTATTCGCTAACCCTAACACTAGTCCTAAACATAAACCTAACCCCAACCCTACACCTTACACTAACCCATACCTTAATCATAACCCACACACTAACACTAACTCGTGCCCTAACACCTACCCTAACCCTACCCCTAACCCTACCCCTAAGCCTACCCCTAACCCTAACACTAACCCTAACACTAACCCTAAACTTTACCATTTGTTAACCATAACCGAAGCCCCAAACCTAAACCTAACTACAACCCTACTCCTTACCCTAACACGTACACTAATCTTAACCCATACACTAACACTAACCCAATACCGCACACGTACTTTGACAATAAGACATTTCCATATGCTCAGCTGTAACCTAAACCTTACGCATTCACTAAACTTAACCCCACCCCTAACACTAACCATAACGCCAACCCTACCAATTACCCTAACCCGTACCCTAATGCTAACCTGTAAACCCACACTAAACCCTGCCCTAACACGTACCCTGACCCTAACACTTTTCCGTAACCTTACCTGTAACCTACACCTTACCGTTCGCTAACCCTAACCCTAGCCCTAAACGTAGACCAAACCCCAACCGTACACCTTACCCTAACCCGTATGCTAATCCTAAGCCATACACTAACACTGACACGTGTCCTAACACATACACTAACCCTAACACTTTTCTGTACCATCACCTGTACCCTAAACCTGACATTTCGCTAACCCTAACCCTAGCCATAAAGCTAACCCTAACCCTAACCCCAACCCTAAACCTTACCCAAACCGTACCCTAATCCTAACCAGTATACTAATACTAAGCCATGTCCTGACACGTACCCTGACCCTAACACTTTTCCGTACCCTCACCTGTACCCTAAACCTTACCCATTCGCTAACCCTAAACCTAGCCCTAGCCCTAGCCCTAACCCTTACCCCAACCCTACCCCTTACCCTCACCCGTACCCTAATCCCAACCCATACACTAACATTAACCCATGCCCTAACACGTACCCTGACCCTAACACTTTTCCGTATCCTCTCCTGTACCCTAAATCTTACAGTTCGCTAACCCTAACCCTAGCCCTAAACATAACTCTCACACCAACCTCACAGCATACCCTAACCTGTACACTAAACTTAACCCGTACAAAAAAACTAACCCATGCCCTCACATGTACTTTGACGGTAACACGTTTCCGTACGCTCCCGTGTACCGTAAACCTTACCCGTTTGCTAACTCTAACCCTAGCCCTAACCCTAACCATAACAACAACCCTACCCATTTCCCTAACCTGTACCCTAATCCTTACCCGTACACTAACACTAATCCATGCCCTAACACGTACCCTGACCCTAACACTTTTCCATACCCACTCCTGTACCCTAAATCTTACCATTCACTAACCCTAACCCTATGTCTAAACCTAACCCTACACCTAACCCTAACACGTACCCTAATCCGAATCCGTACACTAACACTAACCTGTGCCCTAACATGAACCCTGACCCTAACTCGTTTCCATAAGCTCACCTGTACCCTAAATGTTACCTATTCGCTAACCCTAACCCCAACCCTACACCTAAACATAACCCCAACCCTACACCTTTCCCTAACCCATACCCTAATCCTGACCCGTACACTAACACTAACCCGTGCCCTAACACGTACCCTGACCCTAACACTTTTCCGTATCCTCTCCAGTACCCTAAATCTTACCGTTCGCTAAACCTAGCCCTTTCCCTAAACATAACGCTAACACCCACCTTACACCATACACTAACCCATACACTAATCTTACCCCGTACACCAAAATGAAGCAATGCCCTCACATGTACTTTGACACTAACACGTTTCCGTACCCTCCTGTGTACCGACAACGTTACCTGTTCGCTAACACTAACCCTAGGTCTAAGCCTAACACTATCCAGAACCCTACACAAAATCCTAAGCCGTACCCTAATCCTAATCCATACAATAACACTAACCTGTGCCCTAACACCAAGCCTGACCCTAACTCGTTTCCATATGCTTACCTGTACCCTGAATGTTACCTATTCGCTAACCCTAACCCTAACCCTAAACCTAACCCTAACCCCAATCCTACACCTTACCCTAATCCGTACTGTAATCCTAACCCGTACCCTATACTAATCCGTGCCCTGACACATACATGGACCATAACACTTTTCTGTAACCTCACCTGTACCCTAAACCTTACATTTCGCCAACCCTAACCGTAGCCCTAAAGCTAAATCTAACTCCAACCCTACACCTTACCCTAACACGTACACTAATCTTAACCCGTACACTAACACTGACCCATTCCCGCAAATGTATTTTGACCCTAAAACATTTCCGTACCCTCCCCTGTAACCTAAACCTTACCCAGTCGCTAACCCTAACCCTAGCTCTAAATCTAACCCTAACGCCAACCCTACATCTTCCCCTAAACAATACCCTAAACCTAAACCGTACACTGACACTAACCAGTGCCCTGAAACGTACCCTGACCCTAACACTTTTCCATACCCTCACCTGCACGCTAAACCTAATCGTTAGGTAACCCTAACTGTAGACTTAAACCTAACCCTAACACCAACCCTACACCCTATTCTAACCCGTACCCTATATTTAACCCTAACACTAACCCATGCCCTCACACGTACTTTGACACTAAAACGTCTCCATACACTCACATGTACCATAAGCCTTAACCGTTCACTAAACCTATCCCTAAACCTAACGCCAACCCTAACCATTACCCTAACCCATACCATAATCCTAACAATACATTAACACTAACACGTTTCCTAACACATAACCTGACCCAAATGCTTTTCAGTACCCTCAACTGTACCCTAAAACTTACCCGTTCACTAACCCTAAGCCTAGCCCTAAACCTAACCCTAACCCCAACCCCACACCTTACCCTAAACTGTACGCTAATCCTGACACGTACACTGACACTAACAGGTGTCCTAACACATACCCTGACTCTAAAAGGTTTCCGTACCCTCACCTGTACCCTGAACCTTACTGGTTCACTACCCGTATCCCTAGCCCTAAACATAACGCTAACACCAACCCTACACCATACCCTAACCCGTACACTAATCTTGACCCGTACACCAAAATTATGCAATGCCATCACACGTACTTTGACACTAACAGGTTTCTGTACACACATGTACCATAAAACTTACCTGTTCGCTAACTCTAACCCTAGCCCTAAACGTAAACCTAACGCCAACCCTACACATTACCCTAACCCGTACCCTAATCCTAACCCATACACTAACACTACACGTGCCCTAACAGGTACCCTGACCATAACAGTTTTCCGTACACTCACCAGTACCCTAAACCATACCGTTTGCTATCCTTAACCCTAGACCTAAACGTAAAGCTAACCCCATCCCTAAACCTTACCCTAACGTATACCCAATCCTAACCAGTACACTAACACTAATCCATGCCTTAACACTTACCCTGACCCTAACACTTTTCCATACCCATACCTGAACCCTAAACCTTACCATTCACTAACCCTAACCCTAGGTCTAAACCTAACCCTAAACGCAAACCCCAACGCTACACCTAACCCTAACATGTACCGTAATCCTAATCCTTAAACTAACACTAAGCTGTGCCCTAACACGAACCCTGGCCCTAACGCATTTCCATACGCTCACCTGTACTCTAATGTTACCTATTCGCTAACCCTAACACTAGTCCTAATCCTAAACCTAACCCCAACCCTACACCTTACCCTAACCCATACCCTAATCATAAACTATACACTAACACTAACTCGTGCCCTAACACCTACCCTAACCCTACCCCTAACCCTACCCCTTACCCTAACTCTAACCCTAACACTAACCCTAACACTAACCCTAAACTTAACCATTTGTTAACCATAACCCAAGCCCCAAACCTAAACCTAACTACAACCCTACTCCTTACCCTAACACGTACACTAATCTTAACCCGTACACTAACACTAACCCAATACCGCACACGTACTTTGACAATAAGACATTTCCATATGCTCAGCTGTAACCTAAACCTTACGCATTCACTAAACTTAACCCCACCCCTAACACTAACCATAACGCCAACCCTACCAATTACCCTAACCCGTACCCTAATCCTAACCTGTAAACCCACACTAAACCCTGCCCTAACACCACTACACTAACACTAATCCGTGCCTTAACACTTACCCTGACCCTAACACTTTTCCGTACACTTACCTGTAACCTACACCTTACCGTTCGCTAACCCTAACCCTAGCCCTAAACGTAGACCAAACCCCAACCGTACACCTTACCCTAACCCGTATGCTAATCCTAAGCCATACACTAACACTGACACGTGTCCGAACACATACACTAACCCTAACACTTTTCTGTACCATCACCTGTACCCTAAACCTGACATTTCGCTAACCCTAACCCTAGCCATAAAGCTAACCCTAACCCTAACCCCAACCCTAAACCTTACCCGAACCGTACCCTAATCCTAACCAGTATACTAATACTAAGCCATGTCCTGACACGTACCCTGACCCTAAAACTTTTCCGTACCCTCACCTGTACCCTAAACCTTACCCATTCGCTAACCCTCACCCTAGCCCTAGCCCTAGCCCTAACCCTAACCCCAACTCTACCCCTTACCCTCACCCTTACCCTAATCCCAACCCATACACTAACATTAACCCATGCCCTAACACGTACCCTGACCCTAACACTTTTCCGTACCCTCTCCTGTACCCTAAATCTTACAGTTCGCTAACCCTAACCCTAGCCCTAAACAACTCTCACACGAACCTCACAGCATACCCTAACCTGTACACTAATCTTAACCCGTACAAAAAAACTAACCCATGCCCTCACATGTACTTTGACGGTAACAAGTTTCCGTACGCTCCCGTGTACCATAAACCTTAACCGTTTGCTAACTCTAACCCTAGCCCTAACCCTAACCATAAAAACAACCCTACCCATTTCCCTAACCTGTACCCTAATCCTTACCCGTACACTAACACTAATCCATGCCCTAACACGTACCCTGACCCTAACACTTTTCCATATCCACTCCTGTACCCTAAATCTTACCATTCACTAACCCTAACCCTATGTCTAAACCTAACCCTAACCCCAACCCTACACCTAACCCTAACACGTACCCTAATCCGAATCCGTACACTAACACTAACCTGTGCTCTAACATGAACCCTGACCCTAACTCGTTTCCATAAGCTCACCTGTACCCTAAATGTTACCTATTCGCTAACCCTAACCCCAACCCTACACCTAAACATAACCCCAACCCTACACCTTTCCCTAACCCATACCCTAATCCTGACCCGTACACTAACACTAACCCATGCCCTAACACGTACCCTGACCCTAACACTTTTCCGTATCCTCTCCAGTACCCTAAATCTTACCGTTCGCTAAACCTAGCCCTTTCCCTAAACATAACGCTAACACCCACCTTACACCATACACTAACCCATACACTAATCTTACCCCGTACACCAAAATGAAGCAATGCCCTCACATGTACTTTGACACTAACACGTTTCCGTACCCTCCTGTGTACCGACAACCTTACCTGTTCGCTAACACTAACCCTAGGTCTAAGCCTAACACTATCCACAACCCTACACAAAATCCTAAGCCGTACCCTAATCCTAATCCGTACAATAACACTAACCTGTGCCCTAACACCAAGCCTGACCCTAACTCGTTTCCATATGCTTACCTGTACCCTGAATGTTACCTATTCGCTAACCCTAACCCTAAACCTAACCCTAACCCCAATCCTACACCTTACCCTAATCCGTACTGTAATCCTAACCCGTACCCTATACTAATCCGTGCCCTGACACATACATGGACCATAACACTTTTCTGTAACCTCACCTGTACCCTAAACCTTATATTTCGCCAACCCTAACCGTAGCCCTAAAGCTAAATCTAACTCCAACCCTACACCTTACCCTAACACGTACACTAATCTTAACCCGTACACTAACACTGACCCATTCCCGCAAATGTATTTTGACCCTAAAACATTTCCGTACCCTCCCCTGTAACCTAAACCTTACCCGGTCGCTAACCCTAACCCTAGCTCTAAATATAAGCCTAACGCCAACCCTACACCTTACCCTAAACAATACCCTAAACCTAAACCGTACACTGACACTAACCAGTGCCCTGAAACGTACCCTGACCCTAACACTTTTCCATACCCTCACCTGCACGCTAAAACTAATCGTTAGGTAACCCTAACTGTAGACTTAAACCTAACCCTAACACCAACCCTACACCCTATTCTAACCCGTACCCTATATTTAACCCTAACACTAACCCATGCCCTCACACGTACTTTGACACTAAAACGTCTCCATACACTCACATGTACCATAAGCCTTAATCATTCACTAAACCTATCCCTAACCCTAACGCCAACCCTAACCATTACCCTAACCCATACCCTAATCCTAACCATACATTAACACTAACACGTTTCCTAACACATAACCTGACCCAAATGCTTTTCCGTACCCTCAACTGTACCCTAAAACTTACCCGTTCACTAACCCTAAGCCTAGCCCTAAACCTAACCCTAACCCCAACCCCACACCTTACCGTAAACTGTACGCTAATCCTGACACGTACACTGACACTAACAGGTGTCCTAACACATACCCTGACTCTAAAAGGTTTCCGTACCCTCACCTGTACCCTGAACCTTACTGGTTCACTAACCGTAACCCTAGCCCTAAACATAATGCTAACACCAACCCTACACCATACCCTAACCCGTACACTAATCTTGACCCGTACACCAAAATTATGCAATGCCATCACACGTACTTTGACACTAACACGTTTCCGTACACTCATGTACCATAAAACTTACCTGTTCGCTAACTCTAACCCTAGCCCTAAACGTAACCATAACGCCAACCCTACACATTACCCTAACCCGTACACTAATCCTAACCCATACACTAACACTACACGTGCCCTAACAGGTACCCTGACCATAACAGTTTTCCGTACACTCACCAGTACCCTAAACCATACCGTTTGCTATCCTTAACCCTAGACCTAAACGTAAAGCTAACCCCATCCCTAAACCTTACCCTAACGCGTACCCTATCCTAACCAGTACACTAACACTAATCCGTGCCTTAACACTTACCCTGACCCTAACACTTTTCCATACCCACACCTGAACCCTAAACCTTACCATTCACTAACCCTAACCCTAGGTCTAAACCTAACCCTAAACGCAACCCCAACCCTACACCTAACCCTAACATGTACCCTAATCCTAATCCTTAAACTAACACTAAGCTGTGCCCTAACACGAACCCTAGCCCTAACGCATTTCCATATGCTCACCTGTACTCTAATGTTACCTATTCGCTAACCCTAACACTAGTCCTAAACCTAAACCTAACCCCAACCCTACACCTTACACTAACCCATACCCTAATCATAACCCATACACTAACACTAACTCGTGCCCTAACACCTACCCTAACCCTACCCCTAACCCTACCCCTAACCCTAACCCTAACCCTAACACTAACCCTAACACTAACCCTAAACTTTACCATTTGTTAACCATAACCCTAGCCCCAAACCTAAAACTAACTACAACCCTACTCCTTACCCTAACACGTACACTAATCTTAACCCGTACACTAACACTAACCCAATACCGCACACGTACTTTGACAATAAGACATTTCCATATGCTCAGCTGTAACCTAAACCTTACGCATTCACTAAACTTAACCCCACCCCTAACACTAACGATAACGCCAAACCTACCAATTACTCTAACCCGTACCCTAATCCTAACCTGTAAACCCACACTAAACCCTGCCCTAACACGTACCCTGACCCTAACACTTTTCCGTAACCTCACCTGTAACCTACACCTTACCGTTCGCTAACCCTAACCCTAGCCCTAAACCTAGACCAAACCCCAACCGTACACCTTACCCTAACCCGTATGCTAATCCTAAGCCATACACTAACACTGACACGTGTCCTAACACATACACTAACCCTAACACTTTTCTGTACCATCACCTGTACCCTAAACCTGACATTTCGCTAACCCTAACCCTAGCCATAAAGCTAACCCTAACCCTAACCCCAACCCTAAACCTTACCCAAACCGTACCCTAATCCTAACCAGTATACTAATACTAAGCCATGTCCTGACACGTACCCTGACCCTAACACTTTTCCGTACCCTCACCTGTACCCTAAACCTTACCCATTCGCTAACCCTAACCCTAGCCCTAGCCCTAGCCCTAACCATAACCCCAACCCTACCCCTTACCCTCACCCGTACCCTAATCCCAACCCATACACTAACATTATCCCATGCCCTAACACGTACCCTGACCCTAACACTTTTCCGTATCCTCTCCTGTACCTTAAATCTTACAGTTCGCTAACCCTAACCCTAGCCCTAAACATAACTCTCACACCAACCTCACAGCATACCCTAACCTGTACACTAAACTTAACCCGTACAACAAAACTAACCCATGCCCTCACATGTACTTTTACGGTAACACGTTTCCGTACGCTCCCGTGTACCGTAAACCTTACCCGTTTGCTAACTCTAACCGTAGCCCTAACCCTAACCATAACAACAACCCTACCCATTTCCCTAAACTGTACCCTAATCCTTACCCGTACACTAACACTAATCCATGCCCTAACACGTACCCTGACCCTAACACTTTTCCATACCCACTCCTGTACCCTAAATCTTACCATTCACTAACCCTAACCCTATGTCTAAACCTAACCCTAACCCCAACCCTACACCTAACCCTAACACGTACCCTAATCCGAATCCGTACACTAACACTAACCTGTGCCCTAACATGAACCCTGACCCAAACTCATTTCCATAAGCTCACCTGTACCCTAAATGTTACCTATTCGCTAACCCTAACCCCAACCCTACACCTAAACATAACCCCAACCCTACACCTTTCCCTAACCCATACCCTAATCCTGACCCGTACACTAACACTAACCCGTGCCCTAACACGTACCCTGACCCTAACACTTTTCCGTATCCTCTCCAGTACCCTAAATCTTACCGTTCGCTAAACCTAGCCCTTTCCCTAAACATAACGCTAACACCCACCTTACACCATACACTAACCCATACACTAATCTTACCCCGTACACCAAAATGAAGCAATGCCCTCACATGTACTTTGACACTAACACGTTTCCGTACCCTCCTGTGTACCGACAACCTTACCTGTTCGCTAACACTAACCCTAGGTCTAAGCCTAACACTATCCACAACCCTACACAAAATCCTAAGCCGTACCCTAATCCTAATCCGTACAATAACACTAACCTGTGCCCTAACACCAAGCCTGACCCTAACTCGTTTCCATATGCTTACCTGTACCCTGAATGTTACCTATTCGCTAACCCTAACCCTAACCCTAAACCTAACCCTAACCCCAATCCTACACCTTACCCTAATCCGTACTGTAATCCTAACCCGTACCCTATACTAATCCGTGCCCTGACACATACATGGACCATAACACTTTTCTGTAACCTCACCTGTACCCTAAACCTTACATTTCGCCAACCCTAACCGTAGCCCTAAAGCTAAATCTAACTCCAACCCTACACCTTACCCTAACACGTACACTAATCTTAACCCGTACACTAACACTGACCCATTCCCGCAAATGTATTTTGACCCTAAAACATTTCCGTACCCTCCCCTGTAACCTAAACCTTACCCGGTCGCTAACCCTAACCCTAGCTCTAAATATAAGCCTAACGCCAACCCTACACCTTACCCTAAACAATACCCTAAACCTAAACCGTACACTGACACTAACCAGTGCCCTGAAACGTACCCTGACCCTAACACTTTTCCATACCCTCACCTGCACGCTAAAACTAATCGTTAGGTAACCCTAACTGTAGACTTAAACCTAACCCTAACACCAACCCTACACCCTATTCTAACCCGTACCCTATATTTAACCCTAACACTAACCCATGCCCTCACACGTACTTTGACACTAAAACGTCTCCATACACTCACATGTACCATAAGCCTTAATCATTCACTAAACCTATCCCTAACCCTAACGCCAACCCTAACCATTACCCTAACCCATACCCTAATCCTAACCATACATTAACACTAACACGTTTCCTAACACATAACCTGACCCAAATGCTTTTCCGTACCCTCAACTGTACCCTAAAACTTACCCGTTCACTAACCCTAAGCCTAGCCCTAAACCTAACCCTAACCCCAACCCCACACCTTACCCTAAACTGTACGCTAATCCTGACACGTACACTGACACTAACAGGTGTCCTAACACATACCCTGACTCTAAAAGGTTTCCGTACCCTCACCTGTACCCTGAACCTTACTGGTTCACTAACCGTAACCGTAGCCCTAAACATAATGCTAACACCAACCCTACACCATACCCTAACCCGTACACTAATCTTGACCCGTACACCAAAATTATGCAATGCCATCACACGTACTTTGACACTAACACGTTTTCGTACACTCATGTACCATAAAACTTACCTGTTCGCTAACTCTAACCCTAGCCCTAAACGTAACCATAACGCCAACCCTACACATTACCCTAACCCGTACACTAATCCTAACCCATACACTAACACTACACGTGCCCTAACAGGTACCCTGACCATAACAGTTTTCCGTACACTCACCAGTACCCTAAACCATACCGTTTGCTATCCTTAACCCTAGACCTAAACGTAAAGCTAACCCCATCCCTAAACCTTACCCTAACGCGTACCCTATCCTAACCAGTACACTAACACTAATCCGTGCCTTAACACTTACCCTGACCCTAACACTTTTCCATACCCACACCTGAACCCTAAACCTTACCATTCACTAACCCTAACCCTAGGTCTAAACCTAACCCTAAACGCAACCCCAACCCTACACCTAACCCTAACATGTACCCTAATCCTAATCCTTAAACTAACACTAAGCTGTGCCCTAACACGAACCCTAGCCCTAACGCATTTCCATATGCTCACCTGTACTCTAATGTTACCTATTCGCTAACCCTAACACTAGTCCTAAACCTAAACCTAACCCCAACCCTACACCTTACACTAACCCATACCCTAATCATAACCCATACACTAACACTAACTCGTGCCCTAACACCTACCCTAACCCTACCCCTAACCCTACCCCTAACCCTAACCCTAACCCTAACACTAACCCTAACACTAACCCTAAACTTTACCATTTGTTAACCATAACCCTAGCCCCAAACCTAAAACTAACTACAACCCTACTCCTTACCCTAACACGTACACTAATCTTAACCCGTACACTAACACTAACCCAATACCGCACACGTACTTTGACAATAAGACATTTCCATATGCTCAGCTGTAACCTAAACCTTACGCATTCACTAAACTTAACCCCACCCCTAACACTAACCATAACGCCAAACCTACCAATTACTCTAACCCGTACCCTAATCCTAACCTGTAAACCCACACTAAACCCTGCCCTAACACGTACCCTGACCCTAACACTTTTCCGTAACCTCACCTGTAACCTACACCTTACCGTTCGCTAACCCTAACCCTAGCCCTAAACCTAGACCAAACCCCAACCGTACACCTTACCCTAACCCGTATGCTAATCCTAAGCCATACACTAACACTGACACGTGTCCTAACACATACACTAACCCTAACACTTTTCTGTACCATCACCTGTACCCTAAACCTGACATTTCGCTAACCCTAACCCTAGCCATAAAGCTAACCCTAACCCTAACCCCAACCCTAAACCTTACCCAAACCGTACCCTAATCCTAACCAGTATACTAATACTAAGCCATGTCCTGACACGTACCCTGACCCTAACACTTTTCCGTACCCTCACCTGTACCCTAAACCTTACCCATTCGCTAACCCTAACCCTAGCCCTAGCCCTAGCCCTAACCATAACCCCAACCCTACCCCTTACCCTCACCCGTACCCTAATCCCAACCCATACACTAACATTAACCCATGCCCTAACACGTACCCTGACCCTAACACTTTTCCGTATCCTCTCCTGTACCTTAAATCTTACAGTTCGCTAACCCTAACCCTAGCCCTAAACATAACTCTCACACCAACCTCACAGCATACCCTAACCTGTACACTAAACTTAACCCGTACAACAAAACTAACCCATGCCCTCACATGTACTTTTACGGTAACACGTTTCCGTACGCTCCCGTGTACCGTAAACCTTACCCGTTTGCTAACTCTAACCGTAGCCCTAACCCTAACCATAACAACAACCCTACCCATTTCCCTAAACTGTACCCTAATCCTTACCCGTACACTAACACTAATCCATGCCCTAACACGTACCCTGACCCTAACACTTTTCCATACCCACTCCTGTACCCTAAATCTTACCATTCACTAACCCTAACCCTATGTCTAAACCTAACCCTAACCCCAACCCTACACCTAACCCTAACACGTACCCTAATCCGAATCCGTACACTAACACTAACCTGTGCCCTAACATGAACCCTGACCCAAACTCATTTCCATAAGCTCACCTGTACCCTAAATGTTACCTATTCGCTAACCCTAACCCCAACCCTACACCTAAACATAACCCCAACCCTACACCTTTCCCTAACCCATACCCTAATCCTGACCCGTACACTAACACTAACCCGTGCCCTAACACGTACCCTGACCCTAACACTTTTCCGTATCCTCTCCAGTACCCTAAATCTTACCGTTCGCTAAACCTAGCCCTTTCCCTAAACATAACGCTAACACCCACCTTACACCATACACTAACCCATACACTAATCTTACCCCGTACACCAAAATGAAGCAATGCCCTCACATGTACTTTGACACTAACACGTTTCCGTACCCTCCTGTGTACCGACAACCTTACCTGTTCGCTAACACTAACCCTAGGTCTAAGCCTAACACTATCCACAACCCTACACAAAATCCTAAGCCGTACCCTAATCCTAATCCGTACAATAACACTAACCTGTGCCCTAACACCAAGCCTGACCCTAACTCGTTTCCATATGCTTACCTGTACCCTGAATGTTACCTATTCGCTAACCCTAACCCTAACCCTAAACCTAACCCTAACCCCAATCCTACACCTTACCCTAATCCGTACTGTAATCCTAACCCGTACCCTATACTAATCCGTGCCCTGACACATACATGGACCATAACACTTTTCTGTAACCTCACCTGTACCCTAAACCTTACATTTCGCCAACCCTAACCGTAGCCCTAAAGCTAAATCTAACTCCAACCCTACACCTTACCCTAACACGTACACTAATCTTAACCCGTACACTAACACTGACCCATTCCCGCAAATGTATTTTGACCCTAAAACATTTCCGTACCCTCCCCTGTAACCTAAACCTTACCCGGTCGCTAACCCTAACCCTAGCTCTAAATCTAACCTTAACGCCAACCCTACACCTTACCCTAAACAATACCCTAAACCTAAACCGTACACTGACACTAACCAGTGCCCTGAAACGTACCCTGACCCTAACACTTTTCCATACCCTCACCTGCACGCTAAACCTAATCGTTAGGTAACCCTAACTGTAGACTTAAACCTAACCCTAACACCAACCCTACACCCTATTCTAACCCGTACCCTATATTTAACCCTAACACTAACCCATGCCCTCACACGTACTTTGACACTAAAACGTCTCCATACACTCACATGTACCATAAGCCTTAATCATTCACTAAACCTATCCCTAACCCTAACGCCAACCCTAACCATTACCCTAACCCATACCCTAATCCTAACCATACATTAACACTAACACGTTTCCTAACACATAACCTGACCCAAATGCTTTTCCGTACCCTCAACTGTACCCTAAAACTTACCCGTTCACTAACCCTAAGCCTAGCCCTAAACCTAACCCTAACCCCAACCCCACACCTTACCCTAAACTGTACGCTAATCCTGACACGTACACTGACACTAACAGGTGTCCTAACACATACCCTGACTCTAAAAGTTTTCCGTACCCTCACCTGTACCCTGAACCTTACTGGTTCACTAACCGTAACCTAGCCCTAAACATAACGCTAACACCAACCCTACACTATACCCTAACCTGTACACTAATCTTGACCCATACACCAAAATTATGCAATGCCATCACACGTACTTTGACACTAACACGTATCCGTAAACTCATGTACCATAAAACTTACCTGTTCACTAACTCTAACCGTAGCCCTAAACTTAACCCTAACGCCAACCATACACATTACCCTAACACGTACCCTAATCCTAACCCATACACTAACACTACACGTGCCCTAACAGGTACCCTGACCATAACAGTTTTCCGTACACTCACCTGTACCCTAAACCATACCGTTTGCTATCCTTAACCCTAGACCTAAACGTAAAGCTAACCCCATCCCTAAACCTTACCCTAACGCGTACCCAATCCTAACCAGTACACTAACACTAATCCGTGCCTTAACACTTACCCTGACCCTAACACTTTTCCATACCCACACCTGAACCCTAAAACTTACCATTCACTAACCCTAACCCTAGGTCTAAACCTAACCCTAAACGCAACCCCAACGCTACACCTAACCCTAACATGTACCGTAATCCTAATCCTTAAACTAACACTAAGCTGTGCCCTAACACGAACCCTGGCCCTAACGCATTTCCATACGCTCACCTGTACTCTAATGTTACCTATTCGCTAACCCTAACACTAGTCCTAAACATAAACCTAATCCCAACCCTACACCTTACCCTAACCCATACCCTAATCATAACCTATACACTAACACTAACTCGTGCCCTAACACCTACCCTAACCCTACCCCTAACCCTACCCCTAACCCTAAACCTAATCCTAACACTAACCCTAACACTAACGCTAAACTTTACCATTTGTTAACCATAACCCAAGCCCCAAACCTAAACCTAACTACAACCCTACTCCTTACCCTAACATGTACACTAATCTTAACCCGTACACTAACACTAACCCAATACCGCACACGTACTTTGACAATAAGACATTTCCATATGCTCAGCTGTAACCTAAACCTTACGCATTCACTAAACTTAACCCCACCCCTAACACTAACCATAACGCCAACCCTACCAATTACCCTAACCCGTACCCTAATCCTAACCTGTAAACCCACACTAAACCCTGCCCTAACACGTACCCTGACCCTAACACTTTTCCGTAACCTTACCTGTAACCTACACCTTACCGTTCGCTAACGCTAACCCTAGCCCTAAACGTAGACCAAACCCCAACCGTACACCTTACCCTAACCCGTATGCTAATCCTAAGCCATACACTAACACTGACACGTGTCCTAACACATACACTAACCCTAACACTTTTCTGTACCATCACCTGTACCCTAAACCTGACATTTCGCTAACCCTAACCCTAGCCATAAAGCTAACCCTAACCCTAACCCCAACCCTAAACCTTACCCAAACCGTACCCTAATCCTAACCAGTATACTAATACTAAGCCATGTCCTGACACGTACCCTGACCCTAACACTTTTCCGTACCCTCACCTGTACCCTAAACCTTACCCATTCGCTAACCCTAACCCTAGCCCTAGCCCTAGCCCTAACCCTAACCCCAACTCTACCCCTTACCCTCACCCGTACCCTAATCCCAACCCATACACTAACATTAACCCATGCCCTAACACGTACCCTGACCCTAACACTTTTCCGTATCCTCTCCTGTACCCTAAATCTTACAGTTCGCTAACCCTAACCCTAGCCCTAAACATAACTCTCACACCAACCTCACAGCATACCCTAACCTGTACACTAAACTTAACCCGTACAACAAAACTAACCCATGCCCTCACATGTACTTTGACGGTAACACGTTTCCGTACGCTCCCGTGTACCGTAAACCTTACCCGTTTGCTAACTCTAACCCTAGCCCTAACCCTAACCATAACAACAACCCTACCCATTTCCCTAACCTGTACCCTAATCCTTACCCGTACACTAACACTAATCCATGCCCTAACACGTACCCTGACCCTAACACTTTTCCATACCCACTCCTGTACCCTAAATCTTACCATTCACTAACCCTAACCCTATGTCTAAACCTAACCCTAACCCCAACCCTACACCTAACCCTAACACGTACCCTAATCCGAATCCGTACACTAACACTAACCTGTGCCCTAACATGAACCCTGACCCTAACTCGTTTCCATAAGCTCACCTGTACCCTAAATGTTACCTATTTGCTAACCCTAACCCCAACCCTACTCCTAAACATAACCCCAACTTTACACCTTTCCCTAACCGATACCCTAATCCTGACCCGTACACTAACACTAACCCGTGCCCTAACACGTACCCTGACCCTATCACTTTTCCGTATCCTCTCCAGTACCCTAAATCTTACCGTTCGCTAAACCTAGCCCTTTCCCTAAACATAACGCTAACACCCACCTTACACCATACACTAACCCATACACTAATCTTACCCCGTACACCAAAATGAAACAATGCCCTCACATGTACTTTGACACTAACACGTTTCCGTACCCTCCTGTGTACCGACAACCTTACCTGTTCGCTAACACTAACCCTAGGTCTAAGCCTAACACTATCCACAACCCTACACAAAATCCTAAGCCGTACCCTAATCCTAATCCGTACAATAACACTAACCTGTGCCCTAACACCAAGCCTGACCCTAACTCGTTTCCATATGCTTACCTGTACCCTGAATGTTACCTATTCCCTAACCCTAACCCTAACCCTAAACCTAACCCTAACCCCAATCCTACACCTTACCCTAATCCGTACTGTAATCCTAACCCGTACCCTATAGTAATCCGTGCCCTGACACATACATGGACCATAACACTTTTCTGTAACCTCACCTGTACCCTAAACCTTACATTTCGCCAACCCTAACCCTAGCCCTAAAGCTAAATCTAACTCCAACCCTACACCTTACCCTAACACGTACACTAATCTTAACCCATACACTAACACTGACCCATTCCCGCAAATGTATTTTGACCCTAAAACATTTCCGTACCCTCCCCTGTAACCTAAACCTTACCCGGTCGATAAACCTAACCCTAGCTCTAAATCTAACCTTAACGCCAACCCTACACCTTACCCTAAACAATACCCTAAACCTAAACCGTACACTGACACTAACCAGTGCCCTGAAACGTACCCTGACCCTAACACTTTTCCATACCCTCACCTGCACGCTAAACCTAATCGTTAGGTAACCCTAACTGTAGACTTAAACCTAACCCTAACACCAACCCTACACCCTATTCTAACCCGTACCCTATATTTAACCCTAACACTAACCCATGCCCTCACACGTACTTTGACACTAAAACGTCTCCATACACTCACATGTACCATAAGCCTTAATCATTCACTAAACCTATCCCTAACCCTAACGCCAACCCTAACCATTACCCTAACCCATACCCTAATCCTAACCATACATTAACACTAACACGTTTCCTAACACATAACCTGACCCAAATGCTTTTCCGTACCCTCAACTGTACCCTAAAACTTACCCGTTCACTAACCCTAAGCCTAGCCCTAAACCGAACCCTAACCCCAACCCCACACCTTACCCTAAACTGTACGCTAATCCTGACACGTACACTGACACTAACAGGTGTCCTAACACATACCCTGACTCTAAAAGGTTTCCGTACCCTCACCTGTACCCTGAACCTTACTGGTTCACTAACCATAACCTAGCCCTAAACATAACGCTAACACCAAGCCTACACTATACCCTAACCTGTACACTAATCTTGACCCATACACCAAAATTATGCAATGCCATCACACGTACTTTGACACTAACAAGTTTCCGTACACTCATGTACCATAAAACTTACCTGTTCGCTAACTCTAACCGTAGCCCTAAACTTAACCCTAACGCCAACCCTACACATTACCCTAACCCGTACCCTAATCCTAACCCATACACTAACACTACACGTGCCCTAACAGGTACCCTGACCATAACAGTTTTCCGTACACTCACCTGTACCCTAAACCATACCGTTTGCTATCCTTAACCCTAGACCTAAACGTAAAGCTAACCCCATCCCTAAACCTTACCCTAACGCGTACCCAATCCTAACCAGTACACTAACACTAATCCGTGCCTTAACACTTACCCTGACCCTAACACTTTTCCATACCCACACCTGAACCCTAAACCTTACCATTCACTAACCCTAACCCTAGGTCTAAACCTAACCCTAAACGCAACCCCAACCCTACACCTAACCCTAACATGTACCGTAATCCTAATCCTTAAACTAACACTAAGCTGTGCCCTAACACGAACCCTGGCCCTAACGCATTTCCATACGCTCACCTGTACTCTAATGTTACCTATTCGCTAACCCTAACACTAGTCCTAAACCTAATCCTAATCCCAACCCTACACCTTACCCTAACCCATACCCTAATCATAACCTATACACTAACACTAACTCGTGCCCTAACACCTACCCTAACCCTACCCCTAACCCTACCCCTAACCCTACCCCTAACCCTAACACTAACCCTAACACTAACCCTAAACTTTACCATTTGTTAACCATAACCCTAGCCCCAAACCTAAACCTAACTACAACCCTACTCCTTACCCTAACACGTACACTAATCTTAACCCGTACACTAACACTAACCCAATACCGCACACGTACTTTGACAATAAGACATTTCCATATGCTCAGCTGTAACCTAAACCTTACGCATTCACTAAACTTAACCCCACCCCTAACACTAACCATAACGCCAACCCTACCAATTATTCTAACCCGTACCCTAATCCTAACCTGTAAACCCACACTAAACCCTGCCCTAACACGTACCCTGACCCTAACACTTTTCCGTAACCTCACCTGTAACCTACACCTTACCGTTCGCTAACCCTAACCCTAGCCCTAAACCTACACCAAACCCCAACCGTACACCTTACCCTAACCCGTATGCTAATCCTAAGCCATACACTAACACTGACACGTGTCCTAACACATACACTAACCCTAACACTTTTCTGTACCATCACCTGTACCCTAAACCTGACATTTTGCTAACCCTAACCCTAGCCATAAAGCTAACCCTAACCCCAACCCTAAACCTTACCCAAACCGTACCCTAATCCTAGCCAGTATACTAATACTAAGCCATGTCCTGACACGTACCCTGACCCTAACACTTTTCCGTACACTCACCTGTACCCTAAACCTTACCCATTCGCTAACCCTAACCCTAGCCCTAGCCCTAGCCCTAACCCTAACCCCAACCCTACCCCTTACCCTCACCCGTACCCTAATCCCAACCCATACACTAACATTAACCCATGCCCTAACACGTACCCTGACCCTAACACTTTTAGGTATCCTCTCCTGTACCCTAAATCTTACCGTTCGCTAACCCTAACCCTAGCCCTAAACAGAACTCTCACACCAACCTCACAGCATACCCTAACCCGTACACTAAACTTAACCCGTACAAAAAAACTAACCCATGCCCTCACATGTACTTTGACGGTAACATGTTTCCGTACGCTCCCGTGTACCGTAAACCTTACCCGTTTGCTAACTCTAACCCTAGCCCTAACCCTAACCATAACAACAACCCTACCCATTTCCCTAACCTGTACCCTAATCCTTACCCGTACACTAACACTAATCCATGCCCTAACACGTACCCTGACCCTAACACTTTTCCATACCCACTCCTGTACCCTAAATCTTACCATTCACTAACCCTAACCCTATGTCTAAACCTAACCCTAACCCCAACCCTACACCTAACCCTAACACGTACCCTAATCCGAATCCGTACACTAACACTAACCTGTGCCCTAACATGAACCCTGACCCTAACTCGTTTCCATAAGCTCACCTGTACCCTAAATGTTACCTATTTGCTAACCCTAACCCCAACCCTACTCCTAAACATAACCCCAACTTTACACCTTTCCCTAACCGATACCCTAATCCTGACCCGTACACTAACACTAACCCGTGCCCTAACACGTACCCTGACCCTAACACTTTTCCGTATCCTCTCCAGTACCCTAAATCTTACCGTTCGCTAAACCTAGCCCTTTCCCTAAACATAACGCTAACACCCACCTTACACCATACACTAACCCATACACTAATCTTACCCCGTACACCAAAATGAAACAATGCCCTCACATGTACTTTGACACTAACACGTTTCCGTACCCTCCTGTGTACCGACAACCTTACCTGTTCGCTAACACTAACCCTAGGTCTAAGCCTAACACTATCCACAACCCTACACAAAATCCTAAGCCGTACCCTAATCCTAATCCGTACAATAACACTAACCTGTGCCCTAACACCAAGCCTGACCCTAACTCGTTTCCATATGCTTACCTGTACCCTGAATGTTACCTATTCCCTAACCCTAACCCTAACCCTAAACCTAACCCTAACCCCAATCCTACACCTTACCCTAATCCGTACTGTAATCCTAACCCGTACCCTATAGTAATCCGTGCCCTGACACATACATGGACCATAACACTTTTCTGTAACCTCACCTGTACCCTAAACCTTACATTTCGCCAACCCTAACCCTAGCCCTAAAGCTAAATCTAACTCCAACCCTACACCTTACCCTAACACGTACACTAATCTTAACCCGTACACTAACACTGACCCATTCCCGCAAATGTATTTTGACCCTAAAACATTTCCGTACCCTCCCCTGTAACCTAAACCTTACCCGGTCGCTAACCCTAACCCTAGCTCTAAATCTAACCTTAACGCCAACCCTACACCTTACCCTAAACAATACCCTAAACCTAAACCGTACACTGACACTAACCAGTGCCCTGAAACGTACCCTGACCCTAACACTTTTCCATACCCTCACCTGCACGCTAAACCTAATCGTTAGGTAACCCTAACTGTAGACTTAAACCTAACCCTAACACCAACCCTACACCCTATTCTAACCCGTACCCTATATTTAACCCTAACACTAACCCATGCCCTCACACGTACTTTGACACTAAAACGTCTCCATACACTCACATGTACCATAAGCCTTAATCATTCACTAAACCTATCCCTAACCCTAACGCCAACCCTAACCATTACCCTAACCCATACCCTAATCCTAACCATACATTAACACTAACACGTTTCCTAACACATAACCTGACCCAAATGCTTTTCCGTACCCTCAACTGTACCCTAAAACTTACCCGTTCACTAACCCTAAGCCTAGCCCTAAACCGAACCCTAACCCCAACCCCACACCTTACCCTAAACTGTACGCTAATCCTGACACGTACACTGACACTAACAGGTGTCCTACCACATACCCTGACTCTAAAAGGTTTCCGTACCCTCACCTGTACCCTGAACCTTACTGGTTCACTAACCATAACCTAGCCCTAAACATAACGCTAACACCAAGCCTACACTATACCCTAACCTGTACACTAATCTTGACCCATACACCAAAATTATGCAATGCCATCACACGTACTTTGACACTAACAAGTTTCCGTACACTCATGTACCATAAAACTTACCTGTTCGCTAACTCTAACCGTAGCCCTAAACTTAACCCTAACGCCAACCCTACACATTACCCTAACCCGTACCCTAATCCTAACCCATACACTAACACTACACGTGCCCTAACAGGTACCCTGACCATAACAGTTTTCCGTACACTCACCTGTACCCTAAACCATACCGTTTGCTATCCTTAACCCTAGACCTAAACGTAAAGCTAACCCCATCCCTAAACCTTACCCTAACGCGTACCCAATCCTAACCAGTACACTAACACTAATCCGTGCCTTAACACTTACCCTGACCCTAACACTTTTCCATACCCACACCTGAACCCTAAACCTTACCATTCACTAACCCTAACCCTAGGTCTAAACCTAACCCTAAACGCAACCCCAACCCTACACCTAACCCTAACATGTACCGTAATCCTAATCCTTAAACTAACACTAAGCTGTGCCCTAACACGAACCCTGGCCCTAACGCATTTCCATACGCTCACCTGTACTCTAATGTTACCTATTCGCTAACCCTAACACTAGTCCTAAACCTAATCCTAATCCCAACCCTACACCTTACCCTAACCCATACCCTAATCATAACCTATACACTAACACTAACTCGTGCCCTAACACCTACCCTAACCCTACCCCTAACCCTACCCCTAACCCTAACCCTAACCGTAACACTAACCCTAACACTAACCCTAAACTTTACCATTTGTTAACCATAACCCTAGCCCCAAACCTAAACCTAACTACAACCCTACTCCTTACCCTAACACGTACACTAATCTTAACCCGTACACTAACACTAACCCAATACCGCACACGTACTTTGACAATAAGACATTTCCATATGCTCAGCTGTAACCTAAACCTTACGCATTCACTAAACTTAACCCCACCCCTAACACTAACCATAACGCCAACCCTACCAATTATTCTAACCCGTACCCTAATCCTAACCTGTAAACCCACACTAAACCCTGCCCTAACACGTACCCTGACCCTAACACTTTTCCGTAACCTCACCTGTAACCTACACCTTACCGTTCGCTAACCCTAACCCTAGCCCTAAACCTACACCAAACCCCAACCGTACACCTTACCCTAACCCGTATGCTAATCCTAAGCCATACACTAACACTGACACGTGTCCTAACACATACACTAACCCTAACACTTTTCTGTACCATCACCTGTACCCTAAACCTGACATTTTGCTAACCTTAACCCTAGCCATAAAGCTAACCCTAACCCCAACCCTAAACCTTACCCAAACCGTACCCTAATCCTAGCCAGTATACTAATACTAAGCCATGTCCTGACACGTACCCTGACCCTAACACTTTTCCGTACCCTCACCTGTACCCTAAACCTTACCCATTCGCTAACCCTAACCCTAGCCCTAGCCCTAGCCCTAACCCTAACCCCAACACTACCCCTTACCCTCACCCGTACCCTAATCCCAACCCATACACTAACATTAACCCATGCCCTAACACGTACCCTGACCCTAACACTTTTAGGTATCCTCTCCTGTACCCTAAATCTTACCGTTCGCTAACCCTAACCCTAGCCCTAAACATAACTCTCACACCAACCTCACAGCATACCCTAACCCGTACACTAAACTTAACCCGTACAAAAAAACTAACCCATGCCCTCACATGTACTTTGACGGTAACACGTTTCCGTACGCTCCCGTGTACCGTAAACCTTACCCGTTTGCTAACTCTAACCCTAGCCCTAACCCTAACCATAACAACAACCCTACCCATTTCCCTAACCTGTACCCTAATCCTTACCCGTACACTAACACTAATCCATGCCCTAACACGTACCCTGACCCTAACACTTTTCCATACCCACTCCTGTACCCTAAATCTTACCATTCACTAACCCTAACCCTATGTCTAAACCTAACCCTAACCCCAACCCTACACCTAACCCTAACACGTACCCTAATCCGAATCCGTACACTAACACTAACCTGTGCCCTAACATGAACCCTGACCCTAACTCGTTTCCATAAGCTCACCTGTACCCTAAATGTTACCTATTTGCTAACCCTAACCCCAACCCTACTCCTAAACATAACCCCAACTTTACACCTTTCCCTAACCGATACCCTAATCCTGACCCGTACACTAACACTAACCCGTGCCCTAACACGTACCCTGACCCTAACACTTTTCCGTATCCTCTCCAGTACCCTAAATCTTACCGTTCGCTAAACCTAGCCCTTTCCCTAAACATAACGCTAACACCCACCTTACACCATACACTAACCCATACACTAATCTTACCCCGTACACCAAAATGAAACAATGCCCTCACATGTACTTTGACACTAACACGTTTCCGTACCCTCCTGTGTACCGACAACCTTACCTGTTCGCTAACACTAACCCTAGGTCTAAGCCTAACACTATCCACAACCCTACACAAAATCCTAAGCCGTACCCTAATCCTAATCCGTACAATAACACTAACCTGTGCCCTAACACCAAGCCTGACCCTAACTCGTTTCCATATGCTTACCTGTACCCTGAATGTTACCTATTCCCTAACCCTAACCCTAACCCTAAACCTAACCCTAACCCCAATCCTACACCTTACCCTAATCCGTACTGTAATCCTAACCCGTACCCTATAGTAATCCGTGCCCTGACACATACATGGACCATAACACTTTTCTGTAACCTCACCTGTACCCTAAACCTTACATTTCGCCAACCCTAACCCTAGCCCTAAAGCTAAATCTAACTCCAACCCTACACCTTACCCTAACACGTACACTAATCTTAACCCGTACACTAACACTGACCCATTCCCGCAAATGTATTTTGACCCTAAAACATTTCCGTACCCTCCCCTGTAACCTAAACCTTACCCGGTCGCTAACCCTAACCCTAGCTCTAAATCTAACCTTAACGCCAACCCTACACCTTACCCTAAACAATACCCTAAACCTAAACCGTACACTGACACTAACCAGTGCCCTGAAACGTACCCTGACCCTAACACTTTTCCATACCCTCACCTGCACGCTAAACCTAATCGTTAGGTAACCCTAACTGTAGACTTAAACCTAACCCTAACACCAACCCTACACCCTATTCTAACCCGTACCCTATATTTAACCCTAACACTAACCCATGCCCTCACACGTACTTTGACACTAAAACGTCTCCATACACTCACATGTACCATAAGCCTTAATCATTCACTAAACCTATCCCTAACCCTAACGCCAACCCTAACCATTACCCTAACCCATACCCTAATCCTAACCATACATTAACACTAACACGTTTCCTAACACATAACCTGACCCAAATGCTTTTCCGTACCCTCAACTGTACCCTAAAACTTACCCGTTCACTAACCCTAAGCCTAGCCCTAAACCGAACCCTAACCCCAACCCCACACCTTACCCTAAACTGTACGCTAATCCTGACACGTACACTGACACTAACAGGTGTCCTAACACATACCCTGACTCTAAAAGGTTTCCGTACCCTCACCTGTACCCTGAACCTTACTGGTTCACTAACCATAACCTAGCCCTAAACATAACGCTAACACCAAGCCTACACTATACCCTAACCTGTACACTAATCTTGACCCATACACCAAAATTATGCAATGCCATCACACGTACTTTGACACTAACAAGTTTCCGTACACTCATGTACCATAAAACTTACCTGTTCGCTAACTCTAACCGTAGCCCTAAACTTAACCCTAACGCCAACCCTACACATTACCCTAACCCGTACCCTAATCCTAACCCATACACTAACACTACACGTGCCCTAACAGGTACCCTGACCATAACAGTTTTCCGTACACTCACCTGTACCCTAAACCATACCGTTTGCTATCCTTAACCCTAGACCTAAACGTAAAGCTAACCCCATCCCTAAACCTTACCCTAACGCGTACCCAATCCTAACCAGTACACTAACACTAATCCGTGCCTTAACACTTACCCTGACCCTAACACTTTTCCATACCCACACCTGAACCCTAAACCTTACCATTCACTAACCCTAACCCTAGGTCTAAACCTAACCCTAAACGCAACCCCAACCCTACACCTAACCCTAACATGTACCGTAATCCTAATCCTTAAACTAACACTAAGCTGTGCCCTAACACGAACCCTGGCCCTAACGCATTTCCATACGCTCACCTGTACTCTAATGTTACCTATTCGCTAACCCTAACACTAGTCCTAAACCTAATCCTAATCCCAACCCTACACCTTACCCTAACCCATACCCTAATCATAACCTATACACTAACACTAACTCGTGCCCTAACACCTACCCTAACCCTACCCCTAACCCTACCCCTAACCCTAACCCTAACCGTAACACTAACCCTAACACTAACCCTAAACTTTACCATTTGTTAACCATAACCCTAGCCCCAAACCTAAACCTAACTACAACCCTACTCCTTACCCTAACACGTACACTAATCTTAACCCGTACACTAACACTAACCCAATACCGCACACGTACTTTGACAATAAGACATTTCCATATGCTCAGCTGTAACCTAAACCTTACGCATTCACTAAACTTAACCCCACCCCTAACACTAACGATAACGCCAACCCTACCAATTATTCTAACCCGTACCCTAATCCTAACCTGTAAACCCACACTAAACCCTGCCCTAACACGTACCCTGACCCTAACACTTTTCCGTAACCTCACCTGTAACCTACACCTTACCGTTCGCTAACCCTAACCCTAGCCCTAAACCTACACCAAACCCCAACCGTACACCTTACCCTAACCCGTATGCTAATCCTAAGCCATACACTAACACTGACACGTGTCCTAACACATACACTAACCCTAACACTTTTCTGTACCATCACCTGTACCCTAAACCTGACATTTTGCTAACCCTAACCCTAGCCATAAAGCTAACCCTAACCCCAACCCTAAACCTTACCCAAACCGTACCCTAATCCTAGCCAGTATACTAATACTAAGCCATGTCCTGACACGTACCCTGACTCTAACACTTTTCCGTACCCTCACCTGTACCCTAAACCTTACCCATTCGCTAACCCTAACCCTAGCCCTAGCCCTAGCCCTAACCCTAACCCCAACCCTACCCCTTACCCTCACCCGTACCCTAATCCCAAACCATACACTAACATTAACCCATGCCCTAACACGTACCCTGACCCTAACACTTTTAGGTATCCTCTCCTGTACCCTAAATCTTACCGTTCGCTAACCCTAACCCTAGCCCTAAACATAACTCTCACACCAACCTCACAGCATACCCTAACCCGTACACTAAACTTAACCTGTACAAAAAAACTAACCCATGCCCTCACATGTACTTTGACGGTAACACGTTTCCGTACGCTCCCGTGTACCGTAAACCTTACCCGTTTGCTAACTCTAACCCTAGGCCTAACCCTAACCATAACAAAAACCCTACCCATTTCCCTAAACTGTACCCTAATCCTTACCCGTACACTAACACTAATCCATGCCCTAACACGTACCCTGACTCTAACACTTTTCCATACCCACTCCTGTACCCTAAATCTTACCATTCACTAACCCTAACCCTATGTCTAAACCTAACCCTAACCCCAACCCTACACCTAACCCTAACACGTACCCTAATCCAAATCCGTACACTAACACTAACCTGTGCCCTAACATGAACCCTGACCCAAACTCATTTCCATAAGCTCACCTGTACCCTAAATGTTACCTATTTGCTAACCCTAACCCCAACCCTACACCTAAACATAACCCCAACCCTACACCTTTCCCTAACCCATACCCTAATCCTGATCCGTACACTAACACTAACCCGTGCCCTAACACGTACCCTGACCCTAACACTTTTCCGTATCCTCTCCAGTACCCTAAATCTTACCGTTCGCTAAACCTAGCCCTTTCCCTAAACATAACGCTAACACCCACCTTACACCATACACTAACCCATACACTAATCTTACCCCGTACACCAAAATGAAGCAATGCCCTCACATGTACTTTGACACTAACACGTTTCCGTACGCTCCTGTGTACCGACAACCTTACCTGTTCGCTAACACTAACCCTAGGTCTAAGCCTAACACTATCCACAACCCTACACAAAATCCTAAGCCGTACCCTAATCCTAATCCGTACAATAACACTAACCTGTGCCCTAACACCAAGCCTGACCCTACCTCGTTTCCATATGCTTACCTGTACCCTGAATGTTACCTATTCGCTAACCCTAACCCTAACCCTAAACCTAACCCTAACCCCAATCCTACACCTTACCCTAATCCGTACTGTAATCCTAACCCGTACCCTATACTAATCCGTGCCCTGACACATACATGGACCATAACACTTTTCTGTAACCTCACCTGTACCCTAAACCTTACATTTCGCCAACCCTAACCGTAGCCCTAAAGCTAAATCTAACTCCAACCCTACACCTTACCCTAACACGTACACTAATCTTAACCCGTACACTAACACTGACCCATTCCCGCAAATGTATTTTGACCCTAAAACATTTCCGTACCCTCCCCTGTAACCTAAACCTTACCCGGTCACTAACCCTAACCCTAGCTCTAAATCTAACCTTAACGCCAACCCTACACCTTACCCTAAACAATACCCTAAACCTAAACCGTACACTGACACTAACCAGTGCCCTGAAACGTACCCTGACCCTAACACTTTTCCATACCCTCACCTGCATGCTAAACCTAATCGTTAGGTAACCCTAACTGTAGACTTAAACCTAACCCTAACACCAACCCTACACCCTATTCTAACCCGTACCCTATATTTAACCCTAACACTAACCCATGCCCTCACACGTACTTTGACACTAAAACGTCTCCATACACTCACATGTACCATAAGCCTTAATCATTCACTAAACCTATCCCTAACCCTAACGCCAACCCTAACCATTACCCTAACCCATACCCTAATCCTAACCATACATTAACACTAACACGTTTCCTAACACATAACCTGACCCAAATGCTTTTCCGTACCCTCAACTGTACCCTAAAACTTACCCGTTCACTAACCCTAAGCCTAGCCCTAAACCTAACCCTAACCCCAACCCCACACCGTACCCTAAACTGTACGCTAATCCTGACACGTACACTGACACTAACAGGTGTCCTAACACATACCCTGACTCTAAAAGGTTTCCGTACCCTCACCTGTACCCTGAACCTTACTGGTTCACTAACCGTAACCCTAGCCCTAAACATAACGCTAACACCAACCCTACACCTTACCCTAACCGGTACACTAATCTTGACCCGTACACCAACATTATGCAATGCCATCACACGTACTTTGACACTAACAAGTTTCCGTACACTCATGTACCATAAAACTTACCTGTTCGCTAACTCTAACCCTAGCCCTAAACTTAACCCTAACGCCAACCCTACACATTACCCTAACCCGTACCCTAATCCTAACCCATACACTAACACTACACGTGACCTAACAGGTACCCTGACCATAACAGTTTTCCGTACACTCACCAGTACCCTAAACCATACCGTTTGCTATCCTTAACCCTAGACCTAAACGTAAAGCTAACCCCATCCCTAAACCTTACCCTAACGCGTACCCAATCCTAACTAGTACACTAACACTAATCCGTGCCTTAACACTTACCCTGACCCTAACTCTTTTCCATACCCACACCTGAACCCTAAACCTTACCATTCACTAACCCTAACCCTAGGTCTAAACCTAAGCCTAAACGCAACCCCAACCCTACACCTAACCCTAACATGTACCGTAATCCTAATCCTTAAACTAACACTAAGCTGTGCCCTAACACGAACCCTGGCCCTAACGCATTTCCGTACGCTCACCTGTACTCTAATGTTACCTATTCGCTAACCCTAACACTAGTCCTAAACCTAAACCTAACCCCAACCCTACACCTTACCCTAACCCATACCCTAATCATAACCCATACACTAACACTAACTCGTGCCCTAACACCTACCCTAACCCTACCCGTAACCCTACCCCTACCCCTAACCCTAACCCTAACACTAACCCTAACACTAACCCTAAACTTTACCATTTGTTAACCATAACCCTAGCCCCAAACCTAAACCTAACTACAACCCTACTCCTTACCCTAACACGTACACTAATCTTAACCCGTACACTAACACTAACCCAATACCGCACACGTACTTTGACAATAAGACATTTCCATATGCTCAGCTGTAACCTAAACCTTACGCATTCACTAAACTTAACCCCACCCCTAACACTAACCTTAACGCCAACCCTAACAATTACTCTAACCCGTACCCTAATCCTAACCTGTAAACCCACACTAAACCCTGCCCTAACACGTACCCTGACCCTAACACTTTTCCGTAACCTCACCTGTAACCTACACCTTACCGTTCGCTAACCCTAACCCTAGCCCTAAACCTAGACCAAACCCCAACCGTACACCTTACCCTAACCCGTATGCTAATCCTAAGCCATACACTAACACTGACACGTGTCCTAACACATACACTAACCCTAACACTTTTCTGTACCATCACCTGTACCCTAAACCTGACATTTCGCTAACCCTAACCCTAGCCATAAAGCTAACCCTAACGCAAACCCTAAACCTTACCCAAACCGTACCCTAATCCTAGCCAGTATACTAATACTAAGCCATGTCCTGACACGTACCCTGACCCTAACACTTTTCCGTACCCTCACCTGTACCCTAAACCTTACCCATTCGCTAACCCTAACCCTAGCCCTAGCCCTAGCCCTAACCCTAACTCCAACCCTACCCCTTACCCTTACCCGTACCCTAATCCCAACCCATACACTAACATTAACCCATGCCCTAACACGTACCCTGACTCTCAGACTTTTCCGTATCCTCTCCTGTACCCTAAATCTTACAGTTCGCTAACCCTAACCCTAGCCCTAAACATAACTCTCACACCAACCTCACAGCATACCCTAACCTGTACACTAAACTTAACCCGTACAAAAAAACTAACCCATGCCCTCACATGTACTTTGACGGTAACACGTTTCCGTACGCTCCAGTGTACCATAAACCTTACCCGTTTGCTAACTCTAACCCTAGCCCAAACCCTAACCATAACAAAAACCCTACCCATTTCCCTAACCTGTACCCTAATCCTTACCCGTACACTAACACTAATCCATGCCATAACACGTACCCTGACCCTAACACTTTTCCATACCCACTCCTGTACCCTAAATCTTACCATTCACTAACCCTAACCCTATGTCTAAACCTAACCCTAACCCCAACCCTACACCTAACCCTAACACGTACCCTAATCTGAATCCGTACACTAACACTAACCTGTGCCCTAACATGAACCCTGTCCCTAACTCATTTCCATAAGCTCACCTATACCCTAAACCTTACCCATTCGCTAACCCTAACCCTAGCCCTAGCCCTAGCCCTAACCCTAACCACAACCCTACCCCTTACCCTCACCCGTACCCTAATCCCACCCCATACACTAACATTAACCCATGCCCTAACACGTACCCTGACCCTAACACTTTTCCGTATCCTCTCCTGTACCTTAAATCTTACAGTTCGCTAACCCTAACCCTAGCCCTAAACATAACTCTCACACCAACCTCACAGCATACCCTAACCCGTACACTAAACTTAACCCGTACAAAAAAACTAACCCTTGCCCTCACATGTACATTGACGGTAACACGTTTCCGTACGCTCCCGTGTACCGTAAACCTTACCCGTTTGCTAACTCTAACCCTAGCCCTAACCCTAACCATAACAACAACCCTACCCATTTCCCTAACCTGTACCCTAATCCTTACCCGTACACTAACACTAATCCATGCCCTAACACGTACCCTGACCCTAACACTTTTCCATACCCACTCCTGTACCCTAAATCTTACCATTCACTAACCCTAACCCTATGTCTAAACCTAACCCTAACCCCAACCCTACACCTAACCCTAACACGTACCCTAATCCGAATCCGTACACTAACACTAACCTGTGCCCTAACATGAACCCTGACCGAAACTCATTTCCATAAGCTCACCTGTACCCTAAATGTTACCTATTCGCTAACCCTAACCCCAACCCTACACCTAAACATAACCCCAACCCTACACCTTTCCCTAACCCATACCCTAATCCTGATCCGTACACTAACACTAACCCGTGCCCTAACACGTACCCTGACCCTAACACTTTTCCGTATCCTCTCCAGTACCCTAAACCTTACCGTTCGCTAAACCTAGCCCTTTCCCTAAACATAACGCTAACACCCACCTTACACCATACACTAACCCATTCACTAATCTTACCCCGTACACCAAAATGAAGCAATGCCCTCACATGTACTTTGACACTAACACGTTTCTGTACCCTCCTGTGTACCGACAACCTTACCTGTTCGCTAACACTAACCCTAGGTCTAAGCCTAACACTATCCACAACCCTACACAAAATCCTAAGCCGTACCCTAATCCTAATCCGTACAATAACACTAACCTGTGCCCTAACACCAAGCCTGACCCTAACTCGTTTCCAAATGCTTACCTGTACCCTGAATGTTACCTATTCGCTAACCCTAAACCTAACCCTAAACCTAACCCTAACCCCAATCCTACACCTTACCCTAATCCGTACTGTAATCCTAACCCGTACCCTATACTAATCCGTGCCCTGACACATACATGGACCATAACACTTTTCTGTAACCTCACCTGTACCCTAAACCTTACATTTCGCCAACCCTAACCGTAGCCCTAAAGCTAAATCTAACTCCAACCCTACACCTTACCCTAACACGTACACTAACCTTAACCCGTACACTAACACTGACCCATTCCCGCAAATGTATTTTGACCCTAAAACATTTCCGTACCCTCCCCTGTAACCTAAACCTCACCCGGTCACTAACCCTAACCCTAGCTCTAAATCTAACCTTAACGCCAACCCTACACCTTACCCTAAACAATACCCTAAACCTAAACTGTACACTGACACTAACCAGTGCCCTGAAACGTACCCTGACCCTAACACTTTTCCATACCCTCACCTGCATGCTAAACCTAATCGTTAGGTAACCCTAACTGTAGACTTAAACCTAACCCTAACAGCAACCCTACACCCTATTCTAACCCGTACCCTATATTTAACCCTAACACTAACCCATGCCCTCACACGTACTTTGACACTAAAACGTCTCCATACACTCACATGTACCATAAGCCTTAATCATTCACTAAACCTATCCCTAACCCTAACGCCAACCCTAACCATTACCCTAACCCATACCCTAATCCTAACCATACATTAACACTAACACGTTTCCTAACACATAACCTGACCCAAATGCTTTTCCGTACCCTCAACTGTACCCTAAAACTTACCCGTTCACTAACCCTAAGCCTAGCCCTAAACCTAACCCTAACCCCAACCCCACACCTTACCCTAAACTGTACGCTAATCCTGACACGTACACTGACACTAACAGGTGTCCTAACACATACCCTGACTCTAAAAGGTTTCCGTACCCTCACCTGTACCCTGAACCTTACTGGTTCACTAACCGTAACCCTAGCCCTAAACATAATGCTAACACCAACCCTACACCATACCCTAACCCGTACACTAATCTTGACCCGTACACCAAAATTATGCAATGCCATCACACGTACTTTGACACTAACACGTTTCCGTACACTCATGTACCATAAAACTTACCTGTTCGCTAACTCTAACCCTAGCCCTAAACGTAAACCTAACGCCCACCCTACACATTACCCTAACCCGTACCCTAATCCTAACCCATACACTAACACTACACGTGCCCTAACAGGTACCCTGACCATAACAGTTTTCCGTACACTCACCAGTACCCTAAACCATACCATTTGCTGTCCTTAACCCTAGACCTAAACGTAAAGCTAACCCCATCCCTAAACCTTACCCTAACGCGTACCCAATCCTAACCAGTACACTAACACTAATCCGTGCCTTAACACTTACCCTGACCCTAACACTTTTCCATAACAACACCTGAACCCTAAACCTTACCATTCACTAACCCTAACCCTAGGTCTAAACCTAACCCTAAACGCAACCCCAACCCTACACCTAACCTTAACATGTACCGTAATCCTAATCCTTAAACTAACACTAAGCTGTGCCCTAACACGAACCCTGGCCCTAACGCATTTCCATACGCTCACCTGTACTCTAATGTTACCTATTCGCTAACCCTAACACTAGTCCTAAACATAAACCTAATCCCAACCCTACACCTTACCCTAACCCATACCCTAATCATAACCTATACACTAACACTAACTCGTGCCCTAACACCTACCCTAAACCTACCACTAACCCTACCCCTAACCCTAACCCTAACCCTAACACTAACGCTAAACTTTACCATTTGTTAACAATAAACCAAGCCCCAAACCTAAACCTAACTACAACCCTACTCCTTACCCTAACATGTACACTAATCTTAACCCGTACACTAACACTAACCCAATAATGCACACGTACTTTGACAATAAGACATTTCCATATGCTCAGCTGTAACCTAAACCTTACGCATTCACTAAACTTAACCCCACCCCTAACACTAACCATAACGCCAACCCTACCAATTACCCTAACCCGTACCCTAATCCTAACCTGTAAACCCACACTAAACCCTGCCCTAACACCACTACACTAACACTAATCCGTGCCTTAACACTTACCCTGACCCTAACACTTTTCCGTACCCTTACCTGTAACCTACACCTTACCGTACGCTAACCCTAACCCTAGCCCTAAACGTAGACCAAACCCCAACCGTACACCTTACCCTAACCCGTATGCTAATCCTAAGCCATACACTAACACTGACACGTGTCCTAACACATACACTAACCCTAACACTTTTCTGTACCATCACCTGTACCCTAAACCTGACATTTCACTAACCCTAACCCTAGCCATAAAGCTAACCCTAACCCTAACCCCAACCCTAAACCTTACCCAAACCGTACCCTAATCCTAGCCAGTATACTAATACTAAGCCATGTCCTGACACGTACCCTGACCCTAACACTTTTCCGTACCCTCACCTGTACCCTAAACCTTACCCATTCGCTAACCCTAACCCTAGCCCTAGCCCTAGCCCTAACCCTAACCCCAACTCTACCCCTTACCCTCACCCGTACCCTAATCCCAACCCATACACTAACATTAACCCATGCCCTAACACGTACCCTGACCCTAACACTTTTCCGTATCCTCTCCTGTACCCTAAATCTTACAGTTCGCTAACCCTAACCCTAGCCCTAAACATAACTCTCACACCAACCTCACAGCATACCCTAACCTGTACACTAAACTTAACCCGTACAAAAAAACTAACCCATGCCCTCACATGTACTTTGACGGTAACACGTTTCCGTACGCTCCCGTGTACCGTAAACCTTACCCGTTTGCTAACTCTAACCGTAGCCCTAACCCTAACCATAACAACAACCCTACCCATTTCCCTAAACTGTACCCTAATCCTTACCCGTACACTAACACTAATCCATGCCCTAACACGTACCCTGACCCTAACACTTTTCCATACCCACTCCTGTACCCTAAATCTTACCATTCACTAACCCTAACCCTATGTCTAAACCTAACCCTAACCCCAACCCTACACCTAACCCTAACACGTACCCTAATCCGAATCCGTACACTAAAACTAACCTGTGCCCTAACATGAACCCTGACCCAAACTCATTTCCATAAGCTCACCTGTACCCTAAATGTTACCTATTCGCTAACCCTAACCCCAACCCTACACCTAAACATAACCCCAACCCTACACCTTTCCCTAACCCATACCCTAATCCTGACCCGTACACTAACACTAACCCGTGCCCTAACACGTACCCTGACCCTAACACTTTTCCGTATCCTCTCCAGTACCCTAAATCTTACCGTTCGCTAAACCTAGCCCTTTCCCTAAACATAACGCTAACACCCACCTTACTCCATACACTAACCCATACACTAGTCTTACCCCGTACACCAAAATGAAGCAATGCCCTCACATGTACTTTGACACTAACACGTTTCCGTACCCTCCTGTGTACCGACAACCTTACCTGTTCGCTAACAATAACCCTAGGTCTAAGCCTAACACTATCCACAACCCTACACAAAATCCTAAGCCGTATCCTAATCCTAATCCGTACAATAACACTAACCTGTGCCCTAACACCAAGCCTGACCCTAACTCGTTTCCATATGCTTACCTGTACCCTGAATGTTACCTATTCGCTAACCCTAACCCTAACCCTAAACCTAACCCTAACCCCAATCCTACACCTTACCCTAATCCGTACTGTAATCCTAACCCGTACCCTATACTAATCCGTGCCCTGACACATACATGGACCATAACACTTTTCTGTAACCTCACCTGTACCCTAAACCTTACATTTCGCCAACCCTAACCGTAGCCCTAAAGCTAAATCTAACTCCAACCCTACACCTTACCCTAACACGTACACTAATCTTAACCCGTACACTAACACTGACCCATTCCCGCAAATGTATTTTGACCCTAAAACATTTCCGTACCCTCCCCTGTAACCTAAACCTTACCCAGTCGCTAACCCTAACCCTAGCTCTAAATCTAACCTTAACGCCAAACCTACACCTTACCCTAAACAATACCCTAAACTTAAACCGTACACTGACACTAACCAGTGCCCTGAAACGTACCCTGACCCTAACACTTTTCCATACCCTCACCTGCACGCTAAACCTAATCGTTAGGTAACCCTAACTGTAGACTTAAACCTAACCCTAACACCAACCCTACACCCTATTCTAACCCGTACCCTATATTTAACCCTAACACTAACCCATGCCCTCACACGTACTTTGACACTAAAACGTCTCCATACACTCACATGTACCATAAGCCTTAATCATTCACTAAACCTATCCCTAACCCTAACGCCAACCCTAACCATTACCCTAACCCATACCCTAATCCTAACCATACATTAACACTAACACGTTTCCTAACACATAACCTGACCCAAATGCTTTTCCGTACCCTCAACTGTACCCTAAAACTTACCCGTTCACTAACCCTAAGCCTAGCCCTAAACCTAACCCTAACCCCAACCCCACACCTTACCCTAAACTGTACGCTAATCCTGACACGTACACTGACACTAACAGGTGTCCTAACACATACCCTGACTCTAAAAGGTTTCCGTACCCTCACCTGTACCCTGAACCTTACTGGTTCACTAACCGTAACCTAGCCCTAAACATAACGCTAACACCAACCCTACACCATACCCTAACCCGTACACTAATCTTGACCCATACACCAAAATTATGCAATGCCATCACACGTACTTTGACACTAACACGTATCCGTACACTCATGTACCATAAAACTTACCTGTTCGCTAACTCTAACCGTAGCCCTAAACTTAACCCTAACGCCAACCCTACACATTACCCTAACCCGTACCCTAATCCTAACCCATACACTAACACTACACGTGCCCTAACAGGTACCCTGACCATAACAGTTTTCCGTACACTCACCTGTACCCTAAACCATACCGTTTGCTATCCTTAACCCTAGACCTAAACGTAAAGCTAACCCCATCCCTGAACCTTACCCTAACGCGTACCCAATCCTAACCAGTACACTAACACTAATCCGTGCCTTAACACTTACCCTGACCCTAACACTTTTCCATACCCACACCTGAACCCTAAACCTTACCATTCACTAACCCTAACCCTAGGTCTAAACCTAACCCTAAACGCAACCCCAACCCTACACCTAACCCTAACATGTACCGTAATCCTAATCCTTAAACTAACACTAAGCTGTGCCCTAACACGAACCCTGGCCCTAACGCATTTCCATACGCTCACCTGTACTCTAATGTTACCTATTCGCTAACCCTAACACTAGTCCTAAACATAAACCTAATCCCAACCCTACACCTTACCCTAACCCATACCCTAATCATAACCTATACACTAACACTAACTCGTGCCCTAACACCTACCCTAACCCTACCCCTAACCCTACCCCTATCCCTAACCCTAACCCTAACACTAACCCTAACACTAACGCTAAACTTTACCATTTGTTAACCATAACCCTAGCCCCAAACCTAAACCTAACTACAACCCTACTCCTTACCCTAACACGTACACTAATCTTAACCCGTACACTAACACTAACCCAATACCGCACACGTACTTTGACGGTAAGACATTTCCATATGCTCAGCTGTAACCTAAACCTTACGCATTCACTAAACTTAACCCCACCCCTAACACTAACCATAATGCCAAACCTACCAATTACTCTAACCCGTACCCTAATCCTAACCTGTAAACCCACACTAAACCCTGCCCTAACACGTACCCTGACCCTAACACTTTTCCGTAACCTCACCTGTAACCTACACCTTACCGTTCGCTAACCCTAACCCTAGCCCTAAACCTAGACCAAACCCCAACCGTACACCTTACCCTAACCCGTATGCTAATCCTAAGCCATACACTAACACTGACACGTGTCCTAACACATACACTAACCCTAACACTTTTCTGTACCATCACCTGTACCCTAAACTTGACATTTCGCTAACCCTAACCCTAGCCATAAAGCTAACCCTAACCCCAACCCTAAACCTTACCCAAACCGTACCCTAATCCTAACCAGTATACTAATACTAAGCCATGTCCTGACACGTACCCTGACACTAACACTTTTCCGTACCCTCACCTGTACCCTAAACCTTACCCATTCTTTAACCCTAACCCTAGCCCTAGCCCTAGCCCTAACCCTAACCCAAACCCTACCCCTTACCCTCACCCGTACCCTAATCCCAACCCATACACTAACATTAACCCATGCCCTAACACGTACCCTGACCCTAACACTTTTCCGTGTCCTCTCCCGTACCCTAAATCTTACCGTTCGCTAACCCTAACCCTAGCCCTAAACATAACTCTCACACCAACCTCACAGCATACCCTAACCCGTACACTAAACTTAACCCGTACAAAAAAACTAACCCATGCCCTCACATGTACTTTGATGGTAACACGTTTCCGTACGCTCCCGTGTACCGTAAACCTTACCCGTTTGCTAACTCTAACCCTAGCCCTAACCCTAACCATAACAACAACCCTACCCATTTCCCTAACCTGTACCCTAATCCTTACCCGTACACTAACACTAATCCATGCCCTAACACGTACCCTGACCCTAACACTTTTCCATACCCACTCCTGTACCCTAAATCTTACCATTCACTAACCCTAACCCTATGTCTAAACCTAACCCTAACCCCAACCCTACACCTAACCCTAACACGTACCCTAATCCGAATCCGTACACTAACACTAACCTGTGCCCTAACATGAACCCTGACCCTAACTCGTTTCCATAAGCTCACCTGTACCCTAAATGTTACCTATTCGCTAACCCTAACCCCAACCCTACACCTAAACATAACCCCAACCCTACACCTTTCCCTAACCCATACCCTAATCCTGACCCGTACACTAACACTAACCCGTGCCCTAACACGTACCCTGACCCTAACACTTTTCCGTATCCTCTCCAGTACCCTAAATCTTACCGTTCGCTAAACCTAGCCCTTTCCCTAAACATAACGCTAACACCCACCTTACACCATACACTAACCCATACACTAATCTTACCCCGTACACCAAAATGAAGCAATGCCCTCACATGTACTTTGACACTAACACGTTTCCGTACCCTCCTGTGTACCGACAACCTTACCTGTTCGCTAACACTAACCCTAGGTCTAAGCCTAACACTATCCACAACCCTACACAAAATCCTAAGCCGTACCCTAATCCTAATCCGTACAATAACACTAACCTGTGCCCTAACAACAAGCCTGACCCTAACTGGTTTCCATATGCTTACCTGTACCCTGAATGTTACCTATTCGCTAACCCTAACCCTAACCCTAAACCTAACCCTAACCCCAATCCTACACCTTACCCTAATCCGTACTGTAATCCTAACCCATACCCTATACTAATCTGTGCCCTGACACATACATGGACCATAACACTTTTCTGTAACCTCATCTGTACCCTAAACCTTATATTTCGCCAACCCTAACCGTAGCCCTAAAGCTAAATCTAACTCCAACCCTACACCTTACCCTAACACGTACACTAATCTTAACCCGTACACTAACACTGACCCATTCCCGCAAATGTATTTTGACCCTAAAACATTTCCGTACCCTCCCCTGTAACCTAAACCTTACCCGGTCGCTAACCCTAACCCTAGCTCTAAATCTAACCCTAACGCCAACCCTACACCTTACCCTAAACAATACCCTAAACCTAAACCGTACACTGACACTAACCAGTGCCCTGAAACGTACCCTGACCCTAACACTTTTCCATACCCTCACCTGCACGCTAAACCTAATCGTTAGGTAACCCTAACTGTAGACTTAAACCTAACCCTAACACCAACCCTACACCCTATTCTAACCCGTACCCTATATTTAACCCTAACACTAACCCATGCCCTCACACGTACTTTGACACTAAAACGTCTCCATACACTCACATATACCATAAGCCTTAATCATTCACTAAATCTATCCCTAAACCTAACGCCAACCCTAACCATTACCCTAACCCATACCCTAATCCTAACCATACATTAACACTAACACGTTTCCTAACACATAACCTGACCCAAATGCTTTTCCGTACCCTCAACTGTACCCTAAAACTTACCCGTTCACTAACCCTAAGCCTAGCCCTAAACCTAACCCTAACCCCAACCCCACACCTTACCCTAAACTGTACGCTAATCCTGACACGTACACTGACACTAACAGGTGTCCTAACACATACCCTGACTCTAAAAGGTTTCCGTACCCTCACCTGTACCCTGAACCTTACTGGTTCACTAACCGTAACCTAGCCCTAAACATAACGCTAACACCAACCCTACACCATACCCTAACCAGTACACTAATCTTGACCCATACACCAAAATTATGCAATGCCATCACACGTACTTTGACACTAACACGTTTCCGTACACTCATGTACCATAAAACTTACCTGTTCGCTAACTCTAACCGTAGCCCTAAACTTAACCCTAACGCCAAACCTACACATTACCCTAACCCGTACCCTAATCCTAACCCATACACTAACAATACAAGTGCCCTAACCGGTACCCTGACCATAACAGTTTTCCGTACACTCACCTGTACCCTAAACCATACCGTTTGCTATCCTTAACCCTAGACTTAAACGTAAAGCTAACCCCATCCCTAAACCTTACCCTAACGCGTACCCAATCCTAACCAGTACACTAACACTAATCCGTGCCTTAACACTTATCCTGACCCTAACATTTTTCCATACCCACACCTGAACCCTAAACCTTACCATTCACTAACCCTAACCCTAGGTCTATACCTAACCCTAAACGCAACCCCAACCCTACACCTAACCCTAACATGTATCGTAATCCTAATCCTTAAACTAACACTAAGCTGTGCCCTAACACGAACCCTGGCCCTAACGCATTTCCATATGCTCACCTGTACTCTAATGTTACCTATTCGCTAACCCTAACACTAGTCCTAAACCTAAACCTAACCCCAACCCTACACCTTACCCTAACCCATACCCTAATCATAACCCATACACTAACACTAACTCGTGCCCTAACACCTACCCTAACCCTACCCCTAACCCTACCCCTAACCCTAACACTAACCCTAACACTAACCCTAACACTAACCCTAAACTTTACCATTTGTTAACCATAACCCAAGCCCCAAACCTAAACCTAAGTACAACCCTACTCCTTACCCTAACATGTACACTAATCTTAACCCGTACACTAACACTAACCCAATACCGCACACGTACTTTGACAATAAGACATTTCCATATGCTCAGCTGTAACCTAAACCTTACGCATTCACTAAACTTAACCCCACCCCTAACACTAACCATAACGCCAACCCTACCAATTACCCTAACCCGTACCCTAATCCTAACCTGTAAACCCACACTAAACCCTGCCCTAACACGTACCCTGACCCTAACACTTTTCCGTAACCTTACCTGTAACCTACACCTTACCATTCGCTAACCCTAACCCTAGCCCTAAACGTAGACCAAACCCCAACCGTACACCTTACCCTAACCCGTATGCTAATCCTAAGCCATACACTAACACTGACACGTGTCCTAACACATACACTAACCTAACACTTTTCTGTACCATCACCTGTACCCTAAAACTGACATTTCGCTAACCCTAACCCTAGCCATAAAGCTAACCCTAACCCTAACCCCAACCCTAAACCTTACCCAAACCATATCCTAATCCTAACCAGTATACTAATACTAAGCCAATGTCCTGACACGTACCCTGACCCTAACACTATTCCGTACCCTCAACTGTACCCTAAACCTTACCCATTCGCTAACCCTAACCCTAGCCCTAGCCCTAGCCCTAACCCTAACCCCAACTCTATCCCTTACCCTCACCCGTACCCTAATTCCAACCCATACACTAACATTAACCCATGCCCTAACACGTACCCTGACCCTAACACTTTTCCGTATCCTCTCCTGTACCCTAAATCTTACAGTTCGCTAACCCTAACCCTAGCCCTAAACATAACTCTCACACCAACCTCACAGCATACCCTAACCCGTACACTAAACTTAACCCGTACAAAAAAACTAACCCATGCCCTCACATGTACTTTGACAGTAACACGTTTCCGTACGCTCCCGTGTACCGTAAACCTTACCCGTTTGCTAACTCTAACCCTAGCCCTAACCCTAACCATAACAACAACCCTACCCATTTCCCTAACCTGTACCCTAATCCTTACCCGTACACTAACACTAATCAATGACCTAACACGTACCCTGACTCTAACACTTTTCCATACCCACTCCTGTACCCTAAATCTTACCATTCACTAACCCTAACCCTATGTCTAAACCTAACCCTAACCCCAACCCTACACCTAACCCTAACACGTACCCTAATCCGAATCCGTACACTAACACTAACCCGTGCCCTAACTCGTACCCTGACCCTAACACTTTTCCGTATCCTCTCCAGTACCCTAAATCTTACCGTTCGCTAAACCTAGCCCTTTCCCTAAACATAACGCTAACACCCACCTTACAATATACCCTAACCAATACAGTAATCTTACCCCGTACACCAAAATTAAGCAACGCCCTCACATGTACTTTGACACTAACACGTTTCCGTACCCTCCTGTGTACCGTAAGCCTTACCTGTTCGCTAACACTAACCCTAGGTCTAAGCCTCACACTATCAACAACCCTACACAAAATCCTAACCCGTACCCTTATCCTAATCCGTACAATAACACTAACCTGTGCCCTAACACCTAGCCTGACCCTAACTCGTTTCCATATGCTTACCTGTACCCTGAATGTTACCTATTCGCTAACCCTAACCCTAACCCTAAACGTAACCCTAACCCCAATCCTACACCTTACCCTAATCCGTACTGTAATCCTAACCCGTATCCTAATACTAATCCGTGCCATGACACATACATGGACCATAACAATTTTCTGTAACCTCACCTGTACCCTAAACCTTACATTTCGCCAACCCTAACATTAGCCCTAAAGCTAAATCTAACTCCAACCCTACAACTTACCCTAACACGTACACTAATCTTAACCCGTACACTAACACTGACCCATTCCCGCAAATGTATTTTGACCCTAAAACATTTCCGTACCCTCCCCTGTAACCTAAACCTTACCCGGTCGCTAACCCTAACCCTAGCTCTAAATCTAACCCTAATGCCAACCCTACACGTTACCCTAAACAATACCCTAAACCTAAACCGTACACTGACACTAACCAGTGCCCTGAAACGTACCCTGACCCTAACACTTTTCCATACCCTCACCTGCACGCTAAACCTCATCGTTAGGTAACCCTAACTGTAGACTTAAACCTAACCCTAACACCAACCCTACACCCTATTCTAACCCGTACCCTATATTTAACCCTAACACTAACCCATGCCCTCACACGTACTATGACACTAAAACGTCTCCATACACTCACATGTACCATAAGCCTTAACCGTTCACTAAACCTATCCCTAACCCTAACGCCAACCCTAACCATTACCCTAACCCATACCCTAATCCTAACCATACATTAACACTAACACGTTTCCTAACACATAACCTGACCCAAATGCTTTTCCGTACCCTCAACTGTACCCTAAAACTTACCCGTTCACTAACCCTAAGCCTAGCCCTAAACCTAACCCTAACCCCAACCCCACACCTTACCCTAAACTGTACGCTAATCCTGACACGTACACTGACACTAACAGGTGTCCTAACACATACCCTGACTCTAAAAGGTTTCCGTACCCTCACCTGTACCCTGAACCTTACTGGTTCACTAACCGTAACCCTAGCCCTAAACATAACGCTAACACCAACCCTACACCATACCCTAACCCGTACACTAATCTTGAACCGTACACCAAAATTATGCAATGCCATCACACGTACTTTGACACTAACACGTTTCCGTACACTCATGTACCATAAAACTTACCTGTTCGCTAACTCTAACCCTAGCCCTAAACTTAACCCTAACGCCAACCGTACACATTACCCTAACCCGTACCCTAATCCTAACCCATACACTAACACTACACGTGCCCTAACAGGTACCCTGACCATAACAGTTTTCCGTACAGTCACCAGTACCCTAAACCATACCGTTTGCTATCCTTAACCCTAGACCTAAACGTAAAGCTAACCCCATCCCTAAATCTTACCCTAACGCGTACCCAATCCTAACCAGTACACTAACACTAATCCGTGCCTTAACACTTATCCTGACCCTAACACGTTTCCATACCCACACCTGAACCCTAAACTTTACCATTCACTAACCCTAACCCTAGGTCTAAACCTAACCCTAAACGCAACCCTACCCTACACCTAACCCTAACATGTACCGTAATCCTAATCCTTAAACTAACACTAAGCTGTGCCCTAACACGAACCCTGGCCCTAACGCATTTCCATACGCTCACCTGTACTCTAATGTTACCTATTCGCTAACCCTAACACTAGTCCTAAACCTAAACCTAACCCCAACCCTACACCTTACCCTAACCCATACCCTAATCATAACCCATACACTAACACTAACTCGTGCCCTAACACCTACCCTAACCCTACCCCTACCCCTAACCCTAACCCTAACACTAACCCTAACACTAACCCTAAACTTTACCATTTGTTAACCATAACCCTAGCCCCAAACCTAAACCTAACTACAACCCTACTCCTTACCCTAACACGTACACTAATCTTAACCCGTACACTAACACTAACCCAATACCGCACACGTACTTTGACGGTAAGACATTTCCATATGCTCAGCTGTAACCTAAACCTTACATGTTCACTAAACTTAACCCCACCCCTAACACTAACCATAACGCCAACCCTACCAATTACCCTATTCCGTACCCTAATCCTAACCTGTAAACCCACACTAAACCCTGCCCTAACACGTACCCTGACCCTATCACTTTTCCGTAACGTCACCTGTAACCTACACCATACCGTTCGCTAACCCTAACCCTAGCCCTAAACCTAGACCAAACCCCAACCGTACACCTTACCCTAACCCGTATGCTAATCCTAAGCCATACACTAACACTGACACGTGTCCTAACACATACACTAACCCTAACACTTTTCTGTACCATCACCTGTACCCTAAACCTGACATTTCACTAAACCTAACCCTAGCCATAAAGCTAACCCTAACCCCAACCCTAAACCTTACCCAAACCGTACCCTAATCCTAACCAGTATACTAATAGTAAGCCATGTCCTGACACGTACCCTGACCCTAACACTTTTCCGTACCCTCACCTGTACCCTAAACCTTACCCATTCGCTAACCCTAACCCTAGCGCTAGCCCTAGCGCTAACCCTAACCCCAACCCTACCCCTTACCCTCACCCGTACCCTAATCCCAACCCATACACTAACATTAACCCATGCCCTAACACGTACCCTGACCCTAACACTTTTCCGTATCCTCTCCTGTACCCTAAATCTTACCGTTCACTAACCCTAACCCTAGCCCTAAACATAACTCTCACACCAACCTCACAGCATACCCTAACCTGTACACTAAACTTAACCCGTACAAAAAAACTAACCCATGCCCTCACATGTACTTTGACGGTAACACGTTTCCGTACGCTCCCGTGTACCGTAAACCTTACCCGTTTGCTAACTCTAACCCTAGCCCTAACCCTAACCATAACAACAACCCTACCCATTTCCCTAACCTGTACCCTAATCCTTACGCGTACACTAACACTAATCCATGCCCTAACACGTACCCTGACCCTAACACTTTTCCATACCAACTCCTGTACCCTAAATCTTACCATTCACTAACCCTAACCCTATGTCTAAACCTAACCCTAACCCCAACCCTACACCTAACCCTAACACGTACCCTAATCCGAATCCGTACACTAACACTAACCTGTGCCCTAACATGAACCCTGACCCTAACTCGTTTCCATAAGCTCACCTGTACCCTAAATGTTACCTATTCGCTAACCCTAACCCCAACCCTACACCTAAACATAACCCCAACCCTACACCTTTCCCTAACCCATACCCTAATCCTGACCCGTACACTAACACTAACCCGTGCCCTAACACGTACCCTGACCCTAACACTTTTCCGTATCCTCTCCAGTACCCTAAATCTTACCATTCGCTAAACCTAGCCCTTTCCCTAAACATAACGCTAACACCCACCTTACACCATACACTAACCCATACACTAATCTTACCCCGTACACCAAAATGAAGCAATGCCCTCACATGTACTTTGACACTAACACGTTTCCGTACCCTCCTGTGTACCGACAACCTTACCTGTTCGCTAACACTAACCCTAGGTCTAAGCCTAACACTATCCACAACCCTACACAAAATCCTAAGCCGTACCCTAATCCTAATCCGTACAATAACACTAACCTGTGCCCTAACACCAAGCCTGACCCTAACTCGTTTCCATATGCTTACCTGTACCCTGAATGTTACCTATTCGCTAACCCTAACCCTAACCCTAAACCTAACCCTAACCCCAATCCTACACCTTACCCTAATCCGTACTGTAATCCTAACCCGTACCCTATACTAATCCGTGCCCTGACACATACATGGACCATAACACTTTTCTGTAACCTCACCTGTACCCTAAACCTTACATTTCGCCAACCCTAACATTAGCCCTAAAGCTAAATCTAACTCCAACCCTACACCTTACCCTAACACGTACACTAATCTTAACCCGTACACTAACACTGACCCATTCCCGCAAATGTATTTTGACCCTAAAACATTTCCGTACCCTCCCCTGTAACCTAAACCTTACCCGGTCGCTAACCCTAACCCTAGCTCTAAATCTAGCCCCAACGCCAACCCTACACCTTACCCTAAACAATACCCTAAACCTAAACCGTGCACGGACACTAACCAGTGCCCTGAAACGTACCCTGACCCTAACACTTTTCCATACCCTCACCTGCACGCTAAACCTAATCGTTAGGTAACCCTAACTGTAGTCTTAAACCTAACCCTAACACCAACCCTACACCCTATTCTAACCCGTACCCTATATTTAACCCTAACACTAACCCATGCCCTCACACGTACTTTGACACTAAAACGTCTCCATACACTCACATGTACCATAAGCCTTAACCGTTCACTAAACCTATCCCTAACCCTAACGCCAACCCTAACCATTACCCTAACCCATACCCTAATCCTAACCATACATTAACACTAACACGTTTCCTAACACATAACCTGACCCAAATGCTTTTCCGTACCCTCAACTGTACCCTAAAACTTACCCGTTCACTAACCCTAAGCCTAGCCCTAAACCTAACCCTAACCCCAACCCCACACCTTACCCTAAACTGTACGCTAATCCTGACACGTACACTGACACTAACAGGTGTCCTAACACATACCCTGACTCTAAAAGGTTTCCGTACCCTCACCTGTACCCTGAACCTTACTGGTTCACTAACCGTAACCCTAGCCCTAAACATAACGCTAACACCAACCCTACACCATACCCTAACCCATACACTAATCTTGACCCGTACACCAAAATTATGCAATGCCATCACACGTACTTTGACACTAACACGTTTCCGTACACTCATGTACCATAAAACTTACCTGTTCGCTAACTCTAACCCTAGCCCTAAACTTAACCCTAACGCCAACCCTACACATTACCCTAACCCGTACCCTAATCCTAACCCATACACTAACACTACACGTGCCCTAACAGGTACCCTGACCATAACAGTTTTCCGTACACTCACCTGTACCCTAAACCATACCGTTTGCTATCCTTAACCCTAAACGTAAACGTAAAGCTAACCCCATCCCTAAACCTTACCCTAACGCATACCCAATCCTAACCAGTACACTAACACTAATCCGTGCCTTAACACTTACCCTGACCGTAACACTTTTCCATACCCACACCTGAACCCTAAACCTTACCATTCACTAACCCTAACCCTAGGTCTAAACCTAACCCTAAACGCAACCCCAACCCTACACCTAACCCTAACGTGTACCGTAATCCTAATCCCTAAACTAACACTAAGCTGTGCCCTAACACGAACCCTGGCCCTAACGCATTTCCATACGCTCAACTGTACTCTAATGTTACCTATTCGCTAACCCTAACACTAGCCCTAAACCTAAACCTAACACCAACCCTACACCTTACCCTAACCCATACCCTAATCATAACCCATACACTAACACTAACTCGTGCCCTAACACCTACCCTAACCCTACCCCTAACCCTACCCCTAACCCTAACCCTAACACTAACACTAACCCTAACACTAACCCTAAACTTTACCATTTGTTAACCATAACCCTAGCCCCAAACCTAAACCTAACTACAACCCTACTCCTTACCCTAACACGTACACTAATCTTAACCCGTACACTAACACTAACCCAATACCGCAAACGTACTTTGACGGTAAGATATTTCCATATGCTCAGCTGTAACCTAAACCTTACGTGTTCACTAAACTTAACCCCACCCCTAACACTAACCATAACGCCAACCCTACCAATTACCCTAATCCGTACCCTAATCCTAACCTGTAAACCCACACTAAACCCTGCCCTAACACGTACCCTGACCCTAACACTTTTCCGTAACCTCACCTGTAAGCTACACCTTACCGTTCGCTAACCCTAACCCTAGCCCTAAACCTAGACCAAACCCCAACCGTACACCTTACCCTAACCCGTATGCTAATCCTAAGCCATACACTAACACTGACACGTGTCCTAACACATACACTAACCCTAACACTTTTCTGTACCATCACCTGTACCCTAAACCTGACATTTCGCTAACCCTAACCCTAGCCATAAAGCTAACCCTAACCCCAACCCTAAACCTTACCCAAACCGTACCCTAATCCTAACCAGTATACTAATACTAAGCCATGTCCTGACACGTACCCTGACCCTAACACTTTTCCGTACCCTCACCTGTACCCTAAACCTTACCCATTCTTTAACCCTAACCCTAGCCCTAGCCCTAGAACTAACCCTAACCCCAACCCTACCCCTTACCCTCACCCGTACCCTAATCCCAACCCATACACTAACATTAACCCATGCCCTAACACGTACCCTGACCCTAACACTTTTCCGTATCCTCTCCTGTACCCTAAATCTTACCGTTCGCTAACCCTAACCCTAGCCCTAAACATAACTCTCACACCAACCTCACAGCATACCCTAACCCGTACACTAAACTTAACCCGTACAAAAAAACTAACCCATGCCCTCACATGTACTTTGACGGTAACACGTTTCCGTACACTCCCGTGTACCGTAAACCTTACCCGTTTGCTAACTCTAACCCTAGCCCTAACCCTAACCATAACAACAACCCTACCCATTTCCCTAACCTGTACCCTAATCCTTACCCGTACACTAACACTAATCCATGCCCTAACACGTACCCTGACCCTAACACTTTTCCATACCCATTCCTGTACCCTAAATCTTACCATTCACTAACCCTAACCCTATGTCTAAACCTAACCCTAACCCCAACCCTACACCTAACCCTAACACGTACCCTAATCCGAATCCGTACACTAACACTAACCTGTGCCCTAACATGAACCCTGACCCTAACTCGTTTCCATAAGCTCACCTGTACCCTAAATATTACCTATTCGCTAACCCTAACCCCAACCCTACACCTAACCCTAACCCCAACCCTACACCTAACCCTAACACGTACCCTAATCCGAATCCGTACACTAACACTAACCCGTGCCCTAACTCGTACCCTGACCCTAACACTTTTCCGTATCCTCTCCAGTACCCTAAATCTTACCGTTCGCTAAACCTAGCCCTTTCCCTAAACATAACGCTAACACCCACCTTACAATATACCCTAACCAATACAGTAAACTTACCCCGTACACCAAAATTAAGCAACGCCCTCACATGTACTTTGACACTAACACGTTTCCGTACCCTCCTGTGTACCGTAAGCCTTACCTGTTCGCTAACACTAACCCTAGGTCTAAGCCTCACACTATCAACAACCCTACACAAAATCCTAACCCGTACCCTTATCCTAATCCGTACAATAACACTAACCTGTGCCCTAACACCTAGCCTGACCCTAACTCGTTTCCATATGCTTACCTGTACCCTGAATGTTACCTATTCGCTAACCCTAACCCTAACCCTAAACGTAACCCTAACCCCAATCCTACACCTTACCCTAATCCGTACTGTAATCCTAACCCGTATCCTAATACTAATCCGTGCCATGACACATACATGGACCATAACAATTTTCTGTAACCTCACCTGTACCCTAAACCTTACATTTCGCCAACCCTAACATTAGCCCTAAAGCTAAATCTAACTCAAACCCTACAACTTACCCTAACACGTACACTAATCTTAACCCGTACACTAACACTGACCCATTCCCGCAAATGTATTTTGACCCTAAAACATTTCCGTACCCTCCCCTGTAACCTAAACCTTACACGGTCGCTAACCCTAACCCTAGCTCTAAATCTAACCCTAATGCCAACCCTACACGTTACCCTAAACAATACCCTAAACCTAAACCGTACACTGACACTAACCAGTGCCCTGAAACGTACCCTGACCCTAACACTTTTCCATACCCTCACCTGCACGCTAAACCTCATCGTTAGGTAACCCTAACTGTAGACTTAAACCTAACCCTAACACCAACCCTACACCCTATTCTAACCCGTACCCTATATTTAACCCTAACACTAACCCATGCCCTCACACGTACTATGACACTAAAACGTCTCCATACACTCACATGTACCATAAGCCTTAACCGTTCACTAAACCTATCCCTAACCCTAACGCCAACCCTAACCATTACCCTAACCCATACCCTAATCCTAACCATACATTAACACTAACACATTTCCTAACACATAACCTGACCCAAATGCTTTTCCGTACCCTCAACTGTACCCTAAAACTTACCCGTTCACTAACCCTAAGCCTAGCCCTAAACCTAACCCTAACCCCAACCCCACACCTTACCATAAACTGTACGCTAATCCTGACACGTACACTGACACTAACAGGTGTCCTAACACATACCCTGACTCTAAAAGGTTTCCGTACCCTCACCTGTACCCTGAACCTTACTGGTTCACTAACCGTAACCCTAGCCCTAAACATAACGCTAACACCAACCCTACACCATACCCTAACCCGTACACTAATCTTGACCCGTACACCAAAATTATGCAATGCCATCACACGTACTTTGACACTAACACGTTTCCGTACACTCATGTACCATAAAACTTACCTGTTCGCTAACTCTAACCCTAGCCCTAAACTTAACCCTAAGGCCAACCGTACACATTACCCTAACCCGTACCCTAATCCTAACCCATACACTAACACTACACGTGCCCTAACAGGTACCCTGACCATAACAGTTTTCTGTACAGTCACCAGTACCCTAAACCATACCGTTTGCTATCCTTAACCCTAGACGTAAACGTAAATCTAACCCCATCCCTAAACCTTACCCTAACGCGTACCCAATCCTAACCAGTACACTAACACTAATCCGTGCCTTAACACTTATCCTGACCCTAACACTTTTCCATACACACACCTGAACCCTAAACCTTACCATTCACTAACCCTAACCCTAGGTCTAAACCTAACCCTAAACGCAACCCTACCCTACACCTAACCCTAACATGTACCGTAATCCTAATCCTTAAACTAACACTAAGCTGTGCCCTAACACGAACCCTGGCCCTAACGCATTTCCATACGCTCACCTGTACTCTAATGTTACCTATTCGCTAACCCTAACACTAGTCCTAAACCTAAACCTAACCCCAACCCTACACCTTACCCTAACCCATACCCTAATCATAACCCATACACTAACACTAACTCGTGCCCTAACACCTACCCTAACCCTACCCCTACCCCTAACCCTAACCCTAACACTAACCCTAACACTAACCCTAAACTTTACCATTTGTTAACCATAACCCTAGCCCCAAACCTAAACCTAACTACAACACTACTCCTTACCCTAACACGTACACTAATCTTAACCCGTACACTAACACTAACCCAATACCGCAAACGTACTTTGACGGTAAGACATTTCCATATGCTCAGCTGTAACCTAAACCTTACGTGTTCACTAAACTTAACCTCACCCCTAACACTAACCATAACGCCAACCCTACCAATTACCCTAATCCGTACCCTAATCCTAACCTGTAAACCCACACTAAACCCTGCCCTAACACGTACCCTGACCCTATCACTTTTCCATACCCTCACCTGCACGCTAAACCTCATCGTTAGGTAACCCTAACTGTAGACTTAAACCTAACCCTAACACCAACCCTACACCCTATTCTAACCCGTACCCTATATTTAACCCTAACACTAACCCATGCCCTCACACGTACTATGACACTAAAACGTCTCCATACACTCACATGTACCATAAGCCTTAACCGTTCACTAAACCTATCCCTAACCCTAACGCCAACCCTAACCATTACCCTAACCCATACCCTAATCCTAACCATACATTAACACTAACACGTTTCCTAACACATAACCTGACCCAAATGCTTTTCCGTACCCTCAACTGTACCCTAAAACTTACCCGTTCACTAACCCTAAGCCTAGCCCTAAACCTAACCCTAACCACAACCCCACACCTTACCCTAAACTGTACGCTAATCCTGACATGTACACTGACACTAACAGGTGTCCTAACACATACCCTGACTCTAAAAGGTTTCTTTACCCTCACCTGTACCCTGAACCTTACTGGTTCACTAACCGTAACCCTAGCCCTAAACATAACGCTAACACCAACCCTACACCATACCCTAACCCGTACACTAATCTTGACCCGTACACCAAAATTATGCAATGCCATCACACGTACTTTGACACTAACACGTTTCCGTACACTCATGTACCATAAAACTTACCTGTTCGCTAACTCTAACCCTAGCCCTAAACTTAACCCTAACACCAACCGTACACATTACCCTAACCCGTACCCTAATCCTAACCCATACACTAACACTACACGTGCCCTAACAGGTACCCTGACCATAACAGTTTTCCGTACATTCACCAGTACCCTAAACCATACCGTTTGCTATCCTTAACCCTAGACGTAAACGTAAAGCTAACCCCATCCCTAAACCTTACCCTAACGCGTACCCAATCCTAACCAGTACACTAACACTAATCCGCGCCTTAACACTTATCCTGACCCTAACACTTTTCCATACCCACACCTGAACCCTAAACCTTACCATTCACTAACCCTAACCCTAGGTCTAAACCTAACCCTAAACGCAACCCTACCCTACACCTAACCCTAACATGTACCGTAATCCTAATCCTTAAACTAACACTAAGCTGTGCCCTAACACGAACCCTGGCCCTAACGCATTTCCATACGCTCACCTGTACTCTAATGTTACCTATTCGCTAACCCTAACACTAGTCCTAAACCTAAACCTAACCCCAACCCTACACCTTACCCTAACCCATACCCTAATCATAACCCATACACTAACACTAACTCGTGCCCTAACACCTACCCTAACCCTACCCCTACCCCTACCCCTAACCCTAACACTAACCCTAACACTAACCCTAAACTTTACCATTTGTTAACCATAACCCTAGCCCCAAACCTAAACCTAACTACAACCCTACTCCTTACCCTAACACGTACACTAATCTTAACCCGTACACTAACACTAACCCAATACCGCACACGTACTTTGACGGTAAGATATTTCCATATGCTCAGCTGTAACCTAAACCTTACATGTTCACTAAACTTAACCCCACCCCTAACACTAACCATAACGCCAACCCTACCAATTACCCTAACCCGTACCCTAATCCTAACCTGTAAACCCACACTAAACCCTGCCCTAACACGTACCCTGACCCTATCACTTTTCCGTAACGTCACCTGTAACCTACACCTTACCGTTCGCTAACCCTAACCCTAGCCCTAAACCTAGACCAAACCCCAACCGTACACCTTACCCTAACCCGTATGCTAATCCTAAGCCATACACTAACACTGACACGTGTCCTAACACATACACTAACCCTAACACTTTTCTGTACCATCACCTGTACCCTAAACCTGACATTTCGCTAACCCTAACCCTAGCCATAAAGCTAACCCTAACCCCAACCCTAAACCTTACCCAAACCGTACCCTAATCCTAACCAGTATACTAATAGTAAGCCATGTCCTGACACGTACCCTGACCCTAACACTTTTCCGTACCCTCACCTGTACCCTAAACCTTAGCCATTCGCTAACCCTAACCCTAGCCCTAGCCCTAGCGCTAACCCTAACCCCAACCCTAACCCGTACCCTCACCCGTACCCTAATCCCAACCCATACACTAACATTAACCCATGCCCTAACACGTACCCTGACCCTAACACTTTTCCGTATCCTCTCCTGTACCCTAAATCTTACCGTTCACTAACCCTAACCCTAGCCCTAAACATAACTCTCACACCAACCTCACAGCATACCCTAACCTGTACACTAAACTTAACCCGTACAAAAAAACTAACCCATGCCCTCACATGTACTTTGACGGTAACACGTTTCCGTACGCTCCCGTGTACCGTAAACCTTACCCGTTTGCTAACTCTAACCCTAGCCCTAACCCTAACCATAACAACAACCCTACCCATTTCCCTAACCTGTACCCTAATCCTTACCCGTACACTAACACTAATCCATGCCCTAACACGTACCCTGACCCTAACACTTTTCCATACCCACTCCTGTACCCTAAATCTTACCATTCACTAACCCTAACCCTATGTCTAAACCTAACCCTAACCCCAACCCTACACATTACCCTAACCCGTACCCTAATCCTAACCCATACACTAACACTACACGTGCCCTAACAGGTACCCTGACCATAACAGTTTTCTGTACAGTCACCAGTACCCTAAACCATACCGTTTGCTATCCTTAACCCTAGACGTAAACGTAAATCTAACCCCATCCCTAAACCTTACCCTAACGCGTACCCAATCCTAACCAGTACACTAACACTAATCCGTGCCTTAACACTTATCCTGACCCTAACACTTTTCCATACACACACCTGAACCCTAAACCTTACCATTCACTAACCCTAACCCTAGGTCTAAACCTAACCCTAAACGCAACCCTACCCTACACCTAACCCTAACATGTACCGTAATCCTAATCCTTAAACTAACACTAAGCTGTGCCCTAACACGAACCCTGGCCCTAACGCATTTCCATACGCTCACCTGTACTCTAATGTTACCTATTCGCTAACCCTAACACTAGTCCTAAACCTAAACCTAACCCCAACCCTACACCTTACCCTAACCCATACCCTAATCATAACCCATACACTAACACTAACTCGTGCCCTAACACCTACCCTAACCCTACCCCTACCCCTAACCCTAACCCTAACACTAACCCTAACACTAACCCTAAACTTTACCATTTGTTAACCATAACCCTAGCCCCAAACCTAAACCTAACTACAACACTACTCCTTACCCTAACACGTACACTAATCTTAACCCGTACACTAACACTAACCCAATACCGCAAACGTACTTTGACGGTAAGACATTTCCATATGCTCAGCTGTAACCTAAACCTTACGTGTTCACTAAACTTAACCTCACCCCTAACACTAACCATAACGCCAACCCTACCAATTACCCTAATCCGTACCCTAATCCTAACCTGTAAACCCACACTAAACCCTGCCCTAACACGTACCCTGACCCTATCACTTTTCCATACCCTCACCTGCACGCTAAACCTCATCGTTAGGTAACCCTAACTGTAGACTTAAACCTAACCCTAACACCAACCCTACACCCTATTCTAACCCGTACCCTATATTTAACCCTAACACTAACCCATGCCCTCACACGTACTATGACACTAAAACGTCTCCATACACTCACATGTACCATAAGCCTTAACCGTTCACTAAACCTATCCCTAACCCTAACGCCAACCCTAACCATTACCCTAACCCATACCCTAATCCTAACCATACATTAACACTAACACGTTTCCTAACACATAACCTGACCCAAATGCTTTTCCGTACCCTCAACTGTACCCTAAAACTTACCCGTTCACTAACCCTAAGCCTAGCCCTAAACCTAACCCTAACCACAACCCCACACCTTACCCTAAACTGTACGCTAATCCTGACACGTACACTGACACTAACAGGTGTCCTAACACATACCCTGACTCTAAAAGGTTTCTTTACCCTCACCTGTACCCTGAACCTTACTGGTTCACTAACCGTAACCCTAGCCCTAAACATAACGCTAACACCAACCCTACACCATACCCTAACCCGTACACTAATCTTGACCCGTACACCAAAATTATGCAATGCCATCACACGTACTTTGACACTAACACGTTTCCGTACACTCATGTACCATAAAACTTACCTGTTCGCTAACTCTAACCCTAGCCCTAAACTTAACCCTAACACCAACCGTACACATTACCCTAACCCGTACCCTAATCCTAACCCATACACTAACACTACACGTGCCCTAACAGGTACCCTGACCATAACAGTTTTCCGTACATTCACCAGTACCCTAAACCATACCGTTTGCTATCCTTAACCCTAGACGTAAACGTAAAGCTAACCCCATCCCTAAACCTTACCCTAACGCGTACCCAATCCTAACCAGTACACTAACACTAATCCGCGCCTTAACACTTATCCTGACCCTAACACTTTTCCATACCCACACCTGAACCCTAAACCTTACCATTCACTAACCCTAACCCTAGGTCTAAACCTAACCCTAAACGCAACCCTACCCTACACCTAACCCTAACATGTACCGTAATCCTAATCCTTAAACTAACACTAAGCTGTGCCCTAACACGAACCCTGGCCCTAACGCATTTCCATACGCTCACCTGTACTCTAATGTTACCTATTCGCTAACCCTAACACTAGTCCTAAACCTAAACCTAACCCCAACCCTACACCTTACCCTAACCCATACCCTAATCATAACCCATACACTAACACTAACTCGTGCCCTAACACCTACCCTAACCCTACCCCTACCCCTACCCCTAACCCTAACACTAACCCTAACACTAACCCTAAACTTTACCATTTGTTAACCATAACCCTAGCCCCAAACCTAAACCTAACTACAACCCTACTCCTTACCCTAACACGTACACTAATCTTAACCCGTACACTAACACTAACCCAATACCGCACACGTACTTTGACGGTAAGATATTTCCATATGCTCAGCTGTAACCTAAACCTTACATGTTCACTAAACTTAACCCCACCCCTAACACTAACCATAACGCCAACCCTACCAATTACCCTAACCCGTACCCTAATCCTAACCTGTAAACCCACACTAAACCCTGCCCTAACACGTACCCTGACCCTATCACTTTTCCGTAACGTCACCTGTAACCTACACCTTACCGTTCGCTAACCCTAACCCTAGCCCTAAACCTAGACCAAACCCCAACCGTACACCTTACCCTAACCCGTATGCTAATCCTAAGCCATACACTAACACTGACACGTGTCCTAACACATACACTAACCCTAACACTTTTCTGTACCATCACCTGTACCCTAAACCTGACATTTCGCTAACCCTAACCCTAGCCATAAAGCTAACCCTAACCCCAACCCTAAACCTTACCCAAACCGTACCCTAATCCTAACCAGTATACTAATAGTAAGCCATGTCCTGACACGTACCCTGACCCTAACACTTTTCCGTACCCTCACCTGTACCCTAAACCTTAGCCATTCGCTAACCCTAACCCTAGCCCTAGCCCTAGCGCTAACCCTAACCCCAACCCTAACCCGTACCCTCACCCGTACCCTAATCCCAACCCATACACTAACATTAACCCATGCCCTAACACGTACCCTGACCCTAACACTTTTCCATACCCACTCCTGTACCCTAAATCTTACCATTCACTAACCCTAACCCTATGTCTAAACCTAACCCTAACCCCAACCCTACACCTAACCCTAACACGTACCCTAATCCGAATCCGTACACTAACACTAACCTGTGCCCTAACATGAACCCTGACCCTAACTCGTTTCCATAAGCTCACCTGTACCCTAAATGTTACCTATTCGCTAACCCTAACCCCAACCCTACACCTAAACATAACCCCAACCCTACACCTTTCCCTAACCCATACCCTAATCCTGACCCGTACACTAACACTAACCCGTGCCCTAACACGTACCCTGACCCTAACACTTTTCCGTATCCTCTCCAGTACCCTAAATCTTACCATTCGCTAAACCTAGCCCTTTCCCTAAACATAACGCTAACACCCACCTTACACCATACACTAACCCATACACTAATCTTACCCCGTACACCAAAATGAAGCAATGCCCTCACATGTACTTTGACACTAACACGTTTCCGTACCCTCCTGTGTACCGACATCCTTACCTGTTCGCTAACACTAACCCTAGGTCTAAGCCTAACACTATCCACAACCCTACACAAAATCCTAAGCCGTACCCTAATCCTAATCCGTACAATAACACTAACCTGTGCCCTAACACCAAGCCTGACCCTAACTCGTTTCCATATGCTTACCTGTACCCTGAATGTTACCTATTCGCTAACCCTAACCCTAACCCTAAACCTAACCCTAACCCCAATCCTACACCTTACCCTAATCCGTACTGTAATCCTAACCCGTACCCTATACTAATCCGTGCCCTGACACATACATGGACCATAACACTTTTCTGTAACCTCACCTGTACCCTAAACCTTACATTTCGCCAACCCTAACTGTAGCCCTAAAGCTAAATCTAACTCCAACCCTACACCTTACCCTAACACGTACACTAATCTTAACCCGTACACTAACACTGACCCATTCCCGCAAATGTATTTTGACCCTAAAACATTTCCGTACCCTCCCCTGTAACCTAAACCTTACCCGGTCGCTAACCCTAACCCTAGCTCTAAATCTAGCCCTAACGCCAACCCTACACCTTACCCTAAACAATACCCTAAACCTAAACCGTGCACGGACACTAACCAGTGCCCTGAAACGAACCCTGACCCTAACACTTTTCCATACCCTCACCTGCACGCTAAACCTAATCGTTAGGTAACCCTAACTGTAGTCTTAAACCTAACCCTAACACCAACCCTACACCCTATTCTAACCCGTACCCTATATTTAACCCTAACACTAACCCATGCCCTCACACGTACTTTGACACTAAAACGTCTCCATACACTCACATGTACCATAAGCCTTAACCGTTCACTAAACCTATCCCTAACCCTAACGCCAACCCTAACCATTACCCTAACCCATACCCTAATCCTAACCATACATTAACACTAACACGTTTCCTAACACATAACCTGACCCAAATGCTTTTCCGTACCCTCAACTGTACCCTAAAACTTACCCGTTCACTAACCCTAAGCCTAGCCCTAAACCTAACCCTAACCCCAACCCCACACATTACCCTAAACTGTACGCTAATCCTGACACATACACTGACACTAACAGGTGTCCTAACACATACCCTGACTCTAAAAGGTTTCCGTACCCTCACCTGTACCCTGAACCTTACTGGTTCACTAACCGTAACCCTAGCCCTAAACATAACGCTAACACCAACCCTACACCATACCCTAACCCATACACTAATCTTGACCCGTACACCAAAATTATGCAATGCCATCACACGTACTTTGACACTAACACGTTTCCGTACACTCATGTACCATAAAACTTACCTGTTCGCTAACTCTAACCCTAGCCCTAAACTTAACCCTAACGCCAACCCTACACATTACCCTAACCCGTACCCTAATCCTAACCCATACACTAACACTACACGTGCCCTAACAGGTACCCTGACCATAACAGTTTTCCGTACACTCACCTGTACCCTAAACCATACCGTTTGCTATCCTTAACCCTAAACGTAAACGTAAAGCTAACCCCATCCCTAAACCTTACCCTAACGCATACCCAATCCTAACCAGTACACTAACACTAATCCGTGCCTTAACACTTACCCTGACCGTAACACTTTTCCATACCCACACCTGAACCCTAAACCTTACCATTCACTAACCCTAACCCTAGGTCTAAACCTAACCCTAAACGCAACCCCAACCCTACACCTAACCCTAACATGTACCGTAATCCTAATCCTTAAACTAACACTAAGCTGTGCCCTAACACGAACCCTGGCCCTAACGCATTTCCATACGCTCACCTGTACTCTAATGTTACCTATTCGCTAACCCTAACACTAGCCCTAAACCTAAACCTAACCCCAACCCTACACCTCACCCTAACCCATACCCTAATCATAACCCATACACTAACACTAACTCGTGCCCTAACACCTAACCTAACCCTACCCCTAACCCTACCCCTAACCCTAACCCTAACACTAACACTAACCCTAACACTAACCCTAAAATTTACCATTTGTTAACCATAACCCTAGCCCCAAACCTAAACCTAACTACAACCCTACTCCTTACCCTAACACGTACACTAATCTTAACCCGTACACTAACACTAACCCAATACCGCAAACGTACTTTGACGGTAAGACATTTCCATATGCTCAGCTGTAACCTAAACCTTACGTGTTCACTAAACTTAACCCCACCCCTAACACTAACCATAACGCCAACCTTACCAATTACCCTAATCCGTACCCTAATCCTAACCTGTAAACCCACACTAAACCCTGCCCTAACACGTACCCTGACCCTAACACTTTTCCGTAACCTCACCTGTAACCTACACCTTACCGTTCGCTAACCCTAACCCTAGCCCTAAACCAACACCAAACCCCAACCGTACACCTTACCCTAACCCGTATGCTAATCCTAAGCCATACACTAACAGTGACACGTGTCCTAACACATACACTAACCCTAACACTTTTCTGTACCATCACCTGTACCCTAAACCTGACATTTCGCTAACCCTAACCCTAGCCATAAAGCTAACCCTAACCCCAACCCTAAACCTTACCCAAACCGTACCCTAATCCTAACCAGTATACTAATACTAAGCCATGTCCTGACACGTACCCTGACCCTAACACTTTTCCGTACCCTCACCTGTACCCTAAACCTTACCCATTCGCTAACCCTAACCCTAGCCCTAGCCCTAGCCCTAACCCTAACCCCAACCCTACCCCTTACCCTCACCCGTACCCTAATCCCAACCCATACACTAACATTAACCCATGCCCTAACACGTACCCTGACCCTAACACTTTTCCGTATCCTCTCCTGTACCCTAAATCTTACCGTTCGCTAACCCTAACCCTAGCCTTAAACATAACTCTCACACCAACCTCACAGCATACCCTAACCCGTACACTAAACTTAACCCGTACAAAAAAACTAACCCATGCCCTCACATGTACTTTGACGGTAACACGTTTCCGTACACTCCCGTGTACCGTAAACCTTACCCGTTTGCTAACTCTAACCCTAGCCCTAACCCTAACCATAACAACAACCCTACCCATTTCCCTAACCTGTAACCTAATCCTTACCCGTACACTAACACTAATCCATGCCCTAACACGTACCCTGACCCTAACACTTTTCCATACCCACTCCTGTACCCTAAATCTTACCATTCACTAACCCTAACCCTATGTCTAAACCTAACCCTAACCCCAACCCTACACCTAACCCTAACACGTACCCTAATCCGAATCCGTACACTAACACTAACCTGTGCCCTAACATGAACCCTGACCCTAACTCGTTTCCATAAGCTCACCTGTACCCTAAATGTTACCTATTCGCTAACCCTAACCCCAACCCTACACCTAAACATAACCCCAACCCTACACCTTTCCCTAACCCATACCCTAATCCTGACCCGTACTCTAACACTAACCCGTGCCCTAACACGTACCCTGACCCTAACACTTTTCCGTATCCTCTCCAGTACCCTAAATCTTACCGTTCGCTAAACCTAGCCCTTTCCCTAAACATAACGCTAACACCCACCTTACACCATACACTAACCCATACACTAATCTTACCCCGTACACCAAAATGAAGCAATGCCCTCACATGTACTTTGACACTAACACGTTTCCGTACCCTCCTGTGTACCGACAACCTTACCTGTTCGCTAACACTAACCCTAGGTCTAAGCCTAACACTATCCACAACCCTACACAAAATCCTAAGCCGTACCCTAATCCTAATCCGTACAATAACACTAACCTGTGCCCTAACACCAAGCCTGACCCTAACTCGTTTCCATATGCTTACCTGTACCCTGAATGTTACCTATTCGCTAACCCTAACCCTAACCCTAAACCTAACCCTAACCCCAATCCTACACCTTACCCTAATCCGTACTGTAATCCTAACCCGTACCCTATACTAATCTGTGCCCTGACACATACATGGACCATAACACTTTTCTGTAACCTCACCTGTACCCTAAACCTTACATTTCGCCAACCCTAACCGTAGCCCTAAAGCTAAATCTAACTCCAACCCTACACCTTACCCTAACACGTACACTAATCTTAACCCGTACAGTAACACTGACCCATTCCCGCAAATGTATTTTGACCCTAAAACATTTCCGTACCCTCCCCTGTAACCTAAACCTTACCCGGTCGCTAACCCTAACCCTAGCTCTAAATCTAACCTTAACGCCAACCCTACACCTTACCCTAAACAATACCCTAAACCTAAACCGTACACTGAGACTAACCAGTGCCCTGAAACGTACCCTGACCCTAACACTTTTCCATACCCTCACCTGCACGCTAAACCTAATCGTTAGGTAACCCTAACTGTAGACTTAAACCTAACCCTAACATCAACACTACACCCTATTCTAACCCGTACCCTATATTTAACCCTAACACTAACCCATGCCCTCACACGTACTTTGACACTAAAACGTCTCCATACACTCACATGTACCATAAGCCTTAACCGTTCACTAAACCTATCCCTAACCCTAACGCCAACCCTAACCATTACTCTAACCCATACCCTAATCCTAACCATACATTAACACTAACACGTTTCCTAACAAATAACCTGACCCAAATGCTTTTCCGTACCCTCAACTGTACCCTAAAACTTACCCGTTCACTAACCCTAAGCCTAGCCCTAAACCTAACCCTAACCCCAACCCCACACCTTACCCTAAACTGTACGCTAATCCTGACACGTACACTGACACTAACAGGTGTCCTAGCACATACCCTGACTCTAAAAGTTTTCCGTACCCTCACCTGTACCCTGAACCTTATTGGTTCACTAACCGTAACCCTAGCCCTAAACTTAACGCTAACACCAACCCTACACCATACCCTAACCCATACACTAATCTTGACCCGTACACCAAAATTATGCAATGCCATCACACGTACTTTGACACTAACACGTTTCCGTACACTCATGTACCATAAAACTTACCTGTTCGCTAACTCTAACCCTAGCCCTAAACTTAACCCTAACGCCAACCCTACACATTACCCTAACCCGTACCCTAATCCTAACCCATACACTAACACTACACGTGCCCTAACAGGTACCCTGACCATAACAGTTTTCCGTACACTCACCTGTACCCTAAACCATACCGTTTGCTATCCTTAACCCTAAACGTAAACGTAAAGCTAACCCCATCCCTAAACCTTACCCTAACGCATACCCAATCCTAACCAGTACACTAACACTAATCCGTGCCTTAACACTTACCCTGACCGTAACACTTTTCCATACCCACACCTGAACCCTAAACCTTACCATTCACTAACCCTAACCCTAGGTCTAAACCTAACCCTAAACGCAACCCCAACCCTACACCTAACCCTAATATGTACCGTAATCCTAATCCTTAAACTAACACTAAGCTGTGCCGTAACACGAACCCTGGCCCTAACGCATTTCCATATGCTCACCTGTACTCTAATGTTACCTATTCGCTAACCCTAACACTAGTCCTAAACCTAAACCTAACCCCAACCCTACACCTTACCCTAACCCATACCCTAATCATAACCCATACACTAACACTAACTCGTGCCCTAACACCTACCCTAACCCTACCCCTAACCCTACCCCTAAACCTAACCCTAACCCTAACACTAACCCTAACACTAACCCTAAACTTTACCATTTGTTAACCATAACCCTAGCCCCAAACCTAAACCTAACTACAACCCTACTCCTTACCCTAACACGTACACTAATCTTAACCTGTACACTAACACTAACCCAATACCGCACACGTACTTTGACAATAAGACATTTCCATATGCTCAGCTGTAACCTAAACCTTACGCATTCACTAAAATTAACCCCAACCCTAACACTAACCATAACGCCAACCCTACCAATTACTCTAACCCGTACCCTAATCCTAACATGTAAACCCACACTAAACCAGGCCCTAACACGTACCCTGACCCTAACACTTTTCCGTAACCTCACCTGTAACCTACACCTTACCGTTCGCTAACCCTAACCCTAGCCCTAAACCTAGACCAAACCCCAACCGTACACCTTACCCTAACCCGTATGCTAATTCTAAGCCATACACTAACACTGACACGTGTCCTAACACATACACTAACACTAACACTTTTCTGTACCATCACCTGTACCCTAAACCTGACATTTCGCTAACCCTAACCCTAGCCATAAAGCTAACCCTAACCCTAACCCCAACCCTAAACCTTACCCAAACCGTACCATAATCCTAACCAGTATACTAATACTAAGCCATGTCCTGACACGTACCCTGACCCTAACACTTTTCCGTACCCTCACCTCTACCCTAAACCTTACCCATTCGCTAACCCTAACCCTAGACCTAGCCCTAGCCCTAACCCTAACCCCAACCCTACACCTTACCCTCACCCGTACCCTAATCCCAACCCATACACTAACATTAACCCATGCCCTAACACGGACCCTGACCCTAACACTTTTCCGTATCCTCTCCTGTACCCTAAATCTTACCGTTCGCTAACCCTAACCCTAGCCCTAAACATAACTCTCACAGCAACCTCACAGCATACCCTAACCCGTACACTAAACTTAACCCGTACAAAAAAACTAACCCATGCCCTCACATGTACTTTGACCGTAACACGTTTCTGTATGCTCCCGTGTACCGTAAACCTTACCCGTTTGCTAACTCTAACCCTAGCCCTAACCCTAACCATAACAACAACCCTACCCATTTCCCTAACCTGTACCCTAATCCTTACCCGTACACTAACACTAATCCATGCCCTAACACGTACCCTGACCCTAACACTTTTCCATACCCACTCCTGTACCCTAAATCTTACCATTCACTAACCCTAACCCTATGTCTAAACCTAACCCTAACCCCAACCCTACAACTAACCCTAACATGTACCCTAATCCGAATCCGTACACTAACACTAACCTGTGCCCTAACATGAACCCTGACCCCAACTCGTTTCCATAAGCTCACCTGTACCCTAAATGTTACCTATTCGCTAACCCTAACCCCAACCCTACACCTAAACATAACCCCAACCCTACACCTTTCCCTAACCCATACCCTAATCCTGACCCGTACACTAACACTAACCCGTGCCCTAACACGTACCCTGACCCTAACACTTTTCTGTATTCTCTCCAGTACCCTAAATCTTACCGTTCGCTAAACCTAGCCCTTTCCCTAAACATAACGCTAACACCCACCTTACACCATACACTAACCCATACACTAATCTTACCCCGTACACCAAAATGAAGCAATGCCCTCACATGTACTTTGACACTAACACGTTTCCGTACCCTCCTGTGTACCGACAACCTTACCTGTTCGCTAACACTAACCCTAGGTCTAAGCCTAACACTATCCACAACCCTACACAAAATCCTAAGCCGTACCCTAATCCTAATCCGTACAATAACACTAACCTGTGCCCTAACACCAAGCCTGACCCTAACTCGTTTCCATATGCTTACCTGTACCCTGAATGTTACCTATTCGCTAACCCTAACCCTAACCCTAAACCTAACCCTAACCCCAATCCTACACCTTACCCTAATCCGTACTGTAATCCTAACCCGTACCCTATACTAATCCGTGCCCTGACACATACATGGACCATAACACTTTTCTGTAACCTCACCTGTACCCTAAACCTTACATTTCGCCAACCCTAACCGTAGCCCTAAAGCTAAATCTAACTCCAACCCTACACCTTACCCTAACACGTACACTAATCTTAACCCGTACACTAACACTGACCCATTCCCGCAAATGTATTTTGACCCTAAAACATTTCCGTACCCTCCCCTGTAACCTAAACCTTACCCGGTCGCTAACCCTAACCCTAGCTCTAAATCTAACCTTAACACCAACTCTACACCTTACCCTAAACAATACCCTAAACCTAAACCGTACACTGACACTAACCAGTGCCCTGAAACGTACCCTGACCCTAACACTTTTCCATACCCTCACCTGCACGCTAAACCTAATCGTTAGGTAACCCTAACTGTAGACTTAAACCTAACCCTAACACCAACCCTACACCCTATTCTAACCCGTACCCTATATTTAACCCTAACACTAACCCATGCCCTCACACGTACTTTGACACTAAAACGTCTCCATACACTCACATGTACCATAAGCCTTAATCATTCACTAAACCTATCCCTAACCCTAACGCCAACCCTAACCATTACCCTAACCCATACCCTAATCCTAACCATACATTAACACTAACACGTTTCCTAACACATAACCTGACCCAAATGCTTTTCCGTACCCTCAACTGTACCCTAAAACTTACCCGTTCACTAACCCTAAGCCTAGCCCTAAACCTAACCCTAACCCCAACCCCACACCTTACCCTAAACTGTACGCTAATCCTGACACGTACACTGACACTAACAGGTGTCCTAACACATACCCTGACTCTAAAAGGTTTCCGTACCCTCACCTGTACCCTGAACCTTACTGGTTCACTAACCGTAACCTAGCCCTAAACATAACGCTAACACCAACCCTACACCATACCCTAACCCGTACACTAATCTTGACCCATACACCAAAATTATGCAATGCCATCACACGTACTTTGACACTAACACGTTTCCGTACACTCATGTACCATAAAACTTACCTGTTCGCTAACTCTAACCGTAGCCCTAAACTTAACCCTAACGCCAACCCTACACATTACCCTAACCCGTACCCTAATCCTAACCCATACACTAACACTACACGTGCCCTCACCGGTACCCTGACCATAACAGTTTTCCGTACACTCACCTGTACCCTAAACCATACCGTTTGCTATCCTTAACCCTAGACCTAAACGTAAAGCTAACCCCATCCCTAAACCTTACCCTAACGCGTACCCAATCCTAACCATTACACTAACACTAATCCGTGCCTTAACACTTACCCTGACCCTAACACTTTTCCATACCCACACCTGAACCCTAAACCTTACCATTCACTAAACCTAACCCTAGGTCTAAACCTAACCCTAAACGCAACCCCAACCCTACACCTAACCCTAACATGTACCGTAATCCTAATCCTTAAACTAACAGTAAGCTGTGCCCTAACACGAACCCTGGCCCTAACGCATTTCCATACGCTCACCTGTACTCTAATGTTACCTATTCGCTAACCCTAACACTAGTCCTAAACATAAACCTAACCCCAACCCTACACCTTACCCTAACCCATACCCTAATCATAACCCATACACTAACACTAACTCGTGCCCTAACACCTACCCTAACAATACCCCTAACCCTACCCCTAACCCTAACCCTAACCCTAACACTAACCCTAACACTAACCCTAAACTTTACCATTTGTTAACCATAACCCAAACCCCAAACCTAAACCTAACTACAACCCTACTCCTTACCCTAACACGTACACTAATCTTAACCCGTACACTAACACTAACCCAATACCGCACACGTACTTTGACAATAAGACATTTCCATATGCTCAGCTGTAACCTAAACCTTACGCATTCACTAAAATTAACCCCACCCCTAACACTAACCATAGCGCCAACCCTACCAATTACTCTAACCCGTACCCTAATCCTAACCTGTAAACCCACACTAAACCCTGCCCTAACACGTACCCTGACCCTAACACTTTTCCGTAACCTCACCTGTAACCTACACCTTACCGTTCGCTAACCCTAACCCTAGCCCTAAACCTAGACCAAACCCCAACCGTACACCTTACCCTAACCCGTATGCTAATCCTAAGCCATACACTAACACTGACACGTGTCCTAACACATACACTAACCCTAACACTTTTCTGTACCATCACCTGTACCCTAAACCTGACATTTCGCTAACCCTAACCCTAGCCATAAAGCTAACCCTAACCCTAACCCCAACCCTAAACCTTACCCAAACCGTACCCTAATCCTAACCAGTATACTAATACTAAGCCATGTCCTGACACGTACCCTGACCCTAACACTTTTCCGTACCCTCACCTGTACCCTAAACCTTACCCATTCGCTAACCCTAACCCTAGCCCTAGCCCTAGCCCTAACCCTAACCCCAACCCTACACCTTACCCTCACCCGTACCCTAATCCCAACCCATACACTAACATTAACCCATGCCCTAACACGTACCCTGACCCTAACACTTTTCCGTATCCTCTCCTGTACCCTAAATCTTACCGTTCGCTAACCCTAACCCTAGCCCTAAACATAACTCTCACAGCAACCTCACAGCATACCCTAACCCCTACACTAAACTTAACCCGTACAAAAAAACTAACCCATGCCCTCACATGTACTTTGACGGTAACACGTTTCCGTATGCTCCCATGTACCGTAAACCTTACCCGTTTGCTAACTCTAACCCTAGCCCTAACCCTAACCATAACAACAACACTACCCATTTCCCTAACCTGTACCCTAATCCTTACCCGTACACTAACACTAATCCATGCCCTAACACGTACCCTGACCCTAACACTTTTCCATACCCACTCCTGTACCCTAAATCTTACCATTCACTAACCCTAACCCTATGTCTAAACCTAACCCTAACCCCAACCCTACACCTAACCCTAACACGTACCCTAATCCGAATCCGTACACTAACACTAACCTGTGCCCTAACATGAACCCTGACCCCAACTCGTTTCCATAAGCTCACCTGTACCCTAAATGTTACCTATTCGCTAACCCTAACCCCAACCCTACTCCTAAACATAACCCCAACCCTACACCTTTCCCTAACCCATACCCTAATCCTGACCCGTACACTAACACTAACCCGTGCCCTAACACGTACCCTGACCCTAACACTTTTCTGTATTCTCTCCAGTACCCTAAATCTTACCGTTCGCTAAACCTAGCCCTTTCCCTAAACATAACGCTAACACCCACCTTACACCATACACTAACCCATACACTAATCTTACCCCGTACACCAAAATGAAGCAATGCCCTCACATGTACTTTGACACTAACACGTTTCCGTACCCTCCTGTGTACCGACAACCTTACCTGTTCGCTAACACTAACCCTAGGTCTAAGCCTAACGCTATCCACAACCCTACACAAAATCCTAAGCCGTACCCTAATCCTAATCCGTACAATAACACTAACCTGTGCCCTAACACCAAGCCTGACCCTAACTCGTTTCCATATGCTTACCTGTACCCTGAATGTTACCTATTCACTAACCCTAACCCTAACCCTAAACCTAACCCTAACCCCAATCCTACACCTTACCCTAATCCGTACTGTAATCCTAACCCGTACCCTATACTAATCCGTGCCCTGACACATACATGGACCATAACACTTTTCTGTAACCTCACCTGTACCCTAAACCTTACATTTCGCCAACCCTAACCGTAGCCCTAAAGCTAAATCTAACTCCAACCCTACACCTTACCCTAACACGTACACTAATCTTAACCCGTACAGTAACACTGACCCATTCCCGCAAATGTATTTTGACCCTAAAACATTTCCGTACCCTCCCCTGTAACCTAAACCTTACCCGGTCGCTAACCCTAACCCTAGCTCTAAATCTAACCTTAACACCAACCCTACACCTTACCCTAAACAATACCCTAAACCTAAACCGTACACTGACACTAACCAGTGCCCTGAAACGTACACTGACCCTAACACTTTTCCATACCCTCACCTGCACGCTAAACCTAATCGTTAGGTAACCCTAACTGTAGACTTAAACCTAACCCTAACACCAACCCTACACCCTATTCTAACCCGTACCCTATATTTAACCCTAACACTAACCCATGCCCTCACACGTACTTTGACACTAAAACGTCTCCATACACTCACATGTACCATAAGCCTTAATCATTCACTAAACCTATCCCTAACCCTAACGCCAACCCTAACCATTACCCTAACCCATACCCTAATCCTAACCATACATTAACACTAACACGTTTCCTAACACATAACCTGACCCAAATGCTTTTCCGTACCCTCAACTGTACCCTAAAACTTACCCGTTCACTAACCCTAAGCCTAGCCCTAAACCTAACCCTAACCCCAACCCCACACCTTACCCTAAACTGTACGCTAATCCTGACACGTACACTGACACTAACAGGTGTCCTAACACATACCCTGACTCTAAAAGGTTTCCGTACCCTCACCTGTACCCTGAAACTTACTGGTTCACTAACCGTAACCTAGCCCTAAACATAACGCTAACACCAACCCTACACCATACCCTAACCCGTACACTAATCTTGACCCATACACCAAAATTATGCAATGCCATCACACGTACTTTGACACTAACACGTTTCCGTACACTCATGTACCATAAAACTTACCTGTTCGCTAACTCTAACCGTAGCCCTAAACTTAACCCTAACGCCAACCCTACACATTACCCTAACCCGTACCCTAATCCTAACCCATACACTAACACTACACGTGCCCTCACCGGTACCCTGACCATAACAGTTTTCTGTACACTCACCTGTATCCTAAACCATACCGTTTGCTATCCTTAACCCTAGACCTAAACGTAAAGCTAACCCCATCCCTAAACCTTACCCTAACGCGTACCCAATCCTAACCAGTACACTAACACTAATCCGTGCCTTAACACTTACCCTGACCCTAACACTTTTCCATACCCACACCTGAACCCTAAACCTTACCATTCACTAACCCTAACCCTAGGTCTAAACCTAACCCTAAACGCAACCCCAACCCTACACCTAACCCTAACATGTACCGTAATCCTAATCCTTAAACTAACACTAAGCTGTGCCCTAACACGAAACCTGGCCCTAACGCATTTCCATATGCTCACCTGTACTCTAATGTTACCTATTCGCTAACCCTAACACTAGTCCTAAACATAAACCTAACCCCAACCCTACACCTTACCCTAACCCATACCATAATCATAACCCATACACTAACACTAACTCGTGCCCTAACACCTACCCTAACCCTACCCCTAACCCTAACCCTAACCCTAACCCTAACCCTAACACTAACCCTAACACTAACCCTAAACTTTACCATTTGTTAACCATAACCCAAGCCCCAAACCTAAACCTAACTACAACCCTACTCCTTACCCTAACACGTACACTAATCTTAACCCGTACACTAACACTAACCCAATACCGCACACGTACTTTGACAATAAGACATTTCCATATGCTCAGCTGTAACCTAAACCTTACGCATTCACTAAACTTAACCCCACCCCTAACACTAACCATAACGCCAACCCTACCAATTACTCTAACCCGTACCCTAATCCTAACCTGTAAACCCACACTAAACCCTGCCCTAACACGTACCCTGACCCTAACACTTTTCCGTAACCTCACCTGTAACCTACACCTTACCGTTCGCTAACCCTAACCCTAGCCCTAAACCTAGACCAAACCCCAACCGTACACCTTACCCTAACCCGTATGCTAATCCTAAGCCATACACTAACACTGACACGTGTCCTAACACATACACTAAACCTAACACTTTTCTGTACCATCACCTGTACCCTAAAACTGACATTTCGCTAACCCTAACCCTAGCCATAAAGCTAACCCTATCCCTAACCCCAACCCTAAACCTTACCCAAACCGTACCCTAATCCTAACCAGTATACTAATACTAAGCCATGTCCTGACACGTACCCTGACCCTAACACTTTTCCGTACCCTCACCTGTACCCTAAACCTTACCCATTCGCTAACCCTAACCCTAGCCCTAGCCCTAGCCCTAACCCTAACCCCAACCCTACCCCTTACCCTCACCCGTACCCTAATCCCAACCCATACACTAACATTAACCCATGCCCTAACACGTACCCTGACCCTAACACTTTTCCGTATCCTCTCCTGTACCCTAAATCTTACCGTTCGCTAACCCTAACCCTAGCCCTAAACATAACTCTCACAGCAACCTCACAGCATACCCTAACCCGTACACTAAACTTAACCCGTACAAAAAAACTAACCCATGCCCTCACATGTACTTTGACGGTAACACGTTTCCGTATGCTCTCGTGTACCGTAAACCTTACCCGTTTGCTAACTCTAACCCTAGCCCTAACCCTAACCATAACAACAACCCTACCCATTTCCCTAACCTGTACCCTAATCCTTACCCGTACACTGACACTAATCCATGCCCTAACACGTACCCTGACCCTAACATTTTTCCATACCCACTCCTGTACCCTAAATCTTACCATTCACTAACCTTAACCCTATGTCTAAACCTAACCCTAACCCCAACCCTACACCTAACCCTAACACGTACCCTAATCCGAATCCGTACACTAACACTAACCTGTGCCCTAACATGAACCCTGACCCCAACTCGTTTCCATAAGCTCACCTGTACCCTAAATGTTACCTATGCGCTAACCCTAACCCCAACCCTACACCTAAACATAACCCCAACCCTACACCTTTCCCTAACCCATACCCTAATCCTGACCCGTACACTAACACTAACCCGTGCCCTAACACGTACCCTGACCCTAACACTTTTCTGTATCCTCTCCAGTACCCTAAATCTTACCGTTCGCTAAACCTAGCCCTTTCCCTAAACATAACGCTAACACCCACCTTACACCATACACTAACCCATACACTAATCTTACCCCGTACACCAAAATGAAGCAATGCCCTCACATGTACTTTGACACTAACACGTTTCCGTACCCTCCTGTGTACCGACAACCTTACCTGTTTGCTAACACTAACCCTAGGTCTAAGCCTAACACTATCCACAACCCTACACAAAATCCTAAGCCGTACCCTAATCCTAATCCGTACAATAACACTAACCTGTGCCCTAACACCAAGCCTGACCCTAACTCGTTTCCATATGCTTACCTGTACCCTGAATGTTACCTATTCGCTAACCCTAACCCTAACCCTAAACCTAACCCTAACCCCAATCCTACACCTTACCCTAATCCGTACTGTAATCCTAACCCGTACCCTATACTAATCCGTGCCCTGACACATACATGGACCATAACACTTTTCTGTAACCTCACCTGTACCCTAAACCTTACATTTCGCCAACCCTAACCGTAGCCCTAAAGCTAAATCTAACTCCAACACTACACCTTACCCTAACACGTACACTAATCTTAACCCGTACACTAACACTGACCCATTCCCGCAAATGTATTTTGACCCTAAAACATTTCCGTACCCTCCCCTGTAACCTAAACCTTACCCGGTCGCTAACCCTAACCCTAGCTCTAAATCTAACCTTAACGCCAACCCTACACCTTACCCTAAACAATACCCTAAACCTAAACCGTACACTGACACTAACCAGTGCCCTGAAACGTACCCTGACCCTAACACTTTTCCATACCCTCACCTGCACGCTAAACCTAATCTTTAGGTAACCCTAACTGTAGACTTAAACCTAACCCTAACACCAACCCTACACCCTATTCTAAACCGTACCCTATATTTAACCCTAACACTAACCCATGCCCTCACACGTACTTTGACACTAAAACGTCTCCATACACTCACATGTACCATAAGCCTTAATCATTCACTAAACCTATCCCTAACCCTAACGCCAACCCTAACCATTACCCTAACCCATACCCTAATCCTAACCATACATTAACACTAACACGTTTCCTAACACATAACCTGACCCAAATGCTTTTCCGTACCCTCAACTGTACCCTAAAACTTACCCGTTCACTAACCCTAAGCCTAGCCCTAAACCTAACCCTAACCCCAACCCCACACCTTACCCTAAACTGTACGCTAATCCTGACACGTACACTGACACTAAAAGGTGTCCTAACACATACCCTGACTCTAAAAGTTTTCCGTACCCTCACCTGTACCCTGAACCTTACTGGTTCACTAACCGTAACCTAGCCCTAAACATAACGCTAACACCAACCCTACACCATACCCTAACCCGTACACTAATCTTGACCCATACACCAAAATTATGCAATGCCATCACACGTACTTTGACACTAACACGTTTCCGTACACTCATGTACCATAAAACTTACCTGTTCGCTAACTCTAACCGTATTCCTAAACTTAACCCTAACGCCAACCCTACACATTACCCTAACCCGTACCCTAATCCTAACCCATACACTAACACTACACGTGCCCTAACCGGTACCCTGACCATAACAGTTTTCCGTACACTCACCTGTACCCTAAACCATACCGTTTGCTATCCTTAACCCTAGACCTAAACGTAAAGCTAACCCCATCCCTAAACCTTACCCTAACGCTTACCCAATCCTAACCAGTACACTAACACTAATCCGTGCCTTAACACTTATCCTGACCCTAACACTTTTCCATACCCACACCTGAACCCTAAACCTTACCATTCACTAACCCTAACCCTAGGTCTAAACCTAACCCTAAACGCAACCCTACCCTACACCTAACCCTAACATGTACCGTAATCCTAATCCTTAAACTAACACTAAGCTGTGCCCTAACACGAACCCTGGCCCTAACGCATTTCCATACGCTCACCTGTACTCTAATGTTACCTATTCGCTAACCCTAACACTAGTCCTAAACCTAAACCTAACCCCAACCCTACACCTTACCCTAACCCATACCCTAATCATAACCCATACACTAACACTAACTTGTGCCCTAACACTTACCCTAACCCTACCCCTAATCCTACCCCTAACCCTAACCCTAACCCTAACACTAACCCTAACACTAACCCTAAACTTTACCATTTGTTAACCATAACACAAGCCCCAAACCTAAACCTAACTACAACCCTACTCCTTACCCTAACACGTACACTACTCTTAACCCGTACACTAACACTAACCCAATACTGCACACGTACTTTGACAATAAGACATTTCCATATGCTCAGCTGTAACCTAAACCTTACGCATTCACTAAACTTAACCCCACCCCTAACACTAACCATAACGCCAACCCTACCAATTACCCTAACCCGTACCCTAATCCTAACCTGTAAACCCACACTAAACCCTGCCCTAACACGTACCCTGACCCTAACACTTTTCCGTAACCTTACCTGTAACCTACACCTTACCGTTCGCTAACCCTAACCCTAGCCCTAAACGTAGACCAAACCCCAACCGTACACCTTACCCTAACCCGTATGCTAATCCTAAGCCATACACTAACACTGACACGTGTCCTAACACATACACTAACCCTAACACTTTTCTGTACCATCACATGTACTCTAAAACTGACATTTCGCTAACCCTAACCCTAGCCATAAAGCTAACCCTAACCCTAACCCCAACCCTAAACCTTACACAAACCGTACCCTAATCCTAACCAGTATACTAATACTAAGCCATGTCCTGACACGTACCCTGACCCTAACACTTTTCCGTACCCTCACCTGTACCCTAAACCTTACCCATTCGCTAACCCTAACCCTAGACCTAGCCCTAGCCCTATCCCTAACCCCAACTCTACCCCTTACCCTCACCCGTACCCTAATCCCAACCCATACACTAACATTAACCCATGCCCTAACACGTACCCTGACCCTAACACTTTTCCGTATCCTCTCCTGTACCCTAAATCTTACAGTTCGCTAAACCTAACCCTAGCCCTAAACATAACTCTCACACCAACCTCAGAGCATACCCTAACCCATACACTAATCTTGACCCGTACACCAAAATTATGCAATGCCATCACACGTACTTTGACACTAACACGTTTCCGTACACTCATGTACCATAAAACTTACCTGTTCGCTAACTCTAACCGTAGCCCTAAACTTAACCCTAACGCCAACCCTACACATTACCCTAACCCGTACCCTAATCCTAACCCATACACTAACACTACACGTGCCCTAACAGGTACCCTGACCATAACAGTTTTCCGTACACTCACCAGTACCCTAAACCATACCGTTTGCTATCCTTAACCCTAGACCTAAACGTAAAGCTAACCCCATCCCTAAACCTTACCCTAACGCGTACCCAATCCTAACCAGTACACTAACACTAATCCGTGCCTTAACACTTACCCTGACCGTAACACTTTTCCATACCCACACCTGAACCCTAAACCTTACCATTCACTAACCCTAACCCTAGGTCTAAACCTAACCCTAAACGCAACCCCAACCCTACACCTAACCCTAACATGTACCGTAATCCTAATCCTTAAACTAACACTAAGCTGTGCCCTAACACGAACCCTGGCCCTAACGCATTTCCATACGCTCACCTGTACTCTAATGTTACCTATTCGCTAACACTAACACTAGTCCTAAACCTAAACCTAACCCCAACCCTACACCTTACCCTAACCCATACCCTAATCATAACCCATACACTAACACTAACTCGTGCCCTAACACCTACCCTAACCCTACCCCTAACCCTACCCCTAACCCTATCCCTAAACCTAACACTAACCCTAACACTAACCCTAAACTTTACCATTTGTTAACCATAACCCTAGCCCCAAACCTAAACCTAACTACAACCCTACTCCTTACCCTAACACGTACACTAATCTTAACCCGTACACTAACACTAACCCAATACCGCACACGTACTTTGACGGTAAGACATTTCCATATGCTCAGCTGTAACCTAAACCTTACGTGTTCACTAAACTTAACCCCACCCCTAACACTAACCATAACGCCAACCTTACCAATTACCCTAATCCGTACCCTAATCCTAACCTGTAAACCCACACTAAACCCTGCCCTAACACGTACCCTGACCCTAACACTTTTCCGTAACCTCACCTGTAACCTACACCTTACCGTTCGCTAACCCTAACCCTAGCCCTAAACGTAGACCAAAGCCCAACCGTACACCATACCCTAACCCGTATGCTAATCCTAAGCCATACACTAACACTGACACGTGTCCTAACACATACACTAACCCTAACACTTTTCTGTACCATCACCTGTACCCTAAACCTGACATTTCGCTAACCCTAACCTTAGCCATAAAGCTAACCCTAACCCCAACACTAAACCTTACCCAAACCGTACCCTAATCCTAACCAGTATACTAATACTAAGCCATGTCCTGACACGTACCCTGACCCTAACACTTTTCCGTACCCTCACCTGTACCCTAAACCTTACCCATTCTTTAACCCTAACCTTAGCCCTAGCCCTAGCCCTAACCCTAACCCCAACCCTACCCCTTACCCTCACCCGTACCCTAATCCCAACGCATACACTAACATTAACCCATGCCCTAACACGTACCCTGACCCTAACACTTTTCCGTATCCTCTACTGTACCCTAAATCTTACCGTTCGCTAACCCTAACCCTAGCCCTAAACATAACTCTCACACCAACCTCACAGCATACCCTAACCCATACACTAAACTTAACCCGTACAAAAAAACTAACCCATGCCCTCACATGTACTTTGACGGTAACACGTTTCCGTACGCTCCCGTGTACCGTAAACCTTACCCGTTTGCTAACTCTAACCCTAGCCCTAACCCTAACCATAACAACAACCCTACCCATTTCCCTAACCTGTACCCTAATCCTTACCCGTACACTAACACTAATCCATGCCCTAACACATACCCTGACCCTAACACTTTTCCATACCCACTCCTGTACCCTAAATCTTACCATTCACTAACCTTAACCCTATGTCTAAACCTAACCCTAACCCCAACCCTACACCTAACCCTAACACGTACCCTAATCCGAATCCGTACACTAACACTAACCTGTGCCCTAACATGAACCCTGACCCTAACTCGTTTCCATAAGCTCACCTGTACCCTAAATGTTACCTATTCGCTAACCCTAACCCCAACCCTACACCTAAACATAACCCCAACCCTACACCTTTCCCTAACCCATACCCTAATCCTGACCCGTACACTAACACTAACCCGTGCCCTAACACGTACCCTGACATTAACACTTTTCCGTATCCTCTCCAGTACCCTAAATCTTACCGTTCGCTAAACCTAGCCCTTTCCCTAAACATAACGCTAACACCCACCTTACACCATACACTAACCCATACACTAATCTTACCCCGTACACCAAAATGAAGCAATGCCCTCACATGTACTTTGACACTAACACGTTTCCGTACCCTCCTGTGTACCGACAACCTTACCTGTTCGCTAACACTAACCCTAGGTCTAAGCCTAACACTATCCACAACCCTACACAAAATCCTAAACCGTACCCTAATCCTAATCCGTACAATAACACTAACCTGTGCCCTAACACCAAGCCTGACCCTAACTCGTTTCCATATGCTTACCTGTACCCTGAATGTTACCTATTCGCTAACCCTAACCCTAACCCTAAACCTAACCCTAACCCCAATCCTACACCTTACCCTAATCCGTACTGTAATCCTAACCCGTACCCTATACTAATCCGTGCCCTGACACATACATGGACCATAACACTTTTCTGTAACCTCACCTGTACCCTAAACCCTACATTTCGCCAACCCTAACCGTAGCCCTAAAGCTAAATCTAACTCCAACCCTACACCTTACCCTAACACGTACACTAATCTTAACCCGTACACTAACACTGACCCATTCCCGCAAATGTATTTTGACCCTAAAACATTTCCGTACCCTCCCCTGTAACCTAAACCTTACCCGGTCGCTAACCCTAACCCTAGCTCTAAATCTAACCTTAACGCCAACCCTACACCTTACCCTAAACAATACCCTAAACCTAAACCGTACACTGAGACTAACCAGTGCCCTGAAACGTACCCTGACCCTAACACTTTTCCATACCCTCACCTGCATGCTAAACCTAATCGTTAGGTAACCCTAACTGTAGACTTAAACCTAGCCCTAACACCAACCCTACACCCTATTCTAACCCGTACCCTATATTTAACCCTAACACTAACCCATGCCCTCACACGTACTTTGACACTAAAACGTCTCCATACACTCACATGTACCATAAGCCTTAACCGTTCACTAAACCTATCCCTAACCCTAACGCCAACCCTAACCATTACCCTAACCCATACCCTAATCCTAACAATACATTAACACTAACACGTTTCCTAACACATAACCTGACCCAAATGCTTTTCCGTACCCTCAACTGTACCCTAAAACTTACCCGTTCACTAACCCTAAGCCTAGCCCTAAACCTAACCCTAACCCCAACCCCACACCTTACCCTAAACTCTTCGCTAATCCTGACACGTACACTGACACTAACAGGTGTCCTAACACATACCCTGACTCTAAAAGGTTTCCGTACCCTCACCTGTACCCTGAACCTTACTGGTTCACTAACCGTAACCCTAGCCCTAAACATAACGCTAACACCAACCCTACACCATACCCTAACCCGTACACTAATCTTGACCCGTACACCAAAATTATGCAATGCCATCACACGTACTTTGACACTAACACGTTTCCGTACACTCATGTACCATAAAACTTACCTGTTCGCTAACTCTAACCGTAGCCCTAAACTTAACCCTAACGCCAACCCTACACATTACCCTAACCCGTACCCTAATCCTAACCCATACACTAACACTACACGTGCCCTAACAGGTACCCTGACCATAACAGTTTTCCGTACACTCACCAGTACCCTAAACCATAACGTTTGCTATCCTTAACCCTAGACCTAAACGTAAAGCTAACCCCATCCCTAAACCTTACCCTAACGCGTACCCAATCCTAACCAGTACACTAACAATAATCCGTGCCTTAACACTTACCCTGACCGTAACACTTTTCCATACCCACACCTGAACCCTAAACCTTACCATTCACTAACCCTAACCCTAGGTCTAAACCTAACCCTAAACGCAACCCCAACCCTACACCTAACCCTAACATGTACCGTAATCCTAATCCTTAAACTAACACTAAGCTGTACCATAACACGAACCCTGGTCCTAACGCATTTCCATACGCTCACCTGTACTCTAATGTTACCTATTCGCTAACACTAACACTAGTCCTAAACCTAAACCTATCCCCAACCCTACACCTTACCCTAACCCATACCCTAATCATAACCCATACACTAACACTAACTCGTGCCCTAACACCTACCCTAACCCTACCCCTAACCCTACCCCTAACCCTAACCCTAAACCTAACACTAACCCTAACACTAACCCTAAACTTTACCATTTGTTAACCATAACCCTAGCCCCAAACCTAAACCTAACTACAACCCTACTCCTTACCCTAACACGTACACTAATCTTAACCCGTACACTAACACTAACCCAATACCGCACACGTACTTTGACGGTAAGACATTTCCATATGCTCAGCTGTAACCTAAACCTTACGTGTTCACTAAACTTAACCCCACCCTAACACTAACCATAACGCCAACCCTACCAATTACCCAAATCCGTACCCTAATCCTAACCTGTAAACCCACACTAAACCCTGCCCTAACACGTACCCTGACCCTAACACTTTTCCGTAACCTCACCTGTAACCTACACCTTACCGTTCGCTAACCCTAACCCTAGCCCTAAACGTAGACCAAACCCCAACCGTACACCTTACCCTAACCCGTATGCTAATCCTAAGCCATACACTAACACTGACACGTGTCCTAACACATACACTAACCCTAACACTTTTCTGTACCATCACCTGTACCCTAAACCTGACATTTCGCTAACCCTAACCCTAGCCATAAAGCTAACCCTAACCCCAACCGTAAACCTTACCCAAACCGTACCCTAATCCTAACCAGTATACTAATACTAAGCCATGTCCTGACACGTACCCTGACCCTAACACTTTTCCGTACCCTCACCTGTACCTTAAACCTTACCCATTCGCTAACCCTAACCCTAGCCCTAGCCCTAGCCCTAACCCTAACCCCAACTCTACCCCTTACCCTCACCCGTACCCTAATCCCAACCCATACACTAACATTAACCCATGCCCTAACACGTACCCTGACCCTAACACTTTTCCGTATCCTCTCCTGTACCCTAAATCTTACCGTTCGCTAACCCTAACCCTAGCCCTAAACATAACTCTCACACCAACCTCACAGCATACCCTAACCCGTACACTAAACTTAACCCGTACAAAAAAACTAACCCATGCCCTCACATGTACTTTGACGGTAACACGTTTCCGTACGCTCCCGTGTACCGTAAATCTTACCCGTTTGCTAACTCTAACCCTAGCCCTAACCCTAACCATAACAACAACCCTACCCATTTCCCTAACCTGTACCCTAATCCTTACCCGTACACTAACACTAATCCATGCCCTAACACGTACCCTGACCCTAACACTTTTCCATACCCACTCCTGTACCCTAAATCTTACCATTCACTAACCTTAACCCTATGTCTAAACCTAACCCTAACCCCAACCCTACACCTAACCCTAACACGTACCCTAATCCGAATCCGCACACTAACACTAACCTGTGCCCTAACATGAACCCTGACCCTAACTCGTTTCCATAAGCTCACCTGTACCCTAAATGTTACCTATTCGCTAACCCTAACCCCAACCCTACACCTAAACATAACCCCAACCCTACACCTTTCCCTAACCCATACCCTAATCCTGACCCGTACACTAACACTAACCCGTGCCCTAACACGTACCCTGACCCTAACACTTTTCCGTATCCTCTCCAGTACCCTAAATCTTACCGTTCGCTAAACCTAGCCCTTTCCCTAAACATAACGCTAACACCCACCTTACACCATACACTAACCCATACACTAATCTTACCCCGTACACCAAAATGAAGCAATGCCCTCACATGTACTTTGACACTACCACGTTTCCGTACCCTCCTGTGTACCGACAACCTTACCTGTTCGCTAACACTAACCCTAGGTCTAAGCCTAACACTATCCACAACCCTACACAAAATCCTAAGCCGTACCCTAATCCTAATCTGTACAATAACACTAACCTGTGCCCTAACACCAAGCCTGACCCTAACTCGTTTCCATATGCTTACCTGTACCCTGAATGTTACCTATTCGCTAACCCTAACATTAACCCTAAACCTAACCCTAACCCCAATCCTACACCTTACCCTAATCCGTACTGTAATCCTAACCAGTACCCTATACTCATCCGTGCCCTGACACATACATGGACCATAACACTTTTCTGTAACCTCACCTGTACCCTAAACCCTACATTTCGCCAACCCTAACCGTAGCCCTAAAGCTAAATCTAACTCCAACCCTACACCTTACCCTAACACGTACACTAATCTTAACCCGTACACTAACACTGACCCATTCCCGCAAATGTATTTTGACCCTAAAACATTTCCGTAACCTCCCCTGTAACCTAAACCTTACCCGGTCGCTAACCCTAACCCTAGCTCTAAATCTAACCTTAACGCCAACCCTACACCTTACCCTAAACAATACCCTAAACCTAAACCGTACACTGAGACTAACCAGTGCCCTGAAACGTACCCTGACCCTAACACTTTTCCATACCCTCACCTGCACGCTAAACCTAATCATTAGGTAACCCTAACTGTAGACTTAAACCTAACCCTAACACCAACCCTACACCCTATTCTAACCCGTACCCTATATTTAACCCTAACACTAACCCATGCCCTCACACGTACTTTGACACTAAAACGTCTCCATACACTCACATGTACCATAAGCCTTAACCGTTCACTAAACCTATCCCTAACCCTAACGCCAACCCTAACCATTACCCTAACCCATACCCTAATCCTAACAATACATTAACACTAACACGTTTCCTAACACATAACCTGACCCAAATGCTTTTCCGTACCCTCAACTGTACCCTAAAACTTACCCGTTCACTAACCCTAAGCCTAGCCCTAAACCTAACCCTAACCCCAACCCCACACCTTACCCTAAACTGTACGCTAATCCTGACACGTACACTGACACTAACTGGTGTCCTAACACATACCCTGACTCTAAAAGGTTTCCGTACCCTCACCTGTACCCTGAACCTTACTGGTTCACTAACCGTAACCCTAGCCCTAAACATAACGCTAACACCAACCCTACACCATACCCTAACCCGTACACTAATCTTGACCCGTACACCAAAATTATGCAATGCCATCACACGTACTTTGACACTAACACGTTTCCGTACACTCATGTACCATAAAACTTACCTGTTCGCTAACTCTAACCGTAACCCTAAACTTAACCCTAACGCCAACCCTACACATTACCCTAACCCGTACCCTAATCCTAACCCATACACTAACACTACACGTGCCCTAACAGGTACCCTGACCATAACAGTTTTCCGTACACTCACCAGTACCCTAAACCATACCGTTTGCTATCCTTAACCCTAGACCTAAACGTAAAGCTAACCCCATCCCTAAACCTTACCCTAACGCATACCCAATCCTAACCAGTACACTAACACTAATCCGTGCCTTAACACTTACCCTGACCCTAACACTTTTCCATACCCACACCTGAACCCTAAACCTTACCATTCACTAACCCTAACCCTAGGTCTAAACCTAACCCTAAACGCAACCCCAACCCTACACCTAACCCTAACATGTACCGTAATCCTAATCCTTAAACTAACACTAAGCTGTGCCCTAACACGAACCCTGGCCCTAACGCATTTCCATACGCTCACCTGTACTCTAATGTTACCAATTCGCTAACCCTAACACTAGTCCTAAACATAAACCTAACTCCAACCCTACACCTTACCCTAACCCATACCCTAATCATAACCCATACACTAACACTAACTCGTGCCCTAACACCAACCCTAACCCTACCCCTAACCTAACCCTAACCCTAACACTAAACCTAACACTAACCCTATACTTTACCATTTGTTAACCATAACCCAAGCCCCAAACCTAAACCTAAGTACAACCCTACTCCTTACCCTAACACGTACACTAATCTTAACCCGTACACTAACATTAACCCAATACCGCACACGTACTTTGACAATAAGACATTTCTATATGCTGAGCTGTAACCTAAACCTTATGCGTTCACTAAACTTAACCCCACCCCTAACACTAACCATAACGCCAACCCTACCAATTACCCTAACCCGTACCCTAATCCTAACCTGTAAACCCACACTAAACCCTGCCCTAACACGTACCCTGACCCTAACACTTTTCCGTAACCTTACCTGTAACCTACACCTTACCGTTCGCTAACCCTAACCCTAGCCCTAAACGTAGACCAAACCCCAACCGTACACCTTACCCTAACCCGTATGCTAATCCTAAGCCATACACTAACACTGACACGTGTCCTAACACATACACTAACCCTAACACTTTTCTGTAGCATCACCTGTACCCTAAAACTGACATTTCGCTAACCCTAACCCTAGCCATAAAGCTAACCCTAACCCTAACCCCAACCCTAAACCTTACCCAAACCGTACCCTAATCCTAACCAGTATACTAATACTAAGCCATGTCCTGACACGTACCCTGACCCTAACACTTTTCCGTACCCTCACCTGTACCCTAAACCTTACCCATTCGCTAACCTTAACCATAGCCCTAGCCCTAGCCCTAACCCTAACCCCTACCCTACCCCTTACCCTCACCCGTACCCTAATCCCAACCCATACATAAACATTAACCCATGCCCTAACACGTACCCTGACCCTAACACTTTTCCGTATCCTCTCCTGTACCCTAAATCTTACAGTTCGCTAACCCTAACCCTAGCCCTAAACATATCTCTCACACCAACCTCACAGCATACCCTAACCTGTACACTAAACTTAACCCGTACAAAAAAACTAACCCATGCCCTCACATGTACTTTGACGGTAACACGTTTCCGTACGGTCCCGTGTACCGTAAACCTTACCCGTTTGCTAACTCTAACCCTAGCCCTAACCCTAACCATAACAACAACCCTACCCATTTCCCTAACCTGTACCCTAATCCTTACCCGTACACTAACACTAATCCATGCCCTAACACGTACCCTGACCCTAACACTTTTCCATACCCACTCCTGTACCCTAAATCTTACCATTCACTAACCCTAACCCTATGTCTAAACCTAACCCTAACCCCAACCCTACACCTAACCCTAACACGTACCCTAATCCGAATCCGTACACTAACACTAACCTGTGCCCTAACATGAACCCTGACCCTAACTCGTTTCCATAAGCTCACCTGTACCCTAAATGTTACCTATTCGCTAACCCTAACCCCAACCCTACACCTAAACATAACCCCAACCCTACACCTTTCCCTAACCCATACCCTAATCCTGACCCGTACACTAACACTAACCCGTGCCCTAACACGTACCCTGACCCTAACACTTTTCCGTATCCTCTCCAGTACCCTAAATCTTACCGTTCGCTAAACCTAGCCCTTTCCCTAAACATAACGCTAACACCCACCTTACACCATACACTAACCCATACACTAATCTTACCCCGTACACCAAAATGAAGCAATGCCCTCACATGTACTTTGACACTAACACGTTTCCGTACCCTCCTGTGTACCGACAACCTTACCTGTTCACTAACACTAACCCTAGGTCTAAGCCTAACACTATCCACAACCCTACACAAAATCCTAAGCCGTACCCTAATCCTAATCCGTACAATAACACTAACCTGTGCCCTAACACCAAGCCTGACCCTAACTCGTTTCCATATGCTTACCTGTACCCTGAATGTTACCTATTCGCTAACCCTAACCCTAACCCTAAACCTAACCCTAACCCCAATCCTACACCTTACCCTAATCCGTACTGTAATCCTAACCCGTACCCTATACTAATCCGTGCCCTGACACATACATGGACCATAACACTTTTCTGTAACCTCACCTGTACCCTAAACCTTACATTTCGCCAACCCTAACCGTAGCCCTAAAGCTAAATCTAACTCCAACCCTACACCTTACCCTAACACGTACACTAATCTTAACCCGTACACTAACACTGACCCATTCCCGCAAATGTATTTTGACCCTAAAACATTTCCGTACCCTCCCCTGTAACCTAAACCTTACCCGGTCGCTAACCCTAACCCTAGCTCTAAATTTAACCCTAACGCCAACCCTACACCTTCCCCTAAACAATACCCTAAACCTAAACCGTACACTGACACTAACCAGTGCCCTGAAACGTACCCTGACCCTAACACTTTTCCATACCCTCACCTGCACGCTAAACCTAATCGTTAGGTAACCCTAACTGTAGGCTTAAACCTAACCCTAACACCAACCCTACACCCTATTCTAACCCGTACCCTATATTTAACCCTAACACTAACCCATGCCCTCACACGTACTTTGACACTAAAACGTCTCCATACACTCACATGTACCATAAGCCTTAACCATTCACTAAACCTATCCCTAACCCTAACGCCAACCCTAACCATTACCCTAACCCATACCCTAATCCTAACAATACATTAACACTAACACGTTTCCTAACACATAACCTGACCCAAATGCTTTTCCGTACCCTCAACTGTACCCTAAAACTTACCCGTTCACTAACCCTAAGCCTAGCCCTAAACCTAACCCTAACCCCAACCCCACACCTTACCCTAAACTGTACGCTAATCCTGACACGTACACTGACACTAACAGGTGTCCTAACACATACCCTGACTCTAAAAGGTTTCCGTACCCTCACCTGTACCCTGAACCTTACTGGTTCACTAACCGTATCCCTAGCCCTAAACATAACGCTAACACCAACCCTACACCATACCCTAACCCGTACACTAATCTTGACCCGTACACCAAAATTATGCAATGCCATCACACGTACTTGGACACTAACACGTTTCCGTACACTCATGTACCATAAAACTTATCTGTTCGCTAACTCTAACCCTAGCCCTAAACGTAAACCTAACGCCAACCCTACACATTACCCTAACCTGTACCCTAATCCTAACCCATACACTAACACTACACGTGCCCTAACAGGTACCCTGACCATAACAGTTTTCCGTACACTCACCAGTACCCTAAACCATACCGTTTGCTATCCTTAACCCTAGACCTAAACGTAAAGCTAACCCCATACCTAAACCTTACCCTAACGCGTACCCAATCCTAACCAGTACACTAACACTAATCCGTGCCTTAACACTTACCCTGACCCTAACACTTTTTCATACCAACACCTGAACCCGAAACCTTACCATTCACTAACCCTAACCCTAGGTCTAAACCTAACCCTAAACGAAACCCCAACCCTACACCTAACCTTAACATGTACCGTAATCCTAATCCTTAAACTAACACTAAGCTGTGCCCTAACACGAACCCTGGCCCTAACGCATTTCAATATGCTCACCTGTACTCTAATGTTACCTATTCGCTAACCCTAACACTAGTCCTAATCCTAATCCTAACCCCAACCCTACACCTTACCCTAACCCATACCCTAATCATAACCCATACACTAACACTAACTCGTGCCCTAACACCTACCCTAACCCTAACCCTAACCCTACCCCTAACCCTAACCCTAACCCTAACACTAACCCTAACACTAACCCTAAACTTTACCATTTGTTAACCATAACCCTAGCCCCAAACCTAAACCTAACTACAACCCTACTCCTTACCCTAACACGTACACTAATCTTAACCCGTACACTAACACTAACCCAATACCGCACACGTACTTTGATAATAAGACATTTCCATATGCTCAGCTGTAACCTAAACCTTACGCATTCACTAAACTTAACCCCACCCCTAACACTAACCATAACGCCAACCCTACCAATTATTCTAACCCGTACCCTAATCCTAACCTGTAAACCCACACTAAACCCTGCCCTAACACGTACCCTGACCCTAACACTTTTCCGTAACCTCACCTGTAACCTACACCTTACCGTTCGCTAACCCTAACCCTAGCCCTAAACCTAGACCAAACCCCAACCGTACACCTTACCCTAACCCGTATGCTAATCCTAAGCCATACACTAACACTGACACGTGTGCTAACACATACACTAACCCTAACACTTTTCTGTACCATCACCTGTACCCTAAACCTGACATTTCGCTAACCCTAACCCTAGCCATAAAGCTAACCCGAACCCTAACCCCAACCCTAAACCTTACCCAAATCGTACCCTAATCCTAGCCAGTATACTAATACTAAGCCATGTCCTGACACGTACCCTGACCCTAACACTTTTCCGTACCCTCACCTGTACCCTAAACCTTACCCATTCGCTAACCGTAACCCTAACCCTAGCCCTAGCCCTAACCCTAACCCCAACCCTACCCCTTACCCTCACCCGTACCCTAATCCCAACCCATACACTAACATTAACCCATGCCCTAACACGTACCCTGACCCTAACACTTTTCCGTATCCTCTCCTGTACCCTAAATCTTACAGTTCGCTAACCCTAACCCTAGCCCTAAACATAACTCTCACACGAACCTCACAGCATACCCTAACCTGTACACTAAACTTAACCCGTACAAAAAAACTAACCCATGCTCTCACATGTACTATGACGGTAACACGTTTCCGTACGCTCCCGTGTACCGTAAACCTTACCCGTTTGCTAACTCTAACCCTAGCCCTAACCCTAACCATAACAACAACCCTACCCATTTCCCTAACCTGTACCCTAATCCTTACCCGTACACTAACACTAATCCATGCCCTAACACGTACCCTGACCCTAACACTTTTCCATACCCACTCCTGTACCCTAAATCTTACCATTCACTAACCCTAACCCTATGTCTAAACCTAACCCTAACCCCAACCCTACACCTAACCCTAACACGTACCCTAATCCGAGTCCGTACACTAACACTAACCTGTGCCCTAACATGAACCCTGACCCTAACTCGTTTCCATAAGCTCACCTGTACCCTAAATGTTACCTATTCGCTAACCCTAACCCCAACCCTACACCTAAACATAACCCCAACCCTACACCTTTCCCTAACCCATACCCTAATCCTGACCCGTACACTAACATTAACCCGTGCCCTAACACGTACACTGACCCTAACACTTTTCCGTATCCTCTCCTGTACCCTAAATCTTACCGTTCGCTAAACCTAGCCCTTTCCCTAAACATAACGCTAACACCCACCTTACACCATACACTAACCCATACACTAATCTTACCCCGTACACCAAAATGAAGCAATGCCCTCACATGTACATTGACACTAACACGTTTCCGTACCCTCCTGTGTACCGACAACCTTACCTGTTCGCTAACACTAACCCTAGGTCTAAGTCTAACACTATCCACAACCCTACACAAAATCCTAAGCCGTACCCTAATCCTAATCCGTACAATAACACTAACCTGTGCCCTAACACCAAGCCTGACCCTAACTCGTTTCCATATGCTTACCTGTACCCTGAATGTTACCTATTCGCTAACCCTAACCCTAACCCTAAACCTAACCCTAACCCCAATCCTACACCTTACCCTAATCCGTACTGTAATCCTAACCCGTACCCTATACTAATCCGTGCCCTGACACATACATGGACCATAACACTTTTCTGTAACCTCACCTGTACCCTAAACCTTACATTTCGCCAACCCTAACCGTAGCCCTAAAGCTAAATCTAACTCCAACCCTACACCTTACCCTAACACGTACACTAATCTTAACCCGTACACTAACACTGACCCATTCCCGCAAATGTATTTTGACCCTAAAACATTTCCGTACCCTCCCCTGTAACCTAAACCTTACCCGGTCGCTAACCCTAACCCTAGCTCTAAATCTAACCTTAACGCCAACCCCACACCTTACCCTAAACAATACCCTAAACCTAAACCGTACACTGACACTAACCAGTGCCCTGAAACGTACCCTGACCCTAACACTTTTCCATACCCTCACCTGCACGCTAAACCTAATCTTTAGGTAACCCTAACTGTAGACTTAAACCTAACCCTAACACCAACCCTACACCCTATTCTAACCCGTACCCTATATTTAACCCTAACACTAACCCATGCCCTCACACGTACTTTGACACTAAAACGTCTCCATACACTCACATGTACCATAAGCCTTAATCATTCACTAAACCTATCCCTAACCCTAACGCCAACCCTAACCATTACCCTAACCCATACCCTAATCCTAACCATACATTAACACTAACACGTTTCCTAACACATAACCTGACCCAAATGCTTTTCCGTACCCTCAACTGTACCCTAAAACTTACCCGTTCACTAACCCTAAGCCTAGCCCTAAACCTAACCCTAACCCCAACCCCACACCTTACCCTAAACTGTACGCTAATCCTGACACGTACACTGACACTAACAGGTGTCCTAACACATACCCTGACTCTAAAAGGTTTCCGTACCCTCACCTGTACCCTGCACCTTACTGGTTCACTAACCGTAACCTAGCCCTAAACATAACGCTAACACCAACCCTACACCATACCCTAACCCGTACACTAATCTTGACCCATACACCTAAATTATGCAATGCCATCACACGTACTTTGACACTAACACGTTTCCGTACATTCATGTACCATAAAACTTACCTGTTCGCTAACTCTAACCCTAGCCCTAAACTTAACCCTAACGCCAACCCTACACATTACCCTAACCCGTACCCTAATCCTAACACATACACTAACACTACACGTGCCCTAACCGGTACCCTGACCATAACAGTTTTCCGTACACTCACCTGTACCCTAAACCATACCGTTTGCTATCCTTAACCCTAAACGTAAACGTAAAGCTAACCCCATCCCTAAACCTTACCCTAACGCATACCCAATCCTAACCAGTACACTAACACTAATCCGTGCCTTAACACTTACCCTGACCGTAACACTTTTCCATACCCACACCTGAACCCTAAACCTTACCATTCACTAACCCTAACCCTAGGTCTAAACCTAACCCTAAACGCAACCCCAACCCTACACCTAACCCTAACATGTACCGTAATCCTAATCCTTAAACTAACACTAAGCTGTGCCCTAACACGAACCCTGGCCCTAACGCATTTCCATACGCTCACCTGTACTCTAATGTTACCTATTCGCTAACCCTAACACTAGCCCTAAACCTAAACCTAACCCCAACCCTACACCTCACCCTAACCCATACCCTAATCATAACCCATACACTAACACTAACTCGTGCCCTAACACCTAACCTAACCCTACCCCTAACCCTACCCCTAACCCTAACCCTAACACTAACACTAACCCTAACACTAACCCTAAAATTTACCATTTGTTAACCATAACCCTAGCCCCAAACCTAAACCTAACTACAACCCTACTCCTTACCCTAACACGTACACTAATCTTAACCCGTACACTAACACTAACCCAATACCGCAAACGTACTTTGACGGTAAGACATTTCCATATGCTCAGCTGTAACCTAAACCTTACGTGTTCACTAAACTTAACCCCACCCCTAACACTAACCATAACGCCAACCCTACCAATTACCCTAATCCGTACCCTAATCCTAACCTGTAAACCCACACTAAACCCTGCCCTAACACGTACCCTGACCCTAACACTTTTCCGTAACCTCACCTGTAACCTACACCTTACCGTTCGCTAACCCTAACCCTAGCCCTAAACCTAGACCAAACCCCAACCGTACACCTTACCCTAACCCGTATGCTAATCCTAAGCCATACACTAACACTGACACGTGTCCTAACACATACACTAACCCTAACACTTTTCTGTACCATCACCTGTACCCTAAACCTGACATTTCGCTAACCCTAACCCTAGCCATAAAGCTAACCCTAACCCTAACCCCAACCCTAAACCTTACCCAAACCGTACCCTAATCCTAACCAGTATACTAATACTAAGCCATGTCCTGACACGTACCCTGACCCTAACACTTTTCCGTACCCTCACCTGTACCCTAAACCTTACCCATTCGCTAACCCTAACCCTAGCCCTAGCCCTAGCCCTAACCCTAACCCCAACCCTACACCTTACCCTCACCCGTACCCTAATCCCAACCCATACACTAACATTAACCCATGCCCTAACACGTACCCTGACCCTAACACTTTTCCGTATCCTCTCCTGTACCCTAAATCTTACCGTTCGCTAACCCTAACCCTAGCCCTAAACATAACTCTCACAGCAACCTCACAGCATACCCTAACCCCTACACTAAACTTAACCCGTACAAAAAAACTAACCCATGCCCTCACATGTACTTTGACGGTAACACGTTTCCGTATGCTCCCATGTACCGTAAACCTTACCCGTTTGCTAACTCTAACCCTAGCCCTAACCCTAACCATAACAACAACACTACCCATTTCCCTAACCTGTACCCTAATCCTTACCCGTACACTAACACTAATCCATGCCCTAACACGTACCCTGACCCTAACACTTTTCCATACCCACTCCTGTACCCTAAATCTTACCATTCACTAACCCTAACCCTATGTCTAAACCTAACCCTAACCCCAACCCTACACCTAACCCTAACACGTACCCTAATCCGAATCCGTACACTAACACTAACCTGTGCCCTAACATGAACCCTGACCCCAACTCGTTTCCATAAGCTCACCTGTACCCTAAATGTTACCTATTCGCTAACCCTAACCCCAACCCTACTCCTAAACATAACCCCAACCCTACACCTTTCCCTAACCCATACCCTAATCCTGACCCGTACACTAACACTAACCCGTGCCCTAACACGTACCCTGACCCTAACACTTTTCTGTATTCTCTCCAGTACCCTAAATCTTACCGTTCGCTAAACCTAGCCCTTTCCCTAAACATAACGCTAACACCCACCTTACACCATACACTAACCCATACACTAATCTTACCCCGTACACCAAAATGAAGCAATGCCCTCACATGTACTTTGACACTAACACGTTTCCGTACCCTCCTGTGTACCGACAACCTTACCTGTTCGCTAACACTAACCCTAGGTCTAAGCCTAACGCTATCCACAACCCTACACAAAATCCTAAGCCGTACCCTAATCCTAATCCGTACAATAACACTAACCTGTGCCCTAACACCAAGCCTGACCCTAACTCGTTTCCATATGCTTACCTGTACCCTGAATGTTACCTATTCACTAACCCTAACCCTAACCCTAAACCTAACCCTAACCCCAATCCTACACCTTACCCTAATCCGTACTGTAATCCTAACCCGTACCCTATACTAATCCGTGCCCTGACACATACATGGACCATAACACTTTTCTGTAACCTCACCTGTACCCTAAACCTTACATTTCGCCAACCCTAACCGTAGCCCTAAAGCTAAATCTAACTCCAACCCTACACCTTACCCTAACACGTACACTAATCTTAACCCGTACACTAACACTGACCCATTCCCGCAAATGTATTTTGACCCTAAAACATTTCCGTACCCTCCCCTGTAACCTAAACCTTACCCGGTCGCTAACCCTAACCCTAGCTCTAAATCTAACCTTAACACCAACCCTACACCTTACCCTAAACAATACCCTAAACCTAAACCGTACACTGACACTAACCAGTGCCCTGAAACGTACACTGACCCTAACACTTTTCCATACCCTCACCTGCACGCTAAACCTAATCGTTAGGTAACCCTAACTGTAGACTTAAACCTAACCCTAACACCAACCCTACACCCTATTCTAACCCGTACCCTATATTTAACCCTAACACTAACCCATGCCCTCACACGTACTTTGACACTAAAACGTCTCCATACACTCACATGTACCATAAGCCTTAATCATTCACTAAACCTATCCCTAACCCTAACGCCAACCCTAACCATTACCCTAACCCATACCCTAATCCTAACCATACATTAACACTAACACGTTTCCTAACACATAACCTGACCCAAATGCTTTTCCGTACCCTCAACTGTACCCTAAAACTTACCCGTTCACTAACCCTAAGCCTAGCCCTAAACCTAACCCTAACCCCAACCCCACACCTTACCCTAAACTGTACGCTAATCCTGACACGTACACTGACACTAACAGGTGTCCTAACACATACCCTGACTCTAAAAGGTTTCCGTACCCTCACCTGTACCCTGAAACTTACTGGTTCACTAACCGTAACCTAGCCCTAAACATAACGCTAACACCAACCCTACACCATACCCTAACCCGTACACTAATCTTGACCCATACACCAAAATTATGCAATGCCATCACACGTACTTTGACACTAACACGTTTCCGTACACTCATGTACCATAAAACTTACCTGTTCGCTAACTCTAACCGTAGCCCTAAACTTAACCCTAACGCCAACCCTACACATTACCCTAACCCGTACCCTAATCCTAACCCATACACTAACACTACACGTGCCCTCACCGGTACCCTGACCATAACAGTTTTCTGTACACTCACCTGTACCCTAAACCATACCGTTTGCTATCCTTAACCCTACACCTAAACGTAAAGCTAACCCCATCCCTAAACCTTACCCTAACGCGTACCCAATCCTAACCAGTACACTAACACTAATCCGTGCCTTAACACTTACCCTGACCCTAACACTTTTCCATACCCACACCTGAACCCTAAACCTTACCATTCACTAACCCTAACCCTAGGTCTAAACCTAACCCTAAACGCAACCCCAACCCTACACCTAACCCTAACATGTACCGTAATCCTAATCCTTAAACTAACACTAAGCTGTGCCCTAACACGAAACCTGGCCCTAACGCATTTCCATATGCTCACCTGTACTCTAATGTTACCTATTCGCTAACCCTAACACTAGTCCTAAACATAAACCTAACCCCAACCCTACACCTTACCCTAACCCATACCATAATCATAACCCATACACTAACACTAACTCGTGCCCTAACACCTACCCTAACCCTACCCCTAACCCTAACCCTAACCCTAACCCTAACCCTAACACTAACCCTAACACTAACCCTAAACTTTACCATTTGTTAACCATAACCCAAGCCCCAAACCTAAACCTAACTACAACCCTACTCCTTACCCTAACACGTACACTAATCTTAACCCGTACACTAACACTAACCCAATACCGCACACGTACTTTGACAATAAGACATTTCCATATGCTCAGCTGTAACCTAAACCTTACGCATTCACTAAACTTAACCCCACCCCTAACACTAACCATAACGCCAACCCTACCAATTACTCTAACCCGTACCCTAATCCTAACCTGTAAACCCACACTAAACCCTGCCCTAACACGTACCCTGACCCTAACACTTTTCCGTAACCTCACCTGTAACCTACACCTTACCGTTCGCTAACCCTAACCCTAGCCCTAAACCTAGACCAAACCCCAACCGTACACCTTACCCTAACCCGTATGCTAATCCTAAGCCATACACTAACACTGACACGTGTCCTAACACATACACTAAACCTAACACTTTTCTGTACCATCACCTGTACCCTAAAACTGACATTTCGCTAACCCTAACCCTAGCCATAAAGCTAACCCTATCCCTAACCCCAACCCTAAACCTTACCCAAACCGTACCCTAATCCTAACCAGTATACTAATACTAAGCCATGTCCTGACACGTACCCTGACCCTAACACTTTTCCGTACCCTCACCTGTACCCTAAACCTTACCCATTCGCTAACCCTAACCCTAGCCCTAGCCCTAGCCCTAACCCTAACCCCAACCCTACCCCTTACCCTCACCCGTACCCTAATCCCAACCCATACACTAACATTAACCCATGCCCTAACACGTACCCTGACCCTAACACTTTTCCGTATCCTCTCCTGTACCCTAAATCTTACCGTTCGCTAACCCTAACCCTAGCCCTAAACATAACTCTCACAGCAACCTCACAGCATACCCTAACCCGTACACTAAACTTAACCCGTACAAAAAAACTAACCCATGCCCTCACATGTACTTTGACGGTAACACGTTTCCGTATGCTCTCGTGTACCGTAAACCTTACCCGTTTGCTAACTCTAACCCTAGCCCTAACCCTAACCATAACAACAACCCTACCCATTTCCCTAACCTGTACCCTAATCCTTACCCGTACACTGACACTAATCCATGCCCTAACACGTACCCTGACCCTAACATTTTTCCATACCCACTCCTGTACCCTAAATCTTACCATTCACTAACCTTAACCCTATGTCTAAACCTAACCCTAACCCCAACCCTACACCTAACCCTAACACGTACCCTAATCCGAATCCGTACACTAACACTAACCTGTGCCCTAACATGAACCCTGACCCCAACTCGTTTCCATAAGCTCACCTGTACCCTAAATGTTACCTATGCGCTAACCCTAACCCCAACCCTACACCTAAACATAACCCCAACCCTACACCTTTCCCTAACCCATACCCTAATCCTGACCCGTACACTAACACTAACCCGTGCCCTAACACGTACCCTGACCCTAACACTTTTCTGTATCCTCTCCAGTACCCTAAATCTTACCGTTCGCTAAACCTAGCCCTTTCCCTAAACATAACGCTAACACCCACCTTACACCATACACTAACCCATACACTAATCTTACCCCGTACACCAAAATGAAGCAATGCCCTCACATGTACTTTGACACTAACACGTTTCCGTACCCTCCTGTGTACCGACAACCTTACCTGTTTGCTAACACTAACCCTAGGTCTAAGCCTAACACTATCCACAACCCTACACAAAATCCTAAGCCGTACCCTAATCCTAATCCGTACAATAACACTAACCTGTGCCCTAACACCAAGCCTGACCCTAACTCGTTTCCATATGCTTACCTGTACCCTGAATGTTACCTATTCGCTAACCCTAACCCTAACCCTAAACCTAACCCTAACCCCAATCCTACACCTTACCCTAATCCGTACTGTAATCCTAACCCGTACCCTATACTAATCCGTGCCCTGACACATACATGGACCATAACACTTTTCTGTAACCTCACCTGTACCCTAAACCTTACATTTCGCCAACCCTAACCGTAGCCCTAAAGCTAAATCTAACTCCAACACTACACCTTACCCTAACACGTACACTAATCTTAACCCGTACACTAACACTGACCCATTCCCGCAAATGTATTTTGACCCTAAAACATTTCCGTACCCTCCCCTGTAACCTAAACCTTACCCGGTCGCTAACCCTAACCCTAGCTCTAAATCTAACCTTAACGCCAACCCTACACCTTACCCTAAACAATACCCTAAACCTAAACCGTACACTGACACTAACCAGTGCCCTGAAACGTACCCTGACCCTAACACTTTTCCATACCCTCACCTGCACGCTAAACCTAATCTTTAGGTAACCCTAACTGTAGACTTAAACCTAACACTAACACCAACCCTACACCCTATTCTAAACCGTACCCTATATTTAACCCTAACACTAACCCATGCCCTCACACGTACTTTGACACTAAAACGTCTCCATACACTCACATGTACCATAAGCCTTAATCATTCACTAAACCTATCCCTAACCCTAACGCCAACCCTAACCATTACCCTAACCCATACCCTAATCCTAACCATACATTAACACTAACACGTTTCCTAACACATAACCTGACCCAAATGCTTTTCCGTACCCTCAACTGTACCCTAAAACTTACCCGTTCACTAACCCTAAGCCTAGCCCTAAACCTAACCCTAACCCCAACCCCACACCTTACCCTAAACTGTACGCTAATCCTGACACGTACACTGACACTAAAAGGTGTCCTAACACATACCCTGACTCTAAAAGTTTTCCGTACCCTCACCTGTACCCTGAACCTTACTGGTTCACTAACCGTAACCTAGCCCTAAACATAACGCTAACACCAACCCTACACCATACCCTAACCCGTACACTAATCTTGACCCATACACCAAAATTATGCAATGCCATCACACGTACTTTGACACTAACACGTTTCCGTACACTCATGTACCATAAAACTTACCTGTTCGCTAACTCTAACCGTATTCCTAAACTTAACCCTAACGCCAACCCTACACATTACCCTAACCCGTACCCTAATCCTAACCCATACACTAACACTACACGTGCCCTAACCGGTACCCTGACCATAACAGTTTTCCGTACACTCACCTGTACCCTAAACCATACCGTTTGCTATCCTTAACCCTAGACCTAAACGTAAAGCTAACCCCATCCCTAAACCTTACCCTAACGCTTACCCAATCCTAACCAGTACACTAACACTAATCCGTGCCTTAACACTTATCCTGACCCTAACACTTTTCCATACCCACACCTGAACCCTAAACCTTACCATTCACTAACCCTAACCCTAGGTCTAAACCTAACCCTAAACGCAACCCTACCCTACACCTAACCCTAACATGTACCGTAATCCTAATCCTTAAACTAACACTAAGCTGTGCCCTAACACGAACCCTGGCCCTAACGCATTTCCATACGCTCACCTGTACTCTAATGTTACCTATTCGCTAACCCTAACACTAGTCCTAAACATAAACCTAACCCCAACCCTACACCTTACCCTAACCCATACCCTAATCATAACCCATACACTAACACTAACTTGTGCCCTAACACTTACCCTAACCCTACCCCTAATCCTACCCCTAACCCTAACCCTAACCCTAACACTAACCCTAACACTAACCCTAAACTTTACCATTTGTTAACCATAACACAAGCCCCAAACCTAAACCTAACTACAACCCTACTCCTTACCCTAACACGTACACTAATCTTAACCCGTACACTAACACTAACCCAATACTGCACACGTACTTTGACAATAAGACATTTCCATATGCTCAGCTGTAACCTAAACCTTACGCATTCACTAAACTTAACCCCACCCCTAACACTAACCATAACGCCAACCCTACCAATTACCCTAACCCGTACCCTAATCCTAACCTGTAAACCCACACTAAACCCTGCCCTAACACGTACCCTGACCCTAACACTTTTCCGTAACCTTACCTGTAACCTACACCTTACCGTTCGCTAACCCTAACCCTAGCCCTAAACGTAGACCAAACCCCAACCGTACACCTTACCCTAACCCGTATGCTAATCCTAAGCCATACACTAACACTGACACGTGTCCTAACACATACACTAACCCTAACACTTTTCTGTACCATCACATGTACTCTAAAACTGACATTTCGCTAACCCTAACCCTAGCCATAAAGCTAACCCTAACCCTAACCCCAACCCTAAACCTTACACAAACCGTACCCTAATCCTAACCAGTATACTAATACTAAGCCATGTCCTGACACGTACCCTGACCCTAACACTTTTCCGTACCCTCACCTGTACCCTAAACCTTACCCATTCGCTAACCCTAACCCTAGACCTAGCCCTAGCCCTATCCCTAACCCCAACTCTACCCCTTACCCTCACCCGTACCCTAATCCCAACCCATACACTAACATTAACCCATGCCCTAACACGTACCCTGACCCTAACACTTTTCCGTATCCTCTCCTGTACCCTAAATCTTACAGTTCGCTAAACCTAACCCTAGCCCTAAACATAACTCTCACACCAACCTCAGAGCATACCCTAACCCATACACTAATCTTGACCCGTACACCAAAATTATGCAATGCCATCACACGTACTTTGACACTAACACGTTTCCGTACACTCATGTACCATAAAACTTACCTGTTCGCTAACTCTAACCGTAGCCCTAAACTTAACCCTAACGCCAACCCTACACATTACCCTAACCCGTACCCTAATCCTAACCCATACACTAACACTACACGTGCCCTAACAGGTACCCTGACCATAACAGTTTTCCGTACACTCACCAGTACCCTAAACCATACCGTTTGCTATCCTTAACCCTAGACCTAAACGTAAAGCTAACCCCATCCCTAAACCTTACCCTAACGCGTACCCAATCCTAACCAGTACACTAACACTAATCCGTGCCTTAACACTTACCCTGACCGTAACACTTTTCCATACCCACACCTGAACCCTAAACCTTACCATTCACTAACCCTAACCCTAGGTCTAAACCTAACCCTAAACGCAACCCCAACCCTACACCTAACCCTAACATGTACCGTAATCCTAATCCTTAAACTAACACTAAGCTGTGCCCTAACACGAACCCTGGCCCTAACGCATTTCCATACGCTCACCTGTACTCTAATGTTACCTATTCGCTAACACTAACACTAGTCCTAAACCTAAACCTAACCCCAACCCTACACCTTACCCTAACCCATACCCTAATCATAACCCATACACTAACACTAACTCGTGCCCTAACACCTACCCTAACCCTACCCCTAACCCTACCCCTAACCCTATCCCTAAACCTAACACTAACCCTAACACTAACCCTAAACTTTACCATTTGTTAACCATAACCCTAGCCCCAAACCTAAACCTAACTACAACCCTACTCCTTACCCTAACACGTACACTAATCTTAACCCGTACACTAACACTAACCCAATACCGCACACGTACTTTGACGGTAAGACATTTCCATATGCTCAGCTGTAACCTAAACCTTACGTGTTCACTAAACTTAACCCCACCCCTAACACTAACCATAACGCCAACCTTACCAATTACCCTAATCCGTACCCTAATCCTAACCTGTAAACCCACACTAAACCCTGCCCTAACACGTACCCTGACCCTAACACTTTTCCGTAACCTCACCTGTAACCTACACCTTACCGTTCGCTAACCCTAACCCTAGCCCTAAACGTAGACCAAAGCCCAACCGTACACCTTACCCTAACCCGTATGCTAATCCTAAGCCATACACTAACACTGACACGTGTCCTAACACATACACTAACCCTAACACTTTTCTGTACCATCACCTGTACCCTAAACCTGACATTTCGCTAACCCTAACCTTAGCCATAAAGCTAACCCTAACCCCAACACTAAACCTTACCCAAACCGTACCCTAATCCTAACCAGTATACTAATACTAAGCCATGTCCTGACACGTACCCTGACCCTAACACTTTTCCGTACCCTCACCTGTACCCTAAACCTTACCCATTCTTTAACCCTAACCTTAGCCCTAGCCCTAGCCCTAACCCTAACCCCAACCCTACCCCTTACCCTCACCCGTACCCTAATCCCAACGCATACACTAACATTAACCCATGCCCTAACACGTACCCTGACCCTAACACATTTCCGTATCCTCTACTGTACCCTAAATCTTACCGTTCGCTAACCCTAACCCTAGCCCTAAACATAACTCTCACACCAACCTCACAGCATACCCTAACCCATACACTAAACTTAACCCGTACAAAAAAACTAACCCATGCCCTCACATGTACTTTGACGGTAACACGTTTCCGTACGCTCCCGTGTACCGTAAACCTTACCCGTTTGCTAACTCTAACCCTAGCCCTAACCCTAACCATAACAACAACCCTACCCATTTCCCTAACCTGTACCCTAATCCTTACCCGTACACTAACACTAATCCATGCCCTAACACATACCCTGACCCTAACACTTTTCCATACCCACTCCTGTACCCTAAATCTTACCATTCACTAACCTTAACCCTATGTCTAAACCTAACCCTAACCCCAACCCTACACCTAACCCTAACACGTACCCTAATCCGAATCCGTACACTAACACTAACCTGTGCCCTAACATGAACCCTGACCCTAACTCGTTTCCATAAGCTCACCTGTACCCTAAATGTTACCTATTCGCTAACCCTAACCCCAACCCTACACCTAAACATAACCCCAACCCTACACCTTTCCCTAACCCATACCCTAATCCTGACCCGTACACTAACACTAACCCGTGCCCTAACACGTACCCTGACATTAACACTTTTCCGTATCCTCTCCAGTACCCTAAATCTTACCGTTCGCTAAACCTAGCCCTTTCCCTAAACATAACGCTAACACCCACCTTACACCATACACTAACCCATACACTAATCTTACCCCGTACACCAAAATGAAGCAATGCCCTCACATGTACTTTGACACTAACACGTTTCCGTACCCTCCTGTGTACCGACAACCTTACCTGTTCGCTAACACTAACCCTAGGTCTAAGCCTAACACTATCCACAACCCTACACAAAATCCTAAACCGTACCCTAATCCTAATCCGTACAATAACACTAACCTGTGCCCTAACACCAAGCCTGACCCTAACTCGTTTCCATATGCTTACCTGTACCCTGAATGTTACCTATTCGCTAACCCTAAACCTAACCCTAACCCCAATCCTACACCTTACCCTAATCCGTACTGTAATCCTAACCCGTACCCTATACTAATCCGTGCCCTGACACATACATGGACCATAACACTTTTCTGTAACCTCACCTGTACCCTAAACCCTACATTTCGCCAACCCTAACCGTAGCCCTAAAGCTAAATCTAACTCCAACCCTACACCTTACCCTAACACGTACACTAATCTTAACCCGTACACTAACACTGACCCATTCCCGCAAATGTATTTTGACCCTAAAACATTTCCGTACCCTCCCCTGTAACCTAAACCTTACCCGGTCGCTAACCCTAACCCTAGCTCTAAATCTAACCTTAACGCCAACCCTACACCTTACCCTAAACAATACCCTAAACCTAAACCGTACACTGAGACTAACCAGTGCCCTGAAACGTACCCTGACCCTAACACTTTTCCATACCCTCACCTGCATGCTAAACCTAATCGTTAGGTAACCCTAACTGTAGACTTAAACCTAGCCCTAACACCAACCCTACACCCTATTCTAACCCGTACCCTATATTTAACCCTAACACTAACCCATGCCCTCACACGTACTTTGACACTAAAACGTCTCCATACACTCACATGTACCATAAGCCTTAACCGTTCACTAAACCTATCCCTAACCCTAACGCCAACCCTAACCATTACCCTAACCCATACCCTAATCCTAACAATACATTAACACTAACACGTTTCCTAACACATAACCTGACCCAAATGCTTTTCCGTACCCTCAACTGTACCCTAAAACTTACCCGTTCACTAACCCTAAGCCTAGCCCTAAACCTAACCCTAACCCCAACCCCACACCTTACCCTAAACTCTTCGCTAATCCTGACACGTACACTGACACTAACAGGTGTCCTAACACATACCCTGACTCTAAAAGGTTTCCGTACCCTCACCTGTACCCTGAACCTTACTGGTTCACTAACCGTAACCCTAGCCCTAAACATAACGCTAACACCAACCCTACACCATACCCTAACCCGTACACTAATCTTGACCCGTACACCAAAATTATGCAATGCCATCACACGTACTTTGACACTAACACGTTTCCGTACACTCATGTACCATAAAACTTACCTGTTCGCTAACTCTAACCGTAGCCCTAAACTTAACCCTAACGCCAACCCTACACATTACCCTAACCCGTACCCTAATCCTAACCCATACACTAACACTACACGTGCCCTAACAGGTACCCTGACCATAACAGTTTTCCGTACACTCACCAGTACCCTAAACCATAACGTTTGCTATCCTTAACCCTAGACCTAAACGTAAAGCTAACCCCATCCCTAAACCTTACCCTAACGCGTACCCAATCCTAACCAGTACACTAACAATAATCCGTGCCTTAACACTTACCCTGACCGTAACACTTTTCCATACCCACACCTGAACCCTAAACCTTACCATTCACTAACCCTAACCCTAGGTCTAAACCTAACCCTAAACGCAACCCCAACCCTACACCTAACCCTAACATGTACCGTAATCCTAATCCTTAAACTAACACTAAGCTGTACCATAACACGAACCCTGGTCCTAACGCATTTCCATACGCTCACCTGTACTCTAATGTTACCTATTCGCTAACACTAACACTAGTCCTAAACCTAAACCTATCCCCAACCCTACACCTTACCCTAACCCATACCCTAATCATAACCCATACACTAACACTAACTCGTGCCCTAACACCTACCCTAACCCTACCCCTAACCCTACCCCTAACCCTAACCCTAAACCTAACACTAACCCTAACACTAACCCTAAACTTTACCATTTGTTAACCATAACCCTAGCCCCAAACCTAAACCTAACTACAACCCTACTCCTTACCCTAACACGTACACTAATCTTAACCCGTACACTAACACTAACCCAATACCGCACACGTACTTTGACGGTAAGACATTTCCATATGCTCAGCTGTAACCTAAACCTTACGTGTTCACTAAACTTAACCCCACCCTAACACTAACCATAACGCCAACCCTACCAATTACCCAAATCCGTACCCTAATCCTAACCTGTAAACCCACACTAAACCCTGCCCTAACACGTACCCTGACCCTAACACTTTTCCGTAACCTCACCTGTAACCTACACCTTACCGTTCGCTAACCCTAACCCTAGCCCTAAACGTAGACCAAACCCCAACCGTACACCTTACCCTAACCCGTATGCTAATCCTAAGCCATACACTAACACTGACACGTGTCCTAACACATACACTAACCCTAACACTTTTCTGTACCATCACCTGTACCCTAAACCTGACATTTCGCTAACCCTAACCCTAGCCATAAAGCTAACCCTAACCCCAACCCTAAACCTTACCCAAACCGTACCCTAATCCTAACCAGTATACTAATACTAAGCCATGTCCTGACACGTACCCTGACCCTAACACTTTTCCGTACCCTCACCTGTACCTTAAACCTTACCCATTCGCTAACCCTAACCCTAGCCCTAGCCCTAGCCCTAACCCTAACCCCAACTCTACCCCTTACCCTCACCCGTACCCTAATCCCAACCCATACACTAACATTAACCCATGCCCTAACACGTACCCTGACCCTAACACTTTTCCGTATCCTCTCCTGTACCCTAAATCTTACCGTTCGCTAACCCTAACCCTAGCCCTAAACATAACTCTCACACCAACCTCACAGCATACCCTAACCCGTACACTAAACTTAACCCGTACAAAAAAACTAACCCATGCCCTCACATGTACTTTGACGGTAACACGTTTCCGTACGCTCCCGTGTACCGTAAATCTTACCCGTTTGCTAACTCTAACCCTAGCCCTAACCCTAACCATAACAACAACCCTACCCATTTCCCTAACCTGTACCCTAATCCTTACCCGTACACTAACACTAATCCATGCCCTAACACGTACCCTGACCCTAACACTTTTCCATACCCACTCCTGTACCCTAAATCTTACCATTCACTAACCTTAACCCTATGTCTATACCTAACCCTAACCCCAACCCTACACCTAACCCTAACACGTACCCTAATCCGAATCCGCACACTAACACTAACCTGTGCCCTAACATGAACCCTGACCCTAACTCGTTTCCATAAGCTCACCTGTACCCTAAATGTTACCTATTCGCTAACCCTAACCCCAACCCTACACCTAAACATAACCCCAACCCTACACCTTTCCCTAACCCATACCCTAATCCTGACCCGTACACTAACACTAACCCGTGCCCTAACACGTACCCTGACCCTAACACTTTTCCGTATCCTCTCCAGTACCCTAAATCTTACCGTTCGCTAAACCTAGCCCTTTCCCTAAACATAACGCTAACACCCACCTTACACCATACACTAACCCATACACTAATCTTACCCCGTACACCAAAATGAAGCAATGCCCTCACATGTACTTTGACACTACCACGTTTCCGTACCCTCCTGTGTACCGACAACCTTACCTGTTCGCTAACACTAACCCTAGGTCTAAGCCTAACACTATCCACAACCCTACACAAAATCCTAAGCCGTACCCTAATCCTAATCTGTACAATAACACTAACCTGTGCCCTAACACCAAGCCTGACCCTAACTCGTTTCCATATGCTTACCTGTACCCTGAATGTTACCTATTCGCTAACCCTAACATTAACCCTAAACCTAACCCTAACCCCAATCCTACACCTTACCCTAATCCGTACTGTAATCCTAACCAGTACCCTATACTCATCCGTGCCCTGACACATACATGGACCATAACACTTTTCTGTAACCTCACCTGTACCCTAAACCCTACATTTCGCCAACCCTAACCGTAGCCCTAAAGCTAAATCTAACTCCAACCCTACACCTTACCCTAACACGTACACTAATCTTAACCCGTACACTAACACTGACCCATTCCCGCAAATGTATTTTGACCCTAAAACATTTCCGTAACCTCCCCTGTAACCTAAACCTTACCCGGTCGCTAACCCTAACCCTAGCTCTAAATCTAACCTTAACGCCAACCCTACACCTTACCCTAAACAATACCCTAAACCTAAACCGTACACTGAGACTAACCAGTGCCCTGAAACGTACCCTGACCCTAACACTTTTCCATACCCTCACCTGCACGCTAAACCTAATCATTAGGTAACCCTAACTGTAGACTTAAACCTAACCCTAACACCAACCCTACACCCTATTCTAACCCGTACCCTATATTTAACCCTAACACTAACCCATGCCCTCACACGTACTTTGACACTAAAACGTCTCCATACACTCACATGTACCATAAGCCTTAACCGTTCACTAAACCTATCCCTAACCCTAACGCCAACCCTAACCATTACCCTAACCCATAACCTAATCCTAACAATACATTAACACTAACACGTTTCCTAACACATAACCTGACCCAAATGCTTTTCCGTACCCTCAACTGTACCCTAAAACTTACCCGTTCACTAACCCTAAGCCTAGCCCTAAACCTAACCCTAACCCCAACCCCACACCTTACCCTAAACTGTACGCTAATCCTGACACGTACACTGACACTAACTGGTGTCCTAACACATACCCTGACTCTAAAAGGTTTCCGTACCCTCACCTGTACCCTGAACCTTACTGGTTCACTAACCGTAACCCTAGCCCTAAACATAACGCTAACACCAACCCTACACCATACCCTAACCCGTACACTAATCTTGACCCGTACACCAAAATTATGCAATGCCATCACACGTACTTTGACACTAACACGTTTCCGTACACTCATGTACCATAAAACTTACCTGTTCGCTAACTCTAACCGTAACCCTAAACTTAACCCTAACGCCAACCCTACACATTACCCTAACCCGTACCCTAATCCTAACCCATACACTAACACTACACGTGCCCTAACAGGTACCCTGACCATAACAGTTTTCCGTACACTCACCAGTACCCTAAACCATACCGTTTGCTATCCTTAACCCTAGACCTAAACGTAAAGCTAACCCCATCCCTAAACCTTACCCTAACGCATACCCAATCCTAACCAGTACACTAACACTAATCCGTGCCTTAACACTTACCCTGACCCTAACACTTTTCCATACCCACACCTGAACCCTAAACCTTACCATTCACTAACCCTAACCCTAGGTCTAAACCTAACCCTAAACGCAACCCCAACCCTACACCTAACCCTAACATGTACCGTAATCCTAATCCTTAAACTAACACTAAGCTGTGCCCTAACACGAACCCTGGCCCTAACGCATTTCCATACGCTCACCTGTACTCTAATGTTACCAATTCGCTAACCCTAACACTAGTCCTAAACATAAACCTAACTCCAACCCTACACCTTACCCTAACCCATACCCTAATCATAACCCATACACTAACACTAACTCGTGCCCTAACACCAACCCTAACCCTACCCCTAACCTAACCCTAACCCTAACACTAAACCTAACACTAACCCTATACTTTACCATTTGTTAACCATAACCCAAGCCCCAAACCTAAACCTAAGTACAACCCTACTCCTTACCCTAACACGTACACTAATCTTAACCCGTACACTAACATTAACCCAATACCGCACACGTACTTTGACAATAAGACATTTCTATATGCTGAGCTGTAACCTAAACCTTATGCGTTCACTAAACTTAACCCCACCCCTAACACTAACCATAACGCCAACCCTACCAATTACCCTAACCCGTACCCTAATCCTAACCTGTAAACCCACACTAAACCCTGCCCTAACACGTACCCTGACCCTAACACTTTTCCGTAACCTTACCTGTAACCTACACCTTACCGTTCGCTAACCCTAACCCTAGCCCTAAACGTAGACCAAACCCCAACCGTACACCTTACCCTAACCCGTATGCTAATCCTAAGCCATACACTAACACTGACACGTGTCCTAACACATACACTAACCCTAACACTTTTCTGTAGCATCACCTGTACCCTAAAACTGACATTTCGCTAACCCTAACCCTAGCCATAAAGCTAACCCTAACCCTAACCCCAACCCTAAACCTTACCCAAACCGTACCCTAATCCTAACCAGTATACTAATACTAAGCCATGTCCTGACACGTACCCTGACCCTAACACTTTTCCGTACCCTCACCTGTACCCTAAACCTTACCCATTCGCTAACCTTAACCATAGCCCTAGCCCTAGCCCTAACCCTAACCCCTACCCTACCCCTTACCCTCACCCGTACCCTAATCCCAACCCATACATAAACATTAACCCATGCCCTAACACGTACCCTGACCCTAACACTTTTCCGTATCCTCTCCTGTACCCTAAATCTTACAGTTCGCTAACCCTAACCCTAGCCCTAAACATATCTCTCACACCAACCTCACAGCATACCCTAACCTGTACACTAAACTTAACCCGTACAAAAAAACTAACCCATGCCCTCACATGTACTTTGACGGTAACACGTTTCCGTACGGTCCCGTGTACCGTAAACCTTACCCGTTTGCTAACTCTAACCCTAGCCCTAACCCTAACCATAACAACAACCCTACCCATTTCCCTAACCTGTACCCTAATCCTTACCCGTACACTAACACTAATCCATGCCCTAACACGTACCCTGACCCTAACACTTTTCCATACCCACTCCTGTACCCTAAATCTTACCATTCACTAACCCTAACCCTATGTCTAAACCTAACCCTAACCCCAACCCTACACCTAACCCTAACACGTACCCTAATCCGAATCCGTACACTAACACTAACCTGTGCCCTAACATGAACCCTGACCCTAACTCGTTTCCATAAGCTCACCTGTACCCTAAATGTTACCTATTCGCTAACCCTAACCCCAACCCTACACCTAAACATAACCCCAACCCTACACCTTTCCCTAACCCATACCCTAATCCTGACCCGTACACTAACACTAACCCGTGCCCTAACACGTACCCTGACCCTAACACTTTTCCGTATCCTCTCCAGTACCCTAAATCTTACCGTTCGCTAAACCTAGCCCTTTCCCTAAACATAACGCTAACACCCACCTTACACCATACACTAACCCATACACTAATCTTACCCCGTACACCAAAATGAAGCAATGCCCTCACATGTACTTTGACACTAACACGTTTCCGTACCCTCCTGTGTACCGACAACCTTACCTGTTCACTAACACTAACCCTAGGTCTAAGCCTAACACTATCCACAACCCTACACAAAATCCTAAGCCGTACCCTAATCCTAATCCGTACAATAACACTAACCTGTGCCCTAACACCAAGCCTGACCCTAACTCGTTTCCATATGCTTACCTGTACCCTGAATGTTACCTATTCGCTAACCCTAACCCTAACCCTAAACCTAACCCTAACCCCAATCCTACACCTTACCCTAATCCGTACTGTAATCCTAACCCGTACCCTATACTAATCCGTGCCCTGACACATACATGGACCATAACACTTTTCTGTAACCTCACCTGTACCCTAAACCTTACATTTCGCCAACCCTAACCGTAGCCCTAAAGCTAAATCTAACTCCAACCCTACACCTTACCCTAACACGTACACTAATCTTAACCCGTACACTAACACTGACCCATTCCCGCAAATGTATTTTGACCCTAAAACATTTCCGTACCCTCCCCTGTAACCTAAACCTTACCCGGTCGCTAACCCTAACCCTAGCTCTAAATCTAACCCTAACGCCAACCCTACACCTTCCCCTAAACAATACCCTAAACCTAAACCGTACACTGACACTAACCAGTGCCCTGAAACGTACCCTGACCCTAACACTTTTCCATACCCTCACCTGCACGCTAAACCTAATCGTTAGGTAACCCTAACTGTAGGCTTAAACCTAACCCTAACACCAACCCTACACCCTATTCTAACCCGTACCCTATATTTAACCCTAACACTAACCCATGCCCTCACACGTACTTTGACACTAAAACGTCTCCATACACTCACATGTACCATAAGCCTTAACCATTCACTAAACCTATCCCTAACCCTAACGCCAACCCTAACCATTACCCTAACCCATACCCTAATCCTAACAATACATTAACACTAACACGTTTCCTAACACATAACCTGACCCAAATGCTTTTCCGTACCCTCAACTGTACCCTAAAACTTACCCGTTCACTAACCCTAAGCCTAGCCCTAAACCTAACCCTAACCCCAACCCCACACCATACCCTAAACTGTACGCTAATCCTGACACGTACACTGACACTAACAGGTGTCCTAACACATACCCTGACTCTAAAAGGTTTCCGTACCCTCACCTGTACCCTGAACCTTACTGGTTCACTAACCGTATCCCTAGCCCTAAACATAACGCTAACACCAACCCTACACCATACCCTAACCCGTACACTAATCTTGACCCGTACACCAAAATTATGCAATGCCATCACACGTACTTGGACACTAACACGTTTCCGTACACTCATGTACCATAAAACTTATCTGTTCGCTAACTCTAACCCTAGCCCTAAACGTAAACCTAACGCCAACCCTACACATTACCCTAACCTGTACCCTAATCCTAACCCATACACTAACACTACACGTGCCCTAACAGGTACCCTGACCATAACAGTTTTCCGTACACTCACCAGTACCCTAAACCATACCGTTTGCTATCCTTAACCCTAGACCTAAACGTAAAGCTAACCCCATACCTAAACCTTACCCTAACGCGTACCCAATCCTAACCAGTACACTAACACTAATCCGTGCCTTAACACTTACCCTGACCCTAACATTTTTTCATACCAACACCTGAACCCGAAACCTTACCATTCACTAACCCTAACCCTAGGTCTAAACCTAACCCTAAACGAAACCCCAACCCTACACCTAACCTTAACATGTACCGTAATCCTAATCCTTAAACTAACACTAAGCTGTGCCCTAACACGAACCCTGGCCCTAACGCATTTCAATATGCTCACCTGTACTCTAATGTTACCTATTCGCTAACCCTAACACTAGTCCTAATCCTAATCCTAACCCCAACCCTACACCTTACCCTAACCCATACCCTAATCATAACCCATACACTAACACTAACTCGTGCCCTAACACCTACCCTAACCCTACCCCTAACCCTACCCCTAACCCTAACCCTAACCCTAACACTAACCCTAACACTAACCCTAAACTTTACCATTTGTTAACCATAACCCTAGCCCCAAACCTAAACCTAACTACAACCCTACTCCTTACCCTAACACGTACACTAATCTTAACCCGTACACTAACACTAACCCAATACCGCAAACGTACTTTGACGGTAAGACATTTCCATATGCTCAGCTGTAACCTAAACCTTACGTGTTCACTAAACTTAACCCCACCCCTAACACTAAACATAATGCCAACCTTACCAATTACCCTAATCCGTACCCTAATCCTAACCTGTAAACCCACACTAAACCCTGCCCTAACACGTACCCTGACCCTAACACTTTTCCGTAACCTCACCTGTAACCTACACCTTACCGTTCGCTAACCCTAACCCTAGCCCTAAACCAACACCAAACCCCAACCGTACACCTTACCCTAACCCGTATGCTAATCCTAAGCCATACACTAACAGTGACACGTGTCCTAACACATACACTAACCCTAACACTTTTCTGTACCATCACCTGTACCCTAAACCTGACATTTCGCTAACCCTAACCCTAGCCATAAAGCTAACCCTAACCCCAACCCTAAACCTTACCCAAACCGTACCCTAATCCTAACCAGTATACTAATACTAAGCCATGTCCTGACACGTACCCTGACCCTAACACTTTTCCGTACCCTCACCTGTACCCTAAACCTTACCCATTCGCTAACCCTAACCCTAGCCCTAGCCCTAGCCCTAACCCTAACCCCAACCCTACCCCTTACCCTCACCCATAGCCTAATCCCAACCCATACACTAACATTAACCCATGCCCTAACACGTACCCTGACCCTAACACTTTTCCGTATCCTCTCCTGTACCCTAAATCTTACCGTTCGCTAACCCTAACCCTAGCCTTAAACATAACTCTCACACCAACCTCACAGCATACCCTAACCCGTACACTAAACTTAACCCGTACAAAAAAACTAACCCATGCCCTCACATGTACTTTGACGGTAACACGTTTCCGTACACTCCCGTGTACCGTAAACCTTACCCGTTTGCTAACTCTAACCCTAGCCCTAACCCTAACCATAACAACAACCCTACCCATTTCCCTAACCTGTAACCTAATCCTTACCCGTACACTAACACTAATCCATGCCCTAACACGTACCCTGACCCTAACACTTTTCCATACCCACTCCTGTACCCTAAATCTTACCATTCACTAACCCTAACCCTATGTCTAAACCTAACCCTAACCCCAACCCTACACCTAACCCTAACACGTACCCTAATCCGAATCCGTACACTAACACTAACCTGTGCCCTAACATGAACCCTGACCCTAACTCGTTTCCATAAGCTCACCTGTACCCTAAATGTTACCTATTCGCTAACCCTAACCCCAACCCTACACCTAAACATAACCCCAACCCTACACCTTTCCCTAACCCATACCCTAATCCTGACCCGTACTCTAACACTAACCCGTGCCCTAACACGTACCCTGACCCTAACACTTTTCCGTATCCTCTCCAGTACCCTAAATCTTACCGTTCGCTAAACCTAGCCCTTTCCCTAAACATAACGCTAACACCCACCTTACACCATACACTAACCCATACACTAATCTTACCCCGTACACCAAACTGAAGCAATGCCCTCACATGTACTTTGACACTAACACGTTTCCGTACCCTCCTGTGTACCGACAACCTTACCTGTTCGCTAACACTAACCCTAGGTCTAAGCCTAACACTATCCACAACCCTACACAAAATCCTAAGCCGTACCCTAATCCTAATCCGTACAATAACACTAACCTGTGCCCTAACACCAAGCCTGACCCTAACTCGTTTCCATATGCTTACCTGTACCCTGAATGTTACCTATTCGCTAACCCTAACCCTAACCCTAAACCTAACCCTAACCCCAATCCTACACCTTACCCTAATCCGTACTGTAATCCTAACCCGTACCCTATACTAATCTGTGCCCTGACACATACATGGACCATAACACTTTTCTGTAACCTCACCTGTACCCTAAACCTTACATTTCGCCAACCCTAACCGTAGCCCTAAAGCTAAATCTAACTCCAACCCTACACCTTACCCTAACACGTACACTAATCTTAACCCGTACAGTAACACTGACCCATTCCCGCAAATGTATTTTGACCCTAAAACATTTCCGTACCCTCCCCTGTAACCTAAACCTTACCCGGTCGCTAACCCTAACCCTAGCTCTAAATCTAACCTTAACGCCAACCCTACACCTTACCCTAAACAATACCCTAAACCTAAACCGTACACTGACACTAACCAGTGCCCTGAAACGTACCCTGACCCTAACACTTTTCCATACCCTCACCTGCACGCTAAACCTAATCGTTAGGTAACCCTAACTGTAGACTTAAACCTAACCCTAACACCAACCCTACACCCTATTCTAACCCGTACCCTATATTTAACCCTAACACTAACCCATGCCCTCACACGTACTTTGACACTAAAACGTCTCCATACACTCACATGTACCATAAGCCTTAATCATTCACTAAACCTATCCCTAACCCTAACGCCAACCCTAACCATTACCCTAACCCATACCCTAATCCTAACCATACATTAACACTAACACGTTTCCTAACACATAACCTGACCCAAATGCTTTTCCGTACCCTCAACTGTACCCTAAAACTTACCCGTTCACTAACCCTAAGCCTAGCCCTAAACCTAACCCTAACCCCAACCCCACACCTTACCCTAAACTGTACGCTAATCCTGACACGTACACTGACACTAACAGGTGTCCTAACACATACCCTGACTCTAAAAGGTTTCCGTACCCTCACCTGTACCCTGAACCTTACTGGTTCACTAACCGTAACCTAGCCCTAAACATAACGCTAACACCAACCCTACACCATACCCTAACCCGTACACTAATCTTGACCCATACACCAAAATTATGCAATGCCATCACACGTACTTTGACACTAACACGTTTCCGTACACTCATGTACCATAAAACTTACCTGTTCGCTAACTCTAACCGTAGCCCTAAACTTAACCCTAACGCCAACCCTACACATTACCCTAACCCGTACCCTAATCCTAACCCATACACTAACACTACACGTGCCCTCACCGGTACCCTGACCATAACAGTTTTCCGTACACTCACCTGTACCCTAAACCATACCGTTTGCTATCCTTAACCCTAGACCTAAACGTAAAGCTAACCCCATCCCTAAACCTTACCCTAACGCGTACCCAATCCTAACCAGTACACTAACACTAATCCGTGCCTTAACACTTACCCTGACCCTAACACTTTTCCATACCCACACCTGAACCCTAAACCTTACCATTCACTAAACCTAACCCTAGGTCTAAACCTAACCCTAAACGCAACCCCAACCCTACACCTAACCCTAACATGTACCGTAATCCTAATCCTTAAACTAACAGTAAGCTGTGCCCTAACACGAACCCTGGCCCTAACGCATTTCCATACGCTCACCTGTACTCTAATGTTACCTATTCGCTAACCCTAACACTAGTCCTAAACATAAACCTAACCCCAACCCTACACCTTACCCTAACCCATACCCTAATCATAACCCATACACTAACACTAACTCGTGCCCTAACACCTACCCTAACAATACCCCTAACCCTACCCCTAACCCTAACCCTAACCCTAACACTAACCCTAACACTAACCCTAAACTTTACCATTTGTTAACCATAACCCAAACCCCAAACCTAAACCTAACTACAACCCTACTCCTTACCCTAACACGTACACTAATCTTAACCCGTACACTAACACTAACCCAATACCGCACACGTACTTTGACAATAAGACATTTCCATATGCTCAGCTGTAACCTAAACCTTACGCATTCACTAAAATTAACCCCACCCCTAACACTAACCATAACGCCAACCCTACCAATTACTCTAACCCGTACCCTAATCCTAACCTGTAAACCCACACTAAACCCTGCCCTAACACGTACCCTGACCCTAACACTTTTCCGTAACCTCACCTGTAACCTACACCTTACCGTTCGCTAACCCTAACCCTAGCCCTAAACCTAGACCAAACCCCAACCGTACACCTTACCCTAACCCGTATGCTAATCCTAAGCCATACACTAACACTGACACGTGTCCTAACACATACACTAACCCTAACACTTTTCTGTACCATCACCTGTACCCTAAACCTGACATTTCGCTAACCCTAACCCTAGCCATAAAGCTAACCCTAACCCTAACCCCAACCCTAAACCTTACCCAAACCGTACCCTAATCCTAACCAGTATACTAATACTAAGCCATGTCCTGACACGTACCCTGACCCTAACACTTTTCCGTACCCTCACCTGTACCCTAAACCTTACCCATTCACTAACCCTAACCCTAGCCCTAGCCCTAGCCCTAACCCTAACCCCAACCCTACACCTTACCCTCACCCGTACCCTAATCCCAACCCATACACTAACATTAACCCATGCCCTAACACGTACCCTGACCCTAACACTTTTCCGTATCCTCTCCTGTACCCTAAATCTTACCGTTCGCTAACCCTAACCCTAGCCCTAAACATAACTCTCACAGCAACCTCACAGCATACCCTAACCCCTACACTAAACTTAACCCGTACAAAAAAACTAACCCATGCCCTCACATGTACTTTGACGGTAACACGTTTCCGTATGCTCCCATGTACCGTAAACCTTACCCGTTTGCTAACTCTAACCCTAGCCCTAACCCTAACCATAACAACAACACTACCCATTTCCCTAACCTGTACCCTAATCCTTACCCGTACACTAACACTAATCCATGCCCTAACACGTACCCTGACCCTAACACTTTTCCATACCCACTCCTGTACCCTAAATCTTACCATTCACTAACCCTAACCCTATGTCTAAACCTAACCCTAACCCCAACCCTACACCTAACCCTAACACGTACCCTAATCCGAATCCGTACACTAACACTAACCTGTGCCCTAACATGAACCCTGACCCCAACTCGTTTCCATAAGCTCACCTGTACCCTAAATGTTACCTATTCGCTAACCCTAACCCCAACCCTACTCCTAAACATAACCCCAACCCTACACCTTTCCCTAACCCATACCCTAATCCTGACCCGTACACTAACACTAACCCGTGCCCTAACACGTACCCTGACCCTAACACTTTTCTGTATTCTCTCCAGTACCCTAAATCTTACCGTTCGCTAAACCTAGCCCTTTCCCTAAACATAACGCTAACACCCACCTTACACCATACACTAACCCATACACTAATCTTACCCCGTACACCAAAATGAAGCAATGCCCTCACATGTACTTTGACACTAACACGTTTCCGTACCCTCCTGTGTACCGACAACCTTACCTGTTCGCTAACACTAACCCTAGGTCTAAGCCTAACGCTATCCACAACCCTACACAAAATCCTAAGCCGTACCCTAATCCTAATCCGTACAATAACACTAACCTGTGCCCTAACACCAAGCCTGACCCTAACTCGTTTCCATATGCTTACCTGTACCCTGAATGTTACCTATTCACTAACCCTAACCCTAACCCTAAACCTAACCCTAACCCCAATCCTACACCTTACCCTAATCCGTACTGTAATCCTAACCCGTACCCTATACTAATCCGTGCCCTGACACATACATGGACCATAACACTTTTCTGTAACCTCACCTGTACCCTAAACCTTACATTTCGCCAACCCTAACCGTAGCCCTAAAGCTAAATCTAACTCCAACCCTACACCTTACCCTAACACGTACACTAATCTTAACCCGTACACTAACACTGACCCATTCCCGCAAATGTATTTTGACCCTAAAACATTTCCGTACCCTCCCCTGTAACCTAAACCTTACCCGGTCGCTAACCCTAACCCTAGCTCTAAATCTAACCTTAACACCAACCCTACACCTTACCCTAAACAATACCCTAAACCTAAACCGTACACTGACACTAACCAGTGCCCTGAAACGTACACTGACCCTAACACTTTTCCATACCCTCACCTGCACGCTAAACCTAATCGTTAGGTAACCCTAACTGTAGACTTAAACCTAACCCTAACACCAACCCTACACCCTATTCTAACCCGTACCCTATATTTAACCCTAACACTAACCCATGCCCTCACACGTACTTTGACACTAAAACGTCTCCATACACTCACATGTACCATAAGCCTTAATCATTCACTAAACCTATCCCTAACCCTAACGCCAACCCTAACCATTACCCTAACCCATACCCTAATCCTAACCATACATTAACACTAACACGTTTCCTAACACATAACCTGACCCAAATGCTTTTCCGTACCCTCAACTGTACCCTAAAACTTACCCGTTCACTAACCCTAAGCCTAGCCCTAAACCTAACCCTAACCCCAACCCCACACCTTACCCTAAACTGTACGCTAATCCTGACACGTACACTGACACTAACAGGTGTCCTAACACATACCCTGACTCTAAAAGGTTTCCGTACCCTCACCTGTACCCTGAAACTTACTGGTTCACTAACCGGAACCTAGCCCTAAACATAACGCTAACACCAACCCTACACCATACCCTAACCCGTACACTAATCTTGACCCATACACCAAAATTATGCAATGCCATCACACGTACTTTGACACTAACACGTTTCCGTACACTCATGTACCATAAAACTTACCTGTTCGCTAACTCTAACCGTAGCCCTAAACTTAACCCTAACGCCAACCCTACACATTACCCTAACCCGTACCCTAATCCTAACCCATACACTAACACTACACGTGCCCTCACCGGTACCCTGACCATAACAGTTTTCTGTACACTCACCTGTACCCTAAACCATACCGTTTGCTATCCTTAACCCTACACCTAAACGTAAAGCTAACCCCATCCCTAAACCTTACCCTAACGCGTACCCAATCCTAACCAGTACACTAACACTAATCCGTGCCTTAACACTTACCCTGACCCTAACACTTTTCCATACCCACACCTGAACCCTAAACCTTACCATTCACTAACCCTAACCCTAGGTCTAAACCTAACCCTAAACGCAACCCCAACCCTACACCTAACCCTAACATGTACCGTAATCCTAATCCTTAAACTAACACTAAGCTGTGCCCTAACACGAAACCTGGCCCTAACGCATTTCCATATGCTCACCTGTACTCTAATGTTACCTATTCGCTAACCCTAACACTAGTCCTAAACATAAACCTAACCCCAACCCTACACCTTACCCTAACCCATACCCTAATCATAACCCATACACTAACACTAACTCGTGCCCTAACACCTACCCTAACCCTACCCCTAACCCTACCCCTAACCCTAACCCTAACCCTAACACTAACCCTAACACTAACCCTAAACTTTACCATTTGTTAACCATAACCCAAGCCCCAAACCTAAACCTAACTACAACCCTACTCCTTACCCTAACACGTACACTAATCTTAACCCGTACACTAACACTAACCCAATACCGCACACGTACTTTGACAATAAGACATTTCCATATGCTCAGCTGTAACCTAAACCTTACGCATTCACTAAACTTAACCCCACCCCTAACACTAACCATAACGCCAACCCTACCAATTACTCTAACCCGTACCCTAATCCTAACCTGTAAACCCACACTAAACCCTGCCCTAACACGTACCCTGACCCTAACACTTTTCCGTAACCTCACCTGTAACCTACACCTTACCGTTCGCTAACCCTAACCCTAGCCCTAAACCTAGACCAAACCCCAACCGTACACCTTACCCTAACCCGTATGCTAATCCTAAGCCATACACTAACACTGACACGTGTCCTAACACATACACTAAACCTAACACTTTTCTGTACCATCACCTGTACCCTAAAACTGACATTTCGCTAACCCTAACCCTAGCCATAAAGCTAACCCTATCCCTAACCCCAACCCTAAACCTTACCCAAACCGTACCCTAATCCTAACCAGTATACTAATACTAAGCCATGTCCTGACACGTACCCTGACCCTAACACTTTTCCGTACCCTCACCTGTACCCTAAACCTTACCCATTCGCTAACCCTAACCCTAGCCCTAGCCCTAGCCCTAACCCTAACCCCAACCCTACCCCTTACCCTCACCCGTACCCTAATCCCAACCCATACACTAACATTAACCCATGCCCTAACACGTACCCTGACCCTAACACTTTTCCGTATCCTCTCCTGTACCCTAAATCTTACCGTTCGCTAACCCTAACCCTAGCCCTAAACATAACTCTCACAGCAACCTCACAGCATACCCTAACCCGTACACTAAACTTAACCCGTACAAAAAAACTAACCCATGCCCTCACATGTACTTTGACGGTAACACGTTTCCGTATGCTCTCGTGTACCGTAAACCTTACCCGTTTGCTAACTCTAACCCTAGCCCTAACCCTAACCATAACAACAACCCTACCCATTTCCCTAACCTGTACCCTAATCCTTACCCGTACACTGACACTAATCCATGCCCTAACACGTACCCTGACCCTAACATTTTTCCATACCCACTCCTGTACCCTAAATCTTACCATTCACTAACCTTAACCCTATGTCTAAACCTAACCCTAACCCCAACCCTACACCTAACCCTAACACGTACCCTAATCCGAATCCGTACACTAACACTAACCTGTGCCCTAACATGAACCCTGACCCCAACTCGTTTCCATAAGCTCACCTGTACCCTAAATGTTACCTATGCGCTAACCCTAACCCCAACCCTACACCTAAACATAACCCCAACCCTACACCTTTCCCTAACCCATACCCTAATCCTGACCCGTACACTAACACTAACCCGTGCCCTAACACGTACCCTGACCCTAACACTTTTCTGTATCCTCTCCAGTACCCTAAATCTTACCGTTCGCTAAACCTAGCCCTTTCCCTAAACATAACGCTAACACCCACCTTACACCATACACTAACCCATACACTAATCTTACCCCGTACACCAAAATGAAGCAATGCCCTCACATGTACTTTGACACTAACACGTTTCCGTACCCTCCTGTGTACCGACAACCTTACCTGTTTGCTAACACTAACCCTAGGTCTAAGCCTAACACTATCCACAACCCTACACAAAATCCTAAGCCGTACCCTAATCCTAATCCGTACAATAACACTAACCTGTGCCCTAACACCAAGCCTGACCCTAACTCGTTTCCATATGCTTACCTGTACCCTGAATGTTACCTATTCGCTAACCCTAACCCTAACCCTAAACCTAACCCTAACCCCAATCCTACACCTTACCCTAATCCGTACTGTAATCCTAACCCGTACCCTATACTAATCCGTGCCCTGACACATACATGGACCATAACACTTTTCTGTAACCTCACCTGTACCCTAAACCTTACATTTCGCCAACCCTAACCGTAGCCCTAAAGCTAAATCTAACTCCAACACTACACCTTACCCTAACACGTACACTAATCTTAACCCGTACACTAACACTGACCCATTCCCGCAAATGTATTTTGACCCTAAAACATTTCCGTACCCTCCCCTGTAACCTAAACCTTACCCGGTCGCTAACCCTAACCCTAGCTCTAAATCTAACCTTAACGCCAACCCTACACCTTACCCTAAACAATACCCTAAACCTAAACCGTACACTGACACTAACCAGTGCCCTGAAACGTACCCTGACCCTAACACTTTTCCATACCCTCACCTGCACGCTAAACCTAATCTTTAGGTAACCCTAACTGTAGACTTAAACCTAACCCTAACACCAACCCTACACCCTATTCTAAACCGTACCCTATATTTAACCCTAACACTAACCCATGCCCTCACACGTACTTTGACACTAAAACGTCTCCATACACTCACATGTACCATAAGCCTTAATCATTCACTAAACCTATCCCTAACCCTAACGCCAACCCTAACCATTACCCTAACCCATACCCTAATCCTAACCATACATTAACACTAACACGTTTCCTAACACATAACCTGACCCAAATGCTTTTCCGTACCCTCAACTGTACCCTAAAACTTACCCGTTCACTAACCCTAAGCCTAGCCCTAAACCTAACCCTAACCCCAACCCCACACCTTACCCTAAACTGTACGCTAATCCTGACACGTACACTGACACTAAAAGGTGTCCTAACACATACCCTGACTCTAAAAGTTTTCCGTACCCTCACCTGTACCCTGAACCTTACTGGTTCACTAACCGTAACCTAGCCCTAAACATAACGCTAACACCAACCCTACACCATACCCTAACCCGTACACTAATCTTGACCCATACACCAAAATTATGCAATGCCATCACACGTACTTTGACACTAACACGTTTCCGTACACTCATGTACCATAAAACTTACCTGTTCGCTAACTCTAACCGTATTCCTAAACTTAACCCTAACGCCAACCCTACACATTACCCTAACCCGTACCCTAATCCTAACCCATACACTAACACTACACGTGCCCTAACCGGTACCCTGACCATAACAGTTTTCCGTACACTCACCTGTACCCTAAACCATACCGTTTGCTATCCTTAACCCTAGACCTAAACGTAAAGCTAACCCCATCCCTAAACCTTACCCTAACGCTTACCCAATCCTAACCAGTACACTAACACTAATCCGTGCCTTAACACTTATCCTGACCCTAACACTTTTCCATACCCACACCTGAACCCTAAACCTTACCATTCACTAACCCTAACCCTAGGTCTAAACCTAACCCTAAACGCAACCCTACCCTACACCTAACCCTAACATGTACCGTAATCCTAATCCTTAAACTAACACTAAGCTGTGCCCTAACACGAACCCTGGCCCTAACGCATTTCCATACGCTCACCTGTACTCTAATGTTACCTATTCGCTAACCCTAACACTAGTCCTAAACATAAACCTAACCCCAACCCTACACCTTACCCTAACCCATACCCTAATCATAACCCATACACTAACACTAACTTGTGCCCTAACACTTACCCTAACCCTACCCCTAATCCTACCCCTAACCCTAACCCTAACCCTAACACTAACCCTAACACTAACCCTAAACTTTACCATTTGTTAACCATAACACAAGCCCCAAACCTAAACCTAACTACAACCCTACTCCTTACCCTAACACGTACACTAATCTTAACCCGTACACTAACACTAACCCAATACTGCACACGTACTTTGACAATAAGACATTTCCATATGCTCAGCTGTAACCTAAACCTTACGCATTCACTAAACTTAACCCCACCCCTAACACTAACCATAACGCCAACCCTACCAATTACCCTAACCCGTACCCTAATCCTAACCTGTAAACCCACACTAAACCCTGCCCTAACACGTACCCTGACCCTAACACTTTTCCGTAACCTTACCTGTAACCTACACCTTACCGTTCGCTAACCCTAACCCTAGCCCTAAACGTAGACCAAACCCCAACCGTACACCTTACCCTAACCCGTATGCTAATCCTAAGCCATACACTAACACTGACACGTGTCCTAACACATACACTAACCCTAACACTTTTCTGTACCATCACATGTACTCTAAAACTGACATTTCGCTAACCCTAACCCTAGCCATAAAGCTAACCCTAACCCTAACCCCAACCCTAAACCTTACACAAACCGTACCCTAATCCTAACCAGTATACTAATACTAAGCCATGTCCTGACACGTACCCTGACCCTAACACTTTTCCGTACCCTCACCTGTACCCTAAACCTTACCCATTCGCTAACCCTAACCCTAGACCTAGCCCTAGCCCTATCCCTAACCCCAACTCTACCCCTTACCCTCACCCGTACCCTAATCCCAACCCATACACTAACATTAACCCATGCCCTAACACGTACCCTGACCCTAACACTTTTCCGTATCCTCTCCTGTACCCTAAATCTTACAGTTCGCTAAACCTAACCCTAGCCCTAAACATAACTCTCACACCAACCTCAGAGCATACCCTAACCCATACACTAATCTTGACCCGTACACCAAAATTATGCAATGCCATCACACGTACTTTGACACTAACACGTTTCCGTACACTCATGTACCATAAAACTTACCTGTTCGCTAACTCTAACCGTAGCCCTAAACTTAACCCTAACGCCAACCCTACACATTACCCTAACCCGTACCCTAATCCTAACCCATACACTAACACTACACGTGCCCTAACAGGTACCCTGACCATAACAGTTTTCCGTACACTCACCAGTACCCTAAACCATACCGTTTGCTATCCTTAACCCTAGACCTAAACGTAAAGCTAACCCCATCCCTAAACCTTACCCTAACGCGTACCCAATCCTAACCAGTACACTAACACTAATCCGTGCCTTAACACTTACCCTGACCGTAACACTTTTCCATACCCACACCTGAACCCTAAACCTTACCATTCACTAACCCTAACCCTAGGTCTAAACCTAACCCTAAACGCAACCCCAACCCTACACCTAACCCTAACATGTACCGTAATCCTAATCCTTAAACTAACACTAAGCTGTGCCCTAACACGAACCCTGGCCCTAACGCATTTCCATACGCTCACCTGTACTCTAATGTTACCTATTCGCTAACACTAACACTAGTCCTAAACCTAAACCTAACCCCAACCCTACACCTTACCCTAACCCATACCCTAATCATAACCCATACACTAACACTAACTCGTGCCCTAACACCTACCCTAACCCTACCCCTAACCCTACCCCTAACCCTATCCCTAAACCTAACACTAACCCTAACACTAACCCTAAACTTTACCATTTGTTAACCATAACCCTAGCCCCAAACCTAAACCTAACTACAACCCTACTCCTTACCCTAACACGTACACTAATCTTAACCCGTACACTAACACTAACCCAATACCGCACACGTACTTTGACGGTAAGACATTTCCATATGCTCAGCTGTAACCTAAACCTTACGTGTTCACTAAACTTAACCCCACCCCTAACACTAACCATAACGCCAACCTTACCAATTACCCTAATCCGTACCCTAATCCTAACCTGTAAACCCACACTAAACCCTGCCCTAACACGTACCCTGACCCTAACACTTTTCCGTAACCTCACCTGTAACCTACACCTTACCGTTCGCTAACCCTAACCCTAGCCCTAAACGTAGACCAAAGCCCAACCGTACACCTTACCCTAACCCGTATGCTAATCCTAAGCCATACACTAACACTGACACGTGTCCTAACACATACACTAACCCTAACACTTTTCTGTACCATCACCTGTACCCTAAACCTGACATTTCGCTAACCCTAACCTTAGCCATAAAGCTAACCCTAACCCCAACACTAAACCTTACCCAAACCGTACCCTAATCCTAACCAGTATACTAATACTAAGCCATGTCCTGACACGTACCCTGACCCTAACACTTTTCCGTACCCTCACCTGTACCCTAAACCTTACCCATTCTTTAACCCTAACCTTAGCCCTAGCCCTAGCCCTAACCCTAACCCCAACCCTACCCCTTACCCTCACCCGTACCCTAATCCCAACGCATACACTAACATTAACCCATGCCCTAACACGTACCCTGACCCTAACACTTTTCCGTATCCTCTACTGTACCCTAAATCTTACCGTTCGCTAACCCTAACCCTAGCCCTAAACATAACTCTCACACCAACCTCACAGCATACCCTAACCCATACACTAAACTTAACCCGTACAAAAAAACTAACCCATGCCCTCACATGTACTTTGACGGTAACACGTTTCCGTACGCTCCCGTGTACCGTAAACCTTACCCGTTTGCTAACTCTAACCCTAGCCCTAACCCTAACCATAACAACAACCCTACCCATTTCCCTAACCTGTACCCTAATCCTTACCCGTACACTAACACTAATCCATGCCCTAACACATACCCTGACCCTAACACTTTTCCATACCCACTCCTGTACCCTAAATCTTACCATTCACTAACCTTAACCCTATGTCTAAACCTAACCCTAACCCCAACCCTACACCTAACCCTAACACGTACCCTAATCCGAATCCGTACACTAACACTAACCTGTGCCCTAACATGAACCCTGACCCCAACTCGTTTCCATAAGCTCACCTGTACCCTAAATGTTACCTATGCGCTAACCCTAACCCCAACCCTACACCTAAACATAACCCCAACCCTACACCTTTCCCTAACCCATACCCTAATCCTGACCCGTACACTAACACTAACCCGTGCCCTAACACGTACCCTGACCCTAACACTTTTCTGTATCCTCTCCAGTACCCTAAATCTTACCGTTCGCTAAACCTAGCCCTTTCCCTAAACATAACGCTAACACCCACCTTACACCATACACTAACCCATACACTAATCTTACCCCGTACACCAAAATGAAGCAATGCCCTCACATGTACTTTGACACTAACACGTTTCCGTACCCTCCTGTGTACCGACAACCTTACCTGTTTGCTAACACTAACCCTAGGTCTAAGCCTAACACTATCCACAACCCTACACAAAATCCTAAGCCGTACCCTAATCCTAATCCGTACAATAACACTAACCTGTGCCCTAACACCAAGCCTGACCCTAACTCGTTTCCATATGCTTACCTGTACCCTGAATGTTACCTATTCGCTAACCCTAACCCTAACCCTAAACCTAACCCTAACCCCAATCCTACACCTTACCCTAATCCGTACTGTAATCCTAACCCGTACCCTATACTAATCCGTGCCCTGACACATACATGGACCATAACACTTTTCTGTAACCTCACCTGTACCCTAAACCTTACATTTCGCCAACCCTAACCGTAGCCCTAAAGCTAAATCTAACTCCAACACTACACCTTACCCTAACACGTACACTAATCTTAACCCGTACACTAACACTGACCCATTCCCGCAAATGTATTTTGACCCTAAAACATTTCCGTACCCTCCCCTGTAACCTAAACCTTACCCGGTCGCTAACCCTAACCCTAGCTCTAAATCTAACCTTAACGCCAACCCTACACCTTACCCTAAACAATACCCTAAACCTAAACCGTACACTGACACTAACCAGTGCCCTGAAACGTACCCTGACCCTAACACTTTTCCATACCCTCACCTGCACGCTAAACCTAATCTTTAGGTAACCCTAACTGTAGACTTAAACCTAACCCTAACACCAACCCTACACCCTATTCTAAACCGTACCCTATATTTAACCCTAACACTAACCCATGCCCTCACACGTACTTTGACACTAAAACGTCTCCATACACTCACATGTACCATAAGCCTTAATCATTCACTAAACCTATCCCTAACCCTAACGCCAACCCTAACCATTACCCTAACCCATACCCTAATCCTAACCATACATTAACACTAACACGTTTCCTAACACATAACCTGACCCAAATGCTTTTCCGTACCCTCAACTGTACCCTAAAACTTACCCGTTCACTAACCCTAAGCCTAGCCCTAAACCTAACCCTAACCCCAACCCCACACCTTACCCTAAACTGTACGCTAATCCTGACACGTACACTGACACTAAAAGGTGTCCTAACACATACCCTGACTCTAAAAGTTTTCCGTACCCTCACCTGTACCCTGAACCTTACTGGTTCACTAACCGTAACCTAGCCCTAAACATAACGCTAACACCAACCCTACACCATACCCTAACCCGTACACTAATCTTGACCCATACACCAAAATTATGCAATGCCATCACACGTACTTTGACACTAACACGTTTCCGTACACTCATGTACCATAAAACTTACCTGTTCGCTAACTCTAACCGTATTCCTAAACTTAACCCTAACGCCAACCCTACACATTACCCTAACCCGTACCCTAATCCTAACCCATACACTAACACTACACGTGCCCTAACCGGTACCCTGACCATAACAGTTTTCCGTACACTCACCTGTACCCTAAACCATACCGTTTGCTATCCTTAACCCTAGACCTAAACGTAAAGCTAACCCCATCCCTAAACCTTACCCTAACGCTTACCCAATCCTAACCAGTACACTAACACTAATCCGTGCCTTAACACTTATCCTGACCCTAACACTTTTCCATACCCACACCTGAACCCTAAACCTTACCATTCACTAACCCTAACCCTAGGTCTAAACCTAACCCTAAACGCAACCCTACCCTACACCTAACCCTAACATGTACCGTAATCCTAATCCTTAAACTAACACTAAGCTGTGCCCTAACACGAACCCTGGCCCTAACGCATTTCCATACGCTCACCTGTACTCTAATGTTACCTATTCGCTAACCCTAACACTAGTCCTAAACCTAAACCTAACCCCAACCCTACACCTTACCCTAACCCATACCCTAATCATAACCCATACACTAACACTAACTTGTGCCCTAACACTTACCCTAACCCTACCCCTAATCCTACCCCTAACCCTAACCCTAACCCTAACACTAACCCTAACACTAACCCTAAACTTTACCATTTGTTAACCATAACACAAGCCCCAAACCTAAACCTAACTACAACCCTACTCCTTACCCTAACACGTACACTAATCTTAACCCGTACACTAACACTAACCCAATACTGCACACGTACTTTGACAATAAGACATTTCCATATGCTCAGCTGTAACCTAAACCTTACGCATTCACTAAACTTAACCCCACCCCTAACACTAACCATAACGCCAACCCTACCAATTACCCTAACCCGTACCCTAATCCTAACCTGTAAACCCACACTAAACCCTGCCCTAACACGTACCCTGACCCTAACACTTTTCCGTAACCTTACCTGTAACCTACACCTTACCGTTCGCTAACCCTAACCCTAGCCCTAAACGTAGACCAAACCCCAACCGTACACCTTACCCTAACCCGTATGCTAATCCTAAGCCATACACTAACACTGACACGTGTCCTAACACATACACTAACCCTAACACTTTTCTGTACCATCACATGTACTCTAAAACTGACATTTCGCTAACCCTAACCCTAGCCATAAAGCTAACCCTAACCCTAACCCCAACCCTAAACCTTACACAAACCGTACCCTAATCCTAACCAGTATACTAATACTAAGCCATGTCCTGACACGTACCCTGACCCTAACACTTTTCCGTACCCTCACCTGTACCCTAAACCTTACCCATTCGCTAACCCTAACCCTAGACCTAGCCCTAGCCCTATCCCTAACCCCAACTCTACCCCTTACCCTCACCCGTACCCTAATCCCAACCCATACACTAACATTAACCCATGCCCTAACACGTACCCTGACCCTAACACTTTTCCGTATCCTCTCCTGTACCCTAAATCTTACAGTTCGCTAAACCTAACCCTAGCCCTAAACATAACTCTCACACCAACCTCAGAGCATACCCTAACCCATACACTAATCTTGACCCGTACACCAAAATTATGCAATGCCATCACACGTACTTTGACACTAACACGTTTCCGTACACTCATGTACCATAAAACTTACCTGTTCGCTAACTCTAACCGTAGCCCTAAACTTAACCCTAACGCCAACCCTACACATTACCCTAACCCGTACCCTAATCCTAACCCATACACTAACACTACACGTGCCCTAACAGGTACCCTGACCATAACAGTTTTCCGTACACTCACCAGTACCCTAAACCATACCGTTTGCTATCCTTAACCCTAGACCTAAACGTAAAGCTAACCCCATCCCTAAACCTTACCCTAACGCGTACCCAATCCTAACCAGTACACTAACACTAATCCGTGCCTTAACACTTACCCTGACCGTAACACTTTTCCATACCCACACCTGAACCCTAAACCTTACCATTCACTAACCCTAACCCTAGGTCTAAACCTAACCCTAAACGCAACCCCAACCCTACACCTAACCCTAACATGTACCGTAATCCTAATCCTTAAACTAACACTAAGCTGTGCCCTAACACGAACCCTGGCCCTAACGCATTTCCATACGCTCACCTGTACTCTAATGTTACCTATTCGCTAACACTAACACTAGTCCTAAACCTAAACCTAACCCCAACCCTACACCTTACCCTAACCCATACCCTAATCATAACCCATACACTAACACTAACTCGTGCCCTAACACCTACCCTAACCCTACCCCTAACCCTACCCCTAACCCTATCCCTAAACCTAACACTAACCCTAACACTAACCCTAAACTTTACCATTTGTTAACCATAACCCTAGCCCCAAACCTAAACCTAACTACAACCCTACTCCTTACCCTAACACGTACACTAATCTTAACCCGTACACTAACACTAACCCAATACCGCACACGTACTTTGACGGTAAGACATTTCCATATGCTCAGCTGTAACCTAAACCTTACGTGTTCACTAAACTTAACCCCACCCCTAACACTAACCATAACGCCAACCTTACCAATTACCCTAATCCGTACCCTAATCCTAACCTGTAAACCCACACTAAACCCTGCCCTAACACGTACCCTGACCCTAACACTTTTCCGTAACCTCACCTGTAACCTACACCTTACCGTTCGCTAACCCTAACCCTAGCCCTAAACGTAGACCAAAGCCCAACCGTACACCTTACCCTAACCCGTATGCTAATCCTAAGCCATACACTAACACTGACACGTGTCCTAACACATACACTAACCCTAACACTTTTCTGTACCATCACCTGTACCCTAAACCTGACATTTCGCTAACCCTAACCTTAGCCATAAAGCTAACCCTAACCCCAACACTAAACCTTACCCAAACCGTACCCTAATCCTAACCAGTATACTAATACTAAGCCATGTCCTGACACGTACCCTGACCCTAACACTTTTCCGTACCCTCACCTGTACCCTAAACCTTACCCATTCTTTAACCCTAACCTTAGCCCTAGCCCTAGCCCTAACCCTAACCCCAACCCTACCCCTTACCCTCACCCGTACCCTAATCCCAACGCATACACTAACATTAACCCATGCCCTAACACGTACCCTGACCCTAACACTTTTCCGTATCCTCTACTGTACCCTAAATCTTACCGTTCGCTAACCCTAACCCTAGCCCTAAACATAACTCTCACACCAACCTCACAGCATACCCTAACCCATACACTAAACTTAACCCGTACAAAAAAACTAACCCATGCCCTCACATGTACTTTGACGGTAACACGTTTCCGTACGCTCCCGTGTACCGTAAACCTTACCCGTTTGCTAACTCTAACCCTAGCCCTAACCCTAACCATAACAACAACCCTACCCATTTCCCTAACCTGTACCCTAATCCTTACCCGTACACTAACACTAATCCATGCCCTAACACATACCCTGACCCTAACACTTTTCCATACCCACTCCTGTACCCTAAATCTTACCATTCACTAACCTTAACCCTATGTCTAAACCTAACCCTAACCCCAACCCTACACCTAACCCTAACACGTACCCTAATCCGAATCCGTACACTAACACTAACCTGTGCCCTAACATGAACCCTGACCCCAACTCGTTTCCATAAGCTCACCTGTACCCTAAATGTTACCTATGCGCTAACCCTAACCCCAACCCTACACCTAAACATAACCCCAACCCTACACCTTTCCCTAACCCATACCCTAATCCTGACCCGTACACTAACACTAACCCGTGCCCTAACACGTACCCTGACCCTAACACTTTTCTGTATCCTCTCCAGTACCCTAAATCTTACCGTTCGCTAAACCTAGCCCTTTCCCTAAACATAACGCTAACACCCACCTTACACCATACACTAACCCATACACTAATCTTACCCCGTACACCAAAATGAAGCAATGCCCTCACATGTACTTTGACACTAACACGTTTCCGTACCCTCCTGTGTACCGACAACCTTACCTGTTTGCTAACACTAACCCTAGGTCTAAGCCTAACACTATCCACAACCCTACACAAAATCCTAAGCCGTACCCTAATCCTAATCCGTACAATAACACTAACCTGTGCCCTAACACCAAGCCTGACCCTAACTCGTTTCCATATGCTTACCTGTACCCTGAATGTTACCTATTCGCTAACCCTAACCCTAACCCTAAACCTAACCCTAACCCCAATCCTACACCTTACCCTAATCCGTACTGTAATCCTAACCCGTACCCTATACTAATCCGTGCCCTGACACATACATGGACCATAACACTTTTCTGTAACCTCACCTGTACCCTAAACCTTACATTTCGCCAACCCTAACCGTAGCCCTAAAGCTAAATCTAACTCCAACACTACACCTTACCCTAACACGTACACTAATCTTAACCCGTACACTAACACTGACCCATTCCCGCAAATGTATTTTGACCCTAAAACATTTCCGTACCCTCCCCTGTAACCTAAACCTTACCCGGTCGCTAACCCTAACCCTAGCTCTAAATCTAACCTTAACGCCAACCCTACACCTTACCCTAAACAATACCCTAAACCTAAACCGTACACTGACACTAACCAGTGCCCTGAAACGTACCCTGACCCTAACACTTTTCCATACCCTCACCTGCACGCTAAACCTAATCTTTAGGTAACCCTAACTGTAGACTTAAACCTAACCCTAACACCAACCCTACACCCTATTCTAAACCGTACCCTATATTTAACCCTAACACTAACCCATGCCCTCACACGTACTTTGACACTAAAACGTCTCCATACACTCACATGTACCATAAGCCTTAATCATTCACTAAACCTATCCCTAACCCTAACGCCAACCCTAACCATTACCCTAACCCATACCCTAATCCTAACCATACATTAACACTAACACGTTTCCTAACACATAACCTGACCCAAATGCTTTTCCGTACCCTCAACTGTACCCTAAAACTTACCCGTTCACTAACCCTAAGCCTAGCCCTAAACCTAACCCTAACCCCAACCCCACACCTTACCCTAAACTGTACGCTAATCCTGACACGTACACTGACACTAAAAGGTGTCCTAACACATACCCTGACTCTAAAAGTTTTCCGTACCCTCACCTGTACCCTGAACCTTACTGGTTCACTAACCGTAACCTAGCCCTAAACATAACGCTAACACCAACCCTACACCATACCCTAACCCGTACACTAATCTTGACCCATACACCAAAATTATGCAATGCCATCACACGTACTTTGACACTAACACGTTTCCGTACACTCATGTACCATAAAACTTACCTGTTCGCTAACTCTAACCGTATTCCTAAACTTAACCCTAACGCCAACCCTACACATTACCCTAACCCGTACCCTAATCCTAACCCATACACTAACACTACACGTGCCCTAACCGGTACCCTGACCATAACAGTTTTCCGTACACTCACCTGTACCCTAAACCATACCGTTTGCTATCCTTAACCCTAGACCTAAACGTAAAGCTAACCCCATCCCTAAACCTTACCCTAACGCTTACCCAATCCTAACCAGTACACTAACACTAATCCGTGCCTTAACACTTATCCTGACCCTAACACTTTTCCATACCCACACCTGAACCCTAAACCTTACCATTCACTAACCCTAACCCTAGGTCTAAACCTAACCCTAAACGCAACCCTACCCTACACCTAACCCTAACATGTACCGTAATCCTAATCCTTAAACTAACACTAAGCTGTGCCCTAACACGAACCCTGGCCCTAACGCATTTCCATACGCTCACCTGTACTCTAATGTTACCTATTCGCTAACCCTAACACTAGTCCTAAACATAAACCTAACCCCAACCCTACACCTTACCCTAACCCATACCCTAATCATAACCCATACACTAACACTAACTTGTGCCCTAACACTTACCCTAACCCTACCCCTAATCCTACCCCTAACCCTAACCCTAACCCTAACACTAACCCTAACACTAACCCTAAACTTTACCATTTGTTAACCATAACACAAGCCCCAAACCTAAACCTAACTACAACCCTACTCCTTACCCTAACACGTACACTAATCTTAACCCGTACACTAACACTAACCCAATACTGCACACGTACTTTGACAATAAGACATTTCCATATGCTCAGCTGTAACCTAAACCTTACGCATTCACTAAACTTAACCCCACCCCTAACACTAACCATAACGCCAACCCTACCAATTACCCTAACCCGTACCCTAATCCTAACCTGTAAACCCACACTAAACCCTGCCCTAACACGTACCCTGACCCTAACACTTTTCCGTAACCTTACCTGTAACCTACACCTTACCGTTCGCTAACCCTAACCCTAGCCCTAAACGTAGACCAAACCCCAACCGTACACCTTACCCTAACCCGTATGCTAATCCTAAGCCATACACTAACACTGACACGTGTCCTAACACATACACTAACCCTAACACTTTTCTGTACCATCACATGTACTCTAAAACTGACATTTCGCTAACCCTAACCCTAGCCATAAAGCTAACCCTAACCCTAACCCCAACCCTAAACCTTACACAAACCGTACCCTAATCCTAACCAGTATACTAATACTAAGCCATGTCCTGACACGTACCCTGACCCTAACACTTTTCCGTACCCTCACCTGTACCCTAAACCTTACCCATTCGCTAACCCTAACCCTAGACCTAGCCCTAGCCCTATCCCTAACCCCAACTCTACCCCTTACCCTCACCCGTACCCTAATCCCAACCCATACACTAACATTAACCCATGCCCTAACACGTACCCTGACCCTAACACTTTTCCGTATCCTCTCCTGTACCCTAAATCTTACAGTTCGCTAAACCTAACCCTAGCCCTAAACATAACTCTCACACCAACCTCAGAGCATACCCTAACCCATACACTAATCTTGACCCGTACACCAAAATTATGCAATGCCATCACACGTACTTTGACACTAACACGTTTCCGTACACTCATGTACCATAAAACTTACCTGTTCGCTAACTCTAACCGTAGCCCTAAACTTAACCCTAACGCCAACCCTACACATTACCCTAACCCGTACCCTAATCCTAACCCATACACTAACACTACACGTGCCCTAACAGGTACCCTGACCATAACAGTTTTCCGTACACTCACCAGTACCCTAAACCATACCGTTTGCTATCCTTAACCCTAGACCTAAACGTAAAGCTAACCCCATCCCTAAACCTTACCCTAACGCGTACCCAATCCTAACCAGTACACTAACACTAATCCGTGCCTTAACACTTACCCTGACCGTAACACTTTTCCATACCCACACCTGAACCCTAAACCTTACCATTCACTAACCCTAACCCTAGGTCTAAACCTAACCCTAAACGCAACCCCAACCCTACACCTAACCCTAACATGTACCGTAATCCTAATCCTTAAACTAACACTAAGCTGTGCCCTAACACGAACCCTGGCCCTAACGCATTTCCATACGCTCACCTGTACTCTAATGTTACCTATTCGCTAACACTAACACTAGTCCTAAACCTAAACCTAACCCCAACCCTACACCTTACCCTAACCCATACCCTAATCATAACCCATACACTAACACTAACTCGTGCCCTAACACCTACCCTAACCCTACCCCTAACCCTACCCCTAACCCTATCCCTAAACCTAACACTAACCCTAACACTAACCCTAAACTTTACCATTTGTTAACCATAACCCTAGCCCCAAACCTAAACCTAACTACAACCCTACTCCTTACCCTAACACGTACACTAATCTTAACCCGTACACTAACACTAACCCAATACCGCACACGTACTTTGACGGTAAGACATTTCCATATGCTCAGCTGTAACCTAAACCTTACGTGTTCACTAAACTTAACCCCACCCCTAACACTAACCATAACGCCAACCTTACCAATTACCCTAATCCGTACCCTAATCCTAACCTGTAAACCCACACTAAACCCTGCCCTAACACGTACCCTGACCCTAACACTTTTCCGTAACCTCACCTGTAACCTACACCTTACCGTTCGCTAACCCTAACCCTAGCCCTAAACGTAGACCAAAGCCCAACCGTACACCTTACCCTAACCCGTATGCTAATCCTAAGCCATACACTAACACTGACACGTGTCCTAACACATACACTAACCCTAACACTTTTCTGTACCATCACCTGTACCCTAAACCTGACATTTCGCTAACCCTAACCTTAGCCATAAAGCTAACCCTAACCCCAACACTAAACCTTACCCAAACCGTACCCTAATCCTAACCAGTATACTAATACTAAGCCATGTCCTGACACGTACCCTGACCCTAACACTTTTCCGTACCCTCACCTGTACCCTAAACCTTACCCATTCTTTAACCCTAACCTTAGCCCTAGCCCTAGCCCTAACCCTAACCCCAACCCTACCCCTTACCCTCACCCGTACCCTAATCCCAACGCATACACTAACATTAACCCATGCCCTAACACGTACCCTGACCCTAACACTTTTCCGTATCCTCTACTGTACCCTAAATCTTACCGTTCGCTAACCCTAACCCTAGCCCTAAACATAACTCTCACACCAACCTCACAGCATACCCTAACCCATACACTAAACTTAACCCGTACAAAAAAACTAACCCATGCCCTCACATGTACTTTGACGGTAACACGTTTCCGTACGCTCCCGTGTACCGTAAACCTTACCCGTTTGCTAACTCTAACCCTAGCCCTAACCCTAACCATAACAACAACCCTACCCATTTCCCTAACCTGTACCCTAATCCTTACCCGTACACTAACACTAATCCATGCCCTAACACATACCCTGACCCTAACACTTTTCCATACCCACTCCTGTACCCTAAATCTTACCATTCACTAACCTTAACCCTATGTCTAAACCTAACCCTAACCCCAACCCTACACCTAACCCTAACACGTACCCTAATCCGAATCCGTACACTAACACTAACCTGTGCCCTAACATGAACCCTGACCCTAACTCGTTTCCATAAGCTCACCTGTACCCTAAATGTTACCTATTCGCTAACCCTAACCCCAACCCTACACCTAAACATAACCCCAACCCTACACCTTTCCCTAACCCATACCCTAATCCTGACCCGTACACTAACACTAACCCGTGCCCTAACACGTACCCTGACATTAACACTTTTCCGTATCCTCTCCAGTACCCTAAATCTTACCGTTCGCTAAACCTAGCCCTTTCCCTAAACATAACGCTAACACCCACCTTACACCATACACTAACCCATACACTAATCTTACCCCGTACACCAAAATGAAGCAATGCCCTCACATGTACTTTGACACTAACACGTTTCCGTACCCTCCTGTGTACCGACAACCTTACCTGTTCGCTAACACTAACCCTAGGTCTAAGCCTAACACTATCCACAACCCTACACAAAATCCTAAACCGTACCCTAATCCTAATCCGTACAATAACACTAACCTGTGCCCTAACACCAAGCCTGACCCTAACTCGTTTCCATATGCTTACCTGTACCCTGAATGTTACCTATTCGCTAACCCTAACCCTAACCCTAAACCTAACCCTAACCCCAATCCTACACCTTACCCTAATCCGTACTGTAATCCTAACCCGTACCCTATACTAATCCGTGCCCTGACACATACATGGACCATAACACTTTTCTGTAACCTCACCTGTACCCTAAACCCTACATTTCGCCAACCCTAACCGTAGCCCTAAAGCTAAATCTAACTCCAACCCTACACCTTACCCTAACACGTACACTAATCTTAACCCGTACACTAACACTGACCCATTCCCGCAAATGTATTTTGACCCTAAAACATTTCCGTACCCTCCCCTGTAACCTAAACCTTACCCGGTCGCTAACCCTAACCCTAGCTCTAAATCTAACCTTAACGCCAACCCTACACCTTACCCTAAACAATACCCTAAACCTAAACCGTACACTGAGACTAACCAGTGCCCTGAAACGTACCCTGACCCTAACACTTTTCCATACCCTCACCTGCATGCTAAACCTAATCGTTAGGTAACCCTAACTGTAGACTTAAACCTAGCCCTAACACCAACCCTACACCCTATTCTAACCCGTACCCTATATTTAACCCTAACACTAACCCATGCCCTCACACGTACTTTGACACTAAAACGTCTCCATACACTCACATGTACCATAAGCCTTAACCGTTCACTAAACCTATCCCTAACCCTAACGCCAACCCTAACCATTACCCTAACCCATACCCTAATCCTAACAATACATTAACACTAACACGTTTCCTAACACATAACCTGACCCAAATGCTTTTCCGTACCCTCAACTGTACCCTAAAACTTACCCGTTCACTAACCCTAAGCCTAGCCCTAAACCTAACCCTAACCCCAACCCCACACCTTACCCTAAACTCTTCGCTAATCCTGACACGTACACTGACACTAACAGGTGTCCTAACACATACCCTGACTCTAAAAGGTTTCCGTACCCTCACCTGTACCCTGAACCTTACTGGTTCACTAACCGTAACCCTAGCCCTAAACATAACGCTAACACCAACCCTACACCATACCCTAACCCGTACACTAATCTTGACCCGTACACCAAAATTATGCAATGCCATCACACGTACTTTGACACTAACACGTTTCCGTACACTCATGTACCATAAAACTTACCTGTTCGCTAACTCTAACCGTAGCCCTAAACTTAACCCTAACGCCAACCCTACACATTACCCTAACCCGTACCCTAATCCTAACCCATACACTAACACTACACGTGCCCTAACAGGTACCCTGACCATAACAGTTTTCCGTACACTCACCAGTACCCTAAACCATAACGTTTGCTATCCTTAACCCTAGACCTAAACGTAAAGCTAACCCCATCCCTAAACCTTACCCTAACGCGTACCCAATCCTAACCAGTACACTAACAATAATCCGTGCCTTAACACTTACCCTGACCGTAACACTTTTCCATACCCACACCTGAACCCTAAACCTTACCATTCACTAACCCTAACCCTAGGTCTAAACCTAACCCTAAACGCAACCCCAACCCTACACCTAACCCTAACATGTACCGTAATCCTAATCCTTAAACTAACACTAAGCTGTACCATAACACGAACCCTGGTCCTAACGCATTTCCATACGCTCACCTGTACTCTAATGTTACCTATTCGCTAACACTAACACTAGTCCTAAACCTAAACCTATCCCCAACCCTACACCTTACCCTAACCCATACCCTAATCATAACCCATACACTAACACTAACTCGTGCCCTAACACCTACCCTAACCCTACCCCTAACCCTACCCCTAACCCTAACCCTAAACCTAACACTAACCCTAACACTAACCCTAAACTTTACCATTTGTTAACCATAACCCTAGCCCCAAACCTAAACCTAACTACAACCCTACTCCTTACCCTAACACGTACACTAATCTTAACCCGTACACTAACACTAACCCAATACCGCACACGTACTTTGACGGTAAGACATTTCCATATGCTCAGCTGTAACCTAAACCTTACGTGTTCACTAAACTTAACCCCACCCTAACACTAACCATAACGCCAACCCTACCAATTACCCAAATCCGTACCCTAATCCTAACCTGTAAACCCACACTAAACCCTGCCCTAACACGTACCCTGACCCTAACACTTTTCCGTAACCTCACCTGTAACCTACACCTTACCGTTCGCTAACCCTAACCCTAGCCCTAAACGTAGACCAAACCCCAACCGTACACCTTACCCTAACCCGTATGCTAATCCTAAGCCATACACTAACACTGACACGTGTCCTAACACATACACTAACCCTAAAACTTTTCTGTACCATCACCTGTACCCTAAACCTGACATTTCGCTAACCCTAACCCTAGCCATAAAGCTAACCCTAACCCCAACCCTAAACTTTACCCAAACCGTACCCTAATCCTAACCAGTATACTAATACTAAGCCATGTCCTGACACGTACCCTGACCCTAACACTTTTCCGTACCCTCACCTGTACCCTAAACCTTACCCATTCTTTAACCCTAACCTTAGCCCTAGCCCTAGCCCTAACCCTAACCCCAACCCTACCCCTTACCCTCACCCGTACCCTAATCCCAACGCATACACTAACATTAACCCATTCCCTAACACGTACCCTGACCCTAACACTTTTCCGTATCCTCTCCTGTACCCTAAATCTTACCGTTCGCTAACCCTAACCCTAGCCCTAAACATAACTCTCACACCAACCTCACAGCATACCCTAACCCGTACACTAAACTTAACCCGTACAAAAAAACTAACCCATGCCCTCACATGTACTTTGACGGTAACACGTTTCCGTACGCTCCCGTGTACCGTAAATCTTACCCGTTTGCTAACTCTAACCCTAGCCCTAACCCTAACCATAACAACAACCCTACCCATTTCCCTAACCTGTACCCTAATCCTTACCCGTACACTAACACTAATCCATGCCCTAACACGTACCCTGACCCTAACACTTTTCCATACCCACTCCTGTACCCTAAATCTTACCATTCACTAACCTTAACCCTATGTCTATACCTAACCCTAACCCCAACCCTACACCTAACCCTAACACGTACCCTAATCCGAATCCGCACACTAACACTAACCTGTGCCCTAACATGAACCCTGACCCTAACTCGTTTCCATAAGCTCACCTGTACCCTAAATGTTACCTATTCGCTAACCCTAACCCCAACCCTACACCTAAACATAACCCCAACCCTACACCTTTCCCTAACCCATACCCTAATCCTGACCCGTACACTAACACTAACCCGTGCCCTAACACGTACCCTGACCCTAACACTTTTCCGTATCCTCTCCAGTACCCTAAATCTTACCGTTCGCTAAACCTAGCCCTTTCCCTAAACATAACGCTAACACCCACCTTACACCATACACTAACCCATACACTAATCTTACCCCGTACACCAAAATGAAGCAATGCCCTCACATGTACTTTGACACTACCACGTTTCCGTACCCTCCTGTGTACCGACAACCTTACCTGTTCGCTAACACTAACCCTAGGTCTAAGCCTAACACTATCCACAACCCTACACAAAATCCTAAGCCGTACCCTAATCCTAATCTGTACAATAACACTAACCTGTGCCCTAACACCAAGCCTGACCCTAACTCGTTTCCATATGCTTACCTGTACCCTGAATGTTACCTATTCGCTAACCCTAACATTAACCCTAAACCTAACCCTAACCCCAATCCTACACCTTACCCTAATCCGTACTGTAATCCTAACCAGTACCCTATACTCATCCGTGCCCTGACACATACATGGACCATAACACTTTTCTGTAACCTCACCTGTACCCTAAACCCTACATTTCGCCAACCCTAACCGTAGCCCTAAAGCTAAATCTAACTCCAACCCTACACCTTACCCTAACACGTACACTAATCTTAACCCGTACACTAACACTGACCCATTCCCGCAAATGTATTTTGACCCTAAAACATTTCCGTAACCTCCCCTGTAACCTAAACCTTACCCGGTCGCTAACCCTAACCCTAGCTCTAAATCTAACCTTAACGCCAACCCTACACCTTACCCTAAACAATACCCTAAACCTAAACCGTACACTGAGACTAACCAGTGCCCTGAAACGTACCCTGACCCTAACACTTTTCCATACCCTCACCTGCACGCTAAACCTAATCATTAGGTAACCCTAACTGTAGACTTAAACCTAACCCTAACACCAACCCTACACCCTATTCTAACCCGTACCCTATATTTAACCCTAACACTAACCCATGCCCTCACACGTACTTTGACACTAAAACGTCTCCATACACTCACATGTACCATAAGCCTTAACCGTTCACTAAACCTATCCCTAACCCTAACGCCAACCCTAACCATTACCCTAACCCATACCCTAATCCTAACAATACATTAACACTAACACGTTTCCTAACACATAACCTGACCCAAATGCTTTTCCGTACCCTCAACTGTACCCTAAAACTTACCCGTTCACTAACCCTAAGCCTAGCCCTAAACCTAACCCTAACCCCAACCCCACACCTTACCCTAAACTGTACGCTAATCCTGACACGTACACTGACACTAACTGGTGTCCTAACACATACCCTGACTCTAAAAGGTTTCCGTACCCTCACCTGTACCCTGAACCTTACTGGTTCACTAACCGTAACCCTAGCCCTAAACATAACGCTAACACCAACCCTACACCATACCCTAACCCGTACACTAATCTTGACCCGTACACCAAAATTATGCAATGCCATCACACGTACTTTGACACTAACACGTTTCCGTACACTCATGTACCATAAAACTTACCTGTTCGCTAACTCTAACCGTAACCCTAAACTTAACCCTAACGCCAACCCTACACATTACCCTAACCCGTACCCTAATCCTAACCCATACACTAACACTACACGTGCCCTAACAGGTACCCTGACCATAACAGTTTTCCGTACACTCACCAGTACCCTAAACCATACCGTTTGCTATCCTTAACCCTAGACCTAAACGTAAAGCTAACCCCATCCCTAAACCTTACCCTAACGCATACCCAATCCTAACCAGTACACTAACACTAATCCGTGCCTTAACACTTACCCTGACCCTAACACTTTTCCATACCCACACCTGAACCCTAAACCTTACCATTCACTAACCCTAACCCTAGGTCTAAACCTAACCCTAAACGCAACCCCAACCCTACACCTAACCCTAACATGTACCGTAATCCTAATCCTTAAACTAACACTAAGCTGTGCCCTAACACGAACCCTGGCCCTAACGCATTTCCATACGCTCACCTGTACTCTAATGTTACCAATTCGCTAACCCTAACACTAGTCCTAAACATAAACCTAACTCCAACCCTACACCTTACCCTAACCCATACCCTAATCATAACCCATACACTAACACTAACTCGTGCCCTAACACCAACCCTAACCCTACCCCTAACCTAACCCTAACCCTAACACTAAACCAAACACTAACCCTATACTTTACCATTTGTTAACCATAACCCAAGCCCCAAACCTAAACCTAAGTACAACCCTACTCCTTACCCTAACACGTACACTAATCTTAACCCGTACACTAACATTAACCCAATACCGCACACGTACTTTGACAATAAGACATTTCTATATGCTGAGCTGTAACCTAAACCTTATGCGTTCACTAAACTTAACCCCACACCTAACACTAACCATAACGCCAACCCTACCAATTACCCTAACCCGTACCCTAATCCTAACCTGTAAACCCACACTAAACCCTGCCCTAACACGTACCCTGACCCTAACACTTTTCCGTAACCTTACCTGTAACCTACACCTTACCGTTCGCTAACCCTAACCCTAGCCCTAAACGTAGACCAAACCCCAACCGTACACCTTACCCTAACCCGTATGCTAATCCTAAGCCATACACTAACACTGACACGTGTCCTAACACATACACTAACCCTAACACTTTTCTGTAGCATCACCTGTACCCTAAAACTGACATTTCGCTAACCCTAACCCTAGCCATAAAGCTAACCCTAACCCTAACCCCAACCCTAAACCGTACCCAAACCGTACCCTAATCCTAACCAGTATACTAATACTAAGCCATGTCCTGACACGTACCCTGACCCTAACACTTTTCCGTACCCTCACCTGTACCCTAAACCTTACCCATTCGCTAACCTTAACCATAGCCCTAGCCCTAGCCCTAACCCTAACCCCTACCCTACCCCTTACCCTCACCCGTACCCTAATCCCAACCCATACATAAACATTAACCCATGCCCTAACACGTACCCTGACCCTAACACTTTTCCGTATCCTCTCCTGTACCCTAAATCTTACCGTTCGCTAACCCTAACCCTAGCCCTAAACATAACTCTCACACCAACCTCACAGCATACCCTAACCCGTACACTAAACTTAACCCGTACAAAAAAACTAACCCATGCCCTCACATGTACTTTGACGGTAACACGTTTCCGTACGCTCCCGTGTACCGTAAATCTTACCCGTTTGCTAACTCTAACCCTAGCCCTAACCCTAACCATAACAACAACCCTACCCATTTCCCTAACCTGTACCCTAATCCTTACCCGTACACTAACACTAATCCATGCCCTAACACGTACCCTGACCCTAACACTTTTCCATACCCACTCCTGTACCCTAAATCTTACCATTCACTAACCTTAACCCTATGTCTATACCTAACCCTAACCCCAACCCTACACCTAACCCTAACACGTACCCTAATCCGAATCCGCACACTAACACTAACCTGTGCCCTAACATGAACCCTGACCCTAACTCGTTTCCATAAGCTCACCTGTACCCTAAATGTTACCTATTCGCTAACCCTAACCCCAACCCTACACCTAAACATAACCCCAACCCTACACCTTTCCCTAACCCATACCCTAATCCTGACCCGTACACTAACACTAACCCGTGCCCTAACACGTACCCTGACCCTAACACTTTTCCGTATCCTCTCCAGTACCCTAAATCTTACCGTTCGCTAAACCTAGCCCTTTCCCTAAACATAACGCTAACACCCACCTTACACCATACACTAACCCATACACTAATCTTACCCCGTACACCAAAATGAAGCAATGCCCTCACATGTACTTTGACACTACCACGTTTCCGTACCCTCCTGTGTACCGACAACCTTACCTGTTCGCTAACACTAACCCTAGGTCTAAGCCTAACACTATCCACAACCCTACACAAAATCCTAAGCCGTACCCTAATCCTAATCTGTACAGTAACACTAACCTGTGCCCTAACACCAAGCCTGACCCTAACTCGTTTCCATATGCTTACCTGTACCCTGAATGTTACCTATTCGCTAACCCTAACATTAACCCTAAACCTAACCCTAACCCCAATCCTACACCTTACCCTAATCCGTACTGTAATCCTAACCAGTACCCTATACTCATCCGTGCCCTGACACATACATGGACCATAACACTTTTCTGTAACCTCACCTGTACCCTAAACCCTACATTTCGCCAACCCTAACCGTAGCCCTAAAGCTAAATCTAACTCCAACCCTACACCTTACCCTAACACGTACACTAATCTTAACCCGTACACTAACACTGACCCATTCCCGCAAATGTATTTTGACCCTAAAACATTTCCGTAACCTCCCCTGTAACCTAAACCTTACCCGGTCGCTAACCCTAACCCTAGCTCTAAATCTAACCTTAACGCCAACCCTACACCTTACCCTAAACAATACCCTAAACCTAAACCGTACACTGAGACTAACCAGTGCCCTGAAACGTACCCTGACCCTAACACTTTTCCATACCCTCACCTGCACGCTAAACCTAATCATTAGGTAACCCTAACTGTAGACTTAAACCTAACCCTAACACCAACCCTACACCCTATTCTAACCCGTACCCTATATTTAACCCTAACACTAACCCATGCCCTCACACGTACTTTGACACTAAAACGTCTCCATACACTCACATGTACCATAAGCCTTAACCGTTCACTAAACCTATCCCTAACCCTAACGCCAACCCTAACCATTACCCTAACCCATACCCTAATCCTAACAATACATTAACACTAACACGTTTCCTAACACATAACCTGACCCAAATGCTTTTCCGTACCCTCAACTGTACCCTAAAACTTACCCGTTCACTAACCCTAAGCCTAGCCCTAAACCTAACCCTAACCCCAACCCCACACCTTACCCTAAACTGTACGCTAATCCTGACACGTACACTGACACTAACTGGTGTCCTAACACATACCCTGACTCTAAAAGGTTTCCGTACCCTCACCTGTACCCTGAACCTTACTGGTTCACTAACCGTAACCCTAGCCCTAAACATAACGCTAACACCAACCCTACACCATACCCTAACCCGTACACTAATCTTGACCCGTACACCAAAATTATGCAATGCCATCACACGTACTTTGACACTAACACGTTTCCGTACACTCATGTACCATAAAACTTACCTGTTCGCTAACTCTAACCGTAACCCTAAACTTAACCCTAACGCCAACCCTACACATTACCCTAACCCGTACCCTAATCCTAACCCATACACTAACACTACACGTGCCCTAACAGGTACCCTGACCATAACAGTTTTCCGTACACTCACCAGTACCCTAAACCATACCGTTTGCTATCCTTAACCCTAGACCTAAACGTAAAGCTAACCCCATCCCTAAACCTTACCCTAACGCATACCCAATCCTAACCAGTACACTAACACTAATCCGTGCCTTAACACTTACCCTGACCCTAACACTTTTCCATACCCACACCTGAACCCTAAACCTTACCATTCACTAACCCTAACCCTAGGTCTAAACCTAACCCTAAACGCAACCCCAACCCTACACCTAACCCTAACATGTACCGTAATCCTAATCCTTAAACTAACACTAAGCTGTGCCCTAACACGAACCCTGGCCCTAACGCATTTCCATACGCTCACCTGTACTCTAATGTTACCAATTCGCTAACCCTAACACTAGTCCTAAACATAAACCTAACTCCAACCCTACACCTTACCCTAACCCATACCCTAATCATAACCCATACACTAACACTAACTCGTGCCCTAACACCAACCCTAACCCTACCCCTAACCTAACCCTAACCCTAACACTAAACCAAACACTAACCCTATACTTTACCATTTGTTAACCATAACCCAAGCCCCAAACCTAAACCTAAGTACAACCCTACTCCTTACCCTAACACGTACACTAATCTTAACCCGTACACTAACATTAACCCAATACCGCACACGTACTTTGACAATAAGACATTTCTATATGCTGAGCTGTAACCTAAACCTTATGCGTTCACTAAACTTAACCCCACACCTAACACTAACCATAACGCCAACCCTACCAATTACCCTAACCCGTACCCTAATCCTAACCTGTAAACCCACACTAAACCCTGCCCTAACACGTACCCTGACCCTAACACTTTTCCGTAACCTTACCTGTAACCTACACCTTACCGTTCGCTAACCCTAACCCTAGCCCTAAACGTAGACCAAACCCCAACCGTACACCTTACCCTAACCCGTATGCTAATCCTAAGCCATACACTAACACTGACACGTGTCCTAACACATACACTAACCCTAACACTTTTCTGTAGCATCACCTGTACCCTAAAACTGACATTTCGCTAACCCTAACCCTAGCCATAAAGCTAACCCTAACCCTAACCCCAACCCTAAACCGTACCCAAACCGTACCCTAATCCTAACCAGTATACTAATACTAAGCCATGTCCTGACACGTACCCTGACCCTAACACTTTTCCGTACCCTCACCTGTACCCTAAACCTTACCCATTCGCTAACCTTAACCATAGCCCTAGCCCTAGCCCTAACCCTAACCCCTACCCTACCCCTTACCCTCACCCGTACCCTAATCCCAACCCATACATAAACATTAACCCATGCCCTAACACGTACCCTGACCCTAACACTTTTCCGTATCCTCTCCTGTACCCTAAATCTTACAGTTCGCTAACCCTAACCCTAGCCCTAAACATATCTCTCACACCAACCTCACAGCATACCCTAACCTGTACACTAAACTTAACCCGTACAAAAAAACTAACCCATGCCCTCACATGTACTTTGACGGTAACACGTTTCCGTACGGTCCCGTGTACCGTAAACCTTACCCGTTTGCTAACTCTAACCCTAGCCCTAACCCTAACCATAACAACAACCCTACCCATTTCCCTAACCTGTACCCTAATCCTTACCCGTACACTAACACTAATCCATGCCCTAACACGTACCCTGACCCTAACACTTTTCCATACCCACTCCTGTACCCTAAATCTTACCATTCACTAACCCTAACCCTATGTCTAAACCTAACCCTAACCCCAACCCTACACCTAACCCTAACACGTACCCTAATCCGAATCCGTACACTAACACTAACCTGTGCCCTAACATGAACCCTGACCCTAACTCGTTTCCATAAGCTCACCTGTACCCTAAATGTTACCTATTCGCTAACCCTAACCCCAACCCTACACCTAAACATAACCCCAACCCTACACCTTTCCCTAACCCATACCCTAATCCTGACCCGTACACTAACACTAACCCGTGCCCTAACACGTACCCTGACCCTAACACTTTTCCGTATCCTCTCCAGTACCCTAAATCTTACCGTTCGCTAAACCTAGCCCTTTCCCTAAACATAACGCTAACACCCACCTTACACCATACACTAACCCATACACTAATCTTACCCCGTACACCAAAATGAAGCAATGCCCTCACATGTACTTTGACACTAACACGTTTCCGTACCCTCCTGTGTACCGACAACCTTACCTGTTCACTAACACTAACCCTAGGTCTAAGCCTAACACTATCCACAACCCTACACAAAATCCTAAGCCGTACCCTAATCCTAATCCGTACAATAACACTAACCTGTGCCCTAACACCAAGCCTGACCCTAACTCGTTTCCATATGCTTACCTGTACCCTGAATGTTACCTATTCGCTAACCCTAACCCTAACCCTAAACCTAACCCTAACCCCAATCCTACACCTTACCCTAATCCGTACTGTAATCCTAACCCGTACCCTATACTAATCCGTGCCCTGACACATACATGGACCATAACACTTTTCTGTAACCTCACCTGTACCCTAAACCTTACATTTCGCCAACCCTAACCGTAGCCCTAAAGCTAAATCTAACTCCAACCCTACACCTTACCCTAACACGTACACTAATCTTAACCCGTACACTAACACTGACCCATTCCCGCAAATGTATTTTGACCCTAAAACATTTCCGTACCCTCCCCTGTAACCTAAACCTTACCCGGTCGCTAACCCTAACCCTAGCTCTAAATCTAACCCTAACGCCAACCCTACACCTTCCCCTAAACAATACCCTAAACCTAAACCGTACACTGACACTAACCAGTGCCCTGAAACGTACCCTGACCCTAACACTTTTCCATACCCTCACCTGCACGCTAAACCTAATCGTTAGGTAACCCTAACTGTAGGCTTAAACCTAACCCTAACACCAACCCTACACCCTATTCTAACCCGTACCCTATATTTAACCCTAACACTAACCCATGCCCTCACACGTACTTTGACACTAAAACGTCTCCATACACTCACATGTACCATAAGCCTTAACCATTCACTAAACCTATCCCTAACCCTAACGCCAACCCTAACCATTACCCTAACCCATACCCTAATCCTAACAATACATTAACACTAACACGTTTCCTAACACATAACCTGACCCAAATGCTTTTCCGTACCCTCAACTGTACCCTAAAACTTACCCGTTCACTAACCCTAAGCCTAGCCCTAAACCTAACCCTAACCCCAACCCCACACCTTACCCTAAACTGTACGCTAATCCTGACACGTACACTGACACTAACAGGTGTCCTAACACATACCCTGACTCTAAAAGGTTTCCGTACCCTCACCTGTACCCTGAACCTTACTGGTTCACTAACCGTATCCCTAGCCCTAAACATAACGCTAACACCAACCCTACACCATACCCTAACCCGTACACTAATCTTGACCCGTACACCAAAATTATGCAATGCCATCACACGTACTTGGACACTAACACGTTTCCGTACACTCATGTACCATAAAACTTATCTGTTCGCTAACTCTAACCCTAGCCCTAAACGTAAACCTAACGCCAACCCTACACATTACCCTAACCTGTACCCTAATCCTAACCCATACACTAACACTACACGTGCCCTAACAGGTACCCTGACCATAACAGTTTTCCGTACACTCACCAGTACCCTAAACCATACCGTTTGCTATCCTTAACCCTAGACCTAAACGTAAAGCTAACCCCATACCTAAACCTTACCCTAACGCGTACCCAATCCTAACCAGTACACTAACACTAATCCGTGCCTTAACACTTACCCTGACCCTAACACTTTTTCATACCAACACCTGAACCCGAAACCTTACCATTCACTAACCCTAACCCTAGGTCTAAACCTAACCCTAAACGAAACCCCAACCCTACACCTAACCTTAACATGTACCGTAATCCTAATCCTTAAACTAACACTAAGCTGTGCCCTAACACGAACCCTGGCCCTAACGCATTTCAATATGCTCACCTGTACTCTAATGTTACCTATTCGCTAACCCTAACACTAGTCCTAATCCTAATCCTAACCCCAACCCTACACCTTACCCTAACCCATACCCTAATCATAACCCATACACTAACACTAACTCGTGCCCTAACACCTACCCTAACCCTACCCCTAACCCTACCCCTAACCCTAACCCTAACCCTAACACTAACCCTAACACTAACCCTAAACTTTACCATTTGTTAACCATAACCCTAGCCCCAAACCTAAACCTAACTACAACCCTACTCCTTACCCTAACACGTACACTAATCTTAACCCGTACACTAACACTAACCCAATACCGCACACGTACTTTGATAATAAGACATTTCCATATGCTCAGCTGTAACCTAAACCTTACGCATTCACTAAACTTAACCCCACCCCTAACACTAACCATAACGCCAACCCTACCAATTATTCTAACCCGTACCCTAATCCTAACCTGTAAACCCACACTAAACCCTGCCCTAACACGTACCCTGACCCTAACACTTTTCCGTAACCTCACCTGTAACCTACACCTTACCGTTCGCTAACCCTAACCCTAGCCCTAAACCTAGACCAAACCCCAACCGTACACCTTACCCTAACCCGTATGCTAATCCTAAGCCATACACTAACACTGACACGTGTCCTAACACATACACTAACCCTAACACTTTTCTGTACCATCACCTGTACCCTAAACCTGACATTTCGCTAACCCTAACCCTAGCCATAAAGCTAACCCGAACCCTAACCCCAACCCTAAACCTTACCCAAATCGTACCCTAATCCTAGCCAGTATACTAATACTAAGCCATGTCCTGACACATACCCTGACCCTAACACTTTTCCGTACCCTCACCTGTACCCTAAACCTTACCCATTCGCTAACCGTAACCCTAACCCTAGCCCTAGCCCTAACCCTAACCCCAACCCTACCCCTTACCCTCACCCGTACCCTAATCCCAACCCATACACTAACATTAACCCATGCCCTAACACGTACCCTGACCCTAACACTTTTCCGTATCCTCTCCTGTACCCTAAATCTTACAGTTCGCTAACCCTAACCCTAGCCCTAAACATAACTCTCACACGAACCTCACAGCATACCCTAACCTGTACACTAAACTTAACCCGTACAAAAAAACTAACCCATGCTCTCACATGTACTATGACGGTAACACGTTTCCGTACGCTCCCGTGTACCGTAAACCTTACCCGTTTGCTAACTCTAACCCTAGCCCTAACCCTAACCATAACAACAACCCTACCCATTTCCCTAACCTGTACCCTAATCCTTACCCGTACACTAACACTAATCCATGCCCTAACACGTACCCTGACCCTAACACTTTTCCATACCCACTCCTGTACCCTAAATCTTACCATTCACTAACCCTAACCCTATGTCTAAACCTAACCCTAACCCCAACCCTACACCTAACCCTAACACGTACCCTAATCCGAGTCCGTACACTAACACTAACCTGTGCCCTAACATGAACCCTGACCCTAACTCGTTTCCATAAGCTCACCTGTACCCTAAATGTTACCTATTCGCTAACCCTAACCCCAACCCTACACCTAAACATAACCCCAACCCTACACCTTTCCCTAACCCATACCCTAATCCTGACCCGTACACTAACATTAACCCGTGCCCTAACACGTACACTGACCCTAACACTTTTCCGTATCCTCTCCTGTACCCTAAATCTTACCGTTCGCTAAACCTAGCCCTTTCCCTAAACATAACGCTAACACCCACCTTACACCATACACTAACCCATACACTAATCTTACCCCGTACACCAAAATGAAGCAATGCCCTCACATGTACATTGACACTAACACGTTTCCGTACCCTCCTGTGTACCGACAACCTTACCTGTTCGCTAACACTAACCCTAGGTCTAAGTCTAACACTATCCACAACCCTACACAAAATCCTAAGCCGTACCCTAATCCTAATCCGTACAATAACACTAACCTGTGCCCTAACACCAAGCCTGACCCTAACTCGTTTCCATATGCTTACCTGTACCCTGAATGTTACCTATTCGCTAACCCTAACCCTAACCCTAAACCTAACCCTAACCCCAATCCTACACCTTACCCTAATCCGTACTGTAATCCTAACCCGTACCCTATACTAATCCGTGCCCTGACACATACATGGACCATAACACTTTTCTGTAACCTCACCTGTACCCTAAACCTTACATTTCGCCAACCCTAACCGTAGCCCTAAAGCTAAATCTAACTCCAACCCTACACCTTACCCTAACACGTACACTAATCTTAACCCGTACACTAACACTGACCCATTCCCGCAAATGTATTTTGACCCTAAAACATTTCCGTACCCTCCCCTGTAACCTAAACCTTACCCGGTCGCTAACCCTAACCCTAGCTCTAAATCTAACCTTAACGCCAACCCCACACCTTACCCTAAACAATACCCTAAACCTAAACCGTACACTGACACTAACCAGTGCCCTGAAACGTACCCTGACCCTAACACTTTTCCATACCCTCACCTGCACGCTAAACCTAATCTTTAGGTAACCCTAACTGTAGACTTAAACCTAACCCTAACACCAACCCTACACCCTATTCTAACCCGTACCCTATATTTAACCCTAACACTAACCCATGCCCTCACACGTACTTTGACACTAAAACGTCTCCATAAACTCACATGTACCATAAGCCTTAATCATTCACTAAACCTATCCCTAACCCTAACGCCAACCCTAAACATTACCCTAACCCATACCCTAATCCTAACCATACATTAACACTAACACGTTTCCTAACACATAACCTGACCCAAATGCTTTTCCGTACCCTCAACTGTACCCTAAAACTTACCCGTTCACTAACCCTAAGCCTAGCCCTAAACCTAACCCTAACCCCAACCCCACACCTTACCCTAAACTGTACGCTAATCCTGACACGTACACTGACACTAACAGGTGTCCTAACACATACCCTGACTCTAAAAGGTTTCCGTACCCTCACCTGTACCCTGCACCTTACTGGTTCACTAACCGTAACCTAGCCCTAAACATAACGCTAACACCAACCCTACACCATACCCTAACCCGTACACTAATCTTGACCCATACACCTAAATTATGCAATGCCATCACACGTACTTTGACACTAACACGTTTCCGTACATTCATGTACCATAAAACTTACCTGTTCGCTAACTCTAACCCTAGCCCTAAACTTAACACTAACGCCAACCCTACACATTACCCTAACCCGTACCCTAATCCTAACACATACACTAACACTACACGTGCCCTAACCGGTACCCTGACCATAACAGTTTTCCGTACACTCACCTGTACCCTAAACCATACCGTTTGCTATCCTTAACCCTAGACCTAAACGTAAAGCTAACCCCATCCCTAAACCTTACCCTAACGCGTACCCAATCCTAACCAGTACACTAACACTAATCCGTGCCTTAACACTTACCCTGACCCTAACACTTTTCCATCCCCACACCTGAACCCTAAACCTTACCATTCACTAACCCTAACCCTAGGTCTAAACCTAACCCTAAACACAACCCCAACCCTACACCTAACCCTAACATGTACCGTAATCCTAATCCTTAAACTAACACTAAGCTGTGCCCTAACACGAACCCTGGCCCTAACGCATTTCCATACGCTCACCTGTACTCTAATGTTACCTATTCGCTAACCCTAACACTAGTCCTAAACATAAACCTAACCCCAACCCTACACCTTACACTAACCCATACCTTAATCATAACCCACACACTAACACTAACTCGTGCCCTAACACCTACCCTAACCCTACCCCTAACCCTACCCCTAAGCCTACCCCTAACCCTAACACTAACCCTAAAACTAACCCTAAACTTTACCATTTGTTAACCATAACCGAAGTCCCAAACCTAAACCTAACTACAACCCTACTCCTTACCCTAACACGTACACTAATCTTAACCCATACACTAACACTAACCCAATACCGCACACGTACTTTGACAATAAGACATTTCCATATGCTCAGCTGTAACCTAAACCTTACGCATTCACTAAACTTAACCCCACCCCTAACACTAACCATAACGCCAACCCTACCAATTACCCTAACCCGTACCCTAATGCTAACCTGTAAACCCACACTAAACCCTGCCCTAACACGTACCCTGACCCTAACACTTTTCCGTAACCTTACCTGTAACCTACACCTTACCGTTCGCTAACCCTAACCCTAGCCCTAAACGTAGACCAAACCCCAACCGTACACCTTACCCTAACCCGTATGCTAATCCTAAGCCATACACTAACACTGACACGTGTCCTAACACATACACTAACCCTAACACTTTTCTGTACCATCACCTGTACACTAAAACTGACATTTCGCTAACCCTAACCCTAGCCATAAAGCTAACCCTAACCCTAACCCCAACCCTAAACCTTACCCAAACCGTACCCTAATCCTAACCAGTATACTAATACTAAGCCATGTCCTGACACGTACCCTGACCCTAACACTTTTCCGTACCCTCACCTGTACCCTAAACCTTACCCATTCGCTAACCCTAACCCTAGCCCTAGCCCTAGCCCTAACCCTTACCCCAACTCTACCCCTTACCCTCACCCGTACCCTAATCCCAACCCATACACTAACATTAACCCATGCCCTAACACGTACCCTGACCCTAACACTTTTCCGTATCCTCTCCTGTACCCTAAATCTTACAGTTCGCTAACCCTAACCCTAGCCCTAAACATAACTCTCACACCAACCTCACAGCATACCCTAACCTGTACACTAAACTTAACCCGTACAAAAAAACTAACCCATGCCCTCACATGTACTTTGACGGTAACACGTTTCCGTACGCTCCCGTGTACCGTAAACCTTACCCGTTTGCTAACTCTAACCCTAGCCCTAACCCTAACCATAACAACAACCCTACCCATTTCCCTAACCTGTACCCTAATCCTTACCCGTACACTAACACTAATCCATGCCCTAACACGTACCCTGACCCTAACACTTTTCCATACCCACTCCTGTACCCTAAATCTTACCATTCACTAACCCTAACCCTATGTCTAAACCTAACCCTAACCCCAACCCTACACCTAACCCTAACACGTACCCTAATCCGAATCCGTACACTAACACTAACCTGTGCCCTAACATGAACCCTGACCCTAACTCGTTTCCATAAGCTCACCTGTACCCTAAATGTTACCTATTCGCTAACCCTAACCCCAACCCTACACCTAAACATAACCCCAACCCTACACCTTTCCCTAACCCATACCCTAATCCTGACCCGTACACTAACACTAACCCGTGCCCTAACACGTACCCTGACCCTAACACTTTTCCGTATCCTCTCCAGTACCCTAAATCTTACCGTTCGCTAAACCTAGCCCTTTCCCTAAACATAACGCTAACACCCACCTTACACCATACACTAACCCATACACTAATCTTACCCCGTACACCAAAATGAAGCAATGCCCTCACATGTACTTTGACACTAACACGTTTCCGTACCCTCCTGTGTACCGACAACGTTACCTGTTCGCTAACACTAACCCTAGGTCTAAGCCTAACACTATCCACAACCCTACACAAAATCCTAAGCCGTACCCTAATCCTAATCCATACAATAACACTAACCTGTGCCCTAACACCAAGCCTGACCCTAACTCGTTTCCATATGCTTACCTGTACCCTGAATGTTACCTATTCGCTAAACCTAACCCTAACCCTAAACCTAACCCTAACCCCAATCCTACACCTTACCCTAATCCGTACTGTAATCCTAACCCGTACCCTATACTAATCCGTGCCCTCACACATACATGGACCATAACACTTTTCTGTAACCTCACCTGTACCCTAAACCTTACATTTCGCCAACCCTAACCGTAGCCCTAAAGCTAAATCTAACTCCAACCCTACACCTTACCCTAACACGTACACTAATCTTAACCCGTACACTAACACTGACCCATTCCCGCAAATGTATTTTGACCCTAAAACATTTCCGTACCCTCCCCTGTAACCTAAACCTTACCCAGTCGCTAACCCTAACCCTAGCTCTAAATCTAACCCTAACGCCAACCCTACATCTTCCCCTAAACAATACCCTAAACCTAAACCGTACACTGACACTAACCAGTGCCCTGAAACGTACCCTGACCCTAACACTTTTCCATACCCTCACCTGCACGCTAAACCTAATCGTTAGGTAACCCTAACTGTAGACTTAAACCTAACCCTAACACCAACCCTACACCCTATTCTAACCCGTACCCTATATTTAACCCTAACACTAACCCATGCCCTCACACGTACTTTGACACTAAAACGTCTCCATACACTCACATGTACCATAAGCCTTAACCGTTCACTAAACCTATCCCTAACCTTAACGCCAACCCTAACCATTACCCTAACCCATACCCTAATCCTAACAATACATTAACACTAACACGTTTCCTAACACATAACCTGACCCAAATGCTTTTCCGTACCCTCAACTGTACCCTAAAACTTACCCGTTCACTAACCCTAAGCCTAGCCCTAAACCTAACCCTAACCCCAACCCCACACCTTACCCTAAACTGTACGCTAATCCTGACACGTACACTGACACTAACAGGTGTCCTAACACATACCCTGACTCTAAAAGGTTTCCGTACCCTCACCTGTACCCTGAACCTTACTGGTTCACTACCCGTATCCCTAGCCCTAAACAAAACGCTAACACCAACCCTACACCATACCCTAACCCGTACACTAATCTTGACCCGTACACCAAAATTATGCAATGCCATCACACGTACTTTGACACTAACAGGTTTCTGTACACTCATGTACCATAAAACTTACCTGTTCGCTAACTCTAACCCTAGCCCTAAACGTAAACCTAACGCCAACCCTACACATTACCCTAACCCGTACCCTAATCCTAACCCATACACTAACACTACACGTGCCCTAACAGGTACCCTGACCATAACAGTTTTCCGTACACTCACCAGTACCCTAAACCATACCGTTTGCTATCCTTAACCCTAGACCTAAACGTAAAGCTAACCCCATCCCTAAACCTTACCCTAACGCATACCCAATCCTAACCAGTACACTAACACTAATCCATGCCTTAACACTTACCCTGACCCTAACACTTTTCCATACCCACACCTGAACCCTAAACCTTACCATTCACTAACCCTAACCCTAGGTCTAAACCTAACCCTAAACGCAACCCCAACGCTACACCTAACCCTAACATGTACCGTAATCCTAATCCTTAAACTAACACTAAGCTGTGCCCTAACACGAACCCTGGCCCTAACGCATTTCCATACGCTCACCTGTACTCTAATGTTACCTATTCGCTAACCCTAACACTAGTCCTAATCCTAAACCTAACCCCAACCCTACACCTTACCCTAACCCATACCCTAATCATAAACTATACACTAACACTAACTCGTGCCCTAACACCTACCCTAACCCTACCCCTAACCCTACCCCTTACCCTAACTCTAACCCTAACACTAACCCTAACACTAACCCTAAACTTTACCATTTGTTAACCATAACCCTAGCCCCAAACCTAAACCTAACTACAACCCTACTCCTTACCCTAACACGTACACTAATCTTAACCCGTACACTAACACTAACCCAATACCGCACACGTACTTTGACAATAAGACATTTCCATATGCTCAGCTGTAACCTAAACCTTACGCATTCACTAAACTTAACCCCACCCCTAACACTAACCATAACGCCAACCCTACCAATTACCCTAATCCGTACCCTAATCCTAACCTGTAAACCCACACTAAACCCTGCCCTAACACCACTACACTAACACTAATCCGTGCCTTAACACTTACCCTGACCCTAACACTTTTCCGTACCCTTACCTGTAACCTACACCTTACCGTTCGCTAACCCTAACCCTAGCCCTAAACGGAGACCAAACCCCAACCGTACACCTTACCCTAACCCGTATGCTAATCCTAAGCCATACACTAACACTGACACGTGTCCGAACACATACACTAACCCTAACACTTTTCTGTACCATTACCTGTACCCTAAACCTGACATTTCGCTAACCCTAACCCTAGCCATAAAGCTAACCCTAACCCTAACCCCAACCCTAAACCTTACCCAAACCGTACCCTAATCCTAACCAGTATACTAATACTAAGCCATGTCCTGAGACGTACCCTGACCCTAACACTTTTCCGTACCCTCACCTGTACCCTAAACCTTACCCATTCGCTAACCCTCACCCTAGCCCTAGCCCTAGCCCTAACCCTAACCCCAACTCTTCCCCTTACCCTCACCCTTACCCTAATCCCAACCCATACACTAACATTAACCCATGCCCTAACACGTACCCTGACCCTAACACTTTTCCGTACCCTCTCCTGTACCCTAAATCTTACAGTTCGCTAACCCTAACCCTAGCCCTAAACAACTCTCACACGAACCTCACAGCATACCCTAACCTGTACACTAATCTTAACCCGTACAAAAAAACTAACCCATGCCCTCACATGTACTTTGACGGTAACAAGTTTCCGTACGCTCCCGTGTACCATAAACCTTAACCGTTTGCTAACTCTAACCCTAGCCCTAACCCTAACCATAACAACAACCCTACCCATTTCCCTAACCTGTACCCTAATCCTTACCCGTACACTAACACTAATCCATGCCCTAACACGTACCCTGACCCTAACACTTTTCCATACCCACTCCTGTACCCTAAATCTTACCATTCACTAACCCTAACCCTATGTCTAAAACTAACCCTAACCCCAACCCTACACCTAACCCTAACACGTACCCTAATCCGAATCCGTACACTAACACTAACCTGTGCCCTAACATGAACCCTGACCCTAACTCGTTTCCATAAGCTCACCTGTACCCTAAATGTTACCTATTCGCTAACCCTAACCCCAACCCTACACCTAAACATAACCCCAACCCTACACCTTTCCCTAACCCATACCCTAATCCTGACCCGTACACTAACACTAACCCGTGCCCTAACACGTACCCTGACCCTAACACTTTTCCGTATCCTCTCCAGTACCCTAAATCTTACCGTTCGCTAAACCTAGCCCTTTCCCTAAACATAACGCTAACACCCACCTTACACCATACACTAACCCATACACTAATCTTACCCCGTACACCAAAATGAAGCAATGCCCTCACATGTACTTTGACACTAACACGTTTCCGTACCCTCCTGTGTACCGACAACCTTACCTGTTCGCTAACACTAACCCTAGGTCTAAGCCTAACACTATCCACAACCCTACACAAAATCCTAAGCCGTACCCTAATCCTAATCCGTACAATAACACTAACCTGTGCCCTAACACCAAGCCTGACCCTAACTCGTTTCCATATGCTTACCTGTACCCTGAATGTTACCTATTCGCTAACCCTAACCCTAACCCTAAACCTAACCCTAACCCCAATCCTACACCTTACCCTAATCCGTACTGTAATCCTAACCCGTACCCTATACTAATCCGTGCCCTGACACATACATGGACCATAACACTTTTCTGTAACCTCACCTGTACCCTAAACCTTACATTTCGCCAACCCTAACCCTAGCCCTAAAGCTAAATCTAACTCCAACCCTACACCTTACCCTAACACGTACACTAATCTTAACCCGTACACTAACACTGACCCATTCCCGCAAATGTATTTTGACCCTAAAACATTTCCGTACCCTCCCCTGTAACCTAAACCTTACCCGGTCGCTAACCCTAACCCTAGCTCTAAATCTAACCTTAACGCCAACCCTACACCTTACCCTAAACAATACCCTAAACCTAAACCGTACACTGACACTAACCAGTGCCCTGAAACGTACCCTGACCCTAACACTTTTCCATACCCTCACCTGCACGCTAAACCTAATCGTTAGGTAACCGTAACTGTAGACTTAAACCTAACCCTAACACCAACCCTACACCCTATTCTAACCCGTACCCTATATTTAACCCTAACACTAACCCATGCCCTCACACGTACTTTGACACTAAAACGTCTCCATACACTCACATGTACCATAAGCCTTAATCATTCACTAAACCTATCCCTAACCCTAACGCCAACCCTAACCATTACCCTAACCCATACCCTAATCCTAACCATACATTAACACTAACACGTTTCCTAACACATACCTGACCCAAATGCTTTTCCGTACCCTCAACTGTACCCTAAAACTTACCCGTTCACTAACCCTAAGCCTAGCCCTAAACCTAACCCTAACCCCAACCCCACACCTTACCCTAAACTGTACGCTAATCCTGACACGTACACTGACACTAACAGGTGTCCTAACACATACCCTGACTCTAAAAGGTTTCCGTACCCTCACCTGTACCCTGAACCTTACTGGTTCACTAACCGTAACCTAGCCCTAAACATAACGCTAACACCAACCCTACACTATACCCTAACCTGTACACTAATCTTGACCCGTACACCAAAATTATGCAATGCCATCACACGTACTTGGACACTAACACGTTTCCGTACACTCATGTACCATAAAACTTACCTGTTCGCTAACTCTAACCCTAGCCCTAAACTTAACCCTAACGCCAACCCTACACATTACCCTAACCCGTACCCTAATCCTAACCCATACACTAACACTACACGTGCCCTAACAGGTACCCTGACCATAACAGTTTTCCGTACACTCACCAGTACCCTAAACCATACCGTTTGCTATCCTTAACCCTAGACCTAAACGTAAAGCTAACCCCATCCCTAAACCTTACCCTAACGCGTACCCAATCCTAACCAGTACACTAACACTAATCCGTGCCTTAACACTTACCCTGACCCTAACACTTTTCCATACCCACACCTGAACCCTAAACCTTACCATTCACTAACCCTAACCCTAGGTCTAAACCTAAGCCTAAACGCAACCCCAACCCTACACCTAACCCTAACATGTACCGTAATCCTAATCCTTAAACTAACACTAAGCTGTGCCCTAACACGAACCCTGGCCCTAACGCATTTCCATATGCTCACCTGTACTCTAATGTTACCTATTCGCTAACCCTAACACTAGTCCTAAACCTAAACCTAACCCCAACCCTACACCTTACCCTAACCCATACCCTAATCATAACCCATACACTAACACTAACTCGTGCCCTAACACCTACCCTAACCCTACCCCTAACCCTACCCCTAACCCTAACCCTAACCCTAACACTAACCCTAACACTAACCCTAAACTTTACCATTTGTTAACCATAACCCTAGCCCCAAACCTAAACCTAACTACAACCCTATTCCTTACCATAACATGTACACTAATCTTAACCCGTACACTAACACTAACCCAATACCGCACACGTACTTTGATAATAAGACATTTCCATATGCTCAGCTGTAACCTAAACCTTACGCATTCACTTAAGTTAACCCCTCCTCTAACACTAACCATAACGCCAACCCTACCAATTACCCTAACCCGTACCCTAATCCTAACCTGTAAACCCACACTAAACCCTGCACTAACACGTACCCTGACCCTAACACTTTTCCGTAACCTTACCTGTAACCTACACCTTACCGTTCGTTAACCCTAACCCTAGCCCTAAACGTAGACCAAACCCCAACCGTACACCTTACCCTAACCCGTATGCTAATCCTAAGCCATACACTAACACTGACACGTGTCCTAACACATACACTAACCCTAACACTTTTCTGTACCATCACCTGTACCCTAAACCTGACATTTCGCTAACCCTAACCCTAGCCATAAAGCTAACCCTAACCCTAACCCCAACCCTAAACCTTACCCAAACCGTACCCTAATCCTAACCAGTATACTAATACTAAGCCATGTCCTGACACGTACCCTGACCCTAACACTTTTCCGTACCCTCACCTGTACCCTAAACCTTACCCATTCGCTAACCCGAACCCTAGCCCTAGCCCTAGCCCTAACCCTAACCCCAACTCTACCCCTTACCCTCACCCGTACCCTAATCCCAACCCATACACTAACATTAACCCATGCCCTAACACGTACCCTGACCCTAACACTTTTCCGTATCCTCTCCTTTACCCTAAATCTTACAGTTCGCTAACCCTAACCCTAGCCCTAAACATAACTCTCACACCAACCTCACAGCATACCCTAACCTGTACACTAAACTTAACCCGTACAAAAAAACTAACCCATGCCCTCACATGTACTTTAACGGTAACACGTTTCCGTACGCTCCCGTGTACCGTAAACCTTACCCGTTTGCTAACTCTAACCCTAGCCCTAACCCTAACCATAACAACAACCCTACACATTTCCCTAACCTGTACCCTAATCCTTACCCGTACACTAACACTAATCCATGCCCTAACACGTACCCTGACCCTAACACTTTTCCATACCCACTCCTGTACCCTAAATCTTACCATTCACTAACCCTAACCCTATGTCTAAACCTAACCCTAACCCCAACCCTACACCTAACCCTAACACGTACCCTAATCCGAATCCGTACACTAACACTAACCTGTGCCCTAACATGAACCCTGACCCTAACTCGTTTCCATAAGCTCACCTGTACCCTAAATGTTACCTATTCGCTAACCCTAACCCCAACCCTACTCCTAAACATAACCCCAACCCTACACCTTTCCCTAACCCATACCCTAATCCTGACTCGTACACTAACACTAACCCGTGCCCTAACACGTACCCTGACCCTAACACTTTTCCGTATCCTCTCCAGTACCCTAAATCTTACCGTTCGCTAAACCTAGCCCTTTCCCTAAACATAACGCTAACACCCACCTTACACCATACACTAACCCATACACTAATCTTACCCCGTACACCAAAATGAAGCAATGCCCTCACATGTACTTTGACACTAACACGTTTCCGTACCCTCCTGTGTACCGACAACCTTACCTGTTCGCTAACACTAACCCTAGGTCTAAGCCTAACACTATCCACAACCGTACACAAAATCCTAAGCCGTACCCTAATCCTAATCCGTACAATAACACTAACCTGTGCCCTAACACCAAGCCTGACCCTAACTCGTTTCCATATGCTTACCTGTACCCTGAATGTTACCTATTCGCTAACCCTAACCCTAACCCTAAACCTAACCCTAACCCCAATCCTACACCTTACCCTAATCCGTACTGTAATCCTAACCCGTACCCTATACTAATCCGTGCCCTGACACATACATGGACCATAACACTTTTCTGTAACCTCACCTGTACCCTAAACCTTACATTTCGCCAACCCTAACCCTAGCCCTAAAGCTAAATCTAACTCCAACCCTACACCTTACCCTAACACGTACACTAATCTTAACCCGTACACTAACACTGACCCATTCCCGCAAATGTATTTTGACCCTAAAACATTTCCGTACCCTCCCCTGTAACCTAAACCTTACCCGGTCGCTAACCCTAACCCTAGCTCTAAATCTAAGCCTAACGCCAACCCTACACCTTACCCTAAACAATACCCTAAACCTAAACCGTACACTGACACTAACCAGTGCCCTGAAACGTACCGTGACCCTAACACTTTTCCATACCCTCACCTGCACGCTAAAACTAATCGTTAGGTAACCCTAACCGTAGACTTAAACCTAACCCTAACACCAACCCTACACCCTATTCTAACCCATACCCTATATTTAACCCTAACACTAACCCATGCCCTCACACGTACTTTGACACTAAAACGTCTCCATACACTTACATGTACCATAAGCCTTAATCATTCACTAAACCTATCCCTAACCCTAACGCCAACCCTAACCATTACCCTAACCCATACCCTAATCTTAACCATACATTAACACTAACACGTTTCCTAACATATAACCTGACCCAAATGCTTTTCCGTACCCTCAACTGTACCCTAAAACTTACCCGTTCACTAACCCTAAGCCTAGCCCTAAACCGAAACCTAACCACAACCCCACACCTTACCCTAAACTGTACGCTAATCCTGACACGTACACTGACACTAACAGGTGTCCTAACACATACCCTGACTCTAAAAGGTTTCCGTACCTTTTAGACCTGTACCCTGAACCTTACTGGTTCACTAACCGTAACCTAGCCCTAAACATAACGCTAATACCAACCCTACACCATACCCTAACCCGTACACTAATCTTGACCCATACACCTAAATTATGCAATGCCATCACACGTACTTTGACACTAACACGTTTCCGTACACTCATGTACCATAAAACTTACCTGTTCGCTAACTCTAACCCTAGCCCTAAACTTAACCCTAATGCCAACCCTACACATTACCCTAACCCGTACCCTAATCCTAACCCATACACTAACACTACACGTGCCCTAACCGGTACCCTGACCATAACAGTTTTCCGTACACTCACCAGTACCCTAAACCATACCGTTTGCTATCCTTAACCCTAGACCTAAACCTAAAGCTAACCCCATCCCAAAACCTTACCCTAAGGCGTACCCAATCCTAACCAGTACACTAACACTAATCCGTGCCTTAACACTTACCCTGACCCTAACACTTTTCCATATCAACACCTGAACCCTAAACCTTACCATTCACTAACCCTAACCCTAGGTCTAAACCTAACCCTAAACGCAACCCCAACCCTACACCTAACCTTAACATGTACCGTAATCCTAATCCTTAAACTAACACTAAGCTGTGCCCTAACACGATCCCTGGCCCTAACGCATTTCCATATGCTCACCTGTACTCTAATGTTACCTATTCGCTAACCCTAACACTAGTCCTAAACCTAAACCTAACCCCAACCCTACACCTTACCCTAACCAATACCCTAATCATAACCCATACACTAACACTAACTCGTGCCCTAACACCTACCCTAACCCTACCCCTAACCCTACCCCTAACCCTAACCCTAACCCTAACACTAACCCTAACACTAACCCTAAACTTTACCATTTGTTAACCATAACCCTAGCCCCAAACCTAAACCTAACTACAACCCTACTCCTTACCCTAACACGTACACTAATCTTAACCCGTACACTAACACTAACCCAATACCACACACGTACTTTGATAATAAGACATTTCCATATGCTCAGCTGTAACCTAAACCTTACGAATTCACTAAACTTAACCCCACCCCTAACACTAACCATAACGCCAACCCTACCAATTACTCTAACCCGTACCCTAATCCTAACCTGTAAACCCACACTAAACCCTGCCCTAACACGTACCCTGACCCTAACACTTTTCCGTAACCTCACCTGTAACCTACACCTTACCGTTCGCTAACCCTAACCCTAGCCCTAAACCTAGACCAAACCCCAACCGTACACCTTACCCTAACCCGTATGCTAATCCTAAGCCATACACTAACACTGACACGTGTCCTAACACATACACTAACCCTAACACTTTTCTGTACCATCAACTGTACCCTAAACCTGACATTTCGCTAACCCTAAACCTAGCCATAAAGCTAACCCTAACCCTAACCCCAACCCTAAACCTTACCCAAACCGTACCCTAATCCTAGCCAGTATACTAATACTAAGCCATGTCCTGACACGTACCCTGACCCTAACACTTTTCCGTACCCTCACCTGTACCCTAAACCTTACCCATTCGCTAAACTTAACCCTAGCCCTAGCCCTAGCCCTAACCCTAACCCCAACCCTACCCCTTACCCTCACCCGTACCCTAATCCCAACCCATACACTAACATTAACCCATGCCCTAACACGTACCCTGACCCTAACACTTTTCCGTATCCTCTCCTGTACCCTAAATCTTACAGTTCGCTAACCCTAACCCTAGCCCTAAACATAACTCTCACACGAACCTCACAGCATACCCTAACCTGTACACTAAACTTAACCCGTACAACAAAACTAACCCATGCCCTCACATGTACTTTTACGGTAACACGTTTCCGTACGCTCCCGTGTACCGTAAACCTTACCCGTTTGCTAACTCTAACCGTAGCCCTAACCCTAACCATAACAACAACCCTACCCATTTCCCTAAACTGTACCCTAATCCTTACCCGTACACTAACACTAATCCATGCCCTAACACGTACCCTGACCCTAACACTTTTCCATACCCACTCCTGTACCCTAAATCTTACCATTCACTAACCCTAACCCTATGTCTAAACCTAACCCTGACCCCAACCCTACACCTAACCCTAACACGTACCCTAATCCGAATCCGTACACTAACACTAACCTGTGCCCTAACATGAACCCTGACCCAAACTCATTTCCATAAGCTCACCTGTACCCTAAATGTTACCTATTCGCTAACCCTAACCCCAACCCTACACCTAAACATAACCCCAACCCTACACCTTTCCCTAACCCATACCCTAATCCTGACCCGTACACTAACACTAACCCGTGCCCTAACACGTACCCTGACCCTAACACTTTTCCGTATCCTCTCCAGTACCCTAAATCTTACCGTTCGCTAAACCTAGCCCTTTCCCTAAACATAACGCTAACACCCACCTTACACCATACACTAACCCATACACTAATCTTACCCCGTACACCAAAATGAAGCAATGCCCTCACATGTACTTTGACACTAACACGTTTCCGTACCCTCCTGTGTACCGACAACCTTACCTGTTCGCTAACACTAACCCTAGGTCTAAGCCTAACACTATCCACAACCCTACACAAAATCCTAAGCCGTACCCTAATCCTAATCCGTACAATAACACTAACCTGTGCCCTAACACCAAGCCTGACCCTAACTCGTTTCCATATGCTTACCTGTACCCTGAATGTTACCTATTCGCTAACCCTAACCCTAACCCTAAACCTAACCCTAACCCCAATCCTACACCTTACCCTAATCCGTACTGTAATCCTAACCCGTACCCTATACTAATCCGTGCCCTGACACATACATGGACCATAACACTTTTCTGTAACCTCACCTGTACCCTAAACCTTACATTTCGCCAACCCTAACCGTAGCCCTAAAGCTAAATCTAACTCCAACCCTACACCTTACCCTAACACGTACACTAATCTTAACCCGTACACTAACACTGACCCATTCCCGCAAAGGTATTTTGACCCTAAAACATTTCCGTACCCTCCCCTGTAACCTAAACCTTACCCGGTCGCTAACCCTAACCCTAGCTCCAAATCTAACCTTAACGCCAACCCTACACCTTACCCTAAACAATACCCTAAACCTAAACCGTACACTGACACTAACCAGTGCCCTGAAACGTACCCTGACCCTAACACTTTTCCATACCCTCACCTGCACGCTAAACCTCATCGTTAGGTAACCCTAACTGTAGACTTAAACCTAACCCTAACACCAACCCTACACCCTATTCTAACCCGTACCCTATATTTAACCCTAACACTAACCCATGCCCTCACACGTACTTTGACACTAAAACGTCTCCATACACTCACATGTACCATAAGCCTTAATCATTCACTAAACCTATCCCTAACCCTAACGCCAACCCTAACCATTACCCTAACCCATACCCTAATCCTAACCATACATTAACACTAACACGTTTCCTAACACATAACCTGACCCAAATGCTTTTCCGTACCCTCAACTGTACCCTAAAACTTACCCGTTCACTAACCCTAAGCCTAGCCCTAAACCTAACCCTAACCCCAACCCCACACCTTACCCTAAACTGTACGCTAATCCTGACACGTACACTGACACTAACAGGTGTCCTAACACATACCCTGACTCTAAAAGTTTTCCGTACCCTCACCTGTACCCTGAACCTTACTGGTTCACTAACCGTAACCTAGTCCTAAACATAACGCTAACACCAACCCTACACTATACCCTAACCTGTACACTAATCTTGACCCATACACCAAAATTATGCAATGCCATCACACGTACTTTGACACTAACACGTATCCGTACACTCATGTACCATAAAACTTACCTGTTCACTAACTCTAACCGTAGCCCTAAACTTAACCCTAACGCCAACCCTACACATTACCCTAACCCGTACCCTAATCCTAACCCATACACTAACACTACACGTGCCCTAACAGGTACCCTGACCATAATAGTTTTCCGTACACTCACCTGTACCCTAAACCATACCGTTTGCTATCCTTAACCCTAGACCTAAACGTAAAGCTAACCCCATCCCTAAACCTTACCCTAACGCGTACCCAATCCTAACCAGTACACTAACACTAATCCGTGCCTTAACACTTACCCTGACCCTAACACTTTTCCATACCCACACCTGAACCCTAAACCTTACCATTCACTAACCCTAACCCTAGGTCTAAACCTAACCCTAAACGCAACCCCAACGCTACACTTAACCCTAACATGTACCGTAATCCTAATCCTTAAACTAACACTAAGCTGTGCCCTAACACGAACCCTGGCCCTAACGCATTTCCATACGCTCACCTGTACTCTAATGTTACCTATTCGCTAACCCTAACACTAGTCCTAAACATAAACCTAACCCCAACCCTACACCTTACCCTAACCCATAACGTAATCATAACCCATACACTAACACTAACTCGTGCCCTAACACCTACCCTAACCCTACCCCTAACCCTAACCCTAACCCTAACACTAACCCTAACACTAACCCTAAACTTTACCATTTGTTAACCATAACCCAAGCCCCAAACCTAAACCTAACTACAACCCTACTCCTTACCCTAACACGTACACTAATCTTAACCCGTACACTAACACTAACCCAATACCGCACACGTACTTTGACAATAAGACATTTCCATATGCTCAGCTGTAACCTAAACCTTACGCATTCACTAAACTTAACCCCACCCCTAACACTAACCATAACGCCAACCCTACCAATTACCCAAACCCGTACCCTAATCCTAACCTGTAAACCCACACTAAACCCTGCCCTAACACGTACCCTGACCCTAACACTTTTCCGTACCCTTACCTGTAACCTACACCTTACCGTTCGCTAACCCTAACCCTAGCCCTAAACGTAGACCAAACTCCAACCGTACACCTTACCCTAACCCGTATGCTAATCCTAAGCCATACACTAACACTGACACGTGTCCTAACACATACACTAACCCTAACACTTTTCTGTACCATCACCTGTACCCTAAACCTGACATTTCACTAACCCTAACCCTAGCCATAAAGCTACCACTAACCCTAACCCCAACCCTAAACCTTACCCAAACCGTACCCTAATCCTAACCAGTATGCTAATACTAAGACATGTCCTGACACGTACCCTGACCCTAACACTTTTCCGTACCCTCACCTGTACCCTAAACCTTACCCATTCGCTAACCCTAACCCTAGCCCTAGCCCTAGCCCTAACCCTAACCCCAACTCTACCCCTTACCCTCACCCGTACCCTAATCCCAACCCATACACTAACATTAACCCATGCCCTAACACGTACCCTGACCCTAACACTTTTCCGTATCCTCTCCTGTACCCTAAATCTTACAGTTCGCTAACCCTAACCCTAGCCCTAAACATAACTCTCACACCAACCTCACAGCATACCCTAACCCGTACAGTAAACTTAACCCGTACAAAAAAACTAACCCATGCCCTCACATGTACTTTGACGGTAACACGTTTCCGTACGCTCCCGTGTACCGTAAACCTTACCCGTTTGCTAACTCTAACCCTAGCCCTAACCCTAACCATAACAACAACCCTACCCATTTCCCTAAACTGTACCCTAATCCTTACCCGTACACTAACACTAATCCATGCCCTAACACGTACCCTGACCCTAACACTTTTCCATACCCACTCCTGTACCCTAAATCTTACCATTCACTAACCCTAACCCTATGTCTAAACCTAACCCTAACCCCAACCCTACACCTAACCCTAACACGTACCCTAATCCGAATCCGTACACTAACACTAACCTGTGCCCTAACATGAACCCTGACCCTAACTCGTTTCCATAAGCTCACCTGTACCCTAAATGTTACCTATTCGCTAATCCTAACCCCAACCCTACACCTAAACATAACCCCAACCCTACACCTTTCCCTAACCCATACCCTAATCCTGACCCGTACACTAACACTAACCCGTGCCCTAACACGTACCCTGACCCTAACACTTTTCCGTATCCTCTCCAGTACCCTAAATCTTACAGTTCGCTAAACTTAGCCCTTTCCCTAAACATAACGCTAACACCCACCTTACACCATACACTAACCCATACACTAATCTTACCCCGTACACCAAAATGAAGCAATGCCCTCACATGTACGTTGACACTAACACGTTTCTGTACCCTCCTGTGTACCGACAACCTTACCTGTTCGGTAACACTAACCCTAGGTCTAAGTCTAACACTATGCACAACCCTACACAAAATCCTAAGCCGTACCCTAATCCTAATCCGTACAATAACACTAACCTGTGCCCTAACACCAAGCCTGACCCTAACTCGTTTCCAAATGCTTACCTGTACCCTGAATGTTACCTATTCGCTAACCCTAAACCTAACCCTAAACCTAACCCTAACCCCAATCCTACACCTTACCCTAATCCGTACTGTAATCCTAACCCGTACCCTATACTAATCCGTGCCCTGACACATACATGGACCATAACACTTTTCTGTAACCTCACCTGTACCCTAAACCTTACATTTCGCCAACCCTAACCGTAGCCCTAAAGCTAAATCTAACTCCAACCCTACACCTTACCCTAACACGTACACTAACCTTAACCCGTACACTAACACTGACCCATTCCCGCAAATGTATTTTGACCCTAAAACATTTCCGTACCCTCCCCTGTAACCTAAACCTCACCCGGTCACTAACCCTAACCCTAGCTCTAAATCTAACCTTAACGCCAACCCTACACCTTACCCTAAACAATACCCTAAACCTAAACCGTACACTGACACTAACCAGTGCCCTGAAACGTACCATGACCCTAACACTTTTCCATACCCTCACCTGCATGCTAAACCTAATCGTTAGGTAACCCTAACTGTAGACTTAAACCTAACCCTAACACCAACCCTACACCCTATTCTAACCCGTACCCTATATTTAACCCTAACACTAACCCATGCCCTCACACGTACTTTGACACTAAAACGTCTCCATACACTCACATGTACCATAAGCCTTAATCATTCACTAAACCTATCCCTAACCCTAACGCCAACCCTAACCATTACCCTAACCCATACCCTAATCCTAACCATACATTAACACTAACACGTTTCCTAACACATAACCTGACCCAAATGCTTTTCCGTACCCTCAACTGTACCCTAAAACTTACCCGTTCACTAACCCTAAGCCTAGCCCTAAACCTAACCCTAACCCCAACCCCACACCTTACCCTAAACTGTACGCTAATCCTGACACGTACACTGACACTAACAGGTGTCCTAACACATACCCTGACTCTAAAAGGTTTCCGTACCCTCACCTGTACCCTGAACCTTACTGGTTCACTAACCGTAACCTAGCCCTAAACATAACGCTAACACCAACCCTACACTATACCCTAACCTGTACACTAATCTTGACCCATACACCAAAATTATGCAATGCCATCACACGTACTTTGACACTAACACGTATCCGTACACTCATGTACCATAAAACTTACCTGTTCGCTAACTCTAACCGTAGCCCTAAACTTAACCCTAACGCCAACCCTACACATTACCCTAACCCGTACCCTAATCCTAACCCATACACTAACACTACACGTGCCCTAACAGGTACCCTGACCATAACAGTTTTCCGTACACTCACCTGTACCCTAAACCATACCGTTTGCTATCCTTAACCCTAGACCTAAACGTAAAGCTAACCCCATCCCTAAACATTACCCTAACGCGTACCCAATCCTAACCAGTACACTAACACTAATCCGTGCCTTAACACTTACCCTGACCCTAACACTTTTCCATACCCACACCTGAACCCTAAACCTTACCATTCACTAACCCTAACCCTAGGTCTAAACCTAACCCTAAACGCAACCCCAACCCTACACCTAACCCTAACATGTACCGTAATCCTAATCCTTAAACTAACACTAAGCTGTGCCCTAACACGAACCCTGGCCCTAACGCATTTCCATACGCTCACCTGTACTCTAATGTTACCTATTCGCTAACCCTAACACTAGTCCTAAACATAAACCTAATCCCAACCCTACACCTTACCCTAACCCATACCCTAATCATAACCTATACACTAACACTAACTCGTGCCCTAACACCTACCCTAACCCTACTCCTAACCCTACCCCTACCCCTACCCCTAACCCTAACACTAACGCTAAACTTTACCATTTGTTAACCATAACCCAAGCCCCAAACCTAAACCTAACTACAACCCTACTCCTTACCCTAACATGTACACTAATCTTAACCCGTACACTAACACTAACCCAATACTGCACACGTACTTTGACAATAAGACATTTCCATATGCTCAGCTGTAACCTAAACCTTACGCATTCACTAAACTTAACCCCACCCCTAACACTAACCATAACGCCAACCCTACCAATTACCCTAACCCGTACCCTAATCCTAACCTGTAAACCCACACTAAACCCTGCCCTAACACGTACCCTGACCCTAACACTTTTCCGTAACCTTACCTGTAACCTACACCTTACCGTTCGCTAACCCTAACCCTAGCCCTAAACGTAGACCAAACCCCAACCGTACACCTTACCCTAACCCGTATGCTAATCCTAAGCCATACACTAACACTGACACGTGTCCTAACACATACACTAACCCTAACACTTTTCTGTACCATCACCTGTACCCTAAACCTGACATTTCGCTAACCCTAACCCTAGCCATAAAGCTAACCCTAACCCTAACCCCAACCCTAAACCTTACCCAAACCGTACCCTAATCCTAACCAGTATACTAATACTAAGCCATGTCCTGACACGTACCCTGACCCTAACACTTTTCCGTACCCTCACCTGTACCCTAAACCTTACCCATTCGCTAACCCTAACCCTAGCCCTAGCCCTAGCCCTAACCCTAACCCCAACTCTACCCCTTACCCTCACCCGTACCCTAATCCCAACCCATACACTAACATTAACCCATGCCCTAACACGTACCCTGACCCTAACACTTTTCCGTATCCTCTCCTGTACCCTAAATCTTACAGTTCGCTAACCCTAACCCTAGCCCTAAACATAACTCTCACACCAACCTCACAGCATACCCTAACCTGTACACTAAACTTAACCCGTACAAAAAAACTAACCCATGCCCTCACATGTACTTTGACGGTAACACGTTTCCGTACGCTCCCGTGTACCGTAAACCTTACCCGTTTGCTAACTCTAACCCTAGCCCTAACCCTAACCATAACAACAACCCTACCCATTTCCCTAACCTGTACCCTAATCCTTACCCGTACACTAACACTAATCCATGCCCTAACACGTACCCAGACCCTAACACTTTTCCATACCCACTCCTGTACCCTAAATCTTACCATTCACTAACCCTAACCCTATGTCTAAACCTAACCCTAACCCCAACCCTACACCTAACCCTAACACGTACCCTAATCCGCATCCGTACACTAACACTAACCTGTGCCCTAACATGAACCCTGACACTAACTCATTTCCATGAGCTCACCTATACCCTAAACCTTACCCATTCGCTAACCCTAACCCTAGCCCTAGCCCTAGCCCTAACCCTAACCCCAATCCTACCCCTTACCCTCACCCGTACCCTAATCCCAACCCATACACTAACATTAACCCATGCCCTAACACGTACCCTGACCCTAACACTTTTCCGTATCCTCTCCTGTACCTTAAATCTTACAGTTCGCTAACCCTAACCCTAGCCCTAAACATAACTCTCACACCAACCTCACAGCATACCCTAACCCGTACACTAAACTTAACCCGTACTACAAAACTAACCCATGCCCTCACATGTACTTTGACGGTAACACGTTTCCGTACGCTCCCGTGTACCGTAAACCTTACCCGTTTGCTAACTCTAACCCTAGCCCTAACCCTAACCATAACAACAACCCTACCCATTTCCCTAAACTGTACCCTAATCCTTACCCGTACACTAACACTAATCCATGCCCTAACACGTACCCTGACCCTAACACTTTTCCATACCCACTCCTGTACCCTAAATCTTACCATTCACTAACCCTAACCCTATGTCTAAACCTAACCCTAACCCCAACCCTACACCTAACCCTAACACGTACCCTAATCCGAATCCGTACACTAACACTAACCTGTGCCCTAACATGAACCCTGACCCTAACTCATTTCCATAAGCTCACCTGTACCCTAAATGTTACCTATTCACTAACCCTAACCCCAACCCTACACCTAAACATAACCCCAACCCTACACCTTTCCCTAACCCATACCCTAATCCTGACCCGTACACTAACACTAACCCGTGCCCTAACACGTACCCTGACCCTAACACTTTTCCGTATCCTCTCCAGTACCCTAAATCTTACCGTTCGCTAAACCTAGCCCTTTCCCTAAACATAACGCTAACACCCACCTTACACCATACACTAACCCATACACTAATCTTACCCCGTACACCAAAATGAAGCAATGCCCTCACATGTACTTTGACACTAACACGTTTCCGTACCCTCCTGTGTACCGACAACCTTACCTGTTCGCTAACACTAACCCTAGGTCTAAACCTAACACTATCCACAACCCTACACAAAATCCTAAGCCGTACCCTAATCCTAATCCGTACAATAACACTAACCTGTGCCCTAACACCAAGCCTGACCCTAACTCGTTTCCATATGCTTACCTGTACCCTGAATGTTACCTATTCGCTAACGTTAACCCTAACCCTAAACCTAACCCTAACCCCAATCCTACACCTTACCCTAATCCGTACTGTAATCCTAACCCGTACCCTATACTAATCCGTGCCCTGACACATACATGGACCATAACACTTTTCTGTAACCTCACCTGTACCCTAAACCTTACATTTCGCCAACCCTAACCGTAGCCCTAAAGCTAAATCTAACTCCAACCCTACACCTTACCCTAACACGTACACTAATCTTAACCCGTACACTAACACTGACCCATTCCCGCAAATGTATTTTGACCCTAAAACATTTCCGTACCCTCCCCTGTAACCTAAACCTTACCCGGTCGCTAACCCTAACCCTAGCTCTAAATCTAACCTTAACGCCAACCCTACACCTTACCCTAAACAATACCCTAAACTTAAACCGTACACTGACACTAACCAGTGCCCTGAAACGTACCCTGACCCTAACACTTTTCCATACCCTCACCTGCACGCTAAACCTAATCGTTAGGTAACCCTAACTGTAGACTTAAACCTAACCCTAACAGCAACCCTACACCCTATTCTAACCCGTACCCTATATTTAACCCTAACACTAACCCATGCCCTCACACGTACTTTGACACTAAAACGTCTCCATACACTCACATGTACCATAAGCCTTAATCATTCACTAAACCTATCCCTAACCCTAACGCCAACCCTAACCATTACCCTAACCCATACCCTAATCCTAACCATACATTAACACTAACACGTTTCCTAACACATAACCTGACCCAAATGCTTTTCCGTACCCTCAACTGTACCCTAAAACTTACCCGTTCACTAACCCTAAGCCTAGCCCTAAACCTAACCCTAACCCCAACCCCACACCTTACCCTAAACTGTACGCTAATCCTGACACGTACACTGACACTAACAGTTGTCCTAACACATACCCTGACTCTAAAAGGTTTCCGTACCCTCACCTGTACCCTGAACCTTACTGGTTCACTAACCGTAACCTAGCCCTAAACATAACGCTAACACCAACCCTACACTATACCCTAACCTGTACACTAATCTTGACCCATACACCAAAATTATGCAATGCCATCACACGTACTTTGACACTAACACGTATCCGTACACTCATGTACCATAAAACTTACCTGTTCGCTAACTCTAACCGTAGCCCTAAACTTAACCCTAACGCCAACCCTACACATTACCCTAACCCGTACCCTAATCCTAACCCATACACTAACACTACACGTGCCCTAACAGGTACCCTGACCATAACAGTTTTCCGTACACTCACCTGTACCCTAAACCATACCGTTTGCTATCCTTAACCCTAGACCTAAACGTAAAGCTAACCCCATCCCTAAACCTTACCCTAACGCGTACCCAATCCTAACCAGTACACTAACACTAATCCGTGCCTTAACACTTACCCTGACCCTAACACTTTTCCATACCCACACCTGAACCCTAAACCTTACCATTCACTAACCCTAACCCTAGGTCTAAACCTAACCCTAAACGCAACCCCAACCCTACACCTAACCCTAACATGTACCGTAATCCTAATCCTTAAACTAACACTAAGCTGTGCCCTAACACGAACCCTGGCCCTAACGCATTTCCATACGCTCACCTGTACTCTAATGTTACCTATTCGCTAACCCTAACACTAGTCCTAAACATAAACCTAATCCCAACCCTACACCTTACCCTAACCCATACCCTAATCATAACCTATACACTAACACTAACTCGTGCCCTAACACCTACCCTAACCCTACTCCTAACCCTACCCCTACACCTAACCCTAACCCTAACACTAACGCTAAACTTTACCATTTGTTAACCATAACCCAAGCCCCAAACCTAAACCTAACTACAACCCTACTCCTTACCCTAACATGTACACTAATCTTAACCCGTACACTAACACTAACCCAATACTGCACACGTACTTTGACAATAAGACATTTCCATATGCTCAGCTGTAACCTAAACCTTACGCATTCACTAAACTTAACCCCACCCCTAACACTAACCATAACGCCAACCCTACCAATTACCCTAACCCGTACCCTAATCCTAACCTGTAAACCCACACTAAACCCTGCCCTAACACGTACCCTGACCCTAACACTTTTCCGTAACCTTACCTGTAACCTACACCTTACCGTTCGCTAACCCTAACCCTAGCCCTAAACGTAGAGCAAACCCCAACCGTACACCTTACCCTAACCCGTATGCTAATCCTAAGCCATACACTAACACTGACACGTGTCCTAACACATACACTAACCCTAACACTTTTCTGTACCATCACCTGTACCCTAAACCTGACATTTCGCTAACCCTAACCCTAGCCATAAAGCTAACCCTAACCCTAACCCCAACCCTAAACCTTACCCAAACCGTACCCTAATCCTAACCAGTATACTAATACTAAGCCATGTCCTGACACGTACCCTGACCCTAACACTTTTCCGTACCCTCACCTGTACCCTAAACCTTACCCATTCGCTAACCCGAACCCTAGCCCTAGCCCTAGCCCTAACCCTAACCCCAACTCTACCCCTTACCCTCACCCGTACCCTAATCCCAACCCATACACTAACATTAACCCATGCCCTAACACGTACCCTGACCCTAACACTTTTCCGTATCCTCTCCTGTACCCTAAATCTTACAGTTCGCTAACCCTAACCCTAGCCCTAAACATAACTCTCACACCAACCTCACAGCATACCCTAACCTGTACACTAAACTTAACCCGTACAAAAAAACTAACCCATGCCCTCACATGTACTTTGACGGTAACACGTTTCCGTACGCTCCCGTGTACCGTAAACCTTACCCGTTTGCTAACTCTAACCCTAGCCCTAACCCTAACCATAACAACAACCCTACCCATTTCCCTAACCTGTACCCTAATCCTTACCCGTACACTAACACTAATCCATGCCCTAACACGTACCCTGACCCTAACACTTTTCCATACCCACTCCTGTACCCTAAATCTTACCATTCACTAACCCTAACCCTATGTCTAAACCTAACCCTAACCCCAACCCTACACCTAACCCTAACACGTACCCTAATCCGAATCCGTACACTAACACTAACCTGTGCCCTAACATGAACCCTGACACTAACTCATTTCCATAAGCTCACCTATACCCTAAACCTTACCCATTCGCTAACCCTAACCCTAGCCCTAGCCCTAGCCCTAACACTAACCCCAACCCTACCCCTTACCCTCACCCGTACCCTAATCCCAACCCATACACTAACATTAACCCATGCCCTAACACGTACCCTGACCCTAACACTTTTCCGTATCCTCTCCTGTACCTTAAATCTTACAGTTCGCTAACCCTAACCCTAGCCCTAAACATAACTCTCACACCAACCTCACAGCATACCCTAACCCGTACACTAAACTTAACCCGTACTACAAAACTAACCCATGCCCTCACATGTACTTTGACGGTAACACGTTTCCGTACGCTCCCGTGTACCGTAAACCTTACCCGTTTGCTAACTCTAACCCTAGCCCTAACCCTAACCATAACAACAACCCTACCCATTTCCCTAAACTGTACCCTAATCCTTACCCGTACACTAACACTAATCCATGCCCTAACACGTACCCTGACCCTAACACTTTTCCATACCCACTCCTGTACCCTAAATCTTACCATTCACTAACCCTAACCCTATGTCTAAACCTAACCCTAACCCCAACCCTACACCTAACCCTAACACGTACCCTAATCCGAATCCGTACACTAACACTAACCTGTGCCCTAACATGAACCCTGACCCTAACTCATTTCCATAAGCTCACCTGTACCCTAAATGTTACCTATTCACTAACCCTAACCCCAACCCTACACCTAAACATAACCCCAACCCTACACCTTTCCCTAACCCATACCCTAATCCTGACCCGTACACTAACACTAACCCGTGCCCTAACACGTACCCTGACCCTAACACTTTTCCGTATCCTCTCCAGTACCCTAAATCTTACCGTTCGCTAAACCTAGCCCTTTCCCTAAACATAACGCTAACACCCACCTTACACCATACACTAACCCATACACTAATCTTACCCCGTACACCAAAATGAAGCAATGCCCTCACATGTACTTTGACACTAACACGTTTCCGTACCCTCCTGTGTACCGACAACCTTACCTGTTCGCTAACACTAACCCTAGGTCTAAACCTAACACTATCCACAACCCTACACAAAATCCTAAGCCGTACCCTAATCCTAATCCGTACAATAACACTAACCTGTGCCCTAACACCAAGCCTGACCCTAACTCGTTTCCATATGCTTACCTGTACCCTGAATGTTACCTATTCGCTAACCCTAACCCTAACCCTAAACCTAACCCTAACCCCAATCCTACACCTTACCCTAATCCGTACTGTAATCCTAACCCGTACCCTATACTAATCCGTGCCCTGACACATACATGGACCATAACACTTTTCTGTAACCTCACCTGTACCCTAAACCTTACATTTCGCCAACCCTAACCGTAGCCCTAAAGCTAAATCTAACTCCAACCCTACACCTTACCCTAACACGTACACTAATCTTAACCCGTACACTAACACTGACCCATTCCCGCAAATGTATTTTGACCCTAAAACATTTCCGTACCCTCCCCTGTAACCTAAACCTTACCCGGTCGCTAACCCTAACCCTAGCTCTAAATCTAACCTTAACGCCAACCCTACACCTTACCCTAAACAATACCCTAAACTTAATCCGTACACTGACACTAACCAGTGCCCTGAAACGTACCCTGACCCTAACACTTTTCCATACCCTCACCTGCACGCTAAACCTAATCGTTAGGTAACCCTAACTGTAGACTTAAACCTAACCCTAACAGCAACCCTACACCCTATTCTAAACCGTACCCTATATTTAACCCTAACACTAACCCATGCCCTCACACGTACTTTGACACTAAAACGTCTCCATACACTCACATGTACCATAAGCCTTAATCATTCACTAAACCTATCCCTAACCCTAACGCCAACCCTAACCATTACCCTAACCCATACCCTAATCCTAACCATACATTAACACTAACACGTTTCCTAACACATAACCTGACCCAAATGCTTTTCCGTACCCTCAACTGTACCCTAAAACTTACCCGTTCACTAACCCTAAGCCTAGCCCTAAACCTAACCCTAACCCCAACCCCACACCTTACCCTAAACTGTACGCTAATCCTGACACGTACACTGACACTAACAGGTGTCCTAACACATACCCTGACTCTAAAAGGTTTCCGTACCCTCACCTGTACCCTGAACCTTACTGGTTCACTAACCGTAACCTAGCCCTAAACATAACGCTAACACCAACCCTACACTATACCCTAACCTGTACACTAATCTTGACCCATACACCAAAATTATGCAATGCCATCACACGTACTTTGACACTAACACGTATCCGTACACTCATGTACCATAAAACTTACCTGTTCGCTAACTCTAACCGTAGCCCTAAACTTAACCCTAACGCCAACCCTACACATTACCCTAACCCGTACCCTAATCCTAACCCATACACTAACACTACACGTGCCCTAACAGGTACCCTGACCATAACAGTTTTCCGTACACTCACCTGTACCCTAAACCATACCGTTTGCTATCCTTAACCCTAGACCTAAACGTAAAGCTAACCCCATCCCTAAACCTTACCGTAACGCGTACCCAATCCTAACCAGTACACTAACACTAATCCATGCCTTAACACTTACCCTGACCCTAACACTTTTCCCTACCCACACCTGAACCCTAAACCTTACCATTCACTAACCCTAACCCTAGGTCTAAACCTAACCCTAAATGCAACCCCAACCCTACACCTAACCCTAACATGCACCGTAATCCTAATCCTTAAACTAACACTAAGCTGTGCCCTAACACGAACCCTGGCCCTAACGCATTTCCATACGCTCACCTGTACTCTAATGTTACCTATTCGCTAACCCTAACACTAGTCCTAAACATAAACCTAATCCCAACCCTACACCTTACCCTAACCCATACCCTAATCATAACCTATACACTAACACTAACTCGTGCCCTAACACCTACCCTAACCCTACCCCTAAACCTACCCCTACCCCTAACCCTAACCCTAACACTAACGCTAAACTTTACGATTTGTTAACCATAACCCAAGCCGCAAACCTAAACCTAACTACAACCCTACTCCTTACCCTAACATGTACACTAATCTTAACCCTTACACTAACACTAACCCAATACTGCACACGTACTTTGACAATAAGACATTTCCATATGCTCAGCTGTAACCTAAACCTTACGCATTCACTAAACTTAACCCCACCCCTAACACTAACCATAACGCCAACCCTACCAATTACCCTAACCCGTACCCTAATCCTAACCTGTAAACCCACACTAAACCCTGCCCTAACACGTACCCTGACCCTAACACTTTTCCGTAACCTTACCTGTAACCTACACCTTACCGTTCACTAACCCTAACCCTAGCCCTAAACGTAGACCAAACCCCAACCGTACACCTTACCCTAACTCGTATGCTAATCCTAAGCCATACACTAACACTGACACGTGTCCTAACACATACACTAACCCTAACACTTTTCTGTACCAACACCTGTACCGTAAACCTGACATTTCGCTAACCCTAACCCTAGCCATAAAGCTAACCCTAACCCTAACCCCAACCCTAAACCTTACCCAAACCGTACCCTAATCCTAACCAGTATACTAATACTAAGCCATGTCCTGACACGTACCCTGACCCTAACACTTTTCCGTACCCTCACCTGTACCCTAAACCTTACCCATTCGCTAACCCTAACCCTAGCCCTAGCCCTAGCCCTAACCCTAACCCCAACTCTACCCCTTACCCTCACCCGTACCCTAATCCCAACCCATACACTAACATTAACCCATGCCCTAACACGTACCCTGACCCTAACACTTTTCCGTATCCTCTCCTGTACCCTAAATCTTACAGTTCGCTAACCCTAACCCTAGCCCTAAACATAACTCTCACACCAACCTCACAGCATACCCTAACCTGTACACTAAACTTAACCCGTACAAAAAAACTAACACATGCCCTCACATGTACTTTGACGGTAACACGTTTCCGTACGCTCCCGTGTACCGTAAACCTTACCCGTTTGCTAACTCTAACCCTAGCCCTAACCCTAACCATAACAACAACCCTACCCATTTCCCTAACCTGTACCCTAATCCTTACCCGTACACTAACACTAATCCATGCCCTAACACGTACCCTGACCCTAACACTTTTCCATACCCACTCCTGTACCCTAAATCTTACCATTCACTAACCCTAACCCTATGTCTAAACCTAACCCTAACCCCAACCCTACACCTAACCCTAACACGTACCCTAATCCGAATCCGTACACTAACACTAACCTGTGCCCTAACATGAACCCTGACCCTAACTCGTTTCCATAAGCTCACCTGTACCCTAAATGTTACCTATTCGCTAACCCTAACCCCAACCCTACTCCTAAACATAACCCCAACCCTACACCTTTCCCTAACCCATACCCTAATCCTGACCCGTACACTAACACTAACCCGTGCCCTAACACGTACCCTGACCCTAACACTTTTCGGTATCCTCTCCAGTACCCTAAATCTTACCGTTCGCTAAACCTAGCCCTTTCCCTAAACATAACGCTAACACCCACCTTACACCATACACTAACCCATACACTAATCTTACCCCGTACACCAAAATGAAGCAATGCCCTCACATGTACTTTGACACTAACACGTTTCCGTACCCTCCTGTGTACCGACAACCTTACCTGTTCGCTAACACTAACCCTAGGTCTAAGCCTAACACTATCCACAACCCTACACAAAATCCTAAGCCGTACCCTAATCCTAATCCGTACAATAACACTAACCTGTGCCCTAACTCGTTTCCATATGCTTACCTGTACCCTGAATGTTACCTATTCGCTAACTCTAACCCTAACCCTAAACCTAACCCTAACCCCAATCCTACACCTTACCCTAATCCGTACTGTAATCCTAATCCGTACCCTATACTAATCCGTGCCCTGACACATACATGGACCATAACACTTTTCTGTAACCTCACCTGTACCCTAAACCTTACATTTCGCCAACCCTAACCGTAGCCCTAAAGCTAAATCTAACTCCAACCCTACACCTTACCCTAACACGTACACTAATCTTAACCCGTACACTAACACTGACCCATTCCCGCAAATGTATTTTGACCCTAAAACATTTCCGTACCCTCCCCTGTAACCTAAACCTTACCCGGTCGCTAACCCTAACCCTAGCTCTAAATCTAACCTTAACGCCAACCCTACACCTTACCCTAAACAATACCCTAAACCTAAACCGTACACTGACACTAACCAGTGCCCTGAAACGTACCCTGACCCTAACACTTTTCCATACCCTCACCTGCACGCTAAACCTAATCGTTAGGTAACCCTAACTGTAGACTTAAACCTAACCCTAACACCAAACCTACACCCTATTCTAACCTGTACCCTATATTTAACCCTAACACTAACCCATGCCCTCACACGTACTTTGACACTAAAACGTCTCCATACACTCACATGTACCATAAGCCTTAATCATTCACTAAACCTATCCCTAACCCTAACGCCAACCCTAACAATTACCCTAACCCATACCCTAATCCTAACCATACATTAACACTAACACGTTTCCTAACACATAACCTGACCCAAATGCTTTTCCGTACCCTCAACTGTACCCTAAAACTTACCAGTTCACTAACCCTAAGCCTAGCCCTAAACCTAACCCTAACCCCAACCCCACACCTTACCCTAAACTGTACGCTAATCCTGACACGTACACTGACACTAACAGGTGTCCTAACACATACCCTGACTCTAAAAGTTTTCCGTACCCTCACCTGTACCCTGAACCTTAGTGGTTCACTAACCGTAACCTAGCCCTAAACATAACGCTAACACCAACCCCACACTATACCCTAACCTGTACACTAATCTTGACCCATACACCAAAATTATGCAATGCCATCACACGTACTTTGACACTAACAAGTTTTCGTACACTCATGTACCATAAAACTTACCTGTTCGCTAACTCTAACCGTAGCCCTAAACTTAACCCTAACGCCAACCCTACATATTACCCTAACACGTACCCTAATCCTAACCCATACACTAACACTACACGTGACCTAACAGGTACCCTGACCATAACAGTTTTCCGTACACTCACCTGTATCCTAAACCATACCGTTTGCTATCCTTAACCCTAGACCTAAACGTAAAGCTAAACCCATCCCTAAACCTTACCCTAACGCGTACCCAATCCTAACCAGTACACTAACACTAATCCGTGCCTTAACACTTACCCTGACCCTAACACTTTTCCATACCCACACCTGAACCCTAAACCTTACCATTCACTAACCCTAACCCTAGGTCTAAACCTAAAACTAAACGCAATCCCAACCCTACACCTAACCCTAACATGTACCATAATCCTAATCCTTAAACTAACACTAAGCTGTGCCCTAACACGAACCCTGGCCCTAACGCATTTCCATACGCTCACGTGTACTCTAATGTTACCTATTCGCTAACCCTAACACTAGTCCTAAACCTAAACCTAACCCCAACCCTACACCTTACCCTAACCCATCCCCTAATCATAACCCATACACTAACACTAACTCGTGCCCTAACACCTACCCTAACCCTACCCCTAACCCTACCCCTAACCCTAACCCTAACCCTAACACTAACCCTAACACTAACCCTAAACTTTACCATTTGTTAACCATAACCCTAGCCCCAAACCTAAACCTAACTACAACCCTACTCCTTACCCTAACACGTACAGTAATCTTAACCCGTACACTAACACTAACCCAATACCGCACACGTACTTTGATAATAAGACATTTCCATATGCTCAGCTGTAACCTAAACCTTACGCATTCACCAAACTTAACCCCACCCCTAACACTAACCATAACGCCAAACCTACCAATTACTCTAACCCGTACCCTAATCCTAACCTGTAAACCCACACTAAACCCTGCCCTAACACGTACCCTGACCCTAACACTTTTCCGTAACCTCACCTGTAACCTACACCTTACCGTTCGCTAACCCTAACCCTAGCCCTAAACCTAGACCAAACCCCAACCGTACACCTTACCCTAACCCGTATGCTAATCCTAAGCCATACACTAACACTGACACGTGTCCTAACACATACACTAACCCTAACACTTTTCTGTACCATCACCTGTACCCTAAACCTGACATTTCACTAACCCTAACCCTAGCCATAAAGCTAACCCTAACCCTAACCCCAACCCTAAACCTTACCCAAACCGTACCCTAATCCTAGCCAGTATACTAATACTAAGCCATGTCCTGACACGTACCCTGACCCTAACACTTTTCCGTACCCTCACCTGTACCCTAAACCTTACCCATTCGCTAACCCTAACCCTAGCCCTAGCCCTAGCCCTAACCCTAACCCCAACTCTACCCCTTACCCTCACCCGTACCCTAATCCCAACCCATACACTAACATTAACCCATGCCCTAACACGTACCCTGACCCTAACACTTTTCCGTATCCTCTCCTGTACCCTAAATCTTACAGTTCGCTAACCCTAACCCTAGCCCTAAACATAACTCTCACACCAACCTCACAGCATACCCTAACCTGTACACTAAACTTAACCCGTACAAAAAAACTAACCCATGCCCTCACATGTACTTTGACGGTAACACGTTTCCGTACGCTCCCGTGTACCGTAAACCTTACCCGTTTGCTAACTCTAACCGTAGCCCTAACCCTAACCATAACAACAACCCTACCCATTTCCCTAAACTGTACCCTAATCCTTACCCGTACACTAACAATAATCCATGCCCTAACACGTACCCTGACCCTAACACTTTTCCATACCCCCTCCTGTACCCTAAATCTTACCATTCACTAACCCTAACCCTATGTCTAAACCTAACCCTAACCCCAACCCTACACCTAACCCTAACACGTACCCTAATCCGAATCCGTACACTAAAACTAACCTGTGCCCTAACATGAACCCTGACCCAAACTCATTTCCATAAGCTCACCTGTACCCTAAATGTTACCTATTCGCTAACCCTAACCCCAACCCTACACCTAAACATAACCCCAACCCTACACCTTTCCCTAACCCATACCCTAATCCTGACCCGTACACTAACACTAACCCGTGCCCTAACACGTACCCTGACCCTAACACTTTTCCGTATCCTCTCCAGTACCCTAAATCTTACCGTTCGCTAAACCTAGCCCTTTCCCTAAACATAACGCTAACACCCACCTTACTCCATACACTAACCCATACACTAATCTTACCCCGTACACCAAAATGAAGCAATGCCCTCACATGTACTTTGACACTAACACGTTTCCGTACCCTCCTGTGTACCGACAACCTTACCTGTTCGCTAACAATAACCCTAGGTCTAAGCCTAACACTATCCACAACCCTACACAAAATCCTAAGCCGTACCCTAATCCTAATCCGTACAATAACACTAACCTGTGCCCTAACACCAAGCCTGACCCTAACTCGTTTCCATATGCTTACCTGTACCCTGAATGTTACCTATTCGCTAACCCTAACCCTAACCCTAAACCTAACCCTAACCCCAATCCTACACCTTACCCTAATCCGTACTGTAATCCTAACCCGTACCCTATACTAATCCGTGCCCTGACACATACATGGACCATAACACTTTTCTGTAACCTCACCTGTACCCTAAACCTTACATTTCGCCAACCCTAACCGTAGCCCTAAAGCTAAATCTAACTCCAACCCTACACCTTACCCTAACACGTACACTAATCTTAACCCGTACACTAACACTGACCCATTCCCGCAAATGTATTTTGACCCTAAAACATTTCCGTACCCTCCCCTGTAACCTAAACCTTACCCGGTCGCTAACCCTAACCCTAGCTCTAAATCTAACCTTAACGCCAAACCTACACCTTACCCTAAACAATACCCTAAACTTAAACCGTACACTGACACTAACCAGTGCCCTGAAACGTACCCTGACCCTAACACTTTTCCATACCCTCACCTGCACGCTAAACCTAATCGTTAGGTAACCCTAACTGTAGACTTAAACCTAACCCTAACACCAACCCTACACCCTATTCTAACCCGTACCCTATATTTAACCCTAACACTAACCCATGCCCTCACACGTACTTTGACACTAAAACGTCTCCATACACTCACATGTACCATAAGCCTTAATCATTCACTAAACCTATCCCTAACCCTAACGCCAACCCTAACCATTACCCTAACCCATACCCTAATCCTAACCATACATTAACACTAACACGTTTCCTAACACATAACCTGACCCAAATGCTTTTCCGTACCCTCAACTGTACCCTAAAACTTACCCGTTCACTAACCCTAAGCCTAGCCCTAAACCTAACCCTAACCCCAACCCCACACCTTACCCTAAACTGTACGCTAATCCTGACACGTACACTGACACTAACAGGTGTCCTAACACATACCCTGACTCTAAAAGGTTTCCGTACCCTCACCTGTACCCTGAACCTTACTGGTTCACTAACCGTAACCTAGCCCTAAACATAACGCTAACACCAACCCTACACTATACCCTAACCTGTACACTAATCTTGACCCATACACCAAAATTATGCAATGCCATCACACGTACTTTGACACTAACACGTATCCGTACACTCATGTACCATAAAACTTACCTGTTCGCTAACTCTAACCGTAGCCCTAAACTTAACCCTAACGCCAACCCTACACATTACCCTAACCCGTACCCTAATCCTAACCCATACACTAACACTACACGTGCCCTAACAGGTACCCTGACCATAACAGTTTTCCGTACACTCACCTGTACCCTAAACCATACCGTTTGCTATCCTTAACCCTAGACGTAAACGTAAAGCTAACCCCATCCCTGAAACTTACCCTAACGCGTACCCAATCCTAACCAGTACACTAACACTAATCCGTGCCTTAACACTTACCCTGACCCTAACACTTTTCCATACCCACACCTGAACCCTAAACCTTACCATTCACTAACCCTAACCCTAGGTCTAAACCTAACCCTAAACGCAACCCCAACCCTACACCTAACCCTAACATGTACCGTAATCCTAATCCTTAAACTAACACTAAGCTGTGCCCTAACACGAACCCTGGCCCTAACGCATTTCCATACGCTCACCTGTACTCTAATGTTACCTATTCGCTAACCCTAACACTAGTCCTAAACATAAACCTAATCCCAACCCTACACCTTACCCTAACCCATACCCTAATCATAACCTATACACTAACACTAACTCGTGCCCTAACACCTACCCTAACCCTACCCCTAACCCTACCCCTAACCCTAACCCTAACCCTAATACTAACCCTAACACTAACGCTAAACTTTACCATTTGTTAACCATAACCCAAGCCCCAAACCTAAACCTAACTACAACCCTACTCCTTACCCTAACATGTACACTAATCTTAACCCATACACTAACACTAACCCAATACCGCACACGTACTTTGACAATAAGACATTTCCATATGCTCAGCTGTAACCTAAACCTTACGCATTCACTAAACTTAACCCCACCCCTAACACTAACCCTAACGCCAACCCTACCAATTACCCTAATCCGTACCCTAATCCTAACCTGTAAACCCACACTAAACCCTGCCCTAACACGTACCCTGACCCTAACACTTTTCCGTAACCTTACCTGTAACCTACACCTTACCGTTCGCTAACCCTAACCCTAGCCCTAAACGTAGACCAAACCCCAACCGTACACCTTACCCTAACCCGTATGCTAATCCTAAGCCATACACTAACACTGACACGTGTCCTAACACATACACTAACCCTAACACTTTTCTGTACCATCACCTGTACCCTAAACCTGACATTTCGCTAACCCTAACCCTAGCCATAAAGCTAACCCTAACCCTAACCCCAACCCTAAACCTTACCCAAACCGTACCCTAATCCTAACCAGTATACTAATACTAAGCCATGTCCTGACACGTACCCTGACCCTAACACTTTTCCGTACCCTCACCTGTACCCTAAACCTTACCCATTCGCTAACCCTAACCCTAGCCCTAGCCCTAGCCCTAACCCTAACCCCAACTCTACCCCTTACCCTCACCCGTACCCTAATCCCAACCCATACACTAACATTAACCCATGCCCTAACACGTACCCTGACCCTAACACTTTTCCGTATCCTCTCCTGTACCCTAAATCTTACAGTTCGCTAACCCTAACCCTAGCCCTAAACAGAACTCTCACACCAACCTCACAGCATACCCTAACCTGTACACTAAACTTAACCCGTACAAAAAAACTAACCCATGCCCTCACATGTACTTTGACGGTAACACGTTTCCGTACGCTCCCGTGTACCGTAAACCTTACCCGTTTGCTAACTCTAACCCTAGCCCTAACCCTAACCATAACAACAACCCTACCCATTTCCCTAACCTGTATCCTAATCCTTACCCGTACACTAACACTAATCCATGCCCTAACACGTACCCTGACCCTAACACTTTTCCATACCCACTCCTGTACCCTAAATCTTACCATTCACTAACCCTAACCCTATGTCTAAACCTAACCCTAACCCCAACCCTACGCCTAACCCTTACACGTACCCTAATCCGAATCCGTACACTAACACTAACCTCTGCCCTAACATGAACCCTGACCCTGACTCGTTTCCATTAGCTCACCTGTACCCTAAATGTTACCTATTCACTAACCCTAACCCCAACCCTACTCCTAAACATAACCCCAACCCTACACCTTTCCCTAACCCATACCCTAATCCTGACCCGTACACTAACACTAACCCGTGCCCTAACACGTACCCTGACCCTAACACTTTTCCGTATCCTCTCCAGTACCCTAAATCTTACCGTTCGCTAAACCTAGCCCTTTCCCTAAACATAACACTAACACCCACCTTACACCATACACTAACCCATACACTAATCTTTCCCCGTACACCAAAATGAAACAATGCCCTCACATGTACTTTGACACTAACACGTTTCCGTACCCTCCTGTGTACCGACAACCTTACCTGTTCGCTAACACTAACCCTAGGTCTAAGCCTAACACTATCCACAACCCTACACAAAATCCTAAGCCGTACCCTAATCCTAATCCGTACAATAACACTAACCTGTGCCGTAACACCAAGCCTGACCCTAACTCGTTTCCATATGCTTACCTGTACCCTGAATGTTACCTATTCGCTAACCCTAACCCTAACCCTAAACCTAACCCTAAACCCAATCCTACACCTTACCCTAATCCGTACTGTAATCCTAACCCGTACCCTATACTAATCCGTGCCCTGACACATACATGGACCATAACACTTTTCTGTAACCTCACCTGTACCCTAAACCTTACATTTCGCCAACACTAACCGTAGCCCTAAAGCTAAATCTAACTCCAACCCTACACCTTACCCTAACACGTACACTAATCTTAACCCGTACACTAACACTGACCCATTCCCGCAAATGTATTTTGACCCTAAAACATTTCCGTACCCTCCCCTGTAACCTAAACCTTACCCGGTCGCTAACCCTAACCCTAGCTCTAAATCTAACCTTAACGCCAACCCTACACCTTACCCTAAACAATACCCTAAACCTAAACCGTACACTGACACTAACCAGTGCCCTGAAACGTACCCTGACCCTAACACTTTTCCATACCCTCACCTGCACGCTAAACCTAATCGTTAGGTAACCCTAACTGTAGACTTAAACCTAACCCTAACACCAACCCTACACCCTATTCTAACCCGTACCCTATATTTAACCCTAACACTAACCCATGCCCTCACACGTACTTTGACACTAAAACGTCTCCATACACTCACATGTACCATAAGCCTTAATCATTCACTAAACCTATCCCTAACCCTAACGCCAACCCTAACCATTACCCTAACCCATACCCTAATCCTAAACATACATTAACACTGACACGTTTCCTAACACATAACCTGACCCAAATGCTTTTCCGTACCCTCAACTGTACCCTAAAACTTACCCGTTCACTAACCCTAAGCCTAGCCCTAAACCTAACCCTATCCCCAACCCCACACCTTACCCTAAACTGTACGCTAATCCTGACACGTACACTGACACTAACAGGTGTCCTAACACATACCCTGACTCTAAAAGTTTTCTGTACCCTCACCTGTACCCTGAACCTTACTGGTTCACTAACCGTAACCTAGCCCTAAACATAACGCTAACACCAACCCTACACTATACCCTAACCTGTACACTAATCTTGACCCATACACCAAAATTATGCAATGCCATCACACGTACTTTGACACTAACAAGTTTCCGTACACTCATGTACCATAAAACTTACCTGTTCGCTAACTCTAACCGTAGCCCTAAACTTAACCCTAATGCCAACCCTACACATTACCCTAACCCGTACCCTAATCCTAACCCATACACTAACACTACACGTGACCTAACAGGTACCCTGACCATAACAGTTTTCCGTACACTCACCTGTACCCTAAACCATACCGTTTGCTATCCTTAACCCTAGACCTAAACGTAAAGCTAAACCCATCCCTAAACCTTAACCTAACGCGTACCCAATCCTAACCAGTACACTAACACTAATCCGTGCCTTAACACTTACCCTGAACCTAACACTTTTCCCTACCCACACCTGAACCCTAAACCTTACCATTCACTAACCCTAACCCTAGGTCTAAACCTAACCCTAAACGCAACCCCAACCCTACACCTAACCCTAACATGTACCGTAATCCTAATCCTTAAACTAACACTAAGCTGTGCCCTAACACGAACCCTGGCCCTAACGCATTTCCATATGCTCACCTGTACTCTAATGTTACCTATTCGCTAACCCTAACACTAGTCCTAAACCTAAACCTAACCCCAACCCTACACCTTACCCTAACCCATACCCTAATCATAACCCATACACTAACACTAACTCGTGGCCTAACACCTACCCTAACCATACCCCTAACCCTAACCCTAACCCTAACACTAACCCTAACACTAACCCTAAACTTTACCATTTGTTAACCATAACCCAAGCCCCAAACCTAAACCTAACTACAACCCTACTCCTTACCCTAACACGTACACTAATCTTAACCCGTACACTAACACTAACCCAATACCGCACACGTACTTTGACAATAAGACATTTCCATATGCTCAGCTGTAACCTAAACCTTACGCATTCACTAAACTTAACCCCACCCCTAACACTAACCATAACGCCAACCCTACCAATTACCCTAACCCGTACCCTAATCCTAACCTGTAAACCCACACTAAACCCTGCCCTAACACCAGTACACTAACACTAATCCGTGCCTTAACACTTACCCTGACCCTAAAACTTTTCCGTACCCTTACCTGTAACCTACACCTTACCGTTCGCTAACCCTAACCCTAGCCCTAAACGTAGACCAAACCCCAACCGTACACCTTACCCTAACCCGTATGCTAATCCTAAGCCATACACTAACACTGACACGTGTCCTAACACATACACTAACCCTAACACTTTTCTGTACCATCACCTGTACCCTAAACCTGACATTTCGCTAACCCTAACCCTAGCCATAAAGCTAACCCTAACCCTAACCCCAACCCTAAACCTTACCCAAACCGTACCCTAATCCTAACCAGTATACTAATACTAAGCCATGTCCTGACACGTACCCTGACCCTAACACTTTTCCGTACCCTCACCTGTACCTTAAACCTTACCCATTCGCTAACCCTAACCCTAGCCCTAGCCCTAGCCCTAACCCTAACCCCAACTCTACCCCTTACCCTCACCCGTACCCTAATCCCAACCCATACACTAACATTAACCCATGCCCTAACACGTACCCTGACCCTAACACTTTTCCGTATCCTCTCCTGTACCCTAAATCTTACAGTTCGCTAACCCTAACCCTAGCCCTAAACAGAACTCTCACACCAACCTCACAGCATACCCTAACCTGTACACTAAACTTAACCCGTACAAAAAAACTAACCCATGCCCTCACATGTACTTTGACGGTAACACGTTTCCGTACGCTCCCGTGTACCGTAAACCTTACCCGTTTGCTAACTCTAACCCTACCCCTAACCCTAACCATAACAACAACCCTACCCATTTCCCTAAACTGTACCCTAATCCTTACCCGTACACTAACACTAATCCATGCCCTAACACGTACCCTGACCCTAACACTTTTCCATACCCACTCCTGTACCCTAAATCTTACCATTCACTAACCCTAACCCTATGTCTAAACCTAACCCTAACCGCAACCCTACACCTAACCCTAACACGTACCCTAATCCGAATCCGTACACTAACACTAACCTGTGCCCTAACATGAACCCTGACCCTAACTCGTTTCCATAAGCTCACCTGTACCCTAAATGTTACCTATTTGCTAACCCTAACCCCAACCCTACTCCTAAACATAACCCCAACCCTACACCTTTCCCTAACCCATACCCTAATCCTGACCCGTACACTAACACTAACCCATGCCCTAACACGTACCCTGACCCTAACACTTTTCCGTATCCTCTCCTGTACCCTAAATCTTACCGTTTGCTAAACCTAGCCCTTTCCCTAAACATAACGCTAACACCCACCTTACACCATACACTAACCCATACACTAATCTTACCCCGTACACCAAAATGAAACAATTCCCTCACATGTACTTTGACACTAACACGTTTCCGTACCCTCCTGTGTACCGACAACCTTACCTGTTCGCTAACACTAACCCTAGGTCTAAGCCTAACACTATCCACAACCCTACACAAAATCCTAAGCCGTACCCTAATCCTAATCCGTACAATAACACTAACCTGTGCCCTAACACCAAGCCTGACCCTAACTCGTTTCCATATGCTTACCTGTACCCTGAATGTTACCTATTCGCTAACCCTAACCCTAACCCTAAACCTAACCCTAACCCCAATCCTACACCTTACCCTAATCCGTACTGTAATCCTAACCCGTACCCTATACTAATCCGTGCCCTGACACATACATGGACCATAACACTTTTCTGTAACCTCACCTGTACCCTAAGCCTTACATTTCGCCAACCCTAACCGTAGCCCTAAAGCTAAATCTAACTCCAACCCTACACCTTACCCTAACACGTACACTAATCTTAACCCGTACACTAACACTGACCCATTCCCGCAAATGTATTTTGACCCTAAAACATTTCCGTACCCTCCCCTGTAACCTAAACCTTACCCGGTCGCTAACCCTAACCCTAGCTCTAAATCTAACCTTAACGCCAAACCTACACCTTACCCTAAACAATACCCTAAACTTAAACCGTACACTGACACTAACCAGTGCCCTGAAACGTACCCTGACCCTAACACTTTTCCATACCCTCACCTGCACGCTAAACCTAATCGTTAGGTAACCCTAACTGTAGACTTAAACCTAACCCTAACACCAACCCTACACCCTATTCTAACCCGTACCCTATATTTAACCCTAACACTAACCCATGCCCTCACACGTACTTTGACACTAAAACGTCTCCATACACTCACATGTACCATAAGCCTTAATCATTCACTAAACCTATCCCTAACCCTAAGGCCAACCCTAACCATTACCCTAACCCATACCCTAATCCTAACCATACATTAACACTAACACGTTTCCTAACACATAACCTGACCCAAATGCTTTTCCGTACCCTCAACTGTACCCTAAAACTTACCCGTTCACTAACCCTAAGCCTAGCCCTAAACCTAACCCTAACCCCAACCCCACACCTTACCCTAAACTGTACGCTAATCCTGACACGTACACTGACACTAACAGGTGTCCTAACACATACCCTGACTCTAAAAGGTTTCCGTACCCTCACCTGTACCCTGAACCTTACTGGTTCACTAACCGTAACCTAGCCCTAAACATAACGCTAACACCAACCCTACACTATACCCTAACCTGTACACTAATCTTGACCCATACACCAAAATTATGCAATGCCATCACACGTACTTTGACACTAACACGTATCCGTACACTCATGTACCATAAAACTTACCTGTTCGCTAACTCTAACCGTAGCCCTAAACTTAACCCTAACGCCAAACCTACACATTACCCTAACCCGTACCCTAATCCTAACCCATACACTAACACTACACGTGACCTAACAGGTACCCTGACCATAACAGTTTTCCGTACACTCACCTGTACCCTAAACCATACCGTTTGCTATCCTTAACCCTAGACCTAAACGTAAAGCTAACCCCATCCCTGAACCTTACCCTAACGCGTACCCAATCCTAACCAGTACACTAACACTAATCCGTGCCTTAACACTTACCCTGACCCTAACACTTTTCCATACCCACACCTGAACCCTAAACCTTACCATTCACTAACCCTAACCCTAGGTCTAAACCTAACCCTAAACGCAACCCCAACCCTACACCTAACCCTAACATGTACCGTAATCCTAATCCTTAAACTAACACTAAGCTGTGCCCTAACACGAACCCTGGCCCTAACGCATTTCCATACGCTCACCTGTACTCTAATGTTACCTATTCGCTAACCCTAACACTAGTCCTAAACCTAAACCTAACCCCAACCCTACACCTTACCCTAACCCATACCCTAATCATAACCTATACACTAACACTAACTCGTGCCCTAACACCTACCCTAACCCTACCCCTAACCCTACCCCTAACCGTAACCCTAACCCTAACACTAACGCTAAACTTTACCATTTGTTAACCATAAACCAAGACCCAAACCTAAACCTAACTACAACCCTACTCCTTACCCTAACATGTACACTAATCTTAACCCGTACACTAACACTAACCCAATACCGCACACGTACTTTGACAATAAGACATTTCCATATGCTCAGCTGTAACCTAAACCTTACGCATTCACTAAACTTAACTCCACCCCTAACACTAACCATAACGCCAACCCTACCAATTACCCTAATCCGTACCCTAATCCTAACCTGTAAACCCACACTAAACCCTGCCCTAACACGTACCCTGACCCTAACACTTTTCCGTAACCTTACCTGTAACCTACACCTTACCGTTCGCTAACCCTAACCCTAGCCCTAAACGTAGACCAAACCCCAACCGTACACCTTACCCTAACCCGTATGCTAATCCTAAGCCATACACTAACACTGACACGTGTCCTAACACATACACTAACCCTAACACTTTTCTGTACCATCACCTGTACCCTAAACCTGACATTTCGCTAACCCTAACCCTAGCCATAAAGCTAACCCTAACCCTAACCCCAACCCTAAACCTTACCCAAACCGTACCCTAATCCTAACCAGTATACTAATACTAAGCCATGTCCTGACACGTACCCTGACCCTAACACTTTTCCGTACCCTCACCTGTACCTTAAACCTTACCCATTCGCTAACCCTAACCCTAGCCCTAGCCCTAGCCCTAACCCTAACCCCAACTCTACCCCTTACCCTCACCCGTACCCTAATCCCAACCCATACACTAACATTAACCCATGCCCTAACACGTACCCTGACCCTAACACTTTTCCGTATCCTCTCCTGTACCCTAAATCTTACAGTTCGCTAACCCTAACCCTAGCCCTAAACAGAACTCTCACACCAACCTCACAGCATACCCTAACCTGTACACTAAACTTAACCCGTACAAAAAAACTAACCCATGCCCTCACATGTACTTTGACGGTAACACGTTTCCGTACGCTCCCGTGTACCGTAAACCTTACCCGTTTGCTAACTCTAACCCTAGCCCTAACCCTAACCATAACAACAACCCTACCCATTTCCCTAACCTGTACCCTAATCCTTACCCGTACACTAACACTAATCCATGCCCTAACACGTACCCTGACCCTAACACTTTTCCATACCCACTCCTGTACCCTAAATCTTACCATTCACTAACCCTAACCCTATGTCTAAACCTAACCCTAACCGCAACCCTACACCTAACCCTAACACGTACCCTAATCCGAATCCGTACACTAACACTAACCTGTGCCCTAACATGAACCCTGACCCTAACTCGTTTCCATAAGCTCACCTGTACCCTAAATGTTACCTATTTGCTAACCCTAACCCCAACCCTACTCCTAAACATAACCCCAACCCTACACCTTTCCCTAACCCATACCCTAATCCTGACCCGTACACTAACACTAACGCATGCCCTAACACGTACCCTGACCCTAACACTTTTCCGTATCCTCTCCTGTACCCTAAATCTTACCGTTTGCTAAACCTAGCCCTTTCCCTAAACATAACACTAACACCCACCTTACACCATACACTAACCCATACACTAATCTTACCCCGTACACCAAAATGAAACAATGCCCTCACATGTACTTTGACACTAACACGTTTCCGTACCCTCCTGTGTACCGACAACCTTACCTGTTCGCTAACACTAACCCTAGGTCTAAGCCTAACACTATCCACAACCCTACACAAAATCCTAAGCCGTACCCTAATCCTAATCCGTACAATAACACTAACCTGTGCCCTAACACCAAGCCTGACCCTAACTCGTTTCCATATGCTTACCTGTACCCTGAATGTTACCTATTCGCTAACCCTAACCCTAACCCTAAACCTAACCCTAACCCCAATCCTACACCTTACCCTAATCCGTACTGTAATCCTAACCCGTACCCTATACTAATCCGTGCCCTGACACATACATGGACCATAACACTTTTCTGTAACCTCACCTGTACCCTAAACCTTACATTTCGCCAACCCTAACCGTAGCCCTAAAGCTAAATCTAACTCCAACCCTACACCTTACCCTAACACGTACACTAATCTTAACCCGTACACTAACACTGACCCATTCCCGCAAATGTATTTTGACCCTAAAACATTTCCGTACCCTCCCCTGTAACCTAAACCTTACCCGGTCGCTAACCCTAACCCTAGCTCTAAATCTAACCTTAACGCCAAACCTACACCTTACCCTAAACAATACCCTAAACTTAAACCGTACACTGACACTAACCAGTGCCCTGAAACGTACCCTGACCCTAACACTTTTCCATACCCTCACCTGCACGCTAAACCTAATCGTTAGGTAACCCTAACTGTAGACTTAAACCTAACCCTAACACCAACCCTACACCCTATTCTAACCCGTACCCTATATTTAACCCTAACACTAACCCATGCCCTCACACGTACTTTGACACTAAAACGTCTCCATACACTCACATGTACCATAAGCCTTAATCATTCACTAAACCTATCCCTAACCCTAACGCCAACCCTAACCATTACCCTAACCCATACCCTAATCCTAACCATACATTAACACTAACACGTTTCCTAACACATAACCTGACCCAAATGCTTTTCCGTACCCTCAACTGTACCCTAAAACTTACCCGTTCACTAACCCTAAGCCTAGCCCTAAACCTAACCCTAACCCCAACCCCACACCTTACCCTAAACTGTACGCTAATCCTGACACGTACACTGACACTAACAGGTGTCCTAACACATACCCTGACTCTAAAAGGTTTCCGTACCCTCACCTGTACCCTGAACCTTACTGGTTCACTAACCGTAACCTAGCCCTAAACATAACGCTAACACCAACCCTACACTATACCCTAACCTGTACACTAATCTTGACCCATACACCAAAATTATGCAATGCCATCACACGTACTTTGACACTAACACGTATCCGTACACTCATGTACCATAAAACTTACCTGTTCGCTAACTCTAACCGTAGCCCTAAACTTAACCCTAACGCCAACCCTACACATTACCCTAACCCGTACCCTAATCCTAACCCATACACTAACACTACACGTGACCTAACAGGTACCCTGACCATAACAGTTTTCCGTACACTCACCTGTACCCTAAACCATACCGTTTGCTATCCTTAACCCTAGACCTAAACGTAAAGCTAACCCCATCCCTGAACCTTACCCTAACGCGTACCCAATCCTAACCAGTACACTAACACTAATCCGTGCCTTAACACTTACCCTGACCCTAACACTTTTCCATACCCACACCTGAACCCTAAACCTTACCATTCACTAACCCTAACCCTAGGTCTAAACCTAACCCTAAACGCAACCCCAACCCTACACCTAACCCTAACATGTACCGTAATCCTAATCCTTAAACTAACACTAAGCTGTGCCCTAACACGAACCCTGGCCCTAACGCATTTCCATACGCTCACCTGTACTCTAATGTTACCTATTCGCTAACCCTAACACTAGTCCTAAACATAAACCTAATCCCAACCCTACACCTTACCCTAACCCATACCCTAATCATAACCTATACACTAACACTAACTCGTGCCCTAACACCTACCCTAACCCTACCCCTAACCCTACCCCTAACCCTAACCCTAACCCTAACACTAACCCTAACACTAACGCTAAACTTTACCATTTGTTAACCATAACCCAAGCCCCAAACCTAAACCTAAGTACAACCCTACTCCTTACCCTAACATGTACACTAATCTTAACCCGTACACTAACACTAACCCAATACCGCACACGTACTTTGACAATAAGACATTTCCATATGCTCAGCTGTAACCTAAACCTTACGCATTCACTAAACTTAACCCCAACCCTAACACTAACCATAACGCCAACCCTACCAATTACCCTAATCCGTACCCTAATCCTAACCTGTAAACCCACACTAAACCCTGCCCTAACACGTACCCTGACCCTAACACTTTTCCGTAACCTTACCTGTAACCTACACCTTACCGTTCGCTAACCCTAACCCTAGCCCTAAACGTAGACCAAACCCCAACCGTACACCTTACCCTAACCCGTATGCTAATCCTAAGCCATACACTAACACTGACACGTGTCCTAACACATACACTAACCCTAACACTTTTCTGTACCATCACCTGTACCCTAAACCTGACATTTCCCTAACCCTAACCCTAGCCATAAAGCTAACCCTAACCCTAACCCCAAACCTAAACCTTACCCAAACCGTACCCTAATCCTAACCAGTATACTAATACTAAGCCATGTCCTGACACGTACCCTGACCCTAACACTTTTCCGTACCCTCACCTGTACCCTAAACCTTACCCATTCGCTAACCCTAACCCTAGCCCTAGCCCTAGCCCTAACCCTAACCCCAACTCTACCCCTTACCCTCACCCGTACCCTAATCCCAACCCATACACTAACATTAACCCATGCCCTAACACGTACCCTGACCCTAACACTTTTCCGTATCCTCTCCTGTACCCTAAATCTTACAGTTCGCTAACCCTAACCCTAGCCCTAAACAGAACTCTCACACCAACCTCACAGCATACCCTAACCTGTACACTAAACTTAACCCGTACAAAAAAACTAACCCATGCCCTCACATGTACTTTGACGGTAACACGTTTCCGTACGCTCCCGTGTACCGTAAACCTTACCCGTTTGCTAACTCTAACCCTAGCCCTAACCCTAACCATAACAACAACCCTACCCATTTCCCTAACCTGTATCCTAATCCTTACCCGTACACTAACACTAATCCATGCCCTAACACGTACCCTGACCCTAACACTTTTCCATACCCACTCCTGTACCCTAAATCTTACCATTCACTAACCCTAACCCTATGTCTAAACCTAACCCTAACCCCAACCCTACACCTAACCCTTACACGTACCCTAATCCGAATCCGTACACTAACACTAACCTGTGCCCTAACATGAACCCTGACCCTAACTCGTTTCCATTAGCTCACCTGTACCCTAAATGTTACCTATTCGCTAACCCTAACCCCAACCCTACTCCTAAACATAACCCCAACCCTACACCTTTCCCTAACCCATACCCTAATCCTGACCCGTACACTAACACTAACCCGTGCCCTAACACGTACCCTGACCCTAACACTTTTCCGTATCCTCTCCAGTACCCTAAATCTTACCGTTCGCTAAACCTAGCCCTTTCCCTAAACATAACGCTAACACCCACCTTACACCATACACTAACCCATACACTAATCTTACCCCGTACACCAAAATGAAACAATGCCCTCACATGTACTTTGACACTAACACGTTTCCGTACCCTCCTGTGTACCGACAACCTTACCTGTTCGCTAACACTAACCCTAGGTCTAAGCCTAACACTATCCACAACCCTACACAAAATCCTAAGCCGTACCCTAATCCTAATCCGTACAATAACACTAACCTGTGCCCTAACACCAAGCCTGACCCTAACTCGTTTCCAAATGCTTACCTGTACCCTGAATGTTACCTATTCGCTAACCCTAAACCTAACCCTAAACCTAACCCTAACCCCAATCCTACACCTTACCCTAATCCGTACTGTAATCCTAACCCGTACCCTATACTAATCCGTGCCCTGACACATACATGGACCATAACACTTTTCTGTAACCTCACCTGTACCCTAAACCTTACATTTCGCCAACCCTAACCGTAGCCCTAAAGCTAAATCTAACTCCAACCCTACACCTTACCCTAACACGTACACTAACCTTAACCCGTACACTAACACTGACCCATTCCCGCAAATGTATTTTGACCCTAAAACATTTCCGTACCCTCCCCTGTAACCTAAACCTCACCCGGTCACTAACCCTAACCCTAGCTCTAAATCTAACCTTAACGCCAACCCTACACCTTACCCTAAACAATACCCTAAACCTAAACCGTACACTGACACTAACCAGTGCCCTGAAACGTACCCTGACCCTAACACTTTTCCATACCCTCACCTGCATGCTAAACCTAATCGTTAGGTAACCCTAACTGTAGACTTAAACCTAACCCTAACACCAACCCTACACCCTATTCTAACCCGTACCCTATATTTAACCCTAACACTAACCCATGCCCTCACACGTACTTTGACACTAAAACGTCTCCATACACTCACATGTACCATAAGCCTTAATCATTCACTAAACCTATCCCTAACCCTAACGCCAACCCTAACCATTACCCTAACCCATACCTTAATCCTAACCATACATTAACACTAACACGTTTCCTAACACATAACCTGACCCAAATGCTTTTCCGTACCCTCAACTGTACCCTAAAACTTACCCGTTCACTAACCCTAAGCCTAGCCCTAAACCTAACCCTAACCCCAACCCCACACCTTACCCTAAACTGTACGCTAATCCTGACACGTACACTGACACTAACAGTTGTCCTAACACATACCCTGACTCTAAAAGGTTTCCGTACCCTCACCTGTACCCTGAACCTTACTGGTTCACTAACCGTAACCTAGCCCTAAACATAACGCTAACACCAACCCTACACTATACCCTAACCTGTACACTAATCTTGACCCATACACCAAAATTATGCAATGCCATCACACGTACTTTGACACTAACACGTATCCGTACACTCATGTACCATAAAACTTACCTGTTCGCTAACTCTAACCGTAGCCCTAAACTTAACCCTAACGCCAACCCTACACATTACCCTAACCCGTACCCTAATCCTAACCCATACACTAACACTACACGTGCCCTAACAGGTACCCTGACCATACAGTTTTCCGTACACTCACCTGTACCCTAAACCATACCGTTTGCTATCCTTAACCCTAGACCTAAACGTAAAGCTAACCCCATCCCTAAACATTACCCTAACGCGTAACCAATCCTAACCAGTACACTAACACTAATCCGTGCCTTAACACTTACCCTGACCCTAACACTTTTCCATACCCACACCTGAACCCTAAACCTTACCATTCACTAACCCTAACCCTAGGTCTAAACCTAACCCTAAACGCAACCCCAACCCTACACCTAACCCTAACATGTACCGTAATCCTAATCCTTAAACTAACACTAAGCTGTGCCCTAACACGAACCCTGGCCCTAACGCATTTCCATACGCTCACCTGTACTCTAATGTTACCTATTCGCTAACCCTAACACTAGTCCTAAACATAAACCTAATCCCAACCCTACACCTTACCCTAACCCATACCCTAATCATAACCTATACACTAACACTAACTCGTGCCCTAACACCTACCCTAACCCTACCCCTAACCCTACCCTTAACCCTAACCCTAACCCTAACACTAACCCTAACACTAACGCTAAACTTTACTATTTGTTAACCATAACCCAAGCCCCAAACCTAAACCTAAGTACAACCCTACTCCTTACCCTAACATGTACACTAATCTTAACCCGTACACTAACACTAACCCAATACCGCACACGTACTTTGACAATAAGACATTTCCATATGCTCAGCTGTAACCTAAATCTTACGCATTCACTAAACTTAACCCCAACCCTAACACTAACCATAACGCCAACCCTACCAATTACCCTAATCCGTACCCTAATCCTAACCTGTAAACCCACACTAAACCCTGCCCTAACACGTACCCTGACCCTAACACTTTTCCGTAACCTTACCTGTAACCTACACCTTACCGTTCGCTAACCCTAACCCTAGCCCTAAACGTAGACCAAACCCCAACCGTACACCTTACCCTAACCCGTATGCTAATCCTAAGCCATACACTAACACTGACACGTGTCCTAACACATACACTAACCCTAACACTTTTCTGTACCATCACCTGTACCCTAAACCTGACATTTCCCTAACCCTAACCCTAGCCATAAAGCTAACCCTAACCCTAACCCCAAACCTAAACCTTACCCAAACCGTACCCTAATCCTAACCAGTATACTAATACTAAGCCATGTCCTGACACGTACCCTGACCCTAACACTTTTCCGTACCCTCACCTGTACCCTAAACCTTACCCATTCGCTAACCCTAACCCTAGCCCTAGCCCTAGCCCTAACCCTAACCCCAACTCTACCCCTTACCCTCACCCGTACCCTAATCCCAACCCATACACTAACATTAACCCATGCCCTAACACGTACCCTGACCCTAACACTTTTCCGTATCCTCTCCTGTACCCTAAATCTTACAGTTCGCTAACCCTAACCCTAGCCCTAAACAGAACTCTCACACCAACCTCACAGCATACCCTAACCTGTACACTAAACTTAACCCGTACAAAAAAACTAACCCATGCCCTCACATGTACTTTGACGGTAACACGTTTCCGTACGCTCCCGTGTACCGTAAACCTTACCCATTTGCTAACTCTAACCCTAGCCCTAACCCTAACCATAACAACAACCCTACCCATTTCCCTAACCTGTATCCTAATCCTTACCCGTACACTAACACTAATCCATGCCCTAACACGTACCCTGACCCTAACACTTTTCCATACCCACTCCTGTACCCTAAATCTTACCATTCACTAACCCTAACCCTATGTCTAAACCTAACCCTAACCCCAACCCTACACCTAACCCTTACACGTACCCTAATCCGAATCCGTACACTAACACTAACCTGTGCCCTAACATGAACCCTGACCCTAACTCGTTTCCATTAGCTCACCTGTACCCTAAATGTTACCTATTCGCTAACCCTAACCCCAACCCTACTCCTAAACATAACCCCAACCCTACACCTTTCCCTAACCCATACCCTAATCCTGACCCGTACACTAACACTAACCCGTGCCCTAACACGTACCCTGACCCTAACACTTTTCCGTATCCTCTCCAGTACCCTAAATCTTACCGTTCGCTAAACCTAGCCCTTTCCCTAAACATAACGCTAACACCCACCTTACACCATACACTAACCCATACACTAATCTTACCCCGTACACCAAAATGAAACAATGCCCTCACATGTACTTTGACACTAACACGTTTCCGTACCCTCCTGTGTACCGACAACCTTACCTGTTCGCTAACACTAACCCTAGGTCTAAGCCTAACACTATCCACAACCCTACACAAAATCCTAAGCCGTACCCTAATCCTAATCCGTACAATAACACTAACCTGTGCCCTAACACCAAGCCTGACCCTAACTCGTTTCCAAATGCTTACCTGTACCCTGAATGTTACCTATTCGCTAACCCTAAACCTAACCCTAAACCTAACCCTAACCCCAATCCTACACCTTACCCTAATCCGTACTGTAATCCTAACCCGTACCCTATACTAATCCGTGCCCTGACACATACATGGACCATAACACTTTTCTGTAACCTCACCTGTACCCTAAACCTTACATTTCGCCAACCCTAACCGTAGCCCTAAAGCTAAATCTAACTCCAACCCTACACCTTACCCTAACACGTACACTAACCTTAACCCGTACACTAACACTGACCCATTCCCGCAAATGTATTTTGACCCTAAAACATTTCCGTACCCTCCCCTGTAACCTAAACCTCACCCGGTCACTAACCCTAACCCTAGCTCTAAATCTAACCTTAACGCCAACCCTACACCTTACCCTAAACAATACCCTAAACCTAAACCGTACACTGACACTAACCAGTGCCCTGAAACGTACCCTGACCCTAACACTTTTCCATACCCTCACCTGCATGCTAAACCTAATCGTTAGGTAACCCTAACTGTAGACTTAAACCTAACCCTAACACCAACCCTACACCCTATTCTAACCCGTACCCTATATTTAACCCTAACACTAACCCATGCCCTCACACGTACTTTGACACTAAAACGTCTCCATACACTCACATGTACCATAAGCCTTAATCATTCACTAAACCTATCCCTAACCCTAACGCCAACCCTAACCATTACCCTAACCCATACCCTAATCCTAACCATACATTAACACTAACACGTTTCCTAACACATAACCTGACCCAAATGCTTTTCCGTACCCTCAACTGTACCCTAAAACTTACCCGTTCACTAACCCTAAGCCTAGCCCTAAACCTAACCCTAACCCCAACCCCACACCTTACCCTAAACTGTACGCTAATCCTGACACGTACACTGACACTAACAGTTGTCCTAACACATACCCTGACTCTAAAAGGTTTCCGTACCCTCACCTGTACCCTGAACCTTACTGGTTCACTAACCGTAACCTAGCCCTAAACATAACGCTAACACCAACCCTACACTATACCCTAACCTGTACACTAATCTTGACCCATACACCAAAATTATGCAATGCCATCACACGTACTTTGACACTAACACGTATCCGTACACTCATGTACCATAAAACTTACCTGTTCGCTAACTCTAACCGTAGCCCTAAACTTAACCCTAACGCCAACACTACACATTAACCTAACCCGTACCCTAATCCTAACCCATACACTAACACTACACGTGCCCTAACAGGTACCCTGACCATACAGTTTTCCGTACACTCACCTGTACCCTAAACCATACCGTTTGCTATCCTTAACCCTAGACCTAAACGTAAAGCTAACCCCATCCCTAAACATTACCCTAACGCGTAACCAATCCTAACCAGTACACTAACACTAATCCGTGCCTTAACACTTACCCTGACCCTAACACTTTTCCATACCCACACCTGAACCCTAAACCTTACCATTCACTAACCCTAACCCTAGGTCTAAACCTAACCCTAAACGCAACCCCAACCCTACACCTAACCCTAACATGTACCGTAATCCTAATCCTTAAACTAACACTAAGCTGTGCCCTAACACGAACCCTGGCCCTAACGCATTTCCATACGCTCACCTGTACTCTAATGTTACCTATTCGCTAACCCTAACACTAGTCCTAAACATAAACCTAATCCCAACCCTACACCTTACCCTAACCCATACCCTAATCATAACCTATACACTAACACTAACTCGTGCCCTAACACCTACCCTAACCCTACTCCTAACCCTACCCCTACCCCTACCCCTAACCCTAACACTAACGCTAAACTTTACCATTTGTTAACCATAACCCAAGCCCCAAACCTAAACCTAACTACAACCCTACTCCTTACCCTAACATGTACACTAATCTTAACCCGTACACTAACACTAACCCAATACTGCACACGTACTTTGACAATAAGACATTTCCATATGCTCAGCTGTAACCTAAACCTTACGCATTCACTAAACTTAACCCCACCCCTAACACTAACCATAACGCCAACCCTACCAATTACCCTAACCCGTACCCTAATCCTAACCTGTAAACCCACACTAAACCCTGCCCTAACACGTACCCTGACCCTAACACTTTTCCGTAACCTTACCTGTAACCTACACCTTACCGTTCGCTAACCCTAACCCTAGCCCTAAACGTAGACCAAACCCCAACCGTACACCTTACCCTAACCCGTATGCTAATCCTAAGCCATACACTAACACTGACACGTGTCCTAACACATACACTAACCCTAACACTTTTCTGTACCATCACCTGTACCCTAAACCTGACATTTCGCTAACCCTAACCCTAGCCATAAAGCTAACCCTAACCCTAACCCCAACCCTAAACCTTACCCAAACCGTACCCTAATCCTAACCAGTATACTAATACTAAGCCATGTCCTGACACGTACCCTGACCCTAACACTTTTCCGTACCCTCACCTGTACCCTAAACCTTACCCATTCGCTAACCCTAACCCTAGCCCTAGCCCTAGCCCTAACCCTAACCCCAACTCTACCCCTTACCCTCACCCGTACCCTAATCCCAACCCATACACTAACATTAACCCATGCCCTAACACGTACCCTGACCCTAACACTTTTCCGTATCCTCTCCTGTACCCTAAATCTTACAGTTCGCTAACCCTAACCCTAGCCCTAAACATAACTCTCACACCAACCTCACAGCATACCCTAACCTGTACACTAAACTTAACCCGTACAAAAAAACTAACCCATGCCCTCACATGTACTTTGACGGTAACACGTTTCCGTACGCTCCCGTGTACCGTAAACCTTACCCGTTTGCTAACTCTAACCCTAGCCCTAACCCTAACCATAACAACAACCCTACCCATTTCCCTAACCTGTACCCTAATCCTTACCCGTACACTAACACTAATCCATGCCCTAACACGTACCCAGACCCTAACACTTTTCCATACCCACTCCTGTACCCTAAATCTTACCATTCACTAACCCTAACCCTATGTCTAAACCTAACCCTAACCCCAACCCTACACCTAACCCTAACACGTACCCTAATCCGCATCCGTACACTAACACTAACCTGTGCCCTAACATGAACCCTGACACTAACTCATTTCCATGAGCTCACCTATACCCTAAACCTTACCCATTCGCTAACCCTAACCCTAGCCCTAGCCCTAGCCCTAACCCTAACCCCAATCCTACCCCTTACCCTCACCCGTACCCTAATCCCAACCCATACACTAACATTAACCCATGCCCTAACACGTACCCTGACCCTAACACTTTTCCGTATCCTCTCCTGTACCTTAAATCTTACAGTTCGCTAACCCTAACCCTAGCCCTAAACATAACTCTCACACCAACCTCACAGCATACCCTAACCCGTACACTAAACTTAACCCGTACTACAAAACTAACCCATGCCCTCACATGTACTTTGACGGTAACACGTTTCCGTATGCTCCCGTGTACCGTAAACCTTACCCGTTTGCTAACTCTAACCCTAGCCCTAACCCTAACCATAACAACAACCCTACCCATTTCCCTAAACTGTACCCTAATCCTTACCCGTACACTAACACTAATCCATGCCCTAACACGTACCCTGACCCTAACACTTTTCCATACCCACTCCTGTACCCTAAATCTTACCATTCACTAACCCTAACCCTATGTCTAAACCTAACCCTAACCCCAACCCTACACCTAACCCTAACACGTACCCTAATCCGAATCCGTACACTAACACTAACCTGTGCCCTAACATGAACCCTGACCCTAACTCATTTCCATAAGCTCACCTGTACCCTAAATGTTACCTATTCACTAACCCTAACCCCAACCCTACACCTAAACATAACCCCAACCCTACACCTTTCCCTAACCCATACCCTAATCCTGACCCGTACACTAACACTAACCCGTGCCCTAACACGTACCCTGACCCTAACACTTTTCCGTATCCTCTCCAGTACCCTAAATCTTACCGTTCGCTAAACCTAGCCCTTTCCCTAAACATAACGCTAACACCCACCTTACACCATACACTAACCCATACACTAATCTTACCCCGTACACCAAAATGAAGCAATGCCCTCACATGTACTTTGACACTAACACGTTTCCGTACCCTCCTGTGTACCGACAACCTTACCTGTTCGCTAACACTAACCCTAGGTCTAAACCTAACACTATCCACAACCCTACACAAAATCCTAAGCCGTACCCTAATCCTAATCCGTACAATAACACTAACCTGTGCCCTAACACCAAGCCTGACCCTAACTCGTTTCCATATGCTTACCTGTACCCTGAATGTTACCTATTCGCTAACGTTAACCCTAACCCTAAACCTAACCCTAACCCCAATCCTACACCTTACCCTAATCCGTACTGTAATCCTAACCCGTACCCTATACTAATCCGTGCCCTGACACATACATGGACCATAACACTTTTCTGTAACCTCACCTGTACCCTAAACCTTACATTTCGCCAACCCTAACCGTAGCCCTAAAGCTAAATCTAACTCCAACCCTACACCTTACCCTAACACGTACACTAATCTTAACCCGTACACTAACACTGACCCATTCCCGCAAATGTATTTTGACCCTAAAACATTTCCGTACCCTCCCCTGTAACCTAAACCTTACCCGGTCGCTAACCCTAACCCTAGCTCTAAATCTAACCTTAACGCCAACCCTACACCTTACCCTAAACAATACCCTAAACTTAAACCGTACACTGACACTAACCAGTGCCCTGAAACGTACCCTGACCCTAACACTTTTCCATACCCTCACCTGCACGCTAAACCTAATCGTTAGGTAACCCTAACTGTAGACTTAAACCTAACCCTAACAGCAACCCTACACCCTATTCTAAACCGTACCCTATATTTAACCCTAACACTAACCCATGCCCTCACACGTACTTTGACACTAAAACGTCTCCATACACTCACATGTACCATAAGCCTTAATCATTCACTAAACCTATCCCTAACCCTAACGCCAACCCTAACCATTACCCTAACCCATACCCTAATCCTAACCATACATTAACACTAACACGTTTCCTAACACATAACCTGACCCAAATGCTTTTCCGTACCCTCAACTGTACCCTAAAACTTACCCGTTCACTAACCCTAAGCCTAGCCCTAAACCTAACCCTAACCCCAACCCCACACCTTACCCTAAACTGTACGCTAATCCTGACACGTACACTGACACTAACAGTTGTCCTAACACATACCCTGACTCTAAAAGGTTTCCGTACCCTCACCTGTACCCTGAACCTTACTGGTTCACTAACCGTAACCTAGCCCTAAACATAACGCTAACACCAACCCTACACTATACCCTAACCTGTACACTAATCTTGACCCATACACCAAAATTATGCAATGCCATCACACGTACTTTGACACTAACACGTATCCGTACACTCATGTACCATAAAACTTACCTGTTCGCTAACTCTAACCGTAGCCCTAAACTTAACCCTAACGCCAACCCTACACATTACCCTAACCCGTACCCTAATCCTAACCCATACACTAACACTACACGTGCCCTAACAGGTACCCTGACCATAACAGTTTTCCGTACACTCACCTGTACCCTAAACCATACCGTTTGCTATCCTTAACCCTAGACCTAAACGTAAAGCTAACCCCATCCCTAAACCTTACCCTAACGCGTACCCAATCCTAACCAGTACACTAACACTAATCCGTGCCTTAACACTTACCCTGACCCTAACACTTTTCCATACCCACACCTGAACCCTAAACCTTACCATTCACTAACCCTAACCCTAGGTCTAAACCTAACCCTAAACGCAACCCCAACCCTACACCTAACCCTAACATGTACCGTAATCCTAATCCTTAAACTAACACTAAGCTGTGCCCTAACACGAACCCTGGCCCTAACGCATTTCCATACGCTCACCTGTACTCTAATGTTACCTATTCGCTAACCCTAACACTAGTCCTAAACATAAACCTAATCCCAACCCTACACCTTACCCTAACCCATACCCTAATCATAACCTATACACTAACACTAACTCGTGCCCTAACACCTACCCTAACCCTACCCCTAACCCTACCCCTACACCTAACCCTAACCCTAACACTAACGCTAAACTTTACCATTTGTTAACCATAACCCAAGCCCCAAACCTAAACCTAACTACAACCCTACTCCTTACCCTAACATGTACACTAATCTTAACCCGTACACTAACACTAACCCAATACTGCACACGTACTTTGACAATAAGACATTTCCATATGCTCAGCTGTAACCTAAACCTTACGCATTCACTAAACTTAACCCCACCCCTAACACTAACCATAACGCCAACCCTACCAATTACCCTAACCCGTACCCTAATCCTAACCTGTAAACCCACACTAAACCCTGCCCTAACACGTACCCTGACCCTAACACTTTTCCGTAACCTTACCTGTAACCTACACCTTACCGTTCGCTAACCCTAACCCTAGCCCTAAACGTAGACCAAACCCCAACCGTACACCTTACCCTAACCCGTATGCTAATCCTAAGCCATACACTAACACTGACACGTGTCCTAACACATACACTAACCCTAACACTTTTCTGTACCATCACCTGTACCCTAAACCTGACATTTCGCTAACCCTAACCCTAGCCATAAAGCTAACCCTAACCCTAACCCCAACCCTAAACCTTACCCAAACCGTACCCTAATCCTAACCAGTATACTAATACTAAGCCATGTCCTGACACGTACCCTGACCCTAACACTTTTCCGTACCCTCACCTGTACCCTAAACCTTACCCATTCGCTAACCCGAACCCTAGCCCTAGCCCTAGCCCTAACCCTAACCCCAACTCTACCCCTTACCCTCACCCGTACCCTAATCCCAACCCATACACTAACATTAACCCATGCCCTAACACGTACCCTGACCCTAACACTTTTCCGTATCCTCTCCTGTACCCTAAATCTTACAGTTCGCTAACCCTAACCCTAGCCCTAAACATAACTCTCACACCAACCTCACAGCATACCCTAACCTGTACACTAAACTTAACCCGTACAAAAAAACTAACCCATGCCCTCACATGTACTTTGACGGTAACACGTTTCCGTACGCTCCCGTGTACCGTAAACCTTACCCGTTTGCTAACTCTAACCCTAGCCCTAACCCTAACCATAACAACAACCCTACCCATTTCTCTAACCTGTACCCTAATCCTTACCCGTACACTAACACTAATCCATGCCCTAACACGTACCCTGACCCTAACACTTTTCCATACCCACTCCTGTACCCTAAATCTTACCATTCACTAACCCTAACCCTATGTCTAAACCTAACCCTAACCCCAACCCTACACCTAACCCTAACACGTACCCTAATCCGAATACGTACACTAACACTAACCTGTGCCCTAACATGAACCCTGACACTAACTCATTTCCATAAGCTCACCTATACCCTAAACCTTACCCATTCGCTAACCCTAACCCTAGCCCTAGCCCTAGCCCTAACACTAACCCCAACCCTACCCCTTACCCTCACCCGTACCCTAATCCCAACCCATACACTAACATTAACCCATGCCCTAACACGTACCCTGACCCTAACACTTTTCCGTATCCTCTCCTGTACCTTAAATCTTACAGTTCGCTAACCCTAACCCTAGCCCTAAACATAACTCTCACACCAACCTCACAGCATACCCTAACCCGTACACTAAACTTAACCCGTACTACAAAACTAACCCATGCCCTCACATGTACTTTGACGGTAACACGTTTCCGTACGCTCCCGTGTACCGTAAACCTTACCCGTTTGCTAACTCTAACCCTAGCCCTAACCCTAACCATAACAACAACCCTACCCATTTCCCTAAACTGTACCCTAATCCTTACCCGTACACTAACACTAATCCATGCCCTAACACGTACCCTGACCCTAACACTTTTCCATACCCACTCCTGTACCCTAAATCTTACCATTCACTAACCCTAACCCTATGTCTAAACCTAACCCTAACCCCAACCCTACACCTAACCCTAACACGTACCCTAATCCGAATCCGTACACTAACACTAACCTGTGCCCTAACATGAACCCTGACCCTAACTCATTTCCATAAGCTCACCTGTACCCTAAATGTTACCTATTCACTAACCCTAACCCCAACCCTACACCTAAACATAACCCCAACCCTACACCTTTCCCTAACCCATACCCTAATCCTGAGCCGTACACTAACACTAACCCGTGCCCTAACACGTACCCTGACCCTAACACTTTTCCGTATCCTCTCCAGTACCCTAAATCTTACCGTTCGCTAAACCTAGCCCTTTCCCTAAACATAACGCTAACACCCACCTTACACCATACACTAACCCATACACTAATCTTACCCCGTACACCAAAATGAAGCAATGCCCTCACATGTACTTTGACACTAACACGTTTCCGTACCCTCCTGTGTACCGACAACCTTACCTGTTCGCTAACACTAACCCTAGGTCTAAACCTAACACTATCCACAACCCTACACAAAATCCTAAGCCGTACCCTAATCCTAATCCGTACAATAACACTAACCTGTGCCCTAACACCAAGCCTGACCCTAACTCGTTTCCATATGCTTACCTGTACCCTGAATGTTACCTATTCGCTAACCCTAACCCTAACCCTAAACCTAACCCTAACCCCAATCCTACACCTTACCCTAATCCGTACTGTAATCCTAACCCGTACCCTATACTAATCCGTGCCCTGACACATACATGGACCATAACACTTTTCTGTAACCTCACCTGTACCCTAAACCTTACATTTCGCCAACCCTAACCGTAGCCCTAAAGCTAAATCTAACTCCAACCCTACACCTTACCCTAACACGTACACTAATCTTAACCCGTACACTAACACTGACCCATTCCCGCAAATGTATTTTGACCCTAAAACATTTCCGTACCCTCCCCTGTAACCTAAACCTTACCCGGTCGCTAACCCTAACCCTAGCTCTAAATCTAACCTTAACGCCAACCCTACACCTTACCCTAAACAATACCCTAAACTTAATCCGTACACTGACACTAACCAGTGCCCTGAAACGTACCCTGACCCTAACACTTTTCCATACCCTCACCTGCACGCTAAACCTAATCATTAGGTAACCCTAACTGTAGACTTAAACCTAACCCTAACAGCAACCCTACACCCTATTCTAAACCGTACCCTATATTTAACCCTAACACTAACCCATGCCCTCACACGTACTTTGACACTAAAACGTCTCCATACACTCACATGTACCATAAGCCTTAATCATTCACTAAACCTATCCCTAACCCTAACGCCAACCCTAACCATTACCCTAACCCATACCCTAATCCTAACCATACATTAACACTAACACGTTTCCTAACACATAACCTGACCCAAATGCTTTTCCGTACCCTCAACTGTACCCTAAAACTTACCCGTTCACTAACCCTAAGCCTAGCCCTAAACCTAACCCTAACCCCAACCCCACACCTTACCCTAAACTGTACGCTAATCCTGACACGTACACTGACACTAACAGGTGTCCTAACACATACCCTGACTCTAAAAGGTTTCCGTACCCTCACCTGTACCCTGAACCTTACTGGTTCACTAACCGTAACCTAGCCCTAAACATAACGCTAACACCAACCCTACACTATACCCTAACCTGTACACTAATCTTGACCCATACACCAAAATTATGCAATGCCATCACACGTACTTTGACACTAACACGTATCCGTACACTCATGTACCATAAAACTTACCTGTTCGCTAACTCTAACCGTAGCCCTAAACTTAACCCTAATGCCAACCCTACACATTACCCTAACCCGTACCCTAATCCTAACCCATACACTAACACTACACGTGCCCTAACAGGTACCCTGACCATAACAGTTTTCCGTACACTCACCTGTACCCTAAACCATACCGTTTGCTATCCTTAACCCTAGACCTAAACGTAAAGCTAACCCCATCCCTAAACCTTACCGTAACGCGTACCCAATCCTAACCAGTACACTAACACTAATCCATGCCTTAACACTTACCCTGACCCTAACACTTTTCCCTACCCACACCTGAACCCTAAACCTTACCATTCACTAACCCTAACCCTAGGTCTAAACCTAACCCTAAATGCAACCCCAACCCTACACCTAACCCTAACATGTACCGTAATCCTAATCCTTAAACTAACACTAAGCTGTGCCCTAACACGAACCCTGGCCCTAACGCATTTCCATACGCTCACCTGTACTCTAATGTTACCTATTCGCTAACCCTAACACTAGTCCTAAACATAAACCTAATCCCAACCCTACACCTTACCCTAACCCATACCCTAATCATAACCTATACACTAACACTAACTCGTGCCCTAACACCTACCCTAACCCTACCCCTAAACCTACCCCTACCCCTAACCCTAACCCTAACACTAACGCTAAACTTTACGATTTGTTAACCATAACCCAAGCCGCAAACCTAAACCTAACTACAACCCTACTCCTTACCCTAACATGTACACTAATCTTAACCCGTACACTAACACTAACCCAATACTGCACACGTACTTTGACAATAAGACATTTCCATATGCTCAGCTGTAACCTAAACCTTACGCATTCACTAAACTTAACCCCACCCCTAACACTAACCATAACGCCAACCCTACCAATTACCCTAACCCGTACCCTAATCCTAACCTGTAAACCCACACTAAACCCTGCCCTAACACGTACCCTGACCCTAACACTTTTCCGTAACCTTACCTGTAACCTACACCTTACCGTTCACTAACCCTAACCCTAGCCCTAAACGTAGACCAAACCCCAACCGTACACCTTACCCTAACTCGTATGCTAATCCTAAGCCATACACTAACACTGACACGTGTCCTAACACATACACTAACCCTAACACTTTTCTGTACCAACACCTGTACCGTAAACCTGACATTTCGCTAACCCTAACCCTAGCCATAAAGCTAACCCTAACCCTAACCCCAACCCTAAACCTTACCCAAACCGTACCCTAATCCTAACCAGTATACTAATACTAAGCCATGTCCTGACACGTACCCTGACCCTAACACTTTTCCGTACCCTCACCTGTACCCTAAACCTTACCCATTCGCTAACCCTAACCCTAGCCCTAGCCCTAGCCCTAACCCTAACCCCAACTCTACCCCTTACCCTCACCCGTACCCTAATCCCAACCCATACACTAACATTAACCCATGCCCTAACACGTACCCTGACCCTAACACTTTTCCGTATCCTCTCCTGTACCCTAAATCTTACAGTTCGCTAACCCTAACCCTAGCCCTAAACATAACTCTCACACCAACCTCACAGCATACCCTAACCTGTACACTAAACTTAACCCGTACAAAAAAACTAACACATGCCCTCACATGTACTTTGACGGTAACACGTTTCCGTACGCTCCCGTGTACCGTAAACCTTACCCGTTTGCTAACTCTAACCCTAGCCCTAACCCTAACCATAACAACAACCCTACCCATTTCCCTAACCTGTACCCTAATCCTTACCCGTACACTAACACTAATCCATGCCCTAACACGTACCCTGACCCTAACACTTTTCCATACCCACTCCTGTACCCTAAATCTTACCATTCACTAACCCTAACCCTATGTCTAAACCTAACCCTAACCCCAACCCTACACCTAACCCTAACACGTACCCTAATCCGAATCCGTACACTAACACTAACCTGTGCCCTAACATGAACCCTGACCCTAACTCATTTCCATAAGCTCACCTGTACCCTAAATGTTACCTATTCGCTAACCCTAACCCCAACCCTACTCCTAAACATAACCCCAACCCTACACCTTTCCCTAACCCATACCCTAATCCTGACCCGTACACTAACACTAACCCGTGCCCTAACACGTACCCTGACCCTAACACTTTTCCGTATCCTCTCCAGTACCCTAAATCTTACCGTTCGCTAAACCTAGCCCTTTCCCTAAATATAACGCTAACACCCACCTTACACCATACACTAACCCATACACTAATCTTACCCCGTACACCAAAATGAAACAATGCCCTCACATGTACTTTGACACTAACACGTTTCCGTACCCTCCTGTGTACCGACAACCTTACCTGTTCGCTAACACTAACCCTAGGTCTAAGCCTAACACTATCCACAACCCTACACAAAATCCTAAGCCGTACCCTAATCCTAATCCGTACAATAACACTAACCTGTGCCCTAACACCAAGCCTGACCCTAACTCGTTTCCATATGCTTACCTGTACCCTGAATGTTACCTATTCGCTAACCCTAACCCTAACCCTAAACCTAACCCTAACCCCAATCCTACACCTTACCCTAATCCGTACTGTAATCCTAACCCGTACCCTATACTAATCCGTGCCCTGACACATACATGGACCATAACACTTTTCTGTAACCTCACCTGTACCCTAAACCTTACATTTCGCCAACCCTAACCGTAGCCCTAAAGCTAAATCTAACTCCAACCCTACACCTTACCCTAACACGTACACTAATCTTAACCCGTACACTAACACTGACCCATTCCCGCAAATGTATTTTGACCCTAAAACATTTCCGTACCCTCCCCTGTAACCTAAACCTTACCCGGTCGCTAACCCTAACCCTAGCTCTAAATCTAACCTTAACGCCAACCCTACACCTTACCCTAAACAATACCCTAAACCTAAACCGTACACTGACACTAACCAGTGCCCTGAAACGTACCCTGACCCTAACACTTTTCCATACCCTCACCTGCACGCTAAACCTAATCGTTAGGTAACCCTAACTGTAGACTTAAACCTAACCCTAACACCAACCCTACACCCTATTCTAACCCGTACCCTATATTTAACCCTAACACTAACCCATGCCCTCACACGTACTTTGACACTAAAACGTCTCCATACACTCACATGTACCATAAGCCTTAATCATTCACTAAACCTATCCCTAACCCTAACGCCAACCCTAACCATTACCCTAACCCATACCCTAATCCTAACCATACATTAACACTAACACGTTTCCTAACACATAACCTGACCCAAATGCTTTTCCGTACCCTCAACTGTACCCTAAAACTTACCCGTTCACTAACCCTAAGCCTAGCCCTAAACCTAACCCTAACCCCAACCCCACACCTTACCCTAAACTGTACGCTAATCCTGACACGTACACTGACACTAACAGGTGTCCTAACACATACCCTGACTCTAAAAGGTTTCCGTACCCTCACCTGTACCCTGAACCTTACTGGTTCACTAACCGTAACCTAGCCCTAAACATAACGCTAACACCAACCCTACACTATACCCTAACCTGTACACTAATCTTGACCCATACACCAAAATTATGCAATGCCATCACACGTACTTTGACACTAACACGTATCCGTACACTCATGTACCATAAAACTTACCTGTTCGCTAACTCTAACCGTAGCCCTAAACTTAACCCTAACGCCAACCCTACACATTACCCTAACCCGTACCCTAATCCTAACCCATACACTAACACTACACGTGCCCTAACAGGTACCCTGACCATAACAGTTTTCCGTACACTCACCTGTACCCTAAACCATACCGTTTGCTATCCTTAACACTAGACCTAAACGTAAAGCTAACCCCATCCCTAAACCTTACCCTAACGCGTACCCAATCCTAACCAGTACACTAACACTAATCCATGCCTTAACACTTACCCTGACCCTAACACTTTTCCATACCCACACCTGAACCCTAAACCTTACCATTCACTAACCCTAACCCTAGGTCTAAACCTAACCCTAAACGCAACCCCAACCCTACACCTAACCCTAACATGTACCATAATCCTAATCCTTAAACTAACACTAAGCTGTGCCCTAACACGAACCCTGGCCCTAACGCATTTCCATACGCTCACCTGTACTCTAATGTTACCTATTCGCTAACCCTAACACTAGTCCTAAACATAAACCTAATCCCAACCCTACACCTTACCCTAACCCATACCCTAATCATAACCTATACACTAACACTAACTCGTGCCCTAACACCTACCCTAACCCTACCCCTAACCCTACCCCTACCCCTAACCCTAACCCTAACACTAACGCTAAACTTTACCATTTGTTAACCATAACCCAAGCCCCAAACCTAAACCTAACTACAACCCTACTCCTTACCCTAACATGTACACTAATCTTAACCCGTACACTAACACTAACCCAATACTGCACACGTACTTTGACAATAAGACATTTCCATATGCTCAGCTGTAACCTAAACCTTACGCATTCACTAAACTTAACCCCACCCCTAACACTAACCATAACGCCAACCCTACCAATTACCCTAATCCGTACCCTAATCCTAACCTGTAAACCCACACTAAACCCTGCCCTAACACGTACCCTGACCCTAACACTTTTCCGTAACCTTACCTGTAACCTACACCTTACCGTTCGCTAACCCTAACCCTAGCCCTAAACGTAGACCAAACCCCAACCGTACACCTTACCCTAACCCGTATGCTAATCCTAAGCCATACACTAACACTGACACGTGTCCTAACACATACACTAACCCTAACACTTTTCTGTACCATCACCTGTACCCTAAACCTGACATTTCGCTAACCCTAACCCTAGCCATAAAGCTAACCCTAACCCTAACCCCAACCCTAAACCTTACCCAAACCGTACCCTAATCCTAACCAGTATACTAATACTAAGCCATGTCCTGACACGTACCCTGACCCTAACACTTTTCCGTACCCTCACCTGTACCCTAAACCTTACCTATTCGCTAACCCTAACCCTAGCCCTAGCCCTAGCCCTAACCCTAACCCCAACTCTACCCCTTACCCTCACCCGTACCCTAATCCCAACCCATACACTAACATTAACCCATGCCCTAACACGTACCCTGACCCTAACACTTTTCCGTATCCTCTCCTGTACCCTAAATCTTACAGTTCGCTAACCCTAACCCTAGCCCTAAACATAACTCTCACACCAACCTCACAGCATACCCTAACCTGTACACTAAACTTAACCCGTACAAAAAAACTAACCCATGCCCTCACATGTACTTTGATGGTAACACGTTTCCGTACGCTCCCGTGTACCGTAAACCTTACCCGTTTGCTAACTCTAACCCTAGCCCTAACCCTAACCATAACAACAACCCTACCCATTTCCCTAAACTGTACCCTAATCCTTACCCGTACACTAACACTAATCCATGCCCTAACACGTACCCTGACCCTAACACTTTTCCATACCCACTCCTGTACCCTAAATCTTACCATTCACTAACCCTAACCCTATGTCTAAACCTAACCCTAACCCCAACCCTACACCTAACCCTAACACGTACCCTAATCCGAATCCGTACACTAACACTAACCTGTGCCCTAACATGAACCCTGACCCTAACTCGTTTCCATAAGCTCACCTGTACCCTAAATGTTACCTATTCGCTAACCCTAACCCCAACCCTACTCCTAAACATAACCCCAACCCTACACCTTTCCCTAACCCATACCCTAATCCTGACCCGTACACTAACACTAACCCGTGCCCTAACACGTACCCTGACCCTAACACTTTTCCGTATCCTCTCCAGTACCCTAAATCTTACCGTTCGCTAAACCTAGCCCTTTCCCTAAACATAACGCTAACACCCACCTTACACCATACACTAACCCATACACTAATCTTACCCCGTACACCAAAATGAAACAATGCCCTCACATGTACTTTGACACTAACACGTTTCCGTACCCTCCTGTGTACCGACAACCTTACCTGTTCGCTAACACTAACCCTAGGTCTAAGCCTAACACTATCCACAACCCTACACAAAATCCTAAGCCGTACCCTAATCCTAATCCGTACAATAACACTAACCTGTGCCCTAACTCGTTTCCATATGCTTACCTGTACCCTGAATGTTACCTATTCGCTAACTCTAACCCTAACCCTAAACCTAACCCTAACCCCAATCCTACACCTTACCCTAATCCGTACTGTAATCCTAATCCGTACCCTATACTAATCCGTGCCCTGACACATACATGGACCATAACACTTTTCTGTAACCTCACCGGTAGCCTAAACCTTACATTTCGCCAACCCTAACCGTAGCCCTAAAGCTAAATCTAACTCCAACCCTACACCTTACCCTAACACGTACACTAATCTTAACCCGTACACTAACACTGACCCATTCCCGCAAATGTATTTTGACCCTAAAACATTTCCGTACCCTCCCCTGTAACCTAAACCTTACCCGGTCGCTAACCCTAACCCTAGCTCTAAATCTAACCTTAACGCCAACCCTACACCTTACCCTAAACAATACCCTAAACCTAAACCGTACACTGACACTAACCAGTGCCCTGAAACGTACCCTGACCCTAACACTTTTCCATACCCTCACCTGCACGCTAAACCTAATCGTTAGGTAACCCTAACTGTAGACTTAAACCTAACCCTAACACCAAACCTACACCCTATTCTAACCTGTACCCTATATTTAACCCTAACACTAACCCATGCCCTCACACGTACTTTGACACTAAAACGTCTCCATACACTCACATGTACCATAAGCCTTAATCATTCACTAAACCTATCCCTAACCCTAACGCCAACCCTAACCATTACCCTAACCCATACCCTAATCCTAACCATACATTAACACTAACACGTTTCCTAACACATAACCTGACCCAAATGCTTTTCCGTACCCTCAACTGTACCCTAAAACTTACCAGTTCACTAACCCTAAGCCTAGCCCTAAACCTAACCCTAACCCCAACCCCACACCTTACCCTAAACTGTACGCTAATCCTGACACGTACACTGACACTAACAGGTGTCCTAACACATACCCTGACTCTAAAAGTTTTCCGTACCCTCACCTGTACCCCGAACCTTAGTGGTTCACTAACCGTAACCTAGCCCTAAACATAACGCTAACACCAACCCCACACTATACCCTAACCTGTACACTAATCTTCACCCATACACCAAAATTATGCAATGCCATCACACGTACTTTGACACTAACAAGTTTTCGTACACTCATGTACCATAAAACTTACCTGTTCGCTAACTGTAACCGTAGCCCTAAACTTAACCCTAATGCCAACCCTACATATTACCCTAACACGTACCCTAATCCTAACCCATACACTAACACTACACGTGACCTAACAGGTACCCTGACCATAACAGTTTTCCGTACACTCACCTGTATCCTAAACCATACCGTTTGCTATCCTTAACCCTAGACCTAAACGTAAAGCTAAACCCATCCCTAAACCTTACCCTAACGCGTACCCAATCCTAACCAGTACACTAACACTAATCCGTGCCTTAACACTTACCCTGACCCTAACACTTTTCCATACCCACACCTGAACCCTAAACCTTACCATTCACTAACCCTAACCCTAGGTCTAAACCTAAAACTAAACGCAATCCCAACCCTACACCTAACCCTAACATGTACCATAATCCTAATCCTTAAACTAACACTAAGCTGTGCCCTAACACGAACCCTGGCCCTAACGCATTTCCATACGCTCACGTGTACTCTAATGTTACCTATTCGCTAACCCTAACACTAGTCCTAAACCTAAACCTAACCCCAACCCTACACCTTACCCTAACCCATCCCCTAATCATAACCCATACACTAACACTAACTCGTGCCCTAACACCTACACTAACCCTACCCCTAACCCTACCCCTAACCCTAACCCTAACCCTAACACTAACCCTAACACTAACCCTAAACTTTACCATTTGTTAACCATAACCCTAGCCCCAAACCTAAACCTAACTACAACCCTACTCCTTACCCTAACACGTACACTAATCTTAACCCGTACACTAACACTAACCCAATACCGCACACGTACTTTGATAATAAGACATTTCCATATGCTCAGCTGTAACCTAAACCTTACGCATTCACCAAACTTAACCCCACCCCTAACACTAACCATAACGCCAAACCTACCAATTACTCTAACCCGTACCCTAATCCTAACCTGTAAACCCACACTAAACCCTGCCCTAACACGTACCCTGACCCTAACACTTTTCCGTAACCTCACCTGTAACCTACACCTTACCGTTCGCTAACCCTAACCCTAGCCCTAAACCTAGACCAAACCCCAACCGTACACCTTACCCTAACCCGTATGCTAATCCTAAGCCATACACTAACACTGACACGTGTCCTAACACATACACTAACCCTAACACTTTTCTGTACCATCACCTGTACCCTAAACCTGACATTTCGCTAACCCTAACCCTAGCCATAAAGCTAACCCTAACCCTAACCCCAACCCTAAACCTTACCCAAACCGTACCCTAATCCTAACCAGTATACTAATACTAAGCCATGTCCTGACACGTACCCTGACCCTAACACTTTTCCGTACCCTCACCTGTACCCTAAACCTTACCCATTCGCTAACCCTAACCCTAGCCCTAAACATAACTCTCACACCAACCTCACAGCATACCCTAACCCGTACACTAAACTTAACCCGTACAACAAAACTAACCCATGCCCTCACATGTACTTTGACGGTAACACGTTTCCGTACGCTCCCGTGTACCGTAAACCTTACCCGTTTGCTAACTCTAACCGTAGGCCTAACCCTAACCATAACAACAACCCTACCCATTTCCCTAAACTGTACACTAATCCTTACCCGTACACTAACACTAATCCATGCCCTAACACGTACCCTGACCCTAACACTTTTCCATACCCACTCCTGTACCCTAAATCTTACCATTCACTAACCCTAACCCTATGTCTAAACCTAACCCTAACCCGAACCCTACACCTAACCCTAACACGTACCCTAATCCGAATCCGTACACTAACACTAAACTGTGCCCTAACATGAACCCTGACCCTAACTCGTTTCCATAAGCTCACCTGTACCCTAAATGTTACCTATTCGCTAACCCTAACCCCAACCCTACACCTAAACATAACCCCAACCCTACACCTTTCCCTAACCCATACCCTAATCCTGACCCGTACACTAACACTAACCCGTGCCCTAACACGTACCCTGACCCTAACACTTTTCCGTATCCTCTCCAGTACCCTAAATCTTACCGTTCGCTAAACCTAGCCTTTTCCCTAAACATAACGCTAACACCCACCTTACACCATACACTAACCCATACACTAATCTTACCCCGTACACCAAAATGAAGCAATGCCCTCACATGTACTTTGACACTAACACGTTTCCGTACCCTCCTGTGAACCGACAACCTTACCTGTTCGCTAACACTAACCCTAGGTCTAAACCTAACACTATCCACAACCCTACACAAAATCCTAGGCCGTACCCTAATCCTAATCCGTACAATAACACTAACCTGTGCCCTAACACCAAGCCTGACCCTAACTCGTTTCCATATGCTTACCTGTACCCTGAATGTTACCTATTCGCTAACCCTAACCCTAACCCTAAACCTAACCCTAACCCCAATCCTACACCTTACCCTAATCCGTACTGTAATCCTAACCCGTACCCTATACTAATCCGTGCCCTGACACATACATGGACCATAACACTTTTCTGTAACCTCACCTGTACCCTAAACCTTACATTTCGCCAACCCTAACCGTAGCCCTAAAGCTAAATCTAACTCCAACCCTACACCTTACCCTAACACGTACACTAATCTTAACCCGTACACTAACACTGACCCATTCCCGCAAATGTATTTTGACCCTAAAACATTTCCGTACCCTCCCCTGTAACCTAAACCTTACCCGGTCGCTAACCCTAACCCTAGCTCTAAATCTAACCTTAACGCCAAACCTACACCTTACCCTAAACAATACCCTAAACTTAAACCGTACACTGACACTAACCAGTGCCCTGAAACGTACCCTGACCCTAACACTTTTCCATACCCTCACCTGCACGCTAAACCTAATCGTTAGGTAACCCTAACTGTAGACTTAAACCTAGCCCTAACACCAACCCTACACCCTATTCTAACCCGTACCCTATATTTAACCCTAACACTAACCCATGCCCTCACACGTACTTTGACACTAAAACGTCTCCATACACTCACATGTACCATAAGCCTTAATCATTCACTAAACCTATCCCTAACCCTAACGCCAACCCTAACCATTACCCTAACCCATACCCTAATCCTCACCATACATTAACACTAACACGTTTCCTAACACATAACCTGACCCAAATGCTTTTCCGTACCCTCAACTGTACCCTAAAACTTACCCGTTCACTAACCCTAAGCCTAGCCCTAAACCTAACCCTAACCCCAACCCCACACCTTACCCTAAACTGTACGCTAATCCTGACACGTACACTGACACTAACAGGTGTCCTAACACATACCCTGACTCTAAAAGGTTTCCGTACCCTCACCTGTACCCTGAACCTTACTGGTTCACTAACCGTAACCTAGCCCTAAACATAACGCTAACACCAACCCTACACTATACCCTAACCTGTACACTAATCTTGACCCATACACCAAAATTATGCAATGCCATCACACGTACTTTGACACTAACACGTATCCGTACACTCATGTACCATAAAACTTACCTGTTCGCTAACTCTAACCGTAGCCCTAAACTTAACCCTAACGCCAACCCTACACATTACCCTAACCCGTACCCTAATCCTAACCCATACACTAACACTACACGTGCCCTAACAGGTACCCTGACCATAACAGTTTTCCGTACACTCACCTGTACCCTAAACCATACCGTTTGCTATCCTTAACCCTAGACCTAAACGTAAAGCTAACCCCATCCCTAAACCTTACCCTAACGCGTACCCAATCCTAACCAGTACACTAACACTAATCCATGCCTTAACACTTACCCTGACCCTAACACTTTTCCATACCCACACCTGAACCCTAAACCTTACCATTCACTAACCCTAACCCTAGGTCTAAACCTAACCCTAAACGCAACCCCAACCCTACACCTAACCCTAACCTGTACCGTAATCCTAATCCTTAAACTAACACTAAGCTGTGCCCTAACACGAACCCTGGCCCTAACGCATTTCCATACGCTCACCTGTACTCTAATGTTACGTATTCGCTAACCCTAACACTAGTCCTAAACATAAACCTAATCCCAACCCTACACCTTACCCTAACCCATACCCTAATCATAACCTATACACTAACACTAACTCGTGCCCTAACACCTACCCTAACCCTACCACTAACCCTACCCCTAACCCTAACCCTAACCCTAACACTAACGCTAAACTTTACCATTTGTTAACCATAAACCAAGCCCCAAACCTAAACCTAACTACAACCCTACTCCTTACCCTAACATGTACACTAATCTTAACCCGTACACTAACACTAACCCAATAATGCACACGTACTTTGACAATAAGACATTTCCATATGCTCAGCTGTAACCTAAACCTTACGCATTCACTAAACTTAACCCCACCCCTAACACTAACCATAACGCCAACCCTACCAATTACCCTAACCCGTACCCTAATCCTAACCTGTAAACCCACACTAAACCCTGCCCTAACACCACTACACTAACACTAATCCGTGCCTTAACACTTACCCTGACCCTAACACTTTTCCGTACCCTTACCTGTAACCTACACCTTACCGTACGCTAACCCTAACCCTAGCCCTAAACGTAGACCAAACCCCAACCGTACACCTTACCCTAACCCGTATGCTAATCCTAAGCCATACACTAACACTGACACGTGTCCTAACACATACACTAACCCTAACACTTTTCTGTACCATCACCTGTACCCTAAACCTGACATTTCACTAACCCTAACCCTAGCCATAAAGCTAACCCTAACCCTAACCCCAACCCTAAACCTTACCCAAACCGTACCCTAATCCTAGCCAGTATACTAATACTAAGCCATGTCCTGACACGTACCCTGACCCTAACACTTTTCCGTACCCTCACCTGTACCCTAAACCTTACCCATTCGCTAACCCTAACCCTAGCCCTAGCCCTAGCCCTAACCCTAACCCCAACTCTACCCCTTACCCTCACCCGTACCCTAATCCCAACCCATACACTAACATTAACCCATGCCCTAACACGTACCCTGACCCTAACACTTTTCCGTATCCTCTCCTGTACCCTAAATCTTACAGTTCGCTAACCCTAACCCTAGCCCTAAACATAACTCTCACACCAACCTCACAGCATACCCTAACCTGTACACTAAACTTAACCCGTACAAAAAAACTAACCCATGCCCTCACATGTACTTTGACGGTAACACGTTTCCGTACGCTCCCGTGTACCGTAAACCTTACCCGTTTGCTAACTCTAACCGTAGCCCTAACCCTAACCATAACAACAACCCTACCCATTTCCCTAAACTGTACCCTAATCCTTACCCGTACACTAACACTAATCCATGCCCTAACACGTACCCTGACCCTAACACTTTTCCATACCCACTCCTGTACCCTAAATCTTACCATTCACTAACCCTAACCCTATGTCTAAACCTAACCCTAACCCCAACCCTACACCTAACCCTAACACGTACCCTAATCCGAATCCGTACACTAAAACTAACCTGTGCCCTAACATGAACCCTGACCCAAACTCATTTCCATAAGCTCACCTGTACCCTAAATGTTACCTATTCGCTAACCCTAACCCCAACCCTACACCTAAACATAACCCCAACCCTACACCTTTCCCTAACCCATACCCTAATCCTGACCCGTACACTAACACTAACCCGTGCCCTAACACGTACCCTGACCCTAACACTTTTCCGTATCCTCTCCAGTACCCTAAATCTTACCGTTCGCTAAACCTAGCCCTTTCCCTAAACATAACGCTAACACCCACCTTACTCCATACACTAACCCATACACTAATCTTACCCCGTACACCAAAATGAAGCAATGCCCTCACATGTACTTTGACACTAACACGTTTCCGTACCCTCCTGTGTACCGACAACCTTACCTGTTCGCTAACAATAACCCTAGGTCTAAGCCTAACACTATCCACAACCCTACACAAAATCCTAAGCCGTACCCTAATCCTAATCCGTACAATAACACTAACCTGTGCCCTAACACCAAGCCTGACCCTAACTCGTTTCCATATGCTTACCTGTACCCTGAATGTTACCTATTCGCTAACCCTAACCCTAACCCTAAACCTAACCCTAACCCCAATCCTACACCTTACCCTAATCCGTACTGTAATCCTAACCCGTACCCTATACTAATCCGTGCCCTGACACATACATGGACCATAACACTTTTCTGTAACCTCACCTGTACCCTAAACCTTACATTTCGCCAACCCTAACCGTAGCCCTAAAGCTAAATCTAACTCCAACCCTACACCTTACCCTAACACGTACACTAATCTTAACCCGTACACTAACACTGACCCATTCCCGCAAATGTATTTTGACCCTAAAACATTTCCGTACCCTCCCCTGTAACCTAAACCTTACCCGGTCGCTAACCCTAACCCTAGCTCTAAATCTAACCTTAACGCCAAACCTACACCTTACCCTAAACAATACCCTAAACTTAAACCGTACACTGACACTAACCAGTGCCCTGAAACGTACCCTGACCCTAACACTTTTCCATACCCTCACCTGCACGCTAAACCTAATCGTTAGGTAACCCTAACTGTAGACTTAAACCTAACCCTAACACCAACCCTACACCCTATTCTAACCCGTACCCTATATTTAACCCTAACACTAACCCATGCCCTCACACGTACTTTGACACTAAAACGTCTCCATACACTCACATGTACCATAAGCCTTAATCATTCACTAAACCTATCCCTAACCCTAACGCCAACCCTAACCATTACCCTAACCCATACCCTAATCCTAACCATACATTAACACTAACACGTTTCCTAACACATAACCTGACCCAAATGCTTTTCCGTACCCTCAACTGTACCCTAAAACTTACCCGTTCACTAACCCTAAGCCTAGCCCTAAACCTAACCCTAACCCCAACCCCACACCTTACCCTAAACTGTACGCTAATCCTGACACGTACACTGACACTAACAGGTGTCCTAACACATACCCTGACTCTAAAAGGTTTCCGTACCCTCACCTGTACCCTGAACCTTACTGGTTCACTAACCGTAACCTAGCCCTAAACATAACGCTAACACCAACCCTACACTATACCCTAAGCTGTACACTAATCTTGACCCATACACCAAAATTATGCAATGCCATCACACGTACTTTGACACTAACACGTATCCGTACACTCATGTACCATAAAACTTACCTGTTCGCTAACTCTAACCGTAGCCCTAAACTTAACCCTAACGCCAACCCTACACATTACCCTAACCCGTACCCTAATCCTAACCCATACACTAACACTACACGTGCCCTAACAGGTACCCTGACCATAACAGTTTTCCGTACACTCACCTGTACCCTAAACCATACCGTTTGCTATCCTTAACCCTAGACCTAAACGTAAAGCTAACCCCATCCCTGAAACTTACCCTAACGCGTACCCAATCCTAACCAGTACACTAACACTAATCCGTGCCTTAACACTTACCCTGACCCTAACACTTTTCCATACCCACACCTGAACCCTAAACCTTACCATTCACTAACCCTAACCCTAGGTCTAAACCTAACCCTAAACGCAACCCCAACCCTACACCTAACCCTAACATGTACCGTAATCCTAATCCTTAAACTAACACTAAGCTGTGCCCTAACACGAACCCTGGCCCTAACGCATTTCCATACGCTCACCTGTACTCTAATGTTACCTATTCGCTAACCCTAACACTAGTCCTAAACATAAACCTAATCCCAACCCTACACCTTACCCTAACCCATACCCTAATCATAACCTATACACTAACACTAACTCGTGCCCTAACACCTACCCTAACCCTACCCCTAACCCTACCCCTAACCCTAACCCTAACCCTAATACTAACCCTAACACTAACGCTAAACTTTACCATTTGTTAACCATAACACAAGCCCCAAACCTAAACCTAACTACAACCCTACTCCTTACCCTAACATGTACACTAATCTTAACCCATACACTAACACTAACCCAATACCGCACACGTACTTTGACAATAAGACATTTCCATATGCTCAGCTGTAACCTAAACCTTACGCATTCACTAAACTTAACCCCACCCCTAACCCTAACCCTAACCCTAATACTAACCCTAACACTAACGCTAAACTTTACCATTTGTTAACCATAACACAAGCCCCAAACCTAAACCTAACTACAACCCTACTCCTTACCCTAACATGTACACTAATCTTAACCCATACACTAACACTAACCCAATACCGCACACGTACTTTGACAATAAGACATTTCCATATGCTCAGCTGTAACCTAAACCTTACGCATTCACTAAACTTAACCCCACCCCTAACACTAACCCTAACGCCAACCCTACCAATTACCCTAATCCGTACCCTAATCCTAACCTGTAAACCCACACTAAACCCTGCCCTAACACGTACCCTGACCCTAACACTTTTCCGTAACCTTACCTGTAACCTACACCTTACCGTTCGCTAACCCTAACCCTAGCCCTAAACGTAGACCAAACCCCAACCGTACACCTTACCCTAACCCGTATGCTAATCCTAAGCCATACACTAACACTGACACGTGTCCTAACACATACACTAACCCTAACACTTTTCTGTACCATCACCTGTACCCTAAACCTGACATTTCGCTAACCCTAACCCTAGCCATAAAGCTAACCCTAACCCTAACCCCAACCCTAAACCTTACCCAAACCGTACCCTAATCCTAACCAGTATACTAATACTAAGCCATGTCCTGACACGTACCCTGACCCTAACACTTTTCCGTACCCTCACCTGTACCCTAAACCTTACCCATTCGCTAACCCTAACCCTAGCCCTAGCCCTAGCCCTAACCCTAACCCCAACTCTACCCCTTACCCTCACCCGTACCCTAATCCCAACCCATACACTAACATTAACCCATGCCCTAACACGTACCCTGACCCTAACACTTTTCCGTATCCTCTCCTGTACCCTAAATCTTACAGTTCGCTAACCCTAACCCTAGCCCTAAACAGAACTCTCACACCAACCTCACAGCATACCCTAACCTGTACACTAAACTTAACCCGTACAAAAAAACTAACCCATGCCCTCACATGTACTTTGACGGTAACACGTTTCCGTACGCTCCCGTGTACCGTAAACCTTACCCGTTTGCTAACTCTAACCCTAGCCCTAACCCTAACCATAACAACAACCCTACCCATTTCCCTAACCTGTATCCTAATCCTTACCCGTACACTAACACTAATCCATGCCCTAACACGTACCCTGACCCTAACACTTTTCCATACCCACTCCTGTACCCTAAATCTTACCATTCACTAACCCTAACCCTATGTCTAAACCTAACCCTAACCCCAACCCTACGCCTAACCCTTACACGTACCCTAATCCGAATCCGTACACTAACACTAACCTCTGCCCTAACATGAACCCTGACCCTGACTCGTTTCCATTAGCTCACCTGTACCCTAAATGTTACCTATTCACTAACCCTAACCCCAACCCTACTCCTAAACATAACCCCAACCCTACACCTTTCCCTAACCCATACCCTAATCCTGACCCGTACACTAACACTAACCCGTGCCCTAACACGTACCCTGACCCTAACACTTTTCCGTATCCTCTCCAGTACCCTAAATCTTACCGTTCGCTAAACCTAGCCCTTTCCCTAAACATAACGCTAACACCCACCTTACACCATACACTAACCCATACACTAATCTTACCCCGTACACCAAAATGAAACAATGCCCTCACATGTACTTTGACACTAACACGTTTCCGTACCCTCCTGTGTACCGACAAACTTACCTGTTCGCTAACACTAACCCTAGGTCTAAGCCTAACACTATCCACAACCCTACACAAAATCCTAAGCCGTACCCTAATCCTAATCCATACAATAACACTAACCTGTGCCGTAACACCAAGCCTGACCCTAACTCGTTTCCATATGCTTACCTGTACCCTGAATGTTACCTATTCGCTAACCCTAACCCTAACCCTAAACCTAACCCTAAACCCAATCCTACACCTTACCCTAATCCGTACTGTAATCCTAACCCGTACCCTATACTAATCCGTGCCCTGACACATACATGGACCATAACACTTTTCTGTAACCTCACCTGTACCCTAAACCTTACATTTCGCCAACACTAACCGTAGCCCTAAAGCTAAATCTAACTCCAACCCTACACCTTACCCTAACACGTACACTAATCTTAACCCGTACACTAACACTGACCCATTCCCGCAAATGTATTTTGACCCTAAAACATTTCCGTACCCTCCCCTGTAACCTAAACCTTACCCGGTCGCTAACCCTAACCCTAGCTCTAAATCTAACCTTAACGCCAACCCTACACCTTACCCTAAACAATACCCTAAACCTAAACCGTACACTGACACTAACCAGTGCCCTGAAACGTACCCTGACCCTAACACTTTTCCATACCCTCACCTGCACGCTAAACCTAATCGTTAGGTAACCCTAACTGTAGACTTAAACCTAACCCTAACACCAACCCTACACCCTATTCTAACCCGTACCCTATATTTAACCCTAACACTAACCCATGCCCTCACACGTACTTTGACACTAAAACGTCTCCATACACTCACATGTACCATAAGCCTTAATCATTCACTAAACCTATCCCTAACCCTAACGCCAACCCTAACCATTACCCTAACCCATACCCTAATCCTAACCATACATTAACACTGACACGTTTCCTAACACATAACCTGACCCAAATGCTTTTCCGTACCCTCAACTGTACCCTAAAACTTACCCGTTCACTAACCCTAAGCCTAGCCCTAAACCTAACCCTATCCCCAACCCCACACCTTACCCTAAACTGTACGCTAATCCTGACACGTACACTGACACTAACAGGTGTCCTAACACATACCCTGACTCTAAAAGTTTTCTGTACCCTCACCTGTACCCTGAACCTTACTGGTTCACTAACCGTAACCTAGCCCTAAACATAACGCTAACACCAACCCTACACTATACCCTAACCTGTACACTAATCTTGACCCATACACCAAAATTATGCAATGCCATCACACGTACTTTGACATTAACAAGTTTCCGTACACTCATGTACCATAAAACTTACCTGTTCGCTAACTCTAACCGTAGCCCTAAACTTAACCCTAACGCCAACCCTACACATTACCCTAACCCGTACCCTAATCCTAACCCATACACTAACACTACACGTGACCTAACAGGTACCCTGACCATAACAGTTTTCCGTACACTCACCTGTACCCTAAACCATACCGTTTGCTATCCTTAACCCTAGACCTAAACGTAAAGCTAAACCCATCCCTAAACCTTAACCTAACGCGTACCCAATCCTAACCAGTACACTAACACTAATCCGTGCCTTAACACTTACCCTGACCCTAACACTTTTCCCTACCCACACCTGAACCCTAAACCTTACCATTCACTAACCCTAACCCTAGGTCTAAACCTAACCCTAAACGCAACCCCAACCCTACACCTAACCCTAACATGTACCGTAATCCTAATCCTTAAACTAACACTAAGCTGTGCCCTAACACGAACCCTGGCCCTAACGCATTTCCATATGCTCACCTGTACTCTAATGTTACCTATTCGCTAACCCTAACACTAGTCCTAAACCTAAACCTAACCCCAACCCTACACCTTACCCTAACCCATACCCTAATCATAACCCATACACTAACACTAACTCGTGGCCTAACACCTACCCTAACCCTACCCCTAACCCTAACCCTAACCCTAACACTAACCCTAACACTAACCCTAAACTTTACCATTTGTTAACCATAACCCAAGCCCCAAACCTAAACCTAACTACAACCCTACTCCTTACCCTAACACGTACACTAATCTTAACCCGTACACTAACACTAACCCAATACCGCACACGTACTTTGACAATAAGACATTTCCATATGCTCAGCTGTAACCTAAACCTTACGCATTCACTAAACTTAACCCCACCCCTAACACTAACCATAACGCCAACCCTACCAATTACCCTAACCCGTACCCTAATCCTAACCTGTAAACCCACACTAAACCCTGCCCTAACACCAGTACACTAACACTAATCCGTGCCTTAACACTTACCCTGACCCTAACACTTTTCCGTACCCTTACCTGTAACCTACACCTTACCATTCGCTAACCCTAACCCTAGCCCTAAACGTAGACCAAACCCCAACCGTACACCTTACCCTAACCCGTATGCTAATCCTAAGCCATACACTAACACTGACACGTGTCCTAACACATACACTAACCCTAACACTTTTCTGTACCATCACCTGTACCCTAAACCTGACATTTCACTAACCCTAACCCTAGCCATAAAGCTAACCCTAACCCTAACCCCAACCCTAAACCTTACCCAAACCGTACCCTAATCCTAACCAGTATACTAATACTAAGCCATGTCCTGACACGTACCCTGACCCTAACACTTTTCCGTACCCTCACCTGTACCCTAAACCTTACCCATTCGCTAACCCTAACCCTAGCCCTAGCCCTAGCCCTAACCCTAACCCCAACTCTACCCCTTACCCTCACCCGTACCCTAATCCCAAACCATACACTAACATTAACCCATGCCCTAACACGTACCCTGACCCTAACACTTTTCCGTATCCTCTCCTGTACCCTAAATCTTACAGTTCGCTAACCCTAACCCTAGCCCTAAACATAACTCTCACACCAACCTCACAGCATACCCTAACCTGTACACTAAACTTAACCCGTACAAAAAAACTAACCCATGCCCTCACATGTACTTTGACGGTAACACGTTTCCGTACGCTCCGGTGTACCGTAAACCTTACCCGTTTGCTAACTCTAACCCTACCCCTAACCCTAACCATAACAACAACCCTACCCATTTCCCTAACCTGTACCCTAATCCTTACCCGTACACTAACACTAATCCATGCCCTAACACGTACCCTGACCCTAACACTTTTCCATACCCACTCCTGTACCCTAAATCTTACCATTCACTAACCCTAACCCTATGTCTAAACCTAACCCTAACCCCAACCCTACACCTAACCCTAACACGTACCCTAATCCGAATCCGTACACTAAAACTAACCTGTGCCCTAACATGAACCCTGACCCTAACTCGTTTCCATAAGCTCACCTGTACCCTAAATGTTACCTATTCGCTAACCCTAACCCCAACCCTACAACTAAACATAACCCCAACCTTACACCTTTCCCTAACCCATACCCTAATCCTGACCCGTACACTAACACTAACCCGTGCCCTAACACGTACCCTGACCCTAACACTTTTCTGTATCCTCTCCAGTACCCTAAATCTTACTGTTCGCTAAACTTAGCCCTTTCCCTAAACATAACGCTAACACCCACCTTACACCATACACTAACCCATACACTAATCTTACCCCGTACACCAAAATGAAGCAATGCCCTCACATGTACGTTGACACTAACACGTTTCCGTACCCTCCTGTGTACCGACAACCTTACCTGTTCGCTAACACTAACCCTAGGTCTAAGTCTAACACTATCCACAACCCTACACAAAATCCTAAGCCGTACCCTAATCCTAATCCGTACAATAACACTAACCTGTGCCCTAACACCAAGCCTGACCCTAACTCGTTTCCATATGCTTACCTGTACCCTGAATGTTACCTATTCCCTAACCCTAACCCTAACCCTAAACCTAACCCTAACCCCAATCCTACACCTTACCCTAATCCGTACTATAATCCTAACCCGTACCCTATACTAATCCGTGCCCTGACACATACATGGACCATAACACTTTTCTGTAACCTCACCTGTACCCTAAACCTTACATTTCGCCAACCCTAACCGTAGCCCTAAAGCTAAATCTAACTCCAACCCTACACCTTACCCTAACACGTACACTAATCTTAACCCGTACACTAACACTGACCCATTCCCGCAAATGTATTTTGACCCTAAAACATTTCCGTACCCTCCCCTGTAACCTAAACCTTACCCAGTCGCTAACCCTAACCCTAGCTCTAAATCTAACCCTAACGCCAACCCTACACCTTACCCTAAACAATACCCTAAACCTAAACCGTACACTGACACTAACCAGTGCCCTGAAACGTACCCTGACCCTAACACTTTTCCATACCCTCACCTGCACGCTAAACCTAATCGTTAGGTAACCCTAACTGTAGAATTAAACCTAACCCTAACACCAACCCTACACCCTATTCTAACCCGTAACCTATATTTAACCCTAACACTAACCCATGCCCTCACACGTACTTTGACACTAAAACGTCTCCATACACTCACATGTACCATAAGCCTTAACCGTTCACTAAACCTATCCCTAACCCTAACGCCAACCCTAACCATTACCCTAACCCATACCCTAATCCTAACCATACATTAACACTAACACGTTTCCTAACACATAACCTGACCCAAATGCTTTTCCGTACCCTCAACTGTACCCTAAAACTTACCCGTTCACTAACCCTAAGCCTAGCCCTAAACCTAACCCTAACCCCAACCCCACACCTTACCCTAAACTGTACGCTAATCCTGACACGTACACTGACACTAACAGGTGTCCTAACACATACCCTGACTCTAAAAGGTTTCCGTACCCTCACCTGTACCCTGAACCTTACTGGTTCACTAACCGTAACCCTAGCCCTAAACATAACGCTAACACCAACCCTACACCATACCCTAACCCGTACACTAATCTTGACCCGTACACCAACATTATGCAATGCCATCACACGTACTTTGACACTAACACGTATCCGTACACTCATGTACCATAAAACTTACCTGTTCGCTAACTCTAACCCTAGCCCTAAACTTAACCCTAACGCCAACCCTACACATTACCCTAACCCGTACCCTATTCCTAACCCATACACTAACACTACACGTGCCCTAACAGGTACCCTGACCATAACAGTTTTCCGTACACTCACCTGTACCCTAAACCATACCGTTTGCTATCCTTAACCCTAGACCTAAACGTAAAGCTAACCCCATCCCTAAACCTTACCCTAACGCGTACCCAATCCTAACCAGTACACTAACACTAATCCGTGCCTTAACACTTACCCTGACCCTAACACTTTTCCATACCCACACCTGAACCCTAAACCTTACCATTCACTAACCCTAACCCTAGGTCTAAACCTAACCCTAAACGCAACCCCAACCCTACACCTAACCCTAACATGTACCGTAATCCTAATCCTTAAACTAACACTAAGCTGTGCCCTAACACGAACCCTGGCCCTAACGCATTTCCATACGCTCACCTGTACTCTAATGTTACCTATTCGCTAACCCTAACACTAGTCCTAAACCTAAACCTAACCCCAACCCTACACCTTACCCTAACCCATACCCTAATCATAACCTATACACTAACACTAACTCGTGCCCTAACACCTACCCTAACCCTACCCCTAACCCTACCCCTAACCGTAACCCTAACCCTAACACTAACGCTAAACTTTACCATTTGTTAACCATAAACCAAGACCCAAACCTAAACCTAACTACAACCCTACTCCTTACCCTAACATGTACACTAATCTTAACCCGTACACTAACATTAACCCAATACCGCACACGTACTTTGACAATAAGACATTTCCATATGCTCAGCTGTAACCTAAACCTTACGCATTCACTAAACTTAACTCCACCCCTAACACTAACCATAACGCCAACCCTACCAATTACCCTAATCCGTACCCTAATCCTAACCTGTAAACCCACACTAAACCCTGCCCTAACACGTACCCTGACCCTAACACTTTTCCGTAACCTTACCTGTAACCTACACCTTACCGTTCGCTAACCCTAACCCTAGCCCTAAACGTAGACCAAACCCCAACCGTACACCTTACCCTAACCCGTATGCTAATCCTAAGCCATACACTAACACTGACACGTGTCCTAACACATACACTAACCCTAACACTTTTCTGTACCATCACCTGTACCCTAAACCTGACATTTCGCTAACCCTAACCCTAGCCATAAAGCTAACCCTAACCCTAACCCCAACCCTAAACCTTACCCAAACCGTACCCTAATCCTAACCAGTATACTAATACTAAGCCATGTCCTGACACGTACCCTGACCCTAACACTTTTCCGTACCCTCACCTGTACCTTAAACCTTACCCATTCGCTAACCCTAACCCTAGCCCTAGCCCTAGCCCTAACCCTAACCCCAACTCTACCCCTTACCCTCACCCGTACCCTAATCCCAACCCATACACTAACATTAACCCATGCCCTAACACGTACCCTGACCCTAACACTTTTCCGTATCCTCTCCTGTACCCTAAATCTTACAGTTCGCTAACCCTAACCCTAGCCCTAAACAGAACTCTCACACCAACCTCACAGCATACCCTAACCTGTACACTAAACTTAACCCGTACAAAAAAACTAACCCATGCCCTCACATGTACTTTGACGGTAACACGTTTCCGTACGCTCCCGTGTACCGTAAACCTTACCCGTTTGCTAACTCTAACCCTAGCCCTAACCCTAACCATAACAACAACCCTACCCATTTCCCTAACCTGTACCCTAATCCTTACCCGTACACTAACACTAATCCATGCCCTAACACGTACCCTGACCCTAACACTTTTCCATACCCACTCCTGTACCCTAAATCTTACCATTCACTAACCCTAACCCTATGTCTAAACCTAACCCTAACCGCAACCCTACACCTAACCCTAACACGTACCCTAATCCGAATCCGTACACTAACACTAACCTGTGCCCTAACATGAACCCTGACCCTAACTCGTTTCCATAAGCTCACCTGTACCCTAAATGTTACCTATTTGCTAACCCTAACCCCAACCCTACTCCTAAACATAACCCCAACCCTACACCTTTCCCTAACCCATACCCTAATCCTGACCCGTACACTAACACTAACGCATGCCCTAACACGTACCCTGACCCTAACACTTTTCCGTATCCTCTCCTGTACCCTAAATCTTACCGTTTGCTAAACCTAGCCCTTTCCCTAAACATAACACTAACACCCACCTTACACCATACACTAACCCATACACTAATCTTACCCCGTACACCAAAATGAAACAATGCCCTCACATGTACTTTGACACTAACACGTTTCCGTACCCTCCTGTGTACCGACAACCTTACCTGTTCGCTAACACTAACCCTAGGTCTAAGCCTAACACTATCCACAACCCTACACAAAATCCTAAGCCGTACCCTAATCCTAATCCGTACAATAACACTAACCTGTGCCCTAACACCAAGCCTGACCCTAACTCGTTTCCATATGCTTACCTGTACCCTGAATGTTACCTATTCGCTAACCCTAACCCTAACCCTAAACCTAACCCTAACCCCAATCCTACACCTTACCCTAATCCGTACTGTAATCCTAACCCGTACCCTATACTAATCCGTGCCCTGACACATACATGGACCATAACACTTTTCTGTAACCTCACCTGTACCCTAAACCTTACATTTCGCCAACCCTAACCGTAGCCCTAAAGCTAAATCTAACTCCAACCCTACACCTTACCCTAACACGTACACTAATCTTAACCCGTACACTAACACTGACCCATTCCCGCAAATGTATTTTGACCCTAAAACATTTCCGTACCCTCCCCTGTAACCTAAACCTTACCCGGTCGCTAACCCTAACCCTAGCTCTAAATCTAACCTTAACGCCAAACCTACACCTTACCCTAAACAATACCCTAAACTTAAACCGTACACTGACACTAACCAGTGCCCTGAAACGTACCCTGACCCTAACACTTTTCCATACCCTCACCTGCACGCTAAACCTAATCGTTAGGTAACCCTAACTGTAGACTTAAACCTAACCCTAACACCAACCCTACACCCTATTCTAACCCGTACCCTATATTTAACCCTAACACTAACCCATGCCCTCACACGTACTTTGACACTAAAACGTCTCCATACACTCACATGTACCATAAGCCTTAATCATTCACTAAACCTATCCCTAACCCTAACGCCAACCCTAACCATTACCCTAACCCATACCCTAATCCTAACCATACATTAACACTAACACGTTTCCTAACACATAACCTGACCCAAATGCTTTTCCGTACCCTCAACTGTACCCTAAAACTTACCCGTTCACTAACCCTAAGCCTAGCCCTAAACCTAACCCTAACCCCAACCCCACACCTTACCCTAAACTGTACGCTAATCCTGACACGTACACTGACACTAACAGGTGTCCTAACACATACCCTGACTCTAAAAGGTTTCCGTACCCTCACCTGTACCCTGAACCTTACTGGTTCACTAACCGTAACCTAGCCCTAAACATAACGCTAACACCAACCCTACACTATACCCTAACCTGTACACTAATCTTGACCCATACACCAAAATTATGCAATGCCATCACACGTACTTTGACACTAACACGTATCCGTACACTCATGTACCATAAAACTTACCTGTTCGCTAACTCTAACCGTAGCCCTAAACTTAACCCTAACGCCAACCCTACACATTACCCTAACCCGTACCCTAATCCTAACCCATACACTAACACTACACGTGACCTAACAGGTACCCTGACCATAACAGTTTTCCGTACACTCACCTGTACCCTAAACCATACCGTTTGCTATCCTTAACCCTAGACCTAAACGTAAAGCTAACCCCATCCCTGAACCATACCCTAACGCGTACCCAATCCTAACCAGTACACTAACACTAATCCGTGCCTTAACACTTACCCTGACCCTAACACTTTTCCATACCCACACCTGAACCCTAAACCTTACCATTCACTAACCCTAACCCTAGGTCTAAACCTAACCCTAAACGCAACCCCAACCCTACACCGAACCCTAACATGTACCGTAATCCTAATCCTTAAACTAACACTAAGCTGTGCCCTAACACGAACCCTGGCCCTAACGCATTTCCATACGCTCACCTGTACTCTAATGTTACCTATTCGCTAACCCTAACACTAGTCCTAAACATAAACCTAATCCCAACCCTACACCTTACCCTAACCCATACCCTAATCATAACCCATACACTAACACTAACTCGTGCCCTAACACCTACCCTAACCCTACCCCTAACCCTAACCCTAACCCTAACACTAACCCTAACACTAACCCTAAACTTTACCATTTGTTAACCATAACCCAAGCCCCAAACCTAAACCTAACTACAACCCTACTCCTTACCCTAACACGTACACTAATCTTAACCCGTACACTAACACTAACCCAATACCGCACACGTACTTTGACAATAAGACATTTCCATATGCTCAGCTGTAACCTAAACCTTACGCATTCACTAAACTTAACCCCACCCCTAACACTAACCATAACGCCAACCCTACCAATTACCCTAACCCGTACCCTAATCCTAACCTGTAAACCCACACTAAACCCTGCCCTAACACCACTACACTAACACTAATCCGTGCCTTAACACTTACGCTGACCCTAACACTTTTCCGTACCCTTACCTGTAACCTACACCTTACCGTTCGCTAACCCTAACCCTAGCCCTAAACGTAGACCAAACCCCAACCGTACACCTTACCCTAACCCGTATGCTAATCCTAAGCCATACACTAACACTGACACGTGTCCTAACACATACACTAACCCTAACACTTTTCTGTACCATCACCTGTACCCTAAACCTGACATTTCACTAACCCTAACCCTAGCCATAAAGCTAACCCTAACCCTAACCCCAACCCTAAACCTTACCCAAACCGTACCCTAATCCTAACCAGTATACTAATACTAAGCCATGTCCTGACACGTACCCTGACCCTAACACTTTTCCGTACCCTCACCTGTACCCTAAACCTTACCCATTCGCTAACCCGAACCCTAGCCCTAGCCCTAGCCCTAACCCTAACCCCAACTCTACCCCTTACCCTCACCCGTACCCTAATCCCAACCCATACACTAACATTAACCCATGCCCTAACACGTACCCTGACCCTAACACTTTTCCGTATCCTCTCCTGTACCCTAAATCTTACAGTTCGCTAACCCTAACCCTAGCCCTAAACATAACTCTCACACCAACCTCACAGCATACCCTAACCTGTACACTAAACTTAACCCGTACAAAAAAACTAACCCATGCCCTCACATGTACTTTGACGGTAACACGTTTCCGTACGCTCCCGTGTACCGTAAACCTTACCCGTTTGCTAACTCTAACCCTAGCCCTAACCCTAACCATAACAACAACCCTAACCATTTCCCTAAACTGTACCCTAATCCTTACCCGTACACTAACACTAATCCATGCCCTAACACGTACCCTGACCCTAACACTTTTCCATACCCACTCCTGTACCCTAAATCTTACCATTCACTAACCCTAACCCTATGTCTAAACCTAACCCTAACCCCAACCCTACACCTAACCCTAACACGTACCCTAATCCGAATCCGTACACTAACACTAACCTGTGCCCTAACATGAACCCTGACCCAAACTCATTTCCATAAGCTCACCTGTACCCTAAATGTTACCTATTCGCTAACCCTAACCCCAACCCTACACCTAAACATAACCCCAACCCTACACCTTTCCCTAACCCATACCCTAATCCTGACCCGTACACTAACACTAACCCGTGCCCTAACACGTACCCTGACCCTAACACTTTTCCGTATCCTCTCCAGTACCCTAAATCTTACCGTTCGCTAAACCTAGCCCTTTCCCTAAACATAACGCTAACACCCACCTTACTCCATACACGAACCCATACACTAATCTTACCCCGTACACCAAAATGAAGCAATGCCCTCACATGTACTTTGACACTAACACGTTTCCGTACCCTCCTGTGTACCGACAACCTTACCTGTTCGCTAACACTAACCCTAGGTCTAAGCCTAACACTATCCACAACCCTACACAAAATCCTAAGCCGTACCCTAATCCTAATCCGTACAATAACACTAACCTGTGCCCTAACACCAAGCCTGACCCTAACTCGTTTCCATATGCTTACCTGTACCCTGAATGTTACCTATTCGCTAACCCTAACCCTAACCCTAAACCTAACCCTAACCCCAATCCTACACCTTACCCTAATCCGTACTGTAATCCTAACCCGTACCCTATACTAATCCGTGCCCTGACACATACATGGACCATAACACTTTTCTGTAACCTCACCTGTACCCTAAACCTTACATTTCGCCAACCCTAACCGTAGCCCTAAAGCTAAATCTAACTCCAACCCTACACCTTACCCTAACACGTACACTAATCTTAACCCGTACACTAACACTGACCCATTCCCGCAAATGTATTTTGACCCTAAAACATTTCCGTACCCTCCCCTGTAACCTAAACCTTACCCGGTCGCTAACCCTAACCCTAGCTCTAAATCTAACCTTAACGCCAAACCTACACCTTACCCTAAACAATACCCTAAACTTAAACCGTACACTGACACTAACCAGTGCCCTGAAACGTACCCTGACCCTAACACTTTTCCATACCCTCACCTGCACGCTAAACCTAATCGTTAGGTAACCCTAACTGTAGACTTAAACCTAACCCTAACACCAACCCTACACCCTATTCTAACCCGTACCCTATATTTAACCCTAACACTAACCCATGCCCTCACACGTACTTTGACACTAAAACGTCTCCATACACTCACATGTACCATAAGCCTTAATCATTCACTAAACCTATCCCTAACCCTAACGCCAACCCTAACCATTACCCTAACCCATACCCTAATCCTAACCATACATTAACACTAACACGTTTCCTAACACATAACCTGACCCAAATGCTTTTCCGTACCCTCAACTGTACCCTAAAACTTACCCGTTCACTAACCCTAAGCCTAGCCCTAAACCTAACCCTAACCCCAACCCCACACCTTACCCTAAACTGTACGCTAATCCTGACACGTACACTGACACTAACAGGTGTCCTAACACATACCCTGACTCTAAAAGGTTTCCGTACCCTCACCTGTACCCTGAACCTTACTGGTTCACTAACCGTAACCTAGCCCTAAACATAACGCTAACACCAACCCTACACTATACCCTAACCTGTACACTAATCTTGACCCATACACCAAAATTATGCAATGCCATCACACGTACTTTGACACTAACACGTATCCGTACACTCATGTACCATAAAACTTACCTGTTCGCTAACTCTAACCGTAGCCCTAAACTTAACCCTAACGCCAACCCTACACATTACCCTAACCCGTACCCTAATCCTAACCCATACACTAACACTACACGTGACCTAACAGGTACCCTGACCATAACAGTTTTCCGTACACTCACCTGTACCCTAAACCATACCGTTTGCTATCCTTAACCCTAGACCTAAACGTAAAGCTAACCCCATCCCTGAACCTTACCCTAACGCGTACCCAATCCTAACCAGTACACTAACACTAATCCGTGCCTTAACACTTACCCTGACCCTAACACTTTTCCATACCCACACCTGAACCCTAAACCTTACCATTCACTAACCCTAACCCTAGGTCTAAACCTAACCCTAAACGCAACCCCAACCCTACACCTAACCCTAACATGTACCGTAATCCTAATCCTTAAACTAACACTAAGCTGTGCCCTAACACGAACCCTCGCACTAACGCATTTCCATACGCTCACCTGTCCTCTAATGTTACCTATTCGCTAACCCTAACACTAGTCCTAAACATAAACCTAATCCCAACCCTACACCTTACCCTAACCCATACACTAATCATAACCTATACACTAACACTAACTCGTGCCCTAACACCTACCCTAACCCTACCCCTAACCCTACCCCTAACCCTAACCCTAACCCTAACACTAACCCTAACACTAACGCTAAACTTTACCATTTGTTAACCATAACCCAAGCCCCAAACCTAAACCTAACTACAACCCTACTCCTTACCCTAACATGTACACTAATCTTAACCCGTACACTAACACTAACCCAATACCGCACACGTACTTTGACAATAAGACATTTCCATATGCTCAGCTGTAACCTAAAACTTACGCATTCACTAAACTTAACCCCACCCCTAACACTAACCATAACGCCAACCCTACCAATTACCCTAATCCGTACCCTAATCCTAACCTGTAAACCCACACTAAACCCTGCCCTAACACGTACCCTGACCCTAACACTTTTCCGTAACCTTACCTGTAACCTACACCTTACCGTTCGCTAACCCTAACCCTAGCCCTAAACGTAGACCAAACCCAAACCGTACACCTTACCCTAACCCGTATGCTAATCCTAAGCCATACACTAACACTGACACGTGTCCTAACACATACACTAACCCTAACACTTTTCTGTACCATCACCTGTACCCTAAACCTGACATTTCGCTAACCCTAACCCTAGCCATAAAGCTAACCCTAACCCTAACCCCAACCCTAAACCTTACCCAAACCGTACCCTAATCCTAACCAGTATACTAATACTAAGCCATGTCCTGACACGTACCCTGACCCTAACACTTTTCCGTACCCTCACCTGTACCCTAAACCTTACCCATTCGCTAACCCTAACACTAGCCCTAGCCCTAGCCCTAACCCTAACCCCAACTCTACCCCTTACCCTCACCCGTACCCTAATCCCAACCCATACACTAACATTAACCCATGCCCTAACACGTACCCTGACCCTAACACTTTTCCGTATCCTCTCCTGTACCCTAAATCTTACAGTTCGCTAACCCTAACCCTAGCCCTAAACAGAACTCTCACACCAACCTCACAGCATACCCTAACCTGTACACTAAACTTAACCCGTACAAAAAAACTAACCCATGCCCTCACATGTACTTTGACGGTAACACGTTTCCGTACGCTCCCGTGTACCGTAAACCTTACCCGTTTGCTAACTCTAACCCTAGCCCTAACCCTAACCATAACAACAACCCTACCCATTTCCCTAACCTGTATCCTAATCCTTACCCGTACACTAACACTAATCCATGCCCTAACACGTACCCTGACCCTAACACTTTTCCATACCCACTCCTGTACCCTAAATCTTACCATTCACTAACCCTAACCCTATGTCTAAACCTAACCCTAACCCCAACCCTACACCTAACCCTTACACGTACCCTAATCCGAATCCGTACACTAACACTAACCTGTGCCCTAACATGAACCCTGACCCTAACTCGTTTCCATTAGCTCACCTGTACCCTAAATGTTACCTATTCGCTAACCCTAACCCCAACCCTACTCCTAAACATAACCCCAACCCTACACCTTTCCCTAACCCATACCCTAATCCTGACCCGTACACTAACACTAACCCGTGCCCTAACACGTACCCTGACCCTAACACTTTTCCGTATCCTCTCCAGTACCCTAAATCTTACCGTTCGCTAAACCTAGCCCTTTCCCTAAACATAACGCTAACACCCACCTTACTCCATACACGAACCCATACACTAATCTTACCCCGTACACCAAAATGAAGCAATGCCCTCACATGTACTTTGACACTAACACGTTTCCGTACCCTCCTGTGTACCGACAACCTTACCTGTTCGCTAACACTAACCCTAGGTCTAAGCCTAACACTATCCACAACCCTACACAAAATCCTAAGCCGTACCCTAATCCTAATCCGTACAATAACACTAACCTGTGCCCTAACACCAAGCCTGACCCTAACTCGTTTCCATATGCTTACCTGTACCCTGAATGTTACCTATTCGCTAACCCTAACCCTAACCCTAAACCTAACCCTAACCCCAATCCTACACCTTACCCTAATCCGTACTGTAATCCTAACCCGTACCCTATACTAATCCGTGCCCTGAAACATACATGGACCATAACACTTTTCTGTAACCTCACCTGTACCCTAAACCTTACATTTCGCCAACCCTAACCGTAGCCCTAAAGCTAAATCTAACTCCAACCCTACACCTTACCCTAACACGTACACTAATCTTAACCCGTACACTAACACTGACCCATTCCCGCAAATGTATTTTGACCCTAAAACATTTCCGTACCCTCCCCTGTAACCTAAACCTTACCCGGTCGCTAACCCTAACCCTAGCTCTAAATCTAACCTTAACGCCAAACCTACACCTTACCCTAAACAATACCCTAAACTTAAACCGTACACTGACACTAACCAGTGCCCTGAAACGTACCCTGACCCTAACACTTTTCCATACCCTCACCTGCACGCTAAACCTAACCGTTAGGTAACCCTAACTGTAGACTTAAACCTAACCCTAACACCAACCCTACACCCTATTCTAACCCGTACCCTATATTTAACCCTAACACTAACCCATGCCCTCACACGTACTTTGACACTAAAACGTCTCCATACACTCACATGTACCATAAGCCTTAATCATTCACTAAACCTATCCCTAACCCTAACGCCAACCCTAACCATTACCCTAACCCATACCCTAATCCTAACCATACATTAACACTAACACGTTTCCTAACACATAACCTGACCCAAATGCTTTTCCGTACCCTCAACTGTACCCTAAAACTTACCCGTTCACTAACCCTAAGCCTAGCCCTAAACCTAACCCTAACCCCAACCCCACACCTTACCCTAAACTGTACGCTAATCCTGACACGTACACTGACACTAATAGGTGTCCTAACACATACCCTGACTCTAAAAGGTTTCCGTACCCTCACCTGTACCCTGAACCTTACTGGTTCACTAACCGTAACCTAGCCCTAAACATAACGCTAACACCAACCCTACACTATACCCTAACCTGTACACTAATCTTGACCCATACACCAAAATTATGCAATGCCATCACACGTACTTTGACACTAACACGTATCCGTACACTCATGTACCATAAAACTTACCTGTTCGCTAACTCTAACCGTAGCCCTAAACTTAACCCTAACGCCAACCCTACACATTACCCTAACCCGTACCCTAATCCTAACCCATACACTAACACTACACGTGCCCTAACAGGTACCCTGACCATAACAGTTTTCCGTACACTCACCTGTACCCTAAACCATACCGTTTGCTATCCTTAACCCTAGACCTAAACGTAAAGCTAACCCCATCCCTGAACCTTACCCTAACGCGTACCCAATCCTAACCAGTACACTAACACTAATCCGTGCCTTAACACTTACCCTGACCCTAACACTTTTCCATACCCACACCTGAACCCTAAACCTTACCATTCACTAACCCTAACCCTAGGTCTAAACCTAACCCTAAACGCAACCCCAACCCTACACCTAACCCTAACATGTACCGTAATCCTAATCCTTAAACTAACACTAAGCTGTGCCCTAACACGAACCCTGGCCCTAACGCATTTCCATACGCTCACCTGTACTCTAATGTTACCTATTCGCTAACCCTAACACTAGTCCTAAACATAAACCTAATCCCAACCCTACACCTTACCCTAACCCATACCCTAATCATAACATATACACTAACACTAACTCGTGCCCTAACACCTACCCTAACCCTACCCCTAACCCTACCACTAACCCTAACCCTAACCCTAACACTAACCCTAACACTAACGCTAAACTTTACCATTTGTTAACCATAACCCAAGCCCCAAACCTAAACCTAACTACAACCCTACTCCTTACCCTAACATGTACACTAATCTTAACCCGTACACTAACACTAACCCAATACCGCACACGTACTTTGACAATAAGACATTTCCATATGCTCAGCTGTAACCTAAACCTTACACATTCACTAAACTTAACCCCACCCCTAACACTAACCATAACGCCAACCCTACCAATTACCCTAATCCGTACCCTAATCCTAACCTGTAAACCCACACTAAACCCTGCCCTAACACGTACCCTGACCCTAACACTTTTCCGTAACCTTACCTGTAACCTACACCTTACCGTTCGCTAACCCTAACCCTAGCCCTAAACGTAGACCAAACCCCAACCGTACACCTTACCCTAACCCGTATGCTAATCCTAAGCCATACACTAACACTGACACGTGTCCTAACACATACACTAACCCTAACACTTTCTGTACCATCACCTGTACCCTAAACCTGACATTTCGCTAACCCTAACCCTAGCCATAAAGCTAACCCTAACCCTAAACCCAACCCTAAACCTTACCCAAACCGTACCCTAATCCTAACCAGTATACTAATACTAAGCCATGTCCTGACACGTACCCTGACCCTAACACTTTTCCGTACCCTCACCTGTACCCTAAACCTTACCCATTCGCTAACCCTAACCCTAGCCCTAGCCCTAGCCCTAACCCTAACCCCAACTCTACCCCTTACCCTCACCCGTACCCTAATCCCAACCCATACACTAACATTAACCCATGCCCTAACACGTACCCTGACCCTAACACTTTTCCGTATCCTCTCCTGTACCCTAAATCTTACAGTTCGCTAACCCTAACCCTAGCCCTAAACAGAACTCTCACACCAACCTCACAGCATACCCTAACCTGTACACTAAACTTAACCCGTACAAAAAAACTAACCCATGCCCTCACATGTACTTTGACGGTAACACGTTTCCGTACGCTCCCGTGTACTGTAAACCTTACCCGTTTGCTAACTCTAACCCTAGCCCTAACCCTAACCATAACAACAACCCTACCCATTTCCCTAACCTGTATCCTAATCCTTACCCGTACACTAACACTAATCCATGCCCTAACACGTACCCTGACCCTAACACTTTTCCATACCCACTCCTGTACCCTAAATCTTACCATTCACTAACCCTAACCCTATGTCTAAACCTAACCCTAACCCCAACCCTACACCTAACCCTTACACGTACCCTAATCCGAATCCGTACACTAACACTAACCTGTGCCCTAACATGAACCCTGACCCTAACTCGTTTCCATTAGCTCACCTGTACCCTAAATGTTACCTATTCGCTAACCCTAACCCCAACCCTACTCCTAAACATAACCCCAACCCTACACCTTTCCCTAACCCATACCCTAATCCTGACCCGTACACTAACACTAACCCGTGCCCTAACACGTACCCTGACCCTAACACTTTTCCGTATCCTCTCCAGTACCCTAAATCTTACCATTCGCTAAACCTAGCCCTTTCCCTAAACATAACGCTAACACCCACCTTACTCCATACACTAACCCATACACTAATCTTACCCCGTACACCAAAATGAAGCAATGCCCTCACATGTACTTTGACACTAACACGTTTCCGTACCCTCCTGTGTACCGACAACCTTACCTGTTCGCTAACACTAACCCTAGGTCTAAGCCTAACACTATCCACAACCCTACACAAAATCCTAAGCCGTACCCTAATCCTAATCCGTACAATAACACTAACCTGTGCCGTAACACCAAGCCTGACCCTAACTCGTTTCCATATGCTTACCTGTACCCTGAATGTTACCTATTCGCTAACCTTAACCCTAACCCTAAACCTAACCCTAAACCCAATCCTACACCTTACCCTAATCCGTACTGTAATCCTAACCCGTACCCTATACTAATCCGTGCCCTGACACATACATGGACCATAACACTTTTCTGTAACCTCACCTGTACCCTAAACCTTACATTTCGCCAACACTAACCGTAGCCCTAAAGCTAAATCTAACTCCAACCCTACACCTTACCCTAACACGTACACTAATCTTAACCCGTACACTAACACTGACCCATTCCCGCAAATGTATTTTGACCCTAAAACATTTCCGTACCCTCCCCTGTAACCTAAACCTTACCCGGTCGCTAACCCTAACCCTAGCTCTAAATCTAACCTTAACGCCAACCCTACACCTTACCCTAAACAATACCCTAAACCTAAACCGTACACTGACACTAACCAGTGCCCTGAAACGTACCCTGACCCTAACACTTTTCCATACCCTCACCTGCACGCTAAACCTAATCGTTAGGTAACCCTAACTGTAGACTTAAACCTAACCCTAACACCAAACCTACACCCTATTCTAACCCGTACCCTATATTTAACCCTAACACTAACCCATGCCCTCACACGTACTTTGACACTAAAACGTCTCCATACACTCACATGTACCATAAGCCTTAATCATTCACTAAACCTATCCCTAACCCTAACGCCAACCCTAACAATTACCCTAACCCATACCCTAATCCTAACCATACATTAACACTAACACGTTTCCTAACACATAACCTGACCCAAATGCTTTTCCGTACCCTCAACTGTACCCTAAAACTTACCCGTTCACTAACCCTAAGCCTAGCCCTAAACCTAACCCTAACCCCAACCCCACATCATACCCTAAACTGTACGCTAATCCTGACACGTACACTGACACTAACAGGTGTCCTAGCACATACCCTGACTCTAAAAGGTTTCCGTACCCTCACCTGTACCCTGAACCTTACTGGTTCACTAACCGTAACCTAGCCCTAAACATAACGCTAACACCAACCCTACACTATACCCTAACCTGTACACTAATCTTGACCCATACACCAAAATTATGCAATGCCATCACACGTACTTTGACACTAACAAGTTTCCGTACACTCATGTACCATAAAACTTACCTGTTCGCTAACTCTAACCGTAGCCCTAAACTTAACCCTAACGCCAACCCTACACATTACCCTAACCCGTACCCTAATCCTAACCCATACACTAACACTACACGTGACCTAACAGGTACCCTGACCATAACAGTTTTCCGTACACTCACCTGTACCCTAAACCATACCGTTTGCTATCCTTAACCCTAGACCTAAACGTAAAGCTAAACCCATCCCTAAACCTTACCCTAACGCGTACCCAATCCTAACCAGTACACTAACACTAATCCGTGCCTTAACACTTACCCTGACCCTAACACTTTTCCATACCCACACCTGAACCCTAAACCTTACCATTCACTAACCCTAACCCTAGGTCTAAACCTAAGCCTAAACGCAACCCCAACCCTACACCTAACCCTAACATGTACCGTAATCCTAATCCTTAAACTAACACTAAGCTGTGCCCTAACACGAACCCTGGCCCTAACGCATTTCCATACGCTCACCTGTACTCTAATGTTACCTATTCGCTAACCCTAACACTAGTCCTAAACCTAAACCTAACCCCAACCCTACACCTTACCCTAACCCATACCCTAATCATAACCCATACACTAACACTAACTCGTGCCCTAACACCTACCCTAACCCTACCCCTAACCCTAACCCTAACCCTAACACTAACCCTAACACTAACCCTAAACTTTACCATTTGTTAACCATAACCCAAGCCCCAAACCTAAACCTAACTACAACCCTACTCCTTACCCTAACACGTACACTAATCTTAACCCGTACACTAACACTAACCCAATACCGCACACGTACTTTGACAATAAGACATTTCCATATGCTCAGCTGTAACCTAAACCTTACGCATTCACTAAACTTAACCCCACCCCTAACACTAACCATAACGCCAACCCTACCAATTACCCTAACCCGTACCCTAATCCTAACCTGTAAACCCACACTAAACCCTGCCCTAACACCACTACACTAACACTAATCCGTGCCTTAACACTTACCCTGACCCTAACACTTTTCCGTACCCTTACCTGTAACCTACACCTTACCGTTCGCTAACCCTAACCCTAGCCCTAAACGTAGACCAAACCCCAACCGTACACCTTACCCTAACCCGTATGCTAATCCTAAGCCATACACTAACACTGACACGTGTCCTAACACATACACTAACCCTAACACTTTTCTGTACCATCACCTGTACCCTAAACCTGACATTTCACTAACCCTAACCCTAGCCATAAAGCTAAACCTAACCCTAACCCCAACCCTAAACCTTACCCAAACCGTACCCTAATCCTAACCAGTATACTAATACTAAGCCATGTCCTGACACGTACCCTGACCCTAACACTTTTCCGTACCCTCACCTGTACCCTAAACCTTACCCATTCGCTAACCCTAACCCTAGCCCTAGCCCTAGCCCTAACCCTAACCCCAACTCTACCCCTTACCCTCACCCGTACCCTAATCCCAACCCATACACTAACATTAACCCATGCCCTAACACGTACCCTGACCCTAACACTTTTCCGTATCCTCTCCTGTACCCTAAATCTTACAGTTCGCTAACGCTAACCCTAGCCCTAAACATAACTCTCACACCAACCTCACAGCATACCCTAACCTGTACACTAAACTTAACCCGTACAAAAAAACTAACCCATGCCCTCACATGTACTTTGACGGTAACACGTTTCCGTACGCTCCCGTGTACCGTAAACCTTACCCGTTTGCTAACTCTAACCGTAGCCCTAACCCTAACCATAACAACAACCCTACCCATTTCCCTAAACTGTACCCTAATCCTTACCCGTACACTAACACTAATCCATGCCCTAACACGTACCCTGACCCTAACACTTTTCCATACCCACTCCTGTACCCTAAATCTTACCATTCACTAACCCTAACCCTATGTCTAAACCTAACCCTAACCCCAACCCTACACCTAACCCTAACACGTACCCTAATCCGAATCCGTACACTAAAACTAACCTGTGCCCTAACATGAACCCTGACCCAAACTCATTTCCATAAGCTCACCTGTACCCTAAATGTTACCTATTCGCTAACCCTAACCCCAACCCTACACCTAAACATAACCCCAACCCTACACCTTTCCCTAACCCATACCCTAATCCTGACCCGTACACTAACACTAACCCGTGCCCTAACACGTACCCTGACCCTAACACTTTTCCGTATCCTCTCCAGTACCCTAAATCTTACCGTTCGCTAAACCTAGCCCTTTCCCTAAACATAACGCTAACACCCACCTTACTCCATACACTAACCCATACACTAATCTTACCCCGTACACCAAAATGAAGCAATGCCCTCACATGTACTTTGACACTAACACGTTTCCGTACCCTCCTGTGTACCGACAACCTTACCTGTTCGCTAACACTAACCCTAGGTCTAAGCCTAACACTATCCACAACCCTAAACAAAATCCTAAGCCGTACCCTAATCCTAATCCGTACAATAACACTAACCTGTGCCCTAACACCAAGACTGACCCTAACTCGTTTCCATATGCTTACCTGTACCCTGAATGTTACCTATTCGCTAACCCTAACCCTAACCCTAAACCTAACCCTAACCCCAATCCTACACCTTACCCTAATCCGTACTGTAATCCTAACCCGTACCCTATACTAATCCGTGCCCTGACACATACATGGACCATAACACTTTTCTGTAACCTCACCTGTACCCTAAACCTTACATTTCGCCAACCCTAACCGTAGCCCTAAAGCTAAATCTAACTCCAACCCTACACCTTACCCTAACACGTACACTAATCTTAACCCGTACACTAACACTGACCCATTCCCGCAAATGTATTTTGACCCTAAAACATTTCCGTACCCTCCCCTGTAACCTAAACCTTACCCGGTCGCTAACCCTAACCCTAGCTCTAAATCTAACCTTAACGCCAAACCTACACCTTACCCTAAACAATACCCTAAACTTAAACCGTACACTGACACTAACCAGTGCCCTGAAACGTACCCTGACCCTAACACTTTTCCATACCCTCACCTGCACGCTAAACCTAATCGTTAGGTAACCCTAACTGTAGACTTAAACCTAACCCTAACACCAACCCTACACCCTATTCTAACCCGTACCCTATATTTAACCCTAACACTAACCCATGCCCTCACACGTACTTTGACACTAAAACGTCTCCATACACTCACATGTACCATAAGCCTTAATCATTCACTAAACCTATCCCTAACCCTAACGCCAACCCTAACCATTACCCTAACCCATACCCTAATCCTAACCATACATTAACACTAACACGTTTCCTAACACATAACCTGACCCAAATGCTTTTCCGTACCCTCAACGGTACCCTAAAACTTACCCGTTCACTAACCCTAAGCCTAGCCCTAAACCTAACCCTAACCCCAACCCCACACCTTACCCTAAACTGTACGCTAATCCTGACACGTACACTGACACTAACAGGTGTCCTAACACATACCCTGACTCTAAAAGGTTTCCGTACCCTCACCTGTACCCTGAACCTTACTGGTTCACTAACCGTAACCTAGCCCTAAACATAACGCTAACACCAACCCTACACTATACCCTAACCTGTACACTAATCTTGACCCATACACCAAAATTATGCAATGCCATCACACGTACTTTGACACTAACAAGTTTCCGTACACTCATGTACCATAAAACTTACCTGTTCGCTAACTCTAACCGTAGCCCTAAACTTAACCCTAACGCCAACCCTACACATTACCCTAACCCGTACCCTAATCCTAACCCATACACTAACACTACACGTGACCTAACAGGTACCCTGACCATAACAGTTTTCCGTACACTCACCTGTACCCTAAACCATACCGTTTGCTATCCTTAACCCTAGACCTAAACGTAAAGCTAAACCCATCCCTAAACCTTACCCTAATGCGTACCCAATCCTAACCAGTACACTAACACTAATCCGTGCCTTAACACTTACCCTGACCCTAACACTTTTCCATACCCACACCTGAACCCTAAACCTTACCATTCACTAACCCTAACCCTAGGTCTAAACCTAAGCCTAAACGCAACCCCAACCCTACACCTAACCCTAACATGTACCGTAATCCTAATCCTTAAACTAACACTAAGCTGTGCCCTAACACGAACCCTGGCCCTAACGCATTTCCATACGCTCACCTGTACTCTAATGTTACCTATTCGCTAACCCTAACACTAGTCCTAAACCTAAACCTAACCCCAACCCTACACCTTACCCTAACCCATACCCTAATCATAACCCATACACTAACACTAACTCGTGCCCTAACACCTACCCTAACCCTACCCCTAACCCTAACCCTAACCCTAACACTAACCCTAACACTAACCCTAAACTTTACCATTTGTTAACCATAACCCAAGCCCCAAACCTAAACCTAACTACAACCCTACTCCTTACCCTAACACGTACACTAATCTTAACCCGTACACTAACACTAACCCAATACCGCACACGTACTTTGACAATAAGACATTTCCATATGCTCAGCTGTAACCTAAACCTTACGCATTCACTAAACTTAACCCCACCCCTAACACTAACCATAACGCCAACCCTACCAATTACCCTAACCCGTACCCTAATCCTAACCTGTAAACCCACACTAAACCCTGCCCTAACACCACTACACTAACACTAATCCGTGCCTTAACACTTACCCTGACCCTAACACTTTTCCGTACCCTTACCTGTAACCTACACCTTATCGTTCGCTAACCCTAACCCTAGCCCTAAACGTAGACCAAACCCCAACCGTACACCTTACCCTAACCCGTATGCTAATCCTAAGCCATACACTAACACTGACACGTGTCCTAACACATACACTAACCCTAACACTTTTCTGTACCATCACCTGTACCCTAAACCTGACATTTCACTAACCCTAACCCTAGCCATAAAGCTAAACCTAACCCTAACCCCAACCCTAAACCTTACCCAAACCGTACCCTAATCCTAACCAGTATACTAATACTAAGCCATGTCCTGACACGTACCCTGACCCTAACACTTTTCCGTACCCTCACCTGTACCCTAAACCTTACCCATTCGCTAACCCTAACCCTAGCCCTAGCCCTAGCCCTAACCCTAACCCCAACTCTACCCCTTACCCTCACCCGTACCCTAATCCCAACCCATACACTAACATTAACCCATGCCCTAACACGTACCCTGACCCTAACACTTTTCCGTATCCTCTCCTGTACCCTAAATCTTACAGTTCGCTAACGCTAACCCTAGCCCTAAACATAACTCTCACACCAACCTCACAGCATACCCTAACCTGTACACTAAACTTAACCCGTACAAAAAAACTAACCCATGCCCTCACATGTACTTTGACGGTAACACGTTTCCGTACGCTCCCGTGTACCGTAAACCTTACCCGTTTGCTAACTCTAACCGTAGCCCTAACCCTAACCATAACAACAACCCTACCCATTTCCCTAAACTGTACCCTAATCCTTACCCGTACACTAACACTAATCCATGCCCTAACACGTACCCTGACCCTAACACTTTTCCATACCCACTCCTGTACCCTAAATCTTACCATTCACTAACCCTAACCCTATGTCTAAACCTAACCCTAACCCCAACCCTACACCTAACCCTAACACGTACCCTAATCCGAATCCGTACACTAAAACTAACCTGTGCCCTAACATGAACCCTGACCCAAACTCATTTCCATAAGCTCACCTGTACCCTAAATGTTACCTATTCGCTAACCCTAACCCCAACCCTACACCTAAACATAACCCCAACCCTACACCTTTCCCTAACCCATACCCTAATCCTGACCCGTACACTAACACTAACCCGTGCCCTAACACGTACCCTGACCCTAACACTTTTCCGTATCCTCTCCAGTACCCTAAATCTTACCGTTCGCTAAACCTAGCCCTTTCCCTAAACATAACGCTAACACCCACCTTACTCCATACACTAACCCATACACTAATCTTACCCCGTACACCAAAATGAAGCAATGCCCTCACATGTACTTTGACACTAACACGTTTCCGTACCCTCCTGTGTACCGACAACCTTACCTGTTCGCTAACACTAACCCTAGGTCTAAGCCTAACACTATCCACAACCCTACACAAAATCCTAAGCCGTACCCTAATCCTAATCCGTACAATAACACTAACCTGTGCCCTAACACCAAGCCTGACCCTAACTCGTTTCCATATGCTTACCTGTACCCTGAATGTTACCTATTCGCTAACCCTAACCCTAACCCTAAACCTAACCCTAACCCCAATCCTACACCTTACCCTAATCCGTACTGTAATCCTAACCCGTACCCTATACTAATCCGTGCCCTGACACATACATGGACCATAACACTTTTCTGTAACCTCACCTGTACCCTAAACCTTACATTTCGCCAACCCTAACCGTAGCCCTAAAGCTAAATCTAACTCCAACCCTACACCTTACCCTAACACGTACACTAATCTTAACCCGTACACTAACACTGACCCATTCCCGCAAATGTATTTTGACCCTAAAACATTTCCGTACCCTCCCCTGTAACCTAAACCTTACCCGGTCGCTAACCCTAACCCTAGCTCTAAATCTAACCTTAACGCCAAACCTACACCTTACCCTAAACAATACCCTAAACTTAAACCGTACACTGACACTAACCAGTGCCCTGAAACGTACCCTGACCCTAACACTTTTCCATTCCCTCACCTGCACGCTAAACCTAATCGTTAGGTAACCCTAACTGTAGACTTAAACCTAACCCTAACACCAACCCTACACCCTATTCTAACCCGTACCCTATATTTAACCCTAACACTAACCCATGCCCTCACACGTACTTTGACACTAAAACGTCTCCATACACTCACATGTACCATAAGCCTTAATCATTCACTAAACCTATCCCTAACCCTAACGCCAACCCTAACCATTACCCTAACCCATACCCTAATCCTAACCATACATTAACACTAACACGTTTCCTAACACATAACCTGACCCAAATGCTTTTCCGTACCCTCAACGGTACCCTAAAACTTACCCATTCACTAACCCTAAGCCTAGCCCTAAACCTAACCCTAACCCCAACCCCACACCTTACCCTAAACTGTACGCTAATCCTGACACGTACACTGACACTAACAGGTGTCCTAACACATACCCTGACTCTAAAAGGTTTCCGTACCCTCACCTGTACCCTGAACCTTACTGGTTCACTAACCGTAACCTAGCCCTAAACATAACGCTAACACCAACCCTACACTATACCCTAACCTGTACACTAATCTTGACCCATACACCAAAATTATGCAATGCCATCACACGTACTTTGACACTAACAAGTTTCCGTACACTCATGTACCATAAAACTTACCTGTTCGCTAACTCTAACCGTAGCCCTAAACTTAACCCTAACGCCAACCCTACACATTACCCTAACCCGTACCCTAATCCTAACCCATACACTAACACTACACGTGACCTAACAGGTACCCTGACCATAACAGTTTTCCGTACACTCACCTGTACCCTAAACCATACCGTTTGCTATCCTTAACCCTAGACCTAAACGTAAAGCTAAACCCATCCCTAAACCTTACCCTAACGCGTACCCAATCCTAACCAGTACACTAACACTAATCCGTGCCTTAACACTTACCCTGACCCTAACACTTTTCCATACCCACACCTGAACCCTAAACCTTACCATTCACTAACCCTAACCCTAGGTCTAAACCTAAGCCTAAACGCAACCCCAACCCTACACCTAACCCTAACATGTACCGTAATCCTAATCCTTAAACTAACACTAAGCTGTGCCCTAACACGAACCCTGGCCCTAACGCATTTCCATACGCTCACCTGTACTCTAATGTTACCTATTCGCTAACCCTAACACTAGTCCTAAACCTAAACCTAACCCCAACCCTACACCTTACCCTAACCCATACCCTAATCATAACCCATACACTAACACTAACTCGTGCCCTAACACCTACCCTAACCCTACCCCTAACCCTAACCCTAACCCTAACACTAACCCTAACACTAACCCTAAACTTTACCATTTGTTAACCATAACCCAAGCCCCAAACCTAAACCTAACTACAACCCTACTCCTTACCCTAACACGTACACTAATCTTAACCCGTACACTAACACTAACCCAATACCGCACACGTACTTTGACAATAAGACATTTCCATATGCTCAGCTGTAACCTAAACCTTACGCATTCACTAAACTTAACCCCACCCCTAACACTAACCATAACGCCAACCCTACCAATTACCCTAACCCGTACCCTAATCCTAACCTGTAAACCCACACTAAACCCTGCCCTAACACCACTACACTAACACTAATCCGTGCCTTAACACTTACCCTGACCCTAACACTTTTCCGTACCCTTACCTGTAACCTACACCTTATCGTTCGCTAACCCTAACCCTAGCCCTAAACGTAGACCAAACCCCAACCGTACACCTTACCCTAACCCGTATGCTAATCCTAAGCCATACACTAACACTGACACGTGTCCTAACACATACACTAACCCTAACACTTTTCTGTACCATCACCTGTACCCTAAACCTGACATTTCACTAACCCTAACCCTAGCCATAAAGCTAAACCTAACCCTAACCCCAACCCTAAACCTTACCCAAACCGTACCCTAATCCTAACCAGTATACTAATACTAAGCCATGTCCTGACACGTACCCTGACCCTAACACTTTTCCGTACCCTCACCTGTACCCTAAACCTTACCCATTCGCTAACCCTAACCCTAGCCCTAGCCCTAGCCCTAACCCTAACCCCAACTCTACCCCTTACCCTCACCCGTACCCTAATCCCAACCCATACACTAACATTAACCCATGCCCTAACACGTACCCTGACCCTAACACTTTTCCGTATCCTCTCCTGTACCCTAAATCTTACAGTTCGCTAACGCTAACCCTAGCCCTAAACATAACTCTCACACCAACCTCACAGCATACCCTAACCTGTACACTAAACTTAACCCGTACAAAAAAACTAACCCATGCCCTCACATGTACTTTGACGGTAACACGTTTCCGTACGCTCCCGTGTACCGTAAACCTTACCCGTTTGCTAACTCTAACCGTAGCCCTAACCCTAACCATAACAACAACCCTACCCATTTCCCTAAACTGTACCCTAATCCTTACCCGTACACTAACACTAATCCATGCCCTAACACGTACCCTGACCCTAACACTTTTCCATACCCACTCCTGTACCCTAAATCTTACCATTCACTAACCCTAACCCTATGTCTAAACCTAACCCTAACCCCAACCCTACACCTAACCCTAACACGTACCCTAATCCGAATCCGTACACTAAAACTAACCTGTGCCCTAACATGAACCCTGACCCAAACTCATTTCCATAAGCTCACCTGTACCCTAAATGTTACCTATTCGCTAACCCTAACCCCAACCCTACACCTAAACATAACCCCAACCCTACACCTTTCCCTAACCCATACCCTAATCCTGACCCGTACACTAACACTAACCCGTGCCCTAACACGTACCCTGACCCTAACACTTTTCCGTATCCTCTCCAGTACCCTAAATCTTACCGTTCGCTAAACCTAGCCCTTTCCCTAAACATAACGCTAACACCCACCTTACTCCATACACTAACCCATACACTAATCTTACCCCGTACACCAAAATGAAGCAATGCCCTCACATGTACTTTGACACTAACACGTTTCCGTACCCTCCTGTGTACCGACAACCTTACCTGTTCGCTAACACTAACCCTAGGTCTAAGCCTAACACTATCCACAACCCTACACAAAATCCTAAGCCGTACCCTAATCCTAATCCGTACAATAACACTAACCTGTGCCCTAACACCAAGCCTGACCCTAACTCGTTTCCATATGCTTACATGTACCCTGAATGTTACCTATTCGCTAACCCTAACCCTAACCCTAAACCTAACCCTAACCCCAATCCTACACCTTACCCTAATCCGTACTGTAATCCTAACCCGTACCCTATACTAATCCGTGCCCTGACACATACATGGACCATAACACTTTTCTGTAACCTCACCTGTACCCTAAACCTTACATTTCGCCAACCCTAACCGTAGCCCTAAAGCTAAATCTAACTCCAACCCTACACCTTACCCTAACACGTACACTAATCTTAACCCGTACACTAACACTGACCCATTCCCGCAAATGTATTTTGACCCTAAAACATTTCCGTACCCTCCCCTGTAACCTAAACCTTACCCGGTCGCTAACCCTAACCCTAGCTCTAAATCTAACCTTAACGCCAAACCTACACCTTACCCTAAACAATACCCTAAACTTAAACCGTACACTGACACTAACCAGTGCCCTGAAACGTACCCTGACCCTAACACTTTTCCATTCCCTCACCTGCACGCTAAACCTAATCGTTAGGTAACCCTAACTGTAGACTTAAACCTAACCCTAACACCAACCCTACACCCTATTCTAACCCGTACCCTATATTTAACCCTAACACTAACCCATGCCCTCACACGTACTTTGACACTAAAACGTCTCCATACACTCACATGTACCATAAGCCTTAATCATTCACTAAACCTATCCCTAACCCTAACGCCAACCCTAACCATTACCCTAACCCATACCCTAATCCTAACCATACATTAACACTAACACGTTTCCTAACACATAACCTGACCCAAATGCTTTTCCGTACCCTCAACGGTACCCTAAAACTTACCCATTCACTAACCCTAAGCCTAGCCCTAAACCTAACCCTAACCCCAACCCCACACCTTACCCTAAACTGTACGCTAATCCTGACACGTACACTGACACTAACAGGTGTCCTAACACATACCCTGACTCTAAAAGGTTTCCGTACCCTCACCTGTACCCTGAACCTTACTGGTTCACTAACCGTAACCTAGCCCTAAACATAACGCTAACACCAACCCTACACTATACCCTAACCTGTACACTAATCTTGACCCATACACCAAAATTATGCAATGCCATCACACGTACTTTGACACTAACAAGTTTCCGTACACTCATGTACCATAAAACTTACCTGTTCGCTAACTCTAACCGTAGCCCTAAACTTAACCCTAACGCCAACCCTACACATTACCCTAACCCGTACCCTAATCCTAACCCATACACTAACACTACACGTGACCTAACAGGTACCCTGACCATAACAGTTTTCCGTACACTCACCTGTACCCTAAACCATACCGTTTGCTATCCTTAACCCTAGACCTAAACGTAAAGCTAAACCCATCCCTAAACCTTACCCTAACGCGTACCCAATCCTAACCAGTACACTAACACTAATCCGTGCCTTAACACTTACCCTGACCCTAACACTTTTCCATACCCACACCTGAACCCTAAACCTTACCATTCACTAACCCTAACCCTAGGTCTAAACCTAAGCCTAAACGCAACCCCAACCCTACACCTAACCCTAACATGTACCGTAATCCTAATCCTTAAACTAACACTAAGCTGTGCCCTAACACGAACCCTGGCCCTAACGCATTTCCATACGCTCACCTGTACTCTAATGTTACCTATTCGCTAACCCTAACACTAGTCCTAAACCTAAACCTAACCCCAACCCTACACCTTACCCTAACCCATACCCTAATCATAACCCATACACTAACACTAACTCGTGCCCTAACACCTACCCTAAACCTACCCCTAACCCTAACCCTAACCCTAACACTAACCCTAACACTAACCCTAAACTTTACCATTTGTTAACCATAACCCAAGCCCCAAACCTAAACCTAACTACAACCCTACTCCTTACCCTAACACGTACACTAATCTTAACCCGTACACTAACACTAACCCAATACCGCACACGTACTTTGACAATAAGACATTTCCATATGCTCAGCTGTAACCTAAACCTTACGCATTCACTAAACTTAACCCCACCCCTAACACTAACCAGAACGCCAACCCTACCAATTACCCTAACCCGTACCCTAATCCTAACCTGTAAACCCACACTAAACCCTGCCCTAACACCACTACACTAACACTAATCCGTGCCTTAACACTTACCCTGACCCTAACACTTTTCCGTACCCTTACCTGTAACCTACACCTTACCGTTCGCTAACCCTAACCCTAGCCCTAAACGTAGACCAAACCCCAACCGTACACCTTACCCTAACCCGTATGCTAATCCTAAGCCATACACTAACACTGAAACGTGTCCTAACACATACACTAACCCTAACACTTTTCTGTACCATCACCTGTACCCTAAACCTGACATTTCACTAACCCAAACCCTAGCCATAAAGCTAACCCTAACCCTAACCCCAACCCTAAACCTTACCCAAACCGTACCCTAATCCTAACCAGTATACTAATACTAAGCCATGTCCTGACACGTACCCTGACCCTAACACTTTTCCGTACCCTCACCTGTACCCTAAACCTTACCCATTCGCTAACCCTAACCCTAGCCCTAGCCCTAGCCCTAACCCTAACCCCAACTCTACCCCTTACCCTCACCCATACCCTAATCCCAACCCATACACTAACATTAACCCATGCCCTAACACGTACCCTGACCCTAACACTTTTCCGTATCCTCTCCTGTACCCTAAATCTTACAGTTCGCTAACCCTAACCCTAGCCCTAAACATAACTCTCACACCAACCTCACAGCATACCCTAACCTGTACACTAAACTTAACCCCTACAAAAAAACTAACCCATGCCCTCACATGTACTTTGACGGTAACACGTTTCCGTACGCTCCCGTGTACCGTAAACCTTACCCGTTTGCTAACTCTAACCGTAGCCCTAACCCTAACCATAACAACAACCCTACCCATTTCCCTAAACTGTACCCTAATCCTTACCCGTACACTAACACTAATCCATGCCCTAACACGTACCCTGACCCTAACACTTTTCCATACCCACTCCTGTACCCTAAATCTTACCATTCACTAACCCTAACCCTATGTCTAAACCTAACCCTAACCCCAACCCTACACCTAACCCTAACACGTACCCTAATCCGAATCCGTACACTAACACTAACCTGTGCCCTAACATGAACCCTGACCCAAACTCATTTCCATAAGCTCACCTGTACCCTAAATGTTACCTATTCGCTAACCCTAACCCCAACCCTACACCTAAACATAACCCCAACCCTACACCTTTCCCTAACCCATACCCTAATCCTGACCCGTACACTAACACTAACCCGTGCCCTAACACGTACCCTGACCCTAACACTTTTCCGTATCCTCTCCAGTACCCTAAATCTTACCGTTCGCTAAACCTAGCCCTTTCCCTAAACATAACGCTAACACCCACCTTACTCCATACACTAACCCATACACTAATCTTACCCCGTACACCAAAATGAAGCAATGCCCTCACATGTACTTTGACACTAACACGTTTTCGTACCCTCCTGTGTACCGACAACCTTACCTGTTCGCTAACACTAACCCTAGGTCTAAGCCTAACACTATCCACAACCCTAAACAAAATCCTAAGCCGTACCCTAATCCTAATCCGTACAATAACACTAACCTGTGCCCTAACACCAAGCCTGACCCTAACTCGTTTCCATATGCTTACCTGTACCCTGAATGTTACCTATTCGCTAACCCTAACCCTAACCCTAAACCTAACCCTAACCCCAATCCTACACCTTACCCTAATCCGTACTGTAATCCTAACCCGTACCCTATACTAATCCGTGCCCTGACACATACATGGACCATAACACTTTTCTGTAACCTCACCTGTACCCTAAACCTTACATTTCGCCAACCCTAACCGTAGCCCTAAAGCTAAATCTAACTCCAACCCTACACCTTACCCTAACACGTACACTAATCTTAACCCGTACACTAACACTGACCCATTCCCGCAAATGTATTTTGACCCTAAAACATTTCCGTACCCTCCCCTGTAACCTAAACCTTACCCGGTCGCTAACCCTAACCCTAGCTCTAAATCTAACCTTAACGCCAAACCTACACCTTACCCTAAACAATACCCTAAACTTAAACCGTACACTGACACTAACCAGTGCCCTGAAACGTACCCTGACCCTAACACTTTTCCATACCCTCACCTGCACGCTAAACCTAATCGTTAGGTAACCCTAACTGTAGACTTAAACCTAACCCTAACACCAACCCTACACCCTATTCTAACCCGTACCCTATATTTAACCCTAACACTAACCCATGCCCTCACACGTACTTTGACACTAAAACGTCTCCATACACTCACATGTACCATAAGCCTTAATCATTCACTAAACCTATCCCTAACCCTAACGCCAACCCTAACCATTACCCTAACCCATACCCTAATCCTAACCATACATTAACACTAACACGTTTCCTAACACATAACCTGACCCAAATGCTTTTCCGTACCCTCAACTGTACCCTAAAACTTACCCGTTCACTAACCCTAAGCCTAGCCCTAAACCTAACCCTAACCCCAACCCCACACCTTACCCTAAACTGTACGCTAATCCTGACACGTACACTGACACTAACAGGTGTCCTAACACATACCCTGACTCTAAAAGGTTTCCGTACCCTCACCTGTACCCTGAACCTTACTGGTTCACTAACCGTAACCTAGCCCTAAACATAACGCTAACACCAACCCTACACTATACCCTAACCTGTACACTAATCTTGACCCATACACCAAAATTATGCAATGCCATCACACGTACTTTGACACTAACACGTATCCGTACACTCATGTACCATAAAACTTACCTGTTCGCTAACTCTAACCGTAGCCCTAAACTTAAACCTAACGCCAACCCTACACATTACCCTAACCCGTACCCTAATCCTAACCCATACACTAACACTACACGTGCCCTAACAGGTACCCTGACCATAACAGTTTTCCGTACACTCACCTGTACCCTAAACCATACCGTTTGCTATCCTTAACCCTAGACCTAAACGTAAAGCTAACCCCATCCCTGAACCTTACCCTAACGCGTACCCAATCCTAACCAGTACACTAACACTAATCCGTGCCTTAACACTTACCCTGACCCTAACACTTTTCCATACCCACACCTGAACCCTAAACCTTACCATTCACTAACCCTAACCCTAGGTCTAAACCTAACCCTAAACGCAACCCCAACCCTACACCTAACCCTAACATGTACCGTAATCCTAATCCTTAAACTAACACTAAACTGTGCCCTAACACGAACCCTGGCCCTAACGCATTTCCATACGCTCACCTGTACTCTAATGTTACCTATTCGCTAACCCTAACACTAGTCCTAAACATAAACCTAATCCCAACCCTACACCTTACCCTAACCCATACGCTAATCATAACCTATACACTAACACTAACTCGTGCCCTAACACCTACCCTAACCCTACCCCTAACCCTACCCCTAACCCTAACCCTAACCCTAACACTAACCCTAACACTAACGCTAAACTTTACCATTTGTTAACCATAACCCAAGCCCCAAACCTAAACCTAACTACAACCCTACTCCTTACCCTAACATGTACACTAATCTTAACCCGTACACTAACACTAACCCAATACCGCACACGTACTTTGACAATAAGACATTTCCATATGCTCAGCTGTAACCTAAACCTTACGCATTCACTAAACTTAACCCCACCCCTAACACTAACCATAACGCCAACTCTACCAATTACCCTAATCCGTACCCTAATCCTAACCTGTAAACCCACACTAAAGCCTGCCCTAACACGTACCCTGACCCTAACACTTTTCCGTAACCTTACCTGTAACCTACACCTTACCGTTCACTAACACTAACCCTAGCCCTAAACGTAGACCAAACCCCAACCGTACACCTTACCCTAACCCGTATGCTAATCCTAAGCCATACACTAACACTGACACGTGTCCTAACACATACACTAACCCTAACACTTTTCTGTACCATCACCTGTACCCTAAACCTGACATTTCGCTAACCCTAACCCTAGCCATAAAGCTAACCCTAACCCTAACCCCAACCCTAAACCTTACCCAAACCGTACCCTAATCCTAACCAGTATACTAATACTAAGCCATGTCCTGACACGTACCCTGACCCTAACACTTTTCCGTACCCTCACCTGTACCCTAAACCTTACCCATTCGCTAACCCTAACCCTAGCCCTAGCCCTAGCCCTAACCCTAACCCCAACTCTACCCCTTACCCTCACCCGTACCCTAATCCCAACCCATACACTAACATTAACCCATGCCCTAACACGTACCCTGACCCTAACACTTTTCCGTATCCTCTCCTGTACCCTAAATCTTACAGTTCGCTAACCCTAACCCTAGCCCTAAACAGAACTCTCACACCAACCTCACAGCATACCCTAACCTGTACACTAAACTTAACCCGTACAAAAAAACTAACCCATGCCCTCACATGTACTTTGACGGTAAAACGTTTCCGTACGCTCCCGTGTACCGTAAACCTTACCCGTTTTCTAACTCTAACCCTAGCCCTAACCCTAACCATAACAACAACCCTACCCATTTCCCTAACCTGTATCCTAATCCTTACCCGTACACTAACACTAATCCATGCCCTAACACGTACCCTGACCCTAACACTTTTCCATACCCACTCCTGTACCCTAAATCTTACCATTCACTAACCCTAACCCTATGTCTAAACCTAACCCTAACCCCAACCCTACACCTAACCCTTACACGTACCCTAATCCGAATCCGTACACTAACACTAACCTGTGCCCTAACATGAACCCTGACCCTAACTCGTTTCCATTAGCTCACCTGTACCCTAAATGTTACCTATTCGCTAACCCTAACCCCAACCCTACTCCTAAACATAACCCCAACCCTACACCTTTCCCTAACCCATACCCTAATCCTGACCCGTACACTTACACTAACCCGTGCCCTAACACGTACCCTGACCCTAACACTTTTCCGTATCCTCTCCAGTACCCTAAATCTTACCGTTCGCTAAACCTAGCCCTTTCCCTAAACATAACGCTAACACCCACCTTACACCATACACTAACCCATACACTAATCTTACCCCGTACACCAAAATGAAACAATGCCCTCACATGTACTTTGACACTAACACGTTTCCGTACCCTCCTGTGTACCGACAACCTTACCTGTTCGCTAACACTAACCCTAGGTCTAAGCCTAACACTATCCACAACCCTACACAAAATCCTAAGCCGTACCCTAATCCTAATCCGTACAATAACACTAACCTGTGCCCTAACACCAAGCCTGACCCTAACTCGTTTCCATATGCTTACCTGTACCCTGAATGTTACCTATTCGCTAACCCTAACCCTAACCCTAAACCTAACCCTAACCCCAATCCTACACCTTACCCTAATCCGTACTGTAATCCTAACCCGTACCCTATACTAATCCGTGCCCTGACACATACATGGACCATAACACTTTTCTGTAACCTCACCTGTACCCTAAACCTTACATTTCGCCAACCCTAACCGTAGCCCTAAAGCTAAATCTAACTCCAACCCTACACCTTACCCTAACACGTACACTAATCTTAACCCGTACACTAACACTGACCCATTCCCGCAAATGTATTTTGACCCTAACACATTTCCGTACCCTCCCCTGTAACCTAAACCTTACCCGGTCGCTAACCCTAACCCTAGCTCTAAATCTAACCTTAACGCCAACCCTACACCTTACCCTAAACAATAACCTAAACCTAAACCGTACACTGACACTAACCAGTGCCCTGAAACGTACCCTGACCCTAACACTTTTCCATACCCTCACCTGCACGCTAAACCTAATCGTTAGGTAACCCTAACTGTAGACTTAAACCTAACCCTAACACCAACCCTACACCCTATTCTAACCCGTACCCTATATTTAACCCTAACACTAACCCATGCCCTCACACGTACTTTGACACTAAAACGTCTCCATACACTCACATGTACCATAAGCCTTAATCATTCACTAAACCTATCCCTAACCCTAACGCCAACCCTAACCATTACCCTAACCCATACCCTAATCCTAACCATACATTAACACTAACACGTTTCCTAACACATAACCTGACCCAAATGCTTTTCCTTACCCTCAACTGTACCCTAAAACTTACCCGTTCACTAACCCTAAGCCTAGCCCTAAACCTAACCCTAACCCCAACCCCACACCTTACCCTAAACTGTACGCTAATCCTGACACGTACACTGACACTAACAGGTGTCCTAACACATACCCTGACTCTAAAAGGTTTCCGTACCCTCACCTGTACCCTGAACCTTACTGGTTCACTAACCGTAACCTAGCCCTAAACATAACGCTAACACCAACCCTACACTATACCCTAACCTGTACACTAATCTTGACCCATACACCAAAATTATGCAATGCCATCACACGTACTTTGACACTAACAAGTTTCCGTACACTCATGTACCATAAAACTTACCTGTTCGCTAACTCTAACCGTAGCCCTAAACTTAACCCTAACGCCAACCCTACACATTACCCTAACCCGTACCCTAATCCTAACCCATACACTAACACTACACGTGCCCTAACAGGTACCCTGACCATAACAGTTTTCCGTACACTCACCAGTACCCTAAACCATACCGTTTGCTATCCTTAACCCTAGACCTAAACGTAAAGCTAACCCCATCCCTAAACCTTACCCTAACGCGTACCCAATCCTAACCAGTACACTAACACTAATCCGTGCCTTAACACTTACCCTGACCCTAACACTTTTCCATACCCACACCTGAACCCTAAACCTTACCATTCACTAACCCTAACCCTAGGTCTAAACCTAAGCCTAAACGCAACCCCAACCCTACACCTAACCCTAACATGTACCGTAATCCTAATCCTTAAACTAACACTAAGCTGTGCCCTAACACGAACCCTGGCCCTAACGCATTTCCATACGCTCACCTGTACTCTAATGTTACCTATTCGCTAACCCTAACACTAGTCCTAAACCTAAACCTAACCCCAACCCTACACCTTACCCTAACCCATACCCTAATCATAACCCATACACTAACACTAACTCGTGCCCTAACACCTACCCTAACCCTACCCCTACCCCTACCCCTACCCCTACCCCTAACCCTAACACTAACCCTAACACTAACCCTAAACTTTACCATTTGTTAACCATAACCCTAGCCCCAAACCTAAACCTAACTACAACCCTACTCCTTACCCTAACACGTACACTAATCTTAACCCGTACACTAACACTAACCCAATACCGCACAGGTACTTTGACAATAAGACATTTCCATATGCTCAGCTGTAACCTAAACCTTACGCATTCACTAAACTTAACCCCACCCCTAACACTAACCATAACGCCAACCCTACCAATTACTCTAACCCGTACCCTAATCCTAACCTGTAAACCCACACTAAACCCTGCCCTAACATGTACCCTGACCCTAACACTTTTCCGTAACCTCACCTGTAACCTACACCTTACCGTTCGCTAACCCTAACCCTAGCCCTAAACCTAGACCAAACCCCAACCGTACACCTTACCCTAACCCGTATGCTAATCCTAAGCCATACACTAACACTGACACGTGTCCTAACATATACACTAACCCTAACACTTTTCTGTACCATCACCTGTACCCTAAACCTGACATTTCGCTAACCCTAACCCTAGCCATAAAGCTAACCCTAACCCCAACCCTAAACCTTACCCAAACCGTACCCTAATCCTAACCAGTATACTAATACTAAGCCATGTCCTGACACGTACCCTGACCCTAACACTTTTCCGTACCCTCACCTGTACCCTAAACCTTACCCATTCGCTAACCCTAACCCTAGCCCTAGCCCTAGCCCTAACCCTAACCCCAACCCTACCCCTTACCCTCACCCGTACCCTAATCCCAACCCATACACTAACATTAACCCATGCCCTAACACGTACCCTGACCCTAACACTTTTCCGTATCCTCTCCTGTACCCTAAATCTTACAGTTCGCTAACCCTAACCCTAGCCCTAAACATAACTCTCACACCAACCTCACAGCATACCCTAACCCGTACACTAAACTTAACCCGTACAAAAAAACTAACCCATGCCCTCACATGTACTTTGACGGTAACACGTTTCCGTACGCTCCCGTGTACCGTAAACCTTACCCGTTTGCTAACTCTAACCCTAGCCCTAACCCTAACCATAACAAAAACCCTACCCATTTCCCTAACCTGTACCCTAATCCTTACCCGTACACTAACACTAATCCATGCCCTAACACATACCCTGACTCTAACACTTTTCCATACCCACACCTGAACCCTAAACCTTACCATTCACTAACCCTAACCCTAGGTCTAAACCTAAGCCTAAACGCAACCCCAACCCTACACCTAACCCTAACATGTACCGTAATCCTAATCCTTAAACTAACACTAAGCTGTGCCCTAACACGAACCCTGGCCCTAACGCATTTCCATACGCTCACCTGTACTCTAATGTTACCTATTCGCTAACCCTAACACTAGTCCTAAACCTAAACCTAACCCCAACCCTACACCTTACCCTAACCCATACCCTAATCATAACCCATACACTAACACTAACTCGTGCCCTAACACCTACCCTAACCCTACCCCTACCCCTACCCCTACCACTAACCCTAACCCTAACACTAACCCTAACACTAACCCTAAACTTTACCATTTGTTAACCATAACCCTAGCCCCAAACCTAAACCTAACTACAACCCTACTCCTTACCCTAACACGTACACTAATCTTAACCCGTACACTAACACTAACCCAATACCGCACACGTACTTTGACAATAAGACATTTCCATATGCTCAGCTGTAACCTAAACCTTACGCATTCACTAAACTTAACCCCACCCCTAACACTAACCATAACGCCAACCCTACCAATTACTCTAACCCGTACCCTAATCCTAACCTGTAAACCCACACTAAACCCTGCCCTAACACGTACCCTGACCCTAACACTTTTCCGTAACCTCACCTGTAACCTACACCTTACCGTTCGCTAACCCTAACCCTAGCCCTAAACCTAGACCAAACCCCAACCGTACACCTTACCCTAACCCGTATGCTAATCCTAAGCCATACACTAACACTGACATGTGTCCTAACACATACACTAACCCTAACACTTTTCTGTACCATCACCTGTACCCTAAACCTGACATTTCGCTAACCCTAACCCTAGCCATAAAGCTAACCCTAAACCCAACCCTAAACCTTACCCAAACCGTACCCTAATCCTAGCCAGTATACTAATACTAAGCCATGTCCTGACACGTACCCTGACCCTAACACTTTTCCGTACCCTCACCTGTACCCTAAACCTTACCCATTCACTAACCCTAACCCTAGCCCTAGCCCTAGCCCTAACCCTAACCCCAACCCTACACCTTACCCTCACCCGTACCCTAATCCCAACCCATACACTAACATTAACCCATGCCCTAACACGTACCCTGACCCTAACACTTTTCCGTATCCTCTCCTGTACCCTAAATCTTACAGTTCGCTAACCCTAACCCTAGCCCTAAACATAACTCTCACACCAACCTCACAGCATACCCTAACCTGTACACTAAACTTAACCCGTACAAAAAAACTAACCCATGCCCTCACATGTACTTTGACGGTAACACGTTTCCGTACGCTCCCGTGTACCGTAAACCTTACCCGTTTGCTAACTCTAACCCTAGCCCTAACCCTAACCATAACAAAAACCCTACCCATTTCCCTAACCTGTACCCTAATCCTTACCCGTACACTAACACTAATCCATGCCCTAACACGTACCCTGACTCTAACACTTTTCCATACCCACTCCTGTACCCTAAATCTTACCATTCACTAACCCTAACCCTATGTCTAAACCTAACCCTAACCCCAACCCTACACCTAACCCTAACACGTACCCTAATCCGAATCCGTACACTAACACTAACCTGTGCCCTAACATGAACCCTGACCCTAACTCATTTCCATAAGCTCACCTGTACCCTAAATATTACCTATTCGCTAACCCTAACCCCAACCCTACACCTAAACATAACCCCAACCCTACACCTTTCCCTAACCCATACCCTAATCCTGATCCGTACACTAACACTAACCCGTGCCCTAACATGTACCCTGACCCTAACACTTTTCCGTATCCTCTCCAGTACCCTAAATCTTACCGTTCGCTCAACCTAGCCCTTTCCCTAAACATAACGCTAACACCCACCTTACACCATACACTAACCCATACACTAATCTTACCCCGTACACCAAAATGAAGCAATGCCCTCACATGTACTTTGACACTAACACGTTTCCGTACCCTCCTGTGTACCGACAACCTTACCTGTTCGCTAACACTAACCCTAGGTCTAAGCCTAACACTATCCACAACCCTACACAAAATCCTAAGCCGTACCCTAATCCTAATCTGTACAATAACACTAACCTCTGCCCTAACACCAAGCCTGACCCTAACTCGTTTCCATATGCTTACCTGTACCCTGAATGTTACCTATTCGCTAACCCTAACCCTAACCCTAAACCTAACCCTAACCCCAATCCTACACCTTACCCTAATCCGTACTGTAATCCTAACCCGTACCCTATACTAATCCGTGCCCTGACACATACATGGACCATAACACTTTTCTGTAACCTCACCTGTACCCTAAACCTTACATTTCGCCAACCCTAACCGTAGCCCTAAAGCTAAATCTAACTCCAACCCTACACCTTACCCTAACACGTACACTAATCTTAACCCGTACACTAACACTGACCCATTCCCGCAAATGTATTTTGACCCTAAAACATTTCCGTACCCTCCCCTGTAACCTAAACCTTACCCGGTCGCTAACCCTAACCCTAGCTCTAAATCTAACCTTAACGCCAACCCTACACCTTACCCTAAACAATACCCTAAACCTAAACCGTACACTGACACTAACCAGTGCCCTGAAATGTACCCTGACCCTAACACTTTTCCATACCCTCACCTGCACGCTAAACCTAATCGTTAGGTAACCCTAACTGTAGACTTAAACCTAACCCTAACACCAACCCTACACCCTATTCTAACCCGTACCCTATATTTAACCCTAACACTAACCCATGCCCTCACACGTACTTTGACACTAAAACGTCTCCATACACTCACATGTACCATAAGCCTTAATCATTCACTAAACCTATCCCTAACCCTAACGCCAACCCTAACCATTACCCTAACCCATACCCTAATCCTAACCATACATTAACACTAACACGTTTCCTAACACATAACCTGACCCAAATGCTTTTCCGTACCCTCAACTGTACCCTAAAACTTACCCGTTCACTAACCCTAAGCCTAGCCCTAAACCTAACCCTAACCCCAACCCCACACCTTACCCTAAACTATACGCTAATCCTGACACGTACACTGACACTAACAGGTGTCCCAGCACATACCCTGACTCTAAAAGGTTTCCGTACCCTCACCTGTACCCTGAACCTTACTGGTTCACTAACCGTAACCCTAGCCCTAAACATAACGCTAACACCAACCCTACACCTTACCCTAACCGGTACACTAATCTTGACCCGTACACCAACATTATGCAATGCCATCACACGTACTTTGACACTAACACGTTTCCGTACACTCATGTACCATAAAACTTACCTGTTCGCTAACTCTAACCCTAGCCCTAAACTTAACCCTAACGCCAACCCTACACATTACCCTAACCCGTACCCTAATCCTAACCCATACACTAACACTACACGTGCCCTAACAGGTACCCTGACCATAACAGTTTTCCGTACACTCACCAGTACCCTAAACCATACCGTTTGCTATCCTTAACCCTAGACCTAAACGTAAAGCTAACCCCATCCCTAAACCTTACCCTAACGCGTACCCAATCCTAACCAGTACACTAACACTAATCCGTGCCTTAACACTTACCCTGACCCTAACACTTTTCCATACCCACACCTGAACCCTAAACCTTACCATTCACTAACCCTAACCCTAGGTCTAAACCTAAGCCTAAACGCAACCCCAGCCCTACACCTAACCCTAACATGTACCGTAATCCTAATCCTTAAACTAACACTAAGCTGTGCCCTAACACGAACCCTGGCCCTAACGCATTTCCATACGCTCACCTGTACTCTAATGTTACCTATTCGCTAACCCTAACACTAGTCCTAAACCTAAACCTAACCCCAACCCTACACCTTACCCTAACCCATACCCTAATCATAACCCATACACTAACACTAACTCGTGCCCTAACACCTACCCTACCCCTACCCCTACCCCTACCCCTACCCCTAACCCTAACCCTAACACTAACCCTAACACTAACCCTAAACTTTACCATTTGTTAACCATAACCCTAGCCCCAAACCTAAACCTAACTACAACCCTACTCCTTACCCTAACACGTACACTAATCTTAACCCGTACACTAACACTAACCCAATACCGCACACGTACTTTGACAATAAGACATTTCCATATGCTCAGCTGTAACCTAAACCTTACGCATTCACTAAACTTAACCCCATCCCTAACACTAACCATAACGCCAACCCTACCAATTACTCTAACCCGTACCCTAATCCTAACCTGTAAACCCACACTAAACCCTGCCCTAACACGTACCCTGACCCTAACACTTTTCCGTAACCTCACCTGTAACCTACACCTTACCGTTCGCTAACCCTAACCCTAGCCCTAAACCTAGACCAAACCCCAACCGTACACCTTACCCTAACCCGTATGCTAATCCTAAGCCATACACTAACACTGACACGTGTCCTAACACATACACTAACCCTAACACTTTTCTGTACCATCACCTGTACCCTAAACCTGACATTTCGCTAACCCTAACCCTAGCCATAAAGCTAACCCTAACCCCAACCCTAAACCTTACCCAAACCGTACCCTAATCCTAGCCAGTATACTAATACTAAGCCATGTCCTGACACGTACCCTGACCCTAACACTTTTCCGTACCCTCACCTGTACCCTAAACCTTACCCATTCGCTAACCCTAACCCTAGCCCTAGCCCTAGCCCTAACCCTAACCCCAACCCTACCCCTTACCCTCACCCGTACCCTAATCCCAACCCATACACTAACATTAACCCATGCCCTAAAACGTACCCTGACCCTAACACTTTTCCGTATCCTCTCCTGTACCCTAAATCTTACAGTTCGCTAACCCTAACCCTAGCCCTAAACATAACTCTCACACCAACCTCACAGCATACCCTAACCCGTACACTAAACTTAACCCGTACAAAAAAACTAACCCATGCCCTCACATGTACTTTGACGGTAACACGTTTCCGTACGCTCCCGTGTACCGTAAACCTTACCCGTTTGCTAACTCTAACCCTAGCCCTAACCCTAACCATAACAAAAACCCTACCCATTTCCCTAACCTGTACCCTAATCCTTACCCGTACACTAACACTAATCCATGCCCTAACACGTACCCTGACTCTAACACTTTTCCATACCCACACCTGAACCCTAAACTTTACCATTCACTAACCCTAACCCTAGGTCTAAACCTAAGCCTAAACGCAACCCCAACCCTACACCTAACCCTAACATGTACCGTAATCCTAATCCTTAAACTAACACTAAGCTGTGCCCTAACACGAACCCTGGCCCTAACGCATTTCCATACGCTCACCTGTACTCTAATGTTACCTATTCGCTAACCCTAACACTAGTCCTAAACCTAAACCTAACCCCAACCCTACACCTTACCCTAACCCATACCCTAATCATAACCCATACACTAACACTAACTCGTGCCCTAACACCTACCCTAACCCTACCCCTACCCCTACCCCTACCCCTAACCCTAACCCTAACACTAACCCTAACACTAACCCTAAACTTTACCATTTGTTAACCATAACCCTAGCCCCAAACCTAAACCTAACTACAACCCTACTCCTTACCCTAACACGTACACTAATCTTAACCCGTACACTAACACTAACCCAATACCACACACGTACTTTGACAATAAGACATTTCCATATGCTCAGCTGTAACCTAAACCTTACGCATTCACTAAACTTAACCCCACCCCTAACACTAACCATAACGCCAACCCTACCAATTACTCTATCCCGTACCCTAATCCTAACCTGTAAACCCACACTAAACCCTGCCCTAACACGTACCCTGACCCTAACACTTTTCCGTAACCTCACCTGTAACCTACACCTTACCGTTCGCTAACCCTAACCCTAGCCCTAAACCTAGACCAAACCCCAACCGTACACCTTACCCTAACCCGTATGCTAATCCTAAGCCATACACTAACACTGACACGTGTCCTAACACATACACTAACCCTAACACTTTTCTGTACCATCACCTGTACCCTAAACCTGACATTTCGCTAACCCTAACCCTAGCCATAAAGCTAACCCTAACCCCAACCCTAAACCTTACCCAAACCGTACCCTAATCCTAGCCAGTATACTAATACTAAGCCATGTCCTGACACGTACCCTGACCCTAACACTTTTCCGTACCCTCACCTGTACCCTAAACCTTACCCATTCGCTAACCCTAACCCTAGCCCTAGCCCTAGCCCTAACCCTAACCCCAACCCTACCCCTTACCCTCACCCGTACCCTAATCCCAACCCATACACTAACATTAACCCATGCCCTAACACGTACCCTGACCCTAACACTTTTCCGTATCCTCTCCTGTACCCTAAATCTTACAGTTCGCTAACCCTAACCCTAGCCCTAAACATAACTCTCACACCAACCTCACAGCATACCCTAACCCGTACACTAAACTTAACCCGTACAAAAAAACTAACCCATGCCCTCACATGTACTTTGACGGTAACACGTTTCCGTACGCTCCCGTGTACCGTAAACCTTACCCGTTTGCTAACTCTAACCCTAGCCCTAACCCTAACCATAACAAAAACCCTACCCATTTCCCTAACCTGTACCCTAATCCTTACCCGTACACGAACACTAATCCATGCCCTAACACGTACCCTGACTCTAACACTTTTCCATACCCACTCCTGTACCCTAAATCATACCATTCACTAACCCTAACCCTATGTCTAAACCTAACCCTAACCCCAACCCTACACCTAACCCTAACACGTACCCTAATCCGAATCCGTACACTAACACTAACTTGTGCCCTAACATGAACCCTGACCCTAACTCATTTCCATAAGCTCACCTGTACCCTAAATATTACATATTCGCTAACCCTAACCCCAACCCTACACCTAAACATAACCCCAACCCTACACCTTTCCCTAACCCATACCCTAATCCTGATCCGTAAACTAACACTAACCCGTGCCCTAACATGTACCCTGACCCTAACACTTTTCCGTATCCTCTCCAGTACCCTAAATCTTACCGTTCGCTCAACCTAGCCCTTTCCCTAAACATAACGCTAACACCCACCTTACACCATACACTAACCCATACACTAATCTTACCCCGTACACCAAAATGAAGCAATGCCCTCACATGTACTTTGACACTAACACGTTTCCGTACCCTCCTGTGTACCGACAACCTTACCTGTTCGCTAACACTAACCCTAGGTCTAAGCCTAACACTATCCACAACCCTACACAAAATCCTAAGCCGTACCCTAATCCTAATCCGTACAATAACACTAACCTGTGCCCTAACACCAAGCCTGACCCTAACTCGTTTCCATATGCTTACCTGTACCCTGAATGTTACCTATTCGCTAACCCTAACCCTAACCCTAAACCTAACCCTAACCCCAATCCTACACCTTACCCTAATCCGTACTGTAATCCTAACCCGTACCCTATACTAATCCGTGCCCTGACACATACATGGACCATAACACTTTTCTGTAACCTCACCTGTACCCTAAACCTTACATTTCGCCAACCCTAACCGTAGCCCTAAAGCTAAATCTAACTCCAACCCTACACCTTACCCTAACACGTACACTAATCTTAACCCGTACACTAACACTGACCCATTCCCGCAAATGTATTTTGACCCTAAAACATTTCCGTACCCTCCCCTGTAACCTAAACCTTACCCGGTCGCTAACCCTAACCCTAGCTCTAAATCTAACCTTAACGCCAACCCTACACCTTACCCTAAACAATACCCTAAACCTAAACCGTACACTGACACTAACCAGTGCCCTGAACCGTACCCTGACCCTAACACTTTTCCATACCCTCACCTGCACGCTAAACCTAATCGTTAGGTAACCCTAACTGTAGACTTAAACCTAACCCTAACACCAACCCTACACCCTATTCTAACCCGTACCCTATATTTAACCCTAACACTAACCCATGCCCTCACACGTACTTTGACACTAAAACGTCTCCATACACTCACATGTACCATAAGCCTTAATCATTCACTAAACCTATCCCTAACCCTAACGCCAACCCTAACCATTACCCTAACCCATACCCTAATCCTAACCATACATTAACACTAACACGTTTCCTAACACATAACCTGACCCAAATGCTTTTCTGTACCCTCAACTGTACCCTAAAACTTACCCGTTCACTAACCCTAAGCCTAGCCCTAAACCTAACCCTAACCCCAACCCCACACCTTACCCTAAACTGTACGCTAATCCTGACACGTACACTGACACTAACAGGTGTCCTAACACATACCCTGACTCTAAAAGGTTTCCGTACCCTCACCTGTACCCTGAACCTTACTGGTTCACTAACCGTAACCTAGCCCTAAACATAACGCTAACACCAACCCTACACTATACCCTAACCTGTACACTAATCTTGACCCATACACCAAAATTATGCAATGCCATCACACGTACTTTGACACTAACAAGTTTCCGTACACTCATGTACCATAAAACTTACCTGTTCGCTAACTCTAACCGTAGCCCTAAACTTAACCCTAACGCCAACCCTACACATTACCCTAACCCGTACCCTAATCCTAACCCATACACTAACACTACACGTGACCTAACAGGTACCCTGACCATAACAGTTTTCCGTACACTCACCTGTACCCTAAACCATACCGTTTGCTATCCTTAACCCTAGACCTAAACGTAAAGCTAAACCCATCCCTAAACCTTAACCTAACGCGTACCCAATCCTAACCAGTACACTAACACTAATCCGTGCCTTAACACTTACCCTGACCCTAACACTTTTCCCTACCCACACCTGAACCCTAAACCTTACCATTCACTAACCCTAACCCTAGGTCTAAACCTAACCCTAAACGCAACCCCAACCCTACACCTAACCCCAACATGTACCGTAATCCTAATCCTTAAACTAACACTAAGCTGTGCCCTAACACGAACCCTGGCCCTAACGCATTTCCATATGCTCACCTGTACTCTAATGTTACCTATTCGCTAACCCTAACACTAGTCCTAAACCTAAACCTAACCCCAACCCTACACCTTACCCTAACCCATACCCTAATCATAACCCATACACTAACACTAACTCGTGGCCTAACACCTACCCTAACCCTACCCCTAACCCTAACCCTAACCCTAACACTAACCCTAACACTAACCCTAAACTTTACCATTTGTTAACCATAACCCAAGCCCCAAACCTAAACCTAACTACAACCCTACTCCTTACCCTAACACGTACACTAATCTTAACCTGTACACTAACACTAACCCAATACCGCACACGTACTTTGACAATAAGACATTTCCATATGCTCAGCTGTAACCTAAACCTTACGCATTCACTAAACTTAACCCCACCCCTAACACTAACCATAACGCCAATCCTACAAATTACCCTAACCCGTACCCTAATCCTAACCTGTAAACCCACACTAAACCCTGCCCTAACACGTACCCTGACCCTAACACTTTTCCGTAACCTTACCTGTAACCTACACCTTACCGTTCGCTAACCCTAACCCTAGCCCTAAACGTAGACCAAACCCCAACCGTACACCTTACCCTAACCCGTATGCTAATCCTAAGCCATACACTAACACTGACACGTGTCCTAACACATACACTAACCCTAACACTTTTCTGTACCATCACCTGTACCCTAAACCTGACATTTCGCTAACCCTAACCCTAGCCATAAAGCTAACCCTAACCCTAACCCCAACCCTAAACCTTACCCAAACCGTACCCTAATCCTAACCAGTATACTAATACTAAGCCATGTCCTGACACGTACCCTGACCCTAACACTTTTCCGTACCCTCACCTGTACCTTAAACCTTACCCATTCGCTAACCCTAACCCTAGCCCTAGCCCTAGCCCTAACCCTAACCACAACTCTACCCCTTACCCTCACCCGTACCCTAATCCCAACCCATACACTAACATTAAACCATGCCCTAACACGTACCCTGACCCTAACACTTTTCCGTATCCTCTCCTGTACCCTAAATCTTACAGTTCGCTAACCCTAACCCTAGCCCTAAACATAACTCTCACACCAACCTCACAGCATACCCTAACCTGTACACTAAACTTAACCCGTACAAAAAAACTAACCCATGCCCTCACATGTACTTTGACGGTAACACGTTTCCGTACGCTCCCGTGTACCGTAAACCTTACCCGTTTGCTAACTCTAACCCTAGCCCTAACCCTAACCATAACAACAACCCTACCCATTTCCCTAACCTGTACCCTAATCCTTACCCGTACACTAACACTAATCCATGCCCTAACACGTACCCTGACCCTAACACTTTTCCATACCCACTCCTGTACCCTAAATCTTACCATTCACTAACCCTAACCCTATGTCTAAACCTAACCCTAACCGCAACCCTACACCTAACCCTAACACGTACCCTAATCCGAATCCGTACACTAACACTAACCTGTGCCCTAACATGAACCCTGACCCTAACTCGTTTCCATAAGCTCACCTGTACCCTAAATGTTACCTATTCGCTAACCCTAACCCCAACCCTACTCCTAAACATAACCCCAACCCTACACCTTTCCCTAACCCATACCCTAATCCTGACCCGTACACTAACACTAACCCGTGCCCTAACACGTACCCTGACCCTAACACTTTTCCGTATCCTCTCCAGTACCCTAAATCTTACCGTTCGCTAAACCTAGCCCTTTCCCTAAACATAACGCTAACACCCACCTTACACCATACACTAACCCATACACTAATCTTACCCCGTACACCAAAATGAAACAATGCCCTCACATGTACTTTGACACTAACACGTTTCTGTACCCTCCTGTGTACCGACAACCTTACCTGTTCGCTAACACTAACCCTAGGTCTAAGCCTAACACTATCCACAACCCTACACAAAATCCTAAGCCGTACCCTAATCCTAATCCGTACAATAACACTAACCTGTGCCCTAACACCAAGCCTGACCCTAACTCGTTTCCATATGCTTACCTGTACCCTGAATGTTACCTATTCGCTAACCCTAACCCTAACCCTAAACCTAACCCTAACCCCAATCCTACACCTTACCCTAATCCGTACTGTAATCCTAACCCGTACCCTATACTAATCCGTGCCCTGACACATACATGGACCATAACACTTTTCTGTAACCTCACCTGTACCCTAAACCTTACATTTCGCCAACACTAACCGTAGCCCTAAAGCTAAATCTAACTCCAACCCTACACCTTACCCTAACACGTACACTAATCTTAACCCGTACACTAACACTGACCCATTCCCGCAAATGTATTTTGACCCTAAAACATTTCCGTACCCTCCCCTGTAACCTAAACCTTACCCGGTCGCTAACCCTAACCCTAGCTCTAAATCTAACCTTAACGCCAACCCTACACCTTACCCTAAACAATACCCTAAACCTAAACCGTACACTGACACTAACCAGTGCCCTGAAACGTACTCTGACCCTAACACTTTTCCATACCCTCACCTGCACGCTAAACCTAATCGTTAGGTAACCCTAACTGTAGACTTAAACCTAACCCTAACACCAAACCTACACCCTATTCTAACCCGTACCCTATATTTAACCCTAACACTAACCCATGCCCTCATACGTACTTTGACACTAAAACGTCTCCATACACTCACATGTACCATAAGCCTTAATCATTCACTAAACCTATCCCTAAACCTAACGCCAACCCTAACCATTACCCTAACCCATACCCTAATCCTAACCATACATTAACACTAACACGTTTCCTAACACATAACCTGACCCAAATGCTTTTCCGTACCCTCAACTGTACCCTAAAACTTACCCGTTCACTAACCCTAAGCCTAGCCCTAAACCTAACCCTAACCCCAACCCCACACCTTACCCTAAACTGTACGCTAATCCTGACACGTACACTGACACTAACATGTGTCCTAACACATACCCTGACTCTAAAAGGTTTCCGTACCCTCACCTGTACCCTGAACCTTACTGGTTCACTAACCGTAACCTAGCCCTAAACATAACGCTAACACCAACCCTACACTATACCCTAACCTGTACACTAATCTTGACCCATACACCAAAATTATGCAATGCCATCACACGTACTTTGACACTAACAAGTTTCCGTACACTCATGTACCATAAAACTTACCTGTTCGCTAACTCTAACCGTAGCCCTAAACTTAACCCTAACGCCAACCCTACACATTACCCTAACCCGTACCCTAATCCTAACCCATACACTAACACTACACGTGACCTAACAGGTACCCTGACCATAACAGTTTTCCGTACACTCACCTGTACCCTAAACCATACCGTTTGCTATCCTTAACCCTAGACCTAAACGTAAAGCTAAACCCATCCCTAAACCTTACCCTAACGCGTACCCAATCCTAACCAGTACACTAACACTAATCCGTGCCTTAACACTTACCCTGACCCTAACACTTTTCCATACCCACACCTGAACCCTAAACCTTACCATTCACTAACCCTAACCCTAGGTCTAAACCTAAGCCTAAACGCAACCCCAACCCTACACCTAACCCTAACATGTACCGTAATCCTAATCCTTAAACTAACAGTAAGCTGTGCCCTAACACGAACCCTGGCCCTAACGCATTTCCATACGCTCACCTGTACTCTAATGTTACCTATTCGCTAACCCTAACACTAGTCCTAAACCTAAACCTAACCCCAACCCTACACCTTACCCTAACCCATACCCTAATCATAACCCATACACTAACACTAACTCGTGCCCTAACACCTACCCTAACCCTACCCCTAACCCTAACCCTAACCCTAACACTAAACCTAACACTAACCCTAAACTTTACCATTTGTTAACCATAACCCAAGCCCCAAACCTAAACCTAACTACAACCCTACTCCTTACCCTAACACGTACACTAATCTTAACCCGTACACTAACACTAACCCAATACCGCACACGTACTTTGACAATAAGACATTTCCATATGCTCAGCTGTAACCTAAACCTTACGCATTCACTAAACTTAACCCCACCCCTAACACTAACCATAACGCCAACCCTACCAATTACCCTAACCCGTACCCTAATCCTAACCTGTAAACCCACACTAAACCCTGCCCTAACACCACTACACTAACACTAATCCGTGCCTTAACACTTACCCTGACCCTAACACTTTTCCGTACCCTTACCTGTAACCTACACCTTACCGTTCGCTAACCCTAACCCTAGCCCTAAACGTAGACCAAACCCCAACCGTACACCTTACCCTAACCCGTATGCTAATCCTAAGCCATACACTAACACTGACACGTGTCCTAACACATACACTAACCCTAACACTTTTCTGTACCATCACCTGTACCCTAAACCTGACATTTCACTAACCCTAACCCTAGCCATAAAGCTAACCCTAACCCTAACCCCAACCCTAAACCTTACCCAAACCGTACCCTAATCCTAACCAGTATACTAATACTAAGCCATGTCCTGACACGTACCCTGACCCTAACACTTTTCCGTACCCTCACCTGTACCCTAAACCTTACCCATTCGCTAACCCTAACCCTAGCCCTAGCCCTAGCCCTAAACCTAACCCCGACTCTACCCCTTACCCTCACCCGTACCCTAATCCCAACCCATACACTAACATTAACCCATGCCCTAACACGTACCCTGACCCTAACACTTTTCCGTATCCTCTCCTGTACCCTAAATCTTACAGTTCGCTAACCCTAACCCTAGCCCTAAACAGAACTCTCACACCAACCTCACAGCATACCCTAACCTGTACACTAAACTTAACCCGTACAAAAAAACTAACCCATGCCCTCACATGTACTTTGACGGTAACACGTTTCCGTACGCTCCCGTGTACCGTAAACCTTACCCGTTTGCTAACTCTAACCGTAGCCCTAACCCTAACCATAACAACAACCCTACCCATTTCCCTAAACTGTACCCTAATCCTTACCCGTACACTAACACTAATCCATGCCCTAACACGTACCCTGACCCTAACACTTTTCCATACCCACTCCTGTACCCTAAATCTTACCATTCACTAACCCTAACCCTATGTCTAAACCTAACCCTAACCCCAACCCTACACCTAACCCTAACACGTACCCTAATCCGAATCCGTACACTAACACTAACCTGTGCCCTAACATGAACCCTGACCCAAACTCATTTCCATAAGCTCACCTGTACCCTAAATGTTACCTATTCGCTAACCCTAACCCCAACCCTACACCTAAACATAACCCCAACCCTACACCTTTCCCTAACCCATACCCTAATCCTGACCCATACACTAACACTAACCCGTGCCCTAACACGTACCCTGACCCTAACACTTTTCCGTATCCTCTCCAGTACCCTAAATCTTACCGTTCGCTAAACCTAGCCCTTTCGCTAAACATAACGCTAACACCCACCTTACTCCATACACTAACCCATACACTAATCTTACCCCGTACACCAAAATGAAGCAATGCCCTCACATGTACTTTGACACTAACACGTTTCTGTACCCTCCTGTGTACCAAAAACCTTACCTGTTCGCTAACACTAACCCTAGGTCTAAGCCTAACACTATCCACAACCCTACACAAAATCCTATGCCGTACCCTAATCCTAATCCTTACAATAACACTAACCTGTGCCCTAACACCAAGCCTGACCCTAACTCGTTTCCATATGCTTACCTGTACCCTGAATGTTACCTATTCGCTAACCCTAACCCTAACCCTAAACCTAACCCTAACCCCAATCCTACACCTTACCCTAATCCGTACTGTAATCCTAACCCGTACCCTATACTAATCCGTGCCCTGACACATACATGGACCATAACACTTTTCTGTAACCTCACCTGTACCCTAAACCTTACATTTCGCCAACCCTAACCGTAGCCCTAAAGCTAAATCTAACTCCAACCCTACACCTTACCCTAACACGTACACTAATCTTAACCCGTACACTAACACTGACCCATTCCCGCAAATGTATTTTGACCCTAAAACATTTCCGTACCCTCCCCTGTAACCTAAACCTTACCCAGTCGCTAACCCTAACCCTAGCTCTAAATCTAACCTTAACGCCAACCCTACACCTTACCCTAAACAATACCCTAAACCTAAACCGTACACTGACACTAACCAGTGCCCTGAACCGTACCCTGACCCTAACACTTTTCCATACCCTCACCTGCACGCTAAACCTAATCGTTAGGTAACCCTAACTGTAGACTTAAACCTAACCCTAACACCAACCCTACACCCTATTCTAACCCGTACCCTATATTTAACCCTAACACTAACCCATGCCCTCACACGTACTTTGACACTAAAACGTCTCCATACACTCACATGTACCATAAGCCTTAATCATTCACTAAACCTATCCCTAACCCTAACGCCAACCCTAACCATTACCCTAACCCATACCCTAATCCTAACCATACATTAACACTAACACGTTTCCTAACACATAACCTGACCCAAATGCTTTTCCGTACCCTCAACTGTACCCTAAAACTTACCCGTTCACTAACCCTAAGCCTAGCCCTAAACCTAACCCTAACCCCAACCCCACACCTTACCCTAAACTGTACGCTAATCCTGACACGTACACTGACACTAACAGGTGTCCTAACACATACCCTGACTCTAAAAGGTTTCCGTACCCTCACCTGTACCCTGAACCTTACTGGTTCACTAACCGTAACCTAGCCCTAAACATAACGCTAACACCAACCCTACACTATACCCTAACCTGTACACTAATCTTGACCCATACACCAAAATTATGCAATGCCATCACACGTACTTTGACACTAACAAGTTTCCGTACACTCATGTACCATAAAACTTACCTGTTCGCTAACTCTAACCGTAGCCCTAAACTTAACCCTAACGCCAACCCTACACATTACCCTAACCCGTACCCTAATCCTAACCCATACACTAACACTACACGTGACCTAACAGGTACCCTGACCATAACAGTTTTCCGTACACTCACCTGTACCCTAAACCATACCGTTTGCTATCCTTAACCCTAGACCTAAACGTAAAGCTAAACCCATCCCTAAACCTTACCCTAACGCGTACCCAATCCTAACCAGTACACTAACACTAATCCGTGCCTTAACACTTACCCTGACCCTAACACTTTTCCATACCCGCACCTGAACCCTAAACCTTACCATTCACTAACCCTAACCCTAGGTCTAAACCTAACCCTAAACGCAACCCCAACCCTACACCTAACCCTAACATGTACCGTAATCCTAATCCTTAAACTAACACTAAGCTGTGCCCTAACACGAACCCTGGCCCTAACGCATTTCCATATGCTCACCTGTACTCTAATGTTACCTATTCGCTAACCCTAACACTAGTCCTAAACCTAAACCTAACCCCAACCCTACACCTTACCCTAACCCATACCCTAATCATAACCCATACACTAACACTAACTCGTGGCCTAACACCTACCCTAACCCTACCCCTAACCCTAACCCTAACCCTAACACTAACCCTAACACTAACCCTAAACTTTACCATTTGTTAACCATAACCCAAGCCCCAAACCTAAACCTAACTACAACCCTACTCCTTACCCTAACACGTACACTAATCTTAACCCGTACACTAACACTAACCCAATACCGCACACGTACTTTGACAATAAGACATTTCCATATGCTCAGCTGTAACCTAAACCTTACGCATTCACTAAACTTAACCCCACCCCTAACACTAACCAGAACGCCAACCCTACCAATTACCCTAACCCGTACCCTAATCCTAACCTGTAAACCCACACTAAACCCTGCCCTAACACCAGTACACTAACACTAATCCGTGCCTTAACACTTACCCTGACCCTAACACTTTTCCGTACCCTTACCTGTAACCTACACCTTACCGTTCGCTAACCCTAACCCTAGCCCTAAACGTAGACCAAACCCCAACCGTACACCTTACCCTAACCCGTATGCTAATCCTAAGCCATACACTAACACTGACACGTGTCCTAACACATACACTAACCCTAACACTTTTCTGTACCATCACCTGTACCCTAAACCTGACATTTCACTAACCCTAACCCTAGCCATAAAGCTAACCCTAACCCTAACCCCAACCCTAAACCTTACCCAAACCGTACCCTAATCCTAACCAGTATACTAATACTAAGCCATGTCCTGACACGTACCCTGACCCTAACACTTTTCCGTACCCTCACCTGTACCCTAAACCTTACCCATTCGCTAACCCTAACCCTAGCCCTAGCCCTAGCCCTAACCCTAACCCCAACTCTACCCCTTACCCTCACCCGTACCCTAATCCCAAACCATACACTAACATTAACCCATGCCCTAACACGTACCCTGACCCTAACACTTTTCCGTATCCTCTCCTGTACCCTAAATCTTACAGTTCGCTAACCCTAACCCTAGCCCTAAACATAACTCTCACACCAACCTCACAGCATACCCTAACCTGTACACTAAACTTAACCCCTACAAAAAAACTAACCCATGCCCTCACATGTACTTTGACGGTAACACGTTTCCATACGCTCCCGTGTACCGTAAACCTTACCCGTTTGCTAACTCTAACCCTAGCCCTAACCCTAACCATAACAACAACCCTACCCATTTCCCTAACCTGTACCCTAATCCTTACCCGTACACTAACACTAATCCATGCCCTAACACGTACCCTGACCCTAACACTTTTCCATACCCACTCCTGTACCCTAAATCTTACCATTCACTAACCCTAACCCTATGTCTAAACCTAACCCTAACCCCAACCCTACACCTAACCCTAACACGTACCCTAATCCGAATCCGTACACTAAAACTAACCTGTGCCCTAACATGAACCCTGACCCTAACTCGTTTCCATAAGCTCACCTGTACCCTAAATGTTACCTATTCGCTAACCCTAACCCCAACCCTACACCTAAACATAACCCCAACCCTACACCTTTCCCTAACCCATACCCTAATCCTGACCCGTACACTAACACTAACCCGTGCCCTAACACGTACCCTGACCCTAACACTTTTCTGTATCCTCTCCAGTACCCTAAATCTTACTGTTCGCTAAACTTAGCCCTTTCCCTAAACATAACGCTAACACCCACCTTACACCATACACTAACCCATACACTAATCTTACCCCGTACACCAAAATGAAGCAATGCCCTCACATGTACGTTGACACTAACACGTTTCCGTACCCTCCTGTGTACCGACAACCTTACCTGTTCGCTAACACTAACCCTAGGTCTAAGTCTAACACTATCCACAACCCTACACAAAATCCTAAGCCGTACCCTAATCCTAATCCGTACAATAACACTAACCTGTGCCCTAACACCAAGCCTGACCCTAACTCGTTTCCATATGCTTACCTGTACCCTGAATGTTACCTATTCGCTAACCCTAACCCTAACCCTAAACCTAACCCTAACCCCAATCCTACACCTTACCCTAATCCGTACTATAATCCTAACCCGTACCCTATACTAATCCGTGCCCTGACACATACATGGACCATAACACTTTTCTGTAACCTCACCTGTACCCTAAACCTTACATTTCGCCAACCCTAACCGTAGCCCTAAAGCTAAATCTAACTCCAACCCTACACCTTACCCTAACACGTACACTAATCTTAACCCGTACACTAACACTGACCCATTCCCGCAAATGTATTTTGACCCTAAAACATTTCCGTACCCTCCCCTGTAACCTAAACCTTACCCAGTCGCTAACCCTAACCCTAGCTCTAAATCTAACCTTAACGCCAACCCTACACCTTACCCTAAACAATACCCTAAACCTAAACCGTACACTGACACTAACCAGTGCCCTGAACCGTACCCTGACCCTAACACTTTTCCATACCCTCACCTGCACGCTAAACCTAATCGTTAGGTAACCCTAACTGTAGACTTAAACCTAACCCTAACACCAACCCTACACCCTATTCTAACCCGTACCCTATATTTAACCCTAACACTAACCCATGCCCTCACACGTACTTTGACACTAAAACGTCTCCATACACTCACATGTACCATAAGCCTTAATCATTCACTAAACCTATCCCTAACCCTAACGCCAACCCTAACCATTACCCTAACCCATACCCTAATCCTAACCATACATTAACACTAACACGTTTCCTAACACATAACCTGACCCAAATGCTTTTCCGTACCCTCAACTGTACCCTAAAACTTACCCGTTCACTAACCCTAAGCCTAGCCCTAAACCTAACCCTAACCCCAACCCCACACCTTACCCTAAACTGTACGCTAATCCTGACACGTACACTGACACTAACAGGTGTCCTAACACATACCCTGACTCTAAAAGGTTTCCGTACCCTCACCTGTACCCTGAACCTTACTGGTTCACTAACCGTAACCTAGCCCTAAACATAACGCTAACACCAACCCTACACTATACCCTAACCTGTACACTAATCTTGACCCATACACCAAAATTATGCAATGCCATCACACGTACTTTGACACTAACAAGTTTCCGTACACTCATGTACCATAAAACTTACCTGTTCGCTAACTCTAACCGTAGCCCTAAACTTAACCCTAACGCCAACCCTACACATTACCCTAACCCGTACCCTAATCCTAACCCATACACTAACACTACACGTGACCTAACAGGTACCCTGACCATAACAGTTTTCCGTACACTCACCTGTACCCTAAACCATACCGTTTACTATCCTTAACCCTAGACCTAAACGTAAAGCTAAACTCATCCCTAAACCTTACCCTAACGTGTACCCAATCCTAACCAGTACACTAACACTAATCCGTGCCTTAACACTTACCCTGACCCTAACACTTTTCCATACCCACACCTGAACCCTAAACCTTACCATTCACTAACCCTAACCCTAGGTCTAAACCTAACCCTAAACGCAACCCCAACCCTACACCTAACCCTAACATGTACCGTAATCCTAATCCTTAAACTAACACTAAGCTGTGCCCTAACACGAACCCTGGCCCTAACGCATTTCCATATGCTCACCTGTACTCTAATGTTACCTATTCGCTAACCCTAACACTAGTCCTAAACCTAAACCTAACCCCAACCCTACACCTTACCCTAACCCATACCCTAATCATAACCCATACACTAACACTAACTCGTGCCCTAACACCTACCCTAACCCTACCCCTAACCCTAACCCTAACCCTAACACTAACCCTAACACTAACCCTAAACTTTACCATTTGTTAACCATAACCCAAGCCCCAAACCTAAACCTAACTACAACCCTACTCCTTACCCTAACACGTACACTAATCTTAACCCGTACACTAACACTAACCCAATACCGCACACGTACTTTGACAATAAGACATTTCCATATGCTCAGCTGTAACCTAAACCTTACGCATTCACTAAACTTAACCCCACCCCTAACACTAACCAGAACGCCAACCCTACCAATTACCCTAACCCGTACCCTAATCCTAACCTGTAAACCCACACTAAACCCTGCCCTAACACCAGTACACTAACACTAAACCCTGCCCTAACACGTACCCTGACCCTAACACTTTTCCGTAACCTTACCTGTAACCTACACCTTACCGTTCGCTAACCCTAACCCTAGCCCTAAACGTAGACCAAACCCCAACCGTACACCTTACCCTAACCCGTATGCTAATCCTAAGCCATACACTAACACTGACACGTGTCCTAACACATACACTAACCCTAACACTTTTCTGTACCATCACCTGTACCCTAAACCTGACATTTCGCTAACCCTAACCCTAGCCATAAAGCTAACCCTAACCCTAACCCCAACCCTAAACCTTACCCAAACCGTACCCTAATCCTAACCAGTATACTAATACTAAGCCATGTCCTGACACGTACCCTGACCCTAACACTTTTCCGTACCCTCACCTGTACCCTAAACCTTACCCATTCGCTAACCCTAACCCTAGCCCTAGCCCTAGCCCTAACCCTAACCCCAACTCTACCCCTTACCCTCACCCGTACCCTAATCCCAACCCATACACTAACATTAACCCATGTCCTAACACGTACCCTGACCCTAACACTTTTCCGTATCCTCTCCTGTACCCTAAATCTTACAGTTCGCTAACCCTAACCCTAGCCCTAAACAGAACTCTCACACCAACCTCACAGCATACCCTAACCTGTACACTAAACTTAACCCGTACAAAAAAACTAACCCATGCCCTCACATGTACTTTGACGGTAACACGTTTCCGTACGCTCCCGTGTACTGTAAACCTTACCCGTTTGCTAACTCTAACCCTAGCCCTAACCCTAACCATAACAACAACCCTACCCATTTCCCTAACCTGTATCCTAATCCTTACCCGTACACTAACACTAATCCATGCCCTAACACGTACCCTGACCCTAACACTTTTCCATACCCACTCCTGTACCCTAAATCTTACCATTCACTAACCCTAACCCTATGTCTAAACCTAACCCTAACCCCAACCCTACACCTAACCCTTACACGTACCCTAATCCGAATCCGTACACTAACACTAACCTGTGCCCTAACATGAACCCTGACCCTAACTCGTTTCCATTAGCTCACCTGTACCCTAAATGTTACCTATTCGCTAACCCTAACCCCAACCCTACTCCTAAACATAACCCCAACCCTACACCTTTCCCTAACCCATACCCTAATCCTGACCCGTACACTAACACTAACCCCTGCCCTAACACGTACCCTGACCCTAACACTTTTCCGTATCCTCTCCAGTACCCTAAATCTTACCGTTCGCTAAACCTAGCCCTTTCCCTAAACATAACGCTAACACCCACCTTACACCATACACTAACCCATACACTAATCTTACCCCGTACACCAAAATGAAACAATGCCCTCACATGTACTTTGACACTAACACGTTTCCGTACCCTCCTGTGTACCGACAACCTTACCTGTTCGCTAACACTAACCCTAGGTCTAAGCCTAACACTATCCACAACCCTACACAAAATCCTAAGCCGTACCCTAATCCTAATCCGTACAATAACACTAACCTGTGCCCTAACACCAAGCCTGACCCTAACTCGTTTCCATATGCTTACCTGTACCCTGAATGTTACCTATTCGCTAACCTTAACCCTAACCCTAAACCTAACCCTAAACCCAATCCTACACCTTACCCTAATCCGTACTGTAATCCTAACCCGTACCCTATACTAATCCGTGCCCTGACACATACATGGACCATAACACTTTTCTGTAACCTCACCTGTACCCTAAACCTTACATTTCGCCAACACTAACCGTAGCCCTAAAGCTAAATCTAACTCCAACCCTACACCTTACCCTAACACGTACACTAATCTTAACCCGTACACTAACACTGACCCATTCCCGCAAATGTATTTTGACCCTAAAACATTTCCGTACCCTCCCCTGTAACCTAAACCTTACCCGGTCGCTAACCCTAACCCTAGCTCTAAATCTAACCTTAACGCCAACCCTACACCTTACCCTAAACAATACCCTAAACCTAAACCGTACACTGACACTAACCAGTGCCCTGAAACGTACCCTGACCCTAACACTTTTCCATACCCTCACCTGCACGCTAAACCTAATCGTTAGGTAACCCTAACTGTAGACTTAAACCTAACCCTAACACCAACCCTACACCCTATTCTAACCCGTACCCTATATTTAACCCTAACACTAACCCATGCCCTCACACGTACTTTGACACTAAAACGTCTCCATACACTCACATGTACCATAAGCCTTAATCATTCACTAAACCTATCCCTAACCCTAACGCCAACCCTAACCATTACCCTAACCCATACCCTAATCCTAACCATACATTAACACTAACACGTTTCCTAACACATAACCTGACCCAAATGCTTTTCCGTACCCTCAACGGTACCCTAAAACTTACCCGTTCACTAACCCTAAGCCTAGCCCTAAACCTAACCCTAACCCCAACCCCACACCTTACCCTAAACTGTACGCTAATCCTGACACGTACACTGACACTAACAGGTGTCCTAACACATACCCTGACTCTAAAAGGTTTCCGTACCCTCACCTGTACCCTGAACCTTACTGGTTCACTAACCGTAACCTAGCCCTAAACATAACGCTAACACCAACCCTACACTATACCCTAACCTGTACACTAATCTTGACCCATACACCAAAATTATGCAATGCCATCACACGTACTTTGACACTAACAAGTTTCCGTACACTCATGTACCATAAAACTTACCTGTTCGCTAACTCTAACCGTAGCCCTAAACTTAACCCTAACGCCAACCCTACACATTACCCTAACCCGTACCCTAATCCTAACCCATACACTAACACTACACGTGACCTAACAGGTACCCTGACCATAACAGTTTTCCGTACACTCACCTGTACCCTAAACCATACCGTTTGCTATCCTTAACCCTAGACCTAAACGTAAAGCTAAACCCATCCCTAAACCTTACCCTAACGCGTACCCAATCCTAACCAGTACACTAACACTAATCCGTGCCTTAACACTTACCCTGACCCTAACACTTTTCCATACCCACACCTGAACCCTAAACCTTACCATTCACTAACCCTAACCCTAGGTCTAAACCTAAGCCTAAACGCAACCCCAACCCTACACCTAACCCTAACATGTACCGTAATCCTAATCCTTAAACTAACACTAAGCTGTGCCCTAACACGAACCCTGGCCCTAACGCATTTCCATACGCTCACCTGTACTCTAATGTTACCTATTCGCTAACCCTAACACTAGTCCTAAACCTAAACCTAACCCCAACCCTACACCTTACCCTAACCCATACCCTAATCATAACCCATACACTAACACTAACTCGTGCCCTAACACCTACCCTAACCCTACCCCTAACCCTAACCCTAACCCTAACACTAACCCTAACACTAACCCTAAACTTTACCATTTGTTAACCATAACCCAAGCCCCAAACCTAAACCTAACTACAACCCTACTCCTTACCCTAACACGTACACTAATCTTAACCCGTACACTAACACTAACCCAATACCGCACACGTACTTTGACAATAAGACATTTCCATATGCTCAGCTGTAACCTAAACCTTACGCATTCACTAAACTTAACCCCACCCCTAACACTAACCAGAACGCCAACCCTACCAATTACCCTAACCCGTACCCTAATCCTAACCTGTAAACCCACACTAAACCCTGCCCTAACACCAGTACACTAACACTAATCCGTGCCTTAACACTTACCCTGACCCTAACACTTTTCCGTACCCTTACCTGTAACCTACACCTTACCGTTCGCTAACCCTAACCCTAGCCCTAAACGTAGACCAAACCCCAACCGTACACCTTACCCTAACCCGTATGCTAATCCTAAGCCATACACTAACACTGACACGTGTCCTAACACATACACTAACCCTAACACTTTTCTGTACCATCACCTGTACCCTAAACCTGACATTTCACTAACCCTAACCCTAGCCATAAAGCTAAACCTAACCCTAACCCCAACCCTAAACCTTACCCAAACCGTACCCTAATCCTAACCAGTATACTAATACTAAGCCATGTCCTGACACGTACCCTGACCCTAACACTTTTCCGTACCCTCACCTGTACCCTAAACCTTACCCATTCGCTAACCCTAACCCTAGCCCTAGCCCTAGCCCTAACCCTAACACCAACTCTACCCCTTACCCTCACCCGTACCCTAATCCCAAACCATACACTAACATTAACCCATGCCCTAACACGTACCCTGACCCTAACACTTTTCCGTATCCTCTCCTGTACCCTAAATCTTACAGTTCGCTAACCCTAACCCTAGCCCTAAACATAACTCTCACACCAACCTCACAGCATACCCTAACCTGTACACTAAACTTAACCCCTACAAAAAAACTAACCCATGCCCTCACATGTACTTTGACGGTAACACGTTTCCGTACGCTCCCGTGTACCGTAAACCTTACCCGTTTGCTAACTCTAACCCTAGCCCTAACCCTAACCATAACAACAACCCTACCCATTTCCCTAACCTGTACCCTAATCCTTACCCGTACACTAACACTAATCCATGCCCTAACACGTACCCTGACCCTAACACTTTTCCATACCCACTCCTGTACCCTAAATCTTACCATTCACTAACCCTAACCCTATGTCTAAACCTAACCCTAACCCCAACCCTACACCTAACCCTAACACGTACCCTAATCCGAATCCGTACACTAAAACTAACCTGTGCCCTAACATGAACCCTGACCTTACTCGTTTCCATAAGCTCACCTGTACCCTAAATGTTACCTATTCGCTAACCCTAACCCCAACCCTACACCTAAACATAACCCCAACCCTACACCTTTCCCTAACCCATACCCTAATCCTGACCCGTACACTAACACTAACCCGTGCCCTAACACGTACCCTGACCCTAACACTTTTCTGTATCCTCTCCAGTACCCTAAATCTTACTGTTCGCTAAACTTAGCCCTTTCCCTAAACATAACGCTAACACCCACCTTACACCATACACTAACCCATACACTAATCTTACCCCGTACACCAAAATGAAGCAATGCCCTCACATGTACGTTGACACTAACACGTTTCCGTACCCTCCTGTGTACCGACAACCTTACCTGTTCGCTAACACTAACCCTAGGTCTAAGTCTAACACTATCCACAACCCTACACAAAATCCTAAGCCGTACCCTAATCCTAATCCGTACAATAACACTAACCTGTGCCCTAACACCAAGCCTGACCCTAACTCGTTTCCATATGCTTACCTGTACCCTGAATGTTACCTATTCGCTAACCCTAACCCTAACACTAAACCTAACCCTAACCCCAAACCTAACCCTAACCCCAATCCTACACCTTACCCTAAACCGTACTATAATCCTAAACCGTACCCTATACTAATCCGTGCCCTGACACATACATGGACCATAACACTTTTCTGTAACCTCACCTGTACCCTAAACCTTACATTTCGCCAACCCTAACCGTAGCCCTAAAGCTAAATCTAACTCCAACCCTACACCTTACCCTAACACGTACACTAATCTTAACCCGTACACTAACACTGACCCATTCCCGCAAATGTATTTTGACCCTAAAACATTTCCGTACCCTCCCCTGTAACCTAAACCTTACCCAGTCGCTAACCCTAACCCTAGCTCTAAATCTAACCTTAACGCCAACCCTACACCTTACCCTAAACAATACCCTAAACCTAAACCGTACACTGACACTAACCAGTGCCCTGAACCGTACCCTGACCCTAACACTTTTCCATACCCTCACCTGCACGCTAAACCTAATCATTAGGTAACCCTAACTGTAGACTTAAACCTAACCCTAACACCAACCCTACACCCTATTCTAACCCGTACCCTATATTTAACCCTAACACTAACCCATGCCCTCACACGTACTTTGACACTAAAACGTCTCCATACACTCACATGTACCATAAGCCTTAATCATTCACTAAACCTATCCCTAACCCTAACGCCAACCCTAACCATTACCCTAACCCATACCCTAATCCTAACCATACATTAACACTAACACGTTTCCTAACACATAACCTGACCCAAATGCTTTTCCGTACCCTCAACGGTACCCTAAAACTTACCCGTTCACTAACCCTAAGCCTAGCCCTAAACCTAACCCTAACCCCAACCCCACACCTTACCCTAAACTGTACGCTAATCCTGACACGTACACTGACACTAACAGTTGTCCTAACACATACCCTGACTCTAAAAGGTTTCCGTACCCTCACCTGTACCCTGAACCTTACTGGTTCACTAACCGTAACCTAGCCCTAAACATAACGCTAACACCAACCCTACACTATACCCTAACCTGTACACTAATCTTGACCTATACACCAAAATTATGCAATGCCATCACACGTACTTTGACACTAACAAGTTTCCGTACACTCATGTACCATAAAACTTACCTGTTCGCTAACTCTAACCGTAGCCCTAAACTTAACCCTAACGCCAACCCTACACATTACCCTAACCCGTACCCTAATCCTAACCCATACACTAACACTACACGTGACCTAACAGGTACCCTGACCATAACAGTTTTCCGTACACTCACCTGTACCCTAAACCATACCGTTTGCTATCCTTAACCCTAGACCTAAACGTAAAGCTAAACCCATCCCTAAACCTTACCCTAACGCGTACCCAATCCTAACCAGTACACTAACACTAATCCGTGCCTTAACACTTACCCTGACCCTAACACTTTTCCATACCCACACCTGAACCCTAAACCTTACCATTCACTAACCCTAACCCTAGGTCTAAACCTAAGCCTAAACGCAACCCCAACCCTACACCTAACCCTAACATGTACCGTAATCCTAATCCTTAAACTAACACTAAGCTGTGCCCTAACACGAACCCTGGCCCTAACGCATTTCCATACGCTCACCTGTACTCTAATGTTACCTATTCGCTAACCCTAACACTAGTCCTAAACCTAAACCTAACCCCAACCCTACACCTTACCCTAACCCATACCCTAATCATAACCCATACACTAACACTAACTCGTGCCCTAACACCTACCCTAACCCTACCCCTAACCCTAACCCTAACCCTAACACTAACCCTAACACTAACCCTAAACTTTACCATTTGTTAACCATAACCCAAGCCCCAAACCTAAACCTAACTACAACCCTACTCCTTACCCTAACACGTACACTAATCTTAACCCGTACACTAACACTAACCCAATACCGCACACGTACTTTGACAATAAGACATTTCCATATGCTCAGCTGTAACCTAAACCTTACGCATTCACTAAACTTAACCCCACCCCTAACACTAACCAGAACGCCAACCCTACCAATTACCCTAACCCGTACCCTAATCCTAACCTGTAAACCCACACTAAACCCTGCCCTAACACCAGTACACTAACACTAATCCGTGCCTTAACACTTACCCTGACCCTAACACTTTTCCGTACCCTTACCTGTAACCTACACCTTACCGTTCGCTAACCCTAACCCTAGCCCTAAACGTAGACCAAACCCCAACCGTACACCTTACCCTAACCCGTATGCTAATCCTAAGCCATACACTAACACTGACACGTGTCCTAACACATACACTAACCCTAACACTTTTCTGTACCATCACCTGTACCCTAAACCTGACATTTCACTAACCCTAACCCTAGCCATAAAGCTAACCCTAACCCTAACCCCAACCCTAAACCTTACCCAAACCGTACCCTAATCCTAACCAGTATACTAATACTAAGCCATGTCCTGACACGTACCCTGACCCTAACACTTTTCCGTACCCTCACCTGTACCCTAAACCTTACCCATTCGCTAACCCTAACCCTAGCCCTAGCCCTAGCCCTAACCCTAACACCAACTCTACCCCTTACCCTCACCCGTACCCTAATCCCAAACCATACACTAACATTAACCCATGCCCTAACACGTACCCTGACCCTAACACTTTTCCGTATCCTCTCCTGTACCCTAAATCTTACAGTTCGCTAACCCTAACCCTAGCCCTAAACATAACTCTCACACCAACCTCACAGCATACCCTAACCTGTACACTAAACTTAACCCCTACAAAAAAACTAACCCATGCCCTCACATGTACTTTGACGGTAACACGTTTCCGTACGCTCCCGTGTACCGTAAACCTTACCCGTTTGCTAACTCTAACCCTAGCCCTAACCCTAACCATAACAACAACCCTACCCATTTCCCTAACCTGTACCCTAATCCTTACCCGTACACTAACACTAATCCATGCCCTAACACGTACCCTGACCCTAACACTTTTCCATACCCACTCCTGTACCCTAAATCTTACCATTCACTAACCCTAACCCTATGTCTAAACCTAACCCTAACCCCAACCCTACACCTAACCCTAACACGTACCCTAATCCGAATCCGTACACTAAAACTAACCTGTGCCCTAACATGAACCCTGACCTTACTCGTTTCCATAAGCTCACCTGTACCCTAAATGTTACCTATTCGCTAACCCTAACCCCAACCCTACACCTAAACATAACCCCAACCCTACACCTTTCCCTAACCCATACCCTAATCCTGACCCGTACACTAACACTAACCCGTGCCCTAACACGTACCCTGACCCTAACACTTTTCTGTATCCTCTCCAGTACCCTAAATCTTACTGTTCGCTAAACTTAGCCCTTTCCCTAAACATAACGCTAACACCCACCTTACACCATACACTAACCCATACACTAATCTTACCCCGTACACCAAAATGAAGCAATGCCCTCACATGTACGTTGACACTAACACGTTTCCGTACCCTCCTGTGTACCGACAACCTTACCTGTTCGCTAACACTAACCCTAGGTCTAAGTCTAACACTATCCACAACCCTACACAAAATCCTAAGCCGTACCCTAATCCTAATCCGTACAATAACACTAACCTGTGCCCTAACACCAAGCCTGACCCTAACTCGTTTCCATATGCTTACCTGTACCCTGAATGTTACCTATTCGCTAACCCTAACCCTAACACTAAACCTAACCCTAACCCCAAACCTAACCCTAACCCCAATCCTACACCTTACCCTAAACCGTACTATAATCCTAAACCGTACCCTATACTAATCCGTGCCCTGACACATACATGGACCATAACACTTTTCTGTAACCTCACCTGTACCCTAAACCTTACATTTCGCCAACCCTAACCGTAGCCCTAAAGCTAAATCTAACTCCAACCCTACACCTTACCCTAACACGTACACTAATCTTAACCCGTACACTAACACTGACCCATTCCCGCAAATGTATTTTGACCCTAAAACATTTCCGTACCCTCCCCTGTAACCTAAACCTTACCCAGTCGCTAACCCTAACCCTAGCTCTAAATCTAACCTTAACGCCAACCCTACACCTTACCCTAAACAATACCCTAAACCTAAACCGTACACTGACACTAACCAGTGCCCTGAACCGTACCCTGACCCTAACACTTTTCCATACCCTCACCTGCACGCTAAACCTAATCATTAGGTAACCCTAACTGTAGACTTAAACCTAACCCTAACACCAACCCTACACCCTATTCTAACCCGTACCCTATATTTAACCCTAACACTAACCCATGCCCTCACACGTACTTTGACACTAAAACGTCTCCATACACTCACATGTACCATAAGCCTTAATCATTCACTAAACCTATCCCTAACCCTAACGCCAACCCTAACCATTACCCTAACCCATACCCTAATCCTAACCATACATTAACACTAACACGTTTCCTAACACATAACCTGACCCAAATGCTTTTCCGTACCCTCAACTGTACCCTAAAACTTACCCGTTCACTAACCCTAAGCCTAGCCCTAAACCTAACCCTAACCCCAACCCCACACCTTACCCTAAACTGTACGCTAATCCTGACACGTACACTGACACTAACAGTTGTCCTAACACATACCCTGACTCTAAAAGGTTTCCGTACCCTCACCTGTACCCTGAACCTTACTGGTTCACTAACCGTAACCTAGCCCTAAACATAACGCTAACACCAACCCTACACTATACCCTAACCTGTACACTAATCTTGACCTATACACCAAAATTATGCAATGCCATCACACGTACTTTGACACTAACAAGTTTCCGTACACTCATGTACCATAAAACTTACCTGTTCGCTAACTCTAACCGTAGCCCTAAACTTAACCCTAACGCCAACCCTACACATTACCCTAACCCGTACCCTAATCCTAACCCATACACTAACACTACACGTGACCTAACAGGTACCCTGACCATAACAGTTTTCCGTACACTCACCTGTACCCTAAACCATACCGTTTGCTATCCTTAACCCTAGACCTAAACGTAAAGCTAAACCCATCCCTAAACCTTACCCTAACGCATACCCAATCCTAACCAGTACACTAACACTAATCCGTGCCTTAACACTTACCCTGACCCTAACACTTTTCCATACCCACACCTGAACCCTAAACCTTACCATTCACTAACCCTAACCCTAGGTCTAAACCTAACCCTAAACGCAACCCCAACCCTACACCTAACCCTAACATGTACCGTAATCCTAATCCTTAAACTAACACTAAGCTGTGCCCTAACACGAACCCTGGCCCTAACGCATTTCCATATGCTCACCTGTACTCTAATGTTACCTATTCGCTAACCCTAACACTAGTCCTAAACCTAAACCTAACCCCAACCCTACACCTTACCCTAACCCATACCCTAATCATAACCCATACACTAACACTAACTCGTGCCCTAACACCTACCCTAACCCTACCCCTAACCCTAACCCTAACCCTAACACTAACCCTAACACTAACCCTAAACTTTACCATTTGTTAACCATAACCCAAGCCCCAAACCTAAACCTAACTACAACCCTACTCCTTACCCTAACACGTACACTAATCTTAACCCGTACACTAACACTAACCCAATACCGCACACGTACTTTGACAATAAGACATTTCCATATGCTCAGCTGTAACCTAAACCTTACGCATTCACTAAACTTAACCCCACCCCTAACACTAACCAGAACGCCAACCCTACCAATTACCCTAACCCGTACCCTAATCCTAACCTGTAAACCCACACTAAACCCTGCCCTAACACCAGTACACTAACACTAATCCGTGCCTTAACACTTACCCTGACCCTAACACTTTTCCGTACCCTTACCTGTAACCTACACCTTACCGTTCGCTAACCCTAACCCTAGCCCTAAACGTAGACCAAACCCCAACCGTACACCTTACCCTAACCCGTATGCTAATCCTAAGCCATACACTAACACTGACACGTGTCCTAACACATACACTAACCCTAACACTTTTCTGTACCATCACCTGTACCCTAAACCTGACATTTCACTAACCCTAACCCTAGCCATAAAGCTAACCCTAACCCTAACCCCAACCCTAAACCTTACCCAAACCGTACCCTAATCCTAACCAGTATACTAATACTAAGCCATGTCCTGACACGTACCCTGACCCTAACACTTTTCCGTACCCTCACCTGTACCCTAAACCTTACCCATTCGCTAACCCTAACCCTAGCCCTAGCCCTAGCCCTAACCCTAACACCAACTCTACCCCTTACCCTCACCCGTACCCTAATCCCAAACCATACACTAACATTAACCCATGCCCTAACACGTACCCTGACCCTAACACTTTTCCGTATCCTCTCCTGTACCCTAAATCTTACAGTTCGCTAACCCTAACCCTAGCCCTAAACATAACTCTCACACCAACCTCACAGCATACCCTAACCTGTACACTAAACTTAACACCTACAAAAAAACTAACCCATGCCCTCACATGTACTTTGACGGTAACACGTTTCCATACGCTCCCGTGTACCGTAAACCTTACCCGTTTGCTAACTCTAACCCTAGCCCTAACCCTAACCATAACAACAACCCTACCCATTTCCCTAACCTGTACCCTAATCCTTACCCGTACACTAACACTAATCCATGCCCTAACACGTACCCTGACCCTAACACTTTTCCATACCCACTCCTGTACCCTAAATCTTACCATTCACTAACCCTAACCCTATGTCTAAACCTAACCCTAACCCCAACCCTACACCTAACCCTAACACGTACCCTAATCCGAATCCGTACACTAAAACTAACCTGTGCCCTAACATGAACCCTGACCCTAACTCGTTTCCATAAGCTCACCTGTACCCTAAATGTTACCTATTCGCTAACCCTAACCCCAACCCTACACCTAAACATAACCCCAACCCTACACCTTTCCCTAACCCATACCCTAATCCTGACCCGTACACTAACACTAACCCGTGCCCTAACACGTACCCTGACCCTAACACTTTTCTGTATCCTCTCCAGTACCCTAAATCTTACCGTTCGCTAAACTTAGCCCTTTCCCTAAACATAACGCTAACACCCACCTTACACCATACACTAACCCATACACTAATCTTACCCCGTACACCAAAATGAAGCAATGCCCTCACATGTACGTTGACACTAACACGTTTCCGTACCCTCCTGTGTACCGACAACCTTACCTGTTCGCTAACACTAACCCTAGGTCTAAGTCTAACACTATCCACAACCCTACACAAAATCCTAAGCCGTACCCTAATCCTAATCCGTACAATAACACTAACCTGTGCCCTAACACCAAGCCTGACCCTAACTCGTTTCCATATGCTTACCTGTACCCTGAATGTTACCTATTCGCTAACCCTAACCCTAACCCTAAACCTAACCCTAACCCCAATCCTACACCTTACCCTAAACCGTACTATAATCCTAACCCGTACCCTATACTAATCCGTGCCCTGACACATACATGGACCATAACACTTTTCTGTAACCTCACCTGTACCCTAAACCTTACATTTCGCCAACCCTAACCGTAGCCCTAAAGCTAAATCTAACTCCAACCCTACACCTTACCCTAACACGTACACTAATCTTAACCCGTACACTAACACTGACCCATTCCCGCAAATGTATTTTGACCCTAAAACATTTCCGTACCCTCCCCTGTAACCTAAACCTTACCCAGTCGCTAACCCTAACCCTAGCTCTAAATCTAACCTTAACGCCAACCCTACACCTTACCCTAAACAATACCCTAAACCTAAACCGTACACTGACACTAACCAGTGCCCTGAACCGTACCCTGACCCTAACACTTTTCCATACCCTCACCTGCACGCTAAACCTAATCGTTAGGTAACCCTAACTGTAGACTTAAACCTAACCCTAACACCAACCCTACACCCTATTCTAACCCGTACCCTATATTTAACCCTAACACTAACCCATGCCCTCACACGTACTTTGACACTAAAACGTCTCCATACACTCACATGTACCATAAGCCTTAATCATTCACTAAACCTATCCCTAACCCTAACGCCAACCCTAACCATTACCCTAACCCATACCCTAATCCTAACCATACATTAACACTAACACGTTTCCTAACACATAACCTGACCCAAATGCTTTTCCGTACCCTCAACTGTACCCTAAAACTTACCCGTTCACTAACCCTAAGCCTAGCCCTAAACCTAACCCTAACCCCAACCCCACACCTTACCCTAAACTGTACGCTAATCCTGACACGTACACTGACACTAACAGGTGTCCTAACACATACCCTGACTCTAAAAGGTTTCCGTACCCTCACCTGTACCCTGAACCTTACTGGTTCACTAACCGTAACCTAGCCCTAAACATAACGCTAACACCAACCCTACACTATACCCTAACCTGTACACTAATCTTGACCCATACACCAAAATTATGCAATGCCATCACACGTACTTTGACACTAACAAGTTTCCGTACACTCATGTACCATAAAACTTACCTGTTCGCTAACTCTAACCGTAGCCCTAAACTTAACCCTAACGCCAACCCTACACATTACCCTAACCCGTACCCTAATCCTAACCCATACACTAACACTACACGTGACCTAACAGGTACCCTGACCATAACAGTTTTCCGTACACTCACCTGTACCCTAAACCATACCGTTTGCTATCCTTAACCCTAGACCTAAACGTAAAGCTAAACCCATCCCTAAACCTTACCCTAACGCGTACCCAATCCTAACCAGTACACTAACACTAATCCGTGCCTTAACACTTACCCTGACCCTAACACTTTTCCATACCCACACCTGAACCCTAAACCTTACCATTCACTAACCCTAACCCTAGGTCTAAACCTAACCCTAAACGCAACCCCAACCCTACACCTAACCCTAACATGTACCGTAATCCTAATCCTTAAACTAACACTAAGCTGTGCCCTAACACGAACCCTGGCCCTAACGCATTTCCATATGCTCACCTGTACTCTAATGTTACCTATTCGCTAACCCTAACACTAGTCCTAAACCTAAACCTAACCCCAACCCTACACCTTACCCTAACCCATACCCTAATCATAACCCATACACTAACACTAACTCGTGCCCTAACACCTACCCTAACCCTACCCCTAACCCTAACCCTAACCCTAACACTAACCCTAACACTAACCCTAAACTTTACCATTTGTTAACCATAACCCAAGCCCCAAACCTAAACCTAACTACAACCCTACTCCTTACCCTAACACGTACACTAATCTTAACCCGTACACTAACACTAACCCAATACCGCACACGTACTTTGACAATAAGACATTTCCATATGCTCAGCTGTAACCTAAACCTTACGCATTCACTAAACTTAACCCCACCCCTAACACTAACCAGAACGCCAACCCTACCAATTACCCTAACCCGTACCCTAATCCTAACCTGTAAACCCACACTAAACCCTGCCCTAACACCAGTACACTAACACTAAACCCTGCCCTAACACGTACCCTGACCCTAACACTTTTCCGTAACCTTACCTGTAACCTACACCTTACCGTTCGCTAACCCTAACCCTAGCCCTAAACGTAGACCAAACCCCAACCGTACACCTTACCCTAACCCGTATGCTAATCCTAAGCCATACACTAACACTGACACGTGTCCTAACACATACACTAACCCTAACACTTTTCTGTACCATCACCTGTACCCTAAACCTGACATTTCGCTAACCCTAACCCTAGCCATAAAGCTAACCCTAACCCTAACCCCAACCCTAAACCTTACCCAAACCGTACCCTAATCCTAACCAGTATACTAATACTAAGCCATGTCCTGACACGTACCCTGACCCTAACACTTTTCCGTACCCTCACCTGTACCCTAAACCTTACCCATTCGCTAACCCTAACCCTAGCCCTAGCCCTAGCCCTAACCCTAACCCCAACTCTACCCCTTACCCTCACCCGTACCCTAATCCCAACCCATACACTAACATTAACCCATGTCCTAACACGTACCCTGACCCTAACACTTTTCCGTATCCTCTCCTGTACCCTAAATCTTACAGTTCGCTAACCCTAACCCTAGCCCTAAACAGAACTCTCACACCAACCTCACAGCATACCCTAACCTGTACACTAAACTTAACCCGTACAAAAAAACTAACCCATGCCCTCACATGTACTTTGACGGTAACACGTTTCCGTACGCTCCCGTGTACCGTAAACCTTACCCGTTTGCTAACTCTAACCCTAGCCCTAACCCTAACCATAACAACAACCCTACCCATTTCCCTAACCTGTATCCTAATCCTTACCCGTACACTAACACTAATCCATGCCCTAACACGTACCCTGACCCTAACACTTTTCCATACCCACTCCTGTACCCTAAATCTTACCATTCACTAACCCTAACCCTATGTCTAAACCTAACCCTAACCCCAACCCTACACCTAACCCTTACACGTACCCTAATCCGAATCCGTACACTAACACTAACCTGTGCCCTAACATGAACCCTGACCCTAACTCGTTTCCATTAGCTCACCTGTACCCTAAATGTTACCTATTCGCTAACCCTAACCCCAACCCTACTCCTAAACATAACCCCAACCCTACACCTTTCCCTAACCCATACCCTAATCCTGACCCGTACACTAACACTAACCCGTGCCCTAACACGTACCCTGACCCTAACACTTTTCCGTATCCTCTCCAGTACCCTAAATCTTACCGTTCGCTAAACCTAGCCCTTTCCCTAAACATAACGCTAACACCCACCTTACACCATACACTAACCCATACACTAATCTTACCCCGTACACCAAAATGAAACAATGCCCTCACATGTACTTTGACACTAACACGTTTCCGTACCCTCCTGTGTACCGACAACCTTACCTGTTCGCTAACACTAACCCTAGGTCTAAGCCTAACACTATCCACAACCCTACACAAAATCCTAAGCCGTACCCTAATCCTAATCCGTACAATAACACTAACCTGTGCCCTAACACCAAGCCTGACCCTAACTCGTTTCCATATGCTTACCTGTACCCTGAATGTTACCTATTCGCTAACCTTAACCCTAACCCTAAACCTAACCCTAAACCCAATCCTACACCTTACCCTAATCCGTACTGTAATCCTAACCCGTACCCTATACTAATCCGTGCCCTGACACATACATGGACCATAACACTTTTCTGTAACCTCACCTGTACCCTAAACCTTACATTTCGCCAACACTAACCGTAGCCCTAAAGCTAAATCTAACTCCAACCCTACACCTTACCCTAACACGTACACTAATCTTAACCCGTACACTAACACTGACCCATTCCCGCAAATGTATTTTGACCCTAAAACATTTCCGTACCCTCCCCTGTAACCTAAACCTTACCCGGTCGCTAACCCTAACCCTAGCTCTAAATCTAACCTTAACGCCAACCCTACACCTTACCCTAAACAATACCCTAAACCTAAACCGTACACTGACACTAACCAGTGCCCTGAAACGTACCCTGACCCTAACACTTTTCCATACCCTCACCTGCACGCTAAACCTAATCGTTAGGTAACCCTAACTGTAGACTTAAACCTAACCCTAACACCAACCCTACACCCTATTCTAACCCGTACCCTATATTTAACCCTAACACTAACCCATGCCCTCACACGTACTTTGACACTAAAACGTCTCCATACACTCACATGTACCATAAGCCTTAATCATTCACTAAACCTATCCCTAACCCTAACGCCAACCCTAACCATTACCCTAACCCATACCCTAATCCTAACCATACATTAACACTAACACGTTTCCTAACACATAACCTGACCCAAATGCTTTTCCGTACCCTCAACTGTACCCTAAAACTTACCCGTTCACTAACCCTAAGCCTAGCCCTAAACCTAACCCTAACCCCAACCCCACACCTTACCCTAAACTGTACGCTAATCCTGACACGTACACTGACACTAACAGGTGTCCTAACACATACCCTGACTCTAAAAGGTTTCCGTACCCTCACCTGTACCCTGAACCTTACTGGTTCACTAACCGTAACCTAGCCCTAAACATAACGCTAACACCAACCCTACACTATACCCTAACCTGTACACTAATCTTGACCCATACACCAAAATTATGCAATGCCATCACACGTACTTTGACACTAACAAGTTTCCGTACACTCATGTACCATAAAACTTACCTGTTCGCTAACTCTAACCGTAGCCCTAAACTTAACCCTAACGCCAACCCTACACATTACCCTAACCCGTACCCTAATCCTAACCCATACACTAACACTACACGTGACCTAACAGGTACCCTGACCATAACAGTTTTCCGTACACTCACCTGTACCCTAAACCATACCGTTTGCTATCCTTAACCCTAGACCTAAACGTAAAGCTAAACCCATCCCTAAACCTTACCCTAACGCGTACCCAATCCTAACCAGTACACTAACACTAATCCGTGCCTTAACACTTACCCTGACCCTAACACTTTTCCATACCCACACCTGAACCCTAAACCTTACCATTCACTAACCCTAACCCTAGGTCTAAACCTAACCCTAAACGCAACCCCAACCCTACACCTAACCCTAACATGTACCGTAATCCTAATCCTTAAACTAACACTAAGCTGTGCCCTAACACGAACCCTGGCCCTAACGCATTTCCATATGCTCACCTGTACTCTAATGTTACCTATTCGCTAACCCTAACACTAGTCCTAAACCTAAACCTAACCCCAACCCTACACCTTACCCTAACCCATACCCTAATCATAACCCATACACTAACACTAACTCGTGCCCTAACACCTACCCTAACCCTACCCCTAACCCTAACCCTAACCCTAACACTAACCCTAACACTAACCCTAAACTTTACCATTTGTTAACCATAACCCAAGCCCCAAACCTAAACCTAACTACAACCCTACTCCTTACCCTAACACGTACACTAATCTTAACCCGTACACTAACACTAACCCAATACCGCACACGTACTTTGACAATAAGACATTTCCATATGCTCAGCTGTAACCTAAACCTTACGCATTCACTAAACTTAACCCCACCCCTAACACTAACCAGAACGCCAACCCTACCAATTACCCTAACCCGTACCCTAATCCTAACCTGTAAACCCACACTAAACCCTGCCCTAACACCAGTACACTAACACTAATCCGTGCCTTAACACTTACCCTGACCCTAACACTTTTCCGTACCCTTACCTGTAACCTACACCTTACCGTTCGCTAACCCTAACCCTAGCCCTAAACGTAGACCAAACCCCAACCGTACACCTTACCCTAACCCGTATGCTAATCCTAAGCCATACACTAACACTGACACGTGTCCTAACACATACACTAACCCTAACACTTTTCTGTACCATCACCTGTACCCTAAACCTGACATTTCACTAACCCTAACCCTAGCCATAAAGCTAACCCTAACCCTAACCCCAACCCTAAACCTTACCCAAACCGTACCCTAATCCTAACCAGTATACTAATACTAAGCCATGTCCTGACACGTACCCTGACCCTAACACTTTTCCGTACCCTCACCTGTACCCTAAACCTTACCCATTCGCTAACCCTAACCCTAGCCCTAGCCCTAGCCCTAACCCTAACACCAACTCTACCCCTTACCCTCACCCGTACCCTAATCCCAAACCATACACTAACATTAACCCATGCCCTAACACGTACCCTGACCCTAACACTTTTCCGTATCCTCTCCTGTACCCTAAATCTTACAGTTCGCTAACCCTAACCCTAGCCCTAAACATAACTCTCACACCAACCTCACAGCATACCCTAACCTGTACACTAAACTTAACCCGTACAAAAAAACTAACCCATGTCCTCACATGTACTTTGACGGTAACACGTTTCCGTACGCTCCCGTGTACCGTAAACCTTACCCGTTTGCTAACTCTAACCCTAGCCCTAACCCTAACCATAACAACAACCCTACCCATTTCCCTAACCTGTACCCTAATCCTTACCCGTACACTAACACTAATCCATGCCCTAACACGTACCCTGACCCTAACACTTTTCCATACCCACTCCTGTACCCTAAATCTTACCATTCACTAACCCTAACCCTATGTCTAAACCTAACCCTAACCCCAACCCTACACCTAACCCTAACACGTACCCTAATCCGAATCCGTACACTAAAACTAACCTGTGCCCTAACATGAACCCTGACCCTAACTCGTTTCCATAAGCTCACCTGTACCCTAAATGTTACCTATTCGCTAACCCTAACCCCAACCCTACACCTAAACATAACCCCAACCCTACACCTTTCCCTAACCCATACCCTAATCCTGACCCGTACACTAACACTAACCCGTGCCCTAACACGTACCCTGACCCTAACACTTTTCTGTATCCTCTCCAGTACCCTAAATCTTACTGTTCGCTAAACTTAGCCCTTTCCCTAAACATAACGCTAACACCCACCTTACACCATACACTAACCCATACACTAATCTTACCCCGTACACCAAAATGAAGCAATGCCCTCACATGTACGTTGACACTAACACGTTTCCGTACCCTCCTGTGTACCGACAACCTTACCTGTTCGCTAACACTAACCCTAGGTCTAAGTCTAACACTATCCACAACCCTACACAAAATCCTAAGCCGTACCCTAATCCTAATCCTTACAATAACACTAACCTGTGCCCTAACACCAAGCCTGACCCTAACTCGTTTCCATATGCTTACCTGTACCCTGAATGTTACCTATTCGCTAACCCTAACCCTAACCCTAAACCTAACCCTAACCCCAATCCTACACCTTACCCTAATCCGTACTATAATCCTAACCCGTACCCTATACTAATCCGTGCCCTGACACATACATGGACCATAACACTTTTCTGTAACCTCACCTGTACCCTAAACCTTACATTTCGCCAACCCTAACCGTAGCCCTAAAGCTAAATCTAACTCCAACCCTACACCTTACCCTAACACGTACACTAATCTTAACCCGTACACTAACACTGACCCATTCCCGGAAATGTATTTTGACCCTAAAACATTTCCGTACCCTCCCCTGTAACCTAAACCTTACCCAGTCGCTAACCCTAACCCTAGCTCTAAATCTAACCCTAACGCCAACCCTACACCTTACCCTAAACAATACCCTAAACCTAAACCGTACACTGACACTAACCAGTGCCCTGAAACGTACCCTGACCCTAACACTTTTCCATACCCTCACCTGCACGCTAAACCTAATCGTTAGGTAACCCTAACTGTAGACTTAAACCTAACCCTAACACCAACCCTACACCCTATTCTAACCCGTACCCTATATTTAACCCTAACACTAACCCATGCCCTCACACGTACTTTGACACTAAAACGTCTCCATACACTCACATGTACCATAAGCCTTAACCGTTCACTAAACCTATCCCTAACCCTAACGCCAACCCTAACCATTACCCTAACCCATACCATAATCCTAACCATACATTAACACTAACACGTTTCCTAACACATAACCTGACCCAAATGCTTTTCCGTACCCTCAACTGTACCCTAAAACTTACCCGTTCACTAACCCTAAGCCTAGCCCTAAACCTAACCCTAACCCCAACCCCACACCTTACCCTAAACTGTACGCTAATCCTGACACGTACACTGACACTAACAGGTGTCCTAACACATACCCTGACTCTAAAAGGTTTCCGTACCCTCACCTGTACCCTGAACCTTACTGGTTCACTAACCGTAACCCTAGCCCTAAACATAACGCTAACACCAACCCTACACCATACCCTAACCCGTACACTAATCTTGACCCGTACACCAACATTATGCAATGCCATCACACGTACTTTGACACTAACACCTATCCGTACACTCATGTACCATAAAACTTACCTGTTGGCTAACTCTAACCCTAGCCCTAAACTTAACCCTAACGCCAACCCTACACATTACCCAAACCCGTACCCTAATCCTAACCCATACACTAACACTACACGTGCCCTAACAGGTACCCTGACCATAACAGTTTTCCGTACACTCACCTGTACCCTAAACCATACCGTTTGCTATCCTTAACCCTAGACCTAAACGTAAAGCTAACCCCATCCCTAAACCTTACCCTAACGCGTACCCAATCCTAACCAGTACACTAACACTAATCCGTGCCTTAACACTTACCCTGACCCTAACACATTTCCATACCCACACCTGAACCCTAAACCTTACCATTCACTAACCCTAACCCTAGGTCTAAACCTAACCCTAAACGCAACCCCAACCCTACACCTAACCCTAACATGTACCGTAATCCTAATCCTTAAACTAACACTAAGCTGTGCCCTAACACGAACCCTGGCCCTAACGCATTTCCATACGCTCACCTGTACTCTAATGTTACCTATTCACTAACCCTAACACTAGTCCTAAACCTAAACCTAACCCCAACCCTACACCTTACCCTAACCCATACCCTAATCATAACCTATACACTAACACTAACTCGTGCCCTAACACCTACCCTAACCCTACCCCTAACCCTACACCTACCCCTAACCCTAACCCTAACACTAACCCTAAACTTTACCATTTGTTAACCATAACCCTAGCCCCAAACCTAAACCTAACTACAACACTACTCCTTACACTAACACGTACACTAATCTTAACCCGTACACTAACACTAACCCAATACCGCACACGTACTTTGACAATAAGACATTTCCATATGCTCAGCTGTAACCTAAACCTTACGCATTCACTAAAGTTAACCCCACCCCTAACACTAACCATAACGCCAACCCTACCAATTACTCTAACCCGTACCCTAATCCTAACCTGTAAACCCACACTAAACCCTGCCCTAACACGTACCCTGACCCTAACACTTTTCCGTAACCTCACCTGTAACCTACACCTTACCGTTCGCTAACCCTAACCCTAGCCCTAAACCTAGACCAAACCCCAACCGTACACCTTACCCTAACCCGTATGCTAATCCTAAGCCATACACTAACACTGACACGTGTCCTAACACATACACTAACCCTAACACTTTTCTGTACCATCACCTGTACCCTAAACCTGACATTTCGCTAACCCTAACCCTAGCCATAAAGCTAACCCTAACCCCAACCCTAAACCTTACCCAAACCGTACCCTAATCCTAGCCAGTATACTAATACTAAGCCATGTCCTGACACGTACCCTGACCCTAACACTTTTCCGTACCCTCACCTGTACCCTAAACCTTACCCATTCACTAACCCTAACCCTAGCCCTAGCCCTAGCCCTAACCCTAACCCCAACCCTACACCTTACCCTCACCCGTACCCTAATCCCAACCCATACACTAACATTAACCCATGCCCTAACACGTACCCTGACCCTAACACTTTTCCGTATCCTCTCCTGTACCCTAAATCTTACAGTTCGCTAACCCTAACCCTAGCCCTAAACATAACTCTCACACCAACCTCACAGCATACCCTAACCTGTACACTAAACTTAACCCGTACAAAAAAACTAACCCATGCCCTCACATGTACTTTGACGGTAACACGTTTCCGTACGCTCCCGTGTACCGTAAACCTTACCCGTTTGCTAACTCTAACCCTAGCCCTAACCCTAACCATAACAAAAACCCTACCCATTTCCCTAACCTGTACCCTAATCCTTACCCGTACACTAACACTAATCCATGCCCTAACACGTACCCTGACTCTAACACTTTTCCATACCCACTCCTGTACCCTAAATCTTACCATTCACTAACCCTAACCCTATGTCTAAACCTAACCCTAACCCCAACCCTACACCTAACCCTAACACGTACCCTAATCCGAATCCGTACACTAACACTAACCTGTGCCCTAACATGAACCCTGACCCTAACTCATTTCCATAAGCTCACCTGTACCCTAAATATTACCTATTCGCTAACCCTAACCCCAACCCTACACCTAAACATAACCCCAACCCTACACCTTTCCCTAACCCATACCCTAATCCTGATCCGTACACTAACACTAACCCGTGCCCTAACATGTACCCTGACCCTAACACTTTTCCGTATCCTCTCCAGTACCCTAAATCTTACCGTTCGCTCAACCTAGCCCTTTCCCTAAACATAACGCTAACACCCACCTTACACCATACACTAACCCATACACTAATCTTACCCCGTACACCAAAATGAAGCAATGCCCTCACATGTACTTTGACACTAACACGTTTCCGTACCCTCCTGTGTACCGACAACCTTACCTGTTCGCTAACACTAACCCTAGGTCTAAGCCTAACACTATCCACAACCCTACACAAAATCCTAAGCCGTACCCTAATCCTAATCTGTACAATAACACTAACCTCTGCCCTAACACCAAGCCTGACCCTAACTCGTTTCCATATGCTTACCTGTACCCTGAATGTTACCTATTCGCTAACCCTAACCCTAACCCTAAACCTAACCCTAACCCCAATCCTACACCTTACCCTAATCCGTACTGTAATCCTAACCCGTACCCTATACTAATCCGTGCCCTGACACATACATGGACCATAACACTTTTCTGTAACCTCACCTGTACCCTAAACCTTACATTTCGCCAACCCTAACCGTAGCCCTAAAGCTAAATCTAACTCCAACCCTACACCTTACCCTAACACGTACACTAATCTTAACCCGTACACTAACACTGACCCATTCCCGCAAATGTATTTTGACCCTAAAACATTTCCGTACCCTCCCCTGTAACCTAAACCTTACCCGGTCGCTAACCCTAACCCTAGCTCTAAATCTAACCTTAACGCCAACCCTACACCTTACCCTAAACAATACCCTAAACCTAAACCGTACACTGACACTAACCAGTGCCCTGAAACGTACCCTGACCCTAACACTTTTCCATACCCTCACCTGCACGCTAAACCTAATCGTTAGGTAACCCTAACTGTAGACTTAAACCTAACCCTAACACCAACCCTACACCCTATTCTAACCCGTACCCTATATTTAACCCTAACACTAACCCATGCCCTCACACGTACTTTGACACTAAAACGTCTCCATACACTCACATGTACCATAAGCCTTAATCATTCACTAAACCTATCCCTAACCCTAACGCCAACCCTAACCATTACCCTAACCCATACCCTAATCCTAACCATACATTAACACTAACACGTTTCCTAACACATAACCTGACCCAAATGCTTTTCCGTACCCTCAACTGTACCCTAAAACTTACCCGTTCACTAACCCTAAGCCTAGCCCTAAACCTAACCCTAACCCCAACCCCACACCTTACCCTAAACTGTACGCTAATCCTGACACGTACACTGACACTAACAGGTGTCCCAGCACATACCCTGACTCTAAAAGGTTTCCGTACCCTCACCTGTACCCTGAACCTTACTGGTTCACTAACCGTAACCCTAGCCCTAAACATAACGCTAACACCAACCCTACACCTTACCCTAACCGGTACACTAATCTTGACCCGTACACCAACATTATGCAATGCCATCACACGTACTTTGACACTAACACGTTTCCGTACACTCATGTACCATAAAACTTACCTGTTCGCTAACTCTAACCCTAGCCCTAAACTTAACCCTAACGCCAACCCTACACATTACCCTAACCCGTACCCTAATCCTAACCCATACACTAACACTACACGTGCCCTAACAGGTACCCTGACCATAACAGTTTTCCGTACACTCACCAGTACCCTAAACCATACCGTTTGCTATCCTTAACCCTAGACCTAAACGTAAAGCTAACCCCATCCCTAAACCTTACCCTAACGCGTACCCAATCCTAACCAGTACACTAACACTAATCCGTGCCTTAACACTTACCCTGACCCTAACACTTTTCCATACCCACACCTGAACCCTAAACCTTACCATTCACTAACCCTAACCCTAGGTCTAAACCTAAGCCTAAACGCAACCCCAACCCTACACCTAACCCTAACATGTACCGTAATCCTAATCCTTAAACTAACACTAAGATGTGCCCTAACACGAACCCTGGCCCTAACGCATTTCCATACGCTCACCTGTACTCTAATGTTACCTATTCGCTAACCCTAACACTAGTCCTAAACCTAAACCTAACCCCAACCCTACACCTTACCCTAACCCATACCCTAATCATAACCCATACACTAACACTAACTCGTGCCCTAACACCTACCCTACCCCTACCCCTACCCCTACCCCTACCCCTAACCCTAACCCTAACACTAACCCTAACACTAACCCTAAACTTTACCATTTGTTAACCATAACCCTAGCCCCAAACCTAAACCTAACTACAACCCTACTCCTTACCCTAACACGTACACTAATCTTAACCCGTACACTAACACTAACCCAATACCGCACACGTACTTTGACAATAAGACATTTCCATATGCTCAGCTGTAACCTAAACCTTACGCATTCACTAAACTTAACCCCATCCCTAACACTAACCATAACGCCAACCCTACCAATTACTCTAACCCGTACCCTAATCCTAACCTGTAAACCCACACTAAACCCTGCCCTAACACGTACCCTGACCCTAACACTTTTCCGTAACCTCACCTGTAACCTACACCTTACCGTTCGCTAACCCTAACCCTAGCCCTAAACCTAGACCAAACCCCAACCGTACACCTTACCCTAACCCGTATGCTAATCCTAAGCCATACACTAACACTGACACGTGTCCTAACACATACACTAACCCTAACACTTTTCTGTACCATCACCTGTACCCTAAACCTGACATTTCGCTAACCCTAACCCTAGCCATAAAGCTAACCCTAACCCCAACCCTAAACCTTACCCAAACCGTAACCTAATCCTAGCCAGTATACTAATACTAAGCCATGTCCTGACACGTACCCTGACCCTAACACTTTTCCGTACCCTCACCTGTACCCTAAACCTTACCCATTCGCTAACCCTAACCCTAGCCCTAGCCCTAGCCCTAACCCTAACCCCAACCCTACCCCTTACCCTCACCCGTACCCTAATCCCAACCCATACACTAACATTAACCCATGCCCTAACACGTACCCTGACCCTAACACTTTTCCGTATCCTCTCCTGTACCCTAAATCTTACAGTTCGCTAACCCTAACCCTAGCCCTAAACATAACTCTCACACCAACCTCACAGCATACCCTAACCCGTACACTAAACTTAACCCGTACAAAAAAACTAACCCATGCCCTCACATGTACTTTGACGGTAACACGTTTCCGTACGCTCCCGTGTACCGTAAACCTTACCCGTTTGCTAACTCTAACCCTAGCCCTAACCCTAACCATAACAAAAACCCTACCCATTTCCCTAACCTGTACCCTAATCCTTACCCGTACACTAACACTAATCCATGCCCTAACACGTACCCTGACTCTAACACTTTTCCATACCCACACCTGAACCCTAAACCTTACCATTCACTAACCCTAACCCTAGGTCTAAACCTAAGCCTAAACGCAACCCCAACCCTACACCTAACCCTAACATGTACCGTAATCCTAATCCTTAAACTAACACTAAGCTGTGCCCTAACACGAACCCTGGCCCTAACGCATTTCCATACGCTCACCTGTACTCTAATGTTACCTATTCGCTAACCCTAACACTAGTCCTAAACCTAAACCTAACCCCAACCCTACACCTTACCCTAACCCATACCCTAATCATAACCCATACACTAACACTAACTCGTGCCCTAACACCTACCCTAACCCTACCCCTACCCCTACCCCTACCCCTAACCCTAACCCTAACACTAACCCTAACACTAACCCTAAACTTTACCATTTGTTAACCATAACCCTAGCCCCAAACCTAAACCTAACTACAACCCTACTCCTTACCCTAACACGTACACTAATCTTAACCCGTACACTAACACTAACCCAATACCACACACGTACTTTGACAATAAGACATTTCCATATGCTCAGCTGTAACCTAAACCTTACGCATTCACTAAACTTAACCCCACCCCTAACACTAACCATAACGCCAACCCTACCAATTACTCTATCCCGTACCCTAATCCTAACCTGTAAACCCACACTAAACCCTGCCCTAACACGTACCCTGACCCTAACACTTTTCCGTAACCTCACCTGTAACCTACACCTTACCGTTCGCTAACCCTAACCCTAGCCCTAAACCTAGACCAAACCCCAACCGTACACCTTACCCTAACCCGTATGCTAATCCTAAGCCATACACTAACACTGACACGTGTCCTAACACATACACTAACCCTAACACTTTTCTGTACCATCACCTGTACCCTAAACCTGACATTTCGCTAACCCTAACCATAGCCATAAAGCTAACCCTAACCCCAACCCTAAACCTTACCCAAACCGTACCCTAATCCTAGCCAGTATACTAATACTAAGCCATGTCCTGACACGTACCCTGACCCTAACACTTTTCCGTACCCTCACCTGTACCCTAAACCTTACCCATTCGCTAACCCTAACCCTAGCCCTAGCCCTAGCCCTAACCCTAACCCCAACCCTACCCCTTACCCTCACCCGTACCCTAATCCCAACCCATACACTAACATTAACCCATGCCCTAACACGTACCCTGACCCTAACACTTTTCCGTATCCTCTCCTGTACCCTAAATCTTACAGTTCGCTAACCCTAACCCTAGCCCTAAACATAACTCTCACACCAACCTCACAGCATACCCTAACCCGTACACTAAACTTAACCCGTACAAAAAAACTAACCCATGCCCTCACATGTACTTTGACGGTAACACGTTTCCGTACGCTCCCGTGTACCGTAAACCTTACCCGTTTGCTAACTCTAACCCTAGCCCTAACCCTAACCATAACAAAAACCCTACCCATTTCCCTAACCTGTACCCTAATCCTTACCCGTACACGAACACTAATCCATGCCCTAACACGTACCCTGACTCTAACACTTTTCCATACCCACTCCTGTACCCTAAATCATACCATTCACTAACCCTAACCCTATGTCTAAACCTAACCCTAACCCCAACCCTACACCTAACCCTAACACGTACCCTAATCCGAATCCGTACACTAACACTAACTTGTGCCCTAACATGAACCCTGACCCTAACTCATTTCCATAAGCTCACCTGTACCCTAAATATTACATATTCGCTAACCCTAACCCCAACCCTACACCTAAACATAACCCCAACCCTACACCTTTCCCTAACCCATACCCTAATCCTGATCCGTACACTAACACTAACCCGTGCCCTAACATGTACCCTGACCCTAACACTTTTCCGTATCCTCTCCAGTACCCTAAATCTTACCGTTCGCTCAACCTAGCCCTTTCCCTAAACATAACGCTAACACCCACCTTACACCATACACTAACCCATACACTAATCTTACCCCGTACACCAAAATGAAGCAATGCCCTCACATGTACTTTGACACTAACACGTTTCCGTACCCTCCTGTGTACCGACAACCTTACCTGTTCGCTAACACTAACCCTAGGTCTAAGCCTAACACTATCCACAACCCTACACAAAATCCTAAGCCGTACCCTAATCCTAATCCGTACAATAACACTAACCTGTGCCCTAACACCAAGCCTGACCCTAACTCGTTTCCATATGCTTACCTGTACCCTGAATGTTACCTATTCGCTAACCCTAACCCTAACCCTAAACCTAACCCTAACCCCAATCCTACACCTTACCCTAATCCGTACTGTAATCCTAACCCGTACCCTATACTAATCCGTGCCCTGACACATACATGGACCATAACACTTTTCTGTAACCTCACCTGTACCCTAAACCTTACATTTCGCCAACCCTAACCGTAGCCCTAAAGCTAAATCTAACTCCAACCCTACACCTTACCCTAACACGTACACTAATCTTAACCCGTACACTAACACTGACCCATTCCCGAAAATGTATTTTGACCCTAAAACATTTCCGTACCCTCCCCTGTAACCTAAACCTTACCCGGTCGCTAACCCTAACCCTAGCTCTAAATCTAACCTTAACGCCAACCCTACACCTTACCCTAAACAATACCCTAAACCTAAACCGTACACTGACACTAACCAGTGCCCTGAAACGTACCCTGACCCTAACACTTTTCCATACCCTCACCTGCACGCTAAACCTAATCGTTAGGTAACCCTAACTGTAGACTTAAACCTAACCCTAACACCAACCCTACACCCTATTCTAACCCGTACCCTATATTTAACCCTAACACTAACCCATGCCCTCACACGTACTTTGACACTAAAACGTCTCCATACACTCACATGTACCATAAGCCTTAATCATTCACTAAACCTATCCCTAACCCTAACGCCAACCCTAACCATTACCCTAACCCATACCCTAATCCTAACCATACATTAACACTAACACGTTTCCTAACACATAACCTGACCCAAATGCTTTTCCGTACCCTCAACTGTACCCTAAAACTTACCCGTTCACTAACCCTAAGCCTAGCCCTAAACCTAACCCTAACCCCAACCCCACACCTTACCCTAAACTGTACGCTAATCCTGACACGTACACTGACACTAACAGGTGTCCCAGCACATACCCTGACTCTAAAAGGTTTCCGTACCCTCACCTGTACCCTGAACCTTACTGGTTCACTAACCGTAACCCTAGCCCTAAACATAACGCTAACACCAACCCTACACCTTACCCTAACCGGTACACTAATCTTGACCCGTACACCAACATTATGCAATGCCATCACACGTACTTTGACACTAACACGTTTCCGTACACTCATGTACCATAAAACTTACCTGTTCGCTAACTCTAACCCTAGCCCTAAACTTAACCCTAACGCCAACCCTACACATTACCCTAACCCGTACCCTAATCCTAACCCATACACTAACACTACACGTGCCCTAACAGGTACCCTGACCATAACAGTTTTCCGTACACTCACCAGTACCCTAAACCATACCGTTTGCTATCCTTAACCCTAGACCTAAACGTAAAGCTAACCCCATCCCTAAACCTTACCCTAACGCGTACCCAATCCTAACCAGTACACTAACACTAATCCGTGCCTTAACACTTACCCTGACCCTAACACTTTTCCATACCCACACCTGAACCCTAAACCTTACCATTCACTAACCCTAACCCTAGGTCTAAACCTAAGCCTAAACGCAACCCCAACCCTACACCTAACCCTAACATGTACCGTAATCCTAATCCTTAAACTAACACTAAGCTGTGCCCTAACACGAACCCTGGCCCTAACGCATTTCCATACGCTCACCTGTACTCTAATGTTACCTATTCGCTAACCCTAACACTAGTCCTAAACCTAAACCTAACCCCAACCCTACACCTTACCCTAACCCATACCCTAATCATAACCCATACACTAACACTAACTCGTGCCCTAACACCTACCCTACCCCTACCCCTACCCCTACCCCTACCCCTAACCCTAACCCTAACACTAACCCTAACACTAACCCTAAACTTTACCATTTGTTAACCATAACCCTAGCCCCAAACCTAAACCTAACTACAACCCTACTCCTTACCCTAACACGTACACTAATCTTAACCCGTACACTAACACTAACCCAATACCGCACACGTACTTTGACAATAAGACATTTCCATATGCTCAGCTGTAACCTAAACCTTACGCATTCACTAAACTTAACCCCATCCCTAACACTAACCATAACGCCAACCCTACCAATTACTCTAACCCGTACCCTAATCCTAACCTGTAAACCCACACTAAACCCTGCCCTAACACGTACCCTGACCCTAACACTTTTCCGTAACCTCACCTGTAACCTACACCTTACCGTTCGCTAACCCTAACCCTAGCCCTAAACCTAGACCAAACCCCAACCGTACACCTTACCCTAACCCGTATGCTAATCCTAAGCCATACACTAACACTGACACGTGTCCTAACACATACACTAACCCTAACACTTTTCTGTACCATCACCTGTACCCTAAACCTGACATTTCGCTAACCCTAACCCTAGCCATAAAGCTAACCCTAACCCCAACCCTAAACCTTACCCAAACCGTACCCTAATCCTAGCCAGTATACTAATACTAAGCCATGTCCTGACACGTACCCTGACCCTAACACTTTTCCGTACCCTCACCTGTACCCTAAACCTTACCCATTCGCTAACCCTAACCCTAGCCCTAGCCCTAGCCCTAACCCTAACCCCAACCCTACCCCTTACCCTCACCCGTACCCTAATCCCAACCCATACACTAACATTAACCCATGCCCTAACACGTACCCTGACCCTAACACTTTTCCGTATCCTCTCCTGTACCCTAAATCTTACAGTTCGCTAACCCTAACCCTAGCCCTAAACATAACTCTCACACCAACCTCACAGCATACCCTAACCCGTACACTAAACTTAACCCGTACAAAAAAACTAACCCATGCCCTCACATGTACTTTGACGGTAACACGTTTCCGTACGCTCCCGTGTACCGTAAACCTTACCCGTTTGCTAACTCTAACCCTAGCCCTAACCCTAACCATAACAAAAACCCTACCCATTTCCCTAACCTGTACCCTAATCCTTACCCGTACACTAACACTAATCCATGCCCTAACACGTACCCTGACTCTAACACTTTTCCATACCCACACCTGAACCCTAAACCTTACCATTCACTAACCCTAACCCTAGGTCTAAACCTAAGCCTAAACGCAACCCCAACCCTACACCTAACCCTAACATGTACCGTAATCCTAATCCTTAAACTAACACTAAGCTGTGCCCTAACACGAACCCTGGCCCTAACGCATTTCCATACGCTCACCTGTACTCTAATGTTACCTATTCGCTAACCCTAACACTAGTCCTAAACCTAAACCTAACCCCAACCCTACACCTTACCCTAACCCATACCCTAATCATAACCCATACACTAACACTAACTCGTGCCCTAACACCTACCCTAACCCTACCCCTACCCCTACCCCTACCCCTAACCCTAACCCTAACACTAACCCTAACACTAACCCTAAACTTTACCATTTGTTAACCATAACCCTAGCCCCAAACCTAAACCTAACTACAACCCTACTCCTTACCCTAACACGTACACTAATCTTAACCCGTACACTAACACTAACCCAATACCACACACGTACTTTGACAATAAGACATTTCCATATGCTCAGCTGTAACCTAAACCTTACGCATTCACTAAACTTAACCCCACCCCTAACACTAACCATAACGCCAACCCTACCAATTACTCTATCCCGTACCCTAATCCTAACCTGTAAACCCACACTAAACCCTGCCCTAACACGTACCCTGACCCTAACACTTTTCCGTAACCTCACCTGTAACCTACACCTTACCGTTCGCTAACCCTAACCCTAGCCCTAAACCTAGACCAAACCCCAACCGTACACCTTACCCTAACCCGTATGCTAATCCTAAGCCATACACTAACACTGACACGTGTCCTAACACATACACTAACCCTAACACTTTTCTGTACCATCACCTGTACCCTAAACCTGACATTTCGCTAACCCTAACCATAGCCATAAAGCTAACCCTAACCCCAACCCTAAACCTTACCCAAACCGTACCCTAATCCTAGCCAGTATACTAATACTAAGCCATGTCCTGACACGTACCCTGACCCTAACACTTTTCCGTACCCTCACCTGTACCCTAAACCTTACCCATTCGCTAACCCTAACCCTAGCCCTAGCCCTAGCCCTAACCCTAACCCCAACCCTACCCCTTACCCTCACCCGTACCCTAATCCCAACCCATACACTAACATTAACCCATGCCCTAACACGTACCCTGACCCTAACACTTTTCCGTATCCTCTCCTGTACCCTAAATCTTACAGTTCGCTAACCCTAACCCTAGCCCTAAACATAACTCTCACACCAACCTCACAGCATACCCTAACCCGTACACTAAACTTAACCCGTACAAAAAAACTAACCCATGCCCTCACATGTACTTTGACGGTAACACGTTTCCGTACGCTCCCGTGTACCGTAAACCTTACCCGTTTGCTAACTCTAACCCTAGCCCTAACCCTAACCATAACAAAAACCCTACCCATTTCCCTAACCTGTACCCTAATCCTTACCCGTACACGAACACTAATCCATGCCCTAACACGTACCCTGACTCTAACACTTTTCCATACCCACTCCTGTACCCTAAATCATACCATTCACTAACCCTAACCCTATGTCTAAACCTAACCCTAACCCCAACCCTACACCTAACCCTAACACGTACCCTAATCCGAATCCGTACACTAACACTAACTTGTGCCCTAACATGAACCCTGACCCTAACTCATTTCCATAAGCTCACCTGTACCCTAAATATTACATATTCGCTAACCCTAACCCCAACCCTACACCTAAACATAACCCCAACCCTACACCTTTCCCTAACCCATACCCTAATCCTGATCCGTACACTAACACTAACCCGTGCCCTAACATGTACCCTGACCCTAACACTTTTCCGTATCCTCTCCAGTACCCTAAATCTTACCGTTCGCTCAACCTAGCCCTTTCCCTAAACATAACGCTAACACCCACCTTACACCATACACTAACCCATACACTAATCTTACCCCGTACACCAAAATGAAGCAATGCCCTCACATGTACTTTGACACTAACACGTTTCCGTACCCTCCTGTGTACCGACAACCTTACCTGTTCGCTAACACTAACCCTAGGTCTAAGCCTAACACTATCCACAACCCTACACAAAATCCTAAGCCGTACCCTAATCCTAATCCGTACAATAACACTAACCTGTGCCCTAACACCAAGCCTGACCCTAACTCGTTTCCATATGCTTACCTGTACCCTGAATGTTACCTATTCGCTAACCCTAACCCTAACCCTAAACCTAACCCTAACCCCAATCCTACACCTTACCCTAATCCGTACTGTAATCCTAACCCGTACCCTATACTAATCCGTGCCCTGACACATACATGGACCATAACACTTTTCTGTAACCTCACCTGTACCCTAAACCTTACATTTCGCCAACCCTAACCGTAGCCCTAAAGCTAAATCTAACTCCAACCCTACACCTTACCCTAACACGTACACTAATCTTAACCCGTACACTAACACTGACCCATTCCCGAAAATGTATTTTGACCCTAAAACATTTCCGTACCCTCCCCTGTAACCTAAACCTTACCCGGTCGCTAACCCTAACCCTAGCTCTAAATCTAACCTTAACGCCAACCCTACACCTTACCCTAAACAATACCCTAAACCTAAACCGTACACTGACACTAACCAGTGCCCTGAAACGTACCCTGACCCTAACACTTTTCCATACCCTCACCTGCACGCTAAACCTAATCGTTAGGTAACCCTAACTGTAGACTTAAACCTAACCCTAACACCAACCCTACACCCTATTCTAACCCGTACCCTATATTTAACCCTAACACTAACCCATGCCCTCACACGTACTTTGAAACTAAAACGTCTCCATACACTCACATGTACCATAAGCCTTAATCATTCACTAAACCTATCCCTAACCCTAACGCCAACCCTAACCATTACCCTAACCCATACCCTAATCCTAACCATACATTAACACTAACACGTTTCCTAACACATAACCTGACCCAAATGCTTTTCCGTACCCTCAACTGTACCCTAAAACTTACCCGTTCACTAACCCTAAGCCTAGCCCTAAACCTAACCCTAACCCCAACCCCACACCTTACCCTAAACTGTACGCTAATCCTGACACGTACACTGACACTAACAGGTGTCCTAACACATACCCTGACTCTAAAAGGTTTCCGTACCCTCACCTGTACCCTGAACCTTACTGGTTCACTAACCGTAACCTAGCCCTAAACATAACGCTAACACCAACCCTACACTATACCCTAACCTGTACACTAATCTTGACCCATACACCAAAATTATGCAATGCCATCACACGTACTTTGACACTAACAAGTTTCCGTACACTCATGTACCATAAAACTTACCTGTTCGCTAACTCTAACCGTAGCCCTAAACTTAACCCTAACGCCAACCCTACACATTACCCTAACCCGTACCCTAATCCTAACCCATACACTAACACTACACGTGACCTAACAGGTACCCTGACCATAACAGTTTTCCGTACACTCACCTGTATCCTAAACCATACCGTTTGCTATCCTTAACCCTAGACCTAAACGTAAAGCTAAACCCATCCCTAAACCTTAACCTAACGCGTACCCAATCCTAACCAGTACACTAACACTAATCCGTGCCTTAACACTTACCCTGACCCTAACACTTTTCCCTACCCACACCTGAACCCTAAACCTTACCATTCACTAACCCTAACCCTAGGTCTAAACCTAACCCTAAACGCAACCCCAACCCTACACCTAACCCCAACATGTACCGTAATCCTAATCCTTAAACTAACACTAAGCTGTGCCCTAACACGAACCCTGGCCCTAACGCATTTCCATATGCTCACCTGTACTCTAATGTTACCTATTCGCTAACCCTAACACTAGTCCTAAACCTAAACCTAACCCCAACCCTACACCTTACCCTAACCCATACCCTAATCATAACCCATACACTAACACTAACTCGTGGCCTAACACCTACCCTAACCCTACCCCTAACCCTAACCCTAACCCTAACACTAACCCTAACACTAACCCTAAACTTTACCATTTGTTAACCATAACCCAAGCCCCAAACCTAAACCTAACTACAACCCTACTCCTTACCCTAACACGTACACTAATCTTAACCTGTACACTAACACTAACCCAATACCGCACACGTACTTTGACAATAAGACATTTCCATATGCTCAGCTGTAACCTAAACCTTACGCATTCACTAAACTTAACCCCACCCCTAACACTAACCATAACGCCAATCCTACCAATTACCCTAACCCGTACCCTAATCCTAACCTGTAAACCCACACTAAACCCTGCCCTAACACGTACCCTGACCCTAACACTTTTCCGTAACCTTACCTGTAACCTACACCTTACCGTTCGCTAACCCTAACCCTAGCCCTAAACGTAGACCAAACCCCAACCGTACACCTTACCCTAACCCGTATGCTAATCCTAAGCCATACACTAACACTGACACGTGTCCTAACACATACACTAACCCTAACACTTTTCTGTACCATCACCTGTACCCTAAACCTGACATTTCGCTAACCCTAACCCTAGCCATAAAGCTAACCCTAACCCTAACCCCAACCCTAAACCTTACCCAAACCGTACCCTAATCCTAACCAGTATACTAATACTAAGCCATGTCCTGACACGTACCCTGACCCTAACACTTTTCCGTACCCTCACCTGTACCTTAAACCTTACCCATTCGCTAACCCTAACCCTAGCCCTAGCCCTAGCCCTAACCCTAACCACAACTCTACCCCTTACCCTCACCCGTACCCTAATCCCAACCCATACACTAACATTAACCCATGCCCTAACACGTACCCTGACCCTAACACTTTTCCGTATCCTCTCCTGTACCCTAAATCTTACAGTTCGCTAACCCTAACCCTAGCCCTAAACATAACTCTCACACCAACCTCACAGCATACCCTAACCTGTACACTAAACTTAACCCGTACAAAAAAACTAACCCATGCCCTCACATGTACTTTGACGGTAACACGTTTCCGTACGCTCCCGTGTACCGTAAACCTTACCCGTTTGCTAACTCTAACCCTAGCCCTAACCCTAACCATAACAACAACCCTACCCATTTCCCTAAACTGTACCCTAATCCTTACCCGTACACTAACACTAATCCATGCCCTAACACGTACCCTGACCCTAACACTTTTCCATACCCACTCCTGTACCCTAAATCTTACCATTCACTAACCCTAACCCTATGTCTAAACCTAACCCTAACCGCAACCCTACACCTAACCCTAACACGTACCCTAATCCGAATCCGTACACTAACACTAACCTGTGCCCTAACATGAACCCTGACCCTAACTCGTTTCCATAAGCTCACCTGTACCCTAAATGTTACCTATTCGCTAACCCTAACCCCAACCCTACTCCTAAACATAACCCCAACCCTACACCTTTCCCTAACCCATACCCTAATCCTGACCCGTACACTAACACTAACCCGTGCCCTAACACGTACCCTGACCCTAACACTTTTCCGTATCCTCTCCAGTACCCTAAATCTTACCGTTCGCTAAACCTAGCCCTTTCCCTAAACATAACGCTAACACCCACCTTACACCATACACTAACCCATACACTAATCTTACCCCGTACACCAAAATGAAACAATGCCCTCACATGTACTTTGACACTAACACGTTTCTGTACCCTCCTGTGTACCGACAACCTTACCTGTTCGCTAACACTAACCCTAGGTCTAAGCCTAACACTATCCACAACCCTACACAAAATCCTAAGCCGTACCCTAATCCTAATCCGTACAATAACACTAACCTGTGCCCTAACACCAAGCCTGACCCTAACTCGTTTCCATATGCTTACCTGTACCCTGAATGTTACCTATTCGCTAACCCTAACCCTAACCCTAAACCTAACCCTAACCCCAATCCTACACCTTACCCTAATCCGTACTGTAATCCTAACCCGTACCCTATACTAATCCGTGCCCTGACACATACATGGACCATAACACTTTTCTGTAACCTCACCTGTACCCTAAACCTTACATTTCGCCAACACTAACCGTAGCCCTAAAGCTAAATCTAACTCCAACCCTACACCTTACCCTAACACGTACACTAATCTTAACCCGTACACTAACACTGACCCATTCCCGCAAATGTATTTTGACCCTAAAACATTTCCGTACCCTCCCCTGTAACCTAAACCTTACCCGGTCGCTAACCCTAACCCTAGCTCTAAATCTAACCTTAACGCCAACCCTACACCTTACCCTAAACAATACCCTAAACCTAAACCGTACACTGACACTAACCAGTGCCCTGAAACGTACTCTGACCCTAACACTTTTCCATACCCTCACCTGCACGCTAAACCTAATCGTTAGGTAACCCTAACTGTAGACTTAAACCTAACCCTAACACTAAACCTACACCCTATTCTAACCCGTACCCTATATTTAACCCTAACACTAACCCATGCCCTCATACGTACTTTGACACTAAAACGTCTCCATACACTCACATGTACCATAAGCCTTAATCATTCACTAAACCTATCCCTAACCCTAACGCCAACCCTAACCATTACCCTAACCCATACCCTAATCCTAACCATACATTAACACTAACACGTTTCCTAACACATAACCTGACCCAAATGCTTTTCCGTACCCTCAACTGTACCCTAAAACTTACCCGTTCACTAACCCTAAGCCTAGCCCTAAACCTAACCCTAACCCCAACCCCACACCTTACCCTAAACTGTACGCTAATCCTGACACGTACACTGACACTAACAGGTGTCCTAACACATACCCTGACTCTAAAAGGTTTCCGTACCCTCACCTGTACCCTGAACCTTACTGGTTCACTAACCGTAACCTAGCCCTAAACATAACGCTAACACCAACCCTACACTATACCCTAACCTGTACACTAATCTTGACCCATACACCAAAATTATGCAATGCCATCACACGTACTTTGACACTAACAAGTTTCCGTACACTCATGTACCATAAAACTTACCTGTTCGCTAACTCTAACCGTAGCCCTAAACTTAACCCTAACGCCAACCCTACACATTACCCTAACCCGTACCCTAATCCTAACCCATACACTAACACTACACGTGACCTAACAGGTACCCTGACCATAACAGTTTTCCGTACACTCACCTGTACCCTAAACCATACCGTTTGCTATCCTTAACCCTAGACCTAAACGTAAAGCTAAACCCATCCCTAAACCTTACCCTAACGCGTACCCAATCCTAACCAGTACACTAACACTAATCCGTGCCTTAACACTTACCCTGACCCTAACACTTTTCCATACCCACACCTGAACCCTAAACCTTACCATTCACTAACCCTAACCCTAGGTCTAAACCTAAGCCTAAACGCAACCCCAACCCTACACCTAACCCTAACATGTACCGTAATCCTAATCCTTAAACTAACAGTAAGCTGTGCCCTAACACGAACCCTGGCCCTAACGCATTTCCATACGCTCACCTGTACTCTAATATTACCTATTCGCTAACCCTAACACTAGTCCTAAACCTAAACCTAACCCCAACCCTACACCTTACCCTAACCCATACCCTAATCATAACCCATACACTAACACTAACTCGTGCCCTAACACCTACCCTAACCCTACCCCTAACCCTAACCCTAACCCTAACACTAAACCTAACACTAACCCTAAACTTTACCATTTGTTAACCATAACCCAAGCCCCAAACCTAAACCTAACTACAACCCTACTCCTTACCCTAACACGTACACTAATCTTAACCCGTACACTAACACTAACCCAATACCGCACACGTACTTTGACAATAAGACATTTCCATATGCTCAGCTGTAACCTAAACCTTACGCATTCACTAAACTTAACCCCACCCCTAACACTAACCATAACGCCAACCCTACCAATTACCCTAATCCTAACCTGTAAACCCACACTAAACCCTGCCCTAACACCACTACACTAACACTAATCCGTGCCTTAACACTTACCCTGACCCTAACACTTTTCCGTACCCTTACCTGTAACCTACACCTTACCGTTCGCTAACCCTAACCCTAGCCCTAAACGTAGACCAAACCCCAACCGTACACCTTACCCTAACCCGTATGCTAATCCTAAGCCATACACTAACACTGACACGTGTCCTAACACATACACTAACCCTAACACTTTTCTGTACCATCACCTGTACCCTAAACCTGACATTTCACTAACCCTAACCCTAGCCATAAAGCTAACCCTAACCCTAACCCCAACCCTAAACCTTACCCAAACCGTACCCTAATCCTAACCAGTATACTAATACTAAGCCATGTCCTGACACGTACCCTGACCCTAACACTTTTCCGTACCCTCACCTGTACCCTAAACCTTACCCATTCGCTAACCCTAACCCTAGCCCTAGCCCTAGCCCTAAACCTAACCCCGACTCTACCCCTTACCCTCACCCGTACCCTAATCCCAACCCATACACTAACATTAACCCATGCCCTAACACGTACCCTGACCCTAACACTTTTCTGTATCCTCTCCTGTACCCTAAATCTTACAGTTCGCTAACCCTAACCCTAGCCCTAAACAGAACTCTCACACCAACCTCACAGCATACCCTAACCTGTACACTAAACTTAACCCGTACAAAAAAACTAACCCATGCCCTCACATGTACTTTGACGGTAACACGTTTCCGTACGCTCCCGTGTACCGTAAACCTTACCCGTTTGCTAACTCTAACCGTAGCCCTAACCCTAACCATAACAACAACCCTACCCATTTCCCTAAACTGTACCCTAATCCTTACCCGTACACTAACACTAATCCATGCCCTAACACGTACCCTGACCCTAACACTTTTCCATACCCACTCCTGTACCCTAAATCTTACCATTCACTAACCCTAACCCTATGTCTAAACCTAACCCTAACCCCAACCCTACACCTAACCCTAACACGTACCCTAATCCGAATCCGTACACTAACACTAACCTGTGCCCTAACATGAACCCTGACCCAAACTCATTTCCATAAGCTCACCTGTACCCTAAATGTTACCTATTCGCTAACCCTAACCCCAACCCTACACCTAAACATAACCCCAACCCTACACCTTTCCCTAACCCATACCCTAATCCTGACCCATACACTAACACTAACCCTTGCCCTAACACGTACCCTGACCCTAACACTTTTCCGTATCCTCTCCAGTACCCTAAATCTTACCGTTCGCTAAACCTAGCCCTTTCGCTAAACATAACGCTAACACCCACCTTACTCCATACACTAACCCATACACTAATCTTACCCCGTACACCAAAATGAAGCAATGCCCTCACATGTACTTTGACACTAACACGTTTCTGTACCCTCCTGTGTACCAAAAACCTTACCTGTTCGCTAACACTAACCCTAGGTCTAAGCCTAACACTATCCACAACCCTACACAAAATCCTATGCCGTACCCTAATCCTAATCCGTACAATAACACTAACCTGTGCCCTAACACCAAGCCTGACCCTAACTCGTTTCCATATGCTTACCTGTACCCTGAATGTTACCTATTCGCTAACCCTAACCCTAACCCTAAACCTAACCCTAACCCCAATCCTACACCTTACCCTAATCCATACTGTAATCCTAACCCGTACCCTATACTAATCCGTGCCCTGACACATACATGGACCATAACACTTTTCTGTAACCTCACCTGTACCCTAAACCTTACATTTCGCCAACCCTAACCGTAGCCCTAAAGCTAAATCTAACTCCAACCCTACACCTTACCCTAACACGTACACTAATCTTAACCCGTACACTAACACTGACCCATTCCCGCAAATGTATTTTGACCCTAAAACATTTCCGTACCCTCCCCTGTAACCTAAACCTTACCCGGTCGCTAACCCTAACCCTAGCTCTAAATCTAACCTTAACGCCAACCCTACACCTTACCCTAAACAATACCCTAAACCTAAACCGTACACTGACACTAACCAGTGCCCTGAAACGTACCCTGACCCTAACACTTTTCCATACCCTCACCTGCACGCTAAACCTAATCGTTAGGTAACCCTAACTGTAGACTTAAACCTAACCCTAACACCAACCCTACACCCTATTCTAACCCGTACCCTATATTTAACCCTAACACTAACCCATGCCCTCACACGTACTTTGACACTAAAACGTCTCCATACACTCACATGTACCATAAGCCTTAATCATTCACTAAACCTATCCCTAACCCTAACGCCAACCCTAACCATTACCCTAACCCATACCCTAATCCTAACCATACATTAACACTAACACGTTTCCTAACACATAACCTGACCCAAATGCTTTTCCGTACCCTCAACTGTACCCTAAAACTTACCCGTTCACTAACCCTAAGCCTAGCCCTAAACCTAACCCTAACCCCAACCCCACACCTTACCCTAAACTGTACGCTAATCCTGACACGTACACTGACACTAACAGGTGTCCTAACACATACCCTGACTCTAAAAGGTTTCCGTACCCTCACCTGTACCCTGAACCTTACTGGTTCACTAACCGTAACCTAGCCCTAAACATAACGCTAACACCAACCCTACACTATACCCTAACCTGTACACTAATCTTGACCCATACACCAAAATTATGCAATGCCATCACACGTACTTTGACACTAACAAGTTTCCGTACACTCATGTACCATAAAACTTACCTGTTCGCTAACTCTAACCGTAGCCCTAAACTTAACCCTAACGCCAACCCTACACATTACCCTAACCCGTACCCTAATCCTAACCCATACACTAACACTACACGTGACCTAACAGGTACCCTGACCATAACAGTTTTCCGTACACTCACCTGTACCCTAAACCATACCGTTTGCTATCCTTAACCCTAGACCTAAACGTAAAGCTAAACCCATCCCTAAACCTTACCCTAACGCGTACCCAATCCTAACCAGTACACTAACACTAATCCGTGCCTTAACACTTACCCTGACCCTAACACTTTTCCATACCCACACCTGAACCCTAAACCTTACCATTCACTAACCCTAACCCTAGGTCTAAACCTAAGCCTAAACGCAACCCCAACCCTACACCTAACCCTAACATGTACCGTAATCCTAATCCTTAAACTAACACTAAGCTGTGCCCTAACACGAACCCTGGCCCTAACGCATTTCCATACGCTCACCTGTACTCTAATGTTACCTATTCGCTAACCCTAACACTAGTCCTAAACCTAAACCTAACCCCAACCCTACACCTTACCCTAACCCATACCCTAATCATAACCCATACACTAACACTAACTCGTGCCCTAACACCTACCCTAACCCTACCCCTAACCCTAACCCTAACCCTAACACTAACCCTAACACTAACCCTAAACTTTACCATTTGTTAACCATAACCCAAGCCCCAAACCTAAACCTAACTACAACCCTACTCCTTACCCTAACACGTACACTAATCTTAACCCGTACACTAACACTAACCCAATACCGCACACGTACTTTGACAATAAGACATTTCCATATGCTCAGCTGTAACCTAAACCTTACGCATTCACTAAACTTAACCCCACCCCTAACACTAACCATAACGCCAACCCTACCAATTACCCTAACCCGTACCCTAATCCTAACCTGTAAACCCACACTAAACCCTGCCCTAACACCACTACACTAACACTAATCCGTGCCTTAACACTTACCCTGACCCTAACACTTTTCCGTACCCTTACCTGTAACCTACACCTTACCGTTCGCTAACCCTAACCCTAGCCCTAAACGTAGACCAAACCCCAACCGTACACCTTACCCTAACCCGTATGCTAATCCTAAGCCATACACTAACACTGACACGTGTCCTAACACATACACTAACCCTAACACTTTTCTGTACCATCACCTGTACCCTAAACCTGACATTTCACTAACCCTAACCCTAGCCATAAAGCTAACCCTAACCCTAACCCCAACCCTAAACCTTACCCAAACCGTACCCTAATCCTAACCAGTATACTAATACTAAGCCATGTCCTTACACGTACCCTGACCCTAACACTTTTCCGTACCCTCACCTGTACCCTAAACCTTACCCATTCGCTAACCCTAACCCTAGCCCTAGCCCTAGCCCTAACCCTAACCCCAACTCTACCCCTTACCCTCACCCGTACCCTAATCCCAACCCATACACTAACATTAACCCATGCCCTAACACGTACCCTGACCCTAACACTTTTCCGTATCCTCTCCTGTACCCTAAATCTTACAGTTCGCTAACCCTAACCCTAGCCCTAAACATAACTCTCACACCAACCTCACAGAATACCCTAACCTGTACACTAAACTTAACCCGTACAAAAAAACTAACCCATGCCCTCACATGTACTTTGACGGTAACACGTTTCCGTACGCTCCCGTGTACCGTAAACCTTACCCGTTTGCTAACTCTAACCGTAGCCCTAACCCTAACCATAACAACAACCCTACCCATTTCCCTAAACTGTACCCTAATCCTTACCCGTACACTAACACTAATCCATGCCCTAACACGTACCCTGACCCTAACACTTTTCCATACCCACTCCTGTACCCTAAATCTTACCATTCACTAACCCTAACCCTATGTCTAAACCTAACCCTAACCCCAACCCTACACCTAACCCTAACACGTACCCTAATCCGAATCCGTACACTAACACTAACCTGTGCCCTAACATGAACCCTGACCCAAACTCATTTCCATAAGCTCACCTGTACCCTAAATGTTACCTATTCGCTAACCCTAACCCCAACCCTACACCTAAACAAAACCCCAACCCTACACCTTTCCCTAACCCATACCCTAATCCTGACCCGTACACTAACACTAACCCGTGCCCTAACACGTACCCTGACCCTAACACTTTTCCGTATCCTCTCCAGTACCCTAAATCTTACCGTTCGCTAAACCTAGCCCTTTCCCTAAACATAACGCTAACACCCACCTTACTCCATACACTAACCCATACACTAATCTTACCCCGTACACCAAAATGAAGCAATGCCCTCACATGTACTTTGACACTAACACGTTTCCGTACCGTCCTGTGTACCGACAACCTTACCTGTTCGCTAACACTAACCCTAGGTCTAAGCCTAACACTATCCACAACCCTACACAAAATCCTAAGCCGTACCCTAATCCTAATCCGTACAATAACACTAACCTGTGCCGTAACACCAAGCCTGACCCTAACTCGTTTCCATATGCTTACCTGTACCCTGAATGTTACCTATTCGCTAACCCTAACCCTAACCCTAAACCTAACCCTAACCCCAATCCTACACCTTACCCTAATCCGTACTGTAATCCTAACCCGTACCCTATACTAATCCGTGCCCTGACACATACATGGACCATAACACTTTTCTGTAACCTCACCTGTACCCTAAACCTTACATTTCGCCAACCCTAACCGTAGCCCTAAAGCTAAATCTAACTCCAACCCTACACCTTACCCTAACACGTACACTAATCTTAACCCGTACACTAACACTGACCCATTCCCGCAAATGTATTTTGACCCTAAAACATTTCCGTACCCTCCCCTGTAACCTAAACCTTACCCGGTCACTAACCCTAACCCTAGCTCTAAATCTAACCTTAACGCCAAACCTACACCTTACCCTAAACAATACCCTAAACTTAAACCGTACACTGACACTAACCAGTGCCCTGAAACGTACCCTGACCCTAACACTTTTCCATACCCTCACCTGCACGCTAAACCTAATCGTTAGGTAACCCTAACTGTAGACTTAAACCTAACCCTAACACCAACCCTACACCCTATTCTAACCCGTACCCTATATTTAACCCTAACACTAACCCATGCCCTCACACGTACTTTGACACTAAAACGTCTCCATACACTCACATGTACCATAAGCCTTAATCATTCACTAAACCTATCCCTAACCCTAACGCCAACCCTAACCATTACCCTAACCCATACCCTAATCCTAACCATACATTAACACTAACACGTTTCCTAACACATAACCTGACACAAATGCTTTTCCGTACCCTCAACTGTACCCTAAAACTTACCCGTTCACTAACCCTAAGCCTAGCCCTAAACCTAACCCTAACCCCAACCCCACACCTTACCCTAAACTGTACGCTAATCCTGACACGTACACTGACACTAACAGGTGTCCTAACACATACCCTGACTCTAAAAGGTTTCCGTACCCTCACCTGTACCCTGAACCTTACTGGTTCACTAACCGTAACCTAGCCCTAAACATAACGCTAACACCAACCCTACACTATACCCTAACCTGTACACTAATCTTGACCCATACACCAAAATTATGCAATGCCATCACACGTACTTTGACACTAACACGTATCCGTACACTCATGTACCATAAAACTTACCTGTTCGCTAACTCTAACCGTAGCCCTAAACTTAACCCTAACGCCAACCCTACACATTACCCTAACCCGTACCCTAATCCTAACCCATACACTAACACTACACGTGCCCTAACAGGTACCCTGACCATAACAGTTTTCCGTACACTCACCTGTACCCTAAACCATACCGTTTGCTATCCTTAACCCTAGACCTAAACGTAAAGCTAACCCCATCCCTGAACCTTACCCTAACGCGTACCCAATCCTAACCAGTACACTAACACTAATCCGTGCCTTAACACTTACCCTGACCCTAACACTTTTCCATACCCACACCTGAACCCTAAACCTTACCATTCACTAACCCTAACCCTAGGTCTAAACCTAACCCTAAACGCAACCCCAACCCTACACCTAACCCTAACATGTACCGTAATCCTAATCCTTAAACTAACACTAAGCTGTGCCCTAACACGAACCCTCGCCCTAACGCATTTCCATACGCTCACCTGTCCTCTAATGTTACCTATTCGCTAACCCTAACACTAGTCCTAAACATAAACCTAATCCCAACCCTACACCTTACCCTAACCCATACCCTAATCATAACCTATACACTAACACTAACTCGTGCCCTAACACCTACCCTAACCCTACCCCTAACCCTACCCCTAACCCTAACCCTAACCCTAACACTAACGCTAAACTTTACCATTTGTTAACCATAACCCAAGCCCCAAACCTAAACCTAACTACAACCCTACTCCTTACCCTAACATGTACACTAATCTTAACCCGTACACTAACACTAACCCAATACCGCACACGTACTTTGACAATAAGACATTTCCATATGCTCAGCTGTAACCTAAACCTTACGCATTCACTAAACTTAACCCCACCCCTAACACTAACCATAACGCCAACCCTACCAATTACCCTAATCCGTACCCTAATCCTAACCTGTAAACCCACACTAAACCCTGCCCTAACACGTACCCTGACCCTAACACTTTTCCGTAACCTTACCTGTAACCTACACCTTACCGTTCGCTAACCCTAACCCTAGCCCTAAACGTAGACCAAACCCCAACCGTACACCTTACCCTAACCCGTATGCTAATCCTAAGCCATACACTAACACTGACACGTGTCCTAACACATACACTAACCCTAACACTTTTCTGTACCATCACCTGTACCCTAAACCTGACATTTCGCTAACCCTAACCCTAGCCATAAAGCTAACCCTAACCCTAACCCCAACCCTAAACCTTACCCAAACCGTACCCTAATCCTAACCAGTATACTAATACTAAGCCATGTCCTGACACGTACCCTGACCCTAACACTTTTCCGTACCCTCACCTGTACCCTAAACCTTACCCATTCGCTAACCCTAACCCTAGCCCTAGCCCTAGCCCTAACCCTAACCCCAACTCTACCCCTTACCCTCACCCGTACCCTAATCCCAACCCATACACTAACATTAACCCATGCCCTAACACGTACCCTGACCCTAACACTTTTCCGTATCCTCTCCTGTACCCTAAATCTTACAGTTCGCTAACCCTAACCCTAGCCCTAAACAGAACTCTCACACCAACCTCACAGCATACTCTAACCTGTACACTAAACTTAACCCGTACAAAAAAACTAACCCATGCCCTCACATGTACTTTGACGGTAACACGTTTCCGTACGCTCCCGTGTACCGTAAACCTTACCCGTTTGCTAACTCTAACCCTAGCCCTAACCCTAACCATAACAACAACCCTACCCATTTCCCTAACCTGTATCCTAATCCTTACCCGTACACTAACACTAATCCATGCCCTAACACGTACCCTGACCCTAACACTTTTCCATACCCACTCCTGTACCCTAAATCTTACCATTCACTAACCCTAACCCTATGTCTAAACCTAACCCTAACCCCAACCCTACACCTAACCCTTACACGTACCCTAATCCGAATCCGTACACTAACACTAACCTGTGCCCTAACATGAACCCTGACCCTAACTCGTTTCCATTAGCTCACCTGTACCCTAAATGTTACCTATTCGCTAACCCTAACCCCAACCCTACTCCTAAACATAACCCCAACCCTACACCTTTCCCTAACCCATACCCTAATCCTGACCCGTACACTAACACTAACCCGTGCCCTAACACGTACCCTGACCCTAACACTTTTCCGTATCCTCTCCAGTACCCTAAATCTTACCGTTCGCTAAACCTAGCCCTTTCCCTAAACATAACGCTAACACCCACCTTACACCATACACTAACCCATACACTAATCTTACCCCGTACACCAAAATGAAACAATGCCCTCACATGTACTTTGACACTAACACGTTTCCGTACCCTCCTGTGTACCGACAACCTTACCTGTTCGCTAACACTAACCCTAGGTCTAAGCCTAACACTATCCACAACCCTACACAAAATCCTAAGCCGTACCCTAATCCTAATCCGTACAATAACACTAACCTGTGCCGTAACACCAAGCCTGACCCTAACTCGTTTCCATATGCTTACCTGTACCCTGAATGTTACCTATTCGCTAACCTTAACCCTAACCCTAAACCTAACCCTAAACCCAATCCTACACCTTACCCTAATCCGTACTGTAATCCTAACCCGTACCCTATACTAATCCGTGCCCTGACACATACATGGACCATAACACTTTTCTGTAACCTCACCTGTACCCTAAACCTTACATTTCGCCAACACTAACCGTAGCCCTAAAGCTAAATCTAACTCCAACCCTACACCTTACCCTAACACGTACACTAATCTTAACCCGTACACTAACACTGACCCATTCCCGCAAATGTATTTTGACCCTAAAACATTTCCGTACCCTCCCCTGTAACCTAAACCTTACCCGGTCGCTAACCCTAACCCTAGCTCTAAATCTAACCTTAACGCCAACCCTACACCTTACCCTAAACAATACCCTAAACCTAAACCGTACACTGACACTAACCAGTGCCCTGAAACGTACCCTGACCCTAACACTTTTCCATACCCTCACCTGCACGCTAAACCTAATCGTTAGGTAACCCTAACTGTAGACTTAAACCTAACCCTAACACCAAACCTACACCCTATTCTAACCCGTACCCTATATTTAACCCTAACACTAACCCATGCCCTCACACGTACTTTGACACTAAAACGTCTCCATACACTCACATGTACCATAAGCCTTAATCATTCACTAAACCTATCCCTAACCCTAACGCCAACCCTAACCATTACCCTAACCCATACCCTAATCCTAACCATACATTAACACTAACACGTTTCCTAACACATAACCTGACCCAAATGCTTTTCCGTACCCTCAACTGTACCCTAAAACTTACCCGTTCACTAACCCTAAGCCTAGCCCTAAACCTAACCCTAACCCCAACCCCACACCTTACCCTAAACTGTACGCTAATCCTGACACGTACACTGACACTAACAGGTGTCCTAACACATACCCTGACTCTAAAAGGTTTCCGTACCCTCACCTGTACCCTGAACCTTACTGGTTCACTAACCGTAACCTAGCCCTAAACATAACGCTAACACCAACCCTACACTATACCCTAACCTGTACACTAATCTTGACCCATACACCAAAATTATGCAATGCCATCACACGTACTTTGACACTAACAAGTTTCCGTACACTCATGTACCATAAAACTTACCTGTTCGCTAACTCTAACCGTAGCCCTAAACTTAACCCTAACGCCAACCCTACACATTACCCTAACCCGTACCCTAATCCTAACCCATACACTAACACTACACGTGACCTAACAGGTACCCTGACCATAACAGTTTTCCGTACACTCACCTGTACCCTAAACCATACCGTTTGCTATCCTTAACCCTAGACCTAAACGTAAAGCTAAACCCATCCCTAAACCTTACCCTAACGCGTACCCAATCCTAACCAGTACACTAACACTAATCCGTGCCTTAACACTTACCCTGACCCTAACACTTTTCCATACCCACACCTGAACCCTAAACCTTACCATTCACTAACCCTAACCCTAGGTCTAAACCTAAGCCTAAACGCAACCCCAACCCTACACCTAACCCTAACATGTACCGTAATCCTAATCCTTAAACTAACACTAAGCTGTGCCCTAACACGAATCCTGGCCCTAACGCATTTCCATACGCTCACCTGTACTCTAATGTTACCTATTCGCTAACCCTAACACTAGTCCTAAACCTAAACCTAACCCCAACCCTACACCTTACCCTAACCCATACCCTAATCATAACCCATACACTAACACTAACTCGTGCCCTAACACCTACCCTAACCCTACCCCTAACCCTAACCCTAACCCTAACACTAACCCTAACACTAACCCTAAACTTTACCATTTGTTAACCATAACCCAAGCCCCAAACCTAAACCTAACTACAACCCTACTCCTTACCCTAACACGTACACTAATCTTAACCCGTACACTAACACTAACCCAATACCGCACACGTACTTTGACAATAAGACATTTCCATATGCTCAGCTGTAACCTAAACCTTACGCATTCACTAAACTTAACCCCACCCCTAACACTAACCATAACGCCAACCCTACCAATTACCCTAACCCGTACCCTAATCCTAACCTGTAAACCCACACTAAACCCTGCCCTAACACCACTACACTAACACTAATCCGTGCCTTAACACTTACCCTGACCCTAACACTTTTCCGTACCCTTACCTGTAACCTACACCTTACCGTTCGCTAACCCTAACCCTAGCCCTAAACGTAGACCAAACCCCAACCGTACACCTTACCCTAACCCGTATGCTAATCCTAAGCCATACACTAACACTGACACGTGTCCTAACACATACACTAACCCTAACACTTTTCTGTACCATCACCTGTACCCTAAACCTGACATTTCACTAACCCTAACCCTAGCCATAAAGCTAACCCTAACCCTAACCCCAACCCTAAACCTTACCCAAACCGTACCCTAATCCTAACCAGTATACTAATACTAAGCCATGTCCTGACACGTACCCTGACCCTAACACTTTTCCGTACCCTCACCTGTACCCTAAACCTTACCCATTCGCTAACCCTAACCCTAGCCCTAGCCCTAGCCCTAACCCTAACCCCAACTCTACCCCTTACCCTCACCCGTACCCTAATCCCAACCCATACACTAACATTAACCCATGCCCTAACACGTACCCTGACCCTAACACTTTTCCGTATCCTCTCCTGTACCCTAAATCTTACAGTTCGCTAACCCTAACCCTAGCCCTAAACATAACTCTCACACCAACCTCACAGCATACCCTAACCTGTACACTAAACTTAACCCGTACAAAAAAACTAACCCATGCCCTCACATGTACTTTGACGGTAACACGTTTCCGTACGCTCCCGTGTACCGTAAACCTTACCCGTTTGCTAACTCTAACCGTAGCCCTAACCCTAACCATAACAACAACCCTACCCATTTCCCTAAACTGTACCCTAATCCTTACCCGTACACTAACACTAATCCATGCCCTAACACGTACCCTGACCCTAACACTTTTCCATACCCACTCCTGTACCCTAAATCTTACCATTCACTAACCCTAACCCTATGTCTAAACCTAACCCTAACCCCAACCCTACACCTAACCCTAACACGTACCCTAATCCGAATCCGTACACTAACACTAACCTGTGCCCTAACATGAACCCTGACCCAAACTCATTTCCATAAGCTCACCTGTACCCTAAATGTTACCTATTCGCTAACCCTAACCCCAACCCTACACCTAAACAAAACCCCAACCCTACACCTTTCCCTAACCCATACCCTAATCCTGACCCGTACACTAACACTAACCCGTGCCCTAACACGTACCCTGACCCTAACACTTTTCCGTATCCTCTCCAGTACCCTAAATCTTACCGTTCGCTAAACCTAGCCCTTTCCCTAAACATAACGCTAACACCCACCTTACTCCATACACTAACCCATACACTAATCTTACCCCGTACACCAAAATGAAGCAATGCCCTCACATGTACTTTGACACTAACACGTTTCCGTACCCTCCTGTGTACCGACAACCTTACCTGTTCGCTAACACTAACCCTAGGTCTAAGCCTAACACTATCCACAACCCTACACAAAATCCTAAGCCGTACCCTAATCCTAATCCGTACAATAACACTAACCTGTGCCGTAACACCAAGCCTGACCCTAACTCGTTTCCATATGCTTACCTGTACCCTGAATGTTACCTATTCGCTAACCCTAACCCTAACCCTAAACCTAACCCTAACCCCAATCCTACACCTTACCCTAATCCGTACTGTAATCCTAACCCGTACCCTATACTAATCCGTGCCCTGACACATACATGGACCATAACACTTTTCTGTAACCTCACCTGTACCCTAAACCTTACATTTCGCCAACCCTAACCGTAGCCCTAAAGCTAAATCTAACTCCAACCCTACACCTTACCCTAACACGTACACTAATCTTAACCCGTACACTAACACTGACCCATTCCCGCAAATGTATTTTGACCCTAAAACATTTCCGTACCCTCCCCTGTAACCTAAACCTTACCCGGTCACTAACCCTAACCCTAGCTCTAAATCTAACCTTAACGCCAAACCTACACCTTACCCTAAACAATACCCTAAACTTAAACCGTACACTGACACTAACCAGTGCCCTGAAACGTACCCTGACCCTAACACTTTTCCATACCCTCACCTGCACGCTAAACCTAATCGTTAGGTAACCCTAACTGTAGACTTAAACCTAACCCTAACACCAACCCTACACCCTATTCTAACCCGTACCCTATATTTAACCCTAACACTAACCCATGCCCTCACACGTACTTTGACACTAAAACGTCTCCATACACTCACATGTACCATAAGCCTTAATCATTCACTAAACCTATCCCTAACCCTAACGCCAACCCTAACCATTACCCTAACCCATACCCTAATCCTAACCATACATTAACACTAACACGTTTCCTAACACATAACCTGACACAAATGCTTTTCCGTACCCTCAACTGTACCCTAAAACTTACCCGTTCACTAACCCTAAGCCTAGCCCTAAACCTAACCCTAACCCCAACCCCACACCTTACCCTAAACTGTACGCTAATCCTGACACGTACACTGACACTAACAGGTGTCCTAACACATACCCTGACTCTAAAAGGTTTCCGTACCCTCACCTGTACCCTGAACCTTACTGGTTCACTAACCGTAACCTAGCCCTAAACATAACGCTAACACCAACCCTACACTATACCCTAACCTGTACACTAATCTTGACCCATACACCAAAATTATGCAATGCCATCACACGTACTTTGACACTAACACGTATCCGTACACTCATGTACCATAAAACTTACCTGTTCGCTAACTCTAACCGTAGCCCTAAACTTAACCCTAACGCCAACCCTACACATTACCCTAACCCGTACCCTAATCCTAACCCATACACTAACACTACACGTGCCCTAACAGGTACCCTGACCATAACAGTTTTCCGTACACTCACCTGTACCCTAAACCATACCGTTTGCTATCCTTAAACCTAGACCTAAACGTAAAGCTAACCCCATCCCTGAACCTTACCCTAACGCGTACCCAATCCTAACCAGTACACTAACACTAATCCGTGCCTTAACACTTACCCTGACCCTAACACTTTTCCATACCCACACCTGAACCCTAAACCTTACCATTCACTAACCCTAACCCTAGGTCTAAACCTAACCCTAAACGCAACCCCAACCCTACACCTAACCCTAACATGTACCGTAATCCTAATCCTTAAACTAACACTAAGCTGTGCCCTAACACGAACCCTCGCCCTAACGCATTTCCATACGCTCACCTGTCCTCTAATGTTACCTATTCGCTAACCCTAACACTAGTCCTAAACATAAACCTAATCCCAACCCTACACCTTACCCTAACCCATACCCTAATCATAACCTATACACTAACACTAACTCGTGCCCTAACACCTACCCTAACCCTACCCCTAACCCTACCCCTAACCCTAACCCTAACCCTAACACTAACGCTAAACTTTACCATTTGTTAACCATAACCCAAGCCCCAAACCTAAACCTAACTACAACCCTACTCCTTACCCTAACATGTACACTAATCTTAACCCGTACACTAACACTAACCCAATACCGCACACGTACTTTGACAATAAGACATTTCCATATGCTCAGCTGTAACCTAAACCTTACGCATTCACTAAACTTAACCCCACCCCTAACACTAACCATAACGCCAACCCTACCAATTACCCTAATCCGTACCCTAATCCTAACCTGTAAACCCACACTAAACCCTGCCCTAACACGTACCCTGACCCTAACACTTTTCCGTAACCTTACCTGTAACCTACACCTTACCGTTCGCTAACCCTAACCCTAGCCCTAAACGTAGACCAAACCCCAACCGTACACCTTACCCTAACCCGTATGCTAATCCTAAGCCATACACTAACACTGACACGTGTCCTAACACATACACTAACCCTAACACTTTTCTGTACCATCACCTGTACCCTAAACCTGACATTTCGCTAACCCTAACCCTAGCCATAAAGCTAACCCTAACCCTAACCCCAACCCTAAAGCTTACCCAAACCGTACCCTAATCCTAACCAGTATACTAATACTAAGCCATGTCCTGACACGTACCCTGACCCTAACACTTTTCCGTACCCTCACCTGTACCCTAAACCTTACCCATTCGCTAACCCTAACCCTAGCCCTAGCCCTAGCCCTAACCCTAACCCCAACTCTACCCCTTACCATCACCCGTACCCTAATCCCAACCCATACACTAACATTAACCCATGCCCTAACACGTACCCTGACCCTAACACTTTTCCGTATCCTCTCCTGTACCCTAAATCTTACAGTTCGCTAACCCTAACCCTAGCCCTAAAAAGAACTCTCACACCAACCTCACAGCATACTCTAACCTGTACACTAAACTTAACCCGTACAAAAAAACTAACCCATGCCCTCACATGTACTTTGACGGTAACACGTTTCCGTACGCTCCCGTGTACCGTAAACCTTACCCGTTTGCTAACTCTAACCCTAGCCCTAACCCTAACCATAACAACAACCCTACCCATTTCCCTAACCTGTATCCTAATCCTTACCCGTACACTAACACTAATCCATGCCCTAACACGTACCCTGACCCTAACACTTTTCCATACCCACTCCTGTACCCTAAATCTTACCATTCACTAACCCTAACCCTATGTCTAAACCTAACCCTAACCCCAACCCTACACCTAACCCTTACACGTACCCTAATCCGAATCCGTACACTAACACTAACCTGTGCCCTAACATGAACCCTGACCCTAACTCGTTTCCATTAGCTCACCTGTACCCTAAATGTTACCTATTCGCTAACCCTAACCCCAACCCTACTCCTAAACATAACCCCAACCCTACACCTTTCCCTAACCCATACCCTAATCCTGACCCGTACACTAACACTAACCCGTGCCCTAACACGTACCCTGACCCTAACACTTTTCCGTATCCTCTCCAGTACCCTAAATCTTACCGTTCGCTAAACCTAGCCCTTTCCCTAAACATAACGCTAACACCCACCTTACACCATACACTAACCCATACACTAATCTTACCCCGTACACCAAAATGAAACAATGCCCTCACATGTACTTTGACACTAACACGTTTCCGTACCCTCCTGTGTACCGACAACCTTACCTGTTCGCTAACACTAACCCTAGGTCTAAGCCTAACACTATCCACAACCCTACACAAAATCCTAAGCCGTACCCTAATCCTAATCCGTACAATAACACTAACCTGTGCCGTAACACCAAGCCTGACCCTAACTCGTTTCCATATGCTTACCTGTACCCTGAATGTTACCTATTCGCTAACCTTAACCCTAACCCTAAACCTAACCCTAAACCCAATCCTACACCTTACCCTAATCCGTACTGTAATCCTAACCCGTACCCTATACTAATCCGTGCCCTGACACATACATGGACCATAACACTTTTCTGTAACCTCACCTGTACCCTAAACCTTACATTTCGCCAACACTAACCGTAGCCCTAAAGCTAAATCTAACTCCAACCCTACACCTTACCCTAACACGTACACTAATCTTAACCCGTACACTAACACTGACCCATTCCCGCAAATGTATTTTGAACCTAAAACATTTCCGTACCCTCCCCTGTAACCTAAACCTTACCCGGTCGCTAACCCTAACCCTAGCTCTAAATCTAACCTTAACGCCAACCCTACACCTTACCCTAAACAATACCCTAAACCTAAACCGTACACTGACACTAACCAGTGCCCTGAAACGTACCCTGACCCTAACACTTTTCCATACCCTCACCTGCACGCTAAACCTAATCGTTAGGTAACCCTAACTGTAGACTTAAACCTAACCCTAACACCAAACCTACACCCTATTCTAACCCGTACCCTATATTTAACCCTAACACTAACCCATGCCCTCACACGTACTTTGACACTAAAACGTCTCCATACACTCACATGTACCATAAGCCTTAATCATTCACTAAACCTATCCCTAACCCTAACGCCAACCCTAACCATTACCCTAACCCATACCCTAATCCTAACCATACATTAACACTAACACGTTTCCTAACACATAACCTGACCCAAATGCTTTTCCGTACCCTCAACTGTACCCTAAAACTTACCCGTTCACTAACCCTAAGCCTAGCCCTAAACCTAACCCTAACCCCAACCCCACACCTTACCCTAAACTGTACGCTAATCCTGACACGTACACTGACACTAACAGGTGTCCTAACACATACCCTGACTCTAAAAGGTTTCCGTACCCTCACCTGTACCCTGAACCTTACTGGTTCACTAACCGTAACCTAGCCCTAAACATAACGCTAACACCAACCCTACACTATACCCTAACCTGTACACTAATCTTGACCCATACACCAAAATTATGCAATGCCATCACACGTACTTTGACACTAACAAGTTTCCGTACACTCATGTACCATAAAACTTACCTGTTCGCTAACTCTAACCGTAGCCCTAAACTTAACCCTAACGCCAACCCTACACATTACCCTAACCCGTACCCTAATCCTAACCCATACACTAACACTACACGTGACCTAACAGGTACCCTGACCATAACAGTTTTCCGTACACTCACCTGTACCCTAAACCATACCGTTTGCTATCCTTAACCCTAGACCTAAACGTAAAGCTAAACCCATCCCTAAACCTTACCCTAACGCGTACCCAATCCTAACCAGTACACTAACACTAATCCGTGCCTTAACACTTACCCTGACCCTAACACTTTTCCATACCCACACCTGAACCCTAAACCTTACCATTCACTAACCCTAACCCTAGGTCTAAACCTAAGCCTAAACGCAACCCCAACCCTACACCTAACCCTAACATGTACCGTAATCCTAATCCTTAAACTAACACTAAGCTGTGCCCTAACACGAATCCTGGCCCTAACGCATTTCCATACGCTCACCTGTACTCTAATGTTACCTATTCGCTAACCCTAACACTAGTCCTAAACCTAAACCTAACCCCAACCCTACACCTTACCCTAACCCATACCCTAATCATAACCCATACACTAACACTAACTCGTGCCCTAACACCTACCCTAACCCTACCCCTAACCCTAACCCTAACCCTAACACTAACCCTAACACTAACCCTAAACTTTACCATTTGTTAACCATAACCCAAGCCCCAAACCTAAACCTAACTACAACCCTACTCCTTACCCTAACACGTACACTAATCTTAACCCGTACACTAACACTAACCCAATACCGCACACGTACTTTGACAATAAGACATTTCCATATGCTCAGCTGTAACCTAAACCTTACGCATTCACTAAACTTAACCCCACCCCTAACACTAACCATAACGCCAACCCTACCAATTACCCTAACCCGTACCCTAATCCTAACCTGTAAACCCACACTAAACCCTGCCCTAACACCACTACACTAACACTAATCCGTGCCTTAACACTTACCCTGACCCTAACACTTTTCCGTACCCTTACCTGTAACCTACACCTTACCGTTCGCTAACCCTAACCCTAGCCCTAAACGTAGACCAAACCCCAACCGTACACCTTACCCTAACCCGTATGCTAATCCTAAGCCATACACTAACACTGACACGTGTCCTAACACATACACTAACCCTAACACTTTTCTGTACCATCACCTGTACCCTAAACCTGACATTTCACTAACCCTAACCCTAGCCATAAAGCTAACCCTAACCCTAACCCCAACCCTAAACCTTACCCAAACCGTACCCTAATCCTAACCAGTATACTAATACTAAGCCATGTCCTGACACGTACCCTGACCCTAACACTTTTCCGTACCCTCACCTGTACCCTAAACCTTACCCATTCGCTAACCCTAACCCTAGCCCTAGCCCTAGCCCTAACCCTAACCCCAACTCTACCCCTTACCCTCACCCGTACCCTAATCCCAACCCATACACTAACATTAACCCATGCCCTAACACGTACCCTGACCCTAACACTTTTCCGTATCCTCTCCTGTACCCTAAATCTTACAGTTCGCTAACCCTAACCCTAGCCCTAAACATAACTCTCACACCAACCTCACAGCATACCCTAACCTGTACACTAAACTTAACCCGTACAAAAAAACTAACCCATGCCCTCACATGTACTTTGACGGTAACACGTTTCCGTACGCTCCCGTGTACCGTAAACCTTACCCGTTTGCTAACTCTAACCGTAGCCCTAACCCTAACCATAACAACAACCCTACCCATTTCCCTAAACTGTACCCTAATCCTTACCCGTACACTAACACTAATCCATGCCCTAACACGTACCCTGACCCTAACACTTTTCCATACCCACTCCTGTACCCTAAATCTTACCATTCACTAACCCTAACCCTATGTCTAAACCTAACCCTAACCCCAACCCTACACCTAACCCTAACACGTACCCTAATCCGAATCCGTACACTAACACTAACCTGTGCCCTAACATGAACCCTGACCCAAACTCATTTCCATAAGCTCACCTGTACCCTAAATGTTACCTATTCGCTAACCCTAACCCCAACCCTACACCTAAACAAAACCCCAACCCTACACCTTTCCCTAACCCATACCCTAATCCTGACCCGTACACTAACACTAACCCGTGCCCTAACACGTACCCTGACCCTAACACTTTTCCGTATCCTCTCCAGTACCCTAAATCTTACCGTTCGCTAAACCTAGCCCTTTCCCTAAACATAACGCTAACACCCACCTTACTCCATACACTAACCCATACACTAATCTTACCCCGTACACCAAAATGAAGCAATGCCCTCACATGTACTTTGACACTAACACGTTTCCGTACCCTCCTGTGTACCGACAACCTTACCTGTTCGCTAACACTAACCCTAGGTCTAAGCCTAACACTATCCACAACCCTACACAAAATCCTAAGCCGTACCCTAATCCTAATCCGTACAATAACACTAACCTGTGCCGTAACACCAAGCCTGACCCTAACTCGTTTCCATATGCTTACCTGTACCCTGAATGTTACCTATTCGCTAACCCTAACCCTAACCCTAAACCTAACCCTAACCCCAATCCTACACCTTACCCTAATCCGTACTGTAATCCTAACCCGTACCCTATACTAATCCGTGCCCTGACACATACATGGACCATAACACTTTTCTGTAACCTCACCTGTACCCTAAACCTTACATTTCGCCAACCCTAACCGTAGCCCTAAAGCTAAATCTAACTCCAACCCTACACCTTACCCTAACACGTACACTAATCTTAACCCGTACACTAACACTGACCCATTCCCGCAAATGTATTTTGACCCTAAAACATTTCCGTACCCTCCCCTGTAACCTAAACCTTACCCGGTCACTAACCCTAACCCTAGCTCTAAATCTAACCTTAACGCCAAACCTACACCTTACCCTAAACAATACCCTAAACTTAAACCGTACACTGACACTAACCAGTGCCCTGAAACGTACCCTGACCCTAACACTTTTCCATACCCTCACCTGCACGCTAAACCTAATCGTTAGGTAACCCTAACTGTAGACTTAAACCTAACCCTAACACCAACCCTACACCCTATTCTAACCCGTACCCTATATTTAACCCTAACACTAACCCATGCCCTCACACGTACTTTGACACTAAAACGTCTCCATACACTCACATGTACCATAAGCCTTAATCATTCACTAAACCTATCCCTAACCCTAACGCCAACCCTAACCATTACCCTAACCCATACCCTAATCCTAACCATACATTAACACTAACACGTTTCCTAACACATAACCTGACCCAAATGCTTTTCCGTACCCTCAACTGTACCCTAAAACTTACCCGTTCACTAACCCTAAGCCTAGCCCTAAACCTAACCCTAACCCCAACCCCACACCTTACCCTAAACTGTACGCTAATCCTGACACGTACACTGACACTAACAGGTGTCCTAACACATACCCTGACTCTAAAAGGTTTCCGTACCCTCACCTGTACCCTGAACCTTACTGGTTCACTAACCGTAACCTAGCCCTAAACATAACGCTAACACCAACCCTACACTATACCCTAACCTGTACACTAATCTTGACCCATACACCAAAATTATGCAATGCCATCACACGTACTTTGACACTAACAAGTTTCCGTACACTCATGTACCATAAAACTTACCTGTTCGCTAACTCTAACCGTAGCCCTAAACTTAACCCTAACGCCAACCCTACACATTACCCTAACCCGTACCCTAATCCTAACCCATACACTAACACTACACGTGACCTAACAGGTACCCTGACCATAACAGTTTTCCGTACACTCACCTGTACCCTAAACCATACCGTTTGCTATCCTTAACCCTAGACCTAAACGTAAAGCTAAACCCATCCCTAAACCTTACCCTAACGCGTACCCAATCCTAACCAGTACACTAACACTAATCCGTGCCTTAACACTTACCCTGACCCTAACACTTTTCCATACCCACACCTGAACCCTAAACCTTACCATTCACTAACCCTAACCCTAGGTCTAAACCTAAGCCTAAACGCAACCCCAACCCTACACCTAACCCTAACATGTACCGTAATCCTAATCCTTAAACTAACACTAAGCTGTGCCCTAACACGAATCCTGGCCCTAACGCATTTCCATACGCTCACCTGTACTCTAATGTTACCTATTCGCTAACCCTAACACTAGTCCTAAACCTAAACCTAACCCCAACCCTACACCTTACCCTAACCCATACCCTAATCATAACCCATACACTAACACTAACTCGTGCCCTAACACCTACCCTAACCCTACCCCTAACCCTAACCCTAACCCTAACACTAACCCTAACACTAACCCTAAACTTTACCATTTGTTAACCATAACCCAAGCCCCAAACCTAAACCTAACTACAACCCTACTCCTTACCCTAACACGTACACTAATCTTAACCCGTACACTAACACTAACCCAATACCGCACACGTACTTTGACAATAAGACATTTCCATATGCTCAGCTGTAACCTAAACCTTACGCATTCACTAAACTTAACCCCACCCCTAACACTAACCATAACGCCAACCCTACCAATTACCCTAACCCGTACCCTAATCCTAACCTGTAAACCCACACTAAACCCTGCCCTAACACCACTACACTAACACTAATCCGTGCCTTAACACTTACCCTGACCCTAACACTTTTCCGTACCCTTACCTGTAACCTACACCTTACCGTTCGCTAACCCTAACCCTAGCCCTAAACGTAGACCAAACCCCAACCGTACACCTTACCCTAACCCGTATGCTAATCCTAAGCCATACACTAACACTGACACGTGTCCTAACACATACACTAACCCTAACACTTTTCTGTACCATCACCTGTACCCTAAACCTGACATTTCACTAACCCTAACCCTAGCCATAAAGCTAACCCTAACCCTAACCCCAACCCTAAACCTTACCCAAACCGTACCCTAATCCTAACCAGTATACTAATACTAAGCCATGTCCTGACACGTACCCTGACCCTAACACTTTTCCGTACCCTCACCTGTACCCTAAACCTTACCCATTCGCTAACCCTAACCCTAGCCCTAGCCCTAGCCCTAACCCTAACCCCAACTCTACCCCTTACCCTCACCCGTACCCTAATCCCAACCCATACACTAACATTAACCCATGCCCTAACACGTACCCTGACCCTAACACTTTTCCGTATCCTCTCCTGTACCCTAAATCTTACAGTTCGCTAACCCTAACCCTAGCCCTAAACATAACTCTCACACCAACCTCACAGCATACCCTAACCTGTACACTAAACTTAACCCGTACAAAAAAACTAACCCATGCCCTCACATGTACTTTGACGGTAACACGTTTCCGTACGCTCCCGTGTACCGTAAACCTTACCCGTTTGCTAACTCTAACCGTAGCCCTAACCCTAACCATAACAACAACCCTACCCATTTCCCTAAACTGTACCCTAATCCTTACCCGTACACTAACACTAATCCATGCCCTAACACGTACCCTGACCCTAACACTTTTCCATACCCACTCCTGTACCCTAAATCTTACCATTCACTAACCCTAACCCTATGTCTAAACCTAACCCTAACCCCAACCCTACACCTAACCCTAACACGTACCCTAATCCGAATCCGTACACTAACACTAACCTGTGCCCTAACATGAACCCTGACCCAAACTCATTTCCATAAGCTCACCTGTACCCTAAATGTTACCTATTCGCTAACCCTAACCCCAACCCTACACCTAAACAAAACCCCAACCCTACACCTTTCCCTAACCCATACCCTAATCCTGACCCGTACACTAACACTAACCCGTGCCCTAACACGTACCCTGACCCTAACACTTTTCCGTATCCTCTCCAGTACCCTAAATCTTACCGTTCGCTAAACCTAGCCCTTTCCCTAAACATAACGCTAACACCCACCTTACTCCATACACTAACCCATACACTAATCTTACCCCGTACACCAAAATGAAGCAATGCCCTCACATGTACTTTGACACTAACACGTTTCCGTACCCTCCTGTGTACCGACAACCTTACCTGTTCGCTAACACTAACCCTAGGTCTAAGCCTAACACTATCCACAACCCTACACAAAATCCTAAGCCGTACCCTAATCCTAATCCGTACAATAACACTAACCTGTGCCGTAACACCAAGCCTGACCCTAACTCGTTTCCATATGCTTACCTGTACCCTGAATGTTACCTATTCGCTAACCCTAACCCTAACCCTAAACCTAACCCTAACCCCAATCCTACACCTTACCCTAATCCGTACTGTAATCCTAACCCGTACCCTATACTAATCCGTGCCCTGACACATACATGGACCATAACACTTTTCTGTAACCTCACCTGTACCCTAAACCTTACATTTCGCCAACCCTAACCGTAGCCCTAAAGCTAAATCTAACTCCAACCCTACACCTTACCCTAACACGTACACTAATCTTAACCCGTACACTAACACTGACCCATTCCCGCAAATGTATTTTGACCCTAAAACATTTCCGTACCCTCCCCTGTAACCTAAACCTTACCCGGTCACTAACCCTAACCCTAGCTCTAAATCTAACCTTAACGCCAAACCTACACCTTACCCTAAACAATACCCTAAACTTAAACCGTACACTGACACTAACCAGTGCCCTGAAACGTACCCTGACCCTAACACTTTTCCATACCCTCACCTGCACGCTAAACCTAATCGTTAGGTAACCCTAACTGTAGACTTAAACCTAACCCTAACACCAACCCTACACCCTATTCTAACCCGTACCCTATATTTAACCCTAACACTAACCCATGCCCTCACACGTACTTTGACACTAAAACGTCTCCATACACTCACATGTACCATAAGCCTTAATCATTCACTAAACCTATCCCTAACCCTAACGCCAACCCTAACCATTACCCTAACCCATACCCTAATCCTAACCATACATTAACACTAACACGTTTCCTAACACATAACCTGACACAAATGCTTTTCCGTACCCTCAACTGTACCCTAAAACTTACCCGTTCACTAACCCTAAGCCTAGCCCTAAACCTAACCCTAACCCCAACCCCACACCTTACCCTAAACTGTACGCTAATCCTGACACGTACACTGACACTAACAGGTGTCCTAACACATACCCTGACTCTAAAAGGTTTCCGTACCCTCACCTGTACCCTGAACCTTACTGGTTCACTAACCGTAACCTAGCCCTAAACATAACGCTAACACCAACCCTACAATATACCCTAACCTGTACACTAATCTTGACCCATACACCAAAATTATGCAATGCCATCACACGTACTTTGACACTAACACGTATCCGTACACTCATGTACCATAAAACTTACCTGTTCGCTAACTCTAACCGTAGCCCTAAACTTAACCCTAACGCCAACCCTACACATTACCCTAACCCGTACCCTAATCCTAACCCATACACTAACACTACACGTGCCCTAACAGGTACCCTGACCATAACAGTTTTCCGTACACTCACCTGTACCCTAAACCATACCGTTTGCTATCCTTAACCCTAGACCTAAACGTAAAGCTAACCCCATCCCTGAACCTTACCCTAACGCGTACCCAATCCTAACCAGTACACTAACACTAATCCGTGCCTTAACACTTACCCTGACCCTAACACTTTTCCATACCCACACCTGAACCCTAAACCTTACCATTCACTAACCCTAACCCTAGGTCTAAACCTAACCCTAAACGCAACCCCAACCCTACACCTAACCCTAACATGTACCGTAATCCTAATCCTTAAACTAACACTAAGCTGTGCCCTAACACGAACCCTCGCCCTAACGCATTTCCATACGCTCACCTGTCCTCTAATGTTACCTATTCGCTAACCCTAACACTAGTCCTAAACATAAACCTAATCCCAACCCTACACCTTACCCTAACCCATACCCTAATCATAACCTATACACTAACACTAACTCGTGCCCTAACACCTACCCTAACCCTACCCCTAACCCTACCCCTAACCCTAACCCTAACCCTAACACTAACGCTAAACTTTACCATTTGTTAACCATAACCCAAGCCCCAAACCTAAACCTAACTACAACCCTACTCCTTACCCTAACATGTACACTAATCTTAACCCGTACACTAACACTAACCCAATACCGCACACGTACTTTGACAATAAGACATTTCCATATGCTCAGCTGTAACCTAAACCTTACGCATTCACTAAACTTAACCCCACCCCTAACACTAACCATAACGCCAACCCTACCAATTACCCTAATCCGTACCCTAATCCTAACCTGTAAACCCACACTAAACCCTGCCCTAACACGTACCCTGACCCTAACACTTTTCCGTACCCTTACCTGTAACCTACACCTTACCGTTCGCTAACCCTAACCCTAGCCCTAAACGTAGACCAAACCCCAACCGTACACCTTACCCTAACCCGTATGCTAATCCTAAGCCATACACTAACACTGACACGTGTCCTAACACATACACTAACCCTAACACTTTTCTGTACCATCACCTGTACCCTAAACCTGACATTTCACTAACCCTAACCCTAGCCATAAAGCTAACCCTAACCCTAACCCCAACCCTAAACCTTACCCAAACCGTACCCTAATCCTAACCAGTATACTAATACTAAGCCATGTCCTGACACGTACCCTGACCCTAACACTTTTCCGTACCCTCACCTGTACCCTAAACCTTACCCATTCGCTAACCCTAACCCTAGCCCTAGCCCTAGCCCTAACCCTAACCCCAACTCTACCCCTTACCCTCACCCGTACCCTAATCCCAACCCATACACTAACATTAACCCATGCCCTAACACGTACCCTGACCCTAACACTTTTCCGTATCCTCTCCTGTACCCTAAATCTTACAGTTCGCTAACCCTAACCCTAGCCCTAAACATAACTCTCACACCAACCTCACAGCATACCCTAACCTGTACACTAAACTTAACCCGTACAAAAAAACTAACCCATGCCCTCACATGTACTTTGACGGTAACACGTTTCCGTACGCTCCCGTGTACCGTAAACCTTACCCGTTTGCTAACTCTAACCGTAGCCCTAACCCTAACCATAACAACAACCCTACCCATTTCCCTAAACTGTACCCTAATCCTTACCCGTACACTAACACTAATCCATGCCCTAACACGTACCCTGACCCTAACACTTTTCCATACCCACTCCTGTACCCTAAATCTTACCATTCACTAACCCTAACCCTATGTCTAAACCTAACCCTAACCCCAACCCTACACCTAACCCTAACACGTACCCTAATCCGAATCCGTACACTAACACTAACCTGTGCCCTAACATGAACCCTGACCCAAACTCATTTCCATAAGCTCACCTGTACCCTAAATGTTACCTATTCGCTAACCCTAACCCCAACCCTACACCTAAACAAAACCCCAACCCTACACCTTTCCCTAACACATACCCTAATCCTGACCCGTACACTAACACTAACCCGTGCCCTAACACGTATCCTGACCCTAACACTTTTCCGTATCCTCTCCAGTACCCTAAATCTTACCGTTCGCTAAACCTAGCCCTTTCCCTAAACATAACGCTAACACCCACCTTACTCCATACACTAACCCATACACTAATCTTACCCCGTACACCAAAATGAAGCAATGCCCTCACATGTACTTTGACACTAACACGTTTCCGTACCCTCCTGTGTACCGACAACCTTACCTGTTCGCTAACACTAACCCTAGGTCTAAGCCTAACACTATCCACAACCCTACACAAAATCCTAAGCCGTACCCTAATCCTAATCCGTACAATAACACTAACCTGTGCCCTAACACCAAGCCTGACCTTAACTCGTTTCCATATGCTTACCTGTACCCTGAATGTTACCTATTCGCTAACCCTAACCCTAACCCTAAACCTAACCCTAACCCCAATCCTACACCTTACCCTAATCCGTACTGTAATCCTAACCCGTACCCTATACTAATCCGTGCCCTGACACATACATGGACCATAACACTTTTCTGTAACCTCACCTGTACCCTAAACCTTACATTTCGCCAACCCTAACCGTAGCCCTAAAGCTAAATCTAACTCCAACCCTACACCTTACCCTAACACGTACACTAATCTTAACCCGTACACTAACACTGACCCATTCCCGCAAATGTATTTTGACCCTAAAACATTTCCGTACCCTCCCCTGTAACCTAAACCTTACCCGGTCACTAACCCTAACCCTAGCTCTAAATCTAACCTTAACGCCAAACCTACACCTTACCCTAAACAATACCCTAAACTTAAACCGTACACTGACACTAACCAGTGCCCTGAAACGTACCCTGACCCTAACACTTTTCCATACCCTCACCTGCACGCTAAACCTAATCGTTAGGTAACCCTAACTGTAGACTTAAACCTAACCCTAACACCAACCCTACACCCTATTCTAACCCGTACCCTATATTTAACCCTAACACTAACCCATGCCCTCACACGTACTTTGACACTAAAACGTCTCCATACACTCACATGTACCATAAGCCTTAATCATTCACTAAACCTATCCCTAACCCTAACGCCAACCCTAACCATTACCCTAACCCATACCCTAATCCTAACCATACATTAACACTAACACGTTTCCTAACACATAACCTGACCCAAATGCTTTTCCGTACCCTCAACTGTACCCTAAAACTTACCCGTTCACTAACCCTAAGCCTAGCCCTAAACCTAACCCTAACCCCAACCCCACACCTTACCCTAAACTGTACGCTAATCCTGACACGTACACTGACACTAACAGGTGTCCTAACACATACCCTGACTCTAAAAGGTTTCCGTACCCTCACCTGTACCCTGAACCTTACTGGTTCACTAACCGTAACCTAGCCCTAAACATAACGCTAACACCAACCCTACACTATACCCTAACCTGTACACTAATCTTGACCCATACACCAAAATTATGCAATGCCATCACACGTACTTTGACACTAACACGTATCCGTACACTCATGTACCATAAAACTTACCTGTTCGCTAACTCTAACCGTAGCCCTAAACTTAACCCTAACGCCAACCCTACACATTACCCTAACCCGTACCCTAATCCTAACCCATACACTAACACTACACGTGCCCTAACAGGTACCCTGACCATAACAGTTTTCCGTACACTCACCTGTACCCTAAACCATACCGTTTGCTATCCTTAACCCTAGACCTAAACGTAAAGCTAACCCCATCCCTGAACCTTACCCTAACGCGTACCCAATCCTAACCAGTACACTAACACTAATCCGTGCCTTAACACTTACCCTGACCCTAACACTTTTCCATACCCACACCTGAACCCTAAACCTTACCATTCACTAACCCTAACCCTAGGTCTAAAGCTAACCCTAAACGCAACCCCAACCCTACACCTAACCCTAACATGTACCGTAATCCTAATCCTTAAACTAACACTAAGCTGTGCCCTAACACGAACCCTCGCCCTAACGCATTTCCATACGCTCACCTGTCCTCTAATGTTACCTATTCGCTAACCCTAACACTAGTCCTAAACATAAACCTAACCCCAACCCTACACCTTACCCTAACCCATACCCTAATCATAACCCATACACTAACACTAAATCGTGCCCTAACACCTACCCTAACCCTACCCCTAACCCTAACCCTAACCCTAACACTAACCCTAACACTAACCCTAAACTTTACCATTTGTTAACCATAACCCAAGCCCCAAACCTAAACCTAACTACAACCCTACTCCTTACCCTAACACGTACACTAATCTTAACCCGTACACTAACACTAACCCAATACCGCACACGTACTTTGACAATAAGACATTTCCATATGCTCAGCTGTAACCTAAACCTTACGCATTCACTAAACTTAACCCCACCCCTAACACTAACCATAACGCCAACCCTACCAATTACCCTAACCCGTACCCTAATCCTAACCTGTAAACCCACACTAAACCCTGCCCTAACACCACTACACTAACACTAATCCGTGCCTTAACACTTACCCTGACCCTAACACTTTTCCGTACCCTTACCTGTAACCTACACCTTACCGTTCGCTAACCCTAACCCTAGCCCTAAACGTAGACCAAACCCCAACCGTACACCTTACCCTAACCCGTATGCTAATCCTAAGCCATACACTAACACTGACACGTGTCCTAACACATACACTAACCCTAACACTTTTCTGTACCATCACCTGTACCCTAAACCTGACATATCACTAACCCTAACCCTAGCCATAAAGCTAACCCTAACCCTAACCCCAACCCTAAACCTTACCCAAACCGTACCCTAATCCTAACCAGTATACTAATACTAAGCCATGTCCTGACACGTACCCTGACCCTAACACTTTTCCGTACCCTCACCTGTACCCTAAACCTTACCCATTCGCTAACCCTAACCCTAGCCCTAGCCCTAGCCCTAACCCTAACCCCAACTCTACCCCTTACCCTCACCCGTACCCTAATCCCAACCCATACACTAACATTAACCCATGCCCTAACACGTACCCTGACCCTAACACTTTTCCGTATCCTCTCCTGTACCCTAAATCTTACAGTTCGCTAACCCTAACCCTAGCCCTAAACATAACTCTCACACCAACCTCACAGCATACCCTAACCTGTACACTAAACTTAACCCGTACAAAAAAACTAACCCATGCCCTCACATGTACTTTGACGGTAACACGTTTCCGTACGCTCCCGTGTACCGTAAACCTTACCCGTTTGCTAACTCTAACCGTAGCCCTAACCCTAACCATAACAACAACCCTACCCATTTCCCTAAACTGTACCCTAATCCTTACCCGTACACTAACACTAATCCATGCCCTAACACGTACCCTGACCCTAACACTTTTCCATACCCACTCCTGTACCCTAAATCTTACCATTCACTAACCCTAACCCTATGTCTAAACCTAACCCTAACCCCAACCCTACACCTAACCCTAACACGTACCCTAATCCGAATCCGTACACTAACACTAACCTGTGCCCTAACATGAACCCTGACCCAAACTCATTTCCATAAGCTCACCTGTACCCTAAATGTTACCTATTCGCTAACCCTAACCCCAACCCTACACCTAAACAAAACCCCAACCCTACACCTTTCCCTAACCCATACCCTAATCCTGACCCGTACACTAACACTAACCCGTGCCCTAACACGTATCCTGACCCTAACACTTTTCCGTATCCTCTCCAGTACCCTAAATCTTACCGTTCGCTAAACCTAGCCCTTTCCCTAAACATAACGCTAACACCCACCTTACTCCATACACTAACCCATACACTAATCTTACCCCGTACACCAAAATGAAGCAATGCCCTCACATGTACTTTGACACTAACACGTTTCCGTACCCTCCTGTGTACCGACAACCTTACCTGTTCGCTAACACTAACCCTAGGTCTAAGCCTAACACTATCCACAACCCTACACCAAATCCTAAGCCGTACCCTAATCCTAATCCGTACAATAACACTAACCTGTGCCCTAACACCAAGCCTGACCCTAACTCGTTTCCATATGCTTACCTGTACCCTGAATGTTACCTATTCGCTAACCCTAACCCTAACCCTAAACCTAACCCTAACCCCAATCCTACACCTTACCCTAATCCGTACTGTAATCCTAACCCGTACCCTATACTAATCCGTGCCCTGACACATACATGGACCATAACACTTTTCTGTAACCTCACCTGTACCCTAAACCTTACATTTCGCCAACCCTAACCGTAGCCCTAAAGCTAAATCTAACTCCAACCCTACACCTTACCCTAACACGTACACTAATCTTAACCCGTACACTAACACTGACCCATTCCCGCAAATGTATTTTGACCCTAAAACATTTCCGTACCCTCCCCTGTAACCTAAACCTTACCCGGTCGCTAACCCTAACCCTAGCTCTAAATCTAACCTTAACGCCAAACCTACACCTTACCCTAAACAATACCCTAAACTTAAACCGTACACTGACACTAACCAGTGCCCTGAAACGTACCCTGACCCTAACACTTTTCCATACCCTCACCTGCACGCTAAACCTAATCGTTAGGTAACCCTAACTGTAGACTTAAACCTAACCCTAACACCAACCCTACACCCTATTCTAACCCGTACCCTATATTTAACCCTAACACTAACCCATGCCCTCACACGTACTTTGACACTAAAACGTCTCCATACACTCACATGTACCATAAGCCTTAATCATTCACTAAACCTATCCCTAACCCTAACGCCAACCCTAACCATTACCCTAACCCATACCCTAATCCTAACCATACATTAACACTAACACGTTTCCTAACACATAACCTGACCCAAATGCTTTTCCGTACCCTCAACTGTACCCTAAAACTTACCCGTTCACTAACCCTAAGCCTAGCCCTAAACCTAACCCTAACCCCAACCCCACACCTTACCCTAAACTGTACGCTAATCCTGACACGTTCACTGACACTAACAGGTGTCCTAACACATACCCTGACTCTAAAAGGTTTCCGTACCCTCACCTGTACCCTGAACCTTACTGGTTCACTAACCGTAACCTAGCCCTAAACATAACGCTAACACCAACCCTACACTATACCCTAACCTGTACACTAATCTTGACCCATACACCAAAATTATGCAATGCCATCACACGTACTTTGACACTAACACGTATCCGTACACTCATGTACCATAAAACTTACCTGTTCGCTAACTCTAACCGTAGCCCTAAACTTAACCCTAACGCCAACCCTACACATTACCCTAACCCGTACCCTAATCCTAACCCATACACTAACACTACACGTGCCCTAACAGGTACCCTGACCATAAAAGTTTTCCGTACACTCACCTGTACCCTAAACCATACCGTTTGCTATCCTTAACCCTAGACCTAAACGTAAAGCTAACCCCATCCCTGAACCTTACCCTAACGCGTACCCAATCCTAACCAGTACACTAACACTAATCCGTGCCTTAACACTTATCCTGACCCTAACACTTTTCCATACCCACACCAGAACCCTAAACCTTACCATTCACTAACCCTAACCCTAGGTCTAAACCTAACCCTAAACGCAACCCCAACCCTACACCTAACCCTAACATGTACCGTAATCCTAATCCTTAAACTAACACTAAGCTGTGCCCTAACACGAACCCTGGCCCTAACGCATTTCCATACGCTCACCTGTACTCTAATGTTACCTATTCGCTAACCCTAACACTAGTCCTAAACATAAACCTAATCCCAACCCTACACCTTACCCTAACCCATACCCTAATCATAACCTATACACTAACACTAACTCGTGCCCTAACACCTACCCTAACCCTACCCCTAATCCTACCCCTAACCCTAACCCTAACCCTAACACTAACCCTAACAATAACGCTAAACTTTACCATTTGTTAACCATAACCCAAGCCCCAAACCTAAACCTAACTACAACCCTACTCCTTACCCTAACATGTACACTAATCTTAACCCGTACACTAACACTAACCCAATACCGCACACGTACTTTGACAATAAGACATTTCCATATGCTCAGCTGTAACCTAAACCTTACGCATTCACTAAAGTTAACCCCACCCCTAACACTAACCATAACGCCAACCCTACCAATTACCCTAATCCGTACCCTAATCCTAACCTGTAAACCCACACTAAACCCTGCCCTAACACGTACCCTGACCCTAACACTTTTCCGTAACCTTACCTGTAACCTACACCTTACCGTTCGCTAACCCTAACCCTAGCCCTAAACGTAGACCAAACCCCAACCGTACACCTTACCCTAACCCGTATGCTAATCCTAAGCCATACACTAACACTGACACGTGTCCTAACACATACACTAACCCTAACACTTTCTGTACCATCACCTGTACCCTAAACCTGACATTTCGCTAACCCTAACCCTAGCCATAAAGCTAACCGTAACCCTAACCCCAACCCTAAACCTTACCCAAACCGTACCCTAATCCTAACCAGTATACTAATACTAAGCCATGTCCTGACACGTACCCTGACCCTAACACTTTTCCGTACCCTCACCTGTACCCTAAACCTTACCCATTCGCTAACCCTAACCCTAGCCCTAGCCCTAGCCCTAACCCCAACTCTACCCCTTACCCTCACCCGTACCCTAATCCCAACCCATACACTAACATTAACCCATGCCCTAACACGTACCCTGACCCTAACACTTTTCCGTATCCTCTCCTGTACCCTAAATCTTACAGTTCGCTAACCCTAACCCTAGCCCTAAACAGAACTCTCACACCAACCTCACAGCATACCCTAACCTGTACACTAAACTTAACCCGTACAAAAAAACTAACCCATGCCCTCACATGTACTTTGACGGTAACACGTTTCCGTACGCTCCCGTGTACCGTAAACCTTACCCGTTTGCTAACTCTAACCCTAGCCCTAACCCTAACCATAACAACAACCCTACCCATTTCCTTAACCTGTATCCTAATCCTTACCCGTACACTAACACTAATCCATGCCCTAACACGTACCCTGACCCTAACACTTTTCCATACCCACTCCTGTACCCTAAATCTTACCATTCACTAACCCTAACCCTATGTCTAAACCTAACCCTAACCCCAACCCTACACCTAACCCTTACACGTACCCTAATCCGAATCCGTACACTAACACTAACCTGTGCCCTAACATGAACCCTGACCCTAACTCGTTTCCATTAGCTCACCTGTACCCTAAATGTTACCTATTCGCTAACCCTAACCCCAACCCTACTCCTAAACATAACCCCAACCCTACACCTTTCCCTAACCCATACCCTAATCCTGACCCGTACACTAACACTAACCCGTGCCCTAACACGTACCCTGACCCTAACACTTTTCCGTATCCTCTCCAGTACCCTAAATCTTACCGTTCGCTAAACCTAGCCCTTTCCCTAAACATAACGCTAACACCCACCTTACACCATACACTAACCCATACAGTAATCTTACCCCGTACACCAAAATGAAACAATGCCCTCACATGTACTTTGACACTAACACGTTTCCGTACCCTCCTGTGTACCGACAACCTTACCTGTTCGCTAACACTAACCCTAGGTCTAAGCCTAACACTATCCACAACCCTACACAAAATCCTAAGCCGTACCCTAATCCTAATCCGTACAATAACACTAACCTGTGCCGTAACACCAAGCCTGACCCTAACTCGTTTCCATATGCTTACCTGTACCCTGAATGTTACCTATTCGCTAACCTTAACCCTAACCCTAAACCTAACCCTAAACCCAATCCTACACCTTACCCTAATCCGTACTGTAATCCTAACCCGTACCCTATACTAATCCGTGCCCTGACACATACATGGACCATAACACTTTTCTGTAACCTCACCTGTACCCTAAACCTTACATTTCGCCAACACTAACCGTAGCCCTAAAGCTAAATCTAACTCCAACCCTACACCTTACCCTAACACGTACACTAATCTTAACCCGTACACTAACACTGACCCATTCCCGCAAATGTATTTTGACCCTAAAACATTTCCGTACCCTCCCCTGTAACCTAAACCTTACCCGGTCGCTAACCCTAACCCTAGCTCTAAATCTAACCTTAACGCCAACCCTACACCTTACCCTAAACAATACCCTAAACCTAAACCGTACACTGACACTAACCAGTGCCCTGAAACGTACCCTGACCCTAACACTTTTCCATACCCTCACCTGCACGCTAAACCTAATCGTTAGGTAACCCTAACTGTAGACTTAAACCTAACCCTAACACCAAACCTACACCCTATTCTAACCCGTACCCTATATTTAACCCTAACACTAACCCATGCCCTCACACGTACTTTGACACTAAAACGTCTCCATACACTCACATGTACCATAAGCCTTAATCATTCACTAAACCTATCCCTAACCCTAACGCCAACCCTAACCATTACCCTAACCCATACCCTAATCCTAACCATACATTAACACTAACACGTTTCCTAACACATAACCTGACCCAAATGCTTTTCCGTACCCTCAACTGTACCCTAAAACTTACCCGTTCACTAACCCTAAGCCTAGCCCTAAACCTAACCCTAACCCCAACCCCACACCTTACCCTAAACTGTACGCTAATCCTGACACGTACACTGACACTAACAGGTGTCCTAGCACATACCCTGACTCTAAAAGGTTTCCGTACCCTCACCTGTACCCTGAACCTTACTGGTTCACTAACCGTAACCTAGCCCTAAACATAACGCTAACACCAACCCTACACTATACCCTAACCTGTACACTAATCTTGACCCATACACCAAAATTATGCAATGCCATCACACGTACTTTGACACTAACAAGTTTCCGTACACTCATGTACCATAAAACTTACCTGTTCGCTAACTCTAACCGTAGCCCTAAACTTAACCCTAATGCCAACCCTACACATTACCCTAACCCGTACCCTAATCCTAACCCATACACTAACACTACACGTGACCTAACAGGTACCCTGACCATAACAGTTTTCCGTACACTCACCTGTACCCTAAACCATACCGTTTGCTATCCTTAACCCTAGACCTAAACGTAAAGCTAAACCCATCCCTAAACCTTACCCTAACGCGTACCCAATCCTAACCAGTACACTAACACTAATCCGTGCCTTAACACTTACCCTGACCCTAACACTTTTCCATACCCACACCTGAACCCTAAACCTTACCATTCACTAACCCTAACCCTAGGTCTAAACCTAAGCCTAAACGCAACCCCAACCCTACACCTAACCCTAACATGTACCGTAATCCTAATCCTTAAACTAACACTAAGCTGTGCCCTAACACAAACCCTGGCCCTAACGCATTTCCATACGCTCACCTGTACTCTAATGTTACCTATTCGCTAACCCTAACACTAGTCCTAAACCTAAACCTAACCCCAACCCTACACCTTACCCTAACCCATACCCTAATCATAACCCATACACTAACACTAACTCGTGCCCTAACACCTACCCTAACCCTACCCCTAACCCTAACCCTAACCCTAACACTAACCCTAACACTAACCCTAAACTTTACCATTTGTTAACCATAACCCAAGCCCCAAACCTAAACCTAACTACAACCCTACTCCTTACCCTAACACGTACACTAATCTTAACCCGTACACTAACACTAACCCAATACCGCACACGTACTTTGACAATAAGACATTTCCATATGCTCAGCTGTAACCTAAACCTTACGCATTCACTAAACTTAACCCCACCCCTAACACTAACCATAACGCCAACCCTACCAATTACCCTAACCCGTACCCTAATCCTAACCTGTAAACCCACACTAAACCCTGCCCTAACACCACTACACTAACACTAATCCGTGCCTTAACACTTACCCTGACCCTAACACTTTTCCGTACCCTTACCTGTAACCTACACCTTACCGTTCGCTAACCCTAACCCTAGCCCTAAACGTAGACCAAACCCCAACCGTACACCTTACCCTAACCCGTATGCTAATCCTAAGCCATACACTAACACTGACACGTGTCCTAACACATACACTAACCCTAACACTTTTCTGTACCATCACCTGTACCCTAAACCTGACATTTCACTAACCCTAACCCTAGCCATAAAGCTAACCCTAACCCTAACCCCAACCCTAAACCTTACCCAAACCGTACCCTAATCCTAACCAGTATACTAATACTAAGCCATGTCCTGACACGTACCCTGACCCTAACACTTTTCCGTACCCTCACCTGTACCCTAAACCTTACCCATTCGCTAACCCTAACCCTAGCCCTAGCCCTAGCCCTAACCCTAACCCCAACTCTACCCCTTACCCTCACCCGTACCCTAATCCCAACCCATACACTAACATTAACCCATGCCCTAACACGTACCCTGACCCTAACACTTTTCCGTATCCTCTCCTGTACCCTAAATCTTACAGTTCGCTAACCCTAACCCTAGCCCTAAACATAACTCTCACACCAACCTCACAGCATACCCTAACCTGTACACTAAACTTAACCCCTACAAAAAAACTAACCCATGCCCTCACATGTACTTTGACGGTAACACGTTTCCGTACGCTCCCGTGTACCGTAAACCTTACCCGTTTGCTAACTCTAACCGTAGCCCTAACCCTAACCATAACAACAACCCTACCCATTTCCCTAACCTGTACCCTAATCCTTACCCGTACACTAACACTAATCAATGCCCTAACACGTACCCTGACTCTAACACTTTTCCATACCCACTCCTGTACCCTAAATCATACCATTCACTAACCCTAACCCTATGTCTAAACCTAACCCTAACCCCAACCCTACACCTAACCCTAACACGTACCCTAATCCGAATCCGTACACTAACACTAACCCGTGCCCTAACTCGTACCCTGACCCTAAAACTTTTCCGTATCCTCTCCAGTACCCTAAATCTTACCGTTCGCTAAACCTAGCCCTTTCCCTAAACATAACGCTAACACCCACCTTACAATATACCCTAACCAATACAGTAATCTTACCCCGTACACCAAAATTAAGCAACGCCCTCACATGTACTTTGACACTAACACGTTTCCGTACCCTCCTGTGTACCGTAAGCCTTACCTGTTCGCTAACACTAACCCTAGGTCTAAGCCTCACACTATCAACAACCCTACACAAAATCCTAACCCGTACCCTTATCCTAATCCGTACAATAACACTAACCTGTGCCCTAACACCTAGCCTGACCCTAACTCGTTTCCATATGCTTACCTGTACCCTGAATGTTACCTATTCGCTAACCCTAACCCTAACCCTAAACGTAACCCTAACCCCAATCCTACACCTTACCCTAATCCGTACTGTAATCCTAACCCGTATCCTAATACTAATCCGTGCCATGACACATACATGGACCATAACAATTTTCTGTAACCTCACCTGTACCCTAAACCTTACATTTCGCCAACCCTAACATTAGCCCTAAAGCTAAATCTAACTCCAACCCTACAACTTACCCTAACACGTACACTAATCTTAACCCGTACACTAACACTGACCCATTCCCGCAAATGTATTTTGACCCTAAAACATTTCCGTACCCTCCCCTGTAACCTAAACCTTACCCGGTCGCTAACCCTAACCCTAGCTCTAAATCTAACCCTAATGCCAACCCTACACGTTACCCTAAACAATACCCTAAACCTAAACCGTACACTGACACTAACCAGTGCCCTGAAACGTACCCTGACCCTAACACTTTTCCATACCCTCACCTGCATGCTAAACCTCATCGTTAGGTAACCCTAACTGTAGACTTAAACCTAACCCTAACACCAACCCTACACCCTATTCTAACCCGTACCCTATATTTAACCCTAACACTAACCCATGCCCTCACACGTACTATGACACTAAAACGTCTCCATACACTCACATGTACCATAAGCCTTAACCGTTCACTAAACCTATCCCTAACCATAACGCCAACCCTAACCATTACCCTAACCCATACCCTAATCCTAACCATACATTAACACTAACACGTTTCCTAACACATAACCTGACCCAAATGCTTTTCCGTACCCTCAACTGTACCCTAAAACTTACCAGTTCACTAACCCTAAGCCTAGCCCTAAACCTAACCCTAACCCCAACCCCACACTTTACCCTAAACTGTACGCTAATCCTGACACGTACACTGACACTAACAGGTGTCCTAACACATACCCTGACTCTAAAAGGTTTCCGTACCCTCACCTGTACCCTGAACCTTACTGGTTCACTAACCGTAAACCTAGCCCTAAACATAACGCTAACACCAACCCTACACCATACCCTAACCCGTACACTAATCTTGACCCGTACACCAAAATTATGCAATGCCATCACACGTACTTTGACACTAACACGTTTCCGTACACTCATGTACCATAAAACTTACCTGTTCGCTAACTCTAACCCTAGCCCTAAACTTAACACTAACGCCAACCCTACACATTACCCTAACCCGTACCCTAATCATAACCCATACACTAACACTACACGTGCCCTAACCGGTACCCTGACCATAACAGTTTTCCGTACACTCACCTGTACCCTAAACCATACCGTTTGCTATCCTTAACCCTAAACGTAAACGTAAAGCTAACCCCATCCCTAAACCTTACCCTAACGCATACCCAATCCTAACCAGTACACTAACACTAATCCATGCCTTAACACTTACCCTGAACCTAACACTTTTCCATACCCACACCTGAACCCTAAACCTTACCATTCACTAACCCTAACCCTAGGTCTAAACCTAACCCTAAACGCAACCCCAACCCTACACCTAACCCTAACATGTACCGTAATCCTAATCCTTAAACTAACACTAAGCTGTGCCCTAACACGAACCATGGCCCTAACGCATTTCCATACGCTCACCTGTACTCTAATGTTACCTATTCGCTAACCCTAACACTAGCCCTAAACCTAAACCTAACCCCAACCCTACACCTTACCCTAACCCATACCCTAATCATAACCCATACACTAACACTAACTCGTGCCCTAACACCTACACAAACCCTACCCCTAACCCTACCCCTAACCCTAACCCTAACCCTAACACTAACCCTAACACTAACCCTAAACTTTACCATTTGTTAACCATAACCCTAGCCCCAAACCTAAACCTAACTACAACCCTACTCCTTACCCTAACACGTACACTAATCTTAACCCGTACACTAACACTAACCCAATACCGCACACGTACTTTGACGGTAAGACATTTCCATATGCTCAGCTGTAACCTAAACCTTACGCATTCACTAAACTTAACCCCACCCCTAACACTAACAATAACGCCAAACCTACCAATTACTCTAACCCGTACCCTAATCCTAACCTGTAAACCCACACTAAACCCTGCCCTAACACGTACCCTGACCCTAACACTTTTCCGTAACCTCACCTGTAACCTACACCTTACCGTTCGCTAACCCTAACCCTAGCCCTAAACCTAGACCAAACCCCAACCGTACACCTTACCCTAACCCGTATGCTAATCCTAAGCCATACACTAACACTGACACGTGTCCTAACACATACACTAACCCTAACACTTTTCTGTACCATCACCTGTACCCTAAACTTGACATTTCGCTAACCCTAACCCTAGCCATAAAGCTAACCCTAACCCCAACCCTAAACCTTACCCAAACCGTACCCTAATCCTAACCAGTATATTAATACTAAGCCATGTCCTGACACGTACCCTGACCCTAACACTTTTCCGTACCCTCACCTGTACCCTAAACCTTACCCATTCTTTAACCCTAACCCTAGCCCTAGCCCTAGCCCTAACCCTAACCCAAACCCTACCCCTTACCCTCACCCGTACCCTAATCCCAACCCATACACTAACATTAACCCATGCCCTAACACGTACCCTGACCCTAACACTTTTCCGTGTCCTCTCCTGTACCCTAAATCTTACCGTTCGCTAACCCTAACCCTAGCCCTAAACATAACTCTCACACCAACCTCACAGCATACCCTAACCCGTACACTAAACTTAACCCGTACAAAAAAGCTAACCCATGCCCTCACATGTACTTTGATGGTAGCACGGTTCCGTACGCTCCCGTGTACCGTAAACCTTACCCGTTTGCTAACTCTAACCCTAGCCCTAACCCTAACCATAACAACAACCCTACCCATTTCCCTAACCTGTACCCTAATCCTTACCCGTACACTAACACTAATCCATGCCCTAACACGTACCCTGACCCTAACACTTTTCCATACCCACTCCTGTACCCTAAATCTTACCATTCACTAACCCTAACCCTATGTCTAAACCTAACCCTAACCCCAACCCTACACCTAACCCTAACACATACCCTAATCCGAATCCGTACACTAACACTAACCTGTCCCCTAACATGAACCCTGACCCTAACTCGTTTCCATAAGCTCACCTGTACCCTAAATGTTACCTATTCGCTAACCCTAACCCCAACCCTACACCTAAACATAACCCCAACCCTACACCTTTCCCTAACCCATACCCTAATCCTGACCCGTACACTAACACTAACCCGTGCCCTAACACGTACCCTGACCCTAACACTTTTCCGTATCCTCTCCAGTACCCTAAATCTTACCGTTCGCTAAACCTAGCCCTTTCCCTAAACATAACGCTAACACCCACCTTACACCATACACTAACCCATACACTAATCTTACCCCGTACACCAAAATGAAGCAATGCCCTCACATGTACTTTGACACTAACACGTTTCCGTACCCTCCTGTGTACCGACAACCTTACCTGTTCGCTAACACTAACCCTAGGTCTAAGCCTAACACTATCCACAACCCTACACAAAATCCTAAGCCGTACCCTAATCCTAATCCGTACAATAACACTAACCTGTGCCCTAACAACAAGCCTGACCCTAACTCGTTTCCATATGCTTACCTGTACCCTGAATGTTACCTATTCGCTAACCCTAACCCTAACCCTAAACCTAACCCTAACCCCAATCCTACACCTTACCCTAATCCGTACTGTAATCCTAACCCATACCCTATACTAATCTGTGCCCTGACACATACATGGACCATAACACTTTTCTGTAACCTCATCTGTACCCTAAACCTTACATTTCGCCAACCCTAACCGTAGCCCTAAAGCTAAATCTAACTCCAACCCTACACCTTACCCTAACACGTACACTAATCTTAACCCGTACACTAACACTGACCCATTCCCGCAAATGTATTTTGACCCTAAAACATTTCCGTACCCTCCCCTGTAACCTAAACCTTACCCGGTCGCTAACCCTAACCCTAGCTCTAAATCTAACCCTAACGCCAACCCTACACCTTACCCTAAACAATACCCTAAACCTAAACCGTACACTGACACTAACCAGTGCCCTGAAACGTACCCTGACCCTAACACTTTTCCATACCCTCACCTGCACGCTAAACCTAATCGTTAGGTAACCCTAACTGTAGACTTAAACCTAACCCTAACACCAACCCTACACCCTATTCTAACCCGTACCCTATATTTAACCCTAACACTAACCCATGCCCTCACACGTACTATGACACTAAAACGTCTCCATACACTCACATGTACCATAAGCCTTAACCGTTCACTAAACCTATCCCTAACCCTAACGCCAACCCTAACCATTACCCTAACCCATACCCTAATCCTAACCATACATTAACACTAACACGTTTCCTAACACATAACCTGACCCAAATGCTTTTCCGTACCCTCAACTGTACCCTAAAACTTACCCGTTCACTAACCCTAAGCCTAGCCCTAAACCTAACCCTAACCCCAACCCCACACCTTACCCTAAACTGTACGCTAATCCTGACACGTACACTGACACTAACAGGTGTCCTAACACATACCCTGACTCTAAAAGGTTTCCGTACCCTCACCTGTACCCTGAACCTTACTGGTTCACTAACCGTAACCTAGCCCTAAACATAACGCTAACACCAACCCTACACCATACCCTAACCTGTACACTAATCTTGACCCATACACCAAAATTATGCAATGCCATCACACGTACTTTGACACTAACACGTATCCGTACACTCATGTACCATAAAACTTACCTGTTCGCTAACTCTAACCGTAGCCCTAAACTTAACCCTAACGCCAACCCTACACATTACCCTAACCCGTACCCTAATCCTAACCCATACACTAACACTACACGTGCCCTAACAGGTACCCTGACCATAAAAGTTTTCCGTACACTCACCTGTACCCTAAACCATACCGTTTGCTATCCTTAACCCTAGACCTAAACGTAAAGCTAACCCCATCCCTGAACCTTACCCTAACGCGTACCCAATCCTAACCAGTACACTAACACTAATCCGTGCCTTAACACTTATCCTGACCCTAACACTTTTCCATACCCACACCAGAACCCTAAACCTTACCATTCACTAACCCTAACCCTAGGTCTAAACCTAACCCTAAACGCAACCCCAACCCTACACCTAACCCTAACATGTACCGTAATCCTAATCCTTAAACTAACACTAAGCTGTGCCCTAACACGAACCCTGGCCCTAACGCATTTCCATACGCTCACCTGTACTCTAATGTTACCTATTCGCTAACCCTAACACTAGCCCTAAACATAAACCTAATCCCAACCCTACACCTCACCCTAACCCATACCCTAATCATAACCCATACACTAACACTAACTCGTGCCCTAACACCTACCCAAACGCTACCCCTAACCCTACCCCTAACCCTAACCCTAACCCTAACACTAACCCTAACACTAACCCTAAACTTTACCATTTGTTAACCATAACCCTAGCCCCAAACCTAAACCTAACTACAACCCTACTCCTTACCCTAACACGTACACTAATCTTAACCCGTACACTAACACTAACCCAATACCGCACACGTACTTTGACGGTAAGACATTTCCATATGCTCAGCTGTAACCTAAACCTTACGCATTCACTAAACTTAACCCCACCCCTAACACTAACCATAACGCCAAACCTACCAATTACTCTAACCCGTACCCTAATCCTAACCTGTAAACCCACACTAAACCCTGCCCTAACACGTACCCTGACCCTAACACTTTTCCGTAACCTCACCTGTAACCTACACCTTACCGTTCGCTAACCCTAACCCTAGCCCTAAACCTAGACCAAACCCCAACCGTACACCTTACCCTAACCCGTATGCTAATCCTAAGCCATACACTAACACTGACACGTGTCCTAACACATACACTAACCCTAACACTTTTCTGTACCATCACCTGTAACCTAAACTTGACATTTCGCTAACCCTAACCCTAGCCATAAAGCTAACCCTAACCCCAACCCTAAACCTTACCCAAACCGTACCCTAATCCTAACCAGTATACTAATACTAAGCCATGTCCTGACACGTACCCTGACCCTAACACTTTTCCGTACCCTCACCTGTACCCTAAACCTTACCCATTCTTTAACCCTAACCCTAGCCCTAGCCCTAGCCCTTACCCTAACCCAAACCTTACCCCTTACCCTCACCCGTACCCTAATCCCAACCCATACACTAACATTAACCCATGCCCTAACACGTACCCTGACCCTAACACTATTCCGTGTCCTCTCCTGTACCCTAAATCTTACTGATCGCTAACCCTAACCCTAGCCCTAAACATAACTCTCACACCAACCTCACAGCATACCCTAACCCGTACACTAAACTTAACCCGTACAAAAAAACTAACCCATGCCCTCACATGTACTTTGATGGTAACACGTTTCCGTACGCTCCCGTGTACCGTAAACCTTACCCGTTTGCTAACTCTAACCCTAGCCCTAACCCTAACCATAACAACAACCCTACCCATTTCCCTAACCTGTACCCTAATCCTTACCCGTACACCAACACTAATCCATGCCCTAACACGTACCCTGACCCTAACACTTTTCCATACCCACTCCTGTACCCTAAATCTTACCATTCACTAACCCTAACCCTATGTCTAAACCTAACCCTAACCCCAACCCTACACCTAACCCTAACACGTACCCTAATCCGAATCCGTACACTAACACTAACCTGTGCCCTAACATGAACCCTGACCCTAACTCGTTTCCATAAGCTCACCTGTACCCTAAATGTTACCTATTCGCTAACCCTAACCCCAACCCTACACCTAAACATAACCCCAACCCTACACCTTTCCCTAACCCATACCCTAATCCTGACCCGTACACTAACACTAACCCATGCCCTAACACGTACCCTGACCCTAACACTTTTCCGTATCCTCTCCAGTACCCTAAATCTTACCGTTCGCTAAACCTAGCCCTTTCCCTAAACATAACGCTAACACCCACCTTACACCATACACTAACCCATACACTAATCTTACCCCGTACACCAAAATGAAGCAATGCCCTCACATGTACTTTGACACCAACACGTTTCCGTACCCTCCTGTGTACCGACAACCTTACCTGTTCGCTAACACTAACCCTAGGTCTAAGCCTAACACTATCCACAACCCTACACAAAATCCTAAGCCGTACCCTAATCCTAATCCGTACAATAACACTAACCTGTGCCCTAACAACAAGCCTGACCCTAACTCGTTTCCATATGCTTACCTGTACCCTGAATGTTACCTATTCGCTAACCCTAACCCTAACCCTAAACCTAACCCTAACCCCAATCCTACACCTTACCCTAATCCGTACTGTAATCCTAACCCATACCCTATACTAATCTGTGCCCTGACACATACATGGACCATAACACTTTTCTGTAACCTCATCTGTACCCTAAACCTTACATTTCGCCAACCCTAACCGTAGCCCTAAAGCTAAATCTAACTCCAACCCTACACCTTACCCTAACACGTACACTAATCTTAACCCGTACACTAACACTGACCCATTCCCGCAAATGTATTTTGACCCTAAAACATTTCCGTACCCTCCCCTGTAACCTAAACCTTACCCGGTCGCTAACCCTAACCCTAGCTCTAAATCTAACCCTAACGCCAACCCTACACCTTACCCTAAACAATACCCTAAACCTAAACCGTACACTGACACTAACCAGTGCCCTGAAACGTACCCTGACCCTAACACTTTTCCATACCCTCACCTGCACGCTAAACCTAATCGTTAGGTAACCCTAACTGTAGACTTAAACCTAACCCTAACACCAACCCTACACCCTATTCTAACCCGTACCCTATATTTAACCCTAACACTAACCCATGCCCTCACACGTACTATGACACTAAAACGTCTCCATACACTCACATGTACCATAAGCCTTAACCGTTCACTAAACCTATCCCTAACCCTAACGCCAACCCTAACCATTACCCTAACCCATACCCTAATCCTAACCATATATTAACACTAACACGTTTCCTAACACATAACCTGACCCAAATGCTTTTCCGTACCCTCAACTGTACCCTAAAACTTACCCGTTCACTAACCCTAAGCCTAGCCCTAAACCTAACCCTAACCCCAACCCCACACCTTACCCTAAACTGTACGCTAATCCTGACACGTACACTGACACTAACAGGTGTCCTAACACATACCCTGACTCTAAAAGGTTTCCGTACCCTCACCTGTACCCTGAACCTTACTGGTTCACTAACCGTAACCCTAGCCCTAAACATAACGCTAACACCAACCCTACACCATACCCTAACCCGTACACTAATCTTGACCCGTACACCAAAATTATGCAATGCCATCACACGTACTTTGACACTAACACGTTTCCGTACACTCATGTACCATAAAACTTACCTGTTCGCTAACTCTAACCCTAGCCCTAAACTTAACCCTAACGCCAACCCTACACATTACCCTAACCCGTACCCTAATCATAACCCATACACTAACACTACACGTGCCCTAACCGGTACCCTGACCATAACAGTTTTCCGTACACTCACCTGTACCCTAAACCATACCGTTTGCTATCCTTAACCCTAAACGTAAACGTAAAGCTAACCCCATCCCTAAACCTTACCCTAACGCATACCCAATCCTAACCAGTACACTAACACTAATCCGTGCCTTAACACTTACCCTGACCCTAACACTTTTCCATACCCACACCTGAACCCTAAACCTTACCATTCACTAACCCTAACCCTAGGTCTAAACCTAACCCTAAACGCAACCCCAACCCTACACCTAACCCTAACATGTACCGTAATCCTAATCCTTAAACTAACACTAAGCTGTGCCCTAACACGAACCATGGCCCTAACGCATTTCCATACGCTCACCTGTACTCTAATGTTACCTATTCGCTAACCCTAACACTAGCCCTAAACCTAAACCTAACCCCAACCCTACACCTCACCCTAACCCATACCCTAATCATAACCCATACACTAACACTAACTCGTGCCCTAACACCTACCCAAACGCTACCCCTAACCCTACCCCTAACCCTAACCCTAACCCTAACACTAACCCTAACACTAACCCTAAACTTTACCATTTGTTAACCATAACCCTAGCCCCAAACCTAAACCTAACTACAACCCTACTCCTTACCCTAACACGTACACTAATCTTAACCCGTACACTAACACTAACCCAATACCGCACACGTACTTTGACGGTAAGACATTTCCATATGCTCAGCTGTAACCTAAACCTTACGCATTCACTAAAGTTAACCCCACCCCTAACACTAACCATAATGCCAAACCTACCAATTACTCTAACCCGTACCCTAATCCTAACCTGTAAACCCACACTAAACCCTGCCCTAACACGTACCCTGACCCTAACACTTTTCCGTAACCTCACCTGTAACCTACACCTTACCGTTCGCTAACCCTAACCCTAGCCCTAAACCTAGACCAAACCCCAACCGTACACCTTACCCTAACCCGTATGCTAATCCTAAGCCATACACTAACACTGACACGTGTCCTAACACATACACTAACCCTAACACTTTTCTGTACCATCACCTGTACCCTAAACTTGACATTTCGCTAACCCTAACCCTAGCCATACAGCTAACCCTAACCCCAACCCTAAACCTTACCCAAACCGTACCCTAATCCTAACCAGTATACTAATACTAAGCCATGTCCTGACACGTACCCTGACCCTAACACTTTTCCGTACCCTCACCTGTACCCTAAACCTTACCCATTCTTTAACCCTAACCCTAGCCGTAGCCCTAGCCCTAACCCTAACCCAAACCCTACCCCTTACCCTCACCCGTACCCTAATCCCAGCCCATACACTAACATTAACCCATGCCCTAACACGTACCCTGACCCTAACACTTTTCCGTGTCCTCTCCCGTACCCTAAATCTTACCGTTCGCTAACCCTAACCCTAGCCCTAAACATAACTCTCACACCAACCTCACAGCATACCCTAACCCGTACACTAAACGTAACCCGTACAAAAAAACTAACCCATGCCCTCACATGTACTTTGATGGTAACACGTTTCCGTACGCTCCCGTGTACCGTAAACCTTACCCGTTTGCTAACTCTAACCCTAGCCCTAACCCTAACCATAACAACAACCCTACCCATTTCCCTAACCTGTACCCTAATCCTTACCCATACACTAACACTAATCCATGCCCTAACACGTACCCTGACCCTAACACTTTTCCATACCCACTCCTGTACCCTAAATCTTACCATTCACTAACCCTAACCCTATGTCTAAACCTAACCCTAACCCCAACCCTACACCTAACCCTAACACGTACCCTAATCCGAATCCGTACACTAACACTAACCTGTGCCCTAACATGAACCCTGACCCTAACTCGTTTCCATAAGCTCACCTGTACCCTAAATGTTACCTATTCGCTAACCCTAACCCCAACCCTACACCTAAACATAACCCCAACCCTACACCTTTCCCTAACCCATACCCTAATCCTGACCCGTACACTAACACTAACCCGTGCCCTAACACGTACCCTGACCCTAACACTTTTCCGTATCCTCTCCAGTACCCTAAATCTTACCGTTCGCTAAACCTAGCCCTTTCCCTAAACATAACGCTAACACCCACCTTACACCATACACTAACCCATACACTAATCTTACCCCGTACACCAAAATGAAGAAATGCCCTCACATGTACTTTGACACTAACACGTTTCCGTACCCTCCTGTGTACCGACAACCTTACCTGTTCGCTAACACTAACCCTAGGTCTAAGCCTAACACTATCCACAACCCTACACAAAATCCTAACCCGTACCCTAATCCTAATCCGTACAATAACACTAACCTGTGCCCCAACAACAAGCCTGACCCTAACTGGTTTCCATATGCTTACCTGTACCCTGAATGTTACCTATTCGCTAACCCTAACCCTAACCCTAGACCTAACCCTAACCCCAATCCTACACTTTACCCTAATCCGTAGTGTAATCCTAACCCATACCCTATACTAATCTGTGCCCTGACACATACATGGACCATAACACTTTTCTGTAACCTCATCTGTACCCTAAACCTTATATTTCGCCAACCCTAACCGTAGCCCTAAAGCTAAATCTAACTCCAACCCTACACCTTACCCTAACACGTACACTAATCTTAACCCGTACACTAACACTGACCCATTCCCGCAAATGTATTTTGACCCTAAAACATTTCCGTACCCTCCCCTGTAACCTAAACCTTACCCGGTCGCTAACCCTAACCCTAGCTCTAAATCTAACCCTAACGCCAACCCTACACCTTACCCTAAACAATACCCTAAACCTAAACCGTACACTGACACTAACCAGTGCCCTGAAACGTACCCTGACCCTAACACTTTTCCATACCCTCACCTGCACGCTAAACCTAATCGTTAGGTAACCCTAACTGTAGACTTAAACCTAACCCTAACACCAACCCTACACCCTATTCTAACCCGTACCCTATATTTAACCCTAACACTAACCCATGCCCTCACACGTACTTTGACACTAAAACGTCTCCATACACTCACATGTACCATAAGCCTTAATCATTCACTAAATCTATCCCTAAACCTAACGCCAACCCTAACCATTACCCTAACCCATACCCTAATCCTAACCATACATTAACACTAACACGTTTCCTAACACATAACCTGACCCAAATGCTTTTCCGTACCCTCAACTGTACCCTAAAACTTACCCGTTCACTAACCCTAAGCCTAGCCCTAAACCTAACCCTAACCCCAACCCCACACCTTACCCTAAACTGTACGCTAATCCTGACACGTACACTGACACTAACAGGTGTCCTAACACATACCCTGACTCTAAAAGGTTTCCGTACCCTCACCTGTACCCTGAACCTTACTGGTTCACTAACCGTAACCTAGCCCTAAACATAACGCTAACACCAACCCTACACCATACCCTAACCAGTACACTAATCTTGACCCATACACCAAAATTATGCAATGCCATCACACGTACTTTGACACTAACACGTTTCCGTACACTCATGTACCATAAAACTTACCTGTTCGCTAACTCTAACCGTAGCCCTAAACTTAACCCTAACGCCAAACCTACACATTACCCTAACCCGTACCCTAATCCTAACCCATACACTAACACTACACGTGCCCTAACCGGTACCCTGACCATAACAGTTTTCCGTACACTCACCTGTACCCTAAACCATACCGTTTGCTATCCTTAACCCTAGACCTAAACGTAAAGCTAACCCCATCCCTAAACCTTACCCTAACGCGTACCCAATCCTAACCAGTACACTAACACTAATCCGTGCCTTAACACTTATCCTGACCCTAACATTTTTCCATACCCACACCTGAACCCTAAACCTTACCATTCACTAACCCTAACCCTAGGTCTAAACCTAACCCTAAACGCAACCCCAACCCTACACCTAACCCTAACATGTATCGTAATCCTAATCCTTAAACTAACACTAAGCTGTGCCCTAACACGAACCCTGGCCCTAACGCATTTCCATACGCTCACCTGTACTCTAATGTTACCTATTCGCTAACCCTAACACTAGTCCTAAACCTAAACCTAACCCCAACCCTACACCTTACCCTAACCCATACCCTAATCATAACCCATACACTAACACTAACTCGTGCCCTAACACCTACCCTAACCCTACCCCTAACCCTACCCCTAACCCTAACACTAACCCTAACACTAACCCTAACACCAACCCTAAACTTTACCATTTGTTAACCATAACCCAAGCCCCAAACCTAAACCTAACTACAACCCTACTCCTTACCCTAACACGTACACTAATCTTAACCCGTACACTAACACTAACCCAATACCGCACACGTACTTTGACGGTAAGACATTTCCATATGCTCAGCTGTAACCTAAACCTTACGCATTCACTAAACTTAACCCCACCCCTAACACTAACAATAACGCCAAACCTACCAATTACTCTAACCCGTACCCTAATCCTAACCTGTAAACCCACACTAAACCCTGCCCTAACACGTACCCTGACCCTAACACTTTTCCGTAACCTCACCTGTAACCTACACCTTACCGTTCGCTAACCCTAACCCTAGCCCTAAACCTAGACCAAACCCCAACCGTACACCTTACCCTAACCCGTATGCTAATCCTAAGCCATACACTAACACTGACACGTGTCCTAACACATACACTAACCCTAACACTTTTCTGTACCATCACCTGTACCCTAAACTTGACATTTCGCTAACCCTAACCCTAGCCATAAAGCTAACCCTAACCCCAACCCTAAACCTTACCCAAACCGTACCCTAATCCTAACCAGTATATTAATACTAAGCCATGTCCTGACACGTACCCTGACCCTAACACTTTTCCGTACCCTCACCTGTACCCTAAACCTTACCCATTCTTTAACCCTAACCCTAGCCCTAGCCCTAGCCCTAACCCTAACCCAAACCCTACCCCTTACCCTCACCCGTACCCTAATCCCAACCCATACACTAACATTAACCCATGCCCTAACACGTACCCTGACCCTAACACTTTTCCGTGTCCTCTCCTGTACCCTAAATCTTACCGTTCGCTAACCCTAACCCTAGCCCTAAACATAACTCTCACACCAACCTCACAGCATACCCTAACCCGTACACTAAACTTAACCCGTACAAAAAAACTAACCCATGCCCTCACATGTACTTTGATGGTAACACGTTTCCGTACGCTCCCGTGTACCGTAAACCTTACCCGTTTGCTAACTCTAACCCTAGCCCTAACCCTAACCATAACAACAACCCTACCCATTTCCCTAACCTGTACCCTAATCCTTACCCGTACACTAACACTAATCCATGCCCTAACACGTACCCTGACCCTAACACTTTTCCATACCCACTCCTGTACCCTAAATCTTACCATTCACTAACCCTAACCCTATGTCTAAACCTAACCCTAACCCCAACCCTACACCTAACCCTAACACATACCCTAATCCGAATCCGTACACTAACACTAACCTGTCCCCTAACATGAACCCTGACCCTAACTCGTTTCCATAAGCTCACCTGTACCCTAAATGTTACCTATTCGCTAACCCTAACCCCAACCCTACACCTAAACATAACCCCAACCCTACACCTTTCCCTAACCCATACCCTAATCCTGACCCGTACACTAACACTAACCCGTGCCCTAACACGTACCCTGACCCTAACACTTTTCCGTATCCTCTCCAGTACCCTAAATCTTACCGTTCGCTAAACCTAGCCCTTTCCCTAAACATAACGCTAACACCCACCTTACACCATACACTAACCCATACACTAATCTTACCCCGTACACCAAAATGAAGCAATGCCCTCACATGTACTTTGACACTAACACGTTTCCGTACCCTCCTGTGTACCGACAACCTTACCTGTTCGCTAACACTAACCCTAGGTCTAAGCCTAACACTATCCACAACCCTACACAAAATCCTAAGGCGTACCCTAATCCTAATCCGTACAATAACACTAACCTGTGCCCTAACAACAAGCCTGACCCTAACTCGTTTCCATATGCTTACCTGTACCCTGAATGTTACCTATTCGCTAACCCTAACCCTAACCCTAAACCTAACCCTAACCCCAATCCTACACCTTACCCTAATCCGTACTGTAATCCTAACCCATACCCTATACTAATCTGTGCCCTGACACATACATGGACCATAACACTTTTCTGTAACCTCATCTGTACCCTAAACCTTACATTTCGCCAACCCTAACCGTAGCCCTAAAGCTAAATCTAACTCCAACCCTACACCTTACCCTAACACGTACACTAATCTTAACCCGTACACTAACACTGACCCATTCCCGCAAATGTATTTTGACCCTAAAACATTTCCGTACCCTCCCCTGTAACCTAAACCTTACCCGGTCGCTAACCCTAACCCTAGCTCTAAATCTAACCCTAACGCCAACCCTACACCTTACCCTAAACAATACCCTAAACCTAAACCGTACACTGACACTAACCAGTGCCCTGAAACGTACCCTGACCCTAACACTTTTCCATACCCTCACCTGCACGCTAAACCTAATCATTAGGTAACCCTAACTGTAGACTTAAACCTAACCCTAACACCAACCCTACACCCTATTCTAACCCGTACCCTATATTTAACCCTAACACTAACCCATGCCCTCACACGTACTATGACACTAAAACGTCTCCATACACTCACATGTACCATAAGCCTTAACCGTTCACTAAACCTATCCCTAACCCTAACGCCAACCCTAACCATTACCCTAACCCATACCCTAATCCTAACCATACATTAACACTAACACGTTTCCTAACACATAACCTGACCCAAATGCTTTTCCGTACCCTCAACTGTACCCTAAAACTTACCCGTTCACTAACCCTAAGCCTAGCCCTAAACCTAACCCTAACCCCAACCCCACACCTTACCCTAAACTGTACGCTAATCCTGACACGTACACTGACACTAACAGGTGTCCTAACACATACCCTGACTCTAAAAGGTTTCCGTACCCTCACCTGTACCCTGAACCTTACTGGTTCACTAACCGTAACCCTAGCCCTAAACATAACGCTAACACCAACCCTACACCATACCCTAACCCGTACACTAATCTTGACCCGTACACCAAAATTATGCAATGCCATCACACGTACTTTGACACTAACACGTTTCCGTACACTCATGTACCATAAAACTTACCTGTTCGCTAACTCTAACCCTAGCCCTAAACTTAACCCTAACGCCAACCCTACACATTACCCTAACCCGTACCCTAATCATAACCCATACACTAACACTACACGTGCCCTAACCGGTACCCTGACCATAACAGTTTTCCGTACACTCACCTGTACCCTAAACCATACCGTTTGCTATCCTTAACCCTAAACGTAAACGTAAAGCTAACCCCATCCCTAAACCTTACCCTAACGCATACCCAATCCTAACAAGTACACTAACACTAATCCGTGCCTTAACACTTACCCTGACCCTAAAACTTTTCCATACCCACACCTGAACCCTAAACCTTACCATTCACTAACCCTAACCCTAGGTCTAAATCTAACCCTAAACGCAACCCAAACCCTACACCTAACCCTAACATGTACCGTAATCCTAATCCTTAAACTAACACTAAGCTGTGCCCTAACACGAACCATGGCCCTAATGCATTTCCATACGCTCACCTGTACTCTAATGTTACCTATTCGCTAACCCTAACACTAGCCCTAAACCTAAACCTAACCCCAACCCTACACCTCACCCTAACCCATACCCTAATCATAACCCATACACTAACACTAACTCGTGCCCTAACACCTACCCAAACGCTACCCCTAACCCTACCCCTAACCCTAACCCTAACCCTAACACTAACCCTAACACTAACCCTAAACTTTACCATTTGTTAACCATAACCCTAGCCCCAAACCTAAACCTAACTACAACCCTACTCCTTACCCTAACACGTACACTAATCTTAACCCGTACACTAACACTAACCCAATACCGCACACGTACTTTGACGGTAAGACATTTCCATATGCTCAGCTGTAACCTAAACCTTACGCATTCACTAAACTTAACCCCACCCCTAACACTAACCATAACGCCAAACCTACCAATTACTCTAACCCGTACCCTAATCCTAACCTGTAAACCCACACTAAACCCTGCCCTAACACGTACCCTGACCCTAACACTTTTCCGTAACCTCACCTGTAACCTACACCTTACCGTTCGCTAACCCTAACCCTAGCCCTAAACCTACACCAAACCCCAACCGTACACCTTACCCTAACCCGTATGCTAATCCTAAGCCATACACTAACACTGACACGTGTCTTAACACATACACTAACCCTAACACTTTTCTGTACCATCACCTGTAACCTAAACTTGACATTTCGCTAACCCTAACCCTAGCCATAAAGCTAACCCTAACCCCAACCCTAAACCTTACCCAAACCGTACCCTAATCCTAACCAGTATACTAATACTAAGCCATGTCCTGACACGTACCCTGACCCTAACACTTTTCCGTACCCTCACCTGTACCCTAAACCTTACCCATTCTTTAACCCTAACCCTAGCCCTAGCCCTAGCCCTTACCCTAACCCAAACCTTACCCCTTACCCTCACCCGTACCCTAATCCCAACCCATACACTAACATTAACCCATGCCCTAACACGTACCCTGACCCTAACACTATTCCGTGTCCTCTCCTGTACCCTAAATCTTACTGATCGCTAACACAAACCCTAGCCCTAAACATAACTCTCACACCAACCTCACAGCATACCCTAACCCGTACACTAAACTTAACCCGTACAAAAAAACTAACCCATGCCCTCACATGTACTTTGATGGTAACACGTTTCCGTACGCTCCCGTGTACCGTAAACCTTACCCGTTTGCTAACTCTAACCCTAGCCCTAACCCTAACCATAACAACAACCCTACCCATTTCCCTAACCTGTACCCTAATCCTTACCCGTACACCAACACTAATCCATGCCCTAACACGTACCCTGACCCTAACACTTTTCCATACCCACTCCTGTACCCTAAATCTTACCATTCACTAACCCTAACCCTATGTCTAAACCTAACCCTAACCCCAACCCTACACCTAACCCTAACACGTACCCTAATCCGAATCCGTACACTAACACTAACCTGTGCCCTAACATGAACCCTGACCCTAACTCGTTTCCATAAGCTCACCTGTACCCTAAATGTTACCTATTCGCTAACCCTAACCCCAACCCTACACCTAAACATAACCCCAACCCTACACCTTTCCCTAACCCATACCCTAATCCTGACCCGTACACTAACACTAACCCGTGCCCTAACACGTACCCTGACCCTAACACTTTTCCGTATCCTCTCCAGTACCCTAAATCTTACCGTTCGCTAAACCTAACCCTTTCCCTAAACATAACGCTAACACCCACCTTACACCATACACTAACCCATACACTAATCTTACCCCGTACACCAAAATGAAGCAATGCCCTCACATGTACTTTGACACTAACACGTTTCCGTACCCTCCTGTGTACCGACAACCTTACCTGTTCGCTAACACTAACCCTAGGTCTAAGCCTAACACTATCCACAACCCTACACAAAATCCTAAGCCGTACCCTAATCCTAATCCGTACAATAACACTAACCTGTGCCCTAACAACAAGCCTGACCCTAACTCGTTTCCATATGCTTACCTGTACCCTGAATGTTACCTATTCGCTAACCCTAACCCTAACCCTAAACCTAACCCTAACCCCAATCCTACACCTTACCCTAATCCGTACTGTAATCCTAACCCATACCCTATACTAATCTGTGCCCTGACACATACATGGACCATAACACTTTTCTGTAACCTCATCTGTACCCTAAACCTTACATTTCGCCAACCCTAACCGTAGCCCTAAAGCTAAATCTAACTCCAACCCTACACCTTACCCTAACACGTACACTAATCTTAACCCGTACACTAACACTGACCCATTCCCGCAAATGTATTTTGACCCTAAAACATTTCCGTACCCTCCCCTGTAACCTAAACCTTACCCGGTCGCTAACCCTAACCCTAGCTCTAAATCTAACCCTAACGCCAACCCTACACCTTACCCTAAACAATACCCTAAACCTAAACCGTACACTGACACTAACCAGTGCCCTGAAACGTACCCTGACCCTAACACTTTTCCATACCCTCACCTGCACGCTAAACCTAATCGTTAGGTAACCCTAACTGTAGACTTAAACCTAACCCTAACACCAACCCTACACCCTATTCTAACCCGTACCCTATATTTAACCCTAACACTAACCCATGCCCTCACACGTACTATGACACTAAAACGTCTCCATACACTCACATGTACCATAAGCCTTAACCGTTCACTAAACCTATCCCTAACCCTAACGCCAACCCTAACCATTACCCTAACCCATACCCTAATCCTAACCATACATTAACACTAACACGTTTCCTAACACATAACCTGACCCAAATGCTTTTCCGTACCCTCAACTGTACCCTAAAACTTACCCGTTCACTAACCCTAAGCCTAGCCCTAAACCTAACCCTAACCCCAACCCCACACCTTACCCTAAACTGTACGCTAATCCTGACACGTACACTGACACTAACAGGTGTCCTAACACATACCCTGACTCTAAAAGGTTTCCGTACCCTCCCCTGTACCCTGAACCTTACTGGTTCACTAACCGTAACCCTAGCCCTAAACATAACGCTAACACCAACCCTACACCATACCCTAACCCGTACACTAATCTTGACCCGTACACCAAAATTATGCAATGCCATCACACGTACTTTGACACTAACACGTTTCCGTACACTCATGTACCATAAAACTTACCTGTTCGCTAACTCTAACCCTAGCCCTAAACTTAACCCTAACGCCAACCCTACACATTACCCTAACCCGTACCCTAATCATAACCCATACACTAACACTACACGTGCCCTAACCGGTACCCTGACCATAACAGTTTTCCGTACACTCACCTGTACCCTAAACCATACCGTTTGCTATCCTTAACCCTAAACGTAAACGTAAAGCTAACCCCATCCCTAAACCTTACCCTAACGCATACCCAATCCTAACAAGTACACTAACACTAATCCGTGCCTTAACACTTACCCTGACCCTAACACTTTTCCATACCCACACCTGAACCCTAAACCTTACCATTCACTAACCCTAACCCTAGGTCTAAATCTAACCCTAAACGCAACCCCAACCCTACACCTAACCCTAACATGTACCGTAATCCTAATCCTTAAACTAACACTAAGCTGTGCCCTAACACGAACCATGGCCCTAATGCATTTCCATACGCTCACCTGTACTCTAATGTTACCTATTCGCTAACCCTAACACTAGCCCTAAACCTAAACCTAACCCCAACCCTACACCTCACCCTAACCCATACCCTAATCATAACCCATACACTAACACTAACTCGTGCCCTAACACCTACCCAAACGCTACCCCTAACCCTACCCCTAACCCTAACCCTAACCCTAACACTAACCCTAACACTAACCCTAAACTTTACCATTTGTTAACCATAACCCTAGCCCCAAACCTAAACCTAACTACAACCCTACTCCTTACCCTAACACGTACACTAATCTTAACCCGTACACTAACACTAACCCAATACCGCACACGTACTTTGACGGTAAGACATTTCCATATGCTCAGCTGTAACCTAAACCTTACGCATTCACTAAACTTAACCCCACCCCTAACACTAACCATAACGCCAAACCTACCAATTACTCTAACCCGTACCCTAATCCTAACCTGTAAACCCACACTAAACCCTGCCCTAACACGTACCCTGACCCTAACACTTTTCCGTAACCTCACCTGTAACCTACACCTTACCGTTCGCTAACCCTAACCCTAGCCCTAAACCTACACCAAACCCCAACCGTACACCTTACCCTAACCCGTATGCTAATCCTAAGCCATACACTAACACTGACACGTGTCTTAACACATACACTAACCCTAACACTTTTCTGTACCATCACCTGTAACCTAAACTTGACATTTCGCTAACCCTAACCCTAGCCATAAAGCTAACCCTAACCCCAACCCTAAACCTTACCCAAACCGTACCCTAATCCTAACCAGTATACTAATACTAAGCCATGTCCTGACACGTACCCTGACCCTAACACTTTTCCGTACCCTCACCTGTACCCTAAACCTTACCCATTCTTTAACCCTAACCCTAGCCCTAGCCCTAGCCCTTACCCTAACCCAAACCTTACCCCTTACCCTCACCCGTACCCTAATCCCAACCCATACACTAACATTAACCCATGCCCTAACACGTACCCTGACCCTAACACTATTCCGTGTCCTCTCCTGTACCCTAAATCTTACTGATCGCTAACACAAACCCTAGCCCTAAACATAACTCTCACACCAACCTCACAGCATACCCTAACCCGTACACTAAACTTAACCCGTACAAAAAAACTAACCCATGCCCTCACATGTACTTTGATGGTAACACGTTTCCGTACGCTCCCGTGTACCGTAAACCTTACCCGTTTGCTAACTCTAACCCTAGCCCTAACCCTAACCATAACAACAACCCTACCCATTTCCCTAACCTGTACCCTAATCCTTACCCGTACACCAACACTAATCCATGCCCTAACACGTACCCTGACCCTAACACTTTTCCATACCCACTCCTGTACCCTAAATCTTACCATTCACTAACCCTAACCCTATGTCTAAACCTAACCCTAACCCCAACCCTACACCTAACCCTAACACGTACCCTAATCCGAATCCGTACACTAACACTAACCTGTGCCCTAACATGAACCCTGACCCTAACTCGTTTCCATAAGCTCACCTGTACCCTAAATGTTACCTATTCGCTAACCCTAACCCCAACCCTACACCTAAACATAACCCCAACCCTACACCTTTCCCTAACCCATACCCTAATCCTGACCCGTACACTAACACTAACCCGTGCCCTAACACGTACCCTGACCCTAACACTTTTCCGTATCCTCTCCAGTACCCTAAATCTTACCGTTCGCTAAACCTAGCCCTTTCCCTAAACATAACGCTAACACCCACCTTACACCATACACTAACCCATACACTAATCTTACCCCGTACACCAAAATGAAGCAATGCCCTCACATGTACTTTGACACTAACACGTTTCCGTACCCTCCTGTGTACCGACAACCTTACCTGTTCGCTAACACTAACCCTAGGTCTAAGCCTAACACTATCCACAACCCTACACAAAATCCTAAGCCGTACCCTAATCCTAATCCGTACAATAACACTAACCTGTGCCCTAACAACAAGCCTGACCCTAACTGGTTTCCATATGCTTACCTGTACCCTGAATGTTACCTATTCGCTAACCCTAACCCTAACCCTAAACCTAACCCTAACCCCAATCCTACACCTTACCCTAATCCGTACTGTAATCCTAACCCATACCCTATACTAATCTGTGCCCTGACACATACATGGACCATAACACTTTTCTGTAACCTCATCTGTACCCTAAACCTTACATTTCGCCAACCCTAACCGTAGCCCTAAAGCTAAATCTAACTCCAACCCTACACCTTACCCTAACACGTACACTAATCTTAACCCGTACACTAACACTGACCCATTCCCGCAAATGTATTTTGACCCTAAAACATTTCCGTACCCTCCCCTGTAACCTAAACCTTACCCGGTCGCTAACCCTAACCCTAGCTCTAAATCTAACCCTAACGCCAACCCTACACCTTACCCTAAACAATACCCTAAACCTAAACCGTACACTGACACTAACCAGTGCCCTGAAACGTACCCTGACCCTAACACTTTTCCATACCCTCACCTGCACGCTAAACCTAATCGTTAGGTAACCCTAACTGTAGACTTAAACCTAACCCTAACACCAACCCTACACCCTATTCTAACCCGTACCCTATATTTAACCCTAACACTAACCCATGCCCTCACACGTACTATGACACTAAAACGTCTCCATACACTCACATGTACCATAAGCCTTAACCGTTCACTAAACCTATCCCTAACCCTAACGCCAACCCTAACCATTACCCTAACCCATACCCTAATCCTAACCATACATTAACACTAACACGTTTCCTAACACATAACCTGACCCAAATGCTTTTCCGTACCCTCAACTGTACCCTAAAACTTACCCGTTCACTAACCCTAAGCCTAGCCCTAAACCTAACCCTAACCCCAACCCCACACCTTACCCTAAACTGTACGCTAATCCTGACACGTACACTGACACTAACAGGTGTCCTAACACATACCCTGACTCTAAAAGGTTTCCGTACCCTCACCTGTACCCTGAACCTTACTGGTTCACTAACCGTAACCCTAGCCCTAAACATAACGCTAACACCAACCCTACACCATACCCTAACCCGTACACTAATCTTGACCCGTACACCAAAATTATGCAATGCCATCACACGTACTTTGACACTAACACGTTTCCGTACACTCATGTACCATAAAACTTACCTGTTCGCTAACTCTAACCCTAGCCCTAAACTTAACCCTAACGCCAACCCTACACATTACCCTAACCCGTACCCTAATCATAACCCATACACTAACACTACACGTGCCCTAACCGGTACCCTGACCATAACAGTTTTCCGTACACTCACCTGTACCCTAAACCATACCGTTTGCTATCCTTAACCCTAAACGTAAACGTAAAGCTAACCCCATCCCTAAACCTTACCCTAACGCATACCCAATCCTAACAAGTACACTAACACTAATCCGTGCCTTAACACTTACCCTGACCCTAACACTTTTCCATACCCACACCTGAACCCTAAACCTTACCATTCACTAACCCTAACCCTAGGTCTAAATCTAACCCTAAACGCAACCCCAACCCTACACCTAACCCTAACATGTACCGTAATCCTAATCCTTAAACTAACACTAAGCTGTGCCCTAACACGAACCATGGCCCTAATGCATTTCCATAGGCTCACCTGTACTCTAATGTTACCTATTCGCTAACCCTAACACTAGCCCTAAACCTAAACCTAACCCCAACCCTACACCTCACCCTAACCCATACCCTAATCATAACCCATACACTAACACTAACTCGTGCCCTAACACCTACCCAAACGCTACCCCTAACCCTACCCCTAACCCTACCCCTAACCCTAACACTAACCCTAACACTAACCCTAACACCAACCCTAAACTTTACCATTTGTTAACCATAACCCAAGCCCCAAACCTAAACCTAACTACAACCCTACTCCTTACCCTAACACGTACACTAATCTTAACCCGTACACTAACACTAACCCAATACCGCACACGTACTTTGACGGTAAGACATTTCCATATGCTCAGCTGTAACCTAAACCTTACGCATTCACTAAACTTAACCCCACCCCTAACACTAACAATAACGCCAAACCTACCAATTACTCTAACCCGTACCCTAATCCTAACCTGTAAACCCACACTAAACCCTGCCCTAACACGTACCCTGACCCTAACACTTTTCCGTAACCTCACCTGTAACCTACACCTTACCGTTCGCTAACCCTAACCCTAGCCCTAAACCTAGACCAAACCCCAACCGTACACCTTACCCTAACCCGTATGCTAATCCTAAGCCATACACTAACACTGACACGTGTCCTAACACATACACTAACCCTAACACTTTTCTGTACCATCACCTGTACCCTAAACTTGACATTTCGCTAACCCTAACCCTAGCCATAAAGCTAACCCTAACCCCAACCCTAAACCTTACCCAAACCGTACCCTAATCCTAACCAGTATATTAATACTAAGCCATGTCCTGACACGTACCCTGACCCTAACACTTTTCCGTACCCTCACCTGTACCCTAAACCTTACCCATTCTTTAACCCTAACCCTAGCCCTAGCCCTAGCCCTAACCCTAACCCAAACCCTACCCCTTACCCTCACCCGTACCCTAATCCCAACCCATACACTAACATTAACCCATGCCCTAACACGTACCCTGACCCTAACACTTTTCCGTGTCCTCTCCTGTACCCTAAATCTTACCGTTCGCTAACCCTAACCCTAGCCCTAAACATAACTCTCACACCAACCTCACAGCATACCCTAACCCGTACACTAAACTTAACCCGTACAAAAAAACTAACCCATGCCCTCACATGTACTTTGATGGTAACACGTTTCCGTACGCTCCCGTGTACCGTAAACCTTACCCGTTTGCTAACTCTAACCCTAGCCCTAACCCTAACCATAACAACAACCCTACCCATTTCCCTAACCTGTACCCTAATCCTTACCCGTACACTAACACTAATCCATGCCCTAACACGTACCCTGACCCTAACACTTTTCCATACCCACTCCTGTACCCTAAATCTTACCATTCACTAACCCTAACCCTATGTCTAAACCTAACCCTAACCCCAACCCTACACCTAACCCTAACACATACCCTAATCCGAATCCGTACACTAACACTAACCTGTCCCCTAACATGAACCCTGACCCTAACTCGTTTCCATAAGCTCACCTGTACCCTAAATGTTACCTATTCGCTAACCCTAACCCCAACCCTACACCTAAACATAACCCCAACCCTACACCTTTCCCTAACCCATACCCTAATCCTGACCCGTACACTAACACTAACCCGTGCCCTAACACGTACCCTGACCCTAACACTTTTCCGTATCCTCTCCAGTACCCTAAATCTTACCGTTCGCTAAACCTAGCCCTTTCCCTAAACATAACGCTAACACCCACCTTACACCATACACTAACCCATACACTAATCTTACCCCGTACACCAAAATGAAGCAATGCCCTCACATGTACTTTGACACTAACACGTTTCCGTACCCTCCTGTGTACCGACAACCTTACCTGTTCGCTAACACTAACCCTAGGTCTAAGCCTAACACTATCCACAACCCTACACAAAATCCTAAGGCGTACCCTAATCCTAATCCGTACAATAACACTAACCTGTGCCCTAACAACAAGCCTGACCCTAACTCGTTTCCATATGCTTACCTGTACCCTGAATGTTACCTATTCGCTAACCCTAACCCTAACCCTAAACCTAACCCTAACCCCAATCCTACACCTTACCCTAATCCGTACTGTAATCCTAACCCATACCCTATACTAATCTGTGCCCTGACACATACATGGACCATAACACTTTTCTGTAACCTCATCTGTACCCTAAACCTTACATTTCGCCAACCCTAACCGTAGCCCTAAAGCTAAATCTAACTCCAACCCTACACCTTACCCTAACACGTACACTAATCTTAACCCGTACACTAACACTGACCCATTCCCGCAAATGTATTTTGACCCTAAAACATTTCCGTACCCTCCCCTGTAACCTAAACCTTACCCGGTCGCTAACCCTAACCCTAGCTCTAAATCTAACCCTAACGCCAACCCTACACCTTACCCTAAACAATACCCTAAACCTAAACCGTACACTGACACTAACCAGTGCCCTGAAACGTACCCTGACCCTAACACTTTTCCATACCCTCACCTGCACGCTAAACCTAATCATTAGGTAACCCTAACTGTAGACTTAAACCTAACCCTAACACCAACCCTACACCCTATTCTAACCCGTACCCTATATTTAACCCTAACACTAACCCATGCCCTCACACGTACTATGACACTAAAACGTCTCCATACACTCACATGTACCATAAGCCTTAACCGTTCACTAAACCTATCCCTAACCCTAACGCCAACCCTAACCATTACCCTAACCCATACCCTAATCCTAACCATACATTAACACTAACACGTTTCCTAACACATAACCTGACCCAAATGCTTTTCCGTACCCTCAACTGTACCCTAAAACTTACCCGTTCACTAACCCTAAGCCTAGCCCTAAACCTAACCCTAACCCCAACCCCACACCTTACCCTAAACTGTACGCTAATCCTGACACGTACACTGACACTAACAGGTGTCCTAACACATACCCTGACTCTAAAAGGTTTCCGTACCCTCACCTGTACCCTGAACCTTACTGGTTCACTAACCGTAACCCTAGCCCTAAACATAACGCTAACACCAACCCTACACCATACCCTAACCCGTACACTAATCTTGACCCGTACACCAAAATTATGCAATGCCATCACACGTACTTTGACACTAACACGTTTCCGTACACTCATGTACCATAAAACTTACCTGTTCGCTAACTCTAACCCTAGCCCTAAACTTAACCCTAACGCCAACCCTACACATTACCCTAACCCGTACCCTAATCATAACCCATACACTAACACTACACGTGCCCTAACCGGTACCCTGACCATAACAGTTTTCCGTACACTCACCTGTACCCTAAACCATACCGTTTGCTATCCTTAACCCTAAACGTAAACGTAAAGCTAACCCCATCCCTAAACCTTACCCTAACGCATACCCAATCCTAACAAGTACACTAACACTAATCCGTGCCTTAACACTTACCCTGACCCTAAAACTTTTCCATACCCACACCTGAACCCTAAACCTTACCATTCACTAACCCTAACCCTAGGTCTAAATCTAACCCTAAACGCAACCCAAACCCTACACCTAACCCTAACATGTACCGTAATCCTAATCCTTAAACTAACACTAAGCTGTGCCCTAACACGAACCATGGCCCTAATGCATTTCCATACGCTCACCTGTACTCTAATGTTACCTATTCGCTAACCCTAACACTAGCCCTAAACCTAAACCTAACCCCAACCCTACACCTCACCCTAACCCATACCCTAATCATAACCCATACACTAACACTAACTCGTGCCCTAACACCTACCCAAACGCTACCCCTAACCCTACCCCTAACCCTAACCCTAACCCTAACACTAACCCTAACACTAACCCTAAACTTTACCATTTGTTAACCATAACCCTAGCCCCAAACCTAAACCTAACTACAACCCTACTCCTTACCCTAACACGTACACTAATCTTAACCCGTACACTAACACTAACCCAATACCGCACACGTACTTTGACGGTAAGACATTTCCATATGCTCAGCTGTAACCTAAACCTTACGCATTCACTAAACTTAACCCCACCCCTAACACTAACCATAACGCCAAACCTACCAATTACTCTAACCCGTACCCTAATCCTAACCTGTAAACCCACACTAAACCCTGCCCTAACACGTACCCTGACCCTAACACTTTTCCGTAACCTCACCTGTAACCTACACCTTACCGTTCGCTAACCCTAACCCTAGCCCTAAACCTACACCAAACCCCAACCGTACACCTTACCCTAACCCGTATGCTAATCCTAAGCCATACACTAACACTGACACGTGTCTTAACACATACACTAACCCTAACACTTTTCTGTACCATCACCTGTAACCTAAACTTGACATTTCGCTAACCCTAACCCTAGCCATAAAGCTAACCCTAACCCCAACCCTAAACCTTACCCAAACCGTACCCTAATCCTAACCAGTATACTAATACTAAGCCATGTCCTGACACGTACCCTGACCCTAACACTTTTCCGTACCCTCACCTGTACCCTAAACCTTACCCATTCTTTAACCCTAACCCTAGCCCTAGCCCTAGCCCTTACCCTAACCCAAACCTTACCCCTTACCCTCACCCGTACCCTAATCCCAACCCATACACTAACATTAACCCATGCCCTAACACGTACCCTGACCCTAACACTATTCCGTGTCCTCTCCTGTACCCTAAATCTTACTGATCGCTAACACAAACCCTAGCCCTAAACATAACTCTCACACCAACCTCACAGCATACCCTAACCCGTACACTAAACTTAACCCGTACAAAAAAACTAACCCATGCCCTCACATGTACTTTGATGGTAACACGTTTCCGTACGCTCCCGTGTACCGTAAACCTTACCCGTTTGCTAACTCTAACCCTAGCCCTAACCCTAACCATAACAACAACCCTACCCATTTCCCTAACCTGTACCCTAATCCTTACCCGTACACCAACACTAATCCATGCCCTAACACGTACCCTGACCCTAACACTTTTCCATACCCACTCCTGTACCCTAAATCTTACCATTCACTAACCCTAACCCTATGTCTAAACCTAACCCTAACCCCAACCCTACACCTAACCCTAACACGTACCCTAATCCGAATCCGTACACTAACACTAACCTGTGCCCTAACATGAACCCTGACCCTAACTCGTTTCCATAAGCTCACCTGTACCCTAAATGTTACCTATTCGCTAACCCTAACCCCAACCCTACACCTAAACATAACCCCAACCCTACACCTTTCCCTAACCCATACCCTAATCCTGACCCGTACACTAACACTAACCCGTGCCCTAACACGTACCCTGACCCTAACACTTTTCCGTATCCTCTCCAGTACCCTAAATCTTACCGTTCGCTAAACCTAACCCTTTCCCTAAACATAACGCTAACACCCACCTTACACCATACACTAACCCATACACTAATCTTACCCCGTACACCAAAATGAAGCAATGCCCTCACATGTACTTTGACACTAACACGTTTCCGTACCCTCCTGTGTACCGACAACCTTACCTGTTCGCTAACACTAACCCTAGGTCTAAGCCTAACACTATCCACAACCCTACACAAAATCCTAAGCCGTACCCTAATCCTAATCCGTACAATAACACTAACCTGTGCCCTAACAACAAGCCTGACCCTAACTCGTTTCCATATGCTTACCTGTACCCTGAATGTTACCTATTCGCTAACCCTAACCCTAACCCTAAACCTAACCCTAACCCCAATCCTACACCTTACCCTAATCCGTACTGTAATCCTAACCCATACCCTATACTAATCTGTGCCCTGACACATACATGGACCATAACACTTTTCTGTAACCTCATCTGTACCCTAAACCTTACATTTCGCCAACCCTAACCGTAGCCCTAAAGCTAAATCTAACTCCAACCCTACACCTTACCCTAACACGTACACTAATCTTAACCCGTACACTAACACTGACCCATTCCCGCAAATGTATTTTGACCCTAAAACATTTCCGTACCCTCCCCTGTAACCTAAACCTTACCCGGTCGCTAACCCTAACCCTAGCTCTAAATCTAACCCTAACGCCAACCCTACACCTTACCCTAAACAATACCCTAAACCTAAACCGTACACTGACACTAACCAGTGCCCTGAAACGTACCCTGACCCTAACACTTTTCCATACCCTCACCTGCACGCTAAACCTAATCGTTAGGTAACCCTAACTGTAGACTTAAACCTAACCCTAACACCAACCCTACACCCTATTCTAACCCGTACCCTATATTTAACCCTAACACTAACCCATGCCCTCACACGTACTATGACACTAAAACGTCTCCATACACTCACATGTACCATAAGCCTTAACCGTTCACTAAACCTATCCCTAACCCTAACGCCAACCCTAACCATTACCCTAACCCATACCCTAATCCTAACCATACATTAACACTAACACGTTTCCTAACACATAACCTGACCCAAATGCTTTTCCGTACCCTCAACTGTACCCTAAAACTTACCCGTTCACTAACCCTAAGCCTAGCCCTAAACCTAACCCTAACCCCAACCCCACACCTTACCCTAAACTGTACGCTAATCCTGACACGTACACTGACACTAACAGGTGTCCTAACACATACCCTGACTCTAAAAGGTTTCCGTACCCTCCCCTGTACCCTGAACCTTACTGGTTCACTAACCGTAACCCTAGCCCTAAACATAACGCTAACACCAACCCTACACCATACCCTAACCCGTACACTAATCTTGACCCGTACACCAAAATTATGCAATGCCATCACACGTACTTTGACACTAACACGTTTCCGTACACTCATGTACCATAAAACTTACCTGTTCGCTAACTCTAACCCTAGCCCTAAACTTAACCCTAACGCCAACCCTACACATTACCCTAACCCGTACCCTAATCATAACCCATACACTAACACTACACGTGCCCTAACCGGTACCCTGACCATAACAGTTTTCCGTACACTCACCTGTACCCTAAACCATACCGTTTGCTATCCTTAACCCTAAACGTAAACGTAAAGCTAACCCCATCCCTAAACCTTACCCTAACGCATACCCAATCCTAACAAGTACACTAACACTAATCCGTGCCTTAACACTTACCCTGACCCTAACACTTTTCCATACCCACACCTGAACCCTAAACCTTACCATTCACTAACCCTAACCCTAGGTCTAAATCTAACCCTAAACGCAACCCCAACCCTACACCTAACCCTAACATGTACCGTAATCCTAATCCTTAAACTAACACTAAGCTGTGCCCTAACACGAACCATGGCCCTAATGCATTTCCATACGCTCACCTGTACTCTAATGTTACCTATTCGCTAACCCTAACACTAGCCCTAAACCTAAACCTAACCCCAACCCTACACCTCACCCTAACCCATACCCTAATCATAACCCATACACTAACACTAACTCGTGCCCTAACACCTACCCAAACGCTACCCCTAACCCTACCCCTAACCCTAACCCTAACCCTAACACTAACCCTAACACTAACCCTAAACTTTACCATTTGTTAACCATAACCCTAGCCCCAAACCTAAACCTAACTACAACCCTACTCCTTACCCTAACACGTACACTAATCTTAACCCGTACACTAACACTAACCCAATACCGCACACGTACTTTGACGGTAAGACATTTCCATATGCTCAGCTGTAACCTAAACCTTACGCATTCACTAAACTTAACCCCACCCCTAACACTAACCATAACGCCAAACCTACCAATTACTCTAACCCGTACCCTAATCCTAACCTGTAAACCCACACTAAACCCTGCCCTAACACGTACCCTGACCCTAACACTTTTCCGTAACCTCACCTGTAACCTACACCTTACCGTTCGCTAACCCTAACCCTAGCCCTAAACCTACACCAAACCCCAACCGTACACCTTACCCTAACCCGTATGCTAATCCTAAGCCATACACTAACACTGACACGTGTCTTAACACATACACTAACCCTAACACTTTTCTGTACCATCACCTGTAACCTAAACTTGACATTTCGCTAACCCTAACCCTAGCCATAAAGCTAACCCTAACCCCAACCCTAAACCTTACCCAAACCGTACCCTAATCCTAACCAGTATACTAATACTAAGCCATGTCCTGACACGTACCCTGACCCTAACACTTTTCCGTACCCTCACCTGTACCCTAAACCTTACCCATTCTTTAACCCTAACCCTAGCCCTAGCCCTAGCCCTTACCCTAACCCAAACCTTACCCCTTACCCTCACCCGTACCCTAATCCCAACCCATACACTAACATTAACCCATGCCCTAACACGTACCCTGACCCTAACACTATTCCGTGTCCTCTCCTGTACCCTAAATCTTACTGATCGCTAACACAAACCCTAGCCCTAAACATAACTCTCACACCAACCTCACAGCATACCCTAACCCGTACACTAAACTTAACCCGTACAAAAAAACTAACCCATGCCCTCACATGTACTTTGATGGTAACACGTTTCCGTACGCTCCCGTGTACCGTAAACCTTACCCGTTTGCTAACTCTAACCCTAGCCCTAACCCTAACCATAACAACAACCCTACCCATTTCCCTAACCTGTACCCTAATCCTTACCCGTACACCAACACTAATCCATGCCCTAACACGTACCCTGACCCTAACACTTTTCCATACCCACTCCTGTACCCTAAATCTTACCATTCACTAACCCTAACCCTATGTCTAAACCTAACCCTAACCCCAACCCTACACCTAACCCTAACACGTACCCTAATCCGAATCCGTACACTAACACTAACCTGTGCCCTAACATGAACCCTGACCCTAACTCGTTTCCATAAGCTCACCTGTACCCTAAATGTTACCTATTCGCTAACCCTAACCCCAACCCTACACCTAAACATAACCCCAACCCTACACCTTTCCCTAACCCATACCCTAATCCTGACCCGTACACTAACACTAACCCGTGCCCTAACACGTACCCTGACCCTAACACTTTTCCGTATCCTCTCCAGTACCCTAAATCTTACCGTTCGCTAAACCTAGCCCTTTCCCTAAACATAACGCTAACACCCACCTTACACCATACACTAACCCATACACTAATCTTACCCCGTACACCAAAATGAAGCAATGCCCTCACATGTACTTTGACACTAACACGTTTCCGTACCCTCCTGTGTACCGACAACCTTACCTGTTCGCTAACACTAACCCTAGGTCTAAGCCTAACACTATCCACAACCCTACACAAAATCCTAAGCCGTACCCTAATCCTAATCCGTACAATAACACTAACCTGTGCCCTAACAACAAGCCTGACCCTAACTCGTTTCCATATGCTTACCTGTACCCTGAATGTTACCTATTCGCTAACCCTAACCCTAACCCTAAACCTAACCCTAACCCCAATCCTACACCTTACCCTAATCCGTACTGTAATCCTAACCCATACCCTATACTAATCTGTGCCCTGACACATACATGGACCATAACACTTTTCTGTAACCTCATCTGTACCCTAAACCTTACATTTCGCCAACCCTAACCGTAGCCCTAAAGCTAAATCTAACTCCAACCCTACACCTTACCCTAACACGTACACTAATCTTAACCCGTACACTAACACTGACCCATTCCCGCAAATGTATTTTGACCCTAAAACATTTCCGTACCCTCCCCTGTAACCTAAACCTTACCCGGTCGCTAACCCTAACCCTAGCTCTAAATCTAACCCTAACGCCAACCCTACACCTTACCCTAAACAATACCCTAAACCTAAACCGTACACTGACACTAACCAGTGCCCTGAAACGTACCCTGACCCTAACACTTTTCCATACCCTCACCTGCACGCTAAACCTAATCGTTAGGTAACCCTAACTGTAGACTTAAACCTAACCCTAACACCAACCCTACACCCTATTCTAACCCGTACCCTATATTTAACCCTAACACTAACCCATGCCCTCACACGTACTATGACACTAAAACGTCTCCATACACTCACATGTACCATAAGCCTTAACCGTTCACTAAACCTATCCCTAACCCTAACGCCAACCCTAACCATTACCCTAACCCATACCCTAATCCTAACCATACATTAACACTAACACGTTTCCTAACACATAACCTGACCCAAATGCTTTTCCGTACCCTCAACTGTACCCTAAAACTTACCCGTTCACTAACCCTAAGCCTAGCCCTAAACCTAACCCTAACCCCAACCCCACACCTTACCCTAAACTGTACGCTAATCCTGACACGTACACTGACACTAACAGGTGTCCTAACACATACCCTGACTCTAAAAGGTTTCCGTACCCTCACCTGTACCCTGAACCTTACTGGTTCACTAACCGTAACCCTAGCCCTAAACATAACGCTAACACCAACCCTACACCATACCCTAACCCGTACACTAATCTTGACCCGTACACCAAAATTATGCAATGCCATCACACGTACTTTGACACTAACACGTTTCCGTACACTCATGTACCATAAAACTTACCTGTTCGCTAACTCTAACCCTAGCCCTAAACTTAACCCTAACGCCAACCCTACACATTACCCTAACCCGTACCCTAATCATAACCCATACACTAACACTACACGTGCCCTAACCGGTACCCTGACCATAACAGTTTTCCGTACACTCACCTGTACCCTAAACCATACCGTTTGCTATCCTTAACCCTAAACGTAAACGTAAAGCTAACCCCATCCCTAAACCTTACCCTAACGCATACCCAATCCTAACAAGTACACTAACACTAATCCGTGCCTTAACACTTACCCTGACCCTAACACTTTTCCATACCCACACCTGAACCCTAAACCTTACCATTCACTAACCCTAACCCTAGGTCTAAATCTAACCCTAAACGCAACCCCAACCCTACACCTAACCCTAACATGTACCGTAATCCTAATCCTTAAACTAACACTAAGCTGTGCCCTAACACGAACCATGGCCCTAATGCATTTCCATAGGCTCACCTGTACTCTAATGTTACCTATTCGCTAACCCTAACACTAGCCCTAAACCTAAACCTAACCCCAACCCTACACCTCACCCTAACCCATACCCTAATCATAACCCATACACTAACACTAACTCGTGCCCTAACACCTACCCAAACGCTACCCCTAACCCTACCCCTAACCCTAACCCTAACCCTAACACTAACCCTAACACTAACCCTAAACTTTACCATTTGTTAACCATAACCCTAGCCCCAAACCTAAACCTAACTACAACCCTACTCCTTACCCTAACACGTACACTAATCTTAACCCGTACACTAACACTAACCCAATACCGCACACGTACTTTGACGGTAAGACATTTCCATATGCTCAGCTGTAACCTAAACCTTACGCATTCACTAAACTTAACCCCACCCCTAACACTAACCATAACGCCAAACCTACCAATTACTCTAACCCGTACCCTAATCCTAACCTGTAAACCCACACTAAACCCTGCCCTAACACGTACCCTGACCCTAACACTTTTCCGTAACCTCACCTGTAACCTACACCTTACCGTTCGCTAACCCTAACCCTAGCCCTAAACCTACACCAAACCCCAACCGTACACCTTACCCTAACCCGTATGCTAATCCTAAGCCATACACTAACACTGACACGTGTCCTAACACATACACTAACCCTAACACTTTTCTGTACCATCACCTGTAACCTAAACTTGACATTTCGCTAACCCTAACCCTAGCCATAAAGCTAACCCTAACCCCAACCCTAAACCTTACGCAAACCGTACCCTAATCCTAACCAGTATACTAATACTAAGCCATGTCCTGACACGTACCCTGACCCTAACACTTTTCCGTACCCTCACCTGTACCCTAAACCTTACCCATTCTTTAACCCTAACCCTAGCCCTAGCCCTAGCCCTTACCCTAACACAAACCTTACCCCTTACCCTCACCCGTACCCTAATCCCAACCCATACACTAACATTAACCCATGCCCTAACACGTACCCTGACCCTAACACTATTCCGTGTCCTCTCCTGTACCCTAAATCTTACTGATCGCTAACCCTAACCCTAGCCCTAAACATAACTCTCACACCAACCTCACAGCATACCCTAACCCGTACACTAAACTTAACCCGTACAAAAAAAACTAACCCATGCCCTCACATGTACTTTGATGGTAACACGTTTCCGTACGCTCCCGTGTACCGTAAACCTTACCCGTTTGCTAACTCTAACCCTAGCCCTAACCCTAACCATAACAACAACCCTACCCATTTCCCTAACCTGTACCCTAATCCTTACCCGTACACCAACACTAATCCATGCCCTAACACGTACCCTGACCCTAACACTTTTCCATACCCACTCCTGTACCCTAAATCTTACCATTCACTAACCCTAACCCTATGTCTAAACCTAACCCTAACCCCAACCCTACACCTAACCCTAACACGTACCCTAATCCGAATCCGTACACTAACACTAACCTGTGCCCTAACATGAACCCTGACCCTAACTCGTTTCCATAAGCTCACCTGTACCCTAAATGTTACCTATTCGCTAACCCTAACCCCAACCCTACACCTAAACATAACCCCAACCCTACACCTTTCCCTAACCCATACCCTAATCCTGACCCGTACACTAACACTAACCCGTGCCCTAACACGTACCCTGACCCTAACACTTTTCCGTATCCTCTCCAGTACCCTAAATCTTACCGTTCGCTAAACCTAGCCCTTTCCCTAAACATAACGCTAACACCCACCTTACACCATACACTAACCCATACACTAATCTTACCCCGTACACCAAAATGAAGCAATGCCCTCACATGTACTTTGACACTAACACGTTTCCGTACCCTCCTGTGTACCGACAACCTTACCTGTTCGCTAACACTAACCCTAGGTCTAAGCCTAACACTATCCACAACCCTACACAAAATCCTAAGCCGTACCCTAATCCTAATCCGTACAATAACACTAACCTGTGCCCTAACAACAAGCCTGACCCTAACTGGTTTCCATATGCTTACCTGTACCCTGAATGTTACCTATTCGCTAACCCTAACCCTAACCCTAAACCTAACCCTAACCCCAATCCTACACCTTACCCTAATCCGTACTGTAATCCTAACCCATACCCTATACTAATCTGTGCCCTGACACATACATGGACCATAACACTTTTCTGTAACCTCATCTGTACCCTAAACCTTACATTTCGCCAACCCTAACCGTAGCCCTAAAGCTAAATCTAACTCCAACCCTACACCTTACCCTAACACGTACACTAATCTTAACCCGTACACTAACACTGACCCATTCCCGCAAATGTATTTTGACCCTAAAACATTTCCGTACCCTCCCCTGTAACCTAAACCTTACCCGGTCGCTAACCCTAACCCTAGCTCTAAATCTAACCCTAACGCCAACCCTACACCTTACCCTAAACAATACCCTAAACCTAAACCGTACACTGACACTAACCAGTGCCCTGAAACGTACCCTGACCCTAACACTTTTCCATACCCTCACCTGCACGCTAAACCTAATCGTTAGGTAACCCTAACTGTAGACTTAAACCTAACCCTAACACCAACCCTACACCCTATTCTAACCCGTACCCTATATTTAACCCTAACACTAACCCATGCCCTCACACGTACTATGACACTAAAACGTCTCCATACACTCACATGTACCATAAGCCTTAACCGTTCACTAAACCTATCCCTAACCCTAACGCCAACCCTAACCATTACCCTAACCCATACCCTAATCCTAACCATACATTAACACTAACACGTTTCCTAACACATAACCTGACCCAAATGCTTTTCCGTACCCTCAACTGTACCCTAAAACTTACCCGTTCACTAACCCTAAGCCTAGCCCTAAACCTAACCCTAACCCCAACCCCACACCTTACCCTAAACTGTACGCTAATCCTGACACGTACACTGACACTAACAGGTGTCCTAACACATACCCTGACTCTAAAAGGTTTCCGTACCCTCACCTGTACCCTGAACCTTACTGGTTCACTAACCGTAACCCTAGCCCTAAACATAACGCTAACACCAACCCTACACCATACCCTAACCCGTACACTAATCTTGACCCGTACACCAAAATTATGCAATGCCATCACACGTACTTTGACACTAACACGTTTCCGTACACTCATGTACCATAAAACTTACCTGTTCGCTAACTCTAACCCTAGCCCTAAACTTAACCCTAACGCCAACCCTACACATTACCCTAACCCGTACCCTAATCATAACCCATACACTAACACTACACGTGCCCTAACCGGTACCCTGACCATAACAGTTTTCCGTACACTCACCTGTACCCTAAACCATACCGTTTGCTATCCTTAACCCTAAACGTAAACGTAAAGCTAACCCCATCCCTAAACCTTACCCTAACGCATACCCAATCCTAACAAGTACACTAACACTAATCCGTGCCTTAACACTTACCCTGACCCTAACACTTTTCCATACCCACACCTGAACCCTAAACCTTACCATTCACTAACCCTAACCCTAGGTCTAAATCTAACCCTAAACGCAACCCCAACCCTACACCTAACCCTAACATGTACCGTAATCCTAATCCTTAAACTAACACTAAGCTGTGCCCTAACACGAACCATGGCCCTAATGCATTTCCATAGGCTCACCTGTACTCTAATGTTACCTATTCGCTAACCCTAACACTAGCCCTAAACCTAAACCTAACCCCAACCCTACACCTCACCCTAACCCATACCCTAATCATAACCCATACACTAACACTAACTCGTGCCCTAACACCTACCCAAACGCTACCCCTAACCCTACCCCTAACCCTAACCCTAACCCTAACACTAACCCTAACACTAACCCTAAACTTTACCATTTGTTAACCATAACCCTAGCCCCAAACCTAAACCTAACTACAACCCTACTCCTTACCCTAACACGTACACTAATCTTAACCCGTACACTAACACTAACCCAATACCGCACACGTACTTTGACGGTAAGACATTTCCATATGCTCAGCTGTAACCTAAACCTTACGCATTCACTAAACTTAACCCCACCCCTAACACTAACCATAACGCCAAACCTACCAATTACTCTAACCCGTACCCTAATCCTAACCTGTAAACCCACACTAAACCCTGCCCTAACACGTACCCTGACCCTAACACTTTTCCGTAACCTCACCTGTAACCTACACCTTACCGTTCGCTAACCCTAACCCTAGCCCTAAACCTACACCAAACCCCAACCGTACACCTTACCCTAACCCGTATGCTAATCCTAAGCCATACACTAACACTGACACGTGTCCTAACACATACACTAACCCTAACACTTTTCTGTACCATCACCTGTAACCTAAACTTGACATTTCGCTAACCCTAACCCTAGCCATAAAGCTAACCCTAACCCCAACCCTAAACCTTACGCAAACCGTACCCTAATCCTAACCAGTATACTAATACTAAGCCATGTCCTGACACGTACCCTGACCCTAACACTTTTCCGTACCCTCACCTGTACCCTAAACCTTACCCATTCTTTAACCCTAACCCTAGCCCTAGCCCTAGCCCTTACCCTAACACAAACCTTACCCCTTACCCTCACCCGTACCCTAATCCCAACCCATACACTAACATTAACCCATGCCCTAACACGTACCCTGACCCTAACACTATTCCGTGTCCTCTCCTGTACCCTAAATCTTACTGATCGCTAACCCTAACCCTAGCCCTAAACATAACTCTCACACCAACCTCACAGCATACCCTAACCCGTACACTAAACTTAACCCGTACAAAAAAAACTAACCCATGCCCTCACATGTACTTTGATGGTAACACGTTTCCGTACGCTCCCGTGTACCGTAAACCTTACCCGTTTGCTAACTCTAACCCTAGCCCTAACCCTAACCATAACAACAACCCTACCCATTTCCCTAACCTGTACCCTAATCCTTACCCGTACACCAACACTAATCCATGCCCTAACACGTACCCTGACCCTAACACTTTTCCATACCCACTCCTGTACCCTAAATCTTACCATTCACTAACCCTAACCCTATGTCTAAACCTAACCCTAACCCCAACCCTACACCTAACCCTAACACGTACCCTAATCCGAATCCGTACACTAACACTAACCTGTGCCCTAACATGAACCCTGACCCTAACTCGTTTCCATAAGCTCACCTGTACCCTAAATGTTACCTATTCGCTAACCCTAACCCCAACCCTACACCTAAACATAACCCCAACCCTACACCTTTCCCTAACCCATACCCTAATCCTGACCCGTACACTAACACTAACCCGTGCCCTAACACGTACCCTGACCCTAACACTTTTCCGTATCCTCTCCAGTACCCTAAATCTTACCGTTCGCTAAACCTAGCCCTTTCCCTAAACATAACGCTAACACCCACCTTACACCATACACTAACCCATACACTAATCTTACCCCGTACACCAAAATGAAGCAATGCCCTCACATGTACTTTGACACTAACACGTTTCCGTACCCTCCTGTGTACCGACAACCTTACCTGTTCGCTAACACTAACCCTAGGTCTAAGCCTAACACTATCCACAACCCTACACAAAATCCTAAGCCGTACCCTAATCCTAATCCGTACAATAACACTAACCTGTGCCCTAACAACAAGCCTGACCCTAACTGGTTTCCATATGCTTACCTGTACCCTGAATGTTACCTATTCGCTAACCCTAACCCTAACCCTAAACCTAACCCTAACCCCAATCCTACACCTTACCCTAATCCGTACTGTAATCCTAACCCATACCCTATACTAATCTGTGCCCTGACACATACATGGACCATAACACTTTTCTGTAACCTCATCTGTACCCTAAACCTTACATTTCGCCAACCCTAACCGTAGCCCTAAAGCTAAATCTAACTCCAACCCTACACCTTACCCTAACACGTACACTAATCTTAACCCGTACACTAACACTGACCCATTCCCGCAAATGTATTTTGACCCTAAAACATTTCCGTACCCTCCCCTGTAACCTAAACCTTACCCGGTCGCTAACCCTAACCCTAGCTCTAAATCTAACCCTAACGCCAACCCTACACCTTACCCTAAACAATACCCTAAACCTAAACCGTACACTGACACTAACCAGTGCCCTGAAACGTACCCTGACCCTAACACTTTTCCATACCCTCACCTGCACGCTAAACCTAATCGTTAGGTAACCCTAACTGTAGACTTAAACCTAACCCTAACACCAACCCTACACCCTATTCTAACCCGTACCCTATATTTAACCCTAACACTAACCCATGCCCTCACACGTACTATGACACTAAAACGTCTCCATACACTCACATGTACCATAAGCCTTAACCGTTCACTAAACCTATCCCTAACCCTAACGCCAACCCTAACCATTACCCTAACCCATACCCTAATCCTAACCATACATTAACACTAACACGTTTCCTAACACATAACCTGACCCAAATGCTTTTCCGTACCCTCAACTGTACCCTAAAACTTACCCGTTCACTAACCCTAAGCCTAGCCCTAAACCTAACCCTAACCCCAACCCCACACCTTACCCTAAACTGTACGCTAATCCTGACACGTACACTGACACTAACAGGTGTCCTAACACATACCCTGACTCTAAAAGGTTTCCGTACCCTCACCTGTACCCTGAACCTTACTGGTTCACTAACCGTAACCCTAGCCCTAAACATAACGCTAACACCAACCCTACACCATACCCTAACCCGTACACTAATCTTGACCCGTACACCAAAATTATGCAATGCCATCACACGTACTTTGACACTAACACGTTTCCGTACACTCATGTACCATAAAACTTACCTGTTCGCTAACTCTAACCCTAGCCCTAAACTTAACCCTAACGCCAACCCTACACATTACCCTAACCCGTACCCTAATCATAACCCATACACTAACACTACACGTGCCCTAACCGGTACCCTGACCATAACAGTTTTCCGTACACTCACCTGTACCCTAAACCATACCGTTTGCTATCCTTAACCCTAAACGTAAACGTAAAGCTAACCCCATCCCTAAACCTTACCCTAACGCATACCCAATCCTAACCAGTACACTAACACTAATCCGTGCCTTAACACTTACCCTGACCCTAACACTTTTCCATACCCACACCTGAACCCTAAACCTTACCATTCACTAACCCTAACCCTAGGTCTAAACCTAACCCTAAACGCAACCCCAACCCTACACCTAACCCTAACATGTACCGTAATCCTAATCCTTAAACTAACACTAAGCTGTGCCCTAACACGAACCATGGCCCAAACGCATTTCCATACGCTCACCTGTACTCTAATGTTACCTATTCGCTAACCCTAACACTAGCCCTAAACCTAAACCTAACCCCAACCCTACACCTTACCCTAACCCATACCCTAATCATAACCCATACACTAACACTAACTCGTGCCCTAACACCTACCCAAACGCTACACCTAACCCTACCCCTAACCCTAACCCTAACCCTAACACTAACCCTAACACTAACCCTAAACTTTACCATTTGTTAACCATAACCCTAGCCCCAAACCTAAACCTAACTACAACCCTACTCCTTACCCTAACACGTACACTAATCTTAACCCGTACACTAACACTAACCCAATACCGCACACGTACTTTGACGGTAAGACATTTCCATATGCTCAGCTGTAACCTAAACCTTACGCATTCACTAAACTTAACCCCACCCCTAACACTAACCATAATGCCAAACCTACCAATTACCCTAACCCGTACCCTAATCCTAACCTGTAAACCCACACTAAACCCTGCCCTAACACGTACCCTGACCCTAACACTTTTCCGTAACCTCACCTGTAACCTACACCTTACCGTTCGCTAACCCTAACCCTAGCCCTAAACCTAGACCAAACCCCAACCGTACACCTTACCCTAACCCGTATGCTAATCCTAAGCCATACACTAACACTGACACGTGTCCTAACACATACACTAACCCTAACACTTTTCTGTACCATCACCTGTACCCTAAACTTGACATTTCGCTAACCCTAACCCTAGCCATAAAGCTAACCCTAACCCCAACCCTAAACCTTACCCAAACCGTACCCTAATCCTAACCAGTATACTAATACTAAGCCATGTCCTGACACGTACCCTGACCCTAACACTTTTCCGTACCCTCACCTGTACCCTAAACCTTACCCATTCTTTAACCCTAACCCTAGCCGTAGCCCTAGCCCTAACCCTAACCCAAACCCTACCCCTTACCCTCACCCGTACCCTAATCCCAACCCATACACTAACATTAACCCATGCCCTAACACGTACCCTGACCCTAACACTTTTCCGTGTCCTCTCCCGTACCCTAAATCTTACCGTTCGCTAACCCTAACCCTAGCCCTAAACATAACTCTCACACCAACCTCACAGCATACCCTAACCCGTACACTAAACTTAACCCGTACAAAAAAACTAACCCATGCCCTCACATGTACTTTGATGGTAACACGTTTCCGTACGCTCCCGTGTACCGTAAACCTTACCCGTTTGCTAACTCTAACCCTAGCCCTAACCCTAACCATAACAACAACCCTACCCATTTCCCTAACCTGTACCCTAATCCTTACCCGTACACTAACACTAATCCATGCCCTAACACGTACCCTGACCCTAACACTTTTCCATACCCACTCCTGTACCCTAAATCTTACCATTCACTAACCCTAACCCTATGTCTAAACCTAACCCTAACCCCAACCCTACACCTAACCCTAACACGTACCCTAATCCGAATCCGTACACTAACACTAACCTGTGCCCAACATGAACCCTGACCCTAACTCGTTTCCATAAGCTCACCTGTACCCTAAATGTTACCTATTCGCTAACCCTAACCCCAACCCTACACCTAAACATAACCCCAACCCTACACCTTTCCCTAACCCATACCCTAATCCTGACCCGTACACTAACACTAACCCGTGCCCTAACACGTACCCTGACCCTAACACTTTTCCGTATCCTCTCCAGTACCCTAAATCTTACCGTTCGCTAAACCTAGCCCTTTCCCTAAACATAACGCTAACACCCACCTTACACCATACACTAACCCATACACTAATCTTACCCCGTACACCAAAATGAAGCAATGCCCTCACATGTACTTTGACACTAACACGTTTCCGTACCCTCCTGTGTACCGACAACCTTACCTGTTCGCTAACACTAACCCTAGGTCTAAGCCTAACACTATCCACAACCCTACACAAAATCCTAAGCCGTACCCTAATCCTAATCCGTACAATAACACTAACCTGTGCCCTAACAACAAGCCTGACCCTAACTGGTTTCCATATGCTTACCTGTACCCTGAATGTTACCTATTCGCTAACCCTAACCCTAACCCTAAACCTAACCCTAACCCCAATCCTACACCTTACCCTAATCCGTACTGTAATCCTAACCCATACCCTATACTAATCTGTGCCCTGACACATACATGGACCATAACACTTTTCTGTAACCTCATCTGTACCCTAAACCTTATATTTCGCCAACCCTAACCGTAGCCCTAAAGCTAAATCTAACTCCAACCCTACACCTTACCCTAACACGTACACTAATCTTAACCCGTACACTAACACTGACCCATTCCCGCAAATGTATTTTGACCCTAAAACATTTCCGTACCCTCCCCTGTAACCTAAACCTTACCCGGTCGCTAACCCTAACCCTAGCTCTAAATCTAACCCTAACGCCAACCCTACACCTTACCCTAAACAATACCCTAAACCTAAACCGTACACTGACACTAACCAGTGCCCTGAAACGTACCCTGACCCTAACACTTTTCCATACCCTCACCTGCACGCTAAACCTAATCGTTAGGTAACCCTAACTGTAGACTTAAACCTAACCCTAACACCAACCCTACACCCTATTCTAACCCGTACCCTATATTTAACCCTAACACTAACCCATGCCCTCACACGTACTTTGACACTAAAACGTCTCCATACACTCACATGTACCATAAGCCTTAATCATTCACTAAATCTATCCCTAAACCTAACGCCAACCCTAACCATTACCCTAACCCATACCCTAATCCTAACCATACATTAACACTAACACGTTTCCTAACACATAACCTGACCCAAATGCTTTTCCGTACCCTCAACTGTACCCTAAAACTTACCCGTTCACTAACCCTAAGCCTAGCCCTAAACCTAACCCTAACCCCAACCCCACACCTTACCCTAAACTGTACGCTAATCCTGACACGTACACTGACACTAACAGGTGTCCTAACACATACACTGACTCTAAAAGGTTTCCGTACCCTCACCTGTACCCTGAACCTTACTGGTTCACTAACCGTAACCTAGCCCTAAACATAACGCTAACACCAACCCTACACCATACCCTAACCAGTACACTAATCTTGACCCATACACCAAAATTATGCAATGCCATCACACGTACTTTGACACTAACACGTTTCCGTACACTCATGTACCATAAAACTTACCTGTTCGCTAACTCTAACCGTAGCCCTAAACTTAACCCTAACGCCAAACCTACACATTACCCTAACCCGTACCCTAATCCTAACCCATACACTAACACTACACGTGCCCTAACCGGTACCCTGACCATAACAGTTTTCCGTACACTCACCTGTACCCTAAACCATACCGTTTGCTATCCTTAACCCTAGACCTAAACGTAAAGCTAACCCCATCCCTAAACCTTACCCTAACGCGTACCCAATCCTAACCAGTACACTAACACTAATCCGTGCCTTAACACTTATCCTGACCCTAACATTTTTCCATACCCACACCTGAACCCTAAACCTTACCATTCACTAACCCTAACCCTAGGTCTATACCTAACCCTAAATGCAACCCCAACCCTACACCTAACCCTAACATGTATCGTAATCCTAATCCTTAAACTAACACTAAGCTGTGCCCTAACACGAACCCTGGCCCTAACGCATTTCCATACGCTCACCTGTACTCTAATGTTACCTATTCGCTAACCCTAACACTAGTCCTAAACCTAAACCTAACCCCAACCCTACACCTTACCCTAACCCATACCCTAATCATAACCCATACACTAACACTAACTCGTGCCCTAACACCTACCCTAACCCTACCCCTAATCCTACCCCTAACCCTAACACTAACCCTAACACTAACCCTAAACTTTACCATTTGTTAACCATAACCCAAGCCCCAAACCTAAACCTAAGTACAACCCTACTCCTTACCCTAACATGTACACTAATCTTAACCCGTACACTAACACTAACCCAATACCGCACACGTACTTTGACAATAAGACATTTCCATATGCTCAGCTGTAACCTAAACCTTACGCATTCACTAAACTTAACCCCACCCCTAACACTAACCATAACGCCAACCCTACCAATTACCCTAACCCGTACCCTAATCCTAACCTGTAAACCCACACTAAACCCTGCCCTAACACGTACCCTGACCCTAACACTTTTCCGTAACCTTACCTGTAACCTACACCTTACCGTTCGCTAACCCTAACCCTAGCCCTAAACGTAGACCAAACCCCAACCGTACACCTTACCCTAACCCGTATGCTAATCCTAAGCCATACACTAACACTGACACGTGTCCTAACACATACACTAACCTAACACTTTTCTGTACCATCACCTGTACCCTAAAACTGACATTTCGCTAACCCTAACCCTAGCCATAAAGCTAACCCTAACCCTAACCCCATCCCTAAACCTTACCCAAACCATATCCTAATCCTAACCAGTATACTAATACTAAGCCAATGTCCTGACACGTACCCTGACCCTAACACTATTCCGTACCCTCAACTGTACCCTAAACCTTACCCATTCGCTAACCCTAACCCTAGCCCTAGCCCTAGCCCTAACCCTAACCCCAACTCTATCCCTTACCCTCACCCGTACCTTAATTCCAACCCATACACTAACATTAACCCATGCCCTAACACGTACCTTGACCCTAACACTTTTCCGTATCCTCTCCTGTACCCTAAATCTTACAGTTCGCTAACCCTAACCCTAGCCCTAAACATAACTCTCACACCAACCTCACAGCATACCCTAACCCGTACACTAAACTTAACCCGTACAAAAAAACTAACCCATGCCCTCACATGTACTTTGACAGTAACACGTTTCCGTACGCTCCCGTGTACCGTAAACCTTACCCGTTTGCTAACTCTAACCCTAGCCCTAACCCTAACCATAACAACAACCCTACCCATTTCCCTAACCTGTACCCTAATCCTTACCCGTACACTAACACTAATCAATGCCCTAACACGTACCCTGACTCTAACACTTTTCCATACCCACTCCTGTACCCTAAATCTTACCATTCACTAACCCTAACCCTATGTCTAAACCTAACCCTAACCCCAACCCTACACCTAACCCTAACACGTACCCTAATCCGAATCCGTACACTAACACTAACCCGTGCCCTAACTCGTACCCTGACCCTAACACTTTTCCGTATCCTCTCCAGTACCCTAAATCTTACCGTTCGCTAAACCTAGCCCTTTCCCTAAACATAACGCTAACACCCACCTTACAATATACCCTAACCAATACAGTAATCTTACCCCGTACACCAAAATTAAGCAACGCCCTCACATGTACTTTGACACTAACACGTTTCCGTACCCTCCTGTGTACCGTAAGCCTTACCTGTTCGCTAACACTAACCCTAGGTCTAAGCCTCACACTATCAACAACCCTACACAAAATCCTAACCCGTACCCTTATCCTAATCCGTACAATAACACTAACCTGTGCCCTAACACCTAGCCTGACCCTAACTCGTTTCCATATGCTTACCTGTACCCTGAATGTTACCTATTCGCTAACCCTAACCCTAACCCTAAACCTAACCCTAACCCCAATCCTACACCTTACCCTAATCCGTACTGTAATCCTAACCCGTATCCTAATACTAATCCGTGCCATGACACATACATGGACCATAACAATTTTCTGTAACCTCACCTGTACCCTAAACCTTACATTTCGCCAACCCTAACATTAGCCCTAAAGCTAAATCTAACTCCAACCCTACAACTTACCCTAACACGTACACTAATCTTAACCCGTACACTAACACTGACCCATTCCCGCAAATGTATTTTGACCCTAAAACATTTCCGTACCCTCCCCTGTAACCTAAACCTTAGCGGTCGCTAACCCTAACCCTAGCTCTAAATCTAACCCTAATGCCAACCCTACACGTTACCCTAAACAATACCCTAAACCTAAACCGTACACTGACACTAACCAGTGCCCTGAAAAGTACCCTGACCCTAACACTTTTCCATACCCTCACCTGCACGCTAAACCTCATCGTTAGGTAACCCTAACTGTAGACTTAAACCTAACCCTAACACCAACCCTACACCCTATTCTAACCCGTACCCTATATTTAACCCTAACACTAACCCATGCCCTCACACGTACTATGACACTAAAACGTCTCCATACACTCACATGTACCATAAGCCTTAACCGTTCACTAAACCTATCCCTAACCCTAACGCCAACCCTAACCATTACCCTAACCCATACCCTAATCCTAACCATACATTAACACTAACACGTTTCCTAACACATAACCTGACCCAAATGCTTTTCCGTACCCTCAACTGTACCCTAAAACTTACCCGTTCACTAACCCTAAGCCTAGCCCTAAACCTAACCCTAACCCCAACCCCACACCTTACCCTAAACTGTACGCTAATCCTGACACGTACACTGACACTAACAGGTGTCCTAACACATACCCTGACTCTAAAAGGTTTCCGTACCCTCACCTGTACCCTGAACCTTACTGGTTCACTAACCGTAACCCTAGCCCTAAACATAACGCTAACACCAACCCTACACCATACCCTAACCCGTACACTAATCTTGACCCGTACACCAAAATTATGCAATGCCATCACACGTACTTTGACACTAACACGTTTCCGTACACTCATGTACCATAAAACTTACCTGTTCGCTAACTCTAACCCTAGCCCTAAACTTAACCCTAACGCCAACCGTACACATTACCCTAACCCGTACCCTAATCCTAACCCATACACTAACACTACACGTGCCCTAACAGGTACCCTGACCATAACAGTTTTCCGTACAGTCACCAGTACCCTAAACCATACCGTTTGCTATCCTTAACCCTAGACCTAAACGTAAAGCTAACCCCATCCCTAAATCTTACCCTAACGCGTACCCAATCCTAACCAGTACACTAACACTAATCCGTGCCTTAACACTTATCCTGACCCTAACACTTTTCCATACCCACACCTGAACCCTAAACTTTACCATTCACTAACCCTAACCCTAGGTCTAAACCTAACCCTAAACGCAACCCTACCCTACACCTAACCCTAACATGTACCGTAATCCTAATCCTTAAACTAACACTAAGCTGTGCCCTAACACGAACCCTGGCCCTAACGCATTTCCATACGCTCACCTGTACTCTAATGTTACCTATTCGCTAACCCTAACACTAGTCCTAAACCTAAACCTAACCCCAACCCTACACCTTACCCTAACCCATACCCTAATCATAACCCATACACTAACACTAACTCATGCCCTAACACCTACCCTAACCCTACCCCTAACCCTAACCCTAAACCTAACACTAACCCTAACACTAACCCTAAACTTTACCATTTGTTAACCATAACCCTAGCCCCAAACCTAAACCTAACTACAACCCTACTCCTTACCCTAACACGTACACTAATCTTAACCCGTACACTAACACTAACCCAATACCGCACACGTACTTTGACGGTAAGACATTTCCATATGCTCAGCTGTAACCTAAACCTTACATGTTCACTAAACTTAACCCCACCCCTAACACTAACCATAACGCCAACCCTACCAATTACCCTATTCCGTACCATAATCCTAACCTGTAAACCCACACTAAACCCTGCCCTAACACGTACCCTGACCCTATCACTTTTCCGTAACGTCACCTGTAACCTACACCATACCGTTCGCTAACCCTAACCCTAGCCCTAAACCTAGACCAAACCACAACCGTACACCTTACCCTAACCCGTATGCTAATCCTAAGCCATACACTAACACTGACACGTGTCCTAACACATACACTAACCCTAACACTTTTCTGTACCATCACCTGTACCCTAAACCTGACATTTCACTAAACCTAACCCTAGCCATAAAGCTAACCCTAACCCCAACCCTAAACCTTACCCAAACCGTACCCTAATCCTAACCAGTATACTAATAGTAAGCCATGTCCTGACACGTACCCTGACCCTAACACTTTTCCGTACCCTCACCTGTACCCTAAACCTTACCCATTCGCTAACCCTAACCCTAGCCCTAGCCCTAGCGCTAACCCTAACCCCAACCCTACCCCTTACCCTCACCCGTACCCTAATCCCAACCCATACACTAACATTAACCCATGCCCTAACACGTACCCTGACCCTAACACTTTTCCGTATCCTCTCCTGTACCCTAAATCTTACCGTTCACTAACCCTAACCCTAGCCCTAAACATAACTCTCACACCAACCTCACAGCATACCCTAACCTGTACACTAAACTTAACCCGTACAAAAAAACTAACCCATGCCCTCACATGTACTTTGACGGTAACACGTTTCCGTACGCTCCCGTGTACCGTAAACCTTACCCGTTTGCTAACTCTAACCCTAGCCCTAACCCTAACCATAACAACAACCCTACCCATTTCCCTAACCTGTACCCTAATCCTTACGCGTACACTAACACTAATCCATGCCCTAACACGTACCCTGACCCTAACACTTTTCCATACCAACTCCTGTACCCTAAATCTTACCATTCACTAACCCTAACCCTATGTCTAAACCTAACCCTAACCCCAACCCTACACCTAACCCTAACACGTACCCTAATCCGAATCCGTACACTAACACTAACCTGTGCCCTAACATGAACCCTGACCCTAACTCGTTTCCATAAGCTCACCTGTACCCTAAATGTTACCTATTCGCTAACCCTAACCCCAACCCTACACCTAAACATAACCCCAACCCTACACCTTTCCCTAACCCATACCCTAATCCTGACACGTACACTAACACTAACCCGTGCCCTAACACGTACCCTGACCCTAACACTTTTCCGTATCCTCTCCAGTACCCTAAATCTTACCATTCGCTAAACCTAGCCCTTTCCCTAAACATAACGCTAACACCCACCTTACACCATACACTAACCCATACACTAATCTTACCCCGTACACCAAAATGAAGCAATGCCCTCACATGTACTTTGACACTAACACGTTTCCGTACCCTCCTGTGTACCGACAACCTTACCTGTTCGCTAACACTAACCCTAGGTCTAAGCCTAACACTATCCACAACCCTACACAAAATCCTAAGCCGTACCCTAATCCTAATCCGTACAATAACACTAACCTGTGCCCTAACACCAAGCCTGACCCTAACTCGTTTCCATATGCTTACCTGTACCCTGAATGTTACCTATTCGCTAACCCTAACCCTAACCCTAAACCTAACCCTAACCCCAATCCTACACCTTACCCTAATCCGTACTGTAATCCTAACCCGTACCCTATACTAATCCGTGCCCTGACACATACATGGACCATAACACTTTTCTGTAACCTCACCTGTACCCTAAACCTTACATTTCGCCAACCCTAACATTAGCCCTAAAGCTAAATCTAACTCCAACCCTACACCTTACCCTAACACGTACACTAATCTTAACCCGTACACTAACACTGACCCATTCCCGCAAATGTATTTTGACCCTAAAACATTTCCGTACCCTCCCCTGTAACCTAAACCTTACCCGGTCGCTAACCCTAACCCTAGCTCTAAATCTAGCCCCAACGCCAACCCTACACCTTACCCTAAACAATACCCTAAACCTAAACTGTGCACGGACACTAACCAGTGCCCTGAAACGTACCCTGACCCTAACACTTTTCCATACCCTCACCTGCACGCTAAACCTAATCGTTAGGTAACCCTAACTGTAGTCTTAAACCTAACCCTAACACCAACCCTACACCCTATTCTAACCCGTACCCTATATTTAACCCTAACACTAACCCATGCCCTCACACGTACTTTGACACTAAAACGTCTCCATACACTCACATGTACCATAAGCCTTAACCGTTCACTAAACCTATCCCTAACCGTAACGCCAACCCTAACCATTACCCTAACCCATACCCTAATCCTAACCATATATTAACACTAACACGTTTCCTAACACATAACCTGACCCAAATGCTTTTCCGTACCCTCAACTGTACCCTAAAACTTACCCGTTCACTAACCCTAAGCCTAGCCCTAAACCTAACCCTAACCCCAACCCCACACCTTACCCTAAACTGTACGCTAATCCTGACACGTACACTGACACTAACAGGTGTCCTAACACATACCCTGACTCTAAAAGGTTTCCGTACCCTCACCTGTACCCTGAACCTTACTGGTTCACTAACCGTAACCCTAGCCCTAAACATAACGCTAACACCAACCCTACACCATACCCTAACCCATACACTAATCTTGACCCGGACACCAAAATTATGCAATGCCATCACACGTACTTTGACACTAACACGTTTCCGTACACTCATGTACCATAAAACTTACCTGTTCGCTAACTCTAACCCTAGCCCTAAACTTAACCCTAACGCCAACCCTACACATTACCCTAACCCGTACCCTAATCCTAACCCATACACTAACACTACACGTGCCCTAACAGGTACCCTGACCATAACAGTTTTCCGTACACTCACCTGTACCCTAAACCATACCGTTTGCTATCCTTAACCCTAAACGTAAACGTAAAGCTAACCCCATCCCTAAACCTTACCCTAACGCATACCCAATCCTAACCAGTACACTAACACTAATCCGTGCCTTAACACTTACCCTGACCGTAACACTTTTCCATACCCACACCTGAACCCTTAACCTTACCATTCACTAACCCTAACCCTAGGTCTAAACCTAACCCTAAACGCAACCCCAACCCTACACCTAACCCTAACGTGTACCGTAATCCTAATCCTTAAACTAACACTAAGCTGTGCCCTAACACGAACCCTGGCCCTAACGCATTTCCATACGCTCAACTGTACTCTAATGTTACCTATTCGCTAACCCTAACACTAGCCCTAAACCTAAACCTAACCCCAACCCTACACCTTACCCTAACCCATACCCTAATCATAACCCATACACTAACACTAACTCGTGCCCTAACACCTACCCTAACCCTACCCCTAACCCTACCCCTAACCCTAACCCTAACACTAACACTAACCCTAACACTAACCCTAAACTTTACCATTTGTTAACCATAACCCTAGCCCCAAACCTAAACCTAACTACAACCCTACTCCTTACCCTAACACGTACACTAATCTTAACCCGTACACTAACACTAACCCAATACCGCAAACGTACTTTGACGGTAAGACATTTCCATATGCTCAGCTGTAACCTAAACCTTACGTGTTCACTAAACTTAACCCCACCCCTAACACTAACCATAACGCCAACCCTACCAATTACCCTAATCCGTACCCTAATCTTAACCTGTAAACCCACACTAAACCCTGCCCTAACACGTACCCTGACCGTAACACTTTTCCGTAACCTCACCTGTAACCTACACCTTACCGTTCGCTAACCCTAACCCTAGCCCTAAACCTACACCAAACTCCAACCGTACACCTTACCCTAACCCGTATGCTAATCCTAAGCCATACACTAACACTGACACGTGTCCTAACACATACACTAACCCTAACACTTTTCTGTACCATCACCTGTACCCTAAACCTGACATTTCGCTAACCCTAACCCTAGCCATAAAGCTAACCCTAACCCCAACCCTAAACCTTACCCAAACCGTACCCTAATCCTAACCAGTATACTAATACTAAGCCATGTCCTGACACGTACCCTGACCCTAACACTTTTCCGTACCCTCACCTGTACCCTAAACCTTACCCATTCTTTAACCCTAACCCTAGCCCTAGCCCTAGAACTAACCCTAAGCCCAACCCTACCCCTTACCCTCACCCGTACCCTAATCCCAACCCATACACTAACATTAACCCATGCCCTAACACGTACCCTGACCCTAACACTTTTCCGTATCCTCTCCTGTACCCTAAATCTTACCGTTCGCTAACCCTAACCATAGCCCTAAACATAACTCTCACACCAACCTCACAGCATACCCTAACCCGTACACTAAACTTAACCCGTACAAAAAAACTAACCCATGCCCTCACATGTACTTTGACGGTAACACGTTTCCGTACACTCCCGTGTACCGTAAACCTTACCCGTTTGCTAACTCTAACCCTAGCCCTAACCCTAACCATAACAACAACCCTACCCATTTCCCTAACCTGTACCCTAATCCTTACCCGTACACTAACACTAATCCATGCCCTAACACGTACCCTGACCCTAACACTTTTCCATACCCACTCCTGTACCCTAAATCTTACCATTCACTAACCCTAACCCTATGTCTAAACCTAACCCTAACCCCAACCCTACACCTAACCCTAACACGTACCCTAATCCGAATCCGTACACTAACACTAACCTGTGCCCTAACATGAACCCTGACCCTAACTCGTTTCCATAAGCTCACCTGTACCCTAAATATTACCTATTCGCTAACCCTAACCCCAACCCTACACCTAACCCTAACCCCAACCCTACACCTAACCCTAACACGTACCCTAATCCGAATCCGTACACTAACACTAACCCGTGCCCTAACTCGTACCCTGACCCTAACACTTTTCCGTATCCTCTCCAGTACCCTAAATCTTACCGTTCGCTAAACCTAGCCCTTTCCCTAAACATAACGCTAACACCCACCTTACAATATACCCTAACCAATACAGTAATCTTACCCCGTACACCAAAATTAAGCAACGCCCTCACATGTACTTTGACACTAACACGTTTCCGTACCCTCCTGTGTACCGTAAGCCTTACCTGTTCGCTAACACTAACCCTAGGTCTAAGCCTCACACTATCAACAACCCTACACAAAATCCTAACCCGTACCCTTATCCTAATCCGTACAATAACACTAACCTGTGCCCTAACACCTAGCCTGACCCTAACTCGTTTCCATATGCTTACCTGTACCCTGAATGTTACCTATTCGCTAACCCTAACCCTAACCCTAAACCTAACCCTAACCCCAATCCTACACCTTACCCTAATCCGTACTGTAATCCTAACCCGTATCCTAATACTAATCCGTGCCATGACACATACATGGACCATAACAATTTTCTGTAACCTCACCTGTACCCTAAACCTTACATTTCGCCAACCCTAACATTAGCCCTAAAGCTAAATCTAACTCAAACCCTACAACTTACCCTAACACGTACACTAATCTTAACCCGTACACTAACACTGACCCATTCCCTCAAATGTATTTTGACCCTAAAAGATTTCCGTACCCTGCCCTGTAACCTAAACCTTACCCGGTCGCTAACCCTAACCCTAGCTCTAAATCTAACCCTAATGCCAACCCTACACGTTACCCTAAACAATACCCTAAACCTAAACCGTACACTGACACTAACCAGTGCCCTGAAACGTACCCTGACCCTAACACTTTTCCATACCCTAACCTGCACGCTAAACCTCATCGTTAGGTAACCCTAACTGTAGACTTAAACCTAACCCTAACACCAACCCTACACCCTATTCTAACCCGTACCCTATATTTAACCCTAACACTAACCCATGCCCTCACACGTACTATGACACTAAAACGTCTCCATACACTCACATGTACCATAAGCCTTAACCGTTCACTAAACCTATCCCTAACCCTAACGCCAACCCTAACCATTACCCTAACCCATACCCTAATCCTAACCATACATTAACACTAACACGTTTCCTAACACATAACCTGACCCAAATGCTTTTCCGTACCCTCAACTGTACCCTAAAACTTACCCGTTCACTAACCCTAAGCCTAGCCCTAAACCTAACCCTAACCCCAACCCCACACCTTACCCTAAACTGTACGCTAATCCTGACACGTACACTGACACTAACAGGTGTCCTAACACATACCCTGACTCTAAAAGGTTTCCGTACCCTCACCTGTACCCTGAACCTTACTGGTTCACTAACCGTAACCCTAGCCCTAAACATAACGCTAACACCAACCCTACACCATACCCTAACCCGTACACTAATCTTGACCCGTACACCAAAATTAGGCAATGCCATCACACGTACTTTGACACTAACACGTTTCCGTACACTCATGTACCATAAAACTTACCTGTTCGCTAACTCTAACCCTAGCCCTAAACTTAACCCTAAGGCCAACCGTACACATTACCCTAACCCGTACCCTAATCCTAACCCATACACTAACACTACACGTGCCCTAACAGGTACCCTGACCATAACAGTTTTCTGTACAGTCACCAGTACCCTAAACCATACCGTTTGCTATCCTTAACCCTAGACGTAAACGTAAAGCTAACCCCATCCCTAAACCTTACCCTAACGCGTACCCAATCCTAACCAGTACACTAACACTAATCCGTGCCTTAACACTTATCCTGACCCTAACACTTTTCCATACCCACACCTGAACCCTAAACCTTACCATTCACTAACCCTAACCCTAGGTCTAAACCTAACCCTAAACGCAACCCTACCCTACACCTAACCCTAACATGTACCGTAATCCTAATCCTTAAACTAACACTAAGCTGTGCCCTAACACGAACCCTGGCCCTAACGCATTTCCATACGCTCACCTGTACTCTAATGTTACCTATTCGCTAACCCTAACACTAGTCCTAAACCTAAACCTAACCCCAACCCTACACCTTACCCTAACCCATACCCTAATCATAACCCATACACTAACACTAACTCGTGCACTAACACCTACCCTAACCCTACCCCTACCCCTAACCCTAACCCTAACACTAACCCTAACACTAACCCTAAACTTTACCATTTGTTAACCATAACCCTAGCCCCAAACCTAAACCTAACTACAACCCTACTCCTTACCCTAACACGTACACTAATCTTAACCCGTACACTAACACTAACCCAATACCGCAAACGTACTTTTACGGTAAGACATTTCCATATGCTCAGCTGTAACCTAAACCTTACGTGTTCACTAAACTTAACCTCACCCCTAACACTAACCATAACGCCAACCCTACCAATTACCCTAATCCGTACCCTAATCCTAACCTGTAAACCCACACTAAACCCTGCCCTAACACGTACCCTGACCCTATCACTTTTCCATACCCTCACCTGCACGCTAAACCTCATCGTTAGGTAACCCTAACTGTAGACTTAAACCTAACCCTAACACCAACCCTACACCCTATTCTAACCCGTACCCTATATTTAACCCTAACACTAACCCATGCCCTCACACGTACTATGACACTAAAACGTCTCCATACACTCACATGTACCATAAGCCTTAACCGTTCACTAAACCTATCCCTAACCCTAACGCCAACCCTAACCATTACCCTAACCCATACCCTAATCCTAACCATACATTAACACTAACACGTTTCCTAACACATAACCTGACCCAAATGCTTTTCCGTACCCTCAACTGTACCCTAAAACTTACCCGTTCACTAACCCTAAGCCTAGCCCTAAACCTAACCCTAACCACAACCCCACACCTTACCCTAAACTGTACGCTAATCCTGACATGTACACTGACACTAACAGGTGTCCTAACACATACCCTGACTCTAAAAGGTTTCCGTACCCTCACCTGTACCCTGAACCTTACTGGTTCACTAACCGTAACCCTAGCCCTAAACATAACGCTAACACCAACCCTACACCATACCCTAACCCGTACACTAATCTTGACCCGTACACCAAAATTATGCAATGCCATCACACGTACTTTGACACTAACACGTTTCCGTACACTCATGTACCATAAAACTTACCTGTTCGCTAACTCTAACCCTAGCCCTAAACTTAACCCTAACGCCAACCGTACACATTACCCTAACCCGTACCCTAATCCTAACCCATACACTAACACTATACGTGCCCTAACAGGTACCCTGACCATAACAGTTTTCCGTACATTCACCAGTACCCTAAACCATACCGTTTGCTATCCTTAACCCTAGACGTAAACGTAAAGCTAACCCCATCCCTAAACCTTACCCTAACGCGTACCCAATCCTAACCAGTACACTAACACTAATCCGCGCCTTAACACTTATCCTGACCCTAACACTTTTCCATACCCACACCTGAACCCTAAACCTTACCATTCACTAACCCTAACCCTAGGTCTAAACCTAACCCTAAACGCAACCCTACCCTACACCTAACCCTAACATGTACCGTAATCCTAATCCTTAAACTAACACTAAGCTGTGCCCTAACACGAACCCTGGCCCTAACGCATTTCCATACGCTCACCTGTACTCTAATGTTACCTATTTGCTAACCCTAACACTAGTCCTAAACCTAAACCTAACCCCAACCCTACACCTAACCCTAACCCATACCCTAATCATAACCCATACACTAACACTAACTCGTGCCCTAACACCTACCCTAACCCTACCCCTACCCCTAACCCTAACCCTAACACTAACCCTAACACTAACCCTAAACTTTACCATTTGTTAACCATAACCCTAGCCCCAAACCTAAACCTAACTACAACCCTACTCCTTACCCTAACACGTACACTAATCTTAACCCGTACACTAACACTAACCCAATACCGCACACGTACTTTGACGGTAAGGTATTTCCATATGCTCAGCTGTAACCTAAACCTTACATGTTCACTAAACTTAACCCCACCCCTAACACTAACCATAACGCCAACCCTACCAATTACCCTAACCCGTACCCTAATCCTAACCTGTAAACCCACACTAAACCCTGCCCTAACACGTACCCTGACCCTATCACTTTTCCGTAACGTCACCTGTAACCTACACCTTACCGTTCGCTAACCCTAACCCTAGCCCTAAACCTAGACCAAACCCCAACCGTACACCTTACCCTAACCCGTATGCTAATCCTAAGCCATACACTAACACTGACACGTGTCCTAACACATACACTAACCCTAACACTTTTCTGTACCATCACCTGTACCCTAAACCTGTCATTTCGCTAACCCTAACCCTAGCCATAAAGCTAACCCTAACCCCAACCCTAAACCTTACCCAAACCGTACCCTAATCCTAACCAGTATACTAATAGTAAGCCATGTCCTGACACGTACCCTGACCCTAACACTTTTCCGTACCCTCACCTGTACCCTAAACCTTAGCCATTCGCTAACCCTAACCCTAGCCCTAGCCCTAGCGCTAACCCTAACCCCAACCCTAACCCGTACCCTCACCCGTACCCTAATCCCAACCCATACACTAACATTAACCCATGCCCTAACACGTACCCTGACCCTAACACTTTTCCGTATCCTCTCCTGTACCCTAAATCTTACCGTTCACTAACCCTAACCCTAGCCCTAAACATAACTCTCACACCAACCTCACAGCATACCCTAACCTGTACACTAAACTTAACCCGTACAAAAAAACTAACCCATGCCCTCACATGTACTTTGACGGTAACACGTTTCCGTACGCTCCCGTGTACCGTAAACCTTACCCGTTTGCTAACTCTAACCCTAGCCCTAACCCTAACCATAACAACAACCCTACCCATTTCCCTAACCTGTACCCTAATCCTTACCCGTACACTAACACTAATCCATGCCCTAACACGTACCCTGACCCTAACACTTTTCCATACCCACTCCTGTACCCTAAATCTTACCATTCACTAACCCTAACCCTATGTCTAAACTTAACCCTAACCCCAACCCTACACCTAACCCTAACACGTACCCTAATCCGAATCCGTACACTAACACTAACCTGTGCCCTAACATGAACCCTGACCCTAACTCGTTTCCATAAGCTCACCTGTACCCTAAATGTTACCTATTCGCTAACCCTAACCCCAACCCTACACCTAAACATAACCCCAACCCTACACCTTTCCCTAACCCATACCCTAATCCTGACCCGTACACTAACACTAACCCGTGCCCTAACACGTACCCTGACCCTAACACTTTTCCGTATCCTCTCCAGTACCCTAAATCTTACCATTCGCTAAACCTAGCCCTTTCCCTAAACATAACGCTAACACCCACCTTACACCATACACTAACCCATACACTAATCTTACCCCGTACACCAAAATGAAGCAATGCCCTCACATGTACTTTGACACTAACACGTTTCCGTACCCTCCTGTGTACCGACATCCTTACCTGTTCGTTAACACTAACCCTAGGTCTAAGCCTAACACTATCCACAACCCTACACAAAATCCTAAGCCGTACCCTAATCCTAATCCGTACAATAACACTAACCTGTGCCCTAACACCAAGCCTGACCCTAACTCGTTTCCATATGCTTACCTGTACCCTGAATGTTACCTATTCGCTAACCCTAACCCTAACCCTAAACCTAACCCTAACCCCAATCCTACACCTTACCCTAATCCGTACTGTAATCCTAACCCGTACCCTATACTAATCCGTGCCCTGACACATACATGGACCATAACACTTTTCTGTAACCTCACCTGTACCCTAAACCTTACATTTCGCCAACCCTAACCGTAGCCCTAAAGCTAAATCTAACTCCAACCCTACACCTTACCCTAACACGTACACTAATCTTAACCCGTACACTAACACTGACCCATTCCCGCAAATGTATTTTGACCCTAAAACATTTCCGTACCCTCCCCTGTAACCTAAACCTTACCCGGTCGCTAACCCTAACCCTAGCTCTAAATCTAGCCCTAACGCCAACCCTACACCTTACCCTAAACAATACCCTAAACCTAAACCGTGCACGGACACTAACCAGTGCCCTGAAACGTACCCTGACCCTAACACTTTTCCATACCCTCACCTGCACGCTAAACCTAATCGTTAGGTAACCCTAACTGTAGTCTTAAACCTAACCCTAACACCAACCCTACACCCTATTCTAACCCGTACCCTATATTTAACCCTAACACTAACCCATGCCCTCACACGTACTTTGACACTAAAACGTCTCCATACACTCACATGTACCATAAGCCTTAACCGTTCACTAAACCTATCCCTAACCCTAACGCCAACCCTAACCATTACCCTAACCCATACCTTAATCCTAACCATATATTAACACTAACACGTTTCCTAACACATAACCTGACCCAAATGCTTTTCCGTACCCTCAACTGTACCCTAAAACTTACCCGTTCACTAACCCTAAGCCTAGCCCTAAACCTAACCCTAACCCCAACCGCACACATTACCCTAAACTGTACGCTAATCCTGACACATACACTGACACTAACAGGTGTCCTAACACATACCCTGACTCTAAAAGGTTTCCGTACCCTCACCTGTACCCTGAACCTTACTGGTTCACTAACCGTAACCCTAGCCCTAAACATAACGCTAACACCAACCCTACACCATACCCTAACCCATACACTAATCTTGACCCGTACACCAAAATTATGCAATGCCATCACACGTACTTTGACACTAACACGTTTCCGTACACTCATGTACCATAAAACTTACCTGTTCGCTAACTCTAACCCTAGCCCTAAACTTAACCCTAACGCCAACCCTACACATTACCCTAACCCGTACCCTAATCCTAACCCATACACTAACACTACACGTGCCCTAACAGGTACCCTGACCATAACAGTTTTCCGTACACTCACCTGTACCCTAAACCATACCGTTTGCTATCCTTAACCCTAAACGTAAACGTAAAGCTAACCCCATCCCTAAACCTTACCCTAACGCATACCCAATCCTAACCAGTACACTAACACTAATCCGTGCCTTAACACTTACCCTGACCGTAACACTTTTCCATACCCACACCTGAACCCTAAACCTTACCATTCACTAACCCTAACCCTAGGTCTATACCTAACCCTAAACGCAACCCCAACCCTACACCTAACCCTAACATGTACCGTAATCCTAATCCTTAAACTAACACTAAGCTGTGCCCTAACACGAACCCTGGCCCTAACGCATTTCCATACGCTCACCTGTACTCTAATGTTACCTATTCGCTAACCCTAACACTAGCCCTAAACCTAAACCTAACCCCAACCCTACACCTCACCCTAACCCATACCCTAATCATAACCCATACACTAACACTAACTCGTGCCCTAACACCTACCCTAACCCTACCCCTAACCCTACCCCTAACCCTAACCCTAACACTAACACTAACCCTAACACTAACCCTAAAATTTACCATTTGTTAACCATAACCCTAGCCCCAAACCTAAACCTAACTACAACCCTACTCCTTACCCTAACACGTACACTAATCTTAACCCGTACACTAACACTAACCCAATACCGCAAACGTACTTTGACGGTAAGACATTTCCATATGCTCAGCTGTAACCTAAACCTTACGTGTTCACTAAACTTAACCCCACCCCTAACACTAACCATAACGCCAATCTTACCAATTACCCTAATCCGTACCCTAATCCTAACCTGTAAACCCACACTAAACCCTGCCCTAACACGTACCCTGACCCTAACACTTTTCCGTAACCTCACCTGTAACCTACACCTTACCGTTCGCTAACCCTAACCCTAGCCCTAAACCAACACCAAACCCCAACCGTACACCTTACCCTAACCCGTATGCTAATCCTAAGCCATACACTAACAGTGACACGTGTCCTAACACATACACTAACCCTAACACTTTTCTGTACCATCACCTGTACCCTAAACCTGACATTTCGCTAACCCTAACCCTAGCCATAAAGCTAACCCTAACCCCAACCCTAAACCTTACCCAAACCGTACCCTAATCCTAACCAGTATACTAATACTAAGCCATGTCCTGACACGTACCCTGACCCTAACACTTTTCCGTACCCTCACCTGTACCCTAAACCTTACCCATTCGCTAACCCTAACCCTAGCCCTAGCCCTAGCCCTAACCCTAACCCCAACCCTACCCCTTACCCTCACCCGTACCCTAATCCCAACCCATACACTAACATTAACCCATGCCCTAACACGTACCCTGACCCTAACACTTTTCCGTATCCTCTCCTGTACCCTAAATCTTACCGTTCGCTAACCCTAACCCTAGCCCTAAACATAACTCTCACACCAACCTCACAGCATACCCTAACCCGTACACTAAACTTAACCCGTACAAAAAAACTAACCCATGCCCTCACATGTACTTTGACGGTAACACGTTTCCGTACACTCCCGTGTACCGTAAACCTTACCCGTTTGCTAACTCTAACCCTAGCCCTAACCCTAACCATAACAACAACCCTACCCATTTCCCTAACCTGTACCCTAATCCTTACCCGTACACTAACACTAATCCATGCCCTAACACGTACCCTGACCCTAACACTTTTCCATACCCACTCCTGTACCCTAAATCTTACCATTCACTAACCCTAACCCTATGTCTAAACCTAACCCTAACCCCACCCTACACCTAATCCTAACACGTACCCTAATCCGAATCCGTACACTAACACTAACCTGTGCCCTAACATGAACCCTGACCCTAACTCGTTTCCATAAGCTCACCTGTACCCTAAATGTTACCTATTCGCTAACCCTAACCCCAACCCTACACCTAAACATAACCCCAACCCTACACCTTTCCCTAACCCATACCCTAATCCTGACCCGTACTCTAACACTAACCCGTGCCCTAACACGTACCCTGACCCTAACACTTTTCCGTATCCTCTCCAGTACCCTAAATCTTACCGTTCGCTAAACCTAGCCCTTTCCCTAAACATAACGCTAACACCCACCTTACACCATACACTAACCCATACACTAATCTTACCCCGTACACCAAAATGAAGCAATGCCCTCACATGTACTTTGACACTAACACGTTTCCGTACCCTCCTGTGTACCGACAACCTTACCTGTTCGCTAACACTAACCCTAGGTCTAAGCCTAACACTATCCACAACCCTACACAAAATCCTAAGCCGTACCCTAATCCTAATCCGTACAATAACACTAACCTGTGCCCTAACACCAAGCCTGACCCTAACTCGTTTCCATATGCTTACCTGTACCCTGAATGTTACCTATTCGCTAACCCTAACCCTAACCCTAAACCTAACCCTAACCCCAATCCTACAACTTACCCTAATCCGTACTGTAATCCTAACCCGTACCCTATACTAATCTGTGCCCTGACACATACATGGACCATAACACTTTTCTGTAACCTCACCTGTACCCTAAACCTTACATTTCGCCAACCCTAACCGTAGCCCTAAAGCTAAATCTAACTCCAACCCTACACCTTACCCTAACACGTACACTAATCTTAACCCGTACAGTAACACTGACCCATTCCCGCAAATGTATTTTGACCCTAAAACATTTCCGTACCCTCCCCTGTAACCTAAACCTTACCCGGTCGCTAACCCTAACCCTAGCTCTAAATCTAACCTTAACGCCAACCCTACACCTTACCCTAAACAATACCCTAAACCTAAACCGTACACTGAGACTAACCAGTGCCCTGAAACGTACCCTGACCCTAACACTTTTCCATACCCTCACCTGCACGCTAAACCTAATCGTTAGGTAACCCTAACTGTAGACTTAAACCTAACCCTAACATCAACACTACACCCTATTCTAACCCGTACCCTATATTTAACCCTAACACTAACCCATGCCCTCACACGTACTTTGACACTAAAACGTCTCCATACACTCACATGTACCATAAGCCTTAACCGTTCACTAAACCTATCCCTAACCCTAACGCCAACCCTAACCATTACTCTAACCCATACCCTAATCCTAACCATACATTAACACTAACACGTTTCCTAACAAATAACCTGACCCAAATGCTTTTCCGTACCCTCAACTGTACCCTAAAACTTACCCGTTCACTAACCCTAAGCCTAGCCCTAAACCTAACCCTAACCCCAACCCCACACCTTACCCTAAACTGTACGCTAATCCTGACACGTACACTGACACTAACAGGTGTCCTAGCACATACCCTGACTCTAAAAGTTTTCCGTACCCTCACCTGTACCCTGAACCTTATTGGTTCACTAACCGTAACCCTAGACCTAAACTTAACGCTAACACCAACCCTAAACCATACCCTAACCCATACACTAATCTTGACCCGTACACCAAAATTATGCAATGCCATCACACGTACTTTGACACTAACACGTTTCCGTACACTCATGTACCATAAAACTTACCTGTTCGCTAACTCTAACCCTAGCCCTAAACTTAACCCTAACGCCAACCCTACACATTACCCTAACCCGTACCCTAATCCTAACCCATACACTAACACTACACGTGCCCTAACAGGTACCCTGACCATAACAGTTTTCCGTACACTCACCTGTACCCTAAACCATACCGTTTGCTATCCTTAACCCTAAACGTAAACGTAAAGCTAACCCCATCCCTAAACCTTACCCTAACGCATACCCAATCCTAACCAGTACACTAACACTAATCCGTGCCTTAACACTTACCCTGACCGTAACACTTATCCATACCCACACCTGAACCCTAAACCTTACCATTCACTAACCCTAACCCTAGGTCTAAACCTAACCCTAAACGCAACCCCAACCCTACACCTAACCCTAACATGTACCGTAATCCTAATCCTTAAACTAACACTAAGCTGTGCCCTAACACGAACCCTGGCCCCAACGCATTTCCATACGCTCAACTGTACTCTAATGTTACCTATTCGCTAACCCTAACACTAGCCCTAAACCTAAACCTAACCCCAACCCTACACCTTACCCTAACCCATACCCTAATCATAACCCATACACTAACACTAACTCGTGCCCTAACACCTACCCTAACCCTACCCCTACCCCTACCCCTAACCCTAACCCTAACCCTAACACTAACCCTAACACTAACGCTAAACTTTACCATTTGTTAACCATAACCCTAGCCCCAAACCTAAACCTAACTACAACCCTACTCCTTACCCTAACACGTACACTAATCTTAACCCGTACACTAACACTAACCCAATACCGCACACCTACTTTGACGGTAAGACATTTCCATATGCTCAGCTGTAACCTAAACCTTACGTGTTCACTAAACTTAACCCCACCCCTAACACTAACCATAACGCCAACCCTACCAATTACCCTAATCCGTACCCTAATCCTAACCTGTAAACCGACACTAAACCCTGCCCTAACACGTACCCTGACCCTAACACTTTTCCGTAACCTCACCTGTAACCTACACCTTACCGTTCGCTAACCCTAACCCTAGCCCTAAACCTAGACCAAACCCCAACCGTACACCTTACCCTAACCCGTATGCTAATCCTAAGCCATACACTAACACTGACACGTGTCCTAACACATACACTAACCCTAACACTTTTCTGTACCATCACCTGTACCCTAAACCTGACATTTCGCTAACCCTAACCCTAGCCCTAGCCCTAGCCCTAACCCTAACCCCAACTCTACCCCTTACCCTCACCCGTACCCTAATCCCAACCCATACACTAACATTAACCCATGCCCTAACACGTACCCTGACCCTAACACTTTTCCGTATCCTCTCCTGTACCCTAAATCTTACAGTTCGCTAACCCTAACCCTAGCCCTAAACATAACTCTCACACCAACCTCACAGCATACCCTAACCTGTACACTAAACTTAACCCGTACAAAAAAACTAACCCATGCCCTCACATGTACTTTGACGGTAACACGTTTCCGTACGATCCCGTGTACCGTAAACCTTACCCGTTTGCTAACTCTAACCCTAGCCCTAACCCTAACCATAACAACAACCCTACCCATTTCCCTAACCTGTACCCTAATCCTTACCCGTACACTAACACTAATCCATGCCCTAACACGTACCCTGACCCTAACACTTTTCCATACCCACTCCTGTACCCTAAATCTTACCATTCACTAACCCTAACCCTATGTCTAAACCTAACCCTAACCCCAACCCTACACCTAACCCTAACACGTACCCTAATCCGAATCCGTACACTAACACTAACCTGTGCCCTAACATGAAGCCTGACCCCAACTCGTTTCCATAAGCGCACCTGTACCCTAAATGTTACCTATTCGCTAACCCTAACCCCAACCCTACACCTAAACATAACCCCAACCCTACACCTTTCCCTAACCCATACCCTAATCCTGACCCGTACACTAACACTAACCCGTGCCCTAACACGTACCCTGACCCTAACACTTTTCCGTATCCTCTCCAGTACCCTAAATCTTACCGTTCGCTAAACCTAGCCCTTTCCCTAAACATAACGCTAACACCCACCTTACACCATACACTAACCCATACACTAATCTTACCCCGTACACCAAAATGAAGCAATGCCCTCACATGTACTTTGACACTAACACGTTTCCGTACCCTCCTGTGTACCGACAACCTTACCTGTTCGCTAACACTAACCCTAGGTCTAAGCCTAACACTATCCACAACCCTACACAAAATCCTATGCCGTACCCTAATCCTAATCCGTACAATAACACTAACCTGTGCCCTAACACCAAGCCTGACCCTAACTCGTTTCCATATGCTTACCTGTACCCTGAATGTTACCTATTCGCTAACCCTAACCCTAACCCTAAACCTAACCCTAACCCCAATCCTACACCTTACCCTAATCCGTACTGTAATCCTAACCCGTACCCTATACTAATCCGTGCCCTGACACATACATGGACCATAACACTTTTCTGTAACCTCACCTGTACCCTAAACCTTACATTTCGCCAACCCTAACCGTAGCCCTAAAGCTAAATCTAACTCCAACCCTACACCTTACCCTAACACGTACACTAATCTTAACCCGTACACTAACACTGACCCATTCCCGCAAATGTATTTTGACCCTAAAACATTTCCGTACCCTCCCCTGTAACCTAAACCTTACCCGGTCGCTAACCCTAACCCTAGCTCTAAATCTAACCCTAACGCCAACCCTACACCTTACCCTAAACAATACCCTAAACCTAAACCGTACACTGACACTAACCAGTGCCCTGAAACGTACCCTGACCCTAACACTTTTCCATACCCTCACCTGCACGCTAAACCTAATCATTAGGTAACCCTAACTGTAGACTTAAACCTAACCCTAACACCAACCCTACACCCTATTCTAATCCGTACCCTATATTTAACCCTAACACTAACCCATGCCCTCACACGTACTTTGACACTAAAACGTCTCCATACACTCACATGTACCATAAGCCTTAACCGTTCACTAAACCTATCCCTAACCCTAACCAGAACCCTAACCATTACCCTAACCCATACCCTAATCCTAACAATACATTAACACTAACACGTTTCCTAACACATAACCTGACCCAAATGCTTTTCCGTACCCTCAACTGTACCCTAAAACTTACCCGTTCACTAACCCTAAGCCTAGCCCTAAACCTAACCCTAACCCCAACCCCACACCTTACCCTAAACTGTACGCTAATCCTGACACGTACACTGACACTAACAGGTGTCCTAACACATACCCTGACTCTAAAAGGTTTCCGTACCCTCACCTGTACCCTGAACCTTACTGGTTCACTAACCGTAACCCTAGCCCTAAACATAATGCTAACACCAACCCTACACCATACCCTAACCCGTACACTAATCTTGACCCGTACACCAAAATTATGCAATGCCATCACACGTACTTTGACACTAACACGTTTCCGTACACTCATGTACCATAAAACTTACCTGTTCGCTAACTCTAACCCTAGCCCTAAACTTAACCCTAACGCCAACCCTACACATTACCCTAACCCGTACCCTAATCCTAACCCATACACTAACACTACACGTGCCCTAACAGGTACCCTGACCATAACAGGTTTCCGTACACTCACGAGTACCCTAAACCATACCGTTTGCTATCCTTAACCCTAGACCTAAACGTAAAGCTAACCCCATCCCTAAACCTTACCCTAACGCGTACCCAATCCTAACCAGTACACTAACACTAATCCGTGCCTTAACACTTACCCTGACCCTAACACTTTTCCATACCCACACCTGAACCCTAAACCTTACCATTCACTAACCCTAAACCTAGGTCTAAACCTAACCCTAAACGCAACCCCAACCCTACACCTAACCCTAATATGTACCGTAATCCTAATCCTTAAACTAACACTAAGCTGTGCCGTAACACGAACCCTGGCCCTAACGCATTTCCATATGCTCACCTGTACTCTAATGTTACCTATTCGCTAACCCTAACACTAGTCCTAAACCTAAACCTAACCCCAACCCTACACCTTACCCTAACCCATACCCTAATCATAACCCATACACTAACACTAACTCGTGCCCTAACACCTACCCTAACCCTACCCCTAACCCTACCCCTAAACCTAACCCTAACCCTAACACTAACCCTAACACTAACCCTAAACTTTACCATTTGTTAACCATAACCCTAGCCCCAAACCTAAACCTAACTACAACCCTACTCCTTACCCTAACACGTACACTAATCTTAACCTGTACACTAACACTAACCCAATACCGCACACGTACTTTGACAATAAGACATTTCCATATGCTCAGCTGTAACCTAAACCTTACGCATTCACTAAAATTAACCCCAACCCTAACACTAACCATAACGCCAACCCTACCAATTACTCTAACCCGTACCCTAATCCTAACATGTAAACCCACACTAAACAAGGCCCTAACACGTACCCTGACCCTAACACTTTTCCGTAACCTCACCTGTAACCTACACCTTACCGTTCGCTAACCCTAACCCTAGCCCTAAACCTAGACCAAACCCCAACCGTACACCTTACCCTAACCCGTATGCTAATTCTAAGCCATACACTAACACTGACACGTGTCCTAACACATACACTAACACTAACACTTTTCTGTACCATCACCTGTACCCTAAACCTGACATTTCGCTAACCCTAACCCTAGCCATAAAGCTAACCCTAACCCTAACCCCAACCCTAAACCTTACCCAAACCGTACCATAATCCTAACCAGTATACTAATACTAAGCCATGTCCTGACACGTACCCTGACCCTAACACTTTTCCGTACCCTCACCTCTACCCTAAACCTTACCCATTCGCTAACCCTAACCCTAGCCCTAGCCCTAGCCCTAACCCTAACCCCAACCCTACACCTTACCCTCACCCGTACCCTAATCCCAACCCATACACTAACATTAACCCATGCCCTAACACGTACCCTGACCCTAACACTTTTCCGTATCCTCTCCTGTACCCTAAATCTTACCGTTCGCTAACCCTAACCCTAGCCCTAAACATAACTCTCACAGCAACCTCACAGCATACCCTAACCCGTACACTAAACTTAACCCGTACAAAAAAACTAACCCATGCCCTCACATGTACTTTGACCGTAACACGTTTCCGTATGCTCCCGTGTACCGTAAACCTTACCCGTTTGCTAACTCTAACCCTAGCCCTAACCCTAACCATAACAACAACCCTACCCATTTCCCTAACCTGTACCCTAATCCTTACCCGTACACTAACACTAATCCATGCCCTAACACGTACCCTGACACTAACACTTTTCCATACCCACTCCTGTACCCTAAATCTTACCATTCACTAACCCTAACCCTATGTCTAAACCTAACCCTAACCCCAACCCTACAACTAATCCTAACATGTACCCTAATCCGAATCCGTACACTAACACTAACCTGTGCCCTAACATGAACCCTGACCCCAACTCGTTTCCATAAGCTCACCTGTACCCTAAATGTTACCTATTCGCTAACCCTAACCCCAACCCTACACCTAAACATAACCCCAACCCTACACCTTTCCCTAACCCATACCCTAATCCTGACCCGTACACTAACACTAACCCGTGCCCTAACACGTACCCTGACCCTAACACTTTTCTGTATTCTCTCCAGTACCCTAAATCTTACCGTTCGCTAAACCTAGCCCTTTCCCTAAACATAACGCTAACACCCACCTTACACCATACACTAACCCATACACTAATCTTACCCCGTACACCAAAATGAAGCAATGCCCTCACATGTACTTTGACACTAACACGTTTCCGTACCCTCCTGTGTACCGACAACCTTACCTGTTCGCTAACACTAACCCTAGGTCTAAGCCTAACACTATCCACAACCCTACACAAAATCCTAAGCCGTACCCTAATCCTAATCCGTACAATAACACTAACCTGTGCCCTAACACCAAGCCTGACCCTAACTCGTTTCCATATGCTTACCTGTACCCTGAATGTTACCTATTCGCTAACCCTAACCCTAACCCTAAACCTAACCCTAACCCCAATCCTACACCTTACCCTAATCCGTACTGTAATCCTAACCCGTACCCTATACTAATCCGTGCCCTGACACATACATGGACCATAACACTTTTCTGTAACCTCACCTGTACCCTAAACCTTACATTTCGCCAACCCTAACCGTAGCCCTAAAGCTAAATCTAACTCCAACCCTACACCTTACCCTAACACGTACACTAATCTTAACCCGTACACTAACACTGACCCATTCCCGCAAATGTATTTTGACCCTAAAACATTTCCGTACCCTCCCCTGTAACCTAAACCTTACCCGGTCGCTAACCCTAACCCTAGCTCTAAATCTAACCTTAACACCAACCCTACACCTTACCCTAAACAATACCCTAAACCTAAACCGTACACTGACACTAACCAGTGCCCTGAAACGTACCCTGACCCTAACACTTTTCCATACCCTCACCTGCACGCTAAACCTAATCGTTAGGTAACCCTAACTGTAGACTTAAACCTAACCCTAACACCAACCCTACACCCTATTCTAACCCGTACCCTATATTTAACCCTAACACTAACCCATGCCCTCACACGTACTTTGACACTAAAACGTCTCCATACACTCACATGTACCATAAGCCTTAACCGTTCACTAAACCTATCCCTAACCCTAACGCCAACCCTAACCATTACCCTAACCCATACACTAATCCTAACCATACATTAACACTAACACGTTTCCTAACACATAACCTGACCCAAATGCTTTTCCGTACCCTCAACTGTACCCTAAAACTTACCCGTTCACTAACCCTAAGCCTAGCCCTAAACCTAACCCTAACCCCAACCCCACACCTTACCCTAAACTGTACGCTAATCCTGACACGTACACTGACACTAACAGGTGTCCTAACACATACCCTGACTCTAAAAGGTTTCCGTACCCTCACCTGTACCCTGAACCTTACTGGTTCACTAACCGTAACCTAGCCCTAAACATAACGCTAACACCAACCCTACACCATACCCTAACCCGTACACTAATCTTGACCCGTACACCAAAATTATGCAATGCCATCACACGTACTTTGACACTAACACGTTTCCGTACACTCATGTACCATAAAACTTACCTGTTCGCTAACTCTAACCGTAGCCCTAAACTTAACCCTAACGCCAACCCTACACATTACCCTAACCCGTACCCTAATCCTAACCCATACACTAACACTACACGTGCCCTAACAGGTACCCTGACCATAACAGTTTTCCGTACACTCACCAGTACCCTAAACCATACCGTTTGCTATCCTTAACCCTAGACCTAAACGTAAAGCTAACCCCATCCCTAAACCTTACCCTAACGCGTACCCAATCCTAACCAGTACACTAACACTAATCCGTGCCTTAACACTTACCCTGACCGTAACACTTTTCCATACCCACACCTGAACCCTAAACCTTACCATTCACTAACCCTAACCCTAGGTCTAAACCTAACCCTAAACGCAACCCCAACCCTACACCTAACCCTAACATGTACCGTAATCCTAATCCTTAAACTAACACTAAGCTGTGCCCTAACACGAACCCTGGCCCTAACGCATTTCCATACGCTCACCTGTACTCTAATGTTACCTATTCGCTAACACTAACACTAGTCCTAAACCTAAACCTAACCCCAACCCTACACCTTACCCTAACCCATACCCTAATCATAACCCATACACTAACACTAACTCGTGCCCTAACACCTACCCTAACCCTACCCCTAACCCTACCCCTAACCCTAACCCTAAACCTAACACTAACCCTAACACTAACCCTAAACTTTACCATTTGTTAACCATAACCCTAGCCCCAAACCTAAACCTAACTACAACCCTACTCCTTACCCTAACACGTACACTAATCTTAACCCGTACACTAACACTAACCCAATACCGCACACGTACTTTGACGGTAAGACATTTCCATATGCTCAGCTGTAACCTAAACCTTACGTGTTCACTAAACTTAACCCCACCCCTAACACTAACCATAACGCCAACCTTACCAATTACCCTAATCCGTACCCTAATCCTAACCTGTAAACCCACACTAAACCCTGCCCTAACACGTACCCTGACCCTAACACTTTTCCGTAACCTCACCTGTAACCTACACCTTACCGTTCGCTAACCCTAACCCTAGCCCTAAACGTAGACCAAACCCCAACCGTACACCTTACCCTAACCCGTATGCTAATCCTAATCCATACACTAACACTGACACGTGTCCTAACACATACACTAACCCTAACACTTTTCTGTACCATCACCTGTACCCTAAACCTGACATTTCGCTAACCCTAACCCTAGCCATAAAGCTAACCCTAACCCCAACACTAAACCTTACCCAAACCGTACCCTAATCCTAACCAGTATACTAATACTAAGCCATGTCCTGACACGTACCCTGACCCTAACACTTTTCCGTACCCTCACCTGTACCCTAAACCTTACCCATTCTTTAACCCTAACCTTAGCCCTAGCCCTAGCCCTAACCCTAACCCCAACCCTACCCCTTACCCTCACCCGTACCCTAATCCCAACGCATACACTAACATTAACCCATGCCCTAACACGTACCCTGACCCTAACACTTTTCCGTATCCTCTACTGTACCCTAAATCTTACCGTTCGCTAACCCTAACCCTAGCCCTAAACATAACTCTCACACCAACCTCACAGCATACCCTAACCCATACACTAAACTTAACCCGTACAAAAAAACTAACCCATGCCCTCACATGTACTTTGACGGTAACACGTTTCCGTACGCTCCCGTGTACCGTAAACCTTACCCGTTTGCTAACTCTAACCCTAGCCCTAACCCTAACCATAACAACAACCCTACCCATTTCCCTAACCTGTACCCTAATCCTTACCCGTACACTAACACTAATCCATGCCCTAACACATACCCTGACCCTAACACTTTTCCATACCCACTCCTGTACCCTAAATCTTACCATTCACTAACCTTAACCCTATGTCTAAACCTAACCCTAACCCCAACCCTACACCTAACCCTAACACGTACCCTAATCCGAATCCGTACACTAACACTAACCTGTGCCCTAACATGAACCCTGACCCAAACTCATTTCCATAAGCTCACCTGTACCCTAAATGTTACCTATTCGCTAACCCTAACCCCAACCCTACACCTAAACATAACCCCAACCCTACACCTTTCCCTAACCCATACCCTAATCCTGACCCGTACACTAACACTAACCCGTGCCCTAACACGTACCCTGACCCTAACACTTTTCCGTATCCTCTCCAGTACCCTAAATCTTACCGTTCGCTAAACCTAGCCCTTTCCCTAAACATAACGCTAACACCCACCTTACACCATACACTAACCCATACACTAATCTTACCCCGTACACCAAAATGAAGCAATGCCCTCACATGTACTTTGACACTAACACGTTTCCGTACCCTCCTGTGTACCGACAACCTTACCTGTTCGCTAACACTAACCCTAGGTCTAAGCCTAACACTATCCACAACCCTACACAAAATCCTAAACCGTACCCTAATCCTAATCCGTACAATAACACTAAACTGTGCCCTAACACCAAGCCTGACCCTAACTCGTTTCCATATGCTTACCTGTACCCTGAATGTTACCTATTCGCTAACCCTAACCCTAACCCTAAACCTAACCCTAACCCCAATCCTACACCTTACCCTAATCCGTACTGTAATCCTAACCCGTACCCTATACTAATCCGTGCCCTGACACATACATGGACCATAACACTTTTCTGTAACCTCACCTGTACCCTAAACCCTACATTTCGCCAACCCTAACCGTAGCCCTAAAGCTAAATCTAACTCCAACCCTACACCTTACCCTAACACGTACACTAATCTTAACCCGTACACTAACACTGACCCATTCCCGCAAATGTATTTTGACCCTAAAACATTTCCGTACCCTCCCCTGTAACCTAAACCTTACCCGGTCGCTAACCCTAACCCTAGCTCTAAATCTAACCTTAACGCCAACCCTACACCTTACCCTAAACAATACCCTAAACCTAAACCGTACAATGACACTAACCAGTGCCCTGAAACGTACCCTGACCCTAACACTTTTCCATACCCTCACCTGCATGCTAAACCTAATCGTTAGGTAACCCTAACTGTAGACTTAAACCTAGCCCTAACACCAACCCTACACCCTATTCTAACCCGTACCCTATATTTAACCCTAACACTAACCCATGCCCTCACACGTACTATGACACTAAAACGTCTCCATACACTCACATGTACCATAAGCCTTAACCGTTCACTAAACCTATCCCTAACCCTAACGCCAACCCTAACCATTACCCTAACCCATACCCTAATCCTAACCATACATTAACACTAACACGTTTCCTAACACATAACCTGACCCAAATGCTTTTCCGTACCCTCAACTGTACCCTAAAACTTACCCGTTCACTAACCCTAAGCCTAGCCCTAAACCTAACCCTAACCCCAACCCCACACCTTACCCTAAACTCTTCGCTAATCCTGACACGTACACTGACACTAACAGGTGTCCTAACACATACCCTGACTCTAAAAGGTTTACGTACCCTCACCTGTACCCTGAACCTTACTGGTTCACTAACCGTAACCCTAGCCCTAAACATAACGCTAACACCAACCCTACACCATACCCTAACCCGTACACTAATCTTGACCCGTACACCAAAATTATGCAATGCCATCACACGTACTTTGACACTAACACGTTTCCGTACACTCATGTACCATAAAACTTACCTGTTCGCTAACTCTAACCGTAGCCCTAAACTTAACCCTAACGCCAACCCTACACATTACCCTAACCCGTACCCTAATCCTAACCCATACACTAACACTACACGTGCCCTAACAGGTACCCTGACCATAACAGTTTTCCGTACACTCACCAGTACCCTAAACCATAACGTTTGCTATCCTTAACCCTAGACCTAAACGTAAAGCTAACCCCATCCCTAAACCTTACCCTAACGCGTACCCAATCCTAACCAGTACACTAACAATAATCCGTGCCTTAACACTTACCCTGACCGTAACACTTTTCCATACCCACACCTGAACCCTAAACCTTACCATTCACTAACCCTAACCCTAGGTCTAAACCTAACCCTAAACGCAACCCCAACCCTACACCTAACCCTAACATGTACCGTAATCCTAATCCTTAAACTAACACTAAGCTGTACCATAACACGAACCCTGGCCCTAACGCATTTCCATACGCTCACCTGTACTCTAATGTTACCTATTCGCTAACACTAACACTAGTCCTAAACCTAAACCTAACCCCAACCCTACACCTTACCCTAACCCATACCCTAATCATAACCCATACACTAACACTAACTCGTGCCCTAACACCTACCCTAACCCTACCCCTAACCCTACCCCTAACCCTAACCCTAAACCTAACACTAACCCTAACACTAACCCTAAACTTTACCATTTGTTAACCATAACCCTAGCCCCAAACCTAAACCTAACTACAACCCTACTCCTTACCCTAACACGTACACTAATCTTAACCCGTACACTAACACTAACCCAATACCGCACACGTACTTTGACGGTAAGACATTTCCATATGCTCAGCTGTAACCTAAACCTTACGTGTTCACTAAACTTAACCCCACCCTAACACTAACCATAACGCCAACCCTACCAATTACCCAAATCCGTACCCTAATCCTAACCTGTAAACCCACACTAAACCCTGCCCTAACACGTACCCTGACCCTAACACTTTTCCGTAACCTCACCTGTAACCTACACCTTACCGTTCGCTAACCCTAACCCTAGCCCTAAACGTAGACCAAACCCCAACCGTACACCTTACCCTAACCCGTATGCTAATCCTAAGCCATACACTAACACTGACACGTGTCCTAACACATACACTAACCCTAAAACTTTTCTGTACCATCACATGTACCCTAAACCTGACATTTCGCTAACCCTAACCCTAGCCATAAAGCTAACCCTAACCCCAACCCTAAACTTTACCCAAACCGTACCCTAATCCTAACCAGTATACTAATACTAAGCCATGTCCTGACACGTACCCTGACCCTAACACTTTTCCGTACCCTCACCTGTACCCTAAACCTTACCCATTCTTTAACCCTAACCTTAGCCCTAGCCCTAGCCCTAACCCTAACCCCAACCCTACCCCTTACCCTCACCCGTACCCTAATCCCAACGCATACACTAACATTAACCCATTCCCTAACACGTACCCTGACCCTAACACTTTTCCGTATCCTCTCCTGTACCCTAAATCTTACCGTTCGCTAACCCTAACCCTAGCCCTAAACATAACTCTCACACCAACCTCACAGCATACCCTAACCCGTACACTAAACTTAACCCGTACAAAAAAACTAACCCATGCCCTCACATGTACTTTGACGGTAACACGTTTCCGTACGCTCCCGTGTACCGTAAACCTTACCCGTTTGCTAACTCTAACCCTAGCCCTAACCCTAACCATAACAACAACCCTACCCATTTCCCTAACCTGTACCCTAATCCTTACCCGTACACTAACACTAATCCATGCCCTAACACGTACCCTGACCCTAACACTTTTCCATACCCACTCCTGTACCCTAAATCTTACCATTCACTAACCTTAACCCTATGTCTATACCTAACCCTAACCCCAACCCTACACCTAACCCTAACACGTACCCTAATCCGAATCCGCACACTAACACTAACCTGTGCCCTAACATGAACCCTGACCCTAACTCGTTTCCATAAGCTCACCTGTACCCTAAATGTTACCTATTCGCTAACCCTAACCCCAACCCTACACCTAAACATAACCCCAACCCTACACCTTTCCCTAACCCATACCCTAATCCTGACCCGTACACTAACACTAACCCGTGCCCTAACACGTACCCTGACCCTAACACTTTTCCGTATCCTCTCCAGTACCCTAAATCTTACCGTTCGCTAAACCTAGCCCTTTCCCTAAACATAACGCTAACACCCACCTTACACCATACACTAACCCATACACTAATCTTACCCCGTACACCAAAATGAAGCAATGCCCTCACATGTACTTTGACACTACCACGTTTCCGTACCCTCCTGTGTACCGACAACCTTACCTGTTCGCTAACACTAACCCTAGGTCTAAGCCTAACACTATCCACAACCCTACACAAAATCCTAAGCCGTACCCTAATCCTAATCCGTACAATAACACTAACCTGTGCCCTAACACCAAGCCTGACCCTAACTCGTTTCCATATGCTTACCTGTACCCTGAATGTTACCTATTCGCTAACCCTAACATTAACCCTAAACCTAACCCTAACCCCAATCCTACACCTTACCCTAATCCGTACTGTAATCCTAACCCGTACCCTATACTCATCCGTGCCCTGACACATACATGGACCATAACACTTTTCTGTAACCTCACCTGTACCCTAAACCCTACATTTCGCCAACCCTAACCGTAGCCCTAAAGCTAAATCTAACTCCAACCCTACACCTTACCCTAACACGTACACTAATCTTAACCCGTACACTAACACTGACCCATTCCCGCAAATGTATTTTGACCCTAAAACATTTCCGTAACCTCCCCTGTAACCTAAACCTTACCCGGTCGCTAACCCTAACCCTAGCTCTAAATCTAACCTTAACGCCAACCCTACACCTTACCATAAACAATACCCTAAACCTAAACCGTACACTGAGACTAACCAGTGCCCTGAAACGTACCCTGACCCTAACACTTTTCCATACCCTCACCTGCACGCTAAACATAATCATTAGGTAACCCTAACTGTAGACTTAAACCTAACCCTAACACCAACCCTACACCCTATTCTAACCCGTACCCTATATTTAACCCTAACACTAACCCATGCCCTCACACGTACTTTGACACTAAAACGTCTCCATACACTCACATGTACCATAAGCCTTAACCGTTCACTAAACCTATCCCTAACCCTAACGCCAACCCTAACCATTACCCTAACCCATACCCTAATCCTAACAATACATTAACACTAACACGTTTCCTAACACATAACCTGACCCAAATGCTTTTCCGTACCCTCAACTGTACCCTAAAACTTACCCGTTCACTAACCCTAAGCCTAGCCCTAAACCTAACCCTAACCCCAACCCCACACCTTACCCTAAACTGTACGCTAATCCTGACACGTACACTGACACTAACAGGTGTCCTAACACATACCCTGACTCTAAAAGGTTTCCGTACCCTCACCTGTACCCTGAACCTTACTGGTTCACTAACCGTAACCCTAGCCCTAAACATAACGCTAACACCAACCCTACACCATACCCTAACCCGTACACTAATCTTGACCCGTACACCAAAATTATGCAATGCCATCACACGTACTTTGACACTAACACGTTTCCGTACACTCATGTACCATGAAACTTACCTGTTCGCTAACTCTAACCGTAGCCCTAAACTTAACCCTAACGCCAACCCTACACATTACCCTAACCCGTACCCTAATCCTAACCCATACACTAACACTACACGTGCCCTAACAGGTACCCTGACCATAACAGTTTTCCGTACACTCACCAGTACCCTAAACCATACCGTTTGCTATCCTTAACCCTAGACCTAAACGTAAAGCTAACCCCATCCCTAAACCTTACCCTAACGCATACCCAATCCTAACCAGTACACTAACACTAATCCGTGCCTTAACACTTACCCTGACCCTAACACTTTTCCATACCCACACCTGAACCCTAAACCTTACCATTCACTAACCCTAACCCTAGGTCTAAACCTAACCCTAAACGCAACCCCAACTCTACACCTAACCCTAACATGTACCGTAATCCTAATCCTTAAACTAACACTAAGCTGTGCCCTAACACGAACCCTGGCCCTAACGCATTTCCATACGCTCACCTGTACTCTATTGTTACCAATTCGCTAACCCTAACACTAGTCCTAAACATAAACCTAACTCCAACCCTACACCTTACCCTAACCCATACCCTAATCATAACCCATACACTAACACTAACTCGTGCCCTAACACCAACCCTAACCCTACCCCTAACCTAACCCTAACCCTAACACTAACCCTAACACTAACCCTATACTTTACCATTTGTTAACCATAACCCAAGCCCCAAACCTAAACCTAACTACAACCCTACTCCTTACCCTAACACGTACACTAATCTTAACCCGTACACTAACATTAACCCAATACCGCACACGTACTTTGACAATAAGACATTTCTATATGCTGAGCTGTAACCTAAACCTTATGCGTTCACTAAACTTAACCCCACCCCTAACACTAACCATAACGCCAACCCTACCAATTACCCTAACCCGTACCCTAATCCTAACCTGTAAACCCACACTAAACCCTGCCCTAACACGTACCCTGACCCTAACAGTTTTCCGTAACCTTACCTGTAACCTACACCTTACCGTTCGCTAACCCTAACCCTAGCCCTAAACGTAGACCAAACCCCAACCGTACACCTTACCCTAACCCGTATGCTAATCCTAAGCCATACACTAACACTGACACGTGTCCTAACACATACACTAACCCTAACACTTTTCTGTACCATCACCTGTACCCTAAAACTGACATTTCGCTAACCCTAACCCTAGCCATAAAGCTAACCCTAACCCTAACCCCAACCCTAAACCTTACCCAAACCGTACCCTAATCCTAACCAGTATACTAATACTAAGCCATGTCCTGACACGTACCCTGACCCTAACACTTTTCCGTACCCTCACCTGTACCCTAAACCTTACCCATTCGCTAACCCTAACCCTAGCCCTAGCCCTAGCCCTAACCCTAACCCCAACTCTACCCCTTACCCTCACCCGTACCCTAATCCCAACCCATACACTAACATTAACCCATGCCCTAACACGTACCCTGACCCTAACACTTTTCCGTATCCTCTCCTGTACCCTAAATCTTACAGTTCGCTAACCCTAACCCTAGCCCTAAACATAACTCTCACACGAACCTCACAGCATACCCTAACCTGTACACTAAACTTAACCCGTACAAAAAAACTAACCCATGCCCCCACATGTACTTTGACGGTAACACGTTTCCGTACGCTCCCGTGTACCGTAAACCTTATCCGTTTGCTAACTCTAACCCTAGCCCTAACCCTAACCATAACAACAACCCTACCCATTTCCCTAACCTGTACCCTAATCCTTACCCGTACACTAACACTAATCCATGCCCTAACACGTACCCTGACCCTAACACTTTTCCATACCCACTCCTGTACCCTAAATCTTACCATTCACTAACCCTAACCCTATGTCTAAACCTAACCCTAACCCCAACCCTACACCTAACCCTAACACGTACCCTAATCCGAATCCGTACACTAACACTAACCTGTGCCCTAACATGAACCCTGACCCTAACTCGTTTCCATAAGCTCACCTGTACCCTAAATGTTACCTATTCGCTAACCCTAACCCCAACCCTACACCTAAACATAACCCCAACCCTACACCTTTCCCTAACCCATACCCTAATCCTGACCCGTACACTAACACTAACCCGTGCCCTAACACGTACCCTGACCCTAACACTTTTCCGTATACTCTCCTGTACCCTAAATCTTACCGTTCGCTAAACCTAGCCCTTTCCCTAAACATAACGCTAACACCCACCTTACACCATACACTAACCCATACACTAATCTTACCCCGTACACCAAAATGAAGCAATGCCCTCACATGTACTTTGACACTAACACGTTTCCGTACCCTCCTGTGTACCGACAACCTTACCTGTTCGCTAACACTAACCCTAGGTCTAAGTCTAACACTATCCACAACCCTACACAAAATCCTAAGCCGTACCCTAATCCTAATCCGTACAATAACACTAACCTGTGCCCTAACACCAAGCCTGACCCTAACTCGTTTCCATATGCTTACCTGTACCCTGAATGTTACCTATTCGCTAACCCTAACCCTAACCCTAAACCTAACCCTAACCCCAATCCTACACCTTACCCTAATCCGTACTGTAATCCTAACCCGTACCCTATACTAATCCGTGCCCTGACACATACATGGACCATAACACTTTTCTGTAACCTCACCTGTACCCTAAACCTTACATTTCGCCAACCCTAACCGTAGCCCTAAAGCTAAATCTAACTCCAACCCTACACCTTACCCTAACACGTACACTAATCTTAACCCGTACACTAACACTGACCCATTCCCGCAAATGTATTTTGACCCTAAAACATTTCCGTACCCTCCCCTGTAACCTAAACCTTACCCGGTCGCTAACCCTAACCCTAGCTCTAAATCTAACCTTAACGCCAACCCTACACTTACCCTAAACAATACCGTAAACCTAAACCGTACACTGACACTAACCAGTGCCCTGAAACGTACCCTGACCCTAACACTTTTCCATACCCTCACCTGCACGCTAAACCTAATCGTTAGGTAACCCTAACTGTAGACTTAAACCTAACCCTAACACCAACCCTACACCCTATTCTAACCCGTACCCTATATTTAACCCTAACACTAACCCATGCCCTCACACGTACTTTGACACTAAAACGTCTCCATACACTCACATGTACCATAAGCCTTAACCGTTCACTAAACCTATCCCTAACCCTAACGCCAACCCTAACCATTACCCTAACCCATACCCTAATCCTAACCATACATTAACACTAACACGTTTCCTAACACATAACCTGACCCAAATGCTTTTCCGTACCCTCAACTGTACCCTAAAACTTACCCGTTCACTAACCCTAAGCCTAGCCCTAAACCTAACCCTAACCCCAACCCCACACCTTACCCTAAACTGTACGCTAATCCTGACACGTACACTGACACTAACAGGTGTCCTAACACATACCCTGACTCTAAAAGGTTTCCGTACCCTCACCTGTACCCTGAACCTTACTGGTTCACTAACCGTAACCTAGCCCTAAACATAACGCTAACACCAACCCTACACTATACCCTAACCTGTACACTAATCTTGACCCATACACCAAAATTATGCAATGCCATCACACGTACTTGGACACTAACACGTTTCCGTACACTCATGTACCATAAAACGTACCTGTTCGCTAACTCTAACCCTAGCCCTAAACTTAACCCTAACGCCAACCCTACACATTACCCTAACCCGTACCCTAATCCTAACCCATACACTAACACTACACGTGCCCTAACAGGTACCCTGACCATAACAGTTTTCCGTACACTCACCAGTACCCTAAACCATACCGTTTGCTATCCTTAACCCTAGACCTAAACGTAAAGCTAACCCCATCCCTAAACCTTACCCTAACGCGTACCCAATCCTAACCAGTACACTAACACTAATCCGTGCCTTAACACTTACCCTGACCCTAACACTTTTCCATACCCACACCTGAACCCTAAACCTTACCATTCACTAACCCTAACCCTAGGTCTAAACCTAAGCCTAAACGCAACCCCAACCCTACACCTAACCCTAACATGTACCGTAATCCTAATCCTTAAACTAACACTAAGCTGTGCCCTAACACGAACCCTGGCCCTAACGCATTTCCATACGCTCACCTGTACTCTAATGTTACCTATTCGCTAACCCTAACACTAGTCCTAAACCTAAACCTAACCCCAACCCTACACCTTACCCTAACCCATACCCTAATCATAACCCATACACTAACACTAACTCGTGCCCTAACACCTACCCTAACCCTACCCCTAACCCTACCCCTACCCCTAACCCTAACCCTAACACTTTCCCTAACACTAACCCTAAACTTTACCATTTGTTAACCATAACCCTAGCCCCAAACCTAAACCTAACTACAACCCTACTCCTTACCCTAACACGTACACTAATCTTAACCCGTACACTAACACTAACCCAATACCGCACACGTACTTTGACAATAAGATATTTCCATATGCTCAGCTGTAACCTAAACCTTACGCATTCACTAAACTTAACCCCACCCCTAACACTAACCATAACGCCAACCCTACCAATTACTCTAACCCGTACCCTAATCCTAACCTGTAAACCCACACTAAACCCTGCCCTAACACGTACCCTGACCTTAACACTTTTCCGTAACCTCACCTGTAAGCTACACCTTACTGTTCGCTAACACTAACCCTAGCCCTAAACCTAGACCAAACCCCAACCGTACACCTTACCCTAACCCGTATGGTAATCCTAAGCCATACACTAACACTGACACGTGTCCTAACACATACACTAACCCTAACACTTTTCTGTACCATCACCTGTACCCTAAACCTGACATTTCGCTAACCCTAACCTTAGCCATAAAGCTAACCCTAACCCCAACCCTAAACCTTACCCAAACCGTACCCTAATCCTAGCCAGTATACTAATACTAAGCCATGTCCTGACACGTACCCTGACCCTAACACTTTTCCGTACCCTCACCTGTACCCTAACCCTTACCCATTCGCTAACCTTAACACTAGCCCTAGCCCTAGCCCTAACCCTAACCCCAACCCTACCCCTTACCCTCACCCGTACCCTAATCCCAACCCATACACTAACATTAACCCATGCCCTAACACGTACCCTGACCCTAACACTTTTCCGTATCCTCTCCTGTACCCTAAATCTTACAGTTCGCTAACCCTAACCCTAGCCCTAAACATAACTCTCACACCAACCTCACAGCATACACTAACCCGTACACTAAACTTAACCCGTACAAAAAAACTAACCCATGCCCTCACATGTACTTTGACGGTAACACGTTTCCGTACGCTCCCGTGTACCGTAAACCTTAAACGTTTGCTAACTCTAACCCTAGCCCTAACCCTAACCATAACAACAACCCTACCCATTTCCCTAACCTGTATTCTAATCCTTACCCGTACACTAACACTAATCCATGCCCTAAAACGTACCCTGACCCTAACACTTTTCCATACCCACTCCTGTACCCTAAATCTTACCATTCACTAACCCTAACCCTATGTCTAAACCTAACCCTAACCCCAACCCTACACCTAACCCTAACACGTACCCTAATCCGAATCCGTACACTAACACTAACCTGTGCCCTAACATGAACAATGACCCTAACTCATTTCCATAAGCTCACCTGTACCCTAAATGTTACCTATTCGCTAACCCTAACCCCAACCCTACACCTAAACATAACCCCAACCCTACACCTTTCCCTAACCCATACCCTAATCCTGACCCGTACACTAACACTAACCCGTGCCCTAACATGTACCCTGACCCTAACACTTTTCCGTATCCTCTCCAGTACCCTAAATCTTACCGTTCGCTAAACCTAGCCCTTTCCCTAAACATAACGCTAACACCCACCTTACACCATACACTAACCCATACACTAATCTTACCCCGTACACCAAAATGAAGCCATTCCCTCACATGTACTTTGACACTAACACGTTTCCGTACCCTCCTGTGTACCGACAACCTTACCTGTTCGCTAACACTAACCGTAGGTCTAAGCCTAACACTATCCACAACCCTACACAAAATCCTAAGCCGTACCCTAATCCTAATCCGTACAATAACACTAACCTGTGCCCTAACACCAAGCCTGACCCTAACTCGTTTCCATATGCTTACCTGTACCCTGAATGTTACCTATTCGCTAACCCTAACCCTAACCCTAAACCTAACCCTAACCCCAATCCTACACCTTACCCTAATCCGTACTGTAATCCTAACCCGTACCCTATACTAATCCGTGCCCTGACACATACATGGACCATAACACTTTTCTGTAACCTCACCTGTACCCTAAACCTTACATTTCGCCAACCCTAACCCTAGCCCTAAAGCTAAATCTAACTCCAACCCTACACCTTACCCTAACACGTAGACTAATCTTAACCCGTACACTAACACTGACCCATTCCCGCAAATGTATTTTGACCCTAAAACATTTCCGTACCCTCCCCTGTAACCTAAACCTTACCCGGTCGCTAACCCTAACCCTAGCTCTAAATCTAACCTTAATGCCAACCCTACACCTTACCCTAAACAATACCCTAAACCTAAACCGTACACTGACACTAACCAGTGCCCTGAAACGTACCCTGACCCTAACACTTTTCCATACCCTCACCTGCACGCTAAAACTAATCGTTAGGTAACCCTAACTGTAGACTTAAACCTAACCCTAACACCAACCCTACACCCTATTCTAACCCGTACCCTATAATTAACCCTAACACTAACCCATGCCCTCACATGTACTTTGACACTAAAACGTCTCCATACACTCACATGTACCATAAGCCTTAACCGTTCACTAAACCTATCCCTAAACCTAACGCCAACCCTAACCATTACCCTAACCCATACCGTAATCCTAACAATACATTAACACTAAAACGTTTCCTAACACATAACCTGACCCAAATGCTTTTCCGTACCCTCAACTGTACCCTAAAACTTACCCGTTCACCAACCCTAAGCCTAGCCCTAAACCTAACCCTAACCCCAACCCCACACCTTACCCTAAACTGTACGCTAATCCTGACACGTACACTGACACTAACAGGTGTCCTAGCACATACCCTGACTCTAAAAGGTTTCCGTACCCTCACCTGTACCCTGAACCTTACTGGTTCACTAACCGTATCCCTAGCCCTAAACATAACGCTAACACCAACCCTACACCATACCCTAACCCGTACACTAATCTTGACCCGTACACCAAAATTATGCAATGCCATCACACGTACTTTGACACTAACACGTTTCCGTACACTCATGTACCATAAAACTTACCTGTTCGCTAACTCTAACCCTAGCCCTAAACGTAAACCTAACGCGAACCCTACACATTACCCTAACCCGTACCCTAATCCTAACCCATACACTAACACTACACGTGCCCTAACAGGTACCCTGACCATAACAGTTTTCCGTACACTCACCAGTACCCTAAACCATACCGTTTGCTATCCTTAACCCTAGACCTAAACGTAAAGCTAACCCCATCCCTAAACCTTACCCTAATGCGTACCCAATCCTAACCAGTACACTAACACTAATCCGTGCCTTAACACTTACCCTGACCCTAACACTTTTCCATACCAACACCTGAACCCTAAACCTTACCATTCACTAACCCTAACCCTAGGTCTAAACCTAACCCTAAACGCAACCCCAACCCTACACCTAACCTTAACATGTACCGTAATCCTAATCCTTAAACTAACACTAAGCTGTGCCCTAACACGAACCCTGGCCCTAACGCATTTCCATATGCTCACCTGTACTCTAATGTTACCTATTCGCTAACCCTAACACTAGTCCTAAACCTAAACCTAACCCCACCCCTACACCTTACCCTAACCCATACCCTAATCATAACCCATACACTAACACTAACTCGTGCCCTAACACCTACCCTAACCCTACCCCTAACCCTACCCCTAACCCTAACCCTAACCCTAACACTAACCCTAACACTAACCCTAAACTTTACCATTTGTTAACCATAACCCTAGCCCCAAACCTAAACCTAACTACAACCCTACTCCTTACCCTAACACGTACACTAATCTTAACCCGTACACTAACACTAACCCAATACCGCACACGTACTTTGACGGTAAGACATTTCCATATGCTCAGCTGTAACCTAAACCTTACGCATTCACTAAACTTAACCCCACCCCTAACACTAACCATAACGCCAAACCTACCAATTACTCTAACCCGTACCCTAATCCTAACCTGTAAACCCACACTAAACCCTGCCCTAACACGTACCCTGACCCTAACACTTTTCCGTAACCTCACCTGTAACCTACACCTTACCGTTCGCTAACCCTAACCCTAGCCCTAAACCTAGACCAAACCCCAACCGTACACCTTACCCTAACCCGTATGCTAATCCTAAGCCATACACTAACACTGACACGTGTCCTAACACATACACTAACCCTAACACTTTTCTATACCATCATCTGTACCCTAAACCTGACATTTCGCTAACCCTAACCCTAGCCATAAAGCTAACCCTAACCCTAACCCCAACCCTAAACCTTACCCAAACCGTACCCTAATCCAAGCCAGTATACTAATACTAAGCCATGTCCTGACACGTACCCTGACCCTAACACTTTTCCGTACCCTCACCTGTACCCTAACCCTTACCCATTCGCTAACCTTAACCATAGCCCTAGCCCTAGCCCTAACCCTAACCCCTACCCTACCCCTTACCCTCACCCGTACCCTAATCCCAACCCATACATAAACATTAACCCATGCCCTAACACGTACCCTGACCCTAACACTTTTCCGTATCCTCTCCTGTACCCTAAATCTTACAGTTCGCTAACCCTAACCCTAGCCCTAAACATAACTCTCACACCAACCTCACAGCATACCCTAACCTGTACACTAAACTTAACCCGTACAAAAAAACTAACCCATGCCCTCACATGTACTTTGACGGTAACACGTTTCCGTACGGTCCCGTGTACCGTAAACCTTACCCGTTTGCTAACTCTAACCCTAGCCCTAACCCTAACCATAACAACAACCCTACCCATTTCCCTAACCTGTACCCTAATCCTTACCCGTACACTAACACTAATCCATGCCCTAACACGTACCCTGACCCTAACACTTTTCCATACCCACTCCTGTACCCTAAATCTTACCATTCACTAACCCTAACCCTATGTCTAAACCTAACCCTAACCCCAACCCTACACCTAACCCTAACACGTACCCTAATCCGAATCCGTACACTAACACTAACCTGTGCCCTAACATGAACCCTGACCCTAACTCGTTTCCATAAGCTCACCTGTACCCTAAATGTTACCTATTCGCTAACCCTAACCCCAACCCTACACCTAAACATAACCCCAACCCTACACCTTTCCCTAACCCATACCCTAATCCTAGCCAGTATACTAATACTAAGCCATGTCCTGACACGTACCCTGACCCTAACACTTTTCCGTATCCTCTCCAGTACCCTAAATCTTACCGTTCGCTAAACCTAGCCCTTTCCCTAAACATAACGCTAACACCCACCTTACACCATACACTAACCCATACACTAATCTTACCCCGTACACCAAAATGAAACAATGCCCTCACATGTACTTTGACACTAACACGTTTCCGTACCCTCCTGTGTACCGACAACCTTACCTGTTCGCTAACACTAACCCTAGGTCTAAGCCTAACACTATCCACAACCCTACACAAAATCCTAAGCCGTACCCTAATCCTAATCCGTACAATAACACTAACCTGTGCCCTAACACCAAGCCTGACCCTAACTCGTTTCCATATGCTTACCTGTACCCTGAATGTTACCTATTCCCTAACCCTAACCCTAACCCTAAACCTAACCCTAACCCCAATCCTACACCTTACCCTAATCCGTACTGTAATCCTAACCCGTACCCTATAGTAATCCGTGCCCTGACACATACATGGACCATAACACTTTTCTGTAACCTCACCTGTACCCTAAACCTTACATTTCGCCAACCCTAACCCTAGCCCTAAAGCTAAATCTAACTCCAACCCTACACCTTACCCTAACACGTACACTAATCTTAACCCGTACACTAACACTGACCCATTCCCGCAAATGTATTTTGACCCTAAAACATTTCCGTACCCTCCCCTGTAACCTAAACCTTACCCGGTCGCTAACCCTAACCCTAGCTCTAAATCTAACCTTAACGCCAACCCTACACCTTACCCTAAACAATACCCTAAACCTAAACCGTACACTGACACTAACCAGTGCCCTGAAACGTACCCTGACCCTAACACTTTTCCATACCCTCACCTGCACGCTAAACCTAATCGTTAGGTAACCCTAACTGTAGACTTAAACCTAACCCTAACACCAACCCTACACCCTATTCTAACCCGTACCCTATATTTAACCCTAACACTAACCCATGCCCTCACACGTACTTTGACACTAAAACGTCTCCATACACTCACATGTACCATAAGCCTTAATCATTCACTAAACCTATCCCTAACCCTAACGCCAACCCTAACCATTACCCTAACCCATACCCTAATCCTAACCATACATTAACACTAACACGTTTCCTAACACATAACCGGACCCAAATGCTTTTCCGTACCCTCAACTGTACCCTAAAACTTACCCGTTCACTAACCCTAAGCCTAGCCCTAAACCGAACCCTAACCCCAACCCCACACCTTACCCTAAACTGTACGCTAATCCTGACACGTACACTGACACTAACAGGTGTCCTAACACATACCCTGACTCTAAAAGGTTTCCGTACCCTCACCTGTACCCTGAACCTTACTGGTTCACTAACCATAACCTAGCCCTAAACATAACGCTAACACCAAGCCTACACTATACCCTAACCTGTACACTAATCTTGACCCATACACCAAAATTATGCAATGCCATCACACGTACTTTGACACTAACACGTTTCCGTACACTCATGTACCATAAAACTTACCTGTTCGCTAACTCTAACCGTAGCCCTAAACTTAACCCTAACGCCAACCCTACACATTACCCTAACCCGTACCCTAATCCTAACCCATACACTAACACTACACGTGACCTAACAGGTACCCTGACCATAACAGTTTTCCGTACACTCACCTGTACCCTAAACCATACCGTTTGCTATCCTTAACCCTAGACCTAAACGTAAAGCTAACCCCATCCCTAAACCTTACCCTAACGCGTACCCAATCCTAACCAGTACACTAACACTAATCCGTGCCTTAACACTTACCCTGACCCTAACACTTTTCCATACCCACACCTGAACCCTAAACCTTACCATTCACTAACCCTAACCCTAGGTCTAAACCTAAGCCTAAACGCAACCCCAACCCTACACCTAACCCTAACATGTACCGTAATCCTAATCCTTAAACTAACACTAAGCTGTGCCCTAACACGAACCCTGGCCCTAACGCATTTCCATACGCTCACCTGTACTCTAATGTTACCTATTCGCTAACCCTAACACTAGTCCTAAACCTAATCCTAATCCCAACCCTACACCTTACCCTAACCCATACCCTAATCATAACCTATACACTAACACTAACTCGTGCCCTAACACCTACCCTAACCCTACCCCTAACCCTACCCCTAACCCTAACCCTAACCCTAACACTAACCCTAACACTAACCCTAAACTTTACCATTTGTTAACCATAACCCTAGCCCCAAACCTAAACCTAACTACAACCCTACTCCTTACCCTAACACGTACACTAATCTTAACCCGTACACTAACACTAACCCAATACCGCACACGTACTTTGACAATAAGACATTTCCATATGCTCAGCTGTAACCTAAACCTTACGCATTCACTAAACTTAACCCCACCCCTAACACTAACCATAACGCCAACCCTACCAATTATTCTAACCCGTACCCTAATCCTAACCTGTAAACCCACACTAAACCCTGCCCTAACACGTACCCTGACCCTAACACTTTTCCGTAACCTCACCTGTAACCTACACCTTACCGTTCGCTAACCCTAACCCTAGCCCTAAACGTAGACCAAACCCCAACCGTACACCTTACCCTAACCCGTATGCTAATCCTAAGCCATACACTAACACTGACACGTGTCCTAACACATACACTAACCCTAACACTTTTCTGTACCATCACCTGTACCCTAAACCTGACATTTTGCTAACCCTAACCCTAGCCATAAAGCTAACCCTAACCCCAACCCTAAACCTTACCCAAACCGTACCCTAATCCTAGCCAGTATACTAATACTAAGCCATGTCCTGACACGTACCCTGACCCTAACACTTTTCCGTACCCTCACCTGTACCCTAAACCTTACCCATTCGCTAACCCTAACCCTAGCCCTAGCCCTAGCCCTAACCCTAACCCCAACACTACCCCTTACCCTCACCCGTACCCTAATCCCAACCCATACACTAACATTAACCCATGCCCTAACACGTACCCTGACCCTAACACTTTTAGGTATCCTCTCCTGTACCCTAAATCTTACCGTTCGCTAACCCTAACCCTAGCCCTAAACATAACTCTCACACCAACCTCACAGCATACCCTAACCCGTACACTAAACTTAACCCGTACAAAAAAACTAACCCATGCCCTCACATGTACTTTGACGGTAACACGTTTCCGTACGCTCCCGTGTACCGTAAACCTTACCCGTTTGCTAACTCTAACCCTAGCCCTAACCCTAACCATAACAACAACCCTACCCATTTCCCTAACCTGTACCCTAATCCTTACCCGTACACTAACACTAATCCATGCCCTAACACGTACCCTGACCCTAACACTTTTCCATACCCACTCCTGTACCCTAAATCTTACCATTCACTAACCCTAACCCTATGTCTAAACCTAACCCTAACCCCAACCCTACACCTATCCCTAACACGTACCCTAATCCGAATCCGTACACTAACACTAACCTGTGCCCTAACATGAACCCTGACCCTAACTCGTTTCCATAAGCTCACCTGTACCCTAAATGTTACCTATTTGCTAACCCTAACCCCAACCCTACTCCTAAACATAACCCCAACTTTACACCTTTCCCTAACCGATACCCTAATCCTGACCCGTACACTAACACTAACCCGTGCCCTAACACGTACCCTGACCCTAACACTTTTCCGTATCCTCTCCAGTACCCTAAATCTTACCGTTCGCTAAACCTAGCCCTTTCCCTAAACATAACGCTAACACCCACCTTACACCATACACTAACCCATACACTAATCTTACCCCGTACACCAAAATGAAACAATGCCCTCACATGTACTTTGACACTAACACGTTTCCGTACCCTCCTGTGTACCGACAACCTTACCTGTTCGCTAACACTAACCCTAGGTCTAAGCCTAACACTATCCACAACCCTACACAAAATCCTAAGCCGTACCCTAATCCTAATCCGTACAATAACACTAACCTGTGCCCTAACACCAAGCCTGACCCTAACTCGTTTCCATATGCTTACCTGTACCCTGAATGTTACCTATTCCCTAACCCTAACCCTAACCCTAAACCTAACCCTAACCCCAATCCTACACCTTACCCTAATCCGTACTGTAATCCTAACCCGTACCCTATAGTAATCCGTGCCCTGACACATACATGGACCATAACACTTTTCTGTAACCTCACCTGTACCCTAAACCTTACATTTCGCCAACCCTAACCCTAGCCCTAAAGCTAAATCTAACTCCAACCCTACACCTTACCCTAACACGTACACTAATCTTAACCCGTACACTAACACTGACCCATTCCCGCAAATGTATTTTGACCCTAAAACATTTCCGTACCCTCCCCTGTAACCTAAACCTTACCCGGTCGCTAACCCTAACCCTAGCTCTAAATCTAACCTTAACGCCAACCCTACACCTTACCCTAAACAATACCCTAAACCTAAACCGTACACTGACACTAACCAGTGCCCTGAAACGTACCCTGACCCTAACACTTTTCCATACCCTCACCTGCACGCTAAACCTAATCGTTAGGTAACCCTAACTGTAGACTTAAACCTAACCCTAACACCAACCCTACACCCTATTCTAACCCGTACCCTATATTTAACCCTAACACTAACCCATGCCCTCACACGTACTTTGACACTAAAACGTCTCCATACACTCACATGTACCATAAGCCTTAATCATTCACTAAACCTATCCCTAACCCTAACGCCAACCCTAACCATTACCCTAACCCATACCCTAATCCTAACCATACATTAACACTAACACGTTTCCTAACACATAACCTGACCCAAATGCTTTTCCGTACCCTCAACTGTACCCTAAAACTTACCCGTTCACTAACCCTAAGCCTAGCCCTAAACCGAACCCTAACCCCAACCCCACACCTTACCCTAAACTGTACGCTAATCCTGACACGTACACTGACACTAACAGGTGTCCTAACACATACCCTGACTCTAAAAGGTTTCCGTACCCTCACCTGTACCCTGAACCTTACTGGTTCACTAACCATAACCTAGCCCTAAACATAACGCTAACACCAAGCCTACACTATACCCTAACCTGTACACTAATCTTGACCCATACACCAAAATTATGCAATGCCATCACACGTACTTTGACACTAACAAGTTTCCGTACACTCATGTACCATAAAACTTACCTGTTCGCTAACTCTAACCGTAGCCCTAAACTTAACCCTAACGCCAACCCTACACATTACCCTAACCCGTACCCTAATCCTAACCCATACACTAACACTACACGTGCCCTAACAGGTACCCTGACCATAACAGTTTTCCGTACACTCACCTGTACCCTAAACCATACCGTTTGCTATCCTTAACCCTAGACCTAAACGTAAAGCTAACCCCATCCCTAAACCTTACCCTAACGCGTACCCAATCCTAACCAGTACACTAACACTAATCCGTGCCTTAACACTTACCCTGACCCTAACACTTTTCCATACCCACACCTGAACCCTAAACCTTACCATTCACTAACCCTAACCCTAGGTCTAAACCTAACCCTAAACGCAACCCCAACCCTACACCTAACCCTAACATGTACCGTAATCCTAATCCTTAAACTAACACTAAGCTGTGCCCTAACACGAACCCTGGCCCTAACGCATTTCCATACGCTCACCTGTACTCTAATGTTACCTATTCGCTAACCCTAACACTAGTCCTAAACCTAATCCTAATCCCAACCCTACACCTTACCCTAACCCATACCCTAATCATAACCTATACACTAACACTAACTCGTGCCCTAACACCTACCCTAACCCTACCCCTAACCCTACCCCTAACCCTAACCCTAACCCTAACACTAACCCTAACACTAACCCTAAACTTTACCATTTGTTAACCATAACCCTAGCCCCAAACCTAAACCTAACTACAACCCTACTCCTTACCCTAACACGTACACTAATCTTAACCCGTACACTAACACTAACCCAATACCGCACACGTACTTTGACAATAAGACATTTCCATATGCTCAGCTGTAACCTAAACCTTACGCATTCACTAAACTTAACCCCACCCCTAACACTAACCATAACGCCAACCCTACCAATTATTCTAACCCGTACCCTAATCCTAACCTGTAAACCCACACTAAACCCTGCCCTAACACGTACCCTGACCCTAACACTTTTCCGTAACCTCACCTGTAACCTACACCTTACCGTTCGCTAACCCTAACCCTAGCCCTAAACCTACACCAAACCCCAACCGTACACCTTACCCTAACCCGTATGCTAATCCTAAGCCATACACTAACACTGACACGTGTCCTAACACATACACTAACCCTAACACTTTTCTGTACCATCACCTGTACCCTAAACCTGACATTTTGCTAACCCTAACCCTAGCCATAAAGTTAACCCTAACCCCAACCCTAAACCTTACCCAAACCGTACCCTAATCCTAGCCAGTATACTAATACTAAGCCATGTCCTGACACGTACCCTGACCCTAACACTTTTCCGTACCCTCACCTGTACCCTAAACCTTACCCATTCGCTAACCCTAACCCTAGCCCTAGCCCTAGCCCTAACCCTAACCCCAACACTACCCCTTACCCTCACCCGTACCCTAATCCCAACCCATACACTAACATTAACCCATGCCCTAACACGTACCCTGACCCTAACACTTTTAGGTATCCTCTCCTGTACCCTAAATCTTACCGTTCGCTAACCCTAACCCTAGCCCTAAACATAACTCTCACACCAACCTCACAGCATACCCTAACCCGTACACTAAACTTAACCCGTACAAAAAAACTAACCCATGCCCTCACATGTACTTTGACGGTAACACGTTTCCGTACGCTCCCGTGTACCGTAAACCTTACCCGTTTGCTAACTCTAACCCTAGCCCTAACCCTAACCATAACAACAACCCTACCCATTTCCCTAACCTGTACCCTAATCCTTACCCGTACACTAACACTAATCCATGCCCTAACACGTACCCTGACCCTAACACTTTTCCATACCCACTCCTGTACCCTAAATCTTACCATTCACTAACCCTAACCCTATGTCTAAACCTAACCCTAACCCCAACCCTACACCTAACCCTAACACGTACCCTAATCCGAATCCGTACACTAACACTAACCTGTGCCCTAACATGAACCCTGACCCTAACTCGTTTCCATAAGCTCACCTGTACCCTAAATGTTACCTATTTGCTAACCCTAACCCCAACCCTACTCCTAAACATAACCCCAACTTTACACCTTTCCCTAACCGATACCCTAATCCTGACCCGTACACTAACACTAACCCGTGCCCTAACACGTACCCTGACCCTAACACTTTTCCGTATCCTCTCCAGTACCCTAAATCTTACCGTTCGCTAAACCTAGCCCTTTCCCTAAACATAACGCTAACACCCACCTTACACCATACACTAACCCATACACTAATCTTACCCCGTACACCAAAATGAAACAATGCCCTCACATGTACTTTGACACTAACACGTTTCCGTACCCTCCTGTGTACCGACAACCTTACCTGTTCGCTAACACTAACCCTAGGTCTAAGCCTAACACTATCCACAACCCTACACAAAATCCTAAGCCGTACCCTAATCCTAATCCGTACAATAACACTAACCTGTGCCCTAACACCAAGCCTGACCCTAACTCGTTTCCATATGCTTACCTGTACCCTGAATGTTACCTATTCCCTAACCCTAACCCTAACCCTAAACCTAACCCTAACCCCAATCCTACACCTTACCCTAATCCGTACTGTAATCCTAACCCGTACCCTATAGTAATCCGTGCCCTGACACATACATGGACCATAACACTTTTCTGTAACCTCACCTGTACCCTAAACCTTACATTTCGCCAACCCTAACCCTAGCCCTAAAGCTAAATCTAACTCCAACCCTACACCTTACCCTAACACGTACACTAATCTTAACCCGTACACTAACACTGACCCATTCCCGCAAATGTATTTTGACCCTAAAACATTTCCGTACCCTCCCCTGTAACCTAAACCTTACCCGGTCGATAAACCTAACCCTAGCTCTAAATCTAACCTTAACGCCAACCCTACACCTTACCCTAAACAATACCCTAAACCTAAACCGTACACTGACACTAACCAGTGCCCTGAAACGTACCCTGACCCTAACACTTTTCCATACCCTCACCTGCACGCTAAACCTAATCGTTAGGTAACCCTAACTGTAGACTTAAACCTAACCCTAACACCAACCCTACACCCTATTCTAACCCGTACCCTATATTTAACCCTAACACTAACCCATGCCCTCACACGTACTTTGACACTAAAACGTCTCCATACACTCACATGTACCATAAGCCTTAATCATTCACTAAACCTATCCCTAACCCTAACGCCAACCCTAACCATTACCCTAACCCATACCCTAATCCTAACCATACATTAACACTAACACGTTTCCTAACACATAACCTGACCCAAATGCTTTTCCGTACCCTCAACTGTACCCTAAAACTTACCCGTTCACTAACCCTAAGCCTAGCCCTAAACCGAACCCTAACCCCAACCCCACACCTTACCCTAAACTGTACGCTAATCCTGACACGTACACTGACACTAACAGGTGTCCTAACACATACCCTGACTCTAAAAGGTTTCCGTACCCTCACCTGTACCCTGAACCTTACTGGTTCACTAACCATAACCTAGCCCTAAACATAACGCTAACACCAAGCCTACACTATACCCTAACCTGTACACTAATCTTGACCCATACACCAAAATTATGCAATGCCATCACACGTACTTTGACACTAACAAGTTTCCGTACACTCATGTACCATAAAACTTACCTGTTCGCTAACTCTAACCGTAGCCCTAAACTTAACCCTAACGCCAACCCTACACATTACCCTAACCCGTACCCTAATCCTAACCCATACACTAACACTACACGTGCCCTAACAGGTACCCTGACCATAACAGTTTTCCGTACACTCACCTGTACCCTAAACCATACCGTTTGCTATCCTTAACCCTAGACCTAAACGTAAAGCTAACCCCATCCCTAAACCTTACCCTAACGCGTACCCAATCCTAACCAGTACACTAACACTAATCCGTGCCTTAACACTTACCCTGACCCTAACACTTTTCCATACCCACACCTGAACCCTAAACCTTACCATTCACTAACCCTAACCCTAGGTCTAAACCTAACCCTAAACGCAACCCCAACCCTACACCTAACCCTAACATGTACCGTAATCCTAATCCTTAAACTAACACTAAGCTGTGCCCTAACACGAACCCTGGCCCTAACGCATTTCCATACGCTCACCTGTACTCTAATGTTACCTATTCGCTAACCCTAACACTAGTCCTAAACCTAATCCTAATCCCAACCCTACACCTTACCCTAACCCATACCCTAATCATAACCTATACACTAACACTAACTCGTGCCCTAACACCTACCCTAACCCTACCCCTAACCCTACCCCTAACCCTAACCCTAACCCTAACACTAACCCTAACACTAACCCTAAACTTTACCATTTGTTAACCATAACCCTAGCCCCAAACCTAAACCTAACTACAACCCTACTCCTTACCCTAACACGTACACTAATCTTAACCCGTACACTAACACTAACCCAATACCGCACACGTACTTTGACAATAAGACATTTCCATATGCTCAGCTGTAACCTAAACCTTACGCATTCACTAAACTTAACCCCACCCCTAACACTAACGATAACGCCAACCCTACCAATTATTCTAACCCGTACCCTAATCCTAACCTGTAAACCCACACTAAACCCTGCCCTAACACGTACCCTGACCCTAACACTTTTCCGTAACCTCACCTGTAACCTACACCTTACCGTTCGCTAACCCTAACCCTAGCCCTAAACCTACACCAAACCCCAACCGTACACCTTACCCTAACCCGTATGCTAATCCTAAGCCATACACTAACACTGACACGTGTCCTAACACATACACTAACCCTAACACTTTTCTGTACCATCACCTGTACCCTAAACCTGACATTTTGCTAACCCTAACCCTAGCCATAAAGCTAACCCTAACCCCAACCCTAAACCTTACCCAAACCGTACCCTAATCCTAGCCAGTATACTAATACTAAGCCATGTCCTGACACGTACCCTGACCCTAACACTTTTCCGTACCCTCACCTGTACCCTAAACCTTACCCATTCGCTAACCCTAACCCTAGCCCTAGCCCTAGCCCTAACCCTAACCCCAACCCTACCCCTTACCCTCACCCGTACCCTAATCCCAAACCATACACTAACATTAACCCATGCCCTAACACGTACCCTGACCCTAACACTTTTAGGTATCCTCTCCTGTACCCTAAATCTTACCGTTCGCTAACCCTAACCCTAGCCCTAAACATAACTCTCACACCAACCTCACAGCATACCCTAACCCGTACACTAAACTTAACCTGTACAAAAAAACTAACCCATGCCCTCACATGTACTTTGACGGTAACACGTTTCCGTACGCTCCCGTGTACCGTAAACCTTACCCGTTTGCTAACTCTAACCCTAGGCCTAACCCTAACCATAACAAAAACCCTACCCATTTCCCTAAACTGTACCCTAATCCTTACCCGTACACTAACACTAATCCATGCCCTAACACGTACCCTGACTCTAACACTTTTCCATACCCACTCCTGTACCCTAAATCTTACCATTCACTAACCCTAACCCTATGTCTAAACCTAACCCTAACCCCAACCCTACACCTAACCCTAACACGTACCCTAATCCAAATCCGTACACTAACACTAACCTGTGCCCTAACATGAACCCTGACCCAAACTCATTTCCATAAGCTCACCTGTACCCTAAATGTTACCTATTTGCTAACCCTAACCCCAACCCTACACCTAAACATAACCCCAACCCTACACCTTTCCCTAACCCATACCCTAATCCTGATCCGTACACTAACACTAACCCGTGCCCTAACACGTACCCTGACCCTAACACTTTTCCGTATCCTCTCCAGTACCCTAAATCTTACCGTTCGCTAAACCTAGCCCTTTCCCTAAACATAACGCTAACACCCACCTTACACCATACACTAACCCATACACTAATCTTACCCCGTACACCAAAATGAAGCAATGCCCTCACATGTACTTTGACACTAACACTTTTCCGTACGCTCCTGTGTACCGACAACCTTACCTGTTCGCTAACACTAACCCTAGGTCTAAGCCTAACACTATCCACAACCCTACACAAAATCCTAAGCCGTACCCTAATCCTAATCCGTACAATAACACTAACCTGTGCCCTAACACCAAGCCTGACCCTACCTCGTTTCCATATGCTTACCTGTACCCTGAATGTTACCTATTCGCTAACCCTAACCCTAACCCTAAACCTAACCCTAACCCCAATCCTACACCTTACCCTAATCCGTACTGTAATCCTAACCCGTACCCTATACTAATCCGTGCCCTGACACATACATGGACCATAACACTTTTCTGTAACCTCACCTGTACCCTAAACCTTACATTTCGCCAACCCTAACCGTAGCCCTAAAGCTAAATCTAACTCCAACCCTACACCTTACCCTAACACGTACACTAATCTTAACCCGTACACTAACACTGACCCATTCCCGCAAATGTATTTTGACCCTAAAACATTTCCGTACCCTCCCCTGTAACCTAAACCTTACCCGGTCACTAACCCTAACCCTAGCTCTAAATCTAACCTTAACGCCAACCCTACACCTTACCCTAAACAATACCCTAAACCTAAACCGTACACTGACACTAACCAGTGCCCTGAAACGTACCCTGACCCTAACACTTTTCCATACCCTCACCTGCATGCTAAACCTAATCGTTAGGTAACCCTAACTGTAGACTTAAACCTAACCCTAACACCAACCCTACACCCTATTCTAACCCGTACCCTATATTTAACCCTAACACTAACCCATGCCCTCACACGTACTTTGACACTAAAACGTCTCCATACACTCACATGTACCATAAGCCTTAATCATTCACTAAACCTATCCCTAACCCTAACGCCAACCCTAACCATTACCCTAACCCATACCCTAATCCTAACCATACATTAACACTAACACGTTTCCTAACACATAACCTGACCCAAATGCTTTTCCGTACCCTCAACTGTACCCTAAAACTTACCCGTTCACTAACCCTAAGCCTAGCCCTAAACCTAACCCTAACCCCAACCCCACACCTTACCCTAAACTGTACGCTAATCCTGACACGTACACTGACACTAACAGGTGTCCTAACACATACCCTGACTCTAAAAGGTTTCCGTACCCTCACCTGTACCCTGAACCTTACTGGTTCACTAACCGTAACCCTAGCCCTAAACATAACGCTAACACCAACCCTACACCTTACCCTAACCGGTACACTAATCTTGACCCGTACACCAACATTATGCAATGCCATCACACGTACTTTGACACTAACAAGTTTCCGTACACTCATGTACCATAAAACTTACCTGTTCGCTAACTCTAACCCTAGCCCTAAACTTAACCCTAACGCCAACCCTACACATTACCCTAACCCGTACCCTAATCCTAACCCATACACTAACACTACACGTGACCTAACAGGTACCCTGACCATAACAGTTTTCCGTACACTCACCAGTACCCTAAACCATACCGTTTGCTATCCGTAACACTAGACCTAAACGTAAAGCTAACCCCATCCCTAAACCTTACCCTAACGCGTACCCAATCCTAACTAGTACACTAACAATAATCCGTGCCTTAACACTTACCCTGACCCTAACTCTTTTCCATACCCACACCTGAACCCTAAACCTTACCATTCACTAACCCTAACCCTAGGTCTAAACCTAAGCCTAAACGCAACCCCAACCCTACACCTAACCCTAACATGTACCGTAATCCTAATACTTAAACTAACACTAAGCTGTGCCCTAACACGAACCCTGGCCCTAACGCATTTCCGTACGCTCACCTGTACTCTAATGTTACCTATTCGCTAACCCTAACACTAGTCCTAAACCTAAACCTAACCCCAACCCTACACCTTACCCTAACCCATACCCTAATCATAACCCATACACTAACACTAACTCGTGCCCTAACACCTACCCTAACCCTACCCGTAACCCTACCCCTACCCCTAACCCTAACCCTAACACTAACCCTAACACTAACCCTAAACTTTACCATTTGTTAACCATAACCCTAGCCCCAAACCTAAACCTAACTACAACCCTACTCCTTACCCTAACACGTACACTAATCTTAACCCGTACACTAACACTAACCCAATACCGCACACGTACTTTGACAATAAGACATTTCCATATGCTCAGCTGTAACCTAAACCTTACGCATTCACTAAACTTAACCCCACCCCTAACACTAACCTTAACGCCAACCCTACCAATTACTCTAACCCGTACCCTAATCCTAACCTGTAAACCCACACTAAACCCTGCCCTAACACGTACCCTGACCCTAACACTTTTCCGTAACCTCACCTGTAACCTACACCTTACCGTTCGCTAACCCTAACCCTAGCCCTAAACCTAGACCAAACCCCAACCGTACACCTTACCCTAACCCGTATGCTAATCCTAAGCCATACACTAACACTGACACGTGTCCTAACACATACACTAACCCTAACACTTTTCTGTACCATCACCTGTACCCTAAACCTGACATTTCGCTAACCCTAACCCTAGCCATAAAGCTAACCCTAACGCAAACCCTAAACCTTACCCAAACCGTACCCTAATCCTAGCCAGTATACTAATACTAAGCCATGTCCTGACACGTACCCTGACCCTAACACTTTTCCGTACCCTCACCTGTACCCTAAACCTTACCCATTCGCTAACCCTAACCCTAGCCCTAGCCCTAGCCCTAACCCTAACTCCAACCCTACCCCTTACCCTTACCCGTACCCTAATCCCAACCCATACACTAACATTAACCCATGCCCTAACACGTACCCTGACTCTCAGACTTTTCCGTATCCTCTCCTGTACCCTAAATCTTACAGTTCGCTAACCCTAACCCTAGCCCTAAACATAACTCTCACACCAACCTCACAGCATACCCTAACCTGTACACTAAACTTAACCCGTACAAAAAAACTAACCCATGCCCTCACATGTACTTTGACGGTAACACGTTTCCGTACGCTCCAGTGTACCATAAACCTTACCCGTTTGCTAACTCTAACCCTAGCCCAAACCCTAACCATAACAAAAACCCTACCCATTTCCCTAACCTGTACCCTAATCCTTACCCGTACACTAACACTAATCCATGCCATAACACGTACCCTGACCCTAACACTTTTCCATACCCACTCCTGTACCCTAAATCTTACCATTCACTAACCCTAACCCTATGTCTAAACCTAACCCTAACCCCAACCCTACACCTAACCCTAACACGTACCCTAATCTGAATCCGTACACTAACACTAACCTGTGCCCTAACATGAACCCTGTCCCTAACTCATTTCCATAAGCTCACCTATACCCTAAACCTTACCCATTCGCTAACCCTAACCCTAGCCCTAGCCCTAGCCCTAACCCTAACCACAACCCTACCCCTTACCCTCACCCGTACCCTAATCCCACCCCATACACTAACATTAACCCATGCCCTAACACGTACCCTGACCCTAACACTTTTCCGTATCCTCTCCTGTACCTTAAATCTTACAGTTCGCTAACCCTAACCCTAGCCCTAAACATAACTCTCACACCAACCTCACAGCATACCCTAACCCGTACACTAAACTTAACCCGTACAAAAAAACTAACCCTTGCCCTCACATGTACTTTGACGGTAACACGTTTCCGTACGCTCCCGTGTACCGTAAACCTTACCCGTTTGCTAACTCTAACCCTAGCCCTAACCCTAACCATAACAACAACCCTACCCATTTCCCTAACCTGTACCCTAATCCTTACCCGTACACTAACACTAATCCATGCCCTAACACGTACCCTGACCCTAACACTTTTCCATACCCACTCCTGTACCCTAAATCTTACCATTCACTAACCCTAACCCTATGTCTAAACCTAACCCTAACCCCAACCCTACACCTAACCCTAACACGTACCCTAATCCGAATCCGTACACTAACACTAACCTGTGCCCTAACATGAACCCTGACCCAAACTCATTTCCATAAGCTCACCTGTACCCTAAATGTTACCTATTCGCTAACCCTAACCCCAACCCTACACCTAAACATAACCCCAACCCTACACCTTTCCCTAACCCATACCCTAATCCTGATCCGTACACTAACACTAACCCGTGCCCTAACACGTACCCTGACCCTAACACTTTTCCGTATCCTCTCCAGTACCCTAAACCTTACCGTTCGCTAAACCTAGCCCTTTCCCTAAACATAACGCTAACACCCACCTTACACCATACACTAACCCATTCACTAATCTTACCCCGTACACCAAAATGAAGCAATGCCCTCACATGTACTTTGACACTAACACGTTTCTGTACCCTCCTGTGTACCGACAACCTTACCTGTTCGCTAACACTAACCCTAGGTCTAAGCCTAACACTATCCACAACCCTACACAAAATCCTAAGCCGTACCCTAATCCTAATCCGTACAATAACACTAACCTGTGCCCTAACACCAAGCCTGACCCTAACTCGTTTCCAAATGCTTACCTGTACCCTGAATGTTACCTATTCGCTAACCCTAAACCTAACCCTAAACCTAACCCTAACCCCAATCCTACACCTTACCCTAATCCGTACTGTAATCCTAACCCGTACCCTATACTAATCCGTGCCCTGACACATACATGGACCATAACACTTTTCTGTAACCTCACCTGTACCCTAAACCTTACATTTCGCCAACCCTAACCGTAGCCCTAAAGCTAAATCTAACTCCAACCCTACACCTTACCCTAACACGTACACTAACCTTAACCCGTACACTAACACTGACCCATTCCCGCAAATGTATTTTGACCCTAAAACATTTCCGTACCCTCCCCTGTAACCTAAACCTCACCCGGTCACTAACCCTAACCCTAGCTCTAAATCTAACCTTAACGCCAACCCTACACCTTACCCTAAACAATACCCTAAACCTAAACCGTACACTGACACTAACCAGTGCCCTGAAACGTACCCTGACCCTAACACTTTTCCATACCCTCACCTGCATGCTAAACCTAATCGTTAGGTAACCCTAACTGTAGACTTAAACCTAACCCTAACAGCAACCCTACACCCTATTCTAACCCGTACCCTATATTTAACCCTAACACTAACCCATGCCCTCACACGTACTTTGACACTAAAACGTCTCCATACACTCACATGTACCATAAGCCTTAATCATTCACTAAACCTATCCCTAACCCTAACGCCAACCCTAACCATTACCCTAACCCATACCCTAATCCTAACCATACATTAACACTAACACGTTTCCTAACACATAACCTGACCCAAATGCTTTTCCGTACCCTCAACTGTACCCTAAAACTTACCCGTTCACTAACCCTAAGCCTAGCCCTAAACCTAACCCTAACCCCAACCCCACACCTTACCCTAAACTGTACGCTAATCCTGACACGTACACTGACACTAACAGGTGTCCTAACACATACCCTGACTCTAAAAGGTTTCCGTACCCTCACCTGTACCCTGAACCTTACTGGTTCACTAACCGTAACCTTAGCCCTAAACATAATGCTAACACCAACCCTACACCATACCCTAACCCGTACACTAATCTTGACCCGTACACCAAAATTATGCAATGCCATCACACGTACTTTGACACTAACACGTTTCCGTACACTCATGTACCATAAAACTTACCTGTTCGCTAACTCTAACCCTAGCCCTAAACGTAAACCTAACGCCCACCCTACACATTACCCTAACCCGTACCCTAATCCTAACCCATACACTAACACTACACGTGCCCTAACAGGTACCCTGACCATAACAGTTTTCCGTACACTCACCAGTACCCTAAACCATACCATTTGCTGTCCTTAACCCTAGACCTAAACGTAAAGCTAACCCCATCCCTAAACCTTACCCTAACGCGTACCCAATCCTAACCAGTACACTAACACTAATCCGTGCCTTAACACTTACCCTGACCCTAACACTTTTCCATAACAACACCTGAACCCTAAACCTTACCATTCACTAACCCTAACCCTAGGTCTAAACCTAACCCTAAACGCAACCCCAACCCTACACCTAACCTTAACATGTACCGTAATCCTAATCCTTAAACTAACACTAAGCTGTGCCCTAACACGAACCCTGGCCCTAACGCATTTCCATACGCTCACCTGTACTCTAATGTTACCTATTCGCTAACCCTAACACTAGTCCTAAACATAAACCTAATCCCAACCCTACACCTTACCCTAACCCATACCCTAATCATAACCTATACACTAACACTAACTCGTGCCCTAACACCTACCCTAAACCTACCACTAACCCTACCCCTAACCCTAACCCTAACCCTAACACTAACGCTAAACTTTACCATTTGTTAACAATAAACCAAGCCCCAAACCTAAACCTAACTACAACCCTACTCCTTACCCTAACATGTACACTAATCTTAACCCGTACACTAACACTAACCCAATAATGCACACGTACTTTGACAATAAGACATTTCCATATGCTCAGCTGTAACCTAAACCTTACGCATTCACTAAACTTAACCCCACCCCTAACACTAACCATAACGCCAACCCTACCAATTACCCTAACCCGTACCCTAATCCTAACCTGTAAACCCACACTAAACCCTGCCCTAACACCACTACACTAACACTAATCCGTGCCTTAACACTTACCCTGACCCTAACACTTTTCCGTACCCTTACCTGTAACCTACACCTTACCGTACGCTAACCCTAACCCTAGCCCTAAACGTAGACCAAACCCCAACCGTACACCTTACCCTAACCCGTATGCTAATCCTAAGCCATACACTAACACTGACACGTGTCCTAACACATACACTAACCCTAACACTTTTCTGTACCATCACCTGTACCCTAAACCTGACATTTCACTAACCCTAACCCTAGCCATAAAGCTAACCCTAACCCTAACCCCAACCCTAAACCTTACCCAAACCGTACCCTAATCCTAGCCAGTATACTAATACTAAGCCATGTCCTGACACGTACCCTGACCCTAACACTTTTCCGTACCCTCACCTGTACCCTAAACCTTACCCATTCGCTAACCCTAACCCTAGCCCTAGCCCTAGCCCTAACCCTAACCCCAACTCTACCCCTTACCCTCACCCGTACCCTAATCCCAACCCATACACTAACATTAAACCATGCCCTAACACGTACCCTGACCCTAACACTTTTCCGTATCCTCTCCTGTACCCTAAATCTTACAGTTCGCTAACCCTAACCCTAGCCCTAAACATAACTCTCACACCAACCTCACAGCATACCCTAACCTGTACACTAAACTTAACCCGTACAAAAAAACTAACCCATGCCCTCACATGTACTTTGACGGTAACACGTTTCCGTACGCTCCCGTGTACCGTAAACCTTACCCGTTTGCTAACTCTAACCGTAGCCCTAACCCTAACCATAACAACAACCCTACCCATTTCCCTAAACTGTACCCTAATCCTTACCCGTACACTAACACTAATCCATGCCCTAACACGTACCCTGACCCTAACACTTTTCCATACCCACTCCTGTACCCTAAATCTTACCATTCACTAACCCTAACCCTATGTCTAAACCTAACCCTAACCCCAACCCTACACCTAACCCTAACACGTACCCTAATCCGAATCCGTACACTAAAACTAACCTGTGCCCTAACATGAACCCTGACCCAAACTCATTTCCATAAGCTCACCTGTACCCTAAATGTTACCTATTCGCTAACCCTAACCCCAACCCTACACCTAAACATAACCCCAACCCTACACCTTTCCCTAACCCATACCCTAATCCTGACCCGTACACTAACACTAACCCGTGCCCTAACACGTACCCTGACCCTAACACTTTTCCGTATCCTCTCCAGTACCCTAAATCTTACCGTTCGCTAAACCTAGCCCTTTCCCTAAACATAACGCTAACACCCACCTTACTCCATACACTAACCCATACACTAGTCTTACCCCGTACACCAAAATGAAGCAATGCCCTCACATGTACTTTGACACTAACACGTTTCCGTACCCTCCTGTGTACCGACAACCTTACCTGTTCGCTAACAATAACCCTAGGTCTAAGCCTAACACTATCCACAACCCTACACAAAATCCTAAGCCGTACCCTAATCCTAATCCGTACAATAACACTAACCTGTGCCCTAACACCAAGCCTGACCCTAACTCGTTTCCATATGCTTACCTGTACCCTGAATGTTACCTATTCGCTAACCCTAACCCTAACCCTAAACCTAACCCTAACCCCAATCCTACACCTTACCCTAATCCGTACTGTAATCCTAACCCGTACCCTATACTAATCCGTGCCCTGACACATACATGGACCATAACACTTTTCTGTAACCTCACCTGTACCCTAAACCTTACATTTCGCCAACCCTAACCGTAGCCCTAAAGCTAAATCTAACTCCAACCCTACACCTTACCCTAACACGTACACTAATCTTAACCCGTACACTAACACTGACCCATTCCCGCAAATGTATTTTGACCCTAAAACATTTCCGTACCCTCCCCTGTAACCTAAACCTTACCCAGTCGCTAACCCTAACCCTAGCTCTAAATCTAACCTTAACGCCAAACCTACACCTTACCCTAAACAATACCCTAAACTTAAACCGTACACTGACACTAACCAGTGCCCTGAAACGTACCCTGACCCTAACACTTTTCCATACCCTCACCTGCACGCTAAACCTAATCGTTAGGTAACCCTAACTGTAGACTTAAACCTAACCCTAACACCAACCCTACACCCTATTCTAACCCGTACCCTATATTTAACCCTAACACTAACCCATGCCCTCACACGTACTTTGACACTAAAACGTCTCCATACACTCACATGTACCATAAGCCTTAATCATTCACTAAACCTATCCCTAACCCTAACGCCAACCCTAACCATTACCCTAACCCATACCCTAATCCTAACCATACATTAACACTAACACGTTTCCTAACACATAACCTGACCCAAATGCTTTTCCGTACCCTCAACTGTACCCTAAAACTTACCCGTTCACTAACCCTAAGCCTAGCCCTAAACCTAACCCTAACCCCAACCCCACACCTTACCCTAAACTGTACGCTAATCCTGACACGTACACTGACACTAACAGGTGTCCTAACACATACCCTGACTCTAAAAGGTTTCCGTACCCTCACCTGTACCCTGAACCTTACTGGTTCACTAACCGTAACCTAGCCCTAAACATAACGCTAACACCAACCCTACACTATACCCTAAACTGTACACTAATCTTGACCCATACACCAAAATTATGCAATGCCATCACACGTACTTTGACACTAACACGTATCCGTACACTCATGTACCATAAAACTTACCTGTTCGCTAACTCTAACCGTAGCCCTAAACTTAACCCTAACGCCAACCCTACACATTACCCTAACCCGTACCCTAATCCTAACCCATACACTAACACTACACGTGACCTAACAGGTACCCTGACCATAACAGTTTTCCGTACACTCACCTGTACCCTAAACCATACCGTTTGCTATCCTTAACCCTAGACCTAAACGTAAAGCTAACCCCATCCCTGAACCTTACCCTAACGCGTACCCAATCCTAACCAGTACACTAACACTAATCCGTGCCTTAACACTTACCCTGACCCTAACACTTTTCCATACCCACACCTGAACCCTAAACCTTACCATTCACTAACCCTAACCCTAGGTCTAAACCTAACCCTAAACGCAACCCCAACCCTACACCTAACCCTAACATGTACCGTAATCCTAATCCTTAAAATAACACTAAGCTGTGCCCTAACACGAACCCTGGCCCTAACGCATTTCCATACGCTCACCTGTACTCTAATGTTACCTATTCGCTAACCCTAACACTAGTCCTAAACATAAACCTAATCCCAACCCTACACCTTACCCTAACCCATACCCTAATCATAACCTATACACTAACACTAACTCGTGCCCTAACACCTACCCTAACCCTACCCCTAACCCTACCCCTATCCCTAACCCTAACCCTAACACTAACCCTAACACTAACGCTAAACTTTACCATTTGTTAACCATAACCCTAGCCCCAAACCTAAACCTAACTACAACCCTACTCCTTACCCTAACACGTACACTAATCTTAACCCGTACACTAACACTAACCCAATACCGCACACGTACTTTGACGGTAAGACATTTCCATATGCTCAGCTGTAACCTAAACCTTACGCATTCACTAAACTTAACCCCACCCCTAACACTAACCATAATGCCAAACCTACCAATTACTCTAACCCGTACCCTAATCCTAACCTGTAAACCCACACTAAACCCTGCCCTAACACGTACCCTGACCCTAACACTTTTCCGTAACCTCACCTGTAACCTACACCTTACCGTTCGCTAACCCTAACCCTAGCCCTAAACCTAGACCAAACCCCAACCGTACACCTTACCCTAACCCGTATGCTAATCCTAAGCCATACACTAACACTGACACGTGTCCTAACACATACACTAACCCTAACACTTTTCTGTACCATCACCTGTACCCTAAACTTGACATTTCGCTAACCCTAACCCTAGCCATAAAGCTAACCCTAACCCCAACCCTAAACCTTACCCAAACCGTACCCTAATCCTAACCAGTATACTAATACTAAGCCATGTCCTGACACGTACCCTGACCCTAACACTTTTCCGTACCCTCACCTGTACCCTAAACCTTACCCATTCTTTAACCCTAACCCTAGCCCTAGCCCTAGCCCTAACCCTAACCCAAACCCTACCCCTTACCCTCACCCGTACCCTAATCCCAACCCATACACTAACATTAACCCATGCCCTAACACGTACCCTGACCCTAACACTTTTCCGTGTCCTCTCCCGTACCCTAAATCTTACCGTTCGCTAACCCTAACCCTAGCCCTAAACATAACTCTCACACCAACCTCACAGCATACCATAACCCGTACACTAAACTTAACCCGTACAAAAAAACTAACCCATGCCCTCACATGTACTTTGATGGTAACACGTTTCCGTACGCTCCCGTGTACCGTAAACCTTACCCGTTTGCTAACTCTAACCCTAGCCCTAACCCTAACCATAACAACAACCCTACCCATTTCCCTAACCTGTACCCTAATCCTTACCCGTACACTAACACTAATCCATGCCCTAACACGTACCCTGACCCTAACACTTTTCCATACCCACTCCTGTACCCTAAATCTTACCATTCACTAACCCTAACCCTATGTCTAAACCTAACCCTAACCCCAACCCTACACCTAACCCTAACACGTACCCTAATCCGAATCCGTACACTAACACTAACCTGTGCCCTAACATGAACCCTGACCCTAACTCGTTTCCATAAGCTCACCTGTACCCTAAATGTTACCTATTCGCTAACCCTAACCCCAACCCTACACCTAAACATAACCCCAACCCTACACCTTTCCCTAACCCATACCCTAATCCTGACCCGTACACTAACACTAACCCGTGCCCTAACACGTACCCTGACCCTAACACTTTTCCGTATCCTCTCCAGTACCCTAAATCTTACCGTTCGCTAAACCTAGCCCTTTCCCTAAACATAACGCTAACACCCACCTTACACCATACACTAACCCATACACTAATCTTACCCCGTACACCAAAATGAAGCAATGCCCTCACATGTACTTTGACACTAACACGTTTCCGTACCCTCCTGTGTACCGACAACCTTACCTGTTCGCTAACACTAACCCTAGGTCTAAGCCTAACACTATCCACAACCCTACACAAAATCCTAAGCCGTACCCTAATCCTAATCCGTACAATAACACTAACCTGTGCCCTAACACCAAGCCTGACCCTAACTCGTTTCCATATGCTTACCTGTACCCTGAATGTTACCTATTCGCTAACCCTAACCCTAACCCTAAACCTAACCCTAACCCCAATCCTACACCTTACCCTAATCCGTACTGTAATCCTAACCCGTACCCTATACTAATCCGTGCCCTGACACATACATGGACCATAACACTTTTCTGTAACCTCACCTGTACCCTAAACCTTACATTTCGCCAACCCTAACCGTAGCCCTAAAGCTAAATCTAACTCCAACCCTACACCTTACCCTAACACGTACACTAATCTTAACCCGTACACTAACACTGACCCATTCCCGCAAATGTATTTTGACCCTAAAACATTTCCGTACCCTCCCCTGTAACCTAAACCTTACCCAGTCGCTAACCCTAACCCTAGCTCTAAATCTAACCTTAACGCCAAACCTACACCTTACCCTAAACAATACCCTAAACTTAAACCGTACACTGACACTAACCAGTGCCCTGAAACGTACCCTGACCCTAACACTTTTCCATACCCTCACCTGCACGCTAAACCTAATCGTTAGGTAACCCTAACTGTAGACTTAAACCTAACCCTAACACCAACCCTACACCCTATTCTAACCCGTACCCTATATTTAACCCTAACACTAACCCATGCCCTCACACGTACTTTGACACTAAAACGTCTCCATACACTCACATGTACCATAAGCCTTAATCATTCACTAAACCTATCCCTAACCCTAACGCCAACCCTAACCATTACCCTAACCCATACCCTAATCCTAACCATACATTAACACTAACACGTTTCCTAACACATAACCTGACCCAAATGCTTTTCCGTACCCTCAACTGTACCCTAAAACTTACCCGTTCACTAACCCTAAGCCTAGCCCTAAACCTAACCCTAACCCCAACCCCACACCTTACCCTAAACTGTACGCTAATCCTGACACGTACACTGACACTAACAGGTGTCCTAACACATACCCTGACTCTAAAAGGTTTCCGTACCCTCACCTGTACCCTGAACCTTACTGGTTCACTAACCGTAACCTAGCCCTAAACATAACGCTAACACCAACCCTACACTATACCCTAAACTGTACACTAATCTTGACCCATACACCAAAATTATGCAATGCCATCACACGTACTTTGACACTAACACGTATCCGTACACTCATGTACCATAAAACTTACCTGTTCGCTAACTCTAACCGTAGCCCTAAACTTAACCCTAACGCCAACCCTACACATTACCCTAACCCGTACCCTAATCCTAACCCATACACTAACACTACACGTGACCTAACAGGTACCCTGACCATAACAGTTTTCCGTACACTCACCTGTACCCTAAACCATACCGTTTGCTATCCTTAACCCTAGACCTAAACGTAAAGCTAACCCCATCCCTGAACCTTACCCTAACGCGTACCCAATCCTAACCAGTACACTAACACTAATCCGTGCCTTAACACTTACCCTGACCCTAACACTTTTCCATACCCACACCTGAACCCTAAACCTTACCATTCACTAACCCTAACCCTAGGTCTAAACCTAACCCTAAACGCAACCCCAACCCTACACCTAACCCTAACATGTACCGTAATCCTAATCCTTAAAATAACACTAAGCTGTGCCCTAACACGAACCCTGGCCCTAACGCATTTCCATACGCTCACCTGTACTCTAATGTTACCTATTCGCTAACCCTAACACTAGTCCTAAACATAAACCTAATCCCAACCCTACACCTTACCCTAACCCATACCCTAATCATAACCTATACACTAACACTAACTCGTGCCCTAACACCTACCCTAACCCTACCCCTAACCCTACCCCTATCCCTAACCCTAACCCTAACACTAACCCTAACACTAACGCTAAACTTTACCATTTGTTAACCATAACCCTAGCCCCAAACCTAAACCTAACTACAACCCTACTCCTTACCCTAACACGTACACTAATCTTAACCCGTACACTAACACTAACCCAATACCGCACACGTACTTTGACGGTAAGACATTTCCATATGCTCAGCTGTAACCTAAACCTTACGCATTCACTAAACTTAACCCCACCCCTAACACTAACCATAATGCCAAACCTACCAATTACTCTAACCCGTACCCTAATCCTAACCTGTAAACCCACACTAAACCCTGCCCTAACACGTACCCTGACCCTAACACTTTTCCGTAACCTCACCTGTAACCTACACCTTACCGTTCGCTAACCCTAACCCTAGCCCTAAACCTAGACCAAACCCCAACCGTACACCTTACCCTAACCCGTATGCTAATCCTAAGCCATACACTAACACTGACACGTGTCCTAACACATACACTAACCCTAACACTTTTCTGTACCATCACCTGTACCCTAAACTTGACATTTCGCTAACCCTAACCCTAGCCATAAAGCTAACCCTAACCCCAACCCTAAACCTTACCCAAACCGTACCCTAATCCTAACCAGTATACTAATACTAAGCCATGTCCTGACACGTACCCTGACCCTAACACTTTTCCGTACCCTCACCTGTACCCTAAACCTTACCCATTCTTTAACCCTAACCCTAGCCCTAGCCCTAGCCCTAACCCTAACCCAAACCCTACCCCTTACCCTCACCCGTACCCTAATCCCAACCCATACACTAACATTAACCCATGCCCTAACACGTACCCTGACCCTAACACTTTTCCGTGTCCTCTCCCGTACCCTAAATCTTACCGTTCGCTAACCCTAACCCTAGCCCTAAACATAACTCTCACACCAACCTCACAGCATACCCTAACCCGTACACTAAACTTAACCCGTACAAAAAAACTAACCCATGCCCTCACATGTACTTTGATGGTAACACGTTTCCGTACGCTCCCGTGTACCGTAAACCTTACCCGTTTGCTAACTCTAACCCTAGCCCTAACCCTAACCATAACAACAACCCTACCCATTTCCCTAACCTGTACCCTAATCCTTACCCGTACACTAACACTAATCCATGCCCTAACACATACCCTGACCCTAACACTTTTCCATACCCACTCCTGTACCCTAAATCTTACCATTCACTAACCCTAACCCTATGTCTAAACCTAACCCTAACCCCAACCCTACACCTAACCCTAACACGTACCCTAATCCGAATCCGTACACTAACACTAACCTGTGCCCTAACATGAACCCTGACCCTAACTCGTTTCCATAAGCTCACCTGTACCCTAAATGTTACCTATTCGCTAACCCTAACCCCAACCCTACACCTAAACATAACCCCAACCCTACACCTTTCCCTAACCCATACCCTAATCCTGACCCGTACACTAACACTAACCCGTGCCCTAACACGTACCCTGACCCTAACACTTTTCCGTATCCTCTCCAGTACCCTAAATCTTACCGTTCGCTAAACCTAGCCCTTTCCCTAAACATAACGCTAACACCCACCTTACACCATACACTAACCCATACACTAATCTTACCCCGTACACCAAAATGAAGCAATGCCCTCACATGTACTTTGACACTAACACGTTTCCGTACCCTCCTGTGTACCGACAACCTTACCTGTTCGCTAACACTAACCCTAGGTCTAAGCCTAACACTATCCACAACCCTACACAAAATCCTAAGCCGTACCCTAATCCTAATCCGTACAATAACACTAACCTGTGCCCTAACAACAAGCCTGACCCTAACTCGTTTCCATATGCTTACCTGTACCCTGAATGTTACCTATTCGCTAACCCTAACCCTAACCCTAAACCTAACCCTAACCCCAATCCTACACCTTACCCTAATCCGTACTGTAATCCTAACCCATACCCTATACTAATCTGTGCCCTGACACATACATGGACCATAACACTTTTCTGTAACCTCATCTGTACCCTAAACCTTATATTTCGCCAACCCTAACCGTAGCCCTAAAGCTAAATCTAACTCCAACCCTACACCTTACCCTAACACGTACACTAATCTTAACCCGTACACTAACACTGACCCATTCCCGCAAATGTATTTTGACCCTAAAACATTTCCGTACCCTCCCCTGTAACCTAAACCTTACCCGGTCGCTAACCCTAACCCTAGCTCTAAATCTAACCCTAACGCCAACCCTACACCTTACCCTAAACAATACCCTAAACCTAAACCGTACACTGACACTAACCAGTGCCCTGAAACGTACCCTGACCCTAACACTTTTCCATACCCTCACCTGCACGCTAAACCTAATCGTTAGGTAACCCTAACTGTAGACTTAAACCTAACCCTAACACCAACCCTACACCCTATTCTAACCCGTACCCTATATTTAACCCTAACACTAACCCATGCCCTCACACGTACTTTGACACTAAAACGTCTCCATACACTCACATATACCATAAGCCTTAATCATTCACTAAATCTATCCCTAAACCTAACGCCAACCCTAACCATTACCCTAACCCATACCCTAATCCTAACCATACATTAACACTAACACGTTTCCTAACACATAACCTGACCCAAATGCTTTTCCGTACCCTCAACTGTACCCTAAAACTTACCCGTTCACTAACCCTAAGCCTAGCCCTAAACCTAACCCTAACCCCAACCCCACACCTTACCCTAAACTGTACGCTAATCCTGACACGTACACTGACACTAACAGGTGTCCTAACACATACCCTGACTCTAAAAGGTTTCCGTACCCTCACCTGTACCCTGAACCTTACTGGTTCACTAACCGTAACCTAGCCCTAAACATAACGCTAACACCAACCCTACACCATACCCTAACCAGTACACTAATCTTGACCCATACACCAAAATTATGCAATGCCATCACACGTACTTTGACACTAACACGTTTCCGTACACTCATGTACCATAAAACTTACCTGTTCGCTAACTCTAACCGTAGCCCTAAACTTAACCCTAACGCCAAACCTACACATTACCCTAACCCGTACCCTAATCCTAACCCATACACTAACACTACACGTGCCCTAACCGGTACCCTGACCATAACAGTTTTCCGTACACTCACCTGTACCCTAAACCATACCGTTTGCTATCCTTAACCCTAGACCTAAACGTAAAGCTAACCCCATCCCTAAACCTTACCCTAACGCGTACCCAATCCTAACCAGTACACTAACACTAATCCGTGCCTTAACACTTATCCTGACCCTAACATTTTTCCATACCCACACCTGAACCCTAAACCTTACCATTCACTAACCCTAACCCTAGGTCTATACCTAACCCTAAACGCAACCCCAACCCTACACCTAACCCTAACATGTATCGTAATCCTAATCCTTAAACTAACACTAAGCTGTGCCCTAACACGAACCCTGGCCCTAACGCATTTCCATATGCTCACCTGTACTCTAATGTTACCTATTCGCTAACCCTAACACTAGTCCTAAACCTAAACCTAACCCCAACCCTACACCTTACCCTAACCCATACCCTAATCATAACCCATACACTAACACTAACTCGTGCCCTAACACCTACCCTAACCCTACCCCTAACCCTACCCCTAACCCTAACACTAACCCTAACACTAACCCTAACACTAACCCTAAACTTTACCATTTGTTAACCATAACCCAAGCCCCAAACCTAAACCTAAGTACAACCCTACTCCTTACCCTAACATGTACACTAATCTTAACCCGTACACTAACACTAACCCAATACCGCACACGTACTTTGACAATAAGACATTTCCATATGCTCAGCTGTAACCTAAACCTTACGCATTCACTAAACTTAACCCCACCCCTAACACTAACCATAACGCCAACCCTACCAATTACCCTAACCCGTACCCTAATCCTAACCTGTAAACCCACACTAAACCCTGCCCTAACACGTACCCTGACCCTAACACTTTTCCGTAACCTTACCTGTAACCTACACCTTACCGTTCGCTAACCCTAACCCTAGCCCTAAACGTAGACCAAACCCCAACCGTACACCTTACCCTAACCCGTATGCTAATCCTAAGCCATACACTAACACTGACACGTGTCCTAACACATACACTAACCTAACACTTTTCTGTACCATCACCTGTACCCTAAAACTGACATTTCGCTAACCCTAACCCTAGCCATAAAGCTAACCCTAACCCTAACCCCAACCCTAAACCTTACCCAAACCATATCCTAATCCTAACCAGTATACTAATACTAAGCCAATGTCCTGACACGTACCCTGACCCTAACACTATTCCGTACCCTCAACTGTACCCTAAACCTTACCCATTCGCTAACCCTAACCCTAGCCCTAGCCCTAGCCCTAACCCTAACCCCAACTCTATCCCTTACCCTCACCCGTACCCTAATTCCAACCCATACACTAACATTAACCCATGCCCTAACACGTACCCTGACCCTAACACTTTTCCGTATCCTCTCCTGTACCCTAAATCTTACAGTTCGCTAACCCTAACCCTAGCCCTAAACATAACTCTCACACCAACCTCACAGCATACCCTAACCCGTACACTAAACTTAACCCGTACAAAAAAACTAACCCATGCCCTCACATGTACTTTGACAGTAACACGTTTCCGTACGCTCCCGTGTACCGTAAACCTTACCCGTTTGCTAACTCTAACCCTAGCCCTAACCCTAACCATAACAACAACCCTACCCATTTCCCTAACCTGTACCCTAATCCTTACCCGTACACTAACACTAATCAATGACCTAACACGTACCCTGACTCTAACACTTTTCCATACCCACTCCTGTACCCTAAATCTTACCATTCACTAACCCTAACCCTATGTCTAAACCTAACCCTAACCCCAACCCTACACCTAACCCTAACACGTACCCTAATCCGAATCCGTACACTAACACTAACCCGTGCCCTAACTCGTACCCTGACCCTAACACTTTTCCGTATCCTCTCCAGTACCCTAAATCTTACCGTTCGCTAAACCTAGCCCTTTCCCTAAACATAACGCTAACACCCACCTTACAATATACCCTAACCAATACAGTAATCTTACCCCGTACACCAAAATTAAGCAACGCCCTCACATGTACTTTGACACTAACACGTTTCCGTACCCTCCTGTGTACCGTAAGCCTTACCTGTTCGCTAACACTAACCCTAGGTCTAAGCCTCACACTATCAACAACCCTACACAAAATCCTAACCCGTACCCTTATCCTAATCCGTACAATAACACTAACCTGTGCCCTAACACCTAGCCTGACCCTAACTCGTTTCCATATGCTTACCTGTACCCTGAATGTTACCTATTCGCTAACCCTAACCCTAACCCTAAACGTAACCCTAACCCCAATCCTACACCTTACCCTAATCCGTACTGTAATCCTAACCCGTATCCTAATACTAATCCGTGCCATGACACATACATGGACCATAACAATTTTCTGTAACCTCACCTGTACCCTAAACCTTACATTTCGCCAACCCTAACATTAGCCCTAAAGCTAAATCTAACTCCAACCCTACAACTTACCCTAACACGTACACTAATCTTAACCCGTACACTAACACTGACCCATTCCCGCAAATGTATTTTGACCCTAAAACATTTCCGTACCCTCCCCTGTAACCTAAACCTTACCCGGTCGCTAACCCTAACCCTAGCTCTAAATCTAACCCTAATGCCAACCCTACACGTTACCCTAAACAATACCCTAAACCTAAACCGTACACTGACACTAACCAGTGCCCTGAAACGTACCCTGACCCTAACACTTTTCCATACCCTCACCTGCACGCTAAACCTCATCGTTAGGTAACCCTAACTGTAGACTTAAACCTAACCCTAACACCAACCCTACACCCTATTCTAACCCGTACCCTATATTTAACCCTAACACTAACCCATGCCCTCACACGTACTATGACACTAAAACGTCTCCATACACTCACATGTACCATAAGCCTTAACCGTTCACTAAACCTATCCCTAACCCTAACGCCAACCCTAACCATTACCCTAACCCATACCCTAATCCTAACCATACATTAACACTAACACGTTTCCTAACACATAACCTGACCCAAATGCTTTTCCGTACCCTCAACTGTACCCTAAAACTTACCCGTTCACTAACCCTAAGCCTAGCCCTAAACCTAACCCTAACCCCAACCCCACACCTTACCCTAAACTGTACGCTAATCCTGACACGTACACTGACACTAACAGGTGTCCTAACACATACCCTGACTCTAAAAGGTTTCCGTACCCTCACCTGTACCCTGAACCTTACTGGTTCACTAACCGTAACCCTAGCCCTAAACATAACGCTAACACCAACCCTACACCATACCCTAACCCGTACACTAATCTTGAACCGTACACCAAAATTATGCAATGCCATCACACGTACTTTGACACTAACACGTTTCCGTACACTCATGTACCATAAAACTTACCTGTTCGCTAACTCTAACCCTAGCCCTAAACTTAACCCTAACGCCAACCGTACACATTACCCTAACCCGTACCCTAATCCTAACCCATACACTAACACTACACGTGCCCTAACAGGTACCCTGACCATAACAGTTTTCCGTACAGTCACCAGTACCCTAAACCATACCGTTTGCTATCCTTAACCCTAGACCTAAACGTAAAGCTAACCCCATCCCTAAATCTTACCCTAACGCGTACCCAATCCTAACCAGTACACTAACACTAATCCGTGCCTTAACACTTATCCTGACCCTAACACTTTTCCATACCCACACCTGAACCCTAAACTTTACCATTCACTAACCCTAACCCTAGGTCTAAACCTAACCCTAAACGCAACCCTACCCTACACCTAACCCTAACATGTACCGTAATCCTAATCCTTAAACTAACACTAAGCTGTGCCCTAACACGAACCCTGGCCCTAACGCATTTCCATACGCTCACCTGTACTCTAATGTTACCTATTCGCTAACCCTAACACTAGTCCTAAACCTAAACCTAACCCCAACCCTACACCTTACCCTAACCCATACCCTAATCATAACCCATACACTAACACTAACTCGTGCCCTAACACCTACCCTAACCCTACCCCTACCCCTAACCCTAACCCTAACACTAACCCTAACACTAACCCTAAACTTTACCATTTGTTAACCATAACCCTAGCCCCAAACCTAAACCTAACTACAACCCTACTCCTTACCCTAACACGTACACTAATCTTAACCCGTACACTAACACTAACCCAATACCGCACACGTACTTTGACGGTAAGACATTTCCATATGCTCAGCTGTAACCTAAACCTTACATGTTCACTAAACTTAACCCCACCCCTAACACTAACCATAACGCCAACCCTACCAATTACCCTATTCCGTACCCTAATCCTAACCTGTAAACCCACACTAAACCCTGCCCTAACACGTACCCTGACCCTATCACTTTTCCGTAACGTCACCTGTAACCTACACCATACCGTTCGCTAACCCTAACCCTAGCCCTAAACCTAGACCAAACCCCAACCGTACACCTTACCCTAACCCGTATGCTAATCCTAAGCCATACACTAACACTGACACGTGTCCTAACACATACACTAACCCTAACACTTTTCTGTACCATCACCTGTACCCTAAACCTGACATTTCACTAAACCTAACCCTAGCCATAAAGCTAACCCTAACCCCAACCCTAAACCTTACCCAAACCGTACCCTAATCCTAACCAGTATACTAATAGTAAGCCATGTCCTGACACGTACCCTGACCCTAACACTTTTCCGTACCCTCACCTGTACCCTAAACCTTACCCATTCGCTAACCCTAACCCTAGCGCTAGCCCTAGCGCTAACCCTAACCCCAACCCTACCCCTTACCCTCACCCGTACCCTAATCCCAACCCATACACTAACATTAACCCATGCCCTAACACGTACCCTGACCCTAACACTTTTCCGTATCCTCTCCTGTACCCTAAATCTTACCGTTCACTAACCCTAACCCTAGCCCTAAACATAACTCTCACACCAACCTCACAGCATACCCTAACCTGTACACTAAACTTAACCCGTACAAAAAAACTAACCCATGCCCTCACATGTACTTTGACGGTAACACGTTTCCGTACGCTCCCGTGTACCGTAAACCTTACCCGTTTGCTAACTCTAACCCTAGCCCTAACCCTAACCATAACAACAACCCTACCCATTTCCCTAACCTGTACCCTAATCCTTACGCGTACACTAACACTAATCCATGCCCTAACACGTACCCTGACCCTAACACTTTTCCATACCAACTCCTGTACCCTAAATCTTACCATTCACTAACCCTAACCCTATGTCTAAACCTAACCCTAACCCCAACCCTACACCTAACCCTAACACGTACCCTAATCCGAATCCGTACACTAACACTAACCTGTGCCCTAACATGAACCCTGACCCTAACTCGTTTCCATAAGCTCACCTGTACCCTAAATGTTACCTATTCGCTAACCCTAACCCCAACCCTACACCTAAACATAACCCCAACCCTACACCTTTCCCTAACCCATACCCTAATCCTGACCCGTACACTAACACTAACCCGTGCCCTAACACGTACCCTGACCCTAACACTTTTCCGTATCCTCTCCAGTACCCTAAATCTTACCATTCGCTAAACCTAGCCCTTTCCCTAAACATAACGCTAACACCCACCTTACACCATACACTAACCCATACACTAATCTTACCCCGTACACCAAAATGAAGCAATGCCCTCACATGTACTTTGACACTAACACGTTTCCGTACCCTCCTGTGTACCGACAACCTTACCTGTTCGCTAACACTAACCCTAGGTCTAAGCCTAACACTATCCACAACCCTACACAAAATCCTAAGCCGTACCCTAATCCTAATCCGTACAATAACACTAACCTGTGCCCTAACACCAAGCCTGACCCTAACTCGTTTCCATATGCTTACCTGTACCCTGAATGTTACCTATTCGCTAACCCTAACCCTAACCCTAAACCTAACCCTAACCCCAATCCTACACCTTACCCTAATCCGTACTGTAATCCTAACCCGTACCCTATACTAATCCGTGCCCTGACACATACATGGACCATAACACTTTTCTGTAACCTCACCTGTACCCTAAACCTTACATTTCGCCAACCCTAACATTAGCCCTAAAGCTAAATCTAACTCCAACCCTACACCTTACCCTAACACGTACACTAATCTTAACCCGTACACTAACACTGACCCATTCCCGCAAATGTATTTTGACCCTAAAACATTTCCGTACCCTCCCCTGTAACCTAAACCTTACCCGGTCGCTAACCCTAACCCTAGCTCTAAATCTAGCCCCAACGCCAACCCTACACCTTACCCTAAACAATACCCTAAACCTAAACCGTGCACGGACACTAACCAGTGCCCTGAAACGTACCCTGACCCTAACACTTTTCCATACCCTCACCTGCACGCTAAACCTAATCGTTAGGTAACCCTAACTGTAGTCTTAAACCTAACCCTAACACCAACCCTACACCCTATTCTAACCCGTACCCTATATTTAACCCTAACACTAACCCATGCCCTCACACGTACTTTGACACTAAAACGTCTCCATACACTCACATGTACCATAAGCCTTAACCGTTCACTAAACCTATCCCTAACCCTAACGCCAACCCTAACCATTACCCTAACCCATACCCTAATCCTAACCATACATTAACACTAACACGTTTCCTAACACATAACCTGACCCAAATGCTTTTCCGTACCCTCAACTGTACCCTAAAACTTACCCGTTCACTAACCCTAAGCCTAGCCCTAAACCTAACCCTAACCCCAACCCCACACCTTACCCTAAACTGTACGCTAATCCTGACACGTACACTGACACTAACAGGTGTCCTAACACATACCCTGACTCTAAAAGGTTTCCGTACCCTCACCTGTACCCTGAACCTTACTGGTTCACTAACCGTAACCCTAGCCCTAAACATAACGCTAACACCAACCCTACACCATACCCTAACCCATACACTAATCTTGACCCGTACACCAAAATTATGCAATGCCATCACACGTACTTTGACACTAACACGTTTCCGTACACTCATGTACCATAAAACTTACCTGTTCGCTAACTCTAACCCTAGCCCTAAACTTAACCCTAACGCCAACCCTACACATTACCCTAACCCGTACCCTAATCCTAACCCATACACTAACACTACACGTGCCCTAACAGGTACCCTGACCATAACAGTTTTCCGTACACTCACCTGTACCCTAAACCATACCGTTTGCTATCCTTAACCCTAAACGTAAATGTAAAGCTAACCCCATCCCTAAACCTTACCCTAACGCATACCCAATCCTAACCAGTACACTAACACTAATCCGTGCCTTAACACTTACCCTGACCGTAACACTTTTCCATACCCACACCTGAACCCTAAACCTTACCATTCACTAACCCTAACCCTAGGTCTAAACCTAACCCTAAACGCAACCCCAACCCTACACCTAACCCTAACGTGTACCGTAATCCTAATCCCTAAACTAACACTAAGCTGTGCCCTAACACGAACCCTGGCCCTAACGCATTTCCATACGCTCAACTGTACTCTAATGTTACCTATTCGCTAACCCTAACACTAGCCCTAAACCTAAACCTAACACCAACCTTACACCTTACCCTAACCCATACCCTAATCATAACCCATACACTAACACTAACTCGTGCCCTAACACCTACCCTAACCCTACCCCTAACCCTACCCCTAACCCTAACCCTAACACTAACACTAACCCTAACACTAACCCTAAACTTTACCATTTGTTAACCATAACCCTAGCCCCAAACCTAAACCTAACTACAACCCTACTCCTTACCCTAACACGTACACTAATCTTAACCCGTACACTAACACTAACCCAATACCGCAAACGTACTTTGACGGTAAGATATTTCCATATGCTCAGCTGTAACCTAAACCTTACGTGTTCACTAAACTTAACCCCACCCCTAACACTAACCATAACGCCAACCCTACCAATTACCCTAATCCGTACCCTAATCCTAACCTGTAAACCCACACTAAACCCTGCCCTAACACGTACCCTGACCCTAACACTTTTCCGTAACCTCACCTGTAAGCTACACCTTACCGTTCGCTAACCCTAACCCTAGCCCTAAACCTAGACCAAACCCCAACCGTACACCTTACCCTAACCCGTATGCTAATCCTAAGCCATACACTAACACTGACACGTGTCCTAACACATACACTAACCCTAACACTTTTCTGTACCATCACCTGTACCCTAAACCTGACATTTCGCTAACCCTAACCCTAGCCATAAAGCTAACCCTAACCCCAACCCTAAACCTTACCCAAACCGTACCCTAATCCTAACCAGTATACTAATACTAAGCCATGTCCTGACACGTACCCTGACCCTAACACTTTTCCGTACCCTCACCTGTACCCTAAACCTTACCCATTCTTTAACCCTAACCCTAGCCCTAGCCCTAGAACTAACCCTAACCCCAACCCTACCCCTTACCCTCACCCGTACCCTAATCCCAACCCATACACTAACATTAACCCATGCCCTAACACGTACCCTGACCCTAACACTTTTCCGTATCCTCTCCTGTACCCTAAATCTTACCGTTCGCTAACCCTAACCCTAGCCCTAAACATAACTCTCACACCAACCTCACAGCATACCCTAACCCGTACACTAAACTTAACCCGTACAAAAAAACTAACCCATGCCCTCACATGTACTTTGACGGTAACACGTTTCCGTACACTCCCGTGTACCGTAAACCTTACCCGTTTGCTAACTCTAACCCTAGCCCTAACCCTAACCATAACAACAACCCTACCCATTTCCCTAACCTGTACCCTAATCCTTACCCGTACACTAACACTAATCCATGCCCTAACACGTACCCTGACCCTAACACTTTTCCATACCCACTCCTGTACCCTAAATCTTACCATTCACTAACCCTAACCCTATGTCTAAACCTAACCCTAACCCCAACCCTACACCTAACCCTAACACGTACCCTAATCCGAATCCGTACACTAACACTAACCTGTGCCCTAACATGAACCCTGACCCTAACTCGTTTCCATAAGCTCACCTGTACCCTAAATATTACCTATTCGCTAACCCTAACCCCAACCCTACACCTAACCCTAACCCCAACCCTACACCTAACCCTAACACGTACCCTAATCCGAATCCGTACAGTAACACTAACCCGTGCCCTAACTCGTACCCTGACCCTAACACTTTTCCGTATCCTCTCCAGTACCCTAAATCTTACCGTTCGCTAAACCTAGCCCTTTCCCTAAACATAACGCTAACACCCACCTTACAATATACCCTAACCAATACAGTAAACTTACCCCGTACACCAAAATTAAGCAACGCCCTCACATGTACTTTGACACTAACACGTTTCCGTACCCTCCTGTGTACCGTAAGCCTTACCTGTTCGCTAACACTAACCCTAGGTCTAAGCCTCACACTATCAACAACCCTACACAAAATCCTAACCCGTACCCTTATCCTAATCCGTACAATAACACTAACCTGTGCCCTAACACCTAGCCTGACCCTAACTCGTTTCCATATGCTTACCTGTACCCTGAATGTTACCTATTCGCTAACCCTAACCCTAACCCTAAACGTAACCTTAACCCCAATCCTACACCTTACCCTAATCCGTACTGTAATCCTAACCCGTATCCTAATACTAATCCGTGCCATGACACATACATGGACCATAACAATTTTCTGTAACCTCACCTGTACCCTAAACCTTACATTTCGCCAACCCTAACATTAGCCCTAAAGCTAAATCTAACTCAAACCCTACAACTTACCCTAACACGTACACTAATCTTAACCCGTACACTAACACTGACCCATTCCCGCAAATGTATTTTGACCCTAAAACATTTCCGTACCCTCCCCTGTAACCTAAACCTTACACGGTCGCTAACCCTAACCCTAGCTCTAAATCTAACCCTAATGCCAACCCTACACGTTACCCTAAACAATACCCTAAACCTAAACCGTACACTGACACTAACCAGTGCCCTGAAACGTACCCTGACCCTAACACTTTTCCATACCCTCACCTGCACGCTAAACCTCATCGTTAGGTAACCCTAACTGTAGACTTAAACCTAACCCTAACACCAACCCTACACCCTATTCTAACCCGTACCCTATATTTAACCCTAACACTAACCCATGCCCTCACACGTACTATGACACTAAAACGTCTCCATACACTCACATGTACCATAAGCCTTAACCGTTCACTAAACCTATCCCTAACCCTAACGCCAACCCTAACCATTACCCTAACCCATACCCTAATCCTAACCATACATTAACACTAACACGTTTCCTAACACATAACCTGACCCAAATGCTTTTCCGTACCCTCAACTGTACCCTAAAACTTACCCGTTCACTAACCCTAAGCCTAGCCCTAAACCTAACCCTAACCCCAACCCCACACCTTACCATAAACTGTACGCTAATCCTGACACGTACACTGACACTAACAGGTGTCCTAACACATACCCTGACTCTAAAAGGTTTCCGTACCCTCACCTGTACCCTGAACCTTACTGGTTCACTAACCGTAACCCTAGCCCTAAACATAACGCTAACACCAACCCTACACCATACCCTAACCCGTACACTAATCTTGACCCGTACACCAAAATTATGCAATGCCATCACACGTACTTTGACACTAACACGTTTCCGTACACTCATGTACCATAAAACTTACCTGTTCGCTAACTCTAACCCTAGCCCTAAACTTAACCCTAAGGCCAACCGTACACATTACCCTAACCCGTACCCTAATCCTAACCCATACACTAACACTACACGTGCCCTAACAGGTACCCTGACCATAACAGTTTTCTGTACAGTCACCAGTACCCTAAACCATACCGTTTGCTATCCTTAACCCTAGACGTAAACGTAAATCTAACCCAATCCCTAAACCTTACCCTAACGCGTACCCAATCCTAACCAGTACACTAACACTAATCCGTGCCTTAACACTTATCCTGACCCTAACACTTTTCCATACACACACCTGAACCCTAAACCTTACCATTCACTAACCCTAACCCTAGGTCTAAACCTAACCCTAAACGCAACCCTACCCTACACCTAACCCTAACATGTACCGTAATCCTAATCCTTAAACTAACACTAAGCTGTGCCCTAACACGAACCCTGGCCCTAACGCATTTCCATACGCTCACCTGTACTCTAATGTTACCTATTCGCTAACCCTAACACTAGTCCTAAACCTAAACCTAACCCCAACCCTACACCTTACCCTAACCCATACCCTAATCATAACCCATACACTAACACTAACTCGTGCCCTAACACCTACCCTAACCCTACCCCTACCCCTAACCCTAACCCTAACACTAACCCTAACACTAACCCTAAACTTTACCATTTGTTAACCATAACCCTAGCCCCAAACCTAAACCTAACTACAACACTACTCCTTACCCTAACACGTACACTAATCTTAACCCGTACACTAACACTAACCCAATACCGCAAACGTACTTTGACGGTAAGACATTTCCATATGCTCAGCTGTAACCTAAACCTTACGTGTTCACTAAACTTAACCTCACCCCTAACACTAACCATAACGCCAACCCTACCAATTACCCTAATCCGTACCCTAATCCTAACCTGTAAACCCACACTAAACCCTGCCCTAACACGTACCCTGACCCTATCACTTTTCCATACCCTCACCTGCACGCTAAACCTCATCGTTAGGTAACCCTAACTGTAGACTTAAACCTAACCCTAACACCAACCCTACACCCTATTCTAACCCGTACCCTATATTTAACCCTAACACTAACCCATGCCCTCACACGTACTATGACACTAAAACGTCTCCATACACTCACATGTACCATAAGCCTTAACCGTTCACTAAACCTATCCCTAACCCTAACGCCAACCCTAACCATTACCCTAACCCATACCCTAATCCTAACCATACATTAACACTAACACGTTTCCTAACACATAACCTGACCCAAATGCTTTTCCGTACCCTCAACTGTACCCTAAAACTTACCCGTTCACTAACCCTAAGCCTAGCCCTAAACCTAACCCTAACCACAACCCCACACCTTACCCTAAACTGTACGCTAATCCTGACATGTACACTGACACTAACAGGTGTCCTAACACATACCCTGACTCTAAAAGGTTTCTTTACCCTCACCTGTACCCTGAACCTTACTGGTTCACTAACCGTAACCCTAGCCCTAAACATAACGCTAACACCAACCCTACACCATACCCTAACCCGTACACTAATCTTGACCCGTACACCAAAATTATGCAATGCCATCACACGTACTTTGACACTAACACGTTTCCGTACACTCATGTACCATAAAACTTACCTGTTCGCTAACTCTAACCCTAGCCCTAAACTTAACCCAAACACCAACCGTACACATTACCCTAACCCGTACCCTAATCCTAACCCATACACTAACACTACACGTGCCCTAACAGGTACCCTGACCATAACAGTTTTCCGTACATTCACCAGTACCCTAAACCATACCGTTTGCTATCCTTAACCCTAGACGTAAACGTAAAGCTAACCCCATCCCTAAACCTTACCCTAACGCGTACCCAATCCTAACCAGTACACTAACACTAATCCGCGCCTTAACACTTATCCTGACCCTAACACTTTTCCATACCCACACCTGAACCCTAAACCTTACCATTCACTAACCCTAACCCTAGGTCTAAACCTAACCCTAAACGCAACCCTACCCTACACCTAACCCTAACATGTACCGTAATCCTAATCCTTAAACTAACACTAAGCTGTGCCCTAACACGAACCCTGGCCCTAACGCATTTCCATACGCTCACCTGTACTCTAATGTTACCTATTCGCTAACCCTAACACTAGTCCTAAACCTAAACCTAACCCCAACCCTACACCTTACCCTAACCCATACCCTAATCATAACCCATACACTAACACTAACTCGTGCCCTAACACCTACCCTAACCCTACCCCTACCCCTACCCCTAACCCTAACACTAACCCTAACACTAACCCTAAACTTTACCATTTGTTAACCATAACCCTAGCCCCAAACCTAAACCTAACTACAACCCTACTCCTTACCCTAACACGTACACTAATCTTAACCCGTACACTAACACTAACCCAATACCGCACACGTACTTTGACGGTAAGATATTTCCATATGCTCAGCTGTAACCTAAACCTTACATGTTCACTAAACTTAACCCCACCCCTAACACTAACCATAACGCCAACCCTACCAATTACCCTAACCCGTACCCTAATCCTAACCTGTAAACCCACACTAAACCCTGCCCTAACACGTACCCTGACCCTATCACTTTTCCGTAACGTCACCTGTAACCTACACCTTACCGTTCGCTAACCCTAACCCTAGCCCTAAACCTAGACCAAACCCCAACCGTACACCTTACCCTAACCCGTATGCTAATCCTAAGCCATACACTAACACTGACACGTGTCCTAACACATACACTAACCCTAACACTTTTCTGTACCATCACCTGTACCCTAAACCTGACATTTCGCTAACCCTAACCCTAGCCATAAAGCTAACCCTAACCCCAACCCTAAACCTTACCCAAACCGTACCCTAATCCTAACCAGTATACTAATAGTAAGCCATGTCCTGACACGTACCCTGACCCTAACACTTTTCCGTACCCTCACCTGTACCCTAAACCTTAGCCATTCGCTAACCCTAACCCTAGCCCTAGCCCTAGCGCTAACCCTAACCCCAACCCTAACCCGTACCCTCACCCGTACCCTAATCCCAACCCATACACTAACATTAACACATGCCCTAACACGTACCCTGACCCTAACACTTTTCCGTATCCTCTCCTGTACCCTAAATCTTACCGTTCACTAACCCTAACCCTAGCCCTAAACATAACTCTCACACCAACCTCACAGCATACCCTAACCTGTACACTAAACTTAACCCGTACAAAAAAACTAACCCATGCCCTCACATGTACTTTGACGGTAACACGTTTCCGTACGCTCCCGTGTACCGTAAACCTTACCCGTTTGCTAACTCTAACCCTAGCCCTAACCCTAACCATAACAACAACCCTACCCATTTCCCTAACCTGTACCCTAATCCTTACCCGTACACTAACACTAATCCATGCCCTAACACGTACCCTGACCCTAACACTTTTCCATACCCACTCCTGTACCCTAAATCTTACCATTCACTAACCCTAACCCTATGTCTAAACCTAACCCTAACCCCAACCCTACACATTACCCTAACCCGTACCCTAATCCTAACCCATACACTAACACTACACGTGCCCTAACAGGTACCCTGACCATAACAGTTTTCTGTACAGTCACCAGTACCCTAAACCATACCGTTTGCTATCCTTAACCCTAGACGTAAACGTAAATCTAACCCCATCCCTAAACCTTACCCTAACGCGTACCCAATCCTAACCAGTACACTAACACTAATCCGTGCCTTAACACTTATCCTGACCCTAACACTTTTCCATACACACACCTGAACCCTAAACCTTACCATTCACTAACCCTAACCCTAGGTCTAAACCTAACCCTAAACGCAACCCTACCCTACACCTAACCCTAACATGTACCGTAATCCTAATCCTTAAACTAACACTAAGCTGTGCCCTAACACGAACCCTGGCCCTAACGCATTTCCATACGCTCACCTGTACTCTAATGTTACCTATTCGCTAACCCTAACACTAGTCCTAAACCTAAATCTAACCCCAACCCTACACCTTACCCTAACCCATACCCTAATCATAACCCATACACTAACACTAACTCGTGCCCTAACACCTACCCTAACCCTACCCCTACCCCTAACCCTAACCCTAACACTAACCCTAACACTAACCCTAAACTTTACCATTTGTTAACCATAACCCTAGCCCCAAACCTAAACCTAACTACAACACTACTCCTTACCCTAACACGTACACTAATCTTAACCCGTACACTAACACTAACCCAATACCGCAAACGTACTTTGACGGTAAGACATTTCCATATGCTCAGCTGTAACCTAAACCTTACGTGTTCACTAAACTTAACCTCACCCCTAACACTAACCATAACGCCAACCCTACCAATTACCCTAATCCGTACCCTAATCCTAACCTGTAAACCCACACTAAACCCTGCCCTAACACGTACCCTGACCCTATCACTTTTCCATACCCTCACCTGCACGCTAAACCTCATCGTTAGGTAACCCTAACTGTAGACTTAAACCTAACCCTAACACCAACCCTACACCCTATTCTAACCCGTACCCTATATTTAACCCTAACACTAACCCATGCCCTCACACGTACTATGACACTAAAACGTCTCCATACACTCACATGTACCATAAGCCTTAACCGTTCACTAAACCTATCCCTAACCCTAACGCCAACCCTAACCATTACCCTAACCCATACCCTAATCCTAACCATACATTAACACTAACACGTTTCCTAACACATAACCTGACCCAAATGCTTTTCCGTACCCTCAACTGTACCCTAAAACTTACCCGTTCACTAACCCTAAGCCTAGCCCTAAACCTAACCCTAACCACAACCCCACACCTTACCCTAAACTGTACGCTAATCCTGACATGTACACTGACACTAACAGGTGTCCTAACACATACCCTGACTCTAAAAGGTTTCTTTACCCTCACCTGTACCCTGAACCTTACTGGTTCACTAACCGTAACCCTAGCCCTAAACATAACGCTAACACCAACCCTACACCATACCCTAACCCGTACACTAATCTTGACCCGTACACCAAAATTATGCAATGCCATCACACGTACTTTGACACTAACACGTTTCCGTACACTCATGTACCATAAAACTTACCTGTTCGCTAACTCTAACCCTAGCCCTAAACTTAACCCTAACACCAACCGTACACATTACCCTAACCCGTACCCTAATCCTAACCCATACACTAACACTACACGTGCCCTAACAGGTACCCTGACCATAACAGTTTTCCGTACATTCACCAGTACCCTAAACCATACCGTTTGCTATCCTTAACCCTAGACGTAAACGTAAAGCTAACCCCATCCCTAAACCTTACCCTAACGCGTACCCAATCCTAACCAGTACACTAACACTAATCCGCGCCTTAACACTTATCCTGACCCTAACACTTTTCCATACCCACACCTGAACCCTAAACCTTACCATTCACTAACCCTAACCCTAGGTCTAAACCTAACCCTAAACGCAACCCTACCCTACACCTAACCCTAACATGTACCGTAATCCTAATCCTTAAACTAACACTAAGCTGTGCCCTAACACGAACCCTGGCCCTAACGCATTTCCATACGCTCACCTGTACTCTAATGTTACCTATTCGCTAACCCTAACACTAGTCCTAAACCTAAACCTAACCCCAACCCTACACCTTACCCTAACCCATACCCTAATCATAACCCATACACTAACACTAACTCGTGCCCTAACACCTACCCTAACCCTACCCCTACCCCTACCCCTAACCCTAACACTAACCCTAACACTAACCCTAAACTTTACCATTTGTTAACCATAACCCTAGCCCCAAACCTAAACCTAACTACAACCCTACTCCTTACCCTAACACGTACACTAATCTTAACCCGTACACTAACACTAACCCAATACCGCACACGTACTTTGACGGTAAGATATTTCCATATGCTCAGCTGTAACCTAAACCTTACATGTTCACTAAACTTAACCCCACCCCTAACACTAACCATAACGCCAACCCTACCAATTACCCTAACCCGTACCCTAATCCTAACCTGTAAACCCACACTAAACCCTGCCCTAACACGTACCCTGACCCTATCACTTTTCCGTAACGTCACCTGTAACCTACACCTTACCGTTCGCTAACCCTAACCCTAGCCCTAAACCTAGACCAAACCCCAACCGTACACCTTACCCTAACCCGTATGCTAATCCTAAGCCATACACTAACACTGACACGTGTCCTAACACATACACTAACCCTAACACTTTTCTGTACCATCACCTGTACCCTAAACCTGACATTTCGCTAACCCTAACCCTAGCCATAAAGCTAACCCTAACCCCAACCCTAAACCTTACCCAAACCGTACCCTAATCCTAACCAGTATACTAATAGTAAGCCATGTCCTGACACGTACCCTGACCCTAACACTTTTCCGTACCCTCACCTGTACCCTAAACCTTAGCCATTCGCTAACCCTAACCCTAGCCCTAGCCCTAGCGCTAACCCTAACCCCAACCCTAACCCGTACCCTCACCCGTACCCTAATCCCAACCCATACACTAACATTAACCCATGCCCTAACACGTACCCTGACCCTAACACTTTTCCGTATCCTCTCCTGTACCCTAAATCTTACCGTTCACTAACCCTAACCCTAGCCCTAAACATAACTCTCACACCAACCTCACAGCATACCCTAACCTGTACACTAAACTTAACCCGTACAAAAAAACTAACCCATGCCCTCACATGTACTTTGACGGTAACACGTTTCCGTACGCTCCCGTGTACCGTAAACCTTACCCGTTTGCTAACTCTAACCCTAGCCCTAACCCTAACCATAACAACAACCCTACCCATTTCCCTAACCTGTACCCTAATCCTTACCCGTACACTAACACTAATCCATGCCCTAACACGTACCCTGACCCTAACACTTTTCCATACCCACTCCTGTACCCTAAATCTTACCATTCACTAACCCTAACCCTATGTCTAAACCTAACCCTAACCCCAACCCTACACCTAACCCTAACACGTACCCTAATCCGAATCCGTACACTAACACGAACCTGTGCCCTAACATGAACCCTGACCCTAACTCGTTTCCATAAGCTCACCTGTACCCTAAATGTTACCTATTCGCTAACCCTAACCCCAACCCTACACCTAAACATAACCCCAACCCTACAACTTTCCCTAACCCATACCCTAATCCTGACCCGTACACTAACACTAACCCGTGCCCTAACACGTACCCTGACCCTAACACTTTTCCGTATCCTCTCCAGTACCCTAAATCTTACCATTCGCTAAACCTAGCCCTTTCCCTAAACATAACGCTAACACCCACCTTACACCATACACTAACCCATACACTAATCTTACCCCGTACACCAAAATGAAGCAATGCCCTCACATGTACTTTGACACTAACACGTTTCCGTACCCTCCTGTGTACCGACATCCTTACCTGTTCGCTAACACTAACCCTAGGTCTAAGCCTAACACTATCCACAACCCTACACAAAATCCTAGCCGTACCCTAATCCTAATCCGTACAATAACACTAACCTGTGCCCTAACACCAAGCCTGACCCTAACTCGTTTCCATATGCTTACCTGTACCCTGAATGTTACCTATTCGCTAACCCTAACCCTAACCCTAAACCTAACCCTAACCCCAATCCTACACCTTACCCTAATCCGTACTGTAATCCTAACCCGTACCCTATACTAATCCGTGCCCTGACACATACATGGACCATAACACTTTTCTGTAACCTCACCTGTACCCTAAACCTTACATTTCGCCAACCCTAACTGTAGCCCTAAAGCTAAATCTAACTCCAACCCTACACCTTACCCTAACACGTACACTAATCTTAACCCGTACACTAACACTGACCCATTCCCGCAAATGTATTTTGACCCTAAAACATTTCCGTACCCTCCCCTGTAACCTAAACCTTACCCGGTCGCTAACCCTAACCCTAGCTCTAAATCTAGCCCTAACGCCAACCCTACACCTTACCCTAAACAATACCCTAAACCTAAACCGTGCACGGACACTAACCAGTGCCCTGAAACGTACCCTGACCCTAACACTTTTCCATACCCTCACCTGCACGCTAAACCTAATCGTTAGGTAACCCTAACTGTAGTCTTAAACCTAACCCTAACACCAACCCTACACCCTATTCTAACCCGTACCCTATATTTAACCCTAACACTAACCCATGCCCTCACACGTACTTTGACACTAAAACGTCTCCATACACTCACATGTACCATAAGCCTTAACCGTTCACTAAACCTATCCCTAACCCTAACGCCAACCCTAACCATTACCCTAACCCATACCCTAATCCTAACCATACATTAACACTAACACGTTTCCTAACACATAACCTGACCCAAATGCTTTTCCGTACCCTCAACTGTACCCTAAAACTTACCCGTTCACTAACCCTAAGCCTAGCCCTAAACCTAACCCTAACCCCAACCCCACACATTACCCTAAACTGTACGCTAATCCTGACACATACACTGACACTAACAGGTGTCCTAACACATACCCTGACTCTAAAAGGTTTCCGTACCCTCACCTGTACCCTGAACCTTACTGGTTCACTAACCGTAACCCTAGCCCTAAACATAACGCTAACACCAACCCTACAGCATACCCTAACCCATACACTAATCTTGACCCGTACACCAAAATTATGCAATGCCATCACACGTACTTTGACACTAACACGTTTCCGTACACTCATGTACCATAAAACTTACCTGTTCGCTAACTCTAACCCTAGCCCTAAACTTAACCCTAACGCCAACCCTACACATTACCCTAACCCGTACCCTAATCCTAACCCATACACTAACACTACACGTGCCCTAACAGGTACCCTGACCATAACAGTTTTCCGTACACTCACCTGTACCCTAAACCATACCGTTTGCTATCCTTAACCCTAAACGTAAACGTAAAGCTAACCCCATCCCTAAACCTTACCCTAACGCATACCCAATCCTAACCAGTACACTAACACTAATCCGTGCCTTAACACTTACCCTGACCGTAACACTTTTCCATACCCACACCTGAACCCTAAACCTTACCATTCACTAACCCTAACCCTAGGTCTAAACCTAACCCTAAACGCAACCCCAACCCTACACCTAACCCTAACATGTACCGTAATCCTAATCCTTAAACTAACACTAAGCTGTGCCCTAACACGAACCCTGGCCCTAACGCATTTCCATACGCTCACCTGTACTCTAATGTTACCTATTCGCTAACCCTAACACTAGCCCTAAACCTAAACCTAACCCCAACCCTACACCTCACCCTAACCCATACCCTAATCATAACCCATACACTAACACTAACTCGTGCCCTAACACCTAACCTAACCCTACCCCTAACCCTACCCCTAACCCTAACCCTAACACTAACACTAACCCTAACACTAACCCTAAAATTTACCATTTGTTAACCATAACCCTAGCCCCAAACCTAAACCTAACTACAACCCTACTCCTTACCCTAACACGTACACTAATCTTAACCCGTACACTAACACTAACCCAATACCGCAAACGTACTTTGACGGTAAGACATTTCCATATGCTCAGCTGTAACCTAAACCTTACGTGTTCACTAAACTTAACCCCACCCCTAACACTAACCATAACGCCAACCTTACCAATTACCCTAATCCGTACCCTAATCCTAACCTGTAAACCCACACTAAACCCTGCCCTAACACGTACCCTGACCCTAACACTTTTCCGTAACCTCACCTGTAACCTACACCTTACCGTTCGCTAACCCTAACCCTAGCCCTAAACCAACACCAAACCCCAACCGTACACCTTACCCTAACCCGTATGCTAATCCTAAGCCATACACTAACAGTGACACGTGTCCTAACACATACACTAACCCTAACACTTTTCTGTACCATCACCTGTACCCTAAACCTGACATTTCGCTAACCCTAACCCTAGCCATAAAGCTAACCCTAACCCCAACCCTAAACCTTACCCAAACCGTACCCTAATCCTAACCAGTATACTAATACTAAGCCATGTCCTGACACGTACCCTGACCCTAACACTTTTCCGTACCCTCACCTGTACCCTAAACCTTACCCATTCGCTAACCCTAACCCTAGCCCTAGCCCTAGCCCTAACCCTAACCCCAACCCTACCCCTTACCCTCACCCGTACCCTAATCCCAACCCATACACTAACATTAACCCATGCCCTAACACGTACCCTGACCCTAACACTTTTCCGTATCCTCTCCTGTACCCTAAATCTTACCGTTCGCTAACCCTAACCCTAGCCTTAAACATAACTCTCACACCAACCTCACAGCATACCCTAACCCGTACACTAAACTTAACCCGTACAAAAAAACTAACCCATGCCCTCACATGTACTTTGACGGTAACACGTTTCCGTACACTCCCGTGTACCGTAAACCTTACCCGTTTGCTAACTCTAACCCTAGCCCTAACCCTAACCATAACAACAACCCTACCCATTTCCCTAACCTGTAACCTAATCCTTACCCGTACACTAACACTAATCCATGCCCTAACACGTACCCTGACCCTAACACTTTTCCATACCCACTCCTGTACCCTAAATCTTACCATTCACTAACCCTAACCCTATGTCTAAACCTAACCCTAACCCCAACCCTACACCTAACCCTAACACGTACCCTAATCCGAATCCGTACACTAACACTAACCTGTGCCCTAACATGAACCCTGACCCTAACTCGTTTCCATAAGCTCACCTGTACCCTAAATGTTACCTATTCGCTAACCCTAACCCCAACCCTACACCTAAACATAACCCCAACCCTACACCTTTCCCTAACCCATACCCTAATCCTGACCCGTACTCTAACACTAACCCGTGCCCTAACACGTACCCTGACCCTAACACTTTTCCGTATCCTCTCCAGTACCCTAAATCTTACCGTTCGCTAAACCTAGCCCTTTCCCTAAACATAACGCTAACACCCACCTTACACCATACACTAACCCATACACTAATCTTACCCCGTACACCAAAATGAAGCAATGCCCTCACATGTACTTTGACACTAACACGTTTCCGTACCCTCCTGTGTACCGACAACCTTACCTGTTCGCTAACACTAACCCTAGGTCTAAGCCTAACACTATCCACAACCCTACACAAAATCCTAAGCCGTACCCTAATCCTAATCCGTACAATAACACTAACCTGTGCCCTAACACCAAGCCTGACCCTAACTCGTTTCCATATGCTTACCTGTACCCTGAATGTTACCTATTCGCTAACCCTAACCCTAACCCTAAACCTAACCCTAACCCCAATCCTACACCTTACCCTAATCCGTACTGTAATCCTAACCCGTACCCTATACTAATCTGTGCCCTGACACATACATGGACCATAACACTTTTCTGTAACCTCACCTGTACCCTAAACCTTACATTTCGCCAACCCTAACCGTAGCCCTAAAGCTAAATCTAACTCCAACCCTACACCTTACCCTAACACGTACACTAATCTTAACCCGTACAGTAACACTGACCCATTCCCGCAAATGTATTTTGACCCTAAAACATTTCCGTACCCTCCCCTGTAACCTAAACCTTACCCGGTCGCTAACCCTAACCCTAGCTCTAAATCTAACCTTAACGCCAACCCTACACCTTACCCTAAACAATACCCTAAACCTAAACCGTACACTGACACTAACCAGTGCCCTGAAACGTACCCTGACCCTAACACTTTTCCATACCCTCACCTGCACGCTAAACCTAATCGTTAGGTAACCCTAACTGTAGACTTAAACCTAACCCTAACATCAACACTACACCCTATTCTAACCCGTACCCTATATTTAACCCTAACACTAACCCATGCCCTCACACGTACTTTGACACTAAAACGTCTCCATACACTCACATGTACCATAAGCCTTAACCGTTCACTAAACCTATCCCTAACCCTAACGCCAACCCTAACCATTACTCTAACCCATACCCTAATCCTAACCATACATTAACACTAACACGTTTCCTAACAAATAACCTGACCCAAATGCTTTTCCGTACCCTCAACTGTACCCTAAAACTTACCCGTTCACTAACCCTAAGCCTAGCCCTAAACCTAACCCTAACCCCAACCCCACACCTTACCCTAAACTGTACGCTAATCCTGACACGTACACTGACACTAACAGGTGTCCTAGCACATACCCTGACTCTAAAAGTTTTCCGTACCCTCACCTGTACCCTGAACCTTATTGGTTCACTAACCGTAACCCTAGCCCTAAACTTAACGCTAACACCAACCCTACACCATACCCTAACCCATACACTAATCTTGACCCGTACACCAAAATTATGCAATGCCATCACACGTACTTTGACACTAACACGTTTCCGTACACTCATGTACCATAAAACTTACCTGTTCGCTAACTCTAACCCTAGCCCTAAACTTAACCCTAACGCCAACCCTACACATTACCCTAACCCGTACCCTAATCCTAACCCATACACTAACACTACACGTGCCCTAACAGGTACCCTGACCATAACAGTTTTCCGTACACTCACCTGTACCCTAAACCATACCGTTTGCTATCCTTAACCCTAAACGTAAACGTAAAGCTAACCCCATCCCTAAACCTTACCCTAACGCATACCCAATCCTAACCAGTACACTAACACTAATCCGTGCCTTAACACTTACCCTGACCGTAACACTTTTCCATACCCACACCTGAACCCTAAACCTTACCATTCACTAACCCTAACCCTAGGTCTAAACCTAACCCTAAACGCAACCCCAACCCTACACCTAACCCTAACGTGTACCGTAATCCTAATCCCTAAACTAACACTAAGCTGTGCCGTAACACGAACCCTGGCCCTAACGCATTTCCATATGCTCACCTGTACTCTAATGTTACCTATTCGCTAACCCTAACACTAGTCCTAAACCTAAACCTAACCCCAACCCTACACCTTACCCTAACCCATACCCTAATCATAACCCATACACTAACACTAACTCGTGCCCTAACACCTACCCTAACCCTACCCCTAACCCTACCCCTAAACCTAACCCTAACCCTAACACTAACCCTAACACTAACCCTAAACTTTACCATTTGTTAACCATAACCCTAGCCCCAAACCTAAACCTAACTACAACCCTACTCCTTACCCTAACACGTACACTAATCTTAACCTGTACACTAACACTAACCCAATACCGCACACGTACTTTGACAATAAGACATTTCCATATGCTCAGCTGTAACCTAAACCTTACGCATTCACTAAAATTAACCCCAACCCTAACACTAACCATAACGCCAACCCTACCAATTACTCTAACCCGTACCCTAATCCTAACATGTAAACCCACACTAAACCAGGCCCTAACACGTACCCTGACCCTAACACTTTTCCGTAACCTCACCTGTAACCTACACCTTACCGTTCGCTAACCCTAACCCTAGCCCTAAACCTAGACCAAACCCCAACCGTACACCTTACCCTAACCCGTATGCTAATTCTAAGCCATACACTAACACTGACACGTGTCCTAACACATACACTAACACTAACACTTTTCTGTACCATCACCTGTACCCTAAACCTGACATTTCGCTAACCCTAACCCTAGCCATAAAGCTAACCCTAACCCTAACCCCAACCCTAAACCTTACCCAAACCGTACCATAATCCTAACCAGTATACTAATACTAAGCCATGTCCTGACACGTACCCTGACCCTAACACTTTTCCGTACCCTCACCTCTACCCTAAACCTTACCCATTCGCTAACCCTAACCCTAGACCTAGCCCTAGCCCTAACCCTAACCCCAACCCTACACCTTACCCTCACCCGTACCCTAATCCCAACCCATACACTAACATTAACCCATGCCCTAACACGGACCCTGACCCTAACACTTTTCCGTATCCTCTCCTGTACCCTAAATCTTACCGTTCGCTAACCCTAACCCTAGCCCTAAACATAACTCTCACAGCAACCTCACAGCATACCCTAACCCGTACACTAAACTTAACCCGTACAAAAAAACTAACCCATGCCCTCACATGTACTTTGACCGTAACACGTTTCTGTATGCTCCCGTGTACCGTAAACCTTACCCGTTTGCTAACTCTAACCCTAGCCCTAACCCTAACCATAACAACAACCCTACCCATTTCCCTAACCTGTACCCTAATCCTTACCCGTACACTAACACTAATCCATGCCCTAACACGTACCCTGACCCTAACACTTTTCCATACCCACTCCTGTACCCTAAATCTTACCATTCACTAACCCTAACCCTATGTCTAAACCTAACCCTAACCCCAACCCTACAACTAACCCTAACATGTACCCTAATCCGAATCCGTACACTAACACTAACCTGTGCCCTAACATGAACCCTGACCCCAACTCGTTTCCATAAGCTCACCTGTACCCTAAATGTTACCTATTCGCTAACCCTAACCCCAACCCTACACCTAAACATAACCCCAACCCTACACCTTTCCCTAACCCATACCCTAATCCTGACCCGTACACTAACACTAACCCGTGCCCTAACACGTACCCTGACCCTAACACTTTTCTGTATTCTCTCCAGTACCCTAAATCTTACCGTTCGCTAAACCTAGCCCTTTCCCTAAACATAACGCTAACACCCACCTTACACCATACACTAACCCATACACTAATCTTACCCCGTACACCAAAATGAAGCAATGCCCTCACATGTACTTTGACACTAACACGTTTCCGTACCCTCCTGTGTACCGACAACCTTACCTGTTCGCTAACACTAACCCTAGGTCTAAGCCTAACACTATCCACAACCCTACACAAAATCCTAAGCCGTACCCTAATCCTAATCCGTACAATAACACTAACCTGTGCCCTAACACCAAGCCTGACCCTAACTCGTTTCCATATGCTTACCTGTACCCTGAATGTTACCTATTCGCTAACCCTAACCCTAACCCTAAACCTAACCCTAACCCCAATCCTACACCTTACCCTAATCCGTACTGTAATCCTAACCCGTACCCTATACTAATCCGTGCCCTGACACATACATGGACCATAACACTTTTCTGTAACCTCACCTGTACCCTAAACCTTACATTTCGCCAACCCTAACCGTAGCCCTAAAGCTAAATCTAACTCCAACCCTACACCTTACCCTAACACGTACACTAATCTTAACCCGTACACTAACACTGACCCATTCCCGCAAATGTATTTTGACCCTAAAACATTTCCGTACCCTCCCCTGTAACCTAAACCTTACCCGGTCGCTAACCCTAACCCTAGCTCTAAATCTAACCTTAACACCAACTCTACACCTTACCCTAAACAATACCCTAAACCTAAACCGTACACTGACACTAACCAGTGCCCTGAAACGTACCCTGACCCTAACACTTTTCCATACCCTCACCTGCACGCTAAACCTAATCGTTAGGTAACCCTAACTGTAGACTTAAACCTAACCCTAACACCAACCCTACACCCTATTCTAACCCGTACCCTATATTTAACCCTAACACTAACCCATGCCCTCACACGTACTTTGACACTAAAACGTCTCCATACACTCACATGTACCATAAGCCTTAATCATTCACTAAACCTATCCCTAACCCTAACGCCAACCCTAACCATTACCCTAACCCATACCCTAATCCTAACCATACATTAACACTAACACGTTTCCTAACACATAACCTGACCCAAATGCTTTTCCGTACCCTCAACTGTACCCTAAAACTTACCCGTTCACTAACCCTAAGCCTAGCCCTAAACCTAACCCTAACCCCAACCCCACACCTTACCCTAAACTGTACGCTAATCCTGACACGTACACTGACACTAACAGGTGTCCTAACACATACCCTGACTCTAAAAGGTTTCCGTACCCTCACCTGTACCCTGAACCTTACTGGTTCACTAACCGTAACCTAGCCCTAAACATAACGCTAACACCAACCCTACACCATACCCTAACCCGTACACTAATCTTGACCCATACACCAAAATTATGCAATGCCATCACACGTACTTTGACACTAACACGTTTCCGTACACTCATGTACCATAAAACTTACCTGTTCGCTAACTCTAACCGTAGCCCTAAACTTAACCCTAACGCCAACCCTACACATTACCCTAACCCGTACCCTAATCCTAACCCATACACTAACACTACACGTGCCCTCACCGGTACCCTGACCATAACAGTTTTCCGTACACTCACCTGTACCCTAAACCATACCGTTTGCTATCCTTAACCCTAGACCTAAACGTAAAGCTAACCCCATCCCTAAACCTTACCCTAACGCGTACCCAATCCTAACCAGTACACTAACACTAATCCGTGCCTTAACACTTACCCTGACCCTAACACTTTTCCATACCCACACCTGAACCCTAAACCTTACCATTCACTAAACCTAACCCTAGGTCTAAACCTAACCCTAAACGCAACCCCAACCCTACACCTAACCCTAACATGTACCGTAATCCTAATCCTTAAACTAACAGTAAGCTGTGCCCTAACACGAACCCTGGCCCTAACGCATTTCCATACGCTCACCTGTACTCTAATGTTACCTATTCGCTAACCCTAACACTAGTCCTAAACATAAACCTAACCCCAACCCTACACCTTACCCTAACCCATACCCTAATCATAACCCATACACTAACACTAACTCGTGCCCTAACACCTACCCTAACAATACCCCTAACCCTACCCCTAACCCTAACCCTAACCCTAACACTAACCCTAACACTAACCCTAAACTTTACCATTTGTTAACCATAACCCAAACCCCAAACCTAAACCTAACTACAACCCTACTCCTTACCCTAACACGTACACTAATCTTAACCCGTACACTAACACTAACCCAATACCGCACACGTACTTTGACAATAAGACATTTCCATATGCTCAGCTGTAACCTAAACCTTACGCATTCACTAAAATTAACCCCACCCCTAACACTAACCATAACGCCAACCCTACCAATTACTCTAACCCGTACCCTAATCCTAACCTGTAAACCCACACTAAACCCTGCCCTAACACGTACCCTGACCCTAACACTTTTCCGTAACCTCACCTGTAACCTACACCTTACCGTTCGCTAACCCTAACCCTAGCCCTAAACCTAGACCAAACCCCAACCGTACATCTTACCCTAACCCGTATGCTAATCCTAAGCCATACACTAACACTGACACGTGTCCTAACACATACACTAACCCTAACACTTTTCTGTACCATCACCTGTACCCTAAACCTGACATTTCGCTAACCCTAACCCTAGCCATAAAGCTAACCCTAACCCTAACCCCAACCCTAAACCTTACCCAAACCGTACCCTAATCCTAACCAGTATACTAATACTAAGCCATGTCCTGACACGTACCCTGACCCTAACACTTTTCCGTACCCTCACCTGTACCCTAAACCTTACCCATTCGCTAACCCTAACCCTAGCCCTAGCCCTAGCCCTAACCCTAACCCCAACCCTACACCTTACCCTCACCCGTACCCTAATCCCAACCCATACACTAACATTAACCCATGCCCTAACACGTACCCTGACCCTAACACTTTTCCGTATCCTCTCCTGTACCCTAAATCTTACCGTTCGCTAACCCTAACCCTAGCCCTAAACATAACTCTCACAGCAACCTCACAGCATACCCTAACCCCTACACTAAACTTAACCCGTACAAAAAAACTAACCCATGCCCTCACATGTACTTTGACGGTAACACGTTTCCGTATGCTCCCATGTACCGTAAACCTTACCCGTTTGCTAACTCTAACCCTAGCCCTAACCCTAACCATAACAACAACACTACCCATTTCCCTAACCTGTACCCTAATCCTTACCCGTACACTAACACTAATCCATGCCCTAACACGTACCCTGACCCTAACACTTTTCCATACCCACTCCTGTACCCTAAATCTTACCATTCACTAACCCTAACCCTATGTCTAAACCTAACCCTAACCCCAACCCTACACCTAACCCTAACACGTACTCTAATCCGAATCCGTACACTAACACTAACCTGTGCCCTAACATGAACCCTGACCCCAACTCGTTTCCATAAGCTCACCTGTACCCTAAATGTTACCTATTCGCTAACCCTAACCCCAACCCTACACCTAAACATAACCCCAACCCTACACCTTTCCCTAACCCATACCCTAATCCTGACCCGTACACTAACACTAACCCGTGCCCTAACACGTACCCTGACCCTAACACTTTTCTGTATTCTCTCCAGTACCCTAAATCTTACCGTTCGCTAAACCTAGCCCTTTCCCTAAACATAACGCTAACACCCACCTTACACCATACACTAACCCATACACTAATCTTACCCCGTACACCAAAATGAAGCAATGCCCTCACATGTACTTTGACACTAACACGTTTCCGTACCCTCCTGTGTACCGACAACCTTACCTGTTCGCTAACACTAACCCTAGGTCTAAGCCTAACGCTATCCACAACCCTACACAAAATCCTAAGCCGTACCCTAATCCTAATCCGTACAATAACACTAACCTGTGCCCTAACACCAAGCCTGACCCTAACTCGTTTCCATATGCTTACCTGTACCCTGAATGTTACCTATTCACTAACCCTAACCCTAACCCTAAACCTAACCCTAACCCCAATCCTACACCTTACCCTAATCCGTACTGTAATCCTAACCCGTACCCTATACTAATCCGTGCCCTGACACATACATGGACCATAACACTTTTCTGTAACCTCACCTGTACCCTAAACCTTACATTTCGCCAACCCTAACCGTAGCCCTAAAGCTAAATCTAACTCCAACCCTACACCTTACCCTAACACGTACACTAATCTTAACCCGTACACTAACACTGACCCATTCCCGCAAATGTATTTTGACCCTAAAACATTTCCGTACCCTCCCCTGTAACCTAAACCTTACCCGGTCGCTAACCCTAACCCTAGCTCTAAATCTAACCTTAACACCAACCCTACACCTTACCCTAAATAATACCCTAAACCTAAACCGTACACTGACACTAACCAGTGCCCTGAAACGTACACTGACCCTAACACTTTTCCATACCCTCACCTGCACGCTAAACCTAATCGTTAGGTAACCCTAACTGTAGACTTAAACCTAACCCTAACACCAACCCTACACCCTATTCTAACCCGTACCCTATATTTAACCCTAACACTAACCCATGCCCTCACACGTACTTTGACACTAAAACGTCTCCATACACTCACATGTACCATAAGCCTTAATCATTCACTAAACCTATCCCTAACCCTAACGCCAACCCTAACCATTACCCTAACCCATACCCTAATCCTAACCATACATTAACACTAACACGTTTCCTAACACATAACCTGACCCAAATGCTTTTCCGTACCCTCAACTGTACCCTAAAACTTACCCGTTCACTAACCCTAAGCCTAGCCCTAAACCTAACCCTAACCCCAACCCCACACCTTACCCTAAACTGTACGCTAATCCTGACACGTACACTGACACTAACAGGTGTCCTAACACATACCCTGACTCTAAAAGGTTTCCGTACCCTCACCTGTACCCTGAAACTTACTGGTTCACTAACCGTAACCTAGCCCTAAACATAACGCTAACACCAACCCTACACCATACCCTAACCCGTACACTAATCTTGACCCATACACCAAAATTATGCAATGCCATCACACGTACTTTGACACTAACACGTTTCCGTACACTCATGTACCATAAAACTTACCTGTTCGCTAACTCTAACCGTAGCCCTAAACTTAACCCTAACGCCAACCCTACACATTACCCTAACCCGTACCCTAATCCTAACCCATACACTAACACTACACGTGCCCTCACCGGTACCCTGACCATAACAGTTTTCTGTACACTCACCTGTACCCTAAACCATACCGTTTGCTATCCTTAACCCTACACCTAAACGTAAAGCTAACCCCATCCCTAAACCTTACCCTAACGCGTACCCAATCCTAACCAGTACACTAACACTAATCCGTGCCTTAACACTTACCCTGACCCTAACACTTTTCCATACCCACACCTGAACCCTAAACCTTACCATTCACTAACCCTAACCCTAGGTCTAAACCTAACCCTAAACGCAACCCCAACCCTACACCTAACCCTAACATGTACCGTAATCCTAATCCTTAAACTAACACTAAGCTGTGCCCTAACACGAAACCTGGCCCTAACGCATTTCCATATGCTCACCTGTACTCTAATGTTACCTATTCGCTAACCCTAACACTAGTCCTAAACATAAACCTAACCCCAACCCTACACCTTACCCTAACCCATACCCTAATCATAACCCATACACTAACACTAACTCGTGCCCTAACACCTACCCTAACCCTACCCCTAACCCTACCCCTAACCCTAACCCTAACCCTAACACTAACCCTAACACTAACCCTAAACTTTACCATTTGTTAACCATAACCCAAGCCCCAAACCTAAACCTAACTACAACCCTACTCCTTACCCTAACACGTACACTAATCTTAACCCGTACACTAACACTAACCCAATACCGCACACGTACTTTGACAATAAGACATTTCCATATGCTCAGCTGTAACCTAAACCTTACGCATTCACTAAACTTAACCCCACCCCTAACACTAACCATAACGCCAACCCTACCAATTACTCTAACCCGTACCCTAATCCTAACCTGTAAACCCACACTAAACCCTGCCCTAACACGTACCCTGACCCTAACACTTTTCCGTAACCTCACCTGTAACCTACACCTTACCGTTCGCTAACCCTAACCCTAGCCCTAAACCTAGACCAAACCCCAACCGTACACCTTACCCTAACCCGTATGCTAATCCTAAGCCATACACTAACACTGACACGTGTCCTAACACATACACTAAACCTAACACTTTTCTGTACCATCACCTGTACCCTAAAACTGACATTTCGCTAACCCTAACCCTAGCCATAAAGCTAACCCTATCCCTAACCCCAACCCTAAACCTTACCCAAACCGTACCCTAATCCTAACCAGTATACTAATACTAAGCCATGTCCTGACACGTACCCTGACCCTAACACTTTTCCGTACCCTCACCTGTACCCTAAACCTTACCCATTCGCTAACCCTAACCCTAGCCCTAGCCCTAGCCCTAACCCTAACCCCAACCCTACCCCTTACCCTCACCCGTACCCTAATCCCAACCCATACACTAACATTAACCCATGCCCTAACACGTACCCTGACCCTAACACTTTTAGGTATCCTCTCCTGTACCCTAAATCTTACCGTTCGCTAACCCTAACCCTAGCCCTAAACATAACTCTCACAGCAACCTCACAGCATACCCTAACCCGTACACTAAACTTAACCCGTACAAAAAAACTAACCCATGCCCTCACATGTACTTTGACGGTAACACGTTTCCGTATGCTCTCGTGTACCGTAAACCTTACCCGTTTGCTAACTCTAACCCTAGCCCTAACCCTAACCATAACAACAACCCTACCCATTTCCCTAACCTGTACCCTAATCCTTACCCGTACACTGACACTAATCCATGCCCTAACACGTACCCTGACCCTAACATTTTTCCATACCCACTCCTGTACCCTAAATCTTACCATTCACTAACCTTAACCCTATGTCTAAACCTAACCCTAACCCCAACCCTACACCTAACCCTAACACGTACCCTAATCCGAATCCGTACACTAACACTAACCTGTGCCCTAACATGAACCCTGACCCCAACTCGTTTCCATAAGCTCACCTGTACCCTAAATGTTACCTATGCGCTAACCCTAACCCCAACCCTACACCTAAACATAACCCCAACCCTACACCTTTCCCTAACCCATACCCTAATCCTGACCCGTACACTAACACTAACCCGTGCCCTAACACGTACCCTGACCCTAACACTTTTCTGTATCCTCTCCAGTACCCTAAATCTTACCGTTCGCTAAACCTAGCCCTTTCCCTAAACATAACGCTAACACCCACCTTACACCATACACTAACCCATACACTAATCTTACCCCGTACACCAAAATGAAGCAATGCCCTCACATGTACTTTGACACTAACACGTTTCCGTACCCTCCTGTGTACCGACAACCTTACCTGTTTGCTAACACTAACCCTAGGTCTAAGCCTAACACTATCCACAACCCTACACAAAATCCTAAGCCGTACCCTAATCCTAATCCGTACAATAACACTAACCTGTGCCCTAACACCAAGCCTGACCCTAACTCGTTTCCATATGCTTACCTGTACCCTGAATGTTACCTATTCGCTAACCCTAACCCTAACCCTAAACCTAACCCTAACCCCAATCCTACACCTTACCCTAATCCGTACTGTAATCCTAACCCGTACCCTATACTAATCCGTGCCCTGACACATACATGGACCATAACACTTTTCTGTAACCTCACCTGTACCCTAAACCTTACATTTCGCCAACCCTAACCGTAGCCCTAAAGCTAAATCTAACTCCAACACTACACCTTACCCTAACACGTACACTAATCTTAACCCGTACACTAACACTGACCCATTCCCGCAAATGTATTTTGACCCTAAAACATTTCCGTACCCTCCCCTGTAACCTAAACCTTACCCGGTCGCTAACCCTAACCCTAGCTCTAAATCTAACCTTAACGCCAACCCTACACCTTACCCTAAACAATACCCTAAACCTAAACCGTACACTGACACTAACCAGTGCCCTGAAACGTACCCTGACCCTAACACTTTTCCATACCCTCACCTGCACGCTAAACCTAATCTTTAGGTAACCCTAACTGTAGACTTAAACCTAACCCTAACACCAACCCTACACCCTATTCTAAACCGTACCCTATATTTAACCCTAACACTAACCCATGCCCTCACACGTACTTTGACACTAAAACGTCTCCATACACTCACATGTACCATAAGCCTTAATCATTCACTAAACCTATCCCTAACCCTAACGCCAACCCTAACCATTACCCTAACCCATACCCTAATCCTAACCATACATTAACACTAACACGTTTCCTAACACATAACCTGACCCAAATGCTTTTCCGTACCCTCAACTGTACCCTAAAACTTACCCGTTCACTAACCCTAAGCCTAGCCCTAAACCTAACCCTAACCCCAACCCCACACCTTACCCTAAACTGTACGCTAATCCTGACACGTACACTGACACTAAAAGGTGTCCTAACACATACCCTGACTCTAAAAGTTTTCCGTACCCTCACCTGTACCCTGAACCTTACTGGTTCACTAACCGTAACCTAGCCCTAAACATAACGCTAACACCAACCCTACACCATACCCTAACCCGTACACTAATCTTGACCCATACACCAAAATTATGCAATGCCATCACACGTACTTTGACACTAACACGTTTCCGTACACTCATGTACCATAAAACTTACCTGTTCGCTAACTCTAACCGTATTCCTAAACTTAACCCTAACGCCAACCCTACACATTACCCTAACCCGTACCCTAATCCTAACCCATACACTAACACTACACGTGCCCTAACCGGTACCCTGACCATAACAGTTTTCCGTACACTCACCTGTACCCTAAACCATACCGTTTGCTATCCTTAACCCTAGACCTAAACGTAAAGCTAACCCCATCCCTAAACCTTACCCTAACGCTTACCCAATCCTAACCAGTACACTAACACTAATCCGTGCCTTAACACTTATCCTGACCCTAACACTTTTCCATACCCACACCTGAACCCTAAACCTTACCATTCACTAACCCTAACCCTAGGTCTAAACCTAACCCTAAACGCAACCCTACCCTACACCTAACCCTAACATGTACCGTAATCCTAATCCTTAAACTAACACTAAGCTGTGCCCTAACACGAACCCTGGCCCTAACGCATTTCCATACGCTCACCTGTACTCTAATGTTACCTATTCGCTAACCCTAACACTAGTCCTAAACATAAACCTAACCCCAACCCTACACCTTACCCTAACCCATACCCTAATCATAACCCATACACTAACACTAACTTGTGCCCTAACACTTACCCTAACCCTACCCCTAATCCTACCCCTAACCCTAACCCTAACCCTAACACTAACCCTAACACTAACCCTAAACTTTACCATTTGTTAACCATAACACAAGCCCCAAACCTAAACCTAACTACAACCCTACTCCTTACCCTAACACGTACACTAATCTTAACCCGTACACTAACACTAACCCAATACTGCACACGTACTTTGACAATAAGACATTTCCATATGCTCAGCTGTAACCTAAACCTTACGCATTCACTAAACTTAACCCCACCCCTAACACTAACCATAACGCCAACCCTACCAATTACCCTAACCCGTACCCTAATCCTAACCTGTAAACCCACACTAAACCCTGCCCTAACACGTACCCTGACCCTAACACTTTTCCGTAACCTTACCTGTAACCTACACCTTACCGTTCGCTAACCCTAACCCTAGCCCTAAACGTAGACCAAACCCCAACCGTACACCTTACCCTAACCCGTATGCTAATCCTAAGCCATACACTAACACTGACACGTGTCCTAACACATACACTAACCCTAACACTTTTCTGTACCATCACATGTACTCTAAAACTGACATTTCGCTAACCCTAACCCTAGCCATAAAGCTAACCCTAACCCTAACCCCAACCCTAAACCTTACACAAACCGTACCCTAATCCTAACCAGTATACTAATACTAAGCCATGTCCTGACACGTACCCTGACCCTAACACTTTTCCGTACCCTCACCTGTACCCTAAACCTTACCCATTCGCTAACCCTAACCCTAGACCTAGCCCTAGCCCTATCCCTAACCCCAACTCTACCCCTTACCCTCACCCGTACCCTAATCCCAACCCATACACTAACATTAACCCATGCCCTAACACGTACCCTGACCCTAACACTTTTCCGTATCCTCTCCTGTACCCTAAATCTTACAGTTCGCTAAACCTAACCCTAGCCCTAAACATAACTCTCACACCAACCTCAGAGCATACCCTAACCCATACACTAATCTTGACCCGTACACCAAAATTATGCAATGCCATCACACGTACTTTGACACTAACACGTTTCCGTACACTCATGTACCATAAAACTTACCTGTTCGCTAACTCTAACCGTAGCCCTAAACTTAACCCTAACGCCAACCCTACACATTACCCTAACCCGTACCCTAATCCTAACCCATACACTAACACTACACGTGCCCTAACAGGTACCCTGACCATAACAGTTTTCCGTACACTCACCAGTACCCTAAACCATACCGTTTGCTATCCTTAACCCTAGACCTAAACGTAAAGCTAACCCCATCCCTAAACCTTACCCTAACGCGTACCCAATCCTAACCAGTACACTAACACTAATCCGTGCCTTAACACTTACCCTGACCGTAACACTTTTCCATACCCACACCTGAACCCTAAACCTTACCATTCACTAACCCTAACCCTAGGTCTAAACCTAACCCTAAACGCAACCCCAACCCTACACCTAACCCTAACATGTACCGTAATCCTAATCCTTAAACTAACACTAAGCTGTGCCCTAACACGAACCCTGGCCCTAACGCATTTCCATACGCTCACCTGTACTCTAATGTTACCTATTCGCTAACACTAACACTAGTCCTAAACCTAAACCTAACCCCAACCCTACACCTTACCCTAACCCATACCCTAATCATAACCCATACACTAACACTAACTCGTGCCCTAACACCTACCCTAACCCTACCCCTAACCCTACCCCTAACCCTATCCCTAAACCTAACACTAACCCTAACACTAACCCTAAACTTTACCATTTGTTAACCATAACCCTAGCCCCAAACCTAAACCTAACTACAACCCTACTCCTTACCCTAACACGTACACTAATCTTAACCCGTACACTAACACTAACCCAATACCGCACACGTACTTTGACGGTAAGACATTTCCATATGCTCAGCTGTAACCTAAACCTTACGTGTTCACTAAACTTAACCCCACCCCTAACACTAACCATAACGCCAACCTTACCAATTACCCTAATCCGTACCCTAATCCTAACCTGTAAACCCACACTAAACCCTGCCCTAACACGTACCCTGACCCTAACACTTTTCCGTAACCTCACCTGTAACCTACACCTTACCGTTCGCTAACCCTAACCCTAGCCCTAAACGTAGACCAAAGCCCAACCGTACACCTTACCCTAACCCGTATGCTAATCCTAAGCCATACACTAACACTGACACGTGTCCTAACACATACACTAACCCTAACACTTTTCTGTACCATCACCTGTACCCTAAACCTGACATTTCGCTAACCCTAACCTTAGCCATAAAGCTAACCCTAACCCCAACACTAAACCTTACCCAAACCGTACCCTAATCCTAACCAGTATACTAATACTAAGCCATGTCCTGACACGTACCCTGACCCTAACACTTTTCCGTACCCTCACCTGTACCCTAAACCTTACCCATTCTTTAACCCTAACCTTAGCCCTAGCCCTAGCCCTAACCCTAACCCCAACCCTACCCCTTACCCTCACCCGTACCCTAATCCCAACGCATACACTAACATTAACCCATGCCCTAACACGTACCCTGACCCTAACACTTTTCCGTATCCTCTACTGTACCCTAAATCTTACCGTTCGCTAACCCTAACCCTAGCCCTAAACATAACTCTCACACCAACCTCACAGCATACCCTAACCCATACACTAAACTTAACCCGTACAAAAAAACTAACCCATGCCCTCACATGTACTTTGACGGTAACACGTTTCCGTACGCTCCCGTGTACCGTAAACCTTACCCGTTTGCTAACTCTAACCCTAGCCCTAACCCTAACCATAACAACAACCCTACCCATTTCCCTAACCTGTACCCTAATCCTTACCCGTACACTAACACTAATCCATGCCCTAACACATACCCTGACCCTAACACTTTTCCATACCCACTCCTGTACCCTAAATCTTACCATTCACTAACCTTAACCCTATGTCTAAACCTAACCCTAACCCCAACCCTACACCTAACCCTAACACGTACCCTAATCCGAATCCGTACACTAACACTAACCTGTGCCCTAACATGAACCCTGACCCTAACTCGTTTCCATAAGCTCACCTGTACCCTAAATGTTACCTATTCGCTAACCCTAACCCCAACCCTACACCTAAACATAACCCCAACCCTACACCTTTCCCTAACCCATACCCTAATCCTGACCCGTACACTAACACTAACCCGTGCCCTAACACGTACCCTGACATTAACACTTTTCCGTATCCTCTCCAGTACCCTAAATCTTACCGTTCGCTAAACCTAGCCCTTTCCCTAAACATAACGCTAACACCCACCTTACACCATACACTAACCCATACACTAATCTTACCCCGTACACCAAAATGAAGCAATGCCCTCACATGTACTTTGACACTAACACGTTTCCGTACCCTCCTGTGTACCGACAACCTTACCTGTTCGCTAACACTAACCCTAGGTCTAAGCCTAACACTATCCACAACCCTACACAAAATCCTAAACCGTACCCTAATCCTAATCCGTACAATAACACTAACCTGTGCCCTAACACCAAGCCTGACCCTAACTCGTTTCCATATGCTTACCTGTACCCTGAATGTTACCTATTCGCTAACCCTAACCCTAACCCTAAACCTAACCCTAACCCCAATCCTACACCTTACCCTAATCCGTATTGTAATCCTAACCCGTACCCTATACTAATCCGTGCCCTGACACATACATGGACCATAACACTTTTCTGTAACCTCACCTGTACCCTAAACCCTACATTTCGCCAACCCTAACCGTAGCCGTAAAGCTAAATCTAACTCCAACCCTACACCTTACCCTAACACGTACACTAATCTTAACCCGTACACTAACACTGACCCATTCCCGCAAATGTATTTTGACCCTAAAACATTTCCGTACCCTCCCCTGTAACCTAAACCTTACCCGGTCGCTAACCCTAACCCTAGCTCTAAATCTAACCTTAACGCCAACCCTACACCTTACCCTAAACAATACCCTAAACCTAAACCGTACACTGAGACTAACCAGTGCCCTGAAACGTACCCTGACCCTAACACTTTTCCATACCCTCACCTGCATGCTAAACCTAATCGTTAGGTAACCCTAACTGTAGACTTAAACCTAGCCCTAACACCAACCCTACACCCTATTCTAACCCGTACCCTATATTTAACCCTAACACTAACCCATGCCCTCACACGTACTTTGACACTAAAACGTCTCCATACACTCACATGTACCATAAGCCTTAACCGTTCACTAAACCTATCCCTAACCCTAACGCCAACCCTAACCATTACCCTAACCCATACCCTAATCCTAACAATACATTAACACTAACACGTTTCCTAACACATAACCTGACCCAAATGCTTTTCCGTACCCTCAACTGTACCCTAAAACTTACCCGTTCACTAACCCTAAGCCTAGCCCTAAACCTAACCCTAACCCCAACCCCACACCTTACCCTAAACTCTTCGCTAATCCTGACACGTACACTGACACTAACAGGTGTCCTAACACATACCCTGACTCTAAAAGGTTTCCGTACCCTCACCTGTACCCTGAACCTTACTGGTTCACTAACCGTAACCCTAGCCCTAAACATAACGCTAACACCAACCCTACACCATACCCTAACCCGTACACTAATCTTGACCCGTACACCAAAATTATGCAATGCCATCACACGTACTTTGACACTAACACGTTTCCGTACACTCATGTACCATAAAACTTACCTGTTCGCTAACTCTAACCGTAGCCCTAAACTTAACCCTAACGCCAACCCTACACATTACCCTAACCCGTACCCTAATCCTAACCCATACACTAACACTACACGTGCCCTAACAGGTACCCTGACCATAACAGTTTTCCGTACACTCACCAGTACCCTAAACCATAACGTTTGCTATCCTTAACCCTAGACCTAAACGTAAAGCTAACCCCATCCCTAAACCTTACCCTAACGCGTACCCAATCCTAACCAGTACACTAACAATAATCCGTGCCTTAACACTTACCCTGACCGTAACACTTTTCCATACCCACACCTGAACCCTAAACCTTACCATTCACTAACCCTAACCCTAGGTCTAAACCTAACCCTAAACGCAACCCCAACCCTACACCTAACCCTAACATGTACCGTAATCCTAATCCTTAAACTAACACTAAGCTGTACCATAACACGAACCCTGGTCCTAACGCATTTCCATACGCTCACCTGTACTCTAATGTTACCTATTCGCTAACACTAACACTAGTCCTAAACCTAAACCTATCCCCAACCCTACACCTTACCCTAACCCATACCCTAATCATAACCCATACACTAACACTAACTCGTGCCCTAACACCTACCCTAACCCTACCCCTAACCCTACCCCTAACCCTAACCCTAAACCTAACACTAACCCTAACACTAACCCTAAACTTTACCATTTGTTAACCATAACCCTAGCCCCAAACCTAAACCTAACTACAACCCTACTCCTTACCCTAACACGTACACTAATCTTAACCCGTACACTAACACTAACCCAATACCGCACACGTACTTTGACGGTAAGACATTTCCATATGCTCAGCTGTAACCTAAACCTTACGTGTTCACTAAACTTAACCCCACCCTAACACTAACCATAACGCCAACCCTACCAATTACCCAAATCCGTACCCTAATCCTAACCTGTAAACCCACACTAAACCCTGCCCTAACACGTACCCTGACCCTAACACTTTTCCGTAACCTCACCTGTAACCTACACCTTACCGTTCGCTAACCCTAACCCTAGCCCTAAACGTAGACCAAACCCCAACCGTACACCTTACCCTAACCCGTATGCTAATCCTAAGCCATACACTAACACTGACACGTGTCCTAACACATACACTAACCCTAAAACTTTTCTGTACCATCACCTGTACCCTAAACCTGACATTTCGCTAACCCTAACCCTAGCCATAAAGCTAACCCTAACCCCAACCCTAAACTTTACCCAAACCGTACCCTAATCCTAACCAGTATACTAATACTAAGCCATGTCCTGACACGTACCCTGACCCTAACACTTTTCCGTACCCTCACCTGTACCCTAAACCTTACCCATTCTTTAACCCTAACCTTAGCCCTAGCCCTAGCCCTAACCCTAACCCCAACCCTACCCCTTACCCTCACCCGTACCCTAATCCCAACGCATACACTAACATTAACCCATTCCCTAACACGTACCCTGACCCTAACACTTTTCCGTATCCTCTCCTGTACCCTAAATCTTACCGTTCGCTAACCCTAACCCTAGCCCTAAACATAACTCTCACACCAACCTCACAGCATACCCTAACCCGTACACTAAACTTAACCCGTACAAAAAAACTAACCCATGCCCTCACATGTACTTTGACGGTAACACGTTTCCGTACGCTCCCGTGTACCGTAAATCTTACCCGTTTGCTAACTCTAACCCTAGCCCTAACCCTAACCATAACAACAACCCTACCCATTTCCCTAACCTGTACCCTAATCCTTACCCGTACACTAACACTAATCCATGCCCTAACACGTACCCTGACCCTAACACTTTTCCATACCCACTCCTGTACCCTAAATCTTACCATTCACTAACCTTAACCCTATGTCTATACCTAACCCTAACCCCAACCCTACACCTAACCCTAACACGTACCCTAATCCGAATCCGCACACTAACACTAACCTGTGCCCTAACATGAACCCTGACCCTAACTCGTTTCCATAAGCTCACCTGTACCCTAAATGTTACCTATTCGCTAACCCTAACCCCAACCCTACACCTAAACATAACCCCAACCCTACACCTTTCCCTAACCCATACCCTAATCCTGACCCGTACACTAACACTAACCCGTGCCCTAACACGTACCCTGACCCTAACACTTTTCCGTATCCTCTCCAGTACCCTAAATCTTACCGTTCGCTAAACCTAGCCCTTTCCCTAAACATAACGCTAACACCCACCTTACACCATACACTAACCCATACACTAATCTTACCCCGTACACCAAAATGAAGCAATGCCCTCACATGTACTTTGACACTAACACGTTTCCGTACCCTCCTGTGTACCGACAACCTTACCTGTTCGCTAACACTAACCCTAGGTCTAAGCCTAACACTATCCACAACCCTACACAAAATCCTAAGCCGTACCCTAATCCTAATCCGTACAATAACACTAACCTGTGCCCTAACACCAAGCCTGACCCTAACTCGTTTCCATATGCTTACCTGTACCCTGAATGTTACCTATTCGCTAACCCTAACATTAACCCTAAACCTAACCCTAACCCCAATCCTACACCTTACCCTAATCCGTACTGTAATCCTAACCAGTACCCTATACTCATCCGTGCCCTGACACATACATGGACCATAACACTTTTCTGTAACCTCACCTGTACCCTAAACCCTACATTTCGCCAACCCTAACCGTAGCCCTAAAGCTAAATCTAACTCCAACCCTACACCTTACCCTAACACGTACACTAATCTTAACCCGTACACTAACACTGACCCATTCCCGCAAATGTATTTTGACCCTAAAACATTTCCGTAACCTCCCCTGTAACCTAAACCTTACCCGGTCGCTAACCCTAACCCTAGCTCTAAATCTAACCTTAACGCCAACCCTACACCTTACCCTAAACAATACCCTAAACCTAAACCGTACACTGAGACTAACCAGTGCCCTGAAACGTACCCTGACCCTAACACTTTTCCATACCCTCACCTGCACGCTAAACCTAATCATTAGGTAACCCTAACTGTAGACTTAAACCTAACCCTAACACCAACCCTACACCCTATTCTAACCCGTACCCTATATTTAACCCTAACACTAACCCATGCCCTCACACGTACTTTGACACTAAAACGTCTCCATACACTCACATGTACCATAAGCCTTAACCGTTCACTAAACCTATCCCTAACCCTAACGCCAACCCTAACCATTACCCTAACCCATACCCTAATCCTAACAATACATTAACACTAACACGTTTCCTAACACATAACCTGACCCAAATGCTTTTCCGTACCCTCAACTGTACCCTAAAACTTACCCGTTCACTAACCCTAAGCCTAGCCCTAAACCTAACCCTAACCCCAACCCCACACCTTACCCTAAACTGTACGCTAATCCTGACACGTACACTGACACTAACTGGTGTCCTAACACATACCCTGACTCTAAAAGGTTTCCGTACCCTCACCTGTACCCTGAACCTTACTGGTTCACTAACCGTAACCCTAGCCCTAAACATAACGCTAACACCAACCCTACACCATACCCTAACCCGTACACTAATCTTGACCCGTACACCAAAATTATGCAATGCCATCACACGTACTTTGACACTAACACGTTTCTGTACACTCATGTACCATAAAACTTACCTGTTCGCTAACTCTAACCGTAACCCTAAACTTAACCCTAACGCCAACCCTACACATTACCCTAACCCGTACCCTAATCCTAACCCATACACTAACACTACACGTGCCCTAACAGGTACCCTGACCATAACAGTTTTCCGTACACTCACCAGTACCCTAAACCATACCGTTTGCTATCCTTAACCCTAGACCTAAACGTAAAGCTAACCCCATCCCTAAACCTTACCCTAACGCATACCCAATCCTAACCAGTACACTAACACTAATCCGTGCCTTAACACTTACCCTGACCCTAACACTTTTCCATACCCACACCTGAACCCTAAACCTTACCATTCACTAACCCTAACCCTAGGTCTAAACCTAACCCTAAACGCAACCCCAACCCTACACCTAACCCTAACATGTACCGTAATCCTAATCCTTAAACTAACACTAAGCTGTGCCCTAACACGAACCCTGGCCCTAACGCATTTCCATACGCTCACCTGTACTCTAATGTTACCAATTCGCTAACCCTAACACTAGTCCTAAACATAAACCTAACTCCAACCCTACACCTTACCCTAACCCATACCCTAATCATAACCCATACACTAACACTAACTCGTGCCCTAACACCAACCCTAACCCTACCCCTAACCTAACCCTAACCCTAACACTAAACCTAACACTAACCCTATACTTTACCATTTGTTAACCATAACCCAAGCCCCAAACCTAAACCTAAGTACAACCCTACTCCTTACCCTAACACGTACACTAATCTTAACCCGTACACTAACATTAACCCAATACCGCACACGTACTTTGACAATAAGACATTTCTATATGCTGAGCTGTAACCTAAACCTTATGCGTTCACTAAACTTAACCCCACCCCTAACACTAACCATAACGCCAACCCTACCAATTACCCTAACCCGTACCCTAATCCTAACCTGTAAACCCACACTAAACCCTGCCCTAACACGTACCCTGACCCTAACACTTTTCCGTAACCTTACCTGTAACCTACACCTTACCGTTCGCTAACCCTAACCCTAGCCCTAAACGTAGACCAAACCCCAACCGTACACCTTACCCTAACCCGTATGCTAATCCTAAGCCATACACTAACACTGACACGTGTCCTAACACATACACTAACCCTAACACTTTTCTGTAGCATCACCTGTACCCTAAAACTGACATTTCGCTAACCCTAACCCTAGCCATAAAGCTAACCCTAACCCTAACCCCAACCCTAAACCTTACCCAAACCGTACCCTAATCCTAACCAGTATACTAATACTAAGCCATGTCCTGACACGTACCCTGACCCTAACACTTTTCCGTACCCTCACCTGTACCCTAAACCTTACCCATTCGCTAACCTTAACCATAGCCCTAGCCCTAGCCCTAACCCTAACCCCTACCCTACCCCTTACCCTCACCCGTACCCTAATCCCAACCCATACATAAACATTAACCCATGCCCTAACACGTACCCTGACCCTAACACTTTTCCGTATCCTCTCCTGTACCCTAAATCTTACAGTTCGCTAACCCTAACCCTAGCCCTAAACATATCTCTCACACCAACCTCACAGCATACCCTAACCTGTACACTAAACTTAACCCGTACAAAAAAACTAACCCATGCCCTCACATGTACTTTGACGGTAACACGTTTCCGTACGGTCCCGTGTACCGTAAACCTTACCCGTTTGCTAACTCTAACCCTAGCCCTAACCCTAACCATAACAACAACCCTACCCATTTCCCTAACCTGTACCCTAATCCTTACCCGTACACTAACACTAATCCATGCCCTAACACGTACCCTGACCCTAACACTTTTCCATACCCACTCCTGTACCCTAAATCTTACCATTCACTAACCCTAACCCTATGTCTAAACCTAACCCTAACCCCAACCCTACACCTAACCCTAACACGTACCCTAATCCGAATCCGTACACTAACACTAACCTGTGCCCTAACATGAACCCTGACCCTAACTCGTTTCCATAAGCTCACCTGTACCCTAAATGTTACCTATTCGCTAACCCTAACCCCAACCCTACACCTAAACATAACCCCAACCCTACACATTTCCCTAACCCATACCCTAATCCTGACCCGTACACTAACACTAACCCGTGCCCTAACACGTACCCTGACCCTAACACTTTTCCGTATCCTCTCCAGTACCCTAAATCTTACCGTTCGCTAAACCTAGCCCTTTCCCTAAACATAACGCTAACACCCACCTTACACCATACACTAACCCATACACTAATCTTACCCCGTACACCAAAATGAAGCAATGCCCTCACATGTACTTTGACACTAACACGTTTCCGTACCCTCCTGTGTACCGACAACCTTACCTGTTCACTAACACTTACCCTAGGTCTAAGCCTAACACTATCCACAACCCTACACAAAATCCTAAGCCGTACCCTAATCCTAATCCGTACAATAACACTAACCTGTGCCCTAACACCAAGCCTGACCCTAACTCGTTTCCATATGCTTACCTGTACCCTGAATGTTACCTATTCGCTAACCCTAACCCTAACCCTAAACCTAACCCTAACCCCAATCCTACACCTTACCCTAATCCGTACTGTAATCCTAACCCGTACCCTATACTAATCCGTGCCCTGACACATACATGGACCATAACACTTTTCTGTAACCTCACCTGTACCCTAAACCTTACATTTCGCCAACCCTAACCGTAGCCCTAAAGCTAAATCTAACTCCAACCCTACACCTTACCCTAACACGTACACTAATCTTAACCCGTACACTAACACTGACCCATTCCCGCAAATGTATTTTGACCCTAAAACATTTCCGTACCCTCCCCTGTAACCTAAACCTTACCCGGTCGCTAACCCTAACCCTAGCTCTAAATCTAACCCTAACGCCAACCCTACACCTTCCCCTAAACAATACCCTAAACCTACACCGTACACTGACACTAACCAGTGCCCTGAAACGTACCCTGACCCTAACACTTTTCCATACCCTCACCTGCACGCTAAACCTAATCGTTAGGTAACCCTAACTGTAGGCTTAAACTTAACCCTAACACCAACCCTACACCCTATTCTAACCCGTACCCTATATTTAACCCTAACACTAACCCATGCCCTCACACGTACTTTGACACTAAAACGTCTCCATACACTCACATGTACCATAAGCCTTAACCATTCACTAAACCTATCCCTAACCCTAACGCCAACCCTAACCATTACCCTAACCCATACCCTAATCCTAACAATACATTAACACTAACACGTTTCCTAACACATAACCTGACCCAAATGCTTTTCCGTACCCTCAACTGTACCCTAAAACTTACCCGTTCACTAACCCTAAGCCTAGCCCTAAACCTAACCCTAACCCCAACCCCACACCTTACCCTAAACTGTACGCTAATCCTGACACGTACACTGACACTAACAGGTGTCCTAACACATACCCTGACTCTAAAAGGTTTCCGTACCCTCACCTGTACCCTGAACCTTACTGGTTCACTAACCGTATCCCTAGCCCTAAACATAACGCTAACACCAACCCTACACCATACCCTAACCCGTACACTAATCTTGACCCGTACACCAAAATTATGCAATGCCATCACACGTACTTGGACACTAACACGTTTCCGTACACTCATGTACCATAAAACTTATCTGTTCGCTAACTCTAACCCTAGCCCTAAACGTAAACCTAACGCCAACCCTACACATTACCCTAACCTGTACCCTAATCCTAACCCATACACTAACACTACACGTGCCCTAACAGGTACCCTGACCATAACAGTTTTCCGTACACTCACCAGTACCCTAAACCATACCGTTTGCTATCCTTAACCCTAGACCTAAACGTAAAGCTAACCCCATACCTAAACCTTACCCTAACGCGTACCCAATCCTAACCAGTACACTAACACTAATCCGTGCCTTAACACTTACCCTGACCCTAACACTTTTTCATACCAACACCTGAACCCGAAACCTTACCATTCACTAACCCTAACCCTAGGTCTAAACCTAACCCTAAACGAAACCCCAACCCTACACCTAACCTTAACATGTACCGTAATCCTAATCCTTAAACTAACACTAAGCTGTGCCCTAACACGAACCCTGGCCCTAACGCATTTCAATATGCTCACCTGTACTCTAATGTTACCTATTCGCTAACCCTAACACTAGTCCTAATCCTAATCCTAACCCCAACCCTACACCTTACCCTAACCCATACCCTAATCATAACCCATACACTAACACTAACTCGTGCCCTAACACCTACCCTAACCCTACCCCTAACCCTACCCCTAACCCTAACCCTAACCCTAACACTAACCCTAACACTAACCCTAAACTTTACCATTTGTTAACCATAACCCTAGCCCCAAACCTAAACCTAACTACAACCCTACTCCTTACCCTAACACGTACACTAATCTTAACCCGTACACTAACACTAACCCAATAACGCACACGTACTTTGATAATAAGACATTTCCATATGCTCAGCTGTAACCTAAACCTTACGCATTCACTAAACTTAACCCCACCCCTAACACTAACCATAACGCCAACCCTACCAATTATTCTAACCCGTACCCTAATCCTAACCTGTAAACCCACACTAAACCCTGCCCTAACACGTACCCTGACCCTAACACTTTTCCGTAACCTCACCTGTAACCTACACCTTACCGTTCGCTAACCCTAACCCTAGCCCTAAACCTAGACCAAACCCCAACCGTACACCTTACCCTAACCCGTATGCTAATCCTAAGCCATACACTAACACTGACACGTGTGCTAACACATACACTAACCCTAACACTTTTCTGTACCATCACCTGTACCCTAAACCTGACATTTCGCTAACCCTAACCCTAGCCATAAAGCTAACCCGAACCCTAACCCCAACCCTAAACCTTACCCAAATCGTACCCTAATCCTAGCCAGTATACTAATACTAAGCCATGTCCTGACACGTACCCTGACCCTAACACTTTTCCGTACCCTCACCTGTACCCTAAACCTTACCCATTCGCTAACCGTAACCCTAACCCTAGCCCTAGCCCTAACCCTAAACCCAACCCTACCCCTTACCCTCACCCGTACCCTAATCCCAACCCATACACTAACATTAACCCATGCCCTAACACGTACCCTGACCCTAACACTTTTCCGTATCCTCTCCTGTACCCTAAATCTTACAGTTCGCTAACCCTAACCCTAGCCCTAAACATAACTCTCACACGAACCTCACAGCATACCCTAACCTGTACACTAAACTTAACCCGTACAAAAAAACTAACCCATGCTCTCACATGTACTATGACGGTAACACGTTTCCGTACGCTCCCGTGTACCGTAAACCTTACCCGTTTGCTAACTCTAACCCTAGCCCTAACCCTAACCATAACAACAACCCTACCCATTTCCCTAACCTGTACCCTAATCCTTACCCGTACACTAACACTAATCCATGCCCTAACACGTACCCTGACCCTAACACTTTTCCATACCCACTCCTGTACCCTAAATCTTACCATTCACTAACCCTAACCCTATGTCTAAACCTAACCCTAACCCCAACCCTACACCTAACCCTAACACGTACCCTAATCCGAGTCCGTACACTAACACTAACCTGTGCCCTAACATGAACCCTGACCCTAACTCGTTTCCATAAGCTCACCTGTACCCTAAATGTTACCTATTCGCTAACCCTAACCCCAACCCTACACCTAAACATAACCCCAACCCTACACCTTTCCCTAACCCATACCCTAATCCTGACCCGTACACTAACATTAACCCGTGCCCTAACACGTACACTGACCCTAACACTTTTCCGTATCCTCTCCTGTACCCTAAATCTTACCGTTCGCTAAACCTAGCCCTTTCCCTAAACATAACGCTAACACCCACCTTACACCATACACTAACCCATACACTAATCTTACCCCGTACACCAAAATGAAGCAATGCCCTCACATGTACATTGACACTAACACGTTTCCGTACCCTCCTGTGTACCGACAACCTTACCTGTTCGCTAACACTAACCCTAGGTCTAAGTCTAACACTATCCACAACCCTACACAAAATCCTAAGCCGTACCCTAATCCTAATCCGTACAATAACACTAACCTGTGCCCTAACACCAAGCCTGACCCTAACTCGTTTCCATATGCTTACCTGTACCCTGAATGTTACCTATTCGCTAACCCTAACCCTAACCCTAAACCTAACCCTAACCCCAATCCTACACCTTACCCTAATCCGTACTGTAATCCTAACCCGTACCCTATACTAATCCGTGCCCTGACACATACATGGACCATAACACTTTTCTGTAACCTCACCTGTACCCTAAACCTTACATTTCGCCAACCCTAACCGTAGCCCTAAAGCTAAATCTAACTCCAACCCTACACCTTACCCTAACACGTACACTAATCTTAACCCGTACACTAACACTGACCCATTCCCGCAAATGTATTTTGACCCTAAAACATTTCCGTACCCTCCCCTGTAACCTAAACCTTACCCGGTCGCTAACCCTAACCCTAGCTCTAAATCTAACCTTAACGCCAACCCCACACCTTACCCTAAACAATACCCTAAACCTAAACCGTACACTGACACTAACCAGTGCCCTGAAACGTACCCTGACCCTAACACTTTTCCATACCCTCACCTGCACGCTAAACCTAATCTTTAGGTAACCCTAACTGTAGACTTAAACCTAACCCTAACACCAACCCTACACCCTATTCTAACCCGTACCCTATATTTAACCCTAACACTAACCCATGCCCTCACACGTACTTTGACACTAAAACGTCTCCATAAACTCACATGTACCATAAGCCTTAATCATTCACTAAACCTATCCCTAACCCTAACGCCAACCCTAACAATTACCCTAACCCATACCCTAATCCTAACCATACATTAACACTAACACGTTTCCTAACACATAACCTGACCCAAATGCTTTTCCGTACCCTCAACTGTACCCTAAAACTTACCCGTTCACTAACCCTAAGCCTAGCCCTAAACCTAACCCTAACCCCAACCCCACACCTTACCCTAAACTGTACGCTAATCCTGACACGTACACTGACACTAACAGGTGTCCTAACACATACCCTGACTCTAAAAGGTTTCCGTACCCTCACCTGTACCCTGCACCTTACTGGTTCACTAACCGTAACCTAGCCCTAAACATAACGCTAACACCAACCCTACACCATACCCTAACCCGTACACTAATCTTGACCCATACACCTAAATTATGCAATGCCATCACACGTACTTTGACACTAACACGTTTCCGTACATTCATGTACCATAAAACTTACCTGTTCGCTAACTCTAACCCTAGCCCTAAACTTAACCCTAACGCCAACCCTACACATTACCCTAACCCGTACCCTAATCCTAACACATACACTAACACTACACGTGCCCTAACCGGTACCCTGACCATAACAGTTTTCCGTACACTCACCTGTACCCTAAACCATACCGTTTGCTATCCTTAACCCTAGACCTAAACGTAAAGCTAACCCCATCCCTAAACCTTACCCTAACGCGTACCCAATCCTAACCAGTACACTAACACTAATCCGTGCCTTAACACTTACCCTGACCCTAACACTTTTCCATCCCCACACCTGAACCCTAAACCTTACCATTCACTAACCCTAACCCTAGGTCTAAACCTAACCCTAAACGCAACCCCAACCCTACACCTAACCCTAACATGTACCGTAATCCTAATCCTTAAACTAACACTAAGCTGTGCCCTAACACGAACCCTGGCCCTAACGCATTTCCATACGCTCACCTGTACTCTAATGTTACCTATTCGCTAACCCTAACACTAGTCCTAAACATAAACCTAACCCCAACCCTACACCTTACACTAACCCATACCTTAATCATAACCCACACACTAACACTAACTCGTGCCCTAACACCTACCCTAACCCTACCCCTAACCCTACCCCTAAGCCTACCCCTAACCCTAACACTAACCCTAAAACTAACCCTAAACTTTACCATTTGTTAACCACAACCGAAGTCCCAAACCTAAACCTAACTACAACCCTACTCCTTACCCTAACACGTACACTAATCTTAACCCATACACTAACACTAACCCAATACCGCACACGTACTTTGACAATAAGACATTTCCATATGCTCAGCTGTAACCTAAACCTTACGCATTCACTAAACTTAACCCCACCCCTAACACTAACCATAACGCCAACCCTACCAATTACCCTAACCCGTACCCTAATGCTAACCTGTAAACCCACACTAAACCCTGCCCTAACACGTACCCTGACCCTAACACTTTTCCGTAACCTTACCTGTAACCTACACCTTACCGTTCGCTAACCCTAACCCTAGCCCTAAACGTAGACCAAACCCCAACCGTACACCTTACCCTAACCCGTATGCTAATCCTAAGCCATACACTAACACTGACACGTGTCCTAACACATACACTAACCCTAACACTTTTCTGTACCATCACCTGTACACTAAAACTGACATTTCGCTAACCCTAACCCTAGCCATAAAGCTAACCCTAACCCTAACCCCAACCCTAAACCTTACCCAAACCGTACCCTAATCCTAACCAGTATACTAATACTAAGCCATGTCCTGACACGTACCCTGACCCTAACACTTTTCCGTACCCTCACCTGTACCCTAAACCTTACCCATTCGCTAACCCTAACCCTAGCCCTAGCCCTAGCCCTAACCCTTACCCCAACTCTACCCCTTACCCTCACCCGTACCCTAATCCCAACCCATACACTAACATTAACCCATGCCCTAACACGTACCCTGACCCTAACACTTTTCCGTATCCTCTCCTGTACCCTAAATCTTACAGTTCGCTAACCCTAACCCTAGCCCTAAACATAACTCTCACACCAACCTCACAGCATACCCTAACCTGTACACTAAACTTAACCCGTACAAAAAAACTAACCCATGCCCTCACATGTACTTTGACGGTAACACGTTTCCGTACGCTCCCGTGTACCGTAAACCTTACCCGTTTGCTAACTCTAACCCTAGCCCTAACCCTAACCATAACAACAACCCTACCCATTTCCCTAACCTGTACCCTAATCCTTACCCGTACACTAACACTAATCCATGCCCTAACACGTACCCTGACCCTAACACTTTTCCATACCCACTCCTGTACCCTAAATCTTACCATTCACTAACCCTAACCCTATGTCTAAACCTAACCCTAACCCCAACCCTACACCTAACCCTAACACGTACCCTAATCCGAATCCGTACACTAACACTAACCTGTGCCCTAACATGAACCCTGACCCTAACTCGTTTCCATAAGCTCACCTGTACCCTAAATGTTACCTATTCGCTAACCCTAACCCCAACCCTACACCTAAACATAACCCCAACCCTACACCTTTCCCTAACCCATACCCTAATCCTGACCCATACACTAACACTAACCCGTGCCCTAACACGTACCCTGACCCTAACACTTTTCCGTATCCTCTCCAGTACCCTAAATCTTACCGTTCGCTAAACCTAGCCCTTTCCCTAAACATAACGCTAACACCCACCTTACACCATACACTAACCCATACACTAATCTTACCCCGTACACCAAAATGAAGCAATGCCCTCACATGTACTTTGACACTAACACGTTTCCGTACCCTCCTGTGTACCGACAACGTTACCTGTTCGCTAACACTAACCCTAGGTCTAAGCCTAACACTATCCACAACCCTACACAAAATCCTAAGCCGTACCCTAATCCTAATCCATACAATAACACTAACCTGTGCCCTAACACCAAGCCTGACCCTAACTCGTTTCCATATGCTTACCTGTACCCTGAATGTTACCTATTCGCTAAACCTAACCCTAACCCTAAACCTAACCCTAACCCCAATCCTACACCTTACCCTAATCCGTACTGTAATCCTAACCCGTACCCTATACTAATCCGTGCCCTCACACATACATGGACCATAACACTTTTCTGTAACCTCACCTGTACCCTAAACCTTACATTTCGCCAACCCTAACCGTAGCCCTAAAGCTAAATCTAACTCCAACCCTACACCTTACCCTAACACGTACACTAATCTTAACCCGTACACTAACACTGACCCATTCCCGCAAATGTATTTTGACCCTAAAACATTTCCGTACCCTCCCCTGTAACCTAAACCTTACCCAGTCGCTAACCCTAACCCTAGCTCTAAATCTAACCCTAACGCCAACCCTACATCTTCCCCTAAACAATACCCTAAACCTAAACCGTACACTGACACTAACCAGTGCCCTGAAACGTACCCTGACCCTAACACTTTTCCATACCCTCACCTGCACGCTAAACCTAATCGTTAGGTAACCCTAACTGTAGACTTAAACCTAACCCTAACACCAACCCTACACCCTATTCTAACCCGTACCCTATATTTAACCCTAACACTAACCCATGCCCTCACACGTACTTTGACACTAAAACGTCTCCATACACTCACATGTACCATAAGCCTTAACCGTTCACTAAACCTATCCCTAACCTTAACGCCAACCCTAACCATTACCCTAACCCATACCCTAATCCTAACAATACATTAACACTAACACGTTTCCTAACACATAACCTGACCCAAATGCTTTTCCGTACCCTCAACTGTACCCTAAAACTTACCCGTTCACTAACCCTAAGCCTAGCCCTAAACCTAACCCTAACCCCAACCCCACACCTTACCCTAAACTGTACGCTAATCCTGACACGTACACTGACACTAACAGGTGTCCTAACACATACCCTGACTCTAAAAGGTTTCCGTACCCTCACCTGTACCCTGAACCTTACTGGTTCACTACCCGTATCCCTAGCCCTAAACAAAACGCTAACACCAACCCTACACCATACCCTAACCCGTACACTAATCTTGACCCGTACACCAAAATTATGCAATGCCATCACACGTACTTTGACACTAACAGGTTTCTGTACACTCATGTACCATAAAACTTACCTGTTCGCTAACTCTAACCCTAGCCCTAAACGTAAACCTAACGCCAACCCTACACATTACCCTAACCCGTACCCTAATCCTAACCCATACACTAACACTACACGTGCCCTAACAGGTACCCTGACCATAACAGTTTTCCGTACACTCACCAGTACCCTAAACCATACCGTTTGCTATCCTTAACCCTAGACCTAAACGTAAAGCTAACCCCATCCCTAAACCTTACCCTAACGCATACCCAATCCTAACCAGTACACTAACACTAATCCATGCCTTAACACTTACCCTGACCCTAACACTTTTCCATACCCACACCTGAACCCTAAACCTTACCATTCACTAACCCTAACCCTAGGTCTAAACCTAACCCTAAACGCAACCCCAACGCTACACCTAACCCTAACATGTACCGTAATCCTAATCCTTAAACTAACACTAAGCTGTGCCCTAACACGAACCCTGGCCCTAACGCATTTCCATACGCTCACCTGTACTCTAATGTTACCTATTCGCTAACCCTAACACTAGTCCTAATCCTAAACCTAACCCCAACCCTACACCTTACCCTAACCCATACCCTAATCATAAACTATACACTAACACTAACTCGTGCCCTAACACCTACCCTAACCCTACCCCTAACCCTACCCCTTACCCTAACTCTAACCCTAACACTAACCCTAACACTAACCCTAAACTTAACCATTTGTTAACCATAACCCAAGCCCCAAACCTAAACCTAACTACAACCCTACTCCTTACCCTAACACGTACACTAATCTTAACCCGTACACTAACACTAACCCAATACCGCACACGTACTTTGACAATAAGACATTTCCATATGCTCAGCTGTAACCTAAACCTTACGCATTCACTAAACTTAACCCCACCCCTAACACTAACCATAACGCCAACCCTACCAATTACCCTAATCCGTACCCTAATCCTAACCTGTAAACCCACACTAAACCCTGCCCTAACACCACTACACTAACACTAATCCGTGCCTTAACACTTACCCTGACCCTAACACTTTTCCGTACCCTTACCTGTAACCTACACCTTACCGTTCGCTAACCCTAACCCTAGCCCTAAACGGAGACCAAACCCCAACCGTACACCTTACCCTAACCCGTATGCTAATCCTAAGCCATACACTAACACTGACACGTGTCCGAACACATACACTAACCCTAACACTTTTCTGTACCATTACCTGTACCCTAAACCTGACATTTCGCTAACCCTAACCCTAGCCATAAAGCTAACCCTAACCCTAACCCCAACCCTAAACCTTACCCAAACCGTACCCTAATCCTAACCAGTATACTAATACTAAGCCATGTCCTGACACGTACCCTGACCCTAACACTTTTCCGTACCCTCACCTGTACCCTAAACCTTACCCATTCGCTAACCCTCACCCTAGCCCTAGCCCTAGCCCTAACCCTAACCCCAACTCTTCCCCTTACCCTCACCCTTACCCTAATCCCAACCCATACACTAACATTAACCCATGCCCTAACACGTACCCTGACCCTAACACTTTTCCGTACCCTCTCCTGTACCCTAAATCTTACAGTTCGCTAACCCTAACCCTAGCCCTAAACAACTCTCACACGAACCTCACAGCATACCCTAACCTGTACACTAATCTTAACCCGTACAAAAAAACTAACCCATGCCCTCACATGTACTTTGACGGTAACAAGTTTCCGTACGCTCCCGTGTACCATAAACCTTAACCGTTTGCTAACTCTAACCCTAGCCCTAACCCTAACCATAACAACAACCCTACCCATTTCCCTAACCTGTACCCTAATCCTTACCCGTACACTAACACTAATCCATGCCCTAACACGTACCCTGACCCTAACACTTTTCCATACCCACTCCTGTACCCTAAATCTTACCATTCACTAACCCTAACCCTATGTCTAAACCTAACCCTAACCCCAACCCTACACCTAACCCTAACACGTACCCTAATCCGAATCCGTACACTAACACTAACCTGTGCCCTAACATGAACCCTGACCCTAACTCGTTTCCATAAGCTCACCTGTACCCTAAATGTTACCTATTCGCTAACCCTAACCCCAACCCTACACCTAAACATAACCCCAACCCTACACCTTTCCCTAACCCATACCCTAATCCTGACCCGTACACTAACACTAACCCGTGCCCTAACACGTACCCTGACCCTAACACTTTTCCGTATCCTCTCCAGTACCCTAAATCTTACCGTTCGCTAAACCTAGCCCTTTCCCTAAACATAACGCTAACACCCACCTTACACCATACACTAACCCATACACTAATCTTACCCCGTACACCAAAATGAAGCAATGCCCTCACATGTACTTTGACACTAACACGTTTCCGTACCCTCCTGTGTACCGACAACCTTACCTGTTCGCTAACACTAACCCTAGGTCTAAGCCTAACACTATCCACAACCCTACACAAAATCCTAAGCCGTACCCTAATCCTAATCCGTACAATAACACTAACCTGTGCCCTAACACCAAGCCTGACCCTAACTCGTTTCCATATGCTTACCTGTACCCTGAATGTTACCTATTCGCTAACCCTAACCCTAACCCTAAACCTAACCCTAACCCCAATCCTACACCTTACCCTAATCCGTACTGTAATCCTAACCCGTACCCTATACTAATCCGTGCCCTGACACATACATGGACCATAACACTTTTCTGTAACCTCACCTGTACCCTAAACCTTACATTTCGCCAACCCTAACCCTAGCCCTAAAGCTAAATCTAACTCCAACCCTACACCTTACCCTAACACGTACACTAATCTTAACCCGTACACTAACACTGACCCATTCCCGCAAATGTATTTTGACCCTAAAACATTTCCGTACCCTCCCCTGTAACCTAAACCTTACCCGGTCGCTAACCCTAACCCTAGCTCTAAATCTAACCTTAACGCCAACCCTACACCTTACCCTAAACAATACCCTAAACCTAAACCGTACACTGACACTAACCAGTGCCCTGAAACGTACCCTGACCCTAACACTTTTCCATACCCTCACCTGCACGCTAAACCTAATCGTTAGGTAACCGTAACTGTAGACTTAAACCTAACCCTAACACCAACCCTACACCCTATTCTAACCCGTACCCTATATTTAACCCTAACACTAACCCATGCCCTCACACGTACTTTGACACTAAAACGTCTCCATACACTCACATGTACCATAAGCCTTAATCATTCACTAAACCTATCCCTAACCCTAACGCCAACCCTAACCATTACCCTAACCCATACCCTAATCCTAACCATACATTAACACTAACACGTTTCCTAACACATACCTGACCCAAATGCTTTTCCGTACCCTCAACTGTACCCTAAAACTTACCCGTTCACTAACCCTAAGCCTAGCCCTAAACCTAACCCTAACCCCAACCCCACACCTTACCCTAAACTGTACGCTAATCCTGACACGTACACTGACACTAACAGGTGTCCTAACACATACCCTGACTCTAAAAGGTTTCCGTACCCTCACCTGTACCCTGAACCTTACTGGTTCACTAACCGTAACCTAGCCCTAAACATAACGCTAACACCAACCCTACACTATACCCTAACCTGTACACTAATCTTGACCCGTACACCAAAATTATGCAATGCCATCACACGTACTTGGACACTAACACGTTTCCGTACACTCATGTACCATAAAACTTACCTGTTCGCTAACTCTAACCCTAGCCCTAAACTTAACCCTAACGCCAACCCTACACATTACCCTAACCCGTACCCTAATCCTAACCCATACACTAACACTACACGTGCCCTAACAGGTACCCTGACCATAACAGTTTTCCGTACACTCACCAGTACCCTAAACCATACCGTTTGCTATCCTTAACCCTAGACCTAAACGTAAAGCTAACCCCATCCCTAAACCTTACCCTAACGCGTACCCAATCCTAACCAGTACACTAACACTAATCCGTGCCTTAACACTTACCCTGACCCTAACACTTTTCCATACCCACACCTGAACCCTAAACCTTACCATTCACTAACCCTAACCCTAGGTCTAAACCTAAGCCTAAACGCAACCCCAACCCTACACCTAACCCTAACATGTACCGTAATCCTAATCCTTAAACTAACACTAAGCTGTGCCCTAACACGAACCCTGGCCCTAACGCATTTCCATATGCTCACCTGTACTCTAATGTTACCTATTCGCTAACCCTAACACTAGTCCTAAACCTAAACCTAACCCCAACCCTACACCTTACCCTAACCCATACCCTAATCATAACCCATACACTAACACTAACTCGTGCCCTAACACCTACACTAACCCTACCCCTAACCCTACCCCTAACCCTAACCCTAACCCTAACACTAACCCTAACACTAACCCTAAACTTTACCATTTGTTAACCATAACCCTAGCCCCAAACCTAAACCTAACTACAACCCTATTCCTTACCCTAACATGTACACTAATCTTAACCCGTACACTAACACTAACCCAATACCGCACACGTACTTTGATAATAAGACATTTCCATATGCTCAGCTGTAACCTAAACCTTACGCATTCACTTAAGTTAACCCCTCCTCTAACACTAACCATAACGCCAACCCTACCAATTACCCTAACCCGTACCCTAATCCTAACCTGTAAACCCACACTAAACCCTGCACTAACACGTACCCTGACCCTAACACTTTTCCGTAACCTTACCTGTAACCTACACCTTACCGTTCGTTAACCCTAACCCTAGCCCTAAACGTAGACCAAACCCCAACCGTACACCTTACCCTAACCCGTATGCTAATCCTAAGCCATACACTAACACTGACACGTGTCCTAACACATACACTAACCCTAACACTTTTCTGTACCATCACCTGTACCCTAAACCTGACATTTCGCTAACCCTAACCCTAGCCATAAAGCTAACCCTAACCCTAACCCCAACCCTAAACCTTACCCAAACCGTACCCTAATCCTAACCAGTATACTAATACTAAGCCATGTCCTGACACGTACCCTGACCCTAACACTTTTCCGTACCCTCACCTGTACCCTAAACCTTACCCATTCGCTAACCCGAACCCTAGCCCTAGCCCTAGCCCTAACCCTAACCCCAACTCTACCCCTTACCCTCACCCGTACCCTAATCCCAACCCATACACTAACATTAACCCATGCCCTAACACGTACCCTGACCCTAACACTTTTCCGTATCCTCTCCTTTACCCTAAATCTTACAGTTCGCTAACCCTAACCCTAGCCCTAAACATAACTCTCACACCAACCTCACAGCATACCCTAACCTGTACACTAAACTTAACCCGTACAAAAAAACTAACCCATGCCCTCACATGTACTTTAACGGTAACACGTTTCCGTACGCTCCCGTGTACCGTAAACCTTACCCGTTTGCTAACTCTAACCCTAGCCCTAACCCTAACCATAACAACAACCCTACACATTTCCCTAACCTGTACCCTAATCCTTACCCGTACACTAACACTAATCCATGCCCTAACACGTACCCTGACCCTAACACTTTTCCATACCCACTCCTGTACCCTAAATCTTACCATTCACTAACCCTAACCCTATGTCTAAACCTAACCCTAACCCCAACCCTACACCTAACCCTAACACGTACCCTAATCCGAATCCGTACACTAACACTAACCTGTGCCCTAACATGAACCCTGACCCTAACTCGTTTCCATAAGCTCACCTGTACCCTAAATGTTACCTATTCGCTAACCCTAACCCCAACCCTACTCCTAAACATAACCCCAACCCTACACCTTTCCCTAACCCATACCCTAATCCTGACTCGTACACTAACACTAACCCGTGCCCTAACACGTACCCTGACCCTAACACTTTTCCGTATCCTCTCCAGTACCCTAAATCTTACCGTTCGCTAAACCTAGCCCTTTCCCTAAACATAACGCTAACACCCACCTTACACCATACACTAACCCATACACTAATCTTACCCCGTACACCAAAATGAAACAATGCCCTCACATGTACTTTGACACTAACACGTTTCCGTACCCTCCTGTGTACCGACAACCTTACCTGTTCGCTAACACTAACCCTAGGTCTAAGCCTAACACTATCCACAACCCTACACAAAATCCTAAGCCGTACCCTAATCCTAATCCGTACAATAACACTAACCTGTGCCCTAACACCAAGCCTGACCCTAACTCGTTTCCATATGCTTACCTGTACCCTGAATGTTACCTATTCGCTAACCCTAACCCTAACCCTAAACCTAACCCTAACCCCAATCCTACACCTTACCCTAATCCGTACTGTAATCCTAACCCGTACCCTATACTAATCCGTGCCCTGACACATACATGGACCATAACACTTTTCTGTAACCTCACCTGTACCCTAAACCTTACATTTCGCCAACCCTAACCCTAGCCCTAAAGCTAAATCTAACTCCAACCCTACACCTTACCCTAACACGTACACTAATCTTAACCCGTACACTAACACTGACCCATTCCCGCAAATGTATTTTGACCCTAAAACATTTCCGTACCCTCCCCTGTAACCTAAACCTTACCCGGTCGCTAACCCTAACCCTAGCTCTAAATCTAAGCCTAACGCCAACCCTACACCTTACCCTAAACAATACCCTAAACCTAAACCGTACACTGACACTAACCAGTGCCCTGAAACGTACCGTGACCCTAACACTTTTCCATACCCTCACCTGCACGCTAAAACTAATCGTTAGGTAACCCTAACTGTAGACTTAAACCTAACCCTAACACCAACCCTACACCCTATTCTAACCCATACCCTATATTTAACCCTAACACTAACCCATGCCCTCACACGTACTTTGACACTAAAACGTCTCCATACACTTACATGTACCATAAGCCTTAATCATTCACTAAACCTATCCCTAACCCTAACGCCAACCCTAACCATTACCCTAACCCATACCCTAATCTTAACCATACATTAACACTAACACGTTTCCTAACATATAACCTGACCCAAATGCTTTTCCGTACCCTCAACTGTACCCTAAAACTTACCCGTTCACTAACCCTAAGCCTAGCCCTAAACCGAAACCTAACCACAACCCCACACCTTACCCTAAACTGTACGCTAATCCTGACACGTACACTGACACTAACAGGTGTCCTAACACATACCCTGACTCTAAAAGGTTTCCGTACCTTTTAGACCTGTACCCTGAACCTTACTGGTTCACTAACCGTAACCTAGCCCTAAACATAACGCTAATACCAACCCTACACCATACCCTAACCCGTACACTAATCTTGACCCATACACCTAAATTATGCAATGCCATCACACGTACTTTGACACTAACACGTTTCCGTACACTCATGTACCATAAAACTTACCTGTTCGCTAACTCTAACCCTAGCCCTAAACTTAACCCTAATGCCAACCCTACACATTACCCTAACCCGTACCCTAATCCTAACCCATACACTAACACTACACGTGCCCTAACCGGTACCCTGACCATAACAGTTTTCCGTACACTCACCAGTACCCTAAACCATACCGTTTGCTATCCTTAACCCTAGACCTAAACCTAAAGCTAACCCCATCCCAAAACCTTACCCTAAGGCGTACCCAATCCTAACCAGTACACTAACACTAATCCGTGCCTTAACACTTACCCTGACCCTAACACTTTTCCATATCAACACCTGAACCCTAAACCTTACCATTCACTAACCCTAACCCTAGGTCTAAACCTAACCCTAAACGCAACCCCAACCCTACACCTAACCTTAACATGTACCGTAATCCTAATCCTTAAACTAACACTAAGCTGTGCCCTAACACGATCCCTGGCCCTAACGCATTTCCATATGCTCACCTGTACTCTAATGTTACCTATTCGCTAACCCTAACACTAGTCCTAAACCTAAACCTAACCCCAACCCTACACCTTACCCTAACCAATACCCTAATCATAACCCATACACTAACACTAACTCGTGCCCTAACACCTACCCTAACCCTACCCCTAACCCTACCCCTAACCCTAACCCTAACCCTAACACTAACCCTAACACTAACCCTAAACTTTACCATTTGTTAACCATAACCCTAGCCCCAAACCTAAACCTAACTACAACCCTACTCCTTACCCTAACACGTACACTAATCTTAACCCGTACACTAACACTAACCCAATACCACACACGTACTTTGATAATAAGACATTTCCATATGCTCAGCTGTAACCTAAACCTTACGAATTCACTAAACTTAACCCCACCCCTAACACTAACCATAACGCCAACCCTACCAATTACTCTAACCCGTACCCTAATCCTAACCTGTAAACCCACACTAAACCCTGCCCTAACACGTACCCTGACCCTAACACTTTTCCGTAACCTCACCTGTAACCTACACCTTACCGTTCGCTAACCCTAACCCTAGCCCTAAACCTAGACCAAACCCCAACCGTACACCTTACCCTAACCCGTATGCTAATCCTAAGCCATACACTAACACTGACACGTGTCCTAACACATACACTAACCCTAACACTTTTCTGTACCATCAACTGTACCCTAAACCTGACATTTCGCTAACCCTAAACCTAGCCATAAAGCTAACCCTAACCCTAACCCCAACCCTAAACCTTACCCAAACCGTACCCTAATCCTAGCCAGTATACTAATACTAAGCCATGTCCTGACACGTACCCTGACCCTAACACTTTTCCGTACCCTCACCTGTACCCTAAACCTTACCCATTCGCTAAACTTAACCCTAGCCCTAGCCCTAGCCCTAACCCTAACCCCAACCCTACCCCTTACCCTCACCCGTACCCTAATCCCAACCCATACACTAACATTAACCCATGCCCTAACACGTACCCTGACCCTAACACTTTTCCGTATCCTCTCCTGTACCCTAAATCTTACAGTTCGCTAACCCTAACCCTAGCCCTAAACATAACTCTCACACGAACCTCACAGCATACCCTAACCTGTACACTAAACTTAACCCGTACAACAAAACTAACCCATGCCCTCACATGTACTTTTACGGTAACACGTTTCCGTACGCTCCCGTGTACCGTAAACCTTACCCGTTTGCTAACTCTAACCGTAGCCCTAACCCTAACCATAACAACAACCCTACCCATTTCCCTAAACTGTACCCTAATCCTTACCCGTACACTAACACTAATCCATGCCCTAACACGTACCCTGACCCTAACACTTTTCCATACCCACTCCTGTACCCTAAATCTTACCATTCACTAACCCTAACCCTATGTCTAAACCTAACCCTAACCCCAACCCTACACCTAACCCTAACACGTACCCTAATCCGAATCCGTACACTAACACTAACCTGTGCCCTAACATGAACCCTGACCCAAACTCATTTCCATAAGCTCACCTGTACCCTAAATGTTACCTATTCGCTAACCCTAACCCCAACCCTACACCTAAACATAACCCCAACCCTACACCTTTCCCTAACCCATACCCTAATCCTGACCCGTACACTAACACTAACCCGTGCCCTAACACGTACCCTGACCCTAACACTTTTCCGTATCCTCTCCAGTACCCTAAATCTTACCGTTCGCTAAACCTAGCCCTTTCCCTAAACATAACGCTAACACCCACCTTACACCATACACTAACCCATACACTAATCTTACCCCGTACACCAAAATGAAGCAATGCCCTCACATGTACTTTGACACTAACACGTTTCCGTACCCTCCTGTGTACCGACAACCTTACCTGTTCGCTAACACTAACCCTAGGTCTAAGCCTAACACTATCCACAACCCTACACAAAATCCTAAGCCGTACCCTAATCCTAATCCGTACAATAACACTAACCTGTGCCCTAACACCAAGCCTGACCCTAACTCGTTTCCATATGCTTACCTGTACCCTGAATGTTACCTATTCGCTAACCCTAACCCTAACCCTAAACCTAACCCTAACCCCAATCCTACACCTTACCCTAATCCGTACTGTAATCCTAACCCGTACCCTATACTAATCCGTGCCCTGACACATACATGGACCATAACACTTTTCTGTAACCTCACCTGTACCCTAAACCTTACATTTCGCCAACCCTAACCGTAGCCCTAAAGCTAAATCTAACTCCAACCCTACACCTTACCCTAACACGTACACTAATCTTAACCCGTACACTAACACTGACCCATTCCCGCAAAGGTATTTTGACCCTAAAACATTTCCGTACCCTCCCCTGTAACCTAAACCTTACCCGGTCGCTAACCCTAACCCTAGCTCCAAATCTAACCTTAACGCCAACCCTACACCTTACCCTAAACAATACCCTAAACCTAAACCGTACACTGACACTAACCAGTGCCCTGAAACGTACCCTGACCCTAACACTTTTCCATACCCTCACCTGCACGCTAAACCTCATCGTTAGGTAACCCTAACTGTAGACTTAAACCTAACCCTAACACCAACCCTACACCCTATTCTAACCCGTACCCTATATTTAACCCTAACACTAACCCATGCCCTCACACGTACTTTGACACTAAAACGTCTCCATACACTCACATGTACCATAAGCCTTAATCATTCACTAAACCTATCCCTAACCCTAACGCCAACCCTAACCATTACCCTAACCCATACCCTAATCCTAACCATACATTAACACTAACACGTTTCCTAACACATAACCTGACCCAAATGCTTTTCCGTACCCTCAACTGTACCCTAAAACTTACCCGTTCACTAACCCTAAGCCTAGCCCTAAACCTAACCCTAACCCCAACCCCACACCTTACCCTAAACTGTACGCTAATCCTGACACGTACACTGACACTAACAGGTGTCCTAACACATACCCTGACTCTAAAAGTTTTCCGTACCCTCACCTGTACCCTGAACCTTACTGGTTCACTAACCGTAACCTAGCCCTAAACATAACGCTAACACCAACCCTACACTATACCCTAACCTGTACACTAATCTTGACCCATACACCAAAATTATGCAATGCCATCACACGTACTTTGACACTAACACGTATCCGTACACTCATGTACCATAAAACTTACCTGTTCACTAACTCTAACCGTAGCCCTAAACTTAACCCTAACGCCAACCCTACACATTACCCTAACCCGTACCCTAATCCTAACCCATACACTAACACTACACGTGCCCTAACAGGTACCCTGACCATAACAGTTTTCCGTACACTCACCTGTACCCTAAACCATACCGTTTGCTATCCTTAACCCTAGACCTAAACGTAAAGCTAACCCCATCCCTAAACCTTACCCTAATGCGTACCCAATCCTAACCAGTACACTAACACTAATCCGTGCCTTAACACTTACCCTGACCCTAACACTTTTCCATACCCACACCTGAACCCTAAACCTTACCATTCACTAACCCTAACCCTAGGTCTAAACCTAAGCCTAAACGCAACCCCAACCCTACACCTAACCCTAACATGTACCGTAATCCTAATCCTTAAACTAACACTAAGCTGTGCCCTAACACGAACCCTGGCCCTAACGCATTTCCATACGCTCACCTGTACTCTAATGTTACCTATTCGCTAACCCTAACACTAGTCCTAAACAGAAACCTAACCCCAACCCTACACCTTACCCTAACCCATAACCTAATCATAACCCATACACTAACACTAACTCGTGCCCTAACACCTACCCTAACCCTACCCCTAACCCTAACCCTAACCCTAACACTAACCCTAACACTAACCCTAAACTTTACCATTTGTTAACCATAACCCAAGCCCCAAACCTAAACCTAACTACAACCCTACTCCTTACCCTAACACGTACACTAATCTTAACCCGTACACTAACACTAACCCAATACCGCACACGTACTTTGACAATAAGACATTTCCATATGCTCAGCTGTAACCTAAACCTTACGCATTCACTAAACTTAACCCCACCCCTAACACTAACCATAACGCCAACCCTACCAATTACCCAAACCCGTACCCTAATCCTAACCTGTAAACCCACACTAAACCCTGCCCTAACACGTACCCTGACCCTAACACTTTTCCGTACCCTTACCTGTAACCTACACCTTACCGTTCGCTAACCCTAACCCTAGCCCTAAACGTAGACCAAAGTCCAACCGTACACCTTACCCTAACCCGTATGCTAATCCTAAGCCATACACTAACACTGACACGTGTCCTAACACATACACTAACCCTAACACTTTTCTGTACCATCACCTGTACCCTAAACCTGACATTTCACTAACCCTAACCCTAGCCATAAAGCTACCACTAACCCTAACCCCAACCCTAAACCTTACCCAAACCGTACCCTAATCCTAACCAGTATGCTAATACTAAGACATGTCCTGACACGTACCCTGACCCTAACACTTTTCCGTACCCTCACCTGTACCCTAAACCTTACCCATTCGCTAACCCTAACCCTAGCCCTAGCCCTAGCCCTAACCCTAACCCCAACTCTACCCCTTACCCTCACCCGTACCCTAATCCCAACCCATACACTAACATTAACCCATGCCCTAACACGTACCCTGACCCTAACACTTTTCCGTATCCTCTCCTGTACCCTAAATCTTACAGTTCGCTAACCCTAACCCTAGCCCTAAACATAACTCTCACACCAACCTCACAGCATACCCTAACCTGTACACTAAACTTAACCCGTACAAAAAAACTAACCCATGCCCTCACATGTACTTTGACGGTAACACGTTTCCGTACGCTCCCGTGTACCGTAAACCTTACCCGTTTGCTAACTCTAACCCTAGCCCTAACCCTAACCATAACAACAACCCTACCCATTTCCCTAACCTGTACCCTAATCCTTACCCGTACACTAACACTAATCCATGCCCTAACACGTACCCAGACCCTAACACTTTTCCATACCCACTCCTGTACCCTAAATCTTACCATTCACTAACCCTAACCCTATGTCTAAACCTAACCCTAACCCCAACCCTACACCTAACCCTAACACGTACCCTAATCCGCATCCGTACACTAACACTAACCTGTGCCCTAACATGAACCCTGACACTAACTCATTTCCATGAGCTCACCTATACCCTAAACCTTACCCATTCGCTAACCCTAACCCTAGCCCTAGCCCTAGCCCTAACCCTAACCCCAATCCTACCCCTTACCCTCACCCGTACCCTAATCCCAACCCATACACTAACATTAACCCATGCCCTAACACGTACCCTGACCCTAACACTTTTCCGTATCCTCTCCTGTACCTTAAATCTTACAGTTCGCTAACCCTAACCCTAGCCCTAAACATAACTCTCACAGCAACCTCACAGCATACCCTAACCCGTACACTAAACTTAACCCGTACTACAAAACTAACCCATGCCCTCACATGTACTTTGACGGTAACACGTTTCCGTACGCTCCCGTGTACCGTAAACCTTACCCGTTTGCTAACTCTAACCCTAGCCCTAACCCTAACCATAACAACAACCCTACCCATTTCCCTAAACTGTACCCTAATCCTTACCCGTACACTAACACTAATCCATGCCCTAACACGTACCCTGACCCTAACACTTTTCCATACCCACTCCTGTACCCTAAATCTTACCATTCACTAACCCTAACCCTATGTCTAAACCTAACCCTAACCCCAACCCTACACCTAACCCTAACACGTACCCTAATCCGAATCCGTACACTAACACTAACCTGTGCCCTAACATGAACCCTGACCCTAACTCATTTCCATAAGCTCACCTGTACCCTAAATGTTACCTATTCACTAACCCTAACCCCAACCCTACACCTAAACATAACCCCAACCCTACACCTTTCCCTAACCCATACCCTAATCCTGACCCGTACACTAACACTAACCCGTGCCCTAACACGTACCCTGACCCTAACACTTTTCCGTATCCTCTCCAGTACCCTAAATCTTACCGTTCGCTAAACCTAGCCCTTTCCCTAAACATAACGCTAACACCCACCTTACACCATACACTAACCCATACACTAATCTTACCCCGTACACCAAAATGAAGCAATGCCCTCACATGTACTTTGACACTAACACGTTTCCGTACCCTCCTGTGTACCGACAACCTTACCTGTTCGCTAACACTAACCCTAGGTCTAAACCTAACACTATCCACAACCCTACACAAAATCCTAAGCCGTACCCTAATCCTAATCCGTACAATAACACTAACCTGTGCCCTAACTCGTTTCCATATGCTTACCTGTACCCTGAATGTTACCTATTCGCTAACTCTAACCCTAACCCTAAACCTAACCCTAACCCCAATCCTACACCTTACCCTAATCCGTACTGTAATCCTAATCCGTACCCTATACTAATCCGTGCCCTGACACATACATGGACCATAACACTTTTCTGTAACCTCACCTGTACCCTAAACCTTACATTTCGCCAACCCTAACCGTAGCCCTAAAGCTAAATCTAACTCCAACCCTACACCTTACCCTAACACGTACACTAATCTTAACCCGTACACTAACACTGACCCATTCCCGCAAATGTATTTTGACCCTAAAACATTTCCGTACCCTCCCCTGTAACCTAAACCTTACCCGGTCGCTAACCCTAACCCTAGCTCTAAATCTAACCTTAACGCCAACCCTACACCTTACCCTAAACAATACCCTAAACCTAAACCGTACACTGACACTAACCAGTGCCCTGAAACGTACCCTGACCCTAACACTTTTCCATACCCTCACCTGCACGCTAAACCTAATCGTTAGGTAACCCTAACTGTAGACTTAAACCTAACCCTAACACCAAACCTACACCCTATTCTAACCTGTACCCTATATTTAACCCTAACACTAACCCATGCCCTCACACGTACTTTGACACTAAAACGTCTCCATACACTCACATGTACCATAAGCCTTAATCATTCACTAAACCTATCCCTAACCCTAACGCCAACCCTAACCATTACCCTAACCCATACCCTAATCCTAACCATACATTAACACTAACACGTTTCCTAACACATAACCTGACCCAAATGCTTTTCCGTACCCTCAACTGTACCCTAAAACTTACCAGTTCACTAACCCTAAGCCTAGCCCTAAACCTAACCCTAACCCCAACCCCACACCTTACCCTAAACTGTACGCTAATCCTGACACGTACACTGACACTAACAGGTGTCCTAACACATACCCTGACTCTAAAAGTTTTCCGTACCCTCACCTGTACCCTGAACCTTAGTGGTTCACTAACCGTAACCTAGCCCTAAACATAACGCTAACACCAACCCCACACTATACCCTAACCTGTACACTAATCTTGACCCATACACCAAAATTATGCAATGCCATCACACGTACTTTGACACTAACAAGTTTTCGTACACTCATGTACCATAAAACTTACCTGTTCGCTAACTCTAACCGTAGCCCTAAACTTAACCCTAACGCCAACCCTACATATTACCCTAACACGTACCCTAATCCTAACCCATACACTAACACTACACGTGACCTAACAGGTACCCTGACCATAACAGTTTTCCGTACACTCACCTGTATCCTAAACCTTACCGTTTGCTATCCTTAACCCTAGACCTAAACGTAAAGCTAAACCCATCCCTAAACCTTACCCTAACGCGTACCCAATCCTAACCAGTACACTAACACTAATCCGTGCCTTAACACTTACCCTGACCCTAACACTTTTCCATACCCACACCTGAACCCTAAACCTTACCATTCACTAACCCTAACCCTAGGTCTAAACCTAAAACTAAACGCAATCCCAACCCTACACCTAACCCTAACATGTACCATAATCCTAATCCTTAAACTAACACTAAGCTGTGCCCTAACACGAACCCTGGCCCTAACGCATTTCCATACGCTCACGTGTACTCTAATGTTACCTATTCGCTAACCCTAACACTAGTCCTAAACCTAAACCTAACCCCAACCCTACACCTTACCCTAACCCATCCCCTAATCATAACCCATACACTAACACTAACTCGTGCCCTAACACCTACCCTAACCCTACCCCTAACCCTACCCCTAACCCTAACCCTAACCCTAACACTAACCCTAACACTAACCCTAAACTTTACCATTTGTTAACCATAACCCTAGCCCCAAACCTAAACCTAACTACAACCCTACTCCTTACCCTAACACGTACACTAATCTTAACCCGTACACTAACACTAACCCAATACCGCACACGTACTTTGATAATAAGACATTTCCATATGCTCAGCTGTAACCTAAACCTTACGCATTCACCAAACTTAACCCCACCCCTAACACTAACCATAACGCCAAACCTACCAATTACTCTAACCCGTACCCTAATCCTAACCTGTAAACCCACACTAAACCCTGCCCTAACACGTACCCTGACCCTAACACTTTTCCGTAACCTCACCTGTAACCTACACCTTACCGTTCGCTAACACTAACCCTAGCCCTAAACCTAGACCAAACCCCAACCGTACACCTTACCCTAACCCGTATGCTAATCCTAAGCCATACACTAACACTGACACGTGTCCTAACACATACACTAACCCTAACACTTTTCTGTACCATCACCTGTACCCTAAACCTGACATTTCGCTAACCCTAACCCTAGCCATAAAGCTAACCCTAACCCTAACACCAACCCTAAACCTTACCCAAACCGTACCCTAATCCTAACCAGTATACTAATACTAAGCCATGTCCTGACACGTACCCTGACCCTAACACTTTTCCGTACCCTCACCTGTACCCTAAACCTTACCCATTCGCTAACCCTAACCCTAGCCCTAGCCCTAGCCCTAACCCTAACCCCAACCCTACCCCTTACCCTCACCTGTACCCTAATCCCAACCCATACACTAACATTAACCCATGCCCTAACACGTACCCTTACCCTAACACTTTTCCGTATCCTCTCCTGTACCTTAAATCTTACAGTTCGCTAACCCTAACCCTAGCCCTAAACATAACTCTCACACCAACCTCACAGCATACCCTAACCCGTACACTAAACTTAACCCGTACAACAAAACTAACCCATGCCCTCACATGTACTTTGATGGTAACACGTTTCCGTACGCTCCCGTGTACCGTAAACCTTACCCGTTTGCTAACTCTAACCGTAGCCCTAACCCTAACCATAACAACAACCCTACACATTTCCCTAAACTGTACCCTAATCCTTACCCGTACACTAACACTAATCCATGCCCTAACACGTACCCTGACCCTAACACTTTTCCATACCCACTCCTGTACCCTAAATCTTACCATTCACTAACCCTAACCCTATGTCTAAACCTAACCCTAACCCGAACCCTACACCTAACCCTAACACGTACCCTAATCCGAATCCGTACACTAACACTAAACTGTGCCCTAACATGAACCCTGACCCTAACTCATTTCCATAAGCTCACCTGTACCCTAAATGTTACCTATTCGCTAACCCTAACCCCAACCCTACACCTAAACATAACCCCAACCCTACACCTTTCCCTAACCCATACCCTAATCCTGACCCGTACACTAACACTAACCCGTGCCCTAACACGTACCCTGACCCTAACACTTTTCCGTATCCTCTCCAGTACCCTAAATCTTACCGTTCGCTAAACCTAGCCTTTTCCCTAAACATAACGCTAACACCCACCTTACACCATACACTAACCCATACACTAATCTTACCCCGTACACCAAAATGAAGCAATGCCCTCACATGTACTTTGACACTAACACGTTTCCGTACCCTCCTGTGTACCGACAACCTTACCTGTTCGCTAACACTAACCCTAGGTCTAAACCTAACACTATCCACAACCCTACACAAAATCCTAGGCCGTACCCTAATCCTAATCCGTACAATAACACTAACCTGTGCCCTAACACCAAGCCTGACCCTAACTCGTTTCCATATGCTTACCTGTACCCTGAATGTTACCTATTCGCTAACCCTAACCCTAACCCTAAACCTAACCCTAACCCCAATCCTACACCTTACCCTAATCCGTACTGTAATCCTAACCCGTACCCTATACTAATCCGTGCCCTGACACATACATGGACCATAACACTTTTCTGTAACCTCACCTGTACCCTAAACCTTACATTTCGCCAACCCTAACCGTAGCCCTAAAGCTAAATCTAACTCCAACCCTACACCTTACCCTAACACGTACACTAATCTTAACCCGTACACTAACACTGACCCATTCCCGCAAATGTATTTTGACCCTAAAACATTTCCGTACCCTCCCCTGTAACCTAAACCTTACCCGGTCGCTAACCCTAACCCTAGCTCTAAATCTAACCTTAACGCCAACCCTACACCTTACCCTAAACAATACCCTAAACCTAAACCGTACACTGACACTAACCAGTGCCCTGAAACGTACCCTGACCCTAACACTTTTCCATACCCTCACCTGCACGCTAAACCTAATCGTTAGGTAACCCTAACTGTAGACTTAAACCTAACCCTAACACCAACCCTACACCCTATTCTAACCCGTACCCTATATTTAACCCTAACACTAACCCATGCCCTCACACGTACTTTGACACTAAAACGTCTCCATACACTCACATGTACCATAAGCCTTAATCATTCACTAAACCTATCCCTAACCCTAACGCCAACCCTAACCATTACCCTAACCCATACCCTAATCCTCACCATACATTAACACTAACACGTTTCCTAACACATAACCTGACCCAAATGCTTTTCCGTACCCTCAACTGTACCCTAAAACTTACCCGTTCACTAACCCTAAGCCTAGCCCTAAACCTAACCCTAACCCCAACCCCACACCTTACCCTAAACTGTACGCTAATCCTGACACGTACACTGACACTAACAGGTGTCCTAACACATACCCTGACTCTAAAAGGTTTCCGTACCCTCACCTGTACCCTGAACCTTACTGGTTCACTAACCGTAACCTAGCCCTAAACATAACGCTAACACCAACCCTACACTATACCCTAACCTGTACACTAATCTTGACCCATACACCAAAATTATGCAATGCCATCACACGTACTTTGACACTAACACGTATCCGTACACTCATGTACCATAAAACTTACCTGTTCGCTAACTCTAACCGTAGCCCTAAACTTAACCCTAACGCCAACCCTACACATTACCCTAACCCGTACCCTAATCCTAACCCATACACTAACACTACACGTGCCCTAACAGGTACCCTGACCATAACAGTTTTCCGTACACTCACCTGTACCCTAAACCATACCGTTTGCTATCCTTAACCCTAGACCTAAACGTAAAGCTAACCCCATCCCTAAACCTTACCCTAACGCGTACCCAATCCTAACCAGTACACTAACACTAATCCATGCCTTAACACTTACCCTGACCCTAACACTTTTCCATACCCACACCTGAACCCTAAACCTTACCATTCACTAACCCTAACCCTAGGTCTAAACCTAACCCTAAACGCAACCCCAACCCTACACCTAACCCTAACCTGTACCGTAATCCTAATCCTTAAACTAACACTAAGCTGTGCCCTAACACGAACCCTGGCCCTAACGCATTTCCATACGCTCACCTGTACTCTAATGTTACGTATTCGTTAACCCTAACACTAGTCCTAAACATAAACCTAATCCCAACCCTACACCTTACCCTAACCCATACCCTAATCATAACCTATACACTAACACTAACTCGTGCCCTAACACCTACCCTAACCCTACCACTAACCCTACCCCTAACCCTAACCCTAACCCTAACACTAACGCTAAACTTTACCATTTGTTAACCATAAACCAAGCCCCAAACCTAAACCTAACTACAACCCTACTCCTTACCCTAACATGTACACTAATCTTAACCCGTACACTAACACTAACCCAATAATGCACACGTACTTTGACAATAAGACATTTCCATATGCTCAGCTGTAACCTAAACCTTACGCATTCACTAAACTTAACCCCACCCCTAACACTAACCATAACGCCAACCCTACCAATTACCCTAACCCGTACCCTAATCCTAACCTGTAAACCCACACTAAACCCTGCCCTAACACCACTACACTAACACTAATCCGTGCCTTAACACTTACCCTGACCCTAACACTTTTCCGTACCCTTACCTGTAACCTACACCTTACCGTACGCTAACCCTAACCCTAGCCCTAAACGTAGACCAAACCCCAACCGTACACCTTACCCTAACCCGTATGCTAATCCTAAGCCATACACTAACACTGACACGTGTCCTAACACATACACTAACCCTAACACTTTTCTGTACCATCACCTGTACCCTAAACCTGACATTTCACTAACCCTAACCCTAGCCATAAAGCTAACCCTAACCCTAACCCCAACCCTAAACCTTACCCAAACCGTACCCTAATCCTAGCCAGTATACTAATACTAAGCCATGTCCTGACACGTACCCTGACCCTAACACTTTTCCGTACCCTCACCTGTACCCTAAACCTTACCCATTCGCTAACCCTCACCCTAGCCCTAGCCCTAGCCCTAACCCTAACCCCAACTCTACCCCTTACCCTCACCCGTACCCTAATCCCAACCCATACACTAACATTAACCCATGCCCTAACACGTACCCTGACCCTAACACTTTTCCGTATCCTCTCCTGTACCCTAAATCTTACAGTTCGCTAACCCTAACCCTAGCCCTAAACATAACTCTCACACCAACCTCACAGCATACCCTAACCTGTACACTAAACTTAACCCGTACAAAAAAACTAACCCATGCCCTCACATGTACTTTGACGGTAACACGTTTCCGTACGCTCCCGTGTACCGTAAACCTTACCCGTTTGCTAACTCTAACCGTAGCCCTAACCCTAACCATAACAACAACCCTACCCATTTCCCTAAACTGTACCCTAATCCTTACCCGTACACTAACACTAATCCATGCCCTAACACGTACCCTGACCCTAACACTTTTCCATACCCACTCCTGTACCCTAAATCTTACCATTCACTAACCCTAACCCTATGTCTAAACCTAACCCTAACCCCAACCCTACACCTAACCCTAACACGTACCCTAATCCGAATCCGTACACTAAAACTAACCTGTGCCCTAACATGAACCCTGACCCAAACTCATTTCCATAAGCTCACCTGTACCCTAAATGTTACCTATTCGCTAACCCTAACCCCAACCCTACACCTAAACATAACCCCAACCCTACACCTTTCCCTAACCCATACCCTAATCCTGACCCGTACACTAACACTAACCCGTGCCCTAACACGTACCCTGACCCTAACACTTTTCCGTATCCTCTCCAGTACCCTAAATCTTACCGTTCGCTAAACCTAGCCCTTTCCCTAAACATAACGCTAACACCCACCTTACTCCATACACTAACCCATACACTAATCTTACCCCGTACACCAAAATGAAGCAATGCCCTCACATGTACTTTGACACTAACACGTTTCCGTACCCTCCTGTGTACCGACAACCTTACCTGTTCGCTAACAATAACCCTAGGTCTAAGCCTAACACTATCCACAACCCTACACAAAATCCTAAGCCGTACCCTAATCCTAATCCGTACAATAACACTAACCTGTGCCCTAACACCAAGCCTGACCCTAACTCGTTTCCATATGCTTACCTGTACCCTGAATGTTACCTATTCGCTAACCCTAACCCTAACCCTAAACCTAACCCTAACCCCAATCCTACACCTTACCCTAATCCGTACTGTAATCCTAACCCGTACCCTATACTAATCCGTGCCCTGACACATACATGGACCATAACACTTTTCTGTAACCTCACCTGTACCCTAAACCTTACATTTCGCCAACCCTAACCGTAGCCCTAAAGCTAAATCTAACTCCAACCCTACACCTTACCCTAACACGTACACTAATCTTAACCCGTACACTAACACTGACCCATTCCCGCAAATGTATTTTGACCCTAAAACATTTCCGTACCCTCCCCTGTAACCTAAACCTTACCCGGTCGCTAACCCTAACCCTAGCTCTAAATCTAACCTTAACGCCAAACCTACACCTTACCCTAAACAATACCCTAAACTTAAACCGTATACTGACACTAACCAGTGCCCTGAAACGTACCCTGACCCTAACACTTTTCCATACCCTCACCTGCACGCTAAACCTAATCGTTAGGTAACCCTAACTGTAGACTTAAACCTAACCCTAACACCAACCCTACACCCTATTCTAACCCGTACCCTATATTTAACCCTAACACTAACCCATGCCCTCACACGTACTTTGACACTAAAACGTCTCCATACACTCACATGTACCATAAGCCTTAATCATTCACTAAACCTATCCCTAACCCTAACGCCAACCCTAACCATTACCCTAACCCATACCCTAATCCTAACCATACATTAACACTAACACGTTTCCTAACACATAACCTGACCCAAATGCTTTTCCGTACCCTCAACTGTACCCTAAAACTTACCCGTTCACTAACCCTAAGCCTAGCCCTAAACCTAACCCTAACCCCAACCCCACACCTTACCCTAAACTGTACGCTAATCCTGACACGTACACTGACACTAACAGGTGTCCTAACACATACCCTGACTCTAAAAGGTTTCCGTACCCTCACCTGTACCCTGAACCTTACTGGTTCACTAACCGTAACCTAGCCCTAAACATAACGCTAACACCAACCCTACACTATACCCTAACCTGTACACTAATCTTGACCCATACACCAAAATTATGCAATGCCATCACACGTACTTTGACACTAACACGTATCCGTACACTCATGTACCATAAAACTTACCTGTTCGCTAACTCTAACCGTAGCCCTAAACTTAACCCTAACGCCAACCCTACACATTACCCTAACCCGTACCCTAATCCTAACCCATACACTAACACTACACGTGCCCTAACAGGTACCCTGACCATAACAGTTTTCCGTACACTCACCTGTACCCTAAACCATACCGTTTGCTATCCTTAACCCTAGACCTAAACGTAAAGCTAACCCCATCCCTGAAACTTACCCTAACGCGTACCCAATCCTAACCAGTACACTAACACTAATCCGTGCCTTAACACTTACCCTGACCCTAACACTTTTCCATACCCACACCTGAACCCTAAACCTTACCATTCACTAACCCTAACCCTAGGTCTAAACCTAACCCTAAACGCAACCCCAACCCTACACCTAACCCTAACATGTACCGTAATCCTAATCCTTAAACTAACACTAAGCTGTGCCCTAACACGAACCCTGGCCCTAACGCATTTCCATACGCTCACCTGTACTCTAATGTTACCTATTCGCTAACCCTAACACTAGTCCTAAACATAAACCTAATCCCAACCCTACACCTTACCCTAACCCATACCCTAATCATAACCTATACACTAACACTAACTCGTGCCCTAACACCTACCCTAACCCTACCCCTAACCCTACCCCTAACCCTAACCCTAACCCTAATACTAACCCTAACACTAACGCTAAACTTTACCATTTGTTAACCATAACCCAAGCCCCAAACCTAAACCTAACTACAACCCTACTCCTTACCCTAACATGTACACTAATCTTAACCCATACACTAACACTAACCCAATACCGCACACGTACTTTGACAATAAGACATTTCCATATGCTCAGCTGTAACCTAAACCTTACGCATTCACTAAACTTAACCCCACCCCTAACACTAACCCTAACGCCAACCCTATCAATTACCCTAATCCGTACCCTAATCCTAACCTGTAAACCCACACTAAACCCTGCCCTAACACGTACCCTGACCCTAACACTTTTCCGTAACCTTACCTGTAACCTACACCTTACCGTTCGCTAACCCTAACCCTAGCCCTAAACGTAGACCAAACCCCAACCGTACACCTTACCCTAACCCGTATGCTAATCCTAAGCCATACACTAACACTGACACGTGTCCTAACACATACACTAACCCTAACACTTTTCTGTACCATCACCTGTACCCTAAACCTGACATTTCGCTAACCCTAACCCTAGCCATAAAGCTAACCCTAACCCTAACCCCAACCCTAAACCTTACCCAAACCGTACCCTAATCCTAACCAGTATACTAATACTAAGCCATGTCCTGACACGTACCCTGACCCTAACACTTTTCCGTACCCTCACCTGTACCCTAAACCTTACCCATTCGCTAACCCTAACCCTAGCCCTAGCCCTAGCCCTAACCCTAACCCCAACTCTACCCCTTACCCTCACCCGTACCCTAATCCCAACCCATACACTAACATTAACCCATGCCCTAACACGTACCCTGACCCTAACACTTTTCCGTATCCTCTCCTGTACCCTAAATCTTACAGTTCGCTAACCCTAACCCTAGCCCTAAACAGAACTCTCACACCAACCTCACAGCATACCCTAACCTGTACACTAAACTTAACCCGTACAAAAAAACTAACCCATGCCCTCACATGTACTTTGACGGTAACACGTTTCCGTACGCTCCCGTGTACCGTAAACCTTACCCGTTTGCTAACTCTAACCCTAGCCCTAACCCTAACCATAACAACAACCCTACCCATTTCCCTAACCTGTATCCTAATCCTTACCCGTACACTAACACTAATCCATGCCCTAACACGTACCCTGACCCTAACACTTTTCCATACCCACTCCTGTACCCTAAATCTTACCATTCACTAACCCTAACCCTATGTCTAAACCTAACCCTAACCCCAACCCTACGCCTAACCCTTACACGTACCCTAATCCGAATCCGTACACTAACACTAACCTCTGCCCTAACATGAACCCTGACCCTGACTCGTTTCCATTAGCTCACCTGTACCCTAAATGTTACCTATTCACTAACCCTAACCCCAACCCTACTCCTAAACATAACCCCAACCCTACACCTTTCCCTAACCCATACCCTAATCCTGACCCGTACACTAACACTAACCCGTGCCCTAACACGTACCCTGACCCTAACACTTTTCCGTATCCTCTCCAGTACCCTAAATCTTACCGTTCGCTAAACCTAGCCCTTTCCCTAAACATAACGCTAACACCCACCTTACACCATACACTAACCCATACACTAATCTTACCCCGTACACCAAAATGAAACAATGCCCTCACATGTACTTTGACACTAACACGTTTCCGTACCCTCCTGTGTACCGACAACCTTACCTGTTCGCTAACACTAACCCTAGGTCTAAGCCTAACACTATCCACAACCCTACACAAAATCCTAAGCCGTACCCTAATCCTAATCCGTACAATAACACTAACCTGTGCCGTAACACCAAGCCTGACCCTAACTCGTTTCCATATGCTTACCTGTACCCTGAATGTTACCTATTCGCTAACCCTAACCCTAACCCTAAACCTAACCCTAAACCCAATCCTACACCTTACCCTAATCCGTACTGTAATCCTAACCCGTACCCTATACTAATCCGTGCCCTGACACATACATGGACCATAACACTTTTCTGTAACCTCACCTGTACCCTAAACCTTACATTTCGCCAACACTAACCGTAGCCCTAAAGCTAAATCTAACTCCAACCCTACACCTTACCCTAACACGTACACTAATCTTAACCCGTACACTAACACTGACCCATTCCCGCAAATGTATTTTGACCCTAAAACATTTCCGTACCCTCCCCTGTAACCTAAACCTTACCCGGTCGCTAACCCTAACCCTAGCTCTAAATCTAACCTTAACACCAACCCTACACCTTACCCTAAACAATACCCTAAACCTAAACCGTACACTGACACTAACCAGTGCCCTGAAACGTACCCTGACCCTAACACTTTTCCATACCCTCACCTGCACGCTAAACCTAATCGTTAGGTAACCCTAACTGTAGACTTAAACCTAACCCTAACACCAACCCTACACCCTATTCTAACCCGTACCCTATATTTAACCCTAACACTAACCCATGCCCTCACACGTACTTTGACACTAAAACGTGTCCATACACTCACATGTACCATAAGCCTTAATCATTCACTAAACCTATCCCTAACCCTAACGCCAACCCTAACCATTACCCTAACCCATACCCTAATCCTAACCATACATTAACACTGACACGTTTCCTAACACATAACCTGACCCAAATGCTTTTCCGTACCCTCAACTGTACCCTAAAACTTACCCGTTCACTAACCCTAAGCCTAGCCCTAAACCTAACCCTATCCCCAACCCCACACCTTACCCTAAACTGTACGCTAATCCTGACACGTACACTGACACTAACAGGTGTCCTAACACATACCCTGACTCTAAAAGTTTTCTGTACCCTCACCTGTACCCTGAACCTTACTGGTTCACTAACCGTAACCTAGCCCTAAACATAACGCTAACACCAACCCTACACTATACCCTAACCTGTACACTAATCTTGACCCATACACCAAAATTATGCAATGCCATCACACGTACTTTGACACTAACAAGTTTCCGTACACTCATGTACCATAAAACTTACCTGTTCGCTAACTCTAACCGTAGCCCTAAACTTAACCCTAATGCCAACCCTACACATTACCCTAACCCGTACCCTAATCCTAACCCATACACTAACACTACACGTGACCGAACAGGTACCCTGACCATAACAGTTTTCCGTACACTCACCTGTACCCTAAACCATACCGTTTGCTATCCTTAACCCTAGACCTAAACGTAAAGCTAAACCCATCCCTAAACCTTAACCTAACGCGTACCCAATCCTAACCAGTACACTAACACTAATCCGTGCCTTAACACTTACCCTGACCCTAACACTTTTCCCTACCCACACCTGAACCCTAAACCTTACCATTCACTAACCCTAACCCTAGGTCTAAACCTAACCCTAAACGCAACCCCAACCCTACACCTAACCCTAACATGTACCGTAATCCTAATCCTTAAACTAACACTAAGCTGTGCCCTAACACGAACCCTGGCCCTAACGCATTTCCATATGCTCACCTGTACTCTAATGTTACCTATTCGCTAACCCTAACACTAGTCCTAAACCTAAACCTAACCCCAACCCTACACCTTACCCTAACCCATACCCTAATCATAACCCATACACTAACACTAACTCGTGGCCTAACACCTACCCTAACCATACCCCTAACCCTAACCCTAACCCTAACACTAACCCTAACACTAACCCTAAACTTTACCATTTGTTAACCATAACCCAAGCCCCAAACCTAAACCTAACTACAACCCTACTCCTTACCCTAACACGTACACTAATCTTAACCCGTACACTAACACTAACCCAATACCGCACACGTACTTTGACAATAAGACATTTCCATATGCTCAGCTGTAACCTAAACCTTACGCATTCACTAAACTTAACCCCACCCCTAACACTAACCATAACGCCAACCCTACCAATTACCCTAACCCGTACCCTAATCCTAACCTGTAAACCCACACTAAACCCTGCCCTAACACCAGTACACTAACACTAATCCGTGCCTTAACACTTACCCTGACCCTAACACTTTTCCGTACCCTTACCTGTAACCTACACCTTACCGTTCGCTAACCCTAACCCTAGCCCTAAACGTAGACCAAACCCCAACCGTACACCTTACCCTAACCCGTATGCTAATCCTAAGCCATACACTAACACTGACACGTGTCCTAACACATACACTAACCCTAACACTTTTCTGTACCATCACCTGTACCCTAAACCTGACATTTCACTAACCCTAACCCTAGCCATAAAGCTAACCCTAACCCTAACCCCAACCCTAAACCTTACCCAAACCGTACCCTAATCCTAACCAGTATACTAATACTAAGCCATGTCCTGACACGTACCCTGACCCTAACACTTTTCCGTACCCTCACCTGTACCCTAAACCTTACCCATTCGCTAACCCTAACCCTAGCCCTAGCCCTAGCCCTAACCCTAACCCCAACTCTACCCCTTACCCTCACCCGTACCCTAATCCCAAACCATACACTAACATTAACCCATGCCCTAACACGTACCCTGACCCTAACACTTTTCCGTATCCTCTCCTGTACCCTAAATCTTACAGTTCGCTAACCCTAACCCTAGCCCTAAACATAACTCTCACACCAACCTCACAGCATACCCTAACCTGTACACTAAACTTAACCCGTACAAAAAAACTAACCCATGCCCTCACATGTACTTTGACGGTAACACGTTTCCGTACGCTCCGGTGTACCGTAAACCTTACCCGTTTGCTAACTCTAACCCTACCCCTAACCCTAACCATAACAACAACCCTACCCATTTCCCTAACCTGTACCCTAATCCTTACCCGTACACTAACACTAATCCATGCCCTAACACGTACCCTGACCCTAACACTTTTCCATACCCACTCCTGTACCCTAAATCTTACCATTCACTAACCCTAACCCTATGTCTAAACCTAACCATAACCCCAACCCTACACCTAACCCTAACACGTACCCTAATCCGAATCCGTACACTAAAACTAACCTGTGCCCTAACATGAACCCTGACCCTAACTCGTTTCCATAAGCTCACCTGTACCCTAAATGTTACCTATTCGCTAACCCTAACCCCAACCCTACAACTAAACATAACCCCAACCTTACACCTTTCCCTAACCCATACCCTAATCCTGACCCGTACACTAACACTAACCCGTGCCCTAACACGTACCCTGACCCTAACACTTTTCTGTATCCTCTCCAGTACCCTAAATCTTACTGTTCGCTAAACTTAGCCCTTTCCCTAAACATAACGCTAACACCCACCTTACACCATACACTAACCCATACACTAATCTTACCCCGTACACCAAAATGAAGCAATGCCCTCACATGTACGTTGACACTAACACGTTTCCGTACCCTCCTGTGTACCGACAACCTTACCTGTTCGCTAACACTAACCCTAGGTCTAAGTCTAACACTATCCACAACCCTACACAAAATCCTAAGCCGTACCCTAATCCTAATCCGTACAATAACACTAACCTGTGCCCTAACACCAAGCCTGACCCTAACTCGTTTCCATATGCTTACCTGTACCCTGAATGTTACCTATTCGCTAACCCTAACCCTAACCCTAAACCTAACCCTAACCCCAATCCTACACCTTACCCTAATCCGTACTATAATCCTAACCCGTACCCTATACTAATCCGTGCCCTGACACATACATGGACCATAACACTTTTCTGTAACCTCACCTGTACCCTAAACCTTACATTTCGCCAACCCTAACCGTAGCCCTAAAGCTAAATCTAACTCCAACCCTACACCTTACCCTAACACGTACACTAATCTTAACCCGTACACTAACACTGACCCATTCCCGCAAATGTATTTTGACCCTAAAACATTTCCGTACCCTCCCCTGTAACCTAAACCTTACCCAGTCGCTAACCCTAACCCTAGCTCTAAATCTAACCCTAACGCCAACCCTACACCTTACCCTAAACAATACCCTAAACCTAAACCGTACACTGACACTAACCAGTGCCCTGAAACGTACCCTGACCCAAACACTTTTCCATACCCTCACCTGCACGCTAAACCTAATCGTTAGGTAACCCTAACTGTAGACTTAAACCTAACCCTAACACCAACCCTACACCCTATTCTAACTCGTAACCTATATTTAACCCTAACACTAACCCATGCCCTCACACGTACTTTGACACTAAAACGTCTCCATACACTCACATGTACCATAAGCCTTAACCGTTCACTAAACCTATCCCTAACCCTAACGCCAACCCTAACCATTACCCTAACCCATACCCTAATCCTAACCATACATTAACACTAACACGTTTCCTAACACATAACCTGACCCAAATGCTTTTCCGTACCCTCAACTGTACCCTAAAACTTACCCGTTCACTAACCCTAAGCCTAGCCCTAAACCTAACCCTAACCCCAACCCCACACCTTACCCTAAACTGTACGCTAATCCTGACACGTACACTGACACTAACAGGTGTCCTAACACATACCCTGACTCTAAAAGGTTTCCGTACCCTCACCTGTACCCTGAACCTTACTGGTTCACTAACCGTAACCCTAGCCCTAAACATAACGCTAACACCAACCCTACACCATACCCTAACCCGTACACTAATCTTGACCCGTACACCAACATTATGCAATGCCATCACACGTACTTTGACACTAACACGTATCCGTACACTCATGTACCATAAAACTTACCTGTTGGCTAACTCTAACCCTAGCCCTAAACTTAACCCTAACGCCAACCCAACACATTACCCTAACCCGTACCCTATTCCTAACCCATACACTAACACTACACGTGCCCTAACAGGTACCCTGACCATAACAGTTTTCCGTACACTCACCTGTACCCTAAACCATACCGTTTGCTATCCTTAACCCTAGACCTAAACGTAAAGCTAACCCCATCCCTAAACCTTACCCTAACGCGTACCCAATCCTAACCAGTACACTAACACTAATCCGTGCCTTAACACTTACCCTGACCCTAACACTTTTCCATACCCACACCTGAACCCTAAACCTTACCATTCACTAACCCTAACCCTAGGTCTAAACCTAACCCTAAACGCAACCCCAACCCTACACCTAACCCTAACATGTACCGTAATCCTAATCCTTAAACTAACACTAAGCTGTGCCCTAACACGAACCCTGGCCCTAACGCATTTCCATACGCTCACCTGTACTCTAATGTTACCTATTCGCTAACCCTAACACTAGTCCTAAACCTAAACCTAACCCCAACCCTACACCTTACCCTAACCCATACCCTAATCATAACCTATACACTAACACTAACTCGTGCCCTAACACCTACCCTAACCCTACCCCTAACCCTACCCCTAACCGTAACCCTAACCCTAACACTAACGCTAAACTTTACCATTTGTTAACCATAAACCAAGACCCAAACCTAAACCTAACTACAACCCTACTCCTTACCCTAACATGTACACTAATCTTAACCCGTACACTAACACTAACCCAATACCGCACACGTACTTTGACAATAAGACATTTCCATATGCTCAGCTGTAACCTAAACCTTACGCATTCACTAAACTTAACTCCACCCCTAACACTAACCATAACGCCAACCCTAACAATTACCCTAATCCGTACCCTAATCCTAACCTGTAAACCCACACTAAACCCTGCCCTAACACGTACCCTGACCCTAACACTTTTCCGTAACCTTACCTGTAACCTACACCTTACCGTTCGCTAACCCTAACCCTAGCCCTAAACGTAGACCAAACCCCAACCGTACACCTTACCCTAACCCGTATGCTAATCCTAAGCCATACACTAACACTGACACGTGTCCTAACACATACACTAACCCTAACACTTTTCTGTACCATCACCTGTACCCTAAACCTGACATTTCGCTAACCCTAACCCTAGCCATAAAGCTAACCCTAACCCTAACCCCAACCCTAAACCTTACCCAAACCGTACCCTAATCCTAACCAGTATACTAATACTAAGCCATGTCCTGACACGTACCCTGACCCTAACACTTTTCCGTACCCTCACCTGTACCTTAAACCTTACCCATTCGCTAACCCTAACCCTAGCCCTAGCCCTAGCCCTAACCCTAACCCCAACTCTACCCCTTACCCTCACCCGTACCCTAATCCCAACCCATACACTAACATTAACCCATGCCCTAACACGTACCCTGACCCTAACACTTTTCCGTATCCTCTCCTGTACCCTAAATCTTACAGTTCGCTAACCCTAACCCTAGCCCTAAACAGAACTCTCACACCAACCTCACAGCATACCCTAACCTGTACACTAAACTTAACCCGTACAAAAAAACTAACCCATGCCCTCACATGTACTTTGACGGTAACACGTTTCCGTACGCTCCCGTGTACCGTAAACCTTACCCGTTTGCTAACTCTAACCCTAGCCCTAACCCTAACCATAACAACAACCCTACCCATTTCCCTAACCTGTACCCTAATCCTTACCCGTACACTAACACTAATCCATGCCCTAACACGTACCCTGACCCTAACACTTTTCCATACCCACTCCTGTACCCTAAATCTTACCATTCACTAACCCTAACCCTATGTCTAAACCTAACCCTAACCGCAACCCTACACCTAACCCTAACACGTACCCTAATCCGAATCCGTACACTAACACTAACCTGTGCCCTAACATGAACCCTGACCCTAACTCGTTTCCATAAGCTCACCTGTACCCTAAATGTTACCTATTTGCTAACCCTAACCCCAACCCTACTCCTAAACATAACCCCAACCCTACACCTTTCCCTAACCCATACCCTAATCCTGACCCGTACACTAACACTAACGCATGCCCTAACACGTACCCTGACCCTAACACTTTTCCGTATCCTCTCCTGTACCCTAAATCTTACCGTTTGCTAAACCTAGCCCTTTCCCTAAACATAACACTAACACCCACCTTACACCATACACTAACCCATACACTAATCTTACCCCGTACACCAAAATGAAACAATGCCCTCACATGTACTTTGACACTAACACGTTTCCGTACCCTCCTGTGTACCGACAACCTTACCTGTTCGCTAACACTAACCCTAGGTCTAAGCCTAACACTATCCACAACCCTACACAAAATCCTAAGCCGTACCCTAATCCTAATCCGTACAATAACACTAACCTGTGCCCTAACACCAAGCCTGACCCTAACTCGTTTCCATATGCTTACCTGTACCCTGAATGTTACCTATTCGCTAACCCTAACCCTAACCCTAAACCTAACCCTAACCCCAATCCTACACCTTACCCTAATCCGTACTGTAATCCTAACCCGTACCCTATACTAATCCGTGCCCTGACACATACATGGACCATAACACTTTTCTGTAACCTCACCTGTACCCTAAACCTTACATTTCGCCAACCCTAACCGTAGCCCTAAAGCTAAATCTAACTCCAACCCTACACCTTACCCTAACACGTACACTAATCTTAACCCGTACACTAACACTGACCCATTCCCGCAAATGTATTTTGACCCTAAAACATTTCCGTACCCTCCCCTGTAACCTAAACCTTACCCGGTCGCTAACCCTAACCCTAGCTCTAAATCTAACCTTAACGCCAAACCTACACCTTACCCTAAACAATACCCTAAACTTAAACCGTACACTGACACTAACCAGTGCCCTGAAACGTACCCTGACCCTAACACTTTTCCATACCCTCACCTGCACGCTAAACCTAATCGTTAGGTAACCCTAACTGTAGACTTAAACCTAACCCTAACACCAACCCTACACCCTATTCTAACCCGTACCCTATATTTAACCCTAACACTAACCCATGCCCTCACACGTACTTTGACACTAAAACGTCTCCATACACTCACATGTACCATAAGCCTTAATCATTCACTAAACCTATCCCTAACCCTAACGCCAACCCTAACCATTACCCTAACCCATACCCTAATCCTAACCATACATTAACACTAACACGTTTCCTAACACATAACCTGACCCAAATGCTTTTCCGTACCCTCAACTGTACCCTAAAACTTACCCGTTCACTAACCCTAAGCCTAGCCCTAAACCTAACCCTAACCCCAACCCCACACCTTACCCTAAACTGTACGCTAATCCTGACACGTACACTGACACTAACAGGTGTCCTAACACATACCCTGACTCTAAAAGGTTTCCGTACCCTCACCTGTACCCTGAACCTTACTGGTTCACTAACCGTAACCTAGCCCTAAACATAACGCTAACACCAACCCTACACTATACCCTAACCTGTACACTAATCTTGACCCATACACCAAAATTATGCAATGCCATCACACGTACTTTGACACTAACACGTATCCGTACACTCATGTACCATAAAACTTACCTGTTCGCTAACTCTAACCGTAGCCCTAAACTTAACCCTAACGCCAACCCTACACATTACCCTAACCCGTACCCTAATCCTAACCCATACACTAACACTACACGTGACCTAACAGGTACCCTGACCATAACAGTTTTCCGTACACTCACCTGTACCCTAAACCATACCGTTTGCTATCCTTAACCCTAGACCTAAACGTAAAGCTAACCCCATCCCTGAACCTTACCCTAACGCGTACCCAATCCTAACCAGTACACTAACACTAATCCGTGCCTTAACACTTACCCTGACCCTAACACTTTTCCATACCCACACCTGAACCCTAAACCTTACCATTCACTAACCCTAACCCTAGGTCTAAACCTAACCCTAAACGCAACCCCAACCCTACACCTAACCCTAACATGTACCGTAATCCTAATCCTTAAACTAACACTAAGCTGTGCCCTAACACGAACCCTGGCCCTAACGCATTTCCATACGCTCACCTGTACTCTAATGTTACCTATTCGCTAACCCTAACACTAGTCCTAAACATAAACCTAATCCCAACCCTACACCTTACCCTAACCCATACCCTAATCATAACCTATACACTAACACTAACTCGTGCCCTAACACCTACCCTAACCCTACCCCTAACCCTACCCCTAACCCTAACCCTAACCCTAACACTAACCCTAACACTAACGCTAAACTTTACCATTTGTTAACCATAACCCAAGCCCCAAACCTAAACCTAAGTACAACCCTACTCCTTACCCTAACATGTACACTAATCTTAACCCGTACACTAACACTAACCCAATACCGCACACGTACTTTGACAATAAGACATTTCCATATGCTCAGCTGTAACCTAAACCTTACGCATTCACTAAACTTAACCCCAACCCTAACACTAACCATAACGCCAACCCTACCAATTACCCTAATCCGTACCCTAATCCTAACCTGTAAACCCACACTAAACCCTGCCCTAACACGTACCCTGACCCTAACACTTTTCCGTAACCTTACCTGTAACCTACACCTTACCGTTCGCTAACCCTAACCCTAGCCCTAAACGTAGACCAAACCCCAACCGTACACCTTACCCTAACCCGTATGCTAATCCTAAGCCATACACTAACACTGACACGTGTCCTAACACATACACTAACCCTAACACTTTTCTGTACCATCACCTGTACCCTAAACCTGACATTTCCCTAACCCTAACCCTAGCCATAAAGCTAACCCTAACCCTAACCCCAAACCTAAACCTTACCCAAACCGTACCCTAATCCTAACCAGTATACTAATACTAAGCCATGTCCTGACACGTACCCTGACCCTAACACTTTTCCGTACCCTCACCTGTACCCTAAACCTTACCCATTCGCTAACCCTAACCCTAGCCCTAGCCCTAGCCCTAACCCTAACCCCAACTCTACCCCTTACCCTCACCCGTACCCTAATCCCAACCCATACACTAACATTAACCCATGCCCTAACACGTACCCTGACCCTAACACTTTTCCGTATCCTCTCCTGTACCCTAAATCTTACAGTTCGCTAACCCTAACCCTAGCCCTAAACAGAACTCTCACACCAACCTCACAGCATACCCTAACCTGTACACTAAACTTAACCCGTACAAAAAAACTAACCCATGCCCTCACATGTACTTTGACGGTAACACGTTTCCGTACGCTCCCGTGTACCGTAAACCTTACCCGTTTGCTAACTCTAACCCTAGCCCTAACCCTAACCATAACAACAACCCTACCCATTTCCCTAACCTGTATCCTAATCCTTACCCGTACACTAACACTAATCCATGCCCTAACACGTACCCTGACCCTAACACTTTTCCATACCCACTCCTGTACCCTAAATCTTACCATTCACTAACCCTAACCCTATGTCTAAACCTAACCCTAACCCCAACCCTACACCTAACCCTTACACGTACCCTAATCCGAATCCGTACACTAACACTAACCTGTGCCCTAACATGAACCCTGACCCTAACTCGTTTCCATTAGCTCACCTGTACCCTAAATGTTACCTATTCGCTAACCCTAACCCCAACCCTACTCCTAAACATAACCCCAACCCTACACCTTTCCCTAACCCATACCCTAATCCTGACCCGTACACTAACACTAACCCGTGCCCTAACACGTACCCTGACCCTAACACTTTTCCGTATCCTCTCCAGTACCCTAAATCTTACCGTTCGCTAAACCTAGCCCTTTCCCTAAACATAACGCTAACACCCACCTTACACCATACACTAACCCATACACTAATCTTACCCCGTACACCAAAATGAAACAATGCCCTCACATGTACTTTGACACTAACACGTTTCCGTACCCTCCTGTGTACCGACAACCTTACCTGTTCGCTAACACTAACCCTAGGTCTAAGCCTAACACTATCCACAACCCTACACAAAATCCTAAGCCGTACCCTAATCCTAATCCGTACAATAACACTAACCTGTGCCCTAACACCAAGCCTGACCCTAACTCGTTTCCAAATGCTTACCTGTACCCTGAATGTTACCTATTCGCTAACCCTAAACCTAACCCTAAACCTAACCCTAACCCCAATCCTACACCTTACCCTAATCCGTACTGTAATCCTAACCCGTACCCTATACTAATCCGTGCCCTGACACATACATGGACCATAACACTTTTCTGTAACCTCACCTGTACCCTAAACCTTACATTTCGCCAACCCTAACCGTAGCCCTAAAGCTAAATCTAACTCCAACCCTACACCTTACCCTAACACGTACACTAACCTTAACCCGTACACTAACACTGACCCATTCCCGCAAATGTATTTTGACCCTAAAACATTTCCGTACCCTCCCCTGTAACCTAAACCTCACCCGGTCACTAACCCTAACCCTAGCTCTAAATCTAACCTTAACGCCAACCCTACACCTTACCCTAAACAATACCCTAAACCTAAACCGTACACTGACACTAACCAGTGCCCTGAAACGTACCCTGACCCTAACACTTTTCCATACCCTCACCTGCATGCTAAACCTAATCGTTAGGTAACCCTAACTGTAGACTTAAACCTAACCCTAACACCAACCCTACACCCTATTCTAACCCGTACCCTATATTTAACCCTAACACTAACCCATGCCCTCACACGTACTTTGACACTAAAACGTCTCCATACACTCACATGTACCATAAGCCTTAATCATTCACTAAACCTATCCCTAACCCTAACGCCAACCCTAACCATTACCCTAACCCATACCCTAATCCTAACCATACATTAACACTAACACGTTTCCTAACACATAACCTGACCCAAATGCTTTTCCGTACCCTCAACTGTACCCTAAAACTTACCCGTTCACTAACCCTAAGCCTAGCCCTAAACCTAACCCTAACCCCAACCCCACACCTTACCCTAAACTGTACGCTAATCCTGACACGTACACTGACACTAACAGTTGTCCTAACACATACCCTGACTCTAAAAGGTTTCCGTACCCTCACCTGTACCCTGAACCTTACTGGTTCACTAACCGTAACCTAGCCCTAAACATAACGCTAACACCAACCCTACACTATACCCTAACCTGTACACTAATCTTGACCCATACACCAAAATTATGCAATGCCATCACACGTACTTTGACACTAACACGTATCCGTACACTCATGTACCATAAAACTTACCTGTTCGCTAACTCTAACCGTAGCCCTAAACTTAACCCTAACGCCAACCCTACACATTACCCTAACCCGTACCCTAATCCTAACCCATACACTAACACTACACGTGCCCTAACAGGTACCCTGACCATACAGTTTTCCGTACACTCACCTGTACCCTAAACCATACCGTTTGCTATCCTTAACCCTAGACCTAAACGTAAAGCTAACCCCATCCCTAAACATTACCCTAACGCGTAACCAATCCTAACCAGTACACTAACACTAATCCGTGCCTTAACACTTACCCTGACCCTAACACTTTTCCATACCCACACCTGAACCCTAAACCTTACCATTCACTAACCCTAACCCTAGGTCTAAACCTAACCCTAAACGCAACCCCAACCCTACACCTAACCCTAACATGTACCGTAATCCTAATCCTTAAACTAACACTAAGCTGTGCCCTAACACGAACCCTGGCCCTAACGCATTTCCATACGCTCACCTGTACTCTAATGTTACCTATTCGCTAACCCTAACACTAGTCCTAAACATAAACCTAATCCCAACCCTACACCTTACCCTAACCCATACCCTAATCATAACCTATACACTAACACTAACTCGTGCCCTAACACCTACCCTAACCCTACCCCTAACCCTACCCCTAACCCTAACCCTAACCCTAACACTAACCCTAACACTAACGCTAAACTTTACCATTTGTTAACCATAACCCAAGCCCCAAACCTAAACCTAAGTACAACCCTACTCCTTACCCTAACATGTACACTAATCTTAACCCGTACACTAACACTAACCCAATACCGCACACGTACTTTGACAATAAGACATTTCCATATGCTCAGCTGTAACCTAAACCTTACGCATTCACTAAACTTAACCCCAACCCTAACACTAACCATAACGCCAACCCTACCAATTACCCTAATCCGTACCCTAATCCTAACCTGTAAACCCACACTAAACCCTGCCCTAACACGTACCCTGACCCTAACACTTTTCCGTAACCTTACCTGTAACCTACACCTTACCGTTCGCTAACCCTAACCCTAGCCCTAAACGTAGACCAAACCCCAACCGTACACCTTACCCTAACCCGTATGCTAATCCTAAGCCATACACTAACACTGACACGTGTCCTAACACATACACTAACCCTAACACTTTTCTGTACCATCACCTGTACCCTAAACCTGACATTTCCCTAACCCTAACCCTAGCCATAAAGCTAACCCTAACCCTAACCCCAAACCTAAACCTTACCCAAACCGTACCCTAATCCTAACCAGTATACTAATACTAAGCCATGTCCTGACACGTACCCTGACCCTAACACTTTTCCGTACCCTCACCTGTACCCTAAACCTTACCCATTCGCTAACCCTAACCCTAGCCCTAGCCCTAGCCCTAACCCTAACCCCAACTCTACCCCTTACCCTCACCCGTACCCTAATCCCAACCCATACACTAACATTAACCCATGCCCTAACACGTACCCTGACCCTAACACTTTTCCGTATCCTCTCCTGTACCCTAAATCTTACAGTTCGCTAACCCTAACCCTAGCCCTAAACAGAACTCTCACACCAACCTCACAGCATACCCTAACCTGTACACTAAACTTAACCCGTACAAAAAAACTAACCCATGCCCTCACATGTACTTTGACGGTAACACGTTTCCGTACGCTCCCGTGTACCGTAAACCTTACCCGTTTGCTAACTCTAACCCTAGCCCTAACCCTAACCATAACAACAACCCTACCCATTTCCCTAACCTGTATCCTAATCCTTACCCGTACACTAACACTAATCCATGCCCTAACACGTACCCTGACCCTAACACTTTTCCATACCCACTCCTGTACCCTAAATCTTACCATTCACTAACCCTAACCCTATGTCTAAACCTAACCCTAACCCCAACCCTACACCTAACCCTTACACGTACCCTAATCCGAATCCGTACACTAACACTAACCTGTGCCCTAACATGAACCCTGACCCTAACTCGTTTCCATTAGCTCACCTGTACCCTAAATGTTACCTATTCGCTAACCCTAACCCCAACCCTACTCCTAAACATAACCCCAACCCTACACCTTTCCCTAACCCATACCCTAATCCTGACCCGTACACTAACACTAACCCGTGCCCTAACACGTACCCTGACCCTAACACTTTTCCGTATCCTCTCCAGTACCCTAAATCTTACCGTTCGCTAAACCTAGCCCTTTCCCTAAACATAACGCTAACACCCACCTTACACCATACACTAACCCATACACTAATCTTACCCCGTACACCAAAATGAAACAATGCCCTCACATGTACTTTGACACTAACACGTTTCCGTACCCTCCTGTGTACCGACAACCTTACCTGTTCGCTAACACTAACCCTAGGTCTAAGCCTAACACTATCCACAACCCTACACAAAATCCTAAGCCGTACCCTAATCCTAATCCGTACAATAACACTAACCTGTGCCCTAACACCAAGCCTGACCCTAACTCGTTTCCAAATGCTTACCTGTACCCTGAATGTTACCTATTCGCTAACCCTAAACCTAACCCTAAACCTAACCCTAACCCCAATCCTACACCTTACCCTAATCCGTACTGTAATCCTAACCCGTACCCTATACTAATCCGTGCCCTGACACATACATGGACCATAACACTTTTCTGTAACCTCACCTGTACCCTAAACCTTACATTTCGCCAACCCTAACCGTAGCCCTAAAGCTAAATCTAACTCCAACCCTACACCTTACCCTAACACGTACACTAACCTTAACCCGTACACTAACACTGACCCATTCCCGCAAATGTATTTTGACCCTAAAACATTTCCGTACCCTCCCCTGTAACCTAAACCTCACCCGGTCACTAACCCTAACCCTAGCTCTAAATCTAACCTTAACGCCAACCCTACACCTTACCCTAAACAATACCCTAAACCTAAACCGTACACTGACACTAACCAGTGCCCTGAAACGTACCCTGACCCTAACACTTTTCCATACCCTCACCTGCATGCTAAACCTAATCGTTAGGTAACCCTAACTGTAGACTTAAACCTAACCCTAACACCAACCCTACACCCTATTCTAACCCGTACCCTATATTTAACCCTAACACTAACCCATGCCCTCACACGTACTTTGACACTAAAACGTCTCCATACACTCACATGTACCATAAGCCTTAATCATTCACTAAACCTATCCCTAACCCTAACGCCAACCCTAACCATTACCCTAACCCATACCCTAATCCTAACCATACATTAACACTAACACGTTTCCTAACACATAACCTGACCCAAATGCTTTTCCGTACCCTCAACTGTACCCTAAAACTTACCCGTTCACTAACCCTAAGCCTAGCCCTAAACCTAACCCTAACCCCAACCCCACACCTTACCCTAAACTGTACGCTAATCCTGACACGTACACTGACACTAACAGTTGTCCTAACACATACCCTGACTCTAAAAGGTTTCCGTACCCTCACCTGTACCCTGAACCTTACTGGTTCACTAACCGTAACCTAGCCCTAAACATAACGCTAACACCAACCCTACACTATACCCTAACCTGTACACTAATCTTGACCCATACACCAAAATTATGCAATGCCATCACACGTACTTTGACACTAACACGTATCCGTACACTCATGTACCATAAAACTTACCTGTTCGCTAACTCTAACCGTAGCCCTAAACTTAACCCTAACGCCAACCCTACACATTACCCTAACCCGTACCCTAATCCTAACCCATACACTAACACTACACGTGCCCTAACAGGTACCCTGACCATACAGTTTTCCGTACACTCACCTGTACCCTAAACCATACCGTTTGCTATCCTTAACCCTAGACCTAAACGTAAAGCTAACCCCATCCCTAAACATTACCCTAACGCGTAACCAATCCTAACCAGTACACTAACACTAATCCGTGCCTTAACACTTACCCTGACCCTAACACTTTTCCATACCCACACCTGAACCCTAAACCTTACCATTCACTAACCCTAACCCTAGGTCTAAACCTAACCCTAAACGCAACCCCAACCCTACACCTAACCCTAACATGTACCGTAATCCTAATCCTTAAACTAACACTAAGCTGTGCCCTAACACGAACCCTGGCCCTAACGCATTTCCATACGCTCACCTGTACTCTAATGTTACCTATTCGCTAACCCTAACACTAGTCCTAAACATAAACCTAATCCCAACCCTACACCTTACCCTAACCCATACCCTAATCATAACCTATACACTAACACTAACTCGTGCCCTAACACCTACCCTAACCCTACTCCTAACCCTACCCCTACCCCTACCCCTAACCCTAACACTAACGCTAAACTTTACCATTTGTTAACCATAACCCAAGCCCCAAACCTAAACCTAACTACAACCCTACTCCTTACCCTAACATGTACACTAATCTTAACCCGTACACTAACACTAACCCAATACTGCACACGTACTTTGACAATAAGACATTTCCATATGCTCAGCTGTAACCTAAACCTTACGCATTCACTAAACTTAACCCCACCCCTAACACTAACCATAACGCCAACCCTACCAATTACCCTAACCCGTACCCTAATCCTAACCTGTAAACCCACACTAAACCCTGCCCTAACACGTACCCTGACCCTAACACTTTTCCGTAACCTTACCTGTAACCTACACCTTACCGTTCGCTAACCCTAACCCTAGCCCTAAACGTAGACCAAACCCCAACCGTACACCTTACCCTAACCCGTATGCTAATCCTAAGCCATACACTAACACTGACACGTGTCCTAACACATACACTAACCCTAACACATTTCTGTACCATCACCTGTACCCTAAACCTGACATTTCGCTAACCCTAACCCTAGCCATAAAGCTAACCCTAACCCTAACCCCAACCCTAAACCTTACCCAAACCGTACCCTAATCCTAACCAGTATACTAATACTAAGCCATGTCCTGACACGTACCCTGACCCTAACACTTTTCCGTACCCTCACCTGTACCCTAAACCTTACCCATTCGCTAACCCTAACCCTAGCCCTAGCCCTAGCCCTAACCCTAACCCCAATCCTACCCCTTACCCTCACCCGTACCCTAATCCCAACCCATACACTAACATTAACCCATGCCCTAACACGTACCCTGACCCTAACACTTTTCCGTATCCTCTCCTGTACCTTAAATCTTACAGTTCGCTAACCCTAACCCTAGCCCTAAACATAACTCTCACACCAACCTCACAGCATACCCTAACCCGTACACTAAACTTAACCCGTACTACAAAACTAACCCATGCCCTCACATGTACTTTGACGGTAACACGTTTCCGTACGCTCCCGTGTACCGTAAACCTTACCCGTTTGCTAACTCTAACCCTAGCCCTAACCCTAACCATAACAACAACCCTACCCATTTCCCTAAACTGTACCCTAATCCTTACCCGTACACTAACACTAATCCATGCCCTAACACGTACCCTGACCCTAACACTTTTCCATACCCACTCCTGTACCCTAAATCTTACCATTCACTAACCCTAACCCTATGTCTAAACCTAACCCTAACCCCAACCCTACACCTAACCCTAACACGTACCCTAATCCGAATCCGTACACTAACACTAACCTGTGCCCTAACATGAACCCTGACCCTAACTCATTTCCATAAGCTCACCTGTACCCTAAATGTTACCTATTCACTAACCCTAACCCCAACCCTACACCTAAACATAACCCCAACCCTACACCTTTCCCTAACCCATACCCTAATCCTGACCCGTACACTAACACTAACCCGTGCCCTAACACGTACCCTGACCCTAACACTTTTCCGTATCCTCTCCAGTACCCTAAATCTTACCGTTCGCTAAACCTAGCCCTTTCCCTAAACATAACGCTAACACCCACCTTACACCATACACTAACCCATACACTAATCTTACCCCGTACACCAAAATGAAGCAATGCCCTCACATGTACTTTGACACTAACACGTTTCCGTACCCTCCTGTGTACCGACAACCTTACCTGTTCGCTAACACTAACCCTAGGTCTAAACCTAACACTATCCACAACCCTACACAAAATCCTAAGCCGTACCCTAATCCTAATCCGTACAATAACACTAACCTGTGCCCTAACACCAAGCCTGACCCTAACTCGTTTCCATATGCTTACCTGTACCCTGAATGTTACCTATTCGCTAACGTTAACCCTAACCCTAAACCTAACCCTAACCCCAATCCTACACCTTACCCTAATCCGTACTGTAATCCTAACCCGTACCCTATACTAATCCGTGCCCTGACACATACATGGACCATAACACTTTTCTGTAACCTCACCTGTACCCTAAACCTTACATTTCGCCAACCCTAACCGTAGCCCTAAAGCTAAATCTAACTCCAACCCTACACCTTACCCTAACACGTACACTAATCTTAACCCGTACACTAACACTGACCCATTCCCGCAAATGTATTTTGACCCTAAAACATTTCCGTACCCTCCCCTGTAACCTAAACCTTACCCGGTCGCTAACCCTAACCCTAGCTCTAAATCTAACCTTAACGCCAACCCTACACCTTACCCTAAACAATACCCTAAACTTAAACCGTACACTGACACTAACCAGTGCCCTGAAACGTACCCTGACCCTAACACTTTTCCATACCCTCACCTGCACGCTAAACCTAATCGTTAGGTAACCCTAACTGTAGACTTAAACCTAACCCTAACACCAACCCTACACCCTATTCTAACCCGTACCCTATATTTAACCCTAACACTAACCCATGCCCTCACACGTACTTTGACACTAAAACGTCTCCATACACTCACATGTACCATAAGCCTTAATCATTCACTAAACCTATCCCTAACCCTAACGCCAACCCTAACCATTACCCTAACCCATACCCTAATCCTAACCATACATTAACACTAACACGTTTCCTAACACATAACCTGACCCAAATGCTTTTCCGTACCCTCAACTGTACCCTAAAACTTACCCGTTCACTAACCCTAAGCCTAGCCCTAAACCTAACCCTAACCCCAACCCCACACCTTACCCTAAACTGTACGCTAATCCTGACACGTACACTGACACTAACAGTTGTCCTAACACATACCCTGACTCTAAAAGGTTTCCGTACCCTCACCTGTACCCTGAACCTTACTGGTTCACTAACCGTAACCTAGCCCTAAACATAACGCTAACACCAACCCTACACTATACCCTAACCTGTACACTAATCTTGACCCATACACCAAAATTATGCAATGCCATCACACGTACTTTGACACTAACACGTATCCGTACACTCATGTACCATAAAACTTACCTGTTCGCTAACTCTAACCGTAGCCCTAAACTTAACCCTAACGCCAACCCTACACATTACCCTAACCCGTACCCTAATCCTAACCCATACACTAACACTACACGTGCCCTAACAGGTACCCTGACCATAACAGTTTTCCGTACACTCACCTGTACCCTAAACCATACCGTTTGCTATCCTTAACCCTAGACCTAAACGTAAAGCTAACCCCATCCCTAAACCTTACCCTAACGCGTACCCAATCCTAACCAGTACACTAACACTAATCCGTGCCTTAACACTTACCCTGACCCTAACACTTTTCCATACCCACACCTGAACCCTAAACCTTACCATTCACTAACCCTAACCCTAGGTCTAAACCTAACCCTAAACGCAACCCCAACCCTACACCTAACCCTAACATGTACCGTAATCCTAATCCTTAAACTAACACTAAGCTGTGCCCTAACACGAACCCTGGCCCTAACGCATTTCCATACGCTCACCTGTACTCTAATGTTACCTATTCGCTAACCCTAACACTAGTCCTAAACATAAACCTAATCCCAACCCTACACCTTACCCTAACCCATACCCTAATCATAACCTATACACTAACACTAACTCGTGCCCTAACACCTACCCTAACCCTACCCCTAACCCTACCCCTACACCTAACCCTAACCCTAACACTAACGCTAAACTTTACCATTTGTTAACCATAACCCAAGCCCCAAACCTAAACCTAACTACAACCCTACTCCTTACCCTAACATGTACACTAATCTTAACCCGTACACTAACACTAACCCAATACTGCACACGTACTTTGACAATAAGACATTTCCATATGCTCAGCTGTAACCTAAACCTTACGCATTCACTAAACTTAACCCCACCCCTAACACTAACCATAACGCCAACCCTACCAATTACCCTAACCCGTACCCTAATCCTAACCTGTAAACCCACACTAAACCCTGCCCTAACACGTACCCTGACCCTAACACTTTTCCGTAACCTTACCTGTAACCTACACCTTACCGTTCGCTAACCCTAACCCTAGCCCTAAACGTAGACCAAACCCCAACCGTACACCTTACCCTAACCCGTATGCTAATCCTAAGCCATACACTAACACTGACACGTGTCCTAACACATACACTAACCCTAACACTTTTCTGTACCATCACCTGTACCCTAAACCTGACATTTCGCTAACCCTAACCCTAGCCATAAAGCTAACCCTAACCCTAACCCCAACCCTAAACCTTACCCAAACCGTACCCTAATCCTAACCAGTATACTAATACTAAGCCATGTCCTGACACGTACCCTGACCCTAACACTTTTCCGTACCCTCACCTGTACCCTAAACCTTACCCATTCGCTAACCCGAACCCTAGCCCTAGCCCTAGCCCTAACCCTAACCCCAACCCTACCCCTTACCCTCACCCGTACCCTAATCCCAACCCATACACTAACATTAACCCATGCCCTAACACGTACCCTGACCCTAACACTTTTCCGTATCCTCTCCTGTACCCTAAATCTTACAGTTCGCTAACCCTAACCCTAGCCCTAAACATAACTCTCACACCAACCTCACAGCATACCCTAACCTGTACACTAAACTTAACCCGTACAAAAAAACTAACCCATGCCCTCACATGTACTTTGACGGTAACACGTTTCCGTACGCTCCCGTGTACTGTAAACCTTACCCGTTTGCTAACTCTAACCCTAGCCCTAACCCTAACCATAACAACAACCCTACCCATTTCCCTAACCTGTACCCTAATCCTTACCCGTACACTAACACTAATCCATGCCCTAACACGTACCCTGACCCTAACACTTTTCCATACCCACTCCTGTACCCTAAATCTTACCATTCACTAACCCTAACCCTATGTCTAAACCTAACCCTAACCCCAACCCTACACCTAACCCTAACACGTACCCTAATCCGAATCCGTACACTAACACTAACCTGTGCCCTAACATGAACCCTGACACTAACTCATTTCCATAAGCTCACCTATACCCTAAACCTTACCCATTCGCTAACCCTAACCCTAGCCCTAGCCCTAGCCCTAACACTAACCCCAACCCTACCCCTTACCCTCACCCGTACCCTAATCCCAACCCATACACTAACATTAACCCATGCCCTAACACGTACCCTGACCCTAACACTTTTCCGTATCCTCTCCTGTACCTTAAATCTTACAGTTCGCTAACCCTAACCCTAGCCCTAAACATAACTCTCACACCAACCTCACAGCATACCCTAACCCGTACACTAAACTTAACCCGTACTACAAAACTAACCCATGCCCTCACATGTACTTTGACGGTAACACGTTTCCGTACGCTCCCGTGTACCGTAAACCTTACCCGTTTGCTAACTCTAACCCTAGCCCTAACCCTAACCATAACAACAACCCTACCCATTTCCCTAAACTGTACCCTAATCCTTACCCGTACACTAACACTAATCCATGCCCTAACACGTACCCTGACCCTAACACTTTTCCATACCCACTCCTGTACCCTAAATCTTACCATTCACTAACCCTAACCCTATGTCTAAACCTAACCCTAACCCCAACCCTACACCTAACCCTAACACGTACCCTAATCCGAATCCGTACACTAACACTAACCTGTGCCCTAACATGAACCCTGACCCTAACTCATTTCCATAAGCTCACCTGTACCCTAAATGTTACCTATTCACTAACCCTAACCCCAACCCTACACCTAAACATAACCCCAACCCTACACCTTTCCCTAACCCATACCCTAATCCTGACCCGTACACTAACACTAACCCGTGCCCTAACACGTACCCTGACCCTAACACTTTTCCGTATCCTCTCCAGTACCCTAAATCTTACCGTTCGCTAAACCTAGCCCTTTCCCTAAACATAACGCTAACACCCACCTTACACCATACACTAACCCATACACTAATCTTACCCCGTACACCAAAATGAAGCAATGCCCTCACATGTACTTTGACACTAACACGTTTCCGTACCCTCCTGTGTACCGACAACCTTACCTGTTCGCTAACACTAACCCTAGGTCTAAACCTAACACTATCCACAACCCTACACAAAATCCTAAGCCGTACCCTAATCCTAATCCGTACAATAACACTAACCTGTGCCCTAACACCAAGCCTGACCCTAACTCGTTTCCATATGCTTACCTGTACCCTGAATGTTACCTATTCGCTAACGTTAACCCTAACCCTAAACCTAACCCTAACCCCAATCCTACACCTTACCCTAATCCGTACTGTAATCCTAACCCGTACCCTATACTAATCCGTGCCCTGACACATACATGGACCATAACACTTTTCTGTAACCTCACCTGTACCCTAAACCTTACATTTCGCCAACCCTAACCGTAGCCCTAAAGCTAAATCTAACTCCAACCCTACACCTTACCCTAACACGTACACTAATCTTAACCCGTACACTAACACTGACCCATTCCCGCAAATGTATTTTGACCCTAAAACATTTCCGTACCCTCCCCTGTAACCTAAACCTTACCCGGTCGCTAACCCTAACCCTAGCTCTAAATCTAACCTTAACGCCAACCCTACACCTTACCCTAAACAATACCCTAAACTTAAACCGTACACTGACACTAACCAGTGCCCTGAAACGTACCCTGACCCTAACACTTTTCCATACCCTCACCTGCACGCTAAACCTAATCGTTAGGTAACCCTAACTGTAGACTTAAACCTAACCCTAACAGCAACCCTACACCCTATTCTAAACCGTACCCTATATTTAACCCTAACACTAACCCATGCCCTCACACGTACTTTGACACTAAAACGTCTCCATACACTCACATGTACCATAAGCCTTAATCATTCACTAAACCTATCCCTAACCCTAACGCCAACCCTAACCATTACCCTAACCCATACCCTAATCCTAACCATACATTAACACTAACACGTTTCCTAACACATAACCTGACCCAAATGCTTTTCCGTACCCTCAACTGTACCCTAAAACTTACCCGTTCACTAACCCTAAGCCTAGCCCTAAACCTAACCCTAACCCCAACCCCACACCTTACCCTAAACTGTACGCTAATCCTGACACGTACACTGACACTAACAGTTGTCCTAACACATACCCTGACTCTAAAAGGTTTCCGTACCCTCACCTGTACCCTGAACCTTACTGGTTCACTAACCGTAACCTAGCCCTAAACATAACGCTAACACCAACCCTACACTATACCCTAACCTGTACACTAATCTTGACCCATACACCAAAATTATGCAATGCCATCACACGTACTTTGACACTAACACGTATCCGTACACTCATGTACCATAAAACTTACCTGTTCGCTAACTCTAACCGTAGCCCTAAACTTAACCCTAACGCCAACCCTACACATTACCCTAACCCGTACCCTAATCCTAACCCATACACTAACACTACACGTGCCCTAACAGGTACCCTGACCATAACAGTTTTCCGTACACTCACCTGTACCCTAAACCATACCGTTTGCTATCCTTAACCCTAGACCTAAACGTAAAGCTAACCCCATCCCTAAACCTTACCCTAACGCGTACCCAATCCTAACCAGTACACTAACACTAATCCGTGCCTTAACACTTACCCTGACCCTAACACTTTTCCATACCCACACCTGAACCCTAAACCTTACCATTCACTAACCCTAACCCTAGGTCTAAACCTAACCCTAAACGCAACCCCAACCCTACACCTAACCCTAACATGTACCGTAATCCTAATCCTTAAACTAACACTAAGCTGTGCCCTAACACGAACCCTGGCCCTAACGCATTTCCATACGCTCACCTGTACTCTAATGTTACCTATTCGCTAACCCTAACACTAGTCCTAAACATAAACCTAATCCCAACCCTACACCTTACCCTAACCCATACCCTAATCATAACCTATACACTAACACTAACTCGTGCCCTAACACCTACCCTAACCCTACCCCTAACCCTACCCCTACACCTAACCCTAACCCTAACACTAACGCTAAACTTTACCATTTGTTAACCATAACCCAAGCCCCAAACCTAAACCTAACTACAACCCTACTCCTTACCCTAACATGTACACTAATCTTAACCCGTACACTAACACTAACCCAATACTGCACACGTAGTTTGACAATAAGACATTTCCATATGCTCAGCTGTAACCTAAACCTTACGCATTCACTAAACTTAACCCCACCCCTAACACTAACCATAACGCCAACCCTACCAATTACCCTAACCCGTACCCTAATCCTAACCTGTAAACCCACACTAAACCCTGCCCTAACACGTACCCTGACCCTAACACTTTTCCGTAACCTTACCTGTAACCTACACCTTACCGTTCGCTAACCCTAACCCTAGCCCTAAACGTAGACCAAACCCCAACCGTACACCTTACCCTAACCCGTATGCTAATCCTAAGCCATACACTAACACTGACACGTGTCCTAACACATACACTAACCCTAACACTTTTCTGTACCATCACCTGTACCCTAAACCTGACATTTCGCTAACCCTAACCCTAGCCATAAAGCTAACCCTAACCCTAACCCCAACCCTAAACCTTACCCAAACCGTACCCTAATCCTAACCAGTATACTAATACTAAGCCATGTCCTGACACGTACCCTGACCCTAACACTTTTCCGTACCCTCACCTGTACCCTAAACCTTACCCATTCGCTAACCCGAACCCTAGCCCTAGCCCTAGCCCTAACCCTAACCCCAACTCTACCCCTTACCCTCACCCGTACCCTAATCCCAACCCATACACTAACATTAACCCATGCCCTAACACGTACCCTGACCCTAACACTTTTCCGTATCCTCTCCTGTACCCTAAATCTTACAGTTCGCTAACCCTAACCCTAGCCCTAAACATAACTCTCACACCAACCTCACAGCATACCCTAACCTGTACACTAAACTTAACCCGTACAAAAAAACTAACCCATGCCCTCACATGTACTTTGACGGTAACACGTTTCCGTACGCTCCCGTGTACTGTAAACCTTACCCGTTTGCTAACTCTAACCCTAGCCCTAACCCTAACCATAACAACAACCCTACCCATTTCCCTAACCTGTACCCTAATCCTTACCCGTACACTAACACTAATCCATGCCCTAACACGTACCCTGACCCTAACACTTTTCCATACCCACTCCTGTACCCTAAATCTTACCATTCACTAACCCTAACCCTATGTCTAAACCTAACCCTAACCCCAACCCTACACCTAACCCTAACACGTACCCTAATCCGAATCCGTACACTAACACTAACCTGTGCCCTAACATGAACCCTGACACTAACTCATTTCCATAAGCTCACCTATACCCTAAACCTTACCCATTCGCTAACCCTAACCCTAGCCCTAGCCCTAGCCCTAACACTAACCCCAACCCTACCCCTTACCCTCACCCGTACCCTAATCCCAACCCATACACTAACATTAACCCATGCCCTAACACGTACCCTGACCCTAACACTTTTCCGTATCCTCTCCTGTACCTTAAATCTTACAGTTCGCTAACCCTAACCCTAGCCCTAAACATAACTCTCACACCAACCTCACAGCATACCCTAACCCGTACACTAAACTTAACCCGTACTACAAAACTAACCCATGCCCTCACATGTACTTTGACGGTAACACGTTTCCGTACGCTCCCGTGTACCGTAAACCTTACCCGTTTGCTAACTCTAACCCTAGCCCTAACCCTAACCATAACAACAACCCTACCCATTTCCCTAAACTGTACCCTAATCCTTACCCGTACACTAACACTAATCCATGCCCTAACACGTACCCTGACCCTAACACTTTTCCATACCCACTCCTGTACCCTAAATCTTACCATTCACTAACCCTAACCCTATGTCTAAACCTAACCCTAACCCCAACCCTACACCTAACCCTAACACGTACCCTAATCCGAATCCGTACACTAACACTAACCTGTGCCCTAACATGAACCCTGACCCTAACTCATTTCCATAAGCTCACCTGTACCCTAAATGTTACCTATTCACTAACCCTAACCCCAACCCTACACCTAAACATAACCCCAACCCTACACCTTTCCCTAACCCATACCCTAATCCTGACCCGTACACTAACACTAACCCGTGCCCTAACACGTACCCTGACCCTAACACTTTTCCGTATCCTCTCCAGTACCCTAAATCTTACCGTTCGCTAAACCTAGCCCTTTCCCTAAACATAACGCTAACACCCACCTTACACCATACACTAACCCATACACTAATCTTACCCCGTACACCAAAATGAAGCAATGCCCTCACATGTACTTTGACACTAACACGTTTCCGTACCCTCCTGTGTACCGACAACCTTACCTGTTCGCTAACACTAACCCTAGGTCTAAACCTAACACTATCCACAACCCTACACAAAATCCTAAGCCGTACCCTAATCCTAATCCGTACAATAACACTAACCTGTGCCCTAACACCAAGCCTGACCCTAACTCGTTTCCATATGCTTACCTGTACCCTGAATGTTACCTATTCGCTAACCCTAACCCTAACCCTAAACCTAACCCTAACCCCAATCCTACACCTTACCCTAATCCGTACTGTAATCCTAACCCGTACCCTATACTAATCCGTGCCCTGACACATACATGGACCATAACACTTTTCTGTAACCTCACCTGTACCCTAAACCTTACATTTCGCCAACCCTAACCGTAGCCCTAAAGCTAAATCTAACTCCAACCCTACACCTTACCCTAACACGTACACTAATCTTAACCCGTACACTAACACTGACCCATTCCCGCAAATGTATTTTGACCCTAAAACATTTCCGTACCCTCCCCTGTAACCTAAACCTTACCCGGTCGCTAACCCTAACCCTAGCTCTAAATCTAACCTTAACGCCAACCCTACACCTTACCCTAAACAATACCCTAAACCTAAACCGTACACTGACACTAACCAGTGCCCTGAAACGTACCCTGACCCTAACACTTTTCCATACCCTCACCTGCACGCTAAACCTAATCGTTAGGTAACCCTAACTGTAGACTTAAACCTAACCCTAACAGCAACCCTACACCCTATTCTAAACCGTACCCTATATTTAACCCTAACACTAACCCATGCCCTCACACGTACTTTGACACTAAAACGTCTCCATACACTCACATGTACCATAAGCCTTAATCATTCACTAAACCTATCCCTAACCCTAACGCCAACCCTAACCATTACCCTAACCCATACCCTAATCCTAACCATACATTAACACTAACACGTTTCCTAACACATAACCTGACCCAAATGCTTTTCCGTACCCTCAACTGTACCCTAAAACTTACCCGTTCACTAACCCTAAGCCTAGCCCTAAACCTAACCCTAACCCCAACCCCACACCTTACCCTAAACTGTACGCTAATCCTGACACGTACACTGACACTAACAGGTGTCCTAACACATACCCTGACTCTAAAAGGTTTCCGTACCCTCACCTGTACCCTGAACCTTACTGGTTCACTAACCGTAACCTAGCCCTAAACATAACGCTAACACCAACCCTACACTATACCCTAACCTGTACACTAATCTTGACCCATACACCAAAATTATGCAATGCCATCACACGTACTTTGACACTAACACGTATCCGTACACTCATGTACCATAAAACTTACCTGTTCGCTAACTCTAACCGTAGCCCTAAACTTAACCCTAACGCCAACCCTACACATTACCCTAACCCGTACCCTAATCCTAACCCATACACTAACACTACACGTGCCCTAACAGGTACCCTGACCATAACAGTTTTCCGTACACTCACCTGTACCCTAAACCATACCGTTTGCTATCCTTAACCCTAGACCTAAACGTAAAGCTAACCCCATCCCTAAACCTTACCGTAACGCGTACCCAATCCTAACCAGTACACTAACACTAATCCATGCCTTAACACTTACCCTGACCCTAACACTTTTCCCTACCCACACCTGAACCCTAAACCTTACCATTCACTAACCCTAACCCTAGGTCTAAACCTAACCCTAAATGCAACCCCAACCCTACACCTAACCCTAACATGTACCGTAATCCTAATCCTTAAACTAACACTAAGCTGTGCCCTAACACGAACCCTGGCCCTAACGCATTTCCATACGCTCACCTGTACTCTAATGTTACCTATTCGCTAACCCTAACACTAGTCCTAAACATAAACCTAATCCCAACCCTACACCTTACCCTAACCCATACCCTAATCATAACCTATACACTAACACTAACTCGTGCCCTAACACCTACCCTAACCCTACCCCTAAACCTACCCCTACCCCTAACCCTAACCCTAACACTAACGCTAAACTTTACGATTTGTTAACCATAACCCAAGCCGCAAACCTAAACCTAACTACAACCCTACTCCTTACCCTAACATGTACACTAATCTTAACCCGTACACTAACACTAACCCAATACTGCACACGTACTTTGACAATAAGACATTTCCATATGCTCAGCTGTAACCTAAACCTTACGCATTCACTAAACTTAACCCCACCCCTAACACTAACCATAACGCCAACCCTACCAATTACCCTAACCCGTACCCTAATCCTAACCTGTAAACCCACACTAAACCCTGCCCTAACACGTACCCTGACCCTAACACTTTTCCGTAACCTTACCTGTAACCTACACCTTACCGTTCACTAACCCTAACCCTAGCCCTAAACGTAGACCAAACCCCAACCGTACACCTTACCCTAACTCGTATGCTAATCCTAAGCCATACACTAACACTGACACGTGTCCTAACACATACACTAACCCTAACACTTTTCTGTACCAACACCTGTACCCTAAACCTGACATTTCGCTAACCCTAACCCTAGCCATAAAGCTAACCCTAACCCTAACCCCAACCCTAAACCTTACCCAAACCGTACCCTAATCCTAACCAGTATACTAATACTAAGCCATGTCCTGACACGTACCCTGACCCTAACACTTTTCCGTACCCTCACCTGTACCCTAAACCTTACCCATTCGCTAACCCTAACCCTAGCCCTAGCCCTAGCCCTAACCCTAACCCCAACTCTACCCCTTACCCTCACCCGTACCCTAATCCCAACCCATACACTAACATTAACCCATGCCCTAACACGTACCCTGACCCTAACACTTTTCCGTATCCTCTCCTGTACCCTAAATCTTACAGTTCGCTAACCCTAACCCTAGCCCTAAACATAACTCTCACACCAACCTCACAGCATACCCTAACCTGTACACTAAACTTAACCCGTACAAAAAAACTAACACATGCCCTCACATGTACTTTGACGGTAACACGTTTCCGTACGCTCCCGTGTACCGTAAACCTTACCCGTTTGCTAACTCTAACCCTAGCCCTAACCCTAACCATAACAACAACCCTACCCATTTCCCTAACCTGTACCCTAATCCTTACCCGTACACTAACACTAATCCATGCCCTAACACGTACCCTGACCCTAACACTTTTCCATACCCACTCCTGTACCCTAAATCTTACCATTCACTAACCCTAACCCTATGTCTAAACCTAACCCTAACCCCAACCCTACACCTAACCCTAACACGTACCCTAATCCGAATCCGTACACTAACACTAACCTGTGCCCTAACATGAACCCTGACCCTAACTCATTTCCATAAGCTCACCTGTACCCTAAATGTTACCTATTCGCTAACCCTAACCCCAACCCTACTCCTAAACATAACCCCAACCCTACACCTTTCCCTAACCCATACCCTAATCCTGACCCGTACACTAACACTAACCCGTGCCCTAACACGTACCCTGACCCTAACACTTTTCCGTATCCTCTCCAGTACCCTAAATCTTACCGTTCGCTAAACCTAGCCCTTTCCCTAAATATAACGCTAACACCCACCTTACACCATACACTAACCCATACACTAATCTTACCCCGTACACCAAAATGAAACAATGCCCTCACATGTACTTTGACACTAACACGTTTCCGTACCCTCCTGTGTACCGACAACCTTACCTGTTCGCTAACACTAACCCTAGGTCTAAGCCTAACACTATCCACAACCCTACACAAAATCCTAAGCCGTACCCTAATCCTAATCCGTACAATAACACTAACCTGTGCCCTAACACCAAGCCTGACCCTAACTCGTTTCCATATGCTTACCTGTACCCTGAATGTTACCTATTCGCTAACCCTAACCCTAACCCTAAACCTAACCCTAAACCCAATCCTACACCTTACCCTAATCCGTACTGTAATCCTAACCCGTACCCTATACTAATCCGTGCCCTGACACATACATGGACCATAACACTTTTCTGTAACCTCACCTGTACCCTAAACCTTACATTTCGCCAACCCTAACCGTAGCCCTAAAGCTAAATCTAACTCCAACCCTACACCTTACCCTAACACGTACACTAATCTTAACCCGTACACTAACACTGACCCATTCCCGCAAATGTATTTTGACCCTAAAACATTTCCGTACCCTCCCCTGTAACCTAAACCTTACCCGGTCGCTAACCCTAACCCTAGCTCTAAATCTAACCTTAACGCCAACCCTACACCTTACCCTAAACAATACCCTAAACCTAAACCGTACACTGACACTAACCAGTGCCCTGAAACGTACCCTGACCCTAACACTTTTCCATACCCTCACCTGCACGCTAAACCTAATCGTTAGGTAACCCTAACTGTAGACTTAAACCTAACCCTAACACCAACCCTACACCCTATTCTAACCCGTACCCTATATTTAACCCTAACACTAACCCATGCCCTCACACGTACTTTGACACTAAAACGTCTCCATACACTCACATGTACCATAAGCCTTAATCATTCACTAAACCTATCCCTAACCCTAACGCCAACCCTAACCATTACCCTAACCCATACCCTAATCCTAACCATACATTAACACTAACACGTTTCCTAACACATAACCTGACCCAAATGCTTTTCCGTACCCTCAACTGTACCCTAAAACTTACCCGTTCACTAACCCTAAGCCTAGCCCTAAACCTAACCCTAACCCCAACCCCACACCTTACCCTAAACTGTACGCTAATCCTGACACGTACACTGACACTAACAGGTGTCCTAACACATACCCTGACTCTAAAAGTTTTCCGTACCCTCACCTGTACCCTGAACCTTACTGGTTCACTAACCGTAACCTAGCCCTAAACATAACGCTAACACCAACCCTACACTATACCCTAACCTGTACACTAATCTTGACCCATACACCAAAATTATGCAATGCCATCACACGTACTTTGACACTAACACGTATCCGTACACTCATGTACCATAAAACTTACCTGTTCGCTAACTCTAACCGTAGCCCTAAACTTAACCCTAACGCCAACCCTACACATTACCCTAACCCGTACCCTAATCCTAACCCATACACTAACACTACACGTGCCCTAACAGGTACCCTGACCATAACAGTTTTCCGTACACTCACCTGTACCCTAAACCATACCGTTTGCTATCCTTAACACTAGACCTAAACGTAAAGCTAACCCCATCCCTAAACCTTACCCTAACGCGTACCCAATCCTAACCAGTACACTAACACTAATCCATGCCTTAACACTTACCCTGACCCTAACACTTTTCCATACCCACACCTGAACCCTAAACCTTACCATTCACTAACCCTAACCCTAGGTCTAAACCTAACCCTAAACGCAACCCCAACCCTACACCTAACCCTAACATGTACCATAATCCTAATCCTTAAACTAACACTAAGCTGTGCCCTAACACGAACCCTGGCCCTAACGCATTTCCATACGCTCACCTGTACTCTAATGTTACCTATTCGCTAACCCTAACACTAGTCCTAAACATAAACCTAATCCCAACCCTACACCTTACCCTAACCCATACCCTAATCATAACCTATACACTAACACTAACTCGTGCCCTAACACCTACCCTAACCCTACCCCTAACCCTACCCCTACCCCTAACCCTAACCCTAACACTAACGCTAAACTTTACCATTTGTTAACCATAACCCAAGCCCCAAACCTAAACCTAACTACAACCCTACTCCTTACCCTAACATGTACACTAATCTTAACCCGTACACTAACACTAACCCAATACTGCACACGTACTTTGACAATAAGACATTTCCATATGCTCAGCTGTAACCTAAACCTTACGCATTCACTAAACTTAACCCCACCCCTAACACTAACCATAACGCCAACCCTACCAATTACCCTAATCCGTACCCTAATCCTAACCTGTAAACCCACACTAAACCCTGCCCTAACACGTACCCTGACCCTAACACTTTTCCGTAACCTTACCTGTAACCTACACCTTACCGTTCGCTAACCCTAACCCTAACCCTAGCCCTAAACGTAGACCAAACCCCAACCGTACACCTTACCCTAACCCGTATGCTAATCCTAAGCCATACACTAACACTGACACGTGTCCTAACACATACACTAACCCTAACACTTTTCTGTACCATCACCTGTACCCTAAACCTGACATTTCGCTAACCCTAACCCTAGCCATAAAGCTAACCCTAACCCTAACCCCAACCCTAAACCTTACCCAAACCGTACCCTAATCCTAACCAGTATACTAATACTAAGCCATGTCCTGACACGTACCCTGACCCTAACACTTTTCCGTACCCTCACCTGTACCCTAAACCTTACCTATTCGCTAACCCTAACCCTAGCCCTAGCCCTAGCCCTAACCCTAACCCCAACTCTACCCCTTACCCTCACCCGTACCCTAATCCCAACCCATACACTAACATTAACCCATGCCCTAACACGTACCCTGACCCTAACACTTTTCCGTATCCTCTCCTGTACCCTAAATCTTACAGTTCGCTAACCCTAACCCTAGCCCTAAACATAACTCTCACACCAACCTCACAGCATACCCTAACCTGTACACTAAACTTAACCCGTACAAAAAAACTAACCCATGCCCTCACATGTACTTTGATGGTAACACGTTTCCGTACGCTCCCGTGTACCGTAAACCTTACCCGTTTGCTAACTCTAACCCTAGCCCTAACCCTAACCATAACAACAACCCTACCCATTTCCCTAAACTGTACCCTAATCCTTACCCGTACACTAACACTAATCCATGCCCTAACACGTACCCTGACCCTAACACTTTTCCATACCCACTCCTGTACCCTAAATCTTACCATTCACTAACCCTAACCCTATGTCTAAACCTAACCCTAACCCCAACCCTACACCTAACCCTAACACGTACCCTAATCCGAATCCGTACACTAACACTAACCTGTGCCCTAACATGAACCCTGACCCTAACTCGTTTCCATAAGCTCACCTGTACCCTAAATGTTACCTATTCGCTAACCCTAACCCCAACCCTACTCCTAAACATAACCCCAACCCTACACCTTTCCCTAACCCATACCCTAATCCTGACCCGTACACTAACACTAACCCGTGCCCTAACACGTACCCTGACCCTAACACTTTTCCGTATCCTCTCCAGTACCCTAAATCTTACCGTTCGCTAAACCTAGCCCTTTCCCTAAACATAACGCTAACACCCACCTTACACCATACACTAACCCATACACTAATCTTACCCCGTACACCAAAATGAAACAATGCCCTCACATGTACTTTGACACTAACACGTTTCCGTACCCTCCTGTGTACCGACAACCTTACCTGTTCGCTAACACTAACCCTAGGTCTAAGCCTAACACTATCCACAACCCTACACAAAATCCTAAGCCGTACCCTAATCCTAATCCGTACAATAACACTAACCTGTGCCCTAACTCGTTTCCATATGCTTACCTGTACCCTGAATGTTACCTATTCGCTAACTCTAACCCTAACCCTAAACCTAACCCTAACCCCAATCCTACACCTTACCCTAATCCGTACTGTAATCCTAATCCGTACCCTATACTAATCCGTGCCCTGACACATACATGGACCATAACACTTTTCTGTAACCTCACCTGTAGCCTAAACCTTACATTTCGCCAACCCTAACCGTAGCCCTAAAGCTAAATCTAACTCCAACCCTACACCTTACCCTAACACGTACACTAATCTTAACCCGTACACTAACACTGACCCATTCCCGCAAATGTATTTTGACCCTAAAACATTTCCGTACCCTCCCCTGTAACCTAAACCTTACCCGGTCGCTAACCCTAACCCTAGCTCTAAATCTAACCTTAACGCCAACCCTACACCTTACCCTAAACAATACCCTAAACCTAAACCGTACACTGACACTAACCAGTGCCCTGAAACGTACCCTGACCCTAACACTTTTCCATACCCTCACCTGCACGCTAAACCTAATCGTTAGGTAACCCTAACTGTAGACTTAAACCTAACCCTAACACCAAACCTACACCCTATTCTAACCTGTACCCTATATTTAACCCTAACACTAACCCATGCCCTCACACGTACTTTGACACTAAAACGTCTCCATACACTCACATGTACCATAAGCCTTAATCATTCACTAAACCTATCCCTAACCCTAACGCCAACCCTAACCATTACCCTAACCCATACCCTAATCCTAACCATACATTAACACTAACACGTTTCCTAACACATAACCTGACCCAAATGCTTTTCCGTACCCTCAACTGTACCCTAAAACTTACCAGTTCACTAACCCTAAGCCTAGCCCTAAACCTAACCCTAACCCCAACCCCACACCTTACCCTAAACTGTACGCTAATCCTGACACGTACACTGACACTAACAGGTGTCCTAACACATACCCTGACTCTAAAAGTTTTCCGTACCCTCACCTGTACCCTGAACCTTAGTGGTTCACTAACCGTAACCTAGCCCTAAACATAACGCTAACACCAACCCCACACTATACCCTAACCTGTACACTAATCTTGACCCATACACCAAAATTATGCAATGCCATCACACGTACTTTGACACTAACAAGTTTTCGTACACTCATGTACCATAAAACTTACCTGTTCGCTAACTGTAACCGTAGCCCTAAACTTAACCCTAACGCCAACCCTACACATTACCCTAACACGTACCCTAATCCTAACCCATACACTAACACTACACGTGACCTAACAGGTACCCTGACCATAACAGTTTTCCGTACACTCACCTGTATCCTAAACCATACCGTTTGCTATCCTTAACCCTAGACCTAAACGTAAAGCTAAACCCATCCCTAAACCTTACCCTAACGCGTACCCAATCCTAACCAGTACACTAACACTAATCCGTGCCTTAACACTTACCCTGACCCTAACACTTTTCCATACCCACACCTGAACCCTAAACCTTACCATTCACTAACCCTAACCCTAGGTCTAAACCTAAAACTAAACGCAATCCCAACCCTACACCTAACCCTAACATGTACCATAATCCTAATCCTTAAACTAACACTAAGCTGTGCCCTAACACGAACCCTGGCCCTAACGCATTTCCATACGCTCACGTGTACTCTAATGTTACCTATTCGCTAACCCTAACACTAGTCCTAAACCTAAACCTAACCCCAACCCTACACCTTACCCTAACCCATCCCCTAATCATAACCCATACACTAACACTAACTCGTGCCCTAACACCTACACTAACCCTACCCCTAACCCTACCCCTAACCCTAACCCTAACCCTAACACTAACCCTAACACTAACCCTAAACTTTACCATTTGTTAACCATAACCCTAGCCCCAAACCTAAACCTAACTACAACCCTACTCCTTACCCTAACACGTACACTAATCTTAACCCGTACACTAACACTAACCCAATACCGCACACGTACTTTGATAATAAGACATTTCCATATGCTCAGCTGTAACCTAAACCTTACGCATTCACCAAACTTAACCCCACCCCTAACACTAACCATAACGCCAAACCTACCAATTACTCTAACCCGTACCCTAATCCTAACCTGTAAACCCACACTAAACCCTGCCCTAACACGTACCCTGACCCTAACACTTTTCCGTAACCTCACCTGTAACCTACACCTTACCGTTCGCTAACCCTAACCCTAGCCCTAAACCTAGACCAAACCCCAACCGTACACCTTACCCTAACCCGTATGCTAATCCTAAGCCATACACTAACACTGACACGTGTCCTAACACATACACTAACCCTAACACTTTTCTGTACCATCACCTGTACCCTAAACCTGACATTTCGCTAACCCTAACCCTAGCCATAAAGCTAACCCTAACCCTAACACCAACCCTAAACCTTACCCAAACCGTACCCTAATCCTAACCAGTATACTAATACTAAGCCATGTCCTGACACGTACCCTGACCCTAACACTTTTCCGTACCCTCACCTGTACCATAAACCTTACCCATTCGCTAACCCTAACCCTAGCCCTAGCCCTAGCCCTAACCCTAACCCCAACCCTACCCCTTACCCTCACCCGTACCCTAATCCCAACCCATACACTAACATTAACCCATGCCCTAACACGTACCCTTACCCTAACACTTTTCCGTATCCTCTCCTGTACCTTAAATCTTACAGTTCGCTAACCCTAACCCTAGCCCTAAACATAACTCTCACACCAACCTCACAGCATACCCTAACCCGTACACTAAACTTAACCCGTACAACAAAACTAACCCATGCCCTCACATGTACTTTGATGGTAACACGTTTCCGTACGCTCCCGTGTACCGTAAACCTTACCCGTTTGCTAACTCTAACCGTAGCCCTAACCCTAACCATAACAACAACCCTACACATTTCCCTAAACTGTACCCTAATCCTTACCCGTACACTAACACTAATCCATGCCCTAACACGTACCCTGACCCTAACACTTTTCCATACCCACTCCTGTACCCTAAATCTTACCATTCACTAACCCTAACCCTATGTCTAAACCTAACCCTAACCCGAACCCTACACCTAACCCTAACACGTACCCTAATCCGAATCCGTACACTAACACTAACCTGTGCCCTAACATGAACCCTGACCCTAAGTCATTTCCATAAGCTCACCTGTACCCTAAATGTTACCTATTCGCTAACCCTAACCCCAACCCTACACCTAAACATAACCCCAACCCTACACCTTTCCCTAACCCATACCCTAATCCTGACCCGTACACTAACACTAACCCGTGCCCTAACACGTACCCTGACCCTAACACTTTTCCGTATCCTCTCCAGTACCCTAAATCTTACCGTTCGCTAAACCTAGCCTTTTCCCTAAACATAACGCTAACACCCACCTTACACCATACACTAACCCATACACTAATCTTACCCCGTACACCAAAATGAAGCAATGCCCTCACATGTACTTTGACACTAACACGTTTCCGTACCCTCCTGTGTACCGACAACCTTACCTGTTCGCTAACACTAACCCTAGGTCTAAACCTAACACTATCCACAACCCTACACAAAATCCTAAGCCGTACCCTAATCCTAATCCGTACAATAACACTAACCTGTGCCCTAACACCAAGCCTGACCCTAACTCGTTTCCATATGCTTACCTGTACCCTGAATGTTACCTATTCGCTAACCCTAACCCTAACCCTAAACCTAACCCTAACCCCAATCCTACACCTTACCCTAATCCGTACTGTAATCCTAACCCGTACCCTATACTAATCCGTGCCCTGACACATACATGGACCATAACACTTTTCTGTAACCTCACCTGTACCCTAAACCTTACATTTCGCCAACCCTAACCGTAGCCCTAAAGCTAAATCTAACTCCAACCCTACACCTTACCCTAACACGTACACTAATCTTAACCCGTACACTAACACTGACCCATTCCCGCAAATGTATTTTGACCCTAAAACATTTCCGTACCCTCCCCTGTAACCTAAACCTTACCCAGTCGCTAACCCTAACCCTAGCTCTAAATCTAACCTTAACGCCAACCCTACACCTTACCCTAAACAATACCCTAAACCTAAACCGTACACTGACACTAACCAGTGCCCTGAAACGTACCCTGACCCTAACACTTTTCCATACCCTCACCTGCACGCTAAACCTAATCGTTAGGTAACCCTAACTGTAGACTTAAACCTAACCCTAACACCAACCCTACACCCTATTCTAACCCGTACCCTATATTTAACCCTAACACTAACCCATGCCCTCACACGTACTTTGACACTAAAACGTCTCCATACACTCACATGTACCATAAGCCTTAATCATTCACTAAACCTATCCCTAACCCTAACGCCAACCCTAACCATTACCCTAACCCATACCCTAATCCTAACCATACATTAACACTAACACGTTTCCTAACACATAACCTGACCCAAATGCTTTTCCGTACCCTCAACTGTACCCTAAAACTTACCCGTTCACTAACCCTAAGCCTAGCCCTAAACCTAACCCTAACCCCAACCCCACACCTTACCCTAAACTGTACGCTAATCCTGACACGTACACTGACACTAACAGGTGTCCTAACACATACCCTGACTCTAAAAGGTTTCCGTACCCTCACCTGTACCCTGAACCTTACTGGTTCACTAACCGTAACCTAGCCCTAAACATAACGCTAACACCAACCCTACACTATACCCTAACCTGTACACTAATCTTGACCCATACACCAAAATTATGCAATGCCATCACACGTACTTTGACACTAACAAGTTTCCGTACACTCATGTACCATAAAACTTACCTGTTCGCTAACTCTAACCGTAGCCCTAAACTTAACCCTAACGCCAACCCTACACATTACCCTAACCCGTACCCTAATCCTAACCCATACACTAACACTACACGTGACCTAACAGGTACCCTGACCATAACAGTTTTCCGTACACTCACCTGTACCCTAAACCATACCGTTTGCTATCCTTAACTCTAGACCTAAACGTAAAGCTAACCCCATCCCTAAACCTTACCCTAACGCGTACCCAATCCTAACCAGTACACTAACACTAATCCGTGCCTTAACACTTACCCTGACCCTAACACTTTTCCATACCCACACCTGAACCCTAAACCTTACCATTCACTAACCCTAACCCTAGGTCTAAACCTAACCCTAAACGCAACCCCAACCCTACACCTAACCCTAACATGTACCATAATCCTAATCCTTAAACTAACACTAAGCTGTGCCCTAACACGAACCCTGACCCTAACGCATTTCCATACGCTCACGTGTACTCTAATGTTACCTATTCGCTAACCCTAACACTAGTCCTAAACCTAAACCTAACCCCAACCCTACACCTTACCCTAACCCATCCCCTCATCATAACCATTACACTAACACTAACTCGTGCCCTAACACCTACCCTAACCCTACCCCTAACCCTACCCCTAACCCTAACCCTAACCCTAACACTAACCCTAACACTAACCCTAAACTTTACCATTTGTTAACCATAACCCTAGCCCCAAACCTAAACCTAACTACAACCCTACTCCTTACCCTAACACGTACACTAATCTTAACCCGTACACTAACACTAACCCAATACCGCACACGTACTTTGATAATAAGACATTTCCATATGCTCAGCTGTAACCTAAACCTTACGCATTCACTAAACTTAACCCCACCCCTAACACTAACCATAACGCCAAACCTACGAATTACTCTAACCCTTACCCTAATCCTAACCTGTAAACCCACACTAAACCCTGCCCTAACACGTACCCTGACCCTAACACTTTTCCGTAACCTCACCTGTAACCTACACCTTACCGTTCGCTAACCCTAACCCTAGCCCTAAACCTAGACCAAACCCCAACCGTACACCTTACCCTAACCCGTATGCTAATCCTAAGCCATACACTAACACTGACACGTGTCCTAACACATACACTAACCCTAACACTTTTCTGTACCATCACCTGTACCCTAAACCTGACATTTCGCTAACCCTAACCCTAGCCATAAAGCTAACCCTAACCCTAACCCCAACCCTAAACCTTACCCAAACCGTACCCTAATCCTAACCAGTATACTAATACTAAGCCATGTCCTGACACGTACCCTGACCCTAACACTTTTCCGTACCCTCACCTGTACCCTAAACCTTACCCATTCGCTAACCCTAACCCTAGCCCTAAACATAACTCTCACACCAACCTCACAGCATACCCTAACCCGTACACTAAACTTAACCCGTACAACAAAACTAACCCATGCCCTCACATGTACTTTGACGGTAACACGTTTCCGTACGCTCCCGTGTACCGTAAACCTTACCCGTTTGCTAACTCTAACCGTAGGCCTAACCCTAACCATAACAACAACCCTACCCATTTCCCTAAACTGTACACTAATCCTTACCCGTACACTAACACTAATCCATGCCCTAACACGTACCCTGACCCTAACACTTTTCCATACCCACTCCTGTACCCTAAATCTTACCATTCACTAACCCTAACCCTATGTCTAAACCTAACCCTAACCCGAACCCTACACCTAACCCTAACACGTACCCTAATCCGAATCCGTACACTAACACTAAACTGTGCCCTAACATGAACCCTGACCCTAACTCATTTCCATAAGCTCACCTGTACCCTAAATGTTACCTATTCGCTAACCCTAACCCCAACCCTACACCTAAACATAACCCCAACCCTACACCTTTCCCTAACCCATACCCTAATCCTGACCCGTACACTAACACTAACCCGTGCCCTAACACGTACCCTGACCCTAACACTTTTCCGTATCCTCTCCAGTACCCTAAATCTTACCGTTCGCTAAACCTAGCCTTTTCCCTAAACATAACGCTAACACCCACCTTACACCATACACTAACCCATACACTAATCTTACCCCGTACACCAAAATGAAGCAATGCCCTCACATGTACTTTGACACTAACACGTTTCCGTACCCTCCTGTGTACCGACAACCTTACCTGTTCGCTAACACTAACCCTAGGTCTAAACCTAACACTATCCACAACCCTACACAAAATCCTAGGCCGTACCCTAATCCTAATCCGTACAATAACACTAACCTGTGCCCTAACACCAAGCCTGACCCTAACTCGTTTCCATATGCTTACCTGTACCCTGAATGTTACCTATTCGCTAACCCTAACCCTAACCCTAAACCTAACCCTAACCCCAATCCTACACCTTACCCTAATCCGTACTGTAATCCTAACCCGTACCCTATACTAATCCGTGCCCTGACACATACATGGACCATAACACTTTTCTGTAACCTCACCTGTACCCTAAACCTTACATTTCGCCAACCCTAACCGTAGCCCTAAAGCTAAATCTAACTCCAACCCTACACCTTACCCTAACACGTACACTAATCTTAACCCGTACACTAACACTGACCCATTCCCGCAAATGTATTTTGACCCTAAAACATTTCCGTACCCTCCCCTGTAACCTAAACCTTACCCGGTCGCTAACCCTAACCCTAGCTCTAAATCTAACCTTAACGCCAAACCTACACCTTACCCTAAACAATACCCTAAACCTAAACCGTACACTGACACTAACCAGTGCCCTGAAACGTACCCTGACCCTAACACTTTTCCATACCCTCACCTGCACGCTAAACCTAATCGTTAGGTAACCCTAACTGTAGACTTAAACCTAACACTAACACCAACCCTACACCCTATTCTAACCCGTACCCTATATTTAACCCTAACACTAACCCATGCCCTCACACGTACTTTGACACTAAAACGTCTCCATACACTCACATGTACCATAAGCCTTAATCATTCACTAAACCTATCCCTAACCCTAACGCCAACCCTAACCATTACCCTAACCCATACCCTAATCCTCACCATACATTAACACTAACACGTTTCCTAACACATAACCTGACCCAAATGCTTTTCCGTACCCTCAACTGTACCCTAAAACTTACCCGTTCACTAACCCTAAGCCTAGCCCTAAACCTAACCCTAACCCCAACCCCACACCTTACCCTAAACTGTACGCTAATCCTGACACGTACACTGACACTAACAGGTGTCCTAACACATACCCTGACTCTAAAAGGTTTCCGTACCCTCACCTGTACCCTGAACCTTACTGGTTCACTAACCGTAACCTAGCCCTAAACATAACGCTAACACCAACCCTACACTATACCCTAACCTGTACACTAATCTTGACCCATACACCAAAATTATGCAATGCCATCACACGTACTTTGACACTAACACGTATCCGTACACTCATGTACCATAAAACTTACCTGTTCGCTAACTCTAACCGTAGCCCTAAACTTAACCCTAACGCCAACCCTACACATTACCCTAACCCGTACCCTAATCCTAACCCATACACTAACACTACACGTGCCCTAACAGGTACCCTGACCATAACAGTTTTCCGTACACTCACCTGTACCCTAAACCATACCGTTTGCTATCCTTAACCCTAGACCTAAACGTAAAGCTAACCCCATCCCTAAACCTTACCCTAACGCGTACCCAATCCTAACCAGTACACTAACACTAATCCATGCCTTAACACTTACCCTGACCCTAACACTTTTCCATACCCACACCTGAACCCTAAACCTTACCATTCACTAACCCTAACCCTAGGTCTAAACCTAACCCTAAACGCAACCCCAACCCTACACCTAACCCTAACCTGTACCGTAATCCTAATCCTTAAACTAACACTAAGCTGTGCCCTAACACGAACCCTGGCCCTAACGCATTTCCATACGCTCACCTGTACTCTAATGTTACGTATTCGCTAACCCTAACACTAGTCCTAAACATAAACCTAATCCCAACCCTACACCTTACCCTAACCCATACCCTAATCATAACCTATACACTAACACTAACTCGTGCCCTAACACCTACCCTAACCCTACCACTAACCCTACCCCTAACCCTAACCCTAACCCTAACACTAACGCTAAACTTTACCATTTGTTAACCATAAACCAAGCCCGAAACCTAAACCTAACTACAACCCTACTCCTTACCCTAACATGTACACTAATCTTAACCCGTACACTAACACTAACCCAATAATGCACACGTACTTTGACAATAAGACATTTCCATATGCTCAGCTGTAACCTAAACCTTACGCATTCACTAAACTTAACCCCACCCCTAACACTAACCATAACGCCAACCCTACCAATTACCCTAACCCGTACCCTAATCCTAACCTGTAAACCCACACTAAACCCTGCCCTAACACCACTACACTAACACTAATCCGTGCCTTAACACTTACCCTGACCCTAACACTTTTCCGTACCCTTACCTGTAACCTACACCTTACCGTACGCTAACCCTAACCCTAGCCCTAAACGTAGACCAAACCCCAACCGTACACCTTACCCTAACCCGTATGCTAATCCTAAGCCATACACTAACACTGACACGTGTCCTAACACATACACTAACCCTAACACTTTTCTGTACCATCACCTGTACCCTAAACCTGACATTTCACTAACCCTAACCCTAGCCATAAAGCTAACCCTAACCCTAACCCCAACCCTAAACCTTACCCAAACCGTACCCTAATCCTAACCAGTATACTAATACTAAGCCATGTCCTGACACGTACCCTGACCCTAACACTTTTCCGTACCCTCACCTGTACCCTAAACCTTACCCATTCGCTAACCCTAACCCTAGCCCTAGCCCTAGCCCTAACCCTAACCCCAACTCTACCCCTTACCCTCACCCGTACCCTAATCCCAACCCATACACTAACATTAACCCATGCCCTAACACGTACCCTGACCCTAACACTTTTCCGTATCCTCTCCTGTACCCTAAATCTTACAGTTCGCTAACCCTAACCCTAGCCCTAAACATAACTCTCACACCAACCTCACAGCATACCCTAACCTGTACACTAAACTTAACCCGTACAAAAAAACTAACCCATGCCCTCACATGTACTTTGACGGTAACACGTTTCCGTACGCTCCCGTGTACCGTAAACCTTACCCGTTTGCTAACTCTAACCCTAGCCCTAACCCTAACCATAACAACAACCCTACCCATTTCCCTAAACTGTACACTAATCCTTACCCGTACACTAACACTAATCCATGCCCTAACACGTACCCTGACCCTAACACTTTTCCATACCCACTCCTGTACCCTAAATCTTACCATTCACTAACCCTAACCCTATGTCTAAACCTAACCCTAACCGCAACCCTACACCTAACCCTAACACGTACCCTAATCCGAATCCGTACACTAACACTAACCTGTGCCCTAACATGAACCCTGACCCTAACTCGTTTCCATAAGCTCACCTGTACCCTAAATGTTACCTATTTGCTAACCCTAACCCCAACCCTACTCCTAAACATAACCCCAACCCTACACCTTTCCCTAACCCATACCCTAATCCTGACCCGTACACTAACACTAACCCGTGCCCTAACACGTACCCTGACCCTAACACTTTTCCGTATCCTCTCCAGTACCCTAAATCTTACCGTTTGCTAAACCTAGCCCTTTCCCTAAACATAACGCTAACACCCACCTTACACCATACACTAACCCATACACTAATCTTACCCCGTACACCAAAATGAAGCAATGCCCTCACATGTACTTTGACACTAACACGTTTCCGTACCCTCCTGTGTACCGACAACCTTACCTGTTCGCTAACACTAACCCTAGGTCTAAGCCTAACACTATCCACAACCCTACACAAAATCCTAAGCCGTACCCTAATCCTAATCCGTACAATAACACTAACCTGTGCCCTAACACCAAGCCTGACCCTAACTCGTTTCCATATGCTTACCTGTACCCTGAATGTTACCTATTCGCTAACCCTAACCCTAACCCTAAACCTAACCCTAACCCCAATCCTACACCTTACCCTAATCCGTACTGTAATCCTAACCCGTACCCTATACTAATCCGTGCCCTGACACATACATGGACCATAACACTTTTCTGTAACCTCACCTGTACCCTAAACCTTACATTTCGCCAACCCTAACCGTAGCCCTAAAGCTAAATCTAACTCCAACCCTACACCTTACCCTAACACGTACACTAATCTTAACCCGTACACTAACACTGACCCATTCCCGCAAATGTATTTTGACCCTAAAACATTTCCGTACCCTCCCCTGTAACCTAAACCTTACCCGGTCGCTAACCCTAACCCTAGCTCTAAATCTAACCTTAACGCCAAACCTACACCTTACCCTAAACAATACCCTAAACTTAAACCGTACACTGACACTAACCAGTGCCCTGAAACGTACCCTGACCCTAACACTTTTCCATACCCTCACCTGCACGCTAAACCTAATCGTTAGGTAACCCTAACTGTAGACTTAAACCTAACCCTAACACCAACCCTACACCCTATTCTAACCCGTACCCTATATTTAACCCTAACACTAACCCATGCCCTCACACGTACTTTGACACTAAAACGTCTCCATACACTCACATGTACCATAAGCCTTAATCATTCACTAAACCTATCCCTAACCCTAACGCCAACCCTAACCATTACCCTAACCCATACCCTAATCCTAACCATACATTAACACTAACACGTTTCCTAACACATAACCTGACCCAAATGCTTTTCCGTACCCTCAACTGTACCCTAAAACTTACCCGTTCACTAACCCTAAGCCTAGCCCTAAACCTAACCCTAACCCCAACCCCACACCTTACCCTAAACTGTACGCTAATCCTGACACGTACACTGACACTAACAGGTGTCCTAACACATACCCTGACTCTAAAAGGTTTCCGTACCCTCACCTGTACCCTGAACCTTACTGGTTCACTAACCGTAACCTAGCCCTAAACATAACGCTAACACCAACCCTACACTATACCCTAAGCTGTACACTAATCTTGACCCATACACCAAAATTATGCAATGCCATCACACGTACTTTGACACTAACACGTATCCGTACACTCATGTACCATAAAACTTACCTGTTCGCTAACTCTAACCGTAGCCCTAAACTTAACCCTAACGCCAACCCTACACATTACCCTAACCCGTACCCTAATCCTAACCCATACACTAACACTACACGTGCCCTAACAGGTACCCTGACCATAACAGTTTTCCGTACACTCACCTGTACCCTAAACCATACCGTTTGCTATCCTTAACCCTAGACCTAAACGTAAAGCTAACCCCATCCCTGAAACTTACCCTAACGCGTACCCAATCCTAACCAGTACACTAACACTAATCCGTGCCTTAACACTTACCCTGACCCTAACACTTTTCCATACCCACACCTGAACCCTAAACCTTACCATTCACTAACCCTAACCCTAGGTCTAAACCTAACCCTAAACGCAACCCCAACCCTACACCTAACCCTAACATGTACCGTAATCCTAATCCTTAAACTAACACTAAGCTGTGCCCTAACACGAACCCTGGCCCTAACGCATTTCCATACGCTCACCTGTACTCTAATGTTACCTATTCGCTAACCCTAACACTAGTCCTAAACATAAACCTAATCCCAACCCTACACCTTACCCTAACCCATACCCTAATCATAACCTAGACACTAACACTAACTCGTGCCCTAACACCTACCCTAACCCTACCCCTAACCCTACCCCTAACCCTAACCCTAACCCTAATACTAACCCTAACACTAACGCTAAACTTTACCATTTGTTAACCATAACACAAGCCCCAAACCTAAACCTAACTACAACCCTACTCCTTACCCTAACATGTACACTAATCTTAACCCATACACTAACACTAACCCAATACCGCACACGTACTTTGACAATAAGACATTTCCATATGCTCAGCTGTAACCTAAACCTTACGCATTCACTAAACTTAACCCCACCCCTAACACTAACCCTAACGCCAACCCTACCAATTACCCTAATCCGTACCCTAATCCTAACCTGTAAACCCACACTAAACCCTGCCCTAACACGTACCCTGACCCTAACACTTTTCCGTAACCTTACCTGTAACCTACACCTTACCGTTCGCTAACCCTAACCCTAGCCCTAAACGTAGACCAAACCCCAACCGTACACCTTACCCTAACCCGTATGCTAATCCTAAGCCATACACTAACACTGACACGTGTCCTAACACATACACTAACCCTAACACTTTTCTGTACCATCACCTGTACCCTAAACCTGACATTTCGCTAACCCTAACCCTAGCCATAAAGCTAACCCTAACCCTAACCCCAACCCTAAACCTTACCCAAACCGTACCCTAATCCTAACCAGTATACTAATACTAAGCCATGTCCTGACACGTACCCTGACCCTAACACTTTTCCGTACCCTCACCTGTACCCTAAACCTTACCCATTCGCTAACCCTAACCCTAGCCCTAGCCCTAGCCCTAACCCTAACCCCAACTCTACCCCTTACCCTCACCCGTACCCTAATCCCAACCCATACACTAACATTAACCCATGCCCTAACACGTACCCTGACCCTAACACTTTTCCGTATCCTCTCCTGTACCCTAAATCTTACAGTTCGCTAACCCTAACCCTAGCCCTAAACAGAACTCTCACACCAACCTCACAGCATACCCTAACCTGTACACTAAACTTAACCCGTACAAAAAAACTAACCCATGCCCTCACATGTACTTTGACGGTAACACGTTTCCGTACGCTCCCGTGTACCGTAAACCTTACCCGTTTGCTAACTCTAACCCTAGCCCTAACCCTAACCATAACAACAACCCTACCCATTTCCCTAACCTGTACCCTAATCCTTACCCGTACACTAACACTAATCCATGCCCTAACACGTACCCTGACCCTAACACTTTTCCATACCCACTCCTGTACCCTAAATCTTACCATTCACTAACCCTAACCCTATGTCTAAACCTAACCCTAACCCCAACCCTACGCCTAACCCTTACACGTACCCTAATCCGAATCCGTACACTAACACTAACCTCTGCCCTAACATGAACCCTGACCCTGACTCGTTTCCATTAGCTCACCTGTACCCTAAATGTTACCTATTCACTAACCCTAACCCCAACCCTACTCCTAAACATAACCCCAACCCTACACCTTTCCCTAACCCATACCCTAATCCTGACCCGTACACTAACACTAACCCGTGCCCTAACACGTACCCTGACCCTAACACTTTTCCGTATCCTCTCCAGTACCCTAAATCTTACCGTTCGCTAAACCTAGCCCTTTCCCTAAACATAACGCTAACACCCACCTTACACCATACACTAACCCATACACTAATCTTACCCCGTACACCAAAATGAAACAATGCCCTCACATGTACTTTGACACTAACACGTTTCCGTACCCTCCTGTGTACCGACAACCTTACCTGTTCGCTAACACTAACCCTAGGTCTAAGCCTAACACTATCCACAACCCTACACAAAATCCTAAGCCGTACCCTAATCCTAATCCATACAATAACACTAACCTGTGCCGTAACACCAAGCCTGACCCTAACTCGTTTCCATATGCTTACCTGTACCCTGAATGTTACCTATTCGCTAACCCTAACCCTAACCCTAAACCTAACCCTAAACCCAATCCTACACCTTACCCTAATCCGTACTGTAATCCTAACCCGTACCCTATACTAATCCGTGCCCTGACACATACATGGACCATAACACTTTTCTGTAACCTCACCTGTACCCTAAACCTTACATTTCGCCAACCCTAACCGTAGCCCTAAAGCTAAATCTAACTCCAACCCTACACCTTACCCTAACACGTACACTAATCTTAACCCGTACACTAACACTGACCCATTCCCGCAAATGTATTTTGACCCTAAAACATTTCCGTACCCTCCCCTGTAACCTAAACCTTACCCGGTCGCTAACCCTAACCCTAGCTCTAAATCTAACCTTAACGCCAACCCTACACCTTACCCTAAACAATACCCTAAACCTAAACCGTACACTGACACTAACCAGTGCCCTGAAACGTACCCTGACCCTAACACTTTTCCATACCCTCACCTGCACGCTAAACCTAATCGTTAGGTAACCCTAACTGTAGACTTAAACCTAACCCTAACACCAACCCTACACCCTATTCTAACCCGTACCCTATATTTAACCCTAACACTAACCCATGCCCTCACACGTACTTTGACACTAAAACGTCTCCATACACTCACATGTACCATAAGCCTTAATCATTCACTAAACCTATCCCTAACCCTAACGCCAACCCTAACCATTACCCTAACCCATACCCTAATCCTAACCATACATTAACACTGACACGTTTCCTAACACATAACCTGACCCAAATGCTTTTCCGTACCCTCAACTGTACCCTAAAACTTACCCGTTCACTAACCCTAAGCCTAGCCCTAAACCTAACCCTATCCCCAACCCCACACCTTACCCTAAACTGTACGCTAATCCTGACACGTACACTGACACTAACAGGTGTCCTAACACATACCCTGACTCTAAAAGTTTTCTGTACCCTCACCTGTACCCTGAACCTTACTGGTTCACTAACCGTAACCTAGCCCTAAACATAACGCTAACACCAACCCTACACTATACCCTAACCTGTACACTAATCTTGACCCATACACCAAAATTATGCAATGCCATCACACGTACTTTGACATTAACAAGTTTCCGTACACTCATGTACCATAAAACTTACCTGTTCGCTAACTCTAACCGTAGCCCTAAACTTAACCCTAACGCCAACCCTACACATTACCCTAACCCGTACCCTAATCCTAACTCATACACTAACACTACACGTGACCTAACAGGTACCCTGACCATAACAGTTTTCCGTACACTCACCTGTACCCTAAACCATACCGTTTGCTATCCTTAACCCTAGACCTAAACGTAAAGCTAAACCCATCCCTAAACCTTAACCTAACGCGTACCCAATCCTAACCAGTACACTAACACTAATCCGTGCCTTAACACTTACCCTGACCCTAACACTTTTCCCTACCCACACCTGAACCCTAAACCTTACCATTCACTAACCCTAACCCTAGGTCTAAACCTAACCCTAAACGCAACCCCAACCCTACACCTAACCCTAACATGTACCGTAATCCTAATCCTTAAACTAACACTAAGCTGTGCCCTAACACGAACCCTGGCCCTAACGCATTTCCATATGCTCACCTGTACTCTAATGTTACCTATTCGCTAACCCTAACTCTAGTCCTAAACCTAAACCTAACCCCAACCCTACACCTTACCCTAACCCATACCCTAATCATAACCCATACACTAACACTAACTCGTGGCCTAACACCTACCCTAACCCTACCCCTAACCCTAACCCTAACCCTAACACTAACCCTAAGACTAACCCTAAACTTTACCATTTGTTAACCATAACCCAAGCCCCAAACCTAAACCTAACTACAACCCTACTCCTTACCCTAACACGTACACTAATCTTAACCCGTACACTAACACTAACCCAATACCGCACACGTACTTTGACAATAAGACATTTCCATATGCTCAGCTGTAACCTAAACCTTACGCATTCACTAAACTTAACCCCACCCCTAACACTAACCATAACGCCAACCCTACCAATTACCCTAACCCGTACCCTAATCCTAACCTGTAAACCCACACTAAACCCTGCCCTAACACCAGTACACTAACACTAATCCGTGCCTTAACACTTACCCTGACCCTAACACTTTTCCGTACCCTTACCTGTAACCTACACCTTACCATTCGCTAACCCTAACCCTAGCCCTAAACGTAGACCAAACCCCAACCGTACACCTTACCCTAACCCGTATGCTAATCCTAAGCCATACACTAACACTGACACGTGTCCTAACACATACACTAACCCTAACACTTTTCTGTACCATCACCTGTACCCTAAACCTGACATTTCACTAACCCTAACCCTAGCCATAAAGCTAACCCTAACCCTAACCCTAACCCCAACCCTAAACCTTACCCAAACCGTACCCTAATCCTAACCAGTATACTAATACTAAGCCATGTCCTGACACGTACCCTGACCCTAACACTTTTCCGTACCCTCACCTGTACCCTAAACCTTACCCATTCGCTAACCCTAACCCTAGCCCTAGCCCTAGCCCTAACCCTAACCCCAACTCTACCCCTTACCCTCACCCGTACCCTAATCCCAAACCATACACTAACATTAACCCATGCCCTAACACGTACCCTGACCCTAACACTTTTCCGTATCCTCTCCTGTACCCTAAATCTTACAGTTCGCTAACCCTAACCCTAGCCCTAAACATAACTCTCACACCAACCTCACAGCATACCCTAACCTGTACACTAAACTTAACCCGTACAAAAAAACTAACCCATGCCCTCACATGTACTTTGACGGTAACACGTTTCCGTACGCTCCGGTGTACCGTAAACCTTACCCGTTTGCTAACTCTAACCCTACCCCTAACCCTAACCATAACAACAACCCTACCCATTTCCCTAACCTGTACCCTAATCCTTACCCGTACACTAACACTAATCCATGCCCTAACACGTACCCTGACCCTAACACTTTTCCATACCCACTCCTGTACCCTAAATCTTACCATTCACTAACCCTAACCCTATGTCTAAACCTAACCCTAACCCCAACCCTACACCTAACCCTAACACGTACCCTAATCCGAATCCGTACACTAACACTAACCTGTGCCCTAACATGAACCCTGACCCTAACTCGTTTCCATAAGCTCACCTGTACCCTAAATGTTACCTATTCGCTAACCCTAACCCCAACCCTACAACTAAACATAACCCCAACCTTACACCTTTCCCTAACCCATACCCTAATCCTGACCCGTACACTAACACTAACCCGTGCCCTAACACGTACCCTGACCCTAACACTTTTCTGTATCCTCTCCAGTACCCTAAATCTTACTGTTCGCTAAACTTAGCCCTTTCCCTAAACATAACGCTAACACCCACCTTACACCATACACTAACCCATACACTAATCTTACCCCGTACACCAAAATGAAGCAATGCCCTCACATGTACGTTGACACTAACACGTTTCCGTACCCTCCTGTGTACCGACAACCTTACCTGTTCGCTAACACTAACCCTAGGTCTAAGTCTAACACTATCCACAACCCTACACAAAATCCTAAACCGTACCCTAATCCTAATCCGTACAATAACACTAACCTGTGCCCTAACACCAAGCCTGACCCTAACTCGTTTCCATATGCTTACCTGTACCCTGAATGTTACCTATTCGCTAACCCTAACCCTAACCCTAAACCTAACCCTAACCCCAATCCTACACCTTACCCTAATCCGTACTATAATCCTAACCCGTACCCTATACTAATCCGTGCCCTGACACATACATGGACCATAACACTTTTCTGTAACCTCACCTGTACCCTAAACCTTACATTTCGCCAACCCTAACCGTAGCCCTAAAGCTAAATCTAACTCCAACCCTACACCTTACCCTAACACGTACACTAATCTTAACCCGTACACTAACACTGACCCATTCCCGCAAATGTATTTTGACCCTAAAACATTTCCGTACCCTCCCCTGTAACCTAAACCTTACCCAGTCGCTAACCCTAACCCTAGCTCTAAATCTAACCCTAACGCCAACCCTACACCTTACCCTAAACAATACCCTAAACCTAAACCGTACACTGACACTAACCAGTGCCCTGAAACGTACCCTGACCCTAACACTTTTCCATACCCTCACCTGCACGCTAAACCTAATCGTTAGGTAACCCTAACTGTAGAATTAAACCTAACCCTAACACCAACCCTACACCCTATTCTAACCCGTAACCTATATTTAACCCTAACACTAACCCATGCCCTCACACGTACTTTGACACTAAAACGTCTCCATACACTCACATGTACCATAAGCCTTAACCGTTCACTAAACCTATCCCTAACCCTAACGCCAACCCTAACCATTAGCCTAACCCATACCCTAATCCTAACCATACATTAACACTAACACGTTTCCTAACACATAACCTGACCCAAATGCTTTTCCGTACCCTCAACTGTACCCTAAAACTTACCCGTTCACTAACCCTAAGCCTAGCCCTAAACCTAACCCTAACCCCAACCCCACACCTTACCCTAAACTGTACGCTAATCCTGACACGTACACTGACACTAACAGGTGTCCTAACACATACCCTGACTCTAAAAGGTTTCCGTACCCTCACCTGTACCCTGAACCTTACTGGTTCACTAACCGTAACCCTAGCCCTAAACATAACGCTAACACCAACCCTACACCATACCCTAACCCGTACACTAATCTTGACCCGTACACCAACATTATGCAATGCCATCACACGTACTTTGACACTAACACGTATCCGTACACTCATGTACCATAAAACTTACCTGTTGGCTAACTCTAACCCTAGCCCTAAACTTAACCCTAACGCCAACCCTACACATTACCCTAACCCGTACCCTATTCCTAACCCATACACTAACACTACACGTGCCCTAACAGGTACCCTGACCATAACAGTTTTCCGTACACTCACCTGTACCCTAAACCATACCGTTTGCTATCCTTAACCCTAGACCTAAACGTAAAGCTAACCCCATCCCTAAACCTTACCCTAACGCGTACCCAATCCTAACCAGTACACTAACACTAATCCGTGCCTTAACACTTACCCTGACCCTAACACTTTTCCATACCCACACCTGAACCCTAAACCTTACCATTCACTAACCCTAACCCTAGGTCTAAACCTAACCCTAAACGCAACCCCAACCCTACACCTAACCCTAACATGTACCGTAATCCTAATCCTTAAACTAACACTAAGCTGTGCCCTAACACGAACCCTGGCCCTAACGCATTTCCATACGCTCACCTGTACTCTAATGTTACCTATTCGCTAACCCTAACACTAGTCCTAAACCTAAACCTAACCCCAACCCTACACCTTACCCTAACCCATACCCTAATCATAACCTATACACTAACACTAACTCGTGCCCTAACACCTACCCTAACCCTACCCCTAACCCTACCCCTAACCGTAACCCTAACCCTAACACTAACGCTAAACTTTACCATTTGTTAACCATAAACCAAGACCCAAACCTAAACCTAACTACAACCCTACTCCTTACCCTAACATGTACACTAATCTTAACCCGTACACTAACACTAACCCAATACCGCACACGTACTTTGACAATAAGACATTTCCATATGCTCAGCTGTAACCTAAACCTTACGCATTCACTAAACTTAACTCCACCCCTAACACTAACCATAACGCCAACCCTACCAATTACCCTAATCCGTACCCTAATCCTAACCTGTAAACCCACACTAAACCCTGCCCTAACACGTACCCTGACCCTAACACTTTTCCGTAACCTTACCTGTAACCTACACCTTACCGTTCGCTAACCCTAACCCTAGCCCTAAACGTAGACCAAACCCCAACCGTACACCTTACCCTAACCCGTATGCTAATCCTAAGCCATACACTAACACTGACACGTGTCCTAACACATACACTAACCCTAACACTTTTCTGTACCATCACCTGTACCCTAAACCTGACATTTCGCTAACCCTAACCCTAGCCATAAAGCTAACCCTAACCCTAACCCCAACCCTAAACCTTACCCAAACCGTACCCTAATCCTAACCAGTATACTAATACTAAGCCATGTCCTGACACGTACCCTGACCCTAACACTTTTCCGTACCCTCACCTGTACCTTAAACCTTACCCATTCGCTAACCCTAACCCTAGCCCTAGCCCTAGCCCTAACCCTAACCCCAACTCTACCCCTTACCCTCACCCGTACCCTAATCCCAACCCATACACTAACATTAACCCATGCCCTAACACGTACCCTGACCCTAACACTTTTCCGTATCCTCTCCTGTACCCTAAATCTTACAGTTCGCTAACCCTAACCCTAGCCCTAAACAGAACTCTCACACCAACCTCACAGCATACCCTAACCTGTACACTAAACTTAACCCGTACAAAAAAACTAACCCATGCCCTCACATGTACTTTGACGGTAACACGTTTCCGTACGCTCCCGTGTACCGTAAACCTTACCCGTTTGCTAACTCTAACCCTAGCCCTAACCCTAACCATAACAACAACCCTACCCATTTCCCTAACCTGTACCCTAATCCTTACCCGTACACTAACACTAATCCATGCCCTAACACGTACCCTGACCCTAACACTTTTCCATACCCACTCCTGTACCCTAAATCTTACCATTCACTAACCCTAACCCTATGTCTAAACCTAACCCTAACCGCAACCCTACACCTAACCCTAACACGTACCCTAATCCGAATCCGTACACTAACACTAACCTGTGCCCTAACATGAACCCTGACCCTAACTCGTTTCCATAAGCTCACCTGTACCCTAAATGTTACCTATTTGCTAACCCTAACCCCAACCCTACTCCTAAACATAACCCCAACCCTACACCTTTCCCTAACCCATACCCTAATCCTGACCCGTACACTAACACTAACGCATGCCCTAACACGTACCCTGACCCTAACACTTTTCCGTATCCTCTCCTGTACCCTAAATCTTACCGTTTGCTAAACCTAGCCCTTTCCCTAAACATAACACTAACACCCACCTTACACCATACACTAACCCATACACTAATCTTACCCCGTACACCAAAATGAAACAATGCCCTCACATGTACTTTGACACTAACACGTTTCCGTACCCTCCTGTGTACCGACAACCTTACCTGTTCGCTAACACTAACCCTAGGTCTAAGCCTAACACTATCCACAACCCTACACAAAATCCTAAGCCGTACCCTAATCCTAATCCGTACAATAACACTAACCTGTGCCCTAACACCAAGCCTGACCCTAACTCGTTTCCATATGCTTACCTGTACCCTGAATGTTACCTATTCGCTAACCCTAACCCTAACCCTAAACCTAACCCTAACCCCAATCCTACACCTTACCCTAATCCGTACTGTAATCCTAACCCGTACCCTATACTAATCCGTGCCCTGACACATACATGGACCATAACACTTTTCTGTAACCTCACCTGTACCCTAAACCTTACATTTCGCCAACCCTAACCGTAGCCCTAAAGCTAAATCTAACTCCAACCCTACACCTTACCCTAACACGTACACTAATCTTAACCCGTACACTAACACTGACCCATTCCCGCAAATGTATTTTGACCCTAAAACATTTCCGTACCCTCCCCTGTAACCTAAACCTTACCCGGTCGCTAACCCTAACCCTAGCTCTAAATCTAACCTTAACGCCAAACCTACACCTTACCCTAAACAATACCCTAAACTTAAACCGTACACTGACACTAACCAGTGCCCTGAAACGTACCCTGACCCTAACACTTTTCCATACCCTCACCTGCACGCTAAACCTAATCGTTAGGTAACCCTAACTGTAGACTTAAACCTAACCCTAACACCAACCCTACACCCTATTCTAACCCGTACCCTATATTTAACCCTAACACTAACCCATGCCCTCACACGTACTTTGACACTAAAACGTCTCCATACACTCACATGTACCATAAGCCTTAATCATTCACTAAACCTATCCCTAACCCTAACGCCAACCCTAACCATTACCCTAACCCATACCCTAATCCTAACCATACATTAACACTAACACGTTTCCTAACACATAACCTGACCCAAATGCTTTTCCGTACCCTCAACTGTACCCTAAAACTTACCCGTTCACTAACCCTAAGCCTAGCCCTAAACCTAACCCTAACCCCAACCCCACACCTTACCCTAAACTGTACGCTAATCCTGACACGTACACTGACACTAACAGGTGTCCTAACACATACCCTGACTCTAAAAGGTTTCCGTACCCTCACCTGTACCCTGAACCTTACTGGTTCACTAACCGTAACCTAGCCCTAAACATAACGCTAACACCAACCCTACACTATACCCTAACCTGTACACTAATCTTGACCCATACACCAAAATTATGCAATGCCATCACACGTACTTTGACACTAACACGTATCCGTACACTCATGTACCATAAAACTTACCTGTTCGCTAACTCTAACCGTAGCCCTAAACTTAACCCTAACGCCAACCCTACACATTACCCTAACCCGTACCCTAATCCTAACCCATACACTAACACTACACGTGACCTAACAGGTACCCTGACCATAACAGTTTTCCGTACACTCACCTGTACCCTAAACCATACCGTTTGCTATCCTTAACCCTAGACCTAAACGTAAAGCTAACCCCATCCCTGAACCTTACCCTAACGCGTACCCAATCCTAACCAGTACACTAACACTAATCCGTGCCTTAACACTTACCCTGACCCTAACACTTTTCCATACCCACACCTGAACCCTAAACCTTACCATTCACTAACCCTAACCCTAGGTCTAAACCTAACCCTAAACGCAACCCCAACCCTACACCGAACCCTAACATGTACCGTAATCCTAATCCTTAAACTAACACTAAGCTGTGCCCTAACACGAACCCTGGCCCTAACGCATTTCCATACGCTCACCTGTACTCTAATGTTACCTATTCGCTAACCCTAACACTAGTCCTAAACATAAACCTAATCCCAACCCTACACCTTACCCTAACCCATACCCTAATCATAACCTATACACTAACACTAACTCGTGCCCTAACACCTACCCTAACCCTACCCCTAACCCTACCCCTAACCCTACCCCTAACCGTAACCCTAACCCTAACACTAACGCTAAACTTTACCATTTGTTAACCATAAACCAAGACCCAAACCTAAACCTAACTACAACCCTACTCCTTACCCTAACATGTACACTAATCTTAACCCGTACACTAACACTAACCCAATACCGCACACGTACTTTGACAATAAGACATTTCCATATGCTCAGCTGTAACCTAAACCTTACGCATTCACTAAACTTAACTCCACCCCTAACACTAACCATAACGCCAACCCTACCAATTACCCTAATCCGTACCCTAATCCTAACCTGTAAACCCACACTAAACCCTGCCCTAACACGTACCCTGACCCTAACACTTTTCCGTAACCTTACCTGTAACCTACACCTTACCGTTCGCTAACCCTAACCCTAGCCCTAAACGTAGACCAAACCCCAACCGTACACCTTACCCTAACCCGTATGCTAATCCTAAGCCATACACTAACACTGACACGTGTCCTAACACATACACTAACCCTAACACTTTTCTGTACCATCACCTGTACCCTAAACCTGACATTTCGCTAACCCTAACCCTAGCCATAAAGCTAACCCTAACCCTAACCCCAACCCTAAACCTTACCCAAACCGTACCCTAATCCTAACCAGTATACTAATACTAAGCCATGTCCTGACACGTACCCTGACCCTAACACTTTTCCGTACCCTCACCTGTACCTTAAACCTTACCCATTCGCTAACCCTAACCCTAGCCCTAGCCCTAGCCCTAACCCTAACCCCAACTCTACCCCTTACCCTCACCCGTACCCTAATCCCAACCCATACACTAACATTAACCCATGCCCTAACACGTACCCTGACCCTAACACTTTTCCGTATCCTCTCCTGTACCCTAAATCTTACAGTTCGCTAACCCTAACCCTAGCCCTAAACAGAACTCTCACACCAACCTCACAGCATACCCTAACCTGTACACTAAACTTAACCCGTACAAAAAAACTAACCCATGCCCTCACATGTACTTTGACGGTAACACGTTTCCGTACGCTCCCGTGTACCGTAAACCTTACCCGTTTGCTAACTCTAACCCTAGCCCTAACCCTAACCATAACAACAACCCTACCCATTTCCCTAACCTGTACCCTAATCCTTACCCGTACACTAACACTAATCCATGCCCTAACACGTACCCTGACCCTAACACTTTTCCATACCCACTCCTGTACCCTAAATCTTACCATTCACTAACCCTAACCCTATGTCTAAACCTAACCCTAACCGCAACCCTACACCTAACCCTAACACGTACCCTAATCCGAATCCGTACACTAACACTAACCTGTGCCCTAACATGAACCCTGACCCTAACTCGTTTCCATAAGCTCACCTGTACCCTAAATGTTACCTATTTGCTAACCCTAACCCCAACCCTACTCCTAAACATAACCCCAACCCTACACCTTTCCCTAACCCATACCCTAATCCTGACCCGTACACTAACACTAACGCATGCCCTAACACGTACCCTGACCCTAACACTTTTCCGTATCCTCTCCTGTACCCTAAATCTTACCGTTTGCTAAACCTAGCCCTTTCCCTAAACATAACACTAACACCCACCTTACACCATACACTAACCCATACACTAATCTTACCCCGTACACCAAAATGAAACAATGCCCTCACATGTACTTTGACACTAACACGTTTCCGTACCCTCCTGTGTACCGACAACCTTACCTGTTCGCTAACACTAACCCTAGGTCTAAGCCTAACACTATCCACAACCCTACACAAAATCCTAAGCCGTACCCTAATCCTAATCCGTACAATAACACTAACCTGTGCCCTAACACCAAGCCTGACCCTAACTCGTTTCCATATGCTTACCTGTACCCTGAATGTTACCTATTCGCTAACCCTAACCCTAACCCTAAACCTAACCCTAACCCCAATCCTACACCTTACCCTAATCCGTACTGTAATCCTAACCCGTACCCTATACTAATCCGTGCCCTGACACATACATGGACCATAACACTTTTCTGTAACCTCACCTGTACCCTAAACCTTACATTTCGCCAACCCTAACCGTAGCCCTAAAGCTAAATCTAACTCCAACCCTACACCTTACCCTAACACGTACACTAATCTTAACCCGTACACTAACACTGACCCATTCCCGCAAATGTATTTTGACCCTAAAACATTTCCGTACCCTCCCCTGTAACCTAAACCTTACCCGGTCGCTAACCCTAACCCTAGCTCTAAATCTAACCTTAACGCCAAACCTACACCTTACCCTAAACAATACCCTAAACTTAAACCGTACACTGACACTAACCAGTGCCCTGAAACGTACCCTGACCCTAACACTTTTCCATACCCTCACCTGCACGCTAAACCTAATCGTTAGGTAACCCTAACTGTAGACTTAAACCTAACCCTAACACCAACCCTACACCCTATTCTAACCCGTACCCTATATTTAACCCTAACACTAACCCATGCCCTCACACGTACTTTGACACTAAAACGTCTCCATACACTCACATGTACCATAAGCCTTAATCATTCACTAAACCTATCCCTAACCCTAACGCCAACCCTAACCATTACCCTAACCCATACCCTAATCCTAACCATACATTAACACTAACACGTTTCCTAACACATAACCTGACCCAAATGCTTTTCCGTACCCTCAACTGTACCCTAAAACTTACCCGTTCACTAACCCTAAGCCTAGCCCTAAACCTAACCCTAACCCCAACCCCACACCTTACCCTAAACTGTACGCTAATCCTGACACGTACACTGACACTAACAGGTGTCCTAACACATACCCTGACTCTAAAAGGTTTCCGTACCCTCACCTGTACCCTGAACCTTACTGGTTCACTAACCGTAACCTAGCCCTAAACATAACGCTAACACCAACCCTACACTATACCCTAACCTGTACACTAATCTTGACCCATACACCAAAATTATGCAATGCCATCACACGTACTTTGACACTAACACGTATCCGTACACTCATGTACCATAAAACTTACCTGTTCGCTAACTCTAACCGTAGCCCTAAACTTAACCCTAACGCCAACCCTACACATTACCCTAACCCGTACCCTAATCCTAACCCATACACTAACACTACACGTGACCTAACAGGTACCCTGACCATAACAGTTTTCCGTACACTCACCTGTACCCTAAACCATACCGTTTGCTATCCTTAACCCTAGACCTAAACGTAAAGCTAACCCCATCCCTGAACCTTACCCTAACGCGTACCCAATCCTAACCAGTACACTAACACTAATCCGTGCCTTAACACTTACCCTGACCCTAACACTTTTCCATACCCACACCTGAACCCTAAACCTTACCATTCACTAACCCTAACCCTAGGTCTAAACCTAACCCTAAACGCAACCCCAACCCTACACCGAACCCTAACATGTACCGTAATCCTAATCCTTAAACTAACACTAAGCTGTGCCCTAACACGAACCCTGGCCCTAACGCATTTCCATACGCTCACCTGTACTCTAATGTTACCTATTCGCTAACCCTAACACTAGTCCTAAACATAAACCTAATCCCAACCCTACACCTTACCCTAACCCATACCCTAATCATAACCTATACACTAACACTAACTCGTGCCCTAACACCTACCCTAACCCTACCCCTAACCCTACCCCTAACCCTAACCCTAACCCTAACACTAACCCTAACACTAACGCTAAACTTTACCATTTGTTAACCATAACCCAAGCCCCAAACCTAAACCTAAGTACAACCCTACTCCTTACCCTAACATGTACACTAATCTTAACCCGTACACTAACACTAACCCAATACCGCACACGTACTTTGACAATAAGACATTTCCATATGCTCAGCTGTAACCTAAACCTTACGCATTCACTAAACTTAACCCCAACCCTAACACTAACCATAACGCCAACCCTACCAATTACCCTAATCCGTACCCTAATCCTAACCTGTAAACCCACACTAAACCCTGCCCTAACACGTACCCTGACCCTAACACTTTTCCGTAACCTTACCTGTAACCTACACCTTACCGTTCGCTAACCCTAACCCTAGCCCTAAACGTAGACCAAACCCCAACCGTACACCTTACCCTAACCCGTATGCTAATCCTAAGCCATACACTAACACTGACACGTGTCCTAAAACATACACTAACCCTAACACTTTTGTGTACCATCACCTGTACCCTAAACCTGACATTTCCCTAACCCTAACCCTAGCCATAAAGCTAACCCTAACCCTAACCCCAAACCTAAACCTTACCCAAACCGTACCCTAATCCTAACCAGTATACTAATACTAAGCCATGTCCTGACACGTACCCTGACCCTAACAATTTTCCGTACCCTCACCTGTACCCTAAACCTTACCCATTCGCTAACCCTAACCCTAGCCCTAGCCCTAGCCCTAACCCTAACCCCAACTCTACCCCTTACCCTCACCCGTACCCTAATCCCAACCCATACACTAACATTAACCCATGCCCTAACACGTACCCTGACCCTAACACTTTTCCGTATCCTCTCCTGTACCCTAAATCTTACAGTTCGCTAACCCTAACCCTAGCCCTAAACAGAACTCTCACACCAACCTCACAGCATACCCTAACCTGTACACTAAACTTAACCCGTACAAAAAAACTAACCCATGCCCTCACATGTACTTTGACGGTAACACGTTTCCGTACGCTCCCGTGTACCGTAAACCTTACCCGTTTGCTAACTCTAACCCTAGCCCTAACCCTAACCATAACAACAACCCTACCCATTTCCCTAACCTGTATCCTAATCCTTACCCGTACACTAACACTAATCCATGCCCTAACACGTACCCTGACCCTAACACTTTTCCATACCCACTCCTGTACCCTAAATCTTACCATTCACTAACCCTAACCCTATGTCTAAACCTAACCCTAACCCCAACCCTACACCTAACCCTTACACGTACCCTAATCCGAATCCGTACACTAACACTAACCTGTGCCCTAACATGAACCCTGACCCTAACTCGTTTCCATTAGCTCACCTGTACCCTAAATGTTACCTATTCGCTAACCCTAACCCCAACCCTACTCCTAAACATAACCCCAACCCTACACCTTTCCCTAACCCATACCCTAATCCTGACCCGTACACTAACACTAACCCGTGCCCTAACACGTACCCTGACCCTAACACTTTTCCGTATCCTCTCCAGTACCCTAAATCTTACCGTTCGCTAAACCTAGCCCTTTCCCTAAACATAACGCTAACACCCACCTTACACCATACACTAACCCATACACTAATCTTACCCCGTACACCAAAATGAAACAATGCCCTCACATGTACTTTGACACTAACACGTTTCCGTACCCTCCTGTGTACCGACAACCTTACCTGTTCGCTAACACTAACCCTAGGTCTAAGCCTAACACTATCCACAACCCTACACAAAATCCTAAGCCGTACCCTAATCCTAATCCGTACAATAACACTAACCTGTGCCGTAACACCAAGCCTGACCCTAACTCGTTTCCATATGCTTACCTGTACCCTGAATGTTACCTATTCGCTAACCTTAACCCTAACCCTAAACCTAACCCTAAACCCAATCCTACACCTTACCCTAATCCGTACTGTAATCCTAACCCGTACCCTATACTAATCCGTGCCCTGACACATACATGGACCATAACACTTTTCTGTAACCTCACCTGTACCCTAAACCTTACATTTCGCCAACACTAACCGTAGCCCTAAAGCTAAATCTAACTCCAACCCTACACCTTACCCTAACACGTACACTAATCTTAACCCGTACACTAACACTGACCCATTCCCGCAAATGTATTTTGACCCTAAAACATTTCCGTACCCTCCCCTGTAACCTAAACCTTACCCGGTCGCTAACCCTAACCCTAGCTCTCAATCTAACCTTAACGCCAACCCTACACCTTACCCTAAACAATACCCTAAACCTAAACCGTACACTGACACTAACCAGTGCCCTGAAACGTACCCTGACCCTAACACTTTTCCATACCCTCACCTGCACGCTAAACCTAATCGTTAGGTAACCCTAACTGTAGACTTAAACCTAACCCTAACACCAAACCTACACCCTATTCTAACCCGTACCCTATATTTAACCCTAACACTAACCCATGCCCTCACACGTACTTTGACACTAAAACGTCTCCATACACTCACATGTACCATAAGCCTTAATCATTCACTAAACCTATCCCTAACCCTAACGCCAACCCTAACCATTACCCTAACCCATACCCTAATCCTAACCATACATTAACACTAACACGTTTCCTAACACATAACCTGACCCAAATGCTTTTCCGTACCCTCAACTGTACCCTAAAACTTACCCGTTCACTAACCCTAAGCCTAGCCCTAAACCTAACCCTAACCCCAACCCCACACCTTACCCTAAACTGTACGCTAATCCTGACACGTACACTGACACTAACAGGTGTCCTAACACATACCCTGACTCTAAAAGGTTTCCGTACCCTCACCTGTACCCTGAACCTTACTGGTTCACTAACCGTAACCTAGCCCTAAACATAACGCTAACACCAACCCTACACTATACCCTAACCTGTACACTAATCTTGACCCATACACCAAAATTATGCAATGCCATCACACGTACTTTGACACTAACAAGTTTCCGTACACTCATGTACCATAAAACTTACCTGTTCGCTAACTCTAACCGTAGCCCTAAACTTAACCCTAACGCCAACCCTACACATTACCCTAACCCGTACCCTAATCCTAACCCATACACTAACACTACACGTGACCTAACAGGTACCCTGACCATAACAGTTTTCCGTACACTCACCTGTACCCTAAACCATACCGTTTGCTATCCTTAACCCTAGACCTAAACGTAAAGCTAACCCCATCCCTAAACCTTACCCTAACGCGTACCCAATCCTAACCAGTACACTAACACTAATCCGTGCCTTAACACTTACCCTGACCCTAACACTTTTCCATACCCACACCTGAACCCTAAACCTTACCATTCACTAACCCTAACCCTAGGTCTAAACCTAAGCCTAAACGCAACCCCAACCCTACACCTAACCCTAACATGTACCGTAATCCTAATCCTTAAACTAACACTAAGCTGTGCCCTAACACGAACCCTGGCCCTAACGCATTTCCATACGCTCACCTGTACTCTAATGTTACCTATTCGCTAACCCTAACACTAGTCCTAAACCTAAACCTAACCCCAACCCTACACCTTACCCTAACCCATACCCTAATCATAACCCATACACTAACACTAACTCGTGCCCTAACACCTACCCTAACCCTACCCCTAACCCTAACCCTAACCCTAACACTAACCCTAACACTAACCCTAAACTTTACCATTTGTTAACCATAACCCAAGCCCCAAACCTAAACCTAACTACAACCCTACTCCTTACCCTAACACGTACACTAATCTTAACCCGTACACTAACACTAACCCAATACCGCACACGTACTTTGACAATAAGACATTTCCATATGCTCAGCTGTAACCTAAACCTTACGCATTCACTAAACTTAACCCCACCCCTAACACTAACCATAACGCCAACCCTACCAATTACCCTAACCCGTACCCTAATCCTAACCTGTAAACCCACACTAAACCCTGCCCTAACACGTACCCTGACCCTAACACTTTTCCGTAACCTTACCTGTAACCTACACCTTACCGTTCGCTAACCCTAACCCTAGCCCTAAACGTAGACCAAACCCAAACCGTACACCTTACCCTAACCCGTATGCTAATCCTAAGCCATACACTAACACTGACACGTGTCCTAACACATACACTAACCCTAACACTTTTCTGTACCATCACCTGTACCCTAAACCTGACATTTCGCTAACCCTAACCCTAGCCATAAAGCTAACCCTAACCCTAACCCCAACCCTAAACCTTACCCAAACCGTACCCTAATCCTAACCAGTATACTAATACTAAGCCATGTCCTGACACGTACCCTGACCCTAACACTTTTCCGTACCCTCACCTGTACCCTAAACCTTACCCATTCGCTAACCCTAACCCTAGCCCTAGCCCTAGCCCTAACCCTAACCCCAACTCTACCCCTTACCCTCACCCGTACCCTAATCCCAACCCATACACTAACATTAACCCATGCCCTAACACGTACCCTGACCCTAACACTTTTCCGTATCCTCTCCTGTACCCTAAATCTTACAGTTCGCTAACCCTAACCCTAGCCCTAAACATAACTCTCACACCAACCTCACAGCATACCCTAACCTGTACACTAAACTTAACCCGTACAAAAAAACTAACCCATGCCCTCACATGTACTTTGACGGTAACACGTTTCCGTACGCTCCCGTGTACCGTAAACCTTACCCGTTTGCTAACTCTAACCCTAGCCCTAACCCTAACCATAACAACAACCCTACCCATTTCCCTAACCTGTATCCTAATCCTTACCCGTACACTAACACTAATCCATGCCCTAACACGTACCCTGACCCTAACACTTTTCCATACCCACTCCTGTACCCTAAATCTTACCATTCACTAACCCTAACCCTATGTCTAAACCTAACCCTAACCCCAACCCTACACCTAACCCTTACACGTACCCTAATCCGAATCCGTACACTAACACTAACCTGTGCCCTAACATGAACCCTGACCCTAACTCGTTTCCATTAGCTCACCTGTACCCTAAATGTTACCTATTCGCTAACCCTAACCCCAACCCTACTCCTAAACATAACCCCAACCCTACACCTTTCCCTAACCCATACCCTAATCCTGACCCGTACACTAACACTAACCCGTGCCCTAACACGTACCCTGACCCTAACACTTTTCCGTATCCTCTCCAGTACCCTAAATCTTACCGTTCGCTAAACCTAGCCCTTTCCCTAAACATAACGCTAACACCCACCTTACTCCATACACGAACCCATACACTAATCTTACCCCGTACACCAAAATGAAGCAATGCCCTCACATGTACTTTGACACTAACACGTTTCCGTACCCTCCTGTGTACCGACAACCTTACCTGTTCGCTAACACTAACCCTAGGTCTAAGCCTAACACTATCCACAACCCTACACAAAATCCTAAGCCGTACCCTAATCCTAATCCGTACAATAACACTAACCTGTGCCCTAACACCAAGCCTGACCCTAACTCGTTTCCATATGCTTACCTGTACCCTGAATGTTACCTATTCGCTAACCCTAACCCTAACCCTAAACCTAACCCTAACCCCAATCCTACACCTTACCCTAATCCGTACTGTAATCCTAACCCGTACCCTATACTAATCCGTGCCCTGACACATACATGGACCATAACACTTTTCTGTAACCTCACCTGTACCCTAAACCTTACATTTCGCCAACCCTAACCGTAGCCCTAAAGCTAAATCTAACTCCAACCCTACACCTTACCCTAACACGTACACTAATCTTAACCCGTACACTAACACTGACCCATTCCCGCAAATGTATTTTGACCCTAAAACATTTCCGTACCCTCCCCTGTAACCTAAACCTTACCCGGTCGCTAACCCTAACCCTAGCTCTAAATCTAACCTTAACGCCAAACCTACACCTTACCCTAAACAATACCCTAAACTTAAACCGTACACTGACACTAACCAGTGCCCTGAAACGTACCCTGACCCTAACACTTTTCCATACCCTCACCTGCACGCTAAACCTAACCGTTAGGTAACCCTAACTGTAGACTTAAACCTAACCCTAACACCAACCCTACACCCTATTCTAACCCGTACCCTATATTTAACCCTAACACTAACCCATGCCCTCACACGTACTTTGACACTAAAACGTCTCCATACACTCACATGTACCATAAGCCTTAATCATTCACTAAACCTATCCCTAACCCTAACGCCAACCCTAACCATTACCCTAACCCATACCCTAATCCTAACCATACATTAACACTAACACGTTTCCTAACACATAACCTGACCCAAATGCTTTTCCGTACCCTCAACTGTACCCTAAAACTTACCCGTTCACTAACCCTAAGCCTAGCCCTAAACCTAACCCTAACCCCAACCCCACACCTTACCCTAAACTGTACGCTAATCCTGACACGTACACTGACACTAATAGGTGTCCTAACACATACCCTGACTCTAAAAGGTTTCCGTACCCTCACCTGTACCCTGAACCTTACTGGTTCACTAACCGTAACCTAGCCCTAAACATAACGCTAACACCAACCCTACACTATACCCTAACCTGTACACTAATCTTGACCCATACACCAAAATTATGCAATGCCATCACACGTACTTTGACACTAACACGTATCCATACACTCATGTACCATAAAACTTACCTGTTCGCTAACTCTAACCGTAGCCCTAAACTTAACCCTAACGCCAACCCTACACATTACCCTAACCCGTACCCTAATCCTAACCCATACACTAACACTACACGTGCCCTAACAGGTACCCTGACCATAACAGTTTTCCGTACACTCACCTGTACCCTAAACCATACCGTTTGCTATCCTTAACCCTAGACCTAAACGTAAAGCTAACCCCATCCCTGAACCTTACCCTAACGCGTACCCAATCCTAACCAGTACACTAACACTAATCCGTGCCTTAACACTTACCCTGACCCTAACACTTTTCCATACCCACACCTGAACCCTAAACCTTACCATTCACTAACCCTAACCCTAGGTCTAAACCTAACCCTAAACGCAACCCCAACCCTACACCTAACCCTAACATGTACCGTAATCCTAATCCTTAAACTAACACTAAGCTGTGCCCTAACACGAACCCTGGCCCTAACGCATTTCCATACGCTCACCTGTACTCTAATGTTACCTATTCGCTAACCCTAACACTAGTCCTAAACATAAACCTAATCCCAACCCTACACCTTACCCTAACCCATACCCTAATCATAACATATACACTAACACTAACTCGTGCCCTAACACCTACCCTAACCCTACCCCTAACCCTACCCCTAACCCTAACCCTAACCCTAACACTAACCCTAACACTAACGCTAAACTTTACCATTTGTTAACCATAACCCAAGCCCCAAACCTAAACCTAACTACAACCCTACTCCTTACCCTAACATGTACACTAATCTTAACCCGTACACTAACACTAACCCAATACCGCACACGTACTTTGACAATAAGACATTTCCATATGCTCAGCTGTAACCTAAACCTTACACATTCACTAAACTTAACCCCACCCCTAACACTAACCATAACGCCAACCCTACCAATTACCCTAATCCGTACCCTAATCCTAACCTGTAAACCCACACTAAACCCTGCCCTAACACGTACCCTGACCCTAACACTTTTCCGTAACCTTACCTGTAACCTACACCTTACCGTTCGCTAACCCTAACCCTAGCCCTAAACGTAGACCAAACCCCAACCGTACACCTTACCCTAACCCGTATGCTAATCCTAAGCCATACACTAACACTGACACGTGTCCTAACACATACACTAACCCTAACACTTTCTGTACCATCACCTGTACCCTAAACCTGACATTTCGCTAACCCTAACCCTAGCCATAAAGCTAACCCTAACCCTAAACCCAACCCTAAACCTTACCCAAACCGTACCCTAATCCTAACCAGTATACTAATACTAAGCCATGTCCTGACACGTACCCTGACCCTAACACTTTTCCGTACCCTCACCTGTACCCTAAACCTTACCCATTCGCTAACCCTAACCCTAGCCCTAGCCCTAGCCCTAACCCTAACCCCAACTCTACCCCTTACCCTCACCCGTACCCTAATCCCAACCCATACACTAACATTAACCCATGCCCTAACACGTACCCTGACCCTAACACTTTTCCGTATCCTCTCCTGTACCCTAAATCTTACAGTTCGCTAACCCTAACCCTAGCCCTAAACAGAACTCTCACACCAACCTCACAGCATACCCTAACCTGTACACTAAACTTAACCCGTACAAAAAAACTAACCCATGCCCTCACATGTACTTTGACGGTAACACGTTTCCGTACGCTCCCGTGTACTGTAAACCTTACCCGTTTGCTAACTCTAACCCTAGCCCTAACCCTAACCATAACAACAACCCTACCCATTTCCCTAACCTGTATCCTAATCCTTACCCGTACACTAACACTAATCCATGCCCTAACACGTACCCTGACCCTAACACTTTTCCATACCCACTCCTGTACCCTAAATCTTACCATTCACTAACCCTAACCCTATGTCTAAACCTAACCCTAACCCCAACCCTACACCTAACCCTTACACGTACCCTAATCCGAATCCGTACACTAACACTAACCTGTGCCCTAACATGAACCCTGACCCTAACTCGTTTCCATTAGCTCACCTGTACCCTAAATGTTACCTATTCGCTAACCCTAACCCCAACCCTACTCCTAAACATAACCCCAACCCTACACCTTTCCCTAACCCATACCCTAATCCTGACCCGTACACTAACACTAACCCGTGCCCTAACACGTACCCTGACCCTAACACTTTTCCGTATCCTCTCCAGTACCCTAAATCTTACCATTCGCTAAACCTAGCCCTTTCCCTAAACATAACGCTAACACCCACCTTACTCCATACACTAACCCATACACTAATCTTACCCCGTACACCAAAATGAAGCAATGCCCTCACATGTACTTTGACACTAACACGTTTCCGTACCCTCCTGTGTACCGACAACCTTACCTGTTCGCTAACACTAACCCTAGGTCTAAGCCTAACACTATCCACAACCCTACACAAAATCCTAAGCCGTACCCTAATCCTAATCCGTACAATAACACTAACCTGTGCCGTAACACCAAGCCTGACCCTAACTCGTTTCCATATGCTTACCTGTACCCTGAATGTTACCTATTCGCTAACCTTAACCCTAACCCTAAACCTAACCCTAAACCCAATCCTACACCTTACCCTAATCCGTACTGTAATCCTAACCCGTACCCTATACTAATCCGTGCCCTGACACATACATGGACCATAACACTTTTCTGTAACCTCACCTGTACCCTAAACCTTACATTTCGCCAACACTAACCGTAGCCCTAAAGCTAAATCTAACTCCAACCCTACACCTTACCCTAACACGTACACTAATCTTAACCCGTACACTAACACTGACCCATTCCCGCAAATGTATTTTGACCCTAAAACATTTCCGTACCCTCCCCTGTAACCTAAACCTTACCCGGTCGCTAACCCTAACCCTAGCTCTAAATCTAACCTTAACGCCAACCCTACACCTTACCCTAAACAATACCCTAAACCTAAACCGTACACTGACACTAACCAGTGCCCTGAAACGTACCCTGACCCTAACACTTTTCCATACCCTCACCTGCACGCTAAACCTAATCGTTAGGTAACCCTAACTGTAGACTTAAACCTAACCCTAACACCAAACCTACACCCTATTCTAACCCGTACCCTATATTTAACCCTAACACTAACCCATGCCCTCACACGTACTTTGACACTAAAACGTCTCCATACACTCACATGTACCATAAGCCTTAATCATTCACTAAACCTATCCCTAACCCTAACGCCAACCCTAACAATTACCCTAACCCATACCCTAATCCTAACCATACATTAACACTAACACGTTTCCTAACACATAACCTGACCCAAATGCTTTTCCGTACCCTCAACTGTACCCTAAAACTTACCCGTTCACTAACCCTAAGCCTAGCCCTAAACCTAACCCTAACCCCAACCCCACATCTTACCCTAAACTGTACGCTAATCCTGACACGTACACTGACACTAACAGGTGTCCTAGCACATACCCTGACTCTAAAAGGTTTCCGTACCCTCACCTGTACCCTGAACCTTACTGGTTCACTAACCGTAACCTAGCCCTAAACATAACGCTAACACCAACCCTACACTATACCCTAAACTGTACACTAATCTTGACCCATACACCAAAATTATGCAATGCCATCACACGTACTTTGACACTAACAAGTTTCCGTACACTCATGTACCATAAAACTTACCTGTTCGCTAACTCTAACCGTAGCCCTAAACTTAACCCTAACGCCAACCCTACACATTACCCTAACCCGTACCCTAATCCTAACCCATACACTAACACTACACGTGACCTAACAGGTACCCTGACCATAACAGTTTTCCGTACACTCACCTGTACCCTAAACCATACCGTTTGCTATCCTTAACCCTAGACCTAAACGTAAAGCTAAACCCATCCCTAAACCTTACCCTAACGCGTACCCAATCCTAACCAGTACACTAACACTAATCCGTGCCTTAACACTTACCCTGACCCTAACACTTTTCCATACCCACACCTGAACCCTAAACCTTACCATTCACTAACCCTAACCCTAGGTCTAAACCTAAGCCTAAACGCAACCCCAACCCTACACCTAACCCTAACATGTACCGTAATCCTAATCCTTAAACTAACACTAAGCTGTGCCCTAACACGAACCCTGGCCCTAACGCATTTCCATACGCTCACCTGTACTCTAATGTTACCTATTCGCTAACCCTAACACTAGTCCTAAACCTAAACCTAACCCCAACCCTACACCTTACCCTAACCCATACCCTAATCATAACCCATACACTAACACTAACTCGTGCCCTAACACCTACCCTAACCCTACCCCTAACCCTAACCCTAACCCTAACACTAACCCTAACACTAACCCTAAACTTTACCATTTGTTAACCATAACCCAAGCCCCAAACCTAAACCTAACTACAACCCTACTCCTTACCCTAACACGTACACTAATCTTAACCCGTACACTAACACTAACCCAATACCGCACACGTACTTTGACAATAAGACATTTCCATATGCTCAGCTGTAACCTAAACCTTACGCATTCACTAAACTTAACCCCACCCCTAACACTAACCATAACGCCAACCCTACCAATTACCCTAACCCGTACCCTAATCCTAACCTGTAAACCCACACTAAACCCTGCCCTAACACCACTACACTAACACTAATCCGTGCCTTAACACTTACCCTGACCCTAACACTTTTCCGTACCCTTACCTGTAACCTACACCTTACCGTTCGCTAACCCTAACCCTAGCCCTAAACGTAGACCAAACCCCAACCGTACACCTTACCCTAACCCGTATGCTAATCCTAAGCCATACACTAACACTGACACGTGTCCTAACACATACACTAACCCTAACACTTTTCTGTACCATCACCTGTACCCTAAACCTGACATTTCACTAACCCTAACCCTAGCCATAAAGCTAAACCTAACCCTAACCCCAACCCTAAACCTTACCCAAACCGTACCCTAATCCTAACCAGTATACTAATACTAAGCCATGTCCTGACACGTACCCTGACCCTAACACTTTTCCGTACCCTCACCTGTACCCTAAACCTTACCCATTCGCTAACCCTAACCCTAGCCCTAGCCCTAGCCCTAACCCTAACCCCAACTCTACCCCTTACCCTCACCCGTACCCTAATCCCAACCCATACACTAACATTAACCCATGCCCTAACACGTACCCTGACCCTAACACTTTTCCGTATCCTCTCCTGTACCCTAAATCTTACAGTTCGCTAACGCTAACCCTAGCCCTAAACATAACTCTCACACCAACCTCACAGCATACCCTAACCTGTACACTAAACTTAACCCGTACAAAAAAACTAACCCATGCCCTCACATGTACTTTGACGGTAACACGTTTCCGTACGCTCCCGTGTACCGTAAACCTTACCCGTTTGCTAACTCTAACCGTAGCCCTAACCCTAACCATAACAACAACCCTACCCATTTCCCTAAACTGTACCCTAATCCTTACCCGTACACTAACACTAATCCATGCCCTAACACGTACCCTGACCCTAACACTTTTCCATACCCACTCCTGTACCCTAAATCTTACCATTCACTAACCCTAACCCTATGTCTAAACCTAACCCTAACCCCAACCCTACACCTAACCCTAACACGTACCCTAATCCGAATCCGTACACTAAAACTAACCTGTGCCCTAACATGAACCCTGACCCAAACTCATTTCCATAAGCTCACCTGTACCCTAAATGTTACCTATTCGCTAACCCTAACCCCAACCCTACACCTAAACATAACCCCAACCCTACACCTTTCCCTAACCCATACCCTAATCCTGACCCGTACACTAACACTAACCCGTGCCCTAACACGTACCCTGACCCTAACACTTTTCCGTATCCTCTCCAGTACCCTAAATCTTACCGTTCGCTAAACCTAGCCCTTTCCCTAAACATAACGCTAACACCCACCTTACTCCATACACTAACCCATACACTAATCTTACCCCGTACACCAAAATGAAGCAATGCCCTCACATGTACTTTGACACTAACACGTTTCCGTACCCTCCTGTGTACCGACAACCTTACCTGTTCGCTAACACTAACCCTAGGTCTAAGCCTAACACTATCCACAACCCTAAACAAAATCCTAAGCCGTACCCTAATCCTAATCCGTACAATAACACTAACCTGTGCCCTAACACCAAGCCTGACCCTAACTCGTTTCCATATGCTTACCTGTACCCTGAATGTTACCTATTCGCTAACCCTAACCCTAACCCTAAACCTAACCCTAACCCCAATCCTACACCTTACCCTAATCCGTACTGTAATCCTAACCCGTACCCTATACTAATCCGTGCCCTGACACATACATGGACCATAACACTTTTCTGTAACCTCACCTGTACCCTAAACCTTACATTTCGCCAACCCTAACCGTAGCCCTAAAGCTAAATCTAACTCCAACCCTACACCTTACCCTAACACGTACACTAATCTTAACCCGTACACTAACACTGACCCATTCCCGCAAATGTATTTTGACCCTAAAACATTTCCGTACCCTCCCCTGTAACCTAAACCTTACCCGGTCGCTAACCCTAACCCTAGCTCTAAATCTAACCTTAACGCCAAACCTACACCTTACCCTAAACAATACCCTAAACTTAAACCGTACACTGACACTAACCAGTGCCCTGAAACGTACCCTGACCCTAACACTTTTCCATACCCTCACCTGCACGCTAAACCTAATCGTTAGGTAACCCTAACTGTAGACTTAAACCTAACCCTAACACCAACCCTACACCCTATTCTAACCCGTACCCTATATTTAACCCTAACACTAACCCATGCCCTCACACGTACTTTGACACTAAAACGTCTCCATACACTCACATGTACCATAAGCCTTAATCATTCACTAAACCTATCCCTAACCCTAACGCCAACCCTAACCATTACCCTAACCCATACCCTAATCCTAACCATACATTAACACTAACACGTTTCCTAACACATAACCTGACCCAAATGCTTTTCCGTACCCTCAACGGTACCCTAAAACTTACCCGTTCACTAACCCTAAGCCTAGCCCTAAACCTAACCCTAACCCCAACCCCACACCTTACCCTAAACTGTACGCTAATCCTGACACGTACACTGACACTAACAGGTGTCCTAACACATACCCTGACTCTAAAAGGTTTCTGTACCCTCACCTGTACCCTGAACCTTACTGGTTCACTAACCGTAACCTAGCCCTAAACATAACGCTAACACCAACCCTACACTATACCCTAACCTGTACACTAATCTTGACCCATACACCAAAATTATGCAATGCCATCACACGTACTTTGACACTAACAAGTTTCCGTACACTCATGTACCATAAAACTTACCTGTTCGCTAACTCTAACCGTAGCCCTAAACTTAACCCTAACGCCAACCCTACACATTACCCTAACCCGTACCCTAATCCTAACCCATACACTAACACTACACGTGACCTAACAGGTACCCTGACCATAACAGTTTTCCGTACACTCACCTGTACCCTAAACCATACCGTTTGCTATCCTTAACCCTAGACCTAAACGTAAAGCTAAACCCATCCCTAAACCTTACCCTAATGCGTACCCAATCCTAACCAGTACACTAACACTAATCCGTGCCTTAACACTTACCCTGACCCTAACACTTTTCCATACCCACACCTGAACCCTAAACCTTACCATTCACTAACCCTAACCCTAGGTCTAAACCTAAGCCTAAACGCAACCCCAACCCTACACCTAACCCTAACATGTACCGTAATCCTAATCCTTAAACTAACACTAAGCTGTGCCCTAACACGAACCCTGGCCCTAACGCATTTCCATACGCTCACCTGTACTCTAATGTTACCTATTCGCTAACCCTAACACTAGTCCTAAACCTAAACCTAACCCCAACCCTACACCTTACCCTAACCCATACCCTAATCATAACCCATACACTAACACTAACTCGTGCCCTAACACCTACCCTAACCCTACCCCTAACCCTAACCCTAACCCTAACACTAACCCTAACACTAACCCTAAACTTTACCATTTGTTAACCATAACCCAAGCCCCAAACCTAAACCTAACTACAACCCTACTCCTTACCCTAACACGTACACTAATCTTAACCCGTACACTAACACTAACCCAATACCGCACACGTACTTTGACAATAAGACATTTCCATATGCTCAGCTGTAACCTAAACCTTACGCATTCACTAAACTTAACCCCACCCCTAACACTAACCATAACGCCAACCCTACCAATTACCCTAACCCGTACCCTAATCCTAACCTGTAAACCCACACTAAACCCTGCCCTAACACCACTACACTAACACTAATCCGTGCCTTAACACTAACCCTGACCCTAACACTTTTCCGTACCCTTACCTGTAACCTACACCTTATCGTTCGCTAACCCTAACCCTAGCCCTAAACGTAGACCAAACCCCAACCGTACACCTTACCCTAACCCGTATGCTAATCCTAAGCCATACACTAACACTGACACGTGTCCTAACACATACACTAACCCTAACACTTTTCTGTACCATCACCTGTACCCTAAACCTGACATTTCACTAACCCTAACCCTAGCCATAAAGCTAAACCTAACCCTAACCCCAACCCTAAACCTTACCCAAACCGTACCCTAATCCTAACCAGTATACTAATACTAAGCCATGTCCTGACACGTACCCTGACCCTAACACTTTTCCGTACCCTCACCTGTACCCTAAACCTTACCCATTCGCTAACCCTAACCCTAGCCCTAGCCCTAGCCCTAACCCTAACCCCAACTCTACCCCTTACCCTCACCCGTACCCTAATCCCAACCCATACACTAACATTAACCCATGCCCTAACACGTACCCTGACCCTAACACTTTTCCGTATCCTCTCCTGTACCCTAAATCTTACAGTTCGCTAACGCTAACCCTAGCCCTAAACATAACTCTCACACCAACCTCACAGCATACCCTAACCTGTACACTAAACTTAACCCGTACAAAAAAACTAACCCATGCCCTCACATGTACTTTGACGGTAACACGTTTCCGTACGCTCCCGTGTACCGTAAACCTTACCCGTTTGCTAACTCTAACCGTAGCCCTAACCCTAACCATAACAACAACCCTACCCATTTCCCTAAACTGTACCCTAATCCTTACCCGTACACTAACACTAATCCATGCCCTAACACGTACCCTGACCCTAACACTTTTCCATACCCACTCCTGTACCCTAAATCTTACCATTCACTAACCCTAACCCTATGTCTAAACCTAACCCTAACCCCAACCCTACACCTAACCCTAACACGTACCCTAATCCGAATCCGTACACTAAAACTAACCTGTGCCCTAACATGAACCCTGACCCAAACTCATTTCCATAAGCTCACCTGTACCCTAAATGTTACCTATTCGCTAACCCTAACCCCAACCCTACACCTAAACATAACCCCAACCCTACACCTTTCCCTAACCCATACCCTAATCCTGACCCGTACACTAACACTAACCCGTGCCCTAACACGTACCCTGACCCTAACACTTTTCCGTATCCTCTCCAGTACCCTAAATCTTACCGTTCGCTAAACCTAGCCCTTTCCCTAAACATAACGCTAACACCCACCTTACTCCATACACTAACCCATACACTAATCTTACCCCGTACACCAAAATGAAGCAATGCCCTCACATGTACTTTGACACTAACACGTTTCCGTACCCTCCTGTGTACCGACAACCTTACCTGTTCGCTAACACTAACCCTAGGTCTAAGCCTAACACTATCCACAACCCTACACAAAATCCTAAGCCGTACCCTAATCCTAATCCGTACAATAACACTAACCTGTGCCCTAACACCAAGCCTGACCCTAACTCGTTTCCATATGCTTACCTGTACCCTGAATGTTACCTATTCGCTAACCCTAACCCTAACCCTAAACCTAACCCTAACCCCAATCCTACACCTTACCCTAATCCGTACTGTAATCCTAACCCGTACCCTATACTAATCCGTGCCCTGACACATACATGGACCATAACACTTTTCTGTAACCTCACCTGTACCCTAAACCTTACATTTCGCCAACCCTAACCGTAGCCCTAAAGCTAAATCTAACTCCAACCCTACACCTTACCCTAACACGTACACTAATCTTAACCCGTACACTAACACTGACCCATTCCCGCAAATGTATTTTGACCCTAAAACATTTCCGTACCCTCCCCTGTAACCTAAACCTTACCCGGTCGCTAACCCTAACCCTAGCTCTAAATCTAACCTTAACGCCAAACCTACACCTTACCCTAAACAATACCCTAAACTTAAACCGTACACTGACACTAACCAGTGCCCTGAAACGTACCCTGACCCTAACACTTTTCCATACCCTCACCTGCACGCTAAACCTAATCGTTAGGTAACCCTAACTGTAGACTTAAACCTAACCCTAACACCAACCCTACACCCTATTCTAACCCGTACCCTATATTTAACCCTAACACTAACCCATGCCCTCACACGTACTTTGACACTAAAACGTCTCCATACACTCACATGTACCATAAGCCTTAATCATTCACTAAACCTATCCCTAACCCTAACGCCAACCCTAACCATTACCCTAACCCATACCCTAATCCTAACCATACATTAACACTAACACGTTTCCTAACACATAACCTGACCCAAATGCTTTTCCGTACCCTCAACGGTACCCTAAAACTTACCCGTTCACTAACCCTAAGCCTAGCCCTAAACCTAACCCTAACCCCAACCCCACACCTTACCCTAAACTGTACGCTAATCCTGACACGTACACTGACACTAACAGGTGTCCTAACACATACCCTGACTCTAAAAGGTTTCCGTACCCTCACCTGTACCCTGAACCTTACTGGTTCACTAACCGTAACCTAGACCTAAACATAACGCTAACACCAACCCTACACTATACCCTAACCTGTACACTAATCTTGACCCATACACCAAAATTATGCAATGCCATCACACGTACTTTGACACTAACAAGTTTCCGTACACTCATGTACCATAAAACTTACCTGTTCGCTAACTCTAACCGTAGCCCTAAACTTAACCCTAACGCCAACCCTACACATTACCCTAACCCGTACCCTAATCCTAACCCATACACTAACACTACACGTGACCTAACAGGTACCCTGACCATAACAGTTTTCCGTACACTCACCTGTACCCTAAACCATACCGTTTGCTATCCTTAACCCTAGACCTAAACGTAAAGCTAAACCCATCCCTAAACCTTACCCTAACGCGTACCCAATCCTAACCAGTACACTAACACTAATCCGTGCCTTAACACTTACCCTGACCCTAACACTTTTCCATACCCACACCTGAACCCTAAACCTTACCATTCACTAACCCTAACCCTAGGTCTAAACCTAAGCCTAAACGCAACCCCAACCCTACACCTAACCCTAACATGTACCGTAATCCTAATCCTTAAACTAACACTAAGCTGTGCCCTAACACGAACCCTGGCCCTAACGCATTTCCATACGCTCACCTGTACTCTAATGTTACCTATTCGCTAACCCTAACACTAGTCCTAAACCTAAACCTAACCCCAACCCTACACCTTACCCTAACCCATACCCTAATCATAACCCATACACTAACACTAACTCGTGCCCTAACACCTACCCTAACCCTACCCCTAACCCTAACCCTAACCCTAACACTAACCCTAACACTAACCCTAAACTTTACCATTTGTTAACCATAACCCAAGCCCCAAACCTAAACCTAACTACAACCCTACTCCTTACCCTAACACGTACACTAATCTTAACCCGTACACTAACACTAACCCAATACCGCACACGTACTTTGACAATAAGACATTTCCATATGCTCAGCTGTAACCTAAACCTTACGCATTCACTAAACTTAACCCCACCCCTAACACTAACCATAACGCCAACCCTACCAATTACCCTAACCCGTACCCTAATCCTAACCTGTAAACCCACACTAAACCCTGCCCTAACACCACTACACTAACACTAATCCGTGCCTTAACACTTACCCTGACCCTAACACTTTTCCGTACCCTTACCTGTAACCTACACCTTACCGTTCGCTAACCCTAACCCTAGCCCTAAACGTAGACCAAACCCCAACCGTACACCTTACCCTAACCCGTATGCTAATCCTAAGCCATACACTAACACTGACACGTGTCCTAACACATACACTAACCCTAACACTTTTCTGTACCATCACCTGTACCCTAAACCTGACATTTCACTAACCCTAACCCTAGCCATAAAGCTAACCCTAACCCTAACCCCAACCCTAAACCTTACCCAAACCGTACCCTAATCCTAACCAGTATACTAATACTAAGCCATGTCCTGACACGTACCCTGACCCTAACACTTTTCCGTACCCTCACCTGTACCCTAAACCTTACCCATTCGCTAACCCTAACCCTAGCCCTAGCCCTAGCCCTAACCCTAACCCCAACTCTACCCCTTACCCTCACCCATACCCTAATCCCAACCCATACACTAACATTAACCCATGCCCTAACACGTACCCTGACCCTAACACTTTTCCGTATCCTCTCCTGTACCCTAAATCTTACAGTTCGCTAACCCTAACCCTAGCCCTAAACATAACTCTCACACCAACCTCACAGCATACCCTAACCTGTACACTAAACTTAACCCCTACAAAAAAACTAACCCATGCCCTCACATGTACTTTGACGGTAACACGTTTCCGTACGCTCCCGTGTACCGTAAACCTTACCCGTTTGCTAACTCTAACCGTAGCCCTAACCCTAACCATAACAACAACCCTACCCATTTCCCTAAACTGTACCCTAATCCTTACCCGTACACTAACACTAATCCATGCCCTAACACGTACCCTGACCCTAACACTTTTCCATACCCACTCCTGTACCCTAAATCTTACCATTCACTAACCCTAACCCTATGTCTAAACCTAACCCTAACCCCAACCCTACACCTAACCCTAACACGTACCCTAATCCGAATCCGTACACTAACACTAACCTGTGCCCTAACATGAACCCTGACCCAAACTCATTTTCATAAGCTCACCTGTACCCTAAATGTTACCTATTCGCTAACCCTAACCCCAACCCTACACCTAAACATAACCCCAACCCTACACCTTTCCCTAACCCATACCCTAATCCTGACCCGTACACTAACACTAACCCGTGCCCTAACACGTACCCTGACCCTAACACTTTTCCGTATCCTCTCCAGTACCCTAAATCTTACCGTTCGCTAAACCTAGCCCTTTCCCTAAACATAACGCTAACACCCACCTTACTCCATACACTAACCCATACACTAATCTTACCCCGTACACCAAAATGAAGCAATGCCCTCACATGTACTTTGACACTAACACGTTTCCGTACCCTCCTGTGTACCGACAACCTTACCTGTTCGCTAACACTAACCCTAGGTCTAAGCCTAACACTATCCACAACCCTAAACAAAATCCTAAGCCGTACCCTAATCCTAATCCGTACAATAACACTAACCTGTGCCCTAACACCAAGCCTGACCCTAACTCGTTTCCATATGCTTACCTGTACCCTGAATGTTACCTATTCGCTAACCCTAACCCTAACCCTAAACCTAACCCTAACCCCAATCCTACACCTTACCCTAAACCGTACTGTAATCCTAACCCGTACCCTATACTAATCCGTGCCCTGACACATACATGGACCATAACACTTTTCTGTAACCTCACCTGTACCCTAAACCTTACATTTCGCCAACCCTAACCGTAGCCCTAAAGCTAAATCTAACTCCAACCCTACACCTTACCCTAACACGTACACTAATCTTAACCCGTACACTAACACTGACCCATTCCCGCAAATGTATTTTGACCCTAAAACATTTCCGTACCCTCCCCTGTAACCTAAACCTTACCCGGTCGCTAACCCTAACCCTAGCTCTAAATCTAACCTTAACGCCAAACCTACACCTTACCCTAAACAATACCCTAAACTTAAACCGTACACTGACACTAACCAGTGCCCTGAAACGTACCCTGACCCTAACACTTTTCCATACCCTCACCTGCACGCTAAACCTAATCGTTAGGTAACCCTAACTGTAGACTTAAACCTAACCCTAACACCAACCCTACACCCTATTCTAACCCGTACCCTATATTTAACCCTAACACTAACCCATGCCCTCACACGTACTTTGACACTAAAACGTCTCCATACACTCACATGTACCATAAGCCTTAATCATTCACTAAACCTATCCCTAACCCTAACGCCAACCCTAACCATTACCCTAACCCATACCCTAATCCTAACCATACATTAACACTAACACGTTTCCTAACACATAACCTGACCCAAATGCTTTTCCGTACCCTCAACTGTACCCTAAAACTTACCCGTTCACTAACCCTAAGCCTAGCCCTAAACCTAACCCTAACCCCAACCCCACACCTTACCCTAAACTGTACGCTAATCCTGACACGTACACTGACACTAACAGGTGTCCTAACACATACCCTGACTCTAAAAGGTTTCCGTACCCTCACCTGTACCCTGAACCTTACTGGTTCACTAACCGTAACCTAGCCCTAAACATAACGCTAACACCAACCCTACACTATACCCTAACCTGTACACTAATCTTGACCCATACACCAAAATTATGCAATGCCATCACACGTACTTTGACACTAACACGTATCCGTACACTCATGTACCATAAAACTTACCTGTTCGCTAACTCTAACCGTAGCCCTAAACTTAACCCTAACGCCAACCCTACACATTACCCTAACCCGTACCCTAATCCTAACCCATACACTAACACTACACGTGCCCTAACAGGTACCCTGACCATAACAGTTTTCCGTACACTCACCTGTACCCTAAACCATACCGTTTGCTATCCTTAACCCTAGACCTAAACGTAAAGCTAACCCCATCCCTGAACCTTACCCTAACGCGTACCCAATCCTAACCAGTACACTAACACTAATCCGTGCCTTAACACTTACCCTGACCCTAACACTTTTCCATACCCACACCTGAACCCTAAACCTTACCATTCACTAACCCTAACCCTAGGTCTAAACCTAACCCTAAACGCAACCCCAACCCTACACCTAACCCTAACATGTACCGTAATCCTAATCCTTAAACTAACACTAAACTGTGCCCTAACACGAACCCTGGCCCTAACGCATTTCCATACGCTCACCTGTACTCTAATGTTACCTATTCGCTAACCCTAACACTAGTCCTAAACATAAACCTAATCCCAACCCTACACCTTACCCTAACCCATACGCTAATCATAACCTATACACTAACACTAACTCGTGCCCTAACACCTACCCTAACCCTACCCCTAACCCTACCCCTAACCCTAACCCTAACCCTAACACTAACCCTAACACTAACGCTAAACTTTACCATTTGTTAACCATAACCCAAGCCCCAAACCTAAACCTAACTACAACCCTACTCCTTACCCTAACATGTACACTAATCTTAACCCGTACACTAACACTAACCCAATACCGCACACGTACTTTGACAATAAGACATTTCCATATGCTCAGCTGTAACCTAAACCTTACGCATTCACTAAACTTAACCCCACCCCTAACACTAACCATAACGCCAACTCTACCAATTACCCTAATCCGTACCCTAATCCTAACCTGTAAACCCACACTAAAGCCTGCCCTAACACGTACCCTGACCCTAACACTTTTCCGTAACCTTACCTGTAACCTACACCTTACCGTTCACTAACCCTAACCCTAGCCCTAAACGTAGACCAAACCCCAACCGTACACCTTACCCTAACCCGTATGCTAATCCTAAGCCATACACTAACACTGACACGTGTCCTAACACATACACTAACCCTAACACTTTTCTGTACCATCACCTGTACCCTAAACCTGACATTTCGCTAACCCTAACCCTAGCCATAAAGCTAACCCTAACCCTAACCCCAACCCTAAACCTTACCCAAACCGTACCCTAATCCTAACCAGTATACTAATACTAAGCCATGTCCTGACACGTACCCTGACCCTAACACTTTTCCGTACCCTCACCTGTACCCTAAACCTTACCCATTCGCTAACCCTAACCCTAGCCCTAGCCCTAGCCCTAACCCTAACCCCAACTCTACCCCTTACCCTCACCCGTACCCTAATCCCAACCCATACACTAACATTAACCCATGCCCTAACACGTACCCTGACCCTAACACTTTTCCGTATCCTCTCCTGTACCCTAAATCTTACAGTTCGCTAACCCTAACCCTAGCCCTAAACAGAACTCTCACACCAACCTCACAGCATACCCTAACCTGTACACTAAACTTAACCCGTACAAAAAAACTAACCCATGCCCTCACATGTACTTTGACGGTAAAACGTTTCCGTACGCTCCCGTGTACCGTAAACCTTACCCGTTTGCTAACTCTAACCCTAGCCCTAACCCTAACCATAACAACAACCCTACCCATTTCCCTAACCTGTATCCTAATCCTTACCCGTACACTAACACTAATCCATGCCCTAACACGTACCCTGACCCTAACACTTTTCCATACCCACTCCTGTACCCTAAATCTTACCATTCACTAACCCTAACCCTATGTCTAAACCTAACCCTAACCCCAACCCTACACCTAACCCTTACACGTACCCTAATCCGAATCCGTACACTAACACTAACCTGTGCCCTAACATGAACCCTGACCCTAACTCGTTTCCATTAGCTCACCTGTACCCTAAATGTTACCTATTCGCTAACCCTAACCCCAACCCTACTCCTAAACATAACCCCAACCCTACACCTTTCCCTAACCCATACCCTAATCCTGACCCGTACACTTACACTAACCCGTGCCCTAACACGTACCCTGACCCTAACACTTTTCCGTATCCTCTCCAGTACCCTCAATCTTACCGTTCGCTAAACCTAGCCCTTTCCCTAAACATAACGCTAACACCCACCTTACACCATACACTAACCCATACACTAATCTTACCCCGTACACCAAAATGAAACAATGCCCTCACATGTACTTTGACACTAACACGTTTCCGTACCCTCCTGTGTACCGACAACCTTACCTGTTCGCTAACACTAACCCTAGGTCTAAGCCTAACACTATCCACAACCCTACACAAAATCCTAAGCCGTACCCTAATCCTAATCCGTACAATAACACTAACCTGTGCCCTAACACCAAGCCTGACCCTAACTCGTTTCCATATGCTTACCTGTACCCTGAATGTTACCTATTCGCTAACCCTAACCCTAACCCTAAACCTAACCCTAAACCCAATCCTACACCTTACCCTAATCCGTACTGTAATCCTAACCCGTACCCTATACTAATCCGTGCCCTGACACATACATGGACCATAACACTTTTCTGTAACCTCACCTGTACCCTAAACCTTACATTTCGCCAACACTAACCGTAGCCCTAAAGCTAAATCTAACTCCAACCCTACACCTTACCCTAACACGTACACTAATCTTAACCCGTACACTAACACTGACCCATTCCCGCAAATGTATTTTGACCCTAACACATTTCCGTACCCTCCCCTGTAACCTAAACCTTACCCGGTCGCTAACCCTAACCCTAGCTCTAAATCTAACCTTAACGCCAACCCTACACCTTACCCTAAACAATAACCTAAACCTAAACCGTACACTGACACTAACCAGTGCCCTGAAACGTACCCTGACCCTAACACTTTTCCATACCCTCACCTGCACGCTAAACCTAATCGTTAGTTAACCCTAACTGTAGACTTAAACCTAACCCTAACACCAACCCTACACCCTATTCTAACCCGTACCCTATATTTAACCCTAACACTAACCCATGCCCTCACACGTACTTTGACACTAAAACGTCTCCATACACTCACATGTACCATAAGCCTTAATCATTCACTAAACCTATCCCTAACCCTAACGCCAACCCTAACCATTACCCTAACCCATACCCTAATCCTAACCATACATTAACACTAACACGTTTCCTAACACATAACCTGACCCAAATGCTTTTCCGTACCCTCAACTGTACCCTAAAACTTACCCGTTCACTAACCCTAAGCCTAGCCCTAAACCTAACCCTAACCCCAACCCCACACCTTACCCTAAACTGTACGCTAATCCTGACACGTACACTGACACTAACAGGTGTCCTAACACATACCCTGACTCTAAAAGGTTTCCGTACCCTCACCTGTACCCTGAACCTTACTGGTTCACTAACCGTAACCTAGCCCTAAACATAACGCTAACACCAACCCTACACTATACCCTAACCTGTACACTAATCTTGACCCATACACCAAAATTATGCAATGCCATCACACGTACTTTGACACTAACAAGTTTCCGTACACTCATGTACCATAAAACTTACCTGTTCGCTAACTCTAACCGTAGCCCTAAACTTAACCCTAACGCCAACCCTACACATTACCCTAACCCGTACCCTAATCCTAACCCATACACTAACACTACACGTGACCTAACAGGTACCCTGACCATAACAGTTTTCCGTACACTCACCTGTACCCTAAACCATACCGTTTGCTATCCTTAACCCTAGACCTAAACGTAAAGCTAAACCCATCCCTAAACCTTACCCTAACGCGTACCCAATCCTAACCAGTACACTAACACTAATCCGTGCCTTAACACTTACCCTGACCCTAACACTTTTCCATACCCACACCTGAACCCTAAACCTTACCATTCACTAACCCTAACCCTAGGTCTAAACCTAACCCTAAACGCAACCCCAACCCTACACCTAACCCTAACATGTACCGTAATCCTAATCCTTAAACTAACACTAAGCTGTGCCCTAACACGAACCCTGGCCCTAACGCATTTCCATATGCTCACCTGTACTCTAATGTTACCTATTCGCTAACCCTAACACTAGTCCTAAACCTAAACCTAACCCCAACCCTACACCTTACCCTAACCCATACCCTAATCATAACCCATACACTAACACTAACTCGTGCCCTAACACCTACCCTAACCCTACCCCTAACCCTAACCCTAACCCTAACACTAACCCTAACACTAACCCTAAACTTTACCATTTGTTAACCATAACCCAAGCCCCAAACCTAAACCTAACTACAACCCTACTCCTTACCCTAACACGTACACTAATCTTAACCCGTACACTAACACTAACCCAATACCGCACACGTACTTTGACAATAAGACATTTCCATATGCTCAGCTGTAACCTAAACCTTACGCATTCACTAAACTTAACCCCACCCCTAACACTAACCAGAACGCCAACCCTACCAATTACCCTAACCCGTACCCTAATCCTAACCTGTAAACCCACACTAAACCCTGCCCTAACACCAGTACACTAACACTAATCCGTGCCTTAACACTTACCCTGACCCTAACACTTTTCCGTACCCTTACCTGTAACCTACACCTTACCGTTCGCTAACCCTAACCCTAGCCCTAAACGTAGACCAAACCCCAACCGTACACCTTACCCTAACCCGTATGCTAATCCTAAGCCATACACTAACACTGACACGTGTCCTAACACATACACTAACCCTAACACTTTTCTGTACCATCACCTGTACCCTAAACCTGACATTTCACTAACCCTAACCCTAGCCATAAAGCTAACCCTAACCCTAACCCCAACCCTAAACCTTACCCAAACCGTACCCTAATCCTAACCAGTATACTAATACTAAGCCATGTCCTGACACGTACCCTGACCCTAACACTTTTCCGTACCCTCACCTGTACCCTAAACCTTACGCATTCGCTAACCCTAACCCTAGCCCTAGCCCTAGCCCTAACCCTAACACCAACTCTACCCCTTACCCTCACCCGTACCCTAATCCCAAACCATACACTAACATTAACCCATGCCCTAACACGTACCCTGACCCTAACACTTTTCCGTATCCTCTCCTGTACCCTAAATCTTACAGTTCGCTAACCCTAACCCTAGCCCTAAACATAACTCTCACACCAACCTCACAGCATACCCTAACCTGTACACTAAACTTAACCCCTACAAAAAAACTAACCCATGCCCTCACATGTACTTTGACGGTAACACGTTTCCATACACTCCCGTGTACCGTAAACCTTACCCGTTTGCTAACTCTAACCCTAGCCCTAACCCTAACCATAACAACAACCCTACCCATTTCCCTAACCTGTACCCTAATCCTTACCCGTACACTAACACTAATCCATGCCCTAACACGTACCCTGACCCTAACACTTTTCCATACCCACTCCTGTACCCTAAATCTTACCATTCACTAACCCTAACCCTATGTCTAAACCTAACCCTAACCCCAACCCTACACCTAACCCTAACACGTACCCTAATCCGAATCCGTACACTAAAACTAACCTGTGCCCTAACATGAACCCTGACCCTAACTCGTTTCCATAAGCTCACCTGTACCCTAAATGTTACCTATTCGCTAACCCTAACCCCAACCCTACACCTAAACATAACACCAACCCTACACCTTTCCCTAACCCATACCCTAATCCTGACCCGTACACTAACACTAACCCGTGCCCTAACACGTACCCTGACCCTAACACTTTTCTGTATCCTCTCCAGTACCCTAAATCTTACTGTTCGCTAAACTTAGCCCTTTCCCTAAACATAACGCTAACACCCACCTTACACCATACACTAACCCATACACTAATCTTACCCCGTACACCAAAATGAAGCAATGCCCTCACATGTACGTTGACACTAACACGTTTCCGTACCCTCCTGTGTACCGACAACCTTACCTGTTCGCTAACACTAACCCTAGGTCTAAGTCTAACACTATCCACAACCCTACACAAAATCCTAAGCCGTACCCTAATCCTAATCCGTACAATAACACTAACCTGTGCCCTAACACCAAGCCTGACCCTAACTCGTTTCCATATGCTTACCTGTACCCTGAATGTTACCTATTCGCTAACCCTAACCCTAACCCTAAACCTAACCCTAACCCCAATCCTACACCTTACCCTAAACCGTACTATAATCCTAACCCGTACCCTATACTAATCCGTGCCCTGACACATACATGGACCATAACACTTTTCTGTAACCTCACCTGTACCCTAAACCTTACATTTCGCCAACCCTAACCGTAGCCCTAAAGCTAAATCTAACTCCAACCCTACACCTTACCCTAACACGTACACTAATCTTAACCCGTACACTAACACTGACCCATTCCCGCAAATGTATTTTGACCCTAAAACATTTCCGTACCCTCCCCTGTAACCTAAACCTTACCCAGTCGCTAACCCTAACCCTAGCTCTAAATCTAACCTTAACGCCAACCCTACACCTTACCCTAAACAATACCCTAAACCTAAACCGTACACTGACACTAACCAGTGCCCTGAACCGTACCCTGACCCTAACACTTTTCCATACCCTCACCTGCACGCTAAACCTAATCGTTAGGTAACCCTAACTGTAGACTTAAACCTAACCCTAACACCAACCCTACACCCTATTCTAACCCGTACCCTATATTTAACCCTAACACTAACCCATGCCCTCACACGTACTTTGACACTAAAACGTCTCCATACACTCACATGTACCATAAGCCTTAATCATTCACTAAACCTATCCCTAACCCTAACGCCAACCCTAACCATTACCCTAACCCATACCCTAATCCTAACCATACATTAACACTAACACGTTTCCTAACACATAACCTGACCCAAATGCTTTTCCGTACCCTCAACTGTACCCTAAAACTTACCCGTTCACTAACCCTAAGCCTAGCCCTAAACCTAACCCTAACCCCAACCCCACACCTTACCCTAAACTGTACGCTAATCCTGACACGTACACTGACACTAACAGGTGTCCTAACACATACCCTGACTCTAAAAGGTTTCCGTACCCTCACCTGTACCCTGAACCTTACTGGTTCACTAACCGTAACCTAGCCCTAAACATAACGCTAACACCAACCCTACACTATACCCTAACCTGTACACTAATCTTGACCCATACACCAAAATTATGCAATGCCATCACACGTACTTTGACACTAACAAGTTTCCGTACACTCATGTACCATAAAACTTACCTGTTCGCTAACTCTAACCGTAGCCCTAAACTTAACCCTAACGCCAACCCTACACATTACCCTAACCCGTACCCTAATCCTAACCCATACACTAACACTACACGTGACCTAACAGGTACCCTGACCATAACAGTTTTCCGTACACTCACCTGTACCCTAAACCATACCGTTTGCTATCCTTAACCCTAGACCTAAACGTAAAGCTAAACCCATCCCTAAACCTTACCCTAACGCGTACCCAATCCTAACCAGTACACTAACACTAATCCGTGCCTTAACACTTACCCTGACCCTAACACTTTTCCATACCCACACCTGAACCCTAAACCTTACCATTCACTAACCCTAACCCTAGGTCTAAACCTAACCCTAAACGCAACCCCAACCCTACACCTAACCCTAACATGTACCGTAATCCTAATCCTTAAACTAACACTAAGCTGTGCCCTAACACGAACCCTGGCCCTAACGCATTTCCATATGCTCACCTGTACTCTAATGTTACCTATTCGCTAACCCTAACACTAGTCCTAAACCTAAACCTAACCCCAACCCTACACCTTACCCTAACCCATACCCTAATCATAACCCATACACTAACACTAACTCGTGCCCTAACACCTACCCTAACCCTACCCCTAACCCTAACCCTAACCCTAACACTAACCCTAACACTAACCCTAAACTTTACCATTTGTTAACCATAACCCAAGCCCCAAACCTAAACCTAACTACAACCCTACTCCTTACCCTAACACGTACACTAATCTTAACCCGTACACTAACACTAACCCAATACCGCACACGTACTTTGACAATAAGACATTTCCATATGCTCAGCTGTAACCTAAACCTTACGCATTCACTAAACTTAACCCCACCCCTAACACTAACCAGAACGCCAACCCTACCAATTACCCTAACCCGTACCCTAATCCTAACCTGTAAACCCAAAATAAACCCTGCCCTAACACCAGTACACTAACACTAAACCCTGCCCTAACACGTACCCTGACCCTAACACTTTTCCGTAACCTTACCTGTAACCTACACCTTACCGTTCGCTAACCCTAACCCTAGCCCTAAACGTAGACCAAACCCCAACCGTACACCTTACCCTAACCCGTATGCTAATCCTAAGCCATACACTAACACTGACACGTGTCCTAACACATACACTAACCCTAACACTTTTCTGTACCATCACCTGTACCCTAAACCTGACATTTCGCTAACCCTAACCCTAGCCATAAAGCTAACCCTAACCCTAACCCCAACCCTAAACCTTACCCAAACCGTACCCTAATCCTAACCAGTATACTAATACTAAGCCATGTCCTGACACGTACCCTGACCCTAACACTTTTCCGTACCCTCACCTGTACCCTAAACCTTACCCATTCGCTAACCCTAACCCTAGCCCTAGCCCTAGCCCTAACCCTAACCCCAACTCTACCCCTTACCCTCACCCGTACCCTAATCCCAACCCATACACTAACATTAACCCATGTCCTAACACGTACCCTGACCCTAACACTTTTCCGTATCCTCTCCTGTACCCTAAATCTTACAGTTCGCTAACCCTAACCCTAGCCCTAAACAGAACTCTCACACCAACCTCACAGCATACCCTAACCTGTACACTAAACTTAACCCGTACAAAAAAACTAACCCATGCCCTCACATGTACTTTGACGGTAACACGTTTCCGTACGCTCCCGTGTACCGTAAACCTTACCCGTTTGCTAACTCTAACCCTAGCCCTAACCCTAACCATAACAACAACCCTACCCATTTCCCTAACCTGTATCCTAATCCTTACCCGTACACTAACACTAATCCATGCCCTAACACGTACCCTGACCCTAACACTTTTCCATACCCACTCCTGTACCCTAAATCTTACCATTCACTAACCCTAACCCTATGTCTAAACCTAACCCTAACCCCAACCCTACACCTAACCCTTACACGTACCCTAATCCGAATCCGTACACTAACACTAACCTGTGCCCTAACATGAACCCTGACCCTAACTCGTTTCCATTAGCTCACCTGTACCCTAAATGTTACCTATTCGCTAACCCTAACCCCAACCCTACTCCTAAACATAACCCCAACCCTACACCTTTCCCTAACCCATACCCTAATCCTGACCCGTACACTAACACTAACCCGTGCCCTAACACGTACCCTGACCCTAACACTTTTCCGTATCCTCTCCAGTACCCTAAATCTTACCGTTCGCTAAACCTAGCCCTTTCCCTAAACATAACGCTAACACCCACCTTACACCATACACTAACCCATACACTAATCTTACCCCGTACACCAAAATGAAACAATGCCCTCACATGTACTTTGACACTAACACGTTTCCGTACCCTCCTGTGTACCGACAACCTTACCTGTTCGCTAACACTAACCCTAGGTCTAAGCCTAACACTATCCACAACCCTACACAAAATCCTAAGCCGTACCCTAATCCTAATCCGTACAATAACACTAACCTGTGCCCTAACACCAAGCCTGACCCTAACTCGTTTCCATATGCTTACCTGTACCCTGAATGTTACCTATTCGCTAACCTTAACCCTAACCCTAAACCTAACCCTAAACCCAATCCTACACCTTACCCTAATCCGTACTGTAATCCTAACCCGTACCCTATACTAATCCGTGCCCTGACACATACATGGACCATAACACTTTTCTGTAACCTCACCTGTACCCTAAACCTTACATTTCGCCAACACTAACCGTAGCCCTAAAGCTAAATCTAACTCCAACCCTACACCTTACCCTAACACGTACACTAATCTTAACCCGTACACTAACACTGACCCATTCCCGCAAATGTATTTTGACCCTAAAACATTTCCGTACCCTCCCCTGTAACCTAAACCTTACCCGGTCGCTAACCCTAACCCTAGCTCTAAATCTAACCTTAACGCCAACCCTACACCTTACCCTAAACAATACCCTAAACCTAAACCGTACACTGACACTAACCAGTGCCCTGAAACGTACCCTGACCCTAACACTTTTCCATACCCTCACCTGCACGCTAAACCTAATCGTTAGGTAACCCTAACTGTAGACTTAAACCTAACCCTAACACCAACCCTACACCCTATTCTAACCCGTACCCTATATTTAACCCTAACACTAACCCATGCCCTCACACGTACTTTGACACTAAAACGTCTCCATACACTCACATGTACCATAAGCCTTAATCATTCACTAAACCTATCCCTAACCCTAACGCCAACCCTAACCATTACCCTAACCCATACCCTAATCCTAACCATACATTAACACTAACACGTTTCCTAACACATAACCTGACCCAAATGCTTTTCCGTACCCTCAACTGTACCCTAAAACTTACCCGTTCACTAACCCTAAGCCTAGCCCTAAACCTAACCCTAACCCCAACCCCACACCTTACCCTAAACTGTACGCTAATCCTGACACGTACACTGACACTAACAGGTGTCCTAACACATACCCTGACTCTAAAAGGTTTCCGTACCCTCACCTGTACCCTGAACCTTACTGGTTCACTAACCGTAACCTAGCCCTAAACATAACGCTAACACCAACCCTACACTATACCCTAACCTGTACACTAATCTTGACCCATACACCAAAATTATGCAATGCCATCACACGTACTTTGACACTAACAAGTTTCCGTACACTCATGTACCATAAAACTTACCTGTTCGCTAACTCTAACCGTAGCCCTAAACTTAACCCTAACGCCAACCCTACACATTACCCTAACCCGTACCCTAATCCTAACCCATACACTAACACTACACGTGACCTAACAGGTACCCTGACCATAACAGTTTTCCGTACACTCACCTGTACCCTAAACCATACCGTTTGCTATCCTTAACCCTAGACCTAAACGTAAAGCTAAACCCATCCCTAAACCTTACCCTAACGCGTACCCAATCCTAACCAGTACACTAACACTAATCCGTGCCTTAACACTTACCCTGACCCTAACACTTTTCCATACCCACACCTGAACCCTAAACCTTACCATTCACTAACCCTAACCCTAGGTCTAAACCTAACCCTAAACGCAACCCCAACCCTACACCTAACCCTAACATGTACCGTAATCCTAATCCTTAAACTAACACTAAGCTGTGCCCTAACACGAACCCTGGCCCTAACGCATTTCCATATGCTCACCTGTACTCTAATGTTACCTATTCGCTAACCCTAACACTAGTCCTAAACCTAAACCTAACCCCAACCCTACACCTTACCCTAACCCATACCCTAATCATAACCCATACACTAACACTAACTCGTGCCCTAACACCTACCCTAACCCTACCCCTAACCCTAACCCTAACCCTAACACTAACCCTAACACTAACCCTAAACTTTACCATTTGTTAACCATAACCCAAGCCCCAAACCTAAACCTAACTACAACCCTACTCCTTACCCTAACACGTACACTAATCTTAACCCGTACACTAACACTAACCCAATACCGCACACGTACTTTGACAATAAGACATTTCCATATGCTCAGCTGTAACCTAAACCTTACGCATTCACTAAACTTAACCCCACCCCTAACACTAACCAGAACGCCAACCCTACCAATTACCCTAACCCGTACCCTAATCCTAACCTGTAAACCCACACTAAACCCTGCCCTAACACCAGTACACTAACACTAATCCGTGCCTTAACACTTACCCTGACCCTAACACTTTTCCGTACCCTTACCTGTAACCTACACCTTACCGTTCGCTAACCCTAACCCTAGCCCTAAACGTAGACCAAACCCCAACCGTACACCTTACCCTAACCCGTATGCTAATCCTAAGCCATACACTAACACTGACACGTGTCCTAACACATACACTAACCCTAACACTTTTCTGTACCATCACCTGTACCCTAAACCTGACATTTCACTAACCCTAACCCTAGCCATAAAGCTAACCCTAACCCTAACCCCAACCCTAAACCTTACCCAAACCGTACCCTAATCCTAACCAGTATACTAATACTAAGCCATGTCCTGACACGTACCCTGACCCTAACACTTTTCCGTACCCTCACCTGTACCCTAAACCTTACCCATTCGCTAACCCTAACCCTAGCCCTAGCCCTAGCCCTAACCCTAACACCAACTCTACCCCTTACCCTCACCCGTACCCTAATCCCAAACCATACACTAACATTAACCCATGCCCTAACACGTACCCTGACCCTAACACTTTTCCGTATCCTCTCCTGTACCCTAAATCTTACAGTTCGCTAACCCTAACCCTAGCCCTAAACATAACTCTCACACCAACCTCACAGCATACCCTAACCTGTACACTAAACTTAACCCGTACAAAAAAACTAACCCATGTCCTCACATGTACTTTGACGGTAACACGTTTCCGTACGCTCCCGTGTACCGTAAACCTTACCCGTTTGCTAACTCTAACCCTAGCCCTAACCCTAACCATAACAACAACCCTACCCATTTCCCTAACCTGTACCCTAATCCTTACCCGTACACTAACACTAATCCATGCCCTAACACGTACCCTGACCCTAACACTTTTCCATACCCACTCCTGTACCCTAAATCTTACCATTCACTAACCCTAACCCTATGTCTAAACCTAACCCTAACCCCAACCCTACACCTAACCCTAACACGTACCCTAATCCGAATCCGTACACTAAAACTAACCTGTGCCCTAACATGAACCCTGACCCTAACTCGTTTCCATAAGCTCACCTGTACCCTAAATGTTACCTATTCGCTAACCCTAACCCCAACCCTACACCTAAACATAACCCCAACCCTACACCTTTCGCTAACCCATACCCTAATCCTGACCCGTACACTAACACTAACCCGTGCCCTAACACGTACCCTGACCCTAACACTTTTCTGTATCCTCTCCAGTACCCTAAATCTTACTGTTCGCTAAACTTAGCCCTTTCCCTAAACATAACGCTAACACCCACCTTACACCATACACTAACCCATACACTAATCTTACCCCGTACACCAAAATGAAGCAATGCCCTCACATGTACGTTGACACTAACACGTTTCCGTACCCTCCTGTGTACCGACAACCTTACCTGTTCGCTAACACTAACCCTAGGTCTAAGTCTAACACTATCCACAACCCTACACAAAATCCTAAGCCGTACCCTAATCCTAATCCGTACAATAACACTAACCTGTGCCCTAACACCAAGCCTGACCCTAACTCGTTTCCATATGCTTACCTGTACCCTGAATGTTACCTATTCGCTAACCCTAACCCTAACCCTAAACCTAACCCTAACCCCAATCCTACACCTTACCCTAATCCGTACTATAATCCTAACCCGTACCCTATACTAATCCGTGCCCTGACACATACATGGACCATAACACTTTTCTGTAACCTCACCTGTACCCTAAACCTTACATTTCGCCAACCCTAACCGTAGCCCTAAAGCTAAATCTAACTCCAACCCTACACCTTACCCTAACACGTACACTAATCTTAACCCGTACACTAACACTGACCCATTCCCGCAAATGTATTTTGACCCTAAAACATTTCCGTACCCTCCCCTGTAACCTAAACCTTACCCAGTCGCTAACCCTAACCCTAGCTCTAAATCTAACCCTAACGCCAACCCTACACCTTACCCTAAACAATACCCTAAACCTAAACCGTACACTGACACTAACCAGTGCCCTGAAACGTACCCTGACCCTAACACTTTTCCATACCCTCACCTGCACGCTAAACCTAATCGTTAGGTAACCCTAACTGTAGACTTAAACCTAACCCTAACACCAACCCTACACCCTATTCTAACCCGTACCCTATATTTAACCCTAACACTAACCCATGCCCTCACACGTACTTTGACACTAAAACGTCTCCATACACTCACATGTACCATAAGCCTTAACCGTTCACTAAACCTATCCCTAACCCTAACGCCAACCCTAACCATTACCCTAACCCATACCATAATCCAAACCATACATTAACACTAACACGTTTCCTAACACATAACCTGACCCAAATGCTTTTCCGTACCCTCAACTGTACCCTAAAACTTACCCGTTCACTAACCCTAAGCCTAGCCCTAAACCTAACCCTAACCCCAACCCCACACCTTACCCTAAACTGTACGCTAATCCTGACACGTACACTGACACTAACAGGTGTCCTAACACATACCCTGACTCTAAAAGGTTTCCGTACCCTCACCTGTACCCTGAACCTTACTGGTTCACTAACCGTAACCCTAGCCCTAAACATAACGCTAACACCAACCCTACACCATACCCTAACCCGTACACTAATCTTGACCCGTACACCAACATTATGCAATGCCATCACACGTACTTTGACACTAACACCTATCCGTACACTCATGTACCATAAAACTTACCTGTTGGCTAACTCTAACCCTAGCCCTAAACTTAACCCTAACGCCAACCCTACACATTACCCTAACCCGTACCCTAATCCTAACCCATACACTAACACTACACGTGCCCTAACAGGTACCCTGACCATAACAGTTTTCCGTACACTCACCTGTACCCTAAACCATACCGTTTGCTATCCTTAACCCTAGACCTAAACGTAAAGCTAACCCCATCCCTAAACCTTACCCTAACGCGTACCCAATCCTAACCAGTACACTAACACTAATCCGTGCCTTAACACTTACCCTGACCCTAACACATTTCCATACCCACACCTGAACCCTAAACCTTACCATTCACTAACCCTAACCCTAGGTCTAAACCTAACCCTAAACGCAACCCCAACCCTACACCTAACCGTAACATGTACCGTAATCCTAATCCTTAAACTAACACTAAGCTGTGCCCTAACACGAACCCTGGCCCTAACGCATTTCCATACGCTCACCTGTACTCTAATGTTACCTATTCACTAACCCTAACACTAGTCCTAAACCTAAACCTAACCCCAACCCTACACCTTACCCTAACCCATACCCTAATCATAACCTATACACTAACACTAACTCGTGCCCTAACACCTACCCTAACCCTACCCCTAACCCTACACCTACCCCTAACCCTAACCCTAACACTAACCCTAACACTAACCCTAAACTTTACCATTTGTTAACCATAACCCTAGCCCCAAACCTAAACCTAACTACAACACTACTCCTTACCCTAACACGTACACTAATCTTAACCCGTACACTAACACTAACCCAATACCGCACACGTACTTTGACAATAAGACATTTCCATATGCTCAGCTGTAACCTAAACCTTACGCATTCACTAAACTTAACCCCACCCCTAACACTAACCATAACGCCAACCCTACCAATTACTCTAACCCGTACCCTAATCCTAACCTGTAAACCCACACTAAACCCTGCCCTAACACGTACCCTGACCCTAACACTTTTCCGTAACCTCACCTGTAACCTACACCTTACCGTTCGCTAACCCTAACCCTAGCCCTAAACATAACTCTCACACCAACCTCACAGCATACCCTAACCCGTACACTAAACTTAACCCGTACAAAAAAACTAACCCATGCCCTCACATGTACTTTGACGGTAACACGTTTCCGTACGCTCCCGTGTACCGTAAACCTTACCCGTTTGCTAACTCTAACCCTAGCCCTAACACTAACCATAACAACAACCCTACCCATTTCCCTAACCTGTACCCTAATCCTTACCCGTACACTAACACTAATCAATGCCCTAACACGTATCCTGACCCTAACACTTTTCCATACCCACTCCTGTACCCTAAATCTTACCATTCACTAACCCTAACCCTATGTCTAAACCTAACCCTAACCCCAACCCTACACCTAACCCTAACACGTACCCTAATCCGAATCCGTACACTAACACTAACCTGTGCCCTAACATGAACCCTGACCCAAACTCATTTCCATAAGCTCACCTGTACCCTAAATGTTACCTATTCGCTAACCCAAACCCCAACCCTACACCTAAACATAACCCCAACCCTACACCTTTCCCTAACCCATACCCTAATCCTGATCCGTACACTAACACTAACCCGTGCCCTAACACGTACCCTGACCCTAACACTTTTCCGTATCCTCTCCAGTACCCTAAATCTTACCGTTCGCTAAACCTAGCCCTTTTCCTAAACATAACGCTAACACCCACCTTACACCATACACTAAACCATACACTAATCTTACCCCGTACACCAAAATGAAGCAATGCCCTCACATGTACTTTGACACTAACACGTTTCCGTACCCTCCTGTGTACCGACAACCTTACCTGTTCGCTAACACTAACCCTAGGTCTAAGCCTAACACTATCCACAACCCTACACAAAATCCTAAGCCGTACCCTAATCCTAATCCGTACAATAACACTAACCTCTGCCCTAACACCAAGCCTGACCCTAACTCGTTTCCATATGCTTACTTGTACCCTGAATGTTACCTATTCGCTAACCCTAACCCTAACCCTAAACCTAACCCTAACCCCAATCCTACACCTTACCCTAATCCGTACTGTAATCCTAACCCGTACCCTATACTAATCCGTGCCCTGACACATACATGGACCATAACACTTTTCTGTAACCTCACCTGTACCCTAAACCTTACATTTCGCCAACCCTAACCGTAGCCCTAAAGCTAAATCTAACTCCAACCCTACACCTTACCCTAACACGTACACTAATCTTAACCCGTACACTAACACTGACCCATTCCCGCAAATGTATTTTGACCCTAAAACATTTCCGTACCCTCCCCTGTAACCTAAACCTTACCCGGTCACTAACCCTAACCCTAGCTCTAAATCTAACCTTAACGCCAACCCTACACCTTACCCTAAACAATACCCTAAACCTAAACCGTACACTGACACTAACCAGTGCCCTGAAACGTACCCTGACCCTAACACTTTTCCATACCCTCACCTGCACGCTAAACCTAATCGTTAGGTAACCCTAACTGTAGACTTAAACCTAACCCTAACACCAACCCTACACCCTATTCTAACCCGTACCCTATATTTAACCCTAACACTAACCCATGCCCTCACACGTACTTTGACACTAAAACGTCTCCATACACTCACATGTACCATAAGCCTTAATCATTGACTAAACCTATCCCTAACCCTAACGCCAACCCTAACCATTACCCTAACCCATACCCTAATCCTAACCATACATTAACACTAACACGTTTCCTAACACATAACCTGACCCAAATGCTTTTCCGTACCCTCAACTGTACCCTAAAACTTACCCGTTCACTAACCCTAAGCCTAGCCCTAAACCTAACCCTAACCCCAACCCCACACCTTACCCTAAACTGTACGCTAATCCTGACACGTACACTGACACTAACAGGTGTCCTAGCACATACCCTGACTCTACAAGGTTTCCGTATCCTCACCCGTACCCTGAACCTTACTGGTTCACTAAACGTAACCCTAGCCCTAAACATAACGCTAACACCAACCCTACACCTTACCCTAACCCGTACACTAATCTTGACCCATACACCAACATTATGCAATGCCATCACACGTACTTTGACACTAACACGTTTCCGTACACTCATGTACCATAAAACTTACCTGTTCGCTAACTCTAACCCTAGCCCTAAACTTAACCCTAACGCCAACCCTACACATTACCCTAACCCGTACCCTAATCCTAACCCATACACTAACACTACACGTGCCCTAACAGGTACCCTGACCATAACAGTTTTCCGTACACTCACCAGTACCCTAAACCATACCGTTTGCTATCCTTAACCCTAGACCTAAACGTAAAGCTAACCCCATCCCTAAACCTTACCCTAACGCGTACCCAATCCTAACCAGTACACTAACACTAATCCGTGCCTTAACACTTACCCTGACCCTAACACTTTTCCATACCCACACCTGAACCCTAAACCTTACCATTCACTAACCCTAACCCTAGGTCTAAACCTAAGCCTAAACGCAACCCCAACCCTACACCTAACCCTAACATGTACCGTAATCCTAATCCTTAAACTAACACTAAGCTGTGCCCTAACACGAACCCTGGCCCTAACGCATTTCCATACGCTCACCTGTACTCTAATGTTACCTATTCGCTAACCCTAACACTAGTCCTAAACCTAAACCTAACCCCAACCCTACACCTTACCCTAACCCATACCCTAATCATAACCCATACACTAACACTAACTCGTGCCCTAACACCTACCCTAACCCTACCCCTACCCCTACCCCTACCCCTACCCCTAACCCTAACACTAACCCTAACACTAACCCTAAACTTTACCATTTGTTAACCATAACCCTAGCCCCAAACCTAAACCTAACTACAACCCTACTCCTTACCCTAACACGTACACTAATCTTAACCCGTACACTAACACTAACCCAATACCGCACAGGTACTTTGACAATAAGACATTTCCATATGCTCAGCTGTAACCTAAACCTTACGCATTCACTAAACTTAACCCCACCCCTAACACTAACCATAACGCCAACCCTACCAATTACTCTAACCCGTACCCTAATCCTAACCTGTAAACCCACACTAAACCCTGCCCTAACATGTACCCTGACCCTAACACTTTTCCGTAACCTCACCTGTAACCTACACCTTACCGTTCGCTAACCCTAACCCTAGCCCTAAACCTAGACCAAACCCCAACCGTACACCTTACCCTAACCCGTATGCTAATCCTAAGCCATACACTAACACTGACACGTGTCCTAACATATACACTAACCCTAACACTTTTCTGTACCATCACCTGTACCCTAAACCTGACATTTCGCTAACCCTAACCCTAGCCATAAAGCTAACCCTAACCCCAACCCTAAACCTTACCCAAACCGTACCCTAATCCTAACCAGTATACTAATACTAAGCCATGTCCTGACACGTACCCTGACCCTAACACTTTTCCGTACCCTCACCTGTACCCTAAACCTTACCCATTCGCTAACCCTAACCCTAGCCCTAGCCCTAGCCCTAACCCTAACCCCAACCCTACCCCTTACCCTCACCCGTACCCTAATCCCAACCCATACACTAACATTAACCCATGCCCTAACACGTACCCTGACCCTAACACTTTTCCGTATCCTCTCCTGTACCCTAAATCTTACAGTTCGCTAACCCTAACCCTAGCCCTAAACATAACTCTCACACCAACCTCACAGCATACCCTAACCCGTACACTAAACTTAACCCGTACAAAAAAACTAACCCATGCCCTCACATGTACTTTGACGGTAACACGTTTCCGTACGCTCCCGTGTACCGTAAACCTTACCCGTTTGCTAACTCTAACCCTAGCCCTAACCCTAACCATAACAAAAACCCTACCCATTTCCCTAACCTGTACCCTAATCCTTACCCGTACACTAACACTAATCCATGCCCTAACACATACCCTGACTCTAACACTTTTCCATACCCACACCTGAACCCTAAACCTTACCATTCACTAACCCTAACCCTAGGTCTAAACCTAAGCCTAAACGCAACCCCAACCCTACACCTAACCCTAACATGTACCGTAATCCTAATCCTTAAACTAACACTAAGCTGTGCCCTAACACGAACCCTGGCCCTAACGCATTTCCATACGCTCACCTGTACTCTAATGTTACCTATTCGCTAACCCTAACACTAGTCCTAAACCTAAACCTAACCCCAACCCTACACCTTACCCTAACCCATACCCTAATCATAACCCATACACTAACACTAACTCGTGCCCTAACACCTACCCTAACCCTACCCCTACCCCTACCCCTACCACTAACCCTAACCCTAACACTAACCCTAACACTAACCCTAAACTTTACCATTTGTTAACCATAACCCTAGCCCCAAACCTAAACCTAACTACAACCCTACTCCTTACCCTAACACGTACACTAATCTTAACCCGTACACTAACACTAACCCAATACCGCACACGTACTTTGACAATAAGACATTTCCATATGCTCAGCTGTAACCTAAACCTTACGCATTCACTAAACTTAACCCCACCCCTAACACTAACCATAACGCCAACCCTACCAATTACTCTAACCCGTACCCTAATCCTAACCTGTAAACCCACACTAAACCCTGCCCTAACACGTACCCTGACCCTAACACTTTTCCGTAACCTCACCTGTAACCTACACCTTACCGTTCGCTAACCCTAACCCTAGCCCTAAACCTAGACCAAACCCCAACCGTACACCTTACCCTAACCCGTATGCTAATCCTAAGCCATACACTAACACTGACATGTGTCCTAACACATACACTAACCCTAACACTTTTCTGTACCATCACCTGTACCCTAAACCTGACATTTCGCTAACCCTAACCCTAGCCATAAAGCTAACCCTAACCCCAACCCTAAACCTTACCCAAACCGTACCCTAATCCTAGCCAGTATACTAATACTAAGCCATGTCCTGACACGTACCCTGACCCTAACACTTTTCCGTACCCTCACCTGTACCCTAAACCTTACCCATTCACTAACCCTAACCCTAGCCCTAGCCCTAGCCCTAACCCTAACCCCAACCCTACACCTTACCCTCACCCGTACCCTAATCCCAACCCATACACTAACATTAACCCATGCCCTAACACGTACCCTGACCCTAACACTTTTCCGTATCCTCTCCTGTACCCTAAATCTTACAGTTCGCTAACCCTAACCCTAGCCCTAAACATAACTCTCACACCAACCTCACAGCATACCCTAACCTGTACACTAAACTTAACCCGTACAAAAAAACTAACCCATGCCCTCACATGTACTTTGACGGTAACACGTTTCCGTACGCTCCCGTGTACCGTAAACCTTACCCGTTTGCTAACTCTAACCCTAGCCCTAACCCTAACCATAACAAAAACCCTACCCATTTCCCTAACCTGTACCCTAATCCTTACCCGTACACTAACACTAATCCATGCCCTAACACGTACCCTGACTCTAACACTTTTCCATACCCACTCCTGTACCCTAAATCTTACCATTCACTAACCCTAACCCTATGTCTAAACCTAACCCTAACCCCAACCCTACACCTAACCCTAACACGTACCCTAATCCGAATCCGTACACTAACACTAACCTGTGCCCTAACATGAACCCTGACCCTAACTCATTTCCATAAGCTCACCTGTACCCTAAATATTACCTATTCGCTAACCCTAACCCCAACCCTACACCTAAACATAACCCCAACCCTACACCTTTCCCTAACCCATACCCTAATCCTGATCCGTACACTAACACTAACCCGTGCCCTAACATGTACCCTGACCCTAACACTTTTCCGTATCCTCTCCAGTACCCTAAATCTTACCGTTCGCTCAACCTAGCCCTTTCCCTAAACATAACGCTAACACCCACCTTACACCATACACTAACCCATACACTAATCTTACCCCGTACACCAAAATGAAGCAATGCCCTCACATGTACTTTGACACTAACACGTTTCCGTACCCTCCTGTGTACCGACAACCTTACCTGTTCGCTAACACTAACCCTAGGTCTAAGCCTAACACTATCCACAACCCTACACAAAATCCTAAGCCGTACCCTATTCCTAATCTGTACAATAACACTAACCTCTGCCCTAACACCAAGCCTGACCCTAACTCGTTTCCATATGCTTACCTGTACCCTGAATGTTACCTATTCGCTAACCCTAACCCTAACCCTAAACCTAACCCTAACCCCAATCCTACACCTTACCCTAATCCGTACTGTAATCCTAACCCGTACCCTATACTAATCCGTGCCCTGACACATACATGGACCATAACACTTTTCTGTAACCTCACCTGTACCCTAAACCTTACATTTCGCCAACCCTAACCGTAGCCCTAAAGCTAAATCTAACTCCAACCCTACACCTTACCCTAACACGTACACTAATCTTAACCCGTACACTAACACTGACCCATTCCCGCAAATGTATTTTGACCCTAAAACATTTCCGTACCCTCCCCTGTAACCTAAACCTTACCCGGTCGCTAACCCTAACCCTAGCTCTAAATCTAACCTTAACGCCAACCCTACACCTTACCCTAAACAATACCCTAAACCTAAACCGTACACTGACACTAACCAGTGCCCTGAAACGTACCCTGACCCTAACACTTTTCCATACCCTCACCTGCACGCTAAACCTAATCGTTAGGTAACCCTAACTGTAGACTTAAACCTAACCCTAACACCAACCCTACACCCTATTCTAACCCGTACCCTATATTTAACCCTAACACTAACCCATGCCCTCACACGTACTTTGACACTAAAACGTCTCCATACACTCACATGTACCATAAGCCTTAATCATTCACTAAACCTATCCCTAACCCTAACGCCAACCCTAACCATTACCCTAACCCATACCATAATCCTAACCATACATTAACACTAACACGTTTCCTAACACATAACCTGACCCAAATGCTTTTCCGTACCCTCAACTGTACCCTAAAACTTACCCGTTCACTAACCCTAAGCCTAGCCCTAAACCTAACCCTAACCCCAACCCCACACCTTACCCTAAACTATACGCTAATCCTGACACGTACACTGACACTAACAGGTGTCCCAGCACATACCCTGACTCTAAAAGGTTTCCGTACCCTCACCTGTACCCTGAACCTTACTGGTTCACTAACCGTAACCCTAGCCCTAAACATAACGCTAACACCAACCCTACACCTTACCCTAACCGGTACACTAATCTTGACCCGTACACCAACATTATGCAATGCCATCACACGTACTTTGACACTAACACGTTTCCGTACACTCATGTACCATAAAACTTACCTGTTCGCTAACTCTAACCCTAGCCCTAAACTTAACCCTAACGCCAACCCTACACATTACCCTAACCCGTACCCTAATCCTAACCCATACACTAACACTACACGTGCCCTAACAGGTACCCTGACCATAACAGTTTTCCGTACACTCACCAGTACCCTAAACCATACCGTTTGCTATCCTTAACCCTAGACCTAAACGTAAAGCTAACCCCATCCCTAAACCTTACCCTAACGCGTACCCAATCCTAACCAGTACACTAACACTAATCCGTGCCTTAACACTTACCCTGACCCTAACACTTTTCCATACCCACACCTGAACCCTAAACCTTACCATTCACTAACCCTAACCCTAGGTCTAAACCTAAGCCTAAACGCAACCCCAGCCCTACACCTAACCCTAACATGTACCGTAATCCTAATCCTTAAACTAACACTAAGCTGTGCCCTAACACGAACCCTGGCCCTAACGCATTTCCATACGCTCACCTGTACTCTAATGTTACCTATTCGCTAACCCTAACACTAGTCCTAAACCTAAACCTAACCCCAACCCTACACCTTACCCTAACCCATACCCTAATCATAACCCATACACTAACACTAACTCGTGCCCTAACACCTACCCTACCCCTACCCCTACCCCTACCGCTACCCCTAACCCTAACCCTAACACTAACCCTAACACTAACCCTAAACTTTACCATTTGTTAACCATAACCCTAGCCCCAAACCTAAACCTAACTACAACCCTACTCCTTACCCTAACACGTACACTAATCTTAACCCGTACACTAACACTAACCCAATACCGCACACGTACTTTGACAATAAGACATTTCCATATGCTCAGCTGTAACCTAAACCTTACGCATTCACTAAACTTAACCCCATCCCTAACACTAACCATAACGCCAACCCTACCAATTACTCTAACCCGTACCCTAATCCTAACCTGTAAACCCACACTAAACCCTGCCCTAACACGTACCCTGACCCTAACACTTTTCCGTAACCTCACCTGTAACCTACACCTTACCGTTCGCTAACCCTAACCCTAGCCCTAAACCTAGACCAAACCCCAACCGTACACCTTACCCTAACCCGTATGCTAATCCTAAGCCATACACTAACACTGACACGTGTCCTAACACATACACTAACCCTAACACTTTTCTGTACCATCACCTGTACCCTAAACCTGACATTTCGCTAACCCTAACCCTAGCCATAAAGCTAACCCTAACCCCAACCCTAAACCTTACCCAAACCGTACCCTAATCCTAGCCAGTATACTAATACTAAGCCATGTCCTGACACGTACCCTGACCCTAACACTTTTCCGTACCCTCACCTGTACCCTAAACCTTACCCATTCGCTAACCCTAACCCTAGCCCTAGCCCTAGCCCTAACCCTAACCCCAACCCTACCCCTTACCCTCACCCGTACCCTAATCCCAACCCATACACTAACATTAACCCATGCCCTAACACGTACCCTGACCCTAACACTTTTCCGTATCCTCTCCTGTACCCTAAATCTTACAGTTCGCTAACCCTAACCCTAGCCCTAAACATAACTCTCACACCAACCTCACAGCATACCCTAACCCGTACACTAAACTTAACCCGTACAAAAAAACTAACCCATGCCCTCACATGTACTTTGACGGTAACACGTTTCCGTACGCTCCCGTGTACCGTAAACCTTACCCGTTTGCTAACTCTAACCCTAGCCCTAACCCTAACCATAACAAAAACCCTACCCATTTCCCTAACCTGTACCCTAATCCTTACCCGTACACTAACACTAATCCATGCCCTAACACGTACCCTGACTCTAACACTTTTCCATACCCACACCTGAACCCTAAACTTTACCATTCACTAACCCTAACCCTAGGTCTAAACCTAAGCCTAAACGCAACCCCAACCCTACACCTAACCCTAACATGTACCGTAATCCTAATCCTTAAACTAACACTAAGCTGTGCCCTAACACGAACCCTGGCCCTAACGCATTTCCATACGCTCACCTGTACTCTAATGTTACCTATTCGCTAACCCTAACACTAGTCCTAAACCTAAACCTAACCCCAACCCTACACCTTACCCTAACCCATACCCTAATCATAACCCATACACTAACACTAACTCGTGCCCTAACACCTACCCTAACCCTACCCCTACCCCTACCCCTACCCCTAACCCTAACCCTAACACTAACCCTAACACTAACCCTAAACTTTACCATTTGTTAACCATAACCCTAGCCCCAAACCTAAACCTAACTACAACCCTACTCCTTACCCTAACACGTACACTAATCTTAACCCGTACACTAACACTAACCCAATACCACACACGTACTTTGACAATAAGACATTTCCATATGCTCAGCTGTAACCTAAACCTTACGCATTCACTAAACTTAACCCCACCCCTAACACTAACCATAACGCCAACCCTACCAATTACTCTATCCCGTACCCTAATCCTAACCTGTAAACCCACACTAAACCCTGCCCTAACACGTACCCTGACCCTAACACTTTTCCGTAACCTCACCTGTAACCTACACCTTACCGTTCGCTAACCCTAACCCTAGCCCTAAACCTAGACCAAACCCCAACCGTACACCTTACCCTAACCCGTATGCTAATCCTAAGCCATACACTAACACTGACACGTGTCCTAACACATACACTAACCCTAACACTTTTCTGTACCATCACCTGTACCCTAAACCTGACATTTCGCTAACCCTAACCCTAGCCATAAAGCTAACCCTAACCCCAACCCTAAACCTTACCCAAACCGTACCCTAATCCTAGCCAGTATACTAATACTAAGCCATGTCCTGACACGTACCCTGACCCTAACACTTTTCCGTACCCTCACCTGTACCCTAAACCTTACCCATTCGCTAACCCTAACCCTAGCCCTAGCCCTAGCCCTAACCCTAACCCCAACCCTACCCCTTACCCTCACCCGTACCCTAATCCCAACCCATACACTAACATTAACCCATGCCCTAACACGTACCCTGACCCTAACACTTTTCCGTATCCTCTCCTGTACCCTAAATCTTACAGTTCGCTAACCCTAACCCTAGCCCTAAACATAACTCTCACACCAACCTCACAGCATACCCTAACCCGTACACTAAACTTAACCCGTACAAAAAAACTAACCCATGCCCTCACATGTACTTTGACGGTAACACGTTTCCGTACGCTCCCGTGTACCGTAAACCTTACCCGTTTGCTAACTCTAACCCTAGCCCTAACCCTAACCATAACAAAAACCCTACCCATTTCCCTAACCTGTACCCTAATCCTTACCCGTACACGAACACTAATCCATGCCCTAACACGTACCCTGACTCTAACACTTTTCCATACCCACTCCTGTACCCTAAATCATACCATTCACTAACCCTAACCCTATGTCTAAACCTAACCCTAACCCCAACCCTACACCTAACCCTAACACGTACCCTAATCCGAATCCGTACACTAACACTAACTTGTGCCCTAACATGAACCCTGACCCTAACTCATTTCCATAAGCTCACCTGTACCCTAAATATTACATATTCGCTAACCCTAACCCCAACCCTACACCTAAACATAACCCCAACCCTACACCTTTCCCTAACCCATACCCTAATCCTGATCCGTAAACTAACACTAACCCGTGCCCTAACATGTACCCTGACCCTAACACTTTTCCGTATCCTCTCCAGTACCCTAAATCTTACCGTTCGCTCAACCTAGCCCTTTCCCTAAACATAACGCTAACACCCACCTTACACCATACACTAACCCATACACTAATCTTACCCCGTACACCAAAATGAAGCAATGCCCTCACATGTACTTTGACACTAACACGTTTCCGTACCCTCCTGTGTACCGACAACCTTACCTGTTCGCTAACACTAACCCTAGGTCTAAGCCTAACACTATCCACAACCCTACACAAAATCCTAAGCCGTACCCTAATCCTAATCCGTACAATAACACTAACCTGTGCCCTAACACCAAGCCTGACCCTAACTCGTTTCCATATGCTTACCTGTACCCTGAATGTTACCTATTCGCTAACCCTAACCCTAACCCTAAACCTAACCCTAACCCCAATCCTACACCTTACCCTAATCCGTACTGTAATCCTAACCCGTACCCTATACTAATCCGTGCCCTGACACATACATGGACCATAACACTTTTCTGTAACCTCACCTGTACCCTAAACCTTACATTTCGCCAACCCTAACCGTAGCCCTAAAGCTAAATCTAACTCCAACCCTACACCTTACCCTAACACGTACACTAATCTTAACCCGTACACTAACACTGACCCATTCCCGCAAATGTATTTTGACCCTAAAACATTTCCGTACCCTCCCCTGTAACCTAAACCTTACCCGGTCGCTAACCCTAACCCTAGCTCTAAATCTAACCTTAACGCCAACCCTACACCTTACCCTAAACAATACCCTAAACCTAAACCGTACACTGACACTAACCAGTGCCCTGAAACGTACCCTGACCCTAACACTTTTCCATACCCTCACCTGCACGCTAAACCTAATCGTTAGGTAACCCTAACTGTAGACTTAAACCTAACCCTAACACCAACCCTACACCCTATTCTAACCCGTACCCTATATTTAACCCTAACACTAACCCATGCCCTCACACGTACTTTGACACTAAAACGTCTCCATACACTCACATGTACCATAAGCCTTAATCATTCACTAAACCTATCCCTAACCCTAACGCCAACCCTAACCATTACCCTAACCCATACCCTAATCCTAACCATACATTAACACTAACACGTTTCCTAACACATAACCTGACCCAAATGCTTTTCCGTACCCTCAACTGTACCCTAAAACTTACCCGTTCACTAACCCTAAGCCTAGCCCTAAACCTAACCCTAACCCCAACCCCACACCTTACCCTAAACTGTACGCTAATCCTGACACGTACACTGACACTAACAGGTGTCCTAACACATACCCTGACTCTAAAAGGTTTCCGTACCCTCACCTGTACCCTGAACCTTACTGGTTCACTAACCGTAACCTAGCCCTAAACATAACGCTAACACCAACCCTACACTATACCCTAACCTGTACACTAATCTTGACCCATACACCAAAATTATGCAATGCCATCACACGTACTTTGACACTAACAAGTTTCCGTACACTCATGTACCATAAAACTTACCTGTTCGCTAACTCTAACCGTAGCCCTAAACTTAACCCTAACGCCAACCCTACACATTACCCTAACCCGTACCCTAATCCTAACCCATACACTAACACTACACGTGACCTAACAGGTACCCTGACCATAACAGTTTTCCGTACACTCACCTGTACCCTAAACCATACCGTTTGCTATCCTTAACCCTAGACCTAAACGTAAAGCTAAACCCATCCCTAAACCTTAACCTAACGCGTACCCAATCCTAACCAGTACACTAACACTAATCCGTGCCTTAACACTTACCCTGACCCTAACACTTTTCCCTACCCACACCTGAACCCTAAACCTTACCATTCACTAACCCTAACCCTAGGTCTAAACCTAACCCTAATCGCAACCCCAACCCTACACCTAACCCCAACATGTACCGTAATCCTAATCCTTAAACTAACACTAAGCTGTGCCCTAACACGAACCCTGGCCCTAACGCATTTCCATATGCTCACCTGTACTCTAATGTTACCTATTCGCTAACCCTAACACTAGTCCTAAACCTAAACCTAACCCCAACCCTACACCTTACCCTAACCCATACCCTAATCATAACCCATACACTAACACTAACTCGTGGCCTAACACCTACCCTAACCCTACCCCTAACCCTAACCCTAACCCTAACACTAACCCTAACACTAACCCTAAACTTTACCATTTGTTAACCATAACCCAAGCCCCAAACCTAAACCTAACTACAACCCTACTCCTTACCCTAACACGTACACTAATCTTAACCTGTACACTAACACTAACCCAATACCGCACACGTACTTTGACAATAAGACATTTCCATATGCTCAGCTGTAACCTAAACCTTACGCATTCACTAAACTTAACCCCACCCCTAACACTAACCATAACGCCAATCCTACCAATTACCCTAACCCGTACCCTAATCCTAACCTGTAAACCCACACTAAACCCTGCCCTAACACGTACCCTGACCCTAACACTTTTCCGTAACCTTACCTGTAACCTACACCTTACCGTTCGCTAACCCTAACCCTAGCCCTAAACGTAGACCAAACCCCAACCGTACACCTTACCCTAACCCGTATGCTAATCCTAAGCCATACACTAACACTGACACGTGTCCTAACACATACACTAACCCTAACACTTTTCTGTACCATCACCTGTACCCTAAACCTGACATTTCGCTAACCCTAACCCTAGCCATAAAGCTAACCCTAACCCTAACCCCAACCCTAAACCTTACCCAAACCGTACCCTAATCCTAACCAGTATACTAATACTAAGCCATGTCCTGACACGTACCCTGACCCTAACACTTTTCCGTACCCTCACCTGTACCTTAAACCTTACCCATTCGCTAACCCTAACCCTAGCCCTAGCCCTAGCCCTAACCCTAACCACAACTCTACCCCTTACCCTCACCCGTACCCTAATCCCAACCCATACACTAACATTAACCCATGCCCTAACACGTACCCTGACCCTAACACTTTTCCGTATCCTCTCCTGTACCCTAAATCTTACAGTTCGCTAACCCTAACCCTAGCCCTAAACATAACTCTCACACCAACCTCACAGCATACCCTAACCTGTACACTAAACTTAACCCGTACAAAAAAACTAACCCATGCCCTCACATGTACTTTGACGGTAACACGTTTCCGTACGCTCCCGTGTACCGTAAACCTTACCCGTTTGCTAACTCTAACCCTAGCCCTAACCCTAACCATAACAACAACCCTACCCATTTCCCTAACCTGTACCCTAATCCTTACCCGTACACTAACACTAATCCATGCCCTAACACGTACCCTGACCCTAACACTTTTCCATACCCACTCCTGTACCCTAAATCTTACCATTCACTAACCCTAACCCTATGTCTAAACCTAACCCTAACCGCAACCCTACACCTAACCCTAACACGTACCCTAATCCGAATCCGTACACTAACACTAACCTGTGCCCTAACATGAACCCTGACCCTAACTCGTTTCCATAAGCTCACCTGTACCCTAAATGTTACCTATTCGCTAACCCTAACCCCAACCCTACTCCTAAACATAACCCCAACCCTACACCTTTCCCTAACCCATACCCTAATCCTGACCCGTACACTAACACTAACCCGTGCCCTAACACGTACCCTGACCCTAACACTTTTCCGTATCCTCTCCAGTACCCTAAATCTTACCGTTCGCTAAACCTAGCCCTTTCCCTAAACATAACGCTAACACCCACCTTACACCATACACTAACCCATACACTAATCTTACCCCGTACACCAAAATGAAACAATGCCCTCACATGTACTTTGACACTAACACGTTTCTGTACCCTCCTGTGTACCGACAACCTTACCTGTTCGCTAACACTAACCCTAGGTCTAAGCCTAACACTATCCACAACCCTACACAAAATCCTAAGCCGTACCCTAATCCTAATCCGTACAATAACACTAACCTGTGCCCTAACACCAAGCCTGACCCTAACTCGTTTCCATATGCTTACCTGTACCCTGAATGTTACCTATTCGCTAACCCTAACCCTAACCCTAAACCTAACCCTAACCCCAATCCTACACCTTACCCTAATCCGTACTGTAATCCTAACCCGTACCCTATACTAATCCGTGCCCTGACACATACATGGACCATAACACTTTTCTGTAACCTCACCTGTACCCTAAACCTTACATTTCGCCAACACTAACCGTAGCCCTAAAGCTAAATCTAACTCCAACCCTACACCTTACCCTAACACGTACACTAATCTTAACCCGTACACTAACACTGACCCATTCCCGCAAATGTATTTTGACCCTAAAACATTTCCGTACCCTCCCCTGTAACCTAAACCTTACCCGGTCGCTAACCCTAACCCTAGCTCTAAATCTAACCTTAACGCCAACCCTACACCTTACCCTAAACAATACCCTAAACCTAAACCGTACACTGACACTAACCAGTGCCCTGAAACGTACTCTGACCCTAACACTTTTCCATACCCTCACCTGCACGCTAAACCTAATCGTTAGGTAACCCTAACTGTAGACTTAAACCTAACCCTAACACCAAACCTACACCCTATTCTAACCCGTACCCTATATTTAACCCTAACACTAACCCATGCCCTCATACGTACTTTGACACTAAAACGTCTCCATACACTCACATGTACCATAAGCCTTAATCATTCACTAAACCTATCCCTAACCCTAACGCCAACCCTAACCATTACCCTAACCCATACCCTAATCCTAACCATACATTAACACTAACACGTTTCCTAACACATAACCTGACCCAAATGCTTTTCCGTACCCTCAACTGTACCCTAAAACTTACCCGTTCACTAACCCTAAGCCTAGCCCTAAACCTAACCCTAACCCCAACCCCACACCTTACCCTAAACTGTACGCTAATCCTGACACGTACACTGACACTAACAGGTGTCCTAACACATACCCTGACTCTAAAAGGTTTCCGTACCCTCACCTGTACCCTGAACCTTACTGGTTCACTAACCGTAACCTAGCCCTAAACATAACGCTAACACCAACCCTACACTATACCCTAACCTGTACACTAATCTTGACCCATACACCAAAATTATGCAATGCCATCACACGTACTTTGACACTAACAAGTTTCCGTACACTCATGTACCATAAAACTTACCTGTTCGCTAACTCTAACCGTAGCCCTAAACTTAACCCTAACGCCAACCCTACACATTACCCTAACCCGTACCCTAATCCTAACCCATACACTAACACTACACGTGACCTAACAGGTACCCTGACCATAACAGTTTTCCGTACACTCACCTGTACCCTAAACCATACCGTTTGCTATCCTTAACCCTAGACCTAAACGTAAAGCTAAACCCATCCCTAAACCTTACCCTAACGCGTACCCAATCCTAACCAGTACACTAACACTAATCCGTGCCTTAACACTTACCCTGACCCTAACACTTTTCCATACCCACACCTGAACCCTAAACCTTACCATTCACTAACCCTAACCCTAGGTCTAAACCTAAGCCTAAACGCAACCCCAACCCTACACCTAACCCTAACATGTACCGTAATCCTAATCCTTAAACTAACAGTAAGCTGTGCCCTAACACGAACCCTGGCCCTAACGCATTTCCATACGCTCACCTGTACTCTAATGTTACCTATTCGCTAACCCTAACACTAGTCCTAAACCTAAACCTAACCCCAACCCTACACCTTACCCTAACCCATACCCTAATCATAACCCATACACTAACACTAACTCGTGCCCTAACACCTACCCTAACCCTACCCCTAACCCTAACCCTAACCCTAACACTAAACCTAACACTAACCCTAAACTTTACCATTTGTTAACCATAACCCAAGCCCCAAACCTAAACCTAACTACAACCCTACTCCTTACCCTAACACGTACACTAATCTTAACCCGTACACTAACACTAACCCAATACCGCACACGTACTTTGACAATAAGACATTTCCATATGCTCAGCTGTAACCTAAACCTTACGCATTCACTAAACTTAACCCCACCCCTAACACTAACCATAACGCCAACCCTACCAATTACCCTAACCCGTACCCTAATCCTAACCTGTAAACCCACACTAAACCCTGCCCTAACACCACTACACTAACACTAATCCGTGCCTTAACACTTACCCTGACCCTAACACTTTTCCGTACCCTTACCTGTAACCTACACCTTACCGTTCGCTAACCCTAACCCTAGCCCTAAACGTAGACCAAACCCCAACCGTACACCTTACCCTAACCCGTATGCTAATCCTAAGCCATACACTAACACTGACACGTGTCCTAACACATACACTAACCCTAACACTTTTCTGTACCATCACCTGTACCCTAAACCTGACATTTCACTAACCCTAACCCTAGCCATAAAGCTAACCCTAACCCTAACCCCAACCCTAAACCTTACCCAAACCGTACCCTAATCCTAACCAGTATACTAATACTAAGCCATGTCCTGACACGTACCCTGACCCTAACACTTTTCCGTACCCTCACCTGTACCCTAAACCTTACCCATTCGCTAACCCTAACCCTAGCCCTAGCCCTAGCCCTAAACCTAACCCCGACTCTACCCCTTACCCTCACCCGTACCCTAATCCCAACCCATACACTAACATTAACCCATGCCCTAACACGTACCCTGACCCTAACACTTTTCCGTATCCTCTCCTGTACCCTAAATCTTACAGTTCGCTAACCCTAACCCTAGCCCTAAACAGAACTCTCACACCAACCTCACAGCATACCCTAACCTGTACACTAAACTTAACCCGTACAAAAAAACTAACCCATGCCCTCACATGTACTTTGACGGTAACACGTTTCCGTACGCTCCCGTGTACCGTAAACCTTACCCGTTTGCTAACTCTAACCGTAGCCCTAACCCTAACCATAACAACAACCCTACCCATTTCCCTAAACTGTACCCTAATCCTTACCCGTACACTAACACTAATCCATGCCCTAACACGTACCCTGACCCTAACACTTTTCCATACCCACTCCTGTACCCTAAATCTTACCATTCACTAACCCTAACCCTATGTCTAAACCTAACCCTAACCCCAACCCTACACCTAACCCTAACACGTACCCTAATCCGAATCCGTACACTAACACTAACCTGTGCCCTAACATGAACCCTGACCCAAACTCATTTCCATAAGCTCACCTGTACCCTAAATGTTACCTATTCGCTAACCCTAACCCTAACCCTAAACCTAACCCTAACCCCAATCCTACACCTTACCCTAATCCGTACTGTAATCCTAACCCGTACCCTATACTAATCCGTGCCCTGACACATACATGGACCATAACACTTTTCTGTAACCTCACCTGTACCCTAAACCTTACATTTCGCCAACCCTAACCGTAGCCCTAAAGCTAAATCTAACTCCAACCCTACACCTTACCCTAACACGTACACTAATCTTAACCCGTACACTAACACTGACCCATTCCCGCAAATGTATTTTGACCCTAAAACATTTCCGTACCCTCCCCTGTAACCTAAACCTTACCCAGTCGCTAACCCTAACCCTAGCTCTAAATCTAACCTTAACGCCAACCCTACACCTTACCCTAAACAATACCCTAAACCTAAACCGTACACTGACACTAACCAGTGCCCTGAAACGTACCCTGACCCTAACACTTTTCCATACCCTCACCTGCACGCTAAACCTAATCGTTAGGTAACCCTAACTGTAGACTTAAACCTAACCCTAACACCAACCCTACACCCTATTCTAACCCGTACCCTATATTTAACCCTAACACTAACCCATGCCCTCACACGTACTTTGACACTAAAACGTCTCCATACACTCACATGTACCATAAGCCTTAATCATTCACTAAACCTATCCCTAACCCTAACGCCAACCCTAACCATTACCCTAACCCATACCCTAATCCTAACCATACATTAACACTAACACGTTTCCTAACACATAACCTGACCCAAATGCTTTTCCGTACCCTCAACTGTACCCTAAAACTTACCCGTTCACTAACCCTAAGCCTAGCCCTAAACCTAACCCTAACCCCAACCCCACACCTTACCCTAAACTGTACGCTAATCCTGACACGTACACTGACACTAACAGGTGTCCTAACACATACCCTGACTCTAAAAGGTTTCCGTACCCTCACCTGTACCCTGAACCTTACTGGTTCACTAACCGTAACCTAGCCCTAAACATAACGCTAACACCAACCCTACACTATACCCTAACCTGTACACTAATCTTGACCCATACACCAAAATTATGCAATGCCATCACACGTACTTTGACACTAACAAGTTTCCGTACACTCATGTACCATAAAACTTACCTGTTCGCTAACTCTAACCGTAGCCCTAAACTTAACCCTAACGCCAACCCTACACATTACCCTAACCCGTACCCTAATCCTAACCCATACACTAACACTACACGTGACCTAACAGGTACCCTGACCATAACAGTTTTCCGTACACTCACCTGTACCCTAAACCATACCGTTTGCTATCCTTAACCCTAGACCTAAACGTAAAGCTAAACCCATCCCTAAACCTTACCCTAACGCGTACCCAATCCTAACCAGTACACTAACACTAATCCGTGCCTTAACACTTACCCTGACCCTAACACTTTTCCATACCCGCACCTGAACCCTAAACCTTACCATTCACTAACCCTAACCCTAGGTCTAAACCTAACCCTAAACGCAACCCCAACCCTACACCTAACCCTAACATGTACCGTAATCCTAATCCTTAAACTAACACTAAGCTGTGCCCTAACACGAACCCTGGCCCTAACGCATTTCCATATGCTCACCTGTACTCTAATGTTACCTATTCGCTAACCCTAACACTAGTCCTAAACCTAAACCTAACCCCAACCCTACACCTTACCCTAACCCATACCCTAATCATAACCCATACACTAACACTAACTCGTGGCCTAACACCTACCCTAACCCTACCCCTAACCCTAACCCTAACCCTAACACTAACCCTAACACTAACCCTAAACTTTACCATTTGTTAACCATAACCCAAGCCCCAAACCTAAACCTAACTACAACCCTACTCCTTACCCTAACACGTACACTAATCTTAACCCGTACACTAACACTAACCCAATACCGCACACGTACTTTGACAATAAGACATTTCCATATGCTCAGCTGTAACCTAAACCTTACGCATTCACTAAACTTAACCCCACCCCTAACACTAACCAGAACGCCAACCCTACCAATTACCCTAACCCGTACCCTAATCCTAACCTGTAAACCCACACTAAACCCTGCCCTAACACCAGTACACTAACACTAATCCGTGCCTTAACACTTACCCTGACCCTAACACTTTTCCGTACCCTTACCTGTAACCTACACCTTACCGTTCGCTAACCCTAACCCTAGCCCTAAACGTAGACCAAACCCCAACCGTACAACTTACCCTAACCCGTATGCTAATCCTAAGCCATACACTAACACTGACACGTGTCCTAACACATACACTAACCCTAACACTTTTCTGTACCATCACCTGTACCCTAAACCTGACATTTCACTAACCCTAACCCTAGCCATAAAGCTAACCCTAACCCTAACCCCAACCCTAAACCTTACCCAAACCGTACCCTAATCCTAACCAGTATACTAATACTAAGCCATGTCCTGACACGTACCCTGACCCTAACACTTTTCCGTACCCTCACCTGTACCCTAAACCTTACCCATTCGCTAACCCTAACCCTAGCCCTAGCCCTAGCCCTAACCCTAACCCCAACTCTACCCCTTACCCTCACCCGTACCCTAATCCCAAACCATACACTAACATTAACCCATGCCCTAACACGTACCCTGACCCTAACACTTTTCCGTATCCTCTCCTGTACCCTAAATCTTACAGTTCGCTAACCCTAACCCTAGCCCTAAACATAACTCTCACACCAACCTCACAGCATACCCTAACCTGTACACTAAACTTAACCCGTACAAAAAAACTAACCCATGCCCTCACATGTACTTTGACGGTAACACGTTTCCATACGCTCCCGTGTACCGTAAACCTTACCCGTTTGCTAACTCTAACCCTAGCCCTAACCCTAACCATAACAACAACCCTACCCATTTCCCTAACCTGTACCCTAATCCTTACCCGTACACTAACACTAATCCATGCCCTAACACGTACCCTGACCCTAACACTTTTCCATACCCACTCCTGTACCCTAAATCTTACCATTCACTAACCCTAACCCTATGTCTAAACCTAACCCTAACCCCAACCCTACACCTAAACCTAACACGTACCCTAATCCGAATCCGTACACTAAAACTAACCTGTGCCCTAACATGAACCCTGACCCTAACTCGTTTCCATAAGCTCACCTGTACCCTAAATGTTACCTATTCGCTAACCCTAACCCCAACCCTACACCTAAACATAACCCCAACCCTACACCTTTCCCTAACCCATACCCTAATCCTGACCCGTACACTAACACTAACCCGTGCCCTAACACGTACCCTGACCCTAACACTTTTCTGTATCCTCTCCAGTACCCTAAATCTTACTGTTCGCTAAACTTAGCCCTTTCCCTAAACATAACGCTAACACCCACCTTACACCATACACTAACCCATACACTAATCTTACCCCGTACACCAAAATGAAGCAATGCCCTCACATGTACGTTGACACTAACACGTTTCCGTACCCTCCTGTGTACCGACAACCTTACCTGTTCGCTAACACTAACCCTAGGTCTAAGTCTAACACTATCCACAACCCTACACAAAATCCTAAGCCGTACCCTAATCCTAATCCGTACAATAACACTAACCTGTGCCCTAACACCAAGCCTGACCCTAACTCGTTTCCATATGCTTACCTGTACCCTGAATGTTACCTATTCGCTAACCCTAACCCTAACCCTAAACCTAACCCTAACCCCAATCCTACACCTTACCCTAATCCGTACTATAATCCTAACCCGTACCCTATACTAATCCGTGCCCTGACACATACATGGACCATAACACTTTTCTGTAACCTCACCTGTACCCTAAACCTTACATTTCGCCAACCCTAACCGTAGCCCTAAAGCTAAATCTAACTCCAACCCTACACCTTACCCTAACACGTACACTAATCTTAACCCGTACACTAACACTGACCCATTCCCGCAAATGTATTTTGACCCTAAAACATTTCCGTACCCTCCCCTGTAACCTAAACCTTACCCAGTCGCTAACCCTAACCCTAGCTCTAAATCTAACCTTAACGCCAACCCTACACCTTACCCTAAACAATACCCTAAACCTAAACCGTACACTGACACTAACCAGTGCCCTGAACCGTACCCTGACCCTAACACTTTTCCATACCCTCACCTGCACGCTAAACCTAATCGTTAGGTAACCCTAACTGTAGACTTAAACCTAACCCTAACACCAACCCTACACCCTATTCTAACCCGTACCCTATATTTAACCCTAACACTAACCCATGCCCTCACACGTACTTTGACACTAAAACGTCTCCATACACTCACATGTACCATAAGCCTTAATCATTCACTAAACCTATCCCTAACCCTAACGCCAACCCTAACCATTACCCTAACCCATACCCTAATCCTAACCATACATTAACACTAACACGTTTCCTAACACATAACCTGACCCAAATGCTTTTCCGTACCCTCAACTGTACCCTAAAACTTACCCGTTCACTAACCCTAAGCCTAGCCCTAAACCTAACCCTAACCCCAACCCCACACCTTACCCTAAACTGTACGCTAATCCTGACACGTACACTGACACTAACAGGTGTCCTAACACATACCCTGACTCTAAAAGGTTTCCGTACCCTCACCTGTACCCTGAACCTTACTGGTTCACTAACCGTAACCTAGCCCTAAACATAACGCTAACACCAACCCTACACTATACCCTAACCTGTACACTAATGTTGACCCATACACCAAAATTATGCAATGCCATCACACGTACTTTGACACTAACAAGTTTCCGTACACTCATGTACCATAAAACTTACCTGTTCGCTAACTCTAACCGTAGCCCTAAACTTAACCCTAACGCCAACCCTACACATTACCCTAACCCGTACCCTAATCCTAACCCATACACTAACACTACACGTGACCTAACAGGTACCCTGACCATAACAGTTTTCCGTACACTCACCTGTACCCTAAACCATACCGTTTGCTATCCTTAACCCTAGACCTAAACGTAAAGCTAAACTCATCCCTAAACCTTACCCTAACGTGTACCCAATCCTAACCAGTACACTAACACTAATCCGTGCCTTAACACTTACCCTGACCCTAACACTTTTCCATACCCACACCTGAACCCTAAACCTTACCATTCACTAACCCTAACCCTAGGTCTAAACCTAACCCTAAATGCAACCCCAACCCTACACCTAACCCTAACATGTACCGTAATCCTAATCCTTAAACTAACACTAAGCTGTGCCCTAACACGAACCCTGGCCCTAACGCATTTCCATATGCTCACCTGTACTCTAATGTTACCTATTCGCTAACCCTAACACTAGTCCTAAACCTAAACCTAACCCCAACCCTACACCTTACCCTAACCCATACCCTAATCATAACCCATACACTAACACTAACTCGTGCCCTAACACCTACCCTAACCCTACCCCTAACCCTAACCCTAACCCTAACACTAACCCTAACACTAACCCTAAACTTTACCATTTGTTAACCATAACCCAAGCCCCAAACCTAAACCTAACTACAACCCTACTCCTTACCCTAACACGTACACTAATCTTAACCCGTACACTAACACTAACCCAATACCGCACACGTACTTTGACAATAAGACATTTCCATATGCTCAGCTGTAACCTAAACCTTACGCATTCACTAAACTTAACCCCACCCCTAACACTAACCAGAACGCCAACCCTACCAATTACCCTAACCCGTACCCTAATCCTAACCTGTAAACCCACACTAAACCCTGCCCTAACACCAGTACACTAACACTAAACCCTGCCCTAACACGTACCCTGACCCTAACACTTTTCCGTAACCTTACCTGTAACCTACACCTTACCGTTCGCTAACCCTAACCCTAGCCCTAAACGTAGACCAAACCCCAACCGTACACCTTACCCTAACCCGTATGCTAATCCTAAGCCATACACTAACACTGACACGTGTCCTAACACATACACTAACCCTAACACTTTTCTGTACCATCACCTGTACCCTAAACCTGACATTTCGCTAACCCTAACCCTAGCCATAAAGCTAACCCTAACCCTAACCCCAACCCTAAACCTTACCCAAACCGTACCCTAATCCTAACCAGTATACTAATACTAAGCCATGTCCTGACACGTACCCTGACCCTAACACTTTTCCGTACCCTCACCTGTACCCTAAACCTTACCCATTCGCTAACCCTAACCCTAGCCCTAGCCCTAGCCCTAACCCTAACCACAACTCTACCCCTTACCCTCACCCGTACCCTAATCCCAACCCATACACTAACATTAACCCATGTCCTAACACGTACCCTGACCCTAACACTTTTCCATATCCTCTCCTGTACCCTAAGCGAATCTTACAGTTCGCTAACCCTAACCCTAGCCCTAAACAGAACTCTCACACCAACCTCACAGCATACCCTAACCTGTACACTAAACTTAACCCGTACAAAAAAACTAACCCATGCCCTCACATGTACTTTGACGGTAACACGTTTCCGTACGCTCCCGTGTACTGTAAACCTTACCCGTTTGCTAACTCTAACCCTAGCCCTAACCCTAACCATAACAACAACCCTACCCATTTCCCTAACCTGTATCCTAATCCTTACCCGTACACTAACACTAATCCATGCCCTAACACGTACCCTGACCCTAACACTTTTCCATACCCACTCCTGTACCCTAAATCTTACCATTCACTAACCCTAACCCTATGTCTAAACCTAACCCTAACCCCAACCCTACACCTAACCCTTACACGTACCCTAATCCGAATCCGTACACTAACACTAACCTGTGCCCTAACATGAACCCTGACCCTAACTCGTTTCCATTAGCTCACCTGTACCCTAAATGTTACCTATTCGCTAACCCTAACCCCAACCCTACTCCTAAACATAACCCCAACCCTACACCTTTCCCTAACCCATACCCTAATCCTGACCCGTACACTAACACTAACCCCTGCCCTAACACGTACCCTGACCCTAACACTTTTCCGTATCCTCTCCAGTACCCTAAATCTTACCGTTCGCTAAACCTAGCCCTTTCCCTAAACATAACGCTAACACCCACCTTACACCATACACTAACCCATACACTAATCTTACCCCGTACACCAAAATGAAACAATGCCCTCACATGTACTTTGACACTAACACGTTTCCGTACCCTCCTGTGTACCGACAACCTTACCTGTTCGCTAACACTAACCCTAGGTCTAAGCCTAACACTATCCACAACCCTACACAAAATCCTAAGCCGTACCCTAATCCTAATCCGTACAATAACACTAACCTGTGCCCTAACACCAAGCCTGACCCTAACTCGTTTCCATATGCTTACCTGTACCCTGAATGTTACCTATTCGCTAACCTTAACCCTAACCCTAAACCTAACCCTAAACCCAATCCTACACCTTACCCTAATCCGTACTGTAATCCTAACCCGTACCCTATACTAATCCGTGCCCTGACACATACATGGACCATAACACTTTTCTGTAACCTCACCTGTACCCTAAACCTTACATTTCGCCAACACTAACCGTAGCCCTAAAGCTAAATCTAACTCCAACCCTACACCTTACCCTAACACGTACACTAATCTTAACCCGTACACTAACACTGACCCATTCCCGCAAATGTATTTTGACCCTAAAACATTTCCGTACCCTCCCCTGTAACCTAAACCTTACCCGGTCGCTAACCCTAACCCTAGCTCTAAATCTAACCTTAACGCCAACCCTACACCTTACCCTAAACAATACCCTAAACCTAAACCGTACACTGACACTAACCAGTGCCCTGAAACGTACCCTGACCCTAACACTTTTCCATACCCTCACCTGCACGCTAAACCTAATCGTTAGGTAACCCTAACTGTAGACTTAAACCTAACCCTAACACCAACCCTACACCCTATTCTAACCCGTACCCTATATTTAACCCTAACACTAACCCATGCCCTCACACGTACTTTGACACTAAAACGTCTCCATACACTCACATGTACCATAAGCCTTAATCATTCACTAAACCTATCCCTAACCCTAACGCCAACCCTAACCATTACCCTAACCCATACCCTAATCCTAACCATACATTAACACTAACACGTTTCCTAACACATAACCTGACCCAAATGCTTTTCCGTACCCTCAACGGTACCCTAAAACTTACCCGTTCACTAACCCTAAGCCTAGCCCTAAACCTAACCCTAACCCCAACCCCACACCTTACCCTAAACTGTACGCTAATCCTGACACGTACACTGACACTAACAGGTGTCCTAACACATACCCTGACTCTAAAAGGTTTCCGTACCCTCACCTGTACCCTGAACCTTACTGGTTCACTAACCGTAACCTAGCCCTAAACATAACGCTAACACCAACCCTACACTATACCCTAACCTGTACACTAATCTTGACCCATACACCAAAATTATGCAATGCCATCACACGTACTTTGACACTAACAAGTTTCCGTACACTCATGTACCATAAAACTTACCTGTTCGCTAACTCTAACCGTAGCCCTAAACTTAACCCTAACGCCAACCCTACACATTACCCTAACCCGTACCCTAATCCTAACCCATACACTAACACTACACGTGACCTAACAGGTACCCTGACCATAACAGTTTTCCGTACACTCACCTGTACCCTAAACCATACCGTTTGCTATCCTTAACCCTAGACCTAAACGTAAAGCTAAACCCATCCCTAAACCTTACCCTAACGCGTACCCAATCCTAACCAGTACACTAACACTAATCCGTGCCTTAACACTTACCCTGACCCTAACACTTTTCCATACCCACACCTGAACCCTAAACCTTACCATTCACTAACCCTAACCCTAGGTCTAAACCTAAGCCTAAACGCAACCCCAACCCTACACCTAACCCTAACATGTACCGTAATCCTAATCCTTAAACTAACACTAAGCTGTGCCCTAACACGAACCCTGGCCCTAACGCATTTCCATACGCTCACCTGTACTCTAATGTTACCTATTCGCTAACCCTAACACTAGTCCTAAACCTAAACCTAACCCCAACCCTACACCTTACCCTAACCCATACCCTAATCATAACCCATACACTAACACTAACTCGTGCCCTAACACCTACCCTAACCCTACCCCTAACCCTAACCCTAACCCTAACACTAACCCTAACACTAACCCTAAACTTTACCATTTGTTAACCATAACCCAAGCCCCAAACCTAAACCTAACTACAACCCTACTCCTTACCCTAACACGTACACTAATCTTAACCCGTACACTAACACTAACCCAATACCGCACACGTACTTTGACAATAAGACATTTCCATATGCTCAGCTGTAACCTAAACCTTACGCATTCACTAAACTTAACCCCACCCCTAACACTAACCAGAACGCCAACCCTACCAATTACCCTAACCCGTACCCTAATCCTAACCTGTAAACCCACACTAAACCCTGCCCTAACACCAGTACACTAACACTAATCCGTGCCTTAACACTTACCCTGACCCTAACACTATTCCGTACCCTTACCTGTAACCTACACCTTACCGTTCGCTAACCCTAACCCTAGCCCTAAACGTAGACCAAACCCCAACCGTACACCTTACCCTAACCCGTATGCTAATCCTAAGCCATACACTAACACTGACACGTGTCCTAACACATACACTAACCCTAACACTTTTCTGTACCATCACCTGTACCCTAAACCTGACATTTCACTAACCCTAACCCTAGCCATAAAGCTAACCCTAACCCTAACCCCAACCCTAAACCTTACCCAAACCGTACCCTAATCCTAACCAGTATACTAATACTAAGCCATGTCCTGACACGTACCCTGACCCTAACACTTTTCCGTACCCTCACCTGTACCCTAAACCTTACCCATTCGCTAACCCTAACCCTAGCCCTAGCCCTAGCCCTAACCCTAACACAAACTCTACCCCTTACCCTCACCCGTACCCTAATCCCAAACCATACACTAACATTAACCCATGCCCTAACACGTACCCTGACCCTAACACTTTTCCGTATCCTCTCCTGTACCCTAAATCTTACAGTTCGCTAACCCTAACCCTAGCCCTAAACATAACTCTCACACCAACCTCACAGCATACCCTAACCTGTACACTAAACTTAACCCCTACAAAAAAACTAACCCATGCCCTCACATGTACTTTGACGGTAACACGTTTCCATACGCTCCCGTGTACCGTAAACCTTACCCGTTTGCTAACTCTAACCCTAGCCCTAACCCTAACCATAACAACAACCCTACCCATTTCCCTAACCTGTACCCTAATCCTTACCCGTACACTAACACTAATCCATGCCCTAACACGTACCCTGACCCTAACACTTTTCCATACCCACTCCTGTACCCTAAATCTTACCATTCACTAACCCTAACCCTATGTCTAAACCTAACCCTAACCCCAACCCTACACCTAACCCTTACACGTACCCTAATTCGAATCCGTACACTAACACTAACCTGTGCCCTAACATGAACCCTGACCCTAACTCGTTTCCATTAGCTCACCTGTACCCTAAAAGTTACCTATTCGCTAACCCTAACCCCAACCCTACTCCTAAACATAACCCCAACCCTACACCTTTCCCTAACCCATACCCTAATCCTGACCCGTACACTAACACTAACCCCTGCCCTAACACGTACCCTGACCCTAACACTTTTCCGTATCCTCTCCAGTACCCTAAATCTTACCGTTCGCTAAACCTAGCCCTTTCCCTAAACATAACGCTAACACCCACCTTACACCATACACTAACCCATACACTAATCTTACCCCGTACACCAAAATGAAACAATGCCCTCACATGTACTTTGACACTAACACGTTTCCGTACCCTCCTGTGTACCGACAACCTTACCTGTTCGCTAACACTAACCCTAGGTCTAAGCCTAACACTATCCACAACCCTACACAAAATCCTAAGCCGTACCCTAATCCTAATCCGTACAATAACACTAACCTGTGCCCTAACACCAAGCCTGACCCTAACTCGTTTCCATATGCTTACCTGTACCCTGAATGTTACCTATTCGCTAACCTTAACCCTAACCCTAAACCTAACCCTAAACCCAATCCTACACCTTACCCTAATCCGTACTGTAATCCTAACCCGTACCCTATACTAATCCGTGCCCTGACACATACATGGACCATAACACTTTTCTGTAACCTCACCTGTACCCTAAACCTTACATTTCGCCAACACTAACCGTAGCCCTAAAGCTAAATCTAACTCCAACCCTACACCTTACCCTAACACGTACACTAATCTTAACCCGTACACTAACACTGACCCATTCCCGCAAATGTATTTTGACCCTAAAACATTTCCGTACCCTCCCCTGTAACCTAAACCTTACCCGGTCGCTAACCCTAACCCTAGCTCTAAATCTAACCTTAACGCCAACCCTACACCTTACCCTAAACAATACCCTAAACCTAAACCGTACACTGACACTAACCAGTGCCCTGAAACGTACCCTGACCCTAACACTTTTCCATACCCTCACCTGCACGCTAAACCTAATCGTTAGGTAACCCTAACTGTAGACTTAAACCTAACCCTAACACCAACCCTACACCCTATTCTAACCCGTACCCTATATTTAACCCTAACACTAACCCATGCCCTCACACGTACTTTGACACTAAAACGTCTCCATACACTCACATGTACCATAAGCCTTAATCATTCACTAAACCTATCCCTAACCCTAACGCCAACCCTAACCATTACCCTAACCCATACCCTAATCCTAACCATACATTAACACTAACACGTTTCCTAACACATAACCTGACCCAAATGCTTTTCCGTACCCTCAACGGTACCCTAAAACTTACCCGTTCACTAACCCTAAGCCTAGCCCTAAACCTAACCCTAACCCCAACCCCACACCTTACCCTAAACTGTACGCTAATCCTGACACGTACACTGACACTAACAGGTGTCCTAACACATACCCTGACTCTAAAAGGTTTCCGTACCCTCACCTGTACCCTGAACCTTACTGGTTCACTAACCGTAACCTAGCCCTAAACATAACGCTAACACCAACCCTACACTATACCCTAACCTGTACACTAATCTTGACCCATACACCAAAATTATGCAATGCCATCACACGTACTTTGACACTAACAAGTTTCCGTACACTCATGTACCATAAAACTTACCTGTTCGCTAACTCTAACCGTAGCCCTAAACTTAACCCTAACGCCAACCCTACACATTACCCTAACCCGTACCCTAATCCTAACCCATACACTAACACTACACGTGACCTAACAGGTACCCTGACCATAACAGTTTTCCGTACACTCACCTGTACCCTAAACCATACCGTTTGCTATCCTTAACCCTAGACCTAAACGTAAAGCTAAACCCATCCCTAAACCTTACCCTAACGCGTACCCAATCCTAACCAGTACACTAACACTAATCCGTGCCTTAACACTTACCCTGACCCTAACACTTTTCCATACCCACACCTGAACCCTAAACCTTACCATTCACTAACCCTAACCCTAGGTCTAAACCTAACCCTAAACGCAACCCCAACCCTACACCTAACCCTAACATGTACCGTAATCCTAATCCTTAAACTAACACTAAGCTGTGCCCTAACACGAACCCTGGCCCTAACGCATTTCCATACGCTCACCTGTACTCTAATGTTACCTATTCGCTAACCCGAACACTAGTCCTAAACCTAAACCTAACCCCAACCCTACACCTTACCCTAACCCATACCCTAATCATAACCCATACACTAACACTAACTCGTGCCCTAACACCTACCCTAACCCTACCCCTAACCCTAACCCTAACCCTAACACTAACCCTAACACTAACCCTAAACTTTACCATTTGTTAACCATAACCCAAGCCCCAAACCTAAACCTAACTACAACCCTACTCCTTACCCTAACACGTACACTAATCTTAACCCGTACACTAACACTAACCCAATACCGCACACGTACTTTGACAATAAGACATTTCCATATGCTCAGCTGTAACCTAAACCTTACGCATTCACTAAACTTAACCCCACCCCTAACACTAACCAGAACGCCAACCCTACCAATTACCCTAACCCGTACCCTAATCCTAACCTGTAAACCCACACTAAACCCTGCCCTAACACCAGTACACTAACACTAATCCGTGCCTTAACACTTACCCTGACCCTAACACTTTTCCGTACCCTTACCTGTAACCTACACCTTACCGTTCGCTAACCCTAACCCTAGCCCTAAACGTAGACCAAACCCCAACCGTACACCTTACCCTAACCCGTATGCTAATCCTAAGCCATACACTAACACTGACACGTGTCCTAACACATACACTAACCCTAACACTTTTCTGTACCATCACCTGTACCCTAAACCTGACATTTCACTAACCCTAACCCTAGCCATAAAGCTAACCCTAACCCTAACCCCAACCCTAAACCTTACCCAAACCGTACCCTAATCCTAACCAGTATACTAATACTAAGCCATGTCCTGACACGTACCCTGACCCTAACACTTTTCCGTACCCTCACCTGTACCCTAAACCTTACGCATTCGCTAACCCTAACCCTAGCCCTAGCCCTAGCCCTAACCCTAACACCAACTCTACCCCTTACCCTCACCCGTACCCTAATCCCAAACCATACACTAACATTAACCCATGCCCTAACACGTACCCTGACCCTAACACTTTTCCGTATCCTCTCCTGTACCCTAAATCTTACAGTTCGCTAACCCTAACCCTAGCCCTAAACATAACTCTCACACCAACCTCACAGCATACCCTAACCTGTACACTAAACTTAACCCCTACAAAAAAACTAACCCATGCCCTCACATGTACTTTGACGGTAACACGTTTCCATACGCTCCCGTGTACCGTAAACCTTACCCGTTTGCTAACTCTAACCCTAGCCCTAACCCTAACCATAACAACAACCCTACCCATTTCCCTAACCTGTACCCTAATCCTTACCCGTACACTAACACTAATCCATGCCCTAACACGTACCCTGACCCTAACACTTTTCCATACCCACTCCTGTACCCTAAATCTTACCATTCACTAACCCTAACCCTATGTCTAAACCTAACCCTAACCCCAACCCTACACCTAACCCTAACACGTACCCTAATCCGAATCCGTACACTAAAACTAACCTGTGCCCTAACATGAACCCTGACCCTAACTCGTTTCCATAAGCTCACCTGTACCCTAAATGTTACCTATTCGCTAACCCTAACCCCAACCCTACACCTAAACATAACCCCAACCCTACACCTTTCCCTAACCCATACCCTAATCCTGACCCGTACACTAACACTAACCCGTGCCCTAACACGTACCCTGACCCTAACACTTTTCTGTATCCTCTCCAGTACCCTAAATCTTACTGTTCGCTAAACTTAGCCCTTTCCCTAAACATAACGCTAACACCCACCTTACACCATACACTAACCCATACACTAATCTTACCCCGTACACCAAAATGAAGCAATGCCCTCACATGTACGTTGACACTAACACGTTTCCGTACCCTCCTGTGTACCGACAACCTTACCTGTTCGCTAACACTAACCCTAGGTCTAAGTCTAACACTATCCACAACCCTACACAAAATCCTAAGCCGTACCCTAATCCTAATCCGTACAATAACACTAACCTGTGCCCTAACACCAAGCCTGACCCTAACTCGTTTCCATATGCTTACCTGTACCCTGAATGTTACCTATTCGCTAACCCTAACCCTAACCCTAAACCTAACCCTAACCCCAATCCTACACCTTACCCTAAACCGTACTATAATCCTAACCCGTACCCTATACTAATCCGTGCCCTGACACATACATGGACCATAACACTTTTCTGTAACCTCACCTGTACCCTAAACCTTACATTTCGCCAACCCTAACCGTAGCCCTAAAGCTAAATCTAACTCCAACCCTACACCTTACCCTAACACGTACACTAATCTTAACCCGTACACTAACACTGACCCATTCCCGCAAATGTATTTTGACCCTAAAACATTTCCGTACCCTCCCCTGTAACCTAAACCTTACCCAGTCGCTAACCCTAACCCTAGCTCTAAATCTAACCTTAACGCCAACCCTACACCTTACCCTAAACAATACCCTAAACCTAAACCGTACACTGACACTAACCAGTGCCCTGAACCGTACCCTGACCCTAACACTTTTCCATACCCTCACCTGCACGCTAAACCTAATCGTTAGGTAACCCTAACTGTAGACTTAAACCTAACCCTAACACCAACCCTACACCCTATTCTAACCCGTACCCTATATTTAACCCTAACACTAACCCATGCCCTCACACGTACTTTGACACTAAAACGTCTCCATACACTCACATGTACCATAAGCCTTAATCATTCACTAAACCTATCCCTAACCCTAACGCCAACCCTAACCATTACCCTAACCCATACCCTAATCCTAACCATACATTAACACTAACACGTTTCCTAACACATAACCTGACCCAAATGCTTTTCCGTACCCTCAACTGTACCCTAAAACTTACCCGTTCACTAACCCTAAGCCTAGCCCTAAACCTAACCCTAACCCCAACCCCACACCTTACCCTAAACTGTACGCTAATCCTGACACGTACACTGACACTAACAGGTGTCCTAACACATACCCTGACTCTAAAAGGTTTCCGTACCCTCACCTGTACCCTGAACCTTACTGGTTCACTAACCGTAACCTAGCCCTAAACATAACGCTAACACCAACCCTACACTATACCCTAACCTGTACACTAATCTTGACCCATACACCAAAATTATGCAATGCCATCACACGTACTTTGACACTAACAAGTTTCCGTACACTCATGTACCATAAAACTTACCTGTTCGCTAACTCTAACCGTAGCCCTAAACTTAACCCTAACGCCAACCCTACACATTACCCTAACCCGTACCCTAATCCTAACCCATACACTAACACTACACGTGACCTAACAGGTACCCTGACCATAACAGTTTTCCGTACACTCACCTGTACCCTAAACCATACCGTTTGCTATCCTTAACCCTAGACCTAAACGTAAAGCTAAACCCATCCCTAAACCTTACCCTAACGCGTACCCAATCCTAACCAGTACACTAACACTAATCCGTGCCTTAACACTTACCCTGACCCTAACACTTTTCCATACCCACACCTGAACCCTAAACCTTACCATTCACTAACCCTAACCCTAGGTCTAAACCTAACCCTAAACGCAACCCCAACCCTACACCTAACCCTAACATGTACCGTAATCCTAATCCTTAAACTAACACTAAGCTGTGCCCTAACACGAACCCTGGCCCTAACGCATTTCCATATGCTCACCTGTACTCTAATGTTACCTATTCGCTAACCCTAACACTAGTCCTAAACCTAAACCTAACCCCAACCCTACACCTTACCCTAACCCATACCCTAATCATAACCCATACACTAACACTAACTCGTGCCCTAACACCTACCCTAACCCTACCCCTAACCCTAACCCTAACCCTAACACTAACCCTAACACTAACCCTAAACTTTACCATTTGTTAACCATAACCCAAGCCCCAAACCTAAACCTAACTACAACCCTACTCCTTACCCTAACACGTACACTAATCTTAACCCGTACACTAACACTAACCCAATACCGCACACGTACTTTGACAATAAGACATTTCCATATGCTCAGCTGTAACCTAAACCTTACGCATTCACTAAACTTAACCCCACCCCTAACACTAACCAGAACGCCAACCCTACCAATTACCCTAACCCGTACCCTAATCCTAACCTGTAAACCCACACTAAACCCTGCCCTAACACCAGTACACTAACACTAAACCCTGCCCTAACACGTACCCTGACCCTAACACTTTTCCGTAACCTTACCTGTAACCTACACCTTACCGTTCGCTAACCCTAACCCTAGCCCTAAACGTAGACCAAACCCCAACCGTACACCTTACCCTAACCCGTATGCTAATCCTAAGCCATACACTAACACTGACACGTGTCCTAACACATACACTAACCCTAACACTTTTCTGTACCATCACCTGTACCCTAAACCTGACATTTCGCTAACCCTAACCCTAGCCATAAAGCTAACCCTAACCCTAACCCCAACCCTAAACCTTACCCAAACCGTACCCTAATCCTAACCAGTATACTAATACTAAGCCATGTCCTGACACGTACCCTGACCCTAACACTTTTCCGTACCCTCACCTGTACCCTAAACCTTACCCATTCGCTAACCCTAACCCTAGCCCTAGCCCTAGCCCTAACCCTAACCCCAACTCTACCCCTTACCCTCACCCGTACCCTAATCCCAACCCATACACTAACATTAACCCATGTCCTAACACGTACCCTGACCCTAACACTTTTCCATATCCTCTCCTGTACCCTAAATCTTACAGTTCGCTAACCCTAACCCTAGCCCTAAACAGAACTCTCACACCAACCTCACAGCATACCCTAACCTGTACACTAAACTTAACCCGTACAAAAAAACTAACCCATGCCCTCACATGTACTTTGACGGTAACACGTTTCCGTACGCTCCCGTGTACTGTAAACCTTACCCGTTTGCTAACTCTAACCCTAGCCCTAACCCTAACCATAACAACAACCCTACCCATTTCCCTAACCTGTATCCTAATCCTTACCCGTACACTAACACTAATCCATGCCCTAACACGTACCCTGACCCTAACACTTTTCCATACCCACTCCTGTACCCTAAATCTTACCATTCACTAACCCTAACCCTATGTCTAAACCTAACCCTAACCCCAACCCTACACCTAACCCTTACACGTACCCTAATCCGAATCCGTACACTAACACTAACCTGTGCCCTAACATGAACCCTGACCCTAACTCGTTTCCATTAGCTCACCTGTACCCTAAAAGTTACCTATTCGCTAACCCTAACCCCAACCCTACTCCTAAACATAACCCCAACCCTACACCTTTCCCTAACCCATACCCTAATCCTGACCCGTACACTAACACTAACCCCTGCCCTAACACGTACCCTGACCCTAACACTTTTCCGTATCCTCTCCAGTACCCTAAATCTTACCGTTCGCTAAACCTAGCCCTTTCCCTAAACATAACGCTAACACCCACCTTACACCATACACTAACCCATACACTAATCTTACCCCGTACACCAAAATGAAACAATGCCCTCACATGTACTTTGACACTAACACGTTTCCGTACCCTCCTGTGTACCGACAACCTTACCTGTTCGCTAACACTAACCCTAGGTCTAAGCCTAACACTATCCACAACCCTACACAAAATCCTAAGCCGTACCCTAATCCTAATCCGTACAATAACACTAACCTGTGCCCTAACACCAAGCCTGACCCTAACTCGTTTCCATATGCTTACCTGTACCCTGAATGTTACCTATTCGCTAACCTTAACCCTAACCCTAAACCTAACCCTAAACCCAATCCTACACCTTACCCTAATCCGTACTGTAATCCTAACCCGTACCCTATACTAATCCGTGCCCTGACACATACATGGACCATAACACTTTTCTGTAACCTCACCTGTACCCTAAACCTTACATTTCGCCAACACTAACCGTAGCCCTAAAGCTAAATCTAACTCCAACCCTACACCTTACCCTAACACGTACACTAATCTTAACCCGTACACTAACACTGACCCATTCCCGCAAATGTATTTTGACCCTAAAACATTTCCGTACCCTCCCCTGTAACCTAAACCTTACCCGGTCGCTAACCCTAACCCTAGCTCTAAATCTAACCTTAACGCCAACCCTACACCTTACCCTAAACAATACCCTAAACCTAAACCGTACACTGACACTAACCAGTGCCCTGAAACGTACCCTGACCCTAACACTTTTCCATACCCTCACCTGCACGCTAAACCTAATCGTTAGGTAACCCTAACTGTAGACTTAAACCTAACCCTAACACCAACCCTACACCCTATTCTAACCCGTACCCTATATTTAACCCTAACACTAACCCATGCCCTCACACGTACTTTGACACTAAAACGTCTCCATACACTCACATGTACCATAAGCCTTAATCATTCACTAAACCTATCCCTAACCCTAACGCCAACCCTAACCATTACCCTAACCCATACCCTAATCCTAACCATACATTAACACTAACACGTTTCCTAACACATAACCTGACCCAAATGCTTTTCCGTACCCTCAACGGTACCCTAAAACTTACCCGTTCACTAACCCTAAGCCTAGCCCTAAACCTAACCCTAACCCCAACCCCACACCTTACCCTAAACTGTACGCTAATCCTGACACGTACACTGACACTAACAGGTGTCCTAACACATACCCTGACTCTAAAAGGTTTCCGTACCCTCACCTGTACCCTGAACCTTACTGGTTCACTAACCGTAACCTAGCCCTAAACATAACGCTAACACCAACCCTACACTATACCCTAACCTGTACACTAATCTTGACCCATACACCAAAATTATGCAATGCCATCACACGTACTTTGACACTAACAAGTTTCCGTACACTCATGTACCATAAAACTTACCTGTTCGCTAACTCTAACCGTAGCCCTAAACTTAACCCTAACGCCAACCCTACACATTACCCTAACCCGTACCCTAATCCTAACCCATACACTAACACTACACGTGACCTAACAGGTACCCTGACCATAACAGTTTTCCGTACACTCACCTGTACCCTAAACCATACCGTTTGCTATCCTTAACCCTAGACCTAAACGTAAAGCTAAACCCATCCCTAAACCTTACCCTAACGCGTACCCAATCCTAACCAGTACACTAACACTAATCCGTGCCTTAACACTTACCCTGACCCTAACACTTTTCCATACCCACACCTGAACCCTAAACCTTACCATTCACTAACCCTAACCCTAGGTCTAAACCTAAGCCTAAACGCAACCCCAACCCTACACCTAACCCTAACATGTACCGTAATCCTAATCCTTAAACTAACACTAAGCTGTGCCCTAACACGAACCCTGGCCCTAACGCATTTCCATACGCTCACCTGTACTCTAATGTTACCTATTCGCTAACCCTAACACTAGTCCTAAACCTAAACCTAACCCCAACCCTACACCTTACCCTAACCCATACCCTAATCATAACCCATACACTAACACTAACTCGTGCCCTAACACCTACCCTAACCCTACCCCTAACCCTAACCCTAACCCTAACACTAACCCTAACACTAACCCTAAACTTTACCATTTGTTAACCATAACCCAAGCCCCAAACCTAAACCTAACTACAACCCTACTCCTTACCCTAACACGTACACTAATCTTAACCCGTACACTAACACTAACCCAATACCGCACACGTAGTTTGACAATAAGACATTTCCATATGCTCAGCTGTAACCTAAACCTTACGCATTCACTAAACTTAACCCCACCCCTAACACTAACCAGAACGCCAACCCTACCAATTACCCTAACCCGTACCCTAATCCTAACCTGTAAACCCACACTAAACCCTGCCCTAACACCAGTACACTAACACTAATCCGTGCCTTAACACTTACCCTGACCCTAACACTATTCCGTACCCTTACCTGTAACCTACACCTTACCGTTCGCTAACCCTAACCCTAGCCCTAAACGTAGACCAAACCCCAACCGTACACCTTACCCTAACCCGTATGCTAATCCTAAGCCATACACTAACACTGACACGTGTCCTAACACATACACTAACCCTAACACTTTTCTGTACCATCACCTGTACCCTAAACCTGACATTTCACTAACCCTAACCCTAGCCATAAAGCTAACCCTAACCCTAACCCCAACCCTAAACCTTACCCAAACCGTACCCTAATCCTAACCAGTATACTAATACTAAGCCATGTCCTGACACGTACCCTGACCCTAACACTTTTCCGTACCCTCACCTGTACCCTAAACCTTACCCATTCGCTAACCCTAACCCTAGCCCTAGCCCTAGCCCTAACCCTAACACCAACTCTACCCCTTACCCTCACCCGTACCCTAATCCCAAACCATACACTAACATTAACCCATGCCCTAACACGTACCCTGACCCTAACACTTTTCCGTATCCTCTCCTGTACCCTAAATCTTACAGTTCGCTAACCCTAACCCTAGCCCTAAACATAACTCTCACACCAACCTCACAGCATACCCTAACCTGTACACTAAACTTAACCCCTACAAAAAAACTAACCCATGCCCTCACATGTACTTTGACGGTAACACGTTTCCATACGCTCCCGTGTACCGTAAACCTTACCCGTTTGCTAACTCTAACCCTAGCCCTAACCCTAACCATAACAACAACCCTACCCATTTCCCTAACCTGTACCCTAATCCTTACCCGTACACTAACACTAATCCATGCCCTAAAACGTACCCTGACCCTAACACTTTTCCATACCCACTCCTGTACCCTAAATCTTACCATTCACTAACCCTAACCCTATGTCTAAACCTAACCCTAACCCCAACCCTACACCTAACCCTAACACGTACCCTAATCCGAATCCGTACACTAAAACTAACCTGTGCCCTAACATGAACCCTGACCCTAACTCGTTTCCATAAGCTCACCTGTACCCTAAATGTTACCTATTCGCTAACCCTAACCCCAACCCTACACCTAAACATAACCCCAACCCTACACCTTTCCCTAACCCATACCCTAATCCTGACCCGTACACTAACACTAACCCGTGCCCTAACACGTACCCTGACCCTAACACTTTTCTGTATCCTCTCCAGTACCCTAAATCTTACTGTTCGCTAAACTTAGCCCTTTCCCTAAACATAACGCTAACACCCACCTTACACCATACACTAACCCATACACTAATCTTACCCCGTACACCAAAATGAAGCAATGCCCTCACATGTACGTTGACACTAACACGTTTCCGTACCCTCCTGTGTACCGACAACCTTACCTGTTCGCTAACACTAACCCTAGGTCTAAGTCTAACACTATCCACAACCCTACACAAAATCCTAAGCCGTACCCTAATCCTAATCCGTACAATAACACTAACCTGTGCCCTAACACCAAGCCTGACCCTAACTCGTTTCCATATGCTTACCTGTACCCTGAATGTTACCTATTCGCTAACCCTAACCCTAACCCTAAACCTAACCCTAACCCCAATCCTACACCTTACCCTAAACCGTACTATAATCCTAACCCGTACCCTATACTAATCCGTGCCCTGACACATACATGGACCATAACACTTTTCTGTAACCTCACCTGTACCCTAAACCTTACATTTCGCCAACCCTAACCGTAGCCCTAAAGCTAAATCTAACTCCAACCCTACACCTTACCCTAACACGTACACTAATCTTAACCCGTACACTAACACTGACCCATTCCCGCAAATGTATTTTGACCCTAAAACATTTCCGTACCCTCCCCTGTAACCTAAACCTTACCCAGTCGCTAACCCTAACCCTAGCTCTAAATCTAACCTTAACGCCAACCCTACACCTTACCCTAAACAATACCCTAAACCTAAACCGTACACTGACACTAACCAGTGCCCTGAACCGTACCCTGACCCTAACACTTTTCCATACCCTCACCTGCACGCTAAACCTAATCATTAGGTAACCCTAACTGTAGACTTAAACCTAACCCTAACACCAACCCTACACCCTATTCTAACCCGTACCCTATATTTAACCCTAACACTAACCCATGCCCTCACACGTACTTTGACACTAAAACGTCTCCATACACTCACATGTACCATAAGCCTTAATCATTCACTAAACCTATCCCTAACCCTAACGCCAACCCTAACCATTACCCTAACCCATACCCTAATCCTAACCATACATTAACACTAACACGTTTCCTAACACATAACCTGACCCAAATGCTTTTCCGTACCCTCAACTGTACCCTAAAACTTACCCGTTCACTAACCCTAAGCCTAGCCCTAAACCTAACCCTAACCCCAACCCCACACCTTACCCTAAACTGTACGCTAATCCTGACACGTACACTGACACTAACAGTTGTCCTAACACATACCCTGACTCTAAAAGGTTTCCGTACCCTCACCTGTACCCTGAACCTTACTGGTTCACTAACCGTAACCTAGCCCTAAACATAACGCTAACACCAACCCTACACTATACCCTAACCTGTACACTAATCTTGACCCATACACCAAAATTATGCAATGCCATCACACGTACTTTGACACTAACAAGTTTCCGTACACTCATGTACCATAAAACTTACCTGTTCGCTAACTCTAACCGTAGCCCTAAACTTAACCCTAACGCCAACCCTACACATTACCCTAACCCGTACCCTAATCCTAACCCATACACTAACACTACACGTGACCTAACAGGTACCCTGACCATAACAGTTTTCCGTACACTCACCTGTACCCTAAACCATACCGTTTGCTATCCTTAACCCTAGACCTAAACGTAAAGCTAAACCCATCCCTAAACCTTACCCTAACGCATACCCAATCCTAACCAGTACACTAACACTAATCCGTGCCTTAACACTTACCCTGACCCTAACACTTTTCCATACCCACACCTGAACCCTAAACCTTACCATTCACTAACCCTAACCCTAGGTCTAAACCTAACCCTAAACGCAACCCCAACCCTACACCTAACCCTAACATGTACCGTAATCCTAATCCTTAAACTAACACTAAGCTGTGCCCTAACACGAACCCTGGCCCTAACGCATTTCCATATGCTCACCTGTACTCTAATGTTACCTATTCGCTAACCCTAACACTAGTCCTAAACCTAAACCTAACCCCAACCCTACACCTTACCCTAACCCATACCCTAATCATAACCCATACACTAACACTAACTCGTGCCCTAACACCTACCCTAACCCTACCCCTAACCCTAACCCTAACCCTAACACTAACCCTAACACTAACCCTAAACTTTACCATTTGTTAACCATAACCCAAGCCCCAAACCTAAACCTAACTACAACCCTACTCCTTACCCTAACACGTACACTAATCTTAACCCGTACACTAACACTAACCCAATACCGCACACGTACTTTGACAATAAGACATTTCCATATGCTCAGCTGTAACCTAAACCTTACGCATTCACTAAACTTAACCCCACCCCTAACACTAACCAGAACGCCAACCCTACCAATTACCCTAACCCGTACCCTAATCCTAACCTGTAAACCCACACTAAACCCTGCCCTAACACCAGTACACTAACACTAATCCGTGCCTTAACACTTACCCTGACCCTAACACTTTTCCGTACCCTTACCTGTAACCTACACCTTACCGTTCGCTAACCCTAACCCTAGCCCTAAACGTAGACCAAACCCCAACCGTACACCTTACCCTAACCCGTATGCTAATCCTAAGCCATACACTAACACTGACACGTGTCCTAACACATACACTAACCCTAACACTTTTCTGTACCATCACCTGTACCCTAAACCTGACATTTCACTAACCCTAACCCTAGCCATAAAGCTAACCCTAACCCTAACCCCAACCCTAAACCTTACCCAAACCGTACCCTAATCCTAACCAGTATACTAATACTAAGCCATGTCCTGACACGTACCCTGACCCTAACACTTTTCCGTACCCTCACCTGTACCCTAAACCTTACCCATTCGCTAACCCTAACCCTAGCCCTAGCCCTAGCCCTAACCCTAACACCAACTCTACCCCTTACCCTCACCCGTACCCTAATCCCAAACCATACACTAACATTAACCCATGCCCTAACACGTACCCTGACCCTAACACTTTTCCGTATCCTCTCCTGTACCCTAAATCTTACAGTTCGCTAACCCTAACCCTAGCCCTAAACATAACTCTCACACCAACCTCACAGCATACCCTAACCTGTACACTAAACTTAACCCCTACAAAAAAACTAACCCATGCCCTCACATGTACTTTGACGGTAACACGTTTCCATACGCTCCCGTGTACCGTAAACCTTACCCGTTTGCTAACTCTAACCCTAGCCCTAACCCTAACCATAACAACAACCCTACCCATTTCCCTAACCTGTACCCTAATCCTTACCCGTACACTAACACTAATCCATGCCCTAACACGTACCCTGACCCTAACACTTTTCCATACCCACTCCTGTACCCTAAATCTTACCATTCACTAACCCTAACCCTATGTCTAAACCTAACCCTAACCCCAACCCTACACCTAACCCTAACACGTACCCTAATCCGAATCCGTACACTAAAACTAACCTGTGCCCTAACATGAACCCTGACCCTAACTCGTTTCCATAAGCTCACCTGTACCCTAAATGTTACCTATTCGCTAACCCTAACCCCAACCCTACACCTAAACATAACCCCAACCCTACACCTTTCCCTAACCCATACCCTAATCCTGACCCGTACACTAACACTAACCCGTGCCCTAACACGTACCCTGACCCTAACACTTTTCTGTATCCTCTCCAGTACCCTAAATCTTACTGTTCGCTAAACTTAGCCCTTTCCCTAAACATAACGCTAACACCCACCTTACACCATACACTAACCCATACACTAATCTTACCCCGTACACCAAAATGAAGCAATGCCCTCACATGTACGTTGACACTAACACGTTTCCGTACCCTCCTGTGTACCGACAACCTTACCTGTTCGCTAACACTAACCCTAGGTCTAAGTCTAACACTATCCACAACCCTACACAAAATCCTAAGCCGTACCCTAATCCTAATCCGTACAATAACACTAACCTGTGCCCTAACACCAAGCCTGACCCTAACTCGTTTCCATATGCTTACCTGTACCCTGAATGTTACCTATTCGCTAACCCTAACCCTAACCCTAAACCTAACCCTAACCCCAATCCTACACCTTACCCTAAACCGTACTATAATCCTAACCCGTACCCTATACTAATCCGTGCCCTGACACATACATGGACCATAACACTTTTCTGTAACCTCACCTGTACCCTAAACCTTACATTTCGCCAACCCTAACCGTAGCCCTAAAGCTAAATCTAACTCCAACCCTACACCTTACCCTAACACGTACACTAATCTTAACCCGTACACTAACACTGACCCATTCCCGCAAATGTATTTTGACCCTAAAACATTTCCGTACCCTCCCCTGTAACCTAAACCTTACCCAGTCGCTAACCCTAACCCTAGCTCTAAATCTAACCTTAACGCCAACCCTACACCTTACCCTAAACAATACCCTAAACCTAAACCGTACACTGACACTAACCAGTGCCCTGAACCGTACCCTGACCCTAACACTTTTCCATACCCTCACCTGCACGCTAAACCTAATCGTTAGGTAACCCTAACTGTAGACTTAAACCTAACCCTAACACCAACCCTACACCCTATTCTAACCCGTACCCTATATTTAACCCTAACACTAACCCATGCCCTCACACGTACTTTGACACTAAAACGTCTCCATACACTCACATGTACCATAAGCCTTAATCATTCACTAAACCTATCCCTAACCCTAACGCCAACCCTAACCATTACCCTAACCCATACCCTAATCCTAACCATACATTAACACTAACACGTTTCCTAACACATAACCTGACCCAAATGCTTTTCCGTACCCTCAACTGTACCCTAAAACTTACCCGTTCACTAACCCTAAGCCTAGCCCTAAACCTAACCCTAACCCCAACCCCACACCTTACCCTAAACTGTACGCTAATCCTGACACGTACACTGACACTAACAGTTGTCCTAACACATACCCTGACTCTAAAAGGTTTCCGTACCCTCACCTGTACCCTGAACCTTACTGGTTCACTAACCGTAACCTAGCCCTAAACATAACGCTAACACCAACCCTACACTATACCCTAACCTGTACACTAATCTTGACCCATACACCAAAATTATGCAATGCCATCACACGTACTTTGACACTAACAAGTTTCCGTACACTCATGTACCATAAAACTTACCTGTTCGCTAACTCTAACCGTAGCCCTAAACTTAACCCTAACGCCAACCCTACACATTACCCTAACCCGTACCCTAATCCTAACCCATACACTAACACTACACGTGACCTAACAGGTACCCTGACCATAACAGTTTTCCGTACACTCACCTGTACCCTAAACCATACCGTTTGCTATCCTTAACCCTAGACCTAAACGTAAAGCTAAACCCATCCCTAAACCTTACCCTAACGCGTACCCAATCCTAACCAGTACACTAACACTAATCCGTGCCTTAACACTTACCCTGACCCTAACACTTTTCCATACCCACACCTGAACCCTAAACCTTACCATTCACTAACCCTAACCCTAGGTCTAAACCTAACCCTAAACGCAACCCCAACCCTACACCTAACCCTAACATGTACCGTAATCCTAATCCTTAAACTAACACTAAGCTGTGCCCTAACACGAACCCTGGCCCTAACGCATTTCCATATGCTCACCTGTACTCTAATGTTACCTATTCGCTAACCCTAACACTAGTCCTAAACCTAAACCTAACCCCAACCCTACACCTTACCCTAACCCATACCCTAATCATAACCCATACACTAACACTAACTCGTGCCCTAACACCTACCCTAACCCTACCCCTAACCCTAACCCTAACCCTAACACTAACCCTAACACTAACCCTAAACTTTACCATTTGTTAACCATAACCCAAGCCCCAAACCTAAACCTAACTACAACCCTACTCCTTACCCTAACACGTACACTAATCTTAACCCGTACACTAACACTAACCCAATACCGCACACGTACTTTGACAATAAGACATTTCCATATGCTCAGCTGTAACCTAAACCTTACGCATTCACTAAACTTAACCCCACCCCTAACACTAACCAGAACGCCAACCCTACCAATTACCCTAACCCGTACCCTAATCCTAACCTGTAAACCCACACTAAACCCTGCCCTAACACCAGTACACTAACACTAATCCGTGCCTTAACACTTACCCTGACCCTAACACTTTTCCGTACCCTTACCTGTAACCTACACCTTACCGTTCGCTAACCCTAACCCTAGCCCTAAACGTAGACCAAACCCCAACCGTACACCTTACCCTAACCCGTATGCTAATCCTAAGCCATACACTAACACTGACACGTGTCCTAACACATACACTAACCCTAACACTTTTCTGTACCATCACCTGTACCCTAAACCTGACATTTCACTAACCCTAACCCTAGCCATAAAGCTAACCCTAACCCTAACCCCAACCCTAAACCTTACCCAAACCGTACCCTAATCCTAACCAGTATACTAATACTAAGCCATGTCCTGACACGTACCCTGACCCTAACACTTTTCCGTACCCTCACCTGTACCCTAAACCTTACCCATTCGCTAACCCTAACCCTAGCCCTAGCCCTAGCCCTAACCCTAACACCAACTCTACCCCTTACCCTCACCCGTACCCTAATCCCAAACCATACACTAACATTAACCCATGCCCTAACACGTACCCTGACCCTAACACTTTTCCGTATCCTCTCCTGTACCCTAAATCTTACAGTTCGCTAACCCTAACCCTAGCCCTAAACATAACTCTCACACCAACCTCACAGCATACCCTAACCTGTACACTAAACTTAACCCCTACAAAAAAACTAACCCATGCCCTCACATGTACTTTGACGGTAACACGTTTCCATACGCTCCCGTGTACCGTAAACCTTACCCGTTTGCTAACTCTAACCCTAGCCCTAACCCTAACCATAACAACAACCCTACCCATTTCCCTAACCTGTACCCTAATCCTTACCCGTACACTAACACTAATCCATGCCCTAACACGTACCCTGACCCTAACACTTTTCCATACCCACTCCTGTACCCTAAATCTTACCATTCACTAACCCTAACCCTATGTCTAAACCTAACCCTAACCCCAACCCTACACCTAACCCTAACACGTACCCTAATCCGAATCCGTACACTAAAACTAACCTGTGCCCTAACATGAACCCTGACCCTAACTCGTTTCCATAAGCTCACCTGTACCCTAAATGTTACCTATTCGCTAACCCTAACCCCAACCCTACACCTAAACATAACCCCAACCCTACACCTTTCCCTAACCCATACCCTAATCCTGACCCGTACACTAACACTAACCCGTGCCCTAACACGTACCCTGACCCTAACACTTTTCTGTATCCTCTCCAGTACCCTAAATCTTACTGTTCGCTAAACTTAGCCCTTTCCCTAAACATAACGCTAACACCCACCTTACACCATACACTAACCCATACACTAATCTTACCCCGTACACCAAAATGAAGCAATGCCCTCACATGTACGTTGACACTAACACGTTTCCGTACCCTCCTGTGTACCGACAACCTTACCTGTTCGCTAACACTAACCCTAGGTCTAAGTCTAACACTATCCACAACCCTACACAAAATCCTAAGCCGTACCCTAATCCTAATCCGTACAATAACACTAACCTGTGCCCTAACACCAAGCCTGACCCTAACTCGTTTCCATATGCTTACCTGTACCCTGAATGTTACCTATTCGCTAACCCTAACCCTAACCCTAAACCTAACCCTAACCCCAATCCTACACCTTACCCTAAACCGTACTATAATCCTAACCCGTACCCTATACTAATCCGTGCCCTGACACATACATGGACCATAACACTTTTCTGTAACCTCACCTGTACCCTAAACCTTACATTTCGCCAACCCTAACCGTAGCCCTAAAGCTAAATCTAACTCCAACCCTACACCTTACCCTAACACGTACACTAATCTTAACCCGTACACTAACACTGACCCATTCCCGCAAATGTATTTTGACCCTAAAACATTTCCGTACCCTCCCCTGTAACCTAAACCTTACCCAGTCGCTAACCCTAACCCTAGCTCTAAATCTAACCTTAACGCCAACCCTACACCTTACCCTAAACAATACCCTAAACCTAAACCGTACACTGACACTAACCAGTGCCCTGAACCGTACCCTGACCCTAACACTTTTCCATACCCTCACCTGCACGCTAAACCTAATCGTTAGGTAACCCTAACTGTAGACTTAAACCTAACCCTAACACCAACCCTACACCCTATTCTAACCCGTACCCTATATTTAACCCTAACACTAACCCATGCCCTCACACGTACTTTGACACTAAAACGTCTCCATACACTCACATGTACCATAAGCCTTAATCATTCACTAAACCTATCCCTAACCCTAAGGCCAACCCTAACCATTACCCTAACCCATACCCTAATCCTAACCATACATTAACACTAACACGTTTCCTAACACATAACCTGACCCAAATGCTTTTCCGTACCCTCAACTGTACCCTAAAACTTACCCGTTCACTAACCCTAAGCCTAGCCCTAAACCTAACCCTAACCCCAACCCCACACCTTACCCTAAACTGTACGCTAATCCTGACACGTACACTGACACTAACAGGTGTCCTAACACATACCCTGACTCTAAAAGGTTTCCGTACCCTCACCTGTACCCTGAACCTTACTGGTTCACTAACCGTAACCTAGCCCTAAACATAACGCTAACACCAACCCTACACTATACCCTAACCTGTACACTAATCTTGACCCATACACCAAAATTATGCAATGCCATCACACGTACTTTGACACTAACAAGTTTCCGTACACTCATGTACCATAAAACTTACCTGTTCGCTAACTCTAACCGTAGCCCTAAACTTAACCCTAACGCCAACCCTACACATTACCCTAACCCGTACCCTAATCCTAACCCATACACTAACACTACACGTGACCTAACAGGTACCCTGACCATAACAGTTTTCCGTACACTCACCTGTACCCTAAACCATACCGTTTGCTATCCTTAACCCTAGACCTAAACGTAAAGCTAAACCCATCCCTAAACCTTACCCTAACGCGTACCCAATCCTAACCAGTACACTAACACTAATCCGTGCCTTAACACTTACCCTGACCCTAACACTTTTCCATACCCACACCTGAACCCTAAACCTTACCATTCACTAACCCTAACCCTAGGTCTAAACCTAACCCTAAACGCAACCCCAACCCTACACCTAACCCTAACATGTACCGTAATCCTAATCCTTAAACTAACACTAAGCTGTGCCCTAACACGAACCCTGGCCCTAACGCATTTCCATATGCTCACCTGTACTCTAATGTTACCTATTCGCTAACCCTAACACTAGTCCTAAACCTAAACCTAACCCCAACCCTACACCTTACCCTAACCCATACCCTAATCATAACCCATACACTAACACTAACTCGTGCCCTAACACCTACCCTAACCCTACCCCTAACCCTAACCCTAACCCTAACACTAACCCTAACACTAACCCTAAACTTTACCATTTGTTAACCATAACCCAAGCCCCAAACCTAAACCTAACTACAACCCTACTCCTTACCCTAACACGTACACTAATCTTAACCCGTACACTAACACTAACCCAATACCGCACACGTACTTTGACAATAAGACATTTCCATATGCTCAGCTGTAACCTAAACCTTACGCATTCACTAAACTTAACCCCACCCCTAACACTAACCAGAACGCCAACCCTACCAATTACCCTAACCCGTACCCTAATCCTAACCTGTAAACCCACACTAAACCCTGCCCTAACACCAGTACACTAACACTAAACCCTGCCCTAACACGTACCCTGACCCTAACACTTTTCCGTAACCTTACCTGTAACCTACACCTTACCGTTCGCTAACCCTAACCCTAGCCCTAAACGTAGACCAAACCCCAACCGTACACCTTACCCTAACCCGTATGCTAATCCTAAGCCATACACTAACACTGACACGTGTCCTAACACATACACTAACCCTAACACTTTTCTGTACCATCACCTGTACCCTAAACCTGACATTTCGCTAACCCTAACCCTAGCCATAAAGCTAACCCTAACCCTAACCCCAACCCTAAACCTTACCCAAACCGTACCCTAATCCTAACCAGTATACTAATACTAAGCCATGTCCTGACACGTACCCTGACCCTAACACTTTTCCGTACCCTCACCTGTACCCTAAAACTTACCCATTCGCTAACCCTAACCCTAGCCCTAGCCCTAGCCCTAACCCTAACCCCAACTCTACCCCTTACCCTCACCCGTACCCTAATCCCAACCCATACACTAACATTAACCCATGTCCTAACACGTACCCTGACCCTAACACTTTTCCGTATCCTCTCCTGTACCCTAAATCTTACAGTTCGCTAACCCTAACCCTAGCCCTAAACAGAACTCTCACACCAACCTCACAGCATACCCTAACCTGTACACTAAACTTAACCCGTACAAAAAAACTAACCCATGCCCTCACATGTACTTTGACGGTAACACGTTTCCGTACGCTCCCGTGTACCGTAAACCTTACCCGTTTGCTAACTCTAACCCTAGCCCTAACCCTAACCATAACAACAACCCTACCCATTTCCCTAACCTGTATCCTAATCCTTACCCGTACACTAACACTAATCCATGCCCTAACACGTACCCTGACCCTAACACTTTTCCATACCCACTCCTGTACCCTAAATCTTACCATTCACTAACCCTAACCCTATGTCTAAACCTAACCCTAACCCCAACCCTACACCTAACCCTTACACGTACCCTAATCCGAATCCGTACACTAACACTAACCTGTGCCCTAACATGAACCCTGACCCTAACTCGTTTCCATTAGCTCACCTGTACCCTAAATGTTACCTATTCGCTAACCCTAACCCCAACCCTACTCCTAAACATAACCCCAACCCTACACCTTTCCCTAACCCATACCCTAATCCTGACCCGTACACTAACACTAACCCGTGCCCTAACACGTACCCTGACCCTAACACTTTTCCGTATCCTCTCCAGTACCCTAAATCTTACCGTTCGCTAAACCTAGCCCTTTCCCTAAACATAACGCTAACACCCACCTTACACCATACACTAACCCATACACTAATCTTACCCCGTACACCAAAATGAAACAATGCCCTCACATGTACTTTGACACTAACACGTTTCCGTACCCTCCTGTGTACCGACAACCTTACCTGTTCGCTAACACTAACCCTAGGTCTAAGCCTAACACTATCCACAACCCTACACAAAATCCTAAGCCGTACCCTAATCCTAATCCGTACAATAACACTAACCTGTGCCCTAACACCAAGCCTGACCCTAACTCGTTTCCATATGCTTACCTGTACCCTGAATGTTACCTATTCGCTAACCTTAACCCTAACCCTAAACCTAACCCTAAACCCAATCCTACACCTTACCCTAATCCGTACTGTAATCCTAACCCGTACCCTATACTAATCCGTGCCCTGACACATACATGGACCATAACACTTTTCTGTAACCTCACCTGTACCCTAAACCTTACATTTCGCCAACACTAACCGTAGCCCTAAAGCTAAATCTAACTCCAACCCTACACCTTACCCTAACACGTACACTAATCTTAACCCGTACACTAACACTGACCCATTCCCGCAAATGTATTTTGACCCTAAAACATTTCCGTACCCTCCCCTGTAACCTAAACCTTACCCGGTCGCTAACCCTAACCCTAGCTCTAAATCTAACCTTAACGCCAACCCTACACCTTACCCTAAACAATACCCTAAACCTAAACCGTACACTGACACTAACCAGTGCCCTGAAACGTACCCTGACCCTAACACTTTTCCATACCCTCACCTGCACGCTAAACCTAATCGTTAGGTAACCCTAACTGTAGACTTAAACCTAACCCTAACACCAACCCTACACCCTATTCTAACCCGTACCCTATATTTAACCCTAACACTAACCCATGCCCTCACACGTACTTTGACACTAAAACGTCTCCATACACTCACATGTACCATAAGCCTTAATCATTCACTAAACCTATCCCTAACCCTAACGCCAACCCTAACCATTACCCTAACCCATACCCTAATCCTAACCATACATTAACACTAACACGTTTCCTAACACATAACCTGACCCAAATGCTTTTCCGTACCCTCAACTGTACCCTAAAACTTACCCGTTCACTAACCCTAAGCCTAGCCCTAAACCTAACCCTAACCCCAACCCCACACCTTACCCTAAACTGTACGCTAATCCTGACACGTACACTGACACTAACAGGTGTCCTAACACATACCCTGACTCTAAAAGGTTTCCGTACCCTCACCTGTACCCTGAACCTTACTGGTTCACTAACCGTAACCTAGCCCTAAACATAACGCTAACACCAACCCTACACTATACCCTAACCTGTACACTAATCTTGACCCATACACCAAAATTATGCAATGCCATCACACGTACTTTGACACTAACAAGTTTCCGTACACTCATGTACCATAAAACTTACCTGTTCGCTAACTCTAACCGTAGCCCTAAACTTAACCCTAACGCCAACCCTACACATTACCCTAACCCGTACCCTAATCCTAACCCATACACTAACACTACACGTGACCTAACAGGTACCCTGACCATAACAGTTTTCCGTACACTCACCTGTACCCTAAACCATACCGTTTGCTATCCTTAACCCTAGACCTAAACGTAAAGCTAAACCCATCCCTAAACCTTACCCTAACGCGTACCCAATCCTAACCAGTACACTAACACTAATCCGTGCCTTAACACTTACCCTGACCCTAACACTTTTCCATACCCACACCTGAACCCTAAACCTTACCATTCACTAACCCTAACCCTAGGTCTAAACCTAACCCTAAACGCAACCCCAACCCTACGCCTAACCCTAACATGTACCGTAATCCTAATCCTTAAACTAACACTAAGCTGTGCCCTAACACGAACCCTGGCCCTAACGCATTTCCATATGCTCACCTGTACTCTAATGTTACCTATTCGCTAACCCTAACACTAGTCCTAAACCTAAACCTAACCCCAACCCTACACCTTACCCTAACCCATACCCTAATCATAACCCATACACTAACACTAACTCGTGCCCTAACACCTACCCTAACCCTACCCCTAACCCTAACCCTAACCCTAACACTAACCCTAACACTAACCCTAAACTTTACCATTTGTTAACCATAACCCAAGCCCCAAACCTAAACCTAACTACAACCCTACTCCTTACCCTAACACGTACACTAATCTTAACCCGTACACTAACACTAACCCAATACCGCACACGTACTTTGACAATAAGACATTTCCATATGCTCAGCTGTAACCTAAACCTTACGCATTCACTAAACTTAACCCCACCCCTAACACTAACCAGAACGCCAACCCTACCAATTACCCTAACCCGTACCCTAATCCTAACCTGTAAACCCACACTAAACCCTGCCCTAACACCAGTACACTAACACTAATCCGTGCCTTAACACTTACCCTGACCCTAACACTTTTCCGTACCCTTACCTGTAACCTACACCTTACCGTTCGCTAACCCTAACCCTAGCCCTAAACGTAGACCAAACCCCAACCGTACACCTTACCCTAACCCGTATGCTAATCCTAAGCCATACACTAACACTGACACGTGTCCTAACACATACACTAACCCTAACACTTTTCTGTACCATCACCTGTACCCTAAACCTGACATTTCACTAACCCTAACCCTAGCCATAAAGCTAACCCTAACCCTAACCCCAACCCTAAACCTTACCCAAACCGTACCCTAATCCTAACCAGTATACTAATACTAAGCCATGTCCTGACACGTACCCTGACCCTAACACTTTTCCGTACCCTCACCTGTACCCTAAACCTTACCCATTCGCTAACCCTAACCCTAGCCCTAGCCCTAGCCCTAACCCTAACACCAACTCTACCCCTTACCCTCACCCGTACCCTAATCCCAAACCATACACTAACATTAACCCATGCCCTAACACGTACCCTGACCCTAACACTTTTCCGTATCCTCTCCTGTACCCTAAATCTTACAGTTCGCTAACCCTAACCCTAGCCCTAAACATAACTCTCACACCAACCTCACAGCATACCCTAACCTGTACACTAAACTTAACCCGTACAAAAAAACTAACCCATGTCCTCACATGTACTTTGACGGTAACACGTTTCCGTACGCTCCCGTGTACCGTAAACCTTACCCGTTTGCTAACTCTAACCCTAGCCCTAACCCTAACCATAACAACAACCCTACCCATTTCCCTAACCTGTACCCTAATCCTTACCAGTACACTAACACTAATCCATGCCCTAACACGTACCCTGACCCTAACACTTTTCCATACCCACTCCTGTACCCTAAATCTTACCATTCACTAACCCTAACCCTATGTCTAAACCTAACCCTAACCCCAACCCTACACCTAACCCTAACACGTACCCTAATCCGAATCCGTACACTAAAACTAACCTGTGCCCTAACATGAACCCTGACCCTAACTCGTTTCCATAAGCTCACCTGTACCCTAAATGTTACCTATTCGCTAACCCTAACCCCAACCCTACACCTAAACATAACCCCAACCCTACACCTTTCCCTAACCCATACCCTAATCCTGACCCGTACACTAACACTAACCCGTGCCCTAACACGTACCCTGACCCTAACACTTTTCTGTATCCTCTCCAGTACCCTAAATCTTACTGTTCGCTAAACTTAGCCCTTTCCCTAAACATAACGCTAACACCCACCTTACACCATACACTAACCCATACACTAATCTTACCCCGTACACCAAAATGAAGCAATGCCCTCACATGTACTTTGACACTAACACGTTTCCGTACCCTCCTGTGTACCGACAACCTTACCTGTTCGCTAACACTAACCCTAGGTCTAAGCCTAACACTATCCACAACCCTACACAAAATCCTAAGCCGTACCCTAATCCTAATCCGTACAATAACACTAACCTGTGCCCTAACACCAAGCCTGACCCTAACTCGTTTCCATATGCTTACCTGTACCCTGAATGTTACCTATTCGCTAACCTTAACCCTAACCCTAAACCTAACCCTAAACCCAATCCTACACCTTACCCTAATCCGTACTGTAATCCTAACCCGTACCCTATACTAATCCGTGCCCTGACACATACATGGACCATAACACTTTTCTGTAACCTCACCTGTACCCTAAACCTTACATTTCGCCAACACTAACCGTAGCCCTAAAGCTAAATCTAACTCCAACCCTACACCTTACCCTAACACGTACACTAATCTTAACCCGTACACTAACACTGACCCATTCCCGCAAATGTATTTTGACCCTAAAACATTTCCGTACCCTCCCCTGTAACCTAAACCTTACCCGGTCGCTAACCCTAACCCTAGCTCTAAATCTAACCTTAACGCCAACCCTACACCTTACCCTAAACAATACCCTAAACCTAAACCGTACACTGACACTAACCAGTGCCCTGAAACGTACCCTGACCCTAACACTTTTCCATACCCTCACCTGCACGCTAAACCTAATCGTTAGGTAACCCTAACTGTAGACTTAAACCTAACCCTAACACCAACCCTACACCCTATTCTAACCCGTACCCTATATTTAACCCTAACACTAACCCATGCCCTCACACGTACTTTGACACTAAAACGTCTCCATACACTCACATGTACCATAAGCCTTAATCATTCACTAAACCTATCCCTAACCCTAACGCCAACCCTAACCATTACCCTAACCCATACCCTAATCCTAACCATACATTAACACTAACACGTTTCCTAACACATAACCTGACCCAAATGCTTTTCCGTACCCTCAACTGTACCCTAAAACTTACCCGTTCACTAACCCTAAGCCTAGCCCTAAACCTAACCCTAACCCCAACCCCACACCTTACCCTAAACTGTACGCTAATCCTGACACGTACACTGACACTAACAGGTGTCCTAACACATACCCTGACTCTAAAAGGTTTCCGTACCCTCACCTGTACCCTGAACCTTACTGGTTCACTAACCGTAACCTAGCCCTAAACATAACGCTAACACCAACCCTACACTATACCCTAACCTGTACACTAATCTTGACCCATACACCAAAATTATGCAATGCCATCACACGTACTTTGACACTAACAAGTTTCCGTACACTCATGTACCATAAAACTTACCTGTTCGCTAACTCTAACCGTAGCCCTAAACTTAACCCTAACGCCAACCCTACACATTACCCTAACCCGTACCCTAATCCTAACCCATACACTAACACTACACGTGACCTAACAGGTACCCTGACCATAACAGTTTTCCGTACACTCACCTGTACCCTAAACCATACCGTTTGCTATCCTTAACCCTAGACCTAAACGTAAAGCTAAACCCATCCCTAAACCTTACCCTAACGCGTACCCAATCCTAACCAGTACACTAACACTAATCCGTGCCTTAACACTTACCCTGACCCTAACACTTTTCCATACCCACACCTGAACCCTAAACCTTACCATTCACTAACCCTAACCCTAGGTCTAAACCTAACCCTAAACGCAACCCCAACCCTACGCCTAACCCTAACATGTACCGTAATCCTAATCCTTAAACTAACACTAAGCTGTGCCCTAACACGAACCCTGGCCCTAACGCATTTCCATATGCTCACCTGTACTCTAATGTTACCTATTCGCTAACCCTAACACTAGTCCTAAACCTAAACCTAACCCCAACCCTACACCTTACCCTAACCCATACCCTAATCATAACCCATACACTAACACTAACTCGTGCCCTAACACCTACCCTAACCCTACCCCTAACCCTAACCCTAACCCTAACACTAACCCTAACACTAACCCTAAACTTTACCATTTGTTAACCATAACCCAAGCCCCAAACCTAAACCTAACTACAACCCTACTCCTTACCCTAACACGTACACTAATCTTAACCCGTACACTAACACTAACCCAATACCGCACACGTACTTTGACAATAAGACATTTCCATATGCTCAGCTGTAACCTAAACCTTACGCATTCACTAAACTTAACCCCACCCCTAACACTAACCAGAACGCCAACCCTACCAATTACCCTAACCCGTACCCTAATCCTAACCTGTAAACCCACACTAAACCCTGCCCTAACACCAGTACACTAACACTAATCCGTGCCTTAACACTTACCCTGACCCTAACACTTTTCCGTACCCTTACCTGTAACCTACACCTTACCGTTCGCTAACCCTAACCCTAGCCCTAAACGTAGACCAAACCCCAACCGTACACCTTACCCTAACCCGTATGCTAATCCTAAGCCATACACTAACACTGACACGTGTCCTAACACATACACTAACCCTAACACTTTTCTGTACCATCACCTGTACCCTAAACCTGACATTTCACTAACCCTAACCCTAGCCATAAAGCTAACCCTAACCCTAACCCCAACCCTAAACCTTACCCAAACCGTACCCTAATCCTAACCAGTATACTAATACTAAGCCATGTCCTGACACGTACCCTGACCCTAACACTTTTCCGTACCCTCACCTGTACCCTAAACCTTACCCATTCGCTAACCCTAACCCTAGCCCTAGCCCTAGCCCTAACCCTAACACCAACTCTACCCCTTACCCTCACCCGTACCCTAATCCCAAACCATACACTAACATTAACCCATGCCCTAACACGTACCCTGACCCTAACACTTTTCCGTATCCTCTCCTGTACCCTAAATCTTACAGTTCGCTAACCCTAACCCTAGCCCTAAACATAACTCTCACACCAACCTCACAGCATACCCTAACCTGTACACTAAACTTAACCCGTACAAAAAAACTAACCCATGTCCTCACATGTACTTTGACGGTAACACGTTTCCGTACGCTCCCGTGTACCGTAAACCTTACCCGTTTGCTAACTCTAACCCTAGCCCTAACCCTAACCATAACAACAACCCTACCCATTTCCCTAACCTGTACCCTAATCCTTACCAGTACACTAACACTAATACATGCCCTAACACGTACCCTGACCCTAACACTTTTCCATACCCACTCCTGTACCCTAAATCTTACCATTCACTAACCCTAACCCTATGTCTAAACCTAACCCTAACCCCAACCCTACACCTAACCCTAACACGTACCCTAATCCGAATCCGTACACTAAAACTAACCTGTGCCCTAACATGAACCCTGACCCTAACTCGTTTCCATAAGCTCACCTGTACCCTAAATGTTACCTATTCGCTAACCCTAACCCCAACCCTACACCTAAACATAACCCCAACCCTACACCTTTCCCTAACCCATACCCTAATCCTGACCCGTACACTAACACTAACCCGTGCCCTAACACGTACCCTGACCCTAACACTTTTCTGTATCCTCTCCAGTACCCTAAATCTTACTGTTCGCTAAACTTAGCCCTTTCCCTAAACATAACGCTAACACCCACCTTACACCATACACTAACCCATACACTAATCTTACCCCGTACACCAAAATGAAGCAATGCCCTCACATGTACGTTGACACTAACACGTTTCCGTACCCTCCTGTGTACCGACAACCTTACCTGTTCGCTAACACTAACCCTAGGTCTAAGTCTAACACTATCCACAACCCTACACAAAATCCTAAGCCGTACCCTAATCCTAATCCGTACAATAACACTAACCTGTGCCCTAACACCAAGCCTGACCCTAACTCGTTTCCATATGCTTACCTGTACCCTGAATGTTACCTATTCGCTAACCCTAACCCTAACCCTAAACCTAACCCTAACCCCAATCCTACACCTTACCCTAATCCGTACTATAATCCTAACCCGTACCCTATACTAATCCGTGCCCTGACACATACATGGACCATAACACTTTTCTGTAACCTCACCTGTACCCTAAACCTTACATTTCGCCAAACCTAACCGTAGCCCTAAAGCTAAATCTAACTCCAACCCTACACCTTACCCTAACACGTACACTAATCTTAACCCGTACACTAACACTGACCCATTCCCGCAAATGTATTTTGACCCTAAAACATTTCCGTACCCTCCCCTGTAACCTAAACCTTACCCAGTCGCTAACCCTAACCCTAGCTCTAAATCTAACCCTAACGCCAACCCTACACCTTACCCTAAACAATACCCTAAACCTAAACCGTACACTGACACTAACCAGTGCCCTGAAACGTACCCTGACCCTAACACTTTTCCATACCCTCACCTGCACGCTAAACCTAATCGTTAGGTAACCCTAACTGTAGACTTAAACCTAACCCTAACACCAACCCTACACCCTATTCTAACCCGTACCCTATATTTAACCCTAACACTAACCCATGCCCTCACACGTACTTTGACACTAAAACGTCTCCATACACTCACATGTACCATAAGCCTTAACCGTTCACTAAACCTATCCCTAACCCTAACGCCAACCCTAACCATTACCCTAACCCATACCATAATCCTAACCATACATTAACACTAACACGTTTCCTAACACATAACCTGACCCAAATGCTTTTCCGTACCCTCAACTGTACCCTAAAACTTACCCGTTCACTAACCCTAAGCCTAGCCCTAAACCTAACCCTAACCCCAACCCCACACCTTACCCTAAACTGTACGCTAATCCTGACACGTACACTGACACTAACAGGTGTCCTAACACATACCCTGACTCTAAAAGGTTTCCGTACCCTCACCTGTACCCTGAACCTTACTGGTTCACTAACCGTAACCCTAGCCCTAAAAATAACGCTAACACCAACCCTACACCATACCCTAACCCGTACACTAATCTTGACCCGTACACCAACATTATGCAATGCCATCACACGTACTTTGACACTAACACCTATCCGTACACTCATGTACCATAAAACTTACCTGTTGGCTAACTCTAACCCTAGCCCTAAACTTAACCCTAACGCCAACCCTACACATTACCCAAACCCGTACCCTAATCCTAACCCATACACTAACACTACACGTGCCCTAACAGGTACCCTGACCATAACAGTTTTCCGTACACTCACCTGTACCCTAAACCATACCGTTTGCTATCCTTAACCCTAGACCTAAACGTAAAGCTAACCCCATCCCTAAACCTTACCCTAACGCGTACCCAATCCTAACCAGTACACTAACACTAATCCGTGCCTTAACACTTACCCTGACCCTAACACATTTCCATACCCACACCTGAACCCTAAACCTTACCATTCACTAACCCTAACCCTAGGTCTAAACCTAACCCTAAACGCAACCCCAACCCTACACCTAACCCTAACATGTACCGTAATCCTAATCCTTAAACTAACACTAAGCTGTGCCCTAACACGAACCCTGGCCCTAACGCATTTCCATACGCTCACCTGTACTCTAATGTTACCTATTCACTAACCCTAACACTAGTCCTAAACCTAAACCTAACCCCAACCCTACACCTTACCCTAACCCATACCCTAATCATAACCTATACACTAACACTAACTCGTGCCCTAACACCTACCCTAACCCTACCCCTAACCCTACACCTACCCCTAACCCTAACCCTAACACTAACCCTAAACTTTACCATTTGTTAACCATAACCCTAGCCCCAAACCTAAACCTAACTACAACACTACTCCTTACCCTAACACGTACACTAATCTTAACCCGTACACTAACACTAACCCAATACCGCACACGTACTTTGACAATAAGACATTTCCATATGCTCAGCTGTAACCTAAACCTTACGCATTCACTAAACTTAACCCCACCCCTAACACTAACCATAACGCCAACCCTACCAATTACTCTAACCCGTACCCTAATCCTAACCTGTAAACCCACACTAAACCCTGCCCTAACACGTACCCTGACCCTAACACTTTTCCGTAACCTCACCTGTAACCTACACCTTACCGTTCGCTAACCCTAACCCTAGCCCTAAACCTAGACCAAACCCCAACCGTACACCTTACCCTAACCCATATGCTAATCCTAAGCCATACACTAACACTGACACGTGTCCTAACACATACACTAACCCTAACACTTTTCTGTACCATCACCTGTACCCTAAACCTGACATTTCGCTAACCCTAACCCTAGCCATAAAGCTAACCCTAACCCCAACCCTAAACCTTACCCAAACCGTACCCTAATCCTAGCCAGTATACTAATACTAAGCCATGTCCTGACACGTACCCTGACCCTAACACTTTTCCGTACCCTCACCTGTACCCTAAACCTTACCCATTCACTAACCCTAACCCTAGCCCTAGCCCTAGCCCTAACCCTAACCCCAACCCTACACCTTACCCTCACCCGTACCCTAATCCCAACCCATACACTAACATTAACCCATGCCCTAACACGTACCCTGACCCTAACACTTTTCCGTATCCTCTCCTGTACCCTAAATCTTACAGTTCGCTAACCCTAACCCTAGCCCTAAACATAACTCTCACACCAACCTCACAGCATACCCTAACCTGTACACTAAACTTAACCCGTACAAAAAAACTAACCCATGCCCTCACATGTACTTTGACGGTAACACGTTTCCGTACGCTCCCGTGTACCGTAAACCTTACCCGTTTGCTAACTCTAACCCTAGCCCTAACCCTAACCATAACAAAAACCCTACCCATTTCCCTAACCTGTACTCTAATCCTTACCCGTACACTAACACTAATCCATGCCCTAACACGTACCCTGACTCTAACACTTTTCCATACCCACTCCTGTACCCTAAATCTTACCATTCACTAACCCTAACCCTATGTCTAAACCTAACCCTAACCCCAACCCTACACCTAACCCTAACACGTACCCTAATCCGAATCCGTACACTAACACTAACCTGTGCCCTAACATGAACCCTGACCCTAACTCATTTCCATAAGCTCACCTGTACCCTAAATATTACCTATTCGCTAACCCTAACCCCAACCCTACACCTAAACATAACCCCAACCCTACACCTTTCCCTAACCCATACCCTAATCCTGATCCGTACACTAACACTAACCCGTGCCCTAACATGTACCCTGACCCTAACACTTTTCCGTATCCTCTCCAGTACCCTAAATCTTACCGTTCGCTCAACCTAGCCCTTTCCCTAAACATAACGCTAACACCCACCTTACACCATACACTAACCCATACACTAATCTTACCCCGTACACCAAAATGAAGCAATGCCCTCACATGTACTTTGACACTAACACGTTTCCGTACCCTCCTGTGTACCGACAACCTTACCTGTTCGCTAACACTAACCCTAGGTCTAAGCCTAACACTATCCACAACCCTACACAAAATCCTAAGCCGTACCCTAATCCTAATCTGTACAATAACACTAACCTCTGCCCTAACACCAAGCCTGACCCTAACTCGTTTCCATATGCTTACCTGTACCCTGAATGTTACCTATTCGCTAACCCTAACCCTAACCCTAAACCTAACCCTAACCCCAATCCTACACCTTACCCTAATCCGTACTGTAATCCTAACCCGTACCCTATACTAATCCGTGCCCTGACACATACATGGACCATAACACTTTTCTGTAACCTCACCTGTACCCTAAACCTTACATTTCGCCAACCCTAACCGTAGCCCTAAAGCTAAATCTAACTCCAACCCTACACCTTACCCTAACACGTACACTAATCTTAACCCGTACACTAACACTGACCCATTCCCGCAAATGTATTTTGACCCTAAAACATTTCCGTACCCTCCCCTGTAACCTAAACCTTACCCGGTCGCTAACCCTAACCCTAGCTCTAAATCTAACCTTAACGCCAACCCTACACCTTACCCTAAACAATACCCTAAACCTAAACCGTACACTGACACTAACCAGTGCCCTGAAACGTACCCTGACCCTAACACTTTTCCATACCCTCACCTGCACGCTAAACCTAATCGTTAGGTAACCCTAACTGTAGACTTAAACCTAACCCTAACACCAACCCTACACCCTATTCTAACCCGTACCCTATATTTAACCCTAACACTAACCCATGCCCTCACACGTACTTTGACACTAAAACGTCTCCATACACTCACATGTACCATAAGCCTTAATCATTCACTAAACCTATCCCTAACCCTAACGCCAACCCTAACCATTACCCTAACCCATACCCTAATCCTAACCATACATTAACACTAACACGTTTCCTAACACATAACCTGACCCAAATGCTTTTCCGTACCCTCAACTGTACCCTAAAACTTACCCGTTCACTAACCCTAAGCCTAGCCCTAAACCTAACCCTAACCCCAACCCCACACCTTACCCTAAACTGTACGCTAATCCTGACACGTACACTGACACTAACAGGTGTCCCAGCACATACCCTGACTCTAAAAGGTTTCCGTACCCTCACCTGTACCCTGAACCTTACTGGTTCACTAACCGTAACCCTAGCCCTAAACATAACGCTAACACCAACCCTACACCTTACCCTAACCGGTACACTAATCTTGACCCGTACACCAACATTATGCAATGCCATCACACGTACTTTGACACTAACACGTTTCCGTACACTCATGTACCATAAAACTTACCTGTTCGCTAACTCTAACCCTAGCCCTAAACTTAACCCTAACGCCAACCCTACACATTACCCTAACCCGTACCCTAATCCTAACCCATACACTAACACTACACGTGCCCTAACAGGTACCCTGACCATAACAGTTTTCCGTACACTCACCAGTACCCTAAACCATACCGTTTGCTATCCTTAACCCTAGACCTAAACGTAAAGCTAACCCCATCCCTAAACCTTACCCTAACGCGTACCCAATCCTAACCAGTACACTAACACTAATCCGTGCCTTAACACTTACCCTGACCCTAACACTTTTCCATACCCACACCTGAACCCTAAACCTTACCATTCACTAACCCTAACCCTAGGTCTAAACCTAAGCCTAAACGCAACCCCAACCCTACACCTAACCCTAACATGTACCGTAATCCTAATCCTTAAACTAACACTAAGCTGTGCCCTAACACGAACCCTGGCCCTAACGCATTTCCATACGCTCACCTGTACTCTAATGTTACCTATTCGCTAACCCTAACACTAGTCCTAAACCTAAACCTAACCCCAACCCTACACCTTACCCTAACCCATACCCTAATCATAACCCATACACTAACACTAACTCGTGCCCTAACACCTACCCTACCCCTACCCCTACCCCTACCCCTAACCCTAACCCTAACACTAACCCTAACACTAACCCTAAACTTTACCATTTGTTAACCATAACCCTAGCCCCAAACCTAAACCTAACTACAACCCTACTCCTTACCCTAACACGTACACTAATCTTAACCCGTACACTAACACTAACCCAATACCGCACACGTACTTTGACAATAAGACATTTCCATATGCTCAGCTGTAACCTAAACCTTACGCATTCACTAAACTTAACCCCATCCCTAACACTAACCATAACACCAACCCTACCAATTACTCTAACCCGTACCCTATTCCTAACCTGTAAACCCACACTAAACCCTGCCCTAACACGTACCCTGACCCTAACACTTTTCCGTAACCTCACCTGTAACCTACACCTTACCGTTCGCTAACCCTAACCCTAGCCCTAAACCTAGACCAAACCCCAACCGTACACCTTACCCTAACCCGTATGCTAATCCTAAGCCATACACTAACACTGACACGTGTCCTAACACATACACTAACCCTAACACTTTTCTGTACCATCACCTGTACCCTAAACCTGACATTTCGCTAACCCTAACCCTAGCCATAAAGCTAACCCTAACCCCAACCCTAAACCTTACCCAAACCGTACCCTAATCCTAGCCAGTATACTAATACTAAGCCATGTCCTGACACGTACCCTGACCCTAACACTTTTCCGTACCCTCACCTGTACCCTAAACCTTACCCATTCGCTAACCCTAACCCTAGCCCTAGCCCTAGCCCTAACCCTAACCCCAACCCTACCCCTTACCCTCACCCGTACCCTAATCCCAACCCATACACTAACATTAACCCATGCCCTAACACGTACCCTGACCCTAACACTTTTCCGTATCCTCTCCTGTACCCTAAATCTTACAGTTCGCTAACCCTAACCCTAGCCCTAAACATAACTCTCACACCAACCTCACAGCATACCCTAACCCGTACACTAAACTTAACCCGTACAAAAAAACTAACCCATGCCCTCACATGTACTTTGACGGTAACACGTTTCCGTACGCTCCCGTGTACCGTAAACCTTACCCGTTTGCTAACTCTAACCCTAGCCCTAACCCTAACCATAACAAAAACCCTACCCATTTCCCTAACCTGTACCCTAATCCTTACCCGTACACTAACACTAATCCATGCCCTAACACGTACCCTGACTCTAACACTTTTCCATACCCACACCTGAACCCTAAACCTTACCATTCACTAACCCTAACCCTAGGTCTAAACCTAAGCCTAAACGCAACCCCAACCCTACACCTAACCCTAACATGTACCGTAATCCTAATCCTTAAACTAACACTAAGCTGTGCCCTAACACGAACCCTGGCCCTAACGCATTTCCATACGCTCACCTGTACTCTAATGTTACCTATTCGCTAACCCTAACACTAGTCCTAAACCTAAACCTAACCCCAACCCTACACCTTACCCTAACCCATACCCTAATCATAACCCATACACTAACACTAACTCGTGCCCTAACACCTACCCTAACCCTACCCCTACCCCTACCCCTACCCCTAACCCTAACCCTAACACTAACCCTAACACTAACCCTAAACTTTACCATTTGTTAACCATAACCCTAGCCCCAAACCTAAACCTAACTACAACCCTACTCCTTACCCTAACACGTACACTAATCTTAACCCGTACACTAACACTAACCCAATACCACACACGTACTTTGACAATAAGACATTTCCATATGCTCAGCTGTAACCTAAACCTTACGCATTCACTAAACTTAACCCCACCCCTAACACTAACCATAACGCCAACCCTACCAATTACTCTATCCCGTACCCTAATCCTAACCTGTAAACCCACACTAAACCCTGCCCTAACACGTACCCTGACCCTAACACTTTTCCGTAACCTCACCTGTAACCTACACCTTACCGTTCGCTAACCCTAACCCTAGCCCTAAACCTAGACCAAACCCCAACCGTACACCTTACCCTAACCCGTATGCTAATCCTAAGCCATACACTAACACTGACACGTGTCCTAACACATACACTAACCCTAACACTTTTCTGTACCATCACCTGTACCCTAAACCTGACATTTCGCTAACCCTAACCATAGCCATAAAGCTAACCCTAACCCCAACCCTAAACCTTACCCAAACCGTACCCTAATCCTAGCCAGTATACTAATACTAAGCCATGTCCTGACACGTACCCTGACCCTAACACTTTTCCGTACCCTCACCTGTACCCTAAACCTTACCCATTCGCTAACCCTAACCCTAGCCCTAGCCCTAGCCCTAACCCTAACCCCAACCCTACCCCTTACCCTCACCCGTACCCTAATCCCAACCCATACACTAACATTAACCCATGCCCTAACACGTACCCTGACCCTAACACTTTTCCGTATCCTCTCCTGTACCCTAAATCTTACAGTTCGCTAACCCTAACCCTAGCCCTAAACATAACTCTCACACCAACCTCACAGCATACCCTAACCCGTACACTAAACTTAACCCGTACAAAAAAACTAACCCATGCCCTCACATGTACTTTGACGGTAACACGTTTCCGTACGCTCCCGTGTACCGTAAACCTTACCCGTTTGCTAACTCTAACCCTAGCCCTAACCCTAACCATAACAAAAACCCTACCCATTTCCCTAACCTGTACCCTAATCCTTACCCGTACACGAACACTAATCCATGCCCTAACACGTACCCTGACTCTAACACTTTTCCATACCCACTCCTGTACCCTAAATCATACCATTCACTAACCCTAACCCTATGTCTAAACCTAACCCTAACCCCAACCCTACACCTAACCCTAACACGTACCCTAATCCGAATCCGTACACTAACACTAACTTGTGCCCTAACATGAACCCTGACCCTAACTCATTTCCATAAGCTCACCTGTACCCTAAATATTACATATTCGCTAACCCTAACCCCAACCCTACACCTAAACATAACCCCAACCCTACACCTTTCCCTAACCCATACCCTAATCCTGATCCGTACACTAACACTAACCCGTGCCCTAACATGTACCCTGACCCTAACACTTTTCCGTATCCTCTCCAGTACCCTAAATCTTACCGTTCGCTCAACCTAGCCCTTTCCCTAAACATAACGCTAACACCCACCTTACACCATACACTAACCCATACACTAATCTTACCCCGTACACCAAAATGAAGCAATGCCCTCACATGTACTTTGACACTAACACGTTTCCGTACCCTCCTGTGTACCGACAACCTTACCTGTTCGCTAACACTAACCCTAGGTCTAAGCCTAACACTATCCACAACCCTACACAAAATCCTAAGCCGTACCCTAATCCTAATCCGTACAATAACACTAACCTGTGCCCTAACACCAAGCCTGACCCTAACTCGTTTCCATATGCTTACCTGTACCCTGAATGTTACCTATTCGCTAACCCTAACCCTAACCCTAAACCTAACCCTAACCCCAATCCTACACCTTACCCTAATCCGTACTGTAATCCTAACCCGTACCCTATACTAATCCGTGCCCTGACACATACATGGACCATAACACTTTTCTGTAACCTCACCTGTACCCTAAACCTTACATTTCGCCAACCCTAACCGTAGCCCTAAAGCTAAATCTAACTCCAACCCTACACCTTACCCTAACACGTACACTAATCTTAACCCGTACACTAACACTGACCCATTCCCGCAAATGTATTTTGACCCTAAAACATTTCCGTACCCTCCCCTGTAACCTAAACCTTACCCGGTCGCTAACCCTAACCCTAGCTCTAAATCTAACCTTAACGCCAACCCTACACCTTACCCTAAACAATACCCTAAACCTAAACCGTACACTGACACTAACCAGTGCCCTGAAACGTACCCTGACCCTAACACTTTTCCATACCCTCACCTGCACGCTAAACCTAATCGTTAGGTAACCCTAACTGTAGACTTAAACCTAACCCTAACACCAACCCTACACCCTATTCTAACCCGTACCCTATATTTAACCCTAACACTAACCCATGCCCTCACACGTACTTTGAAACTAAAACGTCTCCATACACTCACATGTACCATAAGCCTTAATCATTCACTAAACCTATCCCTAACCCTAACGCCAACCCTAACCATTACCCTAACCCATACCCTAATCCTAACCATACATTAACACTAACACGTTTCCTAACACATAACCTGACCCAAATGCTTTTCCGTACCCTCAACTGTACCCTAAAACTTACCCGTTCACTAACCCTAAGCCTAGCCCTAAACCTAACCCTAACCCCAACCCCACACCTTACCCTAAACTGTACGCTAATCCTGACACGTACACTGACACTAACAGGTGTCCTAACACATACCCTGACTCTAAAAGGTTTCCGTACCCTCACCTGTACCCTGAACCTTACTGGTTCACTAACCGTAACCTAGCCCTAAACATAACGCTAACACCAACCCTACACTATACCCTAACCTGTACACTAATCTTGACCCATACACCAAAATTATGCAATGCCATCACACGTACTTTGACACTAACAAGTTTCCGTACACTCATGTACCATAAAACTTACCTGTTCGCTAACTCTAACCGTAGCCCTAAACTTAACCCTAACGCCAACCCTACACATTACCCTAACCCGTACCCTAATCCTAACCCATACACTAACACTACACGTGACCTAACAGGTACCCTGACCATAACAGTTTTCCGTACACTCACCTGTACCCTAAACCATACCGTTTGCTATCCTTAACCCTAGACCTAAACGTAAAGCTAAACCCATCCCTAAACCTTAACCTAACGCGTACCCAATCCTAACCAGTACACTAACACTAATCCGTGCCTTAACACTTACCCTGACCCTAACACTTTTCCCTACCCACACCTGAACCCTAAACCTTACCATTCACTAACCCTAACCCTAGGTCTAAACCTAACCCTAAACGCAACCCCAACCCTACACCTAACCCCAACATGTACCGTAATCCTAATCCTTAAACTAACACTAAGCTGTGCCCTAACACGAACCCTGGCCCTAACGCATTTCCATATGCTCACCTGTACTCTAATGTTACCTATTCGCTAACCCTAACACTAGTCCTAAACCTAAACCTAACCCCAACCCTACACCTTACCCTAACCCATACCCTAATCATAACCCATACACTAACACTAACTCGTGGCCTAACACCTACCCTAACCCTACCCCTAACCCTAACCCTAACCCTAACACTAACCCTAACACTAACCCTAAACTTTACCATTTGTTAACCATAACCCAAGCCCCAAACCTAAACCTAACTACAACCCTACTCCTTACCCTAACACGTACACTAATCTTAACCTGTACACTAACACTAACCCAATACCGCACACGTACTTTGACAATAAGACATTTCCATATGCTCAGCTGTAACCTAAACCTTACGCATTCACTAAACTTAACCCCACCCCTAACACTAACCATAACGCCAATCCTACCAATTACCCTAACCCGTACCCTAATCCTAACCTGTAAACCCACACTAAACCCTGCCCTAACACGTACCCTGACCCTAACACTTTTCCGTAACCTTACCTGTAACCTACACCTTACCGTTCGCTAACCCTAACCCTAGCCCTAAACGTAGACCAAACCCCAACCGTACACCTTACCCTAACCCGTATGCTAATCCTAAGCCATACACTAACACTGACACGTGTCCTAACACATACACTAACCCTAACACTTTTCTGTACCATCACCTGTACCCTAAACCTGACATTTCGCTAACCCTAACCCTAGCCATAAAGCTAACCCTAACCCTAACCCCAACCCTAAACCTTACCCAAACCGTACCCTAATCCTAACCAGTATACTAATACTAAGCCATGTCCTGACACGTACCCTGACCCTAACACTTTTCCGTACCCTCACCTGTACCTTAAACCTTACCCATTCGCTAACCCTAACCCTAGCCCTAGCCCTAGCCCTAACCCTAACCCCAACTCTACCCCTTACCCTCACCCGTACCCTAATCCCAACCCATACACTAACATTAACCCATGCCCTAACACGTACCCTGACCCTAACACTTTTCCGTATCCTCTCCTGTACCCTAAATCTTACAGTTCGCTAACCCTAACCCTAGCCCTAAACATAACTCTCACACCAACCTCACAGCATACCCTAACCTGTACACTAAACTTAACCCGTACAAAAAAACTAACCCATGCCCTCACATGTACTTTGACGGTAACACGTTTCCGTACGCTCCCGTGTACCGTAAACCTTACCCGTTTGCTAACTCTAACCCTAGCCCTAACCCTAACCATAACAACAACCCTACCCATTTCCCTAACCTGTACCCTAATCCTTACCCGTACACTAACACTAATCCATGCCCTAACACGTACCCTGACCCTAACACTTTTCCATACCCACTCCTGTACCCTAAATCTTACCATTCACTAACCCTAACCCTATGTCTAAACCTAACCCTAACCGCAACCCTACACCTAACCCTAACACGTACCCTAATCCGAATCCGTACACTAACACTAACCTGTGCCCTAACATGAACCCTGACCCTAACTCGTTTCCATAAGCTCACCTGTACCCTAAATGTTACCTATTCGCTAACCCTAACCCCAACCCTACTCCTAAACATAACCCCAACCCTACACCTTTCCCTAACCCATACCCTAATCCTGACCCGTACACTAACACTAACCCGTGCCCTAACACGTACCCTGACCCTAACACTTTTCCGTATCCTCTCCAGTACCCTAAATCTTACCGTTCGCTAAACCTAGCCCTTTCCCTAAACATAACGCTAACACCCACCTTACACCATACACTAACCCATACACTAATCTTACCCCGTACACCAAAATGAAACAATGCCCTCACATGTACTTTGACACTAACACGTTTCTGTACCCTCCTGTGTACCGACAACCTTACCTGTTCGCTAACACTAACCCTAGGTCTAAGCCTAACACTATCCACAACCCTACACAAAATCCTAAGCCGTACCCTAATCCTAATCCGTACAATAACACTAACCTGTGCCCTAACACCAAGCCTGACCCTAACTCGTTTCCATATGCTTACCTGTACCCTGAATGTTACCTATTCGCTAACCCTAACCCTAACCCTAAACCTAACCCTAACCCCAATCCTACACCTTACCCTAATCCGTACTATAATCCTAACCCGTACCCTATACTAATCCGTGCCCTGACACATACATGGACCATAACACTTTTCTGTAACCTCACCTGTACCCTAAACCTTACATTTCGCCAACACTAACCGTAGCCCTAAAGCTAAATCTAACTCCAACCCTACACCTTACCCTAACACGTACACTAATCTTAACCCGTACACTAACACTGACCCATTCCCGCAAATGTATTTTGACCCTAAAACATTTCCGTACCCTCCCCTGTAACCTAAACCTTACCCGGTCGCTAACCCTAACCCTAGCTCTAAATCTAACCTTAACGCCAACCCTACACCTTACCCTAAACAATACCCTAAACCTAAACCGTACACTGACACTAACCAGTGCCCTGAAACGTACTCTGACCCTAACACTTTTCCATACCCTCACCTGCACGCTAAACCTAATCGTTAGGTAACCCTAACTGTAGACTTAAACCTAACCCTAACACCAAACCTACACCCTATTCTAACCCGTACCCTATATTTAACCCTAACACTAACCCATGCCCTCATACGTACTTTGACACTAAAACGTCTCCATACACTCACATGTACCATAAGCCTTAATCATTCACTAAACCTATCCCTAACCCTAACGCCAACCCTAACCATTACCCTAACCCATACCCTAATCCTAACCATACATTAACACTAACACGTTTCCTAACACATAACCTGACCCAAATGCTTTTCCGTACCCTCAACTGTACCCTAAAACTTACCCGTTCACTAACCCTAAGCCTAGCCCTAAACCTAACCCTAACCCCAACCCCACACCTTACCCTAAACTGTACGCTAATCCTGACACGTACACTGACACTAACAGGTGTCCTAACACATACCCTGACTCTAAAAGGTTTCCGTACCCTCACCTGTACCCTGAACCTTACTGGTTCACTAACCGTAACCTAGCCCTAAACATAACGCTAACACCAACCCTACACTATACCCTAACCTGTACACTAATCTTGACCCATACACCAAAATTATGCAATGCCATCACACGTACTTTGACACTAACAAGTTTCCGTACACTCATGTACCATAAAACTTACCTGTTTGCTAACTCTAACCGTAGCCCTAAACTTAACCCTAACGCCAACCCTACACATTACCCTAACCCGTACCCTAATCCTAACCCATACACTAACACTACACGTGACCTAACAGGTACCCTGACCATAACAGTTTTCCGTACACTCACCTGTACCCTAAACCATACCGTTTGCTATCCTTAACCCTAGACCTAAACGTAAAGCTAAACCCATCCCTAAACCTTACCCTAACGCGTACCCAATCCTAACCAGTACACTAACACTAATCCGTGCCTTAACACTTACCCTGACCCTAACACTTTTCCATACCCACACCTGAACCCTAAACCTTACCATTCACTAACCCTAACCCTAGGTCTAAACCTAAGCCTAAACGCAACCCCAACCCTACACCTAACCCTAACATGTACCGTAATCCTAATCCTTAAACTAACAGTAAGCTGTGCCCTAACACGAACCCTGGCCCTAACGCATTTCCATACGCTCACCTGTACTCTAATATTACCTATTCGCTAACCCTAACACTAGTCCTAAACCTAAACCTAACCCCAACCCTACACCTTACCCTAACCCATACCCTAATCATAACCCATACACTAACACTAACTCGTGCCCTAACACCTACCCTAACCCTACCCCTAACCCTAACCCTAACCCTAACACTAAACCTAACACTAACCCTAAACTTTACCATTTGTTAACCATAACCCAAGCCCCAAACCTAAACCTAACTACAACCCTACTCCTTACCCTAACACGTACACTAATCTTAACCCGTACACTAACACTAACCCAATACCGCACACGTACTTTGACAATAAGACATTTCCATATGCTCAGCTGTAACCTAAACCTTACGCATTCACTAAACTTAACCCCACCCCTAACACTAACCATAACGCCAACCCTACCAATTACCCTAACCCGTACCCTAATCCTAACCTGTAAACCCACACTAAACCCTGCCCTAACACCACTACACTAACACTAATCCGTGCCTTAACACTTACCCTGACCCTAACACTTTTCCGTACCCTTACCTGTAACCTACACCTTACCGTTCGCTAACCCTAACCCTAGCCCTAAACGTAGACCAAACCCCAACCGTACACCTTACCCTAACCCGTATGCTAATCCTAAGCCATACACTAACACTGACACGTGTCCTAACACATACACTAACCCTAACACTTTTCTGTACCATCACCTGTACCCTAAACCTGACATTTCACTAACCCTAACCCTAGCCATAAAGCTAACCCTAACCCTAACCCCAACCCTAAACCTTACCCAAACCGTACCCTAATCCTAACCAGTATACTAATACTAAGCCATGTCCTGACACGTACCCTGACCCTAACACTTTTCCGTACCCTCACCTGTACCCTAAACCTTACCCATTCGCTAACCCTAACCCTAGCCCTAGCCCTAGCCCTAAACCTAACCCCGACTCTACCCCTTACCCTCACCCGTACCCTAATCCCAACCCATACACTAACATTAACCCATGCCCTAACACGTACCCTGACCCTAACACTTTTCCGTATCCTCTCCTGTACCCTAAATCTTACCGTTCGCTAAACCTAGCCCTTTCGCTAAACATAACGCTAACACCCACCTTACTCCATACACTAACCCATACACTAATCTTACCCCGTACACCAAAATGAAGCAATGCCCTCACATGTACTTTGACACTAACACGTTTCTGTACCCTCCTGTGTACCAAAAACCTTACCTGTTCGCTAACACTAACCCTAGGTCTAAGCCTAACACTATCCACAACCCTACACAAAATCCTATGCCGTACCCTAATCCTAATCCGTACAATAACACTAACCTGTGCCCTAACACCAAGCCTGACCCTAACTCGTTTCCATATGCTTACCTGTACCCTGAATGTTACCTATTCGCTAACCCTAACCCTAACCCTAAACCTAACCCTAACCCCAATCCTACACCTTACCCTAATCCATACTGTAATCCTAACCCGTACCCTATACTAATCCGTGCCCTGACACATACATGGACCATAACACTTTTCTGTAACCTCACCTGTACCCTAAACCTTACATTTCGCCAACCCTAACCGTAGCCCTAAAGCTAAATCTAACTCCAACCCTACACCTTACCCTAACACGTACACTAATCTTAACCCGTACACTAACACTGACCCATTCCCGCAAATGTATTTTGACCCTAAAACATTTCCGTACCCTCCCCTGTAACCTAAACCTTACCCGGTCGCTAACCCTAACCCTAGCTCTAAATCTAACCTTAACGCCAAACCTACACCTTACCCTAAACAATACCCTAAACTTAAACCGTACACTGACACTAACCAGTGCCCTGAAACGTACCCTGACCCTAACACTTTTCCATACCCTCACCTGCACGCTAAACCTAATCGTTAGGTAACCCTAACTGTAGACTTAAACCTAACCCTAACACCAACCCTACACCCTATTCTAACCCGTACCCTATATTTAACCCTAACACTAACCCATGCCCTCACACGTACTTTGACACTAAAACGTCTCCATACACTCACATGTACCATAAGCCTTAATCATTCACTAAACCTATCCCTAACCCTAACGCCAACCCTAACCATTACCCTAACCCATACCCTAATCCTAACCATACATTAACACTAACACGTTTCCTAACACATAACCTGACCCAAATGCTTTTCCGTACCCTCAACTGTACCCTAAAACTTACCCGTTCACTAACCCTAAGCCTAGCCCTAAACCTAACCCTAACCCCAACCCCACACCTTACCCTAAACTGTACGCTAATCCTGACACGTACACTGACACTAACAGGTGTCCTAACACATACCCTGACTCTAAAAGGTTTCCGTACCCTCACCTGTACCCTGAACCTTACTGGTTCACTAACCGTAACCTAGCCCTAAACATAACGCTAACACCAACCCTACACTATACCCTAACCTGTACACTAATCTTGACCCATACACCAAAATTATGCAATGCCATCACACGTACTTTGACACTAACACGTATCCGTACACTCATGTACCATAAAACTTACCTGTTCGCTAACTCTAACCGTAGCCCTAAACTTAACCCTAACGCCAACCCTACACATTACCCTAACCCGTACCCTAATCCTAACCCATACACTAACACTACACGTGACCTAACAGGTACCCTGACCATAACAGTTTTCCGTACACTCACCTGTACCCTAAACCATACCGTTTGCTATCCTTAACCCTAGACCTAAACGTAAAGCTAACCCCATCCCTGAACCTTACCCTAACGCGTACCCAATCCTAACCAGTACACTAACACTAATCCGTGCCTTAACACTTACCCTGACCCTAACACTTTTCCATACCCACACCTGAACCCTAAACCTTACCATTCACTAACCCTAACCCTAGGTCTAAACCTAACCCTAAACGCAACCCCAACCCTACACCTAACCCTAACATGTACCGTAATCCTAATCCTTAAACTAACACTAAGCTGTGCCCTAACACGAACCCTGGCCCTAACGCATTTCCATACGCACACCTGTACTCTAATGTTACCTATTCGCTAACCCTAACACTAGTCCTAAACATAAACCTAATCCCAACCCTACACCTTACCCTAACCCATACCCTAATCATAACCTATACACTAACACTAACTCGTGCCCTAACACCTACCCTAACCCTACCCCTAACCCTACCCCTAACCCTAACCCTAACCCTAACACTAACGCTAAACTTTACCATTTGTTAACCATAACCCAAGCCCCAAACCTAAACCTAACTACAACCCTACTCCTTACCCTAACATGTACACTAATCTTAACCCGTACACTAACACTAACCCAATACCGCACACGTACTTTGACAATAAGACATTTCCATATGCTCAGCTGTAACCTAAACCTTACGCATTCACTAAACTTAACCCCACCCCTAACACTAACCATAACGCCAACCCTACCAATTACCCTAATCCGTACCCTAATCCTAACCTGTAAACCCACACTAAACCCTGCCCTAACACGTACCCTGACCCTAACACTTTTCCGTAACCTTACCTGTAACCTACACCTTACCGTTCGCTAACCCTAACCCTAGCCCTAAACGTAGACCAAACCCCAACCGTACACCTTACCCTAACCCGTATGCTAATCCTAAGCCATACACTAACACTGACACGTGTCCTAACACATACACTAACCCTAACACTTTTCTGTACCATCACCTGTACCCTAAACCTGACATTTCGCTAACCCTAACCCTAGCCATAAAGCTAACCCTAACCCTAACCCCAACCCTAAACCTTACCCAAACCGTACCCTAATCCTAACCAGTATACTAATACTAAGCCATGTCCTGACACGTACCCTGACCCTAACACTTTTCCGTACCCTCACCTGTACCCTAAACCTTACCCATTCGCTAACCCTAACCCTAGCCCTAGCCCTAGCCCTAACCCTAACCCCAACTCTACCCCTTACCCTCACCCGTACCCTAATCCCAACCCATACACTAACATTAACCCATGCCCTAACACGTACCCTGACCCTAACACTTTTCCGTATCCTCTCCTGTACCCTAAATCTTACAGTTCGCTAACCCTAACCCTAGCCCTAAACAGAACTCTCACACCAACCTCACAGCATACTCTAACCTGTACACTAAACTTAACCCGTACAAAAAAACTAACCCATGCCCTCACATGTACTTTGACGGTAACACGTTTCCGTACGCTCCCGTGTACCGTAAACCTTACCCGTTTGCTAACTCTAACCCTAGCCCTAACCCTAACCATAACAACAACCCTACCCATTTCCCTAACCTGTATCCTAATCCTTACCCGTACACTAACACTAATCCATGCCCTAACACGTACCCTGACCCTAACACTTTTCCATACCCACTCCTGTACCCTAAATCTTACCATTCACTAACCCTAACCCTATGTCTAAACCTAACCCTAACCCCAACCCTACACCTAACCCTTACACGTACCCTAATCCGAATCCGTACACTAACACTAACCTGTGCCCTAACATGAACCCTGACCCTAACTCGTTTCCATTAGCTCACCTGTACCCTAAATGTTACCTATTCGCTAACCCTAACCCCAACCCTACTCCTAAACATAACCCCAACCCTACACCTTTCCCTAACCCATACCCTAATCCTGACCCGTACACTAACACTAACCCGTGCCCTAACACGTACCCTGACCCTAACACTTTTCCGTATCCTCTCCAGTACCCTAAATCTTACCGTTCGCTAAACCTAGCCCTTTCCCTAAACATAACGCTAACACCCACCTTACACCATACACTAACCCATACACTAATCTTACCCCGTACACCAAAATGAAACAATGCCCTCACATGTACTTTGACACTAACACGTTTCCGTACCCTCCTGTGTACCGACAACCGTACCTGTTCGCTAACACTAACCCTAGGTCTAAGCCTAACACTATCCACAACCCTACACAAAATCCTAAGCCGTACCCTAATCCTAATCCGTACAATAACACTAACCTGTGCCGTAACACCAAGCCTGACCCTAACTCGTTTCCATATGCTTACCTGTACCCTGAATGTTACCTATTCGCTAACCTTAACCCTAACCCTAAACCTAACCCTAAACCCAATCCTACACCTTACCCTAATCCGTACTGTAATCCTAACCCATACCCTATACTAATCCGTGCCCTGACACATACATGGACCATAACACTTTTCTGTAACCTCACCTGTACCCTAAACCTTACATTTCGCCAACACTAACCGTAGCCCTAAAGCTAAATCTAACTCCAACCCTACACCTTACCCTAACACGTACACTAATCTTAACCCGTACACTAACACTGACCCATTCCCGCAAATGTATTTTGACCCTAAAACATTTCCGTACCCTCCCCTGTAACCTAAACCTTACCCGGTCGCTAACCCTAACCCTAGCTCTAAATCTAACCTTAACGCCAACCCTACACCTTACCCTAAACAATACCCTAAACCTAAACCGTACACTGACACTAACCAGTGCCCTGAAACGTACCCTGACCCTAACACTTTTCCATACCCTCACCTGCACGCTAAACCTAATCGTTAGGTAACCCTAACTGTAGACTTAAACCTAACCCTAACACCAACCCTACACCCTATTCTAACCCGTACCCTATATTTAACCCTAACACTAACCCATGCCCTCACACGTACTTTGACACTAAAACGTCTCCATACACTCACATGTACCATAAGCCTTAATCATTCACTAAACCTATCCCTAACCCTAACGCCAACCCTAACCATTACCCTAACCCATACCCTAATCCTAACCATACATTAACACTAACACGTTTCCTAACACATAACCTGACCCAAATGCTTTTCCGTACCCTCAACTGTACCCTAAAACTTACCCGTTCACTAACCCTAAGCCTAGCCCTAAACCTAACCCTAACCCCAACCCCACACCTTACCCTAAACTGTACGCTAATCCTGACACGTACACTGACACTAACAGGTGTCCTAACACATACCCTGACTCTAAAAGGTTTCCGTACCCTCACCTGTACCCTGAACCTTACTGGTTCACTAACCGTAACCTAGCCCTAAACATAACGCTAACACCAACCCTACACTATACCCTAACCTGTACACTAATCTTGACCCATACACCAAAATTATGCAATGCCATCACACGTACTTTGACACTAACAAGTTTCCGTACACTCATGTACCATAAAACTTACCTGTTCGCTAACTCTAACCGTAGCCCTAAACTTAACCCTAACGCCAACCCTACACATTACCCTAACCCGTACCCTAATCCTAACCCATACACTAACACTACACGTGACCTAACAGGTACCCTGACCATAACAGTTTTCCGTACACTCACCTGTACCCTAAACCATACCGTTTGCTATCCTTAACCCTAGACCTAAACGTAAAGCTAAACCCATCCCTAAACCTTACCCTAACGCGTACCCAATCCTAACCAGTACACTAACACTAATCCGTGCCTTAACACTTACCCTGACCCTAACACTTTTCCATACCCACACCTGAACCCTAAACCTTACCATTCACTAACCCTAACCCTAGGTCTAAACCTAAGCCTAAACGCAACCCCAACCCTACACCTAACCCTAACATGTACCGTAATCCTAATCCTTAAACTAACACTAAGCTGTGCCCTAACACGAACCCTGGCCCTAACGCATTTCCATACGCTCACCTGTACTCTAATGTTACCTATTCGCTAACCCTAACACTAGTCCTAAACCTAAACCTAACCCCAACCCTACACCTTACCCTAACCCATACCCTAATCATAACCCATACACTAACACTAACTCGTGCCCTAACACCTACCCTAACCCTACCCCTAACCCTAACCCTAACCCTAACACTAACCCTAACACTAACCCTAAACTTTACCATTTGTTAACCATAACCCAAGCCCCAAACCTAAACCTAACTACAACCCTACTCCTTACCCTAACACGTACACTAATCTTAACCCGTACACTAACACTAACCCAATACCGCACACGTACTTTGACAATAAGACATTTCCATATGCTCAGCTGTAACCTAAACCTTACGCATTCACTAAACTTAACCCCACCCCTAACACTAACCATAACGCCAACCCTACCAATTACCCTAACCCGTACCCTAATCCTAACCTGTAAACCCACACTAAACCCTGCCCTAACACCACTACACTAACACTAATCCGTGCCTTAACACTTACCCTGACCCTAACACTTTTCCGTACCCTTACCTGTAACCTACACCTTACCGTTCGCTAACCCTAACCCTAGCCCTAAACGTAGACCAAACCCCAACCGTACACCTTACCCTAACCCGTATGCTAATCCTAAGCCATACACTAACACTGACACGTGTCCTAACACATACACTAACCCTAACACTTTTCTGTACCATCACCTGTACCCTAAACCTGACATTTCACTAACCCTAACCCTAGCCATAAAGCTAACCCTAACCCTAACCCCAACCCTAAACCTTACCCAAACCGTACCCTAATCCTAACCAGTATACTAATACTAAGCCATGTCCTTACACGTACCCTGACCCTAACACTTTTCCGTACCCTCACCTGTACCCTAAACCTTACCCATTCGCTAACCCTAACCCTAGCCCTAGCCCTAGCCCTAACCCTAACCCCAACTCTACCCCTTACCCTCACCCGTACCCTAATCCCAACGCATACACTAACATTAACCCATGCCCTAACACGTACCCTGACCCTAACACTTTTCCGTATCCTCTCCTGTACCCTAAATCTTACAGTTCGCTAACCCTAACCCTAGCCCTAAACATAACTCTCACACCAACCTCACAGCATACCCTAACCTGTACACTAAACTTAACCCGTACAAAAAAACTAACCCATGCCCTCACATGTACTTTGACGGTAACACGTTTCCGTACGCTCCCGTGTACCGTAAACCTTACCCGTTTGCTAACTCTAACCGTAGCCCTAACCCTAACCATAACAACAACCCTACCCATTTCCCTAAACTGTACCCTAATCCTTACCCGTACACTAACACTAATCCATGCCCTAACACGTACCCTGACCCTAACACTTTTCCATACCCACTCCTGTACCCTAAATCTTACCATTCACTAACCCTAACCCTATGTCTAAACCTAACCCTAACCCCAACCCTACACCTAACCCTAACACGTACCCTAATCCGAATCCGTACACTAACACTAACCTGTGCCCTAACATGAACCCTGACCCAAACTCATTTCCATAAGCTCACCTGTACCCTAAATGTTACCTATTCGCTAACCCTAACCCCAACCCTACACCTAAACAAAACCCCAACCCTACACCTTTCCCTAACCCATACCCTAATCCTGACCCGTACACTAACACTAACCCGTGCCCTAACACGTACCCTGACCCTAACACTTTTCCGTATCCTCTCCAGTACCCTAAATCTTACCGTTCGCTAAACCTAGCCCTTTCCCTAAACATAACGCTAACACCCACCTTACTCCATACACTAACCCATACACTAATCTTACCCCGTACACCAAAATGAAGCAATGCCCTCACATGTACTTTGACACTAACACGTTTCCGTACCCTCCTGTGTACCGACAACCTTACCTGTTCGCTAACACTAACCCTAGGTCTAAGCCTAACACTATCCACAACCCTACACAAAATCCTAAGCCGTACCCTAATCCTAATCCGTACAATAACACTAACCTGTGCCGTAACACCAAGCCTGACCCTAACTCGTTTCCATATGCTTACCTGTACCCTGAATGTTACCTATTCGCTAACCCTAACCCTAACCCTAAACCTAACCCTAACCCCAATCCTACACCTTACCCTAATCCGTACTGTAATCCTAACCCGTACCCTATACTAATCCGTGCCCTGACACATACATGGACCATAACACTTTTCTGTAACCTCACCTGTACCCTAAACCTTACATTTCGCCAACCCTAACCGTAGCCCTAAAGCTAAATCTAACTCCAACCCTACACCTTACCCTAACACGTACACTAATCTTAACCCGTACACTAACACTGACCCATTCCCGCAAATGTATTTTGACCCTAAAACATTTCCGTACCCTCCCCTGTAACCTAAACCTTACCCGGTCACTAACCCTAACCCTAGCTCTAAATCTAACCTTAACGCCAAACCTACACCTTACCCTAAACAATACCCTAAACTTAAACCGTACACTGACACTAACCAGTGCCCTGAAACGTACCCTGACCCTAACACTTTTCCATACCCTCACCTGCACGCTAAACCTAATCGTTAGGTAACCCTAACTGTAGACTTAAACCTAACCCTAACACCAACCCTACACCCTATTCTAACCCGTACCCTATATTTAACCCTAACACTAACCCATGCCCTCACACGTACTTTGACACTAAAACGTCTCCATACACTCACATGTACCATAAGCCTTAATCATTCACTAAACCTATCCCTAACCCTAACGCCAACCCTAACCATTACCCTAACCCATACCCTAATCCTAACCATACATTAACACTAACACGTTTCCTAACACATAACCTGACACAAATGCTTTTCCGTACCCTCAACTGTACCCTAAAACTTACCCGTTCACTAACCCTAAGCCTAGCCCTAAACCTAACCCTAACCCCAACCCCACACCTTACCCTAAACTGTACGCTAATCCTGACACGTACACTGACACTAACAGGTGTCCTAACACATACCCTGACTCTAAAAGGTTTCCGTACCCTCACCTGTACCCTGAACCTTACTGGTTCACTAACCGTAACCTAGCCCTAAACATAACGCTAACACCAACCCTACACTATACCCTAACCTGTACACTAATCTTGACCCATACACCAAAATTATGCAATGCCATCACACGTACTTTGACACTAACACGTATCCGTACACTCATGTACCATAAAACTTACCTGTTCGCTAACTCTAACCGTAGCCCTAAACTTAACCCTAACGCCAACCCTACACATTACCCTAACCCGTACCCTAATCCTAACCCATACACTAACACTACACGTGCCCTAACAGGTACCCTGACCATAACAGTTTTCCGTACACTCACCTGTACCCTAAACCATACCGTTTGCTATCCTTAACCCTAGACCTAAACGTAAAGCTAACCCCATCCCTGAACCTTACCCTAACGCGTACCCAATCCTAACCAGTACACTAACACTAATCCGTGCCTTAACACTTACCCTGACCCTAACACTTTTCCATACCCACACCTGAACCCTAAACCTTACCATTCACTAACCCTAACCCTAGGTCTAAACCTAACCCTAAACGCAACCCCAACCCTACACCTAACCCTAACATGTACCGTAATCCTAATCCTTAAACTAACACTAAGCTGTGCCCTAACACGAACCCTCGCCCTAACGCATTTCCATACGCTCACCTGTCCTCTAATGTTACCTATTCGCTAACCCTAACACTAGTCCTAAACATAAACCTAATCCCAACCCTACACCTTACCCTAACCCATACCCTAATCATAACCTATACACTAACACTAACTCGTGCCCTAACACCTACCCTAACCCTACCCCTAACCCTACCCCTAACCCTAACCCTAACCCTAACACTAACGCTAAACTTTACCATTTGTTAACCATAACCCAAGCCCCAAACCTAAACCTAACTACAACCCTACTCCTTACCCTAACATGTACACTAATCTTAACCCGTACACTAACACTAACCCAATACCGCACACGTACTTTGACAATAAGACATTTCCATATGCTCAGCTGTAACCTAAACCTTACGCATTCACTAAACTTAACCCCACCCCTAACACTAACCATAACGCCAACCCTACCAATTACCCTAATCCGTACCCTAATCCTAACCTGTAAACCCACACTAAACCCTGCCCTAACACGTACCCTGACCCTAACACTTTTCCGTAACCTTACCTGTAACCTACACCTTACCGTTCGCTAACCCTAACCCTAGCCCTAAACGTAGACCAAACCCCAACCGTACACCTTACCCTAACCCGTATGCTAATCCTAAGCCATACACTAACACTGACACGTGTCCTAACACATACACTAACCCTAACACTTTTCTGTACCATCACCTGTACCCTAAACCTGACATTTCGCTAACCCTAACCCTAGCCATAAAGCTAACCCTAACCCTAACCCCAACCCTAAACCTTACCCAAACCGTACCCTAATCCTAACCAGTATACTAATACTAAGCCATGTCCTGACACGTACCCTGACCCTAACACTTTTCCGTACCCTCACCTGTACCCTAAACCTTACCCATTCGCTAACCCTAACCCTAGCCCTAGCCCTAGCCCTAACCCTAACCCCAACTCTACCCCTTACCCTCACCCGTACCCTAATCCCAACCCATACACTAACATTAACCCATGCCCTAACACGTACCCTGACCCTAACACTTTTCCGTATCCTCTCCTGTATCCTAAATCTTACAGTTCGCTAACCCTAACCCTAGCCCTAAACAGAACTCTCACACCAACCTCACAGCATACTCTAACCTGTACACTAAACTTAACCCGTACAAAAAAACTAACCCATGCCCTCACATGTACTTTGACGGTAACACGTTTCCGTACGCTCCCGTGTACCGTAAACCTTACCCGTTTGCTAACTCTAACCCTAGCCCTAACCCTAACCATAACAACAACCCTACCCATTTCCCTAACCTGTATCCTAATCCTTACCCGTACACTAACACTAATCCATGCCCTAACACGTACCCTGACCCTAACACTTTTCCATACCCACTCCTGTACCCTAAATCTTACCATTCACTAACCCTAACCCTATGTCTAAACCTAACCCTAACCCCAACCCTACACCTAACCCTTACACGTACCCTAATCCGAATCCGTACACTAACACTAACCTGTGCCCTAACATGAACCCTGACCCTAACTCGTTTCCATTAGCTCACCTGTACCCTAAATGTTACCTATTCGCTAACCCTAACCCCAACCCTACTCCTAAACATAACCCCAACCCTACACCTTTCCCTAACCCATACCCTAATCCTGACCCGTACACTAACACTAACCCGTGCCCTAACACGTACCCTGACCCTAACACTTTTCCGTATCCTCTCCAGTACCCTAAATCTTACCGTTCGCTAAACCTAGCCCTTTCCCTAAACATAACGCTAACACCCACCTTACACCATACACTAACCCATACACTAATCTTACCCCGTACACCAAAATGAAACAATGCCCTCACATGTACTTTGACACTAACACGTTTCCGTACCCTCCTGTGTACCGACAACCTTACCTGTTCGCTAACACTAACCCTAGGTCTAAGCCTAACACTATCCACAACCCTACACAAAATCCTAAGCCGTACCCTAATCCTAATCCGTACAATAACACTAACCTGTGCCGTAACACCAAGCCTGACCCTAACTCGTTTCCATATGCTTACCTGTACCCTGAATGTTACCTATTCGCTAACCTTAACCCTAACCCTAAACCTAACCCTAAACCCAATCCTACACCTTACCCTAATCCGTACTGTAATCCTAACCCGTACCCTATACTAATCCGTGCCCTGACACATACATGGACCATAACACTTTTCTGTAACCTCACCTGTACCCTAAACCTTACATTTCGCCAACCCTAACCGTAGCCCTAAAGCTAAATCTAACTCCAACCCTACACCTTACCCTAACACGTACACTAATCTTAACCCGTACACTAACACTGACCCATTCCCGCAAATGTATTTTGACCCTAAAACATTTCCGTACCCTCCCCTGTAACCTAAACCTTACCCGGTCGCTAACCCTAACCCTAGCTCTAAATCTAACCTTAACGCCAACCCTACACCTTACCCTAAACAATACCCTAAACCTAAACCGTACACTGACACTAACCAGTGCCCTGAAACGTACCCTGACCCTAACACTTTTCCATACCCTCACCTGCACGCTAAACCTAATCGTTAGGTAACCCTAACTGTAGACTTAAACCTAACCCTAACACCAAACCTACACCCTATTCTAACCCGTACCCTATATTTAACCCTAACACTAACCCATGCCCTCACACGTACTTTGACACTAAAACGTCTCCATACACTCACATGTACCATAAGCCTTAATCATTCACTAAACCTATCCCTAACCCTAACGCCAACCCTAACCATTACCCTAACCCATACCCTAATCCTAACCATACATTAACACTAACACGTTTCCTAACACATAACCTGACCCAAATGCTTTTCCGTACCCTCAACTGTACCCTAAAACTTACCCGTTCACTAACCCTAAGCCTAGCCCTAAACCTAACCCTAACCCCAACCCCACACCTTACCCTAAACTGTACGCTAATCCTGACACGTACACTGACACTAACAGGTGTCCTAACACATACCCTGACTCTAAAAGGTTTCCGTACCCTCACCTGTACCCTGAACCTTACTGGTTCACTAACCGTAACCTAGCCCTAAACATAACGCTAACACCAACCCTACACTATACCCTAACCTGTACACTAATCTTGACCCATACACCAAAATTATGCAATGCCATCACACGTACTTTGACACTAACAAGTTTCCGTACACTCATGTACCATAAAACTTACCTGTTCGCTAACTCTAACCGTAGCCCTAAACTTAACCCTAACGCCAACCCTACACATTACCCTAACCCGTACCCTAATCCTAACCCATACACTAACACTACACGTGACCTAACAGGTACCCTGACCATAACAGTTTTCCGTACACTCACCTGTACCCTAAACCATACCGTTTGCTATCCTTAACCCTAGACCTAAACGTAAAGCTAAACCCATCCCTAAACCTTACCCTAACGCGTACCCAATCCTAACCAGTACACTAACACTAATCCGTGCCTTAACACTTACCCTGACCCTAACACTTTTCCATACCCACACCTGAACCCTAAACCTTACCATTCACTAACCCTAACCCTAGGTCTAAACCTAAGCCTAAACGCAACCCCAACCCTACACCTAACCCTAACATGTACCGTAATCCTAATCCTTAAACTAACACTAAGCTGTGCCCTAACACGAATCCTGGCCCTAACGCATTTCCATACGCTCACCTGTACTCTAATGTTACCTATTCGCTAACCCTAACACTAGTCCTAAACCTAAACCTAACCCCAACCCTACACCTTACCCTAACCCATACCCTAATCATAACCCATACACTAACACTAACTCGTGCCCTAACACCTACCCTAACCCTACCCCTAACCCTAACCCTAACCCTAACACTAACCCTAACACTAACCCTAAACTTTACCATTTGTTAACCATAACCCAAGCCCCAAACCTAAACCTAACTACAACCCTACTCCTTACCCTAACACGTACACTAATCTTAACCCGTACACTAACACTAACCCAATACCGCACACGTACTTTGACAATAAGACATTTCCATATGCTCAGCTGTAACCTAAACCTTACGCATTCACTAAACTTAACCCCACCCCTAACACTAACCATAACGCCAACCCTACCAATTACCCTAACCCGTACCCTAATCCTAACCTGTAAACCCACACTAAACCCTGCCCTAACACCACTACACTAACACTAATCCGTGCCTTAACACTTACCCTGACCCTAACACTTTTCCGTACCCTTACCTGTAACCTACACCTTACCGTTCGCTAACCCTAACCCTAGCCCTAAACGTAGACCAAACCCCAACCGTACACCTTACCCTAACCCGTATGCTAATCCTAAGCCATACACTAACACTGACACGTGTCCTAACACATACACTAACCCTAACACTTTTCTGTACCATCACCTGTACCCTAAACCTGACATTTCACTAACCCTAACCCTAGCCATAAAGCTAACCCTAACCCTAACCCCAACCCTAAACCTTACCCAAACCGTACCCTAATCCTAACCAGTATACTAATACTAAGCCATGTCCTGACACGTACCCTGACCCTAACACTTTTCCGTACCCTCACCTGTACCCTAAACCTTACCCATTCGCTAACCCTAACCCTAGCCCTAGCCCTAGCCCTAACCCTAACCCCAACTCTACCCCTTACCCTCACCCGTACCCTAATCCCAACCCATACACTAACATTAACCCATGCCCTAACACGTACCCTGACCCTAACACTTTTCCGTATCCTCTCCTGTACCCTAAATCTTACAGTTCGCTAACCCTAACCCTAGCCCTAAACATAACTCTCACACCAACCTCACAGCATACCCTAACCTGTACACTAAACTTAACCCGTACAAAAAAACTAACCCATGCCCTCACATGTACTTTGACGGTAACACGTTTCCGTACGCTCCCGTGTACCGTAAACCTTACCCGTTTGCTAACTCTAACCGTAGCCCTAACCCTAACCATAACAACAACCCTACCCATTTCCCTAAACTGTACCCTAATCCTTACCCGTACACTAACACTAATCCATGCCCTAACACGTACCCTGACCCTAACACTTTTCCATACCCACTCCTGTACCCTAAATCTTACCATTCACTAACCCTAACCCTATGTCTAAACCTAACCCTAACCCCAACCCTACACCTAACCCTAACACGTACCCTAATCCGAATCCGTACACTAACACTAACCTGTGCCCTAACATGAACCCTGACCCAAACTCATTTCCATAAGCTCACCTGTACCCTAAATGTTACCTATTCGCTAACCCTAACCCCAACCCTACACCTAAACAAAACCCCAACCCTACACCTTTCCCTAACCCATACCCTAATCCTGACCCGTACACTAACACTAACCCGTGCCCTAACACGTACCCTGACCCTAACACTTTTCCGTATCCTCTCCAGTACCCTAAATCTTACCGTTCGCTAAACCTAGCCCTTTCCCTAAACATAACGCTAACACCCACCTTACTCCATACACTAACCCATACACTAATCTTACCCCGTACACCAAAATGAAGCAATGCCCTCACATGTACTTTGACACTAACACGTTTCCGTACCCTCCTGTGTACCGACAACCTTACCTGTTCGCTAACACTAACCCTAGGTCTAAGCCTAACACTATCCACAACCCTACACAAAATCCTAAGCCGTACCCTAATCCTAATCCGTACAATAACACTAACCTGTGCCGTAACACCAAGCCTGACCCTAACTCGTTTCCATATGCTTACCTGTACCCTGAATGTTACCTATTCGCTAACCCTAACCCTAACCCTAAACCTAACCCTAACCCCAATCCTACACCTTACCCTAATCCGTACTGTAATCCTAACCCGTACCCTATACTAATCCGTGCCCTGACACATACATGGACCATAACACTTTTCTGTAACCTCACCTGTACCCTAAACCTTACATTTCGCCAACCCTAACCGTAGCCCTAAAGCTAAATCTAACTCCAACCCTACACCTTACCCTAACACGTACACTAATCTTAACCCGTACACTAACACTGACCCATTCCCGCAAATGTATTTTGACCCTAAAACATTTCCGTACCCTCCCCTGTAACCTAAACCTTACCCGGTCACTAACCCTAACCCTAGCTCTAAATCTAACCTTAACGCCAAACCTACACCTTACCCTAAACAATACCCTAAACTTAAACCGTACACTGACACTAACCAGTGCCCTGAAACGTACCCTGACCCTAACACTTTTCCATACCCTCACCTGCACGCTAAACCTAATCGTTAGGTAACCCTAACTGTAGACTTAAACCTAACCCTAACACCAACCCTACACCCTATTCTAACCCGTACCCTATATTTAACCCTAACACTAACCCATGCCCTCACACGTACTTTGACACTAAAACGTCTCCATACACTCACATGTACCATAAGCCTTAATCATTCACTAAACCTATCCCTAACCCTAACGCCAACCCTAACCATTACCCTAACCCATACCCTAATCCTAACCATACATTAACACTAACACGTTTCCTAACACATAACCTGACACAAATGCTTTTCCGTACCCTCAACTGTACCCTAAAACTTACCCGTTCACTAACCCTAAGCCTAGCCCTAAACCTAACCCTAACCCCAACCCCACACCTTACCCTAAACTGTACGCTAATCCTGACACGTACACTGACACTAACAGGTGTCCTAACACATACCCTGACTCTAAAAGGTTTCCGTACCCTCACCTGTACCCTGAACCTTACTGGTTCACTAACCGTAACCTAGCCCTAAACATAACGCTAACACCAACCCTACAATATACCCTAACCTGTACACTAATCTTGACCCATACACCAAAATTATGCAATGCCATCACACGTACTTTGACACTAACACGTATCCGTACACTCATGTACCATAAAACTTACCTGTTCGCTAACTCTAACCGTAGCCCTAAACTTAACCCTAACGCCAACCCTACACATTACCCTAACCCGTACCCTAATCCTAACCCATACACTAACACTACACGTGCCCTAACAGGTACCCTGACCATAACAGTTTTCCGTACACTCACCTGTACCCTAAACCATACCGTTTGCTATCCTTAACCCTAGACCTAAACGTAAAGCTAACCCCATCCCTGAACCTTACCCTAACGCGTACCCAATCCTAACCAGTACACTAACACTAATCCGTGCCTTAACACTTACCCTGACCCTAACACTTTTCCATACCCACACCTGAACCCTAAACCTTACCATTCACTAACCCTAACCCTAGGTCTAAACCTAACCCTAAACGCAACCCCAACCCTACACCTAACCCTAACATGTACCGTAATCCTAATCCTTAAACTAACACTAAGCTGTGCCCTAACACGAACCCTCGCCCTAACGCATTTCCATACGCTCACCTGTCCTCTAATGTTACCTATTCGCTAACCCTAACACTAGTCCTAAACATAAACCTAATCCCAACCCTACACCTTACCCTAACCCATACCCTAATCATAACCTATACACTAACACTAACTCGTGCCCTAACACCTACCCTAACCCTACCCCTAACCCTACCCCTAACCCTAACCCTAACCCTAACACTAACGCTAAACTTTACCATTTGTTAACCATAACCCAAGCCCCAAACCTAAACCTAACTACAACCCTACTCCTTACCCTAACATGTACACTAATCTTAACCCGTACACTAACACTAACCCAATACCGCACACGTACTTTGACAATAAGACATTTCCATATGCTCAGCTGTAACCTAAACCTTACGCATTCACTAAACTTAACCCCACCCCTAACACTAACCATAACGCCAACCCTACCAATTACCCTAATCCGTACCCTAATCCTAACCTGTAAACCCACACTAAACCCTGCCCTAACACGTACCCTGACCCTAACACTTTTCCGTAACCTTACCTGTAACCTACACCTTACCGTTCGCTAACCCTAACCCTAGCCCTAAACGTAGACCAAACCCCAACCGTACACCTTACCCTAACCCGTATGCTAATCCTAAGCCATACACTAACACTGACACGTGTCCTAACACATACACTAACCCTAACACTTTTCTGTACCATCACCTGTACCCTAAACCTGACATTTCGCTAACCCTAACCCTAGACATAAAGCTAACCCTAACCCTAACCCCAACCCTAAACCTTACCCAAACCGTACCCTAATCCTAACCAGTATACTAATACTAAGCCATGTCCTGACACGTACCCTGACCCTAACACTTTTCCGTACCCTCACCTGTACCCTAAACCTTACCCATTCGCTAACCCTAACCCTAGCCCTAGCCCTAGCCCTAACCCTAACCCCAACTCTACCCCTTACCCTCACCCGTACCCTAATCCCAACCCATACACTAACATTAACCCATGCCCTAACACGTACCCTGACCCTAACACTTTTCCGTATCCTCTCCTGTACCCTAAATCTTACAGTTCGCTAACCCTAACCCTAGCCCTAAACAGAACTCTCACACCAACCTCACAGCATACTCTAACCTGTACACTAAACTTAACCCGTACAAAAAAACTAACCCATGCCCTCACATGTACTTTGACGGTAACACGTTTCCGTACGCTCCCGTGTACCGTAAACCTTACCTGTTTGCTAACTCTAACCCTAGCCCTAACCCTAACCATAACAACAACCCTACCCATTTCCCTAACCTGTATCCTAATCCTTACCCGTACACTAACACTAATCCATGCCCTAACACGTACCCTGACCCTAACACTTTTCCATACCCACTCCTGTACCCTAAATCTTACCATTCACTAACCCTAACCCTATGTCTAAACCTAACCCTAACCCCAACCCTACACCTAACCCTTACACGTACCCTAATCCGAATCCGTACACTAACACTAACCTGTGCCCTAACATGAACCCTGACCCTAACTCGTTTCCATTAGCTCACCTGTACCCTAAATGTTACCTATTCGCTAACCCTAACCCCAACCCTACTCCTAAACATAACCCCAACCCTACACCTTTCCCTAACCCATACCCTAATCCTGACCCGTACACTAACACTAACCCGTGCCCTAACACGTACCCTGACCCTAACACTTTTCCGTATCCTCTCCAGTACCCTAAATCTTACCGTTCGCTAAACCTAGCCCTTTCCCTAAACATAACGCTAACACCCACCTTACACCATACACTAACCCATACACTAATCTTACCCCGTACACCAAAATGAAACAATGCCCTCACATGTACTTTGACACTAACACGTTTCCGTACCCTCCTGTGTACCGACAACCTTACCTGTTCGCTAACACTAACCCTAGGTCTAAGCCTAACACTATCCACAACCCTACACAAAATCCTAAGCCGTACCCTAATCCTAATCCGTACAATAACACTAACCTGTGCCGTAACACCAAGCCTGACCCTAACTCCTTTCCATATGCTTACCTGTACCCTGAATGTTACCTATTCGCTAACCTTAACCCTAACCCTAAACCTAACCCTAAACCCAATCCTACACCTTACCCTAATCCGTACTGTAATCCTAACCCGTACCCTATACTAATCCGTGCCCTGACACATACATGGACCATAACACTTTTCTGTAACCTCACCTGTACCCTAAACCTTACATTTCGCCAACACTAACCGTAGCCCTAAAGCTAAATCTAACTCCAACCCTACACCTTACCCTAACACGTACACTAATCTTAACCCGTACACTAACACTGACCCATTCCCGCAAATGTATTTTGACCCTAAAACATTTCCGTACCCTCCCCTGTAACCTAAACCTTACCCGGTCGCTAACCCTAACCCTAGCTCTAAATCTAACCTTAACGCCAACCCTACACCTTACCCTAAACAATACCCTAAACCTAAACCGTACACTGACACTAACCAGTGCCCTGAAACGTACCCTGACCCTAACACTTTTCCATACCCTCACCTGCACGCTAAACCTAATCGTTAGGTAACCCTAACTGTAGACTTAAACCTAACCCTAACACCAAACCTACACCTTATTCTAACCCGTACCCTATATTTAACCCTAACACTAACCCATGCCCTCACACGTACTTTGACACTAAAACGTCTCCATACACTCACATGTACCATAAGCCTTAATCATTCACTAAACCTATCCCTAACCCTAACGCCAACCCTAACCATTACCCTAACCCATACCCTAATCCTAACCATACATTAACACTAACACGTTTCCTAACACATAACCTGACCCAAATGCTTTTCCGTACCCTCAACTGTACCCTAAAACTTACCCGTTCACTAACCCTAAGCCTAGCCCTAAACCTAACCCTAACCCCAACCCCACACCTTACCCTAAACTGTACGCTAATCCTGACACGTACACTGACACTAACAGGTGTCCTAACACATACCCTGACTCTAAAAGGTTTCCGTACCCTCACCTGTACCCTGAACCTTACTGGTTCACTAACCGTAACCTAGCCCTAAACATAACGCTAACACCAACCCTACACTATACCCTAACCTGTACACTAATCTTGACCCATACACCAAAATTATGCAATGCCATCACACGTACTTTGACACTAACAAGTTTCCGTACACTCATGTACCATAAAACTTACCTGTTCGCTAACTCTAACCGTAGCCCTAAACTTAACCCTAACGCCAACCCTACACATTACCCTAACCAGTACCCTAATCCTAACCCATACACTAACACTACACGTGACCTAACAGGTACCCTGACCATAACAGTTTTCCGTACACTCACCTGTACCCTAAACCATACCGTTTGCTATCCTTAACCCTAGACCTAAACGTAAAGCTAAACCCATCCCTAAACCTTACCCTAACGCGTACCCAATCCTAACCAGTACACTAACACTAATCCGTGCCTTAACACTTACCCTGACCCTAACACTTTTCCATACCCACACCTGAACCCTAAACCTTACCATTCACTAACCCTAACCCTAGGTCTAAACCTAAGCCTAAACGCAACCCCAACCCTACACCTAACCCTAACATGTACCGTAATCCTAATCCTTAAACTAACACTAAGCTGTGCCCTAACACGAACCCTGGCCCTAACGCATTTCCATACGATCACCTGTACTCTAATGTTACCTATTCGCTAACCCTAACACTAGTCCTAAACCTAAACCTAACCCCAACCCTACACCTTACCCTAACCCATACCCTAATCATAACCCATACACTAACACTAACTCGTGCCCTAACACCTACCCTAACCCTACCCCTAACCCTAACCCTAACCCTAACACTAACCCTAACACTAACCCTAAACTTTACCATTTGTTAACCATAACCCAAGCCCCAAACCTAAACCTAACTACAACCCTACTCCTTACCCTAACACGTACACTAATCTTAACCCGTACACTAACACTAACCCAATACCGCACACGTACTTTGACAATAAGACATTTCCATATGCTCAGCTGTAACCTAAACCTTACGCATTCACTAAACTTAACCCCACCCCTAACACTAACCATAACGCCAACCCTACCAATTACCCTAACCCGTACCCTAATCCTAACCTGTAAACCCACACTAAACCCTGCCCTAACACCACTACACTAACACTAATCCGTGCCTTAACACTTACCCTGACCCTAACACTTTTCCGTACCCTTACCTGTAACCTACAGCTTACCGTTCGCTAACCCTAACCCTAGCCCTAAACGTAGACCAAACCCCAACCGTACACCTTACCCTAACCCGTATGCTAATCCTAAGCCATACACTAACACTGACACGTGTCCTAACACATACACTAACCCTAACACTTTTCTGTACCATCACCTGTACCCTAAACCTGACATTTCACTAACCCTAACCCTAGCCATAAAGCTAACCCTAACCCTAACCCCAACCCTAAACCTTACCCAAACCGTACCCTAATCCTAACCAGTATACTAATACTAAGCCATGTCCTGACACGTACCCTGACCCTAACACTTTTCCGTACCCTCACCTGTACCCTAAACCTTACCCATTCGCTAACCCTAACCCTAGCCCTAGCCCTAGCCCTAACCCTAACCCCAACTCTACCCCTTACCCTCACCCGTACCCTAATCCCAACCCATACACTAACATTAACCCATGCCCTAACACGTACCCTGACCCTAACACTTTTCCGTATCCTCTCCTGTACCCTAAATCTTACAGTTCGCTAACCCTAACCCTAGCCCTAAACATAACTCTCACACCAACCTCACAGCATACCCTAACCTGTACACTAAACTTAACCCGTACAAAAAAACTAACCCATGCCCTCACATGTACTTTGACGGTAACACGTTTCCGTACGCTCCCGTGTACCGTAAACCTTACCCGTTTGCTAACTCTAACCGTAGCCCTAACCCTAACCATAACAACAACCCTACCCATTTCCCTAAACTGTACCCTAATCCTTACCCGTACACTAACACTAATCCATGCCCTAACACGTACCCTGACCCTAACACTTTTCCATACCCACTCCTGTACCCTAAATCTTACCATTCACTAACCCTAACCCTATGTCTAAACCTAACCCTAACCCCAACCCTACACCTAACCCTAACACGTACCCTAATCCGAATCCGTACACTAACACTAACCTGTGCCCTAACATGAACCCTGACCCAAACTCATTTCCATAAGCTCACCTGTACCCTAAATGTTACCTATTCGCTAACCCTAACCCCAACCCTACACCTAAACAAAACCCCAACCCTACACCTTTCCCTAACCCATACCCTAATCCTGACCCGTACACTAACACTAACCCGTGCCCTAACACGTATCCTGACCCTAACACTTTTCCGTATCCTCTCCAGTACCCTAAATCTTACCGTTCGCTAAACCTAGCCCTTTCCCTAAACATAACGCTAACACCCACCTTACTCCATACACTAACCCATACACTAATCTTACCCCGTACACCAAAATGAAGCAATGCCCTCACATGTACTTTGACACTAACACGTTTCCGTACCCTCCTGTGTACCGACAACCTTACCTGTTCGCTAACACTAACCCTAGGTCTAAGCCTAACACTATCCACAACCCTACACAAAATCCTAAGCCGTACCCTAATCCTAATCCGTACAATAACACTAACCTGTGCCCTAACACCAAGCCTGACCTTAACTCGTTTCCATATGCTTACCTGTACCCTGAATGTTACCTATTCGCTAACCCTAACCCTAACCCTAAACCTAACCCTAACCCCAATCCTACACCTTACCCTAATCCGTACTGTAATCCTAACCCGTACCCTATACTAATCCGTGCCCTGACACATACATGGACCATAACACTTTTCTGTAACCTCACCTGTACCCTAAACCTTACATTTCGCCAACCCTAACCGTAGCCCTAAAGCTAAATCTAACTCCAACCCTACACCTTACCCTAACACGTACACTAATCTTAACCCGTACACTAACACTGACCCATTCCCGCAAATGTATTTTGACCCTAAAACATTTCCGTACCCTCCCCTGTAACCTAAACCTTACCCGGTCACTAACCCTAACCCTAGCTCTAAATCTAACCTTAACGCCAAACCTACACCTTACCCTAAACAATACCCTAAACTTAAACCGTACACTGACACTAACCAGTGCCCTGAAACGTACCCTGACCCTAACACTTTTCCATACCCTCACCTGCACGCTAAACCTAATCGTTAGGTAACCCTAACTGTAGACTTAAACCTAACCCTAACACCAACCCTACACCCTATTCTAACCCGTACCCTATATTTAACCCTAACACTAACCCATGCCCTCACACGTACTTTGACACTAAAACGTCTCCATACACTCACATGTACCATAAGCCTTAATCATTCACTAAACCTATCCCTAACCCTAACGCCAACCCTAACCATTACCCTAACCCATACCCTAATCCTAACCATACATTAACACTAACACGTTTCCTAACACATAACCTGACCCAAATGCTTTTCCGTACCCTCAACTGTACCCTAAAACTTACCCGTTCACTAACCCTAAGCCTAGCCCTAAACCTAACCCTAACCCCAACCCCACACCTTACCCTAAACTGTACGCTAATCCTGACACGTACACTGACACTAACAGGTGTCCTAACACATACCCTGACTCTAAAAGGTTTCCGTACCCTCACCTGTACCCTGAACCTTACTGGTTCACTAACCGTAACCTAGCCCTAAACATAACGCTAACACCAACCCTACACTATACCCTAACCTGTACACTAATCTTGACCCATACACCAAAATTATGCAATGCCATCACACGTACTTTGACACTAACAAGTTTCCGTACACTCATGTACCATAAAACTTACCTGTTCGCTAACTCTAACCGTAGCCCTAAACTTAACCCTAACGCCAACCCTACACATTACCCTAACCAGTACCCTAATCCTAACCCATACACTAACACTACACGTGACCTAACAGGTACCCTGACCATAACAGTTTTCCGTACACTCACCTGTACCCTAAACCATACCGTTTGCTATCCTTAACCCTAGACCTAAACGTAAAGCTAAACCCATCCCTAAACCTTACCCTAACGCGTACCCAATCCTAACCAGTACACTAACACTAATCCGTGCCTTAACACTTACCCTGACCCTAACACTTTTCCATACCCACACCTGAACCCTAAACCTTACCATTCACTAACCCTAACCCTAGGTCTAAACCTAAGCCTAAACGCAACCCCAACCCTACACCTAACCCTAACATGTACCGTAATCCTAATCCTTAAACTAACACTAAGCTGTGCCCTAACACGAACCCTGGCCCTAACGCATTTCCATACGCTCACCTGTACTCTAATGTTACCTATTCGCTAACCCTAACACTAGTCCTAAACCTAAACCTAACCCCAACCCTACACCTTACCCTAACCCATACCCTAATCATAACCCATACACTAACACTAACTCGTGCCCTAACACCTACCCTAACCCTACCCCTAACCCTAACCCTAACCCTAACACTAACCCTAACACTAACCCTAAACTTTACCATTTGTTAACCATAACCCAAGCCCCAAACCTAAACCTAACTACAACCCTACTCCTTACCCTAACACGTACACTAATCTTAACCCGTACACTAACACTAACCCAATACCGCACACGTACTTTGACAATAAGACATTTCCATATGCTCAGCTGTAACCTAAACCTTACGCATTCACTAAACTTAACCCCACCCCTAACACTAACCATAACGCCAACCCTACCAATTACCCTAACCCGTACCCTAATCCTAACCTGTAAACCCACACTAAACCCTGCCCTAACACCACTACACTAACACTAATCCGTGCCTTAACACTTACCCTGACCCTAACACTTTTCCGTACCCTTACCTGTAACCTACAGCTTACCGTTCGCTAACCCTAACCCTAGCCCTAAACGTAGACCAAACCCCAACCGTACACCTTACCCTAACCCGTATGCTAATCCTAAGCCATACACTAACACTGACACGTGTCCTAACACATACACTAACCCTAACACTTTTCTGTACCATCACCTGTACCCTAAACCTGACATTTCACTAACCCTAACCCTAGCCATAAAGCTAACCCTAACCCTAACCCCAACCCTAAACCTTACCCAAACCGTACCCTAATCCTAACCAGTATACTAATACTAAGCCATGTCCTGACACGTACCCTGACCCTAACACTTTTCCGTACCCTCACCTGTACCCTAAACCTTACCCATTCGCTAACCCTAACCCTAGCCCTAGCCCTAGCCCTAACCCTAACCCCAACTCTACCCCTTACCCTCACCCGTACCCTAATCCCAACCCATACACTAACATTAACCCATGCCCTAACACGTACCCTGACCCTAACACTTTTCCGTATCCTCTCCTGTACCCTAAATCTTACAGTTCGCTAACCCTAACCCTAGCCCTAAACATAACTCTCACACCAACCTCACAGCATACCCTAACCTGTACACTAAACTTAACCCGTACAAAAAAACTAACCCATGCCCTCACATGTACTTTGACGGTAACACGTTTCCGTACGCTCCCGTGTACCGTAAACCTTACCCGTTTGCTAACTCTAACCGTAGCCCTAACCCTAACCATAACAACAACCCTACCCATTTCCCTAAACTGTACCCTAATCCTTACCCGTACACTAACACTAATCCATGCCCTAACACGTACCCTGACCCTAACACTTTTCCATACCCACTCCTGTACCCTAAATCTTACCATTCACTAACCCTAACCCTATGTCTAAACCTAACCCTAACCCCAACCCTACACCTAACCCTAACACGTACCCTAATCCGAATCCGTACACTAACACTAACCTGTGCCCTAACATGAACCCTGACCCAAACTCATTTCCATAAGCTCACCTGTACCCTAAATGTTACCTATTCGCTAACCCTAACCCCAACCCTACACCTAAACAAAACCCCAACCCTACACCTTTCCCTAACCCATACCCTAATCCTGACCCGTACACTAACACTAACCCGTGCCCTAACACGTATCCTGACCCTAACACTTTTCCGTATCCTCTCCAGTACCCTAAATCTTACCGTTCGCTAAACCTAGCCCTTTCCCTAAACATAACGCTAACACCCACCTTACTCCATACACTAACCCATACACTAATCTTACCCCGTACACCAAAATGAAGCAATGCCCTCACATGTACTTTGACACTAACACGTTTCCGTACCCTCCTGTGTACCGACAACCTTACCTGTTCGCTAACACTAACCCTAGGTCTAAGCCTAACACTATCCACAACCCTACACAAAATCCTAAGCCGTACCCTAATCCTAATCCGTACAATAACACTAACCTGTGCCCTAACACCAAGCCTGACCTTAACTCGTTTCCATATGCTTACCTGTACCCTGAATGTTACCTATTCGCTAACCCTAACCCTAACCCTAAACCTAACCCTAACCCCAATCCTACACCTTACCCTAATCCGTACTGTAATCCTAACCCGTACCCTATACTAATCCGTGCCCTGACACATACATGGACCATAACACTTTTCTGTAACCTCACCTGTACCCTAAACCTTACATTTCGCCAACCCTAACCGTAGCCCTAAAGCTAAATCTAACTCCAACCCTACACCTTACCCTAACACGTACACTAATCTTAACCCGTACACTAACACTGACCCATTCCCGCAAATGTATTTTGACCCTAAAACATTTCCGTACCCTCCCCTGTAACCTAAACCTTACCCGGTCACTAACCCTAACCCTAGCTCTAAATCTAACCTTAACGCCAAACCTACACCTTACCCTAAACAATACCCTAAACTTAAACCGTACACTGACACTAACCAGTGCCCTGAAACGTACCCTGACCCTAACACTTTTCCATACCCTCACCTGCACGCTAAACCTAATCGTTAGGTAACCCTAACTGTAGACTTAAACCTAACCCTAACACCAACCCTACACCCTATTCTAACCCGTACCCTATATTTAACCCTAACACTAACCCATGCCCTCACACGTACTTTGACACTAAAACGTCTCCATACACTCACATGTACCATAAGCCTTAATCATTCACTAAACCTATCCCTAACCCTAACGCCAACCCTAACCATTACCCTAACCCATACCCTAATCCTAACCATACATTAACACTAACACGTTTCCTAACACATAACCTGACCCAAATGCTTTTCCGTACCCTCAACTGTACCCTAAAACTTACCCGTTCACTAACCCTAAGCCTAGCCCTAAACCTAACCCTAACCCCAACCCCACACCTTACCCTAAACTGTACGCTAATCCTGACACGTACACTGACACTAACAGGTGTCCTAACACATACCCTGACTCTAAAAGGTTTCCGTACCCTCACCTGTACCCTGAACCTTACTGGTTCACTAACCGTAACCTAGCCCTAAACATAACGCTAACACCAACCCTACACTATACCCTAACCTGTACACTAATCTTGACCCATACACCAAAATTATGCAATGCCATCACACGTACTTTGACACTAACACGTATCCGTACACTCATGTACCATAAAACTTACCTGTTCGCTAACTCTAACCGTAGCCCTAAACTTAACCCTAACGCCAACCCTACACATTACCCTAACCCGTACCCTAATCCTAACCCATACACTAACACTACACGTGCCCTAACAGGTACCCTGACCATAACAGTTTTCCGTACACTCACCTGTACCCTAAACCATACCGTTTGCTATCCTTAACCCTAGACCTAAACGTAAAGCTAACCCCATCCCTGAACCTTACCCTAACGCGTACCCAATCCTAACCAGTACACTAACACTAATCCGTGCCTTAACACTTACCCTGACCCTAACACTTTTCCATACCCACACCTGAACCCTAAACCTTACCATTCACTAACCCTAACCCTAGGTCTAAAGCTAACCCTAAACGCAACCCCAACCCTACACCTAACCCTAACATGTACCGTAATCCTAATCCTTAAACTAACACTAAGCTGTGCCCTAACACGAACCCTCGCCCTAACGCATTTCCATACGCTCACCTGTCCTCTAATGTTACCTATTCGCTAACCCTAACACTAGTCCTAAACATAAACCTAATCCCAACCCTACACCTTACCCTAACCCATACCCTAATCATAACCTATACACTAACACTAACTCGTGCCCTAACACCTACCCTAACCCTACCCCTAACCCTACCCCTAACCCTAACCCTAACCCTAACACTAACCCTAACACTAACGCTAAACTTTACCATTTGTTAACCATAACCCAAGCCCCAAACCTAAACCTAACTACAACCCTACTCCTTACCCTAACATGTACACTAATCTTAACCCGTACACTAACACTAACCCAATACCGCACACGTACTTTGACAATAAGACATTTCCATATGCTCAGCTGTAACCTAAACCTTACGCATTCACTAAACTTAACCCCACCCCTAACACTAACCATAACGCCAACCCTACCAATTACCCTAATCCGTACCCTAATCCTAACCTGTAAACCCACACTAAACCCTGCCCTAATACGTACCCTGATCCTAACACTTTTCCGTAACCTTACCTGTAACCTACACCTTACCGTTCGCTAACCCTAACCCTAGCCCTAAACGTAGACCAAACCCCAACCGTACACCTTACCCTAACCCGTATGCTAATCCTAAGCCATACACTAACACTGACACGTGTCCTAACACATACACTAACCCTAACACTTTTCTGTACCATCACCTGTACCCTAAACCTGACATTTCGCTAACCCTAACCCTAGCCATAAAGCTAACCCTAACCCTAACCCCAACCCTAAACCTTACCCAAACCGTACCCTAATCCTAACCAGTATACTAATACTAAGCCATGTCCTGACACGTACCCTGACCCTAACACTTTTCCGTACCCTCACCTGTACCCTAAACCTTACCCATTCGCTAACCCTAACCCTAGCCCTAGCCCTAGCCCTAACCCTAACCCCAACTCTACCCCTTACCCTCACCCGTACCCTAATCCCAACCCATACACTAACATTAACCCATGCCCTAACACGTACCCTGACCCTAACACTTTTCCGTATCCTCTCCTGTACCCTAAATCTTACAGTTCGCTAACCCTAACCCTAGCCCTAAACAGAACTCTCACACCAACCTCACAGCATACCCTAACCTGTACACTAAACTTAACCCGTACAAAAAAACTAACCCATGCCCTCACATGTACTTTGACGGTAACACGTTTCCGTACGCTCCCGTGTACCGTAAACCTTACCCGTTTGCTAACTCTAACCCTAGCCCTAACCCTAACCATAACAACAACCCTACCCATTTCCCTAACCTGTATCCTAATCCTTACCCGTACACTAACACTAATCCATGCCCTAACACGTACCCTGACCCTAACACTTTTCCATACCCACTCCTGTACCCTAAATCTTACCATTCACTAACCCTAACCCTATGTCTAAACCTAACCCTAACCCCAACCCTACACCTAACCCTTACACGTACCCTAATCCGAATCCGTACACTAACACTAACCTGTGCCCTAACATGAACCCTGACCCTAACTCGTTTCCATTAGCTCACCTGTACCCTAAATGTTACCTATTCGCTAACCCTAACCCCAACCCTACTCCTAAACATAACCCCAACCCTACACCTTTCCCTAACCCATACCCTAATCCTGACCCGTACACTAACACTAACCCGTGCCCTAACACGTACCCTGACCCTAACACTTTTCCGTATCCTCTCCAGTACCCTAAATCTTACCGTTCGCTAAACCTAGCCCTTTCCCTAAACATAACGCTAACACCCACCTTACACCATACACTAACCCATACACTAATCTTACCCCGTACACCAAAATGAAACAATGCCCTCACATGTACTTTGACACTAACACGTTTCCGTACCCTCCTGTGTACCGACAACCTTACCTGTTCGCTAACACTAACCCTAGGTCTAAGCCTAACACTATCCACAACCCTACACAAAATCCTAAGCCGTACCCTAATCCTAATCCGTACAATAACACTAACCTGTGCCGTAACACCAAGCCTGACCCTAACTCGTTTCCATATGCTTACCTGTACCCTGAATGTTACCTATTCGCTAACCTTAACCCTAACCCTAAACCTAACCCTAAACCCAATCCTACACCTTACCCTAATCCGTACTGTAATCCTAACCCGTACCCTATACTAATCCGTGCCCTGACACATACATGGACCATAACACTTTTCTGTAACCTCACCTGTACCCTAAACCTTACATTTCGCCAACACTAACCGTAGCCCTAAAGCTAAATCTAACTCCAACCCTACACCTTACCCTAACACGTACACTAATCTTAACCCGTAAACTAACACTGACCCATTCCCGCAAATGTATTTTGACCCTAAAACATTTCCGTACCCTCCCCTGTAACCTAAACCTTACCCGGTCGCTAACCCTAACCCTAGCTCTAAATCTAACCTTAACGCCAACCCTACACCTTACCCTAAACAATACCCTAAACCTAAACCGTACACTGACACTAACCAGTGCCCTGAAACGTACCCTGACCCTAACACTTTTCCATACCCTCACCTGCACGCTAAACCTAATCGTTAGGTAACCCTAACTGTAGACTTAAACCTAACCCTAACACCAAACCTACACCCTATTCTAACCCGTACCCTATATTTAACCCTAACACTAACCCATGCCCTCACACGTACTTTGACACTAAAACGTCTCCATACACTCACATGTACCATAAGCCTTAATCATTCACTAAACCTATCCCTAACCCTAACGCCAACCCTAACCATTACCCTAACCCATACCCTAATCCTAACCATACATTAACACTAACACGTTTCCTAACACATAACCTGACCCAAATGCTTTTCCGTACCCTCAACTGTACCCTAAAACTTACCCGTTCACTAACCCTAAGCCTAGCCCTAAACCTAACCCTAACCCCAACCCCACACCTTACCCTAAACTGTACGCTAATCCTGACACGTACACTGACACTAACAGGTGTCCTAACACATACCCTGACTCTAAAAGGTTTCCGTACCCTCACCTGTACCCTGAACCTTACTGGTTCACTAACCGTAACCTAGCCCTAAACATAACGCTAACACCAACCCTACACTATACCCTAACCTGTACACTAATCTTGACCCATACACCAAAATTATGCAATGCCATCACACGTACTTTGACACTAACAAGTTTCCGTACACTCATGTACCATAAAACTTACCTGTTCGCTAACTCTAACCGTAGCCCTAAACTTAACCCTAACGCCAACCCTACACATTACCCTAACCCGTACCCTAATCCTAACCCATACACTAACACTACACGTGACCTAACAGGTACCCTGACCATAACAGTTTTCCGTACACTCACCTGTACCCTAAACCATACCGTTTGCTATCCTTAACCCTAGACCTAAACGTAAAGCTAAACCCATCCCTAAACCTTACCCTAACGCGTACCCAATCCTAACCAGTACACTAACACTAATCCGTGCCTTAACACTTACCCTGACCCTAACACTTTTCCATACCCACACCTGAACCCTAAACCTTACCATTCACTAACCCTAACCCTAGGTCTAAACCTAAGCCTAAACGCAACCCCAACCCTACACCTAACCCTAACATGTACCGTAATCCTAATCCTTAAACTAACACTAAGCTGTGCCCTAACACGAACCCTCGCCCTAACGCATTTCCATACGCTCACCTGTCCTCTAATGTTACCTATTCGCTAACCCTAACACTAGTCCTAAACATAAACCTAATCCCAACCCTACACCTTACCCTAACCCATACCCTAATCATAACCTATACACTAACACTAACTCGTGCCCTAACACCTACCCTAACCCTACCCCTAACCCTACCCCTAACCCTAACCCTAACCCTAACACTAACCCTAACACTAACGCTAAACTTTACCATTTGTTAACCATAACCCAAGCCCCAAACCTAAACCTAACTACAACCCTACTCCTTACCCTAACATGTACACTAATCTTAACCCGTACACTAACACTAACCCAATACCGCACACGTACTTTGACAATAAGACATTTCCATATGCTCAGCTGTAACCTAAACCTTACGCATTCACTAAACTTAACCCCACCCCTAACACTAACCATAACGCCAACCCTACCAATTACCCTAATCCGTACCCTAATCCTAACCTGTAAACCCACACTAAACCCTGCCCTAATACGTACCCTGATCCTAACACTTTTCCGTAACCTTACCTGTAACCTACACCTTACCGTTCGCTAACCCTAACCCTAGCCCTAAACGTAGACCAAACCCCAACCGTACACCTTACCCTAACCCGTATGCTAATCCTAAGCCATACACTAACACTGACACGTGTCCTAACACATACACTAACCCTAACACTTTTCTGTACCATCACCTGTACCCTAAACCTGACATTTCGCTAACCCTAACCCTAGCCATAAAGCTAACCCTAACCCTAACCCCAACCCTAAACCTTACCCAAACCGTACCCTAATCCTAACCAGTATACTAATACTAAGCCATGTCCTGACACGTACCCTGACCCTAACACTTTTCCGTACCCTCACCTGTACCCTAAACCTTACCCATTCGCTAACCCTAACCCTAGCCCTAGCCCTAGCCCTAACCCTAACCCCAACTCTACCCCTTACCCTCACCCGTACCCTAATCCCAACCCATACACTAACATTAACCCATGCCCTAACACGTACCCTGACCCTAACACTTTTCCGTATCCTCTCCTGTACCCTAAATCTTACAGTTCGCTAACCCTAACCCTAGCCCTAAACAGAACTCTCACACCAACCTCACAGCATACCCTAACCTGTACACTAAACTTAACCCGTACAAAAAAACTAACCCATGCCCTCACATGTACTTTGACGGTAACACGTTTCCGTACGCTCCCGTGTACCGTAAACCTTACCCGTTTGCTAACTCTAACCCTAGCCCTAACCCTAACCATAACAACAACCCTACCCATTTCCCTAACCTGTATCCTAATCCTTACCCGTACACTAACACTAATCCATGCCCTAACACGTACCCTGACCCTAACACTTTTCCATACCCACTCCTGTACCCTAAATCTTACCATTCACTAACCCTAACCCTATGTCTAAACCTAACCCTAACCCCAACCCTACACCTAACCCTTACACGTACCCTAATCCGAATCCGTACACTAACACTAACCTGTGCCCTAACATGAACCCTGACCCTAACTCGTTTCCATTAGCTCACCTGTACCCTAAATGTTACCTATTCGCTAACCCTAACCCCAACCCTACTCCTAAACATAACCCCAACCCTACACCTTTCCCTAACCCATACCCTAATCCTGACCCGTACACTAACACTAACCCGTGCCCTAACACGTACCCTGACCCTAACACTTTTCCGTATCCTCTCCAGTACCCTAAATCTTACCGTTCGCTAAACCTAGCCCTTTCCCTAAACATAACGCTAACACCCACCTTACACCATACACTAACCCATACACTAATCTTACCCCGTACACCAAAATGAAACAATGCCCTCACATGTACTTTGACACTAACACGTTTCCGTACCCTCCTGTGTACCGACAACCTTACCTGTTCGCTAACACTAACCCTAGGTCTAAGCCTAACACTATCCACAACCCTACACAAAATCCTAAGCCGTACCCTAATCCTAATCCGTACAATAACACTAACCTGTGCCGTAACACCAAGCCTGACCCTAACTCGTTTCCATATGCTTACCTGTACCCTGAATGTTACCTATTCGCTAACCTTAACCCTAACCCTAAACCTAACCCTAAACCCAATCCTACACCTTACCCTAATCCGTACTGTAATCCTAACCCGTACCCTATACTAATCCGTGCCCTGACACATACATGGACCATAACACTTTTCTGTAACCTCACCTGTACCCTAAACCTTACATTTCGCCAACACTAACCGTAGCCCTAAAGCTAAATCTAACTCCAACCCTACACCTTACCCTAACACGTACACTAATCTTAACCCGTAAACTAACACTGACCCATTCCCGCAAATGTATTTTGACCCTAAAACATTTCCGTACCCTCCCCTGTAACCTAAACCTTACCCGGTCGCTAACCCTAACCCTAGCTCTAAATCTAACCTTAACGCCAACCCTACACCTTACCCTAAACAATACCCTAAACCTAAACCGTACACTGACACTAACCAGTGCCCTGAAACGTACCCTGACCCTAACACTTTTCCATACCCTCACCTGCACGCTAAACCTAATCGTTAGGTAACCCTAACTGTAGACTTAAACCTAACCCTAACACCAAACCTACACCCTATTCTAACCCGTACCCTATATTTAACCCTAACACTAACCCATGCCCTCACACGTACTTTGACACTAAAACGTCTCCATACACTCACATGTACCATAAGCCTTAATCATTCACTAAACCTATCCCTAACCCTAACGCCAACCCTAACCATTACCCTAACCCATACCCTAATCCTAACCATACATTAACACTAACACGTTTCCTAACACATAACCTGACCCAAATGCTTTTCCGTACCCTCAACTGTACCCTAAAACTTACCCGTTCACTAACCCTAAGCCTAGCCCTAAACCTAACCCTAACCCCAACCCCACACCTTACCCTAAACTGTACGCTAATCCTGACACGTACACTGACACTAACAGGTGTCCTAACACATACCCTGACTCTAAAAGGTTTCCGTACCCTCACCTGTACCCTGAACCTTACTGGTTCACTAACCGTAACCTAGCCCTAAACATAACGCTAACACCAACCCTACACTATACCCTAACCTGTACACTAATCTTGACCCATACACCAAAATTATGCAATGCCATCACACGTACTTTGACACTAACAAGTTTCCGTACACTCATGTACCATAAAACTTACCTGTTCGCTAACTCTAACCGTAGCCCTAAACTTAACCCTAACGCCAACCCTACACATTACCCTAACCCGTACCCTAATCCTAACCCATACACTAACACTACACGTGACCTAACAGGTACCCTGACCATAACAGTTTTCCGTACACTCACCTGTACCCTAAACCATACCGTTTGCTATCCTTAACCCTAGACCTAAACGTAAAGCTAAACCCATCCCTAAACCTTACCCTAACGCGTACCCAATCCTAACCAGTACACTAACACTAATCCGTGCCTTAACACTTACCCTGACCCTAACACTTTTCCATACCCACACCTGAACCCTAAACCTTACCATTCACTAACCCTAACCCTAGGTCTAAACCTAAGCCTAAACGCAACCCCAACCCTACACCTAACCCTAACATGTACCGTAATCCTAATCCTTAAACTAACACTAAGCTGTGCCCTAACACGAACCCTGGCCCTAACGCATTTCCATACGCTCACCTGTACTCTAATGTTACCTATTCGCTAACCCTAACACTAGTCCTAAACCTAAACCTAACCCCAACCCTACACCTTACCCTAACCCATACCCTAATCATAACCCATACACTAACACTAAATCGTGCCCTAACACCTACCCTAACCCTACCCCTAACCCTAACCCTAACCCTAACACTAACCCTAACACTAACCCTAAACTTTACCATTTGTTAACCATAACCCAAGCCCCAAACCTAAACCTAACTACAACCCTACTCCTTACCCTAACACGTACACTAATCTTAACCCGTACACTAACACTAACCCAATACCGCACACGTACTTTGACAATAAGACATTTCCATATGCTCAGCTGTAACCTAAACCTTACGCATTCACTAAACTTAACCCCACCCCTAACACTAACCATAACGCCAACCCTACCAATTACCCTAACCCGTACCCTAATCCTAACCTGTAAACCCACACTAAACCCTGCCCTAACACCACTACACTAACACTAATCCGTGCCTTAACACTTACCCTGACCCTAACACTTTTCCGTACCCTTACCTGTAACCTACACCTTACCGTTCGCTAACCCTAACCCTAGCCCTAAACGTAGACCAAACCCCAACCGTACACCTTACCCTAACCCGTATGCTAATCCTAAGCCATACACTAACACTGACACGTGTCCTAACACATACACTAACCCTAACACTTTTCTGTACCATCACCTGTACCCTAAACCTGACATATCACTAACCCTAACCCTAGCCATAAAGCTAACCCTAACCCTAACCCCAACCCTAAACCTTACCCAAACCGTACCCTAATCCTAACCAGTATACTAATACTAAGCCATGTCCTGACACGTACCCTGACCCTAACACTTTTCCGTACCCTCACCTGTACCCTAAACCTTACCCATTCGCTAACCCTAACCCTAGCCCTAGCCCTAGCCCTAACCCTAACCCCAACTCTACCCCTTACCCTCACCCGTACCCTAATCCCAACCCATACACTAACATTAACCCATGCCCTAACACGTACCCTGACCCTAACACTTTTCCGTATCCTCTCCTGTACCCTAAATCTTACAGTTCGCTAACCCTAACCCTAGCCCTAAACATAACTCTCACACCAACCTCACAGCATACCCTAACCTGTACACTAAACTTAACCCGTACAAAAAAACTAACCCATGCCCTCACATGTACTTTGACGGTAACACGTTTCCGTACGCTCCCGTGTACCGTAAACCTTACCCGTTTGCTAACTCTAACCGTAGCCCTAACCCTAACCATAACAACAACCCTACCCATTTCCCTAAACTGTACCCTAATCCTTACCCGTACACTAACACTAATCCATGCCCTAACACGTACCCTGACCCTAACACTTTTCCATACCCACTCCTGTACCCTAAATCTTACCATTCACTAACCCTAACCCTATGTCTAAACCTAACCCTAACCCCAACCCTACACCTAACCCTAACACGTACCCTAATCCGAATCCGTACACTAACACTAACCTGTGCCCTAACATGAACCCTGACCCAAACTCATTTCCATAAGCTCACCTGTACCCTAAATGTTACCTATTCGCTAACCCTAACCCCAACCCTACACCTAAACATAACCCCAACCCTACACCTTTCCCTAACCCATACCCTAATCCTGACCCGTACACTAACACTAACCCGTGCCCTAACACGTACCCTGACCCTAACACTTTTCCGTATCCTCTCCAGTACCCTAAATCTTACCGTTCGCTAAACCTAGCCCTTTCCCTAAACATAACACTAACACCCACCTTACTCCATACACGAACCCATACACTAATCTTACCCCGTACACCAAAATGAAGCAATGCCCTCACATGTACTTTGACACTAACACGTTTCCGTACCCTCCTGTGTACCGACAACCTTACCTGTTCGCTAACACTAACCCTAGGTCTAAGCCTAACACTATCCACAACCCTACACCAAATCCTAAGCCGTACCCTAATCCTAATCCGTACAATAACACTAACCTGTGCCCTAACACCAAGCCTGACCCTAACTCGTTTCCATATGCTTACCTGTACCCTGAATGTTACCTATTCGCTAACCCTAACCCTAACCCTAAACCTAACCCTAACCCCAATCCTACACCTTACCCTAATCCGTACTGTAATCCTAACCCGTACCCTATACTAATCCGTGCCCTGACACATACATGGACCATAACACTTTTCTGTAACCTCACCTGTACCCTAAACCTTACATTTCGCCAACCCTAACCGTAGCCCTAAAGCTAAATCTAACTCCAACCCTACACCTTACCCTAACACGTACACTAATCTTAACCCGTACACTAACACTGACCCATTCCCGCAAATGTATTTTGACCCTAAAACATTTCCGTACCCTCCCCTGTAACCTAAACCTTACCCGGTCGCTAACCCTAACCCTAGCTCTAAATCTAACCTTAACGCCAAACCTACACCTTACCCTAAACAATACCCTAAACTTAAACCGTACACTGACACTAACCAGTGCCCTGAAACGTACCCTGACCCTAACACTTTTCCATACCCTCACCTGCACGCTAAACCTAATCGTTAGGTAACCCTAACTGTAGACTTAAACCTAACCCTAACACCAACCCTACACCCTATTCTAACCCGTACCCTATATTTAACCCTAACACTAACCCATGCCCTCACACGTACTTTGACACTAAAACGTCTCCATACACTCACATGTACCATAAGCCTTAATCATTCACTAAACCTATCCCTAACCCTAACGCCAACCCTAACCATTACCCTAACCCATACCCTAATCCTAACCATACATTAACACTAACACGTTTCCTAACACATAACCTGACCCAAATGCTTTTCCGTACCCTCAACTGTACCCTAAAACTTACCCGTTCACTAACCCTAAGCCTAGCCCTAAACCCAACCCTAACCCCAACCCCACACCTTACCCTAAACTGTACGCTAATCCTGACACGTACACTGACACTAACAGGTGTCCTAACACATACCCTGACTCTAAAAGGTTTCCGTACCCTCACCTGTACCCTGAACCTTACTGGTTCACTAACCGTAACCTAGCCCTAAACATAACGCTAACACCAACCCTACACTATACCCTAACCTGTACACTAATCTTGACCCATACACCAAAATTATGCAATGCCATCACACGTACTTTGACACTAACACGTATCCGTACACTCATGTACCATAAAACTTACCTGTTCGCTAACTCTAACCGTAGCCCTAAACTTAACCCTAACGCCAACCCTACACATTACCCTAACCCGTACCCTAATCCTAACCCATACACTAACACTACACGTGCCCTAACAGGTACCCTGACCATAAAAGTTTTCCGTACACTCACCTGTACCCTAAACCATACCGTTTGCTATCCTTAACCCTAGACCTAAACGTAAAGCTAACCCCATCCCTGAACCTTACCCTAACGCGTACCCAATCCTAACCAGTACACTAACACTAATCCGTGCCTTAACACTTATCCTGACCCTAACACTTTTCCATACCCACACCAGAACCCTAAACCTTACCATTCACTAACCCTAACCCTAGGTCTAAACCTAACCCTAAACGCAACCCCAACCCTACACCTAACCCTAACATGTACCGTAATCCTAATCCTTAAACTAACACTAAGCTGTGCCCTAACACGAACCCTGGCCCTAACGCATTTCCATACGCTCACCTGTACTCTAATGTTACCTATTCGCTAACCCTAACACTAGTCCTAAACATAAACCTAATCCCAACCCTACACCTTACCCTAACCCATACCCTAATCATAACCTATACACTAACACTAACTCGTGCCCTAACACCTACCCTAACCCTACCCCTAATCCTACCCCTAACCCTAACCCTAACCCTAACACTAACCCTAACAATAACGCTAAACTTTACCATTTGTTAACCATAACCCAAGCCCCAAACCTAAACCTAACTACAACCCTACTCCTTACCCTAACATGTACACTAATCTTAACCCGTACACTAACACTAACCCAATACCGCACACGTACTTTGACAATAAGACATTTCCATATGCTCAGCTGTAACCTAAACCTTACGCATTCACTAAAGTTAACCCCACCCCTAACACTAACCATAATGCCAACCCTACCAATTACCCTAATCCGTACCCTAATCCTAACCTGTAAACCCACACTAAACCCTGCCCTAACACGTACCCTGACCCTAACACTTTTCCGTAACCTTACCTGTAACCTACACCTTACCGTTCGCTAACCCTAACCCTAGCCCTAAACGTAGACCAAACCCCAACCGTACACCTTACCCTAACCCGTATGCTAATCCTAAGCCATACACTAACACTGACACGTGTCCTAACACATACACTAACCCTAACACTTTCTGTACCATCACCTGTACCCTAAACCTGACATTTCGCTAACCCTAACCCTAGCCATAAAGCTAACCCTAACCCTAACCCCAACCCTAAACCTTACCCAAACCGTACCCTAATCCTAACCAGTATACTAATACTAAGCCATGTCCTGACACGTACCCTGACCCTAACACTTTTCCGTACCCTCACCTGTACCCTAAACCTTACCCATTCGCTAACCCTAACCCTAGCCCTAGCCCTAGCCCTAACCCTAACCCCAACTCTACCCCTTACCCTCACCCGTACCCTAATCCCAACCCATACACTAACATTAACCCATGCCCTAACACGTACCCTGACCCTAACACTTTTCCGTATCCTCTCCTGTACCCTAAATCTTACAGTTCGCTAACCCTAACCCTAGCCCTAAACAGAACTCTCACACCAACCTCACAGCATACCCTAACCTGTACACTAAACTTAACCCGTACAAAAAAACTAACCCATGCCCTCACATGTACTTTGACGGTAACACGTTTCCGTACGCTCCCGTGTACCGTAAACCTTACCCGTTTGCTAACTCTAACCCTAGCCCTAACCCTAACCATAACAACAACCCTACCCATTTCCTTAACCTGTATCCTAATCCTTACCCGTACACTAACACTAATCCATGCCCTAACACGTACCCTGACCCTAACACTTTTCCATACCCACTCCTGTACCCTAAATCTTACCATTCACTAACCCTAACCCTATGTCTAAACCTAACCCTAACCCCAACCCTACACCTAACCCTTACACGTACCCTAATCCGAATCCGTACACTAACACTAACCTGTGCCCTAACATGAACCCTGACCCTAACTCGTTTCCATTAGCTCACCTGTACCCTAAATGTTACCTATTCGCTAACCCTAACCCCAACCCTACTCCTAAACATAACCCCAACCCTACACCTTTCCCTAACCCATACCCTAATCCTGACCCGTACACTAACACTAACCCGTGCCCTAACACGTACCCTGACCCTAACACTTTTCCGTATCCTCTCCAGTACCCTAAATCTTACCGTTCGCTAAACCTAGCCCTTTCCCTAAACATAACGCTAACACCCACCTTACACCATACACTAACCCATACACTAATCTTACCCCGTACACCAAAATGAAACAATGCCCTCACATGTACTTTGACACTAACACGTTTCCGTACCCTCCTGTGTACCGACAACCTTACCTGTTCGCTAACACTAACCCTAGGTCTAAGCCTAACACTATCCACAACCCTACACAAAATCCTAAGCCGTACCCTAATCCTAATCCGTACAATAACACTAACCTGTGCCGTAACACCAAGCCTGACCCTAACTCGTTTCCATATGCTTACCTGTACCCTGAATGTTACCTATTCGCTAACCTTAACCCTAACCCTAAACCTAACCCTAAACCCAATCCTACACCTTACCCTAATCCGTACTGTAATCCTAACCCGTACCCTATACTAATCCGTGCCCTGACACATACATGGACCATAACACTTTTCTGTAACCTCACCTGTACCCTAAACCTTACATTTCGCCAACACTAACCGTAGCCCTAAAGCTAAATCTAACTCCAACCCTACACCTTACCCTAACACGTACACTAATCTTAACCCGTACACTAACACTGACCCATTCCCGCAAATGTATTTTGACCCTAAAACATTTCCGTACCCTCCCCTGTAACCTAAACCTTACCCGGTCGCTAACCCTAACCCTAGCTCTAAATCTAACCTTAACGCCAACCCTACACCTTACCCTAAACAATACCCTAAACCTAAACCGTACACTGACACTAACCAGTGCCCTGAAACGTACCCTGACCCTAACACTTTTCCATACCCTCACCTGCACGCTAAACCTAATCGTTAGGTAACCCTAACTGTAGACTTAAACCTAACCCTAACACCAAACCTACACCCTATTCTAACCCGTACCCTATATTTAACCCTAACACTAACCCATGCCCTCACACGTACTTTGACACTAAAACGTCTCCATACACTCACATGTACCATAAGCCTTAATCATTCACTAAACCTATCCCTAACCCTAACGCCAACCCTAACCATTACCCTAACCCATACCCTAATCCTAACCATACATTAACACTAACACGTTTCCTAACACATAACCTGACCCAAATGCTTTTCCGTACCCTCAACTGTACCCTAAAACTTACCCGTTCACTAACCCTAAGCCTAGCCCTAAACCTAACCCTAACCCCAACCCCACACCTTACCCTAAACTGTACGCTAATCCTGACACGTACACTGACACTAACAGGTGTCCTAGCACATACCCTGACTCTAAAAGGTTTCCGTACCCTCACCTGTACCCTGAACCTTACTGGTTCACTAACCGTAACCTAGCCCTAAACATAACGCTAACACCAACCCTACACTATACCCTAACCTGTACACTAATCTTGACCCATACACCAAAATTATGCAATGCCATCACACGTACTTTGACACTAACAAGTTTCCGTACACTCATGTACCATAAAACTTACCTGTTCGCTAACTCTAACCGTAGCCCTAAACTTAACCCTAACGCCAACCCTACACATTACCCTAACCCGTACCCTAATCCTAACCCATACACTAACACTACACGTGACCTAACAGGTACCCTGACCATAACAGTTTTCCGTACACTCACCTGTACCCTAAACCATACCGTTTGCTATCCTTAACCCTAGACCTAAACGTAAAGCTAAACCCATCCCTAAACCTTACCCTAACGCGTACCCAATCCTAACCAGTACACTAACACTAATCCGTGCCTTAACACTTACCCTGACCCTAACACTTTTCCATACCCACACCTGAACCCTAAACCTTACCATTCACTAACCCTAACCCTAGGTCTAAACCTAAGCCTAAACGCAACCCCAACCCTACACCTAACCCTAACATGTACCGTAATCCTAATCCTTAAACTAACACTAAGCTGTGCCCTAACACAAACCCTGGCCCTAACGCATTTCCATACGCTCACCTGTACTCTAATGTTACCTATTCGCTAACCCTAACACTAGTCCTAAACCTAAACCTAACCCCAACCCTACACCTTACCCTAACCCATACCCTAATCATAACCCATACACTAACACTAACTCGTGCCCTAACACCTACCCTAACCCTACCCCTAACCCTAACCCTAACCCTAACACTAACCCTAACACTAACCCTAAACTTTACCATTTGTTAACCATAACCCAAGCCCCAAACCTAAACCTAACTACAACCCTACTCCTTACCCTAACACGTACACTAATCTTAACCCGTACACTAACACTAACCCAATACCGCACACGTACTTTGACAATAAGACATTTCCATATGCTCAGCTGTAACCTAAACCTTACGCATTCACTAAACTTAACCCCACCCCTAACACTAACCATAACGCCAACCCTACCAATTACCCTAACCCGTACCCTAATCCTAACCTGTAAACCCACACTAAACCCTGCCCTAACACCACTACACTAACACTAATCCGTGCCTTAACACTTACCCTGACCCTAACACTTTTCCGTACCCTTACCTGTAACCTACACCTTACCGTTCGCTAACCCTAACCCTAGCCCTAAACGTAGACCAAACCCCAACCGTACACCTTACCCTAACCCGTATGCTAATCCTAAGCCATACACTAACACTGACACGTGTCCTAACACATACACTAACCCTAACACTTTTCTGTACCATCACCTGTACCCTAAACCTGACATTTCACTAACCCTAACCCTAGCCATAAAGCTAACCCTAACCCTAACCCCAACCCTAAACCTTACCCAAACCGTACCCTAATCCTAACCAGTATACTAATACTAAGCCATGTCCTGACACGTACCCTGACCCTAACACTTTTCCGTACCCTCACCTGTACCCTAAACCTTACCCATTCGCTAACCCTAACCCTAGCCCTAGCCCTAGCCCTAACCCTAACCCCAACTCTACCCCTTACCCTCACCCGTACCCTAATCCCAACCCATACACTAACATTAACCCATGCCCTAACACGTACCCTGACCCTAACACTTTTCCGTATCCTCTCCTGTACCCTAAATCTTACAGTTCGCTAACCCTAACCCTAGCCCTAAACATAACTCTCACACCAACCTCACAGCATACCCTAACCTGTACACTAAACTTAACCCCTACAAAAAAACTAACCCATGCCCTCACATGTACTTTGACGGTAACACGTTTCCGTACGCTCCCGTGTACCGTAAACCTTACCCGTTTGCTAACTCTAACCGTAGCCCTAACCCTAACCATAACAACAACCCTACCCATTTCCCTAAACTGTACCCTAATCCTTACCCGTACACTAACACTAATCCATGCCCTAACACGTACCCTGACCCTAACACTTTTCCATACCCACTCCTGTACCCTAAATCTTACCATTCACTAACCCTAACCCTATGTCTAAACCTAACCCTAACCCCAACCCTACACCTAACCCTAACACGTACCCTAATCCGAATCCGTACACTAACACTAACCTGTGCCCTAACATGAACCCTGACCCAAACTCATTTCCATAAGCTCACCTGTACCCTAAATGTTACCTATTCGCTAACCCTAACCCCAACCCTACACCTAAACATAACCCCAACCCTACACCTTTCCCTAACCCATACCCTAATCCTGACCCGTACACTAACACTAACCCGTGCCCTAACACGTACCCTGACCCTAACACTTTTCCGTATCCTCTCCAGTACCCTAAATCTTACCGTTCGCTAAACCTAGCCCTTTCCCTAAACATAACGCTAACACCCACCTTACTCCATACACTAACCCATACACTAATCTTACCCCGTACACCAAAATGAAGCAATGCCCTCACATGTACTTTGACACTAACACGTTTCCGTACCCTCCTGTGTACCGACAACCTTACCTGTTCGCTAACACTAACCCTAGGTCTAAGCCTAACACTATCCACAACCCTACACAAAATCCTAAGCCGTACCCTAATCCTAATCCGTACAATAACACTAACCTGTGCCCTAACACCAAGCCTGACCCTAACTCGTTTCCATATGCTTACCTGTACCCTGAATGTTACCTATTCGCTAACCCTAACCCTAACCCTAAACCTAACCCTAACCCCAATCCTACACCTTACCCTAATCCGTACTGTAATCCTAACCCGTACCCTATACTAATCCGTGCCCTGACACATACATGGACCATAACACTTTTCTGTAACCTCACCTGTACCCTAAACCTTACATTTCGCCAACCCTAACCGTAGCCCTAAAGCTAAATCTAACTCCAACCCTACACCTTACCCTAACACGTACACTAATCTTAACCCGTACACTAACACTGACCCATTCCCGCAAATGTATTTTGACCCTAAAACATTTCCGTACCCTCCCCTGTAACCTAAACCTTACCCGGTCGCTAACCCTAACCCTAGCTCTAAATCTAACCTTAACGCCAAACCTACACCTTACCCTAAACAATACCCTAAACTTAAACCGTACACTGACACTAACCAGTGCCCTGAAACGTACCCTGACCCTAACACTTTTCCATACCCTCACCTGCACGCTAAACCTAATCGTTAGGTAACCCTAACTGTAGACTTAAACCTAACCCTAACACCAACCCTACACCCTATTCTAACCCGTACCCTATATTTAACCCTAACACTAACCCATGCCCTCACACGTACTTTGACACTAAAACGTCTCCATACACTCACATGTACCATAAGCCTTAATCATTCACTAAACCTATCCCTAACCCTAACGCCAACCCTAACCATTACCCTAACCCATACCCTAATCCTAACCATACATTAACACTAACACGTTTCCTAACACATAACCTGACCCAAATGCTTTTCCGTACCCTCAACTGTACCCTAAAACTTACCCGTTCACTAACCCTAAGCCTAGCCCTAAACCTAACCCTAACCCCAACCCCACACCTTACCCTAAACTGTACGCTAATCCTGACACGTACACTGACACTAACAGGTGTCCTAACACATACCCTGACTCTAAAAGGTTTCCGTACCCTCACCTGTACCCTGAACCTTACTGGTTCACTAACCGTAACCTAGCCCTAAACATAACGCTAACACCAACCCTACACTATACCCTAACCTGTACACTAATCTTGACCCATACACCAAAATTATGCAATGCCATCACACGTACTTTGACACTAACACGTATCCGTACACTCATGTACCATAAAACTTACCTGTTCGCTAACTCTAACCGTAGCCCTAAACTTAACCCTAACGCCAACCCTACACATTACCCTAACCCGTACCCTAATCCTAACCCATACACTAACACTACACGTGCCCTAACAGGTACCCTGACCATAAAAGTTTTCCGTACACTCACCTGTACCCTAAACCATACCGTTTGCTATCCTTAACCCTAGACCTAAACGTAAAGCTAACCCCATCCCTGAACCTTACCCTAACGCGTACCCAATCCTAACCAGTACACTAACACTAATCCGTGCCTTAACACTTATCCTGACCCTAACACTTTTCCATACCCACACCAGAACCCTAAACCTTACCATTCACTAACCCTAACCCTAGGTCTAAACCTAACCCTAAACGCAACCCCAACCCTACACCTAACCCTAACATGTACCGTAATCCTAATCCTTAAACTAACACTAAGCTGTGCCCTAACACGAACCCTGGCCCTAACGCATTTCCATACGCTCACCTGTACTCTAATGTTACCTATTCGCTAACCCTAACACTAGTCCTAAACATAAACCTAATCCCAACCCTACACCTTACCCTAACCCATACCCTAATCATAACCTATACACTAACACTAACTCGTGCCCTAACACCTACCCTAACCCTACCCCTAACCCTACCCCTAACCCTAACCCTAACCCTAACACTAACCCTAACAATAACGCTAAACTTTACCATTTGTTAACCATAACCCAAGCCCCAAACCTAAACCTAACTACAACCCTACTCCTTACCCTAACATGTACACTAATCTTAACCCGTACACTAACACTAACCCAATACCGCACACGTACTTTGACAATAAGACATTTCCATATGCTCAGCTGTAACCTAAACCTTACGCATTCACTAAACTTAACCCCACCCCTAACACTAACCATAACGCCAACCCTACCAATTACCCTAATCCGTACCCTAATCCTAACCTGTAAACCCACACTAAACCCTGCCCTAACACGTACCCTGACCCTAACACTTTTCCGTAACCTTACCTGTAACCTACACCTTACCGTTCGCTAACCCTAACCCTAGCCCTAAACGTAGACCAAACCCCAACCGTACACCTTACCCTAACCCGTATGCTAATCCTAAGCCATACACTAACACTGACACGTGTCCTAACACATACACTAACCCTAACACTTTCTGTACCATCACCTGTACCCTAAACCTGACATTTCGCTAACCCTAACCCTAGCCATAAAGCTAACCCTAACCCTAACCCCAACCCTAAACCTTACCCAAACCGTACCCTAATCCTAACCAGTATACTAATACTAAGCCATGTCCTGACACGTACCCTGACCCTAACACTTTTCCGTACCCTCACCTGTACCCTAAACCTTACGCATTCGCTAACCCTAACCCTAGCCCTAGCCCTAGCCCTAACCCTAACCCCAACTCTACCCCTTACCCTCACCCGTACCCTAATCCCAACCCATACACTAACATTAACCCATGCCCTAACACGTACCCTGACCCTAACACTTTTCCGTATCCTCTCCTGTACCCTAAATCTTACAGTTCGCTAACCCTAACCCTAGCCCTAAACAGAACTCTCACACCAACCTCACAGCATACCCTAACCTGTACACTAAACTTAACCCGTACAAAAAAACTAACCCATGCCCTCACATGTACTTTGACGGTAACACGTTTCCGTACGCTCCCGTGTACCGTAAACCTTACCCGTTTGCTAACTCTAACCCTAGCCCTAACCCTAACCATAACAACAACCCTACCCATTTCCTTAACCTGTATCCTAATCCTTACCCGTACACTAACACTAATCCATGCCCTAACACGTACCCTGACCCTAACACTTTTCCATACCCACTCCTGTACCCTAAATCTTACCATTCACTAACCCTAACCCTATGTCTAAACCTAACCCTAACCCCAACCCTACACCTAACCCTTACACGTACCCTAATCCGAATCCGTACACTAACACTAACCTGTGCCCTAACATGAACCCTGACCCTAACTCGTTTCCATTAGCTCACCTGTACCCTAAATGTTACCTATTCGCTAACCCTAACCCCAACCCTACTCCTAAACATAACCCCAACCCTACACCTTTCCCTAACCCATACCCTAATCCTGACCCGTACACTAACACTAACCCGTGCCCTAACACGTACCCTGACCCTAACACTTTTCCGTATCCTCTCCAGTACCCTAAATCTTACCGTTCGCTAAACCTAGCCCTTTCCCTAAACATAACGCTAACACCCACCTTACACCATACACTAACCCATACACTAATCTTACCCCGTACACCAAAATGAAACAATGCCCTCACATGTACTTTGACACTAACACGTTTCCGTACCCTCCTGTGTACCGACAACCTTACCTGTTCGCTAACACTAACCCTAGGTCTAAGCCTAACACTATCCACAACCCTACACAAAATCCTAAGCCGTACCCTAATCCTAATCCGTACAATAACACTAACCTGTGCCGTAACACCAAGCCTGACCCTAACTCGTTTCCATATGCTTACCTGTACCCTGAATGTTACCTATTCGCTAACCTTAACCCTAACCCTAAACCTAACCCTAAACCCAATCCTACACCTTACCCTAATCCGTACTGTAATCCTAACCCGTACCCTATACTAATCCGTGCCCTGACACATACATGGACCATAACACTTTTCTGTAACCTCACCTGTACCCTAAACCTTACATTTCGCCAACACTAACCGTAGCCCTAAAGCTAAATCTAACTCCAACCCTACACCTTACCCTAACACGTACACTAATCTTAACCCGTACACTAACACTGACCCATTCCCGCAAATGTATTTTGACCCTAAAACATTTCCGTACCCTCCCCTGTAACCTAAACCTTACCCGGTCGCTAACCCTAACCCTAGCTCTAAATCTAACCTTAACGCCAACCCTACACCTTACCCTAAACAATACCCTAAACCTAAACCGTACACTGACACTAACCAGTGCCCTGAAACGTACCCTGACCCTAACACTTTTCCATACCCTCACCTGCACGCTAAACCTAATCGTTAGGTAACCCTAACTGTAGACTTAAACCTAACCCTAACACCAAACCTACACCCTATTCTAACCCGTACCCTATATTTAACCCTAACACTAACCCATGCCCTCACACGTACTTTGACACTAAAACGTCTCCATACACTCACATGTACCATAAGCCTTAATCATTCACTAAACCTATCCCTAACCCTAACGCCAACCCTAACCATTACCCTAACCCATACCCTAATCCTAACCATACATTAACACTAACACGTTTCCTAACACATAACCTGACCCAAATGCTTTTCCGTACCCTCAACTGTACCCTAAAACTTACCCGTTCACTAACCCTAAGCCTAGCCCTAAACCTAACCCTAACCCCAACCCCACACCTTACCCTAAACTGTACGCTAATCCTGACACGTACACTGACACTAACAGGTGTCCTAGCACATACCCTGACTCTAAAAGGTTTCCGTACCCTCACCTGTACCCTGAACCTTACTGGTTCACTAACCGTAACCTAGCCCTAAACATAACGCTAACACCAACCCTACACTATACCCTAACCTGTACACTAATCTTGACCCATACACCAAAATTATGCAATGCCATCACACGTACTTTGACACTAACAAGTTTCCGTACACTCATGTACCATAAAACTTACCTGTTCGCTAACTCTAACCGTAGCCCTAAACTTAACCCTAACGCCAACCCTACACATTACCCTAACCCGTACCCTAATCCTAACCCATACACTAACACTACACGTGACCTAACAGGTACCCTGACCATAACAGTTTTCCGTACACTCACCTGTACCCTAAACCATACCGTTTGCTATCCTTAACCCTAGACCTAAACGTAAAGCTAAACCCATCCCTAAACCTTACCCTAACGCGTACCCAATCCTAACCAGTACACTAACACTAATCCGTGCCTTAACACTTACCCTGACCCTAACACTTTTCCATACCCACACCTGAACCCTAAACCTTACCATTCACTAACCCTAACCCTAGGTCTAAACCTAAGCCTAAACGCAACCCCAACCCTACACCTAACCCTAACATGTACCGTAATCCTAATCCTTAAACTAACACTAAGCTGTGCCCTAACACGAACCCTGGCCCTAACGCATTTCCATACGCTCACCTGTACTCTAATGTTACCTATTCGCTAACCCTAACACTAGTCCTAAACCTAAACCTAACCCCAACCCTACACCTTACCCTAACCCATACCCTAATCATAACCCATACACTAACACTAACTCGTGCCCTAACACCTACCCTAACCCTACCCCTAACCCTAACCCTAACCCTAACCCTAACCCTAACACTAACCCTAAACTTTACCATTTGTTAACCATAACCCAAGCCCCAAACCTAAACCTAACTACAACCCTACTCCTTACCCTAACACGTACACTAATCTTAACCCGTACACTAACACTAACCCAATACCGCACACGTACTTTGACAATAAGACATTTCCATATGCTCAGCTGTAACCTAAACCTTACGCATTCACTAAACTTAACCCCACCCCTAACACTAACCATAACGCCAACCCTACCAATTACCCTAACCCGTACCCTAATCCTAACCTGTAAACCCACACTAAACCCTGCCATAACACCACTACACTAACACTAATCCGTGCCTTAACACTTACCCTGACCCTAACACTTTTCCGTACCCTTACCTGTAACCTACACCTTACCGTTCGCTAACCCTAACCCTAGCCCTAAACGTAGACCAAACCCCAACCGTACACCTTACCCTAACCCGTATGCTAATCCTAAGCCATACACTAACACTGACACGTGTCCTAACACATACACTAACCCTAACACTTTTCTGTACCATCACCTGTACCCTAAACCTGACATTTCACTAACCCTAACCCTAGCCATAAAGCTAACCCTAACCCTAACCCCAACCCTAAACCTTACCCAAACCGTACCCTAATCCTAACCAGTATACTAATACTAAGCCATGTCCTGACACGTACCCTGACCCTAACACTTTTCCGTACCCTCACCTGTACCCTAAACCTTACCCATTCGCTAACCCTAACCCTAGCCCTAGCCCTAGCCCTAACCCTAACCCCAACTCTACCCCTTACCCTCACCCGTACCCTAATCCCAACCCATACACTAACATTAACCCATGCCCTAACACGTACCCTGACCCTAACACTTTTCCGTATCCTCTCCTGTACCCTAAATCTTACAGTTCGCTAACCCTAACCCTAGCCCTAAACATAACTCTCACACCAACCTCACAGCATACCCTAACCTGTACACTAAACTTAACCCCTACAAAAAAACTAACCCATGCCCTCACATGTACTTTGACGGTAACACGTTTCCGTACGCTCCCGTGTACCGTAAACCTTACCCGTTTGCTAACTCTAACCGTAGCCCTAACCCTAACCATAACAACAACCCTAACCATTTCCCTAAACTGTACCCTAATCCTTACCCGTACACTAACACTAATCCATGCCCTAACACGTACCCTGACCCTAACACTTTTCCATACCCACTCCTGTACCCTAAATCTTACCATTCACTAACCCTAACCCTATGTCTAAACCTAACCCTAACCCCAACCCTACACCTAACCCTAACACGTACCCTAATCCGAATCCGTACACTAACACTAACCTGTGCCCTAACATGAACCCTGACCCAAACTCATTTCCATAAGCTCACCTGTACCCTAAATGTTACCTATTCGCTAACCCTAACCCCAACCCTACACCTAAATATAACCCCAACCCTACACCTTTCCCTAACCCATACCCTAATCCTCACCCGTACACTAACACTAACCCGTGCCCTAACACGTACCCTGACCCTAACACTTTTCCGTATCCTCTCCAGTACCCTAAATCTTACCGTTCGCTAAACCTAGCCCTTTCCCTAAACATAACGCTAACACCCACCTTACTCCATACACTAACCCATACACTAATCTTACCCCGTACACCAAAATGAAGCAATGCCCTCACATGTACTTTGACACTAACACGTTTCCGTACCCTCCTGTGTACCGACAACCTTACCTGTTCGCTAACACTAACCCTAGGTCTAAGCCTAACACTATCCACAACCCTACACAAAATCCTAAGCCGTACCCTAATCCTAATCCGTACAATAACACTAACCTGTGCCCTAACACCAAGCCTGACCCTAACTCGTTTCCATATGCTTACCTGTACCCTGAATGTTACCTATTCGCTAACCCTAACCCTAACCCTAAACCTAACCCTAACCCCAATCCTACACCTTACCCTAATCCGTACTGTAATCCTAACCCGTACCCTATACTAATCCGTGCCCTGACACATACATGGACCATAACACTTTTCTGTAACCTCACCTGTACCCTAAACCTTACATTTCGCCAACCCTAACCGTAGCCCTAAAGCTAAATCTAACTCCAACCCTACACCTTACCCTAACACGTACACTAATCTTAACCCGTACACTAACACTGACCCATTCCCGCAAATGTATTTTGACCCTAAAACATTTCCGTACCCTCCCCTGTAACCTAAACCTTACCCGGTCGCTAACCCTAACCCTAGCTCTAAATCTAACCTTAACGCCAAACCTACACCTTACCCTAAACAATACCCTAAACTTAAACCGTACACTGACACTAACCAGTGCCCTGAAACGTACCCTGACCCTAACACTTTTCCATACCCTCACCTGCACGCTAAACCTAATCGTTAGGTAACCCTAACTGTAGACTTAAACCTAACCCTAACACCAACCCTACACCCTATTCTAACCCGTACCCTATATTTAACCCTAACACTAACCCATGCCCTCACACGTACTTTGACACTAAAACGTCTCCATACACTCACATGTACCATAAGCCTTAATCATTCACTAAACCTATCCCTAACCCTAACGCCAACCCTAACCATTACCCTAACCCATACCCTAATCCTAACCATACATTAACACTAACACGTTTCCTAACACATAACCTGACCCAAATGCTTTTCCGTACCCTCAACTGTACCCTAAAACTTACCCGTTCACTAACCCTAAGCCTAGCCCTAAACCTAACCCTAACCCCAACCCCACACCTTACCCTAAACTGTACGCTAATCCTGACACGTACACTGACACTAACAGGTGTCCTAACACATACCCTGACTCTAAAAGGTTTCCGTACCCTCACCTGTACCCTGAACCTTACTGGTTCACTAACCGTAACCTAGCCCTAAACATAACGCTAACACCAACCCTACACTATACCCTAACCTGTACACTAATCTTGACCCATACACCAAAATTATGCAATGCCATCACACGTACTTTGACACTAACACGTATCCGTACACTCATGTACCATAAAACTTACCTGTTCGCTAACTCTAACCGTAGCCCTAAACTTAACCCTAACGCCAACCCTACACATTACCCTAACCCGTACCCTAATCCTAACCCATACACTAACACTACACGTGCCCTAACAGGTACCCTGACCATAACAGTTTTCCGTACACTCACCTGTACCCTAAACCATACCGTTTGCTATCCTTAACCCTAGACGTAAACGTAAAGCTAACCCCATCCCTGAACCTTACCCTAACGCGTACCCAATCCTAACCAGTACACTAACACTAATCCGTGCCTTAACACTTACCCTGACCCTAACACTTTTCCATACCCACACCTGAACCCTAAACCTTACCATTCACTAACCCTAACCCTAGGTCTAAACCTAACCCTAAACGCAACCCCAACCCTACACCTAACCCTAACATGTACCGTAATCCTAATCCTTAAACTAACACTAAACTGTGCCCTAACACGAACGCTGGCCCTAACGCATTTCCATACGCTCACCTGTACTCTAATGTTACCTATTCGCTAACCCTAACACTAGTCCTAAACATAAACCTAATCCCAACCCTACACCTTACCCTAACCCATACCCTAATCATAACCTATACACTAACACTAACTCGTGCCCTAACACCTACCCTAACCCTACCCCTAACCCTACCCCTACCCCTAACCCTAACCCTAACACTAACCCTAACACTAACGCTAAACTTTACCATTTGTTAACCATAACCCAAGCCCCAAACCTAAACCTAACTACAACCCTACTCCTTACCCTAACATGTACACTAATCTTAACCCGTACACTAACACTAACCCAATACCGCACACGTACTTTGACAATAAGACATTTCCATATGCTCAGCTGTAACCTAAACCTTACGCATTCACTAAACTTAACCCCACCCCTAACACTAACCATAACGCCAACCCTACCAATTACCCTAATCCGTACCCTAATCCTAACCTGTAAACCCACACTAAACCCTGCCCTAACACGTACCCTGACCCTAACACTTTTCCGTACCCTTACCTGTAACCTACACCTTACCGTTCGCTAACCCTAACCCTAGCCCTAAACGTAGACCAAACCCCAACCGTACACCTTACCCTAACCCGTATGCTAATCCTAAGCCATACACTAACACTGACACGTGTCCTAACACATACACTAACCCTAACACTTTTCTGTACCATCACCTGTACCCTAAACCTGACATTTCGCTAACCCTAACCCTAGCCATAAAGCTAACCCTAACCCTAACCCCAACCCTAAACCTTACCCAAACCGTACCCTAATCCTAACCAGTATACTAATACTAAGCCATGTCCTGACACGTACCCTGACCCTAACACTTTTCCGTACCCTCACCTGTACCCTAAACCTTACCCATTCGCTAACCCTAACCCTAGCCCTAGCCCTAGCCCTAACCCTAACCCCAACTCTACCCCTTACCCTCACCCGTACCCTAATCCCAACCCATACACTAACATTAACCCATGCCCTAACACGTACCCTGACCCTAACACTTTTCCGTATCCTCTCCTGTACCCTAAATCTTACAGTTCGCTAACCCTAACCCTAGCCCTAAACAGAACTCTCACACCAACCTCACAGCATACCCTAACCTGTACACTAAACTTAACCCGTACAAAAAAACTAACCCATGCCCTCACATGTACTTTGACGGTAACACGTTTCCGTACGCTCCCGTGTACCGTAAACCTTACCCGTTTGCTAACTCTAACCCTAGCCCTAACCCTAACCATAACAACAACCCTACCCATTTCCCTAACCTGTATCCTAATCCTTACCCGTACACTAACACTAATCCATGCCCTAACACGTACCCTGACCCTAACACTTTTCCATACCCACTCCTGTACCCTAAATCTTACCATTCACTAACCCTAACCCTATGTCTAAACCTAACCCTAACCCCAACCCTACACCTAACCCTTACACGTACCCTAATCCGAATCCGTACACTAACACTAACCTGTGCCCTAACATGAACCCTGACCCTAACTCGTTTCCATTAGCTCACCTGTACCCTAAATGTTACCTATTCGCTAACCCTAACCCCAACCCTACTCCTAAACATAACCCCAACCCTACACCTTTCCCTAACCCATACCCTAATCCTGACCCGTACACTAACACTAACCCGTGCCCTAACACGTACCCTGACCCTAACACTTTTCCGTATCCTCTCCAGTACCCTAAATCTTACCGTTCGCTAAACCTAGCCCTTTCCCTAAACATAACGCTAACACCCACCTTACACCATACACTAACCCATACACTAATCTTACCCCGTACACCAAAATGAAACAATGCCCTCACATGTACTTTGACACTAACACGTTTCCGTACCCTCCTGTGTACCGACAACCTTACCTGTTCGCTAACACTAACCCTAGGTCTAAGCCTAACACTATCCACAACCCTACACAAAATCCTAAGCCGTACCCTAATCCTAATCCGTACAATAACACTAACCTGTGCCCTAACACCAAGCCTGACCCTAACTCGTTTCCATATGCTTACCTGTACCCTGAATGTTACCTATTCGCTAACCTTAACCCTAACCCTAAACCTAACCCTAAACCCAATCCTACACCTTACCCTAATCCGTACTGTAATCCTAACCCGTACCCTATACTAATCCGTGCCCTGACACATACATGGACCATAACACTTTTCTGTAACCTCACCTGTACCCTAAACCTTACATTTCGCCAACACTAACCGTAGCCCTAAAGCTAAATCTAACTCCAACCCTACACCTTACCCTAACACGTACACTAATCTTAACCCGTACACTAACACTGACCCATTCCCGCAAATGTATTTTGACCCTAAAACATTTCCGTACCCTCCCCTGTAACCTAAACCTTACCCGGTCGCTAACCCTAACCCTAGCTCTAAATCTAACCTTAACGCCAACCCTACACCTTACCCTAAACAATACCCTAAACCTAAACCGTACACTGACACTAACCAGTGCCCTGAAACGTACCCTGACCCTAACACTTTTCCATACCCTCACCTGCACGCTAAACCTAATCGTTAGGTAACCCTAACTGTAGACTTAAACCTAACCCTAACACCAACCCTACACCCTATTCTAACCCGTACCCTATATTTAACCCTAACACTAACCCATGCCCTCACACGTACTTTGACACTAAAACGTCTCCATACACTCACATGTACCATAAGCCTTAATCATTCACTAAACCTATCCCTAACCCTAACGCCAACCCTAACCATTACCCTAACCCATACCCTAATCCTAACCATACATTAACACTAACACGTTTCCTAACACATAACCTGACCCAAATGCTTTTCCGTACCCTCAACTGTACCCTAAAACTTACCCGTTCACTAACCCTAAGCCTAGCCCTAAACCTAACCCTAACCCCAACCCCACACCTTACCCTAAACTGTACGCTAATCCTGACACGTACACTGACACTAACAGGTGTCCTAACACATACCCTGACTCTAAAAGGTTTCCGTACCCTCACCTGTACCCTGAACCTTACTGGTTCACTAACCGTAACCTAGCCCTAAACATAACGCTAACACCAACCCTACACTATACCCTAACCTGTACACTAATCTTGACCCATACACCAAAATTATGCAATGCCATCACACGTACTTTGACACTAACAAGTTTCCGTACACTCATGTACCATAAAACTTACCTGTTCGCTAACTCTAACCGTAGCCCTAAACTTAACCCTAACGCCAACCCTACACATTACCCTAACCCGTACCCTAATCCTAACCCATACACTAACACTACACGTGACCTAACAGGTACCCTGACCATAACAGTTTTCCGTACACTCACCTGTACCCTAAACCATACCGTTTGCTATCCTTAACCCTAGACCTAAACGTAAAGCTAAACCCATCCCTAAACCTTACCCTAACGCGTACCCAATCCTAACCAGTACACTAACACTAATCCGTGCCTTAACACTTACCCTGACCCTAACACTTTTCCATACCCACACCTGAACCCTAAACCTTACCATTCACTAACCCTAACCCTAGGTCTAAACCTAAGCCTAAACGCAACCCCAACCCTACACCTAACCCTAACATGTACCGTAATCCTAATCCTTAAACTAACACTAAGCTGTGCCCTAACACGAACCCTGGCCCTAACGCATTTCCATATGCTCACCTGTACTCTAATGTTACCTATTCGCTAACCCTAACACTAGTCCTAAACCTAAACCTAACCCCAACCCTACACCTTACCCTAACCCATACCCTAATCATAACCCATACACTAACACTAACTCGTGCCCTAACACCTACCCTAACCCTACCCCTAACCCTAACCCTAACCCTAACACTAACCCTAACACTAACCCTAAACTTTACCATTTGTTAACCATAACCCAAGCCCCAAACCTAAACCTAACTACAACCCTACTCCTTACCCTAACACGTACACTAATCTTAACCCGTACACTAACACTAACCCAATACCGCACACGTACTTTGACAATAAGACATTTCCATATGCTCAGCTGTAACCTAAACCTTACGCATTCACTAAACTTAACCCCACCCCTAACACTAACCAGAACGCCAACCCTACCAATTACCCTAACCCGTACCCTAATCCTAACCTGTAAACCCACACTAAACCCTGCCCTAACACCAGTACACTAACACTAAACCCTCCCCTAACACGTACCCTGACCCTAACACTTTTCCGTAACCTTACCTGTAACCTACACCTTACCGTTCGCTAACCCTAACCCTAGCCCTAAACGTAGACCAAACCCCAACCGTACACCTTACCCTAACCCGTATGCTAATCCTAAGCCATACACTAACACTGACACGTGTCCTAACACATACACTAACCCTAACACTTTTCTGTACCATCACCTGTACCCTAAACCTGACATTTCGCTAACCCTAACCCTAGCCATAAAGCTAACCCTAACCCTAACCCCAACCCTAAACCTTACCCAAACCGTACCCTAATCCTAACCAGTATACTAATACTAAGCCATGTCCTGACACGTACCCTGACACTAACACTTTTCCGTACCCTCACCTGTACCCTAAACCTTACCCATTCGCTAACCCTAACCCTAGCCCTAGCCCTAGCCCTAACCCTAACCCCAACTCTACCCCTTACCCTCACCCGTACCCTAATCCCAACCCATACACTAACATTAACCCATGCCCTAACACGTACCCTGACCCTAACACTTTTCCGTATCCTCTCCTGTACCCTAAATCTTACAGTTCGCTAACCCTAACCCTAGCCCTAAACAGAACTCTCACACCAACCTCACAGCATACCCTAACCTGTACACTAAACTTAACCCGTACAAAAAAACTAACCCATGCCCTCACATGTACTTTGACGGTAACACGTTTCCGTACGCTCCCGTGTACCGTAAACCTTACCCGTTTGCTAACTCTAACCCTAGCCCTAACCCTAACCATAACAACAACCCTACCCATTTCCCTAACCTGTATCCTAATCCTTACCCGTACACTAACACTAATCCATGCCCTAACACGTACCCTGACCCTAACACTTTTCCATACCCACTCCTGTACCCTAAATCTTACCATTCACTAACCCTAACCCTATGTCTAAACCTAACCCTAACCCCAACCCTACACCTAACCCTTACACGTACCCTAATCCGAATCCGTACACTAACACTAACCTGTGCCCTAACATGAACCCTGACCCTAACTCGTTTCCATTAGCTCACCTGTACCCTAAATGTTACCTATTCGCTAACCCTAACCCCAACCCTACTCCTAAACATAACCCCAACCCTACACCTTTCCCTAACCCATACCCTAATCCTGACCCGTACACTAACACTAACCCGTGCCCTAACACGTACCCTGACCCTAACACTTTTCCGTATCCTCTCCAGTACCCTAAATCTTACCGTTCGCTAAACCTAGCCCTTTCCCTAAACATAACGCTAACACCCACCTTACACCATACACTAACCCATACACTAATCTTACCCCGTACACCAAAATGAAACAATGCCCTCACATGTACTTTGACACTAACACGTTTCCGTACCCTCCTGTGTACCGACAACCTTACCTGTTCGCTAACACTAACCCTAGGTCTAAGCCTAACACTATCCACAACCCTACACAAAATCCTAAGCCGTACCCTAATCCTAATCCGTACAATAACACTAACCTGTGCCCTAACACCAAGCCTGACCCTAACTCGTTTCCATATGCTTACCTGTACCCTGAATGTTACCTATTCGCTAACCTTAACCCTAACCCTAAACCTAACCCTAAACCCAATCCTACACCTTACCCTAATCCGTACTGTAATCCTAACCCGTACCCTATACTAATCCGTGCCCTGACACATACATGGACCATAACACTTTTCTGTAACCTCACCTGTACCCTAAACCTTACATTTCGCCAACACTAACCGTAGCCCTAAAGCTAAATCTAACTCCAACCCTACACCTTACCCTAACACGTACACTAATCTTAACCCGTACACTAACACTGACCCATTCCCGCAAATGTATTTTGACCCTAAAACATTTCCGTACCCTCCCCTGTAACCTAAACCTTACCCGGTCGCTAACCCTAACCCTAGCTCTAAATCTAACCTTAACGCCAACCCTACACCTTACCCTAAACAATACCCTAAACCTAAACCGTACACTGACACTAACCAGTGCCCTGAAACGTACCCTGACCCTAACACTTTTCCATACCCTCACCTGCACGCTAAACCTAATCGTTAGGTAACCCTAACTGTAGACTTAAACCTAACCCTAACACCAACCCTACACCCTATTCTAACCCGTACCCTATATTTAACCCTAACACTAACCCATGCCCTCACACGTACTTTGACACTAAAACGTCTCCATACACTCACATGTACCATAAGCCTTAATCATTCACTAAACCTATCCCTAACCCTAACGCCAACCCTAACCATTACCCTAACCCATACCCTAATCCTAACCATACATTAACACTAACACGTTTCCTAACACATAACCTGACCCAAATGCTTTTCCGTACCCTCAACTGTACCCTAAAACTTACCCGTTCACTAACCCTAAGCCTAGCCCTAAACCTAACCCTAACCCCAACCCCACACCTTACCCTAAACTGTACGCTAATCCTGACACGTACACTGACACTAACAGGTGTCCTAACACATACCCTGACTCTAAAAGGTTTCCGTACCCTCACCTGTACCCTGAACCTTACTGGTTCACTAACCGTAACCTAGCCCTAAACATAACGCTAACACCAACCCTACACTATACCCTAACCTGTACACTAATCTTGACCCATACACCAAAATTATGCAATGCCATCACACGTACTTTGACACTAACAAGTTTCCGTACACTCATGTACCATAAAACTTACCTGTTCGCTAACTCTAACCGTAGCCCTAAACTTAACCCTAACTCCAACCCTACACATTACCCTAACCCGTACCCTAATCCTAACCCATACACTAACACTACACGTGACCTAACAGGTACCCTGACCATAACAGTTTTCCGTACACTCACCTGTACCCTAAACCATACCGTTTGCTATCCTTAACCCTAGACCTAAACGTAAAGCTAAACCCATCCCTAAACCTTACCCTAACGCGTACCCAATCCTAACCAGTACACTAACACTAATCCGTGCCTTAACACTTACCCTGACCCTAACACTTTTCCATACCCACACCTGAACCCTAAACCTTACCATTCACTAACCCTAACCCTAGGTCTAAACCTAACCCTAAACGCAACCCCAACCCTACACCTAACCCTAACATGTACCGTAATCCTAATCCTTAAACTAACACTAAGCTGTGCCCTAACACGAACCCTGGCCCTAACGCATTTCCATATGCTCACCTGTACTCTAATGTTACCTATTCGCTAACCCTAACACTAGTCCTAAACCTAAACCTAACCCCAACCCTACACCTTACCCTAACCCATACCCTAATCATAACCCATACACTAACACTAACTCGTGCCCTAACACCTACCCTAACCCTACCCCTAACCCTAACCCTAACCCTAACACTAACCCTAACACTAACCCTAAACTTTACCATTTGTTAACCATAACCCAAGCCCCAAACCTAAACCTAACTACAACCCTACTCCTTACCCTAACACGTACACTAATCTTAACCCGTACACTAACACTAACCCAATACCGCACACGTACTTTGACAATAAGACATTTCCATATGCTCAGCTGTAACCTAAACCTTACGCATTCACTAAACTTAACCCCACCCCTAACACTAACCAGAACGCCAACCCTACCAATTACCCTAACCCGTACCCTAATCCTAACCTGTAAACCCACACTAAACCCTGCCCTAACACCAGTACACTAACACTAATCCGTGCCTTAACACTTACCCTGACCCTAACACTTTTCCGTACCCTTACCTGTAACCTACACCTTACCGTTCGCTAACCCTAACCCTAGCCCTAAACGTAGACCAAACCCCAACCGTACACCTTACCCTAACCCGTATGCTAATCCTAAGCCATACACTAACACTGACACGTGTCCTAACACATACACTAACCCTAACACTTTTCTGTACCATCACCTGTACCCTAAACCTGACATTTCACTAACCCTAACCCTAGCCATAAAGCTAACCCTAAACCTAACCCCAACCCTAAACCTTACCCAAACCGTACCCTAATCCTAACCAGTATACTAATACTAAGCCATGTCCTGACACGTACCCTGACCCTAACACTTTTCCGTACCCTCACCTGTACCCTAAACCTTACCCATTCGCTAACCCTAACCCTAGCCCTAGCCCTAGCCCTAACCCTAACACCAACTCTACCCCTTACCCTCACCCGCACCCTAATCCCAAACCATACACTAACATTAACCCATGCCCTAACACGTACCCTGACCCTAACACTTTTCCGTATCCTCTCCTGTACCCTAAATCTTACAGTTCGCTAACCCTAACCCTAGCCCTAAACATAACTCTCACACCAACCTCACAGCATACCCTAACCTGTACACTAAACTTAACCCCTACAAAAAAACTAACCCATGCCCTCACATGTACTATGACGGTAACACGTTTCCGTACGCTCCCGTGTACCGTAAACCTTACCCGTTTGCTAACTCTAACCCTAGCCCTAACCCTAACCATAACAACAACCCTACCCATTTCCCTAACCTGTACCCTAATCCTTACCCGTACACTAACACTAATCCATGCCCTAACACGTACCCTGACCCTAACACTTTTCCATACCCACTCCTGTACCCTAAATCTTACCATTCACTAACCCTAACCCTATGTCTAAACCTAACCCTAACCCCAACCCTACACCTAACCCTAACACGTACCCTAATCCGAATCCGTACACTAAAACTAACCTGTGCCCTAACATGAACCCTGACCCTAACTCGTTTCCATAAACTCACCTGTACCCTAAATGTTACCTATTCGCTAACCCTAACCCCAACCCTACACCTAAACATAACCCCAACCCTACACCTTTCCCTAACCCATACCCTAATCCTGACCCGTACACTAACACTAACCCGTGCCCTAACACGTACCCTGACCCTAACACTTTTCTGTATCCTCTCCAGTACCCTAAATCTTACTGTTCGCTAAACTTAGCCCTTTCCCTAAACATAACGCTAACACCCACCTTACACCATACACTAACCCATACACTAATCTTACCCCGTACACCAAAATGAAGCAATGCCCTCACATGTACGTTGACACTAACACGTTTCCGTACCCTCCTGTGTACCGACAACCTTACCTGTTCGCTAACACTAACCCTAGGTCTAAGTCTAACACTATCCACAACCCTACACAAAATCCTAAGCCGTACCCTAATCCTAATCCGTACAATAACACTAACCTGTGCCCTAACACCAAGCCTGACCCTAACTCGTTTCCATATGCTTACCTGTACCCTGAATGTTACCTATTCGCTAACCCTAACCCTAACCCTAAACCTAACCCTAACCCCAATCCTACACCTTACCCTAATCCGTACTATAATCCTAACCCGTACCCTATACTAATCCGTGCCCTGACACATACATGGACAATAACACTTTTCTGTAACCTCACCTGTACCCTAAACCTTACATTTCGCCAACCCTAACCGTAGCCCTAAAGCTAAATCTAACTCCAACCCTACACCTTACCCTAACACGTACACTAATCTTAACCCGTACACTAACACTGACCCATTCCCGCAAATGTATTTTGACCCTAAAACATTTCCGTACCCTCCCCTGTAACCTAAACCTTACCCAGTCGCTAACCCTAACCCTAGCTCTAAATCTAACCTTAACGCCAACCCTACACCTTACCCTAAACAATACCCTAAACCTAAACCGTACACTGACACTAACCAGTGCCCTGAAACGTACCCTGACCCTAACACTTTTCCATACCCTCACCTGCACGCTAAACCTAATCGTTAGGTAACCCTAACTGTAGACTTAAACCTAACCCTAACACCAACCCTACACCCTATTCTAACCCGTACCCTATATTTAACCCTAACACTAACCCATGCCCTCACACGTACTTTGACACTAAAACGTCTCCATACACTCACATGTACCATAAGCCTTAACCGTTCACTAAACCTATCCCTAACCCTAACGCCAACCCTAACCATTACCCTAACCCATACCATAATCCTAACCATACATTAACACTAACACGTTTCCTAACACATAACCTGACCCAAAGGCTTTTCCGTACCCTCAACTGTACCCTAAAACTTACCCGTTCACTAACCCTAAGCCTAGCCCTAAACCTAACCCTAACCCCAACCCCACACCTTACCCTAAACTGTACGCTAATCCTGACACGTACACTGACACTAACAGGTGTCCTAACACATACCCTGACTCTAAAAGGTTTCCGTACCCTCACCTGTACCCTGAACCTTACTGGTTCACTAACCGTAACCCTAGCCCTAAACATAACGCTAACACCAACCCTACACCATACCCTAACCCGTACACTAATCTTGACCCGTACACCAACATTATGCAATGCCATCACACGTACTTTGACACTAACACGTATCCGTACACTCATGTACCATAAAACTTACCTGTTCGCTAACTCTAACCCTAGCCCTAAACTTAACCCTAACGCCAACCCTACACATTACCCTAACCCGTACCCTAATCCTAACCCATACACTAACACTACACGTGCCCTAACAGGTACCCTGACCATAACAGTTTTCCGTACACTCACCTGTACCCTAAACCATACCGTTTGCTATCCTTAACCCTAGACCTAAACGTAAAGCTAACCCCATCCCTAAACCTTACCCTAACGCGTACCCAATCCTAACCAGTACACTAACACTAATCCGTGCCTTAACACTTACCCTGACCCTAACACTTTTCCATACCCACACCTGAACCCTAAACCTTACCATTCACTAACCCTAACCCTAGGTCTAAACCTAACCCTAAACGCAACCCCAACCCTACACCTAACCCTAACATGTACCGTAATCCTAATTCTTAAACTAACACTAAGCTGTGCCCTAACACGAACCCTGGCCCTAACGCATTTCCATACGTTCACCTGTACTCTAATGTTACCTATTCGCTAACCCTAACACTAGTCCTAAACCTAAACCTAACCCCAACCCTACACCTTACCCTAACCCATACCCTAATCATAACCTATACACTAACACTAACTCGTGCCCTAACACCTACCCTAACCCTACCCCTAACCCTACCCCTACCCCTAACCCTAACCCTAACACTAACCCTAACACTAACCCTAAACTTTACCATTTGTTAACCATAACCCTAGCCCCAAACCTAAACCTAACTACAACCCTACTCCTTACCCTAACACGTACACTAATCTTAACCCGTACACTAACACTAACCCAATACCGCACACGTACTTTGACAATAAGACATTTCCATATGCTCAGCTGTAACCTAAACCTTACGCATTCACTAAACTTAACCCCACCCCTAACACTAACCATAACGCCAACCCTACCAATTACTCTAACCCGTACCCTAATCCTAACCTGTAAACCCACACTAAACCCTGCCCTAACACGTACCCTGACCCTAACACTTTTCCGTAACCTCACCTGTAACCTACACCTTACCGTTCGCTAACCCTAACCCTAGCCCTAAACCTAGACCAAACCCCAACCGTACACCTTACCCTAACCCGTATGCTAATCCTAAGCCATACACTAACACTGACACGTGTCCTAACACATACACTAACCCTAACACTTTTCTGTACCATCACCTGTACCCTAAACCTGACATTTCGCTAACCCTAACCCTAGCCATAAAGCTAACCCTAACGCCAACCCTAAACCTTACCCAAACCGTACCCTAATCCTAGCCAGTATACTAATACTAAGCCATGTCCTGACATGTACCCTGACCCTAACACTTTTCCGTACCCTCACCTGTACCCTAAGCCTTACCCATTCGCTAACCCTAACACTAGCCCTAGCCCTAGCCCTAACCCTAACCCCAACCCTACCCCTTACCCTCACCCGTACCCTAATCCCAACCCATACACTAACATTAACCCATGCCCTAACACGTACCCTGACCCTAACACTTTTCCGTATCCTCTCCTGTACCTTAAATCATACAGTTCGCTAACCCTAACCCTAGCCCTAAACATAACTCTCACACCAACCTCACAGCATACCCTAACCCGTACACTAAACTTAACCCGTACAAAAAAACTAACCCTTGCCCTCACATGTACTTTGACGGTAACACGTTTCCGTACGCTCCCGTGTACCGTAAACCTTACCCGTTTGCTAACTCTAACCCTAGCCCTAACCCTAACCATAACAACAACCCTACCCATTTCCCTAACCTGTACCCTAATCCTTACCCGTACACTAACACTAATCCATGCCCTAACACGTACCCTGACCCTAACACTTTTCCATACCCACTCCTGTACCCTAAATCTTACCATTCACTAACCCTCACCCTATGTCTAAACCTAACCCTAACCCCAACCCTACACCTAACCCTAACACGTACCCTAATCCGAATCCGTACACTAACACTAACCTGTGCCCTAACATGAACCCTGACCCAAACTCATTTCCATAAGCTCACCTGTACCCTAAATGTTACCTATTCGCTAACCCAAACCCCAACCCTACACCTAAACATAACCCCAACCCTACACCTTTCCCTAACCCATACCCTAATCCTGACCCGTACACTAACACTAACCCGTGCCCTAACACGTACCCTGACCCTAACACTTTTCCGTATCCTCTCCAGTACCCTAAATCTTACCGTTCGCTAAACCTAGCCCTTTCCCTAAACATAACGCTAACACCCACCTTACACCATACACTAACCCATACACTAATCTTACCCCGTACACCAAAATGAAGCAATGCCCTCACATGTACTTTGACACTAACACGTTTCCGTACCCTCCTGTGTAACGACAACCTTACCTGTTCGCTAACACTAACCCTAGGTCTAAGCCTAACACTATCCACAACCCTACACAAAATCCTAAGCCGTACCCTAATCCTAATCCGTACAATAACACTAACCTGTGCCCTAACACCAAGCCTGACCCTAACTCGTTTCCATATGCTTACTTGTACCCTGAATGTTACCTATTCGCTAACCCTAACCCTAACCCTAAACCTAACCCTAACCCCAATCCTACACCTTACCCTAATCCGTACTGTAATCCTAACCCGTACCCTATACTAATCCGTGCCCTGACACATACATGGACCATAACACTTTTCTGTAACCTCACCTGTACCCTAAACCTTACATTTCGCCAACCCTAACCGTAGCCCTAAAGCTAAATCTAACTCCAACCCTACACCTTACCCTAACACGTACACTAATCTTAACCCGTACACTAACACTGACCCATTCCCGCAAATGTATTTTGACCCTAAAACATTTCCGTACCCTCCCCTGTAACCTAAACCTTACCCGGTCACTAACCCTAACCCTAGCTCTAAATCTAACCTTAACGCCAAACCTACACCTTACCCTAAACAATACCCTAAACCTAAACCGTACACTGACACTAACCAGTGCCCTGAAACGTACCCTGACCCTAACACTTTTCCATACCCTCACCTGCACGCTAAACCTAATCGTTAGGTAACCCTAACTGTAGACTTAAACCTAACCCTAACACCAACCCTACACCCTATTCTAACCCGTACCCTATATTTAACCCTAACACTAACCCATGCCCTCACACGTACTTTGACACTAAAACATCTCCATACACTCACATGTACCATAAGCCTTAACCGTTCACTAAACCTATCCCTAACCCTAACGCCAACCCTAACCATTACCCTAACCCATACCCTAATCCTAACCATACATTAACACTAACACGTTTCCTAACACATAACCTGACCCAAATGCTTTTCCGTACCCTCAACTGTACCCTAAAACTTACCCGTTCACTAACCCTAAGCCTAGCCCTAAACCTAACCCTAACCCCAACCCCACACCTTACCCTAAACTGTACGCTAATCCTGACACGTACACTGACACTAACAGGTGTCCTAGCACATACCCTGACTCTACAAGGTTTCCGTATCCTCACCTGTACCCTGAACCTTACTGGTTCACTAAACGTAACCCTAGCCCTAAACATAACGCTAACACCAACCCTACACCTTACCCTAACCCGTACACTAATCTTGACCCATACACCAACATTATGCAATGCCATCACACGTACTTTGACACTAACACGTTTCCGTACACTCATGTACCATAAAACTTACCTGTTCGCTAACTCTAACCCTAGCCCTAAACTTAACCCTAACGCCAACCCTACACATTACCCTAACCCGTACCCTAATCCTAACCCATACACTAACACTACACGTGCCCTAACAGGTACCCTGACCATAACAGTTTTCCGTACACTCACCAGTACCCTAAACCATACCGTTTGCTATCCTTAACCCTAGACCTAAACGTAAAGCTAACCCCATCCCTAAACCTTACCCTAACGCGTACCCAATCCTAACCAGTACACTAACACTAATCCGTGCCTTAACACTTACCCTGACCCTAACACTTTTCCATACACACACCTGAACCCTAAACCTTACCATTCACTAACCCTAACCCTAGGTCTAAACCTAAGCCTAAACGCAACCCCAACCCTACACCTAACCCTAACATGTACCGTAATCCTAATCCTTAAACTAACACTAAGCTGTGCCCTAACACGAACCCTGGCCCTAACGCATTTCCATACGCTCACCTGTACTCTAATGTTACCTATTCGCTAACCCTAACACTAGTCCTAAACCTAAACCTAACCCCAACCCTACACCTTACCCTAACCCATACCCTAATCATAACCCATACACTAACACTAACTCGTGCCCTAACACCTACCCTAACCCTACCCCTACCCCTACCCCTACCCCTAACCCTAACCCTAACACTAACCCTAACACTAACCCTAAACTTTACCATTTGTTAACCATAACCCTAGCCCCAAACCTAAACCTAACTACAACCCTACTCCTTACCCTAACACGTACACTAATCTTAACCCGTACACTAACACTAACCCAATACCGCACAGGTACTTTGACAATAAGACATTTCCATATGCTCAGCTGTAACCTAAACCTTACGCATTCACTAAACTTAACCCCACCCCTAACACTAACCATAACGCCAACCCTACCAATTACTCTAACCCGTACCCTAATCCTAACCTGTAAACCCACACTAAACCCTGCCCTAACATGTACCCTGACCCTAACACTTTTCCGTAACCTCACCTGTAACCTACACCTTACCGTTCGCTAACCCTAACCCTAGCCCTAAACCTAGACCAAACCCCAACCGTACACCTTACCCTAACCCGTATGCTAATCCTAATCCATACACTAACACTGACACGTGTCCTAACACATACACTAACCCTAACACTTTTCTGTACCATCACCTGTACCCTAAACCTGACATTTCGCTAACCCTAATCCTAGCCATAAAGCTAACCCTAACCCCAACCCTAAACCTTACCCAAACCGTACCCTAATCCTAGCCAGTATACTAATACTAAGCCATGTCCTGACACGTACCCTGACCCTAACACTTTTCCGTACCCTCACCTGTACCCTAAACCTTACCCATTCGCTAACCCTAACCCTAGCCCTAGCCCTAGCCCTAACCCTAACCCCAAACCTACCCCTTACCCTCACCCGTACCCTAATCCCAACCCATACACTAACATTAACCCATGCCCTAACACGTACCCTGACCCTAACACTTTTCCGTATCCTCTCCTGTACCCTAAATCTTACAGTTCGCTAACCCTAACCCTAGCCCTAAACATAACTCTCACACCAACCTCACAGCATACCCTAACCCGTACACTAAACTTAACCCGTACAAAAAAACTAACCCATGCCCTCACATGTACTTTGACGGTAACACGTTTCCGTACGCTCCCGTGTACCGTAAACCTTACCCGTTTGCTAACTCTAACCCTAGCCCTAACCCTAACCATAACAAAAACCCTACCCATTTCCCTAACCTGTACCCTAATCCTTACCCGTACACTAACACTAATCCATGCCCTAACACGTACCCTGACTCTAACACTTTTCCATACCCACACATGAACCCTAAACCTTACCATTCACTAACCCTAACCCTAGGTCTAAACCTAAGCCTAAACGCAACCCCAACCCTACACCTAACCCTAACATGTACCGTAATCCTAATCCTTAAACTAACACTAAGCTGTGCCCTAACACGAAACCTGGCCCTAACGCATTTCCATACGCTCACCTGTACTCTAATGTTACCTATTCGCTAACCCTAACACTAGTCCTAAACCTAAACCTAACCCCAACCCTACACCTTACCCTAACCCATACCCTAATCATAACCCATACACTAACACTAACTCGTGCCCTAACACCTACCCTAACCCTACCCCTACCCCTACCCCTACCCCTAAACCTAACCCTAACACTAACCCTAACACTAACCCTAAACTTTACCATTTGTTAACCATAACCCTAGCCCCAAACCTAAACCTAACTACAACCCTACTCCTTACCCTAACACGTACACTAATCTTAACCCGTACACTAACACTAACCCAATACCGCACACGTACTTTGACAATAAGACATTTCCATATGCTCAGCTGTAACCTAAACCTTACGCATTCACTAAACTTAACCCCACCCCTAACACTAACCATAACGCCAACCCTACCAATTACTCTAACCCGTACCCTAATCCTAACCTGTAAACCCACACTAAACCCTGCCCTAACACGTACCCTGACCCTAACACTTTTCCGTAACCTCACCTGTAACCTACACCTTACCGTTCGCTAACCCTAACCCTAGCCCTAAACCTAGACCAAACCCCAACCGTACACCTTACCCTAACCCGTATGCTAATCCTAAGCCATACACTAACACTGACACGTGTCCTAACACATACACTAACCCTAACACTTTTCTGTACCATCACCTGTACCCTAAATCTGACATTTCGCTAACCCTAACCCTAGCCATAAAGCTAAACCTAACCCCAACCCTAAACCTTACCCAAACCGTACCCTAATCCTAGCCAGTATACTAATACTAAGCCATGTCCTGACACGTACCCTGACCCTAACACTTTTCCGTACCCTCACCTGTACCCTAAACCTTACCCATTCGCTAACCCTAACCCTAGCCCTAGCCCTAGCCCTAACCCTAACCCCAACCCTACCCCTTACCCTCACCCGTACCCTAATCCCAACCCATACACTAACATTAACCCATGCCCTAACACGTACCCTGACCCTAACACTTTTCCATATCCTCTCCTGTACCCTAAATCTTACAGTTCGCTAACCCTAACCCTAGCCCTAAACATAACTCTCACACCAACCTCACAGCATACCCTAACCTGTACACTAAACTTAACCCGTACAAAAAAACTAACCCATGCCCTCACATGTACTTTGACGGTAACACGTTTCCGTACGCTCCCGTGTACCGTAAACCTTACCCGTTTGCTAACTCTAACCCTAGCCCTAACCCTAACCATAACAAAAACCCTACCCATTTCCCTAACCTGTACCCTAATCCTTACCCGTACACTAACACTAATCCATGCCCTAACACGTACCCTGACTCTAACACTTTTCCATACCCACTCCTGTACCCTAAATCTTACCATTCACTAACCCTAACCCTATGTCTAAACCTAACCCTAACCCCAACCCTACACCTAACCCTAACACGTACCCTAATCCGAATCCGTACACTAACACTAACCTGTGCCCTAACATGAACCCTGACCCTAACTAATTTCCATAAGCTCACCTGTACCCTAAATATTACCTATTCGCTAACCCTAACCCCAACCCTACACCTAAACATAACCCCAACCCTACACCTTTCCCTAACCCATACCCTAATCCTGATCCGTACACTAACACTAACCCGTGCCCTAACATGTACCTGACCCTAACACTTTTCCGTATCCTCTCCAGTACCCTAAATCTTACCGTTCGCTCAACCTAGCCCTTTCCCTAAACATAACGCTAACACCCACCTTACACCATACACTAACCCATACACTAATCTTACCCCGTACACCAAAATGAAGCAATGCCCTCACATGTACTTTGACACTAACACGTTTCCGTACCCTCCTGTGTACCGACAACCTTACCTGTTCGCTAACACTAACCCTAGGTCTAAGCCTAACACTATCCACAACCCTACACAAAATCCTAAGCCGTACCCTAATCCTAATCCGTACAATAACACTAACCTGTGCCCTAACACCAAGCCTGACCCTAACTCGTTTCCATATGCTTACCTGTACCCTGAATGTTACCTATTCGCTAACCCTAACCCTAACCCTAAACCTAACCCTAACCCCAATCCTACACCTTACCCTAATCCGTACTGTAATCCTAACCCGTACCCTATACTAATCCGTGCCCTGACACATACATGGACCATAACACTTTTCTGTAACCTCACCTGTACCCTAAACCTTACATTTCGCCAACCCTAACCGTAGCCCTAAAGCTAAATCTAACTCCAACCCTACACCTTACCCTAACACGTACACTAATCTTAACCCGTACACTAACACTGACCCATTCCCGCAAATGTATTTTGACCCTAAAACATTTCCGTACCCTCCCCTGTAACCTAAACCTTACCCGGTCGCTAACCCTAACCCTAGCTCTAAATCTAACCTTAACGCCAACCCTACACCTTACCCTAAACAATACCCTAAACCTAAACCGTACACTGACACTAACCAGTGCCCTGAAACGTACCCTGACCCTAACACTTTTCCATACCCTCACCTGCACGCTAAACCTAATCGTTAGGTAACCCTAACTGTAGACTTAAACCTAACCCTAACACCAACCCTACACCCTATTCTAACCCGTACCCTATATTTAACCCTAACACTAACCCATGCCCTCACACGTACTTTGACACTAAAACGTCTCCATACACTCACATGTACCATAAGCCTTAATCATTCACTAAACCTATCCCTAACCCTAACGCCAACCCTAACCATTACCCTAACCCATACCCTAATCCTAACCATACATTAACACTAACACGTTTCCTAACACATAACCTGACCCAAATGCTTTTCCGTACCCTCAACTGTACCCTAAAACTTACCCGTTCACTAACCCTAAGCCTAGCCCTAAACCTAACCCTAACCCCAACCCCACACCTTACCCTAAACTGTACGCTAATCCTGACACGTACACTGACACTAACAGGTGTCCCAGCACATACCCTGACTCTAAAAGGTTTCCGTACCCTCACCTGTACCCTGAACCTTACTGGTTCACTAACCGTAACCCTAGCCCTAAACATAACGCTAACACCAACCCTACACCTTACCCTAACCGGTACACTAATCTTGACCCGTACACCAACATTATGCAATGCCATCACACGTACTTTGACACTAACACGTTTCCGTACACTCATGTACCATAAAACTTACCTGTTCGCTAACTCTAACCCTAGCCCTAAACTTAACCCTAACGCCAACCCTACACATTACCCTAACCCGTACCCTAATCCTAACCCATACACTAACACTACACGTGCCCTAACAGGTACCCTGACCATAACAGTTTTCCGTACACTCACCAGTACCCTAAACCATACCGTTTGCTATCCTTAACCCTAGACCTAAACGTAAAGCTAACCCCATCCCTAAACCTTACCCTAACGCGTACCCAATCCTAACCAGTACACTAACACTAATCCGTGCCTTAACACTTACCCTGACCCTAACACTTTTCCATACCCACACCTGAACCCTAAACCTTACCACTCACTAACCCTAACCCTAGGTCTAAACCTAAGCCTAAACGCAACCCCAACCCTACACCTAACCCTAACATGTACCGTAATCCTAATCCTTAAACTAACACTAAGCTGTGCCCTAACACGAACCCTGGCCCTAACGCATTTCCATACGCTCACCTGTACTCTAATGTTACCTATTCGCTAACCCTAACACTAGTCCTAAACCTAAACCTAACCCCAACCCTACACCTTACCCTAACCCATACCCTAATCATAACCCATACACTAACACTAACTCGTGCCCTAACACCTACCCTAACCCTACCCCTACCCCTACCCCTACCCCTAACCCTAACCCTAACACTAACCCTAACACTAACCCTAAACTTTACCATTTGTTAACCATAACCCTAACCCCAAACCTAAACCTAACTATAACCCTACTCCTTACCCTAACACGTACACTAATCTTAACCCGTACACTAACACTAACCCAATACCGCACACGTACTTTGACAATAAGACATTTCCATATGCTCAGCTGTAACCTAAACCTTACGCATTCACTAAACTTAACCCCACCCCTAACACTAACCATAACGCCAACCCTACCAATTACTCTAACCCGTACCCTAATCCTAACCTGTAAACCCACACTAAACCCTGCCCTAACACGTACCCTGACCCTAACACTTTTCCGTAACCTCACCTGTAACCTACACCTTACCGTTCGCTAACCCTAACCCTAGCCCTAAACCTAGACCAAACCCCAACCGTACACCTTACCCTAACCCGTATGCTAATCCTAAGCCATACACTAACACTGACACGTGTCCTAACACATACACTAACCCTAACACTTTTCTGTACCATCACCTGTACCCTAAACCTGACATTTCGCTAACCCAACCCTAGCCATAAAGCTAACCCTAACCCCAACCCTAAACCTTACCCAAACCGTACCCTAATCCTAGCCAGTATACTAATACTAAGCCATGTCCTGACACGTACCCTGACCCTAACACATTTCCGTACCCTCACCTGTACCCTAAACCTTACCCATTCGCTAACCCTAACCCTAGCCCTAGCCCTAGCCCTAACCCTAACCCCAACCCTACCCCTTACCCTCACCCGTACCCTAATCCCAACCCATACACTAACATTAACCCATGCCCTAACACGTACCCTGACCCTAACACTTTTCCGTATCCTCTCCTGTACCCTAAATCTTACAGTTCGCTAACCCTAACCCTAGCCCTAAACATAACTCTCACACCAACCTCACAGCATACCCTAACCCGTACACTAAACTTAACCCGTACAAAAAAACTAACCCATGCCCTCACATGTACTTTGATGGTAACACGTTTCCGTACGCTCCCGTGTACCGTAAACCTTACCCGTTTGCTAACTCTAACCCTAGCCCTAACCCTAACCATAACAAAAACCCTACCCATTTCCCTAACCTGTACCCTAATCCTTACCCGTACACTAACACTAATCCATGCCCTAACACGTACCCTGACTCTAACACTTTTCCATACCCACACCTGAACCCTAAACCTTACCATTCACTAACCCTAACCCTAGGTCTAAACCTAAGCCTAAACGCAACCCCAACCCTACACCTAACCCTAACATGTACCGTAATCCTAATCCTTAAAGTAACACTAAGCTGTGCCCTAACACGAACCCTGGCCCTAACGCATTTCCATACGCTCACCTGTACTCTAATGTTACCTATTCGCTAACCCTAACACTAGTCCTAAACCTAAACCTAACCCCAACCCTACACCTTACCCTAACCCATACCCTAATCATAACCCATACACTAACACTAACTCGTGCCCTAACACCTACCCTAACCCTACCCCTACCCCTACCCCTACCCCTACCCCTACCCCTAACACTAACCCTAACACTAACCCGAAACTTTACCATTTGTTAACCATAACCCTAGCCCCAAACCTAAACCTAACTACAACCCTACTCCTTACCCTAACACGTACACTAATCTTAACTCGTACACTAACACTAACCCAAAACCACACACGTACTTTGACAATAAGACATTTCCATATGCTCAGCTGTAACCTAAACCTTACGCATTCACTAAACTTAACCCCACCCCTAACACTAACCATAACGCCAACCCTACCAATTACTCTAACCCGTACCATAATCCTAACTTGTAAACCCACACTAAACCCTGCCCTAACACGTACCCTGACCCTAACACTTTTCCGTAACCTCACCTGTAACCTACACCTTACCGTTCGCTAACCCTAACCCTAGCCCTAAACCTAGACCAAACCCCAACCGTACACCTTACCCTAACCCGTATGCTAATCCTAAGCCATACACTAACACTGACACGTGTCCTAACACATACACTAACCCTAACACTTTTCTGTACCATCACCTGTACCCTAAACCTGACATTTCGCTAACCCTAACCCTAGCCATAAAGCTAACCCTAACCCCAACCCTAAACCTTACCCAAACCGTACCCTAATCCTAGCCAGTATACTAATACTAAGCCATGTCCTGACACGTACCCTGACCCTAACACTTTTCCGTACCCTCACCTGTACCCTAAACCTTACCCATTCGCTAACCCTAACCCTAGCCCTAGCCCTAGCCCTAACCCTAACCCCAACCCTACCCCTTACCCTCACCCGTACCCTAATCCCAACCCATACACTAACATTAACCCATGCCCTAACACGTACCCTGACCCTAACACTTTTCCGTATCCTCTCCTGTACCCTAAATCTTACAGTTCGCTAACCCTAACCCTAGCCCTAAACATAACTCTCACACCAACCTCACAGCATACCCTAACCCGTACACTAAACTTAACCCGTACAAAAAAACTAACCCATGCCCTCACATGTACTTTGACGGTAACACGTTTCCGTACGCTCCCGTGTACCGTAAACCTTACCCGTTTGCTACCTCTAACCCTAGCCCTAACCCTAACCATAACAAAAACCCTACCCATTTCCCTAACCTGTACCCTAATCCTTACCCGTACACTAACACTAATCCATGCCCTAACACGTACCCTGACTCTAACACTTTTCCATACCCACTCCTGTACCCTAAATCTTACCATTCACTAACCCTAACCCTATGTCTAAACCTAACCCTAACCCCAACCCTACACCTAACCCTAACACGTACCCTAATCCGAATCCGTACACTAACACTAACCTGTGCCCTAACATGAACCCTGACCCTAACTCATTTCCATAAGCTCACCTGTACCCTAAATATTACCTATTCGCTAACCCTAACCCCAACCCTACACCTAAACATAACCCCAACCCTACACCTTTCCCTAACCCATACCCTAATCCTGATCCATACACTAACACTAACCCGTGCCCTAACATGTACCCTGACCCTAACACTTTTCCGTATCCTCTCCAGTACCCTAAATCTTACCGTTCGCTCAACCTAGCCCTTTCCCTAAACATAACGCTAACACCCACCTTACACCATACACTAACCCATACACTAATCTTACCCCGTACACCAAAATGAAGCAATGCCCTCACATGTACTTTGACACTAACACGTTTCCGTACCCTCCTGTGTACCGACAACCTTACCTGTTCGCTAACACTAACCCTAGGTCTAAGCCTAACACTATCCACAACCCTACACAAAATCCTAAGCCGTACCCTAATCCTAATCCGTACAATAACACTAACCTGTGCCCTAACACCAAGCCTGACCCTAACTCGTTTCCATATGCTTACCTGTACCCTGAATGTTACCTATTCGCTAACCCTAACCCTAACCCTAAACCTAACCCTAACCCCAATCCTACACCTTACCCTAATCCGTACTGTAATCCTAACCCGTACCCTATACTAATCCGTGCCCTGACACATACATGGACCATAACACTTTTCTGTAACCTCACCTGTACCCTAAACCTTACATTTCGCCAACCCTAACCGTAGCCCTAAAGCTAAATCTAACTCCAACCCTACACCTTACCCTAACACGTACACTAATCTTAACCCGTACACTAACACTGACCCATTCCCGCAAATGTATTTTGACCCTAAAACATTTCCGTACCCTCCCCTGTAACCTAAACCTTACCCGGTCGCTAACCCTAACCCTAGCTCTAAATCTAACCTTAACGCCAACCCTACACCTTACCCTAAACAATACCCTAAACCTAAACCGTACACTGACACTAACCAGTGCCCTGAAACGTACCCTGACCCTAACACTTTTCCATACCCTCACCTGCACGCTAAACCTAATCGTTAGGTAACCCTAACTGTAGACTTAAACCTAACCCTAACACCAACCCTACACCCTATTCTAACCCGTACCCTATATTTAACCCTAACACTAACCCATGCCCTCACACGTACTTTGACACTAAAACGTCTCCATACACTCACATGTACCATAAGCCTTAATCATTCACTAAACCTATCCCTAACCCTAACGCCAACCCTAACCATTACCCTAACCCATACCCTAATCCTAACCATACATTAACACTAACACGTTTCCTAACACATAACCTGACCCAAATGCTTTTCCGTACCCTCAACTGTACCCTAAAACTTACCCGTTCACTAACCCTAAGCCTAGCCCTAAACCTAACCCTAACCCCAACCCCAAACCTTACCCTAAACTGTACGCTAATCCTGACACGTACACTGACACTAACAGGTGTCCCAGCACATACCCTGACTCTAAAAGGTTTCCGTACCCTCACCTGTACCCTGAACCTTACTGGTTCACTAACCGTAACCCTAGCCCTAAACATAACGCTAACACCAACCCTACACCTTACCCTAACCGGTACACTAATCTTGACCCGTACACCAACATTATGCAATGCCATCACACGTACTTTGACACTAACACGTTTCCGTACACTCATGTACCATAAAACTTACCTGTTCGCTAACTCTAACCCTAGCCCTAAACTTAACCCTAACGCCAACCCTACACATTACCCTAACCCGTACCCTAATCCTAACCCATACACTAACACTACACGTGCCCTAACAGGTACCCTGACCATAACAGTTTTCCGTACACTCACCAGTACCCTAAACCATACCGTTTGCTATCCTTAACCCTAGACCTAAACGTAAAGCTAACCCCATCCCTAAACCTTACCCTAACGCGTACCCAATCCTAACCAGTACACTAACACTAATCCGTGCCTTAACACTTACCCTGACCCTAACACTTTTCCATACCCACACCTGAACCCTAAACCTTACCATTCACTAACCCTAACCCTAGGTCTAAACCTAAGCCTAAACGCAACCCCAACCCTACACCTAACCCTAACATGTACCGTAATCCTAATCCTTAAACTAACACTAAGCTGTGCCCTAACACGAACCCTGGCCCTAACGCATTTCCATACGCTCACCTGTACTCTAATGTTACCTATTCGCTAACCCTAACACTAGTCCTAAACCTAAACCTAACCCCAACCCTACAACTTACCCGAACCCATACCCTAATCATAACCCATACACTAACACTAACTCGTGCCCTAACACCTACCCTAACCCTACCCCTAACCCTACCCCTACCCCTAAACCTAACCCTAACACTAACCCTAACACTAACCCTAAACTTTACCATTTGTTAACCATAACCCTAGCCCGAAACCTAAACCTAACTACAACCCTACTCCTTACCCTAACACGTACACTAATCTTAACCCGTACACTAACACTAACCCAATACCGCACACGTACTTTGACAATAAGACATTTCCATATGCTCAGCTGTAACCTAAACCTTACGCATTCACTAAACTTAACCCCACCCCTAACACTAACCATAACGCCAACCCTACCAATTACTCTAACCCGTACCCTAATCCTAACCTGTAAACCCACACTAAACCCTGCCCTAACACGTACCCTGACCCTAACACTTTTCCGTAACCTCACCTGTAACCTACACCTTACCGTTCGCTAACCCTAACCCTAGCCCTAAACCTAGACCAAACCCCAACCGTACACCTTACCCTAACCCGTATGCTAATCCTAAGCCATACACTAACACTGACACGTGTCCTAACACATACACTAACCCTAACACTTTTCTGTACCATCACCTGTACCCTAAACCTGACATTTCGCTAACCCTAACCCTAGCCATAAAGCTAACCCTAACCCCAACCGTAAACCTTACCCAAACCGTACCCTAATCCTAGCCAGTATACTAATACGAAACCATGTCCTGACACGTACCCTGACCCTAACACTTATCCGTACCCTCACCTGTACCCTAAACCTTACCCATTCGCTAACCCTAACCCTAGCCCTAGCCCTAGCCCTAACCCTAACCCCAACCCTACCCCTTACCCTCACCCGTACCCTAATCCCAACCCATACACTAACATTAACCCATGCCCTAACACGTACCCTGACCCTAACACTTTTCTGTATCCTCTCCTGTACCCTAAATCTTACAGTTCGCTAACCCTAACCCTAGCCCTAAACATAACTCTCACACCAACCTCACAGCATACCCTAACCTGTACACTAAACTTAACCCGTACAAAAAAACTAACCCATGCCCTCACATGTACTTTGACGGTAACACGTTTCCATACGCTCCCGTGTACCGTAAACCTTACCCATTTGCTAACTCTAACCCTAGCCCTAACCCTAACCATAACAACAACCCTACCCATTTCCCTAACCTGTACCCTAATCCTTACCCGTACACTAACACTAATCCATGCCCTAACACATACCCTGACCCTAACACTTTTCCATACCCACTCCTGTACCCTAAATCTTACCATTCACTAACCCTAACCCTATGTCTAAACCTAACCCTAACCCCAACCCTACACCTAACCCTAACACGTACCCTAATCCGAATCCGTACACTAACACTAACCTGTGCAATAACATGAACCCTGACCCTAACTCATTTCCATAAACTCACCTGTACCCTAAATATTACCTATTCGCTAACCCTAACCCCAACCCTACACCTAAACATAACCCCAACCCTACACCTTTCCCTAACCCATACCCTAATCCTGACCCGTACACTAACACTAACCCGTGCCCTAACACGTACCCTGACCCTAACACTTTTCCGTATCCTCTCCAGTACCCTAAATCTTACCGTTCGCTAAACCTAGCCCTTTCCCTAAACATAACGCTAACACCCACCTTACACCATACACTAACCCATACACTAATCTTACCCCGTACACCAAAATGAAGCAATGCCCTCACATGTACTTTGACACTAACACGTTTCCGTACCCTCCTGTGTACCGACAACCTTACCTGTTCGCTAACACTAACCCTAGGTCTAAGCCTAACACTATCCACAACCCTACACAAAATCCTAAGCCGTACCCAAATCCTAATCCGTACAATAACACTAACCTGTGCCCTAACACCAAGCCTGACCCTAACTCGTTTCCATATGCTTACCTGTACCCTGAATGTTACCTATTCGCTAACCCTAACCCTAACCCTAAACCTAACCCTAACCCCAATCCTACACCTTACCCTAATCCGTACTGTAATCCTAACCCGTACCCTATACTAATCCGTGCCCTGACACATACATGGACCATAACACTTTTCTGTAACCTCACCTGTACCCTAAACCTTACATTTCGCCAACCCTAACCATAGCCCTAAAGCTAAATCTAACTCCAACCCTACACCTTACCCTAACACGTACACTAATCTTAACCCGTACACTAACACTGACCCATTCCCGCAAATGTATTTTGACCCTAAAACATTTCCGTACCCTCCCCTGTAACCTAAACCTTACCCGGTCACTAACCCTAAGCCTAGCTCTAAATCTAACCTTAACGCCAACCCTACACCTTACCCTAAACAATACCCTAAACCTAAACCGTACACTGACACTAACCAGTGCCCTGAAACGTACCCTGACCCTAACACTTTTCCATACCCTCACCTGCACGCTAAACCTAATCGTTAGGTAACCCTAACTGTAGACTTAAACCTAACCCTAACACCAACCCTACACCGTATTCTAACCCGTACCCTATATTTAACCCTAACACTAACCCATGCCCTCACACGTACTTTGACACTAAAACGTCTCCATACACTCACATGTACCATAAGCCTTAACCGTTCACTAAACCTATCCCTAACCCTAACGCCAACCCTAACCATTACCCTAACCCATACCCTAATCCTAACGATACATTAACACTAACACGTTTCCTAACACATAACCTGACCCAAATGCTTTTCCGTACCCTCAACTGTACCCTAAAACTTACCCGTTCACTAACCCTAAGCCTAGCCCTAAACCTAACCCTAACCCCAACCCCACACCTTACCCTAAACTGTACGCTAATCCTGACACGTACACTGACACTAACAGGTGTCCTAGCACATACTCTGACTCTAAAAGGTTTCCGTACCCTCACCTGTACCCTGAACCTTACTGGTTCACTAACCGTAACCCTAGCCCTAAACATAACGCTAACACCAACCCTACACCTTACCCTAACCCGTACACTAATCTTGACCCGTACACCAACATTATGCAATGCCATCACACGTACTTTGACACTAACACGTTTCCGTACACTCATGTACCATAAAACTTACCTGTTCGCTAACTCTAACCCTAGCCGTAAACTTAACCCTAACGCCAACCCTACACATTACCCTAACCCGTACCCTAATCCTAACCCATACACTAACACTACACGTGCCCTAACAGGTACCCTGACCATAACAGTTTTCCGTACACTCACCAGTACCCTAAACCATACCGTTTGCTATCCTTAACCCTAGACCTAAACGTAAAGCTAACCCCATCCCTAAACCTTACCCTAACGCGTACCCAATCCTAACCAGTACACTAACACTAATCCGTGCCTTAACACTTACCCTGACCCTAACACTTTTCCATACCCACACCTGAACCCTAAACCTTACCATTCACTAACCCTAACCCTAGGTCTAAACCTAAGCCTAAACGCAACCCCAACCCTACACCTAACCCTAACATGTACCGTAATCCTAATCCTTAAACTAACACTAAGCTGTGCCATAATACGAACCCTGGCCCTAACGCATTTCCATACGCTCACCTGTACTCTAATGTTACCTATTCGCTAACCCTAACTCTAGTCCTAAACCTAAACCTAACCCCAACCCTACACCTTACCCTAACCCATACCCTAATCATAACCCATACACTAACACTAACTCGTGCCCTAACACCTACCCTAACCCTACCCCTAACCCTACCACTACCCCTAACCCTACCCCTAACACTAACCCTAACACTAACCCTAAACTTTACCATTTGTTAACCATAACCCTAGCCCCAAACCTAAACCTAACTACAACCCTACTCCTTACCCTAACACGTACACTAATCTTAACCCGTACACTAACACTAACCCAATACCGCACATGTACTTTGACAATAAGACATTTCCATATGCTCAGCTGTAACCTAAACCTTACGCATTCACTAAACTTAACCCCACCCCTAACACTAACCATAACGCCAACCCTACCAATTACTCTAACCCGTACCCTAATACTAACCTGTAAACCCACACTAAACCCTGCGCTAACACGTACCATGACCCTAACACTTTTCCGTACCCTTACCTGTAACCTACACCTTACCGTTCGCTAACCGTAACCCTAGCCCTAAACCTAGACCAAACCCCAACCGTACACCTTACCCTAACCCGTATGCTAATCCTAAGCCATACACTAACACTGACACGTGTCCTAACACATACACTAACCCTAACACTTTTCTGTTCCATCATCTGTACCCTAAACCTGACATTTCGCTAACCCTAACCCTAGCCATAAAGCTAACCCTAACCCCAACCCTAAACCTTACCCAAACTGTACCCTAATCCTAGCCAGTATACTAATACTAAGCCATGTCCTGACACGTACCCTGACCCTAACACTTTTCCGTACCCTCACCTGTACCCTAAACCTTACCCATTCGCTAACCCTAACCCTAGCCCTAGCCCTAGCCCTAACCCTAACCCCAACCCTACCCCTTACCCTCACCCGTACCCTAATCCCAACCCATACACTAACATTAACCCATGCCCTAACACGTACCCTGACCCTAACACTTTTCCGTATCCTCTCCTGTACCCTAAATCTTACAGTTCGCTAACCCTAACCCTAGCCCTAAACATAACTCTCACACCAACCTCACAGCATACCCTAACCTGTACACTAAACTTAACCCGTACAAAAAAACTAACCCATGCCCTCACATGTACTTTGACGGTAACACGTTTCCGTACGCTCCCGTGTACCGTAAACCTTACCCGTTTGCTAACTCTAACCCTAGCCCTAACCCTAACCATAACAAAAACCCTACCCATTTCCCTAACCTGTACCCTAATCCTTACCCGTACACTAACACTAATCCATGCCCTAACACGTACCCTGTCCCTATCACTTTTCCATACCCACTCCTGTACCCTAAATCTTACCATTCACTAACCCTAACCCTATGTCTAAACCTAACCCTAACCCCAACCCTACACCTAACCCTAACACGTACCCTAATCCGAATCCGTACACTAACACTAACCTGTGCCCTAACATGAACCCTGACCCTAACTCATTTCCATAAGCTCACCTGTACCCTAAATGTTACCTATTCGCTAACCCTAACCCCAACCCTACACCTAAACATAACCCCAACCCTACACCTTTCCCTAACCCATACCCTAATCCTGACCCGTACACTAACACTAACCCGTGCACTAACACGTACCCTGACCCTAACACTTTTCCGTATCCTCTCCAGTACCCTAAATCTTACCGTTCGCTAAACCTAGCCCTTTCCCTAAACATAACGCTAACACCCACCTTACACCATACACTAACCCATACACTAATCTTACCCCGTACACCAAAATGAAGCAATGCCCTCACATGTACTTTGACACTAACACGTTTCCGTACCCTCCTGTGTACCGACAACCTTACCTGTTCGCTAACACTAACCCTAGGTCTAAGCCTAACACTATCCACAACCCTACACAAAATCCTAAGCCGTACCCTAATCCTAATCCGTACAATAACACTAACCTGTGCCCTAACACAAAGCCTGACCCTAACTCGTTTCCATATGCTTACCTGTACCCTGAATGTTACCTATTCGCTAACCCTAACCCTAACCCTAAACCTAACCCTAACCCCAATCCTACACCTTACCCTAATCCGTACTGTAATCCTAACCCGTACCCTATACTAATCCGTGCCCTGACACATACATGGACCATAACACTTTTCTGTAACCTCACCTGTACCCTAAACCTTACATTTCGCCAACCCTAACCGTAGCCCTAAAGCTAAATCTAACTCCAACCCTACACCTTACCCTAACACGTACACTAATCTTAACCCGTACACTAACACTGACCCATTCCCGCAAATGTATTTTGACCCTAAAACATTTCCGTACCCTCCCCTGTAACCTAAACCTTACCCGGTCGCTAACCCTAACCCTAGCTCTAAATCTAACCTTAACGCCAACCCTACACCTTACCCTAAACAATACCCTAAACCTAAACCGTACACTGACACTAACCAGTGCCCTGAAACGTACCCTGACCCTAACACTTTTCCATACCCTCACCTGCATGCTAAACCTAATCGTTAGGTAACCCTAACTGTAGACTTAAACCTAACCCTAACACCAACCCTACACCGTATTCTAACCCGTACCCTATATTTAACCCTAACACTAACCCATGCCCTCACACGTACTTTGACACTAAAACGTCTCCATACACTCACATGTACCATAAGCCTTAACCGTTCACTAAACCTATCCCTAACCCTAACGCCAACCCTAACCATTACCCTAACCCATACCCTAATCCTAACGATACATTAACACTAACACGTTTCCTAACACATAACCTGACCCAAATGCTTTTCCGTACCCTCAACTGTACCCTAAAACTTACCCGTTCACTAACCCTAAGCCTAGCCCTAAACCTAACCCTAACCCCAACCCCACACCTTACCCTAAACTGTACGCTAATCCTGACACGTACACTGACACTAACAGGTGTCCTAGCACATACCCTGACTCTAAAAGGTTTCCGTACCCTCACCTGTACCCTGAACCTTACTGGTTCACTAACCGTAACCCTAGCCCTAAACATAACGCTAACACCAACCCTACACCTTACCCTAACCCGTACACTAATCTTGACCCGTACACCAACATTATGCAATGCCATCACACGTACTTTGACACTAACACGTTTCCGTACACTCATGTACCATAAAACTTACCTGTTCGCTAACTCTAACCCTAGCCCTAAACTTAACCCTAACGCCAACCCTACACATTACCCTAACCCGTACCCTAATCCTAACCCATACACTAACACTACACGTGCCCTAACAGGTACCCTGACCATAACAGTTTTCCGTACACTCACCAGTACCCTAAACCATACCGTTTGCTATCCTTAACCCTAGACCTAAACGTAAAGCTAACCCCATCCCTAAACCTTACCCTAACGCGTACCCAATCCTAACCAGTACACTAACACTAATCCGTGCCTTAACACTTACCCTGACCCTAACACTTTTCCATACCCACACCTGAACCCTAAACCTTACCATTCACTAACCCTAACCCTAGGTCTAAACCTAAGCCTAAACGCAACCCCAACCCTACACCTAACCCTAACATGTACCGTAATCCTAATCCTTAAACTAACACTAAGCTGTGCCCTAACACGAACCCTGGCCCTAACGCATTTCCATACGCTCACCTGTACTCTAATGTTACCTATTCGCTAACCCTAACACTAGTCCTAAACCTAAACCTAACCCCAACCCTACAACTTACCCGAACCCATACCCTAATCATAACCCATACACTAACACTAACTCGTGCCCTAACACCTACCCTAACCCTACCCCTAACCCTACCCCTACCCCTAAACCTAACCCTAACACTAACCCTAACACTAACCCTAAACTTTACCATTTGTTAACCATAACCCTAGCCCCAAACCTAAACCTAACTACAACCCTACTCCTTACCCTAACACGTACACTAATCTTAACCCGTACACTAACACTAACCCAATACCGCACACGTACTTTGACAATAAGACATTTCCATATGCTCAGCTGTAACCTAAACCTTACGCATTCACTAAACTTAACCCCACCCCTAACACTAACCATAACGCCAACCCTACCAATTACTCTAACCCGTACCCTAATCCTAACCTGTAAACCCACACTAAACCCTGCCCTAACACGTACCCTGACCCTAACACTTTTCCGTAACCTCACCTGTAACCTACACCTTACCGTTCGCTAACCCTAACCCTAGCCCTAAACCTAGACCAAACCCCAACCGTACACCTTACCCTAACCCGTATGCTAATCCTAAGCCATACACTAACACTGACACGTGTCCTAACACATACACTAACCCTAACACTTTTCTGTACCATCACCTGTACCCTAAACCTGACATTTCGCTAACCCTAACCCTAGCCATAAAGCTAACCCTAACCCCAACCGTAAACCTTACCCAAACCGTACCCTAATCCTAGCCAGTATACTAATACGAAACCATGTCCTGACACGTACCCTGACCCTAACACTTATCCGTACCCTCACCTGTACCCTAAACCTTACCCATTCGCTAACCCTAACCCTAGCCCTAGCCCTAGCCCTAACCCTAACACCAACCCTACCCCTTACCCTCACCCGTACCCTAATCCCAACCCATACACTAACATTAACCCATGCCCTAACACGTACCCTGACCCTAACACTTTTCTGTATCCTCTCCTGTACCCTAAATCTTACAGTTCGCTAACCCTAACCCTAGCCCTAAACAGAACTCTCACACCAACCTCACAGCATACCCTAACCTGTACACTAAACTTAACCCGTACAAAAAAACTAACCCATGCCCTCACATGTACTTTGACGGTAACACGTTTCCATACGCTCCCGTGTACCGTAAACCTTACCCATTTGCTAACTCTAACCCTAGCCCTAACCCTAACCATAACAACAACCCTACCCATTTCCCTAACCTGTACCCTAATCCTTACCCGTACACTAACACTAATCCATGCCCTAACACATACCCTGACCCTAACACTTTTCCATACCCACTCCTGTACCCTAAATCTTACCATTCACTAACCCTAACCCTATGTCTAAACCTAACCCTAACCCCAACCCTACACCTAACCCTAACACGTACCCTAATCCGAATCCGTACACTAACACTAACCTGTGCAATAACATGAACCCTGACCCTAACTCATTTCCATAAGCTCACCTGTACCCTAAATATTACCTATTCGCTAACCCTAACCCCAACCCTACACCTAAACATAACCCCAACCCTACACCTTTCCCTAACCCATACCCTAATCCTGACCCGTACACTAACACTAACCCGTGCCCTAACACGTACCCTGACCCTAACACTTTTCCGTATCCTCTCCAGTACCCTAAATCTTACCGTTCGCTAAACCTAGCCCTTTCCCTAAACATAACGCTAACACCCACCTTACACCATACACTAACCCATACACTAATCTTACCCCGTACACCAAAATGAAGCAATGCCCTCACATGTACTTTGACACTAACACGTTTCCGTACCCTCCTGTGTACCGACAACCTTACCTGTTCGCTAACACTAACCCTAGGTCTAAGCCTAACACTATCCACAACCCTACACAAAATCCTAAGCCGTACCCTAATCCTAATCCGTACAATAACACTAACCTGTGCCCTAACACCAAGCCTGACCCTAACTCGTTTCCATATGCTTACCTGTACCCTGAATGTTACCTATTCGCTAACCCTAACCCTAACCCTAAACCTAACCCTAACCCCAATCCTACACCTTACCCTAATCCGTACTGTAATCCTAACCCGTACCCTATACTAATCCGTGCCCTGACACATACATGGACCATAACACTTTTCTGTAACCTCACCTGTACCCTAAACCTTACATTTCGCCAACCCTAACCATAGCCCTAAAGCTAAATCTAACTCCAACCCTACACCTTACCCTAACACGTACACTAATCTTAACCCGTACACTAACACTGACCCATTCCCGCAAATGTATTTTGACCCTAAAACATTTCCGTACCCTCCCCTGTAACCTAAACCTTACCCGGCCACTAACCCTAAGCCTAGCTCTAAATCTAACCTTAACGCCAACCCTACACCTTACCCTAAACAATACCCTAAACCTAAACCGTACACTGACACTAACCAGTGCCCTGAAACGTACCCTGACCCTAACACTTTTCCATACCCTCACCTGCACGCTAAACCTAATCGTTAGGTAACCCTAACTGTAGACTTAAACCTAACCCTAACACCAACCCTACACCGTATTCTAACCCGTACCCTATATTTAACCCTAACACTAACCCATGCCCTCACACGTACTTTGACACTAAAACGTCTCCATACACTCACATGTACCATAAGCCTTAACCGTTCACTAAACCTATCCCTAACCCTAACGCCAACCCTAACCATTACCCTAACCCATACCCTAATCCTAACGATACATTAACACTAACACGTTTCCTAACACATAACCTGACCCAAATGCTTTTCCGTACCCTCAACTGTACCCTAAAACTTACCCGTTCACTAACCCTAAGCCTAGCCCTAAACCTAACCCTAACCCCAACCCCACACCTTACCCTAAACTGTACGCTAATCCTGACACGTACACTGACACTAACAGGTGTCCTAGCACATACCCTGACTCTAAAAGGTTTCCGTACCCTCACCTGTACCCTGAACCTTACTGGTTCACTAACCGTAACCCTAGCCCTAAACATAACGCTAACACCAACCCTACACCTTACCCTAACCCGTACACTAATCTTGACCCGTACACCAACATTATGCAATGCCATCACACGTACTTTGACACTAACACGTTTCCGTACACTCATGTACCATAAAACTTACCTGTTCGCTAACTCTAACCCTAGCCCTAAACTTAACCCTAACGCCAACCCTACACATTACCCTAACCCGTACCCTAATCCTAACCCATACACTAACACTACACGTGCCCTAACAGGTACCCTGACCATAACAGTTTTCCGTACACTCACCAGTACCCTAAACCATACCGTTTGCTATCCTTAACCCTAGACCTAAACGTAAAGCTAACCCCATCCCTAAACCTTACCCTAACGCGTACCCAATCCTAACCAGTACACTAACACTAATCCGTGCCTTAACACTTACCCTGACCCTAACACTTTTCCATACCCACACCTGAACCCTAAACCTTACCATTCACTAACCCTAACCCTAGGTCTAAACCTAAGCCTAAACGCAACCCCAACCCTACACCTAACCCTAACATGTACCGTAATCCTAATCCTTAAACTAACACTAAGCTGTGCCCTAACACGAACCCTGGCCCTAACGCATTTCCATACGCTCACCTGTACTCTAATGTTACCTATTCGCTAACCCTAACACTAGTCCTAAACCTAAACCTAACCCCAACCCTACAACTTACCCGAACCCATACCCTAATCATAACCCATACACTAACACTAACTCGTGCCCTAACACCTACCCTAACCCTACCCCTAACCCTACCCCTACCCCTAAACCTAACCCTAACACTAACCCTAACACTAACCCTAAAATTTACCATTTGTTAACCATAACCCTAGCCCGAAACCTAAACCTAACTACAACCCTACTCCTTACCCTAACACGTACACTAATCTTAACCCGTACACTAACACTAACCCAATACCGCACACGTACTTTGACAATAAGACATTTCCATATGCTCAGCTGTAACCTAAACCTTACGCATTCACTAAACTTAACCCCACCCCTAACACTAACCATAACGCCAACCCTACCAATTACTCTAACCCGTACCCTAATCCTAACCTGTAAACCCACACTAAACCCTGCCCTAACACGTACCCTGACCCTAACACTTTTCCGTAACCTCACCTGTAACCTACACCTTACCGTTCGCTAACCCTAACCCTAGCCCTAAACCTAGACCAAACCCCAACCGTACACCTTACCCTAACCCGTATGCTAATCCTAAGCCATACACTAACACTGACACGTGTCCTAACACATACACTAACCCTAACACTTTTCTGTACCATCACCTGTACCCTAAACCTGACATTTCGCTAACCCTAACCCTAGCCATAAAGCTAACCCTAACCCCAACCGTAAACCTTACCCAAACCGTACCCTAATCCTAGCCAGTATACTAATACGAAACCATGTCCTGACACGTACCCTGACCCTAACACTTATCCGTACCCTCACCTGTACCCTAAACCTTACCCATTCGCTAACCCTAACCCTAGCCCTAGCCCTAGCCCTAACCCTAACCCCAACCCTACCCCTTACCCTCACCCGTACCCTAATCCCAACCCATACACTAACATTAACCCATGCCCTAACACGTACCCTGACCCTAACACTTTTCTGTATCCTCTCCTGTACCCTAAATCTTACAGTTCGCTAACCCTAACCCTAGCCCTAAACATAACTCTCACACCAACCTCACAGCATACCCTAACCTGTACACTAAACTTAACCCGTACAAAAAAACTAACCCATGCCCTCACATGTACTTTGACGGTAACACGTTTCCATACGCTCCCGTGTACCGTAAACCTTACCCATTTGCTAACTCTAACCCTAGCCCTAACCCTAACCATAACAACAACCCTACCCATTTCCCTAACCTGTACCCTAATCCTTACCCGTACACTAACACTAATCCATGCCCTAACACATACCCTGACCCTAACACTTTTCCATACCCACTCCTGTACCCTAAATCTTACCATTCACTAACCCTAACCCTATGTCTAAACCTAACCCTAACCCCAACCCTACACCTAACCCTAACACGTACCCTAATCCGAATCCGTACACTAACACTAACCTGTGCAATAACATGAACCCTGACCCTAACTCATTTCCATAAGCTCACCTGTACCCTAAATATTACCTATTCGCTAACCCTAACCCCAACCCTACACCTAAACATAACCCCAACCCTACACCTTTCCCTAACCCATACCCTAATCCTGACCCGTACACTAACACTAACCCGTGCCCTAACACGTACCCTGACCCTAACACTTTTCCGTATCCTCTCCAGTACCCTAAATCTTACCGTTCGCTAAACCTAGCCCTTTCCCTAAACATAACGCTAACACCCACCTTACACCATACACTAACCCATACACTAATCTTACCCCGTACACCAAAATGAAGCAATGCCCTCACATGTACTTTGACACTAACACGTTTCCGTACCCTCCTGTGTACCGACAACCTTACCTGTTCGCTAACACTAACCCTAGGTCTAAGCCTAACACTATCCACAACCCTACACAAAATCCTAAGCCGTACCCTAATCCTAATCCGTACAATAACACTAACCTGTGCCCTAACACCAAGCCTGACCCTAACTCGTTTCCATATGCTTACCTGTACCCTGAATGTTACCTATTCGCTAACCCTAACCCTAACCCTAAACCTAACCCTAACCCCAATCCTACACCTTACCCTAATCCGTACTGTAATCCTAACCCGTACCCTATACTAATCCGTGCCCTGACACATACATGGACCATAACACTTTTCTGTAACCTCACCTGTACCCTAAACCTTACATTTCGCCAACCCTAACCATAGCCCTAAAGCTAAATCTAACTCCAACCCTACACCTTACCCTAACACGTACACTAATCTTAACCCGTACACTAACACTGACCCATTCCCGCAAATGTATTTTGACCCTAAAACATTTCCGTACCCTCCCCTGTAACCTAAACCTTACCCGGCCACTAACCCTAAGCCTAGCTCTAAATCTAACCTTAACGCCAACCCTACACCTTACCCTAAACAATACCCTAAACCTAAACCGTACACTGACACTAACCAGTGCCCTGAAACGTACCCTGACCCTAACACTTTTCCATACCCTCACCTGCACGCTAAACCTAATCGTTAGGTAACCCTAACTGTAGACTTAAACCTAACCCTAACACCAACCCTACACCGTATTCTAACCCGTACCCTATATTTAACCCTAACACTAACCCATGCCCTCACACGTACTTTGACACTAAAACGTCTCCATACACTCACATGTACCATAAGCCTTAACCGTTCACTAAACCTATCCCTAACCCTAACGCCAACCCTAACCATTACCCTAACCCATACCCTAATCCTAACGATACATTAACACTAACACGTTTCCTAACACATAACCTGACCCAAATGCTTTTCCGTACCCTCAACTGTACCCTAAAACTTACCCGTTCACTAACCCTAAGCCTAGCCCTAAACCTAACCCTAACCCCAACCCCACACCTTACCCTAAACTGTACGCTAATCCTGACACGTACACTGACACTAACAGGTGTCCTAGCACATACTCTGACTCTAAAAGGTTTCCGTACCCTCACCTGTACCCTGAACCTTACTGGTTCACTAACCATAACCCTAGCCCTAAACATAACGCTAACACCAACCCTACACCTTACCCTAACCCGTACACTAATCTTGACCCGTACACCAACATTATGCAATGCCATCACACGTACTTTGACACTAACACGTTTCCGTACACTCATGTACCATAAAACTTACCTGTTCGCTAACTCTAACCCTAGCCGTAAACTTAACCCTAACGCCAACCCTACACATTACCCTAACCCGTACCCTAATCCTAACCCATACACTAACACTACACGTGCCCTAACAGGTACCCTGACCATAACAGTTTTCCGTACACTCACCAGTACCCTAAACCATACCGTTTGCTATCCTTAACCCTAGACCTAAACGTAAAGCTAAACCCATCCCTAAACCTTACCCTAACGCGTACCCAATCCTAACCAGTACACTAACACTAATCCGTGCCTTAACACTTACCCTGACCCTAACACTTTTCCATACCCACACCTGAACCCTAAACCTTACCATTCACTAACCCTAACCCTAGGTCTAAACCTAAGCCTAAACGCAACCCCAACCCTACACCTAACCCTAACATGTACCGTAATCCTAATCCTTAAACTAACACTAAGCTGTGCCATAACACGAACCCTGGCCCTAACGCATTTCCATATGCTCACCTGTACTCTAATGTTACCTATTCGCTAACCCTAACTCTAGTCCTAAACCTAAACCTAACCCCAACCCTACACCTTACCCTAACCCATACCCTAATCATAACCCATACACTAACACTAACTCGTGCCCTAACACCTACCCTAACCCTACCCCTAACCCTACCCCTACCCCTAACCCTACCCCTAACACTAACCCTAACACTAACCCTAAACTTTACCATTTGTTAACCATAACCCTAGCCCCAAACCTAAACCTAACTACAACCCTACTCCTTACCCTAACACGTACACTAATCTTAACCCGTACACTAACACTAACCCAATACCGCACATGTACTTTGACAATAAGACATTTCCATATGCTCAGCTGTAACCTAAACCTTACGCATTCACTAAACTTAACCCCACCCCTAACACTAACCATAACGCCAACCCTACCAATTACTCTAACCCGTACCCTAATACTAACCTGTAAACCCACACTAAACCCTGCGCTAACACGTACCATGACCCTAACACTTTTCCGTACCCTTACCTGTAACCTACACCTTACCGTTCGCTAACCCTAACCCTAGCCCTAAACCTAGACCAAACCCCAACCGTACACCTTACCCTAACCCGTATGCTAATCCTAAGCCATACACTAACACTGACACGTGTCCTAACACATACACTAACCCTAACACTTTTCTGTTCCATCATCTGTACCCTAAACCTGACATTTCGCTAACCCTAACCCTAGCCATAAAGCTAACCCTAACCCCAACCCTAAACCTTACCCAAACCGTACCCTAATCCTAGCCAGTATACTAATACTAAGCCATGTCCTGACACGTACCCTGACCCTAACACTTTTCCGTACCCTCACCTGTACCCTAAACCTTACCCATTCGCTAACCCTAACCCTAGCCCTAGCCCTAGCCCTAACCCTAACCCCAACCCTACCCCTTACCCTCACCCGTACCCTAATCCCAACCCATACACTAACATTAACCCATGCCCTAACACGTACCCTGACCCTAACACTTTTCCGTATCCTCTCCTGTACCCTAAATCTTACAGTTCGCTAACCCTAACCCTAGCCCTAAACATAACTCTCACACCAACCTCACAGCATACCCTAACCTGTACACTAAACTTAACCCGTACAAAAAAACTAACCCATGCCCTCACATGTACTTTGACGGTAACACGTTTCCGTACGCTCCCGTGTACCGTAAACCTTACCCGTTTGCTAACTCTAACCCTAGCCCTAACCCTAACCATAACAAAAACCCTACCCATTTCCCTAACCTGTACCCTAATCCTTACCCGTACACTAACACTAATCCATGCCCTAACACGTACCCTGACCCTAACACTTTTCCATACCCACTCCTGTACCCTAAATCTTACCATTCACTAACCCTAACCCTATGTCTAAACCTAACCCTAACCCCAACCCTACACCTAACCCTAACACGTACCCTAATCCGAATCCGTACACTAACACTAACCTGTGCCCTAACATGAACCCTGACCCTAACTCATTTCCATAAGCTCACCTGTACCCTAAATGTTACCTATTCGCTAACCCTAACCCCAACCCTACACCTAAACATAACCCCAACCCTACACCTTTCCCTAACCCATACCCTAATCCTGACCCGTACACTAACACTAACCCGTGCACTAACACGTACCCTGACCCTAACACTTTTCCGTATCCTCTCCAGTACCCTAAATCTTACCGTTCGCTAAACCTAGCCCTTTCCCTAAACATAACGCTAACACCCACCTTACACCATACACTAACCCATACACTAATCTTACCCCGTACACCAAAATGAAGCAATGCCCTCACATGTACTTTGACACTAACACGTTTCCGTACCCTCCTGTGTACCGACAACCTTACCTGTTCGCTAACACTAACCCTAGGTCTAAGCCTAACACTATCCACAACCCTACACAAAATCCTAAGCCGTACCCTAATCCTAATCCGTACAATAACACTAACCTGTGCCCTAACACCAAGCCTGACCCTAACTCGTTTCCATATGCTTACCTGTACCCTGAATGTTACCTATTCGCTAACCCTAACCCTAACCCTAGACCTAACCCTAACCCCAATCCTACACCTTACCCTAATCCGTACTGTAATCCTAACCCGTACCCTATACTAATCCGTGCCCTGACACATACATGGACCATAACACTTTTCTGTAACCTCACCTGTACCCTAAACCTTACATTTCGCCAACCCTAACCGTAGCCCTAAAGCTAAATCTAACTCCAACCCTACACCTTACCCTAACACGTACACTAATCTTAACCCGTACACTAACACTGACCCATTCCCGCAAATGTATTTTGACCCTAAAACATTTCCGTACCCTCCCCTGTAACCTAAACCTTACCCGGTCGCTAACCCTAACCCTAGCTCTAAATCTAACCTTAACGCCAACCCTACACCTTACCCTAAACAATACCCTAAACCTAAACCGTACACTGACACTAACCAGTGCCCTGAAACGTACCCTGACCCTAACACTTTTCCATACCCTCACCTGCATGCTAAACCTAATCGTTAGGTAACCCTAACTGTAGACTTAAACCTAACCCTAACACCAACCCTACACCGTATTCTAACCCGTACCCTATATTTAACCCTAACACTAACCCATGCCCTCACACGTACTTTGACACTAAAACGTCTCCATACACTCACATGTACCATAAGCCTTAACCGTTCACTAAACCTATCCCTAACCCTAACGCCAACCCTAACCATTACCCTAACCCATACCCTAATCCTAACGATACATTAACACTAACACGTTTCCTAACACATAACCTGACCCAAATGCTTTTCCGTACCCTCAACTGTACCCTAAAACTTACCCGTTCACTAACCCTAAGCCTAGCCCTAAACCTAACCCTAACCCCAACCCCACACCTTACCCTAAACTGTACGCTAATCCTGACACGTACACTGACACTAACAGGTGTCCTAGCACATACCCTGACTCTAAAAGGTTTCCGTACCCTCACCTGTACCCTGAACCTTACTGGTTCACTAACCGTAACCCTAGCCCTAAACATAACGCTAACACCAACCCTACACCTTACCCTAACCCGTACACTAATCTTGACCCGTACACCAACATTATGCAATGCCATCACACGTACTTTGACACTAACACGTTTCCGTACACTCATGTACCATAAAACTTACCTGTTCGCTAACTCTAACCCTAGCCGTAAACTTAACCCTAACGCCAACCCTACACATTACCCTAACCCGTACCCTAATCCTAACCCATACACTAACACTACACGTGCCCTAACAGGTACCCTGACCATAACAGTTTTCCGTACACTCACCAGTACCCTAAACCATACCGTTTGCTATCCTTAACCCTAGACCTAAACGTAAAGCTAACCCCATCCCTAAACCTTACCCTAACGCGTACCCAATCCTAACCAGTACACTAACACTAATCCGTGCCTTAACATTTACCCAGACCCTAACACTTTTCCATACCCACACCTGAACCCTAAACCTTACCATTCACTAACCCTAACCCTAGGTCTAAACCTAAGCCTAAACGCAACCCCAACCCTACACCTAACCCTAACATGTACCGTAATCCTAATCCTTAAACTAACACTAAGCTGTGCCCTAACACGAACCCTGGCCCTAACGCATTTCCATACGCTCACCTGTACTCTAATGTTACCTATTCGCTAACCCTAACTCTAGTCCTAAACCTAAACCTAACCCCAACCCTACACCTTACCCTAACCCATACCCTAATCATAACCCATACACTAACACTAACTCGTGCCCTAACACCTACCCTAACCCTACCCCTAACCCTACCCCTACCCCTAACCCTAACCCTAACACTAACCCTAACACTAACCCTAAACTTTACCATTTGTTAACCATAACCCTAGCCCCAAACCTAAACCTAACTACAACCCTACTCCTTACCCTAACACGTACACTAATCTTAACCCGTACACTAACACTAACCCAATACCGCACACGTACTTTGACAATAAGACATTTCCATATGCTCAGCTGTAACCTAAACCTTACGCATTCACTAAACTTAACCCCACCCCTAACACTAACCATAACGCCAACCCTACCAATTACCCTAATCCGTACCCTAATCCTAACCTGTAAACCCACACTAAACCCTGCGCTAACACGTACCATGACCCTAACACTTTTCCGTACCCTTACCTGTAACCTACACCTTACCGTTCGCTAACCCTAACCCTAGCCCTAAACCTAGACCAAACCCCAACCGTACACCTTACCCTAACCCGTATGCTAATCCTAAGCCATACACTAACACTGACACGTGTCCTAACACATACACTAACCCTAACACTTTTCTGTACCATCATCTGTACCCTAAACCTGACATTTCGCTAACCCTAACCCTAGCCATAAAGCTAACCCTAACCCCAACCCTAAACCTTACCCAAACTGTACCCTAATCCTAGCCAGTATACTAATACTAAGCCATGTCCTGACAAGTACCCTGACCCTAACACTTTTCCGTACCCTCACCTGTACCCTAAACCTTACCCATTCGCTAACCCTAACCCTAGCCCTAGCCCTAGCCCTAACCCTAACCCCAACCCTACCCCTTACCCTCACCCGTACCCTAATCCCAACCCATACACTAACATTAACCCATGCCCTAACACGTACCCTGACCCTAACACTTTTCCGTATCCTCTCCTGTACCCTAAATCTTACAGTTCGCTAACCCTAACCCTAGCCCTAAACATAACTCTCACACCAACCTCACAGCATACCCTAACCTGTACACTAAACTTAACCCGTACAAAAAAACTAACCCATGCCCTCACATGTACTTTGACGGTAACACGTTTCCGTACGCTCCCGTGTACCGTAAACCTTACCCGTTTGCTAACTCTAACCCTAGCCCTAACCCTAACCATAACAAAAACCCTACCCATTTCCCTAACCTGTACCCTAATCCTTACCCGTACACTAACACTAATCCATGCCCTAACACGTACCCTGACCCTAACACTTTTCCATACCCACTCCTGTACCCTAAATCTTACCATTCACTAACCCTAACCCTATGTCTAAACCTAACCCTAACCCCAACCCTACACCTAACCCTAACACGTACCCTAATCCGAATCCGTACACTAACACTAACCTGTGCCCTAACATGAACCCTGACCCTAACTCATTTCCATAAGCTCACCTGTACCCTAAATGTTACCTATTCGCTAACCCTAACCCCAACCCTACACCTAAACATAACCCCAACCCTACACCTTTCCCTAACCCATACCCTAATCCTGACCCGTACACTAACACTAACCCGTGCCCTAACACGTACCCTGACCCTAACACTTTTCCGTATCCTCTCCAGTACCCTAAATCTTACCGTTCGCTAAACCTAGCCCTTTCCCTAAACATAACGCTAACACCCACCTTACACCATACACTAACCCATACACTAATCTTACCCCGTACACCAAAATGAAGCAATGCCCTCACATGTACTTTGACACTAACACGTTTCCGTACCCTCCTGTGTACCGACAACCTTACCTGTTCGCTAACACTAACCCTAGGTCTAAGCCTAACACTATCCACAACCCTACACAAAATCCTAAGCCGTACCCTAATCCTAATCCGTACAATAACACTAACCTGTGCCCTAACACCAAGCCTGACCCTAACTCGTTTCCATATGCTTACCTGTACCCTGAATGCTACCTATTCGCTAACCCTAACCCTAACCCTAAACCTAACCCTAACCACAATCCTACACCTTACCTTAATCCGTACTGTAATCCTAACCCGTACCCTATACTAATCCGTGCCCTGACACATACATGGACCATAACACTTTTCTGTAACCTCACCTGTACCCTAAACCTTACATTTCGCCAACCCTAACCGTAGCCCTAAAGCTAAATCTAACTCCAACCCTACACCTTACCCTAACACGTACACTAATCTTAACCCGTACACTAACACTGACCCATTCCCGCAAATGTATTTTGACCCTAAAACATTTCCGTACCCTCCCCTGTAACCTAAACCTTACCCGGTCGCTAACCCTAACCCTAGCTCTAAATCTAACCTTAACGCCAACCCTACACCTTACCCTAAACAATACCCTAAACCTAAACCGTACACTGACACTAACCAGTGCCCTGAAACGTACCCTGACCCTAACACTTTTCCATACCCTCACCTGCACGCTAAACCTAATCGTTAGGTAACCCTAACTGTAGACTTAAACCTAACCCTAACACCAACCCTACACCCTATTCTAACCCGTACCCTATATTTAACCCTAACACTAACCCATGCCCTCACACGTACTTTGACACTAAAACGTCTCCATACACTCACATGTACCATAAGCCTTAATCATTCACTAAACCTATCCCTAACCCTAACGCCAACCCTAACCATTACCCTAACCCATACCCTAATCCTAACCATACATTAACACTAACACGTTTCCTAACACATAACCTGACCCAAATGCTTTTCCGTACCCTCAACTGTACCCTAAAACTTACCCGTTCACTAAACCTAAGCCTAGCCCTAAACCTAACCCTAACCCCAACCCCACACCTTACCCTAAACTGTACGCTAATCCTGACACGTACACTGACACTAACAGGTGTCCTAGCACATACCCTGACTCTAAAAGTTTTCCGTACCCTCACCTGTACCCTGAACCTTACTGGTTCACTAACCGTAACCCTAGCCCTAAACATAACACTAACACCAACCCTACACCTTACCCTAACCCGTACACTAATCTTGACCCGTACACCAACATTATGCAATGCCATCACACGTACTTTGACACTAACACGTTTCCGTACACTCATGTACCATAAAACTTACCTGTTCGCTAACTCTAACCCTAGCCCTAAACTTAACCCTAACGCCAACCCTACACATTACCCTAACCCGTACCCTAATCCTAACCCATACACTAACACTACACGTGCCCTAACAGGTACCCTGACCATAACAGTTTTCCGTACACTCACCAGTACCCTAAACCATACAGTTTGCTATCCTTAACCCTAGACCTAAACGTAAAGCTAACCCCATCCCTAAACCTTACCCTAACGCGTACCCAATCCTAACCAGTACACTAACACTAATCCGTGCCTTAACATTTACCCAGACCCTAACACTTTTCCATACCCACACCTGAACCCTAAACCTTACCATTCACTAACCCTAACCCTAGGTCTAAACCTAAGCCTAAACGCAACCCCAACCCTACACCTAACCCTAACATGTACCGTAATCCTAATCCTTAAACTAACACTAAGCTGTGCCCTAACACGAACCCTGGCCCTAACGCATTTCCATACGCTCAGCTGTACTCTAATGTTACCTATTCGCTAACCCTAACTCTAGTCCTAAACCTAAACCTAACCCCAACCCTACACCTTACCCTAACCCATACCCTAATCATAACCCATACACTAACACTAACTCGTGCCCTAACACCTACCCTAACCCTACCCCTAACCCTACCCCTACCCCTAACCCTAACCCTAACACTAACCCTAACACTAACCCTAAACTTTACCATTTGTTAACCATAACCCTAGCCCCAAACCTAAACCTAACTACAACCCTACTCCTTACCCTAACACGTACACTAATCTTAACCCGTACACTAACACTAACCCAATACCGCACACGTACTTTGACAATAAGACATTTCCATATGCTCAGCTGTAACCTAAACCTTACGCATTCACTAAACTTAACCCCACCCCTAACACTAACCATAACGCCAACCCTACCAATTACCCTAATCCGTACCCTAATCCTAACCTGTAAACCCACACTAAACCCTGCGCTAACACGTACCATGACCCTAACACTTTTCCGTACCCTTACCTGTAACCTACACCTTACCGTTCGCTAACCCTAACCCTAGCCCTAAACCTAGACCAAACCCCAACCGTACACCTTACCCTAACCCGTATGCTAATCCTAAGCCATACACTAACACTGACACGTGTCCTAACACATACACTAACCCTAACACTTTTCTGTACCATCATCTGTACCCTAAACCTGACATTTCGCTAACCCTAACCCTAGCCATAAAGCTAACCCTAACCCCAACCCTAAACCTTACCCAAACTGTACCCTAATCCTAGCCAGTATACTAATACTAAGCCATGTCCTGACAAGTACCCTGACCCTAACACTTTTCCGTACCCTCACCTGTACCCTAAACCTTACCCATTCGCTAACCCTAACCCTAGCCCTAGCCCTAGCCCTAACCCTAACCCCAACCCTACCCCTTACCCTCACCCGTACCCTAATCCCAACCCATACACTAACATTAACCCATGCCCTAACACGTACCCTGACCCTAACACTTTTCCGTATCCTCTCCTGTACCCTAAATCTTACAGTTCGCTAACCCTAACCCTAGCCCTAAACATAACTCTCACACCAACCTCACAGCATACCCTAACCTGTACACTAAACTTAACCCGTACAAAAAAACTAACCCATGCCCTCACATGTACTTTGACGGTAACACGTTTCCGTACGCTCCCGTGTACCGTAAACCTTACCCGTTTGCTAACTCTAACCCTAGCCCTAACCCTAACCATAACAAAAACCCTACCCATTTCCCTAACCTGTACCCTAATCCTTACCCGTACACTAACACTAATCCATGCCCTAACACGTACCCTGACCCTAACACTTTTCCATACCCACTCCTGTACCCTAAATCTTACCATTCACTAACCCTAACCCTATGTCTAAACCTAACCCTAACCCCAACCCTACACCTAACCCTAACACGTACCCTAATCCGAATCCGTACACTAACACTAACCTGTGCCCTAACATGAACCCTGACCCTAACTCATTTCCATAAGCTCACCTGTACCCTAAATGTTACCTATTCGCTAAACCTAACCCCAACCCTACACCTAAACATAACCCCAACCCTACACCTTTCCCTAACCCATACCCTAATCCTGACCCGTACACTAACACTAACCCGTGCCCTAACACGTACCCTGACCCTAACACTTTTCCGTATCCTCTCCAGTACCCTAAATCTTACCGTTCGCTAAACCTAGCCCTTTCCCTAAACATAACGCTAACACCCACCTTACACCATACACTAACCCATACACTAATCTTACCCCGTACACCAAAATGAAGCAATGCCCTCACATGTACTTTGACACTAACACGTTTCCGTACCCTCCTGTGTACCGACAACCTTACCTGTTCGCTAACACTAACCCTAGGTCTAAGCCTAACACTATCCACAACCCTACACAAAATCCTAAGCCGTACCCTAATCCTAATCCGTACAATAACACTAACCTGTGCCCTAACACCAAGCCTGACCCTAACTCGTTTCCATATGCTTACCTGTACCCTGAATGCTACCTATTCGCTAACCCTAACCCTAACCCTAAACCTAACCCTAACCACAATCCTACACCTTACCTTAATCCGTACTGTAATCCTAACCCGTACCCTATACTAATCCGTGCCCTGACACATACATGGACCATAACACTTTTCTGTAACCTCACCTGTACCCTAAACCTTACATTTCGCCAACCCTAACCGTAGCCCTAAAGCTAAATCTAACTCCAACCCTACACCTTACCCTAACACGTACACTAATCTTAACCCGTACACTAACACTGACCCATTCCCGCAAATGTATTTTGACCCTAAAACATTTCCGTACCCTCCCCTGTAACCTAAACCTTACCCGGTCGCTAACCCTAACCCTAGCTCTAAATCTAACCTTAACGCCAACCCTACACCTTACCCTAAACAATACCCTAAACCTAAACCGTACACTGACACTAACCAGTGCCCTGAAACGTACCCTGACCCTAACACTTTTCCATACCCTCACCTGCACGCTAAACCTAATCGTTAGGTAACCCTAACTGTAGACTTAAACCTAACCCTAACACCAACCCTACACCCTATTCTAACCCGTACCCTATATTTAACCCTAACACTAACCCATGCCCTCACACGTACTTTGACACTAAAACGTCTCCATACACTCACATGTACCATAAGCCTTAATCATTCACTAAACCTATCCCTAACCCTAACGCCAACCCTAACCATTACCCTAACCCATACCCTAATCCTAACCATACATTAACACTAACACGTTTCCTAACACATAACCTGACCCAAATGCTTTTCCGTACCCTCAACTGTACCCTAAAACTTACCCGTTCACTAAACCTAAGCCTAGCCCTAAACCTAACCCTAACCCCAACCCCACACCTTACCCTAAACTGTACGCTAATCCTGACACGTACACTGACACTAACAGGTGTCCTAGCACATACCCTGACTCTAAAAGTTTTCCGTACCCTCACCTGTACCCTGAACCTTACTGGTTCACTAACCGTAACCCTAGCCCTAAACATAACACTAACACCAACCCTACACCTTACCCTAACCCGTACACTAATCTTGACCCGTACACCAACATTATGCAATGCCATCACACGTACTTTGACACTAACAGGTTTCCGTACACTCATGTACCATAAAACTTACCTGTTCGCTAACTCTAACCCTAGCCCTAAACTTAACCCTAACGCCAACCCTACACATTACCCTAACCCGTACCCTAATCCTAACCCATACACTAACACTACACGTGCCCTAACAGGTACCCTGACCATAACAGTTTTCCGTACACTCACCAGTACCCTAAACCATACCGTTTGCTATCCTTAACCCTAGACCTAAACGTAAAGCTAACCCCATCCCTAAACCTTACCCTAACGCGTACCCAATCCTAACCAGTACACTAACACTAATCCGTGCCTTAACACTTACCCTGACCCTAACACTTTTCCATACCCACACCTGAACCCTAAACCTTACCATTCACTAACCCTAACCCTAGGTCTAAACCTAAGCCTAAACGCAACCCCAACCCTACACCTAACCCTAACATGTACCGTAATCCTAATCCTTAAACTAACACTAAGCTGTGCCATAACACGAACCCTGGCCCTAACGCATTTCCATACGCTCACCTGTTCTCTAATGTTACCTATTCGCTAACCCTAACTCTAGTCCTAAACCTAAACCTAAACCCAACCCTACACCTTACCCTAACCCATACCCTAATCATAACCCATACACTAACACTAACTCGTGCCCTAACACCTACCCTAACCCTACCCCTAACCCTACCCCTACCCCTAACCCTACCCCTAACACTAACCCTAACACTAACCCTAAACTTTACCATTTGTTAACCATAACCCTAGCCCCAAACCTAAACCTAACTACAACCCTACTCCTTACCCTAACACGTACACTAATCTTAACCCGTACACTAACACTAACCCAATACCGCACACGTACTTTGACAATAAGACATTTCCATATGCTCAGCTGTAACCTAAACCTTACGCATTCACTAAACTTAACCCCACCCCTAACACTAACCATAACGCCAACCCTACCAATTACTCTAACCCGTACCCTAATACTAACCTGTAAACCCACACTAAACCCTGCGCTAACGCGTACCATGACCCTAACAATTTTCCGTACCCTTACCTGTAACCTACACCTTACCGTTCGCTAACCCTAACCCTAGCCCTAAACCTAGACCAAACCCCAACCGTACACCTTACCCTAACCCGTATGCTAATCCTAAGCCATACACTAACACTGACACGTGTCCTAACACATACACTAACCCTAACACTTTTCTGTACCATCATCTGTACCCTAAACCTGACATTTCGCTAACCCTAACCCTAGCCATAAAGCTAACCCTAACCCCAACCCTAAACCTTACCCAAACCGTACCCTAATCCTAGCCAGTATACTAATACTAAGCCATGTCCTGACACGTACCCTGACCCTAACACTTTTCCGTACCCTCACCTGTACCCTAAACCTTACCCATTCGCTAACCCTAACCCTAGCCCTTGCCCTAGCCCTAACCCTAACCCCAACCCTACCCCTTACCCTCACCCGTACCCTAATCCCAACCCATACACTAACATTAACCCATGCCCTAACACGTACCCTGACCCTAACACTTTTCCGTATCCTCTCCTGTACCCTAAATCTTACAGTTCGCTAACCCTAACCCTAGCCCTAAACATAACTCTCACACCAACCTCACAGCATACCCTAACCTGTACACTAAACTTAACCCGTACAAAAATACTAACCCATGCCCTCACATGTACTTTGACGGTAACACGTTTCCGTACGCTCCCGTGTACCGTAAACCTTACCCGTTTGCTAACTCTAACCCTAGCCCTAACCCTAACCATAACAAAAACCCTACCCATTTCCCTAACCTGTACCCTAATCCTTACCCGTACACTAACACTAATCCATGCCCTAACACGTACCCTGACCCTAACACTTTTCCATACCCACTCCTGTACCCTAAATCTTACCATTCACTAACCCTAACCCTATGTCTAAACCTAACCCTAACCCCAACCCTACACCTAACCCTAACACGTACCCTAATCCGAATCCGTACACTAACACTAACCTGTGCCCTAACATGAACCCTGACCCTAACTCATTTCCATAAGCTCACCTGTACCCTAAATGTTACCTATTCGCTAACCCTAACCCCAACCCTACACCTAAACATAACCCCAACCCTACACCTTTCCCTAACCCATACCCTAATCCTGACCCGTACATTAACACTAACCCGTGCCCTAACATGTACCCTGACCCTAACACTTTTCCGTATCCTCTCCAGTACCCTAAATCTTACCGTTCGCTCAACCTAGCTCTTTCCCTAAACATAACGCTAACACCCACCTTACACCATACACTAACCCATACACTAATCTTACCCCGTACACCAAAATGAAGCAATGCCCTCACATGTACTTTGACACTAACACGTTTCCGTACCCTCCTGTGTACCGACAACCTTACCTGTTCGCTAACACTAACCCTAGGTCTAAGCCTAACACTATCCACAACCCTACACAAAATCCTAAGCCGTACCCTAATCCTAATCCGTACAATAACACTAACCTGTGCCCTAACACCAAGCCTGACCCTAACTCGTTTCCATATGCTTACCTGTACCCTGAATGTTACCTATTCGCTAACCCTAACCCTAACCCTAAACCTAACCCTAAACCCAATCCTACACCTTACCCTAATCCGTACTGTAATCCTAACCCGTACCCTATACTAATCCGTGCCCTGACACATACATGGACCATAACACTTTTCTGTAACCTCACCTGTACCCTAAACCTTACATTTCGCCAACACTAACCGTAGCCCTAAAGCTAAATCTAACTCCAACCCTACACCTTACCCTAACACGTACACTAATCTTAACCCGTACACTAACACTGACCCATTCCCGCAAATGTATTTAGACCCTAAAACATTTCCGTACCCTCCCCTGTAACCTAAACCTTACCCGGTCGCTAATCCTAACCCTAGCTCTAAATCTAACCTTAACGCCAACGCTACACCTTACCCTAAACAATACCCTAAACCTAAACCGTACACTGACACTAACCAGTGCCCTGAAACGTACCCTGACCCTAACACTTTTCCATACCCTCACCTGCACGCTAAACCTAATCGTTAGGTAACCCTAACTGTAGACTTAAACCTAACCCTAACACCAACCCTACACCCTATTCTAACCCGTACCCTATATTTAACCCTAACACTAACCCATGCCCTCACACGTACTTTGACACTAAAACGTCTCCATACACTCACATGTACCATAAGCCTTAATCATTCACTAAACCTATCCCTAACCCTAACGCCAACCCTAACCATTACCCTAACCCATACCCTAATCCTAACCATACATTAACACTAACACGTTTCCTAACACATAACCTGACCCAAATGCTTTTCCGTACCCTCAACTGTACCCTAAAACTTACCCGTTCACTAACCCTAAGCCTAGCCCTAAACCTAACCCTAACCCCAACCCCACACCTTACCCTAAACTGTACGCTAATCCTGACACGTACACTGACACTAACAGGTGTCCTAGCACATACCCTGACTCTAAAAGGTTTCCGTACCCTCACCTGTACCCTGAACCTTACTGGTTCACTAACCGTATCCCTAGCCCTAAACATAACGCTAACACCAACCCTACACCTTACCCTAACCCGTACACTAATCTTGACCCGTACACCAACATTATGCAATGCCATCACACGTACTTTGACACTAACACGTTTCCGTACACTCATGTACCATAAAACTTACCTGTTTGCTAACTCTAACCCTAGCCCTAAACTTAACCCTAACGCCAACCCTACACATTACCCTAACCCGTACCCTAATCCTAACCCATACACTAACACTACACGTGCCCTAACAGGTACCCTGACCATAACAGTTTTCCGTACACTCACCAGTACCCTAAACCATACCGTTTGCTATCCTTAACCCTAGACCTAAACGTAAAGCTAACCCCATCCCTAAACCTTACCCTAACGCGTACCCAATCCTAACCAGTACACTAACACTAATCCGTGCCTTAACACTTACCCTGACCCTAACACTTTTCCATACCCACACCTGAACCCTAAACCTTACCATTCACTAACCCTAACCCTAGGTCTAAACCTAAGCCTAAACGCAACCCCAACCCTACACCTAACCCTAACATGTACCGTAATCCTAATCCTTAAACTAACACTAAGCTGTGCCCTAACACGAACCCTGGCCCTAACGCATTTCCATACGCTCACCTGTACTCTAATGTTACCTATTCGCTAACCCTAACACTAGTCCTAAACCTAAAACCAACCCCAACCCTACACCTTACCCTAACCCATACCCTAATCATAACCCATACACTAACACTAACTCGTGCCCTAACACCTACCCTAACCCTACCCCTAACCCTACCCCTACCCCTAACCCTAACCCTAACACTAACCCTAACACTAACCCTAAACTTTACCATTTGTTAACCATAACCCTAGCCCCAAACCTAAACCTAACTACAACCCTACTCCTTACCCTAACACGTACACTAATCTTAACCCGTACACTAACACTAACCCAATACCGCACACGTACTTTGACAATAAGACATTTCCATATGCTCAGCTGTAACCTAAACCTTACGCATTCACTAAACTTAACCCCACCCCTAACACTAACCATAACGCCAACCCTACCAATTACTCTAACCCGTACCCTAATCCTAACCTGTAAACCCACACTAAACCCTGCCCTAACACGTACCCTGACCCTAACACTTTTCCGTAACCTCACCTGTAACCTACACCTTACCGTTCGCTAACCCTAACCCTAGCCCTAAACCTAGACCAAACCCCAACCGTACACCTTACCCTAACCCGTATGCTAATCCTAAGCCATACACTAACACTGACACGTGTCCTAACACATACACTAACCCTAACACTTTTCTGTACCATCACCTGTACCCTAAACCTGACATTTCGCTAACCCTAACCCTAGCCATAAAGCTAACCCTAACTCCAACACTAAACCTTACCCAAACCGTACCCTAATCCTAGCCAGTATACTAATACTAAGCCATGTCCTGACACGTACCCTGACCCTAACACTTTTCCGTACCCTCACCTGTACCCTAAACCTTACCCATTCGCTAACCCTAACCCTATCCCTAGCCGTAGCCCTAACCCTAACCCCAACCCTACCCCTTACCCTCACCCGTACCCTAATCCCAACCCATACACTAACATTAACCCATGCCCTAACACGTACCCTGACCCTAACACTTTTCCGTATCCTCTCCTGTACCCTAAATCTTACAGTTCGCTAACCCTAACCCTAGCCCTAAACATAACTCTCACACCAACCTCACAGCATACCCTAACCTGTACACTAAACTTAACCCGTACAAAAAAACTAACCCATGCCCTCACATGTACTTTGACGGTAACACGTTTCCGTACGCTCCCGTGTACCGTAAACCTTACCCGTTTGCTAACTCTAACCCTAGCCCTAACCCTAACCATAACAACAACCCTACCCATTTCCCTAACCTGTATCCTAATCCTTACCCGTACACTAACACTAATCCATGCCCTAACACGTACCCTGACCCTAACACTTTTCCTTACCCACTCCTGTACCCTAAATCTTACCATTCACTAACCCTAACCCTATGTCTAAACCTAACCCTAACCCCAACCCTACACCTAACCCTAACACGTACCCTAATCCGAATCCGTACACTAACACTAACCTGTGCCCTAACATGAACCCTGACCCTAACTCATTTCCATAAGCTCACCTGTACCCTAAATGTTACCTATTCGCTAACCCTAACCCCAACCCTACACCTAAACATAACCCCAACCCTACACCTTTCCCTAACCCATACCCTAATCCTGACCCGTACACTAACACTAACCCGTGCCCTAACACGTACCCTGACCCTAACACTTTTCCGTATCCTCTCCAGTACCCTAAATCTTACCGTTCGCTAAACCTAGCCCTTTCCCTAAACATAACGCTAACACCCACCTTACACCATACACTAACCCATACACTAATCTTACCCCGTACACCAAAATGAAGCAATGCCCTCACATGTACTTTGACACTAACACGTTTCCGTACCCTCCTGTGTCCCGACAACCTTACCTGTTCACTAACACTAACCCTAGGTCTAAGCCTAACACTATCCACAACCCTACACAAAATCCTAAGCCGTACCCTAATCCTAATCCGTACAATAACACTAACCTCTGCCCTAACACCAAGCCTGACCCTAACTCGTTTCCATATGCTTACCTGTACCCTGAATGTTACCTATTCGCTAACCCTAACCCTAACCCTAAACCTAACCCTAAACCCAATCCTACACCTTACCCTAATCCGTACTGTAATCCTAACCCGTACCCTATACTAATCCGTGCCCTGACACATACATGGACCATAACACTTTTCTGTAACCTCACCTGTACCCTAAACCTTACATTTCGCCAACCCTAACCGTAGCCCTAAAGCTAAATCTAACTCCAACCCTACACCTTACCCTAACACGTACACTAATCTTAACCCGTACACTAACACTGACCCATTCCCGCAAATGTATTTTGACCCTAAAACATTTCCGTACCCTCCCCTGTAACCTAAACCTTACCCGGTCACTAACCCTAACGCTAGCTCTAAATCTAACCTTAACGCCAACCCTACACCTTACCCTAAACAATACCCTAAACCTAAACCGTACACTGACACTAACCAGTGCCCTGAAACGTACCCTGACCCTAACACTTTTCCATACCCTCACCTGCACGCTAAACCTAATCGTTAGGTAACCCTAACTGTAGACTTAAACCTAACCCTAACACCAACCCTACACCCTATTCTAACCCGTACCCTATATTTAACCCTAACACTAACCCATGCCCTCACACGTTCTTTGACACTAAAACGTCTCCATACACTCACATGTACCATAAGCCTTAATCATTCACTAAACCTATCCCTAACCCTAACGCCAACCCTAACCATTACCCTAACCCATACCCTAATCCTAACCATACATTAACACTAACACGTTTCCTAACACATAACCTGACCCAAATGCTTTTCTGTACCCTCAACTGTACCCTAAAACTTACCCGTTCACTAACCCTAAGCCTAGCCCTAAACCTAACCCTAACCCCAACCCCACACCTTACCCTAAACTGTACGCTAATCCTGACACGTACACTGACACTAACAGGTGTCCTAGCATATACCCTGACTCTAAAAGGTTTCCGTACCCTCACCTGTACCCTGAACCTTACTGGTTCACTAACCGTAACCCTAGCCCTAAACATAACGCTAACACCAACCCTATACCTTACCCTAACCCGTATACTAATCTTGACCCGTACACCAACATTATGCAATGCCATCACATGTACTTTGACACGAACACGTTTCCGTACACTCATGTACCATAAAACTTACCTGTTCGCTAACTCTAACCCTAGCCCTAAACTTAACCCTAACGCCAACCCTACACATTACCCTAACCCGTACCCTAATCCTAACCCATACACTAACACTACACGTGCCCTAACAGGTACCCTGACCATAACAGTTTTCCGTACACTCACCAGTACCCTAAACCATACCGTTTGCTATCCTTAACCCTAGACCTAAACGTAAAGCTAACCCCATCCCTAAACCTTACCCTAACGCATACCCAATCCTAACCAGTACACTAACACTAATCCGTGCCTTAACAATTACCCTGACCCTAACACTTTTCCATACCCACACCTGAACCCTAAACCTTACCATTCACTAACCCTAACCCTAGGTCTAAACCTAAGCCTAAACGCAACCCCAACCCTACACCTAACCCTAACATGTACCGTAATCCTAATCCTTAAACTGACACTAAGCTGTGCCCTAACACGAACCCTGGCCCTAACGCATTTCCATACGCTCACCTGTACTCTAATGTTACCTATTCGCTAACCCTAACACTAGTCCTAATCCTAAACCTAACCCCAACCCTACACCTTACCCTAACCCATACCCTAATCATAACCCATACACTAACACTAACTCGTGCCCTAACACCTACCCTACCCCTACCCCTAACCCTACCCCTACCCCTAACCCTAACACTAACACTAACCCTAACACTAACCCTAAACTTTACCATTTGTTAACCATAACCCTAGCCCCAAACCTAAACCTAACTACAACCCTACTCCTTACCCTAACACGTACACTAATCTTAACCCGTAAACTAACACTAACCCAATACCGCACACGTACTTTGACAATAAGACATTTCCATATGCTCAGCTGTAACCTAAACCTTACGCATTCACTAAACTTAACCCCACCCCTAACACTAACCATAACGCCAACCCTACCAATTACTCTAACCCGTACCCTAATCCTAACCTGTAAACCCACACTAAACCCTGCCCTAACACGTACCCTGACCCTAACACTTTTCCGTACCCTTACCTGTAACCTACACCTTACCGTTCGCTAACCCTAACCCTAGCCCTAAACCTAGACCAAACCCCAACCGTACACCTTACCCTAACCCGTATGCTAATCCTAAGCCATACACTAACACTGACACGTGTCCTAACACATACACTAACCCTAACACTTTTCTGTACCATCACCTGTACCCTAAACCTGACATTTCGCTAACCCTAACCCTAGCCATAAAGCTAACCCTAACCCCAACCCTAAACCTTACCCAAACCGTACCCTATCCTAGCCAGTATACTAATACTAAGCCATGTCCTGACACGTACCCTGACCCTAACACTTTTCCGTACCCTCACCTGTACCCTAAACCTTACCCATTCGCTAACCCTAACCCTATCCCTAGCCGTAGCCCTAACCCTAACCCCAACCCTACCCCTTACCCTCACCCGTACCCTAATCCCAACCCATACACTAACATTAACCCATGCCCTAACACGTACCCTGACCCTAACACTTTTCCGTATCCTCTCCTGTACCCTAAATCTTACAGTTCGCTAACCCTAACCCTAGCCCTAAACATAACTCTCACACCAACCTCACAGCATACCCTAACCCGTACACTAAACTTAACCCGTACAAAAAAACTAACCCATGCCCTCACATGTAATTTGACGGTAACACGTTTCCGTACGCTCCCGTGTACCGTAAACCTTACCCGTTTGCTAACTCTAACCCTAGCCCTAACCCTAACCATAACAAAAACCCTACCCATTTCCCTAACCTGTACCCTAATCCTTACCCGTACACTAACACTAATCCATGCCCTAAGACGTACCCTGACCCTAACACTTTTCCATACCCAGTCCTGTACCCTAAATCTTACCATTCACTAACCCTAACCCTATGTCTAAACCTAACCCTAACCCCAACCCTACACCTAACCCTAACACGTACCCTAATCCGAATCCGTACACTAACACTAACCTGTGCCCTAACATGAACCCTGACCCTAACTCATTTCCATAAGCTCACCTGTACCCTAAATGTTACCTATTCGCTAACCCTAACCCCAACCCTACACCTAAACATAACCCCAACCCTACACCTTTCCCTAACCCATACCCTAATCCTGACCCGTACACTAACACTAACCCGTGCCCTAACACGTACCCTGACCCTAACACTTTTCCGTATCCTCTCCAGTACCCTAAATCTTACCGTTCGCTAAACCTAGCCCTTTCCCTAAACATAACGCTAACACCCACCTTACACCATACACTAACCCATACACTAATCTTACCCCGTACACCAAAATGAAGCAATGCCCTCACATGTACTTTGACACTAACACGTTTCTGTACCCTCCTGTGTACCGACAACCTTACCTGTTCACTAACACTAACCCTAGGTCTAAGCCTAACACTATCCACAACCCTACACAAAATCCTAAGCCGTACCCTAATCCTAATCCATACAATAACACTAACCTGTGCCCTAACACCAAGCCTGACCCTAACTCGTTTCCATATGCTTACCTGTACCCTGAATGTTACCTATTCGCTAACCCTAACCCTAACCCTAAACCTAACCCTAACCCCAATCCTACACCTTACCCTAATCCGTACTGTAATCCTAACCCGTACCCTATACTAATCCGTGCCCTGACACATACATGGACCATAACACTTTTCTGTAACCTCACCTGTACCCTAAACCTTACATTTCGCCAACCCTAACCGTAGCCCTAAAGCTAAATCTAACTCCAACCCTACACCTTACCCTAACACGTACACTAATCTTAACCCGTACACTAACACTGACCCATTCCCGCAAATGTATTTTGACCCTAAAACATTTCCGTACCCTCCCCTGTAACCTAAACCTTACCCGGTCGCTAACCCTAACCCTAGCTCTAAATCTAACCTTAACGCCAACCCTACACCTTACCCTAAACAATACCCTAAACCTAAACCGTACACTGACACTAACCAGTGCCCTGAAACGTACCCTGACCCTAACACTTTTCCATACCCTCACCTGCAGGCTAAACCTAATCGTTAGGTAACCCTAACTGTAGACTTAAACCTAACCCTAACACCAACCCTACACCCTATTCTAACCCGTACCCTATATTTAACCCTAACACTAACCCATGCCCTCACACGTACTTTGACACTAAAACGTCTCCATACACTCACATGTACCATAAGCCTTAATCATTCACTAAACCTATCCCTAACCCTAACGCCAACCCTAACCATTACCCTAACCCATACCCTAATCCTAACCATACATTAACACTAACACGTTTCCTAACACATAACCTGACCCAAATGCTTTTCCGTACCCTCAACTGTACCCTAAAACTTACCCGTTCACTAACCCTAAGCCTAGCCCTAAACCTAACCCTAACCCCAACCCCACACCTTACCCTAAACTGTACGCTAATCCTGACACGTACACTGACACTAACAGGTGTCCTAACACATACCCTGACTCTAAAAGGTTTCCGTACCCTCACCTGTACCCTGAACCTTACTGGTTCACTAACCATAACCCAAGCCCTAAACATAACGCTAACACCAACCCTACACCTTACCCTAACCCGTATACTAATCTTGACCCGTACACCAACATTATGCAATGCCATCACACGTACTTTGACACTAACACCTTTCCGTACACTCATGTACCATAAAACTTACCTGTTCGCTAACTCTAACCCTAGCCCTAAACTTAACCCTAACGCCAAACCTACACATTACCCTAACCCGTACCCTAATCCTAACCCATACACTAACACTACACGTGCCCTAACAGGTACCCTGACCATAACAGTTTTCCGTACACTCACCAGTACCCTAAACCATACCGTTTGCTATCCTTAACCCTAGACCTAAACGTAAAGCTAAACCCATCCCTAAACCTTACCCTAACGCGTACCCAATCCTAACCTGTACACTAACACTAATCCGTGCCTTAACACTTACCCTGACCCTAACACTTTTCCATAGCCACACCTGAACCCTAAACCTTACCATTCACTAACCCTAACCCTAGGTCTAAACCTAAGCCTAAACGCAACCCCAACCCTACACCTAACCCTAACATGTACCGTAATCCTAATCCTTAAACTAACACTAAGCTGTGCCCTAACACGAACCCTGGCCCTAACGCATTTCCATACGCTCACCTGTACTCTAATGTTACCTATTCGCTAACCCTAACACTAGTCCTAATCCTAAACCTAACCCCAACCCTACACCTTACCCTAACCCATACCCTAATCATAACCCATACACTAACACTAACTCGTGCCCTAACACCTACCCTACCCCTACCCCTACCCCTACCCCTACCCCTAACCCTAACCCTAACACTAACCCTAACACTAACCCTAAACTTTACCATTTGTTAACCATAACCCTAGCCCCAAACCTAAACCTAACTACAACCCTACTCCTTACCCTAACACGTACACTAATCTTAACCCGTACACTAACACTAACCCAATACCGCACACGTACTTTGACAATAAGACATTTCCATATGCTCAGCTGTAACCTAAATCTTACGCATTCACTAAACTTAACCCCACCCCTAACACTAACCATAACGCCAACCCTACCAATTACTCTAACCCGTACCCTAATCCTAACCTGTAAACCCACACTAAACCCTGCCCTAACACGTACCCTGACCCTAACACTTTTCCGTAACCTCACCTGTAACCTACACCTTACCGTTCGCTAACCCTAACCCTAGCCCTAAACCTGGACCAAACCCCAACCGTACACCTTACCCTAACCCGTATGCTAATCCTAAGCCATACACTAACACTGACACGTGTCCTAACACATACACTAACACTAACACTTTTCTGTACCATCACCTGTACCCTAAACCTGACATTTCGCTAACCCTAACCCTAGCCATAAAGCTAACCCTAACCCCAACCCTAAACCTTACCCAAACCGTACCCTAATCCTAGCCAGTATACTAATACTAAGCCATGTCCTGACACGTACCCTGACCCTAACACTTTTCGGTACCCTCACCTGTACCCTAAACCTTACCCATTCGCTAACCCTAACCCTAGCCCTAGCTGTAGCCCTAACCCAAACCCCAACCCTACCCCTTACCCTCACCCGTACCCTAATCCCAACCCATACACTAACATTAACCCATGCCCTAACACGTACCCTGACCCTAACACTTTTCCGTATCCTCTCCTGTACCCTAAATCTTACAGTTCGCTAACCCTAACCCTAGCCCTAAACATAACTCTCACACCAACCTCACAGCATACCCTAACCTGTACACTAAACTTAACCCGTACAAAAAAACTAACCCATGCCCTCACATGTACTTTGACGGTAACACGTTTCCGTACGCTCCTGTGTACCGTAAACCTTACCCGTTTGCTAACTCTAACCCTAGCCCTAACCCTAACCATAACAACAACCCTACCCATTTCCCTAACCTGTATCCTAATCCTTACCCGTACACTAACACTAATCCATGCCCTAACACGTACCCTGACCCTAACACTTTTCCATACCCACTCCTGTACCCTAAATCTTACCATTCACTAACCCTAACCCTATGTCTAAACCTAACCCTAACCCCAACCCTACACCTAACCCTAACACGTACCCTAATCCGAATCCGTACACTAACACTAACCTGTGCCCTAACATGAACTCTGACCCTAACTCATTTCCATAAGCTCACCTGTACCCTAAATATTACCTATTCGCTAACCCTAACCCCAACCCTACACCTAAACATAACCCCAACCCTACACCTTTCCCTAACCCATACCCTAATCCTGACCCGTACACTAACACTAACCCGTGCCCTAACACGTACCCTGACCCTAACACTTTTCCGTATCCTCTCCAGTACCCTAAATCTTACCGTTCGCTAAACCTAGCCCTTTCCCTAAACATAACGCTAACACCCACCTTACACCATACACTAACCCATACACTAATCTTACCCCGTACACCAAAATGAAGCAATGCCCTCACATGTACTTTGACACTAACACGTTTCTGTACCCTCCTGTGTACCGACAACCTTACCTGTTCACTAACACTAACCCTAGGTCTAAGCCTAACACTATCCACAACCCTACACAAAATCCTAAGCCGTACCCTAATCCTAATCCATACAATAACACTAACCTGTGCCCTAACACCAAGCCTGACCCTAACTCGTTTCCATATGCTTACCTGTACCCTGAATGTTACCTATTCGCTAACCCTAACCCTAACCCTAAACCTAACCCTAACCCCAATCCTACACCTTACCCTAATCCGTACTGTAATCCTAACCCGTACCCTATACTAATCCGTGCCCTGACACATACATGGACCATAACACTTTTCTGTAACCTCACCTGTACCCTAAACCTTACATTTCGCCAACCCTAACCGTAGCCCTAAAGCTAAATCTAACTCCAACCCTACACCTTACCCTAACACGTACACTAATCTTAACCCGTACACTAACACTGACCCATTCCCGCAAATGTATTTTGACCCTAAAACATTTCCGTACCCTCCCCTGTAACCTAAACCTTACCCGGTCGCTAACCCTAACCCTAGCTCTAAATCTAACCTTAACGCCAACCCTACACCTTACCCTAAACAATACCCTAAACCTAAACCGTACACTGACACTAACCAGTGCCCTGAAACGTACCCTGACCCTAACACTTTTCCATACCCTCACCTGCAGGCTAAACCTAATCGTTAGGTAACCCTAACTGTAGACTTAAACCTAACCCTAACACCAACCCTACACCCTATTCTAACCCGTACCCTATATTTAACCCTAACACTAACCCATGCCCTCACACGTACTTTGACACTAAAACGTCTCCATACACTCACATGTACCATAAGCCTTAATCATTCACTAAACCTATCCCTAACCCTAACGCCAACCCTAACCATTACCCTAACCCATACCCTAATCCTAACCATACATTAACACTAACACGTTTCCTAACACATAACCTGACCCAAATGCTTTTCCGTACCCTCAACTGTACCCTAAAACTTACCCGTTCACTAACCCTAAGCCTAGCCCTAAACCTAACCCTAACCCCAACCCCACACCTTACCCTAAACTGTACGCTAATCCTGACACGTACACTGACACTAACAGGTGTCCTAACACATACCCTGACTCTAAAAGGTTTCCGTACCCTCACCTGTACCCTGAACCTTACTGGTTCACTAACCATAACCCAAGCCCTAAACATAACGCTAACACCAACCCTACACCTTACCCTAACCCGTATACTAATCTTGACCCGTACACCAACATTATGCAATGCCATCACACGTACTTTGACACTAACACGTTTCCGTACACTCATGTACCATAAAACTTACCTGTTCGCTAACTCTAACCCTAGCCCTAAACTTAACCCTAACGCCAACCCTACACATTACCCTAACCCGTACCCTAATCCTAACCCATACACTAACACTACACGTGCCCTAACAGGTACCCTGACCATAACAGTTTTCCGTACACTCACCAGTACCCTAAACCATACCGTTTGCTATCCTTAACCCTAGACCTAAAGGGAAAGCTAACCCCATCCCTAAACCTTACCCTAACGCATACCCAATCCTAACCAGTACACTAACACTAATCCGTGCCTTAACACTTACCCTGACCCTAACACTTTTCCATAGCCACACCTGAACCCTAAACCTTACCATTCACTAACCCTAACCCTAGGTCTAAACCTAAGCCTAAACGCAACCCCAACCCTACACCTAACCCTAACATGTACCGTAATCCTAATCCTTAAACTAACACTAAGCTGTGCCCTAACACGAACCCTGGCCCTAACGCATTTCCATACGCTCACCTGTACTCTAATGTTACCTATTCGCTAACCCTAACACTAGTCCTAATCCTAAACCTAACCCCAACCCTACACCTTACCCTAACCCATACCCTAATCATAACCCATACACTAACACTAACTCGTGCCCTAACACCTACCCTACCCCTACCCCTAACCCTACCCCTACCCCTAACCCTAACACTAACACTAACCCTAACACTAACCCTAAACTTTACCATTTGTTAACCATAACCCTAGCCCCAAACCTAAACCTAACTACAACCCTACTCCTTACCCTAACACGTACACTAATCTTAACCCGTAAACTAACAGTAACCCAATACCGCACACGTACTTTGACAATAAGACATTTCCATATGCTCAGCTGTAACCTAAACCTTACGCATTCACTAAACTTAACCCCACCCCTAACACTAACCATAACGCCAACCCTACCAATTACTCTAACCCGTACCCTAATCCTAACCTGTAAACCCACACTAAACCCTGCCCTAACACGTACCCTGACCCTAACACTTTTCCGTAACCTTACCTGTAACCTACACCTTACCGTTCGCTAACCCTAACCCTAGCCCTAAACCTAGACCAAACCCCAACCGTACACCTTACCCTAACCCGTATGCTAATCCTAAGCCATACACTAACACTGACACGTGTCCTAACACATACACTAACCCTAACACTTTTCTGTACCATCACCTGTACCCTAAACCTGACATTTCGCTAACCCTAACCCTAGCCATAAAGCTAACCCTAACCCCAACCCTAAACCTTACCCAAACCGTACCCTATCCTAGCCAGTATACTAATACTAAGCCATGTCCTGACACGTACCCTGACCCTAACACTTTTCCGTACCCTCACCTGTACCCTAAACCTTACCCATTCGCTAACCCTAACCCTAGCCCTAGCCCTAGCCCTAACCCTAACCCCAACCCTACCCCTTACCCTCACCCATACCCTAATCCCAACCCATACACTAACATTAACCCATGCCCTAACACGTACCCTGAACCTAACACTTTTCCGTATCCTCTCCTGTACCCTAAATCTTACAGTTCGCTAACCCTAACCCTAGCCCTAAACATAACTCTCACACCAACCTCACAGCATACCCTAACCCGTACACTAAACTTAACCCGTACAAAAAAACTAACCCATGCCCTCACATGTACTTTGACGGTAACACGTTTCCGTACGCTCCCGTGTACCGTAAACCTTACCCGTTTGCTAACTCTAACCCTAGCCCTAACCCTAACCATAACAAAAACCCTACCGATTTCCCTAACCTGTACCCTAATCCTTACCCGTACACTAACACTAATCCATGCCCTAAGACGTACCCTGACCCTAACACTTTTCCATACCCACTCCTGTACCCTAAATCTTACCATTCACTAACCCTAACCCTATGTCTAAACCTAACCCTAACCCCAACCCTACACCTAACCCTAACACGTACCCTAATCCGAATCCGTACACTAACACTAACCTGTGCCCTAACATGAACCCTGACCCTAACTCATTTCCATAAGCTCACCTGTACCCTAAATGTTACCTATTCGCTAACCCTAACCCCAACCCTACACCTAAACATAACCCCAACCCTACACCTTTCCCTAACCCATACCCTAATCCTGACCCGTACAGTAACACTAACCCGTGCCCTAACACGTACCCTGACCCTAACACTTTTCCGTATCCTCTCCAGTACCCTAAATCTTACCGTTCGCTAAACCTAGCCCTTTCCCTAAACATAACGCTAACACCCACCTTACACCATACACTAACCCATACACTAATCTTACCCCGTACACCAAAATGAAGCAATGCCCTCACATGTACTTTGACACTAACACGTTTCCGTACCCTCCTGTGTACCGACAACCTTACCTGTTCGCTAACACTAACCCTAGGTCTAAGCCTAACACTATCCACAACCCTACACAAAATCCTAAGCCGTACCCTAATCCTAATCCGTACAATAACACTAACCTGTGCCCTAACACCAAGCCTGACCCTAACTCGTTTCCATATGCTTACCTGTACCCTGAATGTTACCTATTCGCTAACCCTAACCCTAACCCTAAACCTAACCCTAAACCCAATCCTACACCTTACCCTAATCCGTACTGTAATCCTAACCCGAACCCTATACTAATCCGTGCCCTGACACATACATGGACCATAACACTTTTCTGTAACCTCACCTGTACCCTAAACCTTACATTTCGCCAACCCTAACCGTAGCCCTAAAGCTAAATCTAACTCCAACCCTACACCTTACCCTAACACGTACACTAATCTTAACCCGTACACTAACACTGACCCATTCCCGCAAATGTATTTTGACCCTAAAACATTTCCGTACCCTCCCCTGTAACCTAAACCTTACCCGGTCACTAACCCTAACCCTAGCTCTAAATCTAACCTTAACGCCAACCCTACACCTTACCCTAAACAATACCCTAAACCTAAACCGTACACTGACACTAACCAGTGCCCTGAAACGTACCCTGACCCTAACACTTTTCCATACCCTCACCTGCACGCTAAACCTAATCGTTAGGTAACCCTAACTGTAGACTTAAACCTAACCCTAACACCAACCCTACACCCTATTCTAACCCGTACCCTATATTTAACCCTAACACTAACCCATGGCATCACATGTACTTTGACACTAAAACGTCTCCATACACTCACATGTACCATAAGCCTTAATCATTCACTAAACCTATCCCTAACCCTAACGCCAACCCTAACCATTACCCTAACCCATACCCTAATCCTAACCATACATTAACACTAACACGTTTCCTAACACATAACCTGACCCAAATGCTTTTCCGTACCCTCAACTGTACCCTAAAACTTACCCGTTCACTAACCCTAAGCCTAGCCCTAAACCTAACCCTAACCCCTACCCCACACCTTACCCTAAACTGTACGCTAATCCTGACACGTACACTGACACTAAGGTGTCCTAGCACATACCCTGACTCTAAAAGGTTTCCGTACCCTCACCTGTACCCTGAACCTTACTGGTTCACTAACCGTAACCCTAGCCCTAAACATAACGCTAACAACAACCCTACACCTTACCCTAACCCGTACACTAATCTTGACCCGTACACCAACATTATGCAATGCCATCACACGTACTTTGACACTAACACGTTTCCGTACACTCATGTACCATAAAACTTACCTGTTCGCTAACTCTAACCCTAGCCCTAAACTTAACCCTAACGCCAACCCTACACATTACCCTAACCCGTACCCTAATCCTAACCCATACACTAACACTACACGTGCCCTAACAGGTACCCTGACCATAACAGTTTTCCGTACACTCACCAGTACCCTAAACCATACCGTTTGCTATCCTTAACCCTAGACCTAAACGGAAAGCTAACCCCATCCCTAAACCTTACCCTAACGCATACCCAATCCTAACCAGTACACTAACACTAATCCGTGCCTTAACACTTACCCTGACCCTAACACTTTTCCATAGCCACACCTGAACCCTAAACCTTACCATTCACTAACCCTAACCCTAGGTCTAAACCTAAGCCTAAACGCAACCCCAACCCTACACCTAACCCTAACATGTACCGTAATCCTAATCCTTAAACTAACACTAAGCTGTGCCCTAACACGAACCCTGGCCCTAACGCATTTCCATACGCTCACCTGTACTCTAATGTTACCTATTCGCTAACCCTAACACTAGTCCTAATCCTAAACCTAACCCCAACCCTACACCTTACCCTAACCCATACCCTAATCATAACCCATACACTAACACTAACTCGTGCCCTAACACCTACCCTACCCCTACCCCTAACCCTACCCCTACCCCTAACCCTAACACTAACACTAACCCTAACACTAACCCTAAACTTTACCATTTGTTAACCATAACCCTAGCCCCAAACCTAAACCTAACTACAACCCTACTCCTTACCCTAACACGTACACTAATCTTAACCCGTAAACTAACAGTAACCCAATACCGCACACGTACTTTGACAATAAGACATTTCCATATGCTCAGCTGTAACCTAAACCTTACGCATTCACTAAACTTAACCCCACCCCTAACACTAACCATAACGCCAACCCTACCAATTACTCTAACCCGTACCCTAATCCTAACCTGTAAACCCACACTAAACCCTGCCCTAACACGTACCCTGACCCTAACACTTTTCCGTAACCTTACCTGTAACCTACACCTTACCGTTCGCTAACCCTAACCCTAGCCCTAAACCTAGACCAAACCCCAACCGTACACCTTACCCTAACCCGTATGCTAATCCTAAGCCATACACTAACACTGACACGTGTCCTAACACATACACTAACCCTAACACTTTTCTGTACCATCACCTGTACCCTAAACCTGACATTTCGCTAACCCTAACCCTAGCCATAAAGCTAACCCTAACCCCAACCCTAAACCTTACCCAAACCGTACCCTATCCTAGCCAGTATACTAATACTAAGCCATGTCCTGACACGTACCCTGACCCTAACACTTTTCCGTACCCTCACCTGTACCCTAAACCTTACCCATTCGCTAACCCTAACCCTAGCCCTAGCCCTAGCCCTAACCCTAACCCCAACCCTACCCCTTACCCTCACCCATACCCTAATCCCAACCCATACACTAACATTAACCCATGCCCTAACACGTACCCTGACCCTAACACTTTTCCGTATCCTCTCCTGTACCCTAAATCTTACAGTTCGCTAACCCTAACCCTAGCCCTAAACATAACTCTCACACCAACCTCACAGCATACCCTAACCCGTACACTAAACTTAACCCGTACAAAAAAACTAACCCATGCCCTCACATGTACTTTGACGGTAACACGTTTCCGTACGCTCCCGTGTACCGTAAACCTTACCCGTTTGCTAACTCTAACCCTAGCCCTAACCCTAACCATAACAAAAACCCTACCGATTTCCCTAACCTGTACCCTAATCCTTACCCGTACACTAACACTAATCCATGCCCTAAGACGTACCCTGACCCTAACACTTTTCCATACCCACTCCTGTACCCTAAATCTTACCATTCACTAACCCTAACCGTATGTCTAAACCTAACCCTAACCCCAACCCTACACCTAACCCTAACACGTACCCTAATCCGAATCCGTACACTAACACTAACCTGTGCCCTAACATGAACCCTGACCCTAACTCATTTCCATAAGCTCACCTGTACCCTAAATGTTACCTATTCGCTAACCCTAACCCCAACCCTACACCTAAACATAACCCCAACCCTACACCTTTCCCTAACCCATACCCTAATCCTGACCCGTACAGTAACACTAACCCGTGCCCTAACACGTACCCTGACCCTAACACTTTTCCGTATCCTCTCCAGTACCCTAAATCATACCGTTCGCTAAACCTAGCCCTTTCCCTAAACATAACGCTAACACCCACCTTACACCATACACTAACCCATACACTAATCTTACCCCGTACACCAAAATGAAGCAATGCCCTCACATGTACTTTGACACTAACACGTTTCTGTACCCTCCTGTGTACCGACAACCTTACCTGTTCGCTAACACTAACCCTAGGTCTAAGCCTAACACTATCCACAACCCTACACAAAATCCTAAGCCGTACCCTAATCCTAATCCGTACAATAACACTAACCTGTGCCCTAACACCAAGCCTGACCCTAACTCGTTTCCATATGCTTACCTGTACCCTGAATGTTACCTATTCGCTAACCCTAACCCTAACCCTAAACCTAACCCTAAACCCAATCCTACACCTTACCCTAATCCGTACTGTAATCCTAACCCGAACCCTATACTAATCCGTGCCCTGACACATACATGGACCATAACACTTTTCTGTAACCTCACCTGTACCCTAAACCTTACATTTCGCCAACCCTAACCGTAGCCCTAAAGCTAAATCTAACTCCAACCCTACACCTTACCCTAACACGTACACTAATCTTAACCCGTACACTAACACTGACCCATTCCCGCAAATGTATTTTGACCCTAAAACATTTCCGTACCCTCCCCTGTAACCTAAACCTTACCCGGTCACTAACCCTAACCCTAGCTCTAAATCTAACCTTAACGCCAACCCTACACCTTACCCTAAACAATACCCTAAACCTAAACCGTACACTGACACTAACCAGTGCCCTGAAACGTACCCTGACCCTAACACTTTTCCATACCCTCACCTGCACGCTAAACCTAATCGTTAGGTAACCCTAACTGTAGACTTAAACCTAACCCTAACACCAACCCTACACCCTATTCTAACCCGTACCCTATATTTAACCCTAACACTAACCCATGGCATCACATGTACTTTGACACTAAAACGTCTCCATACACTCACATGTACCATAAGCCTTAATCATTCACTAAACCTATCCCTAACCCTAACGCCAACCCTAACCATTACCCTAACCCATACCCTAATCCTAACCATACATTAACACTAACACGTTTCCTAACACATAACCTGACCCAAATGCTTTTCCGTACCCTCAACTGTACCCTAAAACTTACCCGTTCACTAACCCTAAGCCTAGCCCTAAACCTAACCCTAACCCCTACCCCACACCTTACCCTAAACTGTACGCTAATCCTGACACGTACACTGACACTAAGGTGTCCTAGCACATACCCTGACTCTAAAAGGTTTCCGTACCCTCACCTGTACCCTGAACCTTACTGGTTCACTAACCGTAACCCTAGCCCTAAACATAACGCTAACAACAACCCTACACCTTACCCTAACCCGTACACTAATCTTGACCCGTACACCAACATTATGCAATGCCATCACACGTACTTTGACACTAACACGTTTCCGTACACTCATGTACCATAAAACTTACCTGTTCGCTAACTCTAACCCTAGCCCTAAACTTAACCCTAACGCCAACCCTACACATTACCCTAACCCGTACCCTAATCCTAACCCATACACTAACACTACACGTGCCCTAACAGGTACCCTGACCATAACAGTTTTCCGTACACTCACCAGTACCCTAAACCATACCGTTTGCTATCCTTAACCCTAGACCTAAACGTAAAGCTAACCCCATCCCTAAACCTTACCCTAACGCATACCCAATCCTAACCAGTACACTAACACTAATCCGTGCCTTAACACTTACCCTGACCCTAACACTTTTCCATACCCACACCTGAACCCTAAACCTTACCATTCACTAACCCTAACCCTAGGTCTAAACCTAACCCTAAACGCAACCCCAACGCTACACCTAACCCTAACATGTACCGTAATCCTAATCCTTAAACTAACACTAAGCTGTGCCCTAACACGAACCCTGGCCCTAACGCATTTCCATACGCTCACCTGTACTCTAATGTTACCTATTCGCTAACCCTAACACTAGTCCTAAACCTAAACCTAACCCCAACCCTACACCTTACCCTAACCCATACCCTAATCATAACCCATACACTAACACTAACTCGTGCCCTAACACCTACCCTAACCCTACCCCTAACCCTAACCCTAACCCTAACACTAACCCTAACACTAACCCTAAACTTTACCATTTGTTAACCATAACCCAAGCCCCAAACCTAAACCTAACTACAACCCTACTCCTTACCCTAACACGTACACTAATCTTAACCCGTACACTAACACTAACCCAATACCGCACACGTACTTTGACAATAAGACATTTCCATATGCTCAGCTGTAACCTAAACCTTACGCATTCACTAAACTTAACCCCACCCCTAACACTAACCATAACGCCAACCCTACCAATTACTCTAACCCGTACCCTAATCCTAACCTGTAAACCCACACTAAACCCTGCCCTAACACGTACCCTGACCCTAACACTTTTCCGTAACCTCACCTGTAACCTACACCTTACCGTTCGCTAACCCTAACCCTAGCCCTAAACCTAGACCAAACCCCAACCGTACACCTTACCCTAACCCGTATGCTAATCCTAAGCCATACACTAACACTGACACGTGTCCTAACACATACACTAACCCTAACACTTTTCTGTACCATCACCTGTACCCTAAACCTGACATTTCGCTAACCCTAACCCTAGCCATAAAGCTAACCCTAACCCCAACCCTAAACCTTACCCAAACCGTACCCTAATCCTAGCCAGTATACTAATACTAAGCCATGTCCTGACACGTACCCTGACCCTAACACTTTTCCGTACCCTCACCTGTACCCTAAACCTTACCCATTCGCTAACCCTAACCCTAGCCCTAGCCCTAGCCCTAACCCTAACCCCAACCCTACCCCTTACCCTCACCCGTACCCTAATCCCAACCCATACACTAACATTAACCCATGCCCTAACACGTACCCTGACCCTAACACTTTTCCGTATCCTCTCCTGTACCCTAAATCTTACAGTTCGCTAACCCTAACCCTAGCCCTAAACATAACTCTCACACCAACCTCACAGCATACCCTAACCCGTACACTAAACTTAACCCGTACAAAAAAACTAACCCATGCCCTCACATACTTTGACGGTAACACGTTTCCGTACGCTCCCGTGTACCGTAAACCTTACCCGTTTGCTAACTCTAACCCTAGCCCTAACCCTAACCATAACAAAAACCCTACCCATTTCCCTAACCTGTACCCTAATCCTTACCCGTACACTAACACTAATCCATGCCCTAACACGTACCCTGACCCTAACACTTTTCCATACCCACTCCTGTACCCTAAATCTTACCATTCACTAACCCTAACCCTATGTCTAAACCTAACCCTAACCCCAACCCTACACCTAACCCTAACACGTACCCTAATCCGAATCCGTACACTAACACTAACCTGTGCCCTAACATGAACCCTGACCCTAACTCATTTCCATAAGCTCACCTGTACCCTAAATGTTACCTATTCGCTAACCCTAACCCCAACCCTACACCTAAACATAACCCCAACCCTACACCTTTCCCTAACCCATACCCTAATCCTGACCCGTACAGTAACACTAACCCGTGCCCTAACACGTACCCTGACCCTAACACTTTTCCGTATCCTCTCCAGTACCCTAAATCTTACCGTTCGCTAAACCTAGCCCTTTCCCTAAACATAACGCTAACACCCACCTTACACCATACACTAACCCATACACTAATCTTACCCCGTACACCAAAATGAAGCAATGCCCTCACATGTACTTTGACACTAACACGTTTCCGTACCCTCCTGTGTACCGACAACCTTACCTGTTCGCTAACACTAACCCTAGGTCTAAGCCTAACACTATCCACAACCCTACACAAAATCCTAAGCCGTACCCTAATCCTAATCCGTACAATAACACTAACCTGTGCCCTAACACCAAGCCTGACCCTAACTCGTTTCCATATGCTTACCTGTACCCTGAATGTTACCTATTCGCTAACCCTAACCCTAACCCTAAACCTAACCCTAACCCCAATCCTACACCTTACCCTAATCCGTACTGTAATCCTAACCCGTACCCTATACTAATCCGTGCCCTGACACATACATGGACCATAACACTTTTCTGTAACCTCACCTGTACCCTAAACCTTACATTTCGCCAACCCTAACCGTAGCCCTAAAGCTAAATCTAACTCCAACCCTACACCTTACCCTAACACGTACACTAATCTTAACCCGTACACTAACACTGACCCATTCCCGCAAATGTATTTTGACCCTAAAACATTTCTGTACCCTCCCCTGTAACCTAAACCTTACCCGGTCGCTAACCCTAACCCTAGCTCTAAATCTAACCTTAACGCCAACCCTACACCTTACCCTAAACAATACCCTAAACCTAAACCGTACACTGACACTAACCAGTGCCCTGAAACGTACCCTGACCCTAACACTTTTCCATACCCTCACCTGCACGCTAAACCTAATCGTTAGGTAACCCTAACTGTAGACTTAAACCTAACCCTAACACCAACCCTACACCCTATTCTAACCCGTACCCTATATTTAACCCTAACACTAACCCATGCCCTCACACGTACTTTGACACTAAAACGTCTCCATACACTCACATGTACCATAAGCCTTAACCGTTCACTAAACCTATCCCTAACCCTAACGCCAACCCTAACCATTACCCTAACCCATACCCTAATCCTAACCATACATTAACACTAACACGTTTCCTAACACATAACCTGACCCAAATGCTTTTCCGTACCCTCAACTGTACCCTAAAACTTACCCGTTCACTAACCCTAAGCCTAGCCCTAAACCTAACCCTAACCCCAACCCCACACCTTACCCTAAACTGTATGCTAATCCTGACACGTACACTGACACTAACAGGTGTCCTAGCACATACCCTGACTCTAATAGGTTTCCGTACCCTCACCTGTACCCTGAACCTTACTGGTTCACTAACCGTAACCCTAGCCCTAAACATAACGCTAACACCAACCCTATACCTTACCCTAACCCGTATACTAATCTTGACCCGTACACCAACATTATGCAATGCCATCACACGTACTTTGACACTAACACGTTTCCGTACACTCATGTACCATAAAACTTACCTGTTCGCTAACTCTAACCCTAGCCCTAAACTTAACCCTAACGCCAACCCTACACATTACCCTAACCCGTACCCTAATCCTAACCCATACACTAACACTACACGTGCCCTAACAGGTACCCTGACCATAACAGTTTTCCGTACACTCACCAGTACCCTAAACCATACCGTTTGCTATCCTTAACCCTAGACCTAAACGTAAAGCAAACCCCATCCCTAAACCTTACCCTAACGCGTACCCAATCCTAACCAGTACACTAACACTAATCCGTGCCTTAACACTTACACTGACCCTAACACTTTTCCATACCCACTCCTGTACCCTAAATCTTACCATACACTAACCCTAACCCTAGGTCTAAACCTAACCCTAAACGCAACCCCAACGCTACACCTAACCCTAACATGTACCGTAATCCTAATCCTTAAACTAACACTAAGCTGTGCCCTAACACGAACCCTGGCCCTAACGCATTTCCATACGCTCACCTGTACTCTAATGTTACCTATTCGCTAACCCTAACACTAGTCCTAAACCTAAACCTAACCCCAACCCTACACCTTACCCTAACCCATACCCTAATCATAACCCATAAACTAACACTAACTCGTGCCCTAACACCTACCCTAACCCTACCCCTAACCCTACCCCTACCCCTAACCCTAACCCTAACACTAACCCTAACACTAACCCTAAACTTTACCATTTGTTAACCATAACCCTAGCCCCAAACCTAAACCTAACTACAACCCTACTCCTTACCCTAACACGTACACTAATCTTAACCCGTACACTAACACTAACCCAATACCGCACACGTACTTTGACAATAAGACATTTCCATATGCTCAGCTGTAACCTAAACCTTACGCATTCACTAAACTTAACCCCACCCCTAACACTAACCATAACGCCAACCCTACCAATTACTCTAACCCGTACCCTAATCCTAACCTGTAAACCCACACTAAACCCTGCCCTAACACGTACCCTGACACTAACACTTTTCCGTAACCTCACCTGTAACCTACACCTTACCGTTCGCTAACCCTAACCCTAGCCCTAAACCTAGACCAAACCCCAACCGTACACCTTACCCTAACCCGTATGCTAATCCTAAGCCATACACTAACACTGACACGTGTCCTAACACATACACTAACCCTAACACTTTTCTGTACCATCACCTGTACCCTAAACCTGACATTTCGCTAACCCTAACCCTAGCCATAAAGCTAACCCTAACCCCAACCCTAAACCTTACCCAAACCGTACCCTAATCCTAGCCAGTATACTAATACTAAGCCATGTCCTGACACGTACCCTGACCCTAACACTTTTCCGTACCCTCACCTGTACCCTAAACCTTACCCATTCGCTAACCCTAAACCTAGCCCTAGACCTAGCCCTAACCCTAACTCCAACCCTACCCCTTACCCTCACCCGTACCCTAATCCCAACCCATACACTAACATTAACCCATGCCCTAACACGTACCCTGACCCTAACACTTTTCCGTATCCTCTCCTGTACCCTAAATCTTACAGTTCGCTAACCCTAACCCTAGCCCTAAACAGAACTCTCACACCAACCTCACAGCATACCCTAACCCGTACACTAAACTTAACCCGTACAAAAAAACTAACCCATGCCCTCACATGTACTTTGACGGTAACACGTTTCCGTACGCTCCCGTGTACCGTAAACCTTACCCGTTTGCTAACTCTAACCCTAGCCCTAACCCTAACCATAACAAAAACCCTACCCATTTCCCTAACCTGTACCCTAATCCTTACCCGTACACTAACACTAATCCATGCCCTAACACGTACCCTGACCCTAACACTTTTCCATACCCACTCCTGTACCCTAAATCTTACCATTCACTAACCCTAACCCTATGTCTAAACCTAACCCTAACCCCAACCCTACACCTAACCCTAACACGTACCCTAATCCGAATCCGTACACTAACACTAACCTGTGCCCTAACATGAACCCTGACCCTAACTCATTTCCATAAGCTCACCTGTACCCTAAATGTTACCTATTCGCTAACCCTAACCCCAACCCTACACCTAAACATAACCCCAACCCTACACCTTTCCCTAACCCATACCCTAATCCTGACCCGTACACTAACACTAACCCGTGCCCTAACACGTACCCTGACCCTAACACTTTTCCGTATTCTCTCCAGTACCCTAAATCTTACCGTTCGCTAAACCTAGCCCTTTCCCTAAACATAACGCTAACACCCACCTTACACCATACACTAACCCATACACTAATCTTACCCCGTACACCGAAATGAAGCAATGCCCTCACATGTACTTTGACACTAACACGTTTCCGTACCCTCCTGTGTACCGACAACCTTACCTGTTCGCTAACACTAACCCTAGGTCTAAGCCTAACACTATCCACAACCCTACACAAAATCCTAAGCCGTACCCTAATCCTAATCCGTACAATAACACTAACCTGTGCCCTAACACCAAGCCTGACCCTAACTCGTTTCCATATGCTTACCTGTACCCTGAATGTTACCTATTCGCTAACCCTAACCCTAACCCTAAACCTAACCCTAACCCCAATCCTACACCTTACCCTAATCCGTACTGTAATCCTAACCCGTACCCTATACTAATCCGTGCCCTGACACATACATGGACCATAACACTTTTCTGTAACCTCACCTGTACCCTAAACCTTACATTTCGCCAACCCTAACCGTAGCCCTAAAGCTAAATCTAACTCCAACCCTACACCTTACCCTAACACGTACACTAATCTTAACCCGTACACTAACACTGACCCATTCCCGCAAATGTATTTTGACCCTAAAACATTTCTGTACCCTCCCCTGTAACCTAAACCTTACCCGGTCGCTAACCCTAACCCTAGCTCTAAATCTAACCTTAACGCCAACCCTACACCTTACCCTAAACAATACCCTAAACCTAAACCGTACACTGACACTAACCAGTGCCCTGAAACGTACCCTGACCCTAACACTTTTCCATACCCTCACCTGCACGCTAAACCTAATCGTTAGGTAACCCTAACTGTAGACTTAAACCTAACCCTAACACCAACCCTACACCCTATTCTAACCCGTACCCTATATTTAACCCTAACACTAACCCATGCCCTCACACGTACTTTGACACTAAAACGTCTCCATACACTCACATGTACCATAAGCCTTAATCATTCACTAAACCTATCCCTAACCCTAACGCCAACCCTAACCATTACCCTAACCCATACCCTAATCCTAACCATACATTAACACTAACACGTTTCCTAACACATAACCTGACCCAAATGCTTTTCCGTACCCTCAACTGTACCCTAAAACTTACCCGTTCACTAACCCTAAGCCTAGCCCTAAACCTAACCCTAACCCCAACCCCACACCTTACCCTAAACTGTACGCTAATCCTGACACGTACACTGACACTAACAGGTGTCCTAGCACATACCCTGACTCTAAAAGGTTTCCGTACCCTCACCTGTACCCTGAACCTTACTGGTTCCCTAACCGTAACCCTAGCCATAAACATAACGCTAACACCAACCCTACACGTTACCCTAACCCGTATACTAATCTTGACCCGTACACCAACATTATGCAATGCCATCACACGTACTTTGACACTAACACGTTTCCGTACACTCATGTACCATAAAACTTACCTGTTCGCTAACTCTAACCCTAGCCCTAAACTTAACCCTAACGCCAACCCTACACATTACCCTAACCCGTACCCTAATCCTAACCCATACACTAACACTACACGTGCCCTAACAGGTACCCTGTCCATAACAGTTTTCCGTACACTCACCTGTACCCTAAACCATACCGTTTGCTATCCTTAACCCTAGACCTAAACGTAAAGCTAACCCCATCCCTAAACCTTACCCTAACGCGTACCCAATCCTAACCAGTACACTAACACTAATCCGTGCCTTAACACTTACCCTGACCCTAACACTTTTCCATACCCACACCTGAACCCTAAACCTTACCATTCACTAACCCTAACCCTAGGTCTAAACCTAACCCTAAACGCAACCCCAACGCTACAACTAACCCTAACATGTACCGTAATCCTAATCCTTAAACTAACACTAAGCTGTGCCCTAACACGAACCCTGGACCTAACGCATTTCCATACGCTCACCTGTACTCTAATGTTACCTATTCGCTAACCCTAACATTAGTCCTAAACCTAAACCTAACCCCAACCCTACACCTTACCCTAACCCATACCCTAATCATAACCCATACACTAACACTAACTCGTGCCCTAAGACCTACCCTAACCCTACCCCTAACCCTAACCCTAACCCTAACACTAACCCTAACACTAACCCTAAACTTTACCATTTGTTAACCATAACCCAAGCCCCAAACCTAAACCTAACTACAACCCTACTCCTTACCCTAACACGTACACTAATCTTAACCCGTACACTAACACTAACCCAATACCGCACACGTACTTTGACAATAAGACATTTCCATATGCTCAGCTGTAACCTAAACCTTACGCATTCACTAAACTTAACCCCACCCCTAACACTAACCATAACGCCAACCCTACCAATTACCCTAACCCGTACCCTAATCCTAACCTGTAAACCCACACTAAACCCTGCCCTAACACGTACCCTGACCCTAACACTTTTCCGTAACCTTACCTGTAACCTACACCTTACCGTTCGCTAACCCTAACCCTAGCCCTAAACGTAGACCAAACCCCAACCGTACACCTTACCCTAACCCGTATGCTAATCCTAAGCCATACACTAACACTGACACGTGTCCTAACACATACACTAACCCTAACACTTTTCTGTACCATCACCTGTACCCTAAACCTGACATTTCGCTAACCCTAACCCTAGCCATAAAGCTAACCCTAACCCTAACCCCAACCCTAAACCTTACCCAAACCGTACCCTAATCCTAACCAGTATACTAATACTAAGCCATGTCCTGACACGTACCCTGACCCTAACACTTTTCCGTACCCTCACCTGTACCCTAAACCTTACCCATTCGCTAACCCTAACCCTAGCCCTAGCCCTAGCCCTAACCCTAACCCCAACTCTACCGCTTACCCTCACCCGTACCCTAATCCCAACCCATACACTAACATTAACCCATGCCCTAACACGTACCCTGACCCTAACACTTTTCTGTATCCTCTCCTGTACCCTAAATCTTACAGTTCGCTAACCCTAACCCTCGCCCTAAACATAACTCTCACACCAACCTCACAGCATACCCTAACCTGTACACTAAACTTAACCCGTACAAAAAAACTAACCCATGCCCTCACATGTACTTTGACGGTAACACGTTTCCGTACGCTCCCGTGTACCGTAAACCTTACCCGTTTGCTAACTCTAACCCTAGCCCTAACCCTAACCATAACAACAACCCTACCCATTTCCCTAACCTGTACCCTAATCCTTACCCGTACACTAACACTAATCCATGCCCTAACACGTACCCTGACCCTAACACTTTTCCATACCCACTCCTGTACCCTAAATCTTACCATTCACTAACCCTAACCCTATGTCTAAACCTAACCCTAACCCCAACCCTACACCTAACCCTAACACGTACCCTAATCCGAATCCGTACACTAACACTAACCTGTGCCCTAACATGAACCCTGACCCTAACTCGTTTCCATAAGCTCACCTGTACACTAAATGTTACCTATTCGCTAACCCTAACCCCAACCCTACACCTAAACATAACCCCACCCTACACCTTTCCCTAACCCATACCCTAATCCTGACCCGTACACTAACACTAACCCGTGCCCTAACACGTACCCTGACCCTAACACTTTTCCGTATCCTCTCCAGTACCCTAAATCTTACCGTTCGCTAAACCTAGCCCTTTCCCTAAACATAACGCTAACACCCACCTTACACCATACACTAACCCATACACTAATCTTACCCCGTACACCAAAATGAAGCAATGCCCTCACATGTACTTTGACACTAACACGTTTCCGTACCCTCCTGTGTACCGACAACCTTACCTGTTCGCTAACACTAACCCTAGGTCTAAGCCTAACACTATCCACAACCCTACACAAAATCCTAAGCCGTACCCTAATCCTAATCCGTACAATAACACTAACCTGTGCCCTAACACCAAGCCTGACCCTAACTCGTTTCCATATGCTTACCTGTACCCTGAATGTTACCTATTCGCTAACCCTAACCCTATCCCTAAACCTAACCCTAACCACAATCCTACACCTTACCCTAATCCGTACTGTAATCCTAACCCGTACCCTATACTAATCCGTGCCCTGACACATACATGGACCATAACAATTTTCTGTAACCTCACCTGTACCCTAAACCTTACATTTCGCCAACCCTAACCGTAGGCCTAAAGCTAAATCTAACTCCAACACTACACCTTACCCTAACACGTACACTAATCTTAACCCGTACACTAACACTGACCCATTCCCGCAAATGTATTTTGACCCTAAAACATTTCCGTACCCTCCCCTGTAACCTAAACCTTACCCGGTCGCTAAACCTAACCCTAGCTCTAAATCTAGCCCTAACGCCAACCCTACACCTTACCCTAAACAATACCCTAAACCTAGACTGTGCACGGACACTAACCAGTGCCCTGAAACGTACCCTGACCCTAACACTTTTCCATACCCTCACCTGCACGCTAAACCTAATCGTTAGGTAACCCTAACTGTAGTCTTAAACCTAACCCTAACACCAACCCTACACCCTATTCTAACCCGTACCCTATATTTAACCCTAACACTAACCCATGCCCTCACACGTACTTTGACACTAAAACGTCTCCATACACTCACATGTACCATAAGCCTTAACCGTTCACTAAACCTATCCCTAACCCTAACGCCAACCCTAACCATTACCCTAACCCATACCCTAATCCTAACCATACATTAACACTAACACGTTTCCTAACACATAACCTGACCCAAATGCTTTTCCGTACCCTCAACTGTACCCTAAAACTTACCCGTTCACTAACCCTAAGCCTAGCCCTAAACCTAACCCTAACCCCAACCCCACACCTTACCCTAAACTGTACGCTAATCCTGACACGTACACTGACACTAACAGGTGTCCTAACACATACCCTGACTCTAAAAGGTTTCCGTACCCTCACCTGTACCCTGAACCTTACTGGTTCACTAACCGTAACCATAGCCCTAAACATAACGCTAACACCAACCCTACACCATACCCTAACCCGTACACTAATCTTGACCCGTACACCAAAATTATGCAATGCCATCACACGTACTTTGACACTAACACGTTTCCATACACTCATGTACCATAAAACTTACCTGTTCGCTAACTCTAACCCTAGCCCTAAACTTAACCCTAACGCCAACCCTACACATTACCCTAACCCGTACCCTAATCCTAACCCATACACTAACACTACACGTGCCCTAACAGGTACCCTGACCATAACAGTTTTCCGTACACTCACCTGTACCCTAAACCATACAGTTTTCTATCCTTAACCCTAGACCTAAACGTAAAGCTAACCCCATCCCTAAACCTTACCCTAACACGTACCCAATCCTAACCAGTACACTAACACTAATCCGTGCCTTAACACTTACCCTGACCCTAACACTTTTCCATACCCACACCTGAACCCTAAACCTTACCATTCACTAACCCTAACCCTAGGTCTAAACCTAACCCTAAACGCAACCCCAACCCTACACCTAACCCTAACATGTACCATAATCCTAATACTTAAACTAACACTAAGCTGTGCCCTAACACGAACCCTGGCCCTAACGCATTTCCATAGGCTCAGCTGTACTCTAATGTTACCTATTCGCTAACCCTAACACTAGTCCTAAACCTAAACCTAAACCCAACCCTACACCTTACCCTAACCCATACCCTAATCATAACCCATACACTAACACTAACTCGTGCCCTAACACCTACCCTAACCCTAACTCTAACCCTACCCCTAACCCTAACCCTAACCCTAACACTAACCCGAAACTTTACCATTTGTTAACCATAACCCTAGCCCCAAACCTAAACCTAACTACAACCCTACTCCTTACCCTAACACGTACACTAATCTTAACCCTTACACTAACACTAACCTAATACCGCACACGTAATTTGACAATAAGACATTTCCATATGCTCAGCTGTAACCTAAACCTTACGCGTTCACTAAAGTTAACCCCACCCCTAACACTAACCATAAAGCCAACCCTACCAATTACCCTAACCCGTACCCTAATCCTAACCTGTAAACCCACCCTAAACCTTGCCCTAACACGTACCCTGGCCCTAACACTTTTCCGTAACCTCACCTGTAACCTACACCTTACCGTTTGCTAACCCTAACCCTAGCCCTAAACCTAGACCAAACCCCAACCGTACAGCTTACCCTAACCCGTATGCTAATCCTAAGCCATACACTAACACTGACACGTGTCCTAACACAGACACTAACCCTAACACTTTTCTATACCATCACCTGTACCCTAAACCTGATATTTCGCTAACCCTAACCCTAGCCATAAAGCTAACCCTAACCCTAACCCCAACCCTAAACCTTACCCAAACCGTACCCTAATCCTAACCAGTATACTAATACTAAGCCATGTCCTGACACGTACCCTGACCCTAACAATTTTCCGTACCCTCACCTGTACCCTAAACCTTACCCATTCGCTAACCCTAACCCTAGCCCTAGCCCTAGCCCTAACCCTAACCCCAACCCTACCCCTTACCCTCACCCGTACCCTAATCCCAACCCATACACTAACATTAACACATGCCCTAACACATACCCTGACCCTAACACTTTTCCGTATCCTCTCCTGTAGCCTAAATCTTACCGTTCCCTAACCCTAACCCTAGCCCTAAACATAACTCTCACACCAACCTCACAGCATACCCTAACCCGTACACTAAACTTAACCCGTACAAAAAAACTAACCCATGCCCTCACATGTACTTTGACGGTAACACGTTTCCGTACGCTCCCGTGTACCGTAAACTTTACCCGTTTGCTAACTCTAACCCTAGACCTAACCCTAACCATAACAACAACCCTACCCATTTCCCTAACCTGTACCCTAATCCTTACCCGTACACTAACACTAATCAATGCCCTAACACGTACCCTGACCCTAACACTTTTCCATACCCACTCCTGTACCCTAAATCTTACCATTCACTAACCCTAACCCTATGTCTAAACCTAACCCTAACCCCAACCCTACACCTAACCCTAACACGTACCCTAATCCGAATCCGTACAGTAACACTAACCTGTGCCCTAACATGAACCCTGACCCTAACTCGTTTCCATAAGCTCACCTGTACCCTAAATGTTACCTATTCGCTAACCCTAACCCCAACCCTACACCTAAACATAACCCCAACCCTACACCTTTCCCTAACCCATACCCTAATCCTGACCCGTACACTAACACTAACCCGTGCCCTAACACGTACCCTGACCCTAACACTTTTCCGTATCCTCTCCAGTACCCTAAATCTTACCGTTCGCTAAACCTAGCCCTTTCCCTAAACATAACGCTAACACCCACCTTACACCATACACTAACCCATACACTAATCTTATCCCGTACACCAAAATTAAGCAATGCCCTCACATGTACTTGGACACTAACACGTTTCCGTACCCTCCTGTGTACCGACAACCTTACCTGTTCGCTAACACTAACCCTAGGTCTAAGCCTAACACTATCCACAACCCTACACAAAATCCTAAGCCGTACCCTAATCCTAATCTGTACAATAACACTAACCTGTGCCCTAACACCAAACGTGACCCTAACTCGTTTCCATATGCTTACCTGTACCCTGAATGTTACCTATTCGCTAACCCTAACCCTAACCCTAAACCTAACCCTAACCCCAATCCTACACCTTACCCTAATCCGTACTGTAATCCTAACCCGTACCCTATACTAATCCGTGCCCTGACACATACATGGACCATAACACTTTTCTGTAACCTCACCTGTACCCTAAACCTTACATTTCGCCAACCCTAACTCTAGCCCTAAAGCTAAATCTAACTCCAACACTACACCTTACCCTAACACGTACACTAATCTTAACCCGTACACTAACACTGACACATTCCCGCAAATGTATTTTGACCCTAAAACATTTCCGTACCCTCCCCTGTAACCTAAACCTTACCCGGTCGCTAACCCTAACCTTAGCTCTAAATCTAACCCTAACGCCAACCCTACACCTTACCCTAAACAATACCCTAAACCTAAACCGTACACTGACACTAACCAGTGCCCTGAAACGTACCCTGACCCTAACACTTTTCCATACACTCACCTGCACGCTAAACCTAATCGTTAGGTAACCCTAACTGTAGACTTAAACCTAACCCTAACACCAACCCTACACCCTATTCTAACCCGTACCCTATATTTAACCCTAACACTAACCCATGCCCTCACACTTACTTTGACACTAAAACGTCTCCATACACTCACATGTACCATAAGCCTTAACCGTTCACTAAACCTATCCCTAACCCTAACGCCAACCCTAACCATTACCCTAACCCATACACTAATCCTAACCATACATTAACACTAACACGTTTCCTAACACATAACCTGACCCAAATGCTTTTCCGTACCCTCAACTGTACCCTAAAACTTACCCGTTCACTAACCCTAAGCCTAGCCCTAAACCTAACCCTAACCCCAACCCCACACCTTACCCTAAACTGTACGCTAATCCTGACACGTACACTGACACTAACAGGTGTCCTAACACATACCCTGACTCTAAAAGGTTTCCGTACCCTCACCTGTACCCTGAACCTTACTGGTTCACTAACCGTAACCCTAGCCCTAAACATAACGCTAACACCAACCCTACACCATACCCTAACCCATAAACTAATCTTGACCCGTACACCAAAATTATGCAATGCCATCACACGTACTTTGACACTAACACGTTTCCGTACACTCATGTACCATAAAACTTACCTGTTCGCTAACTCTAACCCTAGCCCTAAACTTAACCCTAACGCCAACCCTACACATTACCCTAACCCGTACCCTAATCCTAACCCATACACTAACACTACACGTGCCCTAACAGGTACCCTGACCATAACAGTTTTCCGTACCCTCACCTGTACCCTAAACCATACCGTTTGCTATCCTTAACCCTAGACCTAAACGTAAAGCTAACCCCATCCCTAAACCTTACCCTAACGCGTACCCAATCCTAACCAGTACACTAACACTAATCCGTGCCTTAACACTTACCCTGACCCTAACACTTTTCCATACCCACACCTGAACCCTAAACCTTACCATTCACTAACCCTAACCCTAGGTCTAAACCTAACCCTAAATGCAACCCAAACCCTACACCTAACCCTAACATGTACCGTAATCCTAATCCTTAAACTAACACTAAGCTGTGCCCTAACACGAACCCTGGCCTTAACGCATTTCCATACGCTCACCTGTACTCTAATGTTACCTATTCGCTAACCCTAACACTAGTCCTAAACCTAAACCTAACCCCAACCCTACACCTTACCCTAACCCATACCCTAATCATAACCCATACACTAACACTAACTCGTGCCCTAACACCTACCCTAACCCTACCCCTAACCCTACCCCTAACCCTAACCCTAATACTAACACTAACCCTAAACTTTACCATTTGTTAACCATAACCCTAGCCCCAAACCTAAACCTAACTACAACCCTACTCCTTACCCTAACACGTACACTAATCTTAACCCGTACACTAACACTAACCCAATACCGCACACGTACTTTGACAATAAGACATTTCCATATGCTCAGCTGTAACCTAAACCTTACGCGTTCTCTAAAGTTAACCCCACCCCAACACTAACCATAACGCCAACCCTACCAATTACCCTAACCCGTACCCTAATCCTAACCTGTAAACCCACCCTAAACCCTGCCCTAACACGTACCCTGGCCCTGACACTTTTCCGTAACCTCACCTGTAACTTACACCTTACCGTTCGCTAACCCTAACCCTAGCCCTAAACCTAGACCAAACCCCAACCGTACACCTTACCCTAACCCGTATGCTAATCCTAAGCCATACACTAACACTGACACGTGTCCTAACACATACACTAACCCTAACACTTTTCTATACCATCACCTGTACCCTAAACCTGACATTTCGCTAACCCTAACCCTAGCCATAAAGCTAACCCTAACCCTAACCCCAACCCTAAACCTTACCCAAACCGTACCCTAATCCTAACCAGTATACTAATACTAAGCCATGTCCTGACACGTACCCTGACCCTAACACTTTTCCGTACCCTCACCTGTACCCTAAACCTTACCCATTCGCTAACCCTAACCCTAGCCCTAGCCCTAGCCCTAACCCTAACCACAACCCTACCCCTTTCCCTCACCCGTACCCTAATCCCAACCCATACACTAACATTAACACATGCCCTAACACGTACCCTGACCCTAACACTTTTCCGTATCCTCTCCTGTACCCTAAATCTTACCGTTCGCTAACCCTAACCCTAGCCCTAAACATAACTCTCACACCAACCTCACAGCATACCCTAACCCGTACACAAAACTTAACCCGTACAAAAAAACTAACCCATGCCCTCACATGTACTTTGACGGTAACACGTTTCCGTACGCTCCCGTGTACCGTAAACCTTACCCGTTTGCTAACTCTAACCCTAGACCTAACCCTAACCATAACAACAACCCTACCCATTTCCCTAACCTGTACCCTAATCCTTACCCGTACACTAACACTAATCAATGCCCTAACATGTACCCTGACCCTAACACTTTTCCATACCCACTCCTGTACCCTAAATCTTACCATTCACTAACCCTAACCCTATGTCTAAACCTAACCCTAACCCCAACCCTACACCTAACCTTAACACTTACCCTAATCCGCATCTGTACACTAACACTAACCTGTGCCCTAACATGAACCCTGACCCTAACTCGTTTCCATAAGCTCATCTGTACCCTAAATGTTACCTATTCGCTAACCCTAACCCCAACCCTACACCTAAACATAACCCCAACCCTACACCTTTCCCTAACCCATACCCTAATCCTGACCCGTACACTAACACTAACCCATGCCCTAACACGTACCCTGACCCTAACACTTTTCCGTATCCTCTCCAGTACCCTAAATCTTACCGTTCGCTAAACCTAGCCCTTTCCCTAAACATAACGCTAACACCCACCTTACACCATACACTAACCCATACACTAATCTTATCCCGTACACCAAAATTAAGCAATGCCCTCACATGTACTTGGACACTAACACGTTTCCGTACCCTCCTGTGTACCGACAACCTTACCTGTTCGCTAACACTAACCCTAGGTCTAAGCCTAACACTATCCACAACCCTACACAAAATCCTAAGCCGTACCCTAATCCTAATCTGTACAATAACACTAACCTGTGCCCTAACACCAAACCTGACCCTAACTCGTTTACATATGCTTACCTGTACCCTGAATGTTACCTATTCGCTAACCCTAACCCTAACGCTAAACCTAACCCTAACCCCAATCCTACACCTTACCCTAATCCGTACTGTAATCCTAACCCGTACCCTATACTAATCCGTGCCCTGACACATACATGGACCATAACACTTTTCTGTAACCTCACCTGTACCCTAAACCTTACATTTCGCCAACCCTAACCCTAGCCCTAAAGCTAAATCTAACTCCAACACTACACCTTACCCTAACACGTACACTAATCTTAACCCGTACACTAACACTGACCCATTCCCACAAATGTATTTTGACCCTAAAACATTTCCGTACCCTCCCCTGTAACCTAAACCTTACCCGGTCGCTAACCCTAACCCTAGCTCTAAATCTAACCCTAACGCCAACCCTACACCTTACCCTAAACAATACCCTAAACCTAAACCGTACACTGACACTAACCAGTGCCCTGAAACGTACCCTGACCCTAACACTTTTCCATACACTCACCTGCACGCTAAACCTAATCGTTAGGTAACCCTAACTGTAGACTTAAACCTAACCCTAACACCAACCCTACACCCTATTCTAACCCGTACCGTATATTTAACCCTAACACTAACCCATGCCCTCACACGTAGTTTGACTCTAAAACGTCTCCATACACTCACATGTACCATAAGCCTTAACCGTTCACTAAACCTATCCCTAACCCTAACGCCAACCCTAACCATTACCCTAACCCATACCCTAATCCTAACCATACATTAACACTAACCCGTTTCCTAACACATAACCTGACCCAAATACTTTTCCGTACCCTCAACTGTACCCTAAAACTTACCCGTTTACTAACCCTAAGCCTAGCCCTAAACCTAACCCTAACACCAACCCCACACCTTACCCTAAACTGTACGCTAATCCTGACACGTACACTGACACTAACAGGTGTCCTAACACATACCCTGACTCTAAAAGTTTTCCGTACCCTCACCTGTACCCTGAACCTTACTGGTTCACTAACCGTAACCCTAGCCCTAAACATAACGCTAACACCAACCCTACACCATACCCTAACCCGTACACTAATCTTGACCAGTACACCAAAATTATGCAATGCCATCACACGTACTTTGACACTAACACGTTTCCGTACACTCATGTACCATAAAACTTACCTGTTCGCTAACTCTAACCCTAGCCCTAAACTTAACCCTAACGCCAACCCTACACATTACCCTAACCTGTACCCTAATCCTAACCCATACACTAACACTACACGTGCCCTAACAGGTACCCTGATCATAACAGTTTTCCGTACACTCAAAAGTACCCTAAACCATACCGTTTGTTATCCTTAACCCTAGACCTAAACGTAAAGCTAACCCCATCCCTAAACCTTACCCTAACGTGTACCCAATCCTAACCAGTACACTAACACTAATCCGTGCCTTAACACTTACCCTGACCCTAACACTTTTCCATACCCACACCTCAACCCTAAACCTTACCATTCACTAACCCTAACCCTAGGTCTAAACCTAACCCTAAACGCAACCCCAACCCTACACCTAACCCTAACATGTACCGTAATCCTAATCCTTAAACTAACACTAAGCTGTGCCCTAACACGAACCCTGGCCCTAACGCATTTCCATACGCTCAACTGTACTCTAATGTTACCTATTCGCTAACCCTAACACTAGTCCTAAACCTAAACCTAACCCCAACACTACACCTTACCCTAACCCATACCCTAATCATAACCCATACACTAACACTAACTCGTGCCCTAACACCTACCCTAACCCTACCCCTAACCCTACCCCTAACCCTAACCTTAACACTAACCCTAACACTAACCCTAAACTTTACCATTTGTTAACCATAACCCTAGCCCCAAACCTAAACCTAACTACAACCCTACTCCTTACCCTAACACGTACACTAATCTTAACCCGTACACTAACACTAACCCAATACCGCACACGTACTTTGACAATAAGACATTTCCATATGCTCAGCTGTAACCTAAATCTTACGTGTTCACTAAACTTAACCCCACCCCTAACACTAACCATAACGCCAACAATACCAATTACCCTAACCCGTACCCTAATCCTAACCTGTAAACCCACACTAAACCCTGCCCTAACACGTACCCTGACCCTAACACTTTTCCGTAACCTCACCTGTAACCTACAGCTTACCGTTCGCTAACCCTAACCCTAGCCCTAAACCTAGACCAAACCCCAACCGTACACCTTACCCTAACCCGTATGCTAATCCTAAGCCATACACTAACACTGACACGTGTCCTAACACATACACTAACCCTAACACTTTTCTGTACCATCACCTGTACCCTAAACCTGACATTTCGCTAACCCTAACCCTAGCCATAAAGCTAACGCTAACCCTAACCCCAACCCTAAACCTTACCCAAACAGTACCCTAATCCTAACCAGTATACTAATACTAAGCCATGTCCTGACACGTACCCTGACCCTAACACTTTTCCGTACCCTCACCTGTACCCTAAACCTTACCCATTCGTTAACCCTAACCCTAGCCCTAACCCTAGCCCTAACCCTAACCCCAACCCTAACCCGTACCCTAATCCCAACCCATACACTAACATTAACCCATGCCCTAACACGTACCCTGACCCTAACACTTTTCCGTATCCTCTCCTGTACCCTAAATCTTAGCGTTCACTAACCCTAACCCTAGCCCTAAACATAACTCTCACACCAACCTCACAACATACCCTAACCTGTACACTAAACTTAACCCGTACAAAAAAACTAACCCATGCCCTCACATGTACTTTGACGGTAACACGTTTCCGTACGCTCCCGTGTACCGTAAACCTTACCTGTTTGCTAACTCTAACCCTAGCCCTAACCCTAACCATAACAACAACCCTACCCATTTCACTAACCTGTACCCTAATCCTTACCCGTACACTAACACTAATCAATGCCCTAACACGTACCCTGACCCTAACACTTTTCCATACCCACTCCTGTACCCTAAATCTTACCATTCACTAACCCTAACCATATGTCTAAACCTAACCCTAACCCCAACCCTACACCTAACCCTAACACGTACCCTAATCCGAATCCGTACACTAACACTAACCTGTGCCCTAACATGAACCCTGACCCTAACTCGTTTCCATAAGCTCACCTGTACCCTAAATGTTAGCTATTCGCTAACCCTAACCCCAACCCTACACCTAAACATAACCCCAACCCTACACCTAAACATAACCCATACCCTAATCCTGACCCGTACACTAACACTAACCCATGCCCTAACACGTACCCTGACCCTAACACTTTTCCGTATCCTCTCCCGTACCCTAAATCTTACCGTTCGCTAAACCTAGCCCTTTCCCTAAACATAACGCTAACACCCACCTTACACCATACACTAACCCATACACTAATCTTACCCCGTACACCAAAATGAAGCAATGCCCTCACATGTACTTTGACACTAACACGTTTCCGTACCCTCCTGTGTACCGACAACCTTACCTGTTCGCTAACACTAACCCTAGGTCTAAGCCTAACACTATCCACAACCCTACACAAAATCCTAAGCCGTACCCTAATCCTAATCCGTACAATAACACTAACCTGTGCCCTAACACCAAGCCTGACCCTAACTCGTTTCCATATGCTTACCTGTACCCTGAATGTTACCTATTCGCTAACCCTAACCCTAACCCTAAACCTAACCCTAACCCCAATCCTACACCTTACCCTAATCCGTACTGTAATCCTAACCCGTACCCTATACTAATCCGTGCCCTGACACATACATGGACCATAACACTTTTCTGTAACCTCACCTGTACCCTAAACCTTGCATTTCGCCAACCCTAACTCTAGCCCTAAAGCTAAATCTAACTCCAACACTACACCTTACCCTAACACGTACACTAATCTTAACCCGTACACTAACACTGACACATTCCCGCAAATGTATTTTGACCCTAAAACATTTCCGTACCCTCCCCTGTAACCTAAACCTTACCCGGTCGCTAACCCTAACCTTAGCTCTAAATCTAACCCTAACGCCAACCCTACACCTTACCCTAAACAATACCCTAAACCTAAACCGTACACTGACACTAACCAGTGCCCTGAAACGTACCCTGACCCTAACACTTTTCCATACACTCACCTGCACGCTAAACCTAATCGTTAGGTAACCCTAACTGTAGACTTAAACCTAACCCTAACACCAACCCTACACCCTATTCTAACCCGTACCCTATATTTAACCCTAACACTAACCCATGCCCTCACACTTACTTTGACACTAAAACGTCTCCATACACTCACATGTACCATAAGCCTTAACCGTTCACTAAACCTATCCCTAACCCTAACGCCAACCCTAACCATTACCCTAACCCATACACTAATCCTAACCATACATTAACACTAACACGTTTCCTAACACATAACCTGACCCAAATGCTTTTCCGTACCCTCAACTGTACCCTAAAACTTACCCGTTCACTAACCCTAAGCCTAGCCCTAAACCTAACCCTAACCCCAACCCCACACCTTACCCTAAACTGTACGCTAATCCTGACACGTACACTGACACTAACAGGTGTCCTAACACATACCCTGACTCTAAAAGGTTTCCGTACCCTCACCTGTACCCTGAACCTTACTGGTTCACTAACCGTAACCCTAGCCCTAAACATAACGCTAACACCAACCCTACACCATACCCTAACCCATAAACTAATCTTGACCCGTACACCAAAATTATGCAATGCCATCACACGTACTTTGACACTAACACGTTTCCGTACACTCATGTACCATAAAACTTACCTGTTCGCTAACTCTAACCCTAGCCCTAAACTTAACCCTAACGCCAACCCTACACATTACCCTAACCCGTACCCTAATCCTAACCCATACACTAACACTACACGTGCCCTAACAGGTACCCTGACCATAACAGTTTTCCGTACACTCACCTGTACCCTAAACCATACCGTTTGCTATCCTTAACCCTAGACCTAAACGTAAAGCTAACCCCATCCCTAAACCTTACCCTAACGCGTACCCAATCCTAACCAGTACACTAACACTAATCCGTGCCTTAACACTTACCCTGACCCTAACACTTTTCCATACCCACACCTGAACCCTAAACCTTACCATTCACTAACCCTAACCCTAGGTCTAAACCTAACCCTAAATGCAACCCAAACCCTACACCTAACCCTAACATGTACCGTAATCCTAATCCTTAAACTAACACTAAGCTGTGCCCTAACACGAACCCTGGCCTTAACGCATTTCCATACGCTCACCTGTACTCTAATGTTACCTATTCGCTAACCGTAACACTAGTCCTAAACCTAAACCTAACCCCAACCCTACACCTTACCCTAACCCATACCCTAATCATAACCCATACACTAACACTAACTCGTGCCCTAACACCTACCCTAACCCTACCCCTAACCCTACCCCTAACCCTAACCCTAATACTAACACTAACCCTAAACTTTACCATTTGTTAACCATAACCCTAGCCCCAAACCTAAACCTAGCTACAACCCTACTCCTTACCCTAACACGTACACTAATCTTAACCCGTACACTAACACTAACCCAATACCGCACACGTACTTTGACAATAAGACATTTCCATATGCTCAGCTGTAACCTAAACCTTACGCGTTCACTAAAGTTAACCCCACCCCAACACTAACCATAACGCCAACCCTACCAATTACCCTAACCCGTACCCTAATCCTAACCTGTAAACCCACACTAAACCCTGCCCTAACACGTACCCTGGCCCTGACACTTTTCCGTAACCTCACCTGTAACTTACACCTTTCCATTCGCTAACCCTAACCCTAGCCCTAAACCTAGACCAAACCCCAACCGTACACCTTACCCTAACCCGTATGCTAATCCTAAGCCATACACTAACACTGACACGTGTCCTAACACATACACTAACCCTAACACTTTTCTGTACCATCACCTGTACCCTAAACCTGACATTTCGCTAACCCTAACCCTAGCCATAAAGCTAACGCTAACCCTAACCCCAACCCTAAACCTTACCCAAACAGTACCCTAATCCTAACCAGTATACTAATACTAAGCCATGTCCTGACACGTACCCTGACCCTAACACTTTTCCGTACCCTCACCTGTACCCTAAACCTTACCCATTCGTTAACCCTAACCCTAGCCCTAACCCTAGCCCTAACCCTAACCCCAACCCTAACCCGTACCCTAATCCCAACCCATACACTAACATTAACCCATGCCCTAACACGTACCCTGACCCTAACACTTTTCCGTATCCTCTCCTGTACCCTAAATCTTAGCGTTCACTAACCCTAACCCTAGCCCTAAACATAACTCTCACACCAACCTCACAACATACCCTAACCTGTACACTAAACTTAACCCGTACAAAAAAACTAACCCATGCCCTCACATGTACTTTGACGGTAACACGTTTCCGTACGCTCCCGTGTACCGTAAACCTTACCTGTTTGCTAACTCTAACCCTAGCCCTAACCCTAACCATAACAACAACCCTACCCATTTCACTAACCTGTACCCTAATCCTTACCCGTACACTAACACTAATCAATGCCCTAACACGTACCCTGACCCTAACACTTTTCCATACCCACTCCTGTACCCTAAATCTTACCATTCACTAACCCTAACCATATGTCTAAACCTAACCCTAACCCCAACCCTACACCTAACCCTAACACGTACCCTAATCCGAATCCGTACACTAACACTAACCTGTGCCCTAACATGAACCCTGACCCTAACTCGTTTCCATAAGCTCACCTGTACCCTAAATGTTAGCTATTCGCTAACCCTAACCCCAACCCTACACCTAAACATAACCCCAACCCTACACCTAAACATAACCCATACCCTAATCCTGACCCGTACACTAACACTAACCCATGCCCTAACACGTACCCTGACCCTAACACTTTTCCGTATCCTCTCCCGTACCCTAAATCTTACCGTTCGCTAAACCTAGCCCTTTCCCTAAACATAACGCTAACACCCACCTTACACCATACACTAACCCATACACTAATCTTACCCCGTACACCAAAATGAAGCAATGCCCTCACATGTACTTTGACACTAACACGTTTCCGTACCCTCCTGTGTACCGACAACCTTACCTGTTCGCTAACACTAACCCTAGGTCTAAGCCTAACACTATCCACAACCCTACACAAAATCCTAAGCCGTACCCTAATCCTAATCCGTACAATAACACTAACCTGTGCCCTAACACCAAGCCTGACCCTAACTCGTTTCCATATGCTTACCTGTACCCTGAATGTTACCTATTCGCTAACCCTAACCCTAACCCTAAACCTAACCCTAACCCCAATCCTACACCTTACCCTAATCCGTACTGTAATCCTAACCCGTACCCTATACTAATCCGTGCCCTGACACATACATGGACCATAACACTTTTCTGTAACCTCACCTGTACCCTAAACCTTGCATTTCGCCAACCCTAACTCTAGCCCTAAAGCTAAATCTAACTCCAACACTACACCTTACCCTAACACGTACACTAATCTTAACCCGTACACTAACACTGACACATTCCCGCAAATGTATTTTGACCCTAAAACATTTCCGTACCCTCCCCTGTAACCTAAACCTTACCCGGTCGCTAACCCTAACCTTAGCTCTAAATCTAACCCTAACGCCAACCCTACACCTTACCCTAAACAATACCCTAAACCTAAACCGTACACTGACACTAACCAGTGCCCTGAAACGTACCCTGACCCTAACACTTTTCCATACACTCACCTGCACGCTAAACCTAATCGTTAGGTAACCCTAACTGTAGACTTAAACCTAACCCTAACACCAACCCTACACCCTATTCTAACCCGTACCCTATATTTAACCCTAACACTAACCCATGCCCTCACACTTACTTTGACACTAAAACGTCTCCATACACTCACATGTACCATAAGCCTTAACCGTTCACTAAACCTATCCCTAACCCTAACGCCAACCCTAACCATTACCCTAACCCATACACTAATCCTAACCATACATTAACACTAACACGTTTCCTAACACATAACCTGACCCAAATGCTTTTCCGTACCCTCAACTGTACCCTAAAACTTACCCGTTCACTAACCCTAAGCCTAGCCCTAAACCTAACCCTAACCCCAACCCCACACCTTACCCTAAACTGTACGCTAATCCTGACACGTACACTGACACTAACAGGTGTCCTAACACATACCCTGACTCTAAAAGGTTTCCGTACCCTCACCTGTACCCTGAACCTTACTGGTTCACTAACCGTAACCCTAGCCCTAAACATAACGCTAACACCAACCCTACACCATACCCTAACCCATAAACTAATCTTGACCCGTACACCAAAATTATGCAATGCCATCACACGTACTTTGACACTAACACGTTTCCGTACACTCATGTACCATAAAACTTACCTGTTCGCTAACTCTAACCCTAGCCCTAAACTTAACCCTAACGCCAACCCTACACATTACCCTAACCCGTACCCTAATCCTAACCCATACACTAACACTACACGTGCCCTAACAGGTACCCTGACCATAACAGTTTTCCGTACACTCACCTGTACCCTAAACCATACCGTTTGCTATCCTTAACCCTAGACCTAAACGTAAAGCTAACCCCATCCCTAAACCTTACCCTAACGCGTACCCAATCCTAACCAGTACACTAACACTAATCCGTGCCTTAACACTTACCCTGACCCTAACACTTTTCCATACCCACACCTGAACCCTAAACCTTACCATTCACTAACCCTAACCCTAGGTCTAAACCTAACCCTAAATGCAACCCAAACCCTACACCTAACCCTAACATGTACCGTAATCCTAATCCTTAAACTAACACTAAGCTGTGCCCTAACACGAACCCTGGCCTTAACGCATTTCCATACGCTCACCTGTACTCTAATGTTACCTATTCGCTAACCGTAACACTAGTCCTAAACCTAAACCTAACCCCAACCCTACACCTTACCCTAACCCATACCCTAATCATAACCCATACACTAACACTAACTCGTGCCCTAACACCTACCCTAACCCTACCCCTAACCCTACCCCTAACCCTAACCCTAATACTAACACTAACCCTAAACTTTACCATTTGTTAACCATAACCCTAGCCCCAAACCTAAACCTAGCTACAACCCTACTCCTTACCCTAACACGTACACTAATCTTAACCCGTACACTAACACTAACCCAATACCGCACACGTACTTTGACAATAAGACATTTCCATATGCTCAGCTGTAACCTAAACCTTACGCGTTCACTAAAGTTAACCCCACCCCAACACTAACCATAACGCCAACCCTACCAATTACCCTAACCCGTACCCTAATCCTAACCTGTAAACCCACACTAAACCCTGCCCTAACACGTACCCTGGCCCTGACACTTTTCCGTAACCTCACCTGTAACTTACACCTTACCATTCGCTAACCCTAACCCTAGCCCTAAACCTAGACCAAACCCCAACCGTACACCTTACCCTAACCCGTATGCTAATCCTAAGCCATACACTAACACTGACACGTGTCCTAACACATACACTAACCCTAACACTTTTCTATACCATCACCTGTACCCTAAACCTGACATTTCGCTAACCCTAACCCTAGCCATAAAGCTAACCCTAACCCTAACCCCAACCCTAAACCTTACCCAAACCGTACCCTAATCCTAACCAGTATACTAATACTAAGCCATGTCCTGACACGTACCCTGACCCTAACACTTTTCCGTACCCTCACCTGTACCCTAAACCTTACCCATTCGCTAACCCTAACCCTAGCCCTAGCCCTAGCCCTAACCCTAACCCCAACCCTACCCCTTTCCCTCACCCGTACCCTAATCCCAACCCATACACTAACATTAACACATGCCCTAACACGTACCCTGACCCTAACACTTTTCCGTATCCTCTCCTGTACCCTAAATCTTACCGTTCGCTAACCCTAACCCTAGCCCTAAACATAACTCTCACACCAACCTCACAGCATACCCTAACCCGTACACTAAACTTAACCCGTACAAAAAAACTAACCCATGCCCTCACATGTACTTTGACGGTAACACGTTTCCGTACGCTCCCGTGTACCGTAAACCTTACCCGTTTGCTAACTCTAACCCTAGACCTAACCCTAACCATAACAACAACCCTACCCATTTCCCTAACCTGTACCCTAATCCTTACCCGTACACTAACACTAATCAATGCCCTAACATGTACCCTGACCCTAACACTTTTCCATACCCACTCCTGTACCCTAAATCTTACCATTCACTAACCCTAACCCTATGTCTAAACCTAACCCTAACCCCAACCCTACACCTAACCTTAACACTTACCCTAATCCGCATCTGTACACTAACACTAACCTGTGCCCTAACATGAACCCTGACCCTAACTCGTTTCCATAAGCTCATCTGTACCCTAAATGTTACCTATTCGCTAACCCTAACCCCAACCCTACACCTAAACATAACCCCAACCCTACACCTTTCCCTAACCCATACCCTAATCCTGACCCGTACACTAACACTAACCCGTGCCCTAACACGTACCCTGAACCTAACACTTTTCCGTATCCTCTCCAGTACCCTAAATCTTACCGTTCGCTAAACCTAGCCCTTTCCCTAAACATAACGCTAACACCCACCTTACACCATACACTAACCCATACACTAATCTTATCCCGTACACCAAAATTAAGCAATGCCCTCACATGTACTTGGACACTAACACGTTTCCGTACCCTCCTGTGTACCGACAACCTTACCTGTTCGCTAACACTAACCCTAGGTCTAAGCCTAACACTATCCACAACCCTACACAAAATCCTAAGCCGTACCCTAATCCTAATCTGTACAATAACACTAACCTGTGCCCTAACACCAAACCTGACCCTAACTCGTTTACATATGCTTACCTGTACCCTGAATGTTACCTATTCGCTAACCCTAACCCTAACGCTAAGCCTAACCCTAACCCCAATCCTACACCTTACCCTAATCCGTACTGTAATCCTAACCCGTACCCTATACTAATCCGTGCCCTGACACATACATGGACCATAACACTTTTCTGTAACCTCACCTGTACCCTAAACCTTACATTTCGCCAACCCTAACCCTAGCCCTAAAGCTAAATCTAACTCCAACACTACACCTTACCCTAACACGTACACTAATCTTAACCCGTACACTAACACTGACCCATTCCCACAAATGTATTTTGACCCTAAAACATTTCCGTACCCTCCCCTGTAACCTAAACCTTATCCGGTCGCTAACCCTAACCCTAGCTCTAAATCTAACCCTAACGCCAACCCTACACCTTACCCTAAACAATACCCTAAACCTAAACCGTACACTGACACTAACCAGTGCCCTGAAACGTACCCTGACCCTAACACTTTTCCATACACTCACCTGCACGCTAAACCTAATCGTTAGGTAACCCTAACTGTAGACTTAAACCTAACCCTAACACCAACCCTACACCCTATTCTAACCCGTACCGTATATTTAACCCTAACACTAACCCATGCCCTCACACGTACTTTGACACTAAAACGTCTCCATACACTCACATGTACCATAAGCCTTAACCGTTCACTAAACCTATCCCTAACCCTAACGCCAACCCTAACCATTACCCTAACCCATACCCTAATCCTAACCATACATTAACACTAACCCGTTTCCTAACACATAACCTGACCCAAATACTTTTCCGTACCCTCAACTGTACCCTAAAACTTACCCGTTTACTAACCCTAAGCCTAGCCCTAAACCTAACCCTAACACCAACCCCACACCTTACCCTAAACTGTACGCTAATCCTGACACGTACACTGACACTAACAGGTGTCCTAACACATACCCTGACTCTAAAAGTTTTCCGTACCCTCACCTGTACCCTGAACCTTACTGGTTCACTAACCGTAACCCTAGCCCTAAACATAACGCTAACACCAACCCTACACCATACCCTAACCCGTACACTAATCTTGATCAGTACACCAAAATTATGCAATGCCATCACACGTACTTTGACACTAACACGTTTCCGTACACTCATGTACCATAAAACTTACCTGTTCGCTAACTCTAAACCTAGCCCTAAACTTAACCCTAACGCCAACCCTACACATTACCCTAACCTGTACCCTAATCCTAACCCATACACTAACACTACACGTGCCCTAACAGGTACCCTGATCATAACAGTTTTCCGTACACTCAAAAGTACCCTAAACCATACCGTTTGTTATCCTTAACCCTAGACCTAAACGTAAAGCTAACCCCATCCCTAAACCTTACCCTAACGCGTACCCAATCCTAACCAGTACACTAACACTAATCCGTGCCTTAACACTTACCCTGACCCTAACACTTTTCCATACCCACACCTCAACCCTAAACCTTACCATTCACTAACCCTAACCCTAGGTCTAAACCTAACCCTAAACGCAACCCCAACCCTACACCTAACCCTAACATGTACCGTAATCCTAATCCTTTAACACTAAGCTGTGCCCTAACACGAACCCTGGCCCTAACGCATTTCCATACGCTCAACTGTACTCTAATGTTACCTATTCGCTAACCCTAACACTAGTCCTAAACCTAAACCTAACCCCAACACTACACCTTACCCTAACCCATACCCTAATCATAACCCATACACTAACACTAACTCGTGCCCTTACACCTACCCTAACCCTACCCCTAACCCTACCCCTAACCCTAACCTTAACACTAACCCTAACACTAACCCTAAACTTTACCATTTGTTAACCATAACCCTAGCCCCAAACCTAAACCTAACTACAACCCTACTCCTTACCCTAACACGTACACTAATCTTAACCCGTACACTAACACTAACCCAATACCGCACACGTACTTTGACAATAAGACATTTCCATATGCTCAGCTGTAACCTAAATCTTACGTGTTCACTAAACTTAACCCCACCCCTAACACTAACCATAACGCCAACAATACCAATTACCCTAACCCGTACCCTAATCCTAACCTGTAAACCCACACTAAACCCTGCCCTAACACGTACCCTGACCCTAACACTTTTCCGTAACCTCACCTGTAACCTACAGCTTACCGTTCGATAACCCTAACCCTAGCCCTAAACCTAGACCAAACCCCAACCGTACACCTTACCCTAACCCGTATGCTAATCCTAAGCCATACACTAACACTGACACGTGTCCTAACACATACACTAAACCTAACACTTTTCTGTACCATCACCTGTACCCTAAACCTGACATTTCGCTAACCCTAACCCTAGCCATAAAGCTAACGCTAACCCTAACCCCAACCCTAAACCTTACCCAAACCGTACCCTAATCCTAACCAGTATACTAATACTAAGCCATGTCCTGACACGTACCCTGACCCTAACACTTTTCCGTACCCTCACCTGTACACTAAACCTTACCCATTCGTTAACCCTAACCCTAGCCCTAACCCTAGCCCTAAACCTAACCCCAACCCTAACCCGTACCCTAATCCCAACCCATACACTAACATTAACCCATGCCCTAACACGTACCCTGACCCTAACACTTTTCCGTATCCTCTCCTGTACCCTAAATCTTAGCGTTCACTAACCCTAACCCTAGCCCTAAACATAACTCTCACACCAACCTCACAACATACCCTAACCTGTACACTAAACTTAACCCGTACAAAAAAACTAACCCATGCCCTCACATGTACTTTGACGGTAACACGTTTCCGTACGCTCCCGTGTACCGTAAACCTTACCTGTTTGCTAACTCTAACCCTAGCCCTAACCCTAACCATAACAACAACCCTACCCATTTCCCTAACCTGTACCCTAATCCTTACCCGTACACTAACACTAATCAATGCCCTAACACGTACCCTGACCCTAACACTTTTCCATACCCACTCCTGTACCCTAAATCTTACCATTCACTAACCCTAACCCTATGTCTAAACCTAACCCTAACCCCAACCCTACACCTAACCCTAACACGTACCCTAATCCGAATCCGTACACTAACACTAACCTGTGCCCTAACATGAACCCTGACCCTAACTCGTTTCCATAAGCTCACCTGTACCCTAAATGTTAGCTATTCGCTAACCCTAACCCCAACCCTACACCTAAACATAACCCCAACCCTACACCTAAACATAACCCATACCCTAATCCTGACCCGTACACTAACACTAACCCATGCCCTAACACGTACCCTGACCCTAACACTTTTCCGTATCCTCTCCAGTACCCTAAATCTTACCGTTCGCTAAACCTAGCCCTTTCCCTAAACATAACGCTAACACCCACCTTACACCATACACTAACCCATACACTAATCTTACCCCGTACACCAAAATGAAGCAATGCCCTCACATGTACTTTTACACTAACACGTTTCCGTACCCTCCTGTGTACCGACAACCTTACCTGTTCGCTAACACTAACCCTAGGTCTAAGCCTAACACTATCCACAACCCTACACAAAATCCTAAGCCGTACCCTAATCCTAATCCGTACAATAACACTAACCTGTGCCCTAACACCAAGCCTGACCCTAACTCGTTTCCATATGCTTACCTGTACCCTGAATGTTACCTATTCGCTAACCCTAACCCTATCCCTAAACCTAACCCTAACCCCAATCCTACACCTTACCCTAATCCGTACTGTAATCCTAACCCGTACCCTATACTAATCCGTGCCCTGACACATACATGGACCATAACACTTTTCTGTAACCTCACCTGTACCCTAAAACTTACATTTCGCCAACCCTAACTCTAGCCCTAAAGCTAAATCTAACTCCAACACTACACCTTACCCTAACACGTACACTAATCTTAACCCGTACACTAACACTGACACATTCCCGCAAATGTATTTTGACCCTAAAACATTTCCGTACCCTCCCCTGTAACCTAAACCTTACCCGGTCGCTAACCCTAACCTTAGCTCTAAATCTAACCCTAACGCCAACCCTACACCTTACCCTAAACAATACCCTAAACCTAAACCGTACACTGACACTAACCAGTGCCCTGAAACGTACCCTGACCCTAACACTTTTCCATACACTCACCTGCACGCTAAACCTAATCGTTAGGTAACCCTAACTGTAGACTTAAACCTAACCCTAACACCAACCCTACACCCTATTCTAACCCGTACCCTATATTTAACCCTAACACTAACCCATGCCCTCACACTTACTTTGACACTAAAACGTCTCCATACACTCACATGTACCATAAGCCTTAACCGTTCACTAAACCTATCCCTAACCCTAACGCCAACCCTAACCATTACCCTAACCCATACCCTAATCCTAACAATACATTAACACTAACCCGTTTCCTAACACATAACCTGACCCAAATGCTTTTCCGTACCCTCAACTGTACCCTAAAACTTACCCGTTCACTAACCCTAAGCCTAGCCCTAAACCTAACCCTAACCCCAACCCCACACCTTACCCTAAACTGTACGCTAATCCTGACACGTACACTGACACTAACAGGTGTCCTAACACATACCCTGACTCTAAAAGGTTTCCGTACCCTCACCTGTACCCTGAACCTTACTGGTTCACTAACCGTAACCCTAGCCCTAAACATAACGCTAACACCAACCCTACACCATACCCTAACCCGTACACTAATCTTGACCCGTACACCAAAATTATGCAATGCCATCACACGTACTTTGACACTAAAACGTTTCCATACACTCATGTACCATAAAACTTACCTGTTCGCCAACTCTAACCCTAGCCCTAAACTTAACCCTAACGCCAACCCTACACATTACCCTAACCCGTACCCTAATCCTAACCCATACACTAACACTACACGTGCCCTAACAGGTACCCTGACCATAACAGTTTTCCGTACACTCACCTGTACCCTAAACCATACCGTTTGCTATCCTTAACCCTAGACCTAAACGTAAAGCTAACCCCATCCCTAAACCTTACCCTAACGCGTACCCAATCCTAACCAGTACACTAACACTAATCCATGCCTTAACACTTACCCTGACCCTAACACTTTTCCATACCCACACCTGAACCCTAAACCTTACCATTCACTAACCCTAACCCTAGGTCTAAACCTAACCCTAAACGCAACCCCAACCCTACACCTAACCCTAACATGTACCGTAATCCTAATCCTTAAACTAACACTAAGCTGTGCCCTAACACGAACCCTGGCCCTAACGCATTTCCATACGCTCACCTGTACTCTAATGTTACCTATTCGCTAACCCTAACACTAGTCCTAAACCTAAACCTAACCCCAACCCTACACCTTACCCTAACCCATACCCTAATCATAACCCATACACTAACACTAACTCGTGCCCTAACACCTACCCTAACCCTACCCCTAACCCTACCCCTAACCCTAACCCTAACCCTAACACTAACCCTAACACTAACCCTAAACATTACCATTTGTTAACCATAACCCTAGCCCCAAACCTAAACCTAACTACAACCCTACTCCTTACCCTAACACGTACACTAATCTTAACCCGTACACTAACACTAACCCAATACCGCACACGTACTTTGACAATAAGACATTTCCATATGCTCAGCTGTAACCTAAACCTTACGCATTCACTAAACTTAACCCCACCCCTAACACTAACCATAACGCCAACCCTACCAATTACCCTAACCCGTACCCTAATCCTAACCTGTAAACCCACACTAAACCCTGCCCTAACACGTACCCCGACCCTAACACTTTTCCGTAACCTCACCTGTAACCTACACCTTACCGTTCGCTAACCATAACCGTAGCCCTAAACTTAGACCAAACCCCAAACGTACACTTTACCCTAACCCGTATGCTAATCCTAAGCCATATACTAACACTGACACGTGACCTAACACATACACTAACCCTAACAGTTTTCTGTACCATCACCTGTACCCTAAACCTGACATTTCGCTAACCTTAACCCTAGCCATAAACCTAACCCTAACCCCAACCCCACACCTTACCCTAAACTGTACGCTAATCCTGACACATACACTGACACTAACAGGTGTCCTAACACATACCGTGACTCTAAAAGTTTTCCGTACCCTCACCTGTACCCTGAACCTTACTGGTTCACTAACCATAACCCTAGCCCTAAACATAACGCTAACACCAACCCTACACCATACCCTAACCCGTACACTAATCTTGACCCGTACACCAAAATTATGCAATGCCATCACACGTACTTTGACACTAACACGTTTCCGTACACTCATGTACCATAAAACTTACCTGTTCGCTAACTCTAATCCTAGCCCTAAACTTAACCCTAACGCCAAGCCTACACATTACCCTAACCCGTACCCTAATCCTAACCCATACACTAACACTACACGTGCCCTAACAGGTACCCTGACCATAACAGTTTTCCGTACACTCACCTGTACCCTAAACCATACCATTTACTATCCTTAACCCTAGACCTAAACGTAAAGCTAACCCCATCCCTAAACCTTACCCTAACGCGTACCCAATCCTAACCAGTACACTAACACTAATCCGTGCCTTAACACTTACCCTGACCCTAACACTTTTCCATACCCACACCTGAACCCTAAACCTTACCTTTCACTAACCCTAAACCTAGGTATAAACCTAACCCTAAACACAACCCCAACCCTACACCTAACCCTAACATGTACCGTAATCCTAATCCTTAAACTAACACTAAGCTGTGCCCTAAAACGAACCCTGGCCCTAATGCATTTCCATGCGCTCACCTGTAGTCTAATGTTACCTATTCGCTAACCCTAACACTAGTCCTAAACCTAAACCTAACCCCAACCCTACACCTTACCCTAACCCATACCCTAATCATAACCCATACACTAACACTAACTCGTGCCCTAACACCTACCCTAACCCTACCCCTAACCCTACCCCTAACCCTAACCCTAACCCTAACCCTAACCCTAACACTAACCCTAACACTAACCCTAAACTTTACCATTTGTTAACCATAACCCTAGCCCCAAACCTAAACCTAACTACAACCCTACTCCTTACCCTAACACGTACACTAATCTTAACCCGTACACTAACACTAACCCAATAACGCTCACGTACTTTGACAATAAGACATTTCCATAAGCTCAGCTGTAACCTAAACCTTACGCGTTCACTAAACTTAACCCCACCCCTAACACTAACCATAACGCCAACCCTACCAATTACCCTAACCCGTACTCTAATCCTAACCTGTAAACCCACACTAAACCCTGCCCTAACACTTACCCTGACCCTAACACTTTTCCGTAACCTCACCTGTAACCTACACCTTACCGTTCGCTAACCCTAACCCTAGCCCTAAACCTAGACCAAACCCCAACCGTACACCTTACCCTAACCCGTATGCTAATCCTAAGCCATACAATAACAGTGACACGTGTCCTAACACATACACTAACCTAACACTTTTCTGTACCATCACCTGTACCCTAAACCTGACATTTCGCTAACCCTAACCCTAGCCATAAAGCTAACCCTAAACCTAACCCCAACCCTAAACCTTACCCAAACCGTACCCTAATCCTAACCAGTATACTAATACTAAGCCATGTCCTGACAAGTACCCTGACCCTAACACTTTTCCGTACCCTCACCTGTACCCTAAACCTTACCCATTCGCTAACCCTAACCCTATCCCTAGCCCTAGACCTAACCCTAACCCCAACCCTACCCCTTACCCTCACCCGTACCCTAATCCCAACCCATACACTAACATTAACCCATGCCCTAACACGTACCCTGACCCTAACACTTTTCCGTATCCTCTCCTGTACCCTAAATCTTACCGTTCGCTAACCCTAACCCTAGCCCTAAACATAACTCTCACACCAACCTCACAGCATACCCTAACCCGAACACTAAACTTAACCCGTACAAAAAAACTAACCCATGCCCTCACATGTACTTTGACGAAAACACGTTTCCGTATGCTCCCGTGTACCGTAAACCTTGCCCGTTTGCTAACTCTAACCCTAGCCTAACCCTAACCATAACAACAACCCTACCCATTTCCCTAACCTGTACCCTAATCCTTACCCGTACACTAACACTAATCAATGCCCTAACACATACCCTGACCCTAACACTTTTCCATACCCACTCCTGTACCCTAAATCTTACCATTCACTAACCCTAACCCTATGTCTAAACCTAACCCTAACCCCAACCCTACACCTAACCCTAACACGTACCCTAATCCGAATCCGTACACTAACACTAACCTGTGCCCTAACATGAACCCTGACCCTAACTCGTTTCCATAAGCTCACCTGTACCCTAAATGTTACCTATTCGCTAACCCTAACCCCAACCCTACACCTAAACATAACCCCAACCCTACACCTTTCCCTAACCCATACCCTAATCCTGACCCGTACACTAACACTAACCCGTGCCCTAACACGTACCCTGACCCTAACACTTTTCTGTATCCTCTCCAGTACCCTAAATCTTACCGTTCGCTAAACCTAGCCCTTTCCCTAAACATAACGCTAACACCCACCTTACACCATACACTAACCCATACACTAATCTTACCCTGTACACCAAAATGAAGCAATGCCCTCACATGTACTTTGACACTAACACGTTTCTGTACCCTCCTGTGTACCGACAACCTTACCTGTTCGCTAACACTAACCCTAGGTCTAAGCCTAACACTATCCACAACCCTACACAAAATCCTAAGCCGTACCCTAATCCTAATCCGTACAATAACACTAACCTGTGCCCTAACACCAAGCCTGACCCTAACTCGTTTCCATATGCTTAACTGTACCCTGAATATTACCTATTCGCTAACCCTAACCCTAACCCTAAACCTAACCCTAACCCCAATCCTACACCTTACCCTAATCCGTACTGTAATCCTAACCCGTACCCTATACTAATCCGTGCCCTGACACATACATGGACCATAACACTTTTCTGTAATCTCACCTGTACCCTAAACCTTACATTTCGCCAACCCTAACCCTAGCCCTAAAGCTAAATCTAACTCCAACACTACACCTTACCCTAACACGTACACTAATCTTAACCCGTACACTAACACTGACCCATTTCGGCAAATGTATTTTGACCCTAAAACATTTCCGTACCCTCCCCTGTAACCTAAACCTTACCCGGTCGCTAACCCTAACCCTAGCTCTAAATCTAACCCGAACGCCAACCCTACACCTTACCCTAAACAATACCCTAAACCTAAACCGTACACGGACACTAACCAGTGCCCTGAAACGTACCCTGACCCTATCACTTTTCTATACCCTCACCTGCACGCTAAACCTAATCGTTAGGTAACCCTAACTGTAGACTTAAACCTAACCCTAACACCAACCCTACACCCTATTCTAACCCGTACCGTATATTTAACCCTAACACTAACCCATGCCCTCACACGTACTTTGACACTAAAACGTCTCCATACACTCACATGTACCATAAGCCTTAACCGTTCACTAAACCTATCCCTAACCCTAACGCCAACCCTAACCATTACCCTAACCCATACCCTAATCCTAACCATACATTAACACTAACACGTTTCCTAACAAATAACCTGACACAAATGCTTTTCCATACCCTCAACTGTACCCTAAAACTTACCCGTTCAATAACCCTAAGCCTAGCCCTAAACCTAACCCTAACCCCAACCCCACACCTTACCCTAAACTGTACGCTAATCCTGACACGTACACTGACACTAACAGGTGTCCTAACACATACCCTGACTCTAAAAGGTTTCCGTACCCTCACCTGTACCCTGAACCTTACTGGTTCACTAACCGTAACCCTAGCCCTAAACATAACGCTAACACCAACCCTACACCATACCCTAACCCGTACACTAATCTTGACCCGTACACCAAAATTATGCAATGCCATCACACGTACTTTGACACTAACACGTTTCCGTACATTCATGTACCATAAAACTTACCTGTTCGCTAACTCTAACCCTAGCCCTAAACTTAACCCTAACGCCAACCCTACACATTACCCTAACCCGTACCCTAATCCTAACCCATACACTAACACTACACGTGCCCTAACAGGTACCCTGACCATAACAGTTTTCCGTACACTCACCTGTACCCTAAACCATACCGTTTGCTATCCTTAACCCTAGACCTAAACGTAAAGCTAACCCCATCCCTAAACCTTACCCTAACGCGTACCCAATCCTAACCAGTACACTAACACTAATCCATGCCTTAACACTTACCCTGACCCTAACACTTTTCCATACCCAGACCTGAACCCTAAACCTTACCATTCACTAACCCTAACCCTAGGTCTAAACCTAACCCTAAACACAACCCCAACCCTACACCTAACCCTAACATGTAATGTAATCCTAATCCTTAAACTAACACTAAGCTGTGCCCTAACACGAACCCTGGCCCTAACGCATTTCCATGCGCTCACCTGTAGTCTAATGTTACCTATTCGCTAACCCTAACAATAGTCCTAAACCTAAACCTAACACCAACCCTACACCTTACCCTAACCCATACCCTAATCATAACCCATACACTAACACTAACTCGTGCCCTAACACCTACCCTAACCCTACCCCTAACCCTACCCCTAACCCTACCCCTAACCCTAACCCTAACCCTAACACTAACCCTAACACTAACCCTAAACTTTACCATTTGTTAACCATAACCCAAGCCCCAAACCTAAACCTAACTACAACCCTACTCCTTACCCTAACACGTACACTAATCTTAACCCGTACACTAACACTAACCCAATAACGCTCACGTACTTTGACAATAAGACATTTCCATATGCTCAGCTGTAACCTAAACCTTACGCGTTCACTAAACTTAACCCCACCCCTAACACTAACCATAACGCCAACCCTACCAATTACCCTAACCCGTACCCTAATCCTAACCTGTAAACCCACACTAAACCCTGCCCTAACACGTACCCTGACCCTAACACTTTTCCGTAACCTCACCTGTAACCTACACCTTACCGTTCGCTAACCCTAACCCTAGCCCTAAACCTAGACCAAACCGCAACCGTACACCTTACCCTAACCCGTATGCTAATCCTAAGCCATACACTAACAGTGACACGTGTCCTAACACATACACTAACCTAACACTTTTCTCTACCATCACCTGTACCCTAAACCTGACATTTCGCTAACCCTAACCCTAGCCATAAAGCTAACCCTAACCCTAACCCCAACCCTAAACCTTACCCAAACCGTACCCTAATCCTAACCAGTATACTAATACTAAGCCATGTCCTGACACGTACCCTGACCCTAACACTTTTCCGTACCCTCACCTGTACCCTAAACCTTACCCATTCGGTAACCCTAACCCTAGCCCTAGCCCTAGCCCTAACCCTAACCACAACCCTACCCCTTACCCTCACCCGTACCCTAATCCCAACCCATACACTAACATTAACCCATTCCCTAACACGTACCCTGACCCTAACACTTTTCCGTATCCTCTCCTGTACCCTAAATCTTACCGTTCGCTAACCATAACCCTAGCCCTAAACATAACTCTCACACCAACCTCAGAGCATACCCTAACCCGTACAATAAACTTAACCCGTACAAAAAAACTAACCCATGCCCTCACATGTACTTTGACGGTAACACGTTTCCGTACGCTCCCGTGTACCGTAAACCTTACCCATTTGCTAACTCTAACCCTAGCCCTAACCCTAACCATAACAACAACCCTACCCATTTCCCTAACCTGTACCCTAATCCTTACCCGTACACTAACACTAATCAATGCCCTAACACATACCCTGACCCTAACACTTTTCCATACCCACTCCTGTACCCTAAATCTTACCATTCACTAACCCTAACCCTATGTCTAAACCTAACCCTAACCCCAACCCTACACCTAACCCTAACACGTACCCTAATCCGAATCTGTACACTAACACTAACCTGTGCCCTAACATGAACCCTGACCCTAACTCGTTTCCATAAGCTCACCTGTACCCTAAATGTTACCTATTCGCTAACCCTAACCCCAACCCTACACCTAAACATAACCCCAACCTTTCCCTAACCCATACCCTAATCCTGACCCGTACACTAACACTAACCCGTGCCCTAACACGTACCCTGACCCTAACACTTTTCTGTATCCTCTCCAGTACCCTAAATCTTACCGTTCGCTAAACCTAGCCCTTTCCCTAAACATAACGCTAACACCCACCTTACACCATACACTAACCCATACACTAATCTTACCCCGTACACCAAAATGAAGCAATGCCCTCACATGTACTTTGACACTAACACGTTTCCGTACCCTCCTGTGTACCGACAACCTTACCTGTTCGCTAACACTAACCCTAGGTCTAAGCCTAACACTATCCACAACCCTACACCAAATCCTAAGCCGTACCCTAATCCTAATCCGTACAAAAACACTAACCTGTGCCCTAACACCAAGCCTGACCCTAACTCGTTTCCATATGCTTACCTGTACCCTGAATATTACCTATTCGCTAACCCTAACCCTAACCCTAAACCTAACCCTAACCCCAATCCTACACCTTACCCTAATCCGTACTGTAATCCTAACCCGTACCCTATACTAATCCGTGCCCTGACACATACATGGACCATAACACTTTTCTGTAACCTCACCTGTACCCTAAACCTTACATTTCGCCAACCCTAACCCTAGCCCTAAAGCTAAATCTAACTCCAACACTACACCTTACCCTAACACGTACACTAATCTTAACCCGTACACTAACACTGACCCATTCCGGCAAATGTATTTTGACCCTAAAACATTTCCGTACCCTCCCCTGTAACCTAAACCTTACACGGTCGCTAACCCTAACCCTAGCTCTAAATCTAACCCTAACGCCAACCCTACACCTTACCCTAAACAATACCCTAAACCTAAACCGTACACGGACACTAACCAGTGCCCTGAAACGTACCCTGACCCTAACACTTTTCCATACCCTCACCTGCACGCTAAACCTAATCGTTAGGTAACTCTAACTGTAGACTTAAAACTAACCCTAACACCAACCCTACACCCTATTCTAACCCGTACCCTATATTTAACCCTAACACTAACCCATGCCCTCACACGTACTTTGACACTAAAACGTCTCCATACACTCACATGTACCATAAGCCTTAACCGTTCACTAAACCTATCCCTAACCCTAACGCCAACCCTAACCATTACCCTAACCCATACCCTAATCCTAACAATACATTAACACTAACACGTTTCCTAACACATAACCTGACCCAAATGCTTTTCCGTACCCTCAACTGTACCCTAAAACTTACCCGTTCAATAACCCTAAGCCTAGCCCTAAACCTAACCCTAACCCCAACCCCACACCTTACCCTAAACTGTACGCTAATCCTGACACGTACACTGACACTAACAGGTGTCCTAACACATACCCTGACTCTAAAAGTTTTCCGTACCCTCACCTGTACCCTGAACCTTACTGGTTCACTAACCGTAACCCTAGCCCTAAACATAACGCTAACACCAACCCTACACCATACCCTAACCCGTACACTAATCTTGACCCGTACACCAAAATTATGCAATGCCATCACACGTACTTTGACACTAACACGTTTCCGTACACTCATGTACCATAAAACTTACCTGTTCGCTAACTCTAACCCTAGCCCTAAACTTAACCCTAACGCCAACCCTACACATTACCCTAACCCGTACCCTAATCCTAACCCATACACTAACACTACACGTGCCCTAACAGGTACCCTGACCATAACAGTTTTCCGTACACTCACCTGTACCCTAAACCATACCGTTTACTATCCTTAACCCTAGACCTAAACGTAAAGCTAACCCCATCCCTAAACCTTACCCTAACGCGTACCCAATCCTAACCAGTACACTAACACTAATCCGTGCCTTAACACTTACCCTGACCCTAACACTTTTCCATACCCACACCTGAACCCTAAACCTTACCATTCACTAACCCTAACCCTAGGTATAAACCTAACCCTAAACACAACCCCAACCCTACACCTAACCCTAACATGTACCGTAATCCTAATCCTTAAACTAACACTAAGCTGTGCCCTAACACGAACCCTGGCCCTAACGCATTTCCATGCGCTCACCTGTAGTCTAATGTTACCTATTCGCTAACCCTAACACTAGTCCTAAACCTAAACCTAACCCCAACCCTACACCTTACCCTAACCCATACCCTAATCATAACCCATACACTAACACTAACTCGTGCCCTAACACCTACCCTAACCCTACCCCTAACCCTACCCCTAACCCTAACCCTAACACTAACCCTAACACTAACCCTAAACATTACCCTTTGTTAACCATAACCCTAGCCCGAAACCTAAACCTAACTACAACCCTACTCCTTACCCTAACACGTACACTAATCTTAACCCGTACACTAACACTAACCCAATACCGCACACGTACTTTGACAATAAGACATTTCCATATGCTCAGCTGTAACCTAAACCTTACGCATTCACTAAACTTAACCCCACCCCTAACACTAACCATAACGCCAACCCTACCTATTACCCTAACCCGTACCCTAATCCTAACCTGTAAACCCACACTAAACCCTGCCCTAACACGTACCCTGACCCTAACACTTTTCCGTAACCTCACCTGTAACCTACACCTTACCGTTCGCTAACCCTAACCGTAGCCCTAAACCTAGACCAAACCCCAACCGTACACCTTACCCTAACCCGTATGCTAATCCTAAGCCATACAGTAACACTGACACGTGTCCTAACACATACACTAACCCTAACAGTTTTCTGTACCATCACCTGTACCCTAAACCTGACATTTCGCTAACCTTAAACCTAGCCATAAAGCTAACCCTAACCCTAACCCCAACCCTAAACCTTACCCAAACCGTACCCTAATCCTAACCAGTATACTAATACTAAGCCATGTCCTGACATGTACAATGACCCTAACACTTTTCCGTACCCTCACCTGTACCCTAAACCTTACCCATTCGCTAACCCTAACCCTAGCCCTAGCCCTAGCCCTAACCCTAACCCCAACCCTACCCCTTACCCTCACCCGTACCCTAATCCCAACCTATACACTAACATTAACCCATGCCCTAACACGTACCCTGACCCTAACACTTTTCCGTATCCTCTCCTGTACCCTAAATCTTACCATTCGCTATCCCTAACCCTAGCCCTAAACATAACTCTCACACCAACCTCACAGCATACCCTAACCCGTACACTAAACTTAACCCGTACAAAAAAACTAACCCATGCCCTCACATGTACTTTGACGGTAACACGTTTCCGTACGCTCCCGTGTACCGTAAACCTTACCCGTTTGCTAACTCTAACCCTAGCCCTAACCCTAACCATAACAACAACCCTACCCATTTCCCTAACCTGTACCCTAATCCTTACCCGTACACTAACACTAATCCATGCCCTAACACGTACCCTGACCCTAACACTTTTCCATACCCACTCCTGTACCCTAAATCTTACCATTCACTAACCCTAACCCTATGTCTAAACCTAACCCTAACCCCAACCCTACACCTAACCCTAACACGTACCCTAATCCGAATCCGTACACTAACACTAACCTGTGCCCTAACATGAACCCTGACCCTAACTCGTTTCCATAAGCTCACCTGTACCCTAAATGTTACCTATTCGCTAACCCTAACCCCAACCCTACACCTAAACATAACCCCAACCCTACACCTTTCCCTAACCCATACCCTAATCCTGACCCGTACACTAACACTAACCCATGCCCTAAACGTACCCTGACACTAACACTTTTCTGTATCCTCTCCAGTACCCTAAATCTTACCGTTCGCTAAACCTAGCCCTTTCCCTAAACATAACGCTGACACCCACCTTACACCATACACTAACCCATACACTAATCTTACCCCGTACACCAAAATGAAGCAATGCCCTCACATGTACTTTGACACTAACACGTTTCCGTACCCTCCTGTGTACCGACAACCTTACCTGTTCGCTAACACTAACCCTAGGTCTAAGCCTAACACTATCCACAACCCTACACAAAATCCTAAGCCGTACCCTAATCCTAATCCGTACAATAACACTAACCTGTGCCCTAACACCAAGCCTGACCCTAACTCGTTTCCATATGCTTACCTGTACCCTGAATGTTACCTATTCGGTAACCCTAACCCTAACCCTAAACCTAACCCTAACCCCAATCCTACACTTTACCCTAATCTGTACTGTAATCCTAACCCGTACCGTATACTAATCCGTGCCCTGACACATACATGGACCATAACACTTTTCTGTAATCTCACCTGTACCCTAAACCTTACATTTCGCCAACCCTAACCCTAGCCCTAAAGCTAAATCTAACTCCAACACTACACCTTACCCTAACACGTACACTAATCTTAACCCGTACACTAACACTGACCCATTCCGGCAAATGTATTTTGACCCTAAAACATTTCCGTACCCTCCCCTGTAACCTAAACCTTACCCGGTCGCTAACCCTAACCCTAGCTCTAAATCTAACCCTAACGCCAACCCTACACCTTACCCTAAACAATACCCTAAACCTAAACCGTACACGGACACTAACCAGTGCCCTGAAACGTACCCTGACCCTAACACTTTTCCATACCCTCACCTGCACGCTAAACCTAATCGTTAGGTAACCCTAACTGTAGTCTTAAACCTAACTCTAACACCAACCCTACACCCTATTCTAACCCGTACCCTATATTTAACCCTAACACTAACCCATGCCGTCACACGTACTTTGACACTAAAACGTCTCCATACACTCACATGTACCATAAGCCTTAACCGTTCACTAAACCTATCCCTAAACCTAACGCCAACCCTAACCATTACCCTAACCCATACCCTAATCCTAACAATACATTAACACTAACACGTTTCCTAACACATAACCTGACCCAAATGCTTTTCCGTACCCTCAACTGTACCCTAAAACTTACCCGTTCAATAACCCTAAGCCTAGCCCTAAACCTAACCCTAACCCCAACCCCACACCTTACCCTAAACTGTACGCTAATCCTGACACATACACTGACACTAACAGGTGTCCTAACACATACCCTGACTCTAAAAGGTTTCCGTACCCTCACCTGTACCCTGAACCTTACTGGTTCACTAACCGTAACCCTAGCCCTAAACATAACGCTAACACCAACCCTACACCATACCCTAACCCGTACACTAATCTTGACCCGTACACCAAAATTATGCAATGCCATCACACGTACTTTGACACTAACACGTTTCCGTACACTCATGTACCATAAAACTTACCTGTTCGCTAACTCTAACCCTAGCCCTAAACTTAACCCTAACGCCAACCCTACACATTACCCTAACCCGTACCCTAATCCTAACCCATACACTAACACTACACGTGCCCTAACAGGTACCCTGACCATAACAGTTTTCCGTACACTCACCTGTACCCTAAACCATACCGTTTGCTATCCTTAACCCTAGACCTAAACGTAAAGCTAACCCCATCCCTAAACCTTACCCTAACGCGTACCCAATCCTAACCAGTACACTAACACTAATCCATGCCTTAACACTTACCCTGACCCTAACACTTTTCCATACCCACACCTGAACCCTAAACCTTACCATTCACTAACCCTAACCCTAGGTCTAAACCTAACCCTAAACGCAACCCCAACCCTACACCTAACCCTAACATGTACCGTAATCCTAATCCTTAAACTAACACTAAGCTGTGCCCTAACACGAACCCTGGCCCTAACGCATTTCCATACGCTCACCTGTACTCTAATGTTACCTATTCGCTAACCCTAACACTAGTCCTAAACCTAAACCTAACCCCAACCCTACACCTTACCCTAACCCATACCCTAATCATAACCCATACACTAACACTAACTCGTGCCCTAACACCTACCCTAACCCTACCCCTAACCCTACCCCTAACCCTAACCCTAACCCTAACACTAACCCTAACACTAACCCTAAACATTACCATTTGTTAACCATAACCCTAGCCCGAAACCTAAACCTAACTACAACCCTACTCCTTACCCTAACACATACACTAATCTTAACCCGTACACTAACACTAACCCAATACCGCACACGTACTTTGACAATAAGACATTTCCATATGCTCAGCTGTAACCTAAACCTTACGCATTCACTAAACTTAACCCCACCCCTAACACTAACCATAACGCCAACCCTACCAATTACCCTAACCCGTACCCTAATCCTAACCTGTAAACCCACACTAAACCCTGCCCTAACACGTACCGTGACCCTAACACTTTTCCGTAACCTCACCTGTAACCTACACCTTACCGTTCGCTAACCCTAACCGTAGCCCTAAACCTAGACCAAACCCCAACCGTACACCTTACCCTAACCCGTATGCTAATCCTAAGCCATACAGTAACACTGACACGTGTCCTAACACATACACTAACCCTAACAGTTTTCTGTACCATCACCTGTACCCTAAACCTGACATTTCGCTAACCTTAAACCTAGCCATAAAGCTAACCCTAACCCTAACCCCAACCCTAAACCTTACCCAAACCGTACCCTAATCCTAACCAGTATACTAATACTAAGCCATGTCCTGACACGTACAATGACCCTAACACTTTTCCGTACCCTCACCTGTACACTAAACCTTACCCATTCGCTAACCCTAACCCTAGCCCTAGCCCTAGCCCTAACCCTAACCCCAACCCTACCCCTTACCCTCACCCGTACCCTAATCCCAACCTATACACTAACATTAACCCATGCCCTAACACGTACCCTGACCCTAACACTTTTCCGTATCCTCTCCTGTACCCTAAATCTTACCATTCGCTATCCCTAACCCTAGCCCTAAACATAACTCTCACACCAACCTCACAGCATACCCTAACCCGTACACTAAACTTAACCCGTACAAAAAAACTAACCCATGCCCTCACATGTACTTTGACTGTAACACGTTTCCGTACGCTCCCGTGTACCGTAAACCTTACCCGTTTGCTAACTCTAACCCTAGCCCTAACCCTAACCATAACAACAACCCTACCCATTTCCCTAACCTGTACCCTAATCCTTACCCGTACACTAACACTAATCAATGCCCTAACACGTACCCTGACCCTAACACTTTTCCATACCCACTCCTGTACCCTAAATCTTACCATTCACTAACCCTAACCCTATGTCTAAACCTAACCCTAACCCCAACCCTACACCTAACCCTAACACGTACCCTAATCCGAATCCGTACACTAACACTAACCTGTGCCCTAACATGAACCCTGACCCTAACTCGTTTCCATAAGCTCACCTGTACCCTAAATGTTACCTATTCGCTAACCCTAACCCCAACCCTACACCTAAACATAACCCCAACCCTACACCTTTCCCTAACCCATACCCTAATCCTGACCCGTACACTAACACTAACCCATGCCCTAAACGTACCCTGACACTAACACTTTTCTGTATCCTCTCCAGTACCCTAAATCTTACCGTTCGCTAAACCTAGCCCTTTCCCTAAACATAACGCTGACACCCACCTTACACCATACACTAACCCATACACTAATCTTACCCCGTACACCAAAATGAAGCAATGCCCTCACATGTACTTTGACACTAACACGTTTCCGTACCCTCCTGTGTACCGACAACCTTACCTGTTCGCTAACACTAACCCTAGGTCTAAGCCTAACACTATCCACAACCCTACACAAAATCCTAAGCCGTACCCTAATCCTAATCCGTACAATAACACTAACCTGTGCCCTAACACCAAGCCTGACCCTAACTCGTTTCCATATGCTTACCTGTACCCTGAATGTTACCTATTCGGTAACCCTAACCCTAACCCTAAACCTAACCCTAACCCCAATCCTACACTTTACCCTAATCTGTACTGTAATCCTAACCCGTACCGTATACTAATCCGTGCCCTGACACATACATGGACCATAACACTTTTCTGTAATCTCACCTGTACCCTAAACCTTACATTTCGCCAACCCTAACCCTAGCCCTAAAGTTAAATCTAACTCCAACACTACACCTTACCCTAACACGTACACTAATCTTAACCCGTACACTAACACTGACCCATTCCCGCAAATGTATTTTGACCCTAAAACATTTCCGTACCCTCCCCTGTAACCTAAACCTTACCCGGTCGCTAACCCTAACCCTAGCTCTAAATCTAACCCTAACGCCAACCCTACACCTTACCCTAAACAATACCCTAAACCTAAACCGTACACGGACACTAACCAGTGCCCTGAAACGTACACTGACCCTAACACTTTTCCATACCCTCACCTGCACGCTAAACCTAATCGTTAGGTAACCCTAACTGTAGACTTAAACCTAACCCTAACACCAACCCTACACCCTATTCTAACCCGTACCCTATATTTAACCCTAACACTAACCCATGCCGTCACACGTACTTTGACACTAAAACGTCTCCATACACTCACATGTACCATAAGCCTTAACCGTTCACTAAACCTATCCCTAACCCTAACGCCAACCCTAACCATTACCCTAACCCATACCCTAATCCTAACAATACATTAACACTAACACGTTTCCTAACACATAACCTGACCCAAATGCTTTTCCGTACCCTCAACTGTACCCTAAAACTTACCCGTTCAATAACCCTAAGCCTAGCCCTAAACCTAACCCTAACCCCAACCCCACACCTTACCCTAAACTGTACGCTAATCCTGACACGTACACTGACACTAACAGGTGTCCTAACACATACCCTGACTCTAAAAGGTTTCCGTACCCTCACCTGTACCCTGAACCTTACTGGTTCACTAACCGTAACCCTAGCCCTAAACATAACGCTAACACCAACCCTACACCATACCCTAACCCGTACACTAAGCTTGACCCGTACACCAAAATTATGCAATGCCATCACACGTACTTTGACACTAACACGTTTCCGTACACTCATGTACCATAAAACTTACCTGTTCGCTAACTCTAACCCTAGCCCTAAACTTAACCCTAATGCCAACCCTACACATTACCCTAACCCGTACCCTAATCCTAACCCATACACTAACACTACACGTGCCCTAACAGGTACCCTGACCATAACAGTTTTCCGTACACTCACCTGTACCCTAAACCATACCGTTTGCTATCCTTAACCCTAGACCTAAACGTAAAGCTAACCCCATCCCTAAACCTTACCCTAACGCGTACCCAATCCTAACCAGTACACTAACACTAATCCATGCCTTAACACTTACCCTGACCCTAACACTTTTCCATACCCACACCTGAACCCTAAACCTTACCATTCACTAACCCTAACCCTAGGTCTAAACCTAACCCTAAACGCAACCCCAACCCTACACCTAACCCTAACATGTACCGTAATCCTAATCCTTAAACTAACACTAAGCTGTGCCCTAACACGAACCCTGGCCCTAACGCATTTCCATACGCTCACCTGTACTCTAATGTTACCTATTCGCTAACCCTAACACTAGTCCTAAACCTAAACCTAACCCCAACCCTACACCTTAACCTAACCCATATCCTAATCATAACCCATATACTAACACTAACTCGTGCCCTAACACCTACCCTAACCCTACCCCTAACCCTACCCCTAACCCTAACCCTAACCCTAACACTAACCCTAAACATTACCATTTGTTAACCATAACCCTAGCCCCAAACCTAAACCTAACTACAACCCTACTCCTTACCCTAACACGTACACTAATCTTAACCCGTACACTAACACTAACCCAATACCGCACACGTACTTTGACAATAAGACATTTCCATATGCTCAGCTGTAACCTAAACCTTACGCGTTCACTAAACTTAACCCCACCCCTAACAGTAACCATAACGTCAACCCTACCAATTACCCTAACCCGTACCCTAATCCTAACCTGTAAACCCACACTAAACCCTGCCCTAACACGTACCCTGACCCTAACACTTTTCCGTAACCTCACCTGTAACCTACACCTTACCGTTCGCTAACCCTAACCCTAGCCCTAAACCTAGACCAAACCCCAACCGTACACCTTACCCTAACCCGTATGCTAATCCTAAGCCATACAGTAACACTGACACGTGTCCTAACACATACACTAACCCTAACAGTTTTCTGTACCATCACCTGTACCCTAAACCTGACATTTCGCTAACCTTAAACCTAGCCATAAAGCTAACCCTAACCCTAACCCCAACCCTAAACCTTACCCAAACCGTACCCTAATCCTAACCAGTATACTAATACTAAGCCATGTCCTGACATGTACAATGACCCTAACACTTTTCCGTACCCTCACCTGTACCCTAAACCTTACCCATTCGCTAACCCTAACCCTAGCCCTAGCCCTAGCCCTAACCCTAACCCCAACCCTACCCCTTACCCTCACCCGTACCCTAATCCCAACCTATACACTAACATTAACCCATGCCCTAACACGTACCCTGACCCTAACACTTTTCCGTATCCTCTCCTGTACCCTAAATCTTACCATTCGCTATCCCTAACCCTAGCCCTAAACATAACTCTCACACCAACCTCACAGCATACCCTAACCCGTACACTAAACTTAACCCGTACAAAAAAACTAACCCATGCCCTCACATGTACTTTGACGGTAACACGTTTCCGTACGCTCCCGTGTACCGTAAACCTTACCCGTTTGCTAACTCTAACCCTAGCCCTAACCCTAACCATAACAACAACCCTACCCATTTCCCTAACCTGTACCCTAATCCTTACCCGTACACTAACACTAATCAATGCCCTAACACGTACCCTGACCCTAACACTTTTCCATACCCACTCCTGTACCCTAAATCTTACCATTCACTAACCCTAACCCTATGTCTAAACCTAACCCTAACCCCAACCCTACACCTAACCCTAACACGTACCCTAATCCGAATCCGTACACTAACACTAACCTGTGCCCTAACATGAACCCTGACCCTAACTCGTTTCCATAAGCTCACCTGTACCCTAAATGTTACCTATTCGCTAACCCTAACCCCAACCCTACACCTAAACATAACCCCAACCCTACACCTTTCCCTAACCCATACCCTAATCCTGACCCGTACACTAACACTAACCCATGCCCTAAACGTACCCTGACACTAACACTTTTCTGTATCCTCTCCAGTACCCTAAATCTTACCGTTCGCTAAACCTAGCCCTTTCCCTAAACATAACGCTGACACCCACCTTACACCATACACTAACCCATACACTAATCTTACCCCGTACACCAAAATGAAGCAATGCCCTCACATGTACTTTGACACTAACACGTTTCCGTACCCTCCTGTGTACCGACAACCTTACCTGTTCGCTAACACTAACCCTAGGTCTAAGCCTAACACTATCCACAACCCTACACAAAATCCTAAGCCGTACCCTAATCCTAATCCGTACAATAACACTAACCTGTGCCCTAACACCAAGCCTGACCCTAACTCGTTTCCATATGCTTACCTGTACCCTGAATGTTACCTATTCGGTAACCCTAACCCTAACCCTAAACCTAACCCTAACCCCAATCCTACACTTTACCCTAATCTGTACTGTAATCCTAACCCGTACCGTATACTAATCCGTGCCCTGACACATACATGGACCATAACACTTTTCTGTAATCTCACCTGTACCCTAAACCTTACATTTCGCCAACCCTAACCCTAGCCCTAAAGCTAAATCTAACTCCAACACTACACCTTACCCTAACACGTACACTAATCTTAACCCGTACACTAACACTGACCCATTCCGGCAAATGTATTTTGACCCTAAAACATTTCCGTACCCTCCCCTGTAACCTAAACCTTACCCGGTCGCTAACCCTAACCCTAGCTCTAAATCTAACCCTAACGCCAACCCTACACCTTACCCTAAACAATACCCTAAACCTAAACCGTACACGGACACTAACCAGTGCCCTGAAACGTACCCTGACCCTAACACTTTTCCATACCCTCACCTGCACGCTAAACCTAATCGTTAGGTAACCCTAACTGTAGACTTAAACCTAACCCTAACACCAACCCTACACCCTATTCTAACCCGTACCCTATATTTAACCCTAACACTAACCCATGCCGTCACACGTACTTTGACACTAAAACGTCTCCATACACTCACATGTACCATAAGCCTTAACCGTTCACTAAACCTATCCCTAAACCTAACGCCAACCCTAACCATTACCCTAACCCATACCCTAATCCTAACAATACATTAACACTAACACGTTTCCTAACACATAACCTGACCCAAATGCTTTTCCGTACCCTCAACTGTACCCTAAAACTTACCCGTTCAATAACCCTAAGCCTAGCCCTAAACCTAACCCTAACCCCAACCCCACACCTTACCCTAAACTGTACGCTAATCCTGACACATACACTGACACTAACAGGTGTCCTAACACATACCCTGACTCTAAAAGGTTTCCGTACCCTCACCTGTACCCTGAACCTTACTGGTTCACTAACCGTAACCCTAGCCCTAAACATAACGCTAACACCAACCCTACACCATACCCTAACCCGTACACTAATCTTGACCCGTACACCAAAATTATGCAATGCCATCACACGTACTTTGACACTAACACGTTTCCGTACACTCATGTACCATAAAACTTACCTGTTCGCTAACTCTAACCCTAGCCCTAAACTTAACCCTAACGCCAACCCTACACATTACCCTAACCCGTACCCTAATCCTAACCCATACACTAACACTACACGTGCCCTAACAGGTACCCTGACCATAACAGTTTTCCGTACACTCACCTGTACCCTAAACCATACCGTTTGCTATCCTTAACCCTAGACCTAAACGTAAAGCTAACCCCATCCCTAAACCTTACCCTAACGCGTACCCAATCCTAACCAGTACACTAACACTAATCCATGCCTTAACACTTACCCTGACCCTAACACTTTTCCATACCCACACCTGAACCCTAAACCTTACCATTCACTAACCCTAACCCTAGGTCTAAACCTAACCCTAAACGCAACCCCAACCCTACACCTAACCCTAACATGTACCGTAATCCTAATCCTTAAACTAACACTAAGCTGTGCCCTAACACGAACCCTGGCCCTAACGCATTTCCATACGCTCACCTGTACTCTAATGTTACCTATTCGCTAACCCTAACACTAGTCCTAAACCTAAACCTAACCCCAACCCTACACCTTACCCTAACCCATACCCTAATGATAACCCATACAGTAACACTAACTCGTGCCCTAACACCTACCCTAAAGCTACCCGTAACCCTAACCCAAACCCTAACACTAAACCTAAACTTTACCATTTGTTAAACATAACCGTAGCCCCAAACCTAAACCTAACTACAACCCTACTCCTTACCCTAACACGTACACTAATCTTAACCCTTACACTAACACTAACCCAATACTGCACACGTACTTTAACAATAAGACATTTCCGTATGCTCAGCTGTAACGTAAAACTTACCCGTTCACTAAACTTAACCCTACCCCTAAAACTAACCATAACGCCAACCCTACCAATTACCCTAACCCGTACCCTAATCCTAAACTGTAAACGCACACTATCCCCTGCGCTAACACGTACCCTGACACTAACACTTTTCCGTAACCTCACCTATACCCTACAACTTACTGTTCGCTAACCCTAACCCTAGCCCTAAACCTAGACCAAATCCCAAACGTACACCTTACCCTAACCCGTATGCTAATCCTAAGCCAAACACTAACACTGACACGTGTCCTAACACATCCACTAACCCTAACACTTTTCTGAACCATCACCTGTACCCTAAACCTGACATTTCGCTAACCCTAACCCTAGCCATAAAGCTAACCCTAACTCCAACCCTAAACCTTACCCAAACCGTAACCTAATCCTAACCCGTATACTAATACTAAGCCATGTCCTTACACGTACCCTGACCCCAACAATTTTCCGTACCCTCACCTGTACCCTAAACCTTACCCATTCGCTAACCCTAACCCTATCCCTAGCCCTAGCCCTAACCATAACGCCAACCCTACACCTTACCCTAACACGTACCCTAATCCCAACCCATACACTAACATTAACCCATGCCCTAACACGTACCCTGACCCTAACACTTTTCCGTATCCTCTCCTGTACCCTAAATCTTACCGTTCGCTAACCCTAACCCTAGCCCTAAACATAACTCTCACACCAACCTCACAGCATACCCTAACCTGTACACTAAAATTAACCCGTACAAAAAAACTAACCCATGCCCTCATATGTACTTTGACGGTAACAAGTTTCTGTACGCTCCCGTGTACTGTAAAGCTTACCCGTTTGCTAACTCTAACCCTAGCCCTAACCCTAACCATAACAACAACCCTACCCATTTCCCTAAACTGTACCCTAATCCTTACCCGTACACTAACACTAATCCATGCCCTAACACGTACCCTGACCCTAACACTTTTCCATACACACTCCTGTACCCTAAATCTTACCATTCGCTAACCCTAACCCTATGTCTAAACCTAACCCTAACCCCAACCCTACACCTAACCCTAACACGTACCCTAATCCGAATCCGTACACTAACACTAACCCGTGCCCTAACACGTACCCTGACCCCAACACTTTTCCGTATCCTCTCCAGTACCCTAAATCTTACCGTTCGCTAAACCTAGCCCTTTCCCTAAACATAACGCTAACACCCACCTTACACCATACCCTAACCAATACAGTAATCTTACCCCGTACACCAAAATTAAGCAACGCCCTCACATGTACTTTGACACTAACACGTTTCCGTACCCTCCTGTGTACCGTAAGCCTTACCTGTTCGCTAACACTAACCCTAGGTCTAAGCCTAACACTATCCACAACCCTACACAAAATCCTAACCCGTACCCTTATCCTAATCCGTACAATAATACTAACCTGTGCCCTAACACCTAGCCTGACCCTAACTCGTTTCCATATGCTTACCTGTACCCTGAATGTTACCTATATGCTAACCCTAACCCTAACCCTAAACGTAACCCTAACCCCAATCCTACACCTTATCCTAATCCGTACTGTAATCCTAACCCGTATCCTAATACTAATCCATGCCCTGACACATACATGGACCATAACAATTTTCTGTAACCTCACCTGTACCCTAAACCTTACATTTCGCCAACCCTAACCGTAGCCCTAAAGCTAAATCTAACTCCAACACTACACCTTACCCTAACACGTACACTAATCTTAACCCATACACTAACACTGACCCATTCCCGCAAATGTATTTTGACCCTAAAACATTTCCGTACCCTCCCCTGTAACCTAAACCTTACCCTGTCGCTAACCCTAACCCTAGCTCTAAATCTAACCCTAACCCCAACCCTACACCTTACCCTAAACAATACCCTAAACCTACACCGTACACTGACACTAACCAGTGCCCTGAAACGTACCCAGACCCTAACACTTTTCCATACCCTCACCTGCACGCTAAACCTAATGGTTAGGTAACCCTAGCTGTAGACTTAAACCGAACCCTAACACCAACCCTACACCCTATTCTAACCCGTACCCTATATTTAACCCTAACACTAACCCATGCCCTCACACGTACTTTGACACTAAAACGTCTCCATACACTCACATGTACCATAAGCCTTAACCGTTCACTAAACCTATCCCTAACGCTAACGCCAACCCTAACCATTACCCTAACCCATACCCTAATCCTAACCATACATTAACACTAACACGTTTCCTAACACATAACCTGACCCAAATGCTTTTCCGTACCCTCAACTGTACCCTAAAACTTACCCGTTCACTAACCCTAAGCCTAGCCCTAAACCTAACCCTAACCCCAACCCCACACCTTACCCTAAACTGTACGCTAATCCTGACATGTACACTGACACTAACAGGTGTCCTAACACATACCCTGACTCTAAAAGTTTTCCGTACCCTCACCTGTACCCTGAACCTTACTGGTTCACTAACCGTAACCCTAGCCCTAAACATAACGCTAACACCAACCCTACACCATACCCTAACCCGTACACTAATCTTGACCTGTACACCAAAATTATGCAATGCCATCACACGTACTTTGACACTAACACATTTCCGTACACTCATGTACCATAAAACTTACCTGTTCTCTAACTCTAACCCTAGCCCTAAACTTAACCCTAACGCCAACCCTACACATTACCCTAACCCGTACCCTAATCCTAACCAATACACTAACACTACACGTGCCCTAACAGGTACCCTGACCATAACAGTTTTCCGTACACTCACCTGTACCCTAAACCATACCGTTTGCTATCCTTAACCCTAGACCTAAACGTAAAGCTAACCCCATCCCTAAACCTTACCCTAACGTGTACCCAATCCTAACCAGTACACTAACACTAATCCATGCCTTAACACTTACCCTGACCCTAACACTTTTCCATACCCACACCTGAACCCTAAACCTTACCATTCACTAACCCTAACCCTAGGTCTAAACCTAACCCTAAACGCAACCCCAACCCTACACCTAACCCTAACATGTACCGTAATCCTAATCCTTAAACTAACACTAAGCTGTGCCCTAACACGAACCCTGGCTCTAACGCATTTCCATACGCTCACCTGTACTGTAATGTTACCTATTCGCTAACCCTAACACTAGTCCTAAACCTAAACCTAACCCCAACCCTACACCTTACCCTAACCCATACCCTAATCATAACCCATACACTAACACTAACTCGTGCCCTAACACCTACCCTAACCCTACCCCTAACCCTACCCCTAACCCTACCCCTAACCCTAACCCTAACCCTAACACTAACCCTAACACTAACCCTAAACTTTACCATTTGTTAACCATAACCCAAGCCCCAAACCTAAACCTAACTACAACCCTACTCCTTACCCTAACACGTACACTAATCTTAACCCGTACACTAACACTAACCCAATAACGCTCACGTACTTTGACAATAAGACATTTCCATATGCTCAGCTGTAACCTAAACCTTACGCGTTCACTAAACTTAACCCCACCCCTAACAGTAACCATAACGTCAACCCTACCAATTACCCTAACCCGTACCCTAATCCTAACCTGTAAACCCACACTAAACCCTGCCCTAACACGTACCCTGACCCTAACACTTTTCCGTAACCTCACCTGTAACCTACACCTTACCGTTCGCTAACCCTAACCCTAGCCGTAAACCTAGACCAAACCCCAACCGTACACCTTACCCTAACCCGTATGCTAATCCTAAGCCATACACTAACACTGACACGTGTCCTAACACATACACTAACCCTAACACTTCTCTGTACCATCACCTGTACCCTAAACCTGACATTTCGCTAACCCTAACCCTAGCCATAAAGCTAACCCTAACCCTAACCCCAACCCTAAACCTTACCGAAACCGTACCCTAATCCTAACCAGTATACTAATACTAAGCCATGTCCTGACACGTACCCTGACCCTAACACTTTTCCGTACCCTCACCTGTACCCTAAACCTTACCCATTCGCTAACCCTAACCCTAGCCCTAGCCCTAGCCCTAACCCTAACCCCAACCCTACCCCTTACCCTAAACCGTACCCTAATCCCAACCCATACACTAACATTAACCCATGCCCTAACACGTACCCTGACCCTAACACTTTTCCGTATCCTCTCCTGTAACCTAAATCTTACCGTTCGCTAACCCTAACCCTAGCCCTAAACATAACTCTCACACCAACCTCACAGCATACCCTAACCCGTACACTAAACTTAACCAGTACAAAAAAAGTAACCCATGCCCTCACATGTACTTTGACGGTAACACGTTTCCGTACGCTCCCGTGTACCGTAAACCTTACGCGTTTGCTAACTGTAACCCTAGCCCTAACCCTAAACATAACAACAACCCTACCCATTTCCCTAACCTGTACCCTAATCCTTACCCGTACACTAACACTAATCAATGCCCTAACACGTACCCTGACCCTAACACTTTTCCATACCCACTCCTGTACCCTAAATCTTACCATTCACTAACCCTAACCCTATGTCTAAACCTAACCCTAACCCCAACCCTACACCTAACCCTAACACGTACCCTAAACCGAATCCGTACACTAACACTAACCTGTGCCCTAACATGAACCCTGACCCTAACTCGTTTCCATAAGTTCACCTGTACCCTAAATGTTACCTATTCGCTAACCCTAACCCCAACCCTACACCTAAACATAACCCCAACCCTACACCTTTCCCTAACCCATACCCTAATCCTGACCCGTACACTAACACTAACCCGTGCCCTAACACGTACCCTGATCCTAACACTTTTCCGTATCCTCTCCAGTACCCTAAATCTTACCGTTCGCTAAACCTAGCCCTTTCCCTAAACATAACGCTAACACCCACCTTACACCATACACTAACCCATACACTAATCTTACCCCGTACACCAAAATGAAGCAATGCCCTCACATGTACTTTGACACTAACACGTTTCCGTACCCTCCTGTGTACCGACAACCTTACCTGTTCGCTAACACTAACCCTAGGTCTAAGCCTAACACTATCCACAACCCTACACAAAATCCTAAGCCGTACCCTAATCCTAATCCGTACAATAACACTAATCTGTGCCCTAACACCAAGCCTGACCCTAACTCGTTTCCATATGCTTACCTGTACCCTGAATGTTACCTATTCGCTAACCCTAACCCTAACCCTAAACCTAACCCTAACCCCAATTCTACACCTTACCCTAATCCGTACTGTAATCCTAACCCATACCCTATACTAATCCGTGCCCTGACACATACATGGACCATAACACTTTTCTGTAACCTCACCTGTACCCTAAACCTTACATTTCGCCAACCCTAACCCTAGCCCTAAAGCTAAATCTAACTCCAACACTACACCTTACCCTAACACGTACACTAATCTTAACCCGTACACTAACACTGACCCATTCCGGCAAATGTATTTTGACCCTAAATCATTTCAGTACCCTCCCCTGTAACCTAAACCTTACACGGTCGCTAACCCTAACCCTAGCTGTAAATATAACCCTAACGCCAACCCTACACCTAACCCTAAACAATACCCTAAACCTAAACCGTACACGGACACTAACCAGTGCCCTGAAACGTACCCTGACCCTAACACTTTTCCATACCCTCACCTGCACGCTAAACCTAATCGTTAGGTAACCCTAACTGTAGACTTAAATCTAACCCTAACACCATCCCTACACCCTATTCTAACCCGTACCCTATATTTAACCCTAACACTAACCCATGCCCTCACACGTACTTTGACACTAAAACGTCTCCATACACTCACATGTACCATAAGCCTTAACCGTTCACTAAACCTATCCCTAACCCTAACGCCAACCCTAACCATTACCCTAACCCATACCCTAATCCTAACCATACATTAACAATAACACGTTTCCTAACACATAACCTGACACAAATGCTTTTCCGTACCCTCAACTGAACCCTAAAACTTACCCGTTCAGTAACCCTAAGCCTAGCCCTAAACCGAACCCTAACCCCAACCCCACACCTTACCCTAAACTGTACGCTAATCCTGACACGTAAACTGACACTAACAGGTGTCCTAACACATACCCTGACTCTAAAAGGTTTCCGTACCCTCACCTGTACCCTGAACCTTACTGGTTCACTAACCGTAACCCTAGCCCTAAACATAACGCTAACACCAACCTTACACAATACCCTAAGCCGTACACTAATCTTGACCCGTACACCAAAATTATGCAATGCCATCACACGTACTTTGACACTAACACGTTTCCGTACACTCCTGTACCATAAAACTTACCTGTTCGCTAACTCTAACAGTAGCCCTAAACTTAACCCTAACGCCAACCCTACACATTACCCTAACACGTAACCTAATCCTAACCCATACACTAACACTACACGTGCCTTAACAATTACCCTGACCATAACAGTTTTCCATACACTCACCTGTACCCTAAACCATACCGTTTGCTATCCTTAACCCTAGACCTAAATGTAAAGCTAACCCCAACCCTAAACCTTACCCTAACACGTACCCAATCCTAACCAGTAGACTAACACTAATCCGTGCCTTAACACTTACCCTGACCCTAACACTTTTCCATACACACACCTGAACCCTAAACCTTACCATTCACTAACCCTAACCCTAGGTCTAAACCTAACCATAACCCCAACCCTACACCTAACCCTAACACGTACCCTAATCCGAATCCGTACACTAACACTAACCTGTGCCCTATGATGAACCCTGACCCTAACTCGTTTCCATAACCTCACCTGTACCCTAAATGTTACCTATTCGCTAACCCTATCCCCAACCCTACACCTAAACAAAACCCCAACCCTACACCTTTCCCTAACCCATAACCTAATCCTAACCCGTACACTAACACTAACCCGTGCCCTAACACGTACCCTGACCCTAACTCTTTTCCATATCCTCTCCAGTACCCTAAATCTTACTATTCGCTAAACCTATCCATTTCCCGAAACATAACGCTAACACCCACCTCACACCATACCCTAACCCATACACAAATCTTACCCCGTACACCAAAATTAAGCAATGCCCTCACATGTACTTTGACACTAACACGTTTCCGTACCCTCCTGTGTACCGAAAATCTTACCTGTTCGCTAACACTAACCCTAGGTCTAAGCCTAACACTATCCACAACCCTACACAAAATCCTAACCCGTACCCTAATCCTAATCCATACAATAACACTAACCTGTGCCCTAACACCAAGCCTGACCCTAACTCGTTTCCATATGCTTACCTGTAACCTGAATGTTACCTATTCGCTAACCCTAACCCTAACCCTAACCCTAACCCTAACCCCAAACCTACACCTTACCCTAATCCGTACTGTAATCCTAACCCGTACCCTATACTAATCCGTGCCCTGACACATACATGGACCATAACACTTTTCTGTAACCTCAACTGTAACCTAAACCTTACATTTCGCCAACCCTAATCCTAGCCCTAAAGCTAAATCTAACTCGAACTCTACACATTACTCTAACACGTACACTAATCTTAACCCGTACACTAACACTGACCCATTCCCGCAAATGTATTTTGACCCTAAAACATTTCCGTACCCGCCCCTGTAACCTAAACCTTACACGGTCGCTAACCCTAACCCTAGCTCTAAATCTAACCCTAACGCCAACCCTACACCTTACCCTAAACAATACCCTAAACCTAAACCGTACACTGACACTAACCAGTGCCCTGAAACGTACCCTGACCCTAACACTTTTCCATACCCTCACCTGCACGCTAAACCTAATCGTTAGGTAACCCTAACTGTAGACTTAAACCTAACCCTAACACCAACCCTACACCCTATTCTAACCCTTACCCAATATTTAACCCTAACACTAACACATGCCCTCACACGTACTTTGACACTAAAACGTCTCCATACACTCACATGTACCATAAGCCTTAACCGTTCACTAAACCTATCCCTAACCCTAACGCCAACCCTAACCATTACCCTAACCCATACCCTAATCCTAACAATACATTAACACTAACACGTTTCCTAACACATAACCTGACCCAAATGCTTTTCCGTACCCTCAACTGAACCCTAAAACTTACCCGTTCAATAACCCTAAGCCTAGCCCTAAACCTAAACCTAACCCCAACCCAAAACCTTACCCTAAACTGTACGCTAATCCTGACACGTACACTAACACTAACAGGTGTCCTAACACATAATCTGACTCTAAAAGTTTTCCGTACCCTCACCTGTACCCTAAACCTTACTGGTTCACTAACCGTATCCCTAGCCCTAAACATAACGCTAACACCAACCTTACACCATACCCTAACCCGTACACAAATCTTGACCCGTACACCAAAATTAAGCAATGCCATCACACGTACTTTGACACTAACACGTTTCCGTACACTCAATTACAATAAAACTTACCTGTTCGCTAACTCTAACCCTAGCCCTAAACTTAACCCTAACACCAACCCTACACATTACCCTAAACCGTACCCTACTCCAAACCCATACAATAACACTACACATGCCCTAACAGGTACCCTGACCGTAACAGTTTTCCGTACACTCACCTGTACCCTAAACCATACCGTTTGCTATCCTTAACCCTAGACCTAAACGTAAAGCTAACCCCATCCTTAAACCTTACCCTAACGCGTACCAAATCCTAACCAGTACACTAACACTAATCCATGCCTTAACACTTACCCTGACCCTAACACTTTTCCATACCCACACCTGAACCCTAAACCTTACCATTCACTAACCCTAACCCTAGGTCTAAACCTAACCCTAAACCCAACGCCAACCCTACACCTAACCCTAACATGTACCCTAATCCTAATCCTTAAACTAACACTAAGCTGTGCCCTAACACGAACGCTGAACCTAACGCGTTTCCATACGCTCACCTGTACTCTAATGTTACCTATTCGCTAACCCTAACACTAGCCCTAAACCTAAACCTAACCCCAACCCTACACCTTACCCTAACCCATATCCTAATCATAACCCATACACTAACACTAACTCGTGCCCTAACACCTACCCTAACCCTACCCCTAACCCTAACCCTTACACTAACCATAAACTTTACCATTGGTGAAACATAACCCTAGCCCCAAACCTAAACCTAACTACAACCCTACTCCTTACCCTAACACGTACACTAATCTTAACCCGTACACTAACACTAACCCAATACCGCACACGTACTTTGACAATAAGACATTTCCCTATGCTCAGCTGTAACCTAAACCTTACCCGTTCACTAAACTTAACCCCACACCTTACACTAACCATAACGCCAACAATACCAATTACCCTAACCCGTACCCTAATCCTAACCTATAAACACACACTAACCCCTGCCCTAACACGTACCCTGACCCTAACACTTTTCCATACCCACTCCTGTACCCTAAATCTTACCATTCGCTAACCCTAACCCTATGTCTAAACCTAACCCTAACCCCAACCCTACACCCAACCCTAACACGTACCCTAATGCGAATCCGTACACTAACACTAACCTGTGCCCTAACATGAACCCTGACCCTAACTCGTTTCCATAAGCTCAACTGTATCTTAAATGTTACCAATTCGCTAACCCTAACCCCAACCCTACTCCTAAACATAACCCCAACCCTACACCTTTCCCTAACCCATACGCTACTCCTAACCCATACACTAACAATAACCCATGCCCTAACACGTACCCTGACCCTAACACTTTTCCGTATCCTCTCCAGTACCCTAAATCTTACCGTTCGCTAACGCTAGCCCTTTCCCTAAACATAACTCTAACAGCAACCTTACACTATACCCTAACCCGTACACTAATCTTGACCCGTACACCAAAATTATGCAATGCCATCACACGTACTTTGACACTAACACGTTTCCGTACACTCATGTACCATAAAACTTACCTGTTCGCTAACTCTAACCCTAGCCCTAAACTTAACCCTAACGCCAACCCTACACATTACCCTAACCCGTACCCTAATCCTAACCCATACACTAACACTACACGTGCCCTAACAGGTACCCTGACCATAACAGTTTTCCGTACACTCACCTGTACCCTAAACCATACCGTTTGCTATCCTTAACCCTAGACCTAAACGTAAAGCTAACCCCATCCCTAAACCTTACCCTAACGCGTACCCAATCCTAACCAGTACACTAACACTAATCCGTGCCTTAACACTTACCCTGACCCTAACACTTTTCCATACCCACACCTGAACCCTAAACCTTACCATTCACTAACCCTAACCCTAGGTCTAAACCTAACCCTAAACGCAACCCCAACCCTACACCTAACCCTAACATGTACCGTAATCCTAATCCTTAAACTAACACTAAGCTGTGCCCTAACACGAACCCTGGCCCTAACGCATTTCCATACGCTCAACTGTACTCTAATTTTACCTATTCGCTAACCCTAACACTAGCCCTAAACCTAAACCTAACCCCAACCCTACACCTTACCCTAACCCATACCCTAATCATAACCCATACACTAACACTAACTCGTGCCCTAACACCTACCCTAACCCTACACCTAACCCTACACCTAATCCTAACCCTAACCCTAACACTAACCCTAAACTTTACCATTTGTTAACCATAACCCTAGCACCAAACCTAAACCTAACTACAACCCTACTCCTTACCCTAACACGTACACTAATCTTAACCCGTACACTAACACTAACCCAATACCGCACACGTACTTTGACAATAAGACATTTCCATATGCTCAGCTGTAACCTAAACCTTACGCATTCACTAAACTTAACCCCACCCCTAACACTAACCATAATGCCAACCCTACCAATTACCCTAACCCGTACCCTAATCCTAACCTGTAAACCCACACTAAACCCTGCCCTAACACGTATCCTGACCCTAACACTTTTCCGAACCTTACCTGTAACCTACACATTACTGTTCGCTAACCCTAACCCTAGCCCTAAACGTAGACCAAACCCCAACCGTACACCTTACCCTAACCCGTATGCTAATCCTAAGCCATACACTAACACTGACACGTGTCCTAACACATACACTAACCCTAACACTTTTCTGTACCATCACCTGTACCCTAAACCTGACATTTCGCTAACCCTAACCCTAGCCATAAAGCGAGGCCTAACCCTAACCCCAACCCTAAACCTTACCCAAACCGTACCCTAATCCTAACAAGTATAGTAATACTAAGCCATGTCCTGACACGTACCCTGACCCTAACACTTTTCCGTACCCTCACCTGTACCCTAAACCTTACCCATTCGCTAACCCTAACCCTAGCCCTAGCCCTAGCCCTAACCCTAACCCCAACTCTACCCCTTACCCTCACCCGTACCCTAATCCCAACCCATACACTAACATTAACCCATGCCCTAACACGTACCCTGACCCTAACACTTTTCCGTATCCTCTCATGTACCCTAAATCTTACAGTTCGCTAACCCTAACCCTAGCCCTAAACATAACTCTCACACCAACCTCACAGCATACCCTAACCTGTACACTAAACTTAACCCGTACAAAAAAACTAACCCATGCCCTCACATGTACTTTGACGGTAACACGTTTCCGTACGCTCCCGTGTACCGTAAACCTTACCCGTTTGCTAACTCTAACCCTAGCCCTAACCCTAACCATAACAACAACCCTACCCATTTCCCTAACCTGTACCCTAATCCTTACCCGTACACTAACACTAATCCATGCCCTAACACGTACCCTGAGCCTAACACTTTTCCATACCCACTACTGTACCCTAAATCTTACCATTCACTAACCCTAAACCTATGTCTAAACCTAACCCTAACCCCAACCCTACACCTAACCCTAACACGTACCTTAATCCGAATCCGTACACTAACACTAACCTGTGCCCTAACATGAACCCTGACCCTAACTCGTTTCCATAAGCTCACCTGTACCCTAAATGTTACCTATTCACTAAGCTTAACCCCAACCCTACACCTAAACATAACCCCAACCCTACACCTTTCCCTAACCCATACCCTAATCATAACCCATACACTAACACTAACTCGTGCCCTAACACCTCCCCTAACCCTACCCCTAATCCTACCCCTAACCCTAACCCTAACCCTAACACTAACCCTAACACTAACCCTAAACTTTACCATTTGTTAACCATAACCCAAGCCCCAAACCTAAACCTAACTACAACCCTACTCCTTACCCTAACACGTACACTAATCTTAACCCGTACACTAACACTAACCCAATACCGCACACGTACTTTGACAATAAGACATTTCCATATGCTCAGCTGTAATCTAAACCTTACGCATTTACTAAACTTAACCCCACCCCTAACACTAACCATAACGCCAACCCTACCAATTACTCTAACCCGTACCCTAATCCTAACCTGTAAACCCACACTAAACCCTGCCCTAACACGTACCCTGACCCTAACACTTTTCCGTAACCTAACCTGTAACCTACACCTTACCGTTCGCTAACCCTAACCCTAGCCCTAAACCTAGACCAAACCCCAACCGTACACCTTACCCTAACCCGTATGCTAATCCTAAGCCATACACTAACACTGACACGTGTCCTAACACATACACTAACCCTAACACTTTTCTGTACCATCACCTGTACCCTAAACCTGACATTTCGCTAACCCTAACCCTAGCCATAAAGCTAACCCTAACCCTAAACCCAACCCTAAACCTTACCCAAACCGTACCCTAATCCTAACCAGTATACTAATACTAAGCCATGTCCTGACATGTACCCTGACCCTAACACTTTTCCATACCCTCACCTGTACCCTAAAACTTACCCATTCGCTAACCCTAACCCTAGCCCTAGCCCTAGCCCTAACCCTAACCACAACCCTACCCCTTACCCTCATCCGTACCCTAATCCCAACCCATACACTAACATTAACCCATGCCCTAACACGTACCCTGACCCTAACACTTTTCCATATCCTCTCCTGTACCCTATATCTTACAGTTCGCTAAACCTAACCCTAGCCCTAAACATAACTCTCACTCTAACCTCACAGCATACCCTAACCTGTACACTAAACTTAACCCGTACAAAAAAACTAACCCATGCCCTCACATGTACTTTGACGGTAACACGTTTCCGTACGCTCCCGTGTACCGTAAACCTTACCCGTTTGCTAACTCTAACCCTAGCCCTAAACCTAACCATAACAACAACCCTACACATTTCCCTAACCTGTACCCTAATCCTTACCCGTACACTAACACTAATCCATGCCCTAACACGTACCCTGACCCTAACACTTTTCCATACCCACTCCTGTACCCTAAATCTTACCATTCACTAACCCTAACCCTATGTCTAAACCTAACCCTAACCCCAACCCTAAACCTAACCCTAACACGTACCCTAATCCGAATCCGTACACTAACACTAAACTGTGCCCTAACATGAACCCTGACCCTAACTCATTTCCATAAGCTCACCTGTACCCTAAATGTTACCTATTCGCTAACCCTAACCCCAACCCTACACCTAAACATAACCCCAACCCTACACCTTTCCCTAACCCATACCCTAATCCTGACCCGTACACTAACACTAACCCGTGCCCTAACACGTACCCTGACCCTAACACTTTTCCGTATCCTCTCCAGTACCCTAAATCTTACCGTTCGCTAAACCTAGCCCTTTCCCTAAACATAACGCTAACACCCACCTTACACCATACACTAACCCATACACTAATCTTACCCCGTACACCAAAATGAAGCAATGCCCTCACATGTACTTTGACACTAACACGTTTCCGTACCCTCCTGTGTACCGACAACCTTACCTGTTTGCTAACACTAACCCTAGGTCTAAGCCTAACACTATCCACAACCCTACACAAAATCCTAAGCCGTGCCCTAATCCTAATCCGTACAATAACACTAACCTGTGCCCTAACACCAAGCCTGACCCTAACTCGTTTCCATATGCTTACCTGTACCCTGAATGTTACCTATTCGCTAACCCTAACCCTAACCCAAAACCTAACCCTAACCCCAATCCTACACCTAACCCTAATCCGTACTGAAATCCTAACCCGTACCCTATACTAATCCGTGCCCTGACACATACATGGACCATAACACTTTTCTGTAACCTCACCTGCACCCTAAACCTTACATTTCGCCAACCCTAACCGGAGCCCTAAAGGTAAATCTAACTCCAACCCTACACCTTACCCTAACACGTACACTAATCTTAACCCGTACACTAACACTGACCCATTCCTGCAAATGTATTTTGACACTAAAACACTTCCGTACCCTCCCCAGTAACCTAAACCTTACCCGGTCGCTAACCCTAACCCTAGCTCTAAATCTAACCCTAACGCCAACCCTACACCTTACCCTAAACAATACCCTAAACCTAAACCGTACACTGACACTAACCAGTGCCCTGAAACGTACCCTGACCCTAACACTTTTCCATACCCTCACCTGCACGCTAAACCTAATCATTAGGTAACCCTAACTGTACACTTAAACCTAACCCTAACACCAACCCTACACCCTATTCTAACCCGTACCCTATATTTAACCCTAACACTAACCCATGCACTCACACGTACTTTGACACTAAAACGTCTCCATACACTCACATGTACCATAAGCCTTAACCGTTCACTAAACCTATCCCTAACCCTAACGCCAACCCTAACCATTACCCTAACCCATACCCTAATCCTAACCATACATTAACACTAACACGTTTCCTAACACATAACCTGACCCAAATGCTTTTCCGTACCCTCAACAGTACCCTAAAACATACCCGTTCAGTAACCCTAAGCCTAGCCCTAAACCTAACCCTAACCCCAACCCCACACCTTACCCTAAACTGTACGCTAATCCTGACACGTACACTGACACTAACAGGTGTCCTAACACATACCCTGACTCTAAAAGGTTTCCGTACCCTCACCTGTACCCTGAACCTTACTGGTTCACTAACCGTAACCCAAGCCCTAAACATAACGCTAACACCAACCGTACACCATACCATAACCCGTACACTAATCTTGACCCGTACACCAAAATTATGCAATGCCATCACACGTACTTTGACACTAACACGTTTCCGTACACTCATGTACCATAAAACTTACCTGTTCGCTAACTCTAACCCTAGCCCTAAACTTAACCCTAACGCCAACCATACACATTACCCTAACCCGTACCCTAATCCTAACCCATACACTAACACTACACGTGCACTAACAGTTACCCTGACCATAACAGTTTTCCGTACACTCACCTGTACCCTAAACCATACCGTTTGCTATCCTTAACCCTAGACCTAAACGTAAAGCTAACCCCAACCCTAAACCTTACCCTAACACGTACCCAATCCTAACCAGTAGATTAACACTAATCCGTGCCTTAACACTTACCCTGACCCTAACACTTTTCCATACCCACACCTGAACCCTAAACCTTACCATTCACTAACCCTAACCCTAGGTCTAAACCTAACCCTAAATGCAACCCCAACCCTACACCTAACCCTAACATGTACCGTAATCCTAATCCTTAAACTAACACTAAGTTTTGCCTTAACACGAACCCTGGCCCTAACGCATTTCCATACGCTCACCTGTACTCTAAAGTTACCTATTCTCTAACCCTAACACTAGTCCTAAACCTAAACCTAACCCCAACCCTACACCTTAACCTAACCCATATCCTAATCATAACCCATATACTAACACTAACTCGTGCCCTAACACCTACCCTAACCCTACCCCTAACCCTACCCCTAACCCTAACCCTAACCCTAACACTAACCCTAAACATTACCATTTGTTAACCATAACCCTAGCCCCAAACCTAAACCTAACTACAACCCTACTCCTTACCCTAACACGTACACTAATCTTAACCCGTACACTAACACTAACCCAATACCGCACACGTACTTTGACAATAAGACATTTCCATATGCTCAGCTGTAACCTAAACCTTACGCGTTCACTAAACTTAACCCCACCCCTAACAGTAACCATAATATCAACCCTACCAATTACCCTAACCCGTACCCTAATCCTAACCTGTAAACCCACACTAAACCCTGCCCTAACACGTACCCTGACCCTAACACTTTTCCGTAACCTCACCTGTAACCTACACCTTACCGTTCGCTAACCCTAACCCTAGCCCTAAACCTAGACCAAACCCCAACCGTACACCTTACCCTAACCCGTATGGTAATCCTAAGCCATACACTAACACTGACACGTGTCCTAACACATACACTAACCCTAACACTTTTCTGTACCATCACCTGTACCCTAAACCTGACATTTCGCTAACCCTAACCCTAGCCATAAAGCTAACCCTAACCCTAACCCCAACCCTAAACCTTACCCAAACCGTACCCTAATCCTAACCAGTATACTAATACTAAGCCATGTCCTGACACGTACCCTGACCCTAACACTTTTCCGTACCCTCACCTGTACCCTAAACCTTACCCATTCGCTAACCCTAACCCTAGCCCTAACCCTAGCCCTAACCGTAACCCCAACCCTACCCCTTACCCTCACCCGTACCCTAATCCCAACCCATACACTAACTTTAACCCATGCCCTAACACGTACCCTGACCCTAACACTTTTCCGTATCCTCTCCTGTACCCTAAATCTTACCGTTCGCTAACCCTAACCCTAGCCCTAAACATAACTCTCACACCAACCTAACAGCATACCCTAACCCGTACACTAAACTTAACCCGTACAAAAAAAATAACCCATGCCCTCACATGTACTTTGACAGTAACACGTTTCCGTATGCTCCCGTGTCCCGTAAACCTTACGCGTTTGCTAACTGTAACCCTAGCCCTAACCCTAACCATAACAACAACCCTACACATTTCCCTAACCTGTACCCTAATCCTTACCCGTACAATAACACTAATCAATGCCCTAACACGTACCCTGACCCTAACACTTTTCCATACCCACTCCTGTACCGTAAATCTTACCATTCACTAACCCTAACCCTATGTCTAAACCTAACCCTAACCCCAACCCTACACCTAACCCTAACACGTACCCTAATCCGAATCCGTACACTAACACTAACCTGTGCCCTAACATGAACCCTGACCCTAACTCGTTTCCATAAGCTCACCTGTACCCTAAATGTTACCTATTCGCTAACCCTAACCCCAACCCTACACCTAAACATAACCCCAACCCTACACCTTTCCCTAACCCATACCCTAATCCTGACCCGTACACTAACACTAACCCGTGCCCTAACACGTACCCTGACCCTAACACTTTTCCGTATCCTCTCCAGTACCCTAAATCTTACCGTTCGCTAAACCTAGCCCTTTCCCTAAACATAACGCTAACACCCACCTTACACCATACACTAACCCATACACTAATCTTACCCCGTACACCAAAATTAAGCAATGCCCTCACATGTACTTTGACACTAACACGTTTCCGTACCCTCCTGTGTACCGACAACCTTACCTGTTAACTAACACTAACCCTAGGTCTAAGCCTAACACTATCCACAACCCTACACAAAATCCTAAGCCGTACTCTAATCCTAATCCGTACAATAACACTAACCTGTGCCCTAACACCAAGCCTGACCCTAACTCGTTTCCATATGCTTACCTGTACCCTGAATGTTACCTATTCGCTAACCCTAACCCTAACCCTAAACCTAACCCTAACCCCAATTCTACACCTTACCCTAATACGTACTGTAATCCTAACCCATACCCTATACTAATCCGTGCCCTGACACATACATGGACCATAACACTTTTCTGTAACCTCACCTGTACCCTAAACCTTACATTTCGCCAACCCTAACCCTAGCCCTAAAGCTAAATCTAACTCCAACACTACACCTTACCCTAACACGTACACGTATCTTAACCCGTACACTAACACTGACCCATTCCGGCAAATGTATTTTGACCCTAAAATATTTCTGTACCCTCCCCTGTAACCTAAACCTTACACGGTCGCTAACCCTAACCCTAGCTCTAAATCTAACCCTAACGCCAACCCTACACCTTACCCTAAACAATACCCTAAACTTAAACCGTACACGGACACTAACCAGTGCCCTGAAACGTACCCTGACCCTAACACTTTTCCATACCCTCACCTGCACGCTAAACCTAATCGTTAGGTAACCCTAACTGTAGACTTAAACCTAACCCTAACACCAACCCTACACCCTATTCTAAACGGTACCCTATATTTAACCCTAACACTAACCCATGCCCTCACACGTACTTTGACACTAAAACGTCTCCATACACTCACATGTACCATAAGCCTTAACCGTTCACTAAACCTATCCCTAACCCTAACGCCAACCCTAACCATTACCCTAACCCATATCCTAATCCTAACCATACATTAACACTAACACGTTTCCTAACACATAACCTGACACAAATGCTTTTCCGTACCCTCAACTGAACCCTAAAACTTACCCGTTCACTAACCCTAAGCCTAGACCTAAACCGAACCCTATCCCCAACCCCACACCTTACCCTAAACTGTACGCTAATCCTGACACGTACACTGACACTAACAGGTGTCCTAACACATACCCTGACTCTAAAAGGTTTCCGTACCCTCACCTGTACCCTGAACCTTACTGGTTCACTAACCGTAACCCTAGCCCTAAACATAATGCTAACACCAACCTTACACAATACCCTAAGCCGTACACTAATCTTGACCCGTACACCAAAATTATGCAATGCCATCACACGTACTTTGACACTAACACGTTTCCGTACACTCCTGGACCATAAAACTTACCTGTTCGCTAACTCTAACAGTAGCCCTAAACTTAACCCTAACGCCAACCCTACACATTACCCTAACACGTAACCTAATCCTAACCCATACACTAACACTACACGGGCCTTAACAATTACCCTGACCATAACAGTTTTCCGTACACTCACCTGTACCCTAAACCATACCGTTTGCTATCCTTAACCCTAGACCTAAATGTAAAGCTAACCCCAACCCTAAACCTTACCCTAACACGTAACCAATCCTAACCAGTAGACTAACACTAATTCGTGCCTTAACACTTACCCTGACCCTAACACTTTTCCATACACACACCTGAACCCTAAACCTTACCATTCACTAACCCTAACCCTAGGTCTAAACCTAACCATAACCCCAACCCTACACCTAACCCTAACACGTACCCTAATCCGAATCCGTACACTAACATGTGCCCTAAGATGAACCCTGACCCTAACTCGTTTCCATAAGCTCACCTATACCCTAAATGTTACCTATTCGCTAACCCTAACCCCAACCCTACACGTAAACATAACCCCAACCCTACACCTTTCCCTAACCCATACCCTAATCCTAACCCGTACACTAACACTAACCCGTGCCCTAACACGTACCCTGACCCTAACTCTTTTCCATATCCTCTCCAGTACCCTAAATCTTACTATTCGCTAAACCTATCCATTTCCCGAAACATAACGCTAACACCCACCTCACACCATACCCTAACCCATACACAAATCTTACACCGTACACCAAAATTAAGCAATGCCCTCACATGTACTTTGACACTAACACGTTTCCGTACCCTCCTGTGTACCGAAAACCTTACCTGTTCGCTAACACTAACCCTAGGTCTAAGCCTAACACTCTCCACAACCCTACACAAAATCCTAAACCGTACCCTAATCCTAATCCATACAATAACACTAACCTGTGCCCTAACACCAAGCCTGACCCTAACTCGTTTCCATATGCTTACCAGTACCCTGAATGTTACCTATTCGCTAACCCTAACCCTAACCCTAACCCTAACCCTAACCCCAAACGTACACCTTACCCTAATCCGTACTGTAATCCTAACCCGTACCCTATACTAATCCGTGCCCTGACACATACATGGACCATAACACTTTTCTGTAACCTCACCTGTAACCTAAACCTTACATTTCGCCAACCCTAATCCTAGCCCTAAAGCTAAATCTAACTCGAACACTACACATTACTCAAACACGTACACTAATCTTAACCCGTACACTAACACTGACCCATTCCCGCAAATGTATTTTGACCCTAAAACATTTCGGTACACTCCCCTGTAACCTAAACCTTACCCGGTCACTAACCCTAACCCTAGCTCTAAATCTAACCCTAACCCCAACCCTACATCTTACCCTAACCCATACCCGAAACCTAAAATGGACACTAACACTAACCAGTGCCTTGAAACGTACCCTGACCCTAACACTTTTCCATACACTCACCTGCACGCTAAACCTAATCGTTAGGTAACCCTAACTGTAGACTTAAACCTAACCCTAACACCAACCCTACACCCTATTCTAACCCTTACCCAATATTTAACCCTAACACTAACACATGCCCTCACACGTACTTTGACACTAAAACGTCTCCATACACTCACATGTACCATAAGCCTTAACCGTTCACTAAACCTATCCCTAACCCTAACGCCAACCCTAACCATTACCCTAACCCATAGCCTAATCCTAACAATACATTAACACTAACACGTTTCCTAACACATAACCTGACCCAAATGCTTTTCCGTACCCTCAACTGTACCCTAAAACTTACCCGTTCAATAACCCTAAGCCTAGCCCTAAACTTAACCCTAACCCCAACCCCACACCTTACCCTAAACTGTACGCTAATCCTGACACGTACACTGACACTAACAGGTGTCCTAACACATACCCTGACTCTAAAAGTTTTCCGTACCCTCACCTGTACCCTGAACCTTACTGGTTCACTAACCGTAACCCTAGCCCTAAACATAACGCTAACACCAACCCTACACCATACCCTAACCCGTACACTAATCTTGACCCGTACACCAAAATTATGCAATGCCATCACAGGTACTTTGACACTAACACGTTTCCATACACTCCTGTACCATAAAACTTACCTGTTCGCTAACTCTAACAGTAGCCCTAAACTTAACCCTAACGCCAAACCTACACATTACCCTAACACGTAACCTAATCCTAACCCATACACTAACACTACACGTGCCTTAACAATTACCCTGACCATAACAGTTTTCCGTACACTCACCTGTACCCTAAACCATACCGTTTGCTATCCTTAACCCTAGACCTAAATGTAAAGCTAACCCCAACCCTAAACCTTACCCTAACACGTACCCAATCCTAACCAGTAGACTAACACTAATCCGTGCCTTAACACTTAACCTGACCCTAACACTTTTCCATACACACACCTGAACCCTAAACCTTACCATTCACTAACCCTAACCCTAGGTCTAAACCTAACCATAACCCCAACCCTACACCTAACCCTAACACGTACCCTAATCCGAATCCGTACACTAACACTAACCTGTGCCCTAAGATGAACCCTGACCCTAACTCGTTTCCATAATCTCACCTATACCCTAAATGTTACCTATTCGCTAACACTAACCCCAACCCTACACGTAAACATAACCCCAACCCTACACCTTTCCCTAACCCATACCCTAATACTAACCCGTACACTAACACTAACCCGTGCCCTAACACGTACCCTGACCCTAACACTTTTCCATATCCTCTCCAGTACCCTAAATCTTACTATTCGCTAAACCTATCCATTTCCCCAAACATAACGCTAACACCCACCTCACACCATACCCTAACCCATACACTAATCTTACCCCGTACACCAAAATTAAGCAATGCCCTCACATGTACTTTGACACTAACACGTTTCCGTACCCTCCTGTGTACCGAAAACCTTACCTGTTTGCTAACACTAACCCTAGGTCTAAGCCTAACACTATCCACAACCCAACACAAAATCCTAACCCGTACCCTAATCCTAATCCATACAATATCACTAACCTGTGCCCTAACACCAAGCCTGACCCTAACTCGTTTCCATATGCTTACCTGTACCCTGAATGTTACCTATTCGCTAACCCTAACCCTAACCCTAACCCTAACCCTAACCCCAAACCTACACCTTACCCTAATCCGTACTGTAATCCTAACCCATACCCTATACTAATCCGTGCCCTGACACATACATGGACCATAACACTTTTCTGTAACCTCACCTGTAACCTAAACCTTACATTTCGCCAACCCTAATACTAGCCCTAAAGCTAAATCTAACTCGAACACTACACATTACTCTAACACGTACACTAATCTTAACCCGTACACTAATACTGACCCATTCCCACAAATGTATTTTGACCCTAAAACATTTCCGTACCCTCCCCTGTAACCTAAACCTTACCCGGTCGCTAACCCTAACCCTAGCTCTAAATCTAATCCTAACGCCAACCCTACATCTTACCGTAACCCATACCCGAAACCTAAAATGGACACTAACACTAACCAGTGCCGTGAAACGTACCCTGACCCTAACACTTTTCCATACACTCACCTGCACGCTAAACCTAATCGTTAGGTAACCCTAACTGTAGACTTAAACCTAACCCTAACACCAACCCTACACCCTATTCTAACCCTTACCCAATATTTAACCCTAACACTAACACATGCCCTCACACGTACTTTGACACTAAAACGTCTCCATACACTCACATGTACCATAAGCCTTAACCGTTCACTAAACCTATCCCTAACCCTAACGCCAACCCTAACCATTACCCTAACCCATACCCTAATCCTAACAATACATTAACACTAACACGTTTCCTAACACATAACCTGACCCAAATGCTTTTCCGTACCCTCAACTGTACCCTAAAACTTACCCGTTCAATAACCCTAAGCCTAGCCCTAAACCTAAGCCTAACCACATCCCCACACCTTACCCTAAACTGTACGCTAATCCTGACACGTACACTGACACTAACAGGTGTCCTAACACATACCCTGACTCTAAAAGTTTTCCGTACCCTCACCTGTACCCTGAACCTTACTGGTTCACTAACCGTAACCCTAGCCCTAAACATAACGCTAACACCAACCCTACACCATACCCTAACCCGTACACTAATCTTGACCTGTACACCAAAATTATGCAATGCCATCACACGTACTTTGACACTAACACATTTCCGTACACTCATGTACCATAAAACTTACCTGTTCGCTAACTCTAACCCTAGCCCTAAACTTAAACCTAACGCCAACCCTACACATTACCCTAACCCGTACCCTAATCCTAACCAATACACTAACACTACACGTGCCCTAACAGGTACCCTGATCATAACAGTTTTCCGTACACTCACCTGTACCCTAAACCATACCATTTGCTATCCTTAACCCTAGACCTAAACGTAAAGCTAACCCCATCCCTAAACCTTACCCTAACGCGTACCCAATCCTAACCAGTACACTAACACTAATCCATGCCTTAACACTTACCCTGACCCTAACACTTTTCCATACCCACACCTGAAACCTAAACCTTACCATTCACTAACCCTAACCCTAGGTCTAAACCTAACCCTAAACGCAACCCCAACCCTACACCTAACCCTAACATGTACCGTAATCCTAATCCTTAAACTAACACTAAGCTGTGCCCTAACACGAACCCTGGCCCTAACGCATTTCCATACGCTCACCTGTACTCTAATGTTACCTATTCGCTAACCCTAACAGTAGTCCTAAACCTAAACCTAACACCAACCCTACACCTTACCCTAACATGTACCGTAATCCTAATCCTTAAACTAACACTAAGTTGTGCCCTAACACGAACCCTGGCCCTAACGCATTTCCATACGCTCAGCTGTACTCTAATGTTACCTATTCGCTAACCCTAACACTAGTCCTAAACCTAAACCTAACCCCAACCCTACACCTTACCCTAACCCATACCCTAATCATAACCCATACACTAACACTAACTCGTGCCCTAACACCTACCCTAACCCTACCCCTAACCCTACCCCTAACCCTAACCCTAACCCTAACACTAACCCTAACACTAACCCTAAACATTACCATTTGTTAACCATAACCCTAGCCCCAAACCTAAACCTAACTACAACCCTACTCCTTACCCTAACACGTACACTAATCTTAACCCGTACACTAACACTGACCCATTCCGGCAAATGTATTTTGACCCTAAAACATTTCCGTACCCTCCCCTGTAACCTAAACCTTACACGGTCGCTAACCCTAACCCTAGCTCTAAATCTAACCCTAACGCCAACCCTACACCTTACCCTAAACAATACCCTAAACCTAAACCGTACACGGACACTAACCAGTGCCCTGAAACGTACCCTGTCCCTAACACTTTTCCATACCCTCACCTGCACGCTAAACCTAATCGTTAGGTAACCCTAACTGTAGACTTAAACCTAACCCTAACACCAACCCTACACCCTATTCTAACACGTACCGTATATTTAACCCTAACACTAACCCATGCCCTCACACGTACTTTGACACTAAAACGTCTCCATACACTCACATGTACCATAAGCCTTAACCGTTCACTAAACCTATCCCTAACCCTAACGCCAACCCTAACCATTACCCTAACCCATACCCTAATCCTAACCATACATTAACACTAACACGTTTCCTAACACATAACCTGACCCAAATGCTTTTCCGTACCCTCAACTGTACCCTAAAACTTACCCGTTCACTAACCCTAAGCCTAGCCCTAAACCGAACCCTAATCCCAACCCCACACCTTACCCTAAACTGTACGCTAATCCTGACACGTAAACTGACACTAACAGGTGTCCTAACACATACCCTGACTCTAAAAGGTTTCCGTACCCTCACCTGTACCCTGAACCTTACTGGTTCACTAACCGTAACCCTAGCCCTAAACATAACGCTAACACCAACCTTACACAATACCCTAAGCCGTACACTAATCTTGACCCGTACACCAAAATTATGCAATGCCATCACACGTACTTTGACACTAACACGTTTCCGTACACTCCTGTACCATAAAACTTACCTGTTCGCTAACTCTAACAGTAGCCCTAAACTTAACCCTAACGCCAACCCTACACATTACCCTAACACGTAACCTAATCCTAACCCATACACTAACACTACACGTGCCTTAACAATTACCCTGACCATAACAGTTTTCCGTACACTCACCTGTACCCTAAACCATACCGTTTGCTATCCTTAACCCTAGACCTAAATGTAAAGCTAACCCCAACCCTAAACCTTACCCTAACACGTACCCAATCCTAACCAGTAGACTAACACTAATCCGTGCCTTAACACTTACACTGACCCTAACACTTTTCCATACACACACCTGAACCCTAAACCTTACCATTCACTAACCCTAACCCTAGGTCTAAACCTAACCACAACCCCAACCCTACACCTAACCCTAACACGTACCCTAATCCGAATCCGTACACTAACACTAACCTGTGCCCTATGATGAACCCTGACCCTAACTCGTTTCCATAACCTCACCTGTACCCTAAATGTTACCTATTCGCTAACCCTATCCCCAACCCTACACCTAAACAAAACCCCAACCCTACACCTTTCCCTAACCCATAACCTAATCCTAACCCGTACACTAACACTAACCCGTGCCCTAACACGTACCCTGACCCTAACTCTTTTCCATATCCTCTCCAGTACCCTAAATCTTACTATTCGCTAAACCTATCCATTTCCCGAAACATAACGCTAACACCCACCTCACACCATACCCTAACCCATACACAAAACTTACCCCGTACACCAAAATTAAGCAATGCCCTCACATGTACTTTGACACTAACACGTTTCCGTACCCTCCTGTGTACCGAAAATCTTACCTGTTCGCTAACACTAACCCTAGGTCTAAGCTTAACACTATCCACAACCCTACACAAAATCCTAACCCGTACCCTAATCCTAATCCATACAATAACACTAACCTGTGCCCTAACACCAAGCCTGACCCTAACTCGTTTCCATATGCTTACCTGTACCCTGAATGTTACCTATTCGCTAACCCTAACCCTTACCCTAACCCTAACCCTAACCCCAAACCTACACCTTACCCTAATCCGTACTGTAATCCTAACCCGTACCCTATACTAATCCGTGCCCTGACACATACATGGACCATAACACTTTTCTGTAACCTCAACTGTAACCTAAACCTTACATTTCGCCAACCCTAATCCTAGCCCTAAAGCTAAATCTAACTCGAACACTACACATTACTCTAACACGTACACTAATCTTAACCCGTACACTAACACTGACCCATTCCCGCAAATGTATTTTGACCCTAAAACATTTCCATACCCGCCCCTGTAACCTAAACCTTACACGGTCGCTAACCCTAACCCTAGCTCTAAATCTAACCCTAACGCCAACCCTACACCTTACCCTAAACAATACCCTAAACCTAAACCGTACACTGACACTAACCAGTGCCCTGAAACGTACCCTGACCCTAACACTTTTCCATACCCTCACCTGCACGCTAAACCTAATCGTTAGGTAACCCTAACTGTAGACTTAAACCTAACCCTAACACCAACCCTACACCCTATTCTAACCCTTACCCAATATTTAACCCTAACTCTAACACATGCCCTCACACGTACTTTGACACTAAAATGTCTCCATACACTCACATGTACCATAAGCCTTAACCGTTCACTAAACCTATCCCTAACCCTAACGCCAACCCTAACCATTACCCTAACCCATACCCTAATCCTAACAATACATTAACACTAACACGTTTCCTAACACATAACCTGACCCAAATGCTTTTCCGTACCCTCAACTGTACCCTAAAACTTACCCGTTCAATAACCCTAAGCCTAGCCCTAAACCTACACCTAACCCCAACCCAACACCTTACCCTAAACTGTACGCTAATCCTGACACGTACACTAACACTAACAGGTGTCCTAACACATAATCTGACTCTAAAAGTTTTCCGTACCCTCACCTGTACCCTAAACCTTACTGGTTCACTAACCGTATCCCTAGCCCTAAACATAACGCTAACACCAACCTTACACCATACCCTAACCCGTACACAAATCTTGACCCGTACACCAAAATTAAGCAATGCCATCACACGTACTTTGACACTAACACGTTTCCGTACACTCATGTACCATAAAACTTACCTGTTCGCTAACTCTAACCCTAGCCCTAAACTTAACCCTAACGCCAACTCTACACATTACCCTAAACCGTACCCTACTCCAAACCCATACAATAACACTACACATGCCCTAACAGGTACCCTGACCGTAACAGTTTTCCGTACACTCACCTGTACCCTAAACCATACCGTTTGCTATCCTTAACCCTAGACCTAAACGTAAAGCTAACCCCATCCTTAAACCTTACCCTAACGCGTACCAAATCCTAACCAGTACACTAACACTAATCCATGCCTTAACACTTACCCTGACCCTAACACTTTTCCATACCCACACCTGAACCCTAAACCTTACCATTCACTAACCCTAACCCTAGGTCTAAACCTAACCCTAAACCCAACGCCAACCCTACACCTAACCCTAAAATGTACCCTAATCCTAATCCTTAAACTAACACTAAGCTGTGCACTAACACGAACGCTGAACCTAACGCGTTTCCATACGCTCACCTGTACTCTAATGTTACCTGTTCGCTAACCCTAACACTAGCCCTAAACCTAAACCTAACCCCAACCCTACACCTTACCCTAACCCATATCCTAATCATAACCCATACACTAACACTAACTCGTGCCCTAACACCTACCCTAACCCTACCCCTAACCCTAACCCTTACACTAACCATAAACTTTACAATTGGTGAACCATAACCCTAGCCCCAAACCTAAACCTAACTACAACCCTACTCCTTACCCTAACACGTACACTAATCTTAACCCGTACACTAACACTAACCCAATACCGCACACGTACTTTGACAATAAGACATTTCCGTATGCTCAGCTGTAACCTAAACCTTACCCCTTCACTAAACTTAACCCCACCCCTTACACTAACCATAACGCCAACAATACCAATTACCCTAACCCGTACCCTAATCCTAACCTATAAACACACACTAACGCCTGCCCTAACACGTACCCTGACATTAACACTTTTCCATACCCACTCCTGTACCCTAAATCTTACCATTCGCTAACCCTAACCCTATGTCTAATCCTAACCCTAACCCCAACCCTACACCCAACCCTAACACGTACCCTAATGCGAATCCGTACACTAACACTAACCTGTGCCCTAACATGAACCCTGACCCTAACTCGTTTCCATAAGCTCAACTGTATCTTAAATGTTACCTATTCGCTTACCCTAACCCCAACCCTACTCCTAAACATAACCCCAACCCTACACCTTTCCCTAACCCATACGCTACTCCTAACCCATACACTAACAATTACCCATGCCCTAACACGTACCCTGACCCTAACACTTTTCCGTATCCTCTCCAGTACCCTAAATCTTACCGTTCGCTAACCCTAGCCCTTTCCCTAAACATAACTCTAACAGCAACCTTACACTATACCCTAACCCATACACTAATCTTACACCGTACACCAAAATTAAGCAATGCCCTCACATGTACTTTGACACTAACACTTTTCCGTACCCTCCTGTGTACTGTAAACCTTAACTGTTCGCTAACACTAACCCTAGGTCTAAGCCTAACACTATCCACAACCCTACACAAAATCCTAACCCGTACCCTAATCCTAATCCGTACAATATCACTAAATTGTGCCCTAACACCAAGCCTGACCCTAACTCGTTTCCATATGCTTACCTGTACCCTGAATATTACCTATTCGCTAACCCTAACCCTAACCCTAATCCTAACCCTAACCCCAATCCTACACCTTACCCTAATCCGTACTGTAATCCTAACCCGTACCCTATACTAATCCGTGCCCTGACACATACATGGACCATAACACTTTTCTGTAACTTCACCTGTACCCTAAACCTTACATTTTGCCAACACTAACCCTAGCGCTAAAGCTAAATCTAACTCCAACCCTACACCTTACCCTAACACGTACACTAATCTTAACCCGTACACTAACACTGACCCATTCCCGCGAAAGTATTTTGACCCTAAAACATTTCCGTACCCTCCCCTGTAAGCTAAACCTTACCCGGTCGCTAACCCTAACCCTAGCTCTAAATCTAACCCTAATGCCAACCCTACATCTTACCCTAACCCATACCCTAATCCTAAACCGTACACTAACCCTAACCAGTGCCCAGAAACGTACCCAGACCCTAACACTTTTCCATACCCTCACCTGAATGTTAAACCTAATCGTTAGGTAACCCTAACCGTAGACTTAAACCTAACCCTAACACCAACCCTACACCCTATTCTAACCCGTACCCTATATTTAACCCCTACACTAACACTAACCCATGCCCTCACACGTACTTTGACACTAAAACGTCTCCATACACTCACATGTACCATAAGCCTTAACAGTTCACTAAACCTATCCCTAACCCTAACAACAACCCTAACCATTATCCTAACCCATACACTAATCCTAACCATACATTAACACTAACATGTTTCCTAACACATAACCTGACCCAAACGCTTTTCCGTACCCTCAACTGTACCCTAAAACTTACCCGTTCACTAACCCTAAGCCTAGCCCTAAACCTAACCCTAACCCCAACCCCACACCTTACCCTAAACTGTACGCTAATCCTGACACGTACACTAACACTAACAGGTGTCCTAACACATACCCTGACTCTAAAAGGTTTCCGTACCCTCACCTGTACCCTAAACCTTACTTGTTCACTAACCGTAACCTAGCCCTAAACATAACGCTAACACCAACCCTACACCATACCTTAACCCGTACACTAATCTTGACCCGTACACCAAAATTATGCAATGCCATCACACGTACTTTGACACTAACACGTTTCCGTACACTCATGTACCATAAAACTTACCTGTTCGCTAACTCTAACAGTAGCCCTAAACTTAACCCTAACGACAACCCTACACATTACCCTAACACGTAACCTAATCCTAACCCATACACTAACACTACACGTGCCCTAACAAGTACCCTGACCGTAACAGTTTTCCGTACACTCACCTGTACCCTAAACCATACCGTTTGCTATCCTTAACCCTAGACCTAAACGTAAAGCTAACCCCAACCCTAAACCTTACCCTAACACGTACCCAATCCTAACCAGTAGATTAACACTAATCCGTGCCTTAACACTTACCCTGACCCTAACACTTTTCCATACCCACACCTGAACCCTAAACCTTACCATTCACTAACCCTAACCCTACGTCTAAACCTTACCCTAAACGCAACCCCAACCCTACACCTAACCCTAACATGTACACTAATCCTAATCCTTAAACTAACACTAAGCTGTGCCCTAACACGAACCCTGACCCTAACGCGTTTCCATACGCTCACCTGTACTCTAATGTTACCTATTCGCTAACCCTAACACTAGCCCTAAACCTAAACCTAACCCCAACCCTACACCTTACCCTAACCCATACCCTAATGATAACCCATACAGTAACACTAACTCGTGCCCTAACACCTACCCTAAAGCTACCCGTAACCCTAACCCAAACCCTAACACTAAACCTAAACTTTACCATTTGTTAAACATAACCGTAGCCCCAAACCTAAACCTAACTACAACCCTACTCCTTACCCTAACACGTACACTAATCTTAACCCTTACACTAACACTAACCCAATACTGCACACGTACTTTAACAATAAGACATTTCCGTATGCTCAGCTGTAACGTAAAACTTACCCGTTCACTAAACTTAACCCTACCCCTAAAACTAACCATAACGCCAACCCTACCAATTACCCTAACCCGTACCCTAATCCTAAACTGTAAACGCACACTATCCCCTGCGCTAACACGTACCCTGACACTAACACTTTTCCGTAACCTCACCTATACCCTACAACTTACTGTTCGCTAACCCTAACCCTAGCCCTAAACCTAGACCAAATCCCAAACGTACACCTTACCCTAACCCGTATGCTAATCCTAAGCCAAACACTAACACTGACAAGTGTCCTAACACATCCACTAACCCTAACACTTTTCTGTACCATCACCTGTACCCTAAACCTGACATTTCGCTAACCCTAACCCTAGCCATAAAGCTAACCCTAACTCCAACCCTAAACCTTACCCAAACCGTAACCTAATCCTAACCCGTATACTAATACTAAGCCATGTCCTTACACGTACCCTGACCCCAACAATTTTCCGTACCCTCACCTGTACCCTAAACCTTACCCATTCGCTAACCCTAACCCTATCCCTAGCCCTAGCCCTAACCATAACGCCAACCCTACACCTTACCCTAACACGTACCCTAATCCCAAACCATACACTAACATTAACCCATGCCCTAACACGTACCCTGACCCTAACACTTTTCCGTATCCTCTCCTGTACCCTAAATCTTACCGTTCGCTAACCCTAACCCTAGCCCTAAACATAACTCTCACACTAACCTCACAGCATACCCTAACCTGTACACTAAAATTAACCCGTACAAAAAAACTAACCCATGCCCTCATATGTACTTTGACGGTAACAAGTTTCTGTACGCTCCCGTGTACTGTAAAGCTTACCCGTTTGCTAACTCTAACCCTAGCCCTAACCCTAACCATAACAACAACCCTACCCATTTCCCTAAACTGTACCCTAATCCTTACCCGTACACTAACACTAATCCATGCCCTAACACGTACCCTGACCCTAACACTTTTCCATACACACTCCTGTACCCTAAATCTTACCATTCGCTAACCCTAACCCTATGTCTAAACCTAACCCTAACCCCAACCCTACACCTAACCCTAACACGTACCCTAATCCGAATCCGTACACTAACACTAACCCGTGCCCTAACACGTACCCTGACCCCAACACTTTTCCGTATCCTCTCCAGTACCCTAAATCTTACCGTTCGCTAAACCTAGCCCTTTCCCTAAACATAACGCTAACACCCACCTTACACCATACCCTAACCAATACAGTAATCTTACCCCGTACACCAAAATTAAGCAACGCCCTCACATGTACTTTGACACTAACACGTTTCCGTACCCTCCTGTGTACCGTAAGCCTTACCTGTTCGCTAACACTAACCCTAGGTCTAAGCCTAACACTATCCACAACCCTACACAAAATCCTAACCCGTACCCTTATCCTAATCCGTACAATAATACTAACCTGTGCCCTAACACCTAGCCTGACCCTAACTCGTTTCCATATGCTTACCTGTACCCTGAATGTTACCTATACGCTAACCCTAACCCTAACCCTAAACGTAACCCTAACCCCAATCCTACACCTTATCCTAATCCGTACTGTAATCCTAACCCGTATCCTAATACTAATCCATGCCCTGACACATACATGGACCATAACAATTTTCTGTAACCTCACCTGTACCCTAAACCTTACATTTCGCCAACCCTAACCGTAGCCCTAAAGCTAAATCTAACTCCAACACTACACCTTACCCTAACACGTACACTCATCTTAACCCATACACTAACACTGACCCATTCCCGCAAATGTATTTTGACCCTAAAACATTTCCGTACCCTCCCCTGTAACCTAAACCTTACCCTGTCGCTAACCCTAACCCTAGCTCTAAATCTAACCCTAACCCCAACCCTACACCTTACCCTAAACAATACCCTAAACCTACACCGTACACTGACACTAACCAGTGCCCTGAAACGTACCCTGACCCTAACACTTTTCCATACCCTCACCTGCACGCTAAACCTAATGGTTAGGTAACCCTAGCTGTAGACTTAAACCGAACCCTAACACCAACCCTACACCCTATTCTAACCCGTACCCTATATTTAACCCTAACACTAACCCATGCCCTCACACGTACTTTGACACTAAAACGTCTCCATACACTCACATGTACCATAAGCCTTAACCGTTCACTAAACCTATCCCTAACGCTAACGCCAACCCTAACCATTACCCTAACCCATACCCTAATCCTAACCATACATTAACACTAACACGTTTCCTAACACATAACCTGACCCAAATGCTTTTCCGTACCCTCAACTGTACCCTAAAACTTACCCGTTCACTAACCCTAAGCCTAGCCCTAAACCTAACCCTAACCCCAACCCCACACCTTACCCTAAACTGTACGCTAATCCTGACATGTACACTGACACTAACAGGTGTCCTAACACATACCCTGACTCTAAAAGTTTTCCGTACCCTCACCTGTACCCTGAACCTTACTGGTTCACTAACCGTAACCCTAGCCCTAAACATAACGCTAACACCAACCCTACACCATACCCTAACCCGTACACTAATCTTGACCTGTACACCAAAATTATGCAATGCCATCACACGTACTTTGACACTAACACATTTCCGTACACTCATGTACCATAAAACTTACCTGTTCTCTAACTCTAACCCTAGCCCTAAACTTAACCCTAACGCCAACCCTACACATTACCCTAACCCGTACCCTAATCCTAACCAATACACTAACACTACACGTGCCCTAACAGGTACCCTGACCATAACAGTTTTCCGTACACTCACCTGTACCCTAAACCATACCGTTTGCTATCCTTAACCCTAGACCTAAACGTAAAGCTAACCCCATCCCTAAACCTTACCCTAACGCGTACCCAATCCTAACCAGTACACTAACACTAATCCATGCCTTAACACTTACCCTGACCCTAACACTTTTCCATACCCACACCTGAACCCTAAACCTTACCATTCACTAACCCTAACCCTAGGTCTAAACCTAACCCTAAACGCAACCCCAACACTACACCTAACCCTAACATGTACCGTAATCCTAATCCTTAAACTAACACTAAGCTGTGCCCTAACACGAACCCTGGCCCTAACGCATTTCCATACGCTCACCTGTACTGTAATGTTACCTATTCGCTAACCCTAACACTAGTCCTAAACCTAAACCTAACCCCAACCCTACACCTTACCCTAACCCATACCCTAATCATAACCCATACACTAACACTAACTCGTGCCCTAACACCTACCCTAACCCTACCCCTAACCCTACCCCTAACCCTACCCCTAACCCTAACCCTAACCCTAACACTAACCCTAACACTAACCCTAAACTTTACCATTTGTTAACCATAACCCAAGCCCCAAACCTAAACCTAACTACAACCCTACTCCTTACCCTAACACGTACACTAATCTTAACCCGTACACTAACACTAACCCAATAACGCTCACGTACTTTGACAATAAGACATTTCCATATGCTCAGCTGTAACCTAAACCTTACGCGTTCACTAAACTTAACCCCACCCCTAACAGTAACCATGACGTCAACCCTACCAATTACCCTAACCCGTACCCTAATCCTAACCTGTAAACCCACACTAAACCCTGCCCTAACACGTACCCTGACCCTAACACTTTTCCGTAACCTCACCTGTAACCTACACCTTACCGTTCGCTAACCCTAACCCTAGCCGTAAACCTAGACCAAACCCCAACCGTACACCTTACCCTAACCCGTATGCTAATCCTAAGCCATACACTAACACTGACACGTGTCCTAACACATACACTAACCCTAACACTTCTCTGTACCATCACCTGTACCCTAAACCTGACATTTCGCTAACCCTAACCCTAGCCATAAAGCTAACCCTAACCCTAACCCCAACCCTAAACCTTACCCAAACCGTACCCTAATCCTAACCAGTATACTAATACTAAGCCATGTCCTGACACGTACCCTGACCCTAACACTTTTCCGTACCCTCACCTGTACCCTAAACCTTACCCATTCGCTAACCCTAACCCTAGCCCTAGCCCTAGCCCTAACCCTAACCCCAACCCTAACCCTTACCCTAAACCGTACCCTAATCCCAACCCATACACTAACATTAACCCATGCCCTAACACGTACCCTGACCCTAACACTTTTCCGTATCCTCTCCTGTAACCTAAATCTTACCGTTCGCTAACCCTAACCCTAGCCCTAAACATAACTCTCACACCAACCTCACAGCATACCCTAACCCGTACACTAAACTTAACCAGTACAAAAAAAGTAACCCATGCCCTCACATGTACTTTGACGGTAACACGTTTCCGTACGCTCCCGTGTACCGTAAACCTTACGCGTTTGCTAACTGTAACCCTAGCCCTAACCCTAAACATAACAACAACCCTACCCATTTCCCTAACCTGTACCCTAATCCTTACCCGTACACTAACACTAATCAATGCCCTAACACGTACCCTGACCCTAACACTTTTCCATACCCACTCCTGTACCCTAAATCTTACCATTCACTAACCCTAACCCTATGTCTAAACCTAACCCTAACCCCAACCCTACACCTAACCCTAACACGTACCCTAATCCGAATCCGTACACTAACACTAACCTGTGCCCTAACATGAACCCTGACCCTAACTCGTTTCCATAAGCTCACCTGTACCCTAAATGTTACCTATTCGCTAACCCTAACCCCAACCCTACACCTAAACATAACCCCAACCCTACACCTTTCCCTAACCCATACCCTAATCCTGACCCGTACACTAACACTAACCCGTGCCCTAACACGTACCCTGACCCTAACACTTTTCCGTATCCTCTCCAGTACCCTAAATCTTACCGTTCGCTAAACCTAGCCCTTTCCCTAAACATAACGCTAACACCCACCTTACACCATACACTAACCCATACACTAATCTTACCCCGTACACCAAAATGAAGCAATGCCCTCACATGTACTTTGACACTAACACGTTTCCGTACCCTCCTGTGTACCGACAACCTTACCTGTTCGCTAACACTAACCCTAGGTCTAAGCCTAACACTATCCACAACCCTACACAAAATCCTAAGCCGTACCCTAATCCTAATCCGTACAATAACACTAATCTGTGCCCTAACACCAAGCCTGACCCTAACTCGTTTCCATATGCTTACCTGTACCCTGAATGTTACCTATTCGCTAACCCTAACCCTAACCCTAAACCTAACCCTAACCCCAATTCTACACCTTACCCTAATCCGTACTGTAATCCTAACCCATACCCTATACTAATCCGTGCCCTGACACATACATGGACCATAACACTTTTCTGTAACCTCACCTGTACCCTAAACCTTACATTTCGCCAACCCTAACCCTAGCCCTAAAGCTAAATCTAACTCCAACACTACACCTTACCCTAACACGTACACTAATCTTAACCCGTACACTAACACTGACCCATTCCGGCAAATGTATTTTGACCCTAAATCATTTCAGTACCCTCCCCTGTAACCTAAACCTTACACGGTCGCTAACCCTAACCCTAGCTGTAAATATAACCCTAACGCCAACCCTACACCTAACGCTAAACAATACCCTAAACCTAAACCGTACACGGACACTAACCAGTGCCCTGAAACGTACCCTGACCCTAACACTTTTCCATACCCTCACCTGCACGCTAAACCTAATCGTTAGGTAACCCTAACTGTAGACTTAAATCTAACCCTAACACCATCCCTACACCCTATTCTAACCCGTACCCTATATTTAACCCTAACACTAACCCATGCCCTCACACGTACTTTGACACTAAAACGTCTCCATACACTCACATGTACCATAAGCCTTAACCGTTCACTAAACCTATCCCTAACCCTAACGCCAACCCTAACCATTACCCTAACCCATACCCTAATCCTAACCATACATTAACAATAACACGTTTCCTAACACATAACCTGACACAAATGCTTTTCCGTACCCTCAACTGAACCCTAAAACTTACCCGTTCAGTAACCCTAAGCCTAGCCCTAAACCGAACCCTAACCCCAACCCCACACCTTACCCTAAACTGTACGCTAATCCTGACACGTAAACTGACACTAACAGGTGTCCTAACACATACCCTGACTCTAAAAGGTTTCCGTACCCTCACCTGTACCCTGAACCTTACTGGTTCACTAACCGTAACCCTAGCCCTAAACATAACGCTAACACCAACCTTACACAATACCCTAAGCCGTACACTAATCTTGACCCGTACACCAAAATTATGCAATGCCATCACACGTACTTTGACACTAACACGTTTCCGTACACTCCTGTACCATAAAACTTACCTGTTCGCTAACTCTAACAGTAGCCCTAAACTTAACCCTAACGCCAACCCTACACATTACCCTAACACGTAACCTAATCCTAACCCATACACTAACACTACACGTGCCTTAACAATTACCCTGACCATAACAGTTTTCCGTACACTCACCTGTACCCTAAACCATACCGTTTGCTATCCTTAACCCTAGACCTAAATGTAAAGCTAACCCCAACCCTAAACCTTACCCTAACACGTACCCAATCCTAACCAGTAGACTAACACTAATCCGTGCCTTAACACTTACCCTGACCCTAACACTTTTCCATACACACACCTGAACCCTAAACCTTACCATTCACTAACCCTAACCCTAGGTCTAAACCTAACCATAACCCCAACCCTACACCTAACCCTAACACGTACCCTAATCCGAATCCGTACACTAACACTAACCTGTGCCCTATGATGAACCCTGACCCTAACTCGTTTCCATAACCTCACCTGTACCCTAAATGTTACCTATTCGCTAACCCTATCCCCAACCCTACACCTAAACAAAACCCCAACCCTACACCTTTCCCTAACCCATAACCTAATCCTAACCCGTACACTAACACTAACCCGTGCCCTAACACGTACCCTGACCCTAACTCTTTTCCATATCCTCTCCAGTACCCTAAATCTTACTATTCGCTAAACCTATCCATTTCCCGAAACATAACGCTAACACCCACCTCACACCATACCCTAACCCATACACAAATCTTACCCCGTACACCAAAATTAAGCAATGCCCTCACATGTACTTTGACACTAACACGTTTCCGTACCCTCCTGTGTACCGAAAATCTTACCTGTTCGCTAACACTAACCCTAGGTCTAAGCCTAACACTATCCACAACCCTACACAAAATCCTAAGCCGTACCCTAATCCTAATCCATACAATAACACTAACTTGTGCCCTAACACCAAGCCTGACCCTAACTCGTTTCCATATGCTTACCTGTAACCTGAATGTTACCTATTCGCTAACCCTAACCCTAACCCTAACCCTAACCCTAACCCCAAACCTACACCTTACCCTAATCCGTACTGTAATCCTAACCCGTACCCTATACTAATCCGTGCCCTGACACATACATGGACCATAACACTTTTCTGTAACCTCAACTGTAACCTAAACCTTACATTTCGCCAACCCTAATCCTAGCCCTAAAGCTAAATCTAACTCGAACTCTACACATTACTCTAACACGTACACTAATCTTAACCCGTACACTAACACTGACCCATTCCCGCAAATGTATTTTGACCCTAAAACATTTCCTACCCGCCCCTGTAACCTAAACCTTACACGGTCGCTAACCCTAACCCTAGCTCTAAATCTAACCCTAACGCCAACCCTACACCTTACCCTAAACAATACCCTAAACCTAAACCGTACACTGACACTAACCAGTGCCCTGAAACGTACCCTGACCCTAACACTTTTCAATACCCTCACCTGCACGCTAAACCTAATCGTTAGGTAACCCTAACTGTAGACTTAAACCTAACCCTAACACCAACCCTACACCCTATTCTAACCCTTACCCAATATTTAACCCTAACACTAACACATGCCCTCACACGTACTTTGACACTAAAACGTCTCCATACACTCACATGTACCATAAGCCTTAACCGTTCACTAAACCTATCCCTAACCCTAACGCCAACCCTAACCATTACTCTAACCCATACCCTAATCCTAACAATACATTAACACTAACACGTTTCCTAACACATAACCTGACCCAAATGCTTTTCCGTACCCTCAACTGAACCCTAAAACTTACCCGTTCAATAACCCTAAGCCTAGCCCTAAACCTAAACCTAACCCCAACCCAAAACCTTACCCTAAACTGTACGCTAATCCTGACACGTACACTAACACTAACAGGTGTCCTAACACATAATCTGACTCTAAAAGTTTTCCGTACCCTCACCTGTACCCTAAACCTTACTGGTTCACTAACCGTATCCCTAGCCCTAAACATAACGCTAACACCAACCTTACACCATACCCTAACCCGTACACAAATCTTGACCCGTACACCAAAATTAAGCAATGCCATCACACGTACTTTGACACTAACACGTTTCCGTACACTCAATTACCATAAAACTTACCTGTTCGCTAACTCTAACCCTAGCCCTAAACTTAACCCTAACGCCAACCCTACACATTACCCTAAACCGTACCCTACTCCAAACCCATACAATAACACTACACATGCCCTAACAGGTACCCTGACCGTAACAGTTTTCCGTACACTCACCTGTACCCTAAACCATACCGTTTGCTATCCTTAACCCTAGACCTAAACGTAAAGCTAACCCCATCCTTAAACCTTACCCTAACGCGTACCAAATCCTAACCAGTACACTAACACTAATCCATGCCTTAACACTTACCCTGACCCTAACACTTTTCCATACCCACACCTGAACCCTAAACCTTACCATTCACTAACCCTAACCCTAGGTCTAAACCTAACCCTAAACCCAACGCCAACCCTACACCTAACCCTAACATGTACCCTAATCCTAATCCTTAAACTAACACTAAGCTGTGCCCTAACACGAACGCTGAACCTAACGCGTTTCCATACGCTCACCTGTACTCTAATGTTACCTATTCGCTAACCCTAACACTAGCCCTAAACCTAAACCTAACCCCAACCCTACACCTTACCCTAACCCATATCCTAATCATAACACATACACTAACACTAACTCGTGCCCTAACACCTACCCTAACCCTACCCCTAACCCTAACCCTTACACTAACCATAAACTTTACCATTGGTGAACCATAACCCTAGCCCCAAACCTAAACCTAACTACAACCCTACTCCTTACCCTAACACGTACACTAATCTTAACCCGTACACTAACACTAACCCAATACCGCACACGTACTTTGACAATAAGACATTTCCCTATGCTCAGCTGTAACCTAAACCTTACCCGTTCACTAAACTTAACCCCACCCCTTACACTAACCATAACGCCAACAATACCAATTACCCTAACCCGTACCCTAATCCTAACCTATAAACACACACTAACCCCTGCCCTAACACGTACCCTGACCCTAACACTTTTCCATACCCACTCCTGTACCCTAAATCTTACCATTCGCTAACCCTAACCCTATGTCTAAACCTAACCCTAACCCCAACCCTACACCCAACCCTAACACGTACCCTAATGCGAATCCGTACACTAACACTAACCTGTGCCCTAACATGAACCCTGACCCTAACTCGTTTCCATAAGCTCAACTGTATCTTAAATGTTACCAATTCGCTAACCCTAACACCAACCCTACTCCTAAACATAACCCCAACCCTACACCTTTCCCTAACCCATACGCTACTCCTAACCCATACACTAACAATAACCCATGCCCTAACACGTACCCTGACCCTAACACTTTTCCGTATCCTCTCCAGTACCCTAAATCTTACCGTTCGCTAACGCTAGCCCTTTCCCTAAACATAACTCTAACAGCAACCTTACACTATACCCTAACCCGTACACTAATCTTGACCCGTACACCAAAATTATGCAATGCCATCACACGTACTTTGACACTAACACGTTTCCGTACACTCATGTACCATAAAACTTACCTGTTCGCTAACTCTAACCCTAGCCCTAAACTTAACCCTAACGCCAACCCTACACATTACCCTAACCCGTACCCTAATCCTAACCCATACACTAACACTACACGTGCCCTAACAGGTACCCTGACCATAACAGTTTTCCGTACACTCACCTGTACCCTAAACCATACCGTTTGCTATCCTTAACCCTAGACCTAAACGTAAAGCTAACCCCATCCCTAAACCTTACCCTAACGCGTACCCAATCCTAACCAGTACACTAACACTAATCCGTGCCTTAACACTTACCCTGACCCTAACACTTTTCCATACCCACACCTGAACCCTAAACCTTACCATTCACTAACCCTAACCCTAGGTCTAAACCTAACCCTAAACGCAACCCCAACCCTACACCTAACCCTAACATGTACCGTAATCCTAATCCTTAAACTAACACTAAGCTGTGCCCTAACACGAACCCTGGCCCTAACGCATTTCCATACGCTCAACTGTACTCTAATTTTACCTATTCGCTAACCCTAACACTAGCCCTAAACCTAAACCTAACCCCAACCCTACACCTTACCCTAACCCATACCCTAATCATAACCCATACACTAACACTAACTCGTGCCCTAACACCTACCCTAACCCTACACCTAACCCTACCCCTAATCCTAACCCTAACCCTAACACTAACCCTAAACTTTACCATTTGTTAACCATAACCCTAGCCCCAAACCTAAACCTAACTACAACCCTACTCCTTACCCTAACACGTACACTAATCTTAACCCGTACACTAACACTAACCCAATACCGCACACGTACTTTGACAATAAGACATTTCCATATGCTCAGCTGTAACCTAAACCTTACGCATTCACTAAACTTAACCCCACCCCTAACACTAACCATAATGCCAACCCTACCAATTACCCTAACCCGTACCCTAATCCTAACCTGTAAACCCACACTAAACCCTGCCCTAACACGTATCCTGACCCTAACACTTTTCCGAACCTTACCTGTAACCTACACATTACTGTTCGCTAACCCTAACCCTAGCCCTAAACGTAGACCAAACCCCAACCGTACACCTTACCCTAACCCGTATGCTAATCCTAAGCCATACACTAACACTGACACGTGTCCTAACACATACACTAACCCTAACACTTTTCTGTACCATCACCTGTACCCTAAACCTGACATTTCGCTAACCCTAACCCTAGCCATAAAGCGAGGCCTAACCCTAACCCCAACCCTAAACCTTACCTAAACCGTACCCTAATCCTAACAAGTATAGTAATACTAAGCCATGTCCTGACACGTACCCTGACCCTAACACTTTTCCGTACCCTCACCTGTACCCTAAACCTTACCCATTCGCTAACCCTAACACTAGCCCTAGCCCTAGCCCTAACCCTAACCCCAACTCTACCCCTTACCCTCACCCGTACCCTAATCCCAACCCATACACTAACATTAACCCATGCCCTAACACGTACCCTGACCCTAACACTTTTCCGTATCCTCTCATGTACCCTAAATCTTACAGTTCGCTAACCCTAACCCTAGCCCTAAACAGAACTCTCACACCAACCTCACAGCATACCCTAACCTGTACACTAAACTTAACCCGTACAAAAAAACTAACCCATGCCCTCACATGTACTTTGACGGTAACACGTTTCCGTACGCTCCCGTGTACCGTAAACCTTACCCGTTTGCTAACTCTAACCCTAGCCCTAACCCTAACCATAACAACAACCCTACCCATTTCCCTAACCTGTACCCTAATCCTTACCCGTACACTAACACTAATCCATGCCCTAACACGTACCCTGAGCCTAACACTTTTCCATACCCACTCCTGTACCCTAAATCTTACCATTCACTAACCCTAAACCTATGTCTAAACCTAACCCTAACCCCAACCCTACACCTAACCCTAACACGTACCTTAATCCGAATCCGTACACTAACACTAACCTGTGCCCTAACATGAACCCTGACCCTAACTCGTTTCCATAAGCTCACCTGTACCCTAAATGTTACCTATTCACTAAGCTTAACCCCAACCCTACACCTAAACATAACCCCAACCCTACACCTTTCCCTAACCCATACCCTAATCATAACCCATACACTAACACTAACTCGTGCCCTAACACCTCCCCTAACCCTACCCCTAATCCTACCCCTAACCCTAACCCTAACCCTAACACTAACCCTAACACTAACCCTAAACTTTACCATTTGTTAACCATAACCCAAGCCCCAAACCTAAACCTAACTTCAACCCTACTCCTTACCCTAACACGTACACTAATCTTAACCCGTACACTAACACTAACCCAATACCGCACACGTACTTTGACAATAAGACATTTCCATATGCTCAGCTGTAATCTAAACCTTACGCATTTACTAAACTTAACCCCACCCCTAACACTAACCATAACGCCAACCCTACCAATTACTCTAACCCGTACCCTAATCCTAACCTGTAAACCCACACTAAACCCTGCCCTAACACGTACCCTGACCCTAACACTTTTCCGTAACCTAACCTGTAACCTACACCTTACCGTTCGCTAACCCTAACCCTAGCCCTAAACCTAGACCAAACCCCAACCGTACACCTTACCCTAACCCGTATGCTAATCCTAAGCCATACACTAACACTGACACGTGTCCTAACACATACACTAACCCTAACACTTTTCTGTACCATCACCTGTACCCTAAACCTGACATTTCGCTAACCCTAACCCTAGCCATAAAGCTAACCCTAACCCTAAACCCAACCCTAAACCTTACCCAAACCGTACCCTAATCCTAACCAGTATACTAATACTAAGCCATGTCCTGACATGTACCCTGACACTAACACTTTTCCATACCCTCACCTGTACCCTAAAACTTACCCATTCGCTAACCCTAACCCTAGCCCTAGCCCTAGCCCTAACCCTAACCACAACCCTACCCCTTACCCTCATCCGTACCCTAATCCCAACCCATACACTAACATTAACCCATGCCCTAACACGTACCCTGACCCTAACACTTTTCCATATCCTCTCCTGTACCCTATATCTTACAGTTCGCTAAACCTAACCCTAGCCCTAAACATAACTCTCACTCTAACCTCACAGCATACCCTAACCTGTACACTAAACTTAACCCGTACAAAAAAACTAACCCATGCCCTCACATGTACTTTGACGGTAACACGTTTCCGTACGCTCCCGTGTACCGTAAACCTTACCCGTTTGCTAACTCTAACCCTAGCCCTAAACCTAACCATAACAACAACCCTACACATTTCCCTAACCTGTACCCTAATCCTTACCCGTACACTAACACTAATCCATGCCCTAACAAGTACCCTGACCCTAACACTTTTCCATACCCACTCCTGTACCCTAAATCTTACCATTCACTAACCCTAACCCTATGTCTAAACCTAACCCTAACCCCAACCCTAAACCTAACCCTAACACGTACCCTAATCCGAATCCGTACACTAACACTAAACTGTGCCCTAACATGAACCCTGACCCTAACTCATTTCCATAAGCTCACCTGTACCCTAAATGTTACCTATTCGCTAACCCTAACCCCAACCCTACACCTAAACATAACCCCAACCCTACACCTTTCCCTAACCCATACCCTAATCCTGACCCGTACACTAACACTAACCCGTGCCCTAACACGTACCCTGACCCTAACACTTTTCCGTATCCTCTCCAGTACCCTAAATCTTACCGTTCGCTAAACCTAGCCCTTTCCCTAAACATAACGCTAACACCCACCTTACACCATACACTAACCCATACACTAATCTTACCCCGTACACCAAAATGAAGCAATGCCCTCACATGTACTTTGACACGAACACGTTTCCGTACCCTCCTGTGTACCGACAACCTTACCTGTTCGCTAACACTAACCCTAGGTCTAAGCCTAACACTATCCACAACCCTACACAAAATCCTAAGCCGTGCCCTAATCCTAATCCGTACAATAACACTAACCTGTGCCCTAACACCAAGCCTGACCCTAACTCGTTTCCATATGCTTACCTGTACCCTGAATGTTACCTATTCGCTAACCCTAACCCTAACCCAAAACCTAACCCTAACCCCAATCCTACACCTAACCCTAATCCGTACTGAAATCCTAACCCGTACCCTATACTAATCCGTGCCCTGACACATACATGGACCATAACACTTTTCTGTAACCTCACCTGCACCCTAAACCTTACATTTCGCCAACCCTAACCGTAGCCCTAAAGGTAAATCTAACTCCAACCCTACACCTTACCCTAACACGTACACTAATCTTAACCCGTACACTAACACTGACCCATTCCTGCAAATGTATTTTGACACTAAAACACTTCCGTACCCTCCCCAGTAACCTAAACCTTACCCGGTCGCTAACCCTAACCCTAGCTCTAAATCTAACCCTAACGCCAACCCTACACCTTACCCTAAACAATACCCTAAACCTAAACCGTACACTGACACTAACCAGTGCCCTGAAACGTACCCTGACCCTAACACTTTTCCATACCCTCACCTGCACGCTAAACCTAATCATTAGGTAACCCTAACTGTACACTTAAACCTAACCCTAACACCAACCCTACACCCTATTCTAACCCGTACCCTATATTTAACCCTAACACTAACCCATGCCCTCACACGTACTTTGACACTAAAACGTCTCCATACACTCACATGTACCATAAGCCTTAACCGTTCACTAAACCTATCCCTAACCCTAACGCCAACCCTAACCATTACCCTAACCCATACCCTAATCCTAACCATACATTAACACTAACACGTTTCCTAACACATAACCTGACCCAAATGCTTTTCCGTACCCTCAACAGTACCCTAAAACATACCCGTTCAGTAACCCTAAGCCTAGCCCTAAACCTAACCCTAACCCCAACCCCACACCTTACCCTAAACTGTACGCTAATCCTGACACGTACACTGACACTAACAGGTGTCCTAACACATACCCTGACTCTAAAAGGTTTCCGTACCCTCACCTGTACCCTGAACCTTACTGGTTCACTAACCGTAACCCAAGCCCTAAACATAACGCTAACACCAACCGTACACCATACCATAACCCGTACACTAATCTTGACCCGTACACCAAAATTATGCAATGCCATCACACGTACTTTGACACTAACACGTTTCCGTACACTCATGTACCATAAAACTTACCTGTTCGCTAACTCTAACCCTAGCCCTAAACTTAACCCTAACGCCAACCCTACACATTACCCTAACCCGTACCCTAATCCTAACCCATACACTAACACTACACGTGCCCTAACAGTTACCCTGACCATAACAGTTTTCCGTACACTCACCTGTACCCTAAACCATACCGTTTGCTATCCTTAACCCTAGACCTAAACGTAAAGCTAACCCCATCCCTAAACCTTACCCTAACGCGTACCCAATCCTAACCAGTACACTAACACTAATCCGTGCCTTAACACTTACCCTGACCCTAACACTTTTCCATACCCACACCTGAACCCTAAACCTTACCATTCACTAACCCTAACCCTAGGTCTAAACCTAACCCTAAATGCAACCCCAACCCTACACCTAACCCTAACATGTACCGTAATCCTAATCCTTAAACTAACACTAAGTTGTGCCTTAACACGAACCCTGGCCCTAACGCATTTCCATACGCTCACCTGTACTCTAATGTTACCTATTCGCTAACCCTAACACTAGTCCTAAACCTAAACCTAACCCCAACCCTACACCTTACCCTAACCCATACCCTAATCATAACCCATACACTAACACTAACTCGTGCCCTAACACCTACCCTAACCCTAGCCCTAACCCTACACCTACCCCTAACCCTAACCCTAACACTAACCCTAACACTAACCCTAAACTTTACCATTTGTTAACCATAACCCTAGCCCCAAACCTAAACCTAACTACAACCATACTCCTTACCCTAACACGTACACTAATCTTAACCTGTAGACTAACACTAACCCAATACCACACACGTACTTTGACAATAAGACATTTCCATATGCTCAGCTGTAACCTAAACCTTACGCGTTCACTAAACTTAACCCCACCCCTAACACTAACCATAACGCCAACCCTACCAATTACCCTAACCCGTACCCTAATCCTAACCTGTAAACCCACACTAAACCCTGCCCTAACACGTACCCTGACCCTAACACTTTTCCGTAACCTCACCTGTAACCTACACCTTACCGTTCGCTAACCCTAACCCTAGCCCTAAACCTAGACCAAACCCCAACCGTACACCTTACCATAACCCGTATGCTAATCCTAAGCCATACACTAACACTGACACGTGTCCTAACACATACACTAACCCTAACACTTTTCTGTACCATAACCTGTACCCTAAACCTGACATTTCCCTAACCCTAACAGTAGCCATAAAGCTAACCCTAACCCTAACCCCAACCCTAAACCTTACCCAATCCGTACCCCAATCCTAACCAATATACTAATACTAAGCCATGTCCTGACATGTACCCTGACCCTAAAATTTTCCGTACCCTCACCTGTACCCTAAACCTTACCCATTCGCTAACCCTAACCCTAGCCCTAGCCCTAGCCCTAACCCTAACCCCAACCCTACCCCTTACCCTAACCCGTACCCTAATCCCAACCCATACACTAACATTAACACATGCCCTAACACGTACCCTGACCCTAACACTTTTCCGTATCCTCTCCTGTACCCTAAATCTTACCGTTCGCTAACCCTAACCCTAGCCCTAAACATAACTCTCACACCAACCTCACAGCATACCCTAACCTGTACACTAAACTTAACACGTACCAAAAAACTAACCCATGCCCTCACATGTACTTTGACGGTAAAACGTTTCCGTACGCTCCCGTGTACCGTAAACTTTACCTGTTTGCTAACTCTAACCCTAGCCCTAACCCTAACCATAACAACAACCCTACCCATTTCCCTAACCTGTACCCTAATCCTTACCCGTACACTAACACTAATCCATGCCCTAACACGTACCCTGACCCTAACACTTTTCCATACCCACTCCTGTACCCTAAATCTTACCATTCACTAACCCTAACCCTATGTCTAAACCTAACCCTAACCCCAACCCTACACCTAACCCTAACACGTACCCTAATCCGAATCCGTACACTAACACTAACCTGTGCCCTAACATGAACCCTGACCCTAACTCGTTTCCATAAGCTCACCTGTACCCTAAATGTTACCTATTCGCTAACCCTAACCCCAACCCTACACCTAAACATAACCCCAACCCTACACCTTTCCCTAACCCATACCCTAATCCTGACCCGTACACTAACACTAACCCGTGCCCTAACACGTACCCTGACCCTAACACTTTTCCGTATCCTCTCCAGTACCCTAAATTTTACCGTTCGCTAAACCTAGCCCTTTCCCTAAACATAACGCTAACACCCACCTTACACCATACCCTAACCCATACACTCATCTTACCCCGTACACCAAAATGAAGCATTGCCCGCACATGTACTTTGACACTAACACGTTTCCGTACCCTCCTGTGTACCGACAACCTTACCTGTTCGCTAACACTAACCCTAGGTCTAAGCCTAACACTATCCACAACCCTACACAAAATCCTAAGCCGTACCCTAATCCTAATCCGTACAATAACACTAACCTGTGCCCTAACACGAAGCCTTACCCTAACTCGTTTCCATATGCTTACCTGTACCCTGAATGTTACCTATTCGCTAACCCTAACCCTAACCCTAAACCTAACCCTAACCCCAATCCTACACCTTACCCTAATCCGTACTGTAATCCTAACCCGTACCCTATACTAATCCGTGCCCTGACACATACATGGACCATAACACTTTTCTGTAACCTCACCTGTACCCTAAACCTTACATTTCGCCAACCCTAACCCTAGCCCTAAAGCTAAATCTAACTCCAACACTACACCTTACCCGAACACGTACACTAATCTTAACCCGTACACTAACACTGACCCATTCCCGCAAATGTATTTTGACCCTAAAACATTTCCGTACCCTCCCCTGTAACCTAAACCTTACCCGGTCGCTAACCCTAACCGTAGCTCTAAATCTAACCCTAACGCCAACCCTACACCTTACCCTAAACAATACCCTAAACCTAAACCGTACACTGACACTAACCAGTGCCCTGAAACGTACCCTGACCCTAACACTTTTCCATACCCTCACCTGCACGCTAAACCTAATCATTAGGTAACCCTAACTGTAGACTTAAACCTAACCCTTACACCAACCCTACACCCTATTCTAACCCGTACCTTATATTTAACCCTAACACTAACCCATGCCCTCACACGTACTTTGACACTAAAACGTCTCCATACACTCACATGTACCATAAGCCTTAACCGTTCACTAAACCTATCCCTAACCCTAACGCCATCCCTAACCATTACCCTAACCCATACCCTAATGCTAACCATACATTAACACTAACACGTTTCCTAACACATAACCTGACCCAAATGCTTTTCCGTACCCTCAACTGTACCCTAAAACTTACCCGTTCACTAACCCTAAGCCTAGCCCTAAACCTAACCCTAACCCCAACCCCACACCTTACCCTAAACTGTACGCTAATCCTGACACGTACACTGACACTAACAGGTGTCCTAACACATACCCTGACTCTAAAAGTTTTCCGTAGCCTCACCTGTACCCTGAACCTTACTGGTTCACTAACCATAAACCTAGCCCTAAACATAACGCTGAAACCAACCCTACACCATACCCTAACCCGTACACTAATCTTGACCCGTACACCAAAATTATGCAATGCCATCACACGTACTTTGACACTAACACGTTTCCGTACACTCATGTACCATAAAACTTACCTGTTCGCTAACTCTAACCCTAGCCCTAAACTTAACCCTAACGCCAACCCTACACATTACCCTAACCCGTACCCTAATCCTAACCCATACACTAACACTACACGTGCCCTAACAGGTACCCTGACCATAACAGTTTTCCGTACACTCACCTGTACCCTAAACCATACCGTTTGCTATCCTTAACCCTAGACCTAAACGTAAAGCTAACCCCATCCCTAAACCTTACCCTAACGCGTACCCAATCCTAACCAGTACACTAACACTAATCCGTGCCTTAACACTTACCCTGACCCTAACACTTTTCCATACCCACACCTGAACCCTAAACCTTACCATTCACTAACCCTAACCCTAGGTCTAAACCTAACCCTAAACGCAACCCCAACCCTACACCTAACCCTAACATGTACCGTAATCCTAATCCTTAAACTAACACTAAGCTGTGCCCTAACACGAACCCTGGCCCTAACGCATTTCCATACGCTCAACTGTACTCTAATTTTACCTATTCGCTAACCCTAACACTAGCCCTAAACCTAAACCTAGCCCCAACCCTACACCTTACCCTAACCCATACCCTAATCATAACCCATACACTAACACTAACTCGTGCCCTAACACCTACCCTAACCCTACACCTAACCCTACCCCTAATCCTAACCCTAACCCTAATACTAACCCTAAACTTTACCATTTGTTAACCATAACCCTAGCCCCAAACCTAAACCTAACTACAACCCTACTCCTTACCCTAACACGTACACTAATCTTAACCCGTACACTAACACTAACCCAATACCGCACACGTACTTTGACAATAAGACATTTCCATATGCTCAGCTGTAACCTAAACCTTACGCATTCACTAAACTTAACCCCACCCCTAACATTAACCATAACGCCAACCCTACCAATTACCCTAACCCGTACCCTAATCCTAACCTGTAAACCCACACTAAACCCTGCCCTAACACGTATCCTGACCCTAACACTTTTCCGAACCTTACCTGTAACCTACACATTACTGTTCGCTAACCCTAACCCTAGCCCTAAACGTAGACCAAACCCCAACCGTACACCTTACCCTAACCCGTATGCTAATCCTAAGCCATACACTAACACTGACACGTGTCCTAACACATACACTAACCCTAACACTTTTCTGTACCATCACCTGTACCCTAAACCTGACATTTCGCTAACCCTAACCCTAGCCATAAAGCGAGGTCTAACCCTAACCCCAACCCTAAACCTTACCCAAACCGTACCCTAATCCTAACAAGTATAGTAATACTAAGCCATGTCCTGACACGTACCCTGACCCTAACACTTTTCCGTACCCTCACCTGTACCCTAAACCTTACCCATTCGCTAACCCTAACCCTAGCCCTAGCCCTAGCCCTAACCCTAACCCCAACTCTACCCCTTACCCTCACCCGTACCCTAATCCCAACCCATACACTAACATTAACCCATGCCCTAACACGTACCCTGACCCTAACACTTTTCCGTATCCTCTCATGTACCCTAAATCTTACAGTTCGCTAACCCTAACCCTAGCCCTAAACATAACTCTCACACCAACCTCACAGCATAACCTAACCTGTACACTAAACTTAACCCGTACAAAAAAACTAACCCATGCCCTCACATGTACTTTGACGGTAACACGTTTCCGTACGCTCCCGTGTACCGTAAACCTTACCCGTTTGCTAACTCTAACCCTAGCTCTAACCCTAACCATAACAACAACCCTACCCATTTCCCTAACCTGTACCCTAATCCTTACCCGTACACTAACACTAATCCATGCCCTAACACGTACCCTGAGCCTAACACTTTTCCATACCCACTCCTGTACCCTAAATCTTACCATTCACTAACCCTAAACCTATGTCTAAACCTAACCCTAACCCCAACCCTACACCTAACCCTAACACGTACCTTAATCCGAATCCGTACACTAACACTAACCTGTGCCCTAACATGAACCCTGACCCTAACTCGTTTCCATAAGCTCACCTGTACCCTAAATGTTACCTATTCACTAAGCTTAACCCCAACCCTACACCTAAACATAACCCCAACCCTACACCTTTCCCTAACCCATACCCTAATCATAACCCATACACTAACACTAACTCGTGCCCTAACACCTCCCCTAACCCTACCCCTAATCCTACCCCTAACCCTAACCCTAACCCTAACACTAACCCTAACACTAACCCTAAACTTTACCATTTGTTAACCATAACCCAAGCCCCAAACCTAAACCTAACTACAACCCTACTCCTTACCCTAACACGTACACTAATCTTAACCCGTACACTAACACTAACCCAATACCGCACACGTACTTTGACAATAAGACATTTCCATATGCTCAGCTGTAACCTAAACCTTACGCATTTACTAAACTTAACCCCACCCCTAACACTAACCATAACGCCAACCCTACCAATTACTCTAACCCGTACCCTAATCCTAACCTGTAAACCCACACTAAACCCTGCCCTAACACGTACCCTGACCCTAACACTTTTCCGTAACCTAACCTGTAACCTACACCTTACCGTTCGCTAACCCTAACCCTAGCCCTAAACCTAGACCAAACCCCAACCGTACACCTTACCATAACCCGTATGCTAATCCTAAGCCATACACTAACACTGACACGTGTCCTAACACATACACTAACACTAACACTTTTCTGTACCATCACCTGTACCCTAAACCTGACATTTCGCTAACCCTAACCCTAGCCATAAAGCTAACCCTAACCCTAAACCCAACCCTAAACCTTACCCAAACCGTACCCTAATCCTAACCAGTATACTAATACTAAGCCATGTCCTGACATGTACCCTGACCCTAACACTTTTCCATACCCTCACCTGTACCCTAAAACTTACCCATTCGCTAACCCTAACCTTAGCCCTAGCCCTAGCCCTAACCCTAACCCCAACCCTACCCCTTACCCTCATCCGTACCCTAATCCCAACCCATACACTAACATTAACCCATGCCCTAACACGTACCCTGACCCTAACACTTTTCCATATCCTCTCCTGTACCCTATATCTTACAGTTCGCTAAACCTAACCCTAGCCCTAAACATAACTCTCACTCTAACCTCACAGCATACCCTAACCTGTACACTAAACTTAACCCGTACAAAAAAACTAACCCATGCCCTCACATGTACTTTGACGGTAACACGTTTCCGTACGCTTCCGTGTACCGTAAACCTTACCCGTTTGCTAACTCTAACCCTAGCCCTAAACCTAACCATAACAACAACCCTACACATTTCCCTAACCTGTACCCTAATCCTTACCCGTACACTAACACTAATCCATGCCCTAACACGTACCCTGACCCTAACACTTTTCCATACCCACTCCTGTACCCTAAATCTTACCATTCACTAACCCTAACCCTATGTCTAAACCTAACCCTAACCCCAACCCTAAACCTAACCCTAACACGTACCCTAATCCGAATCCGTACACTAACACTAAAATGTGCCCTAACATGAACCCTGACCCTAACTCATTTCCATAAGCTCACCTGTACCCTAAATGTTACCTATTCGCTAACCCTAACCCCAACCCTACACTTAAACATAACCCCAACCCTACACCTTTCCCTAACCCATACCCTAATCCTGACCCGTACACTAACACTAACCCGTGCCCTAACACGTGCCCTGACCCTAACCCTTTTCCGTATCCTCTCCAGTACCCTAAATCTTACCGTTCGCTAAACCTAGCCCTTTCCCTAAACATAACGCTAACACCCACCTTACACCATACACTAACCCATACACTAATCTTACCCCGTACACCAAAATGAAGCAATGCCCTCACATGTACTTTGACACTAACACGTTTCCGTACCCTCCTGTGTACCGACAACCTTACCTGTTCGCTAACACTAACCCTAGGTCTAAGCCTAACACTATCCACAACCCTACACAAAATCCTAAGCCGTGCCCTAATCCTAATCCGTACAATAACACTAACCTGTGCCCTAACACCAAGCCTGACCCTAACTCGTTTCCATATGCTTACCTGTACCCTGAATGTTACCTATTCGCTAACCCTAACCCTAACCCAAAACCTAACCCTAACCCCAATCCTACACCTAACCCTAATCCGTACTGAAATCCTAACACGTACCCTATACTAATCCGTGCCCTGACACATACATGGACCATAACACTTTTCTGTAACCTCACCTGCACCCTAAACCTTACATTTCGCCAACACTAACCCTAGCCCTAAAGCTAAATCTAACTCCAACCCTACACCTTACCCTAACACGTACACTAATCTTAACCCGTACACTAACACTGACCCATTCCTGCAAATGTATTTTGACACTAAAACACTTCCGTACCCTCCCCAGTAACCTAAACCTTACCCGGTCGCTAACCCTAACCCTAGCTCTAAATCTAACCCTAACGCCAACCCTACACCTTACCCTAAACAATACCCTAAACCTAAACCGTACACTGACACTAACCAGTGCCCTGAAACGTACCCTGACCCTAACACTTTTCCATACCCTCACCTGCACGCTAAACCTAATCATTAGGTAACCCTAACTGTAGACTTAAACCTAACCCTAACACCAACCCTACACCCTATTCTAACCCGTACCTTATATTTAACCCTAACACTAACCCATGCCCTCACACGTACTTTGACACTAAAACGTCTCCATACACTCACATGTACCATAAGCCTTAACCGTTCACTAAACCTATCCCTAACCCTAACGCCAACCCTAACCATTACCCTAACCCATACCCTAATCCTAACCATACATTAACACTAACACGTTTCCTAACACATAACCTGACCCAAATGCTTTTCCGTACCCTCAACAGTACCCTAAAACATACCCGTTCAGTAACCCTAAGCCTAGCCCTAAACCTAACCCTAACCCCAACCCCACACCTTACCCTAAACTGTACGCTAATCCTGACACGTACACTGACACTAACAGGTGTCCTAACACATACCCTGACTCTAAAAGGTTTCCGTACCCTCACCTGTACCCTGAACCTTACTGGTTCACTAACCGTAACCCAAGCCCTAAACATAACGCTAACACCAACCGTACACCATACCATAACCCGTACACTAATCTTGACCCGTACACCAAAATTATGCAATGCCATCACACGTACTTTGACACTAACACGTTTCCGTACACTCATGTACCATAAAACTTACCTGTTCGCTAACTCTAACCCTAGCCCTAAACTTAACCCTAACGCCAACCCTACACATTACCCTAACCCGTACCCTAATCCTAACCCATACACTAACACTACACGTGCCCTAACAGTTACCCTGACCATAACAGTTTTCCGTACACTCACCTGTACCCTAAACCATACCGTTTGCTATCCTTAACCCTAGACCTAAACGTAAAGCTAACCCCATCCCTAAACCTTACCCTAACGCGTACCCAATCCTAACCAGTACACTAACACTAATCCGTGCCTTAACACTTACCCTGACCCTAACACTTTTCCATACCCACACCTGAACCCTAAACCTTACCATTCACTAACCCTAACCCTAGGTCTAAACCTAACCCTAAATGCAACCCCAACCCTACACCTAACCCTAACATGTACCGTAATCCTAATCCTTAAACTAACACTAAGTTGTGCCTTAACACGAACCCTGGCCCTAACGCATTTCCATATGCTCACCTGTACTCTAATGTTACCTATTCGCTAACCCTAACACTAGTCCTAAACCGAAACCTAACCCCAACCCTACACCTTACCCTAACCCATACCCTAATCATAACCCATACACTAACACTAACTCGTGCCCTAACACCTACCCTAACCCTAGCCCTAACCCTACACCTACCCCTAACCCTAACCCTAACACTAACCCTAACACTAACCCTAAACTTTACCATTTGTTAACCATAACCCTAGCCCCAAACCTAAACCTAACTACAACCATACTCCTTACCCTAACACGTACACTAATCTTAACCTGTAGACTAACACTAACCCAATACCGCACACGTACTTTGACAATAAGACATTTCCATATGCTCAGCTGTAACCTAAACCTTACGCGTTCACTAAACTTAACCCCACCCCTAACACTAACCATAACGCCAACCCTACCAATTACCCTAACCCGTATCCTAATCCTAACCTGTAAACCCACACTAAACCCTGCCCTAACACGTACCCTGACCCTAACACTTTTCCGTAACCTCACCTGTAACCTACACCTTACCGTTCGCTAACCCTAACCCTAGCCCTAAACCTAGACCAAACCCCAACCGTACACCTTACCATAACCCGTATGCTAATCATAAGCCATACACTAACACTGACACGTGTCCTAACACATACACTAACCCTAACACTTTTCTGTACCATCACCTGTACCCTAAACCTGACATTTCCCTAACCCTAGCCATAAAGCTAACCCTAACCCTAACCCCAACCCTAAACCTTACCCAATCCGTACCCTAATCCTAACCAATATACTAATACTAAGCCATGTCCTGACACGTACCCTGACCCTAAAACTTTTCCGTACCCTCACCTGTACCCTAAACCTTACCTATTCGCTAACTCTAACCCTAGCCCTAGCCCTAGCCCTAAACCTAACCCCAACCCTACCCCTTACCCTAACCCGTACCCTAATCCCAACCCATACACTAACATTAACACATGTCCTAACACGTACCCTGACCCTAACACTTTTCCGTATCCTCTCCTGTACCCTAAATCTTACCGTTCGCTAACCCTAACCCTAGCCCTAAACATAACTCTCACACCAACCTCACAGCATACCCTAACCTGTACACTAAACTTAACCCGTACCAAAAAACTAACCCATGCCTTCACATGTTCTTTGACGGTAACACGTTTCCGTACGCTCCCGTGTACCGTAAACCTTACCCGTTTGCTAACTCTAACCCTAGCCCTAACCCTAACAATAACAACAACCCTACCCATTTCCCTAAACTGTACCCTAATCCTTACCCGTACACTAACACTAATCCATGCCCTAACACGTACCCTGACCCTAACACTTTTCCATACCCACTCCTGTACCCTAAATCTTACCATTCACTAACCCTAACCCTATGTCTAAACCTAACCGTAACCCCAACCCTACACCTAACCCTAACACGTACCCTAATCCGAATCCGTACACTAACACTAACCTGTGCCCTAACATGAACCCTGACCCTAACTCGTTTCCATAAGCTCACCTGTACCCTAAATGTTACCTATTCGCTAACCCTAACCCCAAACCTACACCTAAACATAACCCCAACCCTACACCTTTCCCTAACCCATACCCTATTCCTGACCCGTACACTAACACTAACCCGTGCCCTAACACGTACCCTGACCCTAACACTTTTCCGTATCCTCTCCAGTACCCTAAATCTTACCGTTCGCTAAACCTAGCCCTTTCCCTTAACATAACGCTAACACCCACCTTACACCATACCCTAACCCATACACTAATCTTACCCCGTACACCAAAATGAAGCAATGCCCTCACATGTACTTTGACACTAACACGTTTCTGTACCCTCCTGTGTACCGACAACCTTACCTGTTCGCTAACACTAACCCTAGGTCTAAGCCTAACACTATCCACAACCCTACACAAAATCCTAAGCCGTACCCTAATCCTAATCCGTACAATAACACTAACCTGTGCCCTAACACGAAGCCTTACCCTAACTCGTTTCCATATGCTTACCTGTACCCTGAATGTTACCTATTCGCTAACCCTAACCCTAACCCTAAACCTATCCCTAACCCCAATCCTACACCTTACCCTAATCCGTACTGTAATCCTAACCCGTACCCTATACTAATCCGTGCCCTGACACATACATGGACCATAACACTTTTCTGTAACCTCACCTGTACCCTAAACCTTACATTTCGCCAACCCTAACCCTAGCCCTAAAGCTAAATCTAACTCCAACACTACACCTTACCCGAACACGTACACTAATCTCAACCCGTACACTAACACTGACCCATTCCCGCAAATGTATTTTGACCCTAAAACATTTCCGTACCCTCCCCTGTAACCTAAACCTTACCCGGTCGCTAACCCTAACCCTAGCTCTAAATCTAACCCTAACTCCAACCCTACACCTTACCCTAAACAATACCCTAAACCTAAACCGTACACTGACACTAACCAGTGCCCTGAAACGTACCCTGACCCTAACACTTTTCCATATCCTCACCTGCACGCTAAACCTAATCGTTAGGTAACCCTAACTGTAGACTTAAACCTAACCCTAACACCAAACCTACACCCTATTCTAACCCGTACCCTATATTTAACCCTAACACAAACCCATGCCCTCACACGTACTTTGACACTAAAACGTCTCCATACACTCACATGTACCATAAGCCTTAACCGTTCACTAAACCTATCCCTAACCTTAACGCCAACCCTAACCATTACCCTAACCCATACCCTAATCCTAACCATACATTAACACTAACACGTTTCCTAACACATAACCTGACCCAAATGCTTTTCCGTACCCTCAACTGTACCCTAAAACTTACCCGTTCACTAACCCTAAGCCTAGCCCAAACCTAACCCTAACCCCAACCCCACACCTTACCCTAAATTGTACGCTAATCCTGACACGTACACTGACACTAACAGGTGTCCTAACACATACCCTGACTCTAAAAGTTTTCCGTACCCTCACCTGTACCCTGAACCTTACTGGTTCACTAACCGTAACCCTAGCCCTAAACATAACGCTAACACCAACCCTACACCATACCCTAACCCGTACACTAATCTTGACCCGTACACCAAAATTATGCAATGCCATCACACGGACTTTGACACTAACACGTTTCCGTACACTCATGTACCATAAAACTTACCTGTTCGCTAACTCTAACCCTAGCCCTAAACTTAACCCTAACGCCAACCCTACACATTACCCTAACCCGTACCCTAATCCTAACCCATACACTAACACTACACGTGCCCTAACAGGTACCCTGACCATAACAGTTTTCTGTACACTCACCTGTACCCTAAACCATACCGTTTGCTATCCTTAACCCTAGACCTAAACGTAAATCTAACCCCACCCCTAAACCTTACCCTAACGCGTACCCAATCCTAACCAGTACACTAACACTAATCCGTGCCTTAACACTTACCCTGACCCTAACACTTTTCCATACCCACACCTGAACCCTAAACCTTACCATTCACTAACCCTAACCCTAGGTATAAACCTAACCCTAAACGCAACCCCAACCCTACACCTAACCCTAACATGTACCGTAATCCTAATCCTTAAACTAACACTAAGCTGTGCCCTAACACGAACCCTGGCCCTAACGCATTTCCATACGCTCACCTGTACTCTAATGTTACCTATTCGCTAACCCTAACACTAGTCCTAAACCTAAACCTAACCCCAACCCTACACCTTACCCTAACCCATACCCTAATCATAACCCATACACTAACACTAACTCGTGCCCTAACACCTACCCTAACCCTACCCCTATCCCTACCCCTACCCCTAACCCTAACCCTAACACTAACCCTAACACTAACCCTAAACTTTACCATTTGTTAACCATAACCCTAGCCCCAAACCTAAACCTAACTACAACCCTACTCCTTACCCTAACACGTACACTAATCTTAACCTGTAGACTAACACTAACCCAATACCGCACACGTACTTTGACAATAAGACATTTCCATATGCTCAGCTGTAATCTAAACCTTACGCGTTCACTAAACTTAACCCCACCCCTAACACTAACCATAACGCCAACCCTACCAATTACCCTAACCCGTACCCTAATCCTAACCTGTAAACCCACACTAAACCCTGCCCTAACACGTACCCTGACCCTAACACTTTTCCGTAACCTCACCTGTAACCTACACCTTACCATTCGCTAACCCTAACCCTAGCCCTAAACCTAGACCAAACCCCAACCGTACACCTTACCCTAACCCGTATGCTAATCCTAAGCCATACACTAACACTGACACGTGTCCTAACACATACACTAACCCTAACACTTTTCTGTACCATCACCTGTACCCTAAACCTGACATTTCCCTAACCCTAACCCTAGCCATAAAGCTAACCCTAACCCTAACCCCAACCCTAAACCTTACCCAATCCGGACCCTAATCCTAACCAATATACTAATACTAAGCCATGTCCTGACACGTACCCTGACCCTAAAACTTTTCCGTACCCTCACCTGTACCCTAAACCTTACCCATTCGCTAACCCTAACCCTAGCCCTAGCCCTAGCCCTAACCCTAACCCCAAACCTACCCCTTACCCTAACCCGTACCCTAATCCCAACCCATACACTAACATTAACACATGCCCTAACACGTACCCTGACCCTAACACTTTTCCGTATCCTCTCCTGTACCCTAAATCTTACCGTTCGCTAACCCTAACCCTAGCCCTAAACATAACTCTCACACCAACCTCACAGCATACCCTAACCTGTACACTAAACTTAACCCGTACCAAAAAACTAACCCATGCCCTCACATGTACTTTGACGGTAACACGTTTCCGTACGCTCCCGTGTACCGTAAACCTTACCCGTTTGCTAACTCTAACCCTAGCCCTAACCCTAACCATAACAACAACCCTACCCCTTTCCCTAACCTGTACCCTAATCCTTACCCGTACACTAACACTAATCAATGCCCTAACACGTACCCTGACCCTAACACTTTTCCATACCCACTCCTGTACCCTAAATCTTACCATTCACTAACCCTAACCCTATGTCTAAACCTAACCCTAACCCCAACCCTACACCTAACCCTAACACGTACCCTAATCCGAATCCGTACACTAACACTAACTTGTGCCCTAACATGAACCCTGACCCTAACTCGTTTCCATAAGCTCACCTGTACCCTAAATGTTACCTATTCGCTAACCCTAACCCCAACCCTACACCTAAACATAACCCCAACCCTACACCTTTCCCTAAGCCATACCCTAATCCTGACCCGTACACTAACACTAACCCGTGCCCTAACACGTACCCTGACCCTAACACTTTTCCGTATCCTCTCCATTACCCTAAATCCTACCGTTCGCTAAACCTAGCCCTTTCCCTAAACATAACGCTAACACCCACCTTACACCATAGCCTAACCCATACACTCATCTTACCCCGTACACCAAAATGAAGCAATGCCCTCACATGTACTTTGACACTAACACGTTTCCGTACCCTCCTGTGTACCGACAACCTTACCTGTTCGCTAACACTAACCCTAGGTCTAAGCCTAACACTATCCACAACCCTACACAAAATCCTAAGCCGTACCCTAATCCTAATCCGTACAATAACACTAACCTGTGCCCTAACACGAAGCCTTACCCTAACTCGTTTCCATATGCTTACCTGTACCCTGAATGTTACCTATTCGCTAACCCTAACCCTAACCCTAAACCTAAGCCTAACCCCAATCCTACACCTTACCCTAATCCGTACTGTAATCCTAACCCGTACCCTATACTAATCCGTGCCCTGACACATACATGGACCATAACACTTTTCTGTAACCTCACCTGTACCCTAAACCTTACATTTCGCCAACCCTAACCCTAGCCCTAAAGCTAAATCTAACTCCAACACTACACCTTACCCGAACACGTACACTAATCTCAACCCGTACACTAACACTGACCCATTCCCGCAAATGTATTTTGACCCTAAAACATTTCCGTACCCTCCCCTGTAACCTAAAGCTTACCCGGTCGCTAACCCTAACCCTAGCTCTAAATCTAACCCTAACTCCAACCCTACACCTTATCCTAAACAATACCCTAAACCTAAACCGTACACTGACACTAACCAGTGCCCTGAAACGTACCCTGACCCTAACACTTTTCCATATCCTCACCTGCACGCTAAACCTAATCGTTAGGTAACCCTAACTGTAGACTTAAACCTAACCCTAACACCAACCCTACACCCTATTCTAACCCGTACCCTATATTTAACCCTAACACAAACCCATGCCCTCACACGTACTTTGACACTAAAACGTCTCCATACACTCACATGTACCATAAGCCTTAACCGTTCACTAAACCTATCCCTAACCTTAACGCCAACCCTAACCATTACCCTAACCCATACCCTAATCCTAACCATACATTAACACTAACACGTTTCCTAACACATAACCTGACCCAAATGCTTTTCCGTACCCTCAACTGTACCCTAAAACTTACCCGTTCACTAACCCTAAGCCTAGCCCTAAACCTAACCCTAACCCCAACCCCACACCTTACCCTAAACTGTACGCTAATCCTGACACGTACACTGACACTAACAGGTGTCCTAACACATACCCTGACTCTAAAAGGTTTCCGTACCCTCACCTGTACCCTGAACCTTACTGGTTCACTAACCGTAACCCTAGCCCTAAACATAACGCTAACACCAACCCTACACCATACCCTAACCCGTACACTAATCTTGACCCGTACACCAAAATTATGCAATGCCATCACACGTACTTTGACACTAACACGTTTCCGTACACTCATGTGCCATAAAACTTACCTGTTCGCTAACTCTAACCCTAGCCCTAAACTTAACCCTAACGCCAACCCTACACATTACCCTAACCCGTACCCTAATCCTAACCCATACACTAACACTACACGTGCCCTAACAGGTACCCTGACGATAACAGTTTTCCGTACACTCACCTGTACCCTAAACCATACCGTTTGCTATCCTTAACCCTAGACCTAAACGTAAAGCTAACCCCATCCCTAAACCTTACCCTAACGCGTACCCAATCCTAACCAGTACACTAACACTAATCCGTGCCTTAACACTTACCCTGACCCTAACACTTTTCCATACCCACTCCTGTACCCTAAATCTTACCATTCACTAACCCTAACCCTATGTCTAAACCTAACCGTAACCCCAACCCTACACCTAACCCTAACACGTACCCTAATCCGAATCCGTACACTAACACTAACCTGTGCCCTAACATGAACCCTGACCCTAACTCGTTTCCATAAGCTCACCTGTACCCTAAATGTTACCTATTCGCTAACCCTAACCCCAACCCTACACCTAAACATAACCCCAACCCTACACCTTTCCCTAACCCATACCCTAATCCTGACCCGTACGCTAACACTAACCCGTGTCCTAACACGTACCCTGACCCTAACACTTTTCCGTATCCTCTCCAGTACCCTAAATCTTACCGTTCGCTAAACCTAGCCCTTTCCCTAAACATAACGCTAACACCCACCTTACACCATACCCTAACCCATACACTAATCTTACCCCGTACACCAAAATGAAGCAATGCCCTCACATGTACTTTGACACTAACACGTTTCTGTACCCTCCTGTGTACCAACAACCTTACCTGTTCGCTAACACTAACCCTAGGTCTAAGCCTAACACTATCCACAACCCTACACAAAATCCTAAGCCGTACCCTAATCCTAATCCGTACAATAACACTAACCTGTGCCCTAACACGAAGCCTTACCCTAACTCGTTTCCATATGCTTACCTGTACCCTGAATGTTACCTATTCGCTAACCCTAACCCTAACCCTAAACCTATCCCTAACCCCAATCCTACACCTTACCCTAATCCGTACTGTAATCCTAACCCGTACCCTATACTAATCCGTGCCCTGACACATACATGGACCATAACACTTTTCTGTAACCTCACCTGTACCCTAAACCTTACATTTCGCCAACCCTAACCCTAGCCCTAAAGCTAAATCTAACTCCAACACTACACCTTACCCGAACACGTACACTAAACTCAACCCGTACACTAACACTGACCCATTCCCGCAAATGTATTTTGACCCTAAAACATTTCCGTACCCTCCCCTGTAACCTAAAGCTTACCCGGTCGCTAACCCTAACCCTAGCTCTAAATCTAACCCTAACTCCAACCCTACACCTTACCCTAAACAATACCCTAAACCTAAACCGTACACTGACACTAACCAGTGCCCTGAAACGTACCCTGACCCTAACACTTTTCCATATCCTCACCTGCACGCTAAACCTAATCGTTAGGTAACCCTAACTGTAGACTTAAACCTAACCCTAACACCAACCCTACACCCTATTCTAACCCGTACCCTATATTTAACCCTAACACAAACCCATGCCCTCACACGTACTTTGACACTAAAACGTCTCCATACACTCACATGTACCATAAGCCTTAACCGTTCACTAAACCTATCCCTAACCTTAACGCCAACCCTAACCATTACCCTAACCCATACCCTAATCCTAACCATACATTAACACTAACACGTTTCCTAACACATAACCTGACCCAAATGCTTTTCCGTACCCTCAACTGTACCCTAAAACTTACCCGTTCACTAACCCTAAGCCTAGCCCTAAACCTAACCCTAACCCCAACCCCACACCTTACCCTAAACTGTACGCTAATCCTGACACGTACACTGACACTAACAGGTGTCCTAACACATACCCTGACTCTAAAAGGTTTCCGTACCCTCACCTGTACCCTGAACCTTACTGGTTCACTAACCGTAACCCTAGCCCTAAACATAACGCTAACACCAACCCTACACCATACCCTAACCCGTACACTAATCTTGACCCGTACACCAAAATTATGCAATGCCATCACACGTACTTTGACACTAACACGTTTCCGTACACTCATGTGCCATAAAACTTACCTGTTCGCTAACTCTAACCCTAGCCCTAAACTTAACCCTAACGCCAACCCTACACATTACCCTGACCCGTACCCTAATCCTAACCCATACACTAACACTACACGTGCCCTAACAGGTACCCTGACCATAACAGTTTTCCGTACACTCACCTGTACCCTAAACCATACCGTTTGCTATCCTTAACCCTAGACCTAAACGTAAAGCTAACCCCATCCCTAAACCTTACCCTAACGCGTACCCAATCCTAACCAGTACACTAACACTAATCCGTGCCTTAACACTTACCCTGACCCTAACACTTTTCCATACCCACACCTGAACCCTAAACCTTACCATTCACTAACCCTAACCCTAGGTCTAAACCTAACCCTAAATGCAACCCCAACCCTACACCTAACCCTAACATGTACCGTAATCCTAATCCTTAAACTAACACTAAGCTGTGCCCTAAAACGAACCCTGGCCCTAACGCATTTCCATACGCTCACCTGTACTCTAATGTTACCTATTCGCTAACCCTAACACTAGTCCTAAACCTAAACCTAACCCCAAACCTACACCTTATCCTAACCCATACCCTAATCATAACCCATACACTAACACTAAATCATGCCCTAACACCTACCCTAACCCTACCCCTAACCCTACCCCTACCCCTAACCCTAACCCTAACACTAACCCTAACACGAACCCTAAACTTTACCATTTGTTAACTATAACCCTAGCCCCAAACCTAAACCTAACTACAACCCTACTCCTTGCCCTAACACGTACACTAGTATTAACCTGTAGACTAACACTAACCCAATACCGCACATGTACTTTGACAATAAGACATTTCCATATGCTCAGCTGTAACCTAAACCTTACGCGTTCACTAAACTTAACCCCACCGCTAACACTAACCATAACGCCAACCCTACCAATTACCCTAACCCGTACCCTAATCCTAACCTGTAAACCCACACTAAACCCTGCCCTAACACGTACCCTGACCCTAACACTTTTCCGTATCCTCACCTGTAACCTACACCTTACCGTTCGCTAACCCTAACCCTAGCCCTAAACCTAGACCAAACCCCAAACGTACACCTTACCATAACCCGTATGCTAATCCTAAGCCATACACTAACACTGACACGTGTCCTAACACATACACTAACCCTAACACTTTTCTGTACCATCACCTGTACCCTAAACCTGACATTTCCCTAACCCTAGCCATAAAGCTAACCATAACCCTAACCCCAACCCTAAACCTTACCCAATCCGTACCCTAATCCTAACCAATATACTAATACTAAGCCATGTCCTGACACGTACCCTGACCCTAAAACTTTTCCGTACCCTCACCTGTACCCTAAACCTTACCCATTCGCTAACTCTAACCCTAGCCCTAGCCCTAGCCCTAAACCTAACCCCAACCCTACCCCTTACCCTAACCCGTACCCTAATCCCAACCCATACACTAACATTAACACATGTCCTAACACGTACCCTGACCCTAACACTTTTCCGTATCCTCTCCTGTACCTTAAATCTTACCGTTCGCTAACCCTAACCCTAGCCCTAAACATAACTCTCACACCAACCTCACAGCATACCCTAACCTGTACACTAAACTTAACCCGTACCAAAAAACTAACCCATACCCTCACATGTACTTTGACGGTAACACGTTTCCGTACGCTCCCGTGTACCGTAAACCTTACCCGTTTGCTAACTCTAACCCTAGCCCTAACCCTAACCATAACAACAACCCTACCCATTTCCCTAACCTGTACCCTAATCCTTACCCGTACACTAACACTAATCCATGCCCTAACACGTACCCTGACCCTAACACTTTTCCATACCCACTCCTGTACCCTAAATCTTACCATTCACTAACCCTAACCCTATGTCTAAACCTAACCCTAACCCCAACCCTACACCTAACCCTAACACGTACCCTAATCCGAATCCGTACACTAACACTAACCTGTGCCCTAACATGAACCCTGACCCTAACTCGTTTCCATAAGCTCACCTGTACCCTAAATGTTACCTATTCGCTAACCCTAACCCCAACCCTACACCTAAACATAACCCCAACCCTACACCTTTCCCTAACCCATACCCTAATCCTTACCCGTACACTAACACTAATCAATGCCCTAACACATACCCTGACCCTAACACTTTTCCATACCCACTCCTGTACCCTAAATCTTACCATTCACTAACCCTAACCCTATGTCTAAACCTAACCCTAACCCCAACCCTACACCTAACCCTAACACGTACCCTAATCCGAATCCGTACACTAAACTAACCTGTGCCCTAACATGAACCCTGACCCTAACTCGTTTCCATAAGCTCACCTGTACCCTAAATGTTACCTATTCGCTAACCCTAACCCCAACCCTACACCTAAACATAACCCCAACCCTACACCTTTCCCTAACCCATACCCTAATCCTGAACCGTACACTAACACTAACCCGTGCCCTAACACGTACCCTGACCCTAACACTTTTCCGTATCCTCTCCAGTACCCTAAATCTTACCGTTCGCTAAACCTAGCCCTTTCCCTAAACATAACGCTAACACCCACCTTACACCATACACTAACCCATACACTAATCTTACCCCGTACACCAAAATGAAGCAATGCCCTCACATGTACTTTGACACTAACACGTTTCCGTACCCTCCTGTGTACCGACAACCTTACCTGTTCGCTAACACTAACCCTAGGTCTAAGCCTAACACTATCCACAACCCTACACAAAATCCTAAGCCGTACCCTAATCCTAATCCGTACAATAACACTAACCTGTGCCCTAACACCAAGCCTGACCCTAACTCGTTTCCATATGCTTACCTGTACCCTGAATGTTACCTATTCGCTAACCCTAACCCTAACCCTAAACCTAACCCTAACCCCAATCCTACACCTTACCCTAATCCGTACTGTAATCCTAACCCGTACCCTATACTAATCCGTGCCCTGACACATACATGGACCATAACACTTTTCTGTAACCTCACCTGTACCCTAAACCTTACATTTCGCCAACCCTAACCCTAGCCCTAAAGCTAAATCTAACTCCAACACTACACCATACCCTAACATGTACACTAATCTTAACCCGTACACTAACACTGACCCATTCCCGCAAATGTATTTTGACCCTAAAATATTTCCGTACCCTCCCCTGTAACCTAAACCTTACCCGGTCGCTAACCCTAACCCTAGCTCTAAATCTAACCCTAACGCCAACCCTACACCTTACCCTAAACAATACCCTAAACCTAAACCGTACACTGACACTAACCAGTGCCCTGAAACGTACCCTGCCCCTAACACTTTTCCATACCCTCACCTGCACGCTAAACCTAATCGTTAGGTACCCCTAACTGTAGACTTAAACCTAACCCTAACACCAAACCTACACCCTATTCTAACCCGTACCCTATATTTAACCCTAACACGAACCCATGCCCTCAAACGTACTTTGACACTAAATCGTCTCCGTACACTCACATGTACCATAAGCCTTAACTGTTCACTAAACGTATCCCTAACCCTAACGCCAACCCTATCCATTACCCTAACCCATACCCTAATCCTAACAATACATTAACTCTAACACGTTTCCTAACACATAACCTGACCCAAATGGTTTTCCGTACCCTCAACTGTACCCTAAAACTTACCCGTTCACTAACCCTAAGCCTAGCCCTAAACCTAACCCTAACCCCAACCCCACACCTTACCCTAAACTGTACGCTAATCCTGACACGTACACTGACACTAACAGGTGTCCTAACACATACCCTGACTCTAAAAGGTTTCCGTACCCTCACCTGTATCCTGAACCTTACTGGTTCACTAACCGTAACCCTAGCCCTAAACATAACGCTAACACCAACCCTACACCATACCCTAACCCGTACACTAATCTTGACCCGTACACCAAAATTATGCAATGCCATCACACGTACTTTGACACTAACACGTTTCCGTACACTCATGTACCATAAAACTTACCTGTTCGCTGACTCTAACCCTAGCCCTAAACTTAACCCTAACGCCAACCCTACACATTACCCTAACCCGTACCCTAATCCTAACCCATACACCAACACTACACGTGCCCTAACAGGTACCCTGATCATAACAGTTTCCCGTACACTCACCTGTACCCTAAACCATACCGTTTGCTATCCTTAACCCTAGACCTAAACGTAAAGCTAACCCCATCCCTAAACCTTACCCTAACGCGTACCCAATCCTAACCAGTACACTAACACTAATCCGTGCCTTAACACTTACCCTGACACTAACACTTTTCCATACCCACACCTGAACACTAAACCTTACCATTCACTAACCCTAACCCTATGTCTAAACCTAACCCTAACCCCAACCCTACACCTAACCCTAACACGTACCCTAATCCGAATCCGTACACTAACACTAACCTGTGCCCTAACATGAACCCTGACCCTAACTCGTTTCCATAAGCTCACCTGTACCCTAAATGTTACCTATTCGCTAACCCTAACCCCAACCCTACACCTAAACATAACCCCAACCCTACACCTTTCCCTAACCCATACCCTAATCCTGACCCGTACACTAACACTAACCCGTGCCCTAACACGTACCCTGACCCTAACACTTTTCCGTATCCTCTCCAGTACCCTAAATCTTACCGTTCGCTAAACCTAGCCCTTTCCCTAAACATAATGCTAACACCCACCTTACACCATACACTAACCCATACACTAATCTTACCCCGTACACCAAAATGAAGCAATGCCCTCACATGTACTTTGACACTAACACATTTCCGTACCCTCCTGTGTACCGACAACCTTACCTGTTCGCTAACACTAACCCTAGGTCTAAGCCTAACACTATCCACAACCCTACACAAAATCCTAAGCCGTACCCTAATCCTAATCCGTACAATAACACTAACCTGTGCCCTAACACCAAGCCTGACCCTAACTCGTTTCCATATGCTTACCTGTACCCTGAATGTTACCTATTCGCTAACCCTAACCCTAACCCTAAACCTAACCCTAACCCCAATCCTACACCTTACCCTAATCCGTACTGTAATCCTAACCCGTACCCTATACTAATCCGTGCCCTGACATATACATGGACCATAACACTTTTCTGTAACCTCACCTGTACCCTAAACCTTACATTTCGCCAACCCTAACCCTAGCCCTAAAGCTAAATCTAACTCCAACACTACACCTTACCCTAACACGTACACTAATCTTAACCCGTACACTAACACTGACCCATTCCCGCAAATGTATTTTGACCCTAAAACATTTCCGTACCCTCCCCTGTAACCTAAACCTTACCCGGTCGCTAACCCTAACCCTAGCTCTAAATCTAACCCTAACGCCAACCCTACACCTTACCCTAAACAATACCCTAAACCTAAACCGTACACTGACACTAACCAGTGCCCTGAAACGTACCGTGACACTAACACTTTTCCATACCCTCACCTGAACGCTAAACCTAATCGTTAGGTAACCCTAACTGTAGACTTATACCTAACCCTAACACCAACCCTACACCCTATTCTAACCCCTACCCTATATTTAACCCTAACACTACACCATGCCCTCACACGTACTTTGACACTAAAACGTCTCCATACACTCACATGTTCCATAAGCCTTAACCATTCACTACCTATCCCTAACCATAACGGCAACCCTAACCATTACCCTAACCCATACCCTAATCCTAACAATACATTAACACTAACACGTTTCCTAACACATAACCTGACCCAAATGCTTTTCCGTACCCTCAACTGTACCCTAAAACTTACCCGTTCACTAACCCTAAGCCTAGCCCTAAACCTAAACCTAACCGCAACCCCACACCTTACCCTAAACTGTACGCTAATCCTGACATGTACACTGACACTAACAGGTGTCCTAACGCATACCCTGACTCTAAAAGGTTTCCGTACCCTCACCTGTACACTGAACCTTACTGGTTCACTAACCGTAACCCTAGCCCTAAACATAACGCTAACACCAACCCTACACCATACCCTAACCCGTACACTAATCTTGACCCGTACACCAAAATTATGCAATGCCATCACACGTACTTTGACACTAACATGTTTCCATACACTCATGTACCATAAAACTTACCTGTTCACTAACTCTAACCCTAGCCCTAAACTTAACCCTAACGCCAACCCTACACATTACCCTAACCCGTACCCTAATCCTAACCCATACACTAACACTACACGTGCCCTAACAGGTACCCTGACCATAACAGTTTTCCGTACACTCACCTGTACCCTAAACCATACCGTTTACTATCCTTAACCCTAGACCTAAACGTAAAGCTAACCCCATCCCTAAACCTTACCCTAACGCGTACCCAATCCTAACCAGTACACTAACACTAATCCGTGCCTTAACACTTACCCTGACCCTAACACTTTTCCATACCCACACCTGAACCCTAAACCTTACCATTCACTAACCCTAACCCTAGGTCTAAACCTAACACTAAACGCAACCCCAATCCTACACCTAACCCTAACATGTACCGTAATCCTAATCCTTAAACTAACACTAAGCTGTGCCCTAACATGAACCCTGACCCTAACGCATTTCCATACGCTCACCTGTACTCTAATGTTACCTATTCGCTAACCCTAACACTAGTCCTAAACCTAAACCTAACCCCAACCCTACACCTTACCCTAACCCATACCCTAATCATAACCTACACACTAACACTAACTCGTGCCCTAACACCTACCCTAACCGTACACCTAACCCTACCCCTAATCCTAACCCTAACCCTAACACTAACCCTAAACTTTACCATTTGTTAACCATAACCCTAGTCCCAAACCTAAACCTAACTACAACCCTACTCCTTACCCTAACACGTACACTAATCTTAACCCGTACACTAACACTAACCCAATAACGCACACGTACGTTGACAATAAGACATTTCCGTACACTCAGCTGTAACCTAAACCTTACCCGTTCACTAAACTTAACCCCACCCCTCTCACTAACCATAACACCAACCCTACCAATTACCCTAACCAGTACCCTAATCCTAACCTGTAAACCCACACTAACCCCTGCCCTAACACGTACCCTGGCCCTAAGACTTTTCCGTAAACTCACCTGTACCCTACACCTTACCGTTTGCTAACCCTAACCTTAGCCCTAAACCTAGACCAAACCCCAACCGTACACCTTACCCTAACCCGTATGCTAATCCTAAGCCATACACTAACACTGACACGTGTCCTAACACATACACTAACCCTAACACTTTTCTGTACCATCACCTGTACCCTAAACCTGACATTTCGCTAACCCGAACCCTAGCCATAAAGCTAACCCTAATCCCAACCCTAAACCTTACCCAAACCGTACCCTAATCCTAACCAGTATACTAATACTAAGCCATGTCCTGACACGTACCCTGACACTAACACTTTTCCGTACCCTCACCTGTACCCTAAACGTTACCTATTCGTTAACCCTAACCCTAGCCCTAGCCCTAGCCCTAACCCTAACCCCAACCTTAACCCGTACCCTAATCCCAACCCATACACTAACATTAACCCATGCCCTAACACGTACCCTGACCCTAACACTTTTCCGTATCCTCTCCTGTACCCTAAATCTTACCGTTCGCTAACCCTAACCCTAGCCCTAAACATAACTCTCACACCAACCTCACAACATACCCTAACCTGTACACTAAACTTAACCCGTACAAAAAAACTAACCCATGCCTTCACATGTACGTTGACGGTAACACGTTTCCGTACGCTCCCGTGTACCGTAAACCTTACCCGTTTGCTAACTCTAAACCTAGCCCTAACCCTAACCATAACAACAACCCTACCCATTTCCCTAACCTGTACCCTAATCCTTACCCGTACACTAACACTAATCAATGCCCTAACACGTACCCTGACCCTAACACTTTTCCATACCCACTCCTGTACCCTAAATCTTACCATTCACTAACCCTAACCCTATGTCTAAACCTAACCCTAACCCCAACCCTACACCTAACCCTAACACGTACCCTAATCCGAATCCGTACACTAACACTAACCTGTGCCCTAACATGAACCCTGACCCTAACTCGTTTCCATAAGCTCACCTGTACCCTAAATGTTACCTATTCGCTAACCCTAACCCCAACCCTACACCTAAACATAACCCCAAACCTACACCTTTCCCTAACCCATACCCTAATCCTGACCCGTACACTAACACTAACCCGTGTCCTAACACGTACCCTGACCCTAACACTTTTCCGTATCCTCTCCAGTACCCTAAATCTTACCGTTCGCTAAACCTAGCCCTTTCCCTAAACATAACGCTAACACCCACCTTACACCATACCCTAACCCATACACTAATCTTACCCCGTACACCAAAATGAAGCAATGCCCTCACATGTACTTTGACACTAACACGTTTCTGTACCCTCCTGTGTACCAACAACCTTACCTGTTCGCTAACACTAACCCTAGGCCTAAGCCTAACACTATCCACAACCCTACACAAAATCCTAAGCCGTACCCTAATCCTAATCCGTACAATAACACTAACCTGTGCCCTAACACGAAGCCTTACCCTAACTCGTTTCCATATGCTTACCTGTACCCTGAATGTTACCTATTCGCTAACCCTAACCCTAACCCTAAACCTATCCCTAACCCCAATCCTACACCTTACCCTAATCCGTACTGTAATCCTAACCCGTACCCTATACTAATCCGTGCCCTGACACATACATGGACCATAACACTTTTCTGTAACCTCACCTGTACCCTAAACCTTACATTTCGCCAACCCTAACCCTAGCCTTAAAGCTAAATCTAACTCCAACACTACACCTTACCCGAACACGTACACTAATCTCAACCCGTACACTAACACTGACCCATTCCCGCAAATGTATTTTGACCCTAAAACATTTCCGTACCCTCCCCTGTAACCTAAACCTTACCCGGTCGCTAACCCTAACCCTAGCTCTAAATCTAACCCTAACGCCAACCCTACACCTTACCCTAAACAATACCCTAAACCTAAACCGTACACTGACACTAACCAGTGCCCTGAAACGTACCGTGACACTAACACTTTTCCATACCCTCACCTGAACGCTAAACCTAATCGTTAGGTAACCCTAACTGTAGACTTATACCTAACCCTAACACCAACCCTACACCCTATTCTAACCCCTACCCTATATTTAACCCTAACACTACACCATGCCCTCACACGTACTTTGACACTAAAACGTCTCCATACACTCACATGTTCCATAAGCCTTAACCATTCACTACCTATCCCTAACCCTAACGGCAACCCTAACCATTACCCTAACCCATACCCTAATCCTAACAATACATTAACACTAACACGTTTCCTAACACATAACCTGACCCAAATGCTTTTCCGTACCCTCAACTGTACCCTAAAACTTACCCGTTCACTAACCCTAAGCCTAGCCCTAAACCTAAACCTAACCGCAACCCCACACCTTACCCTAAACTGTACGCTAATCCTGACATGTACACTGACACTAACAGGTGTCCTAACGCATACCCTGACTCTAAAAGGTTTCCGTACCCTCACCTGTACACTGAACCTTACTGGTTCACTAACCGTAACCCTAGCCCTAAACATAACGCTAACACCAACCCTACACCATACCCTAACCCGTACACTAATCTTGACCCGTACACCAAAATTATGCAATGCCATCACACGTACTTTGACACTAACATGTTTCCATACACTCATGTACCATAAAACTTACCTGTTCACTAACTCTAACCCTCGCCCTAAACTTAACCCTAACGCCAACCCTACACATTACCCTAACCCGTACCCTAATCCTAACCCATACACTAACACTACACGTGCCCTAACAGGTACCCTGACCATAACAGTTTTCCGTACACTCACCTGTACCCTAAACCATACCGTTTACTATCCTTAACCCTAGACCTAAACGTAAAGCTAACCCCATCCCTAAACCTTACCCTAACGCGTACCCAATCCTAACCAGTACACTAACACTAATCCGTGCCTTAACACTTACCCTGACCCTAACACTTTTCCATACCCACACCTGAACCCTAAACCTTACCATTCACTAACCCTAACCCTAGGTCTAAACCTAACACTAAACGCAACCCCAATCCTACACCTAACCCTAACATGTACCGTAATCCTAATCCTTAAACTAACACTAAGCTGTGCCCTAACATGAACCCTGACCCTAACGCATTTCCATACGCTCACCTGTACTCTAATGTTACCTATTCGCTAACCCTAACACTAGTCCTAAACCTAAACCTAACCCCAACCCTACACCTTACCCTAACCCATACCCTAATCATAACCTACACACTAACACTAACTCGTGCCCTAACACCTACCCTAACCCTACACGTAACCCTACCCCTAATCCTAACCCTAACCCTAACACTAACCCTAAACTTTACCATTTGTTAACCATAACCCTAGTCCCAAACCTAAACCTAACTACAACCCTACTCCTTACCCTAACACGTACACTAATCTTAACCCGTACACTAACACTAACCCAATAACGCACACGTACGTTGACAATAAGACATTTCCGTACACTCAGCTGTAACCTAAACCTTACCCGTTCACTAAACTTAACCCCACCCCTCTCACTAACCATAACACCAACCCTACCAATTACCCTAACCAGTACCCTAATCCTAACCTGTAAACCCACACTAACCCCTGCCCTAACACGTACCCTGGCCCTAAGACTTTTCCGTAAACTCACCTGTACCCTACACCTTACCGTTTGCTAACCCTAACCTTAGCCCTAAACCTAGACCAAACCCCAACCGTACACCTTACCCTAACCCGTATGCTAATCCTAAGCCATACACTAACACTGACACGTGTCCTAACACATACACTAACCCTAACACTTTTCTGTACCATCACCTGTACCCTAAACCTGACATTTCGCTAACCCGAACCCTAGCCATAAAGCTAACCCTAATCCCAACCCTAAACCTTACCCAAACCGTACCCTAATCCTAACCAGTATACTAATACTAAGCCATGTCCTGACACGTACCCTGACACTAACACTTTTCCGTACCCTCACCTGTACCCTAAACGTTACCTATTCGTTAACCCTAACCCTAGCCCTAGCCCTAGCCCTAACCCTAACCCCAACCTTAACCCGTACCCTAATCCCAACCCATACACTAACATTAACCCATGCCCTAACACGTACCCTGACCCTAACACTTTTCCGTATCCTCTCCTGTACCCTAAATCTTACCGTTCGCTAACCCTAACCCTAGCCCTAAACATAACTCTCACACCAACCTCACAACATACCCTAACCTGTACACTAAACTTAACCCGTACAAAAAAACTAACCCATGCCCTCACATGTACGTTGACGATAACACGTTTCCGTACGCTCCCGTGTACCGTAAACCTTACCCGTTTGCTAACTCTAAACCTAGCCCTAACCCTAACCATAACAACAACCCTACCCATTTCCCTAACCTGTACCCTAATCCTTACCCGTACACTAACACTAATCAATGCCCTAACACGTACCCTGACCCTAACACTTTTCCATACCCACTCCTGTACCCTAAATCTTACCATTCACTAACCCTAACCCTATGTCTAAACCTAACCCTAACCCCAACCCTACACCTAACCCTAACACGTACCCTAATCCGAATCCGTACACTAACACTAACCTGTGCCCTAACATGAACCCTGACCCTAACTCGTTTCCATAAGCTCACCTGTACCCTAAATGTTACCTATTCGCTAACCCTAACCCCAACCCTACACCTAAACATAACCCCAAACCTACACCTTTCCCTAACCCATACCCTAATCCTGACCCGTACACTAACACTAACCCGTGTCCTAACACGTACCCTGACCCTAACACTTTTCCGTATCCTCTCCAGTACCCTAAATCTTACCGTTCGCTAAACCTAGCCCTTTCCCTAAACATAACGCTAACACCCACCTTACACCATACCCTAACCCATACACTAATCTTACCCCGTACACCAAAATGAAGCAATGCCCTCACATGTACTTTGACACTAACACGTTTCTGTACCCTCCTGTGTACCAACAACCTTACCTGTTCGCTAACACTAACCCTAGGCCTAAGCCTAACACTATCCACAACCCTACACAAAATCCTAAGCCGTACCCTAATCCTAATCCGTACAATAACACTAACCTGTGCCCTAACACGAAGCCTTACCCTAACTCGTTTCCATATGCTTACCTGTACCCTGAATGTTACCTATTCGCTAACCCTAACCCTAACCCTAAACCTATCCCTAACCCCAATCCTACACCTTACCCTAATCCGTACTGTAATCCTAACCCGTACCCTATACTAATCCGTGCCCTGACACATACATGGACCATAACACTTTTCTGTAACCTCACCTGTACCCTAAACCTTACATTTCGCCAACCCTAACCCTAGCCTTAAAGCTAAATCTAACTCCAACACTACACCTTACCCGAACACGTACACTAATCTCAACCCGTACACTAACACTGACCCATTCCCGCAAATGTATTTTGACCCTAAAACATTTCCGTACCCCTGTAACCTAAAGCTTACCCGGTCGCTAACCCTAACCCTAGCTCTAAATCTAACCCTAACTCCAACCCTACACCTTACCCTAAACAATACCCTAAACCTAAACCGTACACTGACACTAACCAGTGCCCTGAAACGTACCCTGACCCTAACACTTTTCCATATCCTCACCTGCACGCTAAACCTAATCGTTAGGTAACCCTAACTGTAGACTTAAACCTAACCCTAACACCAACCCTACACCCTATTCTAACCCGTACCCTATATTTAACCCTAACACAAACCCATGCCCTCACACGTACTTTGACACTAAAACGTCTCCATACACTCACATGTACCATAAGCCTTAACCGTTCACTAAACCTATCCCTAACCTTAACGCCAACCCTAACCATTACCCTAACCCATACCCTAATCCTAACCATACATTAACACTAACACGTTTCCTAACACATAACCTGACCCAAATGCTTTTCCGTACCCTCAACTGTACCCTAAAACTTACCCGTTCACTAACCCTAAGCCTAGCCCTAAAGCTAACCCTAACCCCAACCCCACACCTTACCCTAAACTGTACGCTAATCCTGACACGTACACTGACACTAACAGGTGTCCAAACACATACCCTGACTCTAAAAGGTTTCCGTACCCTCACCTGTACCCTGAACCTTACTGGTTCACTAACCGTAACCCTAGCCCTAAACATAACGCTAACACCAACCCTACACCATACCCTAACCCGTACACTAATCTTGACCCGTACACCAAAATTATGCAATGCCATCACACGTACTTTGACACTAACACGTTTCCCTACACTCATGTGCCATAAAACTTACCTGTTCGCTAACTCTAACCCTAGCCCTAAACTTAACCCTAACGCCAACCCTACACATTACCCTAACCCGTACCCTAATCCTAACCCATACACTAACACTACACGTGCCCTAACAGGTACCCTGACGATAACAGTTTTCCGTACACTCACCTGTACCCTAAACCATACCGTTTGCTATCCTTAACCCTAGACCTAAACGTAAAGCTAACCCCATCCCTAAACCTTACCCTAACGCGTACCCAATCCTAACCAGTACACTAACACTAATCCGTGCCTTAACACTTACCCTGACCCTAACACTTTTCCATACCCACTCCTGTACCCTAAATCTTACCATTCACTAACCCTAACCCTATGTCTAAACCTAACCCTAACCCCAACCCTACACCTAACCCTAACACGTACCCTAATCCGAATCCGTACACTAACACTAACCTGTGCCCTAACATGAACCCTGACCCTAACTCGTTTCCATAAGCTCACCTGTACCCTAAATGTTACCTATTCGCTAACCCTAACCCCAACCCTACACCTAAACATAACCCCAACCCTACACCTTTCCCTAACCCATACCCTAATCCTGACCCGTACACTAACACTAACCCGTGTCCTAACACGTACCCTGACCCTAACACTTTTCTGTATCCTCTCCAGTACCCTAAATCTTACCGTTCGCTAAACCTAGCCCTTTCCCTAAACATAACGCTAACACCCACCTTACACCATACCCTAACCCATACACTAATCTTACCCCGTACACCAAAATGAAGCAATGCCCTCACATGTACTTTGACACTAACACGTTTCTGTACCCTCCTGTGTACCAACAACCTTACCTGTTCGCTAACACTAACCCTAGGTCTAAGCCTAACACTATCCACAACCCTACACAAAATCCTAAGCCGTACCCTAATCCTAATCCGTACAATAACACTAACCTGTGCCCTAACACGAAGCCTTACCCTAACTCGTTTCCATATGCTTACCTGTACCCTGAATGTTACCTATTCGCTAACCCTAACCCTAACCCTAAACCTATCCCTAACCCCAATCCTACACCTTACCCTAATCCGTACTGTAATCCTAACCCGTACCCTATACTAATCCGTGCCCTGACACATACATGGACCATAACACTTTTCTGTAACCTCACCTGTACCCTAAACCTTACATTTCGCCAACCCTAACCCTAGCCCTAAAGCTAAATCTAACTCCAACACTACACCTTACCCGAACACGTACACTAATCTCAACCCGTACACTAACACTGACCCATTCCCGCAAATGTATTTTGACCCTAAAACATTTCCGTACCCTCCCCTGTAACCTAAAGCTTACCCGGTCGCTAACCCTAACCCTAGCTCTAAATCTAACCCTAACTCCAACCCTACACCTTACCCTAAACAATACCCTAAACCTAAACCGTACACTGACACTAACCAGTGCCCTGAAACGTACCCTGACCCTAACACTTTTCCATATCCTCACCTGCACGCTAAACCTAATCGTTAGGTAACCCTAACTGTAGACTTAAACCTAACCCTAACACCAACCCTACACCCTATTCTAACCCGTACCCTATATTTAACCCTAACACAAACCCATGCCCTCACACGTACTTTGACACTAAAACGTCTCCATACACTCACATGTACCATAAGCCTTAACCGTTCACTAAACCTATCCCTAAACTTAACGCCAACCCTAACCATTACCCTAACCCATACCCTAATCCTAACCATACATTAACACTAACACGTTTCCTAACACATAACCTGACCCAAATGCTTTTCCGTACCCTCAACTGTACCCTAAAACTTACCCGTTCACTAACCCTAAGCCTAGCCCTAAACCTAACCCTAACCCCAACCCCACACTTTACCCTAAACTGTACGCTAATCCTGACACGTACACTGACACTAACAGGTGTCCTAACACATACCCTGACTCTAAAAGGTTTCCGTACCCTCACCTGTACCCTGAACCTTACTGGTTCACTAACCGTAACCCTAGCCCTAAACATAACGCTAACACCAACCCTACACCATACCCTAACCCGTACACTAATCTTGACCCGTACACCAAAATTATGCAATGCCATCACACGTACTTTGACACTAACACGTTTCCGTACACTCATGTGCCATAAAACTTACCTGTTCGCTAACTCTAACCCTAGCCCTAAACTTAACCCTAACGCCAACCCTACACATTACCCTGACCCGTACCCTAATCCTAAACCATACACTAACACTACACGTGCCCTAACAGGTACCCTGACCATAACAGTTTTCCGTACACTCACCTGTACCCTAAACCATACCGTTTGCTATCCTTAACCCTAGACCTAAACGTAAAGCTAACCCCATCCCTAAACCTTACCCTAACGCGTACCCAATCCTAACCAGTACACTAACACTAATCCGTGCCTTAACACTTACCCTGACCCTAACACTTTTCCATACCCACACCTGAACCCTAAACCTTACCATTCACTAACCCTAACCCTAGGTCTAAACCTAACCCTAAATGCAACCCCAACCCTACACCTAACCCTAACATGTACCGTAATCCTAATCCTTAAACTAACACTAAGCTGTGCCCTAAAACGAACCCTGGCCCTAACGCATTTCCATACGCTCACCTGTACTCTAATGTTACCTATTCGCTAACCCTAACACTAGTCCTAAACCTAAACCTAACCCCAACCCTACACCTTATCCTAACCCATACCCTAATCATAACCCATACACTAACACTAAATCGTGCCCTAACACCTACCCTAACCCTACCCCTAACCCTACCCCTACCCCTAACCCTAACCCTAACACTAACCCTAACACTAACCCTAAACTTTACCATTTGTTAACTATAACCCTAGCCCCAAACCTAAACCTAACTACAACCCTACTCCTTGCCCTAACACGTACACTAGTCTTAACCTGTAGACTAACACTAACCCAATACCGCACATGTACTTTGACAATAAGACATTTCCATATGCTCAGCTGTAACCTAAACCTTACGCGTTCACTAAACTTAACCCCACCGCTAACACTAACCATAACGCCAACCCTACCAATTACCCTAACACGTACCCTAATCCTAACCTGTAAACCCACACTAAACCCTGCCCTAACACGTACCCTGACCCTAACACTTTTCCGTATCCTCACCTGTAACCTACACCTTACCGTTCGCTAACCCTAACCCTAGCCCTAAACCTAGACCAAACCCCAAACGTACACCTTACCATAACCCGTATGCTAATCCTAAGCCATACACTAACACTGACACGTGTCCTAACACATACACTAACCCTAACACTTTTCTGTACCATCACCTGTACCCTAAACCTGACATTTCCCTAACCCTAGCCATAAAGCTAACCATAACCCTAACCCCAACCCTAAACCTTACCCAATCCGTACCCTAATCCTAACCAATATACTAATACTAAGCCATGTCCTGACACGTACCCTGACCCTAAAACTTTTCCGTACCCTCACCTGTACCCTAAACCTTACCCATTCGCTAACTCTAACCCTAGCCCTAGCCCTAGCCCTAAACCTAACCCCAACCCTACCCCTTACCCTAACCCGTACCCTAATCCCAACCCATACACTAACATTAACACATGTCCTAACACGTACCCTGACCCTAACACTTTTCCGTATCCTCTCCTGTACCTTAAATCTTACCGTTCGCTAACCCTAACCCTAGCCCTAAACATAACTCTCACACCAACCTCACAGCATACCCTAACCTGTACACTAAACTTAACCCGTACCAAAAAACTAACCCATACCCTCACATGTACTTTGACGGTAACACGTTTCCGTACGCTCCCGTGTACCGTAAACCTTACCCGTTTGCTAACTCTAACCCTAGCCCTAACCCTAACCATAACAACAACCCTACCCATTTCCCTAACCTGTACCCTAATCCTTACCCGTACACTAACACTAATCCATGCCCTAACACGTACCCTGACCCTAACACTTTTCCATACCCACTCCTGTACCCTAAATCTTACCATTCACTAACCCTAACCCTATGTCTAAACCTAACCCTAACCCCAACCCTACACCTAACCCTAACACGTACCCTAATCCGAATCCGTACACTAACACTAACCTGTGCCCTAACATGAACCCTGACCCTAACTCGTTTCCATAAGCTCACCTGTACCCTAAATGTTACCTATTCACTAACCCTAACCCCAACCCTACACCTAAACATAACCCCAACCCTACACCTTTCCCTAACCCATACCCTAATCCTTACCCGTACACTAACACTAATCAATGCCCTAACACATACCCTGACCCTAACACTTTTCCATACCCACTCCTGTACCCTAAATCTTACCATTCACTAACCCTAACCCTATGTCTAAACCTAACCCTAACCCCAACCCTACACCTAACCCTAACACGTACCCTAATCCGAATCCGTACACTAAACTAACCTGTGCCCTAACATGAACCCTGACCCTAACTCGTTTCCATAAGCTCACCTGTACCCTAAATGTTACCTATTCGCTAACCCTAACCCCAACCCTACACCTAAACATAACCCCAACCCTACACCTTTCCCTAACCCATACCCTAATCCTGAACCGTACACTAACACTAACCCGTGCCCTAACACGTACCCTGACCCTAACACTTTTCCGTATCCTGTCCAGTACCCTAAATCTTACCGTTCGCTAAACCTAGCCCTTTCCCTAAACATAACGCTAACACCCACCTTACACCATACACTAACCCATACACTAATCTTACCCCGTACACCAAAATGAAGCAATGCCCTCACATGTACTTTGACACTAACACGTTTCCGTACCCTCCTGTGTACCGACAACCTTACCTGTTCGCTAACACTAACCCTAGGTCTAAGCCTAACACTATCCACAACCCTACACAAAATCCTAAGCCGTACCCTAATCCTAATCCGTACAATAACACTAACCTGTGCCCTAACACCAAGCCTGACCCTAACTCGTTTCCATATGCTTACCTGTACCCTGAATGTTACCTATTCGCTAACCCTAACCCTAACCCTAAACCTAACCCTAACCCCAATCCTACACCTTACCCTAATCCGTACTGTAATCCTAACCCGTACCCTATACTAATCCGTGCCCTGACACATACATGGACCATAACACTTTTCTGTAACCTCACCTGTACCCTAAACCTTACATTTCGCCAACCCTAACCCTAGCCCTAAAGCTAAATCTAACTCCAACACTACACCTTACCCTAACATGTACACTAATCTTAACCCGTACACTAACACTGACCCATTCCCGCAAATGTATTTTGACCCTAAAACATTTCCGTACCCTCCCCTGTAACCTAAACCTTACCCGGTCGCTAACCCTAACCCTAGCTCTAAATCTAACCCTAACTCCAACCCTACACCTTACCCTAAACAATACCCTAAACCTAAACCGTACACTGACACTAACCAGTGCCCTGAAACGTACCCTGCCCCTAACACTTTTCCATACCCTCACCTGCACGCTAAACCTAATCGTTAGGTACCCCTAACTGTAGACTTAAACCTAACCCTAACACCAAACCTACACCCTATTCTAACCCGTACCCTATATTTAACCCTAACACGAACCCATGCCCTCAAACGTACTTTGACACTAAAACGTCTCCGTACACTCACATGTACCATAAGCCTTAACTGTTCACTAAACGTATCCCTAACCCTAACGCCAACCCTATCCATTACCCTAACCCATACCCTAATCCTAACAATACATTAACTCTAACACGTTTCCTAACACATAACCTGACCCAAATGGTTTTCCGTACCCTCAACTGTACCCTAAAACTTACCCGTTCACTAACCCTAAGCCTAGCCCTAAACCTAACCCTAACCCCAACCCCACACCTTACCCTAAACTGTACGCTAATCCTGACACGTACACTGACACTAACAGGTGTCCTAACACATACCCTGACTCTAAAAGGTTTCCGTACCCTCACCTGTATCCTGAACCTTACTGGTTCAGTAACCGTAACCCTAGCCCTAAACATAACGCTAACACCAACCCTACACCATACCCTAACCCGTACACTAATCTTGACCCGTACACCAAAATTATGCAATGCCATCACACGTACTTTGACACTAACACGTTTCCGTACACTCATGTACCATAAAACTTACCTGTTCGCTGACTCTAACCCTAGCCCTAAACTTAACCCTAACGCCAACCCTACACATTACCCTAACCCGTACCCTAATCCTAACCCATACACCAACACTACACGTGCCCTAACAGGTACCCTGACCATAACAGTTTTCCGTACACTCACCTGTACCCTAAACCATACCGTTTGCTATCCTTAACCCTAGACCTAAACGTAAAGCTAACCCCATCCCTAAACCTTACCCTAACCCGTACCCAATCCTAACCAGTACACTAACACTAATCCGTGCCTTAACACTTACCCTGACACTAACACTTTTCCATACCCACACCTGAACACTAAACCTTACCATTCACTAACCCTAACCCTATGTCTAAACCTAACCCTAACCCCAACCCTACACCTAACCCTAACACGTACCCTAATCCGAATCCGTACACTAACACTAACCTGTGCCCTAACATGAACCCTGACCCTAACTCGTTTCCATAAGCTCACCTGTACCCTAAATGTTACCTATTTGCTAACCCTAACCCCAACCCTACACCTAAACATAACCCCAACCCTACACCTTTCCCTAACCCATACCCTAATCCTGACCCGTACACTAACACTAACCCGTGCCCTAACACGTACCCTGACCCTAACACTTTTCCGTATCCTCTCCAGTACCCTAAATCTTACCGTTCGCTAAACCTAGCCCTTTCCCTAAACATAATGCTAACACCCACCTTACACCATACACTAACCCATACACTAATCTTACCCCGTACACCAAAATGAAGCAATGCCCTCACATGTACTTTGACACTAACACATTTCCGTACCCTCCTGTGTACCGACAACCTTACCTGTTCGCTAACACTAACCCTAGGTCTAAGCCTAACACTATCCACAACCCTACACAAAATCCTAAGCCGTACCCTAATCCTAATCCGTACAATAACACTAACCTGTGCCCTAACACCAAGCCTGACCCTAACTCGTTTCCATATGCTTACCTGTACCCTGAATGTTACCTATTCGCTAACCCTAACCCTAACCCTAAACCTAACCCTAACCCCAATCCTACACCTTACCCTAATCCGTACTGTAATCCTAACCCGTACCCTATACTAATCCGTGCCCTGACATATACATGGACCATAACACTTTTCTGTAACCTCACCTGTACCCTAAACCTTACATTTCGCCAACCCTAACCCTAGCCCTAAAGCTAAATCTAACTCCAACACTACACCTTACCCTAACACGTACACTAATCTTAACCCGTACACTAACACTGACCCATTCCCGCAAATGTATTTTGACCCTAAAACATTTCCGTACCCTCCCCTGTAACCTAAACCTTACCCGGTCGCTAACCCTAACCCTAGCTCTAAATCTAACCCTAACGCCAACCCTACACCTTACCCTAAACAATACCCTAAACCTAAACCGTACACTGACACTAACCAGTGCCCTGAAACGTACCGTGACGCTAACATTTTTCCATACCCTCACCTGAACGCTAAACCTAATCGTTAGGTAACCCTAACTGTAGACTTATACCTAACCCTAACACCAACCCTACACCCTATTCTAACCCCTACCCTATATTTAACCCTAACACTACACCATGCCCTCACACGTACTTTGACACTAAAACGTCTCCATACACTCACATGTTCCATAAGCCTTAACCATTCACTACCTATCCCTAACCCTAACGGCAACCCTAACCATTACCCTAACCCATACCCTAATCCTAACAATACATTAACACTAACACGTTTCCTAACACATAACCTGACCCAAATGCTTTTCCGTACCCTCAACTGTACCCTAAAACTTACCCGTTCACTAACCCTAAGCCTAGCCCTAAACCTAAACCTAACCCCAACCCCACACCTTACCCTAAACTGTACGCTAATCCTGACATGTACACTGACACTAACAGGTGTCCTAACGCATACCCTGACTCTAAAAGGTTTCCGTACCCTCACCTGTACACTGAACCTTACTGGTTCACTAACCGTAACCCTAGCCCTAAACATAACGCTAACACCAACCCTACACCATACCCTAACCCGTACACTAATCTTGACCCGTACACCAAAATTATGCAATGCCATCACACGTACTTTGACACTAACATGTTTCCGTACACTCATGTACCATAAAACTTACCTGTTCACTAACTCTAACCCTAGCCCTAAACTTAACCCTAACGCCAACCCTACACATTACCCTAACCCGTACCCTAATCCTAACCCATACACTAACACTACACGTGCCCTAACAGGTACCCTGACCATAACAGTTTTCCGTACACTCACCTGTACCCTAAACCATATCGTTTACTATCCTTAACCCTAGACCTAAACGTAAAGCTAACCCCATCCCTAAATCTTACCCTAACGCGTACCCAATCCTAACCAGTACACTAACACTAATCCGTGCCTTAACACTTACCCTGACCCTAACACTTTTCCATACCCACACCTGAACCCTAAACCTTACCATTCACTAACCCTAACCCTAGGTCTAAACCTAACACTAAACGCAACCCCAATCCTACACCTAACCCTAACATGTACCGTAATCCTAATCCTTAAACTAACACTAAGCTGTGCCCTAACATGAACCCTGACCCTAACGCATTTCCATACGCTCACCTGTACTCTAATGTTACCTATTCGCTAACCCTAACACTAGTCCTAAACCTAAACCTAACCCCAACCCTACACCTTACCCTAACCCATACCCTAATCATAACCTACACACTAACACTAACTCGTGCCCTAACACCTACCCTAACCCTACACCTAACCCTACCCCTAATCCTAACCCTAACCCTAACACTAACCCTAAACTTTACCATTTGTTAACCATAACCCTAGTCCCAAACCTAAACCTAACTACAACCCTACTCCTTACCCTAACACGTACACTAATCTTAACCCGTACACTAACACTAACCCAATAACGCACACGTACGTTGACAATAAGACATTTCCGTACACTCAGCTGTAACCTAAACCTTACCCGTTCACTAAACTTAACCCCACCCCTCTCACTAACCATAACACCAACCCTACCAATTACCCTAACCAGTACCCTAATCCTAACCTGTAAACCCACACTAACCCCTGCCCTAACACGTACCCTGGCCCTAAGACTTTTCCGTAAACTCACCTGTACCCTACACCTTACCATTTGCTAACCCTAACCTTAGCCCTAAACCTAGACCAAACCCCAACCGTACACCTTACCCTAACCCGTATGCTAATCCTAAGCCATACACTAACACTGACACGTGTCCTAACACATACACTAACCCTAACACTTTTCTGTACCATCACCTGTACCCTAAACCTGACATTTCGCTAACCCGAACCCTAGCCATAAAGCTAACCCTAATCCCAACCCTAAACCTTACCCAAACCGTACCCTAATCCTAACCAGTATACTAATACTAAGCCATGTCCTGACACGTACCCTGACACTAACACTTTTCCGTACCCTCACCTGTACCCTAAACCTTACCTATTCGTTAACCCTAACCCTAGCCCTAGCCCTAGCCCTAACCCTAACCCCAACCTTAACCCGTACCCTAATCCCAACCCATACACTAACATTAACCCATGCCCTAACACGTACCCTGACCCTAACACTTTTCCGTATCCTCTCCTGTACCCTAAATCTTACCGTTCGCTAACCCTAACCCTAGCCCTAAACATAACTCTCACACCAACCTCACAACATACCCTAACCTGTACACTAAACTTAACCCGTACAAAAAAACTAACCCATGCCCTCACATGTACGTTGACGGTAACACGTTTCCGTACGCTCCCGTGTACCGTAAACCTTACCCGTTTGCTAACTCTAAACCTAGCCCTAACCCTAACCATAACAACAACCCTACCCATTTCCCTAACCTGTACCCTAATCCTTACCCGTACACTAACACTAATCAATGCCCTAACACGTACCCTGACCCTAACACTTTTCCATACCCACTCCTGTACCCTAAATCTTACCATTCACTAACCCTAACCCTATGTCTAAACCTAACCCTAACCCCAACCCTACACCTAACCCTAACACGTACCCTAATCCGAATCTGTACACTAACACTAACCTGTGCCCTAACATGAACCCTGACCCTAACTCGTTTCCATAAGCTCACCTGTACCCTAAATGTTACCTATTCGCTAACCCTAACCCCAACCCTAACCTAAACATAACCCCAACCCTACACCTTTCCCTAACCCATACCCTAATCCTGACCCGTACACTAACACTAACCCGTGCCCTAACATGTACCCTGACCCTAACACTTTTCCGTATCCTCTCCAGTACCCTAAATCTTACCGTTCGCTAAACCTAGCCCTTTCCCTAAACATAACGCTAACACCCACCTTACACCATACACTAACCCATACACTAATCTTACCCCGTACACCAAAATGAAGCAATGCCCTCACATGTACTTTGGCACTAACACGTTTCCGTACCCTCCTGTGTACCGACAACCTTACCTGTTCGCTAACACTAACCCTAGGTCTAAGCCTAACACTATCCACAACCCTACACAAAATCCTAAGCCGTACCCTAATCCTAATCCGTACAATAACACTAACCTGTGCCCTAACACCAAGCCTGACCCTAACTCGTTTCCATATGCTTACCTGGACCCTGAATGTTACCTATTCGCTAACCCTAACCCTAACCCTAAACCTAACCCTAACCCCAATCCTACACCTTACCCTAATCCGTACTGTAATCCTAACCCGTACCCTATACTAATCCGTGCCCTGACACATACATGGACCATAACACTTTTCTGTAACCTCACCTGTACCCTAAACCTTACATTTCGCCAACCCTAACCCTAGCCCTAAAGCTAAATCTAACTCCAACACTACACCTTACCCTAACACGTACACTAATCTTAACCCGTACACTAACACTGACCCATTCCCGCAAATGTATTTTGACCCTAAAACATTTCCGTACCCTCCCCTGTAACCTAAACCTTACCCGGTCGCTAACCCTAACCCTAGCTCTAAATCTAACCCTAACGCCAACCCTACACCTTACCCTGAACAATACCCTAAACCTAAACCGTACACTGACACTAACCAGTGCCCTGAAACGTACCCTGACCCTAACACTTTTCCATACCCTCACCTGCACGATAAACCTAATCGTTAGGTAACCCTAACTGTAGACTTAAACCTAACCCTAACACCAACCCTACACCCTATTCTAACCCGTACCCTATATTTAACCCTAACACTAACCCATGCCCTCACACGTACTTTGACACTAAAACGTCTCCCTACACTCACATGTACCATAAGCCTTAACCGTTCACTAAACCTATCCCTAACCCTAACGCCAACCCTAACCATTACTCTAACCCATACCCTAATCCTAACAATACATTAACACTAACACGTTTCCTAACACATAACCTGACCCAAATGGTTTTCCGTACCCTCAACTGTACCCTAAAAATTACCCGTTCACTAACCCTAAGCCTAGCCCTAAACCTAACCCTAACCTCAACCCCACACCTTACCCTAAACTGTACGCTAATCCTGACACGTACACTGACACTAACAGGTGTCCTAACACATACCCTGACTCTAAAAGATTTCCGTACCCTCACCTGTATCCTGAACCTTACTGGTTCACTAACCGTAACCCTAGCCCTAAACATAACGCTAACACCAACCCTACACCATACCCTAACCCGTACACTAATCTTGACCCGTACACCAAAATTATGCAATGCCATCACACGTACTTTGACACTAACACGTTTCCGTACACTCATGTACCATAAAACTTACCTGTTCGCTAACTCTAACCCTAGCCCTAAACTTAACCCTAACGCCAACCCTACACATTACCCTAACCCGTACCCTAATCCTAACCCATACACCAACACTACACGTGCCCTAACAGGTACCCTGACCATAACAGTTTTTCGTACACTCACCTGTACCATAAACCATACCGTTTGCTATCCTTAACCCTAGACCTAAACGTAAAGCTAACCCCATCCCTAAACCTTACCCTAACGCGTACCCAATCCTAACCAGTACACTAACACTAATCCGTGCCTTAACACTTACCCTGACACTAACACTTTTCCATACCCACACCTGAACACTAAACCTTACCATTCACTAACCCTAACCCTATGTCTAAACCTAACCCTAACCCCAACCCTACACCTAACCCTAACACGTACCCTAATCCGAATCCGTACACTAACACTAACCTGTGCCCTAACATGAACCCTGACCCTAACTCGTTTCCATAAGCTCACCTGTACCCTAAATGTTACCTATTCGCTAACCCTAACCCCAACCCTACACCTAAACATAACCCCGACCCTACACCTTTCCCTAACCCATACCCTAATCCTGACCCGTACACTAACACTAACCCGTGCCCTAACCCGTACCCTGACCCTAACACTTTTCCGTATCCTCTCCAGTACCCTAAATCTTACCGTTCGCTAAACCTAGCCCTTTCCCTAAACATAACGCTAACACCCACCTTACACCATACACTAACCCATACACTAATCTTACAACGTACACCAAACTGAAGCAATGCCCTCACATGTACTTTGACACTAACACGTTTCCGTACCCTCCTGTGTACCGACAACCTTACCTGTTCGCTAACACTAACCCTAGGTCTAAGCCTAACACTATCCACAACCCTACACAAAATCCTAAGCCGTACCCTAATCCTAATCCGTACAATAACACTAACCTGTGCCCTAACACCAAGCCTGACCCTAACTCGTTTCCATATGCTTACCTGTACCCTGAATGTTACCTATACACTAACCCTAACCCTAACCCTAAACCTAACCCTAACCCCAATCCTACACCTTACCCTAATCCGTACTGTAATCCTAACCCGTACCCTATACTAATCCGTGCCCTGACACATACATTGACCATAACACTTTTCTGTAACCTCACCTGTACCCTAAACCTTACATTTCGCCAACCCTAACCCTAGCCCTAAAGCTAAATCTAACTCCAACACTACACCTTACCCTAACACGTACACTAATCTTAACCCGTACACTAACACTGACCCATTCCCGCAAATGTATTTTGACCCTAAAACATTTCGGTACCCTCCCCTGTAACCTAAACCTTACCCGGTCGCTAACCCTAACCCTAGCTCTAAATCTAACCCTAACGCCAACCCTACACCTTACCCTAAACAATACCCTAAACCTAAACCGTACACTGACACTAACCAGTGCCCTGAAACGTACCCTGACGCTAACACTTTTCCATACCCTCACCTGCACGCTAAACATAATCGTTAGGTAACCCTAACTGTAGACTTATACCTAACCCTAACACCAAACCTACACCCTATTCTAACCCGTACCCTATATTTAACCCTAACACTAACCCATGCCCTCACACGTACTTTGACACTAAAACGTCTCCATACACTCACATGTTCCATAAGCCTTAACCATTCACTACCTATCCCTAACCCTAATGCCAACCCTAACCATTACCCTAACCCATACCATAATCCTAACAATACATTAACACTAACACGTTTCCTAACACATAACCTGACCCAAATGGTTTTCCGTACCCTCAACTGTACCCTAAAACTTACCCGTTCACTTACCCTAAGCCTAGCCCTAAACCTAACCCTAACCCCAACCCCACACCTTACCCTAAACTGTACGCTAAACCTGACATGTACACTGACACTAACAGGTGTCCTAACACATACCCTGACTCTAAAAGGTTTCCGTACCCTCACCTGTACACTGAACCTTACTGGTTCACTAACCGTAACCCTAGCCCTAAACATAACACTAACACCAACCCTACACCATACCCTAACCCGTACACTAATCTTGACCCGTACACCAAAATTATGCAATGCCATCACACGTACTTTGACACTAACACGTTTCCGTACACTCATGTACCATAAAAATTACCTGTTCGCTAACTCTAACCCTAGCCCTAAACTTAACCCTAACGCCAACCCTACACATTACCCTAACCCGTACCCTAATCCTAACCCATACACTAACACTACACGTGCCCTAACAGGTACCCTGACCATAACAGTTTTCTGTACACTCACCTGTACCCTAAACCATACCGTTTGCTATCCTTAACCCTAGACCTAAACGTAAAGCTAACCCCATCCCTAAACCTTACCCTAACGCGTACCCAATCCTAACCAGTACACTAACACTAATCCGTGCCTTAACACTTACCCTGACCCTAACACTTTTCCATACCCACACCTGAACCCTAAACCTTACCATACACTAACCCTAACCCTAGGTCTAAACCTAACACTAAACGCAACCCCAACCCTACACCTAACCCTAACATGTACCGTAATCCTAATCCTTAAACTAACACTAAGCTGTGCCCTAACATGAACCCTGACATTAACGCATTTCCATACGCTCACCTGTACTCTAATGTTACCTATTCGCTAACCCTAACACTAGTCCTAAACCTAAACCTAACCCCAACCCTACACCTTACCCTAACCCATACCCTAATCATAACCTACACACTAACACTAACTCGTGCCCTAACACCTACCCTAACCCTACCCCTAACCCTACCCCTAATCCTAACCCTAACACTAACACTAACCCTAACACTAACCCTAAACTTTACCATTTGTTAACCATACCCCAAGCCCCAAACCTAAACCTAACTACAACCCTACTCCTTAACCTAACACGTACACTAATCTTAATCCGTACACTAACACTAACCCAATACCACACACGTACTTTGACAATAAGGCATTTCCATATGCTCAGCTGTAACCTAAACCTTACGCGTTCACTAAACTTAACCCCACCCCTAACACTAACCATAACGCCAACCCTACCAATTACCCTAACCCGTACCCTAATCCTAACCTGTAAACCCACACTAAACCCTGCCCTAACACGTACCCTGACCCTAACACTTTTCCGTAACCTCACCTGTAACCTACACCTTACCGTTCGCTAACCCTAACCCTAGCCCAAAACCTAGACCAAACCCCAACCGTACACCTTACCCTAACCCGTTTTCTATTCCTAAGCCATACACTAACACTGACACGTGTCCTAACACATACACAAACCCTAACACTTTTCTGTACCATCACCTGTACCCTAAACCTGACATTTCGCTAACCCTAACCCTAGCCATAAAGCTAACCCTAACCCTAACCCCAACCCTAAAACTTACCCAAACCGTACCCTAATCCTAACCAGTATACTAATACTAAGCCATGTCCTGACACGTACCCTGACCCTAACACTTTTCCGTACCCTCACCTGTACCCTAAACCTTACCCATTCGCTAACCCTAACCCTAGCCCTAGCCCTAGCCCTAACCCTAACCCCAACCCTACCCCTTACCCTCACCCGTACACTAATCCCAACCCATACACTAACATTAACCCATGCCCTAACACGTACCCTGACCCTAACACTTTTCCGTATCCTCTCCTGTACCCTAAATCTTACCGTTTGCTAACCCTAACCCTAGCCCTAAACATAACTCTCACACCAACCTCACAGCATACCCTAACCTGTACACTAAAGTTAACCCGTACAAAAAAACTAACCCATGCCCTCACATGTACTTTGACGGTAACACGTTTCCGTACACTCCCGTGTACCGTAAACCTTACCCGTTTGCTAACTCTAACCCTAGCCCTAACCCTAACCATAACAACAACCCTACCCATTTCCCTAACCTGTACCCTAATCCTTACCCGTACACTAACACTAATCAATGCCCTAACACGTACCCTGACCCTAACACTTTTCCATACCCACTCCTGTACCCTAAATCTTACCATTCACTAACCCTAACCCTATGTCTAAACCTAACCCTAACCCCAACCCTACACCTAACCCTAACACGTACCCTAATCCGAATCCGTACACTAACACTAACCTGTGCCCTAACATGAACCCTGACCCTAACTCGTTTCCATAAGCTCACCTGTACCCTAAATGTTACCTATTCGCTAACCCTAACCCCAACCCTACACCTAAACATAACCCCAACCCTACACCTTTCCCTAACCCATACCCTAATCCTGACCCGTACACTAACACTAACCCGTGCCCTAACACGTACCCTGACCCTAACACTTTTCCGTATCCTCTCCATTACCCTAAATCTTACCGTTCGCTAAACCTAGCCCTTTCCCTAAACATAACGCTAACACCCACCTTACACCATACACTAACCCATACACTAATCTTACCCCGTACACCAAAATGAAGCAATGCCCTCACATGTACTTTGACACTAACACGTTTCCGTACCCTCCTGTGTACCGACAACCTTACCTGTTCGCTAACACTAACCCTAGGTCTAAGCCTAACACTATCCACAACCCTACACAAAATCCTAAGCCGTACCCTAATCCTAATCCGTACAATAACACTACCCTGTGCCCTAACACCAAGCCTGACCCTAACTCGTTTCCATATGCTTACCTGTACCCTGAATGTTACCTATTCGCTAACCCTAACCCTAACCCTAAACCTAACCCTAACCCCAATCCTACACCTTACCCTAATCCGTAATGTAATCCTAACCCGTACCCTATACTAATCCGTGCCCTGACACATACATGGACCATAACACTTTTCTGTAACCTCACCTGTACCCTAAACCTTACATTTCGCCAACCCTAACCCTAGCCCTAAAGCTAAATCTAACTCCAACCCTACACCTTACCCTAACACGTACACTAATCTTAACCCGTACACTAACACTGACCCATTCCCGCAAATGTATTTTGACCCTAAAACATTTCCGTACCCTCCCATGTAACCTAAACCTTACCCGGTCGCTAACCCTAACCCTAGCTCTAAATCTAACCCTAACGCCAACCCTACACCTTACCCTAAACAATACCCTAAACCTAAACCGTACACTGACACTAACCAGTGCCCTGAAACGTACCCTGACCCTAACACTTTTCCATACCCTCACCTGCACGCTAAACCTAATCGTTAGGTAACCCTAACTGTAGACTTAAACCTAACCCTAACACCAAACCTACACCCTATTCTAACCCGTACCCTATATTTAACCCAAACACTAACCCATGCCCTCACACGTACTTTGACACTAACACGTTTCCGTACACTCATGTACCATAAAACTTACCTGTTCGCTAACTCTAACCCTAGCCTTAAACTTAACCCTAACGCCAACCCTACACATTACCCTAACCCGTACCCTAATCCTAACCCATACACTAACACTACATGTGCCCTAACAGGTACCCTGACCATAACAGTTTTCTGTACACTCACCTGTACCCTAAACCATACCGTTTGCTATCCTTAACCCTAGACCTAAACGTAAAGCTAACCCCATCCCTAAACCTTACCCTAACGCGTACCCAATCCTAACCAGTACACTAACACTAATCCGTGCCTTAACACTTACCCTGACCCTAACACTTTTCCATACCCACACCTGAACCCTAAACCTTACCATTCACTAACCGTAACCCTAGATCTAAACCTAACCCTAAACGCAACCCCAACCCTACACCTAACCCTAACATGTACCGTAATCCTAATCCTTAAACTAACACTAAGCTGTGCCCTAACACGAACCCTGGCCCTAACGCATTTCCATACGCTCACCTGTACTCTAATGTTACCTATTCGCTAACCCTAACACTAGCCCTAAACCTAAACCTAACCCCAACCCTACACCTTACCCTAACCCATACCCTAATCATAACCCATACACTAACACTAACTCGTGCCCTAACACCTACCCTAACCCTACCCCTAACCCTACCCCTAACCCTAACCCTAACACTAACACTAACCCTAACACTAACCCTAAACTTTACCATTTGTTAACCATACCCCAAGCCCCAAACCTAAACCTAACTACAACCCTACTCCTTACCCTAACACGTACACTAATCTTAATCCGTACACTAACACTAACCCAATACCACACACGTACTTTGACAATAAGGCATTTCCATATGCTCAGCTGTAACCTAAACCTTACGCGTTCACTAAACTTAACCCCACCCCTAACACTAACCATAACGCCAACCCTACCAATTACCCTAACCCGTACCCTAATCCTAACCTGTAAACCCACACTAAACCCTCCCCTAACACGTACCCTGACCCTAACACTTTTCCGTAACCTCACCTGTAACCTACACCTTACCGTTCGCTAACCCTAACCCTAGCCCTAAACCTAGACCAAACCCCAACCGTACACCTTACCCTAACCCGTTTTCTATTCCTAAGCCATACACTAACACTGACACGTGTCCTAACACATACACAAACCCTAACACTTTTCTGTACCATCACCTGTACCCTAAACCTGACATTTCGCTAACCCTAACCCTAGCCATAAAGCTAACCCTAACCCTAACCCCAACCCTAAACCTTACCCAAACCGTACCCTAATCCTAACCAGTATACTAATACTAAGCCATGTCCTGACACGTACCCTGACCCTAACACTTTTCCGTACCCTCACCTGTACCCTAAACCTTACCCATTCGCTAACCCTAACCCTAGCCCTAGCCCTAGCCCTAACCCTAACCCCAACCCTACCCCTTACCCTCACCCGTACACTAATCCCAACCCATACACTAACATTAACCCATGCCCTAACACGTACCCTGACCCTAACACTTTTCCGTATCCTCTCCTGTACCCTAAATCTTACCGTTTGCTAACCCTAACCCTAGCCCTAAACATAACTCTCACACCAACCTCACAGCATACCCTAACCTGTACACTAAAGTTAACCCGTACAAAAAAACTAACCCATGCCCTCACATGTACTTTGACGGTAACACGTTTCCGTACACTCCCGTGTACCGTAAACCTTACCCGTTTGCTAACTCTAACCCTAGCCCTAACCCTAACCATAACAACAACCCTACCCATTTCCCTAACCTGTACCCTAATCCTTACCCGTACACTAACACTAATCAATGCCCTAACACGTACCCTGACCCTAACACTTTTCCATACCCACTCCTGTACCCTAAATCTTACCATTCACTAACCCTAACCCTATGTCTAAACCTAACCCTAACCCCAACCCTACACCTAACCCTAACACGTACCCTAATCCGAATCCGTACACTAACACTAACCTGTGCCCTAACATGAACCCTGACCCTAACTCGTTTCCATAAGCTCACCTGTACCCTAAATGTTACCTATTCGCTAACCCTAACCCCAACCCTACACCTAAACATAACCCCAACCCTACACCTTTCCCTAACCCATACCCTAATCCTGACCCGTACACTAACACTAACCCGTGCCCTAACACGTACCCTGACCCTAACACTTTTCCGTATCCTCTCCAGTACCCTAAATCTTACCGTTCGCTAAACCTAGCCCTTTCCCTAAACATAACGCTAACACCCACCTTACACCATACACTAACCCATACACTAATCTTACCCCGTACACCAAAATGAAGCAATGCCCTCACATGTACTTTGACACTAACACGTTTCCGTACCCTCCTGTGTACCGACAACCTTACCTGTTCGCTAACACTAACCCTAGGTCTAAGCCTAACACTATCCACAACACTACACAAAATCCTAAGCCGTACCCTAATCCTAATCCGTACAATAACACTAACCTGTGCCCTAACACCAAGCCTGACCCTAACTCGTTTCCATATGCTTACCTGTACCCTGAATGTTACCTATTCGCTAACTCTAACCCTAACCCTAAACGTAACCCTAACTCCAATCCTACACCTTACCCTAATCCGTACTGTAATCCTAACCCGTACCCTATACTAATCCGTGCCCTGACACATACATGGACCATAACACTTTTCTGTAACCTCACCTGTACCCTAAACCTTACATTTCGCCAACCCTAACCCTAGCCCTAAAGCTAAATCTAACTCCAACCCAACACCTTACCCTAACACGTACACTAATCTTAACCCGTACACTAACACTGACCCATTCCCGCAAATGTATTTTGACCCTAAAACATTTCCGTACCCTCCCCTGTAACCTAAACCTTACCCGGTCGCTAACCCTAACCCTAGCTCTAAATCTAACCCTAACGCCAACCCTACACCTTACCCTAAACAATACCCTAAACCTAAACCGTACACTGACACTAACCAGTGCCCTGAAACGTACCCTGACCCTAAAACTTTTCCATACCCTCACCTGCACGCTAAACCTAATCGTTAGGTAACCCTAACTGTAGACTTAAACCTAACCCTTACACCAACCCTACACCCTATTCTAACCCGTACCCTATATTTAACCCTAACACTAACCCATGCCCTCACACGTACTTTGACACTAAAACGTCTCCATACACTCACATGTACCATAAGCCTTAACCGTTCACTAAACCTATCCCTAACCCTAACGCCAACCCTAACCATTACTCTAACCCATACCCTAATCCTAACAATACATTAACACTAACACGTTTCCTAACACATAACCTGACCCAAATGCTTTTCCGTACCCTCAACTGTACCCTAAAACTTACCCGTTCACTAACCCTAAGCCTAGCCCTAAACCTAACCCTAACCCCAACCCCACACCTTACCCTAAACTGTACGCTAATCCTGACACGTACACTGACACTAACAGGTGTCCTAACACATACCCTGACTCTAAAAGGTTTCCGTACCCTCACCTGTACCCTGAACCTTACTGGTTCACTAACCGTAACCCTAGCCCTAAACATAACGCTAACACCAACCCTACACCATACCCTAACCCGTACACTAATCTTGACCCGTACACCAAAATTATGCAATGCCATCACACGTACTTTGACACTAACACGTTTCCGTACACTCATGTACCATAAAACTTACCTGTTCGCTAACTCTAACCCTAGCCCTAAACTTAACCCTAACGCCAACCCTACACATTACCCTAACCCGTACCCTAATCCTAACCCATACACTAACACTACACGTGCCCTAACAGGTACCCTGACCATAACAGTTTTCCGTACACTCACCTGTACCCTAAACCATACCGTTTGCTATCCTTAACCCTAGACCTAAACGTAAAGCTAACCCCATCCCTAAACCTTACCCTAACGCGTACCCAATCCTAACCAGTACACTAACACTAATCCGTGCCTTAACACTTACCCTGACCCTAACACTTTTCCATACCCACACCTGAACCCTAAACCTTACCATTCACTAACCCTAACCATAGGTCTAAACCTAACCCTAAACGCAACCCCAACCCTACACCTAACCCTAACATGTACCGTAATCCTAATCCTTAAACTAACACTAAGCTGTGCCCTAACACGAACCCTGGCCCTAACGCATTTCCATACGCTCACCTGTACTCTAATGTTACCTATTCGCTAACCCTAACAGTAGTCCTAAACCTAAACCTAACACCAACCCTACACCTTACCCTAACACATACCCTAATCATAACCCATACACTAACACTAACTCGTGCCCTAACACCTACCCTAACCTTACCCCTAACCCTACCCCTAACCCTAACCCTAACCCTAACCCTAACCCGAACACTAACCCTAACACTAACCCTAAACTTTACCATTTGTTAACCATAACCCAAGCCCCAAACCTAAACCTAACTACAACCCTACTCCTTACCCTAACACGTACACTAATCTTAACCCGTACACTAACACTAACCCAATACCGCACACGTACTTTGACAATAAGACATTTCCATATGCTCAGCTGTAACCAAAACCTTACGCGTTCACTAAACTTAACCCCACCCCTAACACTAACCATAACGCCAACCCTACCAATTACCCTAACCCGTACCCTAATCCTAACCTGTAAACCCACACTAAACCCTGCCCTAACACGTACCCTGACCCTAACACTTTTCCGTAACCTCACCTGTAACCTACAGCTTACCGTTCGCTAACCCTAACCCTAGCCCTAAACCTAGACCAAACCCCAACCTTACACCTTACCCTAACCCGTATGCTAATCCTAAGCCATACACTAACAGTGACACGTGTCCTAACACATACACTAACCCTAACACTTTTCTGTACCATCACCTGTACCCTAAACCTGACATTTCGCTAACCCTAACCCTAGCCATAAAGCTAACCCTAACCCTAAACCCAACCCTACGCCTTACCCAAACCGTACCCTAATCCTAACCAGTATACTAATACTAAGCCATGTCCTGACACGTACCCTGACCCTAACACTTTTCCGTACCCTCACCTGTACCCTAAACCTTACCCATTCGCTAACCCTAACCCTAGCCCTAGCCCTAGCCCTAACCCTAACCCCAACCCTACCCCTTACCCTCACCCGTACCCTAATCCCTACCCATACACTAACATTAACCCATGCCCTAACACGTACCCTGACCCTAACTCTTTTCCGTATCCTCTCCTGTACCCTAAATCTTACCGTTCGCTAACCCTAACCCTAGCCCTAAACATAACTCTCACACCAACCTCACAGCATACCCTAACCGGTACACTAAACTTAACCCGTACAAAAAAAAACCCCATGCCCTCACATGTACTTTGACAGTAACACGTTTCCGTACGCTCCCGTGTACCGTAAACCTTACGCGTTTGCTAACTGTAACCCTAGCCCTAACCCTAACCATAACAACAACCCTACCCATTTCCCTAACCTGTACCCTAATCCTTACCCGTACACTAACACTAATCAATGCCCTAACACGTACCCTGACCCTAACACTTTTCCATACCCACTCCTGTACCCTAAATCTTACCATTCACTAACCCTAACCCTATGTCTAAACCTAACCCTAACCCCAACCCTACACCTAACCCTAACACGTACCCTAATCCGAATCCGTACACTAACACTAACCTGTGCCCTAACATGAACCCTGACCCTAACTCGTTTCCATAAGCTCACCTGTACCCTAAATGTTACCTATTCGCTAACCCTAACCCCAACCCTACACCTAAACATAACCCCAACCCTACACCTTTCCCTAACCCATACCCTAATCCTGACCCGTACACTAACACTAACCCGTGCCCTAACACGTACCCTGACCCTAACACTTTTCTGTATCCTCTCCAGTACCCTAAATCTTACCGTTCGCTAAACCTAGCCCTTTCCCTAAACATAACGCTAACACCCACCTTACACCATACACTAACCCATACACTAATCTTACCCCGTACACCAAAATGAAGCAATGCCCTCACATGTACTTTGACACTAACACGTTTCCGTACCCTCCTGTGTACCGACAACCTTACCTGTTCACTAACCCTAACCCTAGGTCTAAGCCTAACACTATCCACAACCCTACACAAAATCCTAAGCCGTACCCTAATCCTAATCCGTACAATAACACTAACCTGTGCCCTAACACCAAGCCTGACCCTAACTCATTTCCATATGCTTACCTGTACCCTGAATGTTACCTATTCGCTAACCCTAACCCTAACCCTAAACCTAACCCTAACCACAATCCTACACCTTACCCTAATCCGTACTGTAATCCTAACCCGTACCCTATACTAATCCGTGCCCTGACACATACATGGACCATAACACTTTTCTGTAACCTCACCTGTACCCTAAACCTTACATTTCGCCAACCCTAACCCTAGCCCTAAAGCTAAATCTAACTCCAACACTACACCTTACCCTAACACGTACACTAATCTTAACCCGTACACTAACACTGACCCATTCCCGCAAATGTATTTTGACCCTAAAACATTTCCGTACCCTCCCCTGTAACCTAAACCTTACCCGGTCGCTAACCCTAACCCTAGCTCTAAATCTAACCCTAACGCCAACCCTACACCTTACCCTAAACAATACCCTAAACCTAAACCGTACACGGACACTAACCAGTGCCCTGAAACGTACCCTGACCCTAACACTTTTCCATACCCTCACCTGCACGCTAAACCTAATCGTTAGGTAACCCTAACTGTAGACTTAAACCTAACCCTAACACCAACCCTACACCCTATTCTAACCCGTACCCTATATTTAACCCTAACACTAACCCATGCCCTCACACGTACTTTGACACTAAAACGTCTCCATACACTCACATGTACCATAAGCCTTAACCGTTCACTAAACCTATCCCTAACCCTAACACCAACCCTAACCATTACCCTAACCCATACGCTAATACTAACCATACATTAACACTAACACGTTTCCTAACAGATAACCTGACCCAAATGCTTTTCCGTACCCTCAACTGTACCCTAAAACTTACCCGTTCAATAACCCTAAGCCTAGCCCTAAACCTAACCCTAACCCCAACCCCACACCTTACCCTAAACTGTACGCTAATCCTGACACGTACACTGACACTAACAGGTGTCCTAACACATACCCTGACTCTAAAAGGTTTCCGTACCCTCACCTGTACCCTGAACCTTACTGGTTCACTAACCGTAACCCTAGCCCTAAACATAACGCTAACACCAACCCTACACCATACCCTAACCCGTACACTAATCTTGACCCGTACACCAAAATTATGCAATGCCATCACACGTACTTTGACACTAACACGTTTCCATACACTCATGTACCATAAAACTTACCTGTTCGCTAACTCTAACCCTAGCCCTAAACTTAACCCTAACGCCAACCCTACACATTACCCTAACCCGTACCCTAATCCTAACCCATACACTAACACTACAAGTGCCCTAACAGGTACCCTGACCATAACAGTTTTCCATACACTCACCTGTACCCTAAACCATACCGTTTGCTATCCTTAACCCTAGACCTAAACGTAAAGCTAACCCCATCCCTAAACCTTACCCTAACACGTACCCAATCCTAACCAGTACACTAACACTAATCCGTGCCTTAACACTTACCCTGACCCTAACACTTTTCCATACCCACACCTGAACCCTAAACCTTACCATTCACTAACCCTAACCCTAGGTCTAAACCTAACCCTAAACGCAACCCCAACCCTACACCTAACCCTAACATGTACCGTAATCCTAATCCTTAAACTAACACTAAGCTGTGCCCTAACACGAACCCTGGCCCTAACGCATTTCAATACGCTCACCTGTACTCTAATGTTACCTATTCGCTAACCCTAACACTAGTCCTAAACCTAAACCTAACACCAACCCTACACCTTACCCTAACACATACCCTAATCATAACCCATACACTAACACTAACTCGTGCCCTAACACCTACCCTAAACTTACCCCTAACCCTACCCCTAACCCTAAACCTAACCCTAACCCTAACCCGAACACTAACCCTAACACTAACCCTAAACTTTACCATTTGTTAACCATAACCCAAGCCCCAAACCTAAACCTAACTACAACCCTACTCCTTACCCTAACACGTACACTAATCTTAACCCGTACACTAACACTAACCCAATACCGCACACGTACTTTGACAATAAGACATTTCCATATGCTCAGCTGTAACCAAAACCTTACGCGTTCACTAAACTTAACCCCACCCCTAACACTAACCATAACGCCAACCCTACCAATTACCCTAACCCGTACCCTAATCCTAACCTGTAAACCCACACTAAACCCTGCCCTAACACGTACCCTGACCCTAAAACTTTTCCGTAACCTCACCTGTAACCTACAGCTTACCGTTCGCTAACCCTAACCCTAGCCCTAAACCTAGACCAAACCCCAACCTTACACCTTACCCTAACCCGTATGCTAATCCTAAGCCATACACTAACAGTGACACGTGTCCTAACACATACACTAACCCTAACACTTTTCTGTACCATCACCTGTACCCTAAACCTGACATTTCGCTAACCCTAACCCTAGCCATAAAGCTAACCCTAACTCTAAACCAAACCCTACGCCTTACCCAAACCGTACCCTAATCCTAACCAGTATACTAATACTAAGCCATGTCCTGACACGTACCCTGACCCTAACACTTTTCCGTACCCTCACCTGTACCCTAAACCTTACCCATTCGCTAACCCTAACCCTAGCCCTAGCCCTAGCCCTAACCCTAACCCCAACCCTACCCCTTACCCTCACCCGTACCCTAATCCCAACCCATACACTAACATTAACCCATGGCTAACACGTACACTGACCCTAACACTTTTCCGTATCCTCTCCTGTACCCTAAATCTTACCGTTCGCTAACCCTAACCCTAGCCCTAAACATAACTCTCACACCAACCTCACAGCATACCCTAACCTGTACACTAAACTTAACCCGTACAAAAAAACTAACCCATGCCCTCACATGTACTTTGACGGTAACACGTTTCCGTACGCTCCCGTGTACCGTAAACCTTACCCGTTTGCTAACTCTAACCCTAGCCCTAACCCTAACCATAACAACAACCCTACCCATTTCCCTAACCTGTACCCTAATCCTTACCCGTACACTAACACTAATCCATGCCCTAACACGTACCCTGACCCTAACAGTTTTCCATACCAACTCCTGTACCCTAAATCTTACCATTCACTAACCCTAACCCTATGTCTAAACCTAACCCTAATCCCAACCCTACACCTAACCCTAACACGTACCCTAATCCGAATCCGTACACTAACACTAACCTGTGCCCTAACATGAACCCTGACCCTAACTCGTTTCCATAAGCTCACCTGTACCCTAAATGTTACCTATTCGCTAACCCTAACCCCAACCCTACACCTAAACATAACCCCAACCCTACACCTTTCCCTAACCCATACCCTAATCCTGACCCGTACACTAACACTAACCCGTGCCCTAACACGTACCCTGACCCTAACACTTTTCCGTATCCTCTCCAGTACCCTAAATCTTACCGTTCGCTAAACCTAGCCCTTTCCCTAAACATAACGCTAACACCCACCTTACACCATACACTAACCCATACACTAATCTTACCCCGTACACCAAAATGAAGCAATGCCCTCACATGTACTTTGACACTAACACGTTTCCGTACCCTCCTGTGTACCGACAACCTTACCTGTTCGCTAACACTAACCCTAGGTCTAAGCCTAACACTATCCACAACCCTACACAAAATCCTAAGCCGTACCCTAATCCTAATCCGTACAATAACACTAACCTGTGCCCTAACACCAAGCCTGACCCTAACTCGTTTCCATATGCTTACCTGTACCCTGAATGTTACCTATTCGCTAACCCTAACCCTAACCCTAAACCTAACCCTAACCCCAATCCTACACCTTACCCTAATCCGTACTGTAATCCTAACCCGTACCCTATACTAATCCGTGCCCTGACACATACATGGACAATAACACTTTTCTGTAACCTCACCTGTACCCTAAACCTTACATTTCGCCAACCCTAACCCTAGCCCTAAAGCTAAATCTAACTCCAACACTACACCTTACCCTAACACGTACACTAATCTTAACCCGTACACTAACACTGACCCATTCCCGCAAATGTATTTTGACCCTAAAACATTTCCGTACCCTCCCCTGTAACCTAAACCTTACCCGGTCGCTAACCCTAACCCTAGCTCTAAATCTAACCCTAACGCCAACCCTACACCTTACCCTAAACAATACCCTAAACCTAAACCGTACACGGACACTAACCAGTGCCCTGAAACGTACCCTGAGCCTAACACTTTTCCATACCCTCACCTGCACGCTAAACCTAATCGTTAGGTAACCCTAACTGTAGACTTAAACCTAACCCTAACACCAACCCTACACCCTATTCTAACCCGTACCCTATATTTAACCCTAACACTAACCCATGCCCTCACACGTACTTTGACACTAAAACGTCTCCATACACTCACATGTACCATAAGCCTTAACCGTTCACTAAACCTATCCCTAACCCTAACACCAACCCTAACCATTACCCTAACCCATACGCTAATACTAACCATACATTAACACTAACACGTTTCCTAACACATAACCTGACCCAAATGCTTTTCCGTACCCTCAACTGTACCCTAAAACTTACCCGTTCACTAACCCTAAGCCTAGACCTAAACCTAACCCTAACCCCAACCCCACACCTTACCCTAAACTGTACGCTAATCCTGACACGTACACTGACACTAACAGGTGTCCTAACACATACCCTGACTCTAAAAGGTTTCCGTACCCTCACCTGTACCCTGAACCTTACTGGTTCACTAACCGTAACCCTAGCCCTAAACATAACGCTAACACCAACCCTACACCATACCCTAACCCGTACACTAATCTTGACCCGTACACCAAAATTATGCAATGCCATCACACGTACTTTGACACTAACACGTTTCCATACACTCATGTACCATAAAACTTACCTGTTCGCTAACTCTAACCCTAGCCCTAAACTTAACCCCAACGCCAACCCTACACATTACCCTAACCCGTACCCTAATCCTAACCCATACACTAACACTACACGTACCCTAACAGGTACCCTGACCATAACAGTTTTCCGTACACTCACCTGTACCCTAAACCATACCGTTTGCTATCCTTAACCCTAGACCTAAACGTAAAGCTAACCCCATCCCTAAACCTTACCCTAACGCGTACCCAATCCTAACCAGTACACTAACACTAATCCGTGCCTTAACACTTACCCTGACCCTAACACTTTTCCATACCCACACCTGAACCCTAAACCTTACCATTCACTAACCCTAACCATAGGTCTAAACCTAACCCTAAACGCAACCCCAACCCTACACCTAACCCTAACATGTACCGTAATCCTAATCCTTAAACTAACACTAAGCTGTGCCCTAACACGAACCCTGGCCCTAACGCATTTCCATACGCTCACCTGTACTCTAATGTTACCTATTCGCTAACCCTAACAGTAGTCCTAAACCTAAACCTAACACCAACCCTACACCTTACCCTAACACATACCCTAATCATAACCCATACACTAACACTAACTCGTGCCCTAACACCTACCCTAACCTTACCCCTAACCCTACCCCTAACCCTAACCCTAACCCTAACCCTAACCCGAACACTAACCCTAACACTAACCCTAAACTTTACCATTTGTTAACCATAACCCAAGCCCCAAACCTAAACCTAACTACAACCCTACTCCTTACCCTAACACGTACACTAATCTTAACCCGTACACTAACACTAACCCAATACCGCACACGTACTTTGACAATAAGACATTTCCATATGCTCAGCTGTAACCAAAACCTTACGCGTTCACTAAACTTAACCCCACCCCTAACACTAACCATAACGCCAACCCTACCAATTACCCTAACCCGTACCCTAATCCTAACCTGTAAACCCACACTAAACCCTGCCCTAACACGTACCCTGACCCTAACACTTTTCCGTAACCTCACCTGTAACCTACAGCTTACCGTTCGCTAACCCTAACCCTAGCCCTAAACCTAGACCAAACCCCAACCTTACACCTTACCCTAACCCGTATGCTAATCCTAAGCCATACACTAACAGTGACACGTGTCCTAACACATACACTAACCCTAACACTTTTCTGTACCATCACCTGTACCCTAAACCTGACATTTCGCTAACCCTAACCCTAGCCATAAAGCTAACCCTAACCCTAAACCCAACCCTACGCCTTACCCAAACCGTACCCTAATCCTAACCAGTATACTAATACTAAGCCATGTCCTGACACGTACCCTGACCCTAACACTTTTCCGTACCCTCACCTGTACCCTAAACCTTACCCATTCGCTAACCCTAACACTAGCCCTAGCCCTAGCCCTAACCCTAACCCCAACCCTACCCCTTACCCTCACCCGTACCCTAATCCCTACCCATACACTAACATTAACCCATGCCCTAACACGTACCCTGACCCTAACTCTTTTCCGTATCCTCTCCTGTACCCTAAATCTTACCGTTCGCTAACCCTAACCCTAGCCCTAAACATAACTCTCACACCAACCTCACAGCATACCCTAACCCGTACACTAAACGTAACCCGTACAAAAAAAATAACCCATGCCCTCACATGTACTTTGACAGTAACACGTTTCCGTACGCTCCCGTGTACCGTAAACCTTACGCGTTTGCTAACTGTAACCCTAGCCCTAACCCTAACCATAACAACAACCCTACCCATTTCCCTAACCTGTACCCTAATCCTTACCCGTACACTAACACTAATCAATGCCCTAACACGTACCCTGACCCTAACACTTTTCCATACCCACTCCTGTACCCTAAATCTTACCATTCACTAACCCTAACCCTATGTCTAAACCTAACCCTAACCCCAACCCTACACCTAACCCTAACACGTACCCTAATCCGAATCCGTACACTAACACTAACCTGTGCCCTAACATGAACCCTGACCCTAACTCGTTTCCATAAGCTCACCTGTACCCTAAATGTTACCTATTCGCTAACCCTAACCCCAACCCTACACCTAAACATAACCCCAACCCTACACCTTTCCCTAACCCATACCCTAATCCTGACCCGTGCACTAACACTAACCCGTGCCCTAACACGTACCCTGACCCTAACACTTTTCCGTATCCTCTCCAGTACCCTAAATCTTACCGTTCGCTAAACTTAGCCCTTTCCCTAAACATAACGCTAACACCCACCTTACACCATACACTAACCCATACACTAATCTTACCCCGTACACCAAAATGAAGCAATGCCCTCACATGTACTTTGACACTAACACGTTTCCGTACCCTCCTGTGTACCGACAACCTTACCTGTTCGCTAACACTAACCCTAGGTCTAAGCCTAACACTATCCACAACCCTACACAAAATCCTAAGCCGTACCCTAATCCTAATCCGTACAATAACACTAACCTGTGCCCTAACACCAAGCCTGACCCTAACTCGTTTCCATAGGCTTACCTGTACCCTGAATGTTACCTATTCGCTAACCCTAACCCTAACCCTAAACCTAACCCTAACCCCAATCCTACACCTTACCCTAATCCGTACTGTAATCCTAACCCGTACCCTATACTAATCCGTGCCCTGACACATACATGGACCATAACACTTTTCTGTAACCTCACCTGTACCCTAAACCTTACATTTCGCCAACCCTAACCCTAGCCCTAAAGCTAAATCTAACACCAACACTACACCTTACCCTAACACGTACACTAATCTTAACCCGTACACTAACACTGACCCATTCCCGCAAATGTATTTTGACCCTAAAACATTTCCGTACCCTCCCCTGTAACCTAAACCTTACCCGGTCGCTAACCCTAACCCTAGCTCTAAATCTAACCCTAACGCCAACCCTACACCTTACCCTAAACAATACCCTAAACCTAAACCGTACACGGACACTAACCAGTGCCCTGAAACGTACCCTGAGCCTAACACTTTTCCATACCCTCACCTGCACGCTAAACCTAATCGTTAGGTAACCCTAACTGTAGACTTAAACCTAACCCTAACACCAACCCTACACCCTATTCTAACCCGTACCCTATATTTAACCCTAACACTAACCCATGCCCTCACACGTACTTTGACACTAAAACGTCTCCATACACTCACATGTACCATAAGCCTTAACCGTTCACTAAACCTATCCCTAACCCTAACACCAACCCTAACCATTACCCTAACCCATACGCTAATACTAACCATACATTAACACTAACACGTTTCCTAACACATAACCTGACCCAAATGCTTTTCCGTACCCTCAACTGTACCCTAAAACTTACCCGTTCACTAACCCTAAGCCTAGCCCTAAACCTAACCCTAACCCCAACCCCACACCTTACCCTAAACTGTACGCTAATCCTGACACGTACACTGACACTAACAGGTGTCCTAACACATACCCTGACTCTAAAAGGTTTCCGTACCCTCACCTGTACCCTGAACCTTACTGGTTCACTAACCGTAACCCTAGCCCTAAACATAACGCTAACACCAACCCTACACCATACCCTAACCCGTACACTAATCTTGACCCGTACACCAAAATTATGCAATGCCATCACACGTACTTTGACACTAACACGTTTCCGTACACTCATGTACCATAAAACTTACCTGTTCGCTAACTCTAACCCTAGCCCTAAACTTAACCCTAACGCCAACCCTACACATTACCCTAACCCGTACCCTAATCCTAACCCATACACTAACACTACACGTGCCCTAACAGGTACCCTGACCATAACAGTTTTCCGTACACTCACCTGTACCCTAAACCATACCGTTTGCTATCCTTAACCCTAGACCTAAACGTAAAGCTAACCCCATCCCTAAACCTTACCCTAACGCGTACCCAATCCTAACCAGTACACTAACACTAATCCGTGCCTTAACACTTACCCTGACCCTAACACTTTTCCATACCCACACCTGAACCCTAAACCTTACCATTCACTAACCCTAACCATAGGTCTAAACCTAACCCTAAACGCAACCCCAACCCTACACCTAACCCTAACATGTACCGTAATCCTAATCCTTAAACTAACACTAAGCTGTGCCCTAACACGAACCCTGGCCCTAACGCATTTCCATACGCTCACCTGTACTCTAATGTTACCTATTCGCTAACCCTAACACTAGTCCTAAACCTAAACCTAACACCAACCCTACACCTTACCCTAACACATACCCTAATCATAACCCATACACTAACACTAACTCGTGTCCTAACACCTACCCTAACCTTACCCCTAACCCTACCACTAACCCTAACCCTAACCCTAACCCTAACCCGAACACTAACCCTAACACTAACCCTAAACTTTACCATTTGTTAACCATAACCCAAGCCCCAAACCTAAACCTAACTACAACCCTACTCCTTACCCTAACACGTACACTAATCTTAACCCGTACACTAACACTAACCCAATACCGCACACGTACTTTGACAATAAGACATTTCCATATGCTCAGCTGTAACCAAAACCTTACGCGTTCACTAAACTTAACCCCACCCCTAACACTAACCATAACGCCAACCCTACCAATTACCCTAACCCGTACCCTAATCCTAACCTGTAAACCCACACTAAACCCTGCCCTAACACGTACCCTGACCCTAACACTTTTCCGTAACCTCACCTGTAACCTACAGCTTACCGTTCGCTAACCCTAACCCTAGCCCTAAACCTAGACCAAACCCCAACCTTACACCTTACCCTAACCCGTATGCTAATCCTAAGCCATACACTAACAGTGACACGTGTCCTAACACATACACTAACCCTAACACTTTTCTGTACCATCACCTGTACCCTAAACCTGACATTTCGCTAACCCTAACCCTAGCCATAAAGCTAACCCTAACCCTAAACCAAACCCTACGCCTTACCCAAACCGTACCCTAATCCTAACCAGTATACTAATACTAAGCCATGTCCTGACACGTACCCTGACCCTAACACTTTTCCGTACCCTCACCTGTACCCTAAACCTTACCCATTCGCTAACCCTAACCCTAGCCCTAGCCCTAGCCCTAACCCTAACCCCAACCCTACCCCTTACCCTCACCCGTACCCTAATCCCTACCCATACACTAACATTAACCCATGCCCTAACACGTACCCTGACCCTAACTCTTTTCCGTATCCTCTCCTGTACCCTAAATCTTACCGTTCGCTAACCCTAACCCTAGCCCTAAACATAACTCTCACACCAACCTCACAGCATACACTAACCCGTACACTAAACTTAACCCGTACAAAAAAAATAACCCATGCCCTCACATGTACTTTGACAGTAACACGTTTCCGTACGCTCCCGTGTACCGTAAACCTTACGCGTTTGCTAACTGTAACCCTAGCCCTAACCCTAACCATAACAACAACCCTACCCATTTCCCTAACCTGTACCCTAATCCTTACCCGTACACTAACACTAATCAATGCCCTAACACGTACCCTGACCCTAACACTTTTCCATACCCACTCCTGTACCCTAAATCTTACCATTCACTAACCCTAACCCTATGTCTAAACCTAACCCTAACCCCAACCCTACACCTAACCCTAACACGTACCCTAATCCGAATCCGTACACTAACACTAACCTGTGCCCTAACATGAACCCTGACCCTAACTCGTTTCCATAAGCTCACCTGTACCCTAAATGTTACCTATTCGCTAACCCTAACCCCAACCCTACACCTAAACATAACCCCAACCCTACACCTTTCCCTAACCCATACCCTAATCCTGACCCGTACACTAACACTAACCCGTGCCCTAACACGTACCCTGACCCTAACACTTTTCCGTATCCTCTCCAGTACCCTAAATCTTACCGTTCGCTAAACCTAGCCCTTTCCCTAAACATAACGCTAACACCCACCTTACACCATACACTAACCCATACACTAATCTTACCCCGTACACCAAAATGAAGCAATGCCCTCACATGTACTTTGACACTAACACGTTTCCGTACCCTCCTGTGTACCGACAACCTTACCTGTTCGCTAACACTAACCCTAGGTCTAAGCCTAACACTATCCACAACCCTACACAAAATCCTAAGCCGTACCCTAATCCTAATCCGTACAATAACACTAACCTGTGCCCTAACACCAAGCCTGACCCTAACTCGTTTCCATAGGCTTACCTGTACCCTGAATGTTACCTATTCGCTAACCCTAACCCTAACCCTAAACCTAACCCTAACCCCAATCCTACACCTTACCCTAATCCGTACTGTAATCCTAACCCGTACCCTATACTAATCCGTGCCCTGACACATACATGGACCATAACACTTTTCTGTAACCTCACCTGTACCCTAAACCTTACATTTCGCCAACCCTAACCCTAGCCCTAAAGCTAAATCTAACTCCAACACTACACCTTACCCTAACACGTACACTAATCTTAACCCGTACACTAACACTGACCCATTCCCGCAAATGTATTTTGACCCTAAAACATTTCCGTACCCTCCCCTGTAACCTAAACCTTGCCCGGTCGCTAACCCTAACCCTAGCTCTAAATCTAACCCTAACGCCAACCCTACACCTTACCCTAAACAATACCCTAAACCTAAACCGTACACGGACACTAACCAGTGCCCTGAAACCTACCCTGACCCTAACACTTTTCCATACCCTCACCTGCACGCTAAACCTAATCGTTAGGTAACCCTAACTGTAGACTTAAACCTAACCCTAACACCAACCCTACACCCTATTCTAACCCGTACCCTATATTTAACCCTAACACTAACCCATGCCCTCACACGTACTTTGACACTAAAACGTCTCCATACACTCACATGTACCATAAGCCTTAACCGTTCACTAAACCTATCCCTAACCCTAACACCAACCCTAACCATTACCCTAACCCATACGCTAATACTAACCATACATTAACACTAACACGTTTCCTAACACATAACCTGACCCAAATGCTTTTCCGTACCCTCAACTGTACCCTAAAACTTACCCGTTCACTAACCCTAAGCCTAGCCCTAAACCTAACCCTAACCCCATCCCCACACCTTACCCTAAACTGTACGCTAATCCTGACACGTACACTGACACTAACAGGTGTCCTAACACATACCCTGACTCTAAAAGGTTTCCGTACCCTCACCTGTACCCTGAACCTTACTGGTTCACTAACCGTAACCCTAGCCCTAAACATAACGCTAACACCAACCCTACACCATACCCTAACCCGTACACTAATCTTGACCCGTACACCAAAATTATGCAATGCCATCACACGTACTTTGACACTAACACGTTTCCGTACACTCATGTACCATAAAACTTACCTGTTCGCTAACTCTAACCCTAGCCCTAAACTTAACCCTAACGCCAACCCTACACATTACCCTAACCCGTACCCTAATCCTAACCCATACACTAACACTACACGTGCCCTAACAGGTACCCTGACCATAACAGTTTTCCGTACACTCACCTGTACCCTAAACCATACCGTTTGCTATCCTTAACCCTAGACCTAAACGTAAAGCTAACCCCATCCCTAAACCTTACCCTAACGCGTACCCAATCCTAACCAGTACACTAACACTAATCCGTGCCTTAACACTTACCCTGACCCTAACACTTTTCCATACCCACACCTGAACCCTAAACCTTACCATTCACTAACCCTAACCATAGGTCTAAACCTAACCCTAAACGCAACCCCAACCCTACACCTAACCCTAACATGTACCGTAATCCTAATCCTTAAACTAACACTAAGCTGTGCCCTAACACGAACCCTGGCCCTAACGCATTTCCATACGCTCAACTGTACTCTAATGTTACCTATTCGCTAACCCTAACACTAGTCCTAAACCTAAACCTAACACCAACCCTACACCTTACCCTAACACATACCCTAATCATAACCCATACACTAACACTAACTCGTGCCCTAACACCTACCCTAACCTTACCCCTAACCCTACCCCTAACCCTAACCCTAACCCTAACCCTAACCCGAACACTAACCCTAACACTAACCCTAAACTTTACCATTTGTTAACCATAACCCAAGCCCCAAACCTAAACCTAACTACAACCCTACTCCTTACCCTAACACGTACACTAATCTTAACCCGTACACTAACACTAACCCAATACCGCACACGTACTTTGACAATAAGACATTTCCATATGCTCAGCTGTAACCAAAACCTTACGCGTTCACTAAACTTAACCCCACCCCTAACACTAACCATAACGCCAACCCTACCAATTACCCTAACCCGTACCCTAATCCTAACCTGTAAACCCACACTAAACCCTGCCCTAACACGTACCCTGACCCTAACACTTTTCCGTAACCTCACCTGTAACCTACACCTTACCGTTCGCTAACCCTAACCCTAGCCCTAAACCTAGACCAAACCCCAACCTTACACCTTACCCTAACCCGTATGCTAATCCTAAGCCATACACTAACAGTGACACGTGTCCTAACACATACACTAACCCTAACACTTTTCTGTACCATCACCTGTACCCTAAACCTGACATTTCGCTAACCCTAAACCTAGCCATAAAGCTAACCCTAACCCTAACCCCAACCCTACGCCTTACGCAAACCGTACCCTAATCCTAACCAGTATACTAATACTAAGCCATGTCCTGACACGTACCCTGACCCTAACACTTTTCCGTACCCTCACCTGTACCCTAAACCTTACCCATTCGCTAACCCTAACCCTAGCCCTAGCCCTAGCCCTAACCCTAACCCCAACCCTACCCCTTACCCTCACCCGTACCCTAATCCCAACCCATACACTAACATTAACCCATGCCCTAACACGTACCCTGACCCTAACACTTTTCCGTATCCTCTCCTGTACCCTAAATCTTACCGTTCGCTAACCCTAACCCTAGCCCTAAACATAACTCTCACACCAACCTCACAGCATACCCTAACCCGTACACTAAACTTAACCCGTACAAAAAAAATAACCCATGCCCTCACATGTACTTTGACAGTAACACGTTTCCGTACGCTCCCGTGTACCGTAAACCTTATGCGTTTGCTAACTGTAACCCTAGCCCTAACCCTAACCATAACAACAACCCTACCCATTTCCCTAACCTGTACCCTAATCCTTACCCGTACACTAACACTAATCAATGCCCTAACACGTACCCTGACCCTAACACTTTTCCATACCCACTCCTGTACCCTAAATCTTACCATTCACTAACCCTAACCCTATGTCTAAACCTAACACTAACCCCAACCCTACACCTAACCCTAACACGTACCCTAATCCGAATCCGTACACTAACACTAACCTGTGCCCTAACATGAACCCTGACCCTAACTCGTTTCCATAAGCTCACCTGTACCCTAAATGTTACCTATTCGCTAACCCTAACCCCAACCCTACACCTAAACATAACCCCAACCCTACACCTTTCCCTAACCCATACCCTAATCCTGACCCGTACACTAACACTAACCCGTGCCCTAACACGTACCCTGACCCTAACACTTTTCCGTATCCTCTCCAGTACCCTAAATCTTACCGTTCGCTAAACCTAGCCCTTTCCCTAAACATAACGCTAACACCCACCTTACACCATACACTAACCCATACACTAATCTTACCCCGTACACCAAAATGAAGCAATGCCCTCACATGTACTTTGACACTAACACGTTTCCGTACCCTCCTGTGTACCGACAACCTTACCTGTTCACTAACCCTAACCCTAGGTCTAAGCCTAACACTATCCACAACCCTACACAAAATCCTAAGCCGTACCCTAATCCTAATCCGTACAATAACACTAACCTGTGCCCTAACACCAAGCCTGACCCTAACTCATTTCCATATGCTTACCTGTACCCTGAATGTTACCTATTCGCTAACCCTAACCCTAACCCTAAACCTAACCCTAACCACAATCCTACACCTTACCCTAATCCGTACTGTAATCCTAACCCGTACCCTATACTAATCCGTGCCCTGACACATACATGGACCATAACACTTTTCTGTAACCTCACCTGTACCCTAAACCTTACATTTCGCCAACCCTAACCCTAGCCCTAAAGCTAAATCTAACTCCAACACTACACCTTACCCTAACACGTACACTAATCTTAACCCGTACACTAACACTGACCCATTCCCGCAAATGTATTTTGACCCTAAAACATTTCCGTACCCTCCCCTGTAACCTAAACCTTACCCGGTCGCTAACCCTAACCCTAGCTCTAAATCTAACCCTAACGCCAACCCTACACCTTACCCTAAACAATACCCTAAACCTAAACCGTACACGGACACTAACCAGTGCCCTGAAACCTACCCTGACCCTAACACTTTTCCATACCCTCACCTGCACGCTAAACCTAATCGTTAGGTAACCCTAACTGTAGACTTAAACCTAACCCTAACACCAACCCTACACCCTATTCTAACCCGTACCCTATATTTAACCCTAACACTAACCCATGCCCTCACACGTACTTTGACACTAAAACGTCTCCATACACTCACATGTACCATAAGCCTTAACCGTTCACTAAACCTATCCCTAACCCTAACACCAACCCTAACCATTACCCTAACCCATACGCTAATACTAACCATACATTAACACTAACACGTTTCCTAACAGATAACCTGACCCAAATGCTTTGCCGTACCCTCAACTGTACCCTAAAACTTACCCGTTCAATAACCCTAAGCCTAGCCCTAAACCTAACCCTAACCCCAACCCCACACCTTACCCTAAACTGTATGCTAATCCTGACACGTACACTGACACTAACAGGTGTCCTAACACATACCCTGACTCTAAAAGGTTTCCGTACCCTCACCTGTACCCTGAACCTTACTGGTTCACTAACCGTAACCCTAGCCCTAAACATAACGCTAACACCAACCCTACACCATACCCTAACCCGTACACTAATCTTGACCCGTACACCAAAATTATGCAATGCCATCACACGTACTTTGACACTAACACGTTTCCATACACTCATGTACCATAAAACTTACCTGTTCGCTAACTCTAACCCTAGCCCTAAACTTAACCCTAACGCCAACCCTACACATTACCCTAACCCGTACCCTAATCCTAACCCATACACTAACACTACAAGTGCCCTAACAGGTACCCTGACCATAACAGTTTTCCGTACACTCACCTGTACCCTAAACCATACCGTTTGCTATCCTTAACCCTAGACCTAAACGTAAAGCTAACCCCATCCCTAAACCTTACCCTAACACGTACCCAATCCTAACCAGTACACTAACACTAATCCGTGCCTTAACACTTACCCTGACCCTAACACTTTTCCATACCCACACCTGAACCCTAAACCTTACCATTCACTAACCCTAACCCTAGGTCTAAACCTAACCCTAAACGCAACCCCAACCCTACACCTAACCCTAACATGTACCGTAATCCTAATCCTTAAACTAACACTAAGCTGTGCCCTAACACGAACCCTGGCCCTAACGCATTTCAATACGCTCACCTGTACTCTAATGTTACCTATTCGCTAACCCTAACACTAGTCCTAAACCTAAACCTAACACCAACCCTACACCTTACCCTAACACATACCCTAATCATAACCCATACACTAACACTAACTCGTGCCCTAACACCTACCCTAAACTTACCCCTAACCCTACCCCTAACCCTAACCCTAACCCTAACCCTAACCCGAACACTAACCCTAACACTAACCCTAAACTTTACCATTTGTTAAGCATAACCCAAGCCCCAAACCTAAACCTAACTACAACCCTACTCCTTACCCTAACACGTACACTAATCTTAACCCGTACACTAACACTAACCCAATACCGCACACGTACTTTGACAATAAGACATTTCCATATGCTCAGCTGTAACCAAAACCTTACGCGTTCACTAAACTTAACCCCACCCCTAACACTAACCATAACGCCAACCCTACCAATTACCCTAACCCGTACCCTAATCCTAACCTGTAAACCCACACTAAACCCTGCCCTAACACGTACCCTGACCCTAACACTTTTCCGTAACCTCACCTGTAACCTACAGCTTACCGTTCGCTAACCCTAACCCTAGCCCTAAACCTAGACCAAACCCCAACCTTACACCTTACCCTAACCCGTATGCTAATCCTAAGCCATACACTAACAGTGACACGTGTCCTAACACATACACTAACCCTAACACTTTTCTGTACCATCACCTGTACCCTAAACCTGACATTTCGCTAAACCTAACCCTAGCCATAAAGCTAACCCTAACCCTAACCCAAACCCTACGCCTTACCCAAACCGTACCCTAATCCTAACCAGTATACTAATACTAAGCCATGTCCTGACACGTACCCTGACCCTAACACTTTTCCGTACCCTCACCTGTACCCTAAACCTTACCCATTCGCTAACCCTAACCCTAGCCCTAGCCCTAGCCCTAACCCTAACCCCAACCCTACCCCTTACCCTCACCCGTACCCTAATCCCAACCCATACACTAACATTAACCCATGGCTAACACGTACCCTGACCCTAACACTTTTCCGTATCCTCTCCTGTACCCTAAATCTTACCGTTCGCTAACCCTAATCCTAGCCCTAAACATAACTCTCACACCAACCTCACAGCATACCCTAACCCGTACACTAAACTTAACCCGTACAAAAAAAATAACCCATGCCCTCACATGTATTTTGACGGTAACACGTTTCCGTACGCTCCCGTGTACCGTAAACCTTACCCGTTTGCTAACTCTAACCCTAGCCCTAACCCTAACCATAAAAACAACCCTACCCATTTCCCTAACCTGTACCCTAATCCTTACCCGTACACTAACACTAATCAATGCCCTAACACGTACCCTGACCCTAACACTTTTCCATACCCACTCCTGTACCCTAAATCTTACCATTCACTAACCCTAACCCTATGTCTAAACCTAACCCTAACCCCAACCCTACACCTAACCCTAACACGTACCCTAATCCGAATCCGTACACTAACACTAACCTGTGCCCTAACATGAACCCTGACCCTAACTCGTTTCCATAAGCTCTCCTGTACCCTAAATGTTACCTATTCGCTAACCCTAACCCCAACCCTACACCTAAACATAACCCCAACCCTACACCTTTCCCTAACCCATACCCTAATCCTGACCCGTACACTAACACTAACCCGTGCCCTAACACGTACCCTGACCCTAACACTTTTCCGTATCCTCTCCAGTACCCTAAATCTTACCGTTCGCTAAACCTAGCCCTTTCCCTAAACATAACGCTAACACCCACCTTACACCATACACTAACCCATACACTAATCTTACCCCGTACACCAAAATGAAGCAATGCCCTCACATGTACTTTGACACTAACACGTTTCCGTACCCTCCTGTGTACCGACAACCTTACCTGTTCGCTAACACTAACCCTAGGTCTAAGCCTAACACTATCCACAACCCTACACAAAATCCTAAGCCGTACCCTAATCCTAATCCGTACAATAACACTAACCTGTGCCCTAACAACAAGCCTGACCCTAACTCGTTTCCATATGCTTACCTGTACCCTGAATGTTACCTATTCGCTAACCCTAACCCTAAACCTAAACCTAACCCTAACCCCAATCCTACACCTTACCCTAATCCGTACTGTAATCCTAACCCGTACCCTATACTAATCCGTGCCCTGACACATACATGGACCATAACACTTTTCTGTAACCTCACCTGTACCCTAAACCTTACATTTCGCAAACCCTAACCCTAGCCCTAAAGCTAAATCTAACTCCAACACTACACCTTACCCTAACACGTACACTAATCTTAACCCGTACACTAACACTGACCCATTCCGGCAAATGTATTTTGACCCTAAAACATTTCCGTACCCTCCCCTGTAACCTAAACCTTACCCGGTCGCTAACCCTAATCCTAGCTCTAAATCTAACCCTAACGCCAACCCTACACCTTACCCTAAACAATACCCTAAACCTAAACCGTACACGGACACTAATCAGTGCCCTCAAACGTACCCTTACCCTAACACTTTTCCATACCCTCACCTGCACGCTAAACCTAATCGTTAGGTAACCCTAACTGTAGACTTAAACCTAACCCTAACACCAACCCTACACCCTATTCTAACCCGTACCCTATATTTAACCCTAACACTAACCCATGCCCTCACACGTACTTTGACACTAAAACGTCTCCATACACTCACATGTACCATAAGCCTTAACCGTTCACTAAACCTATCCCTAACCCTAACGCCAACTCTAACCATTACCCTAACCCATACCCTAATCCTAACCATACATTAACACTAACACGTTTCCTAACACATAACCTGACCCAAATGCTTTTCCGTACCCTCAACTGTACCCTAAAACTTACCCGTTCACTAACCCTAAGCCTAGCCCTAAACCTAACCCTAAGCCCAACCCCACACCTTACCCTAAACTGTACGCTAATCCTGACACGTACACTGACATTAACAGGTGTCCTAACACATACCCTGACTCTAAAAGTTTTCCATACCGTCACCTGTACCCTGAACCTTACTGGTTCACTAACCGTAACCCTAGCCCTAAACATAACGCTAACACCAACCCTACACCATACCCTAACCCGTACACTAATCTTGACCCGTACACCAAAATTATGCAATGCCATCACACGTACTTTGACACTAACACGTTTCCGTACACTCATGTACCATAAAACTTACCTGTTCGCTAACTCTAACCCTAGCCCTAAACTTAACCCTAACGCCAACCCTACACATTACCCTAACCCGTACCCTAATCCTAACCCATACACTAACACTACACGTGCCCTAACAGGTACCCTGATCATAACAGTTTTCTGTACACTCACCAGTACCCTAAACCATACCGTTTGCTATCCTTAACCCTAGACCTAAACTTAAAGCTAACCCCATCCCTAAACCTTACCCTAACGCGTACCCAATCCTAACCAGTACACTAACACTAATCCGTGCCTTAACACTTACCCTGACCCTAACACTTTTCCATACCCACACCTGAACCCTAAACCTTACCATTCACTAACCCTAACCCTAGGTATAAACCTAACCCTAAACGCAACCCCAACCCTACACCTAACCCTAACATGTACCGTAATCCTAATCCTTAAACTAACACTAAGCTGTGCCCTAACACGAACCCTGGCCCTAACGCATTTCCATACGCTCAACTGTACTCTAATTTTACCTATTCGCTAACCCTAACACTAGCCCTAAACCTAAACCTAACCCCAACCCTACACCTTACCCTAACCCATACCCTAATCATAACCCATACACTAACACTAACTCGTGCCCTAACACCTACACAAACCCTACCCCTAACCCTACCCCTAACCCTAACCTTAACACTAACACTAACCCTAACACTAACCCTAAACTTTACCATTTGTTAACCATAACCCTAGCCCCAAACCTAAACCTAACTACAACCCTACTCCTTACCCTAACACGTACACTAATCTTAACCCGTACACTAACACTAACCCAATACCGCACACGTACTTTGACAATAAGACATTTCCATATGCTCAGCTGTAACCTAAACCTTATGCATTCACTAAACTTAACCCCACCACTAACACTAACCATAACGCCAACCCTACCAATTACCCTAACCCGTACCCTAATCCTAACCTGTAAACCCACACTAAACCCTGCCCTAACACGTACCCTGACCCTAACACTTTTCCGTAACCTCACCTGTAACCTACACCTTACCGTTCGCTAACCCTAACCCTAGCCCTAAACCTAGACCAAACCCCAACCGTACACCTTACCCTAACCCGTATGCTAATCCTAAGCCATACACTAACACTGACACGTGTCCTAACACATACACTAACCCTAACAGTTTTCTGTACCATCACCTGTACCCTAAACGTGACATTTCGCTAACCCTAACCCTAGCCATAAAGCTAACCCTAACCCTAACCCCAACCCTAAACCTTACCCAAACCGTAACCTAATCCTAACCAGTATACTAATACTAAGCCATGTCCTGACACGTACCCTGACCCTAACACTTTTCCGTACCCTCACCTCTACCCTAAACCTTACCCATTCGCTAACCCTAACCCTAGCCCTAGCCCTAGCCCTAACCCTAACCCCAACCCTACCACTTACCCTCACCCGTACCCTAATCCCAACCCATACACTAACATTAACCCATGCCCTAACACGTATCCTGACCCTAACACTTTTCCGTATCCTCTCCTGTACCCTAAATCTTACCGTTCGCTAACCCTAACCCTAGCCCTAAACATAACTCTCACACCAACCTCACAGCATACCCTAACCCGTACACTAAACTTAACCCGTACAAAAAAAATAACCCATGCCCTCACACGTACTTTGACACTAAAACGTCTCCATACACTCACATGTACTATAAGCCTTAACCGTTCACTAAACCTATCCCTAACCCTAACGCCAACCCTAACCATTACCCTAACCCATACCCTAATCCTAACCATACATTAACACTAACACGTTTCCTAACACATAACCTGACACAAATGCTTTTCCGTACCCTCAACTGAACCCTAAAACTTACCCGTTCACTAACCCTAAGCCTAGCCCTAAACCGAACCCTAACCCCAACCCCACACCTTACCCTAAACTGTACGCTAATCCTGACACGTACACTGACACTAACAGGTGTCCTAACACATACCCTGACTCTAAAAGGTTTCCGTACCCTCACCTGTACCCTGAACCTTACTGGTTCAGTAACCGTAACCCTAGCCCTAAACATAACGCTAACACCAACCCTACACCATACCCTAACCCGTACACTAATCTTGACCCGTACACCAAAATTATGCAATGCCATCACACGTACTTTGACACTAACACGTTTCCGTACACTCATGTACCATAAAACTTACCTGTTCGCTAACTCTAACCCTAGCCCTAAACTTAACCCTAACGCCAACCCTACACATTACCCTAACCCATACCCTAATCCTAACCCATACACTAACACTACACCTGCCCTAACAGGTACCCTGACCATAACAGTTTTCCGTACACTCACCAGTACCCTAAACCATACCGTTTGCTATCCTTAACCCTAGACCTAAACGTAAAGCTAACCCCATCCCTAAACGTTACCCTAACGTGTACCCAATCCTAACAAGTACACTAACACTAATCCGTGCCTTAACACTTACCCTGACCCTAACACTTTTCCATACCCACACCTGAACCCTAAACCTTACCATTCACTAACCCTAACCCTAGGTCTAAACCTAACCCTAAACGCAACCCCAACCCTACACCTAACCCTAACATGTACCGTAATCCTAATCCTTAAACTAACACTAAGCTGTGCCCTAACACGAACCCTGGCCCTAACGCATTTCCATACGCTCAACTGTACTCTAATGTTACCTATTCGCTAACCCTAACACTAGCCCTAAACCTAAACCTAACACCAACCCTACACCTTACCCTAACCCATACCCTAATCATAACCCATACACTAACAATAACTCGTGCCCTAACACCTACCCTAACCCTACCCCTAACCCTAACCCTAACCCTAACCCTAACCCTAACACTAACCCTAACACTAACCCTAAACTTTACCATTTGTTAACCATAACCCTAGCCCCAAACCTAAACCTAACTACAACCCTACTCCTTACCCTAACACGTACACTAATCTTAACCCGTACACTAACACTAACCCAATACCGCACACGTACTTTGACAATAAGACATTTCCATATGCTCAGCTGTAACCTAAACCTTACGCGTTCACTAAACTTAACCCCACCACTAACACTAACCATAACGCCAACCCTACCAATTACCCTAACCCGTACCCTAATCCTAACCTGTAAACCCACACTAAACCCTGCCCTAGCACGTACCCTGACCCTAACACTTTTCCGTAACCTCACCTGTAACCTACACCTTACCGTTCGCTAACCCTAACCCTAGCCCTAAACCTAGACCAAACCCCAACCGTACACCTTACCCTAACCCGTATGCTAATCCTAAGCCATACACTAACACTGACACGTGTTCTAACACATACACTAACCCTAACACTTTTCTGTACCATCACCTGTACCCTAAACCTGACATTTCGCTAACCCTAACCCTAGCCATAAAGCTAACCCTAACCCTAACCCCAACCCTAAACCTTACCCAAACCGTACCCTAATCCTAACCAGTATACTAATACTAAGCCATGTCCTGACACGTACCCTGACCCTAACACTTTTCCGTACCCTCACCTGTACCCTAAACCTTACCCATTCATTAACCCTAACCCTAGCCCTAAACCTAGCCCTAACCCTAACGCCAACCCTAACCGTTACCCTAACCCATACCCTTATCCTAACAATACATTAACACTAACCCGTTTCCTAACACATAACCTGACCCAAATGCTTTTCCGTACCCTCAACTGTACCCTAAAACTTACCCGTTCACTAACCCTAAGCCTAGCCCTAAACCTAACCCTAACCCCAACCCCACACCTTACCCTAAACTGTACGCTAATCCTGACACGTACACTGACACTAACAGGTGTCCTAACACATACCCTGACTCTAAAAGGTTTCCGTACCCTCACCTGTACCCTGAACCTTACAGGTTCACTAACCGTAACCCTAGCCCTAAACATAACGCTAACACCAACCCTACACCATACCCTAACACGTACACTAATCTTGACCCGTACACCAAAATTATGCAATGCCATCACACGTACTTTGACACTAACACGTTTCCGTACACTCATGTACCATAAAACTTACCTGTTCGCTAACTCTAACCCTAGCCCTAAACTTAACCCTAACGCCAACCCTACACATTACCCTAACCCGTACGCTAATCCTAACCCATACACTAACACTACACGTGCCCTAACAGGTACCCTGACCATAACAGTTTTCCGTACACTCACCTGTACCCTAAACCATACCGTTTACTATCCTTAACCCTAGACCTAAACTTAAAGCTAACCCCATCCCTAAACCTTACCCTAACGCGTACCCAATCCTAACCAGTACACTAACACTAATCCGTGCCTTAACACTTACCCTGACCCTAACACTTTTCCATACCCACACCTGAACCCTAAACCTTACCATTCACTAACCCTAACCCTAGGTATAAACCTAACCCTAAACGCAACCCCAACCCTACACCTAACCCTAACATGTACCGTAATCCTAATCCTTAAACTAACACTAAGCTGTGCCCTAACACGAACCCTGGCCCTAACGCATTTCCATGCGCTCACCTGTAGTCTAATGTTACCTATTCGCTAACCCTAACACTAGTCCTAAACCTAAACCTAACCCCAACCCTACACCTTACCCTAACCCATACCCTAATCATAACCCATACACTAACACTAACTCGTGCCATAACACCTACCCTAACCCTACCCCTAAACCTACACCTAACCCTACCCCTACCCCTAACCCTAACCCTAACACTAACCCTAACACTAACCCTAAACTTTACCATTTGTTAACCATAATCCAAGCCCCAAACCTAAACCTAACTACAACCCTACTCCTTACCCTAACACGTACACTAATCTTAACCCGTACACTAACACTAACCCAATACCGCACACGTACTTTGACAATAAGACATTTCCATATGCTCAGCTGTAACCTAAACCTTACACGTTCACTAAACTTAACCCCACCCCTAACAGTAACCATAACGCCAACCCTACCAATTACCCTAACCCGTACCCTAATCCTAACCTGTAAACCCACACTAAACCCTGCCCTAACACGTACCCTGACCCTAACACTTTTCCGTAACCTCACCTGTAACCTACACCTTACCGTTCGCTAACCCTAACCCTAGCCCTAAACCTAGACCAAACCCCAACCGTACACCTTACCCTAACCCGTATGCTAATCCTAAGCCATACACTAACACTGACACGTGTCCTAACACATACACTAACCCTAACACTTTTCTGTACCATCACCTGTACCCTAAACGTGACATTTCGCTAACCCTAACTCTAGCCATAAAGCTAACCCTAACCCTAACCCCAACCCTAAACCTTACCCAAACCGTACCCTAATCCCAACCAGTATACTAATACTAAGCCATGTCCTGACACGTACCCTGACCCTAACACTTTTCCGTACCCTCACCTGTACCCTAAACCTTACCCATTCGCTAACCCTAACCCTAGCCCTAGCCCTAGCCCTAACCCTAACCCCAACCCTACCCCTTACCCTCACCCGTACCCTAATCCCAACCCATACACTAACATTAACCCATGCCCTAACACGTACCCTGACCCTAACACTTTTCCATATCCTCTCCTGTACCCTAAATCTTACCGTTCGCTAACCCTAACCCTAGCCCTAAACCGAACCCTAACCCCAACCCCACACCTTACCCTAAACTGTACGCTAATCCTGACACGTACACTGACACTAACAGGTGTCCTAACACATACCCTGACTCTAAAAGGTTTCCGTACCCTCACCTGTACCCTGAACCTTACTGGTTCAGTAACCGTAACCCTAGCCCTAAACATAACGCTAACACCAACCCTACACCATACCCTAACCCGTACACTAATCTTGACCCGTACACCAAAATTATGCAATGCCATCACACGTACTTTGACACTAACACGTTTCCGTACACTCATGTACCATAAAACTTACCTGTTCGCTAACTCTAACCCTAGCCCTAAACTTAACCCTAAGGCCAACCCTACACATTACCCTAACCCATACCCTAATCCTAACCCATACACTAACACTACACCTGCCCTAACAGGTACCCTGACCATAACAGTTTTCCGTACACTCACCAGTACCCTAAACCATACCGTTTGCTATCCTTAACCCTAGACCTAAATGTAAAGCTAACCCCAACCCTAAACCTTACCCTAACACGTACCCAATCCTAACCAGTAGACTAACACTAATCCGTGCCTTAACACTTAACCTGACCCTAACACTTTTCCATACACACACCTGAACCCTAAACCTTACCATTCACTAACCCTAACCCTAGGTCTAAACCTAACCATAACCCCAACCCTACACCTAACCCTAACACGTACCCTAATCCGAATCCGTACACTAACACTAACCTGTGCCCTAAGATGAACCCTGACCCTAACTCGTTTCCATAAGCTCACCTATACCCTAAATGTTACCTATTCGCTAACCCTAACCCCAACCCTACACGTAAACATAACCCCAACCCTACACCTTTCCCTAACCCATACCCTAATCCTAACCCGTACACTAACACTAACCCGTGCCCTAACACGTACCCTGACCCTAACTCTTTTCCATATCCTCTCCAGTACCCTAAATCTTACTATTCGCTAAACCTATCCATTTCCCGAAACATAACGCTAACACCCACCTCACACCACACCCTAACCCATACACTAATCTTACCCCGTACACCAAAATTAAGCAATGCACTCACATGTACTTTGACACTAACACGTTTCCGTACCCTCCTGTGTACTGAAAACCTTACCTGTTCGCTAACACTAACCCTAGGTCTAAGCCTAACACTATCCACAACCCTACACAAAATCCTAACCCGTACCCTAATCCTAATCCATACAATAACACTAACCTGTGCCCTAACACCAAGCCTACCCTAACTCGTTTCCATATGCTTACCTGTACCCTGAATGTTACCTATTCGCTAACCCTAACCCTAACCCTAACCCTAACCCTAACCCCAAACCTACACCTTACCATAATCCGTACTGTAATCCTAACCCATACCCTATACTAATCCGTACCCTGATACATACATGGACCATAACACTTTTCTGTAACCTCACCTGTAAACTAAACCTTACATTTCGCCAACCCTAATCCTAGCCCTAAAGCTAAATCTAACTCGAACACAACACATTACTCTAACACGTACACTAATCTTTACCCGTACACTAACACTGACCCATTCCCGCAAATGTATTTTGACCCTAAAACATTTCCGTACCCTCCCCTGTAACCTAAACCTTACCCGGTCGCTAACCCTAACGCTAGCTCTAAATCTAACCCTAACGCCTTCCCTACATCTTACCCTAACCCATACCCGAAACCTAAAATGGACACTAACACTAACCATTGCCGTGAAACGTACCCTGACCCTAACACTTTTCCATACACTCACCTGCACGCTAAACCTAATCGTTAGGTAACCCTAACTGTAGACTTAAACCTAACCCTAACACCAACCCTACACCCTATTCTAACCCTTAGCCAATATTTAACCCTAACACTAACACATGCACTCACACGTACTTTGACACTAAAACGTCTCCATACACTCACATGTACCATAAGCCTTAACCGTTCACTAAACCTATCCCTAACCCTAACGCCAACCCTAACCATTACCCTAACCCATACCCTAATCCTAACCATACATTAACACTAACCCGTTTCCTAACACATAACCTGACCCAAATGCTTTTCCGTACCCTCAACTGTACCCTAAAACTTACCCGTTCACTAACCCTAAGCCTAGCCCTAAACCTAACCCTAACCCCAACCCCACACCTTACCCTAAACTGTACGCTAATCCTGACACGTACACTGACACTAACAGGTGTCCTAACACATACCCTGACTCTAAAAGGTTTCCGTACCCTCACCTGTACCCTGAACCTTACAGGTTCACTAACCGTAACCCTAGCCCTAAACATAACGGTAACACCAACCCTACACCATACCCTAACACGTACACTAATCTTGACCCGTACACCAAAATTATGCAATGCCATCACACGTACTTTGACACTAACACGTTTCCGTACACTCATGTACCATAAAACTTACCTGTTCGCTAACTCTAACCCTAGCCCTAAACTTAACCCTAACGCCAACCCTACACATTACCCTAACCCGTACGCTAATCCTAACCCATACACTAACACTACACGTGCCCTAACAGGTACCCTGACCATAACAGTTTTCCGTACACTCACCTGTACCCTAAACCATACCGTTTACTATCCTTAACCCTAGACCTAAACTTAAAGCTAACCCCATCCCTAAACCTTACCCTAACGCGTACCCAATCCTAACCAGTACACTAACACTAATCCGTGCCTTAACACTTACCCTGACCCTAACACTTTTCCATACCCACACCTGAACCCTAAACCTTACCATTCACTAACCCTAACACTAGGTATAAACCTAACCCTAAACGCAACCCCAACCCTACACCTAACCCTAACATGTACCGTAATCCTAATCCTTAAACTAACACTAAGCTGTGCCCTAACACGAACCCTGGCCCTAACGCATTTCCATGCGCTCACCTGTAGTCTAATGTTACCTATTCGCTCACCCTAACACTAGTCCTAAACCTAAACCTAACCCCAACCCTACACCTTACCCTAACCCATACCCTAATCATAACCCATACACTAACACTAACTCGTGCCATAACACCTACCCTAACCCTACCCCTAAACCTACACCTAACCCTACCCCTACCCCTAACCCTAACCCTAACACTAACCCTAACACTAACCCTAAACTTTACCATTTGTTAACCATAATCCAAGCCCCAAACCTAAACCTAACTACAACCCTACTCCTTACCCTAACACGTACACTAATCTTAACCCGTACACTAACACTAACCCAATACCGCACACGTACTTTTACAATAAGACATTTCCATATGCTCAGCTGTAACCTAAACCTTACACGTTCACTAAACTTAACCCCACCCCTAACAGTAACCATAACGCCAACCCTACCAATTACCCTAACCCGTACCCTAATCCTAACCTGTAAACCCACACTAAACCCTGCCCTAACACGTACCCTGACCCTAACACTTTTCCGTAACCTCACCTGTAACCTACACCTTACCGTTCGCTAACCCTAACCCTAGCCCTAAACCTAGACCAAACCCCAACCGTACACCTTACCCTAACCCGTATGCTAATCCTAAGCCATACACTAACACTGACACGTGTCCTAACACATACACTAACCCTAACACTTTTCTGTACCATCACCTGTACCCTAAACGTGACATTTCGCTAACCCTAACTCTAGCCATAAAGCTAACCCTAACCCTAACCCCAACCCTAAACCTTACCCAAACCGTACCCTAATCCTAACCAGTATACTAATACTAAGCCATGTCCTGACACGTACCCTGACCCTAACACTTTTCCGTACCCTCACCTGTACCCTAAACCTTACCCATTCGCTAACCCTAACCCTAGCCCTAGCCCTAGCCCTAACCCTAACCCCAACCCTACCCCTTACCCTCACCCGTACCCTAATCCCAACCCATACACTAACATTAACCCATGCCCTAACACGTACCCTGACCCTAACACTTTTCCATATCCTCTCCTGTACCCTAAATCTTACCGTTCGCTAACCCTAACCCTAGCCCTAAACCGAACCCTAACCCCAACCCCACACCTTACCCTAAACTGTACGCTAATCCTGACACGTACACTGACACTAACAGGTGTCCTAACACATACCCTGACTCTAAAAGGTTTTCGTACCCTCACCTGTACCCTGAACCTTACTGGTTCACTAACCGTAACCCTAACCCTAAACATAACGCTAACACCAACCCTACACCATACCCTAACCCGTACACTAATCTTGACCCGTACACCAAAATTATGCAATGCCATCACACGTACTTTGACACTAACACGTTTCTGTACACTCCTGTACCATAAAACTTACCTGTTCGCTAACTCTAACAGTAGCCCTAAACTTAACCCTAACGCCAACCCTACACATTACCCTAACACGTAACCTAATCTTAACCCATACACTAACACTACACGTGCCTTAACAATTACCCTGACCATAACAGTTTTCTGTACACTCACCTGTACCCTAAACCATACCGTTTGCTATCCTTAACCCTAGACCTAAATGTAAAGCTAACCCCAACCCTAAACCTTACCCTAACACGTACCCAATCCTAACCAGTAGACTAACACTAATCCGTGCCTTAACACTTAACCTTACCCTAACACTTTTCCATACACACACCTGAACCCTAAACCTTACCATTCACTAACCCTAACCCTAGGTCTAAACCTAACCATAACCCCAACCCTACACCTAACCCTAACACGTACCCTAATCCGAATCCGTACACTAACACTAACCTGTGCCCTAAGATGAACCCTGACCCTAACTCGTTTCCATAAGCTCACCTATACCCTAAATGTTACCTATTCGCTAACCCTAACCCCAACCCTACACGTAAACATAACCCCAACCCTACACCTTTCCCTAACCCATACCCTAATCCTAACCCGTACACTAACACTAACCCGTGCCCTAACACGTACCCTGACCCTAACTCTTTTCCATATCCTCTCCAGTACCCTAAATCTTACTATTCGCTAAACCTATCCATTTCCCGAAACATAACGCTAACACCCACCTCACACCACACCCTAACCCATACACTAATCTTACCCCGTACACCAAAATTAAGCAATGCACTCACATGTACTTTGACACTAACACGTTTCCGTACCCTCCTGTGTACTGAAAACCTTACCTGTTCGCTAACACTAACCCTAGGTCTAAGCCTAACACTATCCACAACCCTACACAAAATCCTAACCCGTACCCTAATCCTAATCCATACAATAACACTAACCTGTGCCCTAACACCAAGCCTGACCCTAACTCGTTTCCATATGCTTACCTGTACCCTGAATGTTACCTATTCGCTAACCCTAACCCTAACCCTAACCCTAACCCTAACCCCAAACCTACACCTTACCATAATCCGTACTGTAATCCTAACCCATACCCTATACTAATCCGTGCCCTGATACATACATGGACCATAACACTTTTCTGTAACCTCACCTGTAAACTAAACCTTACATTTCGCCAACCCTAATCCTAGCCCTAAAGCTAAATCTAACTCGAACACAACACATTACTCTAACACGTACACTAATCTTTACCCGTACACTAACACTGACCCATTCCCGCAAATGTATTTTGACCCTAAAACATTTCCGTACCCTCCCCTGTAACCTAAACCTTACCCGGTCGCTAACCCTAACGCTAGCTCTAAATCTAACCCTAACGCCTTCCCTACATCTTACCCTAACCCATACCCGAAACCTAAAATGGACACTAACACTAACCATTGCCGTGAAACGTACCCTGACCCTAACACTTTTCCATACACTCACCTGCACGCTAAACCTAATCGTTAGGTAAACCTAACTGTAGACTTAAACCTAACCCTAACACCAACCCTACACCCTATTCTAACCCTTAGCCAATATTTAACCCTAACACTAACACATGCACTCACACGTACTTTGACACTAAAACGTCTCAATACACTCACATGTACCATAAGCCTTAACCGTTCACTAAACCTATCCCTAACCCTAACGCCAACCCTAACCATTACCCTAACCCATACCCTAATCCTAACAATACATTAACACTAACACGTTTCCTAACACATAACCTGATCCAAATGCTTTTCCGTACCCTCAACTGTACCCTAAAACTTACCCGTTCACTAACCCTAAGCCTAGCCCTAAAGCTAACCCTAACCCCAACCTCACACCTTACCCTAAACTGTACGCTAATCCTGACACGTACACTGACACTAACAGGTGTCCTAACACATACCCTGACTCTAAAAGTTTTCCGTACCGTCACCTGTACCCTGAACCTTACTGGTTCACTAACCGTAACCCTAGCCCTAAACATAACGCTAACACCAACCCTACACCATACCCTAACCCGTACACTAATCTTGACCCGTACACCAAAATTATGCAATGCCATCACACGTACTTTGACACTAACACGTTTCCGTACACTCATGTACCATAAAACTTACCTGTTCGCTAACTCTAACCCTAGCCCTAAACTTAACCTTAACGCCAACCCTACACATTACCCTAACCCGTACCCTAATCCTAACCCATACACTAACACTACACGTGCCCAAACAGGTACCCTGACCATAACAGTTTTCCGTACACTCACCTGTACCCTAAACCATACCGTTTGCTATCCTTAACCCTAGACCTAAACGTAAAGCTAACCCCATCCATAAACCTTACCCTAACGCGTACCCAATCCTAACCAGTACACTAACACTAATCCATGCCTTAACACTTACCCTGACCCTAACACTTTTCCATACCCACACCTGAACCCTAAACCTTACCATTCACTAACCCTAACCCTAGGTCTAAACCTAACCCTAAACGCAACCCCAACCCTACACCTAACCCTAACATGTACCGTAATCCTAATCCTTAAACTAACACTAAGCTGTGCCCTAACACGAACCCTGGCCCTAACGCATTTCCATACGCTCACCTGTACTCTAATGTTACCTATTCACTAACCCTAACACTAGTCCTAAACCTAAACCTAACACCAACCCTACAACTTACCCTAACCCATTCCCTAATCATAACCCATACACTAACACTAACTCATGCCCTAACACCTACCCTAACCCTACCCCTAACCCTACCCCTAACCCTAACCCTAACCCTAACACTAACCCTAACACTAACCCTAAACATTACCATTTGTTAACCATAACCCTAGGCCCAAACCTAAACCTAACTACAACCCTACTCCTTACCCTAACATGTAAACTAATCTTAACCCGTACACTAACACTAACCCAATACCGCACACGTACTTTGACAATAAGACATTTCCATATGCTCAGCTGTAATCTAAACCTTACGCGTTCACTAAACTTAACCCCACCCCTAACAGTAACCATAACGTCAACCCTACCAATTACCCTAACCCGTACCCTAATCCTAACCTGTAAACCCACACTAAACCCTGCCCTAATACGTACCCTGACCCTAACACTTTTCCGTAACCTCACCTGTAACCTACCCCATACCGTTCGCTAACCCTAACCCTAGCCCTAAACCTAGACCAAACCCCAACCGTACACCTTACCCTAACCCGTATGCTAATTCTAAGCCATACACTATCACTGACACGTGTCCTAACACATACACTAACCCTAACACTTTTCTGTACCATCACCTGTACCCTAAACCTGACATTTCGCTAACCCTAACCCTAGCCATAAAGCTAACCCTAACCCTAACCCCAACCCTAAACCTTACCCAAACCGTACCCTAATCCTAACCAGTATACTAATACTAAGCCATGTCCTGACACGTACCCTGACCCTAACACTTTTCTGTACCCTCACCTGTACCCTAAACCTTACCCATTCATTAACCCTAACCCTAGCCCTAAACCTAGCCCTAACCCTAACCCCAACCATAACCCGTACCCTATTCCCAAACCATACACTAACATTAACCCATGCCCTAACACGTACCCTGACCCTAACACTTTTCCGTATCCTCTCCTGTACCCTAAATCTTACCGTTCACTAACCCTAACCCTAGCCCTAAACATAACTCTCACACCAACCTCACAGCATACCCTAACCTGTACACTAAACTTAACCCGTACAAAAAAACTAACCCAGGGCCTCCCTGGTGGCGCAGTGGTTAAGAGTCCGCCTGCCGATGCAGGGGATACGGGTTCGTGCCCCGGTCTGGGAGGATCCCATATGCCGCGGAGCGGCTGGGTCCGTGAGCCATGGCCGCTGGGCCTGCGCGTCCGGAGCCTGTGCTCCGCAACAGGAGAGGCCACAACAGTGAGAGGCCCGCATACCGCAAAAAAAAACAAAAAAAAAAAAAAAAAAAAAAAAAAAAAAAAAAAAAAAAAAAAAAAACTAACCCATGCCCTCACATGTACTTTGACGGTAACACGTTTCCGTACGCTCCCGTGTACCGTAAACCTTACCTGTTTGCTAACTCTATCCCTAGCCCTAACCCTAACCATAACAACAACCCTACACATTTCCCTAACCTGTACCCTAATCCTTACCAGTACACTAACACTAATCAATGCCCTAACACGTACCCTGACCCTAACACTTTTCCATACCCACTCCTGTACCCTAAATCTTACCATTCACTAACCCTAACCCTATGTCTAAACCTTACCCCAACCCTAAACCTAACCCTAACATGTACCGTAATCCTAATCCTTAAACTAACACTAAGCTGTGCCCTAACACGAACCCTGGCCCTAACGCATTTCCATGCGCTCACCTGTACTCTAATGTTACCTATTCGCTAACCCTAACACTAGCCCTAAACCTAAACCTAACCCCAACCCTACACCTTACCCTAACCCATACCCTAATCATAACCCATACACTAACACTAACTCGTACCATAACACCTACCCTAACCCTACCCCTAAACCTACACCTAACCCTACCCCTACCCCTAACCCTAACCCTAACACTAACCCTAACACTAACCCTAAACTTTACCATTTGTTAACCATAACCCAAGCCCCAAACCTAAACCTAACTACAACCCTACTCCTTACCCTAACACGTACACTAATCTTAACCCGTACACTAACACTAACCCAATACCGCACACGTACTTTGACAATAAGACATTTCCATATGCTCAGCTGTAACCTAAACCTTACGCGTTCACTAAACTTAACCCCACCCCTAACACTAACCATAACGCCAACCCTACCAATTACCCTAACCCGTACCCTAATCCTAACCTGTAAACCCACACTAAACCCTGCCCTAACACGTACCCTGACCCTAACACTTTTCTGTAACCTCACCTGTAACCTACACCTTACCGTTCGCTAAACCTAACCCTAGCCCTAAACCTAGACCAAACCCCAACCGTACACCTTACCCTAACCCGTATGCTAATCCTAAGCCATACACTAACACTGACACGTGTCCTAACACATACACTAACCCTAACACTTTTCTGTACCATCACCTGTACCCTAATCCTGACATTTCGCTAACCCTAACCCTAGCCATAAAGCTAACCCTAACCCTAACCCCAACCCTAAACCTTACCCAAACCGTACCCTAATCCTAACCAGTATACTAATACTAAGCCATGTCCTGACACGTACCCTGACCCTAACACTTTTCCGTACCCTCACCTGTACCCTAAACCTTACCCATTCGCTAACCCTAACCCTAGCCCTAAACCTAGCCCTAACCCTAACCCCAACCCTAACCCGTACCCTAATCCCAAACCATACACTAACATTAACCCATGCCCTAACACGTACCCTGACCCTAACACTTTTCCGTATCCTCTCCTGTACCCTAAATCTTACCGTTCACTAACCCTAACCCTAGCCCTAAACATAACTCTCACACCAACCTCACAGCATACCCTAACCTGTACACTAAACTTAACCCGTACAAAAAAACTAACCCATGCCCTCACATGTACTTTGACGGTAACACGTTTCCGTACGCTCCCGTGTACCGTAAACCTTACCTGTTTGCTAACTCTACCCCTAGCCCTAACCCTAACCATAACAACAACCCTACCCATTTCCCTAACCTGTACCCTAATCCTTACCCGTACACTAACACTAATCAATGCCCTAACACGTACCCTGACCCTAACACTTTTCCATACCCACTCCTGTACCCTAAATCTTACCATTCACTAACCCTAACCCTATGTCTAAACCTAACCCCAACCCTACACCTAACCCTAACACGTACCCTAATCCGAATCCGTACACTAACAGTAACCTGTGCCCTAACATGAACCCTGACCCTAACTCGTTTCCATAAGCTCACCTGTACCCTAAATGTTACCTATTCGCTAACCCTAACCCCAACCCTACACCTAAACATAACCCCAACCCTACACCTTTCCCTAACCCATACCCTAATCCTGACCCGTACACTAACACTAACCCGTGCCCTAACACGTACCCTGACCCTAACACTTTTCCGTATCCTCTCCAGTACCCTAAATCTTACCGTTCGCTAAACCTAGCCCTTTCCCTAAACATAACGCTAACACCCACCTTACACCATACACTAACCCATACACTAATCTTACCCCGTACACCAAAATGAAGCAATGCCCTCACATGTACTTTGACACTAACACGTTTCCGTACCCTCCTGTGTAGCGAAAACCTTACCTGTTCGCTAACACTAACCCTAGGTCTAAGCCTAACACTATCCACAACCCTACACAAAATCCTAAGCCGTACCCTAATCATAATCCGTACAATAACACTAACCTGTGCCCTAACACCAAGCCTGACCCTAACTCGTTTCCATATGCTTACCTGTACCCTGAATGTTACCTATTCGCTAACCCTAACTCTAACCCTAAACCTAACCCTAACCCCAATCCTACACCTTACCCTAATCCGTACTGTAATCCTAACCCGTACCCTATACTAATCCGTGCCCTGACACATACATGGACCATAACACTTTTCTGTAACCTCACCTGTACCCTAAACCTTACATTTCGCCAACCCTAACCCTAGCCCTAAAGCTAAATCTAACTCCAACACTACACCTTACCCTAACACGTACACTAATCTTAACCCGTACACTAACACTGACCCATTCCCGCAAATGTATTTTGACCCTAAAACATTTCCGTACCCTCCCCTGTAACCTAAACCTTACCCGGTCGCTAACCCTAACCCTAGCTCTAAATCTAACCCTAACGCCAACCCTACACCTTACCCTAAACAATACCCTAAACCTAAACCGTACACTGACACTAACCAGTGCCCTGAAACGTACCCTGACCCTAACACTTTTCCATACCCTCACCTGCACGCTAAACCTATTCGTTAGGTAACCCTAACTGTAGACTTAAACCTAACCCTAACACCAACCCTACACCCTATTCTAACCCGTACCCTATATTTAACCCAAACACTAACCCATGCCCTCACACGTACTTTGACACTAAAACGTCTCCATACACTCACATGTACCATAAGCCTTAACCGTTCACTAAACCTATCCCTAACCCTAACGCGAACCCTAACCGTTACCCTAACCCATACCCTAATCCTAACAATACATTAACACTAACCCGTTTCCTAACACATAACCTGACCCAAATGCTTTTCCGTACCCTCAACTGTACCCTAAAACTTACCCGTTCACTAACCCTAAGCCTAGCCCTAAACCTAACCCTAACCCCAACCCCACACCTTACCCTAAACTGTACGCTAATCCTGACACGTACACTGACACTAACAGGTGTCCTAACACATACCCTGACTCTAAAAGGTTTCCGTACCCTCACCTGTACCCTGAACCTTACTGGTTCACTAACCGTAACCCTAGCCCTAAACGTAACGCTAACACCAACCCTACACCATACCCTAACCCGTACACTAATCTTGACCCGTACACCAAAATTATGCAATGCCATCACACGTACTTTGACACTAACACGTTTCCGTACACTCATGTACCATAAAACTTACCTGTTCGCTAACTCTAACCCTAGCCCTAAACTTAACCCTAACGCCAACCCTACACATTACCCTAACCCGTACGCTAATCCTAACCCATACACTAACACTACACGTGCCCTAACAGGTACCCTGACCATAACAGTTTTCCGTACACTCACCTGTACCCTAAACCATACCGTTTACTATCCTTAACCCTAGACCTAAACTTAAAGCTAACCCCATCCCTAAACCTTACCCTAACGCGTACCCAATCCTAACCAGTACACTAACACTAATCCGTGCCTTAACACTTACCCTGACCCTAACACTTTTCCATACCCACACCTGAACCCTAAACCTTACCATTCACTAAACCTAACCCTAGGTATAAACCTAACCCTAAACGCATCCCCAACCCTACACCTAACCCTAACATGTACCGTAATCCTAATCCTTAAACTAACACTAAGCTGTGCCCTAACACGAACCCTGGCCCTAACGCATTTCCATGCGCTCACCTGTACTCTAATGTTACCTATTCGCTAACCCTAACACTAGTCCTAAACCTAAACCTAACCCCAACCCTACACCTTACCCTAACCCATACCCTAATCATAACCCATACACTAACACTAACTCGTGCCATAACACCTACCCTAACCCTACACCTAAACCTACACCTAACCCTACCCCTAACCCTAACCCTAACCCTAACACTAACCCTAACACTAACCCTAAACTTTACCATTTGTTAACCATAACCCAAGCCCCAAACCTAAACCTAACTACAACCCTACTCCTTACCCTAACACGTACACTAATCTTAACCCGTACACTAACACTAACCCAATACCGCACACGTACTTTGACAATAAGACATTTCCATATGCTCAGCTGTAACCTAAACCTTACGCGTTCACTAAACTTAACCCCACCTCTAACACTAACCATAACGCCAACCCTACCAATTACCCTAACCCGTACCATAATCCTAACCTGTAAACCCACACTAAACCCTGCCCTAACACGTACCCTGACCCTAACACTTTTCCGTAACCTCACCTGTAACCTACACCTTACCATTCGCTAACCCTAACCCTAGCCCTAAACCTAGACCAAACCCCAACCGTACACCTTACCCTAACCCGTATGCTAATCCTAAGCCATACACTAACACTGACACGTGTCCTAACACATACACTAACCCTAACACTTTTCTGTACCATCACCTGTACCCTAAACCTGACATTTCGCTAACCCTAACCCTAGCCATAAAGCTAACCCTAACCCTAACCCCAACCCTAAACCTTACCCAAACCGTACCCTAATCCTAACCAGTATACTAATACTAAGCCATGTCCTGACACATACCCTGAACCTAACACTTTTCCGTACACTCACCTGTACCCTAAACCTTACCCATTCGCTAACCCTAACCCTAGCCCTAGCCCTAACCCTAACCCTAACCCCAACCCTACCCCTTACCATCACCCGTACCCTAATCCCAACCCATACACTAACATTAACCCATGCCCTAACACGTACCCTGAACCTAACACTTTTCCATATCCTCTCCTGTACCCTAAATCTTACCGTTCGCTAACCCTAACCCTAGCCCTAAACATAACTCTCACACCAACCTCACAGCATACCCTAACCCGTACACTAAACTTAACCCGTACAAAAAAACTAACCCATTCCCTCACATGTACTTTGACGGTAACACGTTTCCGTACGCTCCCGTGTACCGTAAACCTTACCTGTTTGCTAACTCTAACCCTAGCCCTAACCCTAACCATAACAACAACCCTACACATTTCCCTAACCTGTACCCTAATCCTTACCCGTACACTAACACTAATCAATGCCCTAACACTTACCCTGACACTAACACTTTTCCATACCCACTCCTGTACCCTAAATCTTACCATTCACTAACCCTAACCCTATGTCTAAACCTAACCCTAACCCCAACCCTACACCTAACCCTAACACGTACCCTAATCCGAATCCGTACACTAACACTAACCTGTGCCCTAACATGAACCCTGACCCTAACTCGTTTCCATAAGCTCACCTGTACCCTAAATGTTACCTATTCGCTAACCCTAACCCCAACCCTACACCTAAACATAACCCCAACCCTACACCTTTCCCTAACCCATACCCTAATCCTGACCCGTACACTAAAACTAACCCGTGCCCTAACACGTACCCTGACCCTAACACTTTTCCGTATCCTCTCCAGTACCCTAAATCTTACCGTTCGCTAAACCTAGCCCTTTCCCTAAACATAACGCTAACACCCACCTTACACCATACACTAACCCATACACTAATCTTACCCCGTACACCAAAATGAAGCAATGCCCTCACATGTACTTTGACACTAACACGTTTCCGTACCCTCCTGTGAACCGACAACCTTACCTGTTCGCTAACACTAACCCTAGGTCTAAGCCTAACACTATCCACAACCCTACACAAAATCCTAAGCCGTACCCTAATCCTAATCCGTACAATAACACTACCCTGTGCCCTAACACCAAGCCTGACCCTAACTCGTTTCCATATGCTTACCTGTACCCTGAATGTTACCTATTCGCTAACCCTAACCCTAACCCTAAACCTAACCCTAACCCCAATCCTACACCTTACCCTAATCCGTACTGTAATCCTAACCCGTACCCTATACTAATCCGTGCCCTGACACATACATAGACCATAACACTTTTCTGTAATCTCACCTGTACCCTAAACCTTACATTTCGCCAACCCTAACCCTAGCCCTAAAGCTAAATCTAACTCCAACACTACACCTTACCCTAACAGGTACACTAATCTTAACCCGTACACTAACACTGACCCATTCCGGCAAATGTATTTTGACCCTAAAACATTTCCGTACCCTCCCCTGTAACCTAAACCTTACCCGGTCGCTAACCCTAACCCTAGCTCTAAATCTAACCCTAACGCCAACCCTACACCTTACCCTAAACAATACCCTAAACCTAAACCGTACACGGACACTAACCAGTGCCCTGAAACGTACCCTGACCCTAACACTTTTCCATACCCTCACCTGCACGCTAAACCTAATCGTTAGGTAACCCTAACTGTAGACTTAAACCTAACCCTAACACCAACCCTACACCCTATTCTAACCCGTACCCTATATTTAACCCTAACACTAACCCATGCCCTCACACGTACTTTGACACTAAAACGTCTCCATACACTCACATGTACCATAAGCCTTAACCGTTCACTAAACCTATCCCTAACCCTAACGCCAACCCTAACCATTACCCTAACCCATACCCTAATCCTAACCATACATTAACACTAACACGTTACCTAACACATAACCTGACCCAAATGCTTTTCCGTACCCTCAACTGAACCCTAAAACTTACCCGTTCACTAACCCTAAGCCTAGCCCTAAACCGAACCCTAACCCCAACCCCACACCTTACCCTAAACTGTACGCTAATCCTGACACGTACACTGACACTAACAGGTGTCCTAACACATACCCTGACTCTAAAAGTTTTCCGTACCGTCACCTGTACCCTGAACCTTACTGGTTCAGTAACCGTAACCCTAGCCCTAAACATAACGCTAACACCAACCCTACACCATACCCTAACCCGTACACTAATCTTGACCCGTACACCAAAATTATGCAATGCCATCACACGTACTTTGACACTAACACGTTTCCGTACACTCATGTACCATAAAACTTACCTGTTCGCTAACTCTAACCCTAGCCCTAAACTTAACCCTAACGCCAACCCTACACATTACCCTAACCCGTACCCTAATCCTAACCCATACACTAACACTACACGTGCCCTAACAGGTACCCTGATCATAACAGTTTTCCGTACACTCACCAGTACCCTAAACCATACCGTTTGCTATCCTTAACCCTAGACCTAAACGTAAAGCTAACCCCATCCCTAAACCTTACCCTAACGCGTACCCAATCCTAACCAGTACACTAACACTAATCCGTGCCTTAACACTTACCCTGACCCTAACACTTTTCCATACCCACACCTGAACCCTAAACCTTACCATTCACTAACCCTAACCCTAGGTCTAAACCTAACCCTAAACGCAACCCCAACCCTACACCTAACCCTAACATGTACCGTAATCCTAATCCTTAAACTAACACTAAGCTGTGCCCTAACACGAACCCTGGCCCTAACGCATTTCCATACGCTCAACTGTACTCTAATTTTACCTATTCGCTAACCCTAACACTAGCCCTAAACCTAAACCTAACCCCAACCCTATACCTTACCCTAACCCATACCCTAATCATAACCCATACACTAACACTAACTCGTGCCCTAACACCTACCCTAACCCTACCCCTAACCCTACCCCTAACCCTAACCCTAACACTAACACTAACCCTAACACTAACCCTAAACTTTACCATTTGTTAACCATAACCCTAGCCCCAAACTAAACCTAACTACAACCCTACTCCTTACCCTAACACGTACACTAATCTTAACCCGTACACTAACACTAACCCAATACCGCACACGTACTTTGACAATAAGACATTTCCATATGCTCAGCTGTAACCTAAACCTTACGCGTTCACTAAACTTAACCCCACCCCTAACACTAACCATAACGCCAACCCTACCAATTACCCTAACCCGTCCCCTAATCCTAACCTGTAAACCCACACTAAACCCTGCCCTAACACGTACCCTGACCCTAACACTTTTCCGTATCCTCTCCTGTACCCTAAACCTTACCGTTCGCTAACCCTAACCCTAGCCAAACATAACTCTCACACCAACCTCACAGCATACCCTAACCCGTACACTAAACTTAACCCGTACAAAAAAAATAACCCATGCCCTCACATGTACTTTGACAGTAACACGTTTCCGTACGCTCCCATGTACCGTAAACCTTACGCGTTTGCTAACTGTAACCCTAGCCCTAACCCTAACCATAACAACAACCCTACCCATTTCCCTAACCTGTACCCTAATCCTTACCCGTACTCTAACACTAATCAATGCCCTAACACGTACCCTGACCCTAACAATTTTCCATACCCACTCCTGTACCCTAAATCTTACCATTCACTAACCCTAACCCTATGTCTAAACCTAACCCCAACCCTACACCTAACCCTAACACGTACCCTAATCCGAATCCGTACACTAACACTAACCTGTGCCCTAACATGAACCCTGACCCTAACTCGTTTCCATAAGCTCACCTGTACCCTAAATGTTACCTATTCGCTAACCCTAACCCCAACCCTACACCTAAACATAACCCCAACCCTACACCTTTCCCTAACCCATACCCTAATCCTGACCCGTACACTAACACTAACCCATGCGCTAACACGTACCCTGACACTAACACTTTTCCATACCCACACCTGAACCCTAAACCTTACCATTCACTAACCCTAACCCTAGGTCTAAACCTAACCCTAAACGCAACCCCAACCCTACACCTAACCCTAACATGTACCGTAATCCTAATCCTTAAACTAACTCTAAGCTGTGCCCTAACACGAACCCTGGCCCTAACGCATTTCCATACGCTCAACTGTACTCTAATGTTACCTATTCGCTAACCCTAACACTAGCCCTAAACCTAAACCTAACCCCAACCCTACACCTTACCCTAACCCATACCCTAATCATAACCCATACACTAACAATAACTCGTGCCCTAACACCTACCCTAACCCTACCCCTAACCCTACCCCTAACCCTACCCCTAACCCTAACCCTAACCCTAACACTAACCCTAACACTAACCCTAAACTTTACCATTTGTTAACCATAACCCAAGCCCCAAACCTAAACCTAACTACAACCCTACTCCTTACCCTAACACGTACACTAATCTTAACCCGTACACTAACACTAACCCAATACCGCACACGTACTTTGACAATAAGACATTTCCATATGCTCAGCTGTAACCTAAACCTTACGCGTTCACTAAACTTAACCCCACCTCTAACACTAACCATAACGCCAACCCTACCAATTACCCTAACCCGTACCCTAATCCTAACCTGTAAACCCACACTAAACCCTGCCCTAACACGTACCCTGACCCTAACACTTTTCCGTAACCTCACCTGTAACCTACACCTTACCATTCGCTAACCCTAACCCTAGCCCTAAACCTAGACCAAACCCCAACCGTACACCTTACCCTAACCCGTATGCTAATCCTAAGCCATACACTAACACTGACACGTGTCCTAACACATACACTAACCCTAACACTTTTCTGTACCATCACCTGTACCCTAAACCTGACATTTCGCTAACCCTAACCCTAGCCATAAAGCTAACCCTAACCCTAACCCCAACCCTAAACCTTACCCAAACCGTACCCTAATCCTAACCAGTATACTAATACTAAGCCATGTCCTGACACATACCCTGAACCTAACACTTTTCCGTACACTCACCTGTACCCTAAACCTTACCCATTCGCTAACCCTAACCCTAGCCCTAGCCCTAACCCTAACCCTAACCCCAACCCTACCCCTTACCATCACCCGTACCATAATCCCAACCCATACACTAACATTAACCCATGCCCTAACACGTACCCTGAACCTAACACTTTTCCATATCCTCTCCTGTACCCTAAATCTTACCGTTCGCTAACCCTAACCCTAGCCCTAAACATAACTCTCACACCAACCTCACAGCATACCCTAACCCGTACACTAAACTTAACCCGTACAAAAAAACTAACCCATTCCCTCACATGTACTTTGACGGTAACACGTTTCCGTACGCTCCCGTGTACCGTAAACCTTACCTGTTTGCTAACTCTAACCCTAGCCCTAACCCTAACCATAACAACAACCCTACACATTTCCCTAACCTGTACCCTAATCCTTACCCGTACACTAACACTAATCAATGCCCTAACACTTACCCTGACACTAACACTTTTCCATACCCACTCCTGTACCCTAAATCTTACCATTCACTAACCCTAACCCTATGTCTAAACCTAACCCTAACCCCAACCCTACACCTAACCCTAACACGTACCCTAATCCGAATCCGTACACTAACACTAACCTGTGCCCTAACATGAACCCTGACCCTAACTCGTTTCCATAAGCTCACCTGTACCCTAAATGTTACCTATTCGCTAACCCTAACCCCAACCCTACACCTAAACATAACCCCAACCCTACACCTTTCCCTAACCCATACCCTAATCCTGACCCGTACACTAAAACTAACCCGTGCCCTAACACGTACCCTGACCCTAACACTTTTCCGTATCCTCTCCAGTACCCTAAATCTTACCGTTCGCTAAACCTAGCCCTTTCCCTAAACATAACGCTAACACCCACCTTACACCATACACTAACCCATACACTAATCTTACCCCGTACACCAAAATGAAGCAATGCCCTCACATGTACTTTGACACTAACACGTTTCCGTACCCTCCTGTGAACCGACAACCTTACCTGTTCGCTAACACTAACCCTAGGTCTAAGCCTAACACTATCCACAACCCTACACAAAATCCTAAGCCGTACCCTAATCCTAATCCGTACAATAACACTACCCTGTGCCCTAACACCAAGCCTGACCCTAACTCGTTTCCATATGCTTACCTGTACCCTGAATGTTACCTATTCGCTAACCCTAACCCTAACCCTAAACCTAACCCTAACCCCAATCCTACACCTTACCCTAATCCGTACTGTAATCCTAACCCGTACCCTATACTAATCCGTGCCCTGACACATACATAGACCATAACACTTTTCTGTAATCTCACCTGTACCCTAAACCTTACATTTCGCCAACCCTAACCCTAGCCCTAAAGCTAAATCTAACTCCAACACTACACCTTACCCTAACAGGTACACTAATCTTAACCCGTACACTAACACTGACCCATTCCGGCAAATGTATTTTGACCCTAAAACATTTCCGTACCCTCCCCTGTAACCTAAACCTTACCCGGTCGCTAACCCTAACCCTAGCTCTAAATCTAACCCTAACGCCAACCCTACACCTTACCCTAAACAATACCCTAAACCTAAACCGTACACGGACACTAACCAGTGCCCTGAAACGTACCCTGACCCTAACACTTTTCCATACCCTCACCTGCACGCTAAACCTAATCGTTAGGTAACCCTAACTGTAGACTTAAACCTAACCCTAACACCAACCCTACACCCTATTCTAACCCGTACCCTATATTTAACCCTAACACTAACCCATGCCCTCACACGTACTTTGACACTAAAACGTCTCCATACACTCACATGTACCATAAGCCTTAACCGTTCACTAAACCTATCCCTAACCCTAACGCCAACCCTAACCATTACCCTAACCCATACCCTAATCCTAACCATACATTAACACTAACACGTTACCTAACACATAACCTGACCCAAATGCTTTTCCGTACCCTCAACTGAACCCTAAAACTTACCCGTTCACTAACCCTAAGCCTAGCCCTAAACCGAACCCTAACCCCAACCCCACACCTTACCCTAAACTGTACGCTAATCCTGACACGTACACTGACACTAACAGGTGTCCTAACACATACCCTGACTCTAAAAGTTTTCCGTACCGTCACCTGTACCCTGAACCTTACTGGTTCAGTAACCGTAACCCTAGCCCTAAACATAACGCTAACACCAACCCTACACCATACCCTAACCCGTACACTAATCTTGACCCGTACACCAAAATTATGCAATGCCATCACACGTACTTTGACACTAACACGTTTCCGTACACTCATGTACCATAAAACTTACCTGTTCGCTAACTCTAACCCTAGCCCTAAACTTAACCCTAACGCCAACCCTACACATTACCCTAACCCGTACCCTAATCCTAACCCATACACTAACACTACACGTGCCCTAACAGGTACCCTGATCATAACAGTTTTCCGTACACTCACCAGTACCCTAAACCATACCGTTTGCTATCCTTAACCCTAGACCTAAACGTAAAGCTAACCCCATCCCTAAACCTTACCCTAACGCGTACCCAATCCTAACCAGTACACTAACACTAATCCGTGCCTTAACACTTACCCTGACCCTAACACTTTTCCATACCCACACCTGAACCCTAAACCTTACCATTCACTAACCCTAACCCTAGGTCTAAACCTAACCCTAAACGCAACCCCAACCCTACACCTAACCCTAACATGTACCGTAATCCTAATCCTTAAACTAACACTAAGCTGTGCCCTAACACGAACCCTGGCCCTAACGCATTTCCATACGCTCAACTGTACTCTAATTTTACCTATTCGCTAACCCTAACACTAGCCCTAAACCTAAACCTAACCCCAACCCTATACCTTACCCTAACCCATACCCTAATCATAACCCATACACTAACACTAACTCGTGCCCTAACACCTACCCTAACCCTACCCCTAACCCTACCCCTAACCCTAACCCTAACACTAACACTAACCCTAACACTAACCCTAAACTTTACCATTTGTTAACCATAACCCTAGCCCCAAACTAAACCTAACTACAACCCTACTCCTTACCCTAACACGTACACTAATCTTAACCCGTACACTAACACTAACCCAATACCGCACACGTACTTTGACAATAAGACATTTCCATATGCTCAGCTGTAACCTAAACCTTACGCGTTCACTAAACTTAACCCCACCCCTAACACTAACCATAACGCCAACCCTACCAATTACCCTAACCCGTCCCCTAATCCTAACCTGTAAACCCACACTAAACCCTGCCCTAACACGTACCCTGACCCTAACACTTTTCCGTATCCTCTCCTGTACCCTAAACCTTACCGTTCGCTAACCCTAACCCTAGCCAAACATAACTCTCACACCAACCTCACAGCATACCCTAACCCGTACACTAAACTTAACCCGTACAAAAAAAATAACCCATGCCCTCACATGTACTTTGACAGTAACACGTTTCCGTACGCTCCCATGTACCGTAAACCTTACGCGTTTGCTAACTGTAACCCTAGCCCTAACCCTAACCATAACAACAACCCTACCCATTTCCCTAACCTGTACCCTAATCCTTACCCGTACTCTAACACTAATCAATGCCCTAACACGTACCCTGACCCTAACAATTTTCCATACCCACTCCTGTACCCTAAATCTTACCATTCACTAACCCTAACCCTATGTCTAAACCTAACCCCAACCCTACACCTAACCCTAACACGTACCCTAATCCGAATCCGTACACTAACACTAACCTGTGCCCTAACATGAACCCTGACCCTAACTCGTTTCCATAAGCTCACCTGTACCCTAAATGTTACCTATTCGCTAACCCTAACCCCAACCCTACACCTAAACATAACCCCAACCCTACACCTTTCCCTAACCCATACCCTAATCCTGACCCGTACACTAACACTAACCCATGCGCTAACACGTACCCTGACACTAACACTTTTCCATACCCACACCTGAACCCTAAACCTTACCATTCACTAACCCTAACCCTAGGTCTAAACCTAACCCTAAACGCAACCCCAACCCTACACCTAACCCTAACATGTACCGTAATCCTAATCCTTAAACTAACTCTAAGCTGTGCCCTAACACGAACCCTGGCCCTAACGCATTTCCATACGCTCAACTGTACTCTAATGTTACCTATTCGCTAACCCTAACACTAGCCCTAAACCTAAACCTAACCCCAACCCTACACCTTACCCTAACCCATACCCTAATCATAACCCATACACTAACAATAACTCGTGCCCTAACACCTACCCTAACCCTACCCCTAACCCTACCCCTAACCCTACCCCTAACCCTAACACTAACCCTAACACTAACCCTAAACTTTACCATTTGTTAACCATAACCCTAGCCCCAAACCTAAACCTAACTACAACCCTACTCCTTACCCTAACACGTACACTAATCTTAACCCGTACACTAACACTAACCCAATACCGCACACATACTTTGACAGTAAGACATTTCCATATGCTCAGCTGTATCCTAAACCTTACGCGTTCACTAAACTTAACCCCACCCCTAACACTAACCATAACGCCAACCCTACCAATTACCCTAACCCGTACCCTAATCCTAACCTGTAAACCCACACTAAACCCTGCCCTAGCACGTACCCTGGCCCTAACACTTTTCCGTAACCTCACCTGTAACCTACACCTTACCGTTCGCTAACCCTAACCCTAGCCCTAAACCTAGACTAAACCCCAACCGTACACCTTACCCTAACCCGTATGCTAATCCTAAGCCATACACTAACACTGACACATGTCCTAACACATACACTAACCCTAACACTTTTCTGTACCATCACCTGTACCCTAAACCTGACATTTCGCTAACCCTAACCCTAGCCATAAAGCTAACCCTAACCCTAACCCCAACCCTAAACCTTACCCAAACCGTACCCTAATCCTAACCAGTATACTAAAACTAAGCCATGTCCTGACACGTACCCTGACCCTAACACTTTTCCGTACCCTCACCTGTACCCTAAACCTTACCCATTCATTAACCCTAAACCTAGCCCTAAACCTAGCCCTAACCCTAACCCCAACCCTAACCCGTACCCTAATCCCAACCCATACACTAACATTAACCCATGCCCTAACACGTACCCTGACCCTAACACTTTTCCGTATCCTCTCCTGTACCCTAAATCTTACCGTTCACTAACCCTAACCCTAGCCCTAAACATAACTCTCACGCCAACCTCACAGCATACCCTAACCTGTACACTAAAATTAACCCGTACAAAAAAACTAACCCATGCCCTCACATGTACTTTGACGGTAACACGTTTCCGTACGCTCCCGTGTACCGTAAACCTTACCTGTTTGCTAACTCTAACCCTAGCCCTAACCCTAAACATAACAACAACCCTACCCATTTCCCTAACCTGTACCCTAATCCTTACCCGTACACTAACACTAATCAATGCCCTAACACGTACCCTGACCCTAACACTTTTCCATACCCACTCCTGTACCCTAAATCTTACCATTCACTAACCCTAACCCTATGTCTAAACCTAACCCTAACCCCAACCATACACCTAACCCTAACACGTACCCTAATCCGAATCCGTACACTAACACTAACCTGTGCCCTAACATGAACCCTGACCCTAACTCGTTTCCATAAGCTCACCTGTACCCTAAATGTTACCTATTCGCTAACCCTAACCCCAACCCTACACCTAAACATAACCCCAACCCTACACCTTTCCCTAACCCATACCCTAATCCTGACCCGTACACTAACACTAACCCGTGCCCTAACACGTACCCTGACCCTAACACTTCTCCGTTTCCTCTCCAGTACTCTAAATCTTACCATTCGCTAAACCTAGCCCTTTCCCTAAACATAACGCTAACACCCACCTTACACCATACACTAACCCATACACTAATCTTACCCCGTACACCAAAATGAAGCAATGCCCTCACATGTACTTTGACACTAACACGTTTCCGTACCCTCCTGTGTACCGACAACCTTACCTGTTCGCTAACACTAACCCTAGGTCTAAGCCTAACACTATCCACAACCCTACACAAAATCCTAAGCCGTACCCTAATCCTAATCTGTACAATAACACTAACCTGTGCCCTAACACCAAGCCTGACCCTAACTCGTTTCCATATGCTTACCTGTACCCTGAATGTTACCTATTCGCTAACCCTAACCCTAACCCTAAACCTAACCCTAACCCCAATTCTACACCTTACCCTAATCCGTACTGTAATCCTAACCCGTACCCTATACTAATCCGTGCCCTGACACATACATGGACCATAACACTTTTCTGTAACCTCACCTGTACCCTAAACCTTACATTTCGCCAACCCTAACCCTAGCCCTAAAGCTAAATCTAACTCCAACACTACACCTTACCCTAACACGTACACTAATCTTAACCCGTACACTAACACTGACCCATTCCCGCAAATGTATTTTGACCCTAAAACATTTCCGTACCTTCCCCTGTAACCTAAACCTTACACGGTCGCTAACCCTAACCCTAGCTCTAAATCTAACCCTAACGCCAACCCTACACCTTACCCTAAACAATACCCTAAACCTAAACCGTACACGGACACTAACCAGTGCCCTGAAACGTACCCTGACCCTAACACTTTTCCATACCCTCACCTGCACGCTAAACCTAATCGTTAGGTAACCCTAACTGTAGACTTAAACCTAACCCTAACACCAACCCTACACCCTATTCTAACCCGTACCCTATATTTAACCCTCACACTAACCCATGCCCTCACACGTACTTTGACACTAAAACGTCTCCATACACTCACATGTACCATAAGCCTTAACCGTTCACTAAACCTATCCCTAACCCTAACGCCAACCCTAACCATTACCCTAACCCATACCCTAATCCTAACCATACATTAACCCTAACACGTTTCCTAACACATAACCTGACACAAATGCTTTTCCGTACCCTCAACTGAACCCTAAAACTTACCCGTTCACTAACCCTAAGCCTAGCACTAAACCGAACCCTAACCCCAACCCCACACCTTACCCTAAACTGTACGCTAATCCTGACACGTACACTGACACTAACAGGTGTCCTAACACATACCCTGACTCTAAAAGGTTTCCGTACCCTCACCTGTACCCTGAACCTTACTGGTTCAGTAACCGTAACCCTAGCCCTAAACATAACGCTAACACCAACCCTACACCATACCCTAACCCGTACACTAATCTTGACCCGTACACCAAAATTATGCAATGCCATCACACGTACTTTGACACTAACACGTTTCCGTACACTCATGTACCATAAAACTTACCTGTTCGGTAACTCTAACCCTAGCCCTAAACTTAACCCCAACGCCAACCCTACACCTTACCCTAACCCGTACCCTAATCCTAACCCATACACTAACACTACACGTGCCCTAACAGGTACCCTGACCATAACAGTTTTCCGTACACTCACCAGTACCCTAAACCATACCGTTTGCTATCCTTAACCTTAGACCTAAACGTAAAGCTAACCCCATCCCTAAACCTTGCCCTAACGCGTACCCAATCCTAACCAGTACACTAACACTAATCCGTGCCTTAACACTTACCCTGACCCTAACACTTTTCCATACCCACACCTGAACCCTAAACCTTACCATTCACTAAACCTAACCCTAGGTCTAAACCTAACCCTAAACGCAACCCCAACCCTACACCTAACCCTAACATGTACCGTAATCCTAATCCTTAAACTAACTCTAAACTGTGCCCTAACACGAACCCTGGCCCTAACGCATTTCCATACACTCAACTGTACTCTAATGTTACCTATTCGCTAACCCTAACACTAGCCCTAAACCTAAACCTAACCCCAACCCTACACCTTACCCTAACCCATACCCTAATCATAACCCATACACTAACAATAACTCGTGCCCTAACACCTACCCTAACCCTACCCCTAACCCTACCCCTAACCCTAACCCTAACCCTAACACTAACCCTAACACTAACCCTAAACTTTACCATTTGTTAACCATAACCCTAGCCCCAAACCTAAACCTAACTACAACCCTACTCCTTACCCTAACACGTACACTAATCTTAACCCGTACACTAACACTAACCCAATACCGCACACGTACTTTGACAATAAGACATTTCCATATGCTCAGCTGTAACCTAAACCTTACGCGTTCACTAAACTTAACCCCACCCCTAACACTAACCATAACGCCAACCCTACCAATTACCCTAACCCGTACCCTAATCCTAACCTGTAAACCCACACTAAACCCTGCCCTAGCACGTACCCTGGCCCTAACACTTTTCCGTAACCTCACCTGTAACCTACACCTTACCGTTCGCTAACCCTAACCCTAGCCCTAAACCTAGACCAAACCCCAACCGTACACCTTACCCTAACCCGTATGCTAATCCTAAGCCATACACTAACACTGACACGTGTCCTAACACATACACTAACCCTAACACTTTTCTGTACCATCACCTGTACCCTAAACCTGACATTTCGCTAACCCTAACCCTAGCCATAAAGCTAACCCTAACCCTAACCCCAACCCTAAACCTTACCCAAACCGTACCCTAATCCTAACCAGTATACTAATACTAAGCCATGTCCTGACATGTACCCTGACCCTAACACTTTTCCGTACCCTCACCTGTACCCTAAACCTTACCCATTCATTAACCCTAAACCTAGCCCTAAACCTAGCCCTAACCCTAACCCCAACCCTAACCCGTACCCTAATCCCAACCCATACACTAACATTAACCCATGCCCTAACACGTACCCTGACCCTAACACTTTTCCGTATCCTCTCCTGTACCCTAAATCTTACCGTTCACTAACCCTAACCCTAGCCCTAAACATAACTCTCACGCCAACCTCACAGCATACCCTAACCTGTACACTAAACTTAACCCGTACAAAAAAACTAACCCATGCCCTCACATGTACTTTGACGGTAACACGTTTCCGTACGCTCCCGTGTACCGTAAACCTTACCTGTTTGCTAACTCTAACCCTAGCCCTTACCCTAAACATAACAACAACCCTACACATTTCCCTAACCTGTACCCTAATCCTTACCAGTACACTAACACTAATCAATGCCCTAACACGTACCCTGAACCTAACACTTTTCCATACCCACTCCTGTACCCTAAATCTTACCATTCACTAACCCTAACCCTATGTCTAAACCTAACCCCAACCCTACACCTAACCCTAACACGTACCCTAATCCGAATCCGTACACTAACACTAACCTGTGCCCTAACATGAACCCTGACCCTAACTCGTTTCCATAAGCTCACCTGTACCCTAAATGTTACCTATTCGCTAACCCTAACCCCAACCCTACACCTAAACATAACCCCAACCCTACACCTTTCCCTAACCCATACCCTAATCCTGACCCGTACACTAACACTAACCCGTGCCCTAACACGTACACTGACCCTAACACTTTTCCGTATCCTCTCCAGTACCCTAAATCTTACCGTTCGCTAAACCTAGCCCTTTCCCTAAACATAACGCTAACACCCACCTTACACCATACACTAACCCATACACTAATCTTACCCCGTACACCAAAATGAAGCAATGCCCTCACATGTACTTTGACACTAACACGTTTCCGTACCCTCCTGTGTACCGACAACCTTACCTGTTCGCTAACACTAACCCTAGGTCTAAGCCTAACACTATCCACAACCCTACACAAAATCCTAAACCGTACCCTAATCCTAATCCGTACAATAACACTACCCTGTGCCCTAACACCAAGCCTGACCCTAACTCGTTTCCATATGCTTACCTGTACCCTGAATGTTACCTATTCGCTAACCCTAACCCTAACCCTAAACCTAACCCTAACCCCAATCCTACACCTTACCCTAATCCGTACTGTAATCCTAACCAGTACCCTATACTAATCAGTGCCCTGACACATACATGGACCATAACACTTTTCTGTAACCTCACCTGTACCCTAAACCTTACATTTCGCCAACCCTAACCCTAGCCCTAAAGCTAAATCTAACTCCAACACTACACCTTACCCTAACACGTACACTAATCTTAACCCGTACACTAACACTGACCCATTCCCGCAAATGTATTTTGACCCTAAAACATTTCCGTACCCTCCCCTGTAACCTAAACCTTACCCGGTCGCTAACCCTAACCCTAGCTCTAAATCTAACCCTAACGCCAACCCTACACCTTACCCTAAACAATACCCTAAACCTAAACCGTACACTGACACTAACCAGTGCCCTGAAACGTACCCTGACCCTAACACTTTTCCATACCCTCACCTGCACGCTAAACCTAATCGTTAGGTAACCCTAACTGTAGACTTAAACCTAACCCTAACACCAACCCTACACCCTATTCTAACCCGTACCCTATATTTAACCCTAACACTAACCCATGCCCTCACACGTACTTTGACACTAAAACGTCTCCATACACTCACATGTACCATAAGCCTTAACCGTTCACTAAACCTATCCCTAACCCTAACGCCAACCCTAACCGTTACCCTAACCCATACCCTAATCCTAACAATACATTAACACTAACCCGTTTCCTAACACATAACCTGACCCAAATGCTTTTACGTACCCTCAACTGTACCCTAAAACTTACCCGTTCACTAACCCTAAGCCTAGCCCTAAACCTAACCCTAACCCCAACCCCACACCTTACCCTAAACTGTACGCTAATCCTGACACGTACACTGACACTAACAGGTGTCCTAACACATACCCTGACTCTAAAAGGTTTCCGTACCCTCACCTGTACCCTGAACCTTACTGGTTCACTAACCGTAACCCTAGCCCTAAACATAACGCTAACACCAACCCTACACCATACCCTAACCCGTACACTAATCTTGGCCCGTACACCAAAATTATGCAATGCCATCACACGTACTTTGACACTAACACGTTTCCGTACACTCATGTACCATAAAACTTACCTGTTCGCTAACTCTAACCCTAGCCCTAAACTTAACCCTAACGCCAACCCTACACATTACCCTAACCCGTACGCTAATCCTAACCCATACACTAACACTACACGTGCCCTAACAGGTACCCTGACCATAAGAGTTTTCCGTACACTCACCTGTACCCTAAACCATACCGTTTACTATCCTTAACCCTAGACCTAAACTTAAAGCTAACCCCATCCCTAAACCTTACCCTAACGCGTACCCAATCCTAACCAGTACACTAACACTAATCCGTGCCTTAACACTTACCCTGACCCTAACACTTTTCCATACCCACACCTGAACCCTAAACCTTACCATTCACTAACCCTAACCCTAGGTATAAACCTAACCCTAAACGCAACCCCAACCCTACACCTAACCCTAACATGTACCGTAATCCTAATCCTTAAACTAACCCTAAGCTGTGCCCTAACACGAACCCTGGCCCTAACGCATTTCCATGCGCTCACCTGTACTCTAATGTTACCTATTCGCTAACCCTAACACTAGTCCTAAACCTAAACCTAACACCAACCCTACACCTTACCCTAACCCATACCCTAATCATAACCCATACACTAACACTAACTCGTGCCATAACACCTACCCTAACCCTACCAATAAACCTACACCTAACCCTACCCCTAACCCTAACCCTAACCCTAACACTAACCCTAACACTAACCCTAAACTTTACCATTTGTTAACCATAACCCAAGCCCCAAACCTAAACCTAACTACAACCCTAATCCTTACCCTAACACGTACACTAATCTTAACCCGTACACTAACACTAACCCAATACCGCACACGTACTTTGACAATAAGACATTTCCATATGCTCAGCTGTAACCTAAACCTTACGCATTCACTAAACTTAACCCCACCCCTAACACTAACCATAACGCCAACCCTACCAATTACCCTAACCCGTACCCTAATCCTAACCTGTAAACCCACACTAAACCCTGCCCTAGCACGTACCCTGGCCCTAACACTTTTCCGTAACCTCACCTGTAACCTACACCTTACCGTTCGCTAACCCTAACCCTAGCCCTAAACCTAGACCAAACCCCAACCGTACACCTTACCCTAACCCGTATGCTAATCCTAAGCCATACACTAACACTGACACGTGTCCTAACACATACACTAACCCTAACACTTTTCTGTACCATCACCTGTACCCTAAACCTGACATGTTGCTAACCCTAACCCTAGCCATAAAGCTAACCCTAACCCTAACCCCAACCCTAAACCTTACCCAAACCGTACCCTAATCCTAACCAGTATACTAATACTAAGCCATGTCCTGACACGTACCCTGAACCTAACACTTTTCCGTACCCTCACCTGTACCCTAAACCTTACCCATTCGCTAACCCTAACCCTAGCCCTAGCCCTAGCCCTAACCCTAACCCCAACCCTACACCTTACCCTTACCCGTACCCTAATCCCAACCCATACACTAACATTAACCCATGCCCTAACACGTACCCTGACCCTAACACTTTTCCATATCCTCTCCTGTATCCTAAATCTTACCGTTCGCTAACCCTAACCCTAGCCCTAAACATAACTCTCACACCAACCTCACAGCATACCCTAACCCGTACACTAAACTTAACCCGTACAAAAAAACTAACCCATTCCCTCACATGTACTTTGACGGTAACACGTTTCCGTACGCTCCCGTGTACCGTAAACCTTACCCGTTTGCTAACTCTAACCCTAGCCCTAACCCTAACCATAACAACAACCCTACCCATTTCCCTAACCTGTACCCTAATCCTTACCTGTACACTAACACTAATCAATGCCCTAACACGTACCCTGACCCTAACACTTTTCCATACCCACTCCTGTACCCTAAATCTTACCATTCACTAACCCTAACCCTATGTCTAAACCTAACCCTAACCCCAACCCTACACCTAACCCTAACACGTACCCTAATCCGAATCCGTACACTAACACTAACCTGTGCCCTAACATGAACCCTGACCCTAACTCGTTTCTATAAGCTCACCTGTACCCTAAATGTTACCTATTCGCTAACCGTAACCCCAACCCTACACCTAAACATAACCCCAACCCTACACCTAAACATAACCCCAACCCTACACCTTTCCCTAACCCATACCCTAATCCTGACCCGTACACTAACACTAACTCGTGCCCTAACACCTACCCTAACCCTACCCCTAACCCTACCCCTAACCCTAACCCTAACACTAACACTAACCCTAACACTAACCCTAAACTTTACCATTTGTTAACCATAACCCTAGCCCCAAACCTAAACCTAACTACAACCCTACTCCTTACCCTAACACGTACACTAATCTTAACCCGTACACTAACACTAACCCAATACCGCACACGTACTTTGACAATAAGACATTTCCATATGCTCAGCTGTAACCTAAACCTTACGCGTTCACTAAACTTAACCCCACCCCTAACACTAACCATAACGCCAACCCTACCAATTACCCTAACCCGTACCCTAATCCTAACCTGTAAACCCACACTAAACCCTGCCCTAACACGTACCCTGACCCTAACACTTTTCCGTAACCTCACCTGTAACCTACACCTTACCGTTCGCTAACCCTAACCCTAGCCCTAAACCTAGACCAAACCCCAACCGTACACCTTACCCTAACCCGTATGCTAATCCTAAGCCATACACTAACACTGACACGTGTCCTAACACATACACTAACCCTAACACTTTTCTGTACCATCACCTGTACCCTAAACGTGACATTTCGCTAACCCTAACCCTAGCCATAAAGCTAACCCTAACCCTAACCCCAACCCTAAACCTTACCCAAACCGTAACCTAATCCTAACCAGTATACTAATACTAAGCCATGTCCTGACACGTACCCTGACCCTAACACTTTTCTGTACCCTCACCTCTACCCTAAACCTTACCCATTCGCTAACCCTAACCCTAGCCCTAGCCTTAGCCCTAACCCTAACACCAACCCTACCCCTTACCCTCACCCGTACCCTAATCCCAACACATACACTAACATTAACCATGCCCTAACACGTACCCTGACCCTAACACTTTTCCGTATCCTCTCCTGTACCCTAAATCTTACCGTTCGCTAACCCTAACCCTAGCCCTAAACATAACTCTCACACCAACCTCACAGCATACCCTAACCCGTACACTAAACTTAACCCGTACAAAAAAACTAACCCATTCCCTCACATGTACTTTGACGGTAACACGTTTCCGTACGCTCCCGTGTACCGTAAACCTTACGCGTTTGCTAACTGTAACCCTAGCCCTAACCCTAACCATAACAACAACCCTACCCATTTCCCTAACCTGTACCCTAATCCTTACCCGTACACTAACACTAATCAATGCCCTAACACGTACCCTGACCCTAACACTTTTCCATACCCACTCCTGTACCCTAAGTCTTACCATTCACTAACCCTAACCCTATGTCTAAACCTAACCCTAACCGCAACCCTACACCTAACCCTAACACGTACCCTAATCCGAATCCGTACACTAACACTAACCTGTGCCCTAACATGAACCCTTACCCTAACTCGTTTCCATAAGCTCACCTGTACCCTAAATGTTACCTATTCGCTAACCCTAACCCCAACCCTACACCTAAACATAACCACAACCCTACACCTTTCCCTAACCCATACCCTAATCCTGACCCGTACACTAACACTAACCCGTGCCCTAACACGTACCCTGACCCTAACACTTTTCCGTATCCTCTCCAGTACCCTAAATCTTACCGTTCGCTAAACCTAGCCCTTTCCCTAAACATAACGCTAACACCCACCTTACACCATACACTAACCCATACACTAATCTTACCCCGTACACCAAAATGAAGCAATGCCCTCACATGTACTTTGACACTAACACGTTTCCGTACCCTCCTGTGTACCGACAACCTTACCTGTTCGCTAACACTAACCCTAGGTCTAAGCCTAACACTATCCACAACCCTACACAAAATCCTAAGCCGTACCCTAATCCTAATCCGTACAATAACACTAACCTGTGCCCTAACACCAAGCCTGACCCTAACTCGTTTCCATATGCTTACCTGTACCCTGAATGTTACCTATTCGCTAACCCTAACCCTAACCCTAAACCTAACCCTAACCCCAATCCTACACCTTACCCTAATCCGTACTGTAATCCTAACCCGTACCCTATACTAATCCGTGCCCTGACACATACATGGACCATAACACTTTTCTGTAACCTCACCTGTACCCTAAACCTTACATTTCGCCAACCCTAACCCTAGCCCTAAGGCTAAATCTAATTCCAACACTACACCTTACCCTAACACGTACACTAATCTTAACCCGTACACTAACACTGACCCATTCTGGCAAATGTATTTTGACCCTAAAACATTTCCGTACCCTCCCCTGTAACCTAAACCTTACACGGTCGCTAACCCTAACCCTAGCTCTAAATCTAACCCTAACGCCAACCCTACACCTTACCCTAAACAATACCCTAAACCTAAACCATACACGGACACTAACCAGTGCCCTGAAACGTACCCTGACCCTAACACTTTTCCATACCCTCACCTGCACGCTAAACCTAATCGTTAGGTAACCCTAACTGTAGACTTAAACCTAACCCTAACACCAACCCTACACCCTATTCTAACCCGTACCCTATATTTAACCCTAACACTAACCCATGCCCTCACACGTACTTTGACACTAAAACGTCTCCATACACTCACATGTACCATAAGCCTTAACCGTTCACTAAACCTATCCCTAACCCTAACGCCAACCCTAACCATTACCCTAACCCATACCCTAATCCTAACCATACATTAACACTAACACGTTTCCTAACACATAACCTGACACAAATGCATTTCCGTACCCTCAACTGAACCCTAAAACTTACCCGTTCACTAACCCTAAGCCCCAGCCCTAAACCGAACCCTAAGCCCAACCCCACACCTTACCCTAAACTGTACGCTAATCCTGACACGTACACTGACACTAACAGGTGTCCTAACACATACCCTGACTCTAAAAGGTTTCCGTACCCTCACCTGTACCCTGAACCTTACTGGTTCAGTAACCGTAACCCTAGCCCTAAACATAACGCTAACACCAACCTTACACAATACCCTAAGCCGTACACTAATCTTGACCCGTACACCAAAATTATGCAATGCCATCACACGTACTTTGACACTAACACGTTTCCGTACACTCCTGTACCATAAAACTTACCTGTTCGCTAACTCTAACAGTAGCCATAAACATAACCCTAACGCCAACCCTACACATTACCCTAACACGTAACCTAATCCTAACCCATACACTAACACTACACGTGCCTTAACAATTACCCTGACCATAACAGTTTTCTGTACACTCACCTGTACCCTAAACCATACCGTTTGCTATCCTTAACCCTAGACCTAAATGTAAAGCTAACCCCAAACCTAAACCTTACCCTAACACGTACCCAATCCTAACCAGTAGACTAACACTAATCCGTGCCTTAACACTTAACCTGACCCTAACACTTTTCCATACACACACCTGAACCCTAAACCTTACCATTCACTAACCCTAACCCTAGGTCTAAACCTAACCATAACCCCAACCCTACACCTAACCCTAACACGTACCCTAATCCGAATCCGTACACTAACACTAACCTGTGCCCTAAGATGAACCCTGACCCTAACTCGTTTCCATAAGCTCACCTAAACCCTAAATGTTACCTATTCGCTAACCCTAACCCCAACCCTACACGTAAACATAACCCCAACCCTACACCTTTCCCTAACCCATACCCTAATCCTAACCCGTACACTAACACTAACCCGTGCCCTAACACGTACCCTGACCCTAACTCTTTTCCATATCCTCTCCAGTACCCTAAATCTTACTATTCGCTAAACCTATCCATTTCCCGAAACATAACGCTAACACCCACCTCACACCATACCCTAACCCATACACTAATCTTACCCGTACACCAAAATTAAGCAATGCCCTCACATGTACTTTGACACTAACACGTTTCCGTACCCTCCTGTGTACCGAAAACCTTACCTGTTCGCTAACACTAACCCTAGGTCTAAGCCTAACACTATCCACAACCCTACACAAAATCCTAACCCGTACCCTAATCCTAACCCATACAATAACACTAACCTGTGCCCTAACACCAAGCCTGACCCTAACTCGTTTCCATATGCTTACCTGTACCCTGAATGTTACCTATTCGCTAACCCTAACCCTAACCCTAACACTAACCCTAACCCCAAACCTACACCTTACCCTAATCCGTACTGTAATCCTAACCCGTACCCTATACTAATCCGTGCCCTGATACATACATGGACCATAACACTTTTCTGTAACCTCACCTGTAACCTAAACCTTACATTTCGCCAACCCTAATCCTAGCCCTAAAGCTAAATCTAACTCGAACACAACACATTACTCTAACACGTACACTAATCTTACCCCGTACAGTAACACTGACCCATTCCGGCAAATGTATTTTGACCCTAAAACATTTCCGTACCCTCCCCTGTAACCTAAACCTTACACGGTCGCTAACCCTAACCCTAGCTCTAAATCTAACCCTAACGCCAACCCTACACCTTACCCTAAACAATACCCTAAACCTAAACCGTACACGGACACTAACCAGTGCCCTGAAACGTAACCTGACCCTAACACTTTTCCATACCCTCACCTGCACGCTAAACCTAATCGTTAGGTAACCCTAACTGTAGACTTAAACCTAACCCTAACACCAACCCTACACCCTATTCTAACCCGTACCCTATATTTAACCCTAACACTAACCCATGCCCTCACACGTACTTTGACACTAAAACGTCTCCATACACTCACATGTACCATAAGCCTTAACCGTTCACTAAACCTATCCCTAACCCTAACGCCAACCCTAACCATTACCCTAACCCATACCCTAATCCTAACCATACATTAACACTAACACGTTTCCTAACACATAACCTGACCCAAATGCTTTTCCGTACCCTCAACTGAACCCTAAAACTTACCCGTTCACTAACCCTAAGCCTAGCCCTAAACCGAACCCTAAACCCAACCCCACACCTTACCCTAAACTGTACGCTAATCCTGACACGTACACTGACACTAACAGGTGTCCTAACACATACCCTGACTCTAAAAGGTTTCCGTACCGTCACCTGTACCCTGAACCTTACTGGTTCACTAAACGTAACCCTAGCCCTAAACATAACGCTAACACCAACCCTACACCATACCCTAACCCGTACACTAATCTTGACCCGTACACCAAAATTATGCAATGCCATCACACGTACTTTGACACTAACACGTTTCTGTACACTCATGTACCATAAAACTTACCTGTTCGCTAACTCTAACCCTAGCCCTAAACTTAACGCTAACGCCAACCCTACACATTACCCTAACCCGTACCCTAATCCTAACCCATACACTAACACTACACGTGCCCTAACAGGTACCCTGATCATAACAGTTTTCCGTACACTCACCAGTACCCTAAACCATACCGTTTGCTATCCTTAACCCTAGACCTAAACGTAAAGCTAACCCCATCCCTAAACCTTACCCTAACGCGTACCCAATCCTAACCAGTACACTAACACTAATCCGTGCCTTAACACTTACCCTGACCCTAACACTTTTCCATACCCACACCTGAACCCTAAACCTTACCATTCACTAACCATAACCCTAAGTATAAACCTAACCCTAAACGCAACCCCAACCCTACACCTAACCCTAACATGTACCGTAATCCTAATCCTTAAACTAACACTAAGCTGTGCCCTAACACGAACCCTGGCCCTAACGCATTTCCATACGCTCAACTGTACTCTAATTTTAGCTATTCGCTAACCCTAACACAAGCCCTAAACCTAAACCTAACCCCAACCCTACACCTTACCCTAACCCATACCCTAATCATAACCCATACACTAACACTAACTCGTGCCCTAACACCTACCCTAACCCTACCCCTAACCCTACCCCTAACCCTAACCCTAACACTAACACTAACCCTAACACTAACCCTAAACTTTACCATTTGTTAACCATAACCCTAGCCCCAAACCTAAACCTAACTACAACCCTACTCCTTACCCTAACACGTACACTAATCTTAACCCGTACACTAACACTAACCCAATACCGCACACGTACTTTGACAATAAGACATTTCCATATGCTCAGCTGTAACCTAAACCTTATGCATTCACTAAACTTAACCCCAACCCTAACAGTAACCATAACGCCAACCCTACCAATTACCCTAACCCGTACCCTAATCCTAACCTGTAAACCCACACTAAACCCTGCCCTAACACGTACCCTGACCCTAACACTTTTCCGTAACCTCACCTGTAACCTACACCTTACCGTTCGCTAACCCTTACCCTAGCCCTAAACCTAGACCAAACCCCAACCGTACACCTTACCCTAACCCGTATGCTAATCCTAAGCCATACACTAACACTGACACGTGTCCTAACACATACACTAACCCTAACACTTTTCTGTACCATCACCTGTACCCTAAACGTGACATTTCGCTAACCCTAACCCTAGCCATAAAGCTAACCCTAACCCTAACCCCAACCCTAAACCTTACCCAAACCGTAACCTAATCCTAACCAGTATACTAATACTAAGCCATGTCCTGACACGTACCCTGACCCTAACACTTTTCTGTACCCTCACCTGTACCCTAAACCTTACCCATTCGCTAACCCTAACCCTAGCCCTAGCCCTAGCCCTAACCCTAACGCCAACCCTACCCCTTACCCTCACCCATACCCTAATCCCAACATATACACTAACATTAACCATGCCCTAACACGTACCCTGACCCTAACACTTTTCCGTATCCTCTCCTGTACCCTAAATCTTACCGTTCGCTAACCCTAACCCTAGCCCTAAACATAACTCTCACACCAACCTCACAGCATACCCTAACCCGTACACTAAACTTAACCCGTACAAAAAAACTAACCCATTCCCTCACATGTACTTTGACGGTAACACGTTTCCGTACGCTCCCGTGTACCGTAAACCTTACGCGTTTGCTAACTGTAACCCTAGCCCTAACCCTAACCATAACAACAACCCTACCCATTTCCCTAACCTGTACCCTAATCCTTACCCGTACACTAACACTAATCAATGCCCTAACACGTACCCTGACCCTAACACTTTTCCATACCCACTCCTGTACCCTAAATCTTACCATTCACTAACCCTAACCCTATGTCTAAACCTAACCCTAACCGCAACCCTACACCTAACCCTAACACGTACCCTAATCCGAATCCGTACACTAACACTAACCTGTGCCCTAACATGAACCCTTACCCTAACTCGTTTCCATAAGCTCACCTGTACCCTAAATGTTACCTATTCGCTAACCCTAACCCCAACCCTACACCTAAACATAACCCCAACCCTACACCTTTCCCTAACCCATACCCTAATCCTGACCCGTACACTAACACTAACCCGTGCCCTAACACGTACCCTGACCCTAACACTTTTCCGTATCCTCTCCAGTACCCTAAATCTTACCGTTCGCTAAACCTAGCCCTTTCCCTAAACATAACGCTAACACCCACCTTACACCATACACTAACCCATACACTAATCTTACCCCGTACACCAAAATGAAGCAATGCCCTCACATGTACTTTGACACTAACACGTTTCCGTACCCTCCTGTGTACCGACAACCTTACCTGTTCGCTAACACTAACCCTAGGTCTAAGCCTAACACTATCCACAACCCTACACAAAATCCTAAGCCGTACCCTAATCCTAATCCGTACAATAACACTAACCTGTGCCCTAACACCAAGCCTGACCCTAACTCGTTTCCATATGCTTACCTGTACCCTGAATGTTACCTATTCGCTAACCCTAACCCTAACCCTAAACCTAACCCTAACCCCAATCCTACACCTTACCCTAATCCGTACTGTAATCCTAACCCATACCCTATACTAATCCGTGCCCTGACACATACATGGACCATAACACTTTTCTGTAACCTCACCTGTACCCTAAACCTTACATTTCGCCAACCCTAACCCTAGCCCTAAAGCTAAATCTAACTCCAACACTACACGTTACCCTAACACGTACACTAATCTTAACCCGTACACTAACACTGACCCATTCCGGCAAATGTATTTTGACCCTAAAACATTTCCGTACCCTCCCCTGTAACCTAAACCTTACACGGTCGCTAACCCTAACCCTAGCTCTAAATCTAACCCTAACGCCAACCCTACACCTTACCCTAAACAATACCCTAAACCTAAACCGTACACGGACACTAACCAGTGCCCTGAAACGTAACCTGACCCTAACACTTTTCCATACCCTCACCTGCACGCTAAACCTAATCGTTAGGTAACCCTAACTGTAGACTTAAACCTAACCCTAACACCAACCCTACACCCTATTCTAACCCGTACCCTATATTTAACCCTAACACTAACCCATGCCCTCACACGTACTTTGACACTAAAACGTCTCCATACACTCACATGTACCATAAGCCTTAACCGTTCACTAAACCTATCCCTAAACCTAACGCCAACCCTAACCATTACCCTAACCCATACCCTAATCCTAACCATACATTAACACTAACACGTTTCCTAACACATAACCTGACCCAAATGCTTTTCCGTACCCTCAACTGAACCCTAAAACTTACCCGTTCACTAACCCTAAGCCTAGCCCTAAACCGAACCCTAAACCCAACCCCACACCTTACCCTAAACTGTACGCTAATCCTGACACGTACACTGACACTAACAGGTGTCCTAACACATACCCTGACTCTAAAAGGTTTCCGTACCGTCACCTGTACCCTGAACCTTACTGGTTCACTAAACGTAACCCTAGCCCTAAACATAACGCTAACACCAACCCTACACCATACCCTAACCCGTACACTAATCTTGACCCGTACACCAAAATTATGCAATGCCATCACACGTACTTTGACACTAACACGTTTCTGTACACTCATGTACCATAAAACTTACCTGTTCGCTAACTCTAACCCTAGCCCTAAACTTAACGCTAACGCCAACCCTACACATTACCCTAACCCGTACCCTAATCCTAACCCATACACTAACACTACACGTGCCCTAACAGGTACCCTGATAATAACAGTTTTCCGTACACTCACCAGTACCCTAAACCATACCGTTTGCTATCCTTAACCCTAGACCTAAACGTAAAGCTAACCCCATCCCTAAACCTTACCCTAACGCGTACCCAATCCTAACCAGTACACTAACACTAATCCGTGCCTTAACACTTACCCTGACCCTAACACTTTTCCATACCCACACCTGAACCCTAAACCTTACCATTCACTAAACATAACCCTAAGTATAAACCTAACCCTAAACGCAACCCCAACCCTACACCTAACCCTAACATGTACCGTAATCCTAATCCTTAAACTAACACTAAGCTGTGCCCTAACACGAACCCTGGCCCTAACGCATTTCCATACGCTCAACTGTACTCTAATTTTAGCTATTCGCTAACCCTAACACAAGCCCTAAACCTAAACCTAACCCCAACCCTACACCTTACCCTAACCCATACCCTAATCATAACCCATACACTAACACTAACTCGTGCCCTAACACCTACCCTAACCCTACCCCTAACCCTACCCCTAACCCTAACCCTAACACTAACACTAACCCTAACACTAACCCTAAACTTTACCATTTGTTAACCATAACCCTAGCCCCAAACCTAAACCTAACTACAACCCTACTCCTTACCCTAACACGTACACTAATCTTAACCCGTACCCTAACACTAACCCAATACCGCACACGTACTTTGACAATAAGACATTTCCATATGCTCAGCTGTAACCTAAACCTTATGCATTCACTAAACTTAACCCCAACCCTAACAGTAACCATAACGCCAACCCTACCAATTACCCTAACCCGTACCCTAATCCTAACCTGTAAACCCACACTAAACCCTGCCCTAACACGTACCCTGACCCTAACACTTTTACGTAACCTCACCTGTAACCTACACCTTACCGTTCGCTAACCCTAACCCTAGCCCTAAACCTAGACCAAACCCCAACCGTACACCTTACCCTAACCCGTATGCTAATCCTAAGCCATACACTAACACTGACACGTGTCCTAACACATACACTAACCCTAACACTTTTCTGTACCATCACCTGTACCCTAAACGTGACATTTCGCTAACCCTAACCCTAGCCATAAAGCTAACCCTAACCCTAACCCCAACCCTAAACCTTACCCAAACCGTAACCTAATCCTAACCAGTATACTAATACTAAGCCATGTCCTGACACGTACCCTGACCCTAACACTTTTCTGTACCCTCACCTGTACCCTAAACCTTACCCATTCGCTAACCCTAACCCTAGCCCTAGCCCTAGCCCTAACCCTAACGCCAACCCTACCCCTTACCCTCACCCGTAACCTAATCCCAACACATACACTAACATTAACCATGCCCTAACACGTACCCTGACCCTAACACTTTTCCGTATCCTCTCCTGTACCCTAAATCTTACCGTTCGCTAACCCTAACCCTAGCCCTAAACATAACTCTCACACCAACCTCACAGCATACCCTAACCCGTACACTAAACTTAACCCGTACAAAAAAACTAACCCATTCCCTCACATGTACTTTGACGGTAACACGTTTCCGTACGCTCCCGTGTACCGTAAACCTTACGCGTTTGCTAACTGTAACCCTAGCCCTAACCCTAACCATAACAACAACCCTACCCATTTCCCTAACCTGTACCCTAATCCTTACCCGTACACTAACACTAATCAATGCCCTAACACGTACCCTGACCCTAACACTTTTCCATACCCACTCCTGTACCCTAAATCTTACCATTCACTAACCCTAACCCTATGTCTAAACCTAACCCTAACCGCAACCCTACACCTAACCCTAACACGTACCCTAATCCGAATCCGTACACTAACACTAACCTGTGCCCTAACATGAACCCTTACCCTAACTCGTTTCCATAAGCTCACCTGTACCCTAAATGTTACCTATTCGCTAACCCTAACCCCAACCCTACACCTAAACATAACCCCAACCCTACACCTTTCCCTAACCCATACCCTAATCCTGACCCGTACACTAACACTAACCCGTGCCCTAACACGTACCCTGACCCTAACACTTTTCCGTATCCTCTCCAGTACCCTAAATCTTACCGTTCGCTAAACCTAGCCCTTTCCCTAAACATAACGCTAACACCCACCTTACACCATACACTAACCCATACACTAATCTTACCCCGTACACCAAAATGAAGCAATGCCCTCACATGTACTTTGACACTAACACGTTTCCGTACCCTCCTGTGTACCGACAACCTTACCTGTTCGCTAACACTAACCCTAGGTCTAAGCCTAACACTATCCACAACCCTACACAAAATCCTAAGCCGTACCCTAATCCTAATCCGTACAATAACACTAACCTGTGCCCTAACACCAAGCCTGACCCTAACTCGTTTCCATATGCTTACCTGTACCCTGAATGTTACCTATTCGCTAACCCTAACCCTAACCCTAAACCTAACCCTAACCCCAATCCTACACCTTACCCTAATCCGTACTGTAATCCTAACCCGTACCCTATACTAATCCGTGCCCTGACACATACATGGACCATAACACTTTTCTGTAACCTCACCTGTACCCTAAACCTTACATTTCGCCAACCCTAACCCTAGCCCTAAAGCTAAATCTAACTCCAACACTACACCTTACCCTAACACGTACACTAATCTTAACCCGTACACTAACACTGACCCATTCCGGCAAATGTATTTTGACCCTAAAACATTTCCGTACCCTCCCCTGTAACCTAAACCTTACACGGTCGCTAACCCTAACCCTAGCTCTAAATCTAACCCTAACGCCAACCCTACACCTTACCCTAAACAATACCCTAAACCTAAACCATACACGGACACTAACCAGTGCCCTGAAACGTACCCTGACCCTAACACTTTTCCATACCCTCACCTGCACGCTAAACCTAATCGTTAGGTATCCCTAACTGTAGACTTAAACCTAACCCTAACACCAACCCTACACCCTATTCTAACCCGTACCCTATATTTAACCCTAACACTAACCCATGCCCTCACACGTACTTTGACACTAAAACGTCTCCATACACTCACATGTACCATTAGCCTTAACCGTTCACTAAACCTATCCCTAACCCTAACGCCAACCCTAACCATTACCCTAACCCATACCCTAATACTAACCATACATTAACACTAACACGTTTCCTAACACATAACCTGACACAAATGCATTTCCGTACACTCAACTGAACCCTAAAACTTACCCGTTCACTAACCCTAAGCCCCAGCCCTAAACCGAACCCTAAGCCCAACCCCACACCTTACCCTAAACTGTACGCTAATCCTGACACGTACACTGACACTAACAGGTGTCCTAACACATACCCTGACTCTAAAAGGTTTCCGTACCCTCACCTGTACCCTGAACCTTACTGGTTCAGTAACCGTAACCCTAGCCCTAAACATAACGCTAACACCAACCTTACACAATACCCTAAGCCGTACACTAATCTTGACCCGTACACCAAAATTATGCAATGCCATCACACGTACTTTGACACTAACACGTTTCCGTACACTCCTGTACCATAAAACTTACCTGTTCGCTAACTCTAACAGTAGCCATAAACATAACCCTAACGCCAACCCTACACATTACCCTAACACGTAACCTAATCCTAACCCATACACTAACACTACACGTGCCTTAACAATTACCCTGACCATAACAGTTTTCTGTACACTCACCTGTACCCTAAACCATACCGTTTGCTATCCTTAACCCTAGACCTAAATGTAAAGCTAACCCCAACCCTAAACCTTACCCTAACACGTACCCAATCCTAACCAGTAGACTAACACTAATCCGTGCCTTAACACTTAACCTGACCCTAACACTTTTCCATACACACACCTGAACCCTAAACCTTACCATTCACTAACCCTAACCCTAGGTCTAAACCTAACCATAACCCCAACCCTACACCTAACCCTAACACGTACCCTAATCCGAATCCGTACACTAACACTAACCTGTGCCCTAAGATGAACCCTGACCCTAACTCGTTTCCATAAGCTCACCTAAACCCTAAATGTTACCTATTCGCTAACCCTAACCCCAACCCTACACGTAAACATAACCCCAACCCTACACCTTTCCCTAACCCATACCCTAATCCTAACCCGTACACTAACACTAACCCGTGCCCTAACACGTACCCTGACCCTAACTCTTTTCCATATCCTCTCCAGTACCCTAAATCTTACTATTCGCTAAACCTATCCATTTCCCGAAACATAACGCTAACACCCACCTCACACCATACCCTAACCCATACACTAATCTTACCCCGTACACCAAAATGAAGCAATGCCCTCACATGTACTTTGACACTAACACGTTTCCGTACCCTCCTGTGTACCGAAAACCTTACCTGTTCGCTAACACTAACCCTAGGTCTAAGCCTAACACTATCCACAACCCTACACAAAATCCTAACCCGTACCCTAATCCTAATCCATACAATAACACTAACCTGTGCCCTAACACCAAGCCTGACCCTAACTCGTTTCCATATGCTTACCTGTACCCTGAATGGTACCTATTCGCTAACCCTAACCCTAACCCTAACCCTAACCCTAACCCCAAACCTACACCTTACCCTAATCCGTACTGTAATCCTAACCCGTACCCTATACTAATCCGTGCCCTGACACATACATGGACCATAACACTTTTCTGTAACCTCACCTGTAACCTAAACCTTACATTTCGCCAACCCTAATCCTAGCCCTAAAGCTAAATCTAACCTGAACACAACACATTACTCTAACACGTACACTAATCTTAACCCGTACACTAACACTGACCCATTCCCGCAAATGTATTTTGACCCTAAAACATTTCCGTACCCTCCCCTGTAACCTAAACCTTACCCGGTCGCTAACCTTAACGCTAGCTCTAAATCTAACCCTAACGCCAAACCTACATCTTACCCTAACCCATACCCGAAACCTAAAATGGACACTAACACTAACCAGTGCCGTGAAACGTACCCTGACCCTAACACTTTTCCATACACTCACCTGCACGCTAAACCTAATCCTTAGGTAACCCTAACTGTAGACTTAAACCTAACCCTAACACCAACCCTACACCCTATTCTAACCCGTACCCTATATTTAACCCTAACACTAACCCATGCCCTCACACGTACTTTGACACTAAAACGTCTCCATACACTCACATGTACCATAAGCCTTAACCGTTCACTAAACCTATCCCTAACCCTAACGCCAACCCTAACCATTACCCTAACCCATACCCTAATCCTAACAATACATTAACACTAACACGTTTCCTAACACATAACCTGATCCAAATGCTTTTCCGTACCCTCAACTGTACCCTAAAACTTACCCGTTCACTAACCCTAAGCCTAGCCCTAAAGCTAACCCTAACCCCAACCCCACACCTTACCCTAAACTGTACGCTAATCCTGACACGTACACTGACACTAACAGGTGTCCTAACACATACCCTGACTCTAAAAGGTTTCCGTACCCTCACCTGTACCCTGAACCTTACTGGTTCACTAACCGTAACCCTAGCCCTAAACATAACGCTAACACCAACCCTACACCATACCCTAACCCGTACACTAATCTTGACCCGTACACCAAAATTATGCAATGCCATCACACGTACTTTGACACTAACACGTTTCCGTACACTCATGTACCATAAAACTTACCTGTTCGCTAACTCTAAACCTAGCCCTAAACTTAACCCTAACGCCAACCCTACACATTACCCTAACCCGTACCCTAATCCTAACCCATACACTAACACTACACGTGCCCTAACAGGTACCCTGACCATAACAGTTTTCCGTACACTCACCTGTACCCTAAACCATACCGTTTGCTATCCTTAACCCTAGACCTAAACGTAAAGCTAACCCCATCCCTAAACCTTACCCTAACGCGTACCCAATCCTAACCAGTACACTAACACTAATCCATGCCTTAACACTTACCCTGACCCTAACACTTTTCCATGCCCACACGTGAACCCTAAACCTTAGCATTCACTAACCCTAACCCTAGGTCTAAACCTAACCCTAAACGCAACCCCAACCCTACACCTAACCCTAACATGTACCGTAATCCTAATCCTTAAACTAACACTAAGCTGTGCCCTAACACGAACCCTGGCCCTAACGCATTTCCATACGCTCACCTGTACTCTAATGTTACCTATTCGCTAATCCTAACACTAGTCCTAAACCTAAAGCTAACCCCAACCCTACACCTTACCCTAACCCATACCCTGATCATAACCCATACACTAACACTAACTCGTGCCCTAACACCTACCCTAACCCTACCCCTAATCCTACCCCTAACCCTAACCCTAACCCTAACACTAACCCTAACACTAACCCTAAACATTACCATTTGTTAACCATAACCCTAGCCCCAAACCTAAACCTAACTACAACCCTACTCCTTACCCTAACACGTACACTAATCTTAACCCGTACACTAACACTAACCCAATACCGCACACGTACTTTGACAATAAGACATTTCCATATGCTCAGCTGTAATCTAAACCTTACGCGTTCACTAAACTTAACCCCACCCCTAACAGTAACCATAACGTCAACCCTACCAATTACCCTAACCCGTACCCTAATCCTAACCTGTAAACCCACACTAAACCCTGCCCTAACACGTACCCTGACCCTAACTCTTTTCCGTAACCTCACCTGTAACCTATACCTTACCGTTCGCTAACCCTAACCCTAGCCCTAAACCTAGACCAAACCCCAACCGTACACCTTACCCTAACCCGTGTGCTAATCCTAAGGCATACACTAACACTGACACGTGTCCTAACACATACACTAACCCTAACACTTTTCTGTACCATCACCTGTACCCTAAACCTGACATTTCGCTAACCCTAACCCTAGCCATAAAGCTAACCCTAACCCTAACCCCAACCCTAAACCTTACCCAAACCGTACCCTAATCCTAACCAGTATACTAATACTAAGCCATGTCATGACACGTACCCTGACCCTAACACTTTTCCGTACCCTCACCTGTACCCTAAACCTTACCCATTCGCTAACCCTAACCCTAGCCCTAGCCCTAGCCCTAACCCTAACCCCAACCCTACCCCTTACCCTAACCCGTACCCTAATCCCAACCCATACACTAACATTAACCCATGCCCTAACATGTAACCTGACCCTAACACTTTTCCGTATCCTCTCCTGTACCCTAAATCTTACCGTTCACTAACCCTAACCCTAACCCTAAACATAACTCTCACACCAACCTCACAGCATACCCTAACCTGTACACTAAACTTAACCCGTACAAAAAAACTAACCCATGCCCTCACATGTACTTTGATGGTAACACGTTTCCGTACGCTCCGGTGTACCGTAAACATTACCCGTTTGCTATCTCTAACCCTAGCCCTAACCCTAACCATAACAACAACCCTACCCATTTCCCTAACCTGTACCCTAATCCTTACCAGTACACTAACACTAATCAATGCCCTAACACGTACCCTGAACCTAACACTTCTCCATACCCACTCCTGTACCCTAAATCTTACCATTCACTAACCCTAACCCTATGTCTAAACCTAACCCTAACCCCAACCCTACACCTAACCCTAACACGTAACCTAATCCGAATCCGTACACTAACACTAAACTGTGCCCTAACATGAACCCTGACCCTAACTCGTTTCCATAAACTCACCTGTACCCTAAATGTTACCTATTCGCTAACCCTAACCCCAACCCTACACCTAAACATAACCCCAACCCTACACCTTTCCCTAACCCATACCCTAATCCTGACCCGTACACTAACACTAACCCGTGCCCTAACACGTACCCTGACCCTAACACTTTTCCGTATCCTCTCCAGTACCCTAAATCTTACCGTTCGCTAAACCTAGCCCTTTCCCTAAACATAACGCTAACTCCCACCTTACACCATACACTAACCCATACACTAATCTTACCCCGTACACCAAAATGAAGCAATGCCCTCACATGTACTTTGACACTAACACGTTTCCGTACCCTCCTGTGTACCGACAACCTTACCTGTTCGCTAACACTAACCCTAGGTCTAAGCCTAACACTATCCACAACCCTACACAAAATCCTAATCCGTACCCTAATCCTAATCCGTACAATAACACTAACCTGTGCCCTAACACCAAGCCTGACCCTAACTCGTTTCCATATGCTTACCTGTACCCTGAATGTTACCTATTCGCTAACCCTAACCCTAACCCTAAACCTAACCCTAACCCCAATCCTACACCTTACCCTAATCCGTACTGTAATCCTAACCCGTACCCTATACTAATCCGTGCCCTGACACATACATGGACCATAACACTTTTCTGTAACCTCACCTGTACCCTAAACCTTACATTTCGCCAACCCTAACCCTAGCCCTAAAGCTAAATCTAACTCCAACACTACACCTTACCCTAACACGTACACTAATCTTAACCCGTACACTAACACTGACCCATTCCCGCAAATGTATTTTGACCCTAAAATATTTCCGTACCCTCCCCTGTAACCTAAACCTTACCCGGTCGCTAACCCTAACCCTAGCTCTAAATCTAACCCTAACGCCAACCCTACACCTTACCCTAAACAATACCCTAAACCTAAACCGTACACTGACACTAACCAGTGCCCTGAAACGTACCCTGACCCTAACACTTTTCCATACCCTCACCTGCACGCTAAACCTAATCGTTAGGTAACCCTATCTGTAGACTTAAACCTAACCCTAACACCAACCCTACACCCTATTCTAACCCGTACCCTATATGTAACCCTAACACTAACCCATGCCCTCACAAGTACTTTGACACTAAAACGTCTCCATACACTCACATGTACCATAAGCCTTAACCGTTCACTAAACCTATCCCTAACCCTAACACCAACCCTAACCATTATCCTAACCCATACCCTAATCCTAACCATACATTAACACTAACATGTTTCCTAACACATAACCTGACCCAAACGCTTTTCCGTACCCTCAACTATACCCTAAAACTTACCCGTTCACTAACCCTAAGCCTAGCCCTAAACCTAATCCTAACCCCATCTCCACACCTTACCCTAAACTGTACGCAAATCCTGACACGTACACTAACACTAACAGGTGTCGTAACACATACCCTGACTCTAAAAGGTTTCCGTACCCTCACCTGTACCCTAAACCTTACTAGTTCACTAACTATAACCCTAGCCCTAAACATAACGCTAACACCAACCCTACACCATACCCTAACCCGTACACTAATCTTGACCCGTACACCAAAATTATGCAATGCCATCACACGTACTTTGACACTAACACGTTTCCGTACACTCATGTACCATAAAACTTACCTGTTCGCTAACTCTAACCCTAGCCCTAAACTTAACCCTAATGACAACCCTACACATTACCCTAACCCGTACCCTAATCCTAACCCATACACTAACACTACACGTGCCCTAACAGGTACCCTGACCATAACAGTTTTCCGTACACTCACCTGTACCCTAAACCATACCGTTTGCTATCCTTAACCCTAGACCTAAACGTAAAGCTAACCCCATCCCTAAACCTTACCCTAACGCGTTCCCAATCCTAACCAGTACACTAACACTTATCCATGCCTTAACACTTACCCTGACCCTAACACTTTTCCATACCCACACCTGAACCCTAAACCTTACCATTCACTAACCCTAACCCTAGGTCTAAACCTAACCCTAAACGCAACCCCAAACCTACACCTAACCCTAACATGTACCGTAATCCTAATCCTTAAACTAACACTAAGCTGTGCCTTAACACGAACCCTGGCCCTAACGCATTTCCATACGCTCACCTGTACTCTAATGTTACCTATTCGCTAACCCTAACACTAGTCCTAAACCTAAAGCTAACCCCAACCCTACACCTTACCCTAACCCATACCCTAATCATAACCAATACACTAACACTAACTCGTGCCCTAACACCTACCCTAACCCTACCCCTAACCCTACCTCAACCCTAACCCTAACCCTAACACTAACCCTAACACTATCCCTAAACTTTACCATTTGTTAACCATAACCCTAGCCCCAAACCTAAACCTAACTACAACCCTACTCCTTACCCTAACACGTACACTAATCTTAACCCGTACACTAACACTAACCCAATACCGCACACGTACTTTGACAATAAGACATTTCCATATGCTCAGCTGTAACCTAAACCTTACGCATTCACTAAACTTAACCCCACCCCTAACACTAACCATAACGCCAACCCTACAAATTACCCTAACCCGTACCCTAATCCTAACCTGTAAACACACACTAAACGCTGCCCTAACACGTACCCTGACCCTAACACTTTTCCGTAACCTCACCTGTAACCTACACCTTACCGTTCGCTAACACTAACCCTAGCCCTAAACCTAGACCAAACCCCAACCGTACACCTTACCCTAACCCCTATGCTAATCCTAAGCCATACACTAACACTGACACGTGTCCTAACACATACACTAACCCTAACACTTTTCTGTACCATCACCTGTACCCTAAACCTGACATTTCGCTAACCCTAACCCTAGCCATAAAGCTAATCCTAACCCTAAACCCAACCCTAAACCTTACCCAAAGCGTACCCTAATCCTAACCAGTATACTAATACTAAGCCATGTCCTGACACGTACCCTGACCCTAACACTTTTCCGTACCCTCACCTGTACCCTAAACCTTACCCATTCGCTAACCCTAACCATACCCCTAGCCCTAGCCCTAACCCTAACCCCAACCCTACCCCTTACCCTAACCCGTACCCTAATCCCAACCCATACACTAACATTAACCCATGCCCTAACACGTAACCTGACCCTAACACTTTTCCGTATCCTCTCCTGTACCCTAAATCTTACCGTTCACTAACCCTAACCCTAGCCCTTAACATAACTCTCACACCAACCTCACAGCATACCCTAACCTGTACACTAAACTTAACCCGTACAAAAAAACTAACCCATGCCCTCACATGTACTTTGATGGTAACATGTTTCCGTACGCTCCCGTGTACCGTAAACCTTACCCGTTTGCTAACTGTAACCCTAGCCCTAACCCTAACCATAACAACAACCCTACCCATTTCCCTAACCTGTACCCTAATCCTTACCCGTACACTAACACTAATCAATGCCCTAACACGTACCCTGACCCTAACACTTTTCCATACCCACTCCTGTACCCTAAATCTTACCATTCACTAACCCTAACCCTATGTCTAAACCTAACCCTAACCGCAACCCTACACCTAACCCTAACACGTACCCTAATCCGAATCCGTACACTAACACTAACCTGTGCCCTAACATGAACCCTTACCCTAACTCGTTTCCATAAGCTCACCTGTACCCTAAATGTTACCTATTCGCTAACCCTAACCCCAACCCTACACCTAAACATAACCCCAACCCTACACCTTTCCCTAACCCATACCCTAATCCTGACCCGTACACTAACACTAACCCGTGCCCTAACACGTACCCTGACCCTAACACTTTTCCGTATCCTCTCCAGTACCCTAAATCTTACCGTTCGCTAAACCTAGCCCTTTCCCTAAACATAACGCTAACACCCACCTTACACCATACACTAACCCATACACTAATCTTACCCCGTACACCAAAATGAAGCAATGCCCTCACATGTACTTTGACACTAACACGTTTCCGTACCCTCCTGTGTACCGACAACCTTACCTGTTCGCTAACACTAACCCTAGGTCTAAGCCTAACACTATCCACAACCCTACACAAAATCCTAAGCCGTACCCTAATCCTAATCCGTACAATAACACTAACCTGTGCCCTAACACCAAGCCTGACCCTAACTCGTTTCCATATGCTTACCTGTACCCTGAATGTTACCTATTCGCTAACCCTAACCCTAACCCTAAACCTAACCCTAACCCCAATCCTACACCTTACCCTAATCCGTACTGTAATCCTAACCCGTACCCTATACTAATCCGTGCCCTGACACATACATGGACCATAACACTTTTCTGTAACCTCACCTGTACCCTAAACCTTACATTTCGCCAACCCTAACCCTAGCCCTAAAGCTAAATCTAACTCCAACACTACACCTTACCCTAACACGTACACTAATCTTAACCCGTACACTAACACTGACCCATTCCGGCAAATGTATTTTGACCCTAAAACATTTCCGTACCCTCCCCTGTAACCTAAACCTTACACGGTCGCTAACCCTAACCCTAGCTCTAAATCTAACCCTAACGCCAACCCTACACCTTACCCTAAACAATACCCTAAACCTAAACCATACACGGACACTAACCAGTGCCCTGAAACGTACCCTGACCCTAACACTTTTCCATACCCTCACCTGCACGCTAAACCTAATCGTTAGGTATCCCTAACTGTAGACTTAAACCTAACCCTAACACCAACCCTACACCCTATTCTAACCCGTACCCTATATTTAACCCTAACACTAACCCATGCCCTCACACGTACTTTGACACTAAAACGTCTCCATACACTCACATGTACCATTAGCCTTAACCGTTCACTAAACCTATCCCTAACCCTAACGCCAACCCTAACCATTACCCTAACCCATACCCTAATACTAACCATACATTAACACTAACACGTTTCCTAACACATAACCTGACACAAATGCATTTCCGTACACTCAACTGAACCCTAAAACTTACCCGTTCACTAACCCTAAGCCCCAGCCCTAAACCGAACCCTAAGCCCAACCCCACACCTTACCCTAAACTGTACGCTAATCCTGACACGTACACTGACACTAACAGGTGTCCTAACACATACCCTGACTCTAAAAGGTTTCCGTACCCTCACCTGTACCCTGAACCTTACTGGTTCAGTAACCGTAACCCTAGCCCTAAACATAACGCTAACACCAACCTTACACAATACCCTAAGCCGTACACTAATCTTGACCCGTACACCAAAATTATGCAATGCCATCACACGTACTTTGACACTAACACGTTTCCGTACACTCCTGTACCATAAAACTTACCTGTTCGCTAACTCTAACAGTAGCCATAAACATAACCCTAACGCCAACCCTACACATTACCCTAACACGTAACCTAATCCTAACCCATACACTAACACTACACGTGCCTTAACAATTACCCTGACCATAACAGTTTTCTGTACACTCACCTGTACCCTAAACCATACCGTTTGCTATCCTTAACCCTAGACCTAAATGTAAAGCTAACCCCAACCCTAAACCTTACCCTAACACGTACCCAATCCTAACCAGTAGACTAACACTAATCCGTGCCTTAACACTTAACCTGACCCTAACACTTTTCCATACACACACCTGAACCCTAAACCTTACCATTCACTAACCCTAACCCTAGGTCTAAACCTAACCATAACCCCAACCCTACACCTAACCCTAACACGTACCCTAATCCGAATCCGTACACTAACACTAACCTGTGCCCTAAGATGAACCCTGACCCTAACTCGTTTCCATAAGCTCACCTAAACCCTAAATGTTACCTATTCGCTAACCCTAACCCCAACCCTACACGTAAACATAACCCCAACCCTACACCTTTCCCTAACCCATACCCTAATCCTAACCCGTACACTAACACTAACCCGTGCCCTAACACGTACCCTGACCCTAACTCTTTTCCATATCCTCTCCAGTACCCTAAATCTTACTATTCGCTAAACCTATCCATTTCCCGAAACATAACGCTAACACCCACCTCACACCATACCCTAACCCATACACTAATCTTACCCCGTACACCAAAATGAAGCAATGCCCTCACATGTACTTTGACACTAACACGTTTCCGTACCCTCCTGTGTACCGAAAACCTTACCTGTTCGCTAACACTAACCCTAGGTCTAAGCCTAACACTATCCACAACCCTACACAAAATCCTAACCCGTACCCTAATCCTAATCCATACAATAACACTAACCTGTGCCCTAACACCAAGCCTGACCCTAACTCGTTTCCATATGCTTACCTGTACCCTGAATGGTACCTATTCGCTAACCCTAACCCTAACCCTAACCCTAACCCTAACCCCAAACCTACACCTTACCCTAATCCGTACTGTAATCCTAACCCGTACCCTATACTAATCCGTGCCCTGACACATACATGGACCATAACACTTTTCTGTAACCTCACCTGTAACCTAAACCTTACATTTCGCCAACCCTAATCCTAGCCCTAAAGCTAAATCTAACCTGAACACAACACATTACTCTAACACGTACACTAATCTTAACCCGTACACTAACACTGACCCATTCCCGCAAATGTATTTTGACCCTAAAACATTTCCGTACCCTCCCCTGTAACCTAAACCTTACCCGGTCGCTAACCTTAACGCTAGCTCTAAATCTAACCCTAACGCCAAACCTACATCTTACCCTAACCCATACCCGAAACCTAAAATGGACACTAACACTAACCAGTGCCGTGAAACGTACCCTGACCCTAACACTTTTCCATACACTCACCTGCACGCTAAACCTAATCCTTAGGTAACCCTAACTGTAGACTTAAACCTAACCCTAACACCAACCCTACACCCTATTCTAACCCGTACCCTATATTTAACCCTAACACTAACCCATGCCCTCACACGTACTTTGACACTAAAACGTCTCCATACACTCACATGTACCATAAGCCTTAACCGTTCACTAAACCTATCCCTAACCCTAACGCCAACCCTAACCATTACCCTAACCCATACCCTAATCCTAACAATACATTAACACTAACACGTTTCCTAACACATAACCTGATCCAAATGCTTTTCCGTACCCTCAACTGTACCCTAAAACTTACCCGTTCACTAACCCTAAGCCTAGCCCTAAAGCTAACCCTAACCCCAACCCCACACCTTACCCTAAACTGTACGCTAATCCTGACACGTACACTGACACTAACAGGTGTCCTAACACATACCCTGACTCTAAAAGGTTTCCGTACCCTCACCTGTACCCTGAACCTTACTGGTTCACTAACCGTAACCCTAGCCCTAAACATAACGCTAACACCAACCCTACACCATACCCTAACCCGTACACTAATCTTGACCCGTACACCAAAATTATGCAATGCCATCACACGTACTTTGACACTAACACGTTTCCGTACACTCATGTACCATAAAACTTACCTGTTCGCTAACTCTAAACCTAGCCCTAAACTTAACCCTAACGCCAACCCTACACATTACCCTAACCCGTACCCTAATCCTAACCCATACACTAACACTACACGTGCCCTAACAGGTACCCTGACCATAACAGTTTTCCGTACACTCACCTGTACCCTAAACCATACCGTTTGCTATCCTTAACCCTAGACCTAAACGTAAAGCTAACCCCATCCCTAAACCTTACCCTAACGCGTACCCAATCCTAACCAGTACACTAACACTAATCCATGCCTTAACACTTACCCTGACCCTAACACTTTTCCATGCCCACACGTGAACCCTAAACCTTAGCATTCACTAACCCTAACCCTAGGTCTAAACCTAACCCTAAACGCAACCCCAACCCTACACCTAACCCTAACATGTACCGTAATCCTAATCCTTAAACTAACACTAAGCTGTGCCCTAACACGAACCCTGGCCCTAACGCATTTCCATACGCTCACCTGTACTCTAATGTTACCTATTCGCTAATCCTAACACTAGTCCTAAACCTAAAGCTAACCCCAACCCTACACCTTACCCTAACCCATACCCTGATCATAACCCATACACTAACACTAACTCGTGCCCTAACACCTACCCTAACCCTACCCCTAATCCTACCCCTAACCCTAACCCTAACCCTAACACTAACCCTAACACTAACCCTAAACATTACCATTTGTTAACCATAACCCTAGCCCCAAACCTAAACCTAACTACAACCCTACTCCTTACCCTAACACGTACACTAATCTTAACCCGTACACTAACACTAACCCAATACCGCACACGTACTTTGACAATAAGACATTTCCATATGCTCAGCTGTAATCTAAACCTTACGCGTTCACTAAACTTAACCCCACCCCTAACAGTAACCATAACGTCAACCCTACCAATTACCCTAACCCGTACCCTAATCCTAACCTGTAAACCCACACTAAACCCTGCCCTAACACGTACCCTGACCCTAACTCTTTTCCGTAACCTCACCTGTAACCTATACCTTACCGTTCGCTAACCCTAACCCTAGCCCTAAACCTAGACCAAACCCCAACCGTACACCTTACCCTAACCCGTGTGCTAATCCTAAGGCATACACTAACACTGACACGTGTCCTAACACATACACTAACCCTAACACTTTTCTGTACCATCACCTGTACCCTAAACCTGACATTTCGCTAACCCTAACCCTAGCCATAAAGCTAACCCTAACCCTAACCCCAACCCTAAACCTTACCCAAACCGTACCCTAATCCTAACCAGTATACTAATACTAAGCCATGTCATGACACGTACCCTGACCCTAACACTTTTCCGTACCCTCACCTGTACCCTAAACCTTACCCATTCGCTAACCCTAACCCTAGCCCTAGCCCTAGCCCTAACCCTAACCCCAACCCTACCCCTTACCCTAACCCGTACCCTAATCCCAACCCATACACTAACATTAACCCATGCCCTAACATGTAACCTGACCCTAACACTTTTCCGTATCCTCTCCTGTACCCTAAATCTTACCGTTCACTAACCCTAACCCTAACCCTAAACATAACTCTCACACCAACCTCACAGCATACCCTAACCTGTACACTAAACTTAACCCGTACAAAAAAACTAACCCATGCCCTCACATGTACTTTGATGGTAACACGTTTCCGTACGCTCCGGTGTACCGTAAACATTACCCGTTTGCTATCTCTAACCCTAGCCCTAACCCTAACCATAACAACAACCCTACCCATTTCCCTAACCTGTACCCTAATCCTTACCAGTACACTAACACTAATCAATGCCCTAACACGTACCCTGAACCTAACACTTCTCCATACCCACTCCTGTACCCTAAATCTTACCATTCACTAACCCTAACCCTATGTCTAAACCTAACCCTAACCCCAACCCTACACCTAACCCTAACACGTAACCTAATCCGAATCCGTACACTAACACTAAACTGTGCCCTAACATGAACCCTGACCCTAACTCGTTTCCATAAACTCACCTGTACCCTAAATGTTACCTATTCGCTAACCCTAACCCCAACCCTACACCTAAACATAACCCCAACCCTACACCTTTCCCTAACCCATACCCTAATCCTGACCCGTACACTAACACTAACCCGTGCCCTAACACGTACCCTGACCCTAACACTTTTCCGTATCCTCTCCAGTACCCTAAATCTTACCGTTCGCTAAACCTAGCCCTTTCCCTAAACATAACGCTAACTCCCACCTTACACCATACACTAACCCATACACTAATCTTACCCCGTACACCAAAATGAAGCAATGCCCTCACATGTACTTTGACACTAACACGTTTCCGTACCCTCCTGTGTACCGACAACCTTACCTGTTCGCTAACACTAACCCTAGGTCTAAGCCTAACACTATCCACAACCCTACACAAAATCCTAATCCGTACCCTAATCCTAATCCGTACAATAACACTAACCTGTGCCCTAACACCAAGCCTGACCCTAACTCGTTTCCATATGCTTACCTGTACCCTGAATGTTACCTATTCGCTAACCCTAACCCTAACCCTAAACCTAACCCTAACCCCAATCCTACACCTTACCCTAATCCGTACTGTAATCCTAACCCGTACCCTATACTAATCCGTGCCCTGACACATACATGGACCATAACACTTTTCTGTAACCTCACCTGTACCCTAAACCTTACATTTCGCCAACCCTAACCCTAGCCCTAAAGCTAAATCTAACTCCAACACTACACCTTACCCTAACACGTACACTAATCTTAACCCGTACACTAACACTGACCCATTCCCGCAAATGTATTTTGACCCTAAAATATTTCCGTACCCTCCCCTGTAACCTAAACCTTACCCGGTCGCTAACCCTAACCCTAGCTCTAAATCTAACCCTAACGCCAACCCTACACCTTACCCTAAACAATACCCTAAACCTAAACCGTACACTGACACTAACCAGTGCCCTGAAACGTACCCTGACCCTAACACTTTTCCATACCCTCACCTGCACGCTAAACCTAATCGTTAGGTAACCCTATCTGTAGACTTAAACCTAACCCTAACACCAACCCTACACCCTATTCTAACCCGTACCCTATATGTAACCCTAACACTAACCCATGCCCTCACAAGTACTTTGACACTAAAACGTCTCCATACACTCACATGTACCATAAGCCTTAACCGTTCACTAAACCTATCCCTAACCCTAACACCAACCCTAACCATTATCCTAACCCATACCCTAATCCTAACCATACATTAACACTAACATGTTTCCTAACACATAACCTGACCCAAACGCTTTTCCGTACCCTCAACTATACCCTAAAACTTACCCGTTCACTAACCCTAAGCCTAGCCCTAAACCTAATCCTAACCCCATCTCCACACCTTACCCTAAACTGTACGCAAATCCTGACACGTACACTAACACTAACAGGTGTCGTAACACATACCCTGACTCTAAAAGGTTTCCGTACCCTCACCTGTACCCTAAACCTTACTAGTTCACTAACTATAACCCTAGCCCTAAACATAACGCTAACACCAACCCTACACCATACCCTAACCCGTACACTAATCTTGACCCGTACACCAAAATTATGCAATGCCATCACACGTACTTTGACACTAACACGTTTCCGTACACTCATGTACCATAAAACTTACCTGTTCGCTAACTCTAACCCTAGCCCTAAACTTAACCCTAATGACAACCCTACACATTACCCTAACCCGTACCCTAATCCTAACCCATACACTAACACTACACGTGCCCTAACAGGTACCCTGACCATAACAGTTTTCCGTACACTCACCTGTACCCTAAACCATACCGTTTGCTATCCTTAACCCTAGACCTAAACGTAAAGCTAACCCCATCCCTAAACCTTACCCTAACGCGTTCCCAATCCTAACCAGTACACTAACACTTATCCATGCCTTAACACTTACCCTGACCCTAACACTTTTCCATACCCACACCTGAACCCTAAACCTTACCATTCACTAACCCTAACCCTAGGTCTAAACCTAACCCTAAACGCAACCCCAAACCTACACCTAACCCTAACATGTACCGTAATCCTAATCCTTAAACTAACACTAAGCTGTGCCTTAACACGAACCCTGGCCCTAACGCATTTCCATACGCTCACCTGTACTCTAATGTTACCTATTCGCTAACCCTAACACTAGTCCTAAACCTAAAGCTAACCCCAACCCTACACCTTACCCTAACCCATACCCTAATCATAACCAATACACTAACACTAACTCGTGCCCTAACACCTACCCTAACCCTACCCCTAACCCTACCTCAACCCTAACCCTAACCCTAACACTAACCCTAACACTATCCCTAAACTTTACCATTTGTTAACCATAACCCTAGCCCCAAACCTAAACCTAACTACAACCCTACTCCTTACCCTAACACGTACACTAATCTTAACCCGTACACTAACACTAACCCAATACCGCACACGTACTTTGACAATAAGACATTTCCATATGCTCAGCTGTAACCTAAACCTTACGCATTCACTAAACTTAACCCCACCCCTAACACTAACCATAACGCCAACCCTACAAATTACCCTAACCCGTACCCTAATCCTAACCTGTAAACACACACTAAACGCTGCCCTAACACGTACCCTGACCCTAACACTTTTCCGTAACCTCACCTGTAACCTACACCTTACCGTTCGCTAACACTAACCCTAGCCCTAAACCTAGACCAAACCCCAACCGTACACCTTACCCTAACCCCTATGCTAATCCTAAGCCATACACTAACACTGACACGTGTCCTAACACATACACTAACCCTAACACTTTTCTGTACCATCACCTGTACCCTAAACCTGACATTTCGCTAACCCTAACCCTAGCCATAAAGCTAATCCTAACCCTAAACCCAACCCTAAACTTTACCCAAAGCGTACCCTAATCCTAACCAGTATACTAATACTAAGCCATGTCCTGACACGTACCCTGACCCTAACACTTTTCCGTACCCTCACCTGTACCCTAAACCTTACCCATTCGCTAACCCTAACCATACCCCTAGCCCTAGCCCTAACCCTAACCCCAACCCTACCCCTTACCCTAACCCGTACCCTAATCCCAACCCATACACTAACATTAACCCATGCCCTAACACGTAACCTGACCCTAACACTTTTCCGTATCCTCTCCTGTACCCTAAATCTTACCGTTCACTAACCCTAACCCTAGCCCTTAACATAACTCTCACACCAACCTCACAGCATACCCTAACCTGTACACTAAACTTAACCCGTACAAAAAAACTAACCCATGCCCTCACATGTACTTTGATGGTAACATGTTTCCGTACGCTCCCGTGTACCGTAAACCTTACCCGTTTGCTATCTCTAACCCTAGCCCTAACCCTAACCATAAAAACAACCCTACCCATTTCCCTAACCTGTACCCTAATCCTTACCAGTACACTAACACTAATCAATGCCCTAACACGTACCCTGACCCTAACACTTTTACATACCCACTCCTGTACCCTAAATCTTACCATTCACTAACCCTAACCCTATGTCTAAACCTAACCCTAACCCCAACCCTACACCTAACCCTAACACGTACCCTAATCCGAATCCGTACACTAACACTAACCTGTGCCCTAACATGAACCCTGACCCTAACTCGTTTCCATAAACTCACCTGTACCCTAAATGTTACCTATTCGCTAACCCTAACCCCAACCCTACACCTAAACATAACCCCAACCCTACACCTTTCCCTAACCCATAGCCTAATCCTGACCCGTACACTAACACTAACCCGTGCCCTAACACGTACCCTGACCCTAACACTTTTCCGTATCCTCTCCAGTAAACTAAATCTTTCCGTTCGCTAAACCTAGCCCTTTCCCTAAACATAACGCTAACACCCACCTTACACCATACACTAACCCATACACTAATCTTACCCCGTACACCAAAATGAAGCAATGCCCTCACATGTACTTTGACACTAACACGTTTCCGTACCCTCCTGTGTACCGACAACCTTACCTGTTCGCTAACACTAACCCTAGGTCTAAGCCTAACACTATCCACAACCCTACACAAAATCCTAAACCGTACACTAATCCTAATCCGTACAATAACACTAACCTGTGCCCTAACACCAAGCCTGACCCTAACTCGTTTCCATATGCTTACCTGTACCCTGAATGTTACCTATTCGCTAACCCTAACCCTAACCCTAAACCTAACCCTAAACCCAATCCTACACCTTACCCTAATCCGTACTGTAATCCTAACCCGTACCCTATACTAATCCGTGCCCTGACACATACATGGACCATAACACTTTTCTGTAACCTCACCTGTACCCTAAACCTTACATTTCGCCAACCCTAACCCTAGCCCTAAAGCTAAATCTAACTCCAACACTACACCTTACCCTAACACGTACACTAATCTTAACCCGTACACTAACACTGACCCATTCCCGCAAATGTATTTTGACCCTAAAATATTTCCGTACCCTCCCCTGTAACCTAAACCTTACCCGGTCGCTAACCCTAACCCTAGCTCTAAATCTAACCCTAACGCCAACCCTACACCTTACCCTAAACAATATCCTAAACCTAAACCGTACACTGACACTAACCAGTGCCCTGAAACGTACCCTGACCCTAACACTTTTCCATACCCTCACCTGCACGCTAAACCTAATCGTTAGGTAACCCTATCTGTAGACTTAAACCTAACCCTAACACCAACCCTACAGCCTATTCTAACCCGTACCCTATATTTAACCCTAACACTAACCCATGCCCTCACACGTACTTTGACACTAAAACGTCTCCATACACTCACATGTACCATAAGCCTTAACCGTTCACTAAACCTATCTCTAACCCTAACACCAACCCTAACCATTATCCTAACCCATACCCTAATCCTAACCATACATTAACACTAACATGTTTCCTAACACATTACCTGACCCAAACGTTTTTCCGTACCCTCAACTGTACCCTAAAACTTACCCGTTCACTAACCCTAAGCCTAGCCCTAAACCTAATCCTAACCCCAACCCCACACCTTACCCTAAACTGTACGCTAATCCTGACACGTACACTAACACTAACAGGTGTCGTAACACATACCCTGACTCTAAAAGGTTTCCGTACCCTCACCTGTACCCTAAACCTTACTTGTTCACTAACCATAACCCTAGCCCTAAACATAACGCTAACACCAACCCTACACCATACCCTAACCCGTACACTAATCTTGACCCGTACACCAAAATTATGCAATGCCATCACACGTACTTTGACACTAACACGTTTCCGTACACTCATGTACCATAAAACTTACCTGTTCGCTAACTCTAACCCTAGCCCTAAACTTAACCCTAATGCCAACCCTACACATTACCTTAACCTGTACCCTAATCCTAACCCATACACTAACACTACACGTGCCCTAACAGGTACCCTGACCATAACAGTTTTCCGTACACTCACCTGTACCCTAAACCATACCGTTTGCTATCCTTAACCCTAGACCTAAACGTAAAGCTAACCCCATCCCTAAACCTTACCCTAACGCGTACCCAATCCTAACCAGTACACTAACACTAATCCATGCCTTAACACTTACCCTGATCCTAACACTTTCCATACCCACACCTGAACCCTAAACCTTACCATTCACTAACCCTAACCCTAGGTCTAAACCTAACCCTAAACGCAACCCCAAACCTACACCTAACCCTAACATGTACCGTAATCCTAATCCTTAAACTAACACTAAGCTGTGCCTTAACACGAACCCTGGCCCTAACGCATTTCCATACGCTCACCTGTACTCTAATGTTACCTATTTGCTAACCATAACACTAGTCCTAAACCTAAAGCTAACCCCAACCCTACACCTTACCCTAACCCATACCCTAATCATAACCAATACACTAACACTAACTCGTGCCCTAACACCTACCCTAACCCTACCCCTAACCCTACCTCAACCCTAACCCTAACACTAACACTAACCCTAACACTAACCCTAAACTTTACCATTTGTTAACCATAACCCTAGCCCCAAACCTAAACCTAACTACAACCCTACTCCTTACCCTAACACGTACACTAATCTTAACCCGTACACTAACACTAACCCAATACCGCACACGTACTTTGACAATAAGACATTTCCATATGCTCAGCTGTAACCTAAACCTTACGCATTCACTAAACTTAACCCCACCCCTAACACTAACCATAACGCCAACCCTACCAATTACCCTAACCCGTACCCTAATCCTAACCTGTAAACCCACACTAAACGCTGCCCTAACACGTACCCTGACCCTAACACTTTTCCGTAACCTCACCTGTAACCTACACCTTACCGTTCGCTAACACTAACCCTAGCCCTAAACCTAGACCAAACCCCAACCGTACACCTTACCCTAACCCGTATGCTAATCCTAGGCCATACACTAACACTGACACGTGTCCTAACACATACACTAACCCTAACACTTTTCTGTACCATCACCTGTACCCTAAACCTGACATTTCGCTAACCCTAACCCTAGCCATAAAGCTAATCCTAACCCTAAACCCAACCCTAAACCTTACCCAAAGCGTACCCTAATCCTAACCAGTATACTAATACTAAGCCATGTCCTGACACGTACCCTGACCCTAACACTTTTCCGTACCCTCACCTGTACCCTAAACCTTACCCATTCGCTAACCCTAACCATACCCCTAGCCCTAGCCCTAACCCTAACCCCAACCCTACCCCTTACCCTAACCCGTACCCTAATCCCAACCCATACACTAACATTAACCCATGCCCTAACACGTAACCTGACCCTAACACTTTTCCGTATCCTCTCCTGTACCCTAAATCTTACCGTTCACTAACCCTAACCCTAGCCTTTAACATAACTCTCACACCAACCTCAGAGCATACCCTAACCTGTACACTAAACTTAACCCGTACAAAAAAAACTAACCCATGCCCTCACATGTACTTTGACGGTAACACGTTTCCGTACGCTCCCGTGTACCGTAAACCTTACCCGTTTGCTATCTCTAACCCTAGCCCTAACCCTAACCATAACAACAACCCTACCCATTTCCCTAACCTGTACCCTAATCCTTACCAGTACACTAACACTAATCAATGCCCTAACACGTACCCTGACCCTAACACTTTTCCATACCCACTCCTGTACCCTAAATCTTACCATTCACTAACCCTAACCCTATGTCTAAACCTAACCCTAACCCCAACCCTACACCTAACCCTAACACGTAACCTAATCCGAATCCGTACACTAACACTAAACTGTGCCCTAACATGAACCCTGACCCTAACTCGTTTCCATAAACTCACCTGTACCCTAAATGTTACCTATTCGCTAACCCTAACCCCAACCCTACACCTAAACATAACCCCAACCCTACACCTTTCCCTAACCCATACCCTAATCCTGACCCGTACACTAACACTAACCCGTGCCCTAACACGTACCCTGACCCTAACACTTTTCCGTATCCTCTCCAGTACCCTAAATCTTACCGTTCGCTAAACCTAGCCCTTTCCCTAAACATAACGCTAACTCCCACCTTACACCATACACTAACCCATACACTAATCTTACCCCGTACACCAAAATGAAGCAATGCCCTCACATGTACTTTGACACTAACACGTTTCCGTACCCTCCTGTGTACCGACAACCTTACCTGTTCGCTAACACTAACCCTAGGTCTAAGCCTAACACTATCCACAACCCTACACAAAATCCTAATCCGTACCCTAATCCTAATCCGTACAATAACACTAACCTGTGCCCTAACACCAAGCCTGACCCTAACTCGTTTCCATATGCTTACCTGTACCCTGAATGTTACCTATTCGCTAACCCTAACCCTAACCCTAAACCTAACCCTAACCCCAATCCTACACCTTACCCTAATCCGTACTGTAATCCTAACCCGTACCCTATACTAATCCGTGCCCTGACACATACATGGACCATAACACTTTTCTGTAACCTCACCTGTACCCTAAACCTTACATTTCTCCAACCCTAACCCTAGCCCTAAAGCTAAATCTAACTCCAACACTACACCTTACCCTAACACGTACACTAATCTTAACCCGTACACTAACACTGACCCATTCCCGCAAATGTATTTTGACCCTAAAATATTTCCGTACCCTCCCCTGTAACCTAAACCTTACCCGGTCGCTAACCCTAACCCTAGCTCTAAATCTAACCCTAACGCCAACCCTACACCTTACCCTAAACAATATCCTAAACCTAAACCGTACACTGACACTAACCAGTGCCCTGAAACGTACCCTGACCCTAACACTTTTCCATACCCTCACCTGCACGCTAAACCTAATCGTTAGGTAACCCTATCTGTAGACTTAAACCTAACACTAACACCAACCCTACAGCCTATTCTAACCCGTACCCTATATTTAACCCTAACACTAACCCATGCCCTCACACGTACTTTGACACTAAAACGTCTCCATACACTCACATGTACCATAAGCCTTAACCGTTCACTAAACCTATCCCTAACCCTAACACCAACCCTAACCATTATCCTAACCCATACCCTAATCCTAACCATACATTAACACTAACATGTTTCCTAACACATTACCTGACCCAAACGTTTTTCCGTACCCTCAACTGTACCCTAAAACTTACCCGTTCACTAACCCTAAGCCTAGCCCTAAACCTAATCCTAACCCCAACCCCACACCTTACCCTAAACTGTACGCTAATCCTGACACGTACACTAACACTAACAGGTGTCGTAACACATACCCTGACTCTAAAAGGTTTCCGTACCCTCACCTGTACCCTAAACCTTACTTGTTCACTAACCATAACCCTAGCCCTAAACATAACGCTAACACCAACCCTACACCATACCCTAACCCGTACACTAATCTTGACCCGTACACCAAAATTATGCAATGCCATCACACGTACTTTGACACTAACACGTTTCCGTACACTCATGTACCATAAAACTTACCTGTTCGCTAACTCTAACCCTAGCCCTAAACTTAACCCTAATGCCAACCCTACACATTACCCTAACCCGTACCCTAATCTTAACCCATACACTAACACTACACGTGCCCTAACAGGTACACTGACCATAACAGTTTTCCGTACACTCACCTGTACCCTAAACCATACCGTTTGCTATCCTTAACCCTAGACCTAAACGTAAAGCTAACCCCATCCCTAAACCTTACCCTAACGCGTACCCAATCCTAACCAGTACACTAACACTAATCCATGCCTTAACACTTACCCTGACCCTAACACTTTCCATACCCACACCTGAACCCTAAACCTTACCATTCACTAACCCTAACCCTAGGTCTAAACCTAACCCTAAACGCAACCCCAAACCTACACCTAACCCTAACATGTACCGTAATCCTAATCCTTAAACTAACACTAAGCTGTGCCTTAACACGAACCCTGGCCCTAACGCATTTCCATACGCTCACCTGTACTCTAATGTTACCTATTTGCTAACCATAACACTAGTCCTAAACCTAAAGCTAACCCCAACCCTACACCTTACCCTAACCCATACCCTAATCATAACCAATACACTAACACTAACTCGTGCCCTAACACCTACCCTAACCCTACCCCTAACCCTACCTCAACCCTAACCCTAACACTAACACTAACCCTAACACTAACCCTAAACTTTACCATTTGTTAACCATAACCCTAGCCCCAAACCTAAACCTAACTACAACCCTACTCCTTACCCTAACACGTACACTAATCTTAACCCGTACACTAACACTAACCCAATACCGCACACGTACTTTGACAATAAGACATTTCCATATGCTCAGCTGTAACCTAAACCTTACGCATTCACTAAACTTAACCCCACCCCTAACACTAACCATAACGCCAACCCTACCAATTACCCTAACCCGTACCCTAATCCTAACCTGTAAACCCACACTAAACGCTGCCCTAACACGTACCCTGACCCTAACACTTTTCCGTAACCTCACCTGTAACCTACACCTTACCGTTCGCTAACACTAACCCTAGCCCTAAACCTAGACCAAACCCCAACCGTACACCTTACCCTAACCCGTATGCTAATCCTAGGCCATACACTAACACTGACACGTGTCCTAACACATACACTAACCCTAACACTTTTCTGTACCATCACCTGTACCCTAAACCTGACATTTCGCTAACCCTAACCCTAGCCATAAAGCTAATCCTAACCCTAAACCCAACCCTAAACCTTACCCAAAGCGTACCCTAATCCTAACCAGTATACTAATACTAAGCCATGTCCTGACACGTACCCTGACCCTAACACTTTTCCGTACCCTCACCTGTACCCTAAACCTTACCCATTCGCTAACCCTAACCATACCCCTAGCCCTAGCCCTAACCCTAACCCCAACCCTACCCCTTACCCTAACCCGTACCCTAATCCCAACCCATACACTAACATTAACCCATGCCCTAACACGTAACCTGACCCTAACACTTTTCCGTATCCTCTCCTGTACCCTAAATCTTACCGTTCACTAACCCTAACCCTAGCCTTTAACATAACTCTCACACCAACCTCACAGCATACCCTAACCTGTACACTAAACTTAACCCGTACAAAAAAAACTAACCCATGCCCTCACATGTACTTTGACGGTAACACGTTTCCGTACGCTCCCGTGTACCGTAAACCTTACCCGTTTGCTATCTCTAACCCTAGCCCTAACCCTAACCATAACAACAACCCTACCCATTTCCCTAACCTGTACCCTAATCCTTACCAGTACACTAACACTAATCAATGCCCTAACACGTACCCTGACCCTAACACTTTTCCATACCCACTCCTGTACCCTAAATCTTACCATTCACTAACCCTAACCCTATGTCTAAACCTAACCCTAACCCCAACCCTACACCTAACCCTAACACGTAACCTAATCCGAATCCGTACACTAACACTAAACTGTGCCCTAACATGAACCCTGACCCTAACTCGTTTCCATAAACTCACCTGTACCCTAAATGTTACCTATTCGCTAACCCTAACCCCAACCCTACACCTAAACATAACCCCAACCCTACACCTTTCCCTAACCCATACCCTAATCCTGACCCGTACACTAACACTAACCCGTGCCCTAACACGTACCCTGACCCTAACACTTTTCCGTATCCTCTCCAGTACCCTAAATCTTACCGTTCGCTAAACCTAGCCCTTTCCCTAAACATAACGCTAACTCCCACCTTACACCATACACTAACCCATACACTAATCTTACCCCGTACACCAAAATGAAGCAATGCCCTCACATGTACTTTGACACTAACACGTTTCCGTACCCTCCTGTGTACCGACAACCTTACCTGTTCGCTAACACTAACCCTAGGTCTAAGCCTAACACTATCCACAACCCTACACAAAATCCTAATCCGTACCCTAATCCTAATCCGTACAATAACACTAACCTGTGCCCTAACACCAAGCCTGACCCTAACTCGTTTCCATATGCTTACCTGTACCCTGAATGTTACCTATTCGCTAACCCTAACCCTAACCCTAAACCTAACCCTAACCCCAATCCTACACCTTACCCTAATCCGTACTGTAATCCTAACCCGTACCCTATACTAATCCGTGCCCTGACACATACATGGACCATAACACTTTTCTGTAACCTCACCTGTACCCTAAACCTTACATTTCGCCAACCCTAACCCTAGCCCTAAAGCTAAATCTAACTCCAACACTACACCTTACCCTAACACGTACACTAATCTTAACCCGTACACTAACACTGACCCATTCCCGCAAATGTATTTTGACCCTAAAATATTTCCGTACCCTCCCCTGTAACCTAAACCTTACCCGGTCGCTAACCCTAACCTTAGCTCTAAATCTAACCCTAACGCCAACCCTACACCTTACCCTAAACAATACCCTAAACCTAAACCGTACACTGACACTAACCAGTGCCCTGAAACGTACCCTGACCCTAACACTTTTCCATACCCTCACCTGCACGCTAAACCTAATCGTTAGGTAACCCTATCTGTAGACTTAAACCTAACCCTAACACCAACCCTACACCCTATTCTAACCCGTACCCTATATGTAACCCTAACACTAACCCATGCCCTCACAAGTACTTTGACACTAAAACGTCTCCATACACTCACATGTACCATAAGCCTTAACCGTTCACTAAACCTATCCCTAACCCTAACACCAACCCTAACCATTATCCTAACCCATACCCTAATCCTAACCATACATTAACACTAACGTGTTTCCTAACACATAACCTGACCCAAACGCTTTTCCGTACCCTCAACTATACCCTAAAACTTACCCGTTCACTAACCCTAAGCCTAGCCCTAAACCTAATCCTAACCCCATCCCCACACCTTACCCTAAACTGTACGCAAATCCTGACACGTACACTAACACTAACAGGTGTCGTAACACATACCCTGACTCTAAAAGGTTTCCGTACCCTCACCTGTACCCTAAACCTTACTAGTTCACTAACTATAACCCTAGCCCTAAACATAACGCTAACACCAACCCTACACCATACCCTAACCCGTACACTAATCTTGACCCGTACACCAAAATTATGCAATGCCATCACACGTACTTTGACACTAACACGTTTCCGTACACTCATGTACCATAAAACTTACCTGTTCGCTAACTCTAACCCTAGCCCTAAACTTAACCCTAATGCCAACCCTACACATTACCCTAACCCGTACCCTAATCCTAACCCATACACTAACACTACACGTGCCCTAACAGGTACCCTGACCATAACAGTTTTCCGTACACTCACCTGTACCCTAAACCATACCGTTTGCTATCCTTAACCCTAGACCTAAACGTAAAGCTAACCCCATCCCTAAACCTTACCCTAACGCGTACCCAATCCTAACCAGTACACTAACACTAATCCATGCCTTAACACTTACCCTGACCCTAACACTTTTCCATACCCACACCTGAACCCTAAACCTTACCATTCACTAACCCTAACCCTAGGTCTAAACCTAGCCCTAAACGCAACCCCAAACCTACACCTAACCCTAACATGTACCGTAATCCTAATCCTTAAACTAACACTAAGCTGTGCCTTAACACGAACCCTGGCCCTAACGCATTTCCATACGCTCACCTGTACTCTAATGTTACCTATTCGCTAACCCTAACACTAGTCCTAAACCTAAAGCTAACCCCAACCCTACACCTTACCCTAACCCATACCCTAATCATAACCAATACACTAACACTAACTCGTGCCCTAACACCTACCCTAACCCTACCCCTAACCCTATCTCAACCCTAACCCTAACCCTAACACTAACCCTAACACTATCCCTAAACTTTACCATTTGTTAACCATAACCCTAGCCCCAAACCTAAACCTAACTACAACCCTACTCCTTACCCTAACACGTACACTAATCCTAACCCGTACACTAACACTAACCCAATACCGCACACGTACTTTGACAATAAGACATTTCCATATGCTCAGCTGTAACCTAAACCTTACGCATTCACTAAACTTAACCCCACCCCTAACACTAACCATAACGCCAACCCTACAAATTACCCTAACCCGTACCCTAATCCTAACCTGTAAACCCACACTAAACGCTGCCCTAACACGTACCCTGACCCTAACACTTTTCCGTAACTTCACCTGTAACCTACACCTTACCGTTCGCTAACACTAACCCTAGCCCTAAACCTAGACCAAACCCCAACCGTACACCTTACCCTAACCCCTATGCTAATCCTAAGCCATACACTAACACTGACACGTGTCCTAACACATACACTAACCCTAACACTTTTCTGTACCATCACCTGTACCCTAAACCTGACATTTCGCTAACCCTAACCCTAGCCATAAAGCTAATCCTAACCCTAAACCCAACCCTAAACCTTACCCAAAGCGTACCCTAATCCTAACCAGTATACTAATACTAAGCCATGTCCTGACACGTACCCTGACCCTAACACTTTCCCGTACCCTCACCTGTACCCTAAACCTTACCCATTCGCTAACACTAACCATACCCATAGCCCTAGCCCTAACCCTAACCCCAACCCTACCCCTTACCCTAACCCGTACCCTAATCCCAACCCATACACTAACATTAACCCATGCCCTAACACGTAACCTGACCCTAACACTTTTCCGTATCCTCTCCTGTACCCTAAATCTTACCGTTCACTAACCCTAACCCTAGCCCTTAACATAACTCTCACACCAACCTCACAGCATACCCTAACCTGTACACTAAACTTAACCCGTACAAAAAAACTAACCCATGCCCTCACATGTACTTTGATGGTAACATGTTTCCGTACGCTCCCGTGTACCGTAAACCTTACCCGTTTGCTATCTCTAACCCTAGCCCTAACCCTAACCATAAAAACAACCCTACCCATTTCCCTAACCTGTACCCTAATCCTTACCAGTACACTAACACTAATCAATGCCCTAACACGTACCCTGACCCTAACACTTTTCCATACCCACTCCTGTACCCTAAATCTTACCATTCACTAACCCTAACCCTATGTCTAAACCTAACCCTAACCCCAACCCTACACCTAACCCTAACACGTACCCTAATCCGAATCCGTACACTAACACTAACCTGTGCCCTAACATGAACCCTGACCCTAACTCGTTTCCATAAACTCACCTGTACCCTAAATGTTACCTATTCGCTAACCCTAACCCCAACCCTACACCTAAACATAACCCCAACCCTACACCTTTCCCTAACCCATAGCCTAATCCTGACCCGTACACTAACACTAACCCGTGCCCTAACACGTACCCTGACCCTAACACTTTTCCGTATCCTCTCCAGTAAACTAAATCTTTCCGTTCGCTAAACCTAGCCCTTTCCCTAAACATAACGCTAACACCCACCTTACACCATACACTAACCCATACACTAATCTTACCCCGTACACCAAAATGAAGCAATGCCCTCACATGTACTTTGACACTAACACGTTTCCGTACCCTTCTGTGTACTGACAACCTTACCTGTTCGCTAACACTAACCCTAGGTCTAAGCCTAACACTATCCACAACCCTACACAAAATCCTAAACCGTACACTAATCCTAATCCGTACAATAACACTAACCTGTGCCCTAACACCAAGCCTGACCCTAACTCGTTTCCATATGCTTACCTGTACCCTGAATGTTACCTATTCGCTAACCCTAACCCTAACCCTAAACCTAACCCTAAACCCAATCCTACACCTTACCCTAATCCGTACTGTAATCCTAACCCGTACCCTATACTAATCCGTGCCCTGACACATACATGGACCATAACACTTTTCTGTAACCTCACCTGTACCCTAAACCTTACATTTCGCCAACCCTAACCCTAGCCCTAAAGCTAAATCTAACTCCAACACTACACCTTACCCTAACACGTACACTAATCTTAACCCGTACACTAACACTGACCCATTCCCGCAAATGTATTTTGACCCTAAAATATTTCCGTACCCTCCCCTGTAACCTAAACCTTACCCGGTCGCTAACCCTAACCCTAGCTCTAAATCTAACCCTAACGCCAACCCTACACCTTACCCTAAACAATATCCTAAACCTAAACCGTACACTGACACTAACCAGTGCCCTGAAACGTACCCTGACCCTAACACTTTTCCATACCCTCACCTGCACGCTAAACCTAATCGTTAGGTAACCCTATCTGTAGACTTAAACCTAACCCTAACACCAACCCTACAGCCTATTCTAACCCGTACCCTATATTTAACCCTAACACTAACCCATGCCCTCACACGTACTTTGACACTAAAACGTCTCCATACACTCACATGTACCATAAGCCTTAACCGTTCACTAAACCTATCCCTAACCCTAACACCAACCCTAATCATTATCCTAACCCATACCCTAATCCTAACCATACATTAACACTAACATGTTTCCTAACACATTACCTGACCCAAACGTTTTTCCGTACCCTCAACTGTACCCTAAAACTTACCCGTTCACTAACCCTAAGCCTAGCCCTAAACCTAATCCTAACCCCAACCCCACACCTTACCCTAAACTGTACGCTAATCCTGACACGTACACTAACACTAACAGGTGTCGTAACACATACCCTGACTCTAAAAGGTTTCCGTACCCTCACCTGTACCCTAAACCTTACTTGTTCACTAACCATAACCCTAGCCCTAAACATAACGCTAACACCAACCCTACACCATACCCTAACCCGTACACTAATCTTGACCCGTACACCAAAATTATGCAATGCCATCACACGTACTTTGACACTAACACGTTTCCGTACACTCCTGTACCATAAAACTTACCTGTTCGCTAACTCTAACAGTAGCCCTAAACATAACCCTAACGCCAACCCTACACATTACCCTAACACGTAACCTAATCCTAACCCATACACTAACACTACACGTGCCTTAACAATTACCCTGACCATAACAGTTTTCTGTACACTCACCTGTACCCTAAACCATACCGTTTGCTATCCTTAACCCTAGACCTAAATGTAAAGCTAACCCCAACCCTAAACCTTACCCTAACACGTACCCAATCCTAACCAGTAGACTAACACTAATACGTGCCTTAACACTTAACCTGACCCTAACACTTTTCCATACACACACCTGAACCCTAAACCTTACCATTCACTAACCCTAACCCAAGGCCTAAACCTAACCATAACCCCAACCCTACACCTAACCCTAACACGTACCCTAATCCGAATCCGTACACTAACACTAACATGTGCCCTAAGATGAACCCTGACCCTAACTCGTTTCCATAAGCTCACCTATACCCTAAATGTTACCTATTCGCTAACCCTAACCCCAACCCTACACGAAAACATAACCCCAACCCTACACCTTTCCCTAACCCATACCCTAATCCTAACCCGTACACTAACACTAACCCGTGCCCTAACACGTACCCTGACCCTAACTCTTTTCCATATCCTCTCCAGTACCCTAAATCTTACTATTCGCTAAACCTATCCATTTCCCGAAACATAACGCTAACACCCACCTCACACCATACCCTAACCCATACACTAATCTTACCCCGTACACCAAAATTAAGCAATGCCCTCACATGTACTTTGACACTAACACGTTTCCGTACCCTCCTGTGTACCGAAAACCTTACCTGTTCGCTAACACTAACCCTAGGTCTAAGCCTAACACTATCCACAACCCTACACAAAATCCTAACCCGTACCCTAATCCTAACCCATACAATAACACTAACCTGTGCCCTAACACCAAGCCTGACCCTAACTCGTTTCCATATGCTTACCTGTACCCTGAATGTTACCTATTCGCTAACCCTAACCCTAACCCTAACCCTAACCCTAACCCCAAACCTACACCTTACCCTAATCCGTACTGTAATCCTAACCCGTACCCTATACTAATCCGTGCCCTGATACATACATGGACCATAACACTTTTCTGTAACCTCACCTGTAACCTAAACCTTACATTTCGCCAACCCTAATCCTAGCCCTAAAGCTAAATCTAACTCGAACACAACACATTACTCTAACACGTACACTAATCTTACCCCGTACAGTAACACTGACCCATTCCGGCAAATGTATTTTGACCCTAAAACATTTCCGTACCCTCCCCTGTAACCTAAACCTTACCCGGTCGCTAACCCTAACGCTAGCTCTAAATCTAACCCTAACGCCAACCCTACATCTTACCCTAACCCATACCCGAAACCTAAAATGGACACTAACACTAACCAGTGCCTTGAAACGTACCCTGACCCTAACACTTTTCCATACACTCACCTGCACGCTAAACCTAATCGTTAGGTAACCCTAACTGTAGACTTAAACCTAACCCTAACACCAACCCTACACCCTATTCTAACCCTTACCCAATATTTAACCCTAACACTAACACATGCCCTCACACGTACTTTGACACAAAAACGTCTCCATACACTCACATGTACCATAAGCCTTAACCGTTCACTAAATCTATCCCTAACCCTAACGCCAACCCTAACCATTACCCTAACCCATACCCTAATCCTAACAATACATTAACACTAACACGTTTCCTAACACATAACCTGATCCAAATGCTTTTCCGTACCCTCAACTGTACCCTAAAACTTACCCGTTCACTAACCCTAAGCCTAGCCCTAAAGCTAACCCTAACCCCAACCCCACACCTTACCCTAAACTGTACGCTAATCCTGACACGTACACTGACACTAACAGGTGTCCTAACACATACCCTGACTCTAAAAGGTTTCCGTACCCTCACCTGTACCCTGAACCTTACTGGTTCACTAACCGTAACCCTAGCCCTAAACATAACGCTAACACCAACCCTACACCATACCCTAACCCATACACTAATCTTGACCCGTACACCAAAATTATGCAATGCCATCACACGTACTTTGACACTAACACGTTTCCGTACACTCATGTACCATAAAACTTACCTGTTCGCTAACTCTAACCCTAGCCCTAAACTTAACCCTAACGCCAACCGTACACATTACCCTAACCCGTACCCTAATCCTAACCCATACACTAACACTACACGTGCCCTAACAGGTACCCTGACCATAACAGTTTTCCGTACACTCACCTGTACCCTAAACCATACCGTTTACTATCCTTAACCCTAGACCTAAACGTAAAGCTAACCCCATCCCTAAACCTTACCCTAACGCGTACCCAATCCTAACCAGTACACTAACACTAATCCATGCCTTAACACTTACCCTGACCCTAACACTTTTCCATACCCATACCTGAACCCTAAACCTTACCATTCACTAACCCTAACCCTAGGTCTAAACCTAACCCTAAACGCAACCCCAACCCTACACCTAACCCTAACATGTACCGTAATCCTAATCCTTAAACTAACACTAAGCTGTGCCCTAACACGAACCCTGGCCCTAACGCATTTCCATACGCTCACCTGTACTCTAATATTACCTATTCACTAACCCTAACACTAGTCCTAAACCTAAACCTAACCCCAACCCTACACCTTACCCTAACACATACCCTAATCATAACCCATACACTAACACTAACTCGTGCCCTAACACCTACCCTAAACCTACCCCTAACCCTACCCCTAACCCTAACCCTAACCCTAACACTAACCCTAACACTAACCCTAAACATTACCATTTGTTAACCATAACCCTAGCCCCAAACCTACAACTAACTACAACCCTACTCCTTACCCTAACATGTAAACTAATCTTAACCCGTACACTAACACTAACCCAATACCGCACACGTACTTTGACAATAAGACATTTCCATATGCTCAGCTGTAACCTAAACCTTACGCATTCACTAAACTTAACCCCACCCCTAACACTAACCATAACGCCAACCCTACCAATTACCCTAACCCGTACCCTAATCCTAACCTGTAAACCCACACTAAACCCTGCCCTAACACGTACCCTGACCCTAACACTTTTCCGTAACCTCACCTGTAACCTACACCTTACCGTTCGCTAACCCTAACCCTAGCCCTAAACCTAGACCAAACCCCAACCGTACACCTTACCCTAACCCGTATGCTAATCCTAAGCCATACACTAACACTGACACGTGTCCTAACACATACACTAACCCTAACACTTTTCTGTACCATCACCTGTACCCTAAACCTGACATTTCGCTAACCCTAACCCTAGCCATAAAGCTAACCCTAACCCTAACCCCAACCCTAAACCTTACCCAAACCGTACCCTAATCCTAACCAGTATACTAATACTAAGCCATGTCCTGACACGTACCCTGACCCTAACACTTTTCCGTACCCTCACCTGTACCCTAAACCTTACCCATTCGCTAACCCTAACCCTAGCCCTAGCCCTAGCCCTAACCCTAACCCCAACCCTACCCCTTACCCTAACCCGTACCCTAATCCCAACCCATACACTAACATTAACCCATGCCCTAACACGTACCCTGACCCTAACACTTTTCCGTATCCTCTCCTGTACCCTAAATCTTACCGTTCGCTAACCCTAACCCTAGCCCTAAACATAACTCTCACACCAACCTCACAGCATACCCTAACCCGTACACTAAACTTAAACCGTACAAAAAAAATAACCCATGCCCTCACATATACTTTGACAGTAACACGTTTCCGTACGCTCCCGTGTACCATAACCCTTACGCGTTTGCTAACTGTAACCCTAGCCCTAACCCTAACCATAACAACAACCCTACCCATTTCCCTAACCTGTACCCTAATCCTTACCCGTACACTAACACTAATCAATGCCCTAACACGTACCCTGACCCTAACACTTTTCCATACCCACTCCTGTACCCTAAATCTTACCATTCACTAACCTTAACCCTATGTCTAAACCTAACCCTAACCCCAACCCTACACCTAACCCTAACACGTACCCTAATCCGAATCCGTACACTAACACTAACCTGTGCCCTAACATGAACCCTGACCCTAAATCGTTTCCATAAGCTCACCTGTACCCTAAATGTTACCTATTCGCTAACCCTAACCCCAACCCTACACCTAAACATAACCCCAACCCTACACCTTTCCCTAACCCATACCCTAATCCTGACCCGTACACTAACACTAACCCGTGCCCTAACACGTACCTGACCCTAACTCTTTTCCATATCCTCTCCAGTACCCTAAATCTTACTATTCCCTAAACCTATCCATTTCCCGAAACATAACGCTAACACCCACCTCACACCATACCCTAACCCATACACTAATCTTACCCCGTACACTAAAATTAAGCAATGCCCTCACATGTACATTGACACTAACACGTTTCCGTACCCTCCTGTGTACCGAAAACCTTACCTGTTCGCTAACACTAACCCTAGGTCTAAGCCTAACACTATCCACAACCCTACACAAAATCCTAACCCGTACCCTAATCCTAACCCATACAATAACACTAACCTGTGCCCTAACACCAAGCCTGACCCTAACTCGTTTCCATATGCTTACCTGTACCCTGAATGTTACCTATTCGCTAACCCTAACCCTAACCCTAACCCTAACCCTAACCCCAAACCTACACCTTACCCTAATCCGTACTGTAATCCTAACCCGTACCCTATACTAATCCGTGCCCTGATACATACATGGACCATAACACTTTTCTGTAACCTCACCTGTAACCTAAACCTTACATTTCGCCAACCCTAATCCTAGCCCTAAAGCTAAATCTAACTCGAACACAACACATTACTCTAACACGTACACTAATCTTACCCCGTACAGTAACACTGACCCATTCCGGCAAATGTATTTTGACCCTAAAACATTTCCGTACCCTCCCCTGTAACCTAAACCTTACCCGGTCGCTAACCCTAACGCTAGCTCTAAATCTAACCCTAACGCCAACCCTACATCTTACCCTAACCCATACCCGAAACCTAAAATGGACACTAACACTAACCAGTGCCTTGAAACGTACCCTGACCCTAACACTTTTCCATACACTCACCTGCACGCTAAACCTAATCGTTAGGTAACCCTAACTGTAGACTTAAACCTAACCCTAACACCAACCCTACACCCTATTCTAACCCTTACCCAATATTTAACCCTAACACTAACACATGCCCTCACACGTACTTTGACACAAAAACGTCTCCATACACTCACATGTACCATAAGCCTTAACCGTTCACTAAACCTATCCCTAACCCTAACGCCAACCCTAACCATTACCCTAACCCATACCCTAATCCTAACAATACATTAACACTAACACGTTTCCTAACACATAACCTGATCCAAATGCTTTTCCGTACCCTCAACTGTACCCTAAAACTTACCCGTTCACTAACCCTAAGCCTAGCCCTAAAGCTAACCCTAACCCCAACCCCACACCTTACCCTAAACTGTACGCTAATCCTGACACGTACACTGACACTAACAGGTGTCCTAACACATACCCTGACTCTAAAAGGTTTCCGTACCCTCACCTGTACCCTGAACCTTACTGGTTCACTAACCGTAACCCTAGCCCTAAACATAACGCTAACACCAACCCTACACCATACCCTAACCCGTACACTAATCTTGACCCGTACACCAAAATTATGCAATGCCATCACACGTACTTTGACACTAACACGTTTCCGTACACTCATGTACCATAAAACTTACCTGTTCGCTAACTCTAACCCTAGCCCTAAACTTAACCCTAACGCCAACCCTACACATTACCCTAACCCGTACCCTAATCCTAACCCATACACTAACACTACACGTGCCCTAACAGGTACCCTGACCATAACAGTTTTCCGTACACTCACCTGTACCCTAAACCATACCGTTTACTATCCTTAACCCTAGACCTAAACGTAAAGCTAACCCCATCCCTAAACCTTACCCTAACGCGTACCCAATCCTAACCAGTACACTAACACTAATCCATGCCTTAACACTTACCCTGACCCTAACACTTTTCCATACCCACACCTGAACCCTAAACCTTACCATTCACTAACCCTAACCCTAGGTCTAAACCTAACCCTAAACGCAACCCCAACCCTACACCTAACCCTAACATGTACCGTAATCCTAATCCTTAAACTAACACTAAGCTGTGCCCTAACACGAACCCTGTCCCTAACGCATTTCCATATGCTCACCTGTACTCTAATGTTACCTATTCACTAACCCTAACACTAGTTCTAAACCTAAACCTAACCCCAACCCTAAACCTTACCCTAACCCATACCCTAATCATAACCCATACACTAACACTAACTCGTGCCCTAACACCTACCCTAAACCTACCCCTAACCCTACCCCTAACCCTAACCCTAACCCTAACACTAACCCTAACACTAACCCTAAACATTACCATTTGTTAACCATAACCCTAGCCCCAAACCTACAACTAACTACAACCCTACTCCTTACCCTAACATGTAAACTAATCTTAACCCGTACACTAACACTAACCCAATACCGCACACGTACTTTGACAATAAGACATTTCCATATGCTCAGCTGTAACCTAAACCTTACGCATTCACTAAACTTAACCCCACCCCTAACACTAACCATAACGCCAACCCTACCAATTACCCTAACCCGTACCCTAATCCTAACCTGTAAACCCACACTAAACGCTGCCCTAACACGTACCGTGACCCTAACACTTTTCCGTAACCTCACCTGTAACCTACACCTTACCGTTCGCTAACCCTAACCCTAGCCCTAAACCTAGACCATACCCCAACCGTACACCTTACCCTAACCCGTATGCTAATCCTAAGCCATACACTAACACTGACACGTGTCCTAACACATACACTAACCCTAACACTTTTCTGTACCATCACCTGTACCCTAAACCTGACATTTCGCTAACCCTAACCCTAGCCATAAAGCTAACCCTAACCCTAACCCCAACCCTAAACCTTACCCAAACCGTACCCTAATCCTAACCAGTATACTAATACTAAGCCATGTCCTGACACGTACCCTGACCCTAACACTTTTCCGTACTCTCACCTGTACCCTAAACATTACCCATTCGCTAACCCTAACCCTAGCCCTAGCCCTAGCCCTAACCCTAACCCCAACCCTACCCCTTACCCTAACCCGTACCCTAATCCCAACCCATACACTAACATTAACCCATGCCCTAACACGTACCCTGACCCTAACACTTTTCCGTATCCTCTCCTGTACCCTAAATCTTACCGTTCGCTAACCCTAACCCTAGCCCTAAACATAACTCTCACACCAACCTCACAGCATACCCTAACCCGTACACTAAACTTAACCCGTACAAAAAAAATAACCCATGCCCTCACATATACTTTGACAGTAACACGTTTCCGTACGCTCCCGTGTACCATAACCCTTACGCGTTTGCTAACTGTAACCCTAGCCCTAACCCTAACCATAACAACAACCCTACCCATTTCCCTAACCTGTACCCTAATCCTTACCCGTACACTAACACTAATCAATGCCCTAACACGTACCCTGACCCTAACACTTTTCCATACCCACTCCTGTACCCTAAATCTTACCATTCACTAACCTTAACCCTATGTCTAAACCTAACCCTAACCCCAACCCTACACCTAACCCTAACACGTACCCTAATCCGAATCCGTACACTAACACTAACCTGTGCCCTAACATGAACCCTGACCCTAAATCGTTTCCATAAGCTCACCTGTACCCTAAATGTTACCTATTCGCTAACCCTAACCCCAACCCTACACCTAAACATAACCCCAACCCTACACCTTTCCCTAACCCATACCCTAATCCTGACCCGTACACTAACACTAACCCGTGCCCTAACACGTACCCTGACCCTAACTCTTTTCCATATCCTCTCCAGTACCCTAAATCTTACTATTCGCTAAACCTATCCATTTCCCGAAACATAACGCTAACACCCACCTCACACCATACCCTAACCCATACACTAATCTTACCCCGTACACTAAAATTAAGCAATGCCCTCACATGTACTTTGACACTAACACGTGTCCGTACCCTCCTGTGTACCGAAAACCTTACCTGTTCGCTAACACTAACCCTAGGTCTAAGCCTAACACTATCCACAACCCTACACAAAATCCTAACCCGTACCCTAATCCTAACCCATACAATAACACTAACCTGTGCCCTAACACCAAGCCTGACCCTAACTCGTTTCCATATGCTTACCTGTACCCTGAATGTTACCTATTCGCTAACCCTAACCCTAACCCTAACCCTAACCCTAACCCCAAACCTACACCTTACCCTAATCCGTACTGTAATCCTAACCCGTACCCTATACTAATCCGTGCCCTGATACATACATGGACCATAACACTTTTCTGTAACCTCACCTGTAACCTAAACCTTACATTTTGCCAACCCTAATCCTAGCCCTAAAGCTAAATCTAACTCGAACACAACACATTACTCTAACACGTACACTAATCTTACCCCGTACAGTAACACTGACCCATTCCGGCAAATGTATTTTGACCCTAAAACATTTCCGTACCCTCCCCTGTAACCTAAACCTTACCTGGTCGCTAACCCTAACGCTAGCTCTAAATCTAACCCTAACACCAACCCTACATCTTACCCTAACCCATACCCGAAACCTAAAATGGACACTAACACTAACCAGTGCCTTGAAACGTACCCTGACCCTAACACTTTTCCATACACTCACCTGCACGCTAAACCTAATCGTTAGGTAACCCTAACTGTAGACTTAAACCTAACCCTAACACCAACCCTACACCCTATTCTAACCCTTACCCAATATTTAACCCTAACACTAACACATGCCCTCACACGTACTTTGACACAAAAACGTCTCCATACACTCACATGTACCATAAGCCTTAACCGTTCACTAAACCTATCCCTAACCCTAACGCCAACCCTAACCATTACCCTAACCCATACCCTAATCCTAACAATACATTAACACTAACACGTTTCCTAACACATAACCTGATCCAAATGCTTTTCCGTACCCTCAACTGTACCCTAAAACTTACCCGTTCACTAACCCTAAGCCTAGCCCTAAAGCTAACCCTAACCCCAACCCCACACCTTACCCTAAACTGTACGCTAATCCTGACACGTACACTGACACTAACAGGTGTCCTAACACATACCCTGACTCTAAAAGGTTTCCGTACCCTCACCTGTACCCTGAACCTTACTGGTTCACTAACCGTAACCCTAGCCCTAAACATAACGCTAACACCAACCCTACACCATACCCTAACCCGTACACTAAGCTTGACCCGTACACCAAAATTATGCAATGCCATCACACGTACTTTGACACTAACACGTTTCCGTACACTCATGTACCATAAAACTTACCTGTTCGCTAACTCTAATCCTAGCCCTAAACTTAACCCTAACGCCAACCCTACACATTACCCTAACCCGTACCCTAATCCTAACCCATACACTAACACTACACGTGCCCTAACAGGTACCCTGACCATAACAGTTTTCCGTACACTCACCTGTACCCTAAACCATACCGTTTACTATCCTTAACCCTAGACCTAAACGTAAAGCTAACCCCATCCCTAAACCTTACCCTAACGCGTACCCAATCCTAACCAGTACACTAACACTAATCCATGCCTTAACACTTACCCTGACCCTAACACTTTACCATACCCACACCTGAACCCTAAACCTTACCATTCACTAACCCTAACCCTAGGTCTAAACCTAACCCTAAACGCAACCCCAACCCTACACCTAACCCTAACATGTACCGTAATCCTAATCCTTAAACTAACACTAAGCTGTGCCCTAACACGAACCCTGGCCCTAACGCATTTCCATACGCTCACCTGTACTCTAATGTTACCTATTCACTAACCCTAACACTAGTCCTAAACCTAAACCTAACCCCAACCCTACACCTTACCCTAACCCATACCCTAATCATAACCCATACACTAACACTAACTCGTGCCCTAACACCTACCCTAAACCTACCCCTAACCCTACCCCTAACCCTAACCCTAACCCTAACACTAACCCTAACACTAACCCTAAACATTACCATTTGTTAACCATAACCCTAGCCCCAAACCTACAACTAACTACAACCCTACTCCTTACCCTAACATGTAAACTAATCTTAACCCGTACACTAACACTAACCCAATACCGCACACGTACTTTGACAATAAGACATTTCCATATGCTCAGCTGTAACCTAAACCTTACGCATTCACTAAACTTAACCCCACCCCTAACACTAACCATAACACCAACCCTACCAATTACCCTAACCCGTACCCTAATCCTAACCTGTAAACCCACACTAAACCCTGCCCTAACACGTACCCTGACCCTAACACTTTTCCGTAACCTCTCCTGTAACCTACACCTTACCGTTCGCTAACCCTAACCCTAGCCCTAAACCTAGACCAAACCCCAACCGTACACCTTACCCTAACCCGTATGCTAATCCTAAGCCATACACTAACACTGACACGTGTCCTAACACATACACTAACCCTAACACTTTTCTGTACCATCACCTGTACCCTAAACCTGACATTTGGCTAACCCTAACCCTAGCCATAAAGCTAACCCTAACCCTAACCCCAACCCTAAACCTTACCCAAACCGTACCCTAATCCTAACCAGTATACTAATACTAAGCCATGTCCTGACACGTACCCTGACCCTAACACTTTTCCGTACCCTCACCTGTACCCTAAACCTTACCCATTCGCTAACCCTAACCCTAGCCCTAGCCCTAGCCCTAACCCTAACCCCAACCCTACCCCTTACCCTAACCCGTACCCTAATCCCAACCCATACACTAACATTAACCCATGCCCTAACACGTACCCTGACCCTAACACTTTTCCGTATCCTCTCCTGTACCCTAAATCTTACCGTTCGCTAACCCTAACCCTAGCCCTAAACATAACTCTCACACCAACCTCACAGCATACCCTAACCCGTACACTAAACTTAACTCGTACAAAAAAAATAACCCATGCCCTCACATATACTTTGACAGTAACACGTTTCCGTACGCTCCCGTGTACCATAACCCTTACGCGTTTGCTAACTGTAACCCTAGCCCTAACCCTAACCATAACAACAACCCTACCCATTTCCCTAACCTGTACCCTAATCCTTACCCGTACACTAACACTAATCAATGCCCTAACACGTACCCTGACCCTAACACTTTTCCATACCCACTCCTGTACCCTAAATCTTACCATTCACTAACCTTAACCCTATGTCTAAACCTAAGCCTAACCCCAACCCTACACCTAACCCTAACACGTACCCTAATCCGAATCCGTACACTAACACTAACCTGTGCCCTAACATGAACCCTGACCCTAAATCGTTTCCATAAGCTCACCTGTACCCTAAATGTTACCTATTCGCTAACCCTAACCCCAACCCTACACCTAAACATAACCCCAACCCTACACCTTTCCCTAACCCATACCCTAATCCTGACCCGTACACTAACACTAACCCGTGCCCTAACACGTACCCTGACCCTAACTCTTTTCCATATCCTCTCCAGTACCCTAAATCTTACTATTCGCTAAACCTATCCATTTCCCGAAACATAACGCTAACACCCACCTCACACCATACCCTAACCCATACACTAATCTTACCCCGTACACTAAAATTAAGCAATGCCCTCACATGTACATTGACACTAACACGTTTCCGTACCCTCCTGTGTACCGAAAACCTTACCTGTTCGCTAACACTAACCCTAGGTCTAAGCCTAACACTATCCACAACCCTACACAAAATCCTAACCCGTACCCTAATCCTAACCCTTACAATAACACTAACCTGTGCCCTAACACCAAGCCTGACCCTAACTCGTTTCCATATGCTTACCTGTACCCTGAATGTTACCTATTCGCTAACCCTAACCCTAACCCTAACCCTAACCCTAACCCCAAACCTACACCTTACCCTAATCCGTACTGTAATCCTAACCCGTACCCTATACTAATCCATGCCCTGATACATACATGGACCATAACACTTTTCTGTAACCTCACCTGTAACCTAAACCTTACATTTTGCCAACCCTAATCCTAGCCCTAAAGCTAAATCTAACTCGAACACAACACATTACTCTAACACATACACTAATCTTACCCCGTACAGTAACACTGACCCATTCCGGCAAATGTATTTTGACCCTAAAACATTTCCGTACCCTCCCCTGTAACCTAAACCTTACCCGGTCGCTAACCCTAACGCTAGCTCTAAATCTAACCCTAACGCCAACCCTACATCTTACCCTAACCCATACCCGAAACCTAAAATGGACACTAACACTAACCAGTGCCTTGAAACGTACCCTGACCCTAACACTTTTCCATACACTCACCTGCACGCTAAACCTAATCGTTAGGTAACCCTAACTGTAGACTTAAACCTAACCCTAACACCAACCCTACACCCTATTCTAACCCTTACCCAATATTTAACCCTAACACTAACACATGCCCTCACACGTACTTTGACACAAAAACGTCTCCATACACTCACATGTACCATAAGCCTTAACCGTTCACTAAACCTATCCCTAACCCTAACGCCAACCCTAACCATTACCCTAACCCATACCCTAATCCTAACAATACATTAACACTAACACGTTTCCTAACACATAACCTGATCCAAATGCTTTTCCGTACCCTCAACTGTACCCTAAAACTTACCCGTTCACTAACCCTAAGCCTAGCCCTAAAGCTAACCCTAACCCCAACCCCACACCTTACCCTAAACTGTACGCTAATCCTGACACGTACACTGACACTAACAGGTGTCCTAACACATACCCTGACTCTAAAAGGTTTCCGTACCCTCACCTGTACCCTGAACCTTACTGGTTCACTAACCGTAACCCTAGCCCTAAACATAACGCTAACACCAACCCTACACCATACCCTAACCCGTACACTAATCTTGACCCGTACACCAAAATTATGCAATGCCATCACACGTACTTTGACACTAACACGTTTCCGTACACTCATGTACCATAAAACTTACCTGTTCGCTAACTCTAACCCTAGCCCTAAACTTAACCCTAACGCCAACCCTACACATTACCCTAACCCGTACCCTAATCCTAACCCATACACTAACACTACACGTGCCCTAACAGGTACCCTGACCATAACAGTTTTCCGTACACTCACCTGTACCCTAAACCATACCGTTTACTATCCTTAACCCTAGACCTAAACGTAAAGCTAACCCCATCCCTAAACCTTACCCTAACGCGTACCCAATCCTAACCAGTACACTAACACTAATCCATGCCTTAACACTTACCCTGACCGTAACACTTTTCCATACCCACACCTGAACCCTAAACCTTACCATTCACTAACCCTAACCCTAGGTCTAAACCTAACCCTAAACGCAACCCCAACCCTACACCTAACCCTAACATGTACCGTAATCCTAATCCTTAAACTAACACTAAGCTGTGCCCTAACACGAACCCTGGCCCTAACGCATTTCCATACGCTCACCTGTACTCTAATGTTACCTATTCACTAACCCTAACACTAGTCCTAAACCTAAAGCTAACCCCAACCCTAAACCTTACCCTAACCCATACCCTAATCATAACCCATACACTAACACTAACTCGTGCCCTAACACCTACCCTAAACCTACCCCTAACCCTACCCCTAACCCTAACCCTAACCCTAACACTAACCCTAACACTAACCCTAAACATTACCATTTGTTAACCATAACCCTAGCCCCAAACCTACAACTAACTACAACCCTACTCCTTACCCTAACATGTAAACTAATCTTAACCCGTACACTAACACTAACCCAATACCGCACACGTACTTTGACAATAAGACATTTCCATATGCTCAGCTGTAACCTAAACCTTACGCATTCACTAAACTTAACCACACCCCTAACACTAACCATAACGCCAACCCTACCAATTACCCTAACCCGTACCCTAATCCTAACCTGTAAACCCACACTAAACCCTGCCCTAACACGTACCCTGACCCTAACACTTTTCCGTAACCTCACCTGTAACCTACACCTTACCGTTCGCTAACCCTAACCCTAGCCCTAAACCTAGACCAAACCCCAACCGTACACCTTACCCTAACCCGTATGCTAATCCTAAGCCATACACTAACACTGACACGTGTCCTAACACATACACTAACCCTAACACCTTTCTGTACCATCACCTGTACCCTAAACCTGACATTTCGCTAACCCTAACCCTAGCCATAAAGCTAACCCTAACCCTAACCCCAACCCTAAACCTGACCCAAACCGTACCCTAATCCTAACCAGTATACTAATACTAAGCCATGTCCTGACACGTACCCTGACCCTAACACTTTTCCGTACCCTCACCTGTACCCTAAACCTTACCCATTCGCTAACCCTAACCCTAGCCCTAGCCCTAGCCCTAACCCTAACCCCAACCCTACCCCTTACCCTAACCCGTACCCTAATCCCAACCCATACACTAACATTAACCCATGCCCTAACACGTACCCTGACCCTAACACTTTTCCGTATCCTCTCCTGTACCCTAAATCTTACCGTTCGCTAACCCTAACCCTAGCCCTAAACATAACTCTCACACCAACCTCACAGCATACCCTAACCCGTACACTAAACTTAACCCGTACAAAAAAAATAACCCATGCCCTCACATATACTTTGACAGTAACACGTTTCCGTACGCTCCCGTGTACCATAACCCTTACGCGTTTGCTAACTGTAACCCTAGCCCTAACCCTAACCATAACAACAACCCTACCCATTTCCCTAACCTGTACCCTAATCCTTACCCGTACACTAACACTAATCAATGCCCTAACACGTACCCTGACCCTAACACTTTTCCATACCCACTCCTGTACCCTAAATCTTACCATTCACTAACCTTAACCCTATGTCTAAACCTAACCCTAACCCCAACCCTACACCTAACCCTAACACGTACCCTAATCCGAATCCGTACACTAACACTAACCTGTGCCCTAACATGAACCCTGACCCTAAATCGTTTCCATAAGCTCACCTGTACCCTAAATGTTACCTATTCGCTAACCCTAAACCCAACCCTACACCTAAACATAACCCCAACCCTACACCTTTCCCTAACCCATACCCTAATCCTGACCCGTACACTAACACTAACCCGTGCCCTAACACGTACCCTGACCCTAACTCTTTTCCATATCCTCTCCAGTACCCTAAATCTTACTATTCGCTAAACCTATCCATTTCCCGAAACATAACGCTAACACCCACCTCACACCATACCCTAACCCATACACTAATCTTACCCCGTACACTAAAATTAAGCAATGCCCTCACATGTACTTTGACACTAACACGTTTCCGTACCCTCCTGTGTACCGAAAACCTTACCTGTTCGCTAACACTAACCCTAGGTCTAAGCCTAACACTATCCACAACCCTACACAAAATCCTAACCCGTACCCTAATCCTAACCCATACAATAACACTAACCTGTGCCCTAACACCAAGCCTGACCCTAACTCGTTTCCATATGCTTACCTGTACCCTGAATGTTACCTATTCGCTAACCCTAACCCTAACCCTAACCCTAACCCTAACCCCAAACCTACACCTTACCCTAATCCGTACTGTAATCCTAACCCGTACCCTATACTAATCCGTGCCCTGATACATACATGGACCATAACACTTTTCTGTAACCTCACCTGTAACCTAAACCTTACATTTCGCCAACCCTAATCCTAGCCCTAAAGCTAAATCTAACTCGAACACAACACATTACTCTAACACGTACACTAATCTTACCCCGTACACTAACACTGACCCATTCCCGCAAATGTATTTTGACCCTAAAACATTTCCGTACCCTCCCCTGTAACCTAAACCTTACACGGTCGCTAACCCTAACGCTAGCTCTAAATCTAACCCTAACGCCAACCCTACATCTTACCCTAACCCATACCCGAAACCTAAAATGGACACTAACACTAACCAGTGCCTTGAAACGTACCCTGACCCTAACACTTTTCCATACACTCACCTGCACGCTAAACCTAATCGTTAGGTAACCCTAACTGTAGACTTAAACCTAACCCTAACACCAACCCTACACCCTATTCTAACCCTTACCCAATATTTAAACCTAACACTAACACATGCCCTCACACGTACTTTGACACAAAAACGTCTCCATACACTCACATGTACCATAAGCCTTAACCGTTCACTAAACCTATCCCTAACCCTAACGCCAACCCTAACCATTACCCTAACCCATACCCTAATCCTAACAATACATTAACACTAACACGTTTCCTAACACATAACCTGATCCAAATGCTTTTCCGTACCCTCAACTGTACCCTAAAACTTACCCGTTCACTAACCCTAAGCCTAACCCTAAAGCTAACCCTAACCCCAACCCCACACCTTACCCTAAACTGTACGCTAATCCTGACACGTACACTGACACTAACAGGTGTCCTAACACATACCCTGACTCTAAAAGGTTTCCGTACCCTCACCTGTACCCTGAACCTTACTGGTTCACTAACCGTAACCCTAGCCCTAAACATAACGCTAACACCAACCCTACACCATACCCTAACCCGTACACTAATCTTGACCCGTACACCAAAATTATGCAATGCCATCACACGTACTTTGACACTAACACGTTTCCGTACACTCATGTACCATAAAACTTACCTGTTCGCTAACTCTAACCCTAGCCCTAAACTTAACCCTAACGCCAACCCTACACATTACCCTAACCCGTACCCTAATCCTAACCCATACACTAACACTACACGTGCCCTAACAGGTACCCTGACCGTAACAGTTTTCCGTACACTCACCTGTACCCTAAACCATACCGTTTACTATCCTTAACCCTAGACCTAAACGTAAAGCTAACCCCATCCCTAAACCTTACCCTAACGCGTACCCAATCCTAACCAGTACACTAACACTAATCCATGCCTTAACACTTACCCTGATCCTAACACTTTTCCATACCCACACCTGAACCCTAAACCTTACCATTCACTAACCCTAACCCTAGGTCTAAACCTAACCCTAAACGCAACCCCAACCCTACACCTAACCCTAACATGTACCGTAATCCTAATCCTTAAACTAACACTAAGCTGTGCCCTAACACGAACCCTGGCCCTAACGCATTTCCATACGCTCACCTGTACTCTAATGTTACCTATTCACTAACCCTAACACTAGTCCTAAACCTAAACCTAACCCCAACCCTACACCTTACCCTAACCCATACCCTAATCATAACCCATACACTAACACTAACTCGTGCCCTAACACCTACCCTAAACCTACCCCTAACCCTACCCCTAACCCTACCCCTAACCCTAACACTAACCCTAACACTAACCCTAAACATTACCATTTGTTAACCATAACCCTAGCCCCAAACCTACAACTAACTAAAACCCTACTCCTTACCCTAACATGTAAACTAATCTTAACCCGTACACTAACACTAACCCAATACCGCACACGTACTTTGACAATGACATTTCCATATGCTCAGCTGTAACCTAAACCTTACGCATTCACTAAACTTAACCCCACCCCTAACACTAACCATAACGCCAACCCTACCAATTACCCTAACCCGTACCCTAATCCTAACCTTTAAACCCACACAAAACGCTGCCCTAACACGTACCCTGACCCTAACACTTTTCCGTAACCTCACCTGTAACCTACACCTTACCGTTCGCTAACACTAACCCTAGCCCTAAACCTAGACCAAACCCCAACCGTACACCTTACCCTAACCCGTATGCTAATCCTAAGCCATACACTAACACTGACACGTGTCCTAACACATACACTAACCCTAACACTTTTCTGTACCATCACCTGTACCCTAAACCTGACATTTCGCTAACCCTAACCCTAGCCATAAAGCTAATCCTAACCCTAAACCCAACCCTAAACCTTACCCAAAGCGTACCCTAATCCTAACCAGTATACTAATACTAAGCCATGTACTGACACGTACCCTGACCCTAACACTTTTCCGTACCCTCACCTGTACCCTAAACCTTACCCATTCGCTAACCCTAACCATACCCCTAGCCCTAGCCCTAACCCTAACCCCAACCCTACCCCTTACCCTAACCCGTACCCTAATCCCAACCCATACACTAACATTAACCCATGCCCTAACACGTAACCTGACCCTAACTCTTTTCCGTATCCTCTCCTGTACCCTAAATCTTACCGTTCACTAACCCTAACCCTAGCCCTAAACATAACTCTCACACCAACCTCACAGCATACCCTAACCTGTACACTAAACTTAACCCGTACAAAAAAACTAACCCATGCCCTCACATGTACTTTGATGGTAACACGTTTCCGTACGCTCCCGTGTACCGTAAACCTTATCCGTTTGCTATCTCTAACCCTAGCCCTAACCCTAACCATAACAACAACCCTACCCATTTCCCTAACCTGTACCCTAATCCTTACCAGTACACTAACACTAATCAATGCCCTAACACGTACCCTGACCCTAACACTTTTCCATACCCACTCCTGTACCCTAAATCTTACCATTCACTAACCCTAACCCTATGTCTAAACCTAACCCTAACCCCAACCCTACACCTAACCCTAACACGTAACCTAATCCGAATCCGTACACTAACACTAACCTGTGCCCTAACATGAACCCTGACCCTAACTCGTTTCCATAAACTCACCTGTACCCTAAATGTTACCTATTCGCTAACCCTAACCCCAACCCTACACCTAAACATAACCCCAACCCTACACCTTTCCCTAACCCATACCCTAATCCTGACCCGTACACTAACACTAACCCGTGCCCTAACACGTACCCTGACCCTAACACTTTTCCGTATCCTCTCCAGTACCCTAAATCTTACCGTTCGCTAAACCTAGCCCTTTCCCTAAACATAACGCTAACACCCACCTTACACCATACACTAACCCATACACTAATCTTACCCCGTACACCAAAATGAAGCAATGCCCTCACATGTACTTTGACACTAACACGTTTCCATACCCTCCTGTGTACCGACAACCTTACCTGTTCGCTAACACTAACCCTAGGTCTAAGCCTAACACTATCCACAACCCTACACAAAATCCTAAACCGTACCCTAATCCTAATCCGTACAATAACACTAACCTGTGCCCTAACACCAAGCCTGACCCTAACTCGTTTCCATATGCTTACCTGTACCCTGAATGTTACCTATTCGCTAACCCTAACCCTAACCCTAAACCTAACCCTAACCCCAATCCTACACCTTACCCTAATCCGTACTGTAATCCTAACCCGTACCCTATACTAATCCGTGCCCTGACACATACATGGACCATAACACTTTTCTGTAACCTCACCTGTACCCTAAACCTTACATTTCGCCAACCCTAACCCTAGCCCTAAAGCTAAATCTAACTCCAACACTACACCTTACCCTAACACGTACACTAATGTTAACCCGTACACTAACACTGACCCATTCCGGCAAATGTATTTTGACCCTAAAACATTTCCGTACCCTCCCCTGTAACCTAAACCTTACCCGGTCGCTAACCCTAACCCTAGCTCTAAATCTAACCCTAACGCCAACCGTACACCTTACCCTAAACAATACCCTAAACCTAAACCGTACACGGACACTAACCAGTGCCCTGAAACGTACCCTGACCCTAACACTTTTCCATACCCTCACCTGCACGCTAAACCTAATCGTTAGGTAACCCTAACTGTAGACTTAAACCTAACCCTAACACCAACCCTACACCCTATTCTAACCCGTACCCTATATTTAACCCTAACACTAACCCATGCCCTCACACGTACTTTGACACTAAAACGTCTCCATACACTCACATGTACCATAAGCCTTAACCGTTCACTAAACCTATCCCTAACCCTAACGCCAACCCTAACCATTACCCTAACCCATACCCTAATCCTAACCATACATTAACACTAACACGATTCCTAACACATAACCTGACACAAATGCTTTTCCGTACCCTCAACTGAACCCTAAAACTTACCCGTTCACTAACCCTAAGCCTAGCCCTAAACCGAACCCTAACCCCAACCCCACACCTTACCCTAAACTGTACGCTAATCCTGACACGTACACTGACACTAACAGGTGTCCTAACACATACCCTGACTCTAAAAGTTTTCCGTACCCTCACCTGTACCCTGAACCTTACTGGTTCACTAACCGTAACCCTAGCCCTAAACATAACGCTAACACCAACCTTACACAATACCCTAAGCCGTACACTAATCTTGACCCGTACACCAAAATTATGCAATGCCATCACACGTACTTTGACACTAACACGTTTCCGTACACTCCTGTACCATAAAACTTACCTGTTCGCTAACTCTAACAGTAGCCCTAAACATAACCCTAACGCCAACCCTACACATTACCCTAACACGTAACCTAATCCTAACCCATACACTAACACTACACGTGCCTTAACAATTACCCTGACCAAAACAGTTTTCTGTACACTCACCTGTACCCTAAACCATACCGTTTGCTATCCTTAACCCTAGACCTAAATGTAAAGCTAACCCCAACCCTAAACCTTACCCTAACACGTACCCAATCCTAACCAGTAGACTAACACTAATACGTGCCTTAACACTTAACCTGACCCTAACACTTTTCCATACACACACCTGAACCCTAAACCTTACCATTCACTAACCCTAACCCTAGGTCTAAACCTAACCATAACCCCAACCCTACACCTAACCCTAACACGTACCCTAATCCGAATCCGTACACTAACACTAACATGTGCCCTAAGATGAACCCTGACCCTAACTCGTTTCCATAAGCTCACCTATACCCTAAATGTTACCTATTCGCTAACCCTAACCTGAACCCTACACGTAAACATAACCCCAACCCTACACCTTTCCCTAAACCATACCCTAATCCTAACCCGTACACTAACACTAACCCGTGCCCTAACACGTACCCTGACCCTAACTCTTTTCCATATCCTCTCCAGTACCCTAAATCTTACTATTCGCTAAACCTATCCATTTCCCGAAACATAACGCTAACACCCACCTCACACCATACCCTAACCCATACACTAATCTTACCCCGTACACCAAAATTAAGCAATGCCCTCACATGTACTTTGACACTAACACGTTTCCGTACCCTCCTGTGTACCGAAAACCTTACCTGTTCGCTAACACTAACCCTAGGTCTAAGCCTAACACTATCCACAACCCTACACAAAATCCTAACCCGTACCCTAATCCTAACCCATACAATAACACTAACCTGTGCCCTAACACCAAGCCTGACCCTAACTCGTTTCCATATGCTTACCTGTACCCTGAATGTTACCTATTCGCTAACCCTAACCCTAACCCTAACCCTAACCCTAACCCCAAACCTACACCTTACCCTAATCCGTACTGTAATCCTAACCCGTACCCCATACTAATCCGTGCCCTGATACATACATGGACCATAACACTTTTCTGTAACCTCACCTGTAACCTAAACCTTACATTTCGCCAACCCTAATCCTAGCCCTAAAGCTAAATCTAACTCGAACACAACACATTACTCTAACACGTACACTAATCTTACCCCGTACAGTAACACTGACCCATTCCGGCAAATGTATTTTGACCCTAAAACATTTCCGTACCCTCCCCTGTAACCTAAACCTTACCCGGTCGCTAACCCTAATGCTAGCTCTAAATCTAACCCTAACGCCAACCCTACATCTTACCCTAACCCATACCCGAAACCTAAAATGGACACTAACACTAACCAGTGCCTTGAAACGTACCCTGACCCTAACACTTTTCCATACACTCACCTGCACGCTAAACCTTATCGTTAGGTAACCCTAACTGTAGACTTAAACCTAACCCTAACACCAACCCTACACCCTATTCTAACCCTTACCCAATATTTAACCCTAACACTAACACATGCCCTCACACGTACTTTGACACAAAAACGTCTCCATACACTCACATGTACCATAAGCCTTAACCGTTCACTAAACCTATCCCTAACCCTAACGCCAACCCTAACCATTACCCTAACCCATACCCTAATCCTAACAATACATTAACACTAACACGTTTCCTAACACATAACCTGATCCAAATGCTTTTCCGTACCCTCAACTGTACCCTAAAACTTACCCGTTCACTAACCCTAAGCCTAGCCCTAAAGCTAACCCTAACCCCAACCCCACACCTTACCCTAAACTGTACGCTAATCCTGACACGTACACTGACACTAACAGGTGTCCTAACACATACCCTGACTCTAAAAGGTTTCCGTACCCTCACCTGTACCCTGAACCTTACTGGTTCACTAACCGTAACCCTAGCCCTAAACATAACGCTAACACCAACCCTACACCATACCCTAACCCGTACACTAATCTTGACCCGTACACCAAAATTATGCAATGCCATCACACGTACTTTGACACTAACACGTTTCCGTACACTCATGTACCATAAAACTTACCTGTTCGCTAACTCTAACCCTAGCCCTAAACTTAACCCTAACGCCAACCCTACACATTACCCTAACCCGTACCCTAATCCTAACCCATACACTAACACTACACGTGCCCTAACAGGTACCCTGACCATAACAGTTTTCCGTACACTCACCTGTACCCTAAACCATACCGTTTACTATCCTTAACCCTAGACCTAAACGTAAAGCTAACCCCATCCCTAAACCTTACCCTAACGCGTACCCAATCCTAACCAGTACACTAACACTAATCCATGCCTTAACACTTACCCTGACCCTAACACTTTTCCATACCCACACCTGAACCCTAAACCTTACCATTCACTAACCCTAACCCTAGGTCTAAACCTAACCCTAAACGCAACCCCAACCCTACACCTAACCCTAACATGTACCGTAATCCTAATCCTTAAACTAACACTAAGCTGTGCCCTAACACGAACCCTGGCCCTAACGCATTTCCATACGCTCACCTGTACTCTAATGTTACCTATTCACTAACCCTAACACTAGTCCTAAACCTAAACCTAACCCCAACCCTAAACCTTACCCTAACCCATACCCTAATCATAACCCATACACTAACACTAACTCATGCCCTAACACCTACCCTAAACCTACCCCTAACCCTACCCCTAACCCTACCCCTAACCCTAACACTAACCCTAACACTAACCCTAAACATTACCATTTGTTAACCATAACCCTAGCCCCAAACCTACAATTAACTAAAACCCTACTCCTTACCCTAACATGTAAACTAATCTTAACCCGTACACTAACACTAACCCAATACCGCACACGTACTTTGACAATGACATTTCCATATGCTCAGCTGTAACCTAAACCTTACGCATTCACTAAACTTAACCCCACCCCTAACACTAACCATAACGCCAACCCTACCAATTACCCTAACTTGTACCCTAATCCTAACCTGTAAACCCACACTAAATGCTGCCCTAACACGTACCCTGACCCTAACACTTTTCCGTAACCTCACCTGTAACCTACACCTTACCGATCGCTAACACTAACCCTAGCCCTAAACCTAGACCAAACCCCAACCGTACACCTTACCCTAACCCGTATGCTAATCCTAAGCCATACACTAACACTGACACGTGTCCTAACACATACACTAACCCTAACACTTTTCTGTACCATCACCTGTACCCTAAACCTGACATTTCGCTAACCCTAACCCTAGCCATAAAGCTAATCCTAACCCTAAACCCAACCCTAAACCTTACCCAAACCGTACCCTAATCCTAACCAGTATACTAATACTAAGCCATGTACTGACACGTACCATGACCCTAACACTTTTCCGTACCCTCACCTGTACCCTAAACCTTACCCATTCGCTAACCCTAACCATACCCCTAGCCCTAGCCCTAACCCTAACCCCAACCCTACCCCTTACCCTAACCCGTACCCTAATCCCAACCCATACACTAACATTAACCCATGCCCTAACACGTAACCTGACCCTAACACTTTTCCGTATCCTCTCCTGTACCCTAAATCTTACCGTTCACTAACCCTAACCCTAGCCCTAAACATAACTCTCACACCAACCTCACAGCATACCCTAACCTGTACACTAAACTTAACCCGTACAAAAAAACTAACCCATGCCCTCACATGTACTTTGATGGTAACACGTTTCCGTACGCTCCCGTGTACCGTAAACCTTACCCGTTTGCTATCTCTAACCCTAGCCCTAACCCTAACCATAACAACAACCCTACCCATTTCCCTAACCTGTACCCTAATCCTTACCAGTACACTAACACTAATCAATGCCCTAACACGTACCCTGACCCTAACACTTTTCCATACCCACTCCTGTACCCTAAATCTTACCATTCACTAACCCTAACCCTATGTCTAAACCTAACCCTAACCCCAACCCTACACCTAACCCTAACACGTAACCTAATCCGAATCCGTACACTAACACTAACCTGTGCCCTAACATGAACCCTGACCCTAACTCGTTTCCATAAACTCACCTGTACCCTAAATGTTACCTATTCGCTAACCCTAACCCCAACCCTACACCTAAACATAACCCCAACCCTACACCTTTCCCTAACCCATACCCTAATCCTGACCCGTACACTAACACTAACCCGTGCCCTAACACGTACCCTGACCCTAACACTTTTCCGTATCCTCTCCAGTACCCTAAATCTTACCGTTCGCTAAACCTAGCCCTTTCCCTAAACATAACGCTAACACCCACCTTACACCATACACTAACCCATACACTAATCTTACCCCGTACACCAAAATGAAGCAATGCCCTCACATGTACTTTGACACTAACACGTTTCCGTACCCTCCTGTGTACCGACAACCTTACCTGTTCGCTTACACTAACCCTAGGTCTAAGCCTAACACTATCCACAACCCTACACAAAATCCTAAACCGTACCCTAATCCTAATCCGTACAATAACACTAACCTGTGCCCTAACACCAAGCCTGACCCTAACTCGTTTCCATATGCTTACCTGTACCCTGAATGTTACCTATTCGCTAACCCTAACCCTAACCCTAAACCTAACCCTAACCCCAATCCTACACCTTACCCTAATCCGTACTGTAATCCTAACCTGTACCCTATACTAATCCGTGCCCTGACACATACATGGACCATAACACTTTTCTGTAACCTCACCTGTACCCTAAACCTTACATTTCGCCAACCCTAACCCTAGCCCTAAAGCTAAATCTAACTCCAACACTACACCTTACCCTAACACGTACACTAATCTTAACCCGTACACTAACACTGACCCATTCCGGCAAATGTATTTTGACCCTAAAACATTTCCGTACCCTCCCCTGTAACCTAAACCTTACACGGTCGCTAACCCTAACCCTAGCTCTAAATCAAACCCTAACGCCAACCGTACACCTTACCCTAAACAATACCCTAAACCTAAACCGTACACGGACACTAACCAGTGCCCTGAAACGTACCCTGACCCTAACACTTTTCCATACCCTCACCTGCACGCTAAACCTAATCGTTAGGTAACCCTAACTGTAGACTTAAACCTAACCCTAACACCAACCCTACACCCTATTCTAACCCGTACCCTATATTTAACCCTAACACTAACCCATGCCCTCACACGTACTTTGACACTAAAACGTCTCCATACACTCACATGTACCATAAGCCTTAACCGTTCACTAAACCTATCCCTAACCCTAACGCCAACCCTAACCATTACCCTAACCCATACCCTAATCCTAACCATACATTAACACTAACACGATTCCTAACACATAACCTGACACAAATGCTTTTCCGTACCCTCAACTGAACCCTAAAACTTACCCGTTCACTAACCCTAAGCCTAGCCCTAAACCGAACCCTAACCCCAACCCCACACCTTACCCTAAACTGTACGCTAATCCTGACACGTACACTGACACTAACAGGTGTCCTAACACATACCCTGACTCTAAAAGTTTTCCGTACCCTCACCTGTACCCTGAACCTTACTGGTTCACTAACTGTAACCCTAGCCCTAAACATAACGCTAACACCAACCTTACACAGTACCCTAAGCCGTACACTAATCTTGACCCGTACACCAAAATTATGCAATGCCATCACACGTACTTTGACACTAACACGTTTCCGTACACTCCTGTACCATAAAACTTACCTGTTCGCTAACTCTAACAGTAGCCCTAAACATAACCCTAACGCCAACCCTACACATTACCCTAACACGTAACCTAATCCTAACCCATACACTAACACTACACGTGCCTTAACAATTACCCTGACCAAAACAGTTTTCTGTACACTCACCTGTACCCTAAACCATACCGTTTGCTATCCTTAACCCTAGACCTAAATGTAAAGCTAACCCCAACCCTAAACCTTACCCTAACACGTACCCAATCCTAACCAGTAGACTAACACTAATACGTGCCTTAACACTTAACCTGACCCTAACACTTTTCCATACACACACCTGAACCCTAAACCTTACCATTCACTAACCCTAACCCTAGGTCTAAACCTAACCATAACCCCAACCCTACACCTAACCCTAACACGTACCCTAATCCGAATCCGTACACTAACACTAACATGTGCCCTAAGATGAACCCTGACCCTAACTCGTTTCCATAAGCTCACCTATACCCTAAATGTTACCTATTCGCTAACCCTAACCCGAACCCTACACGTAAACATAACCCCAACCCTACACCTTTCCCTAAACCATACCCTAATCCTAACCCGTACACTAACACTAACCCGTGCCCTAACACGTACCCTGACCCTAACTCTTTTCCATATCCTCTCCAGTACCCTAAATCTTACTATTCGCTAAACCTATCCATTTCCCGAAACATAACGCTAACACCCACCTCACACCATACCCTAACCCATACACTAATCTTACCCCGTACACCAAAATTAAGCAATGCCCTCACATGTACTTTGACACTAACACGTTTCCGTACCCTCCTGTGTACCGAAAACCTTACCTGTTCGCTAACACTAACCCTAGGTCTAAGCCTAACACTATCCACAACCCTACACAAAATCCTAACCCGTACCCTAATCCTAACCCATACAATAACACTAACCTGTGCCCTAACACCAAGCCTGACCCTAACTCGTTTCCATATGCTTACCTGTACCCTGAATGTTACCTATTCGCTAACCCTAACCCTAACCCTAACCCTAACCCTAACCCCAAACCTACACCTTACCCTAATCCGTACTGTAATCCTAACCCGTACCCTATACTAATCCGTGCCCTGATACATACATGGACCATAACACTTTTCTGTAACCTCACCTGTAACCTAAACTTTACATTTCGCCAACCCTAATCCTAGCCCTAAAGCTAAATCTAACTCGAACACAACACATTACTCTAACACGTACACTAATCTTACCCCGTACAGTAACACTGACCCATTCCGGCAAATGTATTTTGACCCTAAAACATTTCCGTACCCTCCCCTGTAACCTAAACCTTACCCGGTCGCTAACCCTAACGCTAGCTCTAAATCTAACCCTAACGCCAACCCTACATCTTACCCTAACCCATACCCGAAACCTAAAATGGACACTAACACTAACCAGTGCCTTGAAACGTACCCTGACCCTAACACTTTTCCATACACTCACCTGCACGCTAAACCTAATCGTTAGGTAACCCTAACTGTAGACTTAAACCTAACCCTAACACCAACCCTACACCCTATTCTAACCCTTACCCAATATTTAACCCTAACACTAACACATGCCCTCACACGTACTTTGACACAAAAACGTCTCCATACACTCACATGTACCATAAGCCTTAACCGTTCACTAAACCTATCCCTAACCCTAACGCCAACCCTAACCATTACCCTAACCCATACCCTAATCCTAACAATACATTAACACTAACACGTTTCCTAACACATAACCTGATCCAAATGCTTTTCCGTACCCTCAACTGTACCCTAAAACTTACCCGTTCACTAACCCTAAGCCTAGCCCTAAAGCTAACCCTAACCCCAACCCCACACCTTACCCTAAACTGTACGCTAATCCTGACACGTACACTGACACTAACAGGTGTCCTAACACATACCCTGACTCTAAAAGGTTTCCGTACCCTCACCTGTACCCTGAACCTTACTGGTTCACTAACCGTAACCCTAGCCCTAAACATAACGCTAACACCAACCCTACACCATACCCTAACCCGTACACTAATCTTGACCCGTACACCAAAATTATGCAATGCCATCACACGTACTTTGACACTAACACGTTTCCGTACACTCATGTACCATAAAACTTACCTGTTCGCTAACTCTAACCCTAGCCCTAAACTTAACCCTAACGCCAACCCTACACATTACCCTAACCCGTACCCTAATCCTAACCCATACACTAACACTACACGTGCCCTAACAGGTACCCTGACCATAACAGTTTTCCGTACACTCACCTGTACCCTAAACCATACCGTTTACTATCCTTAACCCTAGACCTAAACGTAAAGCTAACCCCATCCCTAAACCTTACCCTAACGCGTACCCAATCCTAACCAGTACACTAACACTAATCCATGCCTTAACACTTACCCTGACCCTAACACTTTTCCATACCCACACCTGAACCCTAAACCTTACCATTCACTAACCCTAACCCTAGGTCTAAACCTAACCCTAAACGCAACCCCAACCCTACACCTAACCCTAACATGTACCGTAATCCTAATCCTTAAACTAACACTAAGCTGTGCCCTAACACGAACCCTGGCCCTAACGCATTTCCATACGCTCACCTGTACTCTAATGTTACCTATTCACTAACCCTAACACTAGTCCTAAACCTAAACCTAACCCCAACCCTAAACCTTACCCTAACCCATACCCTAATCATAACCCATACACTAACACTAACTCATGCCCTAACACCTACCCTAAACCTACCCCTAACCCTACCCCTAACCCTACCCCTAACCCTAACACTAACCCTAACACTAACCCTAAACATTACCATTTGTTAACCATAACCCTAGCCCCAAACCTACAACTAACTACAACCCTACTCCTTACCCTAACATGTAAACTAATCTTAACCCGTACACTAACACTAACCCAATACCGCACACGTACTTTGACAATAAGACATTTCCATATGCTCAGCTGTAACCTAAACCTTACGCATTCACTAAACTTAACCCCACCCCTAACACTAACCATAACGCCAACCCTACCAATTACCCTAACCCGTACCCAAATCCTAACCTGTAAACCCACACTAAACCCTGCCCTAACACGTACCCTGACCCTAACACTTTTCCGTAACCTCACCTGTAACCTACACCTTACCGTTCGCTAACCCTAACCCTAGCCCTAAACCTAGACCAAACCCCAACCGTACACCTTACCCTAACCCGTATGCTAATCCTAAGCCATACACTAACACTGACACGTGTCCTAACACATACACTAACCCTAACACTTTTCTGTACCATCACCTGTACCCTAAACCTGACATTTCGCTAACCCTAACCCTAGCCATAAAGCTAACCCTAACCCTAACCCCAACCCTAAACCTTACCCAAACCGTACCCTAATCCTAACCAGTATACTAATACTAAGCCATGTCCTGACACGTACCCTGACCCTAACACTTTTCCGTACCCTCACCTGTACCCTAAACCTTACCCATTCGCTAACCCTAACCCTAGCCCTAGCCCTAGCCCTAACCCTAACCCCAACCCTACCCCTTACCCTAACCCATACCCTAATCCCAACCCATACACTAACATTAACCCATGCCCTAACACGTACCCTGACCCTAACACTTTTCCGTATCCTCTCCTGTACCCTAAATCTTACCGTTCGCTAACCCTAACCCTAGCCCTAAACATAACTCTCACACCAACCTCACAGCATACCCTAACCCGTACACTAAACTTAACCCGTACAAAAAAAATAACCCATGCCCTCACATATACTTTGACAGTAACACGTTTCCGTACGCTCCCGTGTACCATAACCCTTACGCGTTTGCTAACTGTAACCCTAGCCTTAACCCTAACCATAACAACAACCCTACCCATTTCCCTAACCTGTACCCTAATCCTTACCCGTACACTAACACTAATCAATGCCCTAACACGTACCCTGACCCTAACACTTTTCCATACCCACTCCTGTACCCTAAATCTTACCATTCACTAACCTTAACCCTATGTCTAAACCTAACCCTAACCCCAACCCTACACCTAACCCTAACACGTACCCTAATCCGAATCCGTACACTAACACTAACCTGTGCCCTAACATGAACCCTGACCCTAAATCGTTTCCATAAGCTCACCTGTACCCTAAATGTTACCTATTCGCTAACCCTAACCCCAACCCTACACCTAAACATAACCCCAACCCTACACCTTTCCCTAACCCATACCCTAATCCTGACCCGTACACTAACACTAACCCGTGCCCTAACACGTACCCTGACCCTAACTCTTTTCCATATCCTCTCCAGTACCCTAAATCTTACTATTCGCTAAACCTATCCATTTCCCGAAACATAACGCTAACACCCACCTCACACCATACCCTAACCCATACACTAATCTTACCCCGTACACTAAAATTAAGCAATGCCCTCACATGTACTTTGACACTAACACGTTTCCGTACCCTCCTGTGTACCGAAAACCTTACCTGTTCGCTAACACTAACCCTAGGTCTAAGCCTAACACTATCCACAACCCTACACAAAATCCTAACCCGTACCCTAATCCTAACCCATACAATAACACTAACCTGTGCCCTAACACCAAGCCTGACCCTAACTCGTTTCCATATGCTTACCTGTACCCTGAATGTTACCTATTCGCTAACCCTAACCCTAACCCTAACCCTAACCCTAACCCCAAACCTACACCTTACCCTAATCCGTACTGTAATCCTAACCCGTACCCTATACTAATCCGTGCCCTGATACATACATGGACCATAACACTTTTCTGTAACCTCACCTGTAACCTAAACCTTACATTTCGCCAACCCTAATCCTAGCCCTAAAGCTAAATCTAACTCGAACACAACACATTACTCTAACACGTACACTAATCTTACCCCGTACAGTAACACTGACCCATTCCGGCAAATGTATTTTGACCCTAAAACATTTCCGTACCCTCCCCTGTAACCTAAACCTTACCCGGTCGCTAACCCTAACGCTAGCTCTAAATCTAACCCTAACGCCAACCCTACATCTTACCCTAACCCATACCCGAAACCTAAAATGGACACTAACACTAACCAGTGCCTTGAAACGTACCCTGACCCTAACACTTTTCCATACACTCACCTGCACGCTAAACCTAATCGTTAGGTAACCCTAACTGTAGACTTAAACCTAACCCTAACACCAACCCTACACCCTATTCTAACCCTTACCCAATATTTAACCCTAACACTAACACATGCCCTCACACGTACTTTGACACAAAAACGTCTCCATACACTCACATGTACCATAAGCCTTAACCGTTCACTAAACCTATCCCTAACCCTAACGCCAACCCTAAACATTACCCTAACCCATACCCTAATCCTAACAATACATTAACACTAACACGTTTCCTAACACATAACCTGATCCAAATGCTTTTCCGTACCCTCAACTGTACCCTAAAACTTACCCGTTCACTAACCCTAAGCCTAGCCCTAAAGCTAACCCTAACCCCAACACCACACCTTACCCTAAACTGTACGCTAATCCTGACACGTACACTGACACTAACAGGTGTCCTAACACATACCCTGACTCTAAAAGGTTTCCGTACCCTCACCTGTACCCTGAACCTTACTGGTTCACTAACCGTAACCCTAGCCCTAAACATAACGCTAACACCAACCCTACACCATACCCTAACCCGTACACTAATCTTGACCCGTACACCAAAATTATGCAATGCCATCACACGTACTTTGACACTAACACGTTTCCGTACACTCATGTACCATAAAACTTACCTGTTCGCTAACTCTAACCCTAGCCCTAAACTTAACCCTAACGCCAACCCTACACATTACCCTAACCCGTACCCTAATCCTAACCCATACACTAACACTACACGTGCCCTAACAGGTACCCTGACCATAACAGTTTTCCGTACACTCACCTGTACCCTAAACCATACCGTTTACTATCCTTAACCCTAGAACTAAACGTAAAGCTAACCCCATCCCTAAACCTTACCCTAACGCGTACCCAATCCTAACCAGTACACTAACACTAATCCATGCCTTAACACTTACACTGACCCTAACACTTTTCCATACCCACACCTGAACCCTAAACCTTACCATTCACTAACCCTAACCCTAGGTCTAAACCTAACCCTAAACGCAACCCCAACCCTATACCTAACCCTAACATGTACCGTAATCCTAATCCTTAAACTAACACTAAGCTGTGCCCTAACACGAACCCTGGCCCTAACGCATTTCCATACGCTCACCTGTACTCTAATGTTACCTATTCACTAACCCTAACACTAGTCCTAAACCTAAACCTAACCCCAACCCTAAACCTTACCCTAACCCATACCCTAATCATAACCCATACACTAACACTAACTCGTGCCCTAACACCTACCCTAAACCTACCCCTAACCCTGCCCCTAACCCTAACCCTAACCCTAACACTAACCCTAACACTAACCCTAAACATTACCATTTGTTAACCATAACCCTAGCCCCAAACCTACAACTAACTACAACCCTACTCCTTACCCTAACATGTAAACTAATCTTAACCCGTACACTAACACTAACCCAATACCGCACACGTACTTTGACAATAAGACATTTCCATATGCTCAGCTGTAACCTAAACCTTACGCATTCACTAAACTTAACCCCACCCCTAACACTAACCATAACGCCAACCCTACCAATTACCCTAACCCGTACCCTAATCCTAACCTGTAAACCCACACTAAACCCTGCCCTAACACGTACCCTGACCCTAACACTTTTCCGTAACCTCACCTGTAACCTACACCTTACCGTTCGCTAACCCTAACCCTAGCCCTAAACCTAGACCAAACCCCAACCGTACACCTTACCCTAACCCGTATGCTAATCCTAAGCCATACACTAACACTGACACGTGTCCTAACACATACACTAACCCTAACACTTTTCTGTACCATCACCTGTACCCTAAACCTGACATTTCGCTAACCCTAACCCTAGCCATAAAGCTAACCCTAACCCTAACCCCAACCCTAAACCTTACCCAAACCGTACCCTAATCCTAACCAGTATACTAATACTAAGCCATGTCCTGACACGTACCCTGACCCTAACACTTTTCCGTACCCTCACCTGTACCCTAAACCTTACCCATTCGCTAACCCTAACCCTAGCCCTAGCCCTAGCCCTAACCCTTACCCCAACCCTACCCCTTACCCTAACCCGTACCCTAATCCCAACCCATACACTAACATTAACCCATGCCCTAACACGTACCCTGACCCTAACACTTTTCCGTATCCTCTCCTGTACCCTAAATCTTACCGTTCGCTAACCCTAACCCTAGCCCTAAACATAACTCTCACACCAACCTCACAGCATACCCTAACCCGTACACTAAACTTAACCCGTACAAAAAAAATAACCCATGCCCTCACATATACTTTGACAGTAACACGTTTCCGTACGCTCCCGTGTACCATAACCCTTACGCGTTTGCTAACTGTAACCCTAGCCCTAACCCTAACCATAACAACAACCCTACCCATTTCCCTAACCTGTACCCTAATCCTTACCCGTACACTAACACTAATCAATGCCCTAACACGTACCCTGACCCTAACACTTTTCCATACCCACTCCTGTACCCTAAATCTTACCATTCACTAACCTTAACCCTATGTCTAAACCTAACCCTAACCCCAACCCTACACCTAACCCTAACACGTACCCTAATCCGAATCCGTACACTAACACTAACCTGTGCCCTAACATGAACCCTGACCCTAAATCGTTTCCATAAGCTCACCTGTACCCTAAATGTTACCTATTCGCTAACCCTAACCCCAACCCTACACCTAAACATAACCCCAACCCTACACCTTTCCCTAACCCATACCCTAATCCTGACCCGTACACTAACACTAACCCGTGCCCTAACACGTACCCTGACCCTAACTCTTTTCCATATCCTCTCCAGTACCCTAAATCTTACTATTCGCTAAACCTATCCATTTCCCGAAACATAACGCTAACACCCACCTCACACCATACCCTAACCCATACACTAATCTTACCCCGTACACTAAAATTAAGCAATGCCCTCACATGTACTTTGACACTAACACGTTTCCGTACCCTCCTGTGTACCGAAAACCTTACCTGTTCGCTAACACTAACCCTAGGTCTAAGCCTAACACTATCCACAACCCTACACAAAATCCTAACCCGTACCCTAATCCTAACCCATACAATAACACTAACCTGTGCCCTAACACCAAGCCTGACCCTAACTCGTTTCCATATGCTTACCTGTACCCTGAATGTTACCTATTCGCTAACCCTAACCCTAACCCTAACCCTAACCCTAACCCCAAACCTACACCTTACCCTAATCCGTACTGTAATCCTAACCCGTACCCTATACTAATCCGTGCCCTGATACATACATGGACCATAACACTTTTCTGTAACCTCACCTGTAACCTAAACCTTACATTTCGCCAACCCTAATCCTAGCCCTAAAGCTAAATCTAACTCGAACACAACACATTACTCTAACACGTACACTAATCTTACCCCGTACAGTAACACTGACCCATTCCGGCAAATGTATTTTGACCCTAAAACATTTCCGTACCCTCCCCTGTAACCTAAACCTTACCCGGTCGCTAACCCTAACGCTAGCTCTAAATCTAACCCTAACGCCAACCCTACATCTTACCCTAACCCATACCCGAAACCTAAAATGGACACTAACACTAACCAGTGCCTTGAAACGTACCCTGACCCTAACACTTTTCCATACACTCACCTGCACGCTAAACCTAATCGTTAGGTAACCCTAACTGTAGACTTAAACCTAACCCTAACACCAACCCTACACCCTATTCTAACCCTTACCCAATATTTAACCCTAACACTAACACATGCCCTCACACGTACTTTGACACAAAAACGTCTCCATACACTCACATGTACCATAAGCCTTAACCGTTCACTAAACCTATCCCTAACCCTAACGCCAACCCTAACCATTACCCTAACCCATACCCTAATCCTAACAATACATTAACACTAACACGTTTCCTAACACATAACCTGATCCAAATGCTTTTCCGTACCCTCAACTGTACCCTAAAACTTACCCGTTCACTAACCCTAAGCCTAGCCCTAAAGCTAACCCTAACCCCAACCCCACACCTTACCCTAAACTGTACGCTAATCCTGACACGTACACTGACACTAACAGGTGTCCTAACACATACCCTGACTCTAAAAGGTTTCCGTACCCTCACCTGTACCCTGAACCTTACTGGTTCACTAACCGTAACCCTAGCCCTAAACATAACGCTAACACCAACCCTACACCATACCCTAACCCGTACACTAATCTTGACCCGTACACCAAAATTATGCAATGCCATCACACGTACTTTGACACTAACACGTTTCCGTACACTCATGTACCATAAAACTTACCTGTTCGCTAACTCTAACCCTAGCCCTAAACTTAACCCTAACGCCAACCCTACACATTACCCTAACCCGTACCCTAATCCTAACCCATACACTAACACTACACGTGCCCTAACAGGTACCCTGACCATAACAGTTTTCCGTACACTCACCTGTACCCTAAACCATACCGTTTACTATCCTTAACCCTAGACCTAAACGTAAAGCTAACCCCATCCCTAAACCTTACCCTAACGCGTACCCAATCCTAACCAGTACACTAACACTAATCCATGCCTTAAAACTTACACTGACCCTAACACTTTTCCATACCCACACCTGAACCCTAAACCTTACCATTCACTAACCCTAACCCTAGGTCTAAACCTAACCCTAAACGCAACCCCAACCCTATACCTAACCCTAACATGTACCGTAATCCTAATCCTTAAACTAACACTAAGCTGTGCCCTAACACGAACCCTGGCCCTAACGCATTTCCATACGCTCACCTGTACTCTAATGTTACCTATTCACTAACCCTAACACTAGTCCTAAACCTAAACCTAACCCCAACCCTAAACCTTACCCTAACCCATACCCTAATCATAACCCATACACTAACACTAACTCGTGCCCTAACACCTACCCTAAACCTACCCCTAACCCTGCCCCTAACCCTAACCCTAACCCTAACACTAACCCTAACACTAACCCTAAACATTACCATTTGTTAACCATAACCCTAGCCCCAAACCTACAACTAACTACAACCCTACTCCTTACCCTAACATGTAAACTAATCTTAACCCGTACACTAACACTAACCCAATACCGCACACGTACTTTGACAATAAGACATTTCCATATGCTCAGCTGTAACCTAAACCTTACGCATTCACTAAACTTAACCCCACCCCTAACACTAACCATAACGCCAACCCTACCAATTACCCTAACCCGTACCCTAATCCTAACCTGTAAACCCACACTAAACCCTGCCCTAACACGTACCCTGACCCTAACACTTTTCCGTAACCTCACCTGTAACCTACACCTTACCGTTCGCTAACCCTAACCCTAGCCCTAAACCTAGACCAAACCCCAACCGTACACCTTACCCTAACCCGTATGCTAATCCTAAGCCATACACTAACACTGACACGTGTCCTAACACATACACTAACCCTAACACTTTTCTGTACCATCACCTGTACCCTAAACCTGACATTTCGCTAACCCTAACCCTAGCCATAAAGCTAACCCTAACCCTAACCCCAACCCTAAACCTTACCCAAACCGTACCCTAATCCTAACCAGTATACTAATACTAAGCCATGTCCTGACACGTACCCTGACCCTAACACTTTTCCGTACCCTCACCTGTACCCTAAACCTTACCCATTCGCTAACCCTAACCCTAGCCCTAGCCCTAGCCCTAACCCTAACCCCAACCCTACCCCTTACCCTAACCCGTACCCTAATCCCAACCCATACACTAACATTAACCCATGCCCTAACACGTACCCTGACCCTAACACTTTTCCGTATCCTCTCCTGTACCCTAAATCTTACCGTTCGCTAACCCTAACCCTAGCCCTAAACATAACTCTCACACCAACCTCACAGCATACCCTAACCCGTACACTAAACTTAACCCGTACAAAAAAAATAACCCATGCCCTCACATATACTTTGACAGTAACACGTTTCCGTACGCTCCCGTGTACCATAACCCTTACGCGTTTGCTAACTGTAACCCTAGCCCTAACCCTAACCATAACAACAACCCTACCCATTTCCCTAACCTGTACCCTAATCCTTACCCGTACACTAACACTAATCAATGCCCTAACACGTACCCTGACCCTAACACTTTTCCATACCCACTCCTGTACCCTAAATCTTACCATTCACTAACCTTAACCCTATGTCTAAACCTAACCCTAACCCCAACCCTACACCTAACCCTAACACGTACCCTAATCCGAATCCGTACACTAACACTAACCTGTGCCCTAACATGAACCCTGACCCTAAATCGTTTCCATAAGCTCACCTGTACCCTAAATGTTACCTATTCGCTAACCCTAACCCCAACCCTACACCTAAACATAACCCCAACCCTACACCTTTCCCTAACCCATACCCTAATCCTGACCCGTACACTAACACTAACCCGTGCCCTAACACGTACCCTGACCCTAACTCTTTTCCATATCCTCTCCAGTACCCTAAATCTTACTATTCGCTAAACCTATCCATTTCCCGAAACATAACGCTAACACCCACCTCACACCATACCCTAACCCATACACTAATCTTACCCCGTACACTAAAATTAAGCAATGCCCTCACATGTACTTTGACACTAACACGTTTCCGTACCCTCCTGTGTACCGAAAACCTTACCTGTTCGCTAACACTAACCCTAGGTCTAAGCCTAACACTATCCACAACCCTACACAAAATCCTAACCCGTACCCTAATCCTAACCCATACAATAACACTAACCTGTGCCCTAACACCAAGCCTGACCCTAACTCGTTTCCATATGCTTACCTGTACCCTGAATGTTACCTATTCGCTAACCCTAACCCTAACCCTAACCCTAACCCTAACCCCAAACCTACACCTTACCCTAATCCGTACTGTAATCCTAACCCGTACCCTATACTAATCCGTGCCCTGATACATACATGGACCATAACACTTTTCTGTAACCTCACCTGTAACCTAAACCTTACATTTCGCCAACCCTAATCCTAGCCCTAAAGCTAAATCTAACTCGAACACAACACATTACTCTAACACGTACACTAATCTTACCCCGTACAGTAACACTGACCCATTCCGGCAAATGTATTTTGACCCTAAAACATTTCCGTACCCTCCCCTGTAACCTAAACCTTACCCGGTCGCTAACCCTAACGCTAGCTCTAAATCTAACCCTAACGCCAACCCTACATCTTACCCTAACCCATACCCGAAACCTAAAATGGACACTAACACTAACCAGTGCCTTGAAACGTACCCTGACCCTAACACTTTTCCATACACTCACCTGCACGCTAAACCTAATCGTTAGGTAACCCTAACTGTAGACTTAAACCTAACCCTAACACCAACCCTACACCCTATTCTAACCCTTACCCAATATTTAACCCTAACACTAACACATGCCCTCACACGTACTTTGACACAAAAACGTCTCCATACACTCACATGTACCATAAGCCTTAACCGTTCACTAAACCTATCCCTAACCCTAACACCAACCCTAACCATTACCCTAACCCATACCCTAATCCTAACAATACATTAACACTAACACGTTTCCTAACACATAACCTGATCCAAATGCTTTTCCGTACCCTCAACTGTACCCTAAAACTTACCCGTTCACTAACCCTAAGCCTAGCCCTAAAGCTAACCCTAACCCCAACCCCACACCTTACCCTAAACTGTACGCTAATCCTGACACGTACACTGACACTAACAGGTGTCCTAACACATACCCTGACTCTAAAAGGTTTCCGTACCCTCACCTGTACCCTGAACCTTACTGGTTCACTAACCGTAACCCTAGCCCTAAACATAACGCTAACACCAACCCTACACCATACCCTAACCCGTACACTAATCTTGACCCGTAAACCAAAATTATGCAATGCCATCACACGTACTTTGACACTAACACGTTTCCGTACACTCATGTACCATAAAACTTACCTGTTCGCTAACTCTAACCCTAGCCCTAAACTTAAACCTAACGCCAACCCTACACATTACCCTAACCCGTACCCTAATCCTAACCCATACACTAACACTACACGTGCCCTAACAGGTACCCTGACCATAACAGTTTTCCGTACACTCACCTGTACCCTAAACCATACCGTTTACTATCCTTAACCCTAGACCTAAACGTAAAGCTAACCCCATCCCTAAACCTTACCCTAACGCGTACCCAATCCTAACCAGTACACTAACACTAATCCATGCCTTAACACTTACCCTGACCCTAACACTTTTCCATACCCACACCTGAACCCTAAACCTTACCATTCACTAACCCTAACCCTAGGTCTAAACCTAACCCTAAACGCAACCCCAACCCTACACCTAACCCTAACATGTACCGTAATCCTAATCCTTAAACTAACACTAAGCTGTGCCCTAACACGAACCCTGGCCCTAACGCATTTCCATACGCTCACCTGTACTCTAATGTTACCTATTCACTAACCCTAACACTAGTCCTAAACCTAAACCTAACCCCAACCCTAAACCTTACCCTAACCCATACCCTAATCATAACCCATACACTAACACTAACTCGTGCCCTAACACCTACCCTAAACCTACCCCTAACCCTACCCCTAAACCTAACCCTAACCCTAACACTAACCCTAACACTAACCCTAAACATTACCATTTGTTAACCATAACCCTAGCCCCAAACCTACAACTAACTACAACCCTACTCCTTACCCTAACATATAAACTAATCTTAACCCGTACACTAACACTAACCCAATACCGCACACGTACTTTGACAATAAGACATTTCCATATGCTCAGCTGTAACCTAAACCTTACGCATTCACTAAACTTAACCCCACCCCTAACACTAACCATAACGCCAACCCTACCAATTACCCTAACCCGTACCCTAATCCTAACCTGTAAACCCACACTAAACCCTGCCCTAACACGTACCCTGACCCTAACACTTTTCCGTAACCTCACCTGTAACCTACACCTTACCGTTCGCTAACCCTAACCCTAGCCCTAAACCTAGACCAAACACCAACCGTACACCTTACCCTAACCCGTATGCTAATCCTAAGCCATACACTAACACTGACACGTGTCCTAACACATACACTAACCCTAACACTTTTCTGTACCATCACCTGTACCCTAAACCTGACATTTCGCTAACCCTAACCCTAGCCATAAAGCTAACCCTAACCCTAACCCCAACCCTAAACCTTACCCAAACCGTACCCTAATCCTAACCAGTATACTAATACTAAGCCATGTCCTGACACGTACCCTGACCCTAACACTTTTCCGTACCCTCACCTGTACCCTAAACCTTACCCATTCGCTAACCCTAACCCTAGCCCTAGCCCTAGCCCTAACCCTAACCCCAACCCTACCCCTTACCCTAACCCGTACCCTAATCCCAACCCATACACTAACATTAACCCATGCCCTAACACGTACCCTGACCCTAACACTTTTCCGTATCCTCTCCTGTACCCTAAATCTTACCGTTCGCTAACCCTAACCCTAGCCCTAAACATAACTCTCACACCAACCTCACAGCATACCCTAACCCGTACACTAAACTTAACCCGTACAAAAAAAATAACCCATGCCCTCACATATACTTTGACAGTAACACGTTTCCGTACGCTCCCGTGTACCATAACCCTTACGCGTTTGCTAACTGTAACCCTAGCCCTAACCATAACCATAACAACAACCCTACCCATTTCCCTAACCTGTACCCTAATCCTTACCCGTACACTAACACTAATCAATGCCCTAACACGTACCCTGACCCTAACACTTTTCCATACCCACTCCTGTACCCTAAATCTTACCATTCACTAACCTTAACCCTATGTCTAAACCTAACCCTAACCCCAACCCTACACCTAACCCTAACACGTACCCTAATCCGAATCCGTACACTAACACTAACCTGTGCCCTAACATGAACCCTGACCCTAAATCGTTTCCATAAGCTCACCTGTACCCTAAATGTTACCTATTCGCTAACCCTAACCCCAACCCTACACCTAAACATAACCCCAACCCTACACCTTTCCCTAACCCATACCCTAATCCTGACCCGTACACTAACACTAACCCGTGCCCTAACACGTACCCTGACCCTAACTCTTTTCCATATCCTCTCCAGTACCCTAAATCTTACTATTCGCTAAACCTATCCATTTCCCGAAACATAACGCTAACACCCACCTCACACCATACCCTAACCCATACACTAATCTTACCCCGTACACTAAAATTAAGCAATGCCCTCACATGTACTTTGACACTAACACGTTTCCGTACCCTCCTGTGTACCGAAAACCTTACCTGTTCGCTAACACTAACCCTAGGTCTAAGCCTAACACTATCCACAACCCTACACAAAATCCTAACCCGTACCCTAATCCTAACCCATACAATAACACTAACCTGTGCCCTAACACCAAGCCTGACCCTAACTCGTTTCCATATGCTTACCTGTACCCTGAATGTTACCTATTCGCTAACCCTAACCCTAACCCTAACCCTAACCCTAACCCCAAACCTACACCTTACCCTAATCCGTACTGTAATCCTAACCCGTACCCTATACTAATCCGTGCCCTGATACATACATGGACCATAACACTTTTCTGTAACCTCACCTGTAACCTAAACCTTACATTTCGCCAACCCTAATCCTAGCCCTAAAGCTAAATCTAACTCGAACACAACACATTACTCTAACACGTACACTAATCTTACCCCGTACAGTAACACTGACCCATTCCGGCAAATGTATTTTGACCCTAAAACATTTCCGTACCCTCCCCTGTAACCTAAACCTTACCCGGTCGCTAACCCTAACGCTAGCTCTAAATCTAACCCTAACGCCAACCCTACATCTTACCCTAACCCATACCCGAAACCTAAAATGGACACTAACACTAACCAGTGCCTTGAAACGTACCCTGACCCTAACACTTTTCCATACACTCACCTGCACGCTAAACCTAATCGTTAGGTAACCCTAACTGTAGACTTAAACCTAACCCTAACACCAACCCTACACCCTATTCTAACCCTTACCCAATATTTAACCCTAACACTAACACATGCCCTCACACGTACTTTGACACAAAAACGTCTCCATACACTCACATGTACCATAAGCCTTAACCGTTCACTAAACCTATCCCTAACCCTAACGCCAACCCTAACCATTACTCTAACCCATACCCTAATCCTAACAATACATTAACACTAACACGTTTCCTAACACATAACCTGATCCAAATGCTTTTCCGTACCCTCAACTGTACCCTAAAACTTACCCGTTCACTAACCCTAAGCCTAGCCCTAAAGCTAACCCTAACCCCAACCCCACACCTTACCCTAAACTGTACGCTAATCCTGACACGTACACTGACACTAACAGGTGTCCTAACACATACCCTGACTCTAAAAGGTTTCCGTACCCTCACCTGTACCCTGAACCTTACTGGTTCACTAACCGTAACCCTAGCCTTAAACATAGCGCTAACACCAACCCTACACCATACCCTAACCCGTACACTAATCTTGACCCGTAAACCAAAATTATGCAATGCCATCACACGTACTTTGACACTAACACGTTTCCGTACACTCATGTACCATAAAACTTACCTGTTCGCTAACTCTAACCCTAGCCCTAAACTTAAACCTAACGCCAACCCTACACATTACCCTAACCCGTACCCTAATCCTAACCCATACACTAACACTACACGTGCCCTAACAGGTACCCTGACCATAACAGATTTCCGTACACTCACCTGTACCCTAAACCATACCGTTTACTATCCTTAACCCTAGACCTAAACGTAAAGCTAACCCCATCCCTAAACCTTACCCTAACGCGTACCCAATCCTAACCAGTACACTAACACTAATCCATGCCTTAACACTTACCCTGACCCTAACACTTTTCCATACCCACACCTGAACCCTAAACCTTACCATTCACTAACCCTAACCCTAGGTCTAAACCTAACCCTAAACGCAACCCCAACCCTACACCTAACCCTAACATGTACCGTAATCCTAATCCTTAAACTAACACTAAGCTGTGCCCTAACACCAACCCTGGCCCTAACGCATTTCCATACGCTCACCTGTACTCTAATGTTACCTATTCACTAACCCTAACACTAGTCCTAAACCTAAACCTAACCCCAACCCTAAACCTTACCCTAACCCATACCCTAATCATAACCCATACACTAACACTAACTCGTGCCCTAACACCTACCCTAAACCTACCCCTAACCCTACCCCTAAACCTAACCCTAACCCTAACACTAACCCTAACACTAACCCTAAACATTACCATTTGTTAACCATAACCCTAGCCCCAAACCTACAACTAACTACAACCCTACTCCTTACCCTAACATATAAACTAATCTTAACCCGTACACTAACACTAACCCAATACCGCACACGTACTTTGACAATAAGACATTTCCATATGCTCAGCTGTAACCTAAACCTTACGCATTCACTAAACTTAACCCCACCCCTAACACTAACCATAACGCCAACCCTACCAATTACCCTAACCCGTACCCTAATCCTAACCTGTAAACCCACACTAAACCCTGCCCTAACACGTACCCTGACCCTAACACTTTTCCGTAACCTCACCTGTAACCTACACCTTACCGTTCGCTAACCCTAACCCTAGCCCTAAACCTAGACCAAACCCCAACCGTACACCTTACCCTAAACCGTATGCTAATCCTAAGCCATACACTAACACTGACACGTGTCCTAACACATACACTAACCCTAACACTTTTCTGTACCATCACCTGTACCCTAAACGTGACATTTCGCTAACCCTAACCCTAGCCATAAAGCTAACCCTAACCCTAACCCCAACCCTAAACCTTACCCAAACCGTACCCTAATCCTAACCAGTATACTAATACTAAGCCATGTCCTGACACGTACCCTGACCCTAACACTTTTCCGTACCCTCACCTGTACCCTAAACCTTACCCATTCGCTAACCCTAACCCTAGCCCTAGCCCTAGCCCTAACCCTAACCCCAACCCTACCCCTTACCCTAACCCGTACCCTAATCCCAACCCATACACTAACATTAACCCATGCCCTAACACGTACCCTGACCCTAACACTTTTCCGTATCCTCTCCTGTACCCTAAATCTTACCGTTCGCTAACCCTAACCCTAGCCCTAAACATAACTCTCACACCAACCTCACAGCATACCCTAACCCGTACACTAAACTTAACCCGTACAAAAAAAATAACCCATGCCCTCACATATACTTTGACAGTAACACGTTTCCGTACGCTCCCGTGTACCATAACCCTTACGCGTTTGCTAACTGTAACCCTAGCCCTAACCCTAACCATAACAACAACCCTACCCATTTCCCTAACCTGTACCCTAATCCTTACCCGTACACTAACACTAATCAATGCCCTAACACGTACCCTGACCCTAACACTTTTCCATACCCACTCCTGTACCCTAAATCTTACCATTCACTAACCTTAACCCTATGTCTAAACCTAACCCTAACCCCAACCCTACACCTAACCCTAACACGTACCCTAATCCGAATCCGTACACTAACACTAACCTGTGCCCTAACATGAACCCTGACCCTAAATCGTTTCCATAAGCTCACCTGTACCCTAAATGTTACCTATTCGCTAACCCTAACCCCAACCCTACACCTAAACATAACCCCAACCCTACACCTTTCCCTAACCCATACCCTAATCCTGACCCGTACACTAACACTAACCCGTGCCCTAACACGTACCCTGACCCTAACTCTTTTCCATATCCTCTCCAGTACCCTAAATCTTACTATTCGCTAAACCTATCCATTTCCCGAAACATAACGCTAACACCCACCTCACACCATACCCTAACCCATACACTAATCTTACCCCGTACACTAAAATTAAGCAATGCCCTCACATGTACTTTGACACTAACACGTTTCCGTACCCTCCTGTGTACCGAAAACCTTACCTGTTCGCTAACACTAACCCTAGGTCTAAGCCTAACACTATCCACAACCCTACACAAAATCCTAACCCGTACCCTAATCCTAACCCATACAATAACACTAACCTGTGCCCTAACACCAAGCCTGACCCTAACTCGTTTCCATATGCTTACCTGTACCCTGAATGTTACCTATTCGCTAACCCTAACCCTAACCCTAACCCTAACCCTAACCCCAAACCTACACCTTACCCTAATCCGTACTGTAATCCTAACCCGTACCCTATACTAATCCGTGCCCTGATACATACATGGACCATAACACTTTTCTGTAACCTCACCTGTAACCTAAACCTTACATTTCGCCAACCCTACTCCTAGCCCTAAAGCTAAATCTAACTCGAACACAACACATTACTCTAACACGTACACTAATCTTACCCCGTACAGTAACACTGACCCATTCCGGCAAATGTATTTTGACCCTAAAACATTTCCGTACCCTCCCCTGTAACCTAAACCTTACCCGGTCGCTAACCCTAACGCTAGCTCTAAATCTAACCCTAACGCCAACCCTACATCTTACCCTAACCCATACCCGAAACCTAAAATGGACACTAACACTAACCAGTGCCTTGAAACGTACCCTGACCCTAACACTTTTCCATACACTCACCTGCACGCTAAACCTAATCGTTAGGTAAACCTAACTGTAGACTTAAACCTAACCCTAACACCAACCCTACACCCTATTCTAACCCTTACCCAATATTTAACCCTAACACTAACACATGCCCTCACACGTACTTTGACACAAAAACGTCTCCATACACTCACATGTACCATAAGCCTTAACCGTTCACTAAACCTATCCCTAACCCTAACGCCAACCCTAACCATTACCCTAACCCATACCCTAATCCTAACAATACATTAACACTAACACGTTTCCTAACACATAACCTGATCCAAATGCTTTTCCGTACCCTCAACTGTACCCTAAAACTTACCCGTTCACTAACCCTAAGCCTAGCCCTAAACCTAACCCTAACCCCAACCCCACACCTTACCCTAAACTGTACGCTAATCCTGACACGTACACTGACACTAACAGGTGTCCTAACACATACCCTGACTCTAAAAGGTTTCCGTACCCTCACCTGTACCCTGAACCTTACTGGTTCACTAACCGTAACCCTAGCCCTAAACATAACGCTAACACCAACCCTACACCATACCCTAACCCGTACACTAATCTTGACCCGTAAACCAAAATTATGCAATGCCATCACACGTACTTTGACACTAACACGTTTCCGTACACTCATGTACCATAAAACTTACCTGTTCGCTAACTCTAACCCTAGCCCTAAACTTAACCCTAACGCCAACCCTACACATTACCCTAACCCGTACCCTAATCCTAACCCATACACTAACACTACACGTGCCCTAACTGGTACCCTGACCATAACAGTTTTCCGTACACTCACCTGTACCCTAAACCATACCGTTTACTATCCTTAACCCTAGACCTAAACGTAAAGCTAACCCCATCCCTAAACCTTACCCTAACGCGTACCCAATCCTAACCAGTACACTAACACTAATCCATGCCTTAACACTTACCCTGACCCTAACACTTTTCCATACCCACACCTGAACCCTAAACCTTACCATTCACTAACCCTAACCCTAGGTCTAAACCTAACCCTAAACGCAACCCCAAACCTACACCTAACCCTAACATGTACCGTAATCCTAATCCTTAAACTAACACTAAGCTGTGCCCTAACACGAACCCTGGCCCTAACGCATTTCCATACGCTCACCTGTACTCTAATGTTACCTATTCACTAACCCTAACACTAGTCCTAAACCTAAACCTAACCCCAACCCTAAACCTTACCCTAACCCATACCCTAATCATAACCCATACACTAACACTAACTCGTGCCCTAACACCTACCCTAAACCTACCCCTAACCCTACCCCTAAACCTAACCCTAACCCTAACACTAACCCTAACACTAACCCTAAACATTACCATTTGTTAACCATAACCCTAGCCCCAAACCTACAACTAACTACAACCCTACTCCTTACCCTAACATATAAACTAATCTTAACCCGTACACTAACACTAACCCAATACCGCACACGTACTTTGACAATAAGACATTTCCATATGCTCAGCTGTAACCTAAACCTTACGCATTCACTAAACTTAACCCCACCCCTAACACTAACCATAACGCCAACCCTACCAATTACCCTAACCCGTACCCTAATCCTAACCTGTAAACCCACACTAAACGCTGCCCTAACACGTACCCTGACCCTAACACTTTTCCGTAACCTCACCTGTAACCTACACCTTACCGTTCGCTAACACTAACCCTAGCCCTAAACCTAGACCAAACCCCAACCGTACACCTTACCCTAACCCCTATGCTAATCCTAAGCCATACACTAACACTGACACGTGTCCTAACACATACACTAACCCTAACACTTTTCTGTACCATCACCTGTACCCTAAACCTGACATTTCGCTTACCCTAACCCTAGCCATAAAACTAATCCTAACCCTAAACCCAACCCTAAACCTTACCCAAAGCGTACCCTAATCCTAACCAGTATACTAATACTAAGCCATGTCCTGACACGTACCCTGGCCCTAACACTTTTCCGTACACTCACCTGTACCCTAAATCTTACCCATTCGCTAAGCCTAACCATACCCCTAGCCCTAGCCCTAACCCTAACCCCAACCCTACCCCTTACCCTAACCCGTACCCTAATCCCAACCCATACACTAACATTAACCCATGCCCTAACACGTAACCTGACCCTAACACTTTTCCGTATCCTCTCCTGTACCCTAAATCTTACCGTTCACTAACCCTAACCCTAGCCCTAAACATAACTCTCACACCAACCTCACAGCATACCCTAACCTGTACACTAAACTTAACCCGTACAAAAAAACTAACCCATGCCCTCACATGTACTTTGATGGTAACACGTTTCCGTACGCTCCCGTGTACCGTAAACCTTACCCGTTTGCTATCTCTAACCCTAGCCCTAACCCTAACCATAACAACAACCCTACCCATTTCCCTAACCTGTACCCTAATCCTTACCAGTACACTAACACTAATCAATGCCCTAACACGTACCCTGACCCTAACACTTTTCCATACCCACTCCTGTACCCTAAATCTTACCATTCACTAACCCTAACCCTATGTCTAAACCTAACCCTAACCCCAACCCTACACCTAACCCTAACACGTAACCTAATCCGAATCCGTACACTAACACTAACCTGTGCCCTAACATGAACCCTGACCCTAACTCGTTTCCATAAACTCACCTGTACCCTAAATGTTACCTATTCGCTAACCCTAACCCCAACCCTACACCTAAACATAACCCCAACCCTACACCTTTCCCTAACCCATAACCTAATCCTGACCCGTACACTAACACTAACCCGTGCCCTAACACGTACCCTGACCCTAACACTTTTCCGTATCCTCTCCAGTACCCTAAATCTTACCGTTCGCTAAACCTAGCCCTTTCCCTAAACATAACGCTAACACCCACCTTACACCATACACTAACCCATACACTAATCTTACCCCGTACACCAAAATGAAGCAATGCCCTCACATGTACTTTGACACTAACACGTTTCCGTACCCTCCTGTGTACCGACAACCTTACCTGTTCGCTAACACTAACCCTAAGTCTAAGCCTAACACTATCCACAACCCTACACAAAATCCTAAGCCGTACTCTCATCCTAATCCGTACAATAACACTAACCTGTGCCCTAACACCAAGCCTGACCCTAACTCGTTTCCATATGCTTACCTGTACCCTGAATGTTACCTATTCGCTAACCCTAACCCTAACCCTAAACCTAACCCTAACCCCAATCCTACACCTTACCCTAATCCGTACTGTAATCCTAACCCGTACCCTATACTAATCCGTGCCCTGACACATACATGGACCATAACACTTTTCTGTAACCTCACCTGTACCCTAAACCTTACATTTCGCCAACCCTAACCCTAGCCCTAAAGCTAAATCTAACTCCAACACTACACCTTACCCTAACACGTACACTAATCTTAACCCGTACACTAACACTGACCCATTCCCGCAAATGTATTTTGACCCTAAAATATTTCCGTACCCTCCCCTGTAACCTAAACCTTACCCGGTCGCTAACCCTAACCCTAGCTCTAAATCTAACCCTAACGCCAACCCTACACCTTACCCTAAACAATACCCTAAACCTAAACCGTACACTGACACTAACCAGTGCCCTGAAACGTACCCTGACCCTAACACTTTTCCATACCCTCACCTGCACGCTAAACCTAATCGTTAGGTAACCCTATCTGTAGACTTAAACCTAACCCTAACACCAACCCTACACCCTATTCTAACCCGTACCCTATATTTAACCCTAACACTAACCCATGCCCTCACACGTACTTTGACACTAAAACGTCTCCATACACTCACATGTACCATAAGCCTTAACCGTTCACTAAACCTATCCCTAACCCTAACACCAACCCTAACCATTATCCTAACCCATACCCTAATCCTAACCATACATTAACACTAACATGTTTCCTAACACATAACCTGACCCAAACGCTTTTCCGTACCCTCAACTGTACCCTAAAATTACCCGTTCACTAACCCTAAGCCTAGCCCTAAACCTAATCCTAACCCCAACCCCACACCTTTCCCTAAACTGTACGCTAATCCTGACACGTACACTAACACTAACAGGTGTCGTAACACATACCCTGACTCTAAAAGGTTTCCGTACCCTCACCTGTACCCTAAACCTTACTTGTTCACTAACCATAACCCTAGCCCTAAACATAACGCTAACACCAACCCTACACCATACCCTAACCCGTACACTAATCTTGACCCGTACACCAAAATTATGCAATGCCATCACACGTACTTTGACACTAACACGTTTCCGTACACTCATGTACCATAAAACTTACCTGTTCGCTAACTCTAACCCTAGCCCTAAACTTAACCCTAATGCCAACCCTACACATTACCCTAACCCGTACCCTAATCCTAACCCATACACTAACACTACACGTGCCCTAACAGGTACCCTGACCATAACAGTTTTCCGTACACTCACCTGTACCCTAAACCATACCGTTTGCTATCCTTAACCCTAGACCTAAACGTAAAACTAACCCCATCCCTAAACCTTACCCTAACGCGTACCCAATCCTAACCAGTACACTAACACTAATCCATGCCTTAACACTTACCCTGACCCTAACACTTTTCCATACCCACACCTGAACCCTAAACCTTACCATTCACTAACCCTAACCCTAGGTCTAAACCTAACCCTAAACGCAACCCCAAACCTACACCTAACCCTAACATGTACCGTAATCCTAATCCTTAAACTAACACTAAGCTGTGCCTTAACACGAACCCTGGCCCTAACGCATTTCCATACGCTCACCTGTACTCTAATGTTACCTATTCGCTAACCCTAACACTAGTCCTAAACCTAAAGCTAACCGCAACCCTACACCTTACCCTAACCCATACCCTAATCATAACCAATACACTAACTCGTGCCCTAACACCTACCCTAACCCTACCCCTAACCCTACCTCAACCCTAACCCTAACCCTAACACTAACCCTAACACTAACCCTAAACTTTACCATTTGTTAACCATAACCCAAGCCCCAAACCTAAACCTAACTACAACCCTACTCCTTACCCTAACACGTACACTAATCTTAACCCGTACACTAACACTAACCCAATACCGCACACGTACTTTGACAATAAGACATTTCCATATGCTCAGCTGTAACCTAAACCTTACGCGTTCACTAAAGTTAACCCCACCCCTAACACTAACCATAACGCCAACCCTACCAATTACCCTAACCCGTACCCTAATCCTAACCTGTAAACCCACACTAAACGCTGCCCTAACACGTACCCTGACCCTAACACTTTTCCGTAACCTCACCTGTAACCTACACCTTACCGTTCGCTAACACTAACCCTAGCCCTAAACCTAGACCAAACCCCAACCGTACACCTTACCCTAACCCGTATGCTAATCCTAAGCCATACACTAACACTGACACGTGTCCTAACACATACACTAACCCTAACACTTTTCTGTACCATCACCTGTACCCTAAACCTGACATTTCGCTAACCCTAACCCTAGCCATAAAGCTAATCCTAACCCTAAACCCAACCCTAAACCTTACCCAAAGCGTACCCTAATCCTAACCAGTATACTAATACTAAGCCATGTCCTGACACGTACCCTGACCCTAACACTTTTCCGTACCCTCACCTGTACCCTAAACCTTACCCATTCGCTAACCCTAACCATACCCCTAGCCCTAGCCCTAACCCTAACCCCAACCCTACCCCTTACCCTAACCCGTACCCTAATCCCAACCCATACACTAACATTAACCCATGCCCTAACACGTAACCTGACCCTAACACTTTTCCGTATCCTCTCCTGTACCCTAAATCTTACCGTTCACTAACCCTAACCCTAGCCCTAAACATAACTCTCACACCAACCTCACAGCATACCCTAACCTGTACACTAAACTTAACCCGTACAAAAAAACTAACCCATGCCCTCACATGTACTTTGATGGTAACACGTTTCCGTACGCTCCCGTGTACCGTAAACCTTACCCGTTTGCTATCTCTAACCCTAGCCCTAACCCTAACCATAACAACAACCCTACCCATTTCCCTAACCTGTACCCTAATCCTTACCAGTACACTAACACTAATCAATGCCCTAACACGTACCCTGTCCCTAACACTTTTCCATACCCACTCCTGTACCCTAAATCTTACCATTCACTAACCCTAACCCTATGTCTAAACCTAACCCTAACCCCAACCCTACACCTAACCCTAACACGTAACCTAATCCGAATCCGTACACTAACACTAACCTGTGCCCTAACATGAACCCTGACCCTAACTCGTTTCCATAAACTCACCTGTACCCTAAATGTTACCTATTCGCTAACCCTAACCCCAACCCTACACCTAAACATAACCCCAACCCTACACCTTTCCCTAACCCATACCCTAATCCTGACCCGTACACTAACACTAACCCGTGCCCTAACACGTACCCTGACCCTAACACTTTTCCGTATCCTCTCCAGTACCCTAAATCTTACCGTTCGCTAAACCTAGCCCTTTCCCTAAACATAACGCTAACACCCACCTTACACCATACACTAACCCATACACTAATCTTACCCCGTACACCAAAATGAAGCAATGCCCTCACATGTACTTTGACACTAACACGTTTCCGTACCCTCCTGTGTACCGACAACCTTACCTGTTCGCTAACACTAACCCTAGGTCTAAGCCTAACACTATCCACAACCCTACACAAAATCCTAAACCGTACCCTAATCCTAATCCGTACAATAACACTAACCTGTGCCCTAACACCAAGCCTGACCCTAACTCGTTTCCATATGCTTACCTGTACCCTGAATGTTACCTATTCGCTAACCCTAACCCTAACCCTAAACCTAACCCTAACCCCAATCCTACACCTTACCCTAATCCGTACTGTAATCCTAACCCGTACCCTATACTAATCCGTGCCCTGACACATACATGGACCATAACACTTTTCTGTAACCTCACCTGTACCCTAAACCTTACATTTCGCCAACCCTAACCCTAGCCCTAAAGCTAAATCTAACTCCAACACTACACCTTACCCTAACACGTACACTAATCTTAACCTGTACACTAACACTGACCCATTCCCGCAAATGTATTTTGACCCTAAAATATTTCCGTACCCTCCCCTGTAACCTAAACCTTACCCGGTCGCTAACCCTAACCCTAGCTCTAAATCTAACCCTAACGCCAACCCTACACCTTACCCTAAACAATACCCTAAACCTAAACCGTACACTGACACTAACCAGTGCCCTGAAACGTACCCTGACCCTAACACTTTTCCATACCCTCACCTGCACGCTAAACCTAATCGTTAGGTAACCCTATCTGTAGACTTAAACCTAACTGTAACACCAACCCTACACCCTATTCTAACCCGTACCCTATATTTAACCCTAACACTAACCCATGCCCTCACACGTACTTTGACACTAAAACGTCTCCATACACTCACATGTATCATAAGCCTTAACCGTTCACTAAACCTATCCCTAACCCTAACACCAACCCTAACCATTATCCTAACCCATACCCTAATCCTAACCATACATTAACACTAACATGTTTCCTAACACATAACCTGACCCAAACGCTTTTCCGTACCCTCAACTGTACCCTAAAACTTACCCGTTCACTAACCCTAAGCCTAGCCCTAAACCTAATCCTAACCCCAACCCCACACCTTACCCTAAACTGTATGCTAATCCTGACACGTACACTAACACTAACAGGTGTCGTAACACATACCCTGACTCTAAAAGGTTTCCGTACCCTCACCTGTACCCTAAACCTTACTTGTTCACTAACCATAACCCTAGCCCTAAACATAACGCTAACACCAACCCTACACCATACCCTAACCCGTACACTAATCTTGACCCGTACACCAAAATTATGCAATGCCATCACACGTACTTTGACACTAACACGTTTCCGTACACTCATGTACCATAAAACTTACCTGTTCGCTAACTCTAACCCTAGCCCTAAACTTAACCCTAATGCCAACCCTACACATTACCCTAACCCGTACCCTAATCCTAACCCATACACTAACACTACACGTGCCCTAACAGGTACCCTGACCATAACAGTTTTCCGTACACTCACCTGTACCCTAAACCATACCGTTTGCTATCCTTAACCCTAGACCTAAACGTAAAGCTAACCCTATCCCTAAACCTTACCCTAACGCGTACCCAATCCTAACCAGTACACTAACACTAATCCATGCCTTAACACTTACCCTGACCCTAACACTTTTCCATACCCACACCTGAACCCTAAACCTTACCATTCACTAACCCTAACCCTAGGTCTAAACCTAACCCTAAACGCAACCCCAAACCTACACCTAACCCTAACATGTACCGTAATCCTAATCCTTAAACTAACACTAAGCTGTGCCTTAACACGAACCCTGGCCCTAACGCATTTCCATACGCTCACCTGTACTCTAATGTTACCTATTCGCTAACCCTAACACTAGTCCTAAACCTAAAGCTAACCGCAACCCTACACCTTACCCTAACCCATACCCTAATCATAACCAATACACTAACTCGTGCCCTAACACCTACCCTAACCCTACCCCTAACCCTACCTCAACCCTAACCCTAACCCTAATACTAACCCTAACAATAACCCTAAACTTTACCATTTGTTAACCATAACCCTAGCCCCAAACCTAAACCTAACTACAACCCTACTCCTTACCCTAACACGTACACTAATCTTAACCCGTACACTAACACTAACCCTATACCGCACACGTACTTTGACAATAAGACATTTCCATATGCTCAGCTGTAACCTAAACCTTACGCGTTCACTAAACTTAACCCCACCCCTAACACTAACCATAACGCCAACCCTACCAATTACCCTAACCCGTACCCTAATCCTAACCTGTAAACCCACACTAAACCCTGCCCTAACACGTACCCTGACCCTAACACTTTTCCGTAACCTCACCTGTAACCTACACCTTACCATTCGCTAACCCTAACCCTAGCCCTAAACCTAGACCAAACCCCAACCGTACACCTTACCCTAACCCGTATGCTAATCCTAAGCCATACACTAACAGTGACACGTGTCCTAACACATACACTAACCCTAACACTTTTCTGTACCATCACCTGTACCCTAAACCTGACATTTTGCTAACCCTAACCCTAGCCATAAAGCTAACCCTAACCCTAACCCCAACCCTAAACCTTACCCAAACCGTACCCTAATCCTAACCAGTATACTAATACTAAGCCATGTCCTGACACGTACCCTGAACCTAACACTTTTCCGTACCCTCACCTGTACCCTAAACCTTACCCATTCGCTAACCCTAACCCTAGCCCTAGCCCTAGCCCTAACCCTAACCCCAACCCTACCCCTTACCGTCACCCGTACCCTAATCCCAACCCATACACTAACATTAACCCATGCCCTAACACGTACCCTGACCCTAACACTTTTCCATATCCTCTCCTGTACCCTAAATCTTACCGTTCGCTAACCCTAACCCTAGCCCTAAACATAACTCTCACACCAACCTCACAGCATACCCTAACCCGTACACTAAACTTAACCCGTACAAAAAAACTAACCCATTCCCTCACATGTACTTTGACGGTAACACGTTTCCGTACGCTCCCGTGTACCGTAAACCTTACCCGTTTGCTAACTCTAACCCTAGCCCTAACCCTAACCATAACAACAACCCTACCCATTTCCCTAACCTGTACCCTAATCCTTACCCGTACACTAACACTAATCAATGCCCTAACACGTACCCTGACCCTAACACTTTTCCATACCCACTCCTGTACCCTAAATCTTACCATTCACTAACCCTAACCCTATGTCTAAACCTAACCCTAACCCCAACCCTACACCTAACCCTAACACGTACCCTAATCCGAATCCGTACACTAACACTAACCTGTGCCCTAACATGAACCCTGACCCTAACTCGTTTCCATAAGCTCACCTGTACCCTAAATGTTACCTATTCGCTAACCCTAACCCCAACCCTACACCTAAACATAACCCCAACCCTACACCTAAACATAACCCCAACCCTACACCTTTCCCTAACCCATACCCTAATCCTGACCCGTACACTAACACTAACCCGTGCCCTAACACGTACCCTGACCCTAACAATTTTCCGTATCCTCTCCAGTACCCTAAATCTTACCGTTCGCTAAACCTAGCCCTTTCCCTAAACATAACGCTAACACCCACCTTACACCATACACTAACCCATACACTAATCTTACCCCGTACACCAAAATGAAGCAATGCCCTCACATGTACTTTGACACTAACATGTTTCCGTACCCTCCTGTGTACCGACAACCTTACCTGTTCGATAACACTAACCCTAGGTCTAAGCCTAACACTATCCACAACCCTACACAAAATCCTAAACCGTACCCTAATACTAATCCATACAATAACACTACCCTGTGCCCTAACACCAAGCCTGACCCTAACTCGTTTCCATATGCTTACCTGTACCCTGAATGTTACCTATTCGCTAACCCTAACCCTAACCCTAAACCTAACCCTAACCCCAATCCTACACCTTACCCTAATCCGTACTGTAATCCTAACCCGTACCCTATACTAATCCGTGCCCTGACACATACATAGACCATAACACTTTTCTGTAATCTCACCTGTACCCTAAACCTTACATTTCGCCAACCCTAACCCTAGCCCTAAAGCTAAATCTAACTCCAACACTACACCTTACCCAAACACGTACACTAATCTTAACCCGTACACTAACACTGACCCATTCCGGCAAATGTATTTTGACCCTAAAACATTTCCGTACCCTCCCCTGTAACCTAAACCTTACCCGGTCGCTAACCCTAACCCTAGCTCTAAATCTAACCCTAACGCCAACCCTACACCTTACCCTAAACAATACCCTAAACCTAAACCGTACACGGACACTAACCAGTGCCCTGAAACATACCCTGACCCTAACACTTTTCCATACCCTCACCTGCACGCTAAACCTAATCGTTAGGTAACCCTAATTTTAGACTTAAACCTAACCCTAACACCAACCCTACACCCTATTCTAACCCGTACCCTATATTTAACCCTAACACTAACCCATGCCCTCACACGTACTTTGACACTAAAACGTCTCCATACACTCACATGTACCATAAGCCTTAACCGTTCACTAAACCTATCCCTAACCCTAACGCCAACCCTAACCATTACCCTAACCCATACCCTAATCCTAACCATACATTAACACTAACACGTTTCCTAACACATAACCTGACACAAATGCTTTTCCGTACCCTCAACTGAACCCTAAAACTTACCCGTTCACTAACCCTAAGCCTAGCCCTAAACCGAACCCTAACCCCAACCCCACACCTTACCCTAAACTGTACGCTAATCCTGACACGTACACTGACACTAACAGGTGTCCTAACACATACCCTGACTCTAAAAGGTTTCCGTACCCTCACCTGTACCCTGAACCTTACTGGTTCACTAACCGTAACCCTAGCCCTAAACATAACGCTAACACCAACCCTACACCATACCCTAACCCGTACACTAATCTTGACCCGTACACCAAAATTATGCAATGCCATCACACGTACTTTGACACTAACACGTTTCCGTACACTCATGTACCATAAAACTTACCTGTTCGCTAACTCTAACCCTAGCCCTAAACTTAACCCTAACGCCAACCCTACACATTACCCTAACCCGTACCCTAATCCTAACCCATACACTAACACTACACGTGCCCTAACATGTACCCTGACCATAACAGTTTTCCGTACACTCACCAGTACCCTAAACCATACCGTTTGCTATCCTTAACCCTAGACCTAAACGTAAAGCTAACCCCATCCCTAAACCTTACCCTAACGCGTACCAAATCCTAACCAGTACACTAACACTAATCCGTGCCTTAACACTTACCCTGACCCTAACACTTTTCCATACCCACACCTGAACCCTAAACCTTACCATTCACTAACCCTAACCCTAGGTCTAAACCTAACCCTAAACGCAACCCCAACCCTACACCTAACCCTAACATGTACCGTAATCCTAATCCTTAAACCAACACTAAGCTGTGCCTTAACACGAACCCTGGCCCTAACGCATTTCCATACGCTCACCTGTACTCTAATGTTACCTATTCGCTAACCCTAACACTAGTCCTAAACCTAAAGCTAACCCCAACCCTACACCTTACCCTAACCCATACCCTAATCATAACCCATACACTAACACTAACTCGTGCCCTAACACCTACCCTAACCCTACCCCTAACCCTACCTCAACCCTAACCCTAACACTAACACTAACCCTAACACTAACCCTAAACTTTACCATTTGTTAACCATAACCCTAGCCCCAAACCTAAACCTAACTACAACCCTACTCCTTACCCTAACACATACACTAATCTTAACCCGTACACTAACACTAACCCAATACCGCACACGTACTTTGACAATAAGACATTTCCATATGCTCAGCTGTAACCTAAACCTTACGCATTCACTAAACTTAACCCCACCCCTAACACTAACCATAACGCCAACCCTACCAATTACCCTAACCCGTACCCTAATCCTAACCTGTAAACCCACACTAAACGCTGCCCTAACACGTACCCTGACCCTAACACTTTTCCGTAACCTCACCTGTAACCTACACCTTACCGTTCGCTAACACTAACCCTAGCCCTAAACCTAGACCAAACCCCAACCGTACACCTTACCCTAACCCCTATGCTAATCCTAAGCCATACACTAACACTGACACGTGTCCTAACACATACACTAACCCTAACACTTTTCTGTACCATCACCTGTACCCTAAACCTGACATTTCGCTTACCCTAACCCTAGCCATAAAGCTAATCCTAACCCTAAACCCAACCCTAAACCTTACCCAAAGCGTACCCTAATCCTAACCAGTATACTAATACTAAGCCATGTCCTGACACGTACCCTGGCCCTAACACTTTTCCGTACCCTCACCTGTACCCTAAATCTTACCCATTCGCTAAGCCTAACCATACCCCTAGCCCTAGCCCTAACCCTAACCCCAACCCTACCCCTTACCCTAACCCGTACCCTAATCCCAACCCATACACTAACATTAACCCATGCCCTAACACGTAACCTGACCCTAACACTTTTCCGTATCCTCTCCTGTACCCTAAATCTTACCGTTCACTAACCCTAACCCTAGCCCTAAACATAACTCTCACACCAACCTCAAAGCATACCCTAACCTGTACACTAAACTTAACCCGTACAAAAAAACTAACCCATGCCCTCACATGTACTTTGATGGTAACACGTTTCCGTACGCTCCCGTGTACCGTAAACCTTACCCGTTTGCTATCTCTAACCCTAGCCCTAACCCTAACCATAACAACAACCCTACCCATTTCCCTAACCTGTACCCTAATCCTTACCAGTACACTAACACTAATCAATGCCCTAACACGTACCCTGACCCTAACACTTTTCCATACCCACTCCTGTACCCTAAATCTTACCATTCACTAACCCTAACCCTATGTCTAAACCTAACCCTAACCCCAACCCTACACCTAACCCTAACACGTAACCTAATCCGAATCCGTACACTAACACTAACCTGTGCCCTAACATGAACCCTGACCCTAACTCGTTTCCATAAACTCACCTGTACCCTAAATGTTACCTATTCGCTAACCCTAACCCCAACCCTACACCTAAACATAACCCCAACCCTACACCTTTCCCTAACCCATAACCTAATCCTGACCCGTACACTAACACTAACCCGTGCCCTAACACGTACCCTGACCCTAACACTTTTCCGTATCCTCTCCAGTACCCTAAATCTTACCGTTCGCTAAACCTAGCCCTTTCCCTAAACATAACGCTAACACCCACCTTACACCATACACTAACCCATACACTAATCTTACCCCGTACACCAAAATGAAGCAATGCCCTCACATGTACTTTGACACTAACACGTTTCCGTACCCTCCTGTGTACCGACAACCTTACCTGTTCGCTAACACTAACCCTAGGTCTAAGCCTAACACTATCCACAACCCTACACAAAATCCTAAACCGTACCCTCATCCTAATCCGTACAATAACACTAACCTGTGCCCTAACACCAAGCCTGACCCTAACTCGTTTCCATATGCTTACCTGTACCCTGAATGTTACCTATTCGCTAACCCTAACCCTAACCCTAAACCTAACCCTAACCCCAATCCTACACCTTACCCTAATCCGTACTGTAATCCTAACCCGTACCCTATACTAATCCGTGCCCTGACACATACATGGACCATAACACTTTTCTGTAACCTCACCTGTACCCTAAACCTTACATTTCGCCAACCCTAACCCTAGCCCTAAAGCTAAATCTAACTCCAACACTACACCTTACCCTAACACGTACACTAATCTTAACCTGTACACTAACACTGACCCATTCCCGCAAATGTATTTTGACCCTAAAATATTTCCGTACCCTCCCCTGTAACCTAAACCTTACCCGGTCGCTAACCCTAACCCTAGCTCTAAATCTAACCCTAACGCCAACCCTACACCTTACCCTAAACAATACCCTAAACCTAAACCGTACACTGACACTAACCAGTGCCCTGAAACGTACCCTGACCCTAACACTTTTCCATACCCTCACCTGCACGCTAAACCTAATCGTTAGGTAACCCTATCTGTAGACTTAAACCTAACCCTAACACCAACCCTACACCCTATTCTAACCCGTACCCTATATTTAACCCTAACACTAACCCATGCCCTCACACGTACTTTGACACTAAAACGTCTCCATACACTCACATGTACCATAAGCCTTAACCGTTCACTAAACCTATCCCTAACCCTAACACCAACCCTAACCATTATCCTAACCCATACCCTAATCCTAACCATACATTAACACTAACATGTTTCCTAACACATAACCTGACCCAAACGCTTTTCCGTACCCTCAACTGTACCCTAAAACTTACCCGTTCACTAACCCTAAGCCTAGCCCTAAACCTAATCCTAACCCCAACCCCACACCTTACCCTAAACTGTACGCTAATCCTGACACATACACTAACACTAACAGGTGTCGTAACACATACCCTGACTCTAAAAGGTTTCCATACCCTCACCTGTACCCTAAACCTTACTTGTTCACTAACCATAACCCTAGCCCTAAACATAACGCTAACACCAACCCTACACCATACCCTAACCCGTACATTAATCTTGACCCGTACACCAAAATTATGCAATGCCATCACACGTACTTTGACACTAACACGTTTCCGTACACTCATGTACCATAAAACTTACCTGTTCGCTAACTCTAACCCTAGCCCTAAACTTAACCCTAATGCCAACCCTACACATTACCCTAACCCGTACCCTAATCCTAACCCATACACTAACACTACACGTGCCCTAACTGGTACCCTGACCATAACAGTTTTCCGTACACTCACCTGTACCCTAAACCATACCGTTTGCTATCCTTAACCCTAGACCTAAACGTAAAGCTAACCCCATCCCTAAACCTTACCCTAACGCGTACCCAATCCTAACCAGTACACTAACACTAATCCATGCCTTAACACTTACCCTGACCCTAACACTTTTCCATACCCACACCTGAACCCTAAACCTTACCATTCACTAACCCTAACCCTAGGTCTAAACCTAACCCTAAACGCAACCCCAAACCTACACCTAACCCTAACATGTACCGTAATCCTAATCCTTAAACTAACACTAAGCTGTGCCTTAACACGAACCCTGGCCCTAACGCATTTCCATACGCTCACCTGTACTCTAATGTTACCTATTCGCTAACCCTAACACTAGACCTAAACCTAAAGCTAACCCCAACCCTACACCTTACCCTAACCCATACCCTAATCATAACCAATACACTAACACTAACTCGTGCCCTAACACCTACCCTAACCCTACCCCTAACCCTACCTCAACCCTAACCCTAAACCTAACACTAACCCTAACACTAACCCTAAACTTTACCATTTGTTAACCATAACCCTAGCCCCAAACCTAAACCTAACTACAACCCTACTCCTTACCCTAACACGTACACTAATCTTAACCCGTACACTAACACTAACCCAATACCGCACACGTACTTTGACAATAAGACATTTCCATATGCTCAGCTGTAACCTAAACCTTACGCATTCACTAAACTTAACCCCACCCCTAACACTAACCATAACGCCAACCCTACCAATTACCCTAACCCGTACCCTAATCCTAACCTGTAAACCCACACTAAACGCTGCCCTAACACGTACCCTGACCCTAACACTTTTCCGTAACCTCACCTGTAACCTACACCTTACCGTTCGCTAACACTAACCCTAGCCCTAAACCTAGACCAAACCCCAACCGTACACCTTACCCTAACCCGTATGCTAATCCTAAGCCATACACTAACACTGACACGTGTCCTAACACATACACTAACCCTAACACTTTTCTGTACCATCACCTGTACCCTAAACCTGACATTTCGCTAACCCTAACCCTAGCCATAAAGCTAATCCTAACCCTAAACCCAACCCTAAACCTTACCCAAAGCGTACCCTAATCCTAACCAGTATACTAATACTAAGCCATGTCCTGACACGTACCCTGACCCTAACACTTTTCCGTACCCTCACCTGTACCCTAAACCTTACCCATTCGCTAACCCTAACCATACCCCTAGCCCTAGCCCTAACCCTAACCCCAACCCTACCCCTTACCCTAACCCGTACCCTAATCCCAACCCATACACTAACATTAACCCATGCCCTAACACGTAACCTGACCCTAACACTTTTCCGTATCCTCTCTGTACCCTAAATCTTACCGTTCACTAACCCTAACCCTAGCCCTAAACATAACTCTCACACCAACCTCACAGCATACCCTAACCTGTACACTAAACTTAACCCGTACAAAAAAACTAACCCATGCCCTCACATGTACTTTGATGGTAACACGTTTCCGTACGCTCCCGTGTACCGTAAACCTTACCCGTTTGCTATCTCTAACCCTAGCCCTAACCCTAACCATAACAACAACCCTACCCATTTCCCTAACCTGTACCCTAATCCTTACCAGTACACTAACACTAATCAATGCCCTAACACGTACCCTGACCCTAACACTTTTCCATACCCACTCCTGTACCCTAAATCTTACCATTCACTAACCCTAACCCTATGTCTAAACCTAACCCTAACCCCAACCCTACACCTAACCCTAACACGTAACCTAATCCGAATCCGTACACTAACACTAACCTGTGCCCTAACATGAACCCTGACCCTAACTCGTTTCCATAAACTCACCTGTACCCTAAATGTTACCTATTCGCTAACCCTAACCCCAACCCTACACCTAAACATAACCCCAACCCTACACCTTTCCCTAACCCATACCCTAATCCTGACCCGTACACTAACACTAACCCGTGCCCTAACACGTACCCTGACCCTAACACTTTTCCGTATCCTCTCCAGTACCCTAAATCTTACCGTTCGCTAAACCTAGCCCTTTCCCTAAACATAACGCTAACACCCACCTTACACCATACACTAACCCATACACTAATCTTACCCCGTACACCAAAATGAAGCAATGCCCTCACATGTACTTTGACACTAACACGTTTCCGTACCCTCCTGTGTACCGACAACCTTACCTGTTCGCTAACACTAACCCTAGGTCTAAGCCTAACACTATCCACAACCCTACACAAAATCCTAAACCGTACCCTAATCCTAATCCGTACAATAACACTAACCTGTGCCCTAACACCAAGCCTGACCCTAACTCGTTTCCATATGCTTACCTGTACCCTGAATGTTACCTATTCGCTAACCCTAACCCTAACCCTAAACCTAACCCTAACCCCAATCCTACACCTTACCCTAATCCGTACTGTAATCCTAACCCGTACCCTATACTAATCCGTGCCCTGACACATACATGGACCATAACACTTTTCTGTAACCTCACCTGTACCCTAAACCTTACATTTCGCCAACCCTAACCCTAGCCCTAAAGCTAAATCTAACTCCAACACTACACCTTACCCTAACACGTACACTAATCTTAACCCGTACACTAACACTGACCCATTCCCGCAAATGTATTTTGACCCTAAAATATTTCCGTACCCTCCCCTGTAACCTAAACCTTACCCGGTCGCTAACCCTAACCCTAGCTCTAAATCTAACCCTAACGCCAACCCTACACCTTACCCTAAACAATACCCTAAACCTAAACCGTACACTGACACTAACCAGTGCCCTGAAACGTACCCTGACCCTAACACTTTTCCATACCCTCACCTGCACGCTAAACCTAATCGTTAGGTAACCCTATCTGTAGACTTAAACCTAACCCTAACACCAACCCTACACCCTATTCTAACCCGTACCCTATATTTAACCCTAACACTAACCCATGCCCTCACACGTACTTTGACACTAAAACGTCTCCATACACTCACATGTACCATAAGCCTTAACCGTTCACTAAACCTATCCCTAACCCTAACACCAACCCTAACCATTATCCTAACCCATACCCTAATCCTAACCATACATTAACACTAACATGTTTCCTAACACATAACCTGACCCAAACGCTTTTCCGTACCCTCAACTGTACCCTAAAACTTACCCGTTCACTAACCCTAAGCCTAGCCCTAAACCTAATCCTAACCCCAACCCCACACCTTACCCTAAACTGTACGCTAATCCTGACACGTACACTAACACTAACAGGTGTCGTAACACATACCCTGACTCTAAAAGGTTTCCGTACCCTCACCTGTACCCTAAACCTTACTTGTTCACTAACCATAACCCTAGCCCTAAACATAACGCTAACACCAACCCTACACCATACCCTAACCCGTACACTAATCTTGACCCGTACACCAAAATTATGCAATGCCATCACACGTACTTTGACACTAACACGTTTCCGTACACTCATGTACCATAAAACTTACCTGTTCGCTAACTCTAACCCTAGCCCTAAACTTAACCCTAATGCCAACCCTACACATTACCCTAACCCGTACCCTAATCCTAACCCATACACTAACACTACACGTGCCCTAACAGGTACCCTGACCATAACAGTTTTCCGTACACTCACCTGTACCCTAAACCATACCGTTTGCTATCCTTAACCCTAGACCTAAACGTAAAGCTAACCCCATCCCTAAACCTTACCCTAACGCGTACCCAATCCTAACCAGTACACTAACACTAATCCATGCCTTCACACTTACCCTGACCCTAACACTTTTCCATACCCACACCTGAACCCTAAACCTTACCATTCACTAACCCTAACTCTAGGTCTAAACCTAACCCTAAACGCAACCCCAAACCTACACCTAACCCTAACATGTACCGTAATCCTAATCCTTAAACTAACACTAAGCTGTGCCTTAACACGAACCCTGGCCCTAACGCATTTCCATACGCTCACCTGTACTCTAATGTTACATATTCGCTAACCCTAACACTAGTCCTAAACCTAAAGCTAACCGCAACCCTACACCTTACCCTAACCCATACCCTAATCATAACCAATACACTAACTCGTGCCCTAACACCTACCCTAACCCTACCCCTAACCCTACCTCAACCCTAACCCTAACCCTAACACTAACCCTAACACTAACCCTAAACTTTACCATTTGTTAACCATAACCCTAGCCCCAAACCTAAACCTAACTACAACCCTACTCCTTACCCTAACACGTACACTAATCTTAACCCGTACACTAACACTAACCCAATACCGCACACGTACTTTGACAATAAGACATTTCCATATGCTCAGCTGTAACCTAAACCTTACGCATTCACTAAACTTAACCCCACCCCTAACACTAACCATAACGCCAACCCTACCAATTACCCTAACCCGTACCCTAATCCTAACCTGTAAACCCACACTAAACGCTGCCCTAACACGTACCCTGACCCTAACACTTTTCCGTAACCTCACCTGTAACCTACACCTTACTGTTCGCTAACACTAACCCTAGCCCTAAACCTAGACCAAACCCCAACCGTACACCTTACCCTAACCCGTATGCTAATCCTAAGCCATACACTAACACTGACACGTGTCCTAACACATACACTAACCCTAACACTTTTCTGTACCATCACCTGTACCCTAAACCTGACATTTCGCTAACCCTAACCCTAGCCATAAAGCTAATCCTAACCCTAAACCCAACCCTAAACCTTACCCAAAGCGTACCCTAATCCTAACCAGTATACTAATACTAAGCCATGTCCTGACACGTACCCTGACCCTAACACTTTTCCGTACCCTCACCTGTACCCTAAACCTTACCCATTCGCTAACCCTAACCATACCCCTAGCCCTAGCCCTAACCCTAACCCCAACCCTACCCCTTACCCTAACCCGTACCCTAATCCCAACCCATACACTAACATTAACCCATGCCCTAACACGTAACCTGACCCTAACACTTTTCCGTATCCTCTCCTGTACCCTAAATCTTACCGTTCACTAACCCTAACCGTAGCCCTAAACATAACTCTCACACCAACCTCACAGCATACCCTAACCTGTACACTAAACTTAACCCGTACAAAAAAACTAACCCATGCCCTCACATGTACTTTGATGGTAACACGTTTCCGTACGCTCCCGTGTACCGTAAACCTTACCCGTTTGCTATCTCTAACCCTAGCCCTAACCCTAACCATAACAACAACCCTACCCATTTCCCTAACCTGTACCCTAATCCTTACCAGTACACTAACACTAATCAATGCCCTAACACGTACCCTGACCCTAACACTTTTCCATACCCACTCCTGTACCCTAAATCTTACCATTCACTAACCCTAACCCTATGTCTAAACCTAACCCTAACCCCAACCCTACACCTAACCCTAACACGTAACCTAATCCGAATCCGTACACTAACACTAACCTGTGCCCTAACATGAACCCTGACCCTAACTCGTTTCCATAAACTCACCTGTACCCTAAATGTTACCTATTCGCTAACCCTAACCCCAACCCTACACCTAAACATAACCCCAACCCTACACCTTTCCCTAAACCATACCCTAATCCTGACCCGTACACTAACACTAACCCGTGCCCTAACACGTACCCTGACCCTAACACTTTTCCGTATCCTCTCCAGTACCCTAAATCTTACCGTTCGCTAAACCTAGCCCTTTCCCTAAACATAACGCTAACACCCACCTTACACCATACACTAACCCATACACTAATCTTACCCCGTACACCAAAATGAAGCAATGCCCTCACATGTACTTTGACACTAACACGTTTCCGTACCCTCCTGTGTACCGACAACCTTACCTGTTCGCTAACACTAACACTAGGTCTAAGCCTAACACTAACCACAAAATCCTAAACCGTACCCTAATCCTAATCCGTACAATAACACTAACCTGTGCCCTAACACCAAGCCTGACCCTAACTCGTTTCCATATGCTTACCTGTACCCTGAATGTTACCTATTCGCTAACCCTAACCCTAACCCTAAACCTAACCCTAACCCCAATCCTACACCTTACCCTAATCCGTACTGTAATCCTAACCCGTACCCTATACTAATCCGTGCCCTGACACATACATGGACCATAACACTTTTCTGTAACCTCACTTGTACCCTAAACCTTACATTTCGCCAACCCTAACCCTAGCCCTAAAGCTAAATCTAACTCCAACACTACACCTTACCCTAACACGTACACTAATATTAACCCGTACACTAACACTGACCCATTCCCGCAAATGTATTTTGACCCTAAAATATTTCCGTACCCTCCCCTGTAACCTAAACCTTACCCGGTCGCTAACCCTAACCCTAGCTCTAAATCTAACCCTAACGCCAACCCTACACCTTACCCTAAACAATACCCTAAACCTAAACCGTACACTGACACTAACCAGTGCCCTGAAACGTACCCTGACCCTAACACTTTTCCATACCCTCACCTGCACGCTAAACCTAATCGTTAGGTAACCCTATCTGTAGACTTAAACCTAACCCTAACACCAACCCTACACCCTATTCTAACCCGTACCCTATATTTAACCCTAACACTAACCCATGCCCTCACACGTACTTTGACACTAAAACGTCTCCATACACTCACATGTACCATAAGCCTTAACCGTTCACTAAACCCATCCCTAACCCTAACACCAACCCTAACCATTATCCTAACCCATACCCTAATCCTAACCATACATTAACACTAACATGTTTCCTAACACATAACCTGACCCAAACGCTTTTCCGTACCCTCAACTGTACCCTAAAACTTACCCGTTCACTAACCCTAAGCCTAGCCCTAAACCTAATCCTAACCCCAACCCCACACCTTACCCTAAACTGTACGCTAATCCTGACACGTACACTAACACTAACAGGTGTCGTAACACATACCCTGACTCTAAAATGTTTCCGTACCCTCACCTGTACCCTAAACCTTACTTGTTCACTAACCATAACCCTAGCCCTAAACATAACGCTAACACCAACCCTACACCATACCCTAACCCGTACACTAATCTTGACCCGTACACCAAAATTATGCAATGCTATCACATGTACTTTGACACTAACACGTTTCCGTACACTCATGTACCATAAAACTTACCTGTTCGCTAACTCTAACCCTAGCCCTAAACTTAACCCTAATGCCAACCCTACACATTACCCTAACCCGTACCCTAATCCTAACCCATACACTAACACTACACGTGCCCTAACAGGTACCCTGACCATAACAGTTTTCCGTACACTCACCTGTACCCTAAACCATACCGTTTGCTATCCTTAACCCTAGACCTAAACGTAAAGCTAACCCCATCCCTAAACCTTACCCTAACGCGTACCCAATCCTAACCAGTACACTAACACTAATCCATGCCTTAACACTTACCCTGACCCTAACACTTTTCCATACCCACACCTGAACCCTAAACCTTACCATTCACTAACCCTAACCCTAGGTCTAAACCTAACCCTAAACGCAACCCCAAACCTACACCTAACCCTAACATGTACCGTAATCCTAATCCTTAAACTAACACTAAGCTGTGCCTTAACACGAACCCTGGCCCTAACGCATTTCCATACGCTCACCTGTACTCTAAAGTTACCTATTCGCTAACCCTAACACTAGTCCTAAACCTAAAGCTAACCCCAACCCTACACCTTACCCTAACCCATACCCTAATCATAACCAATACACTAACACTAACTCGTGCCCTAACACCTACCCTAACCCTACCCCTAACCCTACCTCAACCCTAACCCTAACCCTAACACTAACCCTAACACTATCCCTAAACTTTACCATTTGTTAACCATAACCCTAGCCCCAAACCTAAACCTAACTACAACCCTACTCCTTACCCTAACACGTACACTAACCTTAACCCGTACACTAACACTAACCCAATACCGCACACGTACTTTGACAATAAGACATTTCCATATGCTCAGCTGTAACCTAAACCTTATGCATTCACTAAACTTAACCCCACCCCTAACACTAACCATAACGCCAACCCTACCAATTACCCTAACCCGTACCCTAATCCTAACCTGTAAACCCACACTAAACGCTGCCCTAACACGTACCCTGACCCTAACACTTTTCCGTAACCTCACCTGTAACCTACACCTTACCGTTCGCTAACACTAACCCTAGCCCTAAACCTAGACCAAACCCCAACCGTACACCTTACCATAACCCGTATGCTAATCCTAAGCCATACACTAACACTGACACGTGTCCTAACACATACACTAACCCTAACACTTTTCTGTACTATCACCTGTACCCTAAACCTGACATTTCGCTAACCCTAACCCTAGCCATAAAGCTAATCCTAACCCTAAACCCAACCCTAAACCTTACCCAAAGCGTACCCTAATCCTAACCAGTATACTAATACTAAGCCATGTACTGACACGTACCCTGACCCTAACACTTTTCCGTACCCTCACCTGTACCCTAAACCTTACCCATTCGCTAACCCTAACCATACCCCTAGCCCTAGCCCTAACCCTAACCCCAACCCTACCCCTTACCCTAACCCGTACCCTAATCCCAACCCATACACTAACATTAACCCATGCCCTAACACGTAACCTGACCCTAACACTTTTCCGTATCCTCTCCTGTACCCTAAATCTTACCGTTCACTAACCCTAACCCTAGCCCTAAACATAACTCTCACACCAACCTCACAGCATACCCTAACCTGTACACTAAACTTAACCCGTACAAAAAAACTAACCCATGCCCTCACATGTACTTTGATGGTAACACGTTTCCGTACGCTCCCGTGTACCGTAAACCTTACCCGTTTGCTATCTCTAACCCTAGCCCTAACCCTAACCATAACAACAACCCTACCCATTTCCCTAACCTGTACCCTAATCCTTACCAGTACACTAACACTAATCAATGCCCTAACACGTACCCTGACCCTAACACTTTTCCATACCCACTCCTGTACCCTAAATCTTACCATTCACTAACCCTAACCCTATGTCTAAACCTAACCCTAACCCCAACCCTACACCTAACCCTAACACGTAACCTAATCCGAATCCGTACACTAACACTAACCTGTGCCCTAACATGAACCCTGACCCTAACTCGTTTCCATAAACTCACCTGTACCCTAAATGTTACCTATTCGCTAACCCTAACCCCAACCCTACACCTAAACATAACCCCAACCCTACACCTTTCCCTAACCCATACCCTAATCCTGACCCATACACTAACACTAACCCGTGCCCTAACACGTACCCTGACCCTAACACTTTTCCGTATCCTCTCCAGTACCCTAAATCTTACCGTTCGCTAAACCTAGCCCTTTCCCTAAACATAACGCTAACACCCACCTTACACCATACACTAACCCATACACTAATCTTACCCCGTACACCAAAATGAAGCAATGCCCTCACATGTACTTTGACACTAACACGTTTCCGTACCCTCCTGTGTACCGACAACCTTACCTGTTCGCTAACACTAACCCTAGGTCTAAGCCTAACACTATCCACAACCCTACACAAAAACCTAAACCGTACCCTAATCCTAATCCGTACAATAACACTAACCTGTGCCCTAACACCAAGCCTGACCCTAACTCGTTTCCATATGCTTACCTGTACCCTGAATGTTACCTAATCGCTAACCCTAACCCTAACCCTAAACCTAACCCTAACCCCAATCCTACACCTTACCCTAATCCGTACTGTAATCCTAACCCGTACCCTATACTAATCCGTGCCCTGACACATACATGGACCATAACACTTTTCTGTAACCTCACCTGTACCCTAAACCTTACATTTCGCCAACCCTAACCCTAGCCCTAAAGCTAAATCTAACTCCAACACTACACCTTACCCTAACACGTACACTAATCTTAACCCGTACACTAACACTGACCCATTCCCGCAAATGTATTTTGACCCTAAAATATTTCCGTACCGTCCCCTGTAACCTAAACCTTGCCCGGTCGCTAACCCTAACCCTAGCTCTAAATCTAACCCTAACGCCAACCCTACACCTTACCCTAAACAATACCCTAAACCTAAACCGTACACTGACACTAACCAGTGCCCTGAAACGTACCCTGACCCTAACACTTTTCCATACCCTCACCTGCACGCTAAACCTAATCGTTAGGTAACCCTATCTGTAGACTTAAACCTAACCCTAACACCAACCCTACACCCTATTCTAACCCGTACCCTATATTTAACCCTAACACTAACCCATGCCCTCACACGTACTTTGACACTAAAACGTCTCCATACACTCACATGTACCATAAGCCTTAACCATTCACTAAACCTATCCCTAACCCTAACACCAACCCTAACCATTATCCTAACCCATACCCTAATCCTAACCATACATTAACACTAACATGTTTCCTAACACATAACCTGACCCAAACGCTTTTCCGTACCCTCAACTGTACCCTAAAACTTACCCGTTCACTAACCCTAAGCCTAGCCCTAAACCTAATCCTAACCCCAACCCCACACCTTACCCTAAACTGTACGCTAATCCTGACACGTACACTAACACTAACAGCTGTCGTAACACATACCCTGACTCTAAAAGGTTTCCGTACCCTCACCTGTACCCTAAACCTTACTTGTTCACTAACCATAACCCTAGCCCTAAACATAACGCTAACACCAACCCTACACCATACCCTAACCCGTACACTAATCTTGACCCGTACACCAAAATTATGCAATGCCATCACACGTACTTTGACACTAACACGTTTCCGTACACTCATGTACCATAAAACTTACCTGTTCGCTAACTCTAACCCTAGCCCTAAACTTAACCCTAACGCCAACCCTACACATTACCCTAACCCGTACCCTAATCCTAACCCATACACTAACACTACACGTGCCCTAACAGGTACCCTGACCATAACAGTTTTCCGTACACTCACCTGTACCCTAAACCATACCGTTTGCTATCCTTAACCCTAGACCTAAACGTAAAGCTAACCCCATCCCTAAACTTTACCCTAACGCGTACCCAATCCTAACCAGTACACTAACACTAATCCATGCCTTAACACTTACCCTGACCCTAACACTTTTCCATACCCACACCTGAACCCTAAACCTTACCATTCACTAACCCTAACCCTAGGTCTAAACCTAACCCTAAACGCAACCCCAAACCTACACCTAACCCTAACATGTACCGTAATCCTAATCCTTAAACTAACACTAAGCTGTGCCTTAACACGAACCCTGGCCCTAACGCATTTCCATACGCTCACCTGTACTCTAATGTTACCTATTCGCTAACCCTAACACTAGTCCTAAACCTAAAGCTAACCCCAACCCTACACCTTACGCTAACCCATACCCTAATCATAACCCATACACTAACACTAACTCGTGCCCTAACACCTACCATAACCCTACCCCTAACCCTACCTCAACCCTAAACCTAACCCTAACCCTAACACTAACCCTAACACTAACCCTAAACTTTACCATTTGTTAACCATAACCCTAGCCCCAAACCTAAACCTAACTACAACCCTACTCCTTACCCTAACATGTACACTAATCTTAACCCGTACACTAACACTAACCCAATACCGCACACGTCCTTTGACAATAAGACATTTCCATATGCTCAGCTGTAACCTAAACCTTACGCATTCACTAAACTTAACCCCAACCCTAACACTAACCATAAGCCAACCCTACCAATTACCCTAACCCGTACCCTAATCCTAACCTGTAAACCCACACTAAACGCTGCCCTAACACGTACCCTGACCCTAACACTTTTCCGTAACCTCACCTGTAACCTACACCTTACCGTTCGCTAACACTAACTCTAGCCCTAAAACTAGACCAAACCCCAACCGTACACCTTACCCTAACCCGTATGCTAATCCTAAGCCATACACTAACACTGACACGTGTCCTAACACATACACTAACCCTAACACTTTTCTGTACCATCACCTGTACCCTAAACCTGACATTTCCCTAACCCTAACCCTAGCCATAAAGCTAATCCTAACCCTAAACCCAACCCTAAACCTTACCCAAAGCGTACCCTAATCCTAACCAGTATACTAATACTAAGCCATGTCCTGACACGTACCCTGACCCTAACACTTTTCCGTACCCTCACCTGTACCCTAAACCTTACCCATTCGCTAACCCTAACCATACCCCTAGCCCTAGCCCTAACCCTAACCCCAACCCTACCCCTTACCCTAACCCGTACCCTAATCCCAACCCATACACTAACATTAACCCATGCCCTAACACGTAACCTGACCCTAACACTTTTCCGTATCCTCTCCTGTACCCTAAATCTTACCGTTCACTAACCCTAACCCTAGCCCTAAACATAACTCTCACACCAACCTCACAGCATACCCTAACCTGTACACTAAACTTAACCCGTACAAAAAAACTAACCCATGCCCTCACATGTACTTTGATGGTAACAAGTTTCCGTACGCTCCCGTGTACCGTAAACCTTACCCGTTTGCTATCTCTAACCCTAGTCCTAACCCTAACCATAACAACAACCCTACCCATTTCCCTAACCTGTACCCTAATCCTTACCAGTACACTAACACTAATCAATGCCCTAACACGTACCCTGACCCTAACACTTTTCCATACCCACTCCTGTACCCTAAATCTTACCATTCACTAACCCTAACCCTATGTCTAAACCTAACCCTAACCCCAACCCTACACCTAACCCTAACACGTAACCTAATCCGAATCCGTACACTAACACTAACCTGTGCCCTAACATGAACCCTGACCCTAACTCGTTTCCATAAACTCACCTGTACCCTAAATGTTACCTATTCGCTAACCCTAACCCCAACCCTACACCTAAACATAACCCCAACCCTACACCTTTCCCTAACCCATACCCTAATCCTGACCCGTACACTAACACTAACCCGTGCCCTAACACGTACCCTGACCCTAACACTTTTCCTTATCCTCTCCAGTACCCTAAATCTTACCGTTCGCTAAACCTAGCCCTTTCCCTAAACATAACGCTAACACCCACCTTACACCATACACTAACCCATACACTAATCTTACCCCGTACACCAAAATGAAGCAATGCCCTCACATGTACTTTGACACTAACACGTTTCCGTACCCTCCTGTGTACCGACAACCTTACCTGTTCGCTAACACTAACCCTAGGTCTAAGCCTAACACTATCCACAACCCTACACAAAATCCTAAACCGTACCCTAATCCTAATCCATACAATAACACTAACCTGTGCCCTAACAACAAGCCTGACCCTAACTCGTTTCCATATGCTTACCTGTACCCTGAATGTTACCTATTCGCTAACCCTAACCCTAACCCTAAACCTAACCCTAACCCCAATCCTACACCTTACCCTAATCCGTACTGTAATCCTAACCCGTACCCTATACTAATCCGTGCCCTGACACATACATGGACCATAACACTTTTCTGTAACCTCACTTGTACCCTAAACCTTACATTTCGCCAACCCTAACCCTAGCCCTAAAGCTAAATCTAACTCCAACACTACACCTTACCCTAACACGTACACTAATCTTAACCCGTACACTAACACTGACCCATTCCCGCAAATGTATTTTGACCCTAAAATATTTCCGTACCCTCCCCTGTAACCTAAACCTTACCCGGTCGCTAACCCTAACCCTAGCTCTAAATCTAACCCTAACGCCAACCCTACACCTTACCCTAAACAATACCCTAAACCTAAACCGTACACTGACACTAACCAGTGCCCTGAAACGTACCCTGACCCTAACACTTTTCCATACCCTCACCTGCACGCTAAACCTAATCGTTAGGTAACCCTATCTGTAGACTTAAACCTAACCCTAACACCAACCCTACACCCTATTCTAACCCGTACCCTATATTTAACCCTAACACTAACCCATGCCCTCACACGTACTTTGACACTAAAACGTCTCCATACACTCACATGTACCATAAGCCTTAACCGTTCACTAAACCTATCCCTAACCCTAACACCAACCCTAACCATTATCCTAACCCATACCCTAATCCTAACCATACATTAACACTAACATGTTTCCTAACACATAACCTGACCCAAACGCTTTTCCGTACCCTCAACTGTACCCTAAAACTTACCCGTTCACTAACCCTAAGCCTAGCCCTAAACCTAATCCTAACCCCAACCCCACACCTTACCCTAAACTGTACGCTAATCCTGACACGTACACTAACCCTAACAGGTGTCTTAACACATACCCTGACTCTAAAAGGTTTCCGTACCCTCACCTGTACCCTAAACCTTACTTGTTCACTAACCATAACCCTAGCCCTAAACATAACGCTAACACCAACCCTACACCATACCCTAACCCGTACACTAATCTTGACCCGTACACCAAAATTATGCAATGCCATCACACGTACTTTGACACTAACACGTTTCCGTACACTCATGTACCATAAAACTTACCTGTTCGCTAACTCTAACCCTAGCCCTAAACTTAACCCTAATGCCAACCCTACACATTACCCTAACCCGTACCCTAATCCTAACCCATACACTAACACTACACGTGCCCTAACAGGTACCCTGACCATAACAGTTTTCCGTACACTCACCTGTACCCTAAACCATACCGTTTGCTATCCTTAACCCTAGACCTAAACGTAAAGCTAACCCCATCCCTAAACCTTACCATAACGCGTACCCAATCCTAACCAGTACACTAACACTAATCCATGCCTTAACACTTACCCTGACCCTAACACTTTTCCATACCCACACCTGAACCCTAAACCTTACCATTCACTAACCCTAACCCTAGGTCTAAACCTAACCCTAAACGCAACCCCAAACCTACACCTAACCCTAACATGTACCGTAATCCTAATCCTTAAACTAACACTAAGCTGTGCCTTAACACGAACCCTGGCCCTAACGCATTTCCATACGCTCACCTGTACTCTAATGTTACCTATTCGCTAACCCTAACACTAGTCCTAAACCTAAAGCTAACCCCCACCCTACACCTTACCCTAACCCATACCCTAACCATAACCAATACACTAACACTAACTCGTGCCCTAACACCTACCCTAACCCTACCCCTAACCCTAACTCAACCCTAACCCTAACCCTAACACTAACCCTAACACTAACCCTAAACTTTACCATTTGTTAACCATAACCCTAGCCCCAAACCAAAACCTAACTACAACCCTACTCCTTACCCTAACACGTACACTAATCTTAACCCGTACACTAACACTAACCCAATACCGCACACGTACTTTGACAATAAGACATTTCCATATGCTCAGCTGTAACCTAAACCTTACGCATTCACTAAACTTAACCCCACCCCTAACACTAACCATAACGCCAACCCTACCAATTACCCTAACCCGTACCCTAATCCTAACCTGTAAACCCACACTAAACGCTGCCCTAACACGTACCCTGACCCTAACACTTTTCCGTAACCTCACCTGTAACCTACACCTTACCGTTCGCTAACACTAACCCTAGCCCTAAACCTAGACCAAACCCCAACCGTACACCTTACCCTAACCCGTATGCTAATCCTAAGCCATACACTAACACTGACACGTGTCCTAACACATACACTAACCCTAACACTTTTCTGTACCATCACCTGTACCCTAAACCTGACATTTCGCTAACCCTAACCCTAGCCATAAAGCTAATCCTAACCCTAAACCCAACCCTAAACCTTACCCAAAGCGTACCCTAATCCTAACCAGTATACTAATACTAAGCCATGTCCTGACACGTACCCTGACCCTAACACTTTTCCGTACCCTCACCTGTACCCTAAACCTTACCCATTCGCTAACCCTAACCATACCCCTAGCCCTAGCCCTAACCCTAACCCCAACCCTACCCCTTACCCTAACCCGTACCCTAATCCCAACCCATACACTAACATTAACCCATGCCCTAACACGTAACCTGACCCTAACACTTTTCCGTATCCTCTCCTGTACCCTAAATCTTACCGTTCACTAACCCTAACCCTAGCCCTAAACATAACTCTCACACCAACCTCACAGCATACCCTAACCTGTACACTAAACTTAACCCGTACAAAAAAACTAACCCATGCCCTCACATGTACTTTGATGGTAACACGTTTCCGTACGCTCCCGTGTACCGTAAACCTTACCCGTTTGCTATCTCTAACCCTAGTCCGAACCCTAACCATAACAACAACCCTACCCATTTCCCTAACCTGTACCCTAATCCTTACCAGTACACTAACACTAATCAATGCCCTAACACGTACCCTGACCCTAACACTTTTCCATACCCACTCCTGTACCCTAAATCTTACCATTCACTAACCCTAACCCTATGTCTAAACCTAACCCTAACCCCAACCCTACACCTAACCCTAACACGTAACCTAATCCGAATCCGTACACTAACACTAACCTGTGCCCTAACATGAACCCTGACCCTAACTCGTTTCCATAAACTCACCTGTACCCTAAATGTTACCTATTCGCTAACCCTAACCCCAACCCTACACCTAAACATAACCCCAACCCTACACCTTTCCCTAACCCATACCCTAATCCTGACCCGTACACTAACACTAACCCGTGCCCTAACACGTACCCTGACCCTAACACTTTTCCGTATCCTCTCCAGTACCCTAAATCTTACCGTTCGCTAAACCTAGCCCTTTCCCTAAACATAACGCTAACACCCACCTTACACCATACACTAACCCATACACTAATCTTACCCCGTACACCAAAATGAAGCAATGCCCTCACATGTACTTTGACACTAACACGTTTCCGTACCCTCCTGTGTACCGACAACCTTACCTGTTCGCTAACACTAACCCTAGGTCTAAGCCTAACACTATCCACAACCCTACACAAAATCCTAAACCGTACCCTAATCCTAATCCGTACAATAACACTAACCTGTGCCCTAACACCAAGCCTGACCCTAACTCGTTTCCATATGCTTACCTGTACCCTGAATGTTACCTATTCGCTAACCCTAACCCTAACCCTAAACCTAACCCTAACCCCAATCCTACACCTTACCCTAATCCGTACTGTAATCCTAACCCGTACCCTATACTAATCCGTGCCCTGACACATACATGGACCATAACACTTTTCTGTAACCTCACCTGTACCCTAAACCTTACATTTCGCCAACCCTAACCCTAGCCCTAAAGCTAAATCTAACTCCATCACTACACCTTACCCTAACACGTACACTAATCTTAACCCGTACACTAACACTGACCCATTCCCGCAAATGTATTTTGACCCTAAAACATTTCCCTACCCTCCCCTGTAACCTAAACCTTACCCGGTCGCTAACCCTAACCCTAGCTCTAAATCTAACCCTAACACCAACCCTACACCCTATTCTAACCCGTACCCTATATTTAACCCTAACACTAACCCATGCCCTCACACGTACTTTGACACTAAAATGTCTCCATACACTCACATGTACCATAAGCCTTAACCGTTCACTAAACCTATCCCTAACCCTAACACCAACCCTAACCATTATCCTAACTCATACCCTAATCCTAACCATACATTAACACTAACATGTTTCCTAACACATAACCTGACCCAAACGCTTTTCCGTACCCTGAACTGTACCCTAAAACTTACCCGTTCACTAACCCTAAGCCTAGCCCTAAACCTAATCCTAACCCCAACCCCACACCTTACCCTAAACTGTACGCTAATCCTGACACGTACACTAACACTAACAGGTGTCGTAACACATACCCTGACTCTAAAAGGTTTCCGTACCCTCACCTGTACCCTAAACCTTACTTGTTCACTAACCATAACCCTAGCCCTAAACATAACGCTAACACCAACCCTACACCATACCCTAACCCGTACACTAATCTTGACCCGTACACCAAAATTATGCAATGCCATCACAGGTACTTTGACACTAACACGTTTCCGTACACTCATGTACCATAAAACTTACCTGTTCGCTAACTCTAACCCTAGCCCTAAACTTAACCCTAATGCCAACCCTACACATTACCCTAACCCGTACCCTAATCCTAACCCATACACTAACACTACACGTGCCCTAACAGGTACCCTGACCATAACAGTTTTCCGTACACTCACCTGTACCCTAAACCATACCGTTTGCTATCCTTAACCCTAGACCTAAACGTAAAGCTAACCCCATCCCTAAACCTTACCCTAACGCGTACCCAATCCTAACCAGTACACTAACACTAATCCATGCCTTAACACTTGCCCTGACCCTAACACTTTTCCATACCCACACCTGAACCCTAAACCTTACCATTCACTAACCCTAACCCTAGGTCTAAACCTAACCCTAAACGCAACCCCAAACCTACACCTAACCCTAACATGTACCGTAATCCTAATCCTTAAACTAACACTAAGCTGTGCCTTAACACGAACCCTGGCCCTAACGCATTTCCATACGCTCACCTGTACTCTAATGTTACCTATTCGCTAACCCTAACACTAGTCCTAAACCTAAAGCTAACCCCAACCCTACACCTTACCCTAACCCATACCCTAATCATAACCAATACACTAACACTAACTCGTGCCCTAACACCTACCCTAACCCTACCCCTAACCCTACCTCAACCCTAACCCTAACCCTAACACTAACCCTAACACTAACCCTAAACTTTACCATTTGTTAACCATAACCCTAGCCCCAAACCTAAACCTAACTACAACCCTACTCCTTACCCTAACACGTACACTAATCTTAACCCGTACACTAACACTAACCCAATACCGCACACGTACTTTGACAATAAGACATTTCCATATGCTCAGCTGTAACCTAAACCTTATGCATTCACGAAACTTAACCCCACCCCTAATACTAACCATAACGCCAACCCTACCAATTACCCTAACCCGTACCCTAATCCTAACCTGTAAACCCACACTAAACGCTGCCCTAACACGTACCCTGACCCTAACACTTTTCCGTAACCTCACCTGTAACCTACACCTTACCGTTCGCTAACACTAACCCTAGCCCTAAACCTAGACCAAACCCCAACCGTACACCTTACCCTAACCCGTATGCTAATCCTAAGCCATACACTAACACTGACACGTGTCCTAACACATACACTAACCCTAACACTTTTCTGTACCATCACCTGTACCCTAAACCTGACATTTCGCTAACCCTATCCCTAGCCATAAAGCTAATCCTAACCCAAACCCAACCCTAAACCTTACCCAAAGCGTACCCTAATCCTAACCAGTATACTAATACTAAGCCATGTCCTGACACGTACCCTGACCCTAACACTTTTCCGTACCCTCACCTGTACCCTAAACCTTACCCATTCGCTAACCCTAACCATACCCCTAGCCCTAGCCCTAACCCTAACCCCAACCCTACCCCTTACCCTAACCCGTACCCTAATCCCAACCCATACACTAACATTAACCCATGCCCTAACACGTAACCTGACCCTAACACTTTTCCGTATCCTCTCCTGTACCCTAAATCTTACCGTTCACTAACCCTAACCCTAGCCCTAAACATAACTCTCACACCAACCTCACAGCATACCCTAACCTGTACACTAAACTTAACCCGTACAAAAAAACTAACCCATGCCCTCACATGTACTTTGATGGTAACACGTTTCCGTACGCTCCCGTGTACCGTAAACCTTACCCGTTTGCTATCTCTAACCCTAGCCCTAACCCTAACCATAACAACAACCCTACCCATTTCCCTAACCTGTACCCTAATCCTTACCAGTACACTAACACTAATCAATGCCCTAACACGTACCCTGACCCTAACACTTTTCCATACCCACTCCTGTACCCTAAATCTTACCATTCACTAACCCTAACCCTATGTCTAAACCTAACCCTAACCCCAACCCTACACCTAACCCTAACACGTAACCTAATCCGAATCCGTACACTAACACTAACCTGTGCCCTAACATGAACCCTGACCCTAACTCGTTTCCATAAACTCACCTGTACCCTAAATGTTACCTATTCGCTAACCCTAACCCCAACCCTACACCTAAACATAACCCCAACCCTACACCTTTCCCTAACCCATAACCTAATCCTGACCCGTACACTAACACTAACCCGTGCCCTAACACGTACCCTGACCCTAACACTTTTCTGTATCCACTCCAGTACCCTAAATCTTACCGTTCGCTAAACCTAGCCCTTTCCCTAAACATAACGCTAACACCCACCTTACACCATACACTAACCCATACACTAATCTTACCCCGTACACCAAAATGAAGCAATGCCCTCACATGTACTTTGACACTAACACGTTTCCGTACCCTCCTGTGTACCGACAACCTTACCTGTTCGCTAACACTAACCCTAGGTCTAAGCCTAACACTATCCACAACCCTACACAAAATCCTAAACCGTACCCTAATCCTAATCCGTACAATAACACTAACCTGTGCCCTAACACCAAGCCTGACCCTAACTCGTTTCCATATGCTTACCTGTACCCTGAATGTTACCTATTCGCTAACCCTAACCCTAACCCTAAACCTAACCCTAACCCCAATCCTACACCTTACCCTAATCCGTACTGTAATCCTATCACGTACCCTATACTAATCCGTGCCCTGACACATACATGGACCATAACACGTTTCTGTAACCTCACCTGCACCCTAAACCTTACATTTCGCCAACCCTAACCCTAGCCCTAAAGCTAAATCTAACTCCAACACTACACCTTACCCTAACACGTACACTAATCTTAATCCGTACACTAACACTGACCCATTCCCGCAAATGTATTTTGACCCTAAAATATTTCCGTACCCTCCCCTGTAACCTAAACCTTACCCGGTCGCTAACCCTAACCCTAGCTCTAAATCTAACCCTAACGCCAACCCTACACCTTACCCTAAACAATACCCTAAACCTAAACCGTACACTGACACTAACCAGTGCCCTGAAACGTACCCTGACCCTAACACTTTTCCATACCCTCACCTGCACGCTAAACCTAATCGTTAGGTAACCCTATCTGTAGACTTAAACCTAACCCTAACACCAACCCTACACCCTATTCTAACCCATACCCTATATTTAACCCTAACACTAACCCATGCCCTCACACGTACTTTGACACTAAAACGTCTCCATACACTCACATGTACCATAAGCCTTAACCGTTCACTAAACCTATCCCTAACCCTAACGCCAACCCTAACCATTACCCTAACCCATACCCTAATCCTAACCATACATTAACACTAACACGTTTCCTAACACATAACCTGACCCAAATGCTTTTCCGTACCCTCAACTGTACCCTAAAACTTACCCGTTCACTAACCCTAAGCCTAGCCCTAAACCTAACCCTAACCCCAACCCCACACCTTACCCTAAACTGTACGCTAATCCTGACACGTACACTGACACTAACAGGTGTCCTAACACATACCCTGACTCTAAAAGGTTTCCGTACCCTCACCTGTACCCTGAATCTTACTGGTTCACTAACCGTAACCCTAGCCCTAAACATAACGCTAACACCAACCCTACACCATACCCTAACCCGTACACTAATCTTGACCCGTACACCAAAATTATGCAATGCCATCACACGTACTTTGACACTAACACGTTTCCGTACACTCATGTACCATAAAACTTACCTGTTCGCTAACTCTAACCCTAGCCCTAAACTTAACCCTAACGCCAACCCTACACATTACCCTAACCCGTACCCTAATCCTAACCCATACACTAACACTACACGTGCCCTAACAGGTACCCTGACGATAACAGTTTTCCGTACACTCACCTGTACCCTAAACCATACCGTTTGCTATCCTTAACCCTAGACCTAAACGTAAAGCTAACCCCATCCCTAAACCTTACCCTAACACGTACCCAATCCTAACCAGTACACTAACACTAATCCATGCCTTAACACTTACCCTGACCCTAACACTTTTTCATACCCACACCTGAACCCTAAACCTTACCATTCACTAACCCTAACCCTAGGTCTAAACCTAACCCTAAATGCAACCCCAACCCTACACTTAACCCTAACATGTACCGTAATCCTAATCCTTAAACTAACACTAAGCTGTGCCCTAACACGAACCCTGGCCCTAACGCATTTCCATACGCTCACCTGTACTCAAATGTTACCTATTCGCTAACCCTAACACTAGTCCTAAACATAAACCTAACCCCAACCCTACACCTTACCCTAACCCATACCCTAATCATAACCCATACACTAACACTAACTCGTGCCCTAACACCTACCCTAACCCTACCCCTAACCCTACCCCTAACCCTAACACTAACCCTAACACTAACCCTAAACTTTACCATTTGTTAACCATAACCCTAACCCCAAACCTAAACCTAACTACAACCCTACTCCTTACCCTAACACGTACACTAATCTTAACCCGTACACTAACACTAACCCAATACCGCACACGTACTTTGACAATAAGACATTTCCATATGCTCAGCTGTAACCTAAACCTTACGCATTCACTAAACTTAACCCCACCCCTAACACTAACCATAACGCCAACCCTACCAATTACCCTAACCCGTACCCTAATCCTAACCTGTAAACCCACACTAAATGCTGCCCTAACACGTACCCTGACCCTAACACTTTTCCGTAACCTCACCTGTAACCTACACCTTACCGTTCGCTAACACTAACCCTAGCCCTAAACCTAGACCAAACCCCAACCGTACACCTTACCCTAACCCGTATGCTAATCCTAAGCCATACACTAACACTGACACGTGTCCTAACACATACACTAACCCTAACACTTTTCTGTACCATCACCTGTACCCTAAACCTGACATTTCGCTAACCCTAACCCTAGCCATAAAGCTAATCCTAACCCTAAACCCAACCCTAAACCTTACCCAAAGCGTACCCTAATCCTAACCAGTATACTAATACTAAGCCATGTCCTGACACGTACCCTGACCCTAACACTTTTCCGTACCCTCACCTGTACCCTAAACCTTACCCATTCGCTAACCCTAACCATACCCCTAGCCCTAGCCCTAACCCTAACCCCAACCCTACCCCTTACCCTAACCCGTACCCTAATCCCAACCCATACACTAACATTAACCCATGCCCTAACACGTAACCTGACCCTAACACTTTTCCGTATCCTCTCCTGTACCCTAAATCTTACCGTTCACTAACCCTAACCCTAGCCCTAAACATCACTCTCACACCAACCTCACAGCATACCCTAACCTGTACACTAAACTTAACCCGTACAAAAAAACTAACCCATTCCCTCACATGTACTTTGATGGTAACACGTTTCTGTACGCTCCCGTGTACCGTAAACCTTACCCGTTTGCTATCTTTAACCCTAGCCCTAACCCTAACCATAACAACAACCCTACCCATTTCCCTAACCTGTACCCTAATCCTTACCAGTACACTAACACTAATCAATGCCCTAACACGTACCCTGACCCTAACACTTTTCCATACCCACTCCTGTACCCTAAATCTTACCATTCACTAACCCTAACCCTATGTCTAAACCTAACCCTAACCCCAACCCTACACCTAACCCTAACACGTAACCTAATCCGAATCCGTACACTAACACTAACCTGTGCCCTAACATGAACCCTGACCCTAACTCGTTTCCATAAACTCACCTGTACCCTAAATGTTACCTATTCGCTAACCCTAACCCCAACCCTACACCTAAACATAACCCCAACCCTACACCTTTCCCTAACCCATACCCTAATCCTGACCCGTACACTAACACTAACCCGTGCCCTAACACGTACCCTGACCCTAACACTTTTCCGTATCCTCTCCAGTACCCTAAATCTTACCGTTCGCTAAACCTAGCCCTTTCCCTAAACATAACGCTAACACCCACCTTACACCATACACTAACCCATACACTAATCTTACCCCGTACACCAAAATGAAGCAATGCCCTCACATGTACTTTGACACTAACACGTTTCCGTACCCTCCTGTGTACCGGCAACCTTACCTGTTCGCTAACACTAACCCTAGGTCTAAGCCTAACACTATCCACAACCCTACAAAAAATCCTAAACCGTACCCTAATCCTAATCCGTACAATAACACTAACCTGTGCCCTAACACCAAGCCTGACCCTAACTCGTTTCCATATGCTTACCTGTACCCTGAATGTTACCTATTCGCTAACCCTAACCCTAAACCTAAACCTAACCCTAACCCCAATCCTACACCTTACCCTAATCCGTACTGTAATCCTAACCGGTACCCTATACTAATCCGTGCCCTGACACATACATGGACCATAACACTTTTCTGTAACCTCACCTGTACCCTAAACCTTACATTTCGCCAACCCTAACCCTAGCCCTAAAGCTAAATCTAACTCCAACACTACACCTTACCCTAACACGTACACTAATCTTAACCCGTACACTAACACTGACCCATTCCCGCAAAAGTATTTTGACCCTAAAATATTTACGTACCCTCCCCTGTAACCTAAACCTTACCCGGTCGCTAACCCTAACCCTAGCTCTAAATCTAACCCTAACGCCAACCCTACACCTTACCCTAAACAATACCCTAAACCTAAACCGTACACTGACACTAACCAGTGCCCTGAAACGTACCCTGACCCTAACACTTTTCCATACCCTCACCTGCACGTTAAACCTAATCGTTAGGTAACCCTATCTGTAGACTTAAACCTAACCCTAACACCAACCCTACACCCTATTCTAACCCATACCCTATATTTAACCCTAACACTAACCCATGCCCTCACACGTACTTTCACACTAAAACGTCTCCATACACTCACATGTACCATAAGCCTTAACCGTTCACTAAACCTATCCCTAACCCTAACACCAACCCTAACCATTATCCTAACCCATACCCTAATCCTAACCATACATTAACACTAACATGTTTCCTAACACATAACCTGACCCAAACGCTTTTCCGTACCCTGAACTGTACCCTAAAACTTACCCGTTCACTAACCCTAAGCCTAGCCCTAAACCTAATCCTAACCCCAACCCCACACCTTACCCTAAACTGTACGCTAATCCTGACACGTACACTAACACTAACAGGTGTCGTAACACATACCCTGACTCTAAAAGGTTTCCGTACCCTCACCTGTACCCTAAACCTTACTTGTTCACTAACCATAACCCTAGCCCTAAACATAACGCTAACACCAACCCTACACCATACCCTAACCCGTACACTAATCTTGACCCATACACCAAAATTATGCAATGCCATCACACGTACTTTGACACTAACACGTTTCCGTACACTCATGTACCATAAAACTTACCTGTTCGCTAACTCTAACCCTAGCCCTAAACTTAACCCTAATGCCAACCCTACACATTACCCTAACCCGTACCCTAATCCTAACCCATACACTAACACTACACGTGCCCTAACAGGTACCCTGACCATAACAGTTTTCCGTACACTCACCTGTACCCTAAACCATACCGTTTGCTATCCTTAACCCTAGACCTAAACGTAAAGCTAACCCCATCCCTAAACCTTACCCTAACGAGTACCCAATCCTAACCAGTACACTAACACTAATCCATGCCTTAACACTTACCCTGACCCTAACACTTTTCCATACCCACACCTGAACCCTAAACCTTACCATTCACTAACCCTAACCCTAGGTCTAAACCTAACCCTAAACGCAACCCCAAACCTACACCTAACCCTAACATGTACCGTAATCCTAATCCTTAAACTAACACTAAGCTGTGCCTTAACACGAACCCTGGCCCTAACGCATTTCCATACGCTCACCTGTACTCTAATGTTACCTATTCGCTAACCCTAACACTAGTCCTAAACCTAAAGCTAACCCCAACCCTACACCTTACCCTAACCCATACCCTAATCATAACCAATACACTAACACTAACTCGTGCCTTCACACCTACCCTAACCCTAACCCTAACCCTACCTCAACCCTAACCCTAACCCTAACACTAACCCTAACACTAACCCTAAACTTTACCATTTGTTAACCATAACCCTAGCCCCAAACCTAAACCTAACTACAACCCTACTCCTTACCCTAACACGTACACTAATCTTAACCCGTACACTAACACTAACCCAATACCGCACACGTACTTTGACAATAAGACATTTCCATATGCTCAGCTGTAACCTAAACCTTACGCATTCACTAAACTTAACCCCACCCCTAACACTAACCATAACGCCAACCCTACCAATTACCCTAACCCGTACCCTAATCCTAACCTGTAAACCCACACTAAACGCTGCCCTAACACGTACCCTGACCCTAACACTTTTCCGTAACCTCACCTGTAACCTACACCTTACCGTTCTCTAACACTAACCCTAGCCCTAAACCTAGACCAAACCACAACCGTACACCTTACCCTAACCCGTATGCTAATCCTAAGCCATACACTAACACTGACACGTGTCCTAACACATACACTAACCCTAACACTTTTCTGTACCATCACCTGTACCCTAAACCTGACATTTCGCTAACCCTAACCCTAGCCATAAAGCTAATCCTAACCCTAAACCCAACCCTAAACCTTACCCAAACCGTACCCTAATCCTAACCAGTATACTAATACTAAGCCATGTCCTGACACGTACCCTGACCCTAACACTTTTCCGTACCCTCACCTGTACCCTAAACCTTACCCATTCGCTAACCCTAACCATACCCCTAGCCCTAGCCCTAACCCTAAACCCAACCCTACCCCTTACCCTAACCCGTACCCTAATCCCAACCCATACACTAACATTAACCCATGCCCTAACACGTAACCTGACCCTAACACTTTTCCGTATCCTCTCCTGTACCCTAAATCTTACCGTTCACTAACCCTAACCCTAGCCCTAAACATAACTCTCACACCAACCTCACAGCATACCCTAACCTGTACACTAAACTTAACCCGTACAAAAAAACTAACCCATGCCCTCACATGTACTTTGATGGTAACACGTTTCCGTACGCTCCCGTGTACCGTAAACCTTACCCGTTTGCTATCTCTAACCCTAGCCCTAACCCTAACCATAACAACAACCCTACCCATTTCCCTAACCTGTACCCTAATCCTTACCAGTACACTAACACTAATCAATGCCCTAACACGTACCCTGACCCTAACACTTTTCCATACCCACTCCTGTACCCTAAATCTTACCATTCACTAACCCTAACCCTATGTCTAAACCTAACCCTAACCCCAACCCTACACCTAACCCTAACACGTAACCTAATCCGAATCCGTACACTAACACTAACCTGTGCCCTAACATGAACCCTGACCCTAACTCGTTTCCATAAACTCACCTGTACCCTAAATGTTACCTATTCGCTAACCCTAACCCCAACCCTACACCTAAACATAACCCCAACCCTACACCTTTCCCTAACCCATAACCTAATCCTGACCCGTACACTAACACTAACCCGTGCCCTAACACGTACCCTGACCCTAACACTTTTCTGTATCCTCTCCAGTACCCTAAATCTTACCGTTCGCTAAACCTAGCCCTTTCCCTAAACATAACGCTAACACCCACCTTACACCATACACTAACCCATACACTAATCTTACCCCGTACACCAAAATGAAGCAATGCCCTCACATGTACTTTGACACTAACACGTTTCCGTACCCTCCTGTGTACCGACAACCTTACCTGTTCGCTAACACTAACCCTAGGTCTAAGCCTAACACTATCCACAACCCTACACAAAATCCTAAACCGTACCCTAATCCTAATCCGTACAATAACACTAACCTGTGCCCTAACACCAAGCCTGACCCTAACTCGTTTCCATATGCTTACCTGTACCCTGAATGTTACCTATTCGCTAACCCTAACCCTAACCCTAAACCTAACCCTAACCCCAATCCTACACCTTACCCTAATCCGTACTGTAATCCTAACCCGTACCCTATACTAATCCGTGCCCTGACACATACATGGACCATAACACTTTTCTGTAACCTCACCTGTACCCTAAACCTTACATTTCGCCAACCCTAACCCTAGCCCTAAAGCTAAATCTAACTCCAACACTACACCTTACCCTAACACGTACACTAATCTTAACCCGTACACTAACACTGACCAATTCCCGCAAATGTATTTTGACCCTAAAATATTTCCGTACCCTCCCCTGTAACCTAAACCTTACCCGGTCGCTAACCCTAACCCTAGCTCTAAATCTAACCCTAACGCCAACCCTACACCTTACCCTAAACAATACCCTAAACCTAAACCGTACACTGACACTAACCAGTGCCCTGAAACGTACCCTGACCCTAACACTTTTCCATACCCTCACCTGCACGCTAAACCTAATCGTTAGGTAACCCTATCTGTAGACTTAAACCTAACCCTAACACCAACCCTACACCCTATTCTAACCCGTACCCTATATTTAACCCTAACACTAACCCATGCCCTCACACGTACTTTGACACTAAAACGTCTCCATACACTCACATGTACCATAAGCCTTAACCGTTCACTAAACCTATCCCTAACCCTAACACCAACCCTAACCATTATCCTAACCCATACCCTAATCCTAACCATACATTAACACTAACATGTTTCCTAACACATAACCTGACCCAAACGCTTTTCCATACCCTCAACTGTACCCTAAAACTTACCCGTTCACTAACCCTAAGCCTAGACCTAAACCTAATCCTAACCCCAACCCCACACCTTACCCTAAACTGTACGCTAATCCTGACACGTACACTAACACTAACAGGTGTCGTAACACATACCCTGACTCTAAAAGGTTTCCGTACCCTCACCTGTACCCTAAACCTTACTTGTTCACTAACCATAACCCTAGCCCTAAACATAACGCTAACACCAACCCTACACCATACCCTAACCCGTACACTAATCTTGACCCGTACACCAAAATTATGCAATGCCATCACACGTACTTTGACACTAACACGTTTCCGTACACTCATGTACCATAAAACTTACCTGTTCGCTAACTCTAACCCTAGCCCTAAACTTAAACCTAATGCCAACCCTACACATTACCCTAACCCGTACCCTAATCCTAACCCATACACTAACACTACACGTGCCCTAACAGGTACCCTGACCATAACAGTTTTCCGTACACTCACCTGTACCCTAAACCATACCGTTTGCTATCCTTAACCCTACACCTAAACGTAAAGCTAACCCCATCCCTAAACCTTACCCTAACGCATACCCAATCCTAACCAGTACACTAACACTAATCCGTACCTTAACACTTACCCTGACCCTAACACTTTTCCATACCCACACCTGAACCCTAAATCTTACCATTCACTAACCCTAACCCTAGGTCTAAACCTAACCCTTAACCCCACCCTAACCCTACACCTAATCCTAACATGTACACTAATCCTAATCCTTAACCTTACACTAAGCTGTGCCCTACCACGAACCCTGAACCTAATGCGTTTCCATACGCTCACTTGTTCTCTAATGTTACCTATTCGCTAACCCTAACACTAGACCTAAACCTAAACCTAACCCCAACCCTACTCCTTACCCTAACCCATACCCTAATCATAACCCATACACTAACACTAACTCGTGCCCTAACACCTACCATAACCCTACCCCTAACCCTACCCCTAACCCTAACATTAACCCTAACACTAACCCTAAACTTTACCATTTGTTAACCATAACCCTAGCCCCAAACCTAAAACTAACTACAACCCTACTCCTTACCCTAACACGTACACTAATCTTAACCCGTACACTAACACTAACCCAATACCGCACACGTACTTTGACAATAAGACATTTCCGTACACTCAGTTGTAACCTAAACTTTACCCGTTCACTAAACTTAACCCCACCCCTAACACTAACCATAACGCCAACCCTACCAATTACCCTAACCCGTACCCTAATCCTAACCTGTAAACCCACACTAACCCCTGCCCTAACACGTACCCTGACCCTAGCACTTTTCCGTAACCTCACCTGTACCATACACCTTACCGTTTGCTAACCCTAACCCTAGCCCTAAACCTAGACCAAACCCCAACCGTACACCTTACCCTAACCCGTATGCTAATCCTAAGCCATACACTAACACTGACACGTGTCCTAACACATACACTAACCCTAACACTTTTCTGTACCATCACCTGTACCCTAAACCTGACATTTCGCTAACCCTAACCCTAGCCATAAAGCTAACCCTAACACCAACCCTAAACCTTACCCAAACCGTACCCTAATCCTAACCAGTATACTAATACTAAGCCATGCCCTGACACGTACCCTGACCCTAACACTTTTCTGTACGCTCACCTGTACCCTAAACCTTACCCATTCGCTAACCCTAACCCTAGCCCTAGCCCTAGCCCTAACCCTATCCCCAAACCTAAACCTTACCCTAACCCGTACCCTAATCCCAACCCATACACTAACATTAACCCATGCCCTAACACGTACCCTGACCCTAACACTTTTCTGTATCCTCTCCTGTACCCTAAATCTTACCGTTCGCTAACCCTAACCCTAGCCCTAAACATAACTCTCACACCAACCTCACAGCATACCCTAACCCGTACACAAAACTTAACCCGTACAAAAAAAACTAACCCATGCTCTCACATGTACTTTGATGGTAACACGTTTGCGTACGCGCCCATGTACCGTAGAACTTACCCGTTTGCTAACTCTAACCCTAGCCCTAACCCTAACCATAACAACAACCCTACCCATTTCCCTAACCTCTACCCTAATCCTTACCCGTACACTAACACTAATCCATGCCCTAACACGTACCCTGACCCTAACACTTTCCCATACCCACTCCTGTACCCTAAATCTTAGCATTCACTAACCCTAACCCTATGTCTAAACCTAACCCTAACCCCAAACCTACACCTAACCCTAACACGTACCCTAATCCAAATCCGTACACTAACACTAACCTGTGCCCTAACATGAACCCTGACCCTAACTCGTTTCCTTAAGCTCACCTGTACCCTAAATGTTACCTATTCGCTAACCCTAACCCCAACCATACACCTAAACATAACCCCAACCCTACACCTTTCCCTAACCCATACCCTAATCCTAACCCGTACACGAACTCTAACCCATGCCCTAACATGTACCCTGACCCTAACACTTTTCCGTATCATCTCCTGTACCCTAAATCTTACCGTTCACTAACCCTAACCATAGCCTTAAACATAACTCTCACACCAACCTCACAGCATACCCTAACCCGTACACTAAACTTAACCCGTACAAATAAACTAACCCATGCCCTCACATGTACTCTGACGGTAACACGTTTCCGTATGCTCCCGTGTACCGTAAACCTTACCCGTTTGCTAACTCTAACCCTAGCCCTAACCCTAACCATAACAACAACCCTACACATTTCCCTAACCTGTACCCTAATCCTTACCCATACACTAACACTAATCAATGCCCTAACACGTACCGTGACCCTAACACTTTTCCATACCCACTCCTGTACCCTAAATCTTACCATTCACTAACCCTAACCCTATGTCTAAACCTAAAGCTAACACCAACCCTACACCTAACCCTAGCACGTACCCTAATCCGAATCCGTACACTAACACTAACCTGTGCCCTAACATGAACCCTGACCCTAACTCGTTTCCATAAGCTCACCTGTACCTTAAATGTTACCTATTCGCTAACCCTAACCCCATCCCTACATCTAAACATAACCCCAACCCTACACCTTTCCCTAACCCATACCCTAATCCTGACCCGTAAACTAACACTAACCCGTGCCCTAACACGTACCCTGACCCTAACACTTTTCCGTATCCTCTCCAGTACCCTAAATCTTACCGTTCGCTAAACCTAGCCCTTTCCCTAAACATAATGCTAACACCCACCTTACACAATACACTAACCCATACACTAATCTTACCCCGTACCCCAAAATGAAGCAATGCCCTCACATGTACTTTGACACTAACACGTTTCCGTACCCTCCTGTGTACTGACAACTTTACCTGTTCTCTAACACTAACCCTAGGTGTAAGCCTAACACTATCCACAACCCTACACAAAATCTTAACCCGTACCCTAATCCTAATCCGTACAATAACACTAACCTGTGCCCTAACACCAAGCCTGACCCTAACTCGTTTCCATATGCTTACCTGTACCCTGAATGTTACCTATTCGCTAACCCTAACCCTAACCCTAAACCTAACCCTAACCCCAATCCTACACCTTACCCTAATCCGTACTGTAATCCTAACCCGTACCCTATACTAATCCGTGCCCTGACACATACATGGACCATAACACTTTTCTGTAACCTCACCTGTACCCTAAACCTTACATTTCACCAACCCTAACCCTAGCCCTAAAGCTAAATCTAACTCCAACACTAAACCTTACCCTAACACGTACACTAATCTTAACCCGTACACTAACACTGACCCATTCCCGCAAATGTATTTTGACCCTAAAACATTTCCGTACCCTCCCCTGTAACCTAAACCTTACCCGGTCGCTAACCCTAACCCTAGCTCTAAATCTAACCCTAACGCCAACCCTACAGCTTACCCAAACAATACCCTGAACCTAAACCGTACACTGACACTAACCAGTGCCCTGAAACGTACCCTGACCCTAACACTTTTCCATACCCTCACCTGCACGCTAAACCTAATCGTTAGGTAACCCTAACTGTAGACTTAAACCTAACCCTAACACCAACCCTACACCCTATTCTAACCCGTACCCTATATTTAACCCTAACACTAACCCATGCCCTCACACGTACTTTGACACTAAAACGTCTCCATACACTCACATGTACCATAAGCCTTAACCGTTCACTAAACCTATCCCTAAACCTAACGCCAGCCCTAAACATTACCCTAACCCATACCCTAATCCTAACAATACATTAACACTAACACGTTTCCTAACACATAAACTGACCCCAATGCTTTTCCGTACCCTCAACTGAAACCTAAAACTTACCCGTTCACTAACCCTAAGCCTAGCCCTAAACCTAACCCTAACCCCAACCACATACCTTACCCTAAACTGTATGCTAATCCTGACACTTACACTAACACTAACAGGTGTCCTAACACATACCCTGACTCTAAAAGTTTTCCGTACCCTCACCTGTACCCTAAACCTTACTCGTTCACTAACCGTAAACCTAGCCCTAAACATAACGCTAACACCAACCCTACACCATACCCTAACCCGTACACTAATCTTGACCCGTACACCAAAATTATGCATTGCCATCACACGTACTTTGACACTAACACGTTTCCGTACACTCATGTACCATAAAACTTACCTGTTCGCTAACTCTAACCCTAGCCCTAAACTTAACCCTAACGCCAACCCTACACATTACCCTAACCCGTACCCTAATCCTAACCCATACACTAACACTACACATGTCCTAACAGGTACCCTGGCCGTAACAGTTTTCCGTACACTCACCTGTACCCTAAACCATACCGTTTGCTATCCTTAACCCTAGACCTAAACGTAAAGCTAACCCCATCCCTAAACCTTACCATAACGCATACCCAATCCTAACCAGTACACTAACACTAATCCGTGCCTTAACACTTACTCTGACCCTAACACTGTTCCATACCCACACCTGAACCCTAAACCTTACCATTCACTAACCCTAACCCTAGGTCTAAACCTAACCCTAAACCCCACCCCAACCCTACACCTAACCCTAACATGTACACTAATCCTAATCCTTAAACTAACACTAAGCTGTGCCCTAACACGAAACCTGACCCTAACGCGTTTCCATACACTCACTTGTACTCTAATGTTACCTATTCGCTAACCCTAACACTAGACCTAAACCTAAACCTAAACCCAACCCTACACCTTACCCTAACCCATACCCTAATCATAACCCATACACTATCACTAACTCGTGCCCTAACACCTAACCTAACCCTACCCCTAACCCTACCCCTAACCCTACCCCTAACCCTAACATTAACCCTAACACTAACCCTAAACTTTACAATTTGTTAACCGTAACCCTAGCCCCAAACCTAAACCTAACTACAACCCTACTCCTTACCATAACACGTATACTAATCTTAACCCGTACACTAACACTAACCCAATACCGCACACATACTTTGACAATAAGACATTTCCGTACACTCAGTTGTAACCTAAACCTTACCCGTTCACTAAACTTAACCCCTCCCCTAACACTAACCATAACGCCAACCCTACCAATTACCCTAACCCGTACCCTAATCCTAACCTGTAAACCCACACTAACCCCTGCCCTAACACGTACCCTGACCCTAACACTTTTCCGTATCCTCTCCTGTACCCTAAATCTTACCGTTCGCTAACCCTAACCATAGCCTTAAACATAACTCTCACACCAACCTCACAGCATACCCTAACCCGTACACTAAACTTAACCCGTACAAAAAAACTAACCCATGCCATCACATGTACTCTGACGGTAACACGTTTCCGTATGCTCCCGTGTACCGTAAACCTTACCCGTTTTCTAACTCTAACCCTAGCCCTAACCCTAACCATAACAACAACCCTACACATTTCCCTAACCTGTACCCTAATCCTTACCCGTACACTAACACTAATCAATGCCCTAACACGTACCCTGACCCTAACACTTTTCCATACCCACTCCTGTACCCTAAATCTTACCATTCACTAACCCTAACCCTATGTCTAAACCTAAAGCTAACCCCAACCCTACACCTAACCCTAACACGTACCCTAATCCGAATCCGTACACTAACACTAACCTGTGCCCTAACATGAACCCTGACCCTAACTCGTTTCCATAAGCTCACCTGTACCCTAAATGTTACCTATTCGCTAACCCTAACCCCAACCCTACACCTAAACATAACCCCAACCCTACACCTTTCCCTAAACCATACCCTAATCCTGACCTGTAAACTAACACTAACCCGTGCCCTAACACGTACCCTGACCCTAACACTTTTCCGTATCCTCTCCAGTACCCTAAATCTTACCGTTCGCTAAACCTAGCCCTTTCCCTAAACATAACGCTAACACCCACCTTACACCATACACTAACCCATACACTAATCTTACCCCGTACACCAAAATGAAGCAATGCCCTCACATGTACTTTGACACTAACACGTTTCCGTACCCTCCTGTGTACCGACAACCTTACCTGTTCGCTAACACTAACCCTAGGTCTAAGCCTAACACTATCCACAATCCTACACAAAATCCTAAGCCGTACCCTAATCCTAATCCGTACAATAACACTAACCTGTGCCCTAACACCAAGCCTGACCCTAACTCGTTTCCATATGCTTACCTGTACCCTGAATGTTACCTATTCGCTAACCCTAACCCTAACCCTAAACCTAACCCTAACCCCAATCCTACACCTTACCCTAATCCGTACTGTAATCCTAACCCGTACCCTATACTAATCCGTGCCCTGACACATGCATGGACCATAACACTTTTCTGTAACCTCACCTGTACCCTACACCTTACATTTCGCCAACTCTAAGCCTAGCCCTAAAGCTAAATCTAACACCAACCCTACACCTTACCCTAACACGTACACTAATCTTAACCCGTACACTAACACTGACCCATTCCCGCAAATGTATTTTGACCCTAAAACATTTCCGTACCCTCCCCTGTAACCTAAACCTTACCCGGTCGCTAACCCTAACCCTAGCTCTAAATCTAACCCTAACGCCAACCCTACACCTTACCCTAAACAATACCCTAAACCTAAACCGTACACTGACACTAACCAGTGCCCTGAAACGTACCCTGACCCTAACACTTTTCCATACCCTCACCTGCACGCTAAACCTAATCGTTAGGTAACCCTAACGATAGACTTAAACCTAACCCTAACACCAACCCTACACCCTATTCTAACCCGTACCCTATATTTAAACCTAACACTAACCCATGCCCTCACACGTACTTTGACACTAAAACGTCTCCATACACTCACATGTACCATAAGCCTTAACCGTTCACTAAACCTATCCCTAACCCTAACGCCAACCCTAACCATTACCCTAACCCATACCCTAATCCTAACCATACATTAACTCTAACACGTTTCCTAACACAAAACCTGACCCAAATGCTTTTCCGTACCCTCACCTGTACCCTAAAACTTACCCGTTCACTAACCCTAAGCCTAGCCCTAAACCTAACCCTAACCCCAACCCCACACCTTACCCTAAACTGTACGCTAATCCTGACACGTACACTGACACTAACAGGTGTCCTAACACATACCCTGACTCTAAAAGGTTTCCGTACCCTCACCTGTACCCTGAACCTTACTGGTTCACTAACCGCAACCCTAGCCCTAAACATAACGCTAACACCAACCCTACACCATACCCTAAACCGTACACTGATCTTGACCCGTACAACAAAATTATGCAATGCCATCACACGTACTTTGACACTAACACGTTTCCGTACACTCATGTACCATAAAACTTACCTGTTCGCTAACTCTAACCCTAGCCCTAAACTTAACCCTAACGCCAACCCTACACATTACCCTAACCCGTACCCAAATCCTAACCCATACACTAACACTACACGTGCCCTAACAGGTACCCTGACCATAACAGTTTTCCGTACACTCACCTGTACCCTAAACCATACCGTTTGCTATCCTTAACCCTAGACCTAAACGTAAAGCTAACCCCATCCCTAAACCTTACCCTAACGCGTACCCAATCCTAACCAGTACACTAACACTAATCCGTGCCTTAACACTTACCCTGACCCTAACACTTTTCCATACCCACACCTGAACCCTAAACCTTACCATTCACTAACCCTAACCCTAGGTCTAAACCTAACCCTAAACGCAACCCCAACCCTACACCTAACCCTAACATGTACCGTAATCCTAATCCTTAAACTAACACTAAGCTGTGCCCTAACACGAACCCTGGCCCTAACGCATTTCCATACTCTCACCTGTACTCTAATGTTAACTATTCGCTGACCCTAACACTAGCCCTAAACCTAAACCTAACCCCTACCCTACACCTTACCCTAACCCATACCCTAATCATAACCCATACACTAACACTAACTCGTGCCCTAACACCTACCCTAACCCTACCCCTAACCCTACCCCTAACCCTAACCCTAACCCTAACACTAACCCTAACACTAACCCTAAACTTTACCATTTGTTAACCATAACCCTAGCCCCAAACCTAAACCTAACTACAACCCTACTCCTTACCCTAACACGTACACTAATCTTAACCCGTACAATAACACTAAACCAATACCACACACGTACTTTGACAATAAGACATTTCCATAAGATCTGCTGTAACCTAAACCTTACGCGTTCACTAAACTTAACCCCACCCCTAACACTAACCATAACGCCAACCCTACCAATTACCCTAACCCGTACCCTAATCCTAACCTATAAACCCACACTAAACCCTGCCCTAGCACGTACCCAGACCCTAACACTTTTCCGTAACCTCACCTGTAACCTACACCTTACCGGTAGCTAACACTAACCCTAGCCCTAAACCTAGACCAAACCCCAACCGTACACCTTACCCTAACCCGTATGCTAATCCTAAGCCATACATTAACACTGACACGTGTCCTAACACATACACTAACCCTAACACTTTTCTGTACCATCACCTGTACCCTAAACCTGACATTTCGCTAACCCTAACCCTAGACATAAAGCTAACCCTAACCCTAACCCCAACCCTAAACCTTACCCAAACCGTACCCTAATCCTAACCAGTATACTAATACTAAGCCATGTCCTGACACGTACCCTGACCCTATCACTTTTCCGTACCCTCACTTGTACGCTAAACCTTACCCATTCGTTAACCCTAACCCTAGCCCTAGCCCTAGCCCTAACCCTAACCCCAACCCTACCCCTTACCCTCACCCGTACCCTAATCCCAACCCATACACTAACATTAACCCATGCCCTAACACGTACCCTGACCCTAACACTTTTCCATATCCTCTCCTGTACCCTAAATCTTACCGTTCGCTAACCCTAACCCTAGCCCTAAACATAACTCTCACACCAACCTCACAGCAAACCCTAACCTGTACACTAAACTTAACCCGTACAAAAAAACTAACCCATGCCCTCACATGTACTTTTACGGTAACACGTTTCCGTACGCTCCCGTGTACCGTAAACCTTACCCGTTTGCTAACTCTAACCCTAGCCCTTACCCTAACCATAACAACAACCCTACACATTTCCCTAACCTGTACCCTAATCCTTACCCGTACACTAACACTAATCAATGCCCTAACACGTACCCTGACCCTAACACTTTTCCATACCCACTCCTGTACCCTAAATCTTACCATTCACTAACCCTAACCCTATGTCTAAACCTAAAGCTAACACCAACCGTACACCTAACCCTAACACGTACCCTAATCCGAATCCGTACACTAACACTAACCTGTGCCTTAACATGATCCCTGACCCTAACTCGTTTCCATAAGCTCACCTGTACCCTAAATGTTACCTATTCGCTAACCCTAACCCCCAAACTACAACTAAACATAACCCCAACCCTACACCTTTCCCTAAACCATACCCTAATCCTGACCCGTACACTAACACTAACCCGTGCCCTAACACGTACCCTGACCCTAACACTTTTCCGTATCCTCTCCAGTACCCTAAATCTTACCGTTCGCTAAACCTAGCCCTTTCCCTAAACATAACGCTAACACCCACCTTACACCATACACTAACCCATACACTAATCTTACCCCGTACACCAAAATGAAGCAATGCCCTCACATGTACTTTGACACTAACACGTTTCCGTACCCTCCTGTGTACCAACAACCTTACCTGTTCGCTAACACTAACCCTAGGTCTAAGCCTAACACTATCCACAACCCTACACAAAATCCTAAGCTGTACCCTAATCCTAATCCGTACAATAACACTAACCTGTGCCCTAACACCAAGCCTGACCCTAACTCGTTTCCATATGCTTACCTGTACCCTGAATGTTACCTATTCGCTAACCCTAACCCTAACCCTAAACCTAACCCTAACCCCAATCCTACACCTTACCCTAATCCGTACTGTAATCCTAACCCGTACCCTATACTAATCCAAGCCCTGACACATACATGGACCATAACACTTTTCTGTAACCTCACCTGTACCCTAAACCTTACATTTCGCCTACCCTAACCCTAGCCCTAAAGCTAAATCTAACTCCAACACTACACCTTACCCTAACACGTACACTAATCTTAACCCGTACACTAACACTGACCCATTCCCGCAAATGTATTTTGACCCTAAAACATTTCCCTACCCTCCCCTGTAACCTAAACCTTACCCGGTCGCTAACCCTAACCCTAGCTCTAAATCTAACCCTAACGCCAACACTACACCTTACCCTAAACAATACCCTAAACCTAAACCGTACACTGACACTAACCAGTGCCCTGAAATGTACCCTGACCCTAACACTTTTCCATACTCTCACCTGCACGCTAAACCTACTCGTTAGGTAACCCTAACTGTAGACTTAAACCTAACCCTAACACCAACCCTACACCCTATTCTAACCCGTACCCTATATTTAACCCTAACACTAACCCATGCCCTCACACGTACTTTGACACTAAAACGTCTCCATACACTCACATGTACCATAAGCCTTAACCGTTCACTAAACCTATCCCTAACCCTAACGCCAACCCTAACCATTACCCTAACCCATACCCTAATCCTAACAATACATTAACACTAACACGTTTCCTAACACATAACCTGACCCAAATGCTTTTCCGTACCCTCAAGTGAACCCTAAAACTTACCCGTTCACTAACCCTAAGCCTAGCCCTAAACCTAACCCTAACCCCAACCCCACACCTTACCCTAAACTGTACGCTAATCCTGACACGAACACTAACACTAACAGGTGTCCTAACACATACCCTGACTCTAAAAGTTTTCCGTACCCTCACCTGTACCCTAAACCTTACTCGTTCACTAACCGTAACCCTAGCCCTAAACATAACGCTAACACCAACCCTACACCATACCCTAACCTTTACACTAATCTTGACCCGTACACCAAAGTTATGCAATGCCATCACATGTACTTTGACACTAACACGTTTCTGTACACTAGTGTACCATAAAACTTACCTGTTCGCTAACTCTAACCCTAGCCCTAAACTTAACCCTAACGCCAACCCTACACATTATCCTAACACGTAACCTAATCCTAACCCATACACTAACACTACACGTGCCCTAACAAGTACCCTGACTGTAACAGTTTTCCGTACACTCACCTGTACCCTAAACCATACCGTTTGCTATCCTTAACCCTAGACCTAAACGTAAAGCTAACGCCATCCCTAAACCTTACCCTAACGCATACCCAATCCTAACAAGTACACTAACACTAATCCGTGCCTTAACACTTACCCTGACCCTAACGCTTTTCCATACCCACACCTGAACCCTAAACCCTACCATTCACTAACCCTAACCCTAGGTCTAAACCTAACCCTAAACCCAACCCCAACCCTACACCTAACCCTAACATGTACCCTAATCCTAATCCTTAAACTAACACTAAGCTGTGCCCTAACACGAACCCTGACCCTAACGCGTTTCCATACGCTCACCTGTACTCTAATGTTACCTATTCGCTAACCCTGACACTAGCCCTAAACCTAAACCTAACCCCAACCCTACACCTTACCCTAACCCATACCCTAATCATAACCCATACACTAACACTAACTCGTGCCCTAACACCTACCCTAACCCTACCCCTAACCCTACCCCTAACCCTAACACTAACCCTACCACTAACCCTAAACTTTACCATTTGTTAACCATAACCCTAGCCCCAAACCTAAACCTAACTACAACCCTACTCCTTACCCTAACACGTACACTAATCTTAACCCGTACACTAACACTAACCCAATACCGCACACGTACTTTGACAATAAGACATTTCCATATGCTCAGCTGTAACCTAAACCTTAGGTGTTCACTAAACTTAACCCCACCCCTAACACAAACCATAACGCCAACCCTACCAATTACCCTAACCCGTACCCTAATCCTAACCTGTAAACCCACACTCAAACCTGCCCTAACACGTACCCTGACCCTAACACTTTTCCGTGACCTCACCTGTAACCTACACCTTACCGTTCGCTAACCCTAACCCTAGCCCTAAACCTAGACCAAACCCCAACCGTACACCTTACCCTAACCCGTATGCTAATCCTAAGCCATACACTAACACTGACACGTGTCCTAACACATACACTAACCCTAACACTTTTCTGTACCATCACCTGTACCCTAAACCTGACATTTCGCTAACCCTAACCCTAGCCATAAAGCTAACCCTAACCCTAACCCCAACCCTAAACCTTACCCAATCCGTACCCTAATCCTAACCAGTATGCTAATACTAAGCCATGTCCTGACACGTACCCTGACCCTAACACTTTTCCGTACCCTCACCTGTACCCTAAACCTTACCCATTCGATAACCCTAACCCTAGCCCTAGCCCTAGCCCTAACCCTAACCCCAACCCTACACCTTACCCTCACCCGTACCCTAATCCCGACCCATACACTAACATTAACCCATGCCCTAACACGTACCCTGACCCTAACACTTTTCCGTATCCTCTCCTGTACCCTAAATCTTACCGTTCGCTAACCCTAACCCTAACCCTAAACATAACTCTCACACCAACCTCACAGCATACCCTAACCCGTACACTAAACTTAACCCGTACAAAAAAACTAACCCATGCCCTCACATGTACTGTGACGGTAACATGTTTCCGTACGCTCCCGTGTACCGTAAACCTTACCCGTTTGCTAACTCTAACCCTAGCCCTAACCCTAACCATAACAACAACCCTACATATTTCACTAACCTGTACCCTAATCCTTACCCGTACACTAACACTAACCCGTGCCCTAACACGTACCCTGACCCTAACACTTTTCCGCACCCTCACCTGTACACTAAACCTTACCCATTCGCTAACCCTATCCCTAGCCCTAACACTAACCCCAACCCTACCCCTTACCCTAACCCGTACCCTAATCCCAACCCATACACTAACATTAACCCATGCCCTAACACGTACCCTGACCCTAACACTTTTCCGTATCCTCTCCTGTACCCTAAATCTTACCATTCGCTAACCCTAACCCTAGCCCTAAACATAACTCTCACACCAACCTCACAGCATATCCTAACCCGTACACTAAACTTAACCCGTACAAAAAAACTAACCCATGCCCTCACATGTACTTTGATGGTAACACGTTTCCGTACGCTCCCGTGTACCGTAAACCATACGCGTTTTCTAACTCTAACCCTAACCATAACAACAACCCTACCCATTTCCCTAACCTGTACCCTAATCCTTACCCGTACACTAACACTAATCCATGCCCTAACACGTACCCTGACCCTAACACTTTTCCATACCCACTCCTGTACCCTAAATCTTACCATTCACTAACCCTAACCCTATGTCTAAACCTAACCCTAACCCCAACCCTACACCTAACCCTAACACGTACCCTAATCCGAATCCGTACACTAACACTAACCTGTGCCCTAACATGAACCCTGACCCTAACTCGTTTCCATAAGCTCACCTGTACCCTAAATGTTACCTATTCGCTAACCCTAACCCCAACCATACACCTAAACATAACCCCAACCCTACACCTTTCCCTAACCCATACCCTAATCCTAACCCGTACACGAACTCTAACCCATGCCCTAACATGTACCCTGACCCTAACACTTTTCCGTATCATCTCCTGTACCCTAAATCTTACCTTTCACTAACCCTAACCATAGCCTTAAACATAACTCTCACACCAACCTCACAGCATACCCTAACCCGTACACTAAACTTAACCCGTACAAATAAACTAACCCATGCCCTCACATGTACTCTGACGGTAACACGTTTCCGTATGCTCCCGTGTACCGTAAACCTTACCCGTTTGCTAACTCTAACCCTAGCCCTAACCCTAACCATAACAACAACCCTACACATTTCCCTAACCTGTACCCTAATCCTTACCCATACACTAACACTAATCAATGCCCTAACACGTACCGTGACCCTAACACTTTTCCATACCCACTCCTGTACCCTAAATCTTACCATTCACTAACCCTAACCCTATGTCTAAACCTAAAGCTAACACAAACCCTACACCTAACCCTAGCACGTACCCTAAACCGAATCCGTACACTAACACTAACCTGTGCCCTAACATGAACCCTGACCCTAACTCGTTTCCATAAGCTCACCTGTACCTTAAATGTTACCTATTCGCTAACCCTAACCCCATCCCTACATCTAAACATAACCCCAACCCTACACCTTTCCCTAACCCATACCCTAATCCTGACCCGTAAACTAACACTAACCCGTGCCCTAACACGTACCCTGACCCTAACACTTTTCCGTATCCTCTCCAGTACCCTAAATCTTACCGTTCGCTAAACCTAGCCCTTTCCCTAAACATAATGCTAACACCCACCTTACACAATACACTAACCCATACACTAATCTTACCCCGTACACCAAAATGAAGCAATGCCCTCACATGTACTTTGACACTAACACGTTTCCGTACCCTCCTGTGTACTGACAACTTTACCTGTTCTCTAACACTAACCCTAGGTGTAAGCCTAACACTATCCACAACCCTACACAAAATCCTAACCCGTACCCTAATCCTAATCCGTACAATAACACTAACCTGTGCCCTAACACCAAGCCTGACCCTAACTCGTTTCCATATGCTTACCTGTACCCTGAATGTTACCTATTCGCTAACCCTAACCCTAACCCTAAACCTAACCCTAACCCCAATCCTACACCTTACCCTAATCCGTACTGTAATCCTAACCCGTACCCTATACTAATCCGTGCCCTGACACATACATGGACCATAACACTTTTCTGTAACCTCACCTGTACCCTAAACCTTACATTTCACCAACCCTAACCCTAGCCCTAAAGCTAAATCTAACTCCAACACTAAACCTTACCCTAACACGTACACTAATCTTAACCCGTACACTAACACTGACCCATTCCCGCAAATGTATTTTGACCCTAAAACATTTCCGTACCCTCCCCTGTAACCTAAACCTTACCCGGTCGCTAACCCTAACCCTAGCTCTAAATCTAACCCTAACGCCAACCCTACAGCTTACCCAAACAATACCCTGAACCTAAACCGTACACTGACACTAACCAGTGCCCTGAAACGTACCCTGACCCTAACACTTTTCCATACCCTCACCTGCACGCTAAACCTAATCGTTAGGTAACCCTAACTGTAGACTTAAACCTAACCCTAACACCAACCCTACACCCTATTCTAACCCGTACCCTATATTTAACCCTAACACTAACCCATGCCCTCACACGTACTTTGACACTAAAACGTCTCCATACACTCACATGTACCATAAGCCTTAACCGTTCACTAAACCTATCCCTAAACCTAACGCCAGCCCTAAACATTACCCTAACCCATACCCTAATCCTAACAATACATTAACACTAACACGTTTCCTAACACATAAACTGACCCCAATGCTTTTCCGTACCCTCAACTGAACCCTAAAACTTACCCGTTCACTAACCCTAAGCCTAGCCCTAAACCTAACCCTAACCCCAACCACATACCTTACCCTAAACTGTATGCTAATCCTGACACTTACACTAACACTAACAGGTGTCCTAACACATACCCTGACTCTAAAAGTTTTCCGTACCCTCACCTGTACCCTAAGCCTTACTCGTTCACTAACCGTAAACCTAGCCCTAAACATAACGCTAACACCAACCCTACACCATACCCTAACCCGTACACTAATCTTGACCCGTACACCAAAATTATGCATTGCCATCACACGTACTTTGACACTAACACGTTTCCGTACACTCATGTACCATAAAACTTACCTGTTCGCTAACTCTAACCCTAGCCCTAAACTTAACCCTAACGCCAACCCTACACATTACCCTAACCCGTACCCTAATCCTAACCCATACACTAACACTACACATGTCCTAACAGGTACCCTGGCCGTAACAGTTTTCCGTACACTCACCTGTACCCTAAACCATACCGTTTGCTATCCTTAACCCTAGACCTAAACGTAAAGCTAACCCCATCCCTAAACCTTACCATAACGCATACCCAATCCTAACCAGTACACTAACACTAATCCGTGCCTTAACACTTACTCTGACCCTAACACTGTTCCATACCCACACCTGAACCCTAAACCTTACCATTCACTAACCCTAACCCTAGGTCTAAACCTAACCCTAAACCCCACCCCAACCCTACACCTAACCCTAACATGTACACTAATCCTAATTCTTAAACTAACACTAAGCTGTGCCCTAACACGAAACCTGACCCTAACGCGTTTCCATACACTCACTTGTACTCTAATGTTACCTATTCGCTAACCCTAACACTAGACCTAAACCTAAACCTAAACCCAACCCTACACCTTACCCTAACCCATACCCTAATCATAACCCATACACTATCACTAACTCGTGCCCTAACACCTAACCTAACCCTACCCCTAACCCTACCCCTAACCCTACCCCTAACCCTAACATTAACCCTAACACTAACCCTAAACTTTACAATTTGTTAACCGTAACCCTAGCCCCAAACCTAAACCTAACTACAACCCTACTCCTTACCCTAACACGTATACTAATCTTAACCCGTACACTAACACTAACCCAATACCGCACACATACTTTGACAATAAGACATTTCCGTACACTCAGTTGTAACCTAAACCTTACCCGTTCACTAAACTTAACCCCACCCCTAACACTAACCATAACGCCAACCCTACCAATTACCCTAACCCGTACCCTAATCCTAACCTGTAAACCCACACTAACCCCTGCCCTAACACGTACCCTGACCCTAACACTTTTCCGTATCCTCTCCTGTACCCTAAATCTTACCGTTCGCTAACCCTAACCATAGCCTTAAACATAACTCTCACACCAACCTCACAGCATACCCTAACCCGTACACTAAACTTAACCCGTACAAAAAAACTAACCCATGCCCTCACATGTACTCTGACGGTAACACGTTTCCGTATGCTCCCGTGTACCGTAAACCTTACCCGTTTTCTAACTCTAACCCTAGCCCTAACCCTAACCATAACAACAACCCTACACATTTCCCTAACCTGTACCCTAATCCTTACCCGTACACTAACACTAATCAATGCCCTAACACGTACCCTGACCCTAACACTTTTCCATACCCACTCCTGTACCCTAAATCTTACCATTGACTAACCCTAACCCTATGTCTAAACCTAAAGCTAACCCCAACCCTACACCTAACCCTAACACGTACCCTAATCCGAATCCGTACACTAACACTAACCTGTGCCCTAACATGAACCCTGACCCTAACTCGTTTCCATAAGCTCACCTGTACCCTAAATGTTACCTATTCGCTAACCCTAACCCCAACCCTACACCTAAACATAACCCCAACCCTACACCTTTCCCTAACCCATACCCTAATCCTGACCCGTAAACTAACACTAACCCGTGCCCTAACACGTACCCTGACCCTAACACTTTTCCGTATCCTCTCCAGTACCCTAAATCTTACCGTTCGCTAAACCTAGCCCTTTCCCTAAACATAACGCTAACACCCACCTTACACCATACACTAACCCATACACTAATCTTACCCCGTACACCAAAATGAAGCAATGCCCTCACATGTACTTTGACACTAACACGTTTCCGTACCCTCCTGTGTACCGACAACCTTACCTGTTCGCTAACACTAACCCTAGGTCTAAGCCTAACACTATCCACAATCCTACACAAAATCCTAAGCCGTACCCTAATCCTAATCCGTACAATAACACTAACCTGTGCCCTAACACCAAGCCTGACCCTAACTCGTTTCCATATGCTTACCTGTACCCTGAATGTTACCTATTCGCTAACCCTAACCCTAACCCTAAACCTAACCCTAACCCCAATCCTACACCTTACCCTAATCCGTACTGTAATCCTAACCCGTACCCTATACTAATCCGTGCCCTGACACATGCATGGACCATAACACTTTTCTGTAACCTCACCTGTACCCTACACCTTACATTTCGCCAACCCTAAGCCTAGCCCTAAAGCTAAATCTAACACCAACCCTACACCTTACCCTAACACGTACACTAATCTTAACCCGTACACTAACACTGACCCATTCCCGCAAATGTATTTTGACCCTAAAACATTTCCGTACCCTCCCCTGTAACCTAAACCTTACCCGGTCGCTAACCCTAACCCTAGCTCTAAATCTAACCCTAACGCCAACCCTACACCTTACCCTAAACAATACCCTAAACCTAAACCGTACACTGACACTAACCAGTGCCCTGAAACGTACCCTGACACTAAAACTTTTCCATACCCTCACCTGCACGCTAAACCTAATCGTTAGGTAATCCTAACGATAGACTTAAACCTAACCCTAACACCAACCCTACACCCTATTCTAACCCGTACCCTATATTTAACCCTAACACTAACCCATGCCCTCACACGTACTTTGACACTAAAACGTCTCCATACACTCACATGTACCATAAGCCTTAACCGTTCACTAAACCTATCCCTAACCCTAACGCCAACCCTAACCATTACCCTAACCCATACCCTAATCCTAACCATACATTAACTCTAACACGTTTCCTAACACAAAACCTGACCCAAATGCTTTTCCGTACCCTCACCTGTACCCTAAAACTTACCCGTTCACTAACCCTAAGCCTAGCCCTAAACCTAACCCTAACCCCAACCCCACACCTTACCCTAAACTGTACGCTAATCCTGACACGTACACTGACACTAACAGGTGTCCTAACACATACCCTGACTCTAAAAGGTTTCCGTACCCTCACCTGTACCCTGAACCTTACTGGTTCACTAACCGCAACCCTAGCCCTAAACATAACGCTAACACCAACCCTACACCATACCCTAAACCGTACACTGATCTTGACCCGTACAACAAAATTATGCAATGCCATCACACGTACTTTGACACTAACACGTTTCCGTACACTCATGTACCATAAAACTTACCTGTTCGCTAACTCTAACCCTAGCCCTAAACTTAACCCTAACGCCAACCCTACACATTACCCTAACCCGTACCCAAATCCTAACCCATACACTAACACTACACGTGCCCTAACAGGTACCCTGACCATAACAGTTTTCCGTACACTCACCTGTACCCTAAACCATACCGTTTGCTATCCTTAACCCTAGACCTAAACGTAAAGCTAACCCCATCCCTAAACCTTACCCTAACGCGTACCCAATCCTAACCAGTACACTAACACTAATCCGTGCCTTAACACTTACCCTGACCCTAACACTTTTCCATACCCACACCTGAACCCTAAACCTTACCATTCACTAACCCTAACCCTAGGTCTAAACCTAACCCTAAACGCAACCCCAACCCTACACCTAACCCTAACATGTACCGTAATCCTAATCCTTAAACTAACACTAAGCTGTGCCCTAACACGAACCCTGGCCCTAACGCATTTCCATACTCTCACCTGTACTCTAATGTTAACTATTCGCTAACCCTAACACTAGCCCTAAACCTAAACCTAACCCCTACCCTACACCTTACCCTAACCCATACCCTAATCATAACCCATACACTAACACTAACTCGTGCCCTAACACCTACCCTAACCCTACCCCTAACCCTACCCCTAACCCTAACCCTAACCCTAACACTAACCCTAACACTAACCCTAAACTTTACCATTTGTTAACCATAACCCTAGCCCCAAACCTAAACCTAACTACAACCCTACTCCTTACCCTAACACGTACACTAATCTTAACCCGTACAATAACACTAAACCAATACCACACACGTACTTTGACAATAAGACATTTCCATAAGATCTGCTGTAACCTAAACCTTACGCGTTCACTAAACTTAACCCCACCCGTAACACTAACCATAACGCCAACCCTACCAATTACCCTAACCCGTACCCTAATCCTAACCTATAAACCCACACTAAACCCTGCCCTAGCACGTACCCAGACCCTAACACTTTTCCGTAACCTCACCTGTAACCTACACCTTACCGGTCGCTAACACTAACCCTAGCCCTAAACCTAGACCAAACCCCAACCGTACACCTTACCCTAACCCGTATGCTAATCCTAAGCCATACATTAACACTGACACGTGTCCTAACACATACACTAACCCTAACACTTTTCTGTACCATCACCTGTACCCTAAACCTGACATTTCGCTAACCCTAACCCTAGACATAAAGCTAACCCTAACCCTAACCCCAACCCTAAACCTTACCCAAACCGTACCCTAATCCTAACCAGTATACTAATACTAAGCCATGTCCTGACACGTACCCTGACCCTATCACTTTTCCGTACCCTCACTTGTACGCTAAACCTTACCCATTCGTTAACCCTAACCCTAGCCCTAGCCCTAGCCCTAACCCTAACCCCAACCCTACCCCTTACCCTCACCCGTACCCTAATCCCAACCCATACACTAACATTAACCCATGCCCTAACACGTACCCTGACCCTAACACTTTTCCATATCCTCTCCTGTACCCTAAATCTTACCGTTCGCTAACCCTAACCCTAGCCCTAAACATAACTCTCACACCAACCTCACAGCAAACCCTAACCTGTACACTAAACTTAACCCGTACAAAAAAACTAACCCATGCCCTCACATGTACTTTTACGGTAACACGTTTCCGTACGCTCCCGTGTACCGTAAACCTTACCCGTTTGCTAACTCTAACCCTAGCCCTTACCCTAACCATAACAACAACCCTACCCATTTCCCTAACCTGTACCCTAATCCTTACCCGTACACTAACACTAATCAATGCCCTAACACGTACCCTGACCCTAACACTTTTCCATACCCACTCCTGTACCCTAAATCTTACCATTCACTAACCCTAACCCTATGTCTAAACCTAAAGCTAACACCAACCGTACACCTAACCCTAACACGTACCCTAATCCGAATCCGTACACTAACACTAACCTGTGCCTTAACATGATCCCTGACCCTAACTCGTTTCCATAAGCTCACCTGTACCCTAAATGTTACCTATTCTCTAACCCTAACCCCCAAACTACAACTAAACATAACCCCAACCCTACACCTTTCCCTAAACCATACCCTAATCCTGACCCGTACACTAACACTAACCCGTGCCCTAACACGTACCCTGACCCTAACACTTTTCCGTATCCTCTCCAGTACCCTAAATCTTACCGTTCGCTAAACCTAGCCCTTTCCCTAAACATAACGCTAACACCCACCTTACACCATACACTAACCCATACACTAATCTTACCCCGTACACCAAAATGAAGCAATGCCCTCACATGTACTTTGACACTAACACGTTTCCGTACCCTCCTGTGTACCAACAACCTTACCTGTTCGCTAACACTAACCCTAGGTCTAAGCCTAACACTATCCACAATCCTACACAAAATCCTAAGCCGTACCCTAATCCTAATCCGTACAATAACACTAACCTGTGCCCTAACACCAAGCCTGACCCTAACTCGTTTCCATATGCTTACCTGTACCCTGAATGTTACCTATTCGCTAACCCTAACCCTAACCCTAAACCTAACCCTAACCCCAATCCTACACCTTACCCTAATCCGTACTGTAATCCTAACCCGTACCCTATACTAATCCGTGCCCTGACACATGCATGGACCATAACACTTTTCTGTAACCTCACCTGTACCCTACACCTTACATTTCGCCAACCCTAAGCCTAGCCCTAAAGCTAAATCTAACACCAACCCTACACCTTACCCTAACACGTACACTAATCTTAACCCGTACACTAACACTGACCCATTCCCGCAAATGTATTTTGACCCTAAAACATTTCCGTACCCTCCCCTGTAACCTAAACCTTACCCGGTCGCTAACCCTAACCCTAGCTCTAAATCTAACCCTAACGCCAACCCTACACCTTACCCTAAACAATACCCTAAACCTAAACCGTACACTGACACTAACCAGTGCCCTGAAACGTACCCTGACCCTAACACTTTTCCATACCCTCACCTGCACGCTAAACCTAATCGTTAGGTAACCCTAACGATAGACTTAAACCTAACCCTAACACCAACCCTACACCCTATTCTAACCCGTACCCTATATTTAAACCTAACACTAACCCATGCCCTCACACGTACTTTGACACTAAAACGTCTCCATACACTCACATGTACCATAAGCCTTAACCGTTCACTAAACCTATCCCTAACCCTAACGCCAACCCTAACCATTACCCTAACCCATACCCTAATCCTAACCATACATTAACTCTAACACGTTTCCTAACACAAAACCTGACCCAAATGCTTTTCCGTACCCTCACCTGTACCCTAAAACTTACCCGTTCACTAACCCTAAGCCTAGCCCTAAACCTAACCCTAACCCCAACCCCACACCTTACCCTAAACTGTACGCTAATCCTGACACGTACACTGACACTAACAGGTGTCCTAACACATACCCTGACTCTAAAAGGTTTCCGTACCCTCACCTGTACCCTGAACCTTACTGGTTCACTAACCGCAACCCTAGCCCTAAACATAACGCTAACACCAACCCTACACCATACCCTAAACCGTACACTGATCTTGACCCGTACAACAAAATTATGCAATGCCATCACACGTACTTTGACACTAACACGTTTCCGTACACTCATGTACCATAAAACTTACCTGTTCGCTAACTCTAACCCTAGCCCTAAACTTAACCCTAACGCCAACCCTACACATTACCCTAACCCGTACCCAAATCCTAACCCATACACTAACACTACACGTGCCCTAACAGGTACCCTGACCATAACAGTTTTCCGTACACTCACCTGTACCCTAAACCATACCGTTTGCTATCCTTAACCCTAGACCTAAACGTAAAGCTAACCCCATCCCTAAACCTTACCCTAACGCGTACCCAATCCTAACCAGTACACTAACACTAATCCGTGCCTTAACACTTACCCTGACCCTAACACTTTTCCATACCCACACCTGAACCCTAAACCTTACCATTCACTAACCCTAACCCTAGGTCTAAACCTAACCCTAAACGCAACCCCAACCCTACACCTAACCCTAACATGTACCGTAATCCTAATCCTTAAACTAACACTAAGCTGTGCCCTAACACGAACCCTGGCCCTAACGCATTTCCATACTCTCACCTGTACTCTAATGTTAACTATTCGCTGACCCTAACACTAGCCCTAAACCTAAACCTAACCCCTACCCTACACCTTACCCTAACCCATACCCTAATCATAACCCATACACTAACACTAACTCGTGCCCTAACACCTACCCTAACCCTACCCCTAACCCTACCCCTAACCCTAACCCTAACCCTAACACTAACCCTAACACTAACCCTAAACTTTACCATTTGTTAACCATAACCCTAGCCCCAAACCTAAACCTAACTACAACCCTACTCCTTACCCTAACACGTACACTAATCTTAACCCGTACAATAACACTAAACCAATACCACACACGTACTTTGACAATAAGACATTTCCATAAGATCTGCTGTAACCTAAACCTTACGCGTTCACTAAACTTAACCCCACCCCTAACACTAACCATAACGCCAACCCTACCAATTACCCTAACCCGTACCCTAATCCTAACCTATAAACCCACACTAAACCCTGCCCTAGCACGTACCCAGACCCTAACACTTTTCCGTAACCTCACCTGTAACCTACACCTTACCGGTAGCTAACACTAACCCTAGCCCTAAACCTAGACCAAACCCCAACCGTACACCTTACCCTAACCCGTATGCTAATCCTAAGCCATACATTAACACTGACACGTGTCCTAACACATACACTAACCCTAACACTTTTCTGTACCATCACCTGTACCCTAAACCTGACATTTCGCTAACCCTAACCCTAGACATAAAGCTAACCCTAACCCTAACCCCAACCCTAAACCTTACCCAAACCGTACCCTAATCCTAACCAGTATACTAATACTAAGCCATGTCCTGACACGTACCCTGACCCTATCACTTTTCCGTACCCTCACTTGTACGCTAAACCTTACCCATTCGTTAACCCTAACCCTAGCCCTAGCCCTAGCCCTAACCCTAACCCCAACCCTACCCCTTACCCTCACCCGTACCCTAATCCCAACCCATACACTAACATTAACCCATGCCCTAACACGTACCCTGACCCTAACACTTTTCCATATCCTCTCCTGTACCCTAAATCTTACCGTTCGCTAACCCTAACCCTAGCCCTAAACATAACTCTCACACCAACCTCACAGCAAACCCTAACCTGTACACTAAACTTAACCCGTACAAAAAAACTAACCCATGCCCTCACATGTACTTTTACGGTAACACGTTTCCGTACGCTCCCGTGTACCGTAAACCTTACCCGTTTGCTAACTCTAACCCTAGCCCTTACCCTAACCATAACAACAACCCTACACATTTCCCTAACCTGTACCCTAATCCTTACCCGTACACTAACACTAATCAATGCCCTAACACGTACCCTGACCCTAACACTTTTCCATACCCACTCCTGTACCCTAAATCTTACCATTCACTAACCCTAACCCTATGTCTAAACCTAAAGCTAACACCAACCGTACACCTAACCCTAACACGTACCCTAATCCGAATCCGTACACTAACACTAACCTGTGCCTTAACATGATCCCTGACCCTAACTCGTTTCCATAAGCTCACCTGTACCCTAAATGTTACCTATTCGCTAACCCTAACCCCCAAACTACAACTAAACATAACCCCAACCCTACACCTTTCCCTAAACCATACCCTAATCCTGACCCGTACACTAACACTAACCCGTGCCCTAACACGTACCCTGACCCTAACACTTTTCCGTATCCTCTCCAGTACCCTAAATCTTACCGTTCGCTAAACCTAGCCCTTTCCCTAAACATAACGCTAACACCCACCTTACACCATACACTAACCCATACACTAATCTTACCCCGTACACCAAAATGAAGCAATGCCCTCACATGTACTTTGACACTAACACGTTTCCGTACCCTCCTGTGTACCAACAACCTTACCTGTTCGCTAACACTAACCCTAGGTCTAAGCCTAACACTATCCACAACCCTACACAAAATCCTAAGCTGTACCCTAATCCTAATCCGTACAATAACACTAACCTGTGCCCTAACACCAAGCCTGACCCTAACTCGTTTCCATATGCTTACCTGTACCCTGAATGTTACCTATTCGCTAACCCTAACCCTAACCCTAAACCTAACCCTAACCCCAATCCTACACCTTACCCTAATCCGTACTGTAATCCTAACCCGTACCCTATACTAATCCAAGCCCTGACACATACATGGACCATAACACTTTTCTGTAACCTCACCTGTACCCTAAACCTTACATTTCGCCTACCCTAACCCTAGCCCTAAAGCTAAATCTAACTCCAACACTACACCTTACCCTAACACGTACACTAATCTTAACCCGTACACTAACACTGACCCATTCCCGCAAATGTATTTTGACCCTAAAACATTTCCCTACCCTCCCCTGTAACCTAAACCTTACCCGGTCGCTAACCCTAACCCTAGCTCTAAATCTAACCCTAACGCCAACACTACACCTTACCCTAAACAATACCCTAAACCTAAACCGTACACTGACACTAACCAGTGCCCTGAAATGTACCCTGACCCTAACACTTTTCCATACTCTCACCTGCACGCTAAACCTACTCGTTAGGTAACCCTAACTGTAGACTTAAACCTAACCCTAACACCAACCCTACACCCTATTCTAACCCGTACCCTATATTTAACCCTAACACTAACCCATGCCCTCACACGTACTTTGACACTAAAACGTCTCCATACACTCACATGTACCATAAGCCTTAACCGTTCACTAAACCTATCCCTAACCCTAACGCCAACCCTAACCATTACCCTAACCCATACCCTAATCCTAACAATACATTAACACTAACACGTTTCCTAACACATAACCTGACCCAAATGCTTTTCCGTACCCTCAAGTGAACCCTAAAACTTACCCGTTCACTAACCCTAAGCCTAGCCCTAAACCTAACCCTAACCCCAACCCCACACCTTACCCTAAACTGTACGCTAATCCTGACACGAACACTAACACTAACAGGTGTCCTAACACATACCCTGACTCTAAAAGTTTTCCGTACCCTCACCTGTACCCTAAACCTTACTCGTTCACTAACCGTAACCCTAGCCCTAAACATAACGCTAACACCAACCCTACACCATACCCTAACCTTTACACTAATCTTGACCCGTACACCAAAGTTATGCAATGCCATCACATGTACTTTGACACTAACACGTTTCTGTACACTAGTGTACCATAAAACTTACCTGTTCGCTAACTCTAACCCTAGCCCTAAACTTAACCCTAACGCCAACCCTACACATTATCCTAACACGTAACCTAATCCTAACCCATACACTAACACTACACGTGCCCTAACAAGTACCCTGACTGTAACAGTTTTCCGTACACTCACCTGTACCCTAAACCATACCGTTTGCTATCCTTAACCCTAGACCTAAACGTAAAGCTAACGCCATCCCTAAACCTTACCCTAACGCATACCCAATCCTAACAAGTACACTAACACTAATCCGTGCCTTAACACTTACCCTGACCCTAACGCTTTTCCATACCCACACCTGAACCCTAAACCCTACCATTCACTAACCCTAACCCTAGGTCTAAACCTGACCCTAAACCCAACCCCAACCCTACACCTAACCCTAACATGTACCCTAATCCTAATCCTTAAACTAACACTAAGCTGTGCCCTAACACGAACCCTGACCCTAACGCGTTTCCATACGCTCACCTGTACTCTAATGTTACCTATTCGCTAACCCTAACACTAGCCCTAAACCTAAACCTAACCCCAACCCTACACCTTACCCTAACCCATACCCTAATCATAACCCATACACTAACACTAACTCGTGCCCTAACACCTACCCTAACCCTACCCCTAACCCTACCCCTAACCCTAACACTAACCCTACCACTAACCCTAAACTTTACCATTTGTTAACCATAACCCTAGCCCCAAACCTAAACCTAACTACAACCCTACTCCTTACCCTAACACGTACACTAATCTTAACCCGTACACTAACACTAACCCAATACCGCACACGTACTTTGACAATAAGACATTTCCATATGCTCAGCTGTAACCTAAACCTTAGGTGTTCACTAAACTTAACCCCACCCCTAACACAAACCATAACGCCAACCCTACCAATTACCCTAACCCGTACCCTAATCCTAACCTGTAAACCCACACTCAAACCTGCCCTAACACGTACCCTGACCCTAACACTTTTCCGTGACCTCACCTGTAACCTACACCTTACCGTTCGCTAACCCTAACCCTAGCCCTAAACCTAGACCAAACCCCAACCGTACACCTTACCCTAACCCGTATGCTAATCCTAAGCCATACACTAACACTGACACGTGTCCTAACACATACACTAACCCTAACACTTTTCTGTACCATCACCTGTACCCTAAACCTGACATTTCGCTAACCCTAACCCTAGCCATAAAGCTAACCCTAACCCTAACCCCAACCCTAAACCTTACCCAATCCGTACCCTAATCCTAACCAGTATACTAATACTAAGCCATGTCCTGACACGTACCCTGACCCTAACACTTTTCCGTACCCTCACCTTTACCCTAAACCTTACCCATTCGATAACCCTAACCCTAGCCCTAGCCCTAGCCCTAACCCTAACCCCAACCCTACACCTTACCCTCACCCGTACCCTAATCCCGACCCATACACTAACATTAACCCATGCCCTAACACGTACCCTGACCCTAACACTTTTCCGTATCCTCTCCTGTACCCTAAATCTTACCGTTCGCTAACCCTAACCCTAACCCTAAACATAACTCTCACACCAACCTCACAGCATACCCTAACCCGTACACTAAACTTAACCCGTACAAAAAAACTAACCCATGCCCTCACATGTACTGTGACGGTAACATGTTTCCGTACGCTCCCGTGTACCGTAAACCTTACCCGTTTGCTAACTCTAACCCTAGCCCTAACCCTAACCATAACAACAACCCTACATATTTCACTAACCTGTACCCTAATCCTTACCCGTACACTAACACTAACCCGTGCCCTAACACGTACCCTGACCCTAACACTTTTCCGCACCCTCACCTGTACACTAAACCTTACCCATTCGCTAACCCTATCCCTAGCCCTAACACTAACCCCAACCCTACCCCTTACCCTAACCCGTACCCTAATCCCAACCCATACACTAACATTAACCCATGCCCTAACACGTACCCTGACCCTAACACTTTTCCGTATCCTCTCCTGTACCCTAAATCTTACCATTCGCTAACCCTAACCCTAGCCCTAAACATAACTCTCACACCAACCTCACAGCATATCCTAACCCGTACACTAAACTTAACCCGTACAAAAAAACTAACCCATGCCCTCACATGTACTTTGATGGTAACACGTTTCCGTACGCTCCCGTGTACCGTAAACCATACGCGTTTTCTAACTCTAACCCTAACCATAACAACAACCCTACCCATTTCCCTAACCTGTACCCTAATCCTTACCCGTACACTAACACTAATCCATGCCCTAACACGTACCCTGACCCTAACACTTTTCCATACCCACTCCTGTACCCTAAATCTTACCATTCACTAACCCTAACCCTATGTCTAAACCTAACCCTAACCCCAACCCTACACCTAACCCTAACACGTACCCTAATCCGAATCCGTACACTAACACTAACCTGTGCCCTAACATGAACCCTGACCCTAACTCGTTTCCATAAGCTCACCTGTACCCTAAATGTTACCTATTCGCTAACCCTAACCCCAACCATACACCTAAACATAACCCCAACCCTACACCTTTCCCTAACCCATACCCTAATCCTAACCCGTACACGAACTCTAACCCATGCCCTAACATGTACCCTGACCCTAACACTTTTCCGTATCATCTCCTGTACCCTAAATCTTACCTTTCACTAACCCTAACCATAGCCTTAAACATAACTCTCACACCAACTTCACAGCATACCCTAACCCGTACACTAAACTTAACCCGTACAAATAAACTAACCCATGCCCTCACATGTACTCTGACGGTAACACGTTTCCGTATGCTCCCGTGTACCGTAAACCTTACCCGTTTGCTAACTCTAACCCTAGCCCTAACCCTAACCATAACAACAACCCTACACATTTCCCTAACCTGTACCCTAATCCTTACCCATACACTAACACTAATCAATGCCCTAACACGTACCGTGACCCTAACACTTTTCCATACCCACTCCTGTACCCTAAATCTTACCATTCACTAACCCTAACCCTATGTCTAAACCTAAAGCTAACACAAACCCTACACCTAACCCTAGCACGTACCCTAAACCGAATCCGTACACTAACACTAACCTGTGCCCTAACATGAACCCTGACCCTAACTCGTTTCCATAAGCTCACCTGTACCTTAAATGTTACCTATTCGCTAACCCTAACCCCATCCCTACATCTAAACATAACCCCAACCCTACACCTTTCCCTAACCCATACCCTAATCCTGACCCGTAAACTAACACTAACCCGTGCCCTAACACGTACCCTGACCCTAACACTTTTCCGTATCCTCTCCAGTACCCTAAATCTTACCGTTCGCTAAACCTAGCCCTTTCCCTAAACATAATGCTAACACCCACCTTACACAATACACTAACCCATACACTAATCTTACCCCGTACACCAAAATGAAGCAATGCCCTCACATGTACTTTGACACTAACACGTTTCCGTACCCTCCTGTGTACTGACAACTTTACCTGCTCTCTAACACTAACCCTAGGTGTAAGCCTAACACTATCCACAACCCTACACAAAATCCTAACCCGTACCCTAATCCTAATCCGTACAATAACACTAACCTGTGCCCTAACACCAAGCCTGACCCTAACTCGTTTCCATATGCTTACCTGTACCCTGAATGTTACCTATTCGCTAACCCTAACCCTAACCCTAAACCTAACCCTAACCCCAATCCTACACCTTACCCTAATCCGTACTGTAATCCTAACCCGTACCCTATACTAATCCGTGCCCTGACACATACATGGACCATAACACTTTTCTGTAACCTCACCTGTACCCTAAACCTTACATTTCACCAACCCTAACCCTAGCCCTAAAGCTAAATCTAACTCCAACACTAAACCTTACCCTAACACGTACACTAATCTTAACCCGTACACTAACACTGACCCATTCCCGCAAATGTATTTTGACCCTAAAACATTTCCGTACCCTCCCCTGTAACCTAAACCTTACCCGGTCGCTAACCCTAACCCTAGCTCTAAATCTAACCCTAACGCCAACCCTACAGCTTACCCAAACAATACCCTGAACCTAAACCGTACACTGACACTAACCAGTGCCCTGAAACGTACCCTGACCCTAACACTTTTCCATACCCTCACCTGCACGCTAAACCTAATCGTTAGGTAACCCTAACTGTAGACTTAAACCTAACCCTAACACCAACCCTACACCCTATTCTAACCCGTACCCTATATTTAACCCTAACACTAACCCATGCCCTCACACGTACTTTGACACTAAAACGTCTCCATACACTCACATGTACCATAAGCCTTAACCGTTCACTAAACCTATCCCTAAACCTAACGCCAGCCCTAAACATTACCCTAACCCATACCCTAATCCTAACAATACATTAACACTAACACGTTTCCTAACACATAAACTGACCCCAATGCTTTTCCGTACCCTCAACTGAACCCTAAAACTTACCCGTTCACTAACCCTAAGCCTAGCCCTAAACCTAACCCTAACCCCAACCACATACCTTACCCTAAACTGTATGCTAATCCTGACACTTACACTAACACTAACAGGTGTCCTAACACATACCCTGACTCTAAAAGTTTTCCGTACCCTCACCTGTACCCTAAGCCTTACTCGTTCACTAACCGTAAACCTAGCCCTAAACATAACGCTAACACCAACCCTACACCATACCCTAACCCGTACACTAATCTTGACCCGTACACCAAAATTATGCATTGCCATCACACGTACTTTGACACTAACACGTTTCCGTACACTCATGTACCATAAAACTTACCTGTTCGCTAACTCTAACCCTAGCCCTAAACTTAACCCTAACGCCAACCCTACACATTACCCTAACCCGTACCCTAATCCTAACCCATACACTAACACTACACATGTCCTAACAGGTACCCTGGCCGTAACAGTTTTCCGTACACTCACCTGTACCCTAAACCATACCGTTTGCTATCCTTAACCCTAGACCTAAACGTAAAGCTAACCCCATCCCTAAACCTTACCATAACGCATACCCAATCCTAACCAGTACACTAACACTAATCCGTGCCTTAACACTTACTCTGACCCTAACACTGTTCCATACCCACACCTGAACCCTAAACCTTACCATTCACTAACCCTAACCCTAGGTCTAAACCTAACCCTAAACCCCACCCCAACCCTACACCTAACCCTAACATGTACACTAATCCTAATCCTTAAACTAACACTAAGCTGTGCCCTAACACGAAACCTGACCCTAACGCGTTTCCATACACTCACTTGTACTCTAATGTTACCTATTCGCTAACCCTAACACTAGACCTAAACCTAAACCTAAACCCAACCCTACACCTTACCCTAACCCATACCCTAATCATAACCCATACACTATCACTAACTCGTGCCCTAACACCTAACCTAACCCTACCCCTAACCCTACCCCTAACCCTACCCCTAACCCTAACATTAACCCTAACACTAACCCTAAACTTTACAATTTGTTAACCGTAACCCTAGCCCCAAACCTAAACCTAACTACAACCCTACTCCTTACCCTAACACGTATACTAATCTTAACCCGTACACTAACACTAACCCAATACCGCACACATACTTTGACAATAAGACATTTCCGTACACTCAGTTGTAACCTAAACCTTACCCGTTCACTAAACTTAACCCCACCCCTAACACTAACCATAACGCCAACCCTACCAATTACCCTAACCCGTACCCTAATCCTAACCTGTAAACCCACACTAACCCCTGCCCTAACACGTACCCTGACCCTAACACTTTTCCGTATCCTCTCCTGTACCCTAAATCTTACCGTTCGCTAACCCTAACCATAGCCTTAAACATAACTCTCACACCAACCTCACAGCATACCCTAACCCGTACACTAAACTTAACCCGTACAAAAAAACTAACCCATGCCCTCACATGTACTCTGACGGTAACACGTTTCCGTATGCTCCCGTGTACCGTAAACCTTACCCGTTTTCTAACTCTAACCCTAGCCCTAACCCTAACCATAACAACAACCCTACACATTTCCCTAACCTGTACCCTAATCCTTACCCGTACACTAACACTAATCAATGCCCTAACACGTACCCTGACCCTAACACTTTTCCATACCCACTCCTGTACCCTAAATCTTACCATTGACTAACCCTAACCCTATGTCTAAACCTAAAGCTAACCCCAACCCTACACCTAACCCTAACACGTACCCTAATCCGAATCCGTACACTAACACTAACCTGTGCCCTAACATGAACCCTGACCCTAACTCGTTTCCATAAGCTCACCTGTACCCTAAATGTTACCTATTCGCTAACCCTAACCCCAACCCTACACCTAAACATAACCCCAACCCTACACCTTTCCCTAACCCATACCCTAATCCTGACCCGTAAACTAACACTAACCCGTGCCCTAACACGTACCCTGACCCTAACACTTTTCCGTATCCTCTCCAGTACCCTAAATCTTACCGTTCGCTAAACCTAGCCCTTTCCCTAAACATAACGCTAACACCCACCTTACACCATACACTAACCCATACACTAATCTTACCCCGTACACCAAAATGAAGCAATGCCCTCACATGTACTTTGACACTAACACGTTTCCGTACCCTCCTGTGTACCGACAACCTTACCTGTTCGCTAACACTAACCCTAGGTCTAAGCCTAACACTATCCACAATCCTACACAAAATCCTAAGCCGTACCCTAATCCTAATCCGTACAATAACACTAACCTGTGCCCTAACACCAAGCCTGACCCTAACTCGTTTCCATATGCTTACCTGTACCCTGAATGTTACCTATTCGCTAACCCTAACCCTAACCCTAAACCTAACCCTAACCCCAATCCTACACCTTACCCTAATCCGTACTGTAATCCTAACCCGTACCCTATACTAATCCGTGCCCTGACACATGCATGGACCATAACACTTTTCTGTAACCTCACCTGTACCCTACACCTTACATTTCGCCAACCCTAAGCCTAGCCCTAAAGCTAAATCTAACACCAACCCTACACCTTACCCTAACACGTACACTAATCTTAACCCGTACACTAACACTGACCCATTCCCGCAAATGTATTTTGACCCTAAAACATTTCCGTACCCTCCCCTGTAACCTAAACCTTACCCGGTCGCTAACCCTAACCCTAGCTCTAAATCTAACCCTAACGCCAACCCTACACCTTACCCTAAACAATACCCTAAACCTAAACCGTACACTGACACTAACCAGTGCCCTGAAACGTACCCTGACACTAAAACTTTTCCATACCCTCACCTGCACGCTAAACCTAATCGTTAGGTAATCCTAACGATAGACTTAAACCTAACCCTAACACCAACCCTACACCCTATTCTAACCCGTACCCTATATTTAACCCTAACACTAACCCATGCCCTCACACGTACTTTGACACTAAAACGTCTCCATACACTCACATGTACCATAAGCCTTAACCGTTCACTAAACCTATCCCTAACCCTAACGCCAACCCTAACCATTACCCTAACCCATACCCTAATCCTAACCATACATTAACTCTAACACGTTTCCTAACACAAAACCTGACCCAAATGCTTTTCCGTACCCTCACCTGTACCCTAAAACTTACCCGTTCACTAACCCTAAGCCTAGCCCTAAACCTAACCCTAACCCCAACCCCACACCTTACCCTAAACTGTACGCTAATCCTGACACGTACACTGACACTAACAGGTGTCCTAACACATACCCTGACTCTAAAAGGTTTCCGTACCCTCACCTGTACCCTGAACCTTACTGGTTCACTAACCGCAACCCTAGCCCTAAACATAACGCTAACACCAACCCTACACCATACCCTAAACCGTACACTGATCTTGACCCGTACAACAAAATTATGCAATGCCATCACACGTACTTTGACACTAACACGTTTCCGTACACTCATGTACCATAAAACTTACCTGTTCGCTAACTCTAACCCTAGCCCTAAACTTAACCCTAACGCCAACCCTACACATTACCCTAACCCGTACCCAAATCCTAACCCATACACTAACACTACACGTGCCCTAACAGGTACCCTGACCATAACAGTTTTCCGTACACTCACCTGTACCCTAAACCATACCGTTTGCTATCCTTAACCCTAGACCTAAACGTAAAGCTAACCCCATCCCTAAACCTTACCCTAACGCGTACCCAATCCTAACCAGTACACTAACACTAATCCGTGCCTTAACACTTACCCTGACCCTAACACTTTTCCATACCCACACCTGAACCCTAAACCTTACCATTCACTAACCCTAACCCTAGGTCTAAACCTAACCCTAAACGCAACCCCAACCCTACACCTAACCCTAACATGTACCGTAATCCTAATCCTTAAACTAACACTAAGCTGTGCCCTAACACGAACCCTGGCCCTAACGCATTTCCATACTCTCACCTGTACTCTAATGTTAACTATTCGCTAACCCTAACACTAGCCCTAAACCTAAACCTAACCCCTACCCTACACCTTACCCTAACCCATACCCTAATCATAACCCATACACTAACACTAACTCGTGCCCTAACACCTACCCTAACCCTACCCCTAACCCTACCCCTAACCCTAACCCTAACCCTAACACTAACCCTAACACTAACCCTAAACTTTACCATTTGTTAACCATAACCCTAGCCCCAAACCTAAACCTAACTACAACCCTACTCCTTACCCTAACACGTACACTAATCTTAACCCGTACAATAACACTAAACCAATACCACACACGTACTTTGACAATAAGACATTTCCATAAGATCTGCTGTAACCTAAACCTTACGCGTTCACTAAACTTAACCCCACCCGTAACACTAACCATAACGCCAACCCTACCAATTACCCTAACCCGTACCCTAATCCTAACCTATAAACCCACACTAAACCCTGCCCTAGCACGTACCCAGACCCTAACACTTTTCCGTAACCTCACCTGTAACCTACACCTTACCGGTCGCTAACACTAACCCTAGCCCTAAACCTAGACCAAACCCCAACCGTACACCTTACCCTAACCCGTATGCTAATCCTAAGCCATACATTAACACTGACACGTGTCCTAACACATACACTAACCCTAACACTTTTCTGTACCATCACCTGTACCCTAAACCTGACATTTCGCTAACCCTAACCCTAGACATAAAGCTAACCCTAACCCTAACCCCAACCCTAAACCTTACCCAAACCGTACCCTAATCCTAACCAGTATACTAATACTAAGCCATGTCCTGACACGTACCCTGACCCTATCACTTTTCCGTACCCTCACTTGTACGCTAAACCTTACCCATTCGTTAACCCTAACCCTAGCCCTAGCCCTAGCCCTAACCCTAACCCCAACCCTACCCCTTACCCTCACCCGTACCCTAATCCCAACCCATACACTAACATTAACCCATGCCCTAACACGTACCCTGACCCTAACACTTTTCCATATCCTCTCCTGTACCCTAAATCTTACCGTTCGCTATCCCTAACCCTAGCCCTAAACATAACTCTCACACCAACCTCACAGCAAACCCTAACCTGTACACTAAACTTAACCCGTACAAAAAAACTAACCCATGCCCTCACATGTACTTTTACGGTAACACGTTTCCGTACGCTCCCGTGTACCGTAAACCTTACCCGTTTGCTAACTCTAACCCTAGCCCTTACCCTAACCATAACAACAACCCTACCCATTTCCCTAACCTGTACCCTAATCCTTACCCGTACACTAACACTAATCAATGCCCTAACACGTACCCTGACCCTAACACTTTTCCATACCCACTCCTGTACCCTAAATCTTACCATTCACTAACCCTAACCCTATGTCTAAACCTAAAGCTAACACCAACCGTACACCTAACCCTAACACGTACCCTAATCCGAATCCGTACACTAACACTAACCTGTGCCTTAACATGATCCCTGACCCTAACTCGTTTCCATAAGCTCACCTGTACCCTAAATGTTACCTATTCTCTAACCCTAACCCCCAAACTACAACTAAACATAACCCCAACCCTACACCTTTCCCTAAACCATACCCTAATCCTGACCCGTACACTAACACTAACCCGTGCCCTAACACGTACCCTGACCCTAACACTTTTCCGTATCCTCTCCAGTACCCTAAATCTTACCGTTCGCTAAACCTAGCCCTTTCCCTAAACATAACGCTAACACCCACCTTACACCATACACTAACCCATACACTAATCTTACCCCGTACACCAAAATGAAGCAATGCCCTCACATGTACTTTGACACTAACACGTTTCCGTACCCTCCTGTGTACCAACAACCTTACCTGTTCGCTAACACTAACCCTAGGTCTAAGCCTAACACTATCCACAACCCTACACAAAATCCTAAGCTGTACCCTAATCCTAATCCGTACAATAACACTAACCTGTGCCCTAACACCAAGCCTGACCCTAACTCGTTTCCATATGCTTACCTGTACCCTGAATGTTACCTATTCGCTAACCCTAACCCTAACCCTAAACCTAACCCTAACCCCAATCCTACACCTTACCCTAATCCGTACTGTAATCCTAACCCGTACCCTATGCTAATCCAAGCCCTGACACATACATGGACCATAACACTTTTCTGTAACCTCACCTGTACCCTAAACCTTACATTTCGCCTACCCTAACCCTAGCCCTAAAGCTAAATCTAACTCCAACACTACACCTTACCCTAACACGTACACTAATCTTAACCCGTACACTAACACTGACCCATTCCCGCAAATGTATTTTGACCCTAAAACATTTCCCTACCCTCCCCTGTAACCTAAACCTTACCCGGTCGCTAACCCTAACCCTAGCTCTAAATCTAACCCTAACGCCAACACTACACCTTACCCTAAACAATACCCTAAACCTAAACCGTACACTGACACTAACCAGTGCCCTGAAATGTACCCTGACCCTAACACTTTTCCATACTCTCACCTGCACGCTAAACCTAATCGTTAGGTAACCCTAACTGTAGACTTAAACCTAACCCTAACACCAACCCTACACCCTATTCTAACCCGTACCCTATATTTAACCCTAACACTAACCCATGCCCTCACACGTACTTTGACACTAAAACGTCTCCATACACTCACATGTACCATAAGCCTTAACCGTTCACTAAACCTATCCCTAACCCTAACGCCAACCCTAACCATTACCCTAACCCATACCCTAATCCTAACAATACATTAACACTAACACGTTTCCTAACACATAACCTGACCCAAATGCTTTTCCGTACCCTCAACTGAACCCTAAAACTTACCCGTTCACTAACCCTAAGCCTAGCCCTAAACCTAACCCTAACCCCAACCCCACACCTTACCCTAAACTGTACGCTAATCCTGACACGAACACTAACACTAACAGGTGTCCTAACACATACCCTGACTCTAAAAGTTTTCCGTACCCTCACCTGTACCCTAAACCTTACTCGTTCACTAACCGTAACCCTAGCCCTAAACATAACGCTAACACCAACCCTACACCATACCCTAACCTGTACACCTATCTTGACCCGTACACCAAAGTTATGCAATGCCATCACATGTACTTTGACACTAACACGTTTCTGTACACTAGTGTACCATAAAACTTACCTGTTCGCTAACTCTAACCCTAGCCCTAAACTTAACCCTAACGCCAACCCTACACATTATCCTAACACGTAACCTAATCCTAACCCATACACTAACACTACACGTGCCCTAACAAGTACCCTGACTGTAACAGTTTTCCGTACACTCACCTGTACCCTAAACCATACCGTTTGCTATCCTTAACCCTAGACCTAAACGTAAAGCTAACGCCATCCCTAAACCTTACCCTAACGCATACCCAATCCTAACAAGTACACTAACACTAATCCGTGCCTTAACACTTACCCTGACCCTAACGCTTTTCCATACCCACACCTGAACCCTAAACCCTACCATTCACTAACCCTAACCCTAGGTCTAAACCTAACCCTAAACCCAACCCCAACCCTACACCTAACCCTAACATGTACCCTAATCCTAATCCTTAAACTAACACTAAGCTGTGCCCTAACACGAACCCTGACCCTAACGCGTTTCCATACGCTCACCTGTACTCTAATGTTACCTATTCGCTAACCCTAACACTAGCCCTAAACCTAAACCTAACCCCAACCCTACACCTTACCCTAACCCATACCCTAATCATAACCCATACACTAACACTAACTCGTGCCCTAACACCTACCCTAACCCTACCCCTAACCCTACCCCTAACCCTAACACTAACCCTACCACTAACCCTAAACTTTACCATTTGTTAACCATAACCCTAGCCCCAAACCTAAACCTAACTACAACCCTACTCCTTACCCTAACACGTACACTAATCTTAACCCGTACACTAACACTAACCCAATACCGCACACGTACTTTGACAATAAGACATTTCCATATGCTCAGCTGTAACCTAAACCTTAGGTGTTCACTAAACTTAACCCCACCCCTAACACAAACCATAACGCCAACCCTACCAATTACCCTAACCCGTACCCTAATCCTAACCTGTAAACCCACACTCAAACCTGCCCTAACACGTACCCTGACCCTAACACTTTTCCGTGACCTCACCTGTAACCTACACCTTACCGATCGCTAACCCTAACCCTAGCCCTAAACCTAGACCAAACCCCAACCGTACACCTTACCCTAACCCGTATGCTAATCCTAAGCCATACACTAACACTGACACGTGTCCTAACACATACACTAACCCTAACACTTTTCTGTACCATCACCTGTACCCTAAACCTGACATTTCGCTAACCCTAACCCTAGCCATAAAGCTAACCCTAACCCTAACCCCAACCCTAAACTTTACCCAATCCGTACCCTAATCCTAACCAGTATACTAATACTAAGCCATGTCCTGACACGTACCCTGACCCTAACACTTTTCCGTACCCTCACCTGTACCCTAAACCTTACCCATTCGATAACCCTAACCCTAGCCCTAGCCCTAGCCCTAACCCTAACCCCAACCCTACACCTTACCCTCACCCGTACCCTAATCCCGACCCATACACTAACATTAACCCATGCCCTAACACGTACCCTGACCCTAACACTTTTCCGTATCCTCTCCTGTACCCTAAATCTTACCGTTCGCTAACCCTAACCCTAACCCTAAACATAACTCTCACACCAACCTCACAGCATACCCTAACCCGTACACTAAACTTAACCCGTACAAAAAAACTAACCCATGCCCTCACATGTACTGTGACGGTAACATGTTTCCGTACGCTCCCGTGTACCGTAAACCTTACCCGTTTGCTAACTCTAACCCTAGCCCTAACCCTAACCATAACAACAACCCTACATATTTCACTAACCTGTACCCTAATCCTTACCCGTACACTAACACTAACCCGTGCCCTAACACGTACCCTGACCCTAACACTTTTCCGCACCCTCACCTGTACACTAAACCTTACCCATTCGCTAAACCTATCCCTAGCCCTAACACTAACCCCAACCCTACCCCTTACCCTAACCCGTACCCTAATCCCAACCCATACACTAACATTAACCCATGCCCTAACACGTACCCTGACCCTAACACTTTTCCGTATCCTCTCCTGTACCCTAAATCTTACCGTTCGCTAACCCTAACCTTAGCCCTAAACATAACTCTCACACCAACCTCACAGCATATCCTAACCCGTACACTAAACTTAACCCGTACAAAAAAACTAACCCATGCCCTCACATGTACTTTGATGGTAACACGTTTCCGTACGCTCCCGTGTACCGTAAACCATACGCGTTTTCTAACTCTAACCCTAACAATAACAACAACCCTACCCATTTCCCTAACCTGTACCCTAATCCTTACCCGTACACTAACACTAATCCATGCCCTAACACGTACCCTGACCCTAACACTTTTCCATACCCACTCCTGTACCCTAAATCTTACCATTCACTAACCCTAACCCTATGTCTAAACCTAACCCTAACCCCAACCCTACACCTAACCCTAACACGTACCCTAATCCGAATCCGTACACTAACACTAACCTGTGCCCTAACATGAACCCTGACACTAACTCGTTTCCATAAGCTCACCTGTACCCTAAATGATACCTATTCGCTAACCCTAACCCCAACCCTACACCTAAACATAACCCGAACCCTACACCTTTCCCTAACACATACCCTAATCCTAACCCGTACACTAACACTAACCCGTGCCCTAACACGTACCCTGACCCTAACACTTTTCCGTATCCTCTCCAGTACCCTAAATCTTACCGTTCGCTAAACCTAGCCCTTTCCCTAAACATAACGCTAACACCCACCTTACACCATACACTAACCCATACACTAATCTTACCCCGTACACCAAAATGAAGCAATGCCCTCACATGTACTTTGACACTAACACGTTTCCGTACCCTCCTTTGTACCGACAACCTTACCTGTTCGCTAACACTAACCCTAGGTCTAAGCCTAACACTATCCACAATCCTACACAAAATCCTAAGCCGTACCCTAATCCTAATCCGTACAATAACACTAACCTGTGCCCTAACACCAAGCCTGACCCTAACTCGTTTCCATATGCTTACCTGTACCCTGAATGTTACCTATTCGCTAACCCTAACCCTAACCCTAAACCTAACCCTAACCCCAATCCTACACCTTACCCTAATCCGTACTGTAATCCTAACCCGTACCCTAATACTAATCCGTGCCCTGACACATACATGGACCATAACACTTTTCTGTAACCTCACCTGTACCCTAAACCTTACATTTCGCCAACCCTAACCCTAGCCCTAAAGCTAAATCTAACTCCAACCCTACACTTTACCCTAACACGTACACTAATCTTAACCCGTACACTAACACTGACCCATTACCGCAAATGTATTTTGACCCTAAAACATTTCCGTACCCTCCCCTGTAACCTAAACCTTACCCGGTCGCTAACCCTAACCCTAGCTCTAAATCTAAACCTAACGCCACCCTACACCTTACCCTAAACAATACCCTAAACCTAAACCGTACACTGACACTAACCAGTGCCCTGAAACGTACCCTGACCCTAACACTTTTCCATACCCTCACCTGCACGCTAAACCTAATCGTTAGGTAACCCTAACGATAGACTTAAACCTAACCCTAACACCAACCCTACACCCTATTCTAACCCGTACCCTATATTTAACCCTAACACTAACCCATGCCCTCACACGTACTTTGACACTAAAACGTCTCCATACATTCACATGTACCATAAGCCTTAACCGTTCACTAAACCTATCCCTAACCCTAATGCCAACCCTAACCATTACCCTAACCCATACCCTAATCCTAACAATACATTAACACTAACACGTTTCCTAACACATAACCTGACCCAAACGCTTTTCCGTACCCTCAACTGTACCCTAAAACTTACCCGTTCACTAACCCTAAGCCTAGCCCTAAACCTAACCCTAACCCCAACCCCACACCTTACCCTAAACTGTACGCTAATCCTGACACGTACACTGACACTAACAGGTGTCCTAACACATACCCTGACTCTAAAAGTTTTCCGTACCCTCACCTGTACCCTAAACCTTACTTGTTCACTAACCATAACCCTAGCCCTAAACATAACGCTAACACTAACCCTACACCATACCCTAACCTGTACACTAATCTTGACACGTACACCAAAATTATGCAATGCCATCACATGTACTTTGACACTAACACGTTTCTGTACACTAGTGTACCATAAAACTTACCTGTTCGCTAACTCTAACCCTAGCCCTAAACTTAACCCTAACGCCAACCCTACACATTACCCTAACACGTAACCTAATCCTAAACCATACACTAACACTACACGTGCCCTAACAAGTACCCTGACTGTAACAGTTTTCCGTACACTCACCTGTACCCTAAACCATACCGTTTGCTATCCTTAACCCTAGACCTAAACGTAAAGCTAACCCCATCCCTAAACCTTACCCTAATGCATACCCAATCCTAACAAGTACACTAACACTAATCCGTGCCTTAACACTTACCCTGACCCTAACGCTTTTCCATACCCACACCTGAACCCTAAACCTTACCATTCACTAACCCTAACCCTAGGTCTAAACCTAACCCTAAACCCAACCCCAACCCTACACCTAACCCTAACATGTACCCTAATCCTAAACCGTACACTAACACTAACCAGTGCCCTGAAACGTACCCTGACCCTAACACTTTTCCATACCTTCACCTGCACGCTAAACGTAATCATTAGGTAACACTAAGTATAGACTTAAACCTAACCCTAACACCAACCCTACTCCCTCTTCTAACCCGTACCCTATATTTAACCCCTACACTAACACTAACCCATGCCCTCACACGTACTTTGACACTAAAACGTCTCCATACACTCACATGTACCATAAGCCTTAACCGTTCACTAAACCTATCCCTAACCCTAACGCCAACCCTAACCATTACCCTAACCCATACCCTAATCCTAACAATACATTAACACTAACACGATTCCTAACACATAACCTGACCCAAATGCTTTTCCGTACCCTCAACTGTACCCTAAAACTTACCCGTTCACTAACCCTAAGCCTAGCCCTAAACCTAACCCTAACCCCAACCCCACACCTTACCCTAAACTGTACGCTAATCCTGACACGTACACTGACACTAACAGGTGTCCTAACACATACCCTGACTCTAAAAGTTTTCCGTACCCTCACCTGTACCCTGAACCTTACTGGTTCACTAACCGTAACCCTAGCCCTAAACATAACGCTAACACCAACCCTACACCATACCCTAACCCGTACACTAATCTTGACCCGTACACCAAAATTATGCAATGCCATCACACGTACTTTGACACTAACACGTTTCCGTACACTCATGTACCATAAAACTTACCTGTTCGCTTACTCTAACCCTAGCCCTAAACTTAACCCTAACGCCAACCCTACACATTACCCTAACCCGTACGCTAATCCTAACCCATACACTAACACTACACGTGCCCTAACAGGTACCCTGACCATAACAGTTTTCCGTACACTCACCTGTACCCTAAACCATACCGTTTGCTATCCTTAACCCTAGACCTAAACGTAAAGCTAACCCAATCCCTAAACCTTACCCTAACGCGTACCCAATCCTAACCAGTACACTAACACTAATCCGTGCCTTAACACTTACCCTGACCCTAACACTTTTCCATACCCACACCTGAACCCTAAACCTTACCATCCACTAACCCTAACCCTAACCCTAAACCTAACCCTAAACGCAACCCCAACCCTACACCTAACCCTAACATGTACCGTAATCCTAACCCTTAAACTAACACTAAGCTGTGCCCTAACACGAACCCTGGCCTTAACGCATTTCCATACGCTCACCTGTACTCTAATGTTAACTATTCGCTAACCCTAACACTAGCCCTAAACCTAAACCTAACCCCAACCCTACACCTTACCCTAACCCATACCCTAATCATAACCCATACACTAACACTAACTCGTGCCCTAACACCTACCCTAACCCTACCCCTAACCCTACCCCTAACCCTAACCCTAACCCTAACACTAACCCTAACACTAACCCTAAACTTTACCATTTGTTAACCATAACCCTAGCCCCAAACCTAAACCTAACTACAACCCTACTCCTTACCCTAACACGTACACTAATCTTAACCCGTACACTAACACTAAACCAATACCGCACACGTACTTTGACAATAAGACATTTCCATATGCTCAGCTGTAACCTAAACCTTACGCGTTCACTAAACTTAACCCCACCCCTAACACTAACCATAACGCCAACCCTACCAATTACCCTAACCCGTACCCTAATCCTAACCTGTAAACCCACACTAAACCCTGCCCTAGCACGTACCCTGACCCTAACACTTTTCCGTAACCTCACCTGTAACCTACACCTACCGGTCGCTAACACTAACCCTAGCCCTAAACCTAGACCAAACCCCAACCGTACAACTTACCCTAACCCGTATGCTAATCCTAAGCCATACATTAACACTGACACGTGTCCTAACACATACACTAACCCTAAAACTTTTCTGTACAATCACCTGTACCCTAAACCTGACATTTCGCTAACCCTAACCCTAGCCATAAAGCTAACCCTAACCCTAAACCCAACCCTAAACCTTACCCAAAACGTACCCTAATCCTTACCAGTATACTAATACTAAGCCATGTCCTGACACGTACCCTGACGCTAACACTTTTCTGTACACTCACCTGTACCCTAAACCTTACCCATTCGCTAACCCTAACCCTAGCACTAGCCCTAGCCCTAACCCTAACCCCAACCCTACCCCTTACCCTCACCCGTACCCTAATCCCAACCCATACACTAACATTAACCCATGCCCTAACACGTACCCTGACCCTAACACTTTTCCATATCCTCTCCTGTACCTTAAATCTTACCGTTCGCTAACCCTAACCCTAGCCCTAAACATAACTCTCACACCAACCTCACAGCATACCCTAACCCGTACACTAAACTTAACCCGTACAAAAAAACTAACCCATGCCCTCACATGTACTTTGATGGTAACACGTTTCCGTACGCTCCCGTGTACCGTAAACCATACGCGTTTTCTAACTCTAACCCTAACCATAACAACAACCCTACCCATTTCCCTAACCTGTACCCTAATCCTTACCCGTACACTAACACTAATCCATGCCCTAACACGTACCCTGACCCTAACACTTTTCCATACCCACTCCTGTACCCTAAATCTTACCATTCACTAACCCTAACCCTATGTCTAAACCTAACACTAACCCCAACCCTACACCTAACCCTAACACGTACCCTAATCCGAATCCGTACACTAACACTAACCTGTGCCCTAACATGAACCCTGACACTAACTCGTTTCCATAAGCTCACCTGTACCCTAAATGATACCTATTCGCTAACCCTAACCCCAACCCTACACCTAAACATAACCCGAACCCTACACCTTTCCCTAACACATACCCTAATCCTAACCCGTACACTAACACTAACCCGTGCCCTAACACGTACCCTGACCCTAACACTTTTCCGTATCCTCTCCAGTACCCTAAATCTTACCGTTCGCTAAACCTAGCCCTTTCCCTAAACATAACGCTAACACCCACCTTACACCATACACTAACCCATACACTAATCTTACCCCGTACACCAAAATGAAGCAATGCCCTCACATGTACTTTGACACTAACACGTTTCCGTACCCTCCTTTGTACCGACAACCTTACCTGTTCGCTAACACTAACCCTAGGTCTAAGCCTAACACTATCCACAATCCTACACAAAATCCTAAGCCGTACCCTAATCCTAATCCGTACAATAACACTAACCTGTGCCCTAACACCAAGCCTGACCCTAACTCGTTTCCATATGCTTACCTGTACCCTGAATGTTACCTATTCGCTAACCCTAACCCTAACACTAAACCTAACCCTAACCCCAATCCTACACCTTACCCTAATCCGTACTGTAATCCTAACCCATACCCTATACTAATCCATGCCCTGACACATACATGGACCATAACACTTTTCTGTAACCTCACCTGTACCCTAAACCTTACATTTCGCCAACCCTAACCCTAGCCCTAAAGCTAAATCTAACTCCAACCCTACACTTTACCCTAACACGTACACTAATCTTAACCCGTACACTAACACTGACCCATTACCGCAAATGTATTTTGACCCTAAAACATTTCCGTACCCTCCCCTGTAACCTAAACCTTACCCGGTCGCTAACCCTAACCCTAGCTCTAAATCTAAACCTAACGCCACCCTACACCTTACCCTAAACAATACCCTAAACCTAAACCGTACACTGACACTAACCAGTGCCCTGAAACGTACCCTGACCCTAACACTTTTCCATACCCTCACCTGCACGCTAAACCTAATCGTTAGGTAACCCTAACGATAGACTTAAACCTAACCCTAACACCAACCCTACACCCTATTCTAACCCGTACCCTATATTTAACCCTAACACTAACCCATGCCCTCACACGTACTTTGACACTAAAACGTCTCCATACATTCACATGTACCATAAGCCTTAACCGTTCACTAAACCTATCCCTAACCCTAATGCCAACCCTAACCATTACCCTAACCCATACCCTAATCCTAACAATACATTAACACTAACACGTTTCCTAACACATAACCTGACCCAAACGCTTTTCCGTACCCTCAACTGTACCCTAAAACTTACCCGTTCACTAACCCTAAGCCTAGCCCTAAACCTAACCCTAACCCCAACCCCACACCTTACCCTAAACTGTACGCTAATCCTGACACGTACACTGACACTAACAGGTGTCCTAACACATACCCTGACTCTAAAAGTTTTCCGTACCCTCACCTGTACCCTAAACCTTACTTGTTCACTAACCGTAACCCTAGCCCTAAACATAACGCTAACACTAACCCTACACCATACCCTAACCTGTACACTAATCTTGACACGTACACCAAAATTATGCAATGCCATCACATGTACTTTGACACTAACACGTTTCTGTACACTAGTGTACCATAAAACTTACCTGTTCGCTAACTCTAACCCTAGCCCTAAACTTAACCCTAACGCCAACCCTACACATTACCCTAACACGTAACCTAATCCTAAACCATACACTAACACTACACGTGCCCTAACAAGTACCCTGACTGTAACAGTTTTCCGTACACTCACCTGTACCCTAAACCATACCGTTTGCTATCCTTAACCCTAGACCTAAACGTAAAGCTAACCCCATCCCTAAACCTTACCCTAATGCATACCCAATCCTAACAAGTACACTAACACTAATCCGTGCCTTAACACTTACCCTGACCCTAACGCTTTTCCATACCCACACCTGAACCCTAAACCTTACCATTCACTAACCCTAACCCTAGGTCTAAACCTAACCCTAAACCCAACCCCAACCCTACACCTAACCCTAACATGTACCCTAATCCTAAACCGTACACTAACACTAACCAGTGCCCTGAAACGTACCCTGACCCTAACACTTTTCCATACCTTCACCTGCACGCTAAACGTAATCATTAGGTAACACTAAGTATAGACTTAAACCTAACCCTAACACCAACCCTACTCCCTCTTCTAACCCGTACCCTATATTTAACCCCTACACTAACACTAACCCATGCCCTCACACGTACTTTGACACTAAAACGTCTCCATACACTCACATGTACCATAAGCCTTAACCGTTCACTAAACCTATCCCTAACCCTAACGCCAACCCTAACCATTACCCTAACCCATACCCTAATCCTAACAATACATTAACACTAACACGATTCCTAACACATAACCTGACCCAAATGCTTTTCCGTACCCTCAACTGTACCCTAAAACTTACCCGTTCACTAACCCTAAGCCTAGCCCTAAACCTAACCCTAACCCCAACCCCACACCTTACCCTAAACTGTACGCTAATCCTGACACGTACACTGACACTAACAGGTGTCCTAACACATACCCTGACTCTAAAAGTTTTCCGTACCCTCACCTGTACCCTGAACCTTACTGGTTCACTAACCGTAACCCTAGCCCTAAACATAACGCTAACACCAACCCTACACCATACCCTAACCCGTACACTAATCTTGACCCGTACACCAAAATTATGCAATGCCATCACACGTACTTTGACACTAACACGTTTCCGTACACTCATGTACCATAAAACTTACCTGTTCGCTTACTCTAACCCTAGCCCTAAACTTAACCCTAACGCCAACCCTACACATTACCCTAACCCGTACGCTAATCCTAACCCATACACTAACACTACACGTGCCCTAACAGGTACCCTGACCATAACAGTTTTCCGTACACTCACCTGTACCCTAAACCATACCGTTTGCTATCCTTAACCCTAGACCTAAACGTAAAGCTAACCCCATCCCTAAACCTTACCCTAACGCGTACCCAATCCTAACCAGTACACTAACACTAATCCGTGCCTTAACACTTACCCTGACCCTAACACTTTTCCATACCCACACCTGAACCCTAAACCTTACCATCCACTAACCCTAACCCTAACCCTAAACCTAACCCTAAACGCAACCCCAACCCTACACCTAACCCTAACATGTACCGTAATCCTAACCCTTAAACTAACACTAAGCTGTGCCCTAACACGAACCCTGGCCTTAACGCATTTCCATACGCTCACCTGTACTCTAATGTTAACTATTCGCTAACCCTAACACTAGCCCTAAACCTAAACCTAACCCCAACCCTACACCTTACCCTAACCCATACCCTAATCATAACCCATACACTAACACTAACTCGTGCCCTAACACCTACCCTAACCCTACCCCTAACCCTACCCCTAACCCTAACCCTAACCCTAACACTAACCCTAACACTAACCCTAAACTTTACCATTTGTTAACCATAACCCTAGCCCCAAACCTAAACCTAACTACAACCCTACTCCTTACCCTAACACGTACACTAATCTTAACCCGTACACTAACACTAAACCAATACCGCACACGTACTTTGACAATAAGACATTTCCATATGCTCAGCTGTAACCTAAACCTTACGCGTTCACTAAACTTAACCCCACCCCTAACACTAACCATAACGCCAACCCTACCAATTACCCTAACCCGTACCCTAATCCTAACCTGTAAACCCACACTAAACCCTGCCCTAGCACGTACCCTGACCCTAACACTTTTCCGTAACCTCACCTGTAACCTACACCTACCGGTCGCTAACACTAACCCTAGCCCTAAACCTAGACCAAACCCCAACCGTACAACTTACCCTAACCCGTATGCTAATCCTAAGCCATACATTAACACTGACACGTGTCCTAACACATACACTAACCCTAAAACTTTTCTGTACAATCACCTGTACCCTAAACCTGACATTTCGCTAACCCTAACCCTAGCCATAAAGCTAACCCTAACCCTAAACCCAACCCTAAACCTTACCCAAACCGTACCCTAATCCTAACCAGTATACTAATACTAAGCCATGTCCTGACACGTACCCTGACGCTAACACTTTTCTGTACACTCACCTGTACCCTAAACCTTACCCATTCGCTAACCCTAACCCTAGCACTAGCCCTAGCCCTAACCCTAACCCCAACCCTACCCCTTACCCTCACCCGTACCCTAATCCCAACCCATACACTAACATTAACCCATGCCCTAACACGTACCCTGACCCTAACACTTTTCCATATCCTCTCCTGTACCTTAAATCTTACCGTTCGCTAACCCTAACCCTAGCCCTAAACATAACTCTCACACCAACCTCACAGCATACCCTAACCCGTACACTAAACTTAACCCGTACAAAAAAACTAACCCATGCCCTCACATGTAGTTTGATGGTAACACGTTTCCGTACGCTCCCGTGTACCGTAAACCATACGCGTTTTCTAACTCTAACCCTAACCATAACAACAACCCTACCCATTTCCCTAACCTGTACCCTAATCCTTACCCGTACACTAACACTAATCCATGCCCTAACACGTACCCTGACCCTAACACTTTTCCATACCCACTCCTGTACCCTAAATCTTACCATTCACTAACCCTAACCCTATGTCTAAACCTAACCCTAACCCCAACCCTACACCTAACCCTAACACGTACCCTAATCCGAATCCGTACACTAACACTAACCTGTGCCCTAACATGAACCCTGACCCTAACTGGTTTCCATAAGCTCACCTGTACCCTAAATGATACCTATTCGCTAACCCTAACCCCAACCCTACACCTAAACATAACCCCAACCCTACACCTTTCCCTAACACATACCCTAATCCTAACCCGTACACTAACACTAACCCGTGCCCTAACACGTACCCTGACACTAACACTTTTCCGTATTATCTCCAGTACCCTAAATCTTACCGTTCTTACACCCACCTTACACCATACACTAACCCATACACTAATCTTACACCGTACACCAAAATGAAGCAATGCCCTCACATGTACTTTGACACTAACACGTGTACCGACAACCTTACCTGTTCGCTAACACTAACCCTAGGTCTAAGCCTAACACTATCCACACTCCTACACAAAATCCTAAGCCGTACCCTAATCCTAATCCGTACAATAACACTAACCTGTGCCCTAACACCAAGCCTGACCCTAAATCGTTTCCATATGCTTACCTGTACCCTGAATATTACCTATTCGCTAACCCTAACCCTAACACAAAACCTAACCCTAACCCCAATCCTACACCTTACCCTAATCCGTACTGTAATCCTAACCCGTACCCTATACTAATCCATGCCCTGACACATACATGGACCATAACACTTTTCTGTAACCTCACCTGTACCCTAAACCTTACATTTCGCCAACCCTAACCCTAGCCCTAAAGCTAAATCTAACTCCAACCCTACACCTTACCCTAACACGTACACTAATCTTAACCCATACACTAACACTGACCCATTCCCGCAAATGTATTTTGACCCTAAAACATTTCCGTACCCTCCCCTGTAACCTAAACCTTACCCGGTCGCTAACCCTAACCCTAGCTCTAAATCTAAACCTAACGCCACCCTACACCTTACCCTAAACAATACCTTAAACATAAACCGTACACTGACACTAACCAGTGCCCTGAAACGTACCCTGACCCTAACACTTTTCCATACCCTCACCTGCACGCTAAACCTAATCGTTAGGTAACCCTAACGATAGACTTAAACCTAACCCTAACAACAACCCTACAGCCTATTCTAACCCGTACCCTATATTTAACCCTAACACTAACCCATGCCCTCACACGTACTTTGACACTAAAACGTCTCCATACACTCACATGTACCATAAGCCTTAACCGTTCACTAAACCTATCCCTAACCCTAACGCCAACCCTAACCATTACCCTAACCCATACCCTAATCCTAACAATACATTAACACTAACACGTTTCCTAACACATAACCTGACCCAAATGCTTTTCCGTACCCTCAACTGTACCCTAAAACTTACACGTTCACTAACCCTAAGCCTAGCCCTAAACCTAACCCTAACCCCAACCCCACACCTTACCCTAAACTGTACGCTAATCCTGACACGTACACTGACACTAACAGGTGTCCTAACACATACCCTGACTCTAAAAGGTTTCCGTACCCTCACCTGTACCCTGAACCTTACTGGTTCACTAACCGTAACCCTAGCCCTAAACATAACGCTAACACCAACCCTACACCATACCCTAACCCGTACACTAATCTTGACCGGTACACCAAAATTATGCAATGCCATCACACGTACTTTGACACTAACACGTTTCCGTACACTCATGTACCATAAAACTTACCTGTTCGCTAACTCTAACCCTAGCCCTAAACTTAACCCTAACGCCAACCCTACACATTACCCTAACCCGTACCCTAATCCTAACCCATACACTAACACTACACGTGCCCTAACAGGTACCCTGACCATAACAGTTTTCCGTACACTCACCTGTACCCTAAACCATACCGTTTGCTATCCTTAACCCTAGACCTAAACGTAAAGCTAACCCCATCCCTAAAGCTTACCCTAACGCGTACTCAATCCTAACCAGTACACTAACACTAATCCGTGCCTTAACACTTACCCTGACCCTAACACTTTTCCATACCCACACCTGAACCCTAAACCTTACCATCCACTAACCCTAACCCTAGGTCTAAACCTAACCCTAAACGCAACCCCAACCCTACACCTAACCCTAACATGTACCGTAATCCTAATCCTTAAACTAACACTAAGCTGTGCCCTAACACGAACCCTGGCCCTAACGCATTTCCATACGCTCACCTGTACTCTAATGTTAACTATTCGCTAACCCTAACACTAGCCCTAAACCTAAACCTAACCCCAACCCTACACCTTACCCTAACCCATACCCTAATCATAACCCATACACTAACACTAACTCGTGCCCTAACACCTACCCTAACCCTACCCCTAACCCTACCCCTAACCCTAACCCTAACCCTAACACTAACCCTAACACTAACCCTAAACTTTACCATTTGTTAACCATAACCCTAGCCCCAAATCTAAACCTAACTACAACCCTACTCCTTACCCTAACACGTACACTATTCTTAACCCGTACACTAACACTAACGCAATAACGCACACGCACTTTGACAATAAGACATTTCCGTACACTCAGCTGTAACCTAAACCTTACCCGTTCACTAAACTTAACCCCACCCCTAACACTAACCATAACGCCAACCCTACAAATTACCCTAACCAGTACCCTAATCCTAACCTGTAAACCCACACTAAACCCTTCCCTAACGCGTACCCTGACCCTAACACTTTTCCGTGACCTCACGTGTACCATACACCTTACCATTCGCTAACCCTAACCCTAGCCCTAAACCTAGACCAAACCCCAACCGTACACCTTACCCTAACCCGTATGCTAATCCTAAGCCATACACTAACACTGACACGTGTCCTAACACAGACACTAACCCTAACACTTTTCTGTACCATCACCTGTACCCTAAACCTGACATTTCGCTAACCCTAACCCTAGCCATAAAGCTAACCCTAACCCCAACCCTAAACCTTACCCAAACCGTACCCTAATCCTAACCAGTATACTAATACTAAGCCATGTCCTGACACGTACCCTGATCCTAACACTTTTCCGTACCCTCACCTGTACCCTAAACTTTACCCATTCGATAAACCTAACCCTAGCCCTAGCCCTAGCCCTAACCCTAACCCCAACCCTACCCCTTACTCTCACCCGTACCCTAATCCCGACCCATACACTAACATTAACCCATGCCCTAACACGTACCCTGACCCTAACACTTTTCCGTATCCTCTCCTGTACCCTAAATCTTACCGTTCGCTAACTCTAACCCTAGCCCTAAACATAACTCTCACACCAACCTCAGAGCATACCCTAACCCGTACACTAAACTTAACCCGTACAAAAAAACTAACCCATGCCCTCACATGTACTGTGACGGTAACATGTTTCCGTACGCTCCCGTGTACCGTAAACCTTACCCGTTTGCTAACTCTAACCATAGCCCTAACCCTAACCATAACAACAACCCTACCCATTTCCCTAACCTGTACCCTAATCCTTACCCGTACACTAACACTAATCAATGCCCTAACACGTACCCTGACCCTAACACTTTTCCATACCCACTCCTGTACCCTAAATCTTACCATTCACTAACCCTAACCCTATGTCTAAACCTAACCCTAACCCCAACCCTACACCTAACCCTAACACGTACCCTAATCCGAATCCGTACACTGACACTAACCTGTGCCCTAACATGAACCCTGACCCTAACTCGTTTCCATAAGCTCACCTGTACCCTAAATGTTACCTATTCGCTAACCCTAACCCCAACCCTACACCTAAACATAACCCCAACCCTACACCTTTCCCTAAAACATACCCTAATCCTGACCCGTACACTAACACTAACCCGTGCCCTAAAACGTACCCTGACCCTAACACTTTTCCGTATCCTCTCCAGTACCCTAAATCTTACCGTTCGCTAAACATAGCCCTTTCCCTAAACATAACGCTAACACCCACCTTACACCATACACTAACCCATACACTAATCTTACCCCGTACACCAAAATGAAGCAATGCCCTCACATGTACTTTGACACTAACACGTTTCCGTACCCTCCTGTGTACCAACAACCTTACCTGTTCGCTAACACTAACCCTAGGTCTAAGCCTAACACTATCCACAACCCTACACAAAATCCTAAGCCGTACCCTAATCCTAATCCGTACAATAACACTAACCTGTGCCCTAACACCAAGCCTGACCCTAACTCGTTTCCATATGCTTACCTGTACAATGAATGTTACCTATTCGCTAACCCTAACCCTAACCCTAAACCTAACCCTAACCCCAATCCTACACCTTACCCTAATCCGTACTGTAATCCTAACCCGTACCCTATACTAATCCGTGCCCTGACACATACATGGACCATAACACTTTTCTGTAACCTCACCTGTACCCTAAACCTTACATTTCGCCAACCCTAACCCTAGCCCTAAAGCTAAATCTAACTCCATCACTACACCTTACCCTAACACATACACTAATCTTAACCCATACACTAACACTGACCCATTCCCGCAAATGTATTTTGACCCTAAAACATTTCCCTACCCTCCCCTGTAACCTAAACCTTACCCGGTCGCTAACCATAACCCTAGCTCTAAATCTAACCCTAACGCCAACCCTACACCTTACCCTAAACAATACCCTAAACCTAAACCGTACACTGACACTAACCAGTGCCCTGAAACGTACCCTGACCCTAACACTTTTCCATACCCTCACCTGCACGCTAAACCTAATCGTTAGGTAACCCTAACTGTAGACTTAAACCTAACCCTAACACCAACCCTACACCCTATTCTAACCCGTACCCTATATTTAACCCTAACACTAACCCATGCCCTCACACGTACTTTGACACTAAAGCGTCTCCATACACTCACATGTACCATAAGCCTTAACCGTTCACTAAACCTATCCCTAACCCTAACGCCAACCCTAACCATTACCCTAACCCATACCCTAATCCTAACAATACATTAACACTAACACGTTTCCTAACACATAACCTGACCCAAATGCTTTTCCGTACCCTCAACTGAACCCTAAAACTTACCCGTTCACTAACCCTAAGCTTAGCCCTAAACCTAAACGTAACCCCAACCCCACACCTTACCCTAAACTGTACGCTAATCCTGACACCTACACTAACACTAACAGGTGTCCTAACACATACCCTGACTCTAAAAGTTTTCCGTACCCTCACCTGTACCCTAAACCTTACTCGTTCACTAACCATAACCCTAGCCCTAAACATAACGCTAACACCAACCCTACACCATACCCTAACCCGTACACTAATCTTGACCCGTACACCAAAATTATGCAATGCCATCACATGTACTTTGACACTAACACGTTTCCGTACACTCATGTACCATAAAACTTACCTGTTCGCTAACTCTAACCCTAGACCTAAACTTAAACCTAACGCCAACCCTACACATTACCCTAACCCGTACCCTAATCCTAACCCATACACTAACACTACCCATGCCCTAACAGGTACACTGACTGTAACAGTTTTCCGTACACTCACCTGTACCCTAAACCATACCGTTTGCTATCCTTAACCCTAGACCTAAACGTAAAGCTAACTCCATCCCTAAACCTTACCATAACTCATACCCAATCCTAACCAGTACACTAACACTAATCCGTGCCTTAACACTTACCCTGACCCTAACACTGTTCCATACCCACACCTGAACCCTAAACCTTACCATTCACTAACCCTAACCCTAGGTCTAAACCTAACCCTAAACCCCACCCCAACCCTACACCTAACCCTAACATGTACACTAATCCTAATCCTTAAACTAACACTAAGCTGTGCCCTAACATGAACCCTGACCGTAACGCGTTTCCATACGCTCACTTGTACTCTAATGTTACCTATTCGCTAACCCTAACACTAGACCTAAACCTAAACCTAACCCGAACCCTACACCTTACCCTAACCCATACCCTAATCATAACCCATACACTAACACTAACTCGTGCCCTAACACCTACCCTAACCCTACCCCTAACCCTACCCCTAACCCTACCCCTAACACTAACCCTAAACTTTACAATTGGGTATCCATAACCCTAGTCCCAAACCTAAACCTAACTACAACCCTACTCCTTACCCTAACACGTACACTAATCTTAACCCGTACACTAACACTAACGCAATAATGCACACACTTTGACAATAAGACATTTCCGTACACTCAGCTGTAACCTAAACCTTACCCGTTCACTAAACTTAACCCCACCCCTAACACTAACCATAACGCCAACCCTACCAATTACCCTAACCAGTACCCTAATCCTAACCTGTAAACCCACACTAACCCCTGCCCTAACACGTACCCTGACCCTAACACTTTTCCGTAACCTCACCTGTACCATACACCTTACCGTTCGCTAACACTAACCCTAGCCCTAAACCTAGACCAAACCCCAACCGTACACCTTACCCTAACCCGTATGCTAATCCTAAGCCATACACTAACACTGACACGTGTCCTAACACATACACTAACCCTAACACTTTTCTGTACCATCACCTGTACCCTAAACCTGACATTTCGCTAACCCTAACCCTAGCCATAAAGCTAACCCTAACCCCAACCCTAAACCTTACCCAAACCGTACCCTAATCCTAACCAGTATACTAATACTAAGCCATGTCCTGACACGTACCCTCATCCTAACACTTTTCCGTACCCTCACCTGTACCCTAAACTTTACCCATTTGATAACCCTAACCCCAGCCCTAGCCCTAGCCCTAACCCTAACCCCAACCCTACCCCTTACCCTCACCCGTATCCTAATCCCGACCCATACACTAACATTAACCCATGCCCTAACACGTACCCTGACCCTAACACTTTTCCGTATCCTCTCCTGTACCCTAAATCTTACCGTTCGCTAACCCTAACCCTAGCCCTAAACATAACTCTCACACCAACCTCACAGCATACCCTAACCCGTACACTAAACTTAACCCGTACAAAAAAACTAACCCATGCCCTCACATGTACTGTGACGGTAACATGTTTCCGTACGCTCCCGTGTACCGTAAACCTTACCCGTTTGCTATCTCTAACCCTAGCCCTAACCCTAACCATAACAACAACCCTACCCATTTCCCTAACCTGTACCCTAATCCTTACCCGTACACTAACACTAATCAATGCCCTAACACGTACCCTGACCCTAACACTTTTCCATACCCACTCCTGTACCCTAAATCTTACCATTCACTAACCCTAACCCTATGTCTAAACCTAACCCTAACCCCAACCCTACACCTAACCCTAACACGTACCCTAATCCGAATCCGTACACTAACACTAACCTGTGCCCTAACATGAACCCTGACCCTAACTCGTTTCCATAAGCTCACCTGTACCCTAAATGTTACCTATTCGCTAACCCTAACCCCAACCCTACACCTAAACATAACCCCAACCCTACCCCTTTCCCTAACCCATACCCTAATCCTGACCCGTACACTAATACTAACCCGTGCCCTAACACGTACCCTGACCCTAACACTTTTCCGTATCCTCTCCAGTACCCTAAATCTTACCGTTCGCTAAACCTAGCCCTTTCCCTAAACATAACGCTAACACCCACCTTACACCATACACTAACCCATACACTAATCTTACCCCGTACACCAAAATGAAGCAATGCCCTCACATGTACTTTGACACTAACACGTTTCCGTACCCTCCTGTGTACCAACAACCTTACCTGTTCGCTAACACTAACCCTAGGTCTAAGCCTAACACTATCCACAACCCTACACAAAATCCTAAGCCGTACCCTAATCCTAATCCGTACAATAACACTAACCTGTGCCCTAACACCAAGCCTGACCCTAGCTCGTTTCCATATGCTTACCTGTCCCGGAATGTTACCTATTCGCTAACCCTAACCCTAACCATAAACCTAACCCTAACCCCAATCCTACACCTTACCCTAATCCGTACTGTAATCCTAACCCGTACCCTATACTAATCCGTGCCCTGACACATACATGGACCATAACACTTTTCTGTAACCTCACCTGTACCCTAAACCTTACATTTCGCCAACCCTAACCCTAGCCCTAAAGCTAAATCTAACTCCAACACTACACCTTACCCTAACACGTACACTAATCTTAACCCGTACACTAACACTGACCCATTCCCGCAAATGTATTTTGACCCTAAAACATTTCCCTACCCTCCCCTGTAACCTAAACCTTACCCGGTCGCTAACCCTAACCCTAGCTCTAAATCTAACCCTAACGCCAACCCTACACCTTACCCTAAACAATACCCTAAACCTAAACCGTACACTGACACTAACCAGTGCCCTGAAACGTACCCTGACCCTAACACTTTTCCATACCCTCACCTGCACGCTAAACCTAATCGTTAGGTAACCCTAACTGTAGACTTAAACCTAACCCTAACACCAACCCTACACCCTATTCTAACCCGTACCCTATATTTAACCCTAACACTAACCCATGCCCTCACACGTACTTTGACACTAAAACGTCTCCATACACTCACATGTACCATAAGCCTTAACCGTTCACTAAACCTATCCCTAACCCTAACGCCAACCCTAACCATTACCCTAACCCATACCCTAATCCTAACAATACATTAACACTAACACGTTTCCTAACACATAACCTGACCCAAATGCTTTTCCGTACCCTCAACTGAACCCTAAAACTTACCCGTTCACTAACCCTAAGCCTAGCCCTAAACCTAAACGTAACCCCAACCCCACACCTTACCCTAAACTGTACGCTAATCCTGACACCTACACTAACACTAACAGGTGTCCTAACACATACCCTGACTCTAAAAGTTTTCCGTACCCTCACCTGTACCCTAAACCTTACTCGTTCACTAACCGTAACCCTAGCCCTAAACATAACGCTAACACCAACCCTACACCATACCCTAACCCGTACACTAATCTTGACCCGTACACCAAAATTATGCAATGCCATCACACGTACTTTGACACTAACACGTTTCCGTACACTCATGTACCATAAAACTTACCTGTTCGCTAACTCTAACCCTAGCCCTAAACTTAACCCTAACGCCAACCCTACACATTACCCTAACCCGTACCGTAATCCTAACCCATACACTAACACTACCCATGCCCTAATAGGTACCCTGACTGTAACAGTTTTCCGTACACTCACCTGTACCCTAAACCATACCGTTTGCTATCCTTAACCCTAGACCTAAACTTAAAGCTAACCCCATCCCTAAACCTTACCATAACGCATACCCAATCCTAACCAGTACACTAACACTAATCCGTGCCTTAACACTTACCCTGACGCTAACACTGTTCCATACCCACACCTGAACCCTAAACCTTACCATTCACTAACCCTAACCCTAGGTCTAAACCTAACCCTAAACCCCACCCCAACCCTACACCTAACCCTAACATGTACACTAATCCTAATCCTTAAACTAACACTAAGCTGTGCCCTAACAGGAACCCTGACCGTAACGCGTTTCCATACGCTCACTTGTACTCTAATGTTACCTATTCGCTAACCCTAACACTAGACCTAAACCTAAACCTAACCTGAACCCTACACCTTACCCTAACCCATACCCTAATCATAACCCATACACTAACACTAACTCGTGCCCTAACACCTACCCTAACCCTACCCCTAACCCTACCCCTAACCCTACCCCTAACACTAACCCTAAACTTTACAATTTGGTATCCATAACCCTAGTCCCAAACCTAAACCTAACTACAACCCTACTCCTTACCCTAACACGTACACTAATCTTAACCCGTACACTAACACTAACGCAATAATGCACACACACTTTGACAATAAGACATTTCCGTACACTCAGCTGTAACCTAAACCTTACCCGTTCACTAAACTTAACCCCACCCCTAACACTAACCATAACGCCAACCCTACCAATTACCCTAACCAGTACCCTAATCCTAACCTGTAAACCCACACTAACCCCTGCCCTAACACGTACCCTGACCCTAACACTTTTCCGTAACCTCACCTGTACCATACACCTTACCGTTCGCTAACCCTAACCCTAGCCCTAAACCTAGACCAAACCCCAACCGTACACCTTACCCTAACCCGTATGCTAATCCTAAGCCATACACTAACACTGACACGTGTCCTAACACATACACTAACCCTAACACTTTTCTGTACCATCACCTGTACCCTAAACCTGACATTTCGCTAACCCTAACCCTAGCCATAAAGCTAACCCTAACCCCAACCCTAAACCTTACCCAAACCGTACCCTAATCCTAACCAGTATACTAATACTAAGCCATGTCCTGACACGTACCCTGATCCTAACACTTTTCCGTACCCTCACCTGTACCCTAAACTTTACCCATTTGATAACCCTAACCCTAGCCCTAGCCCTAGCCCTAACACCAACCCCAACCCTACCCCTTACCCTCACCCGTACCCTAATCCCGACCCATACACTAACATTAACCCATGCCCTAACACGTACCCTGACCCTAACACTTTTCCGTATCCACTCCTGTACCCTAAATCTTACCGTTCGCTAACCCTAACCCTAGCCCTAAACATAACTCTCACACCAACCTCACAGCATACCCTAACCCGTACACTAAACTTAACCCGTACAAAAAAACTAACCCATGCCCTCACATGTACTGTGACGGTAACATGTTTCCGTACGCTCCCGTGTACCGTAAACCTTACCCGTTTGCTAACTCTAACCCTAGCCCTAACCCTAACCATAACAACAACCTTACCCATTTCCCTAACCTGTACCCTAATCCTTACCCGTACACTAACACTAATCCATGCCCTAACACATACCCTGACCCTAACACTTTTCCATACCCACTCCTGTACCCTAAATCTTACCATTCACTAACCCTAACCCTATGTCTAAACCTAACCCTAACCCCAACCCTACACCTAACCCTAACACGTACCCTAATCCGAATCCGTACACTAACACTAACCTGTGCCCTAACATGAACCCTGACCCTAACTCGTTTCCATAAGCTCACCTGTACCCTAAATGTTACCTATTCGCTAACCCTAACCCCAACCCTACACCTAAACATAACCCCAACCCTACACCTTTCCCTAACCCATACCCTAATCCTAACCCGTACACTAACACTATCCCGTGCCCTAACACGTACCCTGACCCTAACACTTTTCCGTATCCTCTCCAGTACCCTAAATCTTACCATTCGCTAAACCTAGCCCTTTCCCTAAACATAACGGTAACACCAACCTTGCACCGTATCCTAGCCCATACACTAATCTTACCCCGTACACCAAAATGAAGCAATGCCCTCACATGTACTTTGACACTAACACGTTTCCGTACCCTCCTGTGTACCGACAACCTTACCTGTTCGCTAACACTAACCCTAGGTCTAAGCCTAACACTATCCACAACCCTACACAAAATCCTAACCCGTACCCTAATCCTAATCCGTACAATAAAACTAACCTGTGCCCTAACACCAAGCCTGACCCTAACTCGTTTCCATATGCTTACGTGTACCCTGAATATTACCTATTCGCTAACCCTAACCCTAACCCTAAACCTAACCCTAACCCCAATCCTACACCTTACCCTAATCCGTACTGTAATCCTAACCCGTACCCTAATACTAATCCGTGCCCTGACACATACATGGACCATAACACTTTTCTGTAACCTCACCTGCTCCCTAAACCTTACATTTCGCCAACACTAACCCTAGCCCTAAAGCTAAATCTAACTCCAACCCTACACCTTACCCTAACACGTACACTAATCTTAACCTGTACACTAACACTGACCCATTGCCGCAAATGTATTTTGACCCTAAAACAGTTCCGTACCCTCCCCTGTAACCTAAACCTTACCCGGTCGCTAACCCTAACCCTAGCTCTAAATCTAACCCTAACGCCAACCCTACATATTACCCTAACCCATACCCTAATCCTAAACCGTACACTAACACTAACCAGTGCCCTGAAACTTAACCTGACCCTAACACTATTCCATACCCTCACCTGCATGCTAAACGTAATCATTAGGTAACACTAAGTGTAGACTTAAACCTAACCCTAACACCAACCCTACTCCCTATTCTAACCCGTACCTTATATTTAACCCCTACACTAACACTAAACCATGCCCTCACACGTACTTTGACACTAAAACGTCTCCATACATTCACATGTACCATAAGCCTTAACCGTTCACTAAACCTATCCCTAACCCTAACGCCAACCCTAACCATTACCCTAACCCATACCCTAATCCTAACCATACATTAACACTAACACGTTTCCTAACACATAACCTGACCCAAACGCTATTCCGTACCCTCAACTGTACCCTAAAACTTACCCGTTCACTAACCCTAAGCCTAGCCCTAATCCTAACCCTAACCCCAACCCCACACCTTACCCTAAACTGTACGCTAATCCTGACACGTACACTGACACTAACAGGTGTCCTAACACATACCCTGACTCTAAAAGTTTTCCGTACCCTCACCTGTACCCTAAACCTTACTGGTTCACTAACCGTAACCCTAGCCCTAAACATAATGCTAACACCAACCCTACACCATACCCTAACCTGTACACTAATCTTGACCCGTACACCAAAATTATGCAATGCCATCACATGTACTTTGACACTAACACGTTTCTGTACACTAGTGTACCATAAAACTTACCTGTTCGCTAACTCTAACCCTAGCCCTAAACTTAACCCTAACGCCAACCCTACACATTACCCTAACACGTAACCTAATCCTAACCCATACACTAACACTACACGTGCCCTAACAAGTACCCTGACTGTAACAGTTTTCCGTACACTCACCTGTACCCTAAACCATACCGTTTGCTATCCTTAACCCTAGACCTAAACGTAAAGCTAACCCCATCCCTAAACCTTACCCTAACGCATACCCAATCCTAACAAGTACACTAACACTAATCCGTGCCTTAACACTTACCCTGACCCTAACGCTTTTCCATACCCACACCTGAACCCTAAACCTTACCATTCACTAACCCTAACCCTAGGTCTAAACCTAACCCTAAACCCAACCCCAACCCTACACCTAACCTTAACATGTACCCTAATCCTAATCCTTAAACTAACACTAAGCTGTGCCCTAACACGAACCCTGACCCTAACGCGTTTCCATACGCTCACCTGTACTCTAATGTTACCTATTCGCTAACCCTAACACTAGCCCTAAACCTAAACCTAACCCCAACCCTACACCTTACCCTAACCCATACCCTAATCATAACCCATACACTAACACTAACTCGTGCCCTAACACCTACCCTAACCCTACCCCTAACCCTACCCCTAACACTAACCCTAACACTAACCCTAAACTTTACCATTTGTTAACCATAACCCTAGCCCCAAACCTAAACCTAACTACAACCCTACTCCTTACCCTAACACGTACACTAATCTTAACCCGTACACTAACACTAACCCAATACCGGACATGTACTTTGACAATAAGACATTTCCGTATGCTCAGCTGTAACCTAAACCTTACCCGTTCACTAAACTTAACCCTACCCCTAACACTAACCATAACGCCAACCCTACCAATTACCCTAACCCGTACCCTAATCCTAACCTGTAAACCCACACTAACCCCTGCCCTAACACGTACCCTGACCCTAACACTTTTCCGTAACCTCACCTGTACCCTACACCTTACCGTTCGCTAACCCTAGCCCTAGCCCTAAGCCTAGACCAAACCCCAACCGTACACCTTACCCTAACCCGTATGCTAATCCTAAGCCATACACTAACACTGACACGTGTCCTAACACATACACTAACCCTAACACTTTTCTGTACCATCACCTGTACCCTAAACCTGACATTTCGCTAACCCTAACCCTAGCCATAAAGCTAACCCTAACCCCAACCCTAAACCTTACCCAAACCGTACCCTAATTCTAACCAGTATACTAATACTAAGCCATGTCCTGACACGTACCCTGACCCTAACACTTTTCCGTACCCTCACCTGTACCCTAAACCTTACCCATTCGCTAACCCTATCCCTATCCCTAGCCCTAGCCCTAACACTAACCCCAACCCTACACCTTACCCTAACCCGTACCCTAATCCCAACCCATACACTAACATTAACCCATGCCCTAACACGTACCCTGACCCTAACACTTTTCCGTATCCTCTCCTGTACCTTAAATCTTACCGTTCGCTAACCCTAACCCTAGCCCTAAACATAACTCTCACACCAACCTCACAGCATACCCTAACCCGTACACTAAACTTAACCCATACAAAAAAAACTAACCCATGCCCTCACATGTACTTTGATGGTAACACGTTTCCGTACGCTCCCATGTACCGTAAACCATACGCGTTTTCTAACTCTAACCCTAACCATAACAACAACCCTACCCATTTCCCTAACCTGTACCCTAATCCTTACCCGTACACTAACACTAATCCATGCCCTAACACATACCCTGACCCTAACACTTTTCCATACCCACTCCTGTACCCTAAATCTTACCATTCACTAACCCTAACCCTATGTCTAAACCTAACCCTAACCCCAACCCTACACCTAACCCTAACACGTACCCTAATCCGAATCCGTACACTAACACTAACCTGTGCCCTAACATGAACCCTGACCCTAACTCGTTTCCATAAGCTCACCTGTACCCTAAATGTTACCTATTCGCTAACCCTAACCCCAACCCTACACCTAAACATAACCCCAACCCTACACCTTTCCCTAACCCATACCCTAATCCTAACCCGTACACTAACACTAACCCGTGCCCTAACACGTACCCTGACCCTAACACTTTTCCGTATCCTCTCCAGTACCCTAAATCTTACCGTTCGCTAAACCTAGCCCTTTCCCTAAACATAAAGGTAACACCAACCTTGCACCGTATCCTAGCCCATACACTAATCTTACCCCGTACACCAAAATGAAGCAATGCCCTCACATGTACTTTGACACTAACACGTTTCCGTACCCTCCTGTGTACCGACAACCTTACCTGTTCGCTAACACTAACCCTAGGTCTAAGCCTAACACTATCCACAACCCTACACAAAATCCTAACCCGTACCCTAATCCTAATCCGTACAATAACACTAACCTGTGCCCTAACACCAAGCCTGACCCTAACTAGTTTCCATATGCTTACCTGTACCCTGAATATTACCTATTCGCTAACCCTAACCCTAACCCTAAACCTAACCCTAACCCCAATCCTACACCTTACCCTAATCCGTACTGTAATCCTAACCCGTACCCTAATACTAATCCGTGCCCTGACACATACATGGACCATAACACTTTTCTGTAACCTCACCTGCACCCTAAACCTTACATTTCGCCAACACTAACCCTAGCCCTAAAGCTAAATCTAACTCCAACCCTACACCTTACCCTAACACGTACACTAATCTTAACCTGTACACTAACACTGACCCATTGCCGCAAATGTATTTTGACCCTAAAACAGTTCCGTACCCTCCCCTGTAACCTAAACCTTACCCGGTCGCTAACCCTAACCCTAGCTCTAAATCTAACCCTAACGCCAACCCTACATCTTACCCTAACCCATACCCTAATCCTAAACCGTACACTAACACTAACCAGTGCCCTGAAACGTACCCTGACCCTAACACTATTCCATACCCTCACCTGCATGCTAAACGTAATCATTTGGTAACACTAAGTGTAGACTTAAACCTAACCCTAACACCAACCCTACTCCCTATTCTAACCCGTACCTTATATTTAACCCCTACACTAACACTAACCCATGCCCTCACACGTACTTTGACCCTAAAACGTCTCCATACATTCACATGTACCATAAGCCTTAACCGTTCACTAAACCTATCCCTAACCCTAACGCCAACCCTAACCATTACCCTAACCCATACCCTAATCCTAAACATACATTAACACTAACACGTTTCCTAACACATAACCTGACCCAAACGCTATTCCGTACCCTCAACTGTACCCTAAAACTTACCCGTTCACTAACCCTAAGCCTAGCCCTAAACCTAAACGTAACCCCAACCCCACACCTTACCCTAAACTGTACGCTAATCCTGACACGTACACTGACACTAACAGGTGTCCTAACACATACCCTGACTCTAAAAGTTTTCCGTACCCTCACCTGTACCCTAAACCTTACTGGTTCACTAACCGTAACCCTAGCCCTAAACATAACGCTAACAACAACCCTACACCATACCCTAACCTGTACACTAATCTTGACCCGTACACCAAAATTATGCAATGCCATCACATGTACTTTGACACTAACACGTTTCTGTACACTAGTGTACCATAAAACTTACCTGTTCGCTAACTCTAACCCTAGCCCTAAACTTAACCCTAACGCCAACCCTACACATTACCCTAACACGTAACCTAATCCTAACCCATACACTAACACTACACGTGCCCTAACAAGTACCCTGACTGTAACAGTTTTCCGTACACTCACCTGTACCCTAAACCATACCGTTTGCTATCCTTAACCCTAGACCTAAACGTAAAGCTAACCCCATCCCTAAACCTTACCCTAATGCATACCCAATCCTAACAAGTACACTAACACTAATCCGTGCCTTAACACTTACCCTGACCCTAACGCTTTTCCATACCCACACCTGAACCCTAAACCTTACCATTCACTAACCCTAACCCTAGGTCTAAACCTAACCCTAAACCCAACCCCAACCCTACACCTAACCTTAACATGTACCCTAATCCTAATCCTTAAACTAACACTAAGCTGTGCCCTAACACGAACCCTGACCCTAACGCGTTTCCATACGCTCACCTGTACTCTAATGTTACCTATTCGCTAACCCTAACACTAGCCCTAAACCTAAACCTAACCCCAACCCTACACCTTACCCTAACCCATACCCTAATCATAACCCATACACTAACACTAACTCGTGCCCTAACACCTACCCTAACCCTACCCCTAACCCTACCCCTAACACTAACCCTAACACTAACCCTAAACTTTACCATTTGTTAACCATAACCCTAGCCCCAAACCTAAACCTAACTACAACCCTACTCCTTACCCTAACACGTACACTAATCTTAACCCGTACACTAACACTAACCCAATACCGGACATGTACTTTTACAATAAGACATTTCCGTATGCTCAGCTGTAACCTAAACCTTACCCGTTCACTAAACTTAACCCTACCCTTAACACTAACCATAACGCCAACCCTACCAATTACCCTAACCCGTACCCTAATCCTAACCTGTAAACCCACACTAACCCCTGCCCTAACACGTACCCTGACCCTAACACTTTTCCGTAACCTCACCTGTACCCTACACCTTACCGTTCGCTAACCCTAACCCTAGCCCTAAGCCTAGACCAAACCCCAACCGTACACCTTACCCTAACCCGTATGCTAATCCTAAGCCATACACTAACACTGACACGTGTCCTAACACATACACTAACCCTAACACTTTTCTGTACCATCACCTGTACCCTAAACCTGACATTTCGCTAACCCTAACCCTAGCCATAAAGCTAACCCTAACCCCAACCCTAAACCTTACCCAAACCGTACCCTAATCCTAACCAGTATACTAATACTAAGCCATGTCCTGACACGTACCCTGACCCTAACACTTTTCCGTACCCTCACCTGTACCCTAAACCTTAACCATTCGCTAACCCTATCCCTAGCCCTAGCCCTAGCCCTAACACTAAGCCCAACCCTACCCCTTACCCTAACCCGTACCCTAATCCCAACCCATACACTAACATTAACCCATGCCCTAACACGTACCCTGACCCTAACACTTTTCCGTATCCTCTCCTGTACCTTAAATCTTACCGTTCGCTAACCCTAATCCTAGCCCTAAACATAACTCTCACACCAACCTCACAGCATACCCTAACCCGTACACTAAACTTAACCCGTACAAAAAACCTAACCCATGCCCTCACATGTACTTTGATGGTAACACGTTTCCGTACGCTCCCATGTACCGTAAACCATACGCGTTTTCTAACTCTAACCCTAACCATAACAACAACCCTACCCATTTCCCTAACCTGTACCCTAATCCTTACCCATACACTAACACTAATCCATGCCCTAACACGTACCCTGACCCTAACAATTTTCCGTACCCACTCCTGTACCCTAAATCTTACCATTCACTAACCCTAACCCTATGTCTAAACCTAACCCTAACCCCAACCCTACACCTATCCCTAACACGTACCCTAATCCGAATCCGTACACTAACACTAACCTGTGCCCTAACATGAACCCTGACCCTAACTCGTTTCCATAAGCTCACCTGTACCCTAAATGTTACCTATTCGCTAACCCTAACCCCAACCCTACACCTAAACATAACCCCAACCTTATACCTTTCCCTAACCCATACCCTAATCCTAACCCGTACACTAACACTAACCCGTGCCCTAACACGTACCCTGACCCTAACACTTTTCCGTATCCTCTCCAGTACCCTAAATCTTACCGTTCGCTAAACCTAGCCCTTTCCCTAAACATAACGGTAACACCAACCTTGCACCGTATCCTAACCCATACACTAATCTTACCCCGTACACCAAAATGAAGCAATGCCCTCACATGTACTTTGACACTAACACGTTTCCGTACCCTCCTGTGTACCGACAACCTTACCTGTTCGCTAACACTAACCCTAGGTCTAAGCCTAACACTATCCACAACCCTACACAAAATCCTAACCCGTACCCTAATCCTAATCCGTACAATAACACTAACCTGTGCCCTAACACCAAGCCTGACCCTAACTAGTTTCCATATGCTTACCTGTACCCTGAATATTACCTATTCGCTAACCCTAACCCTAACCCTAAACCTAACCCTAACCCCAATCCTACACCTTACCCTAATCCGTACTGTAATCCTAACCCGTACCCTAATACTAATCCGTGCCCTGACACATACATGGACCATAACACTTTTCTGTAACCTCACCTGCACCCTAAACCTTACATTTCGCCAACACTAACCCTAGCCCTAAAGCTAAATCTAACTCCAACCCTACACCTTACCCTAACACGTACACTAATCTTAACCTGTACACTAACACTGACCCATTGCCGCAAATGTATTTTGACCCTAAAACATTTCCGTACCCTCCCCTGTAACCTAAACCTTACCCGGTCGCTAACCCTAACCCTAGCTCTAAATCTAACCCTAACGCCAACCCTACATCTTACCCTAACCCATACCCTAATCCTAAACCGTACACTAACACTAACCAGTGCCCTGAAACGTACCCTGACCCTAACACTTTTCCATACCCTCACCTGCACGCTAAACGTAATCATTAGGTAACACTAAGTGTAGACTTAAACCTAACCCTAACACCAACCCTACTCCCTATTCTAACCCGTACCTTATATTTAACCCCTACACTAACACTAACCCATGCCCTCACACGTACTTTGACACTAAAACGTCTCCATACATTCACATGTACCATAAGCCTTAACCGTTCACTAAACCTATCCCTAACCCTAACGCCAACCCTAACCATTACCCTAACCCATACCCTAATCCTAACCATACATTAACACTAACACGTTTCCTAACACATAACCTGACCCAAACGCTATTCCGTACCCTCAACTGAACCCTAAAACTTACCCGTTCACTAACCCTAAGCCTAGCCCTAAACCTAACCCTAACCCCAACCCCACACCTTACCCTAAACTGTACGCTAATCCTGACACGTACACTGACACTAACAGGTGTCCTAACACATACCCTGACTCTAAAAGTTTTCCGTACCCTCACCTGTACCCTAAACCTTACTGGTTCACTAACCGTAACCCTAGCCCTAAACATAACGCTAACACCAACCCTACACCATACCCTAACCTGTACATTAATCTTGACCCGTACACCAAAATTATGCAATGCCATCACATGTACTTTGACACTAACACGTTTCTGTACACTAGTGTACCATAAAACTTACCTGTTCGCTAACTCTAACCCTAGCCCTAAACTTAACCCTAACGCCAACCCTACACATTACCCTAACACGTAACCTAATCCTAACCCATACACTAACACTACACGTGCCCTAACAAGTACCCTGACTGTAACAGTTTTCCGTACACTCACCTGTACCCTAAACCATACCGTTTGCTATCCTTAACCCTAGACCTAAACGTAAAGCTAACCCCATCCCTAAACCTTACCCTAATGCATACCCAATCCTAACAAGTACACTAACACTAATCCGTGCCTTAACACTTACCCTGACCCTAACGCTTTTCCATACCCACACCTGAACCCTAAACCTTACCATTCACTAACCCTAACCCTAGGTCTAAACCTAACCCTAAACCCAACCCCAACCCTACACCTAACCTTAACATGTACCCTAATCCTAATCCTTAAACTAACACTAAGCTGTGCCCTAACACGAACCCTGACCCTAACGCGTTTCCATACGCTCACCTGTACTCTAATGTTACCTATTCGCTAACCCTAACACTAGCCCTAAACCTAAACCTAACCCCAACCCTACACCTTACCCTAACCCATACCCTAATCATAACCCATACACTAACACTAACTCGTGCCCTAACACCTACCCTAACCCTACCCCTAACCCTAACCCTAACACTAACCCTAACACTAACCCTAAACTTTACCATTTGTTAACCATAACCCTAGCCCCAAACCTAAACCTAACTACAACCCTACTCCTTACCCTAACACGTACACTAATCTTAACCCGTACACTAACACTAACCCAATACCGGACATGTACTTTGACAATAAGACATTTCCGTATGCTCAGCTGTAACCTAAACCTTACCCGTTCACTAAACTTAACCCTACCCCTAACACTAACCATAACGCCAACCCTACCAATTACCCTAACCCGTACCCTAATCCTAACCTGTAAACCCACACTAACCCCTGCCCTAACACGTACCCTGACCCTAACACTTTTCCGTAACCTCACCTGTACCCTACACCTTACCGTTCGCTAACCCTAACCCTAGCCCTAAGCCTAGACCAAACCCCAACCGTACACCTTACCCTAACCCGTATGCTAATCCTAAGCCATACACTAACACTGACACGTGTCCTAACACATACACTAACCCTAACACTTTTCTGTACCATCACCTGTACCCTAAACCTGACATTTCGCTAACCCTAACCCTAGCCATAAAGCTAACCCTAACCCCAACCCTAAACCTTACCCAAACCGTACCCTAATCCTAACCAGTATACTAATACTAAGCCATGTCCTGACACGTACCCTGACCCTAACACTTTTCCGTACCCTCACCTGTACCCTAAACCTTACCCATTCGCTACCCCTATCCCTAGCCCTAGCCCTAGCCCTAACACTAACCCCAACCCTACCCCTTACCCTAACCCGTACCCTAATCCCAACCCATACACTAACATTAACCCATGCCCTAACACGTACCCTGACCCTAACACTTTTCCGTATCCTCTCCTGTACCTTAAATCTTACCGTTCGCTAACCCTAACCCTAGCCCTAAACATAACTCTCACACCAACCTCACAGCATACCCTAACCCGTACAATAAACTTAACCCGTACAAAAAAACTAACCCATGCCCTCACATGTACTTTGATGGTAACACGTTTCCGTAAGCTCCCATGTACCATAAACCATACGCGTTTTCTAACTCTAACCCTAACCATAACAACAACCCTACCCATTTCCCTAACCTGTACCCTAATCCTTACCCGTACACTAACACTAATCCATGCCCTAACAAGTACCCTGACCCTAACACTTTTCCATACCCACTCCTGTACCCTAAATCTTACCATTCACTAACCCTAACCCTATGTCTAAACCTAACCCTAACCCCAACCCTACACCTAACCCTAACACGTACCCTAATCCGAATCCGTACACTAACACTAACCTGTGCCCTAACATGAACCCTGACCCTAACTCGTTTCCATAAGCTCACCTGTATCCTAAATGTTACCTATTCGCTAACCCTAACCCCAACCCTACACCTAAACATAGCCCCAACCCTACACCTTTCCCTAACCCATACCCTAATCCTAACCCGTACACTAACACTAACCCGTGCCCTAACACGTACCCTGACCCTAACACTTTTCCGTATCCTCTCCAGTACCCTAAATCTTACCGTTCGCTAAACCTAGCCCTTTCCCTAAACATAACGGTAACACCAACCTTGCACCGTATCCTAACCCATACACTAATCTTACCCCGTACACCAAAATGAAGCAATGCCCTCACATGTACTTTGACACTAACACGTTTCTGTACCCTCCTGTGTACCGTAAAGCTTACCTGTTCGCTAACACTAACCCTAGGTCTAAGCCTAACACTATCCACAACCCTACACAAAATCCTAACCCGTACCCTAATCCTAATCCGTACAATAACACTAACCTGTGCCCTAACACCAAGCCTGACCCTAACTCGTTTCCATATGCTTACCTGTACCCTGAATATTACCTATTCGCTAACCCTAACCCTAACCCTAAACCTAACCCTAACCCCAATCCTACACCTTACCCTAATCCGTACTGTAATCCTAAACCGTACCCTAATACTAATCCGTGCCCTGACACATACATGGACCATAACACTTTTCTGTAACCTCACCTGTACGCTAAACCCTACATTTCGCCAACACTAACCCTAGCCCTAAAGCTAAATCTAACTCCAACCCTACACCTTACCCTAACACGTACACTAATCTTAACCCGTACACTAACACTGACCCATTCCCGCAAATGTATTTTGACCCTAAAACATTTCCGTACCCTCCCCTGTAACCTAAACCTTACCCGGTCGCTAACCCTAACCCTAGCTCTAAATCTAACCCTAACGCCAACCCTACATCTTACCCTAACCCATACCCTAATCCTAAACCGTACACTAACACTAACCAGTGCCCTGAAACGTACCCTGACCCTAACACTTTTCCATACCCTCACCTGCACGCTAAACGTAATCATTAGGTAACACTAAGTGTAGACTTAAACCTAACCCTAACACCAACCCTACTCCCTATTCTAACCCGTACCTTATATTTAACCCCTACACTAACACTAACCCATGCCCTCACACGTACTTTGACACTAAAACGTCTCCATACATTCACATGTACCATAAGCCTTAACCGTTCACTAAACCTATCCCTAAACCTAACGCCAACCCTAACCATTACCCTAACCCATACCCTAATCCTAACCATACATTAACACTAACACGTTTCCTAACACATAACCTGACCCAAACGCTATTCCGTACCCTCAACTGTACCCTAAAACTTACCCGTTCACTAACCCTAAGCCTAGCCCTAAACCTAACCCTAACCCCAACCCCACACCTTACCCTAAACTGTACGCTAATCCTGACACGTACACTGACACTAACAGGTGTCCTAACACATACCCTGACTCTAAAAGTTTTCCGTACCCTCACCTGTACCCTAAACCTTACTGGTTCACTAACCGTAACCCTAGCCCTAAACATAACGCTAACACCAACCCTACACCATACCCTAACCTGTACACTAATCTTGACCCGTACACCAAAATTATGCAATGCCATCACATGTACTTTGACACTAACACGTTTCTGTACACTAGTGTACCATAAAACTTACCTGTTCGCTAACTCTAACCCTAGCCCTAAACTTAACCCTAACGCCAACCCTACACATTACCCTAACACGTAACCTAATCCTAACCCATACACTAACACTACACGTGCCCTAACAAGTACCCTGACTGTAACAGTTTTCCGTACACTCACCTGTACCCTAAACCATACCGTTTGCTATCCTTAACCCTAGACCTAAACGTAAAGCTAACCCCATCCCTAAACCTTACCCTAATGCATACCCAATCCTAACAAGTACACTAACACTAATCCGTGCCTTAACACTTACCCTGACCCTAACGCTTTTCCATACCCACACCTGAACCCTAAACCTTACCATTCACTAACCCTAACCCTAGGTCTAAACCTAACCCTAAACCCAACCCCAACCCTACACCTAACCTTAACATGTACCCTAATCCTAATCCTTAAACTAACACTAAGCTGTGCCCTAACACGAACCCTGACCCTAACGCGTTTCCATACGCTCACCTGTACTCTAATGTTACCTATTCGCTAACCCTAACACTAGCCCTAAACCTAAACCTAACCCCAACCCTACACCTTACCCTAACCCATACCCTAATCATAACCCATACACTAACACTAACTCGTGCCCTAACACCTACCCTAACCCTACCCCTAACCCTAACCCTAACACTAACCCTAACACTAACCCTAAACTTTACCATTTGTTAACCATAACCCTAGCCCCAAACCTAAACCTAACTACAACCCTACTCCTTACCCTAACACGTACACTAATCTTAACCTGTACACTAACACTAACCCAATACCGGACATGTACTTTGACAATAAGACATTTCCGTATGCTCAGCTGTAACCTAAACCTTACCCGTTCACTAAACTTAACCCTACCCCTACCACTAACCATAACGCCAACCCTACCAATTACCCTAACCCGTACCCTAATTCTAACCTGTAAACCCACACTAACCCCTGCCCTAACACGTACCCTGACCCTAACAATTTTCCGTAACCTCACCTGTACCCTACACCTTACCGTTCGCTAACCCTAACCCTAGCCCTAAGCCTAGACCAAACCCCAACCGTACACCTTACCCTAACCCGTATGCTAATCCTAAGCCATACACTAACACTGACACGTGTCCTAACACATACACTAACCCTAACACTTTTCTGTACCATCACCTGTACCCTAAACCTGACATTTCGCTAACCCTAACCCTAGCCATAAAGCTAACCCTAACCCCAACCCTAAACCTTACCCAAACCGTACCCTAATCCTAACCAGTATACTAATACTAAGCCATGTCCTGACACGTACCCTGACCCTAACACTTTTCCGTACCCTCACCTGTACCCTAAACCTTACCCATTCGCTAACCCTATCCTTAGCTCTAGCCCTAGCCCTAACACTAACCCCAACCCTACCCCTTACCCTAACCCGTACCCTAATCCCAACCCATACACTAACATTAACCCATGCCCTAACACGTACCCTGACCCTAACACTTTTCCGTATCCTCTCCTGTACCTTAAATCTTACCGTTCGCTAACCCTAACCCTAGCCCTAAACATAACTCTCACACCAACCTCACAGCATACCCTAACCCGTACACTAAACTTAACCCGTACAAAAAAACTCACCCATGCCCTCACATGTACTTTGATGTTAACACGTTTCCGTACGCTCCCATGTACCGTAAACCATACGCGTTTTCTAACTCTAACCCTAACCATAACAACAACCCTACCCATTTCCCTAACCTGTACCCTAATCCTTACCCGTACACTAACACTAATCCATGCCCTAACACGTACCCTGACCCTAACACTTTTCCATACCCACTCCTGTACCCTAAATCTTACCATTCACTAACCCTAACCCTATGTCTAAACCTAACCCTAACCCCAACCCTACACCTAACCCTAACACGTACCCTAATCCGAATCCGTACACTAACACTAACCTGTGCCCTAACATGAACCCTGACCCTAACTCGTTTCCATAAGCTCACTTGTACCCTAAATGTTACTTATTCGCTAACCCTAACCCCAACCCTACACCTAAACATAACCCCAACCCTACACCTTTCCCTAACACATACCCTAATCCTAACCCGTACACTAACACTAACCCGTGCCCTAACACGTACCCTGACCCTAACACTTTTCCGTATCCTCTCCAGTACCCTAAATCTTACCGTTCGCTAAACCTAGCCCTTTCCCTAAACATAACGGTAACACCAACCTTGCACCGTATCCTAACCCATACACTAATCTTACCCCGTACACCAAAATGAAGCAATGCCCTCACATGTACTTTGACACTAACACGTTTCCGTACCCTCCTGTGTACCGTAAACCTTACCTGTTCGCTAACACTAACCCTAGGTCTAAGCCTAACACTATCCACAACCCTACACAAAATCCTAACCCGTACCCTAATCCTAATCCGTACAATAACACTAACCTGTGCCCTAACACCAAGCCTGACCCTAACTCGTTTCCATATGCTTACGTGTACCCTGAATATTACCTATTCGCTAACCCTAACCCTAACCCTAAACCTAACCCTAACCCCAATCCTACACCTTACCCTAATCCGTACTGTAATCCTAACCCGTACCCTAATACTAATCCGTGCCCTGACACATACATGGACCATAACACTTTTCTGTAACCTCACCTGCACCCTAAACCTTACATTTCGCCAACACTAACCCTAGCCCTAAAGCTAAATCTAACTCCAACCCTACACCTTACCCTAACACGTACACTAATCTTAACCTGTACACTAACACTGACCCATTGCCGCAAATGTATTTTGACCCTAAAACATTTCCGTACCCTCCCCTGTAACCTAAACCTTACCCGGTCGCTAACCCTAACCCTAGCTCTACATCTAACCCTAACGCCAACCCTACATCTTACCCTAACCCATACCCTAATCCTAAACCGTACACTAACACTAACCAGTGCCCTGAAACGTACCCTGACCCTAACACTTTTCCATACCCTCACCTGCACGCTAAACGTAATCATTAGGTAACATTAAGTGTAGACTTAAACCTAACCCTAACACCAACCCTACTCCCTATTCTAACCCGTACCTTATATTTAACCCCTACACTAACACTAACCCATGCCCTCACACGTACTTTGACACTAAAACGTCTCCATACATTCACATGTACCATAAGCCTTAACCGTTCACTAAACCTATCCCTAACCCTAACGCCAACCCTAACCATTACCCTAACCCATACCCTAATCCTAACCATACATTAACACTAACACGTTTCCTAACACATAACTTGACCCAAACGCTATTCCGTACCCTCAACTGTACCCTAAAACTTACCCGTTCACTAACCCTAAGCCTAGCCCTAAACCTAACCCTAACCCCAACCCCACACCTTACCCTAAACTGTACACTAATCCTGACACGTACACTGACACTAACAGGTGTCCTAACACATACCCTGACTCTAAAAGTTTTCCGTACCCTCACCTGTACCCTAAACCTTACTGGTTCACTAACCGTAACCCTAGCCCTAAACATAACGCTAACACCAACCCTACACCATACCCTAACCTGTACACTAATCTTGACCCGTACACCAAAATTATGCAATGCCATCACATGTACTTTGACACTAACACGTTTCTGTACACTAGTGTACCATAAAACTTACCTGTTCGCTAACTCTAACCCTAGCCCTAAACTTAACCCTAACGCCAACCCTACACATTACCCTAACACGTAACCTAATCCTAACCCATACACTAACACTACACGTGCCCTAACAAGTACCCTGACTGTAACAGTTTTCCGTACACTCACCTGTACCCTAAACCATACCGTTTGCTATCCTTAACCCTAGACCTAAACGTAAAGCTAACCCCATCCCTAAACCTTACCCTAATGCATACCCAATCCTAACAAGTACACTAACACTAATCCGTGCCTTAACACTTACCCTGACCCTAACGCTTTTCCATACCCACACCTGAACCCTAAACCTTACCATTCACTAACCCTAACCCTAGGTCTAAACCTAACCCTAAACCCAACCCCAACCCTACACCTAACCTTAACATGTACCCTAATCCTAATCCTTAAACTAACACTAAGCTGTGCCCTAACACGAACCCTGACCCTAACGCGTTTCCATACGCTCACCTGTACTCTAATGTTACCTATTCGCTAACCCTAACACTAGCCCTAAACCTAAACCTAACCCCAACCCTACACCTTACCCTAACCCATACCCTAATCATAACCCATACACTAACACTAACTCGTGCCCTAACACCTACCCTAACCCTACCCCTAACCCTAACCCTAACACTAACCCTAACACTAACCCTAAACTTTACCATTTGTTAACCATAACCCTAGCCCCAAACCTAAACCTAACTACAACCATACTCCTTACCCTAACACGTACACTAATCTTAACCCGTACACTAACACTAACCCAATACCGCACATGTACTTTGACAATAAGACATTTCCGTATGCTCAGCTGTAACCTAAACCTTACCCGTTCACTAAACTTAACCCTACCCCTACCACTAACCATAACGCCAACCCTACCAATTACCCTAACCCGTACCCTAATTCTAACCTGTAAACCCACACTAACCCCTGCCCTAACACGTACCCTGACCCTAACAATTTTCCGTAACCTCACCTGTACCCTACACCTTACCGTTCGCTAACCCTAACCCTAGCCCTAAGCCTAGACCAAACCCCAACCGTACACCTTACCCTAACCCGTATGCTAATCCTAAGCCATACACTAACACTGACACGTGTCCTAACACATACACTAACCCTAACACTTTTCTGTACCATCACCTGTACCCTAAACCTGACATTTCGCTAACCCTAACCCTAGCCATAAAGCTAAACCTAACCCCAACCCTAAACCTTACCCAAACCGTACCCTAATCCTAACCAGTATACTAATACTAAGCCATGTCCTGACACGTACCCTGACCCTAACACTTTTCCGTACCCTCACCTGTACCCTAAACCTTACCCATTCGCTAACCCTATCCCTAGCTCTAGCCCTAGCCCTAACACTAACCCCAACCCTACCCCTTACCCTAACCCGTACCCTAATCCCAACCCATACACTAACATTAACCCATGCCCTAACACGTACCCTGACCCTAACACTTTTCCGTATCCTCTCCTGTACCTTAAATCTTACCGTTCGCTAACCCTAACCCTAGCCCTAAACATAACTCTCACACCAACCTCACAGCATACCCTAACCCGTACACTAAACTTAACCCGTACAAAAAAACTCACCCATGCCCTCACATGTACTTTGATGGTAACACGTTTCCGTACGCTCCCATGTACCGTAAACCATACGCGTTTTCTAACTCTAACCCTAACCATAACAACAACCCTACCCATTTCCCTAACCTGTACCCTAATCCTTACCCGTACACTAACACTAATCCATGCCCTAACACGTACCCTGACCCTAACACTTTTCCATACCCACTCCTGTACCCTAAATCTTACCATTCACTAACCCTAACCCTATGTCTAAACCTAACCCTAACCCCAACCCTACACCTAACCCTAACACGTACCCTAATCCGAATCCGTACACTAACACTAACCTGTGCCCTAACATGAACCCTGACCCTAACTCGTTTCCATAAGCTCACCTGTACCCTAAATGTTACCTATTCGCTAACCCTAACCCCAACCCTACACCTAAACATAACCCCAACCCTACACCTTTCCCTAACACATACCCTAATCCTAACCCGTACACTAACACTAACCCGTGCCCTAACACGTACCCTGACCCTAACACTTTTCCGTATCCTCTCCAGTACCCTAAATCTTACCGTTCGCTAAACCTAGCCCTTTCCCTAAACATAACGGTAACACCAACCTTGCACCGTATCCTAACCCATACACTAATCTTACCCCGTACACCAAAATGAAGCAATGCCCTCACATGTACTTTGACACTAACACGTTTCCGTACCCTCCTGTGTACCGTAAACCTTACCTGTTCGCTAACACTAACCCTAGGTCTAAGCCTAACACTATCCACAACCCTACACAAAATCCTAACCCGTACCCTAATCCTAATCCGTACAATAACACTAACCTGTGCCCTAACACCAAGCCTGACCCTAACTCGTTTCCATATGCTTACCTGTACCCTGAATATTACCTATTCGCTAACCCTAACCCTAACCCTAAACCTAACCCTAACCCCAATCCTACCCCTTACTCTAATCCGTACTGTAATCCTAACCCGTACCCTAATACTAATCCGTGCCCTGACACATACATGGACCATAACACTTTTCTGTAACCTCACCTGCACCCTAAACCTTACATTTCGCCAACACTAACCCTAGCCCTAAAGCTAAATATAACTCCAACCCTACAACTTACCCTAACACGTACACTAATCTTAACCTGTACACTAACACTGACCCATTGCCGCAAATGTATTTTGACCCTAAAACATTTCCGTACCCTCCCCTGTAACCTAAACCTTACCCGGTCGCTAACCCTAACCCTAGCTCTAAATCTAACCCTAACGCCAACCCTACATCTTACCCTAACCCATACCCTAATCCTAAACCGTACACTAACACTAACCAGTGCCCTGAAACGTACCCTGACCCTAACACTTTTCCATACCTTCACCTGCACGCTAAACGTAATCATTAGGTAACACTAAGTGTAGACTTAAACCTAACCCTAACACCAACCCTACTCCCTATTCTAACCCGTACCTTATATTTAACCCCTACACTAACACTAATCCATGCCCTCACACGTACTTTGACACTAAAACGTCTCCATACATTCACATGTACCATAAGCCTTAACCGTTCACTAAACCTATCCCTAACCCTAACGCCAACCCTAACCATTACCCTAACCCATACCCTAATCCTAACCATACATTAACACTAACACGTTTCCTAACACATAACCTGACCCAAACGCTATTCCGTACCCTCAACTGTACCCTAAAACTTACCCGTTCACTAACCCTAAGCCTAGCCCTAAACCTAACCCTAACCCCAACCCCACACCTTACCCTAAACTGTACGCTAATCCTGACACGTACACTGACACTAACAGGTGTCCTAACACATACCCTGACTCTAAAAGTTTTCCGTACCCTCACCTGTACCCTAAACCTTACTGGTTCACTAACCGTAACCCTAGCCCTAAACATAACGCTAACACCAACCCTACACCATACCCTAACCTGTACACTAATCTTGACCCGTACACCAAAATTATGCAATGCCATCACATGTACTTTGACACTAACACGTTTCTGTACACTAGTGTACCATAAAACTTACCTGTTCGCTAACTCTAACCCTAGCCCTAAACTTAACCCTAACGCCAACCCTACACATTACCCTAACACGTAACCTAATCCTAACCCATACACTAACACTACACGTGCCCTAACAAGTACCCTGACTGTAACAGTTTTCCGTACACTCACCTGTACCCTAAACCATACCGTTTGCTATCCTTAACCCTAGACCTAAACGTAAAGCTAACCCCATCCCTAAACCTTACCCTAATGCATACCCAATCCTAACAAGTACACTAACACTAATCCGTGCCTTAACACTTACCCTGACCCTAACGCTTTTCCATACCCACACCTGAACCCTAAACCTTACCATTCACTAACCCTAACCCTAGGTCTAAACCTAACCCTAAACCCAACCCCAACCCTACACCTAACCTTAACATGTACCCTAATCCTAATCCTTAAACTAACACTAAGTTGTGCCCTAACACGAACCCTGACCCTAACGCGTTTCCATACGATCACCTGTACTCTAATGTTACCTATTCGCTAACCCTAACACTAGCCCTAAACCTAAACCTAACCCCAACCCTACACCTTACCCTAACCCATACCCTAATCATAACCCATACACTAACACTAACTCGTGCCCTAACACCTACCCTAACCCTACCCCTAACCCTAACCCTAACACTAACCCTAACACTAACCCTAAACTTTACCATTTGTTAACCATAACCCTAGCCCCAAACCTAAACCTAACTACAACCCTACTCCTTACCCTAACACGTACACTAATCTTAACCCGTACACTAACACTAACCCAATACCGGACATGTACTTTGACAATAAGACATTTCCGTATGCTCAGCTGTAACCTAAACCTTACCCGTTCACTAAACTTAACCCTACCCCTACCACTAACCATAACGCCAACCCTACCAATTACCCTAACCCGTACCCTAATTCTAACCTGTAAACCCACACTAACCCCTGCCCTAACACGTACCCTGACCCTAACAATTTTCCGTAACCTCACCTGTACCCTACACCTTACCGTTCGCTAACCCTAACCCTAGCCCTAAGCCTAGACCAAACCCCAACCTTACACCTTACCCTAACCCGTGTGCTAATCCTAAGCCATACACTAACACTGACACGTGTCCTAACACATACACTAACCCTAACACTTTTCTGTACCATCACCTGTACCCTAAACCTGACATTTCGCTAACCCTAACCCTAGCCATAAAGCTAAACCTAACCCCAACCCTAAACCTTACCCAAACCGTACCCTAATCCTAACCAGTATACTAATACTAAGCCATGTCCTGACACGTACCCTGACCCTAACACTTTTCCGTACCCTCACCTGTACCCTAAACCTTACCCATTCGCTAACCCTATCCCTAGCTCTAGCCCTAGCCCTAACACTAACCCCAACCCTACCCCTTACCCTAACCCGTACCCTAATCCCAACCCATACACTAACATTAACCCATGCCCTAACACGTACCCTGACCCTAACACTTTTCCGTATCCTCTCCTGTACCTTAAATCTTACCGTTCGCTAACCCTAACCCTAGCCCTAAACATAACTCTCACACCAACCTCACAGCATACCCTAACCCGTACACTAAACTTAACCCGTACAAAAAAACTCACCCATGCCCTCACATGTACTTTGATGGTAACACGTTTCCGTACGCTCCCATGTACCGTAAACCATACGCGTTTTCTAACTCTAACCCTAACCATAACAACAACCCTACCCATTTCCCTAACCTGTACCCTAATCCTTACCCGTACACTAACACTAATCCATGCCCTAACACGTACCCTGACCCTAACACTTTTCCATACCCACTCCTGTACCCTAAATCTTACCATTCACTAACCCTAACCCTATGTCTAAACCTAACCCTAACCCCAACCCTACACCTAACCCTAACACGTACCCTAATCCGAATCCGTACACTAACACTAACCTGTGCCCTAACATGAACCCTGACCCTAACTCGTTTCCATAAGCTCACCTGTACCCTAAATGTTACCTATTCGCTAACCCTAACCCCAACCCTACACCTAAACATAACCCCAACCCTACACCTTTCCCTAACACATACCCTAATCCTAACCCGTACACTAACACTAACCCGTGCCCTAACACGTACCCTGACCCTAACACTTTTCCGTATCCTCTCCAGTACCCTAAATCTTACCGTTCGCTAAACCTAGCCCTTTCCCTAAACATAACGGTAACACCAACCTTGCACCGTATCCTAACCCATACACTAATCTTACCCCGTACACCAAAATGAAGCAATGCCCTCACATGTACTTTGACACTAACACGTTTCCGTACCCTCCTGTGTACCGTAAACCTTACCTGTTCGCTAACACTAACCCTAGGTCTAAGCCTAACACTATCCACAACCCTACACAAAATCCTAACCCGTACCCTAATCCTAATCCGTACAATAACACTAACCTGTGCCCTAACACCAAGCCTGACCCTAACTCGTTTCCATATGCTTACCTGTACCCTGAATATTACCTATTCGCTAACCCTAACCCTAACCCTAAACCTAACCCTAACCCCAATCCTACCCCTTACCCTAATCCGTACTGTAATCCTAACCCGTACCCTAATACTAATCCGTGCCCTGACACATACATGGACCATAACACTTTTCTGTAACCTCACCTGCACCCTAAACCTTACATTTCGCCAACACTAACCCTAGCCCTAAAGCTAAATCTAACTCCAACCCTACACCTTACCCTAACACGTACACTAATCTTAACCTGTACACTAACACTGACCCATTGCCGCAAATGTATTTTGACCCTAAAACATTTCCGTACCCTCCCCTGTAACCTAAACCTTACCCGGTCGCTAACCCTAACCCTAGCTCTAAATCTAACCCTAACGCCAACCCTACATCTTACCCTAACCCATACCCTAATCCTAAACCGTACACTAACACTAACCAGTGCCCTGAAACGTACCCTGACCCTAACACTTTTCCATACCTTCACCTGCACGCTAAACGTAATCATTAGGTAACATTAAGTGTAGACTTAAACCTAACCCTAACACCAACCCTACTCCCTATTCTAACCCGTACCTTATATTTAACCCCTACACTAACACTAACCCATGCCCTCACACGTACTTTGACACTAAAACGTCTCCATACATTCACATGTACCATAAGCCTTAACCGTTCACTAAACCTATCCCTAACCCTAACGCCAACCCTAACCATTACCCTAACCCATACCCTAATCCTAACCATACATTAACACTAACACGTTTCCTAACACATAACCTGACCCAAACGCTATTCCGTACCGTCAACTGTACCCTAAAACTTAACCGTTCACTAACCCTAAGCCTAGCCCTAAACCTAACCCTAACCCCAACCCCACACCTTACCCTAAACTGTACACTAATCCTGACACGTACACTGACACTAACAGGTGTCCTAACACATACCCTGACTCTAAAAGTTTTCCGTACCCTCACCTGTACCCTAAACCTTACTGGTTCACTAACCGTAACCCTAGCCCTAAACATAACGCTAACACCAACCCTACACCATACCCTAACCTGTACACTAATCTTGACCCGTACACCAAAATTATGCAATGCCATCACATGTACTTTGACACTAACACGTTTCTGTACACTAGTGTACCATAAAACTTACCTGTTCGCTAACTCTAACCCTAGCCCTAAACTTAACCCTAACGCCAACCCTACACATTACCCTAACACGTAACCTAATCCTAACCCATACACTAACACTACAGTGCCCTAACAAGTACCCTGACTGTAACAGTTTTCCGTACACTCACCTGTACCCTAAACCATACCGTTTGCTATCCTTAACCCTAGACCTAAACGTAAAGCTAACCCCATCCCTAAACCTTACCCTAATGCATACCCAATCCTAACAAGTACACTAACACTAATCCGTGCCTTAACACTTACCCTGACCCTAACGCTTTTCCATACCCACACCTGAACCCTAAACCTTACCATTCACTAACCCTAACCCTAGGTCTAAACCTAACCCTAAACCCAACCCCAACCCTACACCTAACCTTAACATGTACCCTAATCCTAATCCTTAAACTAACACTAAGCTGTGCCCTAACACGAACCCTGACCCTAACGCGTTTCCATACGCTCACCTGTACTCTAATGTTACCTATTCGCTAACCCTAACACTAGCCCTAAACCTAAACCTAACCCCAACCCTACACCTTACCCTAACCCATACCCTAATCATAACCCATACACTAACACTAACTCGTGCCCTAACACCTACCCTAACCCTACCCCTAACCCTAACCCTAACACTAACCCTAACACTAACCCTAAACTTTACCATTTGTTAACCATAACCCTAGCCCCAAACCTAAACCTAACTACAACCATACTCCTTACCCTAACACGTACACTAATCTTAACCCGTACACTAACACTAACCCAATACCGCACATGTACTTTGACAATAAGACATTTCCGTATGCTCAGCTGTAACCTAAACCTTACCCGTTCACTAAACTTAACCCTACCCCTACCACTAACCATAACGCCAACCCTACCAATTACCCTAACCCGTACCCTAATTCTAACCTGTAAACCCACACTAACCCCTGCCCTAACACGTACCCTGACCCTAACAATTTTCCGTAACCTCACCTGTACCCTACACCTTATCGTTCGCTAACCCTAACCCTAGCCCTAAGCCTAGACCAAACCCCAACCGTACACCTTACCCTAACCCGTATGCTAATCCTAAGCCATACACTAACACTGACACGTGTCCTAACACATACACTAACCCTAACACTTTTCTGTACCATCACCTGTACCCTAAACCTGACATTTCGCTAACCCTAACCCTAGCCATAAAGCTAAACCTAACCCCAACCCTAAACCTTACCCAAACCGTACCCTAATCCTAACCAGTATACTAATACTAAGCCATGTCCTGACACGTACCCTGACCCTAACACTTTTCCGTACCCTCACCTGTACCCTAAACCTTACCCATTCGCTAACCCTATCCCTAGCTCTAGCCCTAGCCCTAACACTAACCCCAACCCTACCCCTTACCCTAACCCGTACCCTAATCCCAACCCATACACTAACATTAACCCATGCCCTAACACGTACCCTGACCCTAACACTTTTCCGTATCCTCTCCTGTACCTTAAATCTTACCGTTCGCTAACCCTAACCCTAGCCCTAAACATAACTCTCACACCAACCTCACAGCATACCCTAACCCGTACACTAAACTTAACCCGTACAAAAAAACTCACCCATGCCCTCACATGTACTTTGATGGTAACACGTTTCCGTACGCTCCCATGTACCGTAAACCATACGCGTTTTCTAACTCTAACCCTAACCATAACAACAACCCTACCCATTTCCCTAACCTGTACCCTAATCCTTACCCGTACACTAACACTAATCCATGCCCTAACACGTACCCTGACCCTAACACTTTTCCATACCCACTCCTGTACCCTAAATCTTACCATTCACTAACCCTAACCCTATGTCTAAACCTAACCCTAACCCCAACCCTACACCTAACCCTAACACGTACCCTAATCCGAATCCGTACACTAACACTAACCTGTGCCCTAACATGAACCCTGACCCTAACTCGTTTCCATAAGCTCACCTGTACCCTAAATGTTACCTATTCGCTAACCCTAACCCCAACCCTACACCTAAACATAACCCCAACCCTACACCTTTCCCTAACACATACCCTAATCCTAACCCGTACACTAACACTAACCCGTGCCCTAACACGTACCCTGACCCTAACACTTTTCCGTATCCTCTCCAGTACCCTAAATCTTACCGTTCGCTAAACCTAGCCCTTTCCCTAAACATAACGGTAACACCAACCTTGCACCGTATCCTAACCCATACACTAATCTTACCCCGTACACCAAAATGAAGCAATGCCCTCACATGTACTTTGACACTAACACGTTTCCGTACCCTCCTGTGTACCGTAAACCTTACCTGTTCGCTAACACTAACCCTAGGTCTAAGCCTAACACTATCCACAACCCTACACAAAATCCTAACCCGTACCCTAATCCTAATCCGTACAATAACACTAACCTGTGCCCTAACACCAAGCCTGACCCTAACTCGTTTCCATATGCTTACCTGTACCCTGAATATTACCTATTCGCTAACCCTAACCCTAACCCTAAACCTAACCCTAACCCCAATCCTACCCCTTACTCTAATCCGTACTGTAATCCTAACCCGTACCCTAATACTAATCCGTGCCCTGACACATACATGGACCATAACACTTTTCTGTAACCTCACCTGCACCCTAAACCTTACATTTCGCCAACACTAACCCTAGCCCTAAAGCTAAATATAACTCCAACCCTACAACTTACCCTAACACGTACACTAATCTTAACCTGTACACTAACACTGACCCATTGCCGCAAATGTATTTTGACCCTAAAACATTTCCGTACCCTCCCCTGTAACCTAAACCTTACCCGGTCGCTAACCCTAACCCTAGCTCTAAATCTAACCCTAACGCCAACCCTACATCTTACCCTAACCCATACCCTAATCCTAAACCGTACACTAACACTAACCAGTGCCCTGAAACGTACCCTGACCCTAACACTTTTCCATACCTTCACCTGCACGCTAAACGTAATCATTAGGTAACACTAAGTGTAGACTTAAACCTAACCCTAACACCAACCCTACTCCCTATTCTAACCCGTACCTTATATTTAACCCCTACACTAACACTAATCCATGCCCTCACACGTACTTTGACACTAAAACGTCTCCATACATTCACATGTACCATAAGCCTTAACCGTTCACTAAACCTATCCCTAACCCTAACGCCAACCCTAACCATTACCCTAACCCATACCCTAATCCTAACCATACATTAACACTAACACGTTTCCTAACACATAACCTGACCCAAACGCTATTCCGTACCCTCAACTGTACCCTAAAACTTACCCGTTCACTAACCCTAAGCCTAGCCCTAAACCTAACCCTAACCCCAACCCCACACCTTACCCTAAACTGTACGCTAATCCTGACACGTACACTGACACTAACAGGTGTCCTAACACATACCCTGACTCTAAAAGTTTTCCGTACCCTCACCTGTACCCTAAACCTTACTGGTTCACTAACCGTAACCCTAGCCCTAAACATAACGCTAACACCAACCCTACACCATACCCTAACCTGTACACTAATCTTGACCCGTACACCAAAATTATGCAATGCCATCACATGTACTTTGACACTAACACGTTTCTGTACACTAGTGTACCATAAAACTTACCTGTTCGCTAACTCTAACCCTAGCCCTAAACTTAACCCTAACGCCAACCCTACACATTACCCTAACACGTAACCTAATCCTAACCCATACACTAACACTACACGTGCCCTAACAAGTACCCTGACTGTAACAGTTTTCCGTACACTCACCTGTACCCTAAACCATACCGTTTGCTATCCTTAACCCTAGACCTAAACGTAAAGCTAACCCCATCCCTAAACCTTACCCTAATGCATACCCAATCCTAACAAGTACACTAACACTAATCCGTGCCTTAACACTTACCCTGACCCTAACGCTTTTCCATACCCACACCTGAACCCTAAACCTTACCATTCACTAACCCTAACCCTAGGTCTAAACCTAACCCTAAACCCAACCCCAACCCTACACCTAACCTTAACATGTACCCTAATCCTAATCCTTAAACTAACACTAAGTTGTGCCCTAACACGAACCCTGACCCTAACGCGTTTCCATACGATCACCTGTACTCTAATGTTACCTATTCGCTAACCCTAACACTAGCCCTAAACCTAAACCTAACCCCAACCCTACACCTTACCCTAACCCATACCCTAATCATAACCCATACACTAACACTAACTCGTGCCCTAACACCTACCCTAACCCTACCCCTAACCCTAACCCTAACACTAACCCTAACACTAACCCTAAACTTTACCATTTGTTAACCATAACCCTAGCCCCAAACCTAAACCTAACTACAACCCTACTCCTTACCCTAACACGTACACTAATCTTAACCCGTACACTAACACTAACCCAATACCGGACATGTACTTTGACAATAAGACATTTCCGTATGCTCAGCTGTAACCTAAACCTTACCCGTTCACTAAACTTAACCCTACCCCTACCACTAACCATAACGCCAACCCTACCAATTACCCTAACCCGTACCCTAATTCTAACCTGTAAACCCACACTAACCCCTGCCCTAACACGTACCCTGACCCTAACAATTTTCCGTAACCTCACCTGTACCCTACACCTTACCGTTCGCTAACCCTAACCCTAGCCCTAAGCCTAGACCAAACCCCAACCTTACACCTTACCCTAACCCGTGTGCTAATCCTAAGCCATACACTAACACTGACACGTGTCCTAACACATACACTAACCCTAACACTTTTCTGTACCATCACCTGTACCCTAAACCTGACATTTCGCTAACCCTAACCCTAGCCATAAAGCTAAACCTAACCCCAACCCTAAACCTTACCCAAACCGTACCCTAATCCTAACCAGTATACTAATACTAAGCCATGTCCTGACACGTACCCTGACCCTAACACTTTTCCGTACCCTCACCTGTACCCTAAACCTTACCCATTCGCTAACCCTATCCCTAGCTCTAGCCCTAGCCCTAACACTAACCCCAACCCTACCCCTTACCCTAACCCGTACCCTAATCCCAACCCATACACTAACATTAACCCATGCCCTAACACGTACCCTGACCCTAACACTTTTCCGTATCCTCTCCTGTACCTTAAATCTTACCGTTCGCTAACCCTAACCCTAGCCCTAAACATAACTCTCACACCAACCTCACAGCATACCCTAACCCGTACACTAAACTTAACCCGTACAAAAAAACTCACCCATGCCCTCACATGTACTTTGATGGTAACACGTTTCCGTACGCTCCCATGTACCGTAAACCATACGCGTTTTCTAACTCTAACCCTAACCATAACAACAACCCTACCCATTTCCCTAACCTGTACCCTAATCCTTACCCGTACACTAACACTAATCCATGCCCTAACACGTACCCTGACCCTAACACTTTTCCATACCCACTCCTGTACCCTAAATCTTACCATTCACTAACCCTAACCCTATGTCTAAACCTAACCCTAACCCCAACCCTACACCTAACCCTAACACGTACCCTAATCCGAATCCGTACACTAACACTAACCTGTGCCCTAACATGAACCCTGACCCTAACTCGTTTCCATAAGCTCACCTGTACCCTAAATGTTACCTATTCGCTAACCCTAACCCCAACCCTACACCTAAACATAACCCCAACCCTACACCTTTCCCTAACACATACCCTAATCCTAACCCGTACACTAACACTAACCCGTGCCCTAACACGTACCCTGACCCTAACACTTTTCCGTATCCTCTCCAGTACCCTAAATCTTACCGTTCGCTAAACCTAGCCCTTTCCCTAAACATAACGGTAACACCAACCTTGCACCGTATCCTAACCCATACACTAATCTTACCCCGTACACCAAAATGAAGCAATGCCCTCACATGTACTTTGACACTAACACGTTTCCGTACCCTCCTGTGTACCGTAAACCTTACCTGTTCGCTAACACTAACCCTAGGTCTAAGCCTAACACTATCCACAACCCTACACAAAATCCTAACCCGTACCCTAATCCTAATCCGTACAATAACACTAACCTGTGCCCTAACACCAAGCCTGACCCTAACTCGTTTCCATATGCTTACCTGTACCCTGAATATTACCTATTCGCTAACCCTAACCCTAACCCTAAACCTAACCCTAACCCCAATCCTACCCCTTACCCTAATCCGTACTGTAATCCTAACCCGTACCCTAATACTAATCCGTGCCCTGACACATACATGGACCATAACACTTTTCTGTAACCTCACCTGCACCCTAAACCTTACATTTCGCCAACACTAACCCTAGCCCTAAAGCTAAATCTAACTCCAACCCTACACCTTACCCTAACACGTACACTAATCTTAACCTGTACACTAACACTGACCCATTGCCGCAAATGTATTTTGACCCTAAAACATTTCCGTACCCTCCCCTGTAACCTAAACCTTACCCGGTCGCTAACCCTAACCCTAGCTCTAAATCTAACCCTAACGCCAACCCTACATCTTACCCTAACCCATACCCTAATCCTAAACCGTACACTAACACTAACCAGTGCCCTGAAACGTACCCTGACCCTAACACTTTTCCATACCTTCACCTGCACGCTAAACGTAATCATTAGGTAACATTAAGTGTAGACTTAAACCTAACCCTAACACCAACCCTACTCCCTATTCTAACCCGTACCTTATATTTAACCCCTACACTAACACTAACCCATGCCCTCACACGTACTTTGACACTAAAACGTCTCCATACATTCACATGTACCATAAGCCTTAACCGTTCACTAAACCTATCCCTAACCCTAACGCCAACCCTAACCATTACCCTAACCCATACCCTAATCCTAACCATACATTAACACTAACACGTTTCCTAACACATAACCTGACCCAAACGCTATTCCGTACCGTCAACTGTACCCTAAAACTTAACCGTTCACTAACCCTAAGCCTAGCCCTAAACCTAACCCTAACCCCAACCCCACACCTTACCCTAAACTGTACACTAATCCTGACACGTACACTGACACTAACAGGTGTCCTAACACATACCCTGACTCTAAAAGTTTTCCGTACCCTCACCTGTACCCTAAACCTTACTGGTTCACTAACCGTAACCCTAGCCCTAAACATAACGCTAACACCAACCCTACACCATACCCTAACCTGTACACTAATCTTGACCCGTACACCAAAATTATGCAATGCCATCACATGTACTTTGACACTAACACGTTTCTGTACACTAGTGTACCATAAAACTTACCTGTTCGCTAACTCTAACCCTAGCCCTAAACTTAACCCTAACGCCAACCCTACACATTACCCTAACACGTAACCTAATCCTAACCCATACACTAACACTACAGTGCCCTAACAAGTACCCTGACTGTAACAGTTTTCCGTACACTCACCTGTACCCTAAACCATACCGTTTGCTATCCTTAACCCTAGACCTAAACGTAAAGCTAACCCCATCCCTAAACCTTACCCTAATGCATACCCAATCCTAACAAGTACACTAACACTAATCCGTGCCTTAACACTTACCCTGACCCTAACGCTTTTCCATACCCACACCTGAACCCTAAACCTTACCATTCACTAACCCTAACCCTAGGTCTAAACCTAACCCTAAACCCAACCCCAACCCTACACCTAACCTTAACATGTACCCTAATCCTAATCCTTAAACTAACACTAAGCTGTGCCCTAACACGAACCCTGACCCTAACGCGTTTCCATACGCTCACCTGTACTCTAATGTTACCTATTCGCTAACCCTAACACTAGCCCTAAACCTAAACCTAACCCCAACCCTACACCTTACCCTAACCCATACCCTAATCATAACCCATACACTAACACTAACTCGTGCCCTAACACCTACCCTAACCCTACCCCTAACCCTAACCCTAACACTAACCCTAACACTAACCCTAAACTTTACCATTTGTTAACCATAACCCTAGCCCCAAACCTAAACCTAACTACAACCATACTCCTTACCCTAACACGTACACTAATCTTAACCCGTACACTAACACTAACCCAATACCGCACATGTACTTTGACAATAAGACATTTCCGTATGCTCAGCTGTAACCTAAACCTTACCCGTTCACTAAACTTAACCCTACCCCTACCACTAACCATAATGCCAACCCTACCAATTACCCTAACCCGTACCCTAATTCTAACCTGTAAACCCACACTAACCCCTGCCCTAACACGTACCCTGACCCTAACAATTTTCCGTAACCTCACCTGTACCCTACACCTTATCGTTCGCTAACCCTAACCCTAGCCCTAAGCCTAGACCAAACCCCAACCGTACACCTTACCCTAACCCGTATGCTAATCCTAAGCCATACACTAACACTGACACGTGTCCTAACACATACACTAACCCTAACACTTTTCTGTACCATCACCTGTACCCTAAACCTGACATTTCGCTAACCCTAACCCTAGCCATAAAGCTAACCCTAACCGCAACCCTAAACCTTACCCAAACCGTACCCTAATCCTAACGAGTATACTAATACTAAGCCATGTCCTGACACGTACCCTGACCCTAACACTTTTCCGTACCCTCACCTGTACCCTAAACCTTACCCATTCGCTAACCCTATCCCTAGCTCTAGCCCTAGCCCTAACACTAACCCCAACCCTACCCCTTACCCTAACCCGTACCCTAATCCCAACCCATACACTAACATTAACCCATGCCCTAACACGTACCCTGACCCTAACACTTTTCCGTATCCTCTCCTGTACCTTAAATCTTACCGTTCGCTAACCCTAACCCTAGCCCTAAACATAACTCTCACACCAACCTCACAGCATACCCTAACCCGTACACTAAACTTAACCCGTACAAAAAAACTCACCCATGCCCTCACATGTACTTTGATGGTAACACGTTTCCGTACGCTCCCATGTACCGTAAACCATACGCGTTTTCTTACTCTAACCCTAACCATAACAACAACCCTACCCATTTCCCTAACCTGTACCCTAATCCTTACCCGTACACTAACACTAATCCATGCCCTAACACGTACCCTGACCCTAACACTTTTCCATACCCACTCCTGTACCCTAAATCTTACCATTCACTAACCCTAACCCTATGTCTAAACCTAACCCTAACCCCAACCCTACACCTAACCCTAACACGTACCCTAATCCGAATCCGTACACTAACACTAACCTGTGCCCTAACATGAACCCTGACCCTAACTCGTTTCCATAAGCTCACCTGTACCCTAAATGTTACCTATTCGCTAACCCTAACCCCAACCCTACACCTAAACATAACCCCAACCCTACACCTTTCCCTAACACATACCCTAATCCTAACCCGTACACTAACACTAACCCGTGCCCTAACACGTACCCTGACCCTAACACTTTTCCGTATCCTCTCCAGTACCCTAAATCTTACCGTTCGCTAAACCTAGCCCTTTCCCTAAACATAACGGTAACACCAACCTTGCACCGTATCCTAACCCATACACTAATCTTACCCCGTACACCAAAATGAAGCAATGCCCTCACATGTACTTTGACACTAACACGTTTCCGTACCCTCCTGTGTACCGTAAACCTTACCTGTTCGCTAACACTAACCCTAGGTCTAAGCCTAACACTATCCACAACCCTACACAAAATCCTAACCCGTACCCTAATCCTAATCCGTACAATAACACTAACCTGTGCCCTAACACCAAGCCTGACCCTAACTCGTTTCCATATGCTTACCTGTACCCTGAATATTACCTATTCGCTAACCCTAACCCTAACCCTAAACCTAACCCTAACCCCAATCCTACCCCTTACCCTAATCCGTACTGTAATCCTAACCCGTACCCTAATACTAATCCGTGCCCTGACACATACATGGACCATAACACTTTTCTGTAACCTCACCTGCACCCTAAACCTTACATTTCGCCAACACTAACCCTAGCCCTAAAGCTAAATATAACTCCAACCCTACAACTTACCCTAACACGTACACTAATCTTAACCTGTACACTAACACTGACCCATTGCCGCAAATGTATTTTGACCCTAAAACATTTCCGTACCCTCCCCTGTAACCTAAACCTTACCCGGTCGCTAACCCTAACCCTAGCTCTAAATCTAACCCTAACGCCAACCCTACATCTTACCCTAACCCATACCCTAATCCTAAACCGTACACTAACACTAACCAGTGCCCTGAAACGTACCCTGACCCTAACACTTTTCCATACCTTCACCTGCACGCTAAACGTAATCATTAGGTAACACTAAGTGTAGACTTAAACCTAACCCTAACACCAACCCTACTCCCTATTCTAACCCGTACCTTATATTTAACCCCTACACTAACACTAATCCATGCCCTCACACGTACTTTGACACTAAAACGTCTCCATACATTCACATGTACCATAAGCCTTAACCGTTCACTAAACCTATCCCTAACCCTAACGCCAACCCTAACCATTACCCTAACCCATACCCTAATCCTAACCATACATTAACACTAACACGTTTCCTAACACATAACCTGACCCAAACGCTATTCCGTACCCTCAACTGTACCCTAAAACTTACCCGTTCACTAACCCTAAGCCTAGCCCTAAACCTAACCCTAACCCCAACCCCACACCTTACCCTAAACTGTACGCTAATCCTGACACGTACACTGACACTAACAGGTGTCCTAACACATACCCTGACTCTAAAAGTTTTCCGTACCCTCACCTGTACCCTAAACCTTACTGGTTCACTAACCGTAACCCTAGCCCTAAACATAACGCTAACACCAACCCTACACCATACCCTAACCTGTACACTAATCTTGACCCGTACACCAAAATTATGCAATGCCATCACATGTACTTTGACACTAACACGTTTCTGTACACTAGTGTACCATAAAACTTACCTGTTCGCTAACTCTAACCCTAGCCCTAAACTTAACCCTAACGCCAACCCTACACATTACCCTAACACGTAACCTAATCCTAACCCATACACTAACACTACACGTGCCCTAACAAGTACCCTGACTGTAACAGTTTTCCGTACACTCACCTGTACCCTAAACCATACCGTTTGCTATCCTTAACCCTAGACCTAAACGTAAAGCTAACCCCATCCCTAAACCTTACCCTAATGCATACCCAATCCTAACAAGTACACTAACACTAATCCGTGCCTTAACACTTACCCTGACCCTAACGCTTTTCCATACCCACACCTGAACCCTAAACCTTACCATTCACTAACCCTAACCCTAGGTCTAAACCTAACCCTAAACCCAACCCCAACCCTACACCTAACCTTAACATGTACCCTAATCCTAATCCTTAAACTAACACTAAGCTGTGCCCTAACACGAACCCTGACCCTAACGCGTTTCCATACGCTCACCTGTACTCTAATGTTACCTATTCGCTAACCCTAACACTAGCCCTAAACCTAAACCTAACCCCAACCCTACACCTTACCCTAACCCATACCCTAATCATAACCCATACACTAACACTAACTCGTGCCCTAACACCTACCCTAACCCTACCCCTAACCCTAACCCTAACACTAACCCTAACACTAACCCTAAACTTTACCATTTGTTAACCATAACCCTAGCCCCAAACCTAAACCTAACTACAACCCTACTCCTTACCCTAACACGTACACTAATCTTAACCCGTACACTAACACTAACCCAATACCGGACATGTACTTTGACAATAAGACATTTCCGTATGCTCAGCTGTAACCTAAACCTTACCCGTTCACTAAACTTAACCCTACCCCTACCACTAACCATAACGCCAACCCTACCAATTACCCTAACCCGTACCCTAATTCTAACCTGTAAACCCACACTAACCCCTGCCCTAACACGTACCCTGACCCTAACAATTTTCCGTAACCTCACCTGTACCCTACACCTTACCGTTCGCTAACCCTAACCCTAGCCCTAAGCCTAGACCAAACCCCAACCGTACACCTTACCCTAACCCGTATGCTAATCCTAAGCCATACACTAACACTGACACGTGTCCTAACACATACACTAACCCTAACACTTTTCTGTACCATCACCTGTACCCTAAACCTGACATTTCGCTAACCCTAACCCTAGCCATAAAGCTAAACCTAACCCCAACCCTAAACCTTACCCAAACCGTACCCTAATCCTAACCAGTATACTAATACTAAGCCATGTCCTGACACGTACCCTGACCCTAACACTTTTCCGTACCCTCACCTGTACCCTAAACCTTACCCATTCGCTAACCCTATCCCTAGCTCTAGCCCTAGCCCTAACACTAACCCCAACCCTACCCCTTACCCTAACCCGTACCCTAATCCCAACCCATACACTAACATTAACCCATGCCCTAACACGTACCCTGACCCTAACACTTTTCCGTATCCTCTCCTGTACCTTAAATCTTACCGTTCGCTAACCCTAACCCTAGCCCTAAACATAACTCTCACACCAACCTCACAGCATACCCTAACCCGTACACTAAACTTAACCCGTACAAAAAAACTCACCCATGCCCTCACATGTACTTTGATGGTAACACGTTTCCGTACGCTCCCATGTACCGTAAACCATACGCGTTTTCTAACTCTAACCCTAACCATAACAACAACCCTACCCATTTCCCTAACCTGTACCCTAATCCTTACCCGTACACTAACACTAATCCATGCCCTAACACGTACCCTGACCCTAACACTTTTCCATACCCACTCCTGTACCCTAAATCTTACCATTCACTAACCCTAACCCTATGTCTAAACCTAACCCTAACCCCAACCCTACACCTAACCCTAACACGTACCCTAATCCGAATCCGTACACTAACACTAACCTGTGCCCTAACATGAACCCTGACCCTAACTCGTTTCCATAAGCTCACCTGTACCCTAAATGTTACCTATTCGCTAACCCTAACCCCAACCCTACACCTAAACATAACCCCAACCCTACACCTTTCCCTAAGCCATACCCTAATCCTAACCCATACACTAACACTAACCCGTGCCCTAACACGTACCCTGACCCTAACACTTTTCCGTATCCTCTCCAGTACCCTAAATCTTACCGTTCGCTAAACCTAGCCCTTTCCCTAAACATAACGGTAACACCAACCTTGCACCGTATCCTAACCCATACACTAATCTTACCCCGTACACCAAAATGAAGCAATGCCCTCACATGTACTTTGACACTAACACGTTTCCGTACCCTCCTGTGTACCGTAAACCTTACCTGTTCGCTAACACTAACCCTAGGTCTAAGCCTAACACTATCCACAACCCTACACAAAATCCTAACCCGTACCCTAATCCTAATCCGTACAATAACACTAACCTGTGCCCTAACACCAAGCCTGACCCTAACTCGTTTCCATATGCTTACCTGTACCCTGAATATTACCTATTCGCTAACCCTAACCCTAACCCTAAACCTAACCCTAACCCCAATCCTACCCCTTACCCTAATCCGTACTGTAATCCTAACCCGTACCCTAATACTAATCCGTGCCCTGACACATACATGGACCATAACACTTTTCTGTAACCTCACCTGCACCCTAAACCTTACATTTCGCCAACACTAACCCTAGCCCTAAAGCTAAATCTAACTCCAACCCTACACCTTACCCTAACACGTACACTAATCTTAACCTGTACACTAACACTGACCCATTGCCGCAAATGTATTTTGACCCTAAAACAGTTCCGTACCCTCCCCTGTAACCTAAACCTTACCCGGTCGCTAACCCTAACCCTAGCTCTAAATCTAACCCTAACGCCAACCCTACATCTTACCCTAACCCATACCCTAATCCTAAACCGTACACTAACACTAACCAGTGCCCTGAAACGTACCCTGACCCTAACACTATTCCATACCCTCACCTGCATGCTAAACGTAATCATTAGGTAACACTAAGTGTAGACTTAAACCTAACCCTAACACCAACCCTACTCCCTATTCTAACCCGTACCTTATATTTAACCCATACACTAACACTAACCCATGCCCTCACACGTACTTTGACACTAAAACGTCTCCATACATTCACATGTACCATAAGCCTTAACCGTTCACTAAACCTATCCCTAACCCTAACGCCAACCCTAACCATTACCCTAACCCATACCCTAATCCTAAACATACATTAACACTAACACGTTTCCTAACACATAACCTGCCCCAAACGCTATTCCGTACCCTCAACTGTACCCTAAAACTTACCCGTTCACTAACCCTAAGCCTAGCCCTAAACCTAAACGTAACCCCAACCCCACACCTTACCCTAAACTGTACGCTAATCCTGACACGTACACTGACACTAACAGGTGTCCTAACACATACCCTGACTCTAAAAGTTTTCCGTACCCTCACCTGTACCCTAAACCTTACTGGTTCACTAACCGTAACCCTAGCCCTAAACATAACGCTAACACCAACCCTACACCATACCCTAACCTGTACACTAATCTTGACCCGTACACCAAAATTATGCAATGCCATCACATGTACTTTGACACTAACACGTTTCTGTACACTAGTGTACCATAAAACTTACCTGTTCGCTAACTCTAACCCTAGCCCTAAACTTAACCCTAACGCCAACCCTACACATTACCCTAACACGTAACCTAATCCTAACCCATACACTAACACTACACGTGCCCTAACAAGTACCCTGACTATAACAGTTTTCCGTACACTCACCTGTACCCTAAACCATACCGTTTGCTATCCTTAACCCTAGACCTAAACGTAAAGCTAACCCCATCCCTAAACCTTACCCTAACGCATACCCAATCCTAACAAGTACACTAACACTAATCCGTGCCTTAACACTTACCCTGACCCTAACGCTTTTCCATACCCACACCTGAACCCTAAACCTTACCATTCACTAACCCTAACCCTAGGTCTAAACCTAACCCTAAACCCAACCCCAACCCTACACCTAACCTTAACATGTACCCTAATCCTAATCCTTAAACTAACACTAAGCTGTGCCCTAACACGAACCCTGACCCTAACGCGTTTCCATACGCTCACCTGTACTCTAATGTTACCTATTCGCTAACCCTAACACTAGCCCTAAACCTAAACCTAACCCCAACCCTACACCTTACCCTAACCCATACCCTAATCATAACCCATACACTAACACTAACTCGTGCCCTAACACCTACCCTAACCCTACCCCTAACCCTACCCCTAACACTAACCCTAACACTAACCCTAAACTTTACCATTTGTTAACCATAACCCTAGCCCCAAACCTAAACCTAACTACAACCCTACTCCTTACCCTAACACGTACACTAATCTTAACCCGTACACTAACACTAACCCAATACCGGACATGTACTTTGACAATAAGACATTTCCGTATGCTCAGCTGTAACCTAAACCTTACCCGTTCACTAAACTTAACCCTACCCCTAACACTAACCATAACGCCAACCCTACCAATTACCCTAACCCGTACCCTAATCCTAACCTGTAAACCCACACTAACCCCTGCCCTAACACGTACCCTGACCCTAACACTTTTCCGTAACCTCACCTGTACCCTACACCTTACCGTTCGCTAACCCTAACCCTAACCCTAAGCCTAGACCAAACCCCAACCGTACACCTTACCCTAACCCGTATGCTAATCCTAAGCCATACACTAACACTGACACGTGTCCTAACACATACACTAACCCTAACACTTTTCTGTACCATCACCTGTACCCTAAACCTGACATTTCGCTAACCCTAACCCTAGCCATAAAGCTAACCCTAACCCCAACCCTAAACCTTACCCAAACCGTACCCTAATCCTAACCAGTATACTAATACTAAGCCATGTCCTGACACGTACCCTGACCCTAACACTTTTCCGTACCCTCACCTGTACCCTAAAGCTTAACCATTCGCTAACCCTATCACTAGCCCTAGCCCTAGCCCTAACACTAACCCCAACCCTACCCCTTACCCTAACCCGTACCCTAATCCCAAACCATACACTAACATTAACCCATGCCCTAACACGTACCCTGACCCTAACACTTTTCCGTATCCTCTCCTGTACCTTAAATCTTACCGTTCGCTAACCCTAACCCTAGCCCTAAACATAACTCTCACACCAACCTCACAGCATACCCTAACCCGTACACTAAACTTAACCCGTACAAAAAAACTCACCCATGCCCTCACATGTACTTTGATGGTAACACGTTTCCGTACGCTCCCATGTACCGTAAACCATACGCGTTTTCTAACTCTAACCCTAACCATAACAACAACCCTACCCATTTCCCTAACCTGTACCCTAATCCTTACCCATACACTAACACTAATCCATGCCCTAACACGTACCCTGACCCTAACACTTTTCCATACCCACTCCTGTACCCTAAATCTTACCATTCACTAACCCTAACCCTATGTCTAAACCTAACCCTAACCCCAACCCTACACCTATCCCTAACACGTACCCTAATCCGAATCCGTACACTAACACTAACCTGTGCCCTAACATGAACCCTGACCCTAACTCGTTTCCATAAGCTCACCTGTACCCTAAATGTTACCTATTCGCTAACCCTAACCCCAACCCTACACCTAAACATAACCCCAACCCTACACCTTTCCCTAACCCATACCCTAATCCTAACCCGTACACTAACACTAACCCGTGCCCTAACACGTACCCTGACCCTAACACTTTTCCGTATCCTCTCCAGTACCCTAAATCTTACCGTTCGCTAAACCTAGCCCTTTCCCTAAACATAACGGTAACACCAACCTTGCACCGTATCCTAACCCATACACTAATCTTACCCCGTACACCAAAATGAAGCAATGCCCTCACATGTACTTTGACACTAACACGTTTCCGTACCCTCCTGTGTACCGTAAACCTTACCTGTTCGCTAACACTAACCCTAGGTCTAAGCCTAACACTATCCACAACCCTACACAAAATCCTAACCCGTACCCTAATCCTAATCCGTACAATAACACTAACCTGTGCCCTAACACCAAGCCTGACCCTAACTCGTTTCCATATGCTTACCTGTACCCTGAATATTACCTATTCGCTAACCCTAACCCTAACCCTAAACCTAACCCTAACCCCAATCCTACACCTTACCCTAATCCGTACTGTAATCCTAACCCGTACCCTAATACTAATCCGTGCCCTGACACATACATGGACCATAACACTTTTCTGTAACCTCACCTGCACCCTAAACCTTACATTTCGCCAACACTAACCCTAGCCCTAAAGCTAAATCTAACTCCAACCCTACACCTTACCCTAACACGTACACTAATCTTAACCTGTACACTAACACTGACCCATTGCCGCAAATGTATTTTGACCCTAAAACATTTCCGTACCCTCCCCTGTAACCTAAACCTTACCCGGTCGCTAACCCTAACCCTAGCTCTAAATCTAACCCTAACGCCAACCCTACATCTTACCCTAACCCATACCCTAATCCTAAACCGTACACTAACACTATCCAGTGCCCTGAAACGTACCCTGACCCTAACACTTTTCCATACCCTCACCTGCACGCTAAACGTAATCATTAGGTAACACTAAGTGTAGACTTAAACCTAACCCTAACACCAACCCTACACCCTATTCTAACCCGTACCTTATATTTAACCCCTACACTAACACTAACCCATGCCCTCACACGTACTTTGACACTAAAACGTCTCCATACATTCACATGTACCATAAGCCTTAACCGTTCACTAAACCTATCCCTAACCCTAACGCCAACCCTAACCATTACCCTAACCCATACCCTAATCCTAACCATACATTAACACTAACACGTTTCCTAACACATAACCTGACCCAAACGCTATTCCGTACCCTCAACTGTACCCTAAAACTTACCCGTTCACTAACCCTAAGCCTAGCCCTAAACCTAAACGTAACCCCAACCCCACACCTTACCCTAAACTGTACGCTAATCCTGACACGTACACTGACACTAACAGGTGTCCTAACACATACCCTGACTCTAAAAGTTTTCCGTACCCTCACCTGTACCCTAAACCTTACTGGTTCACTAACCGTAACCCTAGCCCTAAACATAACGCTAACACCAACCCTACACCATACCCTAACCTGTACACTAATCTTGACCCGTACACCAAAATTATGCAATGCCATCACATGTACTTTGACACTAACACGTTTCTGTACACTAGTGTACCATAAAACTTACCTGTTCGCTAACTCTAACCCTAGCCCTAAACTTAACCCTAACGCCAACCCTACACATTACCCTAACACGTAACCTAATCCTAACCCATACACTAACACTACACGTGCCCTAACAAGTACCCTGACTGTAACAGTTTTCCGTACACTCACCTGTACCCTAAACCATACCGTTTGCTATCCTTAACCCTAGACCTAAACGTAAAGCTAACCCCATCCCTAAACCTTACCCTAATGCATACCCAATCCTAACAAGTACACTAACACTAATCCGTGCCTTAACACTTACCCTGACCCTAACGCTTTTCCATACCCACACCTGAACCCTAAACCTTACCATTCACTAACCCTAACCCTAGGTCTAAACCTAACCCTAAACCCAACCCCAACCCTACACCTAACCTTAACATGTACCCTAATCCTAATCCTTAAACTAACACTAAGCTGTGCCCTAACACGAACCCTGACCCTAACGCGTTTCCATACGCTCACCTGTACTCTAATGTTACCTATTCGCTAACCCTAACACTAGCCCTAAACCTAAACCTAACCCCAACCCTACACCTTACCCTAACCCATACCCTAATCATAACCCATACACTAACACTAACTCGTGCCCTAACACCTACCCTAACCCTACCCCTAACCCTAACCCTAACACTAACCCTAACACTAACCCTAAACTTTACCATTTGTTAACCATAACCCTAGCCCCAAACCTAAACCTAACTACAACCCTACTCCTTACCCTAACACGTACACTAATCTTAACCCGTACACTAACACTAACCCAATACCGGACATGTACTTTGACAATAAGACATTTCCGTATGCTCAGCTGTAACCTAAACCTTACCCGTTCACTAAACTTAACCCTACCCCTACCACTAACCATAACGCCAACCCTACCAATTACCCTAACCCGTACCCTAATTCTAACCTGTAAACCCACACTAACCCCTGCCCTAACACGTACCCTGACCCTAACAATTTTCCGTAACCTCACCTGTACCCTACACCTTACCGTTCGCTAACCCTAACCCTAGCCCTAAGCCTAGACCAAACCCCAACCGTACACCTTACCCTAACCCGTATGCTAATCCTAAGCCATACACTAACACTGACACGTGTCCTAACACATACACTAACCCTAACACTTTTCTGTACCATCACCTGTACCCTAAACCTGACATTTCGCTAACCCTAACCCTAGCCATAAAGCTAAACCTAACCCCAACCCTAAACCTTACCCAAACCGTACCCTAATCCTAACCAGTATACTAATACTAAGCCATGTCCTGACACGTACCCTGACCCTAACACTTTTCCGTACCCTCACCTGTACCCTAAACCTTACCCATTCGCTAACCCTATCCCTAGCTCTAGCCCTAGCCCTAACACTAACCCCAACCCTACCCCTTACCCTAACCCGTACCCTAATCCCAACCCATACACTAACATTAACCCATGCCCTAACACGTACCCTGACCCTAACACTTTTCCGTATCCTCTCCTGTACCTTAAATCTTACCGTTCGCTAACCCTAACCCTAGCCCTAAACATAACTCTCACACCAACCTCACAGCATACCCTAACCCGTACACTAAACTTAACCCGTACAGAAAAACTCACCCATGCCCTCACATGTACTTTGATGGTAACACGTTTCCGTACGCTCCCATGTACCGTAAACCATACGCGTTTTCTAACTCTAACCCTAACCATAACAACAACCCTACCCATTTCCCTAACCTGTACCCTAATCCTTACCCGTACACTAACACTAATCCATGCCCTAACACGTACCCTGACCCTAACACTTTTCCATACCCACTCCTGTACCCTAAATCTTACCATTCACTAACCCTAACCCTATGTCTAAACCTAACCCTAACCCCAACCCTACACCTAACCTTAACACGTACCCTAATCCGAATCCGTACACTAACACTAACCTGTGCCCTAACATGAACCCTGACCCTAACTCGTTTCCATAAGCTCACCTGTACCCTAAATGTTACCTATTCGCTAACCCTAACCCCAACCCTACACCTAAACATAACCCCAACCCTACACCTTTCCCTAAGCCATACCCTAATCCTAACCCATACACTAACACTAACCCGTGCCCTAACACGTACCCTGACCCTAACACTTTTCCGTATCCTCTCCAGTACCCTAAATCTTACCGTTCGCTAAACCTAGCCCTTTCCCTAAACATAACGGTAACACCAACCTTGCACCGTATCCTAAGCCATACACTAATCTTACCCCGTACACCAAAATGAAGCAATGCCCTCACATGTACTTTGACACTAACACGTTTCCGTACCCTCCTGTGTACCGTAAACCTTACCTGTTCGCTAACACTAACCCTAGGTCTAAGCCTAACACTATCCACAACCCTACACAAAATCCTAACCCGTACCCTAATCCTAATCCGTACAATAACACTAACCTGTGCCCTAACACCAAGCCTGACCCTAACTCGTTTCCATATGCTTACCTGTACCCTGAATATTACCTATTCGCTAACCCTAACCCTAACCCTAAACCTAACCCTAACCCCAATCCTACCCCTTACCCTAATCCGTACTGTAATCCTAACCCATACCCTAATACTAATCCGTGCCCTGACACATACATGGACCATAACACTTTTCTGTAACCTCACCTGCACCCTAAACCTTACATTTCGCCAACACTAACCCTAGCCCTAAAGCTAAATCTAACTCCAACCCTACACCTTACCCTAACACGTACACTAATCTTAACCTGTACACTAACACTGACCCATTGCCGCAAATGTATTTTGACCCTAAAACAGTTCCGTACCCTCCCCTGTAACCTAAACCTTACCCGGTCGCTAACCCTAACCCTAGCTCTAAATCTAACCCTAACGCCAACCCTACATCTTACCCTAACCCATACCCTAATCCTAAACCGTACACTAACACTAACCAGTGCCCTGAAACGTACCCTGACCCTAACACTATTCCATACCCTCACCTGCATGCTAAACGTAATCATTAGGTAACACTAAGTGTAGACTTAAACCTAACCCTAACACCAACCCTACTCCCTATTCTAACCCGTACCTTATATTTAACCCCTACACTAACACTAACCCATGCCCTCACACGTACTTTGACACTAAAACGTCTCCATACATTCACATGTACCATAAGCCTTAACCGTTCACTAAACCTATCCCTAACCCTAACGCCAACCCTAACCATTACCCTAACCCATACCCTAATCCTAAACATACATTAACACTAACACGTTTCCTAACACATAACCTGCCCCAAACGCTATTCCGTACCCTCAACTGTACCCTAAAACTTACCCGTTCACTAACCCTAAGCCTAGCCCTAAACCTAAACGTAACCCCAACCCCACACCTTACCCTAAACTGTACGCTAATCCTGACACGTACACTGACACTAACAGGTGTCCTAACACATACCCTGACTCTAAAAGTTTTCCGTACCCTCACCTGTACCCTAAACCTTACTGGTTCACTAACCGTAACCCTAGCCCTAAACATAACGCTAACACCAACCCTACACCATACCCTAACCTGTACACTAATCTTGACCCGTACACCAAAATTATGCAATGCCATCACATGTACTTTGACACTAACACGTTTCTGTACACTAGTGTACCATAAAACTTACCTGTTCGCTAACTCTAACCCTAGCCCTAAACTTAACCCTAACGCCAACCCTACACATTACCCTAACACGTAACCTAATCCTAACCCATACACTAACACTACACGTGCCCTAACAAGTACCCTGACTATAACAGTTTTCCGTACACTCACCTGTACCCTAAACCATACCGTTTGCTATCCTTAACCCTAGACCTAAACGTAAAGCTAACCCCATCCCTAAACCTTACCCTAACGCATACCCAATCCTAACAAGTACACTAACACTAATCCGTGCCTTAACACTTACCCTGACCCTAACGCTTTTCCATACCCACACCTGAACCCTAAACCTTACCATTCACTAACCCTAACCCTAGGTCTAAACCTAACCCTAAACCCAACCCCAACCCTACACCTAACCTTAACATGTACCCTAATCCTAATCCTTAAACTAACACTAAGCTGTGCCCTAACACGAACCCTGACCCTAACGCGTTTCCATACGCTCACCTGTACTCTAATGTTACCTATTCGCTAACCCTAACACTAGCCCTAAACCTAAACCTAACCCCAACCCTACACCTTACCCTAACCCATACCCTAATCATAACCCATACACTAACACTAACTCGTGCCCTAACACCTACCCTAACCCTACCCCTAACCCTACCCCTAACACTAACCCTAACACTAACCCTAAACTTTACCATTTGTTAACCATAACCCTAGCCCCAAACCTAAACCTAACTACAACCCTACTCCTTACCCTAACACGTACACTAATCTTAACCCGTACACTAACACTAACCCAATACCGGACATGTACTTTGACAATAAGACATTTCCGTATGCTCAGCTGTAACCTAAACCTTACCCGTTCACTAAACTTAACCCTACCCCTAACACTAACCATAACGCCAACCCTACCAATTACCCTAACCCGTACCCTAATCCTAACCTGTAAACCCACACTAACCCCTGCCCTAACACGTACCCTGACCCTAACACTTTTCCGTAACCTCACCTGTACCCTACACCTTACCGTTCGCTAACCCTAACCCTAACCCTAAGCCTAGACCAAACCCCAACCGTACACCTTACCCTAACCCGTATGCTAATCCTAAGCCATACACTAACACTGACACGTGTCCTAACACATACACTAACCCTAACACTTTTCTGTACCATCACCTGTACCCTAAACCTGACATTTCGCTAACCCTAACCCTAGCCATAAAGCTAACCCTAACCCCAACCCTAAACCTTACCCAAACCGTACCCTAATCCTAACCAGTATACTAATACTAAGCCATGTCCTGACACGTACCCTGACCCTAACACTTTTCCGTACCCTCACCTGTACCCTAAAGCTTAACCATTCGCTAACCCTATCACTAGCCCTAGCCCTAGCCCTAACACTAACCCCAACCCTACCCCTTACCCTAACCCGTACCCTAATCCCAAACCATACACTAACATTAACCCATGCCTTAACACGTACCCTGACCCTAACACTTTTCCGTATCCTCTCCTGTACCTTAAATCTTACCGTTCGCTAACCCTAACCCTAGCCCTAAACATAACTCTCACACCAACCTCACAGCATACCCTAACCCGTACACTAAACTTAACCCGTACAAAAAAACTAACCCATGCCCTCACATGTACTTTGATGGTAACACGTTTCCGTACGCTCCCATGTACCGTAAACCATACGCGTTTTCTAACTCTAACCCTAACCATAACAACAACCCTACCCATTTCCCTAACCTGTACCCTAATCCTTACCCATACACTAACACTAATCCATGCCCTAACACGTACCCTGACCCTAACAATTTTCCCTACCCACTCCTGTACCCTAAATCTTACCATTCACTAACCCTAACCATATGTCTAAACCTAACCCTAACCCCAACCCTACACCTATCCCTAACACGTACCCTAATCCGAATCCGTACACTAACACTAACCTGTGCCCTAACATGAACCCTGACCCTAACTCGTTTCCATAAGCTCACCTGTACCCTAAATGTTACCTATTCGCTAACCCTAACCCCAACCCTACACCTAAACATAACCCCAACCCTACACCTTTCCCTAAGCCATACCCTAATCCTAACCCGTACACTAACATTAACCCGTGCCCTAACACGTACCCTGACCCTAACACTTTTCCGTATCCTCTCCAGTACCCTAAATCTTACCGTTCGCTAAACCTAGCCCTTTCCCTAAACATAACGGTAACACCAACCTTGCACCGTATCCTAACCCATACACTAATCTTACCCCGTACACCAAAATGAAGCAATGCCCTCACATGTACTTTGACACTAACACGTTTCCGTACCCTCCTGTGTACCGTAAACCTTACCTGTTCGCTAACACTAACCCTAGGTCTAAGCCTAACACTATCCACAACCCTACACAAAATCCTAACCCGTACCCTAATCCTAATCCGTACAATAACACTAACCTGTGCCCTAACACCAAGCCTGACCCTAACTCGTTTCCATATGCTTACCTGTACCCTGAATATTACCTATTCGCTAACCCTAACCCTAACCCTAAACCTAAACCTAACCCCAATCCTACACCTTACCCTAATCCGTACTGTAATCCTAACCCGTACCCTAATACTAATCCGTGCCCTGACACATACATGGACCATAACACTTTTCTGTAACCTCACCTGCACCCTAAACCTTACATTTCGCCAACACTAACCCTAGCCCTAAAGCTAAATCTAACTCCAACCCTACACCTTACCCTAACACGTACACTAATCTTAACCTGTACACTAACACTGACCCATTGCCGCAAATGTATTTTGACCCTAAAACATTTCCGTACCCTCCCCTGTAACCTAAACCTTACCCGGTCGCTAACCCTAACCCTAGCTCTAAATCTAACCCTAACGCCAACCCTACATCTTACCCTAACCCATACCCTAATCCTAAACCGTACACTAACACTATCCAGTGCCCTGAAACGTACCCTGACCCTAACACTTTTCCATACCCTCACCTGCACGCTAAACGTAATCATTAGGTAACACTAAGTGTAGACTTAAACCTAACCCTAACACCAACCCTACTCCCTATTCTAACCCGTACCTTATATTTAACCCCTACACTAACACTAACCCATGCCCTCACACGTACTTTGACACTAAAACGTCTCCATACATTCACATGTACCATAAGCCTTAACCGTTCACTAAACCTATCCCTAACCCTAACGCCAACCCTAACCATTACCCTAACCCATACCCTAATCCTAACCATACATTAACACTAACACGTTTCCTAACACATAACCTGACCCAAACGCTATTCCGTACCCTCAACTGTACCCTAAAACTTACCCGTTCACTAACCCTAAGCCTAGCCCTAAACCTAAACGTAACCCCAACCCCACACCTTACCCTAAACTGTACGCTAATCCTGACACGTACACTGACACTAACAGGTGTCCTAACACATACCCTGACTCTAAAAGTTTTCCGTACCCTCACCTGTACCCTAAACCTTACTGGTTCACTAACCGTAACCCTAGCCCTAAACATAACGCTAACACCAACCCTACACCATACCCTAACCTGTACACTAATCTTGACCCGTACACCAAAATTATGCAATGCCATCACATGTACTTTGACACTAACACGTTTCTGTACACTAGTGTACCATAAAACTTACCTGTTCGCTAACTCTAACCCTAGCCCTAAACTTAACCCTAATGCCAACCCTACACATTACCCTAACACGTAACCTAATCCTAACCCATACACTAACACTACACGTGCCCTAACAAGTACCCTGACTGTAACAGTTTTCCGTACACTCACCTGTACCCTAAACCATACCGTTTGCTATCCTTAACCCTAGACCTAAACGTAAAGCTAACCCCATCCCTAAACCTTACCCTAATGCATACCCAATCCTAACAAGTACACTAACACTAATCCGTGCCTTAACACTTACCGTGACCCTAACGCATTTCCATACCCACACCTGAACCCTAAACCTTACCATTCACTAACCCTAACCCTAGGTCTAAACCTAACCCTAAACCCAACCCCAACCCTACACCTAACCTTAACATGTACCCTAATCCTAATCCTTAAACTAACACTAAGCTGTGCCCTAACACGAACCCTGACCCTAACGCGTTTCCATACGCTCACCTGTACTCTAATGTTACCTATTCGCTAACCCTAACACTAGCCCTAAACCTAAACCTAACCCCAACCCTACACCTTACCCTAACCCATACCCTAATCATAACCCATACACTAACACTAACTCGTGCCCTAACACCTACCCTAACCCTACCCCTAACCCTACCCCTAACACTAACCCTAACACTAACCCTAAACTTTACCATTTGTTAACCATAACCCTAGCCCCAAACCTAAACCTAACTACAACCCTACTCCTTACCCTAACACGTACACTAATCTTAACCCGTACACTAACACTAACCCAATACCGGACATGTACTTTGACAATAAGACATTTCCGTATGCTCAGCTGTAACCTAAACCTTACCCGTTCACTAAACTTAACCCTACCCCTAACACTAACCATAACGCCAACCCTACCAATTACCCTAACCCGTACCCTAATCCTAACCTGTAAACCCACACTAACCCCTGCCCTAACACGTACCCTGACCCTAACACTTTTCCGTAACCTCACCTGTACCCTACACCTTACCGTTCGCTAACCCTAACCCTAACCCTAAGCCTAGACCAAACCCCAACCGTACACCTTACCCTAACCCGTATGCTAATCCTAAGCCATACACTAACACTGACACGTGTCCTAACACATACACTAACCCTAACACTTTTCTGTACCATCACCTGTACCCTAAACCTGACATTTCGCTAACCCTAACCCTAGCCATAAAGCTAACCCTAACCCCAACCCTAAACCTTACCCAAACCGTACCCTAATCCTAACCAGTATACTAATACTAAGCCATGTCCTGACACGTACCCTGACCCTAACACTTTTCCGTACCCTCACCTGTACCCTAAAGCTTAACCATTCGCTAACCCTATCACTAGCCCTAGCCCTAGCCCTAACACTAACCCCAACCCTACCCCTTACCCTAACCCGTACCCTAATCCCAAACCATACACTAACATTAACCCATGCCCTAACACGTACCCTGACCCTAACACTTTTCCGTATCCTCTCCTGTACCTTAAATCTTACCGTTCGCTAACCCTAACCCTAGCCCTAAACATAACTCTCACACCAACCTCACAGCATACCCTAACCCGTACACTAAACTTAACCCGTACAAAAAAACTCACCCATGCCCTCACATGTACTTTGATGGTAACACGTTTCCGTACGCTCCCATGTACCGTAAACCATACGCGTTTTCTAACTCTAACCCTAACCATAACAACAACCCTACCCATTTCCCTAACCTGTACCCTAATCCTTACCCATACACTAACACTAATCCATGCCCTAACACGTACCCTGACCCTAACACTTTTCCATACCCACTCCTGTACCCTAAATCTTACCATTCACTAACCCTAACCCTATGTCTAAACCTAACCCTAACCCCAACCCTACACCTATCCCTAACACGTACCCTAATCCGAATCCGTACACTAACACTAACCTGTGCCCTAACATGAACCCTGACCCTAACTCGTTTCCATAAGCTCACCTGTACCCTAAATGTTACCTATTCGTTAACCCTAACCCCAACCCTACACCTAAACATAACCCCAACCCTACACCTTTCCCTAACCCATACCCTAATCCTAACCCGTACACTAACACTAACCCGTGCCCTAACACGTACCCTGACCCTAACACTTTTCCGTATCCTCTCCAGTACCCTAAATCTTACCGTTCGCTAAACCTAGCCCTTTCCCTAAACATAACGGTAACACCAACCTTGCACCGTATCCTAACCCATACACTAATCTTACCCCGTACACCAAAATGAAGCAATGCCCTCACATGTACTTTGACACTAACACGTTTCCGTACCCTCCTGTGTACCGTAAACCTTACCTGTTCGCTAACACTAACCCTAGGTCTAAGCCTAACACTATCCACAACCCTACACAAAATCCTAACCCGTACCCTAATCCTAATCCGTACAATAACACTAACCTGTGCCCTAACACCAAGCCTGACCCTAACTCGTTTCCATATGCTTACCTGTACCCTGAATATTACCTATTCGCTAACCCTAACCCTAACCCTAAACCTAACCCTAACCCCAATCCTACACCTTACCCTAATCCGTACTGTAATCCTAACCCGTACCCTAATACTAATCCGTGCCCTGACACATACATGGACCATAACACTTTTCTGTAACCTCACCTGCACCCTAAACCTTACATTTCGCCAACACTAACCCTAGCCCTAAAGCTAAATCTAACTCCAACCCTACACCTTACCCTAACACGTACACTAATCTTAACCTGTACACTAACACTGACCCATTGCCGCAAATGTATTTTGACCCTAAAACATTTCCGTACCCTCCCCTGTAACCTAAACCTTACCCGGTCGCTAACCCTAACCCTAGCTCTAAATCTAACCCTAACGCCAACCCTACATCTTACCCTAACCCATACCCTAATCCTAAACCGTACACTAACACTATCCAGTGCCCTGAAACGTACCCTGACACTAACACTTTTCCATACCCTCACCTGCACGCTAAACGTAATCATTAGGTAACACTAAGTGTAGACTTAAACCTAACCCTAACACCAACCCTACACCCTATTCTAACCCGTACCTTATATTTAACCCCTACACTAACACTAACCCATGCCCTCACACGTACTTTGACACTAAAACGTCTCCATACATTCACATGTACCATAAGCCTTAACCGTTCACTAAACCTATCCCTAACCCTAACGCCAACCCTAACCATTACCCTAACCCATACCCTAATCCTAACCATACATTACACTAACACGTTTCCTAACACATAACCTGACCCAAACGCTATTCCGTACCCTCAACTGTACCCTAAAACTTACCCGTTCACTAACCCTAAGCCTAGCCCTAAACCTAAACGTAACCCCAACCCCACACCTTACCCTAAACTGTACGCTAATCCTGACACGTACACTGACACTAACAGGTGTCCTAACACATACCCTGACTCTAAAAGTTTTCCGTACCCTCACCTGTACCCTAAACCTTACTGGTTCACTAACCGTAACCCTAGCCCTAAACATAACGCTAACACCAACCCTACACCATACCCTAACCTGTACACTAATCTTGACCCGTACACCAAAATTATGCAATGCCATCACATGTACTTTGACACTAACACGTTTCTGTACACTAGTGTACCATAAAACTTACCTGTTCGCTAACTCTAACCCTAGCCCTAAACTTAACCCTAACGCCAACCCTACACATTACCCTAACACGTAACCTAATCCTAACCCATACACTAACACTACACGTGCCCTAACAAGTACCCTGACTGTAACAGTTTTCCGTACACTCACCTGTACCCTAAACCATACCGTTTGCTATCCTTAACCCTAGACCTAAACGTAAAGCTAACCCCATCCCTAAACCTTACCCTAATGCATACCCAATCCTAACAAGTACACTAACACTAATCCGTGCCTTAACACTTACCCTGACCCTAACGCTTTTCCATACCCACACCTGAACCCTAAACCTTACCATTCACTAACCCTAACCCTAGGTCTAAACCTAACCCTAAACCCAACCCCAACCCTACACCTAACCTTAACATGTACCCTAATCCTAATCCTTAAACTAACACTAAGCTGTGCCCTAACACGAACCCTGACCCTAACGCGTTTCCATACGCTCACCTGTACTCTAATGTTACCTATTCGCTAACCCTAACACTAGCCCTAAACCTAAACCTAACCCCAACCCTACACCTTACCCTAACCCATACCCTAATCATAACCCATACACTAACACTAACTCGTGCCCTAACACCTACCCTAACCCTACCCCTAACCCTAACCCTAACACTAACCCTAACACTAACCCTAAACTTTACCATTTGTTAACCATAACCCTAGCCCCAAACCTAAACCTAACTACAACCCTACTCCTTACCCTAACACGTACACTAATCTTAACCCGTACACTAACACTAACCCAATACCGGACATGTACTTTGACAATAAGACATTTCCGTATGCTCAGCTGTAACCTAAACCTTACCCGTTCACTAAACTTAACCCTACCCCTACCACTAACCATAACGCCAACCCTACCAATTACCCTAACCCATACCCTAATTCTAACCTGTAAACCCACACTAACCCCTGCCCTAACACGTACCCTGACCCTAACAATTTTCCGTAACCTCACCTGTACCCTACACCTTACCGTTCGCTAACCCTAACCCTAGCCCTAAGCCTAGACCAAACCCCAACCGTACACCTTACCCTAACCCGTATGCTAATCCTAAGCCATACACTAACACTGACACGTGTCCTAACACATACACTAACCCTAACACTTTTCTGTACCATCACCTGTACCCTAAACCTGACATTTCGCTAACCCTAACCCTAGCCATAAAGCTAAACCTAACCCCAACCCTAAACCTTACCCAAACCGTACCCTAATCCTAACCAGTATACTAATACTAAGCCATGTCCTGACACGTACCCTGACCCTAACACTTTTCCGTACCCTCACCTGTACCCTAAACCTTACCCATTCGCTAACCCTATCCCTAGCTCTAGCCCTAGCCCTAACACTAACCCCAACCCTACCCCTTACCCTAACCCGTACCCTAATCCCAACCCATACACTAACATTAACCCATGCCCTAACACGTACCCTGACCCTAACACTTTTCCGTATCCTCTCCTGTACCTTAAATCTTACCGTTCGCTAACCCTAACCCTAGCCCTAAACATAACTCTCACACCAACCTCACAGCATACCCTAACCCGTACACTAAACTTAACCCGTACAGAAAAACTCACCCATGCCCTCACATGTACTTTGATGGTAACACGTTTCCGTACGCTCCCATGTACCGTAAACCATACGCGTTTTCTAACTCTAACCCTAACCATAACAACAACCCTACCCATTTCCCTAACCTGTACCCTAATCCTTACCCGTACACTAACACTAATCCATGCCCTAACACGTACCCTGACCCTAACACTTTTCCATACCCACTCCTGTACCCTAAATCTTACCATTCACTAACCCTAACCCTATGTCTAAACCTAACCCTAACCCCAACCCTACACCTAACCTTAACACGTACCCTAATCCGAATCCGTACACTAACACTAACCTGTGCCCTAACATGAACCCTGACCCTAACTCGTTTCCATAAGCTCACCTGTACCCTAAATGTTACCTATTCGCTAACCCTAACCCCAACCCTACACCTAAACATAACCCCAACCCTACACCTTTCCCTAAGCCATACCCTAATCCTAACCCATACACTAACACTAACCCGTGCCCTAACACGTACCCTGACCCTAACACTTTTCCGTATCCTCTCCAGTACCCTAAATCTTACCGTTCGCTAAACCTAGCCCTTTCCCTAAACATAACGGTAACACCAACCTTGCACCGTATCCTAAGCCATACACTAATCTTACCCCGTACACCAAAATGAAGCAATGCCCTCACATGTACTTTGACACTAACACGTTTCCGTACCCTCCTGTGTACCGTAAACCTTACCTGTTCGCTAACACTAACCCTAGGTCTAAGCCTAACACTATCCACAACCCTACACAAAATCCTAACCCGTACCCTAATCCTAATCCGTACAATAACACTAACCTGTGCCCTAACACCAAGCCTGACCCTAACTCGTTTCCATATGCTTACCTGTACCCTGAATATTACCTATTCGCTAACCCTAACCCTAACCCTAAACCTAACCCTAACCCCAATCCTACCCCTTACCCTAATCCGTACTGTAATCCTAACCCATACCCTAATACTAATCCGTGCCCTGACACATACATGGACCATAACACTTTTCTGTAACCTCACCTGCACCCTAAACCTTACATTTCGCCAACACTAACCCTAGCCCTAAAGCTAAATCTAACTCCAACCCTACACCTTACCCTAACACGTACACTAATCTTAACCTGTACACTAACACTGACCCATTGCCGCAAATGTATTTTGACCCTAAAACAGTTCCGTACCCTCCCCTGTAACCTAAACCTTACCCGGTCGCTAACCCTAACCCTAGCTCTAAATCTAACCCTAACGCCAACCCTACATCTTACCCTAACCCATACCCTAATCCTAAACCGTACACTAACACTAACCAGTGCCCTGAAACGTACCCTGACCCTAACACTATTCCATACCCTCACCTGCATGCTAAACGTAATCATTAGGTAACACTAAGTGTAGACTTAAACCTAACCCTAACACCAACCCTACTCCCTATTCTAACCCGTACCTTATATTTAACCCCTACACTAACACTAACCCATGCCCTCACACGTACTTTGACACTAAAACGTCTCCATACATTCACATGTACCATAAGCCTTAACCGTTCACTAAACCTATCCCTAACCCTAACGCCAACCCTAACCATTACCCTAACCCATACCCTAATCCTAAACATACATTAACACTAACACGTTTCCTAACACATAACCTGCCCCAAACGCTATTCCGTACCCTCAACTGTACCCTAAAACTTACCCGTTCACTAACCCTAAGCCTAGCCCTAAACCTAAACGTAACCCCAACCCCACACCTTACCCTAAACTGTACGCTAATCCTGACACGTACACTGACACTAACAGGTGTCCTAACACATACCCTGACTCTAAAAGTTTTCCGTACCCTCACCTGTACCCTAAACCTTACTGGTTCACTAACCGTAACCCTAGCCCTAAACATAACGCTAACACCAACCCTACACCATACCCTAACCTGTACACTAATCTTGACCCGTACACCAAAATTATGCAATGCCATCACATGTACTTTGACACTAACACGTTTCTGTACACTAGTGTACCATAAAACTTACCTGTTCGCTAACTCTAACCCTAGCCCTAAACTTAACCCTAACGCCAACCCTACACATTACCCTAACACGTAACCTAATCCTAACCCATACACTAACACTACACGTGCCCTAACAAGTACCCTGACTATAACAGTTTTCCGTACACTCACCTGTACCCTAAACCATACCGTTTGCTATCCTTAACCCTAGACCTAAACGTAAAGCTAACCCCATCCCTAAACCTTACCCTAACGCATACCCAATCCTAACAAGTACACTAACACTAATCCGTGCCTTAACACTTACCCTGACCCTAACGCTTTTCCATACCCACACCTGAACCCTAAACCTTACCATTCACTAACCCTAACCCTAGGTCTAAACCTAACCCTAAACCCAACCCCAACCCTACACCTAACCTTAACATGTACCCTAATCCTAATCCTTAAACTAACACTAAGCTGTGCCCTAACACGAACCCTGACCCTAACGTGTTTCCATACGCTCACCTGTACTCTAATGTTACCTATTCGCTAACCCTAACACTAGCCCTAAACCTAAACCTAACCCCAACCCTACACCTTACCCTAACCCATACCCTAATCATAACCCATACACTAACACTAACTCGTGCCCTAACACCTACCCTAACCCTACCCCTAACCCTACCCCTAACACTAACCCTAACACTAACCCTAAACTTTACCATTTGTTAACCATAACCCTAGCCCCAAACCTAAACCTAACTACAACCCTACTCCTTACCCTAACACGTACACTAATCTTAACCCGTACACTAACACTAACCCAATACCGGACATGTACTTTGACAATAAGACATTTCCGTATGCTCAGCTGTAACCTAAACCTTACCCGTTCACTAAACTTAACCCTACCCCTAACACTAACCATAACGCCAACCCTACCAATTACCCTAACCCGTACCCTAATCCTAACCTGTAAACCCACACTAACCCCTGCCCTAACACGTACCCTGACCCTAACACTTTTCCGTAACCTCACCTGTACCCTACACCTTACCGTTCGCTAACCCTAACCCTAACCCTAAGCCTAGACCAAACCCCAACCGTACACCTTACCCTAACCCGTATGCTAATCCTAAGCCATACACTAACACTGACACGTGTCCTAACACATACACTAACCCTAACACTTTTCTGTACCATCACCTGTACCCTAAACCTGACATTTCGCTAACCCTAACCCTAGCCATAAAGCTAACCCTAACCCCAACCCTAAACCTTACCCAAACCGTACCCTAATCCTAACCAGTATACTAATACTAAGCCATGTCCTGACACGTACCCTGACCCTAACACTTTTCCGTACCCTCACCTGTACCCTAAAGCTTAACCATTCGCTAACCCTATCACTAGCCCTAGCCCTAGCCCTAACACTAACCCCAACCCTACCCCTTACCCTAACCCGTACCCTAATCCCAAACCATACACTAACATTAACCCATGCCTTAACACGTACCCTGACCCTAACACTTTTCCGTATCCTCTCCTGTACCTTAAATCTTACCGTTCGCTAACCCTAACCCTAGCCCTAAACATAACTCTCACACCAACCTCACAGCATACCCTAACCCGTACACTAAACTTAACCCGTACAAAAAAACTAACCCATGCCCTCACATGTACTTTGATGGTAACACGTTTCCGTACGCTCCCATGTACCGTAAACCATACGCGTTTTCTAACTCTAACCCTAACCATAACAACAACCCTACCCATTTCCCTAACCTGTACCCTAATCCTTACCCATACACTAACACTAATCCATGCCCTAACACGTACCCTGACCCTAACAATTTTCCCTACCCACTCCTGTACCCTAAATCTTACCATTCACTAACCCTAACCATATGTCTAAACCTAACCCTAACCCCAACCCTACACCTATCCCTAACACGTACCCTAATCCGAATCCGTACACTAACACTAACCTGTGCCCTAACATGAACCCTGACCCTAACTCGTTTCCATAAGCTCACCTGTACCCTAAATGTTACCTATTCGCTAACCCTAACCCCAACCCTACACCTAAACATAACCCCAACCCTACACCTTTCCCTAAGCCATACCCTAATCCTAACCCGTACACTAACATTAACCCGTGCCCTAACACGTACCCTGACCCTAACACTTTTCCGTATCCTCTCCAGTACCCTAAATCTTACCGTTCGCTAAACCTAGCCCTTTCCCTAAACATAACGGTAACACCAACCTTGCACCGTATCCTAACCCATACACTAATCTTACCCCGTACACCAAAATGAAGCAATGCCCTCACATGTACTTTGACACTAACACGTTTCCGTACCCTCCTGTGTACCGTAAACCTTACCTGTTCGCTAACACTAACCCTAGGTCTAAGCCTAACACTATCCACAACCCTACACAAAATCCTAACCCGTACCCTAATCCTAATCCGTACAATAACACTAACCTGTGCCCTAACACCAAGCCTGACCCTAACTCGTTTCCATATGCTTACCTGTACCCTGAATATTACCTATTCGCTAACCCTAACCCTAACCCTAAACCTAAACCTAACCCCAATCCTACACCTTACCCTAATCCGTACTGTAATCCTAACCCGTACCCTAATACTAATCCGTGCCCTGACACATACATGGACCATAACACTTTTCTGTAACCTCACCTGCACCCTAAACCTTACATTTCGCCAACACTAACCCTAGCCCTAAAGCTAAATCTAACTCCAACCCTACACCTTACCCTAACACGTACACTAATCTTAACCTGTACACTAACACTGACCCATTGCCGCAAATGTATTTTGACCCTAAAACATTTCCGTACCCTCCCCTGTAACCTAAACCTTACCCGGTCGCTAACCCTAACCCTAGCTCTAAATCTAACCCTAACGCCAACCCTACATCTTACCCTAACCCATACCCTAATCCTAAACCGTACACTAACACTATCCAGTGCCCTGAAACGTACCCTGACCCTAACACTTTTCCATACCCTCACCTGCACGCTAAACGTAATCATTAGGTAACACTAAGTGTAGACTTAAACCTAACCCTAACACCAACCCTACTCCCTATTCTAACCCGTACCTTATATTTAACCCCTACACTAACACTAACCCATGCCCTCACACGTACTTTGACACTAAAACGTCTCCATACATTCACATGTACCATAAGCCTTAACCGTTCACTAAACCTATCCCTAACCCTAACGCCAACCCTAACCATTACCCTAACCCATACCCTAATCCTAACCATACATTAACACTAACACGTTTCCTAACACATAACCTGACCCAAACGCTATTCCGTACCCTCAACTGTACCCTAAAACTTACCCGTTCACTAACCCTAAGCCTAGCCCTAAACCTAAACGTAACCCCAACCCCACACCTTACCCTAAACTGTACGCTAATCCTGACACGTACACTGACACTAACAGGTGTCCTAACACATACCCTGACTCTAAAAGTTTTCCGTACCCTCACCTGTACCCTAAACCTTACTGGTTCACTAACCGTAACCCTAGCCCTAAACATAACGCTAACACCAACCCTACACCATACCCTAACCTGTACACTAATCTTGACCCGTACACCAAAATTATGCAATGCCATCACATGTACTTTGACACTAACACGTTTCTGTACACTAGTGTACCATAAAACTTACCTGTTCGCTAACTCTAACCCTAGCCCTAAACTTAACCCTAATGCCAACCCTACACATTACCCTAACACGTAACCTAATCCTAACCCATACACTAACACTACACGTGCCCTAACAAGTACCCTGACTGTAACAGTTTTCCGTACACTCACCTGTACCCTAAACCATACCGTTTGCTATCCTTAACCCTAGACCTAAACGTAAAGCTAACCCCATCCCTAAACCTTACCCTAATGCATACCCAATCCTAACAAGTACACTAACACTAATCCGTGCCTTAACACTTACCGTGACCCTAACGCATTTCCATACCCACACCTGAACCCTAAACCTTACCATTCACTAACCCTAACCCTAGGTCTAAACCTAACCCTAAACCCAACCCCAACCCTACACCTAACCTTAACATGTACCCTAATCCTAATCCTTAAACTAACACTAAGCTGTGCCCTAACACGAACCCTGACCCTAACGCGTTTCCATACGCTCACCTGTACTCTAATGTTACCTATTCGCTAACCCTAACACTAGCCCTAAACCTAAACCTAACCCCAACCCTACACCTTACCCTAACCCATACCCTAATCATAACCCATACACTAACACTAACTCGTGCCCTAACACCTACCCTAACCCTACCCCTAACCCTACCCCTAACACTAACCCTAACACTAACCCTAAACTTTACCATTTGTTAACCATAACCCTAGCCCCAAACCTAAACCTAACTACAACCCTACTCCTTACCCTAACACGTACACTAATCTTAACCCGTACACTAACACTAACCCAATACCGGACATGTACTTTGACAATAAGACATTTCCGTATGCTCAGCTGTAACCTAAACCTTACCCGTTCACTAAACTTAACCCTACCCCTAACACTAACCATAACGCCAACCCTACCAATTACCCTAACCCGTACCCTAATCCTAACCTGTAAACCCACACTAACCCCTGCCCTAACACGTACCCTGACCCTAACACTTTTCCGTAACCTCACCTGTACCCTACACCTTACCGTTCGCTAACCCTAACCCTAACCCTAAGCCTAGACCAAACCCCAACCGTACACCTTACCCTAACCCGTATGCTAATCCTAAGCCATACACTAACACTGACACGTGTCCTAACACATACACTAACCCTAACACTTTTCTGTACCATCACCTGTACCCTAAACCTGACATTTCGCTAACCCTAACCCTAGCCATAAAGCTAACCCTAACCCCAACCCTAAACCTTACCCAAACCGTACCCTAATCCTAACCAGTATACTAATACTAAGCCATGTCCTGACACGTACCCTGACCCTAACACTTTTCCGTACCCTCACCTGTACCCTAAAGCTTAACCATTCGCTAACCCTATCACTAGCCCTAGCCCTAGCCCTAACACTAACCCCAACCCTACCCCTTACCCTAACCCGTACCCTAATCCCAAACCATACACTAACATTAACCCATGCCTTAACACGTACCCTGACCCTAACACTTTTCCGTATCCTCTCCTGTACCTTAAATCTTACCGTTCGCTAACCCTAACCCTAGCCCTAAACATAACTCTCACACCAACCTCACAGCATACCCTAACCCGTACACTAAACTTAACCCGTACAAAAAAACTAACCCATGCCCTCACATGTACTTTGATGGTAACACGTTTCCGTACGCTCCCATGTACCGTAAATCATACGCGTTTTCTAACTCTAACCCTAACCATAACAACAACCCTACCCATTTCCCTAACCTGTACCCTAATCCTTACCCATACACTAACACTAATCCATGCCCTAACACGTACCCTGACCCTAACAATTTTCCCTACCCACTCCTGTACCCTAAATCTTACCATTCACTAACCCTAACCATATGTCTAAACCTAACCCTAACCCCAAACCTACACCTATCCCTAACACGTACCCTAATCCGAATCCGTACACTAACACTAACCTGTGCCCTAACATGAACCCTGACCCTAACTCGTTTCCATAAGCTCACCTGTACCCTAAATGTTACCTATTCGCTAACCCTAACCCCAACCCTACACCTAAACATAACCCCAACCCTACACCTTTCCCTAAGCCATACCCTAATCCTAACCCGTACACTAACATTAACCCGTGCCCTAACACGTACCCTGACCCTAACACTTTTCCGTATCCTCTCCAGTACCCTAAATCTTACCGTTCGCTAAACCTAGCCCTTTCCCTAAACATAACGGTAACACCAACCTTGCACCGTATCCTAACCCATACACTAATCTTACCCCGTACACCAAAATGAAGCAATGCCCTCACATGTACTTTGACACTAACACGTTTCCGTACCCTCCTGTGTACCGTAAACCTTACCTGTTCGCTAACACTAACCCTAGGTCTAAGCCTAACACTATCCACAACCCTACACAAAATCCTAACCCGTACCCTAATCCTAATCCGTACAATAACACTAACCTGTGCCCTAACACCAAGCCTGACCCTAACTCGTTTCCATATGCTTACCTGTACCCTGAATATTACCTATTCGCTAACCATAACCCTAACCCTAAACCTAAACCTAACCCCAATCCTACACCTTACCCTAATCCGTACTGTAATCCTAACCCGTACCCTAATACTAATCCGTGCCCTGACACATACATGGACCATAACACTTTTCTGTAACCTCACCTGCACCCTAAACCTTACATTTCGCCAACACTAACCCTAGCCCTAAAGCTAAATCTAACTCCAACCCTACACCTTACCCTAACACGTACACTAATCTTAACCTGTACACTAACACTGACCCATTGCCGCAAATGTATTTTGACCCTAAAACATTTCCGTACCCTCCCCTGTAACCTAAACCTTACCCGGTCGCTAACCCTAACCCTAGCTCTAAATCTAACCCTAACGCCAACCCTACATCTTACCCTAACCCATACCCTAATCCTAAACCGTACACTAACACTATCCAGTGCCCTGAAACGTACCCTGACCCTAACACTTTTCCATACCCTCACCTGCACGCTAAACGTAATCATTAGGTAACACTAAGTGTAGACTTAAACCTAACCCTAACACCAACCCTACTCCCTATTCTAACCCGTACCTTATATTTAACCCCTACACTAACACTAACCCATGCCCTCACACGTACTTTGACACTAAAACGTCTCCATACATTCACATGTACCATAAGCCTTAACCGTTCACTAAACCTATCCCTAACCCTAACGCCAACCCTAACCATTACCCTAACCCATACCCTAATCCTAACCATACATTAACACTAACACGTTTCCTAACACATAACCTGACCCAAACGCTATTCCGTACCCTCAACTGTACCCTAAAACTTACCCGTTCACTAACCCTAAGCCTAGCCCTAAACCTAAACGTAACCCCAACCCCACACCTTACCCTAAACTGTACGCTAATCCTGACACGTACACTGACACTAACAGGTGTCCTAACACATACCCTGACTCTAAAAGTTTTCCGTACCCTCACCTGTACCCTAAACCTTACTGGTTCACTAACCGTAACCCTAGCCCTAAACATAACGCTAACACCAACCCTACACCATACCCTAACCTGTACACTAATCTTGACCCGTACACCAAAATTATGCAATGCCATCACATGTACTTTGACACTAACACGTTTCTGTACACTAGTGTACCATAAAACTTACCTGTTCGCTAACTCTAACCCTAGCCCTAAACTTAACCCTAACGCCAACCCTACACATTACCCTAACACGTAACCTAATCCTAACCCATACACTAACACTACACGTGCCCTAACAAGTACCCTGACTGTAACAGTTTTCCGTACACTCACCTGTACCCTAAACCATACCGTTTGCTATCCTTAACCCTAGACCTAAACGTAAAGCTAACCCCATCCCTAAACCTTACCCTAATGCATACCCAATCCTAACAAGTACACTAACACTAATCCGTGCCTTAACACTTACCCTGACCCTAACGCATTTCCATACCCACACCTGAACCCTAAACCTTACCATTCACTAACCCTAACCCTAGGTCTAAACCTAACCCTAAACCCAACCCCAACCCTACACCTAACCTTAACATGTACCCTAATCCTAATCCTTAAACTAACACTAAGCTGTGCCCTAACACGAACCCTGACCCTAACGCGTTTCCAAACGCTCACCTGTACTCTAATGTTACCTATTCGCTAACCCTAACACTAGCCCTAAACCTAAACCTAACCCCAACCCTACACCTTACCCTAACCCATACCCTAATCATAACCCATACACTAACACTAACTCGTGCCCTAACACCTACCCTAACCCTACCCCTAACCCTAACCCTAACACTAACCCTAACACTAACCCTAAACTTTACCATTTGTTAACCATAACCCTAGCCCCAAACCTAAACCTAACTACAACCCTACTCCTTACCCTAACACGTACACTAATCTGAACCCGTACACTAACACTAACCCAATACCGGACATGTACTTTGACAATAAGACATTTCCGTATGCTCAGCTGTAACCTAAACCTTACCCGTTCACTAAACTTAACCCTACCCCTAACACTAACCATAACGCCAACCCTACCAATTACCCTAACCCGTACCCTAATCCTAACCTGTAAACCCACACTAACCCCTGCCCTAACACGTACCCTGACCCTAACACTTTTCCGTAACCTCACCTGTACCCTACACCTTACCGTTCGCTAACCCTAACCCTAGCCCTAAGCCTAGACCAAACCCCAACCGTACACCTTACCCTAACCCGTATGCTAATCCTAAGCCATACACTAACACTGACACGTGTCCTAACACATACACTAACCCTAACACTTTTCTGTACCATCACCTGTACCCTAAACCTGACATTTCGCTAACCCTAACCCTAGCCATAAAGCTAACCCTAACCCCAACCCTAAACCTTACCCAAACCGTACCCTAATCCTAACCAGTATACTAATACTAAGCCATGTCCTGACACGTACCCTGACCCTAACACTTTTCCGTACCCTCACCTGTACCCTAAACCTTACCCATTCGCTAACCCTATCCCTAGCCCTAGCCCTAGCCCTAACACTAACCCCAACCCTACCCCTTACCCTAACCCGTACCCTAATCCCAACCCATACACTAACATTAACCCATGCCTTAACACGTACCCTGACCCTAACACTTTTCCGTATCCTCTCCTGTACCTTAAATCTTACCGTTCGCTAACCCTAACCCTAGCCCTAAACATAACTCTCACACCAACCTCACAGCATACCCTAACCCGTACAATAAACTTAACCCGTACAAAAAAACTAACCCATGCCCTCACATGTACTTTGATGGTAACACGTTTCCGTAAGCTCCCATGTACCATAAACCATACGCGTTTTCTAACTCTAACCCTAACCATAACAACAACCCTACCCATTTCCCTAACCTGTACCCTAATCCTTACCCGTACACTAACACTAATCCATGCCCTAACACGTACCCTGACCCTAACACTTTTCCATACCCACTCCTGTACCCTAAATCTTACCATTCACTAACCCTAACCCTATGTCTAAACCTAACCCTAACCCCAACCCTACACCTAACCCTAACACGTACCCTAATCCGAATCCGTACACTAACACTAACCTGTGCCCTAACATGAACCCTGACCCTAACTCGTTTCCATAAGCTCACCTGTATCCTAAATGTTACCTATTCGCTAACCCTAACCCCAACCCTACACCTAAACATAGCCCCAACCCTACACCTTTCCCTAACCCATACCCTAATCCTAACCCGTACACTAACACTAACCCGTGCCCTAACACGTACCCTGACCCTAACACTTTTCCGTATCCTCTCCAGTACCCTAAATCTTACCGTTCGCTAAACCTAGCCCTTTCCCTAAACATAACGGTAACACCAACCTTGCACCGTATCCTAACCCATACACTAATCTTACCCCGTACACCAAAATGAAGCAATGCCCTCACATGTACTTTGACACTAACACGTTTCTGTACCCTCCTGTGTACCGTAAAGCTTACCTGTTCGCTAACACTAACCCTAGGTCTAAGCCTAACACTATCCACAACCCTACACAAAATCCTAACCCGTACCCTAATCCTAATCCGTACAATAACACTAACCTGTGCCCTAACACCAAGCCTGACCCTAACTCGTTTCCATATGCTTACCTGTACCCTGAATATTACCTATTCGCTAACCCTAACCCTAACCCCAATCCTACACCTTACCCTAATCCGTACTGTAATCCTAAACCGTACCCTAATACTAATCCGTGCCCTGACACATACATGGACCATAACACTTTTCTGTAACCTCACCTGTACCCTAAACCCTACATTTCGCCAACACTAACCCTAGCCCTAAAGCTAAATCTAACTCCAACCCTACACCTTACCCTAACACGTACACTAATCTTAACCCGTACACTAACACTGACCCATTCCCGCAAATGTATTTTGACCCTAAAACATTTCCGTAACCTCCCCTGTAACCTAAACCTTACCCGGTCGCTAACCCTAACCCTAGCTCTAAATCTAACCCTAACGCCAACCCTACATCTTACCCTAACCCATACCCTAATCCTAAACCGTACACTAACACTAACCAGTGCCCTGAAACGTACCCTGACCCTAACACTTTTCCATACCCTCACCTGCACGCTAAACGTAATCATTAGGTAACACTAAGTGTAGACTTAAACCTAACCCTAACACCAGCGCTACTCCCTATTCTAACCCGTACCCTATATTTAACCCCTACACTAACACTAACCCATGCCCTCACACGTACTTTGACACTAAAACGTCTCCATACATTCACATGTACCATAAGCCTTAACCGTTCACTAAACCTATCCCTAACCCTAACGCCAACCCTAAACATTACCCTAACCCATACCCTAATCCTAACCATACATTAACACTAACACGTTTCCTAACACATAACCTGACCCAAACGCTTTTCCGTACCCTCAACTGTACCCTAAAACTTACCCGTTCACTAACCCTAAGCCTAGCCCTAAACCTAACCCTAACCCCAACCCCACAGCTTACCCTAAACTGTACGCAAATCCTGACACGTGCACTAACACTAACAGGTGTCCTAACACATACCCTGACTCTAAAAGTTTTCCGTACCCTCACCTGTACCCTAAACCTTACTGGTTCACTAACCGTAACCCTAGCCCTAAACATAACGCTAACACCAACCCTACACCATACCCTAACCTGTACACTAATCTTGACCCGTACACCAAAATTATGCAATGCCATCACATGTACTTTGACACTAACACGTTTCTGTACACTAGTGTACCATAAAACTTACCTGTTCGCTAACTCTAACCCTAGCCCTAAACTTAACCCTAACGCCAACCCTACACATTACCCTAACATGTAACCTAATCCTAACCCATACACTAACACTACACGTGCCCTAACAAGTACCCTGACTGTAACAGTTTTCCGTACACTCACCTGTACCCTAAACCATACAGTTTGCTATCCTTAACCCTAGACCTAAACGTAAAGCTAACGCCATCCCTAAACCTTACCCTAACGCGTACCCAATCCTAACAAGTACACTAACACTAATCCGTACCTTAACACTTACCCTGACCCTAACGCTTTTCCATACCCACACCTGAACCCTAAACCTTACCATTCACTAACCCTAACCCTAGGTCTAAACCTAACCCTAAACCCAACCCCAACGCTACACCTAACCCTAACATGTATCCTAATCCTATTCCTTAAACTAACACTAAGCTGTGCCCTAACACGAACCCTGACCCTAACGCGTTTCCATACGCTCACCTGTACTCTAATGTTACATATTCGCTAACCCTAACACTAGCCCTAAACCTAAACCTCACCCCAACCCTACACCTTACCCTAACCCATACCCTAATCATAACCCATACACTAACACTAACTCGTGCCCTAACACCTACCCTAACCCTACCCCTAACCCTAACCCTAACACTAACCCTAAACTTTACCATTTGTTAACAATAACCCTAGCCCCAAACCTAAACCTAACTACAACCCTACTCCTTACCCTAACACGTACACTAATCTTAACCAGTACACTAACACTAACCCAATACCGGACATGTACTTTGACAATAAGACATTTCCGTATGCTCAGCTGTAACCTAAACCTTACCCGTTCACTAAACTTAACCCTACCCCTAACACTAACCATAACGCCAACCCTACCAATTACCCTAACCCGTACCCTAATCCTAACCTGTAAACCCACACTAACCCCTGCCCTAACACGTACCCTGACCCTAACAATTTTCCGTAACCTCACCTGTACCCTACACCTTACCGTTCGCTAACCCTAACCCTAGCCCTAAGCCTAGACCAAACCCCAACCGTACACCTTACCCTAACCCGTATGCTAATCCTAAGCCATACACTAACACTGACACGTGTCCTAACACATACACTAACCCTAACACTTTTCTGTACCATCACCTGTACCCTAAACCTTACCCATTCGCTAACCCTATCCCTATCCCTAGCCCTAGCCCTAACACTAACCCCAACCCTACCCCTTACCCTAACCCGTACCCTAATCCCAACCCATACACTAACATTAACCCATGCCCTAACACGTACCCTGACACTAACACTTTTCCGTATCCTCTCCTGTACCTTAAATCTTACCGTTCGCTAACCCTAACCCTAGCCCTAAACATAACTCTCACACCAACCTCACAGCATACCCTAACCCGTACACTAAACTTAACCCGTACAAAAAAAACTAACCCATGCCCTCACATGTACTTTGATGGTAACACGTTTCTGTACGCTCCCATGTACCGTAAACCATACCCGTTTGCTAACTCTAACCCTAAGCATAACAACAAGCCTACCCATTTCCCTAACCTGTACCCTAATCCTTACTCGTACACTAACACTAATCCATGCCCTAACACGTACCCTGACCCTAACACTTTTCCATACCCACTCCTGTACCCTAAATCTTACCATTCACTAACCCTAACCCTATGTCTAAACCTAACCCTAACCCCAAACCTACACCTAACCCTAACACGTACCCTAATCCGAATCCATACACTAACACTAACCTGTGCCCTAACATGAACCCTGACCCTAACTCGTTTCCATAAGCTCACCTGTACCCTAAATGTTACCTATTCGCTAACCCTAACCCCAACCCTACACCTAAACATAACCCCAACCCTACACCTTTCCCTAACCCATACCCTAATCCTAACCCGTACACTAACACTAACCCGTGCCCTAACACGTACCCTGACCCTAACACTTTTCCGTATCCTCTCCAGTACCCTAAATCTTACCGTTCGCTAAACCTAGCCCTTTCCCTAAACATAACGGTAACACCAACCTTGCACCGTATCCTAACCCATACACTAATCTTACCCCGTACACCAAAATGAAGCAATGCCCTCACATGTACTTTGACACTAACACGTTTCCGTACCCTCCTGTGTACCGTAAACCTTACCTGTTCGCTAACACTAACCCTAGGTCTAAGCCTAACACTATCCACAACCCTACACAAAATCCTAACCCGTAGCCTAATCCTAATCCGTACAATAACACTAACCTGTGCCCTAACACCAAGCCTGACCCTAACTCGTTTCCATATGCTTACCTGTACCCTGAATATTACCTATTCGCTAACCCTAACCCTAACCCTAAACCTAACCCTAACCCCAATCCTACACCTTACCCTAATCCGTACTGTAATCCTAACCCGTACCCTAATACTAATCCGTGCCCTGACACATACAAGGACCATAACACTTTTCAATAACCTCACCTGCACCCTAAACCTTACATTTCGCCAACACTAACCCGAGCCCTAAAGCTAAATCTAACTCCAACCCTACACCTTACCCTAACACGTACACTAATCTTAACCTGTACACTAACACTGACCCATTGCCGCAAATGTATTTTGACCCTAAAACATTTCCGTACCCTCCCCTGTAACCTAAACCTTACCCGGTCGCTAACCCTAACCCTAGCTCTAAATCTAACCCTAACGCCAACCCTACATCTTACCCTAACCCATACCCTAATCCTAAACCGTACACTAACACTAACCAGTGCCCTGAAACGTACCCTGACCCTAACACTTTTCCATACCTTCACCTGCACGCTAAACGTAATCATTAGGTAACACTAAGTATAGACTTAAACCTAAACCTAACACCAACCCTATTCCCTCTTCTAACCCGTACCCTATATTTAACCCCTACACTAACACTAACCCATGCCCTCACACGTACTTTGACACTAAAACGTCTCCATACATTCACATGTACCATAAGCCTTAACCGTTCACTAAACCTATCCCTAACCCTAACGCCAACCCTAACCATTACCCTAACCCATACCCTAATCCTAACCATACATTAACACTAACACGTTTCCTAACACATAACCTGACCCAAACGCTATTCCGTACCCTCAACTGTACCCTAAAACTTACCCGTTCACTAACCCTAAGCCTAGCCCTAAACCTAACCCTAACCCCAACCCCACACCTTACCCTAAACTGTACGCTAATCCTGACACGTACACTGACACTAACAGGTGTCCTAACACATACCCTGACTCTAAAAGTTTTCCGTACCCTCACCTGTACCCTAAACCTTACTGGTTCACTAACCGTAACCCTAGCCCTAAACATAACGCTAACACCAACCCTACACCATACCCTAACCTGTACACTAATCTTGACCCGTACACCAAAATTATGCAATGCCATCACATGTACTTTGACACTAACACGCTTCTGTACACTAGTGTACCATAAAACTTACCTGTTCGCTAACTCTAACCCTAGCCCTAAACTTAACCCTAACGCCAACCCTACACATTACCCTAACACGTAACCTAATCCTAACCCATACACTAACACTACACGTGCCCTAACAAGTACCCTGACTGTAACAGTTTTCCGTACACTCACCTGTACCCTAAACCATACCGTTTGCTATCCTTAACCCTAGACCTAAACGTAAAGCTAACCCCATCCCTAAACCTTACCCTAATGCATACCCAATCCTAACAAGTACACTAACACTAATCCGTGCCTTAACACTTACCCTGACCCTAACGCTTTTCCATACCCACACCTGAACCCTAAACCTTACCATTCACTAACCCTAACCCTAGGTCTAAACCTAACCCTAAACCCAACCCCAACCCTACACCTAACCTTAACATGTACCCTAATCCTAATCCTTAAACTAACACTAAGCTGTGCCCTAACACGAACCCTGACCCTAACGCGTTTCCATACGCTCACCTGTACTCTAATGTTACCTATTCGCTAACCCTAACACTAGCCCTAAACCTAAACCTAACCCCAACCCTACACCTTACCCTAACCCATACCCTAATCATAACCCATACACTAACACTAACTCGTGCCCTAACACCTACCCTAACCCTACCCCTAACCCTAACCCTAACACTAACCCTAACACTAACCCTAAACTTTACCATTTGTTAACCATAACCCTAGCCCCAAACCTAAACCTAACTACAACCCTACTCCTTACCCTAACACGTACACTAATCTTAACCCGTACACTAACGCTAACCCAATACCGGACATGTACTTTGACAATAAGACATTTCCGTATGCTCAGCTGTAACCTAAACCTTACCCGTTCACTAAACTTAACCCTACCCCTACCACTAACCATAACGCCAACCCTACCAATTACCCTAACCCGTACCCTAATTCTAACCTGTAAACCCACACTAACCCCTTCCCTAACACGTACCCTGACCCTAACAATTTTCCGTAACCTCACCTGTACCCTACACCTTACCGTTCGCTAACCCTAACCCTAGCCCTAAGCCTAGACCAAACCCCAACCGTACACCTTACCCTAACCCGTATGCTAATCCTAAGCCATACACTAACACTGACACGTGTCCTAACACATACACTAACCCTAACACTTTTCTGTACCATCACCTGTACCCTAAACCTGACATTTCGCTAACCCTAACCCTAGCCATAAAGCTAACCCTAACCCCAACCCTAAACCTTACCCAAACCGTACCCTAATCCTAACCAGTATACTAATACTAAGCCATGTCCTGACACGTACCCTGACCCTAACACTTTTCCGTACCCTCACCTGTACCCTAAAGCTTAACCATTCGCTAACCCTATCACTAGCCCTAGCCCTAGCCCTAACACTAACCCCAACCCTACCCCTTACCCTAACCCGTACCCTAATCCCAAACCATACACTAACATTAACCCATGCCCTAACACGTACCCTGACCCTAACACTTTTCCGTATCCTCTCCTGTACCTTAAATCTTACCGTTCGCTAACCCTAACCCTAGCCCTAAACATAACTCTCACACCAACCTCACAGCATACCCTAACCCGTACACTAAACTTAACCCGTACAAAAAAACTAACCCATGCCCTCACATGTACTTTGATGGTAACACGTTTCCGTACGCTCCCATGTACCGTAAACCATACGCGTTTTCTAACTCTAACCCTAACCATAACAACAACCCTACCCATTTCCCTAACCTGTACCCTAATCCTTACCCATACACTAACACTAATCCATGCCCTAACACGTACCCTGACCCTAACAATTTTCCCTACCCACTCCTGTACCCTAAATCTTACCATTCACTAACCCTAACCATATGTCTAAACCTAACCCTAACCCCAACCCTACACCTATCCCTAACACGTACCCTAATCCGAATCCGTACACTAACACTAACCTGTGCCCTAACATGAACCCTGACCCTAACTCGTTTCCATAAGCTCACCTGTACCCTAAATGTTACCTATTCGCTAACCCTAACCCCAACCCTACACCTAAACATAACCCCAACCCTACACCTTTCCCTAACCCATACCCTAATCCTAACCCGTACACTAACATTAACCCGTGCCCTAACACGTACCCTGACCCTAACACTTTTCCGTATCCTCTCCAGTACCCTAAATCTTACCGTTCGCTAAACCTAGCCCTTTCCCTAAACATAACGGTAACACCAACCTTGCACCGTATCCTAACCCATACACTAATCTTACCCCGTACACCAAAATGAAGCAATGCCCTCACATGTACTTTGACACTAACACGTTTCCGTACCCTCCTGTGTACCGTAAACCTTACCTGTTCGCTAACACTAACCCTAGGTCTAAGCCTAACACTATCCACAACCCTACACAAAATCCTAACCCGTACCCTAATCCTAATCCGTACAATAACACTAACCTGTGCCCTAACACCAAGCCTGACCCTAACTCGTTTCCATATGCTTACCTGTACCCTGAATATTACCTATTCGCTAACCCTAACCCTAACCCTAAACCTAAACCTAACCCCAATCCTACACCTTACCCTAATCCGTACTGTAATCCTAACCCGTACCCTAATACTAATCCGTGCCCTGACACATACATGGACCATAACACTTTTCTGTAACCTCACCTGCACCCTAAACCTTACATTTCGCCAACACTAACCCTAGCCCTAAAGCTAAATCTAACTCCAACCCTACACCTTACCCTAACACGTACACTAATCTTAACCTGTACACTAACACTGACCCATTGCCGCAAATGTATTTTGACCCTAAAACATTTCCGTACCCTCCCCTGTAACCTAAACCTTACCCGGTCGCTAACCCTAACCCTAGCTCTAAATCTAACCCTAACGCCAACCCTACATCTTACCCTAACCCATACCCTAATCCTAAACCGTACACTAACACTATCCAGTGCCCTGAAACGTACCCTGACCCTAACACTTTTCCATACCCTCACCTGCACGCTAAACGTAATCATTAGGTAACACTAAGTGTAGACTTAAACCTAACCCTAACACCAACCCTACTCCCTATTCTAACCCGTACCTTATATTTAACCCCTACACTAACACTAACCCATGCCCTCACACGTACTTTGACACTAAAACGTCTCCATACATTCACATGTACCATAAGCCTTAACCGTTCACTAAACCTATCCCTAACCCTAACGCCAACCCTAACCATTACCCTAACCCATACCCTAATCCTAACCATACATTAACACTAACACGTTTCCTAACACATAACCTGACCCAAACGCTATTCCGTACCCTCAACTGTACCCTAAAACTTACCCGTTCACTAACCCTAAGCCTAGCCCTAAACCTAAACGTAACCCCAACCCCACACCTTACCCTAAACTGTACGCTAATCCTGACACGTACACTGACACTAACAGGTGTCCTAACACATACCCTGACTCTAAAAGTTTTCCGTACCCTCACCTGTACCCTAAACCTTACTGGTTCACTAACCGTAACCCTAGCCCTAAACATAACGCTAACACCAACCCTACACCATACCCTAACCTGTACACTAATCTTGACCCGTACACCAAAATTATGCAATGCCATCACATGTACTTTGACACTAACACGTTTCTGTACACTAGTGTACCATAAAACTTACCTGTTCGCTAACTCTAACCCTAGCCCTAAACTTAACCCTAACGCCAACCCTACACATTACCCTAACACGTAACCTAATCCTAACCCATACACTAACACTACACGTGCCCTAACAAGTACCCTGACTGTAACAGTTTTCCGTACACTCACCTGTACCCTAAACCATACCGTTTGCTATCCTTAACCCTAGACCTAAACGTAAAGCTAACCCCATCCCTAAACCTTACCCTAATGCATACCCAATCCTAACAAGTACACTAACACTAATCCGTGCCTTAACACTTACCCTGACCCTAACGCATTTCCATACCCACACCTGAACCCTAAACCTTACCATTCACTAACCCTAACCCTAGGTCTAAACCTAACCCTAAACCCAACCCCAACCCTACACCTAACCTTAACATGTACCCTAATCCTAATCCTTAAACTAACACTAAGCTGTGCCCTAACACGAACCCTGACCCTAACGTGTTTCCATACGCTCACCTGTACTCTAATGTTACCTATTCGCTAACCCTAACACTAGCCCTAAACCTAAACCTAACCCCAACCCTACACCTTACCCTAACCCATACCCTAATCATAACCCATACACTAACACTAACTCGTGCCCTAACACCTACCCTAACCCTACCCCTAACCCTAACCCTAACACTAACCCTAACACTAACCCTATACTTTACCATTTGTTAACCATAACCCTAGCCCCAAACCTAAACCTAACTACAACCCTACTCCTTACCCTAACACGTACACTAATCTTAACCAGTACACTAACACTAACCCAATACCGGACATGTACTTTGACAATAAGACATTTCCGTATGCTCAGCTGTAACCTAAACCTTACCCGTTCACTAAACTTAACCCTACCCCTAACACTAACCATAACGCCAACCCTACCAATTACCCTAACCCGTACCCTAATACTAACCTGTAAACCCACACTAACCCCTGCCCTAACACGTACCCTGACCCTAACACTTTTCCGTAACCTCACCTGTACCCTACACCTTACCGTTCGCTAACCCTAACCCTAGCCCTAAGCCTAGACCAAACCCCAACCGTACACCTTACCCTAACCCGTATGCTAATCCTAAGCCATACACTAACACTGACACGTGTCCTAACACATACACTAACCCTAACACTTTTCTGTACCATCACCTGTACCCTAAACCTGACATTTCGCTAACCCTAACCCTAGCCATAAAGCTAACCCTAACCCCAACCCTAAACCTTACCCAAACCGTACCCTAATCCTAACCAGTATACTAATACTAAGCCATGTCCTGACACGTACCCTGACCCTAACACTTTTCCGTACCCTCACCTGTACCCTAAACCTTACCCATTCGCTAACCCTATCCCTAGCCCTAGCCCTAGCCCTAACACTAACCCCAACCCTACCCCTTACCCTAACCCGTACCCTAATCCCAACCCATACACTAACATTAACCCATGCCTTAACACGTACCCTGACCCTAACACTTTTCCGTATCCTCTCCTGTACCTTAAATCTTACCGTTCGCTAACCCTAACCCTAGCCCTAAACATAACTCTCACACCAACCTCACAGCATACCCTAACCCGTACAATAAACTTAACCCGTACAAAAAAACTAACCCATGCCCTCACATGTACTTTGATGGTAACACGTTTCCGTAAGCTCCCATGTACCATAAACCATACGCGTTTTCTAACTCTAACCCTAACCATAACAACAACCCTACCCATTTCCCTAACCTGTACCCTAATCCTTACCCGTACACTAACACTAATCCATGCCCTAACACGTACCCTGACGCTAACACTTTTCCATACCCACTCCTGTACCCTAAATCTTACCATTCACTAACCCTAACCCTATGTCTAAACCTAACCCTAACCCCAACCCTACACCTAACCCTAACACGTACCCTAATCCGAATCCGTACACTAACACTAACCTGTGCCCTAACATGAACCCTGACCCTAACTCGTTTCCATAAGCTCACCTGTATCCTAAATGTTACCTATTCGCTAACCCTAACCCCAACCCTACACCTAAACATAGCCCCAACCCTACACCTTTCCCTAACCCATACCCTAATCCTAACCCGTACACTAACACTAACCCGTGCCCTAACACGTACCCTGACCCTAACACTTTTCCGTATCCTCTCCAGTACCCTAAATCTTACCGTTCGCTAAACCTAGCCCTTTCCCTAAACATAACGGTAACACCAACCTTGCACCGTATCCTAACCCATACACTAATCTTACCCCGTACACCAAAATGAAGCAATGCCCTCACATGTACTTTGACACTAACACGTTTCTGTACCCTCCTGTGTACCGTAAAGCTTACCTGTTCGCTAACACTAACCCTAGGTCTAAGCCTAACACTATCCACAACCCTACACAAAATCCTAACCCGTACCCTAATCCTAATCCGTACAATAACACTAACCTGTGCCCTAACACCAAGCCTGACCCTAACTCGTTTCCATATGCTTACCTGTACCCTGAATATTACCTATTCGCTAACCCTAACCCTAACCCTAAACCTAACCCTAACCCCAATCCTACACCTTACCCTAATCCGTACTGTAATCCTAAACCGTACCCTAATACTAATCCGTGCCCTGACACATACATGGACCATAACACTTTTCTGTAACCTCACCTGTACCCTAAACCCTACATTTCGCCAACACTAACCCTAGCCCTAAAGCTAAATCTAACTCCAACCCTACACCTTACCCTAACACGTACACTAATCTTAACCCGTACACTAACACTGACCCATTCCCGCAAATGTATTTTGACCCTAAAACATTTCCGTAACCTCCCCTGTAACCTAAACCTTACCCGGTCGCTAACCCTAACCCTAGCTCTAAATCTAACCCTAACGCCAACCCTACATCTTACCCTAACCCATACCCTAATCCTAAACCATACACTAACACTAACCAGTGCCCTGAAACGTACCCTGACCCGAACACTTTTCCATACCCTCACCTGCACGCTAAACGTAATCATTAGGTAACACTAAGTGTAGACTTAAACCTAACCCTAACACCAGCGCTACTCCCTATTCTAACCCGTACCCTATATTTAACCCCTACACTAACACTAACCCATGCCCTCACACGTACTTTGACACTAAAACGTCTCCATACATTCACATGTACCATAAGCCTTAACCGTTCACTAAACCTATCCCTAACCCTAACGCCAACCCTAAACATTACCCTAACCCATACCCTAATCCTAACCATACATTAACACTAACACGTTTCCTAACACATAACCTGACCCAAACGCTTTTCCGTACCCTCAACTGTACCCTAAAACTTACCCGTTCACTAACCCTAAGCCTAGCCCTAAACCTAACCCTAACCCCAACCCCACAGCTTACCCTAAACTGTACGCAAATCCTGACACGTGCACTAACACTAACAGGTGTCCTAACACATACCCTGACTCTAAAAGTTTTCCGTACCCTCACCTGTACCCTAAACCTTACTGGTTCACTAACCGTAACCCTAGCCCTAAACATAACGCTAACACCAACCCTACACCATACCCTAACCTGTACACTAATCTTGACCCGTACACCAAAATTATGCAATGCCATCACATGTACTTTGACACTAACACGTTTCTGTACACTAGTGTACCATAAAACTTACCTGTTCGCTAACTCTAACCCTAGCCCTAAACTTAACCCTAACGCCAACCCTACACATTACCCTAACACGTAACCTAATCCTAACCCATACACTAACACTACACGTGCCCTAACAAGTACCCTGACTGTAACAGTTTTCCGTACACTCACCTGTACCCTAAACCATACCGTTTGCTATCCTTAACCCTAGACCTAAACGTAAAGCTAACGCCATCCCTAAACCTTACCCTAACGCGTACCCAATCCTAACAAGTACACTAACACTAATCCGTGCCTTAACACTTACCCTGACCCTAACGCTTTTCCATACCCACACCTGAACCCTAAACCTTACCATTCACTAACCCTAACCCTAGGTCTAAACCTAACCCTAAACCCAACCCCAACCCTACACCTAACCCTAACATGCATCCTAATCCTATTCCTTAAACTAACACTAAGCTGTGCCCTAACACGAACCCTGACCCTAACGCGTTTCCATACGCTCACCTGTACTCTAATGTTACATATTCGCTAACCCTAACACTAGCCCTAAACCTAAACCTCACCCCAACCCTACACCTTACCCTAACCCATACCCTAATCATAACCCATACACTAACACTAACTCGTGCCCTAACACCTACCCTAACCCTACCCCTAACCCTAACCCTAACACTAACCCTAAACTTTACCATTTGTTAACAATAACCCTAGCCCCAAACCTAAACCTAACTACAACCCTACTCCTTACCCTAACACGTACACTAATCTTAACCAGTACACTAACACTAACCCAATACCGGACATGTACTTTGACAATAAGACATTTCCGTATGCTCAGCTGTAACCTAAACCTTACCCGTTCACTAAACTTAACCCTACCCCTAACACTAACCATAACGCCAACCCTACCAATTACCCTAACCCGTACCCTAATCCTAACCTGTAAACCCACACTAACCCCTGCCCTAACACGTACCCTGACCCTAACAATTTTCCGTAACCTCACCTGTACCCTACACCTTACCGTTCGCTAACCCTAACCCTAGCCCTAAGCCTAGACCAAACCCCAACCGTACACCTTACCCTAACCCGTATGCTAATCCTAAGCCATACACTAACACTGACACGTGTCCTAACACATACACTAACCCTAACACTTTTCTGTACCATCACCTGTACCCTAAACCTTACCCATTCGCTAACCCTATCCCTATCCCTAGCCCTAGCCCTAACACTAACCCCAACCCTACCCCTTACCCTAACCCGTACCCTAATCCCAACCCATACACTAACATTAACCCATGCCCTAACACGTACCCTGACACTAACACTTTTCCGTATCCTCTCCTGTACCTTAAATCTTACCGTTCGCTAACCCTAACCCTAGCCCTAAACATAACTCTCACACCAACCTCACAGCATACCCTAACCCGTACACTAAACTTAACCCGTACAAAAAAAACTAACCCATGCCCTCACATGTAGTTTGATGGTAACACGTTTCTGTACGCTCCCATGTACCGTAAACCATACCCGTTTGCTAACTCTAACCCTAAGCATAACAACAACCCTACCCATTTCCCTAACCTGTACCCTAATCCTTACCCGTACACTAACACTAATCCATGCCCTAACACGTACCCTGACCCTAACACTTTTCCATACCCACTCCTGTACCCTAAATCTTACCATTCACTAACCCTAACCCTATGTCTAAACCTAACCCTAACCCCAACCCTACACCTAACCCTAACACGTACCCTAATCCGAATCCATACACTAACACTAACCTGTGCCCTAACATGAACCCTGACCCTAACTCGTTTCCATAAGCTCACCTGTACCCTAAATGTTACCTATTCGCTAACCCTAACCCCAACCCTACACCTAAACATAACCCCAACCCTACACCTTTCCCTAACCCATACCCTAATCCTAACCCATACACTAACACTAACCCGTGCCCTAACACGTACCCTGACCCTAACACTTTTCCGTATCCTCTCCAGTACCCTAAATCTTACCGTTCGCTAAACCTAGCCCTTTCCCTAAACATAACGGTAACACCAACCTTGCACCGTATCCTAACCCATACACTAATCTTACCCCGTACACCAAAATGAAGCAATGCCCTCACATGTACTTTGACACTAACACGTTTCCGTACCCTCCTGTGTACCGTAAACCTTACCTGTTCGCTAACACTAACCCTAGGTCTAAGCCTAACACTATCCACAACCCTACACAAAATCCTAACCCGTAGCCTAATCCTAATCCGTACAATAACACTAACCTGTGCCCTAACACCAAGCCTGACCCTAACTCGTTTCCATATGCTTACCTGTACCCTGAATATTACCTATTCGCTAACCCTAACCCTAACCCTAAACCTAACCCTAACCCCAATCCTACACCTTACCCTAATCCGTACTGTAATCCTAACCCGTACCCTAATACTAATCCGTGCCCTGACACATACAAGGACCATAACACTTTTCAATAACCTCACCTGCACCCTAAACCTTACATTTCGCCAACACTAACCCGAGCCCTAAAGCTAAATCTAACTCCAACCCTACACCTTACCCTAACACGTACACTAATCTTAACCTGTACACTAACACTGACCCATTGCCGCAAATGTATTTTGACCCTAAAACATTTCCGTACCCTCCCCTGTAACCTAAACCTTACCCGGTCGCTAACCCTAACCCTAGCTCTAAATCTAACCCTAACGCCAACCCTACATCTTACCCTAACCCATACCCTAATCCTAAACCGTACACTAACACTAACCAGTGCCCTGAAACGTACCCTGACCCTAACACTTTTCCATACCTTCACCTGCACGCTAAACGTAATCATTAGGTAACACTAAGTATAGACTTAAACCTAACCCTAACACCAACCCTATTCCCTCTTCTAACCCGTACCCTATATTTAACCCCTACACTAACACTAACCCATGCCCTCACACGTACTTTGACACTAAAACGTCTCCATACATTCACATGTACCATAAGCCTTAACCGTTCACTAAACCTATCCCTAACCCTAACGCCAACCCTAACCATTACCCTAACCCATACCCTAATCCTAACCATACATTAACACTAACACGTTTCCTAACACATAACCTGACCCAAACGCTATTCCGTACCCTCAACTGTACCCTAAAACTTACCCGTTCACTAACCCTAAGCCTAGCCCTAAACCTAACCCTAACCCCAACCCCACACCTTACCCTAAACTGTACGCTAATCCTGACACGTACACTGACACTAACAGGTGTCCTAACACATACCCTGACTCTAAAAGTTTTCCGTACCCTCACCTGTACCCTAAACCTTACTGGTTCACTAACCGTAACCCTAGCCCTAAACATAACGCTAACACCAACCCTACACCATACCCTAACCTGTACACTAATCTTGACCCGTACACCAAAATTATGCAATGCCATCACATGTACTTTGACACTAACACGTTTCTGTACACTAGTGTACCATAAAACTTACCTGTTCGCTAACTGTAACCCTAGCCCTAAACTTAACCCTAACGCCAACCCTACACATTACCCTAACACGTAACCTAATCCTAACCCATACACTAACACTACACGTGCCCTAACAAGTACCCTGACTGTAACAGTTTTCCGTACACTCACCTGTACCCTAAACCATACCGTTTGCTATCCTTAACCCTAGACCTAAACGTAAAGCTAACCCCATCCCTAAACCTTACCCTAATGCATACCCAATCCTAACAAGTACACTAACACTAATCCGTGCCTTAACACTTACCCTGACCCTAACGCTTTTCCATACCCACACCTGAACCCTAAACCTTACCATTCACTAACCCTAACCCTAGGTCTAAACCTAACCCTAAACCCAACCCCAACCCTACACCTAACCTTAACATGTACCCTAATCCTAATCCTTAAACTAACACTAAGCTGTGCCCTAACACGAACCCTGACCCTAACGCGTTTCCATACGCTCACCTGTACTCTAATGTTACCTATTCGCTAACCCTAACACTAGCCCTAAACCTAAACCTAACCCCAACCCTACACCTTACCCTAACCCATACCCTAATCATAACCCATACACTAACACTAACTCGTGCCCTAACACCTACCCTAACCCTACCCCTAACCCTAACCCTAACACTAACCCTAACACTAACCCTAAACTTTACCATTTGTTAACCATAACCCTAGCCCCAAACCTAAACCTAACTACAACCCTACTCCTTACCCTAACACGTACACTAATCTTAACCCGTACACTAACGCTAACCCAATACCGGACATGTACTTTGACAATAAGACATTTCCGTATGCTCAGCTGTAACCTAAACCTTACCCGTTCACTAAACTTAACCCTACCCCTACCACTAACCATAACGCCAACCCTACCAATTACCCTAACCCGTACCCTAATTCTAACCTGTAAACCCACACTAACCCCTTCCCTAACACGTACCCTGACCCTAACAATTTTCCGTAACCTCACCTGTACCCTACACCTTACCGTTCGCTAACCCTAACCCTAGCCCTAAGCCTAGACCAAACCCCAACCGTACACCTTACCCTAACCCGTATGCTAATCCTAAGCCATACACTAACACTGACACGTGTCCTAACACATACACTAACCCTAACACTTTTCTGTACCATCACCTGTACCCTAAACCTGACATTTCGCTAACCCTAACCCTAGCCATAAAGCTAACCCTAACCCCAACCCTAAACCTTACCCAAACCGTACCCTAATCCTAACCAGTATACTAATACTAAGCCATGTCCTGACACGTACCCTGACCCTAACACTTTTCCGTACCCTCACCTGTACCCTAAACCTTACCCATTCGCTAACCCTATCCCTAGCTCTAGCCCTAGCCCTAACACTAACCCCAACCCTACCCCTTACCCTAACCCGTACCCTAATCCCAACCCATACACTAACATTAACCCATGCCCTAACACGTACCCTGACCCTAACACTTTTCCGTATCCTCTCCTGTACCTTAAATCTTACCGTTCGCGAACCCTAACCCTAGCCCTAAACATAACTCTCACACCAACCTCACAGCATACCCTAACCCGTACACTAAACTTAACCCGTACAAAAAAACTCACCCATGCCCTCACATGTACTTTGATGTTAACACGTTTCCGTACGCTCCCATGTACCGTAAACCATACGCGTTTTCTAACTCTAACCCTAACCATAACAACAACCCTACCCATTTCCCTAACCTGTACCCTAATCCTTACCCGTACACTAACACTAATCCATGCCCTAACACGTACCCTGACCCTAACACTTTTCCATACCCACTCCTGTACCCTAAATCTTACCATTCACTAACCCTAACCCTATGTCTAAACCTAACCCTAACCCCAACCCTACACCTAACCCTAACACGTACCCTAATCCGAATCCGTACACTAACACTAACCTGTGCCCTAACATGAACCCTGACCCTAACTCGTTTCCATAAGCTCACCTGTACCCTAAATGTTACCTATTCGCTAACCCTAACCCCAACCCTACACCTAAACATAACCCCAACCCTACACCTTTCCCTAACACATACCCTAATCCTAACCCGTACACTAACACTAACCCGTGCCCTAACACGTACCCTGACCCTAACACTTTTCCGTATCCTCTCCAGTACCCTAAATCTTACCGTTCGCTAAACCTAGCCCTTTCCCTAAACATAACGGTAACACCAACCTTGCACCGTATCCTAACCCATACACTAATCTTACCCCGTACACCAAAATGAAGCAATGCCCTCACATGTACTTTGACACTAACACGTTTCCGTACCCTCCTGTGTACCGTAAACCTTACCTGTTCGCTAACACTAACCCTAGGTCTAAGCCTAACACTATCCACAACCCTACACAAAATCCTAACCCGTACCCTAATCCTAATCCGTACAATAACACTAACCTGTGCCCTAACACCAAGCCTGACCCTAACTCGTTTCCATATGCTTACCTGTACCCTGAATATTACCTATTCGCTAACCCTAACCCTAACCCTAAACCTAACCCTAACCCCAATCCTACCCCTTACCCTAATCCGTACTGTAATCCTAACCCGTACCCTAATACTAATCCGTGCCCTGACACATACATGGACCATAACACTTTTCTGTAACCTCACCTGCACCCTAAACCTTACATTTCGCCAACACTAACCCTAGCCCTAAAGCTAAATCTAACTCCAACCCTACACCTTACCCTAACACGTACACTAATCTTAACCTGTACACTAACACTGACCCATTGCCGCAAATGTATTTTGACCCTAAAACATTTCCGTACCCTCCCCTGTAACCTAAACCTTACCCGGTCGCTAACCCTAACCCTAGCTCTACATCTAACCCTAACGCCAACCCTACATCTTACCCTAACCCATACCCTAATCCTAAACCGTACACTAACACTAACCAGTGCCCTGAAACGTACCCTGACCCTAACACTTTTCCATACCCTCACCTGCACGCTAAACGTAATCATTAGGTAACATTAAGTGTAGACTTAAACCTAACCCTAACACCAACCCTACTCCCTATTCTAACCCGTACCTTATATTTAACCCCTACACTAACACTAACCCATGCCCTCACACGTACTTTGACACTAAAACGTCTCCATACATTCACATGTACCATAAGCCTTAACCGTTCACTAAACCTATCCCTAACCCTAACGCCAACCCTAACCATTACCCTAACCCATACCCTAATCCTAACCATACATTAACACTAACACGTTTCCTAACACATAACCTGACTCAAACGCTATTCCGTACCCTCAACTGTACCCTAAAACTTACCCGTTCACTAACCCTAAGCCTAGCCCTAAACCTAACCCTAACCCCAACCCCACACCTTACCCTAAACTGTACGCTAATCCTGACACGTACACTGACACTAACAGGTGTCCTAACACATACCCTGACTCTAAAAGTTTTCCGTACCCTCACCTGTACCCTAAACCTTACTGGTTCACTAACCGTAACCCTAGCCCTAAACATAACGCTAACACCAACCCTACACCATACCCTAACCTGTACACTAATCTTGACCCGTACACCAAAATTATGCAATGCCATCACATGTACTTTGACACTAACACGTTTCTGTACACTAGTGTACCATAAAACTTACCTGTTCGCTAACTCTAACCCTAGCCCTAAACTTAACCCTAACGCCAACCCTACACATTACCCTAACACGTAACCTAATCCTAACCCATACACTAACACTACACGTGCCCTAACAAGTACCCTGACTGTAACAGTTTTCCGTACACTCACCTGTACCCTAAACCATACCGTTTGCTATCCTTAACCCTAGACCTAAACGTAAAGCTAACCCCATCCCTAAACCTTACCCTAATGCATACCCAATCCTAACAAGTACACTAACACTAATCCGTGCCTTAACACTTACCCTGACCCTAACGCTTTTCCATACCCACACCTGAACCCTAAACCTTACCATTCACTAACCCTAACCCTAGGTCTAAACCTAACCCTAAACCCAACCCCAACCCTACACCTAACCTTAACATGTACCCTAATCCTAATCCTTAAACTAACACTAAGCTGTGCCCTAACACGAACCCTGACCCTAACGCGTTTCCATACGCTCACCTGTACTCTAATGTTACCTATTCGCTAACCCTAACACTAGCCCTAAACCTAAACCTAACCCCAACCCTACACCTTACCCTAACCCATACCCTAATCATAACCCATACACTAACACTAACTCGTGCCCTAACACCTACCCTAACCCTACCCCTAACCCTAACCCTAACACTAACCCTAACACTAACCCTAAACTTTACCATTTGTTAACCATAACCCTAGCCCCAAACCTAAACCTAACTACAACCCTACTCCTTACCCTAACACGTACACTAATCTTAACCCGTACACTAACACTAACCCAATACCGGACATGTACTTTGACAATAAGACATTTCCGTATGCTCAGCTGTAACCTAAACCTTACCCGTTCACTAAACTTAACCCTACCCCTACCACTAACCATAACGCCAACCCTACCAATTACCCTAACCCGTACCCTAATTCTAACCTGTAAACCCACACTAACCCCTGCCCTAACACGTACCCTGACCCTAACAATTTTCCGTAACCTCACCTGTACCCTACACCTTACCGTTCGCTAACCCTAACCCTAGCCCTAAGCCTAGACCAAACCCCAACCGTACACCTTACCCTAACCCGTATGCTAATCCTAAGCCATACACTAACACTGACACGTGTCCTAACACATACACTAACCCTAACACTTTTCTGTACCATCACCTGTACCCTAAACCTGACATTTCGCTAACCCTAACCCTAGCCATAAAGCTAACCCTAACCCCAACCCTAAACCTTACCCAAATCGTACCCTAATCCTAACGAGTATACTAATACTAAGCCATGTCCTGACACGTACCCTGACCCTAACACTTTTCCGTACCCTCACCTGTACCCTAAACCTTACCCATTCGCTAACCCTATCCCTAGCTCTAGCCCTAGCCCTAACACTAACCCCAACCCTACCCCTTACCCTAACCCGTACCCTAATCCCAACCCATACACTAACATTAACCCATGCCCTAACACGTACCCTGACCCTAACACTTTTCCGTATCCTCTCCTGTACCTTAAATCTTACCGTTCGCGAACCCTAACCCTAGCCCTAAACATAACTCTCACACCAACCTCACAGCATACCCTAACCCGTACACTAAACTTAACCCGTACAAAAAAACTCACCCATGCCCTCACATGTACTTTGATGGTAACACGTTTCCGTACGCTCCCATGTACCGTAAACCATATGCGTTTTCTAACTCTAACCCTAACCATAACAACAACCCTACCCATTTCCCTAACCTGTACCCTAATCCTTACCCGTACACTAACACTAATCCATGCCCTAACACGTACCCTGACCCTAACACTTTTCCATACCCACTCCTGTACCCTAAATCTTACCATTCACTAACCCTAACCCTATGTCTAAACCTAACCCTAACCCCAACCCTACACCTAACCCTAACACGTACCCTAATCCGAATCCGTACACTAACACTAACCTGTGCCCTAACATGAACCCTGACCCTAACTCGTTTCCATAAGCTCACCTGTACCCTAAATGTTACCTATTCGCTAACCCTAACCCCAACCCTACACCTAAACATAACCCCAACCCTACACCTTTCCCTAACACATACCCTAATCCTAACCCGTACACTAACACTAACCCGTGCCCTAACACGTACCCTGACCCTAACACTTTTCCGTATCCTCTCCAGTACCCTAAATCTTACCGTTCGCTAAACCTAGCCCTTTCCCTAAACATAACGGTAACACCAACCTTGCACCGTATCCTAACCCATACACTAATCTTACCCCGTACACCAAAATGAAGCAATGCCCTCACATGTACTTTGACACTAACACATTTCCGTACCCTCCTGTGTACCGTAAACCTTACCTGTTCGCTAACACTAACCCTAGGTCTAAGCCTAACACTATCCACAACCCTACACAAAATCCTAACCCGTACCCTAATCCTAATCCGTACAATAACACTAACCTGTGCCCTAACACCAAGCCTGACCCTAACTCGTTTCCATATGCTTACCTGTACCCTGAATATTACCTATTCGCTAACCCTAACCCTAACCCTAAACCTAACCCTAACCCCAATCCTACCCCTTACCCTAATCCGTACTGTAATCCTAACCCGTTCCCTAATACTAATCCGTGCCCTGACACATACATGGACCATAACACTTTTCTGTAACCTCACCTGCACCCTAAACCTTACATTTCGCCAACACTAACCCTAGCCCTAAAGCTAAATATAACTCCAACCCTACAACTTACCCTAACACGTACACTAATCTTAACCTGTACACTAACACTGACCCATTGCCGCAAATGTATTTTGACCCTAAAACATTTCCATACCCTCCCCTGTAACCTAAACCTTACCCGGTCGCTAACCCTAACCCTAGCTCTACATCTAACCCTAACGCCAACCCTACATCTTACCCTAACCCATACCCTAAACCTAAACCGTACACTAACACTAACCAGTGCCCTGAAACGTACCCTGACCCTAACACTTTTCCATACCCTCACCTGCACGCTAAACGTAATCATTAGGTAACACTAAGTGTAGACTTAAACCTAACCCTAACACCAACCCTACTCCCTATTCTAACCCGTACCTTATATTTAACCCCTACACTAACACTAATCCATGCCCTCACACGTACTTTGACACTAAAACGTCTCCATACATTCACATGTACCATAAGCCTTAACCGTTCACTAAACCTATCCCTAACCCTAACGCCAACCCTAACCATTACCCTAACCCATACCCTAATCCTAACCATACATTAACACTAACACGTTTCCTAACACATAACCTGACCCAAACGCTATTCCGTACCCTCAACTGTACCCTAAAACTTACCCGTTCACTAACCCTAAGCCTAGCCCTAAACCTAACCCTAACCCCAACCCCACACCTTACCCTAAACTGTACGCTAATCCTGACACGTACACTGACACTAACAGGTGTCCTAACACATACCCTGACTCTAAAAGTTTTCCGTACCCTCACCTGTACCCTAAACCTTACTGGTTCACTAACCGTAACCCTAGCCCTAAACATAACGCTAACACCAACCCTACACCATACCCTAACCTGTACACTAATCTTGACCCGTACACCAAAATTATGCAATGCCATCACATGTACTTTGACACTAACACGTTTCTGTACACTAGTGTACCATAAAACTTACCTGTTCGCTAACTCTAACCCTAGCCCTAAACTTAACCCTAATGCCAACCCTACACATTACCCTAACACGTAACCTAATCCTAACCCATACACTAACACTACACGTGCCCTAACAAGTACCCTGACTGTAACAGTTTTCCGTACACTCACCTGTACCCTAAACCATACCGTTTGCTATCCTTAACCCTAGACCTAAACGTAAAGCTAACCCCATCCCTAAACCTTACCCTAATGCATACCCAATCCTAACAAGTACACTAACACTAATCCGTGCCTTAACACTTACCCTGACCCTAACGCTTTTCCATACCCACACCTGAACCCTAAACCTTACCATTCACTAACCCTAACCCTAGGTCTAAACCTAACCCTAAACCCAACCCCAACCCTACACCTAACCTTAACATGTACCCTAATCCTAATCCTTAAACTAACACTAAGCTGTGCCCTAACACGAACCCTGACCCTAACGCGTTTCCATACGCTCACCTGTACTCTAATGTTACCTATTCGCTAACCCTAACACTAGCCCTAAACCTAAACCTAAACCCAACCCTACACCTTACCCTAACCCATACCCTAATCATAACCCATACACTAACACTAACTCGTGCCCTAACACCTACCCTAACCCTACCCCTAACCCTAACCCTAACACTAACCCTAACACTAACCCTAAACTTTACCATTTGTTAACCATAACCCTAGCCCCAAACCTAAACCTAACTACAACCCTACTCCTTACCCTAACACGTACACTAATCTTAACCCGTACACTAACACTAACCCAATACCGGACATGTACTTTGACAATAAGACATTTCCGTATGCTCAGCTGTAACCTAAACCTTACCCGTTCACTAAACTTAACCCTACCCCTACCACTAACCATAACGCCAACCCTACCAATTACCCTAACCCGTACCCTAATTCTAACCTGTAAACCCACACTAACCCCTGCCCTAACACGTACCCTGACCCTAACAATTTTCCGTAACCTCACCTGTACCCTACACCTTACCGTTCGCTAACCCTAACCCTAGCCCTAAGCCTAGACCAAACCCCAACCGTACACCTTACCCTAACCCGTATGCTAATCCTAAGCCATACACTAACACTGACACGTGTCCTAACACATACACTAACCCTAACACTTTTCTGTACCATCCCCTGTACCCTAAACCTGACATTTCGCTAACCCTAACCCTAGCCATAAAGCTAAACCTAACCCCAACCCTAAACCTTACCCAAACCGTACCCTAATCCTAACCAGTATACTAATACTAAGCCATGTCCTGACACGTACCCTGACCCTAACACTTTTCCGTACCCTCACCTGTACCCTAAACCTTACCCATTCGCTAACCCTATCCCTAGCTCTAGCCCTAGCCCTAACACTAACCCCAACCCTACCCCTTACCCTAACCCGTACCCTAATCCCAACCCATACACTAACATTAACCCATGCCCTAACACGTACCCTGACCCTAACACTTTTCCGTATCCTCTCCTGTACCTTAAATCTTACCGTTCGCGAACCCTAACCCTAGCCCTAAACATAACTCTCACACCAACCTCACAGCATACCCTAACCCGTACACTAAACTTAACCCGTACAAAAAAACTCACCCATGCCCTCACATGTACTTTGATGGTAACACGTTTCCGTACGCTCCCATGTACCGTAAACCATACGCGTTTTCTAACTCTAACCCTAACCATAACAACAACCCTACCCATTTCCCTAACCTGTACCCTAATCCTTACCCGTACACTAACACTAATCCATGCCCTAACACGTACCCTGACCCTAACACTTTTCCATACCCACTCCTGTACCCTAAATCTTACCATTCACTAACCCTAACCCTATGTCTAAACCTAACCCTAACCCCAACCCTACACCTAACCCTAACACGTACCCTAATCCGAATCCGTACACTAACACTAACCTGTGCCCTAACATGAACCCTGACCCTAACTCGTTTCCATAAGCTCACCTGTACCCTAAATGTTACCTATTCGCTAACCCTAACCCCAACCCTACACCTAAACATAACCCCAACCCTACACCTTTCCCTAAGCCATACCCTAATCCTAACCCATACACTAACACTAACCCGTGCCCTAACACGTACCCTGACCCTAACACTTTTCCGTATCCTCTCCAGTACCCTAAATCTTACCGTTCGCTAAACCTAGCCCTTTCCCTAAACATAACGGTAACACCAACCTTGCACCGTATCCTAACCCATACACTAATCTTACCCCGTACACCAAAATGAAGCAATGCCCTCACATGTACTTTGACACTAACACGTTTCCGTACCCTCCTGTGTACCGTAAACCTTACCTGTTCGCTAACACTAACCCTAGGTCTAAGCCTAACACTATCCACAACCCTACACAAAATCCTAACCCGTACCCTAATCCTAATCCGTACAATAACACTAACCTGTGCCCTAACACCAAGCCTGACCCTAACTCGTTTCCATATGCTTACCTGTACCCTGAATATTACCTATTCGCTAACCCTAACCCTAACCCTAAACCTAACCCTAACCCCAATCCTACCCCTTACCCTAATCCGTACTGTAATCCTAACCCGTACCCTAATACTAATCCGTGCCCTGACACATACATGGACCATAAAACTTTTCTGTAACCTCACCTGCACCCTAAACCTTACATTTCGCCAACACTAACCCTAGCCCTAAAGCTAAATCTAACTCCAACCCTACACCATACCCTAACACGTACACTAATCTTAACCTGTACACTAACACTGACCCATTGCCGCAAATGTATTTTGACCCTAAAACATTTCCGTACCCTCCCCTGTAACCTAAACCTTACCCGGTCGCTAACCCTAACCCTAGCTCTAAATCTAACCCTAACGCCAACCCTACATCTTACCCTAACCCATACCCTAATCCTAAACCGTACACTAACACTAACCAGTGCCCTGAAACGTACCCTGACCCTAACACTTTTCCATACCCTCACCTGCACGCTAAACGTAATCATTAGGTAACACTAAGTGTAGACTTAAACCTAACCCTAACACCAACCCTACTCCCTATTCTAACCCGTACCTTATATTTAACCCCTACACTAACACTAACCCATGCCCTCACACGTACTTTGACACTAAAACGTCTCCATACATTCACATGTAACATAAGCCTTAACCGTTCACTAAACCTATCCCTAACCCTAACACCAACCCTAACCATTACCCTAACCCATACCCTAATCCTAACCATACATTAACACTAACACGTTTCCTAACACATAACCTGACCCAAACGCTATTCCGTACCCTCAACTGTACCCTAAAACTTACCCGTTCACTAACCCTAAGCCTAGCCCTAAACCTAACCCTAACCCCAACCCCACACCTTACCCTAAACTGTACGCTAATCCTGACACGTACACTGACACTAACAGGTGTCCTAACACATACCCTGACTCTAAAAGTTTTCCGTACCCTCACCTGTACCCTAAACCTTACTGGTTCACTAACCGTAACCCTAGCCCTAAACATAACGCTAACACCAACCCTACACCATACCCTAACCTGTACACTAATCTTGACCCGTACACCAAAATTATGCAATGCCATCACATGTACTTTGACACTAACACGTTTCTGTACACTAGTGTACCATAAAACTTACCTGTTCGCTAACTGTAACCCTAGCCCTAAACTTAACCCTAACGCCAACCCTACACATTACCCTAACACGTAACCTAATCCTAACCCATACACTAACACTACACGTGCCCTAACAAGTACCCTGACTGTAACAGTTTTCCGTACACTCACCTGTACCCTAAACCATACCGTTTGCTATCCTTAACCCTAGACCTAAACGTAAAGCTAACCCCATCCCTAAACCTTACCCTAATGCATACCCAATCCTAACAAGTACACTAACACTAATCCGTGCCTTAACACTTACCCTGACCCTAACGCTTTTCCATACCCACACCTGAACCCTAAACCTTACCATTCACTAACCCTAACCCTAGGTCTAAACCTAACCCTAAACCCAACCCCAACCCTACACCTAACCTTAACATGTACCCTAATCCTAATCCTTAAACTAACACTAAGCTGTGCCCTAACACGAACCCTGACCCTAACGCGTTTCCATACGCTCACCTGTACTCTAATGTTACCTATTCGCTAACCCTAACACTAGCCCTAAACCTAAACCTAACCCCAACCCTACACCTTACCCTAACCCATACCCTAATCATAACCAATACACTAACACTAACTCGTGCCCTAACACCTACCCTAACCCTACCCCTAACCCTAACCCTAACACTAACCCTAACACTAACCCTAAACTTTACCATTTGTTAACCATAACCCTAGCCCCAAACCTAAACCTAACTACAACCCTACTCCTTACCCTAACACGTACACTAATCTTAACCCGTACACTAACGCTAACCCAATACCGGACATGTACTTTGACAATAAGACATTTCCGTATGCTCAGCTGTAACCTAAACCTTACCCGTTCACTAAACTTAACCCTACCCCTACCACTAACCATAACGCCAACCCTACCAATTACCCTAACCCGTACCCTAATTCTAACCTGTAAACCCACACTAACCCCTTCCCTAACACGTACCCTGACCCTAACAATTTTCCGTAACCTCACCTGTACCCTACACCTTACCGTTCGCTAACCCTAACCCTAGCCCTAAGCCTAGACCAAACCCCAACCGTACACCTTACCCTAACCCGTATGCTAATCCTAAGCCATACACTAACACTGACACGTGTCCTAACACATACACTAACCCTAACACTTTTCTGTACCATCACCTGTACCCTAAACCTGACATTTCGCTAACCCTAACCCTAGCCATAAAGCTAACCCTAACCCCAACCCTAAACCTTACCCAAACCGTACCCTAATCCTAACCAGTATACTAATACTAAGCCATGTCCTGACACGTACCCTGACCCTAACACTTTTCCGTACCCTCACCTGTACCCTAAACCTTACCCATTCGCTAACCCTATCCCTAGCTCTAGCCCTAGCCCTAACACTAACCCCAACCCTACCCCTTACCCTAACCCGTACCCTAATCCCAACCCATACACTAACATTAACCCATGCCCTAACACGTACCCTGACCCTAACACTTTTCCGTATCCTCTCCTGTACCTTAAATCTTACCGTTCGCGAACCCTAACCCTAGCCCTAAACATAACTCTCACACCAACCTCACAGCATACCCTAACCCGTACACTAAACTTAACCCGTACAAAAAAACTCACCCATGCCCTCACATGTACTTTGATGTTAACACGTTTCCGTACGCTCCCATGTACCGTAAACCATACGCGTTTTCTAACTCTAACCCTAACCATAACAACAACCCTACCCATTTCCCTAACCTGTACCCTAATCCTTACCCGTACACTAACACTAATCCATGCCCTAACACGTACCCTGACCCTAACACTTTTCCATACCCACTCCTGTACCCTAAATCTTACCATTCACTAACCCTAACCCTATGTCTAAACCTAACCCTAACCCCAACCCTACACCTAACCCTAACACGTACCCTAATCCGAATCCGTACACTAACACTAACCTGTGCCCTAACATGAACCCTGACCCTAACTCGTTTCCATAAGCTCACCTGTACCCTAAATGTTACCTATTCGCTAACCCTAACCCCAACCCTACACCTAAACATAACCCCAACCCTACACCTTTCCCTAACACATACCCTAATCCTAACCCGTACACTAACACTAACCCGTGCCCTAACACGTACCCTGACCCTAACACTTTTCCGTATCCTCTCCAGTACCCTAAATCTTACCGTTCGCTAAACCTAGCCCTTTCCCTAAACATAACGGTAACACCAACCTTGCACCGTATCCTAACCCATACACTAATCTTACCCCGTACACCAAAATGAAGCAATGCCCTCACATGTACTTTGACACTAACACGTTTCCGTACCCTCCTGTGTACCGTAAACCTTACCTGTTCGCTAACACTAACCCTAGGTCTAAGCCTAACACTATCCACAACCCTACACAAAATCCTAACCCGTACCCTAATCCTAATCCGTACAATAACACTAACCTGTGCCCTAACACCAAGCCTGACCCTAACTCGTTTCCATATGCTTACCTGTACCCTGAATATTACCTATTCGCTAACCCTAACCCTAACCCTAAACCTAACCCTAACCCCAATCCTACCCCTTACCCTAATCCGTACTGTAATCCTAACCCGTACCCTAATACTAATCCGTGCCCTGACACATACATGGACCATAACACTTTTCTGTAACCTCACCTGCACCCTAAACCTTACATTTCGCCAACACTAACCCTAGCCCTAAAGCTAAATCTAACTCCAACCCTACACCTTACCCTAACACGTACACTAATCTTAACCTGTACACTAACACTGACCCATTGCCGCAAATGTATTTTGACCCTAAAACATTTCCGTACCCTCCCCTGTAACCTAAACCTTACCCGGTCGCTAACCCTAACCCTAGCTCTACATCTAACCCTAACGCCAACCCTACATCTTACCCTAACCCATACCCTAATCCTAAACCGTACACTAACACTAACCAGTGCCCTGAAACGTACCCTGACCCTAACACTTTTCCATACCCTCACCTGCACGCTAAACGTAATCATTAGGTAACATTAAGTGTAGACTTAAACCTAACCCTAACACCAACCCTACTCCCTATTCTAACCCGTACCTTATATTTAACCCCTACACTAACACTAACCCATGCCCTCACACGTACTTTGACACTAAAACGTCTCCATACATTCACATGTACCATAAGCCTTAACCGTTCACTAAACCTATCCCTAACCCTAACGCCAACCCTAACCATTACCCTAACCCATACCCTAATCCTAACCATACATTAACACTAACACGTTTCCTAACACATAACCTGACTCAAACGCTATTCCGTACCCTCAACTGTACCCTAAAACTTACCCGTTCACTAACCCTAAGCCTAGCCCTAAACCTAACCCTAACCCCAACCCCACACCTTACCCTAAACTGTACGCTAATCCTGACACGTACACTGACACTAACAGGTGTCCTAACACATACCCTGACTCTAAAAGTTTTCCGTACCCTCACCTGTACCCTAAACCTTACTGGTTCACTAACCGTAACCCTAGCCCTAAACATAACGCTAACACCAACCCTACACCATACCCTAACCTGTACACTAATCTTGACCCGTACACCAAAATTATGCAATGCCATCACATGTACTTTGACACTAACACGTTTCTGTACACTAGTGTACCATAAAACTTACCTGTTCGCTAACTCTAACCCTAGCCCTAAACTTAACCCTAACGCCAACCCTACACATTACCCTAACACGTAACCTAATCCTAACCCATACACTAACACTACACGTGCCCTAACAAGTACCCTGACTGTAACAGTTTTCCGTACACTCACCTGTACCCTAAACCATACCGTTTGCTATCCTTAACCCTAGACCTAAACGTAAAGCTAACCCCATCCCTAAACCTTACCCTAATGCATACCCAATCCTAACAAGTACACTAACACTAATCCGTGCCTTAACACTTACCCTGACCCTAACGCTTTTCCATACCCACACCTGAACCCTAAACCTTACCATTCACTAACCCTAACCCTAGGTCTAAACCTAACCCTAAACCCAACCCCAACCCTACACCTAACCTTAACATGTACCCTAATCCTAATCCTTAAACTAACACTAAGCTGTGCCCTAACACGAACCCTGACCCTAACGCGTTTCCATACGCTCACCTGTACTCTAATGTTACCTATTCGCTAACCCTAACACTAGCCCTAAACCTAAACCTAACCCCAACCCTACACCTTACCCTAACCCATACCCTAATCATAACCCATACACTAACACTAACTCGTGCCCTAACACCTACCCTAACCCTACCCCTAACCCTAACCCTAACACTAACCCTAACACTAACCCTAAACTTTACCATTTGTTAACCATAACCCTAGCCCCAAACCTAAACCTAACTACAACCCTACTCCTTACCCTAACACGTACACTAATCTTAACCCGTACACTAACACTAACCCAATACCGGACATGTACTTTGACAATAAGACATTTCCGTATGCTCAGCTGTAACCTAAACCTTACCCGTTCACTAAACTTAACCCTACCCCTACCACTAACCATAACGCCAACCCTACCAATTACCCTAACCCGTACCCTAATTCTAACCTGTAAACCCACACTAACCCCTGCCCTAACACGTACCCTGACCCTAACAATTTTCCGTAACCTCACCTGTACCCTACACCTTACCGTTCGCTAACCCTAACCCTAGCCCTAAGCCTAGACCAAACCCCAACCGTACACCTTACCCTAACCCGTATGCTAATCCTAAGCCATACACTAACACTGACACGTGTCCTAACACATACACTAACCCTAACACTTTTCTGTACCATCACCTGTACCCTAAACCTGACATTTCGCTAACCCTAACCCTAGCCATAAAGCTAACCCTAACCCCAACCCTAAACCTTACCCAAATCGTACCCTAATCCTAACGAGTATACTAATACTAAGCCATGTCCTGACACGTACCCTGACCCTAACACTTTTCCGTACCCTCACCTGTACCCTAAACCTTACCCATTCGCTAACCCTATCCCTAGCTCTAGCCCTAGCCCTAACACTAACCCCAACCCTACCCCTTACCCTAACCCGTACCCTAATCCCAACCCATACACTAACATTAACCCATGCCCTAACACGTACCCTGACCCTAACACTTTTCCGTATCCTCTCCTGTACCTTAAATCTTACCGTTCGCGAACCCTAACCCTAGCCCTAAACATAACTCTCACACCAACCTCACAGCATACCCTAACCCGTACACTAAACTTAACCCGTACAAAAAAACTCACCCATGCCCTCACATGTACTTTGATGGTAACACGTTTCCGTACGCTCCCATGTACCGTAAACCATATGCGTTTTCTAACTCTAACCCTAACCATAACAACAACCCTACCCATTTCCCTAACCTGTACCCTAATCCTTACCCGTACACTAACACTAATCCATGCCCTAACACGTACCCTGACCCTAACACTTTTCCATACCCACTCCTGTACCCTAAATCTTACCATTCACTAACCCTAACCCTATGTCTAAACCTAACCCTAACCCCAACCCTACACCTAACCCTAACACGTACCCTAATCCGAATCCGTACACTAACACTAACCTGTGCCCTAACATGAACCCTGACCCTAACTCGTTTCCATAAGCTCACCTGTACCCTAAATGTTACCTATTCGCTAACCCTAACCCCAACCCTACACCTAAACATAACCCCAACCCTACACCTTTCCCTAACACATACCCTAATCCTAACCCGTACACTAACACTAACCCGTGCCCTAACACGTACCCTGACCCTAACACTTTTCCGTATCCTCTCCAGTACCCTAAATCTTACCGTTCGCTAAACCTAGCCCTTTCCCTAAACATAACGGTAACACCAACCTTGCACCGTATCCTAACCCATACACTAATCTTACCCCGTACACCAAAATGAAGCAATGCCCTCACATGTACTTTGACACTAACACATTTCCGTACCCTCCTGTGTACCGTAAACCTTACCTGTTCGCTAACACTAACCCTAGGTCTAAGCCTAACACTATCCACAACCCTACACAAAATCCTAACCCGTACCCTAATCCTAATCCGTACAATAACACTAACCTGTGCCCTAACACCAAGCCTGACCCTAACTCGTTTCCATATGCTTACCTGTACCCTGAATATTACCTATTCGCTAACCCTAACCCTAACCCTAAACCTAACCCTAACCCCAATCCTACCCCTTACCCTAATCCGTACTGTAATCCTAACCCGTTCCCTAATACTAATCCGTGCCCTGACACATACATGGACCATAACACTTTTCTGTAACCTCACCTGCACCCTAAACCTTACATTTCGCCAACACTAACCCTAGCCCTAAAGCTAAATATAACTCCAACCCTACAACTTACCCTAACACGTACACTAATCTTAACCTGTACACTAACACTGACCCATTGCCGCAAATGTATTTTGACCCTAAAACATTTCCATACCCTCCCCTGTAACCTAAACCTTACCCGGTCGCTAACCCTAACCCTAGCTCTACATCTAACCCTAACGCCAACCCTACATCTTACCCTAACCCATACCCTAAACCTAAACCGTACACTAACACTAACCAGTGCCCTGAAACGTACCCTGACCCTAACACTTTTCCATACCCTCACCTGCACGCTAAACGTAATCATTAGGTAACACTAAGTGTAGACTTAAACCTAACCCTAACACCAACCCTACTCCCTATTCTAACCCGTACCTTATATTTAACCCCTACACTAACACTAATCCATGCCCTCACACGTACTTTGACACTAAAACGTCTCCATACATTCACATGTACCATAAGCCTTAACCGTTCACTAAACCTATCCCTAACCCTAACGCCAACCCTAACCATTACCCTAACCCATACCCTAATCCTAACCATACATTAACACTAACACGTTTCCTAACACATAACCTGACCCAAACGCTATTCCGTACCCTCAACTGTACCCTAAAACTTACCCGTTCACTAACCCTAAGCCTAGCCCTAAACCTAACCCTAACCCCAACCCCACACCTTACCCTAAACTGTACGCTAATCCTGACACGTACACTGACACTAACAGGTGTCCTAACACATACCCTGACTCTAAAAGTTTTCCGTACCCTCACCTGTACCCTAAACCTTACTGGTTCACTAACCGTAACCCTAGCCCTAAACATAACGCTAACACCAACCCTACACCATACCCTAACCTGTACACTAATCTTGACCCGTACACCAAAATTATGCAATGCCATCACATGTACTTTGACACTAACACGTTTCTGTACACTAGTGTACCATAAAACTTACCTGTTCGCTAACTCTAACCCTAGCCCTAAACTTAACCCTAATGCCAACCCTACACATTACCCTAACACGTAACCTAATCCTAACCCATACACTAACACTACACGTGCCCTAACAAGTACCCTGACTGTAACAGTTTTCCGTACACTCACCTGTACCCTAAACCATACCGTTTGCTATCCTTAACCCTAGACCTAAACGTAAAGCTAACCCCATCCCTAAACCTTACCCTAATGCATACCCAATCCTAACAAGTACACTAACACTAATCCGTGCCTTAACACTTACCCTGACCCTAACGCTTTTCCATACCCACACCTGAACCCTAAACCTTACCATTCACTAACCCTAACCCTAGGTCTAAACCTAACCCTAAACCCAACCCCAACCCTACACCTAACCTTAACATGTACCCTAATCCTAATCCTTAAACTAACACTAAGCTGTGCCCTAACACGAACCCTGACCCTAACGCGTTTCCATACGCTCACCTGTACTCTAATGTTACCTATTCGCTAACCCTAACACTAGCCCTAAACCTAAACCTAAACCCAACCCTACACCTTACCCTAACCCATACCCTAATCATAACCCATACACTAACACTAACTCGTGCCCTAACACCTACCCTAACCCTACCCCTAACCCTAACCCTAACACTAACCCTAACACTAACCCTAAACTTTACCATTTGTTAACCATAACCCTAGCCCCAAACCTAAACCTAACTACAACCCTACTCCTTACCCTAACACGTACACTAATCTTAACCCGTACACTAACACTAACCCAATACCGGACATGTACTTTGACAATAAGACATTTCCGTATGCTCAGCTGTAACCTAAACCTTACCCGTTCACTAAACTTAACCCTACCCCTACCACTAACCATAACGCCAACCCTACCAATTACCCTAACCCGTACCCTAATTCTAACCTGTAAACCCACACTAACCCCTGCCCTAACACGTACCCTGACCCTAACAATTTTCCGTAACCTCACCTGTACCCTACACCTTACCGTTCGCTAACCCTAACCCTAGCCCTAAGCCTAGACCAAACCCCAACCGTACACCTTACCCTAACCCGTATGCTAATCCTAAGCCATACACTAACACTGACACGTGTCCTAACACATACACTAACCCTAACACTTTTCTGTACCATCCCCTGTACCCTAAACCTGACATTTCGCTAACCCTAACCCTAGCCATAAAGCTAAACCTAACCCCAACCCTAAACCTTACCCAAACCGTACCCTAATCCTAACCAGTATACTAATACTAAGCCATGTCCTGACACGTACCCTGACCCTAACACTTTTCCGTACCCTCACCTGTACCCTAAACCTTACCCATTCGCTAACCCTATCCCTAGCTCTAGCCCTAGCCCTAACACTAACCCCAACCCTACCCCTTACCCTAACCCGTACCCTAATCCCAACCCATACACTAACATTAACCCATGCCCTAACACGTACCCTGACCCTAACACTTTTCCGTATCCTCTCCTGTACCTTAAATCTTACCGTTCGCGAACCCTAACCCTAGCCCTAAACATAACTCTCACACCAACCTCACAGCATACCCTAACCCGTACACTAAACTTAACCCGTACAAAAAAACTCACCCATGCCCTCACATGTACTTTGATGGTAACACGTTTCCGTACGCTCCCATGTACCGTAAACCATACGCGTTTTCTAACTCTAACCCTAACCATAACAACAACCCTACCCATTTCCCTAACCTGTACCCTAATCCTTACCCGTACACTAACACTAATCCATGCCCTAACACGTACCCTGACCCTAACACTTTTCCATACCCACTCCTGTACCCTAAATCTTACCATTCACTAACCCTAACCCTATGTCTAAACCTAACCCTAAACCCAACCCTACACCTAACCCTAACACGTACCCTAATCCGAATCCGTACACTAACACTAACCTGTGCCCTAACATGAACCCTGACCCTAACTCGTTTCCATAAGCTCACCTGTACCCTAAATGTTACCTATTCGCTAACCCTAACCCCAACCCTACACCTAAACATAACCCCAACCCTACACCTTTCCCTAAGCCATACCCTAATCCTAACCCATACACTAACACTAACCCGTGCCCTAACACGTACCCTGACCCTAACACTTTTCCGTATCCTCTCCAGTACCCTAAATCTTACCGTTCGCTAAACCTAGCCCTTTCCCTAAACATAACGGTAACACCAACCTTGCACCGTATCCTAACCCATACACTAATCTTACCCCGTACACCAAAATGAAGCAATGCCCTCACATGTACTTTGACACTAACACGTTTCCGTACCCTCCTGTGTACCGTAAACCTTACCTGTTCGCTAACACTAACCCTAGGTCTAAGCCTAACACTATCCACAACCCTACACAAAATCCTAACCCGTACCCTAATCCTAATCCGTACAATAACACTAACCTGTGCCCTAACACCAAGCCTGACCCTAACTCGTTTCCATATGCTTACCTGTACCCTGAATATTACCTATTCGCTAACCCTAACCCTAACCCTAAACCTAACCCTAACCCCAATCCTACCCCTTACCCTAATCCGTACTGTAATCCTAACCCGTACCCTAATACTAATCCGTGCCCTGACACATACATGGACCATAAAACTTTTCTGTAACCTCACCTGCACCCTAAACCTTACATTTCGCCAACACTAACCCTAGCCCTAAAGCTAAATCTAACTCCAACCCTACACCATACCCTAACACGTACACTAATCTTAACCTGTACACTAACACTGACCCATTGCCGCAAATGTATTTTGACCCTAAAACATTTCCGTACCCTCCCCTGTAACCTAAACCTTACCCGGTCGCTAACCCTAACCCTAGCTCTAAATCTAACCCTAACGCCAACCCTACATCTTACCCTAACCCATACCCTAATCCTAAACCGTACACTAACACTAACCAGTGCCCTGAAACGTACCCTGACCCTAACACTTTTCCATACCCTCACCTGCACGCTAAACGTAATCATTAGGTAACACTAAGTGTAGACTTAAACCTAACCCTAACACCAACCCTACTCCCTATTCTAACCCGTACCTTATATTTAACCCCTACACTAACACTAACCCATGCCCTCACACGTACTTTGACACTAAAACGTCTCCATACATTCACATGTAACATAAGCCTTAACCGTTCACTAAACCTATCCCTAACCCTAACACCAACCCTAACCATTACCCTAACCCATACCCTAATCCTAACCATACATTAACACTAACACGTTTCCTAACACATAACCTGACCCAAACGCTATTCCGTACCCTCAACTGTACCCTAAAACTTACCCGTTCACTAACCCTAAGCCTAGCCCTAAACCTAACCCTAACCCCAACCCCACACCTTACCCTAAACTGTACGCTAATCCTGACACGTACACTGACACTAACAGGTGTCCTAACACATACCCTGACTCTAAAAGTTTTCCGTACCCTCACCTGTACCCTAAACCTTACTGGTTCACTAACCGTAACCCTAGCCCTAAACATAACGCTAACACCAACCCTACACCATACCCTAACCTGTACACTAATCTTGACCCGTACACCAAAATTATGCAATGCCATCACATGTACTTTGACACTAACACGTTTCTGTACACTAGTGTACCATAAAACTTACCTGTTCGCTAACTCTAACCCTAGCCCTAAACTTAACCCTAACGCCAACCCTACACATTACCCTAACACGTAACCTAATCCTAACCCATACACTAACACTACACGTGCCCTAACAAGTACCCTGACTGTAACAGTTTTCCGTACACTCACCTGTACCCTAAACCATACCGTTTGCTATCCTTAACCCTAGACCTAAACATAAAGCTAACCCCATCCCTAAACCTTACCCTAATGCATACCCAATCCTAACAAGTACACTAACACTAATCCGTGCCTTAACACTTACCCTGACCCTAACGCTTTTCCATACCCACACCTGAACCCTAAACCTTACCATTCACTAACCCTAACCCTAGGTCTAAACCTAACCCTAAACCCAACCCCAACCCTACACCTAACCTTAACATGTACCCTAATCCTAATCCTTAAACTAACACTAAGCTGTGCCCTAACACGAACCCTGACCCTAACGCGTTTCCATACGCTCACCTGTACTCTAATGTTACCTATTCGCTAACCCTAACACTAGCCCTAAACCTAAACCTAACCCCAACCCTACACCTTACCCTAACCCATACCCTAATCATAACCCATACACTAACACTAACTCGTGCCCTAACACCTACCCTAACCCTACCCCTAACCCTAACCCTAACACTAACCCTAACACTAACCCTAAACTTTACCATTTGTTAACCATAACCCTAGCCCCAAACCTAAACCTAACTACAACCCTACTCCTTACCCTAACACGTACACTAATCTTAACCCGTACACTAACACTAACCCAATACCGGACATGTACTTTGACAATAAGACATTTCCGTATGCTCAGCTGTAACATAAACCTTACCCGTTCACTAAACTTAACCCTACCCCTACCACTAACCATAACGCCAACCCTACCAATTACCCTAACCCGTACCCTAATTCTAACCTGTAAACCCACACTAACCCCTGCCCTAACACGTACCCTGACCCTAACAATTTTCCGTAACCTCACCTGTACCCTACACCTTACCGTTCGCTAACCCTAACCCTAGCCCTAAGCCTAGACCAAACCCCAACCGTACACCTTACCCTAACCCGTATGCTAATCCTAAGCCATACACTAACACTGACACGTGTCCTAACACATACACTAACCCTAACACTTTTCTGTACCATCCCCTGTACCCTAAACCTGACATTTCGCTAACCCTAACCCTAGCCATAAAGCTAAACCTAACCCCAACCCTAAACCTTACCCAAACCGTACCCTAATCCTAACCAGTATACTAATACTAAGCCATGTCCTGACACGTACCCTGACCCTAACACTTTTCCGTACCCTCACCTGTACCCTAAACCTTACCCATTCGCTAACCCTATCCCTAGCTCTAGCCCTAGCCCTAACACTAACCCCAACCCTACCCCTTACCCTAACCCGTACCCTAATCCCAACCCATACACTAACATTAACCCATGCCCTAACACGTACCCTGACCCTAACACTTTTCCGTATCCTCTCCTGTACCTTAAATCTTACCGTTCGCTAACCCTAACCCTAGCCCTAAACATAACTCTCACACCAACCTCACAGCATACCCTAACCCGTACACTAAACTTAACCCGTACAAAAAAACTCACCCATGCCCTCACATGTACTTTGATGGTAACACGTTTCCGTACGCTCCCATGTACCGTAAACCATACGCGTTTTCTAACTCTAACCCTAACCATAACAACAACCCTACCCATTTCCCTAACCTGTACCCTAATCCTTACCCGTACACTAACACTAATCCATGCCCTAACACGTACCCTGACCCTAACACTTTTCCATACCCACTCCTGTACCCTAAATCTTACCATTCACTAACCCTAACCCTATGTCTAAACCTAACCCTAACCCCAACCCTACACCTAACCCTAACACGTACCCTAATCCGAATCCGTACACTAACACTAACCTGTGCCCTAACATGAACCCTGACCCTAACTCGTTTCCATAAGCTCACCTGTACCCTAAATGTTACCTATTCGCTAACCCTAACCCCAACCCTACACCTAAACATAACCCCAACCCTACACCTTTCCCTAAGCCATACCCTAATCCTAACCCATACACTAACACTAACCCGTGCCCTAACACGTACCCTGACCCTAACACTTTTCCGTATCCTCTCCAGTACCCTAAATCTTACCGTTCGCTAAACCTAGCCCTTTCCCTAAACATAACGGTAACACCAACCTTGCACCGTATCCTAACCCATACACTAATCTTACCCCGTACACCAAAATGAAGCAATGCCCTCACATGTACTTTGACACTAACACGTTTCCGTACCCTCCTGTGTACCGTAAACCTTACCTGTTCGCTAACACTAACCCTAGGTCTAAGCCTAACACTATCCACAACCCTACACAAAATCCTAACCCGTACCCTAATCCTAATCCGTACAATAACACTAACCTGTGCCCTAACACCAAGCCTGACCCTAACTCGTTTCCATATGCTTACCTGTACCCTGAATATTACCTATTCGCTAACCCTAACCCTAACCCTAAACCTAACCCTAACCCCAATCCTACCCCTTACCCTAATCCGTACTGTAATCCTAACCCGTACCCTAATACTAATCCGTGCCCTGACACATACATGGACCATAAAACTTTTCTGTAACCTCACCTGCACCCTAAACCTTACATTTCGCCAACACTAACCCTAGCCCTAAAGCTAAATCTAACTCCAACCCTACACCATACCCTAACACGTACACTAATCTTAACCTGTACACTAACACTGACCCATTGCCGCAAATGTATTTTGACCCTAAAACATTTCCGTACCCTCCCCTGTAACCTAAACCTTACCCGGTCGCTAACCCTAACCCTAGCTCTAAATCTAACCCTAACGCCAACCCTACATCTTACCCTAACCCATACCCTAATCCTAAACCGTACACTAACACTAACCAGTGCCCTGAAACGTACCCTGACCCTAACACTTTTCCATACCCTCACCTGCACGCTAAACGTAATCATTAGGTAACACTAAGTGTAGACTTAAACCTAACCCTAACACCAACCCTACTCCCTATTCTAACCCGTACCTTATATTTAACCCCTACACTAACACTAACCCATGCCCTCACACGTACTTTGACACTAAAACGTCTCCATACATTCACATGTAACATAAGCCTTAACCGTTCACTAAACCTATCCCTAACCCTAACACCAACCCTAACCATTACCCTAACCCATACCCTAATCCTAACCATACATTAACACTAACACGTTTCCTAACACATAACCTGACCCAAACGCTATTCCGTACCCTCAACTGTACCCTAAAACTTACCCGTTCACTAACCCTAAGCCTAGCCCTAAACCTAACCCTAACCCCAACCCCACACCTTACCCTAAACTGTACGCTAATCCTGACACGTACACTGACACTAACAGGTGTCCTAACACATACCCTGACTCTAAAAGTTTTCCGTACCCTCAACTGTACCCTAAACCTTACTGGTTCACTAACCGTAACCCTAGCCCTAAACATAACGCTAACACCAACCCTACACCATACCCTAACCTGTACACTAATCTTGACCCGTACACCAAAATTATGCAATGCCATCACATGTACTTTGACACTAACACGTTTCTGTACACTAGTGTACCATAAAACTTACCTGTTCGCTAACTCTAACCCTAGCCCTAAACTTAACCCTAACGCCAACCCTACACATTACCCTAACACGTAACCTAATCCTAACCCATACACTAACACTACACGTGCCCTAACAAGTACCCTGACTGTAACAGTTTTCCGTACACTCACCTGTACCCTAAACCATACCGTTTGCTATCCTTAACCCTAGACCTAAACGTAAAGCTAACGCCATCCCTAAACCTTACCCTAACGCGTACCCAATCCTAACAAGTACACTAACACTAATCCGTGCCTTAACACTTACCCTGACCCTAACGCTTTTCCATACCCACACCTGAACCCTAAACCTTACCATTCACTAACCCTAACCCTAGGTCTAAACCTAACCCTAAACCCAACCCCAACCCTACACCTAACCCTAACATGTATCCTAATCCTATTCCTTAAACTAACACTAAGCTGTGCCCTAACACGAACCCTGACCCTAACGCGTTTCCATACGCTCACCTGTACTCTAATGTTAACTATTCGCTAACCCTAACACTAGCCCTAAACCTAAACCTAACCCCAACCCTACACCTTACCCTAACCCATACCCTAATCATAACCCATACACTAACACTAACTCGTGCCCTAACACCTACCCTAACCCTACCCCTAACCCTAACCCTAACACTAACCCTAACACTAACCCTAAACTTTACCATTTGTTAACAATTACCCTAGCCCCAAACCTAAACCTAACTACAACCCTACTCCTTACCCTAACACGTACACTAATCTTAACCAGTACACTAACACTAACCCAATACCGCACATGTACTTTGACAAAAAGACATTTCCGTATGCTCAGCTGTAACCTAAACCTTACCCGTTCACTAAACTTAACCTTACCCCTAACACTAACCATAACGCCAACCCTACCAATTACCCTAACCCGTACCCTAATCCTAACCTGTAAACCCACACTAACCCCTGCCCTAACACGTACCCTGACCCTAACAATTTTCTGTTACCTCACCTGTACCCTACACCTTACCGTTCGCTAACCCTAACCCTAGCCCTAAGCCTAGACCAAACCCCAACCGTACACCTTACCCTAACCCGTATGCTAATCCTAAGCCATACACTAACACTGACACGTGTCCTAACACATACACTAACCCTAACACTTTTCTGTACCATCACCTGTACCCTAAACCTGACATTTCGCTAACCCTAACCCTAGCCATAAAGCTAACCCTAACCCCAACCCTAAACCTTACCCAAACCGTACCCTAATTCTAACCAGTATACTAATACTAAGCCATGTCCTGACACGTACCCTGACCCTAACACTTTTCCGTACCCTCACCTGTACCCTAAACCTTACCCATTCGCTAACCCTATCCCTATCCCTAGCCCTAGCCCTAACACTAACCCCAACCCTACCCCTTACCCTAACCCGTACCCTAATCCCAACCCATACACTAACATTAACCCATGCCCTAACACGTACCCTGACCCTAACACTTTTCCGTATCCTCTCCTGTACCTTAAATCTTACCGTTCGCTAACCCTAACCCTAGCCCTAAACATAACTCTCACACCAACCTCACAGCATACCCTAACCCGTACACTAAACTTAACCCGTACAAAAAAAACTAACCCATGCCCTCACATGTACTTTGATGGTAACACGTTTCTGTACGCTCCCATGTACCGTAAACCATACCCGTTTGCTAACTCTAACCCTAACCATAACAACAACCCTACCCATTTCCCTAACCTGTACCCTAATCCTTACCCGTACACTAACACTAATCCATGCCCTAACACGTACCCTGACCCTAACACTTTTCCATACCCACTCCTGTACCCTAAATCTTACCATTCACTAACCCTAACCCTATGTCTAAACCTAACCCTAACCCCAACCCTACACCTAACCCTAACACGTACCCTAATCCGAATCCGTACACTAACACTAACCTGTGCCCTAACATGAACCCTGACCCTAACTCGTTTCCATAAGCTCACCTGTACCCTAAATGTTACCTATTCGCTAACCCTAACCCCAACCCTACACCTAAACATAACCCCAACCCTACACCTTTCCCTAACCCATACCCTAATCCTAACCCGTACACTAACACTAACCCGTGCCCTAACACGTACCCTGACCCTAACACTTTTCCGTATCCTCTCCAGTACCCTAAATCTTACCGTTCGCTAAACCTAGCCCTTTCCCTAAACATAATGGTAACACCAACCTTGCACCGTATCCTAACCCATACACTAATCTTACCCCGTACACCAAAATGAAGCAATGCCCTCACATGTACTTTGACACTAACACGTTTCCGTACCCTCCTGTGTACCGTAAACCTTACCTGTTCGCTAACACTAACCCTAGGTCTAAGCCTAACACTATCCACAACCCTACACAAAATCCTAACCCGTACCCTAATCCTAATCCGTACAATAACACTAACCTGTGCCCTAACACCAAGCCTGACCCTAACTCGTTTCCATATGCTTACCTGTACCCTGAATATTACCTATTCGCTAACCCTAACCCTAACCCTAAACCTAACCCTAACCCCAATCCTACACCTTACCCTAATCCGTACTGTAATCCTAACCCGTACCCTAATACTAATTCGTTCCCTGACACATACATGGACCATAACACTTTTCTGTAACCTCACCTGTACCCTAAACCCTACATTTCGCCAACACTAACCCTAGCCCTAAAGGTAAATCTAACTCCAACCCTACACCTTACCCTAACACGTACACTAATCTTAACCCGTACACTAACACTGACCCATTCCCGCAAATGTATTTTGACCCTAAAACATTTCCGTACCCTCCCCTGTAACCTAAACCTTACCCGGTCGCTAACCCTAACCCTAGCTCTAAATCTAACCCTAACGCCAACCCTACATCTTACCCTAACCCATACCCTAATCCTAAACCGTACACTAACACTAACCAGTGCCCTGAAACGTACCCTGACCCTAACACTTTTCCATACCCTCACCTGCACGCTAAACGTAATCATTAGGTAACACTAAGTGTAGACTTAAACCTAACCGTAACACCAACGCTACTCCCTATTCTAACCCGTACCCTATATTTAACCCCTACACTAACACTAACCCATGCCCTCACACGTACTTTGACACTAAAACGTCTCCATACATTCACATGTACCATAAGCCTTAACCGTTCACTAAACCTATCCCTAACCCTAACGCCAACCCTAACCATTACCCTAACCCATACCCTAATCCTAACCATACATTAACACTAACACGTTTCCTAACACATAACCTGACCCAAACGCTTTTCCGTACCCTCAACTGTACCCTAAAACTTACCCGTTCACTAACCCTAAGCCTAGCCCTAAACCTAACCCTAACCCCAACCCCACACCTTACCCTAAACTGTACGCTAATCCTGACACGTGCACTAACACTAACAGGTGTCCTAACACATACCCTGACTCTAAAAGTTTTCCGTACCCTCACCTGTACCCTAAACCTTACTGGTTCACTAACCGTAACCCTAGCCCTAAACATAACGCTAACACCAACCCTACACCATACCCTAACCTGTACACTAATCTTGACCCGTACACCAAAATTATGCAATGCCATCACATGTAGTTTGACACTAACACGTTTCTGTACACTAGTGTACCATAAAACTTACCTGTTCGCTAACTCTAACCCTAGCCCTAAACTTAACCCTAACGCCAACCCTACACATTACCCTAACACGTAACCTAATCCTAACCCATACACTAACACTACACGTGCCCTAACAAGTACCCTGACTGTAACAGTTTTCCGTACACTCACCTGTACCCTAAACCATACCGTTTGCTATCCTTAACCCTAGACCTAAACGTAAAGCTAACGCCATCCCTAAACCTTACCCTAACGCGTACCCAATCCTAACAAGTACACTAACACTAATCCGTGCCTTAACACTTACCCTGACCCTAACGCTTTTCCATACCCACACCTGAACCCTAAACCCTACCATTCACTAACCCTAACCCTAGGTCTAAACCTAACCCTAAACCCAACCCCAACCCTACACCTAACCCTAACATGTATCCTAATCCTATTCCTTAAACTAACACTAAGCTGTGCCCTAACACGAACCCTGACCCTAACGCGTTTCCATACGCTCACCTGTACTCTAATGTTACCTATTCGCTAACCCTAACACTAGCCCTAAACCTAAACCTAACCCCAACCCTACACCTTACCCTAACCCATATCCTAATCATAACCCATACACTAACACTAACTCGTGCCCTAACACCTACCCTAACCCTACCCCTAACCCTAACCCTAACACTAACCCTAACCTTTACAATTTGTTAACAATAACCCTAGCCCCAAACCTAAACCTAACTACAACCCTACTCCTTACCCTAACACGTACACTAATCTTAACCAGTACACTAACACTAACCCAATACCGCACATGTACTTTGACAATAAGACATTTCCGTATGCTCAGCTGTAACCTAAACCTTACCCGTTCACTAAACTTAACCCTACCCCTAACACTAACCATAACGCCAACCCTACCAATTACCCTAACCCGTACCCTAATCCTAACCTGTAAACCCACACTAACCCCTGCCCTAACACGTACCCTGACCCTAACAATTTTCCGTAACCTCACCTGTACCCTACACCTTACCGTTCGCTAACCCTAACCCTAGCCCTAAGCCTAGACCAAACCCCAACCGTACACCTTACCCTAACCCGTATGCTAATCCTAAGCCATACACTAACACTGACACGTGTCCTAACACATACACTAACCCTAACACTTTTCTGTACCATCACCTGTACCCTAAACCTGACATTTCGCTAACCCTAACCCTAGCCATAAAGCTAACCCTAACCCCAACCCTAAACCTTACCCAAACCGTACCCTAATCCTAACCAGTATACTAATACTAAGCCATGTCCTGACACGTACCCTGACCCTAACACTTTTCCGTACCCTCACCTGTACCCTAAACCTTACCCATTCGCTAACCCTATCCCTAGCTCTAGCCCTAGCCCTAACACTAACCCCAACCCTACCCCTTACCCTAACCCGTACCCTAATCCCAACCCATACACTAACATTAACCCATGCCCTAACACGTACCCTGACCCTAACACTTTTCCGTATCCTCTCCTGTACCTTAAATCTTACCGTTCGCTAACCCTAACCCTAGCCCTAAACATAACTCTCACACCAACCTCACAGCATACCCTAACCCGTACACTAAACTTAACCCGTACAAAAAAACTCACCCATGCCCTCACATGTACTTTGATGTTAACACGTTTCCGTACGCTCCCATGTACCGTAAACCATACGCGTTTTCTAACTCTAACCCTAACCATAACAACAACCCTACCCATTTCCCTAACCTGTACCCTAATCCTTACCCGTACACTAACACTAATCCATGCCCTAACACGTACCCTGACCCTAACACTTTTCCATACCCACTCCTGTACCCTAAATCTTACCATTCACTAACCCTAACCCTATGTCTAAACCTAACCCTAACCCCAACCCTACACCTAACCCTAACACGTACCCTAATCCGAATCCGTACACTAACACTAACCTGTGCCCTAACATGAACCCTGACCCTAACTCGTTTCCATAAGCTCACCTGTACCCTAAATGTTACCTATTCGCTAACCCTAACCCCAACCCTACACCTAAACATAACCCCAACCCTACACCTTTCCCTAACACATACCCTAATCCTAACCCGTACACTAACACTAACCCATGCCCTAACACGTACCCTGACCCTAACACTTTTCCGTATCCTCTCCAGTACCCTAAATCTTACCGTTCGCTAAACCTAGCCCTTTCCCTAAACATAACGGTAACACCAACCTTGCACCGTATCCTAACCCATACACTAATCTTACCCCGTACACCAAAATGAAGCAATGCCCTCACATGTACTTTGACACTAACACGTTTCCGTACCCTCCTGTGTACCGTAAACCTTACCTGTTCGCTAACACTAACCCTAGGTCTAAGCCTAACACTATCCACAACCCTACACAAAATCCTAACCCGTACCCTAATCCTAATCCGTACAATAACACTAACCTGTGCCCTAACACCAAGCCTGACCCTAACTCGTTTCCATATGCTTACCTGTACCCTGAATATTACCTATTCGCTAACCCTAACCCTAACCCTAAACCTAACCCTAACCCCAATCCTACCCCTTACCCTAATCCGTACTGTAATCCTAACCCGTACCCTAATACTAATCCGTGCCCTGACACATACATGGACCATAACACTTTTCTGTAACCTCACCTGCACCCTAAACCTTACATTTCGCCAACACTAACCCTAGCCCTAAAGCTAAATCTAACTCCAACCCTACACCTTACCCTAACACGTACACTAATCTTAACCTGTACACTAACACTGACCCATTGCCGCAAATGTATTTTGACCCTAAAACATTTCCGTACCCTCCCCTGTAACCTAAACCTTACCCGGTCGCTAACCCTAACCCTAGCTCTACATCTAACCCTAACGCCAACCCTACATCTTACCCTAACCCATACCCTAATCCTAAACCGTACACTAACACTAACCAGTGCCCTGAAACGTACCCTGACCCTAACACTTTTCCATACCCTCACCTGCACGCTAAACGTAATCATTAGGTAACACTAAGTGTAGACTTAAACCTAACCCTAACACCAACGCTACTCCCTATTCTAACCCGTACCCTATATTTAACCCCTACACTAACACTAACCCATGCCCTCACACGTACTTTGACACTAAAACGTCTCCATACATTCACATGTACCATAAGCCTTAACCGTTCACTAAACCTATCCCTAACCCTAACGCCAACCCTAACCATTACCCTAACCCATACCCTAATCCTAACCATACATTAACACTAACACGTTTCCTAACACATAACCTGACCCAAACGCTTTTCCGTACCCTCAACTGTACCCTAAAACTTACCCGTTCACTAACCCTAAGCCTAGCCCTAAACCTAACCCTAACCCCAACCCCACACCTTACCCTAAACTGTACGCTAATCCTGACACGTGCACTAACACTAACAGGTGTCCTAACACATACCCTGACTCTAAAAGTTTTCCGTACCCTCACCTGTACCCTAAACCTTACTGGTTCACTAACCGTAACCCTAGCCCTAAACATAACGCTAACACCAACCCTACACCATACCCTAACCTGTACACTAATCTTGACCCGTACACCAAAATTATGCAATGCCATCACATGTACTTTGACACTAACACGTTTCTGTACACTAGTGTACCATAAAACTTACCTGTTCGCTAACTCTAACCCTAGCCCTAAACTTAACCCTAACGCCAACCCTACACATTACCCTAACACGTAACCTAATCCTAACCCATACACTAACACTACACGTGCCCTAACAAGTACCCTGACTGTAACAGTTTTCCGTACACTCACCTGTACCCTAAACCATACCGTTTGCTATCCTTAACCCTAGACCTAAACGTAAAGCTAACGCCATCCCTAAACCTTACCCTAACGCGTACCCAATCCTAACAAGTACACTAACACTAATCCGTGCCTTAACACTTACCCTGACCCTAACGCTTTTCCATACCCACACCTGAACCCTAAACCTTACCATTCACTAACCCTAACCCTAGGTCTAAACCTAACCCTAAACCCAACCCCAACCCTACACCTAACCCTAACATGTATCCTAATCCTATTCCTTAAACTAACACTAAGCTGTGCCCTAACACGAACCCTGACCCTAACGCGTTTCCATACGCTCACCTGTACTCTAATGTTAACTATTCGCTAACCCTAACACTAGCCCTAAACCTAAACCTAACCCCAACCCTACACCTTACCCTAACCCATACCCTAATCATAACCCATACACTAACACTAACTCGTGCCCTAACACCTACCCTAACCCTACCCCTAACCCTAACCCTAACACTAACCCTAACACTAACCCTAAACTTTACCATTTGTTAACAATTACCCTAGCCCCAAACCTAAACCTAACTACAACCCTACTCCTTACCCTAACACGTACACTAATCTTAACCAGTACACTAACACTAACCCAATACCGCACATGTACTTTGACAATAAGACATTTCCGTATGCTCAGCTGTAACCTAAACCTTACCCGTTCACTAAACTTAACCCTACCCCTAACACTAACCATAACGCCAACCCTACCAATTACCCTAACCCGTACCCTAATCCTAACCTGTAAACCCACACTAACCCCTGCCCTAACACGTACCCTGACCCTAACAATTTTCTGTAACCTCACCTGTACCCTACACCTTACCGTTCGCTAACCCTAACCCTAGCCCTAAGCCTAGACCAAACCCCAACCGTACACCTTACCCTAACCCGTATGCTAATCCTAAGCCATACACTAACACTGACACGTGTCCTAACACATACACTAACCCTAACACTTTTCTGTACCATCACCTGTACCCTAAACCTGACATTTCGCTAACCCTAACCCTAGCCATAAAGCTAACCCTAACCCCAACCCTAAACCTTACCCAAACCGTACCCTAATTCTAACCAGTATACTAATACTAAGCCATGTCCTGACACGTACCCTGACCCTAACACTTTTCCGTACCCTCACCTGTACCCTAAACCTTACCCATTCGCTAACCCTATCCCTATCCCTAGCCCTAGCCCTAACACTAACCCCAACCCTACCCCTTACCCTAACCCGTACCCTAATCCCAACCCATACACTAACATTAACCCATGCCCTAACACGTACCCTGACCCTAACACTTTTCCGTATCCTCTCCTGTACCTTAAATCTTACCGTTCGCTAACCCTAACCCTAGCCCTAAACATAACTCTCACACCAACCTCACAGCATACCCTAACCCGTACACTAAACTTAACCCGTACAAAAAAAACTAACCCATGCCCTCACATGTACTTTGATGGTAACACGTTTCTGTACGCTCCCATGTACCGTAAACCATACCCGTTTGCTAACTCTAACCCTAACCATAACAACAACCCTACCCATTTCCCTAACCTGTACCCTAATCCTTACCCGTACACTAACACTAATCCATGCCCTAACACGTACCCTGACCCTAACACTTTTCCATACCCACTCCTGTACCCTAAATCATACCATTCACTAACCCTAACCCTATGTCTAAACCTAACCCTAACCCCAACCCTACACCTAACCCTAACACGTACCCTAATCCGAATCCGTACACTAACACTAACCTGTGCCCTAACATGAACCCTGACCCTAACTCGTTTCCATAAGCTCACCTGTACCCTAAATGTTACCTATTCCCTAACCCTAACCCCAACCCTACACCTAAACATAACCCCAACCCTACACCTTTCCCTAACCCATACCCTAATCCTAACCCGTACACTAACACTAACCCGTGCCCTAACACGTACCCTGACCCTAACACTTTTCCGTATCCTCTCCAGTACCCTAAATCTTACCGTTCGCTAAACCTAGCCCTTTCCCTAAACATAATGGTAACACCAACCTTGCACCGTATCCTAACCCATACACTAATCTTACCCCGTACACCAAAATGAAGCAATGCCCTCACATGTACTTTGACACTAACACGTTTCCGTACCCTCCTGTGTACCGTAAACCTTACCTGTTCGCTAACACTAACCCTAGGTCTAAGCCTAACACTATCCACAACCCTACACAAAATCCTAACCCGTACCCTAATCCTAATCCGTACAATAACACTAACCTGTGCCCTAACACCAAGCCTGACCCTAACTCGTTTCCATATGCTTACCTGTACCCTGAATATTACCTATTCGCTAACCCTAACCCTAACCCTAAACCTAACCCTAACCCCAATCCTACACCTTACCCTAATCCGTACTGTAATCCTAACCCGTACCCTAATACTAATTCGTTCCCTGACACATACATGGACCATAACACTTTTCTGTAACCTCACCTGTACCCTAAACCCTACATTTCGCCAACACTAACCCTAGCCCTAAAGGTAAATCTAACTCCAACCCTACACCTTACCCTAACACGTACACTAATCTTAACCCGTACACTAACACTGACCCATTCCCGCAAATGTATTTTGACCCTAAAACATTTCCGTACCCTCCCCTGTAACCTAAACCTTACCCGGTCGCTAACCCTAACCCTAGCTCTAAATCTAACCCTAACGCCAACCCTACATCTTACCCTAACCCATACCCTAATCCTAAACCGTACACTAACACTAACCAGTGCCCTGAAACGTACCCTGACCCTAACACTTTTCCATACCTTCACCTGCACGCTAAACGTAATCATTAGGTAACACTAAGTGTAGACTTAAACCTAACCGTAACACCAACGCTACTCCCTATTCTAACCCGTACCCTATATTTAACCCCTACACTAACACTAACCCATGCCCTCACACGTACTTTGACACTAAAACGTCTCCATACATTCACATGTACCATAAGCCTTAACCGTTCACTAAACCTATCCCTAACCCTAACGCCAACCCTAACCATTACCCTAACCCATACCCTAATCCTAACCATACATTAACACTAACACGTTTCCTAACACATAACCTGACCCAAACGCTTTTCCGTACCCTCAACTGTACCCTAAAAGTTACCCGTTCACTAACCCTAAGCCTAGCCCTAAACCTAACCCTAACCCCAACCCCACACCTTACCCTAAACTGTACGCTAATCCTGACACGTGCACTAACACTAACAGGTGTCCTAACACATACCCTGACTCTAAAAGTTTTCCGTACCCTCACCTGTACCCTAAACCTTACTGGTTCACTAACCGTAACCCTAGCCCTAAACATAACGCTAACACCAACCCTACACCATACCCTAACCTGTACACTAATCTTGACCCGTACACCAAAATTATGCAATGCCATCACATGTAGTTTGACACTAACACGTTTCTGTACACTAGTGTACCATAAAACTTACCTGTTCGCTAACTCTAACCCTAGCCCTAAACTTAACCCTAACGCCAACCCTACACATTACCCTAACACGTAACCTAATGCTAACCCATACACTAACACTACACGTGCCCTAACAAGTACCCTGACTGTAACAGTTTTCCGTACACTCACCTGTACCCTAAACCATACCGTTTGCTATCCTTAACCCTAGACCTAAACGTAAAGCTAACGCCATCCCTAAACCTTACCCTAACGCGTACCCAATCCTAACAAGTACACTAACACTAATCCGTGCCTTAACACTTACCCTGACCCTAACGCTTTTCCATACCCACAACTGAACCCTAAACCCTACCATTCACTAACCCTAACCCTAGGTCTAAACCTAACCCTAAACCCAACCCCAACCCTACACCTAACCCTAACATGTATCCTAATCCTATTCCTTAAACTAACACTAAGCTGTGCCCTAACACGAACCCTGACCCTAACGCGTTTCCATACGCTCACCTGTACTCTAATGTTACCTATTCGCTAACCCTAACACTAGCCCTAAACCTAAACCTAACCCCAACCCTACACCTTACCCTAACCCATATCCTAATCATAACCCATACACTAACACTAACTCGTGCCCTAACACCTACCCTAACCCTACCCCTAACCCTAACCCTAACACTAACCCTAACCTTTACAATTTGTTAACAATAACCCTAGCCCCAAACCTAAACCTAACTACAACCCTACTCCTTACCCTAACACGTACACTAATCTTAACCAGTACACTAACACTAACCCAATACCGCACATGTACTTTGACAATAAGACATTTCCGTATGCTCAGCTGTAACCTAAACCTTACCCGTTCACTAAACTTAACCCTACCCCTAACACTAACCATAACGCCAACCCTACCAATTACCCTAACCCGTACCCTAATCCTAACCTGTAAACCCACACTAACCCCTGCCCTAACACGTACCCTGACCCTAACAATTTTCCGTAACCTCACCTGTACCCTACACCTTACCGTTCGCTAACCCTAACCCTAGCCCTAAGCCTAGACCAAACCCCAACCGTACACCTTACCCTAACCCGTATGCTAATCCTAAGCCATACACTAACACTGACACGTGTCCTAACACATACACTAACCCTAACACTTTTCTGTACCATCACCTGTACCCTAAACCTGACATTTCGCTAACCCTAACCCTAGCCATAAAGCTAACCCTAACCCCAACCCTAAACCTTACCCAAACCGTACCCTAATCCTAACGAGTATACTAATACTAAGCCATGTCCTGACACGTACCCTGACCCTAACACTTTTCCGTACCCTCACCTGTACCCTAAACCTTACCCATTCGCTAACCCTATCCCTAGCTCTAGCCCTAGCCCTAACACTAACCCCAACCCTAACCCTTACCCTAACCCGTACCCTAATCCCAACCCATACACTAACATTAACCCATGCCCTAACACGTACCCTGACCCTAACACTTTTCCGTATCCTCTCCTGTACCTTAAATCTTACCGTTCGCTAACCCTAACCCTAGCCCTAAACATAACTCTCACACCAACCTCACAGCATACCCTAACCCGTACACTAAACTTAACCCGTACAAAAAAACTCACCCATGCCCTCACATGTACTTTGATGGTAACACGTTTCCGTACGCTCCCATGTACCGTAAACCATACGCGTTTTCTAACTCTAACCCTAACCATAACAACAACCCTACCCATTTCCCTAACCTGTACCCTAATCCTTACCCGTACACTAACACTAATCCATGCCCTAACACGTACCCTGACCCTAACACTTTTCCATACCCACTCCTGTACCCTAAATCTTACCATTCACTAACCCTAACCCTATGTCTAAACCTAACCCTAACCCCAACCCTACACCTAACCCTAACACGTACCCTAATCCGAATCCGTACACTAACACTAACCTGTGCCCTAACATGAACCCTGACCCTAACTCGTTTCCATAAGCTCACCTGTACCCTAAATGTTACCTATTCGCTAACCCTAACCCCAACCCTACACCTAAACATAACCCCAACCCTACACCTTTCCCTAACACATACCCTAATCCTAACCCGTACACTAACACTAACCCGTGCCCTAACACGTACCCTGACCCTAACACTTTTCCGTATCCTCTCCAGTACCCTAAATCTTACCGTTCGCTAAACCTAGCCCTTTCCCTAAACATAACGGTAACACCAACCTTGCACCGTATCCTAACCCATACACTAATCTTACCCCGTACACCAAAATGAAGCAATGCCCTCACATGTACTTTGACACTAACACGTTTCCGTACCCTCCTGTGTACCGTAAACCTTACCTGTTCGCTAACACTAACCCTAGGTCTAAGCCTAACACTATCCACAACCCTACACAAAATCCTAACCCGTACCCTAATCCTAATCCGTACAATAACACTAACCTGTGCCCTAACACCAAGCCTGACCCTAACTCGTTTCCATATGCTTACCTGTACCCTGAATATTACCTATTCGCTAACCCTAACCCTAACCCTAAACCTAACCCTAACCCCAATCCTACCCCTTACCCTAATCCGTACTGTAATCCTAACCCGTACCCTAATACTAATCCGTGCCCTGACACATACATGGACCATAACACTTTTCTGTAACCTCACCTGCACCCTAAACCTTACATTTCGCCAACACTAACCCTAGCCCTAAAGCTAAATATAACTCCAACCCTACAACTTACCCTAACACGTACACTAATCTTAACCTGTACACTAACACTGACCCATTGCCGCAAATGTATTTTGACCCTAAAACATTTCCGTACCCTCCCCTGTAACCTAAACCTTACCCGGTCGCTAACCCTAACCCTAGCTCTAAATCTAACCCTAACGCCAACCCTACATCTTACCCTAACCCATACCCTAATCCTAAACCATACACTAACACTAACCAGTGCCCTGAAACGTACCCTGACCCTAACACTTTTCCATACCCTCACCTGCACGCTAAACGTAATCATTAGGTAACACTAAGTGTAGACTTAAACCTAACCCTAACACCAACCCTACTCCCTATTCTAACCCGTACCTTATATTTAACCCCTACACTAACACTAATCCATGCCCTGACACGTACTTTGACACTAAAACGTCTCCATACATTCACATGTACCATAAGCCTTAACCGTTCACTAAACCTATCCCTAACCCTAACGCCAACCCTAACCATTACCCTAACCCATACCCTAATCCTAACCATACATTAACACTAACACGTTTCCTAACACATAACCTGACCCAAACGCTATTCCGTACCCTCAACTGTACCCTAAAACTTACCCGTTCACTAACCCTAAGCCTAGCCCTAAACCTAACCCTAACCCCAACCCCACACCTTACCCTAAACTGTACGCTAATCCTGACACGTACACTGACACTAACAGGTGTCCTAACACATACCCTGACTCTAAAAGTTTTCCGTACCCTCACCTGTACCCTAAACCTTACTGGTTCACTAACCGTAACCCTAGCCCTAAACATAACGCTAACACCAACCCTACACCATACCCTAACCTGTACACTAATCTTGACCCGTACACCAAAATTATGCAATGCCATCACATGTACTTTGACACTAACACGTTTCTGTACACTAGTGTACCATAAAACTTACCTGTTCGCTAACTCTAACCCTAGCCCTAAACTTAACCCTAACGCCAACCCTACACATTACCCTAACACGTAACCTAATCCTAACCCATACACTAACACTACACGTGCCCTAACAAGTACCCTGACTGTAACAGTTTTCCGTACACTCACCTGTACCCTAAACCATACCGTTTGCTATCCTTAACCCTAGACCTAAACGTAAAGCTAACCCCATCCCTAAACCTTACCCTAATGCATACCCAATCCTAACAAGTACACTAACACTAATCCGTGCCTTAACACTTACCCTGACACTAACGCTTTTCCATACCCACACCTGAACCCTAAACCTTACCATTCACTAACCCTAACCCTAGGTCTAAACCTAACCCTAAACCCAACCCCAACCCTACACCTAACCTTAACATGTACCCTAATCCTAATCCTTAAACTAACACTAAGCTGTGCCCTAACACGAACCCTGACCCTAACGCGTTTCCATACGCTCACCTGTACTCTAATGTTACCTATTCGCTAAACATAACACTAGCCCTAAACCTAAACCTAACCCCAACCCTACACCTTACCCTAACCCATACCCTAATCATAACCCATACACTAACACTAACTCGTGCCCTAACACCTACCCTAACCCTACCCCTAACCCTAACCCTAACACTAACCCTAACCCTAACCCTAAACTTTACCATTTGTTAACCATAACCCTAGCCCCAAACCTAAACCTAACTACAACCCTACTCCTTACCCTAACACGTACACTAATCTTAACCCGTACACTAACACTAACCCAATACCGGACATGTACTTTGACAATAAGACATTTCCGTATGCTCAGCTGTAACCTAAACCTTACCCGTTCACTAAACTTAACCCTACCCCTACCACTAACCATAACGCCAACCCTACCAATTACCCTAACCCGTACCCTAATTCTAACCTGTAAACCCACACTAACCCCTGCCCTAACACGTACCCTGACCCTAACAATTTTCCATAACCTCACCTGTACCCTACACCTTACCGTTCGCTAACCCTAACCCTAGCCCTAAGCCTAGACCAAACCCCAACCGTACACCTTACCCTAACCCGTATGCTAATCCTAAGCCATACACTAACACTGACACGTGTCCTAACACATACACTAACCCTAACACTTTTCTGTACCATCACCTGTACCCTAAACCTGACATTTCGCTAACACTAACCCTAGCCATAAAGCTAACCCTAACCCCAACCCTAAACCTTACCCAAACCGTACCCTAATCCTAACCAGTATACTAATACTAAGCCATGTCCTGACACGTACCCTGACCCTAACACTTTTCCGTACCCTCACCTGTACCCTAAACCTTACCCATTCGCTAACCCTATCCCTAGCTCTAGCCCTAGCCCTAACACTAACCCCAACCCTACCCCTTACCCTAACCCGTACCCTAATCCCAACCCATACACTAACATTAACCCATGCCCTAACACGTACCCTGACCCTAACACTTTTCCGTATCCTCTCCTGTACCTTAAATCTTACCGTTCGCTAACCCTAACCCTAGCCCTAAACATAACTCTCACACCAACCTCACAGCATACCCTAACCCGTACACTAAACTTAACCCATACAAAAAAACTAACCCATGCCCTCACATGTACTTTGATGGTAACACGTTTCCGTACGCTCCCATGTACCGTAAACCATACGCGTTTTCTAACTCTAACCCTAACCATAACAACAACCCTACCCATTTCCCTAACCTGTACCCTAATCCTTACCCGTACACTAACACTAATCCATGCCCTAACACGTACCCTGACCCTAACACTTTTCCATACCCACTCCTGTACCCTAAATCTTACCATTCACTAACCCTAACCCTATGTCTAAACCTAACCCTAACCCCAACCCTACACCTAACCCTAACACGTACCCTAATCCGAATCCGTACACTAACACTAACCTGTGCCCTAACATGAACCCTGACGCTAACTCGTTTCCATAAGCTCACCTGTACCCTAAATGTTACCTATTCGCTAACCCTAACCCCAACCCTACACCTAAACATAACCCCAACCCTACACCTTTCCCTAACCCTTACCCTAATCCTAACCCATACACTAACACTAACCCGTGCCCTAACACGTACCCTGACCCTAACACTTTTCCGTATCCTCTCCAGTACCCTAAATCTTACCGTTCGCTAAACCTAGCCCTTTCCCTAAACATAACGGTAACACCAACCTTGCACCGTATCCTAACCCATACACTAATCTTACCCCGTACACCAAAATGAAGCAATGCCCTCACATGTACTTTGACACTAACACGTATCCGTACCCTCCTGTGTACCGTAAACCTTACCTGTTCGCTAACACTAACCCTAGGTCTAAGCCTAACACTATCCACAACCCTACACAAAATCCTAACCCGTACCCTAATCCTAATCCGTACAATAACACTAACCTGTGCCCTAACACCAAGCCTGACCCTAACTCGTTTCCATATGCTTACCTGTACCCTGAATATTACCTATTCGCTAACCCTAACCCTAACCCTAAACCTAACCCTAACCCCAATCCTACACCTTACCCTAATCCGTACTGTAATCCTAACCCGTACCCTAATACTAATTCGTTCCCTGACACATACATGGACCATAACACTTTTCTGTAACCTCACCTGTACCCTAAACCCTACATTTCGCCAACACTAACCCTAGCCCTAAAGGTAAATCTAACTCCAACCCTACACCTTACCCTAACACGTACACTAATCTTAACCCGTACACTAACACTGACCCATTCCCGCAAATGTATTTTGACCCTAAAACATTTCCGTACCCTCCCCTGTAACCTAAACCTTACCCGGTCGCTAACCCTAACCCTAGCTCTAAATCTAACCCTAACGCCAACCCTACATCTTACCCTAACCCATACCCTAATCCTAAACCGTACACTAACACTAACCAGTGCCCTGAAACGTACCCTGACCCTAACACTTTTCCATACCCTCACCTGCACGCTAAACGTAATCATTAGGTAACACTAAGTGTAGACTTAAACCTAACCGTAACACCAACGCTACTCCCTATTCTAACCCGTACCCTATATTTAACCCCTACACTAACACTAACCCATGCCCTCACACGTACTTTGACACTAAAACGTCTCCATACATTCACATGTACCATAAGCCTTAACCGTTCACTAAACCTATCCCTAACCCTAACGCCAACCCTAACCATTACCCTAACCCATACCCTAATCCTAACCATACATTAACACTAACACGTTTCCTAACACATAACCTGACCCAAACGCTTTTCCGTACCCTCAACTGTACCCTAAAACTTACCCGTTCACTAACCCTAAGCCTAGCCCTAAACCTAACCCTAACCCCAACCCCACACCTTACCCTAAACTGTACGCTAATCCTGACACGTGCACTAACACTAACAGGTGTCCTAACACATACCCTGACTCTAAAAGTTTTCCGTACCCTCACCTGTACCCTAAACCTTACTGGTTCACTAACCGTAACCCTAGCCCTAAACATAACGCTAACACCAACCCTACACCATACCCTAACCTGTACACTAATCTTGACCCGTACACCAAAATTATGCAATGCCATCACATGTAGTTTGACACTAACACGTTTCTGTACACTAGTGTACCATAAAACTTACCTGTTCGCTAACTCTAACCCTAGCCCTAAACTTAACCCTAACGCCAACCCTACACATTACCCTAACACGTAACCTAATCCTAACCCATACACTAACACTACACGTGCCCTAACAAGTACCCTGACTGTAACAGTTTTCCGTACACTCACCTGTACCCTAAACCATACCGTTTGCTATCCTTAACCCTAGACCTAAACGTAAAGCTAACGCCATCCCTAAACCTTACCCTAACGCGTACCCAATCCTAACAAGTACACTAACACTAATCCGTGCCTTAACACTTACCCTGACCCTAACGCTTTTCCATACCCACACCTGAACCCTAAACCCTACCATTCACTAACCCTAACCCTAGGTCTAAACCTAACCCTAAACCCAACCCCAACCCTACACCTAACCCTAACATGTATCCTAATCCTATTCCTTAAACTAACACTAAGCTGTGCCCTAACACGAACCCTGACCCTAACGCGTTTCCATACGCTCACCTGTACTCTAATGTTACCTATTCGCTAACCCTAACACTAGCCCTAAACCTAAACCTAACCCCAACCCTACACCTTACCCTAACCCATATCCTAATCATAACCCATACACTAACACTAACTCGTGCCCTAACACCTACCCTAACCCTACCCCTAACCCTAACCCTAACACTAACCCTAACCTTTACAATTTGTTAACAATAACCCTAGCCCCAAACCTAAACCTAACTACAACCCTACTCCTTACCCTAACACGTACACTAATCTTAACCAGTACACTAACACTAACCCAATACCGCACATGTACTTTGACAATAAGACATTTCCGTATGCTCAGCTGTAACCTAAACCTTACCCGTTCACTAAACTTAACCCTACCCCTAACACTAACCATAACGCCAACCCTACCAATTACCCTAACCCGTACCCTAATCCTAACCTGTAAACCCACACTAACCCCTGCCCTAACACGTACCCTGACCCTAACAATTTTCCGTAACCTCACCTGTACCCTACACCTTACCGTTCGCTAACCCTAACCCTAGCCCTAAGCCTAGACCAAACCCCAACCGTACACCTTACCCTAACCCGTATGCTAATCCTAAGCCATACACTAACACTGACACGTGTCCTAACACATACACTAACCCTAACACTTTTCTGTACCATCACCTGTACCCTAAACCTGACATTTCGCTAACCCTAACCCTAGCCATAAAGCTAACCCTAACCCCAACCCTAAACCTTACCCAAACCGTACCCTAATTCTAACCAGTATACTAATACTAAGCCATGTCCTGACACGTACCCTGACCCTAACACTTTTCCGTACCCTCACCTGTACCCTAAACCTTACCCATTCGCTAACCCTATCCCTAGCCCTAGCCCTAACACTAACCCCAACCCTACCCCTTACCCTAACCCGTACCCTAATCCCAACCCATACACTAACATTAACCCATGCCCTAACACGTACCCTGACCCTAACACTTTTCCGTATCCTCTCCTGTACCTTAAATCTTACCGTTCGCTAACCCTAACCCTAGCCCTAAACATAACTCTCACACCAACCTCACAGCATACCCTAACCCGTACACTAAACTTAACCCGTACAAAAAAAACTAACCCATGCCCTCACATGTACTTTGATGGTAACACGCTTCTGTACGCTCCCATGTACCATAAACCATACGCGTTTTCTAACTCTAACCCTAACCATAACAACAACCCTACCCATTTCCCTAACCTGTACCCTAATCCTTACCCGTACACTAACACTAATCCATGCCCTAACACGTACCCTGACACTAACACTTTTCCATACCCACTCCTGTACCCTAAATCTTACCATTCACTAACCCTAACCCTATGTCTAAACCTAACCCTAACCCCAACCCTACACCTAACCCTAACACGTACCCTAATCCGAATCCGTACACTAACACTAACCTGTGCCCTAACATGAACCCTGACCCTAACTCGTTTCCATAAGCTCACCTGTACCCTAAATGTTACCTATTCGCTAACCCTAACCCCAACCCTACACCTAAACATAACCCCAACCCTACACCTTTCCCTAACACATACCCTAATCCTAACCCGTACACTAACACTAACCCGTGCCCTAACACGTACCCTGACCCTAACACTTTTCCGTATCCTCTCCAGTACCCTAAATCTTACCGTTCGCTAAACCTAGCCCTTTCCCTAAACATAACGGTAACACCAACCTTGCACCGTATCCTAACCCATACACTAATCTTACCCCGTACACCAAAATGAAGCAATGCCCTCACATGTACTTTGACACTAACACGTTTCCGTACCCTCCTGTGTACCGTAAACCTTACCTGTTCGCTAACACTAACCCTAGGTCTAAGCCTAACACTATCCACAACCCTACACAAAATCCTAACCCGTACCCTAATCCTAATCCGTACAATAACACTAACCTGTGCCCTAACACCAAGCCTGACCCTAACTCGTTTCCATATGCTTACCTGTACCCTGAATATTACCTATTCGCTAACCCTAACCCTAACCCTAAACCTAACCCTAACCCCAGTCCTACACCTTACCCTAAGCCGTACTGTAATCCTAACCCGTACCCTAATACTAATTCGTGCCCTGACACATACATGGACCATAACACTTTTCTGTAACCTCACCTGTACCCTAAACCTTACATTTCGCCAACACTAACCCTAGCCCTAAAGCTAAATCTAACTCCAACCCTACACCTTACCCTAACACGTACACAAATCTTAACCCGTACACTAACACTGACCCATTCCCGCAAATGTATTTTGACCCTAAAACATTTCCGTACCCTCCCCTGTAACCTAAACCTTACCCGGTCGCTAACCCTAACCCTAGCTCTAAATCTAACCCTAACGCCAACCCTACATCTTACCCTAACCCATACCCTAATCCTAAACCGTACACTAACACTAACCAGTGCCCTGAAACGTACCCTGACCCGAACACTTTTCCATACCCTCACCTGCACGCTAAACGTAATCATTAGGTAACACTAAGTGTAGACTTAAACCTAACCCTAACACCAACGATACTCCCTATTCTAACCCATACCCTATATTTAACCCCTACACTAACACTAACCCATGCCCTCACACGTACTTTGACACTAAAACGTCTCCATACATTCACATGTACCATAAGCCTTAACCGTTCACTAAACCTATCCCTAACCCTAACGCCAACCCAACCATTACCCTAACCCATACCCTAATCCTAACCATACATTAACACTAACACGTTTCCTAACACATAACCTGACCCAAACGCTTTTCCGTACCCTCAACTGTACCCTAAAACTTACCCGTTCACTAACCCTAAGCCTAGCCCTAAACCTAACCCTAACCCCAACCCCACACCTTACCCTAAACTGTACGCTAATCCTGACACGTGCACTAACACTAACAGGTGTCCTAACACATACCCTGACTCTAAAAGTTTTCCGTACCCTCACCTGTACCCTAAACCTTACTGGTTCACTAACCGTAACCCTAGCCCTAAACATAACGCTAACACCAACCCTACACCATACCCTAACCTGTACACTAATCTTGACCCGTACACCAAAATTATGCAATGCCATCACATGTAGTTTGACACTAACACGTTTCTGTACACTAGTGTACCATAAAACTTACCTGTTCGCTAACTCTAACCCTAGCCCTAAACTTAACCCTAACGCCAACCCTACACATTACCCTAACACGTAACCTAATCCTAACCCATACACTAACACTACACGTGCCCTAACAAGTACCCTGACTGTAACAGTTTTCCGTACACTCACCTGTACCCTAAACCATACCGTTTGCTATCCTTAACCCTAGACCTAAACGTAAAGCTAACGCCATCCCTAAACCTTAACCTAACGCGTACCCAATCCTAACAAGTACACTAACACTAATCCGTGCCTTAACACTTACCCTGACCCTAACGCTTTTCCATACCCACAACTGAACCCTAAACCCTACCATTCACTAACCCTAACCCTAGGTCTAAACCTAACCCTAAACCCAACCCCAACCCTACACCTAACCCTAACATGTATCCTAATCCTATTCCTTAAACTAACACTAAGCTGTGCCCTAACACGAACCCTGACCCTAACGCGTTTCCATACGCTCACCTGTACTCTAATGTTACCTATTCGCTAACCCTAACACTAGCCCTAAACCTAAACCTAACCCCAACCCTACACCTTACCCTAACCCATATCCTAATCATAACCCATACACTAACACTAACTCGTGCCCTAACACCTACCCTAACCCTACCCCTAACCCTAACCCTAACACTAACCCTAACCTTTACAATTTGTTAACAATAACCCTAGCCCCAAACCTAAACCTAACTACAACCCTACTCCTTACCCTAACACGTACACCAATCTTAACCAGTACACTAACACTAACCCAATACCGCACATGTACTTTGACAATAAGACATTTCCGTATGCTCAGCTGTAACCTAAACCTTACCCGTTCACTAAACTTAACCCTACCCCTAACACTAACCATAACGCCAACCCTACCAATTACCCTAACCCGTACCCTAATCCTAACCTGTAAACCCACACTAACCCCTGCCCTAACACGTACCCTGACCCTAACAATTTTCCGTAACCTCACCTGTACCCTACACCTTACCGTTCGCTAACCCTAACCCTAGCCCTAAGCCTAGACCAAACCCCAACCGTACACCTTACCCTAACCCGTATGCTAATCCTAAGCCATACACTAACACTGACACGTGTCCTAACACATACACTAACCCTAACACTTTTCTGTACCATCACCTGTACCCTAAACCTGACATTTCGCTAACCCTAACCCTAGCCATAAAGCTAACCCTAACCCCAACCCTAAACCTTACCCAAACCGTACCCTAATCCTAACGAGTATACTAATACTAAGCCATGTCCTGACACGTACCCTGACCCTAACACTTTTCCGTACCCTCACCTGTACCCTAAACCTTACCCATTCGCTAACCCTATCCCTAGCTCTAGCCCTAGCCCTAACACTAACCCCAACCCTAACCCTTACCCTAACCCGTACCCTAATCCCAACCCATACACTAACATTAACCCATGCCCTAACACGTACCCTGACCCTAACACTTTTCCGTATCCTCTCCTGTACCTTAAATCTTACCGTTCGCTAACCCTAACCCTAGCCCTAAACATAACTCTCACACCAACCTCACAGCATACCCTAACCCGTACACTAAACTTAACCCGTACAAAAAAACTCACCCATGCCCTCACATGTACTTTGATGGTAACACGTTTCCGTACGCTCCCATGTACCGTAAACCATACGCGTTTTCTAACTCTAACCCTAACCATAACAACAACCCTACCCATTTCCCTAACCTGTACCCTAATCCTTACCCGTACACTAACACTAATCCATGACCTAACACGTACCCTGACCCTAACACTTTTCCATACCCACTCCTGTACCCTAAATCTTACCATTCACTAACCCTAACCCTATGTCTAAACCTAACCCTAACCCCAACCCTACACCTAACCCTAACACGTACCCTAATCCGAATCCGTACACTAACACTAACCTGTGCCCTAACATGAACCCTGACCCTAACTCGTTTCCATAAGCTCACCTGTACCCTAAATGTTACCTATTCGCTAACCCTAACCCCAACCCTACACCTAAACATAACCCCAACCCTACACCTTTCCCTAACACATACCCTAATCCTAACCCGTACACTAACACTAACCCGTGCCCTAACACGTACCCTGACCCTAACACTTTTCCGTATCCTCTCCAGTACCCTAAATCTTACCGTTCGCTAAACCTAGCCCTTTCCCTAAACATAACGGTAACACCAACCTTGCACCGTATCCTAACCCATACACTAATCTTACCCCGTACACCAAAATGAAGCAATGCCCTCACATGTACTTTGACACTAACACGTTTCCGTACCCTCCTGTGTACCGTAAACCTTACCTGTTCGCTAACACTAACCCTAGGTCTAAGCCTAACACTATCCACAACCCTACACAAAATCCTAACCCGTACCCTAATCCTAATCCGTACAATAACACTAACCTGTGCCCTAACACCAAGCCTGACCCTAACTCGTTTCCATATGCTTACCTGTACCCTGAATATTACCTATTCGCTAACCCTAACCCTAACCCTAAACCTAACCCTAACCCCAATCCTACCCCTTACCCTAATCCGTACTGTAATCCTAACCCGTACCCTAATACTAATCCGTGCCCTGACACATACATGGACCATAACACTTTTCTGTAACCTCACCTGCACCCTAAACCTTACATTTCGCCAACACTAACCCTAGCCCTAAAGCTAAATATAACTCCAACCCTACAACTTACCCTAACACGTACACTAATCTTAACCTGTACACTAACACTGACCCATTGCCGCAAATGTATTTTGACCCTAAAACATTTCCGTACCCTCCCCTGTAACCTAAACCTTACCCGGTCGCTAACCCTAACCCTAGCTCTAAATCTAACCCTAACGCCAACCCTACATCTTACCCTAACCCATACCCTAATCCTAAACCGTACACTAACACTAACCAGTGCCCTGAAACGTACCCTGACCCTAACACTTTTCCATACCCTCACCTGCACGCTAAACGTAATCATTAGGTAACACTAAGTGTAGACTTAAACCTAACCCTAACACCAACCCTACTCCCTATTCTAACCCGTACCTTATATTTAACCCCTACACTAACACTAATCCATGCCCTGACACGTACTTTGACACTAAAACGTCTCCATACATTCACATGTACCATAAGCCTTAACCGTTCACTAAACCTATCCCTAACCCTAACGCCAACCCTAACCATTACCCTAACCCATACCCTAATCCTAACCATACATTAACACTAACACGTTTCCTAACACATAACCTGACCCAAACGCTATTCCGTACCCTCAACTGTACCCTAAAACTTACCCGTTCACTAACCCTAAGCCTAGCCCTAAACCTAACCCTAACCCCAACCCCACACCTTACCCTAAACTGTACGCTAATCCTGACACGTACACTGACACTAACAGGTGTCCTAACACATACCCTGACTCTAAAAGTTTTCCGTACCCTCACCTGTACCCTAAACCTTACTGGTTCACTAACCGTAACCCTAGCCCTAAACATAACGCTAACACCAACCCTACACCATACCCTAACCTGTACACTAATCTTGACCCGTACACCAAAATTATGCAATGCCATCACATGTACTTTGACACTAACACGTTTCTGTACACTAGTGTACCATAAAACTTACCTGTTCGCTAACTCTAACCCTAGCCCTAAACTTAACCCTAACGCCAACCCTACACATTACCCTAACACGTAACCTAATCCTAACCCATACACTAACACTACACGTGCCCTAACAAGTACCCTGACTGTAACAGTTTTCCGTACACTCACCTGTACCCTAAACCATACCGTTTGCTATCCTTAACCCTAGACCTAAACGTAAAGCTAACCCCATCCCTAAACCTTACCCTAATGCATACCCAATCCTAACAAGTACACTAACACTAATCCGTGCCTTAACACTTACCCTGACCCTAACGCTTTTCCATACCCACACCTGAACCCTAAACCTTACCATTCACTAACCCTAACCCTAGGTCTAAACCTAACCCTAAACCCAACCCCAACCCTACACCTAACCTTAACATGTACCCTAATCCTAATCCTTAAACTAACACTAAGCTGTGCCCTAACACGAACCCTGACCCTAACGCGTTTCCATACGCTCACCTGTACTCTAATGTTACCTATTCGCTAAACATAACACTAGCCCTAAACCTAAACCTAACCCCAACCCTACACCTTACCCTAACCCATACCCTAATCATAACCCATACACTAACACTAACTCGTGCCCTAACACCTACCCTAACCCTACCCCTAACCCTAACCCTAACACTAACCCTAACCCTAACCCTAAACTTTACCATTTGTTAACCATAACCCTAGCCCCAAACCTAAACCTAACTACAACCCTACTCCTTACCCTAACACGTACACTAATCTTAACCCGTACACTAACACTAACCCAATACCGGACATGTACTTTGACAATAAGACATTTCCGTATGCTCAGCTGTAACCTAAACCTTACCCGTTCACTAAACTTAACCCTACCCCTACCACTAACCATAACGCCAACCCTACCAATTACCCTAACCCGTACCCTAATTCTAACCTGTAAACCCACACTAACCCCTGCCCTAACACGTACCCTGACCCTAACAATTTTCCATAACCTCACCTGTACCCTACACCTTACCGTTCGCTAACCCTAACCCTAGCCCTAAGCCTAGACCAAACCCCAACCGTACACCTTACCCTAACCCGTATGCTAATCCTAAGCCATACACTAACACTGACACGTGTCCTAACACATACACTAACCCTAACACTTTTCTGTACCATCACCTGTACCCTAAACCTGACATTTCGCTAACACTAACCCTAGCCATAAAGCTAACCCTAACCCCAACCCTAAACCTTACCCAAACCGTACCCTAATCCTAACCAGTATACTAATACTAAGCCATGTCCTGACACGTACCCTGACCCTAACACTTTTCCGTACCCTCACCTGTACCCTAAACCTTACCCATTCGCTAACCCTATCCCTAGCTCTAGCCCTAGCCCTAACACTAACCCCAACCCTACCCCTTACCCTAACCCGTACCCTAATCCCAACCCATACACTAACATTAACCCATGCCCTAACACGTACCCTGACCCTAACACTTTTCCGTATCCTCTCCTGTACCTTAAATCTTACCGTTCGCTAACCCTAACCCTAGCCCTAAACATAACTCTCACACCAACCTCACAGCATACCCTAACCCGTACACTAAACTTAACCCATACAAAAAAACTAACCCATGCCCTCACATGTACTTTGATGGTAACACGTTTCCGTACGCTCCCATGTACCGTAAACCATACGCGTTTTCTAACTCTAACCCTAACCATAACAACAACCCTACCCATTTCCCTAACCTGTACCCTAATCCTTACCCGTACACTAACACTAATCCATGCCCTAACACGTACCCTGACCCTAACACTTTTCCATACCCACTCCTGTACCCTAAATCTTACCATTCACTAACCCTAACCCTATGTCTAAACCTAACCCTAACCCCAACCCTACACCTAACCCTAACACGTACCCTAATCCGAATCCGTACACTAACACTAACCTGTGCCCTAACATGAACCCTGACGCTAACTCGTTTCCATAAGCTCACCTGTACCCTAAATGTTACCTATTCGCTAACCCTAACCCCAACCCTACACCTAAACATAACCCCAACCCTACACCTTTCCCTAACCCTTACCCTAATCCTAACCCATACACTAACACTAACCCGTGCCCTAACACGTACCCTGACCCTAACACTTTTCCGTATCCTCTCCAGTACCCTAAATCTTACCGTTCGCTAAACCTAGCCCTTTCCCTAAACATAACGGTAACACCAACCTTGCACCGTATCCTAACCCATACACTAATCTTACCCCGTACACCAAAATGAAGCAATGCCCTCACATGTACTTTGACACTAACACGTATCCGTACCCTCCTGTGTACCGTAAACCTTACCTGTTCGCTAACACTAACCCTAGGTCTAAGCCTAACACTATCCACAACCCTACACAAAATCCTAACCCGTACCCTAATCCTAATCCGTACAATAACACTAACCTGTGCCCTAACACCAAGCCTGACCCTAACTCGTTTCCATATGCTTACCTGTACCCTGAATATTACCTATTCGCTAACCCTAACCCTAACCCTAAACCTAACCCTAACCCCAATCCTACACCTTACCCTAATCCGTACTGTAATCCTAACCCGTACCCTAATACTAATTCGTTCCCTGACACATACATGGACCATAACACTTTTCTGTAACCTCACCTGTACCCTAAACCCTACATTTCGCCAACACTAACCCTAGCCCTAAAGGTAAATCTAACTCCAACCCTACACCTTACCCTAACACGTACACTAATCTTAACCCGTACACTAACACTGACCCATTCCCGCAAATGTATTTTGACCCTAAAACATTTCCGTACCCTCCCCTGTAACCTAAACCTTACCCGGTCGCTAACCCTAACCCTAGCTCTAAATCTAACCCTAACGCCAACCCTACATCTTACCCTAACCCATACCCTAATCCTAAACCGTACACTAACACTAACCAGTGCCCTGAAACGTACCCTGAACCTAACACTTTTCCATACCCTCACCTGCACGCTAAACGTAATCATTAGGTAACACTAAGTGTAGACTTAAACCTAACCGTAACACCAACGCTACTCCCTATTCTAACCCGTACCCTATATTTAACCCCTACACTAACACTAACCCATGCCCTCACACGTACTTTGACACTAAAACGTCTCCATACATTCACATGTACCATAAGCCTTAACCGTTCACTAAACCTATCCCTAACCCTAACGCCAACCCTAACCATTACCCTAACCCATACCCTAATCCTAACCATACATTAACACTAACACGTTTCCTAACACATAACCTGACCCAAACGCTTTTCCGTACCCTCAACTGTACCCTAAAACTTACCCGTTCACTAACCCTAAGCCTAGCCCTAAACCTAACCCTAACCCCAACCCCACACCTTACCCTAAACTGTACGCTAATCCTGACACGTGCACTAACACTAACAGGTGTCCTAACACATACCCTGACTCTAAAAGTTTTCCGTACCCTCACCTGTACCCTAAACCTTACTGGTTCACTAACCGTAACCCTAGCCCTAAACATAACGCTAACACCAACCCTACACCATACCCTAACCTGTACACTAATCTTGACCCGTACACCAAAATTATGCAATGCCATCACATGTAGTTTGACACTAACACGTTTCTGTACACTAGTGTACCATAAAACTTACCTGTTCGCTAACTCTAACCCTAGCCCTAAACTTAACCCTAACGCCAACCCTACACATTACCCTAACACGTAACCTAATCCTAACCCATACACTAACACTACACGTGCCCTAACAAGTACCCTGACTGTAACAGTTTTCCGTACACTCACCTGTACCCTAAACCATACCGTTTGCTATCCTTAACCCTAGACCTAAACGTAAAGCTAACGCCATCCCTAAACCTTACCCTAACGCGTACCCAATCCTAACAAGTACACTAACACTAATCCGTGCCTTAACACTTACCCTGACCCTAACGCTTTTCCATACCCACACCTGAACCCTAAACCCTACCATTCACTAACCCTAACCCTAGGTCTAAACCTAACCCTAAACCCAACCCCAACCCTACACCTAACCCTAACATGTATCCTAATCCTATTCCTTAAACTAACACTAAGCTGTGCCCTAACACGAACCCTGACCCTAACGCGTTTCCATACGCTCACCTGTACTCTAATGTTACCTATTCGCTAACCCTAACACTAGCCCTAAACCTAAACCTAACCCCAACCCTACACCTTACCCTAACCCATATCCTAATCATAACCCATACACTAACACTAACTCGTGCCCTAACACCTACCCTAACCCTACCCCTAACCCTAACCCTAACACTAACCCTAACCTTTACAATTTGTTAACAATAACCCTAGCCCCAAACCTAAACCTAACTACAACCCTACTCCTTACCCTAACACGTACACTAATCTTAACCAGTACACTAACACTAACCCAATACCGCACATGTACTTTGACAATAAGACATTTCCGTATGCTCAGCTGTAACCTAAACCTTACCCGTTCACTAAACTTAACCCTACCCCTAACACTAACCATAACGCCAACCCTACCAATTACCCTAACCCGTACCCTAATCCTAACCTGTAAACCCACACTAACCCCTGCCCTAACACGTACCCTGACCCTAACAATTTTCCGTAACCTCACCTGTACCCTACACCTTACCGTTCGCTAACCCTAACCCTAGCCCTAAGCCTAGACCAAACCCCAACCGTACACCTTACCCTAACCCGTATGCTAATCCTAAGCCATACACTAACACTGACACGTGTCCTAACACATACACTAACCCTAACACTTTTCTGTACCATCACCTGTACCCTAAACCTGACATTTCGCTAACCCTAACCCTAGCCATAAAGCTAACCCTAACCCCAACCCTAAACCTTACCCAAACCGTACCCTAATTCTAACCAGTATACTAATACTAAGCCATGTCCTGACACGTACCCTGACCCTAACACTTTTCCGTACCCTCACCTGTACCCTAAACCTTACCCATTCGCTAACCCTATCCCTAGCCCTAGCCCTAACACTAACCCCAACCCTACCCCTTACCCTAACCCGTACCCTAATCCCAACCCATACACTAACATTAACCCATGCCCTAACACGTACCCTGACCCTAACACTTTTCCGTATCCTCTCCTGTACCTTAAATCTTACCGTTCGCTAACCCTAACCCTAGCCCTAAACATAACTCTCACACCAACCTCACAGCATACCCTAACCCGTACACTAAACTTAACCCGTACAAAAAAAACTAACCCATGCCCTCACATGTACTTTGATGGTAACACGTTTCTGTACGCTCCCATGTACCATAAACCATACGCGTTTTCTAACTCTAACCCTAACCATAACAACAACCCTACCCATTTCCCTAACCTGTACCCTAATCCTTACCCGTACACTAACACTAATCCATGCCCTAACACGTACCCTGACACTAACACTTTTCCATACCCACTCCTGTACCCTAAATCTTACCATTCACTAACCCTAACCCTATGTCTAAACCTAACCCTAACCCCAACCCTACACCTAACCCTAACACGTACCCTAATCCGAATCCGTACACTAACACTAACCTGTGCCCTAACATGAACCCTGACCCTAACTCGTTTCCATAAGCTCACCTGTACCCTAAATGTTACCTATTCGCTAACCCTAACCCCAACCCTACACCTAAACATAACCCCAACCCTACACCTTTCCCTAACACATACCCTAATCCTAACCCGTACACTAACACTAACCCGTGCCCTAACACGTACCCTGACCCTAACACTTTTCCGTATCCTCTCCAGTACCCTAAATCTTACCGTTCGCTAAACCTAGCCCTTTCCCTAAACATAACGGTAACACCAACCTTGCACCGTATCCTAACCCATACACTAATCTTACCCCGTACACCAAAATGAAGCAATGCCCTCACATGTACTTTGACACTAACACGTTTCCGTACCCTCCTGTGTACCGTAAACCTTACCTGTTCGCTAACACTAACCCTAGGTCTAAGCCTAACACTATCCACAACCCTACACAAAATCCTAACCCGTACCCTAATCCTAATCCGTACAATAACACTAACCTGTGCCCTAACACCAAGCCTGACCCTAACTCGTTTCCATATGCTTACCTGTACCCTGAATATTACCTATTCGCTAACCCTAACCCTAACCCTAAACCTAACCCTAACCCCAGTCCTACACCTTACCCTAAGCCGTACTGTAATCCTAACCCGTACCCTAATACTAATTCGTGCCCTGACACATACATGGACCATAACACTTTTCTGTAACCTCACCTGTACCCTAAACCTTACATTTCGCCAACACTAACCCTAGCCCTAAAGCTAAATCTAACTCCAACCCTACACCTTACCCTAACACGTACACTAATCTTAACCCGTACACTAACACTGACCCATTCCCGCAAATGTATTTTGACCCTAAAACATTTCCGTACCCTCCCCTGTAACCTAAACCTTACCCGGTCGCTAACCCTAACCCTAGCTCTAAATCTAACCCTAACGCCAACCCTACATCTTACCCTAACCCATACCCTAATCCTAAACCGTACACTAACACTAACCAGTGCCCTGAAACGTACCCTGACCCGAACACTTTTCCATACCCTCACCTGCACGCTAAACGTAATCATTAGGTAACACTAAGTGTAGACTTAAACCTAACCCTAACACCAACGCTACTCCCTATTCTAACCCATACCCTATATTTAACCCCTACGCTAACACTAACCCATGCCCTCACACGTACTTTGACACTAAAACGTCTCCATACATTCACATGTACCATAAGCCTTAACCGTTCACTAAACCTATCCCTAACCCTAACGCCAACCCTAACCATTACCCTAACCCATACCCTAATCCTAACCATACATTAACACTAACACGTTTCCTAACACATAACCTGACCCAAACGCTTTTCCGTACCCTCAACTGTACCCTAAAACTTACCCGTTCACTAACCCTAAGCCTAGCCCTAAACCTAACCCTCACCCCAACCCCACACCTTACCCTAAACTGTATGCTAATCCTGACACGTACACTGACACTAACAGGTGTCCTAACACATACCCTGACTCTAAAAGTTTTCCGTACCCTCACCTGTACCCTAAACCTTACTGGTTCACTAACCGTAACCCTAGCCCTAAACATAACGCTAACACCAACCCTACACCATACCATAACCTGTACACTAATCTTGACCCGTACACCAAAATTATGCAATGCCATCACATGTACTTTGACACTAACACGTTTCTGTACACTAGTGTACCATAAAACTTACCTGTTCGCTAACTCTAACCCTAGCCCTAAACTTAACCCTAACGCCAACCCTACACATTACCCTAACACGTAACCTAATCCTAACCCATACACTAACACTACACGTGCCCTAACAAGTACCCTGACTGTAACAGTTTTCCGTACACTCACCTGTACCCTAAACCATACCGTTTGCTTTCCTTAACCCTAGACCTAAACGTAAAGCTAACGCCATCCCTAAACCTTACCCTAACGCATACCCAATCCTAACAAGTACACTAACACTAATCCGTGCCTTAACACTTACCCTGACCCTAACGCTTTTCCATACCCACACCTGAACCCTAAACCCTACCATTCACTAACCCTAACCCTAGGTCTAAACCTAACCCTAAACCCAACCCCAACCCTACACCTAACCCTAACATGTACCCTAATCCTAATCCTTAAACTAACACTAAGCTGTGCCCTAACACGAACCCTGACCCTAACACGTTTCCATACGCTCACCTGTACTCTAATGTTACCTATTCGCTAACCCTAACACTAGCCCTAAACCTAAACCTAACCCCAACCCTACACCTTACCCTAACCCATACCCTAATCATAACCCATACACTAACACTAACTCGTGCCCTAACACCTACCCTAACCCTACCCCTAACCCTAACCCTAACTCTAACCCTAAAACTAACCCTAAACTTTACCATTTGTTAACCATAACCCTAGCCCCAAACCTAAACCTAACTACAACCCTACTCCTTACCCTAACACGTACACTAATCTTAACCAGTACACTAACACTAACCCAATACCGCACATGTACTTTGACAATAAGACATTTCCGTATGCTCAGCTGTAACCTAAACCTTACCCGTTCACTAAACTTAACCCTACCCCTAACACTAACCATAACGCCAACCCTACCAATTACCCTAACCCGTACCCTAATCCTAACCTGTAAACCCACACTAACCCCTGACCTAACACGTACCCTAACCCTAACAATTTTCCGTAACCTCACCTGTACCCTACACCTTACTGTTCGCTAACCCTAACCCTAGCCCTAAGCCTAGACCAAACCCCAACCGTACACCTTACCCTAACCCGTATGCTAATCCTAAGCCATACACTAACACTGACACGTTTCCTAACACATACACTAACCCTAACACTTTTCTGTACCATCACCTGTACCCTAAACCTGACATTTCGCTAACCCTAACCCTAGCCATAAAGCTAACCCTAACCCCAACCCTAAACCTTACCCAAACCGTACCCTAATTCTAACCAGTATACTAATACTAAGCCATGTCCCGACACGTACCGTGACCCTAACACTTTTCCGTACCCTCACCTGTACCCTAAACCTTACCCATTCGCTAACCCTATCCCTAGCCCTAGCCCTAGCCCTAACCCTAACCCCAACCCTACCCCTTACCCTAACCCGTACCCTAATCCCAAACCATACACTAACATTAACCCATGCCCTAACACGTACCCTGACCCTAACACTTTTCCGTATCCTCTCCTGTACCTTAAATCTTACCGTTCGCTAACCCTAACCCTAGACCTAAACATAACTCTCACACCAAGCTCACAGCATACCCTAACCCGTACACTAAACTTAACCCGTACAAAAAAAACTAACCCATGCCCTCACATGTACTTTGATGGTAACACGTTTCCGTACGCTCCCATGTACCGTAAACCATACCCATTTGCTAACTCTAACCCTAACCATAACAACAACCCTACCCATTTCCCTAACCTGTACCCTAATCCTTACCCGTACACTAACACTAATCCATGCCCTAACACGTACCCTGACCCTAACACTTTTCCATACCCACTCCTGTACCCTAAATCTTACCATTCACTAACCCTAACCCTATGTCTAAACCTAACCCTAACCCCAACCCTACACTTAACCCTAACACGTACCCTAATCCGAATCCGTACACTAACACTAACCTGTGCCCTAACATGAACCCTGACCCTAACTCGTTTCCATAAGCTCACCTGTACCCTAAATGTTACCTATTCGCTAACCCTAACCCCAACCCTACACCTAAACATAACCCCAACCCTACACCTTTCCCTAACCCATAACCTAATCCTAACCCGTACACTAACACTAACCCGTGCCCTAACACGTACCCTGACCCTAACACTTTTCCGTATCCTCTCCAGTACCCTAAATCTTACCGTTCGCTAAACCTAGCCCTTTCCCTAAACATAACGGTAACACCAACCTTGCACCATATCCTAACCCATACACTAATCTTACCCCGTACACCAAAATGAAGCAATGCCCTCACATGTACTTTGACACTAACACGTTTCCGTACCCTCCTGTGTACCGTAAAGCTTACCTGTTCGCTAACACTAACCCTAGGTGTAAGCCTAACACTATCCACAACCCTACACAAAATCCTAACCCGTACCCTAATCCTAATCCGTACAATAACACTAACCTGTGCCCTAACACCAAGCCTGACCCTAACTCGTTTCCATATGCTTACCTGTACCCTGAATATTACCTATTCGCTAACCCTAACCCTAACCCTAAACCTAACCCTAACCCCAATCCTACACCTTACCCTAATCCGTACTGTAATCCTAACCCGTACCCTAATACTAATCAGTGCCCTGACACATACATGGACCATAACACTTTTCTGTAACCTCACCTGTACCCTAAACCCTACATTTCGCCAACACTAACCCTAGCCCTAAAGCTAAATCTAACTCCAACCCTACACCTTACCCTAAGACGTACACTAATCTTAACCCGTACACTAACACTGACCCATTCCCGCAAATGTATTTTGACCCTAAAACATTTCCGTACCCTCCCCTGTAACCTAAAACTTACCCGGTCGCTAACCCTAACCCTAGCTCTAAATCTAACCCTAACGCCAACCCTACATCTTACCCTAACCCAGACCCTAATCCTAAACCGTACACTAACACTAACCAGTGCCCTGAAACGTACCCTGACCCTAACACTTTTCCATACCCTCACCTGCACGCTAAACGTAATCATTAGGTAACACTAAGTGTAGACTTAAACCTAACCCTAACACCAACGCTACTCCCTATTCTAACCCGTACCCTATATTTAACCCCTACACTAACACTAACCCATGCCCTTACACGTACTTTGACACTAAAACGTCTCCATACATTCACATGTACTATAAGCCTTAACCGTTCACTAAACCTATCCCTAATCCTAACGCCAACACTAACCATTACCCTAACACATACCCTAATCCTAACCATACATTAACACTAACACGTTTCCTAACACATAACCTGACCCAAACGCTTTTCCGTACCCTCAACTGTACCCTAAAACTTACCCGTTCACTAACCCTAAGCCTAGCCCTAAACCTAACCCTAACCCCAACCCCACACCTTACCCTAAACTGTACGCTAATCCTGACACGTGCACTAACACTAACAGGTGTCCTAACACATACCCTGACTCTAAAAGTTTTCCGTACCCTCACGTGTACCCTAAACCTTACTGGTTCACTAACCGTAACCCTAGCCCTAAACATAACGCTAACACCAACCCTACACCATACCCTAACCTGTACACTAATCTTGACCCGTACACCAAAATTATGCAATGCCATCACATGTACTTTGACACTAACACGTTTCTGTACACTAGTGTACCATAAAACTTACCTGTTCTCTAACTCTAACCCTAGCCCTAAACTTAACCCTAACGCCAACCCTACACATTACCCTAACACGTAACCTAATCCTAACCCATACACTAACACTACACGTGCCCTAACAAGTACCCTGACTGTAACAGTTTTCCGTACACTCACCTGTACCCTAAACCATACCGTTTGCTATCCTTAACCCTAGACCTAAACGTAAAGCTAACGCCATCCCTAAACCTTACCCTAACGCGTACCCAATCCTAACAAGTACACTAACACTAATCCGTGCCTTAACACTTACCCTGACCCTAACGCTTTTCCATACCCACACCTGAACCCTAAACCTTACCATTCACTAACCCTAACCCTAGGTCTAAACCTAATCCAAAACCCAACCCCAACCCTACACCTAACCCTAACATGTATCCTAATCCTATTCCTTAAACTAACACTAAGCTGTGCCCTAACACGAACCCTGACCCTAACGCGTTTCCATACGCTCACCTGTACTCTAATGTTACCTATTTGCTAACCCTAACACTAGCCCTAAACCTAAACCTAACCCCAACCCTACACCTTACCCTAACCCATACCCTAATCATAACCCATACACTAACACTAACTCGTGCCCTAACACCTACCCTAACCCTACCCCTAACCCTAACCCTAACACTAACCCTAACACTAACCCTAAACTTTACCATTTGTTAACAATAACCCTAGCCCCAAACCTAAACCTAACTACAACCCTACTCCTTACCCTAACACGTACACTAATCTTAACCAGTACACTAACACTAACCCAATACCGCACATGTACTTTGACAATAAGACATTTCCGTATGCTCAGCTGTAACCTAAACCTTACCCATTCACTAAACTTAACCCTACCCCTAACACTAACCATAACGCCAACCCTACCAATTACCCTAACCCGTACCCTAATCCTAACCTGTAAACCCACACTAACCCCTGCCCTAACACGTACCCTGACCCTAACAATTTTCCGTAACCTCACCTGTACCCTACACCTTACCGTTCGCTAACCCTAACCCTAGCCCTAAGCCTAGACCAAACCCCAACCGTACAACTTACCCTAACCCGTATGCTAATCCTAAGCCATACACTAACACTGACACGTGTCCTAACACATACACTAACCCTAACACTTTTCTGTACCATCACCTGTACCCTAAACCTGACATTTCGCTAACCCTAACCCTAGCCATAATGCTAACCCTAACCCCAACCCTAAACCTTACCCAAACCGTACCCTAATTCTAACCAGTATACTAATACTAAGCCATGTCCTGACACGTACCCTGACCCTAACACTTTTCCGTACCCTCACCTGTACCCTAAACCTGACCCATTCGCTAACCCTATCCCTAGCCCTAGCCCTAGCCCTAACACTAACCCCAACCCTACCCCTTACCCTAACCCGTACCCTAATCCCAACCCATACACTAACATTAACCCATGCCCTAACACGTACCCTGACCCTAACACTTTTCCGTATCCTCTCCTGTACCTTAAATCTTACCGTTCGCTAACCCTAACCCTAGCCCTAAACATAACTCTCACACCAACCTCACAGCATACCCTAACCCGTACACTAAACTTAACCCGTACAAAAAAAACTAACCCATGCCCTCACATGTACTTTGATGGTAACACGTTTCTGTACGCTCCCATGTACCGTAAACCATACCCGTTTGCTAACTCTAACCCTAACCATAACAACAACCCTACCCATTTCCCTAACCTGTACCCTAATCCTTACCCGTACACTAACACTAATCCATGCCCTAACACGTACCCTGACCCTAACACTTTTCCATACCCACTCCTGTACCCTAAATCTTACCATTCACTAACCCTAACCCTATGTCTAAACCTAACCCTAACCCCAACCCTACACCTAACCCTAACACGTACCCTAATCCGAATCCGTACACTAACACTAACCTGTGCCCTAATATGAATCCTGACCCTAACTCGTTTCCATAAGCTCACCTGTACCCTAAATGTTACCTATTCGCTAACCCTAACCCCAACCCTACACCTAAACATAACCCCAACCCTACACCTTTCCCTAACCCATACCCTAATCCTAACCCGTACACTAACACTAACCCGTGCCCTAACACGTACCCTGACCCTAACACTTTTCCGTATCCTCTCCAGTACCCTAAATCTTACCGTTCGCTAAACCTAGCCCTTTCCCTAAACATAACGGTAACACCAACCTTGCACCGTATCCTAACCCATACACTAATCTTACCCCGTACACCAAAATGAAGCAATGCCCTCACATGTACTTTGACACTAACACGTTTCCGTACCCTCCTGTGTACCGTAAACCTTACCTGTTCGCTAACACTAACCCTAGGTCTAAGCCTAACACTATCCACAACCCTACACAAAATCCTAACCCGTACCCTAATCCTAATCCGTACAATAACACTAACCTGTGCCCTAACACCAAGCCTGACCCTAACTCGTTTCCATATGCTTACCTGTACCCTGAATATTACCTATTCGCTAACCCTAACCCTAACCCTAAACCTAACCCTAACCCCAATCCTACACCTTACCCTAATCCGTACTGTAATCCTAACCCGTACCCTAACACTAATCCGTGCCCTGACACATACATGGACCATAACACTTTTCTGTAACCTCACCTGTACCCTAAACCCTACATTTCGCCAACACTAACCCTAGCCCTAAAGCTAAATCTAACTCCAACCCTACACCTTACCCTAACACGTACACTAATCTTAACCCATACACTAACACTGACCCATTCCCGCAAATGTATTTTGACCCTAAAACATTTCCGTACCCTCCCCTGTAACCTAAACCTTACCCGGTCGCTAACCCTAACCCTAGCTCTAAATCTAACCCTAACGCCAACCCTACATCTTACCCTAACCCATACCCTAATCCTAAACCGTACACTAACACTAACCAGTGCCCTGAAACGTACCCTGACCCTAACACTTTTCCATACCCTCACCTGCACGCTAAACGTAATCATTAGGTAACACTAAGTGTAGACTTAAACCTAACCGTAACACCAACGCTACTCCCTATTCTAACCCGTACCCTATATTTAACCCCTACACTAACACTAACCCATGCCCTCACACGTACTTTGACACTAAAACGTCTCCATACATTCACATGTACCATAAGCCTTAACCGTTCACTAAACCTATCCCTAACCCTAACACCAACCCTAACCATTACCCTAACCCATACACTAATCCTAACCATACATTAACACTAACACGTTTCCTAACACATAACCTGACCCAAACGCTTTTCCGTACCCTCAACTGTACCCTAAAACTTACCCGTTCACTAACCCTAAGCCTAGCCCTAAACCTAACCCTAACCCCAACCCCACACCTTACCCTAAACTGTACGCTAATCCTGACACGTGCACTAACACTAACAGGTGTCCTAACACATACCCTGACTCTAAAAGTTTTCCGTACCCTCACGTGTACCCTAAACCTTACTGGTTCACTAACCGTAACCCTAGCCCTAAACATAACGCTAACACCAACCCTACACCATACCCTAACCTGTACACTAATCTTGACCCGTACACCAAAATTATGCAATGCCATCACATGTACTTTGACACTAACACGTTTCTGTACACTAGTGTACCATAAAACTTACCTGTTCTCTAACTCTAACCCTAGCCCTAAACTTAACCCTAACGCCAACCCTACACATTACCCTAACACGTAACCTAATCCTAACCCATACACTAACACTACACGTGCCCTAACAAGTACCCTGACTGTAACAGTTTTCCGTACACTCACCTGTACCCTAAACCATACCGTTTGCTATCCTTAACCCTAGACCTAAACGAAAAGCTAACGCCATCCCTAAACCTTACCCTAACGCATACCCAATCCTAACAAGTACACTAACACTAATCCGTGCCTTAACACTTACCCTGACCCTAACGCTTTTCCATACCCACACCTGAACCCTAAACCCTACCATTCACTAACCCTAACCCTAGGTCTAAACCTAACCCTAAACCCAACCCCAACCCTACACCTAACCCTAACATGTACCCTAATCCTAATCCTTAAACTAACACTAAGCTGTGCCCTAACACGAACCCTGACCCTAACGCATTTGCATACGCTCACCTGTACTCTAATGTTACCTATTCGCTAACCCTAACACTAGCCCTAAACCTAAACCTAACCCCAACCCTACACCTTACCCTAACCCATACCCTAATCATAACCCATACACTAACACTAACTCGTGCCCTAACACCTACCCTAACCCTACCCCTAACCCTAACCCTAACTCTAACCCTAACACTAACCCTAAACTTTACCATTTGTTAACCATAACCCTAGCCCCAAACCTAAACCTAACTACAACCCTACTCCTTACCCTAACACGTACACTAATCTTAACCAGTACACTAACACTAACCCAATACCGCACATGTACTTTGACAAAAAGACATTTCCGTATGCTCAGCTGTAACCTAAACCTTACCCATTCACTAAACTTAACCCTACCCCTAACACTAAACATAACGCCAACCCTACCAATTACCCTAACCCGTACCCGAATCCTAACCTGTAAACCCACACTAACCCCTGCCCTAACACGTACCCTGACCCTAACAATTTTCCGTAACCTCACCTGTACCCTACACCTTACCATTCGCTAACCCTAACCCTAGCCCTAAGCCTAGACCAAACCCCAACCGTACACCTTACCCTAACCCGTATGCTAATCCTAAGCCATACACTAACACTGACACGTGTCCTAACACATACACTAACCCTAACACTTTTCTGTACCATCACCTGTACCCTAAACCTGACATTTCGCTAACCCTAACCCTAGCCATAAAACTAACCCTAACCCCAACCCTAAACCTTACCCAAACCGTACCCTAATTCTAACCAGTATACTAATACTAAGCCAGGTCCCGACACGTACCCTGACCCTAACACTTTTCCGTACCCTCACCTGTACCCTAAACCTTACCCATTCGCTAACCCTATCCCTAGCCCTAGCCCTAGCCCTAACACTAGCCGCAACCCTACCCCTTACCCTAACCCGTACCCTAATCCCAACCCATACACTAACATTAACCCATGCCCTAACACGTACCCTGACCCTAACACTTTTCCGTATCCTCTCCTGTACCTTAAATCTTACCGTTCGCTAACCCTAACCCTAGCCCTAAACATAACTCTCACACCAACCTCACAGCATACCCTAACCCGTACACTAAACTTAACCCGTACAAAAAAAACTAACCCATGCCCTCACATGTACTTTGATGGTAACACGTTTCTGTACGCTCCCATGTACCATAAACCATACCCGTTTGCTAACTCTAACCCTAACCATAACAACAACCCTACCCATTTCCCTAACCTGTACCCTAATCCTTACCCGTACACTAACACTAATCCATGCCCTAACACGTACCCTGACCCTAACACTTTTCCATACCCACTCCTGTACCCTAAATCTTACCATTCACTAACCCTAACCCTATGTCTAAACCTAACCCTAACCCCAACCCTACACCTAACCCTAACACGTACCCTAATCCGAATCCGTACACTAACACTAACCTGTGCCCTAACATGAACCCTGACCCTAACTCGTTTCCATAAGCTCACCTGTACCCTAAATGTTACCTATTCGCTAACCCTAACCCCAACCCTACACCTAAACATAACCCCAACCCTACACCTTTCCCTAACACATACCCTAATCCTAACCCGTACACTAACACTAACCCGTGCCCTAACACGTACCCTGACCCTAACACTTTTCCGTATCCTCTCCAGTACCCTAAATCTTACCGTTCGCTAAACCTAGCCCTTTCCCTAAACATAACGGTAACACCAACCTTGCACCGTATCCTAACCCATACACTAATCTTACCCCGTACACCAAAATGAAGCAATGCCCTCACATGTACTTTGACACTAACACGTTTCCGTACCCTCCTGTGTACCGTAAACCTTACCTGTTCGCTAACACTAACCCTAGGTCTAAGCCTAACACTATCCACAACCCTACACAAAATCCTAACCCGTACCCTAATCCTAATCCGTACAATAACACTAACCTGTGCCCTAACACCAAGCCTGACCCTAACTCGTTTCCATATGCTTACCTGTACCCTGAATATTACCTATTCGCTAACCCTAACCCTAACCCTAAACCTAACCCTAACCCCAATCCTACACCTTACCCTAATCCGTACTGTAATCCTAACCCGTACCCTAATACTAATCCGTGCCCTGACACATACATGGACCATAACACTTTTCTGTAACCTCACCTGTACCCTAAACCCTACATTTCGCCAACACTAACCCTAGCCCTAAAGCTAAATCTAACTCCAACCCTACACCTTACCCTAACACGTACACTAATCTTAACCCGTACACTAACACTGACCCATTCCCGCAAATGTATTTTGACCCTAAAACATTTCCGTACCCTCCCCTGTAACCTAAACCTTACCCGGTCGCTAACCCTAACCCTAGCTCTAAATCTAACCCTAACGCCAACCCTACATCTTACCCTAACCCATACCCTAATCCTAAACCGTACACTAACACTAACCAGTGCCCTGAAACGTACCCTGACCCTAACACTTTTCCATACCCTCACCTGCACGCTAAACGTAATCATTAGGTTACACTAAGTGTAGACTTAAACCTAACCCTAACACCAACGCTACTCCCTATTCTAACCCATACCCTATATTTAACCACTACACTAACACTAACCCATGCCCTCACACGTACTTTGACACTAAAACGTCTCCATACATTCACATGTACCATAAGCCTTAACCGTTCACTAAACCTATCCCTAAACCTAACACCAACCCTAACCATTACCCTAACCCATACCCTAATCCTAACCATACATTAACACTAACACGTTTCCTAACACATAACCTGACCCAAACGCTTTTCCGTACCCTCAACTGTACCCTAAAACTTACCCGTTCACTAACCCTAAGCCTAGCCCTAAACCTAACCCTAACCCCAACCCCACACCTTACCCTAAACTGTACGCTAATCCTGACACGTGCACTAACACTAACAGGTGTCCTAACACATACCCTGACTCTAAAAGTTTTCCGTACCCTCACCTGTACCCTAAACCTTACTGGTTCACTAACCGTAACCCCAGCCGTAAACATAACGCTAACACCAACCCTACACCATACCCAACCTGTACACTAATCTTGACCCGTACACCAAAATTATGCAATGCCATCACATGTACTTTGACACTAACACGTTTCTGTACACTAGTGTACCATAAAACTTACCTGTTCTCTAACTCTAACCCTAGCCCTAAACTTAACCCTAACGCCAACCCTACACATTACCCTAACACGTAACCTAATCCTAACCCATACACTAACACTACACGTGCCCTAACAAGTACCCTGACTGTAACAGTTTTCCGTACACTCACCTGTACCCTAAACCATACCGTTTGCTATCCTTAACCCTAGACCTAAACGAAAAGCTAACGCCATCCCTAAACCTTACCCTAACGCATACCCAATCCTAACAAGTACACTAACACTAATCCGTGCCTTAACACTTACCCTGACCCTAACGCTTTTCCATACCCACACCTGAACCCTAAACCCTACCATTCACTAACCCTAACCCTAGGTCTAAACCTAACCCTAAACCCAACCCCAACCCTACACCTAACCCTAACATGTACCCTAATCCTAATCCTTAAACTAACACTAAGCTGTGCCCTAACACGAACCCTGACCCTAACGCATTTGCATACGCTCACCTGTACTCTAATGTTACCTATTCGCTAACCCTAACACTAGCCCTAAACCTAAACCTAACCCCAACCCTACACCTTACCCTAACCCATACCCTAATCATAACCCATACACTAACACTAACTCGTGCCCTAACACCTACCCTAACCCTACCCCTAACCCTAACCCTAACTCTAACCCTAACACTAACCCTAAACTTTACCATTTGTTAACCATAACCCTAGCCCCAAACCTAAACCTAACTACAACCCTACTCCTTACCCTAACACGTACACTAATCTTAACCAGTACACTAACACTAACCCAATACCGCACATGTACTTTGACAAAAAGACATTTCCGTATGCTCAGCTGTAACCTAAACCTTACCCATTCACTAAACTTAACCCTACCCCTAACACTAAACATAACGCCAACCCTACCAATTACCCTAACCCGTACCCGAATCCTAACCTGTAAACCCACACTAACCCCTGCCCTAACACGTACCCTGACCCTAACAATTTTCCGTAACCTCACCTGTACCCTACACCTTACCATTCGCTAACCCTAACCCTAGCCCTAAGCCTAGACCAAACCCCAACCGTACACCTTACCCTAACCCGTATGCTAATCCTAAGCCATACACTAACACTGACACGTGTCCTAACACATACACTAACCCTAACACTTTTCTGTACCATCACCTGTACCCTAAACCTGACATTTCGCTAACCCTAACCCTAGCCATAAAACTAACCCTAACCCCAACCCTAAACCTTACCCAAACCGTACCCTAATTCTAACCAGTATACTAATACTAAGCCAGGTCCCGACACGTACCCTGACCCTAACACTTTTCCGTACCCTCACCTGTACCCTAAACCTTACCCATTCGCTAACCCTATCCCTAGCCCTAGCCCTAGCCCTAACACTAGCCCCAACCCTACCCCTTACCCTAACCCGTACCCTAATCCCAACCCATACACTAACATTAACCCATGCCCTAACACGTACCCTGACCCTAACACTTTTCCGTATCCTCTCCTGTACCTTAAATCTTACCGTTCGCTAACCCTAACCCTAGCCCTAAACATAACTCTCACACCAACCTCACAGCATACCCTAACCCGTACACTAAACTTAACCCGTACAAAAAAAACTAACCCATGCCCTCACATGTACTTTGATGGTAACACGTTTCTGTACGCTCCCATGTACCATAAACCATACCCGTTTGCTAACTCTAACCCTAACCATAACAACAACCCTACCCATTTCCCTAACCTGTACCCTAATCCTTACCCGTACACTAACACTAATCCATGCCCTAACACGTACCGTGACCCTAACACTTTTCCATACCCACTCCTGTACCCTAAATCTTACCATTCACTAACCCTAACCCTATGTCTAAACCTAACCCTAACCCCAACCCTACACCTAACCCTAACACGTACCCTAATCCGAATCCGTACACTAACACTAACCTGTGCCCTAACATGAACCCTGACCCTAACTCGTTTCCATAAGCTCACCTGTACCCTAAATGTTACCTATTCGCTAACCCTAACCCCAACCCTACACCTAAACATAACCCCAACCCTACACCTTTCCCTAACACATACCCTAATCCTAACCCGTACACTAACACTAACCCGTGCCCTAACACGTACCCTGACCCTAACACTTTTCCGTATCCTCTCCAGTACCCTAAATCTTACCGTTCGCTAAACCTAGCCCTTTCCCTAAACATAACGGTAACACCAACCTTGCACCGTATCCTAACCCATACACTAATCTTACCCCGTACACCAAAATGAAGCAATGCCCTCACATGTACTTTGACACTAACACGTTTCCGTACCCTCCTGTGTACCGTAAACCTTACCTGTTCGCTAACACTAACCCTAGGTCTAAGCCTAACACTATCCACAACCCTACACAAAATCCTAACCCGTACCCTAATCCTAATCCGTACAATAACACTAACCTGTGCCCTAACACCAAGCCTGACCCTAACTCGTTTCCATATGCTTACCTGTACCCTGAATATTACCTATTCGCTAACCCTAACCCTAACCCTAAACCTAACCCTAACCCCAATCCTACACCTTACCCTAATCCGTACTGTAATCCTAACCCGTACCCTAATACTAATCCGTGCCCTGACACATACATGGACCATAACACTTTTCTGTAACCTCACCTGTACCCTAAACCCTACATTTCGCCAACACTAACCCTAGCCCTAAAGCTAAATCTAACTCCAACCCTACACCTTACCCTAACACGTACACTAATCTTAACCCGTACACTAACACTGACCCATTCCCGCAAATGTATTTTGACCCTAAAACATTTCCGTACCCTCCCCTGTAACCTAAACCTTACCCGGTCGCTAACCCTAACCCTAGCTCTAAATCTAACCCTAACGCCAACCCTACATCTTACCCTAACCCATACCCTAATCCTAAACCGTACACTAACACTAACCAGTGCCCTGAAACGTACCCTGACCCTAACACTTTTCCATACCCTCACCTGCACGCTAAACGTAATCATTAGGTTACACTAAGTGTAGACTTAAACCTAACCCTAACACCAACGCTACTCCCTATTCTAACCCATACCCTATATTTAACCACTACACTAACACTAACCCATGCCCTCACACGTACTTTGACACTAAAACGTCTCCATACATTCACATGTACCATAAGCCTTAACCGTTCACTAAACCTATCCCTAAACCTAACACCAACCCTAACCATTACCCTAACCCATACCCTAATCCTAACCATACATTAACACTAACACGTTTCCTAACACATAACCTGACCCAAACGCTTTTCCGTACCCTCAACTGTACCCTAAAACTTACCCGTTCACTAACCCTAAGCCTAGCCCTAAACCTAACCCTAACCCCAACCCCACACCTTACCCTAAACTGTACGCTAATCCTGACACGTGCACTAACACTAACAGGTGTCCTAACACATACCCTGACTCTAAAAGTTTTCCGTACCCTCACCTGTACCCTAAACCTTACTGGTTCACTAACCGTAACCCCAGCCGTAAACATAACGCTAACACCAACCCTACACCATACCCAACCTGTACACTAATCTTGACCCGTACACCAAAATTATGCAATGCCATCACATGTACTTTGACACTAACACGTTTCTGTACACTAGTGTACCATAAAACTTACCTGTTCGCTAACTCTAACCCTAGCCCTAAACTTAACCCTAACGCCAACCCTACACATTACCCTAACACGTAACCTAATCCTAACCCATACACTAACACTACACGTGCCCTAACAAGTACCCTGACTGTAACAGTTTTCCGTACACTCACCTGTACCCTAAACCATACCGTTTGCTATCCTTAACCCTAGACCTAAACGTAAAGCTAACGCCATCCCTAAACCTTACCCTAACGCATACCCAATCCTAACAAGTACACTAACACTAATCCGTGCCTTAACACTTACCCTGACCCTAACGCTTTTCCATACCCACACCTGAACCCTAAACCCTACCATTCACTAACCCTAACCCTAGGTCTAAACCTAACCCTAAACCCAACCCCAACCCTACACCTAACCCTAACATGTACCCTAATCCTAATCCTTAAACTAACACTAAGCTGTGCCCTAACACGAACCCTGACCCTAAAGCATTTCCATACGCTCACCTGTACTCTAATGTTACCTATTCGCTAACCCTAACACTAGCCCTAAACCTAAACCTAACCCCAACCCTACACCTTACCCTGACCCATACCCTAATCATAACCCATACACTAACACTAACTCGTGCCCTAACACCTACCCTAACCCTACCCCTAACCCTAACCCTAACTCTAACCCTAACACTAACCCTAAACTTTACCATTTGTTAACCATAACCCTAGCCCCAAACCTAAACCTAACTACAACCCTACTCCTTACCCTAACACGTACACTAATCTTAACCAGTACACTAACACTAACCCAATACCGCACATGTATTTTGACAAAAAGACATTTCCGTATGCTCAGCTGTAACCTAAACCTTACCCATTCACTAAACTTAACCCTACCCCTAACACTAACCATAACGCCAACCCTACCAATTACCCTAACCCGTACCCTAATCCTAACCTGTAAACCCACACTAACCCCTGCCCTAACACGTACCCTGACCCTAACAATTTTCCGTAACCTCACCTGTACCCTACACCTTACCATTCGCTAACCCTAACCCTAGCCCTAAGCCTAGACCAAACCGCAACCGTACACCTTACCCTAACCCGTATGCTAATCCTAAGCCATACACTAACACTGACACGTGTCCTAACACATACACTAACCCTAACACTTTTCTGTACCATCACCTGTACCCTAAACCTGACATTTCGCTAACCCTAACCCTAGCCATAAAGCTAACCCTAACCGCAACCCTAAACCTTACCCAAACCGTACCCTAATTCTAACCAGTATACTAATACTAAGCCATGTCCTGACACGTACCCTGACCCTAACACTTTTCCGTACCCTCACCTGTACCCTAAACCTTACCCATTCGCTAACCCTATCCCTAGCCCTAGCCCTAGCCCTAACACTAACCCCAACCCTACCCCTTACCCTAACCCGTACCCTAATCCCAACCCATACACTAACATTAACCCATGCCCTAACACGTACCCTGACCCTAACACTTTTCCGTATCCTCTCCTGTACCTTAAATCTTACCGTTCGCTAACCCTAACCCTAGCCCTAAACATAACTCTCACACCAACCTCACAGCATACCCTAACCCGTACACTAAACTTAACCCGTACAAAAAAAACTAACCCATGCCCTCACATGTACTTTGATGGTAACACGTTTCTGTTCGCTCCCATGTACCGTAAACCATACCCGTTTGCTAACTCTAACCCTAACCATAACAACAACCCTACCCATTTCCCTAACCTGTACCCTAATCCTTACCCGTACACTAACACTAATCCATGCCCTAACACGTACCCTGACCCTAACACTTTTCCATACCCACTCCTGTACCCTAAATCTTACCATTCACTAACCCTAACCCTATGTCTAAACCTAACCCTAACCCCAACCCTACACCTAACCCTAACACGTACCCTAATCCGAATCCGTACACTAACACTAACCTGTGCCCTAACATGAACCCTGACCCTAACTCGTTTCCATAAGCTCACCTTTACCCTAAATGTTACCTATTCGCTAACCCTAACCCCAATCCTACACCTAAACATAACCCCAACCCTACACCTTTCCCTAACCCATACCCTAATCCTAACCCGTACACTAACACTAACCCGTGCCCTAACACGTACCCTGACCCTAACACTTTTCCGTATCCTCTCCAGTACCCTAAATCATACCGTTCGCTAAACCTAGCCCTTTCCCTAAACATAACGGTAACACCAACCTTGCACCGTATCCTAACCCATACACTAATCTTACCCCGTACACCAAAATGAAGCAATGCCCTCACATGTACTTTGACACTAACACGTTTCCGTACCCTCCTGTGTACCGTAAACCTTACCTGTTCGCTAACACTAACCCTAGGTCTAAGCCTAACACTATCCACAACCCTACACAAAATCCTAACCCGTACCCTAATCCTAATCCGCACAATAACACTAACCTGTGCCTTAACACCAAGCCTGACCCTAACTCGTTTCCATATGCTTACCTGTACCCTGAATATTACCTATTCGCTAACCCTAACCCTAACCCTAAACCTAACCCTAACCCCAATCCTACACCTTACCCTAATCCGTACTGTAATCCTAACCCGTACCCTAATACTAATCCGTGCCCTAACACATACATAGACCATAACACTTTTCTGTAACCTCACCTGTACCCTAAACCCTACATTTCGCCAACACTAACCCTAGCCCTAAAGCTAAATCTAACTCCAACCCTACACCTTACCCTAACACGTACACTAATCTTAACCCGTACACTAACACTGACCCATTCCCGCAAATGTATTTTGACCCGAAAACATTTCCGTACCCTCCCCTGTAACCTAAACCTTACCCGGTCGCTAACCCTAACCCTAGCTCTAAATCTAACCCTAACGCCAATCCTACATCTTACCCTAACCCATACCCTAATCCTAAACCGCACACTAACACTAACCAGTGCCCTGAAACGTACCCTGACCCTAACACTTTTCCATACCCTCACCTGCACGCTAAACGTAATCATTAGGTAACACAAAGTGTAGACTTAAACCTAACCCTAACACCAACGCTACTCCCTATTCTAACCCATACCCTATATTTAACCCCTACACTAACACTAACCCATGCCCTCACACGTACTTTGACACTAAAACGTCTCCATACACTCACATGTACCATAAGCCTTAACCGTTCACTAAACCTATCCCTAACCCTAACACCAACCGTAACCATTACCCTAACCCATACCCTAATCCTAACCATACATTAACACTAACACGTTTCCTAACACATAACCTGACCCAAACGCTTTTCCGTACCCTCAACTGTACCCTAAAACTTACCCGTTCACTAACCCTAAGCCTAGCCCTAAACCTAACCCTAACCCCAACCCCACACCTTACCCTAAACTGTACGCTAATCCTGACACGTGCACTAACACTAACAGGTGTCCTAACACATACCCTGACTCTAAAAGTTTTCCGTACCCTCACCTGTACCCTAAACCTTACTTGTTCACTAACCGTAACCCTAGCCCTAAACATAACGCTAACACTAACCCTACACCATACCCTAACCTGTACACTAATCTTGACCCGTACACCAAAATTATGCAATGCCATCACATGTACTTTGACACTAACACGTTTCTGTACACTAGTGTACCATAAAACTTACCTGTTCGCTAACTCTAACCCTAGCCCTAAACTTAACCCTAACGCCAACCCTACACATTATCCTAACACGTAACCTAATCCTAACCCATACACTAACACTACACGTGCCCTAACAAGTACCCTGACTGTAACAGTTTTCCGTACACTCACCTGTACCCTAAACCATACCGTTTGCTATCCTTAACCCTAGACCTAAACGTAAAGCTAACGCCATCCCTAAACCTTACCCTAACGCATACCCAATCCTAACAAGTACACTAACACTAATCCGTGCCTTAACACTTACCCTGACCCTAACACTTTTCCATACCCACACCTGAACCCTAAACCCTACCATTCACTAACCCTAACCCTAGGTCTAAACCTAACCCTAAACCCAACCCCAACCCTACACCTAACCCTAACATGTACCCTAATCCTAATCCTTAAACTAACACTAAGCTGTGCCCTAACACGAACCCTGACCCTAACGCGTTTCCATACGCTCACCTGTACTCTAATGTTACCTATTCGCTAACCCTAACACTAGCCCTAAACCTAAACCTAACCCCAACCCTACACCTTACCCTAACCCATACCCTAATCATAACCCATACACTAACACTAACTCGTGCCCTAACACCTACCCTAACCCTACCCCTAACCCTAACCCTAACTCTAACCCTAACACTAACCCTAAACTTTACCATTTGTTAACCATAACCGTAGCCCCAATCCTAAACCTAACTACAACCCTACTCCTTACCCTAACACGTACACTAATCTTAACCAGTACACTAACACTAACCCAATACCGCACATGTACTTTGACAAAAAGACATTTCCGTATGCTCAGCTGTAACCTAAACCTTACCCGTTCACTAAACTTAACCCTACCCCTAACACTAACCATAACGCCAACCCTACCAATTACCCTAACCCGTACCCTAATCCTAACCTGTAAACCCACACTAACCCCTGCCCTAACACGTACCCTGACCCTAACAATTTTCCGTAACCTCACCTGTACCCTACACCTTACCGTTCGCTAACCCTAACCCTAGCCCTAAGCCTAGACCAAACCCCAACCGTACACCTTACCCTAACCCGTATGCTAATCCTAAGCCATACACTAACACTGACACGTGTCCTAACACATACACTAACCCTAACACTTTTCTGTACCATCACCTGTACCCTAAACCTGACATTTCGCTAACCCTAACACTAGCCATAAAACTAACCCTAACCCCAACCCTAAACCTTACCCAAACCGTACCCTAATTCTAACCAGTATACTAATACTAAGCCATGTCCCGACACGTACCCTGACCCTAACACTTTTCCGTACCCTCACCTGTACCCTAAACCTTACCCATTCGCTAACCATATCCCTATCCCTAGCCCTAGCCCTAACACTAACCCCAGCCCTACACCTTACCCTAACCCGTACCCTAATCCCAAACCATACACTAACATTAACCCATGCCCTAACACGTACCCTGACCCTAACACTTTTCCGTATCCTCTCCTGTACCTTAAATCTTACCGTTCGCTAACCCTAACACTAGCCCTAAACATAACTCTCACACCAAGCTCACAGCATACCCTAACCCGTACACTAAACTAAACCCGTACAAAAAAAACTAACCCATGCCCTCACATGTACTTTGATGGTAACACGTTTCCGTATGCTCCCATGTACCGTAAACCATACCCGTTTGCTAACTCTAACCCTAACCATAACAACAACCCTACCCATTTCCCTAACCTGTACCCTAATCCTTACCCGTACACTAACACTAATCCATGCCCTAACACGTACCTTGACCCTAACACTTTTCCATACCCACTCCTGTACCCTAAATCTTACCATTCACTAACCCTAACCCTATGTCTAAACCTAACCCTAACCCCAACCCTACACCTAACCCTAACACGTACCCTAATCCGAATCCGTACACTAACACTAACCTGTGCCCTAACATGAACCCTGACCCTAACTCGTTTCCATAAGCTCACCTGTACCCTAAATGTTACCTATTCGCTAACCCTAACCCCAACCCTACACCTAAACATAACCCCAACCCTACACCTTTCCCTAACCCATACCCTAATCCTAACCCGTACACTAACACTAACCCGTGCCCTAACACGTACCCTGACCCTAACACTTTTCCGTATCCTCTCCAGTACCCTAAATCTTACCGTTCGCTAAACCTAGCCCTTTCACTAAACATAACGGTAACACCAACCTTGCACCGTATCCTAACCCATACACTAATCTTACCCCGTACACCAAAATGAAGCAATGCCCTCACATGTACTTTGACACTAACACGTTTCCGTACCCTCCTGTGTACCGACAACCTTACCTGTTCGCTAACACTAACCCTAGGTCTAAGCCTAACACTATCCACAACCCTACAGAAAATCCTAACCCGTACCCTAATCCTAATCCGTACAATAACACTAACCTGTGCCCTAACACCAAGCCTGACCCTAACTCGTTTCCATATGCTTACCTGTACCCTGAATATTACCTATTCGCTAACCCTATCCCTAACCCTAAACCTAACCCTAACCCCAATCCTACACCTTACCCTAATCCGTACTGTAATCCTAACCCGTACCCTAATACTAATCCGTGCCCTGACACATACATGGACCATAACACTTTTCTGTAACCTCACCTGTACCCTAAACCCTACATTTCGCCAACACTAACGCTAGCCCTAAAGCTAAATCTAACTCCAACCCTACACCTTACCCTAACACGTACACTAATCTTAACCCGTACACTAACACTGACCCATTCCCGCAAATGTATTTTGACCCTAAAACATTTCCGTACCCTCCCCTGTAACCTAAAACTTACCCGGTCGCTAACCCTAACCCTAGCTCTAAATCTAACCCTAACGCCAACCCTACATCTTACCCTAACCTATACCCTCATCCTAAACCGTACACTAACACTAACCAGTGCCCTGAAACGTACCCTGACCCTAACACTTTTCCATACCCTCACCTGCACGCTAAACGTAATCATTAGGTAACACTAAGTGTAGACTTAAACCTAACCCTAACACCAACGCTACTCCCTATTCTAACCCGTACCCTATATTTAACCCCTACACTAACACTAACCCATGCCCTCACACGTACTTTGACACTAAAACGTCTCCATACATTCACATGTACCATAAGCCTTAACCGTTCACTAAACCTATCCCTAACCCTAACGCCAACCCTAACCATTACCCTAACCCATACCCTAATCCTAAACATACATTAACACTGACACGTTTCCTAACACATAACCTGACTCAAACGCTTTTCCGTACCCTCAACTGTACCCTAAAACTTACCCGTTCACTAACCCTAAGCCTAGCCCTAAACCTAACCCTAACCCCAACCCCACACCTTACCCTAAACTGTACGCTAATTCTGACACGTGCACTAACACTAACAGGTGTCCTAACACATACCCTGACTCTAAAAGTTTTCCGTACCCTCACCTGTACCCTAAACCTTACTGGTTCACTAACCGTAACCCTAGCCGTAAACATAACGCTAACACCAACCCTACACCATACCCTAACCCGTACAGTAATCTTGACCCGTACACCAAAATTATGCAATGCCATCACATGTACTTTGACACTAACACGTTTCTGTACACTAGTGTACCATAAAACTTACCTGTTCGCTAACTCTAACCCTAGCCCTAAACTTAACCCTAACGCCAACCCTACACATTACCCTAACACGTAACCTAATCCTAACCCATACACTAACACTACACGTGCCCTAACAAGTACCCTGACTGTAACAGTTTTCCTTACACTCACCTGTACCCTAAACCATACCGTTTGCTATCCTTAACCCTAGACCTAAACGTAAAGCTAACGCCATCCCTAAACCTTACCCTAACGCGTACCCAATCCTAACAAGTACACTAACACTAATCCGTGCCTTAACACTTACCCTGACCCTAACGCTTTTCCATACTCACACCTGAACCATAAACCCTACCTTTCACTAACCCTAACCCTAGGTCTAAACCTAACCCTAAACCCAACCCCAACCCTACACCTAACCCTAACATGTACCCTAATCCTAATCCTTAAACTAACACTAAGCTGTGCCCTAACACGAACCCTGACCCTAACGCGTTTCCATACGCTCACCTGTACTCTAATGTTACCTATTCGCTAACCCTAACACTAGCCCTAAACCTAAACCTAACCCCAACCCTACACCTTACCCTAACCCATACCCTAATCATAACCCATACACTAACACTAACTCGTGCCCTAACACCTACCCTAACCCTACCCCTAACCCTAACCCTAACTCTAACCCTAACACTAACCCTAAACTTTACCATTTGTTAACCGTAACCGTAGCCCCAAACCTAAACCTAACTACAACCCTACTCCTTACCCTAACACGTACACTAATCTTAACCAGTACACTAACACTAACCCAATACCGCACATGTACTTTGACAAAAAGACATTTCCGTATGCTCAGCTGTAACCTAAACCTTACCCGTTCACTAAACTTAACCCTACCCCTAACACTAACCATAACGCCAACCCTACCAATTACCCTAACCCGTACCCTAATCCTAACCTGTAAACCCACACTAACCCCTGCCCTAACACGTACCCTGACCCTAACAATTTTCCGTAACCTCACCTGTACCCTACACCTTACCGTTCGCTAACCCAAACCCTAGCCCTAAGCCTAGACCAAACCCCAACCGTACACCTTACCCTAACCCGTATGCTAATCCTAAGCCATACACTAACACTGACACGTGTCCTAACAGATACACTAAGCCTAACACTTTTCTGTACCATCACCTGTACCCTAAACCTGACATTTCGCTAACCCTAACACTAGCCATAAAACTAACCCTAACCCCAACCCTAAACCTTACCCAAACCGTACCCTAATTCTAACCAGTATACTAATACTAAGCCATGTCCCGACACGTACCCTGACCCTAACACTTTTCCGTACCCTCACCTGTACCCTAAACCTTACCCATTCGCTAACCCTATCCCTAGCCCTAGCCCTAGCCCTAACACTAACCCCAACCATACACCTTATCCTAACCCGTACCCTAATCCCAAACCATACACTAACATTAACCCATGCCCAAACACGTACCCTGACCCTAACACTTTTCCGTATCCTCTCCTGTACCTTAAATCTTACCGTTCGCTAACCCTAACACTAGCCCTAAACATAACTCTCACACCAAGCTCACAGCATACCCTAACCCGTACACTAAACTTAACCCGTACAAAAAAAAATAACCCATGCCCTCACATGTACTTTGATGGTAACACGTTTCCGTACGCTCCCATGTACCGTAAACCATACCCGTTTGCTAACTCTAACCCTAACCATAACAACAACCCTACCCATTTCCCTAACCTGTACCCTAATCCTTACCCGTACACTAACACTAATCCATGCCCTAACACGTACCCTGACCCTAACACTTTTCCATACCCACTCCTGTACCCTAAATCTTACCATTCACTAACCCTAACCCTATGTCTAAACCTAACCCTAACCCCAACCCTACACCTAACCCTAACACGTACCCTAATCCGAATCCGTACACTAACACTAACCTGTGCCCTAACATGAACCCTGACCCTAACTCGTTTCCATAAACTCACCTGTACCCTAAATGTTACCTATTCGCTAACCCTAACCCCAACCCTACACCTAAACATAACCCCAACCCTACACCTTTCCCTAACCCATACCCTAATCCTAACCCGTACACTAACACTAACCCGTGCCCTAACACGTACCCTGACCCTAACACTTTTCCGTATCCTCTCCAGTACCCTAAATCTTACCGTTCGCTAAACCTAGCCCTTTCCCTAAACATAACGGTAACACCAACCTTGCACCGTATCCTAACCCATACAGTAATCTTACCCCGTACACCAAAATGAAGCAATGCCCTCACATGTACTTTGACACTAACACGTTTCCGTACCCTCCTGTGTACCGTAAACCTTACCTGTTCGCTAACACTAACCCTAGGTCTAAGCCTAACACTATCCACAACCCTACACAAAATCCTAACCCGTACCCTAATCCTAATCCGTACAATAACACTAACCTGTGCCCTAACACCAAGCCTGACCCTAACTCGTTTCCATATGCTTACCTGTACCCTGAATATTACCTATTCGCTAACCCTAACCCTAACCCTAAACCTAACCCTAACCCCAATCCTACACCTTACCCTAATCCGTACTGTAATCCTAACCCGTACCCTAATACTAATCCGTGCCCTGACACATACATGGACCATAACACTTTTCTGTAACCTCACCTGTACCCTAAACCCTACATTTCGCCAACACTAACCCTAGCCCTAAAGCTAAATCTAACTCCAACCCTACACCTTACCCTAACACGTACACTAATCTTAACCCGTACACTAACACTGACCCATTCCCGCAAATGTATTTTGACCCTAAAACATTTCCGTACCCTCCCCTGTAACCTAAACCTTACCCGGTCGCTAACCCTAACCCTAGCTCTAAATCTAACCCTAACGCCAACCCTACATCTTACCCTAACCCATACCCTAATCCTAAACCGTACACTAACACTAACCAGTGCCCTGAAACGTACCCTGACCCTAACACTTTTCCATACCTTCACCTGCACGCTAAACGTAATCATTAGGTAACACTAAGTATAGACTTAAACCTAACCCTAACACCAACCCTACTCCCTCTTCTAACCCGTACCCTATATTTAACCCCTACACTAACACTAACCCATGCCCTCACACGTACTTTGACACTAAAACGTCTCCATACATTCACATGTACCATAAGCCTTAACCGTTCACTAAACCTATCCCTAACCCTAACGCCAACCCTAACCATTACCCTAACCCATACCCTAATCCTAACCATACATTAACACTAACACGTTTCCTAACACATAACCTGACCCAAACGCTTTTCCGTACCCTCAACTGTACCCTAAAACTTACCCGTTCACTAACCCTAAGCCTAGCCCTAAACCTAACCCTAACCCCAACCCCACACCTTACCCTAAACTGTACGCTAATCCTGACACGTACACTAACACTAACAGGTGTCCTAACACATACCCTGACTCTAAAAGTTTTCCGTACCCTCACCTGTACCCTAAACCTTACTGGTTCACTAACCGTAACCCTAGCCGTAAACATAACGCTAACACCAACCCTACACCATACCCTAACCCGTACACTAATCTTGACCCGTACACCAAAATTATGCAATGCCATCACATGTACTTTGACACTAACACGTTTCTGCACACTAGTGTACCATAAAACTTACCTGTTCGCTAACTCTAACCCTAGCCCTAAACTTAACCCTAACGCCAACCCTACACATTACCCTAACACGTAACCTAATCCTAACCCATACACTAACACTACACGTGCCCTAACAAGTACCCTGACTGTAACAGTTTTCCGTACACTCACCTGTACCCTAAACCATACCGTTTGCTATCCTTAACCCTAGACCTAAACGTAAAGCTAACGCCATCCCTAAACCTTACCCTAACGCGTACCCAATCCTAACAAGTACACTAACACTAATCCGTGCCTTAACACTTACCCTGACCCTAACGCTTTTCCATACTCACACCTGAACCCTAAACCCTACCATTCACTAACCCTAACCCTAGGTCTAAACCTAACCCTAAACCCAACCCCAACCCTACACCTAACCCTAACATGTACCCTAATCCTAATCCTTAAACTAACACTAAGCTGTGCCCTAACACGAACCCTGACCCTAACGCGTTTCCATACGCTCACCTGTACTCTAATGTTACCTATTCGCTAACCCTAACACTAGCCCTAAACCTAAACCTAACCCCAACCCTACACCTTACCCTAACCCATACCCTAATCATAACCCATACACTAACACTAACTCGTGCCCTAACACCTACCCTAACCCTACCCCTAACCCTAACCCTAACACTAACCCTAACACTAACCCTAAACTTTACCATTTGTTAACCATTACCCTAGCCCTAAACCTAAACCTAACTACAACCCTACTCCTTACCCTAACACGTACACTAATCTTAACCAGTACACTAACACTAACCCAATACCGCACATGTACTTTGACAAAAAGACATTTCCGTATGCTCAGCTGTAACCTAAACCTTACCCGTTCACTAAACTTAACCCTACCCCTAACACTAACCATAACGCCAACCCTACCAATTACCCTAACCCGTACCCTAATCCTAACCTGTAAACCCACACTAACCCCTGCCCTAACACGTACCCTGACCCTAACAATTTTCCGTAACCTCACCTGTACCCTACATCTTACCGTTCGCTAACCCTAACCCTAGCCCTAAGCCTAGACCAAACCCCAACCGTACACCTTACCCTAACCCGTATGCTAATCCTAAGCCATACACTAACACTGACACGTGTCCTAACACATACACTAACCCTAACACTTTTCTGTACCATCACCTGTACCCTAAACCTGACATTTCGCTAACCCTAACCCAGCCATAAAGCTAACCCTAACCCCAACCCTAAACCTTACCCAAACCGTACCCTAATTCTAACCAGTATACTAATACTAAGCCATGTCCTGACACGTACCCTGACCCTAACACTTTTCCGTACCCTCACCTGTACCCTAAACCTTACCCATTCGCTAACCCTATCCCTAGCCCTAGCCCTAGCCCTAACCCTAACCCCAACCCTACCCCTTACCCTAACCCGTACCCTAATCCCAACCCATACACTAACATTAACCCATGCCCTAACACGTACCCTGACCCTAACACTTTTCCGTATCCTCTCCTGTACCTTAAATCTTACCGTTCGCTAACCCTAACCCTAGCCCTAAACATAACTCTCACACCAACCTCACAGCATACCCTAACCCGTACACTAAACTTAACCCGTACAAAGAAAACTAACCCATGCCCTCACATGTACTTTGATGGTAACACGTTTCCGTACGCTCCCATGTACCGTAAACCATACCCGTTTGCTAACTCTAACCCTAACCATAACAACAACCCTACCCATTTCCCTAACCTGTACCCTAATCCTTACCCGTACACTAACACTAAACCATGCCCTAACACGTACCCTGACCCTAACACTTTTCCATACCCACTCCTGTACCCTAAATCTTACCATTCACTAACCCTAACCCTATGTCTAAACCTACCCCTAACCCCAACCCTACACCTAACCCTAACACGTACCCTAATCCGAATCCGTACACTAACACTAACCTGTGCCCTAACATGAACCCTGACCCTAACTCGTTTCCATAAGCTCACCTGTACCCTAAATGTTACCTATTCGCTAACCCTAACCCCAACCCTACACCTAAACATAACCCCAACCCTACACCTTTCCCTAACCCATACCCTAATCCTAACCCGTACACTAACACTAACCCGTGCCCTAACACGTACCCTGACCCTAACACTTTTCCGTATCCTCTCCAGTACCCTAAATCTTACCGTTCGCTAAACCTAGCCCTTTCCCTAAACATAACGGTAACACCAACCTTGCACCGTATCCTAACCCATACACTAATCTTACCCCGTACACCAAAATGAAGCAATGCCCTCACATGTACTTTGACACTAACACGTTTCCGTACCCTCCTGTGTACCGTAAACCTTACCTGTTCGCTAACACTAACCCTAGGTCTAAGCCTAACACTATCCACAACCCTACACAAAATCCTAACCCGTACCCTAATCCTAATCCGTACAATAACACTAACCTGTGCCCTAACACCAAGCCTGACCCTAACTCGTTTCCATATGCTTACCTGCACCCTGAATATTACCTATTCGCTAACCCTAACCCTAACCCTAAACCTAACCCTAACCCCAATCCTACACCTTACCCTAATCCGTACTGTAATCCTAACCCGTACCCTAATACTAATTCGTTCCCTGACACATACATGGACCATAACACTTTTCTGTAACCTCACCTGTACCCTAAACCCTACATTTCGCCAACACTAACCCTAGCCCTAAAGCTAAATCTACCTCCAACCCTACACCTTACCCTAACTCGTACACTAATCTTAACCCGTACACTAACACTGACCCATTCCCGCAAATGTATTTTTACCCTAAAACATTTCCGTACCCTCCCCTGTAACCTAAACCTTACCCGGTCGCTAACCCTAACCCTAGCTCTAAATCTAACCCTAACGCCAACCCTACATCTTACCCTAACCCATACCCTAATCCTAAACCGTACACTAACACTAACCAGTGCCCTGAAACGTACCCTGACCCTAACACTTTTCCATACCCTCACCTGCACGCTAAACGTAATCATTAGGTAACACTAAGTGTAGACTTAAACCTAATCCTAACACCAACGCTACTCCCTATTCTAACCCGTACCCTATATTTAACCCCTACACTAACACTAACCCATGCCCTAACACGTACTTTGACACTAAAACGTCTCCATACATTCACATGTACCATAAGCCTTAACCGTTCACTAAACCTATCCCTAACCCTAACGCCAACCCTAACCATTACCCTAACCCATACCCTAATCCTAACCATACATTAACACTAACACGTTTCCTAACACATAACCTGACCCAAACGCTTTTCCGTACCCTCAACTGTACCCTAAAACTTACCCGTTCACTAACCCTAAGCCTAGCCCTAAACCTAACCCTAACCCCAACCCCACACCTTACCCTAAACTCTACGCTAATCCTGACACGTGCACTAACACTAACAGGTGTCCTAACACATACCCTGACTCTAAAAGTTTTCCGTACCCTCACCTGTACCCTAAACCTTACTGGTTCACTAACCGTAACCCTAGCCCTAAACATAACGCTAAAACCAACCCTACACCATACCCTAACCTGTACACTAATCTTGACCCGTACACCAAAATTATGCAATGCCATCACATGTACTTTGACACTAACACGTTTCTGTACACTAGTGTACCATAAAACTTACCTGTTCGCTAACTCTAACCCTAGCCCTAAACTTAACCCTAACGCCAACCCTACACATTACCCTAACACGTAACCTAATCCTAACCCATACACTAACACTACACGTGCCCTAACAAGTACCCTGACTGTAACAGTTTTCCGTACACTCACCTGTACCCTAAACCATACCGTTTGCTATCCTTAACCCTAGACCTAAACGTAAAGCTAACGCCATCCCTAAACCTTACCCTAACGCGTACACAATCCTAACAAGTACACTAACACTAATCCGTGCCTTAACACTTACCCTGACCCTAACGCTTTTCCATACCCACACCTGAACCCTAAACCTTACCATTCACTAACCCTAACCCTAGGTCTAAACCTAACCCTAAACCCAACCCCAACCCTACACCTAACCCTAACATGTATCCTAATCCTATTCCTTAAAATAACACTAAGCTGTGCCCTAACACGAACCCTGACCCTAACGCGTTTCCATACGCTCACCTGTACTCTAATGTTACCTATTCGCTAACCGTAACACTAGCCCTAAACCTAAACCTAACCCCAACCCTACACCTTACCCTAACCCATACCCTAATCATAAACCATACACTAACACTAACTCGTGCCCTAACACCTACCCTAACCCTACCCCTAACCCTAACCCTAACACTAACCCTAACACTAACCCTAAACTTTACCATTTGTTACCAATAACCCTAGCCCCAAACGTAAACCTAACTACAACCCTACTCCTTACCCTAACACGTACACTAATCTTAACCAGTACACTAACACTAACCCAATACCGCACATGTACTTTGACAAAAAGACATTTCCGTATGCTCAGCTGTAACCTAAACCTTACCCGTTCACTAAACTTAACCCTACCCCTAACACTAACCATAACGCCAACCCTACCAATTACCCTAACCCATACCCTAATCCTAACCTGTAAACCCACACTAACCCCTGCCCTAACACGTACCCTGATCCTAACAATTTTCTGTAACCTCACCTGTACCCTACACCTTACCGTTCGCTAACCCTAACCCTAGCCCTAAGCCTAGACCAAACCCCAACCGTACACCTTACCCTAACCCGTATGCTAATCCTAAGCCATACACTAACACTGACACGTGTCCTAACACATACACTAACCCTAACACTTTTCTGTACCATCACCTGTACCCTAAACCTGACATTTCGCTAACCCTAACCCTAGACATAAAGCTAACCCTAACCCCAACCCTAAACCTTACCCAAACCGTACCCTAATTCTAACCAGTATACTAATACTAAGCCATGTCCCAACACGTACCCTGACCCTAACACTTTTCCGTACCCTCACCTGTACCCTAAACCTAACCCATTCGCTAACCCTATCCCTAGCCCTAGCCCTAGCCCTAACACTAACCCCAACCCTACCCCTTACCCTAACCCGTACCCTAATCCCAACCCATACACTAACATTAACCCATGCCCTAACACGTACCCTGACCCTAACACTTTTCCGTATCCTCTCCTGTACCTTAAATCTTACCGTTCGCTAACCCTAACCCTAGCCCTAAACATAACTCTCACACCAACCTCACAGCATACCCTAACCCGTACACTAAACTTAACCCATACAAAAAAAACTAACCCATGCCCTCACATGTACTTTGATGGTAACACGTTTCCGTACGCTCCCATGTACCGTAAACCATACCCGTTTGCTAACTCTAACCCTAACCATAACAACAACCCTACCCATTTCCCTAACCTGTACCCTAATCCTTACCCGTACACTAACACTAATCCATGCCCTAACACGTACCCTGACCCTAACACTTTTCCATACCCACTCCTGTACCCTAAATCTTACCATTCACTAACCCTAACCCTATGTCTAAACCTAACCCTAACCCCAACCTTACACCTAACCCTAACACGTACCTTAATCCGAATCCGTACACTAACACTAACCTGTGCCCTAACATGAACCCTGACCCTAACTCGTTTCCATAAGCTCACCTGTACCCTAAATGTTACCTATTCGCTAACCCTAACCCCAACCCTACACCTAAACATAACCCCAACCCTACACCTTTCCCTAACCCATACCCTAATCCTAACCCGTACACTAACACTAACCCGTGCCCTAACACGTACCCTGACCCTAACACTTTTCCGTATCCTCTCCAGTACCCTAAATCTTACCGTTCGCTAAACCTAGCCCTTTCCCTAAACATAACGGTAACACCAACCTTGCACCGTATCCTAACCCATACACTAATCTTACCCCGTACACCAAAATGAAGCAATGCCCTCACATGTACTTTGACACTAACACGTTTCCGTACCCTCCTGTGTACCGTAAACCTTACCTGTTCGCTAACACTAACCCTAGGTCTAAGCCTAACACTATCCACAACCCTACACAAAATCCTAACCTGTACCCTAATCCTAATCCGTACAATAACACTAACCTGTGCCCTAACACCAAGCCTGACCCTAACTCGTTTCCATATGCTTACCTGTGCCCTGAATATTACCTATTCGCTAACCCTAACCCTAACCCTAAACCTAACCCTAACCCCAATCCTACACCTTACCCTAATCCGTACTGTAATCCTAACCCGTACCCTAATACTAATCCGTGCCCTGACACATACATGGACCATAACACTTTTCTGTAACCTCACCTGCACCCTAAACCTTACATTTCGCCAACACTAACCCTAGCCCTAAAGCTAAATCTAACTCCAACCCTACACCTTACCCTAACACGTACACTAATCTTAACCGGTACACTAACACTGACCCATTCCCGCAAATGTATTTTGACCCTAAAACATTTCCGTACCCTCCCCTGTAACCTAAACCTTACCCGGTCGCTAACCCTAACCCTAGCTCTAAATCTAACCCTAACGCCAACCCTACATCTTACCCTAATCCATACCCTAATCCTAAACCGTACACTAACACTAACCAGTGCCCTGAAACGTACCCTGACCCTAACACTTTTCCATACCCTCACCTGCACGCTAAACGTAATCATTAGGTAACACTAAGTGTAGACTTAAACCTAACCCTAACACCAACCTTACTCCCTATTCTAACCCGTACCCTATATTTAACCCCTACACTAACACTAACCCATGCCCTCACACGTACTTTGACACTAAAACGTCTCCATACATTCACATGTACCATAAGCCTTAACCGTTCACTAAACCTATCCCTAACCCTTACGCCAACCCTAACCATTACCCTAACCCATACCCTAATCCTAACCATACATTAACACTAACACGTTTCCTAACACATAACCTGACCCAAACGCTTTTCCGTACCCTCAACTGTACCCTAAAACTTACCCGTTCACTAACCCTAAGCCTAGCCCTAAACCTAACCCTAACCCCAACCCCACACCTTACCCTAAACTGTACGCTAATCCTGACACGTACACTGACACTAACAGGTGTCCTAACACATACCCTGACTCTAAAAGTTTTCCGTACCCTCACCTGTACCCTAAACCTTACTTGTTCACTAAACGTAACCCTAGCCCTAAACATAACGCTAACACCAACCCTACACCATACCCTAACCTGTACACTAATCTTGACCCGTACACCAAAATTATGCAATGCCATCACATGTACTTTGACACTAACACGTTTCTGTACACTAGTGTACCATAAAACTTACCTGTTCGCTAACTCTAACCCTAGCCCTAAACTTAACCCTAACGCCAACCCTACACATTACCCTAACACGTAACCTAATCCTAACCCATACACTAACACTACACGTGCCCTAACAAGTACCCTGACTGTAACAGTTTTCCGTATACTCACCTGTACCCTAAACCATACCGTTTGCTATCCTTAACCCTAGACATAAACGTAAAGCTAACCCCATCCCTAAACCTAACCCTAATGCATACCCAATCCTAACAAGTACACTAACACTAATCCGTGCCTTAACACTTACCCTGACCCTAACGCTTTTCCATACCCACACCTGAACCCTAAACCTTACCATTCACTAACCCTAACCCTAGGTCTAAACCTAACCCTAAACCCAACCTCAACCCTACACCTAACCTTAACATGTACCCTAATCCTAATCCTTAAACTAACACTAAGCTGTGCCCTAACACGAACCCTGACCCTAACGCGTTTCCATACACTCACCTGTACTCTAATGTTACCTATTCGCTAACCCTAACACTAGCCCTAAACCTAAACCTAACCCCAACCCTACACCTTACCCTAACCCATACCCTAATCATAACCCATACACTAACACTAACTCGTGCCCTAACACCTACCCTAACCCTACCCCTAACCCTAACCCTAACACTAACCCTAACACTAACCCTAAACTTTACCATTTGTTAACCATAACACTAGCCCCAAACCTAAACCTAACTACAACCCTATTCCTTACCCTAACACGTACACTAATCTTAACCCGTACACTAACACTAACCCAACACCGCACATGTACTTTGACAATAAGACATTTCCGTATGCTCAGCTGTAACCTAAACCTTACCCGTTCACTAAACTTAACCCTACCCCTAACACTAACCATAACGCCAACCCTACCAATTACCCTAACCCATACCCTAATCCTAACCTGTAAACCCACACTAACCCCTGCCCTAACACGTACCCTGACCCTAACAATTTTCCGTAACCTCACCTGTACCCTACACCTTACCGTTCGCTAACCCTAACCCTAGCCCTAAGCCTAGACCAAACCCCAACCGTACACCTTACCCTAACCCGTATGCTAATCCTAAGCCATACACTAACACTGACACGTGTCCTAACACATACACTAACTGTAACACTTTTCTGTACCATCACATGTACCCTAAACCTGACATTTCGCTAACCCTAACCCTAGCCATAAAGCTAACCCTAACCCCAACCCTAAACCTTACCCAAACCGTACCCTAATTCTAACCAGTATACTAATACTAAGCCATGTCCCGACACGTACCCTGACCCTAACACTTTTCTGTACCCTCACCTGTACCCTAAACCTTACCCATTCGCTAACCCTATCCCTATCCCTAGCCCTAGCCCTAACACTAACCCCAACCCTACACCTTACCCTAACCCGTACCCTAATCCCAACCCATACACTAACATTAACCCATGCCCTAACACGTACCCTGACCCTAACACTTTTCCGTATCCTCTCCTGTACCTTAAATCTTACCGTTCGCTAACCCTAACCCTAGCCCTAAACATAACTCTCACACCAACCTCACAGCATACCCTAACCCGTACACTAAACTTAACCCATACAAAAAAAACTAACCCATGCCCTCACATGTACTTTGATGGTAACACGTTTCCGTACGCTCCCATGTACCGTAAACCATACGCGTTTGCTAACTCTAACCCTAACCATAACAACAACCCTACCCATTTCCCTAACCTGTACCCTAATCCTTACCCGTACACTAACACTAATCCATGCCCTAACACATACCCTGACCCTAACACTTTTCCATACCCACTCCTGTACCCTAAATCTTACCATTCACTAACCCTAACCCTATGTCTAAACCTAACCCTAACCCCAACCCTACACCTAACCCTAACACGTACCCTAATCCGAATCCGTACACTAACACTAACCTCTGCCCTAACATGAACCCTGACCCTAACTCGTTTCCATAAGCTCACCTGTACCCTAAATGTTACCTATTCGCTAACCCTAACCCCAACCCTACACCTAAACATAACCCCAACCCTACACCTTTCCCTAACCCATACCCTAATCCTAACCCGTACACTAACACTAACCAGTGCCCTGAAACGTACCCTGACCCTAACACTTTTCCATACCTTCACCTGCACGCTAAACGTAATCATTAGGTAACACTAAGTATAGACTTAAACCTAACCCTAACACCAACCCTACTCCCTCTTCTAACCCGTACCCTATATTTAACCCCTACACTAACACTAACCCATGCCCTCACACGTACTTTGACACTAAAACGTCTCCATACATTCACATGTACCATAAGCCTTAACCGTTCACTAAACCTATCCCTAACCCTAACGCCAACCCTAACCATTACCCTAACCCATACCCTAATCCTAACCATACATTAACACTAACACGTTTCCTAACACATAACCTGACCCAAACGCTTTTCCGTACCCTCAACTGTACCCTAAAACTTACCCGTTCACTAACCCTAAGCCTAGCCCTAAACCTAACCCTAACCCCAACCCCACACCTTACCCTAAACTGTACGCTAATCCTGACACGTACACTGACACTAACAGGTGTCCTAACACATACCCTGACTCTAAAAGTTTTCCGTACCCTCACCTGTACCCTAAACCTTACTTGTTCACTAAACGTAACCCTAGCCCTAAACATAACGCTAACACCAACCCTACACCATACCCTAACCTGTACACTAATCTTGACCCGTACACCAAAATTATGCAATGCCATCACATGTACTTTGACACTAACACGTTTCTGTACACTAGTGTACCATAAAACTTACCTGTTCGCTAACTCTAACCCTAGCCCTAAACTTAACCCTAACACCAACCCTACACATTACCCTAACACGAAACCTAATCCTAACCCATACACTAACACTACACGTGCCCTAAAAAGTACCCTGACTGTAACAGTTTTCCGTACACTCACCTGTACCCTAAACCATACCGTTTGCTATCCTTAACCCTAGACCTAAACGTAAAGCTAACCCCATCCCTAAACCTTACCCTAATGCATACCCAATCCTAACAAGTACACTAACACTAATCCGTGCCTTAACACTTACCCTGACCCTAACGCTTTTCCATACCCACACCTGAACCCTAAACCTTACCATTCACTAACCCTAACCCTAGGTCTAAACCTAACCCTAAACCCAACCTCAACCCTACACCTAACCTTAACATGTACCCTAATCCTAATCCTTAAACTAACACTAAGCTGTGCCCTAACACGAACCCTCACCCTAACGCGTTTCCATACACTCACCTGTACTCTAATGTTACCTATTCGCTAACCCTAACACTAGCCCTAAACCTAAACCTAACCCCAACCCTACACCTTACCCTAACCCATACCCTAATCATAACCCATACACTAACACTAACTCGTGCCCTAACACCTACCCTAACCCTACCCCTAACCCTAACCCTAACACTAACCCTAACACTAACCCTAAACTTTACCATTTGTTAACCATAACCCTAGCCCCAAACCTAAACCTAACTACAACCCTACTCCTTACCCTAACACGTACACTAATCTTAACCCGTACACTAACACTAACCCAATACTGCACATGTACTTTGACAATAAGACATTTCCGTATGCTCAGCTGTAACCTAAACCTTACCCGTTCACTAAACTTAACCCTACCCCTAACACTAACCATAACGCCAACCCTACCAATTACCCTAACCCGTACCCTAATCCTAACCTGTAAACCCACACTCACCCCTGCCCTAACACGTACCCTGACCCTAACAATTTTCCGTAACCTCACCTGTACCCTACACCTTACCGTTCGCTAACCCTAACCCTAGCCCTAAGCCTAGACCAAACCCCAACCGTACACCTTACCCTAACCCGTATGCTAATCCTAAGCCATACACTAACACTGACACGTGTCCTAACACATACACTAACTGTAACACTTTTCTGTACCATCACATGTACCCTAAACCTGACATTTCGCTAACCCTAACCCTAGCCATAAAGCTAACCCTAACCCCAACCCTAAACCTTACCCAAACCGTACCCTAATTCTAACCAGTATACTAATACTAAGCCATGTCCCGACACGTACCCTGACCCTAACACTTTTCCGTACCCTCACCTGTACCCTAAACCTTACCCATTCGCTAACCCTATCCCTATCCCTAGCCCTAGCCCTAACACTAACCCCAACCCTACCCCTTACCCTAACCCGTACCCTAATCCCAACCCATACACTAACATTAACCCATGCCCTAACACGTACCCTGACCCTAACACTTTTCCGTATCCTCTCCTGTACCTTAAATCTTACCGTTCGCTAACCCTAACCCTAGCCCTAAACATAACTCTCACACCAACCTCACAGCATACCCTAACCCGTACACTAAACTTAACCCATACAAAAAAAACTAACCCATGCCCTCACATGTACTTTGATGGTAACACGTTTCCGTACGCTCCCATGTACCGTAAACCATACGCATTTGCTAACTCTAACCCTAACCATAACAACAACCCTACCCATTTCCCTAACCTGTACCCTAATCCTTACCCGTACACTAACACTAATCCATGCCCTAACACATACCCTGACCCTAACACTTTTCCATACCCACTCCTGTACCCTAAATCTTACCATTCACTAACCCTAACCCTATGTCTAAACCTAACCCTAACCCCAACCCTACACCTAACCCTAACACGTACCCTAATCCGAATCCGTACACTAACACTAACCTGTGCCCTAACATGAACCCTGACCCTAACTCGTTTCCATAAGCTCACCTGTACCCTAAATGTTACCTATTCGCTAACCCTAACCCCAACCCTACACCTAAACATAACCCCTACCCTACACCTTTCCCTAACCCATACCCTAATCCTAACCCGTACACTAACACTAACCCGTGCCCTAACACGTACCCTGACCCTAACACTTTTCCGTATCCTCTCCAGTACCCTAAATCTTACCGTTCGCTAAACCTAGCCCTTTCCCTAAACATAACGGTAACACCAACCTTGCACCGTATCCTAACCCATACACTAATCTTACCCCGTACACCAAAATGAAGCAATGCCCTCACATGTACTTTGACACTAACACGTTTCCGTACCCTCCTGTGTACCGTAAACCTTACCTGTTCGCTAACACTAACCCTAGGTCTAAGCCTAACACTATCCACAACCCTACACAAAATCCTAACCCGTACCCTAATCCTAATCCGTACAATAACACTAACCTGTGCCCTAACACCAAGCCTGACCCTAACTCGTTTCCATATGCTTACCTGTACCCTGAATATTACCTATTCGCTAACCCTAACCCTAACCCTAAACCTAACCCTAACCCCAATCCTACCCCTTACCCTAATCCGTACTGTAATCCTAACCCGTACCCTAATACTAATCCGTGCCCTGACACATACATGGACCATAACACTTTTCTGTAACCTCACCTGCACCCTAAACCTTACATTTCGCCAACACTAACCCTAGCCCTAAAGCTAAATCTAACTCCAACCCTACACCTTACCCTAACACGTACACTAATCTTAACCCGTACACTAACACTGACCCATTCCAGCAAATGTATTTTGACCCTAAAACATTTCCGTACCCTCCCCTGTAACCTAAACCTTACCCGGTCGCTAACCCTAACCCTAGCTCTAAATCTAACCCTAACGCCAACCCTACATTTTACCCTAATCCATACACTAATCCTAAACCGTACACTAACACTAACCAGTGCCCTGAAACGTACCCTGACCCTAACACTTTTCCATACCCTCACCTGCACGCTAAACGTAATCATTAGGTAACACTAAGTGTAGACTTAAACCTAACCCTAACACCAACCTTACTCCCTATTCTAACCCGTACCCTATATTTAACCCCTACACTAACACTAACCCATGCCCTCACACGTACTTTGACACTAAAACGTCTCCATACATTCACATGTACCATAAGCCTTAACCGTTCACTAAACCTATCCCTAACCCTAATGCCAACCCTAACCATTACCCTAACCCATACCCTAATCCTAACCATACATTAACACTAACACGTTTCCTAACACATAACCTGACCCAAACGCTTTTCCGTACCCTCAACTGTACCCTAAAACTTACCCGTTCACTAACCCTAAGCCTAGCCCTAAACCTAACCCTAACCCCAACCCCACACCTTACCCTAAACTGTACGCTAATCCTGACACGTACACTGACACTAACAGGTGTCCTAACACATACCCTGACTCTAAAAGTTTTCCGTACCCTCACCTGTACCCTAAACCTTACTTGTTCACTAACCGTAACCCTAGCCCTAAACATAACGCTAACACTAACCCTACACCATACCCTAACCTGTACACTAATCTTGACCCGTACACCAAAATTATGCAATGCCATCACATGTACTTTGACACTAACACGTTTCTGTACACTAGTGTACCATAAAACTTACCTGTTCGCTAACTCTAACCCTAGCCCTAAACTTAACCCTAACGCCAACCCTACACATTACCCTAACACGTAACCTAATCCTAAACCATACACTAACACTACACGTGCCCTAACAAGTACCCTGACTGTAACAGTTTTCCGTACACTCACCTGTACCCTAAACCATACCGTTTGCTATCCTTAACCCTAGACCTAAACGTAAAGCTAACCCCATCCCTAAACCTTACCCTAATGCATACCCAATCCTAACAAGTACACTAACACTAATCCGTGCCTTAACACTTACCCTGACCCTAACGCTTTTCCATACCCACACCTGAACCCTAAACCTTACCATTCACTAACCCTAACCCTAGGTCTAAACCTAACCCTAAACCCAACCTCAACCCTACACCTAACCTTAACATGTACCCTAATCCTAATCCTTACACTAACACTAAGCTGTGCCCTAACACGAACCCTGACCCTAACGCGTTTCCATACACTCACCTGTACTCTAATGTTACCTATTCGCTAACCCTAACACTAGCCCTAAACCTAAACCTAACCCCAACCCTACACCTTACCCTAACCCATACCCTAATCATAACCCATACACTAACACTAACTCGTGCCCTAACACCTACCCTAACCCTACCCCTAACCCTAACCCTAACACTAACCCTAACACTAACCCTAAACTTTACCATTTGTTAACCATAACCCTAGCCCCAAACCTAAACCTAACTACAACCCTACTCCTTACCCTAACACGTACACTAATCTTAACCCGTACACTAACACTAACCCAATACCGCACATGTACTTTGACAATAAGACATTTCCGTATGCTCAGCTGTAACCTAAACCTTACCCGTTCACTAAACTTAACCCTACCCCTAACACTAACCATAACGCCAACCCTACCAATTACCCTAACCCGTACCCTAATCCTAACCTGTAAACCCACACTCACCCCTGCCCTAACACGTACCCTGACCCTAACAATTTTCCGTAACCTCACCTGTACCCTACACCTTACCGTTCGCTAACCCTAACCCTAGCCCTAAGCCTAGACCAAACCCCAACCGTACACCTTACCCTAACCCGTATGCTAATCCTAAGCCATACACTAACACTGACACGTGTCCTAACACATACACTAACTGTAACACTTTTCTGTACCATCACATGTACCCTAAACCTGACATTTCGCTAACCCTAACCCTAGCCATAAAGCTAACCCTAACCCCAACCCTAAACCTTACCCAAACCGTACCCTAATTCTAACCAGTATACTAATACTAAGCCATGTCCCGACACGTACCCTGACCCTAACACTTTTCCGTACCCTCACCTGTACCCTAAACCTTACCCATTCGCTAACCCTATCCCTAGCCCTAGCCCTAGCCCTAACACTAACCCCAACCCTACCCCTTACCCTAACCCGTACCCTAATCCCAACCCATACACTAACATTAACCCATGCCCTAACACGTACCCTGACCCTAACACTTTTCCGTATCCTCTCCTGTACCTTAAATCTTACCGTTCGCTAACCCTAACCCTAGCCCTAAACATAACTCTCACACCAACCTCACAGCATACCCTAACCCGTACACTAAACTTAACCCATACAAAAAAAACTAACCCATGCCCTCACATGTACTTTGATGGTAACACGTTTCCGTACGCTCCCATGTACCGTAAACCATACGCGTTTGCTAACTCTAACCCTAACCATAACAACAACCCTACCCATTTCCCTAACCTGTACCCTAATCCTTACCCGTACACTAACACTAATCCATGCCCTAACACATACCCTGACCCTAACACTTTTCCATACCCACTCCTGTACCCTAAATCTTACCATTCACTAACCCTAACCCTATGTCTAAACCTAACCCTAACCCCAACCCTACACCTAACCCTAACACGTACCCTAATCCGAATCCGTACACTAACACTAACCTGTGCCCTAACATGAACCCTGACCCTAACTCGTTTCCATAAGCTCACCTGTACCCTAAATGTTACCTATTCGCTAACCCTAACCCCAACCCTACACCTAAACATAACCCCAACCCTACACCTTTCCCTAACCCATACCCTAATCCTAACCCGTACACTAACACTAACCCGTGCCCTAACACGTACCCTGACCCTAACACTTTTCCGTATCCTCTCCAGTACCCTAAATCTTACCGTTCGCTAAACCTAGCCCTTTCCCTAAACATAACGGTAACACCAACCTTGCACCGTATCCTAACCCATACACTAATCTTACCCCGTACACCAAAATGAAGCAATGCCCTCACATGTACTTTGACACTAACACGTTTCCGTACCCTCCTGTGTACCGTAAACCTTACCTGTTCGCTAACACTAACCCTAGGTCTAAGCCTAACACTATCCACAACCCTACACAAAATCCTAACCCGTACCCTAATCCTAATCCGTACAATAACACTAACCTGTGCCCTAACACCAAGCCTGACCCTAACTCGTTTCCATATGCTTACCTGTACCCTGAATATTACCTATTCGCTAACCCTAACCCTAACCCTAAACCTAACCCTAACCCCAATCCTACCCCTTACCCTAATCCGTACTGTAATCCTAACCCGTACCCTAATACTAATCCGTGCCCTGACACATACATGGACCATAACACTTTTCTGTAACCTCACCTGCACCCTAAACCTTACATTTCGCCAACACTAACCCTAGCCCTAAAGCTAAATCTAACTCCAACCCTACACCTTACCCTAACACGTACACTAATCTTAACCCGTACACTAACACTGACCCATTCCCGCAAATGTATTTTGACCCTAAAACATTTCCGTACCCTCCCCTGTAACCTAAACCTTACCCGGTCGCTAACCCTAACCCTAGCTCTAAATCTAACCCTAACGCCAACCCTACATCTTACCCTAATCCATACCCTAATCCTAAACCGTACACTAACACTAACCAGTGCCCTGAAACGTACCCTGACCCTAACACTTTTCCATACCCTCACCTGCACGCTAAACGTAATCATTAGGTAACACTAAGTGTAGACTTAAACCTAACCCTAACACCAACCCTACTCCCTATTCTAACCCGTAACCTATATTTAACCCCTACACTAACACTAACCCATGCCCTCACACGTACTTTGACACTAAAACGTCTCCATACATTCACATGTACCATAAGCCTTAACCGTTCACTAAACCTATCCCTAACCCTAACGCCAACCCTAACCATTACCCTAACCCATACCCTAATCCTAACCATACATTAACACTAACACGTTTCCTAACACATAACCTGACCCAAACGCTTTTCCGTACCCTCAACTGTACCCTAAAACTTACCCGTTCACTAACCCTAAGCCTAGCCCTAAACCTAACCCTAACCCCAACCCCACACCTTACCCTAAACTGTACGCTAATCCTGACACGTACACTGACACTAACAGGTGTCCTAACACATACCCTGACTCTAAAAGTTTTCCGTACCCTCACCTGTACCCTAAACCTTACTTGTTCACTAACCGTAACCCTAGCCCTAAACATAACGCTAACACCAACCCTACACCATACCCTAACCTGTACACTAATCTTGACCCGTACACCAAAATTATGCAATGCCATCACATGTACTTTGACACTAACACGTTTCTGTACACTAGTGTACCATAAAACTTACCTGTTCGCTAACTCTAACCCTAGCCCTAAACTTAACCCTAACGCCAACCCTACACATTACCCTAACACGTAACCTAATCCTAACCCATACACTAACACTACACGTGCCCTAACAAGTACCCTGACTGTAACAGTTTTCCGTACACTCACCTGTACCCTAAACCATACCGTTTGCTATCCCTAACCCTAGACCTAAACGTAAAGCTAACCCCATCCCTAAACCTTACCCTAATGCATACCCAATCCTAACAAGTACACTAACACTAATCCGTGCCTTAACACTTACCCTGACCCTAACGCTTTTCCATACCCACACCTGAACCCTAAACCTTACCATTCACTAACCCTAACCCTAGGTCTAAACCTAACCCTAAACCCAACCTCAACCCTACACCTAACCTTAACATGTACCCTAATATTAATCCTTAAACTAACACTAAGCTGTGCCCTAACACGAACCCTGACCCTAACGCGTTTCCATACACTCACCTGTACTCTAATGTTACCTATTCGCTAACCCTAACACTAGCCCTAAACCTAAACCTAACCCCAACCCTACACCTTACCCTAACCCATACCCTAATCATAACCCATACACTAACACTAACTCGTGCCCTAACACCTACCCTAACCCTACCCCTAACCCTAACCCTAACACTAACCCTAACACTAACCCTAAACTTTACCATTTGTTAACCATAACCCTAGCCCCAAACCTAAACCTAACTACAACCCTACTCCTTACCCTAACACGTACACTAATCTTAACCCGTACACTAACACTAACCCAATACCGCACATGTACTTTGACAATAAGACATTTCCGTATGCTCAGCTGTAACCTAAACCTTACCCGTTCACTAAACTTAACCCTACCCCTAACACTAACCATAACGCCAACCCTACCAATTACCCTAACCCGTACCCTAATCCTAACCTGTAAACCCACACTAACCCCTGCCCTAACACGTACCCTGACCCTAACAATTTTCCGTAACCTCACCTGTACCCTACACCTTACCGTTCGCTAACCCTAACCCTAGCCCTAAGCCTAGACCAAACCCCAACCGTACACCTTACCCTAACCCGTATGCTAATCCTAAGCCATACACTAACACTGACACGTGTCCTAACACATACACTAACTGTAACACTTTTCTGTACCATCACATGTACCCTAAACCTGACATTTCGCTAACCCTAACCCTAGCCATAAAGCTAACCCAAACCGTACCCTAATTCTAACCAGTATACTAATACTAAGCCATGTCCCGACACGTACCCTGACCCTAACACTTTTCCGTACCCTCACCTGTACCCTAAACCTTACCCATTCGCTAACCCTATCCCTATCCCTAGCCCTAGCCCTAACACTAACCCCAACCCTACCCCTTACCCTAACCCGTACCCTAATCCCAACCCATACACTAACATTAACCCATGCCCTAACACGTATCCTGACCCTAACACTTTTCCGTATCCTCTCCTGTACCTTAAATCTTACCGTTCGCTAACCCTAACCCTAGCCCTAAACATAACTCTCACACCAACCTCACAGCATACCCTAACCCGTACACTAAACTTAACCCATACAAAAAAAACTAACCCATGCCCTCACATGTACTTTGATGGTAACAGGTTTCCGTACGCTCCCATGTACCGTAAACCATACGCGTTTGCTAACTCTAACCCTAACCATAACAACAACCCTACCCATTTCCCTAACCTGTACCCTAATCCTTACCCGTACACTAACACTAATCCATGCCCTAACACATACCCTGACCCTAACACTTTTCCATACCCACTCCTGTACCCTAAATCTTACCATTCACTAACCCTAACCCTATGTCTAAACCTAACCCTAACCCCAACCCTACACCTAACCCTAACACGTACCCTAATCCGAATCCGTACACTAACACTAACCTGTGCCCTAACATGAACCCTGACCCTAACTCGTTTCCAAAAGCTCACCTGTACCCTAAATGTTACCTATTCGCTAACCCTAACCCCAACCCTACACCTAAACATAACCCCTACCCTACACCTTTCCCTAACCCATACCCTAATCCTAACCCGTACACTAACACTAACCCGTGCCCTAACACGTACCCTGACCCTAACACTTTTCCGTATCCTCTCCAGTACCCTAAATCTTACCGTTCGCTAAACCTAGCCCTTTCCCTAAACATAACGGTAACACCAACCTTGCACCGTATCCTAACCCATACACTAATCTTACCCCGTACACCAAAATGAAGCAATGCCCTCACATGTACTTTGACACTAACACGTTTCCGTACCCTCCTGTGTACCGTAAACCTTACCTGTTCGCTAACACTAACCCTAGGTCTAAGCCTAACACTATCCACAACCCTACACAAAATCCTAAGCCGTACCCTAATCCTAATCCGTACAATAACACTAACCTGTGCCCTAACACCAAGCCTGACCCTAACTCGTTTCCATATGCTTACCTGTACCCTGAATATTACCTATTCGCTAACCCTAACCCTAACCCTAAACCTAACCCTAACCCCAATCCTACACCTTACCCTAATCCGTACTGTAATCCTAACCCGTACCCTAATACTAATCCGTGCCCTGACACATACATGGACCATAACACTTTTCTGTAACCTCACCTGCACCCTAAACCTTACATTTCGCCAACACTAACCCTAGCCCTAAAGCTAAATCTAACTCCAACCCTACACCTTACCCTAACACGTACACTAATCTTAACCCGTACACTAACACTGACCCATTCCCGCAAATGTATTTTGACCCTAAAACATTTCCGTACCCTCCCCTGTAACCTAAACCTTACCCGGTCGCTAACCCTAACCCTAGCTCTAAATCTAACCCTAACGCCAACCCTACATCTTACCCTAATCCATACCCTAATCCTAAACCGTACACTAACACTAACCAGTGCCCTGAAACGTACCCTGACCCTAACACTTTTCCATACCCTCACCTGCACGCTAAACGTAATCATTAGGTAACACTAAGTGTAGACTTAAACCTAACCCTAACACCAACCTTACTCCCTATTCTAACCCGTACCCTATATTTAACCCCTACACTAACACTAACCCATGCCCTCACACGTACTTTGACACTAAAACGTCTCCATACATTCACATGTACCATAAGCCTTAACCGTTCACTAAACCTATCCCTAACCCTAACGCCAACCCTAACCATTACCCTAACCCATACCCTAATCCTAACCATACATTAACACTAACACGTTTCCTAACACATAACCTGACCCAAACGCTTTTCCGTACCCTCAACTGTACCCTAAAACTTACCCGTTCACTAACCCTAAGCCTAGCCCTAAACCTAACCCTAACCCCAACCCCACACCTTACCCTAAACTGTACGCTAATCCTGACACGTACACTGACACTAACAGGTGTCCTAACACATACCCTGACTCTAAAAGTTTTCCGTACCCTCACCTGTACCCTAAACCTTACTTGTTCACTAACCGTAACCCTAGCCCTAAACATAACGCTAACACCAACCCTACACCATACCCTAACCTGTACACTAATCTTGACCCGTACACCAAAATTATGCAATGCCATCACATGTACTTTGACACTAACACGTTTCTGTACACTAGTGTACCATAAAACTTACCTGTTCGCTAACTCTAACCCTAGCCCTAAACTTAACCCTAACGCCAACCCTACACATTACCCTAACACGTAACCTAATCCTAACCCATACACTAACACTACACGTGCCCTAACAAGTACCCTGACTGTAACAGTTTTCCGTACACTCACCTGTACCCTAAACCATACCGTTTGCTATCCTTAACCCTAGACCTAAACGTAAAGCTAACCCCATCCCTAAACCTTACCCTAATGCATACCCAATCCTAACAAGTACACTAACACTAATCCGTGCCTTAACACTTACCCTGACCCTAACGCTTTTCCATACCCACACCTGAACCCTAAACCTTACCATTCACTAACCCTAACCCTAGGTCTAAACCTAACCCTAAACCCAACCTCAACCCTACACCTAACTTTAACATGTACCCTAATCCTAATCCTTAAACTAACACTAAGCTGTGCCCTAACACGAACCCTGACCCTAACGCGTTTCCATACACTCACCTGTACTCTAATGTTACCTATTCGCTAACCCTAACACTAGCCCTAAACCTAAACCTAACCCCAACCCTACACCTTACCCTAACCCATACCCTAATCATAACCCATACACTAACACTAACTCGTGCCCTAACACCTACCCTAACCCTACCCCTAACCCTAACCCTAACACTAACCCTAACACTAACCCTAAACTTTACCATTTGTTAACCATAACCCTAGCCCCAAACCTAAACCTAACTACAACCCTACTCCTTACCCTAACACGTACACTAATCTTAACCCGTACACTAACACTAACCCAATACCGCACATGTACTTTGACAATAAGACATTTCCGTATGCTCAGCTGTAACCTAAACCTTACCCGTTCACTAAACTTAACCCTACCCCTACCACTAACCATAACGGCAACCCTACCAATTACCCTAACCCGTACCCTAATCCTAACCTGTAAACTCACACTAACCCCTGCCCTAACACGTACCCTGACCCTAACAATTTTCCGTAACCTCACCTGTACCCTACACCTTACCGTTCGCTAACCCTAACCCTAGCCCTAAGCCTAGACCAAACCCCAACCGTACACCTTACCCTAACCCGTATGCTAATCCTAAGCCATACACTAACACTGACACGTGTCCTAACACATACACTAACTGTAACACTTTTCTGTACCATCACATGTACCCTAAACCTGACATTTCGCTAACCCTAACCCTAGCCATAAAGCTAACCCTAACCCCAACCCTAAACCTTACCCAAACCGTACCCTAATTCTAACCAGTATACTAATACTAAGCCATGTCCCGACACGTACCCTGACCCTAACACTTTTCCGTACCCTCACCTGTACCCTAAACCTTACCCATTCGCTAACCCTATCCCTAGCCCTAGCCCTAGCCCTAACACTAACCCCAACCCTACCCCTTACCCTAACCCGTACCCTAATCCCAACCCATACACTAACATTAACCCATGCCCTAACACGTACCCTGACCCTAACACTTTTCCGTATCCTCTCCTGTACCTTAAATCTTACCGTTCGCTAACCCTAACCCTAGCCCTAAACATAACTCTCACACCAACCTCACAGCATACCCTAACCCGTACACTAAACTTAACCCATACAAAAAAAACTAACCCATGCCCTCACATGTACTTTGATGGTAACACGTTTCCGTACGCTCCCATGTACCGTAAACCATACGCATTTGCTAACTCTAACCCTAACCATAACAACAACCCTACCCATTTCCCTAACCTGTACCCTAATCCTTACCCGTACACTAACACTAATCCATGCCCTAACACATACCCTGACCCTAACACTTTTCCATACCCACTCCTGTACCCTAAATCTTACCATTCACTAACCCTAACCCTATGTCTAAACCTAACCCTAACCCCAACCCTACACCTAACCCTAACACGTACCCTAATCCGAATCCGTACACTAACACTAACCTGTGCCCTAACATGAACCCTGACCCTAACTCGTTTCCATAAGCTCACCTGTACCCTAAATGTTACCTATTCGCTAACCCTAACCCCAACCCTACACCTAAACATAACCCCTACCCTACACCTTTCCCTAACCCATACCCTAATCCTAACCCGTACACTAACACTAACCCGTGCCCTAACACGTACCCTGACCCTAACACTTTTCCGTATCCTCTCCAGTACCCTAAATCTTACCGTTCGCTAAACCTAGCCCTTTCCCTAAACATAACGGTAACACCAACCTTGCACCGTATCCTAACCCATACACTAATCTTACCCCGTACACCAAAATGAAGCAATGCCCTCACATGTACTTTGACACTAACACGTTTCCGTACCCTCCTGTGTACCGTAAACCTTACCTGTTCGCTAACACTAACCCTAGGTCTAAGCCTAACACTATCCACAACCCTACACAAAATCCTAACCCGTACCCTAATCCTAATCCGTACAATAACACTAACCTGTGCCCTAACACCAAGCCTGACCCTAACTCGTTTCCATATGCTTACCTGTACCCTGAATATTACCTATTCGCTAACCCTAACCCTAACCCTAAACCTAACCCTAACCCCAATCCTACCCCTTACCCTAATCCGTACTGTAATCCTAACCCGTACCCTAATACTAATCCGTGCCCTGACACATACATGGACCATAACACTTTTCTGTAACCTCACCTGCACCCTAAACCTTACATTTCGCCAACACTAACCCTAGCCCTAAAGCTAAATCTAACTCCAACCCTACACCTTACCCTAACACGTACACTAATCTTAACCCGTACACTAACACTGACCCATTCCAGCAAATGTATTTTGACCCTAAAACATTTCCGTACCCTCCCCTGTAACCTAAACCTTACCCGGTCGCTAACCCTAACCCTAGCTCTAAATCTAACCCTAACGCCAACCCTACATTTTACCCTAATCCATACACTAATCCTAAACCGTACACTAACACTAACCAGTGCCCTGAAACGTACCCTGACCCTAACACTTTTCCATACCCTCACCTGCACGCTAAACGTAATCATTAGGTAACACTAAGTGTAGACTTAAACCTAACCCTAACACCAACCTTACTCCCTATTCTAACCCGTACCCTATATTTAACCCCTACACTAACACTAACCCATGCCCTCACACGTACTTTGACACTAAAACGTCTCCATACATTCACATGTACCATAAGCCTTAACCGTTCACTAAACCTATCCCTAACCCTAATGCCAACCCTAACCATTACCCTAACCCATACCCTAATCCTAACCATACATTAACACTAACACGTTTCCTAACACATAACCTGACCCAAACGCTTTTCCGTACCCTCAACTGTACCCTAAAACTTACCCGTTCACTAACCCTAAGCCTAGCCCTAAACCTAACCCTAACCCCAACCCCACACCTTACCCTAAACTGTACGCTAATCCTGACACGTACACTGACACTAACAGGTGTCCTAACACATACCCTGACTCTAAAAGTTTTCCGTACCCTCACCTGTACCCTAAACCTTACTTGTTCACTAACCGTAACCCTAGCCCTAAACATAACGCTAACACTAACCCTACACCATACCCTAACCTGTACACTAATCTTGACCCGTACACCAAAATTATGCAATGCCATCACATGTACTTTGACACTAACACGTTTCTGTACACTAGTGTACCATAAAACTTACCTGTTCGCTAACTCTAACCCTAGCCCTAAACTTAACCCTAACGCCAACCCTACACATTACCCTAACACGTAACCTAATCCTAACCCATACACTAACACTACACGTGCCCTAACAAGTACCCTGACTGTAACAGTTTTCCGTACACTCACCTGTACCCTAAACCATACCGTTTGCTATCCTTAACCCTAGACCTAAACGTAAAGCTAACCCCATCCCTAAACCTTACCCTAATGCATACCCAATCCTAACAAGTACACTAACACTAATCCGTGCCTTAACACTTACCCTGACCCTAACGCTTTTCCATACCCACACCTGAACCCTAAACCTTACCATTCACTAACCCTAACCCTAGGTCTAAACCTAACCCTAAACCCAACCTCAACCCTACACCTAACCTTAACATGTACCCTAATCCTAATCCTTACACTAACACTAAGCTGTGCCCTAACACGAACCCTGACCCTAACGCGTTTCCATACACTCACCTGTACTCTAATGTTACCTATTCGCTAACCCTAACACTAGCCCTAAACCTAAACCTAACCCCAACCCTACACCTTACCCTAACCCATACCCTAATCATAACCCATACACTAACACTAACTCGTGCCCTAACACCTACCCTAACCCTACCCCTAACCCTAACCCTAACACTAACCCTAACACTAACCCTAAACTTTACCATTTGTTAACCATAACCCTAGCCCCAAACCTAAACCTAACTACAACCCTACTCCTTACCCTAACACGTACACTAATCTTAACCCGTACACTAACACTAACCCAATACCGCACATGTACTTTGACAATAAGACATTTCCGTATGCTCAGCTGTAACCTAAACCTTACCCGTTCACTAAACTTAACCCTACCCCTAACACTAACCATAACGCCAACCCTACCAATTACCCTAACCCGTACCCTAATCCTAACCTGTAAACCCACACTCACCCCTGCCCTAACACGTACCCTGACCCTAACAATTTTCCGTAACCTCACCTGTACCCTACACCTTACCGTTCGCTAACCCTAACCCTAGCCCTAAGCCTAGACCAAACCCCAACCGTACACCTTACCCTAACCCGTATGCTAATCCTAAGCCATACACTAACACTGACACGTGTCCTAACACATACACTAACTGTAACACTTTTCTGTACCATCACATGTACCCTAAACCTGACATTTCGCTAACCCTAACCCTAGCCATAAAGCTAACCCTAACCCCAACCCTAAACCTTACCCAAACCGTACCCTAATTCTAACCAGTATACTAATACTAAGCCATGTCCCGACACGTACCCTGACCCTAACACTTTTCCGTACCCTCACCTGTACCCTAAACCTTACCCATTCGCTAACCCTATCCCTATCCCTAGCCCTAGCCCTAACACTAACCCCAACCCTACCCCTTACCCTAACCCGTACCCTAATCCCAACCCATACACTAACATTAACCCATGCCCTAACACGTACCCTGACCCTAACACTTTTCCGTATCCTCTCCTGTACCTTAAATTTTACCGTTCGCTAACCCTAACCCTAGCCCTAAACATAACTCTCACACCAACCTCACAGCATACCCTAACCCGTACACTAAACTTAACCCATACAAAAAAAACTAACCCATGCCCTCACATGTACTTTGATGGTAACACGTTTCCGTACGCTCCCATGTACCGTAAACCATACGCGTTTGCTAACTCTAACCCTAACCATAACAACAACCCTACCCATTTCCCTAACCTGTACCCTAATCCTTACCCGTACACTAACACTAATCCATGCCCTAACACATACCCTGACCCTAACACTTTTCCATACCCACTCCTGTACCCTAAATCTTACCATTCACTAACCCTAACCCTATGTCTAAACCTAACCCTAACCCCAACCCTACACCTAACCCTAACACGTACCCTAATCCGAATCCGTACACTAACACTAACCTGTGCCCTAACATGAACCCTGACCCTAACTCGTTTCCATAAGCTCACCTGTACCCTAAATGTTACCTATTCGCTAACCCTAACCCCAACCCTACACCTAAACATAACCCCAACCCTACACCTTTCCCTAACCCATACCCTAATCCTAACCCGTACACTAACACTAACCCGTGCCCTAACACGTACCCTGACCCTAACACTTTTCCGTATCCTCTCCAGTACCCTAAATCTTACCGTTCGCTAAACCTAGCCCTTTCCCTAAACATAACGGTAACACCAACCTTGCACCGTATCCTAACCCATACACTAATCTTACCCCGTACACCAAAATGAAGCAATGCCCTCACATGTACTTTGACACTAACACGTTTCCGTACCCTCCTGTGTACCGTAAACCTTACCTGTTCGCTAACACTAACCCTAGGTCTAAGCCTAACACTATCCACAACCCTACACAAAATCCTAACCCGTACCCTAATCCTAATCCGTACAATAACACTAACCTGTGCCCTAACACCAAGCCTGACCCTAACTCGTTTCCATATGCTTACCTGTACCCTGAATATTACCTATTCGCTAACCCTAACCCTAACCCTAAACCTAACCCTAACCCCAATCCTACCCCTTACCCTAATCCGTACTGTAATCCTAACCCGTACCCTAATACTAATCCGTGCCCTGACACATACATGGACCATAACACTTTTCTGTAACCTCACCTGCACCCTAAACCTTACATTTCGCCAACACTAACCCTAGCCCTAAAGCTAAATCTAACTCCAACCCTACACCTTACCCTAACACGTACACTAATCTTAACCCGTACACTAACACTGACCCATTCCCGCAAATGTATTTTGACCCTAAAACATTTCCGTACCCTCCCCTGTAACCTAAACCTTACCCGGTCGCTAACCCTAACCCTAGCTCTAAATCTAACCCTAACGCCAACCCTACATCTTACCCTAATCCATACCCTAATCCTAAACCGTACACTAACACTAACCAGTGCCCTGAAACGTACCCTGACCCTAACACTTTTCCATACCCTCACCTGCACGCTAAACGTAATCATTAGGTAACACTAAGTGTAGACTTAAACCTAACCCTAACACCAACCCTACTCCCTATTCTAACCCGTAACCTATATTTAACCCCTACACTAACACTAACCCATGCCCTCACACGTACTTTGACACTAAAACGTCTCCATACATTCACATGTACCATAAGCCTTAACCGTTCACTAAACCTATCCCTAACCCTAACGCCAACCCTAACCATTACCCTAACCCATACCCTAATCCTAACCATACATTAACACTAACACGTTTCCTAACACATAACCTGACCCAAACGCTTTTCCGTACCCTCAACTGTACCCTAAAACTTACCCGTTCACTAACCCTAAGCCTAGCCCTAAACCTAACCCTAACCCCAACCCCACACCTTACCCTAAACTGTACGCTAATCCTGACACGTACACTGACACTAACAGGTGTCCTAACACATACCCTGACTCTAAAAGTTTTCCGTACCCTCACCTGTACCCTAAACCTTACTTGTTCACTAACCGTAACCCTAGCCCTAAACATAACGCTAACACCAACCCTACACCATACCCTAACCTGTACACTAATCTTGACCCGTACACCAAAATTATGCAATGCCATCACATGTACTTTGACACTAACACGTTTCTGTACACTAGTGTACCATAAAACTTACCTGTTCGCTAACTCTAACCCTAGCCCTAAACTTAACCCTAACGCCAACCCTACACATTACCCTAACACGTAACCTAATCCTAACCCATACACTAACACTACACGTGCCCTAACAAGTACCCTGACTGTAACAGTTTTCCGTACACTCACCTGTACCCTAAACCATACCGTTTGCTATCCCTAACCCTAGACCTAAACGTAAAGCTAACCCCATCCCTAAACCTTACCCTAATGCATACCCAATCCTAACAAGTACACTAACACTAATCCGTGCCTTAACACTTACCCTGACCCTAACGCTTTTCCATACCCACACCTGAACCCTAAACCTTACCATTCACTAACCCTAACCCTAGGTCTAAACCTAACCCTAAACCCAACCTCAACCCTACACCTAACCTTAACATGTACCCTAATATTAATCCTTAAACTAACACTAAGCTGTGCCCTAACACGAACCCTGACCCTAACGCGTTTCCATACACTCACCTGTACTCTAATGTTACCTATTCGCTAACCCTAACACTAGCCCTAAACCTAAACCTAACCCCAACCCTACACCTTACCCTAACCCATACCCTAATCATAACCCATACACTAACACTAACTCGTGCCCTAACACCTACCCTAACCCTACCCCTAACCCTAACCCTAACACTAACCCTAACACTAACCCTAAACTTTACCATTTGTTAACCATAACCCTAGCCCCAAACCTAAACCTAACTACAACCCTACTCCTTACCCTAACACGTACACTAATCTTAACCCGTACACTAACACTAACCCAATACCGCACATGTACTTTGACAATAAGACATTTCCGTATGCTCAGCTGTAACCTAAACCTTACCCGTTCACTAAACTTAACCCTACCCCTAACACTAACCATAACGCCAACCCTACCAATTACCCTAACCCGTACCCTAATCCTAACCTGTAAACCCACACTAACCCCTGCCCTAACACGTACCCTGACCCTAACAATTTTCCGTAACCTCACCTGTACCCTACACCTTACCGTTCGCTAACCCTAACCCTAGCCCTAAGCCTAGACCAAACCCCAACCGTACACCTTACCCTAACCCGTATGCTAATCCTAAGCCATACACTAACACTGACACGTGTCCTAACACATACACTAACTGTAACACTTTTCTGTACCATCACATGTACCCTAAACCTGACATTTCGCTAACCCTAACCCTAGCCATAAAGCTAACCCAAACCGTACCCTAATTCTAACCAGTATACTAATACTAAGCCATGTCCCGACACGTACCCTGACCCTAACACTTTTCCGTACCCTCACCTGTACCCTAAACCTTACCCATTCGCTAACCCTATCCCTATCCCTAGCCCTAGCCCTAACACTAACCCCAACCCTACCCCTTACCCTAACCCGTACCCTAATCCCAACCCATACACTAACATTAACCCATGCCCTAACACGTATCCTGACCCTAACACTTTTCCGTATCCTCTCCTGTACCTTAAATCTTACCGTTCGCTAACCCTAACCCTAGCCCTAAACATAACTCTCACACCAACCTCACAGCATACACTAACCCGTACACTAAACTTAACCCATACAAAAAAAACTAACCCATGCCCTCACATGTACTTTGATGGTAACAGGTTTCCGTACGCTCCCATGTACCGTAAACCATACGCGTTTGCTAACTCTAACCCTAACCATAACAACAACCCTACCCATTTCCCTAACCTGTACCCTAATCCTTACCCGTACACTAACACTAATCCATGCCCTAACACATACCCTGACCCTAACACTTTTCCATACCCACTCCTGTACCCTAAATCTTACCATTCACTAACCCTAACCCTATGTCTAAACCTAACCCTAACCCCAACCCTACACCTAACCCTAACACGTACCCTAATCCGAATCCGTACACTAACACTAACCTGTGCCCTAACATGAACCCTGACCCTAACTCGTTTCCATAAGCTCACCTGTACCCTAAATGTTACCTATTCGCTAACCCTAACCCCAACCCTACACCTAAACATAACCCCTACCCTACACCTTTCCCTAACCCATACCCTAATCCTAACCCGTACACTAACACTAACCCGTGCCCTAACACGTACCCTGACCCTAACACTTTTCCGTATCCTCTCCAGTACCCTAAATCTTACCGTTCGCTAAACCTAGCCCTTTCCCTAAACATAACGGTAACACCAACCTTGCACCGTATCCTAACCCATACACTAATCTTACCCCGTACACCAAAATGAAGCAATGCCCTCACATGTACTTTGACACTAACACGTTTCCGTACCCTCCTGTGTACCGTAAACCTTACCTGTTCGCTAACACTAACCCTAGGTCTAAGCCTAACACTATCCACAACCCTACACAAAATCCTAAGCCGTACCCTAATCCTAATCCGTACAATAACACTAACCTGTGCCCTAACACCAAGCCTGACCCTAACTCGTTTCCATATGCTTACCTGTACCCTGAATATTACCTATTCGCTAACCCTAACCCTAACCCTAAACCTAACCCTAACCCCAATCCTACACCTTACCCTAATCCGTACTGTAATCCTAACCCGTACCCTAATACTAATCCGTGCCCTGACACATACATGGACCATAACACTTTTCTGTAACCTCACCTGCACCCTAAACCTTACATTTCGCCAACACTAACCCTAGCCCTAAAGCTAAATCTAACTCCAACCCTACACCTTACCCTAACACGTACACTAATCTTAACCCGTACACTAACACTGACCCATTCCCGCAAATGTATTTTGACCCTAAAACATTTCCGTACCCTCCCCTGTAACCTAAACCTTACCCGGTCGCTAACCCTAACCCTAGCTCTAAATCTAACCCTAACGCCAACCCTACATCTTACCCTAATCCATACCCTAATCCTAAACCGTACACTAACACTAACCAGTGCCCTGAAACGTACCCTGACCCTAACACTTTTCCATACCCTCACCTGCACGCTAAACGTAATCATTAGGTAACACTAAGTGTAGACTTAAACCTAACCCTAACACCAACCTTACTCCCTATTCTAACCCGTACCCTATATTTAACCCCTACACTAACACTAACCCATGCCCTCACACGTACTTTGACACTAAAACGTCTCCATACATTCACATGTACCATAAGCCTTAACCGTTCACTAAACCTATCCCTAACCCTAACGCCAACCCTAACCATTACCCTAACCCATACCCTAATCCTAACCATACATTAACACTAACACGTTTCCTAACACATAACCTGACCCAAACGCTTTTCCGTACCCTCAACTGTACCCTAAAACTTACCCGTTCACTAACCCTAAGCCTAGCCCTAAACCTAACCCTAACCCCAACCCCACACCTTACCCTAAACTGTACGCTAATCCTGACACGTACACTGACACTAACAGGTGTCCTAACACATACCCTGACTCTAAAAGTTTTCCGTACCCTCACCTGTACCCTAAACCTTACTTGTTCACTAACCGTAACCTTAGCCCTAAACATAACGCTAACACCAACCCTACACCATACCCTAACCTGTACACTAATCTTGACCCGTACACCAAAATTATGCAATGCCATCACATGTACTTTGACACTAACACGTTTCTGTACACTAGTGTACCATAAAACTTACCTGTTCGCTAACTCTAACCCTAGCCCTAAACTTAACCCTAACGCCAACCCTACACATTACCCTAACACGTAACCTAATCCTAACCCATACACTAACACTACACGTGCCCTAACAAGTACCCTGACTGTAACAGTTTTCCGTACACTCACCTGTACCCTAAACCATACCGTTTGCTATCCTTAACCCTAGACCTAAACGTAAAGCTAACCCCATCCCTAAACTTTACCCTAATGCATACCCAATCCTAACAAGTACACTAACACTAATCCGTGCCTTAACACTTACCCTGACCCTAACGCTTTTCCATACCCACACCTGAACCCTAAACCTTACCATTCACTAACCCTAACCCTAGGTCTAAACCTAACCCTAAACCCAACCTCAACCCTACACCTAACTTTAACATGTACCCTAATCCTAATCCTTAAACTAACACTAAGCTGTGCCCTAACACGAACCCTGACCCTAACGCGTTTCCATACACTCACCTGTACTCTAATGTTACCTATTCGCTAACCCTAACACTAGCCCTAAACCTAAACCTAACCCCAACCCTACACCTTACCCTAACCCATACCCTAATCATAACCCATACACTAACACTAACTCGTGCCCTAACACCTACCCTAACCCTACCCCTAACCCTAACCCTAACACTAACCCTAACACTAACCCTAAACTTTACCATTTGTTAACCATAACCCTAGCCCCAAACCTAAACCTAACTACAACCCTACTCCTTACCCTAACACGTACACTAATCTTAACCCGTACACTAACACTAACCCAATACCGCACATGTACTTTGACAATAAGACATTTCCGTATGCTCAGCTGTAACCTAAACCTTACCCGTTCACTAAACTTAACCCTACCCCTACCACTAACCATAACGGCAACCCTACCAATTACCCTAACCCGTACCCTAATCCTAACCTGTAAACTCACACTAACCCCTGCCCTAACACGTACCCTGACCCTAACAATTTTCCGTAACCTCACCTGTACCCTACACCTTACCGTTCGCTAACCCTAACCCTAGCCCTAAGCCTAGACCAAACCCCAACCGTACACCTTACCCTAACCCGTATGCTAATCCTAAGCCATACACTAACACTGACACGTGTCCTAACACATACACTAACTGTAACACTTTTCTGTACCATCACATGTACCCTAAACCTGACATTTCGCTAACCCTAACCCTAGCCATAAAGCTAACCCTAACCCCAACCCTAAACCTTACCCAAACCGTACCCTAATTCTAACCAGTATACTAATACTAAGCCATGTCCCGACACGTACCCTGACCCTAACACTTTTCCGTACCCTCACCTGTACCCTAAACCTTACCCATTCGCTAACCCTATCCCTAGCCCTAGCCCTAGCCCTAACACTAACCCCAACCCTACCCCTTACCCTAACCCGTACCCTAATCCCAACCCATACACTAACATTAACCCATGCCCTAACACGTACCCTGACCCTAACACTTTTCCGTATCCTCTCCTGTACCTTAAATCTTACCGTTCGCTAACCCTAACCCTAGCCCTAAACATAACTCTCACACCAACCTCACAGCATACCCTAACCCGTACACTAAACTTAACCCATACAAAAAAAACTAACCCATGCCCTCACATGTACTTTGATGGTAACACGTTTCCGTACACTCCCATGTACCGTAAACCATACGCGTTTGCTAACTCTAACCCTAACCATAACAACAACCCTACCCATTTCCCTAACCTGTACCCTAATCCTTATCCGTACACTAACACTAATCCATGCCCTAACACATACCCTGACCCTAACACTTTTCCATACCCACTCCTGTACCCTAAATCTTACCATTCACTAACCCTAACCCTATGTCTAAACCTAAACCTAACCCCAACCCTACACCTAACCCTAACACGTACCCTAATCCGAATCCGTACACTAACACTAACCTCTGCCCTAACATGAACCCTGACCCTAACTCGTTTCCATAAGCTCACCTGTACCCTAAATGTTACCTATTCACTAACCCTAACCCCAACCCTACACCTAAATATAACCCCAACCCTACACCTTTCCCTAACCCATACCCTAATCCTAACCCGTACACTAACACTAACCCGTGCCCTAACACGTACCCTGACCCTAACACTTTTCCGTATCCTCTCCAGTACCCTAAATCTTACCGTTCGCTAAAGCTAGCCCTTTCCCTAAACATAACGGTAACACCAACCTTGCACCGTATCCTAACCCATACACTAATCTTACCCCGTACACCAAAATGAAGCAATGCCCTCACATGTACTTTGACACTAACACGTTTCCGTACCCTCCTGTGTACCGTAAACCTTACCTGTTCGCTAACACTAACCCTAGGTCTAAGCCTAACACTATCCACAACCCTACACAAAATCCTAACCCGTACCCTAATCCTAATCCGTACAATAACACTAACCTGTGCCCTAACACCAAGCCTGACCCTAACTCGTTTCCATATGCTTACCTGTACCCTGAATATTACCTATTCGCTAACCCTAACCCTAACCCTAAACCTAACCCTAACCCCAATCCTACACCTTACCCTAATCCGTACTGTAATCCTAACCCGTACCCTAATACTAATCCGTGCCCTGACACATACATGGACCATAACACTTTTCTGTAACCTCACCTGCACCCTAAACCTTACATTTCGCCAACACTAACCCTAGCCCTAAAGCTAAATCTAACTCCAACCCTACACCTTACCCTAACACGTACACTAATCTTAACCCATACACTAACACTGACCCATTCCCGCAAATGTATTTTGACCCTAAAACATTTCCGTACCCTCCCCTGTAACCTAAACCTTACCCGGTCGCTAACCCTAACCCTAGCTCTAAATCTACCCTAACGCCAACCCTACATCTTACCCTAATCCATACCCTAATCCTAAACCGTACACTAACACTAACCAGTGCCCTGAAACGTACCCTGACCCTAACACTTTTCCATACCCTCACCTGCACGCTAAACGTAATCATTAGGTAACACTAAGTGTAGACTTAAACCTAACCCTAACACCAACCTTACTCCCTATTCTAACCCGTACCCTATATTTAACCCCTACACTAACACTAACCCATGCCCTCACACGTACTTTGACACTAAAACGTCTCCATACATTCACATGTACCATAAGCCTTAACCGTTCACTAAACCTATCCCTAACCCTAACGCCAACCCTAACCATTACCTTAACCCATACCCTAATCCTAACCATACATTAACACTAACACGTTTCCTAACACATAACCTGACCCAAACGCTTTTCCGTACCCTCAACTGTACCCTAAAAATTACCCGTTCACTAACCCTAAGCCTAGCCCTAAACCTAACCCTAACCCCAACCCCACACCTTACCCTAAACTGTACGCTAATCCTGACACGTACACTGACACTAACAGGTGTCCTAACACATACCCTGACTCTAAAAGTTTTCCGTACCCTCACCTGTACCCTAAACCTTACTTGTTCACTAACCGTAACCCTAGCCCTAAACATAACGCTAACACCAACCCTACACCATACCCTAACCTGTACACTAATCTTGACCCGTACACCAAAATTATGCAATGCCATCACATGTACTTTGACACTAACACGTTTCTGTACACTAGTGTACCATAAAACTTACCTGTTCGCTAACTCTAACCCTAGCCCTAAACTTAACCCTAACGCCAACCCTACACATTACCCTAACACGTAACCTAATCCTAACCCATACACTAACACTACACGTGCCCTAACAAGTACCCTGACTGTAACAGTTTTCCGTACACTCACCTGTACCCTAAACCATACCGTTTGCTATCCTTAACCCTAGACCTAAACGTAAAGCTAACCCCATCCCTAAACCTTACCCTAATGCATACCCAATCCTAACAAGTACACTAACACTAATCCGTGCCTTAACACTTACCCTGACCCTAACTCTTTTCCATACCCACACCTGAACCCTAAACCTTACCATTCACTAACCCTAACCCTAGGTCTAAACCTAACCCTAAACCCAACCCCAACCCTACACCTAACCTTAACATGTACCCTAATCCTAATCCTTAAACTAACACTAAGCTGTGCCCTAACACGAACCCTGACCCTAACGCGTTTCCAAACACTCACCTGTACTCTAATGTTACCTATTCGCTAACCCTAACACTAGCCCTAAACCTAAACCTAACCCCAACCCTACACCTTACCCTAACCCATACCCTAATCATAACCCATACACTAACACTAACTCGTGCCCTAACACCTACCCTAACCCTACCCCTAACCCTAACCCTAACACTAACCCTAACACTAACCCTAAACTTTACCATTTGTTAACCATAACCCTAGCCCCAAACCTAAACCTAACTACAACCCTACTCCTTACCCTAACACGTACACTAATCTTAACCCGTACACTAACACTAACCCAATACCGCACATGTACTTTGACAATAAGACATTTCCGTATGCTCAGCTGTAACCTAAACCTTACCCGTTCACTAAACTTAACCCTACCCCTAACACTAACCATAACGCCAACCCTACCAATTACCCTAACCCGTACCCTAATCCTAACCTGTAAACCCACACTAACCCCTGCCCTAACACGTACCCTGACCCTAACAATTTTCCGTAACCTCACCTGTACCCTACACCTTACCGTTCGCTAACCCTAACCCTAGCCCTAAGCCTAGACCAAACCCCAACCATACACCTTACCCTAACCCGTATGCTAATCCTAAGCCATACACTAACACTGACACGTGTCCTAACACATACACTAACTGTAACACTTTTCTGTACCATCACATGTACCCTAAACCTGACATTTCGCTAACCCTAAACCTAGCCATAAAGCTAACCCTAACCCCAACCCTAAACCTTACCCAAACCGTACCCTAATTCTAACCAGTATACTAATACTAAGCCATGTCCCGACACGTACCCTGACCCTAACACTTTTCCGTACCCTCACCTGTACCCTAAACCTTACCCATTCGCTAACCCTATCCCTAGCCCTAGCCCTAGCCCTAACACTAACCCCAACCCTACCCCTTACCCTAACCCGTACCCTAATCCCAACCCATACACTAACATTAACCCATGCCCTAACACGTACCCTGACCCTAACACTTTTCCGTATCCTCTCCTGTACCTTAAATCTTACCGTTCGCTAACCCTAACCCTAGCCCTAAACATAACTCTCACACCAACCTCACAGCATACCCTAACCCGTACACTAAACTTAACCCATACAAAAAAAACTAACCCATGCCCTCACATGTACTTTGATGGTAACACGTTTCCGTACACTCCCATGTACCGTAAACCATACGCGTTTGCTAACTCTAACCCTAACCATAACAACAACCCTACCCATTTCCCTAACCTGTACCCTAATCCTTATCCGTACACTAACACTAATCCATGCCCTAACACATACCCTGACCCTAACACTTTTCCATACCCACTCCTGTACCCTAAATCTTACCATTCACTAACCCTAACCCTATGTCTAAACCTAACCCTAACCCCAACCCTACACCTAACCCTAACACGTACCCTAATCCGAATCCGTACACTAACACTAACCTGTGCCCTAACATGAACCCTGACCCTAACTCGTTTCCATAAGCTCACCTGTACCCTAAATGTTACCTATTCGCTAACCCTAACCCCAACCCTACACCTAAACATAACCCCAACCCTACACCTTTCCCTAACCCATACCCTAATCCTAACCCGTACACTAACACTAACCCGTGCCCTAACACGTACCCTGACCCTAACACTTTTCCGTATCCTCTCCAGTACCCTAAATCTTACCGTTCGCTAAACCTAGCCCTTTCCCTAAACATAAGGGTAACACCAACCTTGCACTGTATCCTAACCCATACACTAATCTTACCCCGTACACCAAAATGAAGCAATGCCCTCACATGTACTTTGACACTAACACGTTTCCGTACCCTCCTGTGTACCGTAAACCTTACCTGTTCGCTAACACTAACCCTAGGTCTAAGCCTAACACTATCCAAAACCCTACACAAAATCCTAACCCGTACCCTAATCCTAATCCGTACAATAACACTAACCTGTGCCCTAACACCAAACCTGACCCTAACTCGTTTCCATATGCTTACCTGTACCCTGAATATTACCTATTCGCTAACCCTAACCCTAACCCTAAACCTAACCCTAACCCCAATCCTACACCTTACCCTAATCCGTACTGTAATCCTAACCCGTACCCTAATACTAATCCGTGCCCTGACACATACATGGACCATAACACTTTTCTGTAACCTCACCTGCACCCTAAACCTTACATTTCGCCAACACTAACCCTAGCCCTAAAGCTAAATCTAACTCCAACCCTACACCTTACCCTAACACGTACACTAATCTTAACCCGTACACTAACACTGACCCATTCCCGCAAATGTATTTTGACCCTAAAACATTTCCGTACCCTCCCCTGTAACCTAAACCTTACCCGGTCGCTAACCCTAACCCTAGCTCTAAATCTAACCCTAACGCCAACCCTACATCTTACCCTAATCCATACCCTAATCCTAAACCGTACACTAACACTAACCAGTGCCCTGAAACGTACCCTGACCCTAACACTTTTCCATACCCTCACCTGCACGCTAAACGTAATCATTAGGTAACACTAAGTGTAGACTTAAACCTAACCCTAACACCAACCTTACTCCCTATTCTAACCCGTACCCTATATTTAACCCCTACACTAACACTAACCCATGCCCTCACACGTACTTTGACACTAAAACGTCTCCATACATTCACATGTACCATAAGCCTTAACCGTACACTAAACCTATCCCTAACCCTAACGCCAACCCTAACCATTACCCTAACCCATACCCTAATCCTAACCATACATTAACACTAACACGTTTCCTAACACATAACCTGACCCAAACGCTTTTCCGTACCCTCAACTATACCCTAAAACTTACCCGTTCACTAACCCTAAGCCTAGCCCTAAACCTAACCCTAAACCCAACCCCACACCTTACCCTAAACTGTACGCTAATCCTGACACGTACACTGACACTAACAGGTGTCCTAACACATACCCTGACTCTAAAAGTTTTCCGTACCCTCACCTGTACCCTAAACCTTACTTGTTCACTAACCGTAACCCTAGCCCTAAACATAACGCTAACACCAACCCTACACCATACCCTAACCAGTACACTAATCTTGACCCGTACACCAAAATTATGCAATGCCATCACATGTACTTTGACACTAACACGTTTCTGTACACTAGTGTACCATAAAACTTACCTGTTCGCTAACTCTAACCCTAGCCCTAAACTTAACCCTAACGCCAACCCTACACATTACCCTAACACGTAACCTAATCCTAACCCATACACTAACACTACACGTGCCCTAACAAGTACCCTGACTGTAACAGTTTTCCGTACACTCACCTGTACCCTAAACCATACCGTTTGCTATCCTTAACCCTAGACCTAAACGTAAAGCTAACGCCATCCCTAAACCTTACCCTAACGCGTACCCAATCCTAACAGGTACACTAACACTAATCCGTGCCTTAACACTTACCCTGACCCTAACGCTTTTCCATACCCACACCTGAACCCTAAACCCTACCATTCACTAACCCTAACCCTAGGTCTAAACCTAACCCTAAACCCAACCTCAACCCTACACCTAACCTTAACATGTACCCTAATATTAATCCTTAAACTAACAATAAGCTGTGCCCTAACACGAACCCTGACCCTAACGCGTTTCCATACACTCACCTGTACTCTAATGTTACCTATTCGCTAACCCTAACACTAGCCCTAAACCTAAACCTAACCCCAACCCTACACCTTACCCTAACCCATACCCTAATCATAACCCATACACTAACACTAACTCGTGCCCTAACACCTACCCTAACCCTACCCCTAACCCTAACCCTAACACTAACCCTAACACTAACCCTAAACTTTACCATTTGTTAACCATAACCCTAGCCCCAAACCTAAACCTAACTACAACCCTACTCCTTACCCTAACACATACACTAATCTTAACCCGTACACTAACACTAACCCAATACCGCACATGTACTTTGACAATAAGACATTTCCGTATGCTCAGCTGTAACCTAAACCTTACCCGTTCACTAAACTTAACCCTACCCCTAACACTAACCATAACGCCAACCCTACCAATTACCCTAACCCGTACCCTAATCCTAACCTGTAAACCCACACTAACCCCTGCCCTAACACGTACCCTGACCCTAACAATTTTCCGTAACCTCACCTGTACCCTACACCTTACCGTTCGCTAACCCTAACCCTAGCCCTAAGCCTAGACCAAACCCCAACCGTACACCTTACCCTAAACCGTATGCTAATCCTAAGCCATACACTAACACTGACACGTGTCCTAACACATACACTAACCCTAACACTTTTCTGTACCATCACCTGTACCCTAAACCTGACATTTCGCTAAGCCTAAACCTAGCCATAAAGCTAACCCTAACCCCAACCCTAAACCTTACCCAAACCGTACCCTAATTCTAACCAGTATACTAATACTAAGCCATGTCCCGACACGTACCCTGACCCTAACACTTTTCCGTACCCTCACCTGTACCCTAAACCTTACCCATTCGCTAACCCTATCCCTATCCCTATCCCTAGCCCTAACACTAACCCCAACCCTACCCCTTACCCTAACCCATACCCTAATCCCAACCCATACACTAACATTAACCCATGCCCTAACACGTACCCTGACCCTAACACTTTTCCGTATCCTCTCCTGTACCTTAAATCTTACCGTTCGCTAACCCTAACCCTAGCCCTAAACATAACTCTCACACCAACCTCACAGCATACCCTAACCCGTACACTAAACTTAACCCATACAAAAAAAACTAACCCATGCCCTCACATGTACTTTGATGGTAACACGTTTCCGTACGCTCCCATGTACCGTAAACCATACGCGTTTGCTAACTCTAACCCTAACCATAACAACAACCCTACCCATTTCCCTAACCTGTACCCTAATCCTTACCCGTACACTAACACTAATCCATGCCCTAACACATACCCTGACCCTAACACTTTTCCATACCCACTCCTGTACCCTAAATCTTACCATTCACTAACCCTAACCCTATGTCTAAACCTAACCCTAACCCCAACCCTACACCTAACCCTAACACGTACCCTAATCCGAATCCGTACACTAACACTAACCTGTGCCCTAATATGAACCCTGACCCTAACTCGTTTCCATAAGCTCACCTGTACCCTAAATGTTACCTATTTGCTAACCCTAACCCCAACCCTACACCTAAACATAACCCCAACCCTACACCTTTCCCTAACCCATACCCTAATCCTAACCCGTACACTAACACTAACCCGTGCCCTAACACGTACCCTGACCCTAACACTTTTCCGTATCCTCTTCAGTACCCTAAATCTTACCGTTCGCTAAACCTAGCCCTTTTCCTAAACATAACGGTAACACCAACCTTGCACCGTATCCTAACCCATACACTAATCTTACCCCGTACACCAAAATGAAGCAATGCCCTCACATGTACTTTGACACTAACACGTTTCCGTACCCTCCTGTGTACCGTAAAGCTTACCTGTTCGCTAACACTAACCCTAGGTCTAAGCCTAACACTATCCACAACCCTACACAAAATCCTAACCCGTACCCTAATCCTAATCCGTACAATAACACTAACCTGTGCCCTAACACCAAGCCTGACCCTAACTCGTTTCCATATGCTTACCTGTACCCTGAATATTACCTATTCGCTAACCCTAACCCTAACCCTAAACCTAACCCTAACCCCAATCCTACACCTTACCCTAATCCGTACTGTAATCCTAACCCATACCCTAATACTAATCCATGCCCTGACACATACATGGACCATAACACTTTTCTGTAACCTCACCTGCTCCCTGAACCTTACATTTCGCCAACACTAACCCTAGCCCTAAAGCTAAATCTAACTCCAACCCTACACCTTACCCTAACACGTACACTAATCTTAACCCGTACACTAACACTGACCCATTCCCGCAAATGTATTTTGACCCTAAAACATTTCCGTACCCTCCCCTGTAACCTAAACCTTACCCGGTCGCTAACCCTAACCCTAGCTCTAAATCTAACCCTAACGCCAACCCTACATCTTACCCTAATCCATACCCTAATCCTAAACCGTACACTAACACTAACCAGTGCCCTGAAACGTACCCTGACCCTAACACTTTTCCATACCCTCACCTGCACGCTAAACGTAATCATTAGGTAACACTAAGTGTAGACTTAAACCTAACCCTAACACCAACCTTACTCCCTATTCTAACCCGTACCCTATATTTAACCCCTACACTAACACTAACCCATGCCCTCACACGTTCTTTGACACTAAAACGTTTCCATACATTCACATGTACCATAAGCCTTAACCGTTCACTAAACCTAACCCTAACCCTAACGCCAACCCTAACCATTACCCAAACCCATACCCTAATCCTAACCATACATTAACACTAACACGTTTCCTAACACATAACCTGACCCAAACGCTTTTCCGTACCCTCAACTGTACCCTAAAACTTACCCGTTCACTAACCCTAAGCCTAGCCCTAAACCTAACCCTAACCCCAACCCCACACCATACCCTAAACTGTACGCTAATCCTGACACGTACACTGACACTAACAGGTGTCCTAACACATACCCTGACTCTAAAAGTTTTCCGTACCCTCACCTGTACCCTAAACCTTACTTGTTCACTAACCGTAACCCTAGCCCTAAACATAACGCTAACACCAACCCTACACCATACCCTAACCTGTACACTAATCTTGACCCGTACACCAAAATTATGCAATGCCATCACATGTACTTTGACACTAACACGTTTCTGTACACTAGTGTACCATAAAACTTACCTGTTCGCTAACTCTAACCCTAGCCCTAAACTTAACCCTGACGCCAACCCTACACATTACCCTAACACGTAACCTAATCCTAACCCATACACTAACACTACACGTGCCCTAACAAGTACCCTGACTGTAACAGTTTTCCGTACACTCACCTGTACCCTAAACCATACCGTTTGCTATCCTTAACCCTAGACCTAAACGTAAAGCTAACCCCATCCCTAAACCTTACCCTAATGCATACCCAATCCTAACAAGTACACTAACACTAATCCGTGCCTTAACACTTACCCTGACCCTAACGCTTTTCCATACCCACACCTGAACCCTAAACCTTACCATTCACTAACCCTATCCCTATCCCTAGCCCTAGCCCTAACACTAACCCCAACCCTACACCTTACCCTAACCCGTACCCTAATCCCAACCCATACACTAACATTAACCCATGCCCTAACACGTACCCTGACCCTAACACTTTTCCGTATCCTCTCCTGTACCTTAAATCTTACCGTTCGCTAACCCTAACCCTAGCCCTAAACATAACTGTCACACCAACCTCACAGCATACCCTAACCCGTACACTAAACTTAACCCATACAAAAAAAACTAACCCATGCCCTCACATGTACTTTGATGGTAACACGTTTCCGTACGCTCCCATGTACCGTAAACCATACGCGTTTTCTAACTCTAACCCTAACCATAACAACAACCCTACCCATTTCCCTAAACTGTACCCTAATCCTTACCCGTACACTAACACTAATCCATGCCCTAACACATACCCTGACCCTAACACTTTTCCATACCCACTCCTGTACCCTAAATCTTACCATTCACTAACCCTAACCCTATGTCTAAACCTAACCCTAACCCCAACCCTACACCTAACCCTAACACGTACCCTAATCCGAATCCGTACACTAACACTAACCTGTGCCCTAATATGAATCCTGACCCTAACTCGTTTCCATAAGCTCACCTGTACCCTAAATGTTACCTATTCGCTAACCCTAACCCCAACCCTACACCTAAACATAACCCCAACCCTACACCTTTCCCTAACCCATACCCTAATCCTAACCCGTACACTAACACTAACCCGTGCCCTAACACGTACCCTGACCCTAACACTTTTCCGTATCCTCTCCAGTACCCTAAATCTTACCGTTCGCTAAACCTAGCCCTTTCCCTAAACATAACGGTAACACCAACCTTGCACCGTATCCTAACCCATACACTAATCTTACCCCGTACACCAAAATGAAGCAATGCCCTCACATGTACTTTGACACTAACACGTTTCCGTACCCTCCTGTGTACCGTAAACCTTACCTGTTCGCTAACACTAACCCTAGGTCTAAGCCTAACACTATCCACAACCCTACACAAAATCCTAACCCGTACACTAATCCTAATCTGTACAATAACACTAACCTGTGCCCTAACAGCAAGCCTGACCCTAACTCGTTTCCATATGCTTACCTGTACCCTGAATATTACCTATTCGCTAACCCTAACCCTAAACCTAACCCTAACCCCAATCCTACACCTTACCCTAATCCGTACTGTAATCGAAACCCATACCCTAATACTAATCCGTGCCCTGACACATACATGGACCATAACACTTTTCTGTAACCTCACCTGCACCCTAAACCTTACATTTCGCCAACACTAACCCTAGCCCTAAAGCTAAATCTAACTCCAACCCTACACCTTACCCTAACACGTACACTAATCTTAACCCGTACACTAACACTGACCCATTCCCGCAAATGTATTTTGACCCTAAAACATTTCCGTACCCTCCCCTGTAACCTAAACCTTACCCGGTCGCTAACCCTAACCCTAGCTCTAAATCTAACCCTAACGCCAACCCTACATCTTACCCTAATCCATACCCTAATCCTAAACCGTACACTAACACTAACCAGTGCCCTGAAACGTACCCTGACCCTAACACTTTTCCATACCCTCACCTGCACGCTAAACGTAATCATTAGGTAACACTAAGTGTAGACTTAAACCTAACCCTAACACCAACCTTACTCCCTATTCTAACCCGTACCCTATATTTAACCCCTACACTAACACTAACCCATGCCCTCACACGTACTTTGACACTAAAACGTCTCCATACATTCACATGTACCATAAGCCTTAACCGTTCACTAAACCTATCCCTAACCCTAACGCCAACCCTAACCATTACCCTAACCCATACCCTAATCCTAACCATACATTAACACTAACACGTTTCCTAACACATAACCTGACCCAAACGCTTTTCCGTACCCTCAACTGTACCCTAAAACTTACCCGTTCACTAACCCTAAGCCTAGCCCTAAACCTAACCCTAACCCCAACCCCACACCTTACCCTAAACTGTACGCTAATCCTGACACGTACACTGACACTAACAGGTGTCCTAACACATACCCTGACTCTAAAAGTTTTCCGTACCCTCACCTGTACCCTAAACCTTACTTGTTCACTAACCGTAACCCTAGCCCTAAACATAACGCTAACACCAACCCTACACCATACCCTAACCTGTACACTAATCTTGACCCGTACACCAAAATTATGCAATGCCATCACATGTACTTTGACACTAACACGTTTCTGTACACTAGGGTACCATAAAACTTACCTGTTCGCTAACTCTAACCCTAGCCCTAAACTTAACCCTAACGCCAACCCTACACATTACCCTAACACGTAACCTAATCCTAACCCATACACTAACACTACACGTGCCCTAACAAGTACCCTGACTGTAACAGTTTTCCGTACACTCACCTGTACCCTAAACCATACCGTTTGCTATCCTTAACCCTAGACCTAAACGTAAAGCTAACCCCATCCCTAAACCTTACCCTAATGCATACCCAATCCTAACAAGTACACTAACACTAATCCGTGCCTTAACACTTACCCTGACCCTAACGCTTTTCCATACCCACACCTGAACCCTAAACCTTACCATTCACTAACCCTAACCCTAGGTCTAAACCTAACCCTAAACCCAACCTCAACCCTACACCTAACCTTAACATGTACCCTAATCCTAATCCTTAAACTAACACTAAGCTGTGCCCTAACACGAACCCTGACCCTAACGCGTTTCCATACACTCACCTGTACTCTAATGTTACCTATTCGCTAACCCTAACACTAGCCCTAAACCTAAACCTAACCCCAACCCTACACCCTACCCTAACCCATACCCTAATCATAACCCATACACTAACACTAACTTGTGCCCTAACACCTACCCTAACCCTACCCCTAACCCTAACCCTAACACTAACCCTAACACTAACCCTAAACTTTACCATTTGTTAACCATAACCCTAGCCCCAAACCTAAACCTAACTACAACCCTACTCCTTACCCTAACACGTACACTAATCTTAACCCGTACACTAACACTAACCCAATACCGCACATGTACTTTGACAATAAGACATTTCCGTATGCTCAGCTGTAACCTAAACCTTACCCGTTCACTAAACTTAACCCTACCCCTAACACTAACCATAACGCCAACCCTACCAATTACCCTAACCCGTACCCTAATCCTAACCTGTAAACCCACACTAACCCCTGCCCTAACACGTACCCTGACCCTAAGAATTTTCCGTAACCTCACCTGTACCCTACACCTTACCATTCGCTAACCCTAACCCTAGCCCTAAGCCTAGACCAAACCCCAACCGTACACCTTACCCTAACCCGTATGCTAATCCTAAGCCATACACTAACACTGACACGTGTCCTAACACATACACTAACTGTAACACTTTTCTGTACCATCACATGTACCCTAAACCTGACATTTCGCTAACCCTAACCCTAGCCATAAAGCTAACCCTAACCCCAACCCTAAACCTTACCCAAACCGTACCCTAATTCTAACCAGTATACTAATACTAAGCCATGTCCCGACACGTACCCTGACCCTAACACTTTTCCGTACCCTCACCTGTACCCTAAACCTTACCCATTCGCTAACCCTATCCCTATCCCTAGCCCTAGCCCTAACACTAACCCCAACCCTACCCCTTACCCTAACCCGTACCCTAATCCCAACCCATACACTAACATTAACCCATGCCCTAACACGTACCCTGACCCTAACACTTTTCCGTATCCTCTCCTGTACCTTAAATTTTACCGTTCGCTAACCCTAACCCTAGCCCTAAACATAACTCTCACACCAACCTCACAGCATACCCTAACCCGTACACTAAACTTAACCCATACAAAAAAAACTAACCCATGCCCTCACATGTACTTTGATGGTAACACGTTTCCGTACGCTCCCATGTACCGTAAACCATACGCGTTTGCTAACTCTAACCCTAACCATAACAACAACCCTACCCATTTCCCTAACCTGTACCCTAATCCTTACCCGTACACTAACACTAATCCATGCCCTAACACATACCCTGACCCTAACACTTTTCCATACCCACTCCTGTACCCTAAATCTTACCATTCACTAACCCTAACCCTATGTCTAAACCTAACCCTAACCCCAACCCTACACCTAACCCTAACACGTACCCTAATCCGAATCCGTACACTAACACTAACCTGTGCCCTAACATGAACCCTGACCCTAACTCGTTTCCATAAGCTCACCTGTACCCTAAATGTTACCTATTCGCTAACCCTAACCCCAACCCTACACCTAAACATAACCCCAACCCTACACCTTTCCCTAACCCATACGCTAATCCTAACCCGTACACTAACACTAACCCGTGCCCTAACACGTACCCTGACCCTAACACTTTTCCGTATCCTCTCCAGTACCCTAAATCTTACCGTTCGCTAAACCTAGCCCTTTCCCTAAACATAACGGTAACACCAACCTTGCACCGTATCCTAACCCATACACTAATCTTACCCCGTACACCAAAATGAAGCAATGCCCTCACATGTACTTTGACACTAACACGTTTCCGTACCCTCCTGTGTACCGTAAACCTTACCTGTTCGCTAACACTAACCCTAGGTCTAAGCCTAACACTATCCACAACCCTACACAAAATCCTAACCCGTACCCTAATCCTAATCCGTACAATAACACTAACCTGTGCCCTAACACCAAGCCTGACCCTAACTCGTTTCCATATGCTTACCTGTACCCTGAATATTACCTATTCGCTAACCCTAACCCTAACCCTAAACCTAACCCTAACCCCAATCCTACCCCTTACCCTAATCCGTACTGTAATCCTAACCCGTACCCTAATACTAATCCGTGCCCTGACACATACATGGACCATAACACTTTTCTGTAACCTCACCTGCACCCTAAACCTTACATTTCGCCAACACTAACCCTAGCCCTAAAGCTAAATCTAACTCCAACCCTACACCTTACCCTAACACGTACACTAATCTTAACCCGTACACTAACACTGACCCATTCCCGCAAATGTATTTTGACCCTAAAACATTTCCGTACCCTCCCCTGTAACCTAAACCTTACCCGGTCGCTAACCCTAACCCTAGCTCTAAATCTAACCCTAACGCCAACCCTACATCTTACCCTAATCCATACCCTAATCCTAAACCGTACACTAACACTAACCAGTGCCCTGAAACGTACCCTGACCCTAATACTTTTCCATACCCTCACCTGCACGCTAAACGTAATCATTAGGTAACACTAAGTGTAGACTTAAACCTAACCCTAACACCAACCCTACTCCCTATTCTAACCCGTAACCTATATTTAACCCCTACACTAACACTAACCCATGCCCTCACACGTACTTTGACACTAAAACGTCTCCATACATTCACATGTACCATAAGCCTTAACCGTTCACTAAACCTATCCCTAACCCTAACGCCAACCCTAACCATTACCCTAACCCATACCCTAATCCTAACCATACATTAACACTAACACGTTTCCTAACACATAACCTGACCCAAACGCTTTTCCGTACCCTCAACTGTACCCTAAAACTTACCCGTTCACTAACCCTAAGCCTAGCCCTAAACCTAACCCTAACCCCAACCCCACACCTTACCCTAAACTGTACGCTAATCCTGACACGTACACTGACACTAACAGGTGTCCTAACACATACCCTGACTCTAAAAGTTTTCCGTACCCTCACCTGTACCCTAAACCTTACTTGTTCACTAACCGTAACCCTAGCCCTAAACATAACGCTAACACCAACCCTACACCATACCCTAACCTGTACACTAATCTTGACCCGTACACCAAAATTATGCAATGCCATCACATGTACTTTGACACTAACACGTTTCTGTACACTAGTGTACCATAAAACTTACCTGTTCGCTAACTCTAACCCTAGCCCTAAACTTAACCCTAACGCCAACCCTACACATTACCCTAACACGTAACCTAATCCTAACCCATACACTAACACTACACGTGCCCTAACAAGTACCCTGACTGTAACAGTTTTCCGTACACTCACCTGTACCCTAAACCATACCGTTTGCTATCCCTAACCCTAGACCTAAACGTAAAGCTAACCCCATCCCTAAACCTTACCCTAATGCATACCCAATCCTAACAAGTACACTAACACTAATCCGTGCCTTAACACTTACCCTGACCCTAACGCTTTTCCATACCCACACCTGAACCCTAAACCTTACCATTCACTAACCCTAACCCTAGGTCTAAACCTAACCCTAAACCCAACCTCAACCCTACACCTAACCTTAACATGTACCCTAATATTAATCCTTAAACTAACACTAAGCTGTGCCCTAACACGAACCCTGACCCTAACGCGTTTCCATACACTCACCTGTACTCTAATGTTACCTATTCGCTAACCCTAACACTAGCCCTAAACCTAAACCTAACCCCAACCCTACACCTTACCCTAACCCATACCCTAATCATAACCCATACACTAACACTAACTCGTGCCCTAACACCTACCCTAACCCTACCCCTAACCCTAACCCTAACACTAACCCTAACACTAACCCTAAACTTTACCATTTGTTAACCATAACCCTAGCCCCAAACCTAAACCTAACTACAACCCTACTCCTTACCCTAACACGTACACTAATCTTAACCCGTACACTAACACTAACCCAATACCGCACATGTACTTTGACAATAAGACATTTCCGTATGCTCAGCTGTAACCTAAACCTTACCCGTTCACTAAACCTAACCCTACCCCTAACACTAACCATAACGCCAACCCTACCAATTACCCTAACCCGTACCCTAATCCTAACCTGTAAACCCACACTAACCCCTGCCCTAACACGTACCCTGACCCTAACAATTTTCCGTAACCTCACCTGTACCCTACACCTTACCGTTCGCTAACCCTAACCCTAGCCCTAAGCCTAGACCAAACCCCAACCGTACACCTTACCCTAACCCGTATGCTAATCCTAAGCCATACACTAACACTGACACGTGTCCTAACACATACACTAACTGTAACACTTTTCTGTACCATCACATGTACCCTAAACCTGACATTTCGCTAACCCTAACCCTAGCCATAAAGCTAACCCTAACCCCAACCCTAAACCTAACCCAAACCGTACCCTAATTCTAACCAGTATACTAATACTAAGCCATGTCCCGACACGTACCCTGACCCTAACACTTTTCCGTACCCTCACCTGTACCCTAAACCTTACCCATTCGCTAACCCTATCCCTAGCCCTAGCCCTAGCCCTAACACTAACCCCAACCCTACCCCTTACCCTAACCCGTACCCTAATCCCAACCCATACACTAACATTAACCCATGCCCTAACACGTATCCTGACCCTAACACTTTTCCGTATCCTCTCCTGTACCTTAAATCTTACCGTTCGCTAACCCTAACCCTAGCCCTAAACATAACTCTCACACCAACCTCACAGCATACCCTAACCCGTACACTAAACTTAACCCATACAAAAAAAACTAACCCATGCCCTCACATGTACTTTGATGGTAACACGTTTCCGTACGCTCCCATGTACCGTAAACCATACGCGTTTGCTAACTCTAACCCTAACCATAACAACAACCCTACCCATTTCCCTAACCTGTACCCTAATCCTTACCCGTACACTAACACTAATCCATGCCCTAACACATACCCTGACCCTAACACTTTTCCATACCCACTCCTGTACCCTAAATCTTACCATTCACTAACCCTAACCCTATGTCTAAACCTAACCCTAACCCCAACCCTACACCTAACCCTAACACGTACCCTAATCCGAATCCGTACACTAACACTAACCTGTGCCCTAACATGAACCCTGACCCTAACTCGTTTCCATAAGCTCACCTGTACCCTAAATGTTACCTATTCGCTAACCCTAACCCCAACCCTACACCTAAACATAACCCCTACCCTACACCTTTCCCTAACCCATACCCTAATCCTAACCCGTACACTAACACTAACCCGTGCCCTAACACGTACCCTGACCCTAACACTTTTCCGTATCCTCTCCAGTACCCTAAATCTTACCGTTCGCTAAACCTAGCCCTTTCCCTAAACATAACGGTAACACCAACCTTGCACCGTATCCTAACCCATACACTAATCTTACCCCGTACACCAAAATGAAGCAATGCCCTCACATGTACTTTGACACTAACACGTTTCCGTACCCTCCTGTGTACCGTAAACCTTACCTGTTCGCTAACACTAACCCTAGGTCTAAGCCTAACACTATCCACAACCCTACACAAAATCCTAAGCCGTACCCTAATCCTAATCCGTACAATAACACTAACCTGTGCCCTAACACCAAGCCTGACCCTAACTCGTTTCCATATGCTTACCTGTACCCTGAATATTACCTATTCGCTAACCCTAACCCTAACCCTAAACCTAACCCTAACCCCAATCCTACACCTTACCCTAATCCGTACTGTAATCCTAACCCGTACCCTAATACTAATCCGTGCCCTGACACATACATGGACCATAACACTTTTCTGTAACCTCACCTGCACCCTAAACCTTACATTTCGCCAACACTAACCCTAGCCCTAAAGCTAAATCTAACTCCAACCCTACACCTTACCCTAACACGTACACTAATCTTAACCCGTACACTAACACTGACCCATTCCCGCAAATGTATTTTGACCCTAAAACATTTCCGTACCCTCCCCTGTAACCTAAACCTTACCCGGTCGCTAACCCTAACCCTAGCTCTAAATCTAACCCTAACGCCAACCCTACATCTTACCCTAATCCATACCCTAATCCTAAACCGTACACTAACACTAACCAGTGCCCTGAAACGTACCCTGACCCTAACACTTTTCCATACCCTCACCTGCACGCTAAACGTAATCATTAGGTAACACTAAGTGTAGACTTAAACCTAACCCTAACACCAACCTTACTCCCTATTCTAACCCGTACCCTATATTTAACCCCTACACTAACACTAACCCATGCCCTCACACGTACTTTGACACTAAAACGTCTCCATACATTCACATGTACCATAAGCCTTAACCGTTCACTAAACCTATCCCTAACCCTAACGCCAACCCTAACCATTACCCTAACCCATACCCTAATCCTAACCATACATTAACACTAACACGTTTCCTAACACATAACCTGACCCAAACGCTTTTCCGTACCCTCAACTGTACCCTAAAACTTACCCGTTCACTAACCCTAAGCCTAGCCCTAAACCTAACCCTAACCCCAACCCCACACCTTACCCTAAACTGTACGCTAATCCTGACACGTACACTGACACTAACAGGTGTCCTAACACATACCCTGACTCTAAAAGTTTTCCGTACCCTCACCTGTACCCTAAACCTTACTTGTTCAGTAACCGTAACCCTAGCCCTAAACATAACGCTAACACCAACCCTACACCATACCCTAACCTGTACACTAATCTTGACCCGTACACCAAAATTATGCAATGCCATCACATGTACTTTGACACTAACACGTTTCTGTACACTAGTGTACCATAAAACTTACCTGTTCGCTAACTCTAACCCTAGCCCTAAACTTAACCCTAACGCCAACCCTACACATTACCCTAACACGTAACCTAATCCTAACCCATACACTAACACTACACGTGCCCTAACAAGTACCCTGACTGTAACAGTTTTCCGTACACTCACCTGTACCCTAAACCATACCGTTTGCTATCCTTAACCCTAGACCTAAACGTAAAGCTAACCCCATCCCTAAACCTTACCCTAATGCATACCCAATCCTAACAAGTACACTAACACTAATCCGTGCCTTAACACTTACCCTGACACTAACGCTTTTCCATACCCACACCTGAACCCTAAACCTTACCATTCACTAACCCTAACCCTAGGTCTAAACCTAACCCTAAACCCAACCTCAACCCTACACCTAACTTTAACATGTACCCTAATCCTAATCCTTAAACTAACACTAAGCTGTGCCCTAACACGAACCCTGACCCTAACGCGTTTCCATACACTCACCTGTACTCTAATGTTACCTATTCGCTAACCCTAACACTAGCCCTAAACCTAAACCTAACCCCAACCCTACACCTTACCCTAACCCATACCCTAATCATAACCCATACACTAACACTAACTCGTGCCCTAACACCTACCCTAACCCTACCCCTAACCCTAACCCTAACACTAACCCTAACACTAACCCTAAACTTTACCATTTGTTAACCATAACCCTAGCCCCAAACCTAAACCTAACTACAACCCTACTCCTTACCCTAACACGTACACTAATCTTAACCCGTACACTAACACTAACCCAATACCGCACATGTACTTTGACAATAAGACATTTCCGTATGCTCAGCTGTAACCTAAACCTTACCCGTTCACTAAACCTAACCCTACCCCTAACACTAACCATAACGCCAACCCTACCAATTACCCTAACCCGTACCCTAATCCTAACCTGTAAACCCACACTAACCCCTGCCCTAACACGTACCCTGACCCTAACAATTTTCCGTAACCTCACCTGTACCCTACACCTTACCGTTCGCTAACCCTAACCCTAGCCCTAAGCCTAGACCAAACCCCAACCGTACACCTTACCCTAACCCGTATGCTAATCCTAAGCCATACACTAACACTGACACGTGTCCTAACACATACACTAACTGTAACACTTTTCTGTACCATCACATGTACCCTAAACCTGACATTTCGCTAACCCTAACCCTAGCCATAAAGCTAACCCTAACCCCAACCCTAAACCTAACCCAAACCGTACCCTAATTCTAACCAGTATACTAATACTAAGCCATGTCCCGACACGTACCCTGACCCTAACACTTTTCCGTACCCTCACCTGTACCCTAAACCTTACCCATTCGCTAACCCTATCCCTAGCCCTAGCCCTAGCCCTAACACTAACCCCAACCCTACCCCTTACCCTAACCCGTACCCTAATCCCAACCCATACACTAACATTAACCCATGCCCTAACACGTATCCTGACCCTAACACTTTTCCGTATCCTCTCCTGTACCTTAAATCTTACCGTTCGCTAACCCTAACCCTAGCCCTAAACATAACTCTCACACCAACCTCACAGCATACCCTAACCCGTACACTAAACTTAACCCATACAAAAAAAACTAACCCATGCCCTCACATGTACTTTGATGGTAACACGTTTCCGTACGCTCCCATGTACCGTAAACCATACGCGTTTGCTAACTCTAACCCTAACCATAACAACAACCCTACCCATTTCCCTAACCTGTACCCTAATCCTTACCCGTACACTAACACTAATCCATGCCCTAACACATACCCTGACCCTAACACTTTTCCATACCCACTCCTGTACCCTAAATCTTACCATTCACTAACCCTAACCCTATGTCTAAACCTAACCCTAACCCCAACCCTACACCTAACCCTAACACGTACCCTAATCCGAATCCGTACACTAACACTAACCTGTGCCCTAACATGAACCCTGACCCTAACTCGTTTCCATAAGCTCACCTGTACCCTAAATGTTACCTATTCGCTAACCCTAACCCCAACCCTACACCTAAACATAACCCCTACCCTACACCTTTCCCTAACCCATACCCTAATCCTAACCCGTACACTAACACTAACCCGTGCCCTAACACGTACCCTGACCCTAACACTTTTCCGTATCCTCTCCAGTACCCTAAATCTTACCGTTCGCTAAACCTAGCCCTTTCCCTAAACATAACGGTAACACCAACCTTGCACCGTATCCTAACCCATACACTAATCTTACCCCGTACACCAAAATGAAGCAATGCCCTCACATGTACTTTGACACTAACACGTTTCCGTACCCTCCTGTGTACCGTAAACCTTACCTGTTCGCTAACACTAACCCTAGGTCTAAGCCTAACACTATCCACAACCCTACACAAAATCCTAAGCCGTACCCTAATCCTAATCCGTACAATAACACTAACCTGTGCCCTAACACCAAGCCTGACCCTAACTCGTTTCCATATGCTTACCTGTACCCTGAATATTACCTATTCGCTAACCCTAACCCTAACCCTAAACCTAACCCTAACCCCAATCCTACACCTTACCCTAATCCGTACTGTAATCCTAACCCGTACCCTAATACTAATCCGTGCCCTGACACATACATGGACCATAACACTTTTCTGTAACCTCACCTGCACCCTAAACCTTACATTTCGCCAACACTAACCCTAGCCCTAAAGCTAAATCTAACTCCAACCCTACACCTTACCCTAACACGTACACTAATCTTAACCCGTACACTAACACTGACCCATTCCCGCAAATGTATTTTGACCCTAAAACATTTCCGTACCCTCCCCTGTAACCTAAACCTTACCCGGTCGCTAACCCTAACCCTAGCTCTAAATCTAACCCTAACGCCAACCCTACATCTTACCCTAATCCATACCCTAATCCTAAACCGTACACTAACACTAACCAGTGCCCTGAAACGTACCCTGACCCTAACACTTTTCCATACCCTCACCTGCACGCTAAACGTAATCATTAGGTAACACTAAGTGTAGACTTAAACCTAACCCTAACACCAACCTTACTCCCTATTCTAACCCGTACCCTATATTTAACCCCTACACTAACACTAACCCATGCCCTCACACGTACTTTGACACTAAAACGTCTCCATACATTCACATGTACCATAAGCCTTAACCGTTCACTAAACCTATCCCTAACCCTAACGCCAACCCTAACCATTACCCTAACCCATACCCTAATCCTAACCATACATTAACACTAACACGTTTCCTAACACATAACCTGACCCAAACGCTTTTCCGTACCCTCAACTGTACCCTAAAACTTACCCGTTCACTAACCCTAAGCCTAGCCCTAAACCTAACCCTAACCCCAACCCCACACCTTACCCTAAACTGTACGCTAATCCTGACACGTACACTGACACTAACAGGTGTCCTAACACATACCCTGACTCTAAAAGTTTTCCGTACCCTCACCTGTACCCTAAACCTTACTGGTTCACTAACCGTAACCCTAGCCCTAAACATAACGCTAACACCAACCCTACACCATACCCTAACCTGTACACTAATCTTGACCCGTACACCAAAATTATGCAATGCCATCACATGTACTTTGACACTAACACGTTTCTGTACACTAGTGTACCATAAAACTTACCTGTTCGCTAACTCTAACCCTAGCCCTAAACTTAACCCTAACGCCAACCCTACACATTACCCTAACACGTAACCTAATCCTAACCCATACACTAACACTACACGTGCCCTAACAAGTACCCTGACTGTAACAGTTTTCCGTACACTCACCTGTACCCTAAACCATACCGTTTGCTATCCTTAACCCTAGACCTAAACGTAAAGCTAACCCCATCCCTAAACCTTACCCTAATGCATACCCAATCCTAACAAGTACACTAACACTAATCCGTGCCTTAACACTTACCCTGACACTAACGCTTTTCCATACCCACACCTGAACCCTAAACCTTACCATTCACTAACCCTAACCCTAGGTCTAAACCTAACCCTAAACCCAACCTCAACCCTACACCTAACTTTAACATGTACCCTAATCCTAATCCTTAAACTAACACTAAGCTGTGCCCTAACACGAACCCTGACCCTAACGCGTTTCCATACACTCACCTGTACTCTAATGTTACCTATTCGCTAACCCTAACACTAGCCCTAAACCTAAACCTAACCCCAACCCTACACCTTACCCTAACCCATACCCTAATCATAACCCATACACTAACACTAACTCGTGCCCTAACACCTACCCTAACCCTACCCCTAACCCTAACCCTAACACTAACCCTAACACTAACCCTAAACTTTACCATTTGTTAACCATAACCCTAGCCCCAAACCTAAACCTAACGACAACCCTACTCCTTACCCTAACACGTACACTAATCTTAACCCGTACACTAACACTAACCCAATACCGCACATGTACTTTGACAATAAGACATTTCCGTATGCTCAGCTGTAACCTAAACCTTACCCGTTCACTAAACTTAACCCTACCCCTACCACTAACCATAACGGCAACCCTACCAATTACCCTAACCCGTACCCTAATCCTAACCTGTAAACTCACACTAACCCCTGCCCTAACACGTACCCTGACCCTAACAATTTTCCGTAACCTCACCTGTACCCTACACCTTACCGTTCGCTAACCCTAACCCTAGCCCTAAGCCTAGACCAAACCCCAACCGTACACCTTACCCTAACCCGTATGCTAATCCTAAGCCATACACTAACACTGACACGTGTCCTAACACATACACTAACTGTAACACTTTTCTGTACCATCACATGTACCCTAAACCTGACATTTCGCTAACCCTAACCCTAGCCATAAAGCTAACCCTAACCCCAACCCTAAACCTTACCCAAACCGTACCCTAATTCTAACCAGTATACTAATACTAAGCCATGTCCCGACACGTACCCTGACCCTAACACTTTTCCGTACCCTCACCTGTACCCTAAACCTTACCCATTCGCTAACCCTATCCCTAGCCCTAGCCCTAGCCCTAACACTAACCCCAACCCTACCCCTTACCCTAACCCGTACCCTAATCCCAACCCATACACTAACATTAACCCATGCCCTAACACGTACCCTGACCCTAACACTTTTCCGTATCCTCTCCTGTACCTTAAATCTTACCGTTCGCTAACCCTAACCCTAGCCCTAAACATAACTCTCACACCAACCTCACAGCATACCCTAACCCGTACACTAAACTTAACCCATACAAAAAAAACTAACCCATGCCCTCACATGTACTTTGATGGTAACACGTTTCCGTACGCTCCCATGTACCGTAAACCATACGCGTTTGCTAACTCTAACCCTAACCATAACAACAACCCTACCCATTTCCCTAACCTGTACCCTAATCCTTACCCGTACACTAACACTAATCCATGCCCTAACACATACCCTGACCCTAACACTTTTCCATACCCACTCCTGTACCCTAAATCTTACCATTCACTAACCCTAACCCTATGTCTAAACCTAACCCTAACCCCAACCCTACACCTAACCCTAACACGTACCCTAATCCGAATCCGTACACTAACACTAACCTCTGCCCTAACATGAACCCTGACCCTAACTCGTTTCCATAAGCTCACCTGTACCCTAAATGTTACCTATTCACTAACCCTAACCCCAACCCTACACCTAAATATAACCCCAACCCTACACCTTTCCCTAACCCATACCCTAATCCTAACCCGTACACTAACACTAACCCGTGCCCTAACACGTACCCTGACCCTAACACTTTTCCGTATCCTCTCCAGTACCCTAAATCTTACCGTTCGCTAAACCTAGCCCTTTCCCTAAACATAACGGTAACACCAACCTTGCACCGTATCCTAACCCATACACTAATCTTACCCCGTACACCAAAATGAAGCAATGCCCTCACATGTACTTTGACACTAACACGTTTCCGTACCCTCCTGTGTACCGTAAACCTTACCTGTTCGCTAACACTAACCCTAGGTCTAAGCCTAACACTATCCACAACCCTACACAAAATCCTAACCCGTACCCTAATCCTAATCCGTACAATAACACTAACCTGTGCCCTAACACCAAGCCTGACCCTAACTCGTTTCCATATGCTTACCTGTACCCTGAATATTACCTATTCGCTAACCCTAACCCTAACCCTAAACCTAACCCTAACCCCAATCCTACACCTTACCCTAATCCGTACTGTAATCCTAACCCGTACCCTAATACTAATCCGTGCCCTGACACATACATGGACCATAACACTTTTCTGTAACCTCACCTGCACCCTAAACCTTACATTTCGCCAACACTAACCCTAGCCCTAAAGCTAAATCTAACTCCAACCCTACACCTTACCCTAACACGTACACTAATCTTAACCCATACACTAACACTGACCCATTCCCGCAAATGTATTTTGACCCTAAAACATTTCCGTACCCTCCCCTGTAACCTAAACCTTACCCGGTCGCTAACCCTAACCCTAGCTCTAAATCTAACCCTAACGCCAACCCTACATCTTACCCTAATCCATACCCTAATCCTAAACCGTACACTAACACTAACCAGTGCCCTGAAACGTACCCTGACCCTAACACTTTTCCATACCCTCACCTGCACGCTAAACGTAATCATTAGGTAACACTAAGTGTAGACTTAAACCTAACCCTAACACCAACCTTACTCCCTATTCTAACCCGTACCCTATATTTAACCCCTACACTAACACTAACCCATGCCCTCACACGTACTTTGACACTAAAACGTCTCCATACATTCACATGTACCATAAGCCTTAACCGTTCACTAAACCTATCCCTAACCCTAACGCCAACCCTAACCATTACCTTAACCCATACCCTAATCCTAACCATACATTAACACTAACACGTTTCCTAACACATAACCTGACCCAAACGCTTTTCCGTACCCTCAACTGTACCCTAAAACTTACCCGTTCACTAACCCTAAGCCTAGCCCTAAACCTAACCCTAACCCCAACCCCACACCTTACCCTAAACTGTACGCTAATCCTGACACGTACACTGACACTAACAGGTGTCCTAACACATACCCTGACTCTAAAAGTTTTCCGTACCCTCACCTGTACCCTAAACCTTACTGGTTCACTAACCGTAACCCTAGCCCTAAACATAACGCTAACACCAACCCTACACCATACCCTAACCTGTACACTAATCTTGACCCGTACACCAAAATTATGCAATGCCATCACATGTACTTTGACACTAACACGTTTCTGTACACTAGTGTACCATAAAACTTACCTGTTCGCTAACTCTAACCCTAGCCCTAAACTTAACCCTAACGCCAACCCTACACATTACCCTAACACGTAACCTAATCCTAACCCATACACTAACACTACACGTGCCCTAACAAGTACCCTGACTGTAACAGTTTTCCGTACACTCACCTGTACCCTAAACCATACCGTTTGCTATCCTTAACCCTAGACCTAAACGTAAAGCTAACCCCATCCCTAAACCTTACCCTAATGCATACCCAATCCTAACAAGTACACTAACACTAATCCGTGCCTTAACACTTACCCTGACCCTAACGCTTTTCCATACCCACACCTGAACCCTAAACCTTACCATTCACTAACCCTAACCCTAGGTCTAAACCTAACCCTAAACCCAACCCCAACCCTACACCTAACCTTAACATGTACCCTAATCCTAATCCTTAAACTAACACTAAGCTGTGCCCTAACACGAACCCTGACCCTAACGCGTTTCCAAACACTCACCTGTACTCTAATGTTACCTATTCGCTAACCCTAACACTAGCCCTAAACCTAAACCTAACCCCAACCCTACACCTTACCCTAACCCATACCCTAATCATAACCCATACACTAACACTAACTCGTGCCCTAACACCTACCCTAACCCTACCCCTAACCCTAACCCTAACACTAACCCTAACACTAACCCTAAACTTTACCATTTGTTAACCATAACCCTAGCCCCAAACCTAAACCTAACTACAACCCTACTCCTTACCCTAACACATACACTAATCTTAACCCGTACACTAACACTAACCCAATACCGCACATGTACTTTGACAATAAGACATTTCCGTATGCTCAGCTGTAACCTAAACCTTACCCGTTCACTAAACTTAACCCTACCCCTAACACTAACCATAACGCCAACCCTACCAATTACCCTAACCCGTACCCTAATCCTAACCTGTAAACCCACACTAACCCCTGCCCTAACACGTACCCTGACCCTAACAATTTTCCGTAACCTCACCTGTACCCTACACCTTACCGTTCGCTAACCCTAACCCTAGCCCTAAGCCTAGACCAAACCCCAACCGTACACCTTACCCTAAACCGTATGCTAATCCTAAGCCATACACTAACACTGACACGTGTCCTAACACATACACTAACCCTAACACTTTTCTGTACCATCACCTGTACCCTAAACCTGACATTTCGCTAAGCCTAAACCTAGCCATAAAGCTAACCCTAACCCCAACCCTAAACCTTACCCAAACCGTACCCTAATTCTAACCAGTATACTAATACTAAGCCATGTCCCGACACGTACCCTGACCCTAACACTTTTCCGTACCCTCACCTGTACCCTAAACCTTACCCATTCGCTAACCCTATCCCTATCCCTAGCCCTAGCCCTAACACTAACCCCAACCCTACCCCTTACCCTAACCCATACCCTAATCCCAACCCATACACTAACATTAACCCATGCCCTAACACGTACCCTGACCCTAACACTTTTCCGTATCCTCTCCTGTACCTTAAATCTTACCGTTCGCTAACCCTAACCCTAGCCCTAAACATAACTCTCACACCAACCTCACAGCATACCCTAACCCGTACACTAAACTTAACCCATACAAAAAAAAACTAACCCATGCCCTCACATGTACTTTGATGGTAACACGTTTCCGTACGCTCCCATGTACCGTAAACCATACGCGTTTGCTAACTCTAACCCTAACCATAACAACAACCCTACCCATTTCCCTAACCTGTACCCTAATCCTTACCCGTACACTAACACTAATCCATGCCCTAACACATACCCTGACCCTAACACTTTTCCATACCCACTCCTGTACCCTAAATCTTACCATTCACTAACCCTAACCCTATGTCTAAACCTAACCCTAACCCCAACCCTACACCTAACCCTAACACGTACCCTAATCCGAATCCGTACACTAACACTAACCTGTGCCCTAATATGAACCCTGACCCTAACTCGTTTCCATAAGCTCACCTGTACCCTAAATGTTACCTATTCGCTAACCCTAACCCCAACCCTACACCTAAACATAACCCCAACCCTACACCTTTCCCTAACCCATACCCTAATCCTAACCCGTACACTAACACTAACCCGTGCCCTAACACGTACCCTGACCCTAACACTTTTCCGTATCCTCTTCAGTACCCTAAATCTTACCGTTCGCTAAACCTAGCCCTTTTCCTAAACATAACGGTAACACCAACCTTGCACCGTATCCTAACCCATACACTAATCTTACCCCGTACACCAAAATGAAGCAATGCCCTCACATGTACTTTGACACTAACACGTTTCCGTACCCTCCTGTGTACCGTAAAGCTTACCTGTTCGCTAACACTAACCCTAGGTCTAAGCCTAACACTATCCACAACCCTACACAAAATCCTAACCCGTACCCTAATCCTAATCCGTACAATAACACTAACCTGTGCCCTAACACCAAGCCTGACCCTAACTCGTTTCCATATGCTTACCTGTACCCTGAATATTACCTATTCGCTAACCCTAACCCTAACCCTAAACCTAACCCTAACCCCAATCCTACACCTTACCCTAATCCGTACTGTAATCCTAACCCATACCCTAATACTAATCCATGCCCTGACACATACATGGACCATAACACTTTTCTGTAACCTCACCTGCTCCCTGAACCTTACATTTCGCCAACACTAACCCTAGCCCTAAAGCTAAATCTAACTCCAAGCCTACACCTTACCCTAACACGTACACTAATCTTAACCCGTACACTAACACTGACCCATTCCCGCAAATGTATTTTGACCCTAAAACATTTCCGTACCCTCCCCTGTAACCTAAACCTTACCCGGTCGCTAACCCTAACCCTAGCTCTAAATCTAACCCTAACGCCAACCCTACATCTTACCCTAATCCATACCCTAATCCTAAACCGTACACTAACACTAACCAGTGCCCTGAAACGTACCCTGACCCTAACAATTTTCCATACCCTCACCTGCACGCTAAACGTAATCATTAGGTAACACTAAGTGTAGACTTAAACCTAACCCTAACACCAACCTTACTCCCTATTCTAACCCGTACCCTATATTTAACCCCTACACTAACACTAACCCATGCCCTCACACGTTCTTTGACACTAAAACGTTTCCATACATTCACATGTAACATAAGCCTTAACCGTTCACTAAACCTATCCCTAACCCTAACGCCAACCCTAACCATTACCCAAACCCATACCCTAATTCTAACCATACATTAACACTAACACGTTTCCTAACACATAACCTGACCCAAACGCTTTTCCGTACCCTCAACTGTACCCTAAAACTTACCCGTTCACTAACCCTAAGCCTAGCCCTAAACCTAACCCTAACCCCAACCCCACACCATACCCTAAACTGTACGCTAATCCTGACACGTACACTGACACTAACAGGTGTCCTAACACATACCCTGACTCTAAAAGTTTTCCGTACCCTCACCTGTACCCTAAACCTTACTTGTTCACTAACCGTAACCCTAGCCCTAAACATAACGCTAACACCAACCCTACACCATACCCTAACCTGTACACTAATCTTGACCCGTACACCAAAATTATGCAATGCCATCACATGTACTTTGACACTAACACGTTTCTGTACACTAGTGTACCATAAAACTTACCTGTTCGCTAACTCTAACCCTAGCCCTAAACTTAACCCTGACGCCAACCCTACACATTACCCTAACACGTAACCTAATCCTAACCCATACACTAACACTACACGTGCCCTAACAAGTACCCTGACTGTAACAGTTTTCCGTACACTCACCTGTACCCTAAACCATACCGTTTGCTATCCTTAACCCTAGACCTAAACGTAAAGCTAACCCCATCCCTAAACCTTACCCTAATGCATACCCAATCCTAACAAGTACACTAACACTAATCCGTGCCTTAACACTTACCCTGACCCTAACGCTTTTCCATACCCACACCTGAACCCTAAACCTTACCATTCACTAACCCTATCCCTATCCCTAGCCCTAGCCCTAACACTAACCCCAACCCTACCCCTTACCCTAACCCGTACCCTAATCCCAACCCATACACTAACATTAACCCATGCCCTAACACGTACCCTGACCCTAACACATTTCCGTATCCTCTCCTGTACCTTAAATCTTACCGTTCGCTAACCCTAACCCTAGCCCTAAACATAACTGTCACACCAACCTCACAGCATACCCTAACCCGTACACTAAACTTAACCCATACAAAAAAAACTAACCCATGCCCTCACATGTACTTTGATGGTAACACGTTTCCGTACGCTCCCATGTACCGTAAACCATACGCGTTTTCTAACTCTAACCCTAACCATAACAACAACCCTACCCATTTCCCTAAACTGTACCCTAATCCTTACCCGTACACTAACACTAATCCATGCCCTAACACATACCCTGACCCTAACACTTTTCCATACCCACTCCTGTACCCTAAATCTTACCATTCACTAACCCTAACCCTATGTCTAAACCTAACCCTAACCCCAACCCTACACCTAACCCTAACACGTACCCTAATCCGAATCCGTACACTAACACTAACCTGTGCCCTAATATGAATCCTGACCCTAACTCGTTTCCATAAGCTCACCTGTACCCTAAATGTTACCTATTCGCTAACCCTAACCCCAACCCTACACCTAAACATAACCCCAACCCTACACCTTTCCCTAACCCATACCCTAATCCTAACCCGTACACTAACACTAACCCGTGCCCTAACACGTACCCTGACCCTAACACTTTTCCGTATCCTCTCCAGTACCCTAAATCTTACCGTTCGCTAAACCTAGCCCTTTCCCTAAACATAACGGTAACACCAACCTTGCACCGTATCCTAACCCATACACTAATCTTACCCCGTACACCAAAATGAAGCAATGCCCTCACATGTACTTTGACACTAACACGTTTCCGTACCCTCCTGTGTACCGTAAACCTTACCTGTTCGCTAACACTAACCCTAGGTCTAAGCCTAACACTATCCACAACCCTACACAAAATCCTAACCCGTACCCTAATCCTAATCTGTACAATAACACTAACCTGTGCCCTAACAGCAAGCCTGACCCTAACTCGTTTCCATATGCTTACCTGTACCCTGAATATTACCTATTCGCTAACCCTAACCCTAAACCTAACCCTAACCCCAATCCTACACCTTACCCTAATCCGTACTGTAATCGAAACCCATACCCTAATACTAATCCGTGCCCTGACACATACATGGACCATAACACTTTTCTGTAACCTCACCTGCACCCTAAACCTTACATTTCGCCAACACTAACCCTAGCCCTAAAGCTAAATCTAACTCCAACCCTACACCTTACCCTAACACGTACACTAATCTTAACCCGTACACTAACACTGACCCATTCCCGCAAATGTATTTTGACCCTAAAACATTTCCGTACCCTCCCCTGTAACCTAAACCTTACCCGGTCGCTAACCCTAACCCTAGCTCTAAATCTAACCCTAACGCCAACCCTACATCTTACCCTAATCCATACCCTAATCCTAAACCGTACACTAACACTAACCAGTGCCCTGAAACGTACCCTGACCCTAACACTTTTCCATACCCTCACCTGCACGCTAAACGTAATCATTAGGTAACACTAAGTGTAGACTTAAACCTAACCCTAACACCAAACTTACTCCCTATTCTAACCCGTACCCTATATTTAACCCCTACACTAACACTAACCCATGCCCTCACACGTACTTTGACACTAAAACGTCTCCATACATTCACATGTACCATAAGCCTTAACCGTTCACTAAACCTATCCCTAACCCTAACGCCAACCCTAACCATTACCCTAACCCATACCCTAATCCTAACCATACATTAACACTAACACGTTTCCTAACACATAACCTGACCCAAACGCTTTTCCGTACCCTCAACTGTACCCTAAAACTTACCCGTTCACTAACCCTAAGCCTAGCCCTAAACCTAACCATAACCCCAACCCCACACCTTACCCTAAACTGTACGCTAATCCTGACACGTACACTGACACTAACAGGTGTCCTAACACATACCCTGACTCTAAAAGTTTTCCGTACCCTCACCTGTACCCTAAACCTTACTTGTTCACTAACCGTAACCCTAGCCCTAAACATAACGCTAACACCAACCCTACACCATACCCTAACCTGTACACTAATCTTGACCCGTACACCAAAATTATGCAATGCCATCACATGTACTTTGACACTAACACGTTTCTGTACACTAGTGTACCATAAAACTTACCTGTTCGCTAACTCTAACCCTAGCCCTAAACTTAACCCTAACGCCAACCCTACACATTACCCTAACACGTAACCTAATCCTAACCCATACACTAACACTACACGTGCCCTAACAAGTACCCTGACTGTAACAGTTTTCCGTACACTCACCTGTACCCTAAACCATACCGTTTGCTATCCTTAACCCTAGACCTAAACGTAAAGCTAACCCCATCCCTAAACCTTACCCTAATGCATACCCAATCCTAACAAGTACACTAACACTAATCCGTGCCTTAACACTTACCCTGACCCTAACGCTTTTCCATACCCACACCTGAACCCTAAACCTTACCATTCACTAACCCTATCCCTATCCCTAGCCCTAGCCCTAACACTAACCCCAACCCTACCCCTTACCCTAACCCGTACCCTAATCCCAACCCATACACTAACATTAACCCATGCCCTAACACGTACCCTGACCCTAACACTTTTCCGTATCCTCTCCTGTACCTTAAATCTTACCGTTCGCTAACCCTAACCCTAGCCCTAAACATAACTGTCACACCAACCTCACAGCATACCCTAACCCGTACACTAAACTTAACCCATACAAAAAAAACTAACCCATGCCCTCACATGTACTTTGATGGTAACACGTTTCCGTACGCTCCCATGTACCGTAAACCATACGCGTTTTCTAACTCTAACCCTAACCATAACAACAACCCTACCCATTTCCCTAAACTGTACCCTAATCCTTACCCGTACACTAACACTAATCCATGCCCTAACACATACCCTGACCCTAACACTTTTCCATACCCACTCCTGTACCCTAAATCTTACCATTCACTAACCCTAACCCTATGTCTAAACCTAACCCTAACCCCAACCCTACACCTAACCCTAACACGTACCCTAATCCGAATCCGTACACTAACACTAACCTGTGCCCTAATATGAATCCTGACCCTAACTCGTTTCCATAAGCTCACCTGTACCCTAAATGTTACCTATTCGCTAACCCTAACCCCAACCCTACACCTAAACATAACCCCAACCCTACACCTTTCCCTAACCCATACCCTAATCCTAACCCGTACACTAACACTAACCCGTGCCCTAACACGTACCCTGACCCTAACACTTTTCCGTATCCTCTCCAGTACCCTAAATCTTACCGTTCGCTAAACCTAGCCCTTTCCCTAAACATAACGGTAACACCAACCTTGCACCGTATCCTAACCCATACACTAATCTTACCCCGTACACCAAAATGAAGCAATGCCCTCACATGTACTTTGACACTAACACGTTTCCGTACCCTCCTGTGTACCGTAAACCTTACCTGTTCGCTAACACTAACCCTAGGTCTAAGCCTAACACTATCCACAACCCTACACAAAATCCTAACCCGTACCCTAATCCTAATCTGTACAATAACACTAACCTGTGCCCTAACAGCAAGCCTGACCCTAACTCGTTTCCATATGCTTACCTGTACCCTGAATATTACCTATTCGCTAACCCTAACCCTAAACCTAACCCTAACCCCAATCCTACACCTTACCCTAATCCGTACTGTAATCGAAACCCATACCCTAATACTAATCCGTGCCCTGACACATACATGGACCATAACACTTTTCTGTAACCTCACCTGCACCCTAAACCTTACATTTCGCCAACACTAACCCTAGCCCTAAAGCTAAATCTAACTCCAACCCTACACCTTACCCTAACACGTACACTAATCTTAACCCGTACACTAACACTGACCCATTCCCGCAAATGTATTTTGACCCTAAAACATTTCCGTACCCTCCCCTGTAACCTAAACCTTACCCGGTCGCTAACCCTAACCCTAGCTCTAAATCTAACCCTAACGCCAACCCTACATCTTACCCTAATCCATACCCTAATCCTAAACCGTACACTAACACTAACCAGTGCCCTGAAACGTACCCTGACCCTAACACTTTTCCATACCCTCACCTGCACGCTAAACGTAATCATTAGGTAACACTAAGTGTAGACTTAAACCTAACCCTAACACCAAACTTACTCCCTATTCTAACCCGTACCCTATATTTAACCCCTACACTAACACTAACCCATGCCCTCACACGTACTTTGACACTAAAACGTCTCCATACATTCACATGTACCATAAGCCTTAACCGTTCACTAAACCTATCCCTAACCCTAACGCCAACCCTAACCATTACCCTAACCCATACCCTAATCCTAACCATACATTAACACTAACACGTTTCCTAACACATAACCTGACCCAAACGCTTTTCCGTACCCTCAACTGTACCCTAAAACTTACCCGTTCACTAACCCTAAGCCTAGCCCTAAACCTAACCCTAACCCCAACCCCACACCTTACCCTAAACTGTACGCTAATCCTGACACGTACACTGACACTAACAGGTGTCCTAACACATACCCTGACTCTAAAAGTTTTCCGTACCCTCACCTGTACCCTAAACCTTACTTGTTCACTAACCGTAACCCTAGCCCTAAACATAACGCTAACACCAACCCTACACCATACCCTAACCTGTACACTAATCTTGACCCGTACACCAAAATTATGCAATGCCATCACATGTACTTTGACACTAACACGTTTCTGTACACTAGTGTACCATAAAACTTACCTGTTCGCTAACTCTAACCCTAGCCCTAAACTTAACCCTAACGCCAACCCTACACATTACCCTAACACGTAACCTAATCCTAACCCATACACTAACACTACACGTGCCCTAACAAGTACCCTGACTGTAACAGTTTTCCGTACACTCACCTGTACCCTAAACCATACCGTTTGCTATCCTTAACCCTAGACCTAAACGTAAAGCTAACCCCATCCCTAAACCTTACCCTAATGCATACCCAATCCTAACAAGTACACTAACACTAATCCGTGCCTTAACACTTACCCTGACCCTAACGCTTTTCCATACCCACACCTGAACCCTAAACCTTACCATTCACTAACCCTAACCCTAGGTCTAAACCTAACCCTAAACCCAACCTCAACCCTACACCTAACCTTAACATGTACCCTAATCCTAATCCTTAAACTAACACTAAGCTGTGCCCTAACACGAACCCTGACCCTAACGCGTTTCCATACACTCACCTGTACTCTAATGTTACCTATTCGCTAACCCTAACACTAGCCCTAAACCTAAACCTAACCCCAACCCTACACCCTACCCTAACCCATACCCTAATCATAACCCATACACTAACACTAACTTGTGCCCTAACACCTACCCTAACCCTACCCCTAACCCTAACCCTAACACTAACCCTAACACTAACCCTAAACTTTACCATTTGTTAACCATAACCCTAGCCCCAAACCTAAACCTAACTACAACCCTACTCCTTACCCTAACACGTACACTAATCTTAACCCGTACACTAACACTAACCCAATACCGCACATGTACTTTGACAATAAGACATTTCCGTATGCTCAGCTGTAACCTAAACCTTACCCGTTCACTAAACTTAACCCTACCCCTAACACTAACCATAACGCCAACCCTACCAATTACCCTAACCCGTACCCTAATCCTAACCTGTAAACCCACACTAACCCCTGCCCTAACACGTACCCTGACCCTAAGAATTTTCCGTAACCTCACCTGTACCCTACACCTTACCATTCGCTAACCCTAACCCTAGCCCTAAGCCTAGACCAAACCCCAACCGTACACCTTACCCTAACCCGTATGCTAATCCTAAGCCATACACTAACACTGACACGTGTCCTAACACATACACTAACTGTAACACTTTTCTGTACCATCACATGTACCCTAAACCTGATATTTCGCTAACCCTAACCCTAGCCATAAAGCTAACCCTAACCCCAACCCTAAACCTTACCCAAACTGTACCCTAATTCTAACCAGTATACTAATACTAAGCCATGTCCCGACATGTACCCTGACCCTAACACTTTTCCGTACCCTCACCTGTACCCTAAACCTTACCCATTCGCTAACCCTATCCCTATCCCTAGCCCTAGCCCTAACACTAACCCCAACCCTACCCCTTACCCTAACCCGTACCCTAATCCCAACCCATACACTAACATTAACCATTGCCCTAACACGTACCCTGACACTAACACTTTTCCGTATCCTCTCCTGTACCTTAAATCTTACCGTTCGCTAACCCTAACCCTAGCCCTAAACATAACTCTCACACCAACCTCACAGCATACCCTAACCCGTACACTAAACTTAACCCATACAAAAAAAACTAACCCATGCCCTCACATGTACTTTGATGGTAACACGTTTCCGTACGCTCCCATGTACCGTAAACCATATGCGTTTGCTAACTCTAACCCTAACCATAACAACAACCCTACCCATTTCCCTAACCTGTACCCTAATCCTTACCCGTACACTAACACTAATCCATGCCCTAACACATACCCTGACCCTAACACTTTTCCATACCCACTCCTGTACCCTAAATCTTACCATTCACTAACCCTAACCCTATGTCTAAACCTAACCCTAACCCCAACCCTACACCTAACCCTAACACGTACCCTAATCCGAATCCGTACACTAACACTAACCTGTGCCCTAACATGAACCCTGACCCTAACTCGTTTCCATAAGCTCACCTGTACCCTAAATGTTACCTATTCGCTAACCCTAACCCCAACCCTACACCTAAACATAACCCCAACCCTACACCTTTCCCTAACCCATACCCTAATCCTAACCCGTACACTAACACTAACCCGTGCCCTAACACGTACCCTGACCCTAACACTTTTCCGTATCCTCTCCAGTACCCTAAATCTTACCGTTCGCTAAACCTAGCCCTTTGCCTAAACATAACGGTAACACCAACCTTGCACCGTATCCTAACCCATACACTAATCTTACCCCGTACACCAAAATGAAGCAATGCCCTCACATGTACTTTGACACTAACACGTTTCCGTACCCTCCTGTGTACCGTAAACCTTACCTGTTCGCTAACACTAACCCTAGGTCTAAGCCTAACACTATCCACAACCCTACACAAAATCCTAACCCGTACCCTAATCCTAATCCGTACAATAACACTAACCTGTGCCCTAACACCAAGCCTGACCCTAACTCGTTTCCATATGCTTACCTGTACCCTGAATATTACCTATTCGCTAACCCTAACCCTAACCCTAAACCTAACCCTAACCCCAATCCTACACCTTACCCTAATCCGTACTGTAATCCTAACCCGTACCCTAATACTAATCCGTGCCCTGACACATACATGGACCATAACACTTTTCTGTAACCTCACCTGCACCCTAAACCTTACATTTCGCCAACACTAACCCTAGCCCTAAAGCTAAATCTAACTCCAACCCTACACCTTACCCTAACACGTACACTAATCTTAACCCGTACACTAACACTGACCCATTCCCGCAAATGTATTTTGACCCTAAAACATTTCCGTACCCTCCCCTGTAAGCTAAACCTTACCCGGTCGCTAACCCTAACCCTAGCTCTAAATCTAACCCTAACGCCAACCCTACATCTTACCCTAATCCATACCCTAATCCTAAACCGTACACTAACACTAACCAGTGCCCTGAAACGTACCCTGACCCTAACACTTTTCCATACCCTCACCTGCACGTTAAACGTAATCATTAGGTAACACTAAGTGTAGACTTAAACCTAACCCTAACACCAACCTTACTCCCTCTTCTAACCCGTACCCTATATTTAACCCCTACACTAACACTAACCCATGCCCTCACACGTACTTTGACACTAAAACGTCTCCATACATTCACATGTACCATAAGCCTTAACCGTTCACTAAACCTATCCCTAACCCTAACGCCAACCCTAACCATTACCCTAACCCATACCCTAATCCTAACCATACATTAACACTAACACGTTTCCTAACACATAACCTGACCCAAACGCTTTTCCGTACCCTCAACTGTACCCTAAAACTTACCCGTTCACTAACCCTAAGCCTAGCCCTAAACCTAACCCTAACCCCAACCCCACACCTTACCCTAAACTGTACGCTAATCCTGACACGTACACTGACACTAACAGGTGTCCTAACACATACCCTGACTCTAAAAGTTTTCCGTACCCTCACCTGTACCCTAAACCTTACTGGTTCACTAACCGTAACCCTAGCCCTAAACATAACGCTAACACCAACCCTACACCATACCCTAACCTGTACACTAATCTTGACCCGTACACCAAAATTATGCAATGCCATCACATGTACTTTGACACTAACACGTTTCTGTACACTAGGGTACCATAAAACTTACCTGTTCGCTAACTCTAACCCTAGCCCTAAACTTAACCCTAACGCCAAGCCTACACATTACCCTAACACGTAACCTAATCCTAACCCATACACTAACACTACACGTGCCCTAACAAGTACCCTGACTGTAACAGTTTTCCGTACACTCACCTGTACCCTAAACCATACCGTTTGCTATCCTTAACCCTAGACCTAAACGTAAAGCTAACCCCATCCCTAAACCTTACCCTAATGCATACCCAATCCTAACAAGTACACTAACACTAATCCGTGCCTTAACACTTACCCTGACCCTAACGCTTTTCCATACCCACACCTGAACCCTAAACCTTACCATTCACTAACCCTAACCCTAGGTCTAAACCTAACCCTAAACCCAACCCCAACCCTACACCTAACCTTAACATGTACCCTAATCCTAATCCTTAAACTAACACTAAGCTGTGCCCTAACACGAACCCTGACCCTAACGCGTTTCCATACACTCACCTGTACTCTAATGTTACCTATTCGCTAACCCTAACACTAGCCCTAAACCTAAACCTAACCCCAACCCTACACCTTACCCTAACCCATACCCTAATCATAACCCATACACTAACACTAACTCGTGCCCTAACACCTACCCTAACCCTACCCCTAACCCTAACCCTAACACTAACCCTAACACTAACCCTAAACTTTACCATTTGTTAACCATAACCCTAGCCCCAAACCTAAACCTAACTACAACCCTACACCTTACCCTAACACGTACACTAATCTTAACCCGTACACTAACACTAACCCAATACCGCACATGTACTTTGACAATAAGACATTTCCGTATGCTCAGCTGTAACCTAAACCTTACCCATTCACTAAACTTAACCCTACCCCTAACACTAACCATAACGCCAACCCTACCAATTACCCTAACCCGTACCCTAATCCTAACCTGTAAACCCACACTAACCCCTGCCCTAACACGTACCCTGACCCTAACACTTTTCCGTAACCTCACCTGTACCCTACACCTTACCGTTCGCTAACCCTAACCCTAGCCCTAAGCCTAGACCAAACCCCAACCGTACACCTTACCCTAACCCGTATGCTAATCCTAAGCCATACACTAACACTGACACGTGTCCTAACACATACACTAACCCTAACACTTTTCTGTACCATCACCTGTACCCTAAACCTGACATTTCGCTAACCCTAACCCTAGCCATAAAGCTAACCCTAACCCCAACCCTAAACCTTACCCAAACCGTACCCTAATCCTAACCAGTATACTAATACTAAGCCATGTCCTGACACGTAAACTGACCCTAACACTTTTCCGTACCCTCACCTGTACCCTAAACCTTACCCATTCGCTAACCCTATCACTAGCCCTAGCCCTAGCCCTAACACTAACCACAACCCTACCCCTTACCCTAACCCGTACCCTAGTCCCAACCCTTACACTAACATTAACCCATGCCCTAACACGTACCCTGACCCTAACACTTTTCCGTATCCTCTCCTGTACCTTAAATCTTACCGTTCACTAACCCTAACCCTAGCCCTAAACATAACTCTCACACCAACCTCACAGCATACCCTAACCCGTACACTAAACTTAACCCGTACAAAAAAAACTAACCCATGCCCTCACATGTACTTTGATGGTAACACGTTTCTGTACGCTCCCATGTACCGTAAACCATACCCGTTTGCTAACTCTAACCCTAACCATAACAACAACCCTACCCATTTCCCTAACCAGTACCCTAATCCTTACCCGTACACTAACACTAATCCATGCCCTAACACGTACCCTGACCCTAACACTTTTCCATACCCACTCCTGTACCCTAAATTTTACCATTCACTAACCCTAACCCTATGTCAAAACCTAACCCTATCCCCAACCCTACACCTAACCCTAACACGTACCCTAATCCGAATCCGTACACTAACACTAACCTGTGCCCTAACATGAACCCTGACCCTAACTCGTTTCCATAAGCTCACCTGTACCCTAAATGTTACCTATTCGCTAACCCTAACCCCAACCCTACACCTAAACATAACCCCAACCCTACACCTTTCCCTAACCCATACCCTAATCCTGACCCGTACACTAACACTAACCCGTGCCCTAACACGTACCCTGACCCTAACACTTTTCCGTATCCTCTCCAGTACCCTAAATCTTACCGTTCGCTAAACCTAGCCCTTTCCCTAAACATAACGCTAACACCCACCTTACACCATACACTAACCCATACACTAATCTTACCCCGTACACCAAAATGAAGCAATGCCTTCACATGTACTTTGACACTAACACGTTTCCGTACCCTCCTGTGTACCAACAACCTTACCTGTTCGCTAACACTAACCCTAGGTCTAAGCCTAACACTATCCACAACCCTACACAAAATCCTAAGCCGTACCCTAATCCTAATCCGTACAATAACACTAACCTGTGCCCTAACACCAAGCCTGACCCTAACTCGTTTCCATATGCTTACCTGTACCCTGTATGTTACCTATTCGCTAACCCTAACCCTAACCCTAAACCTAACCCTAACCCCAATCCTACACCTTACCCTAATCCGTACTGTAATCCTAACCCGTACCCTATACTAATCCGTGCCCTGACACATACATGGACCATAACACTTTTCTGTAACCTCACCTGTACCCTAAACCTTACATTTCGCCAACCCTAACCCTAGCCCTAAAGCTAAATCTAACTCCATCACTACACCTTACCCTAACACGTACACTAATCTTAACCCGTACACTAACACTGACCCATTCCCGCAAATGTATTTTGACCCTAAAACATTTCCCTACCCTCCCCTGTAACCTAAACCTTACCCGGTCGCTAACCCTAACCCTAGCTCTAAATCTAACCCTAACGCCAACCCTACACCTTACCCTAAACTATACCCTAAACCTAAACCGTACACTGACACTAACCAGTGCCCTGAAACGTACCCTGACCCTAACACTTTTCCATACCCTCACCTGCACGCTAAACCTAATCGTTAGGTAACCCTAACAATAGACTTAAACCTAACCCTAACACCAACCCTACACCCTATTCTAACCCGTACCCTATATTTAACCCTAACACTAACCCATGCCCTCACACGTACTTTGACACTAAAACGTCTCCATACACTCACATGTACCATAAGCCTTAACCGTTCACTAAACCTATCCCTAACCCTAACGCCAACCCTAACCATTACCCTAACCCATACCATAATCCTAACAATACATTAACACTAACACGTTTCCTAACACATAACCTGACCCAAATGCTTTTCCGTACACTCAAGTGAACCCTAAAACTTACCCGTTCACTAACCCTAAGCCTAGCCCTAAACCTAACCCTAACCCCAACCCCACACCTTACCCTAAACTGTACGCTAATCCTGACACGTACACTAACACTAACAGTTGTCCTAACACATACCCTGACTCTAAAAGTTTTCCGTACCCTCACCTGTACCCTAAACCTTACTCGTTCACTAACCGTAACCCTAGCCCTAAACATAACGCTAACACCAACCCTACACCATACCCTAACCCGTACACTAATCTTGACCCGTACACCAAAATTATGCAATGCCATAACACGTACTTTGACACTAACACGTTTCCGTACACTCATGTACCATAAAACTTACCTGTTCGCTAACTCTAACCCTAGCCCTAAACTTAACCCTAACGCCAACCCTACACATTACCCTAACCCGTACCCTAATACTAACCTATACACTAACACTACCCATGCCCTAACAGGTACCCTGACTGTAACAGTTTTCCGTACACTCACCTGTACCCTAAACCATACCGTTTGCTATCCTTAACCCTAGACCTAAACGTAAAGCTAACCCCATCCCTAAACCTTACCATAACGCATACCCAATCCTAACAAGTACACTAACACTAATCCGTGCCTTAACACTTACCCTGACCCTAACACTGTTCCATACCCACACCTGAACCCTAAACCTTACCATTCACTAACCCTAACCCTAGGTCTAAACCTAACCCTAAACCCCACCCCAACCCTACACCTAACCCTAACATGTACCCTAATCCTAATCCTTAAACTAACACTAAGCTGTGCCCTAACACGAACCCTGACCCTAACGCGTTTCCATACGCTCACCTGTACTCTAATGTTACCTATTCGCTAACCCTAACACTAGCCCTAAACCTAAACCTAACCCCAACCCTACACCTTACCCTAACCCATACCCTAATCATAACCCATACACTAACACTAACTCGTGCCCTAACACCTACCCTAACCTTACCCCTAACCCTAACCCTAACACTAACCCTAACACTAACCCTAAACTTTACCATTTGTTAACCATAACCCTAGCCCCAAACCTAAACCTAACTACAACCCTACTCCTTACCCTAACACGTACACTAATCTTAACCCGTACACTAACACTAACCCAATACCGCACATGTACTTTGACAATAAGACATTTCCGTATGCTCAGCTGTAACCTAAACCTTACCCGTTCACTAAACTTAACCCTACCCCTAACACTAACCATAACGCCAACCCTACCAATTACCCTAACCCGTACCCTAATCCTAACCTGTAAACCCACACTAACCCCTGCCCTAACACGTACCCTGACCCTAACACTTTTCCGTAACATCACCTGTACCCTACACCTTACCGTTCGCTAACCCTAACCCTAGTCCTAAGCCTAGACCAAACCCCAACCGTACACCTTACCCTAACCCGTATGCTAATCCTAAGCCATACACTAACACTGACACGTGTCCTAACACATACACTAACCCTAACACTTTTCTGTACCATCACCTGTACCCTAAACCTGACATTTCGCTAACCCTAACCCTAGCCATAAAGCTAACCCTAACCCCAACCCTAAACCTTACCCAAACCGTACCCTAATCCTAACCAGTATACTAATACTAAGCCATGTCCTGACACGTACCCTGACCCTAACACTTTTCCGTACCCTCACCTGTACCCTAAACCTTACCCATTCGCTAACCCTATCCCTAGCCCTAGCCCTAGCCCTAACACTAACCCCAACCCTACCCCTTACCCTAACCCGTACCCTAATCCCAACCCATACACTAACATTAACCCATGCCCTAACACGTACCCTGACCCTAACACTTTTCCGTATCCTCTGCTGTACCTTAAATCTTACCGTTCGCTAACCCTAACCCTAGCCCTAAACATAACTCTCACACCAACCTCACAGCATACCCTAACCCGTACACTAAAATTAACCCGTACAAAAAAAAACTAACCTATGCCCTCACATGTACTTTGATGGTAACACGTTTCTGTACGCTCCCAGGTACCGTAAACCATACCCGTTTGCTAACTCTAACCCTAACCATAACAACAACCCTACCCATTTCCCTAAGCGGTACCCTAATCCTTACCTGTACACTAACACTAATCCATGCACTAACACGTACCCTGACCCTAACACTTTTCCATACCCACTCCTGTACCCTAAATCTTACCATTCACTAACCCTAACCCTATGTCTAAACCTAACCCTAACCCCAACCCTACACCTAACCCTAACACGTACCCTAATCCGAATCCGTACACTAACACTAACCTGTGCCCTAACATGAACCCTGACCCTAACTCGTTTCCATAAGCTCACCTGTACCCTAAATGTTATCTATTCGCTAACCCTAACCCCAACCCTACACCTAAACATAACCCCAACCCTACACCTTTCCCAAACCCATACCCTAATCCTGACCCGTACACTAACACTAACCCGTGCCCTAACACGTACCCTGACCCTAACACTTTTCCGTATCCTCTCCAGTACCCTAAATCTTACCGCTCGCTAAACCTAGCCCTTTCCCTAAACATAACGCTAACACCCACCTTACACCATACACTAACCCATACACTAATCTTACCCAGTACACCAAAATGAAGCAATGCCCTCACATGTACTTTGACACTAACACGTTTCCGTACCCTCCTGTGTACCAACAACCTTACCTGTTCGCTAACACTAACCCTAGGTCTAAGCCTAACACTATCCACAACCCTACAGAAAATCCTAAGCCGTACCCTAATCCTAATCCGTACAATAACACTAACCTGTGCCCTAACACCAAGCCTGACCCTAACTCGTTTCCATATGCTTACCTGTACCCTGAATGTTACCTATTCGCTAACCCTAACCCTAACCCTAAACCTAACCCTAACCCCAATCCTACACCTTACCCTAATCCGTACTGTAATCCTAACCCGTACCCTATACTAATCCGTGCCCTGACACATACATGGACCATAACACTTTTCTGTAACCTCACCTGTACCCTAAACCTTACATTTCGCCAACCCTAACCCTAGCCCTAAAGCTAAGTCTAACTCCATCACTACACCTTACCCTAACACGTATACTAATCTTAACCCGTACACTAACACTGACCCATTCCCGCAAATGTATTTTGACCCTAAAACATTTCCGTACCCTCCCCTGTAACCTAAACCTTACCCGGTCGCTAACCCTAACCCTAGCTCTAAATCTAACCCTAACGCCAACCCTACACCTTACCCTAAACAATACCCTAAACCTAAACCGTACACTGACACTAACCAGTGCCCTGAAACGTACCCTGACCCTAACACTTTTCCATACCGTCACCTGCACGCTAAACCTAATCGTTAGGTAACCCTTACTGTAGACTTAAACCTAACCCTAACACCAACCCAACACCCTATTCTAACCCGTACCCTATATTTAACCCTAACACTAACCCATGCCCTCACACGTACTTTGACACTAAAACGTCTCCATACATTCACATGTACCATAAGCCTTAACCGTTCACTAAACCTATCCCTAACCCTAACGCCAACCCTAACCATTACCCTAACCCATACCCTAATCCTAACCATACATTAACACTAACACGTTTCCTAACACATTACCTGACCCAAACGCTTTTCCGTACCCTCAACTGTACCCTAAAAGTTACCCGTTCACTAACCCTAAGCCTAGCCCTAAACCTAACCCTAACCCCAACCCCACACCTTACCCTAAACTGTACGCTAATCCTGACACGTACACTAACACTAACAGGTGTCCTAACACATACCCTGACTCTAAAAGTTTTCCGTACCCTCACCTGTACCCTAAACCTTACTCGTTCACTAACCGTAACCCTAGCCCTAAACATAACGCTAACACCAACCCTACACCATACCCTAACCCGTACACTAATCTTGACCCGTACACCAAAATTATGCAATGCCATAACACGTACTTTGACACTAACACGTTTCCGTACACTCATGTACCATAAAACTTACCTGTTCGCTAACTCTAACCCTAGCCCTAAACTTAACCCTAACGCCAACCCTACACATTACCCTAACCCGTACCCTAATACTAACCTATACACTAACACTACCCATGCCCTAACAGGTACCCTGACTGTAACAGTTTTCCGTACACTCACCTGTACCCTAAACCATACCGTTTGCTATCCTTAACCCTAGACCTAAACGTAAAGCTAACCCCATCCCTAAACCTTACCATAACGCATACCCAATCCTAACAAGTACACTAACACTAATCCGTGCCTTAACACTTACCCTGACCCTAACACTGTTCCATACCCACACCTGAACCCTAAACCTTACCATTCACTAACCCTAACCCTAGGTCTAAACCTAACCCTAAACCCCACCCCAACCCTACACCTAACCCTAACATGTACCCTAATCCTAATCCTTAAACTAACACTAAGCTGTGCCCTAACACGAACCCTGACCCTAACGCGTTTCCATACGCTCACCTGTACTCTAATGTTACCTATTCGCTAACCCTAACACTAGCCCTAAACCTAAACCTAACCCCAACCCTACACCTTACCCTAACCCATACCCTAATCATAACCCATACACTAACACTAACTCGTGCCCTAACACCTACCCTAACCTTACCCCTAACCCTAACCCTAACACTAACCCTAACACTAACCCTAAACTTTACCATTTGTTAACCATAACCCTAGCCCCAAACCTAAACCTAACTACAACCCTACTCCTTACCCTAACACGTACACTAATCTTAACCCGTACACTAACACTAACCCAATACCGCACATGTACTTTGACAATAAGACATTTCCGTATGCTCAGCTGTAACCTAAACCTTACCCGTTCACTAAACTTAACCCTACCCCTAACACTAACCATAACGCCAACCCTACCAATTACCCTAACCCGTACCCTAATCCTAACCTGTAAACCCACACTAACCCCTGCCCTAACACGTACCCTGACCCTAACACTTTTCCGTAACCTCACCTGTACCCTACACCTTACCGTTCGCTAACCCTAACCCTAGCCCTAAGCCTAGACCAAACCCCAACCGTACACCTTACCCTAACCCGTATGCTAATCCTAAGCCATACACTAACACTGACACGTGTCCTAACACATACACTAACCCTAACACTTTTCTGTACCATCACCTGTACCCTAAACCTGACATTTCGCTAACCCTAACCCTAGCCATAAAGCTAACCCTAACCCCAACCCTAAACCTTACCCAAACCGTACCCTAATCCTAACCAGTATACTAATACTAAGCCATGTCCTGACACGTATCCTGACCCTAACACTTTTCCGTACCCTCACCTGTACCCTAAACCTTACCCATTCGCTAACCCTATCCCTAGCCCTAGCCCTAGCCCTAACACTAACCCCAACCCTACCCCTTACCCTAACCCGTACCCTAATCCCAACCCATACACTAACATTAACCCATGCCCTAACACGTACCCTGACCCTAACACTTTTCCGTATCCTCTGCTGTACCTTAAATCTTACCGTTCGCTAACCCTAACCCTAGCCCTAAACATAACTCTCACACCAACCTCACAGCATACCCTAACCCGTACACTAAAATTAACCCGTACAAAAAAAAACTAACCTATGCCCTCACATGTACTTTGATGGTAACACGTTTCTGTACGCTCCCAGGTACCGTAAACCATACCCGTTTGCTAACTCTAACCCTAACCATAACAACAACCCTACCCATTTCCCTAAGCGGTACCCTAATCCTTACCTGTACACTAACACTAATCCATGCACTAACACGTACCCTGACCCTAACACTTTTCCATACCCACTCCTGTACCCTAAATCTTACCATTCACTAACCCTAACCCTATGTCTAAACCTAACCCTAACCCCAACCCTACACCTAACCCTAACACGTACCCTAATCCGAATCCGTACACTAACACTAACCTGTGCCCTAACATGAACCCTGACCCTAACTCGTTTCCATAAGCTCACCTGTACCCTAAATGTTATCTATTCGCTAACCCTAACCCCAACCCTACACCTAAACATAACCCCAACCCTACACCTTTCCCAAACCCATACCCTAATCCTGACCCGTACACTAACACTAACCCGTGCCCTAACACGTACCCTGACCCTAACACTTTTCCGTATCCTCTCCAGTACCCTAAATCTTACCGCTCGCTAAACCTAGCCCTTTCCCTAAACATAACGCTAACACCCACCTTACACCATACACTAACCCATACACTAATCTTACCCAGTACACCAAAATGAAGCAATGCCCTCACATGTACTTTGACACTAACACGTTTCCGTACCCTCCTGTGTACCAACAACCTTACCTGTTCGCTAACACTAACCCTAGGTCTAAGCCTAACACTATCCACAACCCTACAGAAAATCCTAAGCCGTACCCTAATCCTAATCCGTACAATAACACTAACCTGTGCCCTAACACCAAGCCTGACCCTAACTCGTTTCCATATGCTTACCTGTACCCTGAATGTTACCTATTCGCTAACCCTAACCCTAACCCTAAACCTAACCCTAACCCCAATCCTACACCTTACCCTAATCCGTACTGTAATCCTAACCCGTACCCTATACTAATCCGTGCCCTGACACATACATGGACCATAACACTTTTCTGTAACCTCACCTGTACCCTAAACCTTACATTTCGCCAACCCTAACCCTAGCCCTAAAGCTAAGTCTAACTCCATCACTACACCTTACCCTAACACGTATACTAATCTTAACCCGTACACTAACACTGACCCATTCCCGCAAATGTATTTTGACCCTAAAACATTTCCGTACCCTCCCCTGTAACCTAAACCTTACCCGGTCGCTAACCCTAACCCTAGCTCTAAATCTAACCCTAACGCCAACCCTACACCTTACCCTAAACAATACCCTAAACCTAAACCGTACACTGACACTAACCAGTGCCCTGAAACGTACCCTGACCCTAACACTTTTCCATACCGTCACCTGCACGCTAAACCTAATCGTTAGGTAACCCTTACTGTAGACTTAAACCTAACCCTAACACCAACCCAACACCCTATTCTAACCCGTACCCTATATTTAACCCTAACACTAACCCATGCCCTCACACGTACTTTGACACTAAAACGTCTCCATACATTCACATGTACCATAAGCCTTAACCGTTCACTAAACCTATCCCTAACCCTAACGCCAACCCTAACCATTACCCTAACCCATACCCTAATCCTAACCATACATTAACACTAACACGTTTCCTAACACATTACCTGACCCAAACGCTTTTCCGTACCCTCAACTGTACCCTAAAAGTTACCCGTTCACTAACCCTAAGCCTAGCCCTAAACCTAACCCTAACCCCAACCCCACACCTTACCCTAAACTGTACGCTAATCCTGACACGTACACTAACACTAACAGGTGTCCTAACACATACCCTGACTCTAAAAGTTTTCCGTACCCTCACCTGTACCCTAAACCTTACTCGTTCACTAACCGTAACCCTAGCCCTAAACATAACGCTAACACCAACCCTACACCATACCCTAACCCGTACACTAATCTTGACCCGTACACCAAAATTATGCAATGCCATCACACGTACTTTGACACTAACACGTTTCCGTACACTCATGTACCATAAAACTTACCTGTTCGCTAACTCTAACCCTAGCCCTAAACTTAACCCTAACGCCAACCATACACATTACCCTAACCCGTACCCTAATCCTAACCCATACACTAACACTACCCATGCCCTAACAGGTACCCTGACTGTAACAGTTTTCCGTACACTCACCTGTACCCTAAACCATACCGTTTGCTATCCTTAACCCTAGACCTAAACGTAAAGCTAACCCCATCCCTAAACCTTACCATAACGCATACCCAATCCTAACCAGTACACTAACACTAATCCGTGCCTTAACACTTACCCTGACCCTAACACTGTTCCATACCCACACCTGAACCCTAAACCTTACCATTCACTAACCCTAACCCTAGGTCTAAACCTAACCCTAAACCCCACCCCAACCCTACACCTAACCCTAACATGTACACTAATCCTAATCCTTAAACTAACACTAAGCTGTGCCCTAACATGAACCCTGACCGTAACGCGTTTCCATACGCTCACTTGTACTCTAATATTACCTATTCGCTAACCCTAACACTAGACCTAAACCTAAACCTAACCCGAACCCTACACCTTACCCTAACGCATACCCTAATCATAACCCATACACTAACACTAACTCGTGCCCTAACACCTACCCTAACCCTACCCCTAACCCTACCCCTAACACTAACCCTAACACTAACCATAAACTTTACAATTGGGTATCCATAACCCTAGTAACAAACCTAAACCTAACTACAACCCTACTCCTTACCCTAACACGTACACTAATCTTAACCCGTACACTAACACTAACGCAATAACGCACACGCACTTTGACAATAAGACATTTCCGTACACTCAGCTGTAACCTAAACCTTACCCGTTCACTAAACTTAACCCCACCCCTAACACTAACCATAACGCCAACCCTACCAATTACCCTAACCAGTACCCTAATCCTAACCTGTAAACCCACACTAATCCCTGCCCTAACACGTACCCTGACCCTAACACTTTTCCGTAACCTCACCTGTACCATACACCTTACCGTTCGCTAACCCTAACCCTAGCCCTAAACCTAGACCAAGCCCCAACCGTACCCCTTACCCTAACCCGTATGCTAATCCTAAGCCATACACTAATACTGACACGTGTCCTAACACATACACTAACCCTAACACTTTTCTGTACCATCACCTCTACCCTAAACCTGACATTTCGCTAACCCTAACCCTAGCCATAAAGCTAACCCTAACCCCAACCCTAAACCTTACCCAAACCGTACCCTAATCCTAACCAGTATACTAATACTAAGCCATGTCATGACACGTACACTGACCCTAACACTTTTCCGTACCCTCAACTGTACCCTAAATTTTACCCATTCTATAACCCTAACCCTAGCCCTAGCCCTAGCCCTAACCCTAACCCCAACCCTACACCTTACCCTAACCCGTACCATAATCCCAACCCATACACTAACATTAACCCATGCCCTAACACGTACCCTGACCCTAACACTTTTCCGTATCCTCTCCTGTACCTTAAATCTTACCGTTCGCTAACCCTAACCCTAGCCCTAAACATAACTCTCACACCAACCTCACAGCATACCCTAAGCCATACACTAAACTTAACCCGTACAAAAAAAAATAACCCATGCCCTCACATGTACTTTGATGGTAACACGTTTCTGTACGCTCCCATGTACCGTAAACCATACCCGTTTGCTAACTCTAAGCCTAACCATAACAACAACCCTACCCATTTCCCTAACCTGTACCCTAATCCTTACCCGTACACTAACACTAATCCATGCCCTAACACGTACCCTGACCCTAACACTTTCCCATACCCACTCCTGTACCCTAAATCTTACCATTCACTAACCCTAACCCTATGTCTAAACCTAACCCTAACCCCAACCCTACACCTAACCCTAAAACGTACCCTAATCCGAATCCGTACACTAACACTAACCTGTGCCCTAACATGAACCCTGACCCTAACTCGTTTCCATAAGCTCACCTGTACCCTAAATGTTACCTATTCGCTAACCCTAACCCCAACCCTACACCTAAACATAACCCCAACCCTACACCTTTCCCTAACACATACCCTAATCCTAACCCGTACACGAACACTAACCCGTGCCCTAACACGTACCCTGACCCCAACACTTTTCCGTATCCTCTCCAGTACCCTAAATCTTACCGTTCGCTAAACCTAGCCCTTTCGCTAAACATAACGGTAACTCCAACCTTGCACCGTATCCTAACCCATACACTAATCTTACCGCGTACACCAAAATGAAGCAATGCCCTCACATGTACTTTGACACTAACACGTTTCCGTACCCTCCTGTGTACCGTAAACCTTACCTGTTCGCTAACACTAAACCTAGGTCTAAGCCTAACACTATCCACAACCCTACACAAAATCCTAAGCCGTACCCTAATCCTAATCCGTACAATAACACTAACCTGTGCCCTAACACCAAGCCTGACCCTAACTCGTTTCCATATGCTTACCTGTACCCTGAATATTACCTATTCGCTAACCCTAACCCTAACCCTAAACCTAACCCTAACCCCAATCCTACACCTTACCCTAATCCGTACTGTAATCCTAACCCGTACCCTAATACTAATCCGTGCCCTGACACATACATGGTCCATAACACTTTTCTGTAACGTCACCTGCCCCCTAAACCCTACATTTCGCCAACACTAACCCTAGCCCTAAAGCTAAATCTAACTCCAACCCTACACCTTACCCTAAGACGTACACTAATCTTAACCCGTACACTAACACTGACCCATTCCCGCAAATGTATTTTGACCCTAAAACATTTCCCTACCCTCCCCTGTAACCTAAACCTTACCCGGTCGCTAACCCTAACCCTAGCTCTAAATCTAACCCTAACGCCAACCCTACACCTTACCCTAAACAATACCCTAAACCTAAAGCGTACACTGACACTAACCAGTGCCCTGAAACGTATCCTGACCCTAACACTTTTCCATACCCTCACCTGCACGCTAAACCTAATCGTTAGGTAACCCTAACAATAGACTTAAACCTAACCCTAACACCAACCCTACACCCTATTCTAACCCGTACCCTATATTTAACCCTAACACTAACCCATGCCCTCACACGTACTTTGACACTAAAACGTCTCCATACACTCACATGTACCATAAGCCTTAACCGTTCACTAAACCTATCCCTAACCCTAACGCCAACCCTAACCATTGCCCTAACCCATACCATAATCCTAACAATACATTAACACTAACACGTTTCCTAACACATAACCTGACCCAAATGCTTTTCCGTACACTCAAGTGAACCCTAAAACTTACCCGTTCACTAACCCTAAGCCTAGCCCTAAACCTAACCCTAACCCCAACCCCACACCTTACCCTAAACTGTACGCTAATCCTGACACGTACACTAACACTAACAGGTGTCCTAACACATACCCTGACTCTAAAAGTTTTCCGTACCCTCACCTGTACCCTAAACCTTACTCGTTCACTAACCGTAACCCTAGCCCTAAACATAACGCTAACACCAACCCTACACCATACCCTAACCCGTACACTAATCTTGACCCGTACACCAAAATTATTCAATGCCATCACACGTACTTTGACACTAACACGTTTCCGTACACTCATGTACCATAAAACTTACCTGTTCGCTAACTCTAACCCTAGCCCTAAACTTAACCCTAACGCCAACCATACACATTACCCTAACCCGTACCCTAATCCTAACCCATACACTAACACTACCCATGCCCTAACAGGTACCCTGACTGTAACAGTTTTCCGTACACTCACCTGTACCCTAAACCATACCGTTTGCTATCCTTAACCCTAGACCTAAACGTAAAGCTAACCCCATCCCTAAACCTTACCATAACGCATACCCAATCCTAACCAGTACACTAACACTAATCCGTGCCTTAACACTTACCCTGACCCTAACACTGTTCCATACCCACACCTGAACCCTAAACCTTACCATTCACTAACCCTAACCCTAGGTCTAAACCTAACCCTAAACCCCACCCCAACCCTACACCTAACCCTAACATGTACACTAATCCTAATCCTTAAACTAACACTAAGCTGTGCCCTAACATGAACCCTGACCGTAACGCGTTTCCATACGCTCACTTGTACTCTAATATTACCTATTCGCTAACCCTAACACTAGACCTAAACCTAAACCTAACCCGAACCCTACACCTTACCCTAACCCATACCCTAATCATAACCCATACACTAACACTAACTCGTGCCCTAACACCTACCCTAACCCTACCCCTAACCCTACCCCTAACACTAACCCTAACACTAACCATAAACTTTACAATTGGGTATCCATAACCCTAGTAACAAACCTAAACCTAACTACAACCCTACTCCTTACCCTAACACGTACACTAATCTTAACCCGTACACTAACACTAACGCAATAACGCACACGCACTTTGACAATAAGACATTTCCGTACACTCAGCTGTAACCTAAACCTTACCCGTTCACTAAACTTAACCCCACCCCTAACACTAACCATAACGCCAACCCTACCAATTACCCTAACCAGTACCCTAATCCTAACCTGTAAACCCACACTAATCCCTGCCCTAACACGTACCCTGACCCTAACACTTTTCCGTAACCTCACCTGTACCATACACCTTACCGTTCGCTAACCCTAACCCTAGCCCTAAACCTAGACCAAGCCCCAACCGTACCCCTTACCCTAACCCGTATGCTAATCCTAAGCCATACACTAATACTGACACGTGTCCTAACACATACACTAACCCTAACACTTTTCTGTACCATCACCTCTACCCTAAACCTGACATTTCGCTAACCCTAACCCTAGCCATAAAGCTAACCCTAACCCCAACCCTAAACCTTACCCAAACCGTACCCTAATCCTAACCAGTATACTAATACTAAGCCATGTCATGACACGTACCCTGACCCTAACACTTTTCCGTACCCTCAACTGTACCCTAAATTTTACCCATTCTATAACCCTAACCCTAGCCCTAGCCCTAGCCCTAACCCTAACCCCAACCCTACACCTTACCCTAACCCGTACCATAATCCCAACCCATACACTAACATTAACCCATGCCCTAACACGTACCCTGACCCTAACACTTTTCCGTATCCTCTCCTGTACCTTAAATCTTACCGTTCGCTAACCCTAACCCTAGCCCTAAACATAACTCTCACACCAACCTCACAGCATACCCTAAGCCATACACTAAACTTAACCCGTACAAAAAAAACTAACCCATGCCCTCACATGTACTTTGATGGTAACACGTTTCTGTACGCTCCCATGTACCGTAAACCATACCCGTTTGCTAACTCTAAGCCTAACCATAACAACAACCCTACCCATTTCCCTAACCTGTACCCTAATCCTTACCCGTACACTAACACTAATCCATGCCCTAACACGTACCCTGACCCTAACACTTTCCCATACCCACTCCTGTACCCTAAATCTTACCATTCACTAACCCTAACCCTATGTCTAAACCTAACCCTAACCCCAACCCTACACCTAACCCTAAAACGTACCCTAATCCGAATCCGTACACTAACACTAACCTGTGCCCTAACATGAACCCTGACCCTAACTCGTTTCCATAAGCTCACCTGTACCCTAAATGTTACCTATTCGCTAACCCTAACCCCAACCCTACACCTAAACATAACCCCAACCCTACACCTTTCCCTAACACATACCCTAATCCTAACCCGTACACGAACACTAACCCGTGCCCTAACACGTACCCTGACCCCAACACTTTTCCGTATCCTCTCCAGTACCCTAAATCTTACCGTTCGCTAAACCTAGCCCTTTCGCTAAACATAACGGTAACTCCAACCTTGCACCGTATCCTAACCCATACACTAATCTTACCGCGTACACCAAAATTAAGCAATGCCCTCACATGTACTTTGACACTAACACGTTTCCGTACCCTCCTGTGTACCGTAAACCTTACCTGTTCGCTAACACTAAACCTAGGTCTAAGCCTAACACTATCCACAACCCTACACAAAATCCTAAGCCGTACCCTAATCCTAATCCGTACAATAACACTAACCTGTGCCCTAACACCAAGCCTGACCCTAACTCGTTTCCATATGCTTACCTGTACCCTGAATATTACCTATTCGCTAACCCTAACCCTAACCCTAAACCTAACCCTAACCCCAATCCTACACCTTACCCTAATCCGTACTGTAATCCTAACCCGTACCCTAATACTAATCCGTGCCCTGACACATACATGGTCCATAACACTTTTCTGTAACGTCACCTGCCTCCTAAACCCTACATTTCGCCAACACTAACCCTAGCCCTAAAGCTAAATCTAACTCCAACCCTACACCTTACCCTAAGACGTACACTAATCTTAACCCGTACACTAACACTGACCCATTCCCGCAAATGTATTTTGACCCTAAAACATTTCCGTACCCTCCCCTGTAACCTAAACCTTACCCGGTCGCTAACCCTAACCCTAGCTCTAAATCTAACCCTAACGCCAACCCTACATCTTACCCTAACCCATACCCTAATCCTAAACCGTGCACTAACACTAACCAGTGCCCTGAAACGTACCCTGACCCTAACACTTTTCAATACCCTCACCTGCACGCTAAATGTAATCATTAGGTAACACTAAGTGTAGACTTAAACCTAACCCTAACACCAACGCTACTCCCTATTCTAACCCATACCCTATATTTAACCCCTACACTAACACTAACCCATGCCCTCACACGTACTTTGACACTAAAACGTCTCCATACATTCACATGTACCATAAGCCTTAACCGTTCACTAAACCTTTCCCTAACCCTAACGCCAACCCTAACCATTACCCTAACCCATACCCTAATCCTAACCATACATTAACACTAACACGTTTCCTAACACATAACCTGACCCAAACGCTTTTCCGTACCCTCAACTGTACCCTAAAACTTACCCGTTCACTAACCCTAAGCCTAGCCCTAAACCTAACCCTAACCCCAACCCCACACCTTACCCTAAACTGTACGCTAATCCTGACACGTGCACTGACACTAACAGGTGTCCTAACACATACCCTGACTCTAAAAGTTTTCCGTACCCTCACCTGTACACTAAACCTTACTGGTTCACTAACCGTAAGCCTAGCCCTAAACATAACGCTAACACCAACCCTACACCATACCCTAACCTGTACACTAATCTTGACCCGTACACCAAAATTATGCAATGCCATCACATGTACTTTGACACTAACACGTTTCTGTACACTAGTGTACCATAAAACTTACCTGTTCGCTAACTCTAACCCTAGCCCTAAACTTAACCCTAACGCCAACCCTACACATTACCCTAACACGTAACCTAATCCTAACCCATACACTAACACTACACGTGCCCTAACAAGTACCCTGACTGTAACAGTTTTCCGTACACTCACCTGTACCCTAAACCATACCGTTTGCTATCCTTAACCCTAGACCTAAACGTAAAGCTAACCCCATCCCTAAACCTTACCCTAACGCGTACCCAATCCTAACAAGTACACTAACACTAATCCGTGCCTTAACACTTACCCTGACCCTAACGCTTTTCCATACCCACACCTGAACCCTAAACCTTACCATTCACTAACCCTAACCCTAGGTCTAAACCTAACCCTAAACCCAACCCCAACCCTACACCTAACCCTAACATGTACCCTAATCCTAATCCTTAAACTAACACTAAGCTGTGCCCTAACACGAACCCTGACCCTAACGCGTTTCCATACGCTCACCTGTACTCTAATGTTACCTATTCGCTAACCCTAACACTAGACCTAAACCTAAACCTAACCGCAACCCTACACCTTACCCGAACCCATACCCTAATCATAACCCATACACTAACACTAACTCGTGCCCTAACACCTACCCTAACCCTACCCCTAACCCTAACCCTAACACTAACCCTAACACTAACCCTAAACTTTACCATTTGTTAACCATAACCGTAGCCTCAAACCTAAACCTAACTACAACCCTACTCCTTACCCTAACACGTACACTAATCTTAACCAGTACACTAACACTAACCCAATACCGCACATGTACTTTGACAAAAAGACATTTCCGTATGCTCAGCTGTAACCTAAACCTTACCGTTCACTAAACTTAACCCTACCCCTAACACTAACCATAACGCCAACCTTACCAATTACCCTAATCCGTACCCTAATCCTAACCTGTAAACCCACACTAACCCCTGCCCTAACACGTACCCTGACCCTAACACTTTTCCGTAACCTCACCTGTACCCTACACCTTACCGTTCGCTAACCCTAACCCTAGCCCTAAGCCTAGACCAAACCCCAACCGTACACCTTACCCTAACCCGTATGCTAATCCTAAGCCATACACTAACACTGACACGTGTCCTAACACATACACTAACCCTAACACTTTTCTGTACCATCACCTGTACCCTAAACCTGACATTTCGCTAACCCTAACCCTAGCCATAAAGCTAACCCTAACCCCAACCCTAAACCTTACCCAAACCGTACCCTAATCCTAACCAGTATACTAATACTAAGCCATGTCCTGACACGTACCCTGACCCTAACACTTTTCCGTACCCTCACCTGTACCCTAAACCTTACCCATTCGCTAACCCTATCCCTAGCCCTAGCCCTAGCCCTAACACTAACCCCAACCCTACCCCTTACCCTAACCCGTACCCTAATCCCAACCCATACACTAACATTAACCCATGCCCTAACACGTACCCTGACCCTAACACTTTTCCGTATCCTCTCCTGTACCTTAAATCTTACCGTTCGCTAACCCTAACCCTAGCCCTAAACATAACTCTCACACCAACCTCACAGCATACCCTAACCCGTACACTAAAATTAAGCCGTACAAAAAAAAATAACCCATGCCCTCACATGTACTTTGATGGTAACACGTTTCTGTACGCTCCCAGGTACCGTAAACCATACCCGTTTGCTAACTCTAACCCTAACCATAACAACAACCCTACCCATTTCCCTAAGCTCTACCCTAATCCTTACCCGTACACTAACACTAATCCATGCACTAACACGTACCCTGACCCTAACACTTTTCCATACCCACTCCTGTACCCTAAATCTTACCATTCACTAACCCTAACCCTATGTCTAAACCTAACCCTAACCCCAACCCTACACCTAACCCTAACACGTACCCTAATCCGAATCCGTACACTAACACTAACCTGTGCCCTAACATGAACCCTGACCCTAACTCGTTTCCATAAGCTCACCTGTACCCTAAATGTTATCTATTCGCTAACCCTAACCCCAACCCTACACCTAAACATAACCCCAACCCTACACCTTTCCCAAACCCATACCCTAATCCTGACCCGTACACTAACACTAACCCGTGCCCTAACACGTACCCTGACCCTAACACTTTTCCGTATCCTCTCCAGTACCCTAAATCTTACCGCTCGCTAAACCTAGCCCTTTCCCTAAACATAACGCTAACACCCACCTTACACCATACACTAACCCATACACTAATCTTACCCAGTACACCAAAATGAAGCAATGCCCTCACATGTACTTTGACACTAACACGTTTCCGTACCCTCCTGTGTACCAACAACCTTACCTGTTCGCTAACACTAACCCTAGGTCTAAGCCTAACACTATCCACAACCCTACACAAAATCCTAAGCTGTACCCTAATCCTAATCCGTACAATAACACTAACCTGTGCCCTAACACCAAGCCTGACCCTAACTCGTTTCCATATGCTTACCTGTACCCTGAATGTTACCTATTCGCTAACCCTAACCCTAACCCTAAACCTAACCCTAACCCCAATCCTACACCTTACCCTAATCCGTACTGTAATCCTAACCCGTACCCTATACTAATCCGTGCCCTGACACATACATGGACCATAACACTTTTCTGTAACCTCACCTGTACCCTAAACCTTACATTTCACCAACCCTAACCCTAGCCCTAAAGCTAAATCTAACTCCATCACTACACCTTACCCTAACACGTACACTAATCTTAACCCGTACACTAACACTGACCCATTCCCGCAAATGTATTTTGACCCTAAAACATTTCCCTACCCTCCCCTGTAACCTAAACCTTACCCGGTCGCTAACCCTAACCCTAGCTCTAAATCTAACCCTAACGCCAACCCTACACCTTACCCCAAACAATACCCTAAACCTAAAGCGTACACTGACACTAACCAGTGCCCTGAAACGTACCCTGACCCTAACACTTTTCCATACCCTCACCTGCACGCTAAACCTAATCGTTAGGTAACCCTAACAATAGACTTAAACCTAACCCTAACACCAACCCTACACCCTATTCTAACCCGTACCCTATATTTAACCCTAACACTAACCCATGCCCTCACACGTACTTTGACACTAAAACGTCTCCATACACTCACATGTACCATAAGCCTTAACCGTTCACTAAACCTATCCCTAACCCTAACGCCAACCCTAACCATTACCCTAACCCATACCATAATCCTAACAATACATTAACACTAACACGTTTCCTAACACATGACCTGACCCAAATGCTTTTCCGTACACTCAAGTGAACCCTAAAACTTACCCGTTCACTAACCCTAAGCCTAGCCCTAAACCTAACCCTAACCCCAACCCCACACCTTACCCTAAACTGTACGCTAATCCTGACACGTACACTAACACTAACAGGTGTCCTAACACATACCCTGACTCTAAAAGTTTTCCGTACCCTCACCTGTACCCTAAACCTTACTCGTTCACTAACCGTAACCCTAGCCCTAAACATAACGCTAACACCAACCCTACACCATACCCTAACCCGTACACTAATCTTGACCCGTACACCAAAATTATGCAATGCCATAACACGTACTTTGACACTAACACGTTTCCGTACACTCATGTACCATAAAACTTACCTGTTCGCTAACTCTAACCCTAGCCCTAAACTTAACCCTAACGCCAACCCTACACATTACCCTAACCCGTACCCTAATACTAACCTATACACTAACACTACCCATGCCCTAACAGGTACCCTGACTGTAACAGTTTTCCGTACACTCACCTGTACCCTAAACCATACCGTTTGCTATCCTTAACCCTAGACCTAAACGTAAAGCTAACCCCATCCCTAAACCTTACCATAACGCATACCCAATCCTAACAAGTACACTAACACTAATCCGTGCCTTAACACTTACCCTGACCCTAACACTGTTCCATACCCACACCTGAACCCTAAACCTTACCATTCACTAACCCTAACCCTAGGTCTAAACCTAACCCTAAACCCCACCCCAACCCTACACCTAACCCTAACATGTACCCTAATCCTAATCCTTAAACTAACACTAAGCTGTGCCCTAACACGAACCCTGACCCTAACGCGTTTCCATACGCTCACCTGTACTCTAATGTTACCTATTCGCTAACCCTAACACTAGCCCTAAACCTAAACCTAACCCCAACCCTACACCTTACCCTAACCCATACCCTAATCATAACCCATACACTAACACTAACTCGTGCCCTAACACCTACCCTAACCTTACCCCTAACCCTAACCCTAACACTAACCCTAACACTAACCCTAAACTTTACCATTTGTTAACCATAACCCTAGCCCCAAACCTAAACCTAACTACAACCCTACTCCTTACCCTAACACGTACACTAATCTTAACCCGTACACTAACACTAACCCAATACCGCACATGTACTTTGACAATAAGACATTTCCGTATGCTCAGCTGTAACCTAAACCTTACCCGTTCACTAAACTTAACCCTACCCCTAACACTAACCATAACGCCAACCCTACCAATTACCCTAACCCGTACCCTAATCCTAACCTGTAAACCCACACTAACCCCTGCCCTAACACGTACCCTGACCCTAACACTTTTCCGTAACCTCACCTGTACCCTACACCTTACCGTTCGCTAACCCTAACCCTAGCCCTAAGCCTAGACCAAACCCCAACCGTACACCTTACCCTAACCCGTATGCTAATCCTAAGCCATACACTAACACTGACACGTGTCCTAACACATACACTAACCCTAACACTTTTCTGTACCATCACCTGTACCCTAAACCTGACATTTCGCTAACCCTAACCCTAGCCATAAAGCTAACCCTAACCCCAACCCTAAACCTTACCCAAACCGTACCCTAATCCTAACCAGTATACTAATACTAAGCCATGTCCTGACACGTACCCTGACCCTAACACTTTTCCGTACCCTCACCTGTACCCTAAACCTTACCCATTCGCTAACCCTATCCCTAGCCCTAGCCCTAGCCCTAACACTAACCCCAACCCTACCCCTTACCCTAACCCGTACCCTAATCCCAACCCATACACTAACATTAACCCATGCCCTAACACGTACCCTGACCCTAACACTTTTCCGTATCCTCTGCTGTACCTTAAATCTTACCGTTCGCTAACCCTAACCCTAGCCCTAAACATAACTCTCACACCAACCTCACAGCATACCCTAACCCGTACACTAAAATTAACCCGTACAAAAAAAAACTAACCCATGCCCTCACATGTACTTTGATGGTAACACGTTTCTGTACGCTCCCAGGTACCGTAAACCATACCCGTTTGCTAACTCTAACCCTAACCATAACAACAACCCTACCCATTTCCCTAAGCTGTACCCTAATCCTTACCTGTACACTAACACTAATCCATGCACTAACACGTACCCTGACCCTAACACTTTTCCATACCCACTCCTGTACCCTAAATCTTACCATTCACTAACCCTAACCCTATGTCTAAACCTAACCCTAACCCCAACCCTACACCTAACCCTAACACGTACCCTAATCCGAATCCGTACACTAACACTAACCTGTGCCCTAACATGAACCCTGACCCTAACTCGTTTCCATAAGCTCACCTGTACCCTAAATGTTATCTATTCGCTAACCCTAACCCCAACCCTACACCTAAACATAACCCCAACCCTACACCTTTCCCAAACCCATACCCTAATCCTGACCCGTACACTAACACTAACCCGTGCCCTAACACGTACCCTGACCCTAACACTTTTCCGTATCCTCTCCAGTACCCTAAATCTTACCGCTCGCTAAACCTAGCCCTTTCCCTAAACATAACGCTAACACCCACCTTACACCATACACTAACCCATACACTAATCTTACCCAGTACACCAAAATGAAGCAATGCCCTCACATGTACTTTGACACTAACACGTTTCCGTACCCTCCTGTGTACCAACAACCTTACCTGTTCGCTAACACTAACCCTAGGTCTAAGCCTAACACTATCCACAACCCTACAGAAAATCCTAAGCCGTACCCTAATCCTAATCCGTACAATAACACTAACCTGTGCCCTAACACCAAGCCTGACCCTAACTCGTTTCCATATGCTTACCTGTACCCTGAATGTTACCTATTCGCTAACCCTAACCCTAACCCTAAACCTAACCCTAACCCCAATCCTACACCTTACCCTAATCCGTACTGTAATCCTAACCCGTACCCTATACTAATCCGTGCCCTGACACATACATGGACCATAACACTTTTCTGTAACCTCACCTGTACCCTAAACCTTACATTTCGCCAACCCTAACCCTAGCCCTAAAGCTAAGTCTAACTCCATCACTACACCTTACCCTAACACGTATACTAATCTTAACCCGTACACTAACACTGACCCATTCCCGCAAATGTATTTTGACCCTAAAACATTTCCGTACCCTCCCCTGTAACCTAAACCTTACCCGGTCGCTAACCCTAACCCTAGCTCTAAATCTAACCCTAACGCCAACCCTACACCTTACCCTAAACAATACCCTAAACCTAAACCGTACACTGACACTAACCAGTGCCCTGAAACGTACCCTGACCCTAACACTTTTCCATACCGTCACCTGCACGCTAAACCTAATCGTTAGGTAACCCTTACTGTAGACTTAAACCTAACCCTAACACCAACCCTACACCCTATTCTAACCCGTACCCTATATTTAACCCTAACACTAACCCATGCCCTCACACGTACTTTGACACTAAAACGTCTCCATACATTCACATGTACCATAAGCCTTAACCGTTCACTAAACCTATCCCTAACCCTAACGCCAACCCTAACCATTACCCTAACCCATACCCTAATCCTAACCATACATTAACACTAACACGTTTCCTAACACATTACCTGACCCAAACGCTTTTCCGTACCCTCAACTGTACCCTAAAAGTTACCCGTTCACTAACCCTAAGCCTAGCCCTAAACCTAACCCTAACCCCAACCCCACACCTTACCCTAAACTGTACGCTAATCCTGACACGTGCACTGACACTAACAGGTGTCCTAACACATACCCTGACTCTAAAAGTTTTCCGTACCCTCACCTGTACCCTAAACCTTACTCGTTCACTAACCGTAACCCTAGCCCTAAACATAACGCTAACACCAACCCTACACCATACCCTAACCCGTACACTAATCTTGACCCGTACACCAAAATTATGCAATGCCATAACACGTACTTTGACACTAACACGTTTCCGTACACTCATGTACCATAAAACTTACCTGTTCGCTAACTCTAACCCTAGCCCTAAACTTAACCCTAACGCCAACCCTACACATTACCCTAACCCGTACCCTAATCCTAACCCATACACTAACACTACCCATGCCCTAACAGGTACCCTGACTGTAACAGTTTTCCGTACACTCACCTGTACCCTAAACCATACCGTTTGCTATCCTTAACCCTAGACCTAAACGTAAAGCTAACCCCATCCCTAAACCTTACCATAACGCATACCCAATCCTAACCAGTACACTAACACTAATCCGTGCCTTAACACTTACCCTGACCCTAACACTGTTCCATACCCACACCTGAACCCTAAACCTTACCATTCACTAACCCTAACCCTAGGTCTAAACCTAACCCTAAACCCCACCCCAACCCTACACCTAACCCTAACATATACCCTAATCCTAATCCTTAAACTAACACTAAGCTGTGCCCTAACACGAACCCTGACCCTAACGCATTTCCATATGCTCACCTGTACTCTAATGTTCCCTATTCGCTAACCCTAACACTAGCCCTAAACCTAAACCTAACCCCAACCCTACACCTTACCCTAACCCATACCCTATTCATAACCCATACACTAACACTAACTCGTGCCCTAACACCTACCCTAACCCTACCCCTAACCCTAACCCTAACACTAACCCTAACACTAACCCTAAACTTTACCATTTGTTAACCATAACCCTAGCCCCAAACCTAAACCTAACTACAACCCTACTCCTTACCCTAACACGTACACTAATCTTAACCCGTACACTAACACTAACCCAATACCGCACATGTACTTTGACAATAAGACATTTCCGTATGCTCAGCTGTAACCTAAACCTTACCCGTTCACTAAACTTAACCCTACCCCTAACACTAACCATAACGCCAACCCTACCAATTACCCTAACCCGTACCCTACTCCTAAACTGTAAACCCACACTAACCCCTGCCCTAACACGTACCCTGACCCTAACACTTTTCCGTAACCTCACCTGTACCCTACACCTTACCGTTCGCTAACCCTAACCCTAGCCCTAAGCCTAGACCAAACCCCAACCGTACACCTTACCCTAACCCGTATGCTAATCCTAAGCCATACACTAACACTGACACGTGTCCTAACACATACACTAACCCTAACACTTTTCTGTACCATCACCTGTACCCTAAACCTGACATTTCGCTAACCCTAACCCTAGCCATAAAGCTAACCCTAACCCCAACCCTAAACCTTACCCAAACCGTACCCTAATCCTAACCAGTATACTAATACTAAGCCATGTCCTGACACGTACCCTGACCCTAACACTTTTCCGTACCCTCACCTGTACCCTAAACCTTACCCATTCGCTAACCCTATCCCTAGCCCTAGCCCTAGCCCTAACACTAACCCCAACCCTACCCCTTACCCTAACCCGTACCCTAATCCCAACCCATACACTAACATTAACCCATGCCCTAACACGTACCCTGACCCTAACACTTTTCCGTATCCTCTCCTGTACCTTAAATCTTACCGTTCGCTAACCCTAACCCTAGCCCTAAACATAACTCTCACACCAACCTCACAGCATACCCTAACCCGTACACTAAAATTAAGCCGTACAAAAAAAACTAACCCATGCCCTCACATGTACTTTGATGGTAACACGTTTCTGTACGCTCCCAGGTACCGTAAACCATACCCGTTTGCTAACTCTAACCCTAACCATAACAACAACCCTACACATTTCCCTAAGCTGTACCCTAATCCTTACCCGTACACTAACACTAATCCATGCACTAACACGTACCCTGACCCTAACACTTTTCCATACCCACTCCTGTACCCTAAATCTTACCATTCACTAACCCTAACCCTATGTCTAAACCTAACCCTAACCCCAACCCTACACCTAACCCTAACACGTACCCTAATCCGAATCCGTACACTAACACTAACCTGTGCCCTAACATGAACCCTGACCCTAACTCGTTTCCATAAGCTCACCTGTACCCTAAATGTTATCTATTCGCTAACCCTAACCCCAACCCTACACCTAAACATAACCCCAACCCTACACCTTTCCCAAACCCATACCCTAATCCTGACCCGTACACTAACACTAACCCGTGCCCTAACACGTACCCTGACCCTAACACTTTTCCGTATCCTCTCCAGTACCCTAAATCTTACCGCTCGCTAAACCTAGCCCTTTCCCTAAACATAACGCTAACACCCACCTTACACCATACACTAACCCATACACTAATCTTACCCAGTACACCAAAATGAAGCAATGCCCTCACATGTACTTTGACACTAACACGTTTCCGTACCCTCCTGTGTACCAACAACCTTACCTGTTCGCTAACACTAACCCTAGGTCTAAGCCTAACACTATCCACAACCCTACAGAAAATCCTAAGCCGTACCCTAATCCTAATCCGTACAATAACACTAACCTGTGCCCTAACACCAAGCCTGACCCTAACTCGTTTCCATATGCTTACCTGTACCCTGAATGTTACCTATTCGCTAACCCTAACCCTAACCCTAAACCTAACCCTAACCCCAATCCTACACCTTACCCTAATCCGTACTGTAATCCTAACCCGTACCCTATACTAATCCGTGCCCTGACACATACATGGACCATAACACTTTTCTGTAACCTCACCTGTACCCTAAACCTTACATTTCGCCAACCCTAACCCTAGCCCTAAAGCTAAGTCTAACTCCATCACTACACCTTACCCTAACACGTATACTAATCTTAACCCGTACACTAACACTGACCCATTCCCGCAAATGTATTTTGACCCTAAAACATTTCCGTACCCTCCCCTGTAACCTAAACCTTACCCGGTCGCTAACCCTAACCCTAGCTCTAAATCTAACCCTAACGCCAACCCTACACCTTACCCTAAACAATACCCTAAACCTAAACCGTACACTGACACTAACCAGTGCCCTGAAACGTACCCTGACCCTAACACTTTTCCATACCGTCACCTGCACGCTAAACCTAATCGTTAGGTAACCCTTACTGTAGACTTAAACCTAACCCTAACACCAACCCTACACCCTATTCTAACCCGTACCCTATATTTAACCCTAACACTAACCCATGCCCTCACACGTACTTTGACACTAAAACGTCTCCATACATTCACATGTACCATAAGCCTTAACCGTTCACTAAACCTATCCCTAACCCTAACGCCAACCCTAACCATTACCCTAACCCATACCCTAATCCTAACCATACATTAACACTAACACGTTTCCTAACACATTACCTGACCCAAACGCTTTTCCGTACCCTCAACTGTACCCTAAAAGTTACCCGTTCACTAACCCTAAGCCTAGCCCTAAACCTAACCCTAACCCCAACCCCACACCTTACCCTAAACTGTACGCTAATCCTGACACGTGCACTGACACTAACAGGTGTCCTAACACATACCCTGACTCTAAAAGTTTTCCGTACCCTCACCTGTACCCTAAACCTTACTCGTTCACTAACCGTAACCCTAGCCCTAAACATAACGCTAACACCAACCCTACACCATACCCTAACCCGTACACTAATCTTGACCCGTACACCAAAATTATGCAATGCCATAACACGTACTTTGACACTAACACGTTTCCGTACACTCATGTACCATAAAACTTACCTGTTCGCTAACTCTAACCCTAGCCCTAAACTTAACCCTAACGCCAACCCTACACATTACCCTAACCCGTACCCTAATCCTAACCCATACACTAACACTACCCATGCCCTAACAGGTACCCTGACTGTAACAGTTTTCCGTACACTCACCTGTACCCTAAACCATACCGTTTGCTATCCTTAACCCTAGACCTAAACGTAAAGCTAACCCCATCCCTAAACCTTACCATAACGCATACCCAATCCTAACCAGTACACTAACACTAATCCGTGCCTTAACACTTACCCTGACCCTAACACTGTTCCATACCCACACCTGAACCCTAAACCTTACCATTCACTAACCCTAACCCTAGGTCTAAACCTAACCCTAAACCCCACCCCAACCCTACACCTAACCCTAACATATACCCTAATCCTAATCCTTAAACTAACACTAAGCTGTGCCCTAACACGAACCCTGACCCTAACGCATTTCCATATGCTCACCTGTACTCTAATGTTCCCTATTCGCTAACCCTAACACTAGCCCTAAACCTAAACCTAACCCCAACCCTACACCTTACCCTAACCCATACCCTATTCATAACCCATACACTAACACTAACTCGTGCCCTAACACCTACCCTAACCCTACCCCTAACCCTAACCCTAACACTAACCCTAACACTAACCCTAAACTTTACCATTTGTTAACCATAACCCTAGCCCCAAACCTAAACCTAACTACAACCCTACTCCTTACCCTAACACGTACACTAATCTTAACCCGTACACTAACACTAACCCAATACCGCACATGTACTTTGACAATAAGACATTTCCGTATGCTCAGCTGTAACCTAAACCTTACCCGTTCACTAAACTTAACCCTACCCCTAACACTAACCATAACGCCAACCCTACCAATTACCCTAACCCGTACCCTACTCCTAAACTGTAAACCCACACTAACCCCTGCCCTAACACGTACCCTGACCCTAACACTTTTCCGTAACCTCACCTGTACCCTACACCTTACCGTTCGCTAACCCTAACCCTAGCCCTAAGCCTAGACCAAACCCCAACCGTACACCTTACCCTAACCCGTATGCTAATCCTAAGCCATACACTAACACTGACACGTGTCCTAACACATACACTAACCCTAACACTTTTCTGTACCATCACCTGTACCCTAAACCTGACATTTCGCTAACCCTAACCCTAGCCATAAAGCTAACCCTAACCCCAACCCTAAACCTTACCCAAACCGTACCCTAATCCTAACCAGTATACTAATACTAAGCCATGTCCTGACACGTACCCTGACCCTAACACTTTTCCGTACCCTCACCTGTACCCTAAACCTTACCCATTCGCTAACCCTATCCCTAGCCCTAGCCCTAGCCCTAACACTAACCCCAACCCTACCCCTTACCCTAACCCGTACCCTAATCCCAACCCATACACTAACATTAACCCATGCCCTAACACGTACCCTGACCCTAACACTTTTCCGTATCCTCTCCTGTACCTTAAATCTTACCGTTCGCTAACCCTAACCCTAGCCCTAAACATAACTCTCACACCAACCTCACAGCATACCCTAACCCGTACACTAAAATTAAGCCGTACAAAAAAAACTAACCCATGCCCTCACATGTACTTTGATGGTAACACGTTTCTGTACGCTCCCAGGTACCGTAAACCATACCCGTTTGCTAACTCTAACCCTAACCATAACAACAACCCTACACATTTCCCTAAGCTGTACCCTAATCCTTACCCGTACACTAACACTAATCCATGCACTAACACGTACCCTGACCCTAACACTTTTCCATACCCACTCCTGTACCCTAAATCTTACCATTCACTAACCCTAACCCTATGTCTAAACCTAACCCTAACCCCAACCCTACACCTAACCCTAACACGTACCCTAATCCGAATCCGTACACTAACACTAACCTGTGCCCTAACATGAACCCTGACCCTAACTCGTTTCCATAAGCTCACCTGTACCCTAAATGTTATCTATTCGCTAACCCTAACCCCAACCCTACACCTAAACATAACCCCAACCCTACACCTTTCCCAAACCCATACCCTAATCCTGACCCGTACACTAACACTAACCCGTACCCTAACACGTACCCTGACCCTAACACTTTTCCGTATCCTCTCCAGTACCCTAAATCTTACCGCTCGCTAAACCTAGCCCTTTCCCTAAACATAACGCTAACACCCACCTTACACCATACACTAACCCATACACTAATCTTACCCAGTACACCAAAATGAAGCAATGCCCTCACATGTACTTTGACACTAACACGTTTCCGTACCCTCCTGTGTACCAACAACCTTACCTGTTCGCTAACACTAACCCTAGGTCTAAGCCTAACACTATCCACAACCCTACACAAAATCCTAAGCTGTACCCTAATCCTAATCCGTACAATAACACTAACCTGTGCCCTAACACCAAGCCTGACCCTAACTCGTTTCCATATGCTTACCTGTACCCTGAATGTTACCTATTCGCTAACCCTAACCCTAACCCTAAACCTAACCCTAACCCCAATCCTACACCTTACCCTAATCCGTACTGTAATCCTAACCCGTACCCTATACTAATCCATGCCCCGACACATACATGGACCATAACACTTTTCTGTAACCTCACCTGTACCCTAAACCTTACATTTCGCCAACCCTAACCCTAGCCCTAAAGCTAAATCTAACTCCATCACTACACCTTACCCTAACACGTACACTAATCTTAACCCGTACACTAACACTGACCCATTCCCGCAAATGTATTTTGACCCTAAAACATTTCCCTACCCTCCCCTGTAACCTAAACCTTACCCGGTCGCTAACCCTAACCCTAGCTCTAAATCTAACCCTAACGCCAACCCTACACCTTACCCTAAACAATACCCTAAACCTAAAGCGTACACTGACACTAACCAGTGCCCTGAAACGTACCCTGACCCTAACACTTTTCCATACCCTCACCTGCACGCTAAACCTAATCGTTAGGTAACCCTAACAATAGACTTAAACCTAACCCTAACACCAACCCTACACCCTATTCTAACCCGTACCCTATATTTAACCCTAACACTAACCCATGCCCTCACACGTACTTTGACACTAAAACGTCTCCATACACTCACATGTACCATAAGCCTTAACCGTTCACTAAACCTATCCCTAACCCTAACGCCAACCCTAACCATTACCCTAACCCATACCATAATCCTAACAATACATTAACACTAACACGTTTCCTAACACATAACCTGACCCAAATGCTTTTCCGTACACTCAAGTGAACCCTAAAACTTACCCGTTCACTAACCCTAAGCCTAGCCCTAAACCTAACCCTAACCCCAACCCCACACCTTACCCTAAACTGTACGCTAATCCTGACACGTACACTAACACTAACAGGTGTCCTAACACATACCCTGACTCTAAAAGTTTTCCGTACCCTCACCTGTACCCTAAACCTTACTCGTTCACTAACCGTAACCCTAGCCCTAAACATAACGCTAACACCAACCCTACACCATACCCTAACCCGTACACTAATCTTGACCCGTACACCAAAATTATGCAATGCCATCACACGTACTTTGACACTAACACGTTTCCGTACACTCATGTACCATAAAACTTACCTGTTCGCTAACTCTAACCCTAGCCCTAAACTTAACCCTAACGCCAACCATACACATTACCCTAACCCGTACCCTAATCCTAACCCATACACTAACACTACCCATGCCCTAACAGGTACCCTGACTGTAACAGTTTTCCGTACACTCACCTGTACCCTAAACCATACCGTTTGCTATCCTTAACCCTAGACCTAAACGTAAAGCTAACCCCATCCCTAAACCTTACCATAACGCATACCCAATCCTAACCAGTACACTAACACTAATCCGTGCCTTAACACTTACCCTGACCCTAACACTGTTCCATACCCACACCTGAACCCTAAACCTTACCATTCACTAACCCTAACCCTAGGTCTAAACCTAACCCTAAACCCCACCCCAACCCTACACCTAACCCTAACATGTACACTAATCCTAATCCTTAAACTAACACTAAGCTGTGCCCTAACATGAACCCTGACCGTAACGCGTTTCCATACGCTCACTTGTACTCTAATATTACCTATTCGCTAACCCTAACACTAGACCTAAACCTAAACCTAACCCGAACCCTACACCTTACCCTAACCCATACCCTAATCATAACCCATACACTAACACTAACTCGTGCCCTGACACCTACCCTAACCCTACCCCTAACCCTACCCCTAACACTAACCCTAACACTAACCATAAACTTTACAATTGGGTATCCATAACCCTAGTAACAAACCTAAACCTAACTACAACCCTACTCCTTACCCTAACACGTACACTAATCTTAACCCGTACACTAACACTAACGCAATAACGCACACGCACTTTGACAATAAGACATTTCCGTACACTCAGCTGTAACCTAAACCTTACCCGTTCACTAAACTTAACCCCACCCCTAACACTAACCATAACGCCAACCCTACCAATTACCCTAACCAGTACCCTAATCCTAACCTGTAAACCCACACTAATCCCTGCCCTAACACGTACCCTGACCCTAACACTTTTCCGTAACCTCACCTGTACCATACACCTTACCGTTCGCTAACCCTAACCCTAGCCCTAAACCTAGACCAAGCCCCAACCGTACCCCTTACCCTAACCCGTATGCTAATCCTAAGCCATACACTAATACTGACACGTGTCCTAACACATACACTAACCCTAACACTTTTCTGTACCATCACCTCTACCCTAAACCTGACATTTCGCTAACCCTAACCCTAGCCATAAAGCTAACCCTAACCCCAACCCTAAACCTTACCCAAACCGTACCCTAATCCTAACCAGTATACTAATACTAAGCCATGTCATGACACGTACCCTGACCCTAACACTTTTCCGTACCCTCAACTGTACCCTAAATTTTACCCATTCTATAACCCTAACCCTAGCCCTAGCCCTAGCCCTAACCCTAACCCCAACCCTACACCTTACCCTAACCCGTACCATAATCCCAACCCATACACTAACATTAACCCATGCCCTAACACGTACCCTGACCCTAACACTTTTCCGTATCCTCTCCTGTACCTTAAATCTTACCGTTCGCTAACCCTAACCCTAGCCCTAAACATAACTCTCACACCAACCTCACAGCATACCCTAAGCCATACACTAAACTTAACCCGTACAAAAAAAAATAACCCATGCCCTCACATGTACTTTGATGGTAACACGTTTCTGTACGCTCCCATGTACCGTAAACCATACCCGTTTGCTAACTCTAAGCCTAACCATAACAACAACCCTACCCATTTCCCTAACCTGTACCCTAATCCTTACCCGTACACTAACACTAATCCATGCCCTAACACGTACCCTGACCCTAACACTTTCCCATACCCACTCCTGTACCCTAAATCTTACCATTCACTAACCCTAACCCTATGTCTAAACCTAACCCTAACCCCAACCCTACACCTAACCCTAAAACGTACCCTAATCCGAATCCGTACACTAACACTAACCTGTGCCCTAACATGAACCCTGACCCTAACTCGTTTCCATAAGCTCACCTGTACCCTAAATGTTACCTATTCGCTAACCCTAACCCCAACCCTACACCTAAACATAACCCCAACCCTACACCTTTCCCTAACACATACCCTAATCCTAACCCGTACACGAACACTAACCCGTGCCCTAACACGTACCCTGACCCCAACACTTTTCCGTATCCTCTCCAGTACCCTAAATCTTACCGTTCGCTAAACCTAGCCCTTTCGCTAAACATAACGGTAACTCCAACCTTGCACCGTATCCTAACCCATACACTAATCTTACCGCGTACACCAAAATGAAGCAATGCCCTCACATGTACTTTGACACTAACACGTTTCCGTACCCTCCTGTGTACCGTAAACCTTACCTGTTCGCTAACACTAACCCTAGGTCTAAGCCTAACACTATCCACAACCCTACACAAAATCCTAACCCGTACCCTAATCCTAATCCGTACAATAACACTAACCTGTGCCCTAACACCAAGCCTGACCCTAACTCGTTTCCATATGCTTACCTGTACCCTGAATATTACCTATTCGCTAACCCTAACCCTAACCCTAAACCTAACCCTAACCCCAATCCTACCCCTTACCCTAATCCGTACTGTAATCCTAACCCGTACCCTAATACTAATCCGTGCCCTGACACATACATGGACCATAACACTTTTCTGTAACCTCACCTGCACCCTAAACCTTACATTTCGCCAACACTAACCCTAGCCCTAAAGCTAAATCTAACTCCAACCCTACACCTTACCCTAACACGTACACTAATCTTAACCCGTACACTAACACTGACCCATTCCCGCAAATGTATTTTGACCCTAAAACATTTCCGTACCCTCCCCTGTAACCTAAACCTTACCCGGTCGCTAACCCTAACCCTAGCTCTAAATCTAACCCTAACGCCAACCCTACATCTTACCCTAATCCATACCCTAATCCTAAACCGTACACTAACACTAACCAGTGCCCTGAAACGTACCCTGACCCTAACACTTTTCCATACCCTCACCTGCACGCTAAACGTAATCATTAGGTAACACTAAGTGTAGACTTAAACCTAACCCTAACACCAACCCTACTCCCTATTCTAACCCGTAACCTATATTTAACCCCTACACTAACACTAACCCATGCCCTCACACGTACTTTGACACTAAAACGTCTCCATACATTCACATGTACCATAAGCCTTAACCGTTCACTAAACCTATCCCTAACCCTAACGCCAACCCTAACCATTACCCTAACCCATACCCTAATCCTAACCATACATTAACACTAACACGTTTCCTAACACATAACCTGACCCAAACGCTTTTCCGTACCCTCAACTGTACCCTAAAACTTACCCGTTCACTAACCCTAAGCCTAGCCCTAAACCTAACCCTAACCCCAACCCCACACCTTACCCTAAACTGTACGCTAATCCTGACACGTACACTGACACTAACAGGTGTCCTAACACATACCCTGACTCTAAAAGTTTTCCGTACCCTCACCTGTACCCTAAACCTTACTTGTTCACTAACCGTAACCCTAGCCCTAAACATAACGCTAACACCAACCCTACACCATACCCTAACCTGTACACTAATCTTGACCCGTACACCAAAATTATGCAATGCCATCACATGTACTTTGACACTAACACGTTTCTGTACACTAGTGTACCATAAAACTTACCTGTTCGCTAACTCTAACCCTAGCCCTAAACTTAACCCTAACGCCAACCCTACACATTACCCTAACACGTAACCTAATCCTAACCCATACACTAACACTACACGTGCCCTAACAAGTACCCTGACTGTAACAGTTTTCCGTACACTCACCTGTACCCTAAACCATACCGTTTGCTATCCCTAACCCTAGACCTAAACGTAAAGCTAACCCCATCCCTAAACCTTACCCTAATGCATACCCAATCCTAACAAGTACACTAACACTAATCCGTGCCTTAACACTTACCCTGACCCTAACGCTTTTCCATACCCACACCTGAACCCTAAACCTTACCATTCACTAACCCTAACCCTAGGTCTAAACCTAACCCTAAACCCAACCTCAACCCTACACCTAACCTTAACATGTACCCTAATATTAATCCTTAAACTAACACTAAGCTGTGCCCTAACACGAACCCTGACCCTAACGCGTTTCCATACACTCACCTGTACTCTAATGTTACCTATTCGCTAACCCTAACACTAGCCCTAAACCTAAACCTAACCCCAACCCTACACCTTACCCTAACCCATACCCTAATCATAACCCATACACTAACACTAACTCGTGCCCTAACACCTACCCTAACCCTACCCCTAACCCTAACCCTAACACTAACCCTAACACTAACCCTAAACTTTACCATTTGTTAACCATAACCCTAGCCCCAAACCTAAACCTAACTACAACCCTACTCCTTACCCTAACACGTACACTAATCTTAACCCGTACACTAACACTAACCCAATACCGCACATGTACTTTGACAATAAGACATTTCCGTATGCTCAGCTGTAACCTAAACCTTACCCGTTCACTAAACTTAACCCTACCCCTAACACTAACCATAACGCCAACCCTACCAATTACCCTAACCCGTACCCTAATCCTAACCTGTAAACCCACACTAACCCCTGCCCTAACACGTACCCTGACCCTAACAATTTTCCGTAACCTCACCTGTACCCTACACCTTACCGTTCGCTAACCCTAACCCTAGCCCTAAGCCTAGACCAAACCCCAACCGTACACCTTACCCTAACCCGTATGCTAATCCTAAGCCATACACTAACACTGACACGTGTCCTAACACATACACTAACTGTAACACTTTTCTGTACCATCACATGTACCCTAAACCTGACATTTCGCTAACCCTAACCCTAGCCATAAAGCTAACCCAAACCGTACCCTAATTCTAACCAGTATACTAATACTAAGCCATGTCCCGACACGTACCCTGACCCTAACACTTTTCCGTACCCTCACCTGTACCCTAAACCTTACCCATTCGCTAACCCTATCCCTATCCCTAGCCCTAGCCCTAACACTAACCCCAACCCTACCCCTTACCCTAACCCGTACCCTAATCCCAACCCATACACTAACATTAACCCATGCCCTAACACGTATCCTGACCCTAACACTTTTCCGTATCCTCTCCTGTACCTTAAATCTTACCGTTCGCTAACCCTAACCCTAGCCCTAAACATAACTCTCACACCAACCTCACAGCATACACTAACCCGTACACTAAACTTAACCCATACAAAAAAAACTAACCCATGCCCTCACATGTACTTTGATGGTAACAGGTTTCCGTACGCTCCCATGTACCGTAAACCATACGCGTTTGCTAACTCTAACCCTAACCATAACAACAACCCTACCCATTTCCCTAACCTGTACCCTAATCCTTACCCGTACACTAACACTAATCCATGCCCTAACACATACCCTGACCCTAACACTTTTCCATACCCACTCCTGTACCCTAAATCTTACCATTCACTAACCCTAACCCTATGTCTAAACCTAACCCTAACCCCAACCCTACACCTAACCCTAACACGTACCCTAATCCGAATCCGTACACTAACACTAACCTGTGCCCTAACATGAACCCTGACCCTAACTCGTTTCCATAAGCTCACCTGTACCCTAAATGTTACCTATTCGCTAACCCTAACCCCAACCCTACACCTAAACATAACCCCTACCCTACACCTTTCCCTAACCCATACCCTAATCCTAACCCGTACACTAACACTAACCCGTGCCCTAACACGTACCCTGACCCTAACACTTTTCCGTATCCTCTCCAGTACCCTAAATCTTACCGTTCGCTAAACCTAGCCCTTTCCCTAAACATAACGGTAACACCAACCTTGCACCGTATCCTAACCCATACACTAATCTTACCCCGTACACCAAAATGAAGCAATGCCCTCACATGTACTTTGACACTAACACGTTTCCGTACCCTCCTGTGTACCGTAAACCTTACCTGTTCGCTAACACTAACCCTAGGTCTAAGCCTAACACTATCCACAACCCTACACAAAATCCTAACCCGTACCCTAATCCTAATCCGTACAATAACACTAACCTGTGCCCTAACACCAAGCCTGACCCTAACTCGTTTCCATATGCTTACCTGTACCCTGAATATTACCTATTCGCTAACCCTAACCCTAACCCTAAACCTAACCCTAACCCCAATCCTACACCTTACCCTAATCCGTACTGTAATCCTAACCCGTACCCTAATACTAATCCGTGCCCTGACACATACATGGACCATAACACTTTTCTGTAACCTCACCTGCACCCTAAACCTTACATTTCGCCAACACTAACCCTAGCCCTAAAGCTAAATCTAACTCCAACCCTACACCTTACCCTAACACGTACACTAATCTTAACCCATACACTAACACTGACCCATTCCCGCAAATGTATTTTGACCCTAAAACATTTCCGTACCCTCCCCTGTAACCTAAACCTTACCCGGTCGCTAACCCTAACCCTAGCTCTAAATCTACCCTAACGCCAACCCTACATCTTACCCTAATCCATACCCTAATCCTAAACCGTACACTAACACTAACCAGTGCCCTGAAACGTACCCTGACCCTAACACTTTTCCATACCCTCACCTGCACGCTAAACGTAATCATTAGGTAACACTAAGTGTAGACTTAAACCTAACCCTAACACCAACCTTACTCCCTATTCTAACCCGTACCCTATATTTAACCCCTACACTAACACTAACCCATGCCCTCACACGTACTTTGACACTAAAACGTCTCCATACATTCACATGTACCATAAGCCTTAACCGTTCACTAAACCTATCCCTAACCCTAACGCCAACCCTAACCATTACCTTAACCCATACCCTAATCCTAACCATACATTAACACTAACACGTTTCCTAACACATAACCTGACCCAAACGCTTTTCCGTACCCTCAACTGTACCCTAAAACTTACCCGTTCACTAACCCTAAGCCTAGCCCTAAACCTAACCCTAACCCCAACCCCACACCTTACCCTAAACTGTACGCTAATCCTGACACGTACACTGACACTAACAGGTGTCCTAACACATACCCTGACTCTAAAAGTTTTCCGTACCCTCACCTGTACCCTAAACCTTACTTGTTCACTAACCGTAACCCTAGCCCTAAACATAACGCTAACACCAACCCTACACCATACCCTAACCTGTACACTAATCTTGACCCGTACACCAAAATTATGCAATGCCATCACATGTACTTTGACACTAACACGTTTCTGTACACTAGTGTACCATAAAACTTACCTGTTCGCTAACTCTAACCCTAGCCCTAAACTTAACCCTAACGCCAACCCTACACATTACCCTAACACGTAACCTAATCCTAACCCATACACTAACACTACACGTGCCCTAACAAGTACCCTGACTGTAACAGTTTTCCGTACACTCACCTGTACCCTAAACCATACCGTTTGCTATCCTTAACCCTAGACCTAAACGTAAAGCTAACCCCATCCCTAAACCTTACCCTAATGCATACCCAATCCTAACAAGTACACTAACACTAATCCGTGCCTTAACACTTACCCTGACCCTAACTCTATTCCATACCCACACCTGAACCCTAAACCTTACCATTCACTAACCCTAACCCTAGGTCTAAACCTAACCCTAAACCCAACCCCAACCCTACACCTAACCTTAACATGTACCCTAATCCTAATCCTTAAACTAACACTAAGCTGTGCCCTAACACGAACCCTGACCCTAACGCGTTTCCAAACACTCACCTGTACTCTAATGTTACCTATTCGCTAACCCTAACACTAGCCCTAAACCTAAACCTAACCCCAACCCTACACCTTACCCTAACCCATACCCTAATCATAACCCATACACTAACACTAACTCGTGCCCTAACACCTACCCTAACCCTACCCCTAACCCTAACCCTAACACTAACCCTAACACTAACCCTAAACTTTACCATTTGTTAACCATAACCCTAGCCCCAAACCTAAACCTAACTACAACCCTACTCCTTACCCTAACACGTACACTAATCTTAACCCGTACACTAACACTAACCCAATACCGCACATGTACTTTGACAATAAGACATTTCCGTATGCTCAGCTGTAACCTAAACCTTACCCGTTCACTAAACTTAACCCTACCCCTAACACTAACCATAACGCCAACCCTACCAATTACCCTAACCCGTACCCTAATCCTAACCTGTAAACCCACACTAACCCCTGCCCTAACACGTACCCTGACCCTAACAATTTTCCGTAACCTCACCTGTACCCTACACCTTACCGTTCGCTAACCCTAACCCTAGCCCTAAGCCTAGACCAAACCCCAACCATACACCTTACCCTAACCCGTATGCTAATCCTAAGCCATACACTAACACTGACACGTGTCCTAACACATACACTAACTGTAACACTTTTCTGTACCATCACATGTACCCTAAACCTGACATTTCGCTAACCCTAAACCTAGCCATAAAGCTAACCCTAACCCCAACCCTAAACCTTACCCAAACCGTACCCTAATTCTAACCAGTATACTAATACTAAGCCATGTCCCGACATGTACCCTGACCCTAACACTTTTCCGTACCCTCACCTGTACCCTAAACCTTACCCATTCGCTAACCCTATCCCTATCCCTAGCCCTAGCCCTAACACTAACCCCAACCCTACCCCTTACCCTAACCCGTACCCTAATCCCAACCCATACACTAACATTAACCCATGCCCTAACACGTACCCTGACCCTAACACTTTTCCGTATCCTCTCCTGTACCTTAAATCTTACCGTTCGCTAACCCTAACCCTAGACCTAAACATAACTCTCACACCAACCTCACAGCATACCCTAACCCGTACACTAAACTTAACCCATACAAAAAAAAATAACCCATGCCCTCACATGTACTTTGATGGTAACACGTTTCCGTACGCTCCCATGTACCGTAAACCATACGCGTTTGCTAACTCTAACCCTAACCATAACAACAACCCTACCCATTTCCCTAACCTGTACCCTAATCCTTACCCGTACACTAACACTAATCCATGCCCTAACACATACCGTGACCGTAACACTTTTCCATACCCACTCCTGTACCCTAAATCTTACCATTCACTAACCCTAACCCTATGTCTAAACCTAACCCTAACCCCAACCCTACACCTAACCCTAACACGTACCCTAATCCGAATCCGTACACTAACACTAACCTGTGCCCTAACATGAACCCTGACCCTAACTCGTTTCCATAAGCTCACCTGTACCCTAAATGTTACCTATTCGCTAACCCTAACCCCAACCCTACACCTAAACATAACCCCAACCCTACACCTTTCCCTAACCCATACCCTAATCCTAACCCGTACACTAACACTAACCCGTGCCCTAACACGTACCCTGACCCTAACACTTTTCCGTATCCTCTCCAGTACCCTAAATCTTACCGTTCGCTAAACCTAGCCCTTTCCCTAAACATAAGGGTAACACCAACCTTGCACTGTATCCTAACCCATACACTAATCTTACCCCGTACACCAAAATGAAGCAATGCCCTCACATGTACTTTGACACTAACACGTTTCCGTACCCTCCTGTGTACCGTAAACCTTACCTGTTCGCTAACACTAACCCTAGGTCTAAGCCTAACACTATCCAAAACACTACACAAAATCCTAACCCGTACCCTAATCCTAATCCGTACAATAACACTAACCTGTGCCCTAACACCAAACCTGACCCTAACTCGTTTCCATATGCTTACCTGTACCCTGAATATTACCTATTCGCTAACCCTAACCCTAACCCTAAACCTAACCCTAACCCCAATCCTACACCTTACCCTAATCCGTACTGTAATCCTAACCCGTACCCTAATACTAATCCGTGCCCTGACACATACATGGACCATAACACTTTTCTGTAACCTCACCTGCACCCTAAACCTTACATTTCGCCAACACTAACCCTAGCCCTAAAGCTAAATCTAACTCCAACCCTACACCTTACCCTAACACGTACACTAATCTTAACCCGTACACTAACACTGACCCATTCCCGCAAATGTATTTTGACCCTAAAACATTTCCGTACCCTCCCCTGTAACCTAAACCTTACCCGGTCGCTAACCCTAACCCTAGCTCTAAATCTAACCCTAACGCCAACCCTACATCTTACCCTAATCCATACCCTAATCCTAAACCGTACACTAACACTAACCAGTGCCCTGAAACGTACCCTGACCCTAACACTTTTCCATACCCTCACCTGCACGCTAAACGTAATCATTAGGTAACACTAAGTGTAGACTTAAACCTAACCCTAACACCAACCTTACTCCCTATTCTAACCCGTACCCTATATTTAACCCCTACACTAACACTAACCCATGCCCTCACACGTACTTTGACACTAAAACGTCTCCATACATTCACATGTACCATAAGCCTTAACCGTACACTAAACCTATCCCTAACCCTAACGCCAACCCTAACCATTACCCTAACCCATACCCTAATCCTAACCATACATTAACACTAACACGTTTCCTAACACATAACCTGACCCAAACGCTTTTCCGTACCCTCAACTATACCCTAAAACTTACCCGTTCACTAACCCTAAGCCTAGCCCTAAACCTAACCCTAAACCCAACCCCACACCTTACCCTAAACTGTACGCTAATCCTGACACGTACACTGACACTAACAGGTGTCCTAACACATACCCTGACTCTAAAAGTTTTCCGTACCCTCACCTGTACCCTAAACCTTACTTGTTCACTAACCGTAACCCTAGCCCTAAACATAACGCTAACACCAACCCTACACCATACCCTAACCTGTACACTAATCTTGACCCGTACACCAAAATTATGCAATGCCATCACATGTACTTTGACACTAACACGTTTCTGTACACTAGTGTACCATAAAACTTACCTGTTCGCTAACTCTAACCCTAGCCCTAAACTTAACCCTAACGCCAACCCTACACATTACCCTAACACGTAACCTAATCCTAACCCATACACTAACACTACACGTGCCCTAACAAGTACCCTGACTGTAACAGTTTTCCGTACACTCACCTGTACCCTAAACCATACCGTTTGCTATCCTTAACCCTAGACCTAAACGTAAAGCTAACGCCATCCCTAAACCTTACCCTAACGCGTACCCAATCCTAACAGGTACACTAACACTAATCCGTGCCTTAACACTTACCCTGACCCTAACGCTTTTCCATACCCACACCTGAACCCTAAACCCTACCATTCACTAACCCTAACCCTAGGTCTAAACCTAACCCTAAACCCAACCTCAACCCTACACCTAACCTTAACATGTACCCTAATATTAATCCTTAAACTAACAATAAGCTGTGCCCTAACACGAACCCTGACCCTAACGCGTTTCCATACACTCACCTGTACTCTAATGTTACCTATTCGCTAACCCTAACACTAGCCCTAAACCTAAACCTAACCCCAACCCTACACCTTACCCTAACCCATACCCTAATCATAACCCATACACTAACACTAACTCGTGCCCTAACACCTACCCTAACCCTACCCCTAACCCTAACCCTAACACTAACCCTAACACTAACCCTAAACTTTACCATTTGTTAACCATAACCCTAGCCCCAAACCTAAACCTAACTACAACCCTACTCCTTACCCTAACACATACACTAATCTTAACCCGTACACTAACACTAACCCAATACCGCACATGTACTTTGACAATAAGACATTTCCGTATGCTCAGCTGTAACCTAAACCTTACCCGTTCACTAAACTTAACCCTACCCCTAACACTAACCATAACGCCAACCCTACCAATTACCCTAACCCGTACCCTAATCCTAACCTGTAAACCCACACTAACCCCTGCCCTAACACGTACCCTGACCCTAACAATTTTCCGTAACCTCACCTGTACCCTACACCTTACCGTTCGCTAACCCTAACCCTAGCCCTAAGCCTAGACCAAACCCCAACCGTACACCTTACCCTAAACCGTATGCTAATCCTAAGCCATACACTAACACTGACACGTGTCCTAACACATACACTAACCCTAACACTTTTCTGTACCATCACCTGTACCCTAAACCTGACATTTCGCTAAGCCTAAACCTAGCCATAAAGCTAACCCTAACCCCAACCCTAAACCTTACCCAAACCGTACCCTAATTCTAACCAGTATACTAATACTAAGCCATGTCCCGACACGTACCCTGACCCTAACACTTTTCCGTACCCTCACCTGTACCCTAAACCTTACCCATTCGCTAACCCTATCCCTATCCCTATCCCTAGCCCTAACACTAACCCCAACCCTACCCCTTACCCTAACCCATACCCTAATCCCAACCCATACACTAACATTAACCCATGCCCTAACACGTACCCTGACCCTAACACTTTTCCGTATCCTCTCCTGTACCTTAAATCTTACCGTTCGCTAACCCTAACCCTAGCCCTAAACATAACTCTCACACCAACCTCACAGCATACCCTAACCCGTACACTAAACTTAACCCATACAAAAAAAACTAACCCATGCCCTCACATGTACTTTGATGGTAACACGTTTCCGTACGCTCCCATGTACCGTAAACCATACGCGTTTGCTAACTCTAACCCTAACCATAACAACAACCCTACCCATTTCCCTAACCTGTACCCTAATCCTTACCCGTACACTAACACTAATCCATGCCCTAACACATACCCTGACCCTAACACTTTTCCATACCCACTCCTGTACCCTAAATCTTACCATTCACTAACCCTAACCCTATGTCTAAACCTAACCCTAACCCCAACCCTACACCTAACCCTAACACGTACCCTAATCCGAATCCGTACACTAACACTAACCTGTGCCCTAATATGAACCCTGACCCTAACTCGTTTCCATAAGCTCACCTGTACCCTAAATGTTACCTATTTGCTAACCCTAACCCCAACCCTACACCTAAACATAACCCCAACCCTACACCTTTCCCTAACCCATACCCTAATCCTAACCCGTACACTAACACTAACCCGTGCCCTAACACGTACCCTGACCCTAACACTTTTCCGTATCCTCTTCAGTACCCTAAATCTTACCGTTCGCTAAACCTAGCCCTTTTCCTAAACATAACGGTAACACCAACCTTGCACCGTATCCTAACCCATACACTAATCTTACCCCGTACACCAAAATGAAGCAATGCCCTCACATGTACTTTGACACTAACACGTTTCCGTACCCTCCTGTGTACCGTAAAGCTTACCTGTTCGCTAACACTAACCCTAGGTCTAAGCCTAACACTATCCACAACCCTACACAAAATCCTAACCCGTACCCTAATCCTAATCCGTACAATAACACTAACCTGTGCCCTAACACCAAGCCTGACCCTAACTCGTTTCCATATGCTTACCTGTACCCTGAATATTACCTATTCGCTAACCCTAACCCTAACCCTAAACCTAACCCTAACCCCAATCCTACACCTTACCCTAATCCGTACTGTAATCCTAACCCATACCCTAATACTAATCCATGCCCTGACACATACATGGACCATAACACTTTTCTGTAACCTCACCTGCTCCCTGAACCTTACATTTCGCCAACACTAACCCTAGCCCTAAAGCTAAATCTAACTCCAACCCTACACCTTACCCTAACACGTACACTAATCTTAACCCGTACACTAACACTGACCCATTCCCGCAAATGTATTTTGACCCTAAAACATTTCCGTACCCTCCCCTGTAACCTAAACCTTACCCGGTCGCTAACCCTAACCCTAGCTCTAAATCTAACCCTAACGCCAACCCTACATCTTACCCTAATCCATACCCTAATCCTAAACCGTACACTAACACTAACCACTGCCCTGAAACGTACCCTGACCCTAACACTTTTCCATACCCTCACCTGCACGCTAAACGTAATCATTAGGTAACACTAAGTGTAGACTTAAACCTAACCCTAACACCAACCTTACTCCCTATTCTAACCCGTACCCTATATTTAACCCCTACACTAACACTAACCCATGCCCTCACACGTTCTTTGACACTAAAACGTTTCCATACATTCACATGTACCATAAGCCTTAACCGTTCACTAAACCTATCCCTAACCCTAACGCCAACCCTAACCATTACCCAAACCCATACCCTAATCCTAACCATACATTAACACTAACACGTTTCCTAACACATAACCTGACCCAAACGCTTTTCCGTACCCTCAACTGTACCCTAAAACTTACCCGTTCACTAACCCTAAGCCTAGCCCTAAACCTAACCCTAACCCCAACCCCACACCATACCCTAAACTGTACGCTAATCCTGACACGTACACTGACACTAACAGGTGTCCTAACACATACCCTGACTCTAAAAGTTTTCCGTACCCTCACCTGTACCCTAAACCTTACTTGTTCACTAACCGTAACCCTAGCCCTAAACATAACGCTAACACCAACCCTACACCATACCCTAACCTGTACACTAATCTTGACCCGTACACCAAAATTATGCAATGCCATCACATGTACTTTGACACTAACACGTTTCTGTACACTAGTGTACCATAAAACTTACCTGTTCGCTAACTCTAACCCTAGCCCTAAACTTAACCCTAACGCCAACCCTACACATTACCCTAACACGTAACCTAATCCTAACCCATACACTAACACTACACGTGCCCTAACAAGTACCCTGACTGTAACAGTTTTCCGTACACTCACCTGTACCCTAAACCATACCGTTTGCTATCCTTAACCCTAGACCTAAACGTAAAGCTAACCCCATCCCTAAACCTTACCCTAATGCATACCCAATCCTAACAAGTACACTAACACTAATCCGTGCCTTAACACTTACCCTGACCCTAACGCTTTTCCATACCCACACCTGAACCCTAAACCTTACCATTCACTAACCCTATCCCTATCCCTAGCCCTAGCCCTAACACTAACCCCAACCCTACACCTTACCCTAACCCGTACCCTAATCCCAACCCATACACTAACATTAACCCATGCCCTAACACGTACCCTGACCCTAACACTTTTCCGTATCCTCTCCTGTACCTTAAATCTTACCGTTCGCTAACCCTAACCCTAGCCCTAAACATAACTGTCACACCAACCTCACAGCATACCCTAACCCGTACACTAAACTTAACCCATACAAAAAAAACTAACCCATGCCCTCACATGTACTTTGATGGTAACACGTTTCCGTACGCTCCCATGTACCGTAAACCATACGCGTTTTCTAACTCTAACCCTAACCATAACAACAACCCTACCCATTTCCCTAAACTGTACCCTAATCCTTACCCGTACACTAACACTAATCCATGCCCTAACACATACCCTGACCCTAACACTTTTCCATACCCACTCCTGTACCCTAAATCTTACCATTCACTAACCCTAACCCTATGTCTAAACCTAACCCTAACCCCAACCCTACACCTAACCCTAACACGTACCCTAATCCGAATCCGTACACTAACACTAACCTGTGCCCTAATATGAATCCTGACCCTAACTCGTTTCCATAAGCTCACCTGTACCCTAAATGTTACCTATTCGCTAACCCTAACCCCAACCCTACACCTAAACATAACCCCAACCCTACACCTTTCCCTAACCCATACCCTAATCCTAACCCGTACACTAACACTAACCCGTGCCCTAACACGTACCCTGACCCTAACACTTTTCCGTATCCTCTCCAGTACCCTAAATCTTACCGTTCGCTAAACCTAGCCCTTTCCCTAAACATAACGGTAACACCAACCTTGCACCGTATCCTAACCCATACACTAATCTTACCCCGTACACCAAAATGAAGCAATGCCCTCACATGTACTTTGACACTAACACGTTTCCGTACCCTCCTGTGTACCGTAAACCTTACCTGTTCGCTAACACTAACCCTAGGTCTAAGCCTAACACTATCCACAACCCTACACAAAATCCTAACCCGTACCCTAATCCTAATCTGTACAATAACACTAACCTGTGCCCTAACAGCAAGCCTGACCCTAACTCGTTTCCATATGCTTACCTGTACCCTGAATATTACCTATTCGCTAACCCTAACCCTAAACCTAACCCTAACCCCAATCCTACACCTTACCCTAATCCGTACTGTAATCGAAACCCATACCCTAATACTAATCCGTGCCCTGACACATACATGGACCATAACACTTTTCTGTAACCTCACCTGCACCCTAAACCTTACATTTCGCCAACACTAACCCTAGCCCTAAAGCTAAATCTAACTCCAACCCTACACCTTACCCTAACACGTACACTAATCTTAACCCGTACACTAACACTGACCCATTCCCGCAAATGTATTTTGACCCTAAAACATTTCCGTACCCTCCCCTGTAACCTAAACCTTACCCGGTCGCTAACCCTAACCCTAGCTCTAAATCTAACCCTAACGCCAACCCTACATCTTACCCTAATCCATACCCTAATCCTAAACCGTACACTAACACTAACCAGTGCCCTGAAACGTACCCTGACCCTAACACTTTTCCATACCCTCACCTGCACGCTAAACGTAATCATTAGGTAACACTAAGTGTAGACTTAAACCTAACCCTAACACCAACCTTACTCCCTATTCTAACCCGTACCCTCTATTTAACCCCTACACTAACACTAACCCATGCCCTCACACGTACTTTGACACTAAAACGTCTCCATACATTCACATGTACCATAAGCCTTAACCGTTCACTAAACCTATCCCTAACCCTAACGCCAACCTTAACCATTACCCTAACCCATACCCTAATCCTAACCATACATTAACACTAACACGTTTCCTAACACATAACCTGACCCAAACGCTTTTCCGTACCCTCAACTGTACCCTAAAACTTACCCGTTCACTAACCCTAAGCCTAGCCCTAAACCTAACCCTAACCCCAACCCCACACCTTACCCTAAACTGTACGCTAATCCTGACACGTACACTGACACTAACAGGTGTCCTAACACATACCCTGACTCTAAAAGTTTTCCGTACCCTCACCTGTACCCTAAACCTTACTTGTTCACTAACCGTAACCCTAGCCCTAAACATAACGCTAACACCAACCCTACACCATACCCTAACCTGTACACTAATCTTGACCCGTACACCAAAATTATGCAATGCCATCACATGTACTTTGACACTAACACGTTTCTGTACACTAGGGTACCATAAAACTTACCTGTTCGCTAACTCTAACCCTAGCCCTAAACTTAACCCTAACGCCAATCCTACACATTACCCTAACACGTAACCTAATCCTAACCCATACACTAACACTACACGTGCCCTAACAAGTACCCTGACTGTAACAGTTTTCCGTACACTCACCTGTACCCTAAACCATACCGTTTGCTATCCTTAACCCTAGACCTAAACGTAAAGCTAACCCCATCCCTAAACCTTACCCTAATGCATACCCAATCCTAACAAGTACACTAACACTAATCCGTGCCTTAACACTTACCCTGACCCTAACGCTTTTCCATACCCACACCTGAACCCTAAACCTTACCATTCACTAACCCTAACCCTAGGTCTAAACCTAACCCTAAACCCAACCTCAACCCTACACCTAACCTTAACATGTACCCTAATCCTAATCCTTAAACTAACACTAAGCTGTGCCCTAACACGAACCCTGACCCAAACGCGTTTCCATACACTCACCTGTACTCTAATGTTACCTATTCGCTAACCCTAACACTAGCCCTAAACCTAAACCTAACCCCAACCCTACACCCTACCCTAACCCATACCCTAATCATAACCCATACACTAACACTAACTTGTGCCCTAACACCTACCCTAACCCTACCCCTAACCCTAACCCTAACACTAACCCTAACACTAACCCTAAACTTTACCATTTGTTAACCATAACCCTAGCCCCAAACCTAAACCTAACTACAACCCTACTCCTTACCCTAACACGTACACTAATCTTAACCCGTACACTAACACTAACCCAATACCGCACATGTACTTTGACAATAAGACATTTCCGTATGCTCAGCTGTAACCTAAACCTTACCCGTTCACTAAACTTAACCCTACCCCTAACACTAACCATAACGCCAACCCTACCAATTACCCTAACCCGTACCCTAATCCTAACCTGTAAACCCACACTAACCCCTGCCCTAACACGTACCCTGACCCTAAGAATTTTCCGTAACCTCACCTGTACCCTACACCTTACCATTCGCTAACCCTAACCCTAGCCCTAAGCCTAGACCAAACCCCAACCGTACACCTTACCCTAACCCGTATGCTAATCCTAAGCCATACACTAACACTGACACGTGTCCTAACACATACACTAACTGTAACACTTTTCTGTACCATCACATGTACCCTAAACCTGACATTTCGCTAACCCTAACCCTAGCCATAAAGCTAACCCTAACCCCAACCCTAAACCTTACCCAAACCGTACCCTAATTCTAACCAGTATACTAATACTAAGCCATGTCCCGACACGTACCCTGACCCTAACACTTTTCCGTACCCTCACCTGTACCCTAAACCTTACCCATTCGCTAACCCTATCCCTATCCCTAGCCCTAGCCCTAACACTAACCCCAACCCTACCCCTTACCCTAACCCGTACCCTAATCCCAACCCATACACTAACATTAACCCATGCCCTAACACGTACCCTGACCCTAACACTTTTCCGTATCCTCTCCTGTACCTTAAATTTTACCGTTCGCTAACCCTAACCCTAGCCCTAAACATAACTCTCACACCAACCTCACAGCATACCCTAACCCGTACACTAAACTTAACCCATACAAAAAAAACTAACCCATGCCCTCACATGTACTTTGATGGTAACACGTTTCCGTACGCTCCCATGTACCGTAAACCATACGCGTTTGCTAACTCTAACCCTAACCATAACAACAACCCTACACATTTCCCTAACCTGTACCCTAATCCTTACCCGTACACTAACACTAATCCATGCCCTAACACATACCCTGACCCTAACACTTTTCCATACCCACTCCTGTACCCTAAATCTTACCATTCACTAACCCTAACCCTATGTCTAAACCTAACCCTAACCCCAACCCTACACCTAACCCTAACACGTACCCTAATCCGAATCCGTACACTAACACTAACCTGTGCCCTAACATGAACCCTGACCCTAACTCGTTTCCATAAGCTCACCTGTACCCTAAATGTTACCTATTCGCTAACCCTAACCCCAACCCTACACCTAAACATAACCCCAACCCTACACCTTTCCCTAACCCATACGCTAATCCTAACCCGTACACTAACACTAACCCGTGCCCTAACACGTACCCTGACCCTAACACTTTTCCGTATCCTCTCCAGTACCCTAAATCTTACCGTTCGCTAAACCTAGCCCTTTCCCTAAACATAACGGTAACACCAACCTTGCACCGTATCCTAACCCATACACTAATCTTACCCCGTACACCAAAATGAAGCAATGCCCTCACATGTACTTTGACACTAACACGTTTCCGTACCCTCCTGTGTACCGTAAACCTTACCTGTTCGCTAACACTAACCCTAGGTCTAAGCCTAACACTATCCACAACCCTACACAAAATCCTAACCCGTACCCTAATCCTAATCCGTACAATAACACTAACCTGTGCCCTAACACCAAGCCTGACCCTAACTCGTTTCCATATGCTTACCTGTACCCTGAATATTACCTATTCGCTAACCCTAACCCTAACCCTAAACCTAACCCTAACCCCAATCCTACCCCTTACCCTAATCCGTACTGTAATCCTAACCCGTACCCTAATACTAATCCGTGCCCTGACACATACATGGACCATAACACTTTTCTGTAACCTCACCTGCACCCCAAACCTTACATTTCGCCAACACTAACCCTAGCCCTAAAGCTAAATCTAACTCCAACCCTACACCTTACCCTAACACGTACACTAATCTTAACCCGTACACTAACACTGACCCATTCCCGCAAATGTATTTTGACCCTAAAACATTTCCGTACCCTCCCCTGTAACCTAAACCTTACCCGGTCGCTAACCCTAACCCTAGCTCTAAATCTAACCCTAACGCCAACCCTACATCTTACCCTAATCCATACCCTAATCCTAAACCGTACACTAACACTAACCAGTGCCCTGAAACGTACCCTGACCCTAACACTTTTCCATACCCTCACCTGCACGCTAAACGTAATCATTAGGTAACACTAAGTGTAGACTTAAACCTAACCCTAACACCAACCCTACTCCCTATTCTAACCCGTAACCTATATTTAACCCCTACACTAACACTAACCCATGCCCTCACACGTACTTTGACACTAAAACGTCTCCATACATTCACATGTACCATAAGCCTTAACCGTTCACTAAACCTATCCCTAACCCTAACGCCAACCCTAACCATTACCCTAACCCATACCCTAATCCTAACCATACATTAACACTAACACGTTTCCTAACACATAACCTGACCCAAACGCTTTTCCGTACCCTCAACTGTACCCTAAAACTTACCCGTTCACTAACCCTAAGCCTAGCCCTAAACCTAACCCTAACCCCAACCCCACACCTTACCCTAAACTGTACGCTAATCCTGACACGTACACTGACACTAACAGGTGTCCTAACACATACCCTGACTCTAAAAGTTTTCCGTACCCTCACCTGTACCCTAAACCTTACTTGTTCACTAACCGTAACCCTAGCCCTAAACATAACGCTAACACCAACCCTACACCATACCCTAACCTGTACACTAATCTTGACCCGTACACCAAAATTATGCAATGCCATCACATGTACTTTGACACTAACACGTTTCTGTACACTAGTGTACCATAAAACTTACCTGTTCGCTAACTCTAACCCTAGCCCTAAACTTAACCCTAACGCCAACCCTACACATTACCCTAACACGTAACCTAATCCTAACCCATACACTAACACTACACGTGCCCTAACAAGTACCCTGACTGTAACAGTTTTCCGTACACTCACCTGTACCCTAAACCATACCGTTTGCTATCCCTAACCCTAGACCTAAACGTAAAGCTAACCCCATCCCTAAACCTTACCCTAATGCATACCCAATCCTAACAAGTACACTAACACTAATCCGTGCCTTAACACTTACCCTGACCCTAACGCTTTTCCATACCCACACCTGAACCCTAAACCTTACCATTCACTAACCCTAACCCTAGGTCTAAACCTAACCCTAAACCCAACCTCAACCCTACACCTAACCTTAACATGTACCCTAATATTAATCCTTAAACTAACACTAAGCTGTGCCCTAACACGAACCCTGACCCTAACGCGTTTCCATACACTCACCTGTACTCTAATGTTACCTATTCGCTAACCCTAACACTAGCCCTAAACCTAAACCTAACCCCAACCCTACACCTTACCCTAACCCATACCCTAATCATAACCCATACACTAACACTAACTCGTGCCCTAACACCTACCCTAACCCTACCCCTAACCCTAACCCTAACACTAACCCTAACACTAACCCTAAACTTTACCATTTGTTAACCATAACCCTAGCCCCAAACCTAAACCTAACTACAACCCTACTCCTTACCCTAACACGTACACTAATCTTAACCCGTACACTAACACTAACCCAATACCGCACATGTACTTTGACAATAAGACATTTCCGTATGCTCAGCTGTAACCTAAACCTTACCCGTTCACTAAACCTAACCCTACCCCTAACACTAACCATAACGCCAACCCTACCAATTACCCTAACCCGTACCCTAATCCTAACCTGTAAACCCACACTAACCCCTGCCCTAACACGTACCCTGACCCTAACAATTTTCCGTAACCTCACCTGTACCCTACACCTTACCGTTCGCTAACCCTAACCCTAGCCCTAAGCCTAGACCAAACCCCAACCGTACACCTTACCCTAACCCGTATGCTAATCCTAAGCCATACACTAACACTGACACGTGTCCTAACACATACACTAACTGTAACACTTTTCTGTACCATCACATGTACCCTAAACCTGACATTTCGCTAACCCTAACCCTAGCCATAAAGCTAACCCTAACCCCAACCCTAAACCTAACCCAAACCGTACCCTAATTCTAACCAGTATACTAATACTAAGCCATGTCCCGACACGTACCCTGACCCTAACACTTTTCCGTACCCTCACCTGTACCCTAAACCTTACCCATTCGCTAACCCTATCCCTAGCCCTAGCCCTAGCCCTAACACTAACCCCAACCCTACCCCTTACCCTAACCCGTACCCTAATCCCAACCCATACACTAACATTAACCCATGCCCTAACACGTATCCTGACCCTAACACTTTTCCGTATCCTCTCCTGTACCTTAAATCTTACCGTTCGCTAACCCTAACCCTAGCCCTAAACATAACTCTCACACCAACCTCACAGCATACCCTAACCCGTACACTAAACTTAACCCATACAAAAAAAACTAACCCATGCCCTCACATGTACTTTGATGGTAACACGTTTCCGTACGCTCCCATGTACCGTAAACCATACGCGTTTGCTAACTCTAACCCTAACCATAACAACAACCCTACCCATTTCCCTAACCTGTACCCTAATCCTTACCCGTACACTAACACTAATCCATGCCCTAACACATACCCTGACCCTAACACTTTTCCATACCCACTCCTGTACCCTAAATCTTACCATTCACTAACCCTAACCCTATGTCTAAACCTAACCCTAACCCCAACCCTACACCTAACCCTAACACGTACCCTAATCCGAATCCGTACACTAACACTAACCTGTGCCCTAACATGAACCCTGACCCTAACTCGTTTCCATAAGCTCACCTGTACCCTAAATGTTACCTATTCGCTAACCCTAACCCCAACCCTACACCTAAACATAACCCCTACCCTACACCTTTCCCTAACCCATACCCTAATCCTAACCCGTACACTAACACTAACCCGTGCCCTAACACGTACCCTGACCCTAACACTTTTCCGTATCCTCTCCAGTACCCTAAATCTTACCGTTCGCTAAACCTAGCCCTTTCCCTAAACATAACGGTAACACCAACCTTGCACCGTATCCTAACCCATACACTAATCTTACCCCGTACACCAAAATGAAGCAATGCCCTCACATGTACTTTGACACTAACACGTTTCCGTACCCTCCTGTGTACCGTAAACCTTACCTGTTCGCTAACACTAACCCTAGGTCTAAGCCTAACACTATCCACAACCCTACACAAAATCCTAAGCCGTACCCTAATCCTAATCCGTACAATAACACTAACCTGTGCCCTAACACCAAGCCTGACCCTAACTCGTTTCCATATGCTTACCTGTACCCTGAATATTACCTATTCGCTAACCCTAACCCTAAACCTAACCCTAACCCCAATCCTACACCTTACCCTAATCCGTACTGTAATCCTAACCCGTACCCTAATACTAATCCGTGCCCTGACACATACATGGACCATAACACTTTTCTGTAACCTCACCTGCACCCTAAACCTTACATTTCGCCAACACTAACCCTAGCCCTAAAGCTAAATCTAACTCCAACCCTACACCTTACCCTAACACGTACACTAATCTTAACCCGTACACTAACACTGACCCATTCCCGCAAATGTATTTTGACCCTAAAACATTTCCGTACCCTCCCCTGTAACCTAAACCTTACCCGGTCGCTAACCCTAACCCTAGCTCTAAATCTAACCCTAACGCCAACCCTACATCTTACCCTAATCCATACCCTAATCCTAAACCGTACACTAACACTAACCAGTGCCCTGAAACGTACCCTGACCCTAACACTTTTCCATACCCTCACCTGCACGCTAAACGTAATCATTAGGTAACACTAAGTGTAGACTTAAACCTAACCCTAACACCAACCTTACTCCCTATTCTAACCCGTACCCTATATTTAACCCCTACACTAACACTAACCCATGCCCTCACACGTACTTTGACACTAAAACGTCTCCATACATTCACATGTACCATAAGCCTTAACCGTTCACTAAACCTATCCCTAACCCTAACGCCAACCCTAACCATTACCCTAACCCATACCCTAATCCTAACCATACATTAACACTAACACGTTTCCTAACACATAACCTGACCCAAACGCTTTTCCGTACCCTCAACTGTACCCTAAAACTTACCCGTTCACTAACGCTAAGCCTAGCCCTAAACCTAACCCTAACCCCAACCCCACACCTTACCCTAAACTGTACGCTAATCCTGACACGTACACTGACACTAACAGGTGTCCTAACACATACCCTGACTCTAAAAGTTTTCCGTACCCTCACCTGTACCCTAAACCTTACTTGTTCAGTAACCGTAACCCTAGCCCTAAACATAACGCTAACACCAACCCTACACCATACCCTAACCTGTACACTAATCTTGACCCGTACACCAAAATTATGCAATGCCATCACATGTACTTTGACACTAACACGTTTCTGTACACTAGTGTACCATAAAACTTACCTGTTCGCTAACTCTAACCCTAGCCCTAAACTTAACCCTAACGCCAACCCTACACATTACCCTAACACGTAACCTAATCCTAACCCATACACTAACACTACACGTGCCCTAACAAGTACCCTGACTGTAACAGTTTTCCGTACACTCACCTGTACCCTAAACCATACCGTTTGCTATCCTTAACCCTAGACCTAAACGTAAAGCTAACCCCATCCCTAAACCTTACCCTAATGCATACCCAATCCTAACAAGTACACTAACACTAATCCGTGCCTTAACACTTACCCTGACACTAACGCTTTTCCATACCCACACCTGAACCCTAAACCTTACCATTCACTAACCCTAACCCTAGGTCTAAACCTAACCCTAAACCCAACCTCAACCCTACACCTAACTTTAACATGTACCCTAATCCTAATCCTTAAAATAACACTAAGCTGTGCCCTAACACGAACCCTGACCCTAACGCGTTTCCATACACTCACCTGTACTCTAATGTTACCTATTCGCTAACCCTAACACTAGCCCTAAACCTAAACCTAACCCCAACCCTACACCTTACCCTAACCCATACCCTAATCATAACCCATACACTAACACTAACTCGTGCCCTAACACCTACCCTAACCCTACCCCTAACCCTAACCCTAACACTAACCCTAACACTAACCCTAAACTTTACCATTTGTTAACCATAACCCTAGCCCCAAACCTAAACCTAACTACAACCCTACTCCTTACCCTAACACGTACACTAATCTTAACCCGTACACTAACACTAACCCAATACCGCACATGTACTTTGACAATAAGACATTTCCGTATGCTCAGCTGTAACCTAAACCTTACCCGTTCACTAAACTTAACCCTACCCCTACCACTAACCATAACGGCAACCCTACCAATTACCCTAACCCGTACCCTAATCCTAACCTGTAAACTCACACTAACCCCTGCCCTAACACGTACCCTGACCCTAACAATTTTCCGTAACCTCACCTGTACCCTACACCTTACCGTTCGCTAACCCTAACCCTAGCCCTAAGCCTAGACCAAACCCCAACCGTACACCTTACCCTAACCCGTATGCTAATCCTAAGCCATACACTAACACTGACACGTGTCCTAACACATACACTAACTGTAACACTTTTCTGTACCATCACATGTACCCTAAACCTGACATTTCGCTAACCCTAACCCTAGCCATAAAGCTAACCCTAACCCCAACCCTAAACCTTACCCAAACCGTACCCTAATTCTAACCAGTATACTAATACTAAGCCATGTCCCGACACGTACCCTGACCCTAACACTTTTCCGTACCCTCACCTGTACCCTAAACCTTACCCATTCGCTAACCCTATCCCTAGCCCTATCCCTAGCCCTAACACTAACCCCAACCCTACCCCTTACCCTAACCCGTACCCTAATCCCAACCCATACACTAACATTAACCCATGCCCTAACACGTACCCTGACCCTAACACTTTTCCGTATCCTCTCCTGTACCTTAAATCTTACCGTTCGCTAACCCTAACCCTAGCCCTAAACATAACTCTCACACCAACCTCACAGCATACCCTAACCCGTACACTAAACTTAACCCATACAAAAAAAACTAACCCATGCCCTCACATGTACTTTGATGGTAACACGTTTCCGTACGCTCCCATGTACCGTAAACCATACGCGTTTGCTAACTCTAACCCTAACCATAACAACAACCCTACCCATTTCCCTAACCTGTACCCTAATCCTTATCCGTACACTAACACTAATCCATGCCCTAACACATACCCTGACCCTAACACTTTTCCATACCCACTCCTGTACCCTAAATCTTACCATTCACTAACCCTAACCCTATGTCTAAACCTAACCCTAACCCCAACCCTACACCTAACCCTAACACGTACCCTAATCCGAATCCGTACACTAACACTAACCTCTGCCCTAACATGAACCCTGACCCTAACTCGTTTCCATAAGCTCACCTGTACCCTAAATGTTACCTATTCACTAACCCTAACCCCAACCCTACACCTAAATATAACCCCAACCCTACACCTTTCCCTAACCCATACCCTAATCCTAACCCGTACACTAACACTAACCCGTGCCCTAACACGTACCCTGACCCTAACACTTTTCCGTATCCTCTCCAGTACCCTAAATCTTACCGTTCGCTAAACCTAGCCCTTTCCCTAAACATAACGGTAACACCAACCTTGCACCGTATCCTAACCCATACACTAATCTTACCCCGTACACCAAAATGAAGCAATGCCCTCACATGTACTTTGACACTAACACGTTTCCGTACCCTCCTGTGTACCGTAAACCTTACCTGTTCGCTAACACTAACCCTAGGTCTAAGCCTAACACTATCCACAACCCTACACAAAATCCTAACCCGTACCCTAATCCTAATCCGTACAATAACACTAACCTGTGCCCTAACACCAAGCCTGACCCTAACTCGTTTCCATATGCTTACCTGTACCCTGAATATTACCTATTCGCTAACCCTAACCCTAACCCTAAACCTAACCCTAACCCCAATCCTACACCTTACCCTAATCCGTACTGTAATCCTAACCCGTACCCTAATACTAATCCGTGCCCTGACACATACATGGACCATAACACTTTTCTGTAACCTCACCTGCACCCTAAACCTTACATTTCGCCAACACTAACCCTAGCCCTAAAGCTAAATCTAACTCCAACCCTACACCTTACCCTAACACGTACACTAATCTTAACCCATACACTAACACTGACCCATTCCCGCAAATGTATTTTGACCCTAAAACATTTCCGTACCCTCCCCTGTAACCTAAACCTTACCCGGTCGCTAACCCTAACCCTAGCTCTAAATCTAACCCTAACGCCAACCCTACATCTTACCCTAATCCATACCCTAATCCTAAACCGTACACTAACACTAACCAGTGCCCTGAAACGTACCCTGACCCTAACACTTTTCCATACCCTCACCTGCACGCTAAACGTAATCATTAGGTAACACTAAGTGTAGACTTAAACCTAACCCTAACACCAACCTTACTCCCTATTCTAACCCGTACCCTATATTTAACCCCTACACTAACACTAACCCATGCCCTCACACGTACTTTGACACTAAAACGTCTCCATACATTCACATGTACCATAAGCCTTAACCGTTCACTAAACCTATCCCTAACCCTAACGCCAACCCTAACCATTACCTTAACCCATACCCTAATCCTAACCATACATTAACACTAACACGTTTCCTAACACATAACCTGACCCAAACGCTTTTCCGTACCCTCAACTGTACCCTAAAACTTACCCGTTCACTAACCCTAAGCCTAGCCCTAAACCTAACCCTAACCCCAACCCCACACCTTACCCTAAACTGTACGCTAATCCTGACACGTACACTGACACTAACAGGTGTCCTAACACATACCCTGACTCTAAAAGTTTTCCGTACCCTCACCTGTACCCTAAACCTTACTGGTTCACTAACCGTAACCCTAGCCCTAAACATAACGCTAACACCAACCCTACACCATACCCTAACCTGTACACTAATCTTGACCCGTACACCAAAATTATGCAATGCCATCACATGTACTTTGACACTAACACGTTTCTGTACACTAGTGTACCATAAAACTTACCTGTTCGCTAACTCTAACCCTAGCCCTAAACTTAACCCTAACGCCAACCCTACACATTACCCTAACACGTAACCTAATCCTAACCCATACACTAACACTACACGTGCCCTAACAAGTACCCTGACTGTAACAGTTTTCCGTACACTCACCTGTACCCTAAACCATACCGTTTGCTATCCTTAACCCTAGACCTAAACGTAAAGCTAACCCCATCCCTAAACCTTACCCTAATGCATACCCAATCCTAACAAGTACACTAACACTAATCCGTGCCTTAACACTTACCCTGACCCTAACGCTTTTCCATACCCACACCTGAACCCTAAACCTTACCATTCACTAACCCTAACCCTAGGTCTAAACCTAACCCTAAACCCAACCCCAACCCTACACCTAACCTTAACATGTACCCTAATCCTAATCCTTAAACTAACACTAAGCTGTGCCCTAACACGAACCCTGACCCTAACGCGTTTCCAAACACTCACCTGTACTCTAATGTTACCTATTCGCTAACCCTAACACTAGCCCTAAACCTAAACCTAACCCCAACCCTACACCTTACCCTAACCCATACCCTAATCATAACCCATACACTAACACTAACTCGTGCCCTAACACCTACCCTAACCCTACCCCTAACCCTAACCCTAACACTAACCCTAACACTAACCCTAAACTTTACCATTTGTTAACCATAACCCTAGCCCCAAACCTAAACCTAACTACAACCCTACTCCTTACCCTAACACATACACTAATCTTAACCCGTACACTAACACTAACCCAATACCGCACATGTACTTTGACAATAAGACATTTCCGTATGCTCAGCTGTAACCTAAACCTTACCCGTTCACTAAACTTAACCCTACCCCTAACACTAACCATAACGCCAACCCTACCAATTACCCTAACCCGTACCCTAATCCTAACCTGTAAACCCACACTAACCCCTGCCCTAACACGTACCCTGACCCTAACAATTTTCCGTAACCTCACCTGTACCCTACACCTTACCGTTCGCTAACCCTAACCCTAGCCCTAAGCCTAGATCAAACCCCAACCGTACACCTTACCCTAAACCGTATGCTAATCCTAAGCCATACACTAACACTGACACGTGTCCTAACACATACACTAACCCTAACACTTTTCTGTACCATCACCTGTACCCTAAACCTGACATTTCGCTAAGCCTAAACCTAGCCATAAAGCTAACCCTAACCCCAACCCTAAACCTTACCCAAACCGTACCCTAATTCTAACCAGTATACTAATACTAAGCCATGTCCCGACACGTACCCTGACCCTAACACTTTTCCGTACCCTCACCTGTACCCTAAACCTTACCCATTCGCTAACCCTATCCCTATCCCTAGCCCTAGCCCTAACACTAACCCCAACCCTACCCCTTACCCTAACCCATACCCTAATCCCAACCCATACACTAACATTAACCCATGCCCTAACACGTACCCTGACCCTAACACTTTTCCGTATCCTCTCCTGTACCTTAAATCTTACCGTTCGCTAACCCTAACCCTAGCCCTAAACATAACTCTCACACCAACCTCACAGCATACCCTAACCCGTACACTAAACTTAACCCATACAAAAAAAACTAACCCATGCCCTCACATGTACTTTGATGGTAACACGTTTCCGTACGCTCCCATGTACCGTAAACCATACGCGTTTGCTAACTCTAACCCTAACCATAACAACAACCCTACCCATTTCCCTAACCTGTACCCTAATCCTTACCCGTACACTAACACTAATCCATGCCCTAACACATACCCTGACCCTAACACTTTTCCATACCCACTCCTGTACCCTAAATCTTACCATTCACTAACCCTAACCCTATGTCTAAACCTAACCCTAACCCCAACCCTACACCTAACCCTAACACGTACCCTAATCCGAATCCGTACACTAACACTAACCTGTGCCCTAATATGAACCCTGACCCTAACTCGTTTCCATAAGCTCACCTGTACCCTAAATGTTACCTATTCGCTAACCCTAACCCCAACCCTACACCTAAACATAACCCCAACCCTACACCTTTCCCTAACCCATACCCTAATCCTAACCCGTACACTAACACTAACCCGTGCCCTAACACGTACCCTGACCCTAACACTTTTCCGTATCCTCTTCAGTACCCTAAATCTTACCGTTCGCTAAACCTAGCCCTTTTCCTAAACATAACGGTAACACCAACCTTGCACCGTATCCTAACCCATACACTAATCTTACCCCGTACACCAAAATGAAGCAATGCCCTCACATGTACTTTGACACTAACACGTTTCCGTACCCTCCTGTGTACCGTAAAGCTTACCTGTTCGCTAACACTAACCCTAGGTCTAAGCCTAACACTATCCACAACCCTACACAAAATCCTAACCCGTACCCTAATCCTAATCCGTACAATAACACTAACCTGTGCCCTAACACCAAGCCTGACCCTAACTCGTTTCCATATGCTTACCTGTACCCTGAATATTACCTATTCGCTAACCCTAACCCTAACCCTAAACCTAACCCTAACCCCAATCCTACACCTTACCCTAATCCGTACTGTAATCCTAACCCATACCCTAATACTAATCCATGCCCTGACACATACATGGACCATAACACTTTTCTGTAACCTCACCTGCTCCCTGAACCTTACATTTCGCCAACACTAACCCTAGCCCTAAAGCTAAATCTAACTCCAACCCTACACCTTACCCTAACACGTACACTAATCTTAACCCGTACACTAACACTGACCCATTCCCGCAAATGTATTTTGACCCTAAAACATTTCCGTACCCTCCCCTGTAACCTAAACCTTACCCGGTCGCTAACCCTAACCCTAGCTCTAAATCTAACCCTAACGCCAACCCTACATCTTACCCTAATCCATACCCTAATCCTAAACCGTACACTAACACTAACCAGTGCCCTGAAACGTACCCTGACCCTAACACTTTTCCATACCCTCACCTGCACGCTAAACGTAATCATTAGGTAACACTAAGTGTAGACTTAAACCTAACCCTAACACCAACCTTACTCCCTATTCTAACCCGTACCCTATATTTAACCCCTACACTAACACTAACCCATGCCCTCACACGTTCTTTGACACTAAAACGTTTCCATACATTCACATGTACCATAAGCCTTAACCGTTCACTAAACCTATCCCTAACCCTAACGCCAACCCTAACCATTACCCAAACCCATACCCTAATTCTAACCATACATTAACACTAACACGTTTCCTAACACATAACCTGACCCAAACGCTTTTCCGTACCCTCAACTGTACCCTAAAACTTACCCGTTCACTAACCCTAAGCCTAGCCCTAAACCTAACCCTAACCCCAACCCCACACCATACCCTAAACTGTACGCTAATCCTGACACGTACACTGACACTAACAGGTGTCCTAACACATACCCTGACTCTAAAAGTTTTCCGTACCCTCACCTGTACCCTAAACCTTACTTGTTCACTAACCGTAACCCTAGCCCTAAACATAACGCTAACACCAACCCTACACCATACCCTAACCTGTACACTAATCTTGACCCGTACACCAAAATTATGCAATGCCATCACATGTACTTTGACACTAACACGTTTCTGTACACTAGTGTACCATAAAACTTACCTGTTCGCTAACTCTAACCCTAGCCCTAAACTTAACCCTGACGCCAACCCTACACATTACCCTAACACGTAACCTAATCCTAACCCATACACTAACACTACACGTGCCCTAACAAGTACCCTGACTGTAACAGTTTTCCGTACACTCACCTGTACCCTAAACCATACCGTTTGCTATCCTTAACCCTAGACCTAAACGTAAAGCTAACCCCATCCCTAAACCTTACCCTAATGCATACCCAATCCTAACAAGTACACTAACACTAATCCGTGCCTTAACACTTACCCTGACCCTAACGCTTTTCCATACCCACACCTGAACCCTAAACCTTACCATTCACTAACCCTATCCCTATCCCTAGCCCTAGCCCTAACACTAACCCCAACCCTACCCCTTACCCTAACCCGTACCCTAATCCCAACCCATACACTAACATTAACCCATGCCCTAACACGTACCCTGACCCTAACACATTTCCGTATCCTCTCCTGTACCTTAAATCTTACCGTTCGCTAACCCTAACCCTAGCCCTAAACATAACTGTCACACCAACCTCACAGCATACCCTAACCCGTACACTAAACTTAACCCATACAAAAAAAACTAACCCATGCCCTCACATGTACTTTGATGGTAACACGTTTCCGTACGCTCCCATGTACCGTAAACCATACGCGTTTTCTAACTCTAACCCTAACCATAACAACAACCCTACCCATTTCCCTAAACTGTACCCTAATCCTTACCCGTACACTAACACTAATCCATGCCCTAACACATACCCTGACCCTAACACTTTTCCATACCCACTCCTGTACCCTAAATCTTACCATTCACTAACCCTAACCCTATGTCTAAACCTAACCCTAACCCCAACCCTACACCTAACCCTAACACGTACCCTAATCCGAATCCGTACACTAACACTAACCTGTGCCCTAATATGAATCCTGACCCTAACTCGTTTCCATAAGCTCACCTGTACCCTAAATGTTACCTATTCGCTAACCCTAACCCCAACCCTACACCTAAACATAACCCCAACCCTACACCTTTCCCTAACCCATACCCTAATCCTAACCCGTACACTAACACTAACCCGTGCCCTAACACGTACCCTGACCCTAACACTTTTCCGTATCCTCTCCAGTACCCTAAATCTTACCGTTCGCTAAACCTAGCCCTTTCCCTAAACATAACGGTAACACCAACCTTGCACCGTATCCTAACCCATACACTAATCTTACCCCGTACACCAAAATGAAGCAATGCCCTCACATGTACTTTGACACTAACACGTTTCCGTACCCTCCTGTGTACCGTAAACCTTACCTGTTCGCTAACACTAACCCTAGGTCTAAGCCTAACACTATCCACAACCCTACACAAAATCCTAACCCGTACCCTAATCCTAATCTGTACAATAACACTAACCTGTGCCCTAACAGCAAGCCTGACCCTAACTCGTTTCCATATGCTTACCTGTACCCTGAATATTACCTATTCGCTAACCCTAACCCTAAACCTAACCCTAACCCCAATCCTACACCTTACCCTAATCCGTACTGTAATCGAAACCCATACCCTAATACTAATCCGTGCCCTGACACATACATGGACCATAACACTTTTCTGTAACCTCACCTGCACCCTAAACCTTACATTTCGCCAACACTAACCCTAGCCCTAAAGCTAAATCTAACTCCAACCCTACACCTTACCCTAACACGTACACTAATCTTAACCCGTACACTAACACTGACCCATTCCCGCAAATGTATTTTGACCCTAAAACATTTCCGTACCCTCCCCTGTAACCTAAACCTTACCCGGTCGCTAACCCTAACCCTAGCTCTAAATCTAACCCTAACGCCAACCCTACATCTTACCCTAATCCATACCCTAATCCTAAACCGTACACTAACACTAACCAGTGCCCTGAAACGTACCCTGACCCTAACACTTTTCCATACCCTCACCTGCACGCTAAACGTAATCATTAGGTAACACTAAGTGTAGACTTAAACCTAACCCTAACACCAAACTTACTCCCTATTCTAACCCGTACCCTATATTTAACCCCTACACTAACACTAACCCATGCCCTCACACGTACTTTGACACTAAAACGTCTCCATACATTCACATGTACCATAAGCCTTAACCGTTCACTAAACCTATCCCTAACCCTAACGCCAACCCTAACCATTACCCTAACCCATACCCTAATCCTAACCATACATTAACACTAACACGTTTCCTAACACATAACCTGACCCAAACGCTTTTCCGTACCCTCAACTGTACCCTAAAACTTACCCGTTCACTAACCCTAAGCCTAGCCCTAAACCTAACCCTAACCCCAACCCCACACCTTACCCTAAACTGTACGCTAATCCTGACACGTACACTGACACTAACAGGTGTCCTAACACATACCCTGACTCTAAAAGTTTTCCGTACCCTCACCTGTACCCTAAACCTTACTTGTTCACTAACCGTAACCCTAGCCCTAAACATAACGCTAACACCAACCCTACACCATACCCTAACCTGTACACTAATCTTGACCCGTACACCAAAATTATGCAATGCCATCACATGTACTTTGACACTAACACGTTTCTGTACACTAGTGTACCATAAAACTTACCTGTTCGCTAACTCTAACCCTAGCCCTAAACTTAACCCTAACGCCAACCCTACACATTACCCTAACACGTAACCTAATCCTAACCCATACACTAACACTACACGTGCCCTAACAAGTACCCTGACTGTAACAGTTTTCCGTACACTCACCTGTACCCTAAACCATACCGTTTGCTATCCTTAACCCTAGACCTAAACGTAAAGCTAACCCCATCCCTAAACCTTACCCTAATGCATACCCAATCCTAACAAGTACACTAACACTAATCCGTGCCTTAACACTTACCCTGACCCTAACGCTTTTCCATACCCACACCTGAACCCTAAACCTTACCATTCACTAACCCTATCCCTATCCCTAGCCCTAGCCCTAACACTAACCCCAACCCTACCCCTTACCCTAACCCGTACCCTAATCCCAACCCATACACTAACATTAACCCATGCCCTAACACGTACCCTGACCCTAACACTTTTCCGTATCCTCTCCTGTACCTTAAATCTTACCGTTCGCTAACCCTAACCCTAGCCCTAAACATAACTGTCACACCAACCTCACAGCATACCCTAACCCGTACACTAAACTTAACCCATACAAAAAAAACTAACCCATGCCCTCACATGTACTTTGATGGTAACACGTTTCCGTACGCTCCCATGTACCGTAAACCATACGCGTTTTCTAACTCTAACCCTAACCATAACAACAACCCTACCCATTTCCCTAAACTGTACCCTAATCCTTACCCGTACACTAACACTAATCCATGCCCTAACACATACCCTGACCCTAACACTTTTCCATACCCACTCCTGTACCCTAAATCTTACCATTCACTAACCCTAACCCTATGTCTAAACCTAACCCTAACCCCAACCCTACACCTAACCCTAACACGTACCCTAATCCGAATCCGTACACTAACACTAACCTGTGCCCTAATATGAATCCTGACCCTAACTCGTTTCCATAAGCTCACCTGTACCCTAAATGTTACCTATTCGCTAACCCTAACCCCAACCCTACACCTAAACATAACCCCAACCCTACACCTTTCCCTAACCCATACCCTAATCCTAACCCGTACACTAACACTAACCCGTGCCCTAACACGTACCCTGACCCTAACACTTTTCCGTATCCTCTCCAGTACCCTAAATCTTACCGTTCGCTAAACCTAGCCCTTTCCCTAAACATAACGGTAACACCAACCTTGCACCGTATCCTAACCCATACACTAATCTTACCCCGTACACCAAAATGAAGCAATGCCCTCACATGTACTTTGACACTAACACGTTTCCGTACCCTCCTGTGTACCGTAAACCTTACCTGTTCGCTAACACTAACCCTAGGTCTAAGCCTAACACTATCCACAACCCTACACAAAATCCTAACCCGTACCCTAATCCTAATCTGTACAATAACACTAACCTGTGCCCTAACAGCAAGCCTGACCCTAACTCGTTTCCATATGCTTACCTGTACCCTGAATATTACCTATTCGCTAACCCTAACCCTAAACCTAACCCTAACCCCAATCCTACACCTTACCCTAATCCGTACTGTAATCGAAACCCATACCCTAATACTAATCCGTGCCCTGACACATACATGGACCATAACACTTTTCTGTAACCTCACCTGCACCCTAAACCTTACATTTCGCCAACACTAACCCTAGCCCTAAAGCTAAATCTAACTCCAACCCTACACCTTACCCTAACACGTACATTAATCTTAACCCGTACACTAACACTGACCCATTCCCGCAAATGTATTTTGACCCTAAAACATTTCCTTACCCTCCCCTGTAACCTAAACCTTACCCGGTCGCTAACCCTAACCCTAGCTCTAAATCTAACCCTAACGCCAACCCTACATCTTACCCTAATCCATACCCTAATCCTAAACCGTACACTAACACTAACCAGTGCCCTGAAACGTACCCTGACCCTAACACTTTTCCATACCCTCACCTGCACGCTAAACGTAATCATTAGGTAACACTAAGTGTAGACTTAAACCTAACCCTAACACCAAACTTACTCCCTATTCTAACCCGTACCCTATATTTAACCCCTACACTAACACTAACCCATGCCCTCACACGTACTTTGACACTAAAACGTCTCCATACATTCACATGTACCATAAGCCTTAACCGTTCACTAAACCTATCCCTAACCCTAACGCCAACCCTAACCATTACCCTAACCCATACCCTAATCCTAACCATACATTAACACTAACACGTTTCCTAACACATAACCTGACCCAAACGCTTTTCCGTACCCTCAACTGTACCCTAAAACTTACCCGTTCACTAACCCTAAGCCTAGCCCTAAACCTAACCCTAACCCCAACCCCACACCTTACCCTAAACTGTACGCTAATCCTGACACGTACACTGACACTAACAGGTGTCCTAACACATACCCTGACTCTAAAAGTTTTCCGTACCCTCACCTGTACCCTAAACCTTACTTGTTCACTAACCGTAACCCTAGCCCTAAACATAACGCTAACACCAACCCTACACCATACCCTAACCTGTACACTAATCTTGACCCGTACACCAAAATTATGCAATGCCATCACATGTACTTTGACACTAACACGTTTCTGTACACTAGTGTACCATAAAACTTACCTGTTCGCTAACTCTAACCCTAGCCCTAAACTTAACCCTAACGCCAACCCTACACATTACCCTAACACGTAACCTAATCCTAACCCATACACTAACACTACACGTGCCCTAACAAGTACCCTGACTGTAACAGTTTTCCGTACACTCACCTGTACCCTAAACCATACCGTTTGCTATCCTTAACCCTAGACCTAAACGTAAAGCTAACCCCATCCCTAAACCTTACCCTAATGCATACCCAATCCTAACAAGTACACTAACACTAATCCGTGCCTTAACACTTACCCTGACCCTAACGCTTTTCCATACCCACACCTGAACCCTAAACCTTACCATTCACTAACCCTAACCCTAGGTCTAAACCTAACCCTAAACCCAACCTCAACCCTACACCTAACCTTAACATGTACCCTAATCCTAATCCTTAAACTAACACTAAGCTGTGCCCTAACACGAACCCTGACCCTAACGCGTTTCCATACACTCACCTGTACTCTAATGTTACCTATTCGCTAACCCTAACACTAGCCCTAAACCTAAACCTAACCCCAACCCTACACCCTACCCTAACCCATACCCTAATCATAACCCATACACTAACACTAACTTGTGCCCTAACACCTACCCTAACCCTACCCCTAACCCTAACCCTAACACTAACCCTAACACTAACCCTAAACTTTACCATTTGTTAACCATAACCCTAGCCCCAAACCTAAACCTAACTACAACCCTACTCCTTACCCTAACACGTACACTAATCTTAACCCGTACACTAACACTAACCCAATACCGCACATGTACTTTGACAATAAGACATTTCCGTATGCTCAGCTGTAACCTAAACCTTACCCGTTCACTAAACTTAACCCTACCCCTAACACTAACCATAACGCCAACCCTACCAATTACCCTAACCCGTACCCTAATCCTAACCTGTAAACCCACACTAACCCCTGCCCTAACACGTACCCTGACCCTAAGAATTTTCCGTAACCTCACCTGTACCCTACACCTTACCATTCGCTAACCCTAACCCTAGCCCTAAGCCTAGACCAAACCCCAACCGTACACCTTACCCTAACCCGTATGCTAATCCTAAGCCATACACTAACACTGACACGTGTCCTAACACATACACTAACTGTAACACTTTTCTGTACCATCACATGTACCCTAAACCTGATATTTCGCTAACCCTAACCCTAGCCATAAAGCTAACCCTAACCCCAACCCTAAAACTTACCCAAACTGTACCCTAATTCTAACCAGTATACTAATACTAAGCCATGTCCCGACATGTACCCTGACCCTAACACTTTTCCGTACCCTCACCTGTACCCTAAACCTTACCCATTCGCTAACCCTATCCCTATCCCTAGCCCTAGCCCTAACACTAACCCCAACCCTACCCCTTACCCTAACCCGTACCCTAATCCCAACCCATACACTAACATTAACCATTGCCCTAACACGTACCCTGACACTAACACTTTTCCGTATCCTCTCCTGTACCTTAAATCTTACCGTTCGCTAACCCTAACCCTAGCCCTAAACATAACTCTCACACCAACCTCACAGCATACCCTAACCCGTACACTAAACTTAACCCATACAAAAAAAACTAACCCATGCCCTCACATGTACTTTGATGGTAACACGTTTCCGTACGCTCCCATGTACCGTAAACCATATGCGTTTGCTAACTCTAACCCTAACCATAACAACAACCCTACCCATTTCCCTAACCTGTACCCTAATCCTTACCCGTACACTAACACTAATCCATGCCCTAACACATACCCTGACCCTAACACTTTTCCATACCCACTCCTGTACCCTAAATCTTACCATTCACTAACCCTAACCCTATGTCTAAACCTAACCCTAACCCCAACCCTACACCTAACCCTAACACGTACCCTAATCCGAATCCGTACACTAACACTAACCTGTGCCCTAACATGAACCCTGACCCTAACTCGTTTCCATAAGCTCACCTGTACCCTAAATGTTACCTATTCGCTAACCCTAACCCCAACCCTACACCTAAACATAACCCCAACCCTACACCTTTCCCTAACCCATACCCTAATCCTAACCCGTACACTAACACTAACCCGTGCCCTAACACGTACCCTGACCCTAACACTTTTCCGTATCCTCTCCAGTACCCTAAATCTTACCGTTCGCTAAACCTAGCCCTTTGCCTAAACATAACGGTAACACCAACCTTGCACCGTATCCTAACCCATACACTAATCTTACCCCGTACACCAAAATGAAGCAATGCCCTCACATGTACTTTGACACTAACACGTTTCCGTACCCTCCTGTGTACCGTAAACCTTACCTGTTCGCTAACACTAACCCTAGGTCTAAGCCTAACACTATCCACAACCCTACACAAAATCCTAACCCGTACCCTAATCCTAATCCGTACAATAACACTAACCTGTGCCCTAACACCAAGCCTGACCCTAACTCGTTTCCATATGCTTACCTGTACCCTGAATATTACCTATTCGCTAACCCTAACCCTAACCCTAAACCTAACCCTAACCCCAATCCTACACCTTACCCTAATCCGTACTGTAATCCTAACCCGTACCCTAATACTAATCCGTGCCCTGACACATACATGGACCATAACACTTTTCTGTAACCTCACCTGCACCCTAAACCTTACATTTCGCCAACACTAACCCTAGCCCTAAAGCTAAATCTAACTCCAACCCTACACCTTACCCTAACACGTACACTAATCTTAACCCGTACACTAACACTGACCCATTCCCGCAAATGTATTTTGACCCTAAAACATTTCCGTACCCTCCCCTGTAAGCTAAACCTTACCCGGTCGCTAACCCTAACCCTAGCTCTAAATCTAACCCTAACGCCAACCCTACATCTTACCCTAATCCATACCCTAATCCTAAACCGTACACTAACACTAACCAGTGCCCTGAAACGTACCCTGACCCTAACACTTTTCCATACCCTCACCTGCACGTTAAACGTAATCATTAGGTAACACTAAGTGTAGACTTAAACCTAACCCTAACACCAACCTTACTCCCTCTTCTAACCCGTACCCTATATTTAACCCCTACACTAACACTAACCCATGCCCTCACACGTACTTTGACACTAAAACGTCTCCATACATTCACATGTACCATAAGCCTTAACCGTTCACTAAACCTATCCCTAACCCTAACGCCAACCCTAACCATTACCCTAACCCATACCCTAATCCTAACCATACATTAACACTAACACGTTTCCTAACACATAACCTGACCCAAACGCTTTTCCGTACCCTCAACTGTACCCTAAAACTTACCCGTTCACTAACCCTAAGCCTAGCCCTAAACCTAACCCTAACCCCAACCCCACACCTTACCCTAAACTGTACGCTAATCCTGACACGTACACTGACACTAACAGGTGTCCTAACACATACCCTGACTCTAAAAGTTTTCCGTACCCTCACCTGTACCCTAAACCTTACTGGTTCACTAACCGTAACCCTAGCCCTAAACATAACGCTAACACCAACCCTACACCATACCCTAACCTGTACACTAATCTTGACCCGTACACCAAAATTATGCAATGCCATCACATGTACTTTGACACTAACACGTTTCTGTACACTAGGGTACCATAAAACTTACCTGTTCGCTAACTCTAACCCTAGCCCTAAACTTAACCCTAACGCCAAGCCTACACATTACCCTAACACGTAACCTAATCCTAACCCATACACTAACACTACACGTGCCCTAACAAGTACCCTGACTGTAACAGTTTTCCGTACACTCACCTGTACCCTAAACCATACCGTTTGCTATCCTTAACCCTAGACCTAAACGTAAAGCTAACCCCATCCCTAAACCTTACCCTAATGCATAACCAATCCTAACAAGTACACTAACACTAATCCGTGCCTTAACACTTACCCTGACCCTAACGCTTTTCCATACCCACACCTGAACCCTAAACCTTACCATTCACTAACCCTAACCCTAGGTCTAAACCTAACCCTAAACCCAACCCCAACCCTACACCTAACCTTAACATGTACCCTAATCCTAATCCTTAAACTAACACTAAGCTGTGCCCTAACACGAACCCTGACCCTAACGCGTTTCCATACACTCACCTGTACTCTAATGTTACCTATTCGCTAACCCTAACACTAGCCCTAAACCTAAACCTAACCCCAACCCTACACCTTACCCTAACCCATACCCTAATCATAACCCATACACTAACACTAACTCGTGCCCTAACACCTACCCTAACCCTACCCCTAACCCTAACCCTAACACTAACCCTAACACTAACCCTAAACTTTACCATTTGTTAACCATAACCCTAGCCCCAAACCTAAACCTAACTACAACCCTACACCTTACCCTAACACGTACACTAATCTTAACCCGTACACTAACACTAACCCAATACCGCACATGTACTTTGACAATAAGACATTTCCGTATGCTCAGCTGTAACCTAAACCTTACCCATTCACTAAACTTAACCCTACCCCTAACACTAACCATAACGCCAACCCTACCAATTACCCTAACCCGTACCCTAATCCTAACCTGTAAACCCACACTAACCCCTGCCCTAACACGTACCCTGACCCTAACACTTTTCCGTAACCTCACCTGTACCCTACACCTTACCGTTCGCTAACCCTAACCCTAGCCCTAAGCCTAGACCAAACCCCAACCGTACACCTTACCCTAACCCGTATGCTAATCCTAAGCCATACACTAACACTGACACGTGTCCTAACACATACACTAACCCTAACACTTTTCTGTACCATCACCTGTACCCTAAACCTGACATTTCGCTAACCCTAACCCTAGCCATAAAGCTAACCCTAACCCCAACCCTAAACCTTACCCAAACCGTACCCTAATCCTAACCAGTATACTAATACTAAGCCATGTCCTGACACGTAAACTGACCCTAACACTTTTCCGTACCCTCACCTGTACCCTAAACCTTACCCATTCGCTAACCCTATCACTAGCCCTAGCCCTAGCCCTAACACTAACCACAACCCTACCCCTTACCCTAACCCGTACCCTAGTCCCAACCCTTACACTAACATTAACCCATGCCCTAACACGTACCCTGACCCTAACACTTTTCCGTATCCTCTCCTGTACCTTAAATCTTACCGTTCACTAACCCTAACCCTAGCCCTAAACATAACTCTCACACCAACCTCACAGCATACCCTAACCCGTACACTAAACTTAACCCGTACAAAAAAAACTAACCCATGCCCTCACATGTACTTTGATGGTAACACGTTTCTGTACGCTCCCATGTACCGTAAACCATACCCGTTTGCTAACTCTAACCCTAACCATAACAACAACCCTACCCATTTCCCTAACCAGTACCCTAATCCTTACCCGTACACTAACACTAATCCATGCCCTAACACGTACCCTGACCCTAACACTTTTCCATACACACTCCTGTACCCTAAATTTTACCATTCACTAACCCTAACCCTATGTCAAAACCTAACCCTATCCCCAACCCTACACCTAACCCTAACACGTACCCTAATCCGAATCCGTACACTAACACTAACCTGTGCCCTAACATGAACCCTGACCCTAACTCGTTTCCATAAGCTCACCTGTACCCTAAATGTTACCTATTCGCTAACCCTAACCCCAACCCTACACCTAAACATAACCCCAACCCTACACCTTTCCCTAACCCATACCCTAATCCTGACCCGTACACTAACACTAACCCGTGCCCTAACACGTACCCTGACCCTAACACTTTTCCGTATCCTCTCCAGTACCCTAAATCTTACCGTTCGCTAAACCTAGCCCTTTCCCTAAACATAACGCTAACACCCACCTTACACCATACACTAACCCATACACTAATCTTACCCCGTACACCAAAATGAAGCAATGCCTTCACATGTACTTTGACACTAACACGTTTCCGTACCCTCCTGTGTACCAACAACCTTACCTGTTCGCTAACACTAACCCTAGGTCTAAGCCTAACACTATCCACAACCCTACACAAAATCCTAAGCCGTACCCTAATCCTAATCCGTACAATAACACTAACCTGTGCCCTAACACCAAGCCTGACCCTAACTCGTTTCCATATGCTTACCTGTACCCTGTATGTTACCTATTCGCTAACCCTAACCCTAACCCTAAACCTAACCCTAACCCCAATCCTACACCTTACCCTAATCCGTACTGTAATCCTAACCCGTACCCTATACTAATCCGTGCCCTGACACATACATGGACCATAACACTTTTCTGTAACCTCACCTGTACCCTAAACCTTACATTTCGCCAACCCTAACCCTAGCCCTAAAGCTAAATCTAACTCCATCACTACACCTTACCCTAACACGTACACTAATCTTAACCCGTACACTAACACTGACCCATTCCCGCAAATGTATTTTGACCCTAAAACATTTCCCTACCCTCCCCTGTAACCTAAACCTTACCCGGTCGCTAACCCTAACCCTAGCTCTAAATCTAACCCTAACGCCAACCCTACACCTTACCCTAAACTATACCCTAAACCTAAACCGTACACTGACACTAACCAGTGCCCTGAAACGTACCCTGACCCTAACACTTTTCCATACCCTCACCTGCACGCTAAACCTAATCGTTAGGTAACCCTAACAATAGACTTAAACCTAACCCTAACACCAACCCTACACCCTATTCTAACCCGTACCCTATATTTAACCCTAACACTAACCCATGCCCTCACACGTACTTTGACACTAAAACGTCTCCATACACTCACATGTACCATAAGCCTTAACCGTTCACTAAACCTATCCCTAACCCTAACGCCAACCCTAACCATTACCCTAACCCATACCATAATCCTAACAATACATTAACACTAACACGTTTCCTAACACATAACCTGACCCAAATGCTTTTCCGTACACTCAAGTGAACCCTAAAACTTACCCGTTCACTAACCCTAAGCCTAGCCCTAAACCTAACCCTAACCCCAACCCCACACCTTACCCTAAACTGTACGCTAATCCTGACACGTACACTAACACTAACAGTTGTCCTAACACATACCCTGACTCTAAAAGTTTTCCGTACCCTCACCTGTACCCTAAACCTTACTCGTTCACTAACCGTAACCCTAGCCCTAAACATAACGCTAACACCAACCCTACACCATACCCTAACCCGTACACTAATCTTGACCCGTACACCAAAATTATGCAATGCCATAACACGTACTTTGACACTAACACGTTTCCGTACACTCATGTACCATAAAACTTACCTGTTCGCTAACTCTAACCCTAGCCCTAAACTTAACCCTAACGCCAACCCTACACATTACCCTAACCCGTACCCTAATACTAACCTATACACTAACACTACCCATGCCCTAACAGGTACCCTGACTGTAACAGTTTTCCGTACACTCACCTGTACCCTAAACCATACCGTTTGCTATCCTTAACCCTAGACCTAAACGTAAAGCTAACCCCATCCCTAAACCTTACCATAACGCATACCCAATCCTAACAAGTACACTAACACTAATCCGTGCCTTAACACTTACCCTGACCCTAACACTGTTCCATACCCACACCTGAACCCTAAACCTTACCATTCACTAACCCTAACCCTAGGTCTAAACCTAACCCTAAACCCCACCCCAACCCTACACCTAACCCTAACATGTACCCTAATCCTAATCCTTAAACTAACACTAAGCTGTGCCCTAACACGAACCCTGACCCTAACGCGTTTCCATACGCTCACCTGTACTCTAATGTTACCTATTCGCTAACCCTAACACTAGCCCTAAACCTAAACCTAACCCCAACCCTACACCTTACCCTAACCCATACCCTAATCATAACCCATACACTAACACTAACTCGTGCCCTAACACCTACCCTAACCTTACCCCTAACCCTAACCCTAACACTAACCCTAACACTAACCCTAAACTTTACCATTTGTTAACCATAACCCTAGCCCCAAACCTAAACCTAACTACAACCCTACTCCTTACCCTAACACGTACACTAATCTTAACCCGTACACTAACACTAACCCAATACCGCACATGTACTTTGACAATAAGACATTTCCGTATGCTCAGCTGTAACCTAAACCTTACCCGTTCACTAAACTTAACCCTACCCCTAACACTAACCATAACGCCAACCCTACCAATTACCCTAACCCGTACCCTAATCCTAACCTGTAAACCCACACTAACCCCTGCCCTAACACGTACCCTGACCCTAACACTTTTCCGTAACATCACCTGTACCCTACACCTTACCGTTCGCTAACCCTAACCCTAGCCCTAAGCCTAGACCAAACCCCAACCGTACACCTTACCCTAACCCGTATGCTAATCCTAAGCCATACACTAACACTGACACGTGTCCTAACACATACACTAACCCTAACACTTTTCTGTACCATCACCTGTACCCTAAACCTGACATTTCGCTAACCCTAACCCTAGCCATAAAGCTAACCCTAACCCCAACCCTAAACCTTACCCAAACCGTACCCTAATCCTAACCAGTATACTAATACTAAGCCATGTCCTGACACGTACCCTGACCCTAACACTTTTCCGTACCCTCACCTGTACCCTAAACCTTACCCATTCGCTAACCCTATCCCTAGCCCTAGCCCTAGCCCTAACACTAACCCCAACCCTACCCCTTACCCTAACCCGTACCCTAATCCCAACCCATACACTAACATTAACCCATGCCCTAACACGTACCCTGACCCTAACACTTTTCCGTATCCTCTGCTGTACCTTAAATCTTACCGTTCGCTAACCCTAACCCTAGCCCTAAACATAACTCTCACACCAACCTCACAGCATACCCTAACCCGTACACTAAAATTAACCCGTACAAAAAAAAACTAACCTATGCCCTCACATGTACTTTGATGGTAACACGTTTCTGTACGCTCCCAGGTACCGTAAACCATACCCGTTTGCTAACTCTAACCCTAACCATAACAACAACCCTACCCATTTCCCTAAGCGGTACCCTAATCCTTACCTGTACACTAACACTAATCCATGCACTAACACGTACCCTGACCCTAACACTTTTCCATACCCACTCCTGTACCCTAAATCTTACCATTCACTAACCCTAACCCTATGTCTAAACCTAACCCTAACCCCAACCCTACACCTAACCCTAACACGTACCCTAATCCGAATCCGTACACTAACACTAACCTGTGCCCTAACATGAACCCTGACCCTAACTCGTTTCCATAAGCTCACCTGTACCCTAAATGTTATCTATTCGCTAACCCTAACCCCAACCCTACACCTAAACATAACCCCAACCCTACACCTTTCCCAAACCCATACCCTAATCCTGACCCGTACACTAACACTAACCCGTGCCCTAACACGTACCCTGACCCTAACACTTTTCCGTATCCTCTCCAGTACCCTAAATCTTACCGCTCGCTAAACCTAGCCCTTTCCCTAAACATAACGCTAACACCCACCTTACACCATACACTAACCCATACACTAATCTTACCCAGTACACCAAAATGAAGCAATGCCCTCACATGTACTTTGACACTAACACGTTTCCGTACCCTCCTGTGTACCAACAACCTTACCTGTTCGCTAACACTAACCCTAGGTCTAAGCCTAACACTATCCACAACCCTACAGAAAATCCTAAGCCGTACCCTAATCCTAATCCGTACAATAACACTAACCTGTGCCCTAACACCAAGCCTGACCCTAACTCGTTTCCATATGCTTACCTGTACCCTGAATGTTACCTATTCGCTAACCCTAACCCTAACCCTAAACCTAACCCTAACCCCAATCCTACACCTTACCCTAATCCGTACTGTAATCCTAACCCGTACCCTATACTAATCCGTGCCCTGACACATACATGGACCATAACACTTTTCTGTAACCTCACCTGTACCCTAAACCTTACATTTCGCCAACCCTAACCCTAGCCCTAAAGCTAAGTCTAACTCCATCACTACACCTTACCCTAACACGTATACTAATCTTAACCCGTACACTAACACTGACCCATTCCCGCAAATGTATTTTGACCCTAAAACATTTCCGTACCCTCCCCTGTAACCTAAACCTTACCCGGTCGCTAACCCTAACCCTAGCTCTAAATCTAACCCTAACGCCAACCCTACACCTTACCCTAAACAATACCCTAAACCTAAACCGTACACTGACACTAACCAGTGCCCTGAAACGTACCCTGACCCTAACACTTTTCCATACCGTCACCTGCACGCTAAACCTAATCGTTAGGTAACCCTTACTGTAGACTTAAACCTAACCCTAACACCAACCCAACACCCTATTCTAACCCGTACCCTATATTTAACCCTAACACTAACCCATGCCCTCACACGTACTTTGACACTAAAACGTCTCCATACATTCACATGTACCATAAGCCTTAACCGTTCACTAAACCTATCCCTAACCCTAACGCCAACCCTAACCATTACCCTAACCCATACCCTAATCCTAACCATACATTAACACTAACACGTTTCCTAACACATTACCTGACCCAAACGCTTTTCCGTACCCTCAACTGTACCCTAAAAGTTACCCGTTCACTAACCCTAAGCCTAGCCCTAAACCTAACCCTAACCCCAACCCCACACCTTACCCTAAACTGTACGCTAATCCTGACACGTACACTAACACTAACAGGTGTCCTAACACATACCCTGACTCTAAAAGTTTTCCGTACCCTCACCTGTACCCTAAACCTTACTCGTTCACTAACCGTAACCCTAGCCCTAAACATAACGCTAACACCAACCCTACACCATACCCTAACCCGTACACTAATCTTGACCCGTACACCAAAATTATGCAATGCCATAACACGTACTTTGACACTAACACGTTTCCGTACACTCATGTACCATAAAACTTACCTGTTCGCTAACTCTAACCCTAGCCCTAAACTTAACCCTAACGCCAACCCTACACATTACCCTAACCCGTACCCTAATACTAACCTATACACTAACACTACCCATGCCCTAACAGGTACCCTGACTGTAACAGTTTTCCGTACACTCACCTGTACCCTAAACCATACCGTTTGCTATCCTTAACCCTAGACCTAAACGTAAAGCTAACCCCATCCCTAAACCTTACCATAACGCATACCCAATCCTAACAAGTACACTAACACTAATCCGTGCCTTAACACTTACCCTGACCCTAACACTGTTCCATACCCACACCTGAACCCTAAACCTTACCATTCACTAACCCTAACCCTAGGTCTAAACCTAACCCTAAACCCCACCCCAACCCTACACCTAACCCTAACATGTACCCTAATCCTAATCCTTAAACTAACACTAAGCTGTGCCCTAACACGAACCCTGACCCTAACGCGTTTCCATACGCTCACCTGTACTCTAATGTTACCTATTCGCTAACCCTAACACTAGCCCTAAACCTAAACCTAACCCCAACCCTACACCTTACCCTAACCCATACCCTAATCATAACCCATACACTAACACTAACTCGTGCCCTAACACCTACCCTAACCTTACCCCTAACCCTAACCCTAACACTAACCCTAACACTAACCCTAAACTTTACCATTTGTTAACCATAACCCTAGCCCCAAACCTAAACCTAACTACAACCCTACTCCTTACCCTAACACGTACACTAATCTTAACCCGTACACTAACACTAACCCAATACCGCACATGTACTTTGACAATAAGACATTTCCGTATGCTCAGCTGTAACCTAAACCTTACCCGTTCACTAAACTTAACCCTACCCCTAACACTAACCATAACGCCAACCCTACCAATTACCCTAACCCGTACCCTAATCCTAACCTGTAAACCCACACTAACCCCTGCCCTAACACGTACCCTGACCCTAACACTTTTCCGTAACCTCACCTGTACCCTACACCTTACCGTTCGCTAACCCTAACCCTAGCCCTAAGCCTAGACCAAACCCCAACCGTACACCTTACCCTAACCCGTATGCTAATCCTAAGCCATACACTAACACTGACACGTGTCCTAACACATACACTAACCCTAACACTTTTCTGTACCATCACCTGTACCCTAAACCTGACATTTCGCTAACCCTAACCCTAGCCATAAAGCTAACCCTAACCCCAACCCTAAACCTTACCCAAACCGTACCCTAATCCTAACCAGTATACTAATACTAAGCCATGTCCTGACACGTATCCTGACCCTAACACTTTTCCGTACCCTCACCTGTACCCTAAACCTTACCCATTCGCTAACCCTATCCCTAGCCCTAGCCCTAGCCCTAACACTAACCCCAACCCTACCCCTTACCCTAACCCGTACCCTAATCCCAACCCATACACTAACATTAACCCATGCCCTAACACGTACCCTGACCCTAACACTTTTCCGTATCCTCTGCTGTACCTTAAATCTTACCGTTCGCTAACCCTAACCCTAGCCCTAAACATAACTCTCACACCAACCTCACAGCATACCCTAACCCGTACACTAAAATTAACCCGTACAAAAAAAAACTAACCTATGCCCTCACATGTACTTTGATGGTAACACGTTTCTGTACGCTCCCAGGTACCGTAAACCATACCCGTTTGCTAACTCTAACCCTAACCATAACAACAACCCTACCCATTTCCCTAAGCGGTACCCTAATCCTTACCTGTACACTAACACTAATCCATGCACTAACACGTACCCTGACCCTAACACTTTTCCATACCCACTCCTGTACCCTAAATCTTACCATTCACTAACCCTAACCCTATGTCTAAACCTAACCCTAACCCCAACCCTACACCTAACCCTAACACGTACCCTAATCCGAATCCGTACACTAACACTAACCTGTGCCCTAACATGAACCCTGACCCTAACTCGTTTCCATAAGCTCACCTGTACCCTAAATGTTATCTATTCGCTAACCCTAACCCCAACCCTACACCTAAACATAACCCCAACCCTACACCTTTCCCAAACCCATACCCTAATCCTGACCCGTACACTAACACTAACCCGTGCCCTAACACGTACCCTGACCCTAACACTTTTCCGTATCCTCTCCAGTACCCTAAATCTTACCGCTCGCTAAACCTAGCCCTTTCCCTAAACATAACGCTAACACCCACCTTACACCATACACTAACCCATACACTAATCTTACCCAGTACACCAAAATGAAGCAATGCCCTCACATGTACTTTGACACTAACACGTTTCCGTACCCTCCTGTGTACCAACAACCTTACCTGTTCGCTAACACTAACCCTAGGTCTAAGCCTAACACTATCCACAACCCTACAGAAAATCCTAAGCCGTACCCTAATCCTAATCCGTACAATAACACTAACCTGTGCCCTAACACCAAGCCTGACCCTAACTCGTTTCCATATGCTTACCTGTACCCTGAATGTTACCTATTCGCTAACCCTAACCCTAACCCTAAACCTAACCCTAACCCCAATCCTACACCTTACCCTAATCCGTACTGTAATCCTAACCCGTACCCTATACTAATCCGTGCCCTGACACATACATGGACCATAACACTTTTCTGTAACCTCACCTGTACCCTAAACCTTACATTTCGCCAACCCTAACCCTAGCCCTAAAGCTAAGTCTAACTCCATCACTACACCTTACCCTAACACGTATACTAATCTTAACCCGTACACTAACACTGACCCATTCCCGCAAATGTATTTTGACCCTAAAACATTTCCGTACCCTCCCCTGTAACCTAAACCTTACCCGGTCGCTAACCCTAACCCTAGCTCTAAATCTAACCCTAACGCCAACCCTACACCTTACCCTAAACAATACCCTAAACCTAAACCGTACACTGACACTAACCAGTGCCCTGAAACGTACCCTGACCCTAACACTTTTCCATACCGTCACCTGCACGCTAAACCTAATCGTTAGGTAACCCTTACTGTAGACTTAAACCTAACCCTAACACCAACCCAACACCCTATTCTAACCCGTACCCTATATTTAACCCTAACACTAACCCATGCCCTCACACGTACTTTGACACTAAAACGTCTCCATACATTCACATGTACCATAAGCCTTAACCGTTCACTAAACCTATCCCTAACCCTAACGCCAACCCTAACCATTACCCTAACCCATACCCTAATCCTAACCATACATTAACACTAACACGTTTCCTAACACATTACCTGACCCAAACGCTTTTCCGTACCCTCAACTGTACCCTAAAAGTTACCCGTTCACTAACCCTAAGCCTAGCCCTAAACCTAACCCTAACCCCAACCCCACACCTTACCCTAAACTGTACGCTAATCCTGACACGTGCACTGACACTAACAGGTGTCCTAACACATACCCTGACTCTAAAAGTTTTCCGTACCCTCACCTGTACCCTAAACCTTACTCGTTCACTAACCGTAACCCTAGCCCTAAACATAACGCTAACACCAACCCTACACCATACCCTAACCCGTACACTAATCTTGACCCGTACACCAAAATTATGCAATGCCATAACACGTACTTTGACACTAACACGTTTCCGTACACTCATGTACCATAAAACTTACCTGTTCGCTAACTCTAACCCTAGCCCTAAACTTAACCCTAACGCCAACCCTACACATTACCCTAACCCGTACCCTAATCCTAACCCATACACTAACACTACCCATGCCCTAACAGGTACCCTGACTGTAACAGTTTTCCGTACACTCACCTGTACCCTAAACCATACCGTTTGCTATCCTTAACCCTAGACCTAAACGTAAAGCTAACCCCATCCCTAAACCTTACCATAACGCATACCCAATCCTAACCAGTACACTAACACTAATCCGTGCCTTAACACTTACCCTGACCCTAACACTGTTCCATACCCACACCTGAACCCTAAACCTTACCATTCACTAACCCTAACCCTAGGTCTAAACCTAACCCTAAACCCCACCCCAACCCTACACTTAACCCTAACATATACCCTAATCCTAATCCTTAAACTAACACTAAGCTGTGCCCTAACACGAACCCTGACCCTAACGCATTTCCATATGCTCACCTGTACTCTAATGTTCCCTATTCGCTAACCCTAACACTAGCCCTAAACCTAAACCTAACCCCAACCCTACACCTTACCCTAACCCATACCCTAATCATAACCCATACACTAACACTAACTCGTGCCCTAACACCTACCCTAACCCTACCCCTAACCCTAACCCTAACACTAACCCTAACACTAACCCTAAACTTTACCATTTGTTAACCATAACCCTAGCCCCAAACCTAAACCTAACTACAACCCTACTCCTTACCCTAACACGTACACTAATCTTAACCCGTACACTAACACTAACCCAATACCGCACATGTACTTTGACAATAAGACATTTCCGTATGCTCAGCTGTAACCTAAACCTTACCCGTTCACTAAACTTAACCCTACCCCTAACACTAACCATAACGCCAACCCTACCAATTACCCTAACCCGTACCCTAATCCTAAACTGTAAACCCACACTAACCCCTGCCCTAACACGTACCCTGACCCTAACACTTTTCCGTAACCTCACCTGTACCCTACACCTTACCGTTCGCTAACCCTAACCCTAGCCCTAAGCCTAGACCAAACCCCAACCGTACACCTTACCCTAACCCGTATGCTAATCCTAAGCCATACACTAACACTGACACGTGTCCTAACACATACACTAACCCTAACACTTTTCTGTACCATCACCTGTACCCTAAACCTGACATTTCGCTAACCCTAACCCTAGCCATAAAGCTAACCCTAACCCCAACCCTAAACCTTACCCAAACCGTACCCTAATCCTAACCAGTATACTAATACTAAGCCATGTCCTGACACGTACCCTGACCCTAACACTTTTCCGTACCCTCACCTGTACCCTAAACCTTACCCATTCGCTAACCCTATCCCTAGCCCTAGCCCTAGCCCTAACACTAACCCCAACCCTACCCCTTACCCTAACCCGTACCCTAATCCCAACCCATACACTAACATTAACCCATGCCCTAACACGTACCCTGACCCTAACACTTTTCCGTATCCTCTCCTGTACCTTAAATCTTACCGTTCGCTAACCCTAACCCTAGCCCTAAACATAACTCTCACACCAACCTCACAGCATACCCTAACCCGTACACTAAAATTAAGCCGTACAAAAAAAACTAACCCATGCCCTCACATGTACTTTGATGGTAACACGTTTCTGTACGCTCCCAGGTACCGTAAACCATACCCGTTTGCTAACTCTAACCCTAACCATAACAACAACCCTACACATTTCCCTAAGCTGTACCCTAATCCTTACACGTACACTAACACTAATCCATGCACTAACACGTACCCTGACCCTAACACTTTTCCATACCCACTCCTGTACCCTAAATCTTACCATTCACTAACCCTAACCCTATGTCTAAACCTAACCCTAACCCCAACCCTACACCTAACCCTAACACGTACCCTAATCCGAATCCGTACACTAACACTAACCTGTGCCCTAACATGAACCCTGACCCTAACTCGTTTCCATAAGCTCACCTGTACCCTAAATGTTATCTATTCGCTAACCCTAACCCCAACCCTACACCTAAACATAACCCCAACCCTACACCTTTCCCAAACCCATACCCTAATCCTGACCCGTACACTAACACTAACCCGTGCCCTAACACGTACCCTGACCCTAACACTTTTCCGTATCCTCTCCAGTACCCTAAATCTTACCGCTCGCTAAACCTAGCCCTTTCCCTAAACATAACGCTAACACCCACCTTACACCATACACTAACCCATACACTAATCTTAACCAGTACACCAAAATGAAGCAATGCCCTCACATGTACTTTGACACTAACACGTTTCCGTACCCTCCTGTGTACCAACAACCTTACCTGTTCGCTAACACTAACCCTAGGTCTAAGCCTAACACTATCCACAACCCTACAGAAAATCCTAAGCTGTACCCTAATCCTAATCCGTACAATAACACTAACCTGTGCCCTAACACCAAGCCTGACCCTAACTCGTTTCCATATGCTTACCTGTACCCTGAATGTTACCTATTCGCTAACCCTAACCCTAACCCTAAACCTAACCCTAACCCCAATCCTACACCTTACCCTAATCCGTACTGTAATCCTAACCCGTACCCTATACTAATCCATGCCCTGACACATACATGGACCATAACACTTTTCTGTAACCTCACCTGTACCCTAAACCTTACATTTCGCCAACCCTAACCCTAGCCCTAAAGCTAAATCTAACTCCATCACTACACCTTACCCTAACACGTACACTAATCTTAACCCGTACACTAACACTGACCCATTCCCGCAAATGTATTTTGACCCTAAAACATTTCCCTACCCTCCCCTGTAACCTAAACCTTACCCGGTCGCTAACCCTAACCCTAGCTCTATATCTAACCCTAACGCCAACCCTACACCTTACCCTAAACAATACCCTAAACCTAAAGCGTACACTGACACTAACCAGTGCCCTGAAACGTACCCTGACCCTAACACTTTTCCATACCCTCACCTGCACGCTAAACCTAATCGTTAGGTAACCCTAACAATAGACTTAAACCTAACCCTAACACCAACCCTACACCCTATTCTAACCCGTACCCTATATTTAACCCTAACACTAACCCATGCCCTCACACGTACTTTGACACTAAAACGTCTCCATACACTCACATGTACCATAAGCCTTAACCGTTCACTAAACCTATCCCTAACCCTAACGCCAACCCTAACCATTACCCTAACCCATACCATAATCCTAACAATACATTAACACTAACACGTTTCCTAACACATAACCTGACCCAAATGCTTTTCCGTACACTCAAGTGAACCCTAAAACTTACCCGTTCACTAACCCTAAGCCTAGCCCTAAACCTAACCCTAACCCCAACCCCACACCTTACCCTAAACTGTACGCTAATCCTGACACGTACACTAACACTAACAGGTGTCCTAACACATACCCTGACTCTAAAAGTTTTCCGTACCCTCACCTGTACCCTAAACCTTACTCGTTCACTAACCGTAACCCTAGCCCTAAACATAACGCTAACACCAACCCTACACCATACCCTAACCCGTACACTAATCTTGACCCGTACACCAAAATTATGCAATGCCATCACACGTACTTTGACACTAACACGTTTCCGTACACTCATGTACCATAAAACTTACCTGTTCGCTAACTCTAACCCTAGCCCTAAACTTAACCCTAACGCCAACCATACACATTACCCTAACCCGTACCCTAATCCTAACCCATACACTAACACTACCCATGCCCTAACAGGTACCCTGACTGTAACAGTTTTCCGTACACTCACCTGTACCCTAAACCATACCGTTTGCTATCCTTAACCCTAGACCTAAACGTAAAGCTAACCCCATCCCTAAACCTTACCATAACGCATACCCAATCCTAACCAGTACACTAACACTAATCCGTGCCTTAACACTTACCCTGACCCTAACACTGTTCCATACCCACACCTGAACCCTAAACCTTACCATTCACTAACCCTAACCCTAGGTCTAAACCTAACCCTAAACCCCACCCCAACCCTACACCTAACCCTAACATGTACACTAATCCTAATCCTTAAACTAACACTAAGCTGTGCCCTAACATGAACCCTGACCGTAACGCGTTTCCATACGCTCACTTGTACTCTAATATTACCTATTCGCTAACCCTAACACTAGACCTAAACCTAAACCTAACCCGAACCCTACACCTTACCCTAACCCATACCCTAATCATAACCCATACACTAACACTAACTCGTGCCCTAACACCTACCCTAACCCTACCCCTAACCCTACCCCTAACACTAACCCTAACACTAACCATAAACTTTACAATTGGGTATCCATAACCCTAGTAACAAACCTAAACCTAACTACAACCCTACTCCTTACCCTAACACGTACACTAATCTTAACCCGTACACTAACACTAACGCAATAACGCACACGCACTTTGACAATAAGACATTTCCGTACACTCAGCTGTAACCTAAACCTTACCCGTTCACTAAACTTAACCCCACCCCTAACACTAACCATAACGCCAACCCTACCAATTACCCTAACCCGTACCCTAATCCTAACCTGTAAACCCACACTAATCCCTGCCCTAACACGTACCCTGACCCTAACACTTTTCCGTAACCTCACCTGTACCATACACCTTACCGTTCGCTAACCCTAACCCTAGCCCTAAACCTAGACCAAGCCCCAACCGTACCCCTTACCCTAACCCGTATGCTAATCCTAAGCCATACACTAATACTGACACGTGTCCTAACACATACACTAACCCTAACACTTTTCTGTACCATCACCTCTACCCTAAACCTGACATTTCGCTAACCCTAACCCTAGCCATAAAGCTAACCCTAACCCCAACCCTAAACCTTACCCAAACCGTACCCTAATCCTAACCAGTATACTAATACTAAGCCATGTCATGACACGTACACTGACCCTAACACTTTTCCGTACCCTCAACTGTACCCTAAATTTTACCCATTCTATAACCCTAACCCTAGCCCTAGCCCTAGCCCTAACCCTAACCCCAACCCTACACCTTACCCTAACCCGTACCATAATCCCAACCCATACACTAACATTAACCCATGCCCTAACACGTACCCTGACCCTAACACTTTTCCGTATCCTCTCCTGTACCTTAAATCTTACCGTTCGCTAACCCTAACCCTAGCCCTAAACATAACTCTCACACCAACCTCACAGCATACCCTAAGCCATACACTAAACTTAACCCGTACAAAAAAAACTAACCCATGCCCTCACATGTACTTTGATGGTAACACGTTTCTGTACGCTCCCATGTACCGTAAACCATACCCGTTTGCTAACTCTAAGCCTAACCATAACAACAACCCTACCCATTTCCCTAACCTGTACCCTAATCCTTACCCGTACACTAACTCTAATCCATGCCCTAACACGTACCCTGACCCTAACACTTTCCCATACCCACTCCTGTACCCTAAATCTTACCATTCACTAACCCTAACCCTATGTCTAAACCTAACCCTAACCCCAACCCTACACCTAACCCTAAAACGTACCCTAATCCGAATCCGTACACTAACACTAACCTGTGCCCTAACATGAACCCTGACCCTAACTCGTTTCCATAAGCTCACCTGTACCCTAAATGTTACCTATTCGCTAACCCTAACCCCAACCCTACACCTAAACATAACCCCAACCCTACACCTTTCCCTAACACATACCCTAATCCTAACCCGTACACGAACACTAACCCGTGCCCTAACACGTACCCTGACCCCAACACTTTTCCGTATCCTCTCCAGTACCCTAAATCTTACCGTTCGCTAAACCTAGCCCTTTCGCTAAACATAACGGTAACTCCAACCTTGCACCGTATCCTAACCCATACACTAATCTTACCGCGTACACCAAAATGAAGCAATGCCCTCACATGTACTTTGACACTAACACGTTTCCGTACCCTCCTGTGTACCGTAAACCTTACCTGTTCGCTAACACTAAACCTAGGTCTAAGCCTAACACTATCCACAACCCTACACAAAATCCTAAGCCGTACCCTAATCCTAATCCGTACAATAACACTAACCTGTGCCCTAACACCAAGCCTGACCCTAACTCGTTTCCATATGCTTACCTGTACCCTGAATATTACCTATTCGCTAACCCTAACCCTAACCCTAAACCTAACCCTAACCCCAATCCTACACCTTACCCTAATCCGTACTGTAATCCTAACCCGTACCCTAATACTAATCCGTGCCCTGACACATACATGGTCCATAACACTTTTCTGTAACGTCACCTGCCCCCTAAACCCTACATTTCGCCAACACTAACCCTAGCCCTAAAGCTAAATCTAACTCCAACCCTACACCTTACCCTAAGACGTACACTAATCTTAACCCGTACACTAACACTGACCCATTCCCGCAAATGTATTTTGACCCTAAAACATTTCCCTACCCTCCCCTGTAACCTAAACCTTACCCGGTCGCTAACCCTAACCCTAGCTCTAAATCTAACCCTAACGCCAACCCTACACCTTACCCTAAACAATACCCTAAACCTAAAGCGTACACTGACACTAACCAGTGCCCTGAAACGTACCCTGACCCTAACACTTTTCCATACCCTCACCTGCACGCTAAACCTAATCGTTAGGTAACCCTAACAATAGACTTAAACCTAACCCTAACACCAACCCTACACCCTATTCTAACCCGTACCCTATATTTAACCCTAACACTAACCCATGCCCTCACACGTACTTTGACACTAAAACGTCTCCATACACTCACATGTACCATAAGCCTTAACCGTTCACTAAACCTATCCCTAACCCTAACGCCAACCCTAACCATTGCCCTAACCCATACCATAATCCTAACAATACATTAACACTAACACGTTTCCTAACACATAACCTGACCCAAATGCTTTTCCGTACACTCAAGTGAACCCTAAAACTTACCCGTTCACTAACCCTAAGCCTAGCCCTAAACCTAACCCTAACCCCAACCCCACACCTTACCCTAAACTGTACGCTAATCCTGACACGTACACTAACACTAACAGGTGTCCTAACACATACCCTGACTCTAAAAGTTTTCCGTACCCTCACCTGTACCCTAAACCTTACTCGTTCACTAACCGTAACCCTAGCCCTAAACATAACGCTAACACCAACCCTACACCATACCCTAACCCGTACACTAATCTTGACCCGTACACCAAAATTATTCAATGCCATCACACGTACTTTGACACTAACACGTTTCCGTACACTCATGTACCATAAAACTTACCTGTTCGCTAACTCTAACCCTAGCCCTAAACTTAACCCTAACGCCAACCATACACATTACCCTAACCCGTACCCTAATCCTAACCCATACACTAACACTACCCATGCCCTAACAGGTACCCTGACTGTAACAGTTTTCCGTACACTCACCTGTACCCTAAACCATACCGTTTGCTATCCTTAACCCTAGACCTAAACGTAAAGCTAACCCCATCCCTAAACCTTACCATAACGCATACCCAATCCTAACCAGTACACTAACACTAATCCGTGCCTTAACACTTACCCTGACCCTAACACTGTTCCATACCCACACCTGAACCCTAAACCTTACCATTCACTAACCCTAACCCTAGGTCTAAACCTAACCCTAAACCCCACCCCAACCCTACACCTAACCCTAACATGTACACTAATCCTAATCCTTAAACTAACACTAAGCTGTGCCCTAACATGAACCCTGACCGTAACGCGTTTCCATACGCTCACTTGTACTCTAATATTACCTATTCGCTAACCCTAACACTAGACCTAAACCTAAACCTAACCCGAACCCTACACCTTACCCTAACCCATACCCTAATCATAACCCATACACTAACACTAACTCGTGCCCTAACACCTACCCTAACCCTACCCCTAACCCTACCCCTAACACTAACCCTAACACTAACCATAAACTTTACAATTGGGTATCCATAACCCTAGTAACAAACCTAAACCTAACTACAACCCTACTCCTTACCCTAACACGTACACTAATCTTAACCCGTACACTAACACTAACGCAATAACGCACACGCACTTTGACAATAAGACATTTCCGTACACTCAGCTGTAACCTAAACCTTACCCGTTCACTAAACTTAACCCCACCCCTAACACTAACCATAACGCCAACCCTACCAATTACCCTAACCAGTACCCTAATCCTAACCTGTAAACCCACACTAATCCCTGCCCTAACACGTACCCTGACCCTAACACTTTTCCGTAACCTCACCTGTACCATACACCTTACCGTTCGCTAACCCTAACCCTAGCCCTAAACCTAGACCAAGCCCCAACCGTACCCCTTACCCTAACCCGTATGCTAATCCTAAGCCATACACTAATACTGACACGTGTCCTAACACATACACTAACCCTAACACTTTTCTGTACCATCACCTCTACCCTAAACCTGACATTTCGCTAACCCTAACCCTAGCCATAAAGCTAACCCTAACCCCAACCCTAAACCTTACCCAAACCGTACCCTAATCCTAACCAGTATACTAATACTAAGCCATGTCATGACACGTACCCTGACCCTAACACTTTTCCGTACCCTCAACTGTACCCTAAATTTTACCCATTCTATAACCCTAACCCTAGCCCTAGCCCTAGCCCTAACCCTAACCCCAACCCTACACCTTACCCTAACCCGTACCATAATCCCAACCCATACACTAACATTAACCCATGCCCTAACACGTACCCTGACCCTAACACTTTTCCGTATCCTCTCCTGTACCTTAAATCTTACCGTTCGCTAACCCTAACCCTAGCCCTAAACATAACTCTCACACCAACCTCACAGCATACCCTAAGCCATACACTAAACTTAACCCATACAAAAAAAACTAACCCATGCCCTCACATGTACTTTGATGGTAACACGTTTCTGTACGCTCCCATGTACCGTAAACCATACCCGTTTGCTAACTCTAAGCCTAACCATAACAACAACCCTACCCATTTCCCTAACCTGTACCCTAATCCTTACCCGTACACTAACACTAATCCATGCCCTAACACGTACCCTGACCCTAACACTTTCCCATACCCACTCCTGTACCCTAAATCTTACCATTCACTAACCCTAACCCTATGTCTAAACCTAACCCTAACCCCAACCCTACACCTAACCCTAAAACGTACCCTAATCCGAATCCGTACACTAACACTAACCTGTGCCCTAACATGAACCCTGACCCTAACTCGTTTCCATAAGCTCACCTGTACCCTAAATGTTACCTATTCGCTAACCCTAACCCCAACCCTACACCTAAACATAACCCCAACCCTACACCTTTCCCTAACACATACCCTAATCCTAACCCGTACACGAACACTAACCCGTGCCCTAACACGTACCCTGACCCCAACACTTTTCCGTATCCTCTCCAGTACCCTAAATCTTACCGTTCGCTAAACCTAGCCCTTTCGCTAAACATAACGGTAACTCCAACCTTGCACCGTATCCTAACCCATACACTAATCTTACCGCGTACACCAAAATGAAGCAATGCCCTCACATGTACTTTGACACTAACACGTTTCCGTACCCTCCTGTGTACCGTAAACCTTACCTGTTCGCTAACACTAAACCTAGGTCTAAGCCTAACACTATCCACAACCCTACACAAAATCCTAAGCCGTACCCTAATCCTAATCCGTACAATAACACTAACCTGTGCCCTAACACCAAGCCTGACCCTAACTCGTTTCCATATGCTTACCTGTACCCTGAATATTACCTATTCGCTAACCCTAACCCTAACCCTAAACCTAACCCTAACCCCAATCCTACACCTTACCCTAATCCGTACTGTAATCCTAACCCGTACCCTAATACTAATCCGTGCCCTGACACATACATGGTCCATAACACTTTTCTGTAACGTCACCTGCCCCCTAAACCCTACATTTCGCCAACACTAACCCTAGCCCTAAAGCTAAATCTAACTCCAACCCTACACCTTACCCTAAGACGTACACTAATCTTAACCCGTACACTAACACTGACCCATTCCCGCAAATGTATTTTGACCCTAAAACATTTCCGTACCCTCCCCTGTAACCTAAACCTTACCCGGTCGCTAACCCTAACCCTAGCTCTAAATCTAACCCTAACGCCAACCCTACATCTTACCCTAACCCATACCCTAATCCTAAACCGTGCACTAACACTAACCAGTGCCCTGAAACGTACCCTGACCCTAACACTTTTCAATACCCTCACCTGCACGCTAAATGTAATCATTAGGTAACACTAAGTGTAGACTTAAACCTAACCCTAACACCAACGCTACTCCCTATTCTAACCCATACCCTATATTTAACCCCTACACTAACACTAACCCATGCCCTCACACGTACTTTGACACTAAAACGTCTCCATACATTCACATGTACCATAAGCCTTAACCGTTCACTAAACCTTTCCCTAACCCTAACGCCAACCCTAACCATTACCCTAACCCATACCCTAATCCTAACCATACATTAACACTAACACGTTTCCTAACACATAACCTGACCCAAACGCTTTTCCGTACCCTCAACTGTACCCTAAAACTTACCCGTTCACTAACCCTAAGCCTAGCCCTAAACCTAACCCTAACCCCAACCCCACACCTTACCCTAAACTGTACGCTAATCCTGACACGTGCACTGACACTAACAGGTGTCCTAACACATACCCTGACTCTAAAAGTTTTCCGTACCCTCACCTGTACACTAAACCTTACTGGTTCACTAACCGTAAGCCTAGCCCTAAACATAACGCTAACACCAACCCTACACCATACCCTAACCTGTACACTAATCTTGACCCGTACACCAAAATTATGCAATGCCATCACATGTACTTTGACACTAACACGCTTCTGTACACTAGTGTACCATAAAACTTACCTGTTCGCTAACTCTAACCCTAGCCCTAAACTTAACCCTAACGCCAACCCTACACATTACCCTAACACGTAACCTAATCCTAACCCATACACTAACACTACACGTGCCCTAACAAGTACCCTGACTGTAACAGTTTTCCGTACACTCACCTGTACCCTAAACCATACCGTTTGCTATCCTTAACCCTAGACCTAAACGTAAAGCTAACCCCATCCCTAAACCTTACCCTAACGCGTACCCAATCCTAACAAGTACACTAACACTAATCCGTGCCTTAACACTTACCCTGACCCTAACGCTTTTCCATACCCACACCTGAACCCTAAACCTTACCATTCACTAACCCTAACCCTAGGTCTAAACCTAACCCTAAACCCAACCCCAACCCTACACCTAACCCTAACATGTACCCTAATCCTAATCCTTAAACTAACACTAAGCTGTGCCCTAACACGAACCCTGACCCTAACGCGTTTCCATACGCTCACCTGTACTCTAATGTTACCTATTCGCTAACCCTAACACTAGACCTAAACCTAAACCTAACCGCAACCCTACACCTTACCCGAACCCATACCCTAATCATAACCCATACACTAACACTAACTCGTGCCCTAACACCTACCCTAACCCTACCCCTAACCCTAACCCTAACACTAACCCTAACACTAACCCTAAACTTTACCATTTGTTAACCATAACCGTAGCCCCAAACCTAAACCTAACTACAACCCTACTCCTTACCCTAACACGTACACTAATCTTAACCAGTACACTAACACTAACCCAATACCGCACATGTACTTTGACAAAAAGACATTTCCGTATGCTCAGCTGTAACCTAAACCTTACCGTTCACTAAACTTAACCCTACCCCTAACACTAACCATAACGCCAACCTTACCAATTACCCTAATCCGTACCCTAATCCTAACCTGTAAACCCACACTAACCCCTGCCCTAACACGTACCCTGACCCTAACACTTTTCCGTAACCTCACCTGTACCCTACACCTTACCGTTCGCTAACCCTAACCCTAGCCCTAAGCCTAGACCAAACCCCAACCGTACACCTTACCCTAACCCGTATGCTAATCCTAAGCCATACACTAACACTGACACGTGTCCTAACACATACACTAACCCTAACACTTTTCTGTACCATCACCTGTACCCTAAACCTGACATTTCGCTAACCCTAACCCTAGCCATAAAGCTAACCCTAACCCCAACCCTAAACCTTACCCAAACCGTACCCTAATCCTAACCAGTATACTAATACTAAGCCATGTCCTGACACGTACCCTGACCCTAACACTTTTCCGTACCCTCACCTGTACCCTAAACCTTACCCATTCGCTAACCCTATCCCTAGCCCTAGCCCTAGCCCTAACACTAACCCCAACCCTACCCCTTACCCTAACCCGTACCCTAATCCCAACCCATACACTAACATTAACCCATGCCCTAACACGTACCCTGACCCTAACACTTTTCCGTATCCTCTCCTGTACCTTAAATCTTACCGTTCGCTAACCCTAACCCTAGCCCTAAACATAACTCTCACACCAACCTCACAGCATACCCTAACCCGTACACTAAAATTAAGCCGTACAAAAAAAAATAACCCATGCCCTCACATGTACTTTGATGGTAACACGTTTCTGTACGCTCCCAGGTACCGTAAACCATACCCGTTTGCTAACTCTAACCCTAACCATAACAACAACCCTACCCATTTCCCTAAGCTCTACCCTAATCCTTACCCGTACACTAACACTAATCCATGCACTAACACGTACCCTGACCCTAACACTTTTCCATACCCACTCCTGTACCCTAAATCTTACCATTCACTAACCCTAACCCTATGTCTAAACCTAACCCTAACCCCAACCCTACACCTAACCCTAACACGTACCCTAATCCGAATCCGTACACTAACACTAACCTGTGCCCTAACATGAACCCTGACCCTAACTCGTTTCCATAAGCTCACCTGTACCCTAAATGTTATCTATTCGCTAACCCTAACCCCAACCCTACACCTAAACATAACCCCAACCCTACACCTTTCCCAAACCCATACCCTAATCCTGACCCGTACACTAACACTAACCCGTGCCCTAACACGTACCCTGACCCTAACACTTTTCCGTATCCTCTCCAGTACCCTAAATCTTACCGCTCGCTAAACCTAGCCCTTTCCCTAAACATAACGCTAACACCCACCTTACACCATACACTAACCCATACACTAATCTTACCCAGTACACCAAAATGAAGCAATGCCCTCACATGTACTTTGACACTAACACGTTTCCGTACCCTCCTGTGTACCAACAACCTTACCTGTTCGCTAACACTAACCCTAGGTCTAAGCCTAACACTATCCACAACCCTACACAAAATCCTAAGCTGTACCCTAATCCTAATCCGTACAATAACACTAACCTGTGCCCTAACACCAAGCCTGACCCTAACTCGTTTCCATATGCTTACCTGTACCCTGAATGTTACCTATTCGCTAACCCTAACCCTAACCCTAAACCTAACCCTAACCCCAATCCTACACCTTACCCTAATCCGTACTGTAATCCTAACCCGTACCCTATACTAATCCGTGCCCTGACACATACATGGACCATAACACTTTTCTGTAACCTCACCTGTACCCTAAACCTTACATTTCACCAACCCTAACCCTAGCCCTAAAGCTAAATCTAACTCCATCACTACACCTTACCCTAACACGTACACTAATCTTAACCCATACACTAACACTGACCCATTCCCGCAAATGTATTTTGACCCTAAAACATTTCCCTACCCTCCCCTGTAACCTAAACCTTACCCGGTCGCTAACCCTAACCCTAGCTCTAAATCTAACCCTAACGCCAACCCTACACCTTACCCTAAACAATACCCTAAACCTAAAGCGTACACTGACACTAACCAGTGCCCTGAAACGTACCCTGACCCTAACACTTTTCCATACCCTCACCTGCACGCTAAACCTAATCGTTAGGTAACCCTAACAATAGACTTAAACCTAACCCTAACACCAACCCTACACCCTATTCTAACCCGTACCCTATATTTAACCCTAACACTAACCCATGCCCTCACACGTACTTTGACACTAAAACGTCTCCATACACTCACATGTACCATAAGCCTTAACCGTTCACTAAACCTATCCCTAACCCTAACGCCAACCCTAACCATTACCCTAACCCATACCATAATCCTAACAATACATTAACACTAACACGTTTCCTAACACATAACCTGACCCAAATGCTTTTCCGTACACTCAAGTGAACCCTAAAACTTACCCGTTCACTAACCCTAAGCCTAGCCCTAAACCTAACCCTAACCCCAACCCCACACCTTACCCTAAACTGTACGCTAATCCTGACACGTACACTAACACTAACAGGTGTCCTAACACATACCCTGACTCTAAAAGTTTTCCGTACCCTCACCTGTACCCTAAACCTTACTCGTTCACTAACCGTAACCCTAGCCCTAAACATAACGCTAACACCAACCCTACACCATACCCTAACCCGTACACTAATCTTGACCCGTACACCAAAATTATGCAATGCCATAACACGTACTTTGACACTAACACGTTTCCGTACACTCATGTACCATAAAACTTACCTGTTCGCTAACTCTAACCCTAGCCCTAAACTTAACCCTAACGCCAACCCTACACATTACCCTAACCCGTACCCTAATACTAACCTATACACTAACACTACCCATGCCCTAACAGGTACCCTGACTGTAACAGTTTTCCGTACACTCACCTGTACCCTAAACCATACCGTTTGCTATCCTTAACCCTAGACCTAAACGTAAAGCTAACCCCATCCCTAAACCTTACCATAACGCATACCCAATCCTAACAAGTACACTAACACTAATCCGTGCCTTAACACTTACCCTGACCCTAACACTGTTCCATACCCACACCTGAACCCTAAACCTTACCATTCACTAACCCTAACCCTAGGTCTAAACCTAACCCTAAACCCCACCCCAACCCTACACCTAACCCTAACATGTACCCTAATCCTAATCCTTAAACTAACACTAAGCTGTGCCCTAACACGAACCCTGACCCTAACGCGTTTCCATACGCTCACCTGTACTCTAATGTTACCTATTCGCTAACCCTAACACTAGCCCTAAACCTAAACCTAACCCCAACCCTACACCTTACCCTAACCCATACCCTAATCATAACCCATACACTAACACTAACTCGTGCCCTAACACCTACCCTAACCTTACCCCTAACCCTAACCCTAACACTAACCCTAACACTAACCCTAAACTTTACCATTTGTTAACCATAACCCTAGCCCCAAACCTAAACCTAACTACAACCCTACTCCTTACCCTAACACGTACACTAATCTTAACCCGTACACTAACACTAACCCAATACCGCACATGTACTTTGACAATAAGACATTTCCGTATGCTCAGCTGTAACCTAAACCTTACCCGTTCACTAAACTTAACCCTACCCCTAACACTAACCATAACGCCAACCCTACCAATTACCCTAACCCGTACCCTAATCCTAACCTGTAAACCCACACTAACCCCTGCCCTAACACGTACCCTGACCCTAACACTTTTCCGTAACCTCACCTGTACCCTACACCTTACCGTTCGCTAACCCTAACCCTAGCCCTAAGCCTAGACCAAACCCCAACCGTACACCTTACCCTAACCCGTATGCTAATCCTAAGCCATACACTAACACTGACACGTGTCCTAACACATACACTAACCCTAACACTTTTCTGTACCATCACCTGTACCCTAAACCTGACATTTCGCTAACCCTAACCCTAGCCATAAAGCTAACCCTAACCCCAACCCTAAACCTTACCCAAACCGTACCCTAATCCTAACCAGTATACTAATACTAAGCCATGTCCTGACACGTACCCTGACCCTAACACTTTTCCGTACCCTCACCTGTACCCTAAACCTTACCCATTCGCTAACCCTATCCCTATCCCTAGCCCTAGCCCTAACACTAACCCCAACCCTACCCCTTACCCTAACCCGTACCCTAATCCCAACCCATACACTAACATTAACCCATGCCCTAACACGTACCCTGACCCTAACACTTTTCCGTATCCTCTGCTGTACCTTAAATCTTACCGTTCGCTAACCCTAACCCTAGCCCTAAACATAACTCTCACACCAACCTCACAGCATACCCTAACCCGTACACTAAAATTAACCCGTACAAAAAAAAACTAACCCATGCCCTCACATGTACTTTGATGGTAACACGTTTCTGTACGCTCCCAGGTACCGTAAACCATACCCGTTTGCTAACTCTAACCCTAACCATAACAACAACCCTACCCATTTCCCTAAGCTGTACCCTAATCCTTACCTGTACACTAACACTAATCCATGCACTAACACGTACCCTGACCCTAACACTTTTCCATACCCACTCCTGTACCCTAAATCTTACCATTCACTAACCCTAACCCTATGTCTAAACCTAACCCTAACCCCAACCCTACACCTAACCCTAACACGTACCCTAATCCGAATCCGTACACTAACACTAACCTGTGCCCTAACATGAACCCTGACCCTAACTCGTTTCCATAAGCTCACCTGTACCCTAAATGTTATCTATTCGCTAACCCTAACCCCAACCCTACACCTAAACATAACCCCAACCCTACACCTTTCCCAAACCCATACCCTAATCCTGACCCGTACACTAACACTAACCCGTGCCCTAACACGTACCCTGACCCTAACACTTTTCCGTATCCTCTCCAGTACCCTAAATCTTACCGCTCGCTAAACCTAGCCCTTTCCCTAAACATAACGCTAACACCCACCTTACACCATACACTAACCCATACACTAATCTTACCCAGTACACCAAAATGAAGCAATGCCCTCACATGTACTTTGACACTAACACGTTTCCGTACCCTCCTGTGTACCAACAACCTTACCTGTTCGCTAACACTAACCCTAGGTCTAAGCCTAACACTATCCACAACCCTACAGAAAATCCTAAGCCGTACCCTAATCCTAATCCGTACAATAACACTAACCTGTGCCCTAACACCAAGCCTGACCCTAACTCGTTTCCATATGCTTACCTGTACCCTGAATGTTACCTATTCGCTAACCCTAACCCTAACCCTAAACCTAACCCTAACCCCAATCCTACACCTTACCCTAATCCGTACTGTAATCCTAACCCGTACCCTATACTAATCCGTGCCCTGACACATACATGGACCATAACACTTTTCTGTAACCTCACCTGTACCCTAAACCTTACATTTCGCCAACCCTAACCCTAGCCCTAAAGCTAAGTCTAACTCCATCACTACACCTTACCCTAACACGTATACTAATCTTAACCCGTACACTAACACTGACCCATTCCCGCAAATGTATTTTGACCCTAAAACATTTCCGTACCCTCCCCTGTAACCTAAACCTTACCCGGTCGCTAACCCTAACCCTAGCTCTAAATCTAACCCTAACGCCAACCCTACACCTTACCCTAAACAATACCCTAAACCTAAACCGTACACTGACACTAACCAGTGCCCTGAAACGTACCCTGACCCTAACACTTTTCCATACCGTCACCTGCACGCTAAACCTAATCGTTAGGTAACCCTTACTGTAGACTTAAACCTAACCCTAACACCAACCCTACACCCTATTCTAACCCGTACCCTATATTTAACCCTAACACTAACCCATGCCCTCACACGTACTTTGACACTAAAACGTCTCCATACATTCACATGTACCATAAGCCTTAACCGTTCACTAAACCTATCCCTAACCCTAACGCCAACCCTAACCATTACCCTAACCCATACCCTAATCCTAACCATACATTAACACTAACACGTTTCCTAACACATTACCTGACCCAAACGCTTTTCCGTACCCTCAACTGTACCCTAAAAGTTACCCGTTCACTAACCCTAAGCCTAGCCCTAAACCTAACCCTAACCCCAACCCCACACCTTACCCTAAACTGTACGCTAATCCTGACACGTGCACTGACACTAACAGGTGTCCTAACACATACCCTGACTCTAAAAGTTTTCCGTACCCTCACCTGTACACTAAACCTTACTCGTTCACTAACCGTAACCCTAGCCCTAAACATAACGCTAACACCAACCCTACACCATACCCTAACCCGTACACTAATCTTGACCCGTACACCAAAATTATGCAATGCCATAACACGTACTTTGACACTAACACGTTTCCGTACACTCATGTACCATAAAACTTACCTGTTCGCTAACTCTAACCCTAGCCCTAAACTTAACCCTAACGCCAACCCTACACATTACCCTAACCCGTACCCTAATCCTAACCCATACACTAACACTACCCATGCCCTAACAGGTACCCTGACTGTAACAGTTTTCCGTACACTCACCTGTACCCTAAACCATACCGTTTGCTATCCTTAACCCTAGACCTAAACGTAAAGCTAACCCCATCCCTAAACCTTACCATAACGCATACCCAATCCTAACCAGTACACTAACACTAATCCGTGCCTTAACACTTACCCTGACCCTAACACTGTTCCATACCCACACCTGAACCCTAAACCTTACCATTCACTAACCCTAACCCTAGGTCTAAACCTAACCCTAAACCCCACCCCAACCCTACACCTAACCCTAACATATACCCTAATCCTAATCCTTAAACTAACACTAAGCTGTGCCCTAACACGAACCCTGACCCTAACGCATTTCCATATGCTCACCTGTACTCTAATGTTCCCTATTCGCTAACCCTAACACTAGCCCTAAACCTAAACCTAACCCCAACCCTACACCTTACCCTAACCCATACCCTATTCATAACCCATACACTAACACTAACTCGTGCCCTAACACCTACCCTAACCCTACCCCTAACCCTAACCCTAACACTAACCCTAACACTAACCCTAAACTTTACCATTTGTTAACCATAACCCTAGCCCCAAACCTAAACCTAACTACAACCCTACTCCTTACCCTAACACGTACACTAATCTTAACCCGTACACTAACACTAACCCAATACCGCACATGTACTTTGACAATAAGACATTTCCGTATGCTCAGCTGTAACCTAAACCTTACCCGTTCACTAAACTTAACCCTACCCCTAACACTAACCATAACGCCAACCCTACCAATTACCCTAACCCGTACCCTACTCCTAAACTGTAAACCCACACTAACCCCTGCCCTAACACGTACCCTGACCCTAACACTTTTCCGTAACCTCACCTGTACCCTACACCTTACCGTTCGCTAACCCTAACCCTAGCCCTAAGCCTAGACCAAACCCCAACCGTACACCTTACCCTAACCCGTATGCTAATCCTAAGCCATACACTAACACTGACACGTGTCCTAACACATACACTAACCCTAACACTTTTCTGTACCATCACCTGTACCCTAAACCTGACATTTCGCTAACCCTAACCCTAGCCATAAAGCTAACCCTAACCCCAACCCTAAACCTTACCCAAACCGTACCCTAATCCTAACCAGTATACTAATACTAAGCCATGTCCTGACACGTACCCTGACCCTAACACTTTTCCGTACCCTCACCTGTACCCTAAACCTTACCCATTCGCTAACCCTATCCCTAGCCCTAGCCCTAGCCCTAACACTAACCCCAACCCTACCCCTTACCCTAACCCGTACCCTAATCCCAACCCATACACTAACATTAACCCATGCCCTAACACGTACCCTGACCCTAACACTTTTCCGTATCCTCTCCTGTACCTTAAATCTTACCGTTCGCTAACCCTAACCCTAGCCCTAAACATAACTCTCACACCAACCTCACAGCATACCCTAACCCGTACACTAAAATTAAGCCGTACAAAAAAAACTAACCCATGCCCTCACATGTACTTTGATGGTAACACGTTTCTGTACGCTCCCAGGTACCGTAAACCATACCCGTTTGCTAACTCTAACCCTAACCATAACAACAACCCTACACATTTCCCTAAGCTGTACCCTAATCCTTACCCGTACACTAACACTAATCCATGCACTAACACGTACCCTGACCCTAACACTTTTCCATACCCACTCCTGTACCCTAAATCTTACCATTCACTAACCCTAACCCTATGTCTAAACCTAACCCTAACCCCAACCCTACACCTAACCCTAACACGTACCCTAATCCGAATCCGTACACTAACACTAACCTGTGCCCTAACATGAACCCTGACCCTAACTCGTTTCCATAAGCTCACCTGTACCCTAAATGTTATCTATTCGCTAACCCTAACCCCAACCCTACACCTAAACATAACCCCAACCCTACACCTTTCCCAAACCCATACCCTAATCCTGACCCGTACACTAACACTAACCCGTGCCCTAACACGTACCCTGACCCTAACACTTTTCCGTATCCTCTCCAGTACCCTAAATCTTACCGCTCGCTAAACCTAGCCCTTTCCCTAAACATAACGCTAACACCCACCTTACACCATACACTAACCCATACACTAATCTTACCCAGTACACCAAAATGAAGCAATGCCCTCACATGTACTTTGACACTAACACGTTTCCGTACCCTCCTGTGTACCAACAACCTTACCTGTTCGCTAACACTAACCCTAGGTCTAAGCCTAACACTATCCACAACCCTACAGAAAATCCTAAGCCGTACCCTAATCCTAATCCGTACAATAACACTAACCTGTGCCCTAACACCAAGCCTGACCCTAACTCGTTTCCATATGCTTACCTGTACCCTGAATGTTACCTATTCGCTAACCCTAACCCTAACCCTAAACCTAACCCTAACCCCAATCCTACACCTTACCCTAATCCGTACTGTAATCCTAACCCGTACCCTATACTAATCCGTGCCCTGACACATACATGGACCATAACACTTTTCTGTAACCTCACCTGTACCCTAAACCTTACATTTCGCCAACCCTAACCCTAGCCCTAAAGCTAAGTCTAACTCCATCACTACACCTTACCCTAACACGTATACTAATCTTAACCCGTACACTAACACTGACCCATTCCCGCAAATGTATTTTGACCCTAAAACATTTCCGTACCCTCCCCTGTAACCTAAACCTTACCCGGTCGCTAACCCTAACCCTAGCTCTAAATCTAACCCTAACGCCAACCCTACACCTTACCCTAAACAATACCCTAAACCTAAACCGTACACTGACACTAACCAGTGCCCTGAAACGTACCCTGACCCTAACACTTTTCCATACCGTCACCTGCACGCTAAACCTAATCGTTAGGTAACCCTTACTGTAGACTTAAACCTAACCCTAACACCAACCCTACACCCTATTCTAACCCGTACCCTATATTTAACCCTAACACTAACCCATGCCCTCACACGTACTTTGACACTAAAACGTCTCCATACATTCACATGTACCATAAGCCTTAACCGTTCACTAAACCTATCCCTAACCCTAACGCCAACCCTAACCATTACCCTAACCCATACCCTAATCCTAACCATACATTAACACTAACACGTTTCCTAACACATTACCTGACCCAAACGCTTTTCCGTACCCTCAACTGTACCCTAAAAGTTACCCGTTCACTAACCCTAAGCCTAGCCCTAAACCTAACCCTAACCCCAACCCCACACCTTACCCTAAACTGTACGCTAATCCTGACACGTGCACTGACACTAACAGGTGTCCTAACACATACCCTGACTCTAAAAGTTTTCCGTACCCTCACCTGTACCCTAAACCTTACTCGTTCACTAACCGTAACCCTAGCCCTAAACATAACGCTAACACCAACCCTACACCATACCCTAACCCGTACACTAATCTTGACCCGTACACCAAAATTATGCAATGCCATAACACGTACTTTGACACTAACACGTTTCCGTACACTCATGTACCATAAAACTTACCTGTTCGCTAACTCTAACCCTAGCCCTAAACTTAACCCTAACGCCAACCCTACACATTACCCTAACCCGTACCCTAATCCTAACCCATACACTAACACTACCCATGCCCTAACAGGTACCCTGACTGTAACAGTTTTCCGTACACTCACCTGTACCCTAAACCATACCGTTTGCTATCCTTAACCCTAGACCTAAACGTAAAGCTAACCCCATCCCTAAACCTTACCATAACGCATACCCAATCCTAACCAGTACACTAACACTAATCCGTGCCTTAACACTTACCCTGACCCTAACACTGTTCCATACCCACACCTGAACCCTAAACCTTACCATTCACTAACCCTAACCCTAGGTCTAAACCTAACCCTAAACCCCACCCCAACCCTACACCTAACCCTAACATATACCCTAATCCTTATCCTTAAACTAACACTAAGCTGTGCCCTAACACGAACCCTGACCCTAACGCATTTCCATATGCTCACCTGTACTCTAATGTTCCCTATTCGCTAACCCTAACACTAGCCCTAAACCTAAACCTAACCCCAACCCTACACCTTACCCTAACCCATACCCTATTCATAACCCATACACTAACACTAACTCGTGCCCTAACACCTACCCTAACCCTACCCCTAACCCTAACCCTAACACTAACCCTAACACTAACCCTAAACTTTACCATTTGTTAACCATAACCCTAGCCCCAAACCTAAACCTAACTACAACCCTACTCCTTACCCTAACACGTACACTAATCTTAACCCGTACACTAACACTAACCCAATACCGCACATGTACTTTGACAATAAGACATTTCCGTATGCTCAGCTGTAACCTAAACCTTACCCGTTCACTAAACTTAACCCTACCCCTAACACTAACCATAACGCCAACCCTACCAATTACCCTAACCCGTACCCTAATCCTAAACTGTAAACCCACACTAACCCCTGCCCTAACACGTACCCTGACCCTAACACTTTTCCGTAACCTCACCTGTACCCTACACCTTACCGTTCGCTAACCCTAACCCTAGCCCTAAGCCTAGACCAAACCCCAACCGTACACCTTACCCTAACCCGTATGCTAATCCTAAGCCATACACTAACACTGACACGTGTCCTAACACATACACTAACCCTAACACTTTTCTGTACCATCACCTGTACCCTAAACCTGACATTTCGCTAACCCTAACCCTAGCCATAAAGCTAACCCTAACCCCAACCCTAAACCTTACCCAAACCGTACCCTAATCCTAACCAGTATACTAATACTAAGCCATGTCCTGACACGTACCCTGACCCTAACACTTTTCCGTACCCTCACCTGTACCCTAAACCTTACCCATTCGCTAACCCTATCCCTAGCCCTAGCCCTAGCCCTAACACTAACCCCAACCCTACCCCTTACCCTAACCCGTACCCTAATCCCAACCCATACACTAACATTAACCCATGCCCTAACACGTACCCTGACCCTAACACTTTTCCGTATCCTCTCCTGTACCTTAAATCTTACCGTTCGCTAACCCTAACCCTAGCCCTAAACATAACTCTCACACCAACCTCACAGCATACCCTAACCCGTACACTAAAATTAAGCCGTACAAAAAAAACTAACCCATGCCCTCACATGTACTTTGATGGTAACACGTTTCTGTACGCTCCCAGGTACCGTAAACCATACCCGTTTGCTAACTCTAACCCTAACCATAACAACAACCCTACACATTTCCCTAAGCTGTACCCTAATCCTTACCCGTACACTAACACTAATCCATGCACTAACACGTACCCTGACCCTAACACTTTTCCATACCCACTCCTGTACCCTAAATCTTACCATTCACTAACCCTAACCCTATGTCTAAACCTAACCCTAACCCCAACCCTACACCTAACCCTAACACGTACCCTAATCCGAATCCGTACACTAACACTAACCTGTGCCCTAACATGAACCCTGACCCTAACTCGTTTCCATAAGCTCACCTGTACCCTAAATGTTATCTATTCGCTAACCCTAACCCCAACCCTACACCTAAACATAACCCCAACCCTACACCTTTCCCAAACCCATACCCTAATCCTGACCCGTACACTAACACTAACCCGTGCCCTAACACGTACCCTGACCCTAACACTTTTCCGTATCCTCTCCAGTACCCTAAATCTTACCGCTCGCTAAACCTAGCCCTTTCCCTAAACATAACGCTAACACCCACCTTACACCATACACTAACCCATACACTAATCTTACCCAGTACACCAAAATGAAGCAATGCCCTCACATGTACTTTGACACTAACACGTTTCCGTACCCTCCTGTGTACCAACAACCTTACCTGTTCGCTAACACTAACCCTAGGTCTAAGCCTAACACTATCCACAACCCTACACAAAATCCTAAGCTGTACCCTAATCCTAATCCGTACAATAACACTAACCTGTGCCCTAACACCAAGCCTGACCCTAACTCGTTTCCATATGCTTACCTGTACCCTGAATGTTACCTATTCGCTAACCCTAACCCTAACCCTAAACCTAACCCTAACCCCAATCCTACACCTTACCCTAATCCGTACTGTAATCCTAACCCGTACCCTATACTAATCCATGCCCCGACACATACATGGACCATAACACTTTTCTGTAACCTCACCTGTACCCTAAACCTTACATTTCGCCAACCCTAACCCTAGCCCTAAAGCTAAATCTAACTCCATCACTACACCTTACCCTAACACGTACACTAATCTTAACCCGTACACTAACACTGACCCATTCCCGCAAATGTATTTTGACCCTAAAACATTTCCCTACCCTCCCCTGTAACCTAAACCTTACCCGGTCGCTAACCCTAACCCTAGCTCTAAATCTAACCCTAACGCCAACCCTACACCTTACCCTAAACAATACCCTAAACCTAAAGCGTACACTGACACTAACCAGTGCCCTGAAACGTACCCTGACCCTAACACTTTTCCATACCCTCACCTGCACGCTAAACCTAATCGTTAGGTAACCCTAACAATAGACTTAAACCTAACCCTAACACCAACCCTACACCCTATTCTAACCCGTACCCTATATTTAACCCTAACACTAACCCATGCCCTCACACGTACTTTGACACTAAAACGTCTCCATACACTCACATGTACCATAAGCCTTAACCGTTCACTAAACCTATCCCTAACCCTAACGCCAACCCTAACCATTACCCTAACCCATACCATAATCCTAACAATACATTAACACTAACACGTTTCCTAACACATAACCTGACCCAAATGCTTTTCCGTACACTCAAGTGAACCCTAAAACTTACCCGTTCACTAACCCTAAGCCTAGCCCTAAACCTAACCCTAACCCCAACCCCACACCTTACCCTAAACTGTACGCTAATCCTGACACGTACACTAACACTAACAGGTGTCCTAACACATACCCTGACTCTAAAAGTTTTCCGTACCCTCACCTGTACCCTAAACCTTACTCGTTCACTAACCGTAACCCTAGCCCTAAACATAACGCTAACACCAACCCTACACCATACCCTAACCCGTACACTAATCTTGACCCGTACACCAAAATTATGCAATGCCATCACACGTACTTTGACACTAACACGTTTCCGTACACTCATGTACCATAAAACTTACCTGTTCGCTAACTCTAACCCTAGCCCTAAACTTAACCCTAACGCCAACCATACACATTACCCTAACCCGTACCCTAATCCTAACCCATACACTAACACTACCCATGCCCTAACAGGTACCCTGAGTGTAACAGTTTTCCGTACACTCACCTGTACCCTAAACCATACCGTTTGCTATCCTTAACCCTAGACCTAAACGTAAAGCTAACCCCATCCCTAAACCTTACCATAACGCATACCCAATCCTAACCAGTACACTAACACTAATCCGTGCCTTAACACTTACCCTGACCCTAACACTGTTCCATACCCACACCTGAACCCTAAACCTTACCATTCACTAACCCTAACCCTAGGTCTAAACCTAACCCTAAACCCCACCCCAACCCTACACCTAACCCTAACATGTACACTAATCCTAATCCTTAAACTAACACTAAGCTGTGCCCTAACATGAACCCTGACCGTAACGCGTTTCCATACGCTCACTTGTACTCTAATATTACCTATTCGCTAACCCTAACACTAGACCTAAACCTAAACCTAACCCGAACCCTACACCTTACCCTAACCCATACCCTAATCATAACCCATACACTAACACTAACTCGTGCCCTGACACCTACCCTAACCCTACCCCTAACCCTACCCCTAACACTAACCCTAACACTAACCATAAACTTTACAATTGGGTATCCATAACCCTAGTAACAAACCTAAACCTAACTACAACCCTACTCCTTACCCTAACACGTACACTAATCTTAACCCGTACACTAACACTAACGCAATAACGCACACGCACTTTGACAATAAGACATTTCCGTACACTCAGCTGTAACCTAAACCTTACCCGTTCACTAAACTTAACCCCACCCCTAACACTAACCATAACGCCAACCCTACCAATTACCCTAACCAGTACCCTAATCCTAACCTGTAAACCCACACTAATCCCTGCCCTAACACGTACCCTGACCCTAACACTTTTCCGTAACCTCACCTGTACCATACACCTTACCGTTCGCTAACCCTAACCCTAGCCCTAAACCTAGACCAAGCCCCAACCGTACCCCTTACCCTAACCCGTATGCTAATCCTAAGCCATACACTAATACTGACACGTGTCCTAACACATACACTAACCCTAACACTTTTCTGTACCATCACCTCTACCCTAAACCTGACATTTCGCTAACCCTAACCCTAGCCATAAAGCTAACCCTAACCCCAACCCTAAACCTTACCCAAACCGTACCCTAATCCTAACCAGTATACTAATACTAAGCCATGTCATGACACGTACCCTGACCCTAACACTTTTCCGTACCCTCAACTGTACCCTAAATTTTACCCATTCTATAACCCTAACCCTAGCCCTAGCCCTAGCCCTAACCCTAACCCCAACCCTACACCTTACCCTAACCCGTACCATAATCCCAACCCATACACTAACATTAACCCATGCCCTAACACGTACCCTGACCCTAACACTTTTCCGTATCCTCTCCTGTACCTTAAATCTTACCGTTCGCTAACCCTAACCCTAGCCCTAAACATAACTCTCACACCAACCTCACAGCATACCCTAAGCCATACACTAAACTTAACCCGTACAAAAAAAACTAACCCATGCCCTCACATGTACTTTGATGGTAACACGTTTCTGTACGCTCCCATGTACCGTAAACCATACCCGTTTGCTAACTCTAAGCCTAACCATAACAACAACCCTACCCATTTCCCTAACCTGTACCCTAATCCTTACCCGTACACTAACACTAATCCATGCCCTAACACGTACCCTGACCCTAACACTTTCCCATACCCACTCCTGTACCCTAAATCTTACCATTCACTAACCCTAACCCTATGTCTAAACCTAACCCTAACCCCAACCCTACACCTAACCCTAAAACGTACCCTAATCCGAATCCGTACACTAACACTAACCTGTGCCCTAACATGAACCCTGACCCTAACTCGTTTCCATAAGCTCACCTGTACCCTAAATGTTACCTATTCGCTAACCCTAACCCCAACCCTACACCTAAACATAACCCCAACCCTACACCTTTCCCTAACACATACCCTAATCCTAACCCGTACACGAACACTAACCCGTGCCCTAACACGTACCCTGACCCCAACACTTTTCCGTATCCTCTCCAGTACCCTAAATCTTACCGTTCGCTAAACCTAGCCCTTTCGCTAAACATAACGGTAACTCCAACCTTGCACCGTATCCTAACCCATACACTAATCTTACCGCGTACACCAAAATGAAGCAATGCCCTCACATGTACTTTGACACTAACACGTTTCCGTACCCTCCTGTGTACCGTAAACCTTACCTGTTCGCTAACACTAAACCTAGGTCTAAGCCTAACACTATCCACAACCCTACACAAAATCCTAAGCCGTACCCTAATCCTAATCCGTACAATAACACTAACCTGTGCCCTAACACCAAGCCTGACCCTAACTCGTTTCCATATGCTTACCTGTACCCTGAATATTACCTATTCGCTAACCCTAACCCTAACCCTAAACCTAACCCTAACCCCAATCCTACACCTTACCCTAATCCGTACTGTAATCCTAACCCGTACCCTAATACTAATCCGTGCCCTGACACATACATGGTCCATAACACTTTTCTGTAACGTCACCTGCCCCCTAAACCCTACATTTCGCCAACACTAACCCTAGCCCTAAAGCTAAATCTAACTCCAACCCTACACCTTACCCTAAGACGTACACTAATCTTAACCCGTACACTAACACTGACCCATTCCCGCAAATGTATTTTGACCCTAAAACATTTCCGTACCCTCCCCTGTAACCTAAACCTTACCCGGTCGCTAACCCTAACCCTAGCTCTAAATCTAACCCTAACGCCAACCCTACATCTTACCCTAACCCATACCCTAATCCTAAACCGTACACTAACACTAACCAGTGCCCTGAAACGTACCCTGACCCTAACACTTTTCAATACCCTCACCTGCACGCTAAATGTAATCATTAGGTAACACTAAGTGTAGACTTAAACCTAACCCTAACACCAACGCTACTCCCTATTCTAACCCATACCCTATATTTAACCCCTACACTAACACTAACCCATGCCCTCACACGTACTTTGACACTAAAACGTCTCCATACATTCACATGTACCATAAGCCTTAACCGTTCACTAAACCTTTCCCTAACCCTAACGCCAACCCTAACCATTACCCTAACCCATACCCTAATCCTAACCATACATTAACACTAACACGTTTCCTAACACATAACCTGACCCAAACGCTTTTCCGTACCCTCAACTGTACCCTAAAACTTACCCGTTCACTAACCCTAAGCCTAGCCCTAAACCTAACCCTAACCCCAACCCCACACCTTACCCTAAACTGTACGCTAATCCTGACACGTGCACTGACACTAACAGGTGTCCTAACACATACCCTGACTCTAAAAGTTTTCCGTACCCTCACCTGTACACTAAACCTTACTGGTTCACTAACCGTAAGCCTAGCCCTAAACATAACGCTAACACCAACCCTACACCATACCCTAACCTGTACACTAATCTTGACCCGTACACCAAAATTATGCAATGCCATCACATGTACTTTGACACTAACACGCTTCTGTACACTAGTGTACCATAAAACTTACCTGTTCGCTAACTCTAACCCTAGCCCTAAACTTAACCCTAACGCCAACCCTACACATTACCCTAACACGTAACCTAATCCTAACCCATACACTAACACTACACGTGCCCTAACAAGTACCCTGACTGTAACAGTTTTCCGTACACTCACCTGTACCCTAAACCATACCGTTTGCTATCCTTAACCCTAGACCTAAACGTAAAGCTAACCCCATCCCTAAACCTTACCCTAACGCGTACCCAATCCTAACAAGTACACTAACACTAATCCGTGCCTTAACACTTACCCTGACCCTAACGCTTTTCCATACCCACACCTGAACCCTAAACCTTACCATTCACTAACCCTAACCCTAGGTCTAAACCTAACCCTAAACCCAACCCCAACCCTACACCTAACCCTAACATGTACCCTAATCCTAATCCTTAAACTAACACTAAGCTGTGCCCTAACACGAACCCTGACCCTAACGCGTTTCCATACGCTCACCTGTACTCTAATGTTACCTATTCGCTAACCCTAACACTAGACCTAAACCTAAACCTAACCGCAACCCTACACCTTACCCGAACCCATACCCTAATCATAACCCATACACTAACACTAACTCGTGCCCTAACACCTACCCTAACCCTACCCCTAACCCTAACCCTAACACTAACCCTAACACTAACCCTAAACTTTACCATTTGTTAACCATAACCGTAGCCCCAAACCTAAACCTAACTACAACCCTACTCCTTACCCTAACACGTACACTAATCTTAACCAGTACACTAACACTAACCCAATACCGCACATGTACTTTGACAAAAAGACATTTCCGTATGCTCAGCTGTAACCTAAACCTTACCGTTCACTAAACTTAACCCTACCCCTAACACTAACCATAACGCCAACCTTACCAATTACCCTAATCCGTACCCTAATCCTAACCTGTAAACCCACACTAACCCCTGCCCTAACACGTACCCTGACCCTAACACTTTTCCGTAACCTCACCTGTACCCTACACCTTACCGTTCGCTAACCCTAACCCTAGCCCTAAGCCTAGACCAAACCCCAACCGTACACCTTACCCTAACCCGTATGCTAATCCTAAGCCATACACTAACACTGACACGTGTCCTAACACATACACTAACCCTAACACTTTTCTGTACCATCACCTGTACCCTAAACCTGACATTTCGCTAACCCTAACCCTAGCCATAAAGCTAACCCTAACCCCAACCCTAAACCTTACCCAAACCGTACCCTAATCCTAACCAGTATACTAATACTAAGCCATGTCCTGACACGTACCCTGACCCTAACACTTTTCCGTACCCTCACCTGTACCCTAAACCTTACCCATTCGCTAACCCTATCCCTAGCCCTAGCCCTAGCCCTAACACTAACCCCAACCCTACCCCTTACCCTAACCCGTACCCTAATCCCAACCCATACACTAACATTAACCCATGCCCTAACACGTACCCTGACCCTAACACTTTTCCGTATCCTCTCCTGTACCTTAAATCTTACCGTTCGTTAACCCTAACCCTAGCCCTAAACATAACTCTCACACCAACCTCACAGCATACCCTAACCCGTACACTAAAATTAAGCCGTACAAAAAAAAATAACCCATGCCCTCACATGTACTTTGATGGTAACACGTTTCTGTACGCTCCCAGGTACCGTAAACCATACCCGTTTGCTAACTCTAACCCTAACCATAACAACAACCCTACCCATTTCCCTAAGCTGTACCCTAATCCTTACCCGTACACTAACACTAATCCATGCACTAACACGTACCCTGACCCTAACACTTTTCCATACCCACTCCTGTACCCTAAATCTTACCATTCACTAACCCTAACCCTATGTCTAAACCTAACCCTAACCCCAACCCTACACCTAACCCTAACACGTACCCTAATCCGAATCCGTACACTAACACTAACCTGTGCCCTAACATGAACCCTGACCCTAACTCGTTTCCATAAGCTCACCTGTACCCTAAATGTTATCTATTCGCTAACCCTAACCCCAACCCTACACCTAAACATAACCCCAACCCTACACCTTTCCCAAACCCATACCCTAATCCTGACCCGTACACTAACACTAACCCGTGCCCTAACACGTACCCTGACCCTAACACTTTTCCGTATCCTCTCCAGTACCCTAAATCTTACCGCTCGCTAAACCTAGCCCTTTCCCTAAACATAACGCTAACACCCACCTTACACCATACACTAACCCATACACTAATCTTACCCAGTACACCAAAATGAAGCAATGCCCTCACATGTACTTTGACACTAACACGTTTCCGTACCCTCCTGTGTACCAACAACCTTACCTGTTCGCTAACACTAACCCTAGGTCTAAGCCTAACACTATCCACAACCCTACAGAAAATCCTAAGCTGTACCCTAATCCTAATCCGTACAATAACACTAACCTGTGCCCTAACACCAAGCCTGACCCTAACTCGTTTCCATATGCTTACCTGTACCCTGAATGTTACCTATTCGCTAACCCTAACCCTAACCCTAAACCTAACCCTAACCCCAATCCTACACCTTACCCTAATCCGTACTGTAATGCTAACCCGTACCCTATACTAATCCGTGCCCTGACACATACATGGACCATAACACTTTTCTGTAACCTCACCTGTACCCTAAACCTTACATTTCACCAACCCTAACCCTAGCCCTAAAGCTAAATCTAACTCCATCACTACACCTTACCCTAACACGTACACTAATCTTAACCCGTACACTAACACTGACCCATTCCCGCAAATGTATTTTGACCCTAAAACATTTCCCTACCCTCCCCTGTAACCTAAACCTTACCCGGTCGCTAACCCTAAACCTAGCTCTAAATCTAACCCTAACGCCAACCCTACATCTTACCCTAATCCATACCCTAATCCTAAACCGTACACTAACACTAACCAGTGCCCTGAAACGTACCCTGACCCTAACACTTTTCCATACCCTCACCTGCACGCTAAACATAATCATTAGGTAACACTAAGTGTAGACTTAAACCTAACCCTAACACCAACCCTACTCCCTATTCTAACCCGTACCGTATATTTAACCCCTACACTAACACTAACCCATGCCCTCACACGTACTTTGACACTAAAACGTCTCCATACACTCACATGTACCATAAGCCTTAACCGTTCACTAAACCTATCCCTAACCCTAACGCCAACCCTAACCATTACCCTAACCCATACCCTAATCCTAACAATACATTAACACTAACACGTTTCCTAACACATAACCTGACCCAAATGCTTTTCCGTACCCTCAACTGAACCCTAAAACTTACCCGTTCACTAACCCTAATCCTAGCCCTAAACCTAACCCTAACCCCAACCCCACACCTTACCCTAAACTGTACGCTAATCCTGACACGTACACTAACACTAACAGGTGTCCTAACATATACCGTGACTCTAAAAGTTTTCCGTACCCTCACCTGTACCCTAAACCTTACTCGTTCACTAACCGTAACCCTAGCCCTAAACATAACGCTAACACCAACCCTACACCATACCCTAACCTGTACACTAATCTTGACCCGTACACCAAAATTATGCAATGCCATCACACGTACTTTGACAATAACACGTTTCCGTACACTCATGTACCATAAAACTTACCTGTTCGCTAACTCTAACCCTAGCCCTAAACTTAACCCTAACGCCAACCCTACACATTACCCTAACCCGTACCCTAATCCTAACCCATACACTAACACTACCCATGCCCTAACAGGTACCCTGACTGTAACAGTTTTCCGTACACTCACCTGTACCCTAAACCATACTGTTTGCTATCCTTAACCCTAGACCTAAACGTAAAGCTAACCCCATCCCTAAACCTTACCATAACGCATACCCAATCCTAACCAGTACACTAACACTAATCCGTGCCTTAACACTTACCCTGACCCTAACACTGTTCCATACCCACACCTGAACCCTAAACCTTACCATTCACTAACCCTAACCCTAGGTCTAAACCTAACCCTAAACCCCACCCCAACCCTACACCTAACCCTAACATGTACACTAATCCTAATCCTTAAACTAACACTAAGCTGTGCCCTAACATGAACCCTGACTGTAACGCGTTTCCATATGCTCACTTGTACTCTAATGTTACCTATTCGCTAACCCTAACACTAGACCTAAACCTAAACCTAACCCGAACCCTACACCTTACCCTAACCCATACCCTAATCATAACCCATACACTAACACTAACTCGTGCCCTAACACCTACCCTAACCCTACCCCTAACCCTACCCCTAACACTAACCCTAACACTAACCCTAAACTTTACAATTGGGTATCCATAACCCTAGTCCCGACCCTAAACCTAACTACAACCCTACTCCTTACCCTAACATGTACACTAATCTTAACCCGTACACTAACACTAACGCAATAACGCACACGCACTTTGACAATAAGACATTTCCGTACACTCAGCTGTAACCTAAACCTTACCCGTTCACTAAACTTAACCCCACCCCTAACACTAACCATAACGCCAACCCTACCAATTACCCTAACCAGTACCCTAATCCTAACCTGTAAACCCACACTAACCCCTGCCCTAACACGTACCCAGACCCTAACACTTTTCCGTAACCTCACCTGTACCATACACCTTACCGTTCGCTAACCCTAACCCTAGCCCTAAACCTAGACCAAACCCCAACCGTACACCTTACCCTAACCCGTATGCTAATCCTAAGCCATACACTAACACTGACACGTGTCCTAACACATACACTAACCCTAACACTTTTCTGTACCATCACCTGTCCCCTAAACCTGACATTTCGCTAACCCTAACCCTAGCCATAAAGCTAACCCTAACCCCAACCCTAAACCTTACCCAAACCGTACCTTAATTCTAACCAGTATACTAATACTAAGCCATGTCCTGACACGTACCCTGACCCTAACACTTTTCTGTACCCTCACCTGTACCCTAAACTTTACCCATTCGATAACCCTAACACTAGCCCTAGCCCTAGCCCTAACCCTAACCCCAACCCTACCCCTTACCCTCACCCGTACCCTAATCCCGACCCATACACTAACATTAACCCATGCCCTAACACGTACCCTGACCCTAACACTTTTCCGTATCCTCTCCTGTACCCTAAATCTTACCGTTCGCTAAACCTAACCCTAGCCCTAAACATAACTCTCACACCAACCTCACACCATACCCTAACCCGTACACTAAACTTAACCCGTACAAAAAAACTAACCCATGCCCTCACATTTACTGTGACAGTAACATGTTTCCTTACGCTCCCGTGTACCGTAAACTTTACCCGTTTGCTAACTCTAACCCTAGCCCTAACCCTAACCATAACAACAACCCTACACATTTCCCTAACCTGTACCCTAATCCTTACCGTACACTAACACTAATCAATGCCCTAACACGTACCCTGACCCTAACACTTTTCCATACCCACTCCTGTACCCTAAATCTTACCATTCACTAACCCTAACCCTATGTCTAAACCTAACCCTAACCCCAACCCTACACCTAACCCTAACACGTACCCTAATCCGAATCCGTACACTAACACTAACCTGTGCCCTAACATGAACCCTGACCCTAACTCGTTTCCATAAGCTCACCTGTACCCTAAATGTTACCTATTCGCTAACCCTAACCCCAACCCTACACCTAAACATAACCCCAACCCTACACCTTTCCCTAACCCATACCCTAATCCTGACCCGTACACTAACACTAACCCGTGCCCTAACACGTACCCTGACCCTAACACTTTTCCGTATCCTCTCCAGTACCCTAAATCTTACCGTTCGCTAAACCTAGCCCTTTCCCTAAACATAACGCTAACACCCACCTTACACCATACACTAACCCATACACTAATCTTACCCCGTACACCAAAATGAAGCAATGCCCTCACATGTACTTTGACACTAACACGTTTCTGTACCCTCCTGTGTACCGACAACCTTACCTGTTCGCTAACACTAACCCTAGGTCTAAGCCTAACACTATCCACAACCCTACACAAAATCCTAAGCCGTACCCTAATCCTAATCCGTACAATAACACTAACCTGTGCCCTAACACCAAGCCTGACCCTAACTCGTTTCCATATGCTTACCTGTACCCTGAATGTTACCTATTCGCTAACCCTAACCCTAACCCTAAACCTAACCCTAACCCCAATCCTACACCTTACCCTAATCCGTACTGTAATCCTAACCCGTACCCTATACTAATCCGTGCCCTGACACATACATGGACCATAACACTTTTCTGTAACCTCACTTGTACCCTAAACCTTACATTTCGCCAACCCTAACCCTAGCCCTAAAGCTAAATCTAACTCCATCACTACACCTTACCCTAACACGTATACTAATCTTAACCCGTACACTAACACTGACCCATTCCCGCAAATGTATTTTGACCCTAAAACATTTCCCTACCCTCCCCTGTAACCTAAACCTTACCCGGTCGCTAACCCTAACCCTAGCTCTAAATCTAACCCTAACGCCAACCCTACACCTTACCCTAAACAATACCCTAAACCTAAACCGTACACTGACACTAACCAGTGCCCTGAAACATACCCTGACCCTAACACTTTTCCATACCCTCACCTGCACGCTAAACCTAATCGTTAGGTAACCCTAACTGTAGACTTAAACCTAACCCTAACACCAACCCTACACCCTATTCTAACCCGTACCCTATATTTAACCCTAACACTAACCCATGCCCTCACACGTACTTTGACACTAAAACGTCTCCATACACTCACATGTACCATAAGCCTTAACCGTTCACTAAACCTATCCCTAACCCTAACGCCAACCCTAACCATTACCCTAACCCATACCCTAATCCTAACAATACATTAACACTAACACGTTTCCTAACACATAACCTGACCCAAATGCTTTTCCGTACCCTCAAGTGAACCCTAAAACTTACCCGTTCACTAACCCTAAGCCTAGCCCTAAACCTAACCCTAACCCCAACCCCACACCTTACCCTAAACTGTACGCTAATCCTGACACGTACACTAACACTAACAGGTGTCCTAACACATACCCTGACTCTAAAAGTTTTCCGTACCCTCACCTGTACCCTAAACCTTACTCGTTCACTAACCATAACCCTAGCCCTAAACATAACGCTAACACCAACCCTACACCATACCCTAACCCGTACACTAATCTTGACCCGTACACCAAAATTATGCAATGCCATCACACGTACTTTGACACTAACACGTTTCCGTACACTCATGTACCATAAAACTTACCTGTTCGCTAACTCTAACCCTAGCCCTAAACTTAACCCTAACGCCAACCATACACATTACCCTAACCCGTACCCTAATCCTAACCCATACACTAACACTACCCATGCCCTAACAGGTACCCTGACTGTAACAGTTTTCCGTACACTCACCTGTACCCTAAACCATACCGTTTGCTATCCTTAACCCTAGACCTAAACGTAAAGCTAACCCCATCCCTAAACCTTACCATAACGCATACCCAATCCTAACCAGTACACTAACACTAATCCGTGCCTTAACACTTACCCTGACCCTAACACTGTTCCATACCCACACCTGAACCCTAAACCTTACCATTCACTAACCCTAACCCTAGGTCTAAACCTAACCCTAAACCCCACCCCAACCCTACACCTAACCCTAACATGTACACTAATCCTAATCCTTAAACTAACACTAAGCTGTGCCCTAACATGAACCCTGACCGTAACGCGTTTCCATACGCTCACTTGTACTCTAATATTACCTATTCGCTAACCCTAACACTAGACCTAAACCTAAACCTAACCCGAACCCTACACCTTACCCTAACCCATACCCTAATCATAACCCATACACTAACACTAACTCGTGCCCTAACACCTACCCTAACCCTACCCCTAACCCTACCCCTAACACTAACCCTAACACTAACCATAAACTTTACAATTGGGTATCCATAACCCTAGTAACAAACCTAAACCTAACTACAACCCTACTCCTTACCCTAACACGTACACTAATCTTAACCCGTACACTAACACTAACGCAATAACGCACACGCACTTTGACAATAAGACATTTCCGTACACTCAGCTGTAACCTAAACCTTACCCGTTCACTAAACTTAACCCCACCCCTAACACTAACCATAACGCCAACCCTACCAATTACCCTAACCAGTACCCTAATCCTAACCTGTAAACCCACACTAATCCCTGCCCTAACACGTACCCTGACCCTAACACTTTTCCGTAACCTCACCTGTACCATACACCTTACCGTTCGCTAACCCTAACCCTAGCCCTAAACCTAGACCAAGCCCCAACCGTACCCCTTACCCTAACCCGTATGCTAATCCTAAGCCATACACTAATACTGACACGTGTCCTAACACATACACTAACCCTAACACTTTTCTGTACCATCACCTCTACCCTAAACCTGACATTTCGCTAACCCTAACCCTAGCCATAAAGCTAACCCTAACCCCAACCCTAAACCTTACCCAAACCGTACCCTAATCCTAACCAGTATACTAATACTAAGCCATGTCATGACACGTACCCTGACCCTAACACTTTTCCGTACCCTCAACTGTACCCTAAATTTTACCCATTCTATAACCCTAACCCTAGCCCTAGCCCTAGCCCTAACCCTAACCCCAACCCTACACCTTACCCTAACCCGTACCATAATCCCAACCCATACACTAACATTAACCCATGCCCTAACACGTACCCTGACCCTAACACTTTTCCGTATCCTCTCCTGTACCTTAAATCTTACCGTTCGCTAACCCTAACCCTAGCCCTAAACATAACTCTCACACCAACCTCACAGCATACCCTAAGCCATACACTAAACTTAACCCGTACAAAAAAAACTAACCCATGCCCTCACATGTACTTTGATGGTAACACGTTTCTGTACGCTCCCATGTACCGTAAACCATACCCGTTTGCTAACTCTAAGCCTAACCATAACAACAACCCTACCCATTTCCCTAACCTGTACCCTAATCCTTACCCGTACACTAACACTAATCCATGCCCTAACACGTACCCTGACCCTAACACTTTCCCATACCCACTCCTGTACCCTAAATCTTACCATTCACTAACCCTAACCCTATGTCTAAACCTAACCCTAACCCCAACCCTACACCTAACCCTAAAACGTACCCTAATCCGAATCCGTACACTAACACTAACCTGTGCCCTAACATGAACCCTGACCCTAACTCGTTTCCATAAGCTCACCTGTACCCTAAATGTTACCTATTCGCTAACCCTAACCCCAACCCTACACCTAAACATAACCCCAACCCTACACCTTTCCCTAACACATACCCTAATCCTAACCCGTACACGAACACTAACCCGTGCCCTAACACGTACCCTGACCCCAACACTTTTCCGTATCCTCTCCAGTACCCTAAATCTTACCGTTCGCTAAACCTAGCCCTTTCGCTAAACATAACGGTAACTCCAACCTTGCACCGTATCCTAACCCATACACTAATCTTACCGCGTACACCAAAATGAAGCAATGCCCTCACATGTACTTTGACACTAACACGTTTCCGTACCCTCCTGTGTACCGTAAACCTTACCTGTTCGCTAACACTAAACCTAGGTCTAAGCCTAACACTATCCACAACCCTACACAAAATCCTAAGCCGTACCCTAATCCTAATCCGTACAATAACACTAACCTGTGCCCTAACACCAAGCCTGACCCTAACTCGTTTCCATATGCTTACCTGTACCCTGAATATTACCTATTCGCTAACCCTAACCCTAACCCTAAACCTAACCCTAACCCCAATCCTACACCTTACCCTAATCCGTACTGTAATCCTAACCCGTACCCTAATACTAATCCGTGCCCTGACACATACATGGTCCATAACACTTTTCTGTAACGTCACCTGCCCCCTAAACCCTACATTTCGCCAACACTAACCCTAGCCCTAAAGCTAAATCTAACTCCAACCCTACACCTTACCCTAAGACGTACACTAATCTTAACCCGTACACTAACACTGACCCATTCCCGCAAATGTATTTTGACCCTAAAACATTTCCGTACCCTCCCCTGTAACCTAAACCTTACCCGGTCGCTAACCCTAACCCTAGCTCTAAATCTAACCCTAACGCCAACCCTACATCTTACCCTAACCCATACCCTAATCCTAAACCGTACACTAACACTAACCAGTGCCCTGAAACGTACCCTGACCCTAACACTTTTCAATACCCTCACCTGCACGCTAAATGTAATCATTAGGTAACACTAAGTGTAGACTTAAACCTAACCCTAACACCAACGCTACTCCCTATTCTAACCCATACCCTATATTTAACCCCTACACTAACACTAACCCATGCCCTCACACGTACTTTGACACTAAAACGTCTCCATACATTCACATGTACCATAAGCCTTAACCGTTCACTAAACCTTTCCCTAACCCTAACGCCAACCCTAACCATTACCCTAACCCATACCCTAATCCTAACCATACATTAACACTAACACGTTTCCTAACACATAACCTGACCCAAACGCTTTTCCGTACCCTCAACTGTACCCTAAAACTTACCCGTTCACTAACCCTAAGCCTAGCCCTAAACCTAACCCTAACCCCAACCCCACACCTTACCCTAAACTGTACGCTAATCCTGACACGTGCACTGACACTAACAGGTGTCCTAACACATACCCTGACTCTAAAAGTTTTCCGTACCCTCACCTGTACACTAAACCTTACTGGTTCACTAACCGTAAGCCTAGCCCTAAACATAACGCTAACACCAACCCTACACCATACCCTAACCTGTACACTAATCTTGACCCGTACACCAAAATTATGCAATGCCATCACATGTACTTTGACACTAACACGCTTCTGTACACTAGTGTACCATAAAACTTACCTGTTCGCTAACTCTAACCCTAGCCCTAAACTTAACCCTAACGCCAACCCTACACATTACCCTAACACGTAACCTAATCCTAACCCATACACTAACACTACACGTGCCCTAACAAGTACCCTGACTGTAACAGTTTTCCGTACACTCACCTGTACCCTAAACCATACCGTTTGCTATCCTTAACCCTAGACCTAAACGTAAAGCTAACCCCATCCCTAAACCTTACCCTAACGCGTACCCAATCCTAACAAGTACACTAACACTAATCCGTGCCTTAACACTTACCCTGACCCTAACGCTTTTCCATACCCACACCTGAACCCTAAACCTTACCATTCACTAACCCTAACCCTAGGTCTAAACCTAACCCTAAACCCAACCCCAACCCTACACCTAACCCTAACATGTACCCTAATCCTAATCCTTAAACTAACACTAAGCTGTGCCCTAACACGAACCCTGACCCTAACGCGTTTCCATACGCTCACCTGTACTCTAATGTTACCTATTCGCTAACCCTAACACTAGACCTAAACCTAAACCTAACCGCAACCCTACACCTTACCCGAACCCATACCCTAATCATAACCCATACACTAACACTAACTCGTGCCCTAACACCTACCCTAACCCTACCCCTAACCCTAACCCTAACACTAACCCTAACACTAACCCTAAACTTTACCATTTGTTAACCATAACCGTAGCCCCAAACCTAAACCTAACTACAACCCTACTCCTTACCCTAACACGTACACTAATCTTAACCAGTACACTAACACTAACCCAATACCGCACATGTACTTTGACAAAAAGACATTTCCGTATGCTCAGCTGTAACCTAAACCTTACCGTTCACTAAACTTAACCCTACCCCTAACACTAACCATAACGCCAACCCTACCAATTACCCTAATCCGTACCCTAATCCTAACCTGTAAACCCACACTAACCCCTGCCCTAACACGTACCCTGACCCTAACACTTTTCCGTAACCTCACCTGTACCCTACACCTTACCGTTCGCTAACCCTAACCCTAGCCCTAAGCCTAGACCAAACCCCAACCGTACACCTTACCCTAACCCGTATGCTAATCCTAAGCCATACACTAACACTGACACGTGTCCTAACACATACACTAACCCTAACACTTTTCTGTACCATCACCTGTACCCTAAACCTGACATTTCGCTAACCCTAACCCTAGCCATAAAGCTAACCCTAACCCCAACCCTAAACCTTACCCAAACCGTACCCTAATCCTAACCAGTATACTAATACTAAGCCATGTCCTGACACGTACCCTGACCCTAACACTTTTCCGTACCCTCACCTGTACCCTAAACCTTACCCATTCGCTAACCCTATCCCTAGCCCTAGCCCTAGCCCTAACACTAACCCCAACCCTACCCCTTACCCTAACCCGTACCCTAATCCCAACCCATACACTAACATTAACCCATGCCCTAACACGTACCCTGACCCTAACACTTTTCCGTATCCTCTCCTGTACCTTAAATCTTACCGTTCGCTAACCCTAACCCTAGCCCTAAACATAACTCTCACACCAACCTCACAGCATACCCTAACCCGTACACTAAAATTAAGCCGTACAAAAAAAAATAACCCATGCCCTCACATGTACTTTGATGGTAACACGTTTCTGTACGCTCCCAGGTACCGTAAACCATACCCGTTTGCTAACTCTAACCCTAACCATAACAACAACCCTACCCATTTCCCTAAGCTGTACCCTAATCCTTACCCGTACACTAACACTAATCCATGCACTAACACGTACCCTGACCCTAACACTTTTCCATACCCACTCCTGTACCCTAAATCTTACCATTCACTAACCCTAACCCTATGTCTAAACCTAACCCTAACCCCAACCCTACACCTAACCCTAACACGTACCCTAATCCGAATCCGTACACTAACACTAACCTGTGCCCTAACATGAACCCTGACCCTAACTCGTTTCCATAAGCTCACCTGTACCCTAAATGTTATCTATTCGCTAACCCTAACCCCAACCCTACACCTAAACATAACCCCAACCCTACACCTTTCCCAAACCCATACCCTAATCCTGACCCGTACACTAACACTAACCCGTGCCCTAACACGTACCCTGACCCTAACACTTTTCCGTATCCTCTCCAGTACCCTAAATCTTACCGCTCGCTAAACCTAGCCCTTTCCCTAAACATAACGCTAACACCCACCTTACACCATACACTAACCCATACACTAATCTTACCCAGTACACCAAAATGAAGCAATGCCCTCACATGTACTTTGACACTAACACGTTTCCGTACCCTCCTGTGTACCAACAACCTTACCTGTTCGCTAACACTAACCCTAGGTCTAAGCCTAACACTATCCACAACCCTACAGAAAATCCTAAGCTGTACCCTAATCCTAATCCGTACAATAACACTAACCTGTGCCCTAACACCAAGCCTGACCCTAACTCGTTTCCATATGCTTACCTGTACCCTGAATGTTACCTATTCGCTAACCCTAACCCTAACCCTAAACCTAACCCTAACCCCAATCCTACACCTTACCCTAATCCGTACTGTAATCCTAACCCGTACCCTATACTAATCCGTGCCCTGACACATACATGGACCATAACACTTTTCTGTAACCTCACCTGTACCCTAAACCTTACATTTCACCAACCCTAACCCTAGCCCTAAAGCTAAATCTAACTCCATCACTACACCTTACCCTAACACGTACACTAATCTTAACCCGTACACTAACACTGACCCATTCCCGCAAATGTATTTTGACCCTAAAACATTTCCCTACCCTCCCCTGTAACCTAAACCTTACCCGGTCGCTAACCCTAAACCTAGCTCTAAATCTAACCCTAACGCCAACCCTACATCTTACCCTAATCCATACCCTAATCCTAAACCGTACACTAACACTAACCAGTGCCCTGAAACGTACCCTGACCCTAACACTTTTCCATACCCTCACCTGCACGCTAAACATAATCATTAGGTAACACTAAGTGTAGACTTAAACCTAACCCTAACACCAACCCTACTCCCTATTCTAACCCGTACCGTATATTTAACCCCTACACTAACACTAACCCATGCCCTCACACGTACTTTGACACTAAAACGTCTCCATACACTCACATGTACCATAAGCCTTAACCGTTCACTAAACCTATCCCTAACCCTAACGCCAACCCTAACCATTACCCTAACCCATACCCTAATCCTAACAATACATTAACACTAACACGTTTCCTAACACATAACCTGACCCAAATGCTTTTCCGTACCCTCAACTGAACCCTAAAACTTACCCGTTCACTAACCCTAATCCTAGCCCTAAACCTAACCCTAACCCCAACCCCACACCTTACCCTAAACTGTACGCTAATCCTGACACGTACACTAACACTAACAGGTGTCCTAACATATACCGTGACTCTAAAAGTTTTCCGTACCCTCACCTGTACCCTAAACCTTACTCATTCACTAACCGTAACCCTAGCCCTAAACATAACGCTAACACCAACCCTACACCATACCCTAACCTGTACACTAATCTTGACCCGTACACCAAAATTATGCAATGCCATCACACGTACTTTGACAATAACACGTTTCCGTACACTCATGTACCATAAAACTTACCTGTTCGCTAACTCTAACCCTAGCCCTAAACTTAACCCTAACGCCAACCCTACACATTACCCTAACCCGTACCCTAATCCTAACCCATACACTAACACTACCCATGCCCTAACAGGTACCCTGACTGTAACAGTTTTCCGTACACTCACCTGTACCCTAAACCATACTGTTTGCTATCCTTAACCCTAGACCTAAACGTAAAGCTAACCCCATCCCTAAACCTTACCATAACGCATACCCAATCCTAACCAGTACACTAACACTAATCCGTGCCTTAACACTTACCCTGACCCTAACACTGTTCCATACCCACACCTGAACCCTAAACCTTACCATTCACTAACCCTAACCCTAGGTCTAAACCTAACCCTAAACCCCACCCCAACCCTACACCTAACCCTAACATGTACACTAATCCTAATCCTTAAACTAACACTAAGCTGTGCCCTAACATGACCCTGACTGTAACGCGTTTCCATATGCTCACTTGTACTCTAATGTTACCTATTCGCTAACCCTAACACTAGACCTAAACCTAAACCTAACCCGAACCCTACACCTTACCCTAACCCATACCCTAATCATAACCCATACACTAACACTAACTCGTGCCCTAACACCTACCCTAACCCTACCCCTAACCCTACCCCTAACACTAACCCTAACACTAACCCTAAACTTTACAATTGGGTATCCATAACCCTAGTCCCGACCCTAAACCTAACTACAACCCTACTCCTTACCCTAACATGTACACTAATCTTAACCCGTACACTAACACTAACGCAATAACGCACACGCACTTTGACAATAAGACATTTCCGTACACTCAGCTGTAACCTAAACCTTACCCGTTCACTAAACTTAACCCCACCCCTAACACTAACCATAACGCCAACCCTACCAATTACCCTAACCAGTACCCTAATCCTAGCCTGTAAACCCACACTAACCCCTGCCCTAACACGTACCCAGACCCTAACACTTTTCCGTAACCTCACCTGTACCATACACCTTACCGTTCGCTAACCCTAACCCTAGCCCTAAACCTAGACCAAACCCCAACCGTACACCTTACCCTAACCCGTATGCTAATCCTAAGCCATACACTAACACTGACACGTGTCCTAACACATACACTAACCCTAACACTTTTCTGTACCATCACCTGTCCCCTAAACCTGACATTTCGCTAACCCTAACCCTAGCCATAAAGCTAACCCTAACCCCAACCCTAAACCTTACCCAAACCGTACCTTAATTCTAACCAGTATACTAATACTAAGCCATGTCCTGACACGTACCCTGACCCTAACACTTTTCTGTACCCTCACCTGTACCCTAAACTTTACCCATTCGATAACCCTAACACTAGCCCTAGCCCTAGCCCTAACCCTAACCCCAACCCTACCCCTTACCCTCACCCGTACCCTAATCCCGACCCATACACTAACATTAACCCATGCCCTAACACGTACCCTGACCCTAACACTTTTCCGTATCCTCTCCTGTACCCTAAATCTTACCGTTCGCTAAACCTAACCCTAGCCCTAAACATAACTCTCACACCAACCTCACACCATACCCTAACCCGTACACTAAACTTAACCCGTACAAAAAAACTAACCCATGCCCTCACATTTACTGTGACAGTAACATGTTTCCTTACGCTCCCGTGTACCGTAAACTTTACCCGTTTGCTAACTCTAACCCTAGCCCTAACCCTAACCATAACAACAACCCTACACATTTCCCTAACCTGTACCCTAATCCTTACCGTACACTAACACTAATCAATGCCCTAACACGTACCCTGACCCTAACACTTTTCCATACCCACTCCTGTACCCTAAATCTTACCATTCACTAACCCTAACCCTATGTCTAAACCTAACCCTAACCCCAACCCTACACCTAACCCTAACACGTACCCTAATCCGAATCCGTACACTAACACTAACCTGTGCCCTAACATGAACCCTGACCCTAACTCGTTTCCATAAGCTCACCTGTACCCTAAATGTTACCTATTCGCTAACCCTAACCCCAACCCTACACCTAAACATAACCCCAACCCTACACCTTTCCCTAACCCATACCCTAATCCTGACCCGTACACTAACACTAACCCGTGCCCTAACACGTACCCTGACCCTAACACTTTTCCGTATCCTCTCCAGTACCCTAAATCTTACCGTTCGCTAAACCTAGCCCTTTCCCTAAACATAACGCTAACACCCACCTTACACCATACACTAACCCATACACTAATCTTACCCCGTACACCAAAATGAAGCAATGCCCTCACATGTACTTTGACACTAACACGTTTCTGTACCCTCCTGTGTACCGACAACCTTACCTGTTCGCTAACACTAACCCTAGGTCTAAGCCTAACACTATCCACAACCCTACACAAAATCCTAAGCCGTACCCTAATCCTAATCCGTACAATAACACTAACCTGTGCCCTAACACCAAGCCTGACCCTAACTCGTTTCCATATGCTTACCTGTACCCTGAATGTTACCTATTCGCTAACCCTAACCCTAACCCTAAACCTAACCCTAACCCCAATCCTACACCTTACCCTAATCCGTACTGTAATCCTAACCCGTACCCTATACTAATCCGTGCCCTGACACATACATGGACCATAACACTTTTCTGTAACCTCACCTGTACCCTAAACCTTATATTTCGCCAACCCTAACCCTAGCCCTAAAGCTAAATCTAACTCCATCACTACACCTTACCCTAACACGTATACTAATCTTAACCCGTACACTAACACTGACCCATTCCCGCAAATGTATTTTGACCCTAAAACATTTCCCTACCCTCCCCTGTAACCTAAACCTTACCCGGTCGCTAACCCTAACCCTAGCTCTAAATCTAACCCTAACGCCAACCCTACACCTTACCCTAAACAATACCCTAAACCTAAACCGTACACTGACACTAACCAGTGCCCTGAAACATACCCTGACCCTAACACTTTTCCATACCCTCACCTGCACGTTAAACCTAATCGTTAGGTAACCCTAACTGTAGACTTAAACCTAACCCTAACACCAACCCTACACCCTATTCTAACCCGTACCCTATATTTAACCCTAACACTAACCCATGCCCTCACACGTACTTTGACACTAAAACGTCTCCATACACTCACATGTACCATAAGCCTTAACCGTTCACTAAACCTATCCCTAACCCTAACGCCAACCCTAACCATTACCCTAACCCATACCCTAATCCTAACAATACATTAACACTAACACGTTTCCTAACACATAACCTGACCCAAATGCTTTTCCGTACCCTCAACTGAACCCTAAAACTTACCCGTTCACTAACCCTAAGCCTAGCCCTAAACCTAACCCTAACCCCAACCCCACACCTTACCCTAAACTGTACGCTAATCCTGACACGTACACTAACACTAACAGGTGTCCTAACACATACCCTGACTCTAAAAGTTTTCCGTACCCTCACCTGTACCCTAAACCTTACTCGTTCACTAACCGTAACCCTAGCCCTAAACATAACGCTAACACCAACCCTACACCATACCCTAACCCGTACACTAATCTTGACCCGTACACCAAAATTATGCAATGCCATCACACGTACTTTGACACTAACACGTTTCCGTACACTCATGTACCATAAAACTTACCTGTTCGCTAACTCTAACCCTAGCCCTAAACTTAACCCTAACGCCAACCCTACACATTACCCTAACCCGTACCCTAATCCTAACCCATACACTAACACTACCCATGCCCTAACAGGTACCCTGACTGTAACAGTTTTCCGTACACTCACCTGTACCCTAAACCATACCGTTTGCTATCCTTAACCCTAGACCTAAACGTAAAGCTAACCCCATCCCTAAACTTTACCATAACGCATACCCAATCCTAACCAGTACACTAACACTAATCCGTGCCTTAACACTTACCCTGACCCTAACACTGTTCCATACCCACACCTGAACCCTAAACCTTACCATTCACTAACCCTAACCCTAGGTCTAAACCTAACCCTAAACCCCACCCCAACCCTACACCTAACATGTATACTAATCCTAATCCTTAAACTAACACTAAGCTGTGCCCTAACATGAACCCTGACCGTAACGCGTTTCCATACGCTCACTTGTACTCTAATGTTACCTATTCGCTCACCCTAACACTAGACCTAAACCTAAACCTAACCCGAACCCTACACCTTACCCTAACCCATACCCTAATCATAACCCATACACTAACACTAACTCGTGCCCTAACACCTACCCTAAACTTACCCCTAACCCTACCCCTAACACTAACCCTAACACTAACCCTAAACTTTACAATTGGGTATCCATAACCCTAGTCCCAAACCTAAACCTAACTACAACCCTACACCTTACCCTAACACGTACACTAATCTTAACCCGTACACTAACACTAACGCAATAACGCACACGCACTTTGACAATAAGACATTTCCGTACACTCAGCTGTAACCTAAACCTTACCCGTTCACTAAACTTAACCCCACCCCTAACACTAACCATAACGCCAACCCTACCAATTACCCTAACCAGTACCCTAATCCTAACCTGTAAACCCACACTAACCCCTGCCCTAACACGTACCCTGACCCTACCACTTTTCCGTAACCTCACCTGTACCATACACCTTACCGTTCGCTAACCCTAACCCTAGCCCTAAACCTAGACCAAACCCCAACCGTACACCTTACCCTAACCCGTATGCTAATCCTAAGCCATACACTAACACTGACACCTGTCCTAACACATACACTAACCCTAACACTTTTCTGTACCATCACCTGTACCCTAAACCTGACATTTCGCTAAACCTAACCCTAGCCATAAAGCTAACCCTAACCCCAACCCTAAACCTTACCCAAACCGTACCCTAATCCTAACCAGTATACTAATACTAAGCCAGGTCCTGACACGTACCCTGAACCTAACACTTTTCCGTATCCTCTCCTGTACCCTAAATCTTACCGTTCGCTAACCCTAACCCTAGCCCTTAACATAACTCTCACACCAACCTCACAGCATACCCTAACCCGTACACTAAACTTAACCCGTACAAAAAAACTAACCCATGCCCTCACATGTGCTGTGACGGTAACATGTTTCCATACGCTCCCGTGTACCATAAACCTTACCAGTTTGCTAACTCTAACCCTAGCCCTAACCCTAACCATAACAACAACCCTAAACATTTCACTAACCTGTACCCTAATCCTTACCCGTACACTAACACTAACCCGTGCCCTAACACGTACCCTGACCCTAACACTTTTCCGTATCCTCTCCAGTACCCTAAATCTTACCGTTCGCTAAACCTAGCGCTTTCCCTAAATATAACGGTAACACCAACCTTGCACCGTATCCTAACCCATACACTAATCTTACCCCGTACACCAAAATTAAGCAATGCCCTCACATGTACTTTGACACTAACACGTTTCCGTACACTCCTGTGTACCGTAAACCTTACCTGTTCGCTAACACTAACCCTAGGTCTAAGCCTAAAACTATCCACAACCCTACACAAAATCCTAACCCGTACCCTAATCCTAATCCGTACAATAACACTAACCTGTGCCCTAACACCAAGCCTGACCCTAACTCGTTTCCATATGCTTACCTGTACCCTGAATATTACCTATTCGCTAACCCTAACCCTAACCCTAAACCTAACCCTAACCCCAATCCTACACCTTACCCTAATCCGTACTGTAATCCTAACCCGTACCCTAATACTAATCCGTGCCCTGACACATACATGGACCATAACACTTTTCGGTAACCTCACCTGCACCCTAAACCTTACATTTCGCCAACACTAACCCTAGCCCTAAAGCTAAATCTAATTCCAACCCTACACCTTACCCTAACACGTACACTACTCTTAACCCGTACACTAACACTGACCCATTCCCGCAAATGTATTTTGACCCTAAAACATTTCCGTACCCTCCCCTGTAACCTAAACCTTACCCGGTCGCTAACCCTAACCCTAGCTCTAAATCTAATCCTAACGCCAACCCTACATCTTACCCTAACCCATACCCTAATCCTAAACCGTACACTAACACTAACCAGTGCCCTGAAACGTACCCTGACCCTAACACTTTTCCATACCTTCACCTGCACGCTAAACGTAATCATTAGGTAACACTAAGTGTAGACTTAAACCTAACCCTAACACCAACCCTACTCCCTCTTCTAACCCGTACCCTATATTTAACCCCTACACTAACACTAACCCATGCCCTCACACGTACTTTGACACTAAAACGTCTCCATACATTCACATGTACCATAAGCCTTAACCGTTCACTAAACCTATCCCTAACCCTAACGCCAAGCCTAACCATTACCCTAACCCATACCCTAATCCTAACCATACATTAACACTAACACGTTTCCTAACACATAACCTGACACAAACGCTTTTCCGTACCCTCAACTGTACCCTAAAACTTACCCGTTCACTAACCCTAAGCCTAGCCCTAAACCTAACCCTAACCCCAACCCCACACCTTACCCTAAACTGTACGCTAATCCTGACACGAACACTAACACTAACAGGTGTCCTAACACATACCCTGACTCTAAAAGTTTTCCGTACCCTCACCTGTACCCTAAACCTTACTGGTTCACTAACCATAACCCTAGCCCTAAACATAACGCTAACACCAACCCTACACCATACCCTAACCTGTACACTAATCTTGACCCGTACACCAAAATTATGCAATGCCATCACATGTACTTTGAAACTAACACGTTTCTGTACACTAGTGTACCATAAAACTTACCTGTTCGCTAACTCTAACCCTAGCCCTAAACTTAATCCTAACGCCAACCCTAAACATTACCCTAACACGTAACCTAATCCTAACCCATACACTAACACTACACGTGCCCTAACAAGTACCCTGACTGTAACAGTTTTCCGTACACTCACCTGTACCCTAAACCATACCGTTGGCTATCCTTAACTCTAGACCTAAACGTAAAGCTAACCCCATCCCTAAACCTTACCCTAACGTGTACCCAATCCTAACAAGTACACTAACACTAATCCGTGCCTTAACACTTACCCTGACCCTAACGCTTTTCCATACCCACACCTGAACCCTAAACCTTACCATTCACTAACCCTAACCCTAGGTCTAAACCTAACCCTAAACCCAACCCCAACCCCACACCGAACCATAACATGTACCCTAATCCTAATCCTTAAACTAACACTAAGCTGTGCCCTAACACGAACCCTGACCCTAACGCGTTTTCATACGCTCACCTGTACTCTAATGTTACCTATTCGCTAACCCTAACACTAGCCCTAAACCTAAACTTAACCCCAACCCTACACCTTACCCTAACCTATACCCTAATCATAACCCATACACTAACACTAACTCGTGCCCTAACACCTACCCTAACCCTACCCCTAACCCTAACCCTAACACTAACCCTAACACTAACCCTAAACTTTACCATTTGTTAACCATAACCCTAGCCCCAAACCTAAACCTAACTACAACCCTACTCCTTACCCTAACACGTACACTAATCTTAACCCGTACACTAACACTAACCCAATACCGCACATGTACTTTGACAATAAGACATTTCCGTATGCTCAGCTGTAACCTAAACCTTACCCGTTCACTAAACTTAACCCTACCCCTAACACTAACCATAACGCCAACCCTACCAATTACCCTAACCCGTACCCTAATCCTAACCTGTAAACCCACACTAACCCCTGCCCTAACACGTACCCTGACCCTAACACTTTTCCGTAACCTCACCTGTACCCTACACCTTACCGTTCACTAACCCTAACCCTAGCCCTAAGCCTAGACCAAACCCCAACCGTACACCTTACCCTAACCCGTATGCTAATCCTAAGCCATACACTAACACTGACACGTGTCCTAACACATACACTAACCATAACACTTTTCTGTACCATTACCTGTACCCTAAACCTGACATTTCGCTAACCCTAACCCTAGCCATAAAGCTAACCCTAACCCCAACCCTAAACCTTACCCAAACCGTACCATAATTCTAACCAGTATACTAATACTAAGCCATGTCCTGACACGTACCCTGACCCTAACACTTTTCCGTACCCTCACCTGTACCCTAAACCTTACCCATTCGCTAACCCTATCCCTAACCCTAGCCCTAGCCCTAACACTAACCCCAACCCTACACCTTACCCTAACCCGTACCCTAATCCCAACCCATACACTAACATTAACCCATGCCCTAACACGTACCCTGACCCTAACACTTTTCCGTATCCTCTCCTGTACCTTAAATCTTACCGTTCGCTAACCCTAACCCTAGCCCTAAACATAACTCTCACACCAACCTCACAGCATACCCTAACCCGTACACTAAACTTAACCCGTACAAAAAAACTAACCCATGCCCTCACATGTACTTTGATGGTAACACGTTTCCGTACGCTCCCGTGTACCGTAAACCATACGCGTTTTCTAACTCTAACCCTAACCATAACAACAACCCTACCCATTTCCCTAACCTGTACCCTAATCCTTACCCGTACACTAACACTAATCCATGCCCTAACACGTACCCTGACCCTAACACTTTTCCATACCCACTCCTGTACCCTAAATCTTACCATTCACTAACCCTAACCCTATGTCTAAACCTAACCCTAACCCCAACACTACACCTAACCCTAACACGTACCCTAATCCGAATCCGTACACTAACACTAACCTGTGCCCTAACATGAACCCTGACCCTAACTCGTTTCCATAAGCTCACCTGTACCCTAAATGTTACCTATTCGCTAACCCTAACCCCAACCCTACACCTAAACATAACCCGAACCCTACACCTTTCCCTAACACATACCCTAATCCTAACCCGTACACTAACACTAACCCGTGCCCTAACACGTACCCTGACCCTAACACTTTTCCGTATCCTCTCCAGTACCCTAAATCTTACCGTTCGCTAAACCTAGCCCTTTCCCTAAACATAACGCTAACACCCACCTTACACCATACACTAACCCATACACTAATCTTACCCCGTACAACAAAATGTAGCAATGCCCTCACATGTACTTTGACACTAACACGTTTCCGTACCCTCCTGTGTACCGACAACCTTACCTGTTCGCTAACACTAACCCTAGGTCTAAGCCTAACACTATCCACAATCCTACACAAAATCCTAAGCCGTACCCTAATCCTAATCCGTACAATAACACTAACCTGTGCCCTAACACCAAGCCTGACCCTAACTTGTTTCCATATGCTTACCTGTACCCTGAATGTTACCTATTCGCTAACCCTAACCCTAATCCTAAACCTAACCCTAACCCCAATCCTACACCTTACCCTAATCTGTACTGTAATCCTAACCCGTACCCTATACTAATCCATGCCCTGACACATACATGGACCATAACACTTTTCTGTAACCTCACCTGTACCCTAAACCTTACATTTCGCCAACCCTAACCCTAGCCCTAAAGCTAAATCTAACTCCAACCCTACACCTTACCCTAACACGTACACTAATCTTAACCCGTACACTAACACTGACCCATTCCCGCAAATGTATTTTGACCGTAAAACATTTCCGTACCCTCCCCTCTAACCTAAACCTTACCCGGTCGCTAACCCTAACCCTAGCTCTAAATCTAAACCTAACGCCACCCTACACCTTACCCTAAACAATAACCTAAACCTAAACCGTACACTGACACTAACCAGTGCCCTGAAACGTACCCTGACCCTAACACTTTTCCATACCCTCACCTGCACGCTAAACCTAATCGTTAGGTAACCCTAACTATAGACTTAAACCTAACCCTAACACCAACCCTACACCCTATTCTAACCCGTAGCCTATATTTAACCCTAACACTAACCCATGCCCTCACACGTACTTTGACACTAAAACGTCTCCATACACTCACATGTACCATAAGCCTTAACCGTTCACTAAACCTATCCCTAACCCTAACGCCAACCCTAACCATTACCCTAACCCATACCCTAATCCTAACAATACATTAACACTAACACGTTTCCTAACACATAACCTGACCCAAATGCTTTTCCGTACCCTCCACTGTACCCTAAAACTTACCCGTTCACTAACCCTAAGCCTAGCCCTAAACCTAACCCTAACCCCAACCCCACACCTTACCCTAAACTGTACGCTAATCCTGACACGTACACTGACACTAACAGGTGTCCTAACACATACCCTGACTCTAAAAGGTTTCCGTACCCTCACCTGTACCCTGAACCTTACTGGTTCACTAACCGTAACCCTAGCCCTAAACATAACACTAACACCAACCCTACACCATACCCTAACCCGTACACTAATCTTGACCCGTACACCAAAATTATGCAATGCCATCACACGTACTTTGACACTAACACGTTTCCGTACACTCATGTACCATAAAACTTACCTGTTCGCTAACTCTAACCCTAGCCCTAAACTTAACCCTAACGCCAACCCTACACATTACCCTAACCCGTACCCTAATCCTAACCCATACACTAACACTACACGTGCCCTAACAGGTACCCTGACCATAACAGTTTTCCGTACACTCACCTGTACCCTAAACCATACCGTTTGCTATCCTTAACCCTAGACCTAAACGTAAAGCTAACCCCATCCCTAAACCTTACCCTAACGCGTACCCAGTCCTAACCAGTACACTAACACTAATCCGTGACTTAACACTTACCCTGACCCTAACACTTTTCCATACCCACACCTGAACCCTAAACCTTACCATTCACTAACCCTAACCCTAGGTCTAAACCTAACCCTAAACGCAACCCCAACCCTACACCTAACCCTAACATGTACCGTAATCCTAATCCTTAAACTAACACTAAGCTGTGCCCTAACACGAACCCTGGCCCTAACGCATTTCCATACGCTCACCTGTACTCTAATGTTAACTATTCGCTAACCCTAACATTAGCCCTAAACCTAGACCAAACCCCAACCGTACACCTTACCCTAACCCGTATGCTAATCCTAAGCCATACACTAACACTGACACGTGTCCTAACACATACACTAACCCTAACACTTTTCTGTACCATCACCTGTACCCTAAACCTGACATTTCGCTAACCCTAACCCTAGCCATAAAGCTAACCCTAACCCCAACCCTAAACCTTACCCAAACCGTACCCTAATCCTAACCAGTATACTAATACTAAGCCATGTCCTGACACGTACCCTGACACTAACACTTTTCTGTACCCTCACCTGTACCCTAAACTTTACCCATTCGATAACCCTAACCCTAGCCCTAGCCCTAGCCCTAACCCTAACCCCAACCCTACCCCTTACCCTCACCCGTACCCTAATCCCGACCCATACACTAACATTAACCCATGCCCTAACACGTACCCTGACCCTAACACTTTTCCGTATCCTCTCCTGTACCCTAAATCTTACCGTTCGCTAACCCTAACCCTAGCCCTAAACATAACTCTCACACCAACCTCACACCATACCCTAACCCGTACACTAAACTTAACCCGTACAAAAAAACTAACCCATGCCCTCACATGTACTGTGGCGGTAACATGTTTCCGTACGCTCCCGTGTACCGTAAACTTTACCCGTTTGCTAACTCTAACCCTAGCCCTAACCCTAACCATAACAACAACCCTACACATTTCCCTAACCTGTACCCTAATCCTTACCGTACACTAACACTAATCAATGCCCTAACACGTACCCTGACCCTAACACTTTTCCATACCCACTCCTGTACCCTAAATCTTACCATTCACTAACCCTAACCCTATGTCTAAACCTAACCCTAACCCCAACCCTACACCTAACCCTAACACGTACCCTAATCCGAATCCGTACACTAACACTAACCTGTGCCCTAACATGAACCCTGACCCTAACTCGTTTCCATAAGCTCACCTGTACCCTAAATGTTACCTATTCGCTAACCCTAACCCCAACCCTACACCTAAACATAACCCCAACCCTACACCTTTCCCTAACCCATACCCTAATCCTGACCCGTACACTAACACTAACCCGTGCCCTAACACGTACCCTGACCCTAACACTTTTCCGTATCCTCTCCAGTACCCTAAATCTTACCGTTCGCTAAACCTAGCCCTTTCCCTAAACATAACGCTAACACCCACCTTACACCATACACTAACCCATACACTAATCTTACCCCGTACACCAAAATGAAGCAATGCCCTCACATGTACTTTGACACTAACACGTTTCTGTACCCTCCTGTGTACCGACAACCTTACCTGTTCGCTAACACTAACCCTAGGTCTAAGCCTAACACTATCCACAACCCTACACAAAATCCTAAGCCGTACCCTAATCCTAATCCGTACAATAACACTAACCTGTGCCCTAACACCAAGCCTGACCCTAACTCGTTTCCATATGCTTACCTGTACCCTGAATGTTACCTATTCGCTAACCCTAACCCTAACCCTAAACCTAACCCTAACCCCAATCCTACACCTTACCCTAATCCGTACTGTAATCCTAACCCGTACCCTATACTAATCCGTGCCCTGACACATACATGGACCATAACACTTTTCTGTAACCTCACCTGTACCCTAAACCTTACATTTCGCCAACCCTAACCCTAGCCCTAAAGCTAAATCTAACTCCATCACTACACCTTACCCTAACACGTATACTAATCTTAACCCGTACACTAACACTGACCCATTCCCGCAAATGTATTTTGACCCTAAAACATTTCCCTACCCTCCCCTGTAACCTAAACCTTACCCGGTCGCTAACCCTAACCGTAGATCTAAATCTAACCCTAACGCCAACCCTACACCTTACCCTAAACAATACCCTAAACCTAAACCGTACACTGACACTAACCAGTGCCCTGAAACATACCCTGACCCTAACACTTTTCCATACCCTCACCTGCACGCTAAACCTAATCGTTAGGTAACCCTAACTGTAGACTTAAACCTAACCCTAACACCAACCCTACACCCTATTCTAACCCGTACCCTATATTTAACCCTAACACTAACCCATGCCCTCACACGTACTTTGACACTAAAACGTCTCCATACACTCACATGTACCATAAGCCTTAACCGTTCACTAAACCTATCCCTAACCCTAACGCCAACCCTAACCATTACCCTAACCCATACCCTAATCCTAACAATACATTAACACTAACACGTTTCCTAACACATAACCTGACCCAAATGCTTTTCCGTACCCTCAACTGAACCCTAAAACTTACCCGTTCACTAACCCTAAGCCTAGCCCTAAACCTAACCCTAACCCCAACCCCACACCTTACCCTAAACTGTACGCTAATCCTGACACGTACACTAACACTAACAGGTGTCCTAACACATACCCTGACTCTAAAAGTTTTCCGTACCCTCACCTGTACCCTAAACCTTACTCGTTCACTAACCGTAACCCTAGCCCTAAACATAACGCTAACACCAACCCTACACCATACCCTAACCCGTACACTAATCTTGACCCGTACACCAAAATTATGCAATGCCATCACACGTACTTTGACACTAACACGTTTCCGTACACTCATGTACCATAAAACTTACCTGTTCGCTAACTCTAACCCTAGCCCTAAACTTAACCCTAACGCCAACCCTACACATTACCCTAACCCGTACCCTAATCCTAACCCATACACTAACACTACCCATGCCCTAACAGGTACCCTGACTGTAACAGTTTTCCGTACACTCACCTGTACCCTAAACCATACCGTTTGCTATCCTTAATCCTAGACCTAAACGTAAAGCTAACCCCATCCCTAAACTTTACCATAACGCATACCCAATCCTAACCAGTACACTAACACTAATCCGTGCCTTAACACTTACCCTGACCCTAACACTGTTCCATACCCACACCTGAACCCTAAACCTTACCATTCACTAACCCTAACCCTAGGTCTAAACCTAACCCTAAACCCCACCCCAACCCTACACCTAACATGTATACTAATCCTAATCCTTAAACTAACACTAAGCTGTGCCCTAACATGAACCCTGACCGTAACGCGTTTCCATACGCTCACTTGTACTCTAATGTTACCTATTCGCTCACCCTAACACTAGACCTAAACCTAAACCTAACCCGAACCCTACACCTTACCCTAACCCATACCCTAATCATAACCCATACACTAACACTAACTCGTGCCCTAACACCTACCCTAAACTTACCCCTAACCCTACCCCTAACACTAACCCTAACACTAACCCTAAACTTTACAATTGGGTATCCATAACCCTAGTCCCAAACCTAAACCTAACTACAACCCTACACCTTACCCTAACACGTACACTAATCTTAACCCGTACACTAACACTAACGCAATAACGCACACGCACTTTGACAATAAGACATTTCCGTACACTCAGCTGTAACCTAAACCTTACCCGTTCACTAAACTTAACCCCACCCCTAACACTAACCATAACGCCAACCCTACCAATTACCCTAACCAGTACCCTAATCCTAACCTGTAAACCCACACTAACCCCTGCCCTAACACGTACCCTGACCCTACCACTTTTCCGTAACCTCACCTGTACCATACACCTTACCGTTCGCTAACCCTAACCCTAGCCCTAAACCTAGACCAAACCCCAACCGTACACCTTACCCTAACCCGTATGCTAATCCTAAGCCATACACTAACACTGACACCTGTCCTAACACATACACTAACCCTAACACTTTTCTGTACCATCACCTGTACCCTAAACCTGACATTTCGCTAAACCTAACCCTAGCCATAAAGCTAACCCTAACCCCAACCCTAAACCTTACCCAAACCGTACCCTAATCCTAACCAGTATACTAATACTAAGCCAGGTCCTGACACGTACCCTGAACCTAACACTTTTCCGTATCCTCTCCTGTACCCTAAATCTTACCGTTCGCTAACCCTAACCCTAGCCCTTAACATAACTCTCACACCAACCTCACAGCATACCCTAACCCGTACACTAAACTTAACCCGTACAAAAAAACTAACCCATGCCCTCACATGTGCTGTGACGGTAACATGTTTCCATACGCTCCCGTGTACCATAAACCTTACCCGTTTGCTAACTCTAACCCTAGCCCTAACCCTAACCATAACAACAACCCTAAACATTTCACTAACCTGTACCCTAATCCTTACCCGTACACTAACACTAACCCGTGCCCTAACACGTACCCTGACCCTAACACTTTTCCGTATCCTCTCCAGTACCCTAAATCTTACCGTTCGCTAAACCTAGCGCTTTCCCTAAATATAACGGTAACACCAACCTTGCACCGTATCCTAACCCATACACTAATCTTACCCCGTACACCAAAATTAAGCAATGCCCTCACATGTACTTTGACACTAACACGTTTCCGTACACTCCTGTGTACCGTAAACCTTACCTGTTCGCTAACACTAACCCTAGGTCTAAGCCTAAAACTATCCACAACCCTACACAAAATCCTAACCCGTACCCTAATCCTAATCCGTACAATAACACTAACCTGTGCCCTAACACCAAGCCTGACCCTAACTCGTTTCCATATGCTTACCTGTACCCTGAATATTACCTATTCGCTAACCCTAACCCTAACCCTAAACCTAACCCTAACCCCAATCCTACACCTTACCCTAATCCGTACTGTAATCCTAACCCGTACCCTAATACTAATCCGTGCCCTGACACATACATGGACCATAACACTTTTCTGTAACCTCACCTGCACCCTAAACCTTACATTTCGCCAACACTAACCCTAGCCCTAAAGCTAAATCTAATTCCAACCCTACACCTTACCCTAACACGTACACTACTCTTAACCCGTACACTAACACTGACCCATTCCCGCAAATGTATTTTGACCCTAAAACATTTCCGTACCCTCCCCTGTAACCTAAACCTTACCCGGTCGCTAACCCTAACCCTAGCTCTAAATCTAATCCTAACGCCAACCCTACATCTTACCCTAACCCATACCCTAATCCTAAACCGTACACTAACACTAACCAGTGCCCTGAAACGTACCCTGACCCTAACACTTTTCCATACCTTCACCTGCACGCTAAACGTAATCATTAGGTAACACTAAGTGTAGACTTAAACCTAACCCTAACACCAACCCTACTCCCTCTTCTAACCCGTACCCTATATTTAACCCCTACACTAACACTAACCCATGCCCTCACACGTACTTTGACACTAAAACGTCTCCATACATTCACATGTACCATAAGCCTTAACCGTTCACTAAACCTATCCCTAACCCTAACGCCAAGCCTAACCATTACCCTAACCCATACCCTAATCCTAACCATACATTAACACTAACACGTTTCCTAACACATAACCTGACACAAACGCTTTTCCGTACCCTCAACTGTACCCTAAAACTTACCCGTTCACTAACCCTAAGCCTAGCCCTAAACCTAACCCTAACCCCAACCCCACACCTTACCCTAAACTGTACGCTAATCCTGACACGAACACTAACACTAATAGGTGTCCTAACACATACCCTGACTCTAAAAGTTTTCCGTACCCTCACCTGTACCCTAAACCTTACTGGTTCACTAACCATAACCCTAGCCCTAAACATAACGCTAACACCAACCCTACACCATACCCTAACCTGTACACTAATCTTGACCCGTACACCAAAATTATGCAATGCCATCACATGTACTTTGAAACTAACACGTTTCTGTACACTAGTGTACCATAAAACTTACCTGTTCGCTAACTCTAACCCTAGCCCTAAACTTAATCCTAACGCCAACCCTAAACATTACCCTAACACGTAACCTAATCCTAACCCATACACTAACACTACACGTGCCCTAACAAGTACCCTGACTGTAACAGTTTTCCGTACACTCACCTGTACCCTAAACCATACCGTTTGCTATCCTTAACTCTAGACCTAAACGTAAAGCTAACCCCATCCCTAAACCTTACCCTAACGTGTACCCAATCCTAACAAGTACACTAACACTAATCCGTGCCTTAACACTTACCCTGACCCTAACGCTTTTCCATACCCACACCTGAACCCTAAACCTTACCATTCACTAACCCTAACCCTAGGTCTAAACCTAACCCTAAACCCAACCCCAACCCCACACCGAACCATAACATGTACCCTAATCCTAATCCTTAAACTAACACTAAGCTGTGCCCTAACACGAACCCTGACCCTAACGCGTTTTCATACGCTCACCTGTACTCTAATGTTACCTATTCGCTAACCCTAACACTAGCCCTAAACCTAAACTTAACCCCAACCCTACACCTTACCCTAACCTATACCCTAATCATAACCCATACACTAACACTAACTCGTGCCCTAACACCTACCCTAACCCTACCCCTAACCCTAACCCTAACACTAACCCTAACACTAACCCTAAACTTTACCATTTGTTAACCATAACCCTAGCCCCAAACCTAAACCTAACTACAACCCTACTCCTTACCCTAACACGTACACTAATCTTAACCCGTACACTAACACTAACCCAATACCGCACATGTACTTTGACAATAAGACATTTCCGTATGCTCAGCTGTAACCTAAACCTTACCCGTTCACTAAACTTAACCCTACCCCTAACACTAACCATAACGCCAACCCTACCAATTACCCTAACCCGTACCCTAATCCTAACCTGTAAACCCACACTAACCCCTGCCCTAACACGTACCCTGACCCTAACACTTTTCCGTAACCTCACCTGTACCCTACACCTTACCGTTCACTAACCCTAACCCTAGCCCTAAGCCTAGACCAAACCCCAACCGTACACCTTACCCTAACCCGTATGCTAATCCTAAGCCATACACTAACACTGACACGTGTCCTAACACATACACTAACCATAACACTTTTCTGTACCATTACCTGTACCCTAAACCTGACATTTCGCTAACCCTAACCCTAGCCATAAAGCTAACCCTAACCCCAACCCTAAACCTTACCCAAACCGTACCATAATTCTAACCAGTATACTAATACTAAGCCATGTCCTGACACGTACCCTGACCCTAACACTTTTCCGTACCCTCACCTGTACCCTAAACCTTACCCATTCGCTAACCCTATCCCTAACCCTAGCCCTAGCCCTAACACTAACCCCAACCCTACCCCTTACCCTAACCCGTACCCTAATCCCAACCCATACACTAACATTAACCCATGCCCTAACACGTACCCTGACCCTAACACTTTTCCGTATCCTCTCCTGTACCTTAAATCTTACCGTTCGCTAACCCTAACCCTAGCCCTAAACATAACTCTCACACCAACCTCACAGCATACCCTAACCCGTACACTAAACTTAACCCGTACAAAAAAACTAACCCATGCCCTCACATGTACTTTGATGGTAACACGTTTCCGTACGCTCCCGTGTACCGTAAACCATACGCGTTTTCTAACTCTAACCCTAACCATAACAACAACCCTAACCATTTCCCTAACCTGTACCCTAATCCTTACCCGTACACTAACACTAATCCATGCCCTAACACGTACCCTGACCCTAACACTTTTCCATACCCACTCCTGTACCCTAAATCTTACCATTCACTAACCCTAACCCTATGTCTAAACCTAACCCTAACCCCAACACTACACCTAACCCTAACACGTACCCTAATCCGAATCCGTACACTAACACTAACCTGTGCCCTAACATGAACCCTGACCCTAACTCGTTTCCATAAGCTCACCTGTACCCTAAATGTTACCTATTCGCTAACCCTAACCCCAACCCTACACCTAAACATAACCCGAACCCTACACCTTTCCCTAACACATACCCTAATCCTAACCCGTACACTAACACTAACCCGTGCCCTAACACGTACCCTGACCCTAACACTTTTCCGTATCCTCTCCAGTACCCTAAATCTTACCGTTCGCTAAACCTAGCCCTTTCCCTAAACATAACGCTAACACCCACCTTACACCATACACTAACCCATACACTAATCTTACCCCGTACAACAAAATGTAGCAATGCCCTCACATGTACTTTGACACTAACACGTTTCCGTACCCTCCTGTGTACCGACAACCTTACCTGTTCGCTAACACTAACCCTAGGTCTAAGCCTAACACTATCCACAATCCTACACAAAATCCTAAGCCGTACCCTAATCCTAATCCGTACAATAACACTAACCTGTGCCCTAACACCAAGCCTGACCCTAACTTGTTTCCATATGCTTACCTGTACCCTGAATGTTACCTATTCGCTAACCCTAACCCTAACCCTAAACCTAACCCTAACCCCAATCCTACACCTTACCCTAATCCGTACTGTAATCCTAACCCGTACCCTATACTAATCCATGCCCTGACACATACATGGACCATAACACTTTTCTGTAACCTCACCTGTACCCTAAACCTTACATTTCGCCAACCCTAACCCTAGCCCTAAAGCTAAATCTAACTCCAACCCTACACCTTACCCTAACACGTACACTAATCTTAACCCGTACACTAACACTGACCCATTCCCGCAAATGTATTTTGACCGTAAAACATTTCCGTACCCTCCCCTCTAACCTAAACCTTACCCGGTCGCTAACCCTAACCCTAGCTCTAAATCTAAACCTAACGCCACCCTACACCTTACCCTAAACAATAACCTAAACCTAAACCGTACACTGACACTAACCAGTGCCCTGAAACGTACCCTGACCCTAACACTTTTCCATACCCTCACCTGCACGCTAAACCTAATCGTTAGGTAACCCTAACTATAGACTTAAACCTAACCCTAACACCAACCCTACACCCTATTCTAACCCGTAGCCTATATTTAACCCTAACACTAACCCATGCCCTCACACGTACTTTGACACTAAAACGTCTCCATACACTCACATGTACCATAAGCCTTAACCGTTCACTAAACCTATCCCTAACCCTAACGCCAACCCTAACCATTACCCTAACCCATACCCTAATCCTAACAATACATTAACACTAACACGTTTCCTAACACATAACCTGACCCAAATGCTTTTCCGTACCCTCCACTGTACCCTAAAACTTACCCGTTCACTAACCCTAAGCCTAGCCCTAAACCTAACCCTAACCCCAACCCCACACCTTACCCTAAACTGTACGCTAATCCTGACACGTACACTGACACTAACAGGTGTCCTAACACATACCCTGACTCTAAAAGGTTTCCGTACCCTCACCTGTACCCTGAACCTTACTGGTTCACTAACCGTAACCCTAGCCCTAAACATAACACTAACACCAACCCTACACCATACCCTAACCCGTACACTAATCTTGACCCGTACACCAAAATTATGCAATGCCATCACACGTACTTTGACACTAACACGTTTCCGTACACTCATGTACCATAAAACTTACCTGTTCGCTAACTCTAACCCTAGCCCTAAACTTAACCCTAACGCCAACCCTACACATTACCCTAACCCGTACCCTAATCCTAACCCATACACTAACACTACACGTGCCCTAACAGGTACCCTGACCATAACAGTTTTCCGTACACTCACCTGTACCCTAAACCATACCGTTTGCTATCCTTAACCCTAGACCTAAACGTAAAGCTAACCCCATCCCTAAACCTTACCCTAACGCGTACCCAGTCCTAACCAGTACACTAACACTAATCCGTGACTTAACACTTACCCTGACCCTAACACTTTTCCATACCCACACCTGAACCCTAAACCTTACCATTCACTAACCCTAACCCTAGGTCTAAACCTAACCCTAAACGCAACCCCAACCCTACACCTAACCCTAACATGTACCGTAATCCTAATCCTTAAACTAACACTAAGCTGTGCCCTAACACGAACCCTGGCCCTAACGCATTTCCATACGCTCACCTGTACTCTAATGTTAACTATTCGCTAACCCTAACATTAGCCCTAAACCTAGACCAAACCCCAACCGTACACCTTACCCTAACCCGTATGCTAATCCTAAGCCATACACTAACACTGACACGTGTCCTAACACATACACTAACCCTAACACTTTTCTGTACCATCACCTGTACCCTAAACCTGACATTTCGCTAACCCTAACCCTAGCCATAAAGCTAACCCTAACCCCAACCCTAAACCTTACCCAAACCGTACCCTAATCCTAACCAGTATACTAATACTAAGCCATGTCCTGACACGTACCCTGACACTAACACTTTTCTGTACCCTCACCTGTACCCTAAACTTTACCCATTCGATAACCCTAACCCTAGCCCTAGCCCTAGCCCTAACCCTAACCCCAACCCTACACCTTACCCTCACCCGTACCCTAATCCCGACCCATACACTAACATTAACCCATGCCCTAACACGTACCCTGACCCTAACACTTTTCCGTATCCTCTCCTGTACCCTAAATCTTACCGTTCGCTAACCCTAACCCTAGCCCTAAACATAACTCTCACACCAACCTCACACCATACCCTAACCCGTACACTAAACTTAACCCGTACAAAAAAACTAACCCATGCCCTCACATGTACTGTGGCGGTAACATGTTTCCGTACGCTCCCGTGTACCGTAAACTTTACCCGTTTGCTAACTCTAACCCTAGCCCTAACCCTAACCATAACAACAACCCTACACATTTCCCTAACCTGTACCCTAATCCTTACCGTACACTAACACTAATCAATGCCCTAACACGTACCCTGACCCTAACACTTTTCCATACCCACTCCTGTACCCTAAATCTTACCATTCACTAACCCTAACCCTATGTCTAAACCTAACCCTAACCCCAACCCTACACCTAACCCTAACACGTACCCTAATCCGAATCCGTACACTAACACTAACCTGTGCCCTAACATGAACCCTGACCCTAACTCGTTTCCATAAGCTCACCTGTACCCTAAATGTTACCTATTCGCTAACCCTAACCCCAACCCTACACCTAAACATAACCCCAACCCTACACCTTTCCCTAACCCATACCCTAATCCTGACCCGTACACTAACACTAACCCGTGCCCTAACACGTACCCTGACCCTAACACTTTTCCGTATCCTCTCCAGTACCCTAAATCTTACCGTTCGCTAAACCTAGCCCTTTCCCTAAACATAACGCTAACACCCACCTTACACCATACACTAACCCATACACTAATCTTACCCCGTACACCAAAATGAAGCAATGCCCTCACATGTACTTTGACACTAACACGTTTCTGTACCCTCCTGTGTACCGACAACCTTACCTGTTCGCTAACACTAACCCTAGGTCTAAGCCTAACACTATCCACAACCCTACACAAAATCCTAAGCCGTACCCTAATCCTAATCCGTACAATAACACTAACCTGTGCCCTAACACCAAGCCTGACCCTAACTCGTTTCCATATGCTTACCTGTACCCTGAATGTTACCTATTCGCTAACCCTAACCCTAACCCTAAACCTAACCCTAACCCCAATCCTACACCTTACCCTAATCCGTACTGTAATCCTAACCCGTACCCTATACTAATCCGTGCCCTGACACATACATGGACCATAACACTTTTCTGTAACCTCACCTGTACCCTAAACCTTACATTTCGCCAACCCTAACCCTAGCCCTAAAGCTAAATCTAACTCCATCACTACACCTTACCCTAACACGTATACTAATCTTAACCCGTACACTAACACTGACCCATTCCCGCAAATGTATTTTGACCCTAAAACATTTCCCTACCCTCCCCTGTAACCTAAACCTTACCCGGTCGCTAACCCTAACCGTAGATCTAAATCTAACCCTAACGCCAACCCTACACCTTACCCTAAACAATACCCTAAACCTAAACCGTACACTGACACTAACCAGTGCCCTGAAACATACCCTGACCCTAACACTTTTCCATACCCTCACCTGCACGCTAAACCTAATCGTTAGGTAACCCTAACTGTAGACTTAAACCTAACCCTAACACCAACCCTACACCCTATTCTAACCCGTACCCTATATTTAACCCTAACACTAACCCATGCCCTCACACGTACTTTGACACTAAAACGTCTCCATACACTCACATGTACCATAAGCCTTAACCGTTCACTAAACCTATCCCTAACCCTAACGCCAACCCTAACCATTACCCTAACCCATACCCTAATCCTAACAATACATTAACACTAACACGTTTCCTAACACATAACCTGACCCAAATGCTTTTCCGTACCCTCAACTGAACCCTAAAACTTACCCGTTCACTAACCCTAAGCCTAGCCCTAAACCTAACCCTAACCCCAACCCCACACCTTACCCTAAACTGTACGCTAATCCTGACACGTACACTAACACTAACAGGTGTCCTAACACATACCCTGACTCTAAAAGTTTTCCGTACCCTCACCTGTACCCTAAACCTTACTCGTTCACTAACCGTAACCCTAGCCCTAAACATAACGCTAACACCAACCCTACACCATACCCTAACCCGTACACTAATCTTGACCCGTACACCAAAATTATGCAATGCCATCACACGTACTTTGACACTAACACGTTTCCGTACACTCATGTACCATAAAACTTACCTGTTCGCTAACTCTAACCCTAGCCCTAAACTTAACCCTAACGCCAACCCTACACATTACCCTAACCCGTACCCTAATCCTAACCCATACACTAACACTACCCATGCCCTAACAGGTACCCTGACTGTAACAGTTTTCCGTACACTCACCTGTACCCTAAACCATACCGTTTGCTATCCTTAACCCTAGACCTAAACGTAAAGCTAACCCCATCCCTAAACTTTACCATAACGCATACCCAATCCTAACCAGTACACTAACACTAATCCGTGCCTTAACACTTACCCTGACCCTAACACTGTTCCATACCCACACCTGAACCCTAAACCTTACCATTCACTAACCCTAACCCTAGGTCTAAACCTAACCCTAAACCCCACCCCAACCCTACACCTAACATGTATACTAATCCTAATCCTTAAACTAACACTAAGCTGTGCCCTAACATGAACCCTGACCGTAACGCGTTTCCATACGCTCACTTGTACTCTAATGTTACCTATTCGCTCACCCTAACACTAGACCTAAACCTAAACCTAACCCGAACCCTACACCTTACCCTAACCCATACCCTAATCATAACCCATACACTAACACTAACTCGTGCCCTAACACCTACCCTAAACTTACCCCTAACCCTACCCCTAACACTAACCCTAACACTAACCCTAAACTTTACAATTGGGTATCCATAACCCTAGTCCCAAACCTAAACCTAACTACAACCCTACACCTTACCCTAACACGTACACTAATCTTAACCCGTACACTAACACTAACGCAATAACGCACACGCACTTTGACAATAAGACATTTCCGTACACTCAGCTGTAACCTAAACCTTACCCGTTCACTAAACTTAACCCCACCCCTAACACTAACCATAACGCCAACCCTACCAATTACCCTAACCAGTACCCTAATCCTAACCTGTAAACCCACACTAACCCCTGCCCTAACACGTACCCTGACCCTACCACTTTTCCGTAACCTCACCTGTACCATACACCTTACCGTTCGCTAACCCTAACCCTAGCCCTAAACCTAGACCAAACCCCAACCGTACACCTTACCCTAACCCGTATGCTAATCCTAAGCCATACACTAACACTGACACCTGTCCTAACACATACACTAACCCTAACACTTTTCTGTACCATCACCTGTACCCTAAACCTGACATTTCGCTAAACCTAACCCTAGCCATAAAGCTAACCCTAACCCCAACCCTAAACCTTACCCAAACCGTACCCTAATCCTAACCAGTATACTAATACTAAGCCAGGTCCTGACACGTACCCTGAACCTAACACTTTTCCGTATCCTCTCCTGTACCCTAAATCTTACCGTTCGCTAACCCTAACCCTAGCCCTTAACATAACTCTCACACCAACCTCACAGCATACCCTAACCCGTACACTAAACTTAACCCGTACAAAAAAACTAACCCATGCCCTCACATGTGCTGTGACGGTAACATGTTTCCATACGCTCCCGTGTACCATAAACCTTACCCGTTTGCTAACTCTAACCCTAGCCCTAACCCTAACCATAACAACAACCCTAAACATTTCACTAACCTGTACCCTAATCCTTACCCGTACACTAACACTAACCCGTGCCCTAACACGTACCCTGACCCTAACACTTTTCCGTATCCTCTCCAGTACCCTAAATCTTACCGTTCGCTAAACCTAGCGCTTTCCCTAAATATAACGGTAACACCAACCTTGCACCGTATCCTAACCCATACACTAATCTTACCCCGTACACCAAAATTAAGCAATGCCCTCACATGTACTTTGACACTAACCCGTTTCCGTACACTCCTGTGTACCGTAAACCTTACCTGTTCGCTAACACTAACCCTAGGTCTAAGCCTAAAACTATCCACAACCCTACACAAAATCCTAACCCGTACCCTAATCCTAATCCGTACAATAACACTAACCTGTGCCCTAACACCAAGCCTGACCCTAACTCGTTTCCATATGCTTACCTGTACCCTGAATATTACCTATTCGCTAACCCTAACCCTAACCCTAAACCTAACCCTAACCCCAATCCTACACCTTACCCTAATCCGTACTGTAATCCTAACCCGTACCCTAATACTAATCCGTGCCCTGACACATACATGGACCATAACACTTTTCTGTAACCTCACCTGCACCCTAAACCTTACATTTCGCCAACACTAACCCTAGCCCTAAAGCTAAATCTAATTCCAACCCTACACCTTACCCTAACACGTACACTACTCTTAACCCGTACACTAACACTGACCCATTCCCGCAAATGTATTTTGACCCTAAAACATTTCCGTACCCTCCCCTGTAACCTAAACCTTACCCGGTCGCTAACCCTAACCCTAGCTCTAAATCTAATCCTAACGCCAACCCTACATCTTACCCTAACCCATACCCTAATCCTAAACCGTACACTAACACTAACCAGTGCCCTGAAACGTACCCTGACCCTAACACTTTTCCATACCTTCACCTGCACGCTAAACGTAATCATTAGGTAACACTAAGTGTAGACTTAAACCTAACCCTAACACCAACCCTACTCCCTCTTCTAACCCGTACCCTATATTTAACCCCTACACTAACACTAACCCATGCCCTCACACGTACTTTGACACTAAAACGTCTCCATACATTCACATGTACCATAAGCCTTAACCGTTCACTAAACCTATCCCTAACCCTAACGCCAAGCCTAACCATTACCCTAACCCATACCCTAATCCTAACCATACATTAACACTAACACGTTTCCTAACACATAACCTGACACAAACGCTTTTCCGTACCCTCAACTGTACCCTAAAACTTACCCGTTCACTAACCCTAAGCCTAGCCCTAAACCTAACCCTAACCCCAACCCCACACCTTACCCTAAACTGTACGCTAATCCTGACACGAACACTAACACTAATAGGTGTCCTAACACATACCCTGACTCTAAAAGTTTTCCGTACCCTCACCTGTACCCTAAACCTTACTGGTTCACTAACCATAACCCTAGCCCTAAACATAACGCTAACACCAACCCTACACCATACCCTAACCTGTACACTAATCTTGACCCGTACACCAAAATTATGCAATGCCATCACATGTACTTTGAAACTAACACGTTTCTGTACACTAGTGTACCATAAAACTTACCTGTTCGCTAACTCTAACCCTAGCCCTAAACTTAATCCTAACGCCAACCCTAAACATTACCCTAACACGTAACCTAATCCTAACCCATACACTAACACTACACGTGCCCTAACAAGTACCCTGACTGTAACAGTTTTCCGTACACTCACCTGTACCCTAAACCATACCGTTTGCTATCCTTAACTCTAGACCTAAACGTAAAGCTAACCCCATCCCTAAACCTTACCCTAACGTGTACCCAATCCTAACAAGTACACTAACACTAATCCGTGCCTTAACACTTACCCTGACCCTAACGCTTTTCCATACCCACACCTGAACCCTAAACCTTACCATTCACTAACCCTAACCCTAGGTCTAAACCTAACCCTAAACCCAACCCCAACCCCACACCGAACCATAACATGTACCCTAATCCTAATCCTTAAACTAACACTAAGCTGTGCCCTAACACGAACCCTGACCCTAACGCGTTTTCATACGCTCACCTGTACTCTAATGTTACCTATTCGCTAACCCTAACACTAGCCCTAAACCTAAACTTAACCCCAACCCTACACCTTACCCTAACCTATACCCTAATCATAACCCATACACTAACACTAACTCGTGCCCTAACACCTACCCTAACCCTACCCCTAACCCTAACCCTAACACTAACCCTAACACTAACCCTAAACTTTACCATTTGTTAACCATAACCCTAGCCCCAAACCTAAACCTAACTACAACCCTACTCCTTACCCTAACACGTACACTAATCTTAACCCGTACACTAACACTAACCCAATACCGCACATGTACTTTGACAATAAGACATTTCCGTATGCTCAGCTGTAACCTAAACCTTACCCGTTCACTAAACTTAACCCTACCCCTAACACTAACCATAACGCCAACCCTACCAATTACCCTAACCCGTACCCTAATCCTAACCTGTAAACCCACACTAACCCCTGCCCTAACACGTACCCTGACCCTAACACTTTTCCGTAACCTCACCTGTACCCTACACCTTACCGTTCACTAACCCTAACCCTAGCCCTAAGCCTAGACCAAACCCCAACCGTACACCTTACCCTAACCCGTATGCTAATCCTAAGCCATACACTAACACTGACACGTGTCCTAACACATACACTAACCATAACACTTTTCTGTACCATTACCTGTACCCTAAACCTGACATTTCGCTAACCCTAACCCTAGCCATAAAGCTAACCCTAACCCCAACCCTAAACCTTACCCAAACCGTACCATAATTCTAACCAGTATACTAATACTAAGCCATGTCCTGACACGTACCCTGACCCTAACACTTTTCCGTACCCTCACCTGTACCCTAAACCTTACCCATTCGCTAACCCTATCCCTAACCCTAGCCCTAGCCCTAACACTAACCCCAACCCTACCCCTTACCCTAACCCGTACCCTAATCCCAACCCATACACTAACATTAACCCATGCCCTAACACGTACCCTGACCCTAACACTTTTCCGTATCCTCTCCTGTACCTTAAATCTTACCGTTCGCTAACCCTAACCCTAGCCCTAAACATAACTCTCACACCAACCTCACAGCATACCCTAACCCGTACACTAAACTTAACCCGTACAAAAAAACTAACCCATGCCCTCACATGTACTTTGATGGTAACACGTTTCCGTACGCTCCCGTGTACCGTAAACCATACGCGTTTTCTAACTCTAACCCTAACCATAACAACAACCCTACCCATTTCCCTAACCTGTACCCTAATCCTTACCCGTACACTAACACTAATCCATGCCCTAACACGTACCCTGACCCTAACACTTTTCCATACCCACTCCTGTACCCTAAATCTTACCATTCACTAACCCTAACCCTATGTCTAAACCTAACCCTAACCCCAACACTACACCTAACCCTAACACGTACCCTAATCCGAATCCGTACACTAACACTAACCTGTGCCCTAACATGAACCCTGACCCTAACTCGTTTCCATAAGCTCACCTGTACCCTAAATGTTACCTATTCGCTAACCCTAACCCCAAACCTACACCTAAACATAACCCGAACCCTACACCTTTCCCTAACACATACCCTAATCCTAACCCGTACACTAACACTAACCCGTGCCCTAACACGTACCCTGACCCTAACACTTTTCCGTATCCTCTCCAGTACCCTAAATCTTACCGTTCGCTAAACCTAGCCCTTTCCCTAAACATAACGCTAACACCCACCTTACACCATACACTAACCCATACACTAATCTTACCCCGTACAACAAAATGTAGCAATGCCCTCACATGTACTTTGACACTAACACGTTTCCGTACCCTCCTGTGTACCGACAACCTTACCTGTTCGCTAACACTAACCCTAGGTCTAAGCCTAACACTATCCACAATCCTACACAAAATCCTAAGCCGTACCCTAATCCTAATCCGTACAATAACACTAACCTGTGCCCTAACACCAAGCCTGACCCTAACTTGTTTCCATATGCTTACCTGTACCCTGAATGTTACCTATTCGCTAACCCTAACCCTAACCCTAAACCTAACCCTAACCCCAATCCTACACCTTACCCTAATCCGTACTGTAATCCTAACCCGTACCCTATACTAATCCATGCCCTGACACATACATGGACCATAACACTTTTCTGTAACCTCACCTGTACCCTAAACCTTACATTTCGCCAACCCTAACCCTAGCCCTAAAGCTAAATCTAACTCCAACCCTACACCTTACCCTAACACGTACACTAATCTTAACCCGTACACTAACACTGACCCATTCCCGCAAATGTATTTTGACCGTAAAACATTTCCGTACCCTCCCCTCTAACCTAAACCTTACCCGGTCGCTAACCCTAACCCTAGCTCTAAATCTAAACCTAACGCCACCCTACACCTTACCCTAAACAATAACCTAAACCTAAACCGTACACTGACACTAACCAGTGCCCTGAAACGTACCCTGACCCTAACACTTTTCCATACCCTCACCTGCACGCTAAACCTAATCGTTAGGTAACCCTAACTATAGACTTAAACCTAACCCTAACACCAACCCTACACCCTATTCTAACCCGTAGCCTATATTTAACCCTAACACTAACCCATGCCCTCACACGTACTTTGACACTAAAACGTCTCCATACACTCACATGTACCATAAGCCTTAACCGTTCACTAAACCTATCCCTAACCCTAACGCCAACCCTAACCATTACCCTAACCCATACCCTAATCCTAACAATACATTAACACTAACACGTTTCCTAACACATAACCTGACCCAAATGCTTTTCCGTACCCTCCACTGTACCCTAAAACTTACCCGTTCACTAACCCTAAGCCTAGCCCTAAACCTAACCCTAACCCCAACCCCACACCTTACCCTAAACTGTACGCTAATCCTGACACGTACACTGACACTAACAGGTGTCCTAACACATACCCTGACTCTAAAAGGTTTCCGTACCCTCACCTGTACCCTGAACCTTACTGGTTCACTAACCGTAACCCTAGCCCTAAACATAACACTAACACCAACCCTACACCATACCCTAACCCGTACACTAATCTTGACCCGTACACCAAAATTATGCAATGCCATCACACGTACTTTGACACTAACACGTTTCCGTACACTCATGTACCATAAAACTTACCTGTTCGCTAACTCTAACCCTAGCCCTAAACTTAACCCTAACGCCAACCCTACACATTACCCTAACCCGTACCCTAATCCTAACCCATACACTAACACTACACGTGCCCTAACAGGTACCCTGACCATAACAGTTTTCCGTACACTCACCTGTACCCTAAACCATACCGTTTGCTATCCTTAACCCTAGACCTAAACGTAAAGCTAACCCCATCCCTAAACCTTACCCTAACGCGTACCCAATCCTAACCAGTACACTAACACTAATCCGTGACTTAACACTTACCCTGACCCTAACACTTTTCCATACCCACACCTGAACCCTAAACCTTACCATTCACTAACCCTAACCCTAGGTCTAAACCTAACCCTAAACGCAACCCCAACCCTACACCTAACCCTAACATGTACCGTAATCCTAATCCTTAAACTAACACTAAGCTGTGCCCTAACACGAACCCTGGCCCTAACGCATTTCCATACGCTCACCTGTACTCTAATGTTAACTATTCGCTAACCCTAACATTAGCCCTAAACCTAGACCAAACCCCAACCGTACACCTTACCCTAACCCGTATGCTAATCCTAAGCCATACACTAACACTGACACGTGTCCTAACACATACACTAACCCTAACACTTTTCTGTACCATCACCTGTACCCTAAACCTGACATTTCGCTAACCCTAACCCTAGCCATAAAGCTAACCCTAACCCCAACCCTAAACCTTACCCAAACCGTACCCTAATCCTAACCAGTATACTAATACTAAGCCATGTCCTGACACGTACCCTGACACTAACACTTTTCTGTACCCTCACCTGTACCCTAAACTTTACCCATTCGATAACCCTAACCCTAGCCCTAGCCCTAGCCCTAACCCTAACCCCAACCCTACCCCTTACCCTCACCCGTACCCTAATCCCGACCCATACACTAACATTAACCCATGCCCTAACACGTACCCTGACCCTAACACTTTTCCGTATCCTCTCCTGTACCCTAAATCTTACCGTTCGCTAACCCTAACCCTAGCCCTAAACATAACTCTCACACCAACCTCACACCATACCCTAACCCGTACACTAAACTTAACCCGTACAAAAAAACTAACCCATGCCCTCACATGTACTGTGGCGGTAACATGTTTCCGTACGCTCCCGTGTACCGTAAACTTTACCCGTTTGCTAACTCTAACCCTAGCCCTAACCCTAACCATAACAACAACCCTACACATTTCCCTAACCTGTACCCTAATCCTTACCGTACACTAACACTAATCAATGCCATAACACGTACCCTGACCCTAACACTTTTCCATACCCACTCCTGTACCCTAAATCTTACCATTCACTAACCCTAACCCTATGTCTAAACCTAACCCTAACCCCAACCCTACACCTAACCCTAACACGTACCCTAATCCGAATCCGTACACTAACACTAACCTGTGCCCTAACATGAACCCTGACCCTAACTCGTTTCCATAAGCTCACCTGTACCCTAAATGTTACCTATTCGCTAACCCTAACCCCAACCCTACACCTAAACATAACCCCAACCCTACACCTTTCCCTAACCCATACCCTAATCCTGACCCATACACTAACACTAACCCGTGCCCTAACACGTACACTGACCCTAACACTTTTCCGTATCCTCTCCAGTACCCTAAATCTTACCGTTCGCTAAACCTAGCCCTTTCCCTAAACATAACGCTAACACCCACCTTACACCATACACTAACCCATACACTAATCTTACCCCGTACACCAAAATGAAGCAATGCCCTCACATGTACTTTGACACTAACACGTTTCTGTACCCTCCTGTGTACCGACAACCTTACCTGTTCGCTAACACTAACCCTAGGTCTAAGCCTAACACTATCCACAACCCTACAGAAAATCCTAAGCCGTACCCTAATCCTAATCCGTACAATAACACTAACCTGTGCCCTAACACCAAGCCTGACCCTAACTCGTTTCCATATGCTTACCTGTACCCTGAATGTTACCTATTCGCTAACCCTAACCCTAACCCTAGACCTAACCCTAACCCCAATCCTACACCTTACCCTAATCCGTACTGTAATCCTAACCCGTACCCTATACTAATCCGTGCCCTGACACATACATGGACCATAACACTTTTCTGTAACCTCACCTGTACCCTAAACCTTACATTTCGCCAACCCTAACCCTAGCCCTAAAGCTAAATCTAACTCCATCACTACACCTTACCCTAACACGTATACTAATCTTAACCCGTACACTAACACTGACCCATTCCCGCAAATGTATTTTGACCCTAAAACATTTCCCTACCCTCCCCTGTAACCTAAACCTTACCCGGTCGCTAACCCTAACCCTAGCTCTAAATCTAACCCTAACGCCAACCCTACACCTTACCCTAAAAAATACCCTAAACCTAAACCGTACACTGACACTAACCAGTGCCCTGAAACGTACCCTGACCCTAACACTTTTCCATACCGTCACCTGCACGCTAAACCTAATCGTTAGGTAACCCTAACTGTAGACTTAAACCTAACCCTAACACCAACCCTACACCCTATTCTAACCCGTACCCTATATTTCACCCTAACACTAACCCATGCCCTCACACGTACTTTGACACTAAAACGTCTCCATACACTCACATGTACCATAAGCCTTAACCGTTCACTAAACCTATCCCTAACCCTAACGCCAACCCTAACCATTACCCTAACCCATACCCTAATCCTAACAATACATTAACACTAACACGTTTCCTAACACATAACCTGACCCAAATGCTTTTCCGTACCCTCAACTGAACCCTAAAACTTACCCGTTCACTAACCCTAAGCCTAGCCCTAAACCTAACCCTAACCCCAACCCCACACCTTACCCTAAACTGTACGCTAATCCTGACACGTACACTAACACTAACAGGTGTCCTAACACATACCCTGACTCTAAAAGTTTTCCGTACCCTCACCTGTACCCTAAACCTTACTCGTTCACTAACCGTAACCCTAGCCCTAAACATAACGCTAACACCAACCCTACACCATACCCTAACCCGTACACTAATCTTGACCCGTACACCAAAATTATGCAATGCCATCACACGTACTTTGACACTAACACGTTTCCGTACACTCATGTACCATAAAACTTACCTGTTGGCTAACTCTAACCCTAGCCCTAAACTTAACCCTAACGCCAACCCTACACATTACCCTAACCCGTACCCTAATCCTAACCCATACACTAACACTACCCATGCCCTAACAGGTACCCTGAGTGTAACAGTTTTCCGTACACTCACCTGTACCCTAAACCATACCGTTTGCTATCCTTAACCCTAGACCTAAACGTAAAGCTAACCCCATCCCTAAACCTTACCATAACGCATACCCAATCCTAACCAGTACACTAACACTAATCCGTGCCTTAACACTTACCCTGACCCTAACATTGTTCCATACCCACACCTGAACCCTAAACCTTACCATTCACTAACCCTAACCCTAGGTCTAAACCTAACCCTAAACCCCACCCCAACCCTACACCTAACATGTACACTAATCCTAATCCTTAAACTAACACTAAGCTGTGCCCTAACATGAACCCTGACCGTATCGCGTTTCCATACGCTCACTTGTACTCTAATGTTACCTATTCGCTCACCCTAACACTAGACCTAAACCTAAACCTAACACGAACCCTACACCTTACCCTAACCCATACCCTAATCATAACCCATACACTAACACTAACTCGTGCCCTAACACCTACCCTAACCTTACCCCTAACCCTACCCCTAACACTAACCCTAACACTAACCCTAAACTTTACAATTGGGTATCCATAACCCTAGTCCCAAACCTAAACCTAACTACAACCCTACACCTTACCCTAACACGTACACTAATCTTAACCCGTACACTAACACTAACGCAATAACGCACACGCACTTTGACAATAAGACATTTCCGTACACTCAGCTGTAACCTAAACCTTACCCGTTCACTAAACTTAACCCCACCCCTAACACTAACCATAACGCCAACCCTACCAATTACCCTAACCAGTACCCTAATCCTAACCTGTAAACCCACACTAACCCCTGCCCTAACACGTACCCTGACCCTACCACTTTTCCGTAACCTCACCTGTACCATACACCTTACCGTTCGCTAACCCTAACCCTAGCCCTAAACCTAGACCAAACCCCAACCGTACACCTTACCCTAACCCGTATGCTAATCCTAAGCCATACACTAACACTGACACGTGTCCTAACACATACACTAACCCTAACACTTTTCTGTACCATCACCTGTACCCTAAACCTGACATTTCGCTAAACCTAACCCTAGCCATAAAGCTAACCCTAACCCCAACCCTAAACCTTACCCAAACCGTACCCTAATCCTAACCAGTATACTAATACTAAGCCATGTCCTGACACGTACCCTGAACCTAACACTTTTCCGTATCCTCTCCTGTACCCTAAATCTTACTGTTCGCTAACCCTAACCCTAGCCCTTAACATAACTCTCACACCAACCTCACAGCATACCCTAACCCGTACACTAAACTTAACCCGTACAAAAAAACTAACCCATGCCCTCACATGTACTGTGACGGTAACATGTTTCCGTACGCTCCCGTGTACCATAAACCTTACCCGTTTGCTAACTCTAACCCTAGCCCTAACCCTAACCATAACAACAACCCTAAACATTTCACTAACCTGTACCCTAATCCTTACCTGTACACTAACACTAACCCGTGCCCTAACACGTACCCTGACCCTAACACTTTTCCGTATCCTCTCCAGTACCCTAAATCTTACCGTTCGCTAAACCTAGCGCTTTCCCTAAATATAACGGTAACACCAACCTTGCACCGTATCCTAACCCATACACTAATCTTACCCCGTACACCAAAATGAAGCAATGCCCTCACATGTACTTTGACACTAACACGTTTCCGTACACTCCTGTGTACCGTAAACCTTACCTGTTCGCTAACACTAACCCTAGGTCTAAGCCTAAAACTATCCACAACCCTACACAAAATCCTAACCCGTACCCTAATCCTAATCCGTACAATAACACTAACCTTTGCCCTAACACCAAGCCTGACCCTAACTCGTTTCCATATGCTTACCTGTACCCTGAATATTACCTATTCGCTAACCCTAACCCTAACCCTAAACCTAACCCTAACCCCAATCCTACACCTTACCCTAATCCGTACTGTAATACTAACCCGTACCCTAATACTAATCCGTGCCCTGTCACATACATGGACCATAACACTTTTCTGTAACCTCACCTGCACCCTAAACCTTACATTTCGCCAACACTAACCCTAGCCCTAAAGCTAAATCTAACTCCAACCCTACACCTTACCCTAAGACGTAAACTACTCTTAACCCGTATACTAACACTGACCCATTCCCGCAAATGTATTTTGACCCTAAAACATTTCCGTACCCTCCCCTGTAACCTAAACCTTACCCGGTCGCTAACCCTAACCCTAGCTCTAAATCTAATCCTAACGCCAACCCTACATCTTACCCTAACCCATACCCTAATCCTAAACAGTACACTAACACTAACCAGTGCCCTGAAACGTACCCTGACCCTAACACTTTTCCATACCTTCACCTGCACGCTAAACGTAATCATTAGGTAACACTAAGTGTAGACTTAAACCTAACCCTAACACCAACCCTACTCCCTCTTCTAACCCGTACCCTATATTTAACCCCTACACTAACACTAACCCATGCCCTCACACGTACTTTGACACTAAAACGTCTCCATACATTCACATGTACCATAAGCCTTAACCGTTCACGAAACCTATCCCTAACCCTAACGCCAACCCTAACCATTACCCTAACCCATACCCTAATCCTAAACATACATTAACACTAACACGTTTCCTAACACATAACCTGACCCAAACGCTTTTCCGTACCCTCAACTGTACCCTAAAACTTACCCGTTCACTAACCCTAAGCCTAGCCCTAAACCTAACCCTAACCCCAACCCCACACCTTACCCTAAACTGTACGCTAATCCTGACACGTACACTAACACTAACAGGTGTCCTAACACATACCCTGACTCTAAAAGTTTTCCGTACCCTCACCTGTACCCTAAACCTTACTGGTTCACTAACCATAACCTTAGCCCTAAACATAACGCTAACACCAACCCTACACCATACCCTAACCTGTACACTAATCTTGACCCGTACACCAAAATTATGCAATGCCATCACATGTACTTTGAAACTAACACGTTTCTGTACACTAGTGTACCATAAAACTTACCTGTTCGCTAACTCTAACCCTAGCCCTAAACTTAACCCTAACGCCAACCCTAAACATTACCCTAACACGTAACCTAATCCTAACCCATACACTAACACTACACGTGCCCTAACAAGTACCCTGAGTGTAACAGTTTTCCGTACACTCACCTGTACCCTAAACCATACAGTTTGCTATCCTGAACTCTAGACCTAAACGTAAAGCTAACCCCATCCCTAAACCTTACCCTAACGTGTACCCAATCCTAACAAGTACACTAACACTAATCCGTGCCTTAACACTTACCCTGACCCTAACGCTTTTCCATACCCACACCTGAACCCTAAACCTTACCATTCACTAACCCTAACCCTAGGTCTAAACCTAACCCTAAACCCAACCCCAACCCCACACCGAACCATAACATGTACCCTAATCCTAATCCTTAAACTAACACTAAGCTGTGCCCTAACACGAACCCTGACCCTAACGCGTTTTCATACGCTCACCTGTACTCTAATGTTACCTATTCGCTAACCCTAACACTAGCCCTAAACCTAAACCTAACCCCAACCCTACACCTTACCCTAACCTATACCCTAATCATAACCCATACACTAACACTAACTCGTGCCCTAACACCTACCCTAACCCTACCCCTAACCCTAACCCTAACACTAACCCTAACACTAACCCTAAACTTTACCATTTGTTAACCATAACCCTAGCCCCAAACCTAAACCTAACTACAACCCTACTCCTTACCCTAACACGTACACTAATCTTAACCCGTACACTAACACTAACCCAATACCGCACATGTACTTTGACAATAAGACATTTCCGTATGCTCAGCTGTAACCTAAACCTTACCCGTTCACTAAACTTAACCCTACCCCTAACACTAACCATAACGCCAACCCTACCAATTACCCTAACCCGTACCCTAATCCTAACCTGTAAACCCACACTAACCCCTGCCCTAACACGTACCCTGACCCTAACACTTTTCCGTAACCTCACCTGTACCCTACACCTTACCGTTCGCTAACCCTAACCCTAGCCCTAAGCCTAGAACAAACCCCAACCGTACACCTTACCCTAACCCGTATGCTAATCCTAAGCCATACACTAACACTGACACGTGTCCTAACACATACACTAACCCTAACACATTTCTGTACCATTACCTGTACCCTAAACCTGACATTTCGCTAACCCTAACCCTAGCCATAAAGCTAACCCTAACCCCAACCCTAAACCTTACCCAAACCGTACCCTAATTCTAACCAGTATACTAATACTAAGCCATGTCCTGACACGTACCCTGACCCTAACACTTTTCCGTACCCTCACCTGTACCCTAAACCTTACCCATTCGCTAACCCTATCCCTAACCCTAGCCCTAGCCCTAACACTAACCCCAACCCTACCCCTTACCCTAACCCGTACCCTAATCCCAACCCATACACTAACATGAACCCATGCCCTAACACGTACCCTGACCCTAACACTTTTCCGTATCCTCTCCTGTACCTTAAATCTTACCGTTCGCTAACCCTAACCCTAGCCCTAAACATAACTCTCACACCAACCTCACAGCATACCCTAACCCGTACACTAAACTTAACCCGTACAAAAAAACTAACCCATGCCCTCACATGTACTTTGATGGTAACACGTTTCCGTACGCTCCCGTGTACCGTAAACCATACGCGTTTTCTAACTCTAACCCTAACCATAACAACAACCCTACCCATTTCCCTAACCTGTACCCTAATCCTTAACCGTACACTAACACTAATCAATGCCCTAACACGTACCCTGACCCTAACACTTTTCCATACCCACTCCTGTACCCTAAATCTTACCATTCACTAACCCTAACCCTATTTCTAAACCTAACCCTAACCCCAACCCTACACCTAACCCTAACACGTACCCTAATCCGAATCCGTACACTAACACTAACCTGTGCCCTAACATGAACCCTGACCCTAACTCGTTTCCATAAGCTCACCTGTACCCTAAATGTTACCTATTCGCTAACCCTAACCCCAACCCTACACCTAAACATAACCCCAACCCTACACCTTTCCCTAACCCATACCCTAATCCTGACCCGTACACTAACACTAGCCCGTGCCCTAACACGTACCCTGACCGTAACACTTTTCCATATCCTCTCCAGTACCCTAAATCTTACCGTTCGCTAAACCTAGCCCTTTCCCTAAACATAACGCTAACACCCACCTTACACCATACACTAACCCATACACTAATCTTACCCCGTACACCAAAATGAAGCAATGCCCTCACATGTACTTTGAAACTAACACCTTTCCGTAACCTCCTGTGTACCGACAACCTTACCTGTTCGCTAACACTAACCCTAGGTCTAAGCCTAACACTATCCACAACCCTACACAAAATCCTAAGCCGTACCCTAATCCTAATCCGTACAATAACACTAACCTGTGCCCTAACACCAAGCCTGACCCTAACTCGTTTCCATATGCTTACCTGTACCCTGAATGTTACCTATTCGCTAACCCTAACCCTAACCCTAAACCTAACCCTAACCCCAATCCTACACCTTACCCTAATCCGTACTGTAATCCTAACCCGTTCCCTATACGAATCCGTGCCCTGACACATACATGGACCATAACACTTTTCTGTAACCTCACCTGTACCCTAAACCTTACATTTCGCCAACCCTAACCCTAGCCCTAAAGCTAAATCTAACTCCAACACTACACCTTACCCTAACACGTACACTAATCTTAACCCGTACACTAACACTGACCCATTCCCGCAAATGTATTTTGACCCTAAAACATTTCCGTAACCTCCCCTGTAACCTAAACCTTACCCGGTCGCTAACCCTAACCCTAGCTCTAAATCTAACCCTAACGCCAACCCTACATCTTACCCTAATCCATACCCTAACCCTAAACCGTACACTAACACTAACCAGTGCCCTGAAACGTACCCTGACCCTAACACTTTTCCATGCCCTCACCTGCACGCTAAACGTAATCATTAGGTAACACTAAGTGTAGACTTAAACCTAACCCTAACACCAACCCTACTCCCTATTCTAACCCGTACCCTATATTTAACCCCTACACTAACACTAACCCATGCCCTCACACGTACTTTGACACTAAAACGTCTCCATACACTCACATGTACCATAAGCCATAACCGTTCACTAAACCTATCCCTAACCCTAACGCCAACCCTAACAATTACCCTAACCCATACCCTAATCCTAACAATACATTAACACTAACACGTTTCCTAACACATAACCTGACCCAAATGCTTTTCCCTACCCTCAACTGAACCCTAAAACTTACCCGTTCACTAACCCTAAGCCTAGCCCTAAACATAACGCTAACACCAACCCTACACCATACCCTAACCCGTACACTAATCTTGACCCGTACACCAAAATTATGCAATGCCATCACATGTACTTTGACACTAACACGTTTCCGTACACTCATGTACCATAAAACTTACCTGTTCGCTAACTCTAACTCTAGCCCTAAACTTAACCCTAACGCCAACCCTACACATTACCCTAACCCGTACCCTAATCCTAACCCATACACTAACACTACCCATGCCCTAACAGGTACCCTGACTGTAACAGTTTTCCGTACACTCACCTGTACCCTAAACCATACCGTTTGCTATCCTTAACCCTAGACCTAAACGTAAAGCTAACCCCATCCCTAAACCTTACCATAACGCATACCCAATCCTAACCAGTACACTAACACTAATCCGTGCCTTAACACTTACCCTGACCCTAACACTGTTCCATACCCACAACTGAACCCTAAACCTTACCATTCACTAACCCTAACCCTAGGTCTAAACCTAACCCTAAACCCCACCCCAACCCTACACCTAACCCTAACATGTACACTAATCCTAATCCTTAAACTAACACTAAGCTGTGCCCTAACATGAACCCTGACCGTAACGCGTTTCCATATGCTCACTTGTACTCTAATGTTACCTATTCGCTAACCCTAACACTAGACCTAAACCTAAACCTAACCCGAACCCTACACCTTACCCTAACCCATACCCTAATCATAACCCATACACTAACACTAACTCGTGCACTAACACCTACCCTAAGCCTACCCCTAACCCTACCCCTAACACTAACCCTAACACTAACCCTAAACTTTACAATTGGGTATCCATAACCCTAGTCCCAAACCTAAACCTAACTACAACCCTACTCCTTACCCTAACACGTACACTAATCTTAACCCGTACACTAACACTAACGCAATAACGCACACGCACTTTGACAATAAGACATTTCCGTACACTCAGCTGTAACCTAAACCTTACCCGTTCACTAAACTTAACCCCACCCCTAACACTAACCATAACGCCAACCCTACCAATTACCCTAACCAGTACCCTAATCCTAACCTGTAAACCCACACTAACAACTGCCCTAACACGTATCCAGACCCTAACACTTTTCCGTAACCTCACCTGTACCATACACCTTACCGTTCGCTAACCCTAACCCTAGCCCTAAACCTAGACCAAACCCCAACCGTACACCTTACCCTAACCCGTATGCTAATCCTAAGCCATACACTAACACTGACACGTGTCCTAACACATACACTAACCCTAACACTTTTCTGTACCATCACCTGTACCCTAAACCTGACATTTCGCTAACCCTAACCCTAGCCATAAAGCTAACCCTAACCCCAACCCTAAACCTTACCCAAACCGTACCCTAATCCTAACCAGTATACTAATACTAAGCCATGTCCTGACACGTACCCTGACCCTAACATTTTTCTGTACCCTCACCTGTACCCTAAACTTTACCCATTCGATAACCCTAATGCTAGCCCTAGCCCTAGCCCTAACCCTAACCCCAACCTTACCCCTTACCCTCACCCGTAACCTAATCCCGACCCATACACTAACATTAACCCATGCCCTAACACGTACCCTGACCCTAACACTTTTCCGTATCCTCTCCTGTACCCTAAATCTTACCGTTCGCTAACCCTAACCCTAGCCCTAAACATAACTCTCACACCAACCTCACACCATACCCTAACCCGTACACTAAACTTAACCCGTACAAAAAAACTAACCCATGCCCTCACATGTACTGTGGCGGTAACATGTTTCCGTACGCTCCCGTGTACCGTAAACTTTACCCGTTTGCTAACTCTAACCCTAGCCCTAACCCTAACCATAACAACAACCCTACACATTTCCCTAACCTGTACCCTAATCCTTACCGTACACTAACACTAATCAATGCCCTAACACGTACCCTGACCCTAACACTTTTCCATACCCACTCCTGTACCCTAAATCTTACCATTGACTAACCCTAACCCTATGTCTAAACCTAACCCTAACCCCAACCCTACACCTAACCCTAACACGTACCCTAATCCGAATCCGTACACTAACACTAACCTGTGCCCTAACATGAACCCTGACCCTAACTCGTTTCCATAAGCTCACCTGTACCCTAAATGTTACCTATTCGCTAACCCTAACCCCAACCCTACACCTAAACATAACCCCAACCCTACACCTTTCCCTAACCCATACCCTAATCCTGACCCGTACACTAACACTAACCCGTGCCCTAACACGTACCCTGACCCTAACACTTTTCCGTATCCTCTCCAGTACCCTAAATCTTACCGTTCGCTAAACCTAGCCCTTTCCCTAAACATAACGCTAACACCCACCTTACACCATACACTAACCCATACACTAATCTTACCCCGTACACCAAAATGAAGCAATGCCCTCACATGTACTTTGACACTAACACGTTTCCGTACCCTCCTGTGTACCGACAACCTTACCTGTTCGCTAACACTAACCCTAGGTCTAAGCCTAACACTATCCACAACCCTACACAAAATCCTAAGCCGTACCCTAATCCTAATCCGTACAATAACACTAACCTGTGCCCTAACACCAAGCCTGACCCTAACTCGTTTCCATATGCTTACCTGTACCCTGAATGTTACCTATTCGCTAACCCTAACCCTAACCCTAAACCTAACCCTAACCCCAATCCTACACCTTACCCTAATCCGTACTGTAATCCTAACCCGTACCCTATACTAATCCGTGCCCTGACACATACATGGACCATAACACTTTTCTGTAACCTCACCTGTACCCTAAACCTTACATTTCGCCAACCCTAGCCCTAGCCCTAAAGCTAAATCTAACTCCAACACTACACCTTACCCTAACACGTACTCTAATCTTAACCCGTACACTAACACTGACCCATTCCCGCAAATGTATTTTGACCCTAAAACATTTCCCTACCCTCCCCTGTAACCTAAACCTTACCCGGTCGCTAACCCTAAGCCTAGCTCTAAATCTAACCCTAACGCCAACCCTACACCTTACCCTAAACAATACCCTAAACCTAAACCGTACACTGACACTAACCAGTGCCCTGAAACGTACCCTGACCCTAACACTTTTCCATACCCTCACCTGCACGCTAAACCTAATCGTTAGGTAACCCTAACTGTAGACTTAAACCTAACCCTAACACCAACCCTACACCCTATTCTAACCCGTACCCTATATTTAACCCTAACACTAACCCATGCCCTCACACGTACTTTGACACTAAAACGTCTCCATACATTCACATGTACCATAAGCCTTAACCGTTCACTAAACCTATCCCTAACCCTAACGCCAACCCTAACCAGTACCCTAACCCATACCCTAATCCTAACCATACATTAACACTAACACGTTTCCTAACACATAACCTGACCCAAATGCTTTTCCGTACCCTCAACTGTACCCTAAAACTTACCCGTTCACTAACCCTAAGCCTAGCCCTAAACCTAAACCTAACCCCAACCCCACACCTTACCCTAAACTGTACGCTAATCCTGACACGTACACTAACACTAACAGGTGTCCTAACACATACCCTGACTCTAAAAGGTTTCCGTACCCTCACCTGTACCCTCAACCTTACTCGTTCACTAACCGTAACCCTAGCCCTAAACATAACGCTAACACCAACCCTACACCATACCCTAACCCATACACTAATCTTGACCCGTACACCAAAATTATGCAATGCCATCACACGTACTTTGACACTAACACGTTTCCGTACACTCATGTACCATAAAACTTACCTGTTCGCTAACTCTAACCCTAGCCCTAAACTTAACCCTAACGCCAACCCTACACATTACCCTAACCCGTACCCTAATCCTAACCCATACACTAACACTACCCATGCCCTAACAGGTACCCTGACTGTAACAGTTTTCCGTACACTCACCTGTACCCTAAACCATACCGTTTGCTATCCTTAACGCTAGACCTAAACGTAAAGCTAACCCCATCCCTAAACCTTACCATAACGCATACCCAATCCTAACCAGTACACTAACACTAATCGGTGCCTTAACACTTACCCTGACCCTAACACTGTTCCATACCCACACCTGAACCCTAAACCTTACCATTCACTAACCCTAACCCTAGGTCTAAACCTAACCCTAAACCCCACCACAACCCTACACCTAACCCTAACATGTACCGTAATCCTAATCCTTAAACTAACACTAAGCTGTGCCCTAACACGAACCCTGGCCCTAACGCATTTCCATACGAAAACCTGTACTCTAATGTTAATTATTCGCTAACCCTAACATTAGCCCTAAACCTAAACCTAACCCCAACCCTACACCTTACCCTAACCCATACCCTAATCATAACCCATACACTAACACTAACTCGTGCCCTAACACCTACCCTAACCCTACCCCTAACCCTACCCCTAACCCTAACCCTAACACTAACACTAACCCTAACACTAACCCTAAACTTTACCATTTGTTAACCATAACCCTAGCCCCAAACCTAAACCTAACTACAACCCTACTCCTTACCCTAACACGTACACTAATCTTAACCCGTACACTAACACTAAACCAATACCGCACACGTACTTTGACAATAAGACATTTCCATATGCTCAGCTGTAACCTAAACCTTACGCGTTCACTAAACTTAACCGCACCCCTAACACTAACCATAACGCCAACCCTACCAATTACCCTAACCCGTACCCTAATCCTAACCTGTAAACCCACACTAAACCCTGCCCTAGCACGTACCCTGACCCTAACACTTTTCCGTAACCTCACCTGTAACCTACACCTTACCGGTCGCTAACACTAACCCTAGCCCTAAACCTAGACCAAACCCCAACCGTACACCTTACCCTAACCCGTATGCTAATCCTAAGCCATACATTAACACTGACACGTGTCCTAACACATACACTAACCCTAACACTTTTCTGTACAATCACCTGTACCCTAAACCTGACATTTCGCTAACCCTAACCCTAGCCATAAAGCTAACCCTAACCCTAACCCCAACCCTAAACCTTACCCAAACCGTACCCTAATCCTAACCAGTATACTAATACTAAGACATGTCCTGACACGTACCCTGACCCTATCACTTTTCCGTACCCTCACCTGTACCCTAAACCTTACTCATAAGTTAACCCTAACCCTAGCCCTAGCCCTAGCCCTAACCCTAACCCCAACCCTACACCTTACCCTCACCCGTACCCTAATCCCAACCCATACACTAACATTAACCCATGCCCTAACACGTACCCTGACCCTAACACTTTTCCATATCCTCTCCTGTACCCTAAATCTTACCGTTCGCTAACCCTAACCCTAGCCCTAAACATAACTCTCACACCAACCTCACAGCATACCCTAACTCGTACACTAAACTTAACCCGTACAAAAAAACTAACCCATGCCCTCACATGTACTGTGACGGTAACATGTTTCCGTACGCTCCCGTGTACCGTAAACCTTACCCGTTTGCTAACTCTAACCCTAGCCCTAACCCTAACCATAAGAACAACCCTACCCATTTCCCTAACCTGTACCCTAATCCTTACCCGTACACTAACACTAATCAATGCCCTAACACGTACCCTGACCCTAACACTTTTCCATACCCACTCCTGTACCCTAAATCTTACCATTCACTAACCCTAACCCTATGTCTAAACCTAACCCTAACCCCAACCCTACACCTAACCCTAACACGTACCCTAATCCGAATCCGTACAGTAACACTAACCTATGCCTTAACATGAACCCTGACCCTAACTCGTTTCCATAAGCTCACCTGTACCCTAAATGTTACCTATTCGCTAACCCTAACCCCAACCCTACACCTAAACATAACCCCAACCCTACACCTTTCCCTAACCCATACCCTAATCCTGACCCGTACACTAACACTAACCCGTGCCCTAACACGTGCCCTGACCCTAACACTTTTCCGTATCCTCTCCAGTACCCTAAATCTTACCGTTCGCTAAACCTAGCCCTTTCCCTAAACATAACGCTAACACCCACCTTACACCATACACTAACCCATACACTAATCTTACCCCGTACACCAAAATGAAGCAATGCCCTCACATGTACTTTGACACTAACACGTTTCCGTACCCTCCTGTGTACCGACAACCTTACCTGTTCGCTAACACTAACCCTAGGTCTAAGCCTAACACTATCCACAACCCTACACAAAATCCTAACCCGTACCCTAATCCTAATCCGTACAATAACACTAACCTGTGCCCTAACACCAAGCCTGACCCTAACTCGTTTCCATATGCTTACCTGTACCCTGAATGTTACCTATTCGCTAACCCTAACCCTAACCCTAAACCTAACCCTAACCCCAATCCTACACCTTACCCTAATCCGTACTGTAATCCTAACCCGTACCCTATACTAATCCGTGCCCTGACACATACATGGACCATAACACTTTTCTGTAACCTCACCTGTACCCTAAACCTTACATTTCGCCAACCCTAACCCTAGCCCTAAAGCTAAATCTAACTCCAACACTACACCTTACCCTAACACGTACACTAATCTTAACCCGTACACTAACACTGACCCATTCCCGCAAATGTATTTTGACCCTAAAACATTTCCCTACCCTCCCCTGTAACCTAAACCTTACCCGGTCGCTAACCCTAAGCCTAGCTCTAAATCTAACCCTAACGCCAACCCTACACCTTACCCTAAACAATACCCTAAACCTAAACCGTACACTGACACTAACCAGTGCCCTGAAACGTACCCTGACCCTAACACTTTTCCATACCCTCACCTGCACGCTAAACCTAATCGTTAGGTAACCCTAACTGTAGACTTAAACCTAACCCTAACACCAAACCTACACCCTATTCTAACCCGTACCCTATATTTAACCCTAACACTAACCCATGCCCTCACACGTACTTTGACACTAAAACGTCTCCATACATTCACATATACCATAAGCCTTAACCGTTCACTAAACCTATCCCTAACCCTAACGCCAACCCTAACCAGTACCCTAACCCATACCCTAATCCTAACCATACATTAACACTAACACGTTTCCTAACACATAACCTGACCCAAATGCTTTTCCGTACCCTCAACTGTACCCTAAAACTTACCCGTTCACTAACCCTAAGCCTAGCCCTAAACCTAACCCTAACCCCAACCCCACACCTTACCCTAAACTGTACGCTAATCCTGACACGTACACTAACACTAACAGGTGTCCTAACACATACCCTGACTCTAAAAGTTTTCCGTACCCTCAGCTGTACCCTAAACCTTACTGATTCACTAACCGTAACCCTAGCCCTAAACATAACGCTAACACCAACCCTACACCATACCCTAACCCGTACACTAATCTTGACCCGTACACCAAAATTATGCAATGCCATCACATGTACTTTGAAACTAACACGTTTCTGTACACTAGTGTACCATAAAACTTACCTGTTCGCTAACTCTAACCCTAGCCCTAAACTTAACCCTAACGCCAACCCTAAACATTACCCTAACACGTAACCTAATCCTAACCCATACACTAACACTACACGTGCCCTAACAAGTACCCTGACTGTAACAGTTTTCCGTACACTCACCTGTACCCTAAACCATACCGTTTGCTATCCTTAACTCTAGACCTAAACGTAAAGCTAACCCCATCCCTAAACCTTACCCTAACGTGTACCCAATCCTAACAAGTACACTAACACTAATCCGTGCCTTAACACTTACCCTGACCCTAACGCTTTTCCATACCCACACCTGAACCCTAAACCTTACCATTCACTAACCCTAACCCTAGGTCTAAACCTAACCCTAAACCCAACCCCAACCCCACACCGAACCATAACATGTACCCTAATCCTAATCCTTAAACTAACACTAAGCTGTGCCCTAACACGAACCCTGACCCTAACGCGTTTTCATACGCTCACCTGTACTCTAATGTTACCTATTCGCTAACCCTAACACTAGCCCTAAACCTAAACCTAACCCCAACCCTACAACTTACCCTAACCTATACCCTAATCATAACCCATACACTAACACTAACTCGTGCCCTAACACCTACCCTAACCCTACCCCTACCCCTAACCCTAACACTAACCCTAACACTAACCCTAAACTTTACCATTTGTTAACCATAACCCTAGCCCCAAACCTAAACCTAACTACAACCCTACTCCTTACCCTAACACGTACACTAATCTTAACCCGTACACTAACACTAACCCAATACCGCACATGTAATTTGACAATAAGACATTTCCGTATGCTCAGCTGTAACCTAAACCTTACCCGTTCACTAAACTTAACCCTAACCCTAACACTAACCATAACGCCAACCCTACCAATTACCCTAACCCGTACCCTAATCCTAACCTGTAAACCCACACTAACCCCTGCCCTAACACGTACCCTGACCCTAACACTTTTCCGTAACCTCACCTGTACCCTAAACTTTACCGTTCGCTAACCCTAACCCTAGCCCTAAGCCTAGACCAAACCCCAACCGTACACCTTACCCTAACCCGTATGCTAATCCTAAGCCATACACTAACACTGACACGTGTCCTAACACATACACTAACCCTAACACTTTTCTGTACCATTACCTGTACCCTAAACCTGACATTTCGCTAACCCTAACCCTAGCCATAAAGCTAACCCTAACCCCAACCCTAAACCTTACCCAAACCGTACCCTAATTCTAACCAGTATACTAATACTAAGCCATGTCCTGACACGTACCCTGACCCTAACACTTTTCCGTACCCTCACCTGTACCCTAAACCTTACCCATTCGCTAACCCTATCCCTAACCCTAGCCCTAGCCCTAACACTAACCCCAACCCTACCCCTTACCCTAACCCGTACCCTAATCCCAACCCATACACTAACATTAACCCATGCCCTAACACGTACCCTGACCCTAACACTTTTCCGTATCCTCTCCTGTACCTTAAAGCTTACTGTTCGCTAACCCTAACCCTAGCCCTAAACATAACTCTCACACCAACCTCACAGCATACCCTAACCCGTACACTAAACTTAACCCGTACAAAAAAACTAACCCATGCCCTCACATGTACTTTGATGGTAACACGTTTCCGTACGCTCCCGTGTACCGTAAACCATACGCGTTTTCTAACTCTAACCCTAACCATAACAACAACCCTACCCATTTCCCTAACCTGTACCCTAATCCTTACCCGTACATTAACACTAATCCATGCCCTAACACGTACCCTGACCCTAACACTTTTCCATACCCACTCCTGTACCCTAAATCTTACCATTCACTAACCCTAACCCTATGTCTAAACCTAACCCTAACCCCAACCCTACACCTAACCCTAACACGTACCCTAATCCGAATCCGTACACTAACACTAACCTGTGCCCTAACATGAACCCTGACCCTAACTCGTTTCCATAAGCTCACCTGTACCCTAAATGATACCTATTCGCTAACCCTAACCCCAACCCTACACCTAAACATAACCAGAACCCTACACCTTTCCCTAACACATACCCTAATCCTAACCCGTACACTAACACTAACCCGTGCCCTAACACGTACCCTGACCCTAACACTTTTCCGTATCCTCTCCAGTACCCTACGTCTTACCGTTCGCTAAACCTAGCCCTTTCCCTAAACATAACGCTAACACCCACCTTACACCATACACTAACCCATACACTAATCTTACCCCGTACACCAAAATGAAGCAATGCCCTCACATGTACTTTGACACTAACACGTTTCCGTACCCTCCTGTGTACCGACAACCTTACCTGTTCGCTAACACTAACCCTAGGTCTAAGCCTAACACTATCCACAATCCTACACAAAATCCTAAGCCGTACCCTAATCCTAATCCGTACAATAACACTAACCTGTGCCCTAACACCAAGCCTGACCCTAACTCGTTTCCATATGCTTACCTGTACCCTGAATGTTACCTATTCGCTAACCCTAACCCTAACCCTAAACCTAACCCTAACCCCAATCCTACACCTTACCCTAATCCGTACTGTAATCCTAACCCGTACCCTATACTAATCCATGCCCTGACACATACATGGACCATAAAACTTTTCTGTAACCTCACCTGTATCCTAAACCTTACATTTCGCCAACCCTAACCCTAGCCCTAAAGCTAAATCTAACTCCAACCCTACACCTTACCCTAACATGTACACTAATCTTAACCCGTACACTAACACTGACCCATTCCCGCAAATGTATTTTGACCCTAAAACATTTCCGTACCCTCCCCTGTAACCTAAACCTTACCCGGTCGCTAACCCTAACCCTAGCTCTAAATCTAAACCTAACGCCACCCTACACCTTACCCTAAACAATACCCTAAACCTAAACCGTACACTGACACTAACCAGTGCCCTGAAACGTACCCTGACCCTAACACTTTTCCATACCCTCACCTGCACGTTAAACCTAATCGTTAGGTAACCCTAACGATAGACTTAAACCTAACCCTAACACCAACCCTACACCCTATTCTAACCCGTACCCTATATTTAACCCTAACACTAACCCATGCCCTCACACGTACTTTGACACTAAAACGTCTCCATACACTCACATGTACCATAAGCCTTAACCGTTCACTAAACCTATCCCTAAACCTAACGCCAACCCTAACCATTACCCTAACCCATACCCTAATCCTAACCATACATTAACACTAACACGTTTCCTAACACATAACCTGACCCAAATGCTTTTCCGTACCCTCAACTGTACCCTAAAACTTACCCGTTCACTAACCCTAAGCCTAGCCCTAAACCTAACCCTAACACCAACCCCACACCTTACCCTAAACTGTACGCTAATCCTGACACGTACACTGACACTAACAGGTGTCCTAACACATACCCTGACTCTAAAAGGTTTCCGTACCCTCACCTGTACCCTGAACCTTACTGGTTCACTAACCGTAACCCTAGCCCTAAACATAACGCTAACACCAACCCTACACCATACCCTAACCCGTACACTAATCTTGACCCGTACACCAAAATTATGCAATGCCATCACACGTACTTTGACACTAACACGTTTCCGTACACTCATGTACCATAAAACTTACCTGTTCGCTAACTCTAACCCTAGCCCTAAACTTAACCCTAACGCCAACCCTACACATTACCCTAACCCGTACCCTAATCCTAACCCATACACTAACAATACACGTGCCCTAACAGGTACCCTGACCATAACAGTTTTCCGTACACTCACCTGTACCCTAAACCATACCGTTTGCTATCCTTAACCCTAGACCTAAACGTAAAGCTAACCCCATCCCTAAACCTTACCATAACGCATACCCAATCCTAACCAGTACACTAACACTAATCTGTGCCTTAACACTTACCCTGACCCTAACACTGTTCCATACCCACACCTGAACCCTAAACCTTACCATTCACTAACCCTAACCCTAGGTCTAAACCTAACCCTAAACCCCACCCCAACCCTACACGTAACCCTAACATGTACACTAATCCTAATCCTTAAACTAACACTAAGCTGTGCCCTAACATGAACCCTGACCGTAACGCGTTTCCATACGCTCACTTGTACTCTAATGTTACCTATTCGCTAACCCTAACACTAGACCTAAACCTAAACCTAACCCGAACCCTACACCTTACCCTAACCCATACCCTAATCATAACCCATACACTAACACTAACTCGTGCCCTAACACCTACCCTAACCCTACCCCTAACCCTACCCCTAACACTAACCCTAACACTAACCCTAAACTTTACAATTGGGTATCCATAACCCTAGTCCCAAACCTAAACCTAACTACAACCCTACTCCTTACCCTAACACGTACACTAATCTTAACCCGTACACTAACACTAACGCAATAACGCACACGCACTTTGACAATAAGACATTTCCGTACACTCAGCTGTAACCTAAATCTTACCCGTTCACTAAACTTAACCCCACCCCTAACACTAACCATAATGCCAACCCTACCAATTACCCTAACCAGTACCCTAATCCTAACCTGTAAACCCACACTAACCCCTGCCCTAACACGTACCCTGACCCTAACACTTTTCCGTAACCTCACCTGTACCATACACCTTACCGTTCGCTAACCCTTACCCTAGCCCTAAACCTAGACCAAACCCCAACCGTACACCTTACCCTAACCCATATGCTAATCCTAAGCCATACACTAACACTGACACGTGTCCTAACACATACACTAACCCTAACACTTTTCTGTACCATCACCTGTACCCTAAACCTGACATTTCGCTAACCCTAACCCTAGCCATAAAGCTAACCCTAACCCCAACGCTAAACCTTACCCAAACCGTACCCTAATCCTAACCAGTATACTAATACTAAGCCATGTCCTGACACGTACCCTGATCCTAACACTTTTCCGTACCCTCACCTGTACCCTAAACTTTACCCATTCGATAACCCTAACCCTAGCCCTAGCCCTAGCCCTAACCCTAATCCCAACCCTACCCCTTACCCTCACCCGTACCCTAATCCCGACCCATACACTAACATTAACCCATGCCCTAACACGTACCCTGACCCTAACACTTTTCCGTATCCTCTCCTGTACCCTAAATCTTACCATTCGCTAACTCTAACCCTAGCCCTAAACATAACTCTCACACCAACCTCAGAGCATACCCTAACCCGTACACTAAACTTAACCCGTACAAAAAAACAAACCCATGCCCTCACATGTACTGTGACGGTAACATGTTTCCGTACGCTCCCGTGTACCGTAAATCTTACCCATTTGCTAACTCTAACCCTAGCCCTAACCCTAACCATAACAACAACCCTACCCATTTCCCTAACCTGTACCCTAATCCTTACCCATACACTAACACTAATCAATGCCCTAACACGTACCCTGACCCTAACACTTTTCCATACCCACTCCTGTACCCTAAATCTTACCATTCACTAACCCTAACCCTATGTCTAAACCTAACCCTAACCCCAACCCTACACCTAACCCTAACACGTACCCTAATCCGAATCCGTACACTAACACTAACCTGTGCCCTAACATGAACCCTGACCCTAACTCGTTTCCATAAGCTCACCTGTACCCTAAATGTTACCTATTCGCTAACCCTAACCCCAACCCTACACCTAAACATAACCCCAACCCTACACCTTTCCCTAACCCATACCCTAATCCTGACCCGTACACTAACACTAACCCGTGCCCTAACACGTACCCTGACCCTAACACTTTTCCGTATCCTCTCCAGTACCCTAAATCTTACCGTTCGCTAAACCTAGCCCTTTCCCTAAACATAACGCTAACACCCACCTTACACCATACACTAACCCATAAACTAATCTTACCCCGTACACCAAAATGAAGCAATGCCCTCACATGTACTTTGACACTAACACGTTTCCGTACCCTCCTGTGTACCAACAACCTTACCTGTTCACTAACACTAACCCTAGGTCTAAGCCTAACACTATCCACAACCCTACACAAAATCCTAAGCCGTACCCTAATCCTAATCCGTACAATAACACTAACCTGTGCCCTAACACCAAGCCTGACCCTAACTCGTTTCCATATGCTTACCTGTACCCTGAATGTTACCTATTCGCTAACCCTAACCCTAACCCTAAACCTAACCCTAACCCCAATCCTACACCTTACCCTAATCCGTACTGTAATCCTAACCCGTTCCCTATACTAATCCGTGCCCTGACACATACATGGACCATAACACTTTTCTGTAACCTCACCTGTACCCTAAACCTTACATTTCGCCAACCCTAACCCTAGCCCTAAAGCTAAATCTAACTCGAACACTACACCTTTCCCTAACACGTACACTAATCTTAACCCGTACACTAACACTGACCCATTCCCGCAAATGTATTTTGACCCTAAAACATTTCCCTACCCTCCCCTGTAACCTAAACCTTACCCGGTCGCTAACCCTAACCCTAGCTCTAAATCTAACCCTAACGCCAACCCTACACCTTACCCTAAACAATACCCTAAACCTAAACCGTACACGGACACTAACCAGTGCCCTGAAACGTACCCTGACCCTAACACTTTTCCATACCCTCACCTGCACGCTAAACCTAATCGTTAGGTAACCCTAACTGTAGACTTAAACCTAACCCTAACACCAACCCTACACCCTATTCTAACCCGTACCCTATATTTAACCCTAACACTAACCCATGCCCTCACACGTTCTTTGACACTAAAACGTCTCCATACACTCACATGTACCATAAGCCTTAACCGTTCACTAAACCTATCCCTAACCCTAACGCCAACCCTAACCATTACCCTAACCCATACCCTAATCCTAACCATACATTAACACTAACACGTTTCCTAACACATAACCTGACCCAAATGCTTTTCCGTACCCTCAACTGAACCCTAAAACTTACCCGTTCACTAACCCTAAGCCTAGCCCTAAACCTAAACGTAACCCCAACCCCACACCTTACCCTAAACTGTACGCTAATCCTGACACGTACACTAACACTAACAGGTGTCCTAACACATACCCTGACTCTAAAAGTTTTCCGTACCCTCACCTGTACCCTAAACCTTACTCGTTCACTAACCGTAACCCTAGCCCTAAACATAACGCTAACACCAACCCTACACCATACCCTAACCCGTACACTAATCTTGACCCGTACACCAAAATTATGCAATGCCATCACACGTACTTTGACACTAACACGTTTCCGTACACTCATGTACCATAAAACTTACCTGTTCGCTAACTCTAACCCTAGCCCTAAACTTAACCCTAACGCCAACCCTACACATTACCCTAACCCGTACCCTAATCCTAACCCATACACTAACACTACCCATGCCCTAAGAGGTACCCTGACTGTAACAGTTTTCCGTACACTCACCTGTACCCTAAACCATACCGTTTGCTATCCTTAACCCTAGACCTAAACGTAAAGCTAACCCCATCCCTAAACCTTACCATAACGCATACCCAATCCTAACCAGTACACTAACACTAATCCGTGCCTTAACACTTACCCTGACCCTAACACTGTTCCATACCCACACCTGAACCCTAAACCTTACCATTCACTAACCCTAACCCTAGGTCTAAACCTAACCCTAAACCCCACCCCAACCCTACACCTAACCCTAACATGTACACGAATCCTAATCCTTAAACTAACACTAAGCTGTGCCCTAACATGAACCCTGACCGTAACGCGTTTCCATACGCTCACTTGTACTCTAATGTTACCTATTCGCTAACCCTAACACTAGACCTAAACCTAAACCTAACCCGAACCCTACACCTTACCCTAACCCATACCCTAATCATAACCCATACACTAACACTAACTCGTGCCCTAACACCTACCCTAACCCTACCCCTAACCCTACCCCTAACACTAACCCTAACACTAACCCTAAACTTTACAATTGGGTATCCATAACCCTAGTCCCAAACCTAAACCTAACTACAACCCTACTCCTTACCCTAACACGTACACTAATCTTAACCCGTACACTAACACTAACGCAATAACGCACACGCACTTTGACAATAAGACATTTCCGTACACTCAGCTGTAACCTAAACCTTACCCGTTCACTAAACTTAACCCCACCCCTAACACTAACCATGATGCCAACCCTACCAATTACCCTAACCCGTACCCTAATCCTAACCTGTAAACCCACACTAACCCCTGCCCTAACACGTACCCTGACCCTAACACTTTTCCGTAACCTCACCTGTACCATACACCTTACCGTTCGCTAACCCTAACCCTAGCCCTAAACCTAGACCAAACCCCAACCGTACACCTTACCCTAACCCGTATGCTAATCCTAAGCCATCCACTAACACTGACACGTGTCCTAACACATACACTAACCCTAACACTTTTCTGTACCATCACCTGTACCCTAAACCTGACATTTCGCTAACCCTAACCCTAGCCATAAAGCTAACCCTAACCCCAACGCTAAACCTTACCCAAACCGTACCCTAATCCTAACCAGTATACTAATACTAAGCCATGTCCTGACACGTACCCTGACCCTAACACTTTTCCGTACCCTCACCTGTACCCTAAACTTTACCCATTCGATAACCCTAACCCTAGGCCTAGCCCTAGCCCTAACCCTAACCCCAACCCTACCCCTTACCCTCACCCGTACCCTAATCCCGACCCATACACTAACATTAACCCATGCCCTAACACGTACCCTGACCCTAACACTTTTCCGTATCCTCTCCTGTACCCTAAATCTTACCATTCGCTAACTCTAACCCTAGCCCTAAACATAACTCTCACACCAACCTCACACCATACCCTAACCCGTACACTAAACTTAACCCGTACAAAAAAACTAACCCATGCCCTCACATGTACTGTGACGGTAACATGCTTCCGTACGCTCCCGTGTACCGTAAACCTTACCCATTTGCTAACTCTAACCCTAGCCCTAACCCTAACCATAACAACAACCCTACCCATTTCCCTAACCTGTACCCTAATCCTTACCCGTACACTAACACTAATCAATGCCCTAACACGTACCCTGACCCTAACACTTTTCCATACCCACTCCTGTACCCTAAATCTTACCATTCACTAACCCTAACCCTATGTCTAAACCTAACCCTAACCCCAACCCTACACCTAACCCTAACACGTACCCTAATCCGAATCCGTACACTAACACTAACCTGTGCCCTAACATGAACCCTGACCCTAACTCGTTTCCATAAGCTCACCTGTACCCTAAATGTTACCTATTCGCTAACCCTAACCCCAACCCTACACCTAAACATAACCCCAACCCTACACCTTTCCCTAACCCATACCCTAATCCTGACCCGTACACTAACACTAACCCGTGCCCTAACACATACCCTGACCCTAACACTTTTCCGTATCCTCTCCAGTACCCTAAATCTTACCGTTCGCTAAACCTAGCCCTTTCCCTAAACATAACGCTAACACCCACCTTACACCATACACTAACCCATAAACTAATCTTACCCCGTACACCAAAATGAAGCAATGCCCTCACATGTACTTTGACACTAACACGTTTCCGTACCCTCCTGTGTACCAACAACCTTACCTGTTCGCTAACACTAACCCTAGGTCTAAGCCTAACACTATCCACAACCCTACACAAAATCCTAAGCCGTACCTAATCCTAATCCGTACAATAACACTAACCTGTGCCCTAACACCAAGCCTGACCCTAACTCGTTTCCATATGCTTACCTGTACCCTGAATGTTACCTATTCGCTAACCCTAACCCTAACCCTAAACCTAACCCTAACCCCAATCCTACACCTTACCCTAATCCGTACTGTAATCCTAACCCGTTCCCTATACTAATCCGTGCCCTGACACATACATGGACCATAACACTTTTCTGTAACCTCACCTGTACCCTAAACCTTACATTTCGCCAACCCTAACCCTAGCCCTAAAGCTAAATCTAACTCGAACACTACACCTTTCCCTAACACGTACACTAATCTTAACCCGTACACTAACACTGACCCATTCCCGCAAATGTATTTTGACCCTAAAACATTTCCCTACCCTCCCCTGTAACCTAAACCTTACCCGGTCGCTAACCCTAACCCTAGCTCTAAATCTAACCCTAACGCCAAACCTACACCTTACCCTAAACAATACCCTAAACCTAAACCGTACACTGACACTAACCAGTGCCCTGAAACGTACCCTGACCCTAACACTTTTCCATACCCTCACCTGCACGCTAAACCTAATCGTTAGGTAACCCTAACTGTAGACTTAAACCTAACCCTAACACCAACCCTACACCCTATTCTAACCCGTACCCTATATTTAACCCTAACACTAACCCATGCCCTCACACGTTCTTTGACACTAAAACGTCTCCATACACTCACATGTACCATAAGCCTTAACCGTTCACTAAACCTATCCCTAACCCTAACGCCAACCCTAACCATTACCCTAACCCATACCCTAATCCTAACCATACATTAACACTAACACGTTTCCTAACACATACCCTGACCCAAATGCTTTTCCGTACCCTCAACTGTACCCTAAAACTTACCCGTTCACTAACCCTAAGCCTAGCCCTAAACCTAAACGTAACCCCAACCCCACACCTTACCCTAAACTGTACGCTAATCCTGACACGTACACTAACACTAACAGGTGTCCTAACACATACCCTGACTCTAAAAGTTTTCCATACCCTCACCTGTACCCTAAACCTTACTCGTTCACTAACCGTAACCCTAGCCCTAAACATAACGCTAACACCAACCCTACACCATACCCTAACCCGTACACTAATCTTGACCCGTACACCAAAATTATGCAATGCCATCACACGTACTTTGACACTAACACGTTTCCGTACACTCATGTACCATAAAACTTACCTGTTCGCTAACTCTAACCCTAGCCCTAAACTTAACCCTAACGCCAACCCTACACATTACCCTAACCCGTACCCTAATCCTAACCCATACACTAACACTACCCATGCCCTAAGAGGTACCCTGACTGTAACAGTTTTCCGTACACTCACCTGTACCCTAAACCATACCGTTTGCTATCCTTAACCCTAGACCTAAACGTAAAGCTAACCCCATCCCTAAACCTTACCATAACGCATACCCAATCCTAACCAGTACACTAACACTAATCCGTGCCTTAACACTTACCCTGACCCTAACGCTTTTCCATACTCACACCTGAACCCTAAACCCTACCATTCACTAACCCTAACCCTAGGTCTAAACCTAACCCTAAACCCCACCCCAACCCTACACCTAACCCTAACATGTACACTAATCCTAATCCTTAAACTAACACTAAGCTGTGCTCTAACATGAACCCTGACCGTAACGCGTTTCCATACGCTCACTTGTACTCTAATGTTACCTATTCGCTAACCCTAACACTAGACCTAAACCTAAACCTAACCCGAACCCTACACCTTACCCTAACCCATACCCTAATCATAACCCATACACTAACACTAACTCGTGCCCTAACACCTACCCTAACCCTACCCCTAACCCTACCCCTAACACTAACCCTAACACTAACCCTAAACTTTACAATTGGGTATCCATAACCCTAGTCCCAAACCTAAACCTAACTACAACCCTACTCCTTACCCTAACACGTACACTAATCTTAACCCGTACACTAACACTAACGCAATAACGCACACGCACTTTGACAATAAGACATTTCCGTACACTCAGCTGTAACCTAAACCTTACCCGTTCACTAAACTTAACCCCACCCCTAACACTAACCATGATGCCAACCCTACCAATTACCCTAACCCGTACCCTAATCCTAACCTGTAAACCCACACTAACCCCTGCCCTAACACGTACCCTGACCCTAACACTTTTCCGTAACCTCACCTGTACCATACACCTTACCGTTCGCTAACCCTAACCCTAGCCCTAAACCTAGACCAAACCCCAACCGTACACCTTACCCTAACCCGTATGCTAATCCTAAGCCATCCACTAACACTGACACGTGTCCTAACACATACACTAACCCTAACACTTTTCTGTACCATCACCTGTACCCTAAACCTGACATTTCGCTAACCCTAACCCTAGCCATAAAGCTAACCCTAACCCCAACGCTAAACCTTACCCAAACCGTACCCTAATCCTAACCAGTATACTAATACTAAGCCATGTCCTGACACGTACCCTGACCCTAACACTTTTCCGTACCCTCACCTGTACCCTAAACTTTACCCATTCGATAACCCTAACCCTAGGCCTAGCCCTAGCCCTAACCCTAACCCCAACCCTACCCCTTACCCTCACCCGTACCCTAATCCCGACCCATACACTAACATTAACCCATGCCCTAACACGTACCCTGACCCTAACACTTTTCCGTATCCTCTCCTGTACCCTAAATCTTACCATTCGCTAACTCTAACCCTAGCCCTAAACATAACTCTCACACCAACCTCAGAGCATACCCTAACCCGTACACTAAACTTAACCCGTACAAAAAAACAAACCCATGCCCTCACATGTACTGTGACGGTAACATGCTTCCGTACGCTCCCGTGTACCGTAAACCTTACCCATTTGCTAACTCTAACCCTAGCCCTAACCCTAACCATAACAACAACCCTACCCATTTCCCTAACCTGTACCCTAATCCTTACCCGTACACTAACACTAATCAATGCCCTAACACGTACCCTGACCCTAACACTTTTCCATACCCACTCCTGTACCCTAAATCTTACCATTCACTAACCCTAACCCTATGTCTAAACCTAACCCTAACCCCAACCCTACACCTAACCCTAACACGTACCCTAATCCGAATCCGTACACTAACACTAACCTGTGCCCTAACATGAACCCTGACCCTAACTCGTTTCCATAAGCTCACCTGTACCCTAAATGTTACCTATTCGCTAACCCTAACCCCAACCCTACACCTAAACATAACCCCAACCCTACACCTTTCCCTAACCCATACCCTAATCCTGACCCGTACACTAACACTAACCCGTGCCCTAACACATACCCTGACCCTAACACTTTTCCGTATCCTCTCCAGTACCCTAAATCTTACCGTTCGCTAAACCTAGCCCTTTCCCTAAACATAACGCTAACACCCACCTTACACCATACACTAACCCATAAACTAATCTTACCCCGTACACCAAAATGAAGCAATGCCCTCACATGTACTTTGACACTAACACGTTTCCGTACCCTCCTGTGTACCAACAACCTTACCTGTTCGCTAACACTAACCCTAGGTCTAAGCCTAACACTATCCACAACCCTACACAAAATCCTAAGCCGTACCCTAATCCTAATCCGTACAATAACACTAACCTGTGCCCTAACACCAAGCCTGACCCTAACTCGTTTCCATATGCTTACCTGTACCCTGAATGTTACCTATTCGCTAACCCTAACCCTAACCCTAAACCTAACCCTAACCCCAATCCTACACCTTACCCTAATCCGTACTGTAATCCTAACCCGTTCCCTATACTAATCCGTGCCCTGACACATACATGGACCATAACACTTTTCTGTAACCTCACCTGTACCCTAAACCTTACATTTCGCCAACCCTAACCCTAGCCCTAAAGCTAAATCTAACTCGAACACTACACCTTTCCCTAACACGTACACTAATCTTAACCCGTACACTAACACTGACCCATTCCCGCAAATGTATTTTGACCCTAAAACATTTCCCTACCCTCCCCTGTAACCTAAACCTTACCCGGTCGCTAACCCTAACCCTAGCTCTAAATCTAACCCTAACGCCAAACCTACACCTTACCCTAAACAATACCCTAAACCTAAACCGTACACTGACACTAACCAGTGCCCTGAAACGTACCCTGACCCTAACACTTTTCCATACCCTCACCTGCATGCTAAACCTAATCGTTAGGTAACCCTAACTGTAGACTTAAACCTAACCCTAACACCAACCCTACACCCTATTCTAACCCGTACCCTATATTTAACCCTAACACTAACCCATGCCCTCACACGTTCTTTGACACTAAAACGTCTCCATACACTCACATGTACCATAAGCCTTAACCGTTCACTAAACCTATCCCTAACCCTAACGCCAACCCTAACCATTACCCTAACCCATACCCTAATCCTAACCATACATTAACACTAACACGTTTCCTAACACATACCCTGACCCAAATGCTTTTCCGTACCCTCAACTGTACCCTAAAACTTACCCGTTCACTAACCCTAAGCCTAGCCCTAAACCTAAACGTAACCCCAACCCCACACCTTACCCTAAACTGTACGCTAATCCTGACACGTACACTAACACTAACAGGTGTCCTAACACATACCCTGACTCTAAAAGTTTTCCATACCCTCACCTGTACCCTAAACCTTACTCGTTCACTAACCGTAACCCTAGCCCTAAACATAACGCTAACACCAACCCTACACCATACCCTAACCCGTACACTAATCTTGACCCGTACACCAAAATTATGCAATGCCATCACACGTACTTTGACACTAACACGTTTCCGTACACTCATGTACCATAAAACTTACCTGTTCGCTAACTCTAACCCTAGCCCTAAACTTAACCCTAACGCCAACCCTACACATTACCCTAACCCGTACCCTAATCCTAACCCATACACTAACACTACCCATGCCCTAAGAGGTACCCTGACTGTAACAGTTTTCCGTACACTCACCTGTACCCTAAACCATACCGTTTGCTATCCTTAACCCTAGACCTAAACGTAAAGCTAACCCCATCCCTAAACCTTACCATAACGCATACCCAATCCTAACCAGTACACTAACACTAATCCGTGCCTTAACACTTACCCTGACCCTAACGCTTTTCCATACTCACACCTGAACCCTAAACCCTACCATTCACTAACCCTAACCCTAGGTCTAAACCTAACCCTAAACCCCACCCCAACCCTACACCTAACCCTAACATGTACACTAATCCTAATCCTTAAACTAACACTAAGCTGTGCCCTAACATGAACCCTGACCGTAACGCGTTTCCATACGCTCACTTGTACTCTAATGTTACCTATTCGCTAACCCTAACACTAGACCTAAACCTAAACCTAACCCGAACCCTACACCTTACCCTAACCCATACCCTAATCATAACCCATACACTAACACTAACTCGTGCCCTAACACCTACCCTAACCCTACCCCTAACCCTACCCCTAACACTAACCCTAACACTAACCCTAAACTTTACAATTGGGTATCCATAACCCTAGTCCCAAACCTAAACCTAACTACAACCCTACTCCTTACCCTAACACGTACACTAATCTTAACCCGTACACTAACACTAACGCAATAACGCACACGCACTTTGACAATAAGACATTTCCGTACACTCAGCTGTAACCTAAACCTTACCCGTTCACTAAACTTAACCCCACCCCTAACACTAACCATAATGCCAACCCTACCAATTACCCTAACCAGTACCCTAATCCTAACCTGTAAACCCACACTAACCCCTGCCCTAACACGTACCCTGACCCTAACACTTTTCCGTAACCTCACCTGTACCATACACCTTACCGTTCGCTAACCCTAACCCTAGCCCTAAACCTAGACCAAACCCCAACCGTACACCTTACCCTAACCCGTATGCTAATCCTAAACCATCCACTAACACTGACACGTGTCCTAACACATACACTAACCCTAACACTTTTCTGTACCATCACCTGTACCCTAAACCTGACATTTCGCTAACCCTAACCCTAGCCATAAAGCTAACCCTAACCCCAACGCTAAACCTTACCCAAACCGTACCCTAATCCTAACCAGTATACTAATACTAAGCCATGTCCTGACACGTACCCTGATCCTAACACTTTTCCGTACCCTCACCTGTACCCTAAACTTTACCCATTCGATAACCCTAACCCTAGCCCTAGCCCTAGCCCTAACCCTAACCCCAACCCTACCCCTTACCCTCACCCGTACCCTAATCCCGACCCATACACTAACATTAACCCATGCCCTAACACGTACCCTGACCCTAACACTTTTCCGTATCCTCTCCTGTACCCTAAATCTTACCATTCGCTAACTCTAACCCTAGCCCTAAACATAACTCTCACACCAACCTCAGAGCATACCCTAACCCGTACACTAAACTTAACCCGTACAAAAAAACAAACCCATGCCCTCACATGTACTGTGACGGTAACATGTTTCCGTACGCTCCCGTGTACCGTAAACCTTACCCATTTGCTAACTCTAACCCTAGCCCTAACCCTAACCATAACAACAACCCTACCCATTTCCCTAACCTGTACCCTAATCCTTACCCGTACACTAACACTAATCAATGCCCTAACACGTACCCTGACCCTAACACTTTTCCATACCCACTCCTGTACCCTAAATCTTACCATTCACTAACCCTAACCCTATGTCTAAACCTAACCCTAACCCCAACCCTACACCTAACCCTAACACGTACCCTAATCCGAATCCGTACACTAACACTAACCTGTGCCCTAACATGAACCCTGACCCTAACTCGTTTCCATAAGCTCACCTGTACCCTAAATGTTACCTATTCGCTAACCCTAACCCCAACCCTACACCTAAACATAACCCCAACCCTACACCTTTCCCTAACCCATACCCTAATCCTGACCCGTACACTAACACTAACCCGTGCCCTAACACGTACCCTGACCCTAACACTTTTCCGTATCCTCTCCAGTACCCTAAATCTTACCGTTCGCTAAACCTAGCCCTTTCCCTAAACATAACGCTAACACCCACCTTACACCATACACTAACCCATAAACTAATCTTACCCCGTACACCAAAATGAAGCAATGCCCTCACATGTACTTTGACACTAACACGTTTCCGTACCCTCCTGTGTACCAACAACCTTACCTGTTCGCTAACACTAACCCTAGGTCTAAGCCTAACACTATCCACAACCCTACACAAAATCCTAAGCCGTACCCTAATCCTAATCCGTACAATAACACTAACCTGTGCCCTAACACCAAGCCTGACCCTAACTCGTTTCCATATGCTTACCTGTACCCTGAATGTTACCTATTCGCTAACCCTAACCCTAACCCTAAACCTAACCCTAACCCCAATCCTACACCTTACCCTAATCCGTACTGTAATCCTAACCCGTTCCCTATACTAATCCGTGCCCTGACACATACATGGACCATAACACTTTTCTGTAACCTCACCTGTACCCTAAACCTTACATTTCGCCAACCCTAACCCTAGCCCTAAAGCTAAATCTAACTCGAACACTACACCTTTCCCTAACACGTACACTAATCTTAACCCGTACACTAACACTGACCCATTCCCGCAAATGTATTTTGACCCTAAAACATTTCCCTACCCTCCCCTGTAACCTAAACCTTACCCGGTCGCTAACCCTAACCCTAGCTCTAAATCTAACCCTAACGCCAACCCTACACCTTACCCTAAACAATACCCTAAACCTAAACCGTACACTGACACTAACCAGTGCCCTGAAACGTACCCTGACCCTAACACTTTTCCATACCCTCACCTGCACGTTAAACCTAATCGTTAGGTAACCCTAACTGTAGACTTAAACCTAACCCTAACACCAACCCTACACCCTATTCTAACCCGTACCCTATATTTAACCCTAACACTAACCCATGCCCTCACACGTTCTTTGACACTAAAACGTCTCCATACACTCACATGTACCATAAGCCTTAACCGTTCACTAAACCTATCCCTAACCCTAACGCCAACCCTAACCATTACCCTAACCCATACCCTAATCCTAACCATACATTAACACTAACACGTTTCCTAACACATACCCTGACCCAAATGCTTTTCCGTACCCTCAACTGTACCCTAAAACTTACCCGTTCACTAACCCTAAGCCTAGCCCTAAACCTAAACGTAACCCCAACCCCACACCTTACCCTAAACTGTACGCTAATCCTGACACGTACACTAACACTAACAGGTGTCCTAACACATACCCTGACTCTAAAAGTTTTCCATACCCTCACCTGTACCCTAAACCTTACTCGTTCACTAACCGTAACCCTAGCCCTAAACATAACGCTAACACCAACCCTACACCATACCCTAACCCGTACACTAATCTTGACCCGTACACCAAAATTATGCAATGCCATCACACGTACTTTGACACTAACACGTTTCCGTACACTCATGTACCATAAAACTTACCTGTTCGCTAACTCTAACCCTAGCCCTAAACTTAACCCTAACGCCAACCCTACACATTACCCTAACCCGTACCCTAATCCTAACCCATACACTAACACTACCCATGCCCTAAGAGGTACCCTGACTGTAACAGTTTTCCGTACACTCACCTGTACCCTAAACCATACCGTTTGCTATCCTTAACCCTAGACCTAAACGTAAAGCTAACCCCATCCCTAAACCTTACCATAACGCATACCCAATCCTAACCAGTACACTAACACTAATCCATGCCTTAACACTTACCCTGACCCTAACGCTTTTCCATACTCACACCTGAACCCTAAACCCTACCATTCACTAACCCTAACCCTAGGTCTAAACCTAACCCTAAACCCCACCCCAACCCTACACCTAACCCTAACATGTACACTAATCCTAATCCTTAAACTAACACTAAGCTGTGCCCTAACATGAACCCTGACCGTAACGCGTTTCCATACGCTCACTTGTACTCTAATGTTACCTATTCGCTAACCCTAACACTAGACCTAAACCTAAACCTAACCCGAACCCTACAGCTTACCCTAACCCATACCCTAATCATAACCCATACACTAACACTAACTCGTGCCCTAACACCTACCCTAACCCTACCCCTAACCCTACCCCTAACACTAACCCTAACACTAACCCTAAACTTTACAATTGGGTATCCATAACCCTAGTCCCAAACCTAAACCTAACTACAACCCTACTCCTTACCCTAACACGTACACTAATCTTAACCCGTACACTAACACTAACGCAATAACGCACACGCACTTTGACAATAAGACATTTCCGTACACTCAGCTGTAACCTAAACCTTACCCGTTCACTAAACTTAACCCCAACCCTAACACTAACCATAATGCCAACCCTACCAATTACCCTAACCAGTACCCTAATCCTAACCTGTAAACCCACACTAACCCCTGCCCTAACACGTACCCTGACCCTAACACTTTTCCGTAACCTCACCTGTACCATACACCTTACCGTTCGCTAACCCTAACCCTAGCCCTAAACCTAGACCAAACCCCAACCGTACACCTTACCCTAATCCGTATGCTAATCCTAAGCCATCCACTAACACTGACACGTGTCCTAACACATACACTAACCCTAACACTTTTCTGTACCATCACCTGTACCCTAAACCTGACATTTCGCTAACCCTAACCCTAGCCATAAAGCTAACCCTAACCCCAACGCTAAACCTTACCCAAACCGTACCCTAATCCTAACCAGTATACTAATACTAAGCCATGTCCTGACACGTACCCTGATCCTAACACTTTTCCGTACCCTCACCTGTACCCTAAACTTTACCCATTCGATAACCCTAACCCTAGCCCTAGCCCTAGCCCTAACCCTAACCCCAACCCTACCCCTTACCCTCACCCGTACCCTAATCCCGACCCATACACTAACATTAACCCATGCCCTAACACGTACCCTGACCCTAACACTTTTCCGTATCCTCTCCTGTACCCTAAATCTTACCATTCGCTAACTCTAACCCTAGCCCTAAACATAACTCTCACACCAACCTCAGAGCATACCCTAACCCGTACACTAAACTTAACCCGTACAAAAAAACAAACCCATGCCCTCACATGTACTGTGACGGTAACATGTTTCCGTACGCTCCCGTGTACCGTAAACCTTACCCATTTGCTAACTCTAACCCTAGCCCTAACCCTAACCATAACAACAACCCTACCCATTTCCCTAACCTGTACCCTAATCCTTACCCGTACACTAACACTAATCAATGCCCTAACACGTACCCTGACCCTAACACTTTTCCATACCCACTCCTGTACCCTAAATCTTACCATTCACTAACCCTAACCCTATGTCTAAACCTAACCCTAACCCCAACCCTACACCTAACCCTAACACGTACCCTAATCCGAATCCGTACACTAACACTAACCTGTGCCCTAACATGAACCCTGACCCTAACTCGTTTCCATAAGCTCACCTGTACCCTAAATGTTACCTATTCGCTAACCCTAACCCCAACCCTACACCTAAACATAACCCCAACCCTACACCTTTCCCTAACCCATACCCTAATCCTGACCCGTACACTAACACTAACCCGTGCCCTAACACGTACCCTGACCCTAACACTTTTCCGTATCCTCTCCAGTACCCTAAATCTTACCGTTCTCTAAACCTAGCCCTTTCCCTAAACATAACGCTAACACCCACCTTACACCATACACTAACCCATAAACTAATCTTACCCCGTACACCAAAATGAAGCAATGCCCTCACATGTACTTTGACACTAACACGTTTCCGTACCCTCCTGTGTACCAACAACCTTACCTGTTCGCTAACACTAACCCTAGGTCTAAGCCTAACACTATCCACAACCCTACACAAAATCCTAAGCCGTACCCTAATCCTAATCCGTACAATAACACTAACCTGTGCCCTAACACCAAGCCTGACCCTAACTCGTTTCCATATGCTTACCTGTACCCTGAATGTTACCTATTCGCTAACCCTAACCCTAACCCTAAACCTAACCCTAACCCCAATCCTACACCTTACCCTAATCCGTACTGTAATCCTAACCCGTTCCCTATACTAATCCGTGCCCTGACACATACATGGACCATAACACTTTTCTGTAACCTCACCTGTACCCTAAACCTTACATTTCGCCAACCCTAACCCTAGCCCTAAAGCTAAATCTAACTCGAACACTACACCTTTCCCTAACACGTACACTAATCTTAACCCGTACACTAACACTGACCCATTCCCGCAAATGTATTTTGACCCTAAAACATTTCCCTACCCTCCCCTGTAACCTAAACCTTACCCGGTCGCTAACCCTAACCCTAGCTCTAAATCTAACCCTAACGCCAACCCTACACCTTACCCTAAACAATACCCTAAACCTAAACCGTACACTGACACTAACCAGTGCCCTGAAACGTACCCTGACCCTAACACTTTTCCATACCCTCACCTGCACGCTAAACCTAATCGTTAGGTAACCCTAACTGTAGACTTAAACCTAACCCTAACACCAACCCTACACCCTATTCTAACCCGTACCCTATATTTAACCGTAACACTAACCCATGCCCTCACACGTTCTTTGACACTAAAACGTCTCCATACACTCACATGTACCATAAGCCTTAACCGTTCACTAAACCTATCCCTAACCCTAACGCCAACCCTAACCATTACCCTAACCCATACCCTAATCCTAACCATACATTAACACTAACACGTTTCCTAACACATACCCTGACCCAAATGCTTTTCCGTACCCTCAACTGTACCCTAAAACTTACCCGTTCACTAACCCTAAGCCTAGCCCTAAACCTAAACGTAACCCCAACCCCACACCTTACCCTAAACTGTACGCTAATCCTGACACGTACACTAACACTAACAGGTGTCCTAACACATACCCTGACTCTAAAAGTTTTCCATACCCTCACCTGTACCCTAAACCTTACTCGTTCACTAACCGTAACCCTAGCCCTAAACATAACGCTAACACCAACCCTACACCATACCCTAACCCGTACACTAATCTTGACCCGTACACCAAAATTATGCAATGCCATCACACGTACTTTGACACTAACACGTTTCCGTACACTCATGTACCATAAAACTTACCTGTTCGCTAACTCTAACCCTAGCCCTAAACTTAACCCTAACGCCAACCCTACACATTACCCTAACCCGTACCCTAATCCTAACCCATACACTAACACTACCCATGCCCTAAGAGGTACCCTGACTGTAACAGTTTTCCGTACACTCACCTGTACCCTAAACCATACCGTTTGCTATCCTTAACCCTAGACCTAAACGTAAAGCTAACCCCATCCCTAAACCTTACCATAACGCATACCCAATCCTAACCAGTACACTAACACTAATCCGTGCCTTAACACTTACCCTGACCCTAACGCTTTTCCATACTCACACCTGAACCCTAAACCCTACCATTCACTAACCCTAACCCTAGGTCTAAACCTAACCCTAAACCCCACCCCAACCCTACACCTAACCCTAACATGTACACTAATCCTAATCCTTAAACTAACACTAAGCTGTGCCCTAACATGAACCCTGACCGTAACGCGTTTCCATACGCTCACTTGTACTCTAATGTTACCTATTCGCTAACCCTAACACTAGACCTAAACCTAAACCTAACCCGAACCCTACACCTTACCCTAACCCATACCCTAATCATAACCCATACACTAACACTAACTCGTGCCCTAACACCTACCCTAACCCTACCCCTAACCCTACCCCTAACACTAACCCTAACACTAACCCTAAACTTTACAATTGGGTATCCATAACCCTAGTCCCAAACCTAAACTTAACTACAACCCTACTCCTTACCCTAACACGTACACTAATCTTAACCCGTACACTAACACTAACGCAATAACGCACACGCACTTTGACAATAAGACATTTCCGTACACTCAGCTGTAACCTAAACCTTACCCGTTCACTAAACTTAACCCCACCCCTAACACTAACCATAACGCCAACCCTACCAATTACCCTAACCAGTACCCTAATCCTAACCTGTAAACCCACACTAACCCCTGCCCTAACACGTACCCTGACCCTAACACTTTTCCGTAACCTCACCTGTACCATACACCTTACCGTTCGCTAACCCTAACCCTAGCCCTAAACCTAGACCAAACCCCAACCGTACACCTTACCCTAACCCGTATGCTAATCCTAAGCCATACACTAACACTGACACGTGTCCTAACACATACACTAACCCTAACACTTTTCTGTACCATCACCTGTACCCTAAACCTGACATTTCGCTAACCCTAACCCTAGCCATAAAGCTAACCCTAACCCCAACCCTAAACATTACCCAAACCGTACCCTAATCCTAACCAGTATACTAATACTAAGCCATGTCCTGACACGTACCCTGACCCTAACACTTTTCCGTACCCTCACCTGTACCCTAAACTTTACCCATTCGATAACCCTAACCCTAGCCCTAGCCCTAGCCCTAACCCTAACCCCAACCCTACCCCTTACCCTCATCCGTACCCTAATCCCGACCCATACACTAACATTAACCCATGCCCTAACACGTACCCTGACCCTAACACTTTTCCATATCCTCTCCTGTACCCTAAATCTTACCGTTCGCTAACCCTAACCCTAGCCCTAAACATATCTCTCACACCAACCTCACAGCATACCCTAACCCGTACACTAAACTTAACCCGTACAAAAAAACTAAGCCATGCCCTCACATGTACTGTGACGGTAACATGTTTCCGTACGCTCCCGTGTACCGTAAACCTTACCCGTTTGCTAACTCTAACCGTAGCCCTAACCCTAACCATAACAACAACCCTACCCATTTCCCTAACCTGTACCCTAATCCTTACCCGTACACTAACACTAATCAATGCCCTAACACGTACCCTGACCCTAACACTTTTCCATACCCACTCCTGTACCCTAAATCTTACCATTCACTAACCCTAACCCTATGTCTAAACCTAACCCTAACCCCAACACTACACCTAACCCTAACACGTACCCTAATCCGAATCCGTACACTAACACTAACCTGTGCCCTAACATGAACCCTGACCCTAACTCGTTTCCATAAGCTCACCTGTACCCTAAATGTTACCTATTCGCTAACCCTAACCCCAACCCTACACCTAAACATAACCCCAACCCTACACCTTTCCCTAACCCATACACTAATCCTGACCCGTACACTAACACTAACCCATGCCCTAACACGTACCCTGACCCAAACACTTTTCCGTATCCTCTCCAGTACCCTAAATCTTAACATTCGATACCCTAGCCCTTTCCCTAAACATAAGGCTAACACCCACCTTACACCATATACTAACCCATACACTAATCTTACCCCGTACACCAAAATGAAGCAATGCCCTCACATGTACTTTGACACTAACACGTTTCCGTACACTCCTGTGTACCGACAACCTTACCTGTTCGCTAGCACTAACCCTAGGTCTAAGCCTAACACTATCCACAACCCTACACAAAATCCTAAGCCGTACCCTAATCCTAATCCGTACAATAACACTAACCTGTGCCCTAACACCAAGCTTGACCCTGACTCGTTTCCATATGCTTACCTGTACCCTGAATGTTACCTATTCGCTAACCCTAACCCTAACCCTAAACCTAACCCTAACCCCAATACTACACCTTACCCTAATCCGTATTGTAATCCTAACCCGTACCCTATACTAATCTGTGCCCTGACACATACATGGACCATAACACTTTTCTGTAACCTCACCTGTAACCTAAACCTTACATTTCGCCAACCCTAACCCTAGCCCTAAAGCTAAATCTAACTCCATCACTACACCTTACCCTAACACGTACACTAATCTTAACCCGTACACTAACACTGACCCATTCCCGCAAATGTATTTTGACCCTAAAACATTTCCGTACCCTCCCCTGTAACCTAAACCTTACCCGGTCGCTAACCCTAACCCTAGCTCTAAATCTAACCCTAACGCCAAGCCTACACCTTACCCTAAACAATACCCTAAACCTAAACCGTACACTGACACTAACCAGTGCCCTGAAACGTACCCTGACCCTAACACTTTTCCATACCCTCACCTGCACGCTAAACCTAATCGTTAGGTAACCCTAACTGTAGACTTAAACCTAACCCTAACACCAACCCTACACCCTATTCTAACCCGTACCCTATATTTAACCCTAACACTAACCCATGCCCTCACACGTACTTTGACACTAAAACGTCTCCATACACTCACATGTACCATAAGCCTTAACCGTTCACTAAACCTATCCCTAACCCTAACGCCAACCCTAACCATTACCCTAACCCATACCCTAATCCTAACCATACATTAACACTAACACTTTTCCTAACACATAACCTGACCCAAATGCTTTTCCGTACCCTCAACTGAACCCTAAAACTTACCCGTTCACTAACCCTAAGCCTAGCCCTAAACCTAAACGTAACCCCAACCCCACACCTTACCCTAAACTGTACGCTAATCCTGACCCGTACACTAACACTAACAGGTGTCCTAACACATACCCTGACTCTAAAAGTTTTCCGTACCCTCACCTGTACCCTAAACCTTACTCGTTCACTAACCGTAACCCTAGCCCTAAACATAACGCTAACACCAACCCTACACCATACCCTAACCCGTACACTAATCTTGACCCGTACACCAAAATTATGCAATGCCATCACACGTACTTTGACACTAACACGTTTCCGTACACTCATGTACCATAAAACTTACCTGTTCGCTAACTCTAACCCTAGCCCTAAACTTAACCCTAACGCCAACCCTACACATTACCCTAACCCGTACCCTAATCCTAACCCATACACTAACACTACCCATGCCCTAAGAGGTACCCTGACTGTAACAGTTTTCCGTACACTCACCTGTACCCTAAACCATACCGTTTGCTATCCTTAACCCTAGACCTAAACGTAAAGCTAACCCCATCCCTAAACCTTACCATAACGCATACCCAATCCTAACCAGTACACTAACACTAATCCGTGCCTTAACACTTACCCTGACCCTAACGCTTTTCCATACTCACACCTGAACCCTAAACCCTACCATTCACTAACCCTAACCCTAGGTCTAAACCTAACCCTAAACCCCACCCCAACCCTACACCTAACCCTAACATGTACACTAATCCTAATCCTTAAACTAACACTAAGCTGTGCCCTAACATGAACCCTGACCGTAACGCGTTTCCATACGCTCACTTGTACTCTAATGTTACCTATTCGCTAACCCTAACACTAGACCTAAACCTAAACCTAACCCGAACCCTACACCTTACCCTAACCCATACCCTAATCATAACCCATACACTAACACTAACTCGTGCCCTAACACCTACCCTAACCCTACCCCTAACCCTACCCCTAACACTAACCCTAACACTAACCCTAAACTTTACAATTGGGTATCCATAACCCTAGTCCCAAACCTAAACTTAACTACAACCCTACTCCTTACCCTAACACGTACACTAATCTTAACCCGTACACTAACACTAACGCAATAACGCACACGCACTTTGACAATAAGACATTTCCGTACACTCAGCTGTAACCTAAACCTTACCCGTTCACTAAACTTAACCCCACCCCTAACACTAACCATAACGCCAACCCTACCAATTACCCTAACCAGTACCCTAATCCTAACCTGTAAACCCACACTAACCCCTGCCCTAACACGTACCCTGACCCTAACACTTTTCCGTAACCTCACCTGTACCATACACCTTACCGTTCGCTAACCCTAACCCTAGCCCTAAACCTAGACCAAACCCCAACCGTACACCTTACCCTAACCCGTATGCTAATCCTAAGCCATACACTAACACTGACACGTGTCCTAACACATACACTAACCCTAACACTTTTCTGTACCATCACCTGTACCCTAAACCTGACATTTCGCTAACCCTAACCCTAGCCATAAAGCTAACCCTAACCCCAACCCTAAACATTACCCAAACCGTACCCTAATCCTAACCAGTATACTAATACTAAGCCATGTCCTGACACGTACCCTGACCCTAACACTTTTCCGTACCCTCACCTGTACCCTAAACTTTACCCATTCGATAACCCTAACCCTAGCCCTAGCCCTAGCCCTAACCCTAACCCCAACCCTACCCCTTACCCTCACCCGTACCCTAATCCCGACCCATACACTAACATTAACCCATGCCCTAACACGTACCCTGACCCTAACACTTTTCCATATCCTCTCCTGTACCCTAAATCTTACCGTTCGCTAACCCTAACCCTAGCCCTAAACATATCTCTCACACCAACCTCACAGCATACCCTAACCCGTACACTAAACTTAACCCGTACAAAAAAACTAACCCATGCCCTCACATGTACTGTGACGGTAACATGTTTCCGTACGCTCCCGTGTACCGTAAACCTTACCCGTTTGCTAACTCTAACCCTAGCCCTAACCCTAACCATAACAACAACCCTACCCATTTCCCTAACCTGTACCCTAATCCTTACCCGTACACTAACACTAATCAATGCCCTAACACGTACCCTGACCCTAACACTTTTCCATACCCACTCCTGTACCCTAAATCTTACCATTCACTAACCCTAACCCTATGTCTAAACCTAACCCTAACCCCAACACTACACCTAACCCTAACACGTACCCTAATCCGAATCCGTACACTAACACTAACCTGTGCCCTAACATGAACCCTGACCCTAACTCGTTTCCATAAGCTCACCTGTACCCTAAATGTTACCTATTCGCTAACCCTAACCCCAACCCTACACCTAAACATAACCCCAACCCTACACCTTTCCCTAACCCATACACTAATCCTGACCCGTACACTAACACTAACCCATGCCCTAACACGTACCCTGACCCAAACACTTTTCCGTATCCTCTCCAGTACCCTAAATCTTAACATTCGATACCCTAGCCCTTTCCCTAAACATAAGGCTAACACCCACCTTACACCATATACTAACCCATACACTAATCTTACCCCGTACACCAAAATGAAGCAATGCCCTCACATGTACTTTGACACTAACACGTTTCCGTACACTCCTGTGTACCGACAACCTTACCTGTTCGCTAGCACTAACCCTAGGTCTAAGCCTAACACTATCCACAACCCTACACAAAATCCTAAGCCGTACCCTAATCCTAATCCGTACAATAACACTAACCTGTGCCCTAACACCAAGCTTGACCCTGACTCGTTTCCATATGCTTACCTGTACCCTGAATGTTACCTATTCGCTAACCCTAACCCTAACCCTAAACCTAACCCTAACCCCAATACTACACCTTACCCTAATCCGTATTGTAATCCTAACCCGTACCCTATACTAATCTGTGCCCTGACACATACATGGACCATAACACTTTTCTGTAACCTCACCTGTAACCTAAACCTTACATTTCGCCAACCCTAACCCTAGCCCTAAAGCTAAATCTAACTCCATCACTACACCTTACCCTAACACGTACACTAATCTTAACCCGTACACTAACACTGACCCATTCCCGCAAATGTATTTTGACCCTAAAACATTTCCGTACCCTCCCCTGTAACCTAAACCTTACCCGGTCGCTAACCCTAACCCTAGCTCTAAATCTAACCCTAACGCCAACCCTACACCTTACCCTAAACAATACCCTAAACCTAAACCGTACACTGACACTAACCAGTGCCCTGAAACGTACCCTGACCCTAACACTTTTCCATACCCTCACCTGCACGCTAAACCTAATCGTTAGGTAACCCTAACTGTAGACTTAAACCTAACCCTAACACCAACCCTACACCCTATTCTAACCCGTACCCTATATTTAACCCTAACACTAACCCATGCCCTCACACGTACTTTGACACTAAAACGTCTCCATACACTCACATGTACCATAAGCCTTAACCGTTCACTAAACCTATCCCTAACCCTAACGCCAACCCTAACCATTACCCTAACCCATACCCTAATCCTAACCATACATTAACACTAACACGTTTCCTAACACATAACCTGACCCAAATGCTTTTCCGTACCCTCAACTGAACCCTAAAACTTACCCGTTCACTAACCCTAAGCCTAGCCCTAAACCTAAACGTAACCCCAACCCCACACCTTACCCTAAACTGTACGCTAATCCTGACCCGTACACTAACACTAAGAGGTGTCCTAACACATACCCTGACTCTAAAAGTTTTCCGTACCCTCACCTGTACCCTAAACCTTACTCGTTCACTAACCGTAACCCTAGCCCTAAACATAACGCTAACACCAACCCTACACCATACCCTAACCCGTACACTAATCTTGACCCGTACACCAAAATTATGCAATGCCATCACACGTACTTTGACACTAACACGTTTCCGTACACTCATGTACCATAAAACTTACCTGTTCGCTAACTCTAACCCTAGCCCTAAACTTAACCCTAATGCCAACCCTACACATTACCCTAACCCGTACCCTAATCCTAACCCATACACTAACACTACCCATGCCCTAACAGGTACCCTGACTGTAACAGTTTTTCGTACACTCACCTGTACCCTAAACCATACCGTTTGCTATCCATAACCCTAGACCTAAACGTAAAGCTAACCCCATCCCTAAACCTTACCATAACGCATACCCAATCCTAACCAGTACACTAACGCTAATCCGTGCCTTAACACTTACCCTGACCCTAACACTGTTCCATACCCACACCTGAACCCTAAACCTTACCATTCACTAACCCTAACCCTAGGTCTAAACCTAACCCTAAACCCCACCCCAACCCTACACCTAACCCTAACAGGTACACTAATCCTAATCCTTAAACTAACACTAAGCTGTGCCCTAACATGAACCCTGACCGTAACGCGTTTCCATACGCTCACTTGTACTCTAATGTTACCTATTCGCTAACCCTAACACTAGACCTAAACCTAAACCTAACCCGAACCCTACACCTTACCCTAACCCATACCCTAATCATAACCCATACACTAACACTAACTCGTGCCCTAACACCTACCCTAACCCTACCCCTAACCCTACCCCTAACACTAACCCTAACACTAACCCTAAACTTTACAATTGGGTATCCATAACCCTAGTCCCAAACCTAAACTTAACTACAACCCTACTCCTTACCCTAACACGTACACTAATCTTAACCCGTACACTAACACTAACGCAATAACGCACACGCACTTTGACAATAAGACATTTCCGTACACTCAGCTGTAACCTAAACCTTACCCGTTCACTAAACTTAACCCCACCCCTAACACTAACCATAACGCCAACCCTACCAATTACCCTAACCAGTACCCTAATCCTAACCTGTAAACCCACACTAACCCCTGCCCTAACACGTACCCTGACCCTAACACTTTTCCGTAACCTCACCTGTACCATACACCTTACCGTTCGCTAACCCTAACCCTAGCCCTAAACCTAGACCAAACCCCAACCGTACACCTTACCCTAACCCGTATGCTAATCCTAAGCCATACACTAACACTGACACGTGTCCTAACACATACACTAACCCTAACACTTTTCTGTACCATCACCTGTACCCTAAACCTGACATTTCGCTAACCCTAACCCTAGCCATAAAGCTAACCCTAACCCCAACCCTAAACCTTACCCAAACCGTACCCTAATCCTAACCAGTATACTAATACTAAGCCATGTCCTGACACGTACCCTGACCCTAACACTTTTCCGTACCCTCACCTGTACCCTAAACTTTACCCATTCGATAACCCTAACCCTAGCCCTAGCCCTAGCCCTAACCCTAACCCCAACCCTACCCCTTACCCTCACCCGTACCCTAATCCCGACCCATACACTAACATTAACCCATGCCCTAACACGTACCCTGACCCTAACACTTTTCCGTATCCTCTCCTGTACCCTAAATCTTACCGTTCGCTAACCCTAACCCTAGCCCTAAACATAACTCTCACACCAACCTCACAGCATACCCTAACCCGTACACTAAACTTAACCCGTACAAAAAAACTAACCCATGCCCTCACATGTACTGTGACGGTAACATGTTTCCGTACGCTCCCGTGTACCGTAAACCTTACCCGTTTGGTAACTCTAACCCTAGCCCTAACCCTAACCATAACAACAACCCTACCCATTTCCCTAACCTGTACCCTAATCCTTACCCGTACACTAACACTAATCAATGCCCTAACACGTACCCTGACCCTAACACTTTTCCATACCCACTCCTGTACCCTAAATCTTACCATTCACTAACCCTAACCCTATGTCTAAACCTAACCCTAACCCCAACCCTACACCGAACCCTAACACGTACCCTAATCCGAATCCGTACACTAACACTAACCTGTGCCCTAACATGAACCCTGACCCTAACTCGTTTCCATAAGCTCACCTGTACCCTAAATGTTACCTATTCGCTAACCCTAACCCCAACCCTACACCTAAACATAACCCCAACCCTACACCTTTCCCTAACCCATACCCTAATCCTGACCCGTACACTAACACTAACCCGTGCCCTAACACGTACCCTGACCCAAACACTTTTCCGTATCCTCTCCAGTACCCTAAATCTTACCATTCGCTAAACCTAGCCCTTTCCCTAAACATAAGGCTAACACCCACCTTACACCATATACTAACCCATACACTAATCTTACCCCGTACACCAAAATGAAGCAATGCCCTCACATGTACTTTGACACTAACACGTTTCCGTGCCCTCCTGTGTACCGACAACCTTACCTGTTCGCTAGCACTAACCCTAGGTCTAAGCCTAACACTATCCACAACCCTACACAAAATCCTAAGCCGTACCCTAATCCTAATCCGTACAATAACACTAACCTGTGCCCTAACACCAAGCTTGACCCTGACTCGTTTCCATATGCTTACCTGTACCCTGAATGTTACGAATTCGCTAACCCTAACCCTAACCCTAAACCTAACCCTAACCCCAATCCTACACCTTACCCTAATCCGTACTGTAATCCTAACCCGTACCCTATACTAATCTGTGCCCTGACACATACATGGACCATAACACTTTTCTGTAACCTCACCTGTACCCTAAACCTTACATTTCGCCAACCCTAACCCTAGCCCTAAAGCTAAATCTAACTCCATCACTACACCTTACCCTAACACGTACACTAATCTTAACCCGTACACTAACACTGACCCATTCCCGCAAATGTATTTTGACCCTAAAACATTTCCGTACCCTCCCCTGTAACCTAAACCTTACCCGGTCGCTAACCCTAACCCTAGCTCTAAATCTAACCCTAACGCCAACCCTACACCTTACCCTAAACAATACCCTAAACCTAAACCGTACACTGACACTAACCAGTGCCCTGAAACGTACCCTGACCCTAACACTTTTCCATACCCTCACCTGCACGCTAAACCTAATCGTTAGGTAACCCTAACTGTAGACTTAAACCTAACCCTAACACCAACCCTACACCCTATTCTAACCCGTACCCTATATTTAACCCTAACACTAACCCATGCCCTCACACGTACTTTGACACTAAAACGTCTCCATACACTCACATGTACCATAAGCCTTAACCGTTCACTAAACCTATCCCTAACCCTAACGCCAACCCTAACCATTACCCTAACCCATACCCTAATCCTAACCATACATTAACACTAACACGTTTCCTAACACATAACCTGACCCAAATGCTTTTCCGTACCCTCAACTGAACCCTAAAACTTACCCGTTCACTAACCCTAAGCCTAGCCCTAAACCTAAACGTAACCCCAACCCCACACCTTACCCTAAACTGTACGCTAATCCTGACACGTACACTAACACTAACAGGTGTCCTAACACATACCCTGACTCTAAAAGTTTTCCGTACCCTCACCTGTACCCTAAACCTTACTCGTTCACTAACCGTAACCCTAGCCCTAAACATAACGCTAACACCAACCCTACACCATACCCTAACCCGTACACTAATCTTGACCCGTACACCAAAATTATGCAATGCCATCACACGTACTTTGACACTAACACGTTTCCGTACACTCATGTACCATAAAACTTACCTGTTCGCTAACTCTAACCCTAGCCCTAAACTTAACCCTAACGCCAACCCTACACATTACCCTAACCCGTACCCTAATCCTAACCCATACACTAACACTACCCATGCCCTAACAGGTACCCTGACTGTAACAGATTTCCGTACACTCACCTGTACCCTAAACCATACCGTTTGCTATCCATAACCCTAGACCTAAACGTAAAGCTAACCCCATCCCTAAACCTTACCATAACGCATACCCAATCCTAACCAGTACACTAACACTAATCCGTGCCTTAACACTTACCCTGACCCTAACACTGTTCCATACCCACACCTGAACCCTAAACCTTACCATTCACTAACCCTAACCCTAGGTCTAAACCTAACCCTAAACCCCACCCCAACCCTACACCTAACCCTAACATGTACACTAATCCTAATCCTTAAACTAACACTAAGCTGTGCCCTAACATGAACCCTGACCGTAACGCGTTTCCATACGCTCACTTGTACTCTAATGTTACCTATTCGCTAACCCTAACACTAGACCTAAACCAAAACCTAACCCGAACCCTACACCTTACCCTAACCCATACCCTAATCATAACCCATACACTAACACTAACTCGTGCCCTAACACCTACCCTAACCCTACCCCTAACCCTACCCCTAACACTAACCCTAACACTAACCCTAAACTTTACAATTGGGTATCCATAACCCTAGTCCCAAACCTAAACCTAACTACAACCCTACTCCTTACCCTAACACGTACACTAATCTTAATCCGTACACTAACACTAACGCAATAACGCACACGCACTTTGACAATAAGACATTTCCGTACACTCAGCTGTAACCTAAACCTTACCCGTTCACTAAACTTAACCCCACCCCTAACACTAACCATAACGCCAACCCTACCAATTACCCTAACCAGTACCCTAATCCTAACCTGTAAACCCACACTTACCGCTGCCCTAACACGTACCGTGACCCTAACACTTTTCCGTAACCTCACCTGTACCATACACCTTACCGTTCGCTAACCCTAACCCTAGCCCTAAACCTAGACCAAACCCCAACCGTACACCTTACCCTAACCCGTATGCTAATCCTAAGCCATACACTAACACTGACACGTGTCCTAACACATACACTAACCCTAACACTTTTCTGTACCATCACCTGTACCCTAAACCTGACATTTCGCTAACCCTAACCCTAGCCATAAAGCTAACCCTAACCCCAACCCTAAACCTTACCCAAACCGTACCCTAATCCTAACCAGTATACTAATACTAAGCCATGTCCTGACACGTACCCTGACCCTAACACTTTTCCGTACCCTCACCTGTACCCTAAACTTTACCCATTCGATAACCCTAACCCTAGCCCTAGCCCTAGCCCTAACCCTAACCCCAACCCTACCCCTTACCCTCACCCGTACCCTAATCGCGACCCATACACTAACATTAACCCATGCCCTAACACGTACCCTGACCCTAACACTTTTCCGTATCCTCTTCTGTACCCTAAATCTTACCATTCGCTAACTCTAACCCTAGCCCTAAACATAACTCTCACACCAACCTCACAGCATACCCTAACCCGTACACTAAACTTAACCCGTACAAAAAAACTAACCCATGCCCTCACATGTACTGTGACGGTAACATGTTTCCGTACGCTCCCGTGTACCGTAAACCTTACCCGTTTGGTAACTCTAACCCTAGCCCTAACCCTAACCATAACAACAACCCTACCCATTTCCCTAACCTGTACCCTAATCCTTACCCGTACACTAACACTAATCAATGCCCTAACACGTACCCTGACCCTAACACTTTTCCATACCCACTCCTGTACCCTAAATCTTACCATTCACTAACCCTAACCCTATGTGTAAACCTAACCCTAACCCCAACCCTACACCTAACCCTAACACGTACCCTAATCCGAATCCGTACACTAACACTAACCTGTGCCCTAACATGAACCCTGACCCTAACTCGTTTTCATAAGCTCACCTGTACCCTAAATGTTACCTATTCGCTAACCCTAACCCCAACCCTACACCTAAACATAACCCCAACCCTACACCTTTCCCTAACCCATACCCTAATCCTGAGCCGTACACTAACACTAACCCGTGCCCTAACACGTACCGTGACCCTAACACTTTTCCGTATCCTCTCCAGTACCCTAAATCTTACCGTTCGCTAAACCTAGCCCTTTCCCTAAATATAACGGTAAACCAACCTTGCACCGTATCCTAACCCATACACTAATCTTACCCCGTACACCAAAATGAAGCAATGCCCTCACATGTACTTTGACACTAACACGTTTCTGTACCCTCCTGTGTACCGTAAACCTTACCTGTTCGCTAACACTAACCCTAGGTCTAAGCCTAAAACTATCCACAACCCTACACAAAATCCTAACCCGTACCCTAATCCTAATCCGTACAATAACACTAACCTGTGCCCTAACACCAAGCCTGACACTAACTCGTTTCCATATGCTTACCTGTACCCTGAATATTACCTATTCGCTAACCCTAACCCTAACCCTAAACCTAACCCTAACCCCAATCCTACACCTTACCCTAATCCGTACTGTAATACTAACCCGTACCCTAATACTAATCCGTGCCCTGACACATACATGGACCATAACACTTTTCTGTAACCTCACCTGCACCCTAAACCTTACATTTCGCCAACACTAACCCTAGCCGTAAAGCTAAATCTAACTCCAACCCTACACCTTACCCTAACACGTACACTACTCTTAACCCGTACACTAACACTGACCCATTCCCGCAAATGTATTTTGACCCTAAAACATTTCCGTACCCTCCCCTGTAACCTAAACCTTACCCGGTCGCTAACCCTAACCCTAGCTCTAAATCTAACCCTAACGCCAACCCTACATCTTGCCCTAACACATACCCTAATCCTAAACCATACACTAACACTAACCAGTGCCCTGAAACGTGCCCTGACCCTAACACTTTTCCATACCTTCACCTGCACGCTAAACGTAATCATTAGGTAACACTAAGTGTAGACTTAAACCTAACCCTAACACCAACCCTACTCCCTCTTCTAACCCGTACCCTATATTTAACCCCTACACTAACACTAACCCATGTCCTCACACGTACTTTGACACTAAAACGTCTCCATACATTCACATGCACCATAAGCCTTAACCGTTCACTAAACCTATCCCTAACCCTAACGCCAACCCTAACCATTACCCTAACCCATACCCTAATCCTAACCATACATTAACACTAACACGTTTCCTAACACATAACCTGACCCAAATGCTTTTCCGTACACTCAACTGTACCCTAAAACTTACCCGTTCACTAACCCTAAGCCTAGCCCTAAACCTAACCCTATCCCCAACCCCACACCTTACCCTAAACTGTACGGTAATCCTGACTCGTACACTAACACTAACAGGTGTTCTAACACATACCCTGACTCTAAAAGTTTTCCGTACCCTCACCTGTACCCTAAACCTTACTGGTTCACTAACCGTAACCCTAGCCCTAAACATAACTCTCACACCAACCTCACAGCATACCCTAACCCGTACACTAAACTTAACCCCTACAAAAATACTAACCCATGCCCTCACATGTACTGTGACGGTAACATGTTTCCGTACACTCCCGTGTACCGTAAACCTTACCCGTTTGCTAACTCTAACCCTAGCCCTAACCCTAACCATAACAACAACCCTACCCATTTCCCTAACCTGTACCCTAATCCTTACCCGTACACTAACACTAATCAATGCCCTAACACGTACCCTGACCCTAACACTTTTCCATACCCACTCCTGTACCCTAAATCTTACCATTCACTAACCCTAACCCTATGTCTAAACCTAACCCTAACCCCAACCCTACACCTAACCCTAACACGTACCCTAATCCGAATCCGTACACTAACACTAACCTGTGCCCTAACATGAACCCTGACCCTAACTCGTTTCCATAAGCTCACCTGTACCCTAAATGTTACCTATTCGCTAACCCTAACCCCAACCCTACACCTAAACATAACCCCAACCCTACACCTTTCCCTAACCCATACCCTAATCCTGACCCGTACACTAACACTAACCCATGCCCTAACACGTACCCTGACCCAAACACTTTTCCGTATCCTCTCCAGTACCCTAAATCTTACCATTCGCTAAACCTAGCCCTTTCCCTAAACATAAGGCTAACACCCACCTTACACCATATACTAACCCATACACTAATCTTACCCCGTACACCAAAATGAAGCAATGCCCTCACATGTACTTTGACACTAACACGTTTCCGTACCCTCCTGTGTACCGACAACCTTACCTGTTCGCTAGCACTAACCCTAGGTCTAAGCCTAACACTATCCACAACCCTACACAAAATCCTAAGCCGTACCCTAATCCTAATCCGTACAATAACACTAACCTGTGCCCTAACACCAAGCTTGACCCTGACTCGTTTCCATATGCTTACCTGTACCCTGAATGTTACGAATTCGCTAACCCTAACCCTAACCCTAAACCTAACCCTAACCCCAATCCTACACCTTACCCTAATCCGTACTGTAATCCTAACCCGTACCCTATACTAATCTGTGCCCTGACACATACATGGACCATAACACTTTTCTGTAACCTCACCTGTACCCTAAACCTTACATTTCGCCAACCCTAACCCTAGCCCTAAAGCTAAATCTAACTCCATCACTACACCTTACCCTAACACGTACACTAATCTTAACCCGTACACTAACACTGACCCATTCCCGCAAATGTATTTTGACCCTAAAACATTTCCGTGCCCTCCCCTGTAACCTAAACCTTACCCGGTCGCTAACCCTAACCCTAGCTCTAAATCTAACCCTAACGCCAACCCTACACCTTACCCTAAACAATACCCTAAACCTAAACCGTACACTGACACTAACCAGTGCCCTGAAACGTACCCTGACCCTAACACTTTTCCATACCCTCACCTGCACGCTAAACCTAATCGTTAGGTAACCCTAACTGTAGACTTAAACCTAACCCTAACACCAACCCTACACCCTATTCTAACCCGTACCCTATATTTAACCCTAACACTAACCCATGCCCTCACACGTACTTTGACACTAAAACGTCTCCATACACTCACATGTACCATAAGCCTTAACCGTTCACTAAACCTATCCCTAACCCTAACGCCAACCCTAACCATTACCCTAACCCATACCCTAATCCTAACCATACATTAACACTAACACGTTTCCTAACACATAACCTGACCCAAATGCTTTTCCGTACCCTCAACTGAACCCTAAAACTTACCCGTTCACTAACCCTAAGCCTAGCCCTAAACCTAAACGTAACCCCAACCCCACACCTTACCCTAAACTGTACGCTAATCCTGACACGTACACTAACACTAACAGGTGTCCTAACACATACCCTGACTCTAAAAGTTTTCCGTACCCTCACCTGTACCCTAAACCTTACTCGTTCACTAACCGTAACCCTAGCCCTAAACATAACGCTAACACCAACCCTACACCATACCCTAACCCGTACACTAATCTTGACCCGTACACCAAAATTATGCAATGCCATCACACGTACTTTGACACTAACACGTTTCCGTACACTCATGTACCATAAAACTTACCTGTTCGCTAACTCTAACCCTAGCCCTAAACTTAACCCTAACGCCAACCCTACACATTACCCTAACCCGTACCCTAATCCTAACCCATACACTAACACTACCCATGCCCTAACAGGTACCCTGACTGTAACAGTTTTCCGTACACTCACCTGTACCCTAAACCATACCGTTTGCTATCCATAACCCTAGACCTAAACGTAAAGCTAACCCCATCCCTAAACCTTACCATAACGCATACCCAATCCTAACCAGTACACTAACGCTAATCCGTGCCTTAACACTTACCCTGACCCTAACACTGTTCCATACCCACACCTGAACCCTAAACCTTACCATTCACTAACCCTAACCCTAGGTCTAAACCTAACCCTAAACCCCACCCCAACCCTACACCTAACCCTAACATGTACACTAATCCTAATCCTTAAACTAACACTAAGCTTTGCCCTAACATGAACCCTGACCGTAACGCGTTTCCATACGCTCACTTGTACTCTAATGTTACCTATTCGCTAACCCTAACACTAGACCTAAACCTAAACCTAACCCGAACCCTACACCTTACCCTAACCCATACCCTAATCATAACCCATACACTAACACTAACTCGTGCCCTAACACCTACCCTAACCCTACCCCTAACCCTACCCCTAACACTAACCCTAACACTAACCCTAAACTTTACAATTGGGTATCCATAACCCTAGTCCCAAACCTAAACTTAACTACAACCCTACTCCTTACCCTAACACGTACACTAATCTTAACCCGTACACTAACACTAACGCAATAACGCACACGCACTTTGACAATAAGACATTTCCGTACACTCAGCTGTAACCTAAACCTTACCCGTTCACTAAACTTAACCCCACCCCTAACACTAACCATAACGCCAACCCTACCAATTACCCTAACCAGTACCCTAATCCTAACCTGTAAACCCACACTAACCCCTGCCCTAACACGTACCCTGACCCTAACACTTTTCCGTAACCTCACCTGTACCATACACCTTACCGTTCGCTAACCCTAACCCTAGCCCTAAACCTAGACCAAACCCCAACCGTACACCTTACCCTAACCCGTATGCTAATCCTAAGCCATACACTAACACTGACACGTGTCCTAACACATACACTAACCCTAACACTTTTCTGTACCATCACCTGTACCCTAAACCTGACATTTCGCTAACCCTAACCCTAGCCATAAAGCTAACCCTAACCCCAACCCTAAACCTTACCCAAACCGTACCCTAATCCTAACCAGTATACTAATACTAAGCCATGTCCTGACACGTACCCTGACCCTAACACTTTTCCGTACCCTCACCTGTACCCTAAACTTTACCCATTCGATAACCCTAACCCTAGCCCTAGCCCTAGCCCTAACCCTAACCCCAACCCTACCCCTTACCCTCACCCGTACCCTAATCCCAACCCATACACTAACATTAACCCATGCCCTAACACGTACCCTGACCCTAACACTTTTCCGTATCCTCTCCTGTACCCTAAATCTTACCGTTCGCTAACCCTAACCCTAGCCCTAAACATAACTCTCACACCAACCTCACAGCATACCCTAACCCGTACACTAAACTTAACCCGTACAAAAAAACTAACCCATGCCCTCACATGTACTGTGACGGTAACATGTTTCCGTACGCTCCCGTGTACCGTAAACCTTACCCGTTTGGTAACTCTAACCCTAGCCCTAACCCTAACCATAACAACAACCCTACCCATTTCCCTAACCTGTACCCTAATCCTTACCCGTACACTAACACTAATCAATGCCCTAACACGTACCCTGACCTTAACACTTTTCCATACCCACTCCTGTACCCTAAATCTTACCATTCACTAACCCTAACCCTATGTCTAAACCTAACCCTAACCCCAACCCTACACCGAACCCTAACACGTACCCTAATCCGAATCCGTACACTAACACTAAACTGTGCCCTAACATGAACCCTGACCCTAACTCGTTTCCATAAGCTCACCTGTACCCTAAATGTTACCTATTCGCTAACCCTAACCCCAACCCTACACCTAAACATAACCCCAACCCTACACCTTTCCCTAACCCATACCCTAATCCTGACCCGTACACTAACACTAACCCGTGCCCTAACACGTACCCTGACCCAAACACTTTTCCGTATCCTCTCCAGTACCCTAAATCTTACCATTCGCTAAACCTAGCCCTTTCCCTAAACATAACGCTAACACCCACCTTACACCATACACTAACCCATACACTAATCTTACCCCGTACACCAAAATGAAGCAATGCCCTCACATGTACTTTGACACTAACACGTTTCCGTACCCTCCTGTGTACCAACAACCTTACCTGTTCGCTAACACTAACCCTAGGTCTAAGCCTAACACTATCCACAACCCTACACAAAATCCTAAGCCGTACCCTAATCCTAATCCGTACAATAACACTAACCTGTGCCCTAACACCAAGCCTGACCCTGACTCGTTTCCATATGCTTACCTGTACCCTGAATGTTACCTATTCGCTAACCCTAACCCTAACCCTAAACCTAACCCTAACCCCAATCCTACACCTTACCCTAATCCGTACTGTAATCCTAACCCGTACCCTATACTAATCTGTGCCCTGACACATACATGGACCATAACACTTTTCTGTAACCTCACCTGTACCCTAAACCTTACATTTCGCCAACCCTAACCCTAGCCCTAAAGCTAAATCTAACTCCATCACTACACCTTACCCTAACACGTACACTAATCTTAACCCGTACACTAACACTGACCCATTCCCGCAAATGTATTTTGACCCTAAAACATTTCCGTACCCTCCCCTGTAACCTAAATCTTACCCAGTCGCTAACCCTAACCCTAGCTCTAAATCTAACCCTAACGCCAACCCTACACCTTACCCTAAACAATACCCTAAACCTAAACCGTACACTGACACTAACCAGTGCCCTGAAACGTACCCTGACCCTAACACTTTTCCATACCCTCACTTGCACGCTAAACCTAATCGTTAGGTAACCCTAACTGTAGACTTAAACCTAACCCTAACACCAACCCTACACCCTATTCTAACCCGTACCCTATATTTAACCCTAACACTAACCCATGCCCTCACACGTACTTTGACACTAAAACGTCTCCATACACTCACATGTACCATAAGCCTTAACCGTTCACTAAACCTATCCCTAACCCTAACGCCAACCCTAACCATTACCCTAACCCATACCCTAATCCTAACCATACATTAACACTAACACGTTTCCTAACACATAACCTGACCCAAATGCTTTTCCGTACCCTCAACTGAACCCTAAAACTTACCCGTTCACTAACCCTAAGCCTAGCCCTAAACCTAAACGTAACCCCAACCCCACACCTTACCCTAAACTGTACGCTAATCCTGACCCGTACACTAACACTAAGAGGTGTCCTAACACATACCCTGACTCTAAAAGTTTTCCGTACCCTCACCTGTACCCTAAACCTTACTCGTTCACTAACCGTAACCCTAGCCCTAAACATAACGCTAACACCAACCCTACACCATACCCTAACCCGTACACTAATCTTGACCCGTACACCAAAATTATGCAATGCCATCACACGTACTTTGACACTAACACGTTTCCGTACACTCATGTACCATAAAACTTACCTGTTCGCTAACTCTAACCCTAGCCCTAAACTTAACCCTAATGCCAACCCTACACATTACCCTAACCCGTACCCTAATCCTAACCCATACACTAACACTACCCATGCCCTAACAGGTACCCTGACTGTAACAGTTTTTCGTACACTCACCTGTACCCTAAACCATACCGTTTGCTATCCATAACCCTAGACCTAAACGTAAAGCTAACCCCATCCCTAAACCTTACCATAACGCATACCCAATCCTAACCAGTACACTAACGCTAATCCGTGCCTTAACACTTACCCTGACCCTAACACTGTTCCATACCCACACCTGAACCCTAAACCTTACCATTCACTAACCCTAACCCTAGGTCTAAACCTAACCCTAAACCCCACCCCAACCCTACACCTAACCCTAACAGGTACACTAATCCTAATCCTTAAACTAACACTAAGCTGTGCCCTAACATGAACCCTGACCGTAACGCGTTTCCATACGCTCACTTGTACTCTAATGTTACCTATTCGCTAACCCTAACACTAGACCTAAACCTAAACCTAACCCGAACCCTACACCTTACCCTAACCCATACCCTAATCATAACCCATACACTAACACTAACTCGTGCCCTAACACCTACCCTAACCCTACCCCTAACCCTACCCCTAACACTAACCCTAACACTAACCCTAAACTTTACAATTGGGTATCCATAACCCTAGTCCCAAACCTAAACTTAACTACAACCCTACTCCTTACCCTAACACGTACACTAATCTTAACCCGTACACTAACACTAACGCAATAACGCACACGCACTTTGACAATAAGACATTTCCGTACACTCAGCTGTAACCTAAACCTTACCCGTTCACTAAACTTAACCCCACCCCTAACACTAACCATAACGCCAACCCTACCAATTACCCTAACCAGTACCCTAATCCTAACCTGTAAACCCACACTAACCCCTGCCCTAACACGTACCCTGACCCTAACACTTTTCCGTAACCTCACCTGTACCATACACCTTACCGTTCGCTAACCCTAACCCTAGCCCTAAACCTAGACCAAACCCCAACCGTACACCTTACCCTAACCCGTATGCTAATCCTAAGCCATACACTAACACTGACACGTGTCCTAACACATACACTAACCCTAACACTTTTCTGTACCATCACCTGTACCCTAAACCTGACATTTCGCTAACCCTAACCCTAGCCATAAAGCTAACCCTAACCCCAACCCTAAACATTACCCAAACCGTACCCTAATCCTAACCAGTATACTAATACTAAGCCATGTCCTGACACGTACCCTGACCCTAACACTTTTCCGTACCCTCACCTGTACCCTAAACTTTACCCATTCGATAACCCTAACCCTAGCCCTAGCCCTAGCCCTAACCCTAACCCCAACCCTACCCCTTACCCTCATCCGTACCCTAATCCCGACCCATACACTAACATTAACCCATGCCCTAACACGTACCCTGACCCTAACACTTTTCCATATCCTCTCCTGTACCCTAAATCTTACCGTTCGCTAACCCTAACCCTAGCCCTAAACATATCTCTCACACCAACCTCACAGCATACCCTAACCCGTACACTAAACTTAACCCGTACAAAAAAACTAAGCCATGCCCTCACATGTACTGTGACGGTAACATGTTTCCGTACGCTCCCGTGTACCGTAAACCTTACCCGTTTGCTAACTCTAACCGTAGCCCTAACCCTAACCATAACAACAACCCTACCCATTTCCCTAACCTGTACCCTAATCCTTACCCGTACACTAACACTAATCAATGCCCTAACACGTACCCTGACCCTAACACTTTTCCATACCCACTCCTGTACCCTAAATCTTACCATTCACTAACCCTAACCCTATGTCTAAACCTAACCCTAACCCCAACACTACACCTAACCCTAACACGTACCCTAATCCGAATCCGTACACTAACACTAACCTGTGCCCTAACATGAACCCTGACCCTAACTCGTTTCCATAAGCTCACCTGTACCCTAAATGTTACCTATTCGCTAACCCTAACCCCAACCCTACACCTAAACATAACCCCAACCCTACACCTTTCCCTAACCCATACACTAATCCTGACCCGTACACTAACACTAACCCATGCCCTAACACGTACCCTGACCCAAACACTTTTCCGTATCCTCTCCAGTACCCTAAATCTTAACATTCGATACCCTAGCCCTTTCCCTAAACATAAGGCTAACACCCACCTTACACCATATACTAACCCATACACTAATCTTACCCCGTACACCAAAATGAAGCAATGCCCTCACATGTACTTTGACACTAACACGTTTCCGTACACTCCTGTGTACCGACAACCTTACCTGTTCGCTAGCACTAACCCTAGGTCTAAGCCTAACACTATCCACAACCCTACACAAAATCCTAAGCCGTACCCTAATCCTAATCCGTACAATAACACTAACCTGTGCCCTAACACCAAGCTTGACCCTGACTCGTTTCCATATGCTTACCTGTACCCTGAATGTTACCTATTCGCTAACCCTAACCCTAACCCTAAACCTAACCCTAACCCCAATACTACACCTTACCCTAATCCGTATTGTAATCCTAACCCGTACCCTATACTAATCTGTGCCCTGACACATACATGGACCATAACACTTTTCTGTAACCTCACCTGTAACCTAAACCTTACATTTCGCCAACCCTAACCCTAGCCCTAAAGCTAAATCTAACTCCATCACTACACCTTACCCTAACACGTACACTAATCTTAACCCGTACACTAACACTGACCCATTCCCGCAAATGTATTTTGACCCTAAAACATTTCCGTACCCTCCCCTGTAACCTAAACCTTACCCGGTCGCTAACCCTAACCCTAGCTCTAAATCTAACCCTAACGCCAAGCCTACACCTTACCCTAAACAATACCCTAAACCTAAACCGTACACTGACACTAACCAGTGCCCTGAAACGTACCCTGACCCTAACACTTTTCCATACCCTCACCTGCACGCTAAACCTAATCGTTAGGTAACCCTAACTGTAGACTTAAACCTAACCCTAACACCAACCCTACACCCTATTCTAACCCGTACCCTATATTTAACCCTAACACTAACCCATGCCCTCACACGTACTTTGACACTAAAACGTCTCCATACACTCACATGTACCATAAGCCTTAACCGTTCACTAAACCTATCCCTAACCCTAACGCCAACCCTAACCATTACCCTAACCCATACCCTAATCCTAACCATACATTAACACTAACACTTTTCCTAACACATAACCTGACCCAAATGCTTTTCCGTACCCTCAACTGAACCCTAAAACTTACCCGTTCACTAACCCTAAGCCTAGCCCTAAACCTAAACGTAACCCCAACCCCACACCTTACCCTAAACTGTACGCTAATCCTGACCCGTACACTAACACTAACAGGTGTCCTAACACATACCCTGACTCTAAAAGTTTTCCGTACCCTCACCTGTACCCTAAACCTTACTCGTTCACTAACCGTAACCCTAGCCCTAAACATAACGCTAACACCAACCCTACACCATACCCTAACCCGTACACTAATCTTGACCCGTACACCAAAATTATGCAATGCCATCACACGTACTTTGACACTAACACGTTTCCGTACACTCATGTACCATAAAACTTACCTGTTCGCTAACTCTAACCCTAGCCCTAAACTTAACCCTAACGCCAACCCTACACATTACCCTAACCCGTACCCTAATCCTAACCCATACACTAACACTACCCATGCCCTAAGAGGTACCCTGACTGTAACAGTTTTCCGTACACTCACCTGTACCCTAAACCATACCGTTTGCTATCCTTAACCCTAGACCTAAACGTAAAGCTAACCCCATCCCTAAACCTTACCATAACGCATACCCAATCCTAACCAGTACACTAACACTAATCCGTGCCTTAACACTTACCCTGACCCTAACGCTTTTCCATACTCACACCTGAACCCTAAACCCTACCATTCACTAACCCTAACCCTAGGTCTAAACCTAACCCTAAACCCCACCCCAACCCTACACCTAACCCTAACATGTACACTAATCCTAATCCTTAAACTAACACTAAGCTGTGCCCTAACATGAACCCTGACCGTAACGCGTTTCCATACGCTCACTTGTACTCTAATGTTACCTATTCGCTAACCCTAACACTAGACCTAAACCTAAACCTAACCCGAACCCTACACCTTACCCTAACCCATACCCTAATCATAACCCATACACTAACACTAACTCGTGCCCTAACACCTACCCTAACCCTACCCCTAACCCTACCCCTAACACTAACCCTAACACTAACCCTAAACTTTACAATTGGGTATCCATAACCCTAGTCCCAAACCTAAACTTAACTACAACCCTACTCCTTACCCTAACACGTACACTAATCTTAACCCGTACACTAACACTAACGCAATAACGCACACGCACTTTGACAATAAGACATTTCCGTACACTCAGCTGTAACCTAAACCTTACCCGTTCACTAAACTTAACCCCACCCCTAACACTAACCATAACGCCAACCCTACCAATTACCCTAACCAGTACCCTAATCCTAACCTGTAAACCCACACTAACCCCTGCCCTAACACGTACCCTGACCCTAACACTTTTCCGTAACCTCACCTGTACCATACACCTTACCGTTCGCTAACCCTAACCCTAGCCCTAAACCTAGACCAAACCCCAACCGTACACCTTACCCTAACCCGTATGCTAATCCTAAGCCATACACTAACACTGACACGTGTCCTAACACATACACTAACCCTAACACTTTTCTGTACCATCACCTGTACCCTAAACCTGACATTTCGCTAACCCTAACCCTAGCCATAAAGCTAACCCTAACCCCAACCCTAAACATTACCCAAACCGTACCCTAATCCTAACCAGTATACTAATACTAAGCCATGTCCTGACACGTACCCTGACCCTAACACTTTTCCGTACCCTCACCTGTACCCTAAACTTTACCCATTCGATAACCCTAACCCTAGCCCTAGCCCTAGCCCTAACCCTAACCCCAACCCTACCCCTTACCCTCATCCGTACCCTAATCCCGACCCATACACTAACATTAACCCATGCCCTAACACGTACCCTGACCCTAACACTTTTCCATATCCTCTCCTGTACCCTAAATCTTACCGTTCGCTAACCCTAACCCTAGCCCTAAACATATCTCTCACACCAACCTCACAGCATACCCTAACCCGTACACTAAACTTAACCCGTACAAAAAAACTAAGCCATGCCCTCACATGTACTGTGACGGTAACATGTTTCCGTACGCTCCCGTGTACCGTAAACCTTACCCGTTTGCTAACTCTAACCGTAGCCCTAACCCTAACCATAACAACAACCCTACCCATTTCCCTAACCTGTACCCTAATCCTTACCCGTACACTAACACTAATCAATGCCCTAACACGTACCCTGACCCTAACACTTTTCCATACCCACTCCTGTACCCTAAATCTTACCATTCACTAACCCTAACCCTATGTCTAAACCTAACCCTAACCCCAACACTACACCTAACCCTAACACGTACCCTAATCCGAATCCGTACACTAACACTAACCTGTGCCCTAACATGAACCCTGACCCTAACTCGTTTCCATAAGCTCACCTGTACCCTAAATGTTACCTATTCGCTAACCCTAACCCCAACCCTACACCTAAACATAACCCCAACCCTACACCTTTCCCTAACCCATACACTAATCCTGACCCGTACACTAACACTAACCCATGCCCTAACACGTACCCTGACCCAAACACTTTTCCGTATCCTCTCCAGTACCCTAAATCTTAACATTCGATACCCTAGCCCTTTCCCTAAACATAAGGCTAACACCCACCTTACACCATATACTAACCCATACACTAATCTTACCCCGTACACCAAAATGAAGCAATGCCCTCACATGTACTTTGACACTAACACGTTTCCGTACACTCCTGTGTACCGACAACCTTACCTGTTCGCTAGCACTAACCCTAGGTCTAAGCCTAACACTATCCACAACCCTACACAAAATCCTAAGCCGTACCCTAATCCTAATCCGTACAATAACACTAACCTGTGCCCTAACACCAAGCTTGACCCTGACTCGTTTCCATATGCTTACCTGTACCCTGAATGTTACCTATTCGCTAACCCTAACCCTAACCCTAAACCTAACCCTAACCCCAATACTACACCTTACCCTAATCCGTATTGTAATCCTAACCCGTACCCTATACTAATCTGTGCCCTGACACATACATGGACCATAACACTTTTCTGTAACCTCACCTGTAACCTAAACCTTACATTTCGCCAACCCTAACCCTAGCCCTAAAGCTAAATCTAACTCCATCACTACACCTTACCCTAACACGTACACTAATCTTAACCCGTACACTAACACTGACCCATTCCCGCAAATGTATTTTGACCCTAAAACATTTCCGTACCCTCCCCTGTAACCTAAACCTTACCCGGTCGCTAACCCTAACCCTAGCTCTAAATCTAACCCTAACGCCAAGCCTACACCTTACCCTAAACAATACCCTAAACCTAAACCGTACACTGACACTAACCAGTGCCCTGAAACGTACCCTGACCCTAACACTTTTCCATACCCTCACCTGCACGCTAAACCTAATCGTTAGGTAACCCTAACTGTAGACTTAAACCTAACCCTAACACCAACCCTACACCCTATTCTAACCCGTACCCTATATTTAACCCTAACACTAACCCATGCCCTCACACGTACTTTGACACTAAAACGTCTCCATACACTCACATGTACCATAAGCCTTAACCGTTCACTAAACCTATCCCTAACCCTAACGCCAACCCTAACCATTACCCTAACCCATACCCTAATCCTAACCATACATTAACACTAACACTTTTCCTAACACATAACCTGACCCAAATGCTTTTCCGTACCCTCAACTGAACCCTAAAACTTACCCGTTCACTAACCCTAAGCCTAGCCCTAAACCTAAACGTAACCCCAACCCCACACCTTACCCTAAACTGTACGCTAATCCTGACCCGTACACTAACACTAACAGGTGTCCTAACACATACCCTGACTCTAAAAGTTTTCCGTACCCTCACCTGTACCCTAAACCTTACTCGTTCACTAACCGTAACCCTAGCCCTAAACATAACGCTAACACCAACCCTACACCATACCCTAACCCGTACACTAATCTTGACCCGTACACCAAAATTATGCAATGCCATCACACGTACTTTGACACTAACACGTTTCCGTACACTCATGTACCATAAAACTTACCTGTTCGCTAACTCTAACCCTAGCCCTAAACTTAACCCTAACGCCAACCCTACACATTACCCTAACCCGTACCCTAATCCTAACCCATACACTAACACTACCCATGCCCTAAGAGGTACCCTGACTGTAACAGTTTTCCGTACACTCACCTGTACCCTAAACCATACCGTTTGCTATCCTTAACCCTAGACCTAAACGTAAAGCTAACCCCATCCCTAAACCTTACCATAACGCATACCCAATCCTAACCAGTACACTAACACTAATCCGTGCCTTAACACTTACCCTGACCCTAACGCTTTTCCATACTCACACCTGAACCCTAAACCCTACCATTCACTAACCCTAACCCTAGGTCTAAACCTAACCCTAAACCCCACCCCAACCCTACACCTAACCCTAACATGTACACTAATCCTAATCCTTAAACTAACACTAAGCTGTGCCCTAACATGAACCCTGACCGTAACGCGTTTCCATACGCTCACTTGTACTCTAATGTTACCTATTCGCTAACCCTAACACTAGACCTAAACCTAAACCTAACCCGAACCCTACACCTTACCCTAACCCATACCCTAATCATAACCCATACACTAACACTAACTCGTGCCCTAACACCTACCCTAACCCTACCCCTAACCCTACCCCTAACACTAACCCTAACACTAACCCTAAACTTTACAATTGGGTATCCATAACCCTAGTCCCAAACCTAAACTTAACTACAACCCTACTCCTTACCCTAACACGTACACTAATCTTAACCCGTACACTAACACTAACGCAATAACGCACACGCACTTTGACAATAAGACATTTCCGTACACTCAGCTGTAACCTAAACCTTACCCGTTCACTAAACTTAACCCCACCCCTAACACTAACCATAACGCCAACCCTACCAATTACCCTAACCAGTACCCTAATCCTAACCTGTAAACCCACACTAACCCCTGCCCTAACACGTACCCTGACCCTAACACTTTTCCGTAACCTCACCTGTACCATACACCTTACCGTTCGCTAACCCTAACCCTAGCCCTAAACCTAGACCAAACCCCAACCGTACACCTTACCCTAACCCGTATGCTAATCCTAAGCCATACACTAACACTGACACGTGTCCTAACACATACACTAACCCTAACACTTTTCTGTACCATCACCTGTACCCTAAACCTGACATTTCGCTAACCCTAACCCTAGCCATAAAGCTAACCCTAACCCCAACCCTAAACATTACCCAAACCGTACCCTAATCCTAACCAGTATACTAATACTAAGCCATGTCCTGACACGTACCCTGACCCTAACACTTTTCCGTACCCTCACCTGTACCCTAAACTTTACCCATTCGATAACCCTAACCCTAGCCCTAGCCCTAGCCCTAACCCTAACCCCAACCCTACCCCTTACCCTCACCCGTACCCTAATCCCGACCCATACACTAACATTAACCCATGCCCTAACACGTACCCTGACCCTAACACTTTTCCATATCCTCTCCTGTACCCTAAATCTTACCGTTCGCTAACCCTAACCCTAGCCCTAAACATATCTCTCACACCAACCTCACAGCATACCCTAACCCGTACACTAAACTTAACCCGTACAAAAAAACTAACCCATGCCCTCACATGTACTGTGACGGTAACATGTTTCCGTACGCTCCCGTGTACCGTAAACCTTACCCGTTTGCTAACTCTAACCCTAGCCCTAACCCTAACCATAACAACAACCCTACCCATTTCCCTAACCTGTACCCTAATCCTTACCCGTACACTAACACTAATCAATGCCCTAACACGTACCCTGACCCTAACACTTTTCCATACCCACTCCTGTACCCTAAATCTTACCATTCACTAACCCTAACCCTATGTCTAAACCTAACCCTAACCCCAACACTACACCTAACCCTAACACGTACCCTAATCCGAATCCGTACACTAACACTAACCTGTGCCCTAACATGAACCCTGACCCTAACTCGTTTCCATAAGCTCACCTGTACCCTAAATGTTACCTATTCGCTAACCCTAACCCCAACCCTACACCTAAACATAACCCCAACCCTACACCTTTCCCTAACCCATACACTAATCCTGACCCGTACACTAACACTAACCCATGCCCTAACACGTACCCTGACCCAAACACTTTTCCGTATCCTCTCCAGTACCCTAAATCTTAACATTCGATACCCTAGCCCTTTCCCTAAACATAAGGCTAACACCCACCTTACACCATATACTAACCCATACACTAATCTTACCCCGTACACCAAAATGAAGCAATGCCCTCACATGTACTTTGACACTAACACGTTTCCGTACACTCCTGTGTACCGACAACCTTACCTGTTCGCTAGCACTAACCCTAGGTCTAAGCCTAACACTATCCACAACCCTACACAAAATCCTAAGCCGTACCCTAATCCTAATCCGTACAATAACACTAACCTGTGCCCTAACACCAAGCTTGACCCTGACTCGTTTCCATATGCTTACCTGTACCCTGAATGTTACCTATTCGCTAACCCTAACCCTAACCCTAAACCTAACCCTAACCCCAATACTACACCTTACCCTAATCCGTATTGTAATCCTAACCCGTACCCTATACTAATCTGTGCCCTGACACATACATGGACCATAACACTTTTCTGTAACCTCACCTGTAACCTAAACCTTACATTTCGCCAACCCTAACCCTAGCCCTAAAGCTAAATCTAACTCCATCACTACACCTTACCCTAACACGTACACTAATCTTAACCCGTACACTAACACTGACCCATTCCCGCAAATGTATTTTGACCCTAAAACATTTCCGTACCCTCCCCTGTAACCTAAACCTTACCCGGTCGCTAACCCTAACCCTAGCTCTAAATCTAACCCTAACGCCAACCCTACACCTTACCCTAAACAATACCCTAAACCTAAACCGTACACTGACACTAACCAGTGCCCTGAAACGTACCCTGACCCTAACACTTTTCCATACCCTCACCTGCACGCTAAACCTAATCGTTAGGTAACCCTAACTGTAGACTTAAACCTAACCCTAACACCAACCCTACACCCTATTCTAACCCGTACCCTATATTTAACCCTAACACTAACCCATGCCCTCACACGTACTTTGACACTAAAACGTCTCCATACACTCACATGTACCATAAGCCTTAACCGTTCACTAAACCTATCCCTAACCCTAACGCCAACCCTAACCATTACCCTAACCCATACCCTAATCCTAACCATACATTAACACTAACACGTTTCCTAACACATAACCTGACCCAAATGCTTTTCCGTACCCTCAACTGAACCCTAAAACTTACCCGTTCACTAACCCTAAGCCTAGCCCTAAACCTAAACGTAACCCCAACCCCACACCTTACCCTAAACTGTACGCTAATCCTGACCCGTACACTAACACTAAGAGGTGTCCTAACACATACCCTGACTCTAAAAGTTTTCCGTACCCTCACCTGTACCCTAAACCTTACTCGTTCACTAACCGTAACCCTAGCCCTAAACATAACGCTAACACCAACCCTACACCATACCCTAACCCGTACACTAATCTTGACCCGTACACCAAAATTATGCAATGCCATCACACGTACTTTGACACTAACACGTTTCCGTACACTCATGTACCATAAAACTTACCTGTTCGCTAACTCTAACCCTAGCCCTAAACTTAACCCTAATGCCAACCCTACACATTACCCTAACCCGTACCCTAATCCTAACCCATACACTAACACTACCCATGCCCTAACAGGTACCCTGACTGTAACAGTTTTTCGTACACTCACCTGTACCCTAAACCATACCGTTTGCTATCCATAACCCTAGACCTAAACGTAAAGCTAACCCCATCCCTAAACCTTACCATAACGCATACCCAATCCTAACCAGTACACTAACGCTAATCCGTGCCTTAACACTTACCCTGACCCTAACACTGTTCCATACCCACACCTGAACCCTAAACCTTACCATTCACTAACCCTAACCCTAGGTCTAAACCTAACCCTAAACCCCACCCCAACCCTACACCTAACCCTAACAGGTACACTAATCCTAATCCTTAAACTAACACTAAGCTGTGCCCTAACATGAACCCTGACCGTAACGCGTTTCCATACGCTCACTTGTACTCTAATGTTACCTATTCGCTAACCCTAACACTAGACCTAAACCTAAACCTAACCCGAACCCTACACCTTACCCTAACCCATACCCTAATCATAACCCATACACTAACACTAACTCGTGCCCTAACACCTACCCTAACCCTACCCCTAACCCTACCCCTAACACTAACCCTAACACTAACCCTAAACTTTACAATTGGGTATCCATAACCCTAGTCCCAAACCTAAACTTAACTACAACCCTACTCCTTACCCTAACACGTACACTAATCTTAACCCGTACACTAACACTAACGCAATAACGCACACGCACTTTGACAATAAGACATTTCCGTACACTCAGCTGTAACCTAAACCTTACCCGTTCACTAAACTTAACCCCACCCCTAACACTAACCATAACGCCAACCCTACCAATTACCCTAACCAGTACCCTAATCCTAACCTGTAAACCCACACTAACCCCTGCCCTAACACGTACCCTGACCCTAACACTTTTCCGTAACCTCACCTGTACCATACACCTTACCGTTCGCTAACCCTAACCCTAGCCCTAAACCTAGACCAAACCCCAACCGTACACCTTACCCTAACCCGTATGCTAATCCTAAGCCATACACTAACACTGACACGTGTCCTAACACATACACTAACCCTAACACTTTTCTGTACCATCACCTGTACCCTAAACCTGACATTTCGCTAACCCTAACCCTAGCCATAAAGCTAACCCTAACCCCAACCCTAAACCTTACCCAAACCGTACCCTAATCCTAACCAGTATACTAATACTAAGCCATGTCCTGACACGTACCCTGACCCTAACACTTTTCCGTACCCTCACCTGTACCCTAAACTTTACCCATTCGATAACCCTAACCCTAGCCCTAGCCCTAGCCCTAACCCTAACCCCAACCCTACCCCTTACCCTCACCCGTACCCTAATCCCGACCCATACACTAACATTAACCCATGCCCTAACACGTACCCTGACCCTAACACTTTTCCGTATCCTCTCCTGTACCCTAAATCTTACCGTTCGCTAACCCTAACCCTAGCCCTAAACATAACTCTCACACCAACCTCACAGCATACCCTAACCCGTACACTAAACTTAACCCGTACAAAAAAACTAACCCATGCCCTCACATGTACTGTGACGGTAACATGTTTCCGTACGCTCCCGTGTACCGTAAACCTTACCCGTTTGGTAACTCTAACCCTAGCCCTAACCCTAACCATAACAACAACCCTACCCATTTCCCTAACCTGTACCCTAATCCTTACCCGTACACTAACACTAATCAATGCCCTAACACGTACCCTGACCCTAACACTTTTCCATACCCACTCCTGTACCCTAAATCTTACCATTCACTAACCCTAACCCTATGTCTAAACCTAACCCTAACCCCAACCCTACACCGAACCCTAACACGTACCCTAATCCGAATCCGTACACTAACACTAACCTGTGCCCTAACATGAACCCTGACCCTAACTCGTTTCCATAAGCTCACCTGTACCCTAAATGTTACCTATTCGCTAACCCTAACCCCAACCCTACACCTAAACATAACCCCAACCCTACACCTTTCCCTAACCCATACCCTAATCCTGACCCGTACACTAACACTAACCCGTGCCCTAACACGTACCCTGACCCAAACACTTTTCCGTATCCTCTCCAGTACCCTAAATCTTACCATTCGCTAAACCTAGCCCTTTCCCTAAACATAAGGCTAACACCCACCTTACACCATATACTAACCCATACACTAATCTTACCCCGTACACCAAAATGAAGCAATGCCCTCACATGTACTTTGACACTAACACGTTTCCGTGCCCTCCTGTGTACCGACAACCTTACCTGTTCGCTAGCACTAACCCTAGGTCTAAGCCTAACACTATCCACAACCCTACACAAAATCCTAAGCCGTACCCTAATCCTAATCCGTACAATAACACTAACCTGTGCCCTAACACCAAGCTTGACCCTGACTCGTTTCCATATGCTTACCTGTACCCTGAATGTTACGAATTCGCTAACCCTAACCCTAACCCTAAACCTAACCCTAACCCCAATCCTACACCTTACCCTAATCCGTACTGTAATCCTAACCCGTACCCTATACTAATCTGTGCCCTGACACATACATGGACCATAACACTTTTCTGTAACCTCACCTGTACCCTAAACCTTACATTTCGCCAACCCTAACCCTAGCCCTAAAGCTAAATCTAACTCCATCACTACACCTTACCCTAACACGTACACTAATCTTAACCCGTACACTAACACTGACCCATTCCCGCAAATGTATTTTGACCCTAAAACATTTCCGTACCCTCCCCTGTAACCTAAACCTTACCCGGTCGCTAACCCTAACCCTAGCTCTAAATCTAACCCTAACGCCAACCCTACACCTTACCCTAAACAATACCCTAAACCTAAACCGTACACTGACACTAACCAGTGCCCTGAAACGTACCCTGACCCTAACACTTTTCCATACCCTCACCTGCACGCTAAACCTAATCGTTAGGTAACCCTAACTGTAGACTTAAACCTAACCCTAACACCAACCCTACACCCTATTCTAACCCGTACCCTATATTTAACCCTAACACTAACCCATGCCCTCACACGTACTTTGACACTAAAACGTCTCCATACACTCACATGTACCATAAGCCTTAACCGTTCACTAAACCTATCCCTAACCCTAACGCCAACCCTAACCATTACCCTAACCCATACCCTAATCCTAACCATACATTAACACTAACACGTTTCCTAACACATAACCTGACCCAAATGCTTTTCCGTACCCTCAACTGAACCCTAAAACTTACCCGTTCACTAACCCTAAGCCTAGCCCTAAACCTAAACGTAACCCCAACCCCACACCTTACCCTAAACTGTACGCTAATCCTGACACGTACACTAACACTAACAGGTGTCCTAACACATACCCTGACTCTAAAAGTTTTCCGTACCCTCACCTGTACCCTAAACCTTACTCGTTCACTAACCGTAACCCTAGCCCTAAACATAACGCTAACACCAACCCTACACCATACCCTAACCCGTACACTAATCTTGACCCGTACACCAAAATTATGCAATGCCATCACACGTACTTTGACACTAACACGTTTCCGTACACTCATGTACCATAAAACTTACCTGTTCGCTAACTCTAACCCTAGCCCTAAACTTAACCCTAACGCCAACCCTACACATTACCCTAACCCGTACCCTAATCCTAACCCATACACTAACACTACCCATGCCCTAACAGGTACCCTGACTGTAACAGATTTCCGTACACTCACCTGTACCCTAAACCATACCGTTTGCTATCCATAACCCTAGACCTAAACGTAAAGCTAACCCCATCCCTAAACCTTACCATAACGCATACCCAATCCTAACCAGTACACTAACACTAATCCGTGCCTTAACACTTACCCTGACCCTAACACTGTTCCATACCCACACCTGAACCCTAAACCTTACCATTCACTAACCCTAACCCTAGGTCTAAACCTAACCCTAAACCCCACCCCAACCCTACACCTAACCCTAACATGTACACTAATCCTAATCCTTAAACTAACACTAAGCTGTGCCCTAACATGAACCCTGACCGTAACGCGTTTCCATACGCTCACTTGTACTCTAATGTTACCTATTCGCTAACCCTAACACTAGACCTAAACCAAAACCTAACCCGAACCCTACACCTTACCCTAACCCATACCCTAATCATAACCCATACACTAACACTAACTCGTGCCCTAACACCTACCCTAACCCTACCCCTAACCCTACCCCTAACACTAACCCTAACACTAACCCTAAACTTTACAATTGGGTATCCATAACCCTAGTCCCAAACCTAAACCTAACTACAACCCTACTCCTTACCCTAACACGTACACTAATCTTAATCCGTACACTAACACTAACGCAATAACGCACACGCACTTTGACAATAAGACATTTCCGTACACTCAGCTGTAACCTAAACCTTACCCGTTCACTAAACTTAACCCCACCCCTAACACTAACCATAACGCCAACCCTACCAATTACCCTAACCAGTACCCTAATCCTAACCTGTAAACCCACACTTACCGCTGCCCTAACACGTACCGTGACCCTAACACTTTTCCGTAACCTCACCTGTACCATACACCTTACCGTTCGCTAACCCTAACCCTAGCCCTAAACCTAGACCAAACCCCAACCGTACACCTTACCCTAACCCGTATGCTAATCCTAAGCCATACACTAACACTGACACGTGTCCTAACACATACACTAACCCTAACACTTTTCTGTACCATCACCTGTACCCTAAACCTGACATTTCGCTAACCCTAACCCTAGCCATAAAGCTAACCCTAACCCCAACCCTAAACCTTACCCAAACCGTACCCTAATCCTAACCAGTATACTAATACTAAGCCATGTCCTGACACGTACCCTGACCCTAACACTTTTCCGTACCCTCACCTGTACCCTAAACTTTACCCATTCGATAACCCTAACCCTAGCCCTAGCCCTAGCCCTAACCCTAACCCCAACCCTACCCCTTACCCTCACCCGTACCCTAATCGCGACCCATACACTAACATTAACCCATGCCCTAACACGTACCCTGACCCTAACACTTTTCCGTATCCTCTTCTGTACCCTAAATCTTACCATTCGCTAACTCTAACCCTAGCCCTAAACATAACTCTCACACCAACCTCACAGCATACCCTAACCCGTACACTAAACTTAACCCGTACAAAAAAACTAACCCATGCCCTCACATGTACTGTGACGGTAACATGTTTCCGTACGCTCCCGTGTACCGTAAACCTTACCCGTTTGGTAACTCTAACCCTAGCCCTAACCCTAACCATAACAACAACCCTACCCATTTCCCTAACCTGTACCCTAATCCTTACCCGTACACTAACACTAATCAATGCCCTAACACGTACCCTGACCCTAACACTTTTCCATACCCACTCCTGTACCCTAAATCTTACCATTCACTAACCCTAACCCTATGTGTAAACCTAACCCTAACCCCAACCCTACACCTAACCCTAACACGTACCCTAATCCGAATCCGTACACTAACACTAACCTGTGCCCTAACATGAACCCTGACCCTAACTCGTTTTCATAAGCTCACCTGTACCCTAAATGTTACCTATTCGCTAACCCTAACCCCAACCCTACACCTAAACATAACCCCAACCCTACACCTTTCCCTAACCCATACCCTAATCCTGAGCCGTACACTAACACTAACCCGTGCCCTAACACGTACCGTGACCCTAACACTTTTCCGTATCCTCTCCAGTACCCTAAATCTTACCGTTCGCTAAACCTAGCCCTTTCCCTAAATATAACGGTAAACCAACCTTGCACCGTATCCTAACCCATACACTAATCTTACCCCGTACACCAAAATGAAGCAATGCCCTCACATGTACTTTGACACTAACACGTTTCTGTACCCTCCTGTGTACCGTAAACCTTACCTGTTCGCTAACACTAACCCTAGGTCTAAGCCTAAAACTATCCACAACCCTACACAAAATCCTAACCCGTACCCTAATCCTAATCCGTACAATAACACTAACCTGTGCCCTAACACCAAGCCTGACACTAACTCGTTTCCATATGCTTACCTGTACCCTGAATATTACCTATTCGCTAACCCTAACCCTAACCCTAAACCTAACCCTAACCCCAATCCTACACCTTACCCTAATCCGTACTGTAATACTAACCCGTACCCTAATACTAATCCGTGCCCTGACACATACATGGACCATAACACTTTTCTGTAACCTCACCTGCACCCTAAACCTTACATTTCGCCAACACTAACCCTAGCCGTAAAGCTAAATCTAACTCCAACCCTACACCTTACCCTAACACGTACACTACTCTTAACCCGTACACTAACACTGACCCATTCCCGCAAATGTATTTTGACCCTAAAACATTTCCGTACCCTCCCCTGTAACCTAAACCTTACCCGGTCGCTAACCCTAACCCTAGCTCTAAATCTAACCCTAACGCCAACCCTACATCTTGCCCTAACACATACCCTAATCCTAAACCATACACTAACACTAACCAGTGCCCTGAAACGTGCCCTGACCCTAACACTTTTCCATACCTTCACCTGCACGCTAAACGTAATCATTAGGTAACACTAAGTGTAGACTTAAACCTAACCCTAACACCAACCCTACTCCCTCTTCTAACCCGTACCCTATATTTAACCCCTACACTAACACTAACCCATGTCCTCACACGTACTTTGACACTAAAACGTCTCCATACATTCACATGCACCATAAGCCTTAACCGTTCACTAAACCTATCCCTAACCCTAACGCCAACCCTAACCATTACCCTAACCCATACCCTAATCCTAACCATACATTAACACTAACACGTTTCCTAACACATAACCTGACCCAAATGCTTTTCCGTACACTCAACTGTACCCTAAAACTTACCCGTTCACTAACCCTAAGCCTAGCCCTAAACCTAACCCTATCCCCAACCCCACACCTTACCCTAAACTGTACGGTAATCCTGACTCGTACACTAACACTAACAGGTGTTCTAACACATACCCTGACTCTAAAAGTTTTCCGTACCCTCACCTGTACCCTAAACCTTACTGGTTCACTAACCGTAACCCTAGCCCTAAACATAACTCTCACACCAACCTCACAGCATACCCTAACCCGTACACTAAACTTAACCCCTACAAAAATACTAACCCATGCCCTCACATGTACTGTGACGGTAACATGTTTCCGTACACTCCCGTGTACCGTAAACCTTACCCGTTTGCTAACTCTAACCCTAGCCCTAACCCTAACCATAACAACAACCCTACCCATTTCCCTAACCTGTACCCTAATCCTTACCCGTACACTAACACTAATCAATGCCCTAACACGTACCCTGACCCTAACACTTTTCCATACCCACTCCTGTACCCTAAATCTTACCATTCACTAACCCTAACCCTATGTCTAAACCTAACCCTAACCCCAACCCTACACCTAACCCTAACACGTACCCTAATCCGAATCCGTACACTAACACTAACCTGTGCCCTAACATGAACCCTGACCCTAACTCGTTTCCATAAGCTCACCTGTACCCTAAATGTTACCTATTCGCTAACCCTAACCCCAACCCTACACCTAAACATAACCCCAACCCTACACCTTTCCCTAACCCATACCCTAATCCTGACCCGTACACTAACACTAACCCATGCCCTAACACGTACCCTGACCCAAACACTTTTCCGTATCCTCTCCAGTACCCTAAATCTTACCATTCGCTAAACCTAGCCCTTTCCCTAAACATAAGGCTAACACCCACCTTACACCATATACTAACCCATACACTAATCTTACCCCGTACACCAAAATGAAGCAATGCCCTCACATGTACTTTGACACTAACACGTTTCCGTACCCTCCTGTGTACCGACAACCTTACCTGTTCGCTAGCACTAACCCTAGGTCTAAGCCTAACACTATCCACAACCCTACACAAAATCCTAAGCCGTACCCTAATCCTAATCCGTACAATAACACTAACCTGTGCCCTAACACCAAGCTTGACCCTGACTCGTTTCCATATGCTTACCTGTACCCTGAATGTTACGAATTCGCTAACCCTAACCCTAACCCTAAACCTAACCCTAACCCCAATCCTACACCTTACCCTAATCCGTACTGTAATCCTAACCCGTACCCTATACTAATCTGTGCCCTGACACATACATGGACCATAACACTTTTCTGTAACCTCACCTGTACCCTAAACCTTACATTTCGCCAACCCTAACCCTAGCCCTAAAGCTAAATCTAACTCCATCACTACACCTTACCCTAACACGTACACTAATCTTAACCCGTACACTAACACTGACCCATTCCCGCAAATGTATTTTGACCCTAAAACATTTCCGTGCCCTCCCCTGTAACCTAAACCTTACCCGGTCGCTAACCCTAACCCTAGCTCTAAATCTAACCCTAACGCCAACCCTACACCTTACCCTAAACAATACCCTAAACCTAAACCGTACACTGACACTAACCAGTGCCCTGAAACGTACCCTGACCCTAACACTTTTCCATACCCTCACCTGCACGCTAAACCTAATCGTTAGGTAACCCTAACTGTAGACTTAAACCTAACCCTAACACCAACCCTACACCCTATTCTAACCCGTACCCTATATTTAACCCTAACACTAACCCATGCCCTCACACGTACTTTGACACTAAAACGTCTCCATACACTCACATGTACCATAAGCCTTAACCGTTCACTAAACCTATCCCTAACCCTAACGCCAACCCTAACCATTACCCTAACCCATACCCTAATCCTAACCATACATTAACACTAACACGTTTCCTAACACATAACCTGACCCAAATGCTTTTCCGTACCCTCAACTGAACCCTAAAACTTACCCGTTCACTAACCCTAAGCCTAGCCCTAAACCTAAACGTAACCCCAACCCCACACCTTACCCTAAACTGTACGCTAATCCTGACACGTACACTAACACTAACAGGTGTCCTAACACATACCCTGACTCTAAAAGTTTTCCGTACCCTCACCTGTACCCTAAACCTTACTCGTTCACTAACCGTAACCCTAGCCCTAAACATAACGCTAACACCAACCCTACACCATACCCTAACCCGTACACTAATCTTGACCCGTACACCAAAATTATGCAATGCCATCACACGTACTTTGACACTAACACGTTTCCGTACACTCATGTACCATAAAACTTACCTGTTCGCTAACTCTAACCCTAGCCCTAAACTTAACCCTAACGCCAACCCTACACATTACCCTAACCCGTACCCTAATCCTAACCCATACACTAACACTACCCATGCCCTAACAGGTACCCTGACTGTAACAGTTTTCCGTACACTCACCTGTACCCTAAACCATACCGTTTGCTATCCATAACCCTAGACCTAAACGTAAAGCTAACCCCATCCCTAAACCTTACCATAACGCATACCCAATCCTAACCAGTACACTAACGCTAATCCGTGCCTTAACACTTACCCTGACCCTAACACTGTTCCATACCCACACCTGAACCCTAAACCTTACCATTCACTAACCCTAACCCTAGGTCTAAACCTAACCCTAAACCCCACCCCAACCCTACACCTAACCCTAACATGTACACTAATCCTAATCCTTAAACTAACACTAAGCTTTGCCCTAACATGAACCCTGACCGTAACGCGTTTCCATACGCTCACTTGTACTCTAATGTTACCTATTCGCTAACCCTAACACTAGACCTAAACCTAAACCTAACCCGAACCCTACACCTTACCCTAACCCATACCCTAATCATAACCCATACACTAACACTAACTCGTGCCCTAACACCTACCCTAACCCTACCCCTAACCCTACCCCTAACACTAACCCTAACACTAACCCTAAACTTTACAATTGGGTATCCATAACCCTAGTCCCAAACCTAAACTTAACTACAACCCTACTCCTTACCCTAACACGTACACTAATCTTAACCCGTACACTAACACTAACGCAATAACGCACACGCACTTTGACAATAAGACATTTCCGTACACTCAGCTGTAACCTAAACCTTACCCGTTCACTAAACTTAACCCCACCCCTAACACTAACCATAACGCCAACCCTACCAATTACCCTAACCAGTACCCTAATCCTAACCTGTAAACCCACACTAACCCCTGCCCTAACACGTACCCTGACCCTAACACTTTTCCGTAACCTCACCTGTACCATACACCTTACCGTTCGCTAACCCTAACCCTAGCCCTAAACCTAGACCAAACCCCAACCGTACACCTTACCCTAACCCGTATGCTAATCCTAAGCCATACACTAACACTGACACGTGTCCTAACACATACACTAACCCTAACACTTTTCTGTACCATCACCTGTACCCTAAACCTGACATTTCGCTAACCCTAACCCTAGCCATAAAGCTAACCCTAACCCCAACCCTAAACCTTACCCAAACCGTACCCTAATCCTAACCAGTATACTAATACTAAGCCATGTCCTGACACGTACCCTGACCCTAACACTTTTCCGTACCCTCACCTGTACCCTAAACTTTACCCATTCGATAACCCTAACCCTAGCCCTAGCCCTAGCCCTAACCCTAACCCCAACCCTACCCCTTACCCTCACCCGTACCCTAATCCCAACCCATACACTAACATTAACCCATGCCCTAACACGTACCCTGACCCTAACACTTTTCCGTATCCTCTCCTGTACCCTAAATCTTACCGTTCGCTAACCCTAACCCTAGCCCTAAACATAACTCTCACACCAACCTCACAGCATACCCTAACCCGTACACTAAACTTAACCCGTACAAAAAAACTAACCCATGCCCTCACATGTACTGTGACGGTAACATGTTTCCGTACGCTCCCGTGTACCGTAAACCTTACCCGTTTGGTAACTCTAACCCTAGCCCTAACCCTAACCATAACAACAACCCTACCCATTTCCCTAACCTGTACCCTAATCCTTACCCGTACACTAACACTAATCAATGCCCTAACACGTACCCTGACCTTAACACTTTTCCATACCCACTCCTGTACCCTAAATCTTACCATTCACTAACCCTAACCCTATGTCTAAACCTAACCCTAACCCCAACCCTACACCGAACCCTAACACGTACCCTAATCCGAATCCGTACACTAACACTAAACTGTGCCCTAACATGAACCCTGACCCTAACTCGTTTCCATAAGCTCACCTGTACCCTAAATGTTACCTATTCGCTAACCCTAACCCCAACCCTACACCTAAACATAACCCCAACCCTACACCTTTCCCTAACCCATACCCTAATCCTGACCCGTACACTAACACTAACCCGTGCCCTAACACGTACCCTGACCCAAACACTTTTCCGTATCCTCTCCAGTACCCTAAATCTTACCATTCGCTAAACCTAGCCCTTTCCCTAAACATAACGCTAACACCCACCTTACACCATACACTAACCCATACACTAATCTTACCCCGTACACCAAAATGAAGCAATGCCCTCACATGTACTTTGACACTAACACGTTTCCGTACCCTCCTGTGTACCAACAACCTTACCTGTTCGCTAACACTAACCCTAGGTCTAAGCCTAACACTATCCACAACCCTACACAAAATCCTAAGCCGTACCCTAATCCTAATCCGTACAATAACACTAACCTGTGCCCTAACACCAAGCCTGACCCTGACTCGTTTCCATATGCTTACCTGTACCCTGAATGTTACCTATTCGCTAACCCTAACCCTAACCCTAAACCTAACCCTAACCCCAATCCTACACCTTACCCTAATCCGTACTGTAATCCTAACCCGTACCCTATACTAATCTGTGCCCTGACACATACATGGACCATAACACTTTTCTGTAACCTCACCTGTACCCTAAACCTTACATTTCGCCAACCCTAACCCTAGCCCTAAAGCTAAATCTAACTCCATCACTACACCTTACCCTAACACGTACACTAATCTTAACCCGTACACTAACACTGACCCATTCCCGCAAATGTATTTTGACCCTAAAACATTTCCGTACCCTCCCCTGTAACCTAAATCTTACCCAGTCGCTAACCCTAACCCTAGCTCTAAATCTAACCCTAACGCCAACCCTACACCTTACCCTAAACAATACCCTAAACCTAAACCGTACACTGACACTAACCAGTGCCCTGAAACGTACCCTGACCCTAACACTTTTCCATACCCTCACTTGCACGCTAAACCTAATCGTTAGGTAACCCTAACTGTAGACTTAAACCTAACCCTAACACCAACCCTACACCCTATTCTAACCCGTACCCTATATTTAACCCTAACACTAACCCATGCCCTCACACGTACTTTGACACTAAAACGTCTCCATACACTCACATGTACCATAAGCCTTAACCGTTCACTAAACCTATCCCTAACCCTAACGCCAACCCTAACCATTACCCTAACCCATACCCTAATCCTAACCATACATTAACACTAACACGTTTCCTAACACATAACCTGACCCAAATGCTTTTCCGTACCCTCAACTGAACCCTAAAACTTACCCGTTCACTAACCCTAAGCCTAGCCCTAAACCTAAACGTAACCCCAACCCCACACTTTACCCTAAACTGTACGCTAATCCTGACACGTACACTAACACTAACAGGTGTCCTAACACATACCCTGACTCTAAAAGTTTTCCGTACCCTCACCTGTACCCTAAACCTTACTCGTTCACTAACCGTAACCCTAGCCCTAAACATAACGCTAACACCAACCCTACACCATACCCTAACCCGTACACTAATCTTGACCCGTACACCAAAATTATGCAATGCCATCACACGTACTTTGACACTAACACGTTTCCGTACACTCATGTACCATAAAACTTACCTGTTCGCTAACTCTAACCCTAGCCCTAAACTTAACCCTAACGCCAACCCTACACATTACCCTAACCCGTACCCTAATCCTAACCCATACACTAACACTACCCATGCCCTAACAGGTACCCTGACTGTAACAGTTTTCCGTACACTCACCTGTACCCTAAACCATACCGTTTGCTATCCATAACCCTAGACCTAAACGTAAAGCTAACCCCATCCCTAAACCTTAGCATAACGCATACCCAATCCTAACAAGTACACTAACGCTAATCCGTGCCTTAACACTTACCCTGACCCTAACACTGTTCCATACCCACACATGAACCCTAAACCTTACCATTCACTAACCCTAACCCTAGGTCTAAACCTAACCCTAAACCCCACCCCAACCCTACACCTAACCCTAACATGTACACTAATCCTAATCCTTAAACTAACACTAAGCTGTGCCATAACATGAACCCTGACCGTAACGCGTTTCCATACGCTCACTTGTACTCTAATGTTACCTATTCGCTAACCCTAACACTAGACCTAAACCTAAACCTAACCCGAACCCTACACCTTACCCTAACCCATACCCTAATCATAACCCATACACTAACACTAACTCGTGCCCTAACACCTACCCTAACCCTACCCCTAACCCTACCCCTAACACTAACCCTAACACTAACCCTAAACTTTACAATTGGGTATCCATAACCCTAGTCCCAAACCTAAACCTAACTACAACCCTACTCCTTACCCTAACACGTACACTAATCTTAACCCGTACACTAACACTAACGCAATAACGCACACGCACTTTGACAATAAGACATTTCCGTACACTCAGCTGTAACCTAAACCTTACCCGTTCACTAAACTTAACCCCACCCCTAACACTAACCATAACGCCAACCCTACCAATTACCCTAACCAGTACCCTAATCCTAACCTGTAAACCCACACTAACCCCTGCTCTAACACGTACCCTGACCCTAACACTTTTCCGTAACCTCACCTGTACCATACACCTTACCGTTCGCTAACCCTAACCCTAGCCCTAAACCTAGACCAAACCCCAACCATACACCTTACCCTAACCCGTATGCTAATCCTAAGCCATACACTAACACTGACACGTGTCCTAACACATACACTAACCCTAACACTTTTCTGTACCATCACCTGTACCCTAAACCTGACATTTCGCTAACCCTAACCCTAGCCATAAAGCTAACCCTAACCCCAACCCTAAACCTTACCAAACCGTACCCTAATCCTAACCAGTATACTAATACTAAGCCATGTCCTGACACGTACCCTGACCCTAACACTTTTCCGTACCCTCACCTGTACCCTAAACTTTACCCATTCGATAACCCTAACCCTAGCCCTAGCCCTAGCCCTAACCCTAACCCCAACCCTACCCATTACCCTCACCCGTACCCTAATCCCGACCCATACACTAACATTAACCCATGCCCTAACACGTACCCTGACCCTAACACTTTTCCGTATCCTCTCCTGTACCCTAAATCTTACCGTTCGCTAACCCTAACCCTAGCCCTAAACATAACTCTCACACCAACCTCACAGCATACCCTAACCCGTACACTAAACTTAACCCGTAGAAAAAAACTAACCCATGCCCTCACATGTACTGTGACGGTAACATGTTTCCGTACGCTCCCGTGTACCGTAAACCTTACCCGTTTGCTAACTCTAACCCTAGCCCTAACCCTAACCATAACAACAACCCTACCCATTTCCCTAACCTGTACCCTAATCCTTACCCGTACACTAACACTAATCAATGCCCTAACACGTACCCTGACCCTAACACTTTTCCATACCCACTCCTGTACCCTAAATCTTACCATTCATTAACCCTAACCCTATGTGTAAACCTAACCCTAACCCTAACCCTAACACGTACCCTAATCCGAATCCGTACACTAACACTAACCTGTGCCCTAACATGAACCCTGACCCTAACTCGTTTCCATAAGCTCACCTGTACCCTAAATGTTACCTATTCGCTAACCCTAACCCCAACCCTACACCTAAACATAACCCCAACCCTACACCTTTCCCTAACCCATACCCTAATCCTGACCCGTACACTAACACTAACCCGTGCCCTAACACGTACCCTGACCCTAACACTTTTCCGTATCCTCTCCAGTACCCTAAATCTTACCGTTCGCTAAACCTAGCCCTTTCCCTAAATATAACGGTAACACCAACCTTGCACCGTATCCTAACCCATACACTAATCTTACCCCGTACACCAAAATGAAGCAATGCCCTCACATGTACTTTGACACTAACACGTTTCTGTACCCTCCTGTGTACCGTAAAACTTACCTGTTCGCTAACACTAACCCTAGGTCTAAGCCTAAAACTATCCACAACCCTACACAAAATCCTAACCCGTACCCTAATCCTAATCCGTACAATAACACTAACCTGTGCCCTAACACCAAGCGTGACACTAACTCGTTTCCATATGCTTACCTGTACCCTGAATATTACCTATTCGCTAACCCTAACCCTAACCCTAAACCTAACCCTAACCCCAATCCTACACCTTACCCTAATCCGTACTGTAATACTAACCCGTACCCAAATACTAATCCGTGCCCTGACACATACATGGACCATAACACTTTTCTGTAACCTCACCTGTACCCTAAACCCTACATTTCGCCAACACTAACCCTAGCCGTAAAGCTAAATCTAACTCCAACCCTACACCTTACCCTAACACGTACACTACTCTTAACCCGTACACTAACAATGACCCATTCCCGCAAATGTATTTTGACCCTAAAACATTTCCGTACCCTCCCCTGTAACCTAAACCTTACCCGGTCGCTAACCCTAACCCTAGCTCTAAATCAAACCCTAACGCCAACCCTACATCTTGCCCTAACCCATACCCTAATCCTAAACCATACACTAACACTAACCAGTGCCCTGAAACGTGCCCTGACCCTAACACTTTTCCATACCTTCACCTGCACGCTAAACGTAATCATTAGGTAACACTAAGTGTAGACTTAAACCTAACCCTAACACCAACCCTACTCCCTCTTCTAACCCGTACCCTATATTTAACCCCTACACTAACACTAACCCATGTCCTCACACGTACTTTGACACTAAAACGTCTCCATACATTCACATGTACCATAAGCCTTAACCGTTCACTAAACCTATCCCTAACCCTAACGCCAACCCTAACCATTACCCTAACCCATACCCTAATCCTAACCATACATTAACACTAACACGTTTCCTAACACATAACCTGACCCAAATGCTTTTCCGTACACTCAACTGTACCCTAAAACTTACCCGTTCACTAACCCTAAGCCTAGCCCTAAACCTAACCCTATCCCCAACCCCACACCTTACCCTAAACTGTACGCTAATCCTGACTCATACACTAACACTAACAGGTGTTCTAACACATACCCTGACTCTAAAAGTTTTCCGTACCCTCACCTGTACCCTAAACCTTACTGGTTCACTAACCGTAACCCTAGCCCTAAACATAACGCTAGCACCAACCCTACACCATACCCTAACCTGTACACTAATCTTGACCCGTACACCAAAATTAGGCAATGCCATCACATGTACTTTGACACTAAGACGTTTCTGTACACTAGTGTACCATAAAATTTACCTGTTAGCTAACTCTAACCCTAGCCCTAAACTTAACCCTAATGCCAACCCTAAACATTACCCTAACACGTAACCTAATCCTAACCCATACACTGACACTACACGTGCCCTAACAAGTACCCTGACTGTAACAGTTTTCCGTACACTCACCTGTACCATAAACCATACCGTTTGCTATCCTTAACCCTAGACCTAAACGTAAAGCTAACCCCATCCCTAAACCTTACCCTAACGTGTACCCAATCCTAACAAGTACACTAACACTAATCTGTGCCTTAACACTTACCCTGACCCTAATGCTTTTCCATACCCACACCTGAACCTCAAACCTTACCATTCACTAACCCTAACCCTAGGTCTAAACCTAACCCTAAACCCAACACCAACCCTACACCTAACCATAACATGTACCCTAATCCTAATCCTTAAACTAACACTAAGCTGTGCCCTAACACGAACCCTGACCCTAACGCGTTTTCATATGCTCACCTGTACTCTAATGTTACCTATTCGCTAACCCTAACACTAGCCCTAAACCTAAACCTAACCTCAACCCTACACCTTACCCTAACCCATACCCTAATCATAACCCATACACTAACACTAACTCGTGCCCTAACACCTACCCTAACCCTACCCCTAACCCTAACCCTAACACTAACCCTAACACTAACCCTAAACTTTACCATTTGTTAAACATAACCCTTGCCCTAAACCTAAAACTAACTACAACCCTACTCCTTACCCTAACACGTACACTAATCTTAACCAGTACACAAACACTAACCCAATACCGCACATGTAATTTGACAATAAGACACTTCCGTATGCTCAGCTGTAACCTAAACCTTACCCGTTCACTAAACTTAACCCTACCCCTAACACTAACCATAACGCCAACCCTACCAATTACCCTAACCCGTACCCTAATCCTAACCTGTAAACCCACACTAACCCCTGCCCTAACACGTACCCTTACCCTAACACTTTTCCGTAACCTCACCTGTACCCTACACCTTACCGTTCGCTAACCCTAACCCTAGCCCTAAGCCTAGACCAAACCCCAACCGTACACCTTACCCTAACCCGTATGCTAATCCTAAGCCATACACTAACACTGACACTTGTCCTAACACATACACTAACCCTAACACTTTTCTGTACCATCACCTGTACCCTAAACCTGACATTTCGCTAACCCTAACCCTAGCCATAAAGCTAACCCTAAACCCAACCCTAAACCTTACCCAAACCGTACCCTAATTCTAACCAGTATACTAATACTAAGCCATGTCCTGACACGTACCCTGACCCTAACACTTTTCCGTACCCTCACCTGTACCCTAAACCTTACCCATTTGCTAACCCTATCCCTAGCCCTAGCCCTAACACTAACCCCAACCCTACCCCTTACCCTAACCCGTACCCTAATCCCAACCCATACACTAACATTAACCCATGCCCTAACACGTACCCTGACCCTAACACTTTTCCGTATCCTCTCCTGTACCTTAAATCTTACCGTTCGCTAACCCTAACCCTAGCCCTAAACATAACTCTCACACCAACCTCACAGCATACCCTAACCCGTACACTAAACTTAACCGGTACAAAAAAACTAACCCATGCCCTCACATGTACTTTGATGGTAACACGTTTCCGTACGCTCCCATGTACCGTAAACCATACGCGTTTTCTAACTCTAACCCTAACCATAACAACAACCCTACCCATTTCCCTAACCTGTACCCTAATCCTTACCCGTACACTAACACTAATCCATGCCCTAACACGTACCCTGTCCCTAACACTTTTCCATACCCACTCCTGTACCCTAAATCTTACCATTCACTAACCCTAACCCTATGTCTAAACCTAACCCTAACCCCAACCCTACACCTAACCCTAACACGTACCCTAATCCGAATCCGTACACTAACACTAACCTGTGCCCTAACATGAACCCTGACCCTAACTCGTTTCCATAAGCTCACCTGTACCCTAAATGTTACCTATTCGCTAACCCTAACCCCAACCCTACACCTAAACATAACCCCAACCCTACACCTTTCCCTAACCCATACCCTAATCCTAACCCGTACACTAACACTAACCCGTGCCCTAACACGTACCCTGACCCTAACACTTTTCCGTATCCTCTCCAGTACCCTAAATCTTACCATTCGCTAAACCTAGCCCTTTCCCTAAACATAACGCTAACACCCACCTTACACCATACACTAACCCATACACTAATCTTACCCCGTACACCAAAATGAAGCAATGCCCTCACATGTACTTTGACACTAACACGTTTCCGTACCCTCCTGTGTACCAACAACCTTACCTGTTCGCTAACACTAACCCTAGGTCTAAGCCTAACACTATCCACAACCCTACACAAAATCCTAAGCCGTACCCTAATCCTAATCCGTACAATAACACTAACCTGTGCCCTAACACCAAGCCTGACCCTAACTCGTTTCCATATGCTTACCTGTACCCTGAATATTACCTATTCGCTAACCCTAACCCTAACCCTAAACCTAACCCTAACCCCAATCATACACCTTACCCTAATCCGTACTGTAATCCTAACCCGTACCCTAATACTAATCCGTGCCCTGACACATACATGGACCATAACACTTTTCTGTAACCTCACCTGTACCCTAAACCCTACATTTCGCCAACACTAACCCTAGCCCTAAAGCTAAATCTAACTCCAACCCTACACCTTACCCTAAGACGTACACTAATCTTAACCCGTACACTAACACTGACCCATTCCCGCAAATGTATTTTGACCCTAAAACATTTCCGTACCCTCCCCTGTAACCTAAACCTTACCCGGTCGCTAACCCTAACCCTAGCTCTAAATCTAACCCTAACGCCAACCCTACATCTTACCCTAACCCATACCCTAATCCTAAACCGTACACTAACACTAACCAGTGCCCTGAAACGTACCCTGACCCTAACACTTTTCCATACCTTCACCTGCACGCTAAACGTAATCATTAGGTAACACTAAGTATAGACTTAAACCTAACCCTAACACCAACCCTACTCCCTCTTCTAACCCGTACCCTATATTTAACCCCTACACTAACACTAACCCATGCCCTCACACGTACTTTGACACTAAAACGTCTCCATACATTCACATGTACCATAAGCCTTAACCGTTCACTAAACCTATCCCTAACCCTAACGCCAACCCTAACCATTACCCTAACCCATACCCTAATCCTAACCATACATTAACACTAACACGTTTCCTAACACATAACCTGACCCAAACGCTTTTCCGTACCCTCAACTGTACCCTAAAACTTACCCGTTCACTAACCCTAAGCCTAGCCCTAAACCTAACCCTAACCCCAACCCCACACCTTACCCTAAACTGTACGCTAATCCTGACACGTACACTAACACTAACAGGTGTCCTAACACATACCCTGACTCTAAAAGTTTTCCGTACCCTCACCTGTACCCTAAACCTTACTGGTTCACTAACCGTAACCCTAGCCCTAAACATAACGCTAACACCAACCCTACACCATACCCTAACCTGTACACTAATCTTGACCCGTACACCAAAATTATGCAATGCCATCACATGTACTTTGACACTAACACGTTTCTGTACACTAGTGTACCATAAAACTTACCTGTTCGCTAACTCTAACCCTAGCCCTAAACTTAACCTTAACGCCAACCCTACACATTACCCTAACACGTAACCTAATCCTAACCCATACACTAACACTACACGTGCCCTAACAAGTACCCTGACTGTAACAGTTTTCCGTACACTCACCTGTACCCTAAACCATACCGTTTGCTATCCTTAACCCTAGACATAAACGTAAAGCTAACGCCATCCCTAAACCTTACCCTAACGCGTACCCAATCCTAACAGGTACAATAACACTAATCCGTGCCTTAACACTTACCCTGACCCTAACGCTTTTCCATACCCACACCTGAACCCTAAACCTTACCATTCACTAACCCTAACCCTAGGTCTAAACCTAACCCTAAACCCAACCCCAACCCTACACCTAACCCTAACATGTACCCTAATCCTAATCCTTAAACTAACACTAAGCTGTGCCCTAACACGAACCCTGACCCTAACGCGTTTCCATACGCTCACCTGTACTCTAATGTTACCTATTCGCTAACCCTAACACTAGCCCTAAACCTAAACCTAACCCCAACCCTACACCTTACCCTAACCCATACCCTAATCATAACCCATACACTAACACTAACTCGTGCCCTAACACCTACCCTAACCCTACCCCTAACCCTAACCCTAACACTAACCCTAACACTAACCCTAAACTTTACCATTTGTTAACCATAACCCTAGCCCCAAACCTAAACCTAACTACAACCCTACTCCTTACCCTAACACGTACACTAATCTTAACCAGTACACTAACACTAACCCAATACCGCACATGTACTTTGACAAAAAGACATTTCCGTATGCTCAGCTGTAACCTAAACCTTACCCGTTCACTAAACTTAACCCTACCCCTAACACTAACCATAACGCCAACCCTACCAATTACCCTAACCCGTACCCTAATCCTAACCTGTAAACCCACACTAACCCCTGCCCTAACACGTACCCTGACCCTAACAATTTTCCGTAACCTCACCTGTACCCTACACCTTACCGTTCGCTAACCCTAACCCTAGCCCTAAACCTAGACCAAACCCCAACCGTACACCTTACCCTAACCCGTATGCTAATCCTAAGCCATACACTAACACTGACACGTGTCCTAACACATACACTAACCCTAACACTTTTCTGTACCATCACCTGTACCCTAAACCTGACATTTCGCTAACCCTAACCCTAGCCATAAAGCTAACCCTAACCCCAACCCTAAACCTTACCCAAACCGTACCCTAATTCTAACCAGTATACTAATACTAAGCCATGTCCTGACACGTACCCTGACCCTAACACTTTTCCGTACCCTCACCTGTACCCTAAACCTTACCCATTCGCTAACCCTATCCCTAGCCCTAGCCCTAGCCCTAACACCAACCCCAACCCTACCCCTTACCCTAACCCGTACCCTAATCCCAACCCATACACTAACATTAACCCATGCCCTAACACGTACCCTGACCCTAACACTTTTCCGTATCCTCTCCTGTACCTTAAATCTTACCGTTCGCTAACCCTAACCCTAGCCCTAAACATAACTCTCACACCAACCTCACAGCATACCCTAACCCGTACACTAAACTTAACCCGTACAAAAAAAAACTAACCCATGCCCTCACATGTACTTTGATGGTAACACGTTTCTGTACGCTCCCATGTACCATAAACCATACCCGTTTGCTAACTCTAACCCTAACCATAACAACAACCCTACCCATTTCCCTAACCTGTACCCTAATCCTTACCCGTACACTAACACTAATCCATGCCCTAACACGTACCGTGACCCTAACACTTTTCCATACCCACTCCTGTACCCTAAATCTTACCATTCACTAACCCTAACCCTATGTCTAAACCTAACCCTAACCCCAAACCTACACCTAACCCTAACACGTACCCTAATCCGAATCCGTACACTAACACTAACCTGTGCCCTAACATGAACCCTGACCCTAACTCGTTTCCATAAGCTCACCTGTACCCTAAATGTTACCTATTCGCTAACCCTAACCCCAACCCTACACCTAAACATAACCCCAACCCTACACCTTTCCCTAACCCATACCCTAATCCTAACCCGTACACTAACACTAACCCGTGCCCTAACACGTACCCTGACCCTAACACTTTTCCGTATCCTCTCCAGTACCCTAAATCTTACCGTTCGCTAAACCTAGCCCTTTCCCTAAACATAATGGTAACACCAACCTTGCACCGTATCCTAACCCATACACTAATCTTACCCCGTACACCAAAATGAAGCAATGCCCTCACATGTACTTTGACACTAACACGTTTCCGTACCCTCCTGTGTACCGTAAACCTTACCTGTTCGCTAACACTAACCCTAGGTCTAAGCCTAACACTATCCACAACCCTACACAAAATCCTAACCCGTACCCTAATCCTAATCCGTACAATAACACTAACCTGTGCCCTAACACCAAGCCTGACCCTAACTCGTTTCCATATGCTTACCTGTACCCTGAATATTACCTATTCGCTAACCCTAACCCTAACCCTAAACCTAACCCTAACCCCAATCCTACACCTTACCCTAATCCGTACTGTAATCCTAACCCGTACCCTAATACTAATCCGTGCCCTGACACATACATGGACCATAACACTTTTCTGTAACCTCACCTGTACCCTAAACCCTACATTTCGCCAACACTAACCCTAGCCCTAAAGCTAAATCTAACTCCAACCCTACACCTTACCCTAAGACGTACACTAATCTTAACCCGTACACTAACACTGACCCATTCCCGCAAATGTATTTTGACCCTAAAACATTTCCGTACCCTCCCCTGTAACCTAAACCTTACCCGGTCGCTAACCCTAACCCTAGCTCTAAATCTAACCCTAACGCCAACCCTACATCTTACCCTAACCCATACCCTAATCCTAAACCGTACACTAACACTAACCAGTGCCCTGAAACGTACCCTGACCCTAACACTTTTCCATACCTTCACCTGCACGCTAAACGTAATCATTAGGTAACACTAAGTATAGACTTAAACCTAACCCTAACACCAACCCTACTCCCTCTTCTAACCCGTACCCTATATTTAACCCCTACACTAACATTAACCCATGCCCTCACACGTACTTTGACACTAAAACGTCTCCATACATTCACATGTACCATAAGCCTTAACCGTTCACTAAACCTATCCCTAACCCTAACGCCAACCCTAACCATTACCCTAACCCATACCCTAATCCTAACCATACATTAACACTAACACGTTTCCTAACACATAACCTGACCCAAACGCTTTTCCGTACCCTCAACTGTACCCTAAAACTTACCCGTTCACTAACCCTAAGCCTAGCCCTAAACCTAACCCTAACCCCAACCCCACACCTTACCCTAAACTGTACGCTAATCCTGACACGTACACTAACACTAACAGGTGTCCTAACACATACCCTGACTCTAAAAGTTTTCCGTACCCTCACCTGTACCCTAAACCTTACTAGTTCACTAACCGTAACCCTAGCCCTAAACATAACGCTAACACCAACCCTACACCATACCCTAACCTGTACACTAATCTTGACCCGTACACCAAAATTATGCAATGCCATCACATGTACTTTGACACTAACACGTTTCTGTACACTAGTGTACCATAAAACTTACCTGTTCGCTAACTCTAACCCTAGCCCTAAACTTAACCCTAACGCCAACCCTACACATTACCCTAACACGTAACCTAATCCTAACCCATACACTAACACTACACGTGCCCTAACAAGTACCCTGACTGTAACAGTTTTCCGTACACTCACCTGTACCCTAAACCATACCGTTTGCTATCCTTAACCCTAGACATAAACGTAAAGCTAACGCCATCCCTAAACCTTACCCTAACGCGTACCCAATCCTAACAGGTACAATAACACTAATCCGTGCCTTAACACTTACCCTGACCCTAACGCTTTTCCATACCCACACCTGAACCCTAAACCTTACCATTCACTAACCCTAACCCTAGGTCTAAACCTAACCCTAAACCCAACCCCAACCCTACACCTAACCCTAACATGTACCCTAATCCTAATCCTTAAACTAACACTAAGCTGTGCCCTAACACGAACCCTGACCCTAACGCGTTTCCATACGCTCACCTGTACTCTAATGTTACCTATTCGCTAACCCTAACACTAGCCCTAAACCTAAACCTAACCCCAACCCTACACCTTACCCTAACCCATACCCTAATCATAACCCATACACTAACACTAACTCGTGCCCTAACACCTACCCTAACCCTACCCCTAACCCTAACCCTAACACTAACCCTAACACTAACCCTAAACTTTACCATTTGTTAACCATAACCCTAGCCCCAAACCTAAACCTAACTACAACCCTACTCCTTACCCTAACACGTACACTAATCTTAACCAGTACACTAACACTAACCCAATACCGCACATGTACTTTGACAAAAAGACATTTCCGTATGCTCAGCTGTAACCTAAACCTTACCCGTTCACTAAACTTAACCCTACCCCTAACACTAACCATAACGCCAACCCTACCAATTACCCTAACCCGTACCCTAATCCTAACCTGTAAACCCACACTAACCCCTGCCCTAACACGTACCCTGACCCTAACAATTTTCCGTAACCTCACCTGTACCCTACACCTTACCGTTCGCTAACCCTAACCCTAGCCCTAAACCTAGACCAAACCCCAACCGTACACCTTACCCTAACCCGTATGCTAATCCTAAGCCATACACTAACACTGACACGTGTCCTAACACATACACTAACCCTAACACTTTTCTGTACCATCACCTGTACCCTAAACCTGACATTTCGCTAACCCTAACCCTAGCCATAAAGCTAACCCTAACCCCAACCCTAAACCTTACCCAAACCGTACCCTAATTCTAACCAGTATACTAATACTAAGCCATGTCCTGACACGTACCCTGACCCTAACACTTTTCCGTACCCTCACCTGTACCCTAAACCTTACCCATTCGCTAACCCTATCCCTAGCCCTAGCCCTAGCCCTAACACCAACCCCAACCCTACCCCTTACCCTAACCCGTACCCTAATCCCAACCCATACACTAACATTAACCCATGCCCTAACACGTACCCTGACCCTAACACTTTTCCGTATCCTCTCCTGTACCTTAAATCTTACCGTTCGCTAACCCTAACCCTAGCCCTAAACATAACTCTCACACCAACCTCACAGCATACCCTAACCCGTACACTAAACTTAACCCGTACAAAAAAAAACTAACCCATGCCCTCACATGTACTTTGATGGTAACACGTTTCTGTACGCTCCCATGTACCATAAACCATACCCGTTTGCTAACTCTAACCCTAACCATAACAACAACCCTACCCATTTCCCTAACCTGTACCCTAATCCTTACCCGTACACTAACACTAATCCATGCCCTAACACGTACCGTGACCCTAACACTTTTCCATACCCACTCCTGTACCCTAAATCTTACCATTCACTAACCCTAACCCTATGTCTAAACCTAACCCTAACCCCAAACCTACACCTAACCCTAACACGTACCCTAATCCGAATCCGTACACTAACACTAACCTGTGCCCTAACATGAACCCTGACCCTAACTCGTTTCCATAAGCTCACCTGTACCCTAAATGTTACCTATTCGCTAACCCTAACCCCAACCCTACACCTAAACATAACCCCAACCCTACACCTTTCCCTAACCCATACCCTAATCCTAACCCGTACACTAACACTAACCCGTGCCCTAACACGTACCCTGACCCTAACACTTTTCCGTATCCTCTCCAGTACCCTAAATCTTACCGTTCGCTAAACCTAGCCCTTTCCCTAAACATAATGGTAACACCAACCTTGCACCGTATCCTAACCCATACACTAATCTTACCCCGTACACCAAAATGAAGCAATGCCCTCACATGTACTTTGACACTAACACGTTTCCGTACCCTCCTGTGTACCGTAAACCTTACCTGTTCGCTAACACTAACCCTAGGTCTAAGCCTAACACTATCCACAACCCTACACAAAATCCTAACCCGTACCCTAATCCTAATCCGTACAATAACACTAACCTGTGCCCTAACACCAAGCCTGACCCTAACTCGTTTCCATATGCTTACCTGTACCCTGAATATTACCTATTCGCTAACCCTAACCCTAACCCTAAACCTAACCCTAACCCCAATCCTACACCTTACCCTAATCCGTACTGTAATCCTAACCCGTACCCTAATACTAATCCGTGCCCTGACACATACATGGACCATAACACTTTTCTGTAACCTCACCTGTACCCTAAACCCTACATTTCGCCAACACTAACCCTAGCCCTAAAGCTAAATCTAACTCCAACCCTACACCTTACCCTAAGACGTACACTAATCTTAACCCGTACACTAACACTGACCCATTCCCGCAAATGTATTTTGACCCTAAAACATTTCCGTACCCTCCCCTGTAACCTAAACCTTACCCGGTCGCTAACCCTAACCCTAGCTCTAAATCTAACCCTAACGCCAACCCTACATCTTACCCTAACCCATACCCTAATCCTAAACCGTACACTAACACTAACCAGTGCCCTGAAACGTACCCTGACCCTAACACTTTTCCATACCTTCACCTGCACGCTAAACGTAATCATTAGGTAACACTAAGTATAGACTTAAACCTAACCCTAACACCAACCCTACTCCCTCTTCTAACCCGTACCCTATATTTAACCCCTACACTAACACTAACCCATGCCCTCACACGTACTTTGACACTAAAACGTCTCCATACATTCACATGTACCATAAGCCTTAACCGTTCACTAAACCTATCCCTAACCCTAACGCCAACCCTAACCATTACCCTAACCCATACCCTAATCCTAACCATACATTAACACTAACACGTTTCCTAACACATAACCTGACCCAAACGCTTTTCCGTACCCTCAACTGTACCCTAAAACTTACCCGTTCACTAACCCTAAGCCTAGCCCTAAACCTAACCTTAACCCCAACCCCACACCTTACCCTAAACTGTACGCTAATCCTGACACGTACACTAACACTAACAGGTGTCCTAACACATACCCTGACTCTAAAAGTTTTCCGTACCCTCACCTGTACCCTAAACCTTACTGGTTCACTAACCGTAACCCTAGCCCTAAACATAACGCTAACACCAACCCTACACCATACCCTAACCTGTACACTAATCTTGACCCGTACACCAAAATTATGCAATGCCATCACATGTACTTTGACACTAACACGTTTCTGTACACTAGTGTACCATAAAACTTACCTGTTCGCTAACTCTAACCCTAGCCCTAAACTTAACCCTAACGCCAACCCTACACATTACCCTAACACGTAACCTAATCCTAACCCATACACTAACACTACACGTGCCCTAACAAGTACCCTGACTGTAACAGTTTTCCGTACACTCACCTGTACCCTAAACCATACCGTTTGCTATCCTTAACCCTAGACATAAACGTAAAGCTAACGCCATCCCTAAACCTTACCCTAACGCGTACCCAATCCTAACAGGTACAATAACACTAATCCGTGCCTTAACACTTACCCTGACCCTAACGCTTTTCCATACCCACACCTGAACCCTAAACCTTACCATTCACTAACCCTAACCCTAGGTCTAAACCTAACCCTAAACCCAACCCCAACCCTACACCTAACCCTAACATGTACCCTAATCCTAATCCTTAAACTAACACTAAGCTGTGCCCTAACACGAACCCTGACCCTAACGCGTTTCCATACGCTCACCTGTACTCTAATGTTACCTATTCGCTAACCCTAACACTAGCCCTAAACCTAAACCTAACCCCAACCCTACACCTTACCCTAACCCATACCCTAATCATAACCCATACACTAACACTAACTCGTGCCCTAACACCTACCCTAACCCTACCCCTAACCCTAACCCTAACACTAACCCTAACACTAACCCTAAACTTTACCATTTGTTAACCATAACCCTAGCCCCAAACCTAAACCTAACTACAACCCTACTCCTTACCCTAACACGTACACTAATCTTAACCAGTACACTAACACTAACCCAATACCGCACATGTACTTTGACAAAAAGACATTTCCGTATGCTCAGCTGTAACCTAAACCTTACCCGTTCACTAAACTTAACCCTACCCCTAACACTAACCATAACGCCAACCCTACCAATTACCCTAACCCGTACCCTAATCCTAACCTGTAAACCCACACTAACCCCTGCCCTAACACGTACCCTGACCCTAACAATTTTCCGTAACCTCACCTGTACCCTACACCTTACCGTTCGCTAACCCTAACCCTAGCCCTAAGCCTAGACCAAACCCCAACCGTACACCTTACCCTAACCCGTATGCTAATCCTAAGCCATACACTAACACTGACACGTGTCCTAACACATACACTAACCCTAACACTTTTCTGTACCATCACCTGTACCCTAAACCTGACATTTCGCTAACCCTAACCCTAGCCATAAAGCTAACCCTAACCCCAACCCTAAACCTTACCCAAACCGTACCCTAATTCTAACCAGTATACTAATACTAAGCCATGTCCTGACACGTACCCTGACCCTAACACTTTTCCGTACCCTCACCTGTACCCTAAACTTTACCCATTCGCTAACCCTATCCCTATCCCTAGCCCTAGCCCTAACACCAACCCCAACCCTACCCCTTACCCTAACCCGTACCCTAATCCCAACCCATACACTAACATTAACCCATGCCCTAACACGTACCCTGACCCTAACACTTTTCCGTATCCTCTCCTGTACCTTAAATCTTACCGTTCGCTAACCCTAACCCTAGCCCTAAACATAACTCTCACACCAACCTCACAGCATACCCTAACCCGTACACTAAACTTAACCCGTACAAAAAAAACTAACCCATGCCCTCACATGTACTTTGATGGTAACACGTTTCTGTACGCTCCCATGTACCATAAACCATACCCGTTTGCTAACTCTAACCCTAACCATAACAACAACCCTACCCATTTCCCTAACCTGTACCCTAATCCTTACCCGTACACTAACACTAATCCATGCCCTAACACGTACCGTGACCCTAACACTTTTCCATACCCACTCCTGTACCCTAAATCTTACCATTCACTAACCCTAACCCTATGTCTAAACCTAACCCTAACCCCAAACCTACACCTAACCGTAACACGTACCCTAATCCGAATCCGTACACTAACACTAACCTGTGCCCTAACATAAACCCTGACCCTAACTCGTTTCCATAAGCTCACCTGTACCCTAAATGTTACCTATTCGCTAACCCTAACCCCAAACCTACACCTAAACATAACCCCAACCCTACACCTTTCCCTAACCCATACCCTAATCCTAACCCGTACACTAACACTAACCCGTGCCCTAACACGTACCCTGACCCTAACACTTTTCCGTATCCTCTCCAGTACCCTAAATCTTACCGTTCGCTAAACCTAGCCCTTTCCCTAAACATAATGGTAACACCAACCTTGCACCGTATCCTAACCCATACACTAATCTTACCCCGTACACCAAAATGAAGCAATGCCCTCACATGTACTTTGACACTAACACGTTTCCGTACCCTCCTGTGTACCGTAAACCTTACCTGTTCGCTAACACTAACCCTAGGTCTAAGCCTAACACTATCCACAACCCTACACAAAATCCTAACCCGTACCCTAATCCTAATCCGTACAATAACACTACACTGTGCCCTAACACCAAGCCTGACCCTAACTCGTTTCCATATGCTTACCTGTACCCTGAATATTACCTATTCGCTAACCCTAACCCTAACCCTAAACCTAACCCTAACCCCAATCCTACACCTTACCCTAATCCGTACTGTAATCCTAACCCGTACCCTAATACTAATCCGTGCCCTGACACATACATGGACCATAACACTTTTCTGTAACCTCACCTGTACCCTAAACCCTACATTTCGCCAACACTAACCCTAGCCCTAAAGCTAAATCTAACTCCAACCCTACACCTTACCCTAAGACGTACACTAATCTTAACCCGTACACTAACACTGACCCATTCCCGCAAATGTATTTTGACCCTAAAACATTTCCGTACCCTCCCCTGTAACCTAAACCTTACCCGGTCGCTAACCCTAACCCTAGCTCTAAATCTAACCCTAACGCCAACCCTACATCTTACCCTAACCCATACCCTAATCCTAAACCGTACACTAACACTAACCATTGCCCTGAAACGTACCCTGACCCTAACACTTTTCCATACCTTCACCTGCACGCTAAACGTAATCATTAGGTACCACTAAGTATAGACTTAAACCTAACCCTAACACCAACCCTACTCCCTCTTCTAACCCGTACCCTATATTTAACCCCTACACTAACACTAACCCATGCCCTCACACGTACTTTGACACTAAAACGTCTCCATACATTCACATGTACCATAAGCCTTAACCGTTCACTAAACCTATCCCTAACCCTAACGCCAACCCTAACCATTACCCTAACCCATACCCTAATCCTAACCATACATTAACACTAACACGTTTCCTAACACATAACCTGACCCAAACGCTTTTCCGTACCCTCAACTGTACCCTAAAACTTACCCGTTCACTAACCCTAAGCCTAGCCCTAAACCTAACCTTAACCCCAACCCCACACCTTACCCTAAACTGTACGCTAATCCTGACACGTACACTAACACTAACAGGTGTCCTAACACATACCCTGACTCTAAAAGTTTTCCGTACCCTCACCTGTACCCTAAACCTTACTGGTTCACTAACCGTAACCCTAGCCCTAAACATAACGCTAACACCAACCCTACACCATACCCTAACCTGTACACTAATCTTGACCCGTACACCAAAATTATGCAATGCCATCACATGTACTTTGACACTAACACGTTTCTGTACACTAGTGTACCATAAAACTTACCTGTTCGCTAACTCTAACCCTAGCCCTAAACTTAACCCTAACGCCAACCCTACACATTACCCTAACACGTAACCTAATCCTAACCCATACACTAACACTACACGTGCCCTAACAAGTACCCTGACTGTAACAGTTTTCCGTACACTCACCTGTACCCTAAACCATACCGTTTGCTATACTTAACCCTAGACATAAACGTAAAGCTAACGCCATCCCTAAACCTTACCCTAACGCGTACCCAATCCTAACAGGTACAATAACACTAATCCGTGCCTTAACACTTACCCTGAACCTAACGCTTTTCCATACCCACACCTGAACCCTAAACCTTACCATTCACTAACCCTAACCCTAGGTCTAAACCTAACCCTAAACCCAACCCCAACCCTACACCTAACCCTAACATGTACACTAATCCTAATCCTTAAACTAACACTAAGCTGTGCCCTAACACGAACCCTGACCCTAACGCGTTTCCATACGCTCACCTGTACTCTAATGTTACCTATTCGCTAACCCTAACACTAGCCCTAAACCTAAACCTAACCCCAACCCTACACCTTACCCTAACCCATACCCTAATCATAACCCATACACTAACACTAACTCGTGCCCTAACACCTACCCTAACCCTACCCCTAACCCTAACCCTAACACTAACCCTAACACTAACCCTAAACTTTACCATTTGTTAACCATAACCCTAGCCCCAAACCTAAACCTAACTACAACCCTACTCCTTACCCTAACACGTACACTAATCTTAACCAGTACACTAACACTAACCCAATACCGCACATGTACTTTGACAAAAAGACATTTCCGTATGCTCAGCTGTAACCTAAACCTTACCCGTTCACTAAACTTAACCCTACCCCTAACACTAACCATAACGCCAACCCTACCAATTACCCTAACCCGTACCCTAATCCTAACCTGTAAACCCACACTAACCCCTGCCCTAACACGTACCCTGACCCTAACAATTTTCCGTAACCTCACCTGTACCCTACACCTTACCGTTCGCTAACCCTAACCCTAGCCCTAAACCTAGACCAAACCCCAACCGTACACCTTACCCTAACCCGTATGCTAATCCTAAGCCATACACTAACACTGACACGTGTCCTAACACATACACTAACCCTAACACTTTTCTGTACCATCACCTGTACCCTAAACCTGACATTTCGCTAACCCTAACCCTAGCCATAAAGCTAACCCTAACCCCAACCCTAAACCTTACCCAAACCGTACCCTAATTCTAACCAGTATACTAATACTAAGCCATGTCCTGACACGTACCCTGACCCTAACACTTTTCCGTACCCTCACCTGTACCCTAAACCTTACCCATTCGCTAACCCTATCCCTAGCCCTAGCCCTAGCCCTAACACCAACCCCAACCCTACCCCTTACCCTAACCCGTACCCTAATCCCAACCCATACACTAACATTAACCCATGCCCTAACACGTACCCTGACCCTAACACTTTTCCGTATCCTCTCCTGTACCTTAAATCTTACCGTTCGCTAACCCTAACCCTAGCCCTAAACATAACTCTCACACCAACCTCACAGCATACCCTAACCCGTACACTAAACTTAACCCGTACAAAAAAAAACTAACCCATGCCCTCACATGTACTTTGATGGTAACACGTTTCTGTACGCTCCCATGTACCATAAACCATACCCGTTTGCTAACTCTAACCCTAACCATAACAACAACCCTACCCATTTCCCTAACCTGTACCCTAATCCTTACCCGTACACTAACACTAATCCATGCCCTAACACGTACCGTGACCCTAACACTTTTCCATACCCACTCCTGTACCCTAAATCTTACCATTCACTAACCCTAACCCTATGTCTAAACCTAACCCTAACCCCAAACCTACACCTAACCCTAACACGTACCCTAATCCGAATCCGTACACTAACACTAACCTGTGCCCTAACATGAACCCTGACCCTAACTCGTTTCCATAAGCTCACCTGTACCCTAAATGTTACCTATTCGCTAACCCTAACCCCAACCCTACACCTAAACATAACCCCAACCCTACACCTTTCCCTAACCCATACCCTAATCCTAACCCGTACACTAACACTAACCCGTGCCCTAACACGTACCCTGACCCTAACACTTTTCCGTATCCTCTCCAGTACCCTAAATCTTACCGTTCGCTAAACCTAGCCCTTTCCCTAAACATAATGGTAACACCAACCTTGCACCGTATCCTAACCCATACACTAATCTTACCCCGTACACCAAAATGAAGCAATGCCCTCACATGTACTTTGACACTAACACGTTTCCGTACCCTCCTGTGTACCGTAAACCTTACCTGTTCGCTAACACTAACCCTAGGTCTAAGCCTAACACTATCCACAACCCTACACAAAATCCTAACCCGTACCCTAATCCTAATCCGTACAATAACACTAACCTGTGCCCTAACACCAAGCCTGACCCTAACTCGTTTCCATATGCTTACCTGTACCCTGAATATTACCTATTCGCTAACCCTAACCCTAACCCTAAACCTAACCCTAACCCCAATCCTACACCTTACCCTAATCCGTACTGTAATCCTAACCCGTACCCTAATACTAATCCGTGCCCTGACACATACATGGACCATAACACTTTTCTGTAACCTCACCTGTACCCTAAACCCTACATTTCGCCAACACTAACCCTAGCCCTAAAGCTAAATCTAACTCCAACCCTACACCTTACCCTAAGACGTACACTAATCTTAACCTGTACACTAACACTGACCCATTCCCGCAAATGTATTTTGACCCTAAAACATTTCCGTACCCTCCCCTGTAACCTAAACCTTACCCGGTCGCTAACCCTAACCCTAGCTCTAAATCTAACCCTAACGCCAACCCTACATCTTACCCTAACCCATACCCTAATCCTAAACCGTACACTAACACTAACCAGTGCCCTGAAACGTACCCTGACCCTAACACTTTTCCATACCTTCACCTGCACGCTAAACGTAATCATTAGGTAACACTAAGTATAGACTTAAACCTAACCCTAACACCAACCCTACTCCCTCTTCTAACCCGTACCCTATATTTAACCCCTACACTAACACTAACCCATGCCCTCACACGTACTTTGACACTAAAACGTCTCCATACATTCACATGTACCATAAGCCTTAACCGTTCACTAAACCTATCCCTAACCCTAACGCCAACCCTAACCATTACCCTAACCCATACCCTAATCCTAACCATACATTAACACTAACACGTTTCCTAACACATAACCTGACCCAAACGCTTTTCCGTACCCTCAACTGTACCCTAAAACTTACCCGTTCACTAACCCTAAGCCTAGCCCTAAACCTAACCCTAACCCCAACCCCACACCTTACCCTAAACTGTACGCTAATCCTGACACGTACACTAACACTAACAGGTGTCCTAACACATACCCTGACTCTAAAAGTTTTCCGTACCCTCACCTGTACCCTAAACCTTACTGGTTCACTAACCATAACCCTAGCCCTAAACATAACGCTAACACCAACCCTACACCATACCCTAACCTGTACACTAATCTTGACCCGTACACCAAAATTATGCAATGCCATCACATGTACTTTGACACTAACACGTTTCTGTACACTAGTGTACCATAAAACTTACCTGTTCGCTAACTCTAACCCTAGCCCTAAACTTAACCCTAACGCCAACCCTACACATTACCCTAACACGTAACCTAATCCTAACCCATACACTAACACTACACGTGCCCTAACAAGTACCCTGACTGTAACAGTTTTCCGTACACTCACCTGTACCCTAAACCATACCGTTTGCTATCCTTAACCCTAGACATAAACGTAAAGCTAACGCCATCCCTAAACCTTACCCTAACGCGTACCCAATCCTAACAGGTACAATAACACTAATCCGTGCCTTAACACTTACCCTGAACCTAACGCTTTTCCATACCCACACCTGAACCCTAAACCTTACCATTCACTAACCCTAACCCTAGGTCTAAACCTAACCCTAAACCCAACCCCAACCCTACACCTAACCCTAACATGTACACTAATCCTAATCCTTAAACTAACACTAAGCTGTGCCCTAACACGAACCCTGACCCTAACGCGTTTCCATACGCTCACCTGTACTCTAATGTTACCTATTCGCTAACCCTAACACTAGCCCTAAACCTAAACCTAACCCCAACCCTACACCTTACCCTAACCCATACCCTAATCATAACCCATACACTAACACTAACTCGTGCCCTAACACCTACCCTAACCCTACCCCTAACCCTAACCCTAACACTAACCCTAACACTAACCCTAAACTTTACCATTTGTTAACCATAACCCTAGCCCCAAACCTAAACCTAACTACAACCCTACTCCTTACCCTAACACGTACACTAATCTTAACCAGTACACTAACACTAACCCAATACCGCACATGTACTTTGACAAAAAGACATTTCCGTATGCTCAGCTGTAACCTAAACCTTACCCGTTCACTAAACTTAACCCTACCCCTAACACTAACCATAACGCCAACCCTACCAATTACCCTAACCCGTACCCTAATCCTAACCTGTAAACCCACACTAACCCCTGCCCTAACACGTACCCTGACCCTAACAATTTTCCGTAACCTCACCTGTACCCTACACCTTACCGTTCGCTAACCCTAACCCTAGCCCTAAACCTAGACCAAACCCCAACCGTACACCTTACCCTAACCCGTATGCTAATCCTAAGCCATACACTAACACTGACACGTGTCCTAACACATACACTAACCCTAACACTTTTCTGTACCATCACCTGTACCCTAAACCTGACATTTCGCTAACCCTAACCCTAGCCATAAAGCTAACCCTAACCCCAACCCTAAACCTTACCCAAACCGTACCCTAATTCTAACCAGTATACTAATACTAAGCCATGTCCTGACACGTACCCTGACCCTAACACTTTTCCGTACCCTCACCTGTACCCTAAACCTTACCCATTCGCTAACCCTATCCCTAGCCCTAGCCCTAGCCCTAACACCAACCCCAACCCTACCCCTTACCCTAACCCGTACCCTAATCCCAACCCATACACTAACATTAACCCATGCCCTAACACGTACCCTGACCCTAACACTTTTCCGTATCCTCTCCTGTACCTTAAATCTTACCGTTCGCTAACCCTAACCCTAGCCCTAAACATAACTCTCACACCAACCTCACAGCATACCCTAACCCGTACACTAAACTTAACCCGTACAAAAAAAAACTAACCCATGCCCTCACATGTACTTTGATGGTAACACGTTTCTGTACGCTCCCATGTACCATAAACCATACCCGTTTGCTAACTCTAACCCTAACCATAACAACAACCCTACCCATTTCCCTAACCTGTACCCTAATCCTTACCCGTACACTAACACTAATCCATGCCCTAACACGTACCGTGACCCTAACACTTTTCCATACCCACTCCTGTACCCTAAATCTTACCATTTACTAACCCTAACCCTATGTCTAAACCTAACCCTAACCCCAAACCTACACCTAACCCTAACACGTACCCTAATCCGAATCCGTACACTAACACTAACCTGTGCCCTAACATGAACCCTGACCCTAACTCGTTTCCATAAGCTCACCTGTACCCTAAATGTTACCTATTCGCTAACCCTAACCCCAACCCTACACCTAAACATAACCCCAACCCTACACCTTTCCCTAACCCATACCCTAATCCTAACCCGTACACTAACACTAACCCGTGCCCTAACACGTACCCTGACCCTAACACTTTTCCGTATCCTCTCCAGTACCCTAAATCTTACCGTTCGCTAAACCTAGCCCTTTCCCTAAACATAATGGTAACACCAACCTTGCACCGTATCCTAACCCATACACTAATCTTACCCCGTACACCAAAATGAAGCAATGCCCTCACATGTACTTTGACACTAACACGTTTCCGTACCCTCCTGTGTACCGTAAACCTTACCTGTTCGCTAACACTAACCCTAGGTCTAAGCCTAACACTATCCACAACCCTACACAAAATCCTAACCCGTACCCTAATCCTAATCCGTACAATAACACTACACTGTGCCCTAACACCAAGCCTGACCCTAACTCGTTTCCATATGCTTACCTGTACCCTGAATATTACCTATTCGCTAACCCTAACCCTAACCCTAAACCTAACCCTAACCCCAATCCTACACCTTACCCTAATCCGTACTGTAATCCTAACCCGTACCCTAATACTAATCCGTGCCCTGACACATACATGGACCATAACACTTTTCTGTAACCTCACCTGTACCCTAAACCCTACATTTCGCCAACACTAACCCTAGCCCTAAAGCTAAATCTAACTCCAACCCTACACCTTACCCTAAGACGTACACTAATCTTAACCCGTACACTAACACTGACCCATTCCCGCAAATGTATTTTGACCCTAAAACATTTCCGTACCCTCCCCTGTAACCTAAACCTTACCCGGTCGCTAACCCTAACCCTAGCTCTAAATCTAACCCTAACGCCAACCCTACATCTTACCCTAACCCATACCCTAATCCTAAACCGTACACTAACACTAACCAGTGCCCTGAAACGTACCCTGACCCTAACACTTTTCCATACCTTCACCTGCACGCTAAACGTAATCATTAGGTAACACTAAGTATAGACTTAAACCTAACCCTAACACCAACCCTACTCCCTCTTCTAACCCGTACCCTATATTTAACCCCTACACTAACACTAACCCATGCCCTCACACGTACTTTGACACTAAAACGTCTCCATACATTCACATGTACCATAAGCCTTAACCGTTCACTAAACCTATCCCTAACCCTAACGCCAACCCTAACCATTACCCTAACCCATACCCTAATCCTAACCATACATTAACACTAACACGTTTCCTAACACATAACCTGACCCAAACGCTTTTCCGTACCCTCAACTGTACCCTAAAACTTACCCGTTCACTAACCCTAAGCCTAGCCCTAAACCTAACCCTAACCCCAACCCCACACCTTACCCTAAACTGTACGCTAATCCTGACACGTACACTAACACTAACAGGTGTCCTAACACATACCCTGACTCTAAAAGTTTTCCGTACCCTCACCTGTACCCTAAACCTTACTGGTTCACTAACCGTAACCCTAGCCCTAAACATAACGCTAACACCAACCCTACACCATACCCTAACCTGTACACTAATCTTGACCCGTACACCAAAATTATGCAATGCCATCACATGTACTTTGACACTAACACGTTTCTGTACACTAGTGTACCATAAAACTTACCTGTTCGCTAACTCTAACCCTAGCCCTAAACTTAACCCTAACGCCAACCCTACACATTACCCTAACACGTAACCTAATCCTAACCCATACACTAACACTACACGTGCCCTAACAAGTACCCTGACTGTAACAGTTTTCCGTACACTCACCTGTACCCTAAACCATACCGTTTGCTATCCTTAACCCTAGACATAAACGTAAAGCTAACGCCATCCCTAAACCTTACCCTAACGCGTACCCAATCCTAACAGGTACAATAACACTAATCCGTGCCTTAACACTTACCCTGAACCTAACGCTTTTCCATACCCACACCTGAACCCTAAACCTTACCATTCACTAACCCTAACCCTAGGTCTAAACCTAACCCTAAACCCAACCCCAACCCTACACCTAACCCTAACATGTACACTAATCCTAATCCTTAAACTAACACTAAGCTGTGCCCTAACACGAACCCTGACCCTAACGCGTTTCCATACGCTCACCTGTACTCTAATGTTACCTATTCGCTAACCCTAACACTAGCCCTAAACCTAAACCTAACCCCAACCCTACACCTTACCCTAACCCATACCCTAATCATAACCCATACACTAACACTAACTCGTGCCCTAACACCTACCCTAACCCTACCCCTAACCCTAACCCTAACACTAACCCTAACACTAACCCTAAACTTTACCATTTGTTAACCATAACCCTAGCCCCAAACCTAAACCTAACTACAACCCTACTCCTTACCCTAACACGTACACTAATCTTAACCAGTACACTAACACTAACCCAATACCGCACATGTACTTTGACAAAAAGACATTTCCGTATGCTCAGCTGTAACCTAAACCTTACCCGTTCACTAAACTTAACCCTACCCCTAACACTAACCATAACGCCAACCCTACCAATTACCCTAACCCGTACCCTAATCCTAACCTGTAAACCCACACTAACCCCTGCCCTAACACGTACCCTGACCCTAACAATTTTCCGTAACCTCACCTGTACCCTACACCTTACCGTTCGCTAACCCTAACCCTAGCCCTAAACCTAGACCAAACCCCAACCGTACACCTTACCCTAACCCGTATGCTAATCCTAAGCCATACACTAACACTGACACGTGTCCTAACACATACACTAACCCTAACACTTTTCTGTACCATCACCTGTACCCTAAACCTGACATTTCGCTAACCCTAACCCTAGCCATAAAGCTAACCCTAACCCCAACCCTAAACCTTACCCAAACCGTACCCTACTTCTAACCAGTATACTAATACTAAGCCATGTCCTGACACGTACCCTGACCCTAACACTTTTCCGTACCCTCACCTGTACCCTAAACCTTACCCATTCGCTAACCCTATCCCTAGCCCTAGCCCTAGCCCTAACACCAACCCCAACCCTACCCCTTACCCTAACCCGTACCCTAATCCCAACCCATACACTAACATTAACCCATGCCCTAACACGTACCCTGACCCTAACACTTTTCCGTATCCTCTCCTGTACCTTAAATCTTACCGTTCGCTAACCCTAACCCTAGCCCTAAACATAACTCTCACACCAACCTCACAGCATACCCTAACCCGTACACTAAACTTAACCCGTACAAAAAAAAACTAACCCATGCCCTCACATGTACTTTGATGGTAACACGTTTCTGTACGCTCCCATGTACCATAAACCATACCCGTTTGCTAACTCTAACCCTAACCATAACAACAACCCTACCCATTTCCCTAACCTGTACCCTAATCCTTACCCGTACACTAACACTAATCCATGCCCTAACACGTACCGTGACCCTAACACTTTTCCATACCCACTCCTGTACCCTAAATCTTACCATTCACTAACCCTAACCCTATGTCTAAACCTAACCCTAACCCCAAACCTACACCTAACCCTAACACGTACCCTAATCCGAATCCGTACACTAACACTAACCTGTGCCCTAACATGAACCCTGACCCTAACTCGTTTCCATAAGCTCACCTGTACCCTAAATGTTACCTATTCGCTAACCCTAACCCCAACCCTACACCTAAACATAACCCCAACCCTACACCTTTCCCTAACCCATACCCTAATCCTAACCCGTACACTAACACTAACCCGTGCCCTAACACGTACCCTGACCCTAACACTTTTCCGTATCCTCTCCAGTACCCTAAATCTTACCGTTCGCTAAACCTAGCCCTTTCCCTAAACATAATGGTAACACCAACCTTGCACCGTATCCTAACCCATACACTAATCTTACCCCGTACACCAAAATGAAGCAATGCCCTCACATGTACTTTGACACTAACACGTTTCCGTACCCTCCTGTGTACCGTAAACCTTACCTGTTCGCTAACACTAACCCTAGGTCTAAGCCTAACACTATCCACAACCCTACACAAAATCCTAACCCGTACCCTAATCCTAATCCGTACAATAACACTAACCTGTGCCCTAACACCAAGCCTGACCCTAACTCGTTTCCATATGCTTACCTGTACCCTGAATATTACCTATTCGCTAACCCTAACCCTAACCCTAAACCTAACCCTAACCCCAATCCTACACCTTACCCTAATCCGTACTGTAATCCTAACCCGTACCCTAATACTAATCCGTGCCCTGACACATACATGGACCATAACACTTTTCTGTAACCTCACCTGTACCCTAAACCCTACATTTCGCCAACACTAACCCTAGCCCTAAAGCTAAATCTAACTCCAACCCTACACCTTACCCTAAGACGTACACTAATCTTAACCCGTACACTAACACTGACCCATTCCCGCAAATGTATTTTGACCCTAAAACATTTCCGTACCCTCCCCTGTAACCTAAACCTTACCCGGTCGCTAACCCTAACCCTAGCTCTAAATCTAACCCTAACGCCAACCCTACATCTTACCCTAACCCATACCCTAATCCTAAACCGTACACTAACACTAACCAGTGCCCTGAAACGTACCCTGACCCTAACACTTTTCCATACCTTCACCTGCACGCTAAACGTAATCATTAGGTAACACTAAGTATAGACTTAAACCTAACCCTAACACCAACCCTACTCCCTCTTCTAACCCGTACCCTATATTTAACCCCTACACTAACACTAACCCATGCCCTCACACGTACTTTGACACTAAAACGTCTCCATACATTCACATGTACCATAAGCCTTAACCGTTCACTAAACCTATCCCTAACCCTAACGCCAACCCTAACCATTACCCTAACCCATACCCTAATCCTAACCATACATTAACACTAACACGTTTCCTAACACATAACCTGACCCAAACGCTTTTCCGTACCCTCAACTGTACCCTAAAACTTACCCGTTCACTAACCCTAAGCCTAGCCCTAAACCTAACCCTAACCCCAACCCCACACCTTACCCTAAACTGTACGCTAATCCTGACACGTACACTAACACTAACAGGTGTCCTAACACATACCCTGACTCTAAAAGTTTTCCGTACCCTCACCTGTACCCTAAACCTTACTGGTTCACTAACCATAACCCTAGCCCTAAACATAACGCTAACACCAACCCTACACCATACCCTAACCTGTACACTAATCTTGACCCGTACACCAAAATTATGCAATGCCATCACATGTACTTTGACACTAACACGTTTCTGTACACTAGTGTACCATAAAACTTACCTGTTCGCTAACTCTAACCCTAGCCCTAAACTTAACCCTAACGCCAACCCTACACATTACCCTAACACGTAACCTAATCCTAACCCATACACTAACACTACACGTGCCCTAACAAGTACCCTGACTGTAACAGTTTTCCGTACACTCACCTGTACCCTAAACCATACCGTTTGCTATCCTTAACCCTAGACATAAACGTAAAGCTAACGACATCCCTAAACCTTACCCTAACGCGTACCCAATCCTAACAGGTACAATAACACTAATCCGTGCCTTAACACTTACCCTGACCCTAACGCTTTTCCATACCCACACCTGAACCCTAAACCTTACCATTCACTAACCCTAACCCTAGGTCTAAACCTAACCCTAAACCCAACCCCAACCCTACACCTAACCCTAACATGTACCCTAATCCTAATCCTTAAACTAACACTAAGCTGTGCCCTAACACGAACCCTGACCCTAACGCGTTTCCATACGCTCACCTGTACTCTAATGTTACCTATTCGCTAACCCTAACACTAGCCCTAAACCTAAACCTAACCCCAACCCTACACCTTACCCTAACCCATACCCTAATCATAACCCATACACTAACACTAACTCGTGCCCTAACACCTACCCTAACCCTACCCCTAACCCTAACCCTAACACTAACCCTAACACTAACCCTAAACTTTACCATTTGTTAACCATAACCCTAGCCCCAAACCTAAACCTAACTACAACCCTACTCCTTACCCTAACACGTACACTAATCTTAACCAGTACACTAACACTAACCCAATACCGCACATGTACTTTGACAAAAAGACATTTCCGTATGCTCAGCTGTAACCTAAACCTTACCCGTTCACTAAACTTAACCCTACCCCTAACACTAACCATAACGCCAACCCTACCAATTACCCTAACCCGTACCCTAATCCTAACCTGTAAACCCACACTAACCCCTGCCCTAACACGTACCCTGACCCTAACAATTTTCCGTAACCTCACCTGTACCCTACACCTTACCGTTCGCTAACCCTAACCCTAGCCCTAAACCTAGACCAAACCCCAACCGTACACCTTACCCTAACCCGTATGCTAATCCTAAGCCATACACTAACACTGACACGTGTCCTAACACATACACTAACCCTAACACTTTTCTGTACCATCACCTGTACCCTAAACCTGACATTTCGCTAACCCTAACCCTAGCCATAAAGCTAACCCTAACCCCAACCCTAAACCTTACCCAAACCGTACCCTAATTCTAACCAGTATACTAATACTAAGCCATGTCCTGACACGTACCCTGACCCTAACACTTTTCCGTACCCTCACCTGTACCCTAAACCTTACCCATTCGCTAACCCTATCCCTAGCCCTAGCCCTAGCCCTAACACCAACCCCAACCCTACCCCTTACCCTAACCCGTACCCTAATCCCAACCCATACACTAACATTAACCCATGCCCTAACACGTACCCTGACCCTAACACTTTTCCGTATCCTCTCCTGTACCTTAAATCTTACCGTTCGCTAACCCTAACCCTAGCCCTAAACATAACTCTCACACCAACCTCACAGCATACCCTAACCCGTACACTAAACTTAACCCGTACAAAAAAAAACTAACCCATGCCCTCACATGTACTTTGATGGTAACACGTTTCTGTACGCTCCCATGTACCATAAACCATACCCGTTTGCTAACTCTAACCCTAACCATAACAACAACCCTACCCATTTCCCTAACCTGTACCCTAATCCTTACCCGTACACTAACACTAATCCATGCCCTAACACGTACCGTGACCCTAACACTTTTCCATACCCACTCCTGTACCCTAAATCTTACCATTCACTAACCCTAACCCTATGTCTAAACCTAACCCTAACCCCAAACCTACACCTAACCCTAACACGTACCCTAATCCGAATCCGTACACTAACACTAACCTGTGCCCTAACATGAACCCTGACCCTAACTCGTTTCCATAAGCTCACCTGTACCCTAAATGTTACCTATTCGCTAACCCTAACCCCAACCCTACACCTAAACATAACCCCAACCCTACACCTTTCCCTAACCCATACCCTAATCCTAACCCGTACACTAACACTAACCCGTGCCCTAACACGTACCCTGACCCTAACACTTTTCCGTATCCTCTCCAGTACCCTAAATCTTACCGTTCGCTAAACCTAGCCCTTTCCCTAAACATAATGGTAACACCAACCTTGCACCGTATCCTAACCCATACACTAATCTTACCCCGTACACCAAAATGAAGCAATGCCCTCACATGTACTTTGACACTAACACGTTTCCGTACCCTCCTGTGTACCGTAAACCTTACCTGTTCGCTAACACTAACCCTAGGTCTAAGCCTAACACTATCCACAACCCTACACAAAATCCTAACCCGTACCCTAATCCTAATCCGTACAATAACACTAACCTGTGCCCTAACACCAAGCCTGACCCTAACTCGTTTCCATATGCTTACCTGTACCCTGAATATTACCTATTCGCTAACCCTAACCCTAACCCTAAACCTAACCCTAACCCCAATCCTACACCTTACCCTAATCCGTACTGTAATCCTAACCCGTACCCTAATACTAATCCGTGCCCTGACACATACATGGACCATAACACTTTTCTGTAACCTCACCTGTACCCTAAACCCTACATTTCGCCAACACTAACCCTAGCCCTAAAGCTAAATCTAACTCCAACCCTACACCTTACCCTAAGACGTACACTAATCTTAACCCGTACACTAACACTGACCCATTCCCGCAAATGTATTTTGACCCTAAAACATTTCCGTACCCTCCCCTGTAACCTAAACCTTACCCGGTCGCTAACCCTAACCCTAGCTCTAAATCTAACCCTAACGCCAACCCTACATCTTACCCTAACCCATACCCTAATCCTAAACCGTACACTAACACTAACCAGTGCCCTGAAACGTACCCTGACCCTAACACTTTTCCATACCTTCACCTGCACGCTAAACGTAATCATTAGGTAACACTAAGTATAGACTTAAACCTAACCCTAACACCAACCCTACTCCCTCTTCTAACCCGTACCCTATATTTAACCCCTACACTAACACTAACCCATGCCCTCACACGTACTTTGACACTAAAACGTCTCCATACATTCACATGTACCATAAGCCTTAACCGTTCACTAAACCTATCCCTAACCCTAACGCCAACCCTAACCATTACCCTAACCCATACCCTAATCCTAACCATACATTAACACTAACACGTTTCCTAACACATAACCTGACCCAAACGCTTTTCCGTACCCTCAACTGTACCCTAAAACTTACCCGTTCACTAACCCTAAGCCTAGCCCTAAACCTAACCCTAACCCCAACCCCACACCTTACCCTAAACTGTACGCTAATCCTGACACGTACACTAACACTAACAGGTGTCCTAACACATACCCTGACTCTAAAAGTTTTCCGTACCCTCACCTGTACCCTAAACCTTACTGGTTCACTAACCATAACCCTAGCCCTAAACATAACGCTAACACCAACCCTACACCATACCCTAACCTGTACACTAATCTTGACCCGTACACCAAAATTATGCAATGCCATCACATGTACTTTGACACTAACACGTTTCTGTACACTAGTGTACCATAAAACTTACCTGTTCGCTAACTCTAACCCTAGCCCTAAACTTAACCCTAACGCCAACCCTACACATTACCCTAACACGTAACCTAATCCTAACCCATACACTAACACTACACGTGCCCTAACAAGTACCCTGACTGTAACAGTTTTCCGTACACTCACCTGTACCCTAAACCATACCGTTTGCTATCCTTAACCCTAGACATAAACGTAAAGCTAACGCCATCCCTAAACCTTACCCTAACGCGTACCCAATCCTAACAGGTACAATAACACTAATCCGTGCCTTAACACTTACCCTGAACCTAACGCTTTTCCATACCCACACCTGAACCCTAAACCTTACCATTCACTAACCCTAACCCTAGGTCTAAACCTAACCCTAAACCCAACCCCAACCCTACACCTAACCCTAACATGTACACTAATCCTAATCCTTAAACTAACACTAAGCTGTGCCCTAACACGAACCCTGACCCTAACGCGTTTCCATACGCTCACCTGTACTCTAATGTTACCTATTCGCTAACCCTAACACTAGCCCTAAACCTAAACCTAACCCCAACCCTACACCTTACCCTAACCCATACCCTAATCATAACCCATACACTAACACTAACTCGTGCCCTAACACCTACCCTAACCCTACCCCTAACCCTAACCCTAACACTAACCCTAACACTAACCCTAAACTTTACCATTTGTTAACCATAACCCTAGCCCCAAACCTAAACCTAACTACAACCCTACTCCTTACCCTAACACGTACACTAATCTTAACCAGTACACTAACACTAACCCAATACCGCACATGTACTTTGACAAAAAGACATTTCCGTATGCTCAGCTGTAACCTAAACCTTACCCGTTCACTAAACTTAACCCTACCCCTAACACTAACCATAACGCCAACCCTACCAATTACCCTAACCCGTACCCTAATCCTAACCTGTAAACCCACACTAACCCCTGCCCTAACACGTACCCTGACCCTAACAATTTTCCGTAACCTCACCTGTACCCTACACCTTACCGTTCGCTAACCCTAACCCTAGCCCTAAACCTAGACCAAACCCCAACCGTACACCTTACCCTAACCCGTATGCTAATCCTAAGCCATACACTAACACTGACACGTGTCCTAACACATACACTAACCCTAACACTTTTCTGTACCATCACCTGTACCCTAAACCTGACATTTCGCTAACCCTAACCCTAGCCATAAAGCTAACCCTAACCCCAACCCTAAACCTTACCCAAACCGTACCCTAATTCTAACCAGTATACTAATACTAAGCCATGTCCTGACACGTACCCTGACCCTAACACTTTTCCGTACCCTCACCTGTACCCTAAACCTTACCCATTCGCTAACCCTATCCCTAGCCCTAGCCCTAGCCCTAACACCAACCCCAACCCTACCCCTTACCCTAACCCGTACCCTAATCCCAACCCATACACTAACATTAACCCATGCCCTAACACGTACCCTGACCCTAACACTTTTCCGTATCCTCTCCTGTACCTTAAATCTTACCGTTCGCTAACCCTAACCCTAGCCCTAAACATAACTCTCACACCAACCTCACAGCATACCCTAACCCGTACACTAAACTTAACCCGTACAAAAAAAAACTAACCCATGCCCTCACATGTACTTTGATGGTAACACGTTTCTGTACGCTCCCATGTACCATAAACCATACCCGTTTGCTAACTCTAACCCTAACCATAACAACAACCCTACCCATTTCCCTAACCTGTACCCTAATCCTTACCCGTACACTAACACTAATCCATGCCCTAACACGTACCGTGACCCTAACACTTTTCCATACCCACTCCTGTACCCTAAATCTTACCATTTACTAACCCTAACCCTATGTCTAAACCTAACCCTAACCCCAAACCTACACCTAACCCTAACACGTACCCTAATCCGAATCCGTACACTAACACTAACCTGTGCCCTAACATGAACCCTGACCCTAACTCGTTTCCATAAGCTCACCTGTACCCTAAATGTTACCTATTCGCTAACCCTAACCCCAACCCTACACCTAAACATAACCCCAACCCTACACCTTTCCCTAACCCATACCCTAATCCTAACCCGTACACTAACACTAACCCGTGCCCTAACACGTACCCTGACCCTAACACTTTTCCGTATCCTCTCCAGTACCCTAAATCTTACCGTTCGCTAAACCTAGCCCTTTCCCTAAACATAATGGTAACACCAACCTTGCACCGTATCCTAACCCATACACTAATCTTACCCCGTACACCAAAATGAAGCAATGCCCTCACATGTACTTTGACACTAACACGTTTCCGTACCCTCCTGTGTACCGTAAACCTTACCTGTTCGCTAACACTAACCCTAGGTCTAAGCCTAACACTATCCACAACCCTACACAAAATCCTAACCCGTACCCTAATCCTAATCCGTACAATAACACTAACCTGTGCCCTAACACCAAGCCTGACCCTAACTCGTTTCCATATGCTTACCTGTACCCTGAATATTACCTATTCGCTAACCCTAACCCTAACCCTAAACCTAACCCTAACCCCAATCCTACACCTTACCCTAATCCGTACTGTAATCCTAACCCGTACCCTAATACTAATCCGTGCCCTGACACATACATGGACCATAACACTTTTCTGTAACCTCACCTGTACCCTAAACCCTACATTTCGCCAACACTAACCCTAGCCCTAAAGCTAAATCTAACTCCAACCCTACACCTTACCCTAAGACGTACACTAATCTTAACCCGTACACTAACACTGACCCATTCCCGCAAATGTATTTTGACCCTAAAACATTTCCGTACCCTCCCCTGTAACCTAAACCTTACCCGGTCGCTAACCCTAACCCTAGCTCTAAATCTAACCCTAACGCCAACCCTACATCTTACCCTAACCCATACCCTAATCCTAAACCGTACACTAACACTAACCAGTGCCCTGAAACGTACCCTGACCCTAACACTTTTCCATACCTTCACCTGCACGCTAAACGTAATCATTAGGTAACACTAAGTATAGACTTAAACCTAACCCTAACACCAACCCTACTCCCTCTTCTAACCCGTACCCTATATTTAACCCCTACACTAACACTAACCCATGCCCTCACACGTACTTTGACACTAAAACGTCTCCATACATTCACATGTACCATAAGCCTTAACCGTTCACTAAACCTATCCCTAACCCTAACGCCAACCCTAACCATTACCCTAACCCATACCCTAATCCTAACCATACATTAACACTAACACGTTTCCTAACACATAACCTGACCCAAACGCTTTTCCGTACCCTCAACTGTACCCTAAAACTTACCCGTTCACTAACCCTAAGCCTAGCCCTAAACCTAACCCTAACCCCAACCCCACACCTTACCCTAAACTGTACGCTAATCCTGACACGTACACTAACACTAACAGGTGTCCTAACACATACCCTGACTCTAAAAGTTTTCCGTACCCTCACCTGTACCCTAAACCTTACTGGTTCACTAACCGTAACCCTAGCCCTAAACATAACGCTAACACCAACCCTACACCATACCCTAACCTGTACACTAATCTTGACCCGTACACCAAAATTATGCAATGCCATCACATGTACTTTGACACTAACACGTTTCTGTACACTAGTGTACCATAAAACTTACCTGTTCGCTAACTCTAACCCTAGCCCTAAACTTAACCCTAACGCCAACCCTACACATTACCCTAACACGTAACCTAATCCTAACCCATACACTAACACTACACGTGCCCTAACAAGTACCCTGACTGTAACAGTTTTCCGTACACTCACCTGTACCCTAAACCATACCGTTTGCTATCCTTAACCCTAGACATAAACGTAAAGCTAACGCCATCCCTAAACCTTACCCTAACGCGTACCCAATCCTAACAGGTACAATAACACTAATCCGTGCCTTAACACTTACCCTGACCCTAACGCTTTTCCATACCCACACCTGAACCCTAAACCTTACCATTCACTAACCCTAACCCTAGGTCTAAACCTAACCCTAAACCCAACCCCAACCCTACACCTAACCCTAACATGTACCCTAATCCTAATCCTTAAACTAACACTAAGCTGTGCCCTAACACGAACCCTGACCCTAACGCGTTTCCATACGCTCACCTGTACTCTAATGTTACCTATTCGCTAACCCTAACACTAGCCCTAAACCTAAACCTAACCCCAACCCTACACCTTACCCTAACCCATACCCTAATCATAACCCATACACTAACACTAACTCGTGCCCTAACACCTACCCTAACCCTACCCCTAACCCTAACCCTAACACTAACCCTAACACTAACCCTAAACTTTACCATTTGTTAACCATAACCCTAGCCCCAAACCTAAACCTAACTACAACCCTACTCCTTACCCTAACACGTACACTAATCTTAACCAGTACACTAACACTAACCCAATACCGCACATGTACTTTGACAAAAAGACATTTCCGTATGCTCAGCTGTAACCTAAACCTTACCCGTTCACTAAACTTAACCCTACCCCTAACACTAACCATAACGCCAACCCTACCAATTACCCTAACCCGTACCCTAATCCTAACCTGTAAACCCACACTAACCCCTGCCCTAACACGTACCCTGACCCTAACAATTTTCCGTAACCTCACCTGTACCCTACACCTTACCGTTCGCTAACCCTAACCCTAGCCCTAAACCTAGACCAAACCCCAACCGTACACCTTACCCTAACCCGTATGCTAATCCTAAGCCATACACTAACACTGACACGTGTCCTAACACATACACTAACCCTAACACTTTTCTGTACCATCACCTGTACCCTAAACCTGACATTTCGCTAACCCTAACCCTAGCCATAAAGCTAACCCTAACCCCAACCCTAAACCTTACCCAAACCGTACCCTAATTCTAACCAGTATACTAATACTAAGCCATGTCCTGACACGTACCCTGACCCTAACACTTTTCCGTACCCTCACCTGTACCCTAAACCTTACCCATTCGCTAACCCTATCCCTAGCCCTAGCCCTAGCCCTAACACCAACCCCAACCCTACCCCTTACCCTAACCCGTACCCTAATCCCAACCCATACACTAACATTAACCCATGCCCTAACACGTACCCTGACCCTAACACTTTTCCGTATCCTCTCCTGTACCTTAAATCTTACCGTTCGCTAACCCTAACCCTAGCCCTAAACATAACTCTCACACCAACCTCACAGCATACCCTAACCCGTACACTAAACTTAACCCGTACAAAAAAAAACTAACCCATGCCCTCACATGTACTTTGATGGTAACACGTTTCTGTACGCTCCCATGTACCATAAACCATACCCGTTTGCTAACTCTAACCCTAACCATAACAACAACCCTACCCATTTCCCTAACCTGTACCCTAATCCTTACCCGTACACTAACACTAATCCATGCCCTAACACGTACCGTGACCCTAACACTTTTCCATACCCACTCCTGTACCCTAAATCTTACCATTCACTAACCCTAACCCTATGTCTAAACCTAACCCTAACCCCAAACCTACACCTAACCCTAACACGTACCCTAATCCGAATCCGTACACTAACACTAACCTGTGCCCTAACATGAACCCTGACCCTAACTCGTTTCCATAAGCTCACCTGTACCCTAAATGTTACCTATTCGCTAACCCTAACCCCAACCCTACACCTAAACATAACCCCAACCCTACACCTTTCCCTAACCCATACCCTAATCCTAACCCGTACACTAACACTAACCCGTGCCCTAACACGTACCCTGACCCTAACACTTTTCCGTATCCTCTCCAGTACCCTAAATCTTACCGTTCGCTAAACCTAGCCCTTTCCCTAAACATAATGGTAACACCAACCTTGCACCGTATCCTAACCCATACACTAATCTTACCCCGTACACCAAAATGAAGCAATGCCCTCACATGTACTTTGACACTAACACGTTTCCGTACCCTCCTGTGTACCGTAAACCTTACCTGTTCGCTAACACTAACCCTAGGTCTAAGCCTAACACTATCCACAACCCTACACAAAATCCTAACCCGTACCCTAATCCTAATCCGTACAATAACACTACACTGTGCCCTAACACCAAGCCTGACCCTAACTCGTTTCCATATGCTTACCTGTACCCTGAATATTACCTATTCGCTAACCCTAACCCTAACCCTAAACCTAACCCTAACCCCAATCCTACACCTTACCCTAATCCGTACTGTAATCCTAACCCGTACCCTAATACTAATCCATGCCCTGACACATACATGGACCATAACACTTTTCTGTAACCTCACCTGTACCCTAAACCCTACATTTCGCCAACACTAACCCTAGCCCTAAAGCTAAATCTAACTCCAACCCTACACCTTACCCTAAGACGTACACTAATCTTAACCCGTACACTAACACTGACCCATTCCCGCAAATGTATTTTGACCCTAAAACATTTCCGTACCCTCCCCTGTAACCTAAACCTTACCCGGTCGCTAACCCTAACCCTAGCTCTAAATCTAACCCTAACGCCAACCCTACATCTTACCCTAACCCATACCCTAATCCTAAACCGTACACTAACACTAACCAGTGCCCTGAAACGTACCCTGACCCTAACACTTTTCCATACCTTCACCTGCACGCTAAACGTAATCATTAGGTAACACTAAGTATAGACTTAAACCTAACCCTAACACCAACCCTACTCCCTCTTCTAACCCGTACACTATATTTAACCCCTACACTAACACTAACCCATGCCCTCACACGTACTTTGACACTAAAACGTCTCCATACATTCACATGTACCATAAGCCTTAACCGTTCACTAAACCTATCCCTAACCCTAACGCCAACCCTAACCATTACCCTAACCCATACCCTAATCCTAACCATACATTAACACTAACACGTTTCCTAACACATAACCTGACCCAAACGCTTTTCCGTACCCTCAACTGTACCCTAAAACTTACCCGTTCACTAACCCTAAGCCTAGCCCTAAACCTAAACCTAACCCCAACCCCACACCTTACCCTAAACTGTACGCTAATCCTGACACGTACACTAACACTAACAGGTGTCCTAACACATACCCTGACTCTAAAAGTTTTCCGTACCCTCACCTGTACCCTAAACCTTACTGGTTCACTAACCGTAACCCTAGCCCTAAACATAACGCTAACACCAACCCTACACCATACCCTAACCTGTACACTAATCTTGACCCGTACACCAAAATTATGCAATGCCATCACATGTACTTTGACACTAACACGTTTCTGTACACTAGTGTACCATAAAACTTACCTGTTCGCTAACTCTAACCCTAGCCCTAAAATTAACCCTAACGCCAACCCTACACATTACCCTAACACGTAACCTAATCCTAACCCATACACTAACACTACACGTGCCCTAACAAGTACCCTGACTGTAACAGTTTTCCGTACACTCACCTGTACCCTAAACCATACCGTTTGCTATCCTTAACCCTAGACATAAACGTAAAGCTAACGCCATCCCTAAACCTTACCCTAACGCGTACCCAATCCTAACAGGTACAATAACACTAATCCGTGCCTTAACACTTACCCTGACCCTAACGCTTTTCCATACCCACACCTGAACCCTAAACCTTACCATTCACTAACCCTAACCCTAGGTCTAAACCTAACCCTAAACCCAACCCCAACCCTACACCTAACCCTAACATGTACCCTAATCCTAATCCTTAAACTAACACTAAGCTGTGCCCTAACACGAACCCTGACCCTAACGCGTTTCCATACGCTCACCTGTACTCTAATGTTACCTATTCGCTAACCCTAACACTAGCCCTAAACCTAAACCTAACCCCAACCCTACACCTTACCCTAACCCATACCCTAAACATAACCCATACACTAACACTAACTCGTGCCCTAACACCTACCCTAACCCTACCCCTAACCCTAACCCTAACACTAACCCTAACACTAACCCTAAACTTTACCATTTGTTAACCATAACCCTAGCCCCAAACCTAAACCTAACTACAACCCTACTCCTTACCCTAACACGTACACTAATCTTAACCAGTACACTAACACTAACCCAATACCGCACATGTACTTTGACAAAAAGACATTTCCGTATGCTCAGCTGTAACCTAAACCTTACCCGTTCACTAAACTTAACCCTACCCCTAACATTAACCATAACGCCAACCCTACCAATTACCCTAACCCGTACCCTAATCCTAACCTGTAAACCCACACTAACCCCTGCCCTAACACGTACCCTGACCCTAACAATTTTCCGTAACCTCACCTGTACCCTACACCTTACCGTTCGCTAACCCTAACCCTAGCCCTAAACCTAGACCAAACCCCAACCGTACACCTTACCCTAACCCGTATGCTAATCCTAAGCCATACACTAACACTGACACGTGGCCTAACACATACACTAACCCTAACACTTTTCTGTACCATCACCTGTACCCTAAACCTGACATTTCGCTAACCCTAACCCTAGCCATAAAGCTAACCCTAACCCCAACCCTAAACCTTACCCAAACCGTACCCTAATTCTAACCAGTATACTAATACTAAGCCATGTCCTGACACGTACCCTGACCCTAACACTTTTCCGTACCCTCACCTGTACCCTAAACCTTACCCATTCGCTAACCCTATCCCTAGCCCTAGCCCTAGCCCTAACACCAACCCCAACCCTACCCCTTACCCTAACCCGTACCCTAATCCCAACCCATACACTAACATTAACCCATGCCCTAACACGTACCCTGACCCTAACACTTTTCCGTATCCTCTCCTGTACCTTAAATCTTACCGTTCGCTAACCCTAACCCTAGCCCTAAACATAACTCTCACACCAACCTCACAGCATACCCTAACCCGTACACTAAACTTAACCCGTACAAAAAAAACTAACCCATGCCCTCACATGTACTTTGATGGTAACACGTTTCTGTACGCTCCCATGTACCATAAACCATACCCGTTTGCTAACTCTAACCCTAACCATAACAACAACCTTACCCATTTCCCTAACCTGTACCCTAATCCTTACCCGTACACTAACACTAATCCATGCCCTAACACGTACCGTGACCCTAACACTTTTCCATACCCACTCCTGTACCCTAAATCTTACCATTCACTAACCCTAACCCTATGTCTAAACCTAACCCTAACCCCAAACCTACACCTAACCCTAACACGTACCCTAATCCGAATCCGTACACTAACACTAACCTGTGCCCTAACATGAACCCTGACCCTAACTCGTTTCCATAAGCTCACCTGTACCCTAAATGTTACCTATTCGCTAACCCTAACCCCAACCCTACACCTAAACATAACCCCAACCCTACACCTTTCCCTAACCCATACCCTAATCCTAACCCGTACACTAACACTAACCCGTGCCCTAACACGTACCCTGACCCTAACACTTTTCCGTATCCTCTCCAGTACCCTAAATCTTACCGTTCGCTAAACCTAGCCCTTTCCCTAAACATAATGGTAACACCAACCTTGCACCGTATCCTAACCCATACACTAATCTTACCCCGTACACCAAAATGAAGCAATGCCCTCACATGTACTTTGACACTAACACGTTTCCGTACCCTCCTGTGTACCGTAAACCTTACCTGTTCGCTAACACTAACCCTAGGTCTAAGCCTAACACTATCCACAACCCTACACAAAATCCTAACCCGTACCCTAATCCTAATCCGTACAATAACACTAACCTGTGCCCTAACACCAAGCCTGACCCTAACTCGTTTCCATATGCTTACCTGTACCCTGAATATTACCTATTCGCTAACCCTAACCCTAACCCTAAACCTAACCCTAACCCCAATCCTACATCTTACCCTAATCCGTACTGTAATCCTAACCCGTACCCTAATACTAATCCGTGCCCTGACACATACATGGACCATAACACTTTTCTGTAACCTCACCTGTACCCTAAACCCTACATTTCGCCAACACTAACCCTAGCCCTAAAGCTAAATCTAACTCCAACCCTACACCTTACCCTAAGACGTACACTAATCTTAACCCGTACACTAACACTGACCCATTCCCGCAAATGTATTTTGACCCTAAAACATTTCCGTACCCTCCCCTGTAACCTAAACCTTACCCGGTCGCTAACCCTAACCCTAGCTCTAAATCTAACCCTAACGCCAACCCTACATCTTACCCTAACCCATACCCTAATCCTAAACCGTACACTAACACTAACCAGTGCCCTGAAACGTACCCTGACCCTAACACTTTTCCATACCTTCACCTGCACGCTAAACGTAATCATTAGGTAACACTAAGTATAGACTTAAACCTAACCCTAACACCAACCCTACTCCCTCTTCTAACCCGTACCCTATATTTAACCCCTACACTAACACTAACCCATGCCCTCACACGTACTTTGACACTAAAACGTCTCCATACATTCACATGTACCATAAGCCTTAACCGTTCACTAAACCTATCCCTAACCCTAACGCCAACCCTAACCATTACCCTAACCCATACCCTAATCCTAACCATACATTAACACTAACACGTTTCCTAACACATAACCTGACCCAAACGCTTTTCCGTACCCTCAACTGTACCCTAAAACTTACCCGTTCACTAACCCTAAGCCTAGCCCTAAACCTAACCCTAACCCCAACCCCACACCTTACCCTAAACTGTACGCTAATCCTGACACGTACACTAACACTAACAGGTGTCCTAACACATACCCTGACTCTAAAAGTTTTCCGTACCCTCACCTGTACCCTAAACCTTACTGGTTCACTAACCATAACCCTAGCCCTAAACATAACGCTAACACCAACCCTACACCATACCCTAACCTGTACACTAATCTTGACCCGTACACCAAAATTATGCAATGCCATCACATGTACTTTGACACTAACACGTTTCTGTACACTAGTGTACCATAAAACTTACCTGTTCGCTAACTCTAACCCTAGCCCTAAACTTAACCCTAACGCCAACCCTACACATTACCCTAACACGTAACCTAATCCTAACCCATACACTAACACTACACGTGCCCTAACAAGTACCCTGACTGTAACAGTTTTCCGTACACTCACCTGTACCCTAAACCATACCGTTTGCTATCCTTAACCCTAGACATAAACGTAAAGCTAACGCCATCCCTAAACCTTACCCTAACGCGTACCCAATCCTAACAGGTACAATAACACTAATCCGTGCCTTAACACTTACCCTGACCCTAACGCTTTTCCATACCCACACCTGAACCCTAAACCTTACCATTCACTAACCCTAACCCTAGGTCTAAACCTAACCCTAAACCCAACCCCAACCCTACACCTAACCCTAACATGTACCCTAATCCTAATCCTTAAACTAACACTAAGCTGTGCCCTAACACGAACCCTGACCCTAACGCGTTTCCATACGCTCACCTGTACTCTAATGTTACCTATTCGCTAACCCTAACACTAGCCCTAAACCTAAACCTAACCCCAACCCTACACCTTACCCTAACCCATACCCTAATCATAACCCATACACTAACACTAACTCGTGCCCTAACACCTACCCTAACCCTACCCCTAACCCTAACCCTAACACTAACCCTAACACTAACCCTAAACTTTACCATTTGTTAACCATAACCCTAGCCCCAAACCTAAACCTAACTACAACCCTACTCCTTACCCTAACACGTACACTAATCTTAACCAGTACACTAACACTAACCCAATACCGCACATGTACTTTGACAAAAAGACATTTCCGTATGCTCAGCTGTAACCTAAACCTTACCCGTTCACTAAACTTAACCCTACCCCTAACACTAACCATAACGCCAACCCTACCAATTACCCTAACCCGTACCCTAATCCTAACCTGTAAACCCACACTAACCCCTGCCCTAACACGTACCCTGACCCTAACAATTTTCCGTAACCTCACCTGTACCCTACACCTTACCGTTCGCTAACCCTAACCCTAGCCCTAAACCTAGACCAAACCCCAACCGTACACCTTACCCTAACCCGTATGCTAATCCTAAGCCATACACTAACACTGACACGTGTCCTAACACATACACTAACCCTAACACTTTTCTGTACCATCACCTGTACCCTAAACCTGACATTTCGCTAACCCTAACCCTAGCCATAAAGCTAACCCTAACCCCAACCCTAAACCTTACCCAAACCGTACCCTAATTCTAACCAGTATACTAATACAAAGCCATGTCCTGACACGTACCCTGACCCTAACACTTTTCCGTACCCTCACCTGTACCCTAAACCTTACCCATTCGCTAACCCTATCCCTAGCCCTAGCCCTAGCCCTAACACCAACCCCAACCCTACCCCTTACCCTAACCCGTACCCTAATCCCAACCCATACACTAACATTAACCCATGCCCTAACACGTACCCTGACCCTAACACTTTTCCGTATCCTCTCCTGTACCTTAAATCTTACCGTTCGCTAACCCTAAACCTAGCCCTAAACATAACTCTCACACCAACCTCACAGCATACCCTAACCCGTACACTAAACTTAACCCGTACAAAAAAAAACTAACCCATGCCCTCACATGTACTTTGATGGTAACACGTTTCTGTACGCTCCCATGTACCATAAACCATACCCGTTTGCTAACTCTAACCCTAACCATAACAACAACCCTACCCATTTCCCTAACCTGTACCCTAATCCTTACCCGTACACTAACACTAATCCATGCCCTAACACGTACCGTGACCCTAACACTTTTCCATACCCACTCCTGTACCCTAAATCTTACCATTCACTAACCCTAACCCTATGTCTAAACCTAACCCTAACCCCAAACCTACACCTAACCCTAACACGTACCCTAATCCGAATCCGTACACTAACACTAACCTGTGCCCTAACATGAACCCTGACCCTAACTCGTTTCCATAAGCTCACCTGTACCCTAAATGTTACCTATTCGCTAACCCTAACCCCAACCCTACACCTAAACATAACCCCAACCCTACACCTTTCCCTAACCCATACCCTAATCCTAACCCGTACACTAACACTAACTCGTGCCCTAACACGTACCCTGACCCTAACACTTTTCCGTATCCTCTCCAGTACCCTAAATCTTACCGTTCGCTAAACCTAGCCCTTTCCCTAAACATAATGGTAACACCAACCTTGCACCGTATCCTAACCCATACACTAATCTTACCCCGTACACCAAAATGAAGCAATGCCCTCACATGTACTTTGACACTAACACGTTTCCGTACCCTCCTGTGTACCGTAAACCTTACCTGTTCGCTAACACTAACCCTAGGTCTAAGCCTAACACTATCCACAACCCTACACAAAATCCTAACCCGTACCCTAATCCTAATCCGTACAATAACACTACACTGTGCCCTAACACCAAGCCTGACCCTAACTCGTTTCCATATGCTTACCTGTACCCTGAATATTACCTATTCGCTAACCCTAACCCTAACCCTAAACCTAACCCTAACCCCAATCCTACACCTTACCCTAATCCGTACTGTAATCCTAACCCGTACCCTAATACTAATCCATGCCCTGACACATACATGGACCATAACACTTTTCTGTAACCTCACCTGTACCCTAAACCCTACATTTCGCCAACACTAACCCTAGCCCTAAAGCTAAATCTAACTCCAACCCTACACCTTACCCTAAGACGTACACTAATCTTAACCCGTACACTAACACTGACCCATTCCCGCAAATGTATTTTGACCCTAAAACATTTCCGTACCCTCCCCTGTAACCTAAACCTTACCCGGTCGCTAACCCTAACCCTAGCTCTAAATCTAACCCTAACGCCAACCCTACATCTTACCCTAACCCATACCCTAATCCTAAACCGTACACTAACACTAACCATTGCCCTGAAACGTACCCTGACCCTAACACTTTTCCATACCTTCACCTGCACGCTAAACGTAATCATTAGGTAACACTAAGTATAGACTTAAACCTAACCCTAACACCAACCCTACTCCCTCTTCTAACCCGTACCCTATATTTAACCCCTACACTAACACTAACCCATGCCCTCACACGTACTTTGACACTAAAACGTCTCCATACATTCACATGTACCATAAGCCTTAACCGTTCACTAAACCTATCCCTAACCCTAACGCCAACCCTAACCATTACCCTAACCCATACCCTAATCCTAACCATACATTAACACTAACACGTTTCCTAACACATAACCTGACCCAAACGCTTTTCCGTACCCTCAACTGTACCCTAAAACTTACCCGTTCACTAACCCTAAGCCTAGCCCTAAACCTAACCCTAACCCCAACCCCACACCTTACCCTAAACTGTACGCTAATCCTGACACGTACACTAACACTAACAGGTGTCCTAACACATACCCTGACTCTAAAAGTTTTCCGTACCCTCACCTGTACCCTAAACCTTACTGGTTCACTAACCGTAACCCTAGCCCTAAACATAACGCTAACACCAACCCTACACCATACCCTAACCTGTACACTAATCTTGACCCGTACACCAAAATTATGCAATGCCATCACATGTACTTTGACACTAACACGTTTCTGTACACTAGTGTACCATAAAACTTACCTGTTCGCTAACTCTAACCCTAGCCCTAAACTTAACCCTAACGCCAACCCTACACATTACCCTAACACGTAACCTAATCCTAACCCATACACTAACACTACACGTGCCCTAACAAGTACCCTGACTGTAACAGTTTTCCGTACACTCACCTGTACCCTAAACCATACCGTTTGCTATCCTTAACCCTAGACATAAACGTAAAGCTAACGCCATCCCTAAACCTTACCCTAACGCGTACCCAATCCTAACAGGTACAATAACACTAATCCGTGCCTTAACACTTACCCTGACCCTAACGCTTTTCCATACCCACACCTGAACCCTAAACCTTACCATTCACTAACCCTAACCCTAGGTCTAAACCTAACCCTAAACCCAACCCCAACCCTACACCTAACCCTAACATGTACCCTAATCCTAATCCTTAAACTAACACTAAGCTGTGCCCTAACACGAACCCTGACCCTAACGCGTTTCCATACGCTCACCTGTACTCTAATGTTACCTATTCGCTAACCCTAACACTAGCCCTAAACCTAAACCTAACCCCAACCCTACACCTTACCCTAACCCATACCCTAATCATAACCCATACACTAACACTAACTCGTGCCCTAACACCTACCCTAACCCTACCCCTAACCCTAACCCTAACACTAACCCTAACACTAACCCTAAACTTTACCATTTGTTAACCATAACCCTAGCCCCAAACCTAAACCTAACTACAACCCTACTCCTTACCCTAACACGTACACTAATCTTAACCAGTACACTAACACTAACCCAATACCGCACATGTACTTTGACAAAAAGACATTTCCGTATGCTCAGCTGTAACCTAAACCTTACCCGTTCACTAAACTTAACCCTACCCCTAACATTAACCATAACGCCAACCCTACCAATTACCCTAACCCGTACCCTAATCCTAACCTGTAAACCCACACTAACCCCTGCCCTAACACGTACCCTGACCCTAACAATTTTCCGTAACCTCACCTGTACCCTACACCTTACCGTTCGCTAACCCTAACCCTAGCCCTAAACCTAGACCAAACCCCAACCGTACACCTTACCCTAACCCGTATGCTAATCCTAAGCCATACACTAACACTGACACGTGGCCTAACACATACACTAACCCTAACACTTTTCTGTACCATCACCTGTACCCTAAACCTGACATTTCGCTAACCCTAACCCTAGCCATAAAGCTAACCCTAACCCCAACCCTAAACCTTACCCAAACCGTACCCTAATTCTAACCAGTATACTAATACTAAGCCATGTCCTGACACGTACCCTGACCCTAACACTTTTCCGTACCCTCACCTGTACCCTAAACCTTACCCATTCGCTAACCCTATCCCTAGCCCTAGCCCTAGCCCTAACACCAACCCCAACCCTACCCCTTACCCTAACCCGTACCCTAATCCCAACCCATACACTAACATTAACCCATGCCCTAACACGTACCCTGACCCTAACACTTTTCCGTATCCTCTCCTGTACCTTAAATCTTACCGTTCGCTAACCCTAACCCTAGCCCTAAACATAACTCTCACACCAACCTCACAGCATACCCTAACCCGTACACTAAACTTAACCCGTACAAAAAAAACTAACCCATGCCCTCACATGTACTTTGATGGTAACACGTTTCTGTACGCTCCCATGTACCATAAACCATACCCGTTTGCTAACTCTAACCCTAACCATAACAACAACCTTACCCATTTCCCTAACCTGTACCCTAATCCTTACCCGTACACTAACACTAATCCATGCCCTAACACGTACCGTGACCCTAACACTTTTCCATACCCACTCCTGTACACTAAATCTTACCATTCACTAACCCTAACCCTATGTCTAAACCTAACCCTAACCCCAAACCTACACCTAACCCTAACACGTACCCTAATCCGAATCCGTACACTAACACTAACCTGTGCCCTAACATGAACCCTGACCCTAACTCGTTTCCATAAGCTCACCTGTACCCTAAATGTTACCTATTCGCTAACCCTAACCCCAACCCTACACCTAAACATAACCCCAACCCTACACCTTTCCCTAACCCATACCCTAATCCTAACCCGTACACTAACACTAACCCGTGCCCTAACACGTACCCTGACCCTAACACTTTTCCGTATCCTCTCCAGTACCCTAAATCTTACCGTTCGCTAAACCTAGCCCTTTCCCTAAACATAATGGTAACACCAACCTTGCACCGTATCCTAACCCATACACTAATCTTACCCCGTACACCAAAATGAAGCAATGCCCTCACATGTACTTTGACACTAACACGTTTCCGTACCCTCCTGTGTACCGTAAACCTTACCTGTTCGCTAACACTAACCCTAGGTCTAAGCCTAACACTATCCACAACCCTACACAAAATCCTAACCCGTACCCTAATCCTAATCCGTACAATAACACTAACCTGTGCCCTAACACCAAGCCTGACCCTAACTCGTTTCCATATGCTTACCTGTACCCTGAATATTACCTATTCGCTAACCCTAACCCTAACCCTAAACCTAACCCTAACCCCAATCCTACATCTTACCCTAATCCGTACTGTAATCCTAACCCGTACCCTAATACTAATCCGTGCCCTGACACATACATGGACCATAACACTTTTCTGTAACCTCACCTGTACCCTAAACCCTACATTTCGCCAACACTAACCCTAGCCCTAAAGCTAAATCTAACTCCAACCCTACACCTTACCCTAAGACGTACACTAATCTTAACCCGTACACTAACACTGACCCATTCCCGCAAATGTATTTTGACCCTAAAACATTTCCGTACCCTCCCCTGTAACCTAAACCTTACCCGGTCGCTAACCCTAACCCTAGCTCTAAATCTAACCCTAACGCCAACCCTACATCTTACCCTAACCCATGCCCTAATCCTAAACCGTACACTAACACTAACCAGTGCCCTGAAACGTACCCTGACCCTAACACTTTTCCATACCTTCACCTGCACGCTAAACGTAATCATTAGGTAACACTAAGTATAGACTTAAACCTAACCCTAACACCAACCCTACTCCCTCTTCTAACCCGTACCCTATATTTAACCCCTACACTAACACTAACCCATGCCCTCACACGTACTTTGACACTAAAACGTCTCCATACATTCACATGTACCATAAGCCTTAACCGTTCACTAAACCTATCCCTAACCCTAACGCCAACCCTAACCATTACCCTAACCCATACCCTAATCCTAACCATACATTAACACTAACACGTTTCCTAACACATAACCTGACCCAAACGCTTTTCCGTACCCTCAACTGTACCCTAAAACTTACCCGTTCACTAACCCTAAGCCTAGCCCTAAACCTAACCCTAACCCCAACCCCACACCTTACCCTAAACTGTACGCTAATCCTGACACGTACACTAACACTAACAGGTGTCCTAACACATACCCTGACTCTAAAAGTTTTCCGTACCCTCACCTGTACCCTAAACCTTACTGGTTCACTAACCGTAACCCTAGCCCTAAACATAACGCTAACACCAACCCTACACCATACCCTAACCTGTACACTAATCTTGACCCGTACACCAAAATTATGCAATGCCATCACATGTACTTTGACACTAACACGTTTCTGTACACTAGTGTACCATAAAACTTACCTGTTCGCTAACTCTAACCCTAGCCCTAAACTTAACCCTAACGCCAACCCTACACATTACCCTAACACGTAACCTAATCCTAACCCATACACTAACACTACACGTGCCCTAACAAGTACCCTGACTGTAACAGTTTTCCGTACACTCACCTGTACCCTAAACCATACCGTTTGCTATCCTTAACCCTAGACATAAACGTAAAGCTAACGCCATCCCTAAACCTTACCCTAACGCGTACCCAATCCTAACAGGTACAATAACACTAATCCGTGCCTTAACACTTACCCTGACCCTAACGCTTTTCCATACCCACACCTGAACCCTAAACCTTACCATTCACTAACCCTAACCCTAGGTCTAAACCTAACCCTAAACCCAACCCCAACCCTACACCTAACCCTAACATGTACCCTAATCCTAATCCTTAAACTAACACTAAGCTGTGCCCTAACACGAACCCTGACCCTAACGCGTTTCCATACGCTCACCTGTACTCTAATGTTACCTATTCGCTAACCCTAACACTAGCCCTAAACCTAAACCTAACCCCAACCCTACACCTTACCCTAACCCATACCCTAATCATAACCCATACACTAACACTAACTCGTGCCCTAACACCTACCCTAACCCTACCCCTAACCCTAACCCTAACACTAACCCTAACACTAACCCTAAACTTTACCATTTGTTAACCATAACCCTAGCCCCAAACCTAAACCTAACTACAACCCTACTCCTTACCCTAACACGTACACTAATCTTAACCAGTACACTAACACTAACCCAATACCGCACATGTACTTTGACAAAAAGACATTTCCGTATGCTCAGCTGTAACCTAAACCTTACCCGTTCACTAAACTTAACCCTACCCCTAACACTAACCATAACGCCAACCCTACCAATTACCCTAACCCGTACCCTAATCCTAACCTGTAAACCCACACTAACCCCTGCCCTAACACGTACCCTGACCCTAACAATTTTCCGTAACCTCACCTGTACCCTACACCTTACCGTTCGCTAACCCTAACCCTAGCCCTAAACCTAGACCAAACCCCAACCGTACACCTTACCCTAACCCGTATGCTAATCCTAAGCCATACACTAACACTGACACGTGTCCTAACACATACACTAACCCTAACACTTTTCTGTACCATCACCTGTACCCTAAACCTGACATTTCGCTAACCCTAACCCTAGCCATAAAGCTAACCCTAACCCCAACCCTAAACCTTACCCAAACCGTACCCTAATTCTAACCAGTATACTAATACTAAGCCATGTCCTGACACGTACCCTGACCCTAACACTTTTCCGTACCCTCACCTGTACCCTAAACCTTACCCATTCGCTAACCCTATCCCTAGCCCTAGCCCTAGCCCTAACACCAACCCCAACCCTACCCCTTACCCTAACCCGTACCTTAATCCCAACCCATACACTAACATTAACCCATGCCCTAACACGTACCCTGACCCTAACACTTTTCCGTATCCTCTCCTGTACCTTAAATCTTACCGTTCGCTAACCCTAACCCTAGCCCTAAACATAACTCTCACACCAACCTCACAGCATACCCTAACCCGTACACTAAACTTAACCCGTACAAAAAAAAACTAACCCATGCCCTCACATGTACTTTGATGGTAACACGTTTCTGTACGCTCCCATGTACCATAAACCATACCCGTTTGCTAACTCTAACCCTAACCATAACAACAACCCTACCCATTTCCCTAACCTGTACCCTAATCCTTACCCGTACACTAACACTAATCCATGCCCTAACACGTACCGTGACCCTAACACTTTTCCATACCCACTCCTGTACCCTAAATCTTACCATTCACTAACCCTAACCCTATGTCTAAACCTAACCCTAACCCCAAACCTACACCTAACCCTAACACGTACCCTAATCCGAATCCGTACACTAACACTAACCTGTGCCCTAACATGAACCCTGACCCTAACTCGTTTCCATAAGCTCACCTGTACCCTAAATGTTACCTATTCGCTAACCCTAACCCCAACCCTACACCTAAACATAACCCCAACCCTACACCTTTCCCTAACCCATACCCTAATCCTAACCCATACACTAACACTAACCCGTGCCCTAACACGTACCCTGACCCTAACACTTTTCCGTATCCTCTCCAGTACCCTAAATCTTACCGTTCGCTAAACCTAGCCCTTTCCCTAAACATAATGGTAACACCAACCTTGCACCGTATCCTAACCCATACACTAATCTTACCCCGTACACCAAAATGAAGCAATGCCCTCACATGTACTTTGACACTAACACGTTTCCGTACCCTCCTGTGTACCGTAAACCTTACCTGTTCGCTAACACTAACCCTAGGTCTAAGCCTAACACTATCCACAACCCTACACAAAATCCTAACCCGTACCCTAATCCTAATCCGTACAATAACACTAACCTGTGCCCTAACACCAAGCCTGACCCTAACTCGTTTCCATATGCTTACCTGTACCCTGAATATTACCTATTCGCTAACCCTAACCCTAACCCTAAACCTAACCCTAACCCCAATCCTACACCTTACCCTAATCCGTACTGTAATGCTAACCCGTACCCTAATACTAATCCGTGCCCTGACACATACATGGACCATAACACTTTTCTGTAACCTCACCTGTACCCTAAACCCTACATTTCGCCAACACTAACCCTAGCCCTAAAGCTAAATCTAACTCCAACCCTACACCTTACCCTAAGACGTACACTAATCTTAACCCGTACACTAACACTGACCCATTCCCGCAAATGTATTTTGACCCTAAAACATTTCCGTACCCTCCCCTGTAACCTAAACCTTACCCGGTCGCTAACCCTAAACCTAGCTCTAAATCTAACCCTAACGCCAACCCTACATCTTACCCTAACCCATACCCTAATCCTAAACCGTACACTAACACTAACCAGTGCCCTGAAACGTACCCTGACCCTAACACTTTTCCATACCTTCACCTGCACGCTAAACGTAATCATTAGGTAACACTAAGTATAGACTTAAACCTAACCCTAACACCAACCCTACTCCCTCTTCTAACCCGTACCCTATATTTAACCCCTACACTAACACTAACCCATGCCCTCACACGTACTTTGACACTAAAACGTCTCCATACATTCACATGTACCATAAGCCTTAACCGTTCACTAAACCTATCCCTAACCCTAACGCCAACCCTAACCATTACCCTAACCCATACCCTAATCCTAACCATACATTAACACTAACACGTTTCCTAACACATAACCTGACCCAAACGCTTTTCCGTACCCTCAACTGTACCCTAAAACTTACCCGTTCACTAACCCTAAGCCTAGCCCTAAACCTAACCCTAACCCCAACCCCACACCTTACCCTAAACTGTACGCTAATCCTGACACGTACACTAACACTAACAGGTGTCCTAACACATACCCTGACTCTAAAAGTTTTCCGTACCCTCACCTGTACCCTAAACCTTACTGGTTCACTAACCATAACCCTAGCCCTAAACATAACGCTAACACCAACCCTACACCATACCCTAACCTGTACACTAATCTTGACCCGTACACCAAAATTATGCAATGCCATCACATGTACTTTGACACTAACACGTTTCTGTACACTAGTGTACCATAAAACTTACCTGTTCGCTAACTCTAACCCTAGCCCTAAACTTAACCCTAACGCCAACCCTACACATTACCCTAACACGTAACCTAATCCTAACCCATACACTAACACTACACGTGCCCTAACAAGTACCCTGACTGTAACAGTTTTCCGTACACTCACCTGTACCCTAAACCATACCGTTTGCTATCCTTAACCCTAGACATAAACGTAAAGCTAACGCCATCCCTAAACCTTACCCTAACGCGTACCCAATCCTAACAGGTACAATAACACTAATCCGTGCCTTAACACTTACCCTGCCCCTAACGCTTTTCCATACCCACACCTGAACCCTAAACCTTACCATTCACTAACCCTAACCCTAGGTCTAAACCTAACCCTAAACCCAACCCCAACCCTACACCTAACCCTAACATGTACACTAATCCTAATCCTTAAACTAACACTAAGCTGTGCCCTAACACGAACCCTGACCCTAACGCGTTTCCATACGCTCACCTGTACTCTAATGTTACCTATTCGCTAACCCTAACACTAGCCCTAAACCTAAACCTAACCCCAACCCTACACCTTACCCTAACCCATACCCTAATCATAACCCATACACTAACACTAACTCGTGCCCTAACACCTACCCTAACCCTACCCCTAACCCTAACCCTAACACTAACCCTAACACTAACCCTAAACTTTACCATTTGTTAACCATAACCCTAGCCCCAAACCTAAACCTAACTACAACCCTACTCCTTACCCTAACACGTACACTAATCTTAACCAGTACACTAACACTAACCCAATACCGCACATGTACTTTGACAAAAAGACATTTCCGTATGCTCAGCTGTAACCTAAACCTTACCCGTTCACTAAACTTAACCCTACCCCTAACACTAACCATAACGCCAACCCTACCAATTACCCTAACCCGTACCCTAATCCTAACCTGTAAACCCACACTAACCCCTGCCCTAACACGTACCCTGACCCTAACAATTTTCCGTAACCTCACCTGTACCCTACACCTTACCGTTCGCTAACCCTAACCCTAGCCCTAAACCTAGACCAAACCCCAACCGTACACCTTACCCTAACCCGTATGCTAAACCTAAGCCATACACTAACACTGACACGTGTCCTAACACATACACTAACCCTAACACTTTTCTGTACCATCACCTGTACCCTAAACCTGACATTTCGCTAACCCTAACCCTAGCCATAAAGCTAACCCTAACCCCAACCCTAAACCTTACCCAAACCGTACCCTAATTCTAACCAGTATACTAATACTAAGCCATGTCCTGACACGTACCCTGACCCTAACACTTTTCCGTACCCTCACCTGTACCCTAAACCTTACCCATTCGCTAACCCTATCCCTAGCCCTAGCCCTAGCCCTAACACCAACCCCAACCCTACCCCTTACCCTAACCCGTACCCTAATCCCAACCCATACACTAACATTAACCCATGCCCTAACACGTACCCTGACCCTAACACTTTTCCGTATCCTCTCCTGTACCTTAAATCTTACCGTTCGCTAACCCTAACCCTAGCCCTAAACATAACTCTCACACCAACCTCACAGCATACCCTAACCCGTACACTAAACTTAACCCGTACAAAAAAAACTAACCCATGCCCTCACATGTACTTTGATGGTAACACGTTTCTGTACGCTCCCATGTACCATAAACCATACCCGTTTGCTAACTCTAACCCTAACCATAACAACAACCCTACCCATTTCCCTAACCTGTACCCTAATCCTTACCCGTACACTAACACTAATCCATGCCCTAACACGTACCGTGACCCTAACACTTTTCCATACCCACTCCTGTACCCTAAATCTTACCATTCACTAACCCTAACCCTATGTCTAAACCTAACCCTAACCCCAAACCTACACCTAACCCTAACACGTACCCTAATCCGAATCCGTACACTAACACTAACCTGTGCCCTAACATGAACCCTGACCCTAACTCGTTTCCATAAGCTCACCTGTACCCTAAATGTTACCTATTCGCTAACCCTAACCCCAACCCTACACCTAAACATAACCCCAACCCTACACCTTTCCCTAACCCATACCCTAATCCTAACCCGTACACTAACACTAACCCGTGCCCTAACACGTACCCTGACCCTAACACTTTTCCGTATCCTCTCCAGTACCCTAAATCTTACCGTTCGCTAAACCTAGCCCTTTCCCTAAACATAATGGTAACACCAACCTTGCACCGTATCCTAACCCATACACTAATCTTACCCCGTACACCAAAATGAAGCAATGCCCTCACATGTACTTTGACACTAACACGTTTCCGTACCCTCCTGTGTACCGTAAACCTTACCTGTTCGCTAACACTAACCCTAGGTCTAAGCCTAACACTATCCACAACCCTACACAAAATCCTAACCCGTACCCTAATCCTAATCCGTACAATAACACTAACCTGTGCCCTAACACCAAGCCTGACCCTAACTCGTTTCCATATGCTTACCTGTACCCTGAATATTACCTATTCGCTAACCCTAACCCTAACCCTAAACCTAACCCTAACCCCAATCCTACACCTTACCCTAATCCGTACTGTAATCCTAACCCGTACCCTAATACTAATCCGTGCCCTGACACATACATGGACCATAACACTTTTCTGTAACCTCACCTGTACCCTAAACCCTACATTTCGCCAACACTAACCCTAGCCCTAAAGCTAAATCTAACTCCAACCCTACACCTTACCCTAAGACGTACACTAATCTTAACCCGTACACTAACACTGACCCATTCCCGCAAATGTATTTTGACCCTAAAACATTTCCGTACCCTCCCCTGTAACCTAAACCTTACCCGGTCGCTAACCCTAACCCTAGCTCTAAATCTAACCCTAACGCCAACCCTACATCTTACCCTAACCCATACCCTAATCCTAAACCGTACACTAACACTAACCAGTGCCCTGAAACGTACCCTGACCCTAACACTTTTCCATACCTTCACCTGCACGCTAAACGTAATCATTAGGTAACACTAAGTATAGACTTAAACCTAACCCTAACACCAACCCTACTCCCTCTTCTAACCCGTACCCTATATTTAACCCCTACACTAACACTAACCCATGCCCTCACACGTACTTTGACACTAAAACGTCTCCATACATTCACATGTACCATAAGCCTTAACCGTTCACTAAACCTATCCCTAACCCTAACGCCAACCCTAACCATTACCCTAACCCATACCCTAATCCTAACCATACATTAACACTAACACGTTTCCTAACACATAACCTGACCCAAACGCTTTTCCGTACCCTCAACTGTACCCTAAAACTTACCCGTTCACTAACCCTAAGCCTAGCCCTAAACCTAACCCTAACCCCAACCCCACACCTTACCCTAAACTGTACGCTAATCCTGACACGTACACTAACACTAACAGGTGTCCTAACACATACCCTGACTCTAAAAGTTTTCCGTACCCTCACCTGTACCCTAAACCTTACTGGTTCACTAACCGTAACCCTAGCCCTAAACATAACGCTAACACCAACCCTACACCATACCCTAACCTGTACACTAATCTTGACCCGTACACCAAAATTATGCAATGCCATCAGAGGTACTTTGACACTAACACGTTTCTGTACACTAGTGTACCATAAAACTTACCTGTTCGCTAACTCTAACCCTAGCCCTAAACTTAACCCTAACGCCAACCCTACACATTACCCTAACACGTAACCTAATCCTAACCCATACACTAACACTACACGTGCCCTAACAAGTACCCTGACTGTAACAGTTTTCCGTACACTCACCTGTACCCTAAACCATACCGTTTGCTATCCTTAACCCTAGACATAAACGTAAAGCTAACGCCATCCCTAAACCTTACCCTAACGCGTACCCAATCCTAACAGGTACAATAACACTAATCCGTGCCTTAACACTTACCCTGACCCTAACGCTTTTCCATACCCACACCTGAACCCTAAACCTTACCATTCACTAACCCTAACCCTAGGTCTAAACCTAACCCTAAACCCAACCCCAACCCTACACCTAACCCTAACATGTACCCTAATCCTAATCCTTAAACTAACACTAAGCTGTGCCCTAACACGAACCCTGACCCTAACGCGTTTCCATACGCTCACCTGTACTCTAATGTTACCTATTCGCTAACCCTAACACTAGCCCTAAACCTAAACCTAACCCCAACCCTACACCTTACCCTAACCCATACCCTAATCATAACCCATACACTAACACTAACTCGTGCCCTAACACCTACCCTAACCCTACCCCTAACCCTAACCCTAACACTAACCCTAACACTAACCCTAAACTTTACCATTTGTTAACCATAACCCTAGCCCCAAACCTAAACCTAACTACAACCCTACTCCTTACCCTAACACGTACACTAATCTTAACCAGTACACTAACACTAACCCAATACCGCACATGTACTTTGACAAAAAGACATTTCCGTATGCTCAGCTGTAACCTAAACCTTACCCGTTCACTAAACTTAACCCTACCCCTAACACTAACCATAACGCCAACCCTACCAATTACCCTAACCCGTACCCTAATCCTAACCTGTAAACCCACACTAACCCCTGCCCTAACACGTACCCTGACCCTAACAATTTTCCGTAACCTCACCTGTACCCTACACCTTACTGTTCGCTAACCCTAACCCTAGCCCTAAACCTAGACCAAACCCCAACCGTACACCTTACCCTAACCCGTATGCTAATCCTAAGCCATACACTAACACTGACACGTGTCCTAACACATACACTAACCCTAACACTACTCTGTACCATCACCTGTACCCTAAACCTGACATTTCGCTAACCCTAACCCTAGCCATAAAGCTAACCCTAACCCCAACCCTAAACCTTACCCAAACCGTACCCTAATTCTAACCAGTATACTAATACTAAGCCATGTCCTGACACGTACCCTGACCCTAACACTTTTCCGTACCCTCACCTGTACCCTAAACCTTACCCATTCGCTAACCCTATCCCTAGCCCTAGCCCTAGCCCTAACACCAACCCCAACCCTACCCCTTACCCTAACCCGTACCCTAATCCCAACCCATACACTAACATTAACCCTTGCCCTAACACGTACCCTGACCCTAACACTTTTCCGTATCCTCTCCTGTACCTTAAATCTTACCGTTCGCTAACCCTAACCCTAGCCCTAAACATAACTCTCACACCAACCTCACAGCATACCCTAACCCGTACACTAAACTTAACCCGTACAAAAAAAACTAACCCATGCCCTCACATGTACTTTGATGGTAACACGTTTCTGTACGCTCCCATGTACCATAAACCATACCCGTTTGCTAACTCTAACCCTAACCATAACAACAACCCTACCCATTTCCCTAACCTGTACCCTAATCCTTACCCGTACACTAACACTAATCCATGCCCTAACACGTACCGTGACCCTAACACTTTTCCATACCCACTCCTGTACCCTAAATCTTACCATTCACTAACCCTAACCCTATGTCTAAACCTAACCCTAACCCCAAACCTACACCTAACCCTAACACGTACCCTAATCCGAATCCGTACACTAACACTAACCTGTGCCCTAACATGAACCCTGACCCTAACTCGTTTCCATAAGCTCACCTGTACCCTAAATGTTACCTATTCGCTAACCCTAACCCCAACCCTACACCTAAACATAACCCCAACCCTACACCTTTCCCTAACCCATACCCTAATCCTAACCCGTACACTAACACTAACCCGTGCCCTAACACGTACCCTGACCCTAACACTTTTCCGTATCCTCTCCAGTACCCTAAATCTTACCGTTCGCTAAACCTAGCCCTTTCCCTAAACATAATGGTAACACCAACCTTGCACCGTATCCTAACCCATACACTAATCTTACCCCGTACACCAAAATGAAGCAATGCCCTCACATGTACTTTGACACTAACACGTTTCCGTACCCTCCTGTGTACCGTAAACCTTACCTGTTCGCTAACACTAACCCTAGGTCTAAGCCTAACACTATCCACAACCCTACACAAAATCCTAACCCGTACCCTAATCCTAATCCGTACAATAACACTAACCTGTGCCCTAACACCAAGCCTGACCCTAACTCGTTTCCATATGCTTACCTGTACCCTGAATATTACCTATTCGCTAACCCTAACCCTAACCCTAAACCTAACCCTAACCCCAATCCTACACCTTACCCTAATCCGTACTGTAATCCTAACCCGTACCCTAATACTAATCCGTGCCCTGACACATACATGGACCATAACACTTTTCTGTAACCTCACCTGTACCCTAAACCCTACATTTCGCCAACACTAACCCTAGCCCTAAAGCTAAATCTAACTCCAACCCTACACCTTACCCTAAGACGTACACTAATCTTAACCCGTACACTAACACTGACCCATTCCCGCAAATGTATTTTGACCCTAAAACATTTCCGTACCCTCCCCTGTAACCTAAACCTTACCCGGTCGCTAACCCTAACCCTAGCTCTAAATCTAACCCTAACGCCAACCCTACATCTTACCCTAACCCATACCCTAATCCTAAACCGTACACTAACACTAACCAGTGCCCTGAAACGTACCCTGACCCTAACACTTTTCCATACCTTCACCTGCACGCTAAACGTAATCATTAGGTAACACTAAGTATAGACTTAAACCTAACCCTAACACCAACCCTACTCCCTCTTCTAACCCGTACCCTATATTTAACCCCTACACTAACACTAACCCATGCCCTCACACGTACTTTGACACTAAAACGTCTTCATACATTCACATGTACCATAAGCCTTAACCGTTCACTAAACCTATCCCTAACCCTAACGCCAACCCTAACCATTACCCTAACCCATACCCTAATCCTAACCATACATTAACACTAACACGTTTCCTAACACATAACCTGACCCAAACGCTTTTCCGTACCCTCAACTGTACCCTAAAACTTACCCGTTCACTAACCCTAAGCCTAGCCCTAAACCTAACCCTAACCCCAACCCCACACCTTACCCTAAACTGTACGCTAATCCTGACACGTACACTAACACTAACAGGTGTCCTAACACATACCCTGACTCTAAAAGTTTTCCGTACCCTCACCTGTACCCTAAACCTTACTGGTTCACTAACCGTAACCCTAGCCCTAAACATAACGCTAACACCAACCCTACACCATACCCTAACCTGTACACTAATCTTGACCCGTACACCAAAATTATGCAATGCCATCACAGGTACTTTGACACTAACACGTTTCTGTACACTAGTGTACCATAAAACTTACCTGTTCGCTAACTCTAACCCTAGCCCTAAACTTAACCCTAACGCCAACCCTACACATTACCCTAACACGTAACCTAATCCTAACCCATACACTAACACTACACGTGCCCTAACAAGTACCCTGACTGTAACAGTTTTCCGTACACTCACCTGTACCCTAAACCATACCGTTGGCTATCCTTAACCCTAGACATAAACGTAAAGCTAACGCCATCCCTAAACCTTACCCTAACGCGTACCCAATCCTAACAGGTACAATAACACTAATCCGTGCCTTAACACTTACCCTGACCCTAACGCTTTTCCATACCCACACCTGAACCCTAAACCTTACCATTCACTAACCCTAACCCTAGGTCTAAACCTAACCCTAAACCCAACCCCAACCCTACACCTAACCCTAACATGTACCCTAATCCTAATCCTTAAACTAACACTAAGCTGTGCCCTAACACGAACCCTGACCCTAACGCGTTTCCATACGCTCACCTGTACTCTAATGTTACCTATTCGCTAACCCTAACACTAGCCCTAAACCTAAACCTAACCCCAACCCTACACCTTACCCTAACCCATACCCTAATCATAACCCATACACTAACACTAACTCGTGCCCTAACACCTACCCTAACCCTACCCCTAACCCTAACCCTAACACTAACCCTAACACTAACCCTAAACTTTACCATTTGTTAACCATAACCCTAGCCCCAAACCTAAACCTAACTACAACCCTACTCCTTACCCTAACACGTACACTAATCTTAACCAGTACACTAACACTAACCCAATACCGCACATGTACTTTGACAAAAAGACATTTCCGTATGCTCAGCTGTAACCTAAACCTTACCCGTTCACTAAACTTAACCCTACCCCTAACACTAACCATAACGCCAACCCTACCAATTACCCTAACCCGTACCCTAATCCTAACCTGTAAACCCACACTAACCCCTGCCCTAACACGTACCCTGACCCTAACAATTTTCCGTAACCTCACCTGTACCCTACACCTTACCGTTCGCTAACCCTAACCCTAGCCCTAAACCTAGACCAAACCCCAACCGTACACCTTACCCTAACCCGTATGCTAATCCTAAGCCATACACTAACACTGACACGTGTCCTAACACATACACTAACCCTAACACTTTTCTGTACCATCACCTGTACCCTAAACCTGACATTTCGCTAACCCTAACCCTAGCCATAAAGCTAACCCTAACCCCAACCCTAAACCTTACCCAAACCGTACCCTAATTCTAACCAGTATACTAATACTAAGCCATGTCCTGACACGTACCCTGACCCTAACACTTTTCCGTACCCTCACCTGTACCCTAAACCTTACCCATTCGCTAACCCTATCCCTAGCCCTAGCCCTAGCCCTAACACCAACCCCAACCCTACCCCTTACCCTAACCCGTACCCTAATCCCAACCCATACACTAACATTAACCCATGCCCTAACACGTACCCTGACCCTAACACTTTTCCGTATCCTCTCCTGTACCTTAAATCTTACCGTTCGCTAACCCTAACCCTAGCCCTAAACATAACTCTCACACCAACCTCACAGCATACCCTAACCCGTACACTAAACTTAACCCGTACAAAAAAAACTAACCCATGCCCTCACATGTACTTTGATGGTAACACGTTTCTGTACGCTCCCATGTACCATAAACCATACCCGTTTGCTAACTCTAACCCTAACCATAACAACAACCCTACCCATTTCCCTAACCTGTACCCTAATCCTTACCCGTACACTAACACTAATCCATGCCCTAACACGTACCGTGACCCTAACACTTTTCCATACCCACTCCTGTACCCTAAATCTTACCATTCACTAACCCTAACCCTATGTCTAAACCTAACCCTAACCCCAAACCTACACCTAACCCTAACACGTACCCTAATCCGAATCCGTACACTAACACTAACCTGTGCCCTAACATGAACCCTGACCCTAACTCGTTTCCATAAGCTCACCTGTACCCTAAATGTTACCTATTCGCTAACCCTAACCCCAACCCTACACCTAAACATAACCCCAACCCTACACCTTTCCCTAACCCATACCCTAATCCTAACCCGTACACTAACACTAACCCGTGCCCTAACACGTACCCTGACCCTAACACTTTTCCGTATCCTCTCCAGTACCCTAAATCTTACCGTTCGCTAAACCTAGCCCTTTCCCTAAACATAATGGTAACACCAACCTTGCACCGTATCCTAACCCATACACTAATCTTACCCCGTACACCAAAATGAAGCAATGCCCTCACATGTACTTTGACACTAACACGTTTCCGTACCCTCCTGTGTACCGTAAACCTTACCTGTTCGCTAACACTAACCCTAGGTCTAAGCCTAACACTATCCACAACCCTACACAAAATCCTAACCCGTACCCTAATCCTAATCCGTACAATAACACTAACCTGTGCCCTAACACCAAGCCTGACCCTAACTCGTTTCCATATGCTTACCTGTACCCTGAATATTACCTATTCGCTAACCCTAACCCTAACCCTAAACCTAACCCTAACCCCAATCCTACACCTTACCCTAATCCGTACTGTAATCCTAACCCGTACCCTAATACTAATCCGTGCCCTGACACATACATGGACCATAACACTTTTCTGTAACCTCACCTGTACCCTAAACCCTACATTTCGCCAACACTAACCCTAGCCCTAAAGCTAAATCTAACTCCAACCCTACACCTTACCCTAAGACGTACACTAATCTTAACCCGTACACTAACACTGACCCATTCCCGCAAATGTATTTTGACCCTAAAACATTTCCGTACCCTCCCCTGTAACCTAAACCTTACCCGGTCGCTAACCCTAACCCTAGCTCTAAATCTAACCCTAACGCCAACCCTACATCTTACCCTAACCCATACCCTAATCCTAAACCGTACACTAACACTAACCAGTGCCCTGAAACGTACCCTGACCCTAACACTTTTCCATACCTTCACCTGCACGCTAAACGTAATCATTAGGTAACACTAAGTATAGACTTAAACCTAACCCTAACACCAACCCTACTCCCTCTTCTAACCCGTACCCTATATTTAACCCCTACACTAACACTAACCCATGCCCTCACACGTACTTTGACACTAAAACGTCTCCATACATTCACATGTACCATAAGCCTTAACCGTTCACTAAACCTATCCCTAACCCTAACGCCAACCCTAACCATTACCCTAACCCATACCCTAATCCTAACCATACATTAACACTAACACGTTTCCTAACACATAACCTGACCCAAACGCTTTTCCGTACCCTCAACTGTACCCTAAAACTTACCCGTTCACTAACCCTAAGCCTAGCCCTAAACCTAACCCTAACCCCAACCCCACACCTTACCCTAAACTGTACGCTAATCCTGACACGTACACTAACACTAACAGGTGTCCTAACACATACCCTGACTCTAAAAGTTTTCCGTACCCTCACCTGTACCCTAAACCTTACTGGTTCACTAACCGTAACCCTAGCCCTAAACATAACGCTAACACCAACCCTACACCATACCCTAACCTGTACACTAATCTTGACCCGTACACCAAAATTATGCAATGCCATCACAGGTACTTTGACACTAACACGTTTCTGTACACTAGTGTACCATAAAACTTACCTGTTCGCTAACTCTAACCCTAGCCCTAAACTTAACCCTAACGCCAACCCTACACATTACCCTAACACGTAACCTAATCCTAACCCATACACTAACACTACACGTGCCCTAACAAGTACCCTGACTGTAACAGTTTTCCGTACACTCACCTGTACCCTAAACCATACCGTTTGCTATCCTTAACCCTAGACATAAACGTAAAGCTAACGCCATCCCTAAACCTTACCCTAACGCGTACCCAATCCTAACAGGTACAATAACACTAATCCGTGCCTTAACACTTACCCTGACCCTAACGCTTTTCCATACCCACACCTGAACCCTAAACCTTACCATTCACTAACCCTAACCCTAGGTCTAAACCTAACCCTAAACCCAACCCCAACCCTACACCTAACCCTAACATGTACCCTAATCCTAATCCTTAAACTAACACTAAGCTGTGCCCTAACACGAACCCTGACCCTAACGCGTTTCCATACGCTCACCTGTACTCTAATGTTACCTATTCGCTAACCCTAACACTAGCCCTAAACCTAAACCTAACCCCAACCCTACACCTTACCCTAACCCATACCCTAATCATAACCCATACACTAACACTAACTCGTGCCCTAACACCTACCCTAACCCTACCCCTAACCCTAACCCTAACACTAACCCTAACACTAACCCTAAACTTTACCATTTGTTAACCATAACCCTAGCCCCAAACCTAAACCTAACTACAACCCTACTCCTTACCCTAACACGTACACTAATCTTAACCAGTACACTAACACTAACCCAATACCGCACATGTACTTTGACAAAAAGACATTTCCGTATGCTCAGCTGTAACCTAATCCTTACCCGTTCACTAAACTTAACCCTACCCCTAACACTAACCATAACGCCAACCCTACCAATTACCCTAACCCGTACCCTAATCCTAACCTGTAAACCCACACTAACCCCTGCCCTAACACGTACCCTGACCCTAACAATTTTCCGTAACCTCACCTGTACCCTACACCTTACCGTTCGCTAACCCTAACCCTAGCCCTAAACCTAGACCAAACCCCAACCGTACACCTTACCCTAACCCGTATGCTAATCCTAAGCCATACACTAACACTGACACGTGTCCTAACACATACACTAACCCTAACACTTTTCTGTACCATCACCTGTACCCTAAACCTGACATTTCGCTAACCCTAACCCTAGCCATAAAGCTAACCCTAACCCCAACCCTAAACCTTACCCAAACCGTACCCTAATTCTAACCAGTATACTAATACTAAGCCATGTCCTGACACGTACCCTGACCCTAACACTTTTCCGTACCCTCACCTGTACCCTAAACCTTACCCATTCGCTAACCCTATCCCTAGCCCTAGCCCTAGCCCTAACACCAACCCCAACCCTACCCCTTACCCTAACCCGTACCCTAATCCCAACCCATACACTAACATTAACCCATGCCCTAACACGTACCCTGACCCTAACACTTTTCCGTATCCTCTCCTGTACCTTAAATCTTACCGTTCGCTAACCCTAACCCTAGCCCTAAACATAACTCTCACACCAACCTCACAGCATACCCTAACCCGTACACTAAACTTAACCCGTACAAAAAAAACTAACCCATGCACTCACATGTACTTTGATGGTAACACGTTTCTGTACGCTCCCATGTACCATAAACCATACCCGTTTGCTAACTCTAACCCTAACCATAACAACAACCCTACCCATTTCCCTAACCTGTACCCTAATCCTTACCCGTACACTAACACTAATCCATGCCCTAACACGTACCGTGACCCTAACACTTTTCCATACCCACTCCTGTACCCTAAATCTTACCATTCACTAACCCTAACCCTATGTCTAAACCTAGCCCTAACCCCAAACCTACACCTAACCCTAACACGTACCCTAATCCGAATCCGTACACTAACACTAACCTGTGCCCTAACATGAACCCTGACCCTAACTCGTTTCCATAAGCTCACCTGTACCCTAAATGTTACCTATTCGCTAACCCTAACCCCAACCCTACACCTAAACATAACCCCAAACCTACACCTTTCCCTAACCCATACCCTAATCCTAACCCGTACACTAACACTAACCCGTGCCCTAACACGTACCCTGACCCTAACACTTTTCCGTATCCTCTCCAATACCCTAAATCTTACCGTTCGCTAAACCTAGCCCTTTCCCTAAACATAATGGTAACACCAACCTTGCACCGTATCCTAACCCATACACTAATCTTACCCCGTACACCAAAATGAAGCAATGCCCTCACATGTACTTTGACACTAACACGTTTCCGTACCCTCCTGTGTACCGTAAACCTTACCTGTTCGCTAACACTAACCCTAGGTCTAAGCCTAACACTATCCACAACCCTACACAAAATCCTAACCCGTACCCTAATCCTAATCCGTACAATAACACTAACCTGTGCCCTAACACCAAGCCTGACCCTAACTCGTTTCCATATGCTTACCTGTACCCTGAATATTACCTATTCGCTAACCCTAACCCTAACCCTAAACCTAACCCTAACCCCAATCCTACACCTTACCCTAATCCGTACTGTAATCCTAACCCGTACCCTAATACTAATCCGTGCCCTGACACATACATGGACCATAACACTTTTCTGTAACCTCACCTGTACCCTAAACCCTACATTTCGCCAACACTAACCCTAGCCCTAAAGCTAAATCTAACTCCAACGCTACACCTTACCCTAACACGTACACTAATCTTAACCCGTACACTAACACTGACCCATTCCCGCAAATGTATTTTGACCCTAAAACATTTCCGTACCCTCCCCTGTAACCTAAACCTTACCCGGTCGCTAACCCTAACCCTAGCTCTAAATCTAACCCTAACGCCAACCCTACATCTTACCCTAACCCATACCCTAATCCTAAACCGTACACTAACACTAACCATTGCCCTGAAACGTACCCTGACCCTAACACTTTTCCATACCTTCACCTGCACGCTAAACGTAATCATTAGGTAACACTAAGTATAGACTTAAACCTAACCCTAACACCAACCCTACTCCCTCTTCTAACCCGTACCCTATATTTAACCCCTACACTAACACTAACCCATGCCCTCACACGTACTTTGACACTAAAACGTCTCCATACATTCACATGTACCATAAGCCTTAACCGTTCACTAAACCTATCCCTAACCCTAACGCCAACCCTAACCATTACCCTAACCCATACCCTAATCCTAACCATACATTAACACTAACACGTTTCCTAACACATAACCTGACCCAAACGCTTTTCCGTACCCTCAACTGTACCCTAAAACTTACCCGTTCACGAACCCTAAGCCTAGCCCTAAACCTAACCCTAACCCCAACCCCACACCTTACCCTAAACTGTACGCTAATCCTGACACGTACACTAACACTAACAGGTGTCCTAACACATACCCTGACTCTAAAAGTTTTCCGTACCCTCACCTGTACCCTAAACCTTACTGGTTCACTAACCGTAACCCTAGCCCTAAACATAACGCTAACACCAACCCTACACCATACCCTAACCTGTACACTAATCTTGACCCGTACACCAAAATTATGCAATGCCATCACATGTACTTTGACACTAACACGTTTCTGTACACTAGTGTACCATAAAACTTACCTGTTCGCTAACTCTAACCCTAGCCCTAAACTTAACCCTAACGCCAACCCTACACATTACCCTAACACGTAACCTAATCCTAACCCATACACTAACACTACACGTGCCCTAACAAGTACCCTGACTGTAACAGTTTTCCGTATACTCACCTGTACCCTAAACCATACCGTTTGCTATCCTTAACCCTAGACATAAACGTAAAGCTAACGCCATCCCTAAACCTTACCCTAACGCGTACCCAATCCTAACAGGTACAATAACACTAATCCGTGCCTTAACACTTACCCTGACCCTAACGCTTTTCCATACCCACACCTGAACCCTAAACCTTACCATTCACTAACCCTAACCCTAGGTCTAAACCTAACCCTAAACCCAACCCCAACCCTACACCTAACCCTAACATGTACCCTAATCCTAATCCTTAAACTAACACTAAGCTGTGCCCTAACACGAACCCTGACCCTAACGCGTTTCCATACGCTCACCTGTACTCTAATGTTACCTATTCGCTAACCCTAACACTAGCCCTAAACCTAAACCTAACCCCAACCCTACAACTTACCCTAACCCATACCCTAATCATAACCCATACACTAACACTAACTCGTGCCCTAACACCTACCCTAACCCTACCCCTAACCCTAACCCTAACACTAACCCTAACACTAACCCTAAACTTTACCATTTGTTAACCATAACCCTAGCCCCAAACCTAAACCTAACTACAACCCTACTCCTTACCCTAACACGTACACTAATCTTAACCAGTACACTAACACTAACCCAATACCGCACATGTACTTTGACAAAAAGACATTTCCGTATGCTCAGCTGTAACCTAAACCTTACCCGTTCACTAAACTTAACCCTACCCCTAACACTAACCATAACGCCAACCCTACCAATTACCCTAACCCGTACCCTAATCCTAACCTGTAAACCCACACTAACCCCTGCCCTAACACGTACCCTGACCCTAACAATTTTCCGTAACCTCACCTGTACCCTACACCTTACCGTTCGCTAACCCTAACCCTAGCCCTAAACCTAGACCAAACCCCAACCGTACACCTTACCCTAACCCGTATGCTAATCCTAAGCCATACACTAACACTGACACGTGTCCTAACACATACACTAACCCTAACACTTTTCTGTACCATCACCTGTACCCTAAACCTGACATTTCGCTAACCCTAACCCTAGCCATAAAGCTAACCCTAACCCCAACCCTAAACCTTACCCAAACCGTACCCTAATTCTAACCAGTATACTAATACTAAGCCATGTCCTGACACGTACCCTGACCCTAACACTTTTCCGTACCCTCACCTGTACCCTAAACCTTACCCATTCGCTAACCCTATCCCTAGCCCTAGCCCTAGCCCTAACACCAACCCCAACCCTACCCCTTACCCTAACCCGTACCCTAATCCCAACCCATACACTAACATTAACCCATGCCCTAACACGTACCCTGACCCTAACACTTTTCCGTATCCTCTCCTGTACCTTAAATCTTACCGTTCGCTAACCCTAACCCTAGCCCTAAACATAACTCTCACACCAACGTCACAGCATACCCTAACCCGTACACTAAACTTAACCCGTACAAAAAAAACTAACCCATGCCCTCACATGTACTTTGATGGTAACACGTTTCTGTACGCTCCCATGTACCATAAGCCATACCCGTTTGCTAACTCTAACCCTAACCATAACAACAACCCTACCCATTTCCCTAACCTGTACCCTAATCCTTACCCGTACACTAACACTAATCCATGCCCTAACACGTACCGTGACCCTAACACTTTTCCATACCCACTCCTGTACCCTAAATCTTACCATTCACTAACCCTAACCCTATGTCTAAACCTAGCCCTAACCCCAAACCTACACCTAACCCTAACACGTACCCTAATCCGAATCCGTACACTAACACTAACCTGTGCCCTAACATGAACCCTGACCCTAACTCGTTTCCATAAGCTCACCTGTACCCTAAATGTTACCTATTCGCTAACCCTAACCCCAACCCTACACCTAAACATAACCCCAACCCTACACCTTTCCCTAAAACATACCCTAATCCTAACCCGTACACTAACACTAACCCGTGCCCTAACACGTACCCTGACCCTAACACTTTTCCGTATCCTCTCCAGTACCCTAAATCTTACCGTTCGCTAAACCTAGCCCTTTCCCTAAACATAATGGTAACACCAACCTTGCACCGTATCCTAACCCATACACTAATCTTACCCCGTACACCAAAATGAAGCAATGCCCTCACATGTACTTTGACACTAACACGTTTCCGTACCCTCCTGTGTACCGTAAACCTTACCTGTTCGCTAACACTAACCCTAGGTCTAAGCCTAACACTATCCACAACCCTACACAAAATCCTAACCCGTACCCTAATCCTAATCCGTACAATAACACTAACCTGTGCCCTAACACCAAGCCTGACCCTAACTCGTTTCCATATGCTTACCTGTACCCTGAATATTACCTATTCGCTAACCCTAACCCTAACCCTAAACCTAACCCTAACCCCAATCCTACACCTTACCCTAATCCGTACTGTAATCCTAACCCGTACCCTAATACTAATCCGTGCCCTGACACATACATGGACCATAACACTTTTCTGTAACCTCACCTGTACCCTAAACCCTACATTTCGCCAACACTAACCCTAGCCCTAAAGCTAAATCTAACTCCAACCCTACACCTTACCCTAAGACGTACACTAATCTTAACCCGTACACTAACACTGACCCATTCCCGCAAATGTATTTTGACCCTAAAACATTTCCGTACCCTCCCCTGTAACCTAAACCTTACCCGGTCGCTAACCCTAACCCTAGCTCTAAATCTAACCCTAACGCCAACCCTACATCTTACCCTAACCCATACCCTAATCCTAAACCGTACACTAACACTAACCAGTGCCCTGAAACGTACCCTGACCCTAACACTTTTCCATACCTTCACCTGCACGCTAAACGTAATCATTAGGTAACACTAAGTATAGACTTAAACCTAACCCTAACACCAACCCTACTCCCTCTTCTAACCCGTACCCTATATTTAACCCCTACACTAACACTAACCCATGCCCTCACACGTACTTTGACACTAAAACGTCTCCATACATTCACATGTACCATAAGCCTTAACCGTTCACTAAACCTATCCCTAACCCTAACGCCAACCCTAACCATTACCCTAACCCATACCCTAATCCTAACCATACATTAACACTAACACGTTTCCTAACACATAACCTGACCCAAACGCTTTTCCGTACCCTCAACTGTACCCTAAAACTTACCCGTTCACTAACCCTAAGCCTAGCCCTAAACCTAACCCTAACCCCAACCCCACACCTTACCCTAAACTGTACGCTAATCCTGACACGTACACTAACACTAACAGGTGTCCTAACACATACCCTGACTCTAAAAGTTTTCCGTACCCTCACCTGTACCCTAAACCTTACTGGTTCACTAACCGTAACCCTAGCCCTAAACATAACGCTAACACCAACCCTACACCATACCCTAACCTGTACACTAATCTTGACCCGTACAGCAAAATTATGCAATGCCATCACATGTACTTTGACACTAACACGTTTCTGTACACTAGTGTACCATAAAACTTACCTGTTCGCTAACTCTAACCCTAGCCCTAAACTTAACCCTAACGCCAACCCTACACATTACCCTAACACGTAACCTAATCCTAACCCATACACTAACACTACACGTGCCCTAACAAGTACCCTGACTGTAACAGTTTTCCGTACACTCACCTGTACCCTAAACCATACCGTTTGCTATCCTTAACCCTAGACATAAACGTAAAGCTAACGCCATCCCTAAACCTTACCCTAACGCGTACCCAATCCTAACAGGTACAATAACACTAATCCGTGCCTTAACACTTACCCTGACCCTAACGCTTTTCCATACCCACACCTGAACCCTAAACCTTACCATTCACTAACCCTAACCCTAGGTCTAAACCTAACCCTAAACCCAACCCCAACCCTACACCTAACCCTAACATGTACCCTAATCCTAATCCTTAAACTAACACTAAGCTGTGCCCTAACACGAACCCTGACCCTAACGCGTTTCCATACGCTCACCTGTACTCTAATGTTACCTATTCGCTAACCCTAACACTAGCCCTAAACCTAAACCTAACCCCAACCCTACACCTTACCCTAACCCATACCCTAATCATAACCCATACACTAACACTAACTCGTGCCCTAACACCTACCCTAACCCTACCCCTAACCCTAACCCTAACACTAACCCTAACACTAACCCTAAACTTTACCATTTGTTAACCATAACCCTAGCCCCAAACCTAAACCTAACTACAACCCTACTCCTTACCCTAACACGTACACTAATCTTAACCAGTACACTAACACTAACCCAATACCGCACATGTACTTTGACAAAAAGACATTTCCGTATGCTCAGCTGTAACCTAAACCTTACCCGTTCACTAAACTTAACCCTACCCCTAACACTAACCATAACGCCAACCCTACCAATTACCCTAACCCGTACCCTAATCCTAACCTGTAAACCCACACTAACCCCTGCCCTAACACGTACCCTGACCCTAACAATTTTCCGTAACCTCACCTGTACCCTACACCTTACCGTTCGCTAACCCTAACCCTAGCCCTAAGCCTAGACCAAACCCCAACCGTACACCTTACCCTAACCCGTATGCTAATCCTAAGCCATACACTAACACTGACACGTGGCCTAACACATACACTAACCCTAACACTTTTCTGTACCATCACCTGTACCCTAAACCTGACATTTCGCTAACCCTAACCCTAGCCATAAAGCTAACCCTAACCCCAACCCTAAACCTTACCCAAACCGTACCCTAATTCTAACCAGTATACTAATACTAAGCCATGTCCTGACACGTACCCTGACCCTAACACTTTTCCGTACCCTCACCTGTACCCTAAACCTTACCCATTCGCTAACCCTATCCCTAGCCCTAGCCCTAGCCCTAACACCAACCCCAACCCTACCCCTTACCCTAACCCGTACCCTAATCCCAACCCATACACTAACATTAACCCATGCCCTAACACGTACCCTGACCCTAACACTTTTCCGTATCCTCTCCTGTACCTTAAATCTTACCGTTCGCTAACCCTAACCCTAGCCCTAAACATAACTCTCACACCAACCTCACAGCATACCCTAACCCGTACACTAAACTTAACCCGTACAAAAAAAACTAACCCATGCCCTCACATGTACTTTGATGGTAACACGTTTCTGTACGCTCCCATGTACCATAAACCATACCCGTTTGCTAACTCTAACCCTAACCATAACAACAACCCTACCCATTTCCCTAACCTGTACCCTAATCCTTACCCGTACACTAACACTAATCCATGCCCTAACACGTACCGTGACCCTAACACTTTACCATACCCACTCCTGTACCCTAAATCTTACCATTCACTAACCCTAACCCTATGTCTAAACCTAACCCTAACCCCAAACCTACACCTAACCCTAACACGTACCCTAATCCGAATCCGTACACTAACACTAACCTGTGCCCTAACATGAACCCTGACCCTAACTCGTTTCCATAAGCTCACCTGTACCCTAAATGTTACCTATTCGCTAACCCTAACCCCAACCCTACACCTAAACATAACCCCAACCCTACACCTTTCCCTAACCCATACCCTAATCCTAACCCGTACACTAACACTAACCCGTGCCCTAACACGTACCCTGACCCTAACACTTTTCCGTATCCTCTCCAGTACCCTAAATCTTACCGTTCGCTAAACCTAGCCCTTTCCCTAAACATAATGGTAACACCAACCTTGCACCGTATCCTAACCCATACACTAATCTTACCCCGTACACCAAAATGAAGCAATGCCCTCACATGTACTTTGACACTAACACGTTTCCGTACCCTCCTGTGTACCGTAAACCTTACCTGTTCGCTAACACTAACCCTAGGTCTAAGCCTAACACTATCCACAACCCTACACAAAATCCTAACCCGTACCCTAATCCTAATCCGTACAATAACACTAACCTGTGCCCTAACACCAAGCCTGACCCTAACTCGTTTCCATATGCTTACCTGTACCCTGAATATTACCTATTCGCTAACCCTAACCCTAACCCTAAACCTAACCCTAACCCCAATCCTACACCTTACCCTAATCCGTACTGTAATCCTAACCCGTACCCTAATACTAATCCGTGCCCTGACACATACATGGACCATAACACTTTTCTGTAACCTCACCTGTACCCTAAACCCTACATTTCGCCAACACTAACCCTAGCCCTAAAGCTAAATCTAACTCCAACCCTACACCTTACCCTAAGACGTACACTAATCTTAACCCGTACACTAACACTGACCCATTCCCGCAAATGTATTTTGACCCTAAAACATTTCCGTACCCTCCCCTGTAACCTAAACCTTACCCGGTCGCTAACCCTAACCCTAGCTCTAAATCTAACCCTAACGCCAACCCTACATCTTACCCTAACCCATACCCTAATCCTAAACCGTACACTAACACTAACCATTGCCCTGAAACGTACCCTGACCCTAACACTTTTCCATACCTTCACCTGCACGCTAAACGTAATCATTAGGTAACACTAAGTATAGACTTAAACCTAACCCTAACACCAACCCTACTCCCTCTTCTAACCCGTACCCTATATTTAACCCCTACACTAACACTAACCCATGCCCTCACACGTACTTTGACACTAAAACGTCTCCATACATTCACATGTACCATAAGCCTTAACCGTTCACTAAACCTATCCCTAACCCTAACGCCAACCCTAACCATTACCCTAACCCATACCCTAATCCTAACCATACATTAACACTAACACGTTTCCTAACACATAACCTGACCCAAACGCTTTTCCGTACCCTCAACTGTACCCTAAAACTTACCCGTTCACTAACCCTAAGCCTAGCCCTAAACCTAACCCTAACCCCAACCCCACACCTTACCCTAAACTGTACGCTAATCCTGACACGTACACTAACACTAACAGGTGTCCTAACACATACCCTGACTCTAAAAGTTTTCCGTACCCTCACCTGTACCCTAAACCTTACTGGTTCACTAACCGTAACCCTAGCCCTAAACATAACGCTAACACCAACCCTACACCATACCCTAACCTGTACACTAATCTTGACCCGTACACCAAAATTATGCAATGCCATCACATGTACTTTGACACTAACACGTTTCTGTACACTAGTGTACCATAAAACTTACCTGTTCGCTAACTCTAACCCTAGCCCTAAACTTAACCCTAACGCCAACCCTACACATTACCCTAACACGTAACCTAATCCTAACCCATACACTAACACTACACGTGCCCTAACAAGTACCCTGACTGTAACAGTTTTCCGTATACTCACCTGTACCCTAAACCATACCGTTTGCTATCCTTAACCCTAGACATAAACGTAAAGCTAACGCCATCCCTAAACCTTACCCTAACGCGTACCCAATCCTAACAGGTACAATAACACTAATCCGTGCCTTAACACTTACCCTGACCCTAACGCTTTTCCATACCCACACCTGAACCCTAAACCTTACCATTCACTAACCCTAACCCTAGGTCTAAACCTAACCCTAAACCCAACCCCAACCCTACACCTAACCCTAACATGTACCCTAATCCTAATCCTTAAACTAACACTAAGCTGTGCCCTAACACGAACCCTGACCCTAACGCGTTTCCATACGCTCACCTGTACTCTAATGTTACCTATTCGCTAACCCTAACACTAGCCCTAAACCTAAACCTAACCCCAACCCTACAACTTACCCTAACCCATACCCTAATCATAACCCATACACTAACACTAACTCGTGCCCTAACACCTACCCTAACCCTACCCCTAACCCTAACCCTAACACTAACCCTAACACTAACCCTAAACTTTACCATTTGTTAACCATAACCCTAGCCCCAAACCTAAACCTAACTACAACCCTACTCCTTACCCTAACACGTACACTAATCTTAACCAGTACACTAACACTAACCCAATACCGCACATGTACTTTGACAAAAAGACATTTCCGTATGCTCAGCTGTAACCTAAACCTTACCCGTTCACTAAACTTAACCCTACCCCTAACACTAACCATAACGCCAACCCTACCAATTACCCTAACCCGTACCCTAATCCTAACCTGTAAACCCACACTAACCCCTGCCCTAACACGTACCCTGACCCTAACAATTTTCCGTAACCTCACCTGTACCCTACACCTTACCGTTCGCTAACCCTAACCCTAGCCCTAAACCTAGACCAAACCCCAACCGTACACCTTACCCTAACCCGTATGCTAATCCTAAGTCATACACTAACACTGACACGTGTCCTAACACATACACTAACCCTAACACTTTTCTGTACCATCACCTGTACCCTAAACCTGACATTTCGCTAACCCTAACCCTAGCCATAAAGCTAACCCTAACCCCAACCCTAAACCTTACCCAAACCGTACCCTAATTCTAACCAGTATACTAATACTAAGCCATGTCCTGACACGTACCCTGACCCTAACACTTTTCCGTACCCTCACCTGTACCCTAAACCTTACCCATTCGCTAACCCTAGCCCTAGCCCTAGCCCTAGCCCTAACACCAACCCCAACCCTACCCCTTACCCTAACCCGTACCCTAATCCCAACCCATACACTAACATTAACCCATGCCCTAACACGTACCCTGACCCTAACACTTTTCCGTATCCTCTCCTGTACCTTAAATCTTACCGTTCGCTAACCCTAACCCTAGCCCTAAACATAACTCTCACACCAACGTCACAGCATACCCTAACCCGTACACTAAACTTAACCCGTACAAAAAAAACTAACCCATGCCCTCACATGTACTTTGATGGTAACACGTTTCTGTACGCTCCCATGTACCATAAACCATACCCGTTTGCTAACTCTAACCCTAACCATAACAACAACCCTACCCATTTCCCTAACCTGTACCCTAATCCTTACCCGTACACTAACACTAATCCATGCCCTAACACGTACCGTGACCCTAACACTTTTCCATACCCACTCCTGTACCCTAAATCTTACCATTCACTAACCCTAACCCTATGTCTAAACCTAGCCCTAACCCCAAACCTACACCTAACCCTAACACGTACCCTAATCCGAATCCGTACACTAACACTAACCTGTGCCCTAACATGAACCCTGACCCTAACTCGTTTCCATAAGCTCACCTGTACCCTAAATGTTACCTATTCGCTAACCCTAACCCCAACCCTACACCTAAACATAACCCCAACCCTACACCTTTCCCTAACCCATACCCTAATCCTAACCCGTACACTAACACTAACCCGTGCCCTAACACGTACCCTGACCCTAACACTTTTCCGTATCCTCTCCAGTACCCTAAATCTTACCGTTCGCTAAACCTAGCCCTTTCCCTAAACATAATGGTAACACCAACCTTGCACCGTATCCTAACCCATACACTAATCTTACCCCGTACACCAAAATGAAGCAATGCCCTCACATGTACTTTGACACTAACACGTTTCCGTACCCTCCTGTGTACCGTAAACCTTACCTGTTCGCTAACACTAACCCTAGGTCTAAGCCTAACACTATCCACAACCCTACACAAAATCCTAACCCGTACCCTAATCCTAATCCGTACAATAACACTAACCTGTGCCCTAACACCAAGCCTGACCCTAACTCGTTTCCATATGCTTACCTGTACCCTGAATATTACCTATTCGCTAACCCTAACCCTAACCCTAAACCTAACCCTAACCCCAATCCTACACCTTACCCTAATCCGTACTGTAATCCTAACCCGTACCCTAATACTAATCCGTGCCCTGACACATACATGGACCATAACACTTTTCTGTAACCTCACCTGTACCCTAAACCCTACATTTCGCCAACACTAACCCTAGCCCTAAAGCTAAATCTAACTCCAACCCTACACCTTACCCTAAGACGTACACTAATCTTAACCCGTACACTAACACTGACCCATTCCCGCAAATGTATTTTGACCCTAAAACATTTCCGTACCCTCCCCTGTAACCTAAACCTTACCCGGTCGCTAACCCTAACCCTAGCTCTAAATCTAACCCTAACGCCAACCCTACATCTTACCCTAACCCATACCCTAATCCTAAACCGTACACTAACACTAACCATTGCCCTGAAACGTACCCTGACCCTAACACTTTTCCATACCTTCACCTGCACGCTAAACGTAATCATTAGGTAACACTAAGTATAGACTTAAACCTAACCCTAACACCAACCCTACTCCCTCTTCTAACCCGTACCCTATATTTAACCCCTACACTAACACTAACCCATGCCCTCACACGTACTTTGACACTAAAACGTCTCCATACATTCACATGTACCATAAGCCTTAACCGTTCACTAAACCTATCCCTAACCCTAACGCCAACCCTAACCATTACCCTAACCCATACCCTAATCCTAACCATACATTAACACTAACACGTTTCCTAACACATAACCTGACCCAAACGCTTTTCCGTACCCTCAACTGTACCCTAAAACTTACCCGTTCACTAACCCTAAGCCTAGCCCTAAACCTAACCCTAACCCCAACCCCACACCTTACCCTAAACTGTACGCTAATCCTGACACGTACACTAACACTAACAGGTGTCCTAACACATACCCTGACTCTAAAAGTTTTCCGTACCCTCACCTGTACCCTAAACCTTACTGGTTCACTAACCGTAACCCTAGCCCTAAACATAACGCTAACACCAACCCTACACCATACCCTAACCTGTACACTAATCTTGACCCGTACACCAAAATTATGCAATGCCATCACATGTACTTTGACACTAACACGTTTCTGTACACTAGTGTACCATAAAACTTACCTGTTCGCTAACTCTAACCCTAGCCCTAAACTTAACCCTAACGCCAACCCTACACATTACCCTAACACGTAACCTAATCCTAACCCATACACTAACACTACACGTGCCCTAACAAGTACCCTGACTGTAACAGTTTTCCGTACACTCACCTGTACCCTAAACCATACCGTTTGCTATCCTTAACCCTAGACATAAACGTAAAGCTAACGCCATCCCTAAACCTTACCCTAACGCGTACCCAATCCTAACAGGTACAATAACACTAATCCGTGCCTTAACACTTACCCTGACCCTAACGCTTTTCCATACCCACACCTGAACCCTAAACCTTACCATTCACTAACCCTAACCCTAGGTCTAAACCTAACCCTAAACCCAACCCCAACCCTACACCTAACCCTAACATGTACCCTAATCCTAATCCTTAAACTAACACTAAGCTGTGCCCTAACACGAACCCTGACCCTAACGCGTTTCCATACGCTCACCTGTACTCTAATGTTACCTATTCGCTAACCCTAACACTAGCCCTAAACCTAAACCTAACCCCAACCCTACACCTTACCCTAACCCATACCCTAATCATAACCCATACACTAACACTAACTCGTGCCCTAACACCTACCCTAACCCTACCCCTAACCCTAACCCTAACACTAACCCTAACACTAACCCTAAACTTTACCATTTGTTAACCATAACCCTAGCCCCAAACCTAAACCTAACTACAACCCTACTCCTTACCCTAACACGTACACTAATCTTAACCAGTACACTAACACTAACCCAATACCGCACATGTACTTTGACAAAAAGACATTTCCGTATGCTCAGCTGTAACCTAAACCTTACCCGTTCACTAAACTTAACCCTACCCCTAACACTAACCATAACGCCAACCCTACCAATTACCCTAACCCGTACCCTAATCCTAACCTGTAAACCCACACTAACCCCTGCCCTAACACGTACCCTGACCCTAACAATTTTCCGTAACCTCACCTGTACCCTACACCTTACCGTTCGCTAACCCTAACCCTAGCCCTAAGCCTAGACCAAACCCCAACCGTACACCTTACCCTAACCCGTATGCTAATCCTAAGCCATACACTAACACTGACACGTGGCCTAACACATACACTAACCCTAACACTTTTCTGTACCATCACCTGTACCCTAAACCTGACATTTCGCTAACCCTAACCCTAGCCATAAAGCTAACCCTAACCCCAACCCTAAACCTTACCCAAACCGTACCCTAATTCTAACCAGTATACTAATACTAAGCCATGTCCTGACACGTACCCTGACCCTAACACTTTTCCGTACCCTCACCTGTACCCTAAACCTTACCCATTCGCTAACCCTATCCCTAGCCCTAGCCCTAGCCCTAACACCAACCCCAACCCTACCCCTTACCCTAACCCGTACCCTAATCCCAACCCATACACTAACATTAACCCATGCCCTAACACGTACCCTGACCCTAACACTTTTCCGTATCCTCTCCTGTACCTTAAATCTTACCGTTCGCTAACCCTAACCCTAGCCCTAAACATAACTCTCACACCAACCTCACAGCATACCCTAACCCGTACACTAAACTTAACCCGTACAAAAAAAACTAACCCATGCCCTCACATGTACTTTGATGGTAACACGTTTCTGTACGCTCCCATGTACCATAAACCATACCCGTTTGCTAACTCTAACCCTAACCATAACAACAACCCTACCCATTTCCCTAACCTGTACCCTAATCCTTACCCGTACACTAACACTAATCCATGCCCTAACACGTACCGTGACCCTAACACTTTACCATACCCACTCCTGTACCCTAAATCTTACCATTCACTAACCCTAACCCTATGTCTAAACCTAACCCTAACCCCAAACCTACACCTAACCCTAACACGTACCCTAATCCGAATCCGTACACTAACACTAACCTGTGCCCTAACATGAACCCTGACCCTAACTCGTTTCCATAAGCTCACCTGTACCCTAAATGTTACCTATTCGCTAACCCTAACCCCAACCCTACACCTAAACATAACCCCAACCCTACACCTTTCCCTAACCCATACCCTAATCCTAACCCGTACACTAACACTAACCCGTGCCCTAACACGTACCCTGACCCTAACACTTTTCCGTATCCTCTCCAGTACCCTAAATCTTACCGTTCGCTAAACCTAGCCCTTTCCCTAAACATAATGGTAACACCAACCTTGCACCGTATCCTAACCCATACACTAATCTTACCCCGTACACCAAAATGAAGCAATGCCCTCACATGTACTTTGACACTAACACGTTTCCGTACCCTCCTGTGTACCGTAAACCTTACCTGTTCGCTAACACTAACCCTAGGTCTAAGCCTAACACTATCCACAACCCTACACAAAATCCTAACCCGTACCCTAATCCTAATCCGTACAATAACACTAACCTGTGCCCTAACACCAAGCCTGACCCTAACTCGTTTCCATATGCTTACCTGTACCCTGAATATTACCTATTCGCTAACCCTAACCCTAACCCTAAACCTAACCCTAACCCCAATCCTACACCTTACCCTAATCCGTACTGTAATCCTAACCCGTACCCTAATACTAATCCGTGCCCTGACACATACATGGACCATAACACTTTTCTGTAACCTCACCTGTACCCTAAACCCTACATTTCGCCAACACTAACCCTAGCCCTAAAGCTAAATCTAACTCCAACCCTACACCTTACCCTAAGACGTACACTAATCTTAACCCGTACACTAACACTGACCCATTCCCGCAAATGTATTTTGACCCTAAAACATTTCCGTACCCTCCCCTGTAACCTAAACCTTACCCGGTCGCTAACCCTAACCCTAGCTCTAAATCTAACCCTAACGCCAACCCTACATCTTACCCTAACCCATACCCTAATCCTAAACCGTACACTAACACTAACCATTGCCCTGAAACGTACCCTGACCCTAACACTTTTCCATACCTTCACCTGCACGCTAAACGTAATCATTAGGTAACACTAAGTATAGACTTAAACCTAACCCTAACACCAACCCTACTCCCTCTTCTAACCCGTACCCTATATTTAACCCCTACACTAACACTAACCCATGCCCTCACACGTACTTTGACACTAAAACGTCTCCATACATTCACATGTACCATAAGCCTTAACCGTTCACTAAACCTATCCCTAACCCTAACGCCAACCCTAACCATTACCCTAACCCATACCCTAATCCTAACCATACATTAACACTAACACGTTTCCTAACACATAACCTGACCCAAACGCTTTTCCGTACCCTCAACTGTACCCTAAAACTTACCCGTTCACTAACCCTAAGCCTAGCCCTAAACCTAACCCTAACCCCAACCCCACACCTTACCCTAAACTGTACGCTAATCCTGACACGTACACTAACACTAACAGGTGTCCTAACACATACCCTGACTCTAAAAGTTTTCCGTACCCTCACCTGTACCCTAAACCTTACTGGTTCACTAACCGTAACCCTAGCCCTAAACATAACGCTAACACCAACCCTACACCATACCCTAACCTGTACACTAATCTTGACCCGTACACCAAAATTATGCAATGCCATCACATGTACTTTGACACTAACACGTTTCTGTACACTAGTGTACCATAAAACTTACCTGTTCGCTAACTCTAACCCTAGCCCTAAACTTAACCCTAACGCCAACCCTACACATTACCCTAACACGTAACCTAATCCTAACCCATACACTAACACTACACGTGCCCTAACAAGTACCCTGACTGTAACAGTTTTCCGTACACTCACCTGTACCCTAAACCATACCGTTTGCTATCCTTAACCCTAGACATAAACGTAAAGCTAACGCCATCCCTAAACCTTACCCTAACGCGTACCCAATCCTAACAGGTACAATAACACTAATCCGTGCCTTAACACTTACCCTGACCCTAACGCTTTTCCATACCCACACCTGAACCCTAAACCTTACCATTCACTAACCCTAACCCTAGGTCTAAACCTAACCCTAAACCCAACCCCAACCCTACACCTAACCCTAACATGTACCCTAATCCTAATCCTTAAACTAACACTAAGCTGTGCCCTAACACGAACCCTGACCCTAACGCGTTTCCATACGCTCACCTGTACTCTAATGTTACCTATTCGCTAACCCTAACACTAGCCCTAAACCTAAACCTAACCCCAACCCTACACCTTACCCTAACCCATACCCTAATCATAACCCATACACTAACACTAACTCGTGCCCTAACACCTACCCTAACCCTACCCCTAACCCTAACCCTAACACTAACCCTAACACTAACCCTAAACTTTACCATTTGTTAACCATAACCCTAGCCCCAAACCTAAACCTAACTACAACCCTACTCCTTACCCTAACACGTACACTAATCTTAACCAGTACACTAACACTAACCCAATACCGCACATGTACTTTGACAAAAAGACATTTCCGTATGCTCAGCTGTAACCTAAACCTTACCCGTTCACTAAACTTAACCCTACCCCTAACACTAACCATAACGCCAACCCTACCAATTACCCTAACCCGTACCCTAATCCTAACCTGTAAACCCACACTAACCCCTGCCCTAACACGTACCCTGACCCTAACAATTTTCCGTAACCTCACCTGTACCCTACACCTTACCGTTCGCTAACCCTAACCCTAGCACTAAACCTAGACCAAACCCCAACCGTACACCTTACCCTAACCCGTATGCTAATCCTAAGCCATACACTAACACTGACACGTGGCCTAACACATACACTAACCCTAACACTTTTCTGTACCATCACCTGTACCCTAAACCTGACATTTCGCTAACCCTAACCCTAGCCATAAAGCTAACCCTAACCCCAACCCTAAACCTTACCCAAACCGTACCCTAATTCTAACCAGTATACTAATACTAAGCCATGTCCTGACACGTACCCTGACCCTAACACTTTTCCGTACCCTCACCTGTACCCTAAACCTTACCCATTCGCTAACCCTATCCCTAGCCCTAGCCCTAGCCCTAACACCAACCCCAACCCTACCCCTTACCCTAACCCGTACCCTAATCCCAACCCATACACTAACATTAACCCATGCCCTAACACGTACCCTGACCCTAACACTTTTCCGTATCCTCTCCTGTACCTTAAATCTTACCGTTCGCTAACCCTAACCCTAGCCCTAAACATAACTCTCACACCAACCTCACAGCATACCCTAACCCGTACACTAAACTTAACCCGTACAAAAAAAACTAACCCATGCCCTCACATGTACTTTGATGGTAACACGTTTCTGTACGCTCCCATGTACCATAAACCATACCCGTTTGCTAACTCTAACCCTAACCATAACAACAACCCTACCCATTTCCCTAACCTGTACCCTAATCCTTACCCGTACACTAACACTAATCCATGCCCTAACACGTACCGTGACCCTAACACTTTACCATACCCACTCCTGTACCCTAAATCTTACCATTCACTAACCCTAACCCTATGTCTAAACCTAACCCTAACCCCAAACCTACACCTAACCCTAACACGTACCCTAATCCGAATCCGTACACTAACACTAACCTGTGCCCTAACATGAACCCTGACCCTAACTCGTTTCCATAAGCTCACCTGTACCCTAAATGTTACCTATTCGCTAACCCTAACCCCAACCCTACACCTAAACATAACCCCAACCCTACACCTTTCCCTAACCCATACCCTAATCCTAACCCGTACACTAACACTAACCCGTGCCCTAACACGTACCCTGACCCTAACACTTTTCCGTATCCTCTCCAGTACCCTAAATCTTACCGTTCGCTAAACCTAGCCCTTTCCCTAAACATAATGGTAACACCAACCTTGCACCGTATCCTAACCCATACACTAATCTTACCCCGTACACCAAAATGAAGCAATGCCCTCACATGTACTTTGACACTAACACGTTTCCGTACCCTCCTGTGTACCGTAAACCTTACCTGTTCGCTAACACTAACCCTAGGTCTAAGCCTAACACTATCCACAACCCTACACAAAATCCTAACCCGTACCCTAATCCTAATCCGTACAATAACACTAACCTGTGCCCTAACACCAAGCCTGACCCTAACTCGTTTCCATATGCTTACCTGTACCCTGAATATTACCTATTCGCTAACCCTAACCCTAACCCTAAACCTAACCCTAACCCCAATCCTACACCTTACCCTAATCCGTACTGTAATCCTAACCCGTACCCTAATACTAATCCGTGCCCTGACACATACATGGACCATAACACTTTTCTGTAACCTCACCTGTACCCTAAACCCTACATTTCGCCAACACTAACCCTAGCCCTAAAGCTAAATCTAACTCCAACCCTACACCTTACCCTAAGACGTACACTAATCTTAACCCGTACACTAACACTGACCCATTCCCGCAAATGTATTTTGACCCTAAAACATTTCCGTACCCTCCCCTGTAACCTAAACCTTACCCGGTCGCTAACCCTAACCCTAGCTCTAAATCTAACCCTAACGCCAACCCTACATCTTACCCTAACCCATACCCTAATCCTAAACCGTACACTAACACTAACCATTGCCCTGAAACGTACCCTGACCCTAACACTTTTCCATACCTTCACCTGCACGCTAAACGTAATCATTAGGTAACACTAAGTATAGACTTAAACCTAACCCTAACACCAACCCTACTCCCTCTTCTAACCCGTACCCTATATTTAACCCCTACACTAACACTAACCCATGCCCTCACACGTACTTTGACACTAAAACGTCTCCATACATTCACATGTACCATAAGCCTTAACCGTTCACTAAACCTATCCCTAACCCTAACGCCAACCCTAACCATTACCCTAACCCATACCCTAATCCTAACCATACATTAACACTAACACGTTTCCTAACACATAACCTGACCCAAACGCTTTTCCGTACCCTCAACTGTACCCTAAAACTTACCCGTTCACTAACCCTAAGCCTAGCCCTAAACCTAACCCTAACCCCAACCCCACACCTTACCCTAAACTGTACGCTAATCCTGACACGTACACTAACACTAACAGGTGTCCTAACACATACCCTGACTCTAAAAGTTTTCCGTACCCTCACCTGTACCCTAAACCTTACTGGTTCACTAACCGTAACCCTAGCCCTAAACATAACGCTAACACCAACCCTACACCATACCCTAACCTGTACACTAATCTTGACCCGTACACCAAAATTATGCAATGCCATCACATGTACTTTGACACTAACACGTTTCTGTACACTAGTGTACCATAAAACTTACCTGTTCGCTAACTCTAACCCTAGCCCTAAACTTAACCCTAACGCCAACCCTACACATTACCCTAACACGTAACCTAATCCTAACCCATACACTAACACTACACGTGCCCTAACAAGTACCCTGACTGTAACAGTTTTCCGTACACTCACCTGTACCCTAAACCATACCGTTTGCTATCCTTAACCCTAGACATAAACGTAAAGCTAACGCCATCCCTAAACCTTACCCTAACGCGTACCCAATCCTAACAGGTACAATAACACTAATCCGTGCCTTAACACTTACCCTGACCCTAACGCTTTTCCATACCCACACCTGAACCCTAAACCTTACCATTCACTAACCCTAACCCTAGGTCTAAACCTAACCCTAAACCCAACCCCAACCCTACACCTAACCCTAACATGTACCCTAATCCTAATCCTTAAACTAACACTAAGCTGTGCCCTAACACGAACCCTGACCCTAACGCGTTTCCATACGCTCACCTGTACTCTAATGTTACCTATTCGCTAACCCTAACACTAGCCCTAAACCTAAACCTAACCCCAACCCTACACCTTACCCTAACCCATACCCTAATCATAACCCATACACTAACACTAACTCGTGCCCTAACACCTACCCTAACCCTACCCCTAACCCTAACCCTAACACTAACCCTAACACTAACCCTAAACTTTACCATTTGTTAACCATAACCCTAGCCCCAAACCTAAACCTAACTACAACCCTACTCCTTACCCTAACACGTACACTAATCTTAACCAGTACACTAACACTAACCCAATACCGCACATGTACTTTGACAAAAAGACATTTCCGTATGCTCAGCTGTAACCTAAACCTTACCCGTTCACTAAACTTAACCCTACCCCTAACACTAACCATAACGCCAACCCTACCAATTACCCTAACCCGTACCCTAATCCTAACCTGTAAACCCACACTAACCCCTGCCCTAACACGTACCCTGACCCTAACAATTTTCCGTAACCTCACCTGTACCCTACACCTTACCGTTCGCTAACCCTAACCCTAGCCCTAAGCCTAGACCAAACCCCAACCGTACACCTTACCCTAACCCGTATGCTAATCCTAAGCCATACACTAACACTGACACGTGTCCTAACACATACACTAACCCTAACACTTTTCTGTACCATCACCTGTACCCTAAACCTGACATTTCGCTAACCCTAACCCTAGCCATAAAGCTAACCCTAACCCCAACCCTAAACTTTACCCAAACCGTACCCTAATTCTAACCAGTATACTAATACTAAGCCATGTCCTGACACGTACCCTGACCCTAACACTTTTCCGTACCCTCACCTGTACCCTAAACCTTACCCATTCGCTAACCCTATCCCTAGCCCTAGCCCTAGCCCTAACACCAACCCCAACCCTACCCCTTACCCTAACCCGTACCCTAATCCCAACCCATACACTAACATTAACCCATGCCCTAACACGTACCCTGACCCTAACACTTTTCCGTATCCTCTCCTGTACCTTAAATCTTACCGTTCGCTAACCCTAACCCTAGCCCTAAACATAACTCTCACACCAACCTCACAGCATACCCTAACCCGTACACTAAACTTAACCCGTACAAAAAAAACTAACCCATGCCCTCACATGTACTTTGATGGTAACACGTTTCTGTACGCTCCCATGTACCATAAACCATACCCGTTTGCTAACTCTAACCCTAACCATAACAACAACCCTACCCATTTCCCTAACCTGTACCCTAATCCTTACCCGTACACTAACACTAATCCATGCCCTAACACGTACCGTGACCCTAACACTTTACCATACCCACTCCTGTACCCTAAATCTTACCATTCACTAACCCTAACCCTATGTCTAAACCTAACCCTAACCCCAAACCTACACCTAACCCTAACACGTACCCTAATCCGAATCCGTACACTAACACTAACCTGTGCCCTAACATGAACCCTGACCCTAACTCGTTTCCATAAGCTCACCTGTACCCTAAATGTTACCTATTCGCTAACCCTAACCCCAACCCTACACCTAAACATAACCCCAACCCTACACCTTTCCCTAACCCATACCCTAATCCTAACCCGTACACTAACACTAACCCGTGCCCTAACACGTACCCTGACCCTAACACTTTTCCGTATCCTCTCCAGTACCCTAAATCTTACCGTTCGCTAAACCTAGCCCTTTCCCTAAACATAATGGTAACACCAACCTTGCACCGTATCCTAACCCATACACTAATCTTACCCCGTACACCAAAATGAAGCAATGCCCTCACATGTACTTTGACACTAACACGTTTCCGTACCCTCCTGTGTACCGTAAACCTTACCTGTTCGCTAACACTAACCCTAGGTCTAAGCCTAACACTATCCACAACCCTACACAAAATCCTAACCCGTACCCTAATCCTAATCCGTACAATAACACTAACCTGTGCCCTAACACCAAGCCTGACCCTAACTCGTTTCCATATGCTTACCTGTACCCTGAATATTACCTATTCGCTAACCCTAACCCTAACCCTAAACCTAACCCTAACCCCAATCCTACACCTTACCCTAATCCGTACTGTAATCCTAACCCGTACCCTAATACTAATCCGTGCCCTGACACATACATGGACCATAACACTTTTCTGTAACCTCACCTGTACCCTAAACCCTACATTTCGCCAACACTAACCCTAGCCCTAAAGCTAAATCTAACTCCAACCCTACACCTTACCCTAAGACGTACACTAATCTTAACCCGTACACTAACACTGACCCATTCCCGCAAATGTATTTTGACCCTAAAACATTTCCGTACCCTCCCCTGTAACCTAAACCTTACCCGGTCGCTAACCCTAACCCTAGCTCTAAATCTAACCCTAACGCCAACCCTACATCTTACCCTAACCCATACCCTAATCCTAAACCGTACACTAACACTAACCATTGCCCTGAAACGTACCCTGACCCTAACACTTTTCCATACCTTCACCTGCACGCTAAACGTAATCATTAGGTAACACTAAGTATAGACTTAAACCTAACCCTAACACCAACCCTACTCCCTCTTCTAACCCGTACCCTATATTTAACCCCTACACTAACACTAACCCATGCCCTCACACGTACTTTGACACTAAAACGTCTCCATACATTCACATGTACCATAAGCCTTAACCGTTCACTAAACCTATCCCTAACCCTAACGCCAACCCTAACCATTACCCTAACCCATACCCTAATCCTAACCATACATTAACACTAACACGTTTCCTAACACATAACCTGACCCAAACGCTTTTCCGTACCCTCAACTGTACCCTAAAACTTACCCGTTCACTAACCCTAAGCCTAGCCCTAAACCTAACCCTAACCCCAACCCCACACCTTACCCTAAACTGTACGCTAATCCTGACACGTACACTAACACTAACAGGTGTCCTAACACATACCCTGACTCTAAAAGTTTTCCGTACCCTCACCTGTACCCTAAACCTTACTGGTTCACTAACCGTAACCCTAGCCCTAAACATAACGCTAACACCAACCCTACACCATACCCTAACCTGTACACTAATCTTGACCCGTACACCAAAATTATGCAATGCCATCACATGTACTTTGACACTAACACGTTTCTGTACACTAGTGTACCATAAAACTTACCTGTTCGCTAACTCTAACCCTAGCCCTAAACTTAACCCTAACGCCAACCCTACACATTACCCTAACACGTAACCTAATCCTAACCCATACACTAACACTACACGTGCCCTAACAAGTACCCTGACTGTAACAGTTTTCCGTACACTCACCTGTACCCTAAACCATACCGTTTGCTATCCTTAACCCTAGACATAAACGTAAAGCTAACGCCATCCCTAAACCTTACCCTAACGCGTACCCAATCCTAACAGGTACAATAACACTAATCCGTGCCTTAACACTTACCCTGACCCTAACGCTTTTCCATACCCACACCTGAACCCTAAACCTTACCATTCACTAACCCTAACCCTAGGTCTAAACCTAACCCTAAACCCAACCCCAACCCTACACCTAACCCTAACATGTACCCTAATCCTAATCCTTAAACTAACACTAAGCTGTGCCCTAACACGAACCCTGACCCTAACGCGTTTCCATACGCTCACCTGTACTCTAATGTTACCTATTCGCTAACCCTAACACTAGCCCTAAACCTAAACCTAACCCCAACCCTACACCTTACCCTAACCCATACCCTAATCATAACCCATACACTAACACTAACTCGTGCCCTAACACCTACCCTAACCCTACCCCTAACCCTAACCCTAACACTAACCCTAACACTAACCCTAAACTTTACCATTTGTTAACCATAACCCTAGCCCCAAACCTAAACCTAACTACAACCCTACTCCTTACCCTAACACGTACACTAATCTTAACCAGTACACTAACACTAACCCAATACCGCACATGTACTTTGACAAAAAGACATTTCCGTATGCTCAGCTGTAACCTAAACCTTACCCGTTCACTAAACTTAACCCTACCCCTAACACTAACCATAACGCCAACCCTACCAATTACCCTAACCCGTACCCTAATCCTAACCTGTAAACCCACACTAACCCCTGCCCTAACACGTACCCTGACCCTAACAATTTTCCGTAACCTCACCTGTACCCTACACCTTACCGTTCGCTAACCCTAACCCTAGCACTAAACCTAGACCAAACCCCAACCGTACACCTTACCCTAACCCGTATGCTAATCCTAAGCCATACACTAACACTGACACGTGGCCTAACACATACACTAACCCTAACACTTTTCTGTACCATCACCTGTACCCTAAACCTGACATTTCGCTAACCCTAACCCTAGCCATAAAGCTAACCCTAACCCCAACCCTAAACCTTACCCAAACCGTACCCTAATTCTAACCAGTATACTAATACTAAGCCATGTCCTGACACGTACCCTGACCCTAACACTTTTCCGTACCCTCACCTGTACCCTAAACCTTACCCATTCGCTAACCCTATCCCTAGCCCTAGCCCTAGCCCTAACACCAACCCCAACCCTACCCCTTACCCTAACCCGTACCCTAATCCCAACCCATACACTAACATTAACCCATGCCCTAACACGTACCCTGACCCTAACACTTTTCCGTATCCTCTCCTGTACCTTAAATCTTACCGTTCGCTAACCCTAACCCTAGCCCTAAACATAACTCTCACACCAACCTCACAGCATACCCTAACCCGTACACTAAACTTAACCCGTACAAAAAAAACTAACCCATGCCCTCACATGTACTTTGATGGTAACACGTTTCTGTACGCTCCCATGTACCATAAACCATACCCGTTTGCTAACTCTAACCCTAACCATAACAACAACCCTACCCATTTCCCTAACCTGTACCCTAATCCTTACCCGTACACTAACACTAATCCATGCCCTAACACGTACCGTGACCCTAACACTTTACCATACCCACTCCTGTACCCTAAATCTTACCATTCACTAACCCTAACCCTATGTCTAAACCTAACCCTAACCCCAAACCTACACCTAACCCTAACACGTACCCTAATCCGAATCCGTACACTAACACTAACCTGTGCCCTAACATGAACCCTGACCCTAACTCGTTTCCATAAGCTCACCTGTACCCTAAATGTTACCTATTCGCTAACCCTAACCCCAACCCTACACCTAAACATAACCCCAACCCTACACCTTTCCCTAACCCATACCCTAATCCTAACCCGTACACTAACACTAACCCGTGCCCTAACACGTACCCTGACCCTAACACTTTTCCGTATCCTCTCCAGTACCCTAAATCTTACCGTTCGCTAAACCTAGCCCTTTCCCTAAACATAATGGTAACACCAACCTTGCACCGTATCCTAACCCATACACTAATCTTACCCCGTACACCAAAATGAAGCAATGCCCTCACATGTACTTTGACACTAACACGTTTCCGTACCCTCCTGTGTACCGTAAACCTTACCTGTTCGCTAACACTAACCCTAGGTCTAAGCCTAACACTATCCACAACCCTACACAAAATCCTAACCCGTACCCTAATCCTAATCTGTACAATAACACTAACCTGTGCCCTAACACCAAGCCTGACCCTAACTCGTTTCCATATGCTTACCTGTACCCTGAATATTACCTATTCGCTAACCCTAACCCTAACCCTAAACCTAACCCTAACCCCAATCCTACACCTTACCCTAATCCGTACTGTAATCCTAACCCGTACCCTAATACTAATCCGTGCCCTGACACATACATGGACCATAACACTTTTCTGTAACCTCACCTGTACCCTAAACCCTACATTTCGCCAACACTAACCCTAGCCCTAAAGCTAAATCTAACTCCAACCCTACACCTTACCCTAAGACGTACACTAATCTTAACCCGTACACTAACACTGACCCATTCCCGCAAATGTATTTTGACCCTAAAACATTTCCGTACCCTCCCCTGTAACCTAAACCTTACCCGGTCGCTAACCCTAACCCTAGCTCTAAATCTAACCCTAACGCCAACCCTACATCTTACCCTAACCCATACCCTAATCCTAAACCGTACACTAACACTAACCATTGCCCTGAAACGTACCCTGACCCTAACACTTTTCCATACCTTCACCTGCACGCTAAACGTAATCATTAGGTAACACTAAGTATAGACTTAAACCTAACCCTAACACCAACCCTACTCCCTCTTCTAACCCGTACCCTATATTTAACCCCTACACTAACACTAACCCATGCCCTCACACGTACTTTGACACTAAAACGTCTCCATACATTCACATGTACCATAAGCCTTAACCGTTCACTAAACCTATCCCTAACCCTAACGCCAACCCTAACCATTACCCTAACCCATACCCTAATCCTAACCATACATTAACACTAACACGTTTCCTAACACATAACCTGACCCAAACGCTTTTCCGTACCCTCAACTGTACCCTAAAACTTACCCGTTCACTAACCCTAAGCCTAGCCCTAAACCTAACCCTAACCCCAACCCCACACCTTACCCTAAACTGTACGCTAATCCTGACACGTACACTAACACTAACAGGTGTCCTAACACATACCCTGACTCTAAAAGTTTTCCGTACCCTCACCTGTACCCTAAACCTTACTGGTTCACTAACCGTAACCCTAGCCCTAAACATAACGCTAACACCAACCCTACACCATACCCTAACCTGTACACTAATCTTGACCCGTACACCAAAATTATGCAATGCCATCACATGTACTTTGACACTAACACGTTTCTGTACACTAGTGTACCATAAAACTTACCTGTTCGCTAACTCTAACCCTAGCCCTAAACTTAACCCTAACGCCAACCCTACACATTACCCTAACACGTAACCTAATCCTAACCCATACACTAACACTACACGTGCCCTAACAAGTACCCTGACTGTAACAGTTTTCCGTACACTCACCTGTACCCTAAACCATACCGTTTGCTATCCTTAACCCTAGACATAAACGTAAAGCTAACGCCATCCCTAAACCTTACCCTAACGCGTACCCAATCCTAACAGGTACAATAACACTAATCCGTGCCTTAACACTTACCCTGACCCTAACGCTTTTCCATAACCACACCTGAACCCTAAACCTTACCATTCACTAACCCTAACCCTAGGTCTAAACCTAACCCTAAACCCAACCCCAACCCTACACCTAACCCTAACATGTACCCTAAACCTAATCCTTAAACTAACACTAAGCTGTGCCCTAACACGAACCCTGACCCTAACGCGTTTCCATACGCTCACCTGTACTCTAATGTTACCTATTCGCTAACCCTAACACTAGCCCTAAACCTAAACCTAACCCCAACCCTACACCTTACCCTAACCCATACCCTAATCATAACCCATACACTAACACTAACTCGTGCCCTAACACCTACCCTAACCCTACCCCTAACCCTAACCCTAACACTAACCCTAACACTAACCCTAAACTTTACCATTTGTTAACCATAACCCTAGCCCCAAACCTAAACCTAACTACAACCCTACTCCTTACCCTAACACGTACACTAATCTTAACCAGTACACTAACACTAACCCAATACCGCACATGTACTTTGACAAAAAGACATTTCCGTATGCTCAGCTGTAACCTAAACCTTACCCGTTCACTAAACTTAACCCTACCCCTAACACTAACCATCACGCCAACCCTACCAATTACCCTAACCCGTACCCTAATCCTAACCTGTAAACCCACACTAACCCCTGCCCTAACACGTACCCTGACCCTAACAATTTTCCGTAACCTCACCTGTACCCTACACCTTACCGTTCGCTAACCCTAACCCTAGCCCTAAGCCTAGACCAAACCCCAACCGTACACCTTACCCTAACCCGTATGCTAATCCTAAGCCATACACTAACACTGACACGTGTCCTAACACATACACTAACCCTAACACTTTTCTGTACCATCACCTGTACCCTAAACCTGACATTTCGCTAACCCTAACCCTAGCCATAAACATAACTCTCACACCAACCTCACAGCATACCCTAACCCGTACACTAAACTTAACCCGTACAAAAAAAACTAACCCATGCCCTCACATGTACTTTGATGGTAACACGTTTCTGTACGCTCCCATGTACCATAAACCATACCCGTTTGCTAACTCTAACCCTAACCATAACAACAACCCTACCCATTTCCCTAACCTGTACCCTAATCCTTACCCGTACACTAACACTAATCCATGCCCTAACACGTACCGTGACCCTAACACTTTTCCATACCCACTCCTGTACCCTAAATCTTACCATTCACTAACCCTAACCCTATGTCTAAACCTAACCCTAACCCCAAACCTACACCTAACCCTAACACGTACCCTAATCCGAATCCGTACACTAACACTAACCTGTGCCCTAACATGAACCCTGACCCTAACTCGTTTCCATAAGCTCACCTGTACCCTAAATGTTACCTATTCGCTAACCCTAACCCCAACCCTACACCTAAACATAACCCCAACCCTACACCTTTCCCTAACCCATACCCTAATCCTAACCCGTACACTAACACTAACCCGTGCCCTAACACGTACCCTGACCCTAACACTTTTCCGTATCCTCTCCAGTACCCTAAATCTTACCGTTCGCTAAACCTAGCCCTTTCCCTAAACATAATGGTAACACCAACCTTGCACCGTATCCTAACCCATACACTAATCTTACCCCGTACACCAAAATGAAGCAATGCCCTCACATGTACTTTGACACTAACACGTTTCCGTACCCTCCTGTGTACCGTAAACCTTACCTGTTCGCTAACACTAACCCTAGGTCTAAGTCTAACACTATCCACAACCCTACACAAAATCCTAACCCGTACCCTAATCCTAATCCGTACAATAACACTAACCTGTGCCCTAACACCAAGCCTGACCCTAACTCGTTTCCATATGCTTAACTGTACCCTGAATATTACCTATTCGCTAACCCTAACCCTAACCCTAAACCTAACCCTAACCCCAATCCTACACCTTACCCTAATCCGTACTGTAATCCTAACCCGTACCCTAATACTAATCCGTGCCCTGACACATACATGGACCATAACACTTTTCTGTAACCTCACCTGTACCCTAAACCCTACATTTCGCCAACACTAACCCTAGCCCTAAAGCTAAATCTAACTCCAACCCTACACCTTACCCTAAGACGTACACTAATCTTAACCCGTACACTAACACTGACCCATTCCCGCAAATGTATTTTGACCCTAAAACATTTCCGTACCCTCCCCTGTAACCTAAACCTTACCCGGTCGCTAACCCTAACCCTAGCTCTAAATCTAACCCTAACGCCAACCCTACATCTTACCCTAACCCATACCCTAATCCTAAACCGTACACTAACACTAACCAGTGCCCTGAAACGTACCCTGACCCTAACACTTTTCCATACCTTCACCTGCACGCTAAACGTAATCATTAGGTAACACTAAGTATAGACTTAAACCTAACCCTAACACCAACCCTACTCCCTCTTCTAACCCGTACCCTATATTTAACCCCTACACTAACACTAACCCATGCCCTCACACGTACTTTGACACTAAAACGTCTCCATACATTCACATGTACCATAAGCCTTAACCGTTCACTAAACCTATCCCTAACCCTAACGCCAACCCTAACCATTACCCTAACCCATACCCTAATCCTAACCATACATTAACACTAACACGTTTCCTAACACATAACCTGACCCAAACGCTTTTCCGTACCCTCAACTGTACCCTAAAACTTACCCGTTCACTAACCCTAAGCCTAGCCCTAAACCTAACCCTAACCCCAACCCCACACCTTACCCTAAACTGTACGCTAATCCTGACACGTACACTAACACTAACAGGTGTCCTAACACATACCCTGACTCTAAAAGTTTTCCGTACCCTCACCTGTACCCTAAACCTTACTGGTTCACTAACCGTAACCCTAGCCCTAAACATAACGCTAACACCAACCCTACACCATACCCTAACCTGTACACTAATCTTGACCCGTACACCAAAATTATGCAATGCCATCACATGTACTTTGACACTAACACGTTTCTGTACACTAGTGTACCATAAAACTTACCTGTTCGCTAACTCTAACCCTAGCCCTAAACTTAACCCTAACGCCAACCCTACACATTACCCTAACACGTAACCTAATCCTAACCCATACACTAACACTACACGTGCCCTAACAAGTACCCTGACTGTAACAGTTTTCCGTACACTCACCTGTACCCTAAACCATACCGTTTGCTATCCTTAACCCTAGACATAAACGTAAAGCTAACGCCATCCCTAAACCTTACCCTAACGCGTACCCAATCCTAACAGGTACAATAACACTAATCCGTGCCTTAACACTTACCCTGACCCTAACGCTTTTCCATACCCACACCTGAACCCTAAACCTTACCATTCACTAACCCTAACCCTAGGTCTAAACCTAACCCTAAACCCAACCCCAACCCTACACCTAACCCTAACATGTACCCTAATCCTAATCCTTAAACTAACACTAAGCTGTGCCCTAACACGAACCCTGACCCTAACGCGTTTCCATACGCTCACCTGTACTCTAATGTTACCTATTCGCTAACCCTAACACTAGCCCTAAACCTAAACCTAACCCCAACCCTACACCTTACCCTAACCCATACCCTAATCATAACCCATACACTAACACTAACTCGTGCCCTAACACCTACCCTAACCCTACCCCTAACCCTAACCCTAACACTAACCCTAACACTAACCCTAAACTTTACCATTTGTTAACCATAACCCTAGCCCCAAACCTAAACCTAACTACAACCCTACTCCTTACCCTAACACGTACACTAATCTTAACCAGTACACTAACACTAACCCAATACCGCACATGTACTTTGACAAAAAGACATTTCCGTATGCTCAGCTGTAACCTAAACCTTACCCGTTCACTAAACTTAACCCTACCCCTAACACTAACCATAACGCCAACCCTACCAATTACCCTAACCCGTACCCTAATCCTAACCTGTAAACCCACACTAACCCCTGCCCTAACACGTACCCTGACCCTAACAATTTTCCGTAACCTCACCTGTACCCTACACCTTACCGTTCGCTAACCCTAACCCTAGCCCTAAGCCTAGACCAAACACCAACCGTACACCTTACCCTAACCCGTATGCTAATCCTAAGCCATACACTAACACTGACACGTGTTCTAACACATACACTAACCCTAACACTTTTCTGTACCATCACCTGTACCCTAAACCTGACATTTCGCTAACCCTAACCCTAGCCATAAAGCTAACGCTAACCCCAACCCTAAACCTTACCCAAACCGTACCCTAATTCTAACCAGTATACTAATACTAAGCCATGTCCTGACACGTACCCTGACCCTAACACTTTTCCGTACCCTCACCTGTACCCTAAACCTTACCCATTCGCTAACCCTATCCCTAGCCCTAGCCCTAGCCCTAACACCAACCCCAACCCTACCCCTTACCCTAACCCGTACCCTAATCCCAACCCATACACTAACATTAACCCATGCCCTAACACGTACCCTGACCCTAACACTTTTCCGTATCCTCTCCTGTACCTTAAATCTTACCGTTCGCTAACCCTAACCCTAGCCCTAAACATAACTCTCACACCAACCTCACAGCATACCCTAACCCGTACACTAAACTTAACCCGTACAAAAAAAACTAACCCATGCCCTCACATGTACTTTGATGGTAACACGTTTCTGTACGCTCCCATGTACCATAAACCATACCCGTTTGCTAACTCTAACCCTAACCATAACAACAACCCTACCCATTTCCCTAACCTGTACCCTAATCCTTACCCGTACACTAACACTAATCCATGCCCTAACACGTACCGTGACCCTAACACTTTTCCATACCCACTCCTGTACCCTAAATCTTACCATTCACTAACCCTAACCCTATGTCTAAACCTAACCCTAACCCCAAACCTACACCTAACCCTAACACGTACCCTAATCCGAATCCGTACACTAACACTAACCTGTGCCCTAACATGAACCCTGACCCTAACTCGTTTCCATAAGCTCACCTGTACCCTAAATGTTACCTATTCGCTAACCCTAACCCCAACCCTACACCTAAACATAACCCCAACCCTACACCTTTCCCTAACCCATACCCTAATCCTAACCCGTACACTAACACTAACCCGTGCCCTAACACGTACCCTGACCCTAACACTTTTCCGTATCCTCTCCAGTACCCTAAATCTTACCGTTCGCTAAACCTAGCCCTTTCCCTAAACATAACGGTAACACCAACCTTGCACCGTATCCTAACCCATACACTAATCTTACCCCGTACACCAAAATGAAGCAATGCCCTCACATGTACTTTGACACTAACACGTTTCCGTACCCTCCTGTGTACCGTAAACCTTACCTGTTCGCTAACACTAACCCTAGGTCTAAGCCTAACACTATCCACAACCCTACACAAAATCCTAACCCGTACCCTAATCCTAATCCGTACAATAACACTAACCTGTGCCCTAACACCAAGCCTGACCCTAACTCGTTTCCATATGCTTACCTGTACCCTGAATATTACCTATTCGCTAACCCTAACCCTAACCCTAAACCTAACCCTAACCCCAATCCTACACCTTACCCTAATCCGTACTGTAATCCTAACCCGTACCCTAATACTAATCCGTGCCCTGACACATACATGGACCATAACACTTTTCTGTAACCTCACCTGTACCCTAAACCTTACATTTCGCCAACACTAACCCTAGCCCTAAAGCTAAATCTAACTCCAACCCTACACCTTACCCTAACACGTACACTAATCTTAACCCGTACACTAACACTGACCCATTCCCGCAAATGTATTTTGACCCTAAAACATTTCCGTACCCTCCCCTGTAACCTAAACCTTACCCGGTCGCTAACCCTAACCCTAGCTCTAAATCTAACCCTAACGCCAACCCTACATCTTACCCTAACCCATACCCTAATCCTAAACCGTACACTAACACTAACCAGTGCCCTGAAACGTACCCTGACCCTAACACTTTTCCATACCTTCACCTGCACGCTAAACGTAATCATTAGGTAACACTAAGTATAGACTTAAACCTAACCCTAACACCAACCCTACTCCCTCTTCTAACCCGTACCCTATATTTAACCCCTACACTAACACTAACCCATGCCCTCACAAGTACTTTGACACTAAAACGTCTCCATACATTCACATGTACCATAAGCCTTAACCGTTCACTAAACCTATCCCTAACCCTAACGCCAACCCTAACCATTACCCTAACCCATACCCTAATCCTAACCATACATTAACACTAACACGTTTCCTAACACATAACCTGACCCAAACGCTTTTCCGTACCCTCAACTGTACCCTAAAACTTACCCGTTCACTAACCCTAAGCCTAGCCCTAAACCTAACCCTAACCCCAACCCCACACCTTACCCTAAACTGTACGCTAATCCTGACACGTACACTAACACTAACAGGTGTCCTAACACATACCCTGACTCTAAAAGTTTTCCGTACCCTCACCTGTACCCTAAACCTTACTGGTTCACTAACCGTAACCCTAGCCCTAAACATAACGCTAACACCAACCCTACACCATACCCTAACCTGTACACTAATCTTGACCCGTACACCAAAATTATGCAATGCCATCACATGTACTTTGACACTAACACGTTTCTGTACACTAGTGTACCATAAAACTTACCTGTTCGCTAACTCTAACCCTAGCCCTAAACTTAACCCTAACGCCAACCCTACACATTACCCTAACACGTAACCTAATCCTAACCCATACACTAACACTACACGTGCCCTAACAAGTACCCTGACTGTAACAGTTTTCCGTACACTCACCTGTACCCTAAACCATACCGTTTGCTATCCTTAACCCTAGACATAAACGTAAAGCTAACGCCATCCCTAAACCTTACCCTAACGCGTACCCAATCCTAACAGGTACAATAACACTAATCCGTGCCTTAACACTTACCCTGACCCTAACGCTTTTCCATACCCACACCTGAACCCTAAACCTTACCATTCACTAACCCTAACCCTAGGTCTAAACCTAACCCTAAACCCAACCCCAACCCTACACCTAACCCTAACATGTACCCTAATCCTAATCCTTAAACTAACACTAAGCTGTGCCCTAACACGAACCCTGACCCTAACGCGTTTCCATACGCTCACCTGTACTCTAATGTTACCTATTCGCTAACCCTAACACTAGCCCTAAACCTAAACCTAACCCCAACCCTACACCTTACCCTAACCCATACCCTAATCATAACCCATACACTAACACTAACTCGTGCCCTAACACCTACCCTAACCCTACCCCTAACCCTAACCCTAACACTAACCCTAACACTAACCCTAAACTTTACCATTTGTTAACCATAACCCTAGCCCCAAACCTAAACCTAACTACAACCCTACTCCTTACCCTAACACGTACACTAATCTTAACCAGTACACTAACACTAACCCAATACCGCACATGTACTTTGACAAAAAGACATTTCCGTATGCTCAGCTGTAACCTAAACCTTACCCGTTCACTAAACTTAACCCTACCCCTAACACTAACCATAACGCCAACCCTACCAATTACCCTAACCCGTACCCTAATCCTAACCTGTAAACCCACACTAACCCCTGCCCTAACACGTACCCTGACCCTAACAATTTTCCGTAACCTCACCTGTACCCTACACCTTACCGTTCGCTAACCCTAACCCTAGCCCTAAGCCTAGACCAAACCCCAACCGTACACCTTACCCTAACCCGTATGCTAATCCTAAGCCATACACTAACACTGACACGTGTCCTAACACATACACTAACCCTAACACTTTTCTGTACCATCACCTGTACCCTAAACCTGACATTTCGCTAACCCTAACCCTAGCCATAAAGCTAACCCTAACCCCAACCCTAAACCTTACCCAAACCGTACCCTAATTCTAACCAGTATACTAATACTAAGCCATGTCCTGACACGTACCCTGACCCTAACACTTTTCCGTACCCTCACCTGTACCCTAAACCTTACCCATTCGCTAACCCTATCCCTAGCCCTAGCCCTAGCCCTAACACCAACCCCAACCCTACCCCTTACCCTAACCCGTACCCTAATCCCGACCCATACACTAACATTATCCCATGCCCTAACACGTACCCTGACCCTAACACTTTTCCGTATCCTCTCCTGTACCTTAAATCTTACCGTTCGCTAACCCTAACCCTAGCCCTAAACATAACTCTCACACCAACCTCACAGCATACCCTAACCCGTACACTAAACTTAACCCGTACAAAAAAAACTAACCCATGCCCTCACATGTACTTTGATGGTAACACGTTTCTGTACGCTCCCATGTACCATAAACCATACCCGTTTGCTAACTCTAACCCTAACCATAACAACAACCCTACCCATTTCCGTTTGCTAACTCTAACCCTAACCATAACAACAACCCTACCCATTTCCCTAACCTGTACCCTAATCCTTACCCGTACACTAACACTAATCCATGCCCTAACACGTACCGTGACCCTAACACTTTTCCATACCCACTCCTGTACCCTAAATCTTACCATTCACTAACCCTAACCCTATGTCTAAACCTAAACCGAACCCCAAACCTACACCTAACCCTAACACGTACCCTAATCCGAATCCGTACACTAACACTAACCTGTGCCCTAACATGAACCCTGACCCTAACTTGTTTCCATAAGCTCACCTGTACCCTAAATGTTACCTATTCGCTAACCCTAACCCCAACCCTACACCTAAACATAACCCCAACCCTACACCTTTCCCTAACCCATACCCTAATCCTAACCCGTACACTAACACTAACCCGTGCCCTAACACGTACCCTGACCCTAACACTTTTCCGTATCCTCTCCAGTACCCTAAATCTTACCGTTCGCTAAACCTAGCCCTTTCCCTAAACATAATGGTAACACCAACCTTGCACCGTATCCTAACCCATACACTAATCTTACCCCGTACACCAAAATGAAGCAATGCCCTCACATGTACTTTGACACTAACACGTTTCCGTACCCTCCTGTGTACCGTAAACCTTACCTGTTCGCTAACACTAACCCTAGGTCTAAGTCTAACACTATCCACAACCCTACACAAAATCCTAACCCGTACCCTAATCCTAATCCGTACAATAACACTAACCTGTGCCCTAACACCAAGCCTGACCCTAACTCGTTTCCATATGCTTACCTGTACCCTGAATATTACCTATTCGCTAACCCTAACCCTAACCCTAAACCTAACCCTAACCCCAATCCTACACCTTACCCTAATCCGTACTGTAATCCTAACCTGTACCCTAATACTAATCCGTGCCCTGACACATACATGGACCATAACACTTTTCTGTAACCTCACCTGTACCCTAAACCCTACATTTCGCCAACACTAACCCTAGCCCTAAAGCTAAATCTAACTCCAACCCTACACCTTACCCTAAGACGTACACTAATCTTAACCCGTACACTAACACTGACCCATTCCCGCAAATGTATTTTGACCCTAAAACATTTCCGTACCCTCCCCTGTAACCTAAACCTTACCCGGTCGCTAACCCTAACCCTAGCTCTAAATCTAACCCTAACGCCAACCCTACATCTTACCCTAACCCATACCCTAATCCTAAACCGTACACTAACACTAACCAGTGCCCTGAAACGTACCCTGACCCTAACACTTTTCCATACCTTCACCTGCACGCTAAACGTAATCATTAGGTAACACTAAGTATAGACTTAAACCTAACCCTAACACCAACCCTACTCCCTCTTCTAACCCGTACCCTATATTTAACCCCTACACTAACACTAACCCATGCCCTCACACGTACTTTGACACTAAAACGTCTCCATACATTCACATGTACCATAAGCCTTAACCGTTCACTAAACCTATCCCTAACCCTAACGCCAACCCTAACCATTACCCTAACCCATACCCTAATCCTAACCATACATTAACACTAACACGTTTCCTAACACATAACCTGACCCAAACGCTTTTCCGTACCCTCAACTGTACCCTAAAACTTACCCGTTCACTAACCCTAAGCCTAGCCCTAAACCTAACCCTAACCCCAACCCCACACCTTACCCTAAACTGTACGCTAATCCTGACACGTACACTAACACTAACAGGTGTCCTAACACATACCCTGACTCTAAAAGTTTTCCGTACCCTCACCTGTACCCTAAACCTTACTGGTTCACTAACCGTAACCCTAGCCCTAAACATAACGCTAACACCAACCCTACACCATACCCTAACCTGTACACTAATCTTGACCCGTACACCAAAATTATGCAATGCCATCACATGTACTTTGACACTAACACGTTTCTGTACACTAGTGTACCATAAAACTTACCTGTTCGCTAACTCTAACCCTAGCCCTAAACTTAACCCTAACGCCAACCCTACACATTACCCTAACACGTAACCTAATCCTAACCCATACACTAACACTACACGTGCCCTAACAAGTACCCTGACTGTAACAGTTTTCCGTACACTCACCTGTACCCTAAACCATACCGTTTGCTATCCTTAACCCTAGACATAAACGTAAAGCTAACGCCATCCCTAAACCTTACCCTAACGCGTACCCAATCCTAACAGGTACAATAACACTAATCCGTGCCTTAACACTTACCCTGACCCTAACGCTTTTCCATACCCACACCTGAACCCTAAACCTTACCATTCACTAACCCTAACCCTAGGTCTAAACCTAACCCTAAACCCAACCCCAACCCTACACCTAACCCTAACATGTACCCTAATCCTAATCCTTAAACTAACACTAAGCTGTGCCCTAACACGAACCCTGACCCTAACGCGTTTCCATACGCTCACCTGTACTCTAATGTTACCTATTCGCTAACCCTAACACTAGCCCTAAACCTAAACCTAACCCCAACCCTACACCTTACCCTAACCCATACCCTAATCATAACCCATACACTAACACTAACTCGTGCCCTAACACCTACCCTAACCCTACCCCTAACCCTAACCCTAACACTAACCCTAACACTAACCCTAAACTTTACCATTTGTTAACCATAACCCTAGCCCCAAACCTAAACCTAACTACAACCCTACTCCTTACCCTAACACGTACACTAATCTTAACCAGTACACTAACACTAACCCAATACCGCACATGTACTTTGACAAAAAGACATTTCCGTATGCTCAGCTGTAACCTAAACCTTACCCGTTCACTAAACTTAACCCTACCCCTAACACTAACCATAACGCCAACCCTACCAATTACCCTAACCCGTACCCTAATCCTAACCTGTAAACCCACACTAACCCCTGCCCTAACACGTACCCTGACCCTAACAATTTTCCGTAACCTCACCTGTACCCTACACCTTACCGTTCGCTAACCCTAACCCTAGCCCTAAGCCTAGACCAAACCCCAACCGTACACCTTACCCTAACCCGTATGCTAATCCTAAGCCATACACTAACACTGACACGTGTCCTAACACATACACTAACCCTAACACTTTTCTGTACCATCACCTGTACCCTAAACCTGACATTTCGCTAACCCTAACCCTAGCCATAAAGCTAACCCTAACCCCAACCCTAAACCTTACCCAAACCGTACCCTAATTCTAACCAGTATACTAATACTAAGCCATGTCCTGACACGTACCCTGACCCTAACACTTTTCCGTACCCTCACCTGTACCCTAAACCTTACCCATTCGCTAACCCTATCCCTAGCCCTAGCCCTAGCCCTAACACCAACCCCAACCCTACCCCTTACCCTAACCCGTACCCTAATCCCGACCCATACACTAACATTATCCCATGCCCTAACACGTACCCTGACCCTAACACTTTTCCGTATCCTCTCCTGTACCTTAAATCTTACCGTTCGCTAACCCTAACCCTAGCCCTAAACATAACTCTCACACCAACCTCACAGCATACCCTAACCCGTACACTAAACTTAACCCGTACAAAAAAAACTAACCCATGCCCTCACATGTACTTTGATGGTAACACGTTTCTGTACGCTCCCATGTACCATAAACCATACCCGTTTGCTAACTCTAACCCTAACCATAACAACAACCCTACCCATTTCCGTTTGCTAACTCTAACCCTAACCATAACAACAACCCTACCCATTTCCCTAACCTGTACCCTAATCCTTACCCGTACACTAACACTAATCCATGCCCTAACACGTACCGTGACCCTAACACTTTTCCATACCCACTCCTGTACCCTAAATCTTACCATTCACTAACCCTAACCCTATGTCTAAACCTAAACCGAACCCCAAACCTACACCTAACCCTAACACGTACCCTAATCCGAATCCGTACACTAACACTAACCTGTGCCCTAACATGAACCCTGACCCTAACTTGTTTCCATAAGCTCACCTGTACCCTAAATGTTACCTATTCGCTAACCCTAACCCCAACCCTACACCTAAACATAACCCCAACCCTACACCTTTCCCTAACCCATACCCTAATCCTAACCCGTACACTAACACTAACCCGTGCCCTAACACGTACCCTGACCCTAACACTTTTCCGTATCCTCTCCAGTACCCTAAATCTTACCGTTCGCTAAACCTAGCCCTTTCCCTAAACATAATGGTAACACCAACCTTGCACCGTATCCTAACCCATACACTAATCTTACCCCGTACACCAAAATGAAGCAATGCCCTCACATGTACTTTGACACTAACACGTTTCCGTACCCTCCTGTGTACCGTAAACCTTACCTGTTCGCTAACACTAACCCTAGGTCTAAGTCTAACACTATCCACAACCCTACACAAAATCCTAACCCGTACCCTAATCCTAATCCGTACAATAACACTAACCTGTGCCCTAACACCAAGCCTGACCCTAACTCGTTTCCATATGCTTACCTGTACCCTGAATATTACCTATTCGCTAACCCTAACCCTAACCCTAAACCTAACCCTAACCCCAATCCTACACCTTACCCTAATCCGTACTGTAATCCTAACCTGTACCCTAATACTAATCCGTGCCCTGACACATACATGGACCATAACACTTTTCTGTAACCTCACCTGTACCCTAAACCCTACATTTCGCCAACACTAACCCTAGCCCTAAAGCTAAATCTAACTCCAACCCTACACCTTACCCTAAGACGTACACTAATCTTAACCCGTACACTAACACTGACCCATTCCCGCAAATGTATTTTGACCCTAAAACATTTCCGTACCCTCCCCTGTAACCTAAACCTTACCCGGTCGCTAACCCTAACCCTAGCTCTAAATCTAACCCTAACGCCAACCCTACATCTTACCCTAACCCATACCCTAATCCTAAACCGTACACTAACACTAACCAGTGCCCTGAAACGTACCCTGACCCTAACACTTTTCCATACCTTCACCTGCACGCTAAACGTAATCATTAGGTAACACTAAGTATAGACTTAAACCTAACCCTAACACCAACCCTACTCCCTCTTCTAACCCGTACCCTATATTTAACCCCTACACTAACACTAACCCATGCCCTCACACGTACTTTGACACTAAAACGTCTCCATACATTCACATGTACCATAAGCCTTAACCGTTCACTAAACCTATCCCTAACCCTAACGCCAACCCTAACCATTACCCTAACCCATACCCTAATCCTAACCATACATTAACACTAACACGTTTCCTAACACATAACCTGACCCAAACGCTTTTCCGTACCCTCAACTGTACCCTAAAACTTACCCGTTCACTAACCCTAAGCCTAGCCCTAAACCTAACCCTAACCCCAACCCCACACCTTACCCTAAACTGTACGCTAATCCTGACACGTACACTAACACTAACAGGTGTCCTAACACATACCCTGACTCTAAAAGTTTTCCGTACCCTCACCTGTACCCTAAACCTTACTGGTTCACTAACCGTAACCCTAGCCCTAAACATAACGCTAACACCAACCCTACACCATACCCTAACCTGTACACTAATCTTGACCCGTACACCAAAATTATGCAATGCCATCACATGTACTTTGACACTAACACGTTTCTGTACACTAGTGTACCATAAAACTTACCTGTTCGCTAACTCTAACCCTAGCCCTAAACTTAACCCTAACGCCAACCCTACACATTACCCTAACACGTAACCTAATCCTAACCCATACACTAACACTACACGTGCCCTAACAAGTACCCTGACTGTAACAGTTTTCCGTACACTCACCTGTACCCTAAACCATACCGTTTGCTATCCTTAACCCTAGACATAAACGTAAAGCTAACGCCATCCCTAAACCTTACCCTAACGCGTACCCAATCCTAACAGGTACAATAACACTAATCCGTGCCTTAACACTTACCCTGACCCTAACGCTTTTCCATACCCACACCTGAACCCTAAACCTTACCATTCACTAACCCTAACCCTAGGTCTAAACCTAACCCTAAACCCAACCCCAACCCTACACCTAACCCTAACATGTACCCTAATCCTAATCCTTAAACTAACACTAAGCTGTGCCCTAACACGAACCCTGACCCTAACGCGTTTCCATACGCTCACCTGTACTCTAATGTTACCTATTCGCTAACCCTAACACTAGCCCTAAACCTAAACCTAACCCCAACCCTACACCTTACCCTAACCCATACCCTAATCATAACCCATACACTAACACTAACTCGTGCCCTAACACCTACCCTAACCCTACCCCTAACCCTAACCCTAACACTAACCCTAACACTAACCCTAAACTTTACCATTTGTTAACCATAACCCTAGCCCCAAACCTAAACCTAACTACAACCCTACTCCTTACCCTAACACGTACACTAATCTTAACCAGTACACTAACACTAACCCAATACCGCACATGTACTTTGACAAAAAGACATTTCCGTATGCTCAGCTGTAACCTAAACCTTACCCGTTCACTAAACTTAACCCTACCCCTAACACTAACCATAACGCCAACCCTACCAATTACCCTAACCCGTACCCTAATCCTAACCTGTAAACCCACACTAACCCCTGCCCTAACACGTACCCTGACCCTAACAATTTTCCGTAACCTCACCTGTACCCTACACCTTACCGTTCGCTAACCCTAACCCTAGCCCTAAGCCTAGACCAAACCCCAACCGTACACCTTACCCTAACCCGTATGCTAATCCTAAGCCATACACTAACACTGACACGTGTCCTAACACATACACTAACCCTAACACTTTTCTGTACCATCACCTGTACCCTAAACCTGACATTTCGCTAACCCTAACCCTAGCCATAAAGCTAACCCTAACCCCAACCCTAAACCTTACCCAAACCGTACCCTACTTCTAACCAGTATACTAATACTAAGCCATGTCCTGACACGTACCCTGACCCTAACACTTTTCCGTACCCTCACCTGTACCCTAAACCTTACCCATTCGCTAACCCTATCCCTAGCCCTAGCCCTAGCCCTAACACCAACCCCAACCCTACCCCTTACCCTAACCCGTACCCTAATCCCGACCCATACACTAACATTAACCCATGCCCTAACACGTACCCTGACCCTAACACTTTTCCGTATCCTCTCCTGTACCTTAAATCTTACCGTTCGCTAACCCTAACCCTAGCCCTAAACATAACTCTCACACCAACCTCACAGCATACCCTAACCCGTACACTAAACTTAACCCGTACAAAAAAAACTAACCCATGCCCTCACATGTACTTTGATGGTAACACGTTTCTGTACGCTCCCATGTACCATAAACCATACCCGTTTGCTAACTCTAACCCTAACCATAACAACAACCCTACCCATTTCCCTAACCTGTACCCTAATCCTTACCCGTACACTAACACTAATCCATGCCCTAACACGTACCGTGACCCTAACACTTTTCCATACCCACTCCTGTACCCTAAATCTTACCATTCACTAACCCTAACCCTATGTCTAAACCTAACCCTAACCCCAAACCTACACCTAACCCTAACACGTACCCTAATCCGAATCCGTACACTAACACTAACCTGTGCCCTAACATGAACCCTGACCCTAACTCGTTTCCATAAGCTCACCTGTACCCTAAATGTTACCTATTCGCTAACCCTAACCCCAACCCTACACCTAAACATAACCCCAACCCTACACCTTTCCCTAACCCATACCCTAATCCTAACCCGTACACTAACACTAACCCGTGCCCTAACACGTACCCTGACCCTAACACTTTTCCGTATCCTCTCCAGTACCCTAAATCTTACCGTTCGCTAAACCTAGCCCTTTCCCTAAACATAATGGTAACACCAACCTTGCACCGTATCCTAACCCATACACTAATCTTACCCCGTACACCAAAATGAAGCAATGCCCTCACATGTACTTTGACACTAACACGTTTCCGTACCCTCCTGTGTACCGTAAACCTTACCTGTTCGCTAACACTAACCCTAGGTCTAAGTCTAACACTATCCACAACCCTACACAAAATCCTAACCCGTACCCTAATCCTAATCCGTACAATAACACTAACCTGTGCCCTAACACCAAGCCTGACCCTAACTCGTTTCCATATGCTTACCTGTACCCTGAATATTACCTATTCGCTAACCCTAACCCTAACCCTAAACCTAACCCTAACCCCAATCCTACACCTTACCCTAATCCGTACTGTAATCCTAACCCGTACCCTAATACTAATCCGTGCCCTGACACATACATGGACCATAACACTTTTCTGTAACCTCACCTGTACCCTAAACCCTACATTTCGCCAACACTAACCCTAGCCCTAAAGCTAAATCTAACTCCAACCCTACACCTTACCCTAAGACGTACACTAATCTTAACCCGTACACTAACACTGACCCATTCCCGCAAATGTATTTTGACCCTAAAACATTTCCGTACCCTCCCCTGTAACCTAAACCTTACCCGGTCGCTAACCCTAACCCTAGCTCTAAATCTAACCCTAACGCCAACCCTACATCTTACCCTAACCCATACCCTAATCCTAAACCGTACACTAACACTAACCAGTGCCCTGAAACGTACCCTGACCCTAACACTTTTCCATACCTTCACCTGCACGCTAAACGTAATCATTAGGTAACACTAAGTATAGACATAAACCTAACCCTAACACCAACCCTACTCCCTCTTCTAACCCGTACCCTATATTTAACCCCTACACTAACACTAACCCATGCCCTCACACGTACTTTGACACTAAAACGTCTCCATACATTCACATGTACCATAAGCCTTAACCGTTCACTAAACCTATCCCTAACCCTAACGCCAACCCTAACCATTACCCTAACCCATACCCTAATCCTAACCATATATTAACACTAACACGTTTCCTAACACATAACCTGACCCAAACGCTTTTCCGTACCCTCAACTGTACCCTAAAACTTACCCGTTCACTAACCCTAAGCCTAGCCCTAAACCTAACCCTAACCCCAACCCCACACCTTACCCTAAACTGTACGCTAATCCTGACACGTACACTAACACTAACAGGTGTCCTAACACATACCCTGACTCTAAAAGTTTTCCGTACCCTCACCTGTACCCTAAACCTTACTGGTTCACTAACCGTAACCCTAGCCCTAAACATAACGCTAACACCAACCCTACACCATACCCTAACCTGTACACTAATCTTGACCCGTACACCAAAATTATGCAATGCCATCACATGTACTTTGACACTAACACGTTTCTGTACACTAGTGTACCATAAAACTTACCTGTTCGCTAACTCTAACCCTAGCCCTAAACTTAACCCTAACGCCAACCCTACACATTACCCTAACACGTAACCTAATCCTAACCCATACACTAACACTACACGTGCCCTAACAAGTACCCTGACTGTAACAGTTTTCCGTACACTCACCTGTACCCTAAACCATACCGTTTGCTATCCTTAACCCTAGACATAAACGTAAAGCTAACGCCATCCCTAAACCTTACCCTAACGCGTACCCAATCCTAACAGGTACAATAACACTAATCCGTGCCTTAACACTTACCCTGACCCTAACGCTTTTCCATACCCACACCTGAACCCTAAACCTTACCATTCACTAACCCTAACCCTAGGTCTAAACCTAACCCTAAACCCAACCCCAACCCTACACCTAACCCTAACATGTACCCTAATCCTAATCCTTAAACTAACACTAAGCTGTGCCCTAACACGAACCCTGACCCTAACGCGTTTCCATACGCTCACCTGTACTCTAATGTTACCTATTCGCTAACCCTAACACTAGCCCTAAACCTAAACCTAACCCCAACCCTACACCTTACCCTAACCCATACCCTAATCATAACCCATACACTAACACTAACTCGTGCCCTAACACCTACCCTAACCCTACCCCTAACCCTAACCCTAACACTAACCCTAACACTAACCCTAAACTTTACCATTTGTTAACCATAACCCTAGCCCCAAACCTAAACCTAACTACAACCCTACTCCTTACCCTAACACGTACACTAATCTTAACCAGTACACTAACACTAACCCAATACCGCACATGTACTTTGACAAAAAGACATTTCCGTATGCTCAGCTGTAACCTAAACCTTACCCGTTCACTAAACTTAACCCTACCCCTAACACTAACCATAACGCCAACCCTACCAATTACCCTAACCCGTACCCTAATCCTAACCTGTAAACCCACACTAACCCCTGCCCTAACACGTACCCTGACCCTAACAATTTTCCGTAACCTCACCTGTACCCTACACCTTACCGTTCGCTAACCCTAACCCTAGCCCTAAGCCTAGACCAAACAACAACCGTACACCTTACCCTAACCCGTATGCTAATCCTAAGCCATACACTAACACTGACACGTGTCCTAACACATACACTAACCCTAACACTTTTCTGTACCATCACCTGTACCCTAAACCTGACATTTCGCTAACCCTAACCCTAGCCATAAAGCTAACGCTAACCCCAACCCTAAACCTTACCCAAACCATACCCTAATTCTAACCAGTATACTAATACTAAGCCATGTCCTGACACGTACCATGACCCTAACACTTTTCCGTACCCTCACCTGTACCCTAAACCTTACCCATTCGCTAACCCTATCCCTAGCCCTAGCCCTAGCCCTAACACCAACCCCAACCCTACCCCTTACCCTAACCCGTACCCTAATCCCAACCCATACACTAACATTAACCCATGCCCTAACACGTACCCTGACCCTAACACTTTTCCGTATCCTCTCCTGTACCTTAAATCTTACCGTTCGCTAACCCTAACCCTAGCCCTAAACATAACTCTCACACCAACCTCACAGCATACCCTAACCCGTACACTAAACTTAACCCGTACAAAAAAAACTAACCCATGCCCTCACATGTACTTTGATGGTAACACGTTTCTGTACGCTCCCATGTACCATAAACCATACCCGTTTGCTAACTCTAACCCTAACCATAACAACAACCCTACCCATTTCCCTAACCTGTACCCTAATCCTTACCCGTACACTAACACTAATCCATGCCCTAACACGTACCGTGACCCTAACACTTTTCCATACCCACTCCTGTACCCTAAATCTTACCATTCACTAACCCTAACCCTATGTCTAAACCTAACCCTAACCCCAAACCTACACCTAACCCTAACACGTACCCTAATCCGAATCCGTACACTAACACTAACCTGTGCCCTAACATGAACCCTGACCCTAACTCGTTTCCATAAGCTCACCTGTACCCTAAATGTTACCTATTCGCTAACCCTAACCCCAACCCTACACCTAAACATAACCCCAACCCTACACCTTTCCCTAACCCATACCCTAATCCTAACCCGTACACTAACACTAACCCGTGCCCTAACACGTACCCTGACCCTAACACTTTTCCGTATCCTCTCCAGTACCCTAAATCTTACCGTTCGCTAAACCTAGCCCTTTCCCTAAACATAATGGTAACACCAACCTTGCACCGTATCCTAACCCATACACTAATCTTACCCCGTACACCAAAATGAAGCAATGCCCTCACATGTACTTTGACACTAACACGTTTCCGTACCCTCCTGTGTACCGTAAACCTTACCTGTTCGCTAACACTAACCCTAGGTCTAAGCCTAACACTATCCACAACCCTACACAAAATCCTAACCCGTACCCTAATCCTAATCCGTACAATAACACTAACCTGTGCCCTAACACCAAGCCTGACCCTAACTCGTTTCCATATGCTTACCTGTACCCTGAATATTACCTATTCGCTAACCCTAACCCTAACCCTAAACCTAACCCTAACCCCAATCCTACACCTTACCCTAATCCGTACTGTAATCCTAACCCGTACCCTAATACTAATCCGTGCCCTGACACATACATGGACCATAACACTTTTCTGTAACCTCACCTGTACCCTAAACCTTACATTTCGCCAACACTAACCCTAGCCCTAAAGCTAAATCTAACTCCAACCCTACACCTTACCCTAAGACGTACACTAATCTTAACCCGTACACTAACACTGACCCATTCCCGCAAATGTATTTTGACCCTAAAACATTTCCGTACCCTCCCCTGTAACCTAAACCTTACCCGGTCGCTAACCCTAACCCTAGCTCTAAATCTAACCCTAACGCCAACCCTACATCTTACCCTAACCCATACCCTAATCCTAAACCGTACACTAACACTAACCAGTGCCCTGAAACGTACCCTGACCCTAACACTTTTCCATACCTTCACCTGCACGCTAAACGTAATCATTAGGTAACACTAAGTATAGACTTAAACCTAACCCTAACACCAACCCTACTCCCTCTTCTAACCCGTACCCTATATTTAACCCCTACACTAACACTAACCCATGCCCTCACACGTACTTTGACACTAAAACGTCTCCATACATTCACATGTACCATAAGCCTTAACCGTTCACTAAACCTATCCCTAACCCTAACGCCAACCCTAACCATTACCCTAACCCATACCCTAATCCTAACCATACATTAACACTAACACGTTTCCTAACACATAACCTGACCCAAACGCTTTTCCGTACCCTCAACTGTACCCTAAAACTTACCCGTTCACTAACCCTAAGCCTAGCCCTAAACCTAACCCTAACCCCAACCCCACACCTTACCCTAAACTGTACGCTAATCCTGACACGTACACTAACACTAACAGGTGTCCTAACACATACCCTGACTCTAAAAGTTTTCCGTACCCTCACCTGTACCCTAAACCTTACTGGTTCACTAACCGTAACCCTAGCCCTAAACATAACGCTAACACCAACCCTACACCATACCCTAACCTGTACACTAATCTTGACCTGTACACCAAAATTATGCAATGCCATCACATGTACTTTGACACTAACACGTTTCTGTACACTAGTGTACCATAAAACTTACCTGTTCGCTAACTCTAACCCTAGCCCTAAACTTAACCCTAACGCCAACCCTACACATTACCCTAACACGTAACCTAATCCTAACCCATACACTAACACTACACGTGCCCTAACAAGTACCCTGACTGTAACAGTTTTCCGTACACTCACCTGTACCCTAAACCATACCGTTTGCTATCCTTAACCCTAGACATAAACGTAAAGCTAACGCCATCCCTAAACCTTACCCGAACGCGTACCCAATCCTAACAGGTACAATAACACTAATCCGTGCCTTAACACTTACCCTGACCCTAACGCTTTTCCATACCCACACCTGAACCCTAAACCTTACCATTCACTAACCCTAACCCTAGGTCTAAACCTAACCCTAAACCCAACCCCAACCCTACACCTAACCCTAACATGTACCCTAATCCTAATCCTTAAACTAACACTAAGCTGTGCCCTAACACGAACCCTGACCCTAACGCGTTTCCATACGCTCACCTGTACTCTAATGTTACCTATTCGCTAACCCTAACACTAGCCCTAAACCTAAACCTAACCCCAACCCTACACCTTACCCTAACCCATACCCTAATCATAACCCATACACTAACACTAACTCGTGCCCTAACACCTACCCTAACCCTACCCCTAACCCTAACCCTAACACTAACCCTAACACTAACCCTAAACTTTACCATTTGTTAACCATAACCCTAGCCCCAAACCTAAACCTAACTACAACCCTACTCCTTACCCTAACACGTACACTAATCTTAACCAGTACACTAACACTAACCCAATACCGCACATGTACTTTGACAAAAAGACATTTCCGTATGCTCAGCTGTAACCTAAACCTTACCCGTTCACTAAACTTAACCCTACCCCTAACACTAACCATAACGCCAACCCTACCAATTACCCTAACCCGTACCCTAATCCTAACCTGTAAACCCACACTAACCCCTGCCCTAACACGTACCCTGACCCTAACAATTTTCCGTAACCTCACCTGTACCCTACACCTTACCGTTCGCTAACCCTAACCCTAGCCCTAAGCCTAGACCAAACCCCAACCGTACACCTTACCCTAACCCGTATGCTAATCCTAAGCCATACACTAACACTGACACGTGTCCTAACACATACACTAACCCTAACACTTTTCTGTACCATCACCTGTACCCTAAACCTGACATTTCGCTAACCCTAACCCTAGCCATAAAGCTAACCCTAACCCCAACCCTAAACCTTACCCAAACCGTACCCTAATTCTAACCAGTATACTAATACTAAGCCATGTCCTGACACGTACCCTGACCCTAACACTTTTCCGTACCCTCACCTGTACCCTAAACCTTACCCATTCGCTAACCCTATCCCTAGCCCTAGCCCTAGCCCTAACACCAACCCCAACCCTACCCCTTACCCTAACCCGTACCCTAATCCCAACCCATACACTAACATTAACCCATGCCCTAACACGTACCCTGACCCTAACACTTTTCCGTATCCTCTCCTGTACCTTAAATCTTACCGTTCGCTAACCCTAACCCTAGCCCTAAACATAACTCTCACACCAACCTCACAGCATACCCTAACCCGTACACTAAACTTAACCCATACAAAAAAACCTAACCCATGCCCTCACATGTACTTTGATGGTAACACGTTTCTGTACGCTCCCATGTACCATAAACCATACCCGTTTGCTAACTCTAACCCTAACCATAACAACAACCCTACCCATTTCCCTAACCTGTACCCTAATCCTTACCCGTACACTAACACTAACCCGTGCCCTAACACGTACCCTGACCCTAACACTTTTCCGTATCCTCTCCAGTACCCTAAATCTTACCGTTCGCTAAACCTAGCCCTTTCCCTAAACATAATGGTAACACCAACCTTGCACCGTATCCTAACCCATACACTAATCTTACCCCGTACACCAAAATGAAGCAATGCCCTCACATGTACTTTGACACTAACACGTTTCCGTACCCTCCTGTGTACCGTAAACCTTACCTGTTCGCTAACACTAACCCTAGGTCTAAGTCTAACACTATCCACAACCCTACACAAAATCCTAACCCGTACCCTAATCCTAATCCGTACAATAACACTAACCTGTGCCCTAACACCAAGCCTGACCCTAACTCGTTTCCATATGCTTACCTGTACCCTGAATATTACCTATTCGCTAACCCTAACCCTAACCCTAAACCTAACCCTAACCCCAATCCTACACCTTACCCTAATCCGTACTGTAATCCTAACCCGTACCCTAATACTAATCCGTGCCCTGACACATACATGGACCATAACACTTTTCTGTAACCTCACCTGTACCCTAAACCCTACATTTCGCCAACACTAACCCTAGCCCTAAAGCTAAATCTAACTCCAACCCTACACCTTACCCTAAGACGTACACTAATCTTAACCCGTACACTAACACTGACCCATTCCCGCAAATGTATTTTGACCCTAAAACATTTCCGTACCCTCCCCTGTAACCTAAACCTTACCCGGTCGCTAACCCTAACCCTAGCTCTAAATCTAACCCTAACGCCAACCCTACATCTTACCCTAACCCATACCCTAATCCTAAACCGTACACTAACACTAACCAGTGCCCTGAAACGTACCCTGACCCTAACACTTTTCCATACCTTCACCTGCACGCTAAACGTAATCATTAGGTAACACTAAGTATAGACATAAACCTAACCCTAACACCAACCCTACTCCCTCTTCTAACCCGTACCCTATATTTAACCCCTACACTAACACTAACCCATGCCCTCACACGTACTTTGACACTAAAACGTCTCCATACATTCACATGTACCATAAGCCTTAACCGTTCACTAAACCTATCCCTAACCCTAACGCCAACCCTAACCATTACCCTAACCCATACCCTAATCCTAACCATATATTAACACTAACACGTTTCCTAACACATAACCTGACCCAAACGCTTTTCCGTACCCTCAACTGTACCCTAAAACTTACCCGTTCACTAACCCTAAGCCTAGCCCTAAACCTAACCCTAACCCCAACCCCACACCTTACCCTAAACTGTACGCTAATCCTGACACGTACACTAACACTAACAGGTGTCCTAACACATACCCTGACTCTAAAAGTTTTCCGTACCCTCACCTGTACCCTAAACCTTACTGGTTCACTAACCGTAACCCTAGCCCTAAACATAACGCTAACACCAACCCTACACCATACCCTAACCTGTACACTAATCTTGACCCGTACACCAAAATTATGCAATGCCATCACATGTACTTTGACACTAACACGTTTCTGTACACTAGTGTACCATAAAACTTACCTGTTCGCTAACTCTAACCCTAGCCCTAAACTTAACCCTAACGCCAACCCTACACATTACCCTAACACGTAACCTAATCCTAACCCATACACTAACACTACACGTGCCCTAACAAGTACCCTGACTGTAACAGTTTTCCGTACACTCACCTGTACCCTAAACCATACCGTTTGCTATCCTTAACCCTAGACATAAACGTAAAGCTAACGCCATCCCTAAACCTTACCCTAACGCGTACCCAATCCTAACAGGTACAATAACACTAATCCGTGCCTTAACACTTACCCTGACCCTAACGCTTTTCCATACCCACACCTGAACCCTAAACCTTACCATTCACTAACCCTAACCCTAGGTCTAAACCTAACCCTAAACCCAACCCCAACCCTACACCTAACCCTAACATGTACCCTAATCCTAATCCTTAAACTAACACTAAGCTGTGCCCTAACACGAACCCTGACCCTAACGCGTTTCCATACGCTCACCTGTACTCTAATGTTACCTATTCGCTAACCCTAACACTAGCCCTAAACCTAAACCTAACCCCAACCCTACACCTTACCCTAACCCATACCCTAATCATAACCCATACACTAACACTAACTCGTGCCCTAACACCTACCCTAACCCTACCCCTAACCCTAACCCTAACACTAACCCTAACACTAACCCTAAACTTTACCATTTGTTAACCATAACCCTAGCCCCAAACCTAAACCTAACTACAACCCTACTCCTTACCCTAACACGTACACTAATCTTAACCAGTACACTAACACTAACCCAATACCGCACATGTACTTTGACAAAAAGACATTTCCGTATGCTCAGCTGTAACCTAAACCTTACCCGTTCACTAAACTTAACCCTACCCCTAACACTAACCATAACGCCAACCCTACCAATTACCCTAACCCGTACCCTAATCCTAAACTGTAAACCCACACTAACCCCTGCCCTAACACGTACCCTGACCCTAACAATTTTCCGTAACCTCACCTGTACCCTACACCTTACCGTTCGCTAACCCTAACCCTAGCCCTAAGCCTAGACCAAACAACAACCGTACACCTTACCCTAACCCGTATGCTAATCCTAAGCCATACACTAACACTGACACGTGTCCTAACACATACACTAACCCTAACACTTTTCTGTACCATCACCTGTACCCTAAACCTGACATTTCGCTAACCCTAACCCTAGCCATAAAGCTAACGCTAACCCCAACCCTAAACCTTACCCAAACCATACCCTAATTCTAACCAGTATACTAATACTAAGCCATGTCCTGACACGTACCATGACCCTAACACTTTTCCGTACCCTCACCTGTACCCTAAACCTTACCCATTCGCTAACCCTATCCCTAGCCCTAGCCCTAGCCCTAACACCAACCCCAACCCTACCCCTTACCCTAACCCGTACCCTAATCCCAACCCATACACTAACATTAACCCATGCCCTAACACGTACCCTGACCCTAACACTTTTCCGTATCCTCTCCTGTACCTTAAATCTTACCGTTCGCTAACCCTAACCCTAGCCCTAAACATAACTCTCACACCAACCTCACAGCATACCCTAACCCGTACACTAAACTTAACCCGTACAAAAAAAACTAACCCATGCCCTCACATGTACTTTGATGGTAACACGTTTCTGTACGCTCCCATGTACCATAAACCATACCCGTTTGCTAACTCTAACCCTAACCATAACAACAACCCTACCCATTTCCCTAACCTGTACCCTAATCCTTACCCGTACACTAACACTAATCCATGCCCTAACACGTACCGTGACCCTAACACTTTTCCATACCCACTCCTGTACCCTAAATCTTACCATTCACTAACCCTAACCCTATGTCTAAACCTAACCCTAACCCCAAACCTACACCTAACCCTAACACGTACCCTAATCCGAATCCGTACACTAACACTAACCTGTGCCCTAACATGAACCCTGACCCTAACTCGTTTCCATAAGCTCACCTGTACCCTAAATGTTACCTATTCGCTAACCCTAACCCCAACCCTACACCTAAACATAACCCCAACCCTACACCTTTCCCTAACCCATACCCTAATCCTAACCCGTACACTAACACTAACCCGTGCCCTAACACGTACCCTGACCCTAACACTTTTCCGTATCCTCTCCAGTACCCTAAATCTTACCGTTCGCTAAACCTAGCCCTTTCCCTAAACATAATGGTAACACCAACCTTGCACCGTATCCTAACCCATACACTAATCTTACCCCGTACACCAAAATGAAGCAATGCCCTCACATGTACTTTGACACTAACACGTTTCCGTACCCTCCTGTGTACCGTAAACCTTACCTGTTCGCTAACACTAACCCTAGGTCTAAGCCTAACACTATCCACAACCCTACACAAAATCCTAACCCGTACCCTAATCCTAATCCGTACAATAACACTAACCTGTGCCCTAACACCAAGCCTGACCCTAACTCGTTTCCATATGCTTACCTGTACCCTGAATATTACCTATTCGCTAACCCTAACCCTAACCCTAAACCTAACCCTAACCCCAATCCTACACCTTACCCTAATCCGTACTGTAATCCTAACCCGTACCCTAATACTAATCCGTGCCCTGACACATACATGGACCATAACACTTTTCTGTAACCTCACCTGTACCCTAAACCTTACATTTCGCCAACACTAACCCTAGCCCTAAAGCTAAATCTAACTCCAACCCTACACCTTACCCTAAGACGTACACTAATCTTAACCCGTACACTAACACTGACCCATTCCCGCAAATGTATTTTGACCCTAAAACATTTCCGTACCCTCCCCTGTAACCTAAACCTTACCCGGTCGCTAACCCTAACCCTAGCTCTAAATCTAACCCTAACGCCAACCCTACATCTTACCCTAACCCATACCCTAATCCTAAACCGTACACTAACACTAACCAGTGCCCTGAAACGTACCCTGACCCTAACACTTTTCCATACCTTCACCTGCACGCTAAACGTAATCATTAGGTAACACTAAGTATAGACTTAAACCTAACCCTAACACCAACCCTACTCCCTCTTCTAACCCGTACCCTATATTTAACCCCTACACTAACACTAACCCATGCCCTCACACGTACTTTGACACTAAAACGTCTCCATACATTCACATGTACCATAAGCCTTAACCGTTCACTAAACCTATCCCTAACCCTAACGCCAACCCTAACCATTACCCTAACCCATACCCTAATCCTAACCATACATTAACACTAACACGTTTCCTAACACATAACCTGACCCAAACGCTTTTCCGTACCCTCAACTGTACCCTAAAACTTACCCGTTCACTAACCCTAAGCCTAGCCCTAAACCTAACCCTAACCCCAACCCCACACCTTACCCTAAACTGTACGCTAATCCTGACACGTACACTAACACTAACAGGTGTCCTAACACATACCCTGACTCTAAAAGTTTTCCGTACCCTCACCTGTACCCTAAACCTTACTGGTTCACTAACCGTAACCCTAGCCCTAAACATAACGCTAACACCAACCCTACACCATACCCTAACCTGTACACTAATCTTGACCCGTACACCAAAATTATGCAATGCCATCACATGTACTTTGACACTAACACGTTTCTGTACACTAGTGTACCATAAAACTTACCTGTTCGCTAACTCTAACCCTAGCCCTAAACTTAACCCTAACGCCAACCCTACACATTACCCTAACACGTAACCTAATCCTAACCCATACACTAACACTACACGTGCCCTAACAAGTACCCTGACTGTAACAGTTTTCCGTACACTCACCTGTACCCTAAACCATACCGTTTGCTATCCTTAACCCTAGACATAAACGTAAAGCTAACGCCATCCCTAAACCTTACCCGAACGCGTACCCAATCCTAACAGGTACAATAACACTAATCCGTGCCTTAACACTTACCCTGACCCTAACGCTTTTCCATACCCACACCTGAACCCTAAACCTTACCATTCACTAACCCTAACCCTAGGTCTAAACCTAACCCTAAACCCAACCCCAACCCTACACCTAACCCTAACATGTACCCTAATCCTAATCCTTAAACTAACACTAAGCTGTGCCCTAACACGAACCCTGACCCTAACGCGTTTCCATACGCTCACCTGTACTCTAATGTTACCTATTCGCTAACCCTAACACTAGCCCTAAACCTAAACCTAACCCCAACCCTACACCTTACCCTAACCCATACCCTAATCATAACCCATACACTAACACTAACTCGTGCCCTAACACCTACCCTAACCCTACCCCTAACCCTAACCCTAACACTAACCCTAACACTAACCCTAAACTTTACCATTTGTTAACCATAACCCTAGCCCCAAACCTAAACCTAACTACAACCCTACTCCTTACCCTAACACGTACACTAATCTTAACCAGTACACTAACACTAACCCAATACCGCACATGTACTTTGACAAAAAGACATTTCCGTATGCTCAGCTGTAACCTAAACCTTACCCGTTCACTAAACTTAACCCTACCCCTAACACTAACCATAACGCCAACCCTACCAATTACCCTAACCCGTACCCTAATCCTAACCTGTAAACCCACACTAACCCCTGCCCTAACACGTACCCTGACCCTAACAATTTTCCGTAACCTCACCTGTACCCTACACCTTACCGTTCGCTAACCCTAACCCTAGCCCTAAGCCTAGACCAAACCCCAACCGTACACCTTACCCTAACCCGTATGCTAATCCTAAGCCATACACTAACACTGACACGTGTCCTAACACATACACTAACCCTAACACTTTTCTGTACCATCACCTGTACCCTAAACCTGACATTTCGCTAACCCTAACCCTAGCAATAAAGCTAACGCTAACACCAACCCTAAACCTTACCCAAACCGTACCCTAATTCTAACCAGTATACTAATACTAAGCCATGTCCTGACACGTACCCTGACCCTAACACTTTTCCGTACCCTCACCTGTACCCTAAACCTTACCCATTCGCTAACCCTATCCCTAGCCCTAGCCCTAGCCCTAACACCAACCCCAACCCTACCCCTTACCCTAACCCGTACCCTAATCCCAACCCATACACTAACATTAACCCATGCCCTAACACGTACCCTGACCCTAACACTTTTCCGTATCCTCTCCTGTACCTTAAATCTTACCGTTCGCTAACCCTAACCCTAGCCCTAAACATAACTCTCACACCAACCTCACAGCATACCCTAACCCGTACACTAAACTTAACCCATACAAAAAAAACTAACCCATGCCCTCACATGTACTTTGATGGTAACACGTTTCTGTACGCTCCCATGTACCATAAACCATACCCGTTTGCTAACTCTAACCCTAACCATAACAACAACCCTACCCATTTCCCTAACCTGTACCCTAATCCTTACCCGTACACTAACACTAACCCGTGCCCTAACACGTACCCTGACCCTAACACTTTTCCGTATCCTCTCCAGTACCCTAAATCTTACCGTTCGCTAAACCTAGCCCTTTCCCTAAACATAATGGTAACACCAACCTTGCACCGTATCCTAACCCATACACTAATCTTACCCCGTACACCAAAATGAAGCAATGCCCTCACATGTACTTTGACACTAACACGTTTCCGTACCCTCCTGTGTACCGTAAACCTTACCTGTTCGCTAACACTAACCCTAGGTCTAAGTCTAACACTATCCTCAACCCTACACAAAATCCTAACCCGTACCCTAATCCTAATCCGTACAATAACACTAACCTGTGCCCTAACACCAAGCCTGACCCTAACTCGTTTCCATATGCTTACCTGTACCCTGAATATTACCTATTCGCTAACCCTAACCCTAACCCTAAACCTAACCCTAACCCCAATCCTACACCTTACCCTAATCCGTACTGTAATCCTAACCCGTACCCTAATACTAATCCGTGCCCTGACACATACATGGACCATAACACTTTTCTGTAACCTCACCTGTACCCTAAACCCTACATTTCGCCAACACTAACCCTAGCCCTAAAGCTAAATCTAACTCCAACCCTACACCTTACCCTAAGACGTACACTAATCTTAACCCGTACACTAACACTGACCCATTCCCGCAAATGTATTTTGACCCTAAAACATTTCCGTACCCTCCCCTGTAACCTAAACCTTACCCGGTCGCTAACCCTAACCCTAGCTCTAAATCTAACCCTAACGCCAACCCTACATCTTACCCTAACCCATACCCTAATCCTAAACCGTACACTAACACTAACCAGTGCCCTGAAACGTACCCTGACCCTAACACTTTTCCATACCTTCACCTGCACGCTAAACGTAATCATTAGGTAACACTAAGTATAGACATAAACCTAACCCTAACACCAACCCTACTCCCTCTTCTAACCCGTACCCTATATTTAACCCCTACACTAACACTAACCCATGCCCTCACACGTACTTTGACACTAAAACGTCTCCATACATTCACATGTACCATAAGCCTTAACCGTTCACTAAACCTATCCCTAACCCTAACGCCAACCCTAACCATTACCCTAACCCATACCCTAATCCTAACCATACATTAACACTAACACGTTTCCTAACACATAACCTGACCCAAACGCTTTTCCGTACCCTCAACTGTACCCTAAAACTTACCCGTTCACTAACCCTAAGCCTAGCCCTAAACCTAACCCTAACCCCAACCCCACACCTTACCCTAAACTGTACGCTAATCCTGACACGTACACTAACACTAACAGGTGTCCTAACACATACCCTGACTCTAAAAGTTTTCCGTACCCTCACCTGTACCCTAAACCTTACTGGTTCACTAACCGTAACCCTAGCCCTAAACATAACGCTAACACCAACCCTACACCATACCCTAACCTGTACACTAATCTTGACCCGTACACCAAAATTATGCAATGCCATCACATGTACTTTGACACTAACACGTTTCTGTACACTAGTGTACCATAAAACTTACCTGTTCGCTAACTCTAACCCTAGCCCTAAACTTAACCCTAACGCCAACCCTACACATTACCCTAACACGTAACCTAATCCTAACCCATACACTAACACTACACGTGCCCTAACAAGTACCCTGACTGTAACAGTTTTCCGTACACTCACCTGTACCCTAAACCATACCGTTTGCTATCCTTAACCCTAGACATAAACGTAAAGCTAACGCCATCCCTAAACCTTACCCTAACGCGTACCCAATCCTAACAGGTACAATAACACTAATCCGTGCCTTAACACTTACCCTGACCCTAACGCTTTTCCATACCCACACCTGAACCCTAAACCTTACCATTCACTAACCCTAACCCTAGGTCTAAACCTAACCCTAAACCCAACCCCAACCCTACACCTAACCCTAACATGTACCCTAATCCTAATCCTTAAACTAACACTAAGCTGTGCCCTAACACGAACCCTGACCCTAACGCGTTTCCATACGCTCACCTGTACTCTAATGTTACCTATTCGCTAACCCTAACACTAGCCCTAAACCTAAACCTAACCCCAACCCTACACCTTACCCTAACCCATACCCTAATCATAACCCATACACTAACACTAACTCGTGCCCTAACACCTACCCTAACCCTACCCCTAACCCTAACCCTAACACTAACCCTAACACTAACCCTAAACTTTACCATTTGTTAACCATAACCCTAGCCCCAAACCTAAACCTAACTACAACCCTACTCCTTACCCTAACACGTACACTAATCTTAACCAGTACACTAACACTAACCCAATACCGCACATGTACTTTGACAAAAAGACATTTCCGTATGCTCAGCTGTAACCTAAACCTTACCCGTTCACTAAACTTAACCCTACCCCTAACACTAACCATAACGCCAACCCTACCAATTACCCTAACCCGTACCCTAATCCTAACCTGTAAACCCACACTAACCCCTGCCCTAACACGTACCCTGACCCTAACAATTTTCCGTAACCTCACCTGTACCCTACACCTTACCGTTCGCTAACCCTAACCCTAGCCCTAAGCCTAGACCAAACACCAACCGTACACCTTACCCTAACCCGTATGCTAATCCTAAGCCATACACTAACACTGACACGTGTCCTAACACATACACTAACCCTAACACTTTTCTGTACCATCACCTGTACCCTAAACCTGACATTTCGCTAACCCTAACCCTAGCCATAAAGCTAACGCTAACCCCAACCCTAAACCTTACCCAAACCGTACCCTAATTCTAACCAGTATACTAATACTAAGCCATGTCCTGACACGTACCCTGACCCTAACACTTTTCCGTACCCTCACCTGTACCCTAAACCTTACCCATTCGCTAACCCTATCCCTAGCCCTAGCCCTAGCCCTAACACCAACCCCAACCCTACCCCTTACCCTAACCCGTACCCTAATCCCAACCCATACACTAACATTAACCCATGCCCTAACACGTACCCTGACCCTAACACTTTTCCGTATCCTCTCCTGTACCTTAAATCTTACCGTTCGCTAACCCTAACCCTAGCCCTAAACATAACTCTCACACCAACCTCACAGCATACCCTAACCCGTACACTAAACTTAACCCGTACAAAAAAAACTAACCCATGCCCTCACATGTACTTTGATGGTAACACGTTTCTGTACGCTCCCATGTACCATAAACCATACCCGTTTGCTAACTCTAACCCTAACCATAACAACAACCCTACCCATTTCCCTAACCTGTACCCTAATCCTTACCCGTACACTAACACTAATCCATGCCCTAACACGTACCGTGACCCTAACACTTTTCCATACCCACTCCTGTACCCTAAATCTTACCATTCACTAACCCTAACCCTATGTCTAAACCTAACCCTAACCCCAAACCTACACCTAACCCTAACACGTACCCTAATCCGAATCCGTACACTAACACTAACCTGTGCCCTAACATGAACCCTGACCCTAACTCGTTTCCATAAGCTCACCTGTACCCTAAATGTTACCTATTCGCTAACCCTAACCCCAACCCTACACCTAAACATAACCCCAACCCTACACCTTTCCCTAACCCATACCCTAATCCTAACCCGTACACTAACACTAACCCGTGCCCTAACACGTACCCTGACCCTAACACTTTTCCGTATCCTCTCCAGTACCCTAAATCTTACCGTTCGCTAAACCTAGCCCTTTCCCTAAACATAATGGTAACACCAACCTTGCACCGTATCCTAACCCATACACTAATCTTACCCCGTACACCAAAATGAAGCAATGCCCTCACATGTACTTTGACACTAACACGTTTCCGTACCCTCCTGTGTACCGTAAACCTTACCTGTTCGCTAACACTAACCCTAGGTCTAAGCCTAACACTATCCACAACCCTACACAAAATCCTAACCCGTACCCTAATCCTAATCCGTACAATAACACTAACCTGTGCCCTAACACCAAGCCTGACCCTAACTCGTTTCCATATGCTTACCTGTACCCTGAATATTACCTATTCGCTAACCCTAACCCTAACCCTAAACCTAACCCTAACCCCAATCCTACACCTTACCCTAATCCGTACTGTAATCCTAACCCGTACCCTAATACTAATCCGTGCCCTGACACATACATGGACCATAACACTTTTCTGTAACCTCACCTGTACCCTAAACCTTACATTTCGCCAACACTAACCCTAGCCCTAAAGCTAAATCTAACTCCAACCCTACACCTTACCCTAAGACGTACACTAATCTTAACCCGTACACTAACACTGACCCATTCCCGCAAATGTATTTTGACCCTAAAACATTTCCGTACCCTCCCCTGTAACCTAAACCTTACCCGGTCGCTAACCCTAACCCTAGCTCTAAATCTAACCCTAACGCCAACCCTACATCTTACCCTAACCCATACCCTAATCCTAAACCGTACACTAACACTAACCAGTGCCCTGAAACGTACCCTGACCCTAACACTTTTCCATACCTTCACCTGCACGCTAAACGTAATCATTAGGTAACACTAAGTATAGACTTAAACCTAACCCTAACACCAACCCTACTCCCTCTTCTAACCCGTACCCTATATTTAACCCCTACACTAACACTAACCCATGCCCTCACACGTACTTTGACACTAAAACGTCTCCATACATTCACATGTACCATAAGCCTTAACCGTTCACTAAACCTATCCCTAACCCTAACGCCAACCCTAACCATTACCCTAACCCATACCCTAATCCTAACCATACATTAACACTAACACGTTTCCTAACACATAACCTGACCCAAACGCTTTTCCGTACCCTCAACTGTACCCTAAAACTTACCCGTTCACTAACCCTAAGCCTAGCCCTAAACCTAACCCTAACCCCAACCCCACACCTTACCCTAAACTGTACGCTAATCCTGACACGTACACTAACACTAACAGGTGTCCTAACACATACCCTGACTCTAAAAGTTTTCCGTACCCTCACCTGTACCCTAAACCTTACTGGTTCACTAACCGTAACCCTAGCCCTAAACATAACGCTAACACCAACCCTACACCATACCCTAACCTGTACACTAATCTTGACCCGTACACCAAAATTATGCAATGCCATCACATGTACTTTGACACTAACACGTTTCTGTACACTAGTGTACCATAAAACTTACCTGTTCGCTAACTCTAACCCTAGCCCTAAACTTAACCCTAACGCCAACCCTACACATTACCCTAACACGTAACCTAATCCTAACCCATACACTAACACTACACGTGCCCTAACAAGTACCCTGACTGTAACAGTTTTCCGTACACTCACCTGTACCCTAAACCATACCGTTTGCTATCCTTAACCCTAGACATAAACGTAAAGCTAACGCCATCCCTAAACCTTACCCGAACGCGTACCCAATCCTAACAGGTACAATAACACTAATCCGTGCCTTAACACTTACCCTGACCCTAACGCTTTTCCATACCCACACCTGAACCCTAAACCTTACCATTCACTAACCCTAACCCTAGGTCTAAACCTAACCCTAAACCCAACCCCAACCCTACACCTAACCCTAACATGTACCCTAATCCTAATCCTTAAACTAACACTAAGCTGTGCCCTAACACGAACCCTGACCCTAACGCGTTTCCATACGCTCACCTGTACTCTAATGTTACCTATTCGCTAACCCTAACACTAGCCCTAAACCTAAACCTAACCCCAACCCTACACCTTACCCTAACCCATACCCTAATCATAACCCATACACTAACACTAACTCGTGCCCTAACACCTACCCTAACCCTACCCCTAACCCTAACCCTAACACTAACCCTAACACTAACCCTAAACTTTACCATTTGTTAACCATAACCCTAGCCCCAAACCTAAACCTAACTACAACCCTACTCCTTACCCTAACACGTACACTAATCTTAACCAGTACACTAACACTAACCCAATACCGCACATGTACTTTGACAAAAAGACATTTCCGTATGCTCAGCTGTAACCTAAACCTTACCCGTTCACTAAACTTAACCCTACCCCTAACACTAACCATAACGCCAACCCTACCAATTACCCTAACCCGTACCCTAATCCTAACCTGTAAACCCACACTAACCCCTGCCCTAACACGTACCCTGACCCTAACAATTTTCCGTAACCTCACCTGTACCCTACACCTTACCGTTCGCTAACCCTAACCCTAGCCCTAAGCCTAGACCAAACCCCAACCGTACACCTTACCCTAACCCGTATGCTAATCCTAAGCCATACACTAACACTGACACGTGTCCTAACACATACACTAACCCTAACACTTTTCTGTACCATCACCTGTACCCTAAACCTGACATTTCGCTAACCCTAACCCTAGCCATAAAGCTAACCCTAACCCTAACCCCAACCCTAAACCTTACCCAAACCGTACCCTAATTCTAACCAGTATACTAATACTAAGCAATGTCCTGACACGTACCCTGACCCTAACACTTTTCCGTACCCTCACCTGTACCCTAAACCTTACCCATTCGCTAACCCTATCCCTAGCCCTAGCCCTAGCCCTAACACCAACCCCAACCCTACCCCTTACCCTAACCCGTACCCTAATCCCGACCCATACACTAACATTAACCCATGCCCTAACACGTACCCTGACCCTAACACTTTTCCGTATCCTCTCCTGTACCTTAAATCTTACCGTTCGCTAACCCTAACCCTAGCCCTAAACATAACTCTCACACCAACCTCACAGCATACCCTAACCCGTACACTAAACTTAACCCGTACAAAAAAAACTAACCCATGCCCTCACATGTACTTTGATGGTAACACGTTTCTGTACGCTCCCATGTACCATAAACCATACCCGTTTGCTAACTCTAACCCTAACCATAACAACAACCCTACCCATTTCCCTAACCTGTACCCTAATCCTTACCCGTACACTAACACTAATCCATGCCCTAACACGTACCGTGACCCTAACACTTTTCCATACCCACTCCTGTACCCTAAATCTTACCATTCACTAACCCTAACCCTATGTCTAAACCTAACCCTAACCCCAAACCTACACCTAACCCTAACACGTACCCTAATCTGAATCCGTACACTAACACTAACCTGTGCCCTAACATGAACCCTGACCCTAACTCGTTTCCATAAGCTCACCTGTACCCTAAATGTTACCTATTCGCTAACCCTAACCCCAACCCTACACCTAAACATAACCCCAACCCTACACCTTTCCCTAACCCATACCCTAATCCTAACCCGTACACTAACACTAACCCGTGCCCTAACACGTACCCTGACCCTAACACTTTTCCGTATCCTCTCCAGTACCCTAAATCTTACCGTTCGCTAAACCTAGCCCTTTCCCTAAACATAATGGTAACACCAACCTTGCACCGTATCCTAACCCATACACTAATCTTACCCCGTACACCAAAATGAAGCAATGCCCTCACATGTACTTTGACACTAACACGTTTCCGTACCCTCCTGTGTACCGTAAACCTTACCTGTTCGCTAACACTAACCCTAGGTCTAAGCCTAACACTATCCACAACCCTACACAAAATCCTAAGCCGTACCCTAATCCTAATCCGTACAATAACACTAACCTGTGCCCTAACACCAAGCCTGACCCTAACTCGTTTCCATATGCTTACCTGTACCCTGAATATTACCTATTCGCTAACCCTAACCCTAACCCTAAACCTAACCCTAACCCCAATCCTACACCTTACCCTAATCCGTACTGTAATCCTAACCCGTACCCTAATACTAATCCGTGCCCTGACACATACATGGACCATAACACTTTTCTGTAACCTCACCTGTACCCTAAACCCTACATTTCGCCAACACTAACCCTAGCCCTAAAGCTAAATCTAACTCCAACCCTACACCTTACCCTAAGACGTACACTAATCTTAACCCGTACACTAACACTGACCCATTCCCGCAAATGTATTTTGACCCTAAAACATTTCCGTACCCTCCCCTGTAACCTAAACCTTACCCGGTCGCTAACCCTAACCCTAGCTCTAAATCTAACCCTAACGCCAACCCTACATCTTACCCTAACCCATACCCTAATCCTAAACCGTACACTAACACTAACCAGTGCCCTGAAACGTACCCTGACCCTAACACTTTTCCATACCTTCACCTGCACGCTAAACGTAATCATTAGGTAACACTAAGTATAGACTTAAACCTAACCCTAACACCAACCCTACTCCCACTTCTAACCCGTACCCTATATTTAACCCCTACACTAACACTAACCCATGCCCTCACACGTACTTTGACACTAAAACGTCTCCATACATTCACATGTACCATAAGCCTTAACCGTTCACTAAACCTATCCCTAACCCTAACGCCAACCCTAACCATTACCCTAACCCATACCCTAATCCTAACCATACATTAACACTAACACGTTTCCTAACACATAACCTGACCCAAACGCTTTTCCGTACCCTCAACTGTACCCTAAAACTTACCCGTTCACTAACCCTAAGCCTAGCCCTAAACCTAACCCTAACCCCAACCCCACACCTTACCCTAAACTGTACGCTAATCCTGACACGTACACTAACACTAACAGGTGTCCTAACACATACCCTGACTCTAAAAGTTTTCCGTACCCTCACCTGTACCCTAAACCTTACTGGTTCACTAACCGTAACCCTAGCCCTAAACATAACGCTAACACCAACCCTACACCATACCCTAACCTGTACACTAATCTTGACCCGTACACCAAAATTATGCAATGCCATCACATGTACTTTGACACTAACACGTTTCTGTACACTAGTGTACCATAAAACTTACCTGTTCGCTAACTCTAACCCTAGCCCTAAACTTAACCCTAACGCCAACCCTACACATTACCCTAACACGTAACCTAATCCTAACCCATACACTAACACTACACGTGCCCTAACAAGTACCCTGACTGTAACAGTTTTCCGTACACTCACCTGTACCCTAAACCATACCGTTTGCTATCCTTAACCCTAGACATAAACGTAAAGCTAACGCCATCCCTAAACCTTACCCTAACGCATACCCAATCCTAACAGGTACAATAACACTAATCCGTGCCTTAACACTTACCCTGACCCTAACGCTTTTCCATACCCACACCTGAACCCTAAACCTTACCATTCACTAACCCTAACCCTAGGTCTAAACCTAACCCTAAACCCAACCCCAACCCTACACCTAACCCTAACATGTACCCTAATCCTAATCCTTAAACTAACACTAAGCTGTGCCCTAACACGAACCCTGACCCTAACGCGTTTCCATACGCTCACCTGTACTCTAATGTTACCTATTCGCTAACCCTAACACTAGCCCTAAACCTAAACCTAACCCAAACCCTACACCTTACCCTAACCCATACCCTAATCATAACCCATACACTAACACTAACTCGTGCCCTAACACCTACCCTAACCCTACCCCTAACCCTAACCCTAACACTAACCCTAACACTAACCCTAAACTTTACCATTTGTTAACCATAACCCTAGCCCCAAACCTAAACCTAACTACAACCCTACTCCTTACCCTAACACGTACACTAATCTTAACCAGTACACTAACACTAACCCAATACCGCACATGTACTTTGACAAAAAGACATTTCCGTATGCTCAGCTGTAACCTAAACCTTACCCGTTCACTAAACTTAACCCTACCCCTAACACTAACCATAACGCCAACCCTACCAATTACCCTAACCCGTACCCTAATCCTAACCTGTAAACCCACACTAACCCCTGCCCTAACACGTACCCTGACCCTAACAATTTTCCGTAACCTCACCTGTACCCTACACCTTACCGTTCGCTAACCCTAACCCTAGCCCTAAGCCTAGACCAAACCCCAACCGTACACCTTACCCTAACCCGTATGCTAATCCTAAGCCATACACTAACACTGACACGTGTCCTAACACATACACTAACCCTAACACTTTTCTGTACCATCACCTGTACCCTAAACCTGACATTTCGCTAACCCTAACCCTAGCCATAAAGCTAACCCTAACCCTAACCCCAACCCTAAACCTTACCCAAACCGTACCCTAATTCTAACCAGTATACTAATACTAAGCAATGTCCTGACACGTACCCTGACCCTAACACTTTTCCGTACCCTCACCTGTACCCTAAACCTTACCCATTCGCTAACCCTATCCCTAGCCCTAGCCCTAGCCCTAACACCAACCCCAACCCTACCCCTTACCCTAACCCGTACCCTAATCCCGACCCATACACTAACATTAACCCATGCCCTAACACGTACCCTGACCCTAACACTTTTCCGTATCCTCTCCTGTACCTTAAATCTTACCGTTCGCTAACCCTAACCCTAGCCCTAAACATAACTCTCACACCAACCTCACAGCATACCCTAACCCGTACACTAAACTTAACCCGTACAAAAAAAACTAACCCATGCCCTCACATGTACTTTGATGGTAACACGTTTCTGTACGCTCCCATGTACCATAAACCATACCCGTTTGCTAACTCTAACCCTAACCATAACAACAACCCTACCCATTTCCCTAACCTGTACCCTAATCCTTACCCGTACACTAACACTAATCCATGCCCTAACACGTACCGTGACCCTAACACTTTTCCATACCCACTCCTGTACCCTAAATCTTACCATTCACTAACCCTAACCCTATGTCTAAACCTAACCCTAACCCCAAACCTACACCTAACCCTAACACGTACCCTAATCCGAATCCGTACACTAACACTAACCTGTGCCCTAACATGAACCCTGACCCTAACTCGTTTCCATAAGCTCACCTGTACCCTAAATGTTACCTATTCGCTAACCCTAACCCCAACCCTACACCTAAACATAACCCCAACCCTACACCTTTCCCTAACCCATACCCTAATCCTAACCCGTACACTAACACTAACCCGTGCCCTAACACGTACCCTGACCCTAACACTTTTCCGTATCCTCTCCAGTACCCTAAATCTTACCGTTCGCTAAACCTAGCCCTTTCCCTAAACATAATGGTAACACCAACCTTGCACCGTATCCTAACCCATACACTAATCTTACCCCGTACACCAAAATGAAGCAATGCCCTCACATGTACTTTGACACTAACACGTTTCCGTACCCTCCTGTGTACCGTAAACCTTACCTGTTCGCTAACACTAACCCTAGGTCTAAGCCTAACACTATCCACAACCCTACACAAAATCCTAACCCGTACCCTAATCCTAATCCGTACAATAACACTAACCTGTGCCCTAACACCAAGCCTGACCCTAACTCGTTTCCATATGCTTACCTGTACCCTGAATATTACCTATTCGCTAACCCTAAACCTAACCCTAACCCCAATCCTACACCTTACCCTAATCCGTACTGTAATCCTAACCCGTACCCTAATACTAATCCGTGCCCTGACACATACATGGACCATAACACTTTTCTGTAACCTCACCTGTACCCTAAACCCTACATTTCGGCAACACTAACCCTAGCCCTAAAGCTAAATCTAACTCCAACCCTACACCTTACCCTAAGACGTACACTAATCTTAACCCGTACACTAACACTGACCCATTCCCGCAAATGTATTTTGACCCTAAAACATTTCCGTACCCTCCCCTGTAACCTAAACCTTACCCGGTCGCTAACCCTAACCCTAGCTCTAAATCTAACCCTAACGCCAACCCTACATCTTACCCTAACCCATACCCTAATCCTAAACCGTACACTAACACTAACCAGTGCCCTGAAACGTACCCTGACCCTAACACTTTTCCATACCTTCACCTGCACGCTAAACGTAATCATTAGGTAACACTAAGTATAGACTTAAACCTAACCCTAACACCAACCCTACTCCCTCTTCTAACCCGTACCTTATATTTAACCCCTACACTAACACTAACCCATGCCCTCACACGTACTTTGACACTAAAACGTCTCCATACATTCACATGTACCATAAGCCTTAACCGTTCACTAAACCTATCCCTAACCCTAACGCCAACCCTAACCATTACCCTAACCCATACCCTAATCCTAACCATACATTAACACTAACACGTTTCCTAACACATAACCTGACCCAAACGCTTTTCTGTACCCTCAACTGTACCCTAAAACTTACCCGTTCACTAACCCTAAGCCTAGCCCTAAACCTAACCCTAACCCCAACCCCACACCTTACCCTAAACTGTACGCTAATCCTGACACGTACACTAAAACTAACAGGTGTCCTAACACATACCCTGACTCTAAAAGTTTTCCGTACCCTCACCTGTACCCTAAACCTTACTGGTTCACTAACCGTAACCCTAGCCCTAAACATAACGCTAACACCAACCCTACACCATACCCTAACCTGTACACTAATCTTGACCCGTACACCAAAATTATGCAATGCCATCACATGTACTTTGACACTAACACGTTTCTGTACACTAGTGTACCATAAAACTTACCTGTTCGCTAACTCTAACCCTAGCCCTAAACTTAACCCTAACGCCAACCTTACACATTACCCTAACACGTAACCTAATCCTAACCCATACACTAACACTACACGTGCCCTAACAAGTACCCTGACTGTAACAGTTTTCCGTACACTCACCTGTACCCTAAACCATACCGTTTGCTATCCTTAACCCTAGACATAAACGTAAAGCTAACGCCATCCCTAAACCTTACCCTAACGCGTACCCAATCCTAACAGGTACAATAACACTAATCCGTGCCTTAACACTTACCCTGACCCTAACGCTTTTCCATACCCACACCTGAACCCTAAACCTTACCATTCACTAACCCTAACCCTAGGTCTAAACCTAACCCTAAACCCAACCCCAACCCTACACCTAACCCTAACATGTACCCTAATCCTAATCCTTAAACTAACACTAAGCTGTGCCCTAACACGAACCCTGACCCTAACGCGTTTCCATACGCTCACCTGTACTCTAATGTTACCTATTCGCTAACCCTAACAATAGCCCTAAACCTAAACCTAACCCCAACCCTACACCTTACCCTAACCCATACCCTAATCATAACCCATACACTAACACTAACTCGTGCCCTAACACCTACCCTAACCCTACCCCTAACCCTAACCCTAACACTAACCCTAACACTAACCCTAAACTTTACCATTTGTTAACCATAACCCTAGCCCCAAACCTAAACCTAACTACAACCCTACTCCTTACCCTAACACGTACACTAATCTTAACCAGTACACTAACACTAACACAATACCGCACATGTACTTTGACAAAAAGACATTTCCGTATGCTCAGCTGTAACCTAAACCTTACCCGTTCACTAAACTTAACCCTACCCCTAACACTAACCATAACGCCAACCCTACCAATTACCCTAACCCGTACCCTAATCCTAACCTGTAAACCCACACTAACCCCTGCCCTAACACGTACCCTGACCCTAACAATTTTCCGTAACCTCACCTGTACCCTACACCTTACCGTTCGCTAACCCTAACCCTAGCCCTAAGCCTAGACCAAACCCCAACCGTACACCTTACCCTAACCCGTATGCTAATCCTAAGCCATACACTAACACTGACACGTGTCCTAACACATACACTAACCCTAACACTTTTCTGTACCATCACCTGTACCCTAAACCTGACATTTCGCTAACCCTAACCCTAGCCATAAAGCTAACCCTAACCCCAACCCTAAACCTTACCCAAACCGTACCCTAATTCTAACCAGTATACTAATACTAAGCCATGTCCTGACACGTACCCTGACCCTAACACTTTTCCGTACCCTCACCTGTACCCTAAACCTTACCCATTCGCTAACCCTATCCCTAGCCCTAGCCCTAGCCCTAACACCAACCCCAACCCTACCCCTTACCCTAACCCGTACCCTAATCCCAACCCATACACTAACATTAACCCATGCCCTAACACGTACCCTGACCCTAACACTTTTCCGTATCCTCTCCTGTACCTTAAATCTTACCGTTCGCTAACCCTAACCCTAGCCCTAAACATAACTCTCACACCAACCTCACAGCATACCCTAACCCGTACACTAAACTTAACCCGTACAAAAAAAACTAACCCATGCCCTCACATGTACTTTGATGGTAACACGTTTCTGTACGCTCCCATGTACCATAAACCATACCCGTTTGCTAACTCTAACCCTAACCATAACAACAACCCTACCCATTTCCCTAACCTGTACCCTAATCCTTACCTGTACACTAACACTAATCCATGCCCTAACACGTACCGTGACCCTAACACTTTTCCATACCCACTCCTGTACCCTAAATCTTACCATTCACTAACCCTAACCCTATGTCTAAACCTAACCCTAACCCCAAACCTACACCTAACCCTAACACGTACCCTAATCCGAATCCGTACACTAACACTAACCTGTGCCCTAACATGAACCCTGACCCTAACTCGTTTCCATAAGCTCACCTGTACCCTAAATGTTACCTATTCGCTAACCCTAACCCCAACCCTACACCTAAACATAACCCCAACCCTACACCTTTCCCTAACCCATACCCTAATCCTAACCCGTACACTAACACTAACCCGTGCCCTAACACGTACCCTGACCCTAACACTTTTCCGTATCCTCTCCAGTACCCTAAATCTTACCGTTCGCTAAACCTAGCCCTTTCCCTAAACATAATGGTAACACCAACCTTGCACCGTATCCTAACCCATACACTAATCTTACCCCGTACACCAAAATGAAGCAATGCCCTCACATGTACTTTGACACTAACACGTTTCCGTACCCTCCTGTGTACCGTAAACCTTACCTGTTCGCTAACACTAACCCTAGGTCTAAGCCTAACACTATCCACAACCCTACACAAAATCCTAACCCGTACCCTAATCCTAATCCGTACAATAACACTAACCTGTGCCCTAACACCAAGCCTGACCCTAACTCGTTTCCATATGCTTACCTGTACCCTGAATATTACCTATTCGCTAACCCTAACCCTAACCCTAAACCTAACCCTAACCCCAATCCTACACCTTACCCTAATCCGTACTGTAATCCTAACCCGTACCCTAATACTAATCCGTGCCCTGACACATACATGGACCATAACACTTTTCTGTAACCTCACCTGTACCCTAAACCTTACATTTCGCCAACACTAACCCTAGCCCTAAAGCTAAATCTAACTCCAACCCTACACCTTACCCTAAGACGTACACTAATCTTAACCCGTACACTAACACTGACCCATTCCCGCAAATGTATTTTGACCCTAAAACATTTCCGTACCCTCCCCTGTAACCTAAACCTTACCCGGTCGCTAACCCTAACCCTAGCTCTAAATCTAACCCTAACGCCAACCCTACATCTTACCCTAACCCATACCCTAATCCTAAACCGTACACTAACACTAACCAGTGCCCTGAAACGTACCCTGACCCTAACACTTTTCCATACCTTCACCTGCACGCTAAACGTAATCATTAGGTAACACTAAGTATAGACTTAAACCTAACCCTAACACCAACCCTACTCCCTCTTCTAACCCGTACCCTATATTTAACCCCTACACTAACACTAACCCATGCCCTCACACGTACTTTGACACTAAAACGTCTCCATACATTCACATGTACCATAAGCCTTAACCGTTCACTAAACCTATCCCTAACCCTAACGCCAACCCTAACCATTACCCTAACCCATACCCTAATCCTAACCATACATTAACACTAACACGTTTCCTAACACATAACCTGACCCAAACGCTTTTCCGTACCCTCAACTGTACCCTAAAACTTACCCGTTCACTAACCCTAAGCCTAGCCCTAAACCTAACCCTAACCCCAACCCCACACCTTACCCTAAACTGTACGCTAATCCTGACACGTACACTAACACTAACAGGTGTCCTAACACATACCCTGACTCTAAAAGTTTTCCGTACCCTCACCTGTACCCTAAACCTTACTGGTTCACTAACCGTAACCCTAGCCCTAAACATAACGCTAACACCAACCCTACACCATACCCTAACCTGTACACTAATCTTGACCCGTACACCAAAATTATGCAATGCCATCACATGTACTTTGACACTAACACGTTTCTGTACACTAGTGTACCATAAAACTTACCTGTTCGCTAACTCTAACCCTAGCCCTAAACTTAACCCTAACGCCAACCCTACACATTACCCTAACACGTAACCTAATCCTAACCCATACACTAACACTACACGTGCCCTAACAAGTACCCTGACTGTAACAGTTTTCCGTACACTCACCTGTACCCTAAACCATACCGTTTGCTATCCTTAACCCTAGACATAAACGTAAAGCTAACGCCATCCCTAAACCTTACCCTAACGCGTACCCAATCCTAACAGGTACAATAACACTAATCCGTGCCTTAACACTTACCCTGACCCTAACGCTTTTCCATACCCACACCTGAACCCTAAACCTTACCATTCACTAACCCTAACCCTAGGTCTAAACCTAACCCTAAACCCAACCCCAACCCTACACCTAACCCTAACATGTACCCTAATCCTAATCCTTAAACTAACACTAAGCTGTGCCCTAACACGAACCCTGACCCTAACGCGTTTCCATACGCTCACCTGTACTCTAATGTTACCTATTCGCTAACCCTAACACTAGCCCTAAACCTAAACCTAACCCCAACCCTACACCTTACCCTAACCCATACCCTAATCATAACCCATACACTAACACTAACTCGTGCCCTAACACCTACCCTAACCCTACCCCTAACCCTAACCCTAACACTAACCCTAACACTAACCCTAAACTTTACCATTTGTTAACCATAACCCTAGCCCCAAACCTAAACCTAACTACAACCCTACTCCTTACCCTAACACGTACACTAATCTTAACCAGTACACTAACACTAACCCAATACCGCACATGTACTTTGACAAAAAGACATTTCCGTATGCTCAGCTGTAACCTAAACCTTACCCGTTCACTAAACTTAACCCTACCCCTAACACTAACCATAACGCCAACCCTACCAATTACCCTAACCCGTACCCTAATCCTAACCTGTAAACCCACACTAACCCCTGCCCTAACACGTACCCTGACCCTAACAATTTTCCGTAACCTCACCTGTACCCTACACCTTACCGTTCGCTAACCCTAACCCTAGCCCTAAGCCTAGACCAAACCCCAACCGTACACCTTACCCTAACCCGTATGCTAATCCTAAGCCATACACTAACACTGACACGTGTCCTAACACATACACTAACCCTAACACTTTTCTGTACCATCACCTGTACCCTAAACCTGACATTTCGCTAACCCTAACCCTAGCCATAAAGCTAACCCTAACCCCAACCCTAAACCTTACCCAAACCGTACCCTAATTCTAACCAGTATACTAATACTAAGCCATGTCCTGACACGTACCCTGACCCTAACACTTTTCCGTACCCTCACCTGTACCCTAAACCTTACCCATTCGCTAACCCTATCCCTAGCCCTAGCCCTAGCCCTAACACCAACCCCAACCCTACCCCTTACCCTAACCCGTACCCTAATCCCGACCCATACACTAACATTAACCCATGCCCTAACACGTACCCTGACCCTAACACTTTTCCGTATCCTCTCCTGTACCTTAAATCTTACCGTTCGCTAACCCTAACCCTAGCCCTAAACATAACTCTCACACCAACCTCACAGCATACCCTAACCCGTACACTAAACTTAACCCGTACAAAAAAAACTAACCCATGCCCTCACATGTACTTTGATGGTAACACGTTTCTGTACGCTCCCATGTACCATAAACCATACCCGTTTGCTAACTCTAACCCTAACCATAACAACAACCCTACCCATTTCCCTAACCTGTACCCTAATCCTTACCCGTACACTAACACTAATCCATGCCCTAACACGTACCGTGACCCTAACACTTTTCCATACCCACTCCTGTACCCTAAATCTTACCATTCACTAACCCTAACACTATGTCTAAACCTAACCCTAACCCCAAACCTACACCTAACCCTAACACGTACCCTAATCCGAATCCGTACACTAACACTAACCTGTGCCCTAACATGAACCCTGACCCTAACTCGTTTCCATAAGCTCACCTGTACCCTAAATGTTACCTATTCGCTAACCCTAACCCCAACCCTACACCTAAACATAACCCCAACCCTACACCTTTCCCTAACCCATACCCTAATCCTAACCCGTACACTAACACTAACCCGTGCCCTAACACGTACCCTGACCCTAACACTTTTCCGTATCCTCTCCAGTACCCTAAATCTTACCGTTCGCTAAACTTAGCCCTTTCCCTAAACATAATGGTAACACCAACCTTGCACCGTATCCTAACCCATACACTAATCTTACCCCGTACACCAAAATGAAGCAATGCCCTCACATGTACTTTGACACTAACACGTTTCCGTACCCTCCTGTGTACCGTAAACCTTACCTGTTCGCTAACACTAACCCTAGGTCTAAGCCTAACACTATCCACAACCCTACACAAAATCCTAACCCGTACCCTAATCCTAATCCGTACAATAACACTAACCTGTGCCCTAACACCAAGCCTGACCCTAACTCGTTTCCATATGCTTACCTGTACCCTGAATATTACCTATTCGCTAACCCTAAACCTAACCCTAACCCCAATCCTACACCTTACCCTAATCCGTACTGTAATCCTAACCCGTACCCTAATACTAATCCGTGCCCTGACACATACATGGACCATAACACTTTTCTGTAACCTCACCTGTACCCTAAACCCTACATTTCGCCAACACTAACCCTAGCCCTAAAGCTAAATCTAACTCCAACCCTACACCTTACCCTAAGACGTACACTAATCTTAACCCGTACACTAACACTGACCCATTCCCGCAAATGTATTTTGACCCTAAAACATTTCCGTACCCTCCCCTGTAACCTAAACCTTACCCGGTCGCTAACCCTAACCCTAGCTCTAAATCTAACCCTAACGCCAACCCTACATCTTACCCTAACCCATACCCTAATCCTAAACCGTACACTAACACTAACCAGTGCCCTGAAACGTACCCTGACCCTAACACTTTTCCATACCTTCACCTGCACGCTAAACGTAATCATTAGGTAACACTAAGTATAGACTTAAACCTAACCCTAACACCAACCCTACTCCCTCTTCTAACCCGTACCCTATATTTAACCCCTACACTAACACTAACCCATGCCCTCACACGTACTTTGACACTAAAACGTCTCCATACATTCACATGTACCATAAGCCTTAACCGTTCACTAAACCTATCCCTAACCCTAACGCCAACCCTAACCATTACCCTAACCCATACCCTAATCCTAACCATACATTAACACTAACACGTTTCCTAACACATAACCTGACCCAAACGCTTTTCCGTACCCTCAACTGTACCCTAAAACTTACCCGTTCACTAACCCTAAGCCTAGCCCTAAACCTAACCCTAACCCCAACCCCACACCTTACCCTAAACTGTACGCTAATCCTGACACGTACACTAACACTAACAGGTGTCCTAACACATACCCTGACTCTAAAAGTTTTCCGTACCCTCACCTGTACCCTAAACCTTACTGGTTCACTAACCGTAACCCTAGCCCTAAACATAACGCTAACACCAACCCTACACCATACCCTAACCTGTACACTAATCTTGACCCGTACACCAAAATTATGCAATGCCATCACATGTACTTTGACACTAACACGTTTCTGTACACTAGTGTACCATAAAACTTACCTGTTCGCTAACTCTAACCCTAGCCCTAAACTTAACCCTAACGCCAACCCTACACATTACCCTAACACGTAACCTAATCCTAACCCATACACTAACACTACACGTGCCCTAACAAGTACCCTGACTGTAACAGTTTTCCGTACACTCACCTGTACCCTAAACCATACCGTTTGCTATCCTTAACCCTAGACATAAACGTAAAGCTAACGCCATCCCTAAACCTTACCCTAACGCGTACCCAATCCTAACAGGTACAATAACACTAATCCGTGCCTTAACACTTACCCTGACCCTAACGCTTTTCCATACCCACACCTGAACCCTAAACCTTACCATTCACTAACCCTAACCCTAGGTCTAAACCTAACCCTAAACCCAACCCCAACCCTACACCTAACCCTAACATGTACCCTAATCCTAATCCTTAAACTAACACTAAGCTGTGCCCTAACACGAACCCTGACCCTAACGCGTTTCCATACGCTCACCTGTACTCTAATGTTACCTATTCGCTAACCCTAACACTAGCCCTAAACCTAAACCTAACCCCAACCCTACACCTTACCCTAACCCATACCCTAATCATAACCCATACACTAACACTAACTCGTGCCCTAACACCTACCCTAACCCTACCCCTAACCCTAACCCTAACACTAACCCTAACACTAACCCTAAACTTTACCATTTGTTAACCATAACCCTAGCCCCAAACCTAAACCTAACTACAACCCTACTCCTTACCCTAACACGTACACTAATCTTAACCAGTACACTAACACTAACCCAATACCGCACATGTACTTTGACAAAAAGACATTTCCGTATGCTCAGCTGTAACCTAAACCTTACCCGTTCACTAAACTTAACCCTACCCCTAACACTAACCATAACGCCAACCCTACCAATTACCCTAACCCGTACCCTAATCCTAACCTGTAAACCCACACTAACCCCTGCCCTAACACGTACCCTGACCCTAACAATTTTCCGTAACCTCACCTGTACCCTACACCTTACCGTTCGCTAACCCTAACCCTAGCCCTAAGCCTAGACCAAACCCCAACCGTACACCTTACCCTAACCCGTATGCTAATCCTAAGCCATACACTAACACTGACACGTGTCCTAACACATACACTAACCCTAACACTTTTCTGTACCATCACCTGTACCCTAAACCTGACATTTCGCTAACCCTAACCCTAGCCATAAAGCTAACCCTAACCCCAACCCTAAACCTTACCCAAACCGTACCCTAATTCTAACCAGTATACTAATACTAAGCCATGTCCTGACACGTACCCTGACCCTAACACTTTTCCGTACCCTCACCTGTACCCTAAACCTTACCCATTCGCTAACCCTATCCCTAGCCCTAGCCCTAGCCCTAACACCAACCCCAACCCTACCCCTTACCCTAACCCGTACCCTAATCCCGACCCATACACTAACATTAACCCATGCCCTAACACGTACCCTGACCCTAACACTTTTCCGTATCCTCTCCTGTACCTTAAATCTTACCGTTCGCTAACCCTAACCCTAGCCCTAAACATAACTCTCACACCAACCTCACAGCATACCCTAACCCGTACACTAAACTTAACCCGTACAAAAAAAACTAACCCATGCCCTCACATGTACTTTGATGGTAACACGTTTCTGTACGCTCCCATGTACCATAAACCATACCCGTTTGCTAACTCTAACCCTAACCATAACAACAACCCTACCCATTTCCCTAACCTGTACCCTAATCCTTACCCGTACACTAACACTAATCCATGCCCTAACACGTACCGTGACCCTAACACTTTTCCATACCCACTCCTGTACCCTAAATCTTACCATTCACTAACCCTAACCCTATGTCTAAACCTAACCCTAACCCCAAACCTACACCTAACCCTAACACGTACCCTAATCCGAATCCGTACACTAACACTAACCTGTGCCCTAACATGAACCCTGACCCTAACTCGTTTCCATAAGCTCACCTGTACCCTAAATGTTACCTATTCGCTAACCCTAACCCCAACCCTACACCTAAACATAACCCCAACCCTACACCTTTCCCTAACCCATACCCTAATCCTAACCCGTACACTAACACTAACCCGTGCCCTAACACGTACCCTGACCCTAACACTTTTCCGTATCCTCTCCAGTACCCTAAATCTTACCGTTCGCTAAACCTAGCCCTTTCCCTAAACATAATGGTAACACCAACCTTGCACCGTATCCTAACCCATACACTAATCTTACCCCGTACACCAAAATGAAGCAATGCCCTCACATGTACTTTGACACTAACACGTTTCCGTACCCTCCTGTGTACCGTAAACCTTACCTGTTCGCTAACACTAACCCTAGGTCTAAGCCTAACACTATCCACAACCCTACACAAAATCCTAACCCGTACCCTAATCCTAATCCGTACAATAACACTAACCTGTGCCCTAACACCAAGCCTGACCCTAACTCGTTTCCATATGCTTACCTGTACCCTGAATATTACCTATTCGCTAACCCTAAACCTAACCCTAACCCCAATCCTACACCTTACCCTAATCCGTACTGTAATCCTAACCCGTACCCTAATACTAATCCGTGCCCTGACACATACATGGACCATAACACTTTTCTGTAACCTCACCTGTACCCTAAACCCTACATTTCGCCAACACTAACCCTAGCCCTAAAGCTAAATCTAACTCCAACCCTACACCTTACCCTAAGACGTACACTAATCTTAACCCGTACACTAACACTGACCCATTCCCGCAAATGTATTTTGACCCTAAAACATTTCCGTACCCTCCCCTGTAACCTAAACCTTACCCGGTCGCTAACCCTAACCCTAGCTCTAAATCTAACCCTAACGCCAACCCTACATCTTACCCTAACCCATACCCTAATCCTAAACCGTACACTAACACTAACCAGTGCCCTGAAACGTACCCTGACCCTAACACTTTTCCATACCTTCACCTGCACGCTAAACGTAATCATTAGGTAACACTAAGTATAGACTTAAACCTAACCCTAACACCAACCCTACTCCCTCTTCTAACCCGTACCCTATATTTAACCCCTACACTAACACTAACCCATGCCCTCACACGTACTTTGACACTAAAACGTCTCCATACATTCACATGTACCATAAGCCTTAACCGTTCACTAAACCTATCCCTAACCCTAACGCCAACCCTAACCATTACCCTAACCCATACCCTAATCCTAACCATACATTAACACTAACACGTTTCCTAACACATAACCTGACCCAAACGCTTTTCCGTACCCTCAACTGTACCCTAAAACTTACCCGTTCACTAACCCTAAGCCTAGCCCTAAACCTAACCCTAACCCCAACCCCACACCTTACCCTAAACTGTACGCTAATCCTGACACGTACACTAACACTAACAGGTGTCCTAACACATACCCTGACTCTAAAAGTTTTCCGTACCCTCACCTGTACCCTAAACCTTACTGGTTCACTAACCGTAACCCTAGCCCTAAACATAACGCTAACACCAACCCTACACCATACCCTAACCTGTACACTAATCTTGACCCGTACACCAAAATTATGCAATGCCATCACATGTACTTTGACACTAACACGTTTCTGTACACTAGTGTACCATAAAACTTACCTGTTCGCTAACTCTAACCCTAGCCCTAAACTTAACCCTAACGCCAACCCTACACATTACCCTAACACGTAACCTAATCCTAACCCATACACTAACACTACACGTGCCCTAACAAGTACCCTGACTGTAACAGTTTTCCGTACACTCACCTGTACCCTAAACCATACCGTTTGCTATCCTTAACCCTAGACATAAACGTAAAGCTAACGCCATCCCTAAACCTTACCCTAACGCGTACCCAATCCTAACAGGTACAATAACACTAATCCGTGCCTTAACACTTACCCTGACCCTAACGCTTTTCCATACCCACACCTGAACCCTAAACCTTACCATTCACTAACCCTAACCCTAGGTCTAAACCTAACCCTAAACCCAACCCCAACCCTACACCTAACCCTAACATGTACCCTAATCCTAATCCTTAAACTAACACTAAGCTGTGCCCTAACACGAACCCTGACCCTAACGCGTTTCCATACGCTCACCTGTACTCTAATGTTACCTATTCGCTAACCCTAACACTAGCCCTAAACCTAAACCTAACCCCAACCCTACACCTTACCCTAACCCATACCCTAATCATAACCCATACACTAACACTAACTCGTGCCCTAACACCTACCCTAACCCTACCCCTAACCCTAACCCTAACACTAACCCTAACACTAACCCTAAACTTTACCATTTGTTAACCATAACCCTAGCCCCAAACCTAAACCTAACTACAACCCTACTCCTTACCCTAACACGTACACTAATCTTAACCAGTACACTAACACTAACCCAATACCGCACATGTACTTTGACAAAAAGACATTTCCGTATGCTCAGCTGTAACCTAAACCTTACCCGTTCACTAAACTTAACCCTACCCCTAACACTAACCATAACGCCAACCCTACCAATTACCCTAACCCGTACCCTAATCCTAACCTGTAAACCCACACTAACCCCTGCCCTAACACGTACCCTGACCCTAACAATTTTCCGTAACCTCACCTGTACCCTACACCTTACCGTTCGCTAACCCTAACCCTAGCCCTAAGCCTAGACCAAACCCCAACCGTACACCTTACCCTAACCCGTATGCTAATCCTAAGCCATACACTAACACTGACACGTGTCCTAACACATACACTAACCCTAACACTTTTCTGTACCATCACCTGTACCCTAAACCTGACATTTCGCTAACCCTAACCCTAGCCATAAAGCTAACCCTAACCCCAACCCTAAACCTTACCCAAACCGTACCCTAATTCTAACCAGTATACTAATACTAAGCCATGTCCTGACACGTACCCTGACCCTAACACTTTTCCGTACCCTCACCTGTACCCTAAACCTTACCCATTCGCTAACCCTATCCCTAGCCCTAGCCCTAGCCCTAACACCAACCCCAACCCTACCCCTTACCCTAACCCGTACCCTAATCCCAACCCATACACTAACATTAACCCATGCCCTAACACGTACCCTGACCCTAACACTTTTCCGTATCCTCTCCTGTACCTTAAATCTTACCGTTCGCTAACCCTAACCCTAGCCCTAAACATAACTCTCACACCAACCTCACAGCATACCCTAACCCGTACACTAAACTTAACCCGTACAAAAAAAACTAACCCATGCCCTCACATGTACTTTGATGGTAACACGTTTCTGTACGCTCCCATGTACCATAAACCATACCCGTTTGCTAACTCTAACCCTAACCATAACAACAACCCTACCCATTTCCCTAACCTGTACCCTAATCCTTACCCGTACACTAACACTAATCCATGCCCTAACACGTACCGTGACCCTAACACTTTTCCATACCCACTCCTGTACCCTAAATCTTACCATTCACTAACCCTAACCCTATGTCTAAACCTAACCCTAACCCCAAACCTACACCTAACCCTAACACGTACCCTAATCCGAATCCGTACACTAACACTAACCTGTGCCCTAACATGAACCCTGACCCTAACTCGTTTCCATAAGCTCACCTGTACCCTAAATGTTACCTATTCGCTAACCCTAACCCCAACCCTACACCTAAACATAACCCCAACCCTACACCTTTCCCTAACCCATACCCTAATCCTAACCCGTACACTAACACTAACCCGTGCCCTAACACGTACCCTGACCCTAACACTTTTCCGTATCCTCTCCAGTACCCTAAATCTTACCGTTCGCTAAACCTAGCCCTTTCCCTAAACATAATGGTAACACCAACCTTGCACCGTATCCTAACCCATACACTAATCTTACCCCGTACACCAAAATGAAGCAATGCCCTCACATGTACTTTGACACTAACACGTTTCCGTACCCTCCTGTGTACCGTAAACCTTACCTGTTCGCTAACACTAACCCTAGGTCTAAGCCTAACACTATCCACAACCCTACACAAAATCCTAACCCGTACCCTAATCCTAATCCGTACAATAACACTAACCTGTGCCCTAACACCAAGCCTGACCCTAACTCGTTTCCATATGCTTACCTGTACCCTGAATATTACCTATTCGCTAACCCTAACCCTAACCCTAAACCTAACCCTAACCCCAATCCTACACCTTACCCTAATCCGTACTGTAATCCTAACCCGTACCCTAATACTAATCCGTGCCCTGACACATACATGGACCATAACACTTTTCTGTAACCTCACCTGTACCCTAAACCCTACATTTCGCCAACACTAACCCTAGCCCTAAAGCTAAATCTAACTCCAACCCTACACCTTACCCTAAGACGTACACTAATCTTAACCCGTACACTAACACTGACCCATTCCCGCAAATGTATTTTGACCCTAAAACATTTCCGTACCCTCCCCTGTAACCTAAACCTTACCCGGTCGCTAACCCTAACCCTAGCTCTAAATCTAACCCTAACGCCAACCCTACATCTTACCCTAACCCATACCCTAATCCTAAACCCTACACTAACACTAACCAGTGCCCTGAAACGTACCCTGACCCTAACACTTTTCCATACCTTCACCTGCACGCTAAACGTAATCATTAGGTAACACTAAGTATAGACTTAAACCTAACCCTAACACCAACCCTACTCCCTCTTCTAACCCGTACCCTATATTTAACCCCTACACTAACACTAACCCATGCCCTCACACGTACTTTGACACTAAAACGTCTCCATACATTCACATGTACCATAAGCCTTAACCGTTCACTAAACCTATCCCTAACCCTAACGCCAACCCTAACCATTACCCTAACCCATACCCTAATCCTAACCATACATTAACACTAACACGTTTCCTAACACATAACCTGACCCAAACGCTTTTCCGTACCCTCAACTGTACCCTAAAACTTACCCGTTCACTAACCCTAAGCCTAGCCCTAAACCTAACCCTAACCCCAACCCCACACCTTACCCTAAACTGTACGCTAATCCTGACACGTACACTAACACTAACAGGTGTCCTAACACATACCCTGACTCTAAAAGTTTTCCGTACCCTCACCTGTACCCTAAACCTTACTGGTTCACTAACCGTAACCCTAGCCCTAAACATAACGCTAACACCAACCCTACACCATACCCTAACCTGTACACTAATCTTGACCCGTACACCAAAATTATGCAATGCCATCACATGTACTTTGACACTAACACGTTTCTGTACACTAGTGTACCATAAAACTTACCTGTTCGCTAACTCTAACCCTAGCCCTAAACTTAACCCTAACGCCAACCCTACACATTACCCTAACACGTAACCTAATCCTAACCCATACACTAACACTACACGTGCCCTAACAAGTACCCTGACTGTAACAGTTTTCCGTACACTCACCTGTACCCTAAACCATACCGTTTGCTATCCTTAACCCTAGACATAAACGTAAAGCTAACGCCATCCCTAAACCTTACCCTAACGCGTACCCAATCCTAACAGGTACAATAACACTAATCCGTGCCTTAACACTTACCCTGACCCTAACGCTTTTCCATACCCACACCTGAACCCTAAACCTTACCATTCACTAACCCTAACCCTAGGTCTAAACCTAACCCTAAACCCAACCCCAACCCTACACCTAACCCTAACATGTACCCTAATCCTAATCCTTAAACTAACACTAAGCTGTGCCCTAACACGAACCCTGACCCTAACGCGTTTCCATACGCTCACCTGTACTCTAATGTTACCTATTCGCTAACCCTAACACTAGCCCTAAACCTAAACCTAACCCCAACCCTACACCTTACCCTAACCCATACCCTAATCATAACCCATACACTAACACTAACTCGTGCCCTAACACCTACCCTAACCCTACCCCTAACCCTAACCCTAACACTAACCCTAACACTAACCCTAAACTTTACCATTTGTTAACCATAACCCTAGCCCCAAACCTAAACCTAACTACAACCCTACTCCTTACCCTAACACGTACACTAATCTTAACCAGTACACTAACACTAACCCAATACCGCACATGTACTTTGACAAAAAGACATTTCCGTATGCTCAGCTGTAACCTAAACCTTACCCGTTCACTAAACTTAACCCTACCCCTAACACTAACCATAACGCCAACCCTACCAATTACCCTAACCCGTACCCTAATCCTAACCTGTAAACCCACACTAACCCCTGCCCTAACACGTACCCTGACCCTAACAATTTTCCGTAACCTCACCTGTACCCTACACCTTACCGTTCGCTAACCCTAACCCTAGCCCTAAGCCTAGACCAAACCCCAACCGTACACCTTACCCTAACCCGTATGCTAATCCTAAGCCATACACTAACACTGACACGTGTCCTAACACATACACTAACCCTAACACTTTTCTGTACCATCACCTGTACCCTAAACCTGACATTTCGCTAACCCTAACCCTAGCCATAAAGCTAACCCTTACCCCAACCCTAAACCTTACCCAAACCGTACCCTAATTCTAACCAGTATACTAATACTAAGCCATGTCCTGACACGTACCCTGACCCTAACACTTTTCCGTACCCTCACCTGTACCCTAAACCTTACCCATTCGCTAACCCTATCCCTAGCCCTAGCCCTAGCCCTAACACCAACCCCAACCCTACCCCTTACCCTAACCCGTACCCTAATCCCGACCCATACACTAACATTAACCCATGCCCTAACACGTACCCTGACCCTAACACTTTTCCGTATCCTCTCCTGTACCTTAAATCTTACCGTTCGCTAACCCTAACCCTAGCCCTAAACATAACTCTCACACCAACCTCACAGCATACCCTAACCCGTACACTAAACTTAACCCGTACAAAAAAAACTAACCCATGCCCTCACATGTACTTTGATGGTAACACGTTTCTGTACGCTCCCATGTACCATAAACCATACCCGTTTGCTAACTCTAACCCTAACCATAACAACAACCCTACCCATTTCCCTAACCTGTACCCTAATCCTTACCCGTACACTAACACTAATCCATGCCCTAACACGTACCGTGACCCTAACACTTTTCCATACCCACTCCTGTACCCTAAATCTTACCATTCACTAACCCTAACCCTATGTCTAAACCTAACCCTAACCCCAAACCTACACCTAACCCTAACACGTACCCTAATCCGAATCCGTACACTAACACTAACCTGTGCCCTAACATGAACCCTGACCCTAACTCGTTTCCATAAGCTCACCTGTACCCTAAATGTTACCTATTCGCTAACCCTAACCCCAACCCTACACCTAAACATAACCCCAACCCTACACCTTTCCCTAACCCATACCCTAATCCTAACCCGTACACTAACACTAACCCGTGCCCTAACACGTACCCTGACCCTAACACTTTTCCGTATCCTCTCCAGTACCCTAAATCTTACCGTTCGCTAAACCTAGCCCTTTCCCTAAACATAATGGTAACACCAACCTTGCACCGTATCCTAACCCATACACTAATCTTACCCCGTACACCAAAATGAAGCAATGCCCTCACATGTACTTTGACACTAACACGTTTCCGTACCCTCCTGTGTACCGTAAACCTTACCTGTTCGCTAACACTAACCCTAGGTCTAAGCCTAACACTATCCACAACCCTACACAAAATCCTAACCCGTACCCTAATCCTAATCCATACAATAACACTAACCTGTGCCCTAACACCAAGCCTGACCCTAACTCGTTTCCATATGCTTACCTGTACCCTGAATATTACCTATTCGCTAACCCTAACCCTAACCCTAAACCTAACCCTAACCCCAATCCTACACCTTACCCTAATCCGTACTGTAATCCTAACCCGTACCCTAATACTAATCCGTGCCCTGACACATACATGGACCATAACACTTTTCTGTAACCTCACCTGTACCCTAAACCCTACATTTCGCCAACACTAACCCTAGCCCTAAAGCTAAATCTAACTCCAACCCTACACCTTACCCTAAGACGTACACTAATCTTAACCCGTACACTAACACTGACCCATTCCCGCAAATGTATTTTGACCCTAAAACATTTCCGTACCCTCCCCTGTAACCTAAACCTTACCCGGTCGCTAACCCTAACCCTAGCTCTATATCTAACCCTAACGCCAACCCTACATCTTACCCTAACCCATACCCTAATCCTAAACCGTACACTAACACTAACCAGTGCCCTGAAACGTACCCTGACCCTAACACTTTTCCATACCTTCACCTGCACGCTAAACGTAATCATTAGGTAACACTAAGTATAGACTTAAACCTAACCCTAACACCAACCCTACTCCCTCTTCTAACCCGTACCCTATATTTAACCCCTACACTAACACTAACCCATGCCCTCACACGTACTTTGACACTAAAACGTCTCCATACATTCACATGTACCATAAGCCTTAACCGTTCACTAAACCTATCCCTAACCCTAACGCCAACCCTAACCATTACCCTAACCCATACCCTAATCCTAACCATACATTAACACTAACACGTTTCCTAACACATAACCTGACCCAAACGCTTTTCCGTACCCTCAACTGTACCCTAAAACTTACCCGTTCACTAACCCTAAGCCTAGCCCTAAACCTAACCCTAACCCCAACCCCACACCTTACCCTAAACTGTACGCTAATCCTGACACGTACACTAACACTAACAGGTGTCCTAACACATACCCTGACTCTAAAAGTTTTCCGTACCCTCACCTGTACCCTAAACCTTACTGGTTCACTAACCGTAACCCTAGCCCTAAACATAACGCTAACACCAACCCTACACCATACCCTAACCTGTACACTAATCTTGACCCGTACACCAAAATTATGCAATGCCATCACATGTACTTTGACACTAACACGTTTCTGTACACTAGTGTACCATAAAACTTACCTGTTCGCTAACTCTAACCCTAGCCCTAAACTTAACCCTAACGCCAACCCTACACATTACCCTAACACGTAACCTAATCCTAACCCATACACTAACACTACACGTGCCCTAACAAGTACCCTGACTGTAACAGTTTTCCGTACACTCACCTGTACCCTAAACCATACCGTTTGCTATCCTTAACCCTAGACATAAACGTAAAGCTAACGCCATCCCTAAACCTTACCCTAACGCGTACCCAATCCTAACAGGTACAATAACACTAATCCGTGCCTTAACACTTACCCTGACCCTAACGCTTTTCCATACCCACACCTGAACCCTAAACCTTACCATTCACTAACCCTAACCCTAGGTCTAAACCTAACCCTAAACCCAACCCCAACCCTACACCTAACCCTAACATGTACCCTAATCCTAATCCTTAAACTAACACTAAGCTGTGCCCTAACACGAACCCTGACCCTAACGCGTTTCCATACGCTCACCTGTACTCTAATGTTACCTATTCGCTAACCCTAACACTAGCCCTAAACCTAAACCTAACCCCAACCCTACACCTTACCCTAACCCATACCCTAATCATAACCCATACACTAACACTAACTCGTGCCCTAACACCTACCCTAACCCTACCCCTAACCCTAACCCTAACACTAACCCTAACACTAACCCTAAACTTTACCATTTGTTAACCATAACCCTAGCCCCAAACCTAAACCTAACTACAACCCTACTCCTTACCCTAACACGTACACTAATCTTAACCAGTACACTAACACTAACCCAATACCGCACATGTACTTTGACAAAAAGACATTTCCGTATGCTCAGCTGTAACCTAAACCTTACCCGTTCACTAAACTTAACCCTACCCCTAACACTAACCATAACGCCAACCCTACCAATTACCCTAACCCGTACCCTAATCCTAACCTGTAAACCCACACTAACCCCTGCCCTAACACGTACCCTGACCCTAACAATTTTCCGTAACCTCACCTGTACCCTACACCTTACCGTTCGCTAACCCTAACCCTAGCCCTAAGCCTAGACCAAACCCCAACCGTACACCTTACCCTAACCCGTATGCTAATCCTAAGCCATACACTAACACTGACACGTGTCCTAACACATACACTAACCCTAACACTTTTCTGTACCATCACCTGTACCCTAAACCTGACATTTCGCTAACCCTAACCCTAGCCATAAAGCTAACCCTAACCCCAACCCTAAACCTTACCCAAACCGTACCCTAATTCTAACCAGTATACTAATACTAAGCCATGTCCTGACACGTACCCTGACCCTAACACTTTTCCGTACCCTCACCTGTACCCTAAACCTTACCCATTCGCTAACCCTATCCCTAGCCCTAGCCCTAGCCCTAACACCAACCCCAACCCTACCCCTTACCTAACCCGTACCCTAATCCCAACCCATACACTAACATTAACCCATGCCCTAACACGTACCCTGACCCTAACACTTTTCCGTATCCTCTCCTGTACCTTAAATCTTACCGTTCGCTAACCCTAACCCTAGCCCTAAACATAACTCTCACACCAACCTCACAGCATACCCTAACCCGTACACTAAACTTAACCCGTACAAAAAAAACTAACCCATGCCCTCACATGTACTTTGATGGTAACACGTTTCTGTACGCTCCCATGTACCATAAACCATACCCGTTTGCTAACTCTAACCCTAACCATAACAACAACCCTACCCATTTCCCTAACCTGTACCCTAATCCTTACCTGTACACTAACACTAATCCATGCCCTAACACGTACCGTGACCCTAACACTTTTCCATACCCACTCCTGTACCCTAAATCTTACCATTCACTAACCCTAACCCTATGTCTAAACCTAACCCTAACCCCAAACCTACACCTAACCCTAACACGTACCGTAATCCGAATCCGTACACTAACACTAACCTGTGCCCTAACATGAACCCTGACCCTAACTCGTTTCCATAAGCTCACCTGTACCCTAAATGTTACCTATTCGCTAACCCTAACCCCAACCCTACACCTAAACATAACCCCAACCCTACACCTTTCCCTAACCCATACCCTAATCCTAACCCGTACACTAACACTAACCCGTGCCCTAACACGTACCCTGACCCTAACACTTTTCCGTATCCTCTCCAGTACCCTAAATCTTACCGTTCGCTAAACCTAGCCCTTTCCCTAAACATAATGGTAACACCAACCTTGCACCGTATCCTAACCCATACACTAATCTTACCCCGTACACCAAAATGAAGCAATGCCCTCACATGTACTTTGACACTAACACGTTTCCGTACCCTCCTGTGTACCGTAAACCTTACCTGTTCGCTAACACTAACCCTAGGTCTAAGCCTAACACTATCCACAACCCTACACAAAATCCTAACCCGTACCCTAATCCTAATCCGTACAATAACACTAACCTGTGCCCTAACACCAAGCCTGACCCTAACTCGTTTCCATATGCTTACCTGTACCCTGAATATTACCTATTCGCTAACCCTAACCCTAACCCTAAACCTAACCCTAACCCCAATCCTACACCTTACCCTAATCCGTACTGTAATCCTAACCCGTACCCTAATACTAATCCGTGCCCTGACACATACATGGACCATAACACTTTTCTGTAACCTCACCTGTACCCTAAACCCTACATTTCGCCAACACTAACCCTAGCCCTAAAGCTAAATCTAACTCCAACCCTACACCTTACCCTAAGACGTACACTAATCTTAACCCGTACACTAACACTGACCCATTCCCGCAAATGTATTTTGACCCTAAAACATTTCCGTACCCTCCCCTGTAACCTAAACCTTACCCGGTCGCTAACCCTAACCCTAGCTCTAAATCTAACCCTAACGCCAACCCTACATCTTACCCTAACCCATACCCTAATCCTAAACCGTACACTAACACTAACCAGTGCCCTGAAACGTACCCTGACCCTAACACTTTTCCATACCTTCACCTGCACGCTAAACGTAATCATTAGGTAACACTAAGTATAGAGTTAAACCTAACCCTAACACCAACCCTACTCCCTCTTCTAACCCGTACCCTATATTTAACCCCTACACTAACACTAACCCATGCCCTCACACGTACTTTGACACTAAAACGTCTCCATACATTCACATGTACCATAAGCCTTAACCGTTCACTAAACCTATCCCTAACCCTAACGCCAACCCTAACCATTACCCTAACCCATACCCTAATCCTAACCATACATTAACACTAACACGTTTCCTAACACATAACCTGACCCAAACGCTTTTCCGTACCCTCAACTGTACCCTAAAACTTACCCGTTCACTAACCCTAAGCCTAGCCCTAAACCTAACCCTAACCCCAACCCCACACCTTACCCTAAACTGTACGCTAATCCTGACACGTACACTAACACTAACAGGTGTCCTAACACATACCCTGACTCTAAAAGTTTTCCGTACCCTCACCTGTACCCTAAACCTTACTGGTTCACTAACCGTAACCCTAGCCCTAAACATAACGCTAACACCAACCCTACACCATACCCTAACCTGTACACTAATCTTGACCCGTACACCAAAATTATGCAATGCCATCACATGTACTTTGACACTAACACGTTTCTGTACACTAGTGTACCATAAAACTTACCTGTTCGCTAACTCTAACCCTAGCCCTAAACTTAACCCTAACGCCAACCCTACACATTACCCTAACACGTAACCTAATCCTAACCCATACACTAACACTACACGTGCCCTAACAAGTACCCTGACTGTAACAGTTTTCCGTACACTCACCTGTACCCTAAACCATACCGTTTGCTATCCTTAACCCTAGACATAAACGTAAAGCTAACGCCATCCCTAAACCTTACCCTAACGCGTACCCAATCCTAACAGGTACAATAACACTAATCCGTGCCTTAACACTTACCCTGACCCTAACGCTTTTCCATACCCACACCTGAACCCTAAACCTTACCATTCACTAACCCTAACCCTAGGTCTAAACCTAACCCTAAACCCAACCCCAACCCTACACCTAACCCTAACATGTACCCTAATCCTAATCCTTAAACTAACACTAAGCTGTACCCTAACACGAACCCTGACCCTAACGCGTTTCCATACGCTCACCTGTACTCTAATGTTACCTATTCGCTAACCCTAACACTAGCCCTAAACCTAAACCTAACCCCAACCCTACACCTTACCCTAACCCATACCCTAATCATAACCCATACACCAACACTAACTCGTGCCCTAACACCTACCCTAACCCTACCCCTAACCCTAACACTAACACTAACCCTAAACTTTACCATTTGTTAACCATAACCCTAGCCCCAAACCTAAACCTAACTACAACCCTACTCCTTACCCTAACACGTACACTAATCTTAACCAGTACACTAACACTAACCCAATACCGCACATGTACTTTGACAAAAAGACATTTCCGTATGCTCAGCTGTAACCTAAACCTTACCCGTTCACTAAACTTAACCCTACCCCTAACACTAACCATAACGCCAACCCTACCAATTACCCTAACCCGTACCCTAATCCTAACCTGTAAACCCACACTAACCCCTGCCCTAACACGTACCCTGACCCTAACAATTTTCCGTAACCTCACCTGTACCCTACACCTTACCGTTCGCTAACCCTAACCCTAGCCCTAAGCCTAGACCAAACCCCAACCGTACACCTTACCCTAACCCGTATGCTAATCCTAAGCCATACACTAACACTGACACGTGTCCTAACACATACACTAACCCTAACACTTTTCTGTACCATCACCTGTACCCTAAACCTGACATTTCGCTAACCCTAACCCTAGCCATAAAGCTAACCCTAACCCCAACCCTAAACCTTACCCAAACCGTACCCTAATTCTAACCAGTATACTAATACTAAGCCATGTCCTGACACGTACCCTGACCCTAACACTTTTCCGTACCCTCACCTGTACCCTAAACCTTACCCATTCGCTAACCCTATCCCTATCCCTAGCCCTAGCCCTAACACCAACCCCAACCCTACCCCTTACCCTAACCCGTACCCTAATCCCAACCCATACACTAACATTAACCCATGCCCTAACACGTACCCTGACCCTAACACTTTTCCGTATCCTCTCCTGTACCTTAAATCTTACCGTTCGCTAACCCTAACCCTAGCCCTAAACATAACTCTCACACCAACCTCACAGCATACCCTAACCCGTACACTAAACTTAACCCGTACAAAAAAAACTAACCCATGCCCTCACATGTACTTTGATGGTAACACGTTTCTGTACGCTCCCATGTACCATAAACCATACCCGTTTGCTAACTCTAACCCTAACCATAACAACAACCCTACCCATTTCCCTAACCTGTACCCTAATCCTTACCCGTACACTAACACTAATCCATGCCCTAACACGTACCGTGACCCTAACACTTTTCCATACCCACTCCTGTACCCTAAATCTTACCATTCACTAACCCTAACCCTATGTCTAAACCTAACCCTAACCCCAAACCTACACCTAACCCTAACACGTACCCTAATCCGAATCCGTACACTAACACTAACCTGTGCCCTAACATGAACCCTGACCCTAACTCGTTTCCATAAGCTCACCTGTACCCTAAATGTTACCTATTCGCTAACCCTAACCCCAACCCTACACCTAAACATAACCCCAACCCTACACCTTTCCCTAACCCATACCCTAATCCTAACCCGTACACTAACACTAACCCGTGCCCTAACACGTACCCTGACCCTAACACTTTTCCGTATCCTCTCCAGTACCCTAAATCTTACCGTTCGCTAAACCTAGCCCTTTCCCTAAACATAATGGTAACACCAACCTTGCACCGTATCCTAACCCATACACTAATCTTACCCCGTACACCAAAATGAAGCAATGGGGCTTCCATGGTGGCGCAGTGGTTGAGAGTCCGCCTGCCGATGCAGGGGACACGGGTTCGTGCCCCGATCCCGGAAGATCCCACATGCCGCGGAGCGGCTGGGCCCGCGAGCCATGGCCGCGGAGCCTGTGTGTCCGGAGCCTGTGCTCCGCAACGGGAGAGGCCACAGCAGTGAGAGGCCCGCGTACAGCAAAAAAAAAAAAAAAAAAAAAAAAAAAAAAAAATGAAGCAATGCCCTCACATGTACTTTGACACTAACACGTTTCCGTACCCTCCTGTGTACCGTAAACCTTACCTGTTCGCTAACACTAACCCTAGGTCTAAGCCTAACACTATCCACAACCCTACACAAAATCCTAACCCGTACCCTAATCCTAATCCGTACAATAACACTAACCTGTGCCCTAACACCAAGCCTGACCCTAACTCGTTTCCATATGCTTACCTGTACCCTGAATATTACCTATTCGCTAACCCTAACCCTAACCCTAAACCTAACCCTAACCCCAATCCTACACCTTACCCTAATCCGTACTGTAATCCTAACCCGTACCCTAATACTAATCCGTGCCCTGACACATACATGGACCATAACACTTTTCTGTAACCTCACCTGTACCCTAAACCCTACATTTCGCCAACACTAACCCTAGCCCTAAAGCTAAATCTAACTCCAACCCTACACCTTACCCTAAGACGTACACTAATCTTAACCCGTACACTAACACTGACCCATTCCCGCAAATGTATTTTGACCCTAAAACATTTCCGTACCCTCCCCTGTAACCTAAACCTTACCCGGTCGCTAACCCTAACCCTAGCTCTAAATCTAACCCTAACGCCAACCCTACATCTTACCCTAACCCATAGCCTAATCCTAAACCGTACACTAACACTAACCAGTGCCCTGAAACGTACCCTGACCCTAACACTTTTCCATACCTTCACCTGCACGCTAAACGTAATCATTAGGTAACACTAAGTATAGACTTAAACCTAACCCTAACACCAACCCTACTCCCTCTTCTAACCCGTACCCTATATTTAACCCCTACACTAACACTAACCCATGCCCTCACACGTACTTTGACACTAAAACGTCTCCATACATTCACATGTACCATAAGCCTTAACCGTTCACTAAACCTATCCCTAACCCTAACGCCAACCCTAACCATTACCCTAACCCATACCCTAATCCTAACCATACATTAACACTAACACGTTTCCTAACACATAACCTGACCCAAACGCTTTTCCGTACCCTCAACTGTACCCTAAAACTTACCCGTTCACTAACCCTAAGCCTAGCCCTAAACCTAACCCTAACCCCAACCCCACACCTTACCCTAAACTGTACGCTAATCCTGACACGTACACTAACACTAACAGGTGTCCTAACACATACCCTGACTCTAAAAGTTTTCCGTACCCTCACCTGTACCCTAAACCTTACTGGTTCACTAACCGTAACCCTAGCCCTAAACATAACGCTAACACCAACCCTACACCATACCCTAACCTGTACACTAATCTTGACCCGTACACCAAAATTATGCAATGCCATCACATGTACTTTGACACTAACACGTTTCTGTACACTAGTGTACCATAAAACTTACCTGTTCGCTAACTCTAACCCTAGCCCTAAACTTAACCCTAACGCCAACCCTACACATTACCCTAACACGTAACCTAATCCTAACCCATACACTAACACTACACGTGCCCTAACAAGTACCCTGACTGTAACAGTTTTCCGTACACTCACCTGTACCCTAAACCATACCGTTTGCTATCCTTAACCCTAGACATAAACGTAAAGCTAACGCCATCCCTAAACCTTACCCTAACGCGTACCCAATCCTAACAGGTACAATAACACTAATCCGTGCCTTAACACTTACCCTGACCCTAACGCTTTTCCATACCCACACCTGAACCCTAAACCTTACCATTCACTAACCCTAACCCTAGGTCTAAACCTAACCCTAAACCCAACCCCAACCCTACACCTAACCCTAACATGTACCCTAATCCTAATCCTTAAACTAACACTAAGCTGTGCCCTAACACGAACCCTGACCCTAACGCGTTTCCATACGCTCACCTGTACTCTAATGTTACCTATTCGCTAACCCTAACACTAGCCCTAAACCTAAACCTAACCCCAACCCTACACCTTACCCTAACCCATACCCTAATCATAACCCATACACTAACACTAACTCGTGCCCTAACACCTACCCTAACCCTACCCCTAACCCTAACCCTAACACTAACCCTAACACTAACCCTAAACTTTACCATTTGTTAACCATAACCCTAGCCCCAAACCTAAACCTAACTACAACCCTACTCCTTACCCTAACACGTACACTAATCTTAACCAGTACACTAACACTAACCCAATACCGCACATGTACTTTGACAAAAAGACATTTCCGTATGCTCAGCTGTAACCTAAACCTTACCCGTTCACTAAACTTAACCCTACCCCTAACACTAACCATAACGCCAACCCTACCAATTACCCTAACCCGTACCCTAATCCTAACCTGTAAACCCACACTAACCCCTGCCCTAACACGTACCCTGACCCTAACAATTTTCCGTAACCTCACCTGTACCCTACACCTTACCGTTCGCTAACCCTAACCCTAGCCCTAAGCCTAGACCAAACCCCAACCGTACACCTTACCCTAACCCGTATGCTAATCCTAAGCCATACACTAACACTGACACGTGTCCTAACACATACACTAACCCTAACACTTTTCTGTACCATCACCTGTACCCTAAACCTGACATTTCGCTAACCCTAACCCTAGCCATAAAGCTAACCCTAACCCCAACCCTAAACCTTACCCAAACCGTACCCTAATTCTAACCAGTATACTAATACTAAGCCATGTCCTGACACGTACCCTGACCCTAACACTTTTCCGTACCCTCACCTGTACCCTAAACCTTACCCATTCGCTAACCCTATCCCTATCCCTAGCCCTAGCCCTAACACCAACCCCAACCCTACCCCTTACCCTAACCCGTACCCTAATCCCAACCCATACACTAACATTAACCCATGCCCTAACACGTACCCTGACCCTAACACTTTTCCGTATCCTCTCCTGTACCTTAAATCTTACCGTTCGCTAACCCTAACCCTAGCCCTAAACATAACTCTCACACCAACCTCACAGCATACCCTAACCCGTACACTAAACTTAACCCGTACAAAAAAAAACTAACCCATGCCCTCACATGTACTTTGATGGTAACACGTTTCTGTACGCTCCCATGTACCATAAACCATACCCGTTTGCTAACTCTAACCCTAACCATAACAACAACCCTACCCATTTCCCTAACCTGTAATCTAATCCTTACCCGTACACTAACACTAATCCATGCCCTAACACGTACCGTGACCCTAACACTTTTCCATACCCACTCCTGTACCCTAAATCTTACCATTCACTAACCCTAACCCTATGTCTAAACCTAACCCTAACCCCAAACCTACACCTAACCCTAACACGTACCCTAATCCGAATCCGTACACTAACACTAACCTGTGCCCTAACATGAACCCTGACCCTAACTCGTTTCCATAAGCTCACCTGTACCCTAAATGTTACCTATTCGCTAACCCTAACCCCAACCCTACACCTAAACATAACCCCAACCCTACACCTTTCCCTAACCCATACCCTAATCCTAACCCGTACACTAACACTAACCCGTGCCCTAACACGTACCCTGACCCTAACACTTTTCCGTATCCTCTCCAGTACCCTAAATCTTACCGTTCGCTAAACCTAGCCCTTTCCCTAAACATAATGGTAACACCAACCTTGCACCGTATCCTAACCCATACACTAATCTTACCCCGTACACCAAAATGAAGCAATGCCCTCACATGTACTTTGACACTAACACGTTTCCGTACCCTCCTGTGTACCGTAAACCTTACCTGTTCGCTAACACTAACCCTAGGTCTAAGCCTAACACTATCCACAACCCTACACAAAATCCTAACCCGTACCCTAATCCTAATCCGTACAATAACACTAACCTGTGCCCTAACACCAAGCCTGACCCTAACTCGTTTCCATATGCTTACCTGTACCCTGAATATTACCTATTCGCTAACCCTAACCCTAACCCTAAACCTAACCCTAACCCCAATCCTACACCTTACCCTAATCCGTACTGTAATCCTAACCCGTACCCTAATACTAATCCGTGCCCTGACACATACATGGACCATAACACTTTTCTGTAACCTCACCTGTACCCTAAACCCTACATTTCGCCAACACTAACCCTAGCCCTAAAGCTAAATCTAACTCCAACCCTACAGCTTACCCTAAGACGTACACTAATCTTAACTCGTACACTAACACTGACCCATTCCCGCAAATGTATTTTGACCCTAAAACATTTCCGTACCCTCCCCTGTAACCTAAACCTTACCCGGTCGCTAACCCTAACCCTAGCTCTAAATCTAACCCTAACGCCAACCCTACATCTTACCCTAACCCATACCCTAATCCTAAACCGTACACTAACACTAACCAGTGCCCTGAAACGTACCCTGACCCTAACACTTTTCCATACCTTCACCTGCACGCTAAACGTAATCATTAGGTAACACTAAGTATAGACTTAAACCTAACCCTAACACCAACCCTACTCCCTCTTCTAACCCGTACCCTATATTTAACCCCTACACTAACACTAACCCATGCCCTCACACGTACTTTGACACTAAAACGTCTCCATACATTCACATGTACCATAAGCCTTAACCGTTCACTAAACCTATCCCTAACCCTAACGCCAACCCTAACCATTACCCTAACCCATACCCTAATCCTAACCATACATTAACACTAACACGTTTCCTAACACATAACCTGACCCAAACGCTTTTCCGTACCCTCAACTGTACCCTAAAACTTACCGGTTCACTAACCCTAAGCCTAGCCCTAAACCTAACCCTAACCCCAACCCCACACCTTACCCTAAACTGTACGCTAATCCTGACACGTACACTAACACTAACAGGTGTCCTAACACATACCCTGACTCTAAAAGTTTTCCGTACCCTCTCCTGTACCCTAAACCTTACTGGTTCACTAACCGTAACCCTAGCCCTAAACATAACGCTAACACCAACCCTACACCATACCCTAACCTGTACACTAATCTTGACCCGTACACCAAAATTATGCAATGCCATCACATGTACTTTGACACTAACACGTTTCTGTACACTAGTGTACCATAAAACTTACCTGTTCGCTAACTCTAACCCTAGCCCTAAACTTAACCCTAACGCCAACCCTACACATTACCCTAACACGTAACCTAATCCTAACCCATACACTAACACTACACGTGCCCTAACAAGTACCCTGACTGTAACAGTTTTCCGTACACTCACCTGTACCCTAAACCATACTGTTTGCTATCCTTAACCCTAGACATAAACGTAAAGCTAACGCCATCCCTAAACCTTACCCTAACGCGTACCCAATCCTAACAGGTACAATAACACTAATCCGTGCCTTAACACTTACCCTGACCCTAACGCTTTTCCATACCCACACCTGAACCCTAAACCTTACCATTCACTAACCCAAACCCTAGGTCTAAACCTAACCCTAAACCCAACCCCAACCCTACACCTAACCCTAACATGTACCCTAATCCTAATCCTTAAACTAACACTAAGCTGTGCCCTAACACGAACCCTGACCCTAACGCGTTTCCATACGCTCACCTGTACTCTAATGTTACCTATTCGCTAACCCTAACACTAGCCCTAAACCTAAACCTAACCCCAACCCTACACCTTACCCTAACCCATACCCTAATCATAACCCATACACTAACACTAACTCGTGCCCTAACACCTACCCTAACCCTACCCCTAACCCTAACCCTAACACTAACCCTAACACTAACCCTAAACTTTACCATTTGTTAACCATAACCCTAGCCCCAAACCTAAACCTAACTACAACCCTACTCCTTACCCTAACACGTACACTAATCTTAACCAGTACACTAACACTAACCCAATACCGCACATGTACTTTGACAAAAAGACATTTCCGTATGCTCAGCTGTAACCTAAACCTTACCCGTTCACTAAACTTAACCCTACCCCTAACACTAACCATAACGCCAACCCTACCAATTACCCTAACCCGTACCCTAATCCTAACCTGTAAACCCACACTAACCCCTGCCCTAACACGTACCCTGACCCTAACAATTTTCCGTAACCTCACCTGTACCCTACACCTTACCGTTCGCTAACCCTAACCCTAGCCCTAAGCCTAGACCAAACCCCAACCGTACACCTTACCCTAACCCGTATGCTAATCCTAAGCCATACACTAACACTGACACGTGTCCTAACACATACACTAACCCTAACACTTTTCTGTACCATCACCTGTACCCTAAACCTGACATTTCGCTAACCCTAACCCTAGCCATAAAGCTAACCCTAACCCCAACCCTAAACCTTACCCAAACCGTACCCTAATTCTAACCAGTATACTAATACTAAGCCATGTCCTGACACGTACCCTGACCCTAACACTTTTCCGTACCCTCACCTGTACCCTAAACCTTACCCATTCGCTAACCCTATCCCTAGCCCTAGCCCTAGCCCTAACACCAACCCCAACCCTACCCCTTACCCTAACCCGTACCCTAATCCCAACCCATACACTAACATTAACCCATGCCCTAACACGTACCCTGACCCTAACACTTTTCCGTATCCTCTCCTGTACCTTAAATCTTACCGTTCGCTAACCCTAACCCTAGCCCTAAACATAACTCTCACACCAACCTCACAGCATACCCTAACCCGTACACTAAACTTAACCCGTACAAAAAAAACTAACCCATGCCCTCACATGTACTTTGATGGTAACACGTTTCTGTACGCTCCCATGTACCATAAACCATACCCGTTTGCTAACTCTAACCCTAACCATAACAACAACCCTACCCATTTCCCTAACCTGTACCCTAATCCTTACCCGTACACTAACACTAATCCATGCCCTAACACGTACCGTGACCCTAACACTTTTCCATACCCACTCCTGTACCCTAAATCTTACCATTCACTAACCCTAACCCTATGTCTAAACCTAACCCTAACCCCAAACCTACACCTAACCCTAACACGTACCCTAATCCGAATCCGTACACTAACACTAACCTGTGCCCTAACATGAACCCTGACCCTAACTCGTTTCCATAAGCTCACCTGTACCCTAAATGTTACCTATTCGCTAACCCTAACCCCAACCCTACACCTAAACATAACCCCAACCCTACACCTTTCCCTAACCCATACCCTAATCCTAACCCGTACACTAACACTAACCCGTGCCCTAACACGTACCCTGACCCTAACACTTTTCCGTATCCTCTCCAGTACCCTAAATCTTACCGTTCGCTAAACCTAGCCCTTTCCCTAAACATAATGGTAACACCAACCTTGCACCGTATCCTAACCCATACACTAATCTTACCCCGTACACCAAAATGAAGCAATGCCCTCACATGTACTTTGACACTAACACGTTTCCGTACCCTCCTGTGTACCGTAAACCTTACCTGTTCGCTAACACTAACCCTAGGTCTAAGCCTAACACTATCCACAACCCTACACAAAATCCTAACCCGTACCCTAATCCTAATCCGTACAATAACACTAACCTGTGCCCTAACACCAAGCCTGACCCTAACTCGTTTCCATATGCTTACCTGTACCCTGAATATTACCTATTCGCTAACCCTAACCCTAACCCTAAACCTAACCCTAACCCCAATCCTACACCTTACCCTAATCCGTACTGTAATCCTAACCCATACCCTAATACTAATCCGTGCCCTGACACATACATGGACCATAACACTTTTCTGTAACCTCACCTGTACCCTAAACCCTACATTTCGCCAACACTAACCCTAGCCCTAAAGCTAAATCTAACTCCAACCCTACACCTTACCCTAAGACGTACACTAATCTTAACCCGTACACTAACACTGACCCATTCCCGCAAATGTATTTTGACCCTAAAACATTTCCGTACCCTCCCCTGTAACCTAAACCTTACCCGGTCGCTAACCCTAACCCTAGCTCTAAATCTAACCCTAACGCCAACCCTACATCTTACCCTAACCCATACCCTAATCCTAAACCGTACACTAACACTAACCAGTGCCCTGAAACGTACCCTGACCCTAACACTTTTCCATACCTTCACCTGCACGCTAAACGTAATCATTAGGTAACACTAAGTATAGACTTAAACCTAACCCTAACACCAACCCTACTCCCTCTTCTAACCCGTACCCTATATTTAACCCCTACACTAACACTAACCCATGCCCTCACACGTACTTTGACACTAAAACGTCTCCATACATTCACATGTACCATAAGCCTTAACCGTTCACTAAACCTATCCCTAACCCTAACGCCAACCCTAACCATTACCCTAACCCATACCCTAATCCTAACCATACATTAACACTAACACGTTTCCTAACACATAACCTGACCCAAACGCTTTTCCGTACCCTCAACTGTTCCCTAAAACTTACCCGTTCACTAACCCTAAGCCTAGCCCTAAACCTAACCCTAACCCCAACCCCACACCTTACCCGAAACTGTACGCTAATCCTGACACGTACACTAACACTAACAGGTGTCCTAACACATACCCTGACTCTAAAAGTTTTCCGTACCCTCACCTGTACCCTAAACCTTACTGGTTCACTAACCGTAACCCTAGCCCTAAACATAACGCTAACACCAACCCTACACCATACCCTAACCTGTACACTAATCTTGACCCGTACACCAAAATTATGCAATGCCATCACATGTACTTTGACACTAACACGTTTCTGTACACTAGTGTACCATAAAACTTACCTGTTCGCTAACTCTAACCCTAGCCCTAAACTTAACCCTAACGCCAACCCTACACATTACCCTAACACGTAACCTAATCCTAACCCATACACTAACACTACACGTGCCCTAACAAGTACCCTGACTGTAACAGTTTTCCGTACACTCACCTGTACCCTAAACCATACCGTTTGCTATCCTTAACCCTAGACATAAACGTAAAGCTAACGCCATCCCTAAAACTTACCCTAACGCGTACCCAATCCTAACAGGTACAATAACACTAATCCGTGCCTTAACACTTACCCTGACCCTAACGCTTTTCCATACCCACACCTGAACCCTAAACCTTACCATTCACTAACCCTAACCCTAGGTCTAAACCTAACCCTAAACCCAACCCCAACCCTACACCTAACCCTAACATGTACCCTAATCCTAATCCTTAAACTAACACTAAGCTGTGCCCTAACACGAACCCTGACCCTAACGCGTTTCCATACGCTCACCTGTACTCTAATGTTACCTATTCTCTAACCCTAACACTAGCCCTAAACCTAAACCTAACCCCAACCCTACACCTTACCCTAACCCATACCCTAATCATAACCCATACACTAACACTAACTCGTGCCCTAACACCTACCCTAACCCTACCCCTAACCCTAACCCTAACACTAACCCTAACACTAACCCTAAACTTTACCATTTGTTAACCATAACCCTAGCCCCAAACCTAAACCTAACTACAACCCTACTCCTTACCCTAACACGTACACTAATCTTAACCAGTACACTAACACTAACCCAATACCGCACATGTACTTTGACAAAAAGACATTTCCGTATGCTCAGCTGTAACCTAAACCTTACCCGTTCACTAAACTTAACCCTACCCCTAACACTAACCATAACGCCAACCCTACCAATTACCCTAACCCGTACCCTAATCCTAACCTGTAAACCCACACTAACCCCTGCCCTAACACGTACCCTGACCCTAACAATTTTCCGTAACCTCACCTGTACCCTACACCTTACCGTTCGCTAACCCTAACCCTAGCCCTAAGCCTAGACCAAACCCCAACCGTACACCTTACCCTAACCCGTATGCTAATCCTAAGCCATACACTAACACTGACACGTGTCCTAACACATACACTAACCCTAACACTTTTCTGTACCATCACCTGTACCCTAAACCTGACATTTCGCTAACCCTAACCCTAGCCATAAAGCTAACCCTAACCCCAACCCTAAACCTTACCCAAACCGTACCCTAATTCTAACCAGTATACTAATACTAAGCCATGTCCTGACACGTACCCTGACCCTAACACTTTTCCGTACCCTCACCTGTACCCTAAACCTTACCCATTCGCTAACCCTATCCCTAGCCCTAGCCCTAGCCCTAACACCAACCCCAACCCTACCCCTTACCCTAACCCGTACCCTAATCCCAACCCATACACTAACATTAACCCATGCCCTAACACGTACCCTGACCCTAACACTTTTCCGTATCCTCTCCTGTACCTTAAATCTTACCGTTCGCTAACCCTAACCCTAGCCCTAAACATAACTCTCACACCAACCTCACAGCATACCCTAACCCGTACACTAAACTTAACCCGTACAAAAAAAACTAACCCATGCCCTCACATGTACTTTGATGGTAACACGTTTCTGTACGCTCCCATGTACCATAAACCATACCCGTTTGCTAACTCTAACCCTAACCATAACAACAACCCTACCCATTTCCCTAACCTGTACCCTAATCCTTACCCGTACACTAACACTAATCCATGCCCTAACACGTACCGTGACCCTAACACTTTTCCATACCCACTCCTGTACCCTAAATCTTACCATTCACTAACCCTAACCCTATGTCTAAACCTAACCCTAACCCCAAACCTACACCTAACCCTAACACGTACCCTAATCCGAATCCGTACACTAACACTAACCTGTGCCCTAACATGAACCCTGACCCTAACTCGTTTCCATAAGCTCACCTGTACCCTAAATGTTACCTATTCGCTAACCCTAACCCCAACCCTACACCTAAACATAACCCCAACCCTACACCTTTCCCTAACCCATACCCTAATCCTAACCCGTACACTAACACTAACCCGTGCCCTAACACGTACCCTGACCCTAACACTTTTCCGTATCCTCTCCAGTACCCTAAATCTTACCGTTCGCTAAACCTAGCCCTTTCCCTAAACATAATGGTAACACCAACCTTGCACCGTATCCTAACCCATACACTAATCTTACCCCGTACACCAAAATGAAGCAATGCCCTCACATGTACTTTGACACTAACACGTTTCCGTACCCTCCTGTGTACCGTAAACCTTACCTGTTCGCTAAGACTAACCCTAGGTCTAAGCCTAACACTATCCACAACCCTACACAAAATCCTAACCCGTACCCTAATCCTAATCCGTACAATAACACTAACCTGTGCCCTAACACCAAGCCTGACCCTAACTCGTTTCCATATGCTTACCTGTACCCTGAATATTACCTATTCGCTAACCCTAAACCTAACCCTAAACCTAACCCTAACCCCAATCCTACACCTTACCCTAATCCGTACTGTAATCCTAACCCATACCCTAATACTAATCCGTGCCCTGACACATACATGGACCATAACACTTTTCTGTAACCTCACCTGTACCCTAAACCCTACATTTCGCCAACACTAACCCTAGCCCTAAAGCTAAATCTAACTCCAACCCTACACCTTACCCTAAGACGTACACTAATCTTAACCCGTACACTAACACTGACCCATTCCCGCAAATGTATTTTGACCCTAAAACATTTCCGTACCCTCCCCTGTAACCTAAACCTTACTCGGTCGCTAACCCTAACCCTAGCTCTAAATCTAACCCTAACGCCAACCCTACATCTTACCCTAACCCATACCCTAATCCTAAACCGTACACTAACACTAACCAGTGCCCTGAAACGTACCCTAACCCTAACACTTTTCCATACCTTCACCTGCACGCTAAACGTAATCATTAGGTAACACTAAGTATAGACTTAAACCTAACCCTAACACCAACCCTACTCCCTCTTCTAACCCGTACCCTATATTTAACCCCTACACTAACACTAACCCATGCCCTCACACGTACTTTGACACTAAAACGTCTCCATACATTCACATGTACCATAAGCCTTAACCGTTCACTAAACCTATCCCTAACCCTAACGCCAACCCTAACCATTACCCTAACCCATACCCTAATCCTAACCATACATTAACACTAACACGTTTCCTAACACATAACCTGACCCAAACGCTTTTCCGTACCCTCAACTGTACCCTAAAACTTACCCGTTCACTAACCCTAAGCCTAGCCCTAAACCTAACCCTAACCCCAACCCCACACCTTACCCTAAACTGTACGCTAATCCTGACACGTACACTAACACTAACAGGTGTCCTAACACATACCCTGACTCTAAAAGTTTTCCGTACCCTCACCTTTACCCTAAACCTTACTGGTTCACTAACCGTAACCCTAGCCCTAAACATAACGCTAACACCAACCCTACACCATACCCTAACCTGTACACTAATCTTGACCCGTACACCAAAATTATGCAATGCCATCACATGTACTTTGACACTAACACGTTTCTGTACACTAGTGTACCATAAAACTTACCTGTTCACTAACTCTAACCCTAGCCCTAAACTTAAGCCTAACGCCAACCCTACACATTACCCTAACACGTAACCTAATCCTAACCCATACACTAACACTACACGTGCCCTAACAAGTACCCTGACTGTAACAGTTTTCCGTACACTCACCTGTACCCTAAACCATACCGTTTGCTATCCTTAACCCTAGACATAAACGTAAAGCTAACGCCATCCCTAAACCTTACCCTAACGCGTACCCAATCCTAACAGGTACAATAACACTAATCCGTGCCTTAACACTTACCCTGACCCTAACGCTTTTCCATACCCACACCTGAACCCTAAACCTTACCATTCACTAACCCTAACCCTAGGTCTAAACCTAACCCTAAACCCAAACCCAACCCTACACCTAACCCTAACATGTACCCTAATCCTAATCCTTAAACTAACACTAAGCTGTGCCCTAACACGAACCCTGAACCTAACGCGTTTCCATACGCTCACCTGTACTCTAATGTTACCTATTCGCTAACCCTAACACTAGCCCTAAACCTAAACCTAACCCCAACCCTACACCTTACCCTAACCCATACCCTAATCATAACCCATACACTAACACTAACTCGTGCCCTAACACCTACCCTAACCCTACCCCTAACCCTAACCCTAACACTAACCCTAACACTAACCCTAAACTTTACCATTTGTTAACCATAACCCTAGCCCCAAACCTAAACCTAACTACAACCCTACTCCTTACCCTAACACGTACACTAATCTTAACCAGTACACTAACACTAACCCGATACCGCACATGTACTTTGACAAAAAGACATTTCCGTATGCTCAGCTGTAACCTAAACCTTACCCGTTCACTAAACTTAACCCTACCCCTAACACTAACCATAACGCCAACCCTACCAATTACCCTAACCCGTACCCTAATCCTAACCTGTAAACCCACACTAACCCCTGCCCTAACACGTACCCTGACCCTAACAATTTTCCGTAACCTCACCTGTACCCTACACCTTACCGTTCGCTAACCCTAACCCTAGCCCTAAGCCTAGACCAAACCCCAACCGTACACCTTACCCTAACCCGTATGCTAATCCTAAGCCATACACTAACACTGACACGTGTCCTAACACATACACTAACCCTAACACTTTTCTGTACCATCACCTGTACCCTAAACCTGACATTTCGCTAACCCTAACCCTAGCCATAAAGCTAACCCTAACCCCAACCCTAAACCTTACCCAAACCGTACCCTAATTCTAACCAGTATACTAATACTAAGCCATGTCCTGACACGTACCCTGACCCTAACACTTTTCCGTACCCTCACCTGTACCCTAAACCTTACCCATTCGCTAACCCTATCCCTAGCCCTAGCCCTAGCCCTAACACCAACCCCAACCCTACCCCTTACCCTAACCCGTACCCTAATCCCAACCCATACACTAACATTAACCCATGCCCTAACACGTACCCTGACCCTAACACTTTTCCGTATCCTCTCCTGTACCTTAAATCTTACCGTTCGCTAACCCTAACCCTAGCCCTAAACATAACTCTCACACCAACCTCACAGCATACCCTAACCCGTACACTAAACTTAACCTGTACAAAAAAAACTAACCCATGCCCTCACATGTACTTTGATGGTAACACGTTTCTGTACGCTCCCATGTACCATAAACCATACCCGTTTGCTAACTCTAACCCTAACCATAACAACAACCCTACCCATTTCCCTAACCTGTACCCTAATCCTTACCCGTACACTAACACTAATCCATGCCCTAACACGTACCGTGACCCTAACACTTTTCCATACCCACTCCTGTACCCTAAATCTTACCATTCACTAACCCTAACCCTATGTCTAAACCTAACCCTAACCCCAAACCTACACCTAACCCTAACACGTACCCTAATCCGAATCCGTACACTAACACTAACCTGTGCCCTAACATGAACCCTGACCCTAACTCGTTTCCATAAGCTCACCTGTACCCTAAATGTTACCTATTCGCTAACCCTAACCCCAACCCTACACCTAAACATAACCCCAACCCTACACCTTTCCCTAACCCATACCCTAATCCTAACCCGTACACTAACACTAACCCGTGCCCTAACACGTACCCTGACCCTAACACTTTTCCGTATCCTCTCCAGTACCCTAAATCTTACCGTTCGCTAAACCTAGCCCTTTCCCTAAACATAATGGTAACACCAACCTTGCACCGTATCCTAACCCATACACTAATCTTACCCCGTACACCAAAATGAAGCAATGCCCTCACATGTACTTTGACACTAACACGTTTCCGTACCCTCCTGTGTACCGTAAACCTTACCTGTTCGCTAACACTAACCCTAGGTCTAAGCCTAACACTATCCACAACCCTACACAAAATCCTAACCCGTACCCTAATCCTAATCCGTACAATAACACTAACCTGTGCCCTAACACCAAGCCTGACCCTAACTCGTTTCCATATGCTTACCTGTACCCTGAATATTACCTATTCGCTAACCCTAACCCTAACCCTAAACCTAACCCTAACCCCAATCCTACACCTTACCCTAATCCGTACTGTAATCCTAACCCGTACCCTAATACTAATCCGTGCCCTGACACATACATGGACCATAACACTTTTCTGTAACCTCACCTGTACCCTAAACCCTACATTTCGCCAACACTAACCCTAGCCCTAAAGCTAAATCTAACTCCAACCCTACAGCTTACCCTAAGACGTACACTAATCTTAACCCGTACACTAACACTGACCCATTCCCGCAAATGTATTTTGACCCTAAAACATTTCCGTACCCTCCCCTGTAACCTAAACCTTACCCGGTCGCTAACCCTAACCCTAGCTCTAAATCTAACCCTAACGCCAACCCTACATCTTACCCTAACCCATACCCTAATCCTAAACCGTACACTAACACTAACCAGTGCCCTGAAACGTACCCTGACCCTAACACTTTTCCATACCTTCACCTGCACGCTAAACGTAATCATTAGGTAACACTAAGTATAGACTTAAACCTAACCCTAACACCAACCCTACTCCCTCTTCTAACCCGTACCCTATATTTAACCCCTACACTAACACTAACCCATGCCCTCACACGTACTTTGACACTAAAACGTCTCCATACATTCACATGTACCATAAGCCTTAACCGTTCACTAAACCTATCCCTAACCCTAACGCCAACCCTAACCATTACCCTAACCCATACCCTAATCCTAACCATACATTAACACTAACACGTTTCCTAACACATAACCTGACCCAAACGCTTTTCCGTACCCTCAACTGTACCCTAAAACTTACCCGTTCACTAACCCTAAGCCTAGCCCTAAACCTAACCCTAACCCCAACCCCACACCTTACCCTAAACTGTACGCTAATCCTGACACGTACACTAACACTAACAGGTGTCCTAACACATACCCTGACTCTAAAAGTTTTCCGTACCCTCACCTGTACCCTAAACCTTACTGGTTCACTAACCGTAACCCTAGCCCTAAACATAACGCTAACACCAACCCTACACCATACCCTAACCTGTACACTAATCTTGACCCGTACACCAAAATTATGCAATGCCATCACATGTACTTTGACACTAACACGTTTCTGTACACTAGTGTACCATAAAACTTACCTGTTCACTAACTCTAACCCTAGCCCTAAACTTAACCCTAACGCCAACCCTACACATTACCCTAACACGTAACCTAATCCTAACCCATACACTAACACTACACGTGCCCTAACAAGTACCCTGACTGTAACAGTTTTCCGTACACTCACCTGTACCCTAAACCATACCGTTTGCTATCCTTAACCCTAGACATAAACGTAAAGCTAACGCCATCCCTAAACCTTACCCTAACGCGTACCCAATCCTAACAGGTACAATAACACTAATCCGTGCCTTAACACTTACCCTGACTCTAACGCTTTTCCATACCCACACCTGAACCCTAAACCTTACCATTCACTAACCCTAACCCTAGGTCTAAACCTAACCCTAAACCCAACCCCAACCCTACACCTAACCCTAACATGTACCCTAATCCTAATCCTTAAACTAACACTAAGCTGTGCCCTAACACGAACCCTGACCCTAACGCGTTTCCATACGCTCACCTGTACTCTAATGTTACCTATTCTCTAACCCTAACACTAGCCCTAAACCTAAACCTAACCCCAACCCTACACCTTACCCTAACCCATACCCTAATCATAACCCATACACTAACACTAACTCGTGCCCTAACACCTACCCTAACCCTACCCCTAACCCTAACCCTAACACTAACCCTAACACTAACCCTAAACTTTACCATTTGTTAACCATAACCCTAGCCCCAAACCTAAACCTAACTACAACCCTACTCCTTACCCTAACACGTACACTAATCTTAACCAGTACACTAACACTAACCCAATACCGCACATGTACTTTGACAAAAAGACATTTCCGTATGCTCAGCTGTAACCTAAACCTTACCCGTTCACTAAACTTAACCCTACCCCTAACACTAACCATAACGCCAACCCTACCAATTACCCTAACCCGTACCCTAATCCTAACCTGTAAACCCACACTAACCCCTGCCCTAACACGTACCCTGACCCTAACAATTTTCCGTAACCTCACCTGTACCCTACACCTTACCGTTCGCTAACCCTAACCCTAGCCCTAAACCTAGACCAAACCCCAACCGTACACCTTACCCTAACCCGTATGCTAATCCTAAGCCATACACTAACACTGACACGTGTCCTAACACATACACTAACCCTAACACTTTTCTGTACCATCACCTGTACCCTAAACCTGACATTTCGCTAACCCTAACCCTAGCCATAAAGCTAACCCTAACCCCAACCCTAAACCTTACCCAAACCGTACCCTAATTCTAACCAGTATACTAATACTAAGCCATGTCCTGACACGTACCCTGACCCTAACACTTTTCCGTACCCTCACCTGTACCCTAAACCTTACCCATTCGCTAACCCTATCCCTAGCCCTAGCCCTAGCCCTAACACCAACCCCAACCCTACCCCTTACCCTAACCCGTACCCTAATCCCAACCCATACACTAACATTAACCCATGCCCTAACACGTACCCTGACCCTAACACTTTTCCGTATCCTCTCCTGTACCTTAAATCTTACCGTTCGCTAACCCTAACCCTAGCCCTAAACATAACTCTCACACCAACCTCACAGCATACCCTAACCCGTACACTAAACTTAACCCGTACAAAAAAAACTAACCCATGCCCTCACATGTACTTTGATGGTAACACGTTTCTGTACGCTCCCATGTACCATAAACCATACCCGTTTGCTAACTCTAACCCTAACCATAACAACAACCCTACCCATTTCCCTAACCTGTACCCTAATCCTTACCCGTACACTAACACTAATCCATGCCCTAACACGTACCGTGACCCTAACACTTTTCCATACCCACTCCTGTACCCTAAATCTTACCATTCACTAACCCTAACCCTATGTCTAAACCTAACCCTAACCCCAAACCTACACCTAACCCTAACACGTACCCTAATCCGAATCCGTACACTAACACTAACCTGTGCCCTAACATGAACCCTGACCCTAACTCGTTTCCATAAGCTCACCTGTACCCTAAATGTTACCTATTCGCTAACCCTAACCCCAACCCTACACCTAAACATAACCCCAACCCTACACCTTTCCCTAACCCATACCCTAATCCTAACCCGTACACTAACACTAACCCGTGCCCTAACACGTACCCTGACCCTAACACTTTTCCGTATCCTCTCCAGTACCCTAAATCTTACCGTTCGCTAAACCTAGCCCTTTCCCTAAACATAATGGTAACACCAACCTTGCACCGTATCCTAACCCATACACTAATCTTACCCCGTACACCAAAATGAAGCAATGCCCTCACATGTACTTTGACACTAACACGTTTCCGTACCCTCCTGTGTACCGTAAACCTTACCTGTTCGCTAACACTAACCCTAGGTCTAAGCCTAACACTATCCACAACCCTACACAAAATCCTAACCCGTACCCTAATCCTAATCCGTACAATAACACTAACCTGTGCCCTAACACCAAGCCTGACCCTAACTCGTTTCCATATGCTTACCTGTACCCTGAATATTACCTATTCGCTAACCCTAACCCTAACCCTAAACCTAACCCTAACCCCAATCCTACACCTTACCCTAATCCGTACTGTAATCCTAACCCGTACCCTAATACTAATCCGTGCCCTGACACATACATGGACCATAACACTTTTCTGTAACCTCACCTGTACCCTAAACCCTACATTTCGCCAACACTAACCCTAGCCCTAAAGCTAAATCTAACTCCAACCCTACACCTTACCCTAAGACGTACACTAATCTTAACCCATACACTAACACTGACCCATTCCCGCAAATGTATTTTGACCCTAAAACATTTCCGTACCCTCCCCTGTAACCTAAACCTTACCCGGTCGCTAACCCTAACCCTAGCTCTAAATCTAACCCTAACGCCAACCCTACATCTTACCCTAACCCATACCCTAATCCTAAACCGTACACTAACACTAACCAGTGCCCTGAAACGTACCCTGACCCTAACACTTTTCCATACCTTCACCTGCACGCTAAACGTAATCATTAGGTAACACTAAGTATAGACTTAAACCTAACCCTAACACCAACCCTACTCCCTCTTCTAACCCGTACCCTATATTTAACCCCTACACTAACACTAACCCATGCCCTCACACGTACTTTGACACTAAAACGTCTCCATACATTCACATGTACCATAAGCCTTAACCGTTCACTAAACCTATCCCTAACCCTAACGCCAACCCTAACCATTACCCTAACCCATACCCTAATCCTAACCATACATTAACACTAACACGTTTCCTAACACATAACCTGACCCAAACGCTTTTCCGTACCCTCAACTGTACCCTAAAACTTACCCGTTCACTAACCCTAAGCCTAGCCCTAAACCTAACCCTAACCCCAACCCCACACCTTACCCTAAACTGTACGCTAATCCTGACACGTACACTAACACTAACAGGTGTCCTAACACATACCCTGACTCTAAAAGTTTTCCGTACCCTCACCTGTACCCTAAACCTTACTGGTTCACTAACCGTAACCCTAGCCCTAAACATAACGCTAACACCAACCCTACACCATACCCTAACCTGTACACTAATCTTGACCCGTACACCAAAATTATGCAATGCCATCACATGTACTTTGACACTAACACGTTTCTGTACACTAGTGTACCATAAAACTTACCTGTTCACTAACTCTAACCCTAGCCCTAAACTTAACGCTAACGCCAACCCTACACATTACCCTAACACGTAACCTAATCCTAACCCATACACTAACACTACACGTGCCCTAACAAGTACCCTGACTGTAACAGTTTTCCGTACACTCACCTGTACCCTAAACCATACCGTTTGCTATCCTTAACCCTAGACATAAACGTAAAGCTAACGCCATCCCTAAACCTTACCCTAAGGCGTACCCAATCCTAACAGGTACAATAACACTAATCCGTGCCTTAACACTTACCCTGACCCTAACGCTTTTCCATACCCACACCTGAACCCTAAACCTTACCATTCACTAACCCTAACCCTAGGTCTAAACCTAACCCTAAACCCAACCCCAACCCTACACCTAACCCTAACATGTACCCTAATCCTAATCCTTAAACTAACACTAAGCTGTGCCCTAACACGAACCCTGAACCTAACGCGTTTCCATACGCTCACCTGTACTCTAATGTTACCTATTCGCTAACACTAACACTAGCCCTAAACCTAAACCTAACCCCAACCCTACACCTTACCCTAACCCATACCCTAATCATAACCCATACACTAACACTAACTCGTGCCCTAACACCTACCCTAACCCTACCCCTAACCCTAACCCTAACACTAACCCTAACACTAACCCTAAACTTTACCATTTGTTAACCATAACCCTAGCCCCAAACCTAAACCTAACTACAACCCTACTCCTTACCCTAACACGTACACTAATCTTAACCAGTACACTAACACTAACCCAATACCGCACATGTACTTTGACAAAAAGACATTTCCGTATGCTCAGCTGTAACCTAAACCTTACCCGTTCACTAAACTTAACCCTACCCCTAACACTAACCATAACGCCAACCCTACCAATTACCCTAACCCGTACCCTAATCCTAACCTGTAAACCCACACTAACCCCTGCCCTAACACGTACCCTGACCCTAACAATTTTCCGTAACCTCACCTGTACCCTACACCTTACCGTTCGCTAACCCTAACCCTAGCCCTAAGCCTAGACCAAACCCCAACCGTACACCTTACCCTAACCCGTATGCTAATCCTAAGCCATACACTAACACTGACACGTGTCCTAACACATACACTAACCCTAACACTTTTCTGTACCATCACCTGTACCCTAAACCTGACATTTCGCTAACCCTAACCCTAGCCATAAAGCTAACCCTAACCCCAACCCTAAACCTTACCCAAACCGTACCCTAATTCTAACCAGTATACTAATACTAAGCCATGTCCTGACACGTACCCTGACCCTAACACTTTTCCGTACCCTCACCTGTACCCTAAACCTTACCCATTCGCTAACCCTATCCCTAGCCCTAGCCCTAGCCCTAACACCAACCCCAACCCTACCCCTTACCCTAACCCGTACCCTAATCCCGACCCATACACTAACATTAACCCATGCCCTAACACGTACCCTGACCCTAACACTTTTCCGTATCCTCTCCTGTACCTTAAATCTTACCGTTCGCTAACCCTAACCCTAGCCCTAAACATAACTCTCACACCAACCTCACAGCATACCCTAACCCGTACACTAAACTTAACCCGTACAAAAAAAACTAACCCATGCCCTCACATGTACTTTGATGGTAACACGTTTCTGTACGCTCCCATGTACCATAAACCATACCCGTTTGCTAACTCTAACCCTAACCATAACAACAACCCTACCCATTTCCCTAACCTGTACCCTAATCCTTACCCGTACACTAACACTAATCCATGCCCTAACACGTACCGTGACCCTAACACTTTTCCATACCCACTCCTGTACCCTAAATCTTACCATTCACTAACCCTAACCCTATGTCTAAACCTAACCCTAACCCCAAACCTACACCTAACCCTAACACGTACCCTAATCCGAATCCGTACACTAACACTAACCTGTGCCCTAACATGAACCCTGACCCTAACTCGTTTCCATAAGCTCACCTGTACCCTAAATGTTACCTATTCGCTAACCCTAACCCCAACCCTACACCTAAACATAACCCCAACCCTACACCTTTCCCTAACCCATACCCTAAACCTAACCCGTACACTAACACTAACCCGTGCCCTAACACGTACCCTGACCCTAACACTTTTCCGTATCCTCTCCAGTACCCTAAATCTTACCGTTCGCTAAACCTAGCCCTTTCCCTAAACATAATGGTAACACCAACCTTGCACCGTATCCTAACCCATACACTAATCTTACCCCGTACACCAAAATGAAGCAATGCCCTCACATGTACTTTGACACTAACACGTTTCCGTACCCTCCTGTGTACCGTAAACCTTACCTGTTCGCTAACACTAACCCTAGGTCTAAGCCTAACACTATCCACAACCCTACACAAAATCCTAACCCGTACCCTAATCCTAATCCGTACAATAACACTAACCTGTGCCCTAACACCAAGCCTGACCCTAACTCGTTTCCATATGCTTACCTGTACCCTGAATATTACCTATTCGCTAACCCTAACCCTAACCCTAAACCTAACCCTAACCCCAATCCTACACCTTACCCTAATCCGTACTGTAATCCTAACCCGTACCCTAATACTAATCCGTGCCCTGACACATACATGGACCATAACACTTTTCTGTAACCTCACCTGTACCCTAAACCCTACATTTCGCCAACACTAACCCTAGCCCTAAAGCTAAATCTAACTCCAACCCTACACCTTACCCTAAGACGTACACTAATCTTAACCCGTACACTAACACTGACCCATTCCCGCAAATGTATTTTGACCCTAAAACATTTCCGTACCCTCCCCTGTAACCTAAACCTTACTCGGTCGCTAACCCTAACCCTAGCTCTAAATCTAACCCTAACGCCAACCCTACATCTTACCCTAACCCATACCCTAATCCTAAACCGTACACTAACACTAACCAGTGCCCTGAAACGTACCCTGACCCTAACACTTTTCCATACCTTCACCTGCACGCTAAACGTAATCATTAGGTAACACTAAGTATAGACTTAAACCTAACCCTAACACCAACCCTACTCCCTCTTCTAACCCGTACCCTATATTTAACCCCTACACTAACACTAACCCATGCCCTCACACGTACTTTGACACTAAAACGTCTCCATACATTCACATGTACCATAAGCCTTAACCGTTCACTAAACCTATCCCTAACCCTAACGCCAACCCTAACCATTACCCTAACCCATACCCTAATCCTAACCATACATTAACACTAACACGTTTCCTAACACATAACCTGACCCAAACGCTTTTCCGTACCCTCAACTGTACCCTAAAACTTACCCGTTCACTAACCCTAAGCCTAGCCCTAAACCTAACCCTAACCCCAACCCCACACCTTACCCTAAACTGTACGCTAATCCTGACACGTACACTAACACTAACAGGTGTCCTAACACATACCCTGACTCTAAAAGTTTTCCGTACCCTCACCTGTACCCTAAACCTTACTGGTTCACTAACCGTAACCCTAGCCCTAAACATAACGCTAACACCAACCCTACACCATACCCTAACCTGTACACTAATCTTGACCCGTACACCAAAATTATGCAATGCCATCACATGTACTTTGACACTAACACGTTTCTGTACACTAGTGTACCATAAAACTTACCTGTTCACTAACTCTAACCCTAGCCCTAAACTTAACCCTAACGCCAACCCTACACATTACCCTAACACGTAACCTAATCCTAACCCATACACTAACACTACACGTGCCCTAACAAGTACCCTGACTGTAACAGTTTTCCGTACACTCACCTGTACCCTAAACCATACCGTTTGCTATCCTTAACCCTAGACATAAACGTAAAGCTAACGCCATCCCTAAACCTTACCCTAACGCGTACCCAATCCTAACAGGTACAATAACACTAATCCGTGCCTTAACACTTACCCTGACCCTAACGCTTTTCCATACCCACACCTGAACCCTAAACCTTACCATTCACTAACCCTAACCCTAGGTCTAAACCTAACCCTAAACCCAACCCCAACCCTACACCTAACCCTAACATGTACCCTAATCCTAATCCTTAAACTAACACTAAGCTGTGCCCTAACACGAACCCTGACCCTAACGCGTTTCCATACGCTCACCTGTACTCTAATGTTACCTATTCTCTAACCCTAACACTAGCCCTAAACCTAAACCTAACCCCAACCCTACACCTTACCCTAACCCATACCCTAATCATAACCCATACACTAACACTAACTCGTGCCCTAACACCTACCCTAACCCTACCCCTAACCCTAACCCTAACACTAACCCTAACACTAACCCTAAACTTTACCATTTGTTAACCATAACCCTAGCCCCAAACCTAAACCTAACTACAACCCTACTCCTTACCCTAACACGTACACTAATCTTAACCAGTACACTAACACTAACCCAATACCGCACATGTACTTTGACAAAAAGACATTTCCGTATGCTCAGCTGTAACCTAAACCTTACCCGTTCACTAAACTTAACCCTACCCCTAACACTAACCATAACGCCAACCCTACCAATTACCCTAACCCGTACCCTAATCCTAACCTGTAAACCCACACTAACCCCTGCCCTAACACGTACCCTGACCCTAACAATTTTCCGTAACCTCACCTGTACCCTACACCTTACCGTTCGCTAACCCTAACCCTAGCCCTAAGCCTAGACCAAACCCCAACCGTACACCTTACCCTAACCCGTATGCTAATCCTAAGCCATACACTAACACTGACACGTGTCCTAACACATACACTAACCCTAACACTTTTCTGTACCATCACCTGTACCCTAAACCTGACATTTCGCTAACCCTAACCCTAGCCATAAAGCTAACCCTAACCCCAACCCTAAACCTTACCCAAACCGTACCCTAATTCTAACCAGTATACTAATACTAAGCCATGTCCTGACACGTACCCTGACCCTAACACTTTTCCGTACCCTCACCTGTACCCTAAACCTTACCCATTCGCTAACCCTATCCCTAGCCCTAGCCCTAGCCCTAACACCAACCCCAACCCTACCCCTTACCCTAACCCGTACCCTAATCCCAACCCATACACTAACATTAACCCATGCCCTAACACATACCCTGACCCTAACACTTTTCCGTATCCTCTCCTGTACCTTAAATCTTACCGTTCGCTAACCCTAACCCTAGCCCTAAACATAACTCTCACACCAACCTCACAGCATACCCTAACCCGTACACTAAACTTAACCCGTACAAAAAAAACTAACCCATGCCCTCACATGTACTTTGATGGTAACACGTTTCTGTACGCTCCCATGTACCATAAACCATACCCGTTTGCTAACTCTAACCCTAACCATAACAACAACCCTACCCATTTCCCTAACCTGTACCCTAATCCTTACCCGTACACTAACACTAATCCATGCCCTAACACGTACCGTGACCCTAACACTTTTCCATACCCACTCCTGTACCCTAAATCTTACCATTCACTAACCCTAACCCTATGTCTAAACCTAACCCTAACCCCAAACCTACACCTAACCCTAACACGTACCCTAATCCGAATCCGTACACTAACACTAACCTGTGCCCTAACATGAACCCTGACCCTAACTCGTTTCCATAAGCTCACCTGTACCCTAAATGTTACCTATTCGCTAACCCTAACCCCAACCCTACACCTAAACATAACCCCAACCCTACACCTTTCCCTAACCCATACCCTAATCCTAACCCGTACACTAACACTAACCCGTGCCCTAACACGTACCCTGACCCTAACACTTTTCCGTATCCTCTCCAGTACCCTAAATCTTACCGTTCGCTAAACCTAGCCCTTTCCCTAAACATAATGGTAACACCAACCTTGCACCGTATCCTAACCCATACACTAATCTTACCCCGTACACCAAAATGAAGCAATGCCCTCACATGTACTTTGACACTAACACGTTTCCGTACCCTCCTGTGTACCGTAAACCTTACCTGTTCGCTAACACTAACCCTAGGTCTAAGCCTAACACTATCCACAACCCTACACAAAATCCTAACCCGTACCCTAATCCTAATCCGTACAATAACACTAACCTGTGCCCTAACACCAAGCCTGACCCTAACTCGTTTCCATATGCTTACCTGTACCCTGAATATTACCTATTCGCTAACCCTAACCCTAACCCTAAACCTAACCCTAACCCCAATCCTACACCTTACCCTAATCCGTACTGTAATCCTAACCCGTACCCTAATACTAATCCGTGCCCTGACACATACATGGACCATAACACTTTTCTGTAACCTCACCTGTACCCTAAACCCTACATTTCGCCAACACTAACCCTAGCCCTAAAGCTAAATCTAACTCCAACCCTACACCTTACCCTAAGACGTACACTAATCTTAACCCATACACTAACACTGACCCATTCCCGCAAATATATTTTGACCCTAAAACATTTCCGTACCCTCCCCTGTAACCTAAACCTTACCCGGTCGCTAACCCTAACCCTAGCTCTAAATCTAACCCTAACGCCAACCCTACATCTTACCCTAACCCATACCCTAATCCTAAACCGTACACTAACACTAACCAGTGCCCTGAAACGTACCCTGACCCTAACACTTTTCCATACCTTCACCTGCACGCTAAACGTAATCATTAGGTAACACTAAGTATAGACTTAAACCTAACCCTAACACCAACCCTACTCCCTCTTCTAACCCGTACCCTATATTTAACCCCTACACTAACACTAACCCATGCCCTCACACGTACTTTGACACTAAAACGTCTCCATACATTCACATGTACCATAAGCCTTAACCGTTCACTAAACCTATCCCTAACCCTAACGCCAACCCTAACCATTACCCTAACCCATACCCTAATCCTAACCATACATTAACACTAACACGTTTCCTAACACATAACCTGACCCAAACGCTTTTCCGTACCCTCAACTGTACCCTAAAACTTACCCGTTCACTAACCCTAAGCCTAGCCCTAAACCTAACCCTAACCCCAACCCCACACCTTACCCTAAACTGTACGCTAATCCTGACACGTACACTAACACTAACAGGTGTCCTAACACATACCCTGACTCTAAAAGTTTTCCGTACCCTCACCTGTACCCTAAACCTTACTGGTTCACTAACCGTAACCCTAGCCCTAAACATAACGCTAACACCAACCCTACACCATACCCTAACCTGTACACTAATCTTGACCCGTACACCAAAATTATGCAATGCCATCACATGTACTTTGACACTAACACGTTTCTGTACACTAGTGTACCATAAAACTTACCTGTTCACTAACTCTAACCCTAGCCCTAAACTTAACGCTAACGCCAACCCTACACATTACCCTAACACGTAACCTAATCCTAACCCATACACTAACACTACACGTGCCCTAACAAGTACCCTGACTGTAACAGTTTTCCGTACACTCACCTGTACCCTAAACCATACCGTTTGCTATCCTTAACCCTAGACATAAACGTAAAGCTAACGCCATCCCTAAACCTTACCCTAACGCGTACCCAATCCTAACAGGTACAATAACACTAATCCGTGCCTTAACACTTACCCTGACCCTAACGCTTTTCCATACCCACACCTGAACCCTAAACCTTACCATTCACTAACCCTAACCCTAGGTCTAAACCTAACCCTAAACCCAACCCCAACCCTACACCTAACCCTAACATGTACCCTAATCCTAATCCTTAAACTAACACTAAGCTGTGCCCTAACACGAACCCTGACCCTAACGCGTTTCCATACGCTCACCTGTACTCTAATGTTACCTATTCGCTAACCCTAACACTAGCCCTAAACCTAAACCTAACCCCAACCCTACACCTTACCCTAACCCATACCCTAATCATAACCCATACACTAACACTAACTCGTGCCCTAACACCTACCCTAACCCTACCCCTAACCCTAACCCTAACACTAACCCTAACACTAACCCTAAACTTTACCATTTGTTAACCATAACCCTAGCCCCAAACCTAAACCTAACTACAACCCTACTCCTTACCCTAACACGTACACTAATCTTAACCAGTACACTAACACTAACCCAATACCGCACATGTACTTTGACAAAAAGACATTTCCGTATGCTCAGCTGTAACCTAAACCTTACCCGTTCACTAAACTTAACCCTACCCCTAACACTAACCATAACGCCAACCCTACCAATTACCCTAACCCGTACCCTAATCCTAACCTGTAAACCCACACTAACCCCTGCCCTAACACGTACCCTGACCCTAACAATTTTCCGTAACCTCACCTGTACCCTACACCTTACCGTTCGCTAACCCTAACCCTAGCCCTAAGCCTAGACCAAACCCCAACCGTACACCTTACCCTAACCCGTATGCTAATCCTAAGCCATACACTAACACTGACACGTGTCCTAACACATACACTAACCCTAACACTTTTCTGTACCATCACCTGTACCCTAAACCTGACATTTCGCTAACCCTAACCCTAGCCATAAAGCTAACCCTAACCCCAACCCTAAACCTTACCCAAACCGTACCCTAATTCTAACCAGTATACTAATACTAAGCCATGTCCTGACACGTACCCTGACCCTAACACTTTTCCGTACCCTCACCTGTACCCTAAACCTTACCCATTCGCTAACCCTATCCCTAGCCCTAGCCCTAGCCCTAACACCAACCCCAACCCTACCCCTTACCCTAACCCGTACCCTAATCCCAACCCATACACTAACATTAACCCATGCCCTAACACGTACCCTGACCCTAACACTTTTCCGTATCCTCTCCTGTACCTTAAATCTTACCGTTCGCTAACCCTAACCCTAGCCCTAAACATAACTCTCACACCAACCTCACAGCATACCCTAACCCGTACACTAAACTTAACCCGTACAAAAAAAACTAACCCATGCCCTCACATGTACTTTGATGGTAACACGTTTCTGTACGCTCCCATGTACCATAAACCAGACCCGTTTGCTAACTCTAACCCTAACCATAACAACAACCCTACCCATTTCCCTAACCTGTACCCTAATCCTTACCCGTACACTAACACTAATCCATGCCCTAAAACGTACCGTGACCCTAACACTTTTCCATACCCACTCCTGTACCCTAAATCTTACCATTCACTAACCCTAACCCTATGTCTAAACCTAACCCTAACCCCAAACCTACACCTAACCCTAACACGTACCCTAATCCGAATCCGTACACTAACACTAACCTGTGCCCTAACATGAACCCTGACCCTAACTCGTTTCCATAAGCTCACCTGTACCCTAAATGTTACCTATTCGCTAACCCTAACCCCAACCCTACACCTAAACATAACCCCAACCCTACACCTTTCCCTAACCCATACCCTAATCCTAACCCGTACACTAACACTAACCCGTGCCCTAACACGTACCCTGACCCTAACACTTTTCCGTATCCTCTCCAGTACCCTAAATCTTACCGTTCGCTAAACCTAGCCCTTTCCCTAAACATAATGGTAACACCAACCTTGCACCGTATCCTAACCCATACACTAATCTTACCCCGTACACCAAAATGAAGCAATGCCCTCACATGTACTTTGACACTAACACGTTTCCGTACCCTCCTGTGTACCGTAAACCTTACCTGTTCGCTAACACTAACCCTAGGTCTAAGCCTAACACTATCCACAACCCTACAAAAAATCCTAACCCGTACCCTAATCCTAATCCGTACAATAACACTAACCTGTGCCCTAACACCAAGCCTGACCCTAACTCGTTTCCATATGCTTACCTGTACCCTGAATATTACCTATTCGCTAACCCTAACCCTAACCCTAAACCTAACCCTAACCCCAATCCTACACCTTACCCTAATCCGTACTGTAATCCTAACCCGTACCCTAATACTAATCCGTGCCCTGACACATACATGGACCATAACACTTTTCTGTAACCTCACCTGTACCCTAAACCCTACATTTCGCCAACACTAACCCTAGCCCTAAAGCTAAATCTAACTCCAACCCTACACCTTACCCTAAGACGTACACTAATCTTAACCCATACACTAACACTGACCCATTCCCGCAAATGTATTTTGACCCTAAAACATTTCCGTACCCTCCCCTGTAACCTAAACCTTACCCGGTCGCTAACCCTAACCCTAGCTCTAACTCTAACCCTAACGCCAACCCTACATCTTACCCTAACCCATACCCTAATCCTAAACCGTACACTAACACTAACCAGTGCCCTGAAACGTACCCTGACCCTAACACTTTTCCATACCTTCACCTGCACGCTAAACGTAATCATTAGGTAACACTAAGTATAGACTTAAACCTAACCCTAACACCAACCCTACTCCCTCTTCTAACCCGTACCCTATATTTAACCCCTACACTAACACTAACCCATGCCCTCACACGTACTTTGACACTAAAACGTCTCCATACATTCACATGTACCATAAGCCTTAACCATTCACTAAACCTATCCCTAACCCTAACGCCAACCCTAACCATTACCCTAACCCATACCCTAATCCTAACCATACATTAACACTAACACGTTTCCTAACACATAACCTGACCCAAACGCTTTTCCGTACCCTCAACTGTACCCTAAAACTTACCCGTTCACTAACCCTAAGCCTAGCCCTAAACCTAACCCTAACCCCAACCCCACACCTTACCCTAAACTGTACGCTAATCCTGACACGTACACTAACACTAACAGGTGTCCTAACACATACCCTGACTCTAAAAGTTTTCCGTACCCTCACCTGTACCCTAAACCTTACTGGTTCACTAACCGTAACCCTAGCCCTAAACATAACGCTAACACCAACCCTACACCATACCCTAACCTGTACACTAATCTTGACCCGTACACCAAAATTATGCAATGCCATCACATGTACTTTGACACTAACACGGTTCTGTACACTAGTGTACCATAAAACTTACCTGTTCACTAACTCTAACCCTAGCCCTAAACTTAACCCTAACGCCAACCCTACACATTACCCTAACACGTAACCTAATCCTAACCCATACACTAACACTACACGTGCCCTAACAAGTACCCTGACTGTAACAGTTTTCCGTACACTCACCTGTACCCTAAACCATACCGTTTGCTATCCTTAACCCTAGACATAAACGTAAAGCTAACGCCATCCCTAAACCTTACCCTAACGCGTACCCAATCCTAACAGGTACAATAACACTAATCCGTGCCTTAACACTTACCCTGACTCTAACGCTTTTCCATACCCACACCTGAACCCTAAACCTTACCATTCACTAACCCTAACCCTAGGTCTAAACCTAACCCTAAACCCAACCCCAACCCTACACCTAACCCTAACATGTACCCTAATCCTAATCCTTAAACTAACACTAAGCTGTGCCCTAACACGAACCCTGACCCTAACGCGTTTCCATACGCTCACCTGTACTCTAATGTTACCTATTCTCTAACCCTAACACTAGCCCTAAACCTAAACCTAACCCCAACCCTACACCTTACCCTAACCCATACCCTAATCATAACCCATACACTAACACTAACTCGTGCCCTAACACCTACCCTAACCCTACCCCTAACCCTAACCCTAACACTAACCCTAACACTAACCCTAAACTTTACCATTTGTTAACCATAACCCTAGCCCCAAACCTAAACCTAACTACAACCCTACTCCTTACCCTAACACGTACACTAATCTTAACCAGTACACTAACACTAACCCAATACCGCACATGTACTTTGACAAAAAGACATTTCCGTATGCTCAGCTGTAACCTAAACCTTACCCGTTCACTAAACTTAACCCTACCCCTAACACTAACCATAACGCCAACCCTACCAATTACCCTAACCCGTACCCTAATCCTAACCTGTAAACCCACACTAACCCCTGCCCTAACACGTACCCTGACCCTAACAATTTTCCGTAACCTCACCTGTACCCTACACCTTACCGTTCGCTAACCCTAACCCTAGCCCTAAGCCTAGACCAAACCCCAACCGTACACCTTACCCTAACCCGTATGCTAATCCTAAGCCATACACTAACACTGACACGTGTCCTAACACATACACTAACCCTAACACTTTTCTGTACCATCACCTGTACCCTAAACCTGACATTTCGCTAACCCTAACCCTAGCCATAAAGCTAACCCTAACCCCAACCCTAAACCTTACCCAAACCGTACCCTAATTCTAACCAGTATACTAATACTAAGCCATGTCCTGACACGTACCCTGACCCTAACACTTTTCCGTACCCTCACCTGTACCCTAAACCTTACCCATTCGCTAACCCTATCCCTAGCCCTAGCCCTAGCCCTAACACCAACCCCAACCCTACCCCTTACCCTAACCCGTACCCTAATCCCAACCCATACACTAACATTAACCCATGCCCTAACACGTACCCTGACCCTAACACTTTTCCGTATCCTCTCCTGTACCTTAAATCTTACCGTTCGCTAACCCTAACCCTGGCCCTAAACATAACTCTCACACCAACCTCACAGCATACCCTAACCCGTACACTAAACTTAACCCGTACAAAAAAAACTAACCCATGCCCTCACATGTACTTTGATGGTAACACGTTTCTGTACGCTCCCATGTACCATAAACCAGACCCGTTTGCTAACTCTAACCCTAACCATAACAACAACCCTACCCATTTCCCTAACCTGTACCCTAATCCTTACCCGTACACTAACACTAATCCATGCCCTAACACGTACCGTGACCCTAACACTTTTCCATACCCACTCCTGTACCCTAAATCTTACCATTCACTAACCCTAACCCTATGTCTAAACCTAACCCTAACCCCAAACCTACACCTAACCCTAACACGTACCCTAATCCGAATCCGTACACTAACACTAACCTGTGCCCTAACATGAACCCTGACCCTAACTCGTTTCCATAAGCTCACCTGTACCCTAAATGTTACCTATTCGCTAACCCTAACCCCAACCCTACACCTAAACATAACCCCAACCCTACACCTTTCCCTAACCCATACCCTAATCCTAACCCGTACACTAACACTAACCCGTGCCCTAACACGTACCCTGACCCTAACACTTTTCCGTATCCTCTCCAGTACCCTAAATCTTACCGTTCGCTAAACCTAGCCCTTTCCCTAAACATAATGGTAACACCAACCTTGCACCGTATCCTAACCCATACACTAATCTTACCCCGTACACCAAAATGAAGCAATGCCCTCACATGTACTTTGACACTAACACGTTTCCGTACCCTCCTGTGTACCGTAAACCTTACCTGTTCGCTAACACTAACCCTAGGTCTAAGCCTAACACTATCCACAACCCTACACAAAATCCTAACCCGTACCCTAATCCTAATCCGTACAATAACACTAACCTGTGCCCTAACACCAAGCCTGACCCTAACTCGTTTCCATATGCTTACCTGTACCCTGAATATTACCTATTCGCTAACCCTAACCCTAACCCTAAACCTAACCCTAACCCCAATCCTACACCTTACCCTAATCCGTACTGTAATCCTAACCCGTACCCTAATACTAATCCGTGCCCTGACACATACATGGAGCATAACACTTTTCTGTAACCTCACCTGTACCCTAAACCCTACATTTCGCCAACACTAACCCTAGCCCTAAAGCTAAATCTAACTCCAACCCTACACCTTACCCTAAGACGTACACTAATCTTAACCCGTACACTAACACTGACCCATTCCCGCAAATGTATTTTGACCCTAAAACATTTCCGTACCCTCCCCTGTAACCTAAACCTTACTCGGTCGCTAACCCTAACCCTAGCTCTAAATCTAACCCTAACGCCAACCCTACATCTTACCCTAACCCATACCCTAATCCTAAACCGTACACTAACACTAACCAGTGCCCTGAAACGTACCCTGACCCTAACACTTTTCCATACCTTCACCTGCACGCTAAACGTAATCATTAGGTAACACTAAGTATAGACTTAAACCTAACCCTAACACCAACCCTACTCCCTCTTCTAACCCGTACCCTATATTTAACCCCTACACTAACACTAACCCATGCCCTCACACGTACTTTGACACTAAAACGTCTCCATACATTCACATGTACCATAAGCCTTAACCGTTCACTAAACCTATCCCTAACCCTAACGCCAACCCTAACCATTACCCTAACCCATACCCTAATCCTAACCATACATTAACACTAACACGTTTCCTAACACATAACCTGACCCAAACGCTTTTCCGTACCCTCAACTGTACCCTAAAACTTACCCGTTCACTAACCCTAAGCCTAGCCCTAAACCTAACCCTAACCCCAACCCCACACCTTACCCTAAACTGTACGCTAATCCTGACACGTACACTAACACTAACAGGTGTCCTAACACATACCCTGACTCTAAAAGTTTTCCGTACCCTCACCTGTACCCTAAACCTTACTGGTTCACTAACCGTAACCCTAGCCCTAAACATAACGCTAACACCAACCCTACACCATACCCTAACCTGTACACTAATCTTGACCCGTACACCAAAATTATGCAATGCCATCACATGTACTTTGACACTAACACGTTTCTGTACACTAGTGTACCATAAAACTTACCTGTTCACTAACTCTAACCCTAGCCCTAAACTTAACCCTAACGCCAACCCTACACATTACCCTAACACGAAACCTAATCCTAACCCATACACTAACACTACACGTGCCCTAAAAAGTACCCTGACTGTAACAGTTTTCCGTACACTCACCTGTACCCTAAACCATACCGTTTGCTATCCTTAACCCTAGACATAAACGTAAAGCTAACGCCATCCCTAAACCTTACCCTAACGCGTACCCAATCCTAACAGGTACAATAACACTAATCCGTGCCTTAACACTTACACTGACTCTAACGCTTTTCCATACCCACACCTGAACCCTAAACCTTACCATTCACTAACCCTAACCCTAGGTCTAAACCTAACCCTAAACCCAACCCCAACCCTACACCTAACCCTAACATGTACCCTAATCCTAATCCTTAAACTAACACTAAGCTGTGCCCTAACACGAACCCTGACCCTAACGCGTTTCCATACGCTCACCTGTACTCTAATGTTACCTATTCTCTAACCCTAACTCTAGCCCTAAACCTAAACCTAACCCCAACCCTACACCTTACCCTAACCCATACCCTAATCATAACCCATACACTAACACTAACTCGTGCCCTAACACCTACCCTACCCCTACCCCTAACCCTAACCCTAACACTAACCCTAACACTAACCCTAAACTTTACCATTTGTTAACCATAACCCTAGCCCCAAACCTAAACCTAACTACAACCCTACTCCTTACCCTAACACGTACACTAATCTTAACCAGTACACTAACACTAACACAATACCGCACATGTACTTTGACAAAAAGACATTTCCGTATGCTCAGCTGTAACCTAAACCTTACCCGTTCACTAAACTTAACCCTACCCCTAACACTAACCATAACGCCAACCCTACCAATTACCCTAACCCGTACCCTAATCCTAACCTGTAAACCCACACTAACCCCTGCCCTAACACGTACCCTGACCCTAACAATTTTCCGTAACCTCACCTGTACCCTACACCTTACCGTTCGCTAACCCTAACCCTAGCCCTAAACCTAGACCAAACCCCAACCGTACACCTTACCCTAACCCGTATGCTAATCCTAAGCCATACACTAACACTGACACGTGTCCTAACACATACACTAACCCTAACACTTTTCTGTACCATCACCTGTACCCTAAACCTGACATTTCGCTAACCCTAACCCTAGCCATAAAGCTAACCCTAACCCCAACCCTAAACCTTACCCAAACCGTACCCTAATTCTAACCAGTATACTAATACTAAGCCATGTCCTGACACGTACCCTGACCCTAACACTTTTCTGTACCCTCACCTGTACCCTAAACCTTACCCATTCGCTAACCCTATCCCTAGCCCTAGCCCTAGCCCTAACACCAACCCCAACCCTACCCCTTACCCTAACCCGTACCCTAATCCCAACCCATACACTAACATTAACCCATGCCCTAACACGTACCCTGACCCTAACACTTTTCCGTATCCTCTCCTGTACCTTAAATCTTACCGTTCGCTAACCCTAACCCTAGCCCTAAACATAACTCTCACACCAACCTCACAGCATACCCTAACCCGTACACTAAACTTAACCCGTACAAAAAAAACTAACCCATGCCCTCACATGTACTTTGATGGTAACACGTTTCTGTACGCTCCCATGTACCATAAACCATACCCGTTTGCTAACTCTAACCCTAACCATAACAACAACCCTACCCATTTCCCTAACCTGTAATCTAATCCTTACCCGTACACTAACACTAATCCATGCCCTAACACGTACCGTGACCCTAACACTTTTCCATACCCACTCCTGTACCCTAAATCTTACCATTCACTAACCCTAACCCTATGTCTAAACCTAACCCTAACCCCAAACCTACACCTAACCCTAACACGTACCCTAATCCGAATCCGTACACTAACACTAACCTGTGCCCTAACATGAACCCTGACCCTAACTCGTTTCCATAAGCTCACCTGTACCCTAAATGTTACCTATTCGCTAACCCTAACCCCAACCCTACACCTAAACATAACCCCAACCCTACACCTTTCCCTAACCCATACCCTAATCCTAACCCGTACACTAACACTAACCCGTGCCCTAACACGTACCCTGACCCTAACACTTTTCCGTATCCTCTCCAGTACCCTAAATCTTACCGTTCGCTAAACCTAGCCCTTTCCCTAAACATAATGGTAACACCAACCTTGCACCGTATCCTAACCCATACACTAATCTTACCCCGTACACCAAAATGAAGCAATGCCCTCACATGTACTTTGACACTAACACGTTTCCGTACCCTCCTGTGTACCGTAAACCTTACCTGTTCGCTAACACTAACCCTAGGTCTAAGCCTAACACTATCCACAACCCTACACAAAATCCTAACCCGTACCCTAATCCTAATCCGTACAATAACACTAACCTGTGCCCTAACACCAAGCCTGACCCTAACTCGTTTCCATATGCTTACCTGTACCCTGAATATTACCTATTCGCTAACCCTAACCCTAACCCTAAACCTAACCCTAACCCCAATCCTACACCTTACCCTAATCCGTACTGTAATCCTAACCCGTACCCTAATACTAATCCGTGCCCTGACACATACATGGACCATAACACTTTTCTGTAACCTCACCTGTACCCTAAACCCTACATTTCGCCAACACTAACCCTAGCCCTAAAGCTAAATCTAACTCCAACCCTACACCTTACCCTAAGACGTACACTAATCTTAACCCGTACACTAACACTGACCCATTCCCGCAAATGTATTTTGACCCTAAAACATTTCCGTACCCTCCCCTGTAACCTAAACCTTACCCGGTCGCTAACCCTAACCCTAGCTCTAAATCTAACCCTAACGCCAACCCTACATCTTACCCTAACCCATACCCTAATCCTAAACCGTACACTAACACTAACCAGTGCCCTGAAACGTACCCTGACCCTAACACTTTTCCATACCTTCACCTGCACGCTAAACGTAATCATTAGGTAACACTAAGTATAGACTTAAACCTAACCCTAACACCAACCCTACTCCCTCTTCTAACCCGTACCCTATATTTAACCCCTACACTAACACTAACCCATGCCCTCACACGTACTTTGACACTAAAACGTCTCCATACATTCACATGTACCATAAGCCTTAACCGTTCACTAAACCTATCCCTAACCCTAACGCCAACCCTAACCATTACCCTAACCCATACCCTAATCCTAACCATACATTAACACTAACACGTTTCCTAACACATAACCTGACCCAAACGCTTTTCCGTACCCTCAACTGTACCCTAAAACTTACCCGTTCACTAACCCTAAGCCTAGCCCTAAACCTAACCCTAACCCCAACCCCACACCTTACCCTAAACTGTACGCTAATCCTGACACGTACACTAACACTAACAGGTGTCCTAACACATACCCTGACTCTAAAAGTTTTCCGTACCCTCACCTGTACCCTAAACCTTACTGGTTCACTAACCGTAACCCTAGCCCTAAACATAACGCTAACACCAACCCTACACCATACCCTAACCTGTACACTAATCTTGACCCGTACACCAAAATTATGCAATGCCATCACATGTACTTTGACACTAACACGTTTCTGTACACTAGTGTACCATAAAACTTACCTGTTCACTAACTCTAACCCTAGCCCTAAACTTAACCCTAACGCCAACCCTACACATTACCCTAACACGTAACCTAATCCTAACCCATACACTAACACTACACGTGCCCTAACAAGTACCCTGACTGTAACAGTTTTCCGTACACTCACCTGTACCCTAAACCATACCGTTTGCTATCCTTAACCCTAGACATAAACGTAAAGCTAACGCCATCCCTAAACCTTACCCTAACGCGTACCCAATCCTAACAGGTACAATAACACTAATCCGTGCCTTAACACTTACCCTGACTCTAACGCTTTTCCATACCCACACCTGAACCCTAAACCTTACCATTCACTAACCCTAACCCTAGGTCTAAACCTAACCCTAAACCCAACCCCAACCCTACACCTAACCCTAACATGTACCCTAATCCTAATCCTTAAACTAACACTAAGCTGTGCCCTAACACGAACCCTGACCCTAACGCGTTTCCATACGCTCACCTGTACTCTAATGTTACCTATTCTCTAACCCTAACACTAGCCCTAAACCTAAACCTAACCCCAACCCTACACCTTACCCTAACCCATACCCTAATCATAACCCATACACTAACACTAACTCGTGCCCTAACACCTACCCTAACCCTACCCCTAACCCTAACCCTAACACTAACCCTAACACTAACCCTAAACTTTACCATTTGTTAACCATAACCCTAGCCCCAAACCTAAACCTAACTACAACCCTACTCCTTACCCTAACACGTACACTAATCTTAACCAGTACACTAACACTAACCCAATACCGCACATGTACTTTGACAAAAAGACATTTCCGTATGCTCAGCTGTAACCTAAACCTTACCCGTTCACTAAACTTAACCCTACCCCTAACACTAACCATAACGCCAACCCTACCAATTACCCTAACCCGTACCCTAATCCTAACCTGTAAACCCACACTAACCCCTGCCCTAACACGTACCCTGACCCTAACAATTTTCCGTAACCTCACCTGTACCCTACACCTTACCGTTCGCTAACACTAACCCTAGCCCTAAGCCTAGACCAAACCCCAACCGTACACCTTACCCTAACCCGTATGCTAATCCTAAGCCATACACTAACACTGACACGTGTCCTAACACATACACTAACCCTAACACTTTTCTGTACCATCACCTGTACCCTAAACCTGACATTTCGCTAACCCTAACCCTAGCCATAAAGCTAACCCTAACCCCAACCCTAAACCTTACCCAAACCGTACCCTAATTCTAACCAGTATACTAATACTAAGCCATGTCCTGACACGTACCCTGACCCTAACACTTTTCCGTACCCTCACCTGTACCCTAAACCTTACCCATTCGCTAACCCTATCCCTAGCCCTAGCCCTAGCCCTAACACCAACCCCAACCCTACCCCTTACCCTAACCCGTACCCTAATCCCGACCCATACACTAACATTAACCCATGCCCTAACACGTACCCTGACCCTAACACTTTTCCGTATCCTCTCCTGTACCTTAAATCTTACCGTTCGCTAACCCTAACCCTAGCCCTAAACATAACTCTCACACCAACCTCACAGCATACCCTAACCCGTACACTAAACTTAACCCGTACAAAAAAAACTAACCCATGCCCTCACATGTACTTTGATGGTAACACGTTTCTGTACGCTCCCATGTACCATAAACCATACCCGTTTGCTAACTCTAACCCTAACCATAACAACAACCCTACCCATTTCCCTAACCTGTACCCTAATCCTTACCCGTACACTAACACTAATCCATGCCCTAACACGTACCGTGACCCTAACACTTTTCCATACCCACTCCTGTACCCTAAATCTTACCATTCACTAACCCTAACCCTATGTCTAAACCTAACCCTAACCCCAAACCTACACCTAACCCTAACACGTACCCTAATCCGAATCCGTACACTAACACTAACCTGTGCCCTAACATGAACCCTGACCCTAACTCGTTTCCATAAGCTCACCTGTACCCTAAATGTTACCTATTCGCTAACCCTAACCCCAACCCTACACCTAAACATAACCCCAACCCTACACCTTTCCCTAACCCATACCCTAATCCTAACCCGTACACTAACACTAACCCGTGCCCTAACACGTACCCTGACCCTAACACTTTTCCGTATCCTCTCCAGTACCCTAAATCTTACCGTTCGCTAAACCTAGCCCTTTCCCTAAACATAATGGTAACACCAACCTTGCACCGTATCCTAACCCATACACTAATCTTACCCCGTACACCAAAATGAAGCAATGCCCTCACATGTACTTTGACACTAACACGTTTCCGTACCCTCCTGTGTACCGTAAACCTTACCTGTTCGCTAACACTAACCCTAGGTCTAAGCCTAACACTATCCACAACCCTACACAAAATCCTAACCCGTACCCTAATCCTAATCCGTACAATAACACTAACCTGTGCCCTAACACCAAGCCTGACCCTAACTCGTTTCCATATGCTTACCTGTACCCTGAATATTACCTATTCGCTAACCCTAACCCTAACCCTAAACCTAACCCTAACCCCAATCCTACACCTTACCCTAATCCGTACTGTAATCCTAACCCGTACCCTAATACTAATCCGTGCCCTGACACATACATGGACCATAACACTTTTCTGTAACCTCACCTGTACCCTAAACCCTACATTTCGCCAACACTAACCCTAGCCCTAAAGCTAAATCTAACTCCAACCCTACACCTTACCCTAAGACGTACACTAATCTTAACCCGTACACTAACACTGACCCATTCCCGCAAATGTATTTTGACCCTAAAACATTTCCGTACCCTCCCCTGTAACCTAAACCTTACCCGGTCGCTAACCCTAACCCTAGCTCTAAATCTAACCCTAACGCCAACCCTACATCTTACCCTAACCCATACCCTAATCCTAAACCGTACACTAACACTAACCAGTGCCCTGAAACGTACCCTGACCCTAACACTTTTCCATACCTTCACCTGCACGCTAAACGTAATCATTAGGTAACACTAAGTATAGACTTAAACCTAACCCTAACACCAACCCTACTCCCTCTTCTAACCCGTACCCTATATTTAACCCCTACACTAACACTAACCCATGCCCTCACACGTACTTTGACACTAAAACGTCTCCATACATTCACATGTACCATAAGCCTTAACCGTTCACTAAACCTATCCCTAACCCTAACGCCAACCCTAACCATTACCCTAACCCATACCCTAATCCTAACCATACATTAACACTAACACGTTTCCTAACACATAACCTGACCCAAACGCTTTTCCGTACCCTCAACTGTACCCTAAAACTTACCCGTTCACTAACCCTAAGCCTAGCCCTAAACCTAACCCTAACCCCAACCCCACACCTTACCCTAAACTGTACGCTAATCCTGACACGTACACTAACACTAACAGGTGTCCTAACACATACCCTGACTCTAAAAGTTTTCCGTACCCTCACCTGTACCCTAAACCTTACTGGTTCACTAACCGTAACCCTAGCCCTAAACATAACGCTAACACCAACCCTACACCATACCCTAACCTGTACACTAATCTTGACCCGTACACCAAAATTATGCAATGCCATCACATGTACTTTGACACTAACACGTTTCTGTACACTAGTGTACCATAAAACTTACCTGTTCACTAACTCTAACCCTAGCCCTAAACTTAACCCTAACGCCAACCCTACACATTACCCTAACACGTAACCTAATCCTAACCCATACACTAACACTACACGTGCCCTAACAAGTACCCTGACTGTAACAGTTTTCCGTACACTCACCTGTACCCTAAACCATACCGTTTGCTATCCTTAACCCTAGACATAAACGTAAAGCTAACGCCATCCCTAAACCTTACCCTAACGCGTACCCAATCCTAACAGGTACAATAACACTAATCCGTGCCTTAACACTTACCCTGACTCTAACGCTTTTCCATACCCACACCTGAACCCTAAACCTTACCATTCACTAACCCTAACCCTAGGTCTAAACCTAACCCTAAACCCAACCCCAACCCTACACCTAACCCTAACATGTACCCTAATCCTAATCCTTAAACTAACACTAAGCTGTGCCCTAACACGAACCCTGACCCTAACGCGTTTCCATACGCTCACCTGTACTCTAATGTTACCTATTCTCTAACCCTAACACTAGCCCTAAACCTAAACCTAACCCCAACCCTACACCTTACCCTAACCCATACCCTAATCATAACCCATACACTAACACTAACTCGTGCCCTAACACCTACCCTAACCCTACCCCTAACCCTAACCCTAACACTAACCCTAACACTAACCCTAAACTTTACCATTTGTTAACCATAACCCTAGCCCCAAACCTAAACCTAACTACAACCCTACTCCTTACCCTAACACGTACACTAATCTTAACCAGTACACTAACACTAACCCAATACCGCACATGTACTTTGACAAAAAGACATTTCCGTATGCTCAGCTGTAACCTAAACCTTACCCGTTCACTAAACTTAACCCTACCCCTAACACTAACCATAACGCCAACCCTACCAATTACCCTAACCCGTACCCTAATCCTAACCTGTAAACCCACACTAACCCCTGCCCTAACACGTACCCTGACCCTAACAATTTTCCGTAACCTCACCTGTACCCTACACCTTACCGTTCGCTAACCCTAACCCTAGCCCTAAGCCTAGACCAAACCCCAACCGTACACCTTACCCTAACCCGTATGCTAATCCTAAGCCATACACTAACACTGACACGTGTCCTAACACATACACTAACCCTAACACTTTTCTGTACCATCACCTGTACCCTAAACCTGACATTTCGCTAACCCTAACCCTAGCCATAAAGCTAACCCTAACCCCAACCCTAAACCTTACCCAAACCGTACCCTAATTCTAACCAGTATACTAATACTAAGCCATGTCCTGACACGTACCCTGACCCTAACACTTTTCCGTACCCTCACCTGTACCCTAAACCTTACCCATTCGCTAACCCTATCCCTAGCCCTAGCCCTAGCCCTAACACCAACCCCAACCCTACCCCTTACCCTAACCCGTACCCTAATCCCAACCCATACACTAACATTAACCCATGCCCTAACACGTACCCTGACCCTAACACTTTTCCGTATCCTCTCCTGTACCTTAAATCTTACCGTTCGCTAACCCTAACCCTGGCCCTAAACATAACTCTCACACCAACCTCACAGCATACCCTAACCCGTACACTAAACTTAACCCGTACAAAAAAAACTAACCCATGCCCTCACATGTACTTTGATGGTAACACGTTTCTGTACGCTCCCATGTACCATAAACCAGACCCGTTTGCTAACTCTAACCCTAACCATAACAACAACCCTACCCATTTCCCTAACCTGTACCCTAATCCTTACCCGTACACTAACACTAATCCATGCCCTAACACGTACCGTGACCCTAACACTTTTCCATACCCACTCCTGTACCCTAAATCTTACCATTCACTAACCCTAACCCTATGTCTAAACCTAACCCTAACCCCAAACCTACACCTAACCCTAACACGTACCCTAATCCGAATCCGTACACTAACACTAACCTGTGCCCTAACATGAACCCTGACCCTAACTCGTTTCCATAAGCTCACCTGTACCCTAAATGTTACCTATTCGCTAACCCTAACCCCAACCCTACACCTAAACATAACCCCAACCCTACACCTTTCCCTAACCCATACCCTAATCCTAACCCGTACACTAACACTAACCCGTGCCCTAACACGTACCCTGACCCTAACACTTTTCCGTATCCTCTCCAGTACCCTAAATCTTACCGTTCGCTAAACCTAGCCCTTTCCCTAAACATAATGGTAACACCAACCTTGCACCGTATCCTAACCCATACACTAATCTTACCCCGTACACCAAAATGAAGCAATGCCCTCACATGTACTTTGACACTAACACGTTTCCGTACCCTCCTGTGTACCGTAAACCTTACCTGTTCGCTAACACTAACCCTAGGTCTAAGCCTAACACTATCCACAACCCTACACAAAATCCTAACCCGTACCCTAATCCTAATCCGTACAATAACACTAACCTGTGCCCTAACACCAAGCCTGACCCTAACTCGTTTCCATATGCTTACCTGTACCCTGAATATTACCTATTCGCTAACCCTAACCCTAACCCTAAACCTAACCCTAACCCCAATCCTACACCTTACCCTAATCCGTACTGTAATCCTAACCCGTACCCTAATACTAATCCGTGCCCTGACACATACATGGACCATAACACTTTTCTGTAACCTCACCTGTACCCTAAACCCTACATTTCGCCAACACTAACCCTAGCCCTAAAGCTAAATCTAACTCCAACCCTACACCTTACCCTAAGACGTACACTAATCTTAACCCGTACACTAACACTGACCCATTCCCGCAAATGTATTTTGACCCTAAAACATTTCCGTACCCTCCCCTGTAACCTAAACCTTACCCGGTCGCTAACCCTAACCCTAGCTCTAAATCTAACCCTAACGCCAACCCTACATCTTACCCTAACCCATACCCTAATCCTAAACCGTACACTAACACTAACCAGTGCCCTGAAACGTACCCTGACCCTAACACTTTTCCATACCTTCACCTGCACGCTAAACGTAATCATTAGGTAACACTAAGTATAGACTTAAACCTAACCCTAACACCAACCCTACTCCCTCTTCTAACCCGTACCCTATATTTAACCCCTACACTAACACTAACCCATGCCCTCACACGTACTTTGACACTAAAACGTCTCCATACATTCACATGTACCATAAGCCTTAACCGTTCACTAAACCTATCCCTAACCCTAACGCCAACCCTAACCATTACCCTAACCCATACCCTAATCCTAACCATACATTAACACTAACACGTTTCCTAACACATAACCTGACCCAAACGCTTTTCCGTACCCTCAACTGTACCCTAAAACTTACCCGTTCACTAACCCTAAGCCTAGCCCTAAACCTAACCCTAACCCCAACCCCACACCTTACCCTAAACTGTACGCTAATCCTGACACGTACACTAACACTAACAGGTGTCCTAACACATACCCTGACTCTAAAAGTTTTCCGTACCCTCACCTGTACCCTAAACCTTACTGGTTCACTAACCGTAACCCTAGCCCTAAACATAACGCTAACACCAACCCTACACCATACCCTAACCTGTACACTAATCTTGACCCGTACACCAAAATTATGCAATGCCATCACATGTACTTTGACACTAACACGTTTCTGTACACTAGTGTACCATAAAACTTACCTGTTCACTAACTCTAACCCTAGCCCTAAACTTAACCCTAACGCCAACCCTACACATTACCCTAACACGTAACCTAATCCTAACCCATACACTAACACTACACGTGCCCTAACAAGTACCCTGACTGTAACAGTTTTCCGTACACTCACCTGTACCCTAAACCATACCGTTTGCTATCCTTAACCCTAGACATAAACGTAAAGCTAACGCCATCCCTAAACCTTACCCTAACGCGTACCCAATCCTAACAGGTACAATAACACTAATCCGTGCCTTAACACTTACCCTGACCCTAACGCTTTTCCATACCCACACCTGAACCCTAAACCTTACCATTCACTAACCCTAACCCTAGGTCTAAACCTAACCCTAAACCCAACCCCAACCCTACACCTAACCCTAACATGTACCCTAATCCTAATCCTTAAACTAACACTAAGCTGTGCCCTAACACGAACCCTGACCCTAACGCGTTTCCATACGCTCACCTGTACTCTAATGTTACCTATTCGCTAACCCTAACACTAGCCCTAAACCTAAACCTAACCCCAACCCTACACCTTACCCTAACCCATACCCTAATCATAACCCATACACTAACACTAACTCGTGCCCTAACACCTACCCTAACCCTACCCCTAACCCTAACCCTAACACTAACCCTAACACTAACCCTAAACTTTACCATTTGTTAACCATAACCCTAGCCCCAAACCTAAACCTAACTACAACCCTACTCCTTACCCTAACACGTACACTAATCTTAACCAGTACACTAACACTAACCCAATACCGCACATGTACTTTGACAAAAAGACATTTCCGTATGCTCAGCTGTAACCTAAACCTTACCCGTTCACTAAACTTAACCCTACCCCTAACACTAACCATAACGCCAACCCTACCAATTACCCTAACCCGTACCCTAATCCTAACCTGTAAACCCACACTAACCCCTGCCCTAACATGTACCCTGACCCTAACAATTTTCCGTAACCTCACCTGTACCCTACACCTTACCGTTCGCTAACCCTAACCCTAGCCCTAAGCCTAGACCAAACCCCAACCGTACACCTTACCCTAACCCGTATGCTAATCCTAAGCCATACACTAACACTGACACGTGTCCTAACACATACACTAACCCTAACACTTTTCTGTACCATCACCTGTACCCTAAACCTGACATTTCGCTAACCCTAACCCTAGCCATAAAGCTAACCCTAACCCCAACCCTAAACCTTACCCAAACCGTACCCTAATTCTAACCAGTATACTAATACTAAGCCATGTCCTGACACGTACCCTGACCCTAACACTTTTCCGTACCCTCACCTGTACCCTAAACCTTACCCATTCGCTAACCCTAGCCCTAGCCCTAGCCCTAGCCCTAACACCAACCCCAACCCTACCCCTTACCCTAACCCGTACCCTAATCCCAACCCATACACTAACATTAACCCATGCCCTAACACGTACCCTGACCCTAACACTTTTCCGTATCCTCTCCTGTACCTTAAATCTTACCGTTCGCTAACCCTAACCCTAGCCCTAAACATAACTCTCACACCAACCTCACAGCATACCCTAACCCGTACACTAAACTTAACCCGTACAAAAAAAACTAACCCATGCCCTCACATGTACTTTGATGGTAACACGTTTCTGTACGCTCCCATGTACCATAAACCATACCCGTTTGCTAACTCTAACCCTAACCATAACAACAACCCTACCCATTTCCCTAACCTGTACCCTAATCCTTACCCGTACACTAACACTAATCCATGCCCTAACACGTACCGTGACCCTAACACTTTTCCATACCCACTCCTGTACCCTAAATCTTACCATTCACTAACCCTAACCCTATGTCTAAACCTAACCCTAACCCCAAACCTACACCTAACCCTAACACGTACCCTAATCCGAATCCGTACACTAACACTAACCTGTGCCCTAACATGAACCCTGACCCTAACTCGTTTCCATAAGCTCACCTGTACCCTAAATGTTACCTATTCGCTAACCCTAACCCCAACCCTACACCTAAACATAACCCCAACCCTACACCTTTCCCTAACCCATACCCTAATCCTAACCCGTACACTAACACTAACCCGTGCCCTAACACGTACCCTGACCCTAACACTTTTCCGTATCCTCTCCAGTACCCTAAATCTTACCGTTCGCTAAACCTAGCCCTTTCCCTAAACATAATGGTAACACCAACCTTGCACCGTATCCTAACCCATACACTAATCTTACCCCGTACACCAAAATGAAGCAATGCCCTCACATGTACTTTGACACTAACACGTTTCCGTACCCTCCTGTGTACCGTAAACCTTACCTGTTCGCTAACACTAACCCTAGGTCTAAGCCTAACACTATCCACAACCCTACACAAAATCCTAACCCGTACCCTAATCCTAATCCGTACAATAACACTAACCTGTGCCCTAACACCAAGCCTGACCCTAACTCGTTTCCATATGCTTACCTGTACCCTGAATATTACCTATTCGCTAACCCTAACCCTAACCCTAAACCTAACCCTAACCCCAATCCTACACCTTACCCTAATCCGTACTGTAATCCTAACCCGTACCCTAATACTAATCCGTGCCCTGACACATACATGGACCATAACACTTTTCTGTAACCTCACCTGTACCCTAAACCCTACATTTCGCCAACACTAACCCTAGCCCTAAAGCTAAATCTAACTCCAACCCTACACCTTACCCTAAGACGTACACTAATCTTAACCCGTACACTAACACTGACCCATTCCCGCAAATGTATTTTGACCCTAAAACATTTCCGTACCCTCCCCTGTAACCTAAACCTTACCCGGTCGCTAACCCTAGCCCTAGCTCTAAATCTAACCCTAACGCCAACCCTACATCTTACCCTAACCCATACCCTAATCCTAAACCGTACACTAACACTAACCAGTGCCCTGAAACGTACCCTGACCCTAACACTTTTCCATACCTTCACCTGCACGCTAAACGTAATCATTAGGTAACACTAAGTATAGACTTAAACCTAACCCTAACACCAACCCTACTCCCTCTTCTAACCCGTACCCTATATTTAACCCCTACACTAACACTAACCCATGCCCTCACACGTACTTTGACACTAAAACGTCTCCATACATTCACATGTACCATAAGCCTTAACCGTTCACTAAACCTATCCCTAACCCTAACGCCAACCCTAACCATTACCCTAACCCATACCCTAATCCTAACCATACATTAACACTAACACGTTTCCTAACACATAACCTGACCCAAACGCTTTTCCGTACCCTCAACTGTACCCTAAAACTTACCCGTTCACTAACCCTAAGCCTAGCCCTAAACCTAACCCTAACCCCAACCCCACACCTTACCCTAAACTGTACGCTAATCCTGACACGTACACTAACACTAACAGGTGTCCTAACACATACCCTGACTCTAAAAGTTTTCCGTACCCTCACCTGTACCCTAAACCTTACTGGTTCACTAACCGTAACCCTAGCCCTAAACATAACGCTAACACCAACCCTACACCATACCCTAACCTGTACACTAATCTTGACCCGTACACCAAAATTATGCAATGCCATCACATGTACTTTGACACTAACACGTTTCTGTACACTAGTGTACCATAAAACTTACCTGTTCACTAACTCTAACCCTAGCCCTAAACTTAACCCTAACGCCAACCCTACACATTACCCTAACACGTAACCTAATCCTAACCCATACACTAACACTACACGTGCCCTAACAAGTACCCTGACTGTAACAGTTTTCCGTACACTCACCTGTACCCTAAACCATACCGTTTGCTATCCTTAACCCTAGACATAAACGTAAAGCTAACGCCATCCCTAAACCTTACCCTAACGCGTACCCAATCCTAACAGGTACAATAACACTAATCCGTGCCTTAACACTTACACTGACTCTAACGCTTTTCCATACCCACACCTGAACCCTAAACCTTACCATTCACTAACCCTAACCCTAGGTCTAAACCTAACCCTAAACCCAACCCCAACCCTACACCTAACCCTAACATGTACCCTAATCCTAATCCTTAAACTAACACTAAGCTGTGCCCTAACACGAACCCTGACCCTAACGCGTTTCCATACGCTCACCTGTACTCTAATGTTACCTATTCTCTAACCCTAACACTAGCCCTAAACCTAAACCTAACCCCAACCCTACACCTTACCCTAACCCATACCCTAATCATAACCCATACACTAACACTAACTCGTGCCCTAACACCTACCCTAACCCTACCCCTAACCCTAACCCTAACACTAACCCTAACACTAACCCTAAACTTTACCATTTGTTAACCATAACCCTAGCCCCAAACCTAAACCTAACTACAACCCTACTCCTTACCCTAACACGTACACTAATCTTAACCAGTACACTAACACTAACCCAATACCGCACATGTACTTTGACAAAAAGACATTTCCGTATGCTCAGCTGTAACCTAAACCTTACCCGTTCACTAAACTTAACCCTACCCCTAACACTAACCATAACGCCAACCCTACCAATTACCCTAACCCGTACCCTAATCCTAACCTGTAAACCCACACTAACCCCTGCCCTAACACGTACCCTGACCCTAACAATTTTCCGTAACCTCACCTGTACCCTACACCTTACCGTTCGCTAACACTAACCCTAGCCCTAAGCCTAGACCAAACCCCAACCGTACACCTTACCCTAACCCGTATGCTAATCCTAAGCCATACACTAACACTGACACGTGTCCTAACACATACACTAACCCTAACACTTTTCTGTACCATCACCTGTACCCTAAACCTGACATTTCGCTAACCCTAACCCTAGCCATAAAGCTAACCCTAACCCCAACCCTAAACCTTACCCAAACCGTACCCTAATTCTAACCAGTATACTAATACTAAGCCATGTCCTGACACGTACCCTGACCCTAACACTTTTCCGTACCCTCACCTGTACCCTAAACCTTACCCATTCGCTAACCCTATCCCTAGCCCTAGCCCTAGCCCTAACACCAACCCCAACCCTACCCCTTACCCTAACCCGTACCCTAATCCCGACCCATACACTAACATTAACCCATGCCCTAACACGTACCCTGACCCTAACACTTTTCCGTATCCTCTCCTGTACCTTAAATCTTACCGTTCGCTAACCCTAACCCTAGCCCTAAACATAACTCTCACACCAACCTCACAGCATACCCTAACCCGTACACTAAACTTAACCCGTACAAAAAAAACTAACCCATGCCCTCACATGTACTTTGATGGTAACACGTTTCTGTACGCTCCCATGTACCATAAACCATACCCGTTTGCTAACTCTAACCCTAACCATAACAACAACCCTACCCATTTCCCTAACCTGTACCCTAATCCTTACCCGTACACTAACACTAATCCATGCCCTAACACGTACCGTGACCCTAACACTTTTCCATACCCACTCCTGTACCCTAAATCTTACCATTCACTAACCCTAACCCTATGTCTAAACCTAACCCTAACCCCAAACCTACACCTAACCCTAACACGTACCCTAATCCGAATCCGTACACTAACACTAACCTGTGCCCTAACATGAACCCTGACCCTAACTCGTTTCCATAAGCTCACCTGTACCCTAAATGTTACCTATTCGCTAACCCTAACCCCAACCCTACACCTAAACATAACCCCAACCCTACACCTTTCCCTAACCCATACCCTAATCCTAACCCGTACACTAACACTAACCCGTGCCCTAACACGTACCCTGACCCTAACACTTTTCCGTATCCTCTCCAGTACCCTAAATCTTACCGTTCGCTAAACCTAGCCCTTTCCCTAAACATAATGGTAACACCAACCTTGCACCGTATCCTAACCCATACACTAATCTTACCCCGTACACCAAAATGAAGCAATGCCCTCACATGTACTTTGACACTAACACGTTTCCGTACCCTCCTGTGTACCGTAAACCTTACCTGTTCGCTAACACTAACCCTAGGTCTAAGCCTAACACTATCCACAACCCTACACAAAATCCTAACCCGTACCCTAATCCTAATCCGTACAATAACACTAACCTGTGCCCTAACACCAAGCCTGACCCTAACTCGTTTCCATATGCTTACCTGTACCCTGAATATTACCTATTCGCTAACCCTAACCCTAACCCTAAACCTAACCCTAACCCCAATCCTACACCTTACCCTAATCCGTACTGTAATCCTAACCCGTACCCTAATACTAATCCGTGCCCTGACACATACATGGACCATAACACTTTTCTGTAACCTCACCTGTACCCTAAACCCTACATTTCGCCAACACTAACCCTAGCCCTAAAGCTAAATCTAACTCCAACCCTACACCTTACCCTAAGACGTACACTAATCTTAACCCGTACACTAACACTGACCCATTCCCGCAAATGTATTTTGACCCTAAAACATTTCCGTACCCTCCCCTGTAACCTAAACCTTACCCGGTCGCTAACCCTAACCCTAGCTCTAAATCTAACCCTAACGCCAACCCTACATCTTACCCTAACCCATACCCTAATCCTAAACCGTACACTAACACTAACCAGTGCCCTGAAACGTACCCTGACCCTAACACTTTTCCATACCTTCACCTGCACGCTAAACGTAATCATTAGGTAACACTAAGTATAGACTTAAACCTAACCCTAACACCAACCCTACTCCCTCTTCTAACCCGTACCCTATATTTAACCCCTACACTAACACTAACCCATGCCCTCACACGTACTTTGACACTAAAACGTCTCCATACATTCACATGTACCATAAGCCTTAACCGTTCACTAAACCTATCCCTAACCCTAACGCCAACCCTAACCATTACCCTAACCCATACCCTAATCCTAACCATACATTAACACTAACACGTTTCCTAACACATAACCTGACCCAAACGCTTTTCCGTACCCTCAACTGTACCCTAAAACTTACCCGTTCACTAACCCTAAGCCTAGCCCTAAACCTAACCCTAACCCCAACCCCACACCTTACCCTAAACTGTACGCTAATCCTGACACGTACACTAACACTAACAGGTGTCCTAACACATACCCTGACTCTAAAAGTTTTCCGTACCCTCACCTGTACCCTAAACCTTACTGGTTCACTAACCGTAACCCTAGCCCTAAACATAACGCTAACACCAACCCTACACCATACCCTAACCTGTACACTAATCTTGACCCGTACACCAAAATTATGCAATGCCATCACATGTACTTTGACACTAACACGTTTCTGTACACTAGTGTACCATAAAACTTACCTGTTCACTAACTCTAACCCTAGCCCTAAACTTAACGCTAACGCCAACCCTACACATTACCCTAACACGTAACCTAATCCTAACCCATACACTAACACTACACGTGCCCTAACAAGTACCCTGACTGTAACAGTTTTCCGTACACTCACCTGTACCCTAAACCATACCGTTTGCTATCCTTAACCCTAGACATAAACGTAAAGCTAACGCCATCCCTAAACCTTACCCTAACGCGTACCCAATCCTAACAGGTACAATAACACTAATTCGTGCCTTAACACTTACCCTGACCCTAACGCTTTTCCATACCCACACCTGAACCCTAAACCTTACCATTCACTAACCCTAACCCTAGGTCTAAACCTAACCCTAAACCCAACCCCAACCCTACACCTAACCCTAACATGTACCCTAATCCTAATCCTTAAACTAACACTAAGCTGTGCCCTAACACGAACCCTGACCCTAACGCGTTTCCATACGCTCACCTGTACTCTAATGTTACCTATTCGCTAACCCTAACACTAGCCCTAAACCTAAACCTAACCCCAACCCTACACCTTACCCTAACCCATACCCTAATCATAACCCATACACTAACACTAACTCGTGCCCTAACACCTACCCTAACCCTACCCCTAACCCTAACCCTAACACTAACCCTAACACTAACCCTAAACTTTACCATTTGTTAACCATAACCCTAGCCCCAAACCTAAACCTAACTACAACCCTACTCCTTACCCTAACACGTACACTAATCTTAACCAGTACACTAACACTAACCCAATACCGCACATGTACTTTGACAAAAAGACATTTCCGTATGCTCAGCTGTAACCTAAACCTTACCCGTTCACTAAACTTAACCCTACCCCTAACACTAACCATAACGCCAACCCTACCAATTACCCTAACCCGTACCCTAATCCTAACCTGTAAACCCACACTAACCCCTGCCCTAACACGTACCCTGACCCTAACAATTTTCCGTAACCTCACCTGTACCCTACACCTTACCGTTCGCTAACCCTAACCCTAGCCCTAAGCCTAGACCAAACCCCAACCGTACACCTTACCCTAACCCGTATGCTAATCCTAAGCCATACACTAACACTGACACGTGTCCTAACACATACACTAACCCTAACACTTTTCTGTACCATCACCTGTACCCTAAACCTGACATTTCGCTAACCCTAACCCTAGCCATAAAGCTAACCCTAACCCCAACCCTAAACCTTACCCAAACCGTACCCTAATTCTAACCAGTATACTAATACTAAGCCATGTCCTGACACGTACCCTGACCCTAACACTTTTCCGTACCCTCACCTGTACCCTAAACCTTACCCATTCGCTAACCCTATCCCTAGCCCTAGCCCTAGCCCTAACACCAACCCCAACCCTACCCCTTACCCTAACCCGTACCCTAATCCCAACCCATACACTAACATTAACCCATGCCCTAACACGTACCCTGACCCTAACACTTTTCCGTATCCTCTCCTGTACCTTAAATCTTACCGTTCGCTAACCCTAACCCTGGCCCTAAACATAACTCTCACACCAACCTCACAGCATACCCTAACCCGTACACTAAACTTAACCCGTACAAAAAAAACTAACCCATGCCCTCACATGTACTTTGATGGTAACACGTTTCTGTACGCTCCCATGTACCATAAACCAGACCCGTTTGCTAACTCTAACCCTAACCATAACAACAACCCTACCCATTTCCCTAACCTGTACCCTAATCCTTACCCGTACACTAACACTAATCCATGCCCTAACACGTACCGTGACCCTAACACTTTTCCATACCCACTCCTGTACCCTAAATCTTACCATTCACTAACCCTAACCCTATGTCTAAACCTAACCCTAACCCCAAACCTACACCTAACCCTAACACGTACCCTAATCCGAATCCGTACACTAACACTAACCTGTGCCCTAACATGAACCCTGACCCTAACTCGTTTCCATAAGCTCACCTGTACCCTAAATGTTACCTATTCGCTAACCCTAACCCCAACCCTACACCTAAACATAACCCCAACCCTACACCTTTCCCTAACCCATACCCTAATCCTAACCCGTACACTAACACTAACCCGTGCCCTAACACGTACCCTGACCCTAACACTTTTCCGTATCCTCTCCAGTACCCTAAATCTTACCGTTCGCTAAACCTAGCCCTTTCCCTAAACATAATGGTAACACCAACCTTGCACCGTATCCTAACCCATACACTAATCTTACCCCGTACACCAAAATGAAGCAATGCCCTCACATGTACTTTGACACTAACACGTTTCCGTACCCTCCTGTGTACCGTAAACCTTACCTGTTCGCTAACACTAACCCTAGGTCTAAGCCTAACACTATCCACAACCCTACACAAAATCCTAACCCGTACCCTAATCCTAATCCGTACAATAACACTAACCTGTGCCCTAACACCAAGCCTGACCCTAACTCGTTTCCATATGCTTACCTGTACCCTGAATATTACCTATTCGCTAACCCTAACCCTAACCCTAAACCTAACCCTAACCCCAATCCTACACCTTACCCTAATCCGTACTGTAATCCTAACCCGTACCCTAATACTAATCCGTGCCCTGACACATACATGGACCATAACACTTTTCTGTAACCTCACCTGTACCCTAAACCCTACATTTCGCCAACACTAACCCTAGCCCTAAAGCTAAATCTAACTCCAACCCTACACCTTACCCTAAGACGTACACTAATCTTAACCCGTACACTAACACTGACCCATTCCCGCAAATGTATTTTGACCCTAAAACATTTCCGTACCCTCCCCTGTAACCTAAACCTTACCCGGTCGCTAACCCTAACCCTAGCTCTAAATCTAACCCTAACGCCAACCCTACATCTTACCCTAACCCATACCCTAATCCTAAACCGTACACTAACACTAACCAGTGCCCTGAAACGTACCCTGACCCTAACACTTTTCCATACCTTCACCTGCACGCTAAACGTAATCATTAGGTAACACTAAGTATAGACTTAAACCTAACCCTAACACCAACCCTACTCCCTCTTCTAACCCGTACCCTATATTTAACCCCTACACTAACACTAACCCATGCCCTCACACGTACTTTGACACTAAAACGTCTCCATACATTCACATGTACCATAAGCCTTAACCGTTCACTAAACCTATCCCTAACCCTAACGCCAACCCTAACCATTACCCTAACCCATACCCTAATCCTAACCATACATTAACACTAACACGTTTCCTAACACATAACCTGACCCAAACGCTTTTCCGTACCCTCAACTGTACCCTAAAACTTACCCGTTCACTAACCCTAAGCCTAGCCCTAAACCTAACCCTAACCCCAACCCCACACCTTACCCTAAACTGTACGCTAATCCTGACACGTACACTAACACTAACAGGTGTCCTAACACATACCCTGACTCTAAAAGTTTTCCGTACCCTCACCTGTACCCTAAACCTTACTGGTTCACTAACCGTAACCCTAGCCCTAAACATAACGCTAACACCAACCCTACACCATACCCTAACCTGTACACTAATCTTGACCCGTACACCAAAATTATGCAATGCCATCACATGTACTTTGACACTAACACGTTTCTGTACACTAGTGTACCATAAAACTTACCTGTTCACTAACTCTAACCCTAGCCCTAAACTTAACCCTAACGCCAACCCTACACATTACCCTAACACGTAACCTAATCCTAACCCATACACTAACACTACACGTGCCCTAACAAGTACCCTGACTGTAACAGTTTTCCGTACACTCACCTGTACCCTAAACCATACCGTTTGCTATCCTTAACCCTAGACATAAACGTAAAGCTAACGCCATCCCTAAACCTTACCCTAACGCGTACCCAATCCTAACAGGTACAATAACACTAATCCGTGCCTTAACACTTACCCTGACCCTAACGCTTTTCCATACCCACACCTGAACCCTAAACCTTACCATTCACTAACCCTAACCCTAGGTCTAAACCTAACCCTAAACCCAACCCCAACCCTACACCTAACCCTAACATGTACCCTAATCCTAATCCTTAAACTAACACTAAGCTGTGCCCTAACACGAACCCTGACCCTAACGCGTTTCCATACGCTCACCTGTACTCTAATGTTACCTATTCGCTAACCCTAACACTAGCCCTAAACCTAAACCTAACCCCAACCCTACACCTTACCCTAACCCATACCCTAATCATAACCCATACACTAACACTAACTCGTGCCCTAACACCTACCCTAACCCTACCCCTAACCCTAACCCTAACACTAACCCTAACACTAACCCTAAACTTTACCATTTGTTAACCATAACCCTAGCCCCAAACCTAAACCTAACTACAACCCTACTCCTTACCCTAACACGTACACTAATCTTAACCAGTACACTAACACTAACCCAATACCGCACATGTACTTTGACAAAAAGACATTTCCGTATGCTCAGCTGTAACCTAAACCTTACCCGTTCACTAAACTTAACCCTACCCCTAACACTAACCATAACGCCAACCCTACCAATTACCCTAACCCGTACCCTAATCCTAACCTGTAAACCCACACTAACCCCTGCCCTAACACGTACCCTGACCCTAACAATTTTCCGTAACCTCACCTGTACCCTACACCTTACCGTTCGCTAACCCTAACCCTAGCCCTAAGCCTAGACCAAACCCCAACCGTACACCTTACCCTAACCCGTATGCTAATCCTAAGCCATACACTAACACTGACACGTGTCCTAACACATACACTAACCCTAACACTTTTCTGTACCATCACCTGTACCCTAAACCTGACATTTCGCTAACCCTAACCCTAGCCATAAAGCTAACCCTAACCCCAACCCTAAACCTTACCCAAACCGTACCCTAATTCTAACCAGTATACTAATACTAAGCCATGTCCTGACACGTACCCTGACCCTAACACTTTTCCGTACCCTCACCTGTACCCTAAACCTTACCCATTCGCTAACCCTATCCCTAGCCCTAGCCCTAGCCCTAACACCAACCCCAACCCTACCCCTTACCCTAACCCGTACCCTAATCCCAACCCATACACTAACATTAACCCATGCCCTAACACGTACCCTGACCCTAACACTTTTCCGTATCCTCTCCTGTACCTTAAATCTTACCGTTCGCTAACCCTAACCCTAGCCCTAAACATAACTCTCACACCAACCTCACAGCATACCCTAACCCGTACACTAAACTTAACCCGTACAAAAAAAACTAACCCATGCCCTCACATGTACTTTGATGGTAACACGTTTCTGTACACTCCCATGTACCATAAACCATACCCGTTTGCTAACTCTAACCCTAACCATAACAACAACCCTACCCATTTCCCTAACCTGTACCCTAATCCTTACCCGTACACTAACACTAATCCATGCCCTAACACGTACCGTGACCCTAACACTTTTCCATACCCACTCCTGTACCCTAAATCTTACCATTCACTAACCCTAACCCTATGTCTAAACCTAACCCTAACCCCAAACCTACACCTAACCCTAACACGTACCCTAATCCGAATCCGTACACTAACACTAACCTGTGCCCTAACATGAACCCTGACCCTAACTCGTTTCCATAAGCTCACCTGTACCCTAAATGTTACCTATTCGCTAACCCTAACCCCAACCCTACACCTAAACATAACCCCAACCCTACACCTTTCCCTAACCCATACCCTAATCCTAACCCGTACACTAACACTAACCCGTGCCCTAACACGTACCCTGACCCTAACACTTTTCCGTATCCTCTCCAGTACCCTAAATCTTACCGTTCGCTAAACCTAGCCCTTTCCCTAAACATAATGGTAACACCAACCTTGCACCGTATCCTAACCCATACACTAATCTTACCCCGTACACCAAAATGAAGCAATGCCCTCACATGTACTTTGACACTAACACGTTTCCGTACCCTCCTGTGTACCGTAAACCTTACCTGTTCGCTAACACTAACCCTAGGTCTAAGCCTAACACTATCCACAACCCTACACAAAATCCTAACCCGTACCCTAATCCTAATCCGTACAATAACACTAACCTGTGCCCTAACACCAAGCCTGACCCTAACTCGTTTCCATATGCTTACCTGTACCCTGAATATTACCTATTCGCTAACCCTAACCCTAACCCTAAACCTAACCCTAACCCCAATCCTACACCTTACCCTAATCCGTACTGTAATCCTAACCCGTACCCTAATACTAATCCGTGCCCTGACACATACATGGACCATAACACTTTTCTGTAACCTCACCTGTACCCTAAACCCTACATTTCGCCAACACTAACCCTAGCCCTAAAGCTAAATCTAACTCCAACCCTACACCTTACCCTAAGACGTACACTAATCTTAACCCGTACACTAACACTGACCCATTCCCGCAAATGTATTTTGACCCTAAAACATTTCCGTACCCTCCCCTGTAACCTAAACCTTACCCGGTCGCTAACCCTAACCCTAGCTCTAAATCTAACCCTAACGCCAACCCTACATCTTACCCTAACCCATACCCTAATCCTAAACCGTACACTAACACTAACCAGTGCCCTGAAACGTACCCTGACCCTAACACTTTTCCATACCTTCACCTGCACGCTAAACGTAATCATTAGGTAACACTAAGTATAGAGTTAAACCTAACCCTAACACCAACCCTACTCCCTCTTCTAACCCGTACCCTATATTTAACCCCTACACTAACACTAACCCATGCCCTCACACGTACTTTGACACTAAAACGTCTCCATACATTCACATGTACCATAAGCCTTAACCGTTCACTAAACCTATCCCTAACCCTAACGCCAACCCTAACCATTACCCTAACCCATACCCTAATCCTAACCATACATTAACACTAACACGTTTCCTAACACATAACCTGACCCAAACGCTTTTCCGTACCCTCAACTGTACCCTAAAACTTACCCGTTCACTAACCCTAAGCCTAGCCCTAAACCTAACCCTAACCCCAACCCCACACCTTACCCTAAACTGTACGCTAATCCTGACACGTACACTAACACTAACAGGTGTCCTAACACATACCCTGACTCTAAAAGTTTTCCGTACCCTCACCTGTACCCTAAACCTTACTGGTTCACTAACCGTAACCCTAGCCCTAAACATAACGCTAACACCAACCCTACACCATACCCTAACCTGTACACTAATCTTGACCCGTACACCAAAATTATGCAATGCCATCACATGTACTTTGACACTAACACGTTTCTGTACACTAGTGTACCATAAAACTTACCTGTTCGCTAACTCTAACCCTAGCCCTAAACTTAACCCTAACGCCAACCCTACACATTACCCTAACACGTAACCTAATCCTAACCCATACACTAACACTACACGTGCCCTAACAAGTACCCTGACTGTAACAGTTTTCCGTACACTCACCTGTACCCTAAACCATACCGTTTGCTATCCTTAACCCTAGACATAAACGTAAAGCTAACGCCATCCCTAAACCTTACCCTAACGCGTACCCAATCCTAACAGGTACAATAACACTAATCCGTGCCTTAACACTTACCCTGACTCTAACGCTTTTCCATACCCACACCTGAACCCTAAACCTTACCATTCACTAACCCTAACCCTAGGTCTAAACCTAACCCTAAACCCAACCCCAACCCTACACCTAACCATAACATGTACCCTAATCCTAATCCTTAAACTAACACTAAGCTGTGCCCTAACACGAACCCTGACCCTAACGCGTTTCCATACGCTCACCTGTACTCTAATGTTACCTATTCTCTAACCCTAACACTAGCCCTAAACCTAAACCTAACCCCAACCCTACACCTTACCCTAACCCATACCCTAATCATAACCCATACACTAACACTAACTCGTGCCCTAACACCTACCCTAACCCTACCCCTAACCCTAACCCTAACACTAACCCTAACACTAACCCTAAACTTTACCATTTGTTAACCATAACCCTAGCCACAAACCTAAACCTAACTACAACCCTACTCCTTACCCTAACACGTACACTAATCTTAACCAGTAGACTAACACTAACCCAATACCGCACATGTACTTTGACAAAAAGACATTTCCGTATGCTCAGCTGTAACCTAAACCTTACCCGTTCACTAAACTTAACCCTACCCCTAACACTAACCATAACGCCAACCCTACCAATTACCCTAACCCGTACCCTAATCCTAACCTGTAAACCCACACTAACCCCTGCCCTAACACGTACCCTGACCCTAACAATTTTCCGTAACCTCACCTGTACCCTACACCTTACCGTTCGCTAACCCTAACCCTAGCCCTAAGCCTAGACCAAACCCCAACCGTACACCTTACCCTAACCCGTATGCTAATCCTAAGCCATACACTAACACTGACACGTGTCCTAACACATACACTAACCCTAACACTTTTCTGTACCATCACCTGTACCCTAAACCTGACATTTCGCTAACCCTAACCCTAGCCATAAAGCTAACCCTAACCCCAACCCTAAACCTTACCCAAACCGTACCCTAATTCTAACCAGTATACTAATACTAAGCCATGTCCTGACACGTACCCTGACCCTAACACTTTTCCGTACCCTCACCTGTACCCTAAACCTTACCCATTCGCTAACCCTATCCCTAGCCCTAGCCCTAGCCCTAACACCAACCCCAACCCTACCCCTTACCCTAACCCGTACCCTAATCCCAACCCATACACTAACATTAACCCATGCCCTAACACGTACCCTGACCCTAACACTTTTCCGTATCCTCTCCTGTACCTTAAATCTTACCGTTCGCTAACCCTAACCCTAGCCCTAAACATAACTCTCACACCAACCTCACAGCATACCCTAACCCGTACACTAAACTTAACCCGTACAAAAAAAACTAACCCATGCCCTCACATGTACTTTGATGGTAACACGTTTCTGTACGCTCCCATGTACCATAAACCATACCCGTTTGCTAACTCTAACCCTAACCATAACAACAACCCTACCCATTTCCCTAACCTGTACCCTAATCCTTACCCGTACACTAACACTAATCCATGCCCTAACACGTACCGTGACCCTAACACTTTTCCATACCCACTCCTGTACCCTAAATCTTACCATTCACTAACCCTAACCCTATGTCTAAACCTAACCCTAACCCCAAACCTACACCTAACCCTAACACGTACCCTAATCCGAATCCGTACACTAACACTAACCTGTGCCCTAACATGAACCCTGACCCTAACTCGTTTCCATAAGCTCACCTGTACCCTAAATGTTACCTATTCGCTAACCCTAACCCCAACCCTACACCTAAACATAACCCCAACCCTACACCTTTCCCTAACCCATACCCTAATCCTAACCCGTACACTAACACTAACCCGTGCCCTAACACGTACCCTGACCCTAACACTTTTCCGTATCCTCTCCAGTACCCTAAATCTTACCGTTCGCTAAACCTAGCCCTTTCCCTAAACATAATGGTAACACCAACCTTGCACCGTATCCTAACCCATACACTAATCTTACCCCGTACACCAAAATGAAGCAATGCCCTCACATGTACTTTGACACTAACACGTTTCCGTACCCTCCTGTGTACCGTAAACCTTACCTGTTCGCTAACACTAACCCTAGGTCTAAGCCTAACACTATCCACAACCCTACACAAAATCCTAACCCGTACCCTAATCCTAATCCGTACAATAACACTAACCTGTGCCCTAACACCAAGCCTGACCCTAACTCGTTTCCATATGCTTACCTGTACCCTGAATATTACCTATTCGCTAACCCTAACCCTAACCCTAAACCTAACCCTAACCCCAATCCTACACCTTACCCTAATCCGTACTGTAATCCTAACCCGTACCCTAATACTAATCCGTGCCCTGACACTTACATGGACCATAACACTTTTCTGTAACCTCACCTGTACCCTAAACCCTACATTTCGCCAACACTATCCCTAGCCCTAAAGCTAAATCTAACTCCAACCCTACACCTTACCCTAAGACGTACACTAATCTTAACCCGTACACTAACACTGACCCATTCCCGCAAATGTATTTTGACCCTAAAACATTTCCGTACCCTCCCCTGTAACCTAAACCTTACCCGGTCGCTAACCCTAACCCTAGCCCTAAATCTAACCCTAACGCCAACCCTACATCTTACCCTAACCCATACCCTAATCCTAAACCGTACACTAACACTAACCAGTGCCCTGAAACGTACCCTGACCCTAACACTTTTCCATACCTTCACCTGCACGCTAAACGTAATCATTAGGTAACACTAAGTATAGACTTAAACCTAACCCTAACACCAACCCTACTCCCTCTTCTAACCCGTACCCTATATTTAACCCCTACACTAACACTAACCCATGCCCTCACACGTACTTTGACACTAAAACGTCTCCATACATTCACATGTACCATAAGCCTTAACCGTTCACTAAACCTATCCCTAACCCTAACGCCAACCCTAACCATTACCCTAACCCATACCCTAATCCTAACCATACATTAACACTAACACGTTTCCTAACACATAACCTGACCCAAACGCTTTTCCGTACCCTCAACTGTACCCTAAAACTTACCCGTTCACTAACCCTAAGCCTAGCCCTAAACCTAAACCTAACCCCAACCCCACACCTTACCCTAAACTGTACGCTAATCCTGACACGTACACTAACACTAACAGGTGTCCTAACACATACCCTGACTCTAAAAGTTTTCCGTACCCTCACCTGTACCCTAAACCTTACTGGTTCACTAACCGTAACCCTAGCCCTAAACATAACGCTAACACCAACCCTACACCATACCCTAACCTGTACACTAATCTTGACCCGTACACCAAAATTATGCAATGCCATCACATGTACTTTGACACTAACACGTTTCTGTACACTAGTGTACCATAAAACTTACCTGTTCGCTAACTCTAACCCTAGCCCTAAACTTAACCCTAACGCCAACCCTACACATTACCCTAACACGTAACCTAATCCTAACCCATACACTAACACTACACGTGCCCTAACAAGTACCCTGACTGTAACAGTTTTCCGTACACTCACCTGTACCCTAAACCATACCGTTTGCTATCCTTAACCCTAGACATAAACGTAAAGCTAACGCCATCCCTAAACCTTACCCTAACGCGTACCCAATCCTAACAGGTACAATAACACTAATCCGTGCCTTAACACTTACCCTGACCCTAACGCTTTTCCATACCCACACCTGAACCCTAAACCTTACCATTCACTAACCCTAACCCTAGGTCTAAACCTAACCCTAAACCCAACCCCAACCCTACACCTAACCCTAACATGTACCCTAATCCTAATCCTTAAACTAACACTAAGCTGTGCCCTAACACGAACCCTGACCCTAACGCGTTTCCATACGCTCACCTGTACTCTAATGTTACCTATTCGCTAACCCTAACACTAGCCCTAAACCTAAACCTAACCCCAACCCTACACCTTACCCTAACCCATACCCTAATCATAACCCATACACTAACACTAACTCGTGCCCTAACACCTACCCTAACCCTACCCCTAACCCTAACCCTAACACTAACCCTAACACTAACCCTAAACTTTACCATTTGTTAACCATAACCCTAGCCCCAAACCTAAACCTAACTACAACCCTACTCCTTACCCTAACACGTACACTAATCTTAACCAGTACACTAACACTAACCCAATACCGCACATGTACTTTGACAAAAAGACATTTCCGTATGCTCAGCTGTAACCTAAACCTTACCCGTTCACTAAACTTAACCCTACCCCTAACACTAACCATAACGCCAACCCTACCAATTAACCTAACCCGTACCCTAATCCTAACCTGTAAACCCACACTAACCCCTGCCCTAACACGTACCCTGACCCTAACAATTTTCCGTAACCTCACCTGTACCCTACACCTTACCGTTCGCTAACCCTAACCCTAGCCCTAAGCCTAGACCAAATCCTAACCGTACACCTTACCCTAACCCGTATGCTAATCCTAAGCCATACACTAACACTGACACGTGTCCTAACACATACACTAACCCTAACACTTTTCTGTACCATCACCTGTACCCTAAACCTGACATTTCGCTAACCCTAACCCTAGCCATAAAGCTAACCCTAACCCCAACCCTAAACCTTACCCAAACCGTACCCTAATTCTAACCAGTATACTAATACTAAGCCATGTCCTGACACGTACCCTGACCCTAACACTTTTCCGTACCCTCACCTGTACCCTAAACCTTACCCATTCGCTAACCCTATCCCTAGCCCTAGCCCTAGCCCTAACACCAACCCCAACCCTACCCCTTACCCTAACCCGTACCCTAATCCCAACCCATACACTAACATTAACCCATGCCCTAACACGTACCCTGACCCTAACACTTTTCCGTATCCTCTCCTGTACCTTAAATCTTACCGTTCGCTAACCCTAACCCTAGCCCTAAACATAACTCTCACACCAACCTCACAGCATACCCTAACCCGTACACTAAACTTAACCCGTACAAAAAAAACTAACCCATGCCCTCACATGTACTTTGATGGTAACACGTTTCTGTACGCTCCCATGTACCATAAACCATACCCGTTTGCTAACTCTAACCCTAACCATAACAACAACCCTACCCATTTCCCTAACCTGTACCCTAATCCTTACCCGTACACTAACACTAATCCATGCCCTAACACGTACCGTGACCCTAACACTTTTCCATACCCACTCCTGTACCCTAAATCTTACCATTCACTAACCCTAACCCTATGTCTAAACCTAAACCGAACCCCAAACCTACACCTAACCCTAACACGTACCCTAATCCGAATCCGTACACTAACACTAACCTGTGCCCTAACATGAACCCTGACCCTAACTCGTTTCCATAAGCTCACCTGTACCCTAAATGTTACCTATTCGCTAACCCTAACCCCAACCCTACACCTAAACATAACCCCAACCCTACACCTTTCCCTAACCCATACCCTAATCCTAACCCGTACACTAACACTAACCCGTGCCCTAACACGTACCCTGACCCTAACACTTTTCCGTATCCTCTCCAGTACCCTAGATCTTACCGTTCGCTAAACCTAGCCCTTTCCCTAAACATAATGGTAACACCAACCTTGCACCGTATCCTAACCCATACACTAATCTTACCCCGTACACCAAAATGAAGCAATGCCCTCACATGTACTTTGACACTAACACGTTTCCGTACCCTCCTGTGTACCGTAAACCTTACCTGTTCGCTAACACTAACCCTAGGTCTAAGCCTAACACTATCCACAACCCTACACAAAATCCTAACCCGTACCCTAATCCTAATCCGTACAATAACACTAACCTGTGCCCTAACACCAAGCCTGACCCTAACTCGTTTCCATATGCTTACCTGTACCCTGAATATTACCTATTCGCTAACCCTAACCCTAACCCTAAACCTAACCCTAACCCCAATCCTACACCTTACCCTAATCCGTACTGTAATCCTAACCCGTACCCTAATACTAATCCGTGCCCTGACACATACATGGACCATAACACTTTTCTGTAACCTCACCTGTACCCTAAACCCTACATTTCGCCAACACTAACCCTAGCCCTAAAGCTAAATCTAACTCCAACCCTACACCTTACCCTAAGACGTACACTAATCTTAACCCGTACACTAACACTGACCCATTCCCGCAAATGTATTTTGACCCTAAAACATTTCCGTACCCTCCCCTGTAACCTAAACCTTACCCGGTCGCTAACCCTAACCCTAGCTCTAAATCTAACCCTAACGCCAACCCTACATCTTACCCTAACCCATACCCTAATCCTAAACCGTACACTAACACTAACCAGTGCCCTGAAACGTACCCTGACCCTAACACTTTTCCATACCTTCACCTGCACGCTAAACGTAATCATTAGGTAACACTAAGTATAGACTTAAACCTAACCCTAACACCAACCCTACTCCCTCTTCTAACCCGTACCCTATATTTAACCCCTACACTAACACTAACCCATGCCCTCACACGTACTTTGACACTAAAACGTCTCCATACATTCACATGTACCATAAGCCTTAACCGTTCACTAAACCTATCCCTAACCCTAACGCCAACCCTAACCATTACCCTAACCCATACCCTAATCCTAACCATACATTAACACTAACACGTTTCCTAACACATAACCTGACCCAAACGCTTTTCCGTACCCTCAACTGTACCCTAAAACTTACCCGTTCACTAACCCTAAGCCTAGCCCTAAACCTAAACCTAACCCCAACCCCACACCTTACCCTAAACTGTACGCTAATCCTGACACGTACACTAACACTAACAGGTGTCCTAACACATACCCTGACTCTAAAAGTTTTCCGTACCCTCACCTGTACCCTAAACCTTACTGGTTCACTAACCGTAACCCTAGCCCTAAACATAACGCTAACACCAACCCTACACCATACCCTAACCTGTACACTAATCTTGACCCGTACACCAAAATTATGCAATGCCATCACATGTACTTTGACACTAACACGTTTCTGTACACTAGTGTACCATAAAACTTACCTGTTCGCTAACTCTAACCCTAGCCCTAAACTTAACCCTAACGCCAACCCTACACATTACCCTAACACGTAACCTAATCCTAACCCATACACTAACACTACACGTGCCCTAACAAGTACCCTGACTGTAACAGTTTTCCGTACACTCACCTGTACCCTAAACCATACCGTTTGCTATCCTTAACCCTAGACATAAACGTAAAGCTAACGCCATCCCTAAACCTTACCCTAACGCGTACCCAATCCTAACAGGTACAATAACACTAATCCGTGCCTTAACACTTACCCTGACCCTAACGCTTTTCCATACCCACACCTGAACCCTAAACCTTACCATTCACTAACCCTAACCCTAGGTCTAAACCTAACCCTAAACCCAACCCCAACCCTACACCTAACCCTAACATGTACCCTAATCCTAATCCTTAAACTAACACTAAGCTGTGCCCTAACACGAACCCTGACCCTAACGCGTTTCCATACGCTCACCTGTACTCTAATGTTACCTATTCGCTAACCCTAACACTAGCCCTAAACCTAAACCTAACCCCAACCCTACACCTTACCCTAACCCATACCCTAATCATAACCCATACACTAACACTAACTCGTGCCCTAACACCTACCCTAACCCTACCCCTAACCCTAACCCTAACACTAACCCTAACACTAACCCTAAACTTTACCATTTGTTAACCATAACCCTAGCCCCAAACCTAAACCTAACTACAACCCTACTCCTTACCCTAACACGTACACTAATCTTAACCAGTACACTAACACTAACCCAATACCGCACATGTACTTTGACAAAAAGACATTTCCGTATGCTCAGCTGTAACCTAAACCTTACCCGTTCACTAAACTTAACCCTACCCCTAACACTAACCATAACGCCAACCCTACCAATTACCCTAACCCGTACCCTAATCCTAACCTGTAAACCCACACTAACCCCTGCCCTAACACGTACCCTGACCCTAACAATTTTCCGTAACCTCACCTGTACCCTACACCTTACCGTTCGCTAACCCTAACCCTAGCCCTAAGCCTAGACCAAATCCTAACCGTACACCTTACCCTAACCCGTATGCTAATCCTAAGCCATACACTAACACTGACACGTGTCCTAACACATACACTAACCCTAACACTTTTCTGTACCATCACCTGTACCCTAAACCTGACATTTCGCTAACCCTAACCCTAGCCATAAAGCTAACCCTAACCCCAACCCTAAACCTTACCCAAACCGTACCCTAATTCTAACCAGTATACTAATACTAAGCCATGTCCTGACACGTACCCTGACCCTAACACTTTTCCGTACCCTCACCTGTACCCTAAACCTTACCCATTCGCTAACCCTATCCCTAGCCCTAGCCCTAGCCCTAACACCAACCCCAACCCTACCCCTTACCCTAACCCGTACCCTAATCCCAACCCATACACTAACATTAACCCATGCCCTAACACGTACCCTGACCCTAACACTTTTCCGTATCCTCTCCTGTACCTTAAATCTTACCGTTCGCTAACCCTAACCCTAGCCCTAAACATAACTCTCACACCAACCTCACAGCATACCCTAACCCGTACACTAAACTTAACCCGTACAAAAAAAACTAACCCATGCCCTCACATGTACTTTGATGGTAACACGTTTCTGTACGCTCCCATGTACCATAAACCATACCCGTTTGCTAACTCTAACCCTAACCATAACAACAACCCTACCCATTTCCCTAACCTGTACCCTAATCCTTACCCGTACACTAACACTAATCCATGCCCTAACACGTACCGTGACCCTAACACTTTTCCATACCCACTCCTGTACCCTAAATCTTACCATTCACTAACCCTAACCCTATGTCTAAACCTAAACCGAACCCCAAACCTACACCTAACCCTAACACGTACCCTAATCCGAATCCGTACACTAACACTAACCTGTGCCCTAACATGAACCCTGACCCTAACTCGTTTCCATAAGCTCACCTGTACCCTAAATGTTACCTATTCGCTAACCCTAACCCCAACCCTACACCTAAACATAACCCCAACCCTACACCTTTCCCTAACCCATACCCTAATCCTAACCCGTACACTAACACTAACCCGTGCCCTAACACGTACCCTGACCCTAACACTTTTCCGTATCCTCTCCAGTACCCTAGATCTTACCGTTCGCTAAACCTAGCCCTTTCCCTAAACATAATGGTAACACCAACCTTGCACCGTATCCTAACCCATACACTAATCTTACCCCGTACACCAAAATGAAGCAATGCCCTCACATGTACTTTGACACTAACACGTTTCCGTACCCTCCTGTGTACCGTAAACCTTACCTGTTCGCTAACACTAACCCTAGGTCTAAGCCTAACACTATCCACAACCCTACACAAAATCCTAACCCGTACCCTAATCCTAATCCGTACAATAACACTAACCTGTGCCCTAACACCAAGCCTGACCCTAACTCGTTTCCATATGCTTACCTGTACCCTGAATATTACCTATTCGCTAACCCTAACCCTAACCCTAAACCTAACCCTAACCCCAATCCTACACCTTACCCTAATCCGTACTGTAATCCTAACCCGTACCCTAATACTAATCCGTGCCCTGACACTTACATGGACCATAACACTTTTCTGTAACCTCACCTGTACCCTAAACCCTACATTTCGCCAACACTATCCCTAGCCCTAAAGCTAAATCTAACTCCAACCCTACACCTTACCCTAAGACGTACACTAATCTTAACCCGTACACTAACACTGACCCATTCCCGCAAATGTATTTTGACCCTAAAACATTTCCGTACCCTCCCCTGTAACCTAAACCTTACCCGGTCGCTAACCCTAACCCTAGCTCTAAATCTAACCCTAACGCCAACCCTACATCTTACCCTAACCCATACCCTAATCCTAAACCGTACACTAACACTAACCAGTGCCCTGAAACGTACCCTGACCCTAACACTTTTCCATACCTTCACCTGCACGCTAAACGTAATCATTAGGTAACACTAAGTATAGACTTAAACCTAACCCTAACACCAACCCTACTCCCTCTTCTAACCCGTACCCTATATTTAACCCCTACACTAACACTAACCCATGCCCTCACACGTACTTTGACACTAAAACGTCTCCATACATTCACATGTACCATAAGCCTTAACCGTTCACTAAACCTATCCCTAACCCTAACGCCAACCCTAACCATTACCCTAACCCATACCCTAATCCTAACCATACATTAACACTAACACGTTTCCTAACACATAACCTGACCCAAACGCTTTTCCGTACCCTCAACTGTACCCTAAAACTTACCCGTTCACTAACCCTAAGCCTAGCCCTAAACCTAAACCTAACCCCAACCCCACACCTTACCCTAAACTGTACGCTAATCCTGACACGTACACTAACACTAACAGGTGTCCTAACACATACCCTGACTCTAAAAGTTTTCCGTACCCTCACCTGTACCCTAAACCTTACTGGTTCACTAACCGTAACCCTAGCCCTAAACATAACGCTAACACCAACCCTACACCATACCCTAACCTGTACACTAATCTTGACCCGTACACCAAAATTATGCAATGCCATCACATGTACTTTGACACTAACACGTTTCTGTACACTAGTGTACCATAAAACTTACCTGTTCGCTAACTCTAACCCTAGCCCTAAACTTAACCCTAACGCCAACCCTACACATTACCCTAACACGTAACCTAATCCTAACCCATACACTAACACTACACGTGCCCTAACAAGTACCCTGACTGTAACAGTTTTCCGTACACTCACCTGTACCCTAAACCATACCGTTTGCTATCCTTAACCCTAGACATAAACGTAAAGCTAACGCCATCCCTAAACCTTACCCTAACGCGTACCCAATCCTAACAGGTACAATAACACTAATCCGTGCCTTAACACTTACCCTGACCCTAACGCTTTTCCATACCCACACCTGAACCCTAAACCTTACCATTCACTAACCCTAACCCTAGGTCTAAACCTAACCCTAAACCCAACCCCAACCCTACACCTAACCCTAACATGTACCCTAATCCTAATCCTTAAACTAACACTAAGCTGTGCCCTAACACGAACCCTGACCCTAACGCGTTTCCATACGCTCACCTGTACTCTAATGTTACCTATTCGCTAACCCTAACACTAGCCCTAAACCTAAACCTAACCCCAACCCTACACCTTACCCTAACCCATACCCTAATCATAACCCATACACTAACACTAACTCGTGCCCTAACACCTACCCTAACCCTACCCCTAACCCTAACCCTAACACTAACCCTAACAATAACCCTAAACTTTACCATTTGTTAACCATAACCCTAGCCCCAAACCTAAACCTAACTACAACCCTACTCCTTACCCTAACACGTACACTAATCTTAACCAGTACACTAACACTAACCCAATACCGCACATGTACTTTGACAAAAAGACATTTCCGTATGCTCAGCTGTAACCTAAACCTTACCCGTTCACTAAACTTAACCCTACCCCTAACACTAACCATAACGCCAACCCTACCAATTAACCTAACCCGTACCCTAATCCTAACCTGTAAACCCACACTAACCCCTGCCCTAACACGTACCCTGACCCTAACAATTTTCCGTAACCTCACCTGTACCCTACACCTTACCGTTCGCTAACCCTAACCCTAGCCCTAAGCCTAGACCAAATCCTAACCGTACACCTTACCCTAACCCGTATGCTAATCCTAAGCCATACACTAACACTGACACGTGTCCTAACACATACACTAACCCTAACACTTTTCTGTACCATCACCTGTACCCTAAACCTGACATTTCGCTAACCCTAACCCTAGCCATAAAGCTAACCCTAACCCCAACCCTAAACCTTACCCAAACCGTACCCTAATTCTAACCAGTATACTAATACTAAGCCATGTCCTGACACGTACCCTGACCCTAACACTTTTCCGTACCCTCACCTGTACCCTAAACCTTACCCATTCGCTAACCCTATCCCTAGCCCTAGCCCTAGCCCTAACACCAACCCCAACCCTACCCCTTACCCTAACCCGTACCCTAATCCCAACCCATACACTAACATTAACCCATGCCCTAACACGTACCCTGACCCTAACACTTTTCCGTATCCTCTCCTGTACCTTAAATCTTACCGTTCGCTAACCCTAACCCTAGCCCTAAACATAACTCTCACACCAACCTCACAGCATACCCTAACCCGTACACTAAACTTAACCCGTACAAAAAAAACTAACCCATGCCCTCACATGTACTTTGATGGTAACACGTTTCTGTACGCTCCCATGTACCATAAACCATACCCGTTTGCTAACTCTAACCCTAACCATAACAACAACCCTACCCATTTCCCTAACCTGTACCCTAATCCTTACCCGTACACTAACACTAATCCATGCCCTAACACGTACCGTGACCCTAACACTTTTCCATACCCACTCCTGTACCCTAAATCTTACCATTCACTAACCCTAACCCTATGTCTAAACCTAAACCGAACCCCAAACCTACACCTAACCCTAACACGTACCCTAATCCGAATCCGTACACTAACACTAACCTGTGCCCTAACATGAACCCTGACCCTAACTCGTTTCCATAAGCTCACCTGTACCCTAAATGTTACCTATTCGCTAACCCTAACCCCAACCCTACACCTAAACATAACCCCAACCCTACACCTTTCCCTAACCCATACCCTAATCCTAACCCGTACACTAACACTAACCCGTGCCCTAACACGTACCCTGACCCTAACACTTTTCCGTATCCTCTCCAGTACCCTAGATCTTACCGTTCGCTAAACCTAGCCCTTTCCCTAAACATAATGGTAACACCAACCTTGCACCGTATCCTAACCCATACACTAATCTTACCCCGTACACCAAAATGAAGCAATGCCCTCACATGTACTTTGACACTAACACGTTTCCGTACCCTCCTGTGTACCGTAAACCTTACCTGTTCGCTAACACTAACCCTAGGTCTAAGCCTAACACTATCCACAACCCTACACAAAATCCTAACCCGTACCCTAATCCTAATCCGTACAATAACACTAACCTGTGCCCTAACACCAAGCCTGACCCTAACTCGTTTCCATATGCTTACCTGTACCCTGAATATTACCTATTCGCTAACCCTAACCCTAACCCTAAACCTAACCCTAACCCCAATCCTACACCTTACCCTAATCCGTACTGTAATCCTAACCCGTACCCTAATACTAATCCGTGCCCTGACACATACATGGACCATAACACTTTTCTGTAACCTCACCTGTACCCTAAACCCTACATTTCGCCAACACTAACCCTAGCCCTAAAGCTAAATCTAACTCCAACCCTACACCTTACCCTAAGACGTACACTAATCTTAACCCGTACACTAACACTGACCCATTCCCGCAAATGTATTTTGACCCTAAAACATTTCCGTACCCTCCCCTGTAACCTAAACCTTACCCGGTCGCTAACCCTAACCCTAGCTCTAAATCTAACCCTAACGCCAACCCTACATCTTACCCTAACCCATACCCTAATCCTAAACCGTACACTAACACTAACCAGTGCCCTGAAACGTACCCTGACCCTAACACTTTTCCATACCTTCACCTGCACGCTAAACGTAATCATTAGGTAACACTAAGTATAGACTTAAACCTAACCCTAACACCAACCCTACTCCCTCTTCTAACCCGTACCCTATATTTAACCCCTACACTAACACTAACCCATGCCCTCACACGTACTTTGACACTAAAACGTCTCCATACATTCACATGTACCATAAGCCTTAACCGTTCACTAAACCTATCCCTAACCCTAACGCCAACCCTAACCATTACCCTAACCCATACCCTAATCCTAACCATACATTAACACTAACACGTTTCCTAACACATAACCTGACCCAAACGCTTTTCCGTACCCTCAACTGTACCCTAAAACTTACCCGTTCACTAACCCTAAGCCTAGCCCTAAACCTAATCCTAACCCCAACCCCAACCCCAACCCCACACCTTACCCTAAACTGTACGCTAATCCTGACACGTACACTAACACTAACAGGTGTCCTAACACATACCCTGACTCTAAAAGTTTTCCGTACCCTCACCTGTACCCTAAACCTTACTGGTTCACTAACCGTAACCCTAGCCCTAAACATAACGCTAACACCAACCCTACACCATACCCTAACCTGTACACTAATCTTGACCCGTACACCAAAATTATGCAATGCCATCACATGTACTTTGACACTAACACGTTTCTGTACACTAGTGTACCATAAAACTTACCTGTTCGCTAACTCTAACCCTAGCCCTAAACTTAACCCTAACGCCAACCCTACACATTACCCTAACACGTAACCTAATCCTAACCCATACACTAACACTACACGTGCCCTAACAAGTACCCTGACTGTAACAGTTTTCCGTACACTCACCTGTACCCTAAACCATACCGTTTGCTATCCTTAACCCTAGACATAAACGTAAAGCTAACGCCATCCCTAAACCTTACCCTAACGCGTACCCAATCCTAACAGGTACAATAACACTAATCCGTGCCTTAACACTTACCCTGACCCTAACGCTTTTCCATACCCACACCTGAACCCTAAACCTTACCATTCACTAACCCTAACCCTAGGTCTAAACCTAACCCTAAACCCAACCCCAACCCTACACCTAACCCTAACATGTACCCTAATCCTAATCCTTAAACTAACACTAAGCTGTGCCCTAACACGAACCCTGACACTAACGCGTTTCCATACGCTCACCTGTACTCTAATGTTACCTATTCGCTAACCCTAACACTAGCCCTAAACCTAAACCTAACCCCAACCCTACACCTTACCCTAACCCATACCCTAATCATAACCCATACACTAACACTAACTCGTGCCCTAACACCTACCCTAACCCTACCCCTAACCCTAACCCTAACACTAACCCTAACACTAACCCTAAACTTTACCATTTGTTAACCATAACCCTAGCCCCAAACCTAAACCTAACTACAACCCTACTCCTTACCCTAACACGTACACTAATCTTAACCAGTACACTAACACTAACCCAATACCGCACATGTACTTTGACAAAAAGACATTTCCGTATGCTCAGCTGTAACCTAAACCTTACCCGTTCACTAAACTTAACCCTACCCCTAACACTAACCATAACGCCAACCCTACCAATTACCCTAACCCGTACCCTAATCCTAACCTGTAAACCCACACTAACCCCTGCCCTAACACGTACCCTGACCCTAACAATTTTCCGTAACCTCACCTGTACCCTACACCTTACCGTTCGCTAACCCTAACCCTAGCCCTAAGCCTAGACCAAACCCCAACCGTACACCTTACTCTAACCCGTATGCTAATCCTAAGCCATACACTAACACTGACACGTGTCCTAACACATACACTAACCCTAACACTTTTCTGTACCATCACCTGTACCCTAAACCGGACATTTCGCTAACCCTAACCCTAGCCATAAAGCTAACCCTAACCCCAACCCTAAACCTTACCCAAACCGTACCCTAATTCTAACCAGTATACTAATACTAAGCCATGTCCTGACACGTACCCTGACCCTAACACTTTTCCGTACCCTCACCTGTACCCTAAACCTTACCCATTCGCTAACCCTATCCCTAGCCCTAGCCCTAGCCCTAACACCAACCCCAACCCTACCCCTTACCCTAACCCGTACCCTAATCCCAACCCATACACTAACATTAACCCATGCCCTAACACGTACCCTGACCCTAACACTTTTCCGTATCCTCTCCTGTACCTTAAATCTTACCGTTCGCTAACCCTAACCCTAGCCCTAAACATAACTCTCACACCAAGCTCACAGCATACCCTAACCCGTACACTAAACTTAACCCGTACAAAAAAAACTAACCCATGCCCTCACATGTACTTTGATGGTAACACGTTTCTGTACGCTCCCATGTACCATAAACCATACCCGTTTGCTAACTCTAACCCTAACCATAACAACAACCCTACCCATTTCCCTAACCTGTACCCTAATCCTTACCCGTACACTAACACTAATCCATGCCCTAACACGTACCGTGACCCTAACACTTTTCCATACCCACTCCTGTACCCTAAATCTTACCATTCACTAACCCTAACCCTATGTCTAAACCTAACCCTAACCCCAAACCTACACCTAACCCTAACACGTACCCTAATCCGAATCCGTACACTAACACTAACCTGTGCCCTAACATGAACCCTGACCCTAACTCGTTTCCATAAGCTCACCTGTACCCTAAATGTTACCTATTCGCTAACCCTAACCCCAACCCTACACCTAAACATAACCCCAACCCTACACCTTTCCCTAACCCATACCCTAATCCTAACCCGTACACTAACACTAACCCGTGCCCTAACACGTACCCTGACCCTAACACTTTTCCGTATCCTCTCCAGTACCCTAAATCTTACCGTTCGCTAAACCTAGCCCTTTCCCTAAACATAATGGTAACACCAACCTTGCACCGTATCCTAACCCATACACTAATCTTACCCCGTACACCAAAATGAAGCAATGCCCTCACATGTACTTTGACACTAACACGTTTCCGTACCCTCCTGTGTACCGTAAACCTTACCTGTTCGCTAACACTAACCCTAGGTCTAAGCCTAACACTATCCACAACCCTACACAAAATCCTAACCCGTACCCTAATCCTAATCCGTACAATAACACTAACCTGTGCCCTAACACCAAGCCTGACCCTAACTCGTTTCCATATGCTTACCTGTACCCTGAATATTACCTATTCGCTAACCCTAACCCTAACCCTAAACCTAACCCTAACCCCAATCCTACACCTTACCCTAATCCGTACTGTAATCCTAACCCGTACCCTAATACTAATCCGTGCCCTGACACATACATGGACCATAACACTTTTCTGTAACCTCACCTGTACCCTAAACCCTACATTTCGCCAACACTAACCCTAGCCCTAAAGCTAAATCTAACTCCAACCCTACACCTTACCCTAAGACGTACACTAATCTTAACCCGTACACTAACACTGACCCATTCCCGCAAATGTATTTTGACCCTAAAACATTTCCGTACCCTCCCCTGTAACCTAAACCTTACCCGGTCGCTAACCCTAACCCTAGCTCTAAATCTAACCCTAACGCCAACCCTACATCTTACCCTAACCCATACCCTAATCCTAAACCGTACACTAACACTAACCAGTGCCCTGAAACGTACCCTGACCCTAACACTTTTCCATACCTTCACCTGCACGCTAAACGTAATCATTAGGTAACACTAAGTATAGACTTAAACCTAACCCTAACACCAACCCTACTCCCTCTTCTAACCCGTACCCTATATTTAACCCCTACACTAACACTAACCCATGCCCTCACACGTACTTTGACACTAAAACGTCTCCATACATTCACATGTACCATAAGCCTTAACCGTTCACTAAACCTATCCCTAACCCTAACGCCAACCCTAACCATTACCCTAACCCATACCCTAATCCTAACCATACATTAACACTAACACGTTTCCTAACACATAACCTGACCCAAACGCTTTTCCGTACCCTCAACTGTACCCTAAAACTTACCCGTTCACTAACCCTAAGCCTAGCCCTAAACCTAACCCTAACCCCAACCCCACACCTTACCCTAAACTGTACGCTAATCCTGACACGTACACTAACACTAACAGGTGTCCTAACACATACCCTGACTCTAAAAGTTTTCCGTACCCTCACCTGTACCCTAAACCTTACTGGTTCACTAACCGTAACCCTAGCCCTAAACATAACGCTAACACCAACCCTACACCATACCCTAACCTGTACACTAATCTTGACCCGTACACCAAAATTATGCAATGCCATCACATGTACTTTGACACTAACACGTTTCTGTACACTAGTGTACCATAAAACTTACCTGTTCGCTAACTCTAACCCTAGCCCTAAACTTAACCCTAACGCCAACCCTACACATTACCCTAACACGTAACCTAATCCTAACCCATACACTAACACTACACGTGCCCTAACAAGTACCCTGACTGTAACAGTTTTCCGTACACTCACCTGTACCCTAAACCATACCGTTTGCTATCCTTAACCCTAGACATAAACGTAAAGCTAACGCCATCCCTAAACCTTACCCTAACGCGTACCCAATCCTACAAGGTACAATAACACTAATCCGTGCCTTAACACTTACCCTGACCCTAACGCTTTTCCATACCCACACCTGAACCCTAAACCTTACCATTCACTAACCCTAACCCTAGGTCTAAACCTAACCCTAAACCCAACCCCAACCCTACACCTAACCCTAACATGTACCCTAATCCTAATCCTTAAACTAACACTAAGCTGTGCCCTAACACGAACCCTGACCCTAACGCGTTTCCATACGCTCACCTGTACTCTAATGTTACCTATTCGCTAACCCTAACACTAGCCCTAAACCTAAACCTAACCCCAACCCTACACCTTACCCTAACCCATACCCTAATCATAACCCATACACTAACACTAACTCGTGCCCTAACACCTACCCTAACCCTAACCCTAACACTAACCCTAACACTAACCCTAAACTTTACCATTTGTTAACCATAACCCTAGCCCCAAACCTAAACCTAACTACAACCCTACTCCTTACCCTAACACGTACACTAATCTTAACCAGTACACTAACACTAACCCAATACCGCACATGTACTTTGACAAAAAGACATTTCCGTATGCTCAGCTGTAACCTAAACCTTACCCGTTCACTAAACTTAACCCTACCCCTAACACTAACCATAACGCCAACCCTACCAATTACCCTAACTCGTACCCTAATCCTAACCTGTAAACCCACACTAACCCCTGCCCTAACACGTACCCTGACCCTAACAATTTTCCGTAACCTCACCTGTACCCTACACCTTACCGTTCGCTAACCCTAACCCTAGCCCTAAGCCTAGACCAAACCCCAACCGTACACCTTACCCTAACCCGTATGCTAATCCTAAGCCATACACTAACACTGACACGTGTCCTAACACATACACTAACCCTAACACTTTTCTGTACCATCACCTGTACCCTAAACCTGACATTTCGCTAACCTTAACCCTAGCCATAAAGCTAACCCTAACCCCAACCCTAAACCTTACCCAAACCGTACCCTAATTCTAACCAGTATACTAATACTAAGCCATGTCCTGACACGTACCCTGACCCTAACACTTTTCCGTACCCTCACCTGTACCCTAAACCTTACCCATTCGCTAACCCTATCCCTAGCCCTAGCCCTAGCCCTAACACCAACCCCAACCCTACCCCTTACCCTAACCCGTACCCTAATCCCAGCCCATACACTAACATTAACCCATGCCCTAACACGTACCCTGACCCTAACACTTTTCCGTATCCTCTCCTGTACCTTAAATCTTACCGTTCGCTAACCCTAACCCTAGCCCTAAACATAACTCTCACACCAACCTCACAGCATACCCTAACCCGTACACTAAACTTAACCCGTACAAAAAAAACTAACCCATGCCCTCACATGTACTTTGATGGTAACACGTTTCTGTACGCTCCCATGTACCATAAACCATACCCGTTTGCTAACTCTAACCCTAACCATAACAACAACCCTACCCATTTCCCTAACCTGTACCCTAATCCTTACCCGTACACTAACACTAATCCATGCCCTAACACGTACCGTGACCCTAACACTTTTCCATACCCACTCCTGTACCCTAAATCTTACCATTCACTAACCCTAACCCTATGTCTAAAGCTAACCCTAACCCCAAACCTACACCTAACCCTAACACGTACCCTAATCCGAATCCGTACACTAACACTAACCTGTGCCCTAACATGAACCCTGACCCTAACTCGTTTCCATAAGCTCACCTGTACCCTAAATGTTACCTATTCGCTAACCCTAACCCCAACCCTACACCTAAACATAACCCCAACCCTACACCTTTCCCTAACCCATACCCTAATCCTAACCCGTACACTAACACTAACCCATGCCCTAACACGTACCCTGACCCTAACACTTTTCCGTATCCTCTCCAGTACCCTAGATCTTACCGTTCGCTAAACCTAGCCCTTTCCCTAAACATAATGGTAACACCAACCTTGCACCGTATCCTAACCCATACACTAATCTTACCCCGTACACCAAAATGAAGCAATGCCCTCACATGTACTTTGACACTAACACGTTTCCGTACCCTCCTGTGTACCGTAAACCTTACCTGTTCGCTAACACTAACCCTAGGTCTAAGCCTAACACTATCCACAACCCTACACAAAATCCTAACCCGTACCCTAATCCTAATCCGTACAATAACACTAACCTGTGCCCTAACACCAAGCCTGACCCTAACTCGTTTCCATATGCTTACCTGTACCCTGAATATTACCTATTCGCTAACCCTAACCCTAACCCTAAACCTAACCCTAACCCCAAACCTACACCTTACCCTAATCCGTACTGTAATCCTAACCCGTACCCTAATACTAATCCGTGCCCTGACACATACATGGACCATAACACTTTTCTGTAACCTCACCTGTACCCTAAACCCTACATTTCGCCAACACTAACCCTAGCCCTAAAGCTAAATCTAACTCCAACCCTACACCTTACCCTAAGACGTACACTAATCTTAACCCGTACACTAACACTGACCCATTCCCGCAAATGTATTTTGACCCTAAAACATTTCCGTACCCTCCCCTGTAACCTAAACCTTACCCGGTCGCTAACCCTAACCCTAGCTCTAAATCTAACCCTAACGCCAACCCTACATCTTACCCTAACCCATAGCCTAATCCTAAACCGTACACTAACACTAACCAGTGCCCTGAAACGTACCCTGACCCTAACACTTTTCCATACCTTCACCTGCACGCTAAACGTAATCATTAGGTAACACTAAGTATAGACTTAAACCTAACCCTAACACCAACCCTACTCCCTCTTCTAACCCGTACCCTATATTTAACCCCTACACTAACACTAACCCATGCCCTCACACGTACTTTGACACTAAAACGTCTCCATACATTCACATGTACCATAAGCCTTAACCGTTCACTAAACCTATCCCTAACCCTAACGCCAACCCTAACCATTACCCTAACCCATACCCTAATCCTAACCATACATTAACACTAACACGTTTCCTAACACATAACCTGACCCAAACGCTTTTCCGTACCCTCAACTGTACCCTAAAACTTACCCGTTCACTAACCCTAAGCCTAGCCCTAAACCTAACCCTAACCCCAACCCCACACCTTACCCTAAACTGTACGCTAATCCTGACACGTACACTAACACTAACAGGTGTCCTAACACATACCCTGACTCTAAAAGTTTTCCGTACCCTCACCTGTACCCTAAACCTTACTGGTTCACTAACCGTAACCCTAGCCCTAAACATAACGCTAACACCAACCCTACACCATACCCTAACCTGTACACTAATCTTGACCCGTACACCAAAATTATGCAATGCCATCACATGTACTTTGACACTAACACGTTTCTGTACACTAGTGTACCATAAAACTTACCTGTTCGCTAACTTTAACCCTAGCCCTAAACTTAACCCTAACGCCAACCCTACACATTACCCTAACACGTAACCTAATCCTAACCCATACACTAACACTACACGTGCCCTAACAAGTACCCTGACTGTAACAGTTTTCCGTACACTCACCTGTACCCTAAACCATACCGTTTGCTATCCTTAACCCTAGACATAAACGTAAAGCTAACGCCATCCCTAAACCTTACCCTAACGCGTACCCAATCCTAACAGGTACAATAACACTAATCCGTGCCTTAACACTTACCCTGACCCTAACGCTTTTCCATACCCACACCTGAACCCTAAACCTTACCATTCACTAACCCTAACCCTAGGTCTAAACCTAACCCTAAACCCAACCCCAACCTTACACCTAACCCTAACATGTACCCTAATCCTAATCCTTAAACTAACACTAAGCTGTGCCCTAACACGAACCCTGACCCTAACGCGTTTCCATACGCTCACCTGTACTCTAATGTTACCTATTCGCTAACCCTAACACTAGCCCTAAACCTAAACCTAACTACAACCCTACACCTTACCCTAACCCATACCCTAATCATAACCCATACACTAACACTAACTCGTGCCCTAACACCTACCCTAACCCTAACCCTAACACTAACCCTAACACTAACCCTAAACTTTACCATTTGTTAACCATAACCCTAGCCCCAAACCTAAACCTAACTACAACCCTACTCCTTACCCTAACACGTACACTAATCTTAACCAGTACACTAACACTAACCCAATACCGCACATGTACTTTGACAAAAAGACATTTCCGTATGCTCAGCTGTAACCTAAACCTTACCCGTTCACTAAACTTAACCCTACCCCTAACACTAACCATAACACCAACCCTACCAATTACCCTAACCCGTACCCTAATCCTAACCTGTAAACCCACACTAACCCCTGCCCTAACACGTACCCTGACCCTAACAATTTTCCGTAACCTCACCTGTACCCTACACCTTACCGTTCGCTAACCCTAACCCTAGCCCTAAGCCTAGACCAAACCCCAACCGTACACCTTACCCTAACCCGTATGCTAATCCTAAGCCATACACTAACACTGACACGTGTCCTAACACATACACTAACCCTAACACTTTTCTGTACCATCACCTGTACCCTAAACCTGACATTTCGCTAACCCTAACCCTAGCCATAAAGCTAACCCTAACCCCAACCCTAAACCTTACCCAAACCGTACCCTAATTCTAACCAGTATACTAATACTAAGCCATGTCCTGACACGTACCCTGACCCTAACACTTTTCCGTACCCTCACCTGTACCCTAAACCTTACCCATTCGCTAACCCTATCCCTATCCCTAGCCCTAGCCCTAACACCAACCCCAACCCTACCCCTTACCCTAACCCGTACCCTAATCCCAACCCATACACTAACATTAACCCATGCCCTAACACGTACCCTGACCCTAACACTTTTCCGTATCCTCTCCTGTACCTTAAATCTTACCGTTCGCTAACCCTAACCCTAGCCCTAAACATAACTCTCACACCAACCTCACAGCATACCCTAACCCGTACACTAAACTTAACCCGTACAAAAAAAACTAACCCATGCCCTCACATGTACTTTGATGGTAACACGTTTCTGTACGCTCCCATGTACCATAAACCATACCCGTTTGCTAACTCTAACCCTAACCATAACAACAACCCTACCCATTTCCCTAACCTGTACCCTAATCCTTACCCGTACACTAACACTAATCCATGCCCTAACACGTACCGTGACCCTAACACTTTTCCATACCCACTCCTGTACCCTAAATCTTACCATTCACTAACCCTAACCCTATGTCTAAACCTAACCCTAACCCCAAACCTACACCTAACCCTAACACGTACCCTAATCCGAATCCGTACACTAACACTAACCTGTGCCCTAACATGAACCCTGACCCTAACTCGTTTCCATAAGCTCACCTGTACCCTAAATGTTACCTATTCGCTAACCCTAACCCCAACCCTACACCTAAACATAACCCCAACCCTACACCTTTCCCTAACCCATACCCTAATCCTAACCCGTACACTAACACTAACCCGTGCCCTAACACGTACCCTGACCCTAACACTTTTCCGTATCCTCTCCAGTACCCTAGATCTTACCGTTCGCTAAACCTAGCCCTTTCCCTAAACATAATGGTAACACCAACCTTGCACCGTATCCTAACCCATACACTAATCTTACCCCGTACACCAAAATGAAGCAATGCCCTCACATGTACTTTGACACTAACACGTTTCCGTACCCTCCTGTGTACCGTAAACCTTACCTGTTCGCTAACACTAACCCTAGGTCTAAGCCTAACACTATCCACAACCCTACACAAAATCCTAACCCGTACCCTAATCCTAATCCGTACAATAACACTAACCTGTGCCCTAACACCAAGCCTGACCCTAACTCGTTTCCATATGCTTACCTGTACCCTGAATATTACCTATTCGCTAACCCTAACCCTAACCCTAAACCTAACCCTAACCCCAATCCTACACCTTACCCTAATCCGTACTGTAATCCTAACCCGTACCCTAATACTAATCCGTGCCCTGACACATACATGGACCATAACACTTTTCTGTAACCTCACCTGTACCCTAAACCCTACATTTCGCCAACACTAACCCTAGCCCTAAAGCTAAATCTAACTCCAACCCTACACCTTACCCTAAGACGTACACTAATCTTAACCCGTACACTAACACTGACCCATTCCCGCAAATGTATTTTGACCCTAAAACATTTCCGTACCCTCCCCTGTAACCTAAACCTTACCCGGTCGCTAACCCTAACCCTAGCTCTAAATCTAACCCTAACGCCAACCCTACATCTTACCCTAACCCATAGCCTAATCCTAAACCGTACACTAACACTAACCAGTGCCCTGAAACGTACCCTGACCCTAACACTTTTCCATACCTTCACCTGCACGCTAAACGTAATCATTAGGTAACACTAAGTATAGACTTAAACCTAACCCTAACACCAACCCTACTCCCTCTTCTAACCCGTACCCTATATTTAACCCCTACACTAACACTAACCCATGCCCTCACACGTACTTTGACACTAAAACGTCTCCATACATTCACATGTACCATAAGCCTTAACCGTTCACTAAACCTATCCCTAACCCTAACGCCAACCCTAACCATTACCCTAACCCATACCCTAATCCTAACCATACATTAACACTAACACGTTTCCTAACACATAACCTGACCCAAACGCTTTTCCGTACCCTCAACTGTACCCTAAAACTTACCCGTTCACTAACCCTAAGCCTAGCCCTAAACCTAACCCTAACCCCAACCCCACACCTTACCCTAAACTGTACGCTAATCCTGACACGTACACTAACACTAACAGGTGTCCTAACACATACCCTGACTCTAAAAGTTTTCCGTACCCTCACCTGTACCCTAAACCTTACTGGTTCACTAACCGTAACCCTAGCCCTAAACATAACGCTAACACCAACCCTACACCATACCCTAACCTGTACACTAATCTTGACCCGTACACCAAAATTATGCAATGCCATCACATGTACTTTGACACTAACACGTTTCTGTACACTAGTGTACCATAAAACTTACCTGTTCGCTAACTCTAACCCTAGCCCTAAACTTAACCCTAACGCCAACCCTACACATTACCCTAACACGTAACCTAATCCTAACCCATACACTAACACTACACGTGCCCTAACAAGTACCCTGACTGTAACAGTTTTCCGTACACTCACCTGTACCCTAAACCATACCGTTTGCTATCCTTAACCCTAGACATAAACGTAAAGCTAACGCCATCCCTAAACCTTACCCTAACGCGTACCCAATCCTAACAGGTACAATAACACTAATCCGTGCCTTAACACTTACCCTGACCCTAACGCTTTTCCATACCCACACCTGAACCCTAAACCTTACCATTCACTAACGCTAACCCTAGGTCTAAACCTGACCCTAAACCCAACCCCAACCCTACACCTAACCCTAACATGTACCCTAATCCTAATCCTTAAACTAACACTAAGCTGTGCCCTAACACGAACCCTGACCCTAACGCGTTTCCATACGCTCACCTGTACTCTAATGTTACCTATTCGCTAACCCTAACACTAGCCCTAAACCTAAACCTAACCCCAACCCTACACCTTACCCTAACCCATACCCTAATCATAACCCATACACTAACACTAACTCGTGCCCTAACACCTACCCTAACCCTACCCCTAACCCTAACCCTAACACTAACCCTAACACTAACCCTAAACTTTACCATTTGTTAACCATAACCCTAGCCCCAAACCTAAACCTAACTACAACCCTACTCCTTACCCTAACACGTACACTAATCTTAACCAGTACACTAACACTAACCCAATACCGCACATGTACTTTGACAAAAAGACATTTCCGTATGCTCAGCTGTAACCTAAACCTTACCCGTTCACTAAACTTAACCCTACCCCTAACACTAACCATAACGCCAACCCTACCAATTACCCTAACCCGTACCCTAATCCTAACCTGTAAACCCACACTAACCCCTGCCCTAACACGTACCCTGACCCTAACAATTTTCCGTAACCTCACCTGTACCCTACACCTTACCGTTCGCTAACCCTAACCCTAGCCCTAAGCCTAGACCAAACCCCAACCGTACACCTTACCCTAACCCGTATGCTAATCCTAAGCCATACACTAACACTGACACGTGTCCTAACACATACACTAACCCTAACACTTTTCTGTACCATCACCTGTACCCTAAACCTGACATTTCGCTAACCCTAACCCTAGCCATAAAGCTAACCCTAACCCCAACCCTAAACCTTACCCAAACCGTACCCTAATTCTAACCAGTATACTAATACTAAGCCATGTCCTGACACGTACCCTGACCCTAACACTTTTCCGTACCCTCACCTGTACCCTAAACCTTACCCATTCGCTAACCCTATCCCTAGCCCTAGCCCTAGCCCTAACACCAACCCCAACCCTACCCCTTACCCTAACCCGTACCCTAATCCCAACCCATACACTAACATTAACCCATGCCCTAACACGTACCCTGACCCTAACACTTTTCCGTATCCTCTCCTGTACCTTAAATTTTACCGTTCGCTAACCCTAACCCTAGCCCTAAACATAACTCTCACACCAACCTCACAGCATACCCTAACCCGTACACTAAACTTAACCCGTACAAAAAAAACTAACCCATGCCCTCACATGTACTTTGATGGTAACACGTTTCTGTACGCTCCCATGTACCATAAACCATACCCGTTTGCTAACTCTAACCCTAACCATAAGAACAACCCTACCCATTTCCCTAACCTGTACCCTAATCCTTACCCGTACACTAACACTAATCCATGCCCTAACACGTACCGTGACCCTAACACTTTTCCATACCCACTGCTGTACCCTAAATCTTACCATTCACTAACCCTAACCCTATGTCTAAACCTAACCCTAACCCCAAACCTACACTTAACCCTAACACGTACCCGAATCCGAATCCGTACACTAACACTAACCTGTGCCCTAACATGAACCCTGACCCTAACTCGTTTCCATAAGCTCACCTGTACCCTAAATGTTACCTATTCGCTAACCCTAACCCCAACCCTACACCTAAACATAACCCCAACCCTACACCTTTCCCTAACCCATACCCTAATCCTAACCCGTACACTAACACTAACCCGTGCCCTAACACGTACCCTGACCCTAACACTTTTCCGTATCCTCTCCAGTACCCTAAATCTTACCGTTCGCTAAACCTAGCCCTTTCCCTAAACATAATGGTAACACCAACCTTGCACCGTATCCTAACCCATACACTAATCTTACCCCGTACACCAAAATGAAGCAATGCCCTCACATGTACTTTGACACTAACACGTTTCCGTACCCTCCTGTGTACCGTAAACCTTACCTGTTCGCTAACACTAACCCTAGGTCTAAGCCTAACACTATCCACAACCCTACACAAAATCCTAACCCGTACCCTAATCCTAATCCGTACAATAACACTAACCTGTGCCCTAACACCAAGCCTGACCCTAACTCGTTTCCATATGCTTACCTGTACCCTGAATATTACCTATTCGCTAACCCTAACCCTAACCCTAAACCTAACCCTAACCCCAATCCTACACCTTACCCTAATCCGTACTGTAATCCTAACCCGTACCCTAATACTAATCCGTGCCCTGACACATACATGGACCATAACACTTTTCTGTAACCTCACCTGTACCCTAAACCCTACATTTCGCCAACACTAACCCTAGCCCTAAAGCTAAATCTAACTCCAACCCTACACCTTACCCTAAGACGTACACTAATCTTAACCCGTACACTAACACTGACCCATTCCCGGAAATGTATTTTGACCCTAAAACATTTCCGTACCCTCCCCTGTAACCTAAACCTTACCCGGTCGCTAACCCTAACCCTAGCTCTAAATCTAACCCTAACGCCAACCCTACATCTTACCCTAACCCATACCCTAATCCTAAACCGTACACTAACACTAACCAGTGCCCTGAAACGTACCCTGACCCTAACACTTTTCCATACCTTCACCTGCACGCTAAACGTAATCATTAGGTAACACTAAGTATAGACTTAAACCTAACCCTAACACCAACCCTACTCCCTCTTCTAACCCGTACCCTATATTTAACCCCTACACTAACACTAACCCATGCCCTCACACGTACTTTGACACTAAAACGTCTCCATACATTCACATGTACCATAAGCCTTAACCGTTCACTAAACCTATCCCTAACCCTAACGCCAACCCTAACCATTACCCTAACCCATACCCTAATCCTAACCATACATTAACACTAACACGTTTCCTAACACATAACCTGACCCAAACGCTTTTCCGTACCCTCAACTGTACCCTAAAACTTACCCGTTCACTAACCCTAAGCCTAGCCCTAAACCTAACCCTAACCCCAACCCCACACCTTACCCTAAACTGTACGCTAATCCTGACACGTACACTAACACTAACAGGTGTCCTAACACATACCCTGACTCTAAAAGTTTTCCGTACCCTCACCTGTACCCTAAACCTTACTGGTTCACTAACCGTAACCCTAGCCCTAAACATAACGCTAACACCAACCCTACACCATACCCTAACCTGTACACTAATCTTGACCCGTACACCAAAATTATGCAATGCCATCACATGTACATTGACACTAACACGTTTTTGTACACTAGTGTACCATAAAACTTACCTGTTCGCTAACTCTAACCCTAGCCCTAAACTTAACCCTAACGCCAACCCTACACATTACCCTAACACGTAACCTAATCCTAACCCATACACTAACACTACACGTGCCCTAACAAGTACCCTGACTGTAACAGTTTTCCGTACACTCACCTGTACCCTAAACCATACCGTTTGCTATCCTTAAACCTAGACATAAACGTAAAGCTAACGCCATCCCTAAACCTTACCCTAACGCGTACCCAATCCTAACAGGTACAATAACACTAATCCGTGCCTTAACACTTACCCTGACCCTAACGCTTTTCCATACCCACACCTGAACCCTAAACCTTACCATTCACTAACCCTAACCCTAGGTCTAAACCTAACCCTAAACCCAACCCCAACCCTACACCTAACCCTAACATGTACCCTAATCCTAATCCTTAAACTAACACTAAGCTGTGCCCTAACACGAACCCTGACCCTAACGCGTTTCCATACGCTCACCTGTACTCTAATGTTACCTATTCGCTAACCCTAACACTAGCCCTAAACCTAAACCTAACTACAACCCTACTCCTTACCCTAACACGTACACTAATCTTAACCAGTACACTAACACTAACCCAATACCGCACATGTACTTTGACAAAAAGACATTTCCGTATGCTCAGCTGTAACCTAAACCTTACCCGTTCACTAAACTTAACCCTACCCCTAACACTAACCATAACGCCAACCCTACCAATTACCCTAACCCGTACCCTAATCCTAACCTGTAAACCCACACTAACCCCTGCCCTAACACGTACCCTGACCCTAACAATTTTCCGTAACCTCACCTGTACCCTACACCTTACCGTTCGCTAACCCTAACCCTAGCCCTAAGCCTAGACCAAACCCCAACCGTACACCTTACCCTAACCCGTATGCTAATCCTAAGCCATACACTAACACTGACACGTGTCCTAACACATACACTAACCCTAACACTTTTCTGTACCATCACCTGTACCCTAAACCTGACATTTCGCTAACCCTAACCCTAGCCATAAAGCTAACCCTAACCCCAACCCTAAACCTTACCCAAACCGTACCCTAATTCTAACCAGTATACTAATACTAAGCCATGTCCTGACACGTACTCTGACCCTAACACTTTTCCGTACCCTCACCTGTACCCTAAACCTTACCCATTCGCTAACCCTATCCCTAGCCCTAGCCCTAGCCCTAACACCAACCCCAACCCTACCCCTTACCCTAACCCGTACCCTAATCCCAACCCATACACTAACATTAACCCATGCCCTAACACGTACCCTGACCCTAACACTTTTCCGTATCCTCTCCTGTACCTTAAATCTTACCGTTCGCTAACCCTAACCCTAGCCCTAAACATAACTCTCACACCAACCTCACAGCATACCCTAACCCGTACACTAAACTTAACCCGTACAAAAAAAACTAACCCATGCCCTCACATGTACTTTGATGGTAACACGTTTCTGTACGCTCCCATGTACCATAAACCATACCCGTTTGCTAACTCTAACCCTAACCATAACAACAACCCTACCCATTTCCCTAACCTGTACCCTAATCCTTACCCGTACACTAACACTAATCCATGCCCTAACACATACCGTGACCCTAACACTTTTCCATAACCACTCCTGTACCCTAAATCTTACCATTCACTAACCCTAACCCTATGTCTAAACCTAACCCGAACCCCAAACCTACACCTAACCCTAACACGTACCCTAATCCGAATCCGTACACTAACACTAACCTGTGCCCTAACATGAACCCTGACCCTAACTCGTTTCCATAAGCTCACCTGTACCCTAAATGTTACCTATTCGCTAACCCTAACCCCAACCCTACACCTAAACATAACCCCAACCCTACACCTTTCCCTAACCCATACCCTAATCCTAACCCGTACACTAACACTAACCCGTGCCCTAACACGTACCCTGACCCTAACACTTTTCCGTATCCTCTCCAGTACCCTAAATCTTACCGTTCGCTAAACCTAGCCCTTTCCCTAAACATAATGGTAACACCAACCTTGCACTGTATCCTAACCCATACACTAATCTTACCCCGTACACCAAAATGAAGCAATGCCCTCACATGTATTTTGACACTAACACGTTTCCGTACCCTCCTTTGTACCGTAAACCTTACCTGTTCGCTAACACTAACCCTAGGTCTAAGCCTAACACTATCCACAAGCCTACACAAAATCCTAACCCGTACCCTAACCCTAATCCGTACAATAACACTAACCTGTGCCCTAACACCAAGCCTGACCCTAACTCGTTTCCATATGCTTACCTGTACCCTGAATATTACCTATTCGCTAACCCTAACCCTAACCCTAAACCTAACCCTAACCCCAATCCTACACCTTACCCTAATCCGTACTGTAATCCTAACCCATACCCTAATACTAATCCGTGCCCTGACACATACATGGACCATAACACTTTTCTGTAACCTCACCTGTACCCTAAACCCTACATTTCGCCAACACTAACCCTAGCCCTAAAGCTAAATCTAACTCCAACCCTACACCTTACCCTAAGACGTACACTAATCTTAACCCGTACACTAACACTGACCCATTCCCGCAAATGTATTTTGACCCTAAAACATTTCCGTACCCTCCCCTGTAACCTAAACCTTACCCGGTCGCTAACCCTAACCCTAGCTCTAAATCTAACCCTAACGCCAACCCTACATCTTACCCTAACGCATACCCTAATCCTAAACCGTACACTAACACTAACCAGTGCCCTGAAACGTACCCTGACCCTAACACTTTTCCATACCTTCACCTGCACGCTAAACGTAATCATTAGGTAACACTAAGTATAGACTTAAACCTAACCCTAACACCAACCCTACTCCCTCTTCTAACCCGTACCCTATATTTAACCCCTACACTAACACTAACCCATGCCCTCACACGTACTTTGACACTAAAACGTCTCCATACATTCACATGTACCATAAGCCTTAACCGTTCACTAAACCTATCCCTAACCCTAACGCCAACCCTAACCATTACCCTAACCCATACCCTAATCCTAACCATACATTAACACTAACACGTTTCCTAACACATAACCTGACCCAAACGCTTTTCCGTACCCTCAACTGTACCCTAAAACTTACCCGTTCACTAACCCTAAGCCTAGCCCTAAACCTAACCCTAACCCCAACCCCACACCTTACCCTAAACTGTACGCTAATCCTGACACGTACACTAACACTAACAGGTGTCCTAACACATACCCTGACTCTAAAAGTTTTCCGTACCCTCACCTGTACCCTAAACCTTACTGGTTCACTAACCGTAACCCTAGCCCTAAACATAACGCTAACACCAACCCTACACCATACCCTAACCTGTACACTAATCTTGACCCGTACACCAAAATTATGCAATGCCATCACATGTACTTTGACACTAACACGTTTCTGTACACTAGTGTACCATAAAACTTACCTGTTCGCTAACTCTAACCCTAGCCCTAAACTTAACCCTAACGCCAACCCTACACATTACCCTAACACGTAACCTAATCCTAACCCATACACTAACACTACACGTGCCCTAACAAGTACCCTGACTGTAACAGTTTTCCGTACACTCACCTGTACCCTAAACCATACCGTTTGCTATCCTTAACCCTAGACATAAACGTAAAGCTAACGCCATCCCTAAACCTTACCCTAACGCGTACCCAATCCTAACAGGTACAATAACACTAATCCGTGCCTTAACACTTACCCTGACCCTAACGTTTTTCCATACCCACACCTGAACCCTAAACCTTACCATTCACTAACCCTAACCCTAGGTCTAAACCTAACCCTAAACCCAACCCCAACCCTACACCTAACCCTAACATATACCCTAATCCTAATCCTTAAACTAACACTAAGCTGTGCCCTAACACGAACCCTGACCCTAACGCGTTTCCATACGCTCACCTGTACTCTAATGTTACCTATTCGCTAACCCTAACACTAGCCCTAAACCTAAACCTAACCCCAACCCTACACCTTACCCTAACCCATACCCTAATCATAACCCATACACTAACACTAACTCGTGCCCTAACACCTACCCTAACCCTACCCCTAACCCTAACCCTAACACTAACCCTAACACTAACCCTAAACTTTACCATTTGTTAACCATAACCCTAGCCCCAAACCTAAACCTAACTACAACCCTACTCCTTACCCTAACACGTACACTAATCTTAACCAGTACACTAACACTAACCCAATACCGCACATGTACTTTGACAAAAAGACATTTCCGTATGCTCAGCTGTAACCTAAACCTTACCCGTTCACTGAACTTAACCCTACCCCTAACACTAACCATAACACCAACCCTACCAATAACCCTAACCCGTACCCTAATCCTAACCTGTAAACCCACACTAACCCCTGCCCTAACACGTACCCTGACCCTAACAATTTTCCGTAACCTCACCTGTACCCTACACCTTACCGTTCGCTAACCCTAACCCTAGCCCTAAGCCTAGACCAAACCCCAACCGTACACCTTACCCTAACCCGTATGCTAATCCTAAGCCATACACTAACACTGACACGTGTCCTAACACATACACTAACCCTAACACTTTTCTGTACCATCACCTGTACCCTAAACCTGACATTTCGCTAACCCTAACCCTAGCCATAAAGCTAACCCTAACCCCAACCCTAAACCTTACCCAAACCGTACCCTAATTCTAACCAGTATACTAATACTAAGCCATGTCCTGACACGTACCCTGACCCTAACACTTTTCCGTACCCTCACCTGTACCCTAAACCTTACCCATTCGCTAACCCTATCCCTAGCCCTAGCCCTAGCCCTAACACCAACCCCAACCCTACCCCTTACCCTAACCCGTACCCTAATCCCAACCCATACACTAACATTAACCCATGCCCTAACACGTACCCTGACCCTAACACTTTTCCGTATCCTCTCCTGTACCTTAAATCTTACCGTTCGCTAACCCTAACCCTAGCCCTAAACATAACTCTCACACCAACCTCACAGCATACCCTAACCCGTACACTAAACTTAACCCGTACAAAAAAAACTAACCCATGCCCTCACATGTACTTTGATGGTAACACGTTTCTGTACACTCCCATGTACCATAAACCATACCCGTTTGCTAACTCTAACCCTAACCATAAGAACAACCCTACCCATTTCCCTAACCTGTACCCTAATCCTTACCCGTACACTAACACTAATCCATGCCCTAACACGTACCGTGACCCTAACACTTTTCCATACCCACTCCTGTACCCTAAATCTTACCATTCACTAACACTAACCCTATGTCTAAACCTAACCCTAACCCCAAACCTACACTTAACCCTAACACGTACCGTAATCCGAATCCGTACACTAACACTAACCTGTGCCCTAACATGAACCCTGACCCTAACTCGTTTCCATAAGCTCACCTGTACCCTAAATGTTACCTATTCGCTAACCCTAACCCCAACCCTACACCTAAACATAACCCCAACCCTACACCTTTCCCTAACCCATACCCTAATCCTAACCCGTACACTAACACTAACCCGTGCCCTAACACGTACCCTGACCCTAACACTTTTCCGTATCCTCTCCAGTACCCTAAATCTTACCGTTCGCTAAACCTAGCCCTTTCCCTAAACATAATGGTAACACCAACCTTGCACCGTATCCTAACCCATACACTAATCTTACCCCGTACACCAAAATGAAGCAATGCCCTCACATGTACTTTGACACTAACACGTTTCCGTACCCTCCTGTGTACCGTAAACCTTACCTGTTCGCTAACACTAACCCTAGGTCTAAGCCTAACACTATCTACAACCCTACACAAAATCCTAACACGTACCCTAATCCTAATCCGTACAATAACACTCTCCTGTGCCCTAACACCAAGCCTGACCCTAACTCGTTTCCATATGCTTACCTGTACCCTGAATATTACCTATTCGCTAACCCTAAACCTAACCCTAACCCCAATCCTACACCTTACCCTAATCCGTACTGTAATCCTAACCCGTACCCTAATACTAATCCGTGCCCTGACACATACATGGACCATAACACTTTTCTGTAACCTCACCTGTACCCTAAACCCTACATTTCGCCAACACTAACCCTAGCCCTAAAGCTAAATCTAACTCCAACCCTACACCTTACCCTAAGACGTACACTAATCTTAACCCGTACACTAACACTGACCCATTCCCGCAAATGTATTTTGACCCTAAAACATTTCCGTACCCTCCCCTGTAACCTAAACCTTACCCGGTCGCTAACCCTAACCCTAGCTCTAAATCTAACCCTAACGCCAACCCTACATCTTACCCTAACCCATACCCTAATCCTAAACCGTACACTAACACTAACCAGTGCCCTGAAACGTACCCTGACCCTAACACTTTTCCATACCTTCACCTGCACGCTAAACGTAATCATTAGGTAACACTAAGTATAGACTTAAACCTAACCCTAACACCAACCCTACTCCCTCTTCTAACCCGTACCCTATATTTAACCCCTACACTAACACTAACCCATGCCCTCACACGTACTTTGACACTAAAACGTCTCCATACATTCACATGTACCATAAGCCTTAACCGTTCACTAAACCTATCCCTAACCCTAACGCCAACCCTAACCATTACCCTAACCCATACCCTAATCCTAACCATACATTAACACTAACACGTTTCCTAACACATAACCTGACCCAAACGCTTTTCCGTACCCTCAACTGTACCCTAAAACTTACCCGTTCACTAACCCTAAGCCTAGCCCTAAACCTAACCCTAACCCCAACCCCACACCTTACCCTAAACTGTACGCTAATCCTGACACGTACACTAACACTAACAGGTGTCCTAACACATACCCTGACTCTAAAAGTTTTCCGTACCCTCACCTGTACCCTAAACCTTACTGGTTCACTAACCGTAACCCTAGCCCTAAACATAACGCTAACACCAACCCTACACCATACCCTAACCTGTACACTAATCTTGACCCGTACACCAAAATTATGCAATGCCATCACATGTACTTTGACACTAACACGTTTCTGTACACTAGTGTACCATAAAACTTACCTGTTCGCTAACTCTAACCCTAGCCCTAAACTTAACCCTAACGCCAACCCTACACATTACCCTAACACGTAACCTAATCCTAACCCATACACTAACACTACACGTGCCCTAACAAGTACCCTGACTGTAACAGTTTTCCGTACACTCACCTGTACCCTAAACCATACCGTTTGCTATCCTTAACCCTAGACATAAACGTAAAGCTAACGCCATCCCTAAACCTTACCCTAACGCGTACCCAATCCTAACAGGTACAATAACACTAATCCGTGCCTTAACACTTACCCTGACCCTAACGCTTTTCCATACCCACACCTGAACCCTAAACCTTACCATTCACTAACCCTAACCCTAGGTCTAAACCTAACCCTAAACCCAACCCCAACCCTACACCTAACCCTAACATGTACCCTAATCCTAATCCTTAAACTAACACTAAGCTGTGCCCTAACACGAACCCTGACCCTAACGCGTTTCCATACGCTCACCTGTACTCTAATGTTACCTATTCGCTAACCCTAACACTAGCCCTAAACCTAAACCTAACCCCAACCCTACACCTTACCCTAACCCATACCCTAATCATAACCCATACACTAACACTAACCCGTGCCCTAACACCTACCCTAACCCTACCCCTAACCCTAACCCTAACACTAACCCTAACACTAACCCTAAACTTTACCATTTGTTAACCATAACCCTAGCCCCAAACCTAAACCTAACTACAACCCTACTCCTTACCCTAACACGTACACTAATCTTAACCAGTACACTAACACTAACCCAATACCGCACATGTACTTTGACAAAAAGACATTTCCGTATGCTCAGCTGTAACCTAAACCTTACCCGTTCACTAAACTTAACCCTACCCCTAACACTAACCATAACGCCAACCCTACCAATTACCCTAACCCGTACCCTAATCCTAACCTGTAAACCCACACTAACCCCTGCCCTAACACGTACCCTGAACCTAACAATTTTCCGTAACCTCACCTGTACCCTACACCTTACCGTTCGCTAACCCTAACCCTAGCCCTAAGCCTAGACCAAACCCCAACCGTACACCTTACCCTAACCCGTATGCTAATCCTAAGCCATACACTAACACTGACACGTGTCCTAACACATACACTAACCCTAACACTTTTCTGTACCATCACCTGTACCCTAAACCTGACATTTCGCTAACCCTAACCCTAGCCATAAAACTAACCCTAACCCCAACCCTAAACCTTACCCAAACCGTACCCTAATTCTAACCAGTATACTAATACTAAGCCATGTCCTGACACGTACCCTGACCCTAACACTTTTCCGTACCCTCACCTGTACCCTAAACCTTACCCATTCGCTAACCCTATCCCTAGACCTAGCCCTAGCCCTAACACCAACCCCAACCCTACCCCTTACCCTAACCCGTACCCTAATCCCAACCCATACACTAACATTAACCCATGCCCTAACACGTACCCTGACCCTAACACTTTTCCGTATCCTCTCCTGTACCTTAAATCTTACCGTTCGCTAACCCTAACCCTAGCCCTAAACATAACTCTCACACCAACCTCACAGCATACCCTAACCCGTACACTAAACTTAACCCGTACAAAAAAAAATAACCCATGCCCTCACATGTACTTTGATGGTAACACGTTTCTGTATGCTCCCATGTACCATAAACCATACCCGTTTGCTAACTCTAACCCTAACCATAACAACAACCCTACCCATTTCCCTAACCTGTACCCTAATCCTTACCCGTACACTAACACTAATCCATGCCCTAACACGTACCGTGACCCTAACACTTTTCCATACCCACTCCTGTACCCTAAATCTTACCATTCACTAACCCTAACCCTATGTCTAAACCTAACCCGAACCCCAAACCTACACTTAACCCTAACACGTACCCTAATCCGAATCCGTACACTAACACTAACCTGTGCCCTAACATGAACCCTGACCCTAACTCGTTTCCATAAGCTCACCTGTACCCTAAATGTTACCTATTCGCTAACCCTAACCCCAACCCTACACCTAAACATAACCCCAACCCTACACCTTTCCCTAACCCATACCCTAATCCTAACCCGTACACTAACACTAACCCGTGCCCTAACACGTACCCTGACCCTAACACTTTTCCGTATCCTCTCCAGTACCCTAAATCTTACCGTTCGCTAAACCTAGCCCTTTCCCTAAACATAATGGTAACACCAACCTTGCACCGTATCCTAACCCATACACTAATCTTACCCCGTACACCAAAATGAAGCAATGCCCTCACATGTACTTTGACACTAACACGTTTCCGTACCCTCCTGTGTACCGTAAACCTTACCTGTTCGCTAACACTAACCCTAGGTCTAAGCCTAACACTATCCACAACCCTACACAAAATCCTAACCCGTACCCTAATCCTAATCCGTACAATAACACTAACCTGTGCCCTAACACCAAGCCTGACCCTAACTCGTTTCCATATGCTTACCTGTACCCTGAATATTACCTATTCGCTAACCCTAACCCTAACCCTAAACCTAACCCTAACCCCAATCCTACACCTTACCCTAATCCGTACTGTAATCCTAACCCGTACCCTAATACTAATCCGTGCCCTGACACATACATGGACCATAACACTTTTCTGTAACCTCACCTGTACCCTAAACCCTACATTTCGCCAACACTAACCCTAGCCCTAAAGCTAAATCTAACTCCAACCCTACACCTTACCCTAAGACGTACACTAATCTTAACCCGTACACTAACACTGACCCATTCCCGCAAATGTATTTTGACCCTAAAACATTTCCGTACCCTCCCCTGTAACCTAAACCTTACCCGGTCGCTAACCCTAACCCTAGCTCTAAATCTAACCCTAACGCCAACCCTACATCTTACCCTAACCCATACCCTAATCCTAAACCGTACACTAACACTAACCAGTGCCCTGAAACGTACCCTGACCCTAACACTTTTCCATACCTTCACCTGCACGCTAAACGTAATCATTAGGTAACACTAAGTATAGACTTAAACCTAACCCTAACACCAACCCTACTCCCTCTTCTAACCCGTACCCTATATTTAACCCCTACACTAACACTAACCCATGCCCTCACACGTACTTTGACACTAAAACGTCTCCATACATTCACATGTACCATAAGCCTTAACCGTTCACTAAACCTATCCCTAACCCTAACGCCAACCCTAACCATTACCCTAACCCATACCCTAATCCTAACCATACATTAACACTAACACGTTTCCTAACACATAACCTGACCCAAACGCTTTTCCGTACCCTCAACTGTACCCTAAAACTTACCCGTTCACTAACCCTAAGCCTAGCCCTAAACCTAACCCTAACCCCAACCCCACACCTTACCCTAAACTGTACGCTAATCCTGACACGTACACTAACACTAACAGGTGTCCTAACACATACCCTGACTCTAAAAGTTTTCCGTACCCTCACCTGTACCCTAAACCTTACTGGTTCACTAACCGTAACCCTAGCCCTAAACATAACGCTAACACCAACCCTACACCATACCCTAACCTGTACACTAATCTTGACCCGTACACCAAAATTATGCAATGCCATCACATGTACTTTGACACTAACACGTTTCTGTACACTAGTGTACCATAAAACTTACCTGTTCACTAACTCTAACCCTAGCCCTAAACTTAACCCTAACGCCAACCCTACACATTACCCTAACACGTAACCTAATCCTAACCCATACACTAACACTACACGTGCCCTAACAAGTACCCTGACTGTAACAGTTTTCCGTACACTCACCTGTACCCTAAACCATACCGTTTGCTATCCTTAACCCTAGACATAAACGTAAAGCTAACGCCATCCCTAAACCTTACCCTAACGCGTACCCAATCCTAACAGGTACAATAACACTAATCCGTGCCTTAACACTTACCCTGACTCTAACGCTTTTCCATACCCACACCTGAACCCTAAACCTTACCATTCACTAACCCTAACCCTAGGTCTAAACCTAACCCTAAACCCAACCCCAACCCTACACCTAACCCTAACATGTACCCTAATCCTAATCCTTAAACTAACACTAAGCTGTGCCCTAACACGAACCCTGACCCTAACGCGTTTCCATACGCTCACCTGTACTCTAATGTTACCTATTCTCTAACCCTAACACTAGCCCTAAACCTAAACCTAACCCCAACCCTACACCTTACCCTAACCCATACCCTAATCATAACCCATACACTAACACTAACTCGTGCCCTAACACCTACCCTAACCCTACCCCTAACCCTAACCCTAACACTAACCCTAACACTAACCCTAAACTTTACCATTTGTTAACCATAACCCTAGCCCCAAACCTAAACCTAACTACAACCCTACTCCTTACCCTAACACGTACACTAATCTTAACCAGTACACTAACACTAACCCAATACCGCACATGTACTTTGACAAAAAGACATTTCCGTATGCTCAGCTGTAACCTAAACCTTACCCGTTCACTAAACTTAACCCTACCCCTAACACTAACCATAACGCCAACCCTACCAATTACCCTAACCCGTACCCTAATCCTAACCTGTAAACCCACACTAACCCCTGCCCTAACACGTACCCTGACCCTAACAATTTTCCGTAACCTCACCTGTACCCTACACCTTACCGTTCGCTAACCCTAACCCTAGCCCTAAGCCTAGACCAAACCCCAACCGTACACCTTACCCTAACCCGTATGCTAATCCTAAGCCATACACTAACACTGACACGTGTCCTAACACATACACTAACCCTAACACTTTTCTGTACCATCACCTGTACCCTAAACCTGACATTTCGCTAACCCTAACCCTAGCCATAAAGCTAACCCTAACCCCAACCCTAAACCTTACCCAAACCGTACCCTAATTCTAACCAGTATACTAATACTAAGCCATGTCCTGACACGTACCCTGACCCTAACACTTTTCCGTACCCTCACCTGTACCCTAAACCTTACCCATTCGCTAACCCTATCCCTAGCCCTAGCCCTAGCCCTAACACCAACCCCAACCCTACCCCTTACCCTAACCCGTACCCTAATCCCAACCCATACACTAACATTAACCCATGCCCTAACACGTACCCTGACCCTAACACTTTTCCGTATCCTCTCCTGTACCTTAAATCTTACCGTTCGCTAACCCTAACCCTGGCCCTAAACATAACTCTCACACCAACCTCACAGCATACCCTAACCCGTACACTAAACTTAACCCGTACAAAAAAAACTAACCCATGCCCTCACATGTACTTTGATGGTAACACGTTTCTGTACGCTCCCATGTACCATAAACCAGACCCGTTTGCTAACTCTAACCCTAACCATAACAACAACCCTACCCATTTCCCTAACCTGTACCCTAATCCTTACCCGTACACTAACACTAATCCATGCCCTAACACGTACCGTGACCCTAACACTTTTCCATACCCACTCCTGTACCCTAAATCTTACCATTCACTAACCCTAACCCTATGTCTAAACCTAACCCTAACCCCAAACCTACACCTAACCCTAACACGTACCCTAATCCGAATCCGTACACTAACACTAACCTGTGCCCTAACATGAACCCTGACCCTAACTCGTTTCCATAAGCTCACCTGTACCCTAAATGTTACCTATTCGCTAACCCTAACCCCAACCCTACACCTAAACATAACCCCAACCCTACACCTTTCCCTAACCCATACCCTAATCCTAACCCGTACACTAACACTAACCCGTGCCCTAACACGTACCCTGACCCTAACACTTTTCCGTATCCTCTCCAGTACCCTAAATCTTACCGTTCGCTAAACCTAGCCCTTTCCCTAAACATAATGGTAACACCAACCTTGCACCGTATCCTAACCCATACACTAATCTTACCCCGTACACCAAAATGAAGCAATGCCCTCACATGTACTTTGACACTAACACGTTTCCGTACCCTCCTGTGTACCGTAAACCTTACCTGTTCGCTAACACTAACCCTAGGTCTAAGCCTAACACTATCCACAACCCTACACAAAATCCTAACCCGTACCCTAATCCTAATCCGTACAATAACACTAACCTGTGCCCTAACACCAAGCCTGACCCTAACTCGTTTCCATATGCTTACCTGTACCCTGAATATTACCTATTCGCTAACCCTAACCCTAACCCTAAACCTAACCCTAACCCCAATCCTACACCTTACCCTAATCCGTACTGTAATCCTAACCCGTACCCTAATACTAATCCGTGCCCTGACACATACATGGACCATAACACTTTTCTGTAACCTCACCTGTACCCTAAACCCTACATTTCGCCAACACTAACCCTAGCCCTAAAGCTAAATCTAACTCCAACCCTACACCTTACCCTAAGACGTACACTAATCTTAACCCGTACACTAACACTGACCCATTCCCGCAAATGTATTTTGACCCTAAAACATTTCCGTACCCTCCCCTGTAACCTAAACCTTACCCGGTCGCTAACCCTAACCCTAGCTCTAAATCTAACCCTAACGCCAACCCTACATCTTACCCTAACCCATACCCTAATCCTAAACCGTACACTAACACTAACCAGTGCCCTGAAACGTACCCTGACCCTAACACTTTTCCATACCTTCACCTGCACGCTAAACGTAATCATTAGGTAACACTAAGTATAGACTTAAACCTAACCCTAACACCAACCCTACTCCCTCTTCTAACCCGTACCCTATATTTAACCCCTACACTAACACTAACCCATGCCCTCACACGTACTTTGACACTAAAACGTCTCCATACATTCACATGTACCATAAGCCTTAACCGTTCACTAAACCTATCCCTAACCCTAACGCCAACCCTAACCATTACCCTAACCCATACCCTAATCCTAACCATACATTAACACTAACACGTTTCCTAACACATAACCTGACCCAAACGCTTTTCCGTACCCTCAACTGTACCCTAAAACTTACCCGTTCACTAACCCTAAGCCTAGCCCTAAACCTAACCCTAACCCCAACCCCACACCTTACCCTAAACTGTACGCTAATCCTGACACGTACACTAACACTAACAGGTGTCCTAACACATACCCTGACTCTAAAAGTTTTCCGTACCCTCACCTGTACCCTAAACCTTACTGGTTCACTAACCGTAACCCTAGCCCTAAACATAACGCTAACACCAACCCTACACCATACCCTAACCTGTACACTAATCTTGACCCGTACACCAAAATTATGCAATGCCATCACATGTACTTTGACACTAACACGTTTCTGTACACTAGTGTACCATAAAACTTACCTGTTCACTAACTCTAACCCTAGCCCTAAACTTAACCCTAACGCCAACCCTACACATTACCCTAACACGTAACCTAATCCTAACCCATACACTAACACTACACGTGCCCTAACAAGTACCCTGACTGTAACAGTTTTCCGTACACTCACCTGTACCCTAAACCATACCGTTTGCTATCCTTAACCCTAGACATAAACGTAAAGCTAACGCCATCCCTAAACCTTACCCTAACGCGTACCCAATCCTAACAGGTACAATAACACTAATCCGTGCCTTAACACTTACCCTGACCCTAACGCTTTTCCATACCCACACCTGAACCCTAAACCTTACCATTCACTAACCCTAACCCTAGGTCTAAACCTAACCCTAAACCCAACCCCAACCCTACACCTAACCCTAACATGTACCCTAATCCTAATCCTTAAACTAACACTAAGCTGTGCCCTAACACGAACCCTGACCCTAACGCGTTTCCATACGCTCACCTGTACTCTAATGTTACCTATTCGCTAACCCTAACACTAGCCCTAAACCTAAACCTAACCCCAACCCTACACCTTACCCTAACCCATACCCTAATCATAACCCATACACTAACACTAACTCGTGCCCTAACACCTACCCTAACCCTACCCCTAACCCTAACCCTAACACTAACCCTAACACTAACCCTAAACTTTACCATTTGTTAACCATAACCCTAGCCCCAAACCTAAACCTAACTACAACCCTACTCCTTACCCTAACACGTACACTAATCTTAACCAGTACACTAACACTAACCCAATACCGCACATGTACTTTGACAAAAAGACATTTCCGTATGCTCAGCTGTAACCTAAACCTTACCCGTTCACTAAACTTAACCCTACCCCTAACACTAACCATAACGCCAACCCTACCAATTACCCTAACCCGTACCCTAATCCTAACCTGTAAACCCACACTAACCCCTGCCCTAACATGTACCCTGACCCTAAAAATTTTCCGTAACCTCACCTGTACCCTACACCTTACCGTTCGCTAACCCTAACCCTAGCCCTAAGCCTAGACCAAACCCCAACCGTACACCTTACCCTAACCCGTATGCTAATCCTAAGCCATACACTAACACTGACACGTGTCCTAACACATACACTAACCCTAACACTTTTCTGTACCATCACCTGTACCCTAAACCTGACATTTCGCTAACCCTAACCCTAGCCATAAAGCTAACCCTAACCCCAACCCTAAACCTTACCCAAACCGTACCCTAATTCTAACCAGTATACTAATACTAAGCCATGTCCTGACACGTACCCTGACCCTAACACTTTTCCGTACCCTCACCTGTACCCTAAACCTTACCCATTCGCTAACCCTAGCCCTAGCCCTAGCCCTAGCCCTAACACCAACCCCAACCCTACCCCTTACCCTAACCCGTACCCTAATCCCAACCCATACACTAACATTAACCCATGCCCTAACACGTACCCTGACCCTAACACTTTTCCGTATCCTCTCCTGTACCTTAAATCTTACCGTTCGCTAACCCTAACCCTAGCCCTAAACATAACTCTCACACCAACCTCACAGCATACCCTAACCCGTACACTAAACTTAACCCGTACAAAAAAAACTAACCCATGCCCTCACATGTACTTTGATGGTAACACGTTTCTGTACGCTCCCATGTACCATAAACCATACCCGTTTGCTAACTCTAACCCTAACCATAACAACAACCCTACCCATTTCCCTAACCTGTACCCTAATCCTTACCCGTACACTAACACTAATCCATGCCCTAACACGTACCGTGACCCTAACACTTTTCCATACCCACTCCTGTACCCTAAATCTTACCATTCACTAACCCTAACCCTATGTCTAAACCTAACCCTAACCCCAAACCTACACCTAACCCTAACACGTACCCTAATCCGAATCCGTACACTAACACTAACCTGTGCCCTAACATGAACCCTGACCCTAACTCGTTTCCATAAGCTCACCTGTACCCTAAATGTTACCTATTCGCTAACCCTAACCCCAACCCTACACCTAAACATAACCCCAACCCTACACCTTTCCCTAACCCATACCCTAATCCTAACCCGTACACTAACACTAACCCGTGCCCTAACACGTACCCTGACCCTAACACTTTTCCGTATCCTCTCCAGTACCCTAAATCTTACCGTTCGCTAAACCTAGCCCTTTCCCTAAACATAATGGTAACACCAACCTTGCACCGTATCCTAACCCATACACTAATCTTACCCCGTACACCAAAATGAAGCAATGCCCTCACATGTACTTTGACACTAACACGTTTCCGTACCCTCCTGTGTACCGTAAACCTTACCTGTTCGCTAACACTAACCCTAGGTCTAAGCCTAACACTATCCACAACCCTACACAAAATCCTAACCCGTACCCTAATCCTAATCCGTACAATAACACTAACCTGTGCCCTAACACCAAGCCTGACCCTAACTCGTTTCCATATGCTTACCTGTACCCTGAATATTACCTATTCGCTAACCCTAACCCTAACCCTAAACCTAACCCTAACCCCAATCCTACACCTTACCCTAATCCGTACTGTAATCCTAACCCGTACCCTAATACTAATCCGTGCCCTGACACATACATGGACCATAACACTTTTCTGTAACCTCACCTGTACCCTAAACCCTACATTTCGCCAACACTAACCCTAGCCCTAAAGCTAAATCTAACTCCAACCCTACACCTTACCCTAAGACGTACACTAATCTTAACCCGTACACTAACACTGACCCATTCCCGCAAATGTATTTTGACCCTAAAACATTTCCGTACCCTCCCCTGTAACCTAAACCTTACCCGGTCGCTAACCCTAACCCTAGCTCTAAATCTAACCCTAACGCCAACCCTACATCTTACCCTAACCCATACCCTAATCCTAAACCGTACACTAACACTAACCAGTGCCCTGAAACGTACCCTGACCCTAACACTTTTCCATACCTTCACCTGCACGCTAAACGTAATCATTAGGTAACACTAAGTATAGACTTAAACCTAACCCTAACACCAACCCTACTCCCTCTTCTAACCCGTACCCTATATTTAACCCCTACACTAACACTAACCCATGCCCTCACACGTACTTTGACACTAAAACGTCTCCATACATTCACATGTACCATAAGCCTTAACCGTTCACTAAACCTATCCCTAACCCTAACGCCAACCCTAACCATTACCCTAACCCATACCCTAATCCTAACCATACATTAACACTAACACGTTTCCTAACACATAACCTGACCCAAACGCTTTTCCGTACCCTCAACTGTACCCTAAAACTTACCCGTTCACTAACCCTAAGCCTAGCCCTAAACCTAACCCTAACCCCAACCCCACACCTTACCCTAAACTGTACGCTAATCCTGACACGTACACTAACACTAACAGGTGTCCTAACACATACCCTGACTCTAAAAGTTTTCCGTACCCTCACCTGTACCCTAAACCTTACTGGTTCACTAACCGTAACCCTAGCCCTAAACATAACGCTAACACCAACCCTACACCATACCCTAACCTGTACACTAATCTTGACCCGTACACCAAAATTATGCAATGCCATCACATGTACTTTGACACTAACACGTTTCTGTACACTAGTGTACCATAAAACTTACCTGTTCACTAACTCTAACCCTAGCCCTAAACTTAACCCTAACGCCAACCCTACACATTACCCTAACACGTAACCTAATCCTAACCCATACACTAACACTACACGTGCCCTAACAAGTACCCTGACTGTAACAGTTTTCCGTACACTCACCTGTACCCTAAACCATACCGTTTGCTATCCTTAACCCTAGACATAAACGTAAAGCTAACGCCATCCCTAAACCTTACCCTAACGCGTACCCAATCCTAACAGGTACAATAACACTAATCCGTGCCTTAACACTTACACTGACTCTAACGCTTTTCCATACCCACACCTGAACCCTAAACCTTACCATTCACTAACCCTAACCCTAGGTCTAAACCTAACCCTAAACCCAACCCCAACCCTACACCTAACCCTAACATGTACCCTAATCCTAATCCTTAAACTAACACTAAGCTGTGCCCTAACACGAACCCTGACCCTAACGCGTTTCCATACGCTCACCTGTACTCTAATGTTACCTATTCTCTAACCCTAACACTAGCCCTAAACCTAAACCTAACCCCAACCCTACACCTTACCCTAACCCATACCCTAATCATAACCCATACACTAACACTAACTCGTGCCCTAACACCTACCCTAACCCTACCCCTAACCCTAACCCTAACACTAACCCTAACACTAACCCTAAACTTTACCATTTGTTAACCATAACCCTAGCCCCAAACCTAAACCTAACTACAACCCTACTCCTTACCCTAACACGTACACTAATCTTAACCAGTACACTAACACTAACCCAATACCGCACATGTACTTTGACAAAAAGACATTTCCGTATGCTCAGCTGTAACCTAAACCTTACCCGTTCACTAAACTTAACCCTACCCCTAACACTAACCATAACGCCAACCCTACCAATTACCCTAACCCGTACCCTAATCCTAACCTGTAAACCCACACTAACCCCTGCCCTAACACGTACCCTGACCCTAACAATTTTCCGTAACCTCACCTGTACCCTACACCTTACCGTTCGCTAACACTAACCCTAGCCCTAAGCCTAGACCAAACCCCAACCGTACACCTTACCCTAACCCGTATGCTAATCCTAAGCCATACACTAACACTGACACGTGTCCTAACACATACACTAACCCTAACACTTTTCTGTACCATCACCTGTACCCTAAACCTGACATTTCGCTAACCCTAACCCTAGCCATAAAGCTAACCCTAACCCCAACCCTAAACCTTACCCAAACCGTACCCTAATTCTAACCAGTATACTAATACTAAGCCATGTCCTGACACGTACCCTGACCCTAACACTTTTCCGTACCCTCACCTGTACCCTAAACCTTACCCATTCGCTAACCCTATCCCTAGCCCTAGCCCTAGCCCTAACACCAACCCCAACCCTACCCCTTACCCTAACCCGTACCCTAATCCCGACCCATACACTAACATTAACCCATGCCCTAACACGTACCCTGACCCTAACACTTTTCCGTATCCTCTCCTGTACCTTAAATCTTACCGTTCGCTAACCCTAACCCTAGCCCTAAACATAACTCTCACACCAACCTCACAGCATACCCTAACCCGTACACTAAACTTAACCCGTACAAAAAAAACTAACCCATGCCCTCACATGTACTTTGATGGTAACACGTTTCTGTACGCTCCCATGTACCATAAACCATACCCGTTTGCTAACTCTAACCCTAACCATAACAACAACCCTACCCATTTCCCTAACCTGTACCCTAATCCTTACCCGTACACTAACACTAATCCATGCCCTAACACGTACCGTGACCCTAACACTTTTCCATACCCACTCCTGTACCCTAAATCTTACCATTCACTAACCCTAACCCTATGTCTAAACCTAACCCTAACCCCAAACCTACACCTAACCCTAACACGTACCCTAATCCGAATCCGTACACTAACACTAACCTGTGCCCTAACATGAACCCTGACCCTAACTCGTTTCCATAAGCTCACCTGTACCCTAAATGTTACCTATTCGCTAACCCTAACCCCAACCCTACACCTAAACATAACCCCAACCCTACACCTTTCCCTAACCCATACCCTAATCCTAACCCGTACACTAACACTAACCCGTGCCCTAACACGTACCCTGACCCTAACACTTTTCCGTATCCTCTCCAGTACCCTAAATCTTACCGTTCGCTAAACCTAGCCCTTTCCCTAAACATAATGGTAACACCAACCTTGCACCGTATCCTAACCCATACACTAATCTTACCCCGTACACCAAAATGAAGCAATGCCCTCACATGTACTTTGACACTAACACGTTTCCGTACCCTCCTGTGTACCGTAAACCTTACCTGTTCGCTAACACTAACCCTAGGTCTAAGCCTAACACTATCCACAACCCTACACAAAATCCTAACCCGTACCCTAATCCTAATCCGTACAATAACACTAACCTGTGCCCTAACACCAAGCCTGACCCTAACTCGTTTCCATATGCTTACCTGTACCCTGAATATTACCTATTCGCTAACCCTAACCCTAACCCTAAACCTAACCCTAACCCCAATCCTACACCTTACCCTAATCCGTACTGTAATCCTAACCCGTACCCTAATACTAATCCGTGCCCTGACACATACATGGACCATAACACTTTTCTGTAACCTCACCTGTACCCTAAACCCTACATTTCGCCAACACTAACCCTAGCCCTAAAGCTAAATCTAACTCCAACCCTACACCTTACCCTAAGACGTACACTAATCTTAACCCGTACACTAACACTGACCCATTCCCGCAAATGTATTTTGACCCTAAAACATTTCCGTACCCTCCCCTGTAACCTAAACCTTACCCGGTCGCTAACCCTAACCCTAGCTCTAAATCTAACCCTAACGCCAACCCTACATCTTACCCTAACCCATACCCTAATCCTAAACCGTACACTAACACTAACCAGTGCCCTGAAACGTACCCTGACCCTAACACTTTTCCATACCTTCACCTGCACGCTAAACGTAATCATTAGGTAACACTAAGTATAGACTTAAACCTAACCCTAACACCAACCCTACTCCCTCTTCTAACCCGTACCCTATATTTAACCCCTACACTAACACTAACCCATGCCCTCACACGTACTTTGACACTAAAACGTCTCCATACATTCACATGTACCATAAGCCTTAACCGTTCACTAAACCTATCCCTAACCCTAACGCCAACCCTAACCATTACCCTAACCCATACCCTAATCCTAACCATACATTAACACTAACACGTTTCCTAACACATAACCTGACCCAAACGCTTTTCCGTACCCTCAACTGTACCCTAAAACTTACCCGTTCACTAACCCTAAGCCTAGCCCTAAACCTAACCCTAACCCCAACCCCACACCTTACCCTAAACTGTACGCTAATCCTGACACGTACACTAACACTAACAGGTGTCCTAACACATACCCTGACTCTAAAAGTTTTCCGTACCCTCACCTGTACCCTAAACCTTACTGGTTCACTAACCGTAACCCTAGCCCTAAACATAACGCTAACACCAACCCTACACCATACCCTAACCTGTACACTAATCTTGACCCGTACACCAAAATTATGCAATGCCATCACATGTACTTTGACACTAACACGTTTCTGTACACTAGTGTACCATAAAACTTACCTGTTCACTAACTCTAACCCTAGCCCTAAACTTAACGCTAACGCCAACCCTACACATTACCCTAACACGTAACCTAATCCTAACCCATACACTAACACTACACGTGCCCTAACAAGTACCCTGACTGTAACAGTTTTCCGTACACTCACCTGTACCCTAAACCATACCGTTTGCTATCCTTAACCCTAGACATAAACGTAAAGCTAACGCCATCCCTAAACCTTACCCTAACGCGTACCCAATCCTAACAGGTACAATAACACTAATTCGTGCCTTAACACTTACCCTGACCCTAACGCTTTTCCATACCCACACCTGAACCCTAAACCTTACCATTCACTAACCCTAACCCTAGGTCTAAACCTAACCCTAAACCCAACCCCAACCCTACACCTAACCCTAACATGTACCCTAATCCTAATCCTTAAACTAACACTAAGCTGTGCCCTAACACGAACCCTGACCCTAACGCGTTTCCATACGCTCACCTGTACTCTAATGTTACCTATTCGCTAACCCTAACACTAGCCCTAAACCTAAACCTAACCCCAACCCTACACCTTACCCTAACCCATACCCTAATCATAACCCATACACTAACACTAACTCGTGCCCTAACACCTACCCTAACCCTACCCCTAACCCTAACCCTAACACTAACCCTAACACTAACCCTAAACTTTACCATTTGTTAACCATAACCCTAGCCCCAAACCTAAACCTAACTACAACCCTACTCCTTACCCTAACACGTACACTAATCTTAACCAGTACACTAACACTAACCCAATACCGCACATGTACTTTGACAAAAAGACATTTCCGTATGCTCAGCTGTAACCTAAACCTTACCCGTTCACTAAACTTAACCCTACCCCTAACACTAACCATAACGCCAACCCTACCAATTACCCTAACCCGTACCCTAATCCTAACCTGTAAACCCACACTAACCCCTGCCCTAACACGTACCCTGACCCTAACAATTTTCCGTAACCTCACCTGTACCCTACACCTTACCGTTCGCTAACCCTAACCCTAGCCCTAAGCCTAGACCAAACCCCAACCGTACACCTTACCCTAACCCGTATGCTAATCCTAAGCCATACACTAACACTGACACGTGTCCTAACACATACACTAACCCTAACACTTTTCTGTACCATCACCTGTACCCTAAACCTGACATTTCGCTAACCCTAACCCTAGCCATAAAGCTAACCCTAACCCCAACCCTAAACCTTACCCAAACCGTACCCTAATTCTAACCAGTATACTAATACTAAGCCATGTCCTGACACGTACCCTGACCCTAACACTTTTCCGTACCCTCACCTGTACCCTAAACCTTACCCATTCGCTAACCCTATCCCTAGCCCTAGCCCTAGCCCTAACACCAACCCCAACCCTACCCCTTACCCTAACCCGTACCCTAATCCCAACCCATACACTAACATTAACCCATGCCCTAACACGTACCCTGACCCTAACACTTTTCCGTATCCTCTCCTGTACCTTAAATCTTACCGTTCGCTAACCCTAACCCTGGCCCTAAACATAACTCTCACACCAACCTCACAGCATACCCTAACCCGTACACTAAACTTAACCCGTACAAAAAAAACTAACCCATGCCCTCACATGTACTTTGATGGTAACACGTTTCTGTACGCTCCCATGTACCATAAACCAGACCCGTTTGCTAACTCTAACCCTAACCATAACAACAACCCTACCCATTTCCCTAACCTGTACCCTAATCCTTACCCGTACACTAACACTAATCCATGCCCTAACACGTACCGTGACCCTAACACTTTTCCATACCCACTCCTGTACCCTAAATCTTACCATTCACTAACCCTAACCCTATGTCTAAACCTAACCCTAACCCCAAACCTACACCTAACCCTAACACGTACCCTAATCCGAATCCGTACACTAACACTAACCTGTGCCCTAACATGAACCCTGACCCTAACTCGTTTCCATAAGCTCACCTGTACCCTAAATGTTACCTATTCGCTAACCCTAACCCCAACCCTACACCTAAACATAACCCCAACCCTACACCTTTCCCTAACCCATACCCTAATCCTAACCCGTACACTAACACTAACCCGTGCCCTAACACGTACCCTGACCCTAACACTTTTCCGTATCCTCTCCAGTACCCTAAATCTTACCGTTCGCTAAACCTAGCCCTTTCCCTAAACATAATGGTAACACCAACCTTGCACCGTATCCTAACCCATACACTAATCTTACCCCGTACACCAAAATGAAGCAATGCCCTCACATGTACTTTGACACTAACACGTTTCCGTACCCTCCTGTGTACCGTAAACCTTACCTGTTCGCTAACACTAACCCTAGGTCTAAGCCTAACACTATCCACAACCCTACACAAAATCCTAACCCGTACCCTAATCCTAATCCGTACAATAACACTAACCTGTGCCCTAACACCAAGCCTGACCCTAACTCGTTTCCATATGCTTACCTGTACCCTGAATATTACCTATTCGCTAACCCTAACCCTAACCCTAAACCTAACCCTAACCCCAATCCTACACCTTACCCTAATCCGTACTGTAATCCTAACCCGTACCCTAATACTAATCCGTGCCCTGACACATACATGGACCATAACACTTTTCTGTAACCTCACCTGTACCCTAAACCCTACATTTCGCCAACACTAACCCTAGCCCTAAAGCTAAATCTAACTCCAACCCTACACCTTACCCTAAGACGTACACTAATCTTAACCCGTACACTAACACTGACCCATTCCCGCAAATGTATTTTGACCCTAAAACATTTCCGTACCCTCCCCTGTAACCTAAACCTTACCCGGTCGCTAACCCTAACCCTAGCTCTAAATCTAACCCTAACGCCAACCCTACATCTTACCCTAACCCATACCCTAATCCTAAACCGTACACTAACACTAACCAGTGCCCTGAAACGTACCCTGACCCTAACACTTTTCCATACCTTCACCTGCACGCTAAACGTAATCATTAGGTAACACTAAGTATAGACTTAAACCTAACCCTAACACCAACCCTACTCCCTCTTCTAACCCGTACCCTATATTTAACCCCTACACTAACACTAACCCATGCCCTCACACGTACTTTGACACTAAAACGTCTCCATACATTCACATGTACCATAAGCCTTAACCGTTCACTAAACCTATCCCTAACCCTAACGCCAACCCTAACCATTACCCTAACCCATACCCTAATCCTAACCATACATTAACACTAACACGTTTCCTAACACATAACCTGACCCAAACGCTTTTCCGTACCCTCAACTGTACCCTAAAACTTACCCGTTCACTAACCCTAAGCCTAGCCCTAAACCTAACCCTAACCCCAACCCCACACCTTACCCTAAACTGTACGCTAATCCTGACACGTACACTAACACTAACAGGTGTCCTAACACATACCCTGACTCTAAAAGTTTTCCGTACCCTCACCTGTACCCTAAACCTTACTGGTTCACTAACCGTAACCCTAGCCCTAAACATAACGCTAACACCAACCCTACACCATACCCTAACCTGTACACTAATCTTGACCCGTACACCAAAATTATGCAATGCCATCACATGTACTTTGACACTAACACGTTTCTGTACACTAGTGTACCATAAAACTTACCTGTTCACTAACTCTAACCCTAGCCCTAAACTTAACCCTAACGCCAACCCTACACATTACCCTAACACGTAACCTAATCCTAACCCATACACTAACACTACACGTGCCCTAACAAGTACCCTGACTGTAACAGTTTTCCGTACACTCACCTGTACCCTAAACCATACCGTTTGCTATCCTTAACCCTAGACATAAACGTAAAGCTAACGCCATCCCTAAACCTTACCCTAACGCGTACCCAATCCTAACAGGTACAATAACACTAATCCGTGCCTTAACACTTACCCTGACCCTAACGCTTTTCCATACCCACACCTGAACCCTAAACCTTACCATTCACTAACCCTAACCCTAGGTCTAAACCTAACCCTAAACCCAACCCCAACCCTACACCTAACCCTAACATGTACCCTAATCCTAATCCTTAAACTAACACTAAGCTGTGCCCTAACACGAACCCTGACCCTAACGCGTTTCCATACGCTCACCTGTACTCTAATGTTACCTATTCGCTAACCCTAACACTAGCCCTAAACCTAAACCTAACCCCAACCCTACACCTTACCCTAACCCATACCCTAATCATAACCCATACACTAACACTAACTCGTGCCCTAACACCTACCCTAACCCTACCCCTAACCCTAACCCTAACACTAACCCTAACACTAACCCTAAACTTTACCATTTGTTAACCATAACCCTAGCCCCAAACCTAAACCTAACTACAACCCTACTCCTTACCCTAACACGTACACTAATCTTAACCAGTACACTAACACTAACCCAATACCGCACATGTACTTTGACAAAAAGACATTTCCGTATGCTCAGCTGTAACCTAAACCTTACCCGTTCACTAAACTTAACCCTACCCCTAACACTAACCATAACGCCAACCCTACCAATTACCCTAACCCGTACCCTAATCCTAACCTGTAAACCCACACTAACCCCTGCCCTAACACGTACCCTGACCCTAACAATTTTCCGTAACCTCACCTGTACCCTACACCTTACCGTTCGCTAACCCTAACCCTAGCCCTAAGCCTAGACCAAACCCCAACCGTACACCTTACCCTAACCCGTATGCTAATCCTAAGCCATACACTAACACTGACACGTGTCCTAACACATACACTAACCCTAACACTTTTCTGTACCATCACCTGTACCCTAAACCTGACATTTCGCTAACCCTAACCCTAGCCATAAAGCTAACCCTAACCCCAACCCTAAACCTTACCCAAACCGTACCCTAATTCTAACCAGTATACTAATACTAAGCCATGTCCTGACACGTACCCTGACCCTAACACTTTTCCGTACCCTCACCTGTACCCTAAACCTTACCCATTCGCTAACCCTATCCCTAGCCCTAGCCCTAGCCCTAACACCAACCCCAACCCTACCCCTTACCCTAACCCGTACCCTAATCCCAACCCATACACTAACATTAACCCATGCCCTAACACGTACCCTGACCCTAACACTTTTCCGTATCCTCTCCTGTACCTTAAATCTTACCGTTCGCTAACCCTAACCCTAGCCCTAAACATAACTCTCACACCAACCTCACAGCATACCCTAACCCGTACACTAAACTTAACCCGTACAAAAAAAACTAACCCATGCCCTCACATGTACTTTGATGGTAACACGTTTCTGTACACTCCCATGTACCATAAACCATACCCGTTTGCTAACTCTAACCCTAACCATAACAACAACCCTACCCATTTCCCTAACCTGTACCCTAATCCTTACCCGTACACTAACACTAATCCATGCCCTAACACGTACCGTGACCCTAACACTTTTCCATACCCACTCCTGTACCCTAAATCTTACCATTCACTAACCCTAACCCTATGTCTAAACCTAACCCTAACCCCAAACCTACACCTAACCCTAACACGTACCCTAATCCGAATCCGTACACTAACACTAACCTGTGCCCTAACATGAACCCTGACCCTAACTCGTTTCCATAAGCTCACCTGTACCCTAAATGTTACCTATTCGCTAACCCTAACCCCAACCCTACACCTAAACATAACCCCAACCCTACACCTTTCCCTAACCCATACCCTAATCCTAACCCGTACACTAACACTAACCCGTGCCCTAACACGTACCCTGACCCTAACACTTTTCCGTATCCTCTCCAGTACCCTAAATCTTACCGTTCGCTAAACCTAGCCCTTTCCCTAAACATAATGGTAACACCAACCTTGCACCGTATCCTAACCCATACACTAATCTTACCCCGTACACCAAAATGAAGCAATGCCCTCACATGTACTTTGACACTAACACGTTTCCGTACCCTCCTGTGTACCGTAAACCTTACCTGTTCGCTAACACTAACCCTAGGTCTAAGCCTAACACTATCCACAACCCTACACAAAATCCTAACCCGTACCCTAATCCTAATCCGTACAATAACACTAACCTGTGCCCTAACACCAAGCCTGACCCTAACTCGTTTCCATATGCTTACCTGTACCCTGAATATTACCTATTCGCTAACCCTAACCCTAACCCTAAACCTAACCCTAACCCCAATCCTACACCTTACCCTAATCCGTACTGTAATCCTAACCCGTACCCTAATACTAATCCGTGCCCTGACACATACATGGACCATAACACTTTTCTGTAACCTCACCTGTACCCTAAACCCTACATTTCGCCAACACTAACCCTAGCCCTAAAGCTAAATCTAACTCCAACCCTACACCTTACCCTAAGACGTACACTAATCTTAACCCGTACACTAACACTGACCCATTCCCGCAAATGTATTTTGACCCTAAAACATTTCCGTACCCTCCCCTGTAACCTAAACCTTACCCGGTCGCTAACCCTAACCCTAGCTCTAAATCTAACCCTAACGCCAACCCTACATCTTACCCTAACCCATACCCTAATCCTAAACCGTACACTAACACTAACCAGTGCCCTGAAACGTACCCTGACCCTAACACTTTTCCATACCTTCACCTGCACGCTAAACGTAATCATTAGGTAACACTAAGTATAGAGTTAAACCTAACCCTAACACCAACCCTACTCCCTCTTCTAACCCGTACCCTATATTTAACCCCTACACTAACACTAACCCATGCCCTCACACGTACTTTGACACTAAAACGTCTCCATACATTCACATGTACCATAAGCCTTAACCGTTCACTAAACCTATCCCTAACCCTAACGCCAACCCTAACCATTACCCTAACCCATACCCTAATCCTAACCATACATTAACACTAACACGTTTCCTAACACATAACCTGACCCAAACGCTTTTCCGTACCCTCAACTGTACCCTAAAACTTACCCGTTCACTAACCCTAAGCCTAGCCCTAAACCTAACCCTAACCCCAACCCCACACCTTACCCTAAACTGTACGCTAATCCTGACACGTACACTAACACTAACAGGTGTCCTAACACATACCCTGACTCTAAAAGTTTTCCGTACCCTCACCTGTACCCTAAACCTTACTGGTTCACTAACCGTAACCCTAGCCCTAAACATAACGCTAACACCAACCCTACACCATACCCTAACCTGTACACTAATCTTGACCCGTACACCAAAATTATGCAATGCCATCACATGTACTTTGACACTAACACGTTTCTGTACACTAGTGTACCATAAAACTTACCTGTTCGCTAACTCTAACCCTAGCCCTAAACTTAACCCTAACGCCAACCCTACACATTACCCTAACACGTAACCTAATCCTAACCCATACACTAACACTACACGTGCCCTAACAAGTACCCTGACTGTAACAGTTTTCCGTACACTCACCTGTACCCTAAACCATACCGTTTGCTATCCTTAACCCTAGACATAAACGTAAAGCTAACGCCATCCCTAAACCTTACCCTAACGCGTACCCAATCCTAACAGGTACAATAACACTAATCCGTGCCTTAACACTTACCCTGACTCTAACGCTTTTCCATACCCACACCTGAACCCTAAACCTTACCATTCACTAACCCTAACCCTAGGTCTAAACCTAACCCTAAACCCAACCCCAACCCTACACCTAACCATAACATGTACCCTAATCCTAATCCTTAAACTAACACTAAGCTGTGCCCTAACACGAACCCTGACCCTAACGCGTTTCCATACGCTCACCTGTACTCTAATGTTACCTATTCTCTAACCCTAACACTAGCCCTAAACCTAAACCTAACCCCAACCCTACACCTTACCCTAACCCATACCCTAATCATAACCCATACACTAACACTAACTCGTGCCCTAACACCTACCCTAACCCTACCCCTAACCCTAACCCTAACACTAACCCTAACACTAACCCTAAACTTTACCATTTGTTAACCATAACCCTAGCCACAAACCTAAACCTAACTACAACCCTACTCCTTACCCTAACACGTACACTAATCTTAACCAGTAGACTAACACTAACCCAATACCGCACATGTACTTTGACAAAAAGACATTTCCGTATGCTCAGCTGTAACCTAAACCTTACCCGTTCACTAAACTTAACCCTACCCCTAACACTAACCATAACGCCAACCCTACCAATTACCCTAACCCGTACCCTAATCCTAACCTGTAAACCCACACTAACCCCTGCCCTAACACGTACCCTGACCCTAACAATTTTCCGTAACCTCACCTGTACCCTACACCTTACCGTTCGCTAACCCTAACCCTAGCCCTAAGCCTAGACCAAACCCCAACCGTACACCTTACCCTAACCCGTATGCTAATCCTAAGCCATACACTAACACTGACACGTGTCCTAACACATACACTAACCCTAACACTTTTCTGTACCATCACCTGTACCCTAAACCTGACATTTCGCTAACCCTAACCCTAGCCATAAAGCTAACCCTAACCCCAACCCTAAACCTTACCCAAACCGTACCCTAATTCTAACCAGTATACTAATACTAAGCCATGTCCTGACACGTACCCTGACCCTAACACTTTTCCGTACCCTCACCTGTACCCTAAACCTTACCCATTCGCTAACCCTATCCCTAGCCCTAGCCCTAGCCCTAACACCAACCCCAACCCTACCCCTTACCCTAACCCGTACCCTAATCCCAACCCATACACTAACATTAACCCATGCCCTAACACGTACCCTGACCCTAACACTTTTCCGTATCCTCTCCTGTACCTTAAATCTTACCGTTCGCTAACCCTAACCCTAGCCCTAAACATAACTCTCACACCAACCTCACAGCATACCCTAACCCGTACACTAAACTTAACCCGTACAAAAAAAACTAACCCATGCCCTCACATGTACTTTGATGGTAACACGTTTCTGTACGCTCCCATGTACCATAAACCATACCCGTTTGCTAACTCTAACCCTAACCATAACAACAACCCTACCCATTTCCCTAACCTGTACCCTAATCCTTACCCGTACACTAACACTAATCCATGCCCTAACACGTACCGTGACCCTAACACTTTTCCATACCCACTCCTGTACCCTAAATCTTACCATTCACTAACCCTAACCCTATGTCTAAACCTAACCCTAACCCCAAACCTACACCTAACCCTAACACGTACCCTAATCCGAATCCGTACACTAACACTAACCTGTGCCCTAACATGAACCCTGACCCTAACTCGTTTCCATAAGCTCACCTGTACCCTAAATGTTACCTATTCGCTAACCCTAACCCCAACCCTACACCTAAACATAACCCCAACCCTACACCTTTCCCTAACCCATACCCTAATCCTAACCCGTACACTAACACTAACCCGTGCCCTAACACGTACCCTGACCCTAACACTTTTCCGTATCCTCTCCAGTACCCTAGATCTTACCGTTCGCTAAACCTAGCCCTTTCCCTAAACATAATGGTAACACCAACCTTGCACCGTATCCTAACCCATACACTAATCTTACCCCGTACACCAAAATGAAGCAATGCCCTCACATGTACTTTGACACTAACACGTTTCCGTACCCTCCTGTGTACCGTAAACCTTACCTGTTCGCTAACACTAACCCTAGGTCTAAGCCTAACACTATCCACAACCCTACACAAAATCCTAACCCGTACCCTAATCCTAATCCGTACAATAACACTAACCTGTGCCCTAACACCAAGCCTGACCCTAACTCGTTTCCATATGCTTACCTGTACCCTGAATATTACCTATTCGCTAACCCTAACCCTAACCCTAAACCTAACCCTAACCCCAATCCTACACCTTACCCTAATCCGTACTGTAATCCTAACCCGTACCCTAATACTAATCCGTGCCCTGACACTTACATGGACCATAACACTTTTCTGTAACCTCACCTGTACCCTAAACCCTACATTTCGCCAACACTATCCCTAGCCCTAAAGCTAAATCTAACTCCAACCCTACACCTTACCCTAAGACGTACACTAATCTTAACCCGTACACTAACACTGACCCATTCCCGCAAATGTATTTTGACCCTAAAACATTTCCGTACCCTCCCCTGTAACCTAAACCTTACCCGGTCGCTAACCCTAACCCTAGCCCTAAATCTAACCCTAACGCCAACCCTACATCTTACCCTAACCCATACCCTAATCCTAAACCGTACACTAACACTAACCAGTGCCCTGAAACGTACCCTGACCCTAACACTTTTCCATACCTTCACCTGCACGCTAAACGTAATCATTAGGTAACACTAAGTATAGACTTAAACCTAACCCTAACACCAACCCTACTCCCTCTTCTAACCCGTACCCTATATTTAACCCCTACACTAACACTAACCCATGCCCTCACACGTACTTTGACACTAAAACGTCTCCATACATTCACATGTACCATAAGCCTTAACCGTTCACTAAACCTATCCCTAACCCTAACGCCAACCCTAACCATTACCCTAACCCATACCCTAATCCTAACCATACATTAACACTAACACGTTTCCTAACACATAACCTGACCCAAACGCTTTTCCGTACCCTCAACTGTACCCTAAAACTTACCCGTTCACTAACCCTAAGCCTAGCCCTAAACCTAAACCTAACCCCAACCCCACACCTTACCCTAAACTGTACGCTAATCCTGACACGTACACTAACACTAACAGGTGTCCTAACACATACCCTGACTCTAAAAGTTTTCCGTACCCTCACCTGTACCCTAAACCTTACTGGTTCACTAACCGTAACCCTAGCCCTAAACATAACGCTAACACCAACCCTACACCATACCCTAACCTGTACACTAATCTTGACCCGTACACCAAAATTATGCAATGCCATCACATGTACTTTGACACTAACACGTTTCTGTACACTAGTGTACCATAAAACTTACCTGTTCGCTAACTCTAACCCTAGCCCTAAACTTAACCCTAACGCCAACCCTACACATTACCCTAACACGTAACCTAATCCTAACCCATACACTAACACTACACGTGCCCTAACAAGTACCCTGACTGTAACAGTTTTCCGTACACTCACCTGTACCCTAAACCATACCGTTTGCTATCCTTAACCCTAGACATAAACGTAAAGCTAACGCCATCCCTAAACCTTACCCTAACGCGTACCCAATCCTAACAGGTACAATAACACTAATCCGTGCCTTAACACTTACCCTGACCCTAACGCTTTTCCATACCCACACCTGAACCCTAAACCTTACCATTCACTAACCCTAACCCTAGGTCTAAACCTAACCCTAAACCCAACCCCAACCCTACACCTAACCCTAACATGTACCCTAATCCTAATCCTTAAACTAACACTAAGCTGTGCCCTAACACGAACCCTGACCCTAACGCGTTTCCATACGCTCACCTGTACTCTAATGTTACCTATTCGCTAACCCTAACACTAGCCCTAAACCTAAACCTAACCCCAACCCTACACCTTACCCTAACCCATACCCTAATCATAACCCATACACTAACACTAACTCGTGCCCTAACACCTACCCTAACCCTACCCCTAACCCTAACCCTAACACTAACCCTAACACTAACCCTAAACTTTACCATTTGTTAACCATAACCCTAGCCCCAAACCTAAACCTAACTACAACCCTACTCCTTACCCTAACACGTACACTAATCTTAACCAGTACACTAACACTAACCCAATACCGCACATGTACTTTGACAAAAAGACATTTCCGTATGCTCAGCTGTAACCTAAACCTTACCCGTTCACTAAACTTAACCCTACCCCTAACACTAACCATAACGCCAACCCTACCAATTAACCTAACCCGTACCCTAATCCTAACCTGTAAACCCACACTAACCCCTGCCCTAACACGTACCCTGACCCTAACAATTTTCCGTAACCTCACCTGTACCCTACACCTTACCGTTCGCTAACCCTAACCCTAGCCCTAAGCCTAGACCAAATCCTAACCGTACACCTTACCCTAACCCGTATGCTAATCCTAAGCCATACACTAACACTGACACGTGTCCTAACACATACACTAACCCTAACACTTTTCTGTACCATCACCTGTACCCTAAACCTGACATTTCGCTAACCCTAACCCTAGCCATAAAGCTAACCCTAACCCCAACCCTAAACCTTACCCAAACCGTACCCTAATTCTAACCAGTATACTAATACTAAGCCATGTCCTGACACGTACCCTGACCCTAACACTTTTCCGTACCCTCACCTGTACCCTAAACCTTACCCATTCGCTAACCCTATCCCTAGCCCTAGCCCTAGCCCTAACACCAACCCCAACCCTACCCCTTACCCTAACCCGTACCCTAATCCCAACCCATACACTAACATTAACCCATGCCCTAACACGTACCCTGACCCTAACACTTTTCCGTATCCTCTCCTGTACCTTAAATCTTACCGTTCGCTAACCCTAACCCTAGCCCTAAACATAACTCTCACACCAACCTCACAGCATACCCTAACCCGTACACTAAACTTAACCCGTACAAAAAAAACTAACCCATGCCCTCACATGTACTTTGATGGTAACACGTTTCTGTACGCTCCCATGTACCATAAACCATACCCGTTTGCTAACTCTAACCCTAACCATAACAACAACCCTACCCATTTCCCTAACCTGTACCCTAATCCTTACCCGTACACTAACACTAATCCATGCCCTAACACGTACCGTGACCCTAACACTTTTCCATACCCACTCCTGTACCCTAAATCTTACCATTCACTAACCCTAACCCTATGTCTAAACCTAAACCGAACCCCAAACCTACACCTAACCCTAACACGTACCCTAATCCGAATCCGTACACTAACACTAACCTGTGCCCTAACATGAACCCTGACCCTAACTCGTTTCCATAAGCTCACCTGTACCCTAAATGTTACCTATTCGCTAACCCTAACCCCAACCCTACACCTAAACATAACCCCAACCCTACACCTTTCCCTAACCCATACCCTAATCCTAACCCGTACACTAACACTAACCCGTGCCCTAACACGTACCCTGACCCTAACACTTTTCCGTATCCTCTCCAGTACCCTAGATCTTACCGTTCGCTAAACCTAGCCCTTTCCCTAAACATAATGGTAACACCAACCTTGCACCGTATCCTAACCCATACACTAATCTTACCCCGTACACCAAAATGAAGCAATGCCCTCACATGTACTTTGACACTAACACGTTTCCGTACCCTCCTGTGTACCGTAAACCTTACCTGTTCGCTAACACTAACCCTAGGTCTAAGCCTAACACTATCCACAACCCTACACAAAATCCTAACCCGTACCCTAATCCTAATCCGTACAATAACACTAACCTGTGCCCTAACACCAAGCCTGACCCTAACTCGTTTCCATATGCTTACCTGTACCCTGAATATTACCTATTCGCTAACCCTAACCCTAACCCTAAACCTAACCCTAACCCCAATCCTACACCTTACCCTAATCCGTACTGTAATCCTAACCCGTACCCTAATACTAATCCGTGCCCTGACACATACATGGACCATAACACTTTTCTGTAACCTCACCTGTACCCTAAACCCTACATTTCGCCAACACTAACCCTAGCCCTAAAGCTAAATCTAACTCCAACCCTACACCTTACCCTAAGACGTACACTAATCTTAACCCGTACACTAACACTGACCCATTCCCGCAAATGTATTTTGACCCTAAAACATTTCCGTACCCTCCCCTGTAACCTAAACCTTACCCGGTCGCTAACCCTAACCCTAGCTCTAAATCTAACCCTAACGCCAACCCTACATCTTACCCTAACCCATAGCCTAATCCTAAACCGTACACTAACACTAACCAGTGCCCTGAAACGTACCCTGACCCTAACACTTTTCCATACCTTCACCTGCACGCTAAACGTAATCATTAGGTAACACTAAGTATAGACTTAAACCTAACCCTAACACCAACCCTACTCCCTCTTCTAACCCGTACCCTATATTTAACCCCTACACTAACACTAACCCATGCCCTCACACGTACTTTGACACTAAAACGTCTCCATACATTCACATGTACCATAAGCCTTAACCGTTCACTAAACCTATCCCTAACCCTAACGCCAACCCTAACCATTACCCTAACCCATACCCTAATCCTAACCATACATTAACACTAACACGTTTCCTAACACATAACCTGACCCAAACGCTTTTCCGTACCCTCAACTGTACCCTAAAACTTACCCGTTCACTAACCCTAAGCCTAGCCCTAAACCTAAACCTAACCCCAACCCCACACCTTACCCTAAACTGTACGCTAATCCTGACACGTACACTAACACTAACAGGTGTCCTAACACATACCCTGACTCTAAAAGTTTTCCGTACCCTCACCTGTACCCTAAACCTTACTGGTTCACTAACCGTAACCCTAGCCCTAAACATAACGCTAACACCAACCCTACACCATACCCTAACCTGTACACTAATCTTGACCCGTACACCAAAATTATGCAATGCCATCACATGTACTTTGACACTAACACGTTTCTGTACACTAGTGTACCATAAAACTTACCTGTTCGCTAACTCTAACCCTAGCCCTAAACTTAACCCTAACGCCAACCCTACACATTACCCTAACACGTAACCTAATCCTAACCCATACACTAACACTACACGTGCCCTAACAAGTACCCTGACTGTAACAGTTTTCCGTACACTCACCTGTACCCTAAACCATACCGTTTGCTATCCTTAACCCTAGACATAAACGTAAAGCTAACGCCATCCCTAAACCTTACCCTAACGCGTACCCAATCCTAACAGGTACAATAACACTAATCCGTGCCTTAACACTTACCCTGACCCTAACGCTTTTCCATACCCACACCTGAACCCTAAACCTTACCATTCACTAACCCTAACCCTAGGTCTAAACCTAACCCTAAACCCAACCCCAACCCTACACCTAACCCTAACATGTACCCTAATCCTAATCCTTAAACTAACACTAAGCTGTGCCCTAACACGAACCCTGACCCTAACGCGTTTCCATACGCTCACCTGTACTCTAATGTTACCTATTCGCTAACCCTAACACTAGCCCTAAACCTAAACCTAACCCCAACCCTACACCTTACCCTAACCCATACCCTAATCATAACCCATACACTAACACTAACTCGTGCCCTAACACCTACCCTAACCCTACCCCTAACCCTAACCCTAACACTAACCCTAACACTAACCCTAAACTTTACCATTTGTTAACCATAACCCTAGCCCCAAACCTAAACCTAACTACAACCCTACTCCTTACCCTAACACGTACACTAATCTTAACCAGTACACTAACACTAACCCAATACCGCACATGTACTTTGACAAAAAGACATTTCCGTATGCTCAGCTGTAACCTAAACCTTACCCGTTCACTAAACTTAACCCTACCCCTAACACTAACCATAACGCCAACCCTACCAATTACCCTAACCCGTACCCTAATCCTAACCTGTAAACCCACACTAACCCCTGCCCTAACACGTACCCTGACCCTAACAATTTTCCGTAACCTCACCTGTACCCTACACCTTACCGTTCGCTAACCCTAACCCTAGCCCTAAGCCTAGACCAAATCCTAACCGTACACCTTACCCTAACCCGTATGCTAATCCTAAGCCATACACTAACACTGACACGTGTCCTAACACATACACTAACCCTAACACTTTTCTGTACCATCACCTGTACCCTAAACCTGACATTTCGCTAACCCTAACCCTAGCCATAAAGCTAACCCTAACCCCAACCCTAAACCTTACCCAAACCGTACCCTAATTCTAACCAGTATACTAATACTAAGCCATGTCCTGACACGTACCCTGACCCTAACACTTTTCCGTACCCTCACCTGTACCCTAAACCTTACCCATTCGCTAACCCTATCCCTAGCCCTAGCCCTAGCCCTAACACCAACCCCAACCCTACCCCTTACCCTAACCCGTACCCTAATCCCAACCCATACACTAACATTAACCCATGCCCTAACACGTACCCTGACCCTAACACTTTTCCGTATCCTCTCCTGTACCTTAAATCTTACCGTTCGCTAACCCTAACCCTAGCCCTAAACATAACTCTCACACCAACCTCACAGCATACCCTAACCCGTACACTAAACTTAACCCGTACAAAAAAAACTAACCCATGCCCTCACATGTACTTTGATGGTAACACGTTTCTGTACGCTCCCATGTACCATAAACCATACCCGTTTGCTAACTCTAACCCTAACCATAACAACAACCCTACCCATTTCCCTAACCTGTACCCTAATCCTTACCCGTACACTAACACTAATCCATGCCCTAACACGTACCGTGACCCTAACACTTTTCCATACCCACTCCTGTACCCTAAATCTTACCATTCACTAACCCTAACCCTATGTCTAAACCTAAACCGAACCCCAAACCTACACCTAACCCTAACACGTACCCTAATCCGAATCCGTACACTAACACTAACCTGTGCCCTAACATGAACCCTGACCCTAACTCGTTTCCATAAGCTCACCTGTACCCTAAATGTTACCTATTCGCTAACCCTAACCCCAACCCTACACCTAAACATAACCCCAACCCTACACCTTTCCCTAACCCATACCCTAATCCTAACCCGTACACTAACACTAACCCGTGCCCTAACACGTACCCTGACCCTAACACTTTTCCGTATCCTCTCCAGTACCCTAGATCTTACCGTTCGCTAAACCTAGCCCTTTCCCTAAACATAATGGTAACACCAACCTTGCACCGTATCCTAACCCATACACTAATCTTACCCCGTACACCAAAATGAAGCAATGCCCTCACATGTACTTTGACACTAACACGTTTCCGTACCCTCCTGTGTACCGTAAACCTTACCTGTTCGCTAACACTAACCCTAGGTCTAAGCCTAACACTATCCACAACCCTACACAAAATCCTAACCCGTACCCTAATCCTAATCCGTACAATAACACTAACCTGTGCCCTAACACCAAGCCTGACCCTAACTCGTTTCCATATGCTTACCTGTACCCTGAATATTACCTATTCGCTAACCCTAACCCTAACCCTAAACCTAACCCTAACCCCAATCCTACACCTTACCCTAATCCGTACTGTAATCCTAACCCGTACCCTAATACTAATCCGTGCCCTGACACTTACATGGACCATAACACTTTTCTGTAACCTCACCTGTACCCTAAACCCTACATTTCGCCAACACTATCCCTAGCCCTAAAGCTAAATCTAACTCCAACCCTACACCTTACCCTAAGACGTACACTAATCTTAACCCGTACACTAACACTGACCCATTCCCGCAAATGTATTTTGACCCTAAAACATTTCCGTACCCTCCCCTGTAACCTAAACCTTACCCGGTCGCTAACCCTAACCCTAGCTCTAAATCTAACCCTAACGCCAACCCTACATCTTACCCTAACCCATACCCTAATCCTAAACCGTACACTAACACTAACCAGTGCCCTGAAACGTACCCTGACCCTAACACTTTTCCATACCTTCACCTGCACGCTAAACGTAATCATTAGGTAACACTAAGTATAGACTTAAACCTAACCCTAACACCAACCCTACTCCCTCTTCTAACCCGTACCCTATATTTAACCCCTACACTAACACTAACCCATGCCCTCACACGTACTTTGACACTAAAACGTCTCCATACATTCACATGTACCATAAGCCTTAACCGTTCACTAAACCTATCCCTAACCCTAACGCCAACCCTAACCATTACCCTAACCCATACCCTAATCCTAACCATACATTAACACTAACACGTTTCCTAACACATAACCTGACCCAAACGCTTTTCCGTACCCTCAACTGTACCCTAAAACTTACCCGTTCACTAACCCTAAGCCTAGCCCTAAACCTAAACCTAACCCCAACCCCACACCTTACCCTAAACTGTACGCTAATCCTGACACGTACACTAACACTAACAGGTGTCCTAACACATACCCTGACTCTAAAAGTTTTCCGTACCCTCACCTGTACCCTAAACCTTACTGGTTCACTAACCGTAACCCTAGCCCTAAACATAACGCTAACACCAACCCTACACCATACCCTAACCTGTACACTAATCTTGACCCGTACACCAAAATTATGCAATGCCATCACATGTACTTTGACACTAACACGTTTCTGTACACTAGTGTACCATAAAACTTACCTGTTCGCTAACTCTAACCCTAGCCCTAAACTTAACCCTAACGCCAACCCTACACATTACCCTAACACGTAACCTAATCCTAACCCATACACTAACACTACACGTGCCCTAACAAGTACCCTGACTGTAACAGTTTTCCGTACACTCACCTGTACCCTAAACCATACCGTTTGCTATCCTTAACCCTAGACATAAACGTAAAGCTAACGCCATCCCTAAACCTTACCCTAACGCGTACCCAATCCTAACAGGTACAATAACACTAATCCGTGCCTTAACACTTACCCTGACCCTAACGCTTTTCCATACCCACACCTGAACCCTAAACCTTACCATTCACTAACCCTAACCCTAGGTCTAAACCTAACCCTAAACCCAACCCCAACCCTACACCTAACCCTAACATGTACCCTAATCCTAATCCTTAAACTAACACTAAGCTGTGCCCTAACACGAACCCTGACCCTAACGCGTTTCCATACGCTCACCTGTACTCTAATGTTACCTATTCGCTAACCCTAACACTAGCCCTAAACCTAAACCTAACCCCAACCCTACACCTTACCCTAACCCATACCCTAATCATAACCCATACACTAACACTAACTCGTGCCCTAACACCTACCCTAACCCTACCCCTAACCCTAACCCTAACACTAACCCTAACAATAACCCTAAACTTTACCATTTGTTAACCATAACCCTAGCCCCAAACCTAAACCTAACTACAACCCTACTCCTTACCCTAACACGTACACTAATCTTAACCAGTACACTAACACTAACCCAATACCGCACATGTACTTTGACAAAAAGACATTTCCGTATGCTCAGCTGTAACCTAAACCTTACCCGTTCACTAAACTTAACCCTACCCCTAACACTAACCATAACGCCAACCCTACCAATTAACCTAACCCGTACCCTAATCCTAACCTGTAAACCCACACTAACCCCTGCCCTAACACGTACCCTGACCCTAACAATTTTCCGTAACCTCACCTGTACCCTACACCTTACCGTTCGCTAACCCTAACCCTAGCCCTAAGCCTAGACCAAATCCTAACCGTACACCTTACCCTAACCCGTATGCTAATCCTAAGCCATACACTAACACTGACACGTGTCCTAACACATACACTAACCCTAACACTTTTCTGTACCATCACCTGTACCCTAAACCTGACATTTCGCTAACCCTAACCCTAGCCATAAAGCTAACCCTAACCCCAACCCTAAACCTTACCCAAACCGTACCCTAATTCTAACCAGTATACTAATACTAAGCCATGTCCTGACACGTACCCTGACCCTAACACTTTTCCGTACCCTCACCTGTACCCTAAACCTTACCCATTCGCTAACCCTATCCCTAGCCCTAGCCCTAGCCCTAACACCAACCCCAACCCTACCCCTTACCCTAACCCGTACCCTAATCCCAACCCATACACTAACATTAACCCATGCCCTAACACGTACCCTGACCCTAACACTTTTCCGTATCCTCTCCTGTACCTTAAATCTTACCGTTCGCTAACCCTAACCCTAGCCCTAAACATAACTCTCACACCAACCTCACAGCATACCCTAACCCGTACACTAAACTTAACCCGTACAAAAAAAACTAACCCATGCCCTCACATGTACTTTGATGGTAACACGTTTCTGTACGCTCCCATGTACCATAAACCATACCCGTTTGCTAACTCTAACCCTAACCATAACAACAACCCTACCCATTTCCCTAACCTGTACCCTAATCCTTACCCGTACACTAACACTAATCCATGCCCTAACACGTACCGTGACCCTAACACTTTTCCATACCCACTCCTGTACCCTAAATCTTACCATTCACTAACCCTAACCCTATGTCTAAACCTAAACCGAACCCCAAACCTACACCTAACCCTAACACGTACCCTAATCCGAATCCGTACACTAACACTAACCTGTGCCCTAACATGAACCCTGACCCTAACTCGTTTCCATAAGCTCACCTGTACCCTAAATGTTACCTATTCGCTAACCCTAACCCCAACCCTACACCTAAACATAACCCCAACCCTACACCTTTCCCTAACCCATACCCTAATCCTAACCCGTACACTAACACTAACCCGTGCCCTAACACGTACCCTGACCCTAACACTTTTCCGTATCCTCTCCAGTACCCTAGATCTTACCGTTCGCTAAACCTAGCCCTTTCCCTAAACATAATGGTAACACCAACCTTGCACCGTATCCTAACCCATACACTAATCTTACCCCGTACACCAAAATGAAGCAATGCCCTCACATGTACTTTGACACTAACACGTTTCCGTACCCTCCTGTGTACCGTAAACCTTACCTGTTCGCTAACACTAACCCTAGGTCTAAGCCTAACACTATCCACAACCCTACACAAAATCCTAACCCGTACCCTAATCCTAATCCGTACAATAACACTAACCTGTGCCCTAACACCAAGCCTGACCCTAACTCGTTTCCATATGCTTACCTGTACCCTGAATATTACCTATTCGCTAACCCTAACCCTAACCCTAAACCTAACCCTAACCCCAATCCTACACCTTACCCTAATCCGTACTGTAATCCTAACCCGTACCCTAATACTAATCCGTGCCCTGACACATACATGGACCATAACACTTTTCTGTAACCTCACCTGTACCCTAAACCCTACATTTCGCCAACACTAACCCTAGCCCTAAAGCTAAATCTAACTCCAACCCTACACCTTACCCTAAGACGTACACTAATCTTAACCCGTACACTAACACTGACCCATTCCCGCAAATGTATTTTGACCCTAAAACATTTCCGTACCCTCCCCTGTAACCTAAACCTTACCCGGTCGCTAACCCTAACCCTAGCTCTAAATCTAACCCTAACGCCAACCCTACATCTTACCCTAACCCATAGCCTAATCCTAAACCGTACACTAACACTAACCAGTGCCCTGAAACGTACCCTGACCCTAACACTTTTCCATACCTTCACCTGCACGCTAAACGTAATCATTAGGTAACACTAAGTATAGACTTAAACCTAACCCTAACACCAACCCTACTCCCTCTTCTAACCCGTACCCTATATTTAACCCCTACACTAACACTAACCCATGCCCTCACACGTACTTTGACACTAAAACGTCTCCATACATTCACATGTACCATAAGCCTTAACCGTTCACTAAACCTATCCCTAACCCTAACGCCAACCCTAACCATTACCCTAACCCATACCCTAATCCTAACCATACATTAACACTAACACGTTTCCTAACACATAACCTGACCCAAACGCTTTTCCGTACCCTCAACTGTACCCTAAAACTTACCCGTTCACTAACCCTAAGCCTAGCCCTAAACCTAATCCTAACCCCAACCCCAACCCCAACCCCACACCTTACCCTAAACTGTACGCTAATCCTGACACGTACACTAACACTAACAGGTGTCCTAACACATACCCTGACTCTAAAAGTTTTCCGTACCCTCACCTGTACCCTAAACCTTACTGGTTCACTAACCGTAACCCTAGCCCTAAACATAACGCTAACACCAACCCTACACCATACCCTAACCTGTACACTAATCTTGACCCGTACACCAAAATTATGCAATGCCATCACATGTACTTTGACACTAACACGTTTCTGTACACTAGTGTACCATAAAACTTACCTGTTCGCTAACTCTAACCCTAGCCCTAAACTTAACCCTAACGCCAACCCTACACATTACCCTAACACGTAACCTAATCCTAACCCATACACTAACACTACACGTGCCCTAACAAGTACCCTGACTGTAACAGTTTTCCGTACACTCACCTGTACCCTAAACCATACCGTTTGCTATCCTTAACCCTAGACATAAACGTAAAGCTAACGCCATCCCTAAACCTTACCCTAACGCGTACCCAATCCTAACAGGTACAATAACACTAATCCGTGCCTTAACACTTACCCTGACCCTAACGCTTTTCCATACCCACACCTGAACCCTAAACCTTACCATTCACTAACCCTAACCCTAGGTCTAAACCTAACCCTAAACCCAACCCCAACCCTACACCTAACCCTAACATGTACCCTAATCCTAATCCTTAAACTAACACTAAGCTGTGCCCTAACACGAACCCTGACACTAACGCGTTTCCATACGCTCACCTGTACTCTAATGTTACCTATTCGCTAACCCTAACACTAGCCCTAAACCTAAACCTAACCCCAACCCTACACCTTACCCTAACCCATACCCTAATCATAACCCATACACTAACACTAACTCGTGCCCTAACACCTACCCTAACCCTACCCCTAACCCTAACCCTAACACTAACCCTAACACTAACCCTAAACTTTACCATTTGTTAACCATAACCCTAGCCCCAAACCTAAACCTAACTACAACCCTACTCCTTACCCTAACACGTACACTAATCTTAACCAGTACACTAACACTAACCCAATACCGCACATGTACTTTGACAAAAAGACATTTCCGTATGCTCAGCTGTAACCTAAACCTTACCCGTTCACTAAACTTAACCCTACCCCTAACACTAACCATAACGCCAACCCTACCAATTACCCTAACCCGTACCCTAATCCTAACCTGTAAACCCACACTAACCCCTGCCCTAACACGTACCCTGACCCTAACAATTTTCCGTAACCTCACCTGTACCCTACAACTTACCGTTCGCTAACCCTAACCCTAGCCCTAAGCCTAGACCAAACCCCAACCGTACACCTTACCCTAACCCGTATGCTAATCCTAAGCCATACACTAACACTGACACGTGTCCTAACACATACACTAACCCTAACACTTTTCTGTACCATCACCTGTACCCTAAACCGGACATTTCGCTAACCCTAACCCTAGCCATAAAGCTAACCCTAACCCCAACCCTAAACCTTACCCAAACCGTACCCTAATTCTAACCAGTATACTAATACTAAGCCATGTCCTGACACGTACCCTGACCCTAACACTTTTCCGTACCCTCACCTGTACCCTAAACCTTACCCATTCGCTAACCCTATCCCTAGCCCTAGCCCTAGCCCTAACACCAACCCCAACCCTACCCCTTACCCTAACCCGTACCCTAATCCCAACCCATACACTAACATTAACCCATGCCCTAACACGTACCCTGACCCTAACACTTTTCCGTATCCTCTCCTGTACCTTAAATCTTACCGTTCGCTAACCCTAACCCTAGCCCTAAACATAACTCTCACACCAAGCTCACAGCATACCCTAACCCGTACACTAAACTTAACCCGTACAAAAAAAACTAACCCATGCCCTCACATGTACTTTGATGGTAACACGTTTCTGTACGCTCCCATGTACCATAAACCATACCCGTTTGCTAACTCTAACCCTAACCATAACAACAACCCTACCCATTTCCCTAACCTGTACCCTAATCCTTACCCGTACACTAACACTAATCCATGCCCTAACACGTACCGTGACCCTAACACTTTTCCATACCCACTCCTGTACCCTAAATCTTACCATTCACTAACCCTAACCCTATGTCTAAACCTAACCCTAACCCCAAACCTACACCTAACCCTAACACGTACCCTAATCCGAATCCGTACACTAACACTAACCTGTGCCCTAACATGAACCCTGACCCTAACTCGTTTCCATAAGCTCACCTGTACCCTAAATGTTACCTATTCGCTAACCCTAACCCCAACCCTACACCTAAACATAACCCCAACCCTACACCTTTCCCTAACCCATACCCTAATCCTAACCCGTACACTAACACTAACCCGTGCCCTAACACGTACCCTGACCCTAACACTTTTCCGTATCCTCTCCAGTACCCTAAATCTTACCGTTCGCTAAACCTAGCCCTTTCCCTAAACATAATGGTAACACCAACCTTGCACCGTATCCTAACCCATACACTAATCTTACCCCGTACACCAAAATGAAGCAATGCCCTCACATGTACTTTGACACTAACACGTTTCCGTACCCTCCTGTGTACCGTAAACCTTACCTGTTCGCTAACACTAACCCTAGGTCTAAGCCTAACACTATCCACAACCCTACACAAAATCCTAACCCGTACCCTAATCCTAATCCGTACAATAACACTAACCTGTGCCCTAACACCAAGCCTGACCCTAACTCGTTTCCATATGCTTACCTGTACCCTGAATATTACCTATTCGCTAACCCTAACCCTAACCCTAAACCTAACCCTAACCCCAATCCTACACCTTACCCTAATCCGTACTGTAATCCTAACCCGTACCCTAATACTAATCCGTGCCCTGACACATACATGGACCATAACACTTTTCTGTAACCTCACCTGTACCCTAAACCCTACATTTCGCCAACACTAACCCTAGCCCTAAAGCTAAATCTAACTCCAACCCTACACCTTACCCTAAGACGTACACTAATCTTAACCCGTACACTAACACTGACCCATTCCCGCAAATGTATTTTGACCCTAAAACATTTCCGTACCCTCCCCTGTAACCTAAACCTTACCCGGTCGCTAACCCTAACCCTAGCTCTAAATCTAACCCTAACGCCAACCCTACATCTTACCCTAACCCATACCCTAATCCTAAACCGTACACTAACACTAACCAGTGCCCTGAAACGTACCCTGACCCTAACACTTTTCCATACCTTCACCTGCACGCTAAACGTAATCATTAGGTAACACTAAGTATAGACTTAAACCTAACCCTAACACCAACCCTACTCCCTCTTCTAACCCGTACCCTATATTTAACCCCTACACTAACACTAACCCATGCCCTCACACGTACTTTGACACTAAAACGTCTCCATACATTCACATGTACCATAAGCCTTAACCGTTCACTAAACCTATCCCTAACCCTAACGCCAACCCTAACCATTACCCTAACCCATACCCTAATCCTAACCATACATTAACACTAACACGTTTCCTAACACATAACCTGACCCAAACGCTTTTCCGTACCCTCAACTGTACCCTAAAACTTACCCGTTCACTAACCCTAAGCCTAGCCCTAAACCTAACCCTAACCCCAACCCCACACCTTACCCTAAACTGTACGCTAATCCTGACACGTACACTAACACTAACAGGTGTCCTAACACATACCCTGACTCTAAAAGTTTTCCGTACCCTCACCTGTACCCTAAACCTTACTGGTTCACTAACCGTAACCCTAGCCCTAAACATAACGCTAACACCAACCCTACACCATACCCTAACCTGTACACTAATCTTGACCCGTACACCAAAATTATGCAATGCCATCACATGTACTTTGACACTAACACGTTTCTGTACACTAGTGTACCATAAAACTTACCTGTTCGCTAACTCTAACCCTAGCCCTAAACTTAACCCTAACGCCAACCCTACACATTACCCTAACACGTAACCTAATCCTAACCCATACACTAACACTACACGTGCCCTAACAAGTACCCTGACTGTAACAGTTTTCCGTACACTCACCTGTACCCTAAACCATACCGTTTGCTATCCTTAACCCTAGACATAAACGTAAAGCTAACGCCATCCCTAAACCTTACCCTAACGCGTACCCAATCCTAACAGGTACAATAACACTAATCCGTGCCTTAACACTTACCCTGACCCTAACGCTTTTCCATACCCACAACTGAACCCTAAACCTTACCATTCACTAACCCTAACCCTAGGTCTAAACCTAACCCTAAACCCAACCCCAACCCTACACCTAACCCTAACATGTACCCTAATCCTAATCCTTAAACTAACACTAAGCTGTGCCCTAACACGAACCCTGACCCTAACGCGTTTCCATACGCTCACCTGTACTCTAATGTTACCTATTCGCTAACCCTAACACTAGCCCTAAACCTAAACCTAACCCCAACCCTACACCTTACCCTAACCCATACCCTAATCATAACCCATACACTAACACTAACTCGTGCCCTAACACCTACCCTAACCCTAACCCTAACACTAACCCTAACACTAACCCTAAACTTTACCATTTGTTAACCATAACCCTAGCCCCAAACCTAAACCTAACTACAACCCTACTCCTTACCCTAACACGTACACTAATCTTAACCAGTACACTAACACTAACCCAATACCGCACATGTACTTTGACAAAAAGACATTTCCGTATGCTCAGCTGTAACCTAAACCTTACCCGTTCACTAAACTTAACCCTACCCCTAACACTAACCATAACGCCAACCCTACCAATTACCCTAACCCGTACCCTAATCCTAACCTGTAAACCCACACTAACCCCTGCCCTAACACGTACCCTGACCCTAACAATTTTCCGTAACCTCACCTGTACCCTACACCTTACCGTTCGCTAACCCTAACCCTAGCCCTAAGCGTAGACCAAACCCCAACCGTACACCTTACCCTAACCCGTATGCTAATCCTAAGCCATACACTAACACTGACACGTGTCCTAACACATACACTAACCCTAACACTTTTCTGTACCATCACCTGTACCCTAAACCTGACATTTCGCTAACCCTAACCCTAGCCATAAAGCTAACCCTAACCCCAACCCTAAACCTTACCCAAACCGTACCCTAATTCTAACCAGTATACTAATACTAAGCCATGTCCTGACACGTACCCTGACCCTAACACTTTTCCGTACCCTCACCTGTACCCTAAACCTTACCCATTCGCTAACCCTATCCCTAGCCCTAGCCCTAGCCCTAACACCAACCCCAACCCTACCCCTTACCCTAACCCGTACCCTAATCCCAGCCCATACACTAACATTAACCCATGCCCTAACACGTACCCTGACCCTAACACTTTTCCGTATCCTCTCCTGTACCTTAAATCTTACCGTTCGCTAACCCTAACCCTAGCCCTAAACATAACTCTCACACCAACCTCACAGCATACCCTAACCCGTACACTAAACTTAACCCGTACAAAAAAAACTAACCCATGCCCTCACATGTACTTTGATGGTAACACGTTTCTGTACGCTCCCATGTACCATAAACCATACCCGTTTGCTAACTCTAACCCTAACCATAACAACAACCCTACCCATTTCCCTAACCTGTACCCTAATCCTTACCCGTACACTAACACTAATCCATGCCCTAACACGTACCGTGACCCTAACACTTTTCCATACCCACTCCTGTACCCTAAATCTTACCATTCACTAACCCTAACCCTATGTCTAAACCTAACCCTAACCCCAAACCTACACCTAACCCTAACACGTACCCTAATCCGAATCCGTACACTAACACTAACCTGTGCCCTAACATGAACCCTGACCCTAACTCGTTTCCATAAGCTCACCTGTACCCTAAATGTTACCTATTCGCTAACCCTAACCCCAACCCTACACCTAAACATAACCCCAACCCTACACCTTTCCCTAACCCATACCCTAATCCTAACCCGTACACTAACACTAACCCATGCCCTAACACGTACCCTGACCCTAACACTTTTCCGTATCCTCTCCAGTACCCTAGATCTTACCGTTCGCTAAACCTAGCCCTTTCCCTAAACATAATGGTAACACCAACCTTGCACCGTATCCTAACCCATACACTAATCTTACCCCGTACACCAAAATGAAGCAATGCCCTCACATGTACTTTGACACTAACACGTTTCCGTACCCTCCTGTGTACCGTAAACCTTACCTGTTCGCTAACACTAACCCTAGGTCTAAGCCTAACACTATCGACAACCCTACACAAAATCCTAACCCGTACCCTAATCCTAATCCGTACAATAACACTAACCTGTGCCCTAACACCAAGCCTGACCCTAACTCGTTTCCATATGCTTACCTGTACCCTGAATATTACCTATTCGCTAACCCTAACCCTAACCCTAAACCTAACCCTAACCCCAAACCTACACCTTACCCTAATCCGTACTGTAATCCTAACCCGTACCCTAATACTAATCCGTGCCCTGACACATACATGGACCATAACACTTTTCTGTAACCTCACCTGTACCCTAAACCCTACATTTCGCCAACACTAACCCTAGCCCTAAAGCTAAATCTAACTCCAACCCTACACCTTACCCTAAGACGTACACTAATCTTAACCCGTACACTAACACTGACCCATTCCCGCAAATGTATTTTGACCCTAAAACATTTCCGTACCCTCCCCTGTAACCTAAACCTTACCCGGTCGCTAACCCTAACCCTAGCTCTAAATCTAACCGTAACGCCAACCCTACATCTTACCCTAACCCATACCCTAATCCTAAACCGTACACTAACACTAACCAGTGCCCTGAAACGTACCCTGACCCTAACACTTTTCCATACCTTCACCTGCACGCTAAACGTAATCATTAGGTAACACTAAGTATAGACTTAAACCTAACCCTAACACCAACCCTACTCCCTCTTCTAACCCGTACCCTATATTTAACCCCTACACTAACACTAACCCATGCCCTCACACGTACTTTGACACTAAAACGTCTCCATACATTCACATGTACCATAAGCCTTAACCGTTCACTAAACCTATCCCTAACCCTAACGCCAACCCTAACCATTACCCTAACCCATACCCTAATCCTAACCATACATTAACACTAACACGTTTCCTAACACATAACCTGACCCAAACGCTTTTCCGTACCCTCAACTGTACCCTAAAACTTACCCGTTCACTAACCCTAAGCCTAGCCCTAAACCTAACCCTAACCCCAACCCCACACCTTACCCTAAACTGTACGCTAATCCTGACACGTACACTAACACTAACAGGTGTCCTAACACATACCCTGACTCTAAAAGTTTTCCGTACCCTCACCTGTACCCTAAACCTTACTGGTTCACTAACCGTAACCCTAGCCCTAAACATAACGCTAACACCAACCCTACACCATACCCTAACCTGTACACTAATCTTGACCCGTACACCAAAATTATGCAATGCCATCACATGTACTTTGACACTAACACGTTTCTGTACACTAGTGTACCATAAAACTTACCTGTTCGCTAACTCTAACCCTAGCCCTAAACTTAACCCTAACGCCAACCCTACACATTACCCTAACACGTAACCTAATCCTAACCCATACACTAACACTACACGTGCCCTAACAAGTACCCTGACTGTAACAGTTTTCCGTACACTCACCTGTACCCTAAACCATACCGTTTGCTATCCTTAACCCTAGACATAAACGTAAAGCTAACGCCATCCCTAAACCTTACCCTAACGCGTACCCAATCCTACAAGGTACAATAACACTAATCCGTGCCTTAACACTTACCCTGACCCTAACGCTTTTCCATACCCACACCTGAACCCTAAACCTTACCATTCACTAACCCTAACCCTAGGTCTAAACCTAACCCTAAACCCAACCCCAACCCTACACCTAACCCTAACATGTACCCTAATCCTAATCCTTAAACTAACACTAAGCTGTGCCCTAACACGAACCCTGACCCTAACGCGTTTCCATACGCTCACCTGTACTCTAATGTTACCTATTCGCTAACCCTAACACTAGCCCTAAACCTAAACCTAACCCCAACCCTACACCTTACCCTAACCCATACCCTAATCATAACCCATACACTAACACTAACTCGTGCCCTAACACCTACCCTAACCCTAACCCTAACACTAACCCTAACACTAACCCTAAACTTTACCATTTGTTAACCATAACCCTAGCCCCAAACCTAAACCTAACTACAACCCTACTCCTTACCCTAACACGTACACTAATCTTAACCAGTACACTAACACTAACCCAATACCGCACATGTACTTTGACAAAAAGACATTTCCGTATGCTCAGCTGTAACCTAAACCTTACCCGTTCACTAAACTTAACCCTACCCCTAACACTAACCATAACGCCAACCCTACCAATTACCCTAACTCGTACCCTAATCCTAACCTGTAAACCCACACTAACCCCTGCCCTAACACGTACCCTGACCCTAACAATTTTCCGTAACCTCACCTGTACCCTACACCTTACCGTTCGCTAACCCTAACCCTAGCCCTAAGCCTAGACCAAACCCCAACCGTACACCTTACCCTAACCCGTATGCTAATCCTAAGCCATACACTAACACTGACACGTGTCCTAACACATACACTAACCCTAACACTTTTCTGTACCATCACCTGTACCCTAAACCTGACATTTCGCTAACCTTAACCCTAGCCATAAAGCTAACCCTAACCCCAACCCTAAACCTTACCCAAACCGTACCCTAATTCTAACCAGTATACTAATACTAAGCCATGTCCTGACACGTACCCTGACCCTAACACTTTTCCGTACCCTCACCTGTACCCTAAACCTTACCCATTCGCTAACCCTATCCCTAGCCCTAGCCCTAGCCCTAACACCAACCCCAACCCTACCCCTTACCCTAACCCGTACCCTAATCCCAGCCCATACACTAACATTAACCCATGCCCTAACACGTACCCTGACCCTAACACTTTTCCGTATCCTCTCCTGTACCTTAAATCTTACCGTTCGCTAACCCTAACCCTAGCCCTAAACATAACTCTCACACCAACCTCACAGCATACCCTAACCCGTACACTAAACTTAACCCGTACAAAAAAAACTAACCCATGCCCTCACATGTACTTTGATGGTAACACGTTTCTGTACGCTCCCATGTACCATAAACCATACCCGTTTGCTAACTCTAACCCTAACCATAACAACAACCCTACCCATTTCCCTAACCTGTACCCTAATCCTTACCCGTACACTAACACTAATCCATGCCCTAACACGTACCGTGACCCTAACACTTTTCCATACCCACTCCTGTACCCTAAATCTTACCATTCACTAACCCTAACCCTATGTCTAAAGCTAACCCTAACCCCAAACCTACACCTAACCCTAACACGTACCCTAATCCGAATCCGTACACTAACACTAACCTGTGCCCTAACATGAACCCTGACCCTAACTCGTTTCCATAAGCTCACCTGTACCCTAAATGTTACCTATTCGCTAACCCTAACCCCAACCCTACACCTAAACATAACCCCAACCCTACACCTTTCCCTAACCCATACCCTAATCCTAACCCGTACACTAACACTAACCCATGCCCTAACACGTACCCTGACCCTAACACTTTTCCGTATCCTCTCCAGTACCCTAGATCTTACCGTTCGCTAAACCTAGCCCTTTCCCTAAACATAATGGTAACACCAACCTTGCACCGTATCCTAACCCATACACTAATCTTACCCCGTACACCAAAATGAAGCAATGCCCTCACATGTACTTTGACACTAACACGTTTCCGTACCCTCCTGTGTACCGTAAACCTTACCTGTTCGCTAACACTAACCCTAGGTCTAAGCCTAACACTATCCACAACCCTACACAAAATCCTAACCCGTACCCTAATCCTAATCCGTACAATAACACTAACCTGTGCCCTAACACCAAGCCTGACCCTAACTCGTTTCCATATGCTTACCTGTACCCTGAATATTACCTATTCGCTAACCCTAACCCTAACCCTAAACCTAACCCTAACCCCAAACCTACACCTTACCCTAATCCGTACTGTAATCCTAACCCGTACCCTAATACTAATCCGTGCCCTGACACATACATGGACCATAACACTTTTCTGTAACCTCACCTGTACCCTAAACCCTACATTTCGCCAACACTAACCCTAGCCCTAAAGCTAAATCTAACTCCAACCCTACACCTTACCCTAAGACGTACACTAATCTTAACCCGTACACTAACACTGACCCATTCCCGCAAATGTATTTTGACCCTAAAACATTTCCGTACCCTCCCCTGTAACCTAAACCTTACCCGGTCGCTAACCCTAACCCTAGCTCTAAATCTAACCCTAACGCCAACCCTACATCTTACCCTAACCCATACCCTAATCCTAAACCGTACACTAACACTAACCAGTGCCCTGAAACGTACCCTGACCCTAACACTTTTCCATACCTTCACCTGCACGCTAAACGTAATCATTAGGTAACACTAAGTATAGACTTAAACCTAACCCTAACACCAACCCTACTCCCTCTTCTAACCCGTACCCTATATTTAACCCCTACACTAACACTAACCCATGCCCTCACACGTACTTTGACACTAAAACGTCTCCATACATTCACATGTACCATAAGCCTTAACCGTTCACTAAACCTATCCCTAACCCTAACGCCAACCCTAACCATTACCCTAACCCATACCCTAATCCTAACCATACATTAACACTAACACGTTTCCTAACACATAACCTGACCCAAACGCTTTTCCGTACCCTCAACTGTACCCTAAAACTTACCCGTTCACTAACCCTAAGCCTAGCCCTAAACCTAACCCTAACCCCAACCCCACACCTTACCCTAAACTGTACGCTAATCCTGACACGTACACTAACACTAACAGGTGTCCTAACACATACCCTGACTCTAAAAGTTTTCCGTACCCTCACCTGTACCCTAAACCTTACTGGTTCACTAACCGTAACCCTAGCCCTAAACATAACGCTAACACCAACCCTACACCATACCCTAACCTGTACACTAATCTTGACCCGTACACCAAAATTATGCAATGCCATCACATGTACTTTGACACTAACACGTTTCTGTACACTAGTGTACCATAAAACTTACCTGTTCGCTAACTTTAACCCTAGCCCTAAACTTAACCCTAACGCCAACCCTACACATTACCCTAACACGTAACCTAATCCTAACCCATACACTAACACTACACGTGCCCTAACAAGTACCCTGACTGTAACAGTTTTCCGTACACTCACCTGTACCCTAAACCATACCGTTTGCTATCCTTAACCCTAGACATAAACGTAAAGCTAACGCCATCCCTAAACCTTACCCTAACGCGTACCCAATCCTAACAGGTACAATAACACTAATCCGTGCCTTAACACTTACCCTGACCCTAACGCTTTTCCATACCCACACCTGAACCCTAAACCTTACCATTCACTAACCCTAACCCTAGGTCTAAACCTAACCCTAAACCCAACCCCAACCTTACACCTAACCCTAACATGTACCCTAATCCTAATCCTTAAACTAACACTAAGCTGTGCCCTAACACGAACCCTGACCCTAACGCGTTTCCATACGCTCACCTGTACTCTAATGTTACCTATTCGCTAACCCTAACACTAGCCCTAAACCTAAACCTAACTACAACCCTACACCTTACCCTAACCCATACCCTAATCATAACCCATACACTAACACTAACTCGTGCCCTAACACCTACCCTAACCCTAACCCTAACACTAACCCTAACACTAACCCTAAACTTTACCATTTGTTAACCATAACCCTAGCCCCAAACCTAAACCTAACTACAACCCTACTCCTTACCCTAACACGTACACTAATCTTAACCAGTACACTAACACTAACCCAATACCGCACATGTACTTTGACAAAAAGACATTTCCGTATGCTCAGCTGTAACCTAAACCTTACCCGTTCACTAAACTTAACCCTACCCCTAACACTAACCATAACACCAACCCTACCAATTACCCTAACCCGTACCCTAATCCTAACCTGTAAACCCACACTAACCCCTGCCCTAACACGTACCCTGACCCTAACAATTTTCCGTAACCTCACCTGTACCCTACACCTTACCGTTCGCTAACCCTAACCCTAGCCCTAAGCCTAGACCAAACCCCAACCGTACACCTTACCCTAACCCGTATGCTAATCCTAAGCCATACACTAACACTGACACGTGTCCTAACACATACACTAACCCTAACACTTTTCTGTACCATCACCTGTACCCTAAACCTGACATTTCGCTAACCCTAACCCTAGCCATAAAGCTAACCCTAACCCCAACCCTAAACCTTACCCAAACCGTACCCTAATTCTAACCAGTATACTAATACTAAGCCATGTCCTGACACGTACCCTGACCCTAACACTTTTCCGTACCCTCACCTGTACCCTAAACCTTACCCATTCGCTAACCCTATCCCTATCCCTAGCCCTAGCCCTAACACCAACCCCAACCCTACCCCTTACCCTAACCCGTACCCTAATCCCAACCCATACACTAACATTAACCCATGCCCTAACACGTACCCTGACCCTAACACTTTTCCGTATCCTCTCCTGTACCTTAAATCTTACCGTTCGCTAACCCTAACCCTAGCCCTAAACATAACTCTCACACCAACCTCACAGCATACCCTAACCCGTACACTAAACTTAACCCGTACAAAAAAAACTAACCCATGCCCTCACATGTACTTTGATGGTAACACGTTTCTGTACGCTCCCATGTACCATAAACCATACCCGTTTGCTAACTCTAACCCTAACCATAACAACAACCCTACCCATTTCCCTAACCTGTACCCTAATCCTTACCCGTACACTAACACTAATCCATGCCCTAACACGTACCGTGACCCTAACACTTTTCCATACCCACTCCTGTACCCTAAATCTTACCATTCACTAACCCTAACCCTATGTCTAAACCTAACCCTAACCCCAAACCTACACCTAACCCTAACACGTACCCTAATCCGAATCCGTACACTAACACTAACCTGTGCCCTAACATGAACCCTGACCCTAACTCGTTTCCATAAGCTCACCTGTACCCTAAATGTTACCTATTCGCTAACCCTAACCCCAACCCTACACCTAAACATAACCCCAACCCTACACCTTTCCCTAACCCATACCCTAATCCTAACCCGTACACTAACACTAACCCGTGCCCTAACACGTACCCTGACCCTAACACTTTTCCGTATCCTCTCCAGTACCCTAGATCTTACCGTTCGCTAAACCTAGCCCTTTCCCTAAACATAATGGTAACACCAACCTTGCACCGTATCCTAACCCATACACTAATCTTACCCCGTACACCAAAATGAAGCAATGCCCTCACATGTACTTTGACACTAACACGTTTCCGTACCCTCCTGTGTACCGTAAACCTTACCTGTTCGCTAACACTAACCCTAGGTCTAAGCCTAACACTATCCACAACCCTACACAAAATCCTAACCCGTACCCTAATCCTAATCCGTACAATAACACTAACCTGTGCCCTAACACCAAGCCTGACCCTAACTCGTTTCCATATGCTTACCTGTACCCTGAATATTACCTATTCGCTAACCCTAACCCTAACCCTAAACCTAACCCTAACCCCAATCCTACACCTTACCCTAATCCGTACTGTAATCCTAACCCGTACCCTAATACTAATCCGTGCCCTGACACATACATGGACCATAACACTTTTCTGTAACCTCACCTGTACCCTAAACCCTACATTTCGCCAACACTAACCCTAGCCCTAAAGCTAAATCTAACTCCAACCCTACACCTTACCCTAAGACGTACACTAATCTTAACCCGTACACTAACACTGACCCATTCCCGCAAATGTATTTTGACCCTAAAACATTTCCGTACCCTCCCCTGTAACCTAAACCTTACCCGGTCGCTAACCCTAACCCTAGCTCTAAATCTAACCCTAACGCCAACCCTACATCTTACCCTAACCCATAGCCTAATCCTAAACCGTACACTAACACTAACCAGTGCCCTGAAACGTACCCTGACCCTAACACTTTTCCATACCTTCACCTGCACGCTAAACGTAATCATTAGGTAACACTAAGTATAGACTTAAACCTAACCCTAACACCAACCCTACTCCCTCTTCTAACCCGTACCCTATATTTAACCCCTACACTAACACTAACCCATGCCCTCACACGTACTTTGACACTAAAACGTCTCCATACATTCACATGTACCATAAGCCTTAACCGTTCACTAAACCTATCCCTAACCCTAACGCCAACCCTAACCATTACCCTAACCCATACCCTAATCCTAACCATACATTAACACTAACACGTTTCCTAACACATAACCTGACCCAAACGCTTTTCCGTACCCTCAACTGTACCCTAAAACTTACCCGTTCACTAACCCTAAGCCTAGCCCTAAACCTAACCCTAACCCCAACCCCACACCTTACCCTAAACTGTACGCTAATCCTGACACGTACACTAACACTAACAGGTGTCCTAACACATACCCTGACTCTAAAAGTTTTCCGTACCCTCACCTGTACCCTAAACCTTACTGGTTCACTAACCGTAACCCTAGCCCTAAACATAACGCTAACACCAACCCTACACCATACCCTAACCTGTACACTAATCTTGACCCGTACACCAAAATTATGCAATGCCATCACATGTACTTTGACACTAACACGTTTCTGTACACTAGTGTACCATAAAACTTACCTGTTCGCTAACTCTAACCCTAGCCCTAAACTTAACCCTAACGCCAACCCTACACATTACCCTAACACGTAACCTAATCCTAACCCATACACTAACACTACACGTGCCCTAACAAGTACCCTGACTGTAACAGTTTTCCGTACACTCACCTGTACCCTAAACCATACCGTTTGCTATCCTTAACCCTAGACATAAACGTAAAGCTAACGCCATCCCTAAACCTTACCCTAACGCGTACCCAATCCTAACAGGTACAATAACACTAATCCGTGCCTTAACACTTACCCTGACCCTAACGCTTTTCCATACCCACACCTGAACCCTAAACCTTACCATTCACTAACGCTAACCCTAGGTCTAAACCTGACCCTAAACCCAACCCCAACCCTACACCTAACCCTAACATGTACCCTAATCCTAATCCTTAAACTAACACTAAGCTGTGCCCTAACACGAACCCTGACCCTAACGCGTTTCCATACGCTCACCTGTACTCTAATGTTACCTATTCGCTAACCCTAACACTAGCCCTAAACCTAAACCTAACCCCAACCCTACACCTTACCCTAACCCATACCCTAATCATAACCCATACACTAACACTAACTCGTGCCCTAACACCTACCCTAACCCTACCCCTAACCCTAACCCTAACACTAACCCTAACACTAACCCTAAACTTTACCATTTGTTAACCATAACCCTAGCCCCAAACCTAAACCTAACTACAACCCTACTCCTTACCCTAACACGTACACTAATCTTAACCAGTACACTAACACTAACCCAATACCGCACATGTACTTTGACAAAAAGACATTTCCGTATGCTCAGCTGTAACCTAAACCTTACCCGTTCACTAAACTTAACCCTACCCCTAACACTAACCATAACGCCAACCCTACCAATTACCCTAACCCGTACCCTAATCCTAACCTGTAAACCCACACTAACCCCTGCCCTAACACGTACCCTGACCCTAACAATTTTCCGTAACCTCACCTGTACCCTACACCTTACCGTTCGCTAACCCTAACCCTAGCCCTAAGCCTAGACCAAACCCCAACCGTACACCTTACCCTAACCCGTATGCTAATCCTAAGCCATACACTAACACTGACACGTGTCCTAACACATACACTAACCCTAACACTTTTCTGTACCATCACCTGTACCCTAAACCTGACATTTCGCTAACCCTAACCCTAGCCATAAAGCTAACCCTAACCCCAACCCTAAACCTTACCCAAACCGTACCCTAATTCTAACCAGTATACTAATACTAAGCCATGTCCTGACACGTACCCTGACCCTAACACTTTTCCGTACCCTCACCTGTACCCTAAACCTTACCCATTCGCTAACCCTATCCCTAGCCCTAGCCCTAGCCCTAACACCAACCCCAACCCTACCCCTTACCCTAACCCGTACCCTAATCCCAACCCATACACTAACATTAACCCATGCCCTAACACGTACCCTGACCCTAACACTTTTCCGTATCCTCTCCTGTACCTTAAATTTTACCGTTCGCTAACCCTAACCCTAGCCCTAAACATAACTCTCACACCAACCTCACAGCATACCCTAACCCGTACACTAAACTTAACCCGTACAAAAAAAACTAACCCATGCCCTCACATGTACTTTGATGGTAACACGTTTCTGTACGCTCCCATGTACCATAAACCATACCCGTTTGCTAACTCTAACCCTAACCATAAGAACAACCCTACCCATTTCCCTAACCTGTACCCTAATCCTTACCCGTACACTAACACTAATCCATGCCCTAACACGTACCGTGACCCTAACACTTTTCCATACCCACTGCTGTACCCTAAATCTTACCATTCACTAACCCTAACCCTATGTCTAAACCTAACCCTAACCCCAAACCTACACTTAACCCTAACACGTACCCGAATCCGAATCCGTACACTAACACTAACCTGTGCCCTAACATGAACCCTGACCCTAACTCGTTTCCATAAGCTCACCTGTACCCTAAATGTTACCTATTCGCTAACCCTAACCCCAACCCTACACCTAAACATAACCCCAACCCTACACCTTTCCCTAACCCATACCCTAATCCTAACCCGTACACTAACACTAACCCGTGCCCTAACACGTACCCTGACCCTAACACTTTTCCGTATCCTCTCCAGTACCCTAAATCTTACCGTTCGCTAAACCTAGCCCTTTCCCTAAACATAATGGTAACACCAACCTTGCACCGTATCCTAACCCATACACTAATCTTACCCCGTACACCAAAATGAAGCAATGCCCTCACATGTACTTTGACACTAACACGTTTCCGTACCCTCCTGTGTACCGTAAACCTTACCTGTTCGCTAACACTAACCCTAGGTCTAAGCCTAACACTATCCACAACCCTACACAAAATCCTAACCCGTACCCTAATCCTAATCCGTACAATAACACTAACCTGTGCCCTAACACCAAGCCTGACCCTAACTCGTTTCCATATGCTTACCTGTACCCTGAATATTACCTATTCGCTAACCCTAACCCTAACCCTAAACCTAACCCTAACCCCAATCCTACACCTTACCCTAATCCGTACTGTAATCCTAACCCGTACCCTAATACTAATCCGTGCCCTGACACATACATGGACCATAACACTTTTCTGTAACCTCACCTGTACCCTAAACCCTACATTTCGCCAACACTAACCCTAGCCCTAAAGCTAAATCTAACTCCAACCCTACACCTTACCCTAAGACGTACACTAATCTTAACCCGTACACTAACACTGACCCATTCCCGGAAATGTATTTTGACCCTAAAACATTTCCGTACCCTCCCCTGTAACCTAAACCTTACCCGGTCGCTAACCCTAACCCTAGCTCTAAATCTAACCCTAACGCCAACCCTACATCTTACCCTAACCCATACCCTAATCCTAAACCGTACACTAACACTAACCAGTGCCCTGAAACGTACCCTGACCCTAACACTTTTCCATACCTTCACCTGCACGCTAAACGTAATCATTAGGTAACACTAAGTATAGACTTAAACCTAACCCTAACACCAACCCTACTCCCTCTTCTAACCCGTACCCTATATTTAACCCCTACACTAACACTAACCCATGCCCTCACACGTACTTTGACACTAAAACGTCTCCATACATTCACATGTACCATAAGCCTTAACCGTTCACTAAACCTATCCCTAACCCTAACGCCAACCCTAACCATTACCCTAACCCATACCCTAATCCTAACCATACATTAACACTAACACGTTTCCTAACACATAACCTGACCCAAACGCTTTTCCGTACCCTCAACTGTACCCTAAAACTTACCCGTTCACTAACCCTAAGCCTAGCCCTAAACCTAACCCTAACCCCAACCCCACACCTTACCCTAAACTGTACGCTAATCCTGACACGTACACTAACACTAACAGGTGTCCTAACACATACCCTGACTCTAAAAGTTTTCCGTACCCTCACCTGTACCCTAAACCTTACTGGTTCACTAACCGTAACCCTAGCCCTAAACATAACGCTAACACCAACCCTACACCATACCCTAACCTGTACACTAATCTTGACCCGTACACCAAAATTATGCAATGCCATCACATGTACATTGACACTAACACGTTTTTGTACACTAGTGTACCATAAAACTTACCTGTTCGCTAACTCTAACCCTAGCCCTAAACTTAACCCTAACGCCAACCCTACACATTACCCTAACACGTAACCTAATCCTAACCCATACACTAACACTACACGTGCCCTAACAAGTACCCTGACTGTAACAGTTTTCCGTACACTCACCTGTACCCTAAACCATACCGTTTGCTATCCTTAAACCTAGACATAAACGTAAAGCTAACGCCATCCCTAAACCTTACCCTAACGCGTACCCAATCCTAACAGGTACAATAACACTAATCCGTGCCTTAACACTTACCCTGACCCTAACGCTTTTCCATACCCACACCTGAACCCTAAACCTTACCATTCACTAACCCTAACCCTAGGTCTAAACCTAACCCTAAACCCAACCCCAACCCTACACCTAACCCTAACATGTACCCTAATCCTAATCCTTAAACTAACACTAAGCTGTGCCCTAACACGAACCCTGACCCTAACGCGTTTCCATACGCTCACCTGTACTCTAATGTTACCTATTCGCTAACCCTAACACTAGCCCTAAACCTAAACCTAACTACAACCCTACTCCTTACCCTAACACGTACACTAATCTTAACCAGTACACTAACACTAACCCAATACCGCACATGTACTTTGACAAAAAGACATTTCCGTATGCTCAGCTGTAACCTAAACCTTACCCGTTCACTAAACTTAACCCTACCCCTAACACTAACCATAACGCCAACCCTACCAATTACCCTAACCCGTACCCTAATCCTAACCTGTAAACCCACACTAACCCCTGCCCTAACACGTACCCTGACCCTAACAATTTTCCGTAACCTCACCTGTACCCTACACCTTACCGTTCGCTAACCCTAACCCTAGCCCTAAGCCTAGACCAAACCCCAACCGTACACCTTACCCTAACCCGTATGCTAATCCTAAGCCATACACTAACACTGACACGTGTCCTAACACATACACTAACCCTAACACTTTTCTGTACCATCACCTGTACCCTAAACCTGACATTTCGCTAACCCTAACCCTAGCCATAAAGCTAACCCTAACCCCAACCCTAAACCTTACCCAAACCGTACCCTAATTCTAACCAGTATACTAATACTAAGCCATGTCCTGACACGTACTCTGACCCTAACACTTTTCCGTACCCTCACCTGTACCCTAAACCTTACCCATTCGCTAACCCTATCCCTAGCCCTAGCCCTAGCCCTAACACCAACCCCAACCCTACCCCTTACCCTAACCCGTACCCTAATCCCAACCCATACACTAACATTAACCCATGCCCTAACACGTACCCTGACCCTAACACTTTTCCGTATCCTCTCCTGTACCTTAAATCTTACCGTTCGCTAACCCTAACCCTAGCCCTAAACATAACTCTCACACCAACCTCACAGCATACCCTAACCCGTACACTAAACTTAACCCGTACAAAAAAAACTAACCCATGCCCTCACATGTACTTTGATGGTAACACGTTTCTGTACGCTCCCATGTACCATAAACCATACCCGTTTGCTAACTCTAACCCTAACCATAACAACAACCCTACCCATTTCCCTAACCTGTACCCTAATCCTTACCCGTACACTAACACTAATCCATGCCCTAACACATACCGTGACCCTAACACTTTTCCATAACCACTCCTGTACCCTAAATCTTACCATTCACTAACCCTAACCCTATGTCTAAACCTAACCCGAACCCCAAACCTACACCTAACCCTAACACGTACCCTAATCCGAATCCGTACACTAACACTAACCTGTGCCCTAACATGAACCCTGACCCTAACTCGTTTCCATAAGCTCACCTGTACCCTAAATGTTACCTATTCGCTAACCCTAACCCCAACCCTACACCTAAACATAACCCCAACCCTACACCTTTCCCTAACCCATACCCTAATCCTAACCCGTACACTAACACTAACCCGTGCCCTAACACGTACCCTGACCCTAACACTTTTCCGTATCCTCTCCAGTACCCTAAATCTTACCGTTCGCTAAACCTAGCCCTTTCCCTAAACATAATGGTAACACCAACCTTGCACTGTATCCTAACCCATACACTAATCTTACCCCGTACACCAAAATGAAGCAATGCCCTCACATGTATTTTGACACTAACACGTTTCCGTACCCTCCTTTGTACCGTAAACCTTACCTGTTCGCTAACACTAACCCTAGGTCTAAGCCTAACACTATCCACAACCCTACACAAAATCCTAACCCGTACCCTAACCCTAATCCGTACAATAACACTAACCTGTGCCCTAACACCAAGCCTGACCCTAACTCGTTTCCATATGCTTACCTGTACCCTGAATATTACCTATTCGCTAACCCTAACCCTAACCCTAAACCTAACCCTAACCCCAATCCTACACCTTACCCTAATCCGTACTGTAATCCTAACCCATACCCTAATACTAATCCGTGCCCTGACACATACATGGACCATAACACTTTTCTGTAACCTCACCTGTACCCTAAACCCTACATTTCGCCAACACTAACCCTAGCCCTAAAGCTAAATCTAACTCCAACCCTACACCTTACCCTAAGACGTACACTAATCTTAACCCGTACACTAACACTGACCCATTCCCGCAAATGTATTTTGACCCTAAAACATTTCCGTACCCTCCCCTGTAACCTAAACCTTACCCGGTCGCTAACCCTAACCCTAGCTCTAAATCTAACCCTAACGCCAACCCTACATCTTACCCTAACGCATACCCTAATCCTAAACCGTACACTAACACTAACCAGTGCCCTGAAACGTACCCTGACCCTAACACTTTTCCATACCTTCACCTGCACGCTAAACGTAATCATTAGGTAACACTAAGTATAGACTTAAACCTAACCCTAACACCAACCCTACTCCCTCTTCTAACCCGTACCCTATATTTAACCCCTACACTAACACTAACCCATGCCCTCACACGTACTTTGACACTAAAACGTCTCCATACATTCACATGTACCATAAGCCTTAACCGTTCACTAAACCTATCCCTAACCCTAACGCCAACCCTAACCATTACCCTAACCCATACCCTAATCCTAACCATACATTAACACTAACACGTTTCCTAACACATAACCTGACCCAAACGCTTTTCCGTACCCTCAACTGTACCCTAAAACTTACCCGTTCACTAACCCTAAGCCTAGCCCTAAACCTAACCCTAACCCCAACCCCACACCTTACCCTAAACTGTACGCTAATCCTGACACGTACACTAACACTAACAGGTGTCCTAACACATACCCTGACTCTAAAAGTTTTCCGTACCCTCACCTGTACCCTAAACCTTACTGGTTCACTAACCGTAACCCTAGCCCTAAACATAACGCTAACACCAACCCTACACCATACCCTAACCTGTACACTAATCTTGACCCGTACACCAAAATTATGCAATGCCATCACATGTACTTTGACACTAACACGTTTCTGTACACTAGTGTACCATAAAACTTACCTGTTCGCTAACTCTAACCCTAGCCCTAAACTTAACCCTAACGCCAACCCTACACATTACCCTAACACGTAACCTAATCCTAACCCATACACTAACACTACACGTGCCCTAACAAGTACCCTGACTGTAACAGTTTTCCGTACACTCACCTGTACCCTAAACCATACCGTTTGCTATCCTTAACCCTAGACATAAACGTAAAGCTAACGCCATCCCTAAACCTTACCCTAACGCGTACCCAATCCTAACAGGTACAATAACACTAATCCGTGCCTTAACACTTACCCTGACCCTAACGTTTTTCCATACCCACACCTGAACCCTAAACCTTACCATTCACTAACCCTAACCCTAGGTCTAAACCTAACCCTAAACCCAACCCCAACCCTACACCTAACCCTAACATATACCCTAATCCTAATCCTTAAACTAACACTAAGCTGTGCCCTAACACGAACCCTGACCCTAACGCGTTTCCATACGCTCACCTGTACTCTAATGTTACCTATTCGCTAACCCTAACACTAGCCCTAAACCTAAACCTAACCCCAACCCTACACCTTACCCTAACCCATACCCTAATCATAACCCATACACTAACACTAACTCGTGCCCTAACACCTACCCTAACCCTACCCCTAACCCTAACCCTAACACTAACCCTAACACTAACCCTAAACTTTACCATTTGTTAACCATAACCCTAGCCCCAAACCTAAACCTAACTACAACCCTACTCCTTACCCTAACACGTACACTAATCTTAACCAGTACACTAACACTAACCCAATACCGCACATGTACTTTGACAAAAAGACATTTCCGTATGCTCAGCTGTAACCTAAACCTTACCCGTTCACTGAACTTAACCCTACCCCTAACACTAACCATAACACCAACCCTAACAATAACCCTAACCCGTACCCTAATCCTAACCTGTAAACCCACACTAACCCCTGCCCTAACACATACCCTGACCCTAACAATTTTCCGTAACCTCACCTGTACCCTACACCTTACCGTTCGCTAACCCTAACCCTAGCCCTAAGCCTAGACCAAACCCCAACCGTACACCTTACCCTAACCCGTATGCTAATCCTAAGCCATACACTAACACTGACACGTGTCCTAACACATACACTAACCCTAACACTTTTCTGTACCATCACCTGTACCCTAAACCTGACATTTCGCTAACCCTAACCCTAGCCATAAAGCTAACCCTAACCCCAACCCTAAACCTTACCCAAACCGTACCCTAATTCTAACCAGTATACTAATACTAAGCCATGTCCTGACACGTACCCTGACCCTAACACTTTTCCGTACCCTCACCTGTACCCTAAACCTTACCCATTCGCTAACCCTATCCCTAGCCCTAGCCCTAGCCCTAACACCAACCCCAACCCTACCCCTTACCCTAACCCGTACCCTAATCCCAACCCATACACTAACATTAACCCATGCCCTAACACGTACCCTGACCCTAACACTTTTCCGTATCCTCTCCTGTACCTTAAATCTTACCGTTCGCTAACCCTAACCCTAGCCCTAAACATAACTCTCACACCAACCTCACAGCATACCCTAACCCGTACACTAAACTTAACCCGTACAAAAAAAACTAACCCATGCCCTCACATGTACTTTGATGGTAACACGTTTCTGTACACTCCCATGTACCATAAACCATACCCGTTTGCTAACTCTAACCCTAACCATAAGAACAACCCTACCCATTTCCCTAACCTGTACCCTAATCCTTACCCGTACACTAACACTAATCCATGCCCTAACACGTACCGTGACCCTAACACTTTTCCATACCCACTCCTGTACCCTAAATCTTACCATTCACTAACACTAACCCTATGTCTAAACCTAACCCTAACCCCAAACCTACACTTAACCCTAACACGTACCGTAATCCGAATCCGTACACTAACACTAACCTGTGCCCTAACATGAACCCTGACCCTAACTCGTTTCCATAAGCTCACCTGTACCCTAAATGTTACCTATTCGCTAACCCTAACCCCAACCCTACACCTAAACATAACCCCAACCCTACACCTTTCCCTAACCCATACCCTAATCCTAACCCGTACACTAACACTAACCCGTGCCCTAACACGTACCCTGACCCTAACACTTTTCCGTATCCTCTCCAGTACCCTAAATCTTACCGTTCGCTAAACCTAGCCCTTTCCCTAAACATAATGGTAACACCAACCTTGCACCGTATCCTAACCCATACACTAATCTTACCCCGTACACCAAAATGAAGCAATGCCCTCACATGTACTTTGACACTAACACGTTTCCGTACCCTCCTGTGTACCGTAAACCTTACCTGTTCGCTAACACTAACCCTAGGTCTAAGCCTAACACTATCTACAACCCTACACAAAATCCTAACACGTACCCTAATCCTAATCCGTACAATAACACTCTCCTGTGCCCTAACACCAAGCCTGACCCTAACTCGTTTCCATATGCTTACCTGTACCCTGAATATTACCTATTCGCTAACCCTAAACCTAACCCTAACCCCAATCCTACACCTTACCCTAATCCGTACTGTAATCCTAACCCGTACCCTAATACTAATCCGTGCCCTGACACATACATGGACCATAACACTTTTCTGTAACCTCACCTGTACCCTAAACCCTACATTTCGCCAACACTAACCCTAGCCCTAAAGCTAAATCTAACTCCAACCCTACACCTTACCCTAAGACGTACACTAATCTTAACCCGTACACTAACACTGACCCATTCCCGCAAATGTATTTTGACCCTAAAACATTTCCGTACCCTCCCCTGTAACCTAAACCTTACCCGGTCGCTAACCCTAACCCTAGCTCTAAATCTAACCCTAACGCCAACCCTACATCTTACCCTAACCCATACCCTAATCCTAAACCGTACACTAACACTAACCAGTGCCCTGAAACGTACCCTGACCCTAACACTTTTCCATACCTTCACCTGCACGCTAAACGTAATCATTAGGTAACACTAAGTATAGACTTAAACCTAACCCTAACACCAACCCTACTCCCTCTTCTAACCCGTACCCTATATTTAACCCCTACACTAACACTAACCCATGCCCTCACACGTACTTTGACACTAAAACGTCTCCATACATTCACATGTACCATAAGCCTTAACCGTTCACTAAACCTATCCCTAACCCTAACGCCAACCCTAACCATTACCCTAACCCATACCCTAATCCTAACCATACATTAACACTAACACGTTTCCTAACACATAACCTGACCCAAACGCTTTTCCGTACCCTCAACTGTACCCTAAAACTTACCCGTTCACTAACCCTAAGCCTAGCCCTAAACCTAACCCTAACCCCAACCCCACACCTTACCCTAAACTGTACGCTAATCCTGACACGTACACTAACACTAACAGGTGTCCTAACACATACCCTGACTCTAAAAGTTTTCCGTACCCTCACCTGTACCCTAAACCTTACTGGTTCACTAACCGTAACCCTAGCCCTAAACATAACGCTAACACCAACCCTACACCATACCCTAACCTGTACACTAATCTTGACCCGTACACCAAAATTATGCAATGCCATCACATGTACTTTGACACTAACACGTTTCTGTACACTAGTGTACCATAAAACTTACCTGTTCGCTAACTCTAACCCTAGCCCTAAACTTAACCCTAACGCCAACCCTACACATTACCCTAACACGTAACCTAATCCTAACCCATACACTAACACTACACGTGCCCTAACAAGTACCCTGACTGTAACAGTTTTCCGTACACTCACCTGTACCCTAAACCATACCGTTTGCTATCCTTAACCCTAGACATAAACGTAAAGCTAACGCCATCCCTAAACCTTACCCTAACGCGTACCCAATCCTAACAGGTACAATAACACTAATCCGTGCCTTAACACTTACCCTGACCCTAACGCTTTTCCATACCCACACCTGAACCCTAAACCTTACCATTCACTAACCCTAACCCTAGGTCTAAACCTAACCCTAAACCCAACCCCAACCCTACACCTAACCCTAACATGTACCCTAATCCTAATCCTTAAACTAACACTAAGCTGTGCCCTAACACGAACCCTGACCCTAACGCGTTTCCATACGCTCACCTGTACTCTAATGTTACCTATTCGCTAACCCTAACACTAGCCCTAAACCTAAACCTAACCCCAACCCTACACCTTACCCTAACCCATACCCTAATCATAACCCATACACTAACACTAACCCGTGCCCTAACACCTACCCTAACCCTACCCCTAACCCTAACCCTAACACTAACCCTAACACTAACCCTAAACTTTACCATTTGTTAACCATAACCCTAGCCCCAAACCTAAACCTAACTACAACCCTACTCCTTACCCTAACACGTACACTAATCTTAACCAGTACACTAACACTAACCCAATACCGCACATGTACTTTGACAAAAAGACATTTCCGTATGCTCAGCTGTAACCTAAACCTTACCCGTTCACTAAACTTAACCCTACCCCTAACACTAACCATAACGCCAACCCTACCAATTACCCTAACCCGTACCCTAATCCTAACCTGTAAACCCACACTAACCCCTGCCCTAACACGTACCCTGAACCTAACAATTTTCCGTAACCTCACCTGTACCCTACACCTTACCGTTCGCTAACCCTAACCCTAGCCCTAAGCCTAGACCAAACCCCAACCGTACACCTTACCCTAACCCGTATGCTAATCCTAAGCCATACACTAACACTGACACGTGTCCTAACACATACACTAACCCTAACACTTTTCTGTACCATCACCTGTACCCTAAACCTGACATTTCGCTAACCCTAACCCTAGCCATAAAACTAACCCTAACCCCAACCCTAAACCTTACCCAAACCGTACCCTAATTCTAACCAGTATACTAATACTAAGCCATGTCCTGACACGTACCCTGACCCTAACACTTTTCCGTACCCTCACCTGTACCCTAAACCTTACCCATTCGCTAACCCTATCCCTAGACCTAGCCCTAGCCCTAACACCAACCCCAACCCTACCCCTTACCCTAACCCGTACCCTAATCCCAACCCATACACTAACATTAACCCATGCCCTAACACGTACCCTGACCCTAACACTTTTCCGTATCCTCTCCTGTACCTTAAATCTTACCGTTCGCTAACCCTAACCCTAGCCCTAAACATAACTCTCACACCAACCTCACAGCATACCCTAACCCGTACACTAAACTTAACCCGTACAAAAAAAAATAACCCATGCCCTCACATGTACTTTGATGGTAACACGTTTCTGTATGCTCCCATGTACCATAAACCATACCCGTTTGCTAACTCTAACCCTAACCATAACAACAACCCTACCCATTTCCCTAACCTGTACCCTAATCCTTACCCGTACACTAACACTAATCCATGCCCTAACACGTACCGTGACCCTAACACTTTTCCATACCCACTCCTGTACCCTAAATCTTACCATTCACTAACCCTAACCCTATGTCTAAACCTAACCCGAACCCCAAACCTACACTTAACCCTAACACGTACCCTAATCCGAATCCGTACACTAACACTAACCTGTGCCCTAACATGAACCCTGACCCTAACTCGTTTCCATAAGCTCACCTGTACCCTAAATGTTACCTATTCGCTAACCCTAACCCCAACCCTACACCTAAACATAACCCCAACCCTACACCTTTCCCTAACCCATACCCTAATCCTAACCCGTACACTAACACTAACCCGTGCCCTAACACGTACCCTGACCCTAACACTTTTCCGTATCCTCTCCAGTACCCTAAATCTTACCGTTCGCTAAACCTAGCCCTTTCCCTAAACATAATGGTAACACCAACCTTGCACCGTATCCTAACCCATACACTAATCTTACCCCGTACACCAAAATGAAGCAATGCCCTCACATGTACTTTGACACTAACACGTTTCCGTACCCTCCTGTGTACCGTAAACCTTACCTGTTCGCTAACACTAACCCTAGGTCTAAGCCTAACACTATCCACAACCCTACACAAAATCCTAACCCGTACCTTAATCCTAATCCGTACAATAACACTAACCTGTGCCCTAACACCAAGCCTGACCCTAACTCGTTTCCATATGCTTACCTGTACCCTGAATATTACCTATTCGCTAACCCTAACCCTAACCCTAAACCTAACCCTAACCCCAATCCTACACCTTACCCTAATCCGTACTGTAATCCTAACCCGTACCCTAATACTAATCCGTGCCCTGACACATACATGGACCATAACACTTTTCTGTAACCTCACCTGTACCCTAAACCCTACATTTCGCCAACACTAACCCTAGCCCTAAAGCTAAATCTAACTCCAACCCTACACCTTACCCTAAGACGTACACTAATCTTAACCCGTACACTAACACTGACCCATTCCCGCAAATGTATTTTGACCCTAAAACATTTCCGTACCCTCCCCTGTAACCTAAACCTTACCCGGTCGCTAACCCTAACCCTAGCTCTAAATCTAACCCTAAAGCCAACCCTACATCTTACCCTAACCCATACCCTAATCCTAAACCGTACACTAACACTAACCAGTGCCCTGAAACGTACCCTGACCCTAACACTTTTCCATACCTTCACCTGCACGCTAAACGTAATCATTAGGTAACACTAAGTATAGACTTAAACCTAACCCTAACACCAACCCTACTCCCTCTTCTAACCCGTACCCTATATTTAACCCCTACACTAACACTAACCCATGCCCTCACACGTACTTTGACACTAAAACGTCTCCATACATTCACATGTACCATAAGCCTTAACCGTTCACTAAACCTATCCCTAACCCTAACGCCAACCCTAACCATTACCCTAACCCATACCCTAATCCTAACCATACATTAACACTAACACGTTTCCTAACACATAACCTGACCCAAACGCTTTTCCGTACCCTCAACTGTACCCTAAAACTTACCCGTTCACTAACCCTAAGCCTAGCCCTAAACCTAACCCTAACCCCAACCCCACACCTTACCCTAAACTGTACGCTAATCCTGACACGTACACTAACACTAACAGGTGTCCTAACACATACCCTGACTCTAAAAGTTTTCCGTACCCTCACCTGTACCCTAAACCTTACTGGTTCACTAACCGTAACCCTAGCCCTAAACATAACGCTAACACCAACCCTACACCATACCCTAACCTGTACACTAATCTTGACCCGTACACCAAAATTATGCAATGCCATCACATGTACTTTGACACTAACACGTTTCTGTACACTAGTGTACCATAAAACTTACCTGTTCGCTAACTCTAACCCTAGCCCTAAACTTAACCCTAACGCCAACCCTACACATTACCCTAACACGTAACCTAATCCTAACCCATACACTAACACTACACGTGCCCTAACAAGTACCCTGACTGTAACAGTTTTCCGTACACTCACCTGTACCCTAAACCATACCGTTTGCTATCCTTAACCCTAGACATAAACGTAAAGCTAACGCCATCCCTAAACCTTACCCTAACGCGTACCCAATCCTAACAGGTACAATAACACTAATCCGTGCCTTAACACTTACCCTGACCCTAACGCTTTTCCATACCCACACCTGAACCCTAAACCTTACCATTCACTAACCCTAACCCTAGGTCTAAACCTAACCCTAAACCCAACCCCAACCCTACACCTAACCCTAACATGTACCCTAATCCTAATCCTTAAACTAACACTAAGCTGTGCCCTAACACGAACCCTGACCCTAACGCGTTTCCATACGCTCACCTGTACTCTAATGTTACCTATTCGCTAACCCTAACACTAGCCCTAAACCTAAACCTAACCCCAACCCTACACCTTACCCTAACCCATACCCTAATCATAACCCATACACTAACACTAACTCGTGCCCTAACACCTACCCTAACCCTACCCCTAACACTAACCCTAACACTAACCCTAACACTAACCCTAAACTTTACCATTTGTTAACCATAACCCTAGCCCCAAACCTAAACCTAACTACAACCCTACTCCTTACCCTAACACGTACACTAATCTTAACCAGTACAGTAACACTAACCCAATACCGCACATGTACTTTGACAAAAAGACATTTCCGTATGCTCAGCTGTAACCTAAACCTTACCCGTTCACTAAACTTAACCCTACCCCTAACACTAACCATAACGCCAACCCTACCAATTACTCTAACCCGTACCCTAATCCTAACCTGTAAACCCACACTAACCCCTGCCCTAACACGTACCCTGACCCTAACAATTTTCCGTAACCTCACCTGTACCCTACACCTTACCGTTCGCTAACCCTAACCCTAGCCCTAAGCCTAGACCAAACCCCAACCGTACACCTTACCCTAACCCGTATGCTAATCCTAAGCCATACACTAACACTGACACGTGTCCTAACACATACACTAACCCTAACACTTTTCTGTACCATCACCTGTACCCTAAACCTGACATTTCGCTAACCCTAACCCTAGCCATAAAACTAACCCTAACCCCAACCCTAAACCTTACCCAAACCGTACCCTAATTCTAACCAGTATACTAATACTAAGCCATGTCCTGACACGTACCCTGACCCTAACACTTTTCCGTACCCTCACCTGTACCCTAAACCTTACCCATTCGCTAACCCTATCCCTAGCCCTAGCCCTAGCCCTAACACCAACCCCAACCCTACCCCTTACCCTAACCCGTACCCTAATCCCAACCCATACACTAACATTAACCCATGCCCTAACACGTACCCTGACCCTAACACTTTTCCGTATCCTCTCCTGTACCTTAAATCTTACCGTTCGCTAACCCTAACCCTAGCCCTAAACATAACTCTCACACCAACCTCACAGCATACCCTAACCCGTACACTAAACTTAACCCATACAAAAAAAACTAACCCATGCCCTCACATGTACTTTGATGGTAACACGTTTCTGTACGCTCCCATGTACCATAAACCATACCCGTTTGCTAACTCTAACCCTAACCATAACAACAACCCTACCCATTTCCCTAACCTGTACCCTAATCCTTACCCGTACACTAACACTAATCCATGCCCTAACACGTACCGTGACACTAACACTTTTCCATACCCACTCCTGTACCCTAAATCTTACCATTCACTAACCCTAACCCTATGTCTAAACCTAACCCGAACCCCAAACCTACACCTAACCCTAACACGTACCCTAATCCGAATCCGTACACTAACACTAACCTGTGCCCTAACATGAACCCTGACCCTAACTCATTTCCATAAGCTCACCTGTACCCTAAATGTTACCTATTCGCTAACCCTAACCCCAACCCTACACCTAAACATAACCCCAACCCTACACCTTTCCCTAACCCATACCCTAATCCTAACCCATACACTAACACTAACCCGTGCCCTAACACGTACCCTGACCCTAACACTTTTCCGTATCCTCTCCAGTACCCTAAATCTTACCGTTTGCTAAACCTAGCCCTTTCCCTAAACATAATGGTAACACCAACCTTGCACCGTATCCTAACCCATACACTAATCTTACCCCGTACACCAAAATGAAGCAATGCCCTCACATGTACTTTGACACTAACACGTTTCCGTACCCTCCTGTGTACCGTAAACCTTACCTGTTCGCTAACACTAACCCTAGGTCTAAGCCTAACACTATCCACAACCCTACACAAAATCCTAACCCGTACCCTAATCCTAATCCGTACAATAACACTAACCTGTGCCCTAACACCAAGCCTGACCCTAACTCGTTTCCATATGCTTACCTGTACCCTGAATATTACCTATTCGCTAACCCTAACCCTAACCCTAAACCTAACCCTAACCCCAATCCTACACCTTACCCTAATCCGTACTGTAATCCTAACCCGTACCCTAATACTAATCCGTGCCCTGACATATACATGGACCATAACACTTTTCTGTAACCTCACCTGTACCCTAAACCCTACATTTCGCCAACACTAACCCTAGCCCTAAAGCTAAATCTAACTCCAACCCTACACCTTACCCTAAGACGTACACTAATCTTAACCCGTACACTAACACTGACCCATTCCCGCAAATGTATTTTGACCCTAAAACATTTCCGTACCCTCCCCTGTAACCTAAACCTTACCCGGTCGCTAACCCTAACCCTAGCTCTAAATCTAACCCTAACGCCAACCCTACATCTTACCCTAACCCATACCCTAATCCTAAACCGTACACTAACACTAACCAGTGCCCTGAAACGTACCCTGACCCTAACACTTTTCCATACCTTCACCTGCACGCTAAACGTAATCATTAGGTAACACTAAGTATAGACTTAAACCTAACCCTAACACCAACCCTACTCCCTCTTCTAACCCGTACCCTATATTTAACCCCTACACTAACACTAACCCATGCCCTCACACGTACTTTGACACTAAAACGTCTCCATACATTCACATGTACCATAAGCCTTAACCGTTCACTAAACCTATCCCTAACCCTAACGCCAACCCTAACCATTACCCTAACCCATACCCTAATCCTAACCATACATTAACACTAACACGTTTCCTAACACATAACCTGACCCAAACGCTTTTCCGTACCCTCAACTGTACCCTAAAACTTACCCGTTCACTAACCCTAAGCCTAGCCCTAAACCTAACCCTAACCCCAACCCCACACCTTACCCTAAACTGTACGCTAATCCTGACACGTACACTAACACTAACAGGTGTCCTAACACATACCCTGACTCTAAAAGTTTTCCGTACCCTCACCTGTACCCTAAACCTTACTGGTTCACTAACCGTAACCCTAGCCCTAAACATAACGCTAACACCAACCCTACACCATACCCTAACCTGTACACTAATCTTGACCCGTACACCAAAATTATGCAATGCCATCACATGTACTTTGACACTAACACGTTTCTGTACACTAGTGTACCATAAAACTTACCTGTTCGCTAACTCTAACCCTAGCCCTAAACTTAACCCTAACGCCAACCCTACACATTACCCTAACACGTAACCTAATCCTAACCCATACACTAACACTACACGTGCCCTAACAAGTACCCTGACTGTAACAGTTTTCCGTACACTCACCTGTACCCTAAACCATACCGTTTGCTATCCTTAACCCTAGACATAAACGTAAAGCTAACGCCATCCCTAAACCTTACCCTAACGCGTACCCAATCCTAACAGGTACAATAACACTAATCCGTGCCTTAACACTTACCCTGACCCTAACGCTTTTCCATACCCACACCTGAACCCTAAACCTTACCATTCACTAACCCTAACCCTAGGTCTAAACCTAACCCTAAACCCAACCCCAACCCTACACCTAACCCTAACATGTACCCTAATCCTAATCCTTAAACTAACACTAAGCTGTGCCCTAACACGAACCCTGACCCTAACGCGTTTCCATACGCTCACCTGTACTCTAATGTTACCTATTCGCTAACCCTAACACTAGCCCTAAACCTAAACCTAACCCCAACCCTACACCTTACCCTAACCCATACCCTAATCATAACCCATACACTAACACTAACTCGTGCCCTAACACCTACCCTAACCCTACCCCTAACCCTAACCCTAACACTAACCCTAACACTAACCCTAAACTTTACCATTTGTTAACCATAACCCTAGCCCCAAACCTAAACCTAACTACAACCCTACTCCTTACCCTAACACGTACACTAATCTTAACCAGTACACTAACACTAACCCAATACCGCACATGTACTTTGACAAAAAGACATTTCCGTATGCTCAGCTGTAACCTAAACCTTACCCGTTCACTAAACTTAACCCTACCCCTAACACTAACCATAACGCCAACCCTACCAATTACCCTAACCCGTACCCTAATCCTAACCTGTAAACCCACACTAACCCCTGCCCTAACACGTACCCTGACCCTAACAATTTTCCGTAACCTCACCTGTACCCTACACCTTACCGTTCGCTAACCCTAACCCTAGCCCTAAGCCTAGACCAAACCCCAACCGTACACCTTACCCTAACCCGTATGCTAATCCTAAGCCATACACTAACACTGACACGTGTCCTAACACATACACTAACCCTAACACTTTTCTGTACCATCACCTGTACCCTAAACCTGACATTTCGCTAACCCTAACCCTAGCCATAAAGCTAACCCTAACCCCAACCCTAAACCTTACCCAAACCGTACCCTAATTCTAACCAGTATACTAATACTAAGCCATGTCCTGACACGTACCCTGACCCTAACACTTTTCCGTACCCTCACCTGTACCCTAAACCTTACCCATTCGCTAACCCTATCCCTAGCCCTAGCCCTAGCCCTAACACCAACCCCAACCCTACCCCTTACCCTAACCCGTACCCTAATCCCAACCCATAGACAAACATTAACCCATACCCTAACACGTACCCTGACCCTAACACTTTTCCGTATCCTCTCCTGTACCTTAAATCTTACCGTTCGCTAACCCTAACCCTAGCCCTAAACATAACTCTCACACCAACCTCACAGCATACCCTAACCCGTACACTAAACTTAACCCGTACAAAAAAAACTAACCCATGCCCTCACATGTACTTTGATGGTAACACGTTTCTGTACGCTCCCATGTACCATAAACCATACCCGTTTGCTAACTCTAACCCTAACCATAACAACAACCCTACCCATTTCCCTAACCTGTACCCTAATCCTTACCCGTACACTAACACTAATCCATGCCCTAACACGTACCGTGACCCTAACACTTTTCCATACCCACTCCTGTACCCTAAATCTTACCATTCACTAACCCTAACCCTATGTCTAAAGCTAACCCTAACCCCAAACCTACACCTAACCCTAACACGTACCCTAATCCGAATCCGTACACTAACACTAACCTGTGCCCTAACATGAACCCTGACCCTAACTCGTTTCCATAAGCTCACCTGTACCCTAAATGTTACCTATTCGCTAACCCTAACCCCAACCCTACACCTAAACATAACCCCAACCCTACACCTTTCCCTAACCCATACCCTAATCCTAACCCGTACACTAACACTAACCCGTGCCCTAACACGTACCCTGACCCTAACACTTTTCCGTATCCTCTCCAGTACCCTAGATCTTACCGTTCGCTAAACCTAGCCCTTTCCCTAAACATAATGGTAACACCAACCTTGCACCGTATCCTAACCAATACACTAATCTTACCCCGTACACCAAAATGAAGCAATGCCCTCACATGTACTTTGACACTAACACGTTTCCGTACCCTCCTGTGTACCGTAAACCTTACCTGTTCGCTAACACTAACCCTAGGTCTAAGCCTAACACTATCCACAACCCTACACAAAATCCTAACCCGTACCCTAATCCTAATCCGTACAATAACACTAACCTGTGCCCTAACACCAAGCCTGACCCTAACTCGTTTCCATATGTTTACCTGTACCCTGAATATTACCTATTCGCTAACCCTAACCCTAACCCTAAACCTAACCCTAACCCCAATCCTACACCTTACCCTAATCCGTACTGTAATCCTAACCCGTACCCTAATACTAATCCGTGCCCTGACACATACATGGACCATAACACTTTTCTGTAACCTCACCTGTACCCTAAACCCTACATTTCGCCAACACTAACCCTAGCCCTAAAGCTAAATCTAACTCCAACCCTACACCTTACCCTAAGACGTACACTAATCTTAACCCGTACACTAACACTGACCCATTCCCGCAAATGTATTTTGACCCTAAAACATTTCCGTACCCTCCCCTGTAACCTAAACCTTACCCGGTCGCTAACCCTAACCCTAGCTCTAAATCTAACCCTAACGCCAACCCTACATCTTACCCTAACCCATACCCTAATCCTAAACCGTACACTAACACTAACCAGTGCCCTGAAACGTACCCTGACCCTAACACTTTTCCATACCTTCACCTGCACGCTAAACGTAATCATTAGGTAACACTAAGTATAGACTTAAACCTAACCCTAACACCAACCCTACTCCCTCTTCTAACCCGTACCCTATATTTAACCCCTACACTAACACTAACCCATGCCCTCACACGTACTTTGACACTAAAACGTCTCCATACATTCACATGTACCATAAGCCTTAACCGTTCACTAAACCTATCCCTAACCCTAACGCCAACCCTAACCATTACCCTAACCCATACCCTAATCCTAACCATACATTAACACTAACACGTTTCCTAACACATAACCTGACCCAAACGCTTTTCCGTACCCTCAACTGTACCCTAAAACTTACCCGTTCACTAACCCTAAGCCTAGCCCTAAACCTAACCCTAACCCCAACCCCACACCTTACCCTAAACTGTACGCTAATCCTGACACGTACACTAACACTAACAGGTGTCCTAACACATACCCTGACTCTAAAAGTTTTCCGTACCCTCACCTGTACCCTAAACCTTACTGGTTCACTAACCGTAACCCTAGCCCTAAACATAACGCTAACACCAACCCTACACCATACCCTAACCTGTACACTAATCTTGACCCGTACACCAAAATTATGCAATGCCATCACATGTACTTTGACACTAACACGTTTCTGTACACTAGTGTACCATAAAACTTACCTGTTCGCTAACTCTAACCCTAGCCCTAAACTTAACCCTAACGCCAACCCTACACATTACCCTAACACGTAACCTAATCCTAACCCATACACTAACACTACACGTGCCCTAACAAGTACCCTGACTGTAACAGTTTTCCGTACACTCACCTGTACCCTAAACCATACCGTTTGCTATCCTTAACCCTAGACATAAACGTAAAGCTAACGCCATCCCTAAACCTTACCCTAACGCGTACCCAATCCTAACAGGTACAATAACACTAATCCGTGCCTTAACACTTACCCTGACCCTAACGCTTTTCCATACCCACACCTGAACCCTAAACCTTACCATTCACTAACCCTAACCCTAGGTCTAAACCTAACCCTAAACCCAACCCCAACCCTACACCTAACCCTAACATGTACCCTAATCCTAATCCTTAAACTAACACTAAGCTGTGCCCTAACACGAACCCTGACCCTAACGCGTTTCCATACGCTCACCTGTACTCTAATGTTACCTATTCGCTAACCCTAACACTAGCCCTAAACCTAAACCTAACCCCAACCCTACACCTTACCCTAACCCATACCCTAATCATAACCCATACACTAACACTAACTCGTGCCCTAACACCTACCCTAACCCTACCCCTAACCCTAACCCTAACACTAACCCTAACACTAACCCTAAACTTTACCATTTGTTAACCATAACCCTAGCCCCAAACCTAAACCTAACTACAACCCTACTCCTTACCCTAACACGTACACTAATCTTAACCAGTACAGTAACACTAACCCAATACCGCACATGTACTTTGACAAAAAGACATTTCCGTATGCTCAGCTGTAACCTAAACCTTACCCGTTCACTAAACTTAACCCTACCCCTAACACTAACCATAACGCCAACCCTACCAATTACCCTAACCCGTACCCTAATCCTAACCTGTAAACCCACACTAACCCCTGCCCTAACACGTACCCTGACCCTAACAATTTTCCGTAACCTCACCTGTACCCTACACCTTACCGTTCGCTAACCCTAACCCTAGCCCTAAGCCTAGACCAAACCCCAACCGTACACCTTACCCTAACCCGTATGCTAATCCTAAGCCATACACTAACACTGACACGTGTCCTAACACATACACTAACCCTAACACTTTTCTGTACCATCACCTGTACCCTAAACCTGACATTTCGCTAACCCTAACCCTAGCCATAAAGCTAACCCTAACCCCAACCCTAAACCTTACCCAAACCGTACCCTAATTCTAACCAGTATACTAATACTAAGCCATGTCCTGACACGTACCCTGACCCTAACACTTTTCCGTACCCTCACCTGTACCCTAAACCTTACCCATTCGCTAACCCTATCCCTAGCCCTAGCCCTAGCCCTAACACCAACCCCAACCCTACCCCTTACCCTAACCCGTACCCTAATCCCAACCCATAGACAAACATTAACCCATACCCTAACACGTACCCTGACCCTAACACTTTTCCGTATCCTCTCCTGTACCTTAAATCTTACCGTTCGCTAACCCTAACCCTAGCCCTAAACATAACTCTCACACCAACCTCACAGCATACCCTAACCCGTACACTAAACTTAACCCGTACAAAAAAAACTAACCCATGCCCTCACATGTACTTTGATGGTAACACGTTTCTGTACGCTCCCATGTACCATAAACCATACCCGTTTGCTAACTCTAACCCTAACCATAACAACAACCCTACCCATTTCCCTAACCTGTACCCTAATCCTTACCCGTACACTAACACTAATCCATGCCCTAACACGTACCGTGACCCTAACACTTTTCCATACCCACTCCTGTACCCTAAATCTTACCATTCACTAACCCTAACCCTATGTCTAAACCTAACCCTAACCCCAAACCTACACCTAACCCTAACACGTACCCTAATCCGAATCCGTACACTAACACTAACCTGTGCCCTAACATGAACCCTGACCCTAACTCGTTTCCATAAGCTCACCTGTACCCTAAATGTTACCTATTCGCTAACCCTAACCCCAACCCTACACCTAAACATAACCCCAACCCTACACCTTTCCCTAACCCATACCCTAATCCTAACCCGTACACTAACACTAACCCGTGCCCTAACACGTACCCTGACCCTAACACTTTTCCGTATCCTCTCCAGTACCCTAGATCTTACCGTTCGCTAAACCTAGCCCTTTCCCTAAACATAATGGTAACACCAACCTTGCACCGTATCCTAACCAATACACTAATCTTACCCCGTACACCAAAATGAAGCAATGCCCTCACATGTACTTTGACACTAACACGTTTCCGTACCCTCCTGTGTACCGTAAACCTTACCTGTTCGCTAACACTAACCCTAGGTCTAAGCCTAACACTATCCACAACCCTACACAAAATCCTAACCCGTACCCTAATCCTAATCCGTACAATAACACTAACCTGTGCCCTAACACCAAGCCTGACCCTAACTCGTTTCCATATGCTTACCTGTACCCTGAATATTACCTATTCGCTAACCCTAACCCTAACCCTAAACCTAACCCTAACCCCAATCCTACACCTTACCCTAATCCGTACTGTAATCCTAACCCGTACCCTAATACTAATCCGTGCCCTGACACATACATGGACCATAACACTTTTCTGTAACCTCACCTGTACCCTAAACCCTACATTTCGCCAACACTAACCCTAGCCCTAAAGCTAAATCTAACTCCAACCCTACACCTTACCCTAAGACGTACACTAATCTTAACCCGTACACTAACACTGACCCATTCCCGCAAATGTATTTTGACCCTAAAACATTTCCGTACCCTCCCCTGTAACCTAAACCTTACCCGGTCGCTAACCCTAACCCTAGCTCTAAATCTAACCCTAACGCCAACCCTACATCTTACCCTAACCCATACCCTAATCCTAAACCGTACACTAACACTAACCAGTGCCCTGAAACGTACCCTGACCCTAACACTTTTCCATACCTTCACCTGCACGCTAAACGTAATCATTAGGTAACACTAAGTATAGACTTAAACCTAACCCTAACACCAACCCTACTCCCTCTTCTAACCCGTACCCTATATTTAACCCCTACACTAACACTAACCCATGCCCTCACACGTACTTTGACACTAAAACGTCTCCATACATTCACATGTACCATAAGCCTTAACCGTTCACTAAACCTATCCCTAACCCTAACGCCAACCCTAACCATTACCCTAACCCATACCCTAATCCTAACCATACATTAACACTAACACGTTTCCTAACACATAACCTGACCCAAACGCTTTTCCGTACCCTCAACTGTACCCTAAAACTTACCCGTTCACTAACCCTAAGCCTAGCCCTAAACCTAACCCTAACCCCAACCCCACACCTTACCCTAAACTGTACGCTAATCCTGACACGTACACTAACACTAACAGGTGTCCTAACACATACCCTGACTCTAAAAGTTTTCCGTACCCTCACCTGTACCCTAAACCTTACTGGTTCACTAACCGTAACCCTAGCCCTAAACATAACGCTAACACCAACCCTACACCATACCCTAACCTGTACACTAATCTTGACCCGTACACCAAAATTATGCAATGCCATCACATGTACTTTGACACTAACACGTTTCTGTACACTAGTGTACCATAAAACTTACCTGTTCGCTAACTCTAACCCTAGCCCTAAACTTAACCCTAACGCCAACCCTACACATTACCCTAACACGTAACCTAATCCTAACCCATACACTAACACTACACGTGCCCTAACAAGTACCCTGACTGTAACAGTTTTCCGTACACTCACCTGTACCCTAAACCATACCGTTTGCTATCCTTAACCCTAGACATAAACGTAAAGCTAACGCCATCCCTAAACCTTACCCTAACGCGTACCCAATCCTAACAGGTACAATAACACTAATCCGTGCCTTAACACTTACCCTGACCCTAACGCTTTTCCATACCCACACCTGAACCCTAAACCTTACCATTCACTAACCCTAACCCTAGGTCTAAACCTAACCCTAAACCCAACCCCAACCCTACACCTAACCCTAACATGTACCCTAATCCTAATCCTTAAACTAACACTAAGCTGTGCCCTAACACGAACCCTGACCCTAACGCGTTTCCATACGCTCACCTGTACTCTAATGTTACCTATTCGCTAACCCTAACACTAGCCCTAAACCTAAACCTAACCCCAACCCTACACCTTACCCTAACCCATACCCTAATCATAACCCATACACTAACACTAACTCGTGCCCTAACACCTACCCTAACCCTACCCCTAACCCTAACCCTAACACTAACCCTAACACTAACCCTAAACTTTACCATTTGTTAACCATAACCCTAGCCCCAAACCTAAACCTAACTACAACCCTACTCCTTACCCTAACACGTACACTAATCTTAACCAGTACACTAACACTAACCCAATACCGCACATGTACTTTGACAAAAAGACATTTCCGTATGCTCAGCTGTAACCTAAACCTTACCCGTTCACTAAACTTAACCCTACCCCTAACACTAACCATAACGCCAACCCTACCAATTACCCTAACCCGTACCCTAATCCTAACCTGTAAACCCACACTAACCCCTGCCCTAACACGTACCCTGACCCTAACAATTTTCCGTAACCTCACCTGTACCCTACACCTTACCGTTCGCTAACCCTAACCCTAGCCCTAAGCCTAGACCAAACCCCAACCGTACACCTTACCCTAACCCGTATGCTAATCCTAAGCCATACACTAACACTGACACGTGTCCTAACACATACACTAACCCTAACACTTTTCTGTACCATCACCTGTACCCTAAACCTGACATTTCGCTAACCCTAACCCTAGCCATAAAGCTAACCCTAACCCCAACCCTAAACCTTACCCAAACCGTACCCTAATTCTAACCAGTATACTAATACTAAGCCATGTCCTGACACGTACCCTGACCCTAACACTTTTCCGTACCCTCACCTGTACCCTAAACCTTACCCATTCGCTAACCCTATCCCTAGCCCTAGCCCTAGCCCTAACACCAACCCCAACCCTACCCCTTACCCTAACCCGTACCCTAATCCCAACCCATAGACAAACATTAACCCATACCCTAACACGTACCCTGACCCTAACACTTTTCCGTATCCTCTCCTGTACCTTAAATCTTACCGTTCGCTAACCCTAACCCTAGCCCTAAACATAACTCTCACACCAACCTCACAGCATACCCTAACCCGTACACTAAACTTAACCCGTACAAAAAAAACTAACCCATGCCCTCACATGTACTTTGATGGTAACACGTTTCTGTACGCTCCCATGTACCATAAACCATACCCGTTTGCTAACTCTAACCCTAACCATAACAACAACCCTACCCATTTCCCTAACCTGTACCCTAATCCTTACCCGTACACTAACACTAATCCATGCCCTAACACGTACCGTGACCCTAACACTTTTCCATACCCACTCCTGTACCCTAAATCTTACCATTCACTAACCCTAACCCTATGTCTAAACCTAACCCTAACCCCAAACCTACACCTAACCCTAACACGTACCCTAATCCGAATCCGTACACTAACACTAACCTGTGCCCTAACATGAACCCTGACCCTAACTCGTTTCCATAAGCTCACCTGTACCCTAAATGTTACCTATTCGCTAACCCTAACCCCAACCCTACACCTAAACATAACCCCAACCCTACACCTTTCCCTAACCCATACCCTAATCCTAACCCGTACACTAACACTAACCCGTGACCTAACACGTACCCTGACCCTAACACTTTTCCGTATCCTCTCCAGTACCCTAGATCTTACCGTTCGCTAAACCTAGCCCTTTCCCTAAACATAATGGTAACACCAACCTTGCACCGTATCCTAACCAATACACTAATCTTACCCCGTACACCAAAATGAAGCAATGCCCTCACATGTACTTTGACACTAACACGTTTCCGTACCCTCCTGTGTACCGTAAACCTTACCTGTTCGCTAACACTAACCCTAGGTCTAAGCCTAACACTATCCACAACCCTACACAAAATCCTAACCCGTACCCTAATCCTAATCCGTACAATAACACTAACCTGTGCCCTAACACCAAGCCTGACCCTAACTCGTTTCCATATGCTTACCTGTACCCTGAATATTACCTATTCGCTAACCCTAACCCTAACCCTAAACCTAACCCTAACCCCAATCCTACACCTTACCCTAATCCGTACTGTAATCCTAACCCGTACCCTAATACTAATCCGTGCCCTGACACATACATGGACCATAACACTTTTCTGTAACCTCACCTGTACCCTAAACCCTACATTTCGCCAACACTAACCCTAGCCCTAAAGCTAAATCTAACTCCAACCCTACACCTTACCCTAAGACGTACACTAATCTTAACCCGTACACTAACACTGACCCATTCCCGCAAATGTATTTTGACCCTAAAACATTTCCGTACCCTCCCCTGTAACCTAAACCTTACCCGGTCGCTAACCCTAACCCTAGCTCTAAATCTAACCCTAACGCCAACCCTACATCTTACCCTAACCCATACCCTAATCCTAAACCGTACACTAACACTAACCAGTGCCCTGAAACGTACCCTGACCCTAACACTTTTCCATACCTTCACCTGCACGCTAAACGTAATCATTAGGTAACACTAAGTATAGACTTAAACCTAACCCTAACACCAACCCTACTCCCTCTTCTAACCCGTACCCTATATTTAACCCCTACACTAACACTAACCCATGCCCTCACACGTACTTTGACACTAAAACGTCTCCATACATTCACATGTACCATAAGCCTTAACCGTTCACTAAACCTATCCCTAACCCTAACGCCAACCCTAACCATTACCCTAACCCATACCCTAATCCTAACCATACATTAACACTAACACGTTTCCTAACACATAACCTGACCCAAACGCTTTTCCGTACCCTCAACTGTACCCTAAAACTTACCCGTTCACTAACCATAAGCCTAGCCCTAAACCTAACCCTAACCCCAACCCCACACCTTACCCTAAACTGTACGCTAATCCTGACACGTACACTAACACTAACAGGTGTCCTAACACATACCCTGACTCTAAAAGTTTTCCGTACCCTCACCTGTACCCTAAACCTTACTGGTTCACTAACCGTAACCCTAGCCCTAAACATAACGCTAACACCAACCCTACACCATACCCTAACCTGTACACTAATCTTGACCCGTACACCAAAATTATGCAATGCCATCACATGTACTTTGACACTAACACGTTTCTGTACACTAGTGTACCATAAAACTTACCTGTTCGCTAACTCTAACCCTAGCCCTAAACTTAACCCTAACGCCAACCCTACACATTACCCTAACACGTAACCTAATCCTAACCCATACACTAACACTACACGTGCCCTAACAAGTACCCTGACTGTAACAGTTTTCCGTACACTCACCTGTACCCTAAACCATACCGTTTGCTATCCTTAACCCTAGACATAAACGTAAAGCTAACGCCATCCCTAAACCTTACCCTAACGCGTACCCAATCCTAACAGGTACAATAACACTAATCCGTGCCTTAACACTTACCCTGACCCTAACGCTTTTCCATACCCACACCTGAACCCTAAACCTTACCATTCACTAACCCTAACCCTAGGTCTAAACCTAACCCTAAACCCAACCCCAACCCTACACCTAACCCTAACATGTACCCTAATCCTAATCCTTAAACTAACACTAAGCTGTGCCCTAACACGAACCCTGACCCTAACGCGTTTCCATACGCTCACCTGTACTCTAATGTTACCTATTCGCTAACCCTAACACTAGCCCTAAACCTAAACCTAACCCCAACCCTACACCTTACCCTAACCCATACCCTAATCATAACCCATACACTAACACTAACTCGTGCCCTAACACCTACCCTAACCCTACCCCTAACCCTAACCCTAACACTAACCCTAACACTAACCCTAAACTTTACCATTTGTTAACCATAACCCTAGCCCCAAACCTAAACCTAACTACAACCCTACTCCTTACCCTAACACGTACACTAATCTTAACCAGTACAGTAACACTAACCCAATACCGCACATGTACTTTGACAAAAAGACATTTCCGTATGCTCAGCTGTAACCTAAACCTTACCCGTTCACTAAACTTAACCCTACCCCTAACACTAACCATAACGCCAACCCTACCAATTACCCTAACCCATACCCTAATCCTAACCTGTAAACCCACACTAACCCCTGCCCTAACACGTACCCTGACCCTAACACTTTTCCGTAACCTCACCTGTACCCTACACCTTACCGTTCGCTAACCCTAACCCTAGCCCTAAGCCTAGACCAAACCCCAACCGTACACCTTACCCTAACCCGTATGCTAATCCTAAGCCATACACTAACACTGACACGTGTCCTAACACATACACTAACCCTAACACTTTTCTGTACCATCACCTGTACCCTAAACCTGACATTTCGCTAACCCTAACCCTAGCCATAAAGCTAACCCTAACCCCAACCCTAAACCCTACCCAAACCGTACCCTAATTCTAACCAGTATACTAATACTAAGCCATGTCCTGACACGTACCCTGACCCTAACACTTTTCCGTACCCTCACCTGTACCCTAAACCTTACCCATTCGCTAACCCTATCCCTAGCCCTAGCCCTAGCCCTAACACCAACCCCAACCCTACCCCTTACCCTAACCCGTACCCTAATCCCAACCCATAGACAAACATTAACCCATACCCTAACACGTACCCTGACCCTAACACTTTTCCGTATCCTCTCCTGTACCTTAAATCTTACCGTTCGCTAACCCTAACCCTAGCCCTAAACATAACTCTCACACCAACCTCACAGCATACCCTAACCCGTACACTAAACTTAACCCGTACAAAAAAACCTAACCCATGCCCTCACATGTACTTTGATGGTAACACGTTTCTGTACGCTCCCATGTACCATAAACCATACCCGTTTGCTAACTCTAACCCTAACCATAACAACAACCCTACCCATTTCCCTAACCTGTACCCTAATCCTTACCCGTACACTAACACTAATCCATGCCCTAACACGTACCGTGACCCTAACACTTTTCCATACCCACTCCTGTACCCTAAATCTTACCATTCACTAACCCTAACCCTATGTCTAAACCTAACCCTAACCCCAAACCTACACCTAACCCTAACACGTACCCTAATCCGAATCCGTACACTAACACTAACCTGTGCCCTAACATGAACCCTGACCCTAACTCGTTTCCATAAGCTCACCTGTACCCTAAATGTTACCTATTCGCTAACCCTAACCCCAACCCTACACCTAAACATAACCCCAACCCTACACCTTTCCCTAACCCATACCCTAATCCTAACCCGTACACTAACACTAACCCGTGCCCTAACACGTACCCTGACCCTAACACTTTTCCGTATCCTCTCCAGTACCCTAGATCTTACCGTTCGCTAAACCTAGCCCTTTCCCTAAACATAATGGTAACACCAACCTTGCACCGTATCCTAACCCATACACTAATCTTACACCGTACACCAAAATGAAGCAATGCCCTCACATGTACTTTGACACTAACACGTTTCCGTAAACTCCTGTGTACCGTAAACCTTACCTGTTCGCTAACACTAACCCTAGGTCTAAGCCTAACACTATCCACAACCCTACACAAAATCCTAACCCGTACCCTAATCCTAATCCGTACAATAACACTAACCTGTGCCCTAACACCAAGCCTGACCCTAACTCGTTTCCATATGCTTACCTGTACCCTGAATATTACCTATTCGCTAACCCTAACCCTAACCCTAAACCTAACCCTAACCCCAATCCTACACCTTACCCTAATCCGTACTGTAATCCTAACCCGTACCCTAATACTAATCCGTGCCCTGACACATACATGGACCATAACACTTTTCTGTAACCTCACCTGTACCCTAAACCCTACATTTCGCCAACACTAACCCTAGCCCTAAAGCTAAATCTAACTCCAACCCTACACCTTACCCTAACACGTACACTAATCTTAACCCGTACACTAACACTGACCCATTCCCGCAAATGTATTTTGACCCTAAAACATTTCCGTACCCTCCCCTGTAACCTAAACCTTACCCGGTCGCTAACCCTAACCCTAGCTCTAAATCTAACCCTAACGCCAACCCTACATCTTACCCTAACCCATACCCTAATCCTAAACCGTACACTAACACTAACCAGTGCCCTGAAACGTACCCTGACCCTAACACTTTTCCATACCTTCACCTGCACGCTAAACGTAATCATTAGGTAACACTAAGTATAGACATAAACCTAACCCTAACACCAACCCTACTCCCTCTTCTAACCCGTACCCTATATTTAACCCCTACACTAACACTAACCCATGCCCTCACACGTACTTTGACACTAAAACGTCTCCATACATTCACATGTACCATAAGCCTTAACCGTTCACTAAACCTATCCCTAACCCTAACGCCAACCCTAACCATTACCCTAACACATACCCTAATCCTAACCATACATTAACACTAACACGTTTCCTAACACATAACCTGACCCAAACGCTTTTCCGTACCCTCAACTGTACACTAAAACTTACCCGTTCACTAACCCTAAGCCTAGCCCTAAACCTAACCCTAACCCCAACCCCACACCTTACCCTAAACTGTACGCTAATCCTGACACGTACACTAACACTAACAGGTGTCCTAACACATACCCTGACTCTAAAAGTTTTCCGTACCCTCACCTGTACCCTAAACCTTACTGGTTCACTAACCGTAACCCTAGCCCTAAACATAACGCTAACACCAACCCTACACCATACCCTAACCTGTACACTAATCTTGACCCGTACACCAAAATTATGCAATGCCATCACATGTACTTTGACACTAACACGTTTCTGTACACTAGTGTACCATAAAACTTACCTGTTCGCTAACTCTAACCCTAGCCCTAAACTTAACCCTAACGCCAACCCTACACATTACCCTAACACGTAACCTAATCCTAACCCATACACTAACACTACACGTGCCCTAACAAGTACCCTGACTGTAACAGTTTTCCGTACACTCACCTGTACCCTAAACCATACCGTTTGCTATCCTTAACCCTAGACATAAACGTAAAGCTAACGCCATCCCTAAACCTTACCCTAACGCGTACCCAATCCTAACAGGTACAATAACACTAATCCGTGCCTTAACACTTACCCTGACCCTAACGCTTTTCCATACCCACACCTGAACCCTAAACCTTACCATTCACTAACCCTAACCCTAGGTCTAAACCTAACCCTAAACCCAACCCCAACCCTACACCTAACCCTAACATGTACCCTAATCCTAATCCTTAAACTAACACTAAGCTGTGCCCTAACACGAACCCTGACCCTAACGCGTTTCCATACGCTCACCTGTACTCTAATGTTACCTATTCGCTAACCCTAACACTAACCCTAAACCTAAACTTAACCCCAACCCTACACCTTACCCTAACCCATACCCTAATCATAACCCATACACTAACACTAACTCGTGCCCTAACACCTACCCTAACCCTACCCCTAACCCTAACCCTAACACTAACCCTGACACTAACCCTAAACTTTACCATTTGTTAACCATAACCCTAGCCCCAAACCTAAACCTAACTACAACCCTACTCCTTACCCTAACACGTACACTAATCTTAACCAGTACACTAACACTAACCCAATACCGCACATGTACTTTGACAAAAAGACATTTCCGTATGCTCAGCTGTAACCTAAACCTTACCCGTTCACTAAACTTAACCCTACCCCTAACACTAACCATAACGCCAACCCTACCAATTACCCTAACCCGTACCCTAATCCTAACCTGTAAACCCACACTAACCCCTGCCCTAACACGTACCCTGACCCTAACACTTTTCCGTACCCTCACCTGTACCCTAAAGCTTACCCATTCGCTAACCCTATCCCTATCCTTAGCCCTAGCCATAACACTAACCCTAACCCTACCCCTTACCCTAACCCGTACCCTAATCCCAACCCATACACTAACATTAACCCATGCCCTAACACGTACCCTGACCCTAACACTTTTCCGTATCCTCTCCTGTACCTTAAATCTTACCGTTCGCTAACCCTAACCCTAGCCCTAAACATAACTCTCACACCAACCTCACAGCATACCCTAACCCGTACACTAAACTTAACCCGTACAAAAAAAACTAACCCATGCCCTCACATGTACTTTGATGGTAACACGTTTCCGTACGCTCCCATGTACCATAAACCATACCCGTTTGCCAACTCTAACCCTAACCATAACAACAACCCTACCCATTTCCCTAACCTGTACCCTAATCCTTACCCGTACACTAACACTAATCCATGCCCTAACACGTACCGTGACCCTAACACTTTTCCATACCCACTCCTGTACCCTAAATCTTACCATTCACTAACCCTAACCCTATGTCTAAACCTAACCCTAACCCCAAACCTACACCTAACCCTAACACGTACCCTAATCCGAATCCGTACACTAACACTAACCTGTGCCCTAACATGAACCCTGACCCTAACTCGTTTCCATAAGCTCACCTGTACCCTAAATGTTACCTATTCGCTAACCCTAACCCCAACCCTACACCTAAACATAACCCCAACCCTACACCTTTCCCTAACCCATACCCTAATCCTAACCCGTACACTAACACTAACCCGTGCCCTAACACGTACCCTGACCCTAACACTTTTCCGTATCCTCTCCAGTACCCTAAATCTTACCGTTCGCTAAACCTAGCCCTTTCCCTAAACATAATGGTAACACCAACCTTGCACCGTATCCTAACCCATACACTAATCTTACACCGTACACCAAAATGAAGCAATGCCCTCACATGTACTTTGACACTAACACGTTTCCGTAACCTCCTGTGTACCGTAAACCTTACCTGTTCGCTAACACTAACCCTAGGTCTAAGCCTAACACTATCCACAACCCTACACAAAATCCTAACCCGTACCCTAATCCTAATCCGTACAATAACACTAACCTGTGCCCTAACACCAAGCCTGACCCTAACTCGTTTCCATATGCTTACCTGTACCCTGAATATTACCTATTCGCTAACCCTAACCCTAACCCTAAACCTAACCCTAACCCCAATCCTACACCTTACCCTAATCCGTACTGTAATCCTAACCCGTACCCTAATACTAATCCGTGCCCTGACACATACATGGACCATAACACTTTTCTGTAACCTCACCTGTACCCTAAACCCTACATTTCGCCAACACTAACCATAGCCCTAAAGCTAAATCTAACTCCAACCCTACACCTTACCCTAACACGTACACTAATCTTAACCCGTACACTAACACTGACCCATTCCCGCAAATGTATTTTGACCCTAAAACATTTCCGTACCCTCCCCTGTAACCTAAACCTTACCCGGTCGCTAACCCTAAACCTAGCTCTAAATCTAACCCTAACGCCAACCCTACATCTTGCCCTAACCCATACCCTAATCCTAAACCGTACACTAACACTAACCAGTGCCCTGAAACGTACCCTGACCCTAACACTTTTCCATACCTTCACCTGCACGCTAAACGTAATCATTAGGTAACACTAAGTATAGACATAAACCTAACCCTAACACCAACCCTACTCCCTCTTCTAACCCGTACCCTATATTTAACCCCTACACTAACACTAACCCATGCCCTCACACGTACTTTGACACTAAAACGTCTCCATACATTCACATGTACCATAAGCCTTAACCGTTCACTAAACCTATCCCTAACCCTAACGCCAACCCTAACCATTACCCTAACACATACCCTAATCCTAACCATACATTAACACTAACACGTTTCCTAACACATAACCTGACCCAAACGCTTTTCCGTACCCTCAACTGTACACTAAAACTTACCCGTTCACTAACCCTAAGCCTAGCCCTAAACCTAACCCTAACCCCAACCCCACACCTTACCCTAAACTGTACGCTAATCCTGACACGTACACTAACACTAACAGGTGTCCTAACACATACCCTGACTCTAAAAGTTTTCCGTACCCTCACCTGTACCCTAAACCTTACTGGTTCACTAACCGTAACCCTAGCCCTAAACATAACGCTAACACCAACCCTACACCATACCCTAACCTGTACACTAATCTTGACCCGTACACCAAAATTATGCAATGCCATCACATGTACTTTGACACTAACACGTTTCTGTACACTAGTGTACCATAAAACTTACCTGTTCGCTAACTCTAACCCTAGCCCTAAACTTAACCCTAACGCCAACCCTACACATTACCCTAACACGTAACCTAATCCTAACCCATACACTAACACTACACGTGCCCTAACAAGTACCCTGACTGTAACAGTTTTCCGTACACTCACCTGTACCCTAAACCATACCGTTTGCTATCCTTAACCCTAGACATAAACGTAAAGCTAACGCCATCCCTAAACCTTACCCTAACGCGTACCCAATCCTAACAGGTACAATAACACTAATCCGTGCCTTAACACTTACCCTGACCCTAACGCTTTTCCATACCCACACCTGAACCCTAAACCTTACCATTCACTAACCCTAACCCTAGGTCTAAACCTAACCCTAAACCCAACCCCAACCCTACACCTAACCCTAACATGTACCCTAATCCTAATCCTTAAACTAACACTAAGCTGTGCCCTAACACGAACCCTGACCCTAACGCGTTTCCATACGCTCACCTGTACTCTAATGTTACCTATTCGCTAACCCTAACACTAGCCCTAAACCTAAACTTAACCCCAACCCTACACCTTACCCTAACCCATACCCTAATCATAACCCATACACTAACACTAACTCGTGCCCTAACACCTACCCTAACCCTACCCCTACCCCTAACCCTAACACTAACCCTAACACTAACCCTAAACTTTACCATTTGTTAACCATAACCCTAGCCCCAAACCTAAACCTAACTACAACCCTACTCCTTACCCTAACACGTACACTAATCTTAACCAGTACACTAACACTAACCCAATACCGCACATGTACTTTGACAAAAAGACATTTCCGTATGCTCAGCTGTAACCTAAACCTTACCCGTTCACTAAACTTAACCCTACCCCTAACACTAACCATAACGCCAACCCTACCAATTACCCTAACCCGTACCCTAATCCTAACCTGTAAACCCACACTAACCCCTGCCCTAACACGTACCCTGACCCTAACAATTTTCCGTAACCTCACCTGTACCCTACACCTTACCGTTCGCTAACCCTAATCCTAGCCCTAAGCCTAGACCAAACCCCAACCGTACACCTTACCCTAACCCGTATGCTAATCCTAAGCCATACACTAACACTGACACGTGTCCTAACACATACACTAACCCTAACACTTTTCTGTACCATCACTTGTACCCTAAACCTGACATTTCGCTAACCCTAACCCTAGCCATAAAGCTAACCCTAACCCCAACCCTAAACCTTACCCAAACCGTACCCTAATCCTAACCAGTATACTAATACTAAGCCATGTCCTGACACGTACCCTGACGCTAACACTTTTCCGTACCCTCACCTGTACCCTAAACCTTACCCATTCGCTAACCCTATCCCTATCCCTAGCCCTAGCCCTAACACTAACCCCAACCCTACCCCTTACCCTAACCCGTACCCTAATCCCAACCCATACACTAACATTAACCCATGCCCTAACACGTACCCTGACCCTAACACTTTTCCGTATCCTCTCCTGTACCTTAAATCTTACCGTTCGCTAACCCTAACCCTAGCCCTAAACATAACTCTCACACCAACCTCACAGCATACCCTAACCCGTACACTAAACTTAACCCGTACAAAAAAAACTAACCCATGCCCTCACATGTACTTTGACGGCAACACGTTTCTGTACGCTCCCATGTACCGTAAACCATACCCGTTTGCTAACTCTAACCCTAACCATAACAACAACCCTACCCATTTCCCTAACCTGTACCATAATCCTTACCCGTACACTAACACTAATCCATGCCCTAACACGTACCCTGACCCTAACACTTTTCCATACCCACTCCTGTACCCTAAATCTTACCATTCACTAACCCTAACCCTATGTCTAAACCTAACCCTAACCCCAACCCTACACCTAACCCTAACACGTACCCTAATCCGAATCCGTACACTAACACTAACCTGTGCCCTAACATGAACCCTGACCCTAACTCGTTTCCATAAGCTCACCTGTACCCTAAATGTTACCTATTCGCTAACCCTAACCCCAACCCTACACCTAAACATAACCCCAACCCTACACCTTTCCCTAACCCATACCCTAATCCTAACCCGTACACTAACACTAACCCGTGCCCTAACACGTACCCTGACCCTAACACTTTTCCGTATCCTCTCCAGTACCCTAAATCTTACCGTTCGCTAAACCTAGCCCTTTCCCTAAACATAACGGTAACACCAACCTTGCACCGTATCCTAACCCATACACTAATCTTACCCCGTACACCAAAATGAAGCAATGCCCTCACATGTACTTTGACACTAACACGTTTCCGTACCCTCCTGTGTACCGTAAACCTTACCTGTTCGCTAACACTAACCCTAGGTCTAAGCCTAACACTATCCACAACCCTAAACAAAATCCTAACCCGTACCCTAATCCTAATCCGTACAATAACACTAACCTGTGCCCTAACACCAAGCCTGACCCTAACTCGTTTCCATATGCTTACCTGTACCCTGAATATTACCTATTAGCTAACCCTAACGTAACCCTAAACCTAACCCTAACCCCAATCCTACAACTTACCCTAATCCGTACTGTAATCCTAACCCGTACCCTAATACTAATCCGTGCCCTGACACATACATGGACCATAACACTTTTCTGTAACCTCACCTGCACCCTAAACCTTACATTTCGCCAACACTAACCCTAGCCATAAAGCTAAATCTAACTCCAACCCTACACCTTACCCTAACACGTACACTAATCTTAACCCGTACACTAACACTGACCCATTCCCGCAAATGTATTTTGACCCTAAAACATTTCCGTACCCTCCCCTGTAACCTAAACCTTACCCGGTCGCTAACCCTAACCCTAGCTCTAAATCTAACCCTAACGCCAACCCTACATCTTACCCTAACCCATACCCTAATCCTAAACCGTACACTAACACTAACCAGTGCCCTGAAACGTACCCTGACCCTAACACTTTTCCATACCTTCACCTGCACGCTAAACGTAATCATTAGGTAACACTAAGTATAGACTTAAACCTAACCCTAACACCAACCCTACTCCCTCTTCTAACCCGTACCCTATATTTAACCCCTACACTAACACTAACCCATGCCCTCACACGTACTTTGACACTAAAACGTCTCCATACATTCACATGTACCATAAGCCTTAACCGTTCACTAAACCTATCCCTAACCCTAACGCCAACCCTAACCATTACCCTAACCCATACCCTAATCCTAACCATACATTAACACTAACACGTTTCCTAACACATAACCTGACCCAAACGCTTTTCCGTACCCTCAACTGTACCCTAAAACTTACCCGTTCACTAACCCTAAGCCTAGCCCTAAACCTAACCCTAACCCCAACCCCACACCTTACCCTAAACTGTACGCTAATCCTGACACGTACACTAACACTAACAGGTGTCCTAACACATACCCTGACTCTAAAAGTTTTCCGTACCCTCACCTGTACCCTAAACCTTACTGGTTCACTAACCGTAACCCTAGCCCTAAACATAACGCTAACACCAACCCTACACCATACCCTAACCTGTACACTAATCTTGACCCGTACACCAAAATTATGCAATGCCATCACATGTACTTTGACACTAACACGTTTCTGTACACTAGTGTACCATAAAACTTACCTGTTCGCTAACTCTAACCCTAGCCCTAAACTTAACCCTAACGCCAACCCTACACATTACCCTAACACGTAACCTAATCCTAACCCATACACTAACACTACACGTGCCCTAACAAGTACCCTGACTGTAACAGTTTTCCGTACACTCACCTGTACCCTAAACCATACCGTTTGCTATCCTTAACCCTAGACATAAACGTAAAGCTAACGCCATCCCTAAACCTTACCCTAACGCGTACCCAATCCTAACAGGTACAATAACACTAATCCGTGCCTTAACACTTACCCTGACCCTAACGCTTTTCCATACCCACACCTGAACCCTAAACCTTACCATTCACTAACCCTAACCCTAGGTCTAAACCTAACCCTAAACCCAACCCCAACCCTACACCTAACCCTAACATGTACCCTAATCCTAATCCTTAAACTAACACTAAGCTGTGCCCTAACACGAACCCTGACCCTAACGCGTTTCCATACGCTCACCTGTACTCTAATGTTACCTATTCGCTAACCCTAACACTAGCCCTAAACCTAAACCTAACCCCAACCCTACACCTTACCCTAACCCATACCCTAATCATAACCCATACACTAACACTAACTCGTGCCCTAACACCTACCCTAACCCTACCCCTAACCCTAACCCTAACACTAACCCTAACACTAACCCTAAACTTTACCATTTGTTAACCATAACCCTAGCCCCAAACCTAAACCTAACTACAACCCTACTCCTTACCCTAACACGTACACTAATCTTAACCAGTACACTAACACTAACCCAATACCGCACATGTACTTTGACAAAAAGACATTTCCGTATGCTCAGCTGTAACCTAAACCTTACCCGTTCACTAAACTTAACCCTACCCCTAACACTAACCATAACGCCAACCCTACCAATTACCCTAACCCGTACCCTAATCCTAACCTGTAAACCCACACTAACCCCTGCCCTAACACGTACCCTGACCCTAACAATTTTCCGTAACCTCACCTGTACCCTACACCTTACCGTTCGCTAACCCTAACCCTAGCCCTAAGCCTAGACCAAACCCCAACCGTACACCTTACCCTAACCCGTATGCTAATCCTAAGCCATACACTAACACTGACACGTGTCCTAACACATACACTAACCCTAACACTTTTCTGTACCATCACCTGTACCCTAAACCTGACATTTCGCTAACCCTAACCCTAGCCATAAAGCTAACCCTAACCCCAACCCTAAACCTTACCCAAACCGTACCCTAATTCTAACCAGTATACTAATACTAAGCCATGTCCTGACACGTACCCTGACCCTAACACTTTTCCGTACCCTCACCTGTACCCTAAACCTTACCCATTCGCTAACCCTATCCCTAGCCCTAGCCCTAGCCCTAACACCAACCCCAACCCTACCCCTTACCCTAACCCGTACCCTAATCCCAACCCATAGACAAACATTAACCCATACCCTAACACGTACCCTGACCCTAACACTTTTCCGTATCCTCTCCTGTACCTTAAATCTTACCGTTCGCTAACCCTAACCCTAGCCCTAAACATAACTCTCACACCAACCTCACAGCATACCCTAACCCGTACACTAAACTTAACCCGTACAAAAAAAACTAACCCATGCCCTCACATGTACTTTGATGGTAACACGTTTCTGTACGCTCCCATGTACCATAAACCATACCCGTTTGCTAACTCTAACCCTAACCATAACAACAACCCTACCCATTTCCCTAACCTGTACCCTAATCCTTACCCGTACACTAACACTAATCCATGCCCTAACACGTACCGTGACCCTAACACTTTTCCATACGCACTCCTGTACCCTAAATCTTACCATTCACTAACCCTAACCCTATGTCTAAACCTAACCCTAACCCCAAACCTACACCTAACCCTAACACGTACCCTAATCCGAATCCGTACACTAACACTAACCTGTGCCCTAACATGAACCCTGACCCTAACTCGTTTCCATAAGCTCACCTGTACCCTAAATGTTACCTATTCGCTAACCCTAACCCCAACCCTACACCTAAACATAACCCCAACCCTACACCTTTCCCTAACCCATACCCTAATCCTAACCCGTACACTAACACTAACCCGTGCCCTAACACGTACCCTGACCCTAACACTTTTCCGTATCCTCTCCAGTACCCTAGATCTTACCGTTCGCTAAACCTAGCCCTTTCCCTAAACATAATGGTAACACCAACCTTGCACCGTATCCTAACCAATACACTAATCTTACCCCGTACACCAAAATGAAGCAATGCCCTCACATGTACTTTGACACTAACACGTTTCCGTACCCTCCTGTGTACCGTAAACCTTACCTGTTCGCTAACACTAACCCTAGGTCTAAGCCTAACACTATCCACAACCCTACACAAAATCCTAACCCGTACCCTAATCCTAATCCGTACAATAACACTAACCTGTGCCCTAACACCAAGCCTGACCCTAACTCGTTTCCATATGCTTACCTGTACCCTGAATATTACCTATTCGCTAACCCTAACCCTAACCCTAAACCTAACCCTAACCCCAATCCTACACCTTACCCTAATCCGTACTGTAATCCTAACCCGTACCCTAATACTAATCCGTGCCCTGACACATACATGGACCATAACACTTTTCTGTAACCTCACCTGTACCCTAAACCCTACATTTCGCCAACACTAACCCTAGCCCTAAAGCTAAATCTAACTCCAACCCTACACCTTACCCTAAGACGTACACTAATCTTAACCCGTACACTAACACTGACCCATTCCCGCAAATGTATTTTGACCCTAAAACATTTCCGTACCCTCCCCTGTAACCTAAACCTTACCCGGTCGCTAACCCTAACCCTAGCTCTAAATCTAACCCTAACGCCAACCCTACATCTTACCCTAACCCATACCCTAATCCTAAACCGTACACTAACACTAACCAGTGCCCTGAAACGTACCCTGACCCTAACACTTTTCCATACCTTCACCTGCACGCTAAACGTAATCATTAGGTAACACTAAGTATAGACTTAAACCTAACCCTAACACCAACCCTACTCCCTCTTCTAACCCGTACCCTATATTTAACCCCTACACTAACACTAACCCATGCCCTCACACGTACTTTGACACTAAAACGTCTCCATACATTCACATGTACCATAAGCCTTAACCGTTCACTAAACCTATCCCTAACCCTAACGCCAACCCTAACCATTACCCTAACCCATACCCTAATCCTAACCATACATTAACACTAACACGTTTCCTAACACATAACCTGACCCAAACGCTTTTCCGTACCCTCAACTGTACCCTAAAACTTACCCGTTCACTAACCCTAAGCCTAGCCCTAAACCTAACCCTAACCCCAACCCCACACCTTACCCTAAACTGTACGCTAATCCTGACACGTACACTAACACTAACAGGTGTCCTAACACATACCCTGACTCTAAAAGTTTTCCGTACCCTCACCTGTACCCTAAACCTTACTGGTTCACTAACCGTAACCCTAGCCCTAAACATAACGCTAACACCAACCCTACACCATACCCTAACCTGTACACTAATCTTGACCCGTACACCAAAATTATGCAATGCCATCACATGTACTTTGACACTAACACGTTTCTGTACACTAGTGTACCATAAAACTTACCTGTTCGCTAACTCTAACCCTAGCCCTAAACTTAACCCTAACGCCAACCCTACACATTACCCTAACACGTAACCTAATCCTAACCCATACACTAACACTACACGTGCCCTAACAAGTACCCTGACTGTAACAGTTTTCCGTACACTCACCTGTACCCTAAACCATACCGTTTGCTATCCTTAACCCTAGACATAAACGTAAAGCTAACGCCATCCCTAAACCTTACCCTAACGCGTACCCAATCCTAACAGGTACAATAACACTAATCCGTGCCTTAACACTTACCCTGACCCTAACGCTTTTCCATACCCACACCTGAACCCTAAACCTTACCATTCACTAACCCTAACCCTAGGTCTAAACCTAACCCTAAACCCAACCCCAACCCTACACCTAACCCTAACATGTACCCTAATCCTAATCCTTAAACTAACACTAAGCTGTGCCCTAACACGAACCCTGACCCTAACGCGTTTCCATACGCTCACCTTTACTCTAATGTTACCTATTCGCTAACCCTAACACTAGCCCTAAACCTAAACCTAACCCCAACCCTACACCTTACCCTAACCCATACCCTAATCATAACCCATACACTAACACTAACTCGTGCCCTAACACCTACCCTAACCCTACCCCTAACCCTAACCCTAACACTAACCCTAACACTAACCCTAAACTTTACCATTTGTTAACCATAACCCTAGCCCCAAACCTAAACCTAACTACAACCCTACTCCTTACCCTAACACGTACACTAATCTTAACCAGTACAGTAACACTAACCCAATACCGCACATGTACTTTGACAAAAAGACATTTCCGTATGCTCAGCTGTAACCTAAACCTTACCCGTTCACTAAACTTAACCCTACCCCTAACACTAACCATAACGCCAACCCTACCAATTACCCTAACCCGTACCCTAATCCTAACCTGTAAACCCACACTAACCCCTGCCCTAACACGTACCCTGACCCTAACAATTTTCCGTAACCTCACCTGTACCCTACACCTTACCGTTCGCTAACCCTAATCCTAGCCCTAAGCCTAGACCAAACCCCAACCGTACACCTTACCCTAACCCGTATGCTAATCCTAAGCCATACACTAACACTGACACGTGTTCTAACACATACACTAACCCTAACACTTTTCTGTACCATCACCTGTACCCTAAACCTGACATTTCGCTAACCCTAACCCTAGCCATAAAGCTAACCCTAACCCCAACCCTAAACCTTACCCAAACCGTACCCTAATTCTAACCAGTATACTAATACTAAGCCATGTCCTGACACGTACCCTGACCAGAACACTTTTCCGTACCCTCACCTGTACCCTAAACCTTACCCATTCGCTAACCCTATCCCTAGCCCTAGCCCTAGCCCTAACACTAACCCCAACCCTACACCTTACCCTAACCCGTACCCTAATCCCAACCCATACACTAACATTAACCCATGCCCTAACACGTACCATGACCCTAACACTTTTCCATATCCTCTCCTGTACCTTAAATCTTACCGTTCGCTAACCCTAACCCTAGCCCTAAACATAACTCTCACACCAACCTCACAGCATACCCTAAACCGTACACTAAACTTAACCCATACAAAAAAAACTAACCCATGCCCTCACATGTACTTTGATGGTAGCACGTTTCCGTACGCTCCCATGTACCGTAAACCATACGCGTTTGCTAACTCTAACACTAACCATAACAACAACCCTACCCATTTCCCTAACCTGTACCCTAATCCTTACCCGTACACTAACACTAATCCATGCCCTAACACATACCCTGACCCTAACACTTTTCCATACCCACTCCTGTACCCTAAATCTTACCATTCACTAACCCTAACCCTATGTCTAAACCTAACCCTAACCCCAACCCTACACCTAACCCTAACACGTACCCTAATCCGAATCCGTACACTAACACTAACCTGTGCCCTAACATGAACCCTGACCCTAACTCGTTTCCATAAGCTCACCTGTACCCTAAATGTTACCTATTCGCTAACCCTAACCCCAACCCTACACCTAAACATAACCCCAACCCTACACCTTTCCCTAACCCATACCCTAATCCTAACCCATACACTAACACTAACCCGTGCCCTAACACGTACCCTGACCCTAACACTTTTCCGTATCCTCTCCAGTACCCTAAATCTTACCGTTCGCTAAACCTAGCCCTTTCCCTAAACATAACGGTAACACCAACCTTGCACCGTATCCTAACCCACACACTAATCTTACCCCGTACACCAAAATGAAGCAATGCCCTCACATGTACTTTGACACTAACAAGTTTCCGTACCTTCCTGTTTACCGTAAACCTTACCTGTTCGCTAACACTAACCCTAGGTCTAAGCCTAACACTATCCACAACCCTACACAAAATCCTAACCCGTACCCTAATCCTAATCCGTACAATAACACTAACCTGTGCCCTAACACCAAGCCTGACCCTAACTCATTTCCATATGCTTACCTGTACCCTGAATATTACCTATTCGCTAACCCTAACCCTAACCCTAAACCTAACCCTAACCCCAATCCTACACCTTACCCTAATCCGTACTGTAATCCTAACCCGTACCCTAATACTAATCCGTGCCCTGACACATACATGGACCATAACACTTTTCTGTAACCTCACCTGTACCCTAAACCCTACATTTCGCCAACACTAACCCTAGCCCTAAAGCTAAATCTAACTCCAACCCTACACCTTACCCTAAGACGTACACTAATCTTAACCCGTACACTAACACTGACCCATTACCGCAAATGTATTTTGACCCTAAAACATTTCCGTACCCTCCCCTGTAACCTAAACCTTACCCGGTCGCTAACCCTAACCCTAGCTCTAAATCTAACCCTAACGCCAACCCTACACCTTACCCTAAACAATACCCTAAACCTAAACCGTACACTGACACTAACCAGTGCCCTGAAACGTACCCTGACCCTAACACTTTTCCATACCCTCACCTGCACGCTAAACCTAATCGTTAGGTAACCCTAACTGTAGACTTAAACCTAACCCTAACACCAACCCTACACCCTATTCTAACCCGTACCCTATATTTAACCCCTACACTAACACTAACCCATGCCCTCACACGTACTTTGACACTAAAACGTCTCCATACATTCACATGTACCATAAGCCTTAACCGTTCCCTAAACCTATCCCTAACCCTAACGCCAACACTAACCATTACCCTAACCCAAACCCTAATCCTAACCATACATTAACACTAACACGTTTCCTAACACATAACCTGACCCAAATGCTTTTCCATACCCTCAACTGTACCCTAAAACTTACCCGTTCACTAACCCTAAGCCTAGCCCTAAACCTAACCCTAACCCCAACCCCACACCTTACCCTAAACTGTACGCTAATCCTGACACGTACACTAACACTAACAGGTGTCCTAACACATACCCTGACTCTAAAAGTTTTCCATACCCTCACCTGTACCCTAAACCTTACTGGTTCACTAACCGTAACCCTAGCCCTAAACATAACGCTAACACCAACCCTACACCATACCCTAACCTGTACACTAATCTTGACCCGTACACCAAAATTATGCAATGCCATCACATGTACTTTGACACTAACACGTTTCTGTACACTAGTGTACCATAAAACATACCTGTTCGCTAACTCTAACCCTAGCCCTAAACTTAACCCTAACGCCAACCCTACACATTACCCTAACACGTAACCTAATCCTAACCCATACACTAACACTACACGTGCCCTAACAAGTACCCTGACTGTAACAGTTTTCCGTACACTCACCTGTACCCTAAACCATACCGTTTGCTATCCTTAACCCTAGACCTAAACGTAAAGCTAACGCCATCCCTAAACCTTACCCTAACGCGTACCCAATCCTAACAGGTACAATAACACTAATCCGTGCCTTAACACTTACCCTGACCCTAACGCTTTAACATACCCACACCTGAACCCTAAACCTTATCATTCACTAACCCTAACCCTAGGTCTAAACCTAACCCTAAACCCAACCCCAACCCTACACCTAACCCTAACATGTACCCTAATCCTAATCCTTAAACTAACACTAAGCTGTGCCCTAACACGAACCCTGACCCTAACCCGTTTCCATACGCTCACCTGTACTCTAATGTTACCTATTCGCTAACCCTAACACTAGCCCTAAACCTAAACCTAACCCCAACCCTACACCTTACCCTAACCCATACCCTAATCATAACCCATACACTAACACTAACTCGTGCCCTAACACCTACCCTAACCCTACCCCTAACCCTAACCCTAACACTAACCCTAACACTAACCCTAAACTTTACCATTTGTTAACCATAACCCTAGCCCCAAACCTAAACCTAACTACAACCCTACTCCTTACCCTAACACGTACACTAATCTTAACCAGTACACTAACACTAACCCAATACCGCACATGTACTTTGACAAAAAGACATTTCCGTATGCTCAGCTGTAACCTAAACCTTACCCGTTCACTAAACTTAACCCTACCCCTAACACTAACCATAACGCCAACCCTACCAATTACCCTAACCCGTACCCTAATCCTAACCTGTAAACCCACACTAACCCCCGCCCTAACACGTACCCTGACCCTAACAATTTTCCGTAACCTCACCTGTACCCTACACCTTACCGTTCGCTAACCCTATCCCTAGCCCTAAGCCTAGACCAAACCCCAACCGTACACCTTACCCTAACCCGTATGCTAATCCTAAGCCATACACTAACACTGACACGTGTCCTAACACATACACTAACCCTAACACTTTTCTGTACCATCACCTGTACCCTAAACCTGACATTTCGCTAACCCTAACCCTAGCCATAAAGCTAACCCTAACCCCAACCCTAAACCCTACCCAAACCGTACCCTAATTCTAAGCAGTATACTAATACTAAGCCATGTCCTGACACGTACCCTGACCCTAACACTTTTCCGTACCCTCACCTGTACCCTAAAGCTTACCCATTCGCTAACCCTATCCCTATCCTTAGCCCTAGCCATAACACTAACCCTAACCCTACCCCTTACCCTAACCCGTACCCTAATCCCAACCCATACACTAACATTAACCCATGCCCTAACACGTACCCTGACCCTAACACTTTTCCGTATCCTCTCCTGTACCTTAAATCTTACCGTTCGCTAACCCTAACCCTAGCCCTAAACATAACTCTCACACCAACCTCACAGCATACCCTAACCCGTACACTAAACTTAACCCGTACAAAAAAAACTAACCCATGCCCTCACATGTACTTTGATGGTAACACGTTTCCGTACGCTCCCATGTACCATAAACCATACCCGTTTGCCAACTCTAACCCTAACCATAACAACAACCCTACCCATTTCCCTAACCTGTACCCTAATCCTTACCCGTACACTAACACTAATCCATGCCCTAACACGTACCATGACCCTAACACTTTTCCATACCCACTCCTGTACCCTAAATCTTACCATTCACTAACCCTAACCCTATGTCTAAACCTAACCCTAACCCCAAACCTACACCTAACCCTAACACGTACCCTAATCCGAATCCGTACACTAACACTAACCTGTGCCCTAACATGAACCCTGACCCTAACTCGTTTCCATAAGCTCACCTGTACCCTAAATGTTACCTATTCGCTAACCCTAACCCCAACCCTACACCTAAACATAACCCCAACCCTACACCTTTCCCTAACCCATACCCTAATCCTAACCCGTACACTAACACTAACCCGTGCCCTAACACGTACCCTGACCCTAACACTTTTCCGTATCCTCTCCAGTACCCTAAATCTTACCGTTCGCTAAACCTAGCCCTTTCCCTAAACATAATGGTAACACCAACCTTGCACCGTATCCTAACCCATACACTAATCTTACACCGTACACCAAAATGAAGCAATGCCCTCACATGTACTTTGACACTAACACGTTTCCGTAACCTCCTGTGTACCGTAAACCTTACCTGTTCGCTAACACTAACCCTAGGTCTAAGCCTAACACTATCCACAACCCTACACAAAATCCTAACCCGTACCCTAATCCTAATCCGTACAATAACACTAACCTGTGCCCTAACACCAAGCCTGACCCTAACTCGTTTCCATATGCTTACCTGTACCCTGAATATTACCTATTCGCTAACCCTAACCCTAACCCTAAACCTAACCCTAACCCCAATCCTACACCTTACCCTAATCCGTACTGTAATCCTAACCCGTACCCTAATACTAATCCGTGCCCTGACACATACATGGACCATAACACTTTTCTGTAACCTCACCTGTACCCTAAACCCTACATTTCGCCAACACTAACCCTAGCCCTAAAGCTAAATCTAACTCCAACCCTACACCTTACCCTAACACGTACACTAATCTTAACCCGTACACTAACACTGACCCATTCCCGCAAATGTATTTTGACCCTAAAACATTTCCGTACCCTCCCCTGTAACCTAAACCTTACCCGGTCGCTAACCCTAACCCTAGCTCTAAATCTAACCCTAACGCCAACCCTACATCTTGCCCTAACCCATACCCTAATCCTAAACCGTACACTAACACTAACCAGTGCCCTGAAACGTACCCTGACCCTAACACTTTTCCATACCTTCACCTGCACGCTAAACGTAATCATTAGGTAACACTAAGTATAGACATAAACCTAACCCTAACACCAACCCTACTCCCTCTTCTAACCCGTACCCTATATTTAACCCCTACACTAACACTAACCCATGCCCTCACACGTACTTTGACACTAAAACGTCTCCATACATTCACATGTACCATAAGCCTTAACCGTTCACTAAACCTATCCCTAACCCTAACGCCAACCCTAACCATTACCCTAACACATACCCTAATCCTAACCATACATTAACACTAACACGTTTCCTAACACATAACCTGACCCAAACGCTTTTCCGTACCCTCAACTGTACACTAAAACTTACCCGTTCACTAACCCTAAGCCTAGCCCTAAACCTAACCCTAACCCCAACCCCACACCTTACCCTAAACTGTACGCTAATCCTGACACGTACACTAACACTAACAGGTGTCCTAACACATACCCTGACTCTAAAAGTTTTCCGTACCCTCACCTGTACCCTAAACCTTACTGGTTCACTAACCGTAACCCTAGCCCTAAACATAACGCTAACACCAACCCTACACCATACCCTAACCTGTACACTAATCTTGACCCGTACACCAAAATTATGCAATGCCATCACATGTACTTTGACACTAACACGTTTCTGTACACTAGTGTACCATAAAACTTACCTGTTCGCTAACTCTAACCCTAGCCCTAAACTTAACCCTAACGCCAACCCTACACATTACCCTAACACGTAACCTAATCCTAACCCATACACTAACACTACACGTGCCCTAACAAGTACCCTGACTGTAACAGTTTTCCGTACACTCACCTGTACCCTAAACCATACCGTTTGCTATCCTTAAACCTAGACATAAACGTAAAGCTAACGCCATCCCTAAACCTTACCCTAACGCGTACCCAATCCTAACAGGTACAATAACACTAATCCGTGCCTTAACACTTACCCTGACCCTAACGCTTTTCCATACCCACACCTGAACCCTAAACCTTACCATTCACTAACCCTAACCCTAGGTCTAAACCTAACCCTAAACCCAACCCCAACCCTACACCTAACCCTAACATGTACCCTAATCCTAATCCTTAAACTAACACTAAGCTGTGCCCTAACACGAACCCTGACCCTAACGCGTTTCCATACGCTCACCTGTACTCTAATGTTACCTATTCGCTAACCCTAACACTAGCCCTAAACCTAAACTTAACCCCAACCCTACACCTTACCCTAACCCATACCCTAATCATAACCCATACACTAACACTAACTCGTGCCCTAACACCTACCCTAACCCTACCCCTACCCCTAACCCTAACACTAACCCTAACACTAACCCTAAACTTTACCATTTGTTAACCATAACCCTAGCCCCAAACCTAAACCTAACTACAACCCTACTCCTTACCCTAACACGTACACTAATCTTAACCAGTACACTAACACTAACCCAATACCGCACATGTACTTTGACAAAAAGACATTTCCGTATGCTCAGCTGTAACCTAAACCTTACCCGTTCACTAAACTTAACCCTACCCCTAACACTAACCATAACGCCAACCCTACCAATTACCCTAACCCGTACCCTAATCCTAACCTGTAAACCCACACTAACCCCTGCCCTAACACGAACCCTGACCCTAACAATTTTCCGTAACCTCACCTGTACCCTACACCTTACCGTTCGCTAACCCTAATCCTAGCCCTAAGCCTAGACCAAACCCCAACCGTACACCTTACCCTAACCCGTATGCTAATCCTAAGCCATACACTAACACTGACACGTGTCCTAACACATACACTAACCCTAACACTTTTCTGTACCATCACTTGTACCCTAAACCTGACATTTCGCTAACCCTAACCCTAGCCATAAAGCTAACCCTAACCCCAACCCTAAACCTTACACAAACCGTACCCTAATCCTAACCAGTATACTAATACTAAGTCATGTCCTGACACGTACCCTGACGCTAACACTTTTCCGTACCCTCACCTGTACCCTAAACCTTACCCATTCGCTAACCCTATCCCTATCCCTAGCCCTAGCCCTAACACTAACCCCAACCCTACCCCTTACCCTAACCCGTACCCTAATCCCAACCCATACACTAACATTAACCCATGCCCTAACACGTACCCTGACCCTAACACTTTTCCGTATCCTCTCCTGTACCTTAAATCTTACCGTTCGCTAACCCTAACCCTAGCCCTAAACATAACTCTCACACCAACCTCACAGCATACCCTAACCCGTACACTAAACTTAACCCGTACAAAAAAAACTAACCCATGCCCTCACATGTACTTTGATGGCAACACGTTTCTGTACGCTCCCATGTACCGTAAACCATACCCGTTTGCTAACTCTAACCCTAACCATAACAACAACCCTACCCATTTCCCTAACGTGTACCATAATCCTTACCCGTACACTAACACTAATCCATGCCCTAACACGTACCCTGACCCTAACACTTTTCCATACCCACTCCTGTACCCTAAATCTTACCATTCACTAACCCTAACCCTATGTCTAAACCTAACCCTAACCCCAACCCTACACCTAACCCTAACACGTACCCTAATCCGAATCCGTACACTAACACTAACCTGTGCCCTAACATGAACCCTGACCCTAACTCGTTTCCATAAGCTCACCTGTACCCTAAATGTTACCTATTCGCTAACCCTAACCCCAACCCTACACCTAAACATAACCCCAACCCTACACCTTTCCCTAACCCATACCCTAATCCTAACCCGTACACTAACACTAACCCGTGCCCTAACACGTACCCTGACCCTAACACTTTTCCGTATCCTCTCCAGTACCCTAAATCTTACCGTTCGCTAAACCTAGCCCTTTCCCTAAACATAACGGTAACACCAACCTTGCACCGTATCCTAACCCATACACTAATCTTACCCCGTACACCAAAATGAAGCAATGCCCTCACATGTACTTTGACACTAACACGTTTCCGTACCCTCCTGTGTACCGTAAACCTTACCTGTTCGCTAACACTAACCCCTAGGTCTAAGCCTAACACTATCCACAACCCTACACAAAATCCTAACCCGTACCCTAATCCTAATCCGTACAATAACACTAACCTGTGCCCTAACACCAAGCCTGACCCTAACTCGTTTCCATATGCTTACCTGTACCCTGAATATTACCTATTCGCTAACCCTAACGTAACCCTAAACCTAACCCTAACCCCAATCCTACAACTTACCCTAATCCGTACTGTAATCCTAACCCGTACCCTAATACTAATCCGTGCCCTGACACATACATGGACCATAACACTTTTCTGTAACCTCACCTGCACCCTAAACCTTACATTTCGCCAACACTAACCCTAGCCATAAAGCTAAATCTAACTCCAACCCTACACCTTACCCTAACACGTACACTAATCTTAACCCGTACACTAACACTGACCCATTCCCGCAAATGTATTTTGACCCTAAAACATTTCCGTACCCTCCCCTGTAACCTAAACCTTACCCGGTCGCTAACCCTAACCCTAGCTCTAAATCTAACCCTAACGCCAACCCTACATCTTACCCTAACCCATACCCTAATCCTAAACCGTACACTAACACTAACCAGTGCCCTGAAACGTACCCTGACCCTAACACTTTTCCATACCCTCACCTGCACGCTAAACGTAATCATTAGGTAACACTAAGTGTAGACTTAAACCTAACCTTAACACCAACCCTACTCCCTATTCTAACCCGTACTCTATATTTAACACCTACACTAACACTAACCCATGCCCTCACACGTACTTTGACACTAAAACGTCTCCATACATTCACATGTACCATAAGTCTTAACCGTTCACTAAACCTATCCCTAACCCTAACGCCAACCCTAACCATTACCCTAACCCATACCCTAATCCTAACCATACATTAACACTAACACGTTTCCTAACACATAACCTGACCCAAACGCTTTTCCGTACCCTCAACTGTACCCTAAAACTTACCCGTTCACTAAACCTAACCCTAGCCCTAAACCTAACCCTAACCCCAACCCCACACCTTACCCTAAACTGTACGCTAATCCTGACATGTACACTGACACTAACAGGTGTCCTAACACATACCCTGACTCTAAAAGTTTTTTGTACCCTCACCTGTACCCTAAACCTTACTGGTTCACTAACCGTAACCCTAGCCCTAAACATAACGCTAACACCAACCCTACACCATACCCTGACCTGTACACTAATCTTGACCCGTACACCAAAATTATGCAATGCCATCACATGTACTTTGACACTAACACGTTTCTGTACACTAGTGTACCATAAAACTTACCTGTTCGCTAACTCTAACCCTAGCCCTAAACTTAACACTTACGCCAACCCTACACATTACCCTAACACGTAACCTAATCCTAACCCATACACTAACACTACACGTGCCCTAACAAGTACCCTGACTGTAACAGTTTTCCGTACACTCACCTGTACCCTAAACCATACCGTTTGCTATCCTTAACCCTAGAACTAAACGTAAAGCTAACCCCATCCCTAAACCTTACCCTAATGCATACCCAATCCTAACAAGTACACTAACACTAATCCGTGCCTTAACACTTACCCTGACCCTAACGCTTTTCCATACCCACACCTGAACCCTAAACCTTACCATTCACTAACCCTAACCCTAGGTCTAAACCTAACCCTAAACCCAACCCCAACCCTACACCTAACCTTAACAAGTACCCTAATCCTAATCCTTAAACTAACACTAAGCTGTGCCCTAACACGAACCCTGACCCTAACGCGTTTCCATATGCTCACCTGTACTCTAATGTTACCTATTCGCTAACCCTAACACTAGCCCTAAACCTAAACCTAACCCCAACCCTACACCTTACCCTAACCCATACCCTAATCATAACCCATACACTAACACTAACTCGTGCCCTAACACCTACCCTAACCCTACCCCTAACCCTAACCCTAACACTAACCCTAACACTAACCCTAAACTTTACCATTTGTTAACCATAACCCTAGCCCCAAACCTAAACCTAACTACAACCCTACTCCTTACCCTAACACGTACACTAATCTTAACCCGTACACTAACACTAACCCAATACCGCACATGTACTTTGACAATAAGACATTTCCGTATGCTCAGCTGTAACCTAAACCTTACCCGTTCACTAAACTTAACCCTACCCCTAACACTAACCATAACGCCAACCCTACCAATTACCCTAAACCGTACCCTAATCCTAACCAGTATACTAATACTAAGCCATGTCCTGACACGTACCCTGACCCTAACACTTTTCTGTACCCTCACCTGTACCCTACACCTTACCCATTCGCTAACCCTATCCCTAGCCCTAGCCCTAGCACTAACACTAACCCCAACCCTACCCCTTACCCTAACCCGTACCCTAATCCCAACCCATACACTAACATTAACCCATGCCCTAACACGTACCCTGACCCTAACACTTTTCCGTATCCTCTCCTGTACCTTAAATCTTACCGTTCGCTAACCCTAACCCTAGCCTTAAACATAACTCTCACACCAAACTCACAGCATACCCTAACCCGTACACTAAACTTAAACCGTACAAAAAAACTAACCCATGCCCTCACATGTACTTTGATGGTAACACGTTTCCGTACGCTCCCATGTACCGTAAACCATACCCGTTTGCTAACTCTAACCCTAACCATAACAACAACCCTACCCATTTCCCTAACCTGTACCCTAATCCTTACCCGTACACTAACACTAATCCATGCCCTAACACGTACCCTGACCCTAACACTTTTCCATACCCACTCCTGTACCCTAAATCTTACCATTCACTAACCCTAACCCTATGTCTAAACCTAACCCTAACCCCAAACCTACACCTAACCCTAACACGTACCCTAATCCGAATCCGTACACTAACACTAACCTGTGCCCTAACATGAACCCTGACTCTAACTCGTTTCCATAAGCTCACCTGTACCCTAAATGTTACCTATTCGCTAACCCTAACCCCAACCCTACACCTAAACATAACCCCAACCCTACACCTTTCCCTAACCCATACCCTAATCCTAACCCGTACACTAACACTAACCCGTGCCCTAACACATACCCTGACCCTAACACTTTTCTGTATCCTCTCCAGTACCCTAAATCTTACCGTTCGCTAAACCTAGCCCTTTCCCTAAACATAACGGTAACACCAACCTTGCACCGTATCCTAACCCATACACTAATCTTACCCCGTACACCAAAATGAAGCAATGCCCTCACATGTACTTTGACACTAACACGTTTCCGTACCCTCCTGTGTACCGTAAACCTTACCTGTTCGCTAACACTAACCCTAGGTCTAAGCCTAACACTATCCACAACCCTACACAAAATCCTAACCCGTACCCTAATCCTAATCCGTACAATAACACTAACCTGTGCCCTAACACCAAGCCTGACCCTAACTCGTTTCCATATGCTTACCTGTACCCTGAATATTACCTATTCGCTAACCCTAAACCTAACCCTAAACCTAACCTTAACCCCAATCCTACACCTTATCCTAATCCGTACTGTAATCCTAACCCGTACCCTAATACTAATCCATGCCCTGACACATACATGGACCATAACACTTTTCTGTAACCTCACCTGCACCCTAAACCTTACATTTCGCCAACACTAACCCTAGCCCTAAAGCTAAATCTAACTCCAACCCTACACCTTACCCTAACACGTACACTAATCTTAACCCGTACACTAACACTGACCCATTCCCGCAAATGTATTTTGACCCTAAAACATTTCCGTACCCTCCCCTGTAACCTAAACCTTACCCGGTCGCTAACCCTAACCCTAGCTCTAAATCTAACCCTAACGCCAACCCTACATCTTACCCTAACCCATACCCTAATCCTAAACCGTACACTAACACTAACCAGTGCCCTGAAACGTACCCTGACCCTAACACTTTTCCATACCCTCACCTGCACGCTAAACGTAATCATTAGGTAACACTAAGTGTAGACTTAAACCTAACCTTAACACCAACCCTACTCCCTATTCTAACCCGTATCCTATATTTAACCCCTACACTAACACTAACCCATGCCCTCACACGTACTTTGACACTAAAACGTCTCCATACATTCACATGTACCATAAGTCTTAACCGTTCACTAAACCTATCCCTAACCCTAACGCCAACCCTAACCATTACCCTAACCCATACCCTAATCCTAACCATACATTAACACTAACACGTTTCCTAACACATAACCTGACCCAAACGCTTTTCCGTACCCTCAACTGTACCCTAAAACTTACCCGTTCACTAAACCTAACCCTAGCCCTAAACCTAACCCTAACCCCAACCAGACACCTTACCCTAAACTGTACGCTAATCCTGACATGTACACTGACACTAACAGGTGTCCTAACACATACCCTGACTCTAAAAGTTTTTTGTACCCTCACCTGTACCCTAAACCTTACTGGTTCACTAACCGTAACCCTAGCCCTAAACATAACGCTAACACCAACCCTACACCATACCCTGACCTGTACACTAATCTTGACCCGTACACCAAAATTATGCAATGCCATCACATGTACTTTGACACTAACACGTTTCTGTACACTAGTGTACCATAAAACTTACCTGTTCGCTAACTCTAACCCTAGCCCTAAACTTAACACTTACGCCAACCCTACACATTACCCTAACACGTAACCTAATCCTAACCCATACACTAACACTACACGTGCCCTAACAAGTACCCTGACTGTAACAGTTTTCCGTACACTCACCTGTACCCTAAACCATACCGTTTGCTATCCTTAACCCTAGAACTAAACGTAAAGCTAACCCCATCCCTAAACCTTACCCTAATGCATACCCAATCCTAACAAGTACACTAACACTAATCCGTGCCTTAACACTTACCCTGACCCTAACGCTTTTCCATACCCACACCTGAACCCTAAACCTTACCATTCACTAACCCTAACCCTAGGTCTAAACCTAACCCTAAACCCAACCCCAACCCTACACCTAACCTTAACAAGTACCCTAATCCTAATCCTTAAACTAACACTAAGCTGTGCCCTAACACGAACCCTGACCCTAACGCGTTTCCATATGCTCACCTGTACTCTAATGTTACCTATTCGCTAACCCTAACACTAGCCCTAAACCTAAACCTAACCCCAACCCTACACCTTACCCTAACCCATACCCTAATCATAACCCATACACTAACACTAACTCGTGCCCTAACACCTACCCTAACCCTACCCCTAACCCTAACCCTAACACTAACCCTAACACTAACCCTAAACTTTACCATTTGTTAACCATAACCCTAGCCCCAAACCTAAACCTAACTACAACCCTACTCCTTACCCTAACACGTACACTAATCTTAACCCGTACACTAACACTAACCCAATACCGCACATGTACTTTGACAATAAGACATTTCCGTATGCTCAGCTGTAACCTAAACCTTACCCGTTCACTAAACTTAACCCTACCCCTAACACTAACCATAACGCCAACCCTACCAATTACCCTAAACCGTACCCTAATCCTAACCAGTATACTAATACTAAGCCATGTCCTGACACGTACCCTGACCCTAACACTTTTCTGTACCCTCACCTGTACCCTACACCTTACCCATTCGCTAACCCTATCCCTAGCCCTAGCCCTAGCCCTAACACTAACCCCAACCCTACCCCTTACCCTAACCCGTACCCTAATCCCAACCCATACACTAACATTAACCCATGCCCTAACACGTACCCTGACCCTAACACTTTTCCGTATCCTCTCCTGTACCTTAAATCTTACCGTTCGCTAACCCTAACCCTAGCCTTAAACATAACTCTCACACCAAACTCACAGCATACCCTAACCCGTACACTAAACTTAACCCGTACAAAAAAACTAACCCATGCCCTCACATGTACTTTGATGGTAACACGTTTCCGTACGCTCCCATGTACCGTAAACCATACCCGTTTGCTAACTCTAACCCTAACCATAACAACAACCCTACCCATTTCCCTAACCTGTACCCTAATCCTTACCCGTACACTAACACTAATCCATGCCCTAACACGTACCCTGACCCTAACACTTTTCCATACCCACTCCTGTACCCTAAATCTTACCATTCACTAACCCTAACCCTATGTCTAAACCTAACCCTAACCCCAAACCTACACCTAACCCTAACACGTACCCTAATCCGAATCCGTACACTAACACTAACCTGTGCCCTAACATGAACCCTGACTCTAACTCGTTTCCATAAGCTCACCTGTACCCTAAATGTTACCTATTCGCTAACCCTAACCCCAACCCTACACCTAAACATAACCCCAACCCTACACCTTTCCCTAACCCATACCCTAATCCTAACCCGTACACTAACACTAACCCGTGCCCTAACACGTACCCTGACCCTAACACTTTTCTGTATCCTCTCCAGTACCCTAAATCTTACCGTTCGCTAAACCTAGCCCTTTCCCTAAACATAACGGTAACACCAACCTTGCACCGTATCCTAACCCATACACTAATCTTACCCCGTACACCAAAATGAAGCAATGCCCTCACATGTACTTTGACACTAACACGTTTCCGTACCCTCCTGTGTACCGTAAACCTTACCTGTTCGCTAACACTAACCCTAGGTCTAAGCCTAACACTATCCACAACCCTACACAAAATCCTAACCCGTACCCTAATCCTAATCCGTACAATAACACTAACCTGTGCCCTAACACCAAGCCTGACCCTAACTCGTTTCCATATGCTTACCTGTACCCTGAATATTACCTATTCGCTAACCCTAAACCTAACCCTAAACCTAACCTTAACCCCAATCCTACACCTTATCCTAATCCGTACTGTAATCCTAACCCGTACCCTAATACTAATCCATGCCCTGACACATACATGGACCATAACACTTTTCTGTAACCTCACCTGCACCCTAAACCTTACATTTCGCCAACACTAACCCTAGCCCTAAAGCTAAATCTAACTCCAACCCTACACCTTACCCTAACACGTACACTAATCTTAACCCGTACACTAACACTGACCCATTCCCGCAAATGTATTTTGACCCTAAAACATTTCCGTACCCTCCCCTGTAACCTAAACCTTACCCGGTCGCTAACCCTAACCCTAGCTCTAAATCTAACCCTAACGCCAACCCTACATCTTACCCTAACCCATACCCTAATCCTAAACCGTACACTAACACTAACCAGTGCCCTGAAACGTACCCTGACCCTAACACTTTTCCATACCCTCACCTGCACGCTAAACGTAATCATTAGGTAACACTAAGTGTAGACTTAAACCTAACCTTAACACCAACCCTACTCCCTATTCTAACCCGTACCCTATATTTAACCCCTACACTAACACTAACCCATGCCCTCACACGTACTTTGACACTAAAACGTCTCCATACATTCACATGTACCATAAGTCTTAACCGTTCACTAAACCTATCCCTAACCCTAACGCCAACCCTAACCATTACCCTAACCCATACCCTAATCCTAACCATACATTAACACTAACACGTTTCCTAACACATAACCTGACCCAAACGCTTTTCCGTACCCTCAACTGTACCCTAAAACTTACCCGTTCACTAAACCTAACCCTAGCCCTAAACCTAACCCTAACCCCAACCCCACACCTTACCCTAAACTGTACGCTAATCCTGACATGTACACTGACACTAACAGGTGTCCTAACACATACCCTGACTCTAAAAGTTTTTTGTACCCTCACCTGTACCCTAAACCTTACTGGTTCACTAACCGTAACCCTAGCCCTAAACATAACGCTAACACCAACCCTACACCATACCCTGACCTGTACACTAATCTTGACCCGTACACCAAAATTATGCAATGCCATCACATGTACTTTGACACTAACACGTTTCTGTACACTAGTGTACCATAAAACTTACCTGTTCGCTAACTCTAACCCTAGCCCTAAACTTAACACTTACGCCAACCCTACACATTACCCTAACACGTAACCTAATCCTAACCCATACACTAACACTACACGTGCCCTAACAAGTACCCTGACTGTAACAGTTTTCCGTACACTCACCTGTACCCTAAACCATACCGTTTGCTATCCTTAACCCTAGAACTAAACGTAAAGCTAACCCCATCCCTAAACCTTACCCTAATGCATACCCAATCCTAACAAGTACACTAACACTAATCCGTGCCTTAACACTTACCCTGACCCTAACGCTTTTCCATACCCACACCTGAACCCTAAACCTTACCATTCACTAACCCTAACCCTAGGTCTAAACCTAACCCTAAACCCAACCCCAACCCTACACCTAACCTTAACAAGTACCCTAATCCTAATCCTTAAACTAACACTAAGCTGTGCCCTAACACGAACCCTGACCCTAACGCGTTTCCATATGCTCACCTGTACTCTAATGTTACCTATTCGCTAACCCTAACACTAGCCCTAAACCTAAACCTAACCCCAACCCTACACCTTACCCTAACCCATACCCTAATCATAACCCATACACTAACACTAACTCGTGCCCTAACACCTACCCTAACCCTACCCCTAACCCTAACCCTAACACTAACCCTAACACTAACCCTAAACTTTACCATTTGTTAACCATAACCCTAGCCCCAAACCTAAACCTAACTACAACCCTACTCCTTACCCTAACACGTACACTAATCTTAACCCGTACACTAACACTAACCCAATACCGCACATGTACTTTGACAATAAGACATTTCCGTATGCTCAGCTGTAACCTAAACCTTACCCGTTCACTAAACTTAACCCTACCCCTAACACTAACCATAACGCCAACCCTACCAATTACCCTAAACCGTACCCTAATCCTAACCAGTATACTAATACTAAGCCATGTCCTGACACGTACCCTGACCCTAACACTTTTCTGTACCCTCACCTGTACCCTACACCTTACCCATTCGCTAACCCTATCCCTATCCCTAGCCCTAGCCCTAACACTAACCCCAACCCTACCCCTTACCCTAACCCGTACCCTAATCCCAACCCATACACTAACATTAACCCATGCCCTAACACGTACTTTGACACTAAAACGTCTCCATACATTCACATGTACCATAAGCCTTAACCGTTCCCTAAACCTATCCCTAACCCTAACGCCAACACTAACCATTACCCTAACCCAAACCCTAATCCTAACCATACATTAACACTAACACGTTTCCTAACACATAACCTGACCCAAATGCTTTTCCATACCCTCAACTGTACCCTAAAACTTACCCGTTCACTAACCCTAAGCCTAGCCCTAAACCTAACCCTAACCCCAACCCCACACCTTACCCTAAACTGTACGCTAATCCTGACACGTACACTAACACTAACAGGTGTCCTAACACATACCCTGACTCTAAAAGTTTTCCATACCCTCACCTGTACCCTAAACCTTACTGGTTCACTAACCGTAACCCTAGCCCTAAACATAACGCTAACACCAACCCTACACCATACCCTAACCTGTACACTAATCTTGACCCGTACACCAAAATTATGCAATGCCATCACATGTACTTTGACACTAACACGTTTCTGTACACTAGTGTACCATAAAACATACCTGTTCGCTAACTCTAACCCTAGCCCTAAACTTAACCCTAAGGCCAACCCTACACATTACCCTAACACGTAACCTAATCCTAACCCATACACTAACACTACACGTGCCCTAACAAGTACCCTGACTGTAACAGTTTTCCATACACTCACCTGTACCCTAAACCATACCGTTTGCTATCCTTAACCCTAGACCTAAACGTAAAGCTAACGCCATCCCTAAGCCTTACCCTAACGCGTACCCAATCCTAACAGGTACAATAACACTAATCCGTGCCTTAACACTTACCCTGACCCTAACGCTTTAACATACCCACACCTGAACCCTAAACCTTATCATTCACTAACCCTAACCCTAGGTCTAAACCTAACCCTAAACCCAACCCCAACCCTACACCTAACCCTAACATGTACCCTAATCCTAATCCTTAAACTAACACTAAGCTGTGCCCTAACACGAACCCTGACCCTAACCCGTTTCCATACGCTCACCTGTACTCTAATGTTACCTATTCGCTAACCCTAACACTAGCCCTAAACCTAAACCTAACCCCAACCCTACACCTTACCCTAACCCATACCCTAATCATAACCCATACACTAACACTAACTCGTGCCCTAACACCTACCCTAACCCTACCCCTAACCCTAACCCTAACACTAACCCTAACACTAACCCTAAACTTTACCATTTGTTAACCATAACCCTAGCCCCAAACCTAAACCTAACTACAACCCTACTCCTTACCCTAACACGTACACTAATCTTAACCAGTACACTAACACTAACCCAATACCGCACATGTACTTTGACAAAAAGACATTTCCGTATGCTCAGCTGTAACCTAAACCTTACCCGTTCACTAAACTTAACCCTACCCCTAACACTAACCATAACGCCAACCCTACCAATTACCCTAACCCGTACCCTAATCCTAACCTGTAAACCCACACTAACCCCCGCCCTAACACGTACCCTGACCCTAACACTTTTCCGTAACCTCACCTGTACCCTACACCTTACCGTTCGCTAACCCTATCCCTAGCCCTAAGCCTAGACCAAACCCCAACCGTACACCTTACCCTAACCCGTATGCTAATCCTAAGCCATACACTAACACTGACACGTGTCCTAACACATACACTAACCCTAACACTTTTCTGTACCATCACCTGTACCCTAAACCTGACATTTCGCTAACCCTAAACCTAGCCATAAAGCTAACCCTAACCCCAACCCTAAACCCTACCCAAACCGTACCCTAATTCTAAGCAGTATACTAATACTAAGCCATGTCCTGACACGTACCCTGACCCTAACACTTTTCCGTACCCTCACCTGTACCCTAAAGCTTACCCATTCGCTAACCCTATCCCTATCCTTAGCCCTAGCCATAACACTAACCCTAACCCTACCCCTTACCCTAACCCGTACCCTAATCCCAACCCATACACTAACATTAACCCATGCCCTAACACGTACCCTGACCCTAACACTTTTCCGTATCCTCTCCTGTACCTTAAATCTTACCGTTCGCTAACCCTAACCCTAGCCCTAAACATAACTCTCACACCAACCTCACAGCATACCCTAACCCGTACACTAAACTTAACCCGTACAAAAAAAACTAACCCATGCCCTCACATGTACTTTGATGGTAACACGTTTCCGTACGCTCCCATGTACCATAAACCATACCCGTTTGCCAACTCTAACCCTAACCATAACAACAACCCTACCCATTTCCCTAACCTGTACCCTAATCCTTACCCGTACACTAACACTAATCCATGCCCTAACACGTACCATGACCCTAACACTTTTCCATACCCACTCCTGTACCCTAAATCTTACCATTCACTAACCCTAACCCTATGTCTAAACCTAACCCTAACCCCAAACCTACACCTAACCCTAACACGTACCCTAATCCGAATCCGTACACTAACACTAACCTGTGCCCTAACATGAACCCTGACCCTAACTCGTTTCCATAAGCTCACCTGTACCCTAAATGTTACCTATTCGCTAACCCTAACCCCAACCCTACACCTAAACATAACCCCAACCCTACACCTTTCCCTAACCCATACCCTAATCCTAACCCGTACACTAACACTAACCCGTGCCCTAACACGTACCCTGACCCTAACACTTTTCCGTATCCTCTCCAGTACCCTAAATCTTACCGTTCGCTAAACCTAGCCCTTTCCCTAAACATAATGGTAACACCAACCTTGCACCGTATCCTAACCCATACACTAATCTTACACCGTACACCAAAATGAAGCAATGCCCTCACATGTACTTTGACACTAACACGTTTCCGTAACCTCCTGTGTACCGTAAACCTTACCTGTTCGCTAACACTAACCCTAGGTCTAAGCCTAACACTATCCACAACCCTACACAAAATCCTAACCCGTACCCTAATCCTAATCCGTACAATAACACTAACCTGTGCCCTAACACCAAGCCTGACCCTAACTCGTTTCCATATGCTTACCTGTACCCTGAATATTACCTATTCGCTAACCCTAACCCTAACCCTAAACCTAACCCTAACCCCAATCCTACACCTTACCCTAATCCGTACTGTAATCCTAACCCGTACCCTAATACTAATCCGTGCCCTGACACATACATGGACCATAACACTTTTCTGTAACCTCACCTGTACCCTAAACCCTACATTTCGCCAACACTAACCCTAGCCCTAAAGCTAAATCTAACTCCAACCCTACACCTTACCCTAAGACGTACACTAATCTTAACCCGTACACTAACACTGACCCATTCCCGCAAATGTATTTTGACCCTAAAACATTTCCGTACCCTCCCCTGTAACCTAAACCTTACCCGGTCGCTAACCCTAACCCTAGCTCTAAATCTAACCCTAACGCCAACCCTACATCTTACCCTAACCCATACCCTAATCCTAAACCGTACACTAACACTAACCAGTGCCCTGAAACGTACCCTGACCCTAACACTTTTCCATACCTTCACCTGCACGCTAAACGTAATCATTAGGTAACACTAAGTATAGACATAAACCTAACCCTAACACCAACCCTACTCCCTCTTCTAACCCGTACCCTATATTTAACCCCTACACTAACACTAACCCATGCCCTCACACGTACTTTGACACTAAAACGTCTCCATACATTCACATGTACCATAAGCCTTAACCGTTCACTAAACCTATCCCTAACCCTAACGCCAACCCTAACCATTACCCTAACACATACCCTAATCCTAACCATACATTAACACTAACACGTTTCCTAACACATAACCTGACCCAAACGCTTTTCCGTACCCTCAACTGTACACTAAAACTTACCCGTTCACTAACCCTAAGCCTAGCCCTAAACCTAACCCTAACCCCAACCCCACACCTTACCCTAAACTGTACGCTAATCCTGACACGTACACTAACACTAACAGGTGTCCTAACACATACCCTGACTCTAAAAGTTTTCCGTACCCTCACCTGTACCCTAAACCTTACTGGTTCACTAACCGTAACCCTAGCCCTAAACATAACGCTAACACCAACCCTACACCATACCCTAACCTGTACACTAATCTTGACCCGTACACCAAAATTATGCAATGCCATCACATGTACTTTGACACTAACACGTTTCTGTACACTAGTGTACCATAAAACTTACCTGTTCGCTAACTCTAACCCTAGCCCTAAACTTAACCCTAACGCCAACCCTACACATTACCCTAACACGTAACCTAATCCTAACCCATACACTAACACTACACGTGCCCTAACAAGTACCCTGACTGTAACAGTTTTCCGTACACTCACCTGTACCCTAAACCATACCGTTTGCTATCCTTAACCCTAGACATAAACGTAAAGCTAACGCCATCCCTAAACCTTACCCTAACGCGTACCCAATCCTAACAGGTACAATAACACTAATCCGTGCCTTAACACTTACCCTGACCCTAACGCTTTTCCATACCCACACCTGAACCCTAAACCTTACCATTCACTAACCCTAACCCTAGGTCTAAACCTAACCCTAAACCCAACCCCAACCCTACACCTAACCCTAACATGTACCCTAATCCTAATCCTTAAACTAACACTAAGCTGTGCCCTAACACGAACCCTGACCCTAACGCGTTTCCATACGCTCACCTGTACTCTAATGTTACCTATTCGCTAACCCTAACACTAGCCCTAAACCTAAACTTAACCCCAACCCTACACCTTACCCTAACCCATACCCTAATCATAACCCATACACTAACACTAACTCGTGCCCTAACACCTACCCTAACCCTACCCCTACCCCTAACCCTAACACTAACCCTAACACTAACCCTAAACTTTACCATTTGTTAACCATAACCCTAGCCCCAAACCTAAACCTAACTACAACCCTACTCCTTACCCTAACACGTACACTAATCTTAACCAGTACACTAACACTAACCCAATACCGCACATGTACTTTGACAAAAAGACATTTCCGTATGCTCAGCTGTAACCTAAACCTTACCCGTTCACTAAACTTAACCCTACCCCTAACACTAACCATAACGCCAACCCTACCAATTACCCTAACCCGTACCCTAATCCTAACCTGTAAACCCACACTAACCCCTGCCCTAACACGTACCCTGACCCTAACACTTTTCCGTACCCTCACCTGTACCCTAAAGCTTACCCATTCGCTAACCCTATCCCTATCCTTAGCCCTAGCCATAACACTAACCCTAACCCTACCCCTTACCCTAACCCGTACCCTAATCCCAACCCATACACTAACATTAACCCATGCCCTAACACGTACCCTGACCCTAACACTTTTCCGTATCCTCTCCTGTACCTTAAATCTTACCGTTCGCTAACCCTAACCCTAGCCCTAAACATAACTCTCACACCAACCTCACAGCATACCCTAACCCGTACACTAAACTTAACCCGTACAAAAAAAACTAACCCATGCCCTCACATGTACTTTGATGGTAACACGTTTCCGTACGCTCCCATGTACCATAAACCATACCCGTTTGCCAACTCTAACCCTAACCATAACAACAACCCTACCCATTTCCCTAACCTGTACCCTAATCCTTACCCGTACACTAACACTAATCCATGCCCTAACACGTACCATGACCCTAACACTTTTCCATACCCACTCCTGTACCCTAAATCTTACCATTCACTAACCCTAACCCTATGTCTAAACCTAACCCTAACCCCAAACCTACACCTAACCCTAACACGTACCCTAATCCGAATCCGTACACTAACACTAACCTGTGCCCTAACATGAACCCTGACCCTAACTCGTTTCCATAAGCTCACCTGTACCCTAAATGTTACCTATTCGCTAACCCTAACCCCAACCCTACACCTAAACATAACCCCAACCCTACACCTTTCCCTAACCCATACCCTAATCCTAACCCGTACACTAACACTAACCCGTGCCCTAACACGTACCCTGACCCTAACACTTTTCCGTATCCTCTCCAGTACCCTAAATCTTACCGTTCGCTAAACCTAGCCCTTTCCCTAAACATAATGGTAACACCAACCTTGCACCGTATCCTAACCCATACACTAATCTTACACCGTACACCAAAATGAAGCAATGCCCTCACATGTACTTTGACACTAACACGTTTCCGTAACCTCCTGTGTACCGTAAACCTTACCTGTTCGCTAACACTAACCCTAGGTCTAAGCCTAACACTATCCACAACCCTACACAAAATCCTAACCCGTACCCTAATCCTAATCCGTACAATAACACTAACCTGTGCCCTAACACCAAGCCTGACCCTAACTCGTTTCCATATGCTTACCTGTACCCTGAATATTACCTATTCGCTAACCCTAACCCTAACCCTAAACCTAACCCTAACCCCAATCCTACACCTTACCCTAATCCGTACTGTAATCCTAACCCGTACCCTAATACTAATCCGTGCCCTGACACATACATGGACCATAACACTTTTCTGTAACCTCACCTGTACCCTAAACCCTACATTTCGCCAACACTAACCCTAGCCCTAAAGCTAAATCTAACTCCAACCCTACACCTTACCCTAACACGTACACTAATCTTAACCCGTACACTAACACTGACCCATTCCCGCAAATGTATTTTGACCCTAAAACATTTCCGTACCCTCCCCTGTAACCTAAACCTTACCCGGTCGCTAACCCTAACCCTAGCTCTAAATCTAACCCTAACGCCAACCCTACATCTTGCCCTAACCCATACCCTAATCCTAAACCGTACACTAACACTAACCAGTGCCCTGAAACGTACCCTGACCCTAACACTTTTCCATACCTTCACCTGCACGCTAAACGTAATCATTAGGTAACACTAAGTATAGACATAAACCTAACCCTAACACCAACCCTACTCCCTCTTCTAACCCGTACCCTATATTTAACCCCTACACTAACACTAACCCATGCCCTCACACGTACTTTGACACTAAAACGTCTCCATACATTCACATGTACCATAAGCCTTAACCGTTCACTAAACCTATCCCTAACCCTAACGCCAACCCTAACCATTACCCTAACCCATACCCTAATCCTAACCATACATTAACACTAACACGTTTCCTAACACATAACCTGACCCAAACGCTTTTCCGTACCCTCAACTGTACACTAAAACTTACCCGTTCACTAACCCTAAGCCTAGCCCTAAACCTAACCCTAACCCCAACCCCACACCTTACCCTAAACTGTACGCTAATCCTGACACGTACACTAACACTAACAGGTGTCCTAACACATACCCTGACTCTAAAAGTTTTCCGTACCCTCACCTGTACCCTAAACCTTACTGGTTCACTAACCGTAACCCTAGCCCTAAACATAACGCTAACACCAACCCTACACCATACCCTAACCTGTACACTAATCTTGACCCGTACACCAAAATTATGCAATGCCATCACATGTACTTTGACACTAACACGTTTCTGTACACTAGTGTACCATAAAACTTACCTGTTCGCTAACTCTAACCCTAGCCCTAAACTTAACCCTAACGCCAACCCTACACATTACCCTAACACGTAACCTAATCCTAACCCATACACTAACACTACACGTGCCCTAACAAGTACCCTGAATGTAACAGTTTTCCGTACACTCACCTGTACCCTAAACCATACCGTTTGCTATCCTTAAACCTAGACATAAACGTAAAGCTAACGCCATCCCTAAACCTTACCCTAACGCGTACCCAATCCTAACAGGTACAATAACACTAATCCGTGCCTTAACACTTACCCTGACCCTAACGCTTTTCCATACCCACACCTGAACCCTAAACCTTACCATTCACTAACCCTAACCCTAGGTCTAAACCTAACCCTAAACCCAACCCCAACCCTACACCTAACCCTAACATGTACCCTAATCCTAATCCTTAAACTAACACTAAGCTGTGCCCTAACACGAACCCTGACCCTAACGCGTTTCCATACGCTCACCTGTACTCTAATGTTACCTATTCGCTAACCCTAACACTAGCCCTAAACCTAAACTTAACCCCAACCCTACACCTTACCCTAACCCATACCCTAATCATAACCCATACACTAACACTAACTCGTGCCCTAACACCTACCCTAACCCTACCCCTACCCCTAACCCTAACACTAACCCTAACACTAACCCTAAACTTTACCATTTGTTAACCATAACCCTAGCCCCAAACCTAAACCTAACTACAACCCTACTCCTTACCCTAACACGTACACTAATCTTAACCAGTACACTAACACTAACCCAATACCGCACATGTACTTTGACAAAAAGACATTTCCGTATGCTCAGCTGTAACCTAAACCTTACCCGTTCACTAAACTTAACCCTACCCCTAACACTAACCATAACGCCAACCCTACCAATTACCCTAACCCGTACCCTAATCCTAACCTGTAAACCCACACTAACCCCTGCCCTAACACGTACCCTGACCCTAACAATTTTCCGTAACCTCACCTGTACCCTACACCTTACCGTTCGCTAACCCTAATCCTAGCCCTAAGCCTAGACCAAACCCCAACCGTACACCTTACCCTAACCCGTATGCTAATCCTAAGCCATACACTAACACTGACACGTGTCCTAACACATACACTAACCCTAACACTTTTCTGTACCATCACTTGTACCCTAAACCTGACATTTCGCTAACCCTAACCCTAGCCATAAAGCTAACCCTAACCCCAACCCTAAACCTTACCCAAACCGTACCCTAATCCTAACCAGTATACTAATACTAAGCCATGTCCTGACACGTACCCTGACGCTAACACTTTTCCGTACCCTCACCTGTACCCTAAACCTTACCCATTCGCTAACCCTATCCCTATCCCTAGCCCTAGCCCTAACACTAACCCCAACCCTACCCCTTACCCTAACCCGTACCCTAATCCCAACCCATACACTAACATTAACCCATGCCCTAACACGTACCCTGACCCTAACACTTTTCCGTATCCTCTCCTGTACCTTAAATCTTACCGTTCGCTAACCCTAACCCTAGCCCTAAACATAACTCTCACACCAACCTCACAGCATACCCTAACCCGTACACTAAACTTAACCCGTACAAAAAAAACTAACCCATGCCCTCACATGTACTTTGATGGCAACACGTTTCTGTACGCTCCCATGTACCGTAAACCATACCCGTTTGCTAACTCTAACCCTAACCATAACAACAACCCTACCCATTTCCCTAACCTGTACCATAATCCTTACCCGTACACTAACACTAATCCATGCCCTAACACGTACCCTGACCCTAACACTTTTCCATACCCACTCCTGTACCCTAAATCTTACCATTCACTAACCCTAACCCTATGTCTAAACCTAACCCTAACCCCAACCCTACACCTAACCCTAACACGTACCCTAATCCGAATCCGTACACTAACACTAACCTGTGCCCTAACATGAACCCTGACCCTAACTCGTTTCCATAAGCTCACCTGTACCCTAAATGTTACCTATTCGCTAACCCTAACCCCAACCCTACACCTAAACATAACCCCAACCCTACACCTTTCCCTAACCCATACCCTAATCCTAACCCGTACACTAACACTAACCCGTGCCCTAACACGTACCCTGACCCTAACACTTTTCCGTATCCTCTCCAGTACCCTAAATCTTACCGTTCGCTAAACCTAGCCCTTTCCCTAAACATAACGGTAACACCAACCTTGCACCGTATCCTAACCCATACACTAATCTTACCCCGTACACCAAAATGAAGCAATGCCCTCACATGTACTTTGACACTAACACGTTTCCGTACCCTCCTGTGTACCGTAAACCTTACCTGTTCGCTAACACTAACCCTAGGTCTAAGCCTAACACTATCCACAACCCTAAACAAAATCCTAACCCGTACCCTAATCCTAATCCGTACAATAACACTAACCTGTGCCCTAACACCAAGCCTGACCCTAACTCGTTTCCATATGCTTACCTGTACCCTGAATATTACCTATTCGCTAACCCTAACGTAACCCTAAACCTAACCCTAACCCCAATCCTACAACTTACCCTAATCCGTACTGTAATCCTAACCCGTACCCTAATACTAATCCGTGCCCTGACACATACATGGACCATAACACTTTTCTGTAACCTCACCTGCACCCTAAACCTTACATTTCGCCAACACTAACCCTAGCCATAAAGCTAAATCTAACTCCAACCCTACACCTTACCCTAACACGTACACTAATCTTAACCCGTACACTAACACTGACCCATTCCCGCAAATGTATTTTGACCCTAAAACATTTCCGTACCCTCCCCTGTAACCTAAACCTTACCCGGTCGCTAACCCTAACCCTAGCTCTAAATCTAACCCTAACGCCAACCCTACATCTTACCCTAACCCATACCCTAATCCTAAACCGTACACTAACACTAACCAGTGCCCTGAAACGTACCCTGACCCTAACACTTTTCCATACCCTCACCTGCACGCTAAACGTAATCATTAGGTAACACTAAGTGTAGACTTAAACCTAACCTTAACACCAACCCTACTCCCTATTCTAACCCGTACCCTATATTTAACCCCTACACTAACACTAACCCATGCCCTCACACGTACTTTGACACTAAAACGTCTCCATACATTCACATGTACCATAAGTCTTAACCGTTCACTAAACCTATCCCTAACCCTAACGCCAACCCTAACCATTACCCTAACCCATACCCTAATCCTAACCATACATTAACACTAACACGTTTCCTAACACATAACCTGACCCAAACGCTTTTCCGTACCCTCAACTGTACCCTAAAACTTACCCGTTCACTAAACCTAACCCTAGCCCTAAACCTAACCCTAACCCCAACCCCACACCTTACCCTAAACTGTACGCTAATCCTGACATGTACACTGACACTAACAGGTGTCCTAACACATACCCTGACTCTAAAAGTTTTTTGTACCCTCACCTGTACCCTAAACCTTACTGGTTCACTAACCGTAACCCTAGCCCTAAACATAACGCTAACACCAACCCTACACCATACCCTGACCTGTACACTAATCTTGACCCGTACACCAAAATTATGCAATGCCATCACATGTACTTTGACACTAACACGTTTCTGTACACTAGTGTACCATAAAACTTACCTGTTCGCTAACTCTAACCCTAGCCCTAAACTTAACACTTACGCCAACCCTACACATTACCCTAACACGTAACCTAATCCTAACCCATACACTAACACTACACGTGCCCTAACAAGTACCCTGACTGTAACAGTTTTCCGTACACTCACCTGTACCCTAAACCATACCGTTTGCTATCCTTAACCCTAGAACTAAACGTAAAGCTAACCCCATCCCTAAACCTTACCCTAATGCATACCCAATCCTAACAAGTACACTAACACTAATCCGTGCCTTAACACTTACCCTGACCCTAACGCTTTTCCATACCCACACCTGAACCCTAAACCTTACCATTCACTAACCCTAACCCTAGGTCTAAACCTAACCCTAAACCCAACCCCAACCCTACACCTAACCTTAACAAGTACCCTAATCCTAATCCTTAAACTAACACTAAGCTGTGCCCTAACACGAACCCTGACCCTAACGCGTTTCCATATGCTCACCTGTACTCTAATGTTACCTATTCGCTAACCCTAACACTAGCCCTAAACCTAAACCTAACCCCAACCCTACACCTTACCCTAACCCATACCCTAATCATAACCCATACACTAACACTAACTCGTGCCCTAACACCTACCCTAACCCTACCCCTAACCCTAACCCTAACACTAACCCTAACACTAACCCTAAACTTTACCATTTGTTAACCATAACCCTAGCCCCAAACCTAAACCTAACTACAACCCTACTCCTTACCCTAACACGTACACTAATCTTAACCCGTACACTAACACTAACCCAATACCGCACATGTACTTTGACAATAAGACATTTCCGTATGCTCAGCTGTAACCTAAACCTTACCCGTTCACTAAACTTAACCCTACCCCTAACACTAACCATAACGCCAACCCTACCAATTACCCTAAACCGTACCCTAATCCTAACCAGTATACTAATACTAAGCCATGTCCTGACACGTACCCTGACCCTAACACTTTTCTGTACCCTCACCTGTACCCTACACCTTACCCATTCGCTAACCCTATCCCTAGCCCTAGCCCTAGCCCTAACACTAACCCCAACCCTACCCCTTACCCTAACCCGTACCCTAATCCCAACCCATACACTAACATTAACCCATGCCCTAACACGTACCCTGACCCTAACACTTTTCCGTATCCTCTCCTGTACCTTAAATCTTACCGTTCGCTAACCCTAACCCTAGCCTTAAACATAACTCTCACACCAAACTCACAGCATACCCTAACCCGTACACTAAACTTAACCCGTACAAAAAAACTAACCCATGCCCTCACATGTACTTTGATGGTAACACGTTTCCGTACGCTCCCATGTACCGTAAACCATACCCGTTTGCTAACTCTAACCCTAACCATAACAACAACCCTACCCATTTCCCTAACCTGTACCCTAATCCTTACCCGTACACTAACACTAATCCATGCCCTAACACGTACCCTGACCCTAACACTTTTCCATACCCACTCCTGTACCCTAAATCTTACCATTCACTAACCCTAACCCTATGTCTAAACCTAACCCTAACCCCAAACCTACACCTAACCCTAACACGTACCCTAATCCGAATCCGTACACTAACACTAACCTGTGCCCTAACATGAACCCTGACTCTAACTCGTTTCCATAAGCTCACCTGTACCCTAAATGTTACCTATTCGCTAACCCTAACCCCAACCCTACACCTAAACATAACCCCAACCCTACACCTTTCCCTAACCCATACCCTAATCCTAACCCGTACACTAACACTAACGCGTGCCCTAACACATACCCTGACCCTAACACTTTTCTGTATCCTCTCCAGTACCCTAAATCTTACCGTTCGCTAAACCTAGCCCTTTCCCTAAACATAACGGTAACACCAACCTTGCACCGTATCCTAACCCATACACTAATCTTACCCCGTACACCAAAATGAAGCAATGCCCTCACATGTACTTTGACACTAACACGTTTCCGTACCCTCCTGTGTACCGTAAACCTTACCTGTTCGCTAACACTAACCCTAGGTCTAAGCCTAACACTATCCACAACCCTACACAAAATCCTAACCCGTACCCTAATCCTAATCCGTACAATAACACTAACCTGTGCCCTAACACCAAGCCTGACCCTAACTCGTTTCCATATGCTTACCTGTACCCTGAATATTACCTATTCGCTAACCCTAAACCTAACCCTAAACCTAACCTTAACCCCAATCCTACACCTTATCCTAATCCGTACTGTAATCCTAACCCGTACCCTAATACTAATCCATGCCCTGACACATACATGGACCATAACACTTTTCTGTAACCTCACCTGCACCCTAAACCTTACATTTCGCCAACACTAACCCTAGCCCTAAAGCTAAATCTAACTCCAACCCTACACCTTACCCTAACACGTACACTAATCTTAACCCGTACACTAACACTGACCCATTCCCGCAAATGTATTTTGACCCTAAAACATTTCCGTACCCTCCCCTGTAACCTAAACCTTACCCGGTCGCTAACCCTAACCCTAGCTCTAAATCTAACCCTAACGCCAACCCTACATCTTACCCTAACCCATACTCTAATCCTAAACCGTACACTAACACTAACCAGTGCCCTGAAACGTACCCTGACCCTAACACTTTTCCATACCCTCACCTGCACGCTAAACGTAATCATTAGGTAACACTAAGTGTAGACTTAAACCTAACCTTAACACCAACCCTACTCCCTATTCTAACCCGTACCCTATATTTAACCCCTACACTAACACTAACCCATGCCCTCACACGTACTTTGACACTAAAACGTCTCCATACATTCACATGTACCATAAGTCTTAACCGTTCACTAAACCTATCCCTAACCCTAACGCTAACCCTAACCATTACCCTAACCCATACCCTAATCCTAACCATACATTAACACTAACACGTTTCCTAACACATAACCTGACCCAAACGCTTTTCCGTACCCTCAACTGTACCCTAAAACTTACCCGTTCACTAAACCTAACCCTAGCCCTAAACCTAACCCTAACCCCAACCAGACACCTTACCCTAAACTGTACGCTAATCCTGACATGTACACTGACACTAACAGGTGTCCTAACACATACCCTGACTCTAAAAGTTTTTTGTACCCTCACCTGTACCCTAAACCTTACTGGTTCACTAACCGTAACCCTAGCCCTAAACATAACGCTAACACCAACCCTACACCATACCCTGACCTGTACACTAATCTTGACCCGTACACCAAAATTATGCAATGCCATCACATGTACTTTGACACTAACACGTTTCTGTACACTAGTGTACCATAAAACTTACCTGTTCGCTAACTCTAACCCTAGCCCTAAACTTAACACTTACGCCAACCCTACACATTACCCTAACACGTAACCTAATCCTAACCCATACACTAACACTACACGTGCCCTAACAAGTACCCTGACTGTAACAGTTTTCCGTACACTCACCTGTACCCTAAACCATACCGTTTGCTATCCTTAACCCTAGAACTAAACGTAAAGCTAACCCCATCCCTAAACCTTACCCTAATGCATACCCAATCCTAACAAGTACACTAACACTAATCCGTGCCTTAACACTTACCCTGACCCTAACGCTTTTCCATACCCACACCTGAACCCTAAACCTTACCATTCACTAACCCTAACCCTAGGTCTAAACCTAACCCTAAACCCAACCCCAACCCTACACCTAACCTTAACAAGTACCCTAATCCTAATCCTTAAACTAACACTAAGCTGTGCCCTAACACGAACCCTGACCCTAACGCGTTTCCATATGCTCACCTGTACTCTAATGTTACCTATTCGCTAACCCTAACACTAGCCCTAAACCTAAACCTAACCCCAACCCTACACCTTACCCTAACCCATACCCTAATCATAACCCATACACTAACACTAACTCGTGCCCTAACACCTACCCTAACCCTACCCCTAACCCTAACCCTAACACTAACCCTAACACTAACCCTAAACTTTACCATTTGTTAACCATAACCCTAGCCCCAAACCTAAACCTAACTACAACCCTACTCCTTACCCTAACACGTACACTAATCTTAACCCGTACACTAACACTAACCCAATACCGCACATGTACTTTGACAATAAGACATTTCCGTATGCTCAGCTGTAACCTAAACCTTACCCGTTCACTAAACTTAACCCTACCCCTAACACTAACCATAACGCCAACCCTACCAATTACCCTAAACCGTACCCTAATCCTAACCAGTATACTAATACTAAGCCATGTCCTGACACGTACCCTGACCCTAACACTTTTCTGTACCCTCACCTGTACCCTACACCTTACCCATTCGCTAACCCTATCCCTAGCCCTAGCCCTAGCACTAACACTAACCCCAACCCTACCCCTTACCCTAACCCGTACCCTAATCCCAACCCATACACTAACATTAACCCATGCCCTAACACGTACCCTGACCCTAACACTTTTCCGTATCCTCTCCTGTACCTTAAATCTTACCGTTCGCTAACCCTAACCCTAGCCTTAAACATAACTCTCACACCAAACTCACAGCATACCCTAACCCGTACACTAAACTTAACCCGTACAAAAAAACTAACCCATGCCCTCACATGTACTTTGATGGTAACACGTTTCCGTACGCTCCCATGTACCGTAAACCATACCCGTTTGCTAACTCTAACCCTAACCATAACAACAACCCTACCCATTTCCCTAACCTGTACCCTAATCCTTACCCGTACACTAACACTAATCCATGCCCTAACACGTACCCTGACCCTAACACTTTTCCATACCCACTCCTGTACCCTAAATCTTACCATTCACTAACCCTAACCCTATGTCTAAACCTAACCCTAACCCCAAACCTACACCTAACCCTAACACGTACCCTAATCCGAATCCGTACACTAACACTAACCTGTGCCCTAACATGAACCCTGACTCTAACTCGTTTCCATAAGCTCACCTGTACCCTAAATGTTACCTATTCGCTAACCCTAACCCCAACCCTACACCTAAACATAACCCCAACCCTACACCTTTCCCTAACCCATACCCTAATCCTAACCCGTACACTAACACTAACCCGTGCCCTAACACGTACCCTGACCCTAACACTTTTCTGTATCCTCTCCAGTACCCTAAATCTTACCGTTCGCTAAACCTAGCCCTTTCCCTAAACATAACGGTAACACCAACCTTGCACCGTATCCTAACCCATACACTAATCTTACCCCGTACACCAAAATGAAGCAATGCCCTCACATGTACTTTGACACTAACACGTTTCCGTACCCTCCTGTGTACCGTAAACCTTACCTGTTCGCTAACACTAACCCTAGGTCTAAGCCTAACACTATCCACAACCCTACACAAAATCCTAACCCGTACCCTAATCCTAATCCGTACAATAACACTAACCTGTGCCCTAACACCAAGCCTGACCCTAACTCGTTTCCATATGCTTACCTGTACCCTGAATATTACCTATTCGCTAACCCTAAACCTAACCCTAAACCTAACCTTAACCCCAATCCTACACCTTATCCTAATCCGTACTGTAATCCTAACCCGTACCCTAATACTAATCCATGCCCTGACACATACATGGACCATAACACTTTTCTGTAACCTCACCTGCACCCTAAACCTTACATTTCGCCAACACTAACCCTAGCCCTAAAGCTAAATCTAACTCCAACCCTACACCTTACCCTAACACGTACACTAATCTTAACCCGTACACTAACACTGACCCATTCCCGCAAATGTATTTTGACCCTAAAACATTTCCGTACCCTCCCCTGTAACCTAAACCTTACCCGGTCGCTAACCCTAACCCTAGCTCTAAATCTAACCCTAACGCCAACCCTACATCTTACCCTAACCCATACCCTAATCCTAAACCGTACACTAACACTAACCAGTGCCCTGAAACGTACCCTGACCCTAACACTTTTCCATACCCTCACCTGCACGCTAAACGTAATCATTAGGTAACACTAAGTGTAGACTTAAACCTAACCTTAACACCAACCCTACTCCCTATTCTAACCCGTACCCTATATTTAACCCCTACACTAACACTAACCCATGCCCTCACACGTACTTTGACACTAAAACGTCTCCATACATTCACATGTACCATAAGTCTTAACCGTTCACTAAACCTATCCCTAACCCTAACGCCAACCCTAACCATTACCCTAACCCATACCCTAATCCTAACCATACATTAACACTAACACGTTTCCTAACACATAACCTGACCCAAACGCTTTTCCGTACCCTCAACTGTACCCTAAAACTTACCCGTTCACTAAACCTAACCCTAGCCCTAAACCTAACCCTAACCCCAACCCCACACCTTACCCTAAACTGTACGCTAATCCTGACATGTACACTGACACTAACAGGTGTCCTAACACATACCCTGACTCTAAAAGTTTTTTGTACCCTCACCTGTACCCTAAACCTTACTGGTTCACTAACCGTAACCCTAGCCCTAAACATAACGCTAACACCAACCCTACACCATACCCTGACCTGTACACTAATCTTGACCCGTACACCAAAATTATGCAATGCCATCACATGTACTTTGACACTAACACGTTTCTGTACACTAGTGTACCATAAAACTTACCTGTTCGCTAACTCTAACCCTAGCCCTAAACTTAACACTTACGCCAACCCTACACATTACCCTAACACGTAACCTAATCCTAACCCATACACTAACACTACACGTGCCCTAACAAGTACCCTGACTGTAACAGTTTTCCGTACACTCACCTGTACCCTAAACCATACCGTTTGCTATCCTTAACCCTAGAACTAAACGTAAAGCTAACCCCATCCCTAAACCTTACCCTAATGCATACCCAATCCTAACAAGTACACTAACACTAATCCGTGCCTTAACACTTACCCTGACCCTAACGCTTTTCCATACCCACACCTGAACCCTAAACCTTACCATTCACTAACCCTAACCCTAGGTCTAAACCTAACCCTAAACCCAACCCCAACCCTACACCTAACCTTAACAAGTACCCTAATCCTAATCCTTAAACTAACACTAAGCTGTGCCCTAACACGAACCCTGACCCTAACGCGTTTCCATATGCTCACCTGTACTCTAATGTTACCTATTCGCTAACCCTAACACTAGCCCTAAACCTAAACCTAACCCCAACCCTACACCTTACCCTAACCCATACCCTAATCATAACCCATACACTAACACTAACTCGTGCCCTAACACCTACCCTAACCCTACCCCTAACCCTAACCCTAACACTAACCCTAACACTAACCCTAAACTTTACCATTTGTTAACCATAACCCTAGCCCCAAACCTAAACCTAACTACAACCCTACTCCTTACCCTAACACGTACACTAATCTTAACCCGTACACTAACACTAACCCAATACCGCACATGTACTTTGACAATAAGACATTTCCGTATGCTCAGCTGTAACCTAAACCTTACCCGTTCACTAAACTTAACCCTACCCCTAACACTAACCATAACGCCAACCCTACCAATTACCCTAAACCGTACCCTAATCCTAACCAGTATACTAATACTAAGCCATGTCCTGACACGTACCCTGACCCTAACACTTTTCTGTACCCTCACCTGTACCCTACACCTTACCCATTCGCTAACCCTATCCCTAGCCCTAGCCCTAGCCCTAACACTAACCCCAACCCTACCCCTTACCCTAACCCGTACCCTAATCCCAACCCATACACTAACATTAACCCATGCCCTAACACGTACCCTGACCCTAACACTTTTCCGTATCCTCTCCTGTACCTTAAATCTTACCGTTCGCTAACCCTAACCCTAGCCTTAAACATAACTCTCACACCAAACTCACAGCATACCCTAACCCGTACACTAAACTTAACCCGTACAAAAAAACTAACCCATGCCCTCACATGTACTTTGATGGTAACACGTTTCCGTACGCTCCCATGTACCGTAAACCATACCCGTTTGCTAACTCTAACCCTAACCATAACAACAACCCTACCCATTTCCCTAACCTGTACCCTAATCCTTACCCGTACACTAACACTAATCCATGCCCTAACACGTACCCTGACCCTAACACTTTTCCATACCCACTCCTGTACCCTAAATCTTACCATTCACTAACCCTAACCCTATGTCTAAACCTAACCCTAACCCCAAACCTACACCTAACCCTAACACGTACCCTAATCCGAATCCGTACACTAACACTAACCTGTGCCCTAACATGAACCCTGACTCTAACTCGTTTCCATAAGCTCACCTGTACCCTAAATGTTACCTATTCGCTAACCCTAACCCCAACCCTACACCTAAACATAACCCCAACCCTACACCTTTCCCTAACCCATACCCTAATCCTAACCCGTACACTAACACTAACCCGTGCCCTAACACGTACCCTGACCCTAACACTTTTCGTATCCTCTCCAGTACCCTAAATCTTACCATTCGCTAAACCTAGCCCTTTCCCTAAACATAACGGTAACACCAACCTTGCACCGTATCCTAACCCATACACTAATCTTACCCCGTACACCAAAATGAAGCAATGCCCTCACATGTACTTTGACACTAACACGTTTCCGTACCCTCCTGTGTACCGTAAACCTTACCTGTTCGCTAACACTAACCCTAGGTCTAAGCCTAACACTATCCACAACCCTACACAAAATCCTAACCCGTACCCTAATCCTAATCCGTACAATAACACTAACCTGTGCCCTAACACCAAGCCTGACCCTAACTCGTTTCCATATGCTTACCTGTACCCTGAATATTACCTATTCGCTAACCCTAAACCTAACCCTAAACCTAACCTTAACCCCAATCCTACACCTTATCCTAATCCGTACTGTAATCCTAACCCGTACCCTAATACTAATCCATGCCCTGACACATACATGGACCATAACACTTTTCTGTAACCTCACCTGCACCCTAAACCTTACATTTCGCCAACACTAACCCTAGCCCTAAAGCTAAATCTAACTCCAACCCTACACCTTACCCTAACACGTACACTAATCTTAACCCGTACACTAACACTGACCCATTCCCGCAAATGTATTTTGACCCTAAAACATTTCCGTACCCTCCCCTGTAACCTAAACCTTACCCGGTCGCTAACCCTAACCCTAGCTCTAAATCTAACCCTAACGCCAACCCTACATCTTACCCTAACCCATACCCTAATCCTAAACCGTACACTAACACTAACCAGTGCCCTGAAACGTACCCTGACCCTAACACTTTTCCATACCCTCACCTGCACGCTAAACGTAATCATTAGGTAACACTAAGTGTAGACTTAAACCTAACCCTAACACCAACGCTACTCCCTATTCTAACCCGTACCCTATATTTAACCCCTACACTAACACTAACCCATGCCCTCACACGTACTTTGACACTAAAACGTCTCCATACATTCACATGTACCATAAGCCTTAACCGTTCACTAAACCTATCCCTAACCCTAACGCCAACCCTAATCATTACCCTAACCCATACCCTAATCCTAACCATACATTAACACTAACACGTTTCCTAACACATAACCTGACCCAAACGCTTTTCCGTACCCTCAACTGTACCCTAAAACTTACCCGTTCACTAACCCTAAGCCTAGCCCTAAACCTAACCCTAACCCCAACCCCACACATTACCCTAAACTGTACGCTAATCCTGACACGTACACTAACACTATCAGGTGTCCTAACACATACCCTGACTCTAAAAGTTTTCCGTACCCTCACCTGTACCCTAAACCTTACTGGTTCACTAACCGTAACCCTAGCCCTAAACATAACGCTAACACCAACCCTACACCATACCCTAACCTGTACACTAATCTTGACCCGTACACCAAAATTATGCAATGCCATCACATGTACTTTGACACTAACACGTTTCTGTACACTAGTGTACCATAAAACTTACCTGTTCGCTAACTCTAACCCTAGCCCTAAACTTAACCCTAACGCCAACCCTACACATTACCCTAACACGTAACCTAATCCTAACCCATACACTAACACTACACGTGCCCTAACAAGTACCCTGACTGTAACAGTTTTCCGTACACTCACCTGTACCCTAAACCATACCGTTTGCTATCCTTAACCCTAGACCTAAACGTAAAGCTAACCCCATCCCTAAACCTTACCCTAACGCGTACCCAATCCTAACAAGTACACTAACACTAATCCGTGCCTTAACACTTACCCTGACCCTAACGCTTTTCCATACCCACACCTGAACCCTAAACCTTACCATTCACTAACCCTAACCCTAGGCCTAAACCTAACCCTAAACCCAACCCCAACCCTACACCTAACCCTAACATGTACCCTAATCCTAATCCTTAAACTAACACTAAGCTGTGCCCTAACACGAACCCTGACCCTAACGCGTTTCCATACGCTCACCTGTACTCTAATGTTACCTATTCGCTAACCCTAACACTAGCCCTAAACCTAAACCTAACCCCAACCCTACACCTTACCCTAACCCATACCCTAATCATAACCCATACACTAACACTAACTCGTGCCCTAACACCTACCCTAACCCTACCCCTAACCCTAACCCTAACACTAACCCTAACACTAACCCTAAACTTTACCATTTGTTAACCATAACCCTAGCCCCAAACCTAAACCTAACTACAACCCTACTCCTTACCCTAACACGTACACTAATCTTAACCCGTACACTAACACTAACCCAATACCGCACATGTACTTTGACAATAAGACATTTCCGTATGCTCAGCTGTAACCTAAACCTTACCCGTTCACTAAACTTAACCCTACCCCTAACACTAACCATAACGCCCACCCTACCAATTACCCTAACCCGTACCCTAATCCTAACCTGTAAACCCACACTAACCCCTGCCCTAACACGTACCCTGACCCTAACACTTTTCCGTAACCTCACCTGTACCTTACACCTTACCGTTCGCTAACCCTAACCCTAGCCCTAAGCCTAGACCAAACCCCAACCGTACACCTTACCCTAACCCGTATGCTAATCCTAAGCCATACACTAACACTGACACGTGTCCTAACACATACACTAACCCTAACACTTTTCTGTACCATGACCTGTACCCTAAACCTGACATTTCGCTAACCCTAACCCTAGCCATAAAGCTAACCCTAACCCCAACCCTAAACCTTACCCAAACCGTACCCTAATCCTAACCAGTATACTAATACTAAGCCATGTCCTGACACGTACCCTGACCCTAACACTTTTCCGTACCCTCACCTGTACCCTAAACCTTACCCATTCGCTAACCCTATCCCTAGCGCTAGCCCTAGCCCTAACACTAACCCCAACCCTACGCCTTACCCTAACCCGTACCCTAATCCCAACCCATACACTAACATTAACCCATGCCCTAACACGTACCCTGACCCTCACACTTTTCCGTATCCTCTCCTGTACCTTAAATCTTACCGTTCGCTAACCCTAACCCTAGCCCTAAACATAACTCTCACACCAACCTCACAGCATACCCTAACCCGTACACTAAACTTAACCCGTACAAAAAAAACTAACCCATGCCCTCACATGTACTTTGATGGTAACACGTTTCCGTACGCTCCCATGTACCATAAACCATACCCCTTTGCTAACTCTAACCCTAAGCATAACAACAACCCTACCCATTTCCCTAACCTGTACCCTAATCCTTACCCGTACACTAACACTAATCCATGCCCTAACACGTACCCTGACCCTAACACTTTTCCATACCCACTCCTGTACCCTAAATCTTACCATTCACTAACCCTAACCCTATGTCTAAACCTAACCCTAACCCCAACCCTACACCTAACCCTAACACGTACCCTAATCCGAATCCGTACACTAACACTAACCTGTGCCCTAACATGAACCCTGACCCTAACTCGTTTCCATAAGCTCACCTGTACCCTAAATGTTACCTATTCGCTAACCCTAACCCCAACCCTGCACCTAAACATAACCCCAACCCTACACCTTTCCCTAACCCATACCCTAATCCTAACCCGTACACTAACACTAACCCGTGCCCTAACACGTACCCTGACCCTAACACTTTTCGTATCCTCTCCAGTACCGTAAATCTTACCGTTCGCTAAACCTAGCCCTTTCCCTAAACATAACGGTAACACCAACCTTGCACCGTATCCTAACCCATACACTAATCTTACCCCGTACACCAAAATGAAGCAATGCCCTCACATGTACTTTGACACTAACACGTTTCCGTACCCTCCTGTGTACCGTAAACCTTACCTGTTCGCTAACACTAACCCTAGGTCTAAGCCTAACACTATCCACAACCCTACACAAAATCCTAACCCGTACCCTAATCCTAATCCGTACAATAACACTAACCTGTGCCCTAACACCAAGCCTGACCCTAACTCGTTTCCATATGCTTACCTGTACCCTGAATATTACCTATTCGCTAACCCTAACCCTAACACTAAACCTAACCCTAACCCCAATCCTACACCTTACCCTAATCCGTACTGTAATCCTAACCCGTACCCTAATACTAATCCGTGCCCTGACACATACATGGACCATAACACTTTTCCTTAACCTCACCTGTACCCTAAACCCTACATTTCGCCAACACTAACCCTAGCCCTAAAGCTAAATCTAACTCCAACCCTACACCTTACCCTAAGACGTACACTAATCTTAACCCGTACACTAACACTGACCCATTGCCGCAAATGTATTTTGACCCTAAAACATTTCCGTACCCTCCCCTGTAACCTAAAACTTACCCGGTCGCTAACCCTAACCCTAGCTCTAAATCTAACCCTAACGCCAACCCTACACCTTACCCTAAACAATACCCTAAACCTAAACCGTACACTGACACTAACCAGTGCCCTGAAACGTACCCTGACCCTAACACTTTTCCATACCCTCACCTGCACGCTAAACCTAATCGTTAGGTAACCCTAACTGTAGACTTAAACCTAACCCTAACACCAACCCTACACCCTATTCTAACCCGTACCCTATATTTAACCCCTACACTAACACTAACCCATGCCCTCACACGTACTTTGACACTAAAACGTCTCCATACATTCACATGTACCATAAGCCTTAACCGTTCCCTAAACCTATCCCTAACCCTAACGCCAACCCTAACCATTACCCTAACCCAAACCCTAATCCTAACCATACATTAACACTAACACGTTTCCTAACACATAACCTGACCCAAATGCTTTTCCATACCCTCAACTGTACCCTAAAACTTACCCGTTCACTAACCCTAAGCCTAGCCCTAAACCTAACCCTAACCCCAACCCCACACCTTACCCTAAACTGTACGCTAATCCTGACACGTACACTAACACTAACAGGTGTCCTAACACATACCCTGACTCTAAAAGTTTTCCATACCCTCACCTGTACCCTAAACCTTACTGGTTCACTAACCGTAACCCTAGCCCTAAACATAACGCTAACACCAACCCTACACCATACCCTAACCTGTACACTAATCTTGACCCGTACACCAAAATTATGCAATGCCATCACATGTACTTTGACACTAACACGTTTCTGTACACTAGTGTACCATAAAACTTACCTGTTCGCTAACTCTAACCCTAGCCCTAAACTTAACCCTAACGCCAACCCTACACATTACCCTAACACGTAACCTAATCCTAACCCATACACTAACACTACACGTGCCCTAACAAGTACCCTGACTGTAACAGTTTTCCGTACACTCACCTGTACCCTAAACCATACCGTTTGCTATCCTTAACCCTAGACCTAAACGTAAAGCTAACCCCATCCCTAAACCTTACCCTAACGCGTACCCAATCCTAACAGGTACAATAACACTAATCCGTGCCTTAACACTTACCCTGACCCTAACGCTTTAACATACCCACACCTGAACCCTAAACCTTACCATTCACTAACCCTAACCCTAGGTCTAAACCTAACCCTAAACCCAACCCCAACCCTACACCTAACCCTAACATGTACCCTAATCCTAATCCTTAAACTAACACTAAGCTGTGCCCTAACACGAACCCTGACCCTAACCCGTTTCCATACGCTCACCTGTACTCTAATGTTACCTATTCGCTAACCCTAACACTAGCCCTAAACCTAAACCTAACCCCAACCCTACACCTTACCCTAACCCATACCCTAATCATAACCCATACACTAACACTAACTCGTGCCCTAACACCTACCCTAACCCTACCCCTAACCCTAACCCTAACACTAACCCTAACACTAACCCTAAACTTTACCATTTGTTAACCATAACCCTAGCCCCAAACCTAAACCTAACTACAACCCTACTCCTTACCCTAACACGTACACTAATCTTAACCAGTACACTAACACTAACCCAATACCGCACATGTACTTTGACAAAAAGACATTTCCGTATGCTCAGCTGTAACCTAAACCTTACCCGTTCACTAAACTTAACCCTACCCCTAACACTAACCATAACGCCAACCCTACCAATTACCCTAACCCGTACCCTAATCCTAACCTGTAAACCCACACTAACCCCCGCCCTAACACGTACCCTGACCCTAACACTTTTCCGTAACCTCACCTGTACCCTACACCTTACCGTTCGCTAACCCTATCCCTAGCCCTAAGCCTAGACCAAACCCCAACCGTACACCTTACCCTAACCCGTATGCTAATCCTAAGCCATACACTAACACTGACACGTGTCCTAACACATACACTAACCCTAACACTTTTCTGTACCATCACCTGTACCCTAAACCTGACATTTCGCTAACCCTAACCCTAGCCATAAAGCTAACCCTAACCCCAACCCTAAACCCTACCCAAACCGTACCCTAATTCTAAGCAGTATACTAATACTAAGCCATGTCCTGACACGTACCCTGACCCTAACACTTTTCCGTACCCTCACCTGTACCCTAAAGCTTACCCATTCGCTAACCCTATCCCTATCCTTAGCCCTAGCCCTAACACTAACCCTAACCCTACCCCTTACCCTAACCCGTACCCTAATCCCAACCCATACACTAACATTAACCCATGCCCTAACACGTACCCTGACCCTAACACTTTTCCGTATCCTCTCCTGTACCTTAAATCTTACCGTTCGCTAACCCTAACCCTAGCCCTAAACATAACTCTCACACCAACCTCACAGCATACCCTAACCCGTACACTAAACTTAACCCGTACAAAAAAAACTAACCCATGCCCTCACATGTACTTTGATGGTAACACGTTTCCGTACGCTCCCATGTACCATAAACCATACCCGTTTGCTAACTCTAACCCTAACCATAACAACAACCCTACCCATTTCCCTAACCTGTACCCTAATCCTTACCCGTACACTAACACTAATCCATGCCCTAACACGTACCATGACCCTAACACTTTTCCATACCCACTCCTGTACCCTAAATCTTACCATTCACTAACCCTAACCCTATGTCTAAACCTAACCCTAACCCCAACCCTACACCTAACCCTAACACGTACCCTAATCCGAATCCGTACACTAACACTAACCTGTGCCCTAACATGAACCCTGACCCTAACTCGTTTCCATAAGCTCACCTGTACCCTAAATGTTACCTATTCGCTAACCCTAACCCCAACCCTACACCTAAACATAACCCCAACCCTACACCTTTCCCTAACCCATACCCTAATCCTAACCCGTACACTAACACTAACCCGTGCCTTAACACGTACCCTGACCCTAACACTTTTCTGTATCCTCTCCAGTACCCTAAATCTTACCGTTCGCTAAACCTAGCCCTTTCCCTAAGCATAACGGTAACACCAACCTTGCACCGTATCCTAACCCATACACTAATCTTACCCCGTACACCAAAATGAAGCAATGCCCTCACATGTACTTTGACACTAACACGTTTCCGTACCCTCCTGTGTACCGTAAACCTTACCTGTTCGCTAACACTAACCCTAGGTCTAAGCCTAACACTATCCACAACCCTACACAAAATCCTAACCCGTACCCTAATCCTAATCCGTACAATAACACTAACCTGTGCCCTAACACCAAGCCTGACCCTAACTCGTTTCCATATGCTTACCTGTACCCTGAATATTACCTATTCACTAACCCTAACCCTAACCCTAAACCTAACCTTAACCCCAATCCTACACCTTACCCTAATCCGTACTGTAATCCTAACCCGTACCCTAATACTAATCCATGCCCTGACACATACATGGACCATAACACTTTTCTGTAACCTCACCTGCACCCTAAACCTTACATTTTGCCAACACTAACCCTAGCCCTAAAGCTAAATCTAACTCCAACCCTACACCTTACCCTAACACGTACACTAATCTTAACCCGTACACTAACACTGACCCATTCCCGCAAATGTATTTTGACCCTAAAACATTTCCGTACCCTCCCCTGTAACCTAAACCTTACCCGGTCGCTAACCCTAACCCTAGCTCTAAATCTAACCCTAACGCCAACCCTACATCTTACCCTAACCAATACCCTAATCCTAAACCGTACACTAACACTAACCAGTGCCCTGAAACGTACCCTGACCCTAACACTTTTCCATACCCTCACCTGCACGCTAAACGTAATCATTAGGTAACACTAAGTGTAGACTTAAACCTAACCCTAACACCAACACTACTCCCTATTCTAACCCGTACCCTATATTTAATCCCTACACTAACACTAACCCATGCCCTCACACGTACTTTGACACTAAAACGTCTCCATACATTCACATGTACCATAAGCCTTAACCGTTCACTAAACCTATCCCTAACCCTAACGCCAACCCTAATCATTACCCTAACCCATACCCTAATCCTAACCATACATTAACACTAACACGTTTCCTAACACATAACCTGACCCAAACGCTTTTCCGTACCCTCAACTGTACCCTAAAACTTACCCGTTCACTAACCCTAAGCCTAGCCCTAAACCTAACCCTAACCCCAACCCCACACATTACCCTAAACTGTACGCTAATCCTGACACGTACACTAACACTATCAGGTGTCCTAACACATACCCTGACTCTAAAAGTTTTCCGTACCCTCACCTGTACCCTAAACCTTACTGGTTCACTAACCGTAACCCTAGCCCTAAACATAACGCTAACACCAACCCTACACCATACCCTAACCTGTACACTAATCTTGACCCGTACACCAAAATTATGCAATGCCATCACATGTACTTTGACACTAACACGTTTCTGTACACTAGTGTACCATAAAACTTACCTGTTCGCTAACTCTAACCCTAGCCCTAAACTTAACCCTAACGCCAACCCTACACATTACCCTAACACGTAACCTAATCCTAACCCATACACTAACACTACACGTGCCCTAACAAGTACCCTGACTGTAACAGTTTTCCGTACACTCACCTGTACCCTAAACCATACCGTTTGCTATCCTTAACCCTAGACCTAAACGTAAAGCTAACCCCATCCCTAAACCTTACCCTAACGCGTACCCAATCCTAACAAGTACACTAACACTAATCCGTGCCTTAACACTTACCCTGACCCTAACGCTTTTCCATACCCACACCTGAACCCTAAACCTTACCATTCACTAACCCTAACCCTAGGCCTAAACCTAACCCTAAACCCAACCCCAACCCTACACCTAACCCTAACATGTACCCTAATCCTAATCCTTAAACTAACACTAAGCTGTGCCCTAACACGAACCCTGACCCTAACGCGTTTCCATACGCTCACCTGTACTCTAATGTTACCTATTCGCTAACCCTAACACTAGCCCTAAACCTAAACCTAACCCCAACCCTACACCTTACCCTAACCCATACCCTAATCATAACCCATACACTAACACTAACTCGTGCCCTAACACCTACCCTAACCCTACCCCTAACCCTAACCCTAACACTAACCCTAACACTAACCCTAAACTTTACCATTTGTTAACCATAACCCTAGCCCCAAACCTAAACCTAACTACAACCCTACTCCTTACCCTAACACGTACACTAATCTTAACCCGTACACTAACACTAACCCAATACCGCACATGTACTTTGACAATAAGACATTTCCGTATGCTCAGCTGTAACCTAAACCTTACCCGTTCACTAAACTTAACCCTACCCCTAACACTAACCATAACGCCCACCCTACCAATTACCCTAACCCGTACCCTAATCCTAACCTGTAAACCCACACTAACCCCTGCCCTAACACGTACCCTGACCCTAACACTTTTCCGTAACCTCACCTGTACCTTACACCTTACCGTTCGCTAACCCTAACCCTAGCCCTAAGCCTAGACCAAACCCCAACCGTACACCTTACCCTAACCCGTATGCTAATCCTAAGCCATACACTAACACTGACACGTGTCCTAACACATACACTAACCCTAACACTTTTCTGTACCATGACCTGTACCCTAAACCTGACATTTCGCTAACCCTAACCCTAGCCATAAAGCTAACCCTAACCCCAACCCTAAACCTTACCCAAACCGTACCCTAATCCTAACCAGTATACTAATACTAAGCCATGTCCTGACACGTACCCTGACCCTAACACTTTTCCGTACCCTCACCTGTACCCTAAACCTTACCCATTCGCTAACCCTATCCCTAGCGCTAGCCCTAGCCCTAACACTAACCCCAACCCTACGCCTTACCCTAACCCGTACCCTAATCCCAACCCATACACTAACATTAACCCATGCCCTAACACGTACCCTGACCCTCACACTTTTCCGTATCCTCTCCTGTACCTTAAATCTTACCGTTCGCTAACCCTAACCCTAGCCCTAAACATAACTCTCACACCAACCTCACAGCATACCCTAACCCGTACACTAAACTTAACCCGTACAAAAAAAACTAACCCATGCCCTCACATGTACTTTGATGGTAACACGTTTCCGTACGCTCCCATGTACCATAAACCATACCCCTTTGCTAACTCTAACCCTAAGCATAACAACAACCCTACCCATTTCCCTAACCTGTACCCTAATCCTTACCCGTACACTAACACTAATCCATGCCCTAACACGTACCCTGACCCTAACACTTTTCCATACCCACTCCTGTACCCTAAATCTTACCATTCACTAACCCTAACCCTATGTCTAAACCTAACCCTAACCCCAACCCTACACCTAACCCTAACACGTACCCTAATCCGAATCCGTACACTAACACTAACCTGTGCCCTAACATGAACCCTGACCCTAACTCGTTTCCATAAGCTCACCTGTACCCTAAATGTTACCTATTCGCTAACCCTAACCCCAACCCTGCACCTAAACATAACCCCAACCCTACACCTTTCCCTAACCCATACCCTAATCCTAACCCGTACACTAACACTAACCCGTGCCCTAACACGTACCCTGACCCTAACACTTTTCGTATCCTCTCCAGTACCGTAAATCTTACCGTTCGCTAAACCTAGCCCTTTCCCTAAACATAACGGTAACACCAACCTTGCACCGTATCCTAACCCATACACTAATCTTACCCCGTACACCAAAATGAAGCAATGCCCTCACATGTACTTTGACACTAACACGTTTCCGTACCCTCCTGTGTACCGTAAACCTTACCTGTTCGCTAACACTAACCCTAGGTCTAAGCCTAACACTATCCACAACCCTACACAAAATCCTAACCCGTACCCTAATCCTAATCCGTACAATAACACTAACCTGTGCCCTAACACCAAGCCTGACCCTAACTCGTTTCCATATGCTTACCTGTACCCTGAATATTACCTATTCGCTAACCCTAACCCTAACACTAAACCTAACCCTAACCCCAATCCTACACCTTACCCTAATCCGTACTGTAATCCTAACCCGTACCCTAATACTAATCCGTGCCCTGACACATACATGGACCATAACACTTTTCCTTAACCTCACCTGTACCCTAAACCCTACATTTCGCCAACACTAACCCTAGCCCTAAAGCTAAATCTAACTCCAACCCTACACCTTACCCTAAGACGTACACTAATCTTAACCCGTACACTAACACTGACCCATTGCCGCAAATGTATTTTGACCCTAAAACATTTCCGTACCCTCCCCTGTAACCTAAAACTTACCCGGTCGCTAACCCTAACCCTAGCTCTAAATCTAACCCTAACGCCAACCCTACACCTTACCCTAAACAATACCCTAAACCTAAACCGTACACTGACACTAACCAGTGCCCTGAAACGTACCCTGACCCTAACACTTTTCCATACCCTCACCTGCACGCTAAACCTAATCGTTAGGTAACCCTAACTGTAGACTTAAACCTAACCCTAACACCAACCCTACACCCTATTCTAACCCGTACCCTATATTTAACCCCTACACTAACACTAACCCATGCCCTCACACGTACTTTGACACTAAAACGTCTCCATACATTCACATGTACCATAAGCCTTAACCGTTCCCTAAACCTATCCCTAACCCTAACGCCAACCCTAACCATTACCCTAACCCAAACCCTAATCCTAACCATACATTAACACTAACACGTTTCCTAACACATAACCTGACCCAAATGCTTTTCCATACCCTCAACTGTACCCTAAAACTTACCCGTTCACTAACCCTAAGCCTAGCCCTAAACCTAACCCTAACCCCAACCCCACACCTTACCCTAAACTGTACGCTAATCCTGACACGTACACTAACACTAACAGGTGTCCTAACACATACCCTGACTCTAAAAGTTTTCCATACCCTCACCTGTACCCTAAACCTTACTGGTTCACTAACCGTAACCCTAGCCCTAAACATAACGCTAACACCAACCCTACACCATACCCTAACCTGTACACTAATCTTGACCCGTACACCAAAATTATGCAATGCCATCACATGTACTTTGACACTAACACGTTTCTGTACACTAGTGTACCATAAAACTTACCTGTTCGCTAACTCTAACCCTAGCCCTAAACTTAACCCTAACGCCAACCCTACACATTACCCTAACACGTAACCTAATCCTAACCCATACACTAACACTACACGTGCTCTAACAAGTACCCTGACTGTAACAGTTTTCCGTACACTCACCTGTACCCTAAACCATACCGTTTGCTATCCTTAACCCTAGACCTAAACGTAAAGCTAACCCCATCCCTAAACCTTACCCTAACGCGTACCCAATCCTAACAGGTACAATAACACTAATCCGTGCCTTAACACTTACCCTGACCCTAACGCTTTAACATACCCACACCTGAACCCTAAACCTTACCATTCACTAACCCTAACCCTAGGTCTAAACCTAACCCTAAACCCAACCCCAACCCTACACCTAACCCTAACATGTACCCTAATCCTAATCCTTAAACTAACACTAAGCTGTGCCCTAACACGAACCCTGACCCTAACCCGTTTCCATACGCTCACCTGTACTCTAATGTTACCTATTCGCTAACCCTAACACTAGCCCTAAACCTAAACCTAACCCCAACCCTACACCTTACCCTAACCCATACCCTAATCATAACCCATACACTAACACTAACTCGTGCCCTAACACCTACCCTAACCCTACCCCTAACCCTAACCCTAACACTAACCCTAACACTAACCCTAAACTTTACCATTTGTTAACCATAACCCTAGCCCCAAACCTAAACCTAACTACAACCCTACTCCTTACCCTAACACGTACACTAATCTTAACCAGTACACTAACACTAACCCAATACCGCACATGTACTTTGACAAAAAGACATTTCCGTATGCTCAGCTGTAACCTAAACCTTACCCGTTCACTAAACTTAACCCTACCCCTAACACTAACCATAACGCCAACCCTACCAATTACCCTAACCCGTACCCTAATCCTAACCTGTAAACCCACACTAACCCCCGCCCTAACACGTACCCTGACCCTAACACTTTTCCGTAACCTCACCTGTACCCTACACCTTACCGTTCGCTAACCCTATCCCTAGCCCTAAGCCTAGACCAAACCCCAACCGTACACCTTACCCTAACCCGTATGCTAATCCTAAGCCATACACTAACACTGACACGTGTCCTAACACATACACTAACCCTAACACTTTTCTGTACCATCACCTGTACCCTAAACCTGACATTTCGCTAACCCTAACCCTAGCCATAAAGCTAACCCTAACCCCAACCCTAAACCCTACCCAAACCGTACCCTAATTCTAAGCAGTATACTAATACTAAGCCATGTCCTGACACGTACCCTGACCCTAACACTTTTCCGTACCCTCACCTGTACCCTAAAGCTTACCCATTCGCTAACCCTATCCCTATCCTTAGCCCTAGCCCTAACACTAACCCTAACCCTACCCCTTACCCTAACCCGTACCCTAATCCCAACCCATACACTAACATTAACCCATGCCCTAACACGTACCCTGACCCTAACACTTTTCCGTATCCTCTCCTGTACCTTAAATCTTACCGTTCGCTAACCCTAACCCTAGCCCTAAACATAACTCTCACACCAACCTCACAGCATACCCTAACCCGTACACTAAACTTAACCCGTACAAAAAAAACTAACCCATGCCCTCACATGTACTTTGATGGTAACACGTTTCCGTACGCTCCCATGTACCATAAACCATACCCGTTTGCTAACTCTAACCCTAACCATAACAACAACCCTACACATTTCCCTAACCTGTACCCTAATCCTTACCCGTACACTAACACTAATCCATGCCCTAACACGTACCATGACCCTAACACTTTTCCATACCCACTCCTGTACCCTAAATCTTACCATTCACTAACCCTAACCCTATGTCTAAACCTAACCCTAACCCCAACCCTACACCTAACCCTAACACGTACCCTAATCCGAATCCGTACACTAACACTAACCTGTGCCCTAACATGAACCCTGACCCTAACTCGTTTCCATAAGCTCACCTGTACCCTAAATGTTACCTATTCGCTAACCCTAACCCCAACCCTACACCTAAACATAACCCCAACCCTACACCTTTCCCTAACCCATACCCTAATCCTAACCCGTACACTAACACTAACCCGTGCCTTAACACGTACCCTGACCCTAACACTTTTCTGTATCCTCTCCAGTACCCTAAATCTTACCGTTCGCTAAACCTAGCCCTTTCCCTAAGCATAACGGTAACACCAACCTTGCACCGTATCCTAACCCATACACTAATCTTACCCCGTACACCAAAATGAAGCAATGCCCTCACATGTACTTTGACACTAACACGTTTCCGTACCCTCCTGTGTACCGTAAACCTTACCTGTTCGCTAACACTAACCCTAGGTCTAAGCCTAACACTATCCACAACCCTACACAAAATCCTAACCCGTACCCTAATCCTAATCCGTACAATAACACTAACCTGTGCCCTAACACCAAGCCTGACCCTAACTCGTTTCCATATGCTTACCTGTACCCTGAATATTACCTATTCACTAACCCTAACCCTAACCCTAAACCTAACCTTAACCCCAATCCTACACCTTACCCTAATCCGTACTGTAATCCTAACCCGTACCCTAATACTAATCCATGCCCTGACACATACATGGACCATAACACTTTTCTGTAACCTCACCTGCACCCTAAACCTTACATTTTGCCAACACTAACCCTAGCCCTAAAGCTAAATCTAACTCCAACCCTACACCTTACCCTAACACGTACACTAATCTTAACCCGTACACTAACACTGACCCATTCCCGCAAATGTATTTTGACCCTAAAACATTTCCGTACCCTCCCCTGTAACCTAAACCTTACCCGGTCGCTAACCCTAACCCTAGCTCTAAATCTAACCCTAACGCCAACCCTACATCTTACCCTAACCAATACCCTAATCCTAAACCGTACACTAACACTAACCAGTGCCCTGAAACGTACCCTGACCCTAACACTTTTCCATACCCTCACCTGCACGCTAAACGTAATCATTAGGTAACACTAAGTGTAGACTTAAACCTAACCCTAACACCAACACTACTCCCTATTCTAACCCGTACCCTATATTTAATCCCTACACTAACACTAACCCATGCCCTCACACGTACTTTGACACTAAAACGTCTCCATACATTCACATGTACCATAAGCCTTAACCGTTAACTAAACCTATCCCTAACCCTAACGCCAACCCTAACCATTACCCTAACCCATACCCTAATCCTAACCATACATTAACACTAACACGTTTCCTAACACATAACCTGACCCAAACGCTTTTCCGTACCCTCAACTGTACCCTAAAACTTACCCGTTCACTAACCCTAAGCCTAGCCCTAAACCTAACCCTAACCCCAACCCCACACCTTACCCTAAACTGTACGCTAATCCTGACACGTACACTAACACTAACAGGTGTCCTAACACATACCCTGACTCTAAAAGTTTTCCGTACCCTCACCTGTACCCTAAACCTTACTGGTTCACTAACCGTAACCCTAGCCCTAAACATAACGCTAACACCAACCCTACACTATACCCTAACCTGTACACTAATCTTGACCCGTACAGCAAAATTATGCAATGCCATCACATGTACTTTGACACTAACACGTTTCTGTACACTAGTGTACCATAAAACTTACCTGTTCGCTAACTCTAACCCTAGCCCTAAACTTAACCCTAACGCCAACCCTACACATTACCCTAACACGTAACCTAATCCTAACCCATACACTAACACTACACGTGCCCTAACAAGTACCCTGACTGTAACAGTTTTCCGTACACTCACCTGTACCCTAAACCATACCGTTTGCTATCCTTAACCCTAGACCTAAACGTAAAGCTAACCCCATCCCTAAACCTTACCCTAACGCGTACCCAATCCTAACAGGTACAATAACACTAATCCGTGCCTTAACACTTACCCTGACCCTAACGCTTTTCCATACCCACACCTGAACCCTAAACCTTACCATTCACTAACCCTAACCCTAGGTCTAAACCTAACCCTAAACCCAACCCCAACCCTACACCTAACCCTAACATGTACCCTAATCCTAATCCTTAAACTAACACTAAGCTGTGCCCTAACACGAACCCTGAACCTAACGCGTTTCCATACGCTCACCTGTACTCTAATGTTACCTATTCGCTAACCCTAACACTAGCCCTAAACCTAAACCTAACCCCAACCCTACACCTTACCCTAACCCATACCATAATCATAACCCATACACTAACACTAACTCGTGCCCTAACACCTACCCTAACCCTACCCCTACCCCTAACCCTAACACTAACCCTAACACTAACCCTAAACTTTACCATTTGTTAACCATAACCCTAGCCCCAAACCTAAACCTAACTACAACCCTACTCCTTACCCTAACACGTACACTAATCTTAACCCGTACACTAACACTAACCCAATACCGCACATGTACTTTGACAATAAGACATTTCCGTATGCTCAGCTGTAACCTAAACCTTACCCGTTCACTAAACTTAACCCTACCCCTAACACTAACCATAACGCCAACCCTACCAATTACCCTAACCCGTACCCTAATCCTAACCTGTAAACCCACACTAACCCCCGCCCTAACACGTACCCTGACCCTAACACTTTTCCGTAACCTCACCTGTACCCTACACCTTACCGTTCGCTAACCCTAACCCTAGCCCTAAGCCTAGACCAAACCCCAACCGTACACCTTACCCTAACCGGTATGCTAATCCTAAGCCATACACTAACACTGACACGTGTCCTAACACATACACTAACCCTAACACTTTTCTGTACCATGACCTGTACCCAAAACCTGACATTTCGCTAACCCTAACCCTAGCCATAAAGCTAACCCTAACCCCAACCCTAAACCTTACCCAAACCGTACCCTAATCCTAACCAGTATACTAATACTAAGCCATGTCCTGACACGTACCCTGACCCTAACACTTTTCCGTACCCTCACCTGTACCCTTAACCTTACCCATTCGCTAACCCTATCCCTAGCCCTAGCCCTAGCCCTAACACTAACCCCAACCCTACCCCTTACCCTAAACCGTACCCTAATCCCAACCCATACACTAACATTAACCCATGCCCTAACACGTACCCTGACCCTAACACTTTTCCGAATCCTCTCCTGTACCTTAAATCTTACCGTTCGCTAACCCTAACCCTAGCCCTAAACATAACTCTCACACCAACCTCACAGCTTACCCTAACCCGTACACTAAACTTAACCCGTACAAAAAAAACTAACCCATGCCCTCACATGTACTTTGATGGTAACACGTTTCCGTACGCTCCCATGTACCATAAACCATACCCCTATGCTAACTCTAACCCTAAGCATAACAACAACCCTACCCATTTCCCTAACCTGTACCCTAATCCTTACCCGTACACTAACACTAATCCATGCCCTAACACGTACCCTGACCCTAACACTTTTCCATACCCACTCCTGTACCCTAAATCTTACCATTCACTAACCCTAACCCTATGTCTAAACCTAACCCTAACCCCAACCCTACACCTAACCCTAACACGTACCCTAATCCGAATCCGTACACTAACACTAACCTGTGCCCTAACATGAACCCTGACCCTAACTCGTTTCCATAAGCTCACCTGTACCCTAAATGTTACCTATTCGCTAACCCTAACCCCAACCCTGCACCTAAACATAACCCCAACCCTACACCTTTCCCTAACCCATACCCTAATCCTAACCCGTACACTAACACTAACCCGTGCCCTAACACGTACCCTGACCCTAACACTTTTCGTATCCTCTCCAGTACCCTAAATCTTACCGTTCGCTAAACCTAGCCCTTTCCCTAAACATAACGGTAACACCAACCTTGCACCGTATCCTAACCCATACACTAATCTTACCCCGTACACCAAAATGAAGCAATGCCCTCACATGTACTTTGACACTAACACGTTTCCGTACCCTCCTGTGTACCGTAAACCTTACCTGTTCGCTAACACTAACCCTAGGTCTAAGCCTAACACTATCCACAACCCTACACAAAATCCTAACCCGTACCCTAATCCTAATCCGTACAATAACACTAACCTGTGCCCTAACACCAAGCCTGACCCTAACTCGTTTCCATATGCTTACCTGTACCCTGAATATTACCTATTCGCTAACCCTAACCCTAACACTAAACCTAACCCTAACCCCAATCCTACACCTTACCCTAATCCGTACTGTAATCCTAACCCGTACCCTAATACTAATCCGTGCCCTGACACATACATGGACCATAACACTTTTCCTTAACCTCACCTGTACCCTAAACCCTACATTTCGCCAACACTAACCCTAGCCCTAAAGCTAAATCTAACTCCAACCCTACACCTTACCCTAAGACGTACACTAATCTTAACCCGTACACTAACACTGACCCATTGCCGCAAATGTATTTTGACCCTAAAACATTTCCGTACCCTCCCCTGTAACCGAAAACTTACCCGGTCGCTAACCCTAACCCTAGCTCTAAATCTAACCCTAACGCCAACCCTACACCTTACCCTAAACAATACCCTAAACCTAAACCGTACACTGAAACTAACCAGTGCCCTGAAACGTACCCTGACCCTAACACTTTTCCATACCCTCACCTGCACGCTAAACCTAATCGTTAGGTAACCCTAACTGTAGACTTAAACCTAACCCTAACACCAACCCTACACCCTATTCTAACCCGTACCCTATATTTAACCCCTACACTAACACTAACCCATGCCCTCACACGTACTTTGACACTAAAACGTCTCCATACATTCACATGTACCATAAGCCTTAACCGTTCCCTAAACCTATCCCTAACCCTAATGCCAACCCTAACCATTACCCTAACCCAAACCCTAATCCTAACCATACATTAACACTAACACGTTTCCTAACACATAACCTGACCCAAATGCTTTTCCATACCCTCAACTGTGCCCTAAAACTTACCCGTTCACTAACCCTAAGCCTAGCCCTAAACCTAACCCTAACCCCAACCCCACACCTTACCCTAAACTGTACGCTAATCCTGACACGTACACTAACACTAACAGGTGTCCTAACACATACCCTGACTCTAAAAGTTTTCCATACCCTCACCTGTACCCTAAACCTTACTGGTTCACTAACCGTAACCCTAGCCCTAAACATAACGCTAACACCAACCCTACACCATACCCTAACCTGTACACTAATCTTGACCCGTACACCAAAATTATGCAATGCCATCACATGTACTTTGACACTAACACGTTTCTGTACACTAGTGTACCATAAAACTTACCTGTTCGCTAACTCTAACCCTAGCCCTAAACTTAACCCTAACGCCAACCCTACACATTACCCTAACACGTAACCTAATCCTAACCCATACACTAACACTACACGTGCCCTAACAAGTACCCTGACTGTAACAGTTTTCCGTACACTCACCTGTACCCTAAACCATACCGTTTGCTATCCTTAACCCTAGACCTAAACGTAAAGCTAACGCCATCCCTAAACCTTACCCTAACGCGTACCCAATCCTAACAGGTACAATAACACTAATCCGTGCCTTAACACTTACCCTGACCCTAACGCTTTTCCATACCCACACCTGAACCCTAAACCTTACCATTCACTAACCCTAACCCTAGGTCTAAACCTAACCCTAAACCCAACCCCAACCCTACACCTAACCCTAACATGTACCCTAATCCTAATCCTTAAACTAACACTAAGCTGTGCCCTAACACGAACCCTGACCCTAACCCGTTTCCATACGCTCACCTGTACTCTAATGTTACCTATTCGCTAACCCTAACACTAGCCCTAAACCTAAACCTAACCCCAACCCTACACCTTACCCTAACCCATACCCTAATCATAACCCATACACTAACACTAACTCGTGCCCTAACACCTACCCTAACCCTACCCCTAACCCTAACCCTAACACTAACCCTAACACTAACCCTAAACTTTACCATTTGTTAACCATAACCCTAGCCCCAAACCTAAACCTAACTACAACCCTACTCCTTACCCTAACACGTACACTAATCTTAACCCGTACACTAACACTAACCCAATACCGCACATGTACTTTGACAATAAGACATTTCCGTATGCTCAGCTGTAACCTAAACCTTACCCGTTCACTAAACTTAACCCTACCCCTAACACTAACCATAACGCCAACCCTACCAATTACCCTAACCCGTACCCTAATCCTAACCTGTAAACCCACACTAACCCCTGCCCTAACACGTACCCTGACCCTAACACTTTTCCGTAACCTCACCTGTACCCTACACCTTACCGTTCGCTAACCCTAACCCTAGCCCTAAGCCTAGACCAAACCCCAACCGTACACCTTACCCTAACCGGTATGCTAATCCTAAGCCATACACTAACACTGACACGTGTCCTAACACATACACTAACCCTAACACTTTTCTGTACCATGACCTGTACCCTAAACCTGACATTTCGCTAACCCTAACCCTAGCCATAAAGCTAACCCTAACCCCAACCCTAAACCTTACCCAATCCGTACCCTAATCCTAACCAGTATACTAATACTAAGCCATGTCCTGACACGTACCCTGACCCTAACACTTTTCCGTACCCTCACCTGTACCCTTAACCTTACCCATTCGCTAACCCTATCCCTAGCCCTAGCCCTAGCCCTAACACTAACCCCAACCCTACCCCTTACCCTAACGCGTACCCTAATCCCAACCCATACACTAACATTAACCCATGCCCTAACACGTACCCTGACCCTAACACTTTTCCGAATCCTCTCCTGTACCTTAAATCTTACCGTTCGCTAACCCTAACCCTAGCCCTAAACATAACTCTCACACCAACCTCACAGCTTACCCTAACCCGTACTCTAAACTTAACCCGTACAAAAAAAACTAACCCATGCCCTCACATGTACTTTGATGGTAACACGTTTCCGTACGCTCCCATGTACCATAAACCATACCCCTATGCTAACTCTAACCCTAAGCATAACAACAACCCTACCCATTTCCCTAACCTGTACCCTAATCCTTACCCGTACACTAACACTAATCCATGCCCTAACACGTACCCTGACCCTAACACTTTTCCATACCCACTCCTGTACCCTAAATCTTACCATTCACTAACCCTAACCCTATGTCTAAACCTAACCCTAACCCCAACCCTACACCTAACCCTAACACGTACCCTAATCCGAATCCGTACACTAACACTAACCTGTGCCCTAACATGAACCCTGACCCTAACTCGTTTCCATAAGCTCACCTGTACCCTAAATGTTACCTATTCGCTAACCCTAACCCCAACCCTGCACCTAAACATAACCCCAACCCTACACCTTTCCCTAACCCATACCCTAATCCTAACCCGTACACTAACACTAACCCGTGCCCTAACACGTACCCTGACCCTAACACTTTTCGTATCCTCTCCAGTACCCTAAATCTTACCGTTCGCTAAACCTAGCCCTTTCCCTAAACATAACGGTAACACCAACCTTGCACCGTATCCTAACCCATACACTAATCTTACCCCGTACACCAAAATGAAGCAATGCCCTCACATGTACTTTGACACTAACACGTTTCCGTACCCTCCTGTGTACCGTAAACCTTACCTGTTCGCTAACACTAACCCTAGGTCTAAGCCTAACACTATCCACAACCCTACACAAAATCCTAACCCGTACCCTAATCCTAATCCGTACAATAACACTAACCTGTGCCCTAACACCAAGCCTGACCCTAACTCGTTTCCATATGCTTACCTGTACCCTGAATATTACCTATTCGCTAACCCTAACCCTAACACTAAACCTAACCCTAACCCCAATCCTACACCTTACCCTAATCCGTACTGTAATCCTAACCCGTACCCTAATACTAATCCGTGCCCTGACACATACATGGACCATAACACTTTTCCTTAACCTCACCTGTACCCTAAACCCTACATTTCGCCAACACTAACCCTAGCCCTAAAGCTAAATCTAACTCCAACCCTACACCTTACCCTAAGACGTACACTAATCTTAACCCGTACACTAACACTGACCAATTGCCGCAAATGTATTTTGACCCTAAAACATTTCCGTACCCTCCCCTGTAACCTAAAACTTACCCGGTCGCTAACCCTAACCCTAGCTCTAAATCTAACCCTAACGCCAACCCTACACCTTACCCTAAACAATACCCTAAACCTAAACCGTACACTGACACTAACCAGTGCCCTGAAACGTACCCTGACCCTAACACTTTTCCATACCCTCACCTGCACGCTAAACCTAATCGTTAGGTAACCCTAACTGTAGACTTAAACCTAACCCTAACACCAACCCTACACCCTATTCTAACCCGTACCCTATATTTAACCCCTACACTAACACTAACCCATGCCCTCACACGTACTTTGACACTAAAACGTCTCCATACATTCACATGTACCATAAGCCTTAACCGTTCCCTAAACCTATCCCTAACCCTAATGCCAACCCTAACCATTACCCTAACCCAAACCCTAATCCTAACCATACATTAACACTAACACGTTTCCTAACACATAACCTGACCCAAATGCTTTTCCATACCCTCAACTGTACCCTAAAACTTACCCGTTCACTAACCCTAAGCCTAGCCCTAAACCTAACCCTAACCCCAACCCCACACCTTACCCTAAACTGTACGCTAATCCTGACACGTACACTAACACTAACAGGTGTCCTAACACATACCCTGACTCTAAAAGTTTTCCATACCCTCACCTGTACCCTAAACCTTACTGGTTCACTAACCGTAACCCTAGCCCTAAACATAACGCTAACACCAACCCTACACCATACCCTAACCTGTACACTAATCTTGACCCGTACACCAAAATTATGCAATGCCATCACATGTACTTTGACACTAACACGTTTCTGTACACTAGTGTACCATAAAACTTACCTGTTCGCTAACTCTAACCCTAGCCCTAAACTTAACCCTAACGCCAACCCTACACATTACCCTAACACGTAACCTAATCCTAACCCATACACTAACACTACACGTGCCCTAACAAGTACCCTGACTGTAACAGTTTTCCGTACACTCACCTGTACCCTAAACCATACCGTTTGCTATCCTTAACCCTAGACCTAAACGTAAAGCTAACGCCATCCCTAAACCTTACCCTAACGCGTACCCAATCCTAACAGGTACAATAACACTAATCCGTGCCTTAACACTTACCCTGACCCTAACGCTTTTCCATACCCACACCTGAACCCTAAACCTTACCATTCACTAACCCTAACCCTAGGTCTAAACCTAACCCTAAACCCAACCCCAACCCTACACCTAACCCTAACATGTACCCTAATCCTAATCCTTAAACTAACACTAAGCTGTGCCCTAACACGAACCCTGACCCTAACCCGTTTCCATACGCTCACCTGTACTCTAATGTTACCTATTCGCTAACCCTAACACTAGCCCTAAACCTAAACCTAACCCCAACCCTACACCTTACCCTAACCCATACCCTAATCATAACCCATACACTAACACTAACTCGTGCCCTAACACCTACCCTAACCCTACCCCTAACCCTAACGCTAACACTAACCCTAACACTAACCCTAAACTTTACCATTTGTTAACCATAACCCTAGCCCCAAACCTAAACCTAACTACAACCCTACTCCTTACCCTAACACGTACACTAATCTTAACCAGTACACTAACACTAACCCAATACCGCACATGTACTTTGACAAAAAGACATTTCCGTATGCTCAGCTGTAACCTAAACCTTACCCGTTCACTAAACTTAACCCTACCCCTAACACTAACCATAACGCCAACCCTACCAATTACCCTAACCCGTACCCTAATCCTAACCTGTAAACCCACACTAACCCCCGCCCTAACACGTACCCTGACCCTAACACTTTTCCGTAACCTCACCTGTACCCTACACCTTACCGTTTGCTAACCCTATCCCTAGCCCTAAGCCTAGACCAAACCCCAACCGTACACCTTACCCTAACCCGTATGCTAATCCTAAGCCATACACTAACACTGACACGTGTCCTAACACATACACTAACCCTAACACTTTTCTGTACCATCACCTGTACCCTAAACCTGACATTTCGCTAACCCTAACCCTAGCCATAAAGCTAACCCTAACCCCAACCCTAAACCCTACCCAAACCGTACCCTAATTCTAAGCAGTATACTAATACTAAGCCATGTCCTGACACGTACCCTGACCCTAACACTTTTCCGTACCCTCACCTGTACCCTAAAGCTTACCCATTCGCTAACCCTATCCCTATCCTTAGCCCTAGCCCTAACACTAACCCTAACCCTACCCCTTACCCTAACCCGTACCCTAATCCCAACCCATACACTAACATTAACCCATGCCCTAACACGTACCCTGACCCTAACACTTTTCCGTATCCTCTCCTGTACCTTAAATCTTACCGTTCGCTAACCCTAACCCTAGCCCTAAACATAACTCTCACACCAACCTCACAGCATACCCTAACCCGTACACTAAACTTAACCCGTACAAAAAAAACTAACCCATGCCCTCACATGTACTTTGATGGTAACACGTTTCCGTACGCTCCCATGTACCATAAACCATACCCGTTTGCTAACTCTAACCCTAACCATAACAACAACCCTACCCATATCCCTAACCTGTACCCTAATCCTTACCGTACACTAACACTAATCCATGCCCTAACACGTACCATGACCCTAACACTTTTCCATACCCACTCCTGTACCCTAAATCTTACCATTCACTAACCCTAACCCTATGTCTAAACCTAACCCTAACCCCAACCCTACACCTAACCCTAACACGTACCCTAATCCGAATCCGTACACTAACACTAACCTGTGCCCTAACATGAAACCTGACCCTAACTCGTTTCCATAAGCTCACCTGTACCCTAAATGTTACCTATTCGCTAACCCTAACCCCAACCCTACACCTAAACATAACCCCAACCCTACACCTTTCCCTAACCCATACCCTAATCCTAACCCGTACACTAACACTAACCCGTGCCCTAACACGTACCCTGACCCTAACACTTTTCCGTATCCTCTCCAGTACCCTAAATCTTACCGTTCGCTAAACTTAGCCCTTTCCCTAAACATAACGGTAACACCAACCTTGCACCGTATCCTAACCCATACACTAATCTTACCCCGTACACCAAAATGAAGCAATGCCCTCACATGTACTTTGACACTAACACGTTTCCGTACCCTCCTGTGTACCGTAAACCTTACCTGTTCGCTAACACTAACCCTAGGTCTAAGCCTAACACTATCCACAACCCTAAACAAAATCCTAACCCGTACCCTAATCCTAATCCGTACAATAACACTAACCTGTGCCCTAACACCAAGCCTGACCCTAACTCGTTTCCATATGCTTACCTGTACCCTGAATATTACCTATTCGCTAACCCTAACGTAACCCTAAACCTAACCCTAACCCCAATCCTACACCTTACCCTAATCCGTACTGTAATCCTAACCCGTACCCTAATACTAATCCGTGCCCTGACACATACATGGACCATAACACTTTTCTGTAACCTCACCTGCACCCTAAACCTTACATTTCGCCAACACTAACCCTAGCCATAAAGCTAAATCTAACTCCAACCCTACACCTTACCCTAACACGTACACTAATCTTAACCCGTACACTAACACTGACCCATTCCCGCAAATGTATTTTGACCCTAAAACATTTCCGTACCCTCCCCTGTAACCTAAACCTTACCCGGTCGCTAACCCTAACCCTAGCTCTAAATCTAACCCTAACGCCAACCCTACATCTTACCCTAACCCATACCCTAATCCTAAACCGTACACTAACACTAACCAGTGCCCTGAAACGTACCCTGACCCTAACACTTTTCCATACCCTCACCTGCACGCTAAACGTAATCATTAGGTAACACTAAGTGTAGACTTAAACCTAACCTTAACACCAACCCTACTCCCTATTCTAACCCGTACCCTATATTTAACCCCTACACTAACACTAACCCATGCCCTCACACGTACTTTGACACTAAAACGTCTCCATACATTCACATGTACCATAAGCCTTAACCGTTCACTAAACCTATCCCTAACCCTAACGCCAACCCTAACCATTACCCTAACCCATACCCTAATCCTAACCATACATTAACACTAACACGTTTCGTAACACATAACCTGACCCAAACGCTTTTCCGTACCCTCAACTGTACCCTAAAACTTACCCGTTCACTAAACCTAACCCTAGCCCTAAACCTAACCGTAACCCCAACCCCACACCTTACCCTAAACTGTACGCTAATCCTGACATGTACACTGACACTAACAGGTGTCCTAACACATACCCTGACTCTAAAAGTTTTCCGTACCCTCACCTGTACCCTAAACCTTACTGGTTCACTAACCGTAACCCTAGCCCTAAACATAACGCTAACACCAACCCTACACCATACCCTGACCTGTACACTAATCTTGACCCGTACACCAAAATTATGCAATGCCATCACATGTACTTTGACACTAACACGTTTCTGTACACTAGTGTACCATAAAACTTACCTGTTCGCTAACTCTAACCCTAGCCCTAAACTTAACACTTACGCCAACCCTACACATTACCCTAACACGTAACCTAATCCAAACCCATACACTAACACTACACGTGCCCTAACAAGTACCCTGACTGTAACAGTTTTCCGTACACTCACCTGTACCCTAAACCATACCGTTTGCTATCCTTAACCCTAGAACTAAACGTAAAGCTAACCCCATCCCTAAACCTTACCCTAATGCATACCCAATCCTAACAAGTACACTAACACTAATCCGTGCCTTAACACTTACCCTGACCGTAACGCTTTTCCATACCCACACCTGAACCCTAAACCTTACCATTCACTAACCCTAACCCTAGGTCTAAACCTAACCCTAAACCCAACCCCAACCCTACACCTAACCTTAACATGTACCCTAATCCTAATCCTTAAACTAACACTAAGCTGTGCCCTAACACGAACCCTGACCCTAATGCGTTTCCATATGCTCACCTGTACTCTAATGTTACCTATTCGCTAACCCTAACACTAGCCCTAAACCTAAACCTAACCCCAACCCTACACCTTACCCTAACCCATACCCTAATCATAACCCATACACTAACACTAACTCGTGCCCTAACACCTACCCTAACCCTACCCCTAACCATAACCCTAACACTAACCCTAACACTAACCCTAAACTTTACCATTTGTTAACCATAACCCTAGCCCCAAACCTAAACCTAACTACAACCCTACTCCTTACCCTAACACGTACACTAATCTTAACCCGTACACTAACACTAACCCAATACCGCACATGTACTTTGACAATAAGACATTTCCGTATGCTCAGCTGTAACCTAAACCTTACCCGTTCACTAAACTTAACCCTACCCCTAACACTAACCATAACGCCAACCCTACCAATTACCCTAAACCGTACCCTAATCCTAACCAGTATACTAATACTAAGCCATGTCCTGACACGTACCCTGACCCGAACACTATTCTGTACCCTCACCTGTACCCTACACCTTATCCATTCGCTAACCCTATCCCTAGCCCTAGCCCTAGCCCTAACACTAACCCCAACCCTACCCCTTACCCTAAACCGTACCCTAATCCCAACCCATACACTAACATTAACCCATGCCCTAACACGTACCCTGACCCTAACACTTTTCCGTATCCTCTCCTGTACCTTAAATCTTACCATTCGCTAACCCTAACCCTAGCCTTAAACATAACTCTCACACCAAACTCACAGCATACCCTAACCCGTACACTAAACTTAACCCGTACAAAAAAACTAACCCATGCCCTCACATGTACTTTGATGGTAACACGTTTCCGTACGCTCCCATGTACCGTAAACCATACCCGTTTGCTAACTCTAACCCTAACCATAACAACAACCCTACCCATTTCCCTAACCTGTACCCTAATCCTTACCCGTACACTAACACTAATCCATGCCCTAACACGTACCCTGACCCTAACACTTTTCCATACCCACTCCTGTACCCTAAATCTTACCATTCACTAACCCTAACCCTATGTCTAAACCTAACCCTAACCCCAAACCTACACCTAACCCTAACACGTACCCTAATCCGAATCCGTACACTAACACTAACCTGTGCCCTAACATGAACCCTGACTCTAACTCGTTTCCATAAGCTCACCTGTACCCTAAATGTTACCTATTCGCTAACCCTAACCCCAACCCTACACCTAAACATAACCCCAACCCTACACCTTTCCCTAACCCATACCCTAATCCTAACCCGTACACTAACACTAACCCGTGCCCCAACACGTACCCTGACCCTAACACTTTTCTGTATCCTCTCCAGTACCCTAAATCTTACCGTTCGCTAAACCTAGCCCTTTCCCTAAACATAACGGTAACACCAACCTTGCACCGTATCCTAACCCATACACTAATATTACCCCGTACACCAAAATGAAGCAATGCCCTCACATGTACTTTGACACTAACACGTTTCCGTACCCTCCTGTGTACCGTAAACCTTACCTGTTTGCTAACACTAACCCTAGGTCTAAGCCTAACACTATCCACAACCCTACACAAAATCCTAACCCGTACCCTAATCCTAATCCGTACAATAACACTAACCTCTGCCCTAACACCAAGCCTGACCCTAACTCGTTTCCATATGCTTACCTGTACCCTGAATATTACCTATTCGCTAACCCTAAACCTAACCCTAAACCTAACCTTAACCCCAATCCTACACCTTATCCTAATCCGTACTGTAATCCTAAACCGTACCCTAATACTAATCCATGCCCTGACACATACATGGACCATAACACTTTTCTGTAACCTCACCTGCACCCTAAACCTTACATTTCGCCAACACTAACCCTAGCCCTAAAGCTAAATCTAACTCCAACCCTACACCTTACCCTAACACGTACACTAATCTTAACACGTACACTAACACTGACCCATTCCCGCAAATGTATTTTGACCCTAAAACATTTCCGTACCCTCCCCTGTAACCTAAACCTTACCCGGTCGCTAACCCTAACCCTAGCTCTAAATCTAACCCTAACGCCAACCCTACATCTTACCCTAACCCATACCCTAATCCTAAACCGTACACTAACACTAACCAGTGCCCTGAAACGTACCCTGACCCTAACACTTTTCCATACCCTCACCTGCACGCTAAACGTAATCATTAGGTAACACTAAGTGTAGACTTAAACCTAACCCTAACACCAACGCTACACCCTATTCTAACCCGTAACCTATATTTAACCCCTACACTAACACTAACCCATGCCCTCACACGTACTTTGACACTAAAACGTCTCCATACATTCACATGTACCATAAGCCTTAACCGTTCACTAAACCTATCCCTAACCCTAACGCCAACCCTAATCATTACCCTAACCCATACCCTAATCCTAACCATACATTAACACTAACACGTTTCCTAACACATAACCTGACCCAAACGCTTTTCCGTACCCTCAACTGTACCCTAAAACTTACCCGTTCACTAACCCTAAGCCTAGCCCTAAACCTAACCCTAACCCCAACCCCACACCTTACCCTAAACTGTACGCTAATCCTGACACGTACACTAACACTAACAGGTGTCCTAACACATACCCTGACTCTAAAAGTTTTCCGTACCCTCACCTGTACCCTAAACCTTACTGGTTCACTAACCGTAACCCTAGCCCTAAACATAACGCTAACACCAACCCTACACCATACCCTAACCTGTACACTAATCTTGACCCGTACAGCAAAATTATGCAATGCCATCACATGTACTTTGACACTAACACGTTTCTGTACACTAGTGTACCATAAAACTTACCTGTTCGCTAACTCTAACCCTAGCCCTAAACTTAACCCTAACGCCAACCCTACACATTACCCTAACACGTAACCTAATCCTAACCCATACACTAACACTACACGTGCCCTAACAAGTACCCTGACTGTAACAGTTTTCCGTACACTCACCTGTACCCTAAACCATACCGTTTGCTATCCTTAACCCTAGACCTAAACGTAAAGCTAACGCCATCCCTAAACCTTACCCTAACGCGTACCCAATCCTAACAGGTACAATAACACTAATCCGTGCCTTAACACTTACCCTGACCCTAACGCTTTAACATACCCACACCTGAACCCTAAACCTTACCATTCACTAACCCTAACCCTAGGTCTAAACCTAACCCTAAACCCAACCCCAACCCTACACCTAACCCTAACATGTACCCTAATCCTAATCCTTAAACTAACACTAAGCTGTGCCCTAACACGAACCCTGAACCTAACGCGTTTCCATACGCTCACCTGTACTCTAATGTTACCTATTCGCTAACCCTAACACTAGCCCTAAACCTAAACCTAACCCCAACCCTACACCTTACCCTAACCCATACCCTAATCATAACCCATACACTAACACTAACTCGTGCCCTAACACCTACCCTAACCCTACCCCTACCCCTAACCCTAACACTAACCCTAACACTAACCCTAAACTTTACCATTTGTTAACCATAACCCTAGCCCCAAACCTAAACCTAACTACAACCCTACTCCTTACCCTAACACGTACACTAATCTTAACCCGTACACTAACACTAACCCAATACCGCACATGTACTTTGACAATAAGACATTTCCGTATGCTCAGCTGTAACCTAAACCTTACCCGTTCACTAAACTTAACCCTACCCCTAACACTAACCATAACGCCAACCCTACCAATTACCCTAACCCGTACCCTAATCCTAACCTGTAAACCCACACTAACCCCTGCCCTAACACGTACCCTGACCCTAACACTTTCCCGTAACCTCACCTGTACCCTACACCTTACCGTTCGCTAACCCTAACCCTAGCCCTAAGCCTAGACCAAACCCCAACCGTACACCTTACCCTAACCGGTATGCTAATCCTAAGCCATACACTAACACTGACACGTGTCCTAACACATACACTAACCCTAACACTTTTCTGTACCATCACCTGTACCCTAAACCTGACATTTCGCTAACCCTAACCCTAGCCATAAAGCTAACCCTAACCCCAACCCTAAACCTTACCCAAACCGTACCCTAATCCTAACCAGTATACTAATACTAAGCCATGTCCTGACACGTACCCTGACCCTAACACTTTTCCGTACCCTCACCTGTACCCTTAACCTTACCCATTCGCTAACCCTATCCCTAGCCCTAGCCCTAGCCCTAACACTAACCCCAACCCTACCCCTTACCCTAACCAATACCCTAATCCCAACCCATACACTAACATTAACCCATGCCCTAACACGTACCCTGACCCTAACACTTTTCCGAATCCTCTCCTGTACCTTAAATCTTACCATTCGCTAACCCTAACCCTAGCCCTAAACATAACTCTCACACCAACCTCACAGCTTACCCTAACCCGTACACTAAACTTAACCCGTACAAAAAAAACTAACCCATGCCCTCACATGTACTTTGATGGTAACACGTTTCCGTACGCTCCCATGTACCATAAACCATACCCCTTTGCTAACTCTAACCCTAAGCATAACAACAACCCTACCCATTTTCCTAACCTGTACCCTAATCCTTACCCGTACACTAACACTAATCCATGCCCTAACACGTACCCTGACCCTAACACTTTTCCATACCCACTCCTGTACCCTAAATCTTACCATTCACTAACCCTAACCCTATGTCTAAACCTAACCCTAACCCCAACCCTACACCTAACCCTAACACGTACCCTAATCCGAATCCGTACACTAACACTAACCTGTGCCCTAACATGAACCCTGACCCTAACTCGTTTCCATAAGCTCACCTGTACCCTAAATGTTACCTATTCGCTAACCCTAACCCCAACCCTGCACCTAAACATAACCCCAACCCTACACCTTTCCCTAACCCATACCCTAATCCTAACCCGTACACTAACAGTAACCCGTGCCCTAACACGTACCCTGACCCTAACACTTTTCGTATCCTCTCCAGTACCCTAAATCTTACCGTTCGCTAAACCTAGCCCTTTCCCTAAACATAACGGTAACACCAACCTTGCACCGTATCCTAACCCATACACTAATCTTACCCCGTACACCAAAATGAAGCAATGCCCTCACATGTACTTTGACACTAACACGTTTCCGTACCCTCCTGTGTACCGTAAACCTTACCTGTTCGCTAACACTAACCCTAGGTCTAAGCCTAACACTATCCACAACCCTACACAAAATCCTAACCCGTACCCTAATCCTAATCCGTACAATAACACTAACCTGTGCCCTAACACCAAGCCTGACCCTAACTCGTTTCCATATGCTTACCTGTACCCTGAATATTACCTATTCGCTAACCCTAACCCTAACACTAAACCTAACCCTAACCCCAATCCTACACCTTACCCTAATCCGTACTGTAATCCTAACCCGTACCCTAATACTAATCCGTGCCCTGACACATACATGGACCATAACACTTTTCCTTAACCTCACCTGTACCCTAAACCCTACATTTCGCCAACACTAACCCTAGCCCTAAAGCTAAATCTAACTCCAACCCTACACCTTACCCTAAGACGTACACTAATCTTAACCCGTACACTAACACTGACCCATTGCCGCAAATGTATTTTGACCCTAAAACATTTCCGTACCCTCCCCTGTAACCTAAAACTTACCCGGTCGCTAACCCTAACCCTAGCTCTAAATCTAACCCTAACGCCAACCCTACACCTTACCCTAAACAATACCCTAAACCTAAACCGTACACTGACACTAACCAGTGCCCTGAAACGTACCCTGACCCTAACACTTTTCCATACCCTCACCTGCACGCTAAACCTAATCGTTAGGTAACCCTAACTGTAGACTTAAACCTAACCCTAACACCAACCCTACACCCTATTCTAACCCATACCCTATATTTAACCCCTACACTAACACTAACCCATGCCCTCACACGTACTTTGACACTAAAACGTCTCCATACATTCACATGTACCATAAGCCTTAACCGTTCCCTAAACCTATCCCTAACCCTAACGCCAACCCTAACCATTACCCTAACCCAAACCCTAATCCTAACCATACATTAACACTAACACGTTTCCTAACACATAACCTGACCCAAATGCTTTTCCATACCCTCAACTGTACCCTAAAACTTACCCGTTCACTAACCCTAAGCCTAGCCCTAAACCTAACCCTAACCCCAACCCCACACCTTACCCTAAACTGTACGCTAATCCTGACACGTACACTAACACTAACAGGTGTCCTAACACATACCCTGACTCTAAAAGTTTTCCATACCCTCACCTGTACCCTAAACCTTACTGGTTCACTAACCGTAACCCTAGCCCTAAACATAACGCTAACACCAACCCTACACCATACCCTAACCTGTACACTAATCTTGACCCGTACACCAAAATTATGCAATGCCATCACATGTACTTTGACACTAACACGTTTCTGTACACTAGTGTACCATAAAACTTACCTGTTCGCTAACTCTAACCCTAGCCCTAAACTTAACCCTAACGCCAACCCTACACATTACCCTAACACGTAACCTAATCCTAACCCATACACTAACACTACACGTGCCCTAACAAGTACCCTGACTGTAACAGTTTTCCGTACACTCACCTGTACCCTAAACCATACCGTTTGCTATCCTTAACCCTAGACCTAAACGTAAAGCTAACGCCATCCCTAAACCTTACCCTAACGCGTACCCAATCCTAACAGGTACAATAACACTAATCCGTGCCTTAACACTTACCCTGACCCTAACGCTTTAACATACCCACACCTGAACCCTAAACCTTACCATTCACTAACCCTAACCCTAGGTCTAAACCTAACCCTAAACCCAACCCCAACCCTACACCTAACCCTAACATGTACCCTAATCCTAATCCTTAAACTAACACTAAGCTGTGCCCTAACACGAACCCTGACCCTAACCCGTTTCCATACGCTCACCTGTACTCTAATGTTACCTATTCGCTAACCCTAACACTAGCCCTAAACCTAAACCTAACCCCAACCCTACACCTTACCCTAACCCATACCCTAATCATAACCCATACACTAACACTAACTCGTGCCCTAACACCTACCCTAACCCTACCCCTAACCCTAACCCTAACACTAACCCTAACACTAACCCTAAACTTTACCATTTGTTAACCATAACCCTAGCCCCAAACCTAAACCTAACTACAACCCTACTCCTTACCCTAACACGTACACTAATCTTAACCAGTACACTAACACTAACCCAATACCGCACATGTACTTTGACAAAAAGACATTTCCGTATGCTCAGCTGTAACCTAAACCTTACCCGTTCACTAAACTTAACCCTACCCCTAACACTAACCATAACGCCAACCCTACCAATTACCCTAACCCGTACCCTAATCCTAACCTGTAAACCCACACTAACCCCCGCCCTAACACGTACCCTGACCCTAACACTTTTCCGTAACCTCACCTGTACCCTACACCTTACCGTTCGCTAACCCTATCCCTAGCCCTAAGCCTAGACCAAACCCCAACCGTACACCTTACCCTAACCCGTATGCTAATCCTAAGCCATACACTAACACTGACACGTGTCCTAACACATACACTAACCCTAACACTTTTCTGTACCATCACCTGTACCCTAAACCTGACATTTCGCTAACCCTAACCCTAGCCATAAAGCTAACCCTAACCCCAACCCTAAACCCTACCCAAACCGTACCCTAATTCTAAGCAGTATACTAATACTAAGCCATGTCCTGACACGTACCCTGACCCTAACACTTTTCCGTACCCTCACCTGTACCCTAAAGCTTACCCATTCGCTAACCCTATCCCTATCCTTAGCCCTAGCCATAACACTAACCCTAACCCTACCCCTTACCCTAACCCGTACCCTAATCCCAACCCATACACTAACATTAACCCATGCCCTAACACGTACCCTGACCCTAACACTTTTCCGTATCCTCTCCTGTACCTTAAATCTTACCGTTCGCTAACCCTAACCCTAGCCCTAAACATAACTCTCACACCAACCTCACAGCATACCCTAACCCGTACACTAAACTTAACCCGTACAAAAAAAACTAACCCATGCCCTCACATGTACTTTGATGGTAACACGTTTCCGTACGCTCCCATGTACCATAAACCATACCCGTTTGCTAACTCTAACCCTAACCATAACAACAACCCTACCCATTTCCCTAACCTGTACCCTAATCCTTACCCGTACACTAACACTAATCCATGCCCTAACACGTACCATGACCCTAACACTTTTCCATACCCACTCCTGTACCCTAAATCTTACCATTCACTAACCCTAACCCTATGTCTAAACCTAACCCTAACCCCAACCCTACACCTAACCCTAACACGTACCCTAATCCGAATCCGTACACTAACACTAACCTGTGCCCTAACATGAACCCTGACCCTAACTCGTTTCCATAAGCTCACCTGTACCCTAAATGTTACCTATTCGCTAACCCTAACCCCAAACCTACACCTAAACATAACCCCAACCCTACACCTTTCCCTAACCCATACCCTAATCCTAACCCGTACACTAACACTAACCCGTGCCCTAACACGTACCCTGACCCTAACACTTTTCCGTATCCTCTCCAGTACCCTAAATCTTACCGTTCGCTAAACCTAGCCCTTTCCCTAAACATAATGGTAACACCAACCTTGCACCGTATCCTAACCCATACACTAATCTTACACCGTACACCAAAATGAAGCAATGCCCTCACATGTACTTTGACACTAACACGTTTCCGTAACCTCCTGTGTACCGTAAACCTTACCTGTTCGCTAACACTAACCCTAGGTCTAAGCCTAACACTATCCACAACCCTACACAAAATCCTAACCCGTACCCTAATCCTAATCCGTACAATAACACTAACCTGTGCCCTAACACCAAGCCTGACCCTAACTCGTTTCCATATGCTTACCTGTACCCTGAATATTACCTATTCGCTAACCCTAACCCTAACCCTAAACCTAACCCTAACCCCAATCCTACACCTTACCCTAATCCGTACTGTAATCCTAACCCGTACCCTAATACTAATCCGTGCCCTGACACATACATGGACCATAACACTTTTCTGTAACCTCACCTGTACCCTAAACCCTACATTTCGCCAACACTAACCCTAGCCCTAAAGCTAAATCTAACTCCAACCCTACACCTTACCCTAAGACGTACACTAATCTTAACCCGTACACTAACACTGACCCATTCCCGCAAATGTATTTTGACCCTAAAACATTTCCGTACCCTCCCCTGTAACCTAAACCTTACCCGGTCGCTAACCCTAACCCTAGCTCTAAATCTAACCCTAACGCCAACCCTACATCTTACCCTAACCCATACCCTAATCCTAAACCGTACACTAACACTAACCAGTGCCCTGAAACGTACCCTGACCCTAACACTTTTCCATACCTTCACCTGCACGCTAAACGTAATCATTAGGTAACACTAAGTATAGACATAAACCTAACCCTAACACCAACCCTACTCCCTCTTCTAACCCGTACCCTATATTTAACCCCTACACTAACACTAACCCATGCCCTCACACGTACTTTGACACTAAAACGTCTCCATACATTCACATGTACCATAAGCCTTAACCGTTCACTAAACCTATCCCTAACCCTAACGCCAACCCTAACCATTACCCTAACACATACCCTAATCCTAACCATACATTAACACTAACACGTTTCCTAACACATAACCTGACCCAAACGCTTTTCCGTACCCTCAACTGTACACTAAAACTTACCCGTTCACTAACCCTAAGCCTAGCCCTAAACCTAACCCTAACCCCAACCCCACACCTTACCCTAAACTGTACGCTAATCCTGACACGTACACTAACACTAACAGGTGTCCTAACACATACCCTGACTCTAAAAGTTTTCCGTACCCTCACCTGTACCCTAAACCTTACTGGTTCACTAACCGTAACCCTAGCCCTAAACATAACGCTAACACCAACCCTACACCATACCCTAACCTGTACACTAATCTTGACCCGTACACCAAAATTATGCAATGCCATCACATGTACTTTGACACTAACACGTTTCTGTACACTAGTGTACCATAAAACTTACCTGTTCGCTAACTCTAACCCTAGCCCTAAACTTAACCCTAACGCCAACCCTACACATTACCCTAACACGTAACCTAATCCTAACCCATACACTAACACTACACGTGCCCTAACAAGTACCCTGACTGTAACAGTTTTCCGTACACTCACCTGTACCCTAAACCATACCGTTTGCTATCCTTAACCCTAGACATAAACGTAAAGCTAACGCCATCCCTAAACCTTACCCTAACGCGTACCCAATCCTAACAGGTACAATAACACTAATCCGTGCCTTAACACTTACCCTGACCCTAACGCTTTTCCATACCCACACCTGAACCCTAAACCTTACCATTCACTAACCCTAACCCTAGGTCTAAACCTAACCCTAAACCCAACCCCAACCTTACACCTAACCCTAACATGTACCCTAATCCTAATCCTTAAACTAACACTAAGCTGTGCCCTAACACGAACCCTGACCCTAACGCGTTTCCATACGCTCACCTGTACTGTAATGTTACCTATTCGCTAACCCTAACACTAGCCCTAAACCTAAACTTAACCCCAACCCTACACCTTACCCTAACCCATACCCTAATCATAACCCATACACTAACACTAACTCGTGCCCTAACACCTACCCTAACCCTACCCCTACCCCTAACCCTAACACTAACCCTAACACTAACCCTAAACTTTACCATTTGTTAACCATAACCCTAGCCCCAAACCTAAACCTAACTACAACCCTACTCCTTACCCTAACACGTACACTAATCTTAACCAGTACACTAACACTAACCCAATAACGCACATGTACTTTGACAAAAAGACATTTCCGTATGCTCAGCTGTAACCTAAACCTTACCCGTTCACTAAACTTAACCCTACCCCTAACACTAACCATAACGCCAACCCTACCAATTACCCTAACCCGTACCCTAATCCTAACCTGTAAACCCACACTAACCCCTGCCCTAACACGTACCCTGACCCTAACAATTTTCCGTAACCTCACCTGTACCCTACACCTTACCGTTCGCTAACCCTAACCCTAGCCCTAAGCCTAGACCAAACCCCAACCGTACACCTTACCCTAACCCGTATGCTAATCCTAAGCCATACACTAACACTGACACGTGTTCTAACACATACACTAACCCTAACAAATTTCTGTACCATCACCTGTACCCTAAACCTGACATTTCGCTAACCCTAACCCTAGCCATAAAGCTAACCCTAACCCCAACCCTAAACCTTACCCAAACCGTACCCTAATTCTAACTAGTATACTAATACTAAGCCATGTCCTGACACGTACCCTGACCCTAACACTTTTCCGTACCCTCACCTGTACCCTAAAGCTTACCCATTCGCTAACCCAATCCCTATCCCTAGCCCTAGCCCTAACACTAACCCCAACCCTACCCCTTACCCTAACCCGTACCCTAATCCCAACCCATACACTAACATTAACCCATGCCCTAACACGTACCCTGACCCTAACATTTTTCCGTATCCTCTCCTGTACCTTAAATCTTACCGTTCGCTAACCCTAACCCTAGCCCTAAACATAACTCTCACACCATCCTCACAGCTTACCCTAACCCGTACACTAAACTTAACCCATACAAAAAAAACTAACCCATGCCCTCACATGTACTTTGATGGTAGCACGTTTCCGTACGCTCCCATGTACCGTAAACCATACGCGTTTGCTAACTCTAACCCTAACCATAACAACAACCCTACCCATTTCCCTAACCTGTACCCTAATCCTTACCCGTACACTAACACTAATCCATGCCCTAACACGTACCCTGACCCTAACACTTTTCCATACCCACTCCTGTACCCTAAATCTTACCATTCACTAACCCTAACCCTATGTCTAAACCTAACCCTAACCCCAACCCTACACCTAACCCTAACACGTACCCTAATCCGAATCCGTACACTAACACTAACCTGTGCCCTAACATGAACCCTGACCCTAACTCGTTTCCATAAGCTCACCTGTACCCTAAATGTTACCTATTCGCTAACCCTAACCCCAACCCTACACCTAAACATAACCCCAACCCTACACCTTTCCCTAACCCATACCCTAATCCTAACCCGTACACTAACACTAACCCGTGCCCTAACACGTACCCTGACCCTAACACTTTTCCGTATCCTCTCCAGTACCCTAAATCTTACCGTTCGCTAAACCTAGCCCTTTCCCTAAACATAACGGTAACACCAACCTTGCACCGTATCCTAACCCATACACTAATCTTACCCCGTACACCAAAATGAAGCAATGCCCTCACATGTACTTTGACACTAACACGTTTCCGTACCCTCCTGTGTACCGTAAACCTTACCTGTTCGCTAACACTAACCCCTAGGTCTAAGCCTAACACTATCCACAACCCTACACAAAATCCTAACCCGTACCCTAATCCTAATCCGTACAATAACACTAACCTGTGCCCTAACACCAAGCCTGACCCTAACTCGTTTCCATATGCTTACCTGTACCCTGAATATTACCTATTCGCTAACCCTAACCCTAACCCTAAACCTAACCCTAACCCCAATCCTACACCTTACCCTAATCCGTACTGTAATCCTAACCCGTACCCTAATACTAATCCGTGCCCTGACACATACATGGACCATAACACTTTTCTGTAACCTCACCTGTACCCTAAACCCTACATTTCGCCAACACTAACCCTAGCCCTAAAGCTAAATCTAACTCCAACCCTACACCTTACCCTAAGACGTACACTAATCTTAACCCGTACACTAACACTGACCCATTCCCGCAAATGTATTTTGACCCTAAAACATTTCCGTACCCTCCCCTGTAACCTAAACCTTACCCGGTCGCTAACCCTAACCCTAGCTCTAAATCTAACCCTAACGCCAACCCTACACCTTACCCTAAACAATACCCTAAACCTAAACCGTACACTGACACTAACCAGTGCCCTGAAACGTACCCTGACCCTAACACTTTTCCATACCCTCACCTGCACGCTAAACCTAATCGTTAGGTAACCCTAACTGTAGACTTAAACCTAACCCTAACACCAACCCTACACCCTATTCTAACCCGTACCCTATATTTAACCCCTACACTAACACTAACCCATGCCCTCACACGTACTTTGACACTAAAACGTCTCCATACATTCACATGTAACATAAGCCTTAACCGTTCACTAAACCTATCCCTAACCCTAACGCCAACCCTAACCATTACCCTAACCCATACCCTAATCCTAACCATACATTAACACTAACACGTTTCCTAACACATAACCTGACCCAAATGCTTTTCCATACCCTCAACTGTACCCTACAACTTACCCGTTCACTAACCCTAAGCCTAGCCCTAAACCTAACCCTAACCCCAACCCCACACCTTACCCTAAACTGTACGCTAATCCTGACACGTACACTAACACTAACAGGTGTCCTAACACATACCCTGACTCTAAAAGTTTTCCATACCCCCACCTGTACCCTAAACCTTACTGGTTCACTAACCGTAACCCTAGCCCTAAACATAACGCTAACACCAACCCTACACCATACCCTAACCTGTACACTAATCTTGACCCGTACACCAAAATTATGCAATGCCATCACATGTACTTTGACACTAACACGTTTCTGTACACTAGTGTACCATAAAACTTACCTGTTCGCTAACTCTAACCCTAGCCCTAAACTTAACCCTAACGCCAACCCTACACATTACCCTAACACGTAACCTAATCCTAACCCATACACTAACACTACACGTGCCCTAACAAGTACCCTGACTGTAACAGTTTTCCGTACACTCACCTGTACCCTAAACCATACCGTTTGCTATCCTTAACCCTAGACCTAAACGTAAAGCTCACGCCATCCCTAAACCTTACCATATCGCGTACCCAATCCTAACTGGTACAATAACACTAATCCGTGCCTTAACACTTACCCTGACCCTAACGCTTTAACATACCCACACCTGAACCCTAAACCTTACCATTCACTAACCCTAACCCTAGGTCTAAACCTAACCCTAAACCCAACCCCAACCCTACACCTAACCCTAACATGTACCCTAATCCTAATCCTTAAACTAACACTAAGCTGTGCCCTAACACGAACCCTGACCCTAACGCGTTTCCATACGCTCACCTGTACTCTAATGTTACCTATTCGCTAACCCTAACACTAGCCCTAAACCTAAACCTAACCCCAACCCTACACCTTACCCTAACCCATACCCTAATCATAACCCATACACTAACACTAACTCGTGCCCTAACACCTACCCTAACCCTACCCCTAACCCTAACCCTAACACTAACCCTAACACTAACCCTAAACTTTACCATTTGTTAACCATAACCCTAGCCCCAAACCTAAACCTAACTACAACCCTACTCCTTACCCTAACACGTACACTAATCTTAACCAGTACACTAACACTAACCCAATACCGCACATGTACTTTGACAAAAAGACATTTCCGTATGCTCAGCTGTAACCTAAACCTTACCCGTTCACTAAACTTAACCCTACCCCTAACACTAACCATAACGCCAACCCTACCAATTACCCTAACCCGTACCCTAATCCTAACTTGTAAACCCACACTAACCCCTGCCCTAACACGTACCCTGACCCTAACACTTTTCCGTAACCTCACCTGTACCCTACACCTTACCGTTCGCTAACCCTAACCCTAGCCCTAAGCCTAGACCAAACCCGAACCGTACACCTTACCCTAACCCGTATGCTAATCCTAAGCCATACACTAACACTGACACGTGTCCTAACACATACACTAACCCTAACACTTTTCTGTACCATCACCTGTACCCTAAACCTGACATTTCGCTAACCCTAACCCTAGCCATAAAGCTAACCCTAACCCCAACCCTAAACCTTACCCAAACCGTACCCTAATTCTAACCAGTATACTAATACTAAGCCATGTCCTGACACGTACCCTGACCCTAACACTTTTCCGTACCCTCACCTGTACCCTAAAGCTTACCCATTCGCTAACCCTATCCCTATCCTTAGCCCTAGCCCTAACACTAACCCTAACCCTACCCCTTACCCTAACCCGTACCCTAATCCCAACCCATACACTAACATTAACCCATGCCCTAACACGTACCCTGACCCTAACACTTTTCCGTATCCTCTCCTGTACCTTAAATCTTACCGTTCGCTAACCCTAACCCTAGCCCTAAACATAACTCTCACACCAACCTCACAGCATACCCTAACCCGTACACTAAACTTAACCCGTACAAAAAAAACTAACCCATGCCCTCACATGTACTTTGATGGTAACACGTTTCTGTACGCTCCCATGTACCGTAAACCATACCCGTTTGCTAACTCTAACCCTAACCATAACAACAAACCTACTCATTTCCCTAACCTGTACCATAATCCTTACCCGTACACTAACACTAATCCATGCCCTAACACGTACCCTGACCCTAACACTTTTCCATACCCACTCCTGTACCCTAAATCTTACCATTCACTAACCCTAACCCTATGTCTAAACCTAACCCTAACCCCAACCCTACACCTAACCCTAAAACGTACCCTAATCCGAATCCGTACACTAACACTAACCTGTGCCCTAACATGAACCCTGACCCTAACTCATTTCCATAAGCTCACCTGTACCCTAAATGTTACCTATTCGCTAACCCTAACCCCAACCCTACACCTAAACATAACCCCAACCCTACACCTTTCCCTAACCCATACCCTAATCCTAACCCGTACACTAACACTAACCCGTGCCCTAACACGTACCCTGACCCTAACACTTTTCCGTATCCTCTCCAGTACCCTAAATCTTACCGTTCGCTCAACCTAGCCCTTTCCCTAAACATAACGGTAACACCAACCTTGCACCGTATCCTAACCCATACACTAATCTTACCCCGTACACCAAAATGAAGCAATGCCCTCACATGTACTTTGACACTAACACGTTTCCGTACCCTCCTGTGTACCGTAAACCTTACCTGTTCGCTAACACTAACCCTAGGTCTAAGCCTAACACTATCCACAAACCTACACAAAATCCTAACCCGTACCCTAATCCTAATCCGTACAATAACACTAACCTGTGCCCTAACACCAAGCCTGACCCTAACTCGTTTCCATATGCTTACCTGTACCCTGAATATTACCTATTCGCTAACCCTAACGTAACCCTAAACCTAACCCTAACCCCAATCCTACACCTTACCCTAATCCGTACTGTAATCCTAACCCGTACCCTAATACTAATCCGTGCCCTGACACATACATGGACCATAACACTTTTCTGTAACCTCACCTGCACCCTAAACCTTACATTTCGCCAACACTAACCCTAGCCCTAAAGCTAAATCTAACTCCAACCCTATACCTTACCCTAACACGTACACTAATCTTAACCCGTACACTAACACTGACCCATTCCCGCAAATGTATTTTGACCCTAAAACATTTCCGTACCCTCCCCTGTAACCTAAACCTTACCCGGTCGCTAACCCTAACCCTAGCTCTAAATCTAACCCTAACGCCAACCCTACATCTTACCCTAACCCATACCCTAATCCTAAACCGTACACTAACACTAACCAGTGCCCTGAAACGTACCCTGACCCTAACACTTTTCCATACCCTCACCTGCACGCTAAACGTAATCATTAGGTAACAGTAAGTGTAGACTTAAACCTAACCCTAACACCAACCCTACACCCTATTCTAACCCGTACCCTATATTTAACCCCTACACTAACACTAACCCATGCCCTCACACGTACTTTGACACTAAAAAGTCTCCATACATTCACATGTACCATAAGCCTTAACCGTTCACTAAAACTATCCCTAACCCTAACGCCAACCCTAACCATTACCCTAACCCATACCCTAATCCTAACCATACATTAACACTAACACGTTTCCTAACACATAACCTGACCCAAACGCTTTTCCGTACCTTCAACTGTACCCTAAAACTTACCCGTTCACTAACCCTAAGCCTAGCCCTAAACCTAACCCTAACCCCAACCCCACACCTTACCCTAAACTGTACGCTAATCCTGACACGTACACTGACACTAACAGGTGTCCTAACACATACCCTGACTCTAAAAGTTTTCCGTACCCTCACCTGTACCCTAAACCTTACTGGTTCACTAACCGTAACCCTAGCCCTAAACATAACGCTAACACCAACCCTACACCATACCCTAACCTGTACACTAATCTTGACCCGTACACCAAAATTATGCAATGCCATCACATGTACTTTGACACTAACACGTTTCTGTACACTAGTGTACCATAAAACTTACCTGTTCGCTAACTCTAACCCTAGCCCTAAACTTAACCCTAACGCCAACCCTACACATTACCCTAACACGTAACCTAATCCTAACCCATACACTAACACTACACGTGCCCTAACAAGTACCCTGACTGTAACAGTTTTCCGTACACTCACCTGTACCCTAAACCATACCGTTTGCTATCCTTAACCCTAGACCTAAACGTAAAGCTAACCCCATCCCTAAACCTTACCCTAATGCATACCCAATCCTAACAAGTACACTAACACTAATCCGTGCCTTAACACTTACCCTGACCCTAACGCTTTTCCATACCCACACCTGAACCCTAAACCTTACCATTCACTAACCCTAACCCTAGGTCTAAACCTAACCCTAAACCCAACCCCAACCCTACACCTAACCTTAACATGTACCCTAATCCTAATCCTTAAGCTAACACTAAGCTGTGCCCTAACACGAACCCTGACCCTAACGCGTTTCCATATGCTCACCTGTACTCTAATGTTACCTATTCACTAACCCTAACACTAGCCCTAAACCTAAACCTAACCCCAACCCTACACCTTACCCTAACCCATACCCTAATCATAACCCATACACTAACACTAACTCGTGCCCTAACACCTACCCTAACCCTACCCCTAACCCTAACCCTAACACTAACCCTAACACTAACCCTAAACTTTACCATTTGTTAACCATAACCCTAGCCCCAAACCTAAACCTAACTACAACCCTACTCCTTACCCTAACACGTACACTAATCTTAACCCGTACACTAACACTAACCCAATACCGCACATGTACTTTGACAATAAGATATTTCCGTATGCTCAGCTGTAACCTAAACCTTACCCGTTCACTAAACTTAACCCTACCCCTAACACTAACCATAACGCCAACCCTACCAATTACCCTAACCCGTACCCTAATCCTAACCTGTAAACCCACACTAACCCCGGCCCTAACACGTACCCTGACCCTAACACTTTTCCGTAACCTCACCTGTACCCTACACCTTACTATTCGCTAACCCTAACCCTAGCCCTAAAACTAGACCAAACCCCTACCGTACACCTTACCCTAACCCGTATGCTAATCCTAAGCCATACACTAACACTGACACGTGTCCTAACACATACACTAACCCTAACACTTTTCTGTACCATCACCTGTACCCTAAACCTGACATTTCGCTAACCCTAACCCTAGCCATAAAGCTAACCCTAACCCCAACCCTAAACCTTACCCAAACCGTACCCTAATCCTAACCAGTATACTAATACTAAGCCATGTCCTGACACGTACCCTGACGCTAACACTTTTCCGTACCCTCACCTGTACCCTAAACCTTACCCATTCGCTAACCCTATCCCTAGCCCTAGCCCTAGCCCTAACACTAACCCCAACCCTACCCCTTACCCTAACCCGTACCCTAATCCCAACCCATACACTAACATTAACCCATGCCCTAACACGTACCCTGACCCTAACACTTTTCCGTATCCTCTCCTGTACCTTAAATCTTACCATTCGCTAACCCTAACCCTAGCCCTAAACATAACTCTCACACCAACCTCACAGCATACCCTAACCCGTACACTAAACTTAACCCGTACAAAAAAAACTAACCCATGCCCTCACATGTACTTTGATGGCAACACGTTTCTGTACGCTCCCATGTACCGTAAACCATACCCGTTTGCTAACTCTAACCCTAACCATAACAACAACCCTACCCATTTCCCTAACCTGTACCATAATCCTTACCCGTACACTAACACTAATCCATGCCCTAACACGTACCCTGACCATAACACTTTTCCATACCCACTCCTGTACCCTAAATCTTACCATTCACTAACCCTAACCCTATGTCTAAACCTAACCCTAACCCCAACCCTACACCTAACCCTAACACGTACCCTAATCCGAATCCGTACACTAACACTAACCTGTGCCCTAACATGAACCCTGACCCTAACTCGTTTCCATAAGCTCACCTGTACCCTAAATGTTACCTATTCGCTAACCCTAACCCCAACCCTACACCTAAACATAACCCCAACCCTACACCTTTCCCTAACCCATACCCTAATCCTAACCCGTACACTAACACTAACCCGTGCCCTAACACGTACCCTGACCCTAACACTTTTCTGTATCCTCTCCAGTACCCTAAATCTTACCGTTCGCTAAACCTAGCCCTTTCCCTAAACATAACGGTAACACCAACCTTGCACCGTATCCTAACCCATACACTAATCTTACCCCGTACACCAAAATGAAGCAATGCCCTCACATGTACTTTGACACTAACACGTTTCCGTACCCTCCTGTGTACCGTAAACCTTACCTGTTCGCTAACACTAACCCTAGGTCTAAGCCTAACACTATCCACAACCCTAAACAAAATCCTAACCCGTACCCTAATCCTAATCCGTACAATAACACTAACCTGTGCCCTAACACCAAGCCTGACCCTAACTCGTTTCCATATGCTTACCTGTACCCTGAATATTACCTATTCGCTAACCCTAACGTAACCCTAAACCTAACCCTAACCCCAATCCTACACCTTACCCTAATCCGTACTGTAATCCTAACCCGTACCCTAATACTAATCCGTGCCCTGACACATACATGGACCATAACACTTTTCCTTAACCTCACCTGTACCCTAAACCCTACATTTCGCCAACACTAACCCTAGCCCTAAAGCTAAATCTAACTCCAACCCTACACCTTACCCTAAGACGTACACTAATCTTAACCCGTACACTAACACTGACCCATTGCCGCAAATGTATTTTGACCCTAAAACATTTCCGTACCCTCCCCTGTAACCTAAAACTTACCCGGTCGCTAACCCTAACCCTAGCTCTAAATCTAACCCTAACGCCAACCCTACACCTTACCCTAAACAATACCCTAAACCTAAACCGTACACTGACACTAACCAGTGCCCTGAAACGTACCCTGACCCTAACACTTTTCCATACCCTCACCTGCACGCTAAACCTAATCGTTAGGTAACCCTAACTGTAGACTTAAACCTAACCCTAACACCAACCCTACACCCTATTCTAACCCGTACCCTATATTTAACCCCTACACTAACACTAACCCATGCCCTCACACGTACTTTGACACTAAAACGTCTCCATACATTCACATGTACCATAAGCCTTAACCGTTCCCTAAACCTATCCCTAACCCTAACGCCAACCCTAACCATTACCCTAACCCAAACCCTAATCCTAACCATACATTAACACTAACACGTTTCCTAACACATAACCTGACCCAAATGCTTTTCCATACCCTCAACTGTACCCTAAAACTTACCCGTTCACTAACCCTAAGCCTAGCCCTAAACCTAACCCTAACCCCAACCCCACACCTTACCCTAAACTGTACGCTAATCCTGACACGTACACTAACACTAACAGGTGTCCTAACACATACCCTGACTCTAAAAGTTTTCCATACCCTCACCTGTACCCTAAACCTTACTGGTTCACTAACCGTAACCCTAGCCCTAAACATAACGCTAACACCAACCCTACACCATACCCTAACCTGTACACTAATCTTGACCCGTACACCAAAATTATGCAATGCCATCACATGTACTTTGACACTAACACGTTTCTGTACACTAGTGTACCATAAAACTTACCTGTTCGCTAACTCTAACCCTAGCCCTAAACTTAACCCTAACGCCAACCCTACACATTACCCTAACACGTAACCTAATCCTAACCCATACACTAACACTACACGTGCCCTAACAAGTACCCTGACTGTAACAGTTTTCCGTACACTCACCTGTACCCTAAACCATACCGTTTGCTATCCTTAACCCTAGACATAAACGTAAAGCTAACGCCATCCCTAAACCTTACCCTAACGCGTACCCAATCCTAACAGGTACAATAACACTAATCCGTGCCTTAACACTTACCCTGACCCTAACGCTTTAACATACCCACACCTGAACCCTAAACCTTACCATTCACTAACCCTAACCCTAGGTCTAAACCTAACCCTAAACCCAACCCCAACCCTACACCTAACCCTAACATGTACCCTAATCCTAATCCTTAAACTAACACTAAGCTGTGCCCTAACACGAACCCTGACCCTAACCCGTTTCCATACGCTCACCTGTACTCTAATGTTACCTATTCGCTAACCCTAACACTAGCCCTAAACCTAAACCTAACCCCAACCCTACACCTTACCCTAACCCATACCCTAATCATAACCCATACACTAACACTAACTCGTGCCCTAACACCTACCCTAACCCTACCCCTAACCCTAACCCTAACACTAACCCTAACACTAACCCTAAACTTTACCATTTGTTAACCATAACCCTAGCCCCAAACCTAAACCTAACTACAACCCTACTCCTTACCCTAACACGTACACTAATCTTAACCAGTACACTAACACTAACCCAATACCGCACATGTACTTTGACAAAAAGACATTTCCGTATGCTCAGCTGTAACCTAAACCTTACCCGTTCACTAAACTTAACCCTACCCCTAACACTAACCATAACGCCAACCCTACCAATTACCCTAACCCGTACCCTAATCCTAACCTGTAAACCCACACTAACCCCCACCCTAACACGTACCCTGACCCTAACACTTTTCCGTAACCTCACCTGTACCCTACACCTTACCGTTCGCTAACCCTATCCCTAGCCCTAAGCCTAGACCAAACCCCAACCGTACACCTTACCCTAACCCGTATGCTAATCCTAAGCCATACACTAACACTGACACGTGTCCTAACACATACACTAACCCTAACACTTTTCTGTACCATCACCTGTACCCTAAACCTGACATTTCGCTAACCCTAACCCTAGCCATAAAGCTAACCCTAACCCCAACCCTAAACCCTACCCAAACCGTACCCTAATTCTAAGCAGTATACTAATACTAAGCCATGTCCTGACACGTACCCTGACCCTAACACTTTTCCGTACCCTCACCTGTACCCTAAAGCTTACCCATTCGCTAACCCTATCCCTATCCTTAGCCCTAGCCATAACACTAACCCTAACCCTACCCCTTACCCTAACCCGTACCCTAATCCCAACCCATACACTAACATTAACCCATGCCCTAACACGTACCCTGACCCTAACACTTTTCCGTATCCTCTCCTGTACCTTAAATCTTACCGTTCGCTAACCCTAACCCTAGCCCTAAACATAACTCTCACACCAACCTCACAGCATACCCTAACCCGTACACTAAACTTAACCCGTACAAAAAAAACTAACCCATGCCCTCACATGTACTTTGATGGTAACACGTTTCCGTACGCTCCCATGTACCATAAACCATACCCGTTTGCTAACTCTAACCCTAACCATAACAACAACCCTACCCATTTCCCTAACCTGTACCCTAATCCTTACCCGTACACTAACACTAATCCATGCCCTAACACGTACCATGACCCTAACACTTTTCCATACCCACTCCTGTACCCTAAATCTTACCATTCACTAACCCTAACCCTATGTCTAAACCTAACCCTAACCCCAAACCTACACCTAACCCTAACACGTACCCTAATCCGAATCCGTACACTAACACTAACCTGTGCCCTAACATGAACCCTGACCCTAACTCGTTTCCATAAGCTCACCTGTACCCTAAATGTTACCTATTCGCTAACCCTAACCCCAAACCTACACCTAAACATAACCCCAACCCTACACCTTTCCCTAACCCATACCCTAATCCTAACCCGTACACTAACACTAACCCGTGCCCTAACACGTACCCTGACCCTAACACTTTTCCGTATCCTCTCCAGTACCCTAAATCTTACCGTTCGCTAAACCTAGCCCTTTCCCTAAACATAATGGTAACACCAACCTTGCACCGTATCCTAACCCATACACTAATCTTACACCGTACACCAAAATGAAGCAATGCCCTCACATGTACTTTGACACTAACACGTTTCCGTAACCTCCTGTGTACCGTAAACCTTACCTGTTCGCTAACACTAACCCTAGGTCTAAGCCTAACACTATCCACAACCCTACACAAAATCCTAACCCGTACCCTAATCCTAATCCGTACAATAACACTAACCTGTGCCCTAACACCAAGCCTGACCCTAACTCGTTTCCATATGCTTACCTGTACCCTGAATATTACCTATTCGCTAACCCTAACCCTAACCCTAAACCTAACCCTAACCCCAATCCTACACCTTACCCTAATCCGTACTGTAATCCTAACCCGTACCCTAATACTAATCCGTGCCCTGACACATACATGGACCATAACACTTTTCTGTAACCTCACCTGTACCCTAAACCCTACATTTCGCCAACACTAACCCTAGCCCTAAAGCTAAATCTAACTCCAACCCTACACCTTACCCTAAGACGTACACTAATCTTAACCCGTACACTAACACTGACCCATTCCCGCAAATGTATTTTGACCCTAAAACATTTCCGTACCCTCCCCTGTAACCTAAACCTTACCCGGTCGCTAACCCTAACCCTAGCTCTAAATCTAACCCTAACGCCAACCCTACATCTTACCCTAACCCATACCCTAATCCTAAACCGTACACTAACACTAACCAGTGCCCTGAAACGTACCCTGACCCTAACACTTTTCCATACCTTCACCTGCACGCTAAACGTAATCATTAGGTAACACTAAGTATAGACATAAACCTAACCCTAACACCAACCCTACTCCCTCTTCTAACCCGTACCCTATATTTAACCCCTACACTAACACTAACCCATGCCCTCACACGTACTTTGACACTAAAACGTCTCCATACATTCACATGTACCATAAGCCTTAACCGTTCACTAAACCTATCCCTAACCCTAACGCCAACCCTAACCATTACCCTAACACATACCCTAATCCTAACCATACATTAACACTAACACGTTTCCTAACACATAACCTGACCCAAACGCTTTTCCGTACCCTCAACTGTACACTAAAACTTACCCGTTCACTAACCCTAAGCCTAGCCCTAAACCTAACCCTAACCCCAACCCCACACCTTACCCTAAACTGTACGCTAATCCTGACACGTACACTAACACTAACAGGTGTCCTAACACATACCCTGACTCTAAAAGTTTTCCGTACCCTCACCTGTACCCTAAACCTTACTGGTTCACTAACCGTAACCCTAGCCCTAAACATAACGCTAACACCAACCCTACACCATACCCTAACCTGTACACTAATCTTGACCCGTACACCAAAATTATGCAATGCCATCACATGTACTTTGACACTAACACGTTTCTGTACACTAGTGTACCATAAAACTTACCTGTTCGCTAACTCTAACCCTAGCCCTAAACTTAACCCTAACGCCAACCCTACACATTACCCTAACACGTAACCTAATCCTAACCCATACACTAACACTACACGTGCCCTAACAAGTACCCTGACTGTAACAGTTTTCCGTACACTCACCTGTACCCTAAACCATACCGTTTGCTATCCTTAACCCTAGACATAAACGTAAAGCTAACGCCATCCCTAAACCTTACCCTAACGCGTACCCAATCCTAACAGGTACAATAACACTAATCCGTGCCTTAACACTTACCCTGACCCTAACGCTTTTCCATACCCACACCTGAACCCTAAACCTTACCATTCACTAACCCTAACCCTAGGTCTAAACCTAACCCTAAACCCAACCCCAACCTTACACCTAACCCTAACATGTACCCTAATCCTAATCCTTAAACTAACACTAAGCTGTGCCCTAACACGAACCCTGACCCTAACGCGTTTCCATACGCTCACCTGTACTGTAATGTTACCTATTCGCTAACCCTAACACTAGCCCTAAACCTAAACTTAACCCCAACCCTACACCTTACCCTAACCCATACCCTAATCATAACCCATACACTAACACTAACTCGTGCCCTAACACCTACCCTAACCCTACCCCTACCCCTAACCCTAACACTAACCCTAACACTAACCCTAAACTTTACCATTTGTTAACCATAACCCTAGCCCCAAACCTAAACCTAACTACAACCCTACTCCTTACCCTAACACGTACACTAATCTTAACCAGTACACTAACACTAACCCAATAACGCACATGTACTTTGACAAAAAGACATTTCCGTATGCTCAGCTGTAACCTAAACCTTACCCGTTCACTAAACTTAACCCTACCCCTAACACTAACCATAACGCCAACCCTACCAATTACCCTAACCCGTACCCTAATCCTAACCTGTAAACCCACACTAACCCCTGCCCTAACACGTACCCTGACCCTAACAATTTTCCGTAACCTCACCTGTACCCTACACCTTACCGTTCGCTAACCCTAACCCTAGCCCTAAGCCTAGACCAAACCCCAACCGTACACCTTACCCTAACCCGTATGCTAATCCTAAGCCATACACTAACACTGACACGTGTTCTAACACATACACTAACCCTAACAAATTTCTGTACCATCACCTGTACCCTAAACCTGACATTTCGCTAACCCTAACCCTAGCCATAAAGCTAACCCTAACCCCAACCCTAAACCTTACCCAAACCGTACCCTAATTCTAACTAGTATACTAATACTAAGCCATGTCCTGACACGTACCCTGACCCTAACACTTTTCCGTACCCTCACCTGTACCCTAAAGCTTACCCATTCGCTAACCCAATCCCTATCCCTAGCCCTAGCCCTAACACTAACCCCAACCCTACCCCTTACCCTAACCCGTACCCTAATCCCAACCCATACACTAACATTAACCCATGCCCTAACACGTACCCTGACCCTAACATTTTTCCGTATCCTCTCCTGTACCTTAAATCTTACCGTTCGCTAACCCTAACCCTAGCCCTAAACATAACTCTCACACCATCCTCACAGCTTACCCTAACCCGTACACTAAACTTAACCCATACAAAAAAAACTAACCCATGCCCTCACATGTACTTTGATGGTAGCACGTTTCCGTACGCTCCCATGTACCGTAAACCATACGCGTTTGCTAACTCTAACCCTAACCATAACAACAACCCTACCCATTTCCCTAACCTGTACCCTAATCCTTACCCGTACACTAACACTAATCCATGCCCTAACACGTACCCTGACCCTAACACTTTTCCATACCCACTCCTGTACCCTAAATCTTACCATTCACTAACCCTAACCCTATGTCTAAACCTAACCCTAACCCCAACCCTACACCTAACCCTAACACGTACCCTAATCCGAATCCGTACACTAACACTAACCTGTGCCCTAACATGAACCCTGACCCTAACTCGTTTCCATAAGCTCACCTGTACCCTAAATGTTACCTATTCGCTAACCCTAACCCCAACCCTACACCTAAACATAACCCCAACCCTACACCTTTCCCTAACCCATACCCTAATCCTAACCCGTACACTAACACTAACCCGTGCCCTAACACGTACCCTGACCCTAACACTTTTCCGTATCCTCTCCAGTACCCTAAATCTTACCGTTCGCTAAACCTAGCCCTTTCCCTAAACATAACGGTAACACCAACCTTGCACCGTATCCTAACCCATACACTAATCTTACCCCGTACACCAAAATGAAGCAATGCCCTCACATGTACTTTGACACTAACACGTTTCCGTACCCTCCTGTGTACCGTAAACCTTACCTGTTCGCTAACACTAACCCCTAGGTCTAAGCCTAACACTATCCACAACCCTACACAAAATCCTAACCCGTACCCTAATCCTAATCCGTACAATAACACTAACCTGTGCCCTAACACCAAGCCTGACCCTAACTCGTTTCCATATGCTTACCTGTACCCTGAATATTACCTATTCGCTAACCCTAACCCTAACCCTAAACCTAACCCTAACCCCAATCCTACACCTTACCCTAATCCGTACTGTAATCCTAACCCGTACCCTAATACTAATCCGTGCCCTGACACATACATGGACCATAACACTTTTCTGTAACCTCACCTGTACCCTAAACCCTACATTTCGCCAACACTAACCCTAGCCCTAAAGCTAAATCTAACTCCAACCCTACACCTTACCCTAAGACGTACACTAATCTTAACCCGTACACTAACACTGACCCATTCCCGCAAATGTATTTTGACCCTAAAACATTTCCGTACCCTCCCCTGTAACCTAAACCTTACCCGGTCGCTAACCCTAACCCTAGCTCTAAATCTAACCCTAACGCCAACCCTACACCTTACCCTAAACAATACCCTAAACCTAAACCGTACACTGACACTAACCAGTGCCCTGAAACGTACCCTGACCCTAACACTTTTCCATACCCTCACCTGCACGCTAAACCTAATCGTTAGGTAACCCTAACTGTAGACTTAAACCTAACCCTAACACCAACCCTACACCCTATTCTAACCCGTACCCTATATTTAACCCCTACACTAACACTAACCCATGCCCTCACACGTACTTTGACACTAAAACGTCTCCATACATTCACATGTAACATAAGCCTTAACCGTTCACTAAACCTATCCCTAACCCTAACGCCAACCCTAACCATTACCCTAACCCATACCCTAATCCTAACCATACATTAACACTAACACGTTTCCTAACACATAACCTGACCCAAATGCTTTTCCATACCCTCAACTGTACCCTACAACTTACCCGTTCACTAACCCTAAGCCTAGCCCTAAACCTAACCCTAACCCCAACCCCACACCTTACCCTAAACTGTACGCTAATCCTGACACGTACACTAACACTAACAGGTGTCCTAACACATACCCTGACTCTAAAAGTTTTCCATACCCCCACCTGTACCCTAAACCTTACTGGTTCACTAACCGTAACCCTAGCCCTAAACATAACGCTAACACCAACCCTACACCATACCCTAACCTGTACACTAATCTTGACCCGTACACCAAAATTATGCAATGCCATCACATGTACTTTGACACTAACACGTTTCTGTACACTAGTGTACCATAAAACTTACCTGTTCGCTAACTCTAACCCTAGCCCTAAACTTAACCCTAACGCCAACCCTACACATTACCCTAACACGTAACCTAATCCTAACCCATACACTAACACTACACGTGCCCTAACAAGTACCCTGACTGTAACAGTTTTCCGTACACTCACCTGTACCCTAAACCATACCGTTTGCTATCCTTAACCCTAGACCTAAACGTAAAGCTCACGCCATCCCTAAACCTTACCATATCGCGTACCCAATCCTAACTGGTACAATAACACTAATCCGTGCCTTAACACTTACCCTGACCCTAACGCTTTTCCATACCCACACCTGAACCCTAAACCTTACCATTCACTAACCCTAACCCTAGGTCTAAACCTAACCCTAAACCCAACCCCAACCCTACACCTAACCCTAACATGTACCCTAATCCTAATCCTTAAACTAACACTAAGCTGTGCCCTAACACGAACCCTGACCCTAACGCGTTTCCATACGCTCACCTGTACTCTAATGTTACCTATTCGCTAACCCTAACACTAGCCCTAAACCTAAACCTAACCCCAACCCTACACCTTACCCTAACCCATACCCTAATCATAACCCATACACTAACACTAACTCGTGCCCTAACACCTACCCTAACCCTACCCCTAACCCTAACCCTAACACTAACCCTAACACTAACCCTAAACTTTACCATTTGTTAACCATAACCCTAGCCCCAAACCTAAACCTAACTACAACCCTACTCCTTACCCTAACACGTACACTAATCTTAACCAGTACACTAACACTAACCCAATACCGCACATGTACTTTGACAAAAAGACATTTCCGTATGCTCAGCTGTAACCTAAACCTTACCCGTTCACTAAACTTAACCCTACCCCTAACACTAACCATAACGCCAACCCTACCAATTACCCTAACCCGTACCCTAATCCTAACTTGTAAACCCACACTAACCCCTGCCCTAACACGTACCCTGACCCTAACACTTTTCCGTAACCTCACCTGTACCCTACACCTTACCGTTCGCTAACCCTAACCCTAGCCCTAAGCCTAGACCAAACCCGAACCGTACACCTTACCCTAACCCGTATGCTAATCCTAAGCCATACACTAACACTGACACGTGTCCTAACACATACACTAACCCTAACACTTTTCTGTACCATCACCTGTACCCTAAACCTGACATTTCGCTAACCCTAACCCTAGCCATAAAGCTAACCCTAACCCCAACCCTAAACCTTACCCAAACCGTACCCTAATTCTAACCAGTATACTAATACTAAGCCATGTCCTGACACGTACCCTGACCCTAACACTTTTCCGTACCCTCACCTGTACCCTAAAGCTTACCCATTCGCTAACCCTATCCCTATCCTTAGCCCTAGCCCTAACACTAACCCTAACCCTACCCCTTACCCTAACCCGTACCCTAATCCCAACCCATACACTAACATTAACCCATGCCCTAACACGTACCCTGACCCTAACACTTTTCCGTATCCTCTCCTGTACCTTAAATCTTACCGTTCGCTAACCCTAACCCTAGCCCTAAACATAACTCTCACACCAACCTCACAGCATACCCTAACCCGTACACTAAACTTAACCCGTACAAAAAAAACTAACCCATGCCCTCACATGTACTTTGATGGTAACACGTTTCTGTACGCTCCCATGTACCGTAAACCATACCCGTTTGCTAACTCTAACCCTAACCATAACAACAAACCTACTCATTTCCCTAACCTGTACCATAATCCTTACCCGTACACTAACACTAATCCATGCCCTAACACGTACCCTGACCCTAACACTTTTCCATACCCACTCCTGTACCCTAAATCTTACCATTCACTAACCCTAACCCTATGTCTAAACCTAACCCTAACCCCAACCCTACACCTAACCCTAAAACGTACCCTAATCCGAATCCGTACACTAACACTAACCTGTGCCCTAACATGAACCCTGACCCTAACTCGTTTCCATAAGCTCACCTGTACCCTAAATGTTACCTATTCGCTAACCCTAACCCCAACCCTACACCTAAACATAACCCCAACCCTACACCTTTCCCTAACCCATACCCTAATCCTAACCCGTACACTAACACTAACCCGTGCCCTAACACGTACCCTGACCCTAACACTTTTCCGTATCCTCTCCAGTACCCTAAATCTTACCGTTCGCTCAACCTAGCCCTTTCCCTAAACATAACGGTAACACCAACCTTGCACCGTATCCTAACCCATACACTAATCTTACCCCGTACACCAAAATGAAGCAATGCCCTCACATGTACTTTGACACTAACACGTTTCCGTACCCTCCTGTGTACCGTAAACCTTACCTGTTCGCTAACACTAACCCTAGGTCTAAGCCTAACACTATCCACAAACCTACACAAAATCCTAACCCGTACCCTAATCCTAATCCGTACAATAACACTAACCTGTGCCCTAACACCAAGCCTGACCCTAACTCGTTTCCATATGCTTACCTGTACCCTGAATATTACCTATTCGCTAACCCTAACGTAACCCTAAACCTAACCCTAACCCCAATCCTACACCTTACCCTAATCCGTACTGTAATCCTAACCCGTACCCTAATACTAATCCGTGCCCTGACACATACATGGACCATAACACTTTTCTGTAACCTCACCTGCACCCTAAACCTTACATTTCGCCAACACTAACCCTAGCCCTAAAGCTAAATCTAACTCCAACCCTATACCTTACCCTAACACGTACACTAATCTTAACCCGTACACTAACACTGACCCATTCCCGCAAATGTATTTTGACCCTAAAACATTTCCGTACCCTCCCCTGTAACCTAAACCTTACCCGGTCGCTAACCCTAACCCTAGCTCTAAATCTAACCCTAACGCCAACCCTACATCTTACCCTAACCCATACCCTAATCCTAAACCGTACACTAACACTAACCAGTGCCCTGAAACGTACCCTGACCCTAACACTTTTCCATACCCTCACCTGCACGCTAAACGTAATCATTAGGTAACAGTAAGTGTAGACTTAAACCTAACCCTAACACCAACCCTACACCCTATTCTAACCCGTACCCTATATTTAACCCCTACACTAACACTAACCCATGCCCTCACACGTACTTTGACACTAAAAAGTCTCCATACATTCACATGTACCATAAGCCTTAACCGTTCACTAAAACTATCCCTAACCCTAACGCCAACCCTAACCATTACCCTAACCCATACCCTAATCCTAACCATACATTAACACTAACACGTTTCCTAACACATAACCTGACCCAAACGCTTTTCCGTACCTTCAACTGTACCCTAAAACTTACCCGTTCACTAACCCTAAGCCTAGCCCTAAACCTAACCCTAACCCCAACCCCACACCTTACCCTAAACTGTACGCTAATCCTGACACGTACACTGACACTAACAGGTGTCCTAACACATACCCTGACTCTAAAAGTTTTCCGTACCCTCACCTGTACCCTAAACCTTACTGGTTCACTAACCGTAACCCTAGCCCTAAACATAACGCTAACACCAACCCTACACCATACCCTAACCTGTACACTAATCTTGACCCGTACACCAAAATTATGCAATGCCATCACATGTACTTTGACACTAACACGTTTCTGTACACTAGTGTACCATAAAACTTACCTGTTCGCTAACTCTAACCCTAGCCCTAAACTTAACCCTAACGCCAACCCTACACATTACCCTAACACGTAACCTAATCCTAACCCATACACTAACACTACACGTGCCCTAACAAGTACCCTGACTGTAACAGTTTTCCGTACACTCACCTGTACCCTAAACCATACCGTTTGCTATCCTTAACCCTAGACCTAAACGTAAAGCTAACCCCATCCCTAAACCTTACCCTAATGCATACCCAATCCTAACAAGTACACTAACACTAATCCGTGCCTTAACACTTACCCTGACCCTAACGCTTTTCCATACCCACACCTGAACCCTAAACCTTACCATTCACTAACCCTAACCCTAGGTCTAAACCTAACCCTAAACCCAACCCCAACCCTACACCTAACCTTAACATGTACCCTAATCCTAATCCTTAAGCTAACACTAAGCTGTGCCCTAACACGAACCCTGACCCTAACGCGTTTCCATATGCTCACCTGTACTCTAATGTTACCTATTCACTAACCCTAACACTAGCCCTAAACCTAAACCTAACCCCAACCCTACACCTTACCCTAACCCATACCCTAATCATAACCCATACACTAACACTAACTCGTGCCCTAACACCTACCCTAACCCTACCCCTAACCCTAACCCTAACACTAACCCTAACACTAACCCTAAACTTTACCATTTGTTAACCATAACCCTAGCCCCAAACCTAAACCTAACTACAACCCTACTCCTTACCCTAACACGTACACTAATCTTAACCCGTACACTAACACTAACCCAATACCGCACATGTACTTTGACAATAAGATATTTCCGTATGCTCAGCTGTAACCTAAACCTTACCCGTTCACTAAACTTAACCCTACCCCTAACACTAACCATAACGCCAACCCTACCAATTACCCTAACCCGTACCCTAATCCTAACCTGTAAACCCACACTAACCCCTGCCCTAACACGTACCCTGACCCTAACACTTTTCCGTAACCTCACCTGTACCCTACACCTTACCATTCGCTAACCCTAACCCTAGCCCTAAGCCTAGACCAAACCCCAACCGTACACCTTACCCTAACCCGTATGCTAATCCTAAGCCATACACTAACACTGACACGTGTCCTAACACATACACTAACCCTAACACTTTTCTGTACCATCACTTGTACCCTAAACCTGACATTTCGCTAACCCTAACCCTAGCCATAAAGCTAACCCTAACCCCAACCCTAAACCTTACCCAAACCGTACCCTAATCCTAACCAGTATACTAATACTAAGCCATGTCCTGACACGTACCCTGACGCTAACACTTTTCCGTACCCTCACCTGTACCCTAAACCTTACCCATTCGCTAACCCTATCCCTAGCCCTAGCCCTAGCCCTAACACTAACCCCAACCCTACCCCTTACCCTAACCCGTACCCTAATCCCAACCCATACACTAACATTAACCCATGCCCTAACACGTACCCTGACCCTAACACTTTTCCGTATCCTCTCCTGTACCTTAAATCTTACCGTTCGCTAACCCTAACCCTAGCCCTAAACATAACTCTCACACCAACCTCACAGCATACCCTAACCCGTACACTAAACTTAACCCGTACAAAAAAAACTAACCCATGCCCTCACATGTACTTTGATGGCAACACGTTTCTGTACGCTCCCATGTACCGTAAACCATACCCGTTTGCTAACTCTAACCCTAACCATAACAACAACCCTACCCATTTCCCTAACCTGTACCATAATCCTTACCCGTACACTAACACTAATCCATGCCCTAACACGTACCCTGACCCTAACACTTTTCCATACCCACTCCTGTACCCTAAATCTTACCATTCACTAACCCTAACCCTATGTCTAAACCTAACCCTAACCCCAACCCTACACCTAACCCTAACACGTACCCTAATCCGAATCCGTACACTAACACTAACCTGTGCCCTAACATGAACCCTGACCCTAACTCGTTTCCATAAGCTCACCTGTACCCTAAATGTTACCTATTCGCTAACCCTAACCCCAACCCTACACCTAAACATAACCCCAACCCTACACCTTTCCCTAACCCATACCCTAATCCTAACCCGTACACTAACACTAACCCGTGCCCTAACACGTACCCTGACCCTAACACTTTTCCGTATCCTCTCCAGTACCCTAAATCTTACCGTTCGCTAAACCTAGCCCTTTCCCTAAACATAACGGTAACACCAACCTTGCACCGTATCCTAACCCATACACTAATCTTACCCCGTACACCAAAATGAAGCAATGCCCTCACATGTACTTTGACACTAACACGTTTCCGTACCCTCCTGTGTACCGTAAACCTTACCTGTTCGCTAACACTAACCCTAGGTCTAAGCCTAACACTATCCACAACCCTAAACAAAATCCTAACCCGTACCCTAATCCTAATCCGTACAATAACACTAACCTGTGCCCTAACACCAAGCCTGACCCTAACTCGTTTCCATATGCTTACCTGTACCCTGAATATTACCTATTCGCTAACCCTAACCCTAACCCTAAACCTAACCCTAACCCCAATCCTACAACTTACCCTAATCCGTACTGTAATCCTAACCCGTACCCTAACACTAATCCGTGCCCTGACACATACATGGACCATAACACTTTTCTGTAACCTCACCTGCACCCTAAACCTTACATTTCGCCAACACTAACCCTAGCCATAAAGCTAAATCTAACTCCAACCCTACACCTTACCCTAACACGTACACTAATCTTAACCCGTACACTAACACTGACCCATTCCCGCAAATGTATTTTGACCCTAAAACATTTCCGTACCCTCCCCTGTAACCTAAACCTTACCCGGTCGCTAACCCTAACCCTAGCTCTAAATCTAACCCTAACGCCAACCCTACATCTTACCCTAACCCATACCCTAATCCTAAACCGTACACTAACACTAACCAGTGCCCTGAAACGTACCCTGACCCTAACACTTTTCCATACCCTCACCTGCATGCTAAACGTAATCATTAGGTAACACTAAGTGTAGACTTAAACCTAACCTTAACACCAACCCTACTCCCTATTCTAACCCGTACCCTATATTTAACCCCTACACTAACACTAACCCATGCCCTCACACGTACTTTGACACTAAAACGTCTCCATACATTCACATGTACCATAAGCCTTAACCGTTCACTAAACCTATCCCTAACCTTAACGCCAACCCTAACCATTACCCTAACCCATACCCTAATCCTAACCATACATTAACACTAACACGTTTCCTAACACATAACCTGACCCAAACGCTTTTCCGTACCCTCAACTGTACCCTAAAACTTACCCGTTCACTAAACCTAACCCTAGCCCTAAACCTAACCCTAACCCCAACCCCACACCTTACCCTAAACTGTACGCTAATCCTGACTTGTACACTGACACTAACAGGTGTCCTAACACATACCCTGACTCTAAAAGTTTTTTGTACCCTCACCTGTACCCTAAACCTTACTGGTTCACTAACCGTAACCCTAGCCCTAAACATAACGCTAACACCAACCCTACACCATACCCTGACCTGTACACTAATCTTGACCCGTACACCAAAATTATGCAATGCCATCACATGTACTTTGACACTAACACGTTTCTGTACACTAGTGTACCATAAAACTTACCTGTTCGCTAACTCTAACCCTAGCCCTAAACTTAACACTTACGCCAACCCTACACATTACCCTAACACGTAACCTAATCCTAACCCATACACTAACACTACACGTGCCCTAACAAGTACCCTGACTGTAACAGTTTTCCGTACACTCACCTGTACCCTAAACCATACCGTTTGCTATCCTTAACCCTAGAACTAAACGTAAAGCTAACCCCATCCCTAAACCTTACCCTAATGCATACCCAATCCTAACAAGTACACTAACACTAATCCGTGCCTTAACACTTACCCTGACCCTAACGCTTTTCCATACCCACACCTGAACCCTAAACCTTACCATTCACTAACCCTAACCCTAGGTCTAAACCTAACCCTAAACCCAACCCCAACCCTACACCTAACCTTAACATGTACCCTAATCCTAATCCTTAAACTAACACTAAGCTGTGCCCTAACACGAACCCTGACCCTAACGCGTTTCCATATGCTCACCTGTACTCTAATGTTACCTATTCGCTAACCCTAACACTAGCCCTAAACCTAAACCTAACCCCAACCCTACACCTTACCCTAACCCATACCCTAATCATAACCCATACACTAACACTAACTCGTGCCCTAACACCTACCCTAACCCTACCCCTAACCCTAACCCTAACACTAACCCTAACACTAACCCTAAACTTTACCATTTGTTAACCATAACCCTAGCCCCAAACCTAAACCTAACTACAACCCTACTCCTTACCCTAACACGTACACTAATCTTAACCCGTACACTAACACTAACCCAATACCGCACATGTACTTTGACAATAAGACATTTCCGTATGCTCAGCTGTAACCTAAACCTTACCCGTTCACTAAACTTAACCCTACCCCTAACACTAACCATAACGCCAACCCTACCAATTACCCTAAACCGTACCCTAATCCTAACCAGTATACTAATACTAAGCCATGTCCTGACACGTACCCTGACCCTAACACTTTTCTGTACCCTCACCTTTACCCTACACCTTACCCATTCGCTAACCCTATCCCTAGCCCTAACACTAACCCCAACCCTACCCCTTACCCTAACCCGTACCCTAATCCCAACCCATACACTAACATTAACCCATGCCCTAACACGTACCCTGACCCTAACACTTTTCCGTATCCTCTCCTGTACCTTAAATCTTACCGTTCGCTAACCCTAACCCTAGCCTTAAACATAACTCTCACACCAAACTCACAGCATACCCTAACCCGTACACTAAACTTAACCCGTACAAAAAAACTAACCCATGCCCTCACATGTACTTTGATGGTAACACGTTTCCGTACGCTCCCATGTACCGTAAACCATACCCGTTTGCTAACTCTAACCCTAACCATAACAACAACCCTACCCATTTCCCTAACCTGTACCCTAATCCTTACCCGTACACTAACACTAATCCATGCCCTAACACGTACCCTGACCCTAACACTTTTCCATACCCACTCCTGTACCCTAAATCTTACCATTCACTAACCCTAACCCTATGTCTAAACCTAACCCTAACCCCAAACCTACACCTAACCCTAACACGTACCCTAATCCGAATCCGTACACTAACACTAACCTGTGCCCTAACATGAACCCTGACTCTAACTCGTTTCCATAAGCTCACCTGTACCCTAAATGTTACCTATTCGCTAACCCTAACCCCAAACATACACCTAAACATAACCCCAACCCTACACCTTTCCCTAACCCATACCCTAATCCTAACCCGTACACTAACACTAACCCGTGCCCTAACACGTACCCTGACCCTAACACTTTTCTGTATCCTCTCCAGTACCCTAAATCTTACCGTTCGCTAAACCTAGCCCTTTCCCTAAACATAACGGTAACACCAACCTTGCACCGTATCCTAACCCATACACTAATCTTACCCCGTACACCAAAATGAAGCAATGCCCTCACATGTACTTTGACACTAACACGTTTCCGTACCCTCCTGTGTACCGTAAACCTTACCTGTTCGCTAACACTAACCCTAGGTCTAAGCCTAACACTATCCACAACCCTACACAAAATCCTAACCCGTACCCTAATCCTAATCCGTACAATAACACTAACCTGTGCCCTAACACCAAGCCTGACCCTAACTCGTTTCCATATGCTTACCTGTACCCTGAATATTACCTATTCGCTAACCCTAAACCTAACCCTAAACCTAACCCTAACCCCAATCCTACACCTTACCCTAATCCGTACTGTAATCCTAACCCGTACCCTAATACTAATCCATGCCCTGACACATACATGGACCATAACACTTTTCTGTAACCTCACCTGCACCCTAAACCTTACATTTCGCCAACACTAACCCTAGCCCTAAAGCTAAATCTAACTCCAACCCTACACCTTACCCTAACACGTACACTAATCTTAACCCGTACACTAACACTGACCCATTCCCGCAAATGTATTTTGACCCTAAAACATTTCCGTACCCTCCCCTGTAACCTAAACCTTACCCGGTCGCTAACCCTAACCCTAGCTCTAAATCTAACCCTAACGCCAACCCTACATCTTACCCTAACCCATACCCTAATCCTAAACCGTACACTAACACTAACCAGTGCCCTGAAACGTACCCTGACCCTAACACTTTTCCATACCCTCACCTGCACGCTAAACGTAATCATTAGGTAACACTAAGTGTAGACTTAAACCTAACCCTAAAACCAACGCTACTCCCTATTCTAACCCGTACCCTATATTTAACCCCTACACTAACACTAACCCATGCCCTCACACGTACTTTGACACTAAAACGTCTCCATACATTCACATGTACCATAAGCCTTAACCGTTCACTAAACCTATCCCTAACCCTAACGCCAACCCTAATCATTACCCTAACCCATACCCTAATCCTAACCATACATTAACACTAACACGTTTCCTAACACATAACCTGACCCAAACGCTTTTCCGTACGCTCAACTGTACCCTAAAACTTACCCGTTCACTAACCCTAAGCCTAGCCCTAAACCTAACCCTAACCCCAACCCCACACCTTACCCTAAACTGTACGCTAATCCTGACATGTACACTAACACTAACAGGTGTCCTAACACATACCCTGACTCTAAAAGTTTTCCGTACCCTCACCTGTACCCTAAACCTTACTGGTTCACTAACCGTAACCCTAGCCCTAAACATAACGCTAACACCAACCCTACACCATACCCTAACCTGTACACTAATCTTGACCCGTACACCAAAATTATGCAATGCCATCACATGTACTTTGACACTAACACGTTTCTGTACACTAGTGTACCATAAAACTTACCTGTTCGCTAACTCTAACCCTAGCCCTAAACTTAACCCTAACGCCAACCCTACACATTACCCTAACACGTAACCTAATCCTAACCCATACACTAACACTACACGTGCCCTAACAAGTACCCTGACTGTAACAGTTTTCCGTACACTCACCTGTACCCTAAACCATACCGTTTGCTATCCTTAACCCTAGACCTAAACGTAAAGCTAACCCCATCCCTAAACCTTACCCTAACGCGTACCCAATCCTAACAAGTACACTAACACTAATCCGTGCCTTAACACTTACCCTGACCCTAACGCTTTTCCATACCCACACCTGAACCCTAAACCTTACCATTCACTAACCCTAACCCTAGGCCTAAACCTAACCCTAAACCCAACCCCAACCCTACACCTAACCCTAACATGTACCCTAATCCTAATCCTTAAACTAACACTAAGCTGTGCCCTAACACGAACCCTGACCCTAACGCGTTTCCATACGCTCACCTGTACTCTAATGTTACCTATTCGCTAACCCTAACACTAGCCCTAAACCTAAACCTAACCCCAACCCTACACCTTACCCTAACCCATACCCTAATCATAACCCATACACTAACACTAACTCGTGCCCTAACACCTACCCTAACCCTACCCCTAACCCTAACCCTAACACTAACCCTAACACTAATCCTAAACTTTACCATTTGTTAACCATAACCCTAGCCCCAAACCTAAACCTAACTACAACCCTACTCCTTACCCTAACACGTACACTAATCTTAACACGTACACTAACACTAACCCAATACCGCACATGTACTTTGACAATAAGACATTTCCGTATGCTCAGCTGTAACCTAAACCTTACCCGTTCACTAAACTTAACCCTACCCCTAACACTAACCATAACGCCAACCCTACCAATTACCCTAACCCGTACCCTAATCCTAACCTGTAAACCCACACTAACCCCTGCCCTAACACGTACCCTGACCCTAACACTTTTCCGTAACCTCACCTGTACCTTACACCTTACCGTTCGCTAACCCTAACCCTAGCCCTAAGCCTAGACCAAACCCCAACCGTACACCTTACCCTAACCCGTATGCTAATCCTAAGCCATACACTAACACTGACACGTGTCCTAACACATACACTAACCCTAACACTTTTCTGTACCATCACTTGTACCCTAAACCTGACATTTCGCTAACCCTAACCCTAGCCATAAAGCTAACCCTAACCCCAACCCTAAACCTTACCCAAACCGTACCCTAATCCTAACCAGTATACTAATACTAAGCCATGTCCTGACACGTACCCTGACGCTAACACTTTTCCGTACCCTCACCTGTACCCTAAACCTTACCCATTCGCTAACCCTATCCCTAGCCCTAGCCCTAGCCCTAACACTAACCCCAACCCTACCCCTTACCCTAACCCGTACCCTAATCCCAACCCATACACTAACATTAACCCATGCCCTAACACGTACCCTGACCCTAACACTTTTCCGTATCCTCTCCTGTACCTTAAATCTTACCGTTCGCTAACCCTAACCCTAGCCCTAAACATAACTCTCACACCAACCTCACAGCATACCCTAACCCGTACACTAAACTTAACCCGTACAAAAAAAACTAACCCATGCCCTCACATGTACTTTGATGGCAACACGTTTCTGTAGGCTCCGATGTACCGTAAACCATACCCGTTTGCTAACTCTAACCCTAACCATAACAACAACCCTACCCATTTCCCTAACCTGTACCATAATCCTTACCCGTACACTAACACTAATCCATGCCCTAACACGTACCCTGACCCTAACACTTTTCCATACCCACTCCTGTACCCTAAATCTTACCATTCACTAACCCTAACCCTATGTCTAAACCTAACCCTAACCCCAACCCTACACCTAACCCTAACACGTACCCTAATCCGAATCCGTACACTAACACTAACCTGTGCCCTAACATGAACCCTGACCCTAACTCGTTTCCATAAGCTCACCTGTACCCTAAATGTTACCTATTCGCTAACCCTAACCCCAACCCTACACCTAAACATAACCCCAACCCTACACCTTTCCCTAACCCATACCCTAATCCTAACCCGTACACTAACACTAACCCGTGCCCTAACACGTACCCTGACCCTAACACTTTTCCGTATCCTCTCCAGTACCCTAAATCTTACCGTTCGCTAAACCTAGCCCTTTCCCTAAACATAACGGTAACACCAACCTTGCACCGTATCCTAACCCATACACTAATCTTACCCCGTACACCAAAATGAAGCAATGCCCTCACATGTACTTTGACACTAACACGTTTCCGTACCCTCCTGTGTACCGTAAACCTTACCTGTTCGCTAACACTAACCCTAGGTCTAAGCCTAACACTATCCACAACCCTAAACAAAATCCTAACCCGTACCCTAATCCTAATCCGTACAATAACACTAACCTGTGCCCTAACACCAAGCCTGACCCTAACTCGTTTCCATATGCTTACCTGTACCCTGAATATTACCTATTCGCTAACCCTAACCCTAACCCTAAACCTAACCCTAACCCCAATCCTACAACTTACCCTAATCCGTACTGTAATCCTAACCCGTACCCTAACACTAATCCGTGCCCTGACACATACATGGACCATAACACTTTTCTGTAACCTCACCTGCACCCTAAACCTTACATTTCGCCAACACTAACCCTAGCCATAAAGCTAAATCTAACTCCAACCCTACACCTTACCCTAACACGTACACTAATCTTAACCCGTACACTAACACTGACCCATTCCCGCAAATGTATTTTGACCCTAAAACATTTCCGTACCCTCCCCTGTAACCTAAACCTTACCCGGTCGCTAACCCTAACCCTAGCTCTAAATCTAACCCTAACGCCAACCCTACATCTTACCCTAACCCATACCCTAATCCTAAACCGTACACTAACACTAACCAGTGCCCTGAAACGTACCCTGACCCTAACACTTTTCCATACCCTCACCTGCATGCTAAACGTAATCATTAGGTAACACTAAGTGTAGACTTAAACCTAACCTTAACACCAACCCTACTCCCTATTCTAACCCGTACCCTATATTTAACCCCTACACTAACACTAACCCATGCCCTCACACGTACTTTGACACTAAAACGTCTCCATACATTCACATGTACCATAAGCCTTAACCGTTCACTAAACCTATCCCTAACCTTAACGCCAACCCTAACCATTACCCTAACCCATACCCTAATCCTAACCATACATTAACACTAACACGTTTCCTAACACATAACCTGACCCAAACGCTTTTCCGTACCCTCAACTGTACCCTAAAACTTACCCGTTCACTAAACCTAACCCTAGCCCTAAACCTAACCCTAACCCCAACCCCACACCTTACCCTAAACTGTACGCTAATCCTGACTTGTACACTGACACTAACAGGTGTCCTAACACATACCCTGACTCTAAAAGTTTTTTGTACCCTCACCTGTACCCTAAACCTTACTGGTTCACTAACCGTAACCCTAGCCCTAAACATAACGCTAACACCAACCCTACACCATACCCTGACCTGTACACTAATCTTGACCCGTACACCAAAATTATGCAATGCCATCACATGTACTTTGACACTAACACGTTTCTGTACACTAGTGTACCATAAAACTTACCTGTTCGCTAACTCTAACCCTAGCCCTAAACTTAACACTTACGCCAACCCTACACATTACCCTAACACGTAACCTAATCCTAACCCATACACTAACACTACACGTGCCCTAACAAGTACCCTGACTGTAACAGTTTTCCGTACACTCACCTGTACCCTAAACCATACCGTTTGCTATCCTTAACCCTAGAACTAAACGTAAAGCTAACCCCATCCCTAAACCTTACCCTAATGCATACCCAATCCTAACAAGTACACTAACACTAATCCGTGCCTTAACACTTACCCTGACCCTAACGCTTTTCCATACCCACACCTGAACCCTAAACCTTACCATTCACTAACCCTAACCCTAGGTCTAAACCTAACCCTAAACCCAACCCCAACCCTACACCTAACCTTAACATGTACCCTAATCCTAATCCTTAAACTAACACTAAGCTGTGCCCTAACACGAACCCTGACCCTAACGCGTTTCCATATGCTCACCTGTACTCTAATGTTACCTATTCGCTAACCCTAACACTAGCCCTAAACCTAAACCTAACCCCAACCCTACACCTTACCCTAACCCATACCCTAATCATAACCCATACACTAACACTAACTCGTGCCCTAACACCTACCCTAACCCTACCCCTAACCCTAACCCTAACACTAACCCTAACACTAACCCTAAACTTTACCATTTGTTAACCATAACCCTAGCCCCAAACCTAAACCTAACTACAACCCTACTCCTTACCCTAACACGTACACTAATCTTAACCCGTACACTAACACTAACCCAATACCGCACATGTACTTTGACAATAAGACATTTCCGTATGCTCAGCTGTAACCTAAACCTTACCCGTTCACTAAACTTAACCCTACCCCTAACACTAACCATAACGCCAACCCTACCAATTACCCTAAACCGTACCCTAATCCTAACCAGTATACTAATACTAAGCCATGTCCTGACACGTACCCTGACCCTAACACTTTTCTGTACCCTCACCTTTACCCTACACCTTACCCATTCGCTAACCCTATCCCTATCCCTATCCCTAGCCCTAACACTAACCCCAACCCTACCCCTTACCCTAACCCGTACCCTAATCCCAACCCATACACTAACATTAACCCATGCCCTAACACGTACCCTGACCCTAACACTTTTCCGTATCCTCTCCTGTACCTTAAATCTTACCGTTCGCTAACCCTAACCCTAGCCTTAAACATAACTCTCACACCAAACTCACAGCATACCCTAACCCGTACACTAAACTTAACCCGTACAAAAAAACTAACCCATGCCCTCACATGTACTTTGATGGTAACACGTTTCCGTACGCTCCCATGTACCGTAAACCATACCCGTTTGCTAACTCTAACCCTAACCATAACAACAACCCTACCCATTTCCCTAACCTGTACCCTAATCCTTACCCGTACACTAACACTAATCCATGCCCTAACACGTACCCTGACCCTAACACTTTTCCATACCCACTCCTGTACCCTAAATCTTACCATTCACTAACCCTAACCCTATGTCTAAACCTAACCCTAACCCCAAACCTACACCTAACCCTAACACGTACCCTAATCCGAATCCGTACACTAACACTAACCTGTGCCCTAACATGAACCCTGACTCTAACTCGTTTCCATAAGCTCACCTGTACCCTAAATGTTACCTATTCGCTAACCCTAACCCCAAACATACACCTAAACATAACCCCAACCCTACACCTTTCCCTAACCCATACCCTAATCCTAACCCGTACACTAACACTAACCCGTGCCCTAACACGTACCCTGACCCTAACACTTTTCTGTATCCTCTCCAGTACCCTAAATCTTACCGTTCGCTAAACCTAGCCCTTTCCCTAAACATAACGGTAACACCAACCTTGCACCGTATCCTAACCCATACACTAATCTTACCCCGTACACCAAAATGAAGCAATGCCCTCACATGTACTTTGACACTAACACGTTTCCGTACCCTCCTGTGTACCGTAAACCTTACCTGTTCGCTAACACTAACCCTAGGTCTAAGCCTAACACTATCCACAACCCTACACAAAATCCTAACCCGTACCCTAATCCTAATCCGTACAATAACACTAACCTGTGCCCTAACACCAAGCCTGACCCTAACTCGTTTCCATATGCTTACCTGTACCCTGAATATTACCTATTCGCTAACCCTAAACCTAACCCTAAACCTAACCCTAACCCCAATCCTACACCTTACCCTAATCCGTACTGTAATCCTAACCCGTACCCTAATACTAATCCATGCCCTGACACATACATGGACCATAACACTTTTCTGTAACCTCACCTGCACCCTAAACCTTACATTTCGCCAACACTAACCCTAGCCCTAAAGCTAAATCTAACTCCAACCCTACACCTTACCCTAACACGTACACTAATCTTAACCCGTACACTAACACTGACCCATTCCCGCAAATGTATTTTGACCCTAAAACATTTCCGTACCCTCCCCTGTAACCTAAACCTTACCCGGTCGCTAACCCTAACCCTAGCTCTAAATCTAACCCTAACGCCAACCCTACATCTTACCCTAACCCATACCCTAATCCTAAACCGTACACTAACACTAACCAGTGCCCTGAAACGTACCCTGACCCTAACACTTTTCCATACCCTCACCTGCACGCTAAACGTAATCATTAGGTAACACTAAGTGTAGACTTAAACCTAACCCTAACACCAACGCTACTCCCTATTCTAACCCGTACCCTATATTTAACCCCTACACTAACACTAACCCATGCCCTCACACGTACTTTGACACTAAAACGTCTCCATACATTCACATGTACCATAAGCCTTAACCGTTCACTAAACCTATCCCTAACCCTAACGCCAACCCTAATCATTACCCTAACCCATACCCTAATCCTAACCATACATTAACACTAACACGTTTCCTAACACATAACCTGACCCAAACGCTTTTCCGTACCCTCAACTGTACCCTAAAACTTACCCGTTCACTAACCCTAAGCCTAGCCCTAAACCTAACCCTAACCCCAACCCCACACCTTACCCTAAACTGTACGCTAATCCTGACATGTACACTAACACTAACAGGTGTCCTAACACATACCCTGACTCTAAAAGTTTTCCGTACCCTCACCTGTACCCTAAACCTTACTGGTTCACTAACCGTAACCCTAGCCCTAAACATAACGCTAACACCAACCCTACACCATACCCTAACCTGTACACTAATCTTGACCCGTACACCAAAATTATGCAATGCCATCACATGTACTTTGACACTAACACGTTTCTGTACACTAGTGTACCATAAAACTTACCTGTTCGCTAACTCTAACCCTAGCCCTAAACTTAACCCTAACGCCAACCCTACACATTACCCTAACACGTAACCTAATCCTAACCCATACACTAACACTACACGTGCCCTAACAAGTACCCTGACTGTAACAGTTTTCCGTACACTCACCTGTACCCTAAACCATACCGTTTGCTATCCTTAACCCTAGACCTAAACGTAAAGCTAACCCCATCCCTAAACCTTACCCTAACGCGTACCCAATCCTAACAAGTACACTAACACTAATCCGTGCCTTAACACTTACCCTGACCCTAACGCTTTTCCATACCCACAACTGAACCCTAAACCTTACCATTCACTAACCCTAACCCTAGGCCTAAACCTAACCCTAAACCCAACCCCAACCCTACACCTAACCCTAACATGTACCCTAATCCTAATCCTTAAACTAACACTAAGCTGTGCCCTAACACGAACCCTGACCCTAACGCGTTTCCATACGCTCACCTGTACTCTAATGTTACCTATTCGCTAACCCTAACACTAGCCCTAAACCTAAACCTAACCCCAACCTTACACCTTACCCTAACCCATACCCTAATCATAACCCATACACTAACACTAACTCGTGCCCTAACACCTACCCTAACCCTACCCCTAACCCTAACCCTAACACTAACCCTAACACTAATCCTAAACTTTACCATTTGTTAACCATAACCCTAGCCCCAAACCTAAACCTAACTACAACCCTACTCCTTACCCTAACACGTACACTAATCTTAACACGTACACTAACACTAACCCAATACCGCACATGTACTTTGACAATAAGACATTTCCGTATGCTCAGCTGTAACCTAAACCTTACCCGTTCACTAAACTTAACCCTACCCCTAACACTAACCATAACGCCAACCCTACCAATTACCCTAACCCGTACCCTAATCCTAACCTGTAAACCCACACTAACCCCTGCCCTAACACGTACCCTGACCCTAACACTTTTCCGTAACCTCACCTGTACCTTACACCTTACCGTTCGCTAACCCTAACCCTAGCCCTAAGCCTAGACCAAACCCCAACCGTACACCTTACCCTAACCCGTATGCTAATCCTAAGCCATACACTAACACTGACACGTGTCCTAACACATACACTAACCCTAACACTTTTCTGTACCATGACCTGTACCCTAAACCTGACATTTCGCTAACCCTAACCCTAGCCATAAAGCTAACCCTAACCCCAACCCTAAACCTTACCGAAACCGTACCCTAATCCTAACCAGTATACTAATACTAAGCCATGTCCTGACACGTACCCTGACCCTAACACTTTTCCGTACCCTCACCTGTACCCTAAACCTTACCCATTCGCTAACCCTATCCCTAGCCCTAGCTCTAGCCCTAACACTAACCCCAACCCTACCCCTTACCCTAACCCGTACCCTAATCCCAACCCATACACTAACATTAACCCATGCCCTAACACGTACCCTGACCCTCACACTTTTCCGTATCCTCTCCTGTACCTTAAATCTTACCGTTCGCTAACCCTAACCCTAGCCCTAAACATAACTCTCACACCAACCTCACAGCTTACCCTAACCCGTACACTAAACTTAACCCGTACAAAAAAAACTAACCCATGCCCTCACATGTACTTTGATGGTAATACGTTTCCGTACGCTCCCATGTACCGTAAACCATACCCGTTTGCTAACTCTAACCCTAACCATAACAACAACCCTACCCATTTCCCTAACCTGTACCCTAATCCTTACCCGTACACTAACATGTATCCATGCCCTAACACGTACCCTGACCCTAACACTTTTCCATACCCACTCCTGTACCCTAAATCTTACCATTCACTAACCCTAACCCTATGTCTAAACCTAACCCTAACCCCAACCCTACACCTAACCCTAACACGTACCCTAATGCGAATCCGTACACTAACACTAACCTGTGCCCTAACATGAACCCTGACCCTAACTCGTTTCCATAAGCTCACCTGTACCCTAAATGTTACCTATTCGCTAACCCTAACCCCAACCCTACACCTAAACATAACCCCAACCCTACACCTTTCCCTAACCCATACCCTAATCCTAACCCGTACACTAACACTAACCCGTGCCCTAACACGTACCCTGACCCTAACACTTTTCTGTATCCTCTCCAGTACCCTAAATCTTACCGTTCGCTAAACCTAGCCCTTTCCCTAAGCATAACGGTAACACCAACCTTGCACCGTATCCTAACCCATACACTAATCTTACCCCGTACACCAAAATGAAGCAATGCCCTCACATGTACTTTGACACTAACACGTTTCCGTACCCTCCTGTGTACCGTAAACCTTACCTGTTCGCTAACACTAACCCTAGGTCTAAGCCTAACACTATCCACAACCCTACACAAAATCCTAACCCGTACCCTAATCCTAATCCGTACAATAACACTAACCTGTGCCCTAACACCAAGCCTGACCCTAACTCGTTTCCATATGCTTACCTGTACCCTGAATATTACCTATTCACTAACCCTAACCCTAACCCTAAACCTAACCTTAACCCCAATCCTACACCTTACCCTAATCCGTACTGTAATCCTAACCCGTACCCTAATACTAATCCATGCCCTGACACATACATGGACCATAACACTTTTCTGTAACCTCACCTGCACCCTAAACCTTACATTTTGCCAACACTAACCCTAGCCCTAAAGCTAAATCAAACTCCAACCCTACACCTTACCCTAACACGTACACTAATCTTAACCCGTACACTAACACTGACCCATTCCCGCAAATGTATTTTGACCCTAAAACATTTCCGTACCCTCCCCTGTAACCTAAACCTTACCCGGTCGCTAACCCTAACCCTAGCTCTAAATCTAACCCTAACGCCAACCCTACATCTTACCCTAACCAATACCCTAATCCTAAACCGTACACTAACACTAACCAGTGCCCTGAAACGTACCCTGACCCTAACACTTTTCCATACCCTCACCTGCACGCTAAACGTAATCATTAGGTAACACTAAGTGTAGACTTAAACCTAACCCTAACACCAACACTACTCCCTATTCTAACCCGTACCCTATATTTAATCCCTACACTAACACTAACCCATGCCCTCACACGTACTTTGACACTAAAACGTCTCCATACATTCACATGTACCATAAGCCTTAACCGTTAACTAAACCTATCCCTAACCCTAACGCCAACCCTAACCATTACCCTAACCCATACCCTAATCCTAACCATACATTAACACTAACACTTTTCCTAATACATAACCTGACCCAAACGCTTTTCCGTACCCTCAACTGTACCCTAAAACTTACCCGTTCACTAACCCTAAGCCTAGCCCTAAACCTAACCCTAACCCCAACCCCACACCTTACCCTAAACTGTACGCTAATCCTGACACGTACACTAACACTAACAGGTGTCCTAACACATACCCTGACTCTAAAAGTTTTCCGTACCCTCACCTGTACCCTAAACCTTACTGGTTCACTAACCGTAACCCTAGCCCTAAACATAACGCTAACACCAACCCTACACCATACCCTAACCTGTACACTAATCTTGACCCGTACAGCAAAATTATGCAATGCCATCACATGTACTTTGACACTAACACGTTTCTGTACACTAGTGTACCATAAAACTTACCTGTTCGCTAACTCTAACCCTAGCCCTAAACTTAACCCTAACGCCAACCCTACACATTACCCTAACACGTAACCTAATCCTAACCCATACACTAACACTACACGTGCCCTAACAAGTACCCTGACTGTAACAGTTTTCCGTACACTCACCTGTACCCTAAACCATACCGTTTGCTATCCTTAACCCTAGACCTAAACGTAAAGCTAACCCCATCCCTAAACCTTACCCTAACGCGTACCCAATCCTAACAAGTACACTAACACTAATCCGTGCCTTAACACTTACCCTGACCCTAACACTTTTCCATACCCACACCTGAACCCTAAACCTTACCATTCACTAACCCTAACCCTAGGTCTAAACCTAACCCTAAACCCAACCCCAACCCTACACCTAACCCTAACATGTACCCTAATCCTAATCCTTAAACTAACACTAAGCTGTGCCCTAACACGAACCCTGAACCTAACGCGTTTCCATACGCTCACCTGTACTCTAATGTTACCTATTCGCTAACCCTAACACTAGCCCTAAACCTAAACCTAACCCCAACCCTACACCTTACCCTAACCCATACCCTAATCATAACCCATACACTAACACTAACTCGTGCCCTAACACCTACCCTAACCCTACCCCTACCCCTAACCCTAACACTAACCCTGACACTAACCCTAAACTTTACCATTTGTTAACCATAACCCTAGCCCCAAACCTAAACCTAACTACAACCCTACTCCTTACCCTAACACGTACACTAATCTTAACCCGTACACTAACACTAACCCAATATCGCACATGTACTTTGACAATAAGACATTTCCGTATGCTCAGCTGTAACCTAAACCTTACCCGTTCACTAAACTTAACCCTACCCCTAACACTAACCATAACGCCAACCCTACCAATTACCCTAACCCGTACCCTAATCCTAACCTGTAAACCCACACTAACCCCTGCCCTAACACGTACCCTGACCCTAACACTTTTCCGTAACCTCACCTGTACCCTACACCTTACCGTTCGCTAACCCTAACCCTAGCCCTAAGCCTAGACCAAACCCCAACCGTACACCTTACCCTAACCGGTATGCTAATCCTAAGCCATACACTAACACTGACACGTGTCCTAACACATACACTAACCCTAACACTTTTCTGTACCATCACCTGTACCCTAAACCTGACATTTCGCTAACCCTAACCCTAGCCATAAAGCTAACCCTAACCCCAACCCTAAACCTTACCCAAACCGTACCCTAATCCTAACCAGTATACTAATACTAAGCCATGTCCTGACACGTACCCTGACCCTAACACTTTTCCGTACCCTCACCTGTACCCTTAACCTTACCCATTCGCTAACCCTATCCGTAGCCCTAGCCCTAGCCCTAACACTAACCCCAACCCTACCCCTTACCCTAACCCGTACCCTAATCCCAACCCATACACTAACATTAACCCATGCCCTAACACGTACCCTGACCCTAACACTTTTCCGAATCCTCTCCTGTACCTTAAATCTTACCGTTCGCTAACCCTAACCCTAGCCCTAAATATAACTCTCACACCAACCTCACAGCTTACCCTAACCCGTACACTAAACTTAACCCGTACAAAAAAAACTAACCCATGCCCTCACATGTACTTTGATGGTAACACGTTTCCGTACGCTCCCATGTACCATAAACCATACCCCTTTGCTAACTCTAACCCTAAGCATAACAACAACCCTACCCATTTCCCTAACCTGTACCCTAATCCTTACCCGTACACTAACACTAATCCATGCCCTAACACGTACCCTGACCCTAACACTTTTCCATACCCACTCCTGTACCCTAAATCTTACCATTCACTAACCCTAACCCTATGTCTAAACCTAACCCTAACCCCAACCCTACACCTAACCCTAACACGTACCCTAATCCGAATCCGTACACTAACACTAACCTGTGCCCTAACATGAACCCTGACCCTAACTCGTTTCCATAAGCTCACCTGTACCCTAAATGTTACCTATTCGCTAACCCTAACCCCAACCCTGCACCTAAACCTAACCCCAACCCTACACCTTTCCCTAACCCATACCCTAATCCTAACCCGTACACTAACACTAACCCGTGCCCTAACACGTACCCTGACCCTAACACTTTTCGTATCCTCTCCAGTACCCTAAATCTTACCGTTCGCTAAACCTAGCCCTTTCCCTAAACATAACGGTAACACCAACCTTGCACCGTATCCTAACCCATACACTAATCTTACCCCGTACACCAAAATGAAGCAATGCCCTCACATGTACTTTGACACTAACACGTTTCCGTACCCTCCTGTGTACCGTAAACCTTACCTGTTCGCTAACACTAACCCTAGGTCTAAGCCTAACACTATCCACAACCCTACACAAAATCCTAACCCGTACCCTAATCCTAATCCGTACAATAACACTAACCTGTGCCCTAACACCAAGCCTGACCCTAACTCGTTTCCATATGCTTACCTGTACCCTGAATATTACCTATTCGCTAACCCTAACCCTAACACTAAACCTAACCCTAACCCCAATCCTACACCTTACCCTAATCCGTACTGTAATCCTAACCCGTACCCTAATACTAATCCGTGCCCTGACACATACATGGACCATAACACTTTTCCTTAACCTCACCTGTACCCTAAACCCTACATTTCGCCAACACTAACCCTAGCCCTAAAGCTAAATCTAACTCCAACCCTACACCTTACCCTAAGACGTACACTAATCTTAACCCGTACACTAACACTGACCCATTGCCGCAAATGTATTTTGACCCTAAAACATTTCCGTACCCTCCCCTGTAACCTAAAACTTACCCGGTCGCTAAACCTAACCCTAGCTCTAAATCTAACCCTAACGCCAACCCTACACCTTACCCTAAACAATACCCTAAACCTAAACCGTACACTGACACTAACCAGTGCCCTGAAACGTACCCTGACCCTAACACTTTTCCATACCCTCACCTGCACGCTAAACCTAATCGTTAGGTAACCCTAACTGTAGACTTAAACCTAACCCTAACACAAACCCTACACTCTATTCTAACCCGTACCCTATATTTAACCCCTACACTAACACTAACCCATGCCCTCACACGTACTTTGACACTAAAATGTCTCCATACATTCACATGTACCATAAGCCTTAACCGTTCCCTAAACCTATCCCTAACCCTAACGCCAACCCTAACCATTACCCTAACCCAAACCCTAATCCTAACCATACATTAACACTAACACGTTTCCTAACACATAACCTGACCCAAATGCTTTTCCATACCCTCAACTGTACCCTAAAACTTACCCGTTCACTAACCCTAAGCCTAGCCCTAAACCTAACCCTAACCCCAACCCCACACCTTACCCTAAACTGTACGCTAATCCTGACACGTACACTAACACTAACAGGTGTCCTAACACATACCCTGACTCTAAAAGTTTTCCATACCCTCACCTGTACCCTAAACCTTACTGGTTCACTAACCGTAACCCTAGCCCTAAACATAACGCTAACACCAACCCTACACCATACCCTAACCTGTACACTAATCTTGACCCGTACACCAAAATTATGCAATGCCATTACATGTACTTTGACACTAACACGTTTCTGTACACTAGTGTACCATAAAACTTACCTGTTCGCTAACTCTAACCCTAGCCCTAAACTTAACCCTAACGCCAACCCTACACATTACCCTAACACGTAACCTAATCCTAACCCATACACTAACACTACACGTGCCCTAACAAGTACCCTGACTGTAACAGTTTTCCGTACACTCACCTGTACCCTAAACCATACCATTTGCTATCCTTAACCCTAGACCTAAACGTAAAGCTAACGCCATCCCTAAACCTTACCCTAACGCGTACCCAATCCTAACAGGTACAATAACACTAATCCGTGCCTTAACACTTACCCTGACCCTAACGCTTTAACATACCCACACCTGAACCCTAAACCTTACCATTCACTAACCCTAACCCTAGGTCTAAACCTAACCCTAAACCCAACCCCAACCCTACACCTAACCCTAACATGTACCCTAATCCTAATCCTTAAACTAACACTAAGCTGTGCCCTAACACGAACCCTGACCCTAACCCGTTTCCATACGCTCACCTGTACTCTAATGTTACCTATTCGCTAACCCTAACACTAGCCCTAAACCTAAACCTAACCCCAACCCTACACCTTACCCTAACCCATACCCTAATCATAACCCATACACTAACACTAACTCGTGCCCTAACACCTACCCTAACCCTACCCCTAACCCTAACCCTAACACTAACCCTAACACTAACCCTAAACTTTACCATTTGTTAACCATAACCCTAGCCCCAAACCTAAACCTAACTACAACCCTACTCCTTACCCTAACACGTACACTAATCTTAACCAGTACACTAACACTAACCCAATACCGCACATGTACTTTGACAAAAAGACATTTCCGTATGCTCAGCTGTAACCTAAACCTTACCCGTTCACTAAACTTAACCCTACCCCTAACACTAACCATAACGCCAACCCTACCAATTACCCTAACCCGTACCCTAATCCTAACCTGTAAACCCACACTAACCCCCGCCCTAACACGTACCCTGACCCTAACACTTTTCCGTAACCTCACCTGTACCCTACACCTTACCGTTCGCTAACCCTATCCCTAGCCCTAAGCCTAGACCAAACCCCAACCGTACACCTTACCCTAACCCGTATGCTAATCCTAAGCCATACACTAACACTGACACGTGTCCTAACACATACACTAACCCTAACACTTTTCTGTACCATCACCTGTACCCTAAACCTGACATTTCGCTAACCCTAACCCTAGCCATAAAGCTAACCCTAACCCCAACCCTAAACCCTACCCAAACCGTACCCTAATTCTAAGCAGTATACTAATACTAAGCCATGTCCTGACACGTACCCTGACCCTAACACTTTTCCGTACCCTCACCTGTACCCTAAAGCTTACCCATTCGCTAACCCTATCCCTATCCTTAGCCCTAGCCATAACACTAACCCTAACCCTACCCCTTACCCTAACCCGTACCCTAATCCCAACCCATACACTAACATTAACCCATGCCCTAACACGTACCCTGACCCTAACACTTTTCCGTATCCTCTCCTGTACCTTAAATCTTACCGTTCGCTAACCCTAACCCTAGCCCTAAACATAACTCTCACACCAACCTCACAGCATACCCTAACCCGTACACTAAACTTAACCCGTACAAAAAAAACTAACCCATGCCCTCACATGTACTTTGATGGTAACACGTTTCCGTACGCTCCCATGTACCATAAACCATACCCGTTTGCTAACTCTAACCCTAACCATAACAACAACCCTACCCATTTCCCTAACCTGTACCCTAATCCTTACCCGTACACTAACACTAATCCATGCCCTAACACGTACCATGACCCTAACACTTTTCCATACCCACTCCTGTACCCTAAATCTTACCATTCACTAACCCTAACCCTATGTCTAAACCTAACCCTAACCCCAAACCTACACCTAACCCTAACACGTACCCTAATCCGAATCCGTACACTAACACTAACCTGTGCCCTAACATGAACCCTGACCCTAACTCGTTTCCATAAGCTCACCTGTACCCTAAATGTTACCTATTCGCTAACCCTAACCCCAAACCTACACCTAAACATAACCCCAACCCTACACCTTTCCCTAACCCATACCCTAATCCTAACCCGTACACTAACACTAACCCGTGCCCTAACACGTACCCTGACCCTAACACTTTTCCGTATCCTCTCCAGTACCCTAAATCTTACCGTTCGCTAAACCTAGCCCTTTCCCTAAACATAATGGTAACACCAACCTTGCACCGTATCCTAACCCATACACTAATCTTACACCGTACACCAAAATGAAGCAATGCCCTCACATGTACTTTGACACTAACACGTTTCCGTAACCTCCTGTGTACCGTAAACCTTACCTGTTCGCTAACACTAACCCTAGGTCTAAGCCTAACACTATCCACAACCCTACACAAAATCCTAACCCGTACCCTAATCCTAATCCGTACAATAACACTAACCTGTGCCCTAACACCAAGCCTGACCCTAACTCGTTTCCATATGCTTACCTGTACCCTGAATATTACCTATTCGCTAACCCTAACCCTAACCCTAAACCTAACCCTAACCCCAATCCTACACCTTACCCTAATCCGTACTGTAATCCTAACCCGTACCCTAATACTAATCCGTGCCCTGACACATACATGGACCATAACACTTTTCTGTAACCTCACCTGTACCCTAAACCCTACATTTCGCCAACACTAACCCTAGCCCTAAAGCTAAATCTAACTCCAACCCTACACCTTACCCTAAGACGTACACTAATCTTAACCCGTACACTAACACTGACCCATTCCCGCAAATGTATTTTGACCCTAAAACATTTCCGTACCCTCCCCTGTAACCTAAACCTTACCCGGTCGCTAACCCTAACCCTAGCTCTAAATCTAACCCTAACGCCAACCCTACATCTTACCCTAACCCATACCCTAATCCTAAACCGTACACTAACACTAACCAGTGCCCTGAAACGTACCCTGACCCTAACACTTTTCCATACCTTCACCTGCACGCTAAACGTAATCATTAGGTAACACTAAGTATAGACATAAACCTAACCCTAACACCAACCCTACTCCCTCTTCTAACCCGTACCCTATATTTAACCCCTACACTAACACTAACCCATGCCCTCACACGTACTTTGACACTAAAACGTCTCCATACATTCACATGTACCATAAGCCTTAACCGTTCACTAAACCTATCCCTAACCCTAACGCCAACCCTAACCATTACCCTAACACATACCCTAATCCTAACCATACATTAACACTAACACGTTTCCTAACACATAACCTGACCCAAACGCTTTTCCGTACCCTCAACTGTACACTAAAACTTACCCGTTCACTAACCCTAAGCCTAGCCCTAAACCTAACCCTAACCCCAACCCCACACCTTACCCTAAACTGTACGCTAATCCTGACACGTACACTAACACTAACAGGTGTCCTAACACATACCCTGACTCTAAAAGTTTTCCGTACCCTCACCTGTACCCTAAACCTTACTGGTTCACTAACCGTAACCCTAGCCCTAAACATAACGCTAACACCAACCCTACACCATACCCTAACCTGTACACTAATCTTGACCCGTACACCAAAATTATGCAATGCCATCACATGTACTTTGACACTAACACGTTTCTGTACACTAGTGTACCATAAAACTTACCTGTTCGCTAACTCTAACCCTAGCCCTAAACTTAACCCTAACGCCAACCCTACACATTACCCTAACACGTAACCTAATCCTAACCCATACACTAACACTACACGTGCCCTAACAAGTACCCTGACTGTAACAGTTTTCCGTACACTCACCTGTACCCTAAACCATACCGTTTGCTATCCTTAACCCTAGACATAAACGTAAAGCTAACCCCATCCCTAAACCTTACCCTAACGCGTACCCAATCCTAACAGGTACAATAACACTAATCCGTGCCTTAACACTTACCCTGACCCTAACACTTTTCCATACCCACACCTGAACCCTAAACCTTACCATTCACTAACCCTAACCCTAGGTCTAAACCTAACCCTAAACCCAACCCCAACCCTACACCTAACCCTAACATGTACCCTAATCCTAATCCTTAAACTAACACTAAGCTGTGCCCTAACACGAACCCTGAACCTAACGCGTTTCCATACGCTCACCTGTACTCTAATGTTACCTATTCGCTAACCCTAACACTAGCCCTAAACCTAAACCTAACCCCAACCCTACACCTTACCCTAACCCATACCCTAATCATAACCCATACACTAACACTAACTCGTGCCCTAACACCTACCCTAACCCTACCCCTACCCCTAACCCTAACACTAACCCTGACACTAACCCTAAACTTTACCATTTGTTAACCATAACCCTAGCCCCAAACCTAAACCTAACTACAACCCTACTCCTTACCCTAACACGTACACTAATCTTAACCCGTACACTAACACTAACCCAATATCGCACATGTACTTTGACAATAAGACATTTCCGTATGCTCAGCTGTAACCTAAACCTTACCCGTTCACTAAACTTAACCCTACCCCTAACACTAACCATAACGCCAACCCTACCAATTACCCTAACCCGTACCCTAATCCTAACCTGTAAACCCACACTAACCCCTGCCCTAACACGTACCCTGACCCTAACACTTTTCCGTAACCTCACCTGTACCCTACACCTTACCGTTCGCTAACCCTAACCCTAGCCCTAAGCCTAGACCAAACCCCAACCGTACACCTTACCCTAACCGGTATGCTAATCCTAAGCCATACACTAACACTGACACGTGTCCTAACACATACACTAACCCTAACACTTTTCTGTACCATCACCTGTACCCTAAACCTGACATTTCGCTAACCCTAACCCTAGCCATAAAGCTAACCCTAACCCCAACCCTAAACCTTACCCAAACCGTACCCTAATCCTAACCAGTATACTAATACTAAGCCATGTCCTGACACGTACCCTGACCCTAACACTTTTCCGTACCCTCACCTGTACCCTTAACCTTACCCATTCGCTAACCCTATCCGTAGCCCTAGCCCTAGCCCTAACACTAACCCCAACCCTACCCCTTACCCTAACCCGTACCCTAATCCCAACCCATACACTAACATTAACCCATGCCCTAACACGTACCCTGACCCTAACACTTTTCCGAATCCTCTCCTGTACCTTAAATCTTACCGTTCGCTAACCCTAACCCTAGCCCTAAATATAACTCTCACACCAACCTCACAGCTTACCCTAACCCGTACACTAAACTTAACCCGTACAAAAAAAACTAACCCATGCCCTCACATGTACTTTGATGGTAACACGTTTCCGTACGCTCCCATGTACCATAAACCATACCCCTTTGCTAACTCTAACCCTAAGCATAACAACAACCCTACCCATTTCCCTAACCTGTACCCTAATCCTTACCCGTACACTAACACTAATCCATGCCCTAACACGTACCCTGACCCTAACACTTTTCCATACCCACTCCTGTACCCTAAATCTTACCATTCACTAACCCTAACCCTATGTCTAAACCTAACCCTAACCCCAACCCTACACCTAACCCTAACACGTACCCTAATCCGAATCCGTACACTAACACTAACCTGTGCCCTAACATGAACCCTGACCCTAACTCGTTTCCATAAGCTCACCTGTACCCTAAATGTTACCTATTCGCTAACCCTAACCCCAACCCTGCACCTAAACCTAACCCCAACCCTACACCTTTCCCTAACCCATACCCTAATCCTAACCCGTACACTAACACTAACCCGTGCCCTAACACGTACCCTGACCCTAACACTTTTCGTATCCTCTCCAGTACCCTAAATCTTACCGTTCGCTAAACCTAGCCCTTTCCCTAAACATAACGGTAACACCAACCTTGCACCGTATCCTAACCCATACACTAATCTTACCCCGTACACCAAAATGAAGCAATGCCCTCACATGTACTTTGACACTAACACGTTTCCGTACCCTCCTGTGTACCGTAAACCTTACCTGTTCGCTAACACTAACCCTAGGTCTAAGCCTAACACTATCCACAACCCTACACAAAATCCTAACCCGTACCCTAATCCTAATCCGTACAATAACACTAACCTGTGCCCTAACACCAAGCCTGACCCTAACTCGTTTCCATATGCTTACCTGTACCCTGAATATTACCTATTCGCTAACCCTAACCCTAACACTAAACCTAACCCTAACCCCAATCCTACACCTTACCCTAATCCGTACTGTAATCCTAACCCGTACCCTAATACTAATCCGTGCCCTGACACATACATGGACCATAACACTTTTCCTTAACCTCACCTGTACCCTAAACCCTACATTTCGCCAACACTAACCCTAGCCCTAAAGCTAAATCTAACTCCAACCCTACACCTTACCCTAAGACGTACACTAATCTTAACCCGTACACTAACACTGACCCATTGCCGCAAATGTATTTTGACCCTAAAACATTTCCGTACCCTCCCCTGTAACCTAAAACTTACCCGGTCGCTAACCCTAACCCTAGCTCTAAATCTAACCCTAACGCCAACCCTACACCTTACCCTAAACAATACCCTAAACCTAAACCGTACACTGACACTAACCAGTGCCCTGAAACGTACCCTGACCCTAACACTTTTCCATACCCTCACCTGCACGCTAAACCTAATCGTTAGGTAACCCTAACTGTAGACTTAATCCTAACCCTAACACCAACCCTACACTCTATTCTAACCCGTACCCTATATTTAACCCCTACACTAACACTAACCCATGCCCTCACACGTACTTTGACACTAAAATGTCTCCATACATTCACATGTACCATAAGCCTTAACCGTTCCCTAAACCTATCCCTAACCCTAACGCCAACCCTAACCATTACCCTAACCCAAACCCTAATCCTAACCATACATTAACACTAACACGTTTCCTAACACATAACCTGACCCAAATGCTTTTCCATACCCTCAACTGTACCCTAAAACTTACCCGTTCACTAACCCTAAGCCTAGCCCTAAACCTAACCCTAACCCCAACCCCACACCTTACCCTAAACTGTACGTTAATCCTGACACGTACACTAACACTAACAGGTGTCCTAACACATACCCTGACTCTAAAAGTTTTCCATACCCTCACCTGTACCCTAAACCTTACTGGTTCACTAACCGTAACGCTAGCCCTAAACATAACGCTAACACCAACCCTACACCATACCCTAACCTGTACACTAATCTTGACCCGTACACCAAAATTATGCAATGCCATTACATGTACTTTGACACTAACACGTTTCTGTACACTAGTGTACCATAAAACTTACCTGTTCGCTAACTCTAACCCTAGCCCTAAACTTAACCCTAACGCCAACCCTACACATTACCCTAACACGTAACCTAATCCTAACCCATACACTAACACTACACGTGCCCTAACAAGTACCCTGACTGTAACAGTTTTCCGTACACTCACCTGTACCCTAAACCATACCATTTGCTATCCTTAACCCTAGACCTAAACGTAAAGCTAACGCCATCCCTAAACCTTACCCTAACGCGTACCCAATCCTAACAGGTACAATAACACTAATCCGTGCCTTAACACTTACCCTGACCCTAACGCTTTAACATACCCACACCTGAACCCTAAACCTTACCATTCACTAACCCTAACCCTAGGTCTAAACCTAACCCTAAACCCAACCCCAACCCTACACCTAACCCTAACATGTACCCTAATCCTAATCCTTAAACTAACACTAAGCTGTGCCCTAACACGAACCCTGACCCTAACCCGTTTCCATACGCTCACCTGTACTCTAATGTTACCTATTCGCTAACCCTAACACTAGCCCTAAACCTAAACCTAACCCCAACCCTACACCTTACCCTAACCCATACCCTAATCATAACCCATACACTAACACTAACTCGTGCCCTAACACCTACCCTAACCCTACCCCTAACCCTAACCCTAACACTAACCCTAACACTAACCCTAAACTTTACCATTTGTTAACCATAACCCTAGCCCCAAACCTAAACCTAACTACAACCCTACTCCTTACCCTAACACGTACACTAATCTTAACCAGTACACTAACACTAACCCAATACCGCACATGTACTTTGACAAAAAGACATTTCCGTATGCTCAGCTGTAACCTAAACCTTACCCGTTCACTAAACTTAACCCTACCCCTAACACTAACCATAACGCCAACCCTACCAATTACCCTAACCCGTACCCTAATCCTAACCTGTAAACCCACACTAACCCCCGCCCTAACACGTACCCTGACCCTAACACTTTTCCGTAACCTCACCTGTACCCTACACCTTACCGTTCGCTAACCCTATCCCTAGCCCTAAGCCTAGACCAAACCCCAACCGTACACCTTACCCTAACCCGTATGCTAATCCTAAGCCATACACTAACACTGACACGTGTCCTAACACATACACTAACCCTAACACTTTTCTGTACCATCACCTGTACCCTAAACCTGACATTTCGCTAACCCTAACCCTAGCCATAAAGCTAACCCTAACCCCAACCCTAAACCCTACCCAAACCGTACCCTAATTCTAAGCAGTATACTAATACTAAGCCATGTCCTGACACGTACCCTGACCCTAACACTTTTCCGTACCCTCACCTGTACCCTAAAGCTTACCCATTCGCTAACCCTATCCCTATCCTTAGCCCTAGCCATAACACTAACCCTAACCCTACCCCTTACCCTAACCCGTACCCTAATCCCAACCCATACACTAACATTAACCCATGCCCTAACACGTACCCTGACCCTAACACTTTTCCGTATCCTCTCCTGTACCTTAAATCTTACCGTTCGCTAACCCTAACCCTAGCCCTAAACATAACTCTCACACCAACCTCACAGCATACCCTAACCCGTACACTAAACTTAACCCGTACAAAAAAAACTAACCCATGCCCTCACATGTACTTTGATGGTAACACGTTTCCGTACGCTCCCATGTACCATAAACCATACCCGTTTGCTAACTCTAACCCTAACCATAACAACAACCCTACCCATTTCCCTAACCTGTACCCTAATCCTTACCCGTACACTAACACTAATCCATGCCCTAACACGTACCATGACCCTAACACTTTTCCATACCCACTCCTGTACCCTAAATCTTACCATTCACTAACCCTAACCCTATGTCTAAACCTAACCCTAACCCCAAACCTACACCTAACCCTAACACGTACCCTAATCCGAATCCGTACACTAACACTAACCTGTGCCCTAACATGAACCCTGACCCTAACTCGTTTCCATAAGCTCACCTGTACCCTAAATGTTACCTATTCGCTAACCCTAACCCCAAACCTACACCTAAACATAACCCCAACCCTACACCTTTCCCTAACCCATACCCTAATCCTAACCCGTACACTAACACTAACCCATGCCCTAACACGTACCCTGACCCTAACACTTTTCCGTATCCTCTCCAGTACCCTAAATCTTACCGTTCGCTAAACCTAGCCCTTTCCCTAAACATAATGGTAACACCAACCTTGCACCGTATCCTAACCCATACACTAATCTTACACCGTACACCAAAATGAAGCAATGCCCTCACATGTACTTTGACACTAACACGTTTCCGTAACCTCCTGTGTACCGTAAACCTTACCTGTTCGCTAACACTAACCCTAGGTCTAAGCCTAACACTATCCACAACCCTACACAAAATCCTAACCCGTACCCTAATCCTAATCCGTACAATAACACTAACCTGTGCCCTAACACCAAGCCTGACCCTAACTCGTTTCCATATGCTTACCTGTACCCTGAATATTACCTATTCGCTAACCCTAACCCTAACCCTAAACCTAACCCTAACCCCAATCCTACACCTTACCCTAATCCGTACTGTAATCCTAACCCGTACCCTAATACTAATCCGTGCCCTGACACATACATGGACCATAACACTTTTCTGTAACCTCACCTGTACCCTAAACCCTACATTTCGCCAACACTAACCCTAGCCCTAAAGCTAAATCTAACTCCAACCCTACACCTTACCCTAAGACGTACACTAATCTTAACCCGTACACTAACACTGACCCATTCCCGCAAATGTATTTTGACCCTAAAACATTTCCGTACCCTCCCCTGTAACCTAAACCTTACCCGGTCGCTAACCCTAACCCTAGCTCTAAATCTAACCCTAACGCCAACCCTACATCTTACCCTAACCCATACCCTAATCCTAAACCGTACACTAACACTAACCAGTGCCCTGAAACGTACCCTGACCCTAACACTTTTCCATACCTTCACCTGCACGCTAAACGTAATCATTAGGTAACACTAAGTATAGACATAAACCTAACCCTAACACCAACCCTACTCCCTCTTCTAACCCGTACCCTATATTTAACCCCTACACTAACACTAACCCATGCCCTCACACGTACTTTGACACTAAAACGTCTCCATACATTCACATGTACCATAAGCCTTAACCGTTCACTAAACCTATCCCTAACCCTAACGCCAACCCTAACCATTACCCTAACACATACCCTAATCCTAACCATACATTAACACTAACACGTTTCCTAACACATAACCTGACCCAAACGCTTTTCCGTACCCTCAACTGTACACTAAAACTTACCCGTTCACTAACCCTAAGCCTAGCCCTAAACCTAACCCTAACCCCAACCCCACACCTTACCCTAAACTGTACGCTAATCCTGACACGTACACTAACACTAACAGGTGTCCTAACACATACCCTGACTCTAAAAGTTTTCCGTACCCTCACCTGTACCCTAAACCTTACTGGTTCACTAACCGTAACCCTAGCCCTAAACATAACGCTAACACCAACCCTACACCATACCCTAACCTGTACACTAATCTTGACCCGTACACCAAAATTATGCAATGCCATCACATGTACTTTGACACTAACACGTTTCTGTACACTAGTGTACCATAAAACTTACCTGTTCGCTAACTCTAACCCTAGCCCTAAACTTAACCCTAACGCCAACCCTACACATTACCCTAACACGTAACCTAATCCTAACCCATACACTAACACTACACGTGCCCTAACAAGTACCCTGACTGTAACAGTTTTCCGTACACTCACCTGTACCCTAAACCATACCGTTTGCTATCCTTAACCCTAGACATAAACGTAAAGCTAACGCCATCCCTAAACCTTACCCTAACGCGTACCCAATCCTAACAGGTACAATAACACTAATCCGTGCCTTAACACTTACCCTGACCCTAACACTTTTCCATACCCACACCTGAACCCTAAACCTTACCATTCACTAACCCTAACCCTAGGTCTAAACCTAACCCTAAACCCAACCCCAACCCTACACCTAACCCTAACATGTACCCTAATCCTAATCCTTAAACTAACACTAAGCTGTGCCCTAACACGAACCCTGAACCTAACGCGTTTCCATACGCTCACCTGTACTCTAATGTTACCTATTCGCTAACCCTAACACTAGCCCTAAACCTAAACCTAACCCCAACCCTACACCTTACCCTAACCCATACCCTAATCATAACCCATACACTAACACTAACTCGTGCCCTAACACCTACCCTAACCCTACACCTACCCCTAACCCTAACACTAACCCTGACACTAACCCTAAACTTTACCATTTGTTAACCATAACCCTAGCCCCAAACCTAAACCTAACTACAACCCTACTCCTTACCCTAACACGTACACTAATCTTAACCCGTACACTAACACTAACCCAATATCGCACATGTACTTTGACAATAAGACATTTCCGTATGCTCAGCTGTAACCTAAACCTTACCCGTTCACTAAACTTAACCCTACCCCTAACACTAACCATAACGCCAACCCTACCAATTACCCTAACCCGTACCCTAATCCTAACCTGTAAACCCACACTAACCCCTGCCCTAACACGTACCCTGACCCTAACACTTTTCCGTAACCTCACCTGTACCCTACACCTTACCGTTCGCTAACCCTAACCCTAGCCCTAAGCCTAGACCAAACCCCAACCGTACACCTTACCCTAACCGGTATGCTAATCCTAAGCCATACACTAACACTGACACGTGTCCTAACACATACACTAACCCTAACACTTTTCTGTACCATCACCTGTACCCTAAACCTGACATTTCGCTAACCCTAACCCTAGCCATAAAGCTAACCCTAACCCCAACCCTAAACCTTACCCAAACCGTACCCTAATCCTAACCAGTATACTAATACTAAGCCATGTCCTGACACGTACCCTGACCCTAACACTTTTCCGTACCCTCACCTGTACCCTTAACCTTACCCATTCGCTAACCCTATCCGTAGCCCTAGCCCTAGCCCTAACACTAACCCCAACCCTACCCCTTACCCTAACCCGTACCCTAATCCCAACCCATACACTAACATTAACCCATGCCCTAACACGTACCCTGACCCTAACATTTTTCCGTATCCTCTCCTGTACCTTAAATCTTACCGTTCGCTAACCCTAACCCTAGCCCTAAACATAACTCTCACACCATCCTCACAGCTTACCCTAACCCGTACACTAAACTTAACCCATACAAAAAAAACTAACCCATGCCCTCACATGTACTTTGATGGTAGCACGTTTCCGTACGCTCCCATGTACCGTAAACCATACGCGTTTGCTAACTCTAACCCTAACCATAACAACAACCCTACCCATTTCCCTAACCTGTACCCTAATCCTTACCCGTACACTAACACTAATCCATGCCCTAACACGTACCCTGACCCTAACACTTTTCCATACCCACTCCTGTACCCTAAATCTTACCATTCACTAACCCTAACCCTATGTCTAAACCTAACCCTAACCCCAACCCTACACCTAACCCTAACACGTACCCTAATCTGAATCCGTACACTAACACTAACCTGTGCCCTAACATGAACCCTGACCCTAACTCGTTTCCATAAGCTCACCTGTACCCTAAATGTTACCTATTCGCTAACCCTAACCCCAACCCTACACCTAAACATAACCCCAACCCTACACCTTTCCCTAACCCATACCCTAATCCTAACCCGTACACTAACACTAACCCGTGCCCTAACACGTACCCTGACCCTAACACTTTTCCGTATCCTCTCCAGTACCCTAAATCTTACCGTTCGCTAAACCTAGCCCTTTCCCTAAACATAACGGTAACACCAACCTTGCACCGTATCCTAACCCATACACTAATCTTACCCCGTACACCAAAATGAAGCAATGCCCTCACATGTACTTTGACACTAACACGTTTCCGTACCCTCCTGTGTACCGTAAACCTTACCTGTTCGCTAACACTAACCCCTAGGTCTAAGCCTAACACTATCCACAACCCTACACAAAATCCTAACCCGTACCCTAATCCTAATCCGTACAATAACACTAACCTGTGCCCTAACACCAAGCCTGACCCTAACTCGTTTCCATATGCTTACCTGTACCCTGAATATTACCTATTCGCTAACCCTAACCCTAACCCTAAACCTAACCCTAACCCCAATCCTACACCTTACCCTAATCCGTACTGTAATCCTAACCCGTACCCTAATACTAATCCGTGCCCTGACACATACATGGACCATAACACTTTTCTGTAACCTCACCTGTACCCTAAACCCTACATTTCGCCAACACTAACCCTAGCCCTAAAGCTAAATCTAACTCCAACCCTACACCTTACCCTAAGACGTACACTAATCTTAACCCGTACACTAACACTGACCCATTCCCGCAAATGTATTTTGACCCTAAAACATTTCCGTACCCTCCCCTGTAACCTAAACCTTACCCGGTCGCTAACCCTAACCCTAGCTCTAAATCTAACCCTAACGCCAACCCTACACCTTACCCTAAACAATACCCTAAACCTAAACCGTACACTGACACTAACCAGTGCCCTGAAACGTACCCTGACCCTAACACTTTTCCATACCCTCACCTGCACGCTAAACCTAATCGTTAGGTAACCCTAACTGTAGACTTAAACCTAACCCTAACACCAACCCTACACCCTATTCTAACCCGTACCCTATATTTAACCCCTACACTAACACTAACCCATGCCCTCACACGTACTTTGACACTAAAACGTCTCCATACATTCACATGTAACATAAGCCTTAACCGTTCACTAAACCTATCCCTAACCCTAACGCCAACCCTAACCATTACCCTAACCCATACCCTAATCCTAACCATACATTAACACTAACACGTTTCCTAACACATAACCTGACCCAAATGCTTTTCCAGACCCTCAACTGTACCCTACAACTTACCCGTTCACTAACCCTAAGCCTAGCCCTAAACCTAACCCTAACCCCAACCCCACACCTTACCCTAAACTGTACGCTAATCCTGACACGTACACTAACACTAACAGGTGTCCTAACACATACCCTGACTCTAAAAGTTTTCCATACCCCCACCTGTACCCTAAACCTTACTGGTTCACTAACCGTAACCCTAGCCCTAAACATAACGCTAACACCAACCCTACACCATACCCTAACCTGTACACTAATCTTGACCCGTACACCAAAATTATGCAATGCCATCACATGTACTTTGACACTAACACGTTTCTGTACACTAGTGTACCATAAAACTTACCTGTTCGCTAACTCTAACCCTAGCCCTAAACTTAACCCTAACGCCAACCCTACACATTACCCTAACACGTAACCTAATCCTAACCCATACACTAACACTACACGTGCCCTAACAAGTACCCTGACTGTAACAGTTTTCCGTACACTCACCTGTACCCTAAACCATACCGTTTGCTATCCTTAACCCTAGACCTAAACGTAAAGCTAACGCCATCCCTAAACCTTACCATATCGCGTACCCAATCCTAACTGGTACAATAACACTAATCCGTGCCTTAACACTTACCCTGACCCTAACGCTTTAACATACCCACACCTGAACCCTAAACCTTACCATTCACTAACCCTAACCCTAGGTCTAAACCTAACCCTAAACCCAACCCCAACCCTACACCTAACCCTAACATGTACCCTAATCCTAATCCTTAAACTAACACTAAGCTGTGCCCTAACACGAACCCTGACCCTAACGCGTTTCCATACGCTCACCTGTACTCTAATGTTACCTATTCGCTAACCCTAACACTAGCCCTAAACCTAAACCTAACCCCAAACCTACACCTTACCCTAACCCATACCCTAATCATAACCCATACACTAACACTAACTCGTGCCCTAACACCTACCCTAACCCTACCCCTAACCCTAACCCTAACACTAACCCTAACACTAACCCTAAACTTTACCATTTGTTAACCATAACCCTAGCCCCAAACCTAAACCTAACTACAACCCTACTCCTTACCCTAACACGTACACTAATCTTAACCAGTACACTAACACTAACCCAATACCGCACATGTACTTTGACAAAAAGACATTTCCGTATGCTCAGCTGTAACCTAAACCTTACCCGTTCACTAAACTTAACCCTACCCCTAACACTAACCATAACGCCAACCCTACCAATTACCCTAACCCGTACCCTAATCCTAACTTGTAAACCCACACTAACCCCTGCCCTAACACGTACCCTGACCCTAACACTTTTCCGTAACCTCACCTGTACCCTACACCTTACCGTTCGCTAACCCTAACCCTAGCCCTAAGCCTAGACCAAACCCCAACCGTACACCTTACCCTAACCCGTATGCTAATCCTAAGCCATACACTAACACTGACACGTGTCCTAACACATACACTAACCCTAACACTTTTCTGTACCATCACCTGTACCCTAAACCTGACATTTCGCTAACCCTAACCCTAGCCATAAAGCTAACCCTAACCCCAACCCTAAACCTTACCCAAACCGTACCCTAATTCTAACCAGTATACTAATACTAAGCCATGTCCTGACACGTACCCTGACCCTAACACTTTTCCGTACCCTCACCTGTACCCTAAAGCTTACCCATTCGCTAACCCTATCCCTATCCTTAGCCCTAGCCCTAACACTAACCCTAACCCTACCCCTTACCCTAACCCGTACCCTAATCCCAACCCATACACTAACATTAACCCATGCCCTAACACGTACCCTGACCCTAACACTTTTCCGTATCCTCTCCTGTACCTTAAATCTTACCGTTCGCTAACCCTAACCCTAGCCCTAAACATAACTCTCACACCAACCTCACAGCATACCCTAACCCGTACACTAAACTTAACCCGTACAAAAAAAACTAACCCATGCCCTCACATGTACTTTGATGGTAACACGTTTCTGTACGCTCCCATGTACCGTAAACCATACCCGTTTGCTAACTCTAACCCTAACCATAACAACAAACCTACTCATTTCCCTAACCTGTACCATAATCCTTACCCGTACACTAACACTAATCCATGCCCTAACACGTACCCTGACCCTAACACTTTTCCATACCCACTCCTGTACCCTAAATCTTACCATTCACTAACCCTAACCCTATGTCTAAACCTAACCCTAACCCCAACCCTACACCTAACCCTAAAACGTACCCTAATCCGAATCCGTACACTAACACTAACCTGTGCCCTAACATGAACCCTGACCCTAACTCGTTTCCATAAGCTCACCTGTACCCTAAATGTTACCTATTCGCTAACCCTAACCCCAACCCTACACCTAAACATAACCCCAACCCTACACCTTTCCCTAACCCATACCCTAATCCTAACCCGTACACTAACACTAACCCGTGCCCTAACACGTACCCTGACCCTAACACTTTTCCGTATCCTCTCCAGTACCCTAAATCTTACCGTTCGCTCAACCTAGCCCTTTCCCTAAACATAACGGTAACACCAACCTTGCACCGTATCCTAACCCATACACTAATCTTACCCCGTACACCAAAATGAAGCAATGCCCTCACATGTACTTTGACACTAACACGTTTCCGTACCCTCCTGTGTACCGTAAACCTTACCTGTTCGCTAACACTAACCCTAGGTCTAAGCCTAACACTATCCACAAACCTACACAAAATCCTAACCCGTACCCTAATCCTAATCCGTACAATAACACTAACCTGTGCCCTAACACCAAGCCTGACCCTAACTCGTTTCCATATGCTTACCTGTACCCTGAATATTACCTATTCGCTAACCCTAACGTAACCCTAAACCTAACCCTAACCCCAATCCTACACCTTACCCTAATCCGTACTGTAATCCTAACCCGTACCCTAATACTAATCCGTGCCCTGACACATACATGGACCATAACACTTTTCTGTAACCTCACCTGCACCCTAAACCTTACATTTCGCCAACACTAACCCTAGCCCTAAAGCTAAATCTAACTCCAACCCTATACCTTACCCTAACACGTACACTAATCTTAACCCGTACACTAACACTGACCCATTCCCGCAAATGTATTTTGACCCTAAAACATTTCCGTACCCTCCCCTGTAACCTAAACCTTACCCGGTCGCTAACCCTAACCCTAGCTCTAAATCTAACCCTAACGCCAACCCTACATCTTACCCTAACCCATACCCTAATCCTAAACCGTACACTAACACTAACCAGTGCCCTGAAACGTACCCTGACCCTAACACTTTTCCATACCCTCACCTGCACGCTAAACGTAATCATTAGGTAACACTAAGTGTAGACTTAAACCTAACCCTAACACCAACCCTACACCCTATTCTAACCCGTACCCTATATTTAACCCCTACACTAACACTAACCCATGCCCTCACACGTACTTTGACACTAAAAAGTCTCCATACATTCACATGTACCATAAGCCTTAACCGTTCACTAAAACTATCCCTAACCCTAACGCCAACCCTAACCATTACCCTAACCCATACCCTAATCCTAACCATACATTAATACTAACACGTTTCCTAACACATAACCTGACCCAAACGCTTTTCCGTACCCTCAACTGTACCCTAAAACTTACCCGTTCACTAACCCTAAGCCTAGCCCTAAACCTAACCCTAACCCCAACCCCACACCTTACCCTAAACTGTACGCTAATCCTGACACGTACACTGACACTAACAGGTGTCCTAACACATACCCTGACTCTAAAAGTTTTCCGTACCCTCACCTGTACCCTAAACCTTACTGGTTCACTAACCGTAACCCTAGCCCTAAACATAACGCTAACACCAACCCTACACCATACCCTAACCTGTACACTAATCTTGACCCGTACACCAAAATTATGCAATGCCATCACATGTACTTTGACACTAACACGTTTCTGTACACTAGTGTACCATAAAACTTACCTGTTCGCTAACTCTAACCCTAGCCCTAAACTTAACCCTAACGCCAACCCTACACATTACCCTAACACGTAACCTAATCCTAACCCATACACTAACACTACACGTGCCCTAACAAGTACCCTGACTGTAACAGTTTTCCGTACACTCACCTGTACCCTAAACCATACCGTTTGCTATCCTTAACCCTAGACCTAAACGTAAAGCTAACCCCATCCCTAAACCTTACCCTAATGCATACCCAATCCTAACAAGTACACTAACACTAATCCGTGCCTTAACACTTACCCTGACACTAACGCTTTTCCATACCCACACCTGAACCCTAAACCTTACCATTCACTAACCCTAACCCTAGGTCTAAACCTAACCCTAAACCCAACCCCAACCCTACACCTAACCTTAACATGTACCCTAATCCTAATCCTTAAGCTAACACTAAGCTGTGCCCTAACACGAACCCTGACCCTAACGCGTTTCCATATGCTCACCTGTACTCTAATGTTACCTATTCACTAACCCTAACACTAGCCCTAAACCTAAACCTAACCCCAACCCTACACCTTACCCTAACCCATACCCTAATCATAACCCATACACTAACACTAACTCGTGCCCTAACACCTACCCTAACCCTACCCCTAACCCTAACCCTAACACTAACCCTAACACTAACCCTAAACTTTACCATTTGTTAACCATAACCCTAGCCCCAAACCTAAACCTAACTACAACCCTACTCCTTACCCTAACACGTACACTAATCTTAACCCGTACACTAACACTAACCCAATACCGCACATGTACTTTGACAATAAGACATTTCCGTATGCTCAGCTGTAACCTAAACCTTACCCGTTCACTAAACTTAACCCTACCCCTAACACTAACCATAACGCCAACCCTACCAATTACCCTAACCCGTACCCTAATCCTAACCTGTAAACCCACACTAACCCCGGCCCTAACACGTACCCTGACCCTAACACTTTTCCGTAACCTCACCTGTACCCTACACCTTACTATTCGCTAACCCTAACCCTAGCCCTAAACCTAGACCAAACCCCAACCGTACACCTTACCCTAACCCGTATGCTAATCCTAAGCCATACACTAACACTGACACGTGTCCTAACACATACACTAACCCTAACACTTTTCTGTACCATCACCTGTACCCTAAACCTGACATTTCGCTAACCCTAACCCTAGCCATAAAGCTAACCCTAACCCCAACCCTAAACCTTACCCAAACCGTACCCTAATCCTAACCAGTATACTAATACTAAGCCATGTCCTGACACGTACCCTGACGCTAACACTTTTCCGTACCCTCACCTGTACCCTAAACCTTACCCATTCGCTAACCCTATCCCTAGCCCTAGCCCTAGCCCTAACACTAACCCCAACCCTACCCCTTACCCTAACCCGTACCCTAATCCCAACCCATACACTAACATTAACCCATGCCCTAACACGTACCCTGACCCTAACACTTTTCCGTATCCTCTCCTGTACCTTAAATCTTACCATTCGCTAACCCTAACCCTAGCCCTAAACATAACTCTCACACCAACCTCACAGCATACCCTAACCCGTACACTAAACTTAACCCGTACAAAAAAAACTAACCCATGCCCTCACATGTACTTTGATGGCAACACGTTTCTGTAGGCTCCCATGTACCATAAACCATACCCGTTTGCTAACTCTAACCCTAACCATAACAACAACCCTACCCATTTCCCTAACCTGTACCATAATCCTTACCCGTACACTAACACTAATCCATGCCCTAACACGTACCCTGACCATAACACTTTTCCATACCCACTCCTGTACCCTAAATCTTACCATTCACTAACCCTAACCCTATGTCTAAACCTAACCCTAACCCCAACCCTACACCTAACCCTAACACGTACCCTAATCCGAATCCGTACACTAACACTAACCTGTGCCCTAACATGAACCCTGACCCTAACTCGTTTCCATAAGCTCACCTGTACCCTAAATGTTACCTATTCGCTAACCCTAACCCCAACCCTACACCTAAACATAACCCCAACCCTACACCTTTCCCTAACCCATACCCTAATCCTAACCCGTACACTAACACTAACCCGTGCCCTAACACGTACCCTGACCCTAACACTTTTCTGTATCCTCTCCAGTACCCTAAATCTTACCGTTCGCTAAACCTAGCCCTTTCCCTAAACATAACGGTAACACCAACCTTGCACCGTATCCTAACCCATACACTAATCTTACCCCGTACACCAAAATGAAGCAATGCCCTCACATGTACTTTGACACTAACACGTTTCCGTACCCTCCTGTGTACCGTAAACCTTACCTGTTCGCTAACACTAACCCTAGGTCTAAGCCTAACACTATCCACAACCCTACACAAAATCCTAACCCGTACCCTAATCCTAATCCGTACAATAACACTAACCTGTGCCCTAACACCAAGCCTGACCCTAACTCGTTTCCATATGCTTACCTGTACCCTGAATATTACCTATTCGCTAACCCTAACGTAACCCTAAACCTAACCCTAACCCCAATCCTACACCTTACCCTAATCCGTACTGTAATCCTAACCCGTACCCTAATACTAATCCGTGCCCTGACACATTCATGGACCATAACACTTTTCTGTAACCTCACCTGCACCCTAAACCTTACATTTCGCCAACACTAACCCTAGCCCTAAAGCTAAATCTAACTCCAACCCTACACCTTACCCTAACACGTACACTAATCTTAACCCGTACACTAACACTGACCCATTCCCGCAAATGTATTTTGACCCTAAAACATTTCCGTACCCTCCCCTGTAACCTAAACCTTACCCGGTCGCTAACCCTAACCCTACCTCTAAATCTAACCCTAACGCCAACCCTACATCTTACCCTAACCCATACCCTAATCCTAAACCGTACACTAACACTAACCAGTGCCCTGAAACGTACCCTGACCCTAACACTTTTCCATACCCTCACCTGCACGCTAAACGTAATCATTAGGTAACACTAAGTGTAGACTTAAACCTAACCCTAACACCAACCCTACACCCTATTCTAACCCGTACCCTATATTTAACCCCTACACTAACACTAACCCATGCCCTCACACGTACTTTGACACTAAAACGTCTCCATACATTCACATGTACCATAAGCCTTAACCGTTCACTAAAACTATCCCTAACCCTAACGCCAACCCTAACCATTACACTAACCCATACCCTAATCCTAACCATACATTAACACTAACACGTTTCCTAACACATAACCTGACCCTAACGCTTTTCCGTACCCTCAACTGTACCCTAAAACTTACCCGTTCACTAACCCTAAGCCTAGCCCTAAACCTAACCCTAACCCCAACCCCACACCTTACCCTAAACTGTACGCTAATCCTGACACGTACACTGACACTAACAGTTGTCCTAACACATACCCTGACTCTAAAAGTTTTCCGTACCCTCACCTGTACCCTAAACCTTACTGGTTCACTAACCGTAACCCTAGCCCTAAACATAACGCTAACACCAACCCTACACCATACCCTAACCTGTACACTAATCTTGACCCGTACAACAAAATTATGCAATGCCATCACATGTACTTTGACACTAACACGTTTCTGTACACTAGTGTACCATAAAACTTACCTGTTCGATAACTCTAACCCTAGCCCTAAACTTAACCCTAACGCCAACCCTACACATTACCCTAACACGTAACCTAATCCTAACCCATACACTAACACTACACGTGCCCTAACAAGTACCCTGACTGTAACAGTTTTCCGTACACTCACCTGTACCCTAAACCATACCGTTTGCTATCCTTAACCCTAGACCTAAACGTAAAGCTAACCCCATCCCTAAACCTTACCCTAATGCATACCCAATCCTAACAAGTACACTAACACTAATCCGTGCCTTAACACTTACCCTGACCCTAACGCTTTTCCATACCCACACCTGAACCCTAAACCTTACCATTCACTAACCCTAACCCTAGGTCTAAACCTAACCCTAAACACAACCCCAACCCTACACCTAACCTTAACATGTACCCTAATCCTAATCCTTAAGCTAACACTAAGCTGTGCCCTAACACGAACCCTGACCCTAACGCGTTTCCATATGCTCACCTGTACTCTAATGTTACCTATTCGCTAACCCTAACACTAGCCCTAAACCTAAACCTAACCCCAACCCTACACCTTACCCTAACCCATACCCTAATCATAACCCATACACTAACACTAACTCGTGCCCTAACACCTACCCTAACCCTACCCCTAACCCTAACCCTAACACTAACCCTAACACTAACCCTAAACTTTACCATTTGTTAACCATAACCCTAGCCCCAAACCTAAACCTAACTACAACCCTACTCCTTACCCTAACACGTACACTAATCTTAACCCGTACACTAACACTAACCCAATACCGCACATGTACTTTGACAATAAGACATTTCCGTATGCTCAGCTGTAACCTAAACCTTACCCGTTCACTAAACTTAACCCTACCCCTAACACTAACCATAACGCCAACCCTACCAATTACCCTAACCCGTACCCTAATCCTAACCTGTAAACCCACACTAACCCCTGCCCTAACACGTACCCTGACCCTAACACTTTTCCGTAACCTCACCTGTACCCTACACCTTACCATTCGCTAACCCTAACCCTAGCCCTAAGCCTAGACCAAACCCCAACCGTACACCTTACCCTAACCCGTATGCTAATCCTAAGCCATACACTAACACTGACACGTGTCCTAACACATACACTAACCCTAACACTTTTCTGTACCATCACTTGTACCCTAAACCTGACATTTCGCTAACCCTAACCCTAGCCATAAAGCTAACCCTAACCCCAACCCTAAACCTTACCCAAACCGTACCCTAATCCTAAACAGTATACTAATACTAAGCCATGTCCTGACACGTACCCTGACGCTAACACTTTTCCGTACCCTCACCTGTACCCTAAACCTTACCCATTCGCTAACCCTATCCCTAGCCCTAGCCCTAGCCCTAACACTAACCCCAACCCTACCCCTTACCCTAACCCGTACCCTAATCCCAACCCATACACTAACATTAACCCATGCCCTAACACGTACCCTGACCCTAACACTTTTCCGTATCCTCTCCTGTACCTTAAATCTTACCGTTCGCTAACCCTAACCCTAGCCCTAAACATAACTCTCACACCAACCTCACAGCATACCCTAACCCGTACACTAAACTTAACCCGTACAAAAAAAACTAACCCATGCCCTCACATGTACTTTGATGGCAACACGTTTCTGTACGCTCCCATGTACCGTAAACCATACCCGTTTGCTAACTCTAACCCTAACCATAACAACAACCCTACCCATTTCCCTAACCTGTACCATAATCCTTACCCGTACACTAACACTAATCCATGCCCTAACACGTACCCTGACCCTAACACTTTTCCATACCCACTCCTGTACCCTAAATCTTACCATTCACTAACCCTAACCCTATGTCTAAACCTAACCCTAACCCCAACCCTACACCTAACCCTAACACGTACCCTAATCCGAATCCGTACACTAACACTAACCTGTGCCCTAACATGAACCCTGACCCTAACTCGTTTCCATAAGCTCACCTGTACCCTAAATGTTACCTATTCGCTAACCCTAACCCCAACCCTACACCTAAACATAACCCCAACCCTACACCTTTCCCTAACCCATACCCTAATCCTAACCCGTACACTAACACTAACCCGTGCCCTAACACGTACCCTGACCCTAACACTTTTCCGTATCCTCTCCAGTACCCTAAATCTTACCGTTCGCTAAACCTAGCCCTTTCCCTAAACATAACGGTAACACCAACCTTGCACCGTATCCTAACCCATACACTAATCTTACCCCGTACACCAAAATGAAGCAATGCCCTCACATGTACTTTGACACTAACACGTTTCCGTACCCTCCTGTGTACCGTAAACCTTACCTGTTCGCTAACACTAACCCTAGGTCTAAGCCTAACACTATCCACAACCCTAAACAAAATCCTAACCCGTACCCTAATCCTAATCCGTACAATAACACTAACCTGTGCCCTAACACCAAGCCTGACCCTAACTCGTTTCCATATGCTTACCTGTACCCTGAATATTACCTATTCGCTAACCCTAACCCTAACCCTAAACCTAACCCTAACCCCAATCCTACAACTTACCCTAATCCGTACTGTAATCCTAACCCGTACCCTAACACTAATCCGTGCCCTGACACATACATGGACCATAACACTTTTCTGTAACCTCACCTGCACCCTAAACCTTACATTTCGCCAACACTAACCCTAGCCATAAAGCTAAATCTAACTCCAACCCTACACCTTACCCTAACACGTACACTAATCTTAACCCGTACACTAACACTGACCCATTCCCGCAAATGTATTTTGACCCTAAAACATTTCCGTACCCTCCCCTGTAACCAAAACCTTACCCGGTCGCTAAACCTAACCCTAGCTCTAAATCTAACCCTAACGCCAACCCTACATCTTACCCTAACCCATACCCTAATCCTAAACCGTACACTAACACTAACCAGTGCCCTGAAACGTACCCTGACCCTAACACTTTTCCATACCCTCACCTGCATGCTAAACGTAATCATTAGGTAACACTAAGTGTAGACTTAAACCTAACCTTAACACCAACCCTACTCCCTATTCTAACCCGTACCCTATATTTAACCCCTACACTAACACTAACCCATGCCCTCACACGTACTTTGACACTAAAACGTCTCCATACATTCACATGTACCATAAGCCTTAACCGTTCACTAAACCTATCCCTAACCTTAACGCCAACCCTAACCATTACCCTAACCCATACCCTAATCCTAACCATACATTAACACTAACACGTTTCCTAACACATAACCTGACCCAAACGCTTTTCCGTACCCTCAACTGTACCCTAAAACTTACCCGTTCACTAAACCTAACCCTAGCCCTAAACCTAACCCTAACCCCAACCCCACACCTTACCCTAAACTGTACGCTAATCCTGACTTGTACACTGACACTAACAGGTGTCCTAACACATACCCTGACTCTAAAAGTTTTTTGTACCCTCACCTGTACCCTAAACCTTACTGGTTCACTAACCGTAACCCTAGCCCTAAACATAACGCTAACACCAACCCTACACCATACCCTGACCTGTACACTAATCTTGACCCGTACACCAAAATTATGCAATGCCATCACATGTACTTTGACACTAACACGTTTCTGTACACTAGTGTACCATAAAACTTACCTGTTCGCTAACTCTAACCCTAGCCCTAAACTTAACACTTACGCCAACCCTACACATTACCCTAACACGTAACCTAATCCTAACCCATACACTAACACTACACGTGCCCTAACAAGTACCCTGACTGTAACAGTTTTCCGTACACTCACCTGTACCCTAAACCATACCGTTTGCTATCCTTAACCCTAGAACTAAACGTAAAGCTAACCCCATCCCTAAACCTTACCCTAATGCATACCCAATCCAAACAAGTACACTAACACTAATCCGTGCCTTAACACTTACCCTGACCCTAACGCTTTTCCATACCCACACCTGAACCCTAAACCTTACCATTCACTAACCCTAACCCTAGGTCTAAACCTAACCCTAAACCCAACCCCAACCCTACACCTAACCTTAACATGTACCCTAATCCTAATCCTTAAACTAACACTAAGCTGTGCCCTAACACGAACCCTGACCCTAACGCGTTTCCATACGCTCACCTGTACTCTAATGTTACCTATTCGCTAACCCTAACACTAGCCCTAAACCTAAACTTAACCCCAACCCTACACCTTACCCTAACCCATACCCTAATCATAACCCATACACTAACACTAACTCGTGCCCTAACACCTACCCTAACCCTACCCCTACCCCTAACCCTAACACTAACCCTAACACTAACCCTAAACTTTACCATTTGTTAACCATAACCCTAGCCCCAAACCTAAACCTAACTACAACCCTACTCCTTACCCTAACACGTACACTAATCTTAACCCGTACACTAACACTAACCCAATACCGCACATGTACTTTGACAATAAGACATTTCCGTATGCTCAGCTGTAACCTAAACCTTACCCGTTCACTAAACTTAACCCTACCCCTAACACTAACCATAACGCCAACCCTACCAATTACCCTAAACCGTACCCTAATCCTAACCAGTATACTAATACTAAGCCATGTCCTGACACGTACCCTGACCCTAACACTTTTCTGTACCCTCACCTTTACCCTACACCTTACCCATTCGCTAACCCTATCCCTAGCCCTAGCCCTAGCCCTAACACTAACCCCAACCCTACCCCTTACCCTAACCCGTACCCTAATCCCAACCCATACACTAACATTAACCCATGCCCTAACACGTACCCTGACCCTAACACTTTTCCGTATCCTCTCCTGTACCTTAAATCTTACCGTTCGCTAACCCTAACCCTAGCCTTAAACATAACTCTCACACCAAACTCACAGCATACCCTAACCCGTACACTAAACTTAACCCGTACAAAAAAACTAACCCATGCCCTCACATGTACTTTGATGGTAACACGTTTCCGTACGCTCCCATGTACCGTAAACCATACCCGTTTGCTAACTCTAACCCTAACCATAACAACAACCCTACCCATTTCCCTAACCTGTACCCTAATCCTTACCCGTACACTAACACTAATCCATGCCCTAACACGTACCCTGACCCTAACACTTTTCCATACCCACTCCTGTACCCTAAATCTTACCATTCACTAACCCTAACCCTATGTCTAAACCTAACCCTAACCCCAAACCTACACCTAACCCTAACACGTACCCTAATCCGAATCCGTACACTAACACTAACCTGTGCCCTAACATGAACCCTGACTCTAACTCGTTTCCATAAGCTCACCTGTACCCTAAATGTTACCTATTCGCTAACCCTAACCCCAAACATACACCTAAACATAACCCCAACCCTACACCTTTCCCTAACCCATACCCTAATCCTAACCCGTACACTAACACTAACCCGTGCCCTAACACGTACCCTGACCCTAACACTTTTCTGTATCCTCTCCAGTACCCTAAATCTTACCGTTCGCTAAACCTAGCCCTTTCCCTAAACATAACGGTAACACCAACCTTGCACCGTATCCTAACCCATACACTAATCTTACCCCGTACACCAAAATGAAGCAATGCCCTCACATGTACTTTGACACTAACACGTTTCCGTACCCTCCTGTGTACCGTAAACCTTACCTGTTCACTAACACTAACCCTAGGTCTAAGCCTAACACTATCCACAACCCTACACAAAATCCTAACCCGTACCCTAATCCTAATCCGTACAATAACACTAACCTGTGCCCTAACACCAAGCCTGACCCTAACTCGTTTCCATATGCTTACCTGTACCCTGAATATTACCTATTCGCTAACCCTAAACCTAACCCTAAACCTAACCCTAACCCCAATCCTACACCTTACCCTAATCCGTACTGTAATCCTAACCCGTACCCTAATACTAATCCATGCCCTGACACATACATGGACCATAACACTTTTCTGTAACCTCACCTGCACCCTAAACCTTACATTTCGCCAACACTAACCCTAGCCCTAAAGCTAAATCTAACTCCAACCCTACACCTTACCCTAACACGTACACTAATCTTAACCCGTACACTAACACTGACCCATTCCCGCAAATGTATTTTGACCCTAAAACATTTCCGTACCCTCCCCTGTAACCTAAACCTTACCCGGTCGCTAACCCTAACCCTAGCTCTAAATCTAACCCTAACGCCAACCCTACATCTTACCCTAACCCATACCCTAATCCTAAACCGTACACTAACACTAACCAGTGCCCTGAAACGTACCCTGACCCTAACACTTTTCCATACCCTCACCTGCACGCTAAACGTAATCATTAGGTAACACTAAGTGTAGACTTAAACCTAACCCTAACACCAACGCTACTCCCTATTCTAACCCGTACCCTATATTTAACCCCTACACTAACACTAACCCATGCCCTCACACGTACTTTGACACTAAAACGTCTCCATACATTCACATGTACCATAAGCCTTAACCGTTCACTAAACCTATCCCTAACCCTAACGCCAACCCTAATCATTACCCTAACCCATACCCTAATCCTAACCATACATTAACACTAACACGTTTCCTAACACATAACCTGACCCAAACGCTTTTCCGTACCCTCAACTGTACCCTAAAACTTACCCGTTCACTAACCCTAAGCCTAGCCCTAAACCTAACCCTAACCCCAACCCCACACCTTACCCTAAACTGTACGCTAATCCTGACATGTACACTAACACTAACAGGTGTCCTAACACATACCCTGACTCTAAAAGTTTTCCGTACCCTCACCTGTACCCTAAACCTTACTGGTTCACTAACCGTAACCCTAGCCCTAAACATAACGCTAACACCAACCCTACACCATACCCTAACCTGTACACTAATCTTGACCCGTACACCAAAATTATGCAATGCCATCACATGTACTTTGACACTAACACGTTTCTGTACACTAGTGTACCATAAAACTTACCTGTTCGCTAACTCTAACCCTAGCCCTAAACTTAACCCTAACGCCAACCCTACACATTACCCTAACACGTAACCTAATCCTAACCCATACACTAACACTACACGTGCCCTAACAAGTACCCTGACTGTAACAGTTTTCCGTACACTCACCTGTACCCTAAACCATACCGTTTGCTATCCTTAACCCTAGACCTAAACGTAAAGCTAACCCCATCCCTAAACCTTACCCTAACGCGTACCCAATCCTAACAAGTACACTAACACTAATCCGTGCCTTAACACTTACCCTGACCCTATCGCTTTTCCATACCCACACCTGAACCCTAAACCTTACCATTCACTAACCCTAACCCTAGGCCTAAACCTAACCCTAAACCCAACCCCAACCCTACACCTAACCCTAACATGTACCCTAATCCTAATCCTTAAACTAACACTAAGCTGTGCCCTAACACGAACCCTGACCCTAACGCGTTTCCATACGCTCACCTGTACTCTAATGTTACCTATTCGCTAACCCTAACACTAGCCCTAAACCTAAACCTAACCCCAACCCTACACCTTACCCTAACCCATACCCTAATCATAACCCATACACTAACACTAACTCGTGCCCTAACACCTACCCTAACCCTACCCCTTACCCTAACCCTAACACTAACCCTAACACTAATCCTAAACTTTACCATTTGTTAACCATAACCCTAGCCCCAAACCTAAACCTAACTACAACCCTACTCCTTACCCTAACACGTACACTAATCTTAACACGTACACTAACACTAACCCAATACCGCACATGTACTTTGACAATAAGACATTTCCGTATGCTCAGCTGTAACCTAAACCTTACCCGTTCACTAAACTTAACCCTACCCCTAACACTAACCATAACGCCAACCCTACCAATTACCCTAACCCGTACCCTAATCCTAACCTGTAAACCCACACTAACCCCTGCCCTAACACGTACCCTGACCCTAACACTTTTCCGTAACCTCACCTGTACCTTACACCTTACCGTTCGCTAACCCTAACCCTAGCCCTAAGCCTAGACCAAACCCCAACCGTACACCTTACCCTAACCCGTATGCTAATCCTAAGCCATACACTAACACTGACACGTGTCCTAACACATACACTAACCCTAACACTTTTCTGTACCATGACCTGTACCCTAAACCTGACATTTCGCTAACCCTAACCCTAGCCATAAAGCTAACCCTAACCCCAACCCTAAACCTTACCCAAACCGTACCCTAATCCTAACCAGTATACTAATACTAAGCCATGTCCTGACACGTACCCTGACCCTAACACTTTTCCGTACCCTCACCTGTACCCTAAACCTTACCCATTCGCTAACCCTATCCCTAGCCCTAGCTCTAGCCCTAACACTAACCCCAACCCTACCCCTTACCCTAACCCGTACCCTAATCCCAACCCATACACTAACATTAACCCATGCCCTAACACGTACCCTGACCCTCACACTTTTCCGTATCCTCTCCTGTACCTTAAATCTTACCGTTCGCTAACCCTAACCCTAGCCCTAAACATAACTCTCACACCAACCTCACAGCTTACCCTAACCCGTACACTAAACTTAACCCGTACAAAAAAAACTAACCCATGCCCTCACATGTACTTTGATGGTAATACGTTTCCGTACGCTCCCATGTACCGTAAACCATACCCGTTTGCTAACTCTAACCCTAACCATAACAACAACCCTACCCATTTCCCTAACCTGTACCCTAATCCTTACCCGTACACTAACATGTATCCATGCCCTAACACGTACCCTGACCCTAACACTTTTCCATACCCACTCCTGTACCCTAAATCTTACCATTCACTAACCCTAACCCTATGTCTAAACCTAACCCTAACCCCAACCCTACACCTAACCCTAACACGTACCCTAATGCGAATCCGTACACTAACACTAACCTGTGCCCTAACATGAACCCTGACCCTAACTCGTTTCCATAAGCTCACCTGTACCCTAAATGTTACCTATTCGCTAACCCTAACCCCAACCCTACACCTAAACATAACCCCAACCCTACACCTTTCCCTAACCCATACCCTAATCCTAACCCGTACACTAACACTAACCCGTGCCCTAACACGTACCCTGACCCTAACACTTTTCTGTATCCTCTCCAGTACCCTAAATCTTACCGTTCGCTAAACCTAGCCCTTTCCCTAAGCATAACGGTAACACCAACCTTGCACCGTATCCTAACCCATACACTAATCTTACCCCGTACACCAAAATGAAGCAATGCCCTCACATGTACTTTGACACTAACACGTTTCCGTACCCTCCTGTGTACCGTAAACCTTACCTGTTCGCTAACACTAACCCTAGGTCTAAGCCTAACACTATCCACAACCCTACACAAAATCCTAACCCGTACCCTAATCCTAATCCGTACAATAACACTAACCTGTGCCCTAACACCAAGCCTGACCCTAACTCGTTTCCATATGCTTACCTGTACCCTGAATATTACCTATTCACTAACCCTAACCCTAACCCTAAACCTAACCTTAACCCCAATCCTACACCTTACCCTAATCCGTACTGTAATCCTAACCCGTACCCTAATACTAATCCATGCCCTGACACATACATGGACCATAACACTTTTCTGTAACCTCACCTGCACCCTAAACCTTACATTTTGCCAACACTAACCCTAGCCCTAAAGCTAAATCAAACTCCAACCCTACACCTTACCCTAACACGTACACTAATCTTAACCCGTACACTAACACTGACCCATTCCCGCAAATGTATTTTGACCCTAAAACATTTCCGTACCCTCCCCTGTAACCTAAACCTTACCCGGTCGCTAACCCTAACCCTAGCTCTAAATCTAACCCTAACGCCAACCCTACATCTTACCCTAACCAATACCCTAATCCTAAACCGTACACTAACACTAACCAGTGCCCTGAAACGTACCCTGACCCTAACACTTTTCCATACCCTCACCTGCACGCTAAACGTAATCATTAGGTAACACTAAGTGTAGACTTAAACCTAACCCTAACACCAACACTACTCCCTATTCTAACCCGTACCCTATATTTAATCCCTACACTAACACTAACCCATGCCCTCACACGTACTTTGACACTAAAACGTCTCCATACATTCACATGTACCATAAGCCTTAACCGTTAACTAAACCTATCCCTAACCCTAACGCCAACCCTAACCATTACCCTAACCCATACCCTAATCCTAACCATACATTAACACTAACACTTTTCCTAACACATAACCTGACCCAAACGCTTTTCCGTACCCTCAACTGTACCCTAAAACTTACCCGTTCACTAACCCTAAGCCTAGCCCTAAACCTAACCCTAACCCCAACCCCACACCTTACCCTAAACTGTACGCTAATCCTGACACGTACACTAACACTAACAGGTGTCCTAACACATACCCTGACTCTAAAAGTTTTCCGTACCCTCACCTGTACCCTAAACCTTACTGGTTCACTAACCGTAACCCTAGCCCTAAACATAACGCTAACACCAACCCTACACCATACCCTAACCTGTACACTAATCTTGACCCGTACAGCAAAATTATGCAATGCCATCACATGTACTTTGACACTAACACGTTTCTGTACACTAGTGTACCATAAAACTTACCTGTTCGCTAACTCTAACCCTAGCCCTAAACTTAACCCTAACGCCAACCCTACACATTACCCTAACACGTAACCTAATCCTAACCCATACACTAACACTACACGTGCCCTAACAAGTACCCTGACTGTAACAGTTTTCCGTACACTCACCTGTACCCTAAACCATACCGTTTGCTATCCTTAACCCTAGACCTAAACGTAAAGCTAACCCCATCCCTAAACCTTACCCTAACGCGTACCCAATCCTAACAAGTACACTAACACTAATCCGTGCCTTAACACTTACCCTGACCCTAACACTTTTCCATACCCACACCTGAACCCTAAACCTTACCATTCACTAACCCTAACCCTAGGTCTAAACCTAACCCTAAACCCAACCCCAACCCTACACCTAACCCTAACATGTACCCTAATCCTAATCCTTAAACTAACACTAAGCTGTGCCCTAACACGAACCCTGACCCTAACGCGTTTCCATACGCTCACCTGTACTCTAATGTTACCTATTCGCTAACCCTAACACTAGCCCTAAACCTAAACCTAACCCCAACCCTACACCTTACCCTAACCCATACCCTAATCATAACCCATACACTAACACTAACTCGTGCCCTAACACCTACCCTAACCCTACCCCTTACCCTAACCCTAACACTAACCCTAACACTAATCCTAAACTTTACCATTTGTTAACCATAACCCTAGCCCCAAACCTAAACCTAACTACAACCCTACTCCTTACCCTAACACGTACACTAATCTTAACACGTACACTAACACTAACCCAATACCGCACATGTACTTTGACAATAAGACATTTCCGTATGCTCAGCTGTAACCTAAACCTTACCCGTTCACTAAACTTAACCCTACCCCTAACACTAACCATAACGCCAACCCTACCAATTACCCTAACCCGTACCCTAATCCTAACCTGTAAACCCACACTAACCCCTGCCCTAACACGTACCCTGACCCTAACACTTTTCCGTAACCTCACCTGTACCTTACACCTTACCGTTCGCTAACCCTAACCCTAGCCCTAAGCCTAGACCAAACCCCAACCGTACACCTTACCCTAACCCGTATGCTAATCCTAAGCCATACACTAACACTGACACGTGTCCTAACACATACACTAACCCTAACACTTTTCTGTACCATGACCTGTACCCTAAACCTGACATTTCGCTAACCCTAACCCTAGCCATAAAGCTAACCCTAACCCCAACCCTAAACCTTACCCAAACCGTACCCTAATCCTAACCAGTATACTAATACTAAGCCATGTCCTGACACGTACCCTGACCCTAACACTTTCCCGTACCCTCACCTGTACCCTAAACCTTACCCATTCGCTAACCCTATCCCTAGCCCTAGCTCTAGCCCTAACACTAACCCCAACCCTACCCCTTACCCTAACCCGTACCCTAATCCCAACCCATACACTAACATTAACCCATGCCCTAACACGTACCCTGACCCTCACACTTTTCCGTATCCTCTCCTGTACCTTAAATCTTACCGTTCGCTAACCCTAACCCTAGCCCTAAACATAACTCTCACACCAACCTCACAGCTTACCCTAACCCGTACACTAAACTTAACCCGTACAAAAAAAACTAACCCATGCCCTCACATGTACTTTGATGGTAATACGTTTCCGTACGCTCCCATGTACCGTAAACCATACCCGTTTGCTAACTCTAACCCTAACCATAACAACAACCCTACCCATTTCCCTAACCTGTACCCTAATCCTTACCCGTACACTAACATGTATCCATGCCCTAACACGTACCCTGACCCTAACACTTTTCCATACCCACTCCTGTACCCTAAATCTTACCATTCACTAACCCTAACCCTATGTCTAAACCTAACCCTAACCCCAACCCTACACCTAACCCTAACACGTACCCTAATGCGAATCCGTACACTAACACTAACCTGTGCCCTAACATGAACCCTGACCCTAACTCGTTTCCATAAGCTCACCTGTACCCTAAATGTTACCTATTCGCTAACCCTAACCCCAACCCTACACCTAAACATAACCCCAACCCTACACCTTTCCCTAACCCATACCCTAATCCTAACCCGTACACTAACACTAACCCGTGCCCTAACACGTACCCTGACCCTAACACTTTTCTGTATCCTCTCCAGTACCCTAAATCTTACCGTTCGCTAAACCTAGCCCTTTCCCTAAGCATAACGGTAACACCAACCTTGCACCGTATCCTAACCCATACACTAATCTTACCCCGTACACCAAAATGAAGCAATGCCCTCACATGTACTTTGACACTAACACGTTTCCGTACCCTCCTGTGTACCGTAAACCTTACCTGTTCGCTAACACTAACCCTAGGTCTAAGCCTAACACTATCCACAACCCTACACAAAATCCTAACCCGTACCCTAATCCTAATCCGTACAATAACACTAACCTGTGCCCTAACACCAAGCCTGACCCTAACTCGTTTCCATATGCTTACCTGTACCCTGAATATTACCTATTCACTAACCCTAACCCTAAACCTAACCTTAACCCCAATCCTACACCTTACCCTAATCCGTACTGTAATCCTAACCCGTACCCTAATACTAATCCATGCCCTGACACATACATGGACCATAACACTTTTCTGTAACCTCACCTGCACCCTAAACCTTACATTTTGCCAACACTAACCCTAGCCCTAAAGCTAAATCAAACTCCAACCCTACACCTTACCCTAACACGTACACTAATCTTAACCCGTACACTAACACTGACCCATTCCCGCAAATGTATTTTGACCCTAAAACATTTCCGTACCCTCCCCTGTAACCTAAACCTTACCCGGTCGCTAACCCTAACCCTAGCTCTAAATCTAACCCTAACGCCAACCCTACATCTTACCCTAACCAATACCCTAATCCTAAACCGTACACTAACACTAACCAGTGCCCTGAAACGTACCCTGACCCTAACACTTTTCCATACCCTCACCTGCACGCTAAACGTAATCATTAGGTAACACTAAGTGTAGACTTAAACCTAACCCTAACACCAACACTACTCCCTATTCTAACCCGTACCCTATATTTAATCCCTACACTAACACTAACCCATGCCCTCACACGTACTTTGACACTAAAACGTCTCCATACATTCACATGTACCATAAGCCTTAACCGTTAACTAAACCTATCCCTAACCCTAACGCCAACCCTAACCATTACCCTAACCCATACCCTAATCCTAACCATACATTAACACTAACACTTTTCCTAACACATAACCTGACCCAAACGCTTTTCCGTACCCTCAACTGTACCCTAAAACTTACCCGTTCACTAACCCTAAGCCTAGCCCTAAACCTAACCCTAACCCCAACCCCACACCTTACCCTAAACTGTACGCTAATCCTGACACGTACACTAACACTAACAGGTGTCCTAACACATACCCTGACTCTAAAAGTTTTCCGTACCCTCACCTGTACCCTAAACCTTACTGGTTCACTAACCGTAACCCTAGCCCTAAACATAACGCTAACACCAACCCTACACCATACCCTAACCTGTACACTAATCTTGACCCGTACAGCAAAATTATGCAATGCCATCACATGTACTTTGACACTAACACGTTTCTGTACACTAGTGTACCATAAAACTTACCTGTTCGCTAACTCTAACCCTAGCCCTAAACTTAACCCTAACGCCAACCCTACACATTACCCTAACACGTAACCTAATCCTAACCCATACACTAACACTACACGTGCCCTAACAAGTACCCTGACTGTAACAGTTTTCCGTACACTCACCTGTACCCTAAACCATACCGTTTGCTATCCTTAACCCTAGACCTAAACGTAAAGCTAACCCCATCCCTAAACCTTACCCTAACGCGTACCCAATCCTAACAAGTACACTAACACTAATCCGTGCCTTAACACTTACCCTGACCCTAACACTTTTCCATACCCACACCTGAACCCTAAACCTTACCATTCACTAACCCTAACCCTAGGTCTAAACCTAACCCTAAACCCAACCCCAACCCTACACCTAACCCTAACATGTACCCTAATCCTAATCCTTAAACTAACACTAAGCTGTGCCCTAACACGAACCCTGAACCTAACGCGTTTCCATACGCTCACCTGTACTCTAATGTTACCTATTCGCTAACCCTAACACTAGCCCTAAACCTAAACCTAACCCCAACCCTACACCTTACCCTAACCCATACCCTAATCATAACCCATACACTAACACTAACTCGTGCCCTAACACCTACCCTAACCCTACCCCTACCCCTAACCCTAACACTAACCCTGACACTAACCCTAAACTTTACCATTTGTTAACCATAACCCTAGCCCCAAACCTAAACCTAACTACAACCCTACTCCTTACCCTAACACGTACACTAATCTTAACCCGTACACTAACACTAACCCAATATCGCACATGTACTTTGACAATAAGACATTTCCGTATGCTCAGCTGTAACCTAAACCTTACCCGTTCACTAAACTTAACCCTACCCCTAACACTAACCATAACGCCAACCCTACCAATTACCCTAACCCGTACCCTAATCCTAACCTGTAAACCCACACTAACCCCTGCCCTAACACGTACCCTGACCCTAACACTTTTCCGTAACCTCACCTGTACCCTACACCTTATCGTTCGCTAACCCTAACCCTAGCCCTAAGCCTAGACCAAACCCCAACCGTACACCTTACCCTAACCGGTATGCTAATCCTAAGCCATACACTAACACTGACACGTGTCCTAACACATACACTAACCCTAACACTTTTCTGTACCATCACCTGTACCCTAAACCTGACATTTCGCTAACCCTAACCCTAGCCATAAAGCTAACCCTAACCCCAACCCTAAACCTTACCCAAACCGTACCCTAATCCTAACCAGTATACTAATACTAAGCCATGTCCTGACACGTACCCTGACCCTAACACTTTTCCGTACCCTCACCTGTACCCTTAACCTTACCCATTCGCTAACCCTATCCCTAGCCCTAGCCCTAGCCCTAACACTAACCCCAACCCTACCCCTTACCCTAACCCGTACCCTAATCCCAACCCATACACTAACATTAACCCATGCCCTAACACGTACCCTGACCCTAACACTTTTCCGAATCCTCTCCTGTACCTTAAATCTTACCGTTCGCTAACCCTAACCCTAGCCCTAAATATAACTCTCACACCAACCTCACAGCTTACCCTAACCCGTACACTAAACTTAACCCGTACAAAAAAAACTAACCCATGCCCTCACATGTACTTTGATGGTAACACGTTTCCGTACGCTCCCATGTACCATAAACCATACCCCTTTGCTAACTCTAACCCTAAGCATAACAACAACCCTACCCATTTCCCTAACCTGTACCCTAATCCTTACCCGTACACTAACACTAATCCATGCCCTAACACGTACCCTGACCCTAACACTTTTCCATACCCACTCCTGTACCCTAAATCTTACCATTCACTAACCCTAACCCTATGTCTAAACCTAACCCTAACCCCAACCCTACACCTAACCCTAACACGTACCCTAATCCGAATCCGTACACTAACACTAACCTGTGCCCTAACATGAACCCTGACCCTAACTCGTTTCCATAAGCTCACCTGTACCCTAAATGTTACCTATTCGCTAACCCTAACCCCAACCCTGCACCTAAACCTAACCCCAACCCTACACCTTTCCCTAACCCATACCCTAATCCTAACCCGTACACTAACACTAACCCGTGCCCTAACACGTACCCTGACCCTAACACTTTTCGTATCCTCTCCAGTACCCTAAATCTTACCGTTCGCTAAACCTAGCCCTTTCCCTAAACATAACGGTAACACCAACCTTGCACCGTATCCTAACCCATACACTAATCTTACCCCGTACACCAAAATGAAGCAATGCCCTCACATGTACTTTGACACTAACACGTTTCCGTACCCTCCAGTGTACCGTAAACCTTACCTGTTCGCTAACACTAACCCTAGGTCTAAGCCTAACACTATCCACAACCCTACACAAAATCCTAACCCGTACCCTAATCCTAATCCGTACAATAACACTAACCTGTGCCCTAACACCAAGCCTGACCCTAACTCGTTTCCATATGCTTACCTGTACCCTGAATATTACCTATTCGCTAACCCTAACCCTAACACTAAACCTAACCCTAACCCCAATCCTACACCTTACCCTAATCCGTACTGTAATCCTAACCCGTACCCTAATACTAATCCGTGCCCTGACACATACATGGACCATAACACTTTTCCTTAACCTCACCTGTACCCTAAACCCTACATTTCGCCAACACTAACCCTAGCCCTAAAGCTAAATCTAACTCCAACCCTACACCTTACCCTAAGACGTACACTAATCTTAACCCGTACACTAACACTGACCCATTGCCGCAAATGTATTTTGACCCTAAAACATTTCCGTACCCTCCCCTGTAACCTAAAACTTACCCGGTCGCTAACCCTAACCCTAGCTCTAAATCTAACCCTAACGCCAACCCTACATCTTACCCTAACCCATACCCTAATCCTAAACCGTACACTAACACTAACCAGTGCCCTGAAACGTATCCTGACCCTAACACTTTTCCATACCCTCACCTGCACGCTAAACGTAATCATTAGGTAACACTAAGTGTAGACTTAAACCTAACCCTAACACCAACGCTACTCCCTATTCTAACCCGTACCCTATATTTAACCCCTACACTAACACTAACCCATGCCCTCACACGTACTTTGACACTAAAACGTCTCCATACATTCACTTGTACCATAAGCCTTAACCGTTCACTAAACCTATCCCTAACCCTAACGCCAACCCTAACCATTACCCTAACCCATACCCTAATCCTAACCATACATTAACACTAACACGTTTCCTAACACATAACCTGACCCAAACGCTTTTCCGTACCCTCAACTGTACCCTAAAACTTACCCGTTCACTAACCCTAAGCCTAGCCCTAAACCTAACCCTAACCCCAACCCCACACCTTACCCTAAACTGTACGCTAATCCTGACATGTGCACTAACACTAACAGGTGTCCTAACACATACCCTGACTCTAAAGGTTTTCCGTACCCTCACCTGTACCCTAAACCTTACTGGTTCACTAACCGTAACCCTAGCCCTAAACATAACGCTAACACCAACCCTACACCATACCCTAACCTGTACACTAATCTTGACCCGTACACCAAAATTATGCAATGCCATCACATGTACTTTGACACTAACACGTTTCTGTACACTAGTGTACCATAAAACTTACCTGTTCGCTAACTCTAACCCTAGCCCTAAACTTAACCCTAACGCCAACCCTACACATTACCCTAACACGTAACCTAATCCTAACCCATACACTAACACTACACGTGCCCTAACAAGTACCCTGACTGTAACAGTTTTCCGTACACTCACCTGTACCCTAAACCATACCGTTTGCTATCCTTAACCCTAGACCTAAACGTAAAGCTAACGCCATCCCTAAACCTTACCCTAACGCGTACCCAATCCTAACAAGTACACTAACACTAATCCGTGCCTTAACACTTACCCTGACCCTAACGCTTTTCCATACCCACACCTGAACCCTAAACCTTACCATTCACTAACCCTAACCCTAGGTCTAAACCTAACCCTAAAACCAACCCCAACCCTACACCTAACCCTAACATGTACCCTAATCCTAATCCTTAAACTAACACTGAGCTGTGCCCTAACACGAACCCTGACCCTAACGCGTTTCCATACGCTCACCTGTACTCTAATGTTACCTATTCGCTAACCCTAACACTAGCCCTAAACCTAAACCTAACCCCAACCCTACACCTTACCCTAACCCATACCCTAATCATAACCCATACACTAACACTAACTCGTGCCCTAACACCTACCCTAACCCTACCCCTAACCCTAACCCTAACACTAACCCTAACACTAACCCTAAACTTTACCATTTGTTAACCATAACCCTAGCCCCAAACCTAAACCTAACTACAACCCTACTCCTTACCCTAACACGTACACTAATCTTAACCAGTACACTAACACTAACCCAATACCGCACATGTACTTTGACAATAAGACATTTCCGTATGCTCAGCTGTAACCTAAACCTTACCCGTTCACTAAACTTAACCCTACCCCTAACACTAACCATAACGCCAACCCTACCAATTACCCTAACCCGTACCCTAATCCTAACCTGTAAACCCACACTAACCCCTGCCCTAACACGTACCCTGACCCTAACAATTTTCCGTAACCTCACCTGTACCCTACACCTTACCGTTCGCTAACCCTAACCCTAGCCCTAAGCCTAGACCAAACCCCAACCGTACACCTTACCCTAACCCGTATGCTAATCCTAAGCCATACACTAACACTGACACGTGTCCTAACACATACACTAACCCTAACACTTTTCTGTACCATCACCTGTACCCTAAACCTGACATTTCGCTAACCCTAACCCTAGCCATAAAGCTAACCCTAACCCCAACCCTAAACCTTACCCAAACCGTACCCTAATTCTAACCAGTATACTAATACTAAGCCATGTCCTGACACGTACCCTGACACTAACACTTTTCCGTACCCTCACCTGTACCCTAAAGCTTACCCATTCGCTAACCCTATCCCTAGCCCTAGCCCTAGCCCTAACACTAACCCCAACCCTATCCCTTACCCTAACCCGTACCCTAATCCCAACCCATACACTAACATTAACCCATGCCCTAACACGTACCCTGACCCTAACACTTTTCCGTATCCTCTCCTGTACCTTAAATCTTACCGTTCGCTAACCCTAACCCTAGCCCTAAACATAACTCTCACATCAACCTCACAGCATACCCTAAACCGTACACTAAACTTAACCCGTACAAAAAAAACTAACCCATGCCCTCACATGTACTTTGATGGTAACACGTTTCCGTACGCTCCCATGTACCTTAAATGACACGCGTTTCCTAACTCTAACCCTAACCATAACAACAACCCTACCCATTTCCCTAAACTGTACCCTAATCCTTACCCGTACACTAACACTAATCCATGCCCTAACACATACCCTGACCCTAACAGTTTTCCATACACACTCCTGTACCCTAAATCTTACCATTCACTAACCCTAACCCTATGTCTAAACCTAACCCTAACCCCAACCCTACACCTAACCCTAACACGTACCCTAATCCGAATCCGTACACTAACACTAACCTGTGCCCTAACATGAACCCTGACCCTAACTCGTTTCCATAAGCTCACCTGTACCCTAAATGTTACCTATTCGCTAACCCTAACCCCAACCCTACACCTAAACATAACCCCAACCCTACACCTTTCCCTAACCCATACCCTAATCCTAACCCGTACACGAACACTAACCCGTGCCCTAACACGTACCCTGACCCTAACACTTTTCCGTATCCTCTCCAGTACCCTAAATCTTACCATTCGCTAAACCTAGCCCTTTCCCTAAACATAACGGTAACACCAACCTTGCACCGTATCCTAACCCATACACTAATCTTACCCCGTACACCAAAATGAAGCAATGCCCTCACATGTACTTTGACACTAACACGTTTCCGTACCCTCCTGTGTACCGTAAACCTTACCTGTTCGCTAACACTAACCCTAGGTCTAAGCCTAACACTATCCACAACCCTACACAAAATCCTAACCCGTACCCTAATCCTAATCCGTACAATAACACTAACCTGTGCCCTAACACCAAGCCTGACCCTAACTCGTTTCCATATGCTTACCTGTACCCTGAATATTACCTATTCGCTAACCCTAACCCTAACCCTAAACCTAACCCTAACCCCAATCCTACACCTTACCCTAATCCGTACTGTAATCCTAACCCGTACCCTAATACTAATCCGTGCCCTGACACATACATGGACCATAACACTTTTCTGTAACCTCACCTGCACCCTAAACCTTACATTTCGCCAACACTAACCCTAGCCCTAAAGCTAAATCTAACTCCAACCCTACACCTTACCCTAACACGTACACTAATCTTAACCCGTACACTAACACTGAACCATTGCCACAAATGTATTTTGACCCTAAAACATTTCCGTACCCTCCCCTGTAACCTAAACCTTACCCGGTCGCTAACCCTAACCCTAGCTCTAAATCTAACCCTAACGCCAACCCTACATCTTACCCTAACCCATACCCTAATCCTAAACCGTACACTAACACTAACCAGTGCCCTGAAACGTACCCTGACCCTAACACTTTTCCATACACTCACCTGCACGATAAACATAATCATTAGGTAACACTAAGTGTAGACTTAAACCTAACCCTAACACCAACGCTACTCCCTATTCTAACCCGTACCCTATATATAACCCCTACACTAACACTAACCCATGCCCTCACATGTACTTTGACACTAAAATGTCTCCATACATTCACATGTACCATAAGCCTTAACCGTTCACTAAACCTATCCCTAACCCTAACGCCAACCCTAACCATTACCCTAACCCTTACCCAAATCCTAACCATACATTAACACTAACACGTTTCCTAACACATAACCTGACCCAAACGCTTTTCCGTACCCTCAACTGTACCCTAAAACTTACCCGTTCACTAACCCTAAGCCTAGCCCTAAACCTAACCCTAACCCCAACCCCACACCTTTCCCTAAACTGTACGCTAATCCTGACACGTGCATTAACACTAACAGGTGTCCTAACACATACCCTGACTCTAAAAGTTTTCCGTACCCTCACCTGTACCCTAAACCTTACTGGTTCACTAACCGTAACCCTAGCCCTAAACATAACGCTAACACCAACCCTACACCATACCCTAACCTGTACACTAATCTTGACCCGTACACCAAAATTATGCAATGCCATCACATGTACTTTGACACTAACACGTTTCTGTACACTAGTGTACCATAAAACTTACCTGTTCGCTAACTCTAACCCTAGCCCTAAACTTAACCCTAACGCCAACCCTACACATTACCCTAACACGTAACCTAATCCTAACCCATACACTAACACTACACGTGCCCTAACAAGTACCCTGACTGTAACAGTTTTCCGTACACTCACCTGTACCCTAAACCATACCGTTTGCTATCCTTAACCCTAGACCTAAACGTAAAGCTAACGCCATCCCTAAACCTTACCCTAACGCGTACCCAATCCTAACAAGTACACTAACACTAATCCGTGCCTTAACACTTACCCTGACCCTAACGCTTTTCCATACCCACACCTGAACCCTAAACCTTACCATTCACTAACCCTAACCCTAGGTCTAAACCTAACCCTAAAACCAACCCCAACCCTACACCTAACCCTAACATGTACCCTAATCCTAATCCTTAAACTAACACTGAGCTGTGCCCTAACACGAACCCTGACCCTAACGCGTTTCCATACGCTCACCTGTACTCTAATGTTACCTATTCGCTAACCCTAACACTAGCCCTAAACCTAAACCTAACCCCAACCCTACACCTTACCCTAACCCATACCCTAATCATAACCCATACACTAACACTAACTCGTGCCCTAACACCTACCCTAACCCTACCCCTAACCCTAACCCTAACACTAACCCTAACACTAACCCTAAACTTTACCATTTGTTAACCATAACCCTAGCCCCAAACCTAAACCTAACTACAACCCTACTCCTTACCCTAACACGTACACTAATCTTAACCAGTACACTAACACTAACCCAATACCGCACATGTACTTTGACAATAAGACATTTCCGTATGCTCAGCTGTAACCTAAACCTTACCCGTTCACTAAACTTAACCCTACCCCTAACACTAACCATAACGCCAACCCTACCAATTACCCTAACCCGTACCCTAATCCTAACCTGTAAACCCACACTAACCCCTGCCCTAACACGTACCCTGACCCTAACAATTTTCCGTAACCTCACCTGTACCCTACACCTTACCGTTCGCTAACCCTAACCCTAGCCCTAAGCCTAGACCAAACCCCAACCGTACACCTTACCCTAACCCGTATGCTAATCCTAAGCCATACACTAACACTGACACGTGTCCTAACACATACACTAACCCTAACACTTTTCTGTACCATCACCTGTACCCTAAACCTGACATTTCCCTAACCCTAACCCTAGCCATAAAGCTAACCCTAACCCCAACCCTAAACCTTACCCAAACCGTACCCTAATTCTAACCAGTATACTAATACTAAGCCATGTCCTGACACGTACCCTGACACTAACACTTTTCCGTACCCTCACCTGTACCCTAAAGCTTACCCATTCGCTAACCCTATCCCTATCCCTAGCCCTAGCCCTAACACTAACCCCAACCCTACCCCTTACCCTAACCCGTACCCTAATCCCAACCCATACACTAACATTAACCCATGCCCTAACACGTACCCTGACCCTAACACTTTTCCGTATCCTCTCCTGTACCTTAAATCTTACCGTTCGCTAACCCTAACCCTAGCCCTAAACATAACTCTCACATCAACCTCACAGCATACCCTAAACCGTACACTAAACTTAACCCGTACAAAAAAAACTAACCCATGCCCTCACATGTACTTTGATGGTAACACGTTTCCGTACGCTCCCATGTACCTTAAATGACACGCGTTTCCTAACTCTAACCCTAACCATAACAACAACCCTACCCATTTCCCTAAACTGTACCCTAATCCTTACCCGTACACTAACACTAATCCATGCCCTAACACATACCCTGACCCTAACAGTTTTCCATACACACTCCTGTACCCTAAATCTTACCATTCACTAACCCTAACCCTATGTCTAAACCTAACCCTAACCCCAACCCTACACCTAACCCTAACACGTACCCTAATCCGAATCCGTACACTAACACTAACCTGTGCCCTAACATGAACCCTGACCCTAACTCGTTTCCATAAGCTCACCTGTACCCTAAATGTTACCTATTCGCTAACCCTAACCCCAACCCTACACCTAAACATAACCCCAACGCTACACCTTTCCCTAACCCATACCCTAATCCTAACCCGTACACGAACACTAACCCGTGCCCTAACACGTACCCTGACCCTAACACTTTTCCGTATCCTCTCCAGTACCCTAAATCTTACCATTCGCTAAACCTAGCCCTTTCCCTAAACATAACGGTAACACCAACCTTGCACCGTATCCTAACCCATACACTAATCTTACCCCGTACACCAAAATGAAGCAATGCCCTCACATGTACTTTGACACTAACACGTTTCCGTACCCTCCTGTGTACCGTAAACCTTACCTGTTCGCTAACACTAACCCTAGGTCTAAGCCTAACACTATCCACAACCCTACACAAAATCCTAACCCGTACCCTAATCCTAATCCGTACAATAACACTAACCTGTGCCCTAACACCAAGCCTGACCCTAACTCGTTTCCATATGCTTACCTGTACCCTGAATATTACCTATTCGCTAACCCTAACCCTAACCCTAAACCTAACCCTAACCCCAATCCTACACCTTACCCTAATCCGTACTGTAATCCTAACCCGTACCCTAATACTAATCCGTGCCCTGACACATACATGGACCATAACACTTTTCTGTAACCTCACCTGCACCCTAAACCTTACATTTCGCCAACACTAACCCTAGCCCTAAAGCTAAATCTAACTCCAACCCTACACCTTACCCTAACACGTACACTAATCTTAACCCGTACACTAACACTGAACCATTGCCACAAATGTATTTTGACCCTAAAACATTTCCGTACCCTCCCCTGTAACCTAAACCTTACCCGGTCGCTAACCCTAACCCTAGCTCTAAATCTAACCCTAACGCCAACCCTACATCTTACCCTAACCCATACCCTAATCCTAAACCGTACACTAACACTAACCAGTGCCCTGAAACGTACCCTGACCCTAACACTTTTCCATACACTCACCTGCACGATAAACATAATCATTAGGTAACACTAAGTGTAGACTTAAACCTAACCCTAACACCAACGCTACTCCCTATTCTAACCCGTACCCTATATATAACCCCTACACTAACACTAACCCATGCCCTCACATGTACTTTGACACTAAAATGTCTCCATACATTCACATGTACCATAAGCCTTAACCGTTCACTAAACCTATCCCTAACCCTAACGCCAACCCTAACCATTACCCTAACCCTTACCCAAATCCTAACCATACATTAACACTAACACGTTTCCTAACACATAACCTGACCCAAACGCTTTTCCGTACCCTCAACTGTACCCTAAAACTTACCCGTTCACTAACCCTAAGCCTAGCCCTAAACCTAACCCTAACCCCAACCCCACACCTTTCCCTAAACTGTACGCTAATCCTGACACGTGCATTAACACTAACAGGTGTCCTAACACATACCCTGACTCTAAAAGTTTTCCGTACCCTCACCTGTACCCTAAACCTTACTGGTTCACTAACCGTAACCCTAGCCCTAAACATAACGCTAACACCAACCCTACACCATACCCTAACCTGTACACTAATCTTGACCCGTACACCAAAATTATGCAATGCCATCACATGTACTTTGACACTAACACGTTTCTGTACACTAGTGTACCATAAAACTTACCTGTTCGCTAACTCTAACCCTAGCCCTAAACTTAACCCTAACGCCAACCCTACACATTACCCTAACACGTAACCTAATCCTAACCCATACACTAACACTACACGTGCCCTAACAAGTACCCTGACTGTAACAGTTTTCCGTACACTCACCTGTACCCTAAACCATACCGTTTGCTATCCTTAACCCTAGACCTAAACGTAAAGCTAACGCCATCCCTAAACCTTACCCTAACGCGTACCCAATCCTAACAAGTACACTAACACTAATCCGTGCCTTAACACTTACCCTGACCCTAACGCTTTTCCATACCCACACCTGAACCCTAAACCTTACCATTCACTAACCCTAACCCTAGGTCTAAACCTAACCCTAAACCCAACCCCAACCCTACACCTAACCCTAACATGTACCCTAATCCTAATCCTTAAACTAACACTAAGCTGTGCCCTAACACGAACCCTGACCCTAACGCATTTCCATACGCTCACCTGTACTCTAATGTTACCTATTCGCTAACGCTAACACTAGCCCTAAACCTAAACCTAACCCCAACCCTACACCTTACCCTAACCCATACCGTAATCAAAACCCATACACTAACACTAACTCGTGCTCTAACACCTACCCTAACCCTACCCCTAACCCTAACCCTAACACTAACCCTAACACTAACCCTAAACTTTACCATGTGTTAACAATAACCCTAGCCCCAAACCTAAACCTAACTACAACCCTACTCCTTACCCTAACACGTACACTAATCTTAACCAGTACACTAACACTAACCCAATACCGCACATGTACTTTGACAATAAGACATTTCCGTATGCTCAGCTGTAACCTAAACCTTACCCGTTCACTAAACTTAACCCTACCCCTAACACTAACCATAACGCCAACCCTACCAATTACCCTAACCCGTACCCTAATCCTAACCTGTAAACCCACACTAACCCCTGCCCTAACACGTACCCTGACCCTAACAATTTTCCGTAACCTCACCTGTACCCTACACCTTACCGTTCGCTAACCCTAACCCTAGCCCTAAGCCTTGACCAAACCCCAACCGTACACCTTACCCTAACCCGTATGCTAATCCTAAGCCATACACTAACACTGACACGTGTCCTAACACATACACTAACCCTAACACTTTTCTGTACCATGACCTGTACCCTAAACCGGACATTTCGCTAACCCTAACCCTAGCCATAAAGCTAACCCTAAACCCAACCCTGAACCTTACCCAAACCGTACCCTAATTCTAACCAGTATACTAATACTAAGCCATGTCCTGACACGTACCCTGACCCTAACACTTTTACGTACCCTCACCTGTACCCTAAACCTTACCCATTCGCTAACCCTATCCCTAGCCCTAGCCCTAGCCCTAACACTAACCCCAACCCTACCCCTTACCCTAACCTGTACCCTAATCCCAACCCATACACTAACATTAACCCATGCCCTAACACGTACCCTGACCCTAACACTTTTCCGTATCCTCTCCTGTACCTTAAATCTTACCGTTCGCTAACCCTAAACCTAGCCCTAAACATAACTCTCACACCAACCTCACAGCATACCCTAATGCGTACACTAAACTTAACCCGTACAAAAAAAACTAACCCATGCCCTCACATGTACTTTGATGGTAACACGTTTCTGTACGCTCCCATGTACCGTAAACCATACGCGTTTGCTAACTCTAACCCTAACCATAACAACAACCCTACCCATTTCCGTATCCTGTACCCTAATCCTTACCCGTACACTAACACTAATCCATGCCCTAACACGTACCCTGACCCTAACACTTTTCCATACCCACTCCTGTACCCTAAATCTTACCATTCACTAACCCTAACCCTATGTCTAAATCTAACCCTAACCCCAACCCTACACCTAACCCTAACACGTACCCTAATCCGAATCCGTACACTAACACTAACCTGTGCCCTAACATGAACCCTGACCCTAACTCGTTTCCATAAGCTCACCTGTACCCTAAATGTTACCTATTCGCTAACCCTAACCCCAACCCTACACCTAAACATAACCCCAACCCTACACCTTTCCCTAACCCATACCCTAATCCTAACCCGTACACTAACACTAACCCGTGCCCTAACATGTACCCTGACCCTAACACTTTTCTGTATCCTCTCCAGTACCCTAAATCTTACCGTTCGCTAAACCTAGCCCTTTCCCTAAACATAACGGTAACACCAACCTTGCACCGTATCCTAACCCATACACTAATCTTACCCCGTACACCAAAATGAAGCAATGCCCTCACATGTACTTTGACACTAACACGTTTCCGTACCCTCCTGTGTACCGTAAACCTTACCTGTTCGCTAACACTAACCCTAGGTCTAAGCCTAACACTATCCACAACCCTACACAAAATCCTAACCCGTACCCTAATCCTAATCCGTACAATAACACTAACCTGTGCCCTAACACCAAGCCTGACCCTAACTCGTTTCCATATGCTTACCTGTACCCTGAATATTACCCATTCGCTAACCCTAACACTAACCCTAAACCTAACCCTAACCCCAATCCTACACCTTACCCTAATCCGTACTGTAATCCTAACCCGTACCCTAATACTAATCCGTGCCCTGACACATACATGGACCATAACACTTTTCTGTAACCTCACCTGTACCCTAAACCCTACATTTCGCCAACACTAACCCTAGCCCTAAAGCTAAATCTAACTCCAACCCTACACCTTACCCTAAGACGTACACTAATCTTAACCCGGACACTAACACTGACCCATTCCCGCAAATGTATTTTGACCCTAAAACATTTCCGTACCCTCCCCTGTAACCTAAACCTTACCCGGTCGCTAACCCTAACCCTAGCTCTAAATCTAACCCTAACGCCAACCCTACATCTTACCCTAACCCATACCCTAATCCTAAACCGTACACTAACACTAAACAGTGCCCTGAAACGTACCCTGACGCTAACACTTTTCCATACCTTCACCTGCACGCTAAACGTAATCATTAGGTAACACTAAGTGTAGACTTAAATCTAACCCTAACACCAACCCTACTCCCTCTTCTAACCCGTACCCTATATTTAACCCCTACACTAACACTAACCCATGCCCTCACACGTACTTTGACACTAAAACGTCTCCATACATTCACATGTACCATAAGCCTTAACCATTCACAAAACCTATCCCTAACACTAACGCCAACCCTAACCATTACCCTAACCCATACCCTAATCCTAACCATACATTAACACTAACACGTTTCCTAACACATAACCTGACCCAAATGCTTTTCCGTACCCTCAACTGTACCCTAAAACTTACCCGTTCACTAACCCTAAGACTAGCCCTAAACCTAACCCTAACCTCAACCCCACACCTTACCCTAAACTGTACGCTAATCCTGACACGTACACTAACACTAACAGGTGTCCTAACACATACCCTGACTCTAAAAGTTTTCCGTACCCTCACCTGTACCATAAACCTTACTGGTTCACTAACCGTAACCCTAGCCCTAAACATAACGCTAACACCAACCCTACACCATACCCTAACCTGTACACTAATCTTGACCCGTACACCAAAATTATGCAATGCCATCACATGTACTTTGACACTAACACGTTTCTGTACACTAGTGTACCATAAAACTTACCTGTTCGCTAACTCTAACCCTAGCCCTAAACTTAACCCTAACGCCAACCCTACACATTACCCTAACACGTAACCTAATCCTAACCCATACACTAACACTACACGTGCCCTAACAAGTACCCTGACTGTAACACTTTTCCGTACACTCACCTATACCCTAAACCATACCGTTTGCTATCCTTAACCCTAGACCTAAACGTAAAGCTAACCCCATCCCTAAACCTTACCTAACGCGTACCCAATCCTAACAAGTACACTAACACTAATCCGTGCCTTAACACTTACCCTGACCCTAACGCTTTTCCATACCCACACCTGAACTCTAAACCTTACCATTCACTAACCCTAAACCTAGGTCTAAACCTAACCCTAAACCCAACCCCAACCCTACCCCTAACCCTAACATGTACCCTAATCCTAATTCTTAAACTAACACTAAGCTGTGCCCTAACACGAACCCTGACCCTAACGCGTTTCCATACGCTCACCTGTACTCTAATGTTACCTATTCGCTAACCCTAACACTAGCCCTAAACCTAAACCTAACCCCAACCCTACACCTTACCCTAACCCATACCCTAATCATAACCCATACACTAACACTAACTCGTGCCCTAACACCTACCCTAACCCTACCCCTAACCCTAACCCTAACACTAACCCTAACACTAACCCTAAACTTTACCATTTGTTAACCATAACCCTAGCCCCAAACCTAAACCTAACTACAACCCTACTCCTTACCCTAACACGTACACTAATCTTAACCAGTACACTAACACTAACCCAATACCGCACATGTACTTTGACAAAAAGACATTTCCGTATGCTCAGCTGTAACCTAAACCTTACCCGTTCACTAAACTTAACCCTACCCCTAACACTAACCATAATGCCAACCCTACCAATTACCCTAACCCGTACCCTAATCCTAAACTGTAAACCCACACTAACCCCTGCACTAACACGTACCCTGACCCTAACAATTTTCCGTAACCTCACCTGTACCCTACACCTTACCGTTCGCTAACCCTAACCGTAGCTCTAAGCCTAGACCAAACCCCACCCGTACACCTTACCCTAACCCGTATGCTAATCCTAAGCCATACACTAACACTGACACGTGTCCTAACACATACACTAACCCTAACACTTTTCTGTACCATCACCTGTACCCTAAACCTGACATTTCGCTAACCCTAACCCTAGCCATAAAGCTAACCCTAACCCCAACCCTAAACCTTACCCAAACCGTACCCTAATTCTAACCAGTATACTAATACTAAGCCATGTCCTGACACGTACCCTGACCCTAACACTTTTCCGTACCCTCACCTGTACCCTAAAGCTTACCCATTCGCTAACCCTATCCCTATCCCTATCCCTAGCCCTAACACTAACCCCAACCCTACCCCTTACCCTAACCCGTACCCTAATCCCAACCCATACACTAACATTAACCCATGCCCTAACACGTACCCTGACCCTAACACTTTTTCGTATCCTCTCCTGTACCTTAAATCTTACCGTTCGCTAACCCTAACCCTAGCCCTAAACATAACTCTCACACCAACCTCACAGCATACCCTAACCCGTACACTAAACTTAACCCATACAAAAAAAACTAACCCATGCCCTCACATGTACTTTGATGGTAACACGTTTCCGTACGCTCCCATGTACCGTAAACCATACGCGTTTGCTAACTCTAACCCTAACCATAACAACAACCCTACACATTTCCCTAACCTGTACCCTAATCCTTACCCGTACACTAACACTAATCCATGCCCTAACACATACCCTGACCCTAACACTTTTCCATACCCACTCCTGTACCCTAAATCTTACCATTCACTAACCCTAACCCTATGTCTAAACCTAACCCTAACCCCAACCCTACACCTAACCCTAACACGTACCCTAATCCGAATCCGTACACTAACACTAACCTGTGCCCTAACATGAACCCTGACCCTAACTCGTTTCCATAAGCTCACCTGTACCCTAAATGTTACCTATTCGCTAACCCTAACCCCAACCCTACACCTAAACATAACCCCAACCCTACACCTTTCCCTAACCCATACCCTAATCCTAACCCGTACACTAACACTAACCCGTGCCCTAACACGTACCCTGACCCTAACACTTTTCCGTATCCTCTCCAGTACCCTAAATCTTACCGTTCGCTAAACCTAGCCCTTTCCCTAAACATAACGGTAACACCAACCTTGCACCGTATCCTAACCCATACACTAATCTTACCCCGTACACCAAAATGAAGCAATGCCCTCACATGTACTTTGACACTAACACGTTTCCGTAACCTCCTGTGTACCGTAAACCTTACCTGTTCGCTAACACTAACCCTAGGTCTAAGCCTAACACTATCCACAACCCTACACAAAATCCTAACCCGTACCCTAATCCTAATCCGTACAATAACACTAACCTGTGCCCTAACACCAAGCCTGACCCTAACTCGTTTCCATATGCTTACCTGTACCCTGAATATTACCTATTCGCTAACCCTAACCCTAACCCTAAACCTAACCCTAACCCCAATCCTACACCTTACCCTAATCCGTACTGTAATCCTAACCCGTACCCTAATACTAATCCGTGCCCTGACACATACATGGACCATAACACTTTTCTGTAACCTCACCTGCACCCTAAACCTTACATTTCGCCAACACTAACCCTAGCCCTAAAGCTAAATCTAACTCCAACCCTACACCTTACCCTAACACGTACACTAATCTTAACCCGTACACTAACACTGACCCATTCCCGCAAATGTATTTTGACCCTAAAACATTTCCGTACCCTCCCCTGTAACCTAAACCTTACCCGGTCGCTAACCCTAACCCTAGCTCTAAATCTAACCCTAACGCCAACCCTACATCTTACCCTAACCCATACCCTAATCCTAAACCGTACACTAACACTAACCAGTGCCCTGAAACGTACGCTGACCCTAACACTTTTCCATACACTCACCTGCAGGCTAAACATAATCATTAGGTAACACTAAGTGTAGACTTAAACCTAACCCTAACACCAACGCTACTCCCTCTTCTAACCCGTACCCTATATTTAACCCCTACACTAACACTAACCCATGCCCTCACATGTACTTTGACACTAAAATGTCTCCATACATTCACATGTACCATAAGCCTTAACCGTTCACTAAACCTATCCCTAACCCTAACGCCAACCCTAACCATTACCCTAACCCTTACCCAAATCCTAACCATACATTAACACTAACACGTTTCCTAACACATAACCTGACCCAAACGCTTTTCCGTACCCTCAACTGTACCCTAAAACTTACCCGTTCACTAACCCTAAGCCTAGCCCTAAACATAACCCTAACCCCAACCCCAAACCTTTCCCTAAACTGTACGCTAATCCTGACACGTGCATTAACACTAACAGGTGTCCTAACACATACCCTGACTCTAAAAGTTTTCCGTACCCTCACCTGTACCCTAAACCTTACTGGTTCACTAACCGTAACCCTAGCCCTAAACATAACGCTAACACCAACCCTACAGCATACCCTAACCTGTACACTAATCTTGACCCGTACACCAAAATTATGCAATGCCATCACATGTACTTTGACACTAACACGTTTCTGTACAATAGTGTACCATAAAACTTACCTGTTCGCTAACTCTAACCCTAGCCCTAAACTTAACCCTAACGCCAACCCTACACATTACCCTAACACGTAACCTAATCCTAACCCATACACTAACACTACACGTGCCCTAACAAGTACCCTGACTGTAACAGTTTTCCGTACACTCACCTATACCCTAAACCATACCGTTTGCTATCCTTAACCCTAGACCTAAACGTAAAGCTAACCCCATCCCTAAACCTTACCTAACGCGTACCCAATCCTAACAAGTACACTAACACTAATCCGTGCCTTAACACTTACCCTGACCCTAACGCTTTTCCATACCCACACCTGAACTCTAAACCTTACCATTCACTAACCCTAAACCTAGGTCTAAACCTAACCCTAAACCCAACCCCAACCCTACCCCTAACCCTAACATGTACCCTAATCCTAATTCTTAAACTAACACTAAGCTGTGCCCTAACACGAACCCTGACCCTAACGCGTTTCCATACGCTCACCTGTACTCTAATGTTACCTATTCGCTAACCCTAACACTAGCCCTAAACCTAAACCTAACCCCAACCCTACACCTTACCCTAACCCATACCCTAATCATAACCCATACACTAACACTAACTCGTGCCCTAACACCTACCCTAACCCTACCCCTAACCCTAACCCTAACCCTAAACTTTACCATTTGTTAACCATAACCCTAGCCCCAAACCTAAACCTAACTACAACCCTACTCCTTACCCTAACACGTACACTAATCTTAACCCGTACACTAACACTAACCCAATACCGCACATGTACTTTGACAATAAGACATTTCCGTATGCTCAGCTGTAACCTAAACCTTACCCGTTCACTAAACTTAAACCTACACCTAACACTAACCATAACGCCAACCCTACCAATTACCCTAACCCGTACCCTAATCCTAACCTGTAAACCCACACTAAACCCTGCCCTAACACGTACCCAGACCCTAACACTTTTCCGTAAACTCACCTGTACCCTACACCTTACCATTCGCTAACCCTAACCCTAGCCCTAAGCCTAGACCAAACCCCAACCGTACACCTTACCCTAACCCGTATGCTAATCCTAAGCCATACACTAACACTGACACGTGTCCTAACACATACACTAACCCTAACACTTTTCTGTACCATCACCTGTACCCTAAACCTGACATTTCGCTAACCCTAACCCTAGCCATAAAGCTAACCCTAACCCCAACCCTAAACCTTACCCAAACCGTACCCTAATCCTAACCAGTATACTAATACTAAGCCATGTCCTGACACGTACCCTGACCCTAACACTTTTCCGTACCCTCACCTGTACCCTAAAGCTTACCCATTCGCTAACCCTATCCCTATCCCTATCCCTAGCCCTAACACTAACCCCAACCCTACCCCTTACCCTAACCCGTACCCTAATCCCAACCCATACACTAACATTAACCCATGCCCTAACACGTACCCTGACCCTAACACTTTTCCGTATCCTCTCCTGTACCCTAAATCTTACCGTTCGCTAACCCTAACCGTAGCCCTAAACATAACTCTCACACCAACCTCACAGCATACCCTAACCCGTACACTAAACTTAACCCGTACAAAAAAAAACTAACCCATGCCCTCACATGTACTTTGATGGTAACACGTTTCCGTACGCTCCCATGTACCGTAAACCATACCCGTTTGCTAACTCTAACCCTAACCATAACAACAACCCAACCCATTTCCCTAACCTGTACCCTAATGCTTACCCGTACACTAACACTAATCCATGCCCTAACATGTACCCTGACCCTAACACTTTTCCATACCCACTCCTGTACCCTAAATCTTACTATTCACTAACCCTAACCCTATGTCTAAACCTAACCCTAACCCCAACCCTACACCTAACCCTAACACGTACCCTAATCCGAATCCGTACACTAACACTAACCTGTGCCCTAACATGAACCCTGACCCTAACTCGTTTCCATAAGCTCACCTGTACCCTAAATGTTACCTATTCGCTAACCCTAACCCCAACCCTACACCTAAACATAACCCCAACCCTACACCTTTCCCTAACCCATACCCCAATCCTAACACGTACATGAACACTAACCCGTGCCCTAACACGTACCCTGACCCTAACACTTTTCCGTATCCTCTCCAGTACCCTAAATCTTACCGTTCGCTAAACCTAGCCCTTTCCCTAAACATAACGGTAACACCAACCTTGCACCGTATCCTAACCCATACACTAATCTTACCCCGTACACCAAAATGAAGCAATGCCCTCACATGTACTTTGACACTAACACGTTTCCGTACCCTCCTGTGTACCGTAAACCTTACCTGTTCGCTAACACTAACCCTAGGTCTAAGCCTAACACTATCCACAACCCTACACAAAATCCTAACCCGTACCCTAATCCTAATCCGTACAATAACACTAACCTGTGCCCTAACACCAAGCCTGACCCTAACTCGTTTCCATATGCTTACCTGTACCCTGAATATTACCTACTCGCTAACCCTAACCATAACCCGAAACCTAACCCTAACACCAATCCTACACCTTACCCTAATCCGTACTGTAATCCTAAACCGTACCCTAATACTAATCCGTGCCCTGACACATACATGGACCATAACACTTTTCTGTAACCTCACCTGCACCCTAAACCTTACATTTCGCCAACACTAACCCTAGCCCTAAAGCTAAATCTAACTCCAACCCTACACCTTACCCTAACACGTACACTAATCTTAACCCGTACACTAACATTGACCCATTCCCGCAAATGTATTTTGACCCTAAAACATTTCCGTACCCTCCCCTGTAACCTAAACCTCACCCGGTCGCTAACCCTAACCCTAGCTCTAAATCTAACCCTAACGCCAACCCTACATCTTACCCTAACCCATACCCTAATCCTAAACCGTACACTAACACTAACCAGTGCCCTGAAACGTACCCTGACACTAACACTTTTCCATACCCTCACCTGCACGCTAAAAGTAATCATTAGGTAACACTAAGTGTAGACTTAAACCTAACCCTAACACCATCCCTACTCCCTATTCTAACCCGTACCCTATATTTAACCCCTACACTAACACTAACCCATGCCCTTACACGTACTTTGACACTAAAACGTCTCCATACATTCACATGTACCATAAGCCTTAACCGTTCACTAAACCTATCCCTAACCCTAACGCCAACCCTAACCATTACCCTAACCCATACCCTAATCCTAACCATACATTAACACTAACACGTTTCCTAACACATAACCTGACCCAAACGCTTTTCCGTACCCTCAACTGTACCCTAAAACTTACCCGTTCACTAACCCTAAGCCTAGCCCTAAACCTAACCCTAACCCCAACCCCACACCTTACCCTAAACTGTACGCTAATCCTGACACGTACACTAACACTAACAGGTGTCCTAACACATACACTGACTCTAAAAGTTTTCCGTACCCTCACCTGTACCCTAAACCTTACTGTTTCACTAACCGTAACCCTAGCCCTAAACATAACGCTAAAACCAACCCTAAACCATACCCTATCTTGTACACTAATCTTGACCCGTACACCAAAATTATGCAATGCCATCACATGTACTTTGACACTAACACGTTTCTGTACACTAGTGTACCATAAAACTTACCTGTTCGCTAACTCTAACCCTAGCCCTAAACTTAACCCTAACGCCAACCCTACACATTACCCTAACACGTAACCTAATCCTAACCCATACACTAACACTACACGTGCCCTAACAAGTACCCTGACTGTAACAGTTTTCCGTACACTCACCTGTACCCTAAACCATACCGTTTGCTATCCTTAACCCTAGACCTAAACGTAAAGCTAACCCCATCCCTAAACCTTACCCTAACGCGTACCCAATCCTAACAAGTACACTAACACTAATCCGTGCCTTAACACTTACCCTGACCCTAACGCTTTTCCATACCCACACCTGAACCCTAAACCTTACCATTCACTAACCCTAACCCTAGGTCTAAACCTAACCCTAAACCCAACCCCAACCCTACACCTAACCCTAACATGTACCCTAATCCTAATCCTTAAACTAACACTAAGCTGTGCCCTAACACGAACCCTGACCCTAACGCGTTTCCATACGCTCACCTGTACTCTAATGTTACCTATTCGCTAACCCTAACACTAGCCCTAAACCTAAACCAAACCCCAACCCTACACCTTACCCTAACCCATACCCTAATCATAACCCATACACTAACACTAACTCGTGCCCTAACACCTACCCTAACCCTACCCCTAACCCTAACCCTAACACTAACCCTAACACTAACCCTAAACTTTACCATTTGTTAACCATAACCCTAGCCCCAAACCTAAACCTAACTACAACCCTACTCCTTACCCTAACACGTACACTAATCTTAACCCGTACACTAACACTAACCCAATACCGCACATGTACTTTGACAATAAGACATTTCCGTATGCTCAGCTGTAACCTAAACCTTACCCGTTCACTAAACTTAACCCTACCCCTAACACTAACCATAACGCCAACCCTACCAATTACCCTAACCCGTACCCTATTCCTAACCTGTAAACCCACACTAACCCCTGCCCTAACACGTACCCTGACCCTAACACTTTTCCGTAACCTCACCTGTACCCTACACCTTACCGTTCGCTAACCCTAACCCTAGCCCTAAGCCTAGACCAAACCCCAACCGTACACCTTACCCTAACCCGTATGCTAATCCTAAGCCATACACTAACACTGACACGTGTCCTAACACATACACTAACCCTAACACTTTTCTGTACCATCACCTGTACCCTAAACCTGACATTTCGCTAACCCTAACCCTAGCCATAAAGCTAACCCTAACCCCAACCCTAAACCTTACCCAAACCATACCCTAATCCTAACCAGTATACTAATACTAAGCCATGTCCTGACACGTACCTTAACCCTAACCCTAACCCTAACCCTCACCTGTACCCTAAACCTTACCCATTCGCTAACCCTATCCCTAGCCCTAGCCCTAGCCCTAACACTAACCCCAACCCTACCCCTTACCCTAACCCATACCCTAATCCCAACCCATAAACTAACATTAACCCATGCCCTAACACGTACCCTGACCCTAACCCTTTTCCGTATCCTCTCCTGTACCCTAAATCTTACCGTTCGCTAACCCTAACCGTAGCCCTAAACATAACTCTCACACCAACCTCACAGCATACCCTAATCCGTACACTAAACTTAACCCGTACAAAAAAAACTAACCCATGCCCTCACATGTACTTTGATGGTAACACGTTTCCGTACGCTCCCATGTACCGTAAACCATACCCGTTTGCTAACTCTAACCCTAACCATAACAACAACCCTACCCATTTCCCTAACCTGTACCCTAATCCTTACCCGTACACTAACACTAATCCATGCCCTAACACGTACCCTGACCCTAACACTTTTCCATACCCACTCCTGTACCCTAAATCTTACCATTCACTAACCCTAACCCTATGTCTAAACCTAACCCTAACCCCAACCCTACACCTAACCCTAACACGTACCCTAATCCGAATCCGTACACTAACACTAACCTGTGCCCTAACATGAACCCTGACCCTAACTCGTTTCCATAAGCTCACCTGTACCCTAAATGTTACCTATTCGCTAACCCTAACCCCAACCCTACAGCTAAACATAACCCCAACACTACACCATTCCCTAACCCATACCCTAATCCTAACCCGTACACGAACACTAACCCGTGCCCTAACACGTACCCTGACCCCAACACTTTTCCGTATCCTCTCCAGTATCCTAAATCTTACCGTTCGCTAAACCTAGCCCTTTCCCTAAACATAACGGTAACACCAACCTTGCACCGTATCCTAACCCATACACTAATCTTACCCCGTACACCAAAATGAAGCAATGCCCTCACATGTACTTTGACACTAACACGTTTCCGTACCCACCTGTGTACCGTAAACCTTACGTGTTCGCTAACACTAACCCTAGGTCTAAGCCTAACACTATCCACAACCCTACACAAAATCCTAACCCGTACCCTAATCCTAATCCGTACAATAATACTAACCTGTGCCCTAACACCAAGCCTGACCCTAACTCGTTTCCATATGCTTACCTGTACCCTGAATATTACCTATTCGCTAACCCTAACCCTAACCCTAAACCTAACCATAACCCCAAACCTACACCTTACCCTAATCCGTATTGTAATCCTAACCCGTACCCTAATACTAATCCGTGCCCTGACACATACATGGACCATAACACTTTTCTGTAACCTCACCTGCACCCTAAACCTTACATTTCGCCAACACTAACCCTAGCCCTAAAGCTAAATCTAACTCCAACCCTACACCTTACCCTTACACGTACACTAATCTTAACCCGTACACTAACACTGACCCATTCCCGCAAATGTATTTTGACCCTAAAACATTTCCGTACCCTCCCCTGTAACCTAAACCTTACCCGGTCGCTAACCCTAACCCTAGCTCTAAATCTAACCCTAACGCCAACCCTACATCTTACCCTAACCCATACCCTAATCCTAAACCGTACACTAACACTAACCAGTGCCCTGAAACGTACCCTGACCCTAACACTTTTCCATACCATCACCTGCACGCTAAACGTAATCATTAGGTAACACTAAGTGTAGACTTAAACCTAACCCTAACACCAACCCTACTCCCTATTCTAACCCGTACCCTATATTTAACCCCTACACTAACACTAACCCATGCCCTCACACGTACTTTGACACTAAAACGTCTCCATACATTCACATGTACCATAAGCCTTAACCGTTCACTAAACCTATCCCTAACCCTAACGCCAACCCTAACCATTACCCTAACCCATACCCTAATCCTAACCATACATTAACACTAACACGTTTCCTAACACATAACCTGACCCAAACGCTTTTCCGTACCCTCAACTGTACCCTAAAACTTACCCGTTCACTAACCCTAAGCCTAGCCCTAAACCTAACCCTAACCCCAACCCCACACCTTACCCTAAACTGTACGCTAATCCTGACACGTACACTAACACTAACAGGTGTCCTAACACATACACTGACTCTAAAAGTTTTCCGTACCCTCACCTGTACCCTAAACCTTACTGTTTCACTAACCGTAACCCTAGCCCTAAACATAACGCTAAAACCAACCCTAAACCATACCCTAACTTGTACACTAATCTTGACCCGTACACCAAAATTATGCAATGCCATCACATGTACTTTGACACTAACACGTTTCTGTACACTAGTGTACCATAAAACTTACCTGTTCGCTAACTCTAACCCTAGCCCTAAACTTAACCCTAACGCCAACCCTACACATTACCCTAACACGTAACCTAATCCTAACCCATACACTAACACTACACGTGCCCTAACAAGTACCCTGACTGTAACAGTTTTCCGTACACTCACCTGTAACCTAAACCATACCGTTTGCTATCCTTAACCCTAGACCTAAACGTAAAGCTAACCCCATCCCTAAATCTTACCCTAACGCGTACCCAATCCTAACAAGTACACTAACACTAATCCGTGCCTTAACACTTACCCTGACCCTAACGCTTTTCCATACCCACACCTGAACCCTAAACCTTACCATTCACTAACCCTAACCCTAGGTCTAAACCTAACCCTAAACCCAACCCCAACCCTACACCTAACCCTAACATGTACCCTAATCCTAATCCTTAAACTAACACTAAGCTGTGCCGTAACACGAACCCTGACCCTAACGCGTTTCCATACGCTCACCTGTACTCTAATGTTACCTATTCGCTAACCCTAACACTAGCCCTAAACCTAAACCAAACCCCAACCCTACACCTTACCCTAACCCATACCCTAATCATAACCCATACACTAACACTAACTCGTGCCCTAACACCTACCCTAACCCTACCCCTAACCCTAACCCTAACACTAACCCTAACACTAACCCTAAACTTTACCATTTGTTAACCATAACCCTAGCCCCAAACCTAACCCTAACTACAACCCTACTCCTTACCCTAACACGTACACTAATCTTAACCCGTACACTAACACTAAACCAATACCGCACACGTACTTTGACAATAAGACATTTCCATATGCTCAGCTGTAACCTAAACCTTACGCGTTCACTAAACTTAACCCCACCCCTAACACTAACCATAACGCCAACCCTACCAATTACCCTAACCCGTACCCTATTCCTAACCTGTAAACCCACACTAACCCCTGCCCTAACACGTACCCTGACCCTAACACTTTTCCGTAACCTCACCTGTACCCTACACCTTACCGTTCGCTAACCCTAACCCTAGCCCTAAGCCTAGACCAAACCCCAACCGTACACCTTACCCTAACCCGTATGCTAATCCTAAGCCATACACTAACACTGACACGTGTCCTAACACATACACTAACCCTAACACTTTTCTGTACCATCACCTGTACCCTAAACCTGACATTTCGCTAACCCTAACCCTAGCCATAAAGCTAACCCTAACCCCAACCCTAAACCTTACCCAAACCATACCCTAATCCTAACCAGTATACTAATACTAAGCCATGTCCTGACACGTACCTTAACCCTAACCCTAACCCTAACCCTCACCTGTACCCTAAACCTTACCCATTCGCTAACCCTATCCCTAGCCCTAGCCCTAGCCCTAACACTAACCCCAACCCTACCCCTTACCCTAACCCATACCCTAATCCCAACCCATAAACTAACATTAACCCATGCCCTAACACGTACCCTGACCCTAACACTTTTCCGTATCCTCTCCTGTACCCTAAATCTTACCGTTCGCTAACCCTAACCGTAGCCCTAAACATAACTCTCACACCAACCTCACAGCATACCCTAACCCGTACACTAAACTTAACCCGTACAAAAAAAAACTAACCCATGCCCTCACATGTACTTTGATGGTAACACGTTTCCGTACGCTCCCATGTACCGTAAACCATACCCGTTTGCTAACTCTAACCCTAACCATAACAACAACCCTACCCATTTCCCTAACCTGTACCCTAATCCTTACCCGTACACTAACACTAATCCATGCCCTAACACGTACCCTGACCCTAACACTTTTCCATACCCACTCCTGTACCCTAAATCTTACCATTCACTAACCCTAACCCTATGTCTAAACCTAACCCTAACCCCAACCCTACACCTAACCCTAACACGTACCCTAATCCGAATCCGTACACTAACACTAACCTGTGCCCTAACATGAACCCTGACCCTAACTCGTTTCCATAAGCTCACCTGTACCCTAAATGTTACCTATTCGCTAACCCTAACCCCAACCCTACACCTAAACATAACCTCAACCCTACACCTTTCCCTAACCCATACCCTAATCCTAACCCGTACACGAACACTAACCCGTGCCCTAACACGTACGCTGACCCCAACACTTTTCCGTATCCTCTCCAGTATCCTAAATCTTACCGTTCGCTAAACCTAGCCCTTTCCCTAAACATAACGGTAACACCAACCTTGCACCGTATCCTAACCCATACACTAATCTTACCCCGTACACCAAAATGAAGCAATGCCCTCACATGTACTTTGACACTAACACGTTTCCGTACCCTCCTGTGTACCGTAAACCTTACCTGTTCGCTAACACTAACCCTAGGTCTAAGCCTAACACTATCCACAACCCTACACAAAATCCTAACCCGTACCCTAATCCTAATCCGTACAATAATACTAACCTGTGCCCTAACACCAAGCCTGACCCTAACTCGTTTCCATATGCTTACCTGTACCCTGAATATTACCTATTCGCTAACCCTAACCCTAACCATAAACCTAACCATAACCCCAAACCTACACCTTACCCTAATCCGTATTGTAATCCTAACCCGTACCCTAATACTAATCCGTGCCCTGACACATACATGGACCATAACACTTTTCTGTAACCTCACCTGCACCCTAAACCTTACATTTCGCCATCACTAACCCTAGCCCTAAAGCTAAATCTAACTCCAACCCTACACCTTACCCTTACACGTACACTAATCTTAACCCGTACACTAACACTGACCCATTCCCGCAAATGTATTTTGACCCTAAAACATTTCCGTACCCTCCCCTGTAACCTAAACCTTACCCGGTCGCTAACCCTAACCCTAGCTCTAAATCTAACCCTAACGCCAACCCTACATCTTACCCTAACCCATACCCTAATCCTAAACCGTACACTAACACTAACCAGTGCCCTGAAACGTACCCTGACCCTAACACTTTTCCATACCCTCACCTGCACGCTAAACGTAATCATTAGGTAACACTAAGTGTAGACTTAAACCTAACCCTAACACCAACCCTACTCCCTATTCTAACCCGTACCCTATATTTAACCCCTACACTAACACTAACCCATGCCCTCACACGTACTTTGACACTAAAACGTCTCCATACATTCACATGTACCATAAGCCTTAACCGTTCACTAAAACTATCCCTAACCCTAACGCCAACCCTAACCATTACCCTAACCCATACCCTAATCCTAACCATACATTAACACTAACACGTTTCCTAACACATAACCTGACCCAAACGCTTTTCCGTACCCTCAACTGTACCCTAAATCTTACCCGTTCACTAACCCTAAGCCTAGCCCTAAACCTAACCCTAACCCCAACCCCACACCTTACCCTAAACTGTACGCTAATCCTGACACGTACACTAACACTAACAGGTGTCCTAACACATACCCTGACTCTAAAAGTTTTCCGTACCCTCACCTGTACCCTAAATCTTACTGGTTCACTAACCGTAACCCTAGCCCTAAACATAACGCTAACACCAACCCTACACCATACCCTAACTTGTACACTAATCTTGACCCGTACACCAAAATTATGCAATGCCATCACATGTACTTTGACACTAACACGTTTCTGTACACTAGTGTACCATAAAACTTACCTGTTCGCTAACTCTAACCCTAGCCCTAAACTTAACCCTAATGCCAACCCTACACATTACCCTAACACGTAACCTAATCCTAACCCATACACTAACACTACACGTGCCCTAACAAGTACCCTGACTGTAACAGTTTTCCGTACACTCACCTGTACCCTAAACCATACCGTTTGCTATCCTTAACCCTAGACCTAAACGTAAAGCTAACCCCATCCCTAAACCTTACCCTAACGCGTACCCAATCCTAACAAGTACACTAACACTAATCCGTGCCTTAACACTTACCCTAACCCTAACGCTTTTCCATACCCACACCTGAACCCTAAACCTTACCATTCACTAACCCTAACCCTAGGTCTAAACCTAACCCTAAACCCAACCCCAACCCTACACCTAACCCTAACATGTACCCTAATCCTAATCCTTACACTAACACTAAGCTGTGCCCTAACACGAACCCTGACCCTAACGTGTTTCCATACGCTCACCTGTACTCTAATGTTACCTATTCGCTAACCCTAACACTAGCCCTAAACCTAAACCAAACCCCAACCCTACACCTTACCCTAACCCATACCCTAATCATAACCCATACACTAACACTAACTCGTGCCCTAACACCTACCCTAACCCTACCCCTAACCCTAACCCTAACACTAACCCTAACACTAACCCTAAACTTTACCATTTGTTAACCATAACCCTAGCCCCAAACCTAAACCTAACTACAACCCTACTCCTTACCCTAACACGTACACTAATCTTAACCCGTACACTAACACTAACCCAATACCGCACATGTACTTTGACAATAAGACATTTCCGTATGCTCAGCTGTAACCTAAACCTTACCCGTTCACTAAACTTAACCCTACCCCTAACACTAACCATAACGCCAACCCTACCAATTACCCTAACCCGTACCCTATTCCTAACCTGTAAACCCACACTAACCCCTGCCCTAACACGTACCCTGACGCTAACACTTTTCCGTAACCTCACCTGTACCCTACACCTTACCGTTCGCTAACCCTAACCCTAGCCCTAAGCCTAGACCAAACCCCAACCGTACACCTTACCCTAACCCGTATGCTAATCCTAAGCCATACACTAACACTGACACGTGTCCTAACACATACACTAACCCTAACACTTTTCTCTACCATCACCTGTACCCTAAACCTGACATTTCGCTAACCCTAACCCTAGCCATAAAGCTAACCCTAACCCCAACCCTAAACCTTACCCAAACCATACCCTAATCCTAACCAGTATACTAATACTAAGCCATGTCCTGACACGTACCTTAACCCTAACCCTAACCCTAACCCTCACCTGTACCCTAAACCTTACCCATTCGCTAACCCTATCCCTAGCCCTAGCCCTAGCCCTAACACTAACCCCAACCCTACCCCTTACCCTAACACATACCCTAATCCCAACCCATAAACTAAGATTAACCAATGCCCTAACACGTACCCTGACCCTAACCCTTTTCCGTATCCTCTCCTGTACCCTAAATCTTACCGTTCGCTAACCCTAACCGTAGCCCTAAACATAACTCTCACACCAACCTCACAGCATACCCTAACCCGTACACTAAACTTAACCCGTACAAAAAAAACTAACCCATGCCCTCACATGTACTTTGATGGTAACACGTTTCCGTACGCTCCCATGTACCGTAAACCATACCCGTTTGCTAACTCTAACCCTAACCATAACAACAACCCTACCCATTTCCCTAACCTGTACCCTAATCCTTACCCGTACACTAACACTAATCCATGCCCTAACACGTACCCTGACCCTAACACTTTTCCATACCCACTCCTGTACCCTAAATCTTACCATTCACTAACCCTAACCCTATGTCTAAACCTAACCCTAACCCCAACCCTACACCTAACCCTAACACGTACCCTAATCCGAATCCGTACACTAACACTAACCTGTGCCCTAACATGAACCCTGACCCTAACTCGTTTCCATAAGCTCACCTGTACCCTAAATGTTACCTATTCGCTAACCCTAACCCCAACCCTACACCTAAACATAACCTCAACCCTACACCTTTCCCTAACCCATACCCTAATCCTAACCCGTACACGAACACTAACCCGTGCCCTAACACGTACCCTGACCCCAACACTTTTCCGTATCCTCTCCAGTATCCTAAATCTTACCGTTCGCTAAACCTAGCCCTTTCCCTAAACATAACGGTAACACCAACCTTGCACCGTATCCTAACCCATACACTAATCTTACCCCGTACACCAAAATGAAGCAATGCCCTCACATGTACTTTGACACTAACACGTTTCCGTACCCTCCTGTGTACCGTAAACCTTACCTGTTCGCTAACACTAACCCTAGGTCTAAGCCTAACACTATCCACAACCCTACACAAAATCCTAACCCGTACCCTAATCCTAATCCGTACAATAACACTAACCTGTGCCCTAACACCAAGCCTGACCCTAACTCGTTTCAATATGCTTACCTGTACCCTGAATATTACCTATTCGCTAACCCTAACCCTAACCCTTAACCTAACCATAACCCCAAACCTACACCTTACCCTAATCCGTATTGTAATCCTAACCCGTACCCTAATACTAATCCGTGCCCTGACACATACATGGACCATAACACTTTTCTGTAACCTCACCTGCACCCTAAACCTTACATTTCGCCAACACTAACCCTAGCCCTAAAGCTAAATCTAACTCCAACCCTACACCTTACCCTTACACGTACACTAATCTTAACCCGTACACTAACACTGACCCATTCCCGCAAATGTATTTTGACCCTAAAACATTTCCGTACCCTCCCCTGTAACCTAAACCTTACCCGGTCGCTAACCCTAACCCTAGCTCTAAATCTAACCCTAACGCCAACCCTACATCTTACCCTAACCCATACCCTAATCCTAAACCGTACACTAACACTAACCAGTGCCCTGAAACGTACCCTGACCCTAACACTTTTCCATACCATCACCTGCACGCTAAACGTAATCATTAGGTAACACTAAGTGTAGACTTAAACCTAACCCTAACACCAACCCTACTCCCTATTCTAACCCGTACCCTATATTTAACCCCTACACTAACACTAACCCATGCCCTCACACGTACTTTGACACTAAAACGTCTCCATACATTCACATGTACCATAAGCCTTAACCGTTCACTAAACCTATCCCTAACCCTAACGCCAACCCTAACCATTACCCTAACCCATACCCTAATCCTAACCATACATTAACACTAACACGTTTCCTAACACATAACCTGACCCAAACGCTTTTCCGTACCCTCAACTGTACCCTAAAACTTACCCGTTCACTAACCCTAAGCCTAGCCCTAAACCTAACCCTAACCCCAACCCCACACCTTACCCTAAACTGTACGCTAATCCTGACACGTACACTAACACTAACAGGTGTCCTAACACATACCCTGACTCTAAAAGTTTTCCGTACCCTCACCTGTACCCTAAATCTTACTGGTTCACTAACCGTAACCCTAGCCCTAAACATAACGCTAACACCAACCCTACACCATACCCTAACTTGTACACTAATCTTGACCCGTACAACAAAATTATGCAATGCCATCACATGTACTTTGACACTAACACGTTTCTGTACACTAGTGTACCATAAAACTTACCTGTTCGCTAACTCTAACCCTAGCCCTAAACTTAACCCTAACGCCAACCCTACACATTACCCTAACACGTAACCTAATCCTAACCCATACACTAACACTACACGTGCCCTAACAAGTACCCTGACTGTAACAGTTTTCCGTACACTCACCTGTACCCTAAACCATACCGTTTGCTATCCTTAACCCTAGACCTAAACGTAAAGCTAACCCCATCCCTAAACCTTACCCTAACGCGTACCCAATCCTAACAAGTACACTAACACTAATCCGTGCCTTAACACTTACCCTGACCCTAACGCTTTTCCATACCCACACCTGAACCCTAAACCTTACCATTCACTAACCCTAACCCTAGGTCTAAACCTAACCCTAAACCCAACCCCAACCCTACACCTAACCCTAACATGTACCCTAATCCTAATCCTTAAACTAACACTAAGCTGTGCCCTAACACGAACCCTGACGCTAACGCGTTTCCATACGCTCACCTGTACTCTAATGTTACCTATTCGCTAACCCTAACACTAGCCCTAAACCTAAACCAAACCCCAACCCTACACCTTACCCTAACCCATACCCTAATCATAACCCATACACTAACACTAACTCGTGCCCTAACACCTACCCTAACCCTACCCCTAACCCTAACCCTAACACTAACCCTAACACTAACCCTAAACTTTACCATTTGTTAACCATAACCCTAGCCCCAAACCTAAACCTAACTACAACCCTACTCCTTACCCTAACACGTACACTAATCTTAACCCGTACACTAACACTAACCCAATACCGCACATGTACTTTGACAATAAGACATTTCCGTATGCTCAGCTGTAACCTAAACCTTACCCGTTCACTAAACTTAACCCTACCCCTAAGAACTAACCATAACGCCAACCCTACCAATTACCCTAACCCGTACCCTAATCCTAACCTGTAAACCCACACTAACCCCTGCCCTAACACGTACCCTGACCCTAACACTTTTCCGTAACCTCACCTCTACCCTACACCTTACCGTTCGCTAACCCTAACCCTAGCCCTAAGCCTAGACCAAACCCCAACCGTACACCTTACCCTAACCCGTATGCTAATCCTAAGCCATACACTAACACTGACACGTGTCCTAACACATACACTAACCCTAACACTTTTCTCTACCATCACCTGTACCCTAAACCTGACATTTCGCTAACCCTAACCCTAGCCATAAAGCTAACCCTAACCCCAACCCTAAACCTTACCCAAACCGTACCCTAATCCTAACCAGTATACTAATACTAAGCCATGTCCTGACATGTACCCTGACCCTAACACTTTTCCGTACCCTCACCTGTACCCTAAACCTTACCCATTCGCTAACCCTATACCTAGCCCTAGCCCTAGCCCTAACACTAACCCCAACCCTACACCTTACCCTAACCCGTACCCTAATGCCAACCCATACACTAACATTAACCCATGCCCTAACACGTACCCTGACCCTAACCCTTTTCCGTATCCTCTCCTGTACCCTAAATCTTACCGTTCGCTAACCCTAACCCTAGCCCTAAACATAACTCTCACACCAACCTCACAGCATACCCTAACCCGTACACTAAACTTAACCCGTACAAAAAAAACTAACCCATGCCCTCACATGTACTTTGATGGTAACACGTTTCCGTACGCTCCCATGTACCGTAAACCATACCCGTTTGCTAACTCTAACCCTAACCATAACAACAACCCTACCCATTTCCCTAACCTGTACCCTAATCCTTACCCGTACACTAACACTAATCCATGCCCTAACACGTACCCTGACCCTAACACTTTTCCATACCCACTCCTGTACCCTAAATCTTACCATTCACTAACCCTAACCCTATGTCTAAACCTAACACTAACCCCAACCCTACACCTAACCCTAACACGTACCCTAATCCGAATCCGTACACTAACACTAACCTGTGCCCTAACATGAACCCTGACCCTAACTCGTTTCCATAAGCTCACCTGTACCCTAAATGTTACCTATTCGCTAACCCTAACCCCAACCCTACACCTAAACATAACCCCAACCCTACACCTTTCCCTAACCCATACCCTAATCCTAACCCGTACACGAACACTAACCCGTGCCCTAACACGTACCCTGACCCCAACACTTTTCCGTATCCTCTCCAGTACCCTAAATGTTACCGTTCGCTAAACCTAGCCCTTTCCCTAAACATAACGGTAACACCAACCTTGCACCGTATCCTAACCCATACACTAATCTTACCCCGTACACCAAAATGAAGCAATGCCCTCACATGTACTTTGACACTAACACGTTTCCGTACCCTCCTGTGTACCGTAAACCTTACCTGTTCGCTAACACTAACCCTAGGTCTAAGCCTAACACTATCCACAACCCTACACAAAATCCTAACCCGTACCCTAATCCTAATCCGTACAATAACACTAACCTGTGCCCTAACACCAAGCCTGACCCTAACTCGTTTCCATATGCTTACCTGTACCCTGAATATTACCTATTCGCTAACCCTAACCCTAACCCTAAACCTAACCCTAACCCCAAACCTACACCTTACCCTAATCCGTATTGTAATCCTAACCCGTACCCTAATACTAATCCGTGCCCTGACACATACATGGACCATAACACTTTTCTGTAACCTCACCTGCACCCTAAACCTTACATTTCGCCAACACTAACCCTAGCCCTAAAGCTAAATCTAACTCCAACCCTACACCTTACCCTTACACGTACACTAATCTTAACCCGTACACTAACACTGACCCATTCCCGCAAATGTATTTTGACCCTAAAACATTTCCGTACCCTCCCCTGTAACCTAAACCTTACCCGGTCGCTAACCCTAACCCTAGCTCTAAATCTAACCCTAACGCCAACCCTACATCTTACCCTAACCCATACCCTAATCCTAAACCGTACACTAACACTAAACAGTGCCCTGAAACGTACCCTGACCCTAACACTTTTCCATACCATCACCTGCACGCTAAACGTAATCATTAGGTAACACTAAGTGTAGACTTAAACCTAACCCTAACACCAACCCTACTCCCTATTCTAACCCGTACCCTATATTTAACCCCTACACTAACACTAACCCATGCCCTCACACGTACTTTGACACTAAAACGTCTCCATACATTCACATGTACCATAAGCCTTAACCGTTCACTAAACCTATCCCTAACCCTAACGCCAACCCTAACCATTACCCTAACCCATACCCTAATCCTAACCATACATTAACACTAACACGTTTCCTAACACATAACCTGACCCAAACGCTTTTCCGTACCCTCAACTGTACCCTAAAACTTACCCGTTCACTAACCCTAAGCCTAGCCCTAAACCTAACCCTAACCCCAACCCCACACCTTACCCTAAACTGTACGCTAATCCTGACACGTACACTAACACTAACAGGTGTCCTAACACATACCCTGACTCTAAAAGTTTTCCGTACCCTCACCTGTACCCTAAATCTTACTGGTTCACTAACCGTAACCCTAGCCCTAAACATAACGCTAACACCAACCCTACACCATACCCTAACTTGTACACTAATCTTGACCCGTACACCAAAATTATGCAATGCCATCACATGTACTTTGACACTAACACGTTTCTGTACACTAGTGTACCATAAAACTTACCTGTTCGCTAACTCTAACCCTAGCCCTAAACTTAACCCTAACGCCAACCCTACACATTACCCTAACACGTAACCTAATCCTAACCCATACACTAACACTACACGTGCCCTAACAAGTACCCTGACTGTAACAGTTTTCCGTACACTCACCTGTACCCTAAACCATACCGTTTGCTATCCTTAACCCTAGACCTAAACGTAAAGCTAACCCCATCCCTAAACCTTACCCTAACGCGTACCCAATCCTAACAAGTACACTAACACTAATCCGTGCCTTAACACTTACCCTGACCCTAACGCTTTTCCATACCCACACCTGAACCCTAAACCTTACCATTCACTAACCCTAACCCTAGGTCTAAACCTAACCCTAAACCCAACCCCAACCCTACACCTAACCCTAACATGTACCCTAATCCTAATCCTTAAACTAACACTAAGCTGTGCCCTAACACGAACCCTGACGCTAACGCGTTTCCATACGCTCACCTGTACTCTAATGTTACCTATTCGCTAACCCTCACACTAGCCCTAAACCTAAACCAAACCCCAACCCTACACCTTACCCTAACCCATACCCTAATCATAACCCATACACTAACACTAACTCGTGCCCTAACACCTACCCTAACCCTACCCCTAACCCTAACCCTAACACTAACCCTAACACTAACCCTAAACTTTACCATTTGTTAACCATAACCCTAGCCCCAAACCTAAACCTAACTACAACCCTACTCCTTACCCTAACACGTACACTAATCTTAACCCGTACACTAACACTAACCCAATACCGCACATGTACTTTGACAATAAGACATTTCCGTATGCTCAGCTGTAACCTAAACCTTACCCGTTCACTAAACTTAACCCTACCCCTAAGAACTAACCATAACGCCAACCCTACCAATTACCCTAACCCGTACCCTAATCCTAACCTGTAAACCCACACTAACCCCTGCCCTAACACGTACCCTGACCCTAACACTTTTCCGTAACCTCACCTCTACCCTACACCTTACCGTTAGCTAACCCTAACCCTAGCCCTAAGCCTAGACCAAACCCCAACCGTACACCTTACCCTAACCCGTATGCTAATCCTAAGCCATACACTAACACTGACACGTGTCCTAACACATACACTAACCCTAACACTTTTCTCTACCATCACCTGTACCCTAAACCTGACATTTCGCTAACCCTAACCTTAGCCATAAAGCTAACCCTAACCCCAACCCTAAACCTTACCCAAACCGTACCCTAATCCTAACCAGTATACTAATACTAAGCCATGTCCTGACATGTACCCTGACCCTAACACTTTTCCGTACCCTCACCTGTACCCTAAACCTTACCCATTCGCTAACCCTATCCCTAGCCCTAGCCCTAGCCCTAACACTAACCCCAACCCTACCCCTTACCCTAACCCGTACCCTAATCCCAACCCATACACTAACATTAACCCATGCCCTAACACGTACCCTGACCCTAACCCTTTTCCGTATCCTCTCCTGTACCCTAAATCTTACCGTTCGCTAACCCTAACCCTAGCCCTAAACATAACTCTCACACCAACCTCACAGCATACCCTAACCCGTACACTAAACTTAACCCGTACAAAAAAAACTAACCCATGCCCTCACATGTACTTTGATGGTAACACGTTTCCGTACGCTCCCATGTACCGTAAACCATACCCGTTTGCTAACTCTAACCCTAACCATAACAACAACCCTACCCATTTCCCTAACCTGTACCCTAATCCTTACCCGTACACTAACACTAATCCATGCCCTAACACGTACCCTGACCCTAACACTTTTCCATACCCACTCCTGTACCCTAAATCTTACCATTCACTAACCCTAACCCTATGTCTAAACCTAACCCTAACCCCAACCCTACACCTAACCCTAACACGTACCCTAATCCGAATCCGTACACTAACACTAACCTGTGCCCTAACATGAACCCTGACCCTAACTCGTTTCCATAAGCTCACCTGTACCCTAAATGTTACCTATTCGCTAACCCTAACCCCAACCCTACACCTAAACATAACCCCAACCCTACACCTTTCCCTAACCCATACCCTAATCCTTACCCGTACACGAACACTAACCCGTGCCCTAACACGTACCCTGACCCCAACACTTTTCCGTATCCTCTCCAGTACCCTAAATGTTACCGTTCACTAAACCTAGCCCTTTCCCTAAACATAACGGTAACACCCACCTTGCACCGTATCCTAACCCATACACTAATCTTACCCCGTACACCAAAATGAAGCAATGCCCTCACATGTACTTTGACACTAACACGTTTCCGTAGCCTCCTGTGTACCGTAAACCTTACCTGTTCGCTAACACTAACCCTAGGTCTAAGGCTAACACTATCCACAACCCTACACAAAATCCTAACCCGTACCCTAATCCTAATCCGTACAATAACACTAACCTGTGCCCTAACACCAAGCCTGACCCTAACTCGTTTCCATATGCTTACCTGTACCCTGAATATTACCTATTCGCTAACCCTAACCCTAACCCTAACCCCAATCCTACACCTTACCCTAATCCGTACTGTAATCCTAACCCGTACCCTAATACTAATCCGTGCCCTGACACATACATGGACCATAACACTTTTCTGTAACCTCACCTGCACCCTAAACCTTACATTTCGCCAACACTAACCCTAGCCCTAAAGCTAAATCTAACTCCAACCCTACACCTTACCCTAACACGTACACTAATCTTAACCCGTACACTAACACTGACCCATTCCCGCAAATGTATTTTGACCCTAAAACATTTCCGTACCCTCCCCTGTAACCTAAACCTTACCCGGTCGCTAACCCTAACCCTAGCTCTAAATCTAACCCTAACGCCAACCCTACATCTTACCCTAACCCATACCCTAATCCTAAACCGTACACTAACACTAACCAGTGCCCTGAAACGTACCCTGACCCTAACACTTTTCCATACCCTCACCTGCATGCTAAACGTAATCATTAGGTAACACTAAGTGTAGACTTAAACCTAAGCCTAACACCAACCCTACTCCCTCTTCTAACCCGTACCCTATATTTAACCCCTACACTAACACTAACCCATGCCCTCACACGTACTTTGACACTAAAACGTCTCCATACATTCACATGTACCATAAGCCTTAACCGTTCACTAAACCTATCCCTAACCCTAACGCCAACCCTAACCATTACCCTAACCCATACCCTAATCCTAACCATACATTAACACTAACACGTTTCCTAACACATAACCTGACCCAAACGCTTTTCCGTACCCTCAACTGTACCCTAAAACTTACCCGTTCACTAACCCTAAGCCTAGCCCTAAACCTAACCCTAACCCCAACCCCACACCTTACCCTAAACTGTACGCTAATCCTGACACGTACACTAACACTAACAGGTGTCCTAACACATACCCTGACTCTAAAAGTTTTCCGTACCCTCACCTGTACCCTAAACCTTACTGGTTCACTATCCGTAACCCTAGCCCTAAACATAATGCTAACACCAACCCTACACCATACCCTAACCTGTACACTAATCTTGACCCGTACACCGAAATTATGCAATGCCATCACATGTACTTTGACACTAACACGTTTCTGTACACTAGTGTACCATAAAACTTACCTGTTCGCTAACTCTAACCCTAGCCCTAAACTTAACCCTAACGCCAACCCTACACATTACCCTAACACGTAACCTAATCCTAACCCATACACTAACACTACACGTGCCCTAACAAGTACCCTGACTGTAACAGTTTTCCGTACACTCACCTGTACCCTAAACCATACCGTTTGCTATCCTTAACCCTAGACCTAAACGTAAGGCTAACCCCATCCCTAAACCTTACCCTAACGCGTACCCAATCCTAACAAGTACACTAACACTAATCCGTGCCTTAACACTTACCCTGACCCTAACGCTTTTCCATACCCACACCTGAACCCTAAACCTTACCATTCACTAACCCTAACCCTAGGTCTAAACCTAACCCTAAACCCAACCCCAACCCTACACCTAACCCTAACATGTACCCTAATCCTAATCCTTAAACTAACACTAAGCTGTGCCCTAACACGAACCCTGACCCTAACGCGTTTCCATACGCTCACCTGTACTCTAATGTTACCTATTCGCTAACCCTAACACTAGCCCTAAACCTAAACCTAACCACAACCCTACACCTTACCCTAACCCATACCCTAATAATAACCCATACACTAACACTAACTCGTGCCCTAACACCTACCCTAACCCTACCCCTAACCCTAACCCTAACACTAACCCTAACACTAACCCTAAACTTTACCATTTGTTAACCATAACCCTAGTCCCAAACCTAAACCTAACTACAACCCTACTCCTTACCCTAACATGTACACTAATCTTAACCCGTAAACTAACACTAACCCAATACCGCACATGTACTTTGACAATAAGACATTTCCGTATGCTCAGCTGTAACCTAAACCTTACCCGTTCACTAAACTTAACCCTACCCCTAACACTAACCATAACGCCAACCCTACCAATTACCCTAACCCGTACCCTAATCCTAACCTGTAAACCCACACTAACCCCTGCCCTAACACGTACCCTGACCCTAACAATTTTCCGTAACCTCACCTGTACCCTACACCTTACCGTTCGCGAACCCTAACCCTAGGCCTAAGCCTAGACCAAACCCCAACCGTACACCTTACCCTAACCCGTATGCTAATCCTAAGCCATACACTAACACTGACACGTGTCGTAACACATACACTAACCCTAACACTTTTCTGTACCATCACCTGTACCCTAAACCTGACATTTCGCTAACCCTAACCCTAGCCATAAAGCTAAACCTAAACCCAACCCTAAACCTTACCCAAACCGTACCCTAATCCTAACCAGTATACTAATACTAAGCCATGTCCTGACACGTACCCTGACCCTAACACTTTTCCGTACCCTCATCTGTACCCTAAACCTTACCCATTCGCTAACCCTATCCCTATCCCTAGCCCTAGCCCTAACACTAACCCCAACCCTACCCCTTACCCTAACCCGTACCCTAATCCCAACCCATACACTAACATTAACGCATGCCCTAACACGTACCCTGACCCTAACACTTTTCCGTATCCTCTCCTGTACCTTAAATCTTACCGTTTGCTAACCCTAACCCTAGCCCTAAACATAACTCTCACACCAACCTCACAGCATACCCTAACCCGTACACTAAACTTAACCCGTACAAAAAAAACTAACCCATGCCCTCACATGTACTTTGATGGCAACACGTTTCTGTACGCTCCCATGTACCGTAAACCATACCCGTTTGCTAACTCTAACCCTAACCATAACAACAACCCTACCCATTTCCCTAACCTGTACCCTAATCCTTACCCGTACACTAACACTAATCCATGCCCTAACACGTACCCTGACCCTAACACTTTTCCATACCCACTCCTGTACCCTAAATCTTACCATTCACTAACCCTAACCCTATGTCTAAACCTAACCCTAACCCCAACCCTACACCTAACCCTAACACGTACCCTAATCCGAATCCGTACACTAACACTAACCTGTGCCCTAACATGAACCCTGACCCTAACTCGTTTCCATAAGCTCACCTGTACCCTAAATGTTACCTATTCGCTAACCCTAACCCCAACCCTACACCTAAACATAACCCCAACCCTACACCTTTCCCTAACCCATACCCTAATCCTAAACCGTACACTAACACTAACCCGTGCCCTAACACGTACCCTGACCCTAACACTTTTCCGTATCCTCTCCAGTACCCTAAATCTTACCGTTCGCTAAACCTAGCCCTTTCCCTAAACATAACGGTAACACCCACCTTGCACCATATCCTAACCCATACACTAATCTTACCCCGTACACCAAAATGAAGCAATGCCCTCACATGTACTTTGACACTAACACGTTTCCGTACCCTCCTGTGTACCGTAAACCTTACCTGTTCGCTAACACTAACCCTAGGTCTAAGCCTAACACTATCCACAACCCTACACAAAATCCTAACCCGTACCCTAATCCTAATCCGTACAATAACACTAACCTGTGCCCTAACACCAAGCCTGACCCTAACTCGTTTCCATATGCTTACCTGTACCCTGAATATTACCTATTCGCTAACCCTAACCCTAACCCTAACCCCAATCCTACACCTTACCCTAATCCGTACTGTAATCCTAACCCGTACCCTAATACTAATCCGTGCCCTGACACATACATGGACCATAACACTTTTCTGTAACCTCACCTGCACCCTAAACCTTACATTTCGCCAACACTAACCCTAGCCCTAAAGCTAAATCTAACTCCAACCCTACACCTTACCCTAACACGTACACTAATCTTAACCCGTACACTAACACTGACCCATTCCCGCAAATGTATTTTGACCCTAAAACTTTTCCCTCCCCTCCCCTGTAACCTAAACCTTACCCGGTCGCTAACCCTAACCCTAGCTCTAAATCTAACCCTAACGCCAACCCTACATCTTACCCTAACCCATACCCTAATCCTAAACCGTACACTAACACTAACCAGTGCCCTGAAACGTACCCTGACCCTAACACTTTTCCATACCCTCACCTGCACGCTAAACGTAATCATTAGGTAACACTAAGTGTAGACTTAAACCTAACCCTAACACCAACCCTACTCCCTATTCTAACCCGTACCCTATATTTAACCCCTACACTAACACTAACCCATGCCCTCACACGTACTTTGACACTAAAACGTCTCCATACATTCACATGTACCATGAGCCTTAACCGTTCACTAAAACTATCCCTAACCCTAACGCCAACCCTAACCATTACCCTAACCCATACCCTAATCCTAACCATACATTAACACTAACACGTTTCCTAACACATAACCTGACCCAAATGGTTTTCCGTACCCTCAACTGTACCCTAAAACTTACCCGTTCACTAACCCTAAGCCTAGCACTAAACCTAACCCTAACCCCAACCCCACACCTTACCCTAAACTGTACGCTAATCCTGACACGTACACTAACACTAACAGGTGTCCTAACACATACCCTGACTCTAAAAGTTTTCCGTACCCTCACCTGTACCCTAAACCTTACTGGTTCACTATCCGTAACCTTAGCCCTAAACATAATGCTAACACCAACCCTACACCATACCCTAACCTGTACACTAATCTTGACCCGTACACCGAAATTATGCAATGCCATCACATGTACTTTGACACTAACACGTTTCTGTACACTAGTGTACCATAAAACTTACCTGTTCGCTAACTCTAACCCTAGCCCTAAACTTAACCCTAACGCCAACCCTACACATTACCCTAACACGTAACCTAATCCTAACCTATACACTAACACTACACGTGCCCTAACAAGTACCCTGACTGTAACAGTTTTCCGTACACTCACCTGTACCCTAAACCATACCGTTTGCTATCCTTAACCCTAGATCTAAACGTAAGGCTAACCCCATCCCTAAACCTTACCCTAACGCGTACCCAATCCTAACAAGTACACTAACACTAATCCGTGCCTTAACACTTACCCTGACCCTAACGCTTTTCCATACCCACACCTGAACCCTAAACCTTACCATTCACTAACCCTAACCCTAGGTCTAAACCTAACCCTAAACCCAACCCCAACCCTACACCTAACCCTAACATGTACCCTAATCCTAATCCTTAAACTAACACTAAGCTGTGCCCTAACACGAACCCTGACCCTAACGCGTTTCCATACGCTCACCTGTACTCTAATGTTACCTATTCGCTAACCCTAACACTAGCCCTAAACCTAAACCTAACCCCAACCCTACACCTTACCCTAACCCATACCCTAATCATAACCCATACACTAACACTAACTCGTGCCCTAACACCTACCCTAACCCTACCCCTAACCCTAACCCTAACACTAACCCTAACACTAACCCTAAACTTTACCATTTGTTAACCATAACCCTAGCCCCAAACCTAAACCTAACTACAACCCTACTCCTTACCCTAACACGTACACTAATCTTAACCCGTACACTAACACTAACCCAATACCGCACATGTACTTTGACAATAAGACATTTCCGTATGCTCAGCTGTAACCTAAACCTTACCCGTTCACTAAACTTAACCCTACCCCTAACACTAACCATAACGCCAACCCTACCAATTACCCTAACCCGTACCCTAATCCTAACCTGTAAACCCACACTAACCCCTGCCCTAACACGTACCCTGACCCTAACACTTTTCCGTAACCTCACCTGTACCCTACACCTTACCGTTCGCTAACCCTAACCCTAGCCCTAAGCCTAGACCAAACCCCAACCGTACACCTTACCCTAACCCGTATGCTAATCCTAAGCCATACACTAACACTGACACGTGTCCTAACACATACACTAACCCTAACACTTTTCTCTACCATCACCTGTACCCTAAACCTGACATTTCGCTAACCCTAACCCTAGCCATAAAGCTAACCCTAACCCCAACCCTAAACCTTACCCAAACCATACCCTAATCCTAACCAGTATACTAATACTAAGCCATGTCCTGACACGTACCCTGACCCTAACACTTTTCCGTACCCTCACCTGTACCCTAAACCTTACCCATTCGCTAACCCTATCCCTAGCCCTAGCCCTAGCCCTAACACTAACCCCAACCCTACACCTTACCCTAACCCGTACCCTAATCCCAACCCATACACTAACATTAACCCATGCCCTAACACGTACCCTGACCCTAACCCTTTTCCGTATCCTCTCCTGTACCCTAAATCTTACCGTTCGCTAACCCTAACCCTAGCCCTAAACATAACTCTCACACCAACCTCACAGCATACCCTAACCCGTACACTAAACTTAACCCGTACAAAACAAACTAACCCATGCCCTCACATGTACTTTGATGGTAACACGTTTCCGTACGCTCCCATGTACCGTAAACCATACACGTTTGCTAACTCTAACCCTAACCATAACAACAACCCTACCCATTTCCCTAACCTGTACCCTAATCCTTACCCGTACACTAACACTAATCCATGCCCTAACACGTACCCTGACCCTAACACTTTTCCATACCCACTCCTGTACCCTAAATCTTACCATTCACTAACCCTAACCCTATGTCTAAACCTAACCCTAACCCCAACCCTACACCTAACCCTAACACGTACCCTAATCCGAATCCGTACACTAACACTAACCTGTGCCCTAACATGAACCCTGACCCTAACTCGTTTCCATAAGCTCACCTGTACCCTAAATGTTACCTATTCGCTAACCCTAACCCCAACCCTACACCTAAACATAACCCCAACCCTACACCTTTCCCTAACCCATACCCTAATCCTAACCCGTACACGAACACTAACCCGTGCCCTAACACGTACCCTGACCCCAACACTTTTCCGTATCCTCTCCAGTACCCTAAATCTTACCGTTCGCTAAACCTAGGCCTTTCCCTAAACATAACGGTAACACCAACCTTGCACCGTATCCTAACCCATACACTAATCTTACCCCGTACACCAAAATGAAGCAATGCCCTCACATGTACTTTGACACTAACACGTTTCCGTAGCCTCCTGTGTTCCGTAAACCTTACCTGTTCGCTAACACTAACCCTAGGTCTAAGCCTAACACTATCCACAACCCTACACAAAATCCTAACCCGTACCCTAATCCTAATCCGTACAATAACACTAACCTGTGCCCTAACACCAAGCCTGACCCTAACTCGTTTCCATATGCTTACCTGTACCCTGAATATTACCTATTCGCTAATTCTAACCCTAACCCTAAACCTAACCATAACCCCAATCCTACACCTTACCCTAATCCGTACTGTAATCCTAACCCGTACCCTAATACTAATCCATGCCCTGACACATACATGGACCATAACACTTTTCTGTAACCTCACCTGCACCCTAAACCTTACATTTCGCCAACACTAACCCTAGCCCTAAAGCTAAATCTAACTCCAACCCTACACCTTACCCTTACACGTACACTAATCTTAACCCGTACACTAACACTGACCCATTCCCGCAAATGTATTTTGACCCTAAAACTTTTCCCTCCCCTCCCCTGTAACCTAAACCTTACCCGGTCGCTAACCCTAACCCTAGCTCTAAATCTAACCCTAACGCCAACCCTACATCTTACCCTAACCCATACCCTAATCCTAAACCGTACACTAACACTAACCAGTGCCCTGAAACGTACCCTGACCCTAACACTTTTCCATACCATCACCTGCACGCTAAACGTAATCATTAGGTAACACTAAGTGTAGACTTAAACCTAACCCTAACACCAACCCTACTCCCTATTCTAACCCGTACCCTATATTTAACCCCTACACTAACACTAACCCATGCCCTCACACGTACTTTGACACTAAAACGTCTCCATACATTCACATGTACCATAAGCCTTAACCGTTCACTAAACCTATCCCTAACCCTAACGCCAACCCTAACCATTACCCTAACCCATACCCTAATCCTAACCATACATTAACACTAACACGTTTCCTAACACATAACCTGACCCAAACGCTTTTCCGTACCCTCAACTGTACCCTAAAACTTACCCGTTCACTAACCCTAAGCCTAGCCCTAAACCTAACCCTAACCCCAACCCCACACCTTACCCTAAACTGTACGCTAATCCTGACACGTACACTAACACTAACAGGTGTCCTAACACATACCCTGACTCTAAAAGTTTTCCGTACCCTCACCTGTACCCTAAACCTTACTGCTTCACTAACCGTAACCCTAGCCCTAAACATAACGCTAACACCAACCCTACACCATACCCTAACTTGTACACTAATCTTGACCCGTACACCAAAATTATGCAATGCCATCACATGTACTTTGACACTAACACGTTTCTGTACACTAGTGTACCATAAAACTTACCTGTACGCTAACTCTAACCCTAGCCCTAAACTTAACCCTAACGCCAACCCTACACATTACCCTAACACGTAACCTAATCCTAACCCAAACACTAACACTACACGTGCCCTAACAAGTACCCTGACTGTAACAGTTTTCCGTACACTCACCTGTACCCTAAACCATACCGTTTGCTATCCTTAACCCTAGACCTAAACGTAAAGCTAAACCCATCCCTAAAACTTACCCTAACGCGTACCCAATCCTAACAAGTACACTAACACTAATCCGTGCCTTAACACTTACCCTGACCCTAACGCTTTTCCATACCCACACCTGAACCCTAAACCTTACCATTCACTAACCCTAACCCTAGGTCTAAACCTAACCCTAAACCCAACCACAACCCTACACCTAACCCTAACATGTACCCTAATCCTAATCCTTAAACTAACACTAAGCTGTGCCCTAACACGAACCCTGACCCTAATGCGTTTCCATACGCTCACCTGTACTCTAACGTTACCTATTCGCTAACCCTAACACTAGCCCTAAACCTAAACCTAACCCCAACCCTACACCTTACCCTAACCCATACCCTAATCATAACCCATACACTAACACTAACTCGTGCCCTAACACCTACCCTAACCCTACCCCTAACCCTAACCCTAACACTAACCCTAACACTAACCCTAAACTTTACCATTTGTTAACCATAACCCTAGCCCCAAACCTAAACCTAACTACAACCCTACTCCTTACCCTAACACGTACACTAATCTTAACCCGTACACTAACACTAACCCAATACCGCACATGTACTTTGACAATAAGACATTTCCGTATGCTCAGCTGTAACCTAAACCTTACCCGTTCACTAAACTTAACCCTACCCCTAACACTAACAATAACGCCAACCCTACCAATTACCCTAACCCGTACCCTAATCCTAACCTGTAAACCCACACTAACCCCTGCCCTAACACGTACCCTGACCCTAACACTTTTCTGTAACCTCACCTGTACCCTACACCTTACCGTTCGCTAACCCTAACCCTAGCCCTAAGCCTAGACCAAACCCCAACCGTACACCTTACCCTAACCCGTATGCTAATCCTAAGCCATACACTAACACTGACACGTGTCCTAACACATACACTAACCCTAACACTTTTCTGTACCATCACCTGTACCCTAAACCTGACATTTCGCTAACCCTAACCCTAGCCATAAAGCTAACCCTAACCCCAACCCTAAACCTTACCCAAACCGTACCCTAATCCTAACCAGTATACTAATACTAAGCCATGTCCTGACACGTACCCTGACCCTAACACTTTTCCGTACCCTCACCTGTACCCTAAACCTTACCCATTCGCTAACCCTATCCCTATCCCTAGCCCTAGCCCTAACACTAACCCCAACCCTACCCCTTACCCTAACCCGTACCCTAATCCCAACCCATACACTAACATTAACCCATGCCCTAACACGTACCCTGACCCTAACACTATTCCCTATCCTCTCCTGTACCTTAAATCTTACCGTTCGCTAACCCTAACCCTAGCCCTAAACATAACTCTCACACCAACCTCACAGCATACCCTAACCCGTACACTAAACTTAACCCGTACAAAAAAAACTAACCCATGCCCTCACATGTACTTTGATGGTAACACGTTTCCGTACGCTCCCATGTACCGTAAACCATACCCGTTTGCTAACTCTAATCCTAACCATAACAACAACCCTACCCATTTCCCTAACCTGTACCCTAATCCTTACCCGTACACTAACACTAATCCATGCCCTAACACGTACCCTGACCCTAACACTTTTCCATACCCACTCCTGTACCCTAAATCTTACCATTCACTAACCCTAACCCTATGTCTAAACCTAACCCTAACCCCAACCCTACACCTAACCCTAACACGTACCCTAATCCGAATCCGTACACTAACACTAACCTGTGCCCTAACATGAACCCTGACCCTAACTCGTTTCCATAAGCTCACCTGTACCCTAAATGTTACCTATTCGCTAACCCTAACCCCAACCCTACACCTAAACATAACCCCAACCCTACACCTTTCCCTAACCCATACCCTAATCCTAACCCGTACACAAACACTAACCCGTGCCCTAACACGTACCCTGACCCTAACACTTTTCCGTATCCTCTCCAGTACCCTAAATCTTACCGTTCGCTAAACCTAGCCCTTTCCCTAAACATAACGGTAACACCAACCTTGCACCGTATCCTAACCCATACACTAATCTTACCCCGTACACCAAAATGAAGCAATGCCCTCACATGTACTTTGACACTAACACGTTTCCGTACCCTCCTGTGTACCGTAAACCTTACCTGTTCGCTAACACTAACCCTAGGTCTAAGCCTAACACTATCCACAACCCTACACAAAATCCTAACCCGTACCCTAATCCTAATCCGTACAATAACACTAACCTGTGCCCTAACACCAAGCCTGACCCTAACTCGTTTCCATATGCTTACCTGTACCCTGAATATTACCTATTCGCTAACCCTAACCCTAACCCTAACCCCAATCCTACACCTTACCCTAATCCGTACTGTAATCCTAACCCGTACCCTAATACTAATCCGTGCCCTGACACATACATGGACCATAACACTTTTCTGTAACCTCACCTGCACCCTAAACCTTACATTTCGCCAACACTAACCCTAGCCCTAAAGCTAAATCTAACTCCAACCCTACACCTTACCCTAACACGTACACTAATCTTAACCCGTACACTAACACTGACCCATTCCCGCAAATGTATTTTGACCCTAAAACATTTCCGTACCCTCCCCTGTAACCTAAACCTTACCCGGTCGCTAACCCTAACCCTAGCTCTAAATCTAACCCTAACGCCAACCCTATATCTTACCCTAACCCATACCCTAATCCTAAACCGTACACTAACACTAACCAGTGCCCTGAAACGTACCCTGACCCTAACACTTTTCCATACCCTCACCTGCACGCTAAACGTAATCATTAGGTAACACTAAGTGTAGACTTAAACCTAACCCTAACACCAACCCTACTCCCTATTCTAACCCGTACCCTATATTTAACCCCTACACTAACACTAACCCATGCCCTCACACGTACTTTGACACTAAAACGTCTCCATACATTCACATGTACCATAAGCCTTAACCGTTCACTAAACCTATCCCTAACCCTAACGCCAACCCTAACCATTACCCTAACCCATACCCTAATCCTAACCATACATTAACACTAACACGTTTCCTAACACATAACCTGACCCAAACGCTTTTCCGTACCCTCAACTGTACCCTAAAACTTACCCGTTCACTAACCCTAAGCCTAGCCCTAAACCTAACCCTAACCCCAACCCCACACCTTACCCTAAACTGTACGCTAATCCTGACACGTACACTAACACTAACAGGTGTCCTAACACATACCCTGACTCTAAAAGTTTTCCGTACCCTCACCTGTACCCTAAACCTTACTGGTTCACTAACCGTAACCCTAGCCCTAAACATAACGCTAACACCAACCCTACACCATACCCTAACCTGTACACTAATCTTGACCCGTACACCAAAATTATGCAATGCCATCACATGTACTTTGACACTAACACGTTTCTGTACACTAGTGTACCATAAAACTTACCTGTTCGCTAACTCTAACCCTAGCCCTAAACTTAACCCTAACGCCAACCCTACACATTACCCTAACACGTAACCTAATCCTAACCCATACACTAACACTACACGTGCCCTAACAAGTACCCTGACTGTAACAGTTTTCCGTACACTCACCTGTACCCTAAACCATACCGTTTGCTATCCTTAACCCTAGACATAAACGTAAAGCTAACGCCATCCCTAAACCTTACCCTAACGCGTACCCAATCCTAACAGGTACAATAACACTAATCCGTGCCTTAACACTTACCCTGACCCTAACGCTTTTCCATACCCACACCTGAACCCTAAACCTTACCATTCACTAACCCTAACCCTAGGTCTAAACCTAACCCTAAACCCAACCCCAACCCTACACCTAACCCTAACATGTACCCTAATCCTAATCCTTAAACTAACACTAAGCTGTGCCCTAACAGGAACCCTGACCCTAACGCGTTTCCATACGCTCACCTGTACTCTAATGTTACCTATTCGCTAACCCTAACACTAGCCCTAAACCTAAACCAAACCCCAACCCTACACCTTACCCTAACCCATACCCTAATCATAACCCATACACTAACACTAACTCGTGCCCTAACACCTACCCTAACCCTACCCCTAACCCTAACCCTAACACTAACCCTAACACTAACCCTAAACTTTACCATTTGTTAACCATAACCCTAGCCCCAAACCTAAACCTAACTACAACCCTACTCCTTACCCTAACACGTACACTAATCTTAACCCGTACACTAACACTAACCCAATACCGCACATGTACTTTGACAATAAGACATTTCCGTATGCTCAGCTGTAACCTAAACCTTACCCGTTCACTAAACTTAACCCTACCCCTAACACTAACCATAACGCCAACCCTACCAATTACCCTAACCCGTACCCTAATCCTAACCTGTAAACCCACACTAACCCCTGCCCTAACACGTACCCTGACCCTAACACTTTTCCGTAACCTCACCTCTACCCTACACCTTACCGTTCGCTAACCCTAACCCTAGCCCTAAGCCTAGACCAAACCCCAACCGTACACCTTACCCTAACCCGTATGCTAATCCTAAGCCATACACTAACACTGACACGTGTCCTAACACATACACTAACCCTAACACTTTTCTCTACCATCACCTGTACCCTAAACCTGACATTTCGCTAACCCTAACCCTAGCCATAAAGCTAACCCTAACACCAACCCTAAACCTTACCCAAACCGTACCCTAATCCTAACCAGTATACTAATACTAAGCCATGTCCTGACACGTACCCTGACCCTAAAACTTTTCCGTACCCTCACCTGTACCCTAAACCTTACCCATTCGCTAACCCTAGCCCTAGCCCTAGCCCTAGCCCTAACACTAACCCCAACCCTACCCCTTACCCTAACCCGTACCCTAATCCCAACCCATACACTAACATTAACCCATGCCCTAACACGTACCCTGACACTAACACTATTCCCTATCCTCTCCTGTACCTTAAATCTTACCGTTCGCTAACCCTAACCCTAGCCCTAAACATAACTCTCACACCAACCTCACAGCATACCCTAACCCGTACACTAAACTTAACCCGTACAAAAAAAACTAACCCATGCCCTCACATGTACTTTGATGGTAACACGTTTCCGTACGCTCCCATGTACCGTAAACCATACCCGTTTGCTAACTCTAATCCTAACCATAACAACAACCCTACCCATTTCCCTAACCTGTACCCTAATCCTTACCCGTACACTAACACTAATCCATGCCCTAACACGTACCCTGACCCTAACACTTTTCCATACCCACTCCTGTACCCTAAATCTTACCATTCACTAACCCTAACCCTATGTCTAAACCTAACCCTAACCCCAACCCTACACCTAACCCTAACACGTATCCTAATCCGAATCCGTACACTAACACTAACCTGTGCCCTAACATGAACCCTGACCCTAACTCGTTTCCATAAGCTCACCTGTACCCTAAATGTTACCTATTCGCTAACCCTAACCCCAACCCTACACCTAAACATAACCCCAACCCTACACCTTTCCCTAACCCATACCCTAATCCTAACCCGTACACTAACACTAACCCGTGCCCTAACACGTACCCTGACCCTAACACTTTTCCGTATCCTCTCCAGTACCCTAAATCTTACCGTTCGCTAAACCTAGCCCTTTCCCTAAACATAACGGTAACACCAACCTAGCACCGTATCCTAACCCATACACTAATCTTAACCCGTACACCAAAATGAAGCAATGCCCTCACATGTACTTTGACACTAACACGTTTCCGTACCCTCCTGTGTACCGTAAACCTTACCTGTTCGCTAACACTAACCCTAGGTCTAAGCCTAACACTATCCACAACCCTACACAAAATCCTAACCCGTACCCTAATCCTAATCCGTACAATAACACTAACCTGTGCCCTAACACCAAGCCTGACCCTAACTCGTTTCCATATGCTTACCTGTACCCTGAATATTACCTATTCGCTAACCCTAACCCTAACCCTAACCCCAATCCTACACCTTACCCTAATCCGTACTGTAATCCTAACCCGTACCCTAATACTAATCCGTGCCCTGACACATACATGGACCATAACACTTTTCTGTAACCTCACCTGCACCCTAAACCTTACATTTCGCCAACACTAACCCTAGCCCTAAAGCTAAATCTAACTCCAACCCTACACCTTACCCTAACACGTACACTAATCTTAACCCGTACACTAACACTGACCCATTCCCGCAAATGTATTTTGACCCTAAAACATTTCCGTACCCTCCCCTGTAACCTAAACCTTACCCGGTCGCTAACCCTAACCCTAGCTCTAAATCTAACCCTAACGCCAACCCTACATCTTACCCTAACCCATACCCTAATCCTAAACCGTACACTAACACTAACCAGTGCCCTGAAACGTACCCTGACCCTAACACTTTTCCATACCCTCACCTGCACGCTAAACGTAATCATTAGGTAACACTAAGTGTAGACTTAAACCTAACCCTAACACCAACCCTACTCCCTATTCTAACCCGTACCCTATATTTAACCCCTACACTAACACTAACCCATGCCCTCACACGTACTTTGACACTAAAACGTCTCCATACATTCACATGTACCATAAGCCTTAACCGTTCACTAAACCTATCCCTAACCCTAACGCCAACCCTAACCATTACCCTAACCCATACTCTAATCCTAACCATACATTAACACTAACACGTTTCCTAACACATAACCTGACCCAAACGCTTTTCCGTACCCTCAACTGTACCCTAAAACTTACCCGTTCACTAACCCTAAGCCTAGCCCTAAACCTAACCCTAACCCCAACCCCACACCTTACCCTAAACTGTACGCTAATCCTGACACGTACACTAACACTAACAGGTGTCCTAACACATACCCTGACTCTAAAAGTTTTCCATACCCTCACCTGTACCCTAAACCTTACTGGTTCACTAACTGTAACCCTAGCCCTAAACATAACGCTAACACCAACCCTACACCATACCCTAACTTGTACACTAATCTTGACCCGTACACCAAAATTATGCAATGCCATCACATGTACTTTGACACTAACACGTTTCTGTACACTAGTGTACCATAAAACTTACCTGTTCGCTAACTCTAACCCTAGCCCTAAACTTAACCCTAACGCCAACCCTACACATTACCCTAACACGTAACCTAATCCTAACCCATACACTAACACTACACGTGCCCTAACAAGTACCCTGACTGTAACAGTTTTCCGTACACTCACCTGTACCCTAAACCATACCGTTTGCTGTCCTTAACCCTAGACCTAAACGGAAAGCTAACCCCATCCCTAAATCTTACCCTAACGCGTACCCAATCCTAACAAGTACACTAACACTAAACCGTGCCTTAACACTTACCCTGACCCTAACGCTTTTCCATACCCACACCTGAACCCTAAACCTTACCATTCACTAACCCTAACCCTAGGTCTAAACCTAACCCTAAACCCAACCCCAACCCTACACCTAACCCTAACATGTACCCTAATCCTAATCCTTAAACTAACACTAAGCTGTGCCCTAACACGAACCCTGACCCTAACGCGTTTCCATACGCTCACCTGTACTCTAATGTTACCTATTCGCTAACCCTAACACTAGCCCTAAACCTAAACCAAACCCCAACCCTACACCTTACCCTAACCCATACCCTAATCATAACCCATACACTAACACTAACTCGTGCCCTAACACCTACCCTAACCCTACCCCTAACCCTAACCCTAACACTAACCCTAACACTAACCCTAAACTTTACCATTTGTTAACCATAACCCTAGCCCCAAACCTAAACCTAACTACAACCCTACTCCTTACCCTAACACGTACACTAATCTTAACCCGTACACTAACACTAACCCAATACCGCACATGTACTTTGACAATAAGACATTTCCGTATGCTCAGCTGTAACCTAAACCTTACCCGTTCACTAAACTTAACCCTACCCCTAACACTAACCATAACGCCAACCCTACCAATTACCCTAACCCGTACCCTAATCCTAACCTGTAAAACCACACTAACCCCTGCCCTAACACGTACCCTGACCCTAACACTTTTCCGTAACCTCACCTCTACCCTACACCTTACCGTTCGCTAACCCTAACCCTAGCCCTAAGCCTAGACCAAACCCCAACCGTACACCTTACCCTAACCCGTATGCTAATCCTAAGCCATACACTAACACTGACACGTGTCCTAACACATACACTAACCCTAACACTTTTCTCTACCATCACCTGTACCCTAAACCTGACATTTCGCTAACCCTAACCCTAGCCATAAAGCTAACCCTAACCCCAACCCTAAACCTTACCCAAACCGTACCCTAATCCTAACCAGTATACTAATACTAAGCCATGTCCTGACACGTACCCTGACCCTAACACTTTTCCGTACCCTCACCTGTACCCTAAACCTTACCCATTCGCTAACCCTATCCCTAGCCCTAGCCCTAGCCCTAACACTAACCCCAACCCTACCCCTTACCCTAACCCGTACCCTAATCCCAACCCATACACTAACATTAACCCATGCCCTAACACGTACCCTGACCCTAACCCTTTTCCGTATCCTCTCCTGTACCCTAAATCTTACCGTTCGCTAACCCTAACCCTAGCCCTAAACATAACTCTCACACCAACCTCACAGCATACCCTAACACGTACACTAAACTTAACCCGTACAAAAAAAACTAACACATGCCCTCACATGTACTTTGATGGTAACACGTTTCCGTACGCTCCCATGTACCGTAAACCATACCCGTTTGCTAACTCTAACCCTAACCATAACAACAACCCTACCCATTTCCCTAACCTGTACCCTAATCCTTACCCGTACACTAACACTAATTCATGCCCTAACACGTACCCTGACCCTAACACTTTTCCATACCCACTCCTGTACCCTAAATCTTACCATTCACTAACCCTAACCCTATGTCTAAACCTAACCCTAACCCCAACCCTACACCTAACCCTAACACGTACCCTAATCCGAATCCGTACACTAACACTAACCTGTGCCCTAACATGAACCCTGACCCTAACTCGTTTCCATAAGCTCACCTGTACCCTAAATGTTACCTATTCGCTAACCCTAACCCCAACCCTACACCTAAACATAACCCCAACCCTACACCTTTCCCTAACCCATACCCTAATCCTAACCCGTACACTAACACTAACCCATGCCCTAACACATACCCTGACCCTAACACGTTTCCGTATCCTCTCCAGTACCCTAAATCTTACCGTTCGCTAAACCTAGCCCTTTCCCTAAACATAACGGTAACACCAACCTTGCACCGTATCCTAACCCATACACTAATCTTACCCCGTACACCAAAATGAAGCAATGCCCTCACATGTACTTTGACACTAACACGTTTCCGTAGCCTCCTGTGTTCCGTAAACCTTACCTGTTCGCTAACACTAACCCTAGGTCTAAGCCTAACACTATCCACAACCCTACACAAAATCCTAACCCGTACCCTAATCCTAATCCGTACAATAACACTAACCTGTGCCCTAACACCAAGCCTGACCCTAACTCGTTTCCATATGCTTACCTGTACCCTGAATATTACCTATTCGCTAACCCTAACCCTAACCCTAAACCTAACCATAACCCCAATCCTACACCTTACCCTAATCCGTACTGTAATCCTAACCCGTACCCTAATACTAATCCGTGCCCTGACACATACATGGACCATAACACTTTTCTGTAACCTCACCTGCACCCTAAACCTTACATTTCGCCAACACTAACCCTAGCCCTAAAGCTAAATCTAACTCCAACCCTACACCTTACCCTTACACGTACACTAATCTTAACCCGTACACTAACACTGACCCATTCCCGCAAATGTATTTTGACCCTAAAACTTTTCCGTACCCTCCCCTGTAACCTAAACCTTACCCGGTCGCTAACCCTAACCCTAGCTCTAAATCTAACCCTAACGCCAACCCTACATCTTACCCTAACCCATACCCTAATCCTAAACCGTACACTAACACTAACCAGTGCCCTGAAACGTACCCTGACCCTAACACTTTTCCATACCATCACCTGCACGCTAAACGTAATCATTAGGTAACACTAAGTGTAGACTTAAACCTAACCCTAACACCAACCCTACTCCCTATTCTAACCCGTACCCTATATTTAACCCCTACACTAACACTAACCCATGCCCTCACACGTACTTTGACACTAAAACGTCTCCATACATTCACATGTACCATAAGCCTTAACCGTTCACTAAACCTATCCCTAACCCTAACGCCAACCCTAACCATTACCCTAACCCATACCCTAATCCTAACCATACATTAACACTAACACGTTTGCTAACACATAACCTGACCCAAACGCTTTTCCGTACCCTCAACTGTACCCTAAAACTTACCCGTTCACTAACCCTAAGCCTAACCCTAAACCTAACCCTAACCCCAACCCCACACCTTACCCTAAACTGTACGCTAATCCTGACACGTACACTAACACTAACAGGTGTCCTAACACATACCCTGACTCTAAAAGTTTTCCGTACCCTCACCTGTACCCTAAACCTTACTGCTTCACTAACCGTAACCCTAGCCCTAAACATAACGCTAACACCAACCCTACACCATATCCTAACTTGTACACTAATCTTGACCCGTACACCAAAATTATGCAATGCCATCACATGTACTTTGACACTAACACGTTTCTGTACACTAGTGTACCATAAAACTTACCTGTACGCTAACTCTAACCCTAGCCCTAAACTTAACCCTAACGGCAACCCTACACATTACCCTAACACGTAACCTAATCCTAACCCAAACACTAACACAACACGTGCCCTAACAAGTACCCTGACTGTAACAGTTTTCCGTACACTCACCTGTACCCTAAACCATACCGTTTGCTATCCTTAACCCTAGAACTAAACGTAAAGCTAACCCCATCCCTAAACCTTACCCTAACGCGTACCCAATCCTAACAAGTACACTAACACTAATCCGTCCCTTAACACTTACCCAGACCCTAACGCTTTTCCATACCCACACCTGAACCCTAAACCTTACCATTCACTAACCCTAACCCTAGGTCTAAACCTAACCCTAAACCCAACCACAACCCTACACCTAACCCTAACATGTACCCTAATCCTAATCCTTAAACTAACACTAAGCTGTGCCGTAACACGAACCCTGACCCTAACGCGTTTCCATACGCTCACCTGTACTCTAACGTTACCTATTCGCTAACCCTAACACTAGCCCTAAACCTAAACCTAACCCCAACCCTACACCTTACCCTAACCCATACCCTAATCATAACCCATACACTAACACTAACTCGTGCCCTAACACCTACCCTAACCCTACCCCTAACCCTAACCCTAACACTAACCCTAACACTAACCCTAAACTTTACCATTTGTTAACCATAACCCTAGCCCCAAACCTAAACCTAACTACAACCCTACTCCTTACCCTAACACGTACACTAATCTTAACCCGTACACTAACACTAACCCAATACCGCACATGTACTTTGACAATAAGACATTTCCGTATGCTCAGCTGTAACCTAAACCTTACCTGTTCACTAAACTTAACCCTACCCCTAAGAACTAACCATAACGCCAACCCTACCAATTACCCTAACCCGTACCCTAATCCTAACCTGTAAACCCACACTAACCCCTGCCCTAACACGTACCCTGACCCTAACACTTTTCTGTAACCTCACCTGTACCCTACACCTTACCGTTCGCTAACCCTAACCCTAGCCCTAAGCCTAGACCAAACCCCAACCGTACACCTTACCCTAACCCGTATGCTAATCCTAAGCCATACACTAACACTGACACGTGTCCTAACACATACACTAACCCTAACACTTTTCTGTACCATCACCTGTACCCTAAACCTGACATTTCGCTAACCCTAACCCTAGCCATAAAGCTAACCCTAACCCCAACCCTAAACCTTACCCAAACCGTACCCTAATCCTAACCAGTATACTAATACTAAGCCATGTCCTGACACGTACCCTGACCCTAAAACTTTTCCGTACCCTCACCTGTACCCTAAACCTTACCCATTCGCTAACCCTATCCCTATCCCTAGCCCTAGCCCTAACACTAACCCCAACCCTACACCTTACCCTAACCCGTACCCTAATCCCAACCCATACACTAACATTAACCCATGCCCTAACACGTACCCTGACCCTAACACTTTTCCCTATCCTCTCCTGTACCTTAAATCTTACCGTTCGCTAACCCTAACCCTAGACCTAAACATAACTCTCACACCAACCTCACAGCATACCCTAACCCGTACACTAAACTTAACCCGTACAAAAAAAACTAACCCATGCCCTCACATGTACTTTGATGGTAACACGTTTCCGTACGCTCCCATGTACCGTAAACCATACCCGTTTGCTAACTCTAATCCTAACCATAACAACAACCCTACCCATTTCCCTAACCTGTACCCTAATCCTTACCCGTACACTAACACTAATCCATGCCCTAACACGTACCCTGACCCTAACACTTTTCCATACCCACTCCTGTACCCTAAATCTTACCATTCACTAACCCTAACCCTATGTCTAAACCTAACCCTAACCCCAACCCTACACCTAACCCTAACACGTACCCTAATCCGAATCCGTACACTAACACTAACCTGTGCCCTAACATGAACCCTGACCCTAACTCGTTTCCATAAGCTCACCTGTACCCTAAATGTTACCTATTCGCTAACCCTAACCCCAACCCTACACCTAAACATAACCCCAACCCTACACCTTTCCCTAACCCATACCCTAATCCTAACCCGTACACTAACACTAACCCGTGCCCTAACACATACCCTGACCCTAACACTTTTCCGTATCCTCTCCAGTACCCTAAATCTTACCGTTCGCTAAACCTAGCCCTTTCCCTAAACATAACGGTAACACCAACCTTGCACCGTATCCTAACCCATACACTAATCTTACCCCGTACACCAAAATGAAGCAATGCCCTCACATGTACTTTGACACTAACACGTTTCCGTAGCCTCCTGTGTTCCGTAAACCTTACCTGTTCGCTAACACTAACCCTATGTCTAAGCCTAACACTATCCACAACCCTACACAAAATCCTAACCCGTACCCTAATCCTAATCCGTACAATAACACTAACCTGTGCCCTAACACCAAGCCTGACCCTAACTCGTTTCCATATGCTTACCTGTACCCTGAATATTACCTATTCGCTAACCCTAACCCTAACCCTAAACCTAACCATAACCCCAATCCTACACCTTACCCTAATCCGTACTGTAATCCTAACCCGTACCCTAATACTAATCCGTGCCCTGACACATACATGGACCATAACACTTTTCTGTAACCTCACCTGCACCCTAAACCTTACATTTCGCCAACACTAACCCTAGCCCTAAAGCTAAATCTAACTCCAACCCTACACCTTACCCTTACACGTACACTAATCTTAACCCGTACACTAACACTGACCCATTCCCGCAAATGTATTTTGACCCTAAAACTTTTCCGTACCCTCCCCTGTAACCTAAACCTTACCCGGTCGCTAACCCTAACCCTAGCTCTAAATCTAACCCTAACGCCAACCCTACATCTTACCCTAACCCATACCCTAATCCTAAACCGTACACTAACACTAACCAGTGCCCTGAAACGTACCCTGACCCTAACACTTTTCCATACCATCACCTGCACGCTAAACGTAATCATTAGGTAACACTAAGTGTAGACTTAAACCTAACCCTAACACCAACCCTACTCCCTATTCTAACCCGTACCCTATATTTAACCCCTACACTAACACTAACCCATGCCCTCACACGTACTTTGACACTAAAACGTCTCCATACATTCACATGTACCATAAGCCTTAACCGTTCACTAAACCTATCCCTAACCCTAACGCCAACCCTAACCATTACCCTAACCCATACCCTAATCCTAACCATACATTAACACTAACACGTTTCCTAACACATAACCTGACCCAAACGCTTTTCCGTACCCTCAACTGTACCCTAAAACTTACCCGTTCACTAACCCTAAGCCTAACCCTAAACCTAACCCTAACCCCAACCCCACACCTTACCCTAAACTGTACGCTAATCCTGACACGTACACTAACACTAACAGGTGTCCTAACACATACCCTGACTCTAAAAGTTTTCCGTACCCTCACCTGTACCCTAAACCTTACTGCTTCACTAACCGTAACCCTAGCCCTAAACATAATGCTAACACCAACCCTACACCATATCCTAACTTGTACACTAATCTTGACCCGTACACCAAAATTATGCAATGCCATCACATGTACTTTGACACTAACACGTTTCTGTACACTAGTGTACCATAAAACTTACCTGTACGCTAACTCTAACCCTAGCCCTAAACTTAACCCTAACGCCAACCCTACACATTACCCTAACACGTAACCTAATCCTAACCCAAACACTAACACTACACGTGCCCTAACAAGTACCCTGACTGTAACAGTTTTCCGTACACTCACCTGTACCCTAAACCATACCGTTTGCTATCCTTAACCCTAGACCTAAACGTAAAGCTAACCCCATCCCTAAACCTTACCCTAACGCGTACCCAATCCTAACAAGTACACTAACACTAATCCGTGCCTTAACACTTACCCAGACCCTAACGCTTTTCCATACCCACACCTGAACCCTAAACCTTACCATTCACTAACCCTAACCCTAGGTCTAAACCTAACCCTAAACCCAACCACAACCCTACACCTAACCCTAACATGTACCCTAATCCTAATCCTTAAACTAACACTAAGCTGTGACGTAACACGAACCCTGACCCTAACGCGTTTCCATACGCTCACCTGTACTCTAACGTTACCTATTCGCTAACCCTAACACTAGCCCTAAACCTAAACCTAACCCCAACCCTACACCTTACCCTAACCCATACCCTAATCATAACCCATACACTAACACTAACTCGTGCCCTAACACCTACCCTAACCCTACCCCTAACCCTAACCCTAACACTAACCCTAACACTAACCCTAAACTTTACCATTTGTTAACCATAACCCTAGCCCCAAACCTAAACCTAACTACAACCCTACTCCTTACCCTAACACGTACACTAATCTTAACCCGTACACTAACACTAACCCAATACCGCACATGTACTTTGACAATAAGACATTTCCGTATGCTCAGCTGTAACCTAAACCTTACCCGTTCACTAAACTTAACCCTACCCCTAAGAACTAACCATAACGCCAACCCTACCAATTACCCTAACCCGTACCCTAATCCTAACCTGTAAACCCACACTAACCCCTGCCCTAACACGTACCCTGACCCTAACACTTTTCTGTAACCTCACCTGTACCCTACACCTTACCGTTCGCTAACCCTAACCCTAGCCCTAAGCCTAGACCAAACCCCAACCGTACACCTTACCCTAACCCGTATGCTAATCCTAAGCCATACACTAACACTGACACGTGTCCTAACACATACACTAACCCTAACACTTTTCTGTACCATCACCTGTACCCTAAACCTGACATTTCGCTAACCCTAACCCTAGCCATAAAGCTAACCCTAACCCCAACCCTAAACCTTACCCAAACCGTACCCTAATCCTAACCAGTATACTAATACTAAGCCATGTCCTGACACGTACCCTTACCCTAAAACTTTTCCGTACCCTCACCTGTACCCTAAACCTTACCCATTCGCTAACCCTATCCCTATCCCTAGCCCTAGCCCTAACACTAACCCCAACCCTACACCTTACCCTAACCCGTACCCTAATCCCAACCCATACACTAACATTAACCCATGCCCTAACACGTACCCTGACCCTAACACTTTTCCCTATCCTCTCCTGTACCTTAAATCTTACCATTCGCTAACCCTAACCCTAGACCTAAACATAACTCTCACACCAACCTCACAGCATACCCTAACCCGTACACTAAACTTAACCCGTACAAAAAAAACTAACCCATGCCCTCACATGTACTTTGATGGTAACACGTTTCCGTACGCTCCCATGTACCGTAAACCATACCCGTTTGCTAACTCTAATCCTAACCATAACAACAACCCTACCCATTTCCCTAACCTGTACCCTAATCCTTACCCGTACACTAACACTAATCCATGCCCTAACACGTACCCTGACCCTAACACTTTTCCATACCCACTCCTGTACCCTAAATCTTACCATTCACTAACCCTAACCCTATGTCTAAACCTAACCCTAACCCCAACCCTACACCTAACCCTAACACGTACCCTAATCCGAATCCGTACACTAACACTAACCTGTGCCCTAACATGAACCCTGACCCTAACTCGTTTCCATAAGCTCACCTGTACCCTAAATGTTACCTATTCGCTAACCCTAACCCCAACCCTACACCTAAACATAACCCCAACCCTACACCTTTCCCTAACCCATACCCTAATCCTAACCCGTACACTAACACTAACCCGTGCCCTAACACGTACCCTGACCCTAACACTTTTCCGTATCCTCTCCAGTACCCTAAATCTTACCGTTCGCTAAACCTAGCCCTTTCCCTAAACATAACGGTAACACCAACCTTGCACCGTATCCTAACCCATACACTAATCTTACCCCGTACACCAAAATGAAGCAATGCCCTCACATGTACTTTGACACTAACACGTTTCCGTAGCCTCCTGTGTTCCGTAAACCTTACCTGTTCGCTAACACTAACCCTAGGTCTAAGCCTAACACTATCCACAACCCTACACAAAATCCTAACCCGTACCCTAATCCTAATCCGTACAATAACACTAACCTGTGCCCTAACACCAAGCCTGACCCTAACTCGTTTCCATATGCTTACCTGTACCCTGAATATTACCTATTCGCTAACCCTAACCCTAACCCTAAACCTAACCCTAACCCCAATCCTACACCTTACCCTAATCCGTACTGTAATCCTAACCCGTACCCTAATACTAATCCGTGCCCTGACACATACATGGACCATAACACTTTTCTGTAACCTCACCTGCACCCTAAACCTTACATTTCGCCAACACTAACCCTAGCCCTAAAGCTAAATCTAACTCCAACCCTACACCTTACCCTTACACGTACACTAATCTTAACCCGTACACTAACACTGACCCATTCCCGCAAATGTATTTTGACCCTAAAACTTTTCCGTACCCTCCCCTGTAACCTAAACATTACCCGGTCGCTAACCCTAACCCTAGCTCTAAATCTAAACCTAACGCCAACCCTACATCTTACCCTAACCCATACCCTAATCCTAAACCGTACACTAACACTAACCAGTGCCCTGAAACGTACCATGACCCTAACACTTTTCCATACCATCACCTGCACGCTAAACGTAATCATTAGGTAACACTAAGTGTAGACTTAAACCTAACCCTAACACCAACCCTACTCCCTATTCTAACCCGTACCCTATATTTAACCCCTACACTAACACTAACCCATGCCCTCACACGTACTTTGACACTAAAACGTCTCCATACATTCACATGTACCATAAGCCTTAACCGTTCACTAAACCTATCCCTAACCCTAACGCCAACCCTAACCATTACCCTAACCCATACCCTAATCCTAACCATACATTAACACTAACACGTTTCCTAACACATAACCTGACCCAAACGCTTTTCCGTACCCTCAACTGTACCCTAAAACTTACCCGTTCACTAACCCTAAGCCTAGCCCTAAACCTAACCCTAACCCCAACCCCACACCTTACCCTAAACTGTACGCTAATCCTGACACGTACACTAACACTAACAGGTGTCCTAACACATACCCTGACTCTAAAAGTTTTCCGTACCCTCACCTGTACCCTAAACCTTACTGGTTCACTAACCGTAACCCTAGCCCTAAACATAACGCTAACACCAACCCTACACCATACCCTAACTTGTACACTAATCTTGACCCGTACACCAAAATTATGCAATGCCATCACATGTACTTTGACACTAACACGTTTCTGTACACTAGTGTACCATAAAACTTACCTGTTCGCTAACTCTAACCCTAGCCCTAAACTTAACCCTAACGCCGACCCTACACATTACCCTAACACGTAACCTAATCCTAACCCATACACTAACACTACACGTGCCCTAACAAGTACCCTGACTGTAACAGTTTTCGGTACACTCACCTGTACCCTAAACCATACCGTTTGCTGTCCTTATCCCTAGACCTAAACGTAAAGCTAACGCCATCCCTAAATCTTACCCTAACGCGTACCCAATCCTAACAAGTACACTAACACTAATCCGTGCCTTAACACTTATCCTGACCCTAACGCTTTTCCATACCCACACCTGAACCCTAAACCTTACCATTCACTAACCCTATCCCTAGGTCTAAACCTAACCCTAAACCCAACCCCAACCCTACACCTAACCCTAACATGTACCCTAATCCTAATCCTTAAACTAACACTAAGCTGTGCCCTAACAGGAACCCTGACCCTAACGCGTTTCCATACGCTCACCTGTACTCTAATGTTACCTATTCTCTAACCCTAACACTAGCCCTAAACCTAAACCTAACCCCAACCCTACACCTTACCCTAACCCATACCCTAATCATAACCCATACACTAACACTAACTCGTGCCCTAACACCTACACTAACCCTACCCCTAACACTAACCCTAACACTAACCCTAAACTTTACCATTTGTTAACCATAACCCTAGCCCCAAACCTAAACCTAACTACAACCCTACTCCTTACCCTAACACGTACACTAATCTTAACCAGTACACTAACACTAACCCAATACCGCACATGTACTTTGACAAAAAGACATTTCCGTATGCTCAGCTGTAACCTAAACCTTACCCGTTCACTAAACTTAACCCTACCCCTAACACTAACCATAACGCCAACCCTACCAATTACCCTAACCCGTACCCTAATCCTAACCTGTAAACCCACACTAACCCCTGCCCTAACACGTACCCTGACCCTAACAATTTTCCGTAACCTCACCTGTACCCTACACCTTACCGTTCGCTAACCCTAACCCTAGCCCTAAGCCTAGACCAAACCCCAACCGTACACCTTACCCTAACCCGTATGCTAATCCTAAGCCATACACTAACACTGACACGTGTCCTAACACATACACTAACCCTAACACTTTTCTGTACCATCACTTGTACCCTAAACCTGACATTTCGCTAACCCTAACCCTAGCCATAAAGCTAACCCTAACCCCAACCCTAAACCTTACCCAAACCGTACCCTAATTCTAAACAGTATACTAATACTAAGCCATGTCCTGACACGTACCCTGACCCTAACACTTTTCTGTACCCTCACCTGTACCCTAAACCTTACCCATTCGCTAACCCTATCCCTAGCCCTAGCCCTAGCCCTAACACCAACCCCAACCCTACCCCTTACCCTAACCCGTACCCTAATCCCAACCCATACACTAACATTAACCCATGCCCTAACACGTACCCTGACCCTAACACTTTTCCGTATCCTCTCCTGTACCTTAAATCTTACCGTTCGCTAACCCTAACCCTAGCCCTAAACATAACTCTCACACCAACCTCACAGCATACCCTAACCCGTACACTAAACTTAACCCGTACAAAAAAAACTAACCCATGCCCTCACATGTACTTTGATGGTAACACGTTTCTGTACGCTCCCATGTACCATAAACCATACCCGTTTGCTAACTCTAACCCTAACCATAACAACAACCCTACCCATTTCCCTAACCTGTACCCTAATCCTTACCCGTACACTAACACTAATCCATGCCCTAACACGTACCGTGACCCTAACACTTTTCCATACCCACTCCTGTACCCTAAATCTTACCATTCACTAACCCTAACCCTATGTCTAAACCTAACCCTAACCCCAAACCTACACCTAACCCTAACATGTACCCTAATCCGAATCCGTACACTAACACTAACCTGTGCCCTAACACGAACCCTGACCCTAACTCGTTTCCATAAGCTCACCTGTACCCTAAATGTTACCTATTCGCTAACCCTAACCCCAACCCTACACCTAAACATAACCCCAACCCTACACCTTTCCCTAACCCATACCCTAATCCTAACCCGTACACTAACACTAACCCGTGCCCTAACACGTACCCTGACCCTAACACTTTTCCGTATCCTCTCCAGTACCCTAAATCTTACCGTTCGCTAAACCTAGCCCTTTCCCTAAACATAACGGTAACACCAACCTTGCACCGTATCCTAACCCATACACTAATCTTACCCCGTACACCAAAATGAAGCAATGCCCTCACATGTACTTTGACACTAACACGTTTCCGTACCCTCCTGTGTACCGTAAACCTTACCTGTTCGCTAACACTAACCCTAGGTCTAAGCCTAACACTATCCACAACCCTACACAAAATCCTAACCCGTACCCTAATCCTAATCCGTACAATAACACTAACCTGTGCCCTAACACAAAGCCTGACCCTAACTCGTTTCCATATGCTTACCTGTACCCTGAATATTACCTATTCGCTAACCCTAACCCTAACCCTAAACCTAACCCTAACCCCAATCCTACACCTTACCCTAATCCGTACTGTAATCCTAACCCGTACCCTAATACTAATCCGTGCCCTGACACATACATGGACCATAACACTTTTCTGTAACCTCACCTGCACCCTAAACCTTACATTTCGCCAACACTAACCCTAGCCCTAAAGCTAAATCTAACTCCAACCCTACACCTTACCCTAACACGTACACTAATCTTAACCCGTACACTAACACTGACCCATTCCCGCAAATGTATTTTGACCCTAAAACATTTCCGTACCCTCCCCTGTAACCTAAACCTTACCCGGTCGCTAACCCTAACCCTAGCTCTAAATCTAACCCTAACGCCAACCCTATATCTTACCCTAACCCATACCCTAATCCTAAACCGTACACTAACACTAACCAGTGCCCTGAAACGTACCCTGACCCTAACACTTTTCCATACCCTCACCTGCACGCTAAACGTAATCATTAGGTAACACTAAGTGTAGACTTAAACCTAACCCTAACACCAACCCTACTCCCTATTCTAACCCGTACCCTATATTTAACTCCTACACTAACACTAACCCATGCCCTCACACGTACTTTGACACTAAAACGTCTCCATACTTTCACATGTACCATAAGCCTTAACCGTTCACTAAACCTATCCCTAACCCTAACGCCAACCCTAACCATTACCCTAACCCATACCCTAATCCTAACCATACATTAACACTAACACGTTTCCTAACACATAACCTGACCCAAATGCTTTTCCGTACCCTCAACTGTACCCTAAAACTTACCCGTTCACTAACCCTAAGCCTAGCCCTAAACCTAACCCTAACCCCAACCCCACACCTTACCCTAAACTGTACGCTAATCCTGACACGTACACTAACACTAACAGGTGTCCTAACACATACCCTGACTCTAAAAGTTTTCCGTACCCTCACCTGTACCCTAAACCTTACTGGTTCACTAACCGTAACCCTAGCCCTAAACATAACGCTAACACCAACCCTACACCATACCCTAACCTGTACACTAATCTTGACCCGTACACCAAAATTATGCAATGCCATCACATGTACTTTGACACTAACACGTTTCTGTACACTAGTGTACCATAAAACTTACCTGTTCGCTAACTCTAACCCTAGCCCTAAACTTAACCCTAATGCCAACCCTACACATTACCCTAACACGTAACCTAATCCTAACCCATACACTAACACTACACGTGCCCTACCAAGTACCCTGACTGTAACAGTTTTCCGTACACTCACCTGTACCATAAACCATACCGTTTGCTATCCTTAACCCTAGACCTAAACGTAAAGCTAACCGCATCCCTAAACCTTACCCTAACGCGTACCCAATCCTAACAGGTACAATAACACTAATCCGTGCCTTAACACTTACCCTGACCCTAACGCTTTTCCATACCCACACCTGAACCCTAAACCTTACCATTCACTAACCCTAACCCTAGGTCTAAACCTAACCCTAAACCCAACCACAACCCTACACCTAACCCTAACATGTACCCTAATCCTAATCCTTAAACTAACACTAAGCTGTGCCGTAACAGGAACCCAGACCCTAACGCGTTTCCATACGCTCACCTGTACTCTAATGTTACCTATTCGCTAACCCTAACACTAGCCCTAAAACTAAACCTAACCCCAACCCTACACCTTACCCTAACCCATACCCTAATCATAACCCATACACTAACACTAACTCGTGCCCTAACACCTACCCTAACCCTACCCCTAACCCTAACCCTAACACTAACGCTAACACTAACCCTAAACTTTACCATTTGTTAACCATAACCCTAGCCCCAAACCTAAACCTAACTACAACCCTACTCCTTACCCTAACACCTACACTAATCTTAACCCGTACACTAACACTAACCCAATACCGCACATGTACTTTGACAATAAGACATTTCCGTATGCTCAGCTGTAACCTAAACCTTACCCGTTCACTAAACTTAACCCTACCTCTAACACTAACCATAACGCCAACCCTACCAATTACCCTAACCCGTACCCTAATCCTAACCTGTAAACCCACACTAACCCCTGCCCTAACACGTACCCTGACCCTAACACTTTTCTGTAACCTCACCTGTACCCTACACCTTACCGTTCGCTAACCCTAACCCTAGCCCTAAGCCTAGACCAAACCCCAATCGTACACCTTACCCTAACCCGTATGCTAATCCTAAGCCATACACTAACACTGACACGTGTCCTAACACATACACTAACCCTAACACTTTTCTGTACCATCACGTGTACCCTAAACCTGACATTTCGCTAACCCTAACCCTAGCCATAAAGCTAACCCTAACCCCAACCCTAAACCTTACCCAAACCGTACCCTAATCCTAACCAGTATACTAATACTAAGCCATGTCCTGACACGTACCCTGACCCTAAAACTTTTCCGTACCCTCACCTGTACCCTAAACCTTACCCATTCGCTAACCCTATCCCTAGCCCTAGCCCTAGCCCTAACACTAACCTCAACCCTACACCTTACCCTAACCCGTACCCTAGTCCCAACCCATACAGTAACATTAAACCATGCCCTAACACGTACCCTGACCCTAACACTTTTCCGTATCCTCTCCTGTACCTTAAATCTTACCGTTCGCTAACCCTAACCCTAGCCCTAAACATAACTCTCACACCAACCTCACAGCATACCCTAACCCGTACACTAAACTTAACCGGTACAAAAAAAACTAACCCATGCCCTCACATGTACTTTGATGGTAACACGTTTCCGTACGCTCCCATGAACCGTAAACTATACCCGTTTGCTAACTCTAACCCTAACCATAACAACAACCCTACCCATTTCCCTAACCTGTACCCTAATCCTTACCCGTACACTAACACTAATCCATGCCCTAACACGTACCCTGACCCTAACACTTTTCCATACCCACTCCTGTACCCTAAATCTTACCATTCACTAACCCTAACCCTATGTCTAAACCTAACCCTAACCCCAACCCTACACCTAACCCTAACACGTACCCTAATCCGAATCCGTACACTAACACTAACCTGTGCCCTAACATGAACCCTGACCCTAACTCGTTTCCATAAGCTCACCTGTACCCTAAATGTTACCTATTCGCTAACCCTAACCCCAACCCTACACCTAAACATAACCCCAACCCTACACCTTTCCCTAACCCATACCCTAGTCCTAACCCGTACACTAACACTAACCCGTGCCCTAACACGTACCCTGACCCTAACACTTTTCCGTATCCTCTCCAGTACCCTAAATCTTACCGTTCGCTAAACCTAGCCCTTTCCCTGAACATAACGGTAACACCAACCTTGCACCGTATCCTAACCCATACACTAATCTTACCCCGTACACCAAAATGAAGCAATGCCCTCACATGTACTTTGACACTAACACGTTTCCGTACCCTCCTGTGTACCGTAAACCTTACCTGTTCGCTAACACTAACCCTAGGTCTAAGCCTAACACTATCCACAACCCTACACAAAATCCTAACCCGTACCCTAATCCTAATCCGTACAATAACACTAACCTGTGCCCTAACACAAAGCCTGACCCTAACTCGTTTCCATATGCTTACCTGTACCCTGAATATTACCTATTCGCTAACCCTAACCCTAACCCTAAACCTAACCCTAACCCCAATCCTACACCTTACCCTAATCCGTACTGTAATCCTAACCCGTACCCTAATACTAATCCGTGCCCTGACACATACATGGACCATAACACTTTTCTGTAACCTCACCTGCACCCTAAACCTTACATTTCGCCAACACTAACCCTAGCCCTAAAGCTAAATCTAATTCCAACCCTACACCTTACCCTAACACGTACACTAATCTTAACCCGTACACTAACACTGACCCATTCCCGCAAATGTATTTTGACCCTAAAACATTTCCGTACCCTCCCCTGTAACCTAAACCTTACCCGGTCGCTAACCCTAACCCTAGCTCTAAATCTACACCTAACGTCAACCCTACATCTGACCCTAAACCCATACCCTAATCCTAAACCGTACACTAACACTAACCAGTGCCCTGAAACGTACCCTGACCCTAACACTTTTCCATACCCTCACCTGCACGCTAAACGTAATCATTAGGTAACACTAAGTGTAGACTTAAACCTAACCCTAACACCAACCCTACTCCCTATTCTAACCCGTACCCTATATTTAACCCCTACACTAACACTAACCCATGCCCTCACACGTACTTTGACACTAAAACGTCTCCATACATTCACATGTACCATAAGCCTTAACCGTTCACTAAACCTATCCCTAACCCTAACGCCAACCCTAACCATTACCCTAACCCATACCCTAATCCTAACCATACATTAACACTAACACGTTTCCTAACACATAACCTGACCCAAACGCTTTTCCGTACCCTCAACTGTACCCTAAAACTTACCCGTTCACTAACCCTAAGCCTAGCCCTAAACCTAACCCTAACCCCAACCCCACACCTTACCCTAAACTGTACCCTAATCCTGACACGTACACTAACACTAACAGGTGTCCTAACACATACCCTGACTCTAAAAGTTTTCCGTACCCTCACCTGTACCCTAAACCTTACTGGTTCACTAACCGTAACCCTAGCCCTAAACATAACGCTAACACCAACCCTACACCATACCCTAACCTGTACACTAATCTTGACACGTACACCAAAATTATGCAATGCCATCACATGTACTTTGACACTAACACGTTTCTGTACACTAGTGTACCATAAAACTTACCTGTTCGCTAACTCTAAACCTAGCCCTAAACTTAACCCTAATGCCAACCCTACACTTTACCCTAACACGTAACCTAATCCTAATCCATACACTAACACTACACGTGCCCTACCAAGTACCCTGACTGTAACAGTTTTCCGTACACTCACCTGTACCATAAACCATACCGTTTGCTATCCTTAACCCTAGACCTAAACGTAAAGCTAACCGCATCCCTAAACCTTACCCTAACGCGTACCCAATCCTAACAAGTACACTAACACTAATCCGTGCCTTAACACTTACCCTGACCCTAACGCTTTTCCATACCCACACCTGAACCCTAAACCTTACCATTCACTAACCCTAACCCTAGGTCTAAACCTAACCCTAAACCCAACCACAACCCTACACCTAACCCTAACATGTACCCTAATCCTAATCCTTAAACTAACACTAAGCTGTGCCGTAACAGGAACCCAGACCCTAACGCGTTTCCATACGCTCACCTGTACTCTAATATTACCTATTCGCTAACCCTAACACTAGCCCTAAAACTAAACCTAACCCCAACCCTACACCTTACCCTAACCCATACCCTAATCATAACCCATACACTAACACTAACTCGTGCCCTAACACCTACCCTAACCCTACCCCTAACCCTAACCCTAACACTAACCCTAACACTAACCCTAAACTTTACCATTTGTTAACCATAACCCTAGCTCCAAACCTAAACCTAACTACAACCCTACTCCTTACCCTAACACGTACACTAATCTTAACCCGTACACTAACACTAACCCAATACCGCACATGTACTTTGACAATAAGACATTTCCGTATGCTCAGCTGTAACCTAAACCTTACCCGTTCACTAAACTTAACCCTACCCCTAACACTAACCATAACGCCAACCCTACCAATTACCCTAACCCGTACCCTAATCCTAACCTGTAAACCCACACTAACCCCTGCCCTAACAGGTACCCTGACCCTAACACTTTTCTGTAACCTCACCTGTACCCTACACCTTACCGTTCGCTAACCCTAACCCTAGCCTTAAGCCTAGACCAAACCCCAACCGTACACCTTACCCTAACCCGTATGCTAATCCTAAGCCATACACTAACACTGACACGTGTCCTAACACATACACTAACCCTAACACTTTTCTGTACCATCACCTGTACCCTAAACCTGACATTTCGCTAACCCTAACCCTAGCCATAAAGCTAACCCTAACCCCAACCCTAAACCTTACCCAAACCGTACCCTAATCCTAACCAGTATACTAATACTAAGCCATGTCCTGACACGTACCCTGACCCTAACACTTTTCCGTACCCTCACCTGTACCCTAAACCTTACCCATTCGCTAACCCTATCCCTAGCCCTAGCCCTAGCCCTAACACTAACCCCAACCCTACACCTTACCCTAACCCGTACCCTAATCCCAACCCATACACTAACATTAAACCATGCCCTAACACGTACCCTGACCCTAACACTTTTCCGTATCCTCTCCTGTACCTTAAATCTTACCGTTCGCTAACCCTAACCCTAGCCCTAAACATAACTCTCACACCAACCTCACAGCATACCCTAACCCGTACACTAAACTTAACCGGTACAAAAAAAACTAACCCATGCCCTCACATGTACTTTGATGGTAACACGTTTCCGTACGCTCCCATGAACCGTAAACTATACCCGTTTGCTAACTCTAACCCTAACCATAACAACAACCCTACCCATTTCCCTAACCTGTACCCTAATCCTTACCCGTACACTAACACTAATCCATGCCCTAACACGTACCCTGACCCTAACACTTTTCCATACCCACTCCTGTACCCTAAATCTTACCATTCACTAACCCTAACCCTATGTCTAAACCTAACCCTAACCCCAACCCTACACCTAACCCTAACACGTACCCTAATCCGAATCCGTACACTAACACTAACCTGTGCCCTAACATGAACCCTGACCCTAACTCGTTTCCATAAGCTCACCTGTACCCTAAATGTTACCTATTCGCTAACCCTAACCCCAACCCTACACCTAAACATAACCCCAACCCTACACCTTTCCCTAACCCATACCCTAGTCCTAACCCGTACACTAACACTAACCCGTGCCCTAACACGTACCCTGACCCTAACACTTTTCCGTATCCTCTCCAGTACCCTAAATCTTACCGTTCGCTAAACCTAGCCCTTTCCCTAAACATAACGGTAACACCAACCTTGCACCGTATCCTAACCCATACACTAATCTTACCCCGTACACCAAAATGAAGCAATGCCCTCACATGTACTTTGACACTAACACGTTTCCGTACCCTCCTGTGTACCGTAAACCTTACCTGTTCGCTAACACTAACCCTAGGTCTAAGCCTAACACTATCCACAACCCTACACAAAATCCTAACCCGTACCCTAATCCTAATCCGTACAATAACACTAACCTGTGCCCTAACACAAAGCCTGACCCTAACTCGTTTCCATATGCTTACCTGTACCCTGAATATTACCTATTCGCTAACCCTAACCCTAACCCTAAACCTAACCCTAACCCCAATCCTACACCTTACCCTAATCCGTACTGTAATCCTAACCCGTACCCTAATACTAATCCGTGCCCTGACACATACATGGACCATAACACTTTTCTGTAACCTCACCTGCACCCTAAACCTTACATTTCGCCAACACTAACCCTAGCCCTAAAGCTAAATCTAATTCCAACCCTACACCTTACCCTAACACGTACACTAATCTTAACCCGTACACTAACACTGACCCATTCCCGCAAATGTATTTTGACCCTAAAACATTTCCGTACCCTCCCCTGTAACCTAAACCTTACCCGGTCGCTAACCCTAACCCTAGCTCTAAATCTAACCCTAACGTCAACCCTACATCTGACCCTAAACCCATACCCTAATCCTAAACCGTACACTAACACTAACCAGTGCCCTGAAACGTACCCTGACCCTAACACTTTTCCATACCCTCACCTGCACGCTAAACGTAATCATTAGGTAACACTAAGTGTAGACTTAAACCTAACCCTAACACCAACCCTACTCCCTATTCTAACCCGTACCCTATATTTAACCCCTACACTAACACTAACCCATGCCCTCACACGTACTTTGACACTAAAACGTCTCCATACATTCACATGTACCATAAGCCTTAACCGTTCACTAAACCTATCCCTAACCCTAACGCCAACCCTAACCATTACCCTAACCCATACCCTAATCCTAACCATACATTAACACTAACACGTTTCCTAACACATAACCTGACCCAAACGCTTTTCCGTACCCTCAACTGTACCCTAAAACTTACCCGTTCACTAACCCTAAGCCTAGCCCTAAACCTAACCCTAACCCCAACCCCACACCTTACCCTAAACTGTACCCTAATCCTGAAACGTACACTAACACTAACAGGTGTCCTAACACATACCCTGACTCTAAAAGTTTTCCGTACCCTCACCTGTACCCTAAACCTTACTGGTTCACTAACAGTAACCCTAGCCCTAAACATAACGCTAACACCAACCCTACACCATACCCTAACCTGTACATTAATCTTGACCCGTACACCAAAATTATGCAATGCCATCACATGTACTTTGACACTAACACGTTTCTGTACACTAGTGTACCATAAAACTTACCTGTTCGCTAACTCTAACCCTAGCCCTAAACTTAACCCTAACGCCAACCCTACACATTACCCTAACACGTAACCTAATCCTAACCCATACACTAACACTACACGTGCCCTACCAAGTACCCTGACTGTAACAGTTTTCCGTACACTCACCTGTACCATAAACCATACCGTTTGCTATCCTTAACCCTAGACCTAAACGTAAAGCTAACCGCATCCCTAAACCTTACCCTAACGCGTACCCAATCCTAACAAGTACACTAACACTAATCCGTGCCTTAACACTTACCCTGACCCTAACGCTTTTCCATACCCACACCTGAACCCTAAACCTTACCATTCACTAACCCTAACCCTAGGTCTAAACCTAACCCTAAACCCAACCACAACCCTACACCTAACCCTAACATGTACCCTAATCCTAATCCTTAAACTAACACTAAGCTGTGCCGTAACAGGAACCCAGACCCTATCGCGTTTCCATACGCTCACCTGTACTCTAATGTTACCTATTCGCTAACCCTAACACTAGCCCTAAAACTAAACCTAACCCCAACCCTACACCTTACCCTAACCCATACCCTAATCATAACCCATACACTAACACTAACTCGTGCCCTAACACCTACCCTAACCCTACCCCTAACCCTAACCCTAACACTAACCCTAACACTAACCCTAAACTTTACCATTTGTTAACCATAACCCTAGCCCCAAACCTAAACCTAACTACAACCCTACTCCTTACCCTAACACGTACACTAATCTTAACCCGTACACTAACACTAACCCAATACCGCACATGTACTTTGACAATAAGACATTTCCGTATGCTCAGCTGTAACCTAAACCTTACCCGTTCACTAAACTTAACCCTACCCCTAACACTAACCATAACGCCAACCCTACCAATTACCCTAACCCGTACCCTAATCCTAACCTGTAAACCCACACTAACACCTGCCCTAACACGTACCCTGACCCTAACACTTTTCTGTAACCTCACCTGTACCCTACACCTTACCGTTCGCTAACCCTAACCCTAGCCCTAAGCCTAGACCAAACCCCAACCGTACACCTTACCCTAACCCGTATGCTAATCCTAAGCCATACACTAACACTGACACGTGTCCTAACACATACACTAACCCTAACACTTTTCTGTACCATCACCTGTACCCTAAACCTGACATTTCGCTAACCCTAACCCTAGCCATAAAGCTAACCCTAACCCCAACCCTAAACCTTACCCAAACCGTACCCTAATCCTAACCAGTATACTAATACTAAGCCATGTCCTGACACGTACCCTGACCCTAACACTTTTCCGTACCCTCACCTGTACCCTAAACCTTACCCATTCGCTAACCCTATCCCTAGCCCTAGCCCTAGCCCTAACACTAACCCCAACCCTACACCTTACCCTAACCCGTACCCTAATACCAAGCCATACACTAACATTAAACCATGCCCTAACACGTACCCTGACCCTAACACTTTTCCGTATCCTCTCCTGTACCTTAAATCTTACCGTTCGCTAACCCTAACCCTAGCCCTAAACATAACTCTCACACCAACCTCACAGCATACCCTAACCCGTACACTAAACTTAACCGGTACAAAAAAAACTAACCCATGCCCTCACATGTACTTTGATGGTAACACGATTCCGTACGCTCCCATGAACCGTAAACTATACCCGTTTGCTAACTCTAACCCTAACCATAACAACAACCCTACCCATTTCCCTAACCTGTACCCTAATCCTTACCCGTACACTAACACTAATCCATGCCCTAACACGTACCCTGACCCTAACACTTTTCCATACCCACTCCTGTACCCTAAATATTACCATTCACTAACCCTAACCCTATGTCTAAACCTAACCCTAACCCCAACCCTACACCTAACCCTAACACGTACCCTAATCCGAATCCGTACACTAACACTAACCTGTGCCCTAACATGAACCCTGACCCTAACTCGTTTCCATAAGCTCACCTGTACCCTAAATGTTACCTATTCGCTAACCCTAACCCCAACCCTACACCTAAACATAACCCCAACCCTACACCTTTCCCTAACCCATACCCTAGTCCTAACCCGTACACTAACACTAACCCGTGCCCTAACACGTACCCTGACCCTAACACTTTTCCGTATCCTCTCCAGTACCCTAAATCTTACCGTTCGCTAAACCTAGCCCTTTCCCTAAACATAACGGTAACACCAACCTTGCACCGTATCCTAACCCATACACTAATCTTACCCCGTACACCAAAATGAAGCAATGCCCTCACATGTACTTTGACACTAACACGTTTCCGTACCCTCCTGTGTACCGTAAACCTTACCTGTTCGCTAACACTAACCCTAGGTCTAAGCCTAACACTATCCACAACCCTACACAAAATCCTAACCCGTACCCTAATCCTAATCCGTACAATAACACTAACCTGTGCCCTAACACAAAGCCTGACCCTAACTCGTTTCCATATGCTTACCTGTACCCTGAATATTACCTATTCGCTAACCCTAACCCTAACCCTAAACCTAACCCTAACCCCAATCCTACACCTTACCCTAATCCGTACTGTAATCCTAACCCGTACCCTAATACTAATCCGTTCCCTGACACATACATGGACCATAACACTTTTCTGTAACCTCACCTGCACCCTAAACCTTACATTTCGCCAACACTAACCCTAGCCCTAAAGCTAAATCTAATTCCAACCCTACACCTTACCCTAACACGTACACTAATCTTAACCCGTACACTAACACTGACCCATTCCCGCAAATGTATTTTGACCCTAAAACATTTCCGTACCCTCCCCTGTAACCTAAACCTTACCCGGTCGCTAACCCTAACCCTAGCTCTAAATCTAACCCTAACGCCAACCCTACATCTTACCCTAACCCATACCCTAATCCTAAACCGTACACTAACACTAACCAGTGCCCTGAAACGTACCCTGACCCTAACACTTTTCCATACCATCACCTGCACGCTAAACGTAATCATTAGGTAACACTAAGTGTAGACTTAAACCTAACCCTAACACCAACCCTACTCCCTATTCTAACCCGTACCCTATATTTAACCCCTACACTAACACTAACCCATGCCCTCACACGTACTTTGACACTAAAACGTCTCCATACATTCACATGTACCATAAGCCTTAACCGTTCACTAAACCTATCCCTAACCCTAACGCCAACCCTAACCATTACCCTAACCCATACCCTAATCCTAACCATACATTAACACTAACACGTTTCCTAACACATAACCTGACCCAAACGCTTTTCCGTACCCTCAACTGTACCCTAAAACTTACCCGTTCACTAACCCTAAGCCTAGCCCTAAACCTAACCCTAACCCCAACCCCACACCTTACCCTAAACTGTACGCTAATCCTGACACGTACACTAACACTAACAGGTGTCCTAACACATACCCTGACTCTAAAAGTTTTCCGTACCCTCACCTGTACCCTAAACCTTACTGGTTCACTAACCGTAACCCTAGCCCTAAACATAACGCTAACACCAACCCTACACCATACCCTAACCTGTACATTAATCTTGACCCGTACACCAAAATTATGCAATGCCATCACATGTACTTTGACACTAACACGTTTCTGTACACTAGTGTACCATAAAACTTACCTGTTCGCTAACTCTAACCCTAGCCCTAAACTTAACCCTCACGCCAACCCTACACATTACCCTAACACGTAACCTAATCCTAACCCATACACTAACACTACACGTGCCCTAACAAGTACCCTGACTGTAACAGTTTTCCGTACACTCACCTGTACCCTAAACCATACCGTTTGCTATCCTTAACCCTAGACCTAAACGTAAAGCTAACCCCATCCCTAAACCTTACCCTAACGCGTACCCAATCCTAACAAGTACACTAACACTAATCCGTGCCTTAACACTTACCCTGACCCTAACGCTTTTCCATACCCACACCTGAACCCTAAACCTTACAATTCACTAACCCTAACCCTAGGTCTAAACCTAACCCTAAACCCAACCACAACCTACACCTAACCCTAACATGTACCCTAATCCTAATCCTTAAACTAACACTAAGCTGTGCCGTAACACGAACCCTGACTCTAACGCGTTTCCATACGCTCACCTGTACTCTAATGTTACCTATTCGCTAACCCTAACACTAGCCCTAAACCTAAACCTAACCCCAACCCTACACCTTACCCTAACCCATACCCTAATCATAACCCATACACTAACACTAACTCGTGCCCTAACACCTACCCTAACCCTACCCCTAACCCTAACCCTAACACTAACCCTAACACTAACCCTCAACTTTACCATTTGTTAACCATAACCCTAGCCCCAAACCTAAACCTAACTACAACCCTACTCCTTACCCTAACACGTACACTAATCTTAACCCGTACACTAACACTAACCCAATACCGCACATGTACTTTGACAATAAGACATTTCCGTATGCTCAGCTGTAACCTAAACCTTACCCGTTCACTAAACTTAACCCTACCCCTAACACTAACCATAACGCCAACCCTACCAATTACCCTAACCCGTACCCTAATCCTAACCTGTAAACCCACACTAAACCCTCTCCTAACACGTACCCTGACCCTAACACTTTTCTGTAACCTCACCTGTACCCTACACCTTACCGTTTGCTAACCCTAACCCTAGCCCTAAGCCTAGACAAAACCCCAACTGTACACCTTACCCTAACCCGTATGCTAATCCTAAGCCATACACGAACACTGACACGTGTCCTAACACATACACTAACCCTAACACTTTTCTGTACCATCACCTGTACCCTAAACCTGACATTTCGCTAACCCTAACCCTAGCCATAAAGCTAACCCTAACCCCAACCCTAAACCTTACCCAAACCGTACCCTAATCCTAACCAGTATACTAATACTAAGCCATGTCCTGACACGTACCCTGACCCTAACACTTTTCCGTACCCTCACCTGTACCCTAAACCTTACCCATTCGCTAACCCTATCCCTATCCCTAGCCCTAGCCCTAACACTAACCCCAACCCTGCCCCTTACCCTAACCCGTACCCTAATCCCAACCCATACACTAACATTAACCCATGCCCTAACACGTACCCTGACCCTAACACTTTTCCGTATCCTCTCCTGTACCTTAAATCTTACCATTCGCTAACCCTAACCGTAGCCCTAAACATAACTCTCACACCAACCTCACAGCATACCCTAACCCGTACACTAAACTTAACCGGTACAAAAAAAACTAACCCATGCCCTCACATGTACTTTGATGGTAACACGTTTCCGTACGCTCCCATGTACCGTAAACCATACCCGTTTGCTATCTCTAACCCTAACCATAACAACAACCCTACCCATTTCCCTAACCTGTACCCTAATCCTTACCCGTACACTAACACTAATCCATGCCCTAACACGTACCCTGACCCTAACACTTTTCCATACCCACTCCTGTACCCTAAATCTTACCATTCACTAACCCTAACCCTATGTCTAAACCTAACCCTAACCCCAACCCTACACCTAACCCTAACACGTACCCTAATCCGAATCCGTACACTAACACTAACCTGTGCCCTAACATGAACCCTGACCCTAACTCGTTTCCATAAGCTCACCTGTACCCTAAATGTTACCTATTCGCTAACCCTAACCCCAACCCTACACCTAAACATAACCCCAACCCTACACCTTTCCCTAACCCATACCCTAATCCTAACCCGTACACTAACACTAACCCGTGCCCTAACACGTACCATGACCCTAACACATTTCCGTATCCTCTCCAGTACCCTAAATCTTGCCGTTCACTAAACCTAGCCCTTTCCCTAAACATAACGGTAACACCAACCTTGCACCGTATCCTAACCCATACACTAATCTTACCCCGTACACCAAAATGAAGCAATGCCCTCACATGTACTTTGACACTAACACGTTTCCGTACCCTCCTGTGTACTGTAAACCTTACCTGTTCGCTAACACTAACCCTAGGTCTAAGCCTAACACTATCCACAACCCTACACAAAATCCTAACCCGTACCCTAATCCTAATCCGTACAATAACACTAACCTGTGCCCTAACACCAAGCCTGACCCTAACTCGTTTCCATATGCTTACCTGTACCCTGAATATTACCTATTCGCTAACCCTAACCCTAACCCTAAACCTAGCCCTAACCCCAATCCTACACCTTACCCTAATCCGTACTGTAATCCTAACCCGTACCCTAATACTAATCCGTGCCCTGACACATACATGGACCATAACACTTTTCTGTAACCTCACCTGCACCCTAAACCTTACATTTCGCCAACACTAACCCTAGGCCTAAAGTTAAATCTAACTCCAACCCTACACCTTACCCTAACACGTACACTAATCTTAACCCGTACACTAACACTGACCCATTGCCGCAAATGTATTTTGACCCTAAAACATTTCCGTACCCTCCCCTGTAACCTAAACCTTACCCGGTCGCTAACCCTAACCCTAGCTCTAAATCTAACCCTAACGCCAACCCTACATCTTACCCTAACCCATACCCTAATCCTAAACCGTACACTAACACTAACCAGTGCCCTGAAACGTACCCTGACCCTAACACTTTTCCATACCCTCACCTGCACGCTAAACGTAATCATTAGGTAACACTAAGTGTAGACTTAAACCTAACCCTAACACCAACCCTACTCCCTATTCTAACCCGTACCCTATATTTAACCCCTACACTAACACTAACCCATGCCCTCACACGTACTTTGACACTAAAACGTCTCCATACATTCACATGTACCATAAGCCTTAACCGTTCACTAAACCTATCCCTAACCCTAACGCCAACCCTAACCTTTACCCTAACCCATACCCTAATCCTAACCATACATTAACACTAACACGTTTCCTAACACATAACCTGACCCAAACGCTTTTCCGTACCCTCAACTGTACCCTAAAACTTACCCGTTCACTAACCCTAAGCCTAGCCCTAAACCTAACCCTAACCCCAACCCAACACCTTACCCTAAACGGTACGCTAATCCTGACACGTACACTAACACTAACAGGTGTCCTAACACATACCCTGACTCTAAATGTTTTCCGTACCCTCACCTGTACCCTAAACCTTACTGCTTCACTAACCGTAAACCTAGCCCTAAACATAACGCTAACACCAACCCTACACCATACCCTAACCCGTACACTAATCTTGACCCGTACACCAAAATTATGCAATGCCATCACAGGTACTTTGACACTAACACGTTTCCGTACACTCATGTACCATAAAACTTACCTGTTCGCTAACTATAACCCTAGCCCTAAACTTAACCCTAACGCCAACCCTACACATTACCCTAACCCGTACCCTAATCCTAACCCATACACTAACACTACATGTGCCCTAACAGGTAGCCTGACCGTAACAGTTTTCCGTACACTCACCCGTACCCCAAACCATACCGTTTGCTATCCTTAAGCCTAGAACTAAACGTAAACCTAACCCCATCCCTAAAACTTACCCTAACGCGTACCCAATCCTAACCAGTACACTAACACTAATCCGTGCCTTAACACTTACCCTGACCCTAACACTTTTCCATACCCACACCTGAACCCTAAACCTTACCATTCACTAACCCTAACCCTAGGTCTAAACCTAACCCTAAACCCAACCCCAACCCTACACCTAACCCTAACATGTACCCTAATCCTAATCCTTAAACTAACACTAACCTGTGCCCTAACACGAACCCTGACCCTAACGCGTTTCCATACGCTCCCCTGTACTCTAATGTTACCTATTCGCTAACCCTCACACTAGTCCTAAACCTAAACCTAACCCCAAACCTAAACCTTACCCTAACCCATACCCTAATCATAACCCATACACTAACACTAACTCGTGCCCTAACACCTACCCTAACCCTACACCTACCCCCAACCCTAACACTAACCCTAACACTAACCCTAAACTTTACCATTTGTTAACCATAACCCTAGCCCCAAACCTAAACCTAACTACAACCCTACTCCTTACCCTAACAGGTACACTAATCTTAACCCCTACACTAACACTAACTCAACACCGCACACGTACTTTGACAATAAGACATTTCCGTATGCTCAGCTGTAACCTAAACCTTACCCGTTCACTAAACTTAACCCTACCCCTAACACTAACCATAACACCAACCCTACCAATTACCCTAACCCGTACCCTAATCCTAACCTGTAAACCCACACTAACCCCTGCCCTAACACGTACCCTGACCCTAACACTTTTCCGTAACCTCACTTGTACCCTACACCTTACCGTTCGCTAACCCTAACCCTAGCCCTAAACCTAGACCAAACCCCATCTGTACACCTTACCCTAACCCGTATGCTAATCCTAAGCCATACACTAACACTGACACGTGTCCTAACACATACACTAACCCTAGCACTTTTCTGTACCATCACCTGTACCCTAAACCTGACATTTCGCTAACCCTAACCCTAGCCATAAATCTAACCCTAACCCCACCCCTAAACCTTACCCAAACCGTACCCTAATCCTAACCAGTATACTAATACTAAGCCATGTCCTGACACCTTCCTTGAGCCTAACACTTTTCCGCACCCTCACCTGTACCCTAAAACTTACCCATTCGCTAACCCTAACCCTAGCCCTAGCCCTAGCCCTAACCTTAATCCCAACCCTACCCCTTACCCTAAACTGTACCCTAATCCTAACCCATACACTAACATTAACCCATGCCCTAACACGTACCCTGACCCTAACACTTTTCCCTATCCTCTCCTGTACCCTAAATCTTACCGTTCGCTAACCCTAACCCTAGCCCTAAACATAACTCTAACACCAACCTCACAGGATACCATAACCCGTACACTAAACTTAACACGTACAAAAAAACTAACCCATGCCCTCACATGTACTTTGACAGTAACACGTTTCCGTACGCTCCCGTGTACCGTAAACCTTACCCATTTGCTAACTCTAACCCTAGCCCTAACCCTAACCATAACACCAACCCTAGCCATTTACCTAACCTGTACCCTAATCCTTACCCGTACACTAACACTAATCCATGCCCTAAAACGTACCCTGACCCTAACACTTTTCCATACCCACTGCTGTACCCTAAATCTTACCATTCGCAAACCCTAACCCTATGCCTAAACCTAACCCTAACCCCAACCCTACACCTAACCCGAGCACGTACCCTAATCCGAATCCGTACACTAACACTAACCTGTGCCCTAACATGAACCCTGACCCTAAATCATTTCCATAAGCTCACCTGTACCCTAAATGTTACCTATTCGCTAACCCTAACCCCAACCCTACACCTAAACATAACCCCAACCCTACACCTTTCCCTAACCTATACCCTAATCCTAACCCGTTCACTAACACTAACCCGTGCCCTAACACGTACCCTGACCCTAACACTTTTCCGTATCCTCTCCAGTACCCTAAATCTTACCGTTCGCTAACCCTAACCCTAACCCTAAACATAACTCTAACACCAACCTCACAGTATACCCTAACCCGTACACTAAACTTAACCCGTACAAAAAAACTAACCCATGCCCTCACATGTACTTTGACAGTAACACGTTTCCGTACGCTCCCATGTACCGAAAACCTTACCCATTCGCTAACCCTAACCCTAGCCCTAACCCTAACCATAACACCAACCCTACACATTTACCTAACCTGTACCCTAATCCTTACCCGTACACTAACATTAATCCATGCCCTACGACGTACCCTGACCCTAATACTTTTCCATACCCACTGTTGTACCCTAAAACTTACCATTCGCTAAACCTAACCCTATGTCTAAACCTAACCCTAACCCCAACCCTACACCTAACCCTAGCACGTACCCTAATCCGAATCCGTACACTAACACTAACCTGTGCCCTAACATGAACCCTGACCCTAACTCATTTCCATAAGCTCACCTGTACCCTAAATGTTACCTATTCGCTAACCCTAACCCCAACCCTACACCTAAACATAACCCTTACCCTACACCTTCCCCTAACCTATACCCTAATCCTAACCCGTACACTAGCAATAACCTGTGGCCTAACACGTACCCTGAACCTAACACTTTTCCGTATCCTCTCCATTACCCTAAATCTTACCGTTCGCTAAACATAGCCCTTTCCCTAAACATAACGCTAACACCAACCTTAAACCATACCCTAACCCATACACTAATCTTACCCCGTACACCAAAATTAAGAAATGCCCTCACATGTACTTTGACACTAACACGTTTCCGTATCCTCCTGTGTACCGTAAACCTTACCTGTTCGCTAACACTAAGCCTAGGTCTAAGCCTAACACTATCCACAACCCTACACAAAATCCTAACCCGTACCCTAATCCTAATCCGTACAATGACACTAACCTGTGCCCTAACACCAAGCCTGACCCTAACTCGTTTCCATATGCTTACCTGCACCCTGAATATTACCTATTCGCTAACCCTAACCCCAACCCTAAACCTAACCCTAACCCCAATCCTGCAACTTACCCTAATCCGTACTGTAATCCTAACCCGTACCCTAATACTAATACGTGCCCTGACACATACATGGACCATAACACTTTTCTGTAACCTCACCTGTACCCTAAACCTTACATTTCGCCAACACTAACCCTAGCCCTAAAGCTAAATCTAACTCCAACCCTACACCTTACCCTAACACGTACACTAATCTTAACCCGTACACTAACACTGACCCATTGCCGCAAATGTATTTTGACCCTAAAACATTTCCGTACGCTCCCCTCTAACCTAAACCTTACCCGGTCGCTAACCCTAACCCTAGCTCTAAATCTAACCCTAACGCCAACCCTACATCTTACCCTAACCCATACCCTAATCCTAAACCATACACTAACACAAACCAGTGCCCTGAAACGTACCCTGACCCTAACACTTTTCCATGCCCTCACCTGCACGCTAAACCTAATCGTTAGGTAACCCTAACTGTAGACTTAAACGTAACCCTAACACCAACCCTACACCCTATTCTAACCCGTGACCTATATTTAACCCCTACACTAACACTAACCCATGCCCTCACACGTACTTTGACACTAAAATGTCTCCATACACTCACATGTACCATAAGCCTTAACCGTTCACTAAACCTATCCATAACCCTAACGCCAACCCTAACCATTATCCTAACCCATACCCTAATCCTAACCATGCATTAACACTTACAGGTTTCCTAACACATAACCTGACCCAAACGCTTTTCCGTACCCTCAAATGTACCCTAAAACTTACCCTTTCACTAACCCTAATCCTAGCCCTAACCCTAACCCTAACCCTAACCCTAACCCTAACCCTAACCCTAAAACTTACCCGTTAACTAACCGTAAGCCTAGCCCTAAACCTAAACCTAACCCCAACACCACACCTTACCCTAAACAGTACGCTAATCCTGACACGTACACTAACACTAACAGGTGTCCTAACACATACCCTGACTCTAAATGTTTTCCGTAACCTCACCTGTACCCTAAACCTTACTGCTTCACTAACCGTAACCCTAGCCCTAAATATAACGCTAACACCAACCCTACACCATACCCTAACCCGTACACTAATCTTGACCCGTACACCAAAATTATGCCATGCCATCACAGGTACTTTGACACTAACACGTTTCCGTACACTCATGTACCATAAAACTTACCTGTTCGCTAACTCTAACCCTAGCCCTAAACTTAACCTTAACGCCAACCCTACACATTACCCTAACCCGTACCCTAATCCTAACCCATACACTAACACTACATGTGCCCTAACAGGTAGCCTGACCGTAACAGTTTTCCGTACGCTCACCCGTACCCTAAACCGTACCGTTTGCTATCCTTAACCCTAGACATAAACGTAAACCTAACTCCATCCCTAAAACTTACCCAAACGCGTACCCAATCCTAACCAGTACACTAACACTAATCCGTGCCTTAACACTTACCCTGACCCTAACACTTTTCCATACCCACACCTGAACCCTAAACCTTACCATTCACTAACCCTAACCCTAGGTCTAAACCTAACCCTAAACCCAACCCCAACCCTACAGCTAACCCTAACATGTACCCTAATCCTAATCCTTAAACTAACACTAACCTGTGCCCTAACACGAACCGTGACCCTAACGCGTTTCCATACGCTCCCCTGTACTCTAATGTTACCTATTCGCTAACCCTCACATTAGCCCTAAACCTAAACCTAACCCCAACCCTAAACCTTACCCTAACCCATACCCTAATCATAACCCATACTCTAACACTAACTCGTGCCCTTACACCTACCCTAACCCTACCCCTACCCCTAACCCTAACACTAACCCTAACACTAACCCTAAACTTTACCATTTGTTAACCATAACCCTAGCCCCAAACCTAAACCTAAATACAACCCTACTCCTTACCCTAACACGTACACTAATCTTAACCCCTACACTAACACTAACTCAACACCGCACACGTACATTGACAATAAGACATTTCCGTATGCTCAGCTGTAACCTAAACCTTACCCGTTCACTAAACTTAACCCTACCCCTAACACTAACCATAACGCCAACCCTACCAATTACCCTAACCCGTACCCTAATCCTAACCTGTAAACCCACACTAACCCCTGCCCTAACACGTACCCTGACCCTAACACTTTTCCGTAACCTCACTTGTACCCTACACCTTACTGTTCGCTAACCCTAACCCTAGCCCTAAACCTAGACCAAACCCCATCTGTACACCTTAACCTAACCCGTATGCTAATCCTAAGCCATACACTAACACTGACACGTGTCCTAACACATACACTAACCCTAACACTTTTCTGTACCATCACCTGTACCCTAAACCTGACATTTCGCTAACCCTAACCCTAGCCATAAAGCTAACCCTAACCCCAACCCTAAACCTTACCCAAACCGTACCCTAATCCTAACCAGTATACTAATACTAAGCCATGTCCTGACACGTACCCTGACCCTAAAACTTTTCCGTACCCTCACATGTACCCTAAACTTTACCCATTCGATAACCCTAACCCTAGCCCTAGCCCTAGCCCTAACCCTAAACCCAACCCTACCCCTTACCCTCACCCGTACCCTAATCCCGACCCATACACTAACATTAACCCATGCCCTAACACGTACCCTGACCCTAACACTTTTCCGTATCCTCTCCTGTACCCTAAATCTTACCGTTCGCTAACCCTAACCCTACCCCTAAACATAACTCTCACACCAACCTCACAGCATACCCTAACCCGTACACTAAACTTAACCCGTACAAAAAAACTAACCCATGCCCTCACATGTACTGTGACGGTAACATGTTTCCGTACGCTCCCGTGTACCGTAAACCTTACCCGTTTGCTAACTCTAACCCTAGCCCTAACCCTAACCATAACAACAACCCTACATATTTCACTAACCTGTACCCTAATCCTTACCCGTACACTAACACTAACCCGTGCCCTAACACGTACCCTGACCCTAACACTTTTACGTATCCTCTCCAGTACCCTAAATATTACTGTTCGCTAAACCTAGCCCTTTCCCTAAATATAACGGTAACACCAACCTTGCACCGTATCCTAACCCATACACTAATCTTACCCCGTACACCAAAATGAAGCAATGCCCTCACATGTACTTTGACACTAACACGTTTCCGTACCCTACTGTGTACCATAAACCTTACCCGGTCGCTAACCCTAACCCTAGCTCTAAATCTAACCCTAACGCCAACCCTACATCTTACCCTAACCCATACCCTAATCCTAAACCGTACACTAACACTAACCAGTGCCCTGAAACGTACCCTGACCCTAACACTTTTCCATACCTTCACCTGCACGCTAAACGTAATCATTAGGTAACACTAAGTGTAGACTTAAACCGAACCCTAACACCAACCCTACTCCCTCTTCTAACCCGTACCCTATATTTAACCCCTACACTAACACTAACCCATGCCCTCACACGTACTTTGACACTAAAACGTCTCCATACATTCACATGTACCATAAGCCTTAACCGTTCACTAAACCTATCCCTAACCCTAACGCCAACCCTAACCATTACCCTAACCCATACCCTAATCCTAACCATACATTAACACTAACACGTTTCCTAACACATAACCTGACCCAAATGCTTATCCATACCCTCAACTGTTCCCTAAAACTTACCCGTTCACTAACCCTAAGCCTAGCCCTAAACCTAACCCTAACCCCAACCCCACACCTTACCCTAAACTGTACGCTAATCCTGACACGTACACTAACACTAACAGGTGTGCTAACACATACCCTGACTCTAAAAGTTTTCCGTAACCTCACCTGTACCCTAAACCTTACTGGTTCACTAACCGTAACCCTAGCCCTAAACATAACGCTAACACCAACCCTAAACCATACCCTAACCTGTACACTAATCTTGACCCGTACACCAAAATTATGCAATGCCATCACATGTACTTTGAAACTAACACGTTTATGTACACTAGTGTACCATAAAACTTACATGTTCGCTAACTCTAACCCTAGCCCTAAACTTAACCCTAATGCCAACCCTAAACATTACCCTAACACGTAACCTAATCCTAACCCATACACTAACACTACACGTGCCCTAACAAATACCCTGACTGTAACAGTTTTCTGTACACTCACCTGTACCCTAAACCATACCGTTTGCTATCCTTAACTCTAGACCTAAACGTAAAGCTAACCCCATCCCTAAACCTTACCCTAACGTGTACCCAATCCTAACAAGTACACTAACACTAATCCGTGCCTTAACACTTACCCTCACCCTAACGCTTTTCCATACCCACACCTGAACCCTAAACCTTACCATTCACTAACCCTAACCCTAGGTCGAAACCTAACCCTAAACCCAACCCCAACCCCACACCTAACCCTAACATGTACCCTAATCCTAATCCTTAAACTAACACTAAGCTGTGCCCTAACACGAACCCTGACCCTAACGCGTTTCCATACGCTCACCTGTACTCTAATGTTACCTATTCGCTAACCCTAACACTAGCCCTAAACCTAAACCTAACCCCAACCCTACACCTTACCCTAACCCATACCCTAATCATAACCCATACACTAACACTAACTCGTGCCCTAACACCTATCCTAACCCTACCCCTAACCCTAACCCTAACACTAACCCTAACACTAACCCTAAAGTTTACCATTTGTTAACCATAACCCTAGCCCCAAACCTAAACCAAACTACAACCCTACTCCTTACCCTATCACGTACACTAATCTTAACCCGTACACTAACACTAACCCAATACCGCACATGTACTTTGACAATAAGACATTTCCGTATGCTCAGCTCTAACCTAAACCTTACCCGTTCACTAAACTTAACCCTACCCCTAACACTAACCATAACGCCAACCCTACCAATTACCCTAACCCGTACCCTAATCCTAACCTGTAAACCCACACTAACCCCTGCCCTAACACGTACCCTCACCCTAACAATTTTCCGTAACCTCACCTGTACCCTACACCTTACCGTTCGCTAACCCTAACCCTAGCCCTAAGCCTAGACCAAACCCCAACCGTACACCTTACCCTAACCCGTATGCTAATCCTAAGCCATACACTAACACTGACACGTGTCCTAACACATACACTAACCCTAACACTTTTCTGTACCATCACCTGTACCCTAAACCTGACATTTCGCTAACCCTAACCCTAGCCATAAAGCTAACCCTAACCCCAACCCTAAACCTTACCCAAACCGTACCCTAATGCTAACCAGTATACTAATACTAAGCCATGTCCTGACACGTACCCGGACCCTAACACTTTTCCGTACCCTCACCTGTACCCTAAACCTTACCCATTCGCTAACCCTATCCCTAGCCCTAGCCCTAGCCCTAACACTAACCCCAACCCTACCCCTTACCCTAACCCGTACCCTAATCCCAACCCATACACTAACATTAACCCATGCCCTAACACGTACCCTGACCCTAACACTTTTCCGTATCCTCTCCTGTACCTTAAATCTTACCGTTCGCTAACCCTAACCCTAGCCCTAAACATAACTCTCACACCAACCTCACAGCATACCCTAACCCGTACACTAAACTTAACCCGTACAGAAAAAACTAACCCATGCCCTCACATGTACTTTGATGGTAACACGTTTCCGTACGCTCCCATGTACCGTAAACCATACCCGTTTGCTAACTCTAACCCTAACCATAACAACAACCCTACCCATTTCCCTAACCTGTACCCTAATCCTTACCCGTACACTAACACTAATCCATGCCCTAACACGTACCCTGACCCTAACACTTTTCCATACCCACTCCTGTACCCTAAATCTTACCATTCACTAACCCTAACCCTATGTCTAAACCTAACCCTAACCCCAACCCTACACCTAACCCTAACACGTACCCTAATCCGAATCCATACACTAACACTAACCTGTGCCCTAACACGAACCCTGACCCTAACTCGTTTCCATAAGCTCACCTGTACCCTAAATGTTACCTATTCGCTAACCCTAACCCCAACCCTACACCTAAACATAACCCCAACCCTACACCTTTCCCTAACCCATACCCTAATCCTAACCCGTACACTAACACTAACCCGTGCCCTAACACGTACCCTGACCCTAACACTTTTCCGTATCCTCTCCAGTACCCTAAATCTTACCGTTCGCTAAACCTAGCCCTTTCCCTAAACATAACGGTAACACCAACCTTGCACCGTATCCTAACCCATACACTAATCTTACCCCGTACACCAAAATGAAGCAATGCCCTCACATGTACTTTGACACTAACACGTTTCCGTACCCTCCTGTGTACCGTAAACCTTACCTGTTCGCTAACACTAACCCTAGGTCTAAGCCTAACACTATCCACAACCCTACACAAAATCCTAACCCGTACCCTAATCCTAATCCTATTCCATACAATAACACTAACCTGTGCCCTAACACCAAGCCTGACCCTAACTCGTTTCCATATGCTTACCTGAACCCTGAATATTACCTATTCGCTAACCCTAACCCTAACCCTAACCCTAACCCTAACCCCAATCCTACACCTTACCCTAATCCGTACTGTAATCCTAACCCGTACCCTAATACTAATCCGTGCCCTGACACATACATGGACCATAACACTTTTCTGTAACCTCACCTGCACCCTAAACCTTACATTTCGCCAACACTAACCCTAGCCCTAAAGCTAAATCTAACTCCAACCCTACACCTTACCCTAACACGTACACTAATCTTAACCCGTACACTAACACTGACCCATTCCCGCAAATGTATTTTGACCCTAAAACATTTCCGTACCCTCCCCTGAAACCTAAACCTTACCCGGTCGCTAACCCTAACCCTAGCTCTAAATCTAACCCTAACGCCAACCCTACATCTTACCCTAACCCATACCCTAATCCTAAACCGTACACTAACACTAACCAGTGCCCTGAAACGTACCCTGACCCTAACACTTTTCCATACCATCACCTGCACGCTAAACGTAATCATTAGGTAACACTAAGTGTAGACTTAAACCTAACCCTAACACCAACCCTACTCCCTCTTCTAACCCGTAACCTATATTTAACCCCTACACTAACACTAACCCATGCCCTCACATGTACTTTGACACTAAAACATCTCCATACATTCACATGTACCATAAGCCTTAACCGTTCACTAAACCTATCCCTAACCCTAACGCCAACCCTAACCATTACCCTAACCCATACCCTAATCCTAACCATACATTAACACTAACACTTTTCCTAACACATAACCTGACCCAAACGCTTTTCCGTACCCTCAACTGTACCCTAAAATTTACCCGTTCACTAACCCTAAGCCTAGCCCTAAACCTAACCCTAACCCCAACCCCACACCTTACCCTAAACTGTACGCTAATCCTGACACGTACACTAACACTAACAGGTGTCCTAACACATACCCTGACTCTAAAAGTTTTCCGTACCCTCACCTGTACCCTAAACCTTACTGGTTCACTAACCGTAACCCTAGCCCTAAACATAACGCTAACACCAACCCTACACCATACCCTAACCTGTACACTAATCGTGACCCGTACACCAAAATTATGCAATGCCATCACATGTACTTTGACACTAACACGTTTCTGTACACTAGTGTACCATAAAACTTACCTGTTCGCTAACTCTAACCCTAGCCCTAAACTTAACCCTAACGCCAACCCTACACATTACCCCAAGACGTAACTTAATCCTAACCCATACACTAACACTACACGTGCCCTAACAAGTACCCTGACTGTAACAGTTTTCCGTACACTCACCTGTACCCTAAACCATACCGTTTGCTATCCTTAACCCTAGACCTAAACGTAAAGCTAACCCCATCCCTAAACCTTACCCTAACGCGTACCCAATCCTAACAAGTACACTAACACTAATCCATGCCTTAACACTTACCCTGACCCTAACGCTTTTCCATACCCACACCTAAATCCTAAACCTTACCATTCACTAACCCTAACCCTAGGTCTAAACCTAACCCTAAACCCAACCCCAACCCTACACCTAACCCTAACATGTACCCTAATCCTAATCCTTAAACTAACACTAAGCTGTGCCCTAACACGAACCCTGACCCTAACGCGTTTCCATACGCTCACCTGTACTCTAATGTTATCTATTCGCTAACCCTAACACTAGCCCTAAACCTAAACCTAACCCCAAACCTACACCTTACCCTACACCTTACCCTAACCCATACCCTAATCATAACCCATACACTAACACTAACTCGTGCCCTAACACCTATCCTAACCCTACCCCTAACCCTAACCCTAACACTAACCCTAACACTAACCCTAAAGTTTACCATTTGTTAACCATAACCCTAGCCCCAAACCTAAACCAAACTACAACCCTACTCCTTACCCTATCACGTACACTAATCTTAACCCGTACACTAACACTAACCCAATACCGCACATGTACTTTGACAATAAGACATTTCCGTATGCTCAGCTGTAACCTAAACCTTACCCGTTCACTAAACTTAACCCTACCCCTAACACTAACCATAACGCCAACCCTACCAATTACCCTAACCCGTACCCTAATCCTAACCTGTAAACCCACACTAACCCCTGCCCTAACACGTACCCTGACCCTAACAATTTTCCGTAACCTCACCTGTACCCTACACCTTACCGTTCGCTAACCCTAACCCTAGCCCTAAGCCTAGACCAAACCCCAACCGTACACCTTACCCTAACCCGTATGCTAATCCTAAGCCATACACTAACACTGACACGTGTCCTAACACATACACTAACCCTAACACTTTTCTGTACCATCACCTGTACCCTAAACCTGACATTTCGCTAACCCTAACCCTAGCCATAAAGCTAACCCTAACCCCAACCCTAAACCTTACCCAAACCGTACCCTAATGCTAACCAGTATACTAATACTAAGCCATGTCCTGACACGTACCCTGACCCTAACACTTTTCCGTACCCTCACCTGTACCCTAAACCTTACCCATTCGCTAACCCTATCCCTAGCCCTAGCCCTAGCCCTAACACTAACCCCAACCCTACCCCTTACCCTAACCCGTACCCTAATCCCAACCCATACACTAACATTAACCCATGCCCTAACACGTACCCTGACCCTAACACTTTTCCGTATCCTCTCCTGTACCTTAAATCTTACCGTTCGCTAACCCTAACCCTAGCCCTAAACATAACTCTCACACCAACCTCACAGCATACCCTAACCCGTACACTAAACTTAACCCGTACAAAAAAAACTAACCCATGCCCTCACATGTACTTTGATGGTAACACGTTTCCGTACGCTCCCATGTACCGTAAACCATACCCGTTTGCTATCTCTAACCCTAACCATAACAACAACCCTACCCATTTCCCTAACCTGTACCCTAATCCTTACCCGTACACTAACACTAATCCATGCCCTAACACGTACCCTGACCCTAACACTTTTCCATACCCACTCCTGTACCCTAAATCTTACCATTCACTAACCCTAACCCTATGTCTAAACCTAACCCTAACCCCAACCATACACCTAACCCTAACACGTACCCTAATCCGAATCCGTACACTAACACTAACCTGTGCCCTAACACGAACCCTGACCCTAACTCGTTTCCATAAGCTCACCTGTACCCTAAATGTTACCTATTCGCTAACCCTAACCCCAACCCTACACCTAAACATAACCCCAACCCTACACCTTTCCCTAACCCATACCCTAATCCTAACCCGTACACTAACACTAACCCGTGCCCTAACACGTACCCTGACCCTAACACTTTTCCGTATCCTCTCCAGTACCCTAAATCTTACCGTTCGCTTAACCTAGCCCTTTCCCTAAACATAACGGTAACACCAACCTTGCACCGTATCCTAACCCATACACTAATCTTACCCCGTACACCAAAATGAAGCAATGCCCTCACATGTACTTTGACACTAACACGTTTCCGTACCCTCCTGTGTACCGTAAACCTTACCTGTTCGCTAACACTAACCCTAGGTCTAAGCCTAACACTATCCACAACCCTACACAAAATCCTAACCCGTACCCTAATCCTAATCCGTACAATAACACTAACCTGTGCCCTAACACCAAGCCTGACCCTAACTCGTTTCCATATGCTTACCTGTACCCTGAATATTACCTATTCGCTAACCCGAACCCTAACCCTAAACCTAACCCTAACCCCAATCCTACACCTTACCCTAATCCGTACTGTAATCCTAACCCGTACCCTAATACTAATCCGTGCCCTGACACATACATGGACCATAACACTTTTCTGTAACCTCACCTGCACACTAAACCTTACATTTCGCCAACACTAACCCTAGCCCTAAAGCTAAATCTAACTCCAACCCTACACCTTACCCTAACACGTACACTAATCTTAACCCGTACACTAACACTGACCCATTCCCGCAAATGTATTTTGACCCTAAAACATTTCCGTACCCTCCCCTGAAACCTAAATCTTACCCGGTCGCTAACACTAACCCTAGCTCTAAATCTAACCCTAACGCCAACCCTACATCTTACCCTAACCCATAGCCTAATCCTAAACCGTACACTAACACTAACCAGTGCCCTGAAACGTACCCTGACCCTAACACTTTTCCATACCCTCACCTGCACGCTAAACGTAATCATTAGGTAACACTAAGTGTAGACTTAAACCTAACCCTAACACCAACCCTACTCCCTCTTCTAACCCGTACCCTATATTTAACCCCTACACTAACACTAACCCATGCCCTCACACGTACTTTGACACTAAAACGTCTCCATACATTCACATGTAACATAAGCCTTAACCGTTCACTAAACCTATCCCTAACCCTAACGCCAACCCTAACCATTACCCTAACCCATACCCTAATCCTAACCATACATTAACACCAACACTTTTCCTAACACATAACCTGACCCAAACGCTTTTCCGTACCCTCAACTGTACCCTAAAACTTACCCGTTCACTAACCCTAAGCCTAGCCCTAAACCTAAACCTAACCCCAACCCCACACCTTACCCTAAACTGTACGCTAATCCTGACACGTACACTAACACTAACAGGTGTCCTAACACATACCCTGACTCTAAAAGTTTTCCGTACCCTCACCTGTACCCTAAACCTTACTGGTTCACTAACCGTAACCCTAGCCCTAAACATAACGCTAACACCAACCCTACACCATACCCTAACCTGTACACTAATCGTGACCCGTACACCAAAATTATGCAATGCCATCACATGTACTTTGACACTAACACGTTTCTGTACACTAGTGTACCATAAAACTTACCTGTTCGCTAACTCTAACCCTAGCCCTAAACTTAACCCTAACGCCAACCCTACACATTACCCCAACACGTAACTTAATCCTAACCCATACACTAACACTACACGTGCCCTAACAAGTACCCTGACTGTAACAGTTTTCCGTACACTCACCTGTACCCTAAACCATACCGTTTGCTATCCTTAACCCTAGACCTAAACGTAAAGCTAACCCCATCCCTAAACCTTACCCTAACGCGTACCCAATCCTAACAAGTACACTAACACTAATCCGTGCCTTAACACTTACCCTGACCCTAACGCTTTTCCATACCCACACCTGAACCCTAAACCTTACCATTCACTAACCCTAACCCTAGGTCTAAACCTAACCCTAAACCCAATCCCAACCCTACACCTAACCCTAACATGTACCCTAATCCTAATCCTTAAACTAACACTAAGCTGTGCCCTAACACGAACCCTGACCCTAACGCGTTTCCATACGCTCACCTGTACTCTAATGTTACCTATTCGCTAACCCTAACACTAGCCCTAAACCTAAACCTAACCCCAACCCTACACCTTACCCTAACCCATACCCTAATCATAACCCATACACTAACACTAACTCGTGCCCTAACACCTACCCTAACCCTACCCCTAACCCTAACCCTAACACTAACCCTAACACTAACCCGAAACTTTACCATTTGTTAACCATAACCCTAGCCCCAAACCTAAACCTAACTACAACCCTACTCCTTACCCTAACACGTACACTAATCTTAACCCGTACACTAACACTAACCCAATACCGCACATGTACTTTGACAATAAGACATTTCCGTATGCTCAGCTGTAACCTAAACCTTACCCATTCACTAAACTTAACCCTACCCCTAACACTAACCATAACGCCAACCCTACCAATTACCCTAACCCGTACCCTAATCCTAACCTGTAAACCCACACTAACCCCTGCCCTAACACGTACCCTGACCCTAACAATTTTCCGTAACCTCACCTGTACCCTACACCTTACCGTTCGCTAACACTAACCCTATCCCTAAGCCTAGAACAAACCCCAACCGTACACCTTACCCTAACCCGTATGCTAATCCTAAGCCATACACTAACACTGACATGTGTCCTAACACATACACTAACCCTAACACTTTTCTGTACCATCACCTGTACCCTAAACCTGACATTTCGCTAACCCTAACCCTAGCCATAAAGCTAACCCTAACCCCAACCCTAAACCTTACCCAAACCGTACCCTAATGCTAACCAGTATACTAATACTAAGCCATGTCCTGACACGTACCCTGACCCTAACACTTTTCCGTACCCTCACCTGTACCCTAAACCTTACCCATTCGCTAACCCTATCCCTATCCCTAGCCCTAGCCCTAACACTAACCCCAACCCTACCCCTTACCCTAACCCGTACCCTAATCCCAACCCATACACTAACATTAACCCATGCCCTAACACGTACCCTGACCCTAACACTTTTCCGTATCCTCTCCTGTACCTTAAATCTTACCGTTCGCTAACCCTAACCCTAGCCCTAAACATAACTCTCACACCAACCTCACAGCATACCCTAACCCGTACACTAAACTTAACCCGTACAAAAAAAACTAACCCATGCCATCACATGTACTTTGATGGTAACACGTTTCCGTACACTCCCATGTACCGTAAACCATACCCGTTTGCTAACTCTAACCCTAACCATAACAACAACCCTACCCATTTCCCTAACCTGTACCCTAATCCTTACCCGTACACTAACACTAATCCATGCCCTAACACGTACCCTGACCCTAACACTTTTCCATACCCACTCCTGTACCCTAAATCTTACCATTCACTAACCCTAACCCTATGTCTAAACCTAACCCTAACCCCAACCCTACACCTAACCCTAACACGTACCCTAATCCGAATCCGTACACTAACACTAACCTGTGCCCTAACACGAACCCTGATCCTAACTCGTTTCCATAAGCTCACCTGTACCCTAAATGTTACCTATTCGCTAACCCTAACCCCAACCCTACACCTAAACATAACCCCAACCCTACACCTTTCCCTAACCCATACCCTAATCCTAACCCGTACACTAACACTAACCCGTGCCCTAACACGTACCCTGACCCTAACACTTTTCCGTATCCTCTCCAGTACCCTAAATCTTACCGTTCGCTAAACCTAGCCCTTTCCCTAAACATAACGGTAACACCAACCTTGCACTGTATCCTAACCCATACACTAATCTTACCCAGTACACCAAAATGAAGCAATGCCCTCACATGTACTTTGACACTAACACGTTTCCGTACCCTCCTGTGTACTGTAAACCTTACCTGTTCGCTAACACTAACCCTAGGTCTAAGCCTAAGACTATCCACAACCCTACACAAAATCCTAACCCGTACCTTAATCCTAATCCGTACAATAACACTAACCTGTGCCCTAACACCAAGCCTGACCCTAACTCGTTTTCATATGCTTACCTGTACCCTGAATATTACCTATTCTCTAACCCTAACCCTAACCCTAAACCTAACCCTAACCCCAATCCTACACCTTACCCTAATCCGTACTGTAATCCTAACCCGTACCCTAATACTAATCCGTGCCCTGACACATACATGGACCATAACACTTTTCTGTAACCTCACCTGCACCCTAAACCTTACATTTCGCCAACACTAACCCTAGCCCTAAAGCTAAATCTAACTCCAACCCTACACCTTACCCTAACACGTACACTAATCTTAACCCGTACACTAACACTGACCCATTCCCGCAAATGTATTTTGACCCTAAAACATTTCCGTACCCTCCCCTGAAACCTAAACCTTACCCGGTCGCTAACACTAACCCTAGCTCTAAATCTAACCCTAACGCCAACCCTACATCTTACCCTAACCCATAGCCTAATCCTAAACCGTACACTAACACTAACCAGTGCCCTGAAACGTACCATGACCCTAACACTTTTCCATACCCTCACCTGCACGCTAAACGTAATCATTAGGTAACACTAAGTGTAGACTTAAACCTAACCCTAACACCATCCCTACTCCCTCTTCTAACCCGTACCCTATATTTAACCCCTACACTAACACTAACCCATGCCCTCACACGTACTTTGACACTAAAACGTCTCCATACATTCACATGTAACATAAGCCTTAACCGTTCACTAAACATATCCCTAACCCTAACGCCAACCCTAACCATTACCCTAACCCATACCCTAATCCTAACCATACATTAACACTAACACTTTTCCTAACACATAACCTGACACAAACGCTTTTCCGTACCCTCAACTGTACCCTAAAACTTACCCGTTCACTAACCCTAAGCCTAGCCCTAAACCTAAACCTAACCCCAACCCCACACCTTATCCTAAACTGTACGCTAATCCTGACACGTACACTAACACTAACAGGTGTGCTAACACATACCCTGACTCTAAAAGTTTTCCGTACCCTCACCTGTACCCTAAACCTTACTGGTTCACTAACCGTAACCCTAGCCCTAAACATAACGCTAACACCAACCCTACACCATACCCTAACCTGTACACTAATCGTGACCCGTACACCAAAATTATGCAATGCCATCACATGTACTTTGACACTAACACGTTTCTGTACACTAGTGTACCATAAAACTTACCTGTTCGCTAACTCTAACCCTAGCCCTAAACTTAACCCTAACGCCAACCCTACACATTACCCCAACACGTAACTTAATCCTAACCCATACACTAACACTACACGTGCCCTAACAAGTACCCTGACTGTAACAGTTTTCCGTACACTCACCTGTACCCTAAACCATACCGTTTGCTATCCTTAACCCTAGACCTAAACGTAAAGCTAACCCCATCCCTAAACCTTTCCCTAACGCGTACCCAATCCTAACAAGTACACTAACACTAATCCGTGCCTTAACACTTACCCTGACCCTAACGCTTTTCCACACCCACACCTGAACCCTAAACCTTACCATTCACTAACCCTAACCCTAGGTCTAAACCTAACCCTAAACCCAACCCCAACCCTACACCTAACCCTAACATGTACCCTAATCCTAATCCTTAAACTAACACTAAGCTGTGCCCTAATACGAACCCTGACCCTAACGCGTTTCCATACGCTCACCTGTACTCTAATGTTACCTATTCGCTAACCCTAACACTAGCCCTAAACCTAAACCTAACCCCAACCCTACACCTTACCCTAACCCATACCCTAATCATAACCCATACACTAACACTAACTCGTGCCCTAACACCTATCCTAACCCTACCCCTAACCCTAACCCTAACACTAACCCTAACACTAACCCTAAAGTTTACCATTTGTTAACCATAACCCTAGCCCCAAACCTAAACCAAACTACAACCCTACTCCTTACCCTATCACGTACACTAATCTTAACCCGTACACTAACACTAACCCAATACCGCACATGTACTTTGACAATAAGACATTTCCGTATGCTCAGCTGTAACCTAAACCTTACCCGTTCACTAAACTTAACCCTACCCCTAACACTAACCATAACGCCAACCCTACCAATTACCCTAACCCGTACCCTAATCCTAACCTGTAAACCCACACTAACCCCTGCCCTAACACGTACCCTCACCCTAACAATTTTCCGTAACCTCACCTGTACCCTACACCTTACCGTTCGCTAACCCTAACCCTAGCCCTAAGCCTAGACCAAACCCCATCCGTACACCTTACCCTAACCCGTATGCTAATCATAAGCCATACACTAACACTGACACGTGTCCTAACACATACACTAACCCTAACACTTTTCTGTACCATCACCTGTACCCTAAACCTGACATTTCGCTAACCCTAACCCTAGCCATAAAGCTAACCCTAACCCCAACCCTAAACCTTACCCAAACCGTACCCTAATCCTAACCAGTATACTAATACTAAGCCATGTCCTGACACGTACCCTGACCCTAACACTTTTCCGTACCCTCACCTGTACCCTAAACCTTACCCATTCGCTAACCCTATCCCTAGCCCTAGCCCTAGCCCTAACACTAACCCCAACCCTACCCCTTACCCTAACCCGTACCCTAATCCCAACCCATACACTAACATTAACCCATGCCCTAACACGTACCCTGACCCTAACACTTTTCCGTATCCTCTCCTGTACCTTAAATCTTACCGTTCGCTAACCCTAACCGTAGCCCTAAACATAACTCTCACACCAACCTCACAGCATACCCTAACCCGTACACTAAACTTAACCCATACAAAAAAAACTAACCCATGCCCTCACATGTAATTTGATGGTAACACGTTTCCGTACGCTCCCATGTACCGTAAACCATACCCGTTTGCTAACTCTAACCCTAACCATAACAACAACCCTACCCATTTCCCTAACCTGTACCCTAATCCTTACCCGTACACTAACACTAATCCATGCCCTAACACGTACCCTGACCCTAACACTTTTCCATACACAATCCTGTACCCTAAATCTTACCATTCACTAACCCTAACCCTATGTCTAAACCTAACCCTAACCCCAACCCTACACCTAACCCTAACACGTACCCTAATCCGAATCCGTACACTAACACTAACCTGTGCCCTAACATGAACCCTGACCCTAACTCGTTTCCATAAGCTCACCTGTACCCTAAATGTTACCTATTCGCTAACCCTAACCCCAACCCTACACCTAAACATAACCCCAACCCTACACCTTTCCCTAACCCATACCCTAATCCTAACCCGTACACTAACACTAACCCGTGCCCTAACACGTACCCTGACCCTAACACTTTTCCGTATCCTCTCCAGTACCCTAAATCTTACCGTTCGCTAAACCTAGCCCTTTCCCTAAACATAACGGTAACACCAACCTTGCACCGTATCCTAACCCATACACTAATCTTACCCAGTACACTAAAATGAAGCAATGCCCTCACATGTACTTTGACACTAACACGTTTCCGTACCCTCGTGTGTACCGTAAACCTTACCTGTTCGCTAACACTAACCCTAGGTCTAAGCCTAACACTATCCACAACCCTACACAAAATCCTAAGCCGTACCCTAATCCTAATCTGTACAATAACACTAACATGTGCCCTAACACCAAGCCTGACCCTAACTCGTTTCCATATGCTTACCTGTACCCTGAATATTACCTATTCGCTAACCCTAACCCTAACCCTAAACCTAACCCTAACCCCAATCCTACACCTTACCCTAATCCGTACTGTAATCCTAACCCGTACCCTAATACTAATCCGTGCCCTGACACATACATGGACCATAACACTTTTCTGTAACCTCACCTGCACCCTAAACCTTACATTTCGCCAACACTAACCCTAGCCCTAAAGCTAAATCTAACTCCAACCCTACACCTTACCCTAACACGTACACTAATCTTAACCCGTACACTAACACTGACCCATTCCCGCAAATGTATTTTGACCCTAAACCATTTCCGTACCCTCCCCTGTAACCTAAACCTTACCCGGTCGCTAACCCTAACCCTAGCTCTAAATCTAACCCTAACGCCAACCCTACATCTTACCCTAACCCATAGCCTAATCCTAAACCGTACACTAACACTAACCAGTGCCCTGAAACGTACCCTGACCCTAACACTTTTCCATACCCTCACCTGCACGCTAAACGTAATCATTAGGTAACACTAAGTGTAGACTTAAACCTAACCCTAACACCAATCCTACTCCCTCTTCTAACCCGTACCCTATATTTAACCCCTACACTAACACTAACCCATGCCCTCACACGTACTTTGACACTAAAACGTCTCCATACATTCACATGTACCATAAGCCTTAACCGTTCACTAAACCTATCCCTAACCCTAACGCCAACCCTAACCATTACCCTAACCCATACCCTAATCCTAACCATACATTAACACTAACACTTTTCCTAACACATAACCTGACCCAAACGCTTTTCCGTACCCTCAACTGTACCCTAAAACTTACCCGTTCACTAACCCTAAGCCTAGCCCTAAACCTAACCCTAACCCCAACCCCACACCTTACCCTAAACTGTACGCTAATCCTGACACGTACACTAACACTAACAGGTGTCCTAACACATACCCTGACTCTAAAAGTTTTCCGTACCCTCACCTGTACCCTAAACCTTACTGGTTCACTAACCGTAACCCTAGCCCTAAACATAACGCTAACACCAACCCTACACCATACCCTAACCTGTACACTAATCTTGACCCGTACACCAAAATTATGCAATGCCATCACATGTACTTTGACACTAACACGTTTCTGTACACTAGTGTACCATAAAACTTACCTGTACGCTAACTCTAACCCTAGCCCTAAACTTAACCCTAACGCCAACCCTACACATTACCCTAACACGTAACCTAATCCTAACCCATACACTAACACTACACGTGCCCTAACAAGTACCCTGACTGTAACAGTTTTCCGTACACTCACCTGTACCCTAAACCATACCGTTTGCTATCCTTAACCCTAGACCTAAACGTAAAGCTAACCCCATCCCTAAACCTTACCCTAACGCGTACCCAATCCTAACAGGTACAATAACACTAATCCGTGCCTTAACACTTACCCTGACCCTAACGCTTTTCCATACCCACACCTGAACCCTAAACCTTACCATTCACTAACCCTAACCCTAGGTCTAAACCTAACCCTAAACCCAACCCCAACCCTACACCTAACCCTAACATGTACCCTAATCCTAATCCTTAAACTAACACTAAGCTGTGCCCTAACACAAACCCTGACCCTAACGCGTTTCCATACGCTCACCTGTACTCTAATGTTACCTATTCGCTAACCCTAACACTAGCCCTAAACCTAAACCTAACCCCAACCCTACACCTTACCCTAACCCATACCCTAATCATAACCCATACACTAACACTAACTCGTGCCCTAACACCTACCCTAACCCTACCCCTAACCATAACCCTAACACTAACCCTAACACTAACCCTAAACTTTACCATTTGTTAACCATAACCCTAGCCCCAAACCTAAACCTAACTACAACCCTACTCCTTACCCTAACACGTACACTAATCTTAACCCGTACACTAACACTAACCCAATACCGCACATGTACTTTGACAATAAGACATTTCCGTATGCTCAGCTGTAACCTAAACCTTACCCGTTCACTAAACTTAACCCTACCCCTAACACTAACCATAACGCCAACCCTACCAATTACCCTAACCCGTACCCTAATCCTAACCTGTAAACCCACACTAACCCCTGCCCTAACACGTACCCTCACCCTAACAATTTTCCGTAACCTCACCTGTACCCTACACCTTACCGTTCGCTAACCCTAACCCTAGCCCTAAGCCTAGACCAAACCCCAACCGTACACCTTACCCTAACCCGTATGCTAATCCTAAGCCATACACTAACACTGACACGTGTCCTAACACATACACTAACCCTAACACTTTTCTGTACCATCACCTGTACCCTAAACCTGACATTTCGCTAACCCTAACCCTAGCCATAAAACTAACCCTAACCCCAACCCTAAACCTTACCCAAACCGTACCCTAATCCTAACCAGTATACTAATACTAAGCCATGTCCTGACACGTACCCTGACCCTAACACTTTTCCGTACCCTCACCTGTACCCTAAACCTTACCCATTCGCTAACCCTATCCCTAGCCCTAGCCCTAGCCCTAACACTAACCCCAACCCTACCCCTTACCCTAACCCGTACCCTAATCCCAACCCATACACTAACATTAACCCATGCCCTAACACGTACCCTGACCCTAACACTTTTCCGTATCCTCTCCTGTACCTTAAATCTTACCGTTCGCTAACCCTAACCCTAGCCCTAAATATAACTCTCACACCAACCTCACAGCATACCCTAACCCGTACACTAAACTTAACCCGTACAAAAAAAACTAACCCATGCCCTCACATGTACTTTGATGGTAACACGTTTCCGTACGCTCCCATGTACCGTAAACCATACCCGTTTGCTAACTCTAACCCTAACCATAACAACAACCCTACCCATTTCCCTAACCTGTACCCTAATCCTTACCCGTACACTAACACTAATCCATGCCCTAACACGTACCGTGACCCTAACACTTTTCCATACCCACTCCTGTACCCTAAATCTTACCATTCACTAACCCTAACCCTATGTCTAAACCTAACCCTAACCCCAACCCTACACCTAACCCTAACACGTACCCTAATCCGAATCCGTACACTAACACTAACCTGTGCCCTAACACGAACCCTGACCCTAACTCGTTTCCATAAGCTCACCTGTACCCTAAATGTTACCTATTCGCTAACCCTAACCCCAACCCTACACCTAAACATAACCCCAACCCTACACCTTTCCCTAACCCATACCCTAATCCTAACCCGTACACTAACACTAACCCGTGCCCTAACACGTACCCTGACCCTAACACTTTTCCGTATCCTCTCCAGTACCCTAAATCTTACCGTTCGCTAAACCTAGCCCTTTCCCTAAACATAACGGTAACACCAACCTTGCACCGTATACTAACCCATACACTAATCTTACCCCGTACACCAAAATGAAGCAATGCCCTCACATGTACTTTGACACTAACACGTTTCCGTACCCTCCTGTGTACCGTAAACCTTACCTGTTCGCTAACACTAACCCTAGGTCTAAGCCTAACACTATCCACAACCCTACACAAAATCCTAACCCGTACCCTAATCCTAATCCGTACAATAACACTAACCTGTGCCCTAACACCAAGCCTGACCCTAACTCGTTTCCATATGCTTACCTGTACCCTGAATATTACCTATTCGCTAACCCTAACCCTAACCCTAAACCTAACCCTAACCCCAATCCTACACCTTACCCTAATCCGTACTGTAATCCTAACCCGTACCCTAATACTAATCCGTGCCCTGACACATACATGGACCATAACACTTTTCTGTAACCTCACCTGCACCCTAAACCTTACATTTCGCCAACACTAACCCTAGCCCTAAAGCTAAATCTAACTCCAACCCTACACCTTACCCTAACACGTACACTAATCTTAACCCGTACACTAACACTGACCCATTCCCGCAAATGTATTTTGACCCTAAAACATTTCCGTACCCTCCCCTGAAACCTAAACCTTACCCGGTCGCTAACCCTAACCCTAGCTCTAAATCTAACCCTAACGCCAACCCTACATCTTACCCTAACCCATACCCTAATCCTAAACCGTACACTAACACTAACCAGTGCCCTGAAACGTACCCTGGCCCTAACACTTTTCCATACCCTCACCTGCACGCTAAACGTAATCATTAGGTAACACTAAGTGTAGACTTAAACCTAACCCTAACACCAATCCTACTCCCTCTTCTAACCCGTACCCTATATTTAACCCCTACACTAACACTAACCCATGCCCTCACACGTACTTTGACACTAAAACGTCTCCATACATTCACATGTACCATAAGCCTTAACCGTTCACTAAACCTATCCCTAACCCTAACGCCAACCCTAACCATTACCCTAACCCATACCCTAATCCTAACCATACATTAACACTAACACTTTTCCTAACACATAACCTGACCCAAACGCTTTTCCGTACCCTCAACTGTACCCTAAAACTTACCCGTTCACTAACCCTAAGCCTAGCCCTAAACCTAACCCTAACCCCAACCCCACACCTTACCCTAAACTGTACGCTAATCCTGACACGTACACTAACACTAACAGGTGTCCTAACACATACCCTGACTCTAAAAGTTTTCCGTACCCTCACCTGTACCCTAAACCTTACTGGTTCACTAACCGTAACCCTAGCCCTAAACATAACGCTAACACCAACCCTACACCATACCCTAACCTGTACACTAATCTTGACCCGTACACCAAAATTATGCAATGCCATCACATGTACTTTGACACTAACACGTTTCTGTACACTAGTGTACCATAAAACTTACCTGTACGCTAACTCTAACCCTAGCCCTAAACTTAACCCTAACGCCAACCCTACACATTACCCTAACACGTAACCTAATCCTAACCCATACACTAACACTACACGTGCCCTAACAAGTACCCTGACTGTAACAGTTTTCCGTACACTCACCTGTACCCTAAACCATACCGTTTGCTATCCTTAACCCTAGACCTAAACGTAAAGCTAACCCCATCCCTAAACCTTACCCTAACGCGTACCCAATCCTAACAAGTACACTAACACTAATCCGTGCCTTAACACTTACCCTGACCCTAACGCTTTTCCATACCCACACCTGAACCCTAAACCTTACCATTCACTAACCCTAACCCTAGGTCTAAACCTAACCCTAAACCCAACCCCAACCCTACACCTAACCCTAATATGTACCCTAATCCTAATCCTTAAACTAACACTAAGCTGTGCCCTAACACAAACCCTGACCCTAACGCGTTTCCATACGCTCACCTGTACTCTAATGTTACCTATTCGCTAACCCTAACACTAGCCCTAAACCTAAACCTAACCCCAACCCTACACCTTACCCTAACCCATACCCTAATCATAACCCATACACTAACACTAACTCGTGCCCTAACACCTACCCTAACCCTACCCCTAACCATAACCCTAACACTAACCCTAACACTAACCCTAAACTTTACCATTTGTTAACCATAACCCTAGCCCCAAACCTAAACCTAACTACAACCCTACTCCTTACCCTAACACGTACACTAATCTTAACCCGTACACTAACACTAACCCAATACCGCACATGTACTTTGACAATAAGACATTTCCGTATGCTCAGCTGTAACCTAAACCTTACCCGTTCACTAAACTTAACCCTACCCCTAACACTAACCATAACGCCAACCCTACCAATTACCCTAACCCGTACCCTAATCCTAACCTGTAAACCCACACTAACCCCTGCCCTAACACGTACCCTCACCCTAACAATTTTCCGTAACCTCACCTGTACCCTACACCTTACCGTTCGCTAACCCTAACCCTAGCCCTAAGCCTAGACCAAACCCCAACCGTACACCTTACCCTAACCCGTATGCTAATCCTAAGCCATACACTAACACTGATACGTGTCCTAACACATACACTAACCCTAACACTTTTCTGTACCATCACCTGTACCCTAAACCTGACATTTCGCTAACCCTAACCCTAGCCATAAAACTAACCCTAACCCCAACCCTAAACCTTACCCAAACCGTACCCTAATCCTAACCAGTATACTAATACTAAGCCATGTCCTGACACGTACCCTGACCCTAACACTTTTCCGTACCCTCACCTGTACCCTAAACCTTACCCATTCGCTAACCCTATCCCTAGCCCTAGCCCTAGCCCTAACACTAACCCCAACCCTACCCCTTACCCTAACCCGTACCCTAATCCCAACCCATACACTAACATTAACCCATGCCCTAACACGTACCCTGACCCTAACACTTTTCCGTATCCTCTCCTGTACCTTAAATCTTACCGTTCGCTAACCCTAACCCTAGCCCTAAATATAACTCTCACACCAACCTCACAGCATACCCTAACCCGTACACTAAACTTAACCCGTACAAAAAAAACTAACCCATGCCCTCACATGTACTTTGATGGTAACACGTTTCCGTACGCTCCCATGTACCGTAAACCATACCCGTTTGCTAACTCTAACCCTAACCATAACAACAACCCTACCCATTTCCCTAACCTGTACCCTAATCCTTACCCGTACACTAACACTAATCCATGCCCTAACACGTACCGTGACCCTAACACTTTTCCATACCCACTCCTGTACCCTAAATCTTACCATTCACTAACCCTAACCCTATGTCTAAACCTAACCCTAACCCCAACCCTACACCTAACCCTAACACGTACCCTAATCCGAATCCGTACACTAACACTAACCTGTGCCCTAACACGAACCCTGACCCTAACTCGTTTCCATAAGCTCACCTGTACCCTAAATGTTACCTATTCGCTAACCCTAACCCCAACCCTACACCTAAACATAACCCCAACCCTACACCTTTCCCTAACCCATACCCTAATCCTAACCCGTACACTAACACTAACCCGTGCCCTAACACGTACCCTGACCCTAACACTTTTCCGTATCCTCTCCAGTACCCTAAATCTTACCGTTCGCTGAACCTAGCCCTTTCCCTAAACATAACGGTAACACCAACCTTGCACCGTATACTAACCCATACACTAATCTTACCCCGTACACCAAAATGAAGCAATGCCCTCACATGTACTTTGACACTAACACGTTTCCGTACCCTCCTGTGTACCGTAAACCTTACCTGTTCGCTAACACTAACCCTAGGTCTAAGCCTAACACTATCCACAACCCTACACAAAATCCTAACCCGTACCCTAATCCTAATCCGTACAATAACACTAACCTGTGCCCTAACACCAAGCCTGACCCTAACTCGTTTCCATATGCTTACCTGTACCCTGAATATTACCTATTCGCTAACCCTAACCCTAACCCTAAACCTAACCCTAACCCCAATCCTACACCTTACCCTAATCCGTACTGTAATCCTAACCCGTACCCTAATACTAATCCGTGCCCTGACACATACATGGACCATAACACTTTTCTGTAACCTCACCTGTACCCTAAACCTTACATTTCGCCAACACTAACCCTAGCCCTAAAGCTAAATCTAACTCCAACCCTACACCTTACCCTAACACGTACACTAATCTTAACCCGTACACTAACACTGACCCATTCCCGCAAATGTATTTTGACCCTAAAACATTTCCGTACCCTCCCCTGAAACCTAAACCTTACCCGGTCGCTAACCCTAACCCTAGCTCTAAATCTAACCCTAACGCCAACCCTACATCTTACCCTAACCCATACCCTAATCCTAAACCGTACACTAACACTAACCAGTGCCCTGAAACGTACCCTGGCCCTAACACTTTTCCATACCCTCACCTGCACGCTAAACGTAATCATTAGGTAACACTAAGTGTAGACCTAAACCTAACCCTAACACCAATCCTACTCCCTCTTCTAACCCGTACCCTATATTTAACCCCTACACTAACACTAACCCATGCCCTCACACGTACTTTGACACTAAAACGTCTCCATACATTCACATGTACCATAAGCCTTAACCGTTCACTAAACCTATCCCTAACCCTAACGCCAACCCTAACCATTACCCTAACCCATACCCTAATCCTAACCATACATTAACACTAACACTTTTCCTAACACATAACCTGACCCAAACGCTTTTCCGTACCCTCAACTGTACCCTAAAACTTACCCGTTCACTAACCCTAAGCCTAGCCCTAAACCTAACCCTAACCCCAACCCCACACCTTACCCTAAACTGTACGCTAATCCTGACACGTACACTAACACTAACAGGTGTCCTAACACATACCCTGACTCTAAAAGTTTTCCGTACCCTCACCTGTACCCTAAACCTTACTGGTTCACTAACCGTAACCCTAGCCCTAAACATAACGCTAACACCAACCCTACACCATACCCTAACCTGTACACTAATCTTGACCCGTACACCAAAATTATGCAATGCCATCACATGTACTTTGACACTAACACGTTTCTGTACACTAGTGTACCATAAAACTTACCTGTTCGCTAACTCTAACCCTAGCCCTAAACTTAACCCTAACGCCAACCCTACACATTACCCTAACACGTAACCTAATCCTAACCCATACACTAACACTACACGTGCCCTAACAAGTACCCTGACTGTAACAGTTTTCCGTACACTCACCTGTACCCTAAACCATACCGTTTGCTATCCTTAACCCTAGACCTAAACGTAAAGCTAACCCCATCCCTAAACCTTACCCTAACGCGTACCCAATCCTAACAAGTACACTAACACTAATCCCTGCCTTAACACTTACCCTGACCCTAACGCTTTTCCATACCCACAGCTGAACCCTAAACCTTACCATTCACTAACCCTAACCCTAGGTCTAAACCTAACCCTAAACCCAACCCCAACCCTACACCTAACCCTAACATGTACCCTAATCCTAATCCTTAAACTAACACTAAGCTGTGCCCTAACACAAACCCTGACCCTAACGCGTTTCCATATGCTCACCTGTACTCTAATGTTACCTATTCGCTAACCCTAACACTAGCCCTAAACCTAAACCTAACCCCAACCCTACACCTTACCCTAACCCATACCCTAATCATAACCCATACACTAACACTAACTCGTGCCCTAACACCTACCCTAACCCTACCCCTAACCCTAACCCTAACACTAACCCTAACACTAACCCTAAACTTTACCATTTGTTAACCATAACCCTAGCCCCAAACCTAAACCTAACTACAACCCTACTCCTTACCCTAACACGTACACTAATCTTAACCCGTACACTAACACTAACCCAATACCGCACATGTACTTTGACAATAAGACATTTCCGTATGCTCAGCTGTAACCTAAACCTTACCCATTCACTAAACTTAACCCTACCCCTAACACTAACCATAACGCCAACCCTACCAATTACCCTAACCCGTACCCTAATCCTAACCTGTAAACCCACACTAACCCCTGCCCTAACACGTACCCTCACCCTAACAATTTTCCGTAACCTCACCTGTACCCTACACCTTACCGTTCGCTAACCCTAACCCTAGCCCTAAGCCTAGACCAAACCCCAACCGTACACCTTACCCTAACCCGTATGCTAATCCTAAGCCATACACTAACACTGACACGTGTCCTAACACATACACTAACCCTAACACTTTTCTGTACCATCACCTGTACCCTAAACCTGACATTTCGCTAACCCTAACCCTAGCCATAAAACTAACCCTAACCCCAACCCTAAACCTTACCCAAACCGTACCCTAATCCTAACCAGTATACTAATACTAAGCCATGTCCTGACACGTACCCTGACCCTAACACTTTTCCGTACCCTCACCTGTACCCTAAACCTTACCCATTCGCTAACCCTATCCCTAGCCCTAGCCCTAGCCCTAACACTAACCCCAACCCTACCCCTTACCCTAACCCGTACCCTAATCCCAACCCATACACTAACATTAACCCATGCCCTAACACGTACCCTGACCCTAACACTTTTCCGTATCCTCTCCTGTACCTTAAATCTTACCGTTCGCTAACCCTAACCCTAGCCCTAAATATAACTCTCACACCAACCTCACAGCATACCCTAACCCGTACACTAAACTTAACCCGTACAAAAAAAACTAACCCATGCCCTCACATGTACTTTGATGGTAACACGTTTCCGTACGCTCCCATGTACCGTAAACCATACCCGTTTGCTAACTCTAACCCTAACCATAACAACAACCCTACCCATTTCCCTAACCTGTACCCTAATCCTTACCCGTACACTAACACTAATCCATGCCCTAACACGTACCGTGACCCTAACACTTTTCCATACCCACTCCTGTACCCTAAATCTTACCATTCACTAACCCTAACCCTATGTCTAAACCTAACCCTAACCCCAACCCTACACCTAACCCTAACACGTACCCTAATCCGAATCCGTACACTAACACTAACCTGTGCCCTAACACGAACCCTGACCCTAACTCGTTTCCATAAGCTCACCTGTACCCTAAATGTTACCTATTCGCTAACCCTAACCCCAACCCTACACCTAAACATAACCCCAACCCTACACCTTTCCCTAACCCATACCCTAATCCTAACCCGTACACTAACACTAACCCGTGCCCTAACACGTACCCTGACCCTAACACTTTTCTGTATCCTCTCCAGTACCCTAAATCTTACCGTTCGCTAAACCTAGCCCTTTCCCTAAACATAACGGTAACACCAACCTTGCACCGTATACTAACCCATACACTAATCTTACCCCGTACACCAAAATGAAGTAATGCCCTCACATGTACTTTGACACTAACACGTTTCCGTACCCTCCTGTGTACCGTAAACCTTACCTGTTCGCTAACACTAACCCTAGGTCTAAGCCTAACACTATCCACAACCCTACACAAAATCCTAACCCGTACCCTAATCCTAATCCGTACAATAACACTAACCTGTGCCCTAACACCAAGCCTGACCCTAACTCGTTTCCATATGCTTACCTGTACCCTGAATATTACCTATTCGGTAACCCTAACCCTAACCCTAAACCTAACCCTAACCCCAATCCTACACCTTACCCTAATCCGTACTGTAATCCTAACCCGTACCCTAATACTAATCCGTGCCCTGACACATACATGGACCATAACACTTTTCTGTAACCTCACCTGCACCCTAAACCTTACATTTCGCCAACACTAACCCTAGCCCTAAAGCTAAATCTAACTCCAACCCTACACCTTACCCTAACACGTACACTAATCTTAACCCGTACACTAACACTGACCCATTCCCGCAAATGTATTTTGACCCTAAAACATTTCCGTACCCTCCCCTGAAACCTAAACCTTACCCGGTCGCTAACCCTAACCCTAGCTCTAAATCTAACCCTAACGCCAACCCTACATCTTACCCTAACCCATACCCTAATCCTAAACCGTACACTAACACTAACCAGTGCCCTGAAACGTACCCTGGCCCTAACACTTTTCCATACCCTCACCTGCACGCTAAACGTAATCATTAGGTAACACTAAGTGTAGACTTAAACCTAACCCTAACACCAATCCTACTCCCTCTTCTAACCCGTACCCTATATTTAACCCCTACACTAACACTAACCCATGCCCTCACACGTACTTTGACACTAAAACGTCTCCATACATTCACATGTACCATAAGCCTTAACCGTTCACTAAACCTATCCCTAACCCTAACGCCAACCCTAACCATTACCCTAACCCATACCCTAATCCTAACCATACATTAACACTAACACTTTTCCTAACACATAACCTGACCCAAACGCTTTTCCGTACCCTCAACTGTACCCTAAAACTTACCCGTTCACTAACCCTAAGCCTAGCCCTAAACCTAACCCTAACCCCAACCCCACACCTTACCCTAAACTGTACGCTAATCCTGACACGTACACTAACACAAACAGGTGTCCTAACACATACCCTGACTCTAAAAGTTTTCCGTACCCTCACCTGTACCCTAAACCTTACTGGTTCACTAACCGTAACCCTAGCCCTAAACATAACGCTAACACCAACCCTACACCATACCCTAACCTGTACACTAATCGTGACCCGTACACCAAAATTATGCAATGCCATCACATGTACTTTGACACTAACACGTTTCTGTACACTAGTGTACCATAAAACTTACCTGTTCGCTAACTCTAACCCTAGCCCTAAACTTAACCCTAACGCCAACCCTACACATTACCCCAAGACGTAACTTAATCCTAACCCATACACTAACACTACACGTGCCCTAACAAGTAACCTGACTGTAACAGTTTTCCGTACACTCACCTGTACCCTAAACCATACCGTTTGCTATCCTTAACCCTAGACCTAAACGTAAAGCTAACCCCATCCCTAAACCTTACCCTAACGCGTACCCAATCCTAACAAGTACACTAACACTAATCCGTGCCTTAACACTTACCCTGACCCTAACGCTTTTCCATACCCACAGCTGAACCCTAAACCTTACCATTCACTAACCCTAACCCTAGGTCTAAACCTAACCCTAAACCCAACCCCAACCCTACACCTAACCCTAACATGTACCCTAATCCTAATCCTTAAACTAACACTAAGCTGTGCCCTAACACGAACCCTGACCCTAACGCGTTTCCATACGCTCACCTGTACTCTAATGTTACCTATTCACTAACCCTAACACTAGCCCTAAACCTAAACCTAACCCCAACCCTACACCTTACCCTAACCCATACCCTAATCATAACCCATACACTAACACTAACTCGTGCCCTAACACCTATCCTAACCCTACCCCTAACCCTAACCCTAACACTAACCCTAACACTAACCGTAAAGTTTACCATTTGTTAACCATAACCCTAGCCCCAAACCTAAACCAAACTACAACCCTACTCCTTACCCTAACACGTACACTAATCTTAACGCGTACACTAACACTAACCCAATACCGCACATGTACTTTGACAATAAGACATTTCCGTATGCTCAGCTGTAACCTAAACCTTACCCGTTCACTAAACTTAACCCTACCCCTAACACTAACCATAACGCCAACCCTACCAATTACCCTAACCCGTACCCTAATCCTAACCTGTAAACCCACACTAACCCCTGCCCTAACACGAACCCTCACCCTAACAATTTTCCGTAACCTCACCTGTACCCTACACCTTACCGTTCGCTAACCCAAACCCTAGACCTAAGCCTAGACCAAACCCCAACCGTACACCTTACCCTAATCTGTATGCTAATCCTAAGCCATACACTAACACTGACACGTGTCCTAACACATACACTAACCCTAAGACTTTTCTGTACCATCACCTGTACCCTAAACCTGACATTTCGCTAACCCTAACCCTAGCCATAAAGCTAACCCTAACCCCAACCCTAAACCTTACCCAAACCGTACCCTAATCCTAACCAGTATACTAATACTAAGCCATGTCCTGACACGTACCCTGACCCTAACACTTTTCCGTACCCTCACCTGTACCCTAAACCTTACCCATTCGCTAACCCTATCCCGAGCCCTAGCCCTAGCCCTAACACTAACCCCAACCCTACCCCTTACCCTAACCCGTACCCTAATCCCAACCCATACACTAACATTAACCCATGCCCTAACACGTACCCTGACCCTAACACTTTTCCGTATCCTCTCCTGTACCTTAAATCTTACCGTTCGCTAACCCTAACCCTAGCCCTAAACATAACTCTCACACCAACCTCACAGCATACCCTAACCCGTACACTAAACTTAACCCGTACAAAAAAAACTAACCCATGCCCTCGCATGTACTTTGATGGTAACACGTTTCCATACGCTCCCATTAACCGTAAACCATACCCGTTTGCTAACTCTAACCCTAACCATAACAACAACCCTACACATTTCCCTAACCTGTACCCTAATCCTTACCCGTACACTAACACTAATCCATGCCCTAACACGTACCCTGACCCTAACACTTTTCCATAACCACTCCTGTACCCTAAATCTTACCATTCACTAACCCTAACCCTATGTCTAAACCTAACCCTAACCCCAACCCTACACCTAACCCTAACACGTACCCTAATCCGAATCCGTACACTAACACTAACCTGTGCCCTAACACGAACCCTGACCCTAACTCGTTTCCATAAGCTCACCTGTACCCTAAATGTTACCTATTCGCTAACCCTAACCCCAACCCTACACCTAAACATAACCCCAACCCTACACCTTTCCCTAACCCATACGCTAATCCTAACCCGTACACTAACACTAACCCGTGCCCTAACACGTACCCTGACCCTAACACTTTTCCGTATCCTCTCCAGTACCCTAAATCTTACCGTTCGCTAAACCTAGCCCTTTCCCTAAACATAACGGTAACACCAACCTTGCACCGTATCCTAACCCATACACTAATCTTACCCCGTACACCAAAATGAAGCAATGCCCTCACATGTACTTTGACACTAACACGTTTCCGTACCCTCCTGTGTACCGTAAACCTTACCTGTTCGCTAACACTAACCCTAGGTCTAAGCCTAACACTATCCACAACCCTACACAAAATCCTAACCCGTACCCTAATCCTAATCCGTACAATAACACTAACCTGTGCCCTAACACCAAGCCTGACCCTAACTCGTTTCCATATGCTTACCTGTACCCTGAATATTACCTATTCGCTAACCCTAACCCTAACCCTAAACCTAACCCTAACCCCAATCCTACACCTTACCCTAATCCGTGCTGTAATCCTAACCCGTACCCTAATACTAATCCGTGCCCTGACACATACATGGACCATAACACTTTTCTGTAACCTCACCTGCACCCTAAACCTTACATTTCGCCAACACTAACCCTAGCCCTAAAGCTAAATCTAACTCCAACGCTACACCTTACCCTAACACGTACACTAATCTTAACCCGTACACTAACACTGACCCATTCCCGCAAATGTATTTTGACCCTAAAACATTTCCGTACCCTCCCCTGAAACCTAAACCTTACCCGGTCGCTAACCCTAACCCTAGCTCTAAATCTAACCCTAACGCCAACCCTACATCTTACCCTAACCAATACCCTAATCCTAAACCGTACACTAACACTAACCAGTGCCCTGAAACGTACCCTGGCCCTAACACTTTTCCATACCCTCACCTGCACGCTAAACGTAATCATTAGGTAACACTAAGTGTAGACTTAAACCTAACCCTAACACCAATCCTACTCCCTCTTCTAACCCGTACCCTATATTTAACCCCTACACTAACACTAACCCATGCCCTCACACGTACTTTGACACTAAAACGTCTCCATACATTCACATGTACCATAAGCCTTAACCGTTCACTAAACCTATCCCTAACCCTAACGCCAACCCTAACCATTACCCTAACCCATACCCTAATCCTAACCATACATTAACACTAACACTTTTCCTAACACATAACCTGACCCAAACGCTTTTCCGTACCCTCAACTGTACCCTAAAACTTACCCGTTCACTAACCCTAAGCCTAGCCCTAAACCTAACCCTAACCCCAACCCCACACCTTACCCTAAACTGTACGCTAATCCTGACACGTACACTAACACTAACAGGTGTCCTAACAGATACCCTGACTCTAAAAGTTTTCCGTACCCTCACCTGTACCCTAAACCTTACTGGTTCACTAACCGTAACCCTAGCCCTAAACATAACGCTAACACCAACCCTACACCATACCCTAACCTGTACACTAATCGTGACCCGTACACCAAAATTATGCAATGCCATCACATGTACTTTGACACTAACACGTTTCTGTACACTAGTGTACCATAAAACTTACCTGTTCGCTAACTCTAACCCTAGCCCTAAACTTAACCCTAACGCCAACCCTACACATTACCCCAAGACGTAACTTAATCCTAACCCATACACTAACACTACACGTGCCCTAACAAGTACCCTGACTGTAACAGTTTTCCGTACACTCACCTGTACCCTAAACCATACCGTTTGCTATCCTTAACCCTAGACCTAAACGTAAAGCTAACCCCATCCCTAAACCTTACCCTAACGCGTACCCAATCCTAACAAGTACACTAACACGAATCCGTGCCTTAACACTTACCCTGACCCTAACGCTTTTCCATACCCACAGCTGAACCCTAAACCTTACCATTCACTAACCCTAACCCTAGGTCTAAACCTAACCCTAAACCCAACCCCAACCCTACACCTAACCCTAACATGTACCCTAATCCTAATCCTTAAACTAACACTAAGCTGTGCCCTAACACGAACCCTGACCCTAACGCGTTTCCATACGCTCACCTGTACTCTAATGTTACCTATTCACTAACCCTAACACTAGCCCTAAACCTAAACCTAACCCCAACCCTACACCTTACCCTAACCCATACCCTAATCATAACCCATACACTAACACTAACTCGTGCCCTAACACCTATCCTAACCCTACCCCTAACCCTAACCCTAACACTAACCCTAACACTAACCGTAAAGTTTACCATTTGTTAACCATAACCCTAGCCCCAAACCTAAACCAAACTACAACCCTACTCCTTACCCTAACACGTACACTAATCTTAACGCATACACTAACACTAACCCAATACCGCACATGTACTTTGACAATAAGACATTTCCGTATGCTCAGCTGTAACCTAAACCTTACCCGTTCACTAAACTTAACCCTACCCCTAACACTAACCATAACGCCAACCCTACCAATTACCCTAACCCGTACCCTAATCCTAACCTGTAAACCCACACTAACCCCTGCCCTAACACGAACCCTCACCCTAACAATTTTCCGTAACCTCACCTGTACCCTACACCTTACCGTTCGCTAACCCAAACCCTAGACCTAAGCCTAGACCAAACCCCAACCGTACACCTTACCCTAATCTGTATGCTAATCCTAAGCCATACACTAACACTGACACGTGTCCTAACACATACACTAACCCTAAGACTTTTCTGTACCATCACCTGTACCCTAAACCTGACATTTCGCTAACCCTAACCCTAGCCATAAAGCTAACCCTAACCCCAACCCTAAACCTTACCCAAACCGTACCCTAATCCTAACCAGTATACTAATACTAAGCCATGTCCTGACACGTACCCTGACCCTAACACTTTTCCGTACCCTCACCTGTACCCTAAACCTTACCCATTCGCTAACCCTATCCCGAGCCCTAGCCCTAGCCCTAACACTAACCCCAACCCTACCCCTTACCCTAACCCGTACCCTAATCCCAACCCATACACTAACATTAACCCATGCCCTAACACGTACCCTGACCCTAACACTTTTCCGTATCCTCTCCTGTACCTTAAATCTTACCGTTCGCTAACCCTAACCCTAGCCCTAAACATAACTCTCACACCAACCTCACAGCATACCCTAACCCGTACACTAAACTTAACCCGTACAAAAAAAACTAACCCATGCCCTCGCATGTACTTTGATGGTAACACGTTTCCATACGCTCCCATTAACCGTAAACCATACCCGTTTGCTAACTCTAACCCTAACCATAACAACAACCCTACACATTTCCCTAACCTGTACCCTAATCCTTACCCGTACACTAACACTAATCCATGCCCTAACACGTACCCTGACCCTAACACTTTTCCATAACCACTCCTGTACCCTAAATCTTACCATTCACTAACCCTAACCCTATGTCTAAACCTAACCCTAACCCCAACCCTACACCTAACCCTAACACGTACCCTAATCCGAATCCGTACACTAACACTAACCTGTGCCCTAACACGAACCCTGACCCTAACTCGTTTCCATAAGCTCACCTGTACCCTAAATGTTACCTATTCGCTAACCCTAACCCCAACCCTACACCTAAACATAACCCCAACCCTACACCTTTCCCTAACCCATACCCTAATCCTAACCCGTACACTAACACTAACCCGTGCCCTAACACGTACCCTGACCCTAACACTTTTCCGTATCCTCTCCAGTACCGTAAATCTTACCGTTCGCTAAACCTAGCCCTTTCCCTAAACATAACGGTAACACCAACCTTGCACCGTATCCTAACCCATACACTAATCTTACCCCGTACACCAAAATGAAGCAATGCCCTCACATGTACTTTGACACTAACACGTTTCCGTACCCTCCTGTGTACCGTAAACCTTACCTGTTCGCTAACACTAACCCTAGGTCTAAGCCTAACACTATCCACAACCCTACACAAAATCCTAACCCGTACCGTAATCCTAATCCGTACAATAACACTAACCTGTGCCCTAACACCAAGCCTGACCCTAACTCGTTTCCATATGCTTACCTGTACCCTGAATATTACCTATTCGCTAACCCTAACCCTAACCCTAAACCTAACCCTAACCCCAATCCTACACCTTACCCTAATCCGTGCTGTAATCCTAACCCGTACCCTAATACTAATCCGTGCCCTGACACATACATGGACCATAACACTTTTCTGTAACCTCACCTGCACCCTAAACCTTACATTTCGCCAACACTAACCCTAGCCCTAAAGCTAAATCTAACTCCAACGCTACACCTTACCCTAACACGTACACTAATCTTAACCCGTACACTAACACTGACCCATTCCCGCAAATGTATTTTGACCCTAAAACATTTCCGTACCCTCCCCTGAAACCTAAACCTTACCCGGTCGCTAACCCTAACCCTAGCTCTAAATCTAACCCTAACGCCAACCCTACATCTTACCCTAGCCCATACCCTAATCCTAAACCGTACACTAACACTAACCAGTGCCCTGAAACGTACCCTGACCCTAACACTTTTCCATACCCTCACCTGCACGCTAAACGTAATCATTAGGTAACACTAAGTGTAGACTTAAACCTAACCCTAACACCAACCCTACTCCCTCTTCTAACCCGTACCCTATATTTAACCCCTACACTAACACTAACCCATGCCCTCACACGTACTTTGACACTAAAACGTCTCCATACATTCACATGTACCATAAGCCTTAACCGTTCACTAAACCTATCCCTAACCCTAACGCCAACCCTAACCATTACCCTAACCCATACCCTAATCCTAACCATACATTAACACTAACACTTTTCCTAACACATAACCTGACCCAAACGCTTTTCCGTACCCTCAACTGTACCCTAAAATTTACCCGTTCACTAACCCTAAGCCTAGCCCTAAACCTAACCCTAACCCCAACCCCACACCTTACCCTAAACTGTACGCTAATCCTGACACGTACACTAACACTAACAGGTGTCCTAACACATACCCTGACTCTAAAGGTTTTCCGTACCCTCACCTGTACCCTAAACCTTACTGGTTCACTAACCGTAACCCTAGCCCTAAACATAACGCTAACACCAACCCTACACCATACCCTAACCTGTACACTAATCGTGACCCGTACACCAAAATTATGCAATGCCATCACATGTACTTTGACACTAACACGTTTCTGTACACTAGTGTACCATAAAACTTACCTGTTCGCTAACTCTAACCCTAGCCCTAAACTTAACCCTAACGCCAACCCTACACATTACCCCAACACGTAACCTAATCCTAACCCATACACTAACACTACACGTGCCCTAACAAGTACCCTGACTGTAACAGTTTTCCGTACACTCACCTGTACCCTAAACCATACCGTTTGCTATCCTTAACCCTAGACCTAAACGTAAAGCTAACCCCATCCCTAAACATTACCCTAACGCGTACCCAATCCTAACAAGTACACTAACACTAATCCGTGCCTTAACACTTACCCTGACCCTAACGCTTTTCCATACCCACACCTGAACCCTAAACCTTACCATTCACTAACCCTAACCCTAGGTCTAAACCTAACCCTAAACCCAACCCCAACCCTACACCTTACCCTAACCCATACCCTAATCATAACCCATACACTAACACTAACTCGTGCCCTAACACCTATCCTAACCCTACCCCTAACCCTAACCCTAACACTAACCCTAACACTAACCGTAAAGTTTACCATTTGTTAACCATAACCCTAGCCCCAAACCTAAACCAAACTACAACCCTACTCCTTACCCTAACACGTACACTAATCTTAACCCGTACACTAACACTAACCCAATACCGCACATGTACTTTGACAATAAGACATTTCCGTATGCTCAGCTGTAACCTAAACCTTACCCGTTCACTAAACTTAACCCTACCCCTAACACTAACCATAACGCCAACCCTACCAATTACCCTAACCCGTACCCTAATCCTAACCTGTAAACCCACACTAACCCCTGCCCTAACACGAACCCTCACCCTAACAATTTTCCGTAACCTCACCTGTACCCTACACCTTACCGTTCGCTAACCCAAACCCTAGACCTAAGCCTAGACCAAACCCCAACCGTACACCTTACCCTAATCTGTATGCTAATCCTAAGCCATACACTAACACTGACACGTGTCCTAACACATACACTAACCCTAACACTTTTCTGTACCATCACCTGTACCCTAAACCTGACATTTCGCTAACCCTAACCCTAGCCATAAAGCTAACCCTAACCCCAACCCTAAACCTTACCCAAACCGTACCCTAATCCTAACCAGTATACTAATACTAAGCCATGTCCTGACACGTACCCTGACCCTAACACTTTTCCGTACCCTCACCTGTACCCTAAACCTTACCCATTCGCTAACCCTATCCCTAGCCCTAGCCCTAGCCCTAACACTAACCCCAACCCTACCCCTTACCCTAACCCGTACCCTAATCCCAACCCATACACTAACATTAACCCATGCCCTAACACGTACCCTGACCCTAACACTTTTCCGTATCCTCTCCTGTACCTTAAATCTTACCGTTCGCTAACCCTAACCCTAGCCCTAAACATAACTCTCACACCAACCTCACAGCATACCCTAACCCGTACACTAAACTTAACCCGTACAAAAAAAACTAACCCATGCCCTCGCATGTACTTTGATGGTAACACGCTTCCATACGCTCCCATGTACCGTAAACCATACCCGTTTGCTAACTCTAACCCTAACCATAACAACAACCCTACCCATTTCCCTAACCTGTACCCTAATCCTTACCTGTACACTAACACTAATCCATGCCCTAACACGTACCCTGACCCTAACACTTTTCCATAACCACTCCTGTACCCTAAATCTTACCATTCACTAACCCTAACCCTATGTCTAAACCTAACCCTAACCCCAACCCTACACCTAACCCTAACACGTACCCTAATCCGAATCCGTACACTAACACTAACCTGTGCCCTAACACGAACCCTGACCCTAACTCGTTTCCATAAGCTCACCTGTACCCTAAATGTTACCTATTCGCTAACCCTAACCCCAACCCTACACCTAAACATAACCCCAACCCTACACCTTTCCCTAACCCATACCCTAATCCTAATCCTTAAACTAACACTAACCTGTGCCCTAACACGAACCCTGACCCTAACGCGTTTCCATACGCTCCCCTGTACTCTAATGTTACCTATTCGCTAACCCTCACACTAGCCCTAAACCTAAACCTAACCCCAACCCTAAACCTTACCCTAACCCATACCCTAATCATAACCCATACACTAACACTAACTCGTGCCGTAACACCTACCCTAACCCTACACCTACCCCTAACCCTAACACTAACCCTAACACTAACCCTAAACTTTACCATTTGTTAACCATAACCCTAGCCCCAAACCTAAACCTAACTACAACCCTACTCCTTACCCTAACACGTACACTAATCTTAACGCCTACACTAACACTAACTCAACACCGCACACGTACTTTGACAATAAGACATTTCCGTATGCTCAGCTGTAACCTAAACCTTACCCGTTCACTAAACTTAACCCTACCCCTAACACTAACCATAACACCAACCCTACCAATTACCCTAACCCGTACCCTAATCCTAACCTGTAAACCCACACTAACCACTGCCCTAACACGTACCCTGACCCTAACACTTTTCCGTAACCTCACCTGTACCCTACACCTTACCGTTCGCTAACCCTAACCCTAGCCCTAAACCTAGACCAAACCCCAACCGTACACCTTACCCTAACCCGTATGCTAATCCTAAGCCATACACTGACACTGGCACGTGTCCTAACACACACACTAACCCTAACACTTTTCTTTACCATCACCTGTACCATAAACCTGACATTTCGCTAACCCTAACCCTAGCCATAAAGCTAACCCTAACCCCAACCGTAAACCTTACCCAAACCGTACCCTAATCCTAACCAGTATACTAATACTAAGCCATGTCCTGACACGTTCCCTGAGCCTAACACTTTTCCATACCCTCACCTGTACCCTAAACCTTACCCATTCGCTAACCCTAACCCTAGCCCTAGCCCTAGCCCTAACCTTAATCCCAACCCTACCCGTTACCCTAAACCGTACGCTAATCCTAACCCATACACTAATATTAACCCATGCCCTAACACGTACCCTGACCCTAACACTTTTCCGTATCCTCTCCTGTACCCTAAATCTTACCGTTCGCTAACCCTAACCCTAGCCCAAAACATAACTCTAACACCAACCTCACAGTATACCATAACCTGTACACTAAACTTAACCCGTACAAAAAAACTAACCCATGCCCTCACATGTACTTTGACAGTAACACGTTTCCGTACGCTCCCGTGTACCGTAAACCTTACCCATTCGCTAACCCTAACCCTAGCCCTAACCCTAACCATAACACCAACCCTACACATTTACCTAACCTGTACCCTAATCCTTACCCGTACACTAACATTAATCCATGCCCTAAGACGTACCCTGACCCTAATACTTTTCCATACCCACTGCTGTACCCTAAATCTTACCATTCGCTAACCCTAACCCTATGTCTAAACCTAACCCTAACCCCAACCCTACACCTAACCCTAGCACGTACCCTAATCCGAATCCGTACACTAACACTAACCTGTGCCCTAACATGAACCCTGACCCTAACTCGTTTCCATAAGCTCACCTGTACCCTAAATGTTACCTATTCGCTAACCCTAACCCCAACCCTACACCTAAACATAACCCCTACCCTACACCTTTCCCTAACCTATACCGTAATCCTAACCCGTACACTAACAATAACCTGTGGCCTAACACGTACCCTGAACCTAACACTTTTCCATATCCTCTCCATTACCCTAAATCTTACCGTTCGCTAAACATAGCCCTTTCCCTAAACATAACGCTAACACCAACCTTAAACCATACCCTAACCCATACACTAATCTTACCCCGTACACCAAAATTAAGAAATGCCCTCACATGAACTTTGACACTAACACGTTTCCGTATCCTCCTGTGTACCGTAAACCTTACCTGTTCGCTAACACTAACCCTAGGTCTAAGCCTAACACTGTCCACAACCCTACACAAAATCCTAACCCGTACCCTAATCCTAATCCGTACAATAACACTAACCTGTGCCCTAACAACAAGCCTGACCCTAACTCGTTTCCATATGCTTACCTGCACCCTGAATATTACCTATTCGCTAACCCTAACCCTAAACCTAAACCTAACCCTAACCCCAATCCTGCACCTTACCCTAATCCGTACTGTAATCCTAACCCGTACCCTAATACTAATCCGTGCCCTGACACATACATGGACCATAAAACTTTTCTGTAACCTCACCTGTACCCTAAACCTTACATTTCACCAACACTAACCCTAGCCCTAAAGCTAAATCTAACTCCAACCCTACACCTTACCCTAACACGTACACTAATCTTAACCCGTACACTAACACTGACCCATTGCCGCAAATGTATTTTGACCCTAAAACATTTCCGTACCCTCCCCTGTAACCTAAACCTTACCCGGTCGCTAACCCTAACCCTAGCTCTAAATCTAACCCTAACGCCAACCCTACATCTTACCCTAACCCATACCCTAATCCTAAACCATACACTAACACAAACCAGTGCCCAGAAACGTACCCTGACCATAACACTTTTCCATGCCCTCACCTGCACTCTAAACCTAATCGTTAGGTAACCCTAACTGTAGACTTAAACGTAACCCTAACACCAACCCTACACCCTATTCTAACCCGTGACCTATATTTAACCCCTACACTAACACTAACCCATGCCCTCACACGTACTTTGACACTAAAATGTCTCCATACACTCACATGTACCATAAGCCTTAACCGTTCACTAAACCTATCCCTAACCCTAACGCCAACCCTAACCATTACCCTAACCCATACCCTAATCCTAACCATGCATTAACACTAACAGGTTTCCTAACACATAACCTGACCCAAACGCTTTTCCGTACCCTCAACTGTACCCTAAAACTTACCCGTTCACTAACCCTAAGCCTAGCCCTAACCCTAACCCTAACCCTAACCCTAACCCTAAAACTTAACCGTTAACTAACCGTAAGCCTAGCCCTAAACCTAAACCTAACCCCAACACCACACCTTACCCTAAACGGTACGCTAATCCTGACACGTACACTAACACTAACAGGTGTCCTAACACATACCCTGACTCTAAATGTTTTCCGTACCCTCACCTGTACCCTAAACCTTACTGCTTCACTAACCGTAAACCTAGCCCTAAACATAACGCTAACACCAACCCTACACCATACCCTAACCCGTACACTAATCTTGACCCGTACACCAAAATTATGCAATGCCATCACAGGTACTTTGACACTAACACGTTTCCGTACACTCATGTACCATAAAACTTACCTGTTCGCTAACTCTAACCCTAGCCCTAAACTTAACCCTAACGCCAACCCTACACATTACCCTAACCCGTACCCTAATCCTAACCCATACACTAACACTACATGTGCCCTAACAGGTACCCTGACCGTAACAGTTTTCCGTACACTCACCCGTACCCTAAACCATACCGTTTGCTATCCTTAACCCTAGACCTAAACGTAAACCTAACCCCATCCCTAAAACTTACCCTAACGCGTACCCAGTCCTAACCAGTACACTAACACTAATCCGTGCCTTAACACTTACCCTGACCCTAACACTTTTCCATACCCACACCTGAACCCTAAACCTTACCATTCACTAACCCTAACCCTAGGTCTAAACCTAACCCTAAACCCAACCCCAACCTTACACCTAACGCTAACATCTACCCTAATCCTAATCCTTAAACTAACACTAACCTGTGCCCTAACACGAACCCTGACCCTAACGCGTTTCCATACGCTCCCCTGTACTCTAATGTTACCTATTCGCTAACCCTCACACTAGCCCTAAACCTAAACCTAACCCCAACCCTAAACCTTACCCTAACCCATACCCTAATCATAACCCATACACTAACACTAACTCGTGCCCTAACACCTACCCTAACCCTACACCTACCCCTAACCCTAACACTAACCCTAACACTAACCCTAAACTTTACCATTTGTTAACCATAACCCTAGCCCCAAACCTAAACCTAACTACAACCCTACTCCTTACCCTAACACGTACACTAATCTTAACCCCTACACTAACACTAACTCAACACCGCACACGTACTTTGACAATAAGACATTTCCGTATGCTCAGCTGTAACCTAAACCTTACCCGTTCACTAAACTTAACCCTACCCCTAACACTAACCATAACGCCAACCCTACCAATTACCCTAACCCGTACCCTAATCCTAACCTGTAAACCCACACTAACCCCTGCCCTAACACGTACCCTGACCCTAACACTTTTCCGTAACCTCACCTGTACCCTACACCTTACCGTTCGCTAACCCTAACCCTAGCCCTAAACCTAGACCAAACCCCAACCGTACACCTTACCCTAACCCGTATGCTAATCCTAAGCCATACACTGACACTGACACGTGTCCTAACACACACACTAACCCTAACACTTTTCTGTACCATCACCTGTACCCTAAACCTGACATTTCGCTAACCCTAACCCTAGCCATAAAGCTAACCCTAACCCCAACCGTAAACCTTACCCAAACCGTACCCTAATCCTAACCAGTATACTAATACTAAGCCATGTCCTGACACGTTCCCTGAGCCTAACACTTTTCCATACCCTCACCTGTACCCTAAACCTTACCCATTCGCTAACCCTAACCCTAGCCCTAGCCCTAGCCCTAACCTTAATCCCAACCCTACCCGTTACCCTAAACCGTACCCTAATCCTAACCCATACACTAACATTAACCCATGCCCTAACACGTACCCTGACCCTAACACTTTTCCGTATCCTCTCCTGTACCCTAAATCTTACCGTTCGCTAACCCTAACCCTAGCCCTAAACATAACTCTAACACCAACCTCACAGTATACCATAACCTGTACACTAAACTTAACCCATACAAAAAAACTAACCCATGCCCTCACATGTACTTTGACAGTAACACATTTCCGTACGCTCCCGTGTACCGTAAACCTTACCCATTCGCTAACCCTAACCCTAGCCCTAACCCTAACCATAACACCAACCCTACCCATTTACCTAACCTGTACCCTAATCCTTACCCGTACACTATCATTAATCCATGCCCTAAGACGTACCCTGACCCTAATACTTTTCCATACCCACTGCTGTACCCTAAAACTTACCATTCGCTAACCCTAACCCTATGTCTAAACCTAACCCTAACACCAACCCTACACCTAACCCTAGCACGTACCCTAATCCGAATCCGTACACTAACACTAACCTGTGCCCTAACATGAACCCTGACCCTAACTCGTTTCCATAAGCTCACCTGTACCCTAAATGTTACCTATTCGCTAACCCTAACCCCAACCCTACACCTAAACATAACCCCTACCCTACACCTTTCCCTAACCTATACCCTAATCCTAACCCGTACACTAACAATAACCTGTGGCCTAACACGTACCCTGAACCTAACACTTTTCCGTATCCTCTCCATTACCCTAAATCTTACCGTTCGCTAAACATAGCCCTTTCCCTAAACATAACGTTAACACCAACCTTAAACCATACCCTAACCCATACACTAATCTTACCCCGTACACCAAAATTAAGAAATGCCCTCACATGTACTTTGACACTAACACGTTTCCGTATCCTCCTGTGTACCGTAAACCTTACCTGTTCGCTAACACTAACCCTAGGTCTAAGCCTAACACTATCCACAACCCTACACAAAATCCTAACCCGTACCCTAATCCTAATCCGTACAATAACACTAACCTGTGCCCTAACACCAAGCCTGACCCTAACTCGTTTCCATATGCTTACCTGTACCCTGAATATTACCTATTCGCTAACCCTAACCCTAACCCTAAACCTAACCCTAACCCCAATCCTGCACCTTAACCTAATCCGTACTGTAATCCTAACCCGTACCCTAATACTAATCCGTGCCCTGACACATACATGGACCATAAAACTTTTCTGTAACCTCACCTGTACCCTAAACCTTACATTTCGCCAACACTAACCCTAGCCCTAAAGCTAAATCTAACTCCAACCCTACACCTTACCCTAACACGTACACTAATCTTAACCCGTACACTAACACTGACCCATTTCCGCAAATGTATTTTGACCCTAAAACATTTCCGTACCCTCCCCTGTAACCTAAACCTTACCCGGTCGCTAACCCTAACCCTAGCTCTAAATCTAACCCTAACGCCAACCCTACATCTTACCCTAACCCATACCCTAATCCTAAACCATACACTAACACAAACCAGTGCCCTGAAACGTACCCTGACCCTAACACTTTTCCATGCCCTCACCTGCACGCTAAACCTAATCGTTAGGTAACCCTAACTGTAGACTTAAACGTAACCCTAACACCAACCCTACACCCTATTCTAACCCGTGACCTATATTTAACCCCTACCCTAACACTAACCCATGCCCTCACACTAAAATGTCTCCATACACTCACATGTACCATAAGCCTTAACCGTTCACTAAACCTATCCCTAACCCTAACGCCAACCCTAACCATTACCCTAACCCATACCCTAATCCTAACCATGCATTAACACTAACAGGTTTCCTAACACATAACCTGACCCAAACGCTTTTCCGTACCCTCAACTGTACCCTAAAACTTACCCGTTCACTAACCCTAAGCCTAGCCCTAACCATAACCCTAACCCTAAAACTTACCCGTTAACTAACCGTAAGCCTAGCCCTAAACCTAAACCTAACCCCAACACCACACCTTACCCTAAACGGTACGCTAATCCTGACACGTACACTAACACTAACAGGTGTCCTAACACATACCCTGACTCTAAATGTTTTCCGTACCCTCACCTGTACCCTAAACCTTACTGCTTCACTAACCGTAAACCTAGCCCTAAACATAACGCTAACACCAACCCTACACCATACCCTAAACCGTACACTAATCTTGACCCGTACACCAAAATTATGCAATGCCATCACAGGTACTTTGACACTAACACGTTTCCGTACACTCATGTACCATAAAACTTACCTGTTCGCTAACTCTAACACTAGCCCTAAACTTAACCCTAACGCCAACCCTACTCATTACCCTAACCCGTACCCTAATCCTAACACATACACTAACACTACATGTGCCCTAACAGGTACCCTGACCGTAACAGTTTTCCGTACACTCACCCGTACCCTAAACCATACCGTTTGCTATCCTTAACCCTAGACCTAAACGTAAACCTAACCCCATCCCTAAAACTTACCCTAACGCGTACCCAGTCCTAACCAGTACACTAACACTAATCCGTGCCTTAACACTTACCCTGACCCTAACACTTTTCCATACCCACACCTGAACCCTAAACCTTACCATTCACTAACCCTAACCCTAGGTCTAAACCTAACCCTAAACCCAACCCCAACCCTACACCTAACGCTAACATGTACCCTAATCCTAATCCTTAAACTAACACTAACCTGTGCCCTAACACGAACCCTGACCCTAACGCGTTTCCATACGCTCCCCTGTACTCTAATGTTACCTATTCGCTAACCCTCACACTAGCCCTAAACCTAAACCTAACCCCAACCCTAAACCTTACCCTAACCCATACCCTAATCATAACCCATACACTAACACTAAATCGTGCCCTAACACCTACCCTAACCCTACACCTACCCCTAACCCTAACACTAACCCTAACACTAACCCTAAACTTTACCATTTGTTAACCATAACCCTAGCCCCAAACCTAAACCTAACTACAACCCTACTCCTTACCCTAACACGTACACTAATCTTAACCCCTACAGTAACACTAACTCAACACCGCACACGTACTTTGACAATAAGACATTTCCGTATGCTCAGCTGTAACCTAAACCTTACCCGTTCACTAAACTTAACCCTACCCCTAACACTAACCATAACGCCAACCCTACCAATTACCCTAACCCGTACCCTAATCCTAACCTGTAAACCCACACTAACCCCTGCCCTAACACGTACCCTGACCCTAACACTTTTCCGTAACCTCACCTGTACCCTACACCTTACCGTTCGCTAACCCTAACCCTAGCCCTAAACCTAGACCAAACCCCAACCGTACACCTTACCCTAACCCGTATGCTAATCCTAAGCCATACACTGACACTGACACGTGTCCTAACACACACACTAACCCTAACACTTTTCTGTACCATCACCTGTACCCTAAACCTGTCATTTCGCTAACCCTAACCCTAGCCATAAAGCTAACCCTAACCCCAACCGTAAACCTTACCCAAACAGTACGCTAATCCTAACCAGTATACTAATACTAAGCCATGTCCTGACACGTTCCCTGAGCCTAACACTTTTCCATACCCTCACCTGTACCCTAAACCTTACCCATTCGCTAACCCTAACCCTAGCCCTAGCCCTAGCCCTAACCTTAATCCCAACCCTACCCGTTACCTTAAACCGTACCCTAATCCTAACCCATACACTAACATTAACCCATGCCCTAACACGTACCCTGACCCTAACACTTTTCCGTATCCTCTCCTGTACCCTAACCCTTACCGTTCGCTAACCCTAACCCTAGCCGTAAACATAACTCTAACACCAACCTCACAGTATACCATAACCTGTACACTAAACTTAACCCGTACAAAAAAACTAACCCATGCCCTCACATGTACTTTGACTGTAACACGTTTCCGTACGCTCCCGTGTACCGTAAACCTTACCCATTCGCTAACCCTAACCCTAGCCCTAACCCTAACCATAACACCAGCCCTACACATTTACCTATCCTGTACCCTAATCCTTACCCGTACACTAACATTAATCCATGCCCTAAGACGTACCCTGACCCTAATACTTTTCCATACCCACTGCTGTACCCTAAATCTTACCATTCGCTAACCCTAACCCTATGTCTAAACCTAACCCTAACCCCAACCCTACACCTAACCCTAGCACGTACCCTAATCCGAATCCGTACACTAACACTAACCTGTGCCCTAACATGAACCCTGACCCTAACTCATTTCCATAAGCTCACCTGTACCCTAAATGTTACCTATTCGCTAACCCTAACCCCAACCCTACACCTAAACATAACCCCTACCCTACACCTTTCCCTAACCTATACCCTAATCCTAACCCGTACACTAACAATAACCTGTGGCCTAACACGTACCCTGAACCTAACACTTTTCCGTATCCTCTCCATTACCCTAAATCTTACCGTTCGCTAAACATAGCCCTTTCCCTAAACATAACGCTAACACCAACCTTAAACCATACCCTAACCCATACACTAATCTTACCCCGTACACCAAAATTAAGAAATGCCCTCACATGTACTTTGACACTAACACGTTTCCGTATCCTCCTGTGTACCGTAAACCTTACCTGTTCGCTAACACTAACCCTAGGTCTAAGCCTAACACTATCCACAACCCTACACAAAATCCTAACCCGTACCCTAATCCTAATCCGTACAATAACACTAACCTGTGCCCTAACACCAAGCCTGACCCTAACTCGTTTCCATATGCTTACCTGCACCCTGAATGTTACCTATTCGCTAACCCTAACCCTAACCCTAAACCTAACCCTAATCCCAATCCTGCACCTTAACCTAATCCGTACTGTAATCCTAACCCGTACCCTAATACTAATCCGTGCCCTGACACATACATGGACCATAAAACTTTTCTGTAACCTCACCTGTACCCTAAACCTTACATTTCGCCAACACTAACCCTAGCCCTAAAGCTAAATCTAACTCCAACCCTACACCTTACCCTAACACGTACACTAATCTTAACCCGTACACTAACACTGACCCATTGCCGCAAATGTATTTTGACCCTGAAACATTTCCGTACCCTCCCCTGTAACCTAAACCTTACCCGGTCGCTAACCCTAACCCTAGCTCTAAATCTAACCCTAACGCCAACCCTACATCTTACCCTAACCCATACCCTAATCCTAAACCATACACTAACACAAACCAGTGCCCTGAAACGTACCCTGACCCTAACACTTTTCCATGCCCTCACCTGCACGCTAAACCTAATCGTTAGGTAACCCTAACTGTAGACTTAAACGTAACCCTAACACCAACCCTACACCCTATTCTAACCCGTGACCTATATTTAACCCCTACCCTAACACTAACCCATGCCCTCACACTAAAATGTCTCCATACACTCACATGTACCATAAGCCTTAACCGTTCACTAAACCTATCCCTAACCCTAACGCCAACCCTAACCATTACCCTAACCCATACCCTAATCCTAACCATGCATTAACACTAACAGGTTTCCTAACACATAACCTGACCCAAACGCTTTTCCGTACCCTCAACTGTACCCTAAAACTTACCCGTTCACTAACCCTAAGCCTAGCCCTAACCATAACCCTAACCCTAAAACTTACCCGTTAACTAACCGTAAGCCTAGCCCTAAACCTAAACCTAACCCCAACACCACACCTTACCCTAAACGGTACGCTAATCCTGACACGTACACTAACACTAACAGGTGTCCTAACACATACCCTGACTCTAAATGTTTTCCGTACCCTCACCTGTACCCTAAACCTTACTGCTTCACTAACCGTAAACCTAGCCCTAAACATAACGCTAACACCAACCCTACACCATACCCTAAACCGTACACTAATCTTGACCCGTACACCAAAATTATGCAATGCCATCACAGGTACTTTGACACTAACACGTTTCCGTACACTCATGTACCATAAAACTTACCTGTTCGCTAACTCTAACACTAGCCCTAAACTTAACCCTAACGCCAACCCTACTCATTACCCTAACCCGTACCCTAATCCTAACACATACACTAACACTACATGTGCCCTAACAGGTACCCTGACCGTAACAGTTTTCCGTACACTCACCCGTACCCTAAACCATACCGTTTGCTATCCTTAACCCTAGACCTAAACGTAAACCTAACCCCATCCCTAAAACTTACCCTAACGCGTACCCAGTCCTAACCAGTACACTAACACTAATCCGTGCCTTAACACTTACCCTGACCCTAACACTTTTCCATACCCACACCTGAACCCTAAACCTTACCATTCACTAACCCTAACCCTAGGTCTAAACCTAACCCTAAACCCAACCCCAACCCTACACCTAACGCTAACATGTACCCTAATCCTAATCCTTAAACTAACACTAACCTGTGCCCTAACACGAACCCTGACCCTAACGCGTTTCCATACGCTCCCCTGTACTCTAATGTTACCTATTCGCTAACCCTCACACTAGCCCTAAACCTAAACCTAACCCCAACCCTAAACCTTACCCTAACCCATACCCTAATCATAACCCATACACTAACACTAACTCGTGCCCTAACACCTACCCTAACCCTACACCTACCCCTAACCCTAACACTAACCCTAACACTAACCCTAAACTTTACCATTTGTTAACCATAACCCTAGCCCCAAACCTAAACCTAACTACAACCCTACTCCTTACCCTAACACGTACACTAATCTTAACCCCTACAGTAACACTAACTCAACACCGCACACGTACTTTGACAATAAGACATTTCCGTATGCTCAGCTGTAACCTAAACCTTACCCGTTCACTAAACTTAACCCTACCCCTAACACTAACCATAACGCCAACCCTACCAATTACCCTAACCCGTACCCTAATCCTAACCTGTAAACCCACACTAACCCCTGCCCTAACACGTACCCTGACCCTAACACTTTTCCGTAACCTCACCTGTACCCTACACCTTACCGTTCGCTAACCCTAACCCTAGCCCTAAACCTAGACCAAACCCCAACCGTACACCTTACCCTAACCCGTATGCTAATCCTAAGCCATACACTGACACTGACACGTGTCCTAACACACACACTAACCCTAACACTTTTCTGTACCATCACCTGTACCCTAAACCTGTCATTTCGCTAACCCTAACCCTAGCCATAAAGCTAACCCTAACCCCAACCGTAAACCTTACCCAAACAGTACGCTAATCCTAACCAGTATACTAATACTAAGCCATGTCCTGACACGTTCCCTGAGCCTAACACTTTTCCATACCCTCACCTGTACCCTAAACCTTACCCATTCGCTAACCCTAACCCTAGCCCTAGCCCTAGCCCTAACCTTAATCCCAACCCTACCCGTTACCCTAAACCGTACCCTAATCCTAACCCATACACTAACATTAACCCATGCCCTAACACGTACCCTGACCCTAACACTTTTCCGTATCCTCTCCTGTACCCTAACCCTTACCGTTCGCTAACCCTAACCCTAGCCGTAAACATAACTCTAACACCAACCTCACAGTATACCATAACCTGTACACTAAACTTAACCCGTACAAAAAAACTAACCCATGCCCTCACATGTACTTTGACTGTAACACGTTTCCGTACGCTCCCGTGTACCGTAAACCTTACCCATTCGCTAACCCTAACCCTAGCCCTAACCCTAACCATAACACCAGCCCTACACATTTACCTATCCTGTACCCTAATCCTTACCCGTACACTAACATTAATCCATGCCCTAAGACGTACCCTGACCCTAATACTTTTCCATACCCACTGCTGTACCCTAAATCTTACCATTCGCTAACCCTAACCCTATGTCTAAACCTAACCCTAACCCCAACCCTACACCTAACCCTAGCACGTACCCTAATCCGAATCCGTACACTAACACTAACCTGTGCCCTAACATGAACCCTGACCCTAACTCGTTTCCATAAGCTCACCTGTACCCTAAATGTTACCTATTCGCTAACCCTAACCCCAACCCTACACCTAAACATAACCCCTACCCTACACCTTTCCCTAACCTATACCCTAATCCTAACCCGTACACTAACAATAACCTGTGGCCTAACACGTACCCTGAACCTAACACTTTTCCGTATCCTCTCCATTACCCTAAATCTTACCGTTCGCTAAACATAGCCCTTTCCCTAAACATAACGCTAACACCAACCTTAAACCATACCCTAACCCATACACTAATCTTACCCCGTACACCAAAATTAAGAAATGCCCTCACATGTACTTTGACACTAACACGTTTCCGTATCCTCCTGTGTACCGTAAACCTTACCTGTTCGCTAACACTAACCCTAGGTCTAAGCCTAACACTATCCACAACCCTACACAAAATCCTAACCCGTACCCTAATCCTAATCCGTACAATAACACTAACCTGTGCCCTAACACCAAGCCTGACCCTAACTCGTTTCCATATGCTTACCTGCACCCTGAATGTTACCTATTCGCTAACCCTAACCCTAACCCTAAACCTAACCCTAATCCCAATCCTGCACCTTAACCTAATCCGTACTGTAATCCTAACCCGTACCCTAATACTAATCCGTGCCCTGACACATACATGGACCATAAAACTTTTCTGTAACCTCACCTGTACCCTAAACCTTACATTTCGCCAACACTAACCCTAGCCCTAAAGCTAAATCTAACTCCAACCCTACACCTTACCCTAACACGTACACTAATCTTAACCCGTACACTAACACTGACCCATTGCCGCAAATGTATTTTGACCCTGAAACATTTCCGTACCCTCCCCTGTAACCTAAACCTTACCCGGTCGCTAACCCTAACCCTAGCTCTAAATCTAACCCTAACGCCAACCCTACATCTTACCCTAACCCATACCCTAATCCTAAACCATACACTAACACAAACCAGTGCCCTGAAACGTACCCTGACCCTAACACTTTTCCATGCCCTCACCTGCACGCTAAACCTAATCGTTAGGTAACCCTAACTGTAGACTTAAACGTAACCCTAACACCAACCCTACACCCTATTCTAACCCGTGACCTATATTTAACCCCTACCCTAACACTAACCCATGCCCTCACACGTACTTTGACACTAAAATGTCTCCATACACTCACATGTACCATAAGCCTTAACCGTTCACTAAACCTATCCCTAACCCTAACGCCAACCCTAACCATTACCCTAACCCATACCCTAATCCTAACCATGCATTAACACTAACAGGTTTCCTAACACATAACCTGACCCAAACGCTTTTCCGTACCCTCAACTGTACCCTAAAACTTACCCGTTCACTAACCCTAAGCCTAGCCCTAACCCTAACCCTAACCCTAACCCTAACCCTAACCCTAACCCTAACCCTAACCCTAACCCTAAAACTTACCCGTTAACTAACCATAAGCCTAGCCCTAAACCTAAACCTAACCCCAACACCACACCTTACCCTAAACGGTACGCTAATCCTGACACGTACACTAACACTAACAGGTGTCCTAACACATACCCTGACTCTAAATGTTTTCCGTACCCTCACCTGTACCCTAAACCTTACTGCTTCACTAACCGTAAACCTAGCCCTAAACATAACGCTAACACCAACCCTACACCATACCCTAACCCGTACACTAATCTTGACCCGTACACCAAAATTATGCAATGCCATCACAGGTACTTTGACACTAACACGTTTCCGTACACTCATGTACCATAAAACTTACCTGTTCGCTAACTCTAACCCTAGCCCTAAACTTAACCCTAACGCCAACCCTACACATTACCCTAACCCGTACCCTAATCCTAACCCATACACTAACACTACATGTGCCCTAACAGGTACCCTGACCGTAACAGTTTTCCATACACTCACCCGTACCCTAAACCATACCGTTTGCTATCCTTAACCCTAGACCTAAACGTAAACCTAACCCCATCCCTAAAACTTACCCTAACGCGTACCCAGTCCTAACCAGTACACTAACACTAATCCGTGCCTTAACACTTACCCTGACCCTAACACTTTTCCATACCCACACCTGAACCCTAAACCTTACCATTCACTAACCATAACCCTAGGTCTAAACCTAACCCTAAACCCAACCCCAACCCTACACCTAACGCTAACATGTACCCTAATCCTAATCCTTAAACTAACACTAACCTGTGCCCTAACACGAACCCTGACCCTAACGCGTTTCCATACGCTCCCCTGTACTCTAATGTTACCTATTCGCTAACCCTCACACTAGCCCTAAACCTAAACCTAACCCCAACCCTAAACCTTACCCTAACCCATACCCTAATCATAACCCATACACTAACACTAACTCGTGCCCTAACACCTACCCTAACCCTACACCTACCCCTAACCCTAACACTAACCCTAACACTAACCCTAAACTTTACCATTTGTTAACCATAACCCTAGCCCCAAACCTAAACCTAACTACAACCCTACTCCTTACCCTAACACGTACACTAATCTTAACCCCTACACTAACACTAACTCAACACCGCACACGTACTTTGACAATAAGACATTTCCGTATGCTCAGCTGTAACCTAAACCTTACCCGTTCACTAAACTTAACCCTACCCCTAACACTAACCCTAACGCCAACCCTACCAATTACCCTAACCCGTACCCTAATCCTAACCTGTAAACCCACACTAACCCCTGCCCTAACACGTACCCTGACCCTAACACTTTTCCGTAACCTCACCTGTACCCTACACCTTACCGTTCGCTAACCCTAACCCTAGCCCTAAACCTAGACCAAACCCCAACCGTACACCTTACCCTAACCCGTATGCTAATCCTAAGCCATACACTGACACTGACACGTGTCCTAACACACACACTAACCCTAACACTTTTCTGTACCATCACCTGTACCCTAAACCTGACATTTCGCTAACCCTAACCCTAGCCATAAAGCTAACCCTAACCCCAACCGTAAACCTTACTCAAACCGTACCCTAATCCTAACCAGTATACTAATACTAAGCCATGTCCTGACACGTTCCCTGAGCCTAACACTTTTCCATACCCTCACCTGTACCCTAAACCTTACCCATTCGCTAACCCTAACCCTAGCCCTAGCCCTAGCCCTAACCTTAATCCCAACCCTACCCGTTACCCTAAACCGTACCCTAATCCTAACCCATACACTAACATTAACCCATGCCCTAACACGTACCCTGACCCTAACACTTTTCCGTATCCTCTCCTGTACCCTAAATCTTACCGTTCGCTAACCCTAACCCTAGCCCTAAACATAACTCTAACACCAACCTCACAGTATACCATAACCTGTACACTAAACTTAACCCGTACAAAAAAACTAACCCATGCCCTCACATGTACTTTGACAGTAACACATTTCCGTACGCTCCCGTGTACCGTAAACCTTACCCATTCGCTAACCCTAACCCTAGCCCTAACCCTAACCATAACACCAACCCTACCCATTTACCTAACCTGTACCCTAATCCTTACCCGTACACTATCATTAATCCATGCCCTAAGACGTACCCTGACCCTAATACTTTTCCATACCCACTGCTGTACCCTAAAACTTACCATTCGCTAACCCTAACCCTATGTCTAAACCTAACCCTAACACCAACCCTACACCTAACCCTAGCACGTACCCTAATCCGAATCCGTACACTAACACTAACCTGTGCCCTAACATGAACCCTGACCCTAACTCGTTTCCATAAGCTCACCTGTACCCTAAATGTTACCTATTCGCTAACCCTAACCCCAACCCTACACCTAAACATAACCCCTACCCTACACCTTTCCCTAACCTATACCCTAATCCTAACCCGTACACTAACAATAACCTGTGGCCTAACACGTACCCTGAACCTAACACTTTTCCGTATCCTCTCCATTACCCTAAATCTTACCGTTCGCTAAACATAGCCCTTTCCCTAAACATAACGTTAACACCAACCTTAAACCATACCCTAACCCATACACTAATCTTACCCCGTACACCAAAATTAAGAAATGCCCTCACATGTACTTTGACACTAACACGTTTCCGTATCCTCCTGTGTACCGTAAACCTTACCTGTTCGCTAACACTAACCCTAGGTCTAAGCCTAACACTATCCACAACCCTACACAAAATCCTAACCCGTACCCTAATCCTAATCCGTACAATAACACTAACCTGTGCCCTAACACCAAGCCTGACCCTAACTCGTTTCCATATGCTTACCTGCACCCTGAATATTACCTATTCGCTAACCCTAACTCTAACCCTAAACCTAACCCTAACCCCAATCCTGCACCTTAACCTAATCCGTACTGTAATCCTAACCCGTACCCTAATACTAATCCGTGCCCTGACACATACATGGACCATAAAACTTTTCTGTAACCTCACCTGTACCCTAAACCTTACATTTCGCCAACACTAACCCTAGCCTTAAAGCTAAATCTAACTCCAACCCTACACCTTACCCTAACACGTACACTAATCTTAACCCGTACACTAACACTGACCCATTTCCGCAAATGTATTTTGACCCTAAAACATTTCCGTACCCTCCCCTGTAACCTAAACCTTACCCGGTCGCTAACCCTAACCCTAGCTCTAAATCTAACCCTAACGCCAACCCTACATCTTACCCTAACCCATACCCTAATCCTAAACCATACACTAACACAAACCAGTGCCCTGAAACGTACCCTGACCCTAACACTTTTCGATGCCCTCACCTGCACGCTAAACCTAATCGTTAGGTAACCCTAACTGTAGACTTAAACGTAACCCTAACACCAACCCTACACCCTATTCTAACCCGTGACCTATATTTAACCCCTACCCTAACACTAACCCATGCCCTCACACTAAAATGTCTCCATACACTCACATGTACCATAAGCCTTAACCGTTCACTAAACCTATCCCTAACCCTAACGCCAACCCTAACCATTACCCTAACCCATACCCTAATCCTAACCATGCATTAACACTAACAGGTTTCCTAACACATAACCTGACCCAAACGCTTTTCCGTACCCTCAACTGTACCCTAAAACTTACCCGTTCACTAACCCTAAGCCTAGCCCTAACCATAACCCTAACCCTAACCCTAACCCTAACCCTAACCCTAAAACTTACCCGTTAACTAACCGTAAGCCTAGCCCTAAACCTAAACCTAACCCCAACACCACACCTTACCCTAAACGGTACGCTAATCCTGACACGTACACTAACACTAACAGGTGTCCTAACACATACCCTGACTCTAAATGTTTTCCGTACCCTCACCTGTACCCTAAACCTTACTGCTTCACTAACCGTAAACCTAGCCCTAAACATAACGCTAACACCAACCCTACACCATACCCTAAACCGTACACTAATCTTGACCCGTACACCAAAATTATGCAATGCCATCACAGGTACTTTGACACTAACACGTTTCCGTACACTCATGTACCATAAAACTTACCTGTTCGCTAACTCTAACACTAGCCCTAAACTTAACCCTAACGCCAACCCTACACATTACCCTAACCCGTACCCTAATCCTAACACATACACTAACACTACATGTGCCCTAACAGGTACCCTGACCGTAACAGTTTTCCGTACACTCACCCGTACCCTAAACCATACCGTTTGCTATCCTTAACCCTAGACCTAAACGTAAACCTAACCCCATCCCTAAAACTTACCCTAACGCGTACCCAGTCCTAACCAGTACACTAACACTAATCCGTGCCTTAACACTTACCCTGACCCTAACACTTTTCCATACCCACACCTGAACCCTAAACCTTACCATTCACTAACCCTAACCCTAGGTCTAAACCTAACCCTAAACCCAACCCCAACCCTACACCTAACGCTAACATGTACCCTAATCCTAATCCTTAAACTAACACTAACCTGTGCCCTAACACGAACCCTGACCCTAACGCGTTTCCATACGCTCCCCTGTACTCTAATGTTACCTATTCGCTAACCCTCACACTAGCCCTAAACCTAAACCTAACCCCAACCCTAAACCTTACCCTAACCCATACCCTAATCATAACCCATACACTAACACTAACTCGTGCCCTAACACCTACCCTAACCCTACACCTACCCCTAACCCTAACACTAACCCTAACACTAACCCTAAACTTTACCATTTGTTAACCATAACCCTAGCCCCAAACCTAAACCTAACTACAACCCTACTCCTTACCCTAACACGTACACTAATCTTAACCCCTACAGTAACACTAACTCAACACCGCACACGTACTTTGACAATAAGACATTTCCGTATGCTCAGCTGTAACCTAAACCCTACCCGTTCACTAAACTTAACCCTACCCCTAACACTAACCATAACGCCAACCCTACCAATTACCCTAACCCGTACCCTAATCCTAACCTGTAAACCCACACTAACCCCTGCCCTAACACGTACCCTGACCCTAACACTTTTCCGTAACCTCACCTGTACCCTACACCTTACCGTTCGCTAACCCTAACCCTAGCCCTAAACCTAGACCAAACCCCAACCGTACACCTTACCCTAACCCGTATGCTAATCCTAAGCCATACACTGACACTGACACGTGTCCTAACACACACACTAACCCTAACACTTTTCTGTACCATCACCTGTACCCTAAACCTGTCATTTCGCTAACCCTAACCCTAGCCATAAAGCTAACCCTAACCCCAACCGTAAACCTTACCCAAACAGTACGCTAATCCTAACCAGTATACTAATATTAAGCCATGTCCTGACACGTTCCCTGAGCCTAACACTTTTCCATACCCTCACCTGTACCCTAAACCTTACCCATTCGCTAACCCTAACCCTAGCCCTAGCCCTAGCCCTAACCTTAATCCCAACCCTACCCGTTACCCTAAACCGTACCCTAATCCTAACCCATACACTAACATTAACCCATGCCCTAACACGTACCCTGACCCTAACACTTTTCCGTATCCTCTCCTGTACCCTAACCCTTACCGTTCGCTAACCCTAACCCTAGCCGTAAACATAACTCTAACACCAACCTCACAGTATACCATAACCTGTACACTAAACTTAACCCGTACAAAAAAACTAACCCATGCCCTCACATGTACTTTGACTGTAACACGTTTCCGTACGCTCCCGTGTACCGTAAACCTTACCCATTCGCTAACCCTAACCCTAGCCCTAACCCTAACCATAACACCAGCCCTACACATTTACCTATCCTGTACCCTAATCCTTACCCGTACACTAACATTAATCCATGCCCTAAGACGTACCCTGACCCTAATACTTTTCCATACCCACTGCTGTACCCTAAATCTTACCATTCGCTAACCCTAACCCTATGTCTAAACCTAACCCTAACCCCAACCCTACACCTAACCCTAGCACGTACCCTAATCCGAATCCGTACACTAACACTAACCTGTGCCCTAACATGAACCCTGACCCTAACTCATTTCCATAAGCTCACCTGTACCCTAAATGTTACCTATTCGCTAACCCTAACCCCAACCCTACACCTAAACATAACCCCTACCCTACACCTTTCCCTAACCTATACCCTAATCCTAACCCGTACACTAACAATAACCTGTGGCCTAACACGTACCCTGAACCTAACACTTTTCCGTATCCTCTCCATTACCCTAAATCTTACCGTTCGCTAAACATAGCCCTTTCCCTAAACATAACGCTAACACCAACCTTAAACCATACCCTAACCCATACACTAATCTTACCCCGTACACCAAAATTAAGAAATGCCCTCACATGTACTTTGACACTAACACGTTTCCGTATCCTCCTGTGTACCGTAAACCTTACCTGTTCGCTAACACTAACCCTAGGTCTAAGCCTAACACTATCCACAACCCTACACAAAATCCTAACCCGTACCCTAATCCTAATCCGTACAATAACACTAACCTGTGCCCTAACACCAAGCCTGACCCTAACTCGTTTCCATATGCTTACCTGCACCCTGAATGTTACCTATTCGCTAACCCTAACCCTAACCCTAAACCTAACCCTAATCCCAATCCTGCACCTTAACCTAATCCGTACTGTAATCCTAACCCGTACCCTAATACTAATCCGTGCCCTGACACATACATGGACCATAAAACTTTTCTGTAACCTCACCTGTACCCTAAACCTTACATTTCGCCAACACTAACCCTAGCCCTAAAGCTAAATCTAACTCCAACCCTACACCTTACCCTAACACGTACACTAATCTTAACCCGTACACTAACACTGACCCATTGCCGCAAATGTATTTTGACCCTAAAACATTTCCGTACCCTCCCCTGTAACCTAAACCTTACCCGGTCGCTAACCCTAACCCTAGCTCTAAATCTAACCCTAACGCCAACCCTACATCTTACCCTAACCCATACCCTAATCCTAAACCATACACTAACACAAACCAGTGCCCTGAAACGTACCGTGACCCTAACACTTTTCCATGCCCTCACCTGCACGCTAAACCTAATCGTTAGGTAACCCTAACTGTAGACTTAAACGTAACCCTAACACCAACCCTACACCCTATTCTAACCCGTGACCTATATTTAACCCCTACCCTAACACTAACCCATGCCCTCACACGTACTTTGACACTAAAATGTCTCCATACACTCACATGTACCATAAGCCTTAACCGTTCACTAAACCTATCCCTAACCCTAACGCCAACCCTAACCATTACCCTAACCCATACCCTAATCCTAACCATGCATTAACACTAACAGGTTTCCTAACACATAACCTGACCCAAACGCTTTTCCGTACCCTCAACTGTACCCTAAAACTTACCCGTTCACTAACCCTAAGCCTAGCCCTAACCCTAACCCTAACCCTAACCCTAACCCTAACCCTAACCCTAACCCTAACCCTAAAACTTACCCGTTAACTAACCATAAGCCTAGCCCTAAACCTAAACCTAACCCCAACACCACACCTTACCCTAAACGGTACGCTAATCCTGACACGTACACTAACACTAACAGGTGTCCTAACACATACCCTGACTCTAAATGTTTTCCGTACCCTCACCTGTACCCTAAACCTTACTGCTTCACTAACCGTAAACCTAGCCCTAAACATAACGCTAACACCAACCCTACACCATACCCTAACCCGTACACTAATCTTGACCCGTACACCAAAATTATGCAATGCCATCACAGGTACTTTGACACTAACACGTTTCCGTACACTCATGTACCATAAAACTTACCTGTTCGCTAACTCTAACCCTAGCCCTAAACTTAACCCTAACGCCAACCCTACACATTACCCTAACCCGTACCCTAATCCTAACCCATACACTAACACTACATGTGCCCTAACAGGTACCCTGACCGTAACAGTTTTCCATACACTCACCCGTACCCTAAACCATACCGTTTGCTATCCTTAACCCTAGACCTAAACGTAAACCTAACCCCATCCCTAAAACTTACCCTAACGCGTACCCAGTCCTAACCAGTACACTAACACTAATCCGTGCCTTAACACTTACCCTGACCCTAACACTTTTCCATACCCACACCTGAACCCTAAACCTTACCATTCACTAACCATAACCCTAGGTCTAAACCTAACCCTAAACCCAACCCCAACCCTACACCTAACGCTAACATGTACCCTAATCCTAATCCTTAAACTAACACTAACCTGTGCCCTAACACGAACCCTGACCCTAACGCGTTTCCATACGCTCCCCTGTACTCTAATGTTACCTATTCGCTAACCCTCACACTAGCCCTAAACCTAAACCTAACCCCAACCCTAAACCTTACCCTAACCCATACCCTAATCATAACCCATACACTAACACTAACTCGTGCCCTAACACCTACCCTAACCCTACACCTACCCCTAACCCTAACACTAACCCTAACACTAACCCTAAACTTTACCATTTGTTAACCATAACCCTAGCCCCAAACCTAAACCTAACTACAACCCTACTCCTTACCCTAACACGTACACTAATCTTAACCCCTACACTAACACTAACTCAACACCGCACACGTACTTTGACAATAAGACATTTCCGTATGCTCAGCTGTAACCTAAACCTTACCCGTTCACTAAACTTAACCCTACCCCTTACACTAACCCTAACGCCAACCCTACCAATTACCCTAACCCGTACCCTAATCCTAACCTGTAAACCCACACTAACCCCTGCCCTAACACGTACCCTGACCCTAACACTTTTCCGTAACCTCACCTGTACCCTACACCTTACCGTTCGCTAACCCTAACCCTAGCCCTAAACCTAGACCAAACCCCAACCGTACACCTTACCCTAACCCGTATGCTAATCCTAAGCCATACACTGACACTGACACGTGTCCTAACACACACACTAACCCTAACACTTTTCTGTACCATCACCTGTACCCTAAACCTGACATTTCGCTAACCCTAACCCTAGCCATAAAGCTAACCCTAACCCCAACCGTAAACCTTACCCAAACCGTACCCTAATCCTAACCAGTATACTAATACTAAGCCATGTCCTGACACGTTCCCTGAGCCTAACACTTTTCCATACCCTCACCTGTACCCTAAACCTTACCCATTCGCTAACCCTAACCCTAGCCCTAGCCCTAGCCCTAACCTTAATCCCAACCCTACCCGTTACCCTAAACCGTACCCTAATCCTTACCCATACACTAACATTAACCCATGCCCTAACACGTACCCTGACCCTAACACTTTTCCGTATCCTCTCCTGTACCCTAACCCTTACCGTTCGCTAACCCTAACCCTAGCCCTAAACATAACTCTAACACCAACCTCACAGTATACCATAACCTGTACACTAAACTTAACCCGTACAAAAAAACTAACCCATGCCCTCACATGTACTTTGACAGTAACACGTTTCCGTACGCTCCCGTGTACCATAAACCTTACCCATTCGCTAACCCTAACCCTAGCCCTAACCCTAACCATAACACCAACCCTACACATTTACCTAACCTGTACCCTAATCCTTACCCGTACACTAACATTAATCCATGCCCTAAGACGTACCCTGACCCTAATACTTTTCCATACCCACTGCTGTACCCTAAATCTTACCATTCGCTAACCCTAACCCTATGTCTAAACCTAACCCTAAACCCAACCCTACACCTAACCCTAGCACGTACCCTAATCCGAATCCGTACACTAACACTAACCTGTGCCCTAACATGAACCCTGACCCTAACTCGTTTCCATAAGCTCACCTGTACCTAAATGTTACCTATTCGCTAACCCTAACCCCAACCCTACACCTAAACATAACCCTACCCTACACCTTTCCCTAACCTATACCCTAATCCTAACCCGTACACTAACAATAACCTGTGGCCTAACACGTACCCTGAACCTAACACTTTTCCGTATCCTCTCCATTACCCTAAATCTTACCGTTCGCTAAACATAGCCCTTTCCCTAAACATAACGCTAACACCAACCTTAAACCATACCCTAACCCATACACTAATCTTACCCCGTACACCAAAATTAAGAAATGCCCTCACATGTACTTTGACACTAACACGTTTCCGTATCCTCCTGTGTACCGTAAACCTTACCTGTTCGCTAACACTAACCCTAGGTCTAAGCCTAACACTATCCACAACCCTACACAAAATCCTAACCCGTACCCTAATCCTAATCCGTACAATAACACTAACCTGTGCCCTAACACCAAGCCTGACCCTAACTCGTTTCCATATGCTTACCTGCACCCTGAATGTTACCTATTCGCTAACCCTAACCCTAACCCTAAACCTAAACCTAATCCAAATCCTGCACCTTAACCTAATCCGTACTGTAATCCTAACCCGTACCCTAATACTAATCCGTGCCCTGACACATACATGGACCATAAAACTTTTCTGTAACCTCACCTGTACCCTAAACCTTACATTTCGCCAACACTAACCCTAGCCCTAAAGCTAAATCTAACTCCAACCCTACACCTTACCCTAACACGTACACTAATCTTAACCCGTACACTAACACTGACCCATTGCCGCAAATGTATTTTGACCCTAAAACATTTCCGTACCCTCCCCTGTAACCTAAACCTTACCCGGTCGCTAACCCTAACCCTAGCTCTAAATCTAACCCTAACGCCAACCCTACATCTTACCCTAACCCATACCCTAATCCTAAATCATACACTAACACAAACCAGTGCCCTGAAACGTACCCTGACCCTAACACTTTTCCATGCCCTCACCTGCACGCTAAACCTAATCGTTAGGTAACCCTAACTGTAGACTTAAACGTAACCCTAACACCAACCCTACACCCTATTCTAACCCGTGACCTATATTTAACCCCTACACTAACACTAACCCATGCCCTCACACGTACTTTGACACTAAAATGTCTCCATACACTCACATGTACCATAAGCCTTAACCGTTCACTAAACCTATCCCTAACCCTAACGCCAACCCTAACCATTACCCTAACCCATACCCTAATCCTAACCATGCATTAACACTAACAGGTTTCCTAACACATAACCTGACCCAAACGCTTTTCTGTACCCTCAACTGTACCCTAAAACTTACCCGTTCACTAACCCTAAGCCTAGCCCTAACCCTAACCCTAACCCTAACCCTAACCCTAACCCTAACCCTAAAACTTACCCGTTAACTAACCGTAAGCCTAGCCCTAAACCTAAACCTAACCCCAACACCACACCTTACCCTAAACGGTACGCTAATCCTGACACGTACACTAACACTAACAGGTGTCCTAACACATACCCTGACTCTAAATGTTTTCCGTACCCTCACCTGTACCCTAAACCTTACTGCTTCACTAACCGTAAACCTAGCCCTAAACATAACGCTAACACCAACCCTACACCATACCCTAACCCGTACACTAATCTTGAACGGTACACCAAAATTATGCAATGCCATCACAGGTACTTTGACACTAACACGTTTCCGTACACTCATGTACCATAAAACTTACCTGGTCGCTAACTCTAACCCTAGCCCTAAACTTAACCCTAACGCCAACCCTACACATTACCCTAACCCGTACCCTAATCCTAACCCATACACTAACACTACATATGCCCTAACAGGTACCCTGACCGTAACAGATTTCCGTACACTCACCCGTACCCTAAACCATACCGTTTGCTATCCTTAACCCTAGACCTAAACGTAAACCTAACCCCATCCCTAAAACTTACCCTAACGCGTACCCAGTCCTAACCAGTACACTAACACTAATCCGTGCCTTAACACTTACCCTGACCCTAACACTTTTCCATACCCACACCTGAACCCTAAACCTTACCATTCACTAACCCTAACCCTAGGTCTAAACCTAACCCTAAACCCAACCCCAACCCTACACCTAACGCTAACATCTACCCTAATCCTAATCCTTAAACTAACACTAACCTGTGCCCTAACACGAACCGTGACCCTAACGCGTTTCCATACGCTCCCCTGTACTCTAATGTTACCTATTCGCTAACCCTCACACTAGACCTAAACCTAAACCTAACCCCAACCCTAAACCTTACCCTAACCCATACCCTAATCATAACCCATACACTAACACTAACTCGTGCCCTAACACCTACCCTAACCCTACACCTACCCCTAACCCTACCCCTAACCCTAACACTAACCCTAAACTTTACCATTTGTTAACCATAACCCTAGCCCCAAACCTAAACCTAACTACAACCCTACTCCTTACCCTAACACGTACACTAATCTTAACCCCTACACTAACACTAACTCAACACCGCACACGTACTTTGACAATAAGACATTTCCGTATGCTCAGCTGTAACCTAAACCTTACCCGTTCACTAAACTTAACCCTACCCCTAACACTAACCATAACGCCAACCCTACCAATTACCCTAACCCGTACCCTAATCCTAACCTGTAAACCCACACTAACCCCTGCCCTAACACGTACCCTGACCCTAACACTTTTCCGTAACCTCACCTGTACGCTACACCTTACCCATTCGCTAACCCTAACCCTAGCCCTAGCCCTAGCCCTAAACTTAATCCCAACCCTACCCGTTACCCTAAACCGTACCCTAATCCTAACCCATACACTAACATTAACCCATGCCCTAACACGTACCCTGACCCTAACACTTTTCCGTATCCTCTCCTGTACCCTAAATCTTACCATTCGCTAACCCTAACCCTAGTCCTAAACATAACTCTAACACCAACCTCACAGTATACCATAACCTGTACACTAAACTTAACCCGTACAAAAAAACTAACCCATGCCCTCACATGTACTTTGACAGTAACACGTTTCCGTACGCTCCCGTGTACCGTAAACCTTACCCATTCGCTAACCCTAACCCTAGCCCTAACCCTAACCATAACACCAACCCTACACATTTACCTAACCTGTACCCTAATCCTTACCCGTACACTAACATTAATCCATGCCCTAAGACGTACCCTGACCCTAATACTTTTCCATACCCACTGCTGTACCCTAAATCTTACCATTCGCTAACCCTAACCCTATGTCTAAACCTAAACGTAAACCCAACCCTACACCTAACCCTAGCACGTACCCTAATCCGAATCCGTACACTAACACTAACCTGTGCCCTAACATGAACCCTGACCCTAACTCGTTTCCATAAGCTCACCTGTACCCTAAATGTTACCTATTCGCTAACCCTAACCCCAACCCTACACCTAAATATAACCCCTACCCTACACCTTTTCCTAACCTATACCCTAATCCTAACCCGTACACTAACAATAACCTGTGGCCTAACACGTACCCTGAACCTAACACTTTTCCGTATCCTCTCCATTACCCTAAATCTTACCGTTCGCTAAACATAGCCCTTTCCCTAAACATAACGCTAACACCAACCTTAAACCATACCCTAACCCATACACTAATCTTACCCCGTACACCAAAATTAAGAAATGCCCTCACATGTACTTTGACACTAACACGTTTCCGTATCCTCCTGTGTACCGTAAACCTTACCTGTTCGCTAACACTAACCCTAGGTCTAAGCCTAACACTATCCACAACCCTACACAAAATCCTAACCCGTACCCTAATCCTAATCCGTACAATAACACTAACCTGTGCCCTAACACCAAGCCTGACCCTAACTCGTTTCCATATGCTTACCTGCACCCTGAATATTACCTATTCGCTAACCCTAACCCTAACCCTAAACCTAACCCTAACCCCAATCCTGCACCTTACCCTAATCCGTACTGTAATCCTAACCCGTACCCTAATACTAATCCGTGCCCTGACACATACATGGACCATAAAACTTTTCTGTAACCTCACCTGTACCCTAAACCTTACATTTCGCCAACACTAACCCTAGCCCTAAAGCTAAATCTAACTCCAACCCTACACCTTACCCTAACACGTACACTAATCTTAACCCATACACTAACACTGACCCATTGCCGCAAATGTATTTTGACCCTAAAACATTTCCGTACCCTCCCCTGTAACCTAAACCTTACCCGGTCGCTAACCCTAACCCTAGCTCTAAATCTAACCCTAACGCCAACCCTACATCTTACCCTAACCCATACCCTAATCCTAAATCATACACTAACACAAACCAGTGCCCTGAAACGTACCCTGACCCTAACACTTTTCCATGCCCTCACCTGCACGCTAAACCTAATCGTTAGGTAACCCTAACTGTAGACTTAAACGTAACCCTAACACCAACCCTACACCCTATTCTAAACCGTGACCTATATTTAACCCCTACACTAACACTAACCCATGCCCTCACACGTACTTTGACACTAAAATGTCTCCATACACTCACATGTACCATAAGCCTTAACCGTTCACTAAACCTATCCCTAACCCTAACGCCAACCCTAACCATTACCCTAACCCATACCCTAATCCTAACCATGCATTAACACTAACAGGTTTCCTAACACATAACCTGACCCAAACGCTTTTCTGTACCCTCAACTGTACCCTAAAACTTACCCGTTCACTAACCCTAAGCCTAGCCCTAACCCTAACCCTAACCCTAACCCTAACCCTAACCCTAACCCTAAAACTTACCCGTTAACTAACCGTAAGCCTAGCCCTAAACCTAAACCTAACCCCAACACCACACCTTACCCTAAACGGTACGCTAATCCTGACACGTACACTAACACTAACAGGTGTCCTAACACATACCCTGACTCTAAATGTTTTCCGTACCCTCACCTGTACCCTAAACCTTACTGCTTCACTAACCGTAAACCTAGCCCTAAACATAACGCTAACACCAACCCTACACCATACCCTAACCCGTACACTAATCTTGAACGGTACACCAAAATTATGCAATGCCATCACAGGTACTTTGACACTAACACGTTTCCGTACACTCATGTACCATAAAACTTACCTGGTCGCTAACTCTAACCCTAGCCCTAAACTTAACCCTAACGCCAACCCTACACATTACCCTAACCCGTACCCTAATCCTAACCCATACACTAACACTACATATGCCCTAACAGGTACCCTGACCGTAACAGATTTCCGTACACTCACCCGTACCCTAAACCATACCGTTTGCTATCCTTAACCCTAGACCTAAACGTAAACCTAACCCCATCCCTAAAACTTACCCTAACGCGTACCCAGTCCTAACCAGTACACTAACACTAATCCGTGCCTTAACACTTACCCTGACCCTAACACTTTTCCATACCCACACCTGAACCCTAAACCTTACCATTCACTAACCCTAACCCTAGGTCTAAACCTAACCCTAAACCCAACCCCAACCCTACACCTAACGCTAACATCTACCCTAATCCTAATCCTTAAACTAACACTAACCTGTGCCCTAACACGAACCGTGACCCTAACGCGTTTCCATACGCTCCCCTGTACTCTAATGTTACCTATTCGCTAACCCTCACACTAGACCTAAACCTAAACCTAACCCCAACCCTAAACCTTACCCTAACCCATACCCTAATCATAACCCATACACTAACACTAACTCGTGCCCTAACACCTACCCTAACCCTACACCTACCCCTAACCCTACCCCTAACCCTAACACTAACCCTAAACTTTACCATTTGTTAACCATAACCCTAGCCCCAAACCTAAACCTAACTACAACCCTACTCCTTACCCTAACACGTACACTAATCTTAACCCCTACACTAACACTAACTCAACACCGCACACGTACTTTGACAATAAGACATTTCCGTATGCTCAGCTGTAACCTAAACCTTACCCGTTCACTAAACTTAACCCTACCCCTAACACTAACCATAACGCCAACCCTACCAATTACCCTAACCCGTACCCTAATCCTAACCTGTAAACCCACACTAACCCCTGCCCTAACACGTACCCTGACCCTAACACTTTTCCGTAACCTCACCTGTACGCTACACCTTACCCATTCGCTAACCCTAACCCTAGCCCTAGCCCTAGCCCTAAACTTAATCCCAACCCTACCCGTTACCTAAACCGTACCCTAATCCTAACCCATACACTAACATTAACCCATGCCCTAACACGTACCCTGACCCTAACACTTTTCCGTATCCTCTCCTGTACCCTAAATCTTACCATTCGCTAACCCTAACCCTAGTCCTAAACATAACTCTAACACCAACCTCACAGTATACCATAACCTGTACACTAAACTTAACCCGTACAAAAAAACTAACCCATGCCCTCACATGTACTTTGACAGTAACACGTTTCCGTACGCTCCCGTGTACCGTAAACCTTACCCATTCGCTAACCCTAACCCTAGCCCTAACCCTAACCATAACACCAACCCTACACATTTACCTAACCTGTACCCTAATCCTTACCCGTACACTAACATTAATCCATGCCCTAAGACGTACCCTGACCCTAATACTTTTCCATACCCACTGCTGTACCCTAAAACTTACCATTCGCTAACCCTAACCCTATGTCTAAACCTAAACGTAAACCCAACCCTACACCTAACCCTAGCACGTACCCTAATCCGAATCCGTACACTAACACTAACCTGTGCCCTAACATGAACCCTGACCCTAACTCGTTTCCATAAGCTCACCTGTACCCTAAATGTTACCTATTCGCTAACCCTAACCCCAACCCTACACCTAAATATAACCCCTACCCTACACCTTTTCCTAACCTATACCCTAATCCTAACCCGTACACTAACAATAAACTGTGGCCTAACACGTACCCTGAACCTAACACTTTTCCGTATCCTCTCCATTACCCTAAATCTTACCGTTCGCTAAACATAGCCCTTTCCCTAAACATAACGCTAACACCAACCTTAAACCATACCCTAACCCATACACTAATCTTACCCCGTACACCAAAATTAAGAAATGCCCTCACATGTACTTTGACACTAACACGTTTCCGTATCCTCCTGTGTACCGTAAACCTTACCTGTTCGCTAACACTAACCCTAGGTCTAAGCCTAACACTATCCACAACCCTACACAAAATCCTAACCCGTACCCTAATCCTAATCCGTACAATAACACTAACCTGTGCCCTAACACCAAGCCTGACCCTAACTCGTTTCCATATGCTTACCTGCACCCTGAATATTACCTATTCGCTAACCCTAACCCTAACCCTAAACCTAACCCTAACCCCAATCCTGCACCTTACCCTAATCCGTACTGTAATCCTAACCCGTACCCTAATACTAATCCGTGCCCTGACACATACATGGACCATAAAACTTTTCTGTAACCTCACCTGTACCCTAAACCTTACATTTCGCCAACACTAACCCTAGCCCTAAAGCTAAATCTAACTCCAACCCTACACCTTACCCTAACACGTACACTAATCTTAACCCATACACTAACACTGACCCATTGCCGCAAATGTATTTTGACCCTAAAACATTTCCGTACCCTCCCCTGTAACCTAAACCTTACCCGGTCGCTAACCCTAACCCTAGCTCTAAATCTAACCCTAACGCCAACCCTACATCTTACCCTAACCCATACCCTAATCCTAAACCATACACTAACACAAACCAGTGCCCTGAAACGTACCCTGACCCTAACACTTTTCCATGCCCTCACCTGCACGCTAAACCTAATCGTTAGGTAACCCTAACTGTAGACTTAAACGTAACCCTAACACCAACCCTACACCCTATTCTAAACCGTGACCTATATTTAACCCCTACACTAACACTAACCTATGCCCTCACACGTACTTTGACACTAAAATGTCTCCATACACTCATATGTACCATAAGCCTTAACCGTTCACTAAACCTATCCCTAACCCTAACGCCAACCCTAACCATTACTGCAACCCATACCCTAATCCTAACCATGCATTAACACTAACAGGTTTCCTAACACATAACCTGACCCAAACGCTTTTCCGTACCCTCAACTGTACCCTAAAACTTACCCGTTCACTAACCCTAAGCCTAGCCCTAACCCTAACCCTAACCCTAACCCTAACCCTAACCCTAAAACTTACCCGTTAACTAACCGTAAGCCTAGCCCTAAACCTAAACCTAACCCCAACCCCACAACTTACCCTAAACGGTACGCTAATCCTGACACGTACACTAACACTAACAGGTGTCCTAACACATACCCTGACTCTAAATGTTTTCCGTACCCTCACCTGTACCCTAAACCTTACTGCTTCACTAACCGTAAACCTAGCCCTAAACATAACGCTAACACCAACCCTACACCATACCCTAACCCGTACACTAATCTTGACCCGTACACCAAAAATTATGCAATGCCATCACAGGTACTTTGACACTAACACGTTTCCGTACACTCATGTACCATAAAACTTACCTGGTCGCTAACTCTAACCCTAGCCCTAAACTTAACCCTAACGCCAACCCTACACATTACCCTAACCCGTACCCTAATCCTAACCCATACACTAACACTACATATGCCCTAACAGGTACCCTGACCGTAACAGATTTCCGTACACTCACCCGTACCCTAAACCATACCGTTTGCTATCCTTAACCCTAGACCTAAACGTAAACCTAACCCCATCCCTAAAACTTACCCTAACGCGTACCCAGTCCTAACCAGTACACTAACACTAATCCGTGCCTTAACACTTACCCTGACCCTAACACTTTTCCATACCCACACCTGAACCCTAAACCTTACCATTCACTAACCCTAACCCTAGGTCTAAACCTAACCCTAAACCCAACCCCAACCCTACACCTAACGCTAACATGTACCCTAATCCTAATCCTTAAACTAACACTAACCTGTGCCCTAACATGAACCCTGACCCTAACGCGTTTCCATACGCTCCCCTGTACTCTAATGTTACCTATTCGCTAACCCTCACACTAGCCCTAAACCTAAACCTAACCCCAACCCTAAACCTTACCCTAACCCATACCCTAATCATAACCCATACACTAACACTAACTCGTGCCCTAACACCTACCCTAACCCTACACCTACCCCTAACCCTAACACTAACGCTAACACTAACCCTAAACCTTACCATTTGTTAACCATAACCCTAGCCCCAAACCTAAACCTAACTACAACCCTACTCCTTACCCTAACACGTACACTAATCTTAACCCCTACACTAACACTAACTCAACACCGCACACGTACTTTGACAATAAGACATTTCCGTATGCTCAGCTGTAACCTAAACCTTACCCGTTCACTAAACTTAACCCTACCCCTAACACTAACCATAACGCCAACCCTACCAATTACCCTAACCCGTACCCTAATCCTAACCTGTAAACCCACACTAACCCCTGCCCTAACACGTACCCTGACCCTAACACTTTTCCGTAACCTCACCTGTACCCTACACCTTACCGTTCTCTAACCCTAACCCTAGCCCTAAACCTAGACCAAAACCCAACCGTACACCTTACCCTAACCCGTATGCTAAGCCTAAGCCATACACTGACACTGACACGTGTCCTAACACACACACTAACCCTAACACTTTTCTGTACCATCACCTGTACCCTAAACCTGACATTTCGCTAACCCTAACCCTAGCCATAAAGCTAACCCTAAACCCAACTGTAAACCTTACCCAAACCGTACCCTAATCCTAACCAGTATACTAATACTAAGCCATGTCCTGACACGTTCCCTGAGCCTAACACTTTTCCATACCCTCACCTGTACCCTAAACCTTACCATTCGCTAACCCTAACCCTAGCCCTAGCCCTAGCCCTAACCTTAATCCCAACCCGACCCGTTACCCTAAACCGTACCCTAATCCTAACCCATACACTAACATTAACCCATGCCCTAACACGTACCCTGGCCCTAACACTTTTCCGTATCCTCTCCTGTACCCTAAATCTTACCGTTCCCTAACCCTAACCCTAGCCCTAAACATAACTCTAACACCAACCTCACAGTATACCCTAACCCGTACACTAAACTTAACCCGTACAAAAAAACTAACCCATGCCCTCACATGTACTTTGACAGTAACACGTTTCCGTACGCTCCCGTGTACCATAAACCTTACCCATTCGCTAACCCTAACCCTAGCCCTAACCCTAACCATAACACCAACCCTACACATTTACCTAACCTGTACCCTAATCCTTACCCGAACACTAACATTAATCCATGCCCTAAGACGTACCCTGACCCTAATACTTTTCCATACCCACTGCTGTACCCTAAATCTTACCATTCGCTAACCCTAACCCTATGTCTAAACCTAACCCTAAACCCAACCCTACACCTAACCCTAGCACGTACCCTAATCCGAATCCGTACACTAACACTAACCTGTGCCCTAACATGAACCCTGACCCTAACTCGTTTCCATAAGCTCACCTGTACCTAAATGTTACCTATTCGCTAACCCTAACCCCAACCCTACACCTAAACATAACCCTACCCTACACCTTTCCCTAACCTATACCCTAATCCTAACCCGTACACTAACAATAACCTGTGGCCTAACACGTACCCTGAACCTAACACTTTTCCGTATCCTCTCCATTACCCTAAATCTTACCGTTCGCTAAACATAGCCCTTTCCCTAAACATAACGCTAACACCAACCTTAAACCATACCCTAACCCATACACTAATCTTACCCCGTACACCAAAATTAAGAAATGCCCTCACATGTACTTTGACACTAACACGTTTCCGTATCCTCCTGTGTACCGTAAACCTTACCTGTTCGCTAACACTAACCCTAGGTCTAAGCCTAACACTATCCACAACCCTACACAAAATCCTAACCCGTACCCTAATCCTAATCCGTACAATAACACTAACCTGTGCCCTAACACCAAGCCTGACCCTAACTCGTTTCCATATGCTTACCTGCACCCTGAATGTTACCTATTCGCTAACCCTAACCCTAACCCTAAACCTAACCCTAATCCAAATCCTGCACCTTAACCTAATCCGTACTGTAATCCTAACCCGTACCCTAATACTAATCCGTGCCCTGACACATACATGGACCATAAAACTTTTCTGTAACCTCACCTGTACCCTAAACCTTACATTTCGCCAACACTAACCCTAGCCCTAAAGCTAAATCTAACTCCAACCCTACACCTTACCCTAACACGTACACTAATCTTAACCCGTACACTAACACTGACCCATTGCCGCAAATGTATTTTGACCCTAAAACATTTCCGTACCCTCCCCTGTAACCTAAACCTTACCCGGTCGCTAACCCTAACCCTAGCTCTAAATCTAACCCTAACGCCAACCCTACATCTTACCCTAACCCATACCCTAATCCTAAATCATACACTAACACAAACCAGTGCCCTGAAACGTACCCTGACCCTAACACTTTTCCATGCCCTCACCTGCACGCTAAACCTAATCGTTAGGTAACCCTAACTGTAGACTTAAACGTAACCCTAACACCAACCCTACACCCTATTCTAACCCGTGACCTATATTTAACCCCTACACTAACACTAACCCATGCCCTCACACGTACTTTGACACTAAAATGTCTCCATACACTCACATGTACCATAAGCCTTAACCGTTCACTAAACCTATCCCTAACCCTAACGCCAACCCTAACCATTACCCTAACCCATACCCTAATCCTAACCATGCATTAACACTAACAGGTTTCCTAACACATAACCTGACCCAAACGCTTTTCTGTACCCTCAACTGTACCCTAAAACTTACCCGTTCACTAACCCTAAGCCTAGCCCTAACCCTAACCCTAACCCTAACCCTAACCCTAACCCTAACCCTAAAACTTACCCGTTAACTAACCGTAAGCCTAGCCCTAAACCTAAACCTAATCCCAACACCACACCTTACCCTAAACGGTACGCTAATCCTGACACGTACACTAACACTAACAGGTGTCCTAACACATACCCTGACTCTAAATGTTTTCCGTACCCTCACCTGTACCCTAAACCTTACTGCTTCACTAACCGTAAACCTAGCCCTAAACATAACGCTAACACCAACCCTACACCATACCCTAACCCGTACACTAATCTTGAACGGTACACCAAAATTATGCAATGCCATCACAGGTACTTTGACACTAACACGTTTCCGTACACTCATGTACCATAAAACTTACCTGGTCGCTAACTCTAACCCTAGCCCTAAACTTAACCCTAACGCCAACCCTACACATTACCCTAACCCGTACCCTAATCCTAACCCATACACTAACACTACATATGCCCTAACAGGTACCCTGACCGTAACAGATTTCCGTACACTCACCCGTACCCTAAACCATACCGTTTGCTATCCTTAACCCTAGACCTAAACGTAAACCTAACCCCATCCCTAAAACTTACCCTAACGCGTACCCAGTCCTAACCAGTACACTAACACTAATCCGTGCCTTAACACTTACCCTGACCCTAACACTTTTCCATACCCACACCTGAACCCTAAACCTTACCATTCACTAACCCTAACCCTAGGTCTAAACCTAACCCTAAACCCAACCCCAACCCTACACCTAACGCTAACATCTACCCTAATCCTAATCCTTAAACTAACACTAACCTGTGCCCTAACACGAACCGTGACCCTAACGCGTTTCCATACGCTCCCCTGTACTCTAATGTTACCTATTCGCTAACCCTCACACTAGACCTAAACCTAAACCTAACCCCAACCCTAAACCTTACCCTAACCCATACCCTAATCATAACCCATACACTAACACTAACTCGTGCCCTAACACCTACCCTAACCCTACACCTACCCCTAACCCTACCCCTAACCCTAACACTAACCCTAAACTTTACCATTTGTTAACCATAACCCTAGCCCCAAACCTAAACCTAACTACAACCCTACTCCTTACCCTAACACGTACACTAATCTTAACCCCTACACTAACACTAACTCAACACCGCACACGTACTTTGACAATAAGACATTTCCGTATGCTCAGCTGTAACCTAAACCTTACCCGTTCACTAAACTTAACCCTACCCCTAACACTAACCATAACGCCAACCCTACCAATTACCCTAACCCGTACCCTAATCCTAACCTGTAAACCCACACTAACCCCTGCCCTAACACGTACCCTGACCCTAACACTTTTCCGTAACCTCACCTGTACGCTACACCTTACCCATTCGCTAACCCTAACCCTAGCCCTAGCCCTAGCCCTAAACTTAATCCCAACCCTACCCGTTACCCTAAACCGTACCCTAATCCTAACCCATACACTAACATTAACCCATGCCCTAACACGTACCCTGACCCTAACACTTTTCCGTATCCTCTCCTGTACCCTAAATCTTACCATTCGCTAACCATAACCCTAGTCCTAAACATAACTCTAACACCAACCTCACAGTATACCATAACCTGTACACTAAACTTAACCCGTACAAAAAAACTAACCCATGCCCTCACATGTACTTTGACAGTAACACGTTTCCGTACGCTCCCGTGTACCGTAAACCTTACCCATTCGCTAACCCTAACCCTAGCCCTAACCCTAACCATAACACCAACCCTACACATTTACCTAACCTGTACCCTAATCCTTACCCGTACACTAACATTAATCCATGCCCTAAGACGTACCCTGACCCTAATACTTTTCCATACCCACTGCTGTACCCTAAATCTTACCATTCGCTAACCCTAACCCTATGTCTAAACCTAAACGTAAACCCAACCCTACACCTAACCCTAGCACGTACCCTAATCCGAATCCGTACACTAACACTAACCTGTGCCCTAACATGAACCCTGACCCTAACTCGTTTCCATAAGCTCACCTGTACCCTAAATGTTACCTATTCGCTAACCCTAACCCCAACCCTACACCTAAATATAACCCCTACCCTACACCTTTTCCTAACCTATACCCTAATCCTAACCCGTACACTAACAATAACCTGTGGCCTAACACGTACCCTGAACCTAACACTTTTCCGTATCCTCTCCATTACCCTAAATCTTACCGTTCGCTAAACATAGCCCTTTCCCTAAACATAACGCTAACACCAACCTTAAACCATACCCTAACCCATACACTAATCTTACCCCGTACACCAAAATTAAGAAATGCCCTCACATGTACTTTGACACTAACACGTTTCCGTATCCTCCTGTGTACCGTAAACCTTACCTGTTCGCTAACACTAACCCTAGGTCTAAGCCTAACACTATCCACAACCCTACACAAAATCCTAACCCGTACCCTAATCCTAATCCGTACAATAACACTAACCTGTGCCCTAACACCAAGCCTGACCCTAACTCGTTTCCATATGCTTACCTGCACCCTGAATATTACCTATTCGCTAACCCTAACCCTAACCCTAAACCTAACCCTAACCCCAATCCTGCACCTTACCCTAATCCGTACTGTAATCCTAACCCGTACCCTAATACTAATCCGTGCCCTGACACATACATGGACCATAAAACTTTTCTGTAACCTCACCTGTACCCTAAACCTTACATTTCGCCAACACTAACCCTAGCCCTAAAGCTAAATCTAACTCCAACCCTACACCTTACCCTAACACGTACACTAATCTTAACCCGTACACTAACACTGACCCATTGCCGCAAATGTATTTTGACCCTAAAACATTTCCGTACCCTCCCCTGTAACCTAAACCTTACCCGGTCGCTAACCCTAACCCTAGCTCTAAATCTAACCCTAACGCCAACCCTACATCTTACCCTAACCCATACCCTAATCCTAAATCATACACTAACACAAACCAGTGCCCTGAAACGTACCCTGACCCTAACACTTTTCCATGCCCTCACCTGCACGCTAAACCTAATCGTTAGGTAACCCTAACTGTAGACTTAAACGTAACCCTAACACCAACCCTACACCCTATTCTAACCCGTGACCTATATTTAACCCCTACACTAACACTAACCCATGCCCTCACACGTACTTTGACACTAAAATGTCTCCATACACTCACATGTACCATAAGCCTTAACCGTTCACTAAACCTATCCCTAACCCTAACGCCAACCCTAACCATTACCCTAACCCATACCCTAATCCTAACCATGCATTAACACTAACAGGTTTCCTAACACATAACCTGACCCAAACGCTTTTCTGTACCCTCAACTGTACCCTAAAACTTACCCGTTCACTAACCCTAAGCCTAGCCCTAACCCTAACCCTAACCCTAACCCTAACCCTAACCCTAACCCTAAAACTTACCCGTTAACTAACCGTAAGCCTAGCCCTAAACCTAAACCTAACCCCAACACCACACCTTACCCTAAACGGTACGCTAATCCTGACACGTACACTAACACTAACAGGTGTCCTAACACATACCCTGACTCTAAATGTTTTCCGTACCCTCACCTGTACCCTAAACCTTACTGCTTCACTAACCGTAAACCTAGCCCTAAACATAACGCTAACACCAACCCTACACCATACCCTAACCCGTACACTAATCTTGAACGGTACACCAAAATTATGCAATGCCATCACAGGTACTTTGACACTAACACGTTTCCGTACACTCATGTACCATAAAACTTACCTGGTCGCTAACTCTAACCCTAGCCCTAAACTTAACCCTAACGCCAACCCTACACATTACCCTAACCCGTACCCTAATCCTAACCCATACACTAACACTACATATGCCCTAACAGGTACCCTGACCGTAACAGATTTCCGTACACTCACCCGTACCCTAAACCATACCGTTTGCTATCCTTAACCCTAGACCTAAACGTAAACCTAACCCCATCCCTAAAACTTACCCTAACGTGTACCCAGTCCTAACCAGTACACTAACACTAATCCGTGCCTTAACACTTACCCTGACCCTAACACTTTTCCATACCCACACCTGAACCCTAAACCTTACCATTCACTAACCCTAACCCTAGGTCTAAACCTAACCCTAAACCCAACCCCAACCCTACACCTAACGCTAACATCTACCCTAATCCTAATCCTTAAACTAACACTAACCTGTGCCCTAACACGAACCGTGACCCTAACGCGTTTCCATACGCTCCCCTGTACTCTAATGTTACCTATTCGCTAACCCTCACACTAGACCTAAACCTAAACCTAACCCCAACCCTAAACCTTACCCTAACCCATACCCTAATCATAACCCATACACTAACACTAACTCGTGCCCTAACACCTACCCTAACCCTACACCTACCCCTAACCCTACCCCTAACCCTAACACTAACCCTAAACTTTACCATTTGTTAACCATAACCCTAGCCCCAAACCTAAAACTAACTACAACCCTACTCCTTACCCTAACACGTACACTAATCTTAACCCCTACACTAACACTAACTCAACACCGCACACGTACTTTGACAATAAGACATTTCCGTATGCTCAGCTGTAACCTAAACCTTACCCGTTCACTAAACTTAACCCTACCCCTAACACTAACCATAACGCCAACCCTACCAATTACCCTAACCCGTACCCTAATCCTAACCTGTAAACCCACACTAACCCCTGCCCTAACACGTACCCTGACCCTAACACTTTTCCGTAACCTCACCTGTACGCTACACCTTACCCATTCGCTAACCCTAACCCTAGCCCTAGCCCTAGCCCTAAACTTAATCCCAACCCTACCCGTTACCCTAAACCGTACCCTAATCCTAACCCATACACTAACATTAACCCATGCCCTAACACGTACCCTGACCCTAACACTTTTCCGTATCCTCTCCTGTACCCTAAATCTTACCATTCGCTAACCCTAACCCTAGTCCTAAACATAACTCTAACACCAACCTCACAGTATACCATAACCTGTACACTAAACTTAACCCGTACAAAAAAACTAACCCATGCCCTCACATGTACTTTGACAGTAACACGTTTCCGTACGCTCCCGTGTACCGTAAACCTTACCCATTCGCTAACCCTAACCCTAGCCCTAACCCTAACCATAACACCAACCCTACACATTTACCTAACCTGTACCCTAATCCTTACCCGTACACTAACATTAATCCATGCCCTAAGACGTACCCTGACCCTAATACTTTTCCATACCCACTGCTGTACCCTAAATCTTACCATTCGCTAACCCTAACCCTATGTCTAAACCTAAACGTAAACCCAACCCTACACCTAACCCTAGCACGTACCCTAATCCGAATCCGTACACTAACACTAACCTGTGCCCTAACATGAACCCTGACCCTAACTCGTTTCCATAAGCTCACCTGTACCCTAAATGTTACCTATTCGCTAACCCTAACCCCAACCCTACACCTAAATATAACCCCTACCCTACACCTTTTCCTAACCTATACCCTAATCCTAACCCGTACACTAACAATAACCTGTGGCCTAACACGTACCCTGAACCTAACACTTTTCCGTATCCTCTCCATTACCCTAAATCTTACCGTTCGCTAAACATAGCCCTTTCCCTAAACATAACGCTAACACCAACCTTAAACCATACCCTAACCCATACACTAATCTTACCCCGTACACCAAAATTAAGAAATGCCCTCACATGTACTTTGACACTAACACGTTTCCGTATCCTCCTGTGTACCGTAAACCTTACCTGTTCGCTAACACTAACCCTAGGTCTAAGCCTAACACTATCCACAACCCTACACAAAATCCTAACCCGTACCCTAATCCTAATCCGTACAATAACACTAACCTGTGCCCTAACACCAAGCCTGACCCTAACTCGTTTCCATATGCTTACCTGCACCCTGAATATTACCTATTCGCTAACCCTAACCCTAACCCTAAACCTAACCCTAACCCCAATCCTGCACCTTACCCTAATCCGTACTGTAATCCTAACCCGTACCCTAATACTAATCCGTGCCCTGACACATACATGGACCATAAAACTTTTCTGTAACCTCACCTGTACCCTAAACCTTACATTTCGCCAACACTAACCCTAGCCCTAAAGCTAAATCTAACTCCAACCCTACACCTTACCCTAACACGTACACTAATCTTAACCCATACACTAACACTGACCCATTGCCGCAAATGTATTTTGACCCTAAAACATTTCCGTACCCTCCCCTGTAACCTAAACCTTACCCGGTCGCTAACCCTAACCCTAGCTCTAAATCTAACCCTAACGCCAACCCTACATCTTACCCTAACCCATACCCTAATCCTAAACCATACACTAACACAAACCAGTGCCCTGAAACGTACCCTGACCCTAACACTTTTCCATGCCCTCACCTGCACGCTAAACCTAATCGTTAGGTAACCCTAACTGTAGACTTAAACGTAACCCTAACACCAACCCTACACCCTATTCTAAACCGTGACCTATATTTAACCCCTACACTAACACTAACCTATGCCCTCACACGTACTTTGACACTAAAATGTCTCCATACACTCATATGTACCATAAGCCTTAACCGTTCACTAAACCTATCCCTAACCCTAACGCCAACCCTAACCATTACTGTAACCCATACCCTAATCCTAACCATGCATTAACACTAACAGGTTTCCTAACACATAACCTGACCCAAACGCTTTTCCGTACCCTCAACTGTACCCTAAAACTTACCCGTTCACTAACCCTAAGCCTAGCCCTAACCCTAACCCTAACCCTAACCCTAACCCTAACCCTAAAACTTACCCGTTAACTAACCGTAAGCCTAGCCCTAAACCTAAACCTAACCCCAACCCCACAACTTACCCTAAACGGTACGCTAATCCTGACACGTACACTAACACTAACAGGTGTCCTAACACATACCCTGACTCTAAATGTTTTCCGTACCCTCACCTGTACCCTAAACCTTACTGCTTCACTAACCGTAAACCTAGCCCTAAACATAACGCTAACACCAACCCTACACCATACCCTAACCCGTACACTAATCTTGACCCGTACACCAAAATTATGCAATGCCATCACAGGTACTTTGACACTAACACGTTTCCGTACACTCATGTACCATAAAACTTACCTGGTCGCTAACTCTAACCCTAGCCCTAAACTTAACCCTAACGCCAACCCTACACATTACCCTAACCCGTACCCTAATCCTAACCCATACACTAACACTACATATGCCCTAACAGGTACCCTGACCGTAACAGATTTCCGTACACTCACCCGTACCCTAAACCATACCGTTTGCTATCCTTAACCCTAGACCTAAACGTAAACCTAACCCCATCCCTAAAACTTACCCTAACGCGTACCCAGTCCTAACCAGTACACTAACACTAATCCGTGCCTTAACACTTACCCTGACCCTAACACTTTTCCATACCCACACCTGAACCCTAAACCTTACCATTCACTAACCCTAACCCTAGGTCTAAACCTAACCCTAAACCCAACCCCAACCCTACACCTAACGCTAACATGTACCCTAATCCTAATCCTTAAACTAACACTAACCTGTGCCCTAACATGAACCCTGACCCTAACGCGTTTCCATACGCTCCCCTGTACTCTAATGTTACCTATTCGCTAACCCTCACACTAGCCCTAAACCTAAACCTAACCCCAACCCTAAACCTTACCCTAACCCATACCCTAATCATAACCCATACACTAACACTAACTCGTGCCCTAACACCTACCCTAACCCTACACCTACCCCTAACCCTAACACTAACGCTAACACTAACCCTAAACCTTACCATTTGTTAACCATAACCCTAGCCCCAAACCTAAACCTAACTACAACCCTACTCCTTACCCTAACACGTACACTAATCTTAACCCCTACACTAACACTAACTCAACACCGCACACGTACTTTGACAATAAGACATTTCCGTATGCTCAGCTGTAACCTAAACCTTACCCGTTCACTAAACTTAACCCTACCCCTAACACTAACCATAACGCCAACCCTACCAATTACCCTAACCCGTACCCTAATCCTAACCTGTAAACCCACACTAACCCCTGCCCTAACACGTACCCTGACCCTAACACTTTTCCGTAACCTCACCTGTACCCTACACCTTACCGTTCACTAACCCTAACCCTAGCCCTAAACCTAGACCAAACCCCAACCGTACACCTTACCCTAACCCGTATGCTAAGCCTAAGCCATACACTGACACTGACACGTGTCCTAACACACACACTAACCCTAACACTTTTCTGTACCATCACCTGTACCCTAAACCTGACATTTCGCTAACCCTAACCCTAGCCATAAAGCTAACCCTAAACCCAACTGTAAACCTTACCCAAACCGTACCCTAATCCTAACCAGTATACTAATACTAAGCCATGTCCTGACACGTTCCCTGAGCCTAACACTTTTCCATACCCTCACCTGTACCCTAAACCTTACCCATTCGCTAACCCTAACCCTAGCCCTAGCCCTAACCCTAACCTTAATCCCAACCCGACCCGTTACCCTAAACCGTACCCTAATCCTAACCCATACACTAACATTAACCCATGCCCTAACACGTACCCTGGCCCTAACACTTTTCCGTATCCTCTCCTGTACCCTAAATCTTACCGTTCCCTAACCCTAACCCTAGCCCTAAACATAACTCTAACACCAACCTCACAGTATACCCTAACCCGTACACTAAACTTAACCCGTACAAAAAAACTAACCCATGCCCTCACATGTACTTTGACAGTAACACGTTTCCGTACGCTCCCGTGTACCGTAAACCTTACCCATTCGCTAACCCTAACCCTAGCCCTAACCCTAACCATAACACCAACCCTACCCATTTACCTAACCTGTACCCTAATCCTTACCCGAACACTAACATTAATCCATGCCCTACGACGTACCCTGACCCTAATACTTTTCCATACCCACTGCTGTACCCTAAATCTTACCATTCGCTAACCCTAACCCTATGTCTAAACCTAACCCTAACCCCAACCCTACACCGAACCCTAGCACGTACCCTAATCCGAATCCGTACACTAACACTAACCTGTGCCCTAACATGAACCCTGACCCTAACTCGTTTCCATAAGCTCACCTGTACCCTAAATGTTACCTATTCGCTAACCCTAACCCCAACCCTACACCTAAACATAACCCCTACCCTAAACCTTTCCCTAACCTATACCCTAATCCTAACCCGTACACTAACAATAACCTGTGGCCTAACACGTACCCTGAACCTAACACTTTTCCGTATCCTCTCCATTACCCTAAATCTTACCGTTCGCTAAACATAGCCCTTTCCCTAAACATAACGTTAACACCAACCTTAAACCATACCCTAACCCATACACTAATCTTACCCCGTACACCAAAATTAAGAAATGCCCTCACATGTACTTTGACACTAACACGTTTCCGTATCCTCCTGTGTACCGTAAACCTTACCTGTTCGCTAACACTAACCCTAGGTCTAAGCCTAACACTATCCACAACCCTACACAAAATCCTAACCCGTACCCTAATCCTAATCCGTACAATAACACTAACCTTTGCCCTAACACCAAGCCTGACCCTAACTCGTTTCCATATGCTTACCTGCACCCTGAATATTACCTATTCGCTAACCCTAACCCTAACCTTAAACCTAACCCTAACCCCAATCCTGCACCTTACCCTAATCCGTACTGTAATCCTAACCCGTACCCTAATACTAATCCGTGCCCTGACACATACATGGACCATAACACTTTTCTGTAACCTCACCTGTACCCTAAACCTTACATTTCGCCAACACTAACCCTAGCCCTAAAGCTAAATCTAACTCCAACCCTACACCTTACCCTAACACGTACACTAATCTTAACCCGTACACTAACACTGACCCATTGCCGCAAATGTATTTTGACCCTAAAACATTTCCGTACCCTCCCCTGTAACCTAAACCTTACCCGGTCGCTAAGCCTAACCCTAGCTCTAAATCTAACCCTAACGCCAACCCTACATCTTACCCTAACCCATACCCTAATCCTAAACCATACACTAACACAAACCAGTGCCCTGAAACGTACCCTGACCCTAACACTTTTCCATGCACTCACCTGCACGCTAAACCTAATCGTTAGGTAACCCTAACTGTAGACTTAAACGTAACCCTAACACCAACCCTACACCCTATTCTAACCCGTGACCTATATTTAACCCCTACACTAACACTAACCAATGCCCTCACACGTACTTTGACACTAAAATGTCTCCATACACTCACATGTACCATAAGCCTTAACCGTTCACTAAACCTATCCCTAACCCTAACGCCAACCCTAACCATTACCCTAACCCATACCCTAATCCTAACCATGCATTAACACTAACAGGTTTTCTAACACATAACCTGACCCAAACGCTTTTCCGTACCCTCAACTGTACCCTAAAACTTACCCGTTCACTAAACCTAAGCCTAGCCCTAACCCTAACCCTAACCCTAACCCTAACCCTAACCCTAACCCTAAAACTTACCCGTTAACTAACCGTAAGCCTAGCCCTAAACCTAAACCTAACCCCAACACCACACCTTACCCTAAACGGTACGCTAATCCTGACACGTACACTAACACTAACAGGTGTCCTAACACATACCCTGACTCTAAATGTTTTCCGTACCCTCACCTGTACCCTAAACCTTACTGCTTCACTAACCGTAAACCTAGCCCTAAACATAATGCTAACACCAACCCTACACCATACCCTAACCCGTACACTAATCTTGACCCGTACACCAAAATTATGCAATGCCATCACAGGTACTTTGACACTAACACGTTTCCGTACACTCATGTAGCATAAAACTTACCTGTTCGCTAACTCTAACCCTAGCCCTAAACTTAACCCTAACGCCAACCCTACACATTACCCTAACCCGTACCCTAATCCTAACCCATACACTAACACTACATGTGCCCTAACAGGTACCCTGACCGTAACAGTTTTCCGTACACTCACCCGTACCCTAAACCATACCGTTTGCTATCCTTAACCCTAGACCTAAACGTAAACCTAACCCCATCCCTAAAACTTACCCTAACGCGTACCCAGTCCTAACCAGTACACTAACACTAATCCGTGCCTTAACACTTACCCTGACCCTAACACTTTTCCATACCCACACCTGAACCCTAAACCTTACCATTCACTAACCCTAACCCTAGGTCTAAACCTAACCCTAAACTCAACCCCAACCCTACACATAACGCTAACATCTACCCTAATCCTAATCCTTAAACTAACACTAACCTGTGCCCTAACACGAACCCTGACCCTAACGCGTTTCCATACGCTCCCCTGTACTGTAATGTTACCTATTCGCTAACCCTCACACTAGCCCTAAACCTAAACCTAACCCCAACCCTAAACCTTACCCTAACCCATACCCTAATCATAACCATACACTAACACGAACTCGTGCCCTAACACCTACCCTAACCCTACACCTACCCCTAACCCTAACACTAACCCTAACACTAACCCTAAATTTTACCATTTGTTAACCATAACCCTAGCCCCAAACCTAAACCTAACTACAACCCTACTCCTTACCCTAACACGTACACTAATCTTAACCCCTACACTAACACTAACTCAACACCGCACACGTACTTTGACAATAAGACATTTCCGTATGCTCAGCTGTAACCTAAACCTTACCCGTTCACTAAACTTAACCCTACCCCTAACACTAACCATAACGCCAACCCTACCAATTACCCTAACCCGTACCCTAATCCTAACCTGTAAACCCACACTAACCCCTGCCCTAACACGTACCCTGACCCTAACACTTTTCCGTAACCTCACCTGTACCCTACACCTTACCGTTCACTAACCCTAACCCTAGCCCTAAACCTAGACCAAACCCCAACCGTACACCTTACCCTAACCCGTATGCTAATCCTAAGCCATACACTGACACTGACACGTGTCCTAACACACACACTAACCCTAACACTTTTCTGTACCATCACCTGTACCCTAAACCTGACATTTCGCTAACCCTAACCCTAGCCATAAAGCTAACCCTAACCCCAACCGTAAACCTTACCCAAACCGTACCCTAATCCTAACCAGTATACTAATACTAAGCCATGTCCTGACACGTTCCCTGAGCCTAACACTTTTCCATACCCTCACCTGTACCCTAAACCTTACCCATTCGCTAACCCTAACCCTAGCCCTAGCCCTAGCCCTAACCTTAATCCCAACCCTACCCGTTACCCTAAACCGTACCCTAATCCTAACCCATACACTAACATTAACCCATGCCCTAACACGTATCCTGGCCCTAACACTTTTCCGTATCCTCTCCTGTACCCTAAATCTTACCGTTCGCTAACCCTAACCCTAGCCCTAAACATAACTCTAACAACAACCTCACAGTATACCATAACCCGTACACTAAACTTAACCCGTACAAAAAAACTAACCCATGCCCTCACATGTACTTTGACAGTAACACGTTTCCGTACGCTCCCGTGTACCGTAAACCTTACCCATTCGCTAACCCTTACCCTAGCCCTAACCCTAACCATAACACCAACCCTACCCATTTACCTAACCTGTACCCTAATCCTTACCCGTACACTAACATTAATCCATGTCCTACGACGTACCCTGACCCTAATACTTTTCCATACCCACTGCTGTACCCTAAATCTTACCATTCGCTAACCCTAACCCTATGTCTAAACCTAACCCTAACCCCAACCCTACACCTAACCCTAGCACGTACCCTAATCCGAATCCATACACTAACACTAACCTGTGCCCTAACATGAACCCTGACCCTAACTCGTTTCCATAAGCTCACCTGTACCCTAAATGTTACCTATTCGCTAACCCTAACCCCAACCCTACACCTAAACATAACCCCTACCCTACACCTTTCCCTAACCTATACCCTAATCCTAACCCGTACACTAACAATAACCTGTGGCCTAACACGTACCCTGAACCTAACACTTTTCCGTATCCTCTCCATTACCCTAAATCTTACCGTTCGCTAAACATAGCCCTTTCCCTAAACATAACGCTAACACCAACCTTAAACCATACCCTAACCCATACACTAATCTTACCCCGTACACCAAAATTAAGAAATGCCCTCACATGTACTTTGACACTAACACGTTTCCGTATCCTCCTGTGTACCGTAAACCTTACCTGTTCGCTAACACTAACCCTAGGTCTAAGCCTAACACTATCCACAACCCTACACAAAATCCTAACCCGTACCCTAATCCTAATCCGTACAATAACACTAACCTGTGCCCTAACACCAAGCCTGACCCTATCTCGTTTCCATATGCTTACCTGCACCCTGAATATTACCTATTCGCTAACCCTAACCCTAACCCTAAACCTAACCCTAACCCCAATCCTGCACCTTACCCTAATCCGTACTGTAATCCTAACCCGTACCCTAATACTAACCCGTGCCCTGACACATACATGGACCATAACACTTTTCTGTATCCTCACCTGTACCCTAAACCTTACATTTCGCCAACACTAACCCTAGCCCTAAAGCTAAATCTAACTCCAACCCTACACCTTACCCTAACACGTACACTAATCTTAACCCGTACACTAACACTGACACATTGCCGCAAATGTATTTTGACCTTAAAACATTTCCGTACCCTCCCCTGTAACCTAAACCTTACCCGGTCGCTAACCCTAACCCTAGCTCTAAATCTAACCCTAACGCCAACCCTACATCTTACCCTAACCCATACCCTAATCCTAAACCATACACTAACACAAACCAGTGCCCTGAAACGTACCCTGACCCTAACACTTTTCCATGCCCTCACCTGCACGCTAAACCTAATCGTTAGGTAACCCTGACTGTAGACTTAAACGTAACCCTAACACCAACCCTACACCCTATTCTAACCCGTGACCTATATTTAACCCCTACACTAACACTAACCCATGCCCTCACACGTACTTTGACACTAAAATGTCTCCATACACTCACATGTACCATAAGCCTTAACCGTTCACTAAACCTATCCCTAACCCTAACGCCAACCCTAACCATTACCCTAACCCATACCCTAATCCTAACCATGCATTAACACTAACAGGTTTCCTAACACATAACCTGACCCAAACGCTTTTCCGTACCCTCAACTGTACCCTAAAACTTACCCGTTCACTAACCCTAAGCCTAGCCCTAACCCTAACCCTAACCCTAACCCTAACCCTAAAACTTACCCGTTAACTAACCGTAAGCCTAGCCCTAAACCTAAACCTAACCCCAACACCACACCTTACCCTAAACGGTACGCTAATCCTGACACGTACACTAACACTAACAGGTGTCCTAACACATACCCTGACTCTAAATGTTTTCCGTACCCTCACCTGTACCCTAAACCTTACTGCTTCACTAACCGTAAACTTAGCCCTAAACATAACGCTAACACCAACCCTACACCATACCCTAACCCGTACACTAATCTTGACCCGTACACCAAAATTATGCAATGCCATCACAGGTACTTTGACACTAACACGTTTCCGTACACTCATGTAGCATAAAACTTACCTGTTCGCTAACTCTAACCCTAGCCCTAAACTTAACCCTAACGCCAACCCTACACATTACCCTAACCCGTACCCTAATCCTAACCCATACACTAACACTACATGTGCCCTAACAGGTACCCTGACCGTAACAGTTTTCCGTACACTCACCCGTAGCCTAAACCATACCGTTTGCTATCCTTAACCCTAGACCTAAACGTAAACCTAACCCCATCCCTAAAATTTACCCTAACGCATACCCAGTCCTAAGCAGTACACTAACACTTATCCGTGCCTTAACACTTACCCTGACCCTAACACTTTTCCATACCCACACCTGAACCCTAAACCTTACCATTCACTAACCCTAACCCTAGGTCTAAACCTAACCCTAAACCCAACCCCAACCCTACACCTAACCCTAACATGTACCCTAATCCTTATCCTTAAACTAACACTAACCTGTGCCCTAACACGAACCCTGACCCTAACGCGTTTCCATACGCTCCCCTGTACTCTAATGTTACCTATTCGCTAACCCTCACACTAGCCCTAAACCTAAACCTAACCCCAACCCTAAACCTTACCCTAACCCATACCCTAATCATAACCCATACACTAACACTAACTCGTGCTCTAACACCTACCCTAACCCTACACCTACCCCTAACCCTAACACTAACCCTAACACTAACCCTAAACTTTACCATTTGTTAACCATAACCCTAGCCCCAAACCTAAACCTAACTACAACCCTACTCCTTACCCTAACACGTACACTAATCTTAACCCCTACACTAACACTAACTCAATACCGCACACGTACTTTGACAATAAGACATTTCCGTATGCTCAGCTGTAACCTAAACCTTACCCGTTCACTAAACTTAACCCTACCCCTAACACTAACCATAACGCCAACCCTACCAATTACCCTAACCCGTACCCTAATCCTAACCTGTAAACCCACACTAACCCCTGCCCTAACACGTACCCTGACCCTAACACTTTTCCGTAACCTCACCTGTACCCTACACCTTACCGTTCGCTAACCCTAACCCTAGCCCTAAACCTAGACCAAACCCCAACCGTACACCTTACCCTAACCCGTATGCTAATCCTAAGCCATACACTGACACTGACACGTGTCCTAACACACACACTAACCCTAACACTTTTCTGTACCATCACCTGTACCCTAAACCTGACATTTCGCTAACCCTAACCCTAGCCATAAAGCTAACCCTAACCCCAACCGTAAACCTTACCCAAACCGTACCCTAATCCTAACCAGTATACTAATACTAAGCCATGTCCTGACACGTTCCCTGAGCCTAACACTTTTCCATACCCTCACCTGTACCCTAAACCTTACCCATTCGCTAACCCTAACCCTAGCCCTAGCCCTAGCCCTAACCTTAATCCCAACCCTACCCGTTACCCTAAACCGTACCCTAATCCTAACCCATACACTAACATTAACCCATGCCCTAACACGTACCCTGGCCCTAACACTTTTCCGTATCCTCTCCTGTACCCTAAATCTTACCGTTCGCTAACCCTAACCCTAGCCCTAAACATAACTCTAACACCAACCTCACAGTATACCCTAACCCGTACACTAAACTTAACCCGTACAAAAAAACTAACCCATGCCCTAACATGTACTTTGACAGTAACACGTTTCCGTACGCTCCCGTGTACCGTAAACCTTACCCATTAGCTAACCCTAACCCTAGCCCTAACCCTAACCATAACACCAACCCTACATATTTACCTAACCTGTACCCTAATCCTTACCCGTACACTAACATTAATCCATGCCCTACGACGTACCCTGACCCTAATACTTTTCCATAACCACTGCTGTACCCTAAATCTTACCATTCGCTAACCCTAACCCTATGTCTAAACCTAACCCTAACCCCAACCCTACACCTAACCCTAGCACGTACCCTAATCCGAATCCGTACACTAACACTAACCTGTGCCCTAACATGAACCCTGACCCTAACTCGTTTCCATAAGCTCACCTGTACCCTAAATGTTACCTATTCGCTAACCCTTACCCCAACCCTACACCTAAACATAACCCCTACCCTACACCTTTCCCTAACCTATACCCTAATCCTAACCCGTACACTAACAATAACCTGTGGCCTAACACGTACCCTGAACCTAACACTTTTCCGTATCCTCTCCATTACCCTAAATCTTACCGTTCGCTAAACATAGCCCTTTCTCTAAACATAACGCTAACACCAACCTTAAACCATACCCTAACCCATACACTAATCTTACCCCGTACACCAAAATTAAGAAATGCCCTCACATGTACTTTGACACTAACACGTTTCCGTATCCTCCTGTGTACCGTAAACCTTACCTGTTCGCTAACACTAACCCTAGGTCTAAGCCTAACACTATCCACAACCCTACACAAAATCCTAACCCGTACCCTAATCCTAATCCGTACAATAACACTAACCTGTGCCCTAACACCAAGCCTGACCCTATCTCGTTTCCATATGCTTACCTGCACCCTGAATATTACCTATTCGCTAACCCTAACCCTAACCCTAAACCTAACCCTAACCCCAATCCTGCACCTTACCCTAATCCGTACTGTAATCCTAACCCATACCCTAATACTAATCCGTGCCCTGACACATACATGGACCATAACACTTTTCTGTAACCTCACCTGTACCCTAAACCTTACATTTCGCCAACACTAACCCTAGGCCTAAAGCTAAATCAAACTCCAACCCTACACCTTACCCTAACACGTACACTAATCTTAACCCGTACACTAACACTGACCCATTGCCGCAAATGTATTTTGACCCTAAAACATTTCCGTACCCTCCCCTGTAACCTAAACCTTACCCGGTCACTAACCCTAACCCTAGCTCTAAATCTAACCCTAACGCCAACCCTACATCTTACCCTAACCCATACCCTAATCCTAAACCATACACTAACACAAACCAGTGCCCTGAAACGTACCCTGACCCTAACACTTTTCCATGCCCTCACCTGCACGCTAAACCTAATCGTTAGGTAACCCTAACTGTAGACTTAAACGTAACCCTAACACCAACCCTACACCCTATTCTAACCCGTGACCTATATTTAACCCCTACACTAACACTAACCCATGCCCTCACACGTACTTTGACACTAAAATGTCTCCATACACTCACATGTACCATAAGCCTTAACCGTTCACTAAACCTATCCCTAACCCTAACGCCAACCCTAACCATTACCCTAACCCATACCCTAATCCTAACCATGCATTAACACTAACAGGTTTCCTAACACATAACCTGACCCAAACGCTTTTCCGTACCCTCAACTGTACCCTAAAACTTACCCGTTCACTAACCCTAAGCCTAGCCCTAACCCTAACCCTAACCCTAACCCTAACCCTAACCCTAACCCTAACCCTAAAACTTACCCGTTAACTAACCGTAAGCCTAGCCCTAAACCTAAACCTAACCCCAACACCACACCTTACCCTAAACGGTATGCTAATCCTGACACGTACACTAACACTAACAGGTGTCCTAACACATACCCTGACTCTAAATGTTTTCCGTACCCTCACCTGTACCCTAAACCTTACTGCTTCACTAACCGTAAACCTAGCCCTAAACATAACGCTAACACCAACCCTACACCATACCCTAACCCGTACACTAATCTTGACCCGTACACCAAAATTATGCAATGCCATCACAGGTACTTTGACACTAACACGTTTCCGTACACTCATGTACCATAAGACTTACCTGTTCGCTAACTCTAACCCTAGCCCTAAACTTAACCCTAATGCCAACCCTACACATTACCCTAACCCGTACCCTAATCCTAACCCATACACTAACACTACATGTGCCCTAACAGGTACCCTGACCGTAACAGTTTTCCGTACACTCACCCGTACCCTAAACCATACAGTTTGCTATCCTTAACCCTAGACCTAAACGTAAACCTAACCCCATCCCTAAAACTTACCCTAACGCGTACCCAGTCCTAACCAGTACACTAACACTAATCCGTGCCTTAACACTTACCCTGACCCTAACACTTTTCCATACCCACACCTGAACCCTAAGCCTTACCATTCACTAACCCTAACCCTAGGTCTAAACCTAACCCTAAACCCAACCCCAACCCTACACCTAACCCTAACATGTACCCTAATCCTAATCCTTAAACTAACACTAACCTGTGCCCTAACACGAACCGTGACCCTAACGCGTTTCCATACGCTCCCCTGTACTCTAATGTTACCTATTCGCTAACCCTCACACTAGCCCTAAACCTAAACCTAACCCCAACCCTAAACCTTACCCTAACCCATACCCTAATCATAACCCATACACTAACACTAACTCGGGCCCTAACACCTACCCTAACCCTACACCTACCCCTAACCCTAACACTAACCCTAACACTAACCCTAAACTTTACCATTTGTTAACCATAACCCTAGCCCCAAACCTAAACCTAACTACAACCCTACTCCTTACCCTAACACGTACACTAATCTTAACCCCTACACTAACACTAACTCAACACCGCACACGTACTTTGACAATAAGACATTTCCGTATGCTCAGCTGTAACCTAAACCTTACCCGTTCACTAAACTTAACCCTACCCCTAACACTAACCATAACGCCAACCCTACCAATTACCCTAACCCGTACCCTAATCCTAACCTGTAAACCCACACTAACCCCTGCCCTAACACGTACCCTGACCCTAACACTTTTCCGTAACCTCACCTGTACCCTACACCTTACCGTTCACTAACCCTAACCCTAGCCCTAAACCTAGAGCAAAACCCAACCGTACACCTTACCCTAACCCGTATGCTAATCCTAAGCCATACACTGACACTGACACGTGTCCTAACACACACACTAACCCTAACACTTTTCTGTACCATCACCTGTACCCTAAACCTGACATTTCGCTAACCCTAACTCTAGCCATAAAGCTAACCCTAACCCCAACCGTAAACCTTACCCAAACCGTACCCTAATCCTAACCAGTATACTAATACTAAGCCATGTCCTGACACGTTCCCTGAGCCTAACACTTTTCCATACCCTCACCTGTACCCTAAACCTTACCCATTCGCTAACCCTAACCCTAGCCCTAGCCCTAGCCCTAACCTTAATCCCAACCCTACACATTACCCTAAACCGTACCCTAATCCTAACCCATACACTAACATTAACCCATGCCCTAACACGTACCCTGGCCCTAACACTTTTCCGTATCCTCTCCTGTACCCTAAATCTTACCGTTCGCTAACCCTAACCCCAGCCCTAAACATAACTCTAACACCAACCTCACAGTATACCCTAACCCGTACACTAAACTTAACCCGTACAAAAAAACTAACCCATGCCCTCACATGTATTTTGACAGTAACACGTTTCCGTACGCTCCCGTGTACCATAAACCTTACCCATTCGCTAACCCTAACCCTAGCCCTAACCCTAACCATAACACCAACCCTACCCATTTACCTAACCTGTACCCTAATCCTTACCCGTACACTAACATTAATCCATGCCCTACGATGTACCCTGACCCTAATACTTTTCCATACCCACTGCTGTACCCTAAATCTTACCATTCGCTAACCCTAACCCTATGTCTAAACCTAACCCTAACCCCAACCCTACACCTAACCCTAGCACGTACCCTAATCCGAATCCGTACACTAACACTAACCTGTGCCCTAACATGAACCCTGACCCTAACTCGTTCCCATAAGCTCACCTGTACCCTAAATGTTACCTATTCGCTAACCCTAACCCCAACCCTACACCTAAACATAACCCCTACCCTACACCTTTCCCTAACCTATACCCTAATCCTAACCCGTACACTAACAATAACCTGTAGCCTAACACGTACCCTGAAGCTAACACTTTTCCGTATCCTCTCCATTACCCTAAATCTTACCGTTCGCTAAACATAGCCCTTTCCCTAAATATAACGCTAACACCAACCTTAAACCATACCCTAACCCATACACTAATCTTACCCCGTACACCAAAATTAAGAAATGCCCTCACATGTACTTTGACACTAACACGTTTCTGTATCCTCCTGTGTACCGTAAACATTACCTGTTCGCTAACACTAACCCTAGGTCTAAGCCTAACACTATCCACAACCCTACACAAAATCCTAACCCGTACCCTAATCCTAATCCGTACAATAACACTAACCTGTGCCCTAACACCAAGCCTGACCCTAACTCGTTTCCATATGCTTACCTGCACCCTGAATATTACCTATTCGCTAACCCTAACCCTAAACCTAAACCTAACCCTAACCCCAATCCTGCACCTTACCCTAATCCGTACTGTAATCCTAACCCGTACCCTAATACTAATCCGTGCCCTGACACATACATGGACCATAACACTTTTCTGTAACCTCACCTGTACCCTAAACCTTACATTTCGCCAACACTAACCCTAGCCCTAAAGCTAAATATAACTCCAACCCTACAACTTACCCTAACACGTACACTAATCTTAACCCGTACACTAACAGTGACCCATTGCCGCAAATGTATTTTGACCCTAAAACATTTCCGTACCCTCCCCTGTAACCTAAACCTTACCCGGTCCCTAACCCTAACCCTAGCTCTAAATGTAACCCTAACGCCAACCCTACATCTTACCCTAACCCATACCCTAATCCTAAACCATACACTAACACAAACCAGTGCCCTGAAACGTACCCTGACCCTAACACTTTTCCATGCCCTCACCTGCACGCTAAACCTAATCGTTAGGTAACCCTAACTGTAGACTTAAACGTAACCCTAACACCAACCCTACACCCTATTCTAACCCGTGACCTATATTTAACCCCTACACTAACACTAACCCATGCCCTCACAAGTACTTTGACACTAAAATGTCTCCATACACTCACATGTACCATAAGCCATAACCGTTCACTAAACCTATCCCTAACCCTAACGCCAACCCTAACCATTACCCTAACCCATACCCTAATCCTAACCATGCATTAACACTAACAGGTTTCCTAACACATAACCTGACCCAAACGCTTTTCCGTACCCTCAACTGTACCCTAAAACTTACCCGTTCACTAACCCTAAGCCTAGCCCTAACCCTAACCCTAACCCTAACCCTAACCCTAACCCTAACCCTAAAACTTACCCGTTAACTAACCGTAAGCCTAGCCCTAAACCTAAACCTAACCCCAACACCACACCTTACCCTAAACGGTATGCTAATCCTGACACGTACACTAACACTAACAGGTGTCCTAACACATACCCTGACTCTAAATGTTTTCCGTACCCTCACCTGTACCCTAAACCTTACTGCTTCACTAACCGTAAACCTAGCCCTAAACATAACGCTAACACCAACCCTACACCATACCCTAACCCGTACACTAATCTTGACCCGTACACCAAAATTATGCAATGCCATCACAGGTACTTTGACACTAACACGTTTCCGTACACTCATGTACCATAAGACTTACCTGTTCGCTAACTCTAACCCTAGCCCTAAACTTAACCCTAATGCCAACCCTACACATTACCCTAACCCGTACCCTAATCCTAACCCATACACTAACACTACATGTGCCCTAACAGGTACCCTGACCGTAACAGTTTTCCGTACACTCACCCGTACCCTAAACCATACAGTTTGCTATCCTTAACCCTAGACCTAAACGTAAACCTAACCCCATCCCTAAAACTTACCCTAACGCGTACCCAGTCCTAACCAGTACACTAACACTAATCCGTGCCTTAACACTTACCCTGACCCTAACACTTTTCCATACCCACACCTGAACCCTAAGCCTTACCATTCACTAACCCTAACCCTAGGTCTAAACCTAACCCTAAACCCAACCCCAACCCTACACCTAACCCTAACATGTACCCTAATCCTAATCCTTAAACTAACACTAACCTGTGCCCTAACACGAACCGTGACCCTAACGCGTTTCCATACGCTCCCCTGTACTCTAATGTTACCTATTCGCTAACCCTCACACTAGCCCTAAACCTAAACCTAACCCCAACCCTAAACCTTACCCTAACACATACCCTAATCATAACCCATACACTAACACTAACTCGGGCCCTAACACCTACCCTAACCCTACACCTACCCCTAACCCTAACACTAACCCTAACACTAACCCTAAACTTTACCATTTGTTAACCATAACCCTAGCCCCAAACCTAAACCTAACTACAACCCTACTCCTTACCCTAACACGTACACTAATCTTAACCCCTACACTAACACTAACTCAACACCGCACACGTACTTTGACAATAAGACATTTCCGTATGCTCAGCTGTAACCTAAACCTTACCCGTTCACTAAACTTAACCCTACCCCTAACACTAACCATAACGCCAACCCTACCAATTACCCTAACCCGTACCCTAATCCTAACCTGTAAACCCACACTAACCCCTGCCCTAACAGGTACCCTGACCCTAACACTTTTCCGTAACCTCACCTGTACCCTACACCTTACCGTTCACTAACCCTAACCCTAGCCCTAAACCTAGACCAAAACCCAACCGTACACCTTACCCTAACCCGTATGCTAATCCTAAGCCATACACTGACACTGACACGTGTCCTAACACACACACTAACCCTAACACTTTTCTGTACCATCACCTGTACCCTAAACCTGACATTTCGCTAACCCTAACTCTAGCCATAAAGCTAACCCTAACCCCAACCGTAAACCTTACCCAAACCGTACCCTAATCCTAACCAGTATACTAATACTAAGCCATGTCCTGACACGTTCCCTGAGCCTAACACTTTTCCATACCCTCACCTGTACCCTAAACCTTACCCATTCGCTAACCCTAACCCTAGCCCTAGCCCTAGCCCTAACCTTAATCCCAACCCTACACATTACCCTAAACCGTACCCTAATCCTAAACCATACACTAACATTAACCCATGCCCTAACACGTACCCTGGCCCTAACACTTTTCCGTATCCTCTCCTGTACCCTAAATCTTACCGTTCGCTAACCCTAACCCCAGCCCTAAACATAACTCTAACACCAACCTCACAGTATACCCTAACCCGTACACTAAACTTAACCCGTACAAAAAAACTAACCCATGCCCTCACATGTATTTTGACAGTAACACGTTTCCGTACGCTCCCGTGTACCGTAAACCTTACCCATTCGCTAACCCTAACCCTAGCCCTAACCCTAACCATAACACCAACCCTACCCATTTACCTAACCTGTACCCTAATCCTTACCCGTACACTAACATTAATCCATGCCCTACGATGTACCCTGACCCTAATACTTTTCCATACCCACTGCTGTACCCTAAATCTTACCATTCGCTAACCCTAACCCTATGTCTAAACCTAACCCTAACCCCAACCCTACACCTAACCCTAGCACGTACCCTAATCCGAATCCGTACACAAACACTAACCTGTGCCCTAACATGAACCCTGACCCTAACTCGTTCCCATAAGCTCACCTGTACCCTAAATGTTACCTATTCGCTAACCCTAACCCCAACCCTACACCTAAACATAACCCCTACCCTACACCTTTCCCTAACCTATACCCTAATCCTAACCCGTACACTAACAATAACCTGTAGCCTAACACGTACCCTGAAGCTAACACTTTTCCGTATCCTCTCCATTACCCTAAATCTTACCGTTCGCTAAACATAGCCCTTTCCCTAAATATAACGCTAACACCAACCTTAAACCATACCCTAACCCATACACTAATCTTACCCCGTACACCAAAATTAAGAAATGCCCTCACATGTACTTTGACACTAACACGTTTCTGTATCCTCCTGTGTACCGTAAACATTACCTGTTCGCTAACACTAACCCTAGGTCTAAGCCTAACACTATCCACAACCCTACACAAAATCCTAACCCGTACCCTAATCCTAATCCGTACAATAACACTAACCTGTGCCCTAACACCAAGCCTGACCCTAACTCGTTTCCATATGCTTACCTGCACCCTGAATATTACCTATTCGCTAACCCTAACCCTAAACCTAAACCTAACCCTAACCCCAATCCTGCACCTTACCCTAATCCGTACTGTAATCCTAACCCGTACCCTAATACTAATCCGTGCCCTGACACATACATGGACCATAACACTTTTCTGTAACCTCACCTGTACCCTAAACCTTACATTTCGCCAACACTAACCCTAGCCCTAAAGCTAAATATAACTCCAACCCTACAACTTACCCTAACACGTACACTAATCTTAACCCGTACACTAACAGTGACCCATTGCCGCAAATGTATTTTGACCCTAAAACATTTCCGTACCCTCCCCTGTAACCTAAACCTTACCCGGTCGCTAACCCTAACCCTAGCTCTAAATCTAACCCTAACGCCAACCCTACATCTTACCCTAACCCATACCCTAATCCTAAACCATACACTAACACAAACCAGTGCCCTGAAACGTACCCTGACCCTAACACTTTTCCATGCCCTCACCTGCAGGCTAAACCTAATCGTTAGGTAACCCTAACTGTAGACTTAAACGTAACCCTAACACCAACCCTACACCCTATTCTAAACCGTGACCTATATTTAACCCCTACACTAACACTAACCTATGCCCTCACACGTACTTTGACACTAAAATGTCTCCATACACTCATATGTACCATAAGCCTTAACCGTTCACTAAACCTATCCCTAACCCTAACGCCAACCCTAACCATTACTGTAACCCATACCCTAATCCTAACCATGCATTAACACTAACAGGTTTCCTAACACATAACCTGACCCAAACGCTTTTCCGTACCCTCAACTGTACCCTAAAACTTACCCGTTCACTAACCCTAAGCCTAGCCCTAACCCTAACCCTAACCCTAACCCTAACCCTAACCCTAAAACTTACCCGTTAACTAACCGTAAGCCTAGCCCTAAACCTAAACCTAACCCCAACCCCACAACTTACCCTAAACGGTACGCTAATCCTGACACGTACACTAACACTAACAGGTGTCCTAACACATACCCTGACTCTAAATGTTTTCCGTACCCTCACCTGTACCCTAAACCTTACTGCTTCACTAACCGTAAACCTAGCCCTAAACATAACGCTAACACCAACCCTACACCATACCCTAACCCGTACACTAATCTTGACCCGTACACCAAAATTATGCAATGCCATCACAGGTACTTTGACACTAACACGTTTCCGTACACTCATGTACCATAAAACTTACCTGGTCGCTAACTCTAACCCTAGCCCTAAACTTAACCCTAACGCCAACCCTACACATTACCCTAACCCGTACCCTAATCCTAACCCATACACTAACACTACATATGCCCTAACAGGTACCCTGACCGTAACAGATTTCCGTACACTCACCCGTACCCTAAACCATACCGTTTGCTATCCTTAACCCTAGACCTAAACGTAAACCTAACCCCATCCCTAAAACTTACCCTAACGCGTACCCAGTCCTAACCAGTACACTAACACTAATCCGTGCCTTAACACTTACCCTGACCCTAACACTTTTCCATACCCACACCTGAACCCTAAACCTTACCATTCACTAACCCTAACCCTAGGTCTAAACCTAACCCTAAACCCAACCCCAACCCTACACCTAACGCTAACATGTACCCTAATCCTAATCCTTAAACTAACACTAACCTGTGCCCTAACATGAACCCTGACCCTAACGCGTTTCCATACGCTCCCCTGTACTCTAATGTTACCTATTCGCTAACCCTCACACTAGCCCTAAACCTAAACCTAACCCCAACCCTAAACCTTACCCTAACCCATACCCTAATCATAACCCATACACTAACACTAACTCGTGCCCTAACACCTACCCTAACCCTACACCTACCCCTAACCCTAACACTAACGCTAACACTAACCCTAAACCTTACCATTTGTTAACCATAACCCTAGCCCCAAACCTAAACCTAACTACAACCCTACTCCTTACCCTAACACGTACACTAATCTTAACCCCTACACTAACACTAACTCAACACCGCACACGTACTTTGACAATAAGACATTTCCGTATGCTCAGCTGTAACCTAAACCTTACCCGTTCACTAAACTTAACCCTACCCCTAACACTAACCATAACGCCAACCCTACCAATTACCCTAACCCGTACCCTAATCCTAACCTGTAAACCCACACTAACCCCTGCCCTAACACGTACCCTGACCCTAACACTTTTCCGTAACCTCACCTGTACCCTACACCTTACCGTTCACTAACCCTAACCCTAGCCCTAAACCTAGACCAAACCCCAACCGTACACCTTACCCTAACCCGTATGCTAAGCCTAAGCCATACACTGACACTGACACGTGTCCTAACACACACACTAACCCTAACACTTTTCTGTACCATCACCTGTACCCTAAACCTGACATTTCGCTAACCCTAACCCTAGCCATAAAGCTAACCCTAAACCCAACTGTAAACCTTACCCAAACCGTACCCTAATCCTAACCAGTATACTAATACTAAGCCATGTCCTGACACGTTCCCTGAGCCTAACACTTTTCCATACCCTCACCTGTACCCTAAACCTTACCCATTCGCTAACCCTAACCCTAGCCCTAGCCCTAACCCTAACCTTAATCCCAACCCGACCCGTTACCCTAAACCGTACCCTAATCCTAACCCATACACTAACATTAACCCATGCCCTAACACGTACCCTGGCCCTAACACTTTTCCGTATCCTCTCCTGTACCCTAAATCTTACCGTTCCCTAACCCTAACCCTAGCCCTAAACATAACTCTAACACCAACCTCACAGTATACCCTAACCCGTACACTAAACTTAACCCGTACAAAAAAACTAACCCATGCCCTCACATGTACTTTGACAGTAACACGTTTCCGTACGCTCCCGTGTACCGTAAACCTTACCCATTCGCTAACCCTAACCCTAGCCCTAACCCTAACCATAACACCAACCCTACCCATTTACCTAACCTGTACCCTAATCCTTACCCGAACACTAACATTAATCCATGCCCTACGACGTACCCTGACCCTAATACTTTTCCATACCCACTGCTGTACCCTAAATCTTACCATTCGCTAACCCTAACCCTATGTCTAAACCTAACCCTAACCCCAACCCTACACCGAACCCTAGCACGTACCCTAATCCGAATCCGTACACTAACACTAACCTGTGCCCTAACATGAACCCTGACCCTAACTCGTTTCCATAAGCTCACCTGTACCCTAAATGTTACCTATTCGCTAACCCTAACCCCAACCCTACACCTAAACATAACCCCTACCCTAAACCTTTCCCTAACCTATACCCTAATCCTAACCCGTACACTAACAATAACCTGTGGCCTAACACGTACCCTGAACCTAACACTTTTCCGTATCCTCTCCATTACCCTAAATCTTACCGTTCGCTAAACATAGCCCTTTCCCTAAACATAACGTTAACACCAACCTTAAACCATACCCTAACCCATACACTAATCTTACCCCGTACACCAAAATTAAGAAATGCCCTCACATGTACTTTGACACTAACACGTTTCCGTATCCTCCTGTGTACCGTAAACCTTACCTGTTCGCTAACACTAACCCTAGGTCTAAGCCTAACACTATCCACAACCCTACACAAAATCCTAACCCGTACCCTAATCCTAATCCGTACAATAACACTAACCTTTGCCCTAACACCAAGCCTGACCCTAACTCGTTTCCATATGCTTACCTGCACCCTGAATATTACCTATTCGCTAACCCTAACCCTAACCTTAAACCTAACCCTAACCCCAATCCTGCACCTTACCCTAATCCGTACTGTAATCCTAACCCGTACCCTAATACTAATCCGTGCCCTGACACATACATGGACCATAACACTTTTCTGTAACCTCACCTGTACCCTAAACCTTACATTTCGCCAACACTAACCCTAGCCCTAAAGCTAAATCTAACTCCAACCCTACACCTTACCCTAACACGTACACTAATCTTAACCCGTACACTAACACTGACCCATTGCCGCAAATGTATTTTGACCCTAAAACATTTCCGTACCCTCCCCTGTAACCTAAACCTTACCCGGTCGCTAAGCCTAACCCTAGCTCTAAATCTAACCCTAACGCCAACCCTACATCTTACCCTAACCCATACCCTAATCCTAAACCATACACTAACACAAACCAGTGCCCTGAAACGTACCCTGACCCTAACACTTTTCCATGCACTCACCTGCACGCTAAACCTAATCGTTAGGTAACCCTAACTGTAGACTTAAACGTAACCCTAACACCAACCCTACACCCTATTCTAACCCGTGACCTATATTTAACCCCTACACTAACACTAACCAATGCCCTCACACGTACTTTGACACTAAAATGTCTCCATACACTCACATGTACCATAAGCCTTAACCGTTCACTAAACCTATCCCTAACCCTAACGCCAACCCTAACCATTACCCTAACCCATACCCTAATCCTAACCATGCATTAACACTAACAGGTTTTCTAACACATAACCTGACCCAAACGCTTTTCCGTACCCTCAACTGTACCCTAAAACTTACCCGTTCACTAAACCTAAGCCTAGCCCTAACCCTAACCCTAACCCTAACCCTAACCCTAACCCTAACCCTAAAACTTACCCGTTAACTAACCGTAAGCCTAGCCCTAAACCTAAACCTAACCCCAACACCACACCTTACCCTAAACGGTACGCTAATCCTGACACGTACACTAACACTAACAGGTGTCCTAACACATACCCTGACTCTAAATGTTTTCCGTACCCTCACCTGTACCCTAAACCTTACTGCTTCACTAACCGTAAACCTAGCCCTAAACATAATGCTAACACCAACCCTACACCATACCCTAACCCGTACACTAATCTTGACCCGTACACCAAAATTATGCAATGCCATCACAGGTACTTTGACACTAACACGTTTCCGTACACTCATGTAGCATAAAACTTACCTGTTCGCTAACTCTAACCCTAGCCCTAAACTTAACCCTAACGCCAACCCTACACATTACCCTAACCCGTACCCTAATCCTAACCCATACACTAACACTACATGTGCCCTAACAGGTACCCTGACCGTAACAGTTTTCCGTACACTCACCCGTACCCTAAACCATACCGTTTGCTATCCTTAACCCTAGACCTAAACGTAAACCTAACCCCATCCCTAAAACTTACCCTAACGCGTACCCAGTCCTAACCAGTACACTAACACTAATCCGTGCCTTAACACTTACCCTGACCCTAACACTTTTCCATACCCACACCTGAACCCTAAACCTTACCATTCACTAACCCTAACCCTAGGTCTAAACCTAACCCTAAACTCAACCCCAACCCTACACATAACGCTAACATCTACCCTAATCCTAATCCTTAAACTAACACTAACCTGTGCCCTAACACGAACCCTGACCCTAACGCGTTTCCATACGCTCCCCTGTACTGTAATGTTACCTATTCGCTAACCCTCACACTAGCCCTAAACCTAAACCTAACCCCAACCCTAAACCTTACCCTAACCCATACCCTAATCATAACCATACACTAACACGAACTCGTGCCCTAACACCTACCCTAACCCTACACCTACCCCTAACCCTAACACTAACCCTAACACTAACCCTAAATTTTACCATTTGTTAACCATAACCCTAGCCCCAAACCTAAACCTAACTACAACCCTACTCCTTACCCTAACACGTACACTAATCTTAACCCCTACACTAACACTAACTCAACACCGCACACGTACTTTGACAATAAGACATTTCCGTATGCTCAGCTGTAACCTAAACCTTACCCGTTCACTAAACTTAACCCTACCCCTAACACTAACCATAACGCCAACCCTACCAATTACCCTAACCCGTACCCTAATCCTAACCTGTAAACCCACACTAACCCCTGCCCTAACACGTACCCTGACCCTAACACTTTTCCGTAACCTCACCTGTACCCTACACCTTACCGTTCACTAACCCTAACCCTAGCCCTAAACCTAGACCAAACCCCAACCGTACACCTTACCCTAACCCGTATGCTAATCCTAAGCCATACACTGACACTGACACGTGTCCTAACACACACACTAACCCTAACACTTTTCTGTACCATCACCTGTACCCTAAACCTGACATTTCGCTAACCCTAACCCTAGCCATAAAGCTAACCCTAACCCCAACCGTAAACCTTACCCAAACCGTACCCTAATCCTAACCAGTATACTAATACTAAGCCATGTCCTGACACGTTCCCTGAGCCTAACACTTTTCCATACCCTCACCTGTACCCTAAACCTTACCCATTCGCTAACCCTAACCCTAGCCCTAGCCCTAGCCCTAACCTTAATCCCAACCCTACCCGTTACCCTAAACCGTACCCTAATCCTAACCCATACACTAACATTAACCCATGCCCTAACACGTATCCTGGCCCTAACACTTTTCCGTATCCTCTCCTGTACCCTAAATCTTACCGTTCGCTAACCCTAACCCTAGCCCTAAACATAACTCTAACAACAACCTCACAGTATACCATAACCCGTACACTAAACTTAACCCGTACAAAAAAACTAACCCATGCCCTCACATGTACTTTGACAGTAACACGTTTCCGTACGCTCCCGTGTACCGTAAACCTTACCCATTCGCTAACCCTTACCCTAGCCCTAACCCTAACCATAACACCAACCCTACCCATTTACCTAACCTGTACCCTAATCCTTACCCGTACACTAACATTAATCCATGTCCTACGACGTACCCTGACCCTAATACTTTTCCATACCCACTGCTGTACCCTAAATCTTACCATTCGCTAACCCTAACCCTATGTCTAAACCTAACCCTAACCCCAACCCTACACCTAACCCTAGCACGTACCCTAATCCGAATCCATACACTAACACTAACCTGTGCCCTAACATGAACCCTGACCCTAACTCGTTTCCATAAGCTCACCTGTACCCTAAATGTTACCTATTCGCTAACCCTAACCCCAACCCTACACCTAAACATAACCCCTACCCTACACCTTTCCCTAACCTATACCCTAATCCTAACCCGTACACTAACAATAACCTGTGGCCTAACACGTACCCTGAACCTAACACTTTTCCGTATCCTCTCCATTACCCTAAATCTTACCGTTCGCTAAACATAGCCCTTTCCCTAAACATAACGCTAACACCAACCTTAAACCATACCCTAACCCATACACTAATCTTACCCCGTACACCAAAATTAAGAAATGCCCTCACATGTACTTTGACACTAACACGTTTCCGTATCCTCCTGTGTACCGTAAACCTTACCTGTTCGCTAACACTAACCCTAGGTCTAAGCCTAACACTATCCACAACCCTACACAAAATCCTAACCCGTACCCTAATCCTAATCCGTACAATAACACTAACCTGTGCCCTAACACCAAGCCTGACCCTATCTCGTTTCCATATGCTTACCTGCACCCTGAATATTACCTATTCGCTAACCCTAACCCTAACCCTAAACCTAACCCTAACCCCAATCCTGCACCTTACCCTAATCCGTACTGTAATCCTAACCCGTACCCTAATACTAACCCGTGCCCTGACACATACATGGACCATAACACTTTTCTGTATCCTCACCTGTACCCTAAACCTTACATTTCGCCAACACTAACCCTAGCCCTAAAGCTAAATCTAACTCCAACCCTACACCTTACCCTAACACGTACACTAATCTTAACCCGTACACTAACACTGACACATTGCCGCAAATGTATTTTGACCTTAAAACATTTCCGTACCCTCCCCTGTAACCTAAACCTTACCCGGTCGCTAACCCTAACCCTAGCTCTAAATCTAACCCTAACGCCAACCCTACATCTTACCCTAACCCATACCCTAATCCTAAACCATACACTAACACAAACCAGTGCCCTGAAACGTACCCTGACCCTAACACTTTTCCATGCCCTCACCTGCACGCTAAACCTAATCGTTAGGTAACCCTAACTGTAGACTTAAACGTAACCCTAACACCAACCCTACACCCTATTCTAACCCGTGACCTATATTTAACCCCTACACTAACACTAACCCATGCCCTCACACGTACTTTGACACTAAAATGTCTCCATACACTCACATGTACCATAAGCCTTAACCGTTCACTAAACCTATCCCTAACCCTAACGCCAACCCTAACCATTACCCTAACCCATACCCTAATCCTAACCATGCATTAACACTAACAGGTTTCCTAACACATAACCTGACCCAAACGCTTTTCCGTACCCTCAACTGTACCCTAAAACTTACCCGTTCACTAACCCTAAGCCTAGCCCTAACCCTAACCCTAACCCTAACCCTAACCCTAAAACTTACCCGTTAACTAACCGTAAGCCTAGCCCTAAACCTAAACCTAACCCCAACACCACACCTTACCCTAAACGGTACGCTAATCCTGACACGTACACTAACACTAACAGGTGTCCTAACACATACCCTGACTCTAAATGTTTTCCGTACCCTCACCTGTACCCTAAACCTTACTGCTTCACTAACCGTAAACTTAGCCCTAAACATAACGCTAACACCAACCCTACACCATACCCTAACCCGTACACTAATCTTGACCCGTACACCAAAATTATGCAATGCCATCACAGGTACTTTGACACTAACACGTTTCCGTACACTCATGTAGCATAAAACTTACCTGTTCGCTAACTCTAACCCTAGCCCTAAACTTAACCCTAACGCCAACCCTACACATTACCCTAACCCGTACCCTAATCCTAACCCATACACTAACACTACATGTGCCCTAACAGGTACCCTGACCGTAACAGTTTTCCGTACACTCACCCGTAGCCTAAACCATACCGTTTGCTATCCTTAACCCTAGACCTAAACGTAAACCTAACCCCATCCCTAAAATTTACCCTAACGCATACCCAGTCCTAAGCAGTACACTAACACTTATCCGTGCCTTAACACTTACCCTGACCCTAACACTTTTCCATACCCACACCTGAACCCTAAACCTTACCATTCACTAACCCTAACCCTAGGTCTAAACCTAACCCAAAACCCAACCCCAACCCTACACCTAACCCTAACATGTACCCTAATCCTTATCCTTAAACTAACACTAACCTGTGCCCTAACACGAACCCTGACCCTAACGCGTTTCCATACGCTCCCCTGTACTCTAATGTTACCTATTCGCTAACCCTCACACTAGCCCTAAACCTAAACCTAACCCCAACCCTAAACCTTACCCTAACCCATACCCTAATCATAACCCATACACTAACACTAACTCGTGCTCTAACACCTACCCTAACCCTACACCTACCCCTAACCCTAACACTAACCCTAACACTAACCCTAAACTTTACCATTTGTTAACCATAACCCTAGCCCCAAACCTAAACCTAACTACAACCCTACTCCTTACCCTAACACGTACACTAATCTTAACCCCTACACTAACACTAACTCAATACCGCACACGTACTTTGACAATAAGACATTTCCGTATGCTCAGCTGTAACCTAAACCTTACCCGTTCACTAAACTTAACCCTACCCCTAACACTAACCATAACGCCAACCCTACCAATTACCCTAACCCGTACCCTAATCCTAACCTGTAAACCCACACTAACCCCTGCCCTAACACGTACCCTGACCCTAACACTTTTCCGTAACCTCACCTGTACCCTACACCTTACCGTTCGCTAACCCTAACCCTAGCCCTAAACCTAGACCAAACCCCAACCGTACACCTTACCCTAACCCGTATGCTAATCCTAAGCCATACACTGACACTGACACGTGTCCTAACACACACACTAACCCTAACACTTTTCTGTACCATCACCTGTACCCTAAACCTGACATTTCGCTAACCCTAACCCTAGCCATAAAGCTAACCCTAACCCCAACCGTAAACCTTACCCAAACCGTACCCTAATCCTAACCAGTATACTAATACTAAGCCATGTCCTGACACGTTCCCTGAGCCTAACACTTTTCCATACCCTCACCTGTACCCTAAACCTTACCCATTCGCTAACCCTAACCCTAGCCCTAGCCCTAGCCCTAACCTTAATCCCAACCCTACCCGTTACCCTAAACCGTACCCTAATCCTAACCCATACACTAACATTAACCCATGCCCTAACACGTACCCTGGCCCTAACACTTTTCCGTATCCTCTCCTGTACCCTAAATCTTACCGTTCGCTAACCCTAACCCTAGCCCTAAACATAACTCTAACACCAACCTCACAGTATACCCTAACCCGTACACTAAACTTAACCCGTACAAAAAAACTAACCCATGCCCTAACATGTACTTTGACAGTAACACGTTTCCGTACGCTCCCGTGTACCGTAAACCTTACCCATTAGCTAACCCTAACCCTAGCCCTAACCCTAACCATAACACCAACCCTACATATTTACCTAACCTGTACCCTAATCCTTACCCGTACACTAACATTAATCCATGCCCTACGACGTACCCTGACCCTAATACTTTTCCATAACCACTGCTGTACCCTAAATCTTACCATTCGCTAACCCTAACCCTATGTCTAAACCTAACCCTAACCCCAACCCTACACCTAACCCTAGCACGTACCCTAATCCGAATCCGTACACTAACACTAACCTGTGCCCTAACATGAACCCTGACCCTAACTCGTTTCCATAAGCTCACCTGTACCCTAAATGTTACCTATTCGCTAACCCTTACCCCAACCCTACACCTAAACATAACCCCTACCCTACACCTTTCCCTAACCTATACCCTAATCCTAACCCGTACACTAACAATAACCTGTGGCCTAACACGTACCCTGAACCTAACACTTTTCCGTATCCTCTCCATTACCCTAAATCTTACCGTTCGCTAAACATAGCCCTTTCTCTAAACATAACGCTAACACCAACCTTAAACCATACCCTAACCCATACACTAATCTTACCCCGTACACCAAAATTAAGAAATGCCCTCACATGTACTTTGACACTAACACGTTTCCGTATCCTCCTGTGTACCGTAAACCTTACATGTTCGCTAACACTAACCCTAGGTCTAAGCCTAACACTATCCACAACCCTACACAAAATCCTAACCCGTACCCTAATCCTAATCCGTACAATAACACTAACCTGTGCCCTAACACCAAGCCTGACCCTATCTCGTTTCCATATGCTTACCTGCACCCTGAATATTACCTATTCGCTAACCCTAACCCTAACCCTAAACCTAACCCTAACCCCAATCCTGCACCTTACCCTAATCCGTACTGTAATCCTAACCCATACCCTAATACTAATCCGTGCCCTGACACATACATGGACCATAACACTTTTCTGTAACCTCACCTGTACCCTAAACCTTACATTTCGCCAACACTAACCCTAGGCCTAAAGCTAAATCAAACTCCAACCCTACACCTTACCCTAACACGTACACTAATCTTAACCCGTACACTAACACTGACCCATTGCCGCAAATGTATTTTGACCCTAAAACATTTCCGTACCCTCCCCTGTAACCTAAACCTTACCCGGTCACTAACCCTAACCCTAGCTCTAAATCTAACCCTAACGCCAACCCTACATCTTACCCTAACCCATACCCTAATCCTAAACCATACACTAACACAAACCAGTGCCCTGAAACGTACCCTGACCCTAACACTTTTCCATGCCCTCACCTGCACGCTAAACCTAATCGTTAGGTAACCCTAACTGTAGACTTAAACGTAACCCTAACACCAACCCTACACCCTATTCTAACCCGTGACCTATATTTAACCCCTACACTAACACTAACCCATGCCCTCACACGTACTTTGACACTAAAATGTCTCCATACACTCACATGTACCATAAGCCTTAACCGTTCACTAAACCTATCCCTAACCCTAACGCCAACCCTAACCATTACCCTAACCCATACCCTAATCCTAACCATGCATTAACACTAACAGGTTTCCTAACACATAACCTGACCCAAACGCTTTTCCGTACCCTCAACTGTACCCTAAAACTTACCCGTTCACTAACCCTAAGCCTAGCCCTAACCCTAACCCTAACCCTAACCCTAACCCTAACCCTAACCCTAACCCTAAAACTTACCCGTTAACTAACCGTAAGCCTAGCCCTAAACCTAAACCTAACCCCAACACCACACCTTACCCTAAACGGTATGCTAATCCTGACACGTACACTAACACTAACAGGTGTCCTAACACATACCCTGACTCTAAATGTTTTCCGTACCCTCACCTGTACCCTAAACCTTACTGCTTCACTAACCGTAAACCTAGCCCTAAACATAACGCTAACACCAACCCTACACCATACCCTAACCCGTACACTAATCTTGACCCGTACACCAAAATTATGCAATGCCATCACAGGTACTTTGACACTAACACGTTTCCGTACACTCATGTACCATAAGACTTACCTGTTCGCTAACTCTAACCCTAGCCCTAAACTTAACCCTAATGCCAACCCTACACATTACCCTAACCCGTACCCTAATCCTAACCCATACACTAACACTACATGTGCCCTAACAGGTACCCTGACCGTAACAGTTTTCCGTACACTCACCCGTACCCTAAACCATACAGTTTGCTATCCTTAACCCTAGACCTAAACGTAAACCTAACCCCATCCCTAAAACTTACCCTAACGCGTACCCAGTCCTAACCAGTACACTAACACTAATCCGTGCCTTAACACTTACCCTGACCCTAACACTTTTCCATACCCACACCTGAACCCTAAGCCTTACCATTCACTAACCCTAACCCTAGGTCTAAACCTAACCCTAAACCCAACCCCAACCCTACACCTAACCCTAACATGTACCCTAATCCTAATCCTTAAACTAACACTAACCTGTGCCCTAACACGAACCGTGACCCTAACGCGTTTCCATACGCTCCCCTGTACTCTAATGTTACCTATTCGCTAACCCTCACACTAGCCCTAAACCTAAACCTAACCCCAACCCTAAACCTTACCCTAACCCATACCCTAATCATAACCCATACACTAACACTAACTCGGGCCCTAACACCTACCCTAACCCTACACCTACCCCTAACCCTAACACTAACCCTAACACTAACCCTAAACTTTACCATTTGTTAACCATAACCCTAGCCCCAAACCTAAACCTAACTACAACCCTACTCCTTACCCTAACACGTACACTAATCTTAACCCCTACACTAACACTAACTCAACACCGCACACGTACTTTGACAATAAGACATTTCCGTATGCTCAGCTGTAACCTAAACCTTACCCGTTCACTAAACTTAACCCTACCCCTAACACTAACCATAACGCCAACCCTACCAATTACCCTAACCCGTACCCTAATCCTAACCTGTAAACCCACACTAACCCCTGCCCTAACACGTACCCTGACCCTAACACTTTTCCGTAACCTCACCTGTACCCTACACCTTACCGTTCACTAACCCTAACCCTAGCCCTAAACCTAGACCAAAACCCAACCGTACACCTTACCCTAACCCGTATGCTAATCCTAAGCCATACACTGACACTGACACGTGTCCTAACACACACACTAACCCTAACACTTTTCTGTACCATCACCTGTACCCTAAACCTGACATTTCGCTAACCCTAACTCTAGCCATAAAGCTAACCCTAACCCCAACCGTAAACCTTACCCAAACCGTACCCTAATCCTAACCAGTATACTAATACTAAGCCATGTCCTGACACGTTCCCTGAGCCTAACACTTTTCCATACCCTCACCTGTACCCTAAACCTTACCCATTCGCTAACCCTAACCCTAGCCCTAGCCCTAGCCCTAACCTTAATCCCAACCCTACACATTACCCTAAACCGTACCCTAATCCTAACCCATACACTAACATTAACCCATGCCCTAACACGTACCCTGGCCCTAACACTTTTCCGTATCCTCTCCTGTACCCTAAATCTTACCGTTCGCTAACCCTAACCCCAGCCCTAAACATAACTCTAACACCAACCTCACAGTATACCCTAACCCGTACACTAAACTTAACCCGTACAAAAAAACTAACCCATGCCCTCACATGTATTTTGACAGTAACACGTTTCCGTACGCTCCCGTGTACCATAAACCTTACCCATTCGCTAACCCTAACCCTAGCCCTAACCCTAACCATAACACCAACCCTACCCATTTACCTAACCTGTACCCTAATCCTTACCCGTACACTAACATTAATCCATGCCCTACGATGTACCCTGACTCTAATACTTTTCCATACCCACTGCTGTACCCTAAATCTTACCATTCGCTAACCCTAACCCTATGTCTAAACCTAACCCTAACCCCAACCCTACACCTAACCCTAGCACGTACCCTAATCCGAATCCGTACACTAACACTAACCTGTGCCCTAACATGAACCCTGACCCTAACTCGTTCCCATAAGCTCACCTGTACCCTAAATGTTACCTATTCGCTAACCCTAACCCCAACCCTACACCTAAACATAACCCCTACCCTACACCTTTCCCTAACCTATACCCTAATCCTAACCCGTACACTAACAATAACCTGTAGCCTAACACGTACCCTGAAGCTAACACTTTTCCGTATCCTCTCCATTACCCTAAATCTTACCGTTCGCTAAACATAGCCCTTTCCCTAAATATAACGCTAACACCAACCTTAAACCATACCCTAACCCATACACTAATCTTACCCCGTACACCAAAATTAAGAAATGCCCTCACATGTACTTTGACACTAACACGTTTCTGTATCCTCCTGTGTACCGTAAACATTACCTGTTCGCTAACACTAACCCTAGGTCTAAGCCTAACACTATCCACAACCCTACACAAAATCCTAACCCGTACCCTAATCCTAATCCGTACAATAACACTAACCTGTGCCCTAACACCAAGCCTGACCCTAACTCGTTTCCATATGCTTACCTGCACCCTGAATATTACCTATTCGCTAACCCTAACCCTAAACCTAAACCTAACCCTAACCCCAATCCTGCACCTTACCCTAATCCGTACTGTAATCCTAACCCGTACCCTAATACTAATCCGTGCCCTGACACATACATGGACCATAACACTTTTCTGTAACCTCACCTGTACCCTAAACCTTACATTTCGCCAACACTAACCCTAGCCCTAAAGCTAAATATAACTCCAACCCTACAACTTACCCTAACACGTACACTAATCTTAACCCGTACACTAACAGTGACCCATTGCCGCAAATGTATTTTGACCCTAAAACATTTCCGTACCCTCCCCTGTAACCTAAACCTTACCCGGTCCCTAACCCTAACCCTAGCTCTAAATGTAACCCTAACGCCAACCCTACATCTTACCCTAACCCATACCCTAATCCTAAACCATACACTAACACAAACCAGTGCCCTGAAACGTACCCTGACCCTAACACTTTTCCATGCCCTCACCTGCACGCTAAACCTAATCGTTAGGTAACCCTAACTGTAGACTTAAACGTAACCCTAACACCAACCCTACACCCTATTCTAACCCGTGACCTATATTTAACCCCTACACTAACACTAACCCATGCCCTCACAAGTACTTTGACACTAAAATGTCTCCATACACTCACATGTACCATAAGCCATAACCGTTCACTAAACCTATCCCTAACCCTAACGCCAACCCTAACCATTACCCTAACCCATACCCTAATCCTAACCATGCATTAACACTAACAGGTTTCCTAACACATAACCTGACCCAAACGCTTTTCCGTACCCTCAACTGTACCCTAAAACTTACCCGTTCACTAACCCTAAGCCTAGCCCTAACCCTAACCCTAACCCTAACCCTAACCCTAACCCTAACCCTAAAACTTACCCGTTAACTAACCGTAAGCCTAGCCCTAAACCTAAACCTAACCCCAACACCACACCTTACCCTAAACGGTATGCTAATCCTGACACGTACACTAACACTAACAGGTGTCCTAACACATACCCTGACTCTAAATGTTTTCCGTACCCTCACCTGTACCCTAAACCTTACTGCTTCACTAACCGTAAACCTAGCCCTAAACATAACGCTAACACCAACCCTACACCATACCCTAACCCGTACACTAATCTTGACCCGTACACCAAAATTATGCAATGCCATCACAGGTACTTTGACACTAACACGTTTCCGTACACTCATGTACCATAAGACTTACCTGTTCGCTAACTCTAACCCTAGCCCTAAACTTAACCCTAATGCCAACCCTACACATTACCCTAACCCGTACCCTAATCCTAACCCATACACTAACACTACATGTGCCCTAACAGGTACCCTGACCGTAACAGTTTTCCGTACACTCACCCGTACCCTAAACCATACAGTTTGCTATCCTTAACCCTAGACCTAAACGTAAACCTAACCCCATCCCTAAAACTTACCCTAACGCGTACCCAGTCCTAACCAGTACACTAACACTAATCCGTGCCTTAACACTTACCCTGACCCTAACACTTTTCCATACCCACACCTGAACCCTAAGCCTTACCATTCACTAACCCTAACCCTAGGTCTAAACCTAACCCTAAACCCAACCCCAACCCTACACCTAACCCTAACATGTACCCTAATCCTAATCCTTAAACTAACACTAACCTGTGCCCTAACACGAACCGTGACCCTAACGCGTTTCCATACGCTCCCCTGTACTCTAATGTTACCTATTTGCTAACCCTCACACTAGCCCTAAACCTAAACCTAACCCCAACCCTAAACCTTACCCTAACACATACCCTAATCATAACCCATACACTAACACTAACTCGGGCCCTAACACCTACCCTAACCCTACACCTACCCCTAACCCTAACACTAACCCTAACACTAACCCTAAACTTTACCATTTGTTAACCATAACCCTAGCCCCAAACCTAAACCTAACTACAACCCTACTCCTTACCCTAACACGTACACTAATCTTAACCCCTACACTAACACTAACTCAACACCGCACACGTACTTTGACAATAAGACATTTCCGTATGCTCAGCTGTAACCTAAACCTTACCCGTTCACTAAACTTAACCCTACCCCTAACACTAACCATAACGCCAACCCTACCAATTACCCTAACCCGTACCCTAATCCTAACCTGTAAACCCACACTAACCCCTGCCCTAACAGGTACCCTGACCCTAACACTTTTCCGTAACCTCACCTGTACCCTACACCTTACCGTTCACTAACCCTAACCCTAGCCCTAAACCTAGACCAAAACCCAACCGTACACCTTACCCTAACCCGTATGCTAATCCTAAGCCATACACTGACACTGACACGTGTCCTAACACACACACTAACCCTAACACTTTTCTGTACCATCACCTGTACCCTAAACCTGACATTTCGCTAACCCTAACTCTAGCCATAAAGCTAACCCTAACCCCAACCGTAAACCTTACCCAAACCGTACCCTAATCCTAACCAGTATACTAATACTAAGCCATGTCCTGACACGTTCCCTGAGCCTAACACTTTTCCATACCCTCACCTGTACCCTAAACCTTACCCATTCGCTAACCCTAACCCTAGCCCTAGCCCTAGCCCTAACCTTAATCCCAACCCTACACATTACCCTAAACCGTACCCTAATCCTAAACCATACACTAACATTAACCCATGCCCTAACACGTACCCTGGCCCTAACACTTTTCCGTATCCTCTCCTGTACCCTAAATCTTACCGTTCGCTAACCCTAACCCCAGCCCTAAACATAACTCTAACACCAACCTCACAGTATACCCTAACCCGTACACTAAACTTAACCCGTACAAAAAAACTAACCCATGCCCTCACATGTATTTTGACAGTAACACGTTTCCGTACGCTCCCGTGTACCGTAAACCTTACCCATTCGCTAACCCTAACCCTAGCCCTAACCCTAACCATAACACCAACCCTACCCATTTACCTAACCTGTACCCTAATCCTTACCCGTACACTAACATTAATCCATGCCCTACGATGTACCCTGACCCTAATACTTTTCCATACCCACTGCTGTACCCTAAATCTTACCATTCGCTAACCCTAACCCTATGTCTAAACCTAACCCTAACCCCAACCCTACACCTAACCCTAGCACGTACCCTAATCCGAATCCGTACACAAACACTAACCTGTGCCCTAACATGAACCCTGACCCTAACTCGTTCCCATAAGCTCACCTGTACCCTAAATGTTACCTATTCGCTAACCCTAACCCCAACCCTACACCTAAACATAACCCCTACCCTACACCTTTCCCTAACCTATACCCTAATCCTAACCCGTACACTAACAATAACCTGTAGCCTAACACGTACCCTGAAGCTAACACTTTTCCGTATCCTCTCCATTACCCTAAATCTTACCGTTCGCTAAACATAGCCCTTTCCCTAAATATAACGCTAACACCAACCTTAAACCATACCCTAACCCATACACTAATCTTACCCCGTACACCAAAATTAAGAAATGCCCTCACATGTACTTTGACACTAACACGTTTCTGTATCCTCCTGTGTACCGTAAACATTACCTGTTCGCTAACACTAACCCTAGGTCTAAGCCTAACACTATCCACAACCCTACACAAAATCCTAACCCGTACCCTAATCCTAATCCGTACAATAACACTAACCTGTGCCCTAACACCAAGCCTGACCCTAACTCGTTTCCATATGCTTACCTGCACCCTGAATATTACCTATTCGCTAACCCTAACCCTAAACCTAAACCTAACCCTAACCCCAATCCTGCACCTTACCCTAATCCGTACTGTAATCCTAACCCGTACCCTAATACTAATCCGTGCCCTGACACATACATGGACCATAACACTTTTCTGTAACCTCACCTGTACCCTAAACCTTACATTTCGCCAACACTAACCCTAGCCCTAAAGCTAAATATAACTCCAACCCTACAACTTACCCTAACACGTACACTAATCTTAACCCGTACACTAACAGTGACCCATTGCCGCAAATGTATTTTGACCCTAAAACATTTCCGTACCCTCCCCTGTAACCTAAACCTTACCCGGTCGCTAACCCTAACCCTAGCTCTAAATCTAACCCTAACGCCAACCCTACATCTTACCCTAACCCATACCCTAATCCTAAACCATACACTAACACAAACCAGTGCCCTGAAACGTACCCTGACCCTAACACTTTTCCATGCCCTCACCTGCAGGCTAAACCTAATCGTTAGGTAACCCTAACTGTAGACTTAAACGTAACCCTAACACCAACCCTACACCCTATTCTAACCAGTGACCTATATTTAACCCCTACACTAACACTAACCCATGCCCTCACAAGTACTTTGACACTAAAATGTCTCCATACACTCACATGTACCATAAGCCATAACCGTTCACTAAACCTATCCCTAACCCTAACGCCAACCCTAACCATTACCCTAACCCATACCCTAATCCTAACCATGCATTAACACTAACAGGTTTCCTAACACATAACCTGACCCAAACGCTTTTCCGTACCCTCAACTGTACCCTAAAACTTACCCGTTCACTAACCCTAAGCCTAGCCCTAACCCTAACCCTAACCCTAACCCTAACCCTAACCCTAAAACTTACCCGTTAACTAACCGTAAGCCTAGCCCTAAACCTAAACCTAACCCCAACCCCACACCTTACCCTAAACGGTACGCTAATCCTGACACGTACACTAACACTAACAGGTGTCCTAACACATACCCTGACTCTAAATGTTTTCCGTACCCTCACCTGTACCCTAAACCTTACTGCTTCACTAACCGTAAACCTAGCCCTAAACATAACGCTAACACCAACCCTACACCATACCCTAACCCGTACACTAATCTTGACCCGTACACCAAAATTATGCAATGCCATCACAGGTACTTTGACACTAACACGTTTCCGTACACTCATGTACCATAAAACTTACCTGGTCGCTAACTCTAACCCTAGCCCTAAACTTAACCCTAACGCCAACCCTACACATTACCCTAACCCGTACCCTAATCCTAACCCATACACTAACACTACATATGCCCTAACAGGTACCCTGACCGTAACAGATTTCCGTACACTCACCCGTACCCTAAACCATACCGTTTGCTATCCTTAACCCTAGACCTAAACGTAAACCTAACCCCATCCCTAAAACTTACCCTAACGCGTACCCAGTCCTAACCAGTACACTAACACTAATCCGTGCCTTAACACTTACCCTGACCCTAACACTTTTCCATACCCACACCTGAACCCTAAACCTTACCATTCACTAACCCTAACCCTAGGTCTAAACCTAACCCTAAACCCAACCCCAACCCTACACCTAACGCTAACATGTACCCTAATCCTAATCCTTAAACTAACACTAACCTGTGCCCTAACATGAACCCTGACCCTAACGCGTTTCCATACGCTCCCCTGTACTCTAATGTTACCTATTCGCTAACCCTCACACTAGCCCTAAACCTAAACCTAACCCCAACCCTAAACCTTACCCTAACCCATACCCTAATCATAACCCATACACTAACACTAACTCGTGCCCTAACACCTACCCTAACCCTACACCTACCCCTAACCCTAACACTAACCCTAACACTAACCCTAAACTTTACCATTTGTTAACCATAACCCTAGCCCCAAACCTAAACCTAACTACAACCCTACTCCTTACCCTAACACGTACACTAATCTTAACCCCTACACTAACACTAACTCAACACCGCACACGTACTTTGACAATAAGACATTTCCGTATGCTCAGCTGTAACCTAAACCTTACCCGTTCACTAAACTTAACCCTACCCCTAACACTAACCATAACGCCAACCCTACCAATTACCCTAACCCGTACCCTAATCCTAACCTGTAAACCCACACTAACCCCTGCCCTAACACGTACCCTGACCCTAACACTTTTCTGTAACCTCACCTGTACCCTACACCTTACCGTTCACTAACCCTAACCCTAGCCCTAAACCTAGACCAAACCCCAACCGTACACCTTACCCTAACCCGTATGCTAAGCCTAAGCCATACACTGACACTGACACGTGTCCTAACACACACACTAACCCTAACACTTTTCTGTACCATCACCTGTACCCTAAACCTGACATTTCGCTAACCCTAACCCTAGCCATAAAGCTAACCCTAAACCCAACTGTAAACCTTACCCAAACCGTACCCTAATCCTAACCAGTATACTAATACTAAGCCATGTCCTGACACGTTCCCTGAGCCTAACACTTTTCCATACCCTCACCTGTACCCTAAACCTTACCCATTCGCTAACCCTAACCCTAGCCCTAGCCCTAGCCCTAACCTTAATCCCAACCCGACCCGTTACCCTAAACCGTACCCTAATCCTAACCCATACACTAACATTAACCCATGCCCTAACACGTACCCTGGCCCTAACACTTTTCCGTATCCTCTCCTGTACCCTAAATCTTACCGTTCCCTAACCCTAACCCTAGCCCTAAACATAACTCTAACACCAACCTCACAGTATACCCTAACCCGTACACTAAACTTAACCCGTACAAAAAAACTAACCCATGCCCTCACATGTACTTTGACAGTAACACGTTTCCGTACGCTCCCGTGTACCGTAAACCTTACCCATTCGCTAACCCTAACCCTAGCCCTAACCCTAACCATAACACCAACCCTACCCATTTACCTAACCTGTACCCTAATCCTTACCCGAACACTAACATTAATCCATGCCCTACGACGTACCCTGACCCTAATACTTTTCCATACCCACTGCTGTACCCTAAATCTTACCATTCGCTAACCCTAACCCTATGTCTAAACCTAACCCTAACCCCAACCCTACACCGAACCCTAGCACGTACCCTAATCCGAATCCGTACACTAACACTAACCTGTGCCCTAACATGAACCCTGACCCTAACTCGTTTCCATAAGCTCACCTGTACCCTAAATGTTACCTATTCGCTAACCCTAACCCCAACCCTACACCTAAACATAACCCCTACCCTAAACCTTTCCCTAACCTATACCCTAATCCTAACCCGTACACTAACAATAACCTGTGGCCTAACACGTACCCTGAACCTAACACTTTTCCGTATCCTCTCCATTACCCTAAATCTTACCGTTCGCTAAACATAGCCCTTTCCCTAAACATAACGTTAACACCAACCTTAAACCATACCCTAACCCATACACTAATCTTACCCCGTACACCAAAATTAAGAAATGCCCTCACATGTACTTTGACACTAACACGTTTCCGTATCCTCCTGTGTACCGTAAACCTTACCTGTTCGCTAAAACTAACCCTAGGTCTAAGCCTAACACTATCCACAACCCTACACAAAATCCTAACCCGTACCCTAATCCTAATCCGTACAATAACACTAACCTGTGCCCTAACACCAAGCCTGACCCTAACTCGTTTCCATATGCTTACCTGCACCCTGAATATTACCTATTCGCTAACCCTAACCCTAACCTTAAACCTAACCCTAACCCCAATCCTGCACCTTACCCTAATCCGTACTGTAATCCTAACCCGTACCCTAATACTAATCCGTGCCCTGACACATACATGGACCATAACACTTTTCTGTAACCTCACCTGTACCCTAAACCTTACATTTCGCCAACACTAACCCTAGCCCTAAAGCTAAATCTAACTCCAACCCTACACCTTACCCTAACACGTACACTAATCTTAACCCGTACACTAACACTGACCCATTGCCGCAAATGTATTTTGACCCTAAAACATTTCCGTACCCTCCCCTGTAAGCTAAACCTTACCCGGTCGCTAAGCCTAACCCTAGCTCTAAATCTAACCCTAACGCCAACCCTACATCTTACCCTAACCCATACCCTAATCCTAAACCATACACTAACACAAACCAGTGCCCTGAAACGTACCCTGACCCTAACACTTTTCCATGCACTCACCTGCACGCTAAACCTAATCGTTAGGTAACCTTAACTGTAGACTTAAACGTAACCCTAACACCAACCCTACACCCTATTCTAACCCGTGACCTATATTTAACCCCTACACTAACACTAACCAATGCCCTCACACGTACTTTGACACTAAAATGTCTCCATACACTCACATGTACCATAAGCCTTAACCGTTCACTAAACCTATCCCTAACCCTAACGCCAACCCTAACCATTACCCTAACCCATACCCTAATCCTAACCATGCATTAACACTAACAGGTTTTCTAACACATAACCTGACCCAAACGCTTTTCCGTACCCTCAACTGTACCCTAAAACTTACCCGTTCACTAAACCTAAGCCTAGCCCTAACCCTAACCCTAACCCTAAACCTAACCCTAACCCTAACCCTAAAACTTACCCGTTAACTAACCGTAAGCCTAGCCCTAAACCTAAACCTAACCCCAACACCACACCTTACCCTAAACGGTACGCTAATCCTGACACGTACACTAACACTAACAGGTGTCCTAACACATACCCTGACTCTAAATGTTTTCCGTACCCTCACCTGTACCCTAAACCTTACTGCTTCACTAACCGTAAACCTAGCCCTAAACATAATGCTAACACCAACCCTACACCATACCCTAACCCGTACACTAATCTTGACCCGTACACCAAAATTATGCAATGCCATCACAGGTACTTTGACACTAACACGTTTCCGTACACTCATGTAGCATAAAACTTACCTGTTCGCTAACTCTAACCCTAGCCCTAAACTTAACCCTAACGCCAACCCTACACATTACCCTAACCCGTACCCTAATCCTAACCCATACACTAACACTACATGTGCCCTAACAGGTACCCTGACCGTAACAGTTTTCCGTACACTCACCCGTACCCTAAACCATACCGTTTGCTATCCTTAACCCTAGACCTAAACGTAAACCTAACCCCATCCCTAAAACTTACCCTAACGCGTACCCAGTCCTAACCAGTACACTAACACTAATCCGTGCCTTAACACTTACCCTGACCCTAACACTTTTCCATACCCACACCTGAACCCTAAACCTTACCATTCACTAACCCTAACCCTAGGTCTAAACCTAACCCTAAACTCAACCCCAACCCTACACATAACGCTAACATCTACCCTAATCCTAATCCTTAAACTAACACTAACCTGTGCCCTAACACGAACCCTGACCCTAACGCGTTTCCATACGCTCCCCTGTACTGTAATGTTACCTATTCGCTAACCCTCACACTAGCCCTAAACCTAAACCTAACCCCAACCCTAAACCTTACCCTAACCCATACCCTAATCATAACCCATACACTAACACGAACTCGTGCCCTAACACCTACCCTAACCCTACACCTACCCCTAACCCTAACACTAACCCTAACACTAACCCTAAATTTTACCATTTGTTAACCATAACCCTAGCCCCAAACCTAAACCTAACTACAACCCTACTCCTTACCCTAACACGTACACTAATCTTAACCCCTACACTAACACTAACTCAACACCGCACACGTACTTTGACAATAAGACATTTCCGTATGCTCAGCTGTAACCTAAACCTTACCCGTTCACTCAACTTAACCCTACCCCTAACACTAACCATAACGCCAACCCTACCAATTACCCTAACCCGTACCCTAATCCTAACCTGTAAACCCACACTAACCCCTGCCCTAACACGTACCCTGACCCTAACACTTTTCCGTAACCTCACCTGTACCCTACACCTTACCGTTCGCTAACCCTAACCGTAGCCCTAAACCTAGACCAAAACCCAACCGTACACCTTACCCTAACCCGTATGCTAATCCTAAGCCATACACTGACACTGACACGTGTCCTAACACACACACTAACCCTAACACTTTTCTGTACCATCACCTGTACCCTAAACCTGACATTTCGCTAACCCTAACCCTAGCCATAAAGCTAACCCTAACCCCAACCGTAAACCTTACCCAAACCGTACCCTAATCCTAACCAGTATACTAATACTAAGCCATGTCCTGAAACGTTCCCTGAGCCTACACTTTTCCATACCCTCACCTGTACCCTAAACCTTACCCATTCGCTAACCCTAACCCTAGCCCTAGCCCTAGCCCTAACCTTAATCCCAACCCTACCCGTTACCCTAAACCGTACCCTAATCCTAACCCATACACTAACATTAACCAATGCCCTAACACGTACCCTGGCCCTAACACTTTTCCGTATCCTCTCCTGTACCCTAAATTTTACCGTTCGCTAACCCTAACCCTAGCCCTAAACATAACTCTAACACCAACCTCACAATATACCCTAACCCGTACACTAAACTTAACCCGTACAAAAAAACTAACGCATGCCCTCACATGTACTTTGACAGTAACACGTTTCCGTACGCTCCCGTGTACCGTAAACCTTACCCATTCGCTAACCCTAACCCTAGCCCTAACCCTAACCATAACACCAACCCTACCCATTTACCTAACCTGTACCCTAATCCTGACCCGAACACTAACATTAATCCATGCCCTACGACGTACCCTGACCCTAATACTTTTCCATACCCACTGCTGTACCCTAAATCTTACCATTCGCTTACCCTAACCCTATGTCTAAACCTAACCCTAACCCCAACCCTACACCTAACCCTAGCACGTACCCTAATCCGAATCCGTACACTAACACTAACCTGTGCCCTAACATGAACCCTGACCCTAACTCGTTTCCATAAGCTCACCTGTACCCTAAATGTTACCTATTCGCTAACCCTAACCCCAACCCTACACCTAAACATAACCCCTACCCTACACCTTTCCCTAACCTATACCCTAATCCTAACCCGTACACTAACAATAACCTGTGGCCTAACACGTACCCTGAACCTAACACTTTTCCGTATCCTCTCCATTACCCTAAATCTTACCGTTCGCTAAACATAGCCCTTTCCCTAAACATAACGCTAACACCAACCTTAAACCATACCCTAACCCATACACTAATCTTACCCCGTACACCAAAATTAAGAAATGCCCTCACATGTACTTTGACACTAACACGTTTCCGTATCCTCCTGTGTACCGTAAACCTTACCTGTTCGCTAACACTAACCCTAGCTCTAAGCCTAACACTATCCACAACCCTACACAAAATCCTAACCCGTACCCTAATCCTAATCCGTACAATAACACTAACCTGTGCCCTAACACCAAGCCTGACCCTAACTCGTTTCCATATGCTTACCTGCACCCTGAATATTACCTATTCGCTAACCCTAACCCTAACCCTAAACCTAACCCTAACCCCAATCCTGCACCTTACCCTAATCCGTACTGTAATCCTAACCCGTACCCTAATACTAATCCGTGCCCTGACACATACATGGACCATAACACTTTTCTGTAACCTCACCTGTACCCTGAACCTTACATTTCGCCAACACTAACCCTAGCCCTAAAGCTAAATCTAACTCCAACCCTACACCTTACCCTAACACGTACACTAATCTTAACCCGTACACTAACACTGACCCATTGCCGCAAATGTATTTTGACGCTAAAACATTTCCGTACCCTCCCCTGTAACCTAAACCTTACCCGGTCGCTAACCCTAACCCTAGCTCTAAATCTAACCCTAACGCCAACCCTACATCTTACCCTAACCCATACCCTAATCCTAAACCATACACTAACACAAACCAGTGCCCTGAAACGTACCCTGACCCTAACACTTTTCCATGCCCTCACCTGCACGCTAAACCTAATCGTTAGGTAACCCTAACTGTAGACTTAAACGTAACCCTAACACCAACCCTACACCCTATTCTAAACCGTGACCTATATTTAACCCCTACACTAACACTAACCCATGCCCTCACACGTACTTTGACACTAAAATGTCTCCATACACTCACATGTACCATAAGCCTTAACCGTTCACTAAACCTATCCCTAACCCTAACGCCAACCCTAACCATTACCCTAACCCATACCCTAATCCTAACCATGCATTAACACTAACAGGTTTCCTAACACATAACCTGACCCAAACGCTTTTCCGTACCCTCAACTGTACCCTAAAACTTACCCGTTCACTAACCCTAAGCCTAGCCCTAACCCTAACCCTAACCCTAACCCTAACCCTAACCCTAACCCTAAAACTTACCCGTTAACTAACCGTAAGCCTAGCCCTAAACCTAAACCTAACCCCAACACCACACCTTACCCTAAACGGTATGCTAATCCTGACACGTACACTAACACTAACAGGTGTCCTAACACATACCCTGACTCTAAATGTTTTCCGTACCCTCACCTGTACCCTAAACCTTACTGCTTCACTAACCGTAAACCTAGCCCTAAACATAACGCTAACACCAACCCTACACCATACCCTAACCCGTACACTAATCTTGACCCGTACACCAAAATTATGCAATGCCATCACAGGTACTTTGACACTAACACGTTTCCGTACACTCATGTACCATAAGACTTACCTGTTCGCTAACTCTAACCCTAGCCCTAAACTTAACCCTAATGCCAACCCTACACATTACCCTAACCCGTACCCTAATCCTAACCCATACACTAACACTACATGTGCCCTAACAGGTACCCTGACCGTAACAGTTTTCCGTACACTCACCCGTACCCTAAACCATACAGTTTGCTATCCTTAACCCTAGACCTAAACGTAAACCTAACCCCATCCCTAAAACTTACCCTAACGCGTACCCAGTCCTAACCAGTACACTAACACTAATCCGTGCCTTAACACTTACCCTGACCCTAACACTTTTCCATACCCACACCTGAACCCTAAGCCTTACCATTCACTAACCCTAACCCTAGGTCTAAACCTAACCCTAAACCCAACCCCAACCCTACACCTAACCCTAACATGTACCCTAATCCTAATCCTTAAACTAACACTAACCTGTGCCCTAACACGAACCGTGACCCTAACGCGTTTCCATACGCTCCCCTGTACTCTAATGTTACCTATTCGCTAACCCTCACACTAGCCCTAAACCTAAACCTAACCCCAACCCTAAACCTTACCCTAACCCATACCCTAATCATAACCCATACACTAACACTAACTCGGGCCCTAACACCTACCCTAACCCTACACCTACCCCTAACCCTAACACTAACCCTAACACTAACCCTAAACTTTACCATTTGTTAACCATAACCCTAGCCCCAAACCTAAACCTAACTACAACCCTACTCCTTACCCTAACACGTACACTAATCTTAACCCCTACACTAACACTAACTCAACACCGCACACGTACTTTGACAATAAGACATTTCCGTATGCTCAGCTGTAACCTAAACCTTACCCGTTCACTAAACTTAACCCTACCCCTAACACTAACCATAACGCCAACCCTACCAATTACCCTAACCCGTACCCTAATCCTAACCTGTAAACCCACACTAACCCCTGCCCTAACACGTACCCTGACCCTAACACTTTTCCGTAACCTCACCTGTACCCTACACCTTACCGTTCACTAACCCTAACCCTAGCCCTAAACCTAGACCAAAACCCAACCGTACACCTTACCCTAACCCGTATGCTAATCCTAAGCCATACACTGACACTGACACGTGTCCTAACACACACACTAACCCTAACACTTTTCTGTACCATCACCTGTACCCTAAACCTGACATTTCGCTAACCCTAACTCTAGCCATAAAGCTAACCCTAACCCCAACCGTAAACCTTACCCAAACCGTACCCTAATCCTAACCAGTATACTAATACTAAGCCATGTCCTGACACGTTCCCTGAGCCTAACACTTTTCCATACCCTCACCTGTACCCTAAACCTTACCCATTCGCTAACCCTAACCCTAGCCCTAGCCCTAGCCCTAACCTTAATCCCAACCCTACACATTACCCTAAACCGTACCCTAATCCTAAACCATACACTAACATTAACCCATGCCCTAACACGTACCCTGGCCCTAACACTTTTCCGTATCCTCTCCTGTACCCTAAATCTTACCGTTCGCTAACCCTAACCCCAGCCCTAAACATAACTCTAACACCAACCTCACAGTATACCCTAACCCGTACACTAAACTTAACCCGTACAAAAAAACTAACCCATGCCCTCACATGTATTTTGACAGTAACACGTTTCCGTACGCTCCCGTGTACCGTAAACCTTACCCATTCGCTAACCCTAACCCTAGCCCTAACCCTAACCATAACACCAACCCTACCCATTTACCTAACCTGTACCCTAATCCTTACCCGTACACTAACATTAATCCATGCCCTACGATGTACCCTGACCCTAATACTTTTCCATACCCACTGCTGTACCCTAAATCTTACCATTCGCTAACCCTAACCCTATGTCTAAACCTAACCCTAACCCCAACCCTACACCTAACCCTAGCACGTACCCTAATCCGAATCCGTACACAAACACTAACCTGTGCCCTAACATGAACCCTGACCCTAACTCGTTCCCATAAGCTCACCTGTACCCTAAATGTTACCTATTCGCTAACCCTAACCCCAACCCTACACCTAAACATAACCCCTACCCTACACCTTTCCCTAACCTATACCCTAATCCTAACCCGTACACTAACAATAACCTGTAGCCTAACACGTACCCTGAAGCTAACACTTTTCCGTATCCTCTCCATTACCCTAAATCTTACCGTTCGCTAAACATAGCCCTTTCCCTAAATATAACGCTAACACCAACCTTAAACCATACCCTAACCCATACACTAATCTTACCCCGTACACCAAAATTAAGAAATGCCCTCACATGTACTTTGACACTAACACGTTTCTGTATCCTCCTGTGTACCGTAAACATTACCTGTTCGCTAACACTAACCCTAGGTCTAAGCCTAACACTATCCACAACCCTACACAAAATCCTAACCCGTACCCTAATCCTAATCCGTACAATAACACTAACCTGTGCCCTAACACCAAGCCTGACCCTAACTCGTTTCCATATGCTTACCTGCACCCTGAATATTACCTATTCGCTAACCCTAACCCTAAACCTAAACCTAACCCTAACCCCAATCCTGCACCTCACCCTAATCCGTACTGTAATCCTAACCCGTACCCTAATACTAATCCGTGCCCTGACACATACATGGACCATAACACTTTTCTGTAACCTCACCTGTACCCTAAACCTTACATTTCGCCAACACTAACCCTAGCCCTAAAGCTAAATATAACTCCAACCCTACAACTTACCCTAACACGTACACTAATCTTAACCCGTACACTAACAGTGACCCATTGCCGCAAATGTATTTTGACCCTAAAACATTTCCGTACCCTCCCCTGTAACCTAAACCTTACCCGGTCGCTAACCCTAACCCTAGCTCTAAATCTAACCCTAACGCCAACCCTACATCTTACCCTAACCCATACCCTAATCCTAAACCATACACTAACACAAACCAGTGCCCTGAAACGTACCCTGACCCTAACACTTTTCCATGCCCTCACCTGCACGCTAAACCTAATCGTTAGGTAACCCTAACTGTAGACTTAAACGTAACCCTAACACCAACCCTACACCCTATTCTAACCCGTGACCTATATTTAACCCCTACACTAACACTAACCCATGCCCTCACAAGTACTTTGACACTAAAATGTCTCCATACACTCACATGTACCATAAGCCATAACCGTTCACTAAACCTATCCCTAACCCTAACGCCAACCCTAACCATTACCCTAACCCATACCCTAATCCTAACCATGCATTAACACTAACAGGTTTCCTAACACATAACCTGACCCAAACGCTTTTCCGTACCCTCAACTGTACCCTAAAACTTACCCGTTCACTAACCCTAAGCCTAGCCCTAACCCTAACCCTAACCCTAACCCTAAACCTAACCCTAACCCTAAAACTTACCCGTTAACTAACCGTAAGCCTAGCCCTAAACCTAAACCTAACCCGAACACCACACCTTACCCTAAACGGTACGCTAATCCTGACACGTACACTAACACTAACAGGTGTCCTAACACATACCCTGACTCTAAATGTTTTCCGTACCCTCACCTGTACCCTAAACCTTACTGCTTCACTAACCGTAAACCTAGCCCTAAACATAACGCTAACACCAACCCTACACCATACCCTAACCCGTACACTAATCTTGACCCGTACACCAAAATTATGCAATGCCATCACAGGTACTTTGACACTAACACGTTTCCGTACACTCATGTACCATAAAACTTACCTTTTCGCTAACTGTAACCCTAGCCCTAAACTTAACCCTAACGCCAACCCTACACATTACCCTAACCCGTACCATAATCCTAACCCATACACTAACACTATATGTGCCCTAACAGGTACCCTGACCATAACAGTTTTCCGTACACTCACCCGTACCCTAAACCATACCGTTTGCTATCCTTAACCCTAGACCTAAACGTAAACCTAACCCCATCCCTAAAACTTACCCTAACGCGTATCCAGTCCTAACCAGTACACTAACACTAATCCGTGCCTTAACACTTACCCTGACCCTAACACTTTTCCATACCCACACCTGAACCCTAAACCTTACCATTCACTAACCCTAACCCTAGGTCTAAACCTAACCCTAAACCCAACCCCAACCCTACACCTAACCCTAACATGTACCCTAATCCTAATCCTTAAACTAACACTAACCTGTGCCCTAACACGAACCGTGACCCTAACGCGTTTCCATACGCTCCCCTGTACTCTAATGTTACCTATTCGCTAACCCTCACACTAGCCCTAAACCTAAACCTAACGCCAACCCTAAACCTTACCCTAACCCATACCCTAATCATAACCCATACACTAACACTAACTCGTGCCCTAACACCTACCCTAACCCTACACCTACCCCTAACCCTAACACTAACCCTAACACTAACCCTAAACTTTACCATTTGTTAACCATAACCCTAGCCCCAAACCTAAACCTAACTACAACCCTACTCCTTACCCTAACACGTACACTAATCTTAACCCCTACACTAACACTAACTCAACACCGCACACGTACTTTGACAATAAGACATTTCCGTATGCTCAGCTGTAACCTAAACCTTACCCGTTCACTAAACTTAACCCTACCCCTAACACTAACCATAACGCCAACCCTACCAATTACCCTAACCCGTACCCTAATCCTAACCTGTAAACCCACACTAACCCCAGCCCTAACACGTACCCTGACCCTAACACTTTTCCGTAACCTCACCTGTACCCTACACCTTACCGTTCGCTAACCCTAACCCTAGCCCTAAACCTAGACCAAAACCCAACCGTACACCTTACCCTAACCCGTATGCTAATCCTAAGCCATACACTGACACTGACACGTGTCCTAACACACACACTAACCCTAACACTTTTCTGTACCATCACCTGTACCCTAAACCTGACATTTCGCTAACCCTAACTCTAGCCATAAAGCTAACCCTAACCCCAACCGTAAACCTTACCCAAACCGTACCCTAATCCTAACCAGTATACTAATACTAAGCCATGTCCTGACACGTTCCCTGAGCCTAACACTTTTCCATACCCTCACCTGTACCCTAAACCTTACCCATTCGCTAACCCTAACCCTAGCCCTAGCCCTAGCCCTAACCTTAATCCCAACCCTACACATTACCCTAAACCGTACCCTAATCCTAAACCATACACTAACATTAACCCATGCCCTAACACGTACCCTGGCCCTAACACTTTTCCGTATCCTCTCCTGTACCCTAAATCTTACCGTTCGCTAACCCTAACCCCAGCCCTAAACATAACTCTAACACCAACCTCACAGTATACCCTAACCCGTACACTAAACTTAACCCGTACAAAAAAACTAACCCATGCCCTCACATGTATTTTGACAGTAACACGTTTCCGTACGCTCCCGTGTACCGTAAACCTTACCCATTCGCTAACCCTAACCCTAGCCCTAACCCTAACCATAACACCAACCCTACCCATTTACCTAACCTGTACCCTAATCCTTACCCGTACACTAACATTAATCCATGCCCTACGATGTACCCTGACCCTAATACTTTTCCATACCCACTGCTGTACCCTAAATCTTACCATTCGCTAACCCTAACCCTATGTCTAAACCTAACCCTAACCCCAACCCTACACCTAACCCTAGCACGTACCCTAATCCGAATCCGTACACAAACACTAACCTGTGCCCTAACATGAACCCTGACCCTAACTCGTTCCCATAAGCTCACCTGTACCCTAAATGTTACCTATTCGCTAACCCTAACCCCAACCCTACACCTAAACATAACCCCTACCCTACACCTTTCCCTAACCTATACCCTAATCCTAACCCGTACACTAACAATAACCTGTAGCCTAACACGTACCCTGAAGCTAACACTTTTCCGTATCCTCTCCATTACCCTAAATCTTACCGTTCGCTAAACATAGCCCTTTCCCTAAATATAACGCTAACACCAACCTTAAACCATACCCTAACCCATACACTAATCTTACCCCGTACACCAAAATTAAGAAATGCCCTCACATGTACTTTGACACTAACACGTTTCTGTATCCTCCTGTGTACCGTAAACATTACCTGTTCGCTAACACTAACCCTAGGTCTAAGCCTAACACTATCCACAACCCTACACAAAATCCTAACCCGTACCCTAATCCTAATCCGTACAATAACACTAACCTGTGCCCTAACACCAAGCCTGACCCTAACTCGTTTCCATATGCTTACCTGCACCCTGAATATTACCTATTCGCTAACCCTAACCCTAAACCTAAACCTAACCCTAACCCCAATCCTGCACCTCACCCTAATCCGTACTGTAATCCTAACCCGTACCCTAATACTAATCCGTGCCCTGACACATACATGGACCATAACACTTTTCTGTAACCTCACCTGTACCCTAAACCTTACATTTCGCCAACACTAACCCTAGCCCTAAAGCTAAATATAACTCCAACCCTACAACTTACCCTAACACGTACACTAATCTTAACCCGTACACTAACAGTGACCCATTGCCGCAAATGTATTTTGACCCTAAAACATTTCCGTACCCTCCCCTGTAACCTAAACCTTACCCGGTCGCTAACCCTAACCCTAGCTCTAAATCTAACCCTAACGCCAACCCTACATCTTACCCTAACCCATACCCTAATCCTAAACCATACACTAACACAAACCAGTGCCCTGAAACGTACCCTGACCCTAACACTTTTCCATGCCCTCACCTGCACGCTAAACCTAATCGTTAGGTAACCCTAACTGTAGACTTAAACGTAACCCTAACACCAACCCTACACCCTATTCTAACCCGTGACCTATATTTAACCCCTACACTAACACTAACCCATGCCCTCACAAGTACTTTGACACTAAAATGTCTCCATACACTCACATGTACCATAAGCCATAACCGTTCACTAAACCTATCCCTAACCCTAACGCCAACCCTAACCATTACCCTAACCCATACCCTAATCCTAACCATGCATTAACACTAACAGGTTTCCTAACACATAACCTGACCCAAACGCTTTTCCGTACCCTCAACTGTACCCTAAAACTTACCCGTTCACTAACCCTAAGCCTAGCCCTAACCCTAACCCTAACCCTAACCCTAAACCTAACCCTAACCCTAAAACTTACCCGTTAACTAACCGTAAGCCTAGCCCTAAACCTAAACCTAACCCGAACACCACACCTTACCCTAAACGGTACGCTAATCCTGACACGTACACTAACACTAACAGGTGTCCTAACACATACCCTGACTCTAAATGTTTTCCGTACCCTCACCTGTACCCTAAACCTTACTGCTTCACTAACCGTAAACCTAGCCCTAAACATAACGCTAACACCAACCCTACACCATACCCTAACCCGTACACTAATCTTGACCCGTACACCAAAATTATGCAATGCCATCACAGGTACTTTGACACTAACACGTTTCCGTACACTCATGTACCATAAAACTTACCTGTTCGCTAACTGTAACCCTAGCCCTAAACTTAACCCTAACGCCAACCCTACACATTACCCTAACCCGTACCATAATCCTAACCCATACACTAACACTATATGTGCCCTAACAGGTACCCTGACCATAACAGTTTTCCGGACACTCACCCGTACCCTAAACCATACCGTTTGCTATCCTTAACCCTAGACCTAAACGTAAACCTAACCCCATCCCTAAAACTTACCCTAACGCGTATCCAGTCCTAACCAGTACACTAACACTAATCCGTGCCTTAACACTTACCCTGACCCTAACACTTTTCCATACCCACACCTGAACCCTAAACCTTACCATTCACTAACCCTAACCCTAGGTCTAAACCTAACCCTAAACCCAACCCCAACCCTACACCTAACCCTAACATGTACCCTAATCCTAATCCTTAAACTAACACTAACCTGTGCCCTAACACGAACCGTGACCCTAACGCGTTTCCATACGCTCCCCTGTACTCTAATGTTACCTATTCGCTAACCCTCACACTAGCCCTAAACCTAAACCTAACGCCAACCCTAAACCTTACCCTAACCCATACCCTAATCATAACCCATACACTAACACTAACTCGTGCCCTAACACCTACCCTAACCCTACACCTACCCCTAACCCTAACACTAACCCTAACACTAACCCTAAACTTTACCATTTGTTAACCATAACCCTAGCCCCAAACCTAAACCTAACTACAACCCTACTCCTTACCCTAACACGTACACTAATCTTAACCCCTACACTAACACTAACTCAACACCGCACACGTACTTTGACAATAAGACATTTCCGTATGCTCAGCTGTAACCTAAACCTTACCCGTTCACTAAACTTAACCCTACCCCTAACACTAACCATAACGCCAACCCTACCAATTACCCTAACCCGTACCCTAATCCTAACCTGTAAACCCACACTAACCCCAGCCCTAACACGTACCCTGACCCTAACACTTTTCCGTAACCTCACCTGTACCCTACACCTTACCGTTCGCTAACCCTAACCCTAGCCCTAAACCTAGACCAAAACCCAACCGTACACCTTACCCTAACCCGTATGCTAATCCTAAGCCATACACTGACACTGACACGTGTCCTAACACACACACTAACCCTAACACTTTTCTGTACCATCACCTGTACCCTAAACCTGACATTTCGCTAACCCTAACTCTAGCCATAAAGCTAACCCTAACCCCAACCGTAAACCTTACCCAAACCGTACCCTAATCCTAACCAGTATACTAATACTAAGCCATGTCCTGACACGTTCCCTGAGCCTAACACTTTTCCATACCCTCACCTGTACCCTAAACCTTACCCATTCGCTAACCCTAACCCTAGCCCTAGCCCTAGCCCTAACCTTAATCCCAACCCTACCCGTTACCCTAAACCGTACCCTAATCCTAAACCATACACTAACATTAACCAATGCCCTAACACGTACCCTGGCCCTAACACTTTTCCGTATCCTCTCCTGTACCCTAAATCTTACCGTTCGCTAACCCTAACCCTAGCCCTAAACATAACTCTAACACCAACCTCACGGTATACCCTAACCCGTACACTAAACTTAACCCGTACAAAAAAACTAACCCATGCCCTCACATGTACTTTGACAGTAACACGCTTCCGTACGCTCCCGTGTACCGTAAACATTACCCATTCGCTAACCCTAACCCTAGCCCTAACCCTAACCATAACACCAACCCTACCCATTTACCTAACCTGTACCCTAATCCTTACCCGAACACTAACATTAATCCATGCCCTACGACGTACCCTGACCCTAATACTTTTCCATACCCACTGCTGTACCCTAAATCTTACCATTCGCTAACCCTAACCCTATGTCTAAACCTAACCCTAACCCCAACCCTACACCTAACCCTAGCACGTACCCTAATCCGAATCCGTACACTAACACTAACCTGTGCCCTAACATGAACCCTGACCCTAACTCGTTTCCATAAGCTCACCTGTACCCTAAATGTTACCTATTCGCTAACCCTAACCCCAACCCTACACCTAAACATAACCCCTACCCTACACCTTTCCCTAACCTATACCCTAATCCTAACCCATACACTAACAATAACCTGTGGACTTACACGTACCCTGAACCTAACACTTTTCCGTATCCTCTCCATTACCCTAAATCTTACCGTTCGCTAAACATAGCCCTTTCCCTAAACATAACGCTAACACCAACCTTAAACCATACCCTAACCCATACACTAATCTTACCCCGTACACCAAAATTAAGAAATGCCCTCACATGTACTTTGACACTAACACGTTTCCGTATCCTCCTGTGTACCGTAAACCTTACCTGTTCGCTAACACTAACCCTAGGTCTAAGCCTAACACTATCCACAACCCTACACAAAATCCTAACCCGTACCCTAATCCTAATCCGTACAATAACACTAACCTGTGCCCTAACACCAAGCCTGACCCTAACTCGTTTCCATATGCTTACCTGCACCCTGAATATTACCTATTCACTAACCCTAACCCTAACCCTAAACCTAACCCTAACCCCAATCCTGCACCTTACCCTAATCCGTACTGTAATCCTAACCCGTACCCTAATACTAATCCGTGCCCTGACACATACATGGACCATAACACTTTTCTGTAACCTCACCTGTACCCTAAACCTTACATTTCGCCAACACTAACCCTAGCCCTAAAGCTAAATCTAACTCCAACCCTACACCTTACCCTAACACGTACACTAATCTTAACCCGTACACTAACACTGACCCATTGCCGCAAATGTATTTTGACCCTAAAACATTTCCGTACCCTCCCCTGTAACCTAAACCTTACCCGGTCGCTAACCCTAACCCTAGCTATAAATCTAACACTAACGCCAACCCTACATCTTACCCTAACCCATACCCTAATCCTAAACCATACACTAACACAAACCAGTGCCCTGGAACGTACCCGGACCCTAACACTTTTCCATGCCCTCACCTGCACGCTAAACCTAATCGTTAGGTAACCCTAACTGTAGACTTAAACGTAACCCTAACACCAACCCTACACCCTATTCTAACCCGTGACCTATATTTAACCCCTACACTAACACTAACCCATGCCCTCACACATACTTTGACACTAAAATGTCTCCATACACTCACATGTACCATAAGCCTTAACCGTTCACTAAACCTATCCCTAACCCTAACGCCAACCCTAACCATTACCCTAACCCATACCCTAATCCTAACCATGCATTAACACTAACAAGTTTCCTAACACATAACCTGACCCAAACGCTTTTCCGTACCCTCAACTGTACCCTAAAACTTACCCGTTCACTAACCCTAAGCCTAGCCCTAACCCTAACCCTAACCCTAACCCTAACCCTAACCCTAACCCTAAAACTTACCCGTTAACTAACCGTAAGCCTAGCCCTAAACCTAAACCTAACCCCAACACCACACCTTACCTTAAACGGTACGCTAATCCTGACACGTACACTAACACTAACAGGTGTCCTAACACATACCCTGACTCTAAATGTTTTCCGTACCCTCACCTGTACCCTAAACCTTACTGCTTCACTAACCGTAAACCTAGCCCTAAACATAACGCTAACACCAACCCTACACCATACCCTAACCCATACACTAATCTTGACCCGTACACCAAAATTATGCAATGCCATCACAGGTACTTTGACACTAACACGTTTCCGTACACTCATGTACCATAAGACTTACCTGTTCGCTAACTCTAACCCTAGCCCTAAACTTAACCCTAACGCCAACCCTACACATTTCCCTAACCCGTACCCTAATCCTAACCCATACACTAACACTACATGTGCCCTAACAGGTACCCTGACCGTAACAGTTTTCCATACACTCACCCGTACCCTAAACCATACCGTTTGCTATCCTTAACCCTAGACCTAAACGTAAACCTAACCCCATCCCTAAAACTTACCCTAACGCGTACCCAGTCCTAACCAGTACACTAACACTAATCCGTGCCTTAACACTTACCCTGACCCTAACACTTTTCCATACCCACACCTGAACCCTAAACCTTACCATTCACTAACCCTAACCCTAGGTCTAAACCTAACCCTAAACCCAACCCCAACCCTACACCTAACCCTAACATGTACCCTAATCCTAATCCTTAAACTAACACTAACCTGTGCCCTAACACGAACCGTGACCCTAACGCGTTTCCATACGCTCCCCTGTACTCTAATGTTACCTATTCGCTAACCCTCACACTAGCCCTAAACCTAAACCTAACCCCAACCCTAAACCTTACCCTAACCCATACCCTAATCATAACCAATACACTAACACTAACTCGGGCCCTAACACCTACCCTAACCCTACACCTACCCCTAACCCTAACACTAACCCTAACACTAACCCTAAACTTTACCATTTGTTAACCATAACCCTAGCCCCAAACCTAAACCTAACTACAACCCTACTCCTTACCCTAACACGTACACTAATCTTAACCCCTACACTAACACTAACTCAACACCGCACACGTACTTTGACAATAAGACATTTCCGTATGCTCAGCTGTAACCTAAACCTTACCCGTTCACTAAACTTAACCCTACCCCTAACACTAACCATAACGCCAACCCTACCAATTACCCTAACCCGTACCCTAATCCTAACCTGTAAACCCACACTAACACCTGCCCTAAAACGTACACTGACCCTAACACTTTTCCGTAACCTCACCTGTACCCTACACCTTACCGTTCACTAACCCTAACCCTAGCCCTAAACCTAGACCAAAACCCAACCGTACACCTTACCCTAACCCGTATGCTAATCCTAAGCCATACACTGACACTGACACGTGTCCTAACACACACACTAACCCTAACACTTTTCTGTACCATCACCTGTACCCTAAACCTGACATTTCGCTAACCCTAACTCTAGCCATAAAGCTAACCCTAACCCCAACCGTAAACCTTACCCAAACCGTACCCTAATCCTAACCAGTATACTAATACTAAGCCATGTCCTGACACGTTCCCTGAGCCTAACACTTTTCCATACCCTCACCTGTACCCTAAACCTTACCCATTCGCTAACCCTAACCCTAGCCCTAGCCCTAGCCCTAACCTTAATCCCAACCCTACACATTACCCTAAACCGTACCCTAATCCTAAACCATACACTAACATTAACCCATGCCCTAACACGTACCCTGGCCCTAACACTTTTCCGTATCCTCTCCTGTACCCTAAATCTTACCGTTCGCTAACCCTAACCCCAGCCCTAAACATAACTCTAACACCAACCTCACAGTATACCCTAACCCGTACACTAAACTTAACCCGTACAAAAAAACTAACCCATGCCCTCACATGTATTTTGACAGTAACACGTTTCCGTACGCTCCCGTGTACCGTAAACCTTACCCATTCGCTAACCCTAACCCTAGCCCTAACCCTAACCATAACACCAACCCTACCCATTTACCTAACCTGTACCCTAATCCTTACCCGTACACTAACATTAATCCATGCCCTACGATGTACCCTGACCCTAATACTTTTCCATACCCACTGCTGTACCCTAAATCTTACCATTCGCTAACCCTAACCCTATGTCTAAACCTAACCCTAACCCCAACCCTACACCTAACCCTAGCACGTACCCTAATCCGAATCCGTACACAAACACTAACCTGTGCCCTAACATGAACCCTGACCCTAACTCGTTCCCATAAGCTCACCTGTACCCTAAATGTTACCTATTCGCTAACCCTAACCCCAACCCTACACCTAAACATAACCCCTACCCTACACCTTTCCCTAACCTATACCCTAATCCTAACCCGTACACTAACAATAACCTGTAGCCTAACACGTACCCTGAAGCTAACACTTTTCCGTATCCTCTCCATTACCCTAAATCTTACCGTTCGCTAAACATAGCCCTTTCCCTAAATATAACGCTAACACCAACCTTAAACCATACCCTAACCCATACACTAATCTTACCCCGTACACCAAAATTAAGAAATGCCCTCACATGTACTTTGACACTAACACGTTTCTGTATCCTCCTGTGTACCGTAAACATTACCTGTTCGCTAACACTAACCCTAGGTCTAAGCCTAACACTATCCACAACCCTACACAAAATCCTAACCCGTACCCTAATCCTAATCCGTACAATAACACTAACCTGTGCCCTAACACCAAGCCTGACCCTAACTCGTTTCCATATGCTTACCTGCACCCTGAATATTACCTATTCGCTAACCCTAACCCTAAACCTAAACCTAACCCTAACCCCAATCCTGCACCTCACCCTAATCCGTACTGTAATCCTAACCCGTACCCTAATACTAATCCGTGCCCTGACACATACATGGACCATAACACTTTTCTGTAACCTCACCTGTACCCTAAACCTTACATTTCGCCAACACTAACCCTAGCCCTAAAGCTAAATATAACTCCAACCCTACAACTTACCCTAACACGTACACTAATCTTAACCCGTACACTAACAGTGACCCATTGCCGCAAATGTATTTTGACCCTAAAACATTTCCGTACCCTCCCCTGTAACCTAAACCTTACCCGGTCGCTAACCCTAACCCTAGCTCTAAATCTAACCCTAACGCCAACCCTACATCTTACCCTAACCCATACCCTAATCCTAAACCATACACTAACACAAACCAGTGCCCTGAAACGTACCCTGACCCTAACACTTTTCCATGCCCTCACCTGCACGCTAAACCTAATCGTTAGGTAACCCTAACTGTAGACTTAAACGTAACCCTAACACCAACCCTACACCCTATTCTAACCCGTGACCTATATTTAACCCCTACACTAACACTAACCCATGCCCTCACAAGTACTTTGACACTAAAATGTCTCCATACACTCACATGTACCATAAGCCATAACCGTTCACTAAACCTATCCCTAACCCTAACGCCAACCCTAACCATTACCCTAACCCATACCCTAATCCTAACCATGCATTAACACTAACAGGTTTCCTAACACATAACCTGACCCAAACGCTTTTCCGTACCCTCAACTGTACCCTAAAACTTACCCGTTCACTAACCCTAAGCCTAGCCCTAACCCTAACCCTAACCCTAACCCTAAACCTAACCCTAACCCTAAAACTTACCCGTTAACTAACCGTAAGCCTAGCCCTAAACCTAAACCTAACCCGAACACCACACCTTACCCTAAACGGTACGCTAATCCTGACACGTACACTAACACTAACAGGTGTCCTAACACATACCCTGACTCTAAATGTTTTCCGTACCCTCACCTGTACCCTAAACCTTACTGCTTCACTAACCGTAAACCTAGCCCTAAACATAACGCTAACACCAACCCTACACCATACCCTAACCCGTACACTAATCTTGACCCGTACACCAAAATTATGCAATGCCATCACAGGTACTTTGACACTAACACGTTTCCGTACACTCATGTACCATAAAACTTACCTGTTCGCTAACTGTAACCCTAGCCCTAAACTTAACCCTAACGCCAACCCTACACATTACCCTAACCCGTACCCTAATCCTAACCCATACACTAACACTACATGTGCCCTAACAGGTACCCTGACCATAACAGTTTTCCGTACACTCACCCGTACCCTAAACCATACCGTTTGCTATCCTTAACCCTAGACCTAAACGTAAACCTAACCCCATCCCTAAAACTTACCCTAACGCGTATCCAGTCCTAACCAGTACACTAACACTAATCCGTGCCTTAACACTTACCCTGACCCTAACACTTTTCCATACCCACACCTGAACCCGAAACCTTACCATTCACTAACCCTAACCCTAGGTCTAAACCTAACCCTAAACCCAACCCCAACCCTACACCTAACCCTAACATGTACCCTAATCCTAATCCTTAAACTAACACTAACCTGTGCCCTAACACGAACCGTGACCCTAACGCGTTTCCATACGCTCCCCTGTACTCTAATGTTACCTATTCGCTAACCCTCACACTAGCCCTAAACCTAAACCTAACGCCAACCCTAAACCTTACCCTAACCCATACCCTAATCATAACCCATACACTAACACTAACTCGTGCCCTAACACCTACCCTAACCCTACACCTACCCCTAACCCTAACACTAACCCTAACACTAACCCTAAACTTTACCATTTGTTAACCATAACCCTAGCCCCAAACCTAAACCTAACTACAACCCTACTCCTTACCCTAACACGTACACTAATCTTAACCCCTACACTAACACTAACTCAACACCGCACACGTACTTTGACAATAAGACATTTCCGTATGCTCAGCTGTAACCTAAACCTTACCCGTTCACTAAACTTAACCCTACCCCTAACACTAACCATAACGCCAACCCTACCAATTACCCTAACCCGTACCCTAATCCTAACCTGTAAACCCACACTAACCCCAGCCCTAACACGTACCCTGACCCTAACACTTTTCCGTAACCTCACCTGTACCCTACACCTTACCGTTCGCTAACCCTAACCCTAGCCCTAAACCTAGACCAAAACCCAACCGTACACCTTACCCTAACCCGTATGCTAATCCTAAGCCATACACTGACACTGACACGTGTCCTAACACACACACTAACCCTAACACTTTTCTGTACCATCACCTGTACCCTAAACCTGACATTTCGCTAACCCTAACTCTAGCCATAAAGCTAACCCTAACCCCAACCGTAAACCTTACCCAAACCGTACCCTAATCCTAACCAGTATACTAATACTAAGCCATGTCCTGACACGTTCCCTGAGCCTAACACTTTTCCATACCCTCACCTGTACCCTAAACCTTACCCATTCGCTAACCCTAACCCTAGCCCTAGCCCTAGCCCTAACCTTAATCCCAACCCTACCCGTTACCCTAAACCGTACCCTAATCCTAAACCATACACTAACATTAACCCATGCCCTAACACGTACCCTGGCCCTAACACTTTTCCGTATCCTCTCCTGTACCCTAAATCTTACCGTTCGCTAACCCTAACCCTAGCCCTAAACATAACTCTAACACCAACCTCACAGTATACCCTAACCCGTACACTAAACTTAACCCGTACAAAAAAACTAACCCATGCCCTCACATGTACTTTGACAGTAACACGCTTCCGTACGCTCCCGTGTACCGTAAACATTACCCATTCGCTAACCCTAACCCTAGCCCTAACCCTAACCATAACACCCACCCTACCCATTTACCTAACCTGTACCCTAATCCTTACCCGTACACTAACATTAATCCATGCCCTACGATGTACCCTGACCCTAATACTTTTCCATACCCACTGCTGTACCCTAAATCTTACCATTCGCTAACCCTAACCCTATGTCTAAACCTAACACTAACCCCAACCCTACACCTAACCCTAGCACGTACCCTAATCCGAATCCGTACACTAACACTAACCTGTGCCCTAACATGAACCCTGACCCTAACTCGTTCCCATAAGCTCACCTGTACCCTAAATGTTACCTATTCGCTAACCCTAACCCCAACCCTACACCTAAACATAACCCCTACCCTACACCTTTCCCTAACCTATACCCTAATCCTAACCCGTACACTAACAATAACCTGTAGCCTAACACGTACCCTGAACCTAACACTTTTCCGTATCCTCTCCAGTACCCTAAATCTTACCGTTCGCTAAACATAGCCCTTTCCCTAAATATAACGCTAACACCAACCTTAAACCATACCCTAACCCATACACTAATCTTACCCCGTACACCAAAATTAAGAAATGCCCTCACATGTACATTGACACTAACACGTTTCCGTATCCTCCTGTGTACCGTAAACCTTACCTGTTCGCTAACACTAACCCTAGGTCTAAGCCTAACACTATCCACAACCCTACACAAAATCCTAACCCGTACCCTAATCCTAATCCGTACAATAACACTAACCTGTGCCCTAACACCAAGCCTGACCCTAACTCGTTTCCATATGCTTACCTGCACCCGGAATATTACCTATTCGTTAACCCTAACCCTAAACCTAAACCTAACCCTAACCCCAATCCTGCACCTTACCCTAATCCGTACTGTAATCCTAACCCGTACCCTAATACTAATCCGTGCCCTGACACATACATGGACCATAACACTTTTCTGTAACCTCACCTGTACCCTAAACCTTACATTTCGCCAACACTAACCCTAGCCCTAAAGCTAAATATAACTCCAACCCTACAACTTACCCTAACACGTACACTAATCTTAACCTGTACACTAACACTGACCCATTGCCGCAAATGTATTTTGACCCTAAAACATTTCCGTACCCTCCCCTGTAACCTAAACCTTACCCGGTCGCTAACCCTAACCCTAGCTCTAAATCTAACCCTAACGCCAACCCTACATCTTACCCTAACCCATACCCTAATCCTAAACCATACACTAACACAAACCAGTGCCCTGAAACGTACCCTGACCCTAACACTTTTCCATGCCCTCACCTGCACGCTAAACCTAATCGTTAGGTAACCCTAACTGTAGACTTAAACGTAACCCTAACACCAACCCTACACCTTATTCTAACCCGTGACCTATATTTAACCCCTACACTAACACTAACCCATGCCCTCACAAGTACTTTGACACTAAAATGTCTCCATACACTCACATGTACCATAAGCCATAACCGGTCACTAAACCTATCCCTAACCCTAACGCCAACCCTAACAATTACCCTAACCCATACCCTAATCCTAACCATGCATTAACACTAACAGGTTTCCTAACACATAACCTGACCCAAACGATTTTCCGTACCCTCAACTGTACCCTAAAACTTACCCGTTCACTAACCCTAAGCCTAGCCCTAACCCTAACCCTAACCCTATCCCTAACCCTAACCCTAACCCTAAAACTTACCCGTTAACTAACCGTAAGCCTAGCCCTAAACCTAAACCTAACCCCAACACCACACCTTACCCTAAATGGTACGCTAATCCTGACACGTACACTAACACTAACAGGTGTCCTAACACATACCCTGACTCTAAATGTTTTCCGTACCCTCACCTGTACCCTAAACCTTACTGCTTCACTAACCGTAAACCTAGCCCTAAACATAACGCTAACACCAACCCTACACCATACCCTAACCCGTACACTAATCTTGACCCGTACACCAAAATTATGCAATGCCATCACAGGTACTTTGACACTAACACGTTTCCGTACACTCATGTACCATAAAACTTACCTGTTCGCTAACTGTAACCCTAGCCCTAAACTTAACCCTAACGCCAACCCTACACATTACCCTAACCTGTACCCTAATCCTAACCCATACACTAACACTACATGTGCCCTAACAGGTACCCTGATCGTAACAGTTTTCCGTACACTCACCCGTACCCTAAACCATACCGTTTGCTATCCTTAACCCTAGACCTAAACGTAAACCTAACCCCATCCCTAAAACTTACCCTAACCCGTACCCAATCCTAACCAGTACACTAACACTAATCCGTGCCTTAACACTTACCCTGACACTAACACTTTTCCATACCCACACCTGAACCCTAAACCTTACCATTCACTAACCCTAACCCTAGGTCTAAACCTAACCCTAAACCCAACCCCAACCCTACACCTAACCCTAACATGTACCCTAATCCTAATCCTTAAACTAACACTAACCTGTGCCCTAACACGAACCCTGACCCTAACGCGTTTCCATACGCTCCCCTGTACTCTAATGTTACCTATTCGCTAACCCTCACACTAGCCCTAAACCTAAACCTAACCCCAACCCTAAACCTTACCCTAACCCATACCCTAATCATAACCCATACACTAACACTAACTCGTGCCCTAACCCCTACCCTAACCCTACACCTACCCCAAACCTAACACTAACCCTAACACTAACCCTAAACTTTACCATTTGTTAACCATAACCCTAGCCCCAAACCTAAACCTAACTACAACCCTACTCCTTACCCTAACACGTACACTAATCTTAACCCCTACACTAACACTAACTCAATACCGCACACGTACTTTGACAATAAGACATTTCCGTATGCTCAGCTGTAACCTAAACCTTACCCGTTCACTAAACATAACCCTACCCCTAACACTAACCATAACGCCAACCCTACCAATTACCCTAACCCGTACCCTAATCCTAACCTGTAAACCCACACTAACCCCTGCCCTAACACGTACCCTGACCCTAACACTTTTCCGTAACCTCACCTGTACCCTACTCCTTACCGTTCGCTAACCCTAACCCTAGCCCTAAACTTAGACCAAACCCCAACCGTACACCTTACCCTAACCCGTATGCTAATCCTAAGCCATACACTGACACTGACACGTGTCCTAACACACACACTAACCCTAACACTTTTCTGTACCATCACCTGTACCCTAAACCTGACATTTCGCTAACCCTAACCTTAGCCATAAAGCTAACCCTAACCCCAACCGTAAACCTAACCCAAACAGTACCCTAATCCTAACCAGTATACTAATACTAAGCCATGTCCTGACACGTTCCCTGAGCCTAACACTTTTCCATACCCTCACCTGTACCCTAAACCTTACCCATTCGCTAACCCTAACCCTAGCCCTAGCCCTAGCCCTAACCTTTTTCCCAACCCTACCCGTTACCCTAAACCGTACCCTAATCCTAACCCATACACTAACATTAACCCATGCCCTAACACGTACCCTGACCCTAACACTTTTCCGTATCCTCTCCTGTACCCTAAATCTTACCGTTCGCTAACCCTAACCCTAGCCCTAAACATAACTCTAACACCAACCTCACAGTATACCCTAAACCGTACACTAAACTTAACCTGTACAAAAAAACTAACCCATGCCCTCACATGTACTTTGACAGTAACACGTTTCCGTACGCTCCCGTGTACCGTAAACCTTACCCATTCGCTAACCCTAACCCTAGCCCTAACCCTAACCATAACACCAAGCCTACCCATTTACCTAACCTGTACCCTAATCCTTACCCGTACACTAACATTAATCCATGCCCTACGACGTACCCTGACCCTAATACTTTTCCATACCCACTGCTGTACCCTAAATCTTACCATTCGCTAACCCTAACCCTATGTCTAAACCTAACACTAACCCCAACCCTACACCTAACCCTAGCACGTACCCTAATCCGAATCCGTACACTAACACTAACCTGTGCCCTAACATGAACCCTGACCCTAACTCATTTCCATAAGCTCACCTGTACCCTAAATGTTACCTATTTGCTAACCCTAACCCCAACCCTACACCTAAACATAACCCCTACCCTACACCTTTCCCTAACCTATACCCTAATCCTAACCCGTACACTAACAATAACCTGTGGCCTAACACGTACCCTGAACCTAACACTTTTCCGTATCCTCTCCATTACCCTAAATCTTACCATTCGCTAAACATAGCCCTTTCCCTAAATATAACGCTAACACCAACCTTAAATCATACCCTAACCCATACACTAATCTTACACCGTACACCAAAATTAAGAAATGCCCTCACATGTACATTGACACTAACACGTTTCAGTATCCTCCTGTGTACCGTAAACCTTACCTGTTCGCTAACACTAACCCTAGGTCTAAGCCTAACACTATCCACAACCCTACACAAAATCCTAACCCGTACCCTAATCCTAATCCGTACAATAACACTAACCTGTGCCCTAACACCAAGCCTGACCCTAACTCGTTTCCATATGCTTACCTGCACCCTGAATATTACCTATTCGCTAACCCTAACCCTAAACCTAAACCTAACCCTAACCCCAATCCTGCACCTTACCCTAATCCGTACTGTAATCCTAACCCGTACCCTAATACTAATCCGTGCCCTGACACATACATGGACCATAACACTTTTCTGTAACCTCACCTGTACCCTAAACCTTACATTTCGCCAACACTAACCCTAGCCCTAAAGCTAAATATAACTCCAACCCTACAACTTACCCTAACACGTACACTAATCTTAACCCGTACACTAACACTGACCCATTGCCGCAAATGTATTTTGACCCTAAAACATTTCCGTACCCTCCCCTGTAACCTAAACCTTACCCGGTCGCTAACCCTAACCCTAGCTCTAAATCTAACCCTAACGCCAACCCTACATCTTACCCTAACCCATACCCTAATCCTAAACCATACACTAACACAAACCAGTGCCCTGAAACGTACCCTGACCCTAACACTTTTCCATGCCCTCACCTGCACGCTAAACCTAATCGTTAGAAAACCCTAACTGTAGACTTAAACGTAACCCTAACACCAACCCTACACCCTATTCTAACCCGTGACCTATATTTAACCCCTACACTAACACTAACCCATGCCCTCACACGTACTTTGACACTAAAATATCTCCATACACTCACATGTACCATAAGACTTAACCGTTCACTAAACCTATCCCTAACCCTAACGCCAACCCTAACCATTACCCTAACCCATACCCTAATCCTAACCATGCATTAACACTAACAGGTTTCCTAACACATAACCTGACCCAAACGCTTTTCCTCAACTGTACCCTAAAACTTACCCGTTCACTAACCCTAAGCCTAGCCCTAACCCTAACCCTATCCCTAACCCTAACCCTAACCCTAAAACTTACTCGTTAACTAACCGTAAGCCTAGCCCTAAACCTAAACCTAACCCCAACACCACACCTTACCCTAAACGGTACGCTAATCCTGACACGTACACTAACACTAACAGGTGTCCTAACACATACCCTGACTCTAAATGTTTTCCGTACCCTCACCTGTACCCTAAACCTTACTGCTTCACTAACCGTAAACCTAGCCCTAAACATAACGCTAACACCAACCCTACACCATACCCTAACCCGTACACTAATCTTGACCCGTACACCAAAATTATGCAATGCCATCACAGGTACCTTGACACTAACACGTTTCCGTACACTCATGTACCATAAGACTTACCTGTTCGCTAACTCTAACCCTAGCCCTAAACTTAACCCTAACGCCAACCCTACACATTACCCTAACCCGTACCCTAATCCTAACCCATACACTAACACTACATGTGCCCTAACAGGTACCCTGACCGTAACAGTTTTCCGTACACTCACCCGTACCCTAAACCATACCGTTTGCTATCCTTAACCCTAGACCTAAACGTAAACCTAACCCCATCCCTAAAACTTACCCTAACGCGTACCCAGTCCTAACCACTACACTAACACTAATCCGTGCCTTAACACTTACCCTGACCCTAACACTTTTCCATACCCACACCTGAACCCTAAACCTTACCATTCACTAACCCTAACCCTAGGTCTAAACCTAACCCTAAACCCAACCCCAACCCTACACCTAACCCTAACATGTACCCTAATCCTAATCCTTAAACTAACACTAAGCTGTGCCCTAACACGAACCCTGACCCTAACGCGTTTCCATACGCTCCCCTGTACTCTAATGTTACCTATTCGCTAACCCTCACACTAGCCCTAAACCTAAACCTAACCCCAACCCTAAACCTTACCCTAACCCATACCCTAATCATAACCCATACACTAACACTAACTCGTGCCCTAACCCCAACCCTAACCCTATACCTACCCCAACCCTAACACTAACCCTAACACTAACCCTAAACTTTACCATTTGTTAACCATAACCCTAGCCCCAAACCTAAACCTAACTACAACCCTACTCCTTACCCTAACATGTACACTAATCTTAACCCCTACACTAACACTAACTCAATACCGCACACGTACTTTGACAATAAGACATTTCCGTATGCTCAGCTGTAACCTAAACCTTACCCGTTCACTAAACTTAACCCTACCCCTAACACTAACCATAACGCCAACCCTACCAATTACCCTAACCCGTACCCGAATCCTAACCTGTAAACCCACACTAACCCCTGCCCTAACACGTACCCTGACCCTAACACTTTTCCGTAACCTCACCTGTACCCTACACCTTACCGTTCGCTAACCCTAACCCTAGCACTAAACCTAGACCAAAACCCAACCGTACACCTTACCCTAACCCGTATGCTAATCCTAAGCCATACACTGACACTGACACGTGTCCTAACACACACACTAACCCTAACACTTTTCTGTACCATCACCTGTACCCTAAACCTGACATTTCGCTAACCCTAACCCTAGCCATAAAGCTAACCCTAACCCCAACCGTAAACCTTACCCAAACCGTACCCTAATCCTAACCAGTATACTAATACTAAGCCATGTCCTGACACGTTCCCTGAGCCTAACACTTTTCCATACCCTCACCTGTACCCTAAACCTTACCCATTCGCTAACCCTAACCCTAGCCCTAGCCCTAGCCCTAACCTTAATCCCAACCCTACCCGTTACCCTAAACCGTACCCTAATCCTAACCCATACACTAACATTAACCCATGCCCTAACACGTACCCTGGCCCTAACACTTTTCCGTATCCTCTCCTGTACCCTAAATTTTACCGTTCGCTAACCCTAACCCTAGCCCTAAACATAACTCTAACACCAACCTCACAGTATACCCTAACCCGTACACTAAACTTAACCCGTACAAAAAAACTAACCCATGCCCTCACATGTACTTTGACAGTAACACGTTTCAGTACGCTCCCGTGTACCGTAAACCTTACCCATTCGCTAACCCTAACCCTAGCCCTAACCCTAACCATAACACCAACCCTACCCATTTACCTAACCTGTACCCTAATCCTTACCCGAACACTAACATTAATCCATGCCCTACGACGTACCCTGACCCTATAACTTTTCCATACCCACTGCTGTACCCTAAATCTTACCATTCGCTAACCCTAACCCTATGTCTAAACCTAACCCTAACCCCAACCCTACACCTAACCCTAGCACGTACCCTAATCCGAATCCGTACACTAACACTAACCTGTGCCCTAACATGAACCCTGACCCTAACTCGTTTCCATAAGCTCACCTGTACCCTAAATGTTACCTATTCGCTAACCCTAACCCCAACCCTACACCTAAACATAACCCCTACCCTACACCTTTCCCTAACCTATACCCTAATCCTAACCCATACACTAACAATAACCTGTGGACTTACACGTACCCTGAACCTAACACTTTTCCGTATCCTCTCCATTACCCTAAATCTTACCGTTCGCTAAACATAGCCCTTTCCCTAAACATAACGCTAACACCAACCTTAAACCATACCCTAACCCATACACTAATCTTACCCCGTACACCAAAATTAAGAAATGCCCTCACATGTACTTTGACACTAACACGTTTCCGTATCCTCCTGTGTACCGTAAACCTTACCTGTTCGCTAACACTAACCCTAGGTCTAAGCCTAACACTATCCACAACCGTACACAAAATCCTAACCCGTACCCTAATCCTAATCCGTACAATAACACTAACCTGTGCCCTAACACCAAGCCTGACCCTAACTCGTTTCCATATGCTTACCTGCACCCTGAATATTACCTATTCGCTAACCCTAACCCTAACCCTAAACCTAACCCTAACCCCAATCCTGCACCTTACCCTAATCCGTACTGTAATCCTAACCCGTACCCTAATACTAATCCGTGCCCTGACACATACATGGACCATAACACTTTTCTGTAACCTCACCTGTACCCTAAACCTTACATTTCGCCAACACTAACCCTAGCCCTAAAGCTACATCTAACTCCAACCCTACACCTTACCCTAACACGTACACTAATCTTAACCCGTACACTAACACTGACCCATTGCCGCAAATGTATTTTGACCCTAAAACATTTCCGTACCCTCCCCTGTAACCTAAACCTTACCCGGTCGCTAACCCTAACCCTAGCTATAAATCTAACACTAACGCCAACCCTACATCTTACCCTAACCCATACCCTAATCCTAAACCATACACTAACACAAACCAGTGCCCTGGAACGTACCCGGACCCTAACACTTTTCCATGCCCTCACCTGCACGCTAAACCTAATCGTTAGGTAACCCTAACTGTAGACTTAAACGTAACCCTAACACCAACCCTACACCCTATTCTAACCCGTGACCTATATTTAACCCCTACACTAACACTAACCCATGCCCTCACACATACTTTGACACTAAAATGTCTCCATACACTCACATGTACCATAAGCCTTAACCGTTCACTAAACCTATCCCTAACCCTAACGCCAACCCTAACCATTACCCTAACCCATACCCTAATCCTAACCATGCATTAACACTAACAAGTTTCCTAACACATAACCTGACCCAAACGCTTTTCCGTACCCTCAACTGTACCCTAAAACTTACCCGTTCACTAACCCTAAGCCTAGCCCTAACCCTAACCCTAACCCTAACCCTAACCCTAACCCTAACCCTAAAACTTACCCGTTAACTAACCGTAAGCCTAGCCCTAAACCTAAACCTAACCCCAACACCACACCTTACCGTAAACGGTACGCTAATCCTGACACGTACACTAACACTAACAGGTGTCCTAACACATACCCTGACTCTAAATGTTTTCCGTACCCTCACCTGTACCCTAAACCTTACTGCTTCACTAACCGTAAACCTAGCCCTAAACATAACGCTAACACCAACCCTACACCATACCCTAACCCATACACTAATCTTGACCCGTACACCAAAATTATGCAATGCCATCACAGGTACTTTGACACTAACACGTTTCCGTACACTCATGTACCATAAGACTTACCTGTTCGCTAACTCTAACCCTAGCCCTAAACTTAACCCTAACGCCAACCCTACACATTACCCTAACCCGTACCCTAATCCTAACCCATACACTAACACTACATGTGCCCTAACAGGTACCCTGACCGTAACAGTTTTCCATACACTCACCCGTACCCTAAACCATACCGTTTGCTATCCTTAACCCTAGACCTAAACGTAAACCTAACCCCATCCCTAAAACTTACCCTAACGCGTACCCAATCCTAACCAGTACACTAACACTAATCCGTGCCTTAACACTTACCCTGACCCTAACACTTTTCCATACCCACACCTGAACCCTAAACCTTACCATTCACTAACCCTAACCCTAGGTCTAAACCTAACCCTAAACCCAACCGCAACCCTACACCTAACCCTAACATGTACCCTAATCCTAATCCTTAAACTAACACTAACCTGTGCCCTAACACGAACCCTGACCCTAACGCGTTTCCATACGCTCCCCTGTACTCTAATGTTACCTATTTGCTAACCCTCACACTAGCCCTAAACCTAAACCTAACCCCAACCCTAAACCTTACCCTAACCCATACCCTAATCATAACCCATACACTAACACTAACTCGTGCCCTAACCCCAACCCTAACCCTATACCTACCCCAACCCTAACACTAACCCTAACACTAACCCTAAACTTTACCATTTGTTAACCATAACCCTAGCCCCAAACCTAAACCTAACTACAACCCTACTCCTTACCCTACCATGTACACTAATCTTAACCCCTACACTAACACTAACTCAATACCACACACGTACTTTGACAATAAGACATTTCCGTATGCTCAGCTGTAACCTAAACCTTACCCGTTCACTAAACTTAACCCTACCCCTAACACTAACCATAACGCCAACCCTACCAATTACCCTAACCCGTACCCTAATCCTAACCTGTAAACCCACACTAACCCCTGCCTTAACACGTACCCTGACCCTAACACTTTTCCGTAACCTCACCTCTACCCTACTCCTTACCGTTCGCTAACCCTAACCCTAGCCCTAAACCTAGACCAAACCCCAACCGTATACCTTACCCTAACCCGTATGCTAATCCTAAGCCATACACTGACACTGACACGTGTCCTAACACACACACTAACCCTAACACTTTTCTGTACCATCACCTGTACCCTAAACCTGACATTTCGCTAACCCTAACCCTAGCCATAAAGCTAACCCTAACCCCAACCGTAAACCTTACCCAAACAGTACCCTAATCCTAACCAGTATACTAATACTAAGCCATGTCCTGACACGTTCCCTGAGCCTAACACTTTTCCATACCCTCACCTGTACCCTAAACCTTACCCATTCGCTAACCCTAACCCTAGCCCTAGCCCTAGCCCTAACCTTAATCCCAACCCTACCCGTTACCCTAAACCGTACCCTAATCCTAACACATACACTAACATTAACCCATGCCCTAACACGTACCCTGACCCTAACACTTTTCCGTATCCTCTCCTGTACCCTAAATCTTACCGTTCGCTAACCCTAACCCTAGCCCTAAACATAACTCTAACACCAACCTCACAGTATACCCTAACCCGTACACTAAACTTAACCCGTACAAAAAAACTAACCCATGCCCTCACATGTACTTTGACAGTAACACGTTTCCGTACGCTCCCGTGTACCGTAAACCTTACCCATTCGCTAACCCTAACCCTAGCCCTAACCTTAACCATAACACCAACCCTACACATTTACCTAACCTGTACCCTAATCCTTACCCATACACTAACATTAATCCATGCCCTACGACGTACCCTGACCCTAATACTTTTCCATACCCACTGCTGTACCCTAAATCTTACCATTCGCTAACCCTAACCCTATGTCTAAACCTAACCCTAACCCAACCCTACACCTAACCCTAGCACGTACCCTAATCCGAATCCGTACACTAACACTAACCTGTGCCCTAACATGAACCCTGACCCTAACTCGTTTCCATAAGCTCACCTGTACCCTAAATGTTACCTATTCGCTAACCCTAACCCCAACCCTACACCTAAACATAACCCCTACCCTACACCTTTCCCTAACCTATACCCTAATCCTAACCCGTACACTAACAATAACCTGTGGCCTAACACTTACCCTGAACCTAACACTTTTCCGTATCCTCTCCATTACCCTAAATCTTACCGTTCGCTAAACATAGCCCTTTCCCTAAACATAACGCTAACACCAACCTTAAACCATACCCTAACCCATACACTAATCTTACCCCGTACACCAAAATTAAGAAATGCCCTCACATGTACTTTGACACTAACACGTTTCCGTATCCTCCCGTGTACCGTAAACCTTACCTGTTCGCTAACACTAACCCTAGGTCTAAGCGTAACACTATCCACAACCCTACACAAAATCCTAACCCGTACCCTAATCCTAATCCGTACAATAACACTAACCTGTGCCCTAACACCAAGCCTGACCCTAACTCGTTTCCATATGCTTACCTGCACCCTGAATATTACCTATTCGCTAACCCTAACCCTAACCCTAAACCTAACCCTAACCCCAATCCTGCACCTTACCCTAATCTGTACTGTAATCCTAACCCATACCCTAATACTAATCCGTGCCCTGACACATACATGGACCATAACACTTTTCTGTAACCTCACCTGTACCCTAATCCTTACATTTCGCCAACACTAACCCTAGCCCTAAAGCTAAATCTAACTCCAACCCTACACCTTACCCTAACACGTACACTAATCTTAACCCGTACACTAACACTGACCCATTGCCGCAAATGCATTTTGACCCTAAAATATTTCCGTACCCTCCCTTGTAACCTAAACCTTACCCGGTCACTAACCCTGACCCTAGCTCTAAATCTAACCCTAACGCCAACCCTACATCTTACCCTAACCCATACCCTAATCCTAAACCATACACTAACACAAACCAGTGCCCTGAAACGTACCCTGACCCTAACACTTTTCCATGCCCTCACCTGCACGCTAAACCTAATCGTTAGGTATCCCTAACTGTAGACTTAAACGTAACTCTAACACCAACCCTACACCCTATTCTAACCCGTGACCTATATTAAACCCCTACACTAACACTAACCCATGCCCTCACACGTATTTTGACACTAAAATGTCTCCATACACTCACATGTACCATAAGCCTTAATCGTTCACTAAACCTATCCCTAACCCTAACGCCAACCCTAACCATTACCCTAACCCATACCCTAATCCTAACCATGCATTAACACTAACAGGTTTCCTAACACATAACCTGACCCAAACGCTTTTCCGTACCCTCAACTGTACCCTAAAACTTACCCGTTCACTAACCCTAAGCCTAGCCCTAACCCTAACCCTAACCCTAACCCTAACCCTAACCCTAAAACTTACTCGTTAACTAACCGTAAGCCTAGCCCTAAACCTAAACCTAACCCCAACACCACACCTTACCCTAAACGGTACGCTAATCCTGACACGTACACTAACACTAACAGGTGTCCTAACACATACCCTGACTCTAAATGTTTTCCGTACCCTCACCTGTACCCTAAACCTTACTGCTTCACTAACCGTAAACCTAGCCCTAAACATAACGCTAACACCAACCCTACACCATACCCTAACCCGTACACTAATCTTGACCCGTACACCAAAATTATGCAATGCCATCACAGGTACCTTGACACTAACACGTTTCCGTACACTCATGTACCATAAGACTTACCTGTTCGCTAACTCTAACCCTAGCCCTAAACTTAACCCTAACGCCAACCCTACACATTACCCTAACCCGTACCCTAATCCTAACCCATACACTAACACTACATGTGCCCTAACAGGTACCCTGACCGTAACAGTTTTCCGTACACTCACCCGTACCCTAAACCATACCGTTTGCTATCCTTAACCCTAGACCTAAACGTAAACCTAACCCCATCCCTAAAACTTACCCTAACGCGTACCCAGTCCTAACCAGTACACTAACACTAATCCGTGCCTTAACACTTACCCTGACCCTAACACTTTTCCATACCCACACCTGAACCCTAAACCTTACCATTCACTAACCCTAACCCTAGGTCTAAACCTAACCCTAAACCCAACCCCAACCCTACACCTAACCCTAACATGTACCCTAATCCTAATCCTTAAACTAACACTAAGCTGTGCCCTAACACGAACCCTGACCCTAACGCGTTTCCATACGCTCCCCTGTACTCTAATGTTACCTATTCGCTAACCCTCACACTAGCCCTAAACCTAAACCTAACCCCAACCCTAAACCTTACCCTAACCCATACCCTAATCATAACCCATACACTAACACTAACTCGTGCCCTAACCCCAACCCTAACCCTATACCTACCCCAACCCTAACACTAACCCTAACACTAACCCTAAACTTTACCATTTGTTAACCATAACCCTAGCCCCAAACCTAAACCTAACTACAACCCTACTCCTTACCCTAACATGTACACTAATCTTAACCCCTACACTAACACTAACTCAATACCGCACACGTACTTTGACAATAAGACATTTCCGTATGCTCAGCTGTAACCTAAACCTTACCCGTTCACTAAACTTAACCCTACCCCTAACACTAACCATAACGCCAACCCTACCAATTACCCTAACCCGTACCCGAATCCTAACCTGTAAACCCACACTAACCCCTGCCCTAACACGTACCCTGACCCTAACACTTTTCCGTAACCTCACCTGTACCCTACACCTTACCGTTCGCTAACCCTAACCCTAGCACTAAACCTAGACCAAAACCCAACCGTACACCTTACCCTAACCCGTATGCTAATCCTAAGCCATACACTGACACTGACACGTGTCCTAACACACACACTAACCCTAACACTTTTCTGTACCATCACCTGTACCCTAAACCTGACATTTCGCTAACCCTAACCCTAGCCATAAAGCTAACCCTAACCCCAACCGTAAACCTTACCCAAACCGTACCCTAATCCTAACCAGTATACTAATACTAAGCCATGTCCTGACACGTTCCCTGAGCCTAACACTTTTCCATACCCTCACCTGTACCCTAAACCTTACCCATTCGCTAACCCTAACCCTAGCCCTAGCCCTAGCCCTAACCTTAATCCCAACCCTACCCGTTACCCTAAACCGTACCCTAATCCTAACCCATACACTAACATTAACCCATGCCCTAACACGTACCCTGGCCCTAACACTTTTCCGTATCCTCTCCTGTACCCTAAATTTTACCGTTCGCTAACCCTAACCCTAGCCCTAAACATAACTCTAACACCAACCTCACAGTATACCCTAACCCGTACACTAAACTTAACCCGTACAAAAAAACTAACCCATGCCCTCACATGTACTTTGACAGTAACACGTTTCAGTACGCTCCCGTGTACCGTAAACCTTACCCATTCGCTAACCCTAACCCTAGCCCTAACCCTAACCATAACACCAACCCTACCCATTTACCTAACCTGTACCCTAATCCTTACCCGAACACTAACATTAATCCATGCCCTACGACGTACCCTGACCCTATAACTTTTCCATACCCACTGCTGTACCCTAAATCTTACCATTCGCTAACCCTAACCCTATGTCTAAACCTAACCCTAACCCCAACCCTACACCTAACCCTAGCACGTACCCTAATCCGAATCCGTACACTAACACTAACCTGTGCCCTAACATGAACCCTGACCCTAACTCGTTTCCATAAGCTCACCTGTACCCTAAATGTTACCTATTCGCTAACCCTAACCCCAACCCTACACCTAAACATAACCCCTACCCTACACCTTTCCCTAACCTATACCCTAATCCTAACCCATACACTAACAATAACCTGTGGACTTACACGTACCCTGAACCTAACACTTTTCCGTATCCTCTCCATTACCCTAAATCTTACCGTTCGCTAAACATAGCCCTTTCCCTAAACATAACGCTAACACCAACCTTAAACCATACCCTAACCCATACACTAATCTTACCCCGTACACCAAAATTAAGAAATGCCCTCACATGTACTTTGACACTAACACGTTTCCGTATCCTCCTGTGTACCGTAAACCTTACCTGTTCGCTAACACTAACCCTAGGTCTAAGCCTAACACTATCCACAACCGTACACAAAATCCTAACCCGTACCCTAATCCTAATCCGTACAATAACACTAACCTGTGCCCTAACACCAAGCCTGACCCTAACTCGTTTCCATATGCTTACCTGCACCCTGAATATTACCTATTCGCTAACCCTAACCCTAACCCTAAACCTAACCCTAACCCCAATCCTGCACCTTACCCTAATCCGTACTGTAATCCTAACCCGTACCCTAATACTAATCCGTGCCCTGACACATACATGGACCATAACACTTTTCTGTAACCTCACCTGTACCCTAAACCTTACATTTCGCCAACACTAACCCTAGCCCTAAAGCTACATCTAACTCCAACCCTACACCTTACCCTAACACGTACACTAATCTTAACCCGTACACTAACACTGACCCATTGCCGCAAATGTATTTTGACCCTAAAACATTTCCGTACCCTCCCCTGTAACCTAAACCTTACCCGGTCGCTAACCCTAACCCTAGCTATAAATCTAACACTAACGCCAACCCTACATCTTACCCTAACCCATACCCTAATCCTAAACCATACACTAACACAAACCAGTGCCCTGGAACGTACCCGGACCCTAACACTTTTCCATGCCCTCACCTGCACGCTAAACCTAATCGTTAGGTAACCCTAACTGTAGACTTAAACGTAACCCTAACACCAACCCTACACCCTATTCTAACCCGTGACCTATATTTAACCCCTACACTAACACTAACCCATGCCCTCACACATACTTTGACACTAAAATGTCTCCATACACTCACATGTACCATAAGCCTTAACCGTTCACTAAACCTATCCCTAACCCTAACGCCAACCCTAACCATTACCCTAACCCATACCCTAATCCTAACCATGCATTAACACTAACAAGTTTCCTAACACATAACCTGACCCAAACGCTTTTCCGTACCCTCAACTGTACCCTAAAACTTACCCGTTCACTAACCCTAAGCCTAGCCCTAACCCTAACCCTAACCCTAACCCTAACCCTAACCCTAACCCTAAAACTTACCCGTTAACTAACCGTAAGCCTAGCCCTAAACCTAAACCTAACCCCAACACCACACCTTACCGTAAACGGTACGCTAATCCTGACACGTACACTAACACTAACAGGTGTCCTAACACATACCCTGACTCTAAATGTTTTCCGTACCCTCACCTGTACCCTAAACCTTACTGCTTCACTAACCGTAAACCTAGCCCTAAACATAACGCTAACACCAACCCTACACCATACCCTAACCCATACACTAATCTTGACCCGTACACCAAAATTATGCAATGCCATCACAGGTACTTTGACACTAACACGTTTCCGTACACTCATGTACCATAAGACTTACCTGTTCGCTAACTCTAACCCTAGCCCTAAACTTAACCCTAACGCCAACCCTACACATTACCCTAACCCGTACCCTAATCCTAACCCATACACTAACACTACATGTGCCCTAACAGGTACCCTGACCGTAACAGTTTTCCATACACTCACCCGTACCCTAAACCATACCGTTTGCTATCCTTAACCCTAGACCTAAACGTAAACCTAACCCCATCCCTAAAACTTACCCTAACGCGTACCCAATCCTAACCAGTACACTAACACTAATCCGTGCCTTAACACTTACCCTGACCCTAACACTTTTCCATACCCACACCTGAACCCTAAACCTTACCATTCACTAACCCTAACCCTAGGTCTAAACCTAACCCTAAACCCAACCGCAACCCTACACCTAACCCTAACATGTACCCTAATCCTAATCCTTAAACTAACACTAACCTGTGCCCTAACACGAACCCTGACCCTAACGCGTTTCCATACGCTCCCCTGTACTCTAATGTTACCTATTTGCTAACCCTCACACTAGCCCTAAACCTAAACCTAACCCCAACCCTAAACCTTACCCTAACCCATACCCTAATCATAACCCATACACTAACACTAACTCGTGCCCTAACCCCAACCCTAACCCTATACCTACCCCAACCCTAACACTAACCCTAACACTAACCCTAAACTTTACCATTTGTTAACCATAACCCTAGCCCCAAACCTAAACCTAACTACAACCCTACTCCTTACCCTACCATGTACACTAATCTTAACCCCTACACTAACACTAACTCAATACCACACACGTACTTTGACAATAAGACATTTCCGTATGCTCAGCTGTAACCTAAACCTTACCCGTTCACTAAACTTAACCCTACCCCTAACACTAACCATAACGCCAACCCTACCAATTACCCTAACCCGTACCCTAATCCTAACCTGTAAACCCACACTAACCCCTGCCTTAACACGTACCCTGACCCTAACACTTTTCCGTAACCTCACCTCTACCCTACTCCTTACCGTTCGCTAACCCTAACCCTAGCCCTAAACCTAGACCAAACCCCAACCGTATACCTTACCCTAACCCGTATGCTAATCCTAAGCCATACACTGACACTGACACGTGTCCTAACACACACACTAACCCTAACACTTTTCTGTACCATCACCTGTACCCTAAACCTGACATTTCGCTAACCCTAACCCTAGCCATAAAGCTAACCCTAACCCCAACCGTAAACCTTACCCAAACAGTACCCTAATCCTAACCAGTATACTAATACTAAGCCATGTCCTGACACGTTCCCTGAGCCTAACACTTTTCCATACCCTCACCTGTACCCTAAACCTTACCCATTCGCTAACCCTAACCCTAGCCCTAGCCCTAGCCCTAACCTTAATCCCAACCCTACCCGTTACCCTAAACCGTACCCTAATCCTAACACATACACTAACATTAACCCATGCCCTAACACGTACCCTGACCCTAACACTTTTCCGTATCCTCTCCTGTACCCTAAATCTTACCGTTCGCTAACCCTAACCCTAGCCCTAAACATAACTCTAACACCAACCTCACAGTATACCCTAACCCGTACACTAAACTTAACCCGTACAAAAAAACTAACCCATGCCCTCACATGTACTTTGACAGTAACACGTTTCCGTACGCTCCCGTGTACCGTAAACCTTACCCATTCGCTAACCCTAACCCTAGCCCTAACCTTAACCATAACACCAACCCTACACATTTACCTAACCTGTACCCTAATCCTTACCCATACACTAACATTAATCCATGCCCTACGACGTACCCTGACCCTAATACTTTTCCATACCCACTGCTGTACCCTAAATCTTACCATTCGCTAACCCTAACCCTATGTCTAAACCTAACCCTAACCCAACCCTACACCTAACCCTAGCACGTACCCTAATCCGAATCCGTACACTAACACTAACCTGTGCCCTAACATGAACCCTGACCCTAACTCGTTTCCATAAGCTCACCTGTACCCTAAATGTTACCTATTCGCTAACCCTAACCCCAACCCTACACCTAAACATAACCCCTACCCTACACCTTTCCCTAACCTATACCCTAATCCTAACCCGTACACTAACAATAACCTGTGGCCTAACACTTACCCTGAACCTAACACTTTTCCGTATCCTCTCCATTACCCTAAATCTTACCGTTCGCTAAACATAGCCCTTTCCCTAAACATAACGCTAACACCAACCTTAAACCATACCCTAACCCATACACTAATCTTACCCCGTACACCAAAATTAAGAAATGCCCTCACATGTACTTTGACACTAACACGTTTCCGTATCCTCCCGTGTACCGTAAACCTTACCTGTTCGCTAACACTAACCCTAGGTCTAAGCGTAACACTATCCACAACCCTACACAAAATCCTAACCCGTACCCTAATCCTAATCCGTACAATAACACTAACCTGTGCCCTAACACCAAGCCTGACCCTAACTCGTTTCCATATGCTTACCTGCACCCTGAATATTACCTATTCGCTAACCCTAACCCTAACCCTAAACCTAACCCTAACCCCAATCCTGCACCTTACCCTAATCTGTACTGTAATCCTAACCCATACCCTAATACTAATCCGTGCCCTGACACATACATGGACCATAACACTTTTCTGTAACCTCACCTGTACCCTAATCCTTACATTTCGCCAACACTAACCCTAGCCCTAAAGCTAAATCTAACTCCAACCCTACACCTTACCCTAACACGTACACTAATCTTAACCCGTACACTAACACTGACCCATTGCCGCAAATGCATTTTGACCCTAAAATATTTCCGTACCCTCCCTTGTAACCTAAACCTTACCCGGTCACTAACCCTAACCCTAGCTCTAAATCTAACCCTAACGCCAACCCTACATCTTACCCTAATCCATACCCTAATCCTAAACCATACACTAACACAAACCAGTGCCCTGAAACGTACCCTGACCCTAACACTTTTCCATGCCCTCACCTGCACGCTAAACCTAATCGTTAGGTATCCCTAACTGTAGACTTAAACGTAACTCTAACACCAACCCTACACCCTATTCTAACCCGTGACCTATATTAAACCCCTACACTAACACTAACCCATGCCCTCACACGTATTTTGACACTAAAATGTCTCCATACACTCACATGTACCATAAGCCTTAATCGTTCACTAAACCTATCCCTAACCCTAACGCCAACCCTAACCATTACCCTAACCCATACCCTAATCCTAACCATGCATTAACACTAACAGGTTTCCTAACACATAACCTGACCCAAACGCTTTTCCGTACCCTCAACTGTACCCTAAAACTTACCCGTTCACTAACCCTAAGCCTAGCCCTAACCCTAACCCTAACCCTAACCCTAACCCTAACCCTAAAACTTACCCGTTAACTAACCATAAGCCTAGCCCTAAACCTAAACCTAACCCCAACACCACACCTTACCCTAAACGGTATGCTAATCCTGACACGTACACTAACACTAATAGGTGTCCTAACACATACCCTGACTCTAAATGTTTTCCGTACCCTCACCTGTACCCTAAACCTTACTGCTTCACTAACCGTAAACCTAGCCCTAAACATAACGCTAACACCAACCCTACACCATACCCTAACCCGTACACTAATCTTGACCCGTACACCAAAATTATGCAATGCCATCACAGGTACTTTGAAACTAACACGTTTCCGTACACTCATGTACCATAAGACTTACCTGTTCGATAACTCTAACCCTAGCCCTAAACTTAACCCTAACGCCAACCCTACACATTACCCTAACCCGTACCCTAATCCTAACCCATACACTAACACTACATGTGCCCTAACAGGTACCCTGACCCTAACAGTTTTCCGTACACTCACCCGTACCCTAAACCATACCGTTTGCTATCCTTAACCCTAGACCTAAACGTAAACCTAACCCCATCCCTAAAACTTACCCTAACGTGTACCCAGTCCTAACCAGGACACTAACACTAATCCGTGCCTTAACACTTACCCTGACCCTAACACTTTTCCATACCCACACCTGAACCCTAAACCTTACCATTCACTAACCCTAACCCTAGGTCTAAACCAAAACCCTAAACCCAACCCCAACCCTACTCCTAACCCTAACATGTACCCTAATCCTAATCCTTAAACTAACACTAACCTGTGCCCTAACACGAACCCTGACCCTAACGCGTTTCCATACGCTCCCCTGTACTCTAATGTTACCTATTCGCTAACCCTCACACTAGCCCTAAACCTAAACCTAACCCCAACCCTAAACCTTACCCTAACCCATACCCTAATCATAACCCATACACTAACACTAACTCGTGCCCTAACACCTACCCTAAACCTACACCTACCCCTAACCCTAACACTAACCCTAACACTAACCCTAAACTTTACCATTTGTTAACCATAACCCTAGCCCCAAACCTAAACCTAACTACAACCCTACTCCTTACCCTAACACGTACACTAATCTTAACCCCTACACTAACACTAACTCAACACCGCACACGTACTTTGACAATAAGACATTTCCATATGCTCAGCTGTAACCTAAACCTTACCCGTTCACTAAACTTAACCCTACCCCTAACACTAACCATAACGCCAACCCTACCAATTACCCTAACCCGTACCCTAATCCTAACCTGTAAACCCACACTAACCCCTGCCCTAACACGTACCCTGACCCTAACACTTTTCCGTAACCTCACCTGTACCCTACACCTTACCGTTCGCTAACCCTAACCCTAGCCCTAAACCTAGACCAAACCCCAACCGTACACCTTACCCTAACCCGTATGCTAATCCTAAGCCATACACTGACACTGACACGTGTCCTAACACACACACTAACCCTAACACTTTTCTGTACCATCACCTGTACCCTAAACCTGACATTTCGCTAACCATAACCCTAGCCATAAAGCTAACCCTAACCCCAACCGTAAACCTTACCCAAACCGTACCCTAATCCTAACCAGTATACTAATACTAAGCCATGTCCTGACACGTTCCCTGAGCCTAACACTTTTCCATACCCTCACCTGTACCCTAAACCTTACCCATTCTCTAACCCTAACCCTAGACCTAGCCCTAGCCCTAACCTTAATCCCAACCCTACCCGTTACCCTAAACCGTACCCTAATCCTAACCCATACACTAACATTAACCCATGCCCTAACACGTACCCTGGCCCTAACACTTTTCCGTATCCTCTCCTGTACCCTAAATCTTACCGTTCGCTAACCCTAACCCTAGCCCTAAACATAACTCTAACACCAACCTCACAGTATACCCTAACCCGTACACTAAACTTAACCCGTACAAAAAAACTAACCCATGCCCTCACATGTACTTTGACAGTAACACGTTTCCGTACGCTCCCGTGTACCGTAAACCTTACCCATTCGCTAACCCTAACCCTAGCCCTAACCCTAACCATAACACCAACCCTACCTATTTACCTAACCTGTACCCTAATCCTTAACCGTACACTAACATTAATCCATGCCCTACGACGTACCCTGACCCTAATACTTTTCCATACCCACTGCTGTACCCTAAATCTTACCATTCGCTAACCCTAACCCTATGTCTAAACCTAACCCTAACCCCAACCCTACACCTAACCCTAGCACGTACCCTAATCCGAATCCGTACACTAACACTAACCTGTGCCCTAACATGAACCCTGACCCTAACTCGTTTCCATAAGCTCACCTGTACCCTAAATGTTACCTATTCGCTAACCCTAACCCCAACCCTACACCTAAACATAACCCCTACCCTACACCTTTCCCTAACCTATACCCTAATCCTAACCCGTACACTAACAATAACCTGTGGCCTAACACGTACCCTGAACCTAACACTTTTCCGTATCCTCTCCATTACCCTAAATCTTACCGTTCGCTAAACATAGCCCTTTCCCTAAACATAACGCTAACACCAACCTTAAACCATACCCTAACCCATACACTAATCTTACCCCGTACACCAAAATTAAGAAATGCCCTCACATGTACTTTGACACTAACACGTTTCCGTATCCTCCTGTGTACCGTAAACCTTACCTGTTCGCTAACACTAACCCTAGGTCTAAGCGTAACACTATCCACAACCCTACACAAAATCCTAACCCGTACCCTAATCCTAATCCGTACAATAACACTAACCTGTGCCCTAACACCAAGCCTGACCCTAACTCGTTTCCATATGCTTACCTGCACCCTGAATATTACCTATTCGCTAACCCTAACCCTAACCCTAAACCTAACCCTAACCCCAATCCTGCACCTTACCCTAATCTGTACTGTAATCCTAACCCATACCCTAATACTAATCCGTGCCCTGACACATACATGGACCATAACACTTTTCTGTAACCTCACCTGTACCCTAAACCTTACATTTCGCCAACACTAACCCTAGCCCTAAAGCTAAATCTAACTCCAACCCTACACCTTACCCTAACACGTACACTAATCTTAACCCGTACACTAACACTGACCCATTGCCGCAAATGTATTTTGACCCTAAAATATTTCCGTACCCTCCCCTGTAACCTAAACCTTACCCGGTCACTAACCCTAACCCTAGCTCTAAATCTAACCCTAACGCCAACCCTACATCTTACCCTAACCCATACCCTAATCCTAAACCATACACTAACACAAACCAGTGCCCTGAAACGTACCCTGACCCTAACACTTTTCCATGCCCTCACCTGCACGCTAAACCTAATCGTTAGGTAACCCTAACTGTAGACTTAAACGTAACCCTAACACCAACCCTACACCCTATTCTAACCCGTGACCTATATTAAACCCCTACACTAACACTAACCCATGCCCTCACACGTACTTTGACACTAAAATGTCTCCATACACTCACATGTACCATAAGCCTTAACCGTTCACTAAACCTATCCCTAACCCTAACGCCAACCCTAACCATTACCCTAACCCATACCCTAATCCTAACCATGCATTAACACTAAAAGGTTTCCTAACACATAACCTGACCCAAACGCTTTTCCGTACCCTCAACTGTACCCTAAAACTTACCCGTTCACTAACCCTAAGCCTAGCCCTAACCCTAACCCTAACCCTAACCCTAACCCTAACCCTAACCCTAAAACTTACCCGTTAACTAACCGTAAGCCTAGCCCTAAACCTAAACCTAACCCCAACACCACACCTTACCCTAAGCGGTATGCTAATCCTGACACGTACACTAACACTAACAGGTGTCCTAACACATACCCTGACTCTAAATGTTTTCCGTACCCTCACCTGTACCCTAAACCTTACTGCTTCACTAACCGTAAACCTAGCCCTAAACATAACGCTAACACCAACCCTACACCATACCCTAACCCGTACACTAATCTTGACCTGTACACCAAAATTTTGCAATGCCATCACAGGTACTTTGACACTAACACGTTTCCATACACTCATGTACCATAAGACTTACCTGTTCGCTAACTCTAACCCTAGCCCTAAACTTAACCCTAACGCCAACCCTACACATTACCCTAACCCGTACCCTAATCCTAACCCATACACTAACACTACATGTGCCCTAACAGGTACCCTGACCGTAACAGTTTTCCATACACTCACCCGTACCCTAAACCATACCGTTTGCTATCCTTAACCATAGACCTAAACGTAAACCTAACCCCATCCCTAAAACTTACCCTAACGCGTACCCAATCCTTACCAGTACACTAACACTAATCCGTGCCTTAACACTTACCCTGACCCTAACACTTTTCCATACCCAGACCTGAACCCTAAACCTTACCATTCAGTAACCCTAACCCTAGGTCTAAACCTAACCCTAAACCCAACCCCAACCCTACACCTAACCCTAACATGTACCCTAATCCTAATCCTTAAACTAACACTAAGCTGTGCCCTAACACGAACCCTGACCCTAACGCGTTTCCATACGCTCCCCTGTACTCTAATGTTACCTATTTGCTAACCCTCACACTAGCCCTAAACCTAAACCTAACCCCAACCCTAAACCTTACCCTAACCCATACCCTAATCATAACCCATACACTAACACTAACTCGTGCCCTAACCCCAACCCTAACCCTATACCTACCCCAACCCTAACACTAACCCTAACACTAACCCTAAACTTTACCATTTGTTAACCATAACCCTAGCCCCAAACCTAAACCTAACTACAACCCTACTCCTTACCCTAACACGTACACTAATCTTAACCCCTACACTAACACTAACTCAATACCGCACACGTACTTTGACAATAAGACATTTCCGTATGCTCAGCTGTAACCTAAACCTTACCCGTTCACTAAACTTAACCCTACCCCTAACACTAACCATAACGCCAACCCTACCAATTACCCTAACCCGTACCCTAATCCTAACCTGTAAACCCACACTAACCCCTGCCCTAACACGTACCCTGACCCTAACACTTTTCCGTAACCTCACCTCTACCCTACTCCTTACCGTTCGCTAACCCTAACCCTAGCCCTAAACCTAGACCAAACCCCAACCGTATACCTTACCCTAACCCGTATGCTAATCCTAAGCCATACACTGACACTGACACGTGTCCTAACACACACACTAACCCTAACACTTTTCTGTACCATCACCTGTACCCTAAACCTGACATTTCGCTAACCCTAACCCTAGCCATAAAGCTAACCCTAACCCCAACCGTAAACCTTACCCAAACAGTACCCTAATCCTAACCAGTATACTAATACTAAGCCATGTCCTGACACGTTCCCTGAGCCTAACACTTTTCCATACCCTCACCTGTACCCTAAACCTTACCCATTCGCTAACCCTAACCCTAGCCCTAGCCCTAGCCCTAACCTTAATCCCAACCCTACCCGTTACCCTAAACCGTACCCTAATCCTAACCCATACACTAACATTAACCCATGCCCTAACACGTACCCTGACCCTAAAATTTTTCCGTATCCTCTCCTGTACCCTAAATCTTACCGTTCGCTAACCCTAACCCTAGCCCTAAACATAACTCTAACACCAACCTCACAGTATACCCTAACCCGTACACTAAACTTAACCCGTACAAAAAAACTAACCCATGCCCTCACATGTACTTTGACAGTAACACGTTTCCGTACGCTCCCGTGTACCGTAAACCTTACCCATTCGCTAACCCTAACCCTAGCCCTAACCCTAACCATAACACCAACCCTACCTATTTACCTAACCTGTACCCTAATCCTTAACCGTACACTAACATTAATCCATGCCCTACGACGTACCCTGACCCTAATACTTTTCCATACCCACTGCTGTACCCTAAATCTTACCATTCGCTAACCCTAACCCTATGTCTAAACCTAACCCTAACCCCAACCCTACACCTAACCCTAGCACGTACCCTAATCCGAATCCGTACACTAACACTAACCTGTGCCCTAACATGAACCCTGACCCTAACTCGTTTCCATAAGCTCACCTGTACCCTAAATGTTACCTATTCGCTAACCCTAACCCCAACCCTACACCTAAACATAACCCCTACCCTACACCTTTCCCTAACCTATACCCTAATCCTAACCCGTACACTAACAATAACCTGTGGCCTAACACGTACCCTGAACCTAACACTTTTCCGTATCCTCTCCATTACCCTAAATCTTACCGTTCGCTAAACATAGCCCTTTCCCTAAACATAACGCTAACACCAACCTTAAACCATACCCTAACCCATACACTAATCTTACCCCGTACACCAAAATTAAGAAATGCCCTCACATGTACTTTGACACTAACACGTTTCCGTATCCTCCTGTGTACCGTAAACCTTACCTGTTCGCTAACACTAACCCTAGGTCTAAGCCTAACACTATCCACAACCCTACACAAAATCCTAACCCGTACCCTAATCCTAATCCGTACAATAACACTAACCTGTGCCCTAACACCAAGCCTGACCCTAACTCGTTTCCATATGCTTACCTGCACCCTGAATATTACCTATTCGCTAACCCTAACCCTAACCCTAAACCTAACCCTAACCCAATCCTGCACCTTACCCTAATCTGTACTGTAATCCTAACCCATACCCTAATACTAATCCGTGCCCTGACACATACATGGACCATAACACTTTTCTGTAACCTCACCTGTACCCTAAACCTTACATTTCGCCAACACTAACCCTAGCCCTAAAGCTAAATCTAACTCCAAACCTACACCTTACCCTAACACGTACACTAATCTTAACCCGTACACTAACACTGACCCATTGCCGCAAATGTATTTTGACCCTAAAATATTTCCGTACCCTCCCCTGTAACCTAAACCTTACCCGGTCACTAACCCTAACCCTAGCTCTAAATCTAACCCTAACGCCAACCCTACATCTTACCCTAACCCATACCCTAATCCTAAACCATACACTAACACAAACCAGTGCCCTGAAACGTACCCTGACCCTAACACTTTTCCATGCCCTCACCTGCACGCTAAACCTAATCGTTAGGTAACCCTAACTGTAGACTTAAACGTAACCCTAACACCAACCCTACACCCTATTCTAACCCGTGACCTATATTAAACCCCTACACTAACACTAACCCATGCCCTCACACGTACTTTGACACTAAAATGTCTCCATACACTCACATGTACCATAAGCCTTAACCGTTCACTAAACCTATCCCTAACCCTAACGCCAACCCTAACCATTACCCTAACCCATACCCTAATCCTAACCATGCATTAACACTAAAAGGTTTCCTAACACATAACCTGACCCAAATGCTTTTCCGTACCCTCAAATGTACCCTAAAACTTACCCGTTCACTAACCCTAAGCCTAGACCTAACCCTAACCCTAAACCTAACCCTAACCCTAACCCTAACCCTAAAACTTACCCGTTAACTAACCGTAAGCCTAGCCCTAAACCTAAACCTAACCCCAACACCACACCTTACCCTAAGCGGTATGCTAATCCTGACACGTACACTAACACTAACAGGTGTCCTAACACATACCCTGACTCTAAATGTTTTCCGTACCCTCACCTGTACCCTAAACCTTACTGCTTCACTAACCGTAAACCTAGCCCTAAACATAACGCTAACACCAACCCTACACCATACCCTAACCCGTACACTAATCTTGACCCGTACACTAAAATTATGCAATGCCATCACAGGTACTTTGACACTAACACGTTTCCATACACTCATGTACCATAAGACTTACCTGTTCGCTAACTCTAACCCTAGCCCTAAACTTAACCCTAACGCCAACCCTACACATTACCCTAACCCGTACCCTAATCCTAACCCATACACTAACACTACATGTGCCCTAACAGGTACCCTGACCGTAACAGTTTTCCATACACTCACCCGTACCCTAAACCATACCGTTTGCTATCCTTAACCATAGACCTAAACGTAAACCTAACCCCATCCCTAAAACTTACCCTAACGCGTACCCAATCCTTACCAGTACACTAACACTAATCCGTGCCTTAACACTTACCCTGACCCTAACACTTTTCCATACCCACACTTGAACCCTAAACCTTACCATTCAGTAACCCTAACCTTAGGTCTAAACCTAACCCTAAACCCAACCCCAACCCTACACCTAACCCTAACATGTACCCTAATCCTAATCCTTAAACTAACACTAAGCTGTGCCCTAACACGAACCCTGACCCTAACGCGTTTCCATACGCTCCCCTGTACTCTAATGTTACCTATTTGCTAACCCTCACACTAGCCCTAAACCTAAACCTAACCCCAACCCTAAACCTTACCCTAACCCATACCCTAATCATAACCCATACACTAACACTAACTCGTGCCCTAACCCCAACCCTAACCCTATACCTACCCCAACCCTAACACTAACCCTAACACTAACCCTAAACTTTACCATTTGTTAACCATAACCCTAGCCCCAAACCTAAACCTAACTACAACCCTACTCCTTACCCTAACACGTACACTAATCTTAACCCCTACACTAACACTAACTCAATACCGCACACGTACTTTGACAATAAGACATTTCCGTATGCTCAGCTGTAACCTAAACCTTACCCGTTCACTAAACTTAACCCTACCCCTAACACTAACCATAACGCCAACCCTACCAATTACCCTAACCCGTACCCTAATCCTAACCTGTAAACCCACACTAACCCCTGCCCTAACACGTACCCTGACCCTAACACTTTTCCGTAACCTCACCTCTACCCTACTCCTTACCGTTCGCTAACCCTAACCCTAGCCCTAAACCTAGACCAAACCCCAACCGTATACCTTACCCTAACCCGTATGCTAATCCTAAGCCATACACTGACACTGACACGTGTCCTAACACACACACTAACCCTAACACTTTTCTGTACCATCACCTGTACCCTAAACCTGACATTTCGCTAACCCTAACCCTAGCCATAAAGCTAACCCTAACCCCAACTGTAAACCTTACCCAAACAGTACCCTAATCCTAACCAGTATACTAATACTAAGCCATGTCCTGACACGTTCCCTGAGCCTAACACTTTTCCATACCCTCACCTGTACCCTAAACCTTACCCATTCGCTAACCCTAACCCTAGCCCTAGCCCTAGCCCTAACCTTAATCCCAACCCTACCCGTTATCCTAAACCGTACCCTAATCCTAACCCATACACTAACATTAACCCATGCCCTAACACGTACCCTGACCCTAAAATTTTTCCGTATCCTCTCCTGTACCCTAAATCTTACCGTTCGCTAACCCTAACCCTAGCCCTAAACATAACTCTAACACCAACCTCACAGTATACCCTAACCCGTACACTAAACTTAACCCGTACAAAAAAACTAACCCATGCCCTCACATGTACTTTGACAGTAACACGTTTCCGTACGCTCCCGTGTACCGTAAACCTTACCCATTCGCTAACCCTAACCCTAGCCCTAACCTTAACCATAACACCAACCCTACACATTTACCTAACCTGTACCCTAATCCTTACCCGTACACTAACATTAATCCATGCCCTACGACGTACCCTGACCCTAATACTTTTCCATACCCACTGCTGTACCCTAAATCTTACCATTCGCTAACCCTAACCCTATGTCTAAACCTAATCCTAACCCCAACCCTACACCTAACCCTAGCACGTACCCTAATCCGAATCCGTACACTAACACTAACCTGTGCCCTAACATGAACCCTGACCCTAACTCGTTTCCATAAGCTCACCTGTACCCTAAATGTTACCTATTCGCTAACCCTAACCCCAACCCTACACCTAAACATAACCCCTACCCTACACCTTTCCCTAACCTATACCCTAATCCTAACCCGTACACTAACAATAACCTGTGGCCTAACACGTACCCTGAACCTAACACTTTTCCGTATGCTCTCCATTACCCTAAATCTTACCGTTCACTAAACATAGCCCTTTCCCTAAACATAACGCTAACACCAACCTTAAACCATACCCTAACCCATACACTAATCTTACCCCGTACACCCAAATTAAGAAATGCCCTCACATGTACTTTGACACTAACACGTTTCCGTATCCTCCTGTGTACCGTAAACCTTACCTGTTCGCTAACACTAACCCTAGGTCTAAGCGTAACACTATCCACAACCCTACACAAAATCCTAACCCGTACCCTAATCCTAATCCGTACAATAACACTAACCTGTGCCCTAACACCAAGCCTGACCCTAACTCGTTTCCATATGCTTACCTGCACCCTGAATATTACCTATTCGCTAACCCTAACCCTAACCCTAAACCTAACCCTAACCCCAATCCTGCACCTTACCCTAATCCGTACTGTAATCCTAACCCATACCCTAATACTAATCCGTGCCCTGACACATACATGGACCATAACACTTTTCTGTAACCTCACCTGTACCCTAAACCTTACATTTCGCCAACACTAACCCTAGCCCTAAAGCTAAATCTAACTCCAACCCTACACCTTACCCTAACACGTACACTAATCTTAACCCGTACACTAACACTGACCCATTGCCGCAAATGTATTTTGACCCTAAAACATTTCCGTACCCTCCCCTGTAACCTAAACCTTACCCGGTCGCTAACCCTAACCCTAGCTCTAAATCTAACCCTAACGCCAACCCTACATCTTACCCTAACCCATACCCTAATCCTAAACCATACACTAACACAAACCAGTGCCCTGAAACGTACCCTGACCTTAACACTTTTCCATGCCCTCACCTGCAAGCTAAACCTAATCGTAAGGTAACCCTAACTGTAGACTTAAACGTAACCCTAACACCAACCCTACACCCTATTCTAACCCGTGACCTATATTTAACCCCTACACTAATACTAACCCATGCCCTCACACGTACTTTGACACTAAAATGTCTCCATACACTCACATGTACCATAAGCCTTAACCGTTCACTAAACCTATCCCTAACCCTAACGCCAACCCTAACCATTACCCTAACCCATACCCTAATCCTAACCATGCATTAACACTAACAGGTTTCCTAACACATAACCTGACCCAAACGCTTTTCCGTACCCTCAACTGTACCCTAAAACTTACCCGTTCACTAACCCTAAGCCTAGCCCTAACCCTAACCCTAACCCTAACCCTAACCGTAACCCTAAAACTTACCCATTAACTAACCGTAAGCCTAGCCCTAAACCTAAACCTAACCCCAACACCACACCTTACCCTAAACGGTATGCTAATCCTGACACGTACACTAAGACTAACAGGTGTCCTAACACATACCCTGACTCTAAATGTTTTCCGTACCCTCACCTGTACCCTAAACCTTACTGCTTCACTAACCGTAAACCTAGCCCTAAACATAATGCTAACACCAACCCTACACCATACCCTAACCCGTACACTAATCTTGACCCGTACACCAAAATTATGCAATGCCATCACAGGTACTTTGAAACTAACACGTTTCCGTACACTCATGTACCATAAGACTTACCTGTTCGCTAACTCTAACCCTAGCCCTAAACTTAACCCTAACGCCAACCCTACACATTACCCTAACCCGTAACCTAATCCTAACCCATACACTAACACTACATGTGCCCTAACAGGTACCCTGACCCTAACAGTTTTCCGTACACTCACCCGTACCGTAAACCATACCGTTTGCTATCCTTAACCCTAGACCTAAACGTAAACCTAACCCCATCCCTAAAACTTACCCTAACGTGTACCCAGTCCTAACCAGTACACTAACACTAATCCGTGCCTTAACACTTACCCTGACCCTAACACTTTTCCATACCCACACCTGAACCCTAAACCTTACCATTCACTAACCCTAACCCTAGGTCTAAACCAAAACCCTAAACCCAACCCCAACCCTACACCTAACCCTAACATGTACCCTAATCCTAATCCTTAAACTAACACTAACCTGTGCCCTAACACGAACCCTGACCCTAACGCGTTTCCATACGCTCCCCTGTACTCTAATGTTACCTATTCGCTAACCCTCACACTAGCCCTAAACCTAAACCTAACCACAACCCTAAACCTTACCCTAACCCATACCCTAATCATAACCCATACACTAACACTAACTCGTGCCCTAACACTTACCCTAACCCTACACCTACCCCTAACCCTAACACTAACCCTAACACTAACCCTAAACTTTACCATTTGTTAACCATAACCCTAGCCCCAAACCTAAACCTAACTACAACCCTACTCCTTACCCTAACACGTACACTAATCTTAACCCCTACACTAACACTAACTCAACACCGCACACGTACTTTGACAATAAGACATTTCCGTATGCTCAGCTGTAACCTAAACCTTACCCGTTCACTAAACTTAACCCTACCCCTAACACTAACCATAACGCCAACCCTACCAATTACCCTAACCCGTACCCTAATCCTAACCTGTAAACCCACACTAACCCCTGCCCTAACACGTACCCTGACCCTAACACTTTTCCGTAACCTCACCTGTACCCTACACCTTACCGTTCGCTAACCCTAACCTTAGCCCTAAACCTAGACCAAACCCCAACCGTACACCTTACCCTAACCCGTATGCTAATCCTAAGCCATACACTGACACTGACACGTGTCCTAACACACACACTAACCCTAACACTTTTCTGTACCATCACCTGTACCCTAAACCTGACATTTCGCTAACCCTAACCCTAGCCATAAAGCTAACCCTAACCCCAACCGTAAACCTTACCCAAACCGTACCCTAATCCTAACCAGTATACTAATACTAATCCATGTCCTGACACGTTCCCTGAGCCTAACACTTTTCCATACCCTCACCTGTACCCTAAACCTTACCCATTCGCTAACCCTAACCCTAGCCCTAGCCCTAGCCCTAACCTTAATCCCAACCCTACCCGTTACCCTAAACCGTACCCTAATCCTAACCCATACACTAACATTAGCCCATGCCCTAACACGTACCCTGGCCCTAACACTTTTCCGTATCCTCTCCTGTACCCTAAATCTTACCGTTCGCTAACCCTAACCCTAGCCCTAAACATAACTCTAACACCAACCTCACAGTATACCCTAACCCGTACACTAAACTTAACCCGTACAAAAAAACTAACCCATGCCCTCACATGTACTTTGACAGTAACACGTTTCCGTACGCTCCCGTGTACCGTAAACCTTACCCATTCGCTAACCCTAACCCTAGCCCTAACCCTAACCATAACACCAACCCTACCTATTTACCTAACCTGTACCCTAATCCTTAACCGTACACTAACATTAATCCATGCCCTACGACGTACCCTGACCCTAATACTTTTCCATACCCACTGCTGTACCCTAAATCTTACCATTCGCTAACCCTAACCCTATGTCTAAACCTAACCCTAACCCCAACCCTACACCTAACCCTAGCACGTACCCTAATCCGAATCCGTACACTAACACTAACCTGTGCCCTAACATGAACCCTGACCCTAACTCGTTTCCATAAGCTCACCTGTACCCTAAATGTTACCTATTCGCTAACCCTAACCCCAACCCTACACCTAAACATAACCCCTACCCTACACCTTTCCCTAACCTATACCCTAATCCTAACCCGTACACTAACAATAACCTGTGGCCTAACACGTACCCTGAACCTAACACTTTTCCGTATCCTCTCCATTACCCTAAATCTTACCGTTCGCTAAACATAGCCCTTTCCCTAAACATAACGCTAACACCAACCTTAAACCATACCCTAACCCATACACTAATCTTACCCCGTACACCAAAATTAAGAAATGCCCTCACATGTACTTTGACACTAACACGTTTCCGTATCCTCCTGTGTACCGTAAACCTTACCTGTTCGCTAACACTAACCCTAGGTCTAAGCCTAACACTATCCACAACCCTACACAAAATCCTAACCCGTACCCTAATCCTAATCCGTACAATAACACTAACCTGTGCCCTAACACCAAGCCTGACCCTAACTCGTTTCCATATGCTTACCTGCACCCTGAATATTACCTATTCGCTAACCCTAACCCTAACCCTAAACCTAGCCCTAACCCCAATCCTGCACCTTACCCTAATCTGTACTGTAATCCTAACCCATACCCTAATACTAATCCGTGCCCTGACACATACATGGACCATAACACTTTTCTGTAACCTCACCTGTACCCTAAACCTTACATTTCGCCAACACTAACCCTAGCCCTAAAGCTAAATCTAACTCCAAACCTACACCTTACCCTAACACGTACACTAATCTTAACCCGTACACTAACACTGACCCATTGCCGCAAATGTATTTTGACCCTAAAATATTTCCGTACCCTCCCCTGTAACCTAAACCTTACCCGGTCACTAACCCTAACCCTAGCTCTAAATCTAACCCTAACGCCAACCCTACATCTTACCCTAACCCATACCCTAATCCTAAACCATACACTAACACAAACCAGTGCCCTGAAACGTACCCTGACCCTAACACTTTTCCATGCCCTCACCTGCACGCTAAACCTAATCGTTAGGTAACCCTAACTGTAGACTTAAACGTAACCCTAACACCAACCCTACACCCTATTCTAACCCGTGACCTATATTAAACCCCTACACTAACACTAACCCATGCCCTCACACGTACTTTGACACTAAAATGTCTCCATACACTCACATGTACCATAAGCCTTAACCGTTCACTAAACCTATCCCTAACCCTAACGCCAACCCTAACCATTACCCTAACCCATACCCTAATCCTAACCATGCATTAACACTAAAAGGTTTCCTAACACATAACCTGACCCAAACGCTTTTCCGTACCCTCAACTGTACCCTAAAACTTACCCGTTCACTAACACTAAGCCTAGCCCTAACCCCTAACCCTAACCCTAACCCTAACCCTAACCCTAACCCTAAAACTTACCCGTTAACTAACCGTAAGCCTAGCCCTAAACCTAAACCTAACCCCAACACCACACCTTACCCTAAGCGGTATGCTAATCCTGACACGTACACTAACACTAACAGGTGTCCTAACACATACCCTGACTCTAAATGTTTTCCGTACCCTCACCTGTACCCTAAACCTTACTGCTTCACTAACCGTAAACCTAGCCCTAAACATAACGCTAACACCAACCCTACACCATACCCTAACCCGTACACTAATCTTGACCCGTACACTAAAATTATGCAATGCCATCACAGGTACTTTGACACTAACACGTTTCCATACACTCATGTACCATAAGACTTACCTGTTCGCTAACTCTAACCCTAGCCCTAAACTTAACCCTAACGCCAACCCTACACATTACCCTAACCCGTACCCTAATCCTAACCCATACACTAACACTACATGTGCCCTAACAGGTACCCTGACCGTAACAGTTTTCCATACACTCACCCGTACCCTAAACCATACCGTTTGCTATCCTTAACCATAGACCTAAACGTAAACCTAACCCCATCCCTAAAACTTACCCTAACGCGTACCCAATCCTTACCAGTACACTAACACTAATCCGTGCCTTAACACTTACCCTGACCCTAACACTTTTCCATACCCACACTTGAACCCTAAACCTTACCATTCAGTAACCCTAACCCTAGGTCTAAACCTAACCCTAAACCCAACCCCAACCCTACACCTAACCCTAATATGTACCCTAATCCTAATCCTTAAACTAACACTAAGCTGTGCCCTAACACGAACCCTGACCCTAACGCGTTTCCATACGCTCCCCTGTACTCTAATGTTACCTATTTGCTAACCCTCACACTAGCCCTAAACCTAAACCTAACCCCAACCCTAAACCTTACCCTAACCCATACCCTAATCATAACCCATACACTAACACTAACTCGTGCCCTAACCCCAACCCTAACCCTATACCTACCCCAACCCTAACACTAACCCTAACACTAACCCTAAACTTTACCATTTGTTAACCATAACCCTAGCCCCAAACCTAAACCTAACTACAACCCTACTCCTTACCCTAACACGTACACTAATCTTAACCCCTACACTAACACTAACTCAATACCGCACACGTACTTTGACAATAAGACATTTCCGTATGCTCAGCTGTAACCTAAACCTTACCCGTTCACTAAACTTAACCCTACCCCTAACACTAACCATAACGCCAACCCTACCAATTACCCTAACCCGTACCCTAATCCTAACCTGTAAACCCACACTAACCCCTGCCCTAACACGTACCCTGACCCTAACACTTTTCCGTAACCTCACCTCTACCCTACTCCTTACCGTTCGCTAACCCTAACCCTAGCCCTAAACCTAGACCAAACCCCAACCGTATACCTTACCCTAACCCGTATGCTAATCCTAAGCCATACACTGACACTGACACGTGTCCTAACACACACACTAACCCTAACACTTTTCTGTACCATCACCTGTACCCTAAACCTGACATTTCGCTAACCCTAACCCTAGCCATAAAGCTAACCCTAACCCCAACTGTAAACCTTACCCAAACAGTACCCTAATCCTAACCAGTATACTAATACTAAGCCATGTCCTGACACGTTCCCTGAGCCTAACAATTTTCCATACCCTCACCTGTACCCTAAACCTTACCCATTCGCTAACCCTAACCCTAGCCCTAGCCCTAGCCCTAACCTTAATCCCAACCCTACCCGTTACCCTAAACCGTACCCTAATCCTAACCCATACACTAACATTAACCCATGCCCTAACACGTACCCTGACCCTAAAATTTTTCCGTATCCTCTCCTGTACCCTAAATCTTACCGTTCGCTAACCCTAACCCTAGCCCTAAACATAACTCTAACACCAACCTCACAGTATACCCTAACCCGTACACTAAACTTAACCCGTACAAAAAAACTAACCCATGCCCTCACATGTACTTTGACAGTAACACGTTTCCGTACGCTCCCGTGTACCGTAAACCTTACCCATTCGCTAACCCTAACCCTAGCCCTAACCTTAACCATAACACCAACCCTACACATTTACCTAACCTGTACCCTAATCCTTACCCGTACACTAACATTAATCCATGCCCTACGACGTACCCTGACCCTAATACTTTTCCATACCCACTGCTGTACCCTAAATCTTACCATTCGCTAACCCTAACCCTATGTCTAAACCTAATCCTAACCCCAACCCTACACCTAACCCTAGCACGTACCCTAATCCGAATCCGTACACTAACACTAACCTGTGCCCTAACATGAACCCTGACCCTAACTCGTTTCCATAAGCTCACCTGTACCCTAAATGTTACCTATTCGCTAACCCTAACCCCAACCCTACACCTAAACATAACCCCTACCCTACACCTTTCCCTAACCTATACCCTAATCCTAACCCGTACACTAACAATAACCTGTGGCCTAACACGTACCCTGAACCTAACACTTTTCCGTATGCTCTCCATTACCCTAAATCTTACCGTTCACTAAACATAGCCCTTTCCCTAAACATAACGCTAACACCAACCTTAAACCATACCCTAACCCATACACTAATCTTACCCCGTACACCCAAATTAAGAAATGCCCTCACATGTACTTTGACACTAACACGTTTCCGTATCCTCCTGTGTACCGTAAACCTTACCTGTTCGCTAACACTAACCCTAGGTCTAAGCGTAACACTATCCACAACCCTACACAAAATCCTAACCCGTACCCTAATCCTAATCCGTACAATAACACTAACCTGTGCCCTAACACCAAGCCTGACCCTAACTCGTTTCCATATGCTTACCTGCACCCTGAATATTACCTATTCGCTAACCCTAACCCTAACCCTAAACCTAACCCTAACCCCAATCCTGCACCTTACCCTAATCCGTACTGTAATCCTAACCCATACCCTAATACTAATCCGTGCCCTGACACATACATGGACCATAACACTTTTCTGTAACCTCACCTGTACCCTAAACCTTACATTTCGCCAACACTAACCCTAGCCCTAAAGCTAAATCTAACTCCAACCCTACACCTTACCCTAACACGTACACTAATCTTAACCCGTACACTAACACTGACCCATTGCCGCAAATGTATTTTGACCCTAAAACATTTCCGTACCCTCCCCTGTAACCTAAACCTTACCCGGTCGCTAACCCTAACCCTAGCTCTAAATCTAACCCTAACGCCAACCCTACATCTTACCCTAACCCATACCCTAATCCTAAACCATACACTAACACAAACCAGTGCCCTGAAACGTACCCTGACCTTAACACTTTTCCATGCCCTCACCTGCAAGCTAAACCTAATCGTAAGGTAACCCTAACTGTAGACTTAAACGTAACCCTAACACCAACCCTACACCCTATTCTAACCCGTGACCTATATTTAACCCCTACACTAATACTAACCCATGCCCTCACACGTACTTTGACACTAAAATGTCTCCATACACTCACATGTACCATAAGCCTTAACCGTTCACTAAACCTATCCCTAACCCTAACGCCAACCCTAACCATTACCCTAACCCATACCCTAATCCTAACCATGCATTAACACTAACAGGTTTCCTAACACATAACCTGACCCAAACGCTTTTCCGTACCCTCAACTGTACCCTAAAACTTACCCGTTCACTAACCCTAAGCCTAGCCCTAACCCTAACCCTAACCCTAACCCTAACCCTAACCCTAAAACTTACCCATTAACTAACCGTAAGCCTAGACCTAAACCTAAACCTAACCCCAACACCACACCTTACCCTAAACGGTATGCTAATCCTGACACGTACACTAACACTAACAGGTGTCCTAACACATACCCTGACTCTAAATGTTTTCCGTACCCTCACCTGTACCCTAAACCTTACTGCTTCACTAACCGTAAACCTAGCCCTAAACATAATGCTAACACCAACCCTACACCATACCCTAACCCGTACACTAATCTTGACCCGTACACCAAAATTATGCAATGCCATCACAGGTACTTTGAAACTAACACGTTTCCGTACACTCATGTACCATAAGACTTACCTGTTCGCTAACTCTAACCCTAGCCCTAAACTTAACCCTAACGCCAACCCTACACATTACCCTAACCCGTAACCTAATCCTAACCCATACACTAACACTACATGTGCCCTAACAGGTACCCTGACCCTAACAGTTTTCCGTACACTCACCCGTACCGTAAACCATACCGTTTGCTATCCTTAACCCTAGACCTAAACGTAAACCTAACCCCATCCCTAAAACTTACCCTAACGTGTACCCAGTCCTAACCAGTACACTAACACTAATCCGTGCCTTAACACTTACCCTGACCCTAACACTTTTCCATACCCACACCTGAACCCTAAACCTTACCATTCACTAACCCTAACCCTAGGTCTAAACCAAAACCCTAAACCCAACCCCAACCCTACACCTAACCCTAACATGTACCCTAATCCTAATCCTTAAACTAACACTAACCTGTGCCCTAACACGAACCCTGACCCTAACGCGTTTCCATACGCTCCCCTGTACTCTAATGTTACCTATTCGCTAACCCTCACACTAGCCCTAAACCTAAACCTAACCACAACCCTAAACCTTACCCTAACCCATACCCTAATCATAACCCATACACTAACACTAACTCGTGCCCTAACACTTACCCTAACCCTACACCTACCCCTAACCCTAACACTAACCCTAACACTAACCCTAAACTTTACCATTTGTTAACCATAACCCTAGCCCCAAACCTAAACCTAACTACAACCCTACTCCTTACCCTAACACGTACACTAATCTTAACCCCTACACTAACACTAACTCAACACCGCACACGTACTTTGACAATAAGACATTTCCGTATGCTCAGCTGTAACCTAAACCTTACCCGTTCACTAAACTTAACCCTACCCCTAACACTAACCATAACGCCAACCCTACCAATTACCCTAACCCGTACCCTAATCCTAACCTGTAAACCCACACTAACCCCTGCCCTAACACGTACCCTGACCCTAACACTTTTCCGTAACCTCACCTGTACCCTACACCTTACCGTTCGCTAACCCTAACCTTAGCCCTAAACCTAGACCAAACCCCAACCGTACACCTTACCCTAACCCGTATGCTAATCCTAAGCCATACACTGACACTGACACGTGTCCTAACACACACACTAACCCTAACACTTTTCTGTACCATCACCTGTACCCTAAACCTGACATTTCGCTAACCCTAACCCTAGCCATAAAGCTAACCCTAACCCCAACCGTAAACCTTACCCAAACCGTACCCTAATCCTAACCAGTATACTAATACTAATCCATGTCCTGACACGTTCCCTGAGCCTAACACTTTTCCATACCCTCACCTGTACCCTAAACCTTACCCATTCGCTAACCCTAACCCTAGCCCTAGCCCTAGCCCTAACCTTAATCCCAACCCTACCCGTTACCCTAAACCGTACCCTAATCCTAACCCATACACTAACATTAGCCATTGCCCTAACATGTACCCTGGCCCTAACACTTTTCCGTATCCTCTCCTGTACCCTAAATCTTACCGTTCGCTAACCCTAACCCTAGCCCTAAACATAACTCTAACACCAACCTCACAGTATACCCTAACCCGTACACTAAACTTAACCCGTACAAAAAAACTAACCCATGCCCTCACATGTACTTTGACAGTAACACGTTTCCGTACGCTCCCGTGTACCGTAAACCTTACCCATTCGCTAACCCTAACCCTAGCCCTAACCCTAACCATAACACCAACCCTACCTATTTACCTAACCTGTACCCTAATCCTTACCCGTACACTAACATTAATCCATGCCCTACGACGTACCCTGACCCTAATACTTTTCCATACCCACTGCTGTACCCTAAATCTTACCATTCGCTAACCCTAACCCTATGTCTAAACCTAACACTAACCCCAACCCTACACCTAACCCTAGCACGTACCCTAATCCGAATCCGTACACTAACACTAACCTGTGCCCTAACATGAACCCTGACCCTAACTCGTTTCCATAAGCTCACCTGTACCCTAAATGTTACCTATTCGCTAACCCTAACCCCAACCCTACACCTAAACATAACCCCTACCCTACACCTTTCCCTAACCTATACCCTAATCCTAACCCGTACACTAACAATAACCTGTGGCCTAACACGTACCCTGAACCTAACACTTTTCCGTATCCTCTCCATTACCCTAAATCTTACCGTTCGCTAAACATAGCCCTTTCCCTAAACATAACGCTAACACCAACCTTAAACCATACCCTAACCCATACACTAATCTTACCCCGTACACCAAAATTAAGAAATGCCCTCACATGTACTTTGACACTAACACGTTTCCGTATCCTCCTGTGTACCGTAAACCTTACCTGTTCGCTAACACTAACCCTAAGTCTAAGCCTAACACTATCCACAACCCTACACAAAATCCTAACCCGTACCCTAATCCTAATCCGTACAATAACACTAACCTGTGCCCTAACACCAAGCCTGACCCTAACTCGTTTCCATATGCTTACCTGCACCCTGAATATTACCTATTCGCTAACCCTAACCCTAACCCTAAACCTAACCCTAACCCCAATCCTGCACCTTACCCTAATCTGTACTGTAATCCTAACCCATACCCTAATACTAATCCGTGCCCTGACACATACATGGACCATAACACTTTTCTGTAACCTCACCTGTACCCTAAACCTTACATTTCGCCAACACTAACCCTAGCCCTAAAGCTAAATCTAACTCCAACCCTACACCTTACCCTAACACGTACACTAATCTTAACCCGTACACTAACACTGACCCATTGCCGCAAATGTATTTTGACCCTAAAACATTTCCGTACCCTCCCCTGTAACCTAAACCTTACCCGGTCACTAACCCTAACCCTAGCTCTAAATCTAACCCTAACGCCAACCCTACATCTTACCCTAACCCATACCCTAATCCTAAACCATACACTAACACAAACCAGTGCCCTGAAACGTACCCTGACCCTAACACTTTTCCATTCCCTCACCTGCACGCTAAACCTAATCGTTAGGTAACCCTAACTGTAGACTTAAACGTAACCCTAACACCAACTCTACACCCTATTCTAACTCGTGACCTATATTAAACCCCTACACTAACACTAACCCATGCCCTCACACGTACTTTGACACTAAAATGTCTCCATACACTCACATGTACCATAAGCCTTAACCGTTCACTAAACCTATCCCTAACCCTAACGCCAACCCTAACCATTACCCTAACCCATACCCTAATCCTAACCATGCATTAACACTAACAGGTTTCCTAACACATAACCTGACCCAAACGCTTTTCCGTACCCTCAACTGTACCCTAAAACTTACCCGTTCACTAACCCTAAGCCTAGCCCTAACCCTAACCCTAACCCTAACCCTAACCCTAACCCTAACCCTAAAACTTACCCGTTAACTAACCGTAAGCCTAGCCCTAAACCTAAACCTAACCCCAACACCACACCTTACCCTAAGCGGTATGCTAATCCTGACACGTACACTAACACTAACAGGTGTCCTAACACATACCCTGACTCTAAATGTTTTCCGTACCCTCACCTGTACCCTAAACCTTACTGCTTCACTAACCGTAAACCTAGCCCTAAACATAACGCTAACACCAACCCTACACCATACCCTAACCCGTACACTAATCTTGACCCGTACACCAAAATTATGCAATGCCATCACAGGTACTTTGACACTAACACGTTTCCGTACACTCATGTACCATAAGACTTACCTGTTCGCTAACTCTAACCCTAGCCCTAATCTTAACCCTAATGCAAACCCTACACATTACCCTAACCCGTACCCTAATCCTAACCCATACACTAACACTACATGTGCCCTAACAGGTACCCTGACCGTAACAGTTTTCCGTACACTCACCCGTACCCTAAACCATACCGTTTGCTATCCTTAACCCTAGACCTAAACGTAAACCTAACCCCATCCCTAAAACTTACCCTAACGCGTACCCAGTCCTAACCAGTACACTAACACTAATCCGTGCCTTAACACTTACCCTGACCCTAACACTTTTCCATACCCACACCTGAACCCTAAACCTTACCATTCACTAACCCTAACCCTAGGTCTAAACCTAACCCTAAACCCAACCCCAACCCTACACCTAACCCTAACTTGTACCCTAATCCTAATCCTTAAACTAACACTAACCTGTGCCCTAACACGAACCCTGACCCTAACGCGTTTCCATACGCTCCCCTGTACTCTAATGTTACCTATTCGCTAACCCTCACACTAGCCCTAAACCTAAACCTAACCCCAACCCTAAACCTTACCCTAACCCATACCCTAATCATAACCCATACACTAACACTAACTCGTGCCCTTACACCTACCCTAACCCTACACCTACCGTAACCCTAACACTAACGCTAACACTAACCCTAAACTTTACCATTTGTTAACCATAACCCTAGCCCCAAACCTAAACCTAACTACAACCCTACTCCTTACCCTAACACGTACACTAATCTTAACCCCTACACTAACACTAACTCAACACCGCACATGTACTTTGACAATAAGACATTTCCGTATGCTCAGCTGTAACCTAAACCTTACCCGTTCACTAAACTTAACCCTACCCCTAACACTAACCATAACGCCAACCCTACCAATTACCCTAACCCGTACCCTAATCCTAACCTGTAAACCCACACTAACCCCTGCCCTAACACGTACCCTGACCCTAACACTTTTCCGTAACCTCACCTGTACCCTACACCTTACCGTTCGCTAACCCTAACCCTAGCCCTAAACCTAGACCAAAACCCAACCGTACACCTTACCCTAACCCGTATGCTAATCCTAAGCCATACACTGACACTGACACGTGTCCTAACACACACACTAACCCTAACACTTTTCTGTACCATCACCTGTACCCTAAACCTGACATTTCGCTAACCCTAACTCTAGCCATAAAGCTAACCCTAACCCCAACCGTAAACCTTACCCAAACCGTACCCTAATCCTAACCAGTATACTAATACTAAGCCATGTCCTGACACGTTCCCTGAGCCTAACACTTTTCCATACCCTCACCTGTACCCTAAACCTTACCCATTCGCTAACCCTAACCCTAGCCCTAGCCCTAGCCCTAACCTTAATCCCAACCCTACCCGTTACCCTAAACCGTACCCTAATCCTAACCCATACACTAACATTAACCCATGCCCTAACACGTACCCTGACCCTAAAATTTTTCCGTATCCTCTCCTGTACCCTAAATCTTACCGTTCGCTAACCCTAACCCTAGCCCTAAACATAACTCTAACACCAACCTCACAGTATACCCTAACCCGTACACTAAACTTAACCCGTACAAAAAAACTAACCCATGCCCTCACATGTACTTTGACAGTAACACGTTTCCGTACGCTCCCGTGTACCGTAAACCTTACCCATTCGCTAACCCTAACCCTAGCCCTAACCTTAACCATAACACCAACCCTACACATTTACCTAACCTGTACCCTAATCCTTACCCGTACACTAACATTAATCCATGCCCTACGACGTACCCTGACCCTAATACTTTTCCATACCCACTGCTGTACCCTAAATCTTACCATTCGCTAACCCTAACCCTATGTCTAAACCTAATCCTAACCCCAACCCTACACCTAACCCTAGCACGTACCCTAATCCGAATCCGTACACTAACACTAACCTGTGCCCTAACATGAACCCTGACCCTAACTCGTTTCCATAAGCTCACCTGTACCCTAAATGTTACCTATTCGCTAACCCTAACCCCAACCCTACACCTAAACATAACCCCTACCCTACACCTTTCCCTAACCTATACCCTAATCCTAACCCGTACACTAACAATAACCTGTGGCCTAACACGTACCCTGAACCTAACACTTTTCCGTATGCTCTCCATTACCCTAAATCTTACCGTTCACTAAACATAGCCCTTTCCCTAAACATAACGCTAACACCAACCTTAAACCATACCCTAACCCATACACTAATCTTACCCCGTACACCCAAATTAAGAAATGCCCTCACATGTACTTTGACACTAACACGTTTCCGTATCCTCCTGTGTACCGTAAACCTTACCTGTTCGCTAACACTAACCCTAGGTCTAAGCGTAACACTATCCACAACCCTACACAAAATCCTAACCCGTACCCTAATCCTAATCCGTACAATAACACTAACCTGTGCCCTAACACCAAGCCTGACCCTAACTCGTTTCCATATGCTTACCTGCACCCTGAATATTACCTATTCGCTAACCCTAACCCTAACCCTAAACCTAACCCTAACCCCAATCCTGCACCTTACCCTAATCCGTACTGTAATCCTAACCCATACCCTAATACTAATCCGTGCCCTGACACATACATGGACCATAACACTTTTCTGTAACCTCACCTGTACCCTAAACCTTACATTTCGCCAACACTAACCCTAGCCCTAAAGCTAAATCTAACTCCAACCCTACACCTTACCCTAACACGTACACTAATCTTAACCCGTACACTAACACTGACCCATTGCCGCAAATGTATTTTGACCCTAAAACATTTCCGTACCCTCCCCTGTAACCTAAACCTTACCCGGTCGCTAACCCTAACCCTAGCTCTAAATCTAACCCTAACGCCAACCCTACATCTTACCCTAACCCATACCCTAATCCTAAACCATACACTAACACAAACCAGTGCCCTGAAACGTACCCTGACCTTAACACTTTTCCATGCCCTCACCTGCAAGCTAAACCTAATCGTAAGGTAACCCTAACTGTAGACTTAAACGTAACCCTAACACCAACCCTACACCCTATTCTAACCCGTGACCTATATTTAACCCCTACACTAATACTAACCCATGCCCTCACACGTACTTTGACACTAAAATGTCTCCATACACTCACATGTACCATAAGCCTTAACCGTTCACTAAACCTATCCCTAACCCTAACGCCAACCCTAACCATTACCCTAACCCATACCCTAATCCTAACCATGCATTAACACTAACAGGTTTCCTAACACATAACCTGACCCAAACGCTTTTCCGTACCCTCAACTGTACCCTAAAACTTACCCGTTCACTAACCCTAAGCCTAGCCCTAACCCTAACCCTAACCCTAACCCTAACCGTAACCCTAAAACTTACCCATTAACTAACCGTAAGCCTAGCCCTAAACCTAAACCTAACCCCAACACCACACCTTACCCTAAACGGTATGCTAATCCTGACACGTACACTAACACTAACAGGTGTCCTAAGACATACCCTGACTCTAAATGTTTTCCGTACCCTCACCTGTACCCTAAACCTTACTGCTTCACTAACCGTAAACCTAGCCCTAAACATAATGCTAACACCAACCCTACACCATACCCTAACCCGTACACTAATCTTGACCCGTACACCAAAATTATGCAATGCCATCACAGGTACTTTGAAACTAACACGTTTCCGTACACTCATGTACCATAAGACTTACCTGTTCGCTAACTCTAACCCTAGCCCTAAACTTAACCCTAACGCCAACCCTACACATTACCCTAACCCGTACCCTAATCCTAACCCATACACTAACACTACATGTGCCCTAACAGGTACCCTGACCCTAACAGTTTTCCGTACACTCACCCGTACCGTAAACCATACCGTTTGCTATCCTTAACCCTAGACCTAAACGTAAACCTAACCCCATCCCTAAAACTTACCCTAACGTGTACCCAGTCCTAACCAGTACACTAACACTAATCCGTGCCTTAACACTTACCCTGACCCTAACACTTTTCCATACCCACACCTGAACCCTAAACCTTACCATTCACTAACCCTAACCCTAGGTCTAAACCAAAACCCTAAACCCAACCCCAACCCTACACCTAACCCTAACATGTACCCTAATCCTAATCCTTAAACTAACACTAACCTGTGCCCTAACACGAACCCTGACCCTAACGCGTTTCCATACGCTCCCCTGTACTCTAATGTTACCTATTCGCTAACCCTCACACTAGCCCTAAACCTAAACCTAACCCCAACCCTAAACCTTACCCTAACCCATACCCTAATCATAACCCATACACTAACACTAACTCGTGCCCTAACACTTACCCTAACCCTACACCTACCCCTAACCCTAACACTAACCCTAACACTAACCCTAAACTTTACCATTTGTTAACCATAACCCTAGCCCCAAACCTAAACCTAACTACAACCCTACTCCTTACCCTAACACGTACACTAATCTTAACCCCTACACTAACACTAACTCAACACCGCACACGTACTTTGACAATAAGACATTTCCGTATGCTCAGCTGTAACCTAAACCTTACCCGTTCACTAAACTTAACCCTACCCCTAACACTAACCATAACGCCAACCCTACCAATTACCCTAACCCGTACCCTAATCCTAACCTGTAAACCCACACTAACCCCTGCCCTAACACGTACCCTGACCCTAACACTTTTCCGTAACCTCACCTGTACCCTACACCTTACCGTTCGCTAACCCTAACCTTAGCCCTAAACCTAGACCAAACCCCAACCGTACACCTTACCCTAACCCGTATGCTAATCCTAAGCCATACACTGACACTGACACGTGTCCTAACACACACACTAACCCTAACACTTTTCTGTACCATCACCTGTACCCTAAACCTGACATTTCGCTAACCCTAACCCTAGCCATAAAGCTAACCCTAACCCCAACCGTAAACCTTACCCAAACCGTACCCTAATCCTAACCAGTATACTAATACTAATCCATGTCCTGACACGTTCCCTGAGCCTAACACTTTTCCATACCCTCACCTGTACCCTAAACCTTACCCATTCGCTAACCCTAACCCTAGCCCTAGCCCTAGCCCTAACCTTAATCCCAACCCTACCCGTTACCCTAAACCGTACCCTAATCCTAACCCATACACTAACATTAACCCATGCCCTAACATGTACCCTGGCCCTAACACTTTTCCGTATCCTCTCCTGTACCCTAAATCTTACCGTTCGCTAACCCTAACCCTAGCCCTAAACATAACTCTAACACCAACCTCACAGTATACCCTAACCCGTACACTAAACTTAACCCGTACAAAAAAACTAACCCATGCCCTCACATGTACTTTGACAGTAACACGTTTCCGTACGCTCCCGTGTACCGTAAACCTTACCCATTCGCTAACCCTAACCCTAGCCCTAACCCTAACCATAACACCAACCCTACCTATTTACCTAACTTGTACCCTAATCCTTACCCGTACACTAACATTAATCCATGCCCTACGACGTACCCTGACCCTAATACTTTTCCATACCCACTGCTGTACCCTAAATCTTACCATTCGCTAACCCTAACCCTATGTCTAAACCTAACCCTAACCCCAACCCTACACCTAACCCTAGTACGTACCCTAATCCGAATCCGTACACTAACACTAACCTGTGCCCTAACATGAACCCTGACCCTAACTCGTTTCCATAAGCTCACCTGTACCCTAAATGTTACCTATTCGCTAACCCTAACCCCAACCCTACACCTAAACATAACCCCTACCCTACACCTTTCCCTAACCTATACCCTAATCCTAACCCGTACACTAACAATAACCTGTGGCCTAACACGTACCCTGAACCTAACACTTTTCCGTATCCTCTCCATTACCCTAAATCTTACCGTTCGCTAAACATAGCCCTTTCCCTAAACATAACGCTAACACCAACCTTAAACCATACCCTAACCCATACACTAATCTTACCCCGTACACCAAAATTAAGAAATGCCCTCACATGTACTTTGACACTAAAACGTTTCCGTATCCTCCTGTGTACCGTAAACCTTACCTGTTCGCTAACACTAACCCTAAGTCTAAGCCTAACACTATCCACAACCCTACACAAAATCCTAACCCGTACCCTAATCGTAATCCGTACAATAACACTAACCTGTGCCCTAACACCAAGCCTGACCCTAACTCGTTTCCATATGCTTACCTGCACCCTGAATATTACCTATTCGCTAACCCTAACCCTAACCCTAAACCTAACCCTAACCCCAATCCTGCACCTTACCCTAATCTGTACTGTAATCCTAACCCATACCCTAATACTAATCCGTGCCCTGACACATACATGGACCATAACACTTTTCTGTAACCTCACCTGTACCCTAAACCTTACATTTCGCCAACACTAACCCTAGCCCTAAAGCTAAATCTAACTCCAACCCTACACCTTACCCTAACACGTACACTAATCTTAACCCGTACACTAACACTGACCCATTGCCGCAAATGTATTTTGACCCTAAAACATTTCCGTACCCTCCCCTGTAACCTAAACCTTACCCGGTCACTAACCCTAACCCTAGCTCTAAATCTAACCCTAACGCCAACCCTACATCTTACCCTAACCCATACCCTAATCCTAAACCATACACTAACACAAACCAGTGCCCTGAAACGTACCCTGACCCTAACACTTTTCCATTCCCTCACCTGCACGCTAAACCTAATCGTTAGGTAACCCTAACTGTAGACTTAAACGTAACCCTAACACCAACTCTACACCCTATTCTAACCCGTGACCTATATTAAACCCCTACACTAACACTAACCCATGCCCTCACACGTACTTTGACACTAAAATGTCTCCATACACTCACATGTACCATAAGCCTTAACCGTTCACTAAACCTATCCCTAACCCTAACGCCAACCCTAACCATTACCCTAACCCATACCCTAATCCTAACCATGCATTAACACTAACAGGTTTCCTAACACATAACCTGACCCAAACGCTTTTCCGTACCCTCAACTGTACCCTAAAACTTACCCGTTCACTAACCCTAAGCCTAGCCCTAACCCTAACCCTAACCCTAACACTAACCCTAACCCTAACCCTAAAACTTACCCGTTAACTAACCGTAAGCCTAGCCCTAAACCTAAACCTAACCCCAACACCACACCTTACCCTAAGCGGTATGCTAATCCTGACACGTACACTAACACTAACAGGTGTCCTAACACATACCCTGACTCTAAATGTTTTCCGTACCCTCACCTGTACCCTAAACCTTACTGCTTCACTAACCGTAAACCTAGCCCTAAACATAACGCTAACACCAACCCTACACCATACCCTAACCCGTACACTAATCTTGACCCGTACACCAAAATTATGCAATGCCATCACAGGTACTTTGACACTAACACGTTTCCGTACACTCATGTACCATAAGACTTACCTGTTCGCTAACTCTAACCCTAGCCCTAATCTTAACCCTAATGCAAACCCTACACATTACCCTAACCCGTACCCTAATCCTAACCCATACACTAACACTACATGTGCCCTAACAGGTACCCTGACCGTAACAGTTTTCCGTACACTCACCCGTACCCTAAACCATACCGTTTGCTATCCTTAACCCTAGACCTAAACGTAAACCTAACCCCATCCCTAAAACTTACCCTAACGCGTACCCAGTCCTAACCAGTACACTAACACTAATCCGTGCCTTAACACTTACCCTGACCCTAACACTTTTCCATACCCACACCTGAACCCTAAACCTTACCATTCACTAACCCTAACCCTAGGTCTAAACCTAACCCTAAACCCAACCCCAACCCTACACCTAACCCTAACTTGTACCCTAATCCTAATCCTTAAACTAACACTAACCTGTGCCCTAACACGAACCCTGACCCTAACGCGTTTCCATACGCTCCCCTGTACTCTAATGTTACCTATTCGCTAACCCTCACACTAGCCCTAAACCTAAACCTAACCCCAACCCTAAACCTTACCCTAACCCATACCCTAATCATAACCCATACACTAACACTAACTCGTGCCCTTACACCTACCCTAACCCTACACCTACCGTAACCCTAACACTAACGCTAACACTAACCCTAAACTTTACCATTTGTTAACCATAACCCTAGCCCCAAACCTAAACCTAACTACAACCCTACTCCTTACCCTAACACGTACACTAATCTTAACCCCTACACTAACACTAACTCAACACCGCACATGTACTTTGACAATAAGACATTTCCGTATGCTCAGCTGTAACCTAAACCTTACCCGTTCACTAAACTTAACCCTACCCCTAACACTAACCATAACGCCAACCCTACCAATTACCCTAACCCGTACCCTAATCCTAACCTGTAAACCCACACTAACCCCTGCCCTAACAGGTACCCTGACCCTAACACTTTTCCGTAACCTCACCTGTACCCTACACCTTACCGTTCGCTAACCCTAACCCTAGCCCTAAACCTAGACCAAACCCCAACCGTACACCTTACCCTAACCCGTATGCTAATCCTAAGCCATACACTGACACTGACACGTGTCCTAACACACACACTAACCCTAACACTTTTCTGTACCATCACCTGTACCCTAAACCTGACATTTCGCTAACCCTAACTCTAGCCATAAAGCTAACCCTAACCCCAACCGTAAACCTTACCCAAACCGTACCCTAATCCTAACCAGTATACTAATAATAAGCCATGTCCTGACACGTTCCCTGAGCCTAACACTTTTCCATACCCTCACCTGTACCCTAAACCATACCCATTCGCTAACCCTAACCCTAGCCCTAGTCCTAGCCCTAACCTTAATCCCAACCCTACCCGTTACCCTAAACCGTACCCTAATCCTAACCCATACACTAACATTAACCCATGCCCTAACACGTACCCTGGCCCTAACACTTTTCCGTATCCTCTCCTGTACCCTAAATCTTACCGTTCGCTAACCCTAACCCTAGCCCTAAACATAACTCTAACACCAACCTCACAGTATACACTAACCCGTACACTAAACTTAACCCGTACAAAAAAACTAACCCATGCCCTCACATGTACTTTGACAGTAACACGTTTCCGTACGCTCCCGTGTACCGTAAACCTTACCCATTCGCTAACCCTAACCCTAGCCCTAACCCTAACCATAACACCAACCCTACCCATTTACCTAACCTGTACCCTAATCCTTACCCATACACTAACATTAATCCATGCCCTATGACGTACCCTGACCCTAATACTTTTCCATACCAACTGCTGTACCCTAAATCTTACCATTCGCTAACCCTAACCCTATGTCTAAACCTAACCCTAACCCCAACCCTACACCTAATCCTAGCACGTACCCTAATCCGAATCCGTACACTAACACTAACCTGTGCCCTAACATGAACCCTGACCCTAACTCGTTTCCATAAGCTCACCTGTACCCTAAATGTTACCTATTCGCTAACCCTAACCCCAACCCTACACCTAAACATAACCCCTACCATACACCTTTCCCTAACCTATACCCTAATCCTAACCCATACACTAACAATAACCTGTGGCCTAACACGTACACTGAACCTAACACTTTTCCATATCCTCTCCATTACCCTAAATCTTACCGTTCGCTAAACATAGCCCTTTCCCTAAACATAACGCTAACACCAACCTTAAACCATACCCTAACCCATACACTAATCTTACCCCGTACACCAAAATTAAGAAATGCCCTCACATGTACTTTGACACTAACACGTTTCCGTATCCTCCTGTGTACCGTAAACCTTACCTGTTCGCTAACACTAACCCTAGGTCTAAGCCTAACACTATCCACAACCCTACACAAAATCCTAACCCGTACCCTAATCCTAATCCGTACAATAACACTAACCTGTGCCCTAACACCAAGCCTGACCCTAACTCGTTTCCATATGCTTACCTGCACCATGAATATTACCTATTCGCTAACCCTAACCCTAACCCTAACCCTAACCCTAACCCCAATCCTGCACCTTACCCTAATCCGTAGTGTAATCCTAACCCATACCCTAATACGAATCCGTGCCCTGACACATACATGGACCATAACACTTTTCTGTAACTTCACCTGTACCCTAAACCTTACATTTCGCCAACACTAACCCTAGCCCTAAAGCTAAATCTAACTCCAACCCTACACCTTACCCTAACACGTACACTAATCTTAACCCGTACACTAACACTGACCCATTGCCGCAAATGTATTTTGACCCTAAAACATTTCCGTACCCTCCCCTGTAACCTAAACCTTACCCGGTCGCTAACCCTAACCCTAGCTCTAAATCTAACCCTAACGCCAACCCTACATGTTACCCTAACCCATACCCTAATCCTAAACCATACACTAACACAAACCAGTGCCCTGAAACATACCCCGACCCTAACACTTTTCCATGCCCTCACCTGCACGCTAAACCTAATCGTTAGGTAACCCTAACTGTAGACTTAAACGTAACCCTAACACCAACCCTACACCCTATTCTAACCCGTGACCTATATTTAACCCCTACACTAACACTAACCCATGCCCTCACACGTACTTTGACACTAAAATGTCTCCATACACTCACATGTACCATAAGCCTTAACCGTTCACTAAACCTATCCCTAACCCTAACGCCAACCCTAACCATTACCCTAACCCATACCCTAATCCTAACCATGCATTAAAACTAACAGGTTTCCTAACACATAACCTGACCCAAACGCTTTTCCGTACCCTCAACTGTACCCTAAAACTTACCCGTTCACTAACCCTAAGCCTAGCCCTAACCCTAACCCTAACCCTAACCCTAACCCTAACCCTAAAACTTACCCGTTAACTAACCATAAGCCTAGCCCTAAACCTAAACCTAACCCCAACACCACACCTTACCTTAAACGGTATGCTAATCCTGACACGTACACTAACACTAACAGGTGTCCTAACACATACCCTGACTCTAAATGTTTTCCGTACCCTCACCTGTACCCTAAACCTTACTGCTTCACTAACCGTAAACCTAGCCCTAAACATAACGCTAACACCAACCCTACACCATACCCTAACCCGTACACTAATCTTGACCCGTACACCAAAATTATGCAATGCCATCACAGGTACTTTGACACTAACACGTTTCCGTACACTCATGTACCATAAGACTTACCTGTTCGCTAACTCTAACCCTAGCCCTAAACTTAACCCTAACGCCAACCCTACACATTACCCTAACCCGTACCCTAATCCTAACCCATACACTAACACTACATGTGCCCTAACAGGTACCCTGACCGTAACAGTTTTCCGTACACTCACCCGTACCCTAAACCATACCGTTTGCTATCCTTAACCCTAGACCTAAACGTAAACCTAACCCCATCCCTAAAACTTACCCTAACGCGTACCCAGTCCTAACCAGTACACTAACACTAATCCGTGCCTTAACACTTACCCTGACCCTAACACTTTTCCATACCCACACCTGAACCCTAAACCTTACCATTCACTAACCCTAACCCTAGGTCTAAACCTAACCCTAAACCCAACCCCAACCCTACACCTAACGCTAACATCTACCCTAATCCTAATCCTTAAACTAACACTAACCTGTGCCCTAACACGAACCCTGACCCTAACGCGATTCCATACGCTGCCCTGTACTCTAATGTTACCTATTAGCTAACCCTCACACTAGCCCTAAACCTAAACCTAACCCCAACCCTAAACCTTACCCTAACCCATACCCTAATCATAACCCATACACTAACACTAACTCGTGCCCTAACACCTACCCTAACCCTACACCTACCCCTAACCCTAACACTAACCCTAACACTAACCCTAAACTTTACCATTTGTTAACCATAACCCTAGCCCCAAACCTAAACCTAACTACAACCCTACTCCTTACCCTAACACGTACACTAATCTTAACCCCTACACTAACACTAACTCAACACCGCACACGTACTTTGACAATAAGACATTTCCGTATGCTCAGCTGTAACCTAAACCTTACCCGTTCACTAAACTTAACCCTACCCCTAACACTAACCATAACGCCAACCCTACCAATTACCCTAACCCGTACACTAATCCTAAACTGTAAACCCACACTAACCCCAGCCCTAACATATACCCTGACCCTAACACTTTTCCGTAACCTCACCTGTACCCTACACCTTACCGTTCGCTAACCCTAACCCTAGCCCTAAACCTAGACCAAAACCCAACCGTACACCTTACCCTAACCCGTATGCTAATCCTATGCCATACACTGACACTGACACGTGTCCTAACACACACACTAACCCTAACACTTTTCTGTACCATCACCTGTACCCTAAACCTGACATTTCGCTAACCCTAACTCTAGCCATAAAGCTAACCCTAACCCCAACCGTAAACCTTACCCAAACCGTACCCTAATCCTAACCAGTATACTAATACTAAGCCATGTCCTGACACGTTCCCTGAGCCTAACACTTTTCCATACCCTCACCTGTACCCTAAACCTTACCCATTCGCTAACCCTAACCCTAGCCCTAGCCCTAGCCCTAACCTTAATCCCAACCCTACCCGTTACCCTAAACCGTACCCTAATCCTAAACCATACACTAATATTAACCCATGCCCTAACACGTACCCTGGCCCTAACACTTTTCCGTATCCTCTCCTGTACCCTAAATCTTACCGTTCGCTAACCCTAACCCTAGCCCTAAACATAACTCTAACACCAACCTCACAGTATACCCTAACCCGTACACTTAACTTAACCCGTACAAAAAAACTAACCCATGCCCTCACATGTACTTTGACAGTAACACGTTTCCGTACGCTCCCGTGTACCGTAAACCTTACCCATTCGCTAACCCTAACCCTAGCCCTAACCCTAACCATAACACCAACCCTACCCATTTACCTAACCTGTACCCTAATCCTTACCCGTACACTAACATTAATCCATGCCCTACGATGTACCCTGACCCTAATACTTTTCCATACCCACTGCTGTACCCTAAATCTTACCATTCGCTAACCCTAACCCTATGTCTAAACCTAAACCTAACCCCAACCCTACACCTAACCCTAGCACGTACCCTAATCCGAATCCGTACACTAACACTAACCTGTGCCCTAACATGAACCCTGACCCTAACTCGTTCCCATAAGCTCACCTGTACCCTAAATGTTACCTATTCGCTAACCCTAACCCCAACCCTACACCTAAACATAACCCCTACCCTACACCTTTCCCTAACCTATACCCTAATCCTAACCCGTACACTAACAATAACCTGTAGCCTAACACGTACCCTGAACCTAACACTTTTCCGTATCCTCTCCATTACCCTAAATCTTACCGTTCGCTAAACATAGCCCTTTCCCTAAATATAACGCTAACACCAACCTTAAACCATACCCTAACCCATACACTAATCTTACCCCGTACACCAAAATTAAGAAATGCCCTCACATATACTTTGACACTAACACGTTTCTGTATCCTCCTGTGTACCGTAAACATTACCTGTTCGCTAACACTAACCCTAGGTCTAAGCCTAACACTATCCACAACCCTACACAAAATCCTAACCCGTACCCTAATCCTAATCCGTACAATAACACTAACCTGTGCCCTAACACCAAGCCTGACCCTAACTCGTTTCCATATGCTTACCTGCACCCTGAATATTACCTATTCGCTAACCATAACCCTAAACCTAAACCTAACCCTAACCCCAATCCTGCACCTTACCCTAATCTGTACTGTAATCCTAACCCGTACCCTAATGCTAATCTGTGCCCTGACACATACATGGACCATAACACTTTTCTGTAACCTCACCTGTACCCTAAACCTTACATTTCAGCAACACTAACACTAGCCCTAAAGCTAAATATAACTCCAACCCTACAACTTACCCTAACACGTACACTAATCTTAACCCGTACACTAACACTGACCCATTGCCGCAAATGTATTTTGACCCTAAAACATTTCCGTACCCTCCCCTGTAACCTAAACCTTACCCGGTCGCTAACCCTAACCCTAGCTCTAAATCTAAACCTAACGCCAACCCTACATCTTACCCTAACCCATACCCTAATCCTAAACCATACACTAACACAAACCAGTGCCCTGAAACGTACCCTGACCCTAACACTTTTCCATGCCCTCACCTGCACGCTAAACCTAATCGTTAGGTAACCCTAACTGTAGACTTAAACGTAACCCTAACACCAACCCTACACCCTATTCTAACCCGTGACCTATATTTAACCCCGACACTAACACAAACCCATGCCCTCACACGTACTTTGACATTAAAATGTCTCCATACACTCACATGTACCATAAGTCTTAACCGTTCACTAAACCTATCCCTAACCCTAACGCCAACCCTAACCATTACCCTAACCCATACCCTAATCCTAACCATGCATTAACACTAACAGGTTTCCTAACACATAACCTGACCCAAACGCTTTTCCGTACCCTCAACTGTACCCTAAAACTTACCCGTTCACTAACCCTAAGCCTAGCCCTAACCCTAACCCTAACCCTAACCCTAACCCTAACCCTAAAACTTACCCGTTAACTAACCATAAGCCTAGCCCTAAACCTAAACCTAACCCCAACATCACACCTTACCCTAAACTGTACGCTAATACTGACACGTACACTAACACTAACAGGTGTCCTAACACATACCCTGACTCTAAATGTTTTCCGTACCCTCACCTGTACCCTAAACCTTACTGCTTCACTAACCGTAAACCTAGCCCTAAACATAACGCTAACACCAACCCTACACCATACCCTAACCCGTACACTAATCTTGACCCGTACACCAAAATTATGCAATGCCATCACAGGTACTTTGACACTAACACGTTTCCGTACACTCATGTACCATAAGACTTACCAGTTCGCTAACTCTAACCCTAGCCCTAAACTTAACCCTAACGCCAACCCTACACATTACCCTAACCCGTACCCTAATCCTAACCCATACACTAACACTACATGTGCCCTAACAGGTACCCTGACCGTAACAGTTTTCCGTACACTCACCCGTACCCTAAACCATACCGTTTGCTATCCTTAACCCTAGACCTAAACGTAAACCTAACCCCATCCCTAAAACTTACCCTAACGCGTACCCAGTCCTAACCAGTACACTAACACTAATCCGTGCCTTAACACTTACCCTGACCCTAACACTTTTCCATACCCACACCTGAACCCTAAACCTTACCATTCACTAACCCTAACCCTAGGTCTAAACCTAACCCTAAACCCAACCCCAACCCTACACCTAACGCTAACATCTACCCTAATCCTAATCCTTAAACTAACACTAACCTGTGCCCTAACACGAACCCTGACCCTAACGCGTTTCCATACGCTCCCCTGTACTCTAATGTTACCTATTCGCTAACCCTCACACTAGCCCTAACCTAAACCTAACCCCAACCCTAAACCTTACCCTAACCCATACCCTAATCATAACCCATACACTAACACTAACTCGTGCCCTAACACCTACCCTAACCCTACACCTACCCCTAAACCTAACACTAACCCTAACACTAACCCTAAACTTTACCATTTGTTAACCATAACCCTAGCCCCAAACCTAAACCTAACTACAACCCTACTCCTTACCCTAACACGTACACTAATCTTAACCCCTACACTAACACTAACTCAACACCGCACACGTACTTTGACAATAAGACATTTCCGTATGCTCAGCTGTAACCTAAACCTTACCCGTTCACTAAACTTAACCCTACCCCTAACACTAACCATAACGCCAACCCTACCAATTACCCTAACCCGTACCCTAATCCTAACCTGTAAACCCACACTAACCCCAGCCCTAACATGTACCCTGACCCTAACACTTTTCCGTAACCTCACCTGTACCCTACACCTTACCGTTCGCTAACCCTAACCCTAGCCCTAAACCTAGACCAAAACCCAACCGTACACCTTACCCTAACCCGTATGCTAATCCTAAGCCATACACTGACACTGAGACGTGTCCTAACACACACACTAACCCTAACACTTTTCTGTACCATCACCTGTACCCTAAACCTGACATTTCGCTAACCCTAACTCTAGCCATAAAGCTAACCCTAACCCCAACCGTAAACCTTACCCAAACCGTACCCTAATCCTAACCAGTATACTAATACTAAGCCATGTCCTGACACGTTCCCTGAGCCTAACACTTTTCCATACCCTCACCTGTACCCTAAACCTTACCCATTCGCTAACACTAACCCTAGCCCTAGCCCTAGCCCTAACCTTAATCCCAACCCTACCCGTTACCCTAAACCGTACCCTAATCCTAAACCATACACTAACATTAACCCATGCCCTAACACGTACCCTGGCCCTAACACTTTTCCGTATCCTCTCCTGTACCCTAAATCTTACCGTTCGCTAACCCTAACCCTAGCCCTAAACATAACTCTAACACCAACCTCACAGTACACCCTAACCCGTACACTTAACTTAACCCGTACAAAAAAACTAACCCATGCCCTCACATGTACTTTGACAGTAACACGTTTCCGTACGCTCCCGTGTACCGTAAACCTTACCCATTCGCTAACCCTAACCCTAGCCCTAATCCTAACCATAACACCAACCCTACCCATTTACCTAACCTGTACCCTAATCCTTACCCGTACACTAACATTAATCCATGCCCTACGATGTACCCTGACCCTAATACTTTTCCATACCCACTGCTGTACCCTAAATCTTACCATTCGCTAACCCTAACCCTATGTCTAAACCTAACCCTAACCCCAACCCTACACCTAACCCTAGCACGTACCCTAATCCGAATCCGTACACTAACACTAACCTGTGCCCTAACATGAACCCTGACCCTAACTCGTTCCCATAAGCTCACCTGTACCCTAAATGTTACCTATTCGCTAACCCTAACCCCAACCCTACACCTAAACATAACCCCTACCCTACACCTTTCCCTAACCTATACCCTAATCCTAACCCGTACACTAACAATAACCTGTAGCCTAACACGTACCCTGAACCTAACACTTTTCCGTATCCTCTCCACTACCCTAAATCTTACCGTTCGCTAAACATAGCCCTTTCCCTAAATATAATGCTAACACCAACCTTAAACCATACCCTAACCCATACACTAATCTTACCCCGTACACCAAAATTAAGAAATGCCCTCACATGTACTTTGACACTAACACGTTTCCGTATCCTCCTGTGTACCGTAAACCTTACCTGTTCGCTAACACTAACCCTAGGTCTAAGCCTAACACTATCCACAACCCTACACGAAATCCTAACCCGTACCCTAATCCTAATCCGTACAATAACACTAACCTGTGCCCTAACACCAAGCCTGACCCTAACTCGTTTCCATATGCTTACCTGCACCCTGAATATTACCTATTCGCTAACCCTAACCCTAAACCTAAACCTAACCCTAACCCCAATCCTGCACCTTACCCTAATCCGTACTGTAATCCTAACCCGTACCCTAATACTAATCCGTGCCCTGACACATACATGGACCATAACACTTTTCTGTAACCTCACCTGTACCCTAAACCTTACATTTCGCCAACACTAACCCTAGCCCTAAAGCTAAATATAACTCCAACCCTACAACTTACCCTAACACGTACACTAATCTTAACCCGTACACTAACACTGACCCATTGCTGCAAATGTATTTTGACCCTAAAACATTTCCGTACCCTCCCCTGTAACCTAAACCTTACCCGGTCGCTAACCCTAACCCTAGCTCTAAATCTAACCCTAACGCCAACCCTACATCTTACCCTAACCCATACCCTAATCCTAAACCATACACTAACACAAACCAGTGCCCTGAAACGTACCCTGACCCTAACACTTTTCCATGCCCTCACCTGCACGCTAAACCTAATCGTTAGGTAACCCTAACTGTAGACTTAAACGTAACCCTAACACCAACCCTACACCCTATTCTAACCCGTGACCTATATTTAACCCCTACACTAACACAAACCCATGCCCTCACACGTACTTTGACACTAAAATGTCTCCATACACTCACATGTACCATAAGCCTTAACCGTTCACTAAACCTATCCAAAACCCTAACGCCAACCCTAACCATTACCCTAACCCATACCCTAATCCTAACCATGCATTAACACTAACAGGTTTCCTAACACATAACCTGACCCAAACGCTTTTCCGTACCCTCAACTGTACCCTAAAACTTACCCGTTCACTAACCCTAAGCCTAGCCCTAACCCTAACCCTAACCCTAACCCTAACCCTAACCCTAAAACTTACCCGTTAACTAACCATAAGCCTAGCCCTAAATCTAAACCTAACCCCAACACCACACCTTACCCTAAACTGTACGCTAATACTGACACGTACACTAACACTAACAGGTGTCCTAACACATACCCTGACTCTAAATGTTTTCCGTACCCTCACCTGTACCCTAAACCTTACTGCTTCACTAACCGTAAACCTAGCCCTAAACATAACGCTAACACCAACCCTACACCATACCCTAACCCGTACACTAATCTTGACCCGTACACCAAAATTATGCAATGCCATCACAGGTACTTTGACACTAACACGTTTCCGTACACTCATGTACCATAAGACTTACCTGTTCGCTAACTCTAACCCTAGCCCTAAACTTAACCCTAACGCCAACCCTACACATTACCCTAACCCGTACCCTAATCCTAACCCATACACTAACACTACATGTGCCCTAACAGGTACCCTGACCGTAACAGTTTTCCGTACACTCACCCGTACCCTAAACCATACCGTTTGCTATCCTTAACCCTAGACCTAAACGTAAACCTAACCCCATCCCTAAAACTTACCCTAACGCGTACCCAGTCCTAACCAGTACACTAACACTAATCCGTGCCTTAACACTTACCCTGACCCTAACACTTTTCCATACCCACACCTGAACCCTAAACCTTACCATTCACTAACCCTAACCCTAGGTCTAAACCTAACCCTAAACCCAACCCCAACCCTACACCTAACGCTAACATCTACCCTAATCCTAATCCTTAAACTAACACTAACCTGTGCCCTAACACGAACCCTGACCCTAACGCGTTTCCATACGCTCCCCTGTACTCTAATGTTACCTATTCGCTAACCCTCACACTAGCCCTAAACCTAAACCTAACCCCAACCCTAAACCTTACCCTAACCCATACCCTAATCATAACCCATACACTAACACTAACTCGTGCCCTAACACCTACCCTAACCCTACACCTACCCCTAACCCTAACACTAACCCTAACACTAACCCTAAACTTTACCATTTGTTAACCATAACCCTAGCCACAAACCTAAACCTAACTACAACCCTACTCCTTACCCTAACACGTACACTAATCTTAACCCCTACACTAACACTAACTCAACACCGCACACGTACTTTGACAATAAGACATTTCCGTATGCTCAGCTGTAACCTAAACCTTACCTGTTCACTAAACTTAACCCTACCCCTAACACTAACCATAACGCCAACCCTACCAATTACCCTAACCCGTACCCTAATCCTAACCTGTAAACCCACACTAACCCCAGCCCTAACATGTACCCTGACCCTAACACTTTTCCGTAACCTCACCTGTACCCTACACCTTACCGTTCGCTAACCCTAACCCTAGCCCTAAACCTAGACCAAAACCCAACCGTACACCTTACCCTAACCCGTATGCTAATCCTAAGCCATACACTGACACTGACACGTGTCCTAACACACACACTAACCCTAACACTTTTCTGTACCATCACCTGTACCCTAAACCTGACATTTCGCTAACCCTAACTCTAGCCATAAAGCTAACCCTAACCCCAACCGTAAACCTTACCCAAACCGTACCCTAATCCTAACCAGTATACTAATACTAAGCCATGTCCTGACACGTTCCCTGAGCCTAACACTTTTCCATACCCTCACCTGTACCCTAAACCTTACCCATTCGCTAACCCTAACCCTAGCCCTAGCCCTAGCCCTAACCTTAATCCCAACCCTACCCGTTACCCTAAACCGTACCCTAATCCTAAACCATACACTAATATTAACCCATGCCCTAACACGTACCCTGGCCCTAACACTTTTCCGTATCCTCTCCTGTACCCTAAATCTTACCGTTCGCTAACCCTAACCCTAGCCCTAAACATAACTCTAACACCAACCTCACAGTATACCCTAACCCGTACACTTAACTTAACCCGTACAAAAAAACTAACCCATGCCCTCACATGTACTTTGACAGTAACACGTTTCCGTACGCTCCCGTGTACCGTAAACCTTACCCATTCGCTAACCCTAACCCTAGCCCTAACCCTAACCATAACACCAACCCTACCCATTTACCTAACCTGTACCCTAATCCTTACCCGTACACTAACATTAATCCATGCCCTACGATGTACCCTGACCCTAATACTTTTCCATACCCACTGCTGTACCCTAAATCTTACCATTCGCTAACCCTAACCCTATGTCTAAACCTAACCCTAACCCCAACCCTACACCTAACCCTAGCACGTACCCTAATCCGAATCCGTACACTAACACTAACCTGTGCCCTAACATGAACCCTGACCCTAACTCGTTCCCATAAGCTCACCTGTACCCTAAATGTTACCTATTCGCTAACCCTAACCCCAACCCTACACCTAAACATAACCCCTACCCTACACCTTTCCCTAACCTATACCCTAATCCTAACCCGTACACTAACAATAACCTGTAGCCTAACACGTACCCTGAACCTAACACTTTTCCGTATCCTCTCCATTACCCTAAATCTTACCGTTCGCTAAACATAGCCCTTTCCCTAAATATAACGCTAACACCAACCTTAAACCATACCCTAACCCATACACTAATCTTACCCAGTACACCAAAATTAAGAAATGCCCTCACATGTACTTTGACACTAACACGTTTCTGTATCCTCCTGTGTACCGTAAACATTACCTGTTCGCTAACACTAACCCTAGGTCTAAGCCTAACACTATCCACAACCCTACACAAAATCCTAACCCGTACCCTAATCCTAATCCGTACAATAACACTAACCTGTGCCCTAACACCAAGCCTGACCCTAACTCGTTTCCATATGCTTACCTGCACCCTGAATATTACCTATTCGCTAACCCTAACCCTAAACCTAAACCTAACCCTAATCCCAATCCTGCACCTTACCCTAATCTGTACTGTAATCCTAACCCGTACCCTAATACTAATCCGTGCCCTGACACATACATGGACCATAACACTTTTCTGTAACCTCACCTGTACCCTAAACCTTACATTTCGCCAACACTAACCCTAGCCCTAAAGCTAAATATAACTCCAACCCTACAACTTACCCTAACACGTACACTAATCTTAACCCGTACACTAACACTGACCCATTGCCGCAAATGTATTTTGACCCTAAAACATTTCCGTACCCTCCCCTGTAACCTAAACCTTACCCGGTCGCTAACCCTAACCCTAGCTCTAAATCTAAACCTAACGCCAACCCTACATCTTACCCTAACCCATACCCTAATCCTAAACCATACACTAACACAAACCAGTGCCCTGAAACGTACCCTGACCCTAACACTTTTCCATGCCCTCACCTGCACGCTAAACCTAATCGTTAGGTAACCCTAACTGTAGACTTAAACGTAACCCTAACACCAACCCTACACCCTATTCTAACCCGTGACCTATATTTAACCCCTACACTAACACTAACCCATGCCCTCACAAGTACTTTGACACTAAAATGTCTCCATACACTCACATGTACCATAAGCCTTAACCGTTCACTAAACCTATCCCTAACCCTAACGCCAACCCTAACCATTACCCTAACCCATACCCTAATCCTAACCATGCATTAACACTAACAGGTTTCCTAACACATAACCTGACCCAAACGCTTTTCCGTACCCTCAACTGTACCCTAAAACTTACCCGTTCACTAACCCTAAGCCTAGCCCTAAACCTAACCCTAACCCTAACCCTAACCCTAACCCTAAAACTTACCCATTAACTAACCGTAAGCCTAGCCCTAAACCTAAACCTAACCCCAACACCACACCTTACCCTAAACGGTACGCTAATCCTGACACGTACACTAACACTAACAGGTGTCCTAACACATACCCTGACTCTAAATGTTTTCCGTACCCTCACCTGTACCCTAAACCTTACTGCTTCACTAACCGTAAACCTAGCCCTAAACATAACGCTAACACCAACCCTACACCATACCCTAACCCGTACACTAATCTTGACCCGTACACCAAAATTATGCAATGCCATCACAGGTACTTTGACACTAACACGTTTCCGTACACTCATGTACCATAAGACTTACCTGTTCTCTAACTGTAACCCTAGCCCTAAACTTAACCCTAACGCCAACCCTACACATTACCCTAACCCGTACCCTAATCCTAACCCATACACTAACACTAGATGTGCCCTAACAGGTACCCTGACCGTAACAGTTTTCCGTACACTCACCCATACCCTAAACCATACCGTTTGCTATCCTTAACCCTAGACCTAAACGTAAACCTAACCCCATCCCTAAAACTTACCCTAACGCGTACCCAATCCTAACCAGTACACTAACACTAATCCGTGCCTTAACACTTACCCTGACCCTAACACTTTTCCATACCCACACCTGAACCCTAAACCTTACCATTCACTAACCCTAACCCTAGGTCTAAACCTAACCCTAAACCCAACCCCAACCCTACACCTAACCCTAACATGTACCCTAATCCTAATCCTTAAACTAACACTAACCTGTGCCCTAACACGAACCGTGACCCTAACGCGTTTCCATACGCTCCCCTGTACTCTAATGTTACCTATTCGCTAACCCTCACACTAGCCCTAAACCTAAACCGAACCCCAACCCTAAACCTTACCCTAACCCATACCCTAATCATAACCCATACACTAACACTAACTCGTGCCCTAACCCCTACCCTAACCCTACACCTACCCCAAACCTAACACTAACCCTAACACTAACCCTAAACTTTACCATTTGTTAACCATAACCCTAGCCCCAAACCTAAACCTAACTACAACCCTACTCCTTACCCTAACACGTACACTAATCTTAACCCCTACACTAACACTAACTCAATACCGCACACGTACTTTGACAATAAGACATTTCCTTATGCTCAGCTGTAACCTAAACCTTACCCGTTCACTAAACATAACCCTACCCCTAACACTAACCATAATGCCAACCCTACCAATTACCCTAACCAGTACCCTAATCCTAACTTGTAAACCCACACTAACCCCTGCCCTAACACGTACCCTGACCCTAACACTTTTCCGTAACCTCACCTGTACCCTACTCCTTAGCGTTCGCTAACCCTAACCCTAGCCCTAAACCTAGACCAAACCCCAACCGTACACCTTACCCTAACCCGTATGCTAATCCTAAGCCATACACTGACACTGACACGTGTCCTAACACACACGCTAACCCTAACACTTTTCTGTACCATCACCTGTACCCTAAACCTGACATTTCGCTAACCCTAACCTTAGCCATAAAGCTAAACCTAACCCCAACCGTAAACCTTACCCAAACAGTACCCTAATCCTAACCAGTATACTAATACTAAGCCATGTCCGGACACGTTCCCTGAGGCTAACACTTTTCCATACCCTCACCTGTACCCTAAACCTTACCCATTCGCTAACCCTAACCCTAGCCCTAGCCCTAGCCCTAACCTTTATCCCAACCCTACATGTTACCATAAACCGTACCCTAATCCTAACCCATACACTAACATTAACCCATGCCCTAACGCGTACCCTGACCCTAACACTTTTCCGTATCCTCTCCTGTACCCTAAATCTTACCGTTCGCTAACCCTAACCCTAGCCCTAAACATAACTCTAACACCAACCTCACAGTATACCCTAAACCGTACACTAAACTTAACCCGTACAAAAAAACTAACCCATGCCCTCACATGTACTTTGACAGTAACACGTTTCCGTACGCTCCCGTGTACCGTAAACCTTACCCATTCGCTTACCCTAACCCTAGCCCTAACCCTAACCATAACACCAACCCTACCCATTTACCTAACCTGTACCCTAATCCTTACCCGTACACTAACATTAATCCATGCCCTACGACGTACCCTGACCCTAATACTTTTCCATACCCACTGCTGTACCCTAAATCTTACCATTCGCTAACCCTAACCCTATGTCTAAACCTAACCCTAACCCCAACCCTACACCTAACCCTAGCACGTACCCTAATCCGAATCCGTACACTAACACTAACCTGTGCCCTAACATGAACCCTGACCCTAACTCGTTTCCATAAGCTCACCTGTACCCTAAATGTTACCTATTTGCTAACCCTAACCCCAACCCTACACCTAAACATAACCCCTACCCTACACCTTTCCCTAACCTATACTCTAATCCTAACCCGTACACTAACAATAACCTGTGGCCTAACACGTACACTGAACCTAACACTTTTCCATATCCTCTCTATTACCCTAAATCTTACCGTTCGCTAAACATAGCCCTTTCCCTAAATATAACGCTAACACCAACCTTAAACCATACCCTAACCCATACACTAATCTTACACCGTACACCAAAATTAAGAAATGCCCTCACATGTACATTGACACTAACACGTTTCCGTATCCTCCTGTGTACCGTAAACCTTACCTGTTCGCTAACACTAACCCTAGGTCTAAGCCTAACACTATCCACAACCCTACACAAAATGCTAACCCGTACCCTAATCCTAATCCGTACAATAACACTAACCTGTGCCCTAACACCAAGCCTGACCCTAACTCGTTTCCATATGCTTACCTGCACCCTGAATATTACCTATTCGCTAACCCTAACCCTAAACCTAAACCTAACCCTAACCCCAATCCTGCACCTTACCCTAATCCGTACTGTAATCCTAACCCGTACCCTAATACTAATCCGTGCCCTGACACATACATGGACCATAACACTTTTCTGTAACCTCACCTGTACCCTAAACCTTACATTTCGCCAACACTAACCCTAGCCCTAAAGCTAAATATAACTCCAACCCTACAACTTACCCTAACACGTACACTAATCTTAACCCGTACACTAACACTGACCCATTGTCGCAAATGTATTTTGACCCTAAAACATTTCCGTACCCTCCCCTGTAACCTAAACCTTACCCGGTCGCTAACCCTAACCCTAGCTCTAAATCTAACCCTAACGCCAACCCTACATCTTACCCTAACCCATACCCTAATCCTAAACCATACACTAACACAAACCAGTGCCCTGAAACGTACCCTGACCCTAACACTTTTCCATGCCCTCACCTGCACGCTAAACCTAATCGTTAGGTAACCCTAACTGTAGACTTAAACGTAACCCTAACACCAACCCTACACCCTATTCTAACCCGTGACCTATATTTAACCCCTACACTAACACTAACCCATGCCCTCACACGTACTTTGACACTAAAATGTCTCCATACACTCACATGTACCATAAGCCTTAACCGTTCACTAAACCTATCCCTAACCCTAACGCCAACCCTAACCATTACCCTAACCCATACCCTAATCCTAACCATGCATTAACACTAACAGGTTTCCTAACACATAACCTGACCCAAACGCTTTTCCTCAACTGTACCCTAAAACTTACCCGTTCACTAACCCTAAGCCTAGCCCTAACCCTAACCCTAACCCTAAAACTTACCCGTTAACTAACCGTAAGCCTAGCCCTAAACCTAAACCTAACCCCAACACCACACCTTACCCTAAACGGTACGCTAATCCTGACACGTACACTAACACTAACAGGTGTCCTAACACATACCCTGACTCTAAATGTTTTCCGTACCCTCACCTGTACCCTAAACCTTACTGCTTCACTAACCGTAAACCTAGCCCTAAACATAACGCTAACACCAACCCTACACCATACCCTAACCCGTACACTAATCTTGACCCGTACACCAAAATTATGCAATGCCATCACAGGTACTTTGACACTAACACGTTTCCGTACAATCATGTACCATAAGACTTACCTGTTCGCTACCTCTAACCCTAGCCCTAAACTTAACCCTAACGCCAACCCTACACATTACCCTAACCCGTACCCTAATCCTAACCCATACACTAACACTACATGTGCCCTAAGATGTACCCTGACCGTAACAGTTTTCCGTACACTCACCCGTACCCTAAACCATACCGTTTGCTATCCTTAACCCTAGACCTAAACGTAAACCTAACCCCATCCCTAAAACTTACCCTAACGCGTACCCAGTCCTAACCAGTACACTAACACTAATCCGTGCCTTAACACTTACCCTGACCCTAACACTTTTCCATACCCACACCTGAACCCTAAACCTTACCATTCACTAACCCTAACCCTAGGTCTAAACCTAACCCTAAACCCAACCCCAACCCTACACCTAACCCTAACATGTACCCTAATCCTAATCCTTAAACTAACACTAAGCTGTGCCCTAACACGAACCCTGACCCTAACGCGTTTCCATACGCTCCCCTGTACTCTAATGTTACCTATTTGCTAACCCTCACACTAGCCCTAAACCTAAACCTAACCCCAACCCTAAACCTTACCCTAACCCATACCCTAATCATAACCCATACACTAACACTAACTCGTGCCCTAACACCTACCCTAACCCTACACCTACCCCTAACCCTAACACTAACCCTAACACTAACCCTAAACTTTACCATTTGTTAACCATAACCCTAGCCCCAAACCTAAACCTAACTACAACCCTACTCCTTACCCTAACACGTACACTAATCTTAACCCCTACACTAACACTAACTCAACACCGCACACGTACTTTGACAATAAGACAATTCCGTATGCTCAGCTGTAACCTAAACCTTACCCGTTCACTAAACTTAACCCTACCCCTAACACTAACCATAACGCCAAGCCTACCAATTACCCTAACCCGTACCCTAATCCTAACCTGTAAACCCACACTAACCCCTGCCCTAACACGTACCCTGACCCTAACACTTTTCCGTAACCTCACCTGTACCCTACACCTTACCGTTCGCTAACCCTAACCCTAGCCCTAAACCTAGACCAAAACCCAACCGTACACCTTACCCTAACCCGTATGCTAATCCTAAGCCATACACTGACACTGACACGTGTCCTAACACACACACTAACCCTAACACTTTTCTGTACCATCACCTGTACCCTAAACCTGACATTTCGCTAACCCTAACTCTAGCCATAAAGCTAACCCTAACCCCAACCGTAAACCTTACCCAAACCGTACCCTAATCCTAACCAGTATACTAATACTAAGCCATGTCCTGACACGTTCCCTGAGCCTAACACTTTTCCATACCCTCACCTGTACCCTAAACCTTACCCATTCGCTAACCCTAACCCTAGCCCTAGCCCTAGCCCTAACCTTAATCCCAACCCTACCCGTTACCCTAAACCGTACCCTAATCCTAACCCATACACTAACATTAACCCATGCCCTAACACGTACCCTGGCCCTAACACTTTTCCGTATCCTCTCCTGTACCCTAAATCTTACCGTTCGCTAACCCTAACCCTAGCCCTAAACATAACTCTAACACCAACCTCACAGTATACCCTAACCCGTACACTTAACTTAACCCGTACAAAAAAACTAACCCATGCCCTCACATGTACTTTGACAGTAACACGTTTCCGTACGCTCCCGTGTACCGTAAACCTTACCCATTCGCTAACCCTAGCCCTAGCCCTAATCCTAACCATAACACCAACCCTACCCATTTACCTAACCTGTACCCTAATCCTTACCCGTACACTAACATTAATCCATGCCCTACGATGTACCCTGACCCTAATACTTTTCCATACCCACTGCTGTACCCTAAATCTTACCATTCGCTAACCCTAACCCTATGTCTAAACCTAACCCTAACCCCAACCCTACACCTAACCCTAGCACGTACCCTAATCCGAATCCGTACACTAACACTAACCTGTGCCCTAACATGAACCCTGACCCTAACTCGTTCCCATAAGCTCACCTGTACCCTAAATGTTACCTATTCGCTAACCCTAACCCCAACCCTACACCTAAACATAACCCCTACCCTACACCTTTCCCTAACCTATACCCTAATCCTAACCCGTACACTAACAATAACCTGTAGCCTAACACGTACCCTGAACCTAACACTTTTCCATATCCTCTCCACTACCCTAAATCTTACCGTTCGCTAAACATAGCCCTTTCCCTAAATATAACGCTAACACCAACCTTAAACCATACCCTAACCCATACACTAATCTTACCCCGTACACCAAAATTAAGAAATGCCCTCACATGTACTTTGACACTAACACGTTTCCGTATCCTCCTGTGTACCGTAAACCTTACCTGTTCGCTAACACTAACCCTAGGTCTAAGCCTAACACTATCCACAACCCTACACAAAATCCTAACCCGTACCCTAATCCTAATAGGTACAATAACACTAACCTGTGCCCTAACACCAAGCCTGACCCTAACTCGTTTCCATATGCTTACCTGCACCCTGAATATTACCTATTCGCTAACCCTAACCCTAAACCTAAACCTAACCCTAACCCCAATCCTGCACCTTACCCTAATCCGTACTGTAATCCTAACCCGTACCCTAATACTAATCCGTGCCCTGACACATACATGGACCATAACACTTTTCTGTAACCTCACTTGTACCCTAAACCTTACATTTCGCCAACACTAACCCTAGCCCTAAAGCTAAATATAACTCCAACCCTACAACTTACCCTAACACGTACACTAATCTTAACCCATACACTAACACTGACCCATTGCCGCAAATGTATTTTGACCCTAAAACATTTCCGTACCCTCCCCTGTAACCTAAACCTTACCCGGTCGCTAACCCTAACCCTAGCTCTAAATCTAACCCTAACGCCAACCCTACATCTTACCCTAACCCATACCCTAATCCTAAACCATACACTAACACAAACCAGTGCCCTGAAACGTACCCTGACCCTAACACTTTTCCATGCCCTCACCTGCATGCTAAACCTAATCGTTAGGTAACCCTAACTGTAGACTTAAACGTAACCCTAACACCAACCCTACACCCTATTCTAACCCGTGACCTATATTTAACCCCTACACTAACACTAACCCATGCCCTCACAAGTACTTTGACACTAAAATGTCTCCATACACTCACATGTACCATAAGCCTTAACCGTTCACTAAACCTATCCCTAACCCTAACGCCAACCCTAACCATTACCCTAACCCATACCCTAATCCTAACCATGCATTAACACTAACAGGTTTCCTAACACATAGCCTGACCCAAACGCTTTTCCTCAACTGTACCCTAAAACTTACCCGTTCACTAACCCTAAGCCTAGCCCTAACCCTAACCCTAACCCTAACCCTAACCCTAACCCTAACCCTAAAACTTACCCGTTAACTAACCGTAAGCCTAGCCCTAAACCTAAAACTAACCCCAACACCACACCTTACCCTAAACGGTACGCTAATCCTGACACGTACACTAACACTAACAGGTGTCCTAACACATACCCTGACTCTAAATGTTTTCCGTACCCTCACCTGTACCCTAAACCTTACTGCTTCACTAACCGTAAACCTAGCCCTAAACATAACGCTAACACCAACCCTACACCATACCCTAACCCGTACACTAATCTTGACCCGTACACCAAAATTATGCAATGCCATCACAGGTACTTTGACACTAACACGTTTCCGTACACTCATGTACCATAAGACTTACCTGTTCGCTAACTCTAACCCTAGCCCTAAACTTAACCCTAACGCCAACCCTACACATTACCCTAACCCGTACCCTAATCCTAACCCATACACTAACACTACATGTGCCCTAACAGGTACCCTGACCGTAACAGTTTTCCGTACACTCACCCGTACCCTAAACCATACCGTTTGCTATCCTTAACCCTAGACCTAAATGTAAACCTAACCCCATCCCTAAAACTTACCCTAACGCGTACCCAGTCCTAACCAGTACACTAACACTAATCCGTGCCTTAACACTTACCCTGACCCTAAAACTTTTCCATACCCAAACCTGAACCCTAAACCTTACCATTCACTAACCCTAACCCTAGGTCTAAACCTAACCCTAAACCCAACCCCAACCCTACACCTAACCCTAACATCTACCCTAATCCTAATCCTTAAACTAACACTAACCTGTGCCCTAACACGAACCCTGACCCTAACGCGTTTCCATACGCTCCCCTGTACTCTAATGTTACCTATTCGCTAACCCTCACACTAGCCCTAAACCTAGACCTAACCCCAACCCTAAACCTTACCCTAACCCATACCCTAATCATAACCCATACACTAACACTAACTCGTGCCCTAACACCTACCCTAACCCTACACCTACCCCTAACCCTAACACTAACCCTAACACTAACCCTAAACTTTACCATTTGTTAACCATAACCCTAGCCACAAACCTAAACCTAACTACAACCCTACTCCTTACCCTAACACGTACACTAATCTTAACCCCTACACTAACACTAACTCAACACCGCACACGTACTTTGACAATAAGACAATTCCGTATGCTCAGCTGTAACCTAAACCTTACCCGTTCACTAAACTTAACCCTACCCCTAACACTAACCATAACGCCAAGCCTACCAATTACCCTAACCCGTACCCTAATCCTAACCTGTAAACCCACACTAACCCCTGCCCTAACACGTACCCTGACCCTAACACTTTTCCGTAACCTCACCTGTACCCTACACCTTACCGTTCGCTAACCCTAACCCTAGCCCTAAACCTAGACCAAAACCCAACCGTACACCTTACCCTAACCCGTATGCTAATCCTAAGCCATACACTGACACTGAGACGTGTCCTAACACACACACTAACCCTAACACTTTTCTGTACCATCACCTGTACCCTAAACCTGACATTTCGCTAACCCTAACTCTAGCCATAAAGCTAACCCTAACCCCAACCGTAAACCTTACCCAAACCGTACCCTAATCCTAACCAGTATACTAATACTAAGCCATGTCCTGACACGTTCCCTGAGCCTAACACTTTTCCATACCCTCACCTGTACCCTAAACCTTACCCATTCGCTAACCCTAGCCCTAGCCCTAGCCCTAACCTTAATCCCAACCCTACCCGTTACCCTAAACCGTACCCTAATCCTAAACCATACACTAACATTAACCCATGCCCTAACACGTACCCTGGCCCTAAAACTTTTCCATATCCTCTCCTGTACCCTAAATCTTACCGTTCGCTAACCCTAACCCTAGCCCTAAACATAACTCTAACACCAACCTCACAGTATACCCTAACCCGTACACTTAACTTAACCCGTACAAAAAAACTAACCCATGCCCTCACATGTACTTTGACAGTAACACGTTTCGGTACGCTCCCGTGTACCGTAAACCTTACCCATTCGCTAACCCTAACCCTAGCCCTAACCCTAACCATAACACCAACCCTACACATTTACCTAACCTGTACCCTAATCCTTACCCGTACACTAACATTAATCCATGCCCTAAGACGTACCCTGACCCTAATACTTTTCCATACCCACTGCTGTACCCTAAATCTTACCATTCGCTAACCCTAACCCTATGTCTAAACCTAACCCTAACCCCAACCCTACACCTAACCCTAGCACGTACCCTAATCCGATTCCATACACTAACACTAACCTGTGCCCTAACATGAACCCTGACCCTAACTCGTTTCCATAAGCTCACCTGTACCCTAAATGTTACCTATTCGCTAACCCTAACCCCAACCCTACAACTAAACATAACCCCTACCCTACACCTTTCCCTAACCTATACCCTAATCCTAACCCGTACACTAACAATAACCTGTAGCCTAACACGTACCCTGAACCTAACACTTTTCCGTATCCTCTCCATTACCCTAAATCTTACCGTTCGCTAAACATAGCCCTTTCCCTAAATATAACGCTAACACCAACCTTAAACCATACCCTAACCCATACACTAATCTTACCCCGTACACCAAAATTAAGAAATGCCCTCACATGTACTTTGACACTAACACGTTTCCGTATCCTCCTGTGTACCGTAAACCTTACCTGTTCGCTAACACTAACCCTAGGTCTAAGCCTAACACTATCCACAACCCTACACAAAATCCTAACCCGTACCCTAATCCTAATCCGTACAATAACACTAACCTGTGCCCTAACACCAAGCCTGACCCTAACTCGTTTCCATATGCTTACCTGCACCCTGAATATTACCTATTCGTTAACCCTAACCCTAAACCTAAACCTAACCCTAACCCCAATCCTGCACCTTACCCTAATCCGTACTGTAATCCTAACCCGTACCCTAATACTAATCCGTGCCCTGACACATACATGGACCATAACACTTTTCTGTAACCTCACCTGTACCCTAAACCTTACATTTCGCCAACACTAACCCTAGCCCTAAAGCTAAATCTAACTCCAACCCTACAACTTACCCTAACACGTACACTAATCTTAACCCGTACACTAACACTGACCCATTGCCGCAAATGTATTTTGACCCTAAAACATTTCCGTACCCTCCCCTGTAACCTAAACCTTACCCGGTCGCTAACCCTAACCCTAGCTCTAAATCTAACGCTAACGCCAACCCTACATCTTACCCTAACCCATACCCTAATCCTAAACCATACACTAACACAAACCAGTGCCCTGAAACGTACCCTGACCCTAACACTTTTCCATGCCCTCACCTGCACGCTAAACCTAATCGTTAGGTAACCCTAACTGTAGACTTAAACGTAACCCTAACACCAACCCTACACCCTATTCTAACCCGTGACCTATATTTAACCCCTACACTAACATTAACCCATGCCCTCACACGTACTTTGACACTAAAATGTCTCCATACACTCACATGTACCATAAGCCTTAACCGTTCACTAAACCTATCCCTAACCCTAACGCCAACCCTAACCATTACCCTAACCCATACCCTAATCCTAACCATGCATTAACACTAACAGGTTTCCTAACACATAACCTGACCCAAACGCTTTTCCTCAACTGTACCCTAAAACTTACCCGTTCACTAACCCTAAGCCTAGCCCTAACCCTAACCCTAACCCTAACCCTAACCCTAACCCTAAAACTTACCCGTTAACTAACCGTAAGCCTAGCCCTAAACCTAAACCTAACCCCAACACCACACCTTACCCTAAACGGTACGCTAATCCTGACACGTACACTAACACTAACAGGTGTCCTAACACATACCCTGACTCTAAATGTTTTCCGTACCCTCACCTGTACCCTAAACCTTACTGCTTCACTAACCGTAAACCTAGCCCTAAACATAACGCTAACACCAACCCTACACCATACCCTAACCCGTACAGTAATCTTGACCCGTACACCAAAATTATGCAATGCCATCACAGGTACTTTGACACTAACACGTTTCCGTACACTCATGTACCATAAGACTTACCAGTTCGCTAACTCTAACCCTAGCCCTAAACTTAACCCTAACGCCAACCCTACACATTACCCTAACCCGTACCCTAATCCTAACCCATACACTAACACTACATGTGCCCTAACAGGTACCCTGACCGTAACAGTTTTCCGTACACTCACCCGTACCCTAAACCATACCGTTTGCTATCCTTAACCTTAGACCTAAACGTAAACCTAACCCCATCCCTAAAACTTACCCTAACGCGTACCCAGTCCTAACCAGTACACTAACACTAATCCGTGCCTTAACACTTACCCTGACCCTAACACTTTTCCATACCCACACCTGAACCCTAAACCTTACCATTCACTAACCCTAACCCTAGGTCTAAACCTAACCCTAAACCCAACCCCAACCCTACACCTAACGCTAACATCTACCCTAATCCTAATCCTTAAACTAACACTAACCTGTGCCCTAACACGAACCCTGACCCTAACGCGTTTCCATACGCTCCCCTGTACTCTAATGTTACCTATTCGCTAACCCTCACACTAGCCCTAAACCTAAACCTAACCCCAACCCTAAACCTTACCCTAACCCATACCCTAATCATAACCCATACACTAACACTAACTCGTGCCCTAACACCTACCCTAACCCTACACCTACCCCTAACCCTAACACTAACCCTAACACTAACCCTAAACTTTACCATTTGTTAACCATAACCCTAGCCCCAAACCTAAACCTAACTACAACCCTACTCCTTACCCTAACACGTACACTAATCTTAACCCCTACACTAACACTAACTCAACACCGCACACGTACTTTGACAATAAGACAATTCCGTATGTTCAGCTGTAACCTAAACCTTACCCGTTCACTAAACTTAACCCTACCCCTAACACTAACCATAACGCCAACCCTACCAATTACCCTAACCCGTACCCTAATCCTAACCTGTAAACCCACACTAACCCCTGCCCTAACACGTACCCTGACCCTAACACTTTTCCGTAACCTCACCTGTACCCTACACCTTACCGTTCGCTAACCCTAACCCTAGCCCTAAACCTAGACCAAAACCCAACCGTACACCTTACCCTAACCCGTATGCTAATCCTAAGCCATACACTGACACTGAGATGTGTCCTAACACACACACTAACCCTAACACTTTTCTGTACCATCACCTGTACCCTAAACCTGACATTTCGCTAACCCTAACTCTAGCCATAAAGCTAACCCTAACCCCAACCGTAAACCTTACCCAAACCGTACCCTAATCCTAACCAGTATACTAATACTAAGCCATGTCCTGACACGTTCCCTGAGCCTAACACTTTTCCATACCCTCACCTGTACCCTAAACCTTACCCATTCGCTAACCCTAACCCTAGCCCTAGCCCTAGCCCTAACCTTAATCCCAACCCTACCCGTTACCCTAAACCGTACCCTAATCCTAAACCATAAACTAACATTAACCCATGCCCTAACACGTACCCTGGCCCTAACACTTTTCCGTATCCTCTCCTGTACCCTAAATCTTACCGTTCGCTAACCCTAACCCTAGCCCTAAACATAACTCTAACACCAACCTCACAGTATACCCTAACCCGTACACTAAACTTAACCCGTACAAAAAAACTAACCCATGCCCTCACATGTACTTTGACAGTAACACGTTTCGGTACGCTCCCGTGTACCGTAAACCTTACCCATTCGCTAAACCTAACCATAGCCCTAACCCTAACCATAACACCAACCCTACACATTTACCTAACCTGTACCCTAATCCTTACCCGTACACTAACATTAATCCATGCCCTAAGACGTACCCTGACCCTAATACTTTTCCATACCCACTGCTGTACCCTAAATCTTACCATTCGCTAACCCTAACCCTATGTCTAAACCTAACCCTAACCCCAACCCTACACCTAACCCTAGCACGTACCCTAATCCGAATCCGTACACTAACACTAACCTGTGCCCTAACATGAACCCTGACCCTAACTCGTTTCCATAAGCTCACCTGTACCCTAAATGTTACCTATTCGCTAACCCTAACCCCAACCCTACACCTAAACATAACCCCTACCCTACACCTTTCCCTAACCTATACCCTAATCCTAACCTGTACACTAACAATAACCTGTAGCCTAACACGTACCCTGAACCTAACACTTTTCCGTATCCTCTCCATTACCCTAAATCTTACCGTTCGCTAAACATAGCCCTTTCCCTAAATATAACGCTAACACCAACCTTAAACCATACCCTAACCCATACACTAATCTTACCCCGTACACCAAAATTAAGAAATGCCCTCACATGTACTTTGACACTAACACGTTTCCGTATCCTCCTGTGTACCGTAAACCTTACCTGTTCGCTAACACTAACCCTAGGTCTAAGCCTAACACTATCCACAACCCTACACAAAATCCTAACCCGTACCCTAATCCTAATCCGTACAATAACACTAACCTGTGCCCTAACACCAAGCCTGACCCTAACTCGTTTCCATATGCTTACCTGCACCCTGAATATTACCTATTCGTTAACCCTAACCCTAAACCTAAACCTAACCCTAACCCCAATCCTGCACCTTACCCTAATCTGTACTGTAATCCTAACCCGTACCCTAATACTAATCCGTGCCCTGACACATACATGGACCATAACACTTTTCTGTAACCTCACCTGTACCCTAAACCTTACATTTCGCCAACACTAACCCTAGCCCTAAAGCTAAATCTAACTCCAACCCTACAACTTACCCTAACACGTACACTAATCTTAACCCGTACACTAACACTGACCCATTGCCGCAAATGTATTTTGACCCTAAAACATTTCCGTACCCTCCCCTGTAACCTAAACCTTACCCGGTCGCTAACCCTAACCCTAGCTCTAAATCTAACCCTAACGCCAACCCTACATCTTACCCTAACCCATACCCTAATCCTAAACCATACACTAACACAAACCAGTGCCCTGAAACGTACCCTGACCCTAACACTTTTCCATGCCCTCACCTGCACGCTAAACCTAATCGTTAGGTAACCCTAACTGTAGACTTAAACGTAACCCTAACACCAACCCTACACCCTATTCTAACCCGTGACCTATATTTAACCCCTACACTAACATTAACCCATGCCCTCACACGTACTTTGACACTAAAATGTCTCGATACACTCACATGTACCATAAGCCTTAACCGTTCACTAAACCTATCCCTAACCCTAACGCCAACCCTAACCATTACCCTAACCCATACCCTAATCCTAACCATGCATTAACACTAACAGGTTTCGTAACACATAACCTGACCCAAACGCTGTTCCTCAACTGTACCCTAAAACTTACCCGTTCACTAACCCTAAGCCTAGCCCTAACCCTAACCCCAACCCTAACCCTAACCCTAACCCTAACCCTAAAACTTACCCGTTAACTAACCGTAAGCCTAGCCCTAAACCTAAACCTAACCCCAACACCACACCTTACCCTAAACTGTACGCTAATCCTGACACGTACACTAACACTAACAGGTGTCCTAACACATACCCTGACTCTAAATGTTTTCCGTACCCTCACCTGTACCCTAAACCTTACTGCTTCACTAACCGTAAACCTAGCCCTAAACATAACGCTAACACCAACCCTACACCATACCCTAACCCGTACACTAATCTTGACCCGTACACCAAAATTATGCAATGCCATCACAGGTACTTTGACACTAACACGTTTCCGTACACTCATGTACCATAAGACTTACCTGTTCGCTAACTCTAACCCTAGCCCTAAACTTAACCCTAACGCCAACCCTACACATTACCCTAACCCGTACCCTAATCCTAACCCATACACTAACACTACATGTGCCCTAACAGGTACCCTGACCGTAACAGTTTTCCGTACACTCACCCGTACCCTAAACCATACCGTTTGCTATCCTTAACCCTAGACCTAAACGTAAACCTAACCCCATCCTTAAAACTTACCCTAACGCGTACCCAGTCCTAACCAGTACACTAACACTAATCCGTGCCTTAACACTTACCCTGACCCTAACACTTTTCCATACCCACACCTGAACCCTAAACCTTACCATTCACTAACCCTAACCCTAGGTCTAAACCTAACCCTAAACCCAACCCCAACCCTACACCTAACGCTAACATCTACCCTAATCCTAATCCTAAAACTAACACTAACCTGTGCCCTAACACGAACCCTGACCCTAACGCGTTTCCATACGCTCCCCTGTACTCTAATGTTACCTATTCGCTAACCCTCACACTAGCCCTAAACCTAAACCTAACCCCAACCCTAAACCTTACCCTAACCCATACCCTAATCATAACCCATACACTAACACTAACTCGTGCCCTAACACCTACCCTAACCCTACACCTACCCCTAACCCTAACACTAACCCTAACACTAACCCTAAACTTTACCATTTGTTAACCATAACCCTAGCCCCAAACCTAAACCTAACTACAACCCTACTCCTTACCCTAACACGTACACTAATCTTAACCCCTACAGTAACACTAACTCAACACCGCACACGTACTTTGACAATAAGACATTTCCGTATGCTCAGCTGTAACCTAAACCTTACCCGTTCACTAAACTTAACCCTACCCCTAACACTAACCATAACGCCAACCCTACCAATTACCCTAACCCGTACCCTAATCCTAACCTGTAAACCCACACTAACCCGAGCCCTAACATGTACCCTGACCCTAACACTTTTCCGTAACCTCACCTGTACCCTAGACCTTACCGTTCGCTAACCCTAACCCTAGCCCTAAACCTAGACCAAAACCCAACCGTACACGTTACCCTAACCCGTATGCTAATCCTAAGCCATACACTGACACTGACACGTGTCCTAACACACACACTAACCCTAACACTTTTCTGTACCATCACCTGTACCCTAAACCTGACATTTCGCTAACCCTAACTCTAGCCATAAAGCTAACACTAACCCCAACCGTAAACCTTACCCAAACCGTACCCTAATCCTAACCAGTATACTAATACTAAGCCATGTCCTGACACGTTCCCTGAGCCTAACACTTTTCCATACCCTCACCTGTACCCTAAACCTTACCCATTCGCTAACCCTAACCCTAGCCCTAGCCCTAGCCCTAACCTTAATCCCAACCCTACCCGTTACCCTAAACCGTACCCTAATCCTAAACCATACACTAACATTAACCCATGCCCTAACACGTACCCTGGCCCTAACACTTTTCCGTATCCTCTCCTGTACCCTAAATCTTACCGTTCGCTAACCCTAACCCTAGCCCTAAACATAACTCTAACACCAACCTCACAGTATACCCTAACCCGTACACTTAACTTAACCCGTACAAAAAAACTAACCCATGCCCTCACATGTACTTTGACAGTAACACGTTTCCGTATGCTCCCGTGTACCGTAAACCTTACCCATTCGCTAACCCTAACCCTAGCCCTAATCCTAACCATAACACCAACCCTACCCATTTACCTAACCTGTACCCTAATCCTTACCCGTACACTAACATTAATCCATGCCCTACGATGTGCCCTGACCCTAATACTTTTCCATACCCACTGCTGTACCCTAAATCTTACCATTCGCTAACCCTAACCCTATGTCTAAACCTAACCCTAACCCCAACCCCACACCTAACCCTAACACGTACCCTAATCCGAATCCGTACACTAACACTAACCTGTGCCCTAACATGAACCCTGACCCTAACTCATTCCCATAAGCTCACCTGTACCCTAAATGTTACCTATTCGCTAACCCTAACCCCAACCCTACACCTAAACATAACCCCTACCCTACACCTTTCCCTAACCTATACCCTAATCCTAACCCGTACACTAACAATAACCTGTAGCCTAACACGTACCCTGAACCTAACACTTTTCCGTATCCTCTCCACTACCCTAAATCTTACCGTTCGCTAAACATAGCCCTTTCCCTAAATATAACGCTAACACCAACCTTAAACCATACCCTAACCCATACACTAATCTTACCCCGTACACCAAAATTAAGAAATGCCCTCACATGTACTTTGACACTAACACGTTTCCGTATCCTCCTGTGTACCGTAAACCTTACCTGTTCGCTAACACTAACCCTAGGTCTAAGCCTAACACTATCCACAACCCTACACAAAATCCTAACCTGTACCCTAATCCTAATCCGTACAATAACACTAACCTGTGCCCTAACACCAAGCCTGACCCTAACTCGTTTCCATATGCTTACCTGCACCCTGAATATTACCTATTCGCTAACCCTAACCCTAAACCTAAACCTAACCCTAACCCCAATCCTGCACCTTACCCTAATCCGTACTGTAATCCTAACCCGTACCCTAATACTAATCCGTGCCCTGACACATACATGGACCATAACACTTTTCTGTAACCTCACCTGTACCCTAAACCTTACATTTCGCCAACACTAACCCTAGCCCTAAAGCTAAATATAACTCCAACCCTACAACTTACCCTAACACGTACACTAATCTTAACCCGTACACTAACACTGACCCATTGCCGCAAATGTATTTTGACCCTAAAACATTTCCGTACCCTCCCCTGTAACCTAAACCTTACCCGGTCGCTAACCCTAACCCTAGCTCTAAATCTAACCCTAACGCCAACCCTACATCTTACCCTAACCCATACCCTAATCCTAAACCATACACTAACACAAACCAGTGCCCTGAAACGTACCCTGACCCTAACACTTTTCCATGCCCTCACCTGCACGCTAAACCTAATCGTTAGGTAACCCTAACTGTAGACTTAAACGTAACCCTAACACCAACCCTACACCCTATTCTAACCCGTGACCTATATTTAACCCCTACACTAACACTAACCCATGCCCTCACAAGTACTTTGACACTAAAATGTCTCCATACACTCACATGTACCATAAGCCTTAACCATTCACTAAACCTATCCCTAACCCTAACGCCAACCCTAACCATTACCCTAACCCATACCCTAATCCTAACCATGCATTAACACTAACAGGTTTCCTAACACATAACCTGACCCAAACGCTTTTCCATACCCTCAACTGTACCCTAAAACTTACCCGTTCACTAACCCTAAGCCTAGCCCTAACCCTAACCCTAACCCTAAAACTTACCCGTTAACTAACCGTAAGCCTAGCCCTAAACCTAAACCTAACCCCAACACCACACCTTACCCTAAACGGTACGCTAATCCTGACACGTACACTAACACTAACAGGTGTCCTAACACATACCCTGACTCTAAATGTTTTCCGTACCCTCACCTGTACCCTAAACCTTACTGCTTCACTAACCGTAAACCTAGCCCTAAACATAACGCTAACACCAACCCTACACCATACCCTAACCCGTACACTAATCTTGACCCGTACACCAAAATTATGCAATGCCATCACAGGTACTTTGACACTAACACGTTTCCGTACACTCATGTACCATAAGACTTACCTGTTCGCTAACTCTAACCCTAGCCCTAAACTTAACCCTAACGCCAACCCTACACATTACCCTAACCCGTACCCTAATCCTAACCCATACACTAACACTACATGTGCCCTAACAGGTACCCTGCCCGTAACAGTTTTCCGTACACTCACCCGTACCCTAAACCATACCGTTTGCTATCCTTAACCCTAGACCTAAACGTAAACCTAACCCCATCCCTAAAACTTACCCTAACGCGTACCCAATCCTAACCAGTACACTAACACTAATCCGTGCCTTAACACTTACCCTGACCCTAACACTTTTCCATACCCACACCTGAACCCTAAACCTTACCATTCACTAACCCTAACCCTAGGTCTAAACCTAACCCTAAACCCAACCCCAACCCTACACTTAACCCTAACATGTACCCTAATCCTAATCCTTAAACTAACACTAACCTGTGCCCTAACACGAACCGTGACCCTAACGCGTTTCCATACGCTCCCCTGTACTCTAATGTTACCTATTCGCTAACCCTCACACTAGCCCTAAACCTAAACCTAACCCCAACCCTAAACCTTACCCTAACCCATACCCTAATCATAACCCATACACTAACACTAACTCGTGCCCTAACCCTTACCCTAACCCTACACCTACCCCAAACCTACACTAACCCTAACACTAACCCTAAACTTTACCATTTGTTAACCATAACCCTAGCCCCAAACCTAAACCTAACTACAACCCTACTCCTTACCCTAACACGTACACTAATCTTAACCCCTACACTAACACTAACTCAATACCGCACACGTACTTTGACAATAAGACATTTCCGTATGCTCAGCTGTAACCTAAACCTTACCCGTTCACTAAACATAACCCTACCCCTAACACTAACCATAATGCCAACCCTACCAATTACCCTAACCAGTACCCTAATCCTAACCTGTAAACCCACACTAACCCATGCCCTAACACGTACACTGACCCTAACACTTTTCCGTAACCTCACCTGTACCCTACTCCTTACCGTTCGCTAACCCTAACCCTAGCCCTAAACCTAGACCAAACCCCAACCGTACACCTTACCCTAACCCGTATGCTAATCCTAAGCCATACACTGACACTGACACGTGTCCTAACACACACGCTAACCCTAACACTTTTCTGTACCATCACCTGTGCCCTAAACCTGACATTTCGCTAACCCTAACCTTAGCCATAAAGCTAACCCTAACCCCAACCGTAAACCTTACCCAAACAGTACCCTAATCCTAACCAGTATACTAATACTAAGCCATGTCCTGACACGTTCCCTGAGCCTAACACTTTTCCATACCATCACCTGTACCCTAAACCTTACCCATTCGCTAACCCTAACCCTAGCCCTAGCCCTAGCCCTAACCTTTATCCCAACCCTACACGTTACCCTAAACCGTACCCTAATCCTAACCCATACACTAAAATTAACCCATGCCCTAACACGTACCCTGACCCTAACACTTTTCCGTATCCTCTCCTGTACCCTAAATCTTACCGTTCGCTAACCCTAACCCTAGCCCTAAACATAACTCTAACACCAACCTCACAGTATACCCTAAACCGTACACTAAACTTAACCCGTACAAAAAAACTAACCCATGCCCTCACATGTACTTTGACAGTAACACGTTTCCGTACGCTCCCGTGTACCGTAAACCTTACCCATTCGCTCACCCTAACCCTAGCCCTAACCCTAACCATAACACCAACCCTACCCATTTACCTAACCTGTACCCTAATCCTTACCCGTACACTAACATTAATCCATGCCCTACGACGTACCCTGACCCTAATACTTTTCCATACCCACTGCTGTACCCTAAATCTTACCATTCGCTAACCCTAACCCTATGTCTAAACCTAACCCTAACCCCAACCCTACACCAAACCCTAGCACGTACCCTAATCCGAATCCGTACACTAACACTAACATGTGCCCTAACATGAACCCTGACCCTAACTCGTTTCCATAAGCTCACCTGTACCCTAAATGTTACCTATTTGCTAACCCTAACCCCAACCCTACACCTAAACATAACCCCTACCCTACACCTTTCCCTAACCTATACCCTAATCCTAACCCGTACACTAACAATAACCTGTGGCCTAACACGTACCCTGAACCTAACACTTTTCCATATCCTCTCCATTACCCTAAATCTTACCGTTCGCTAAACATAGCCCTTTCCCTAAATATAACGCTAACACCAACCTTAAACCATACCCTAACCCATACACTAATCTTACCCCGTACACCAAAATTAAGAAATGCCCTCACATGTACTTTGACACTAACACGTTTCCGTATCCTCCTGTGTACCGTAAACCTTACCTGTTCGCTAACAATAACCCTAGGTCTAAGCCTAACACTATCCACAACCCTACACAAAATCCTAACCCGTACCCTAATCCTAATCCGTACAATAACACTAACCTGTGCCCTAACACCAAGCCTGACCCTAACTCGTTTCCATATGCTTACCTGCACCCTGAATATTACCTATTCGCTAACCCTAACCCTAAACCTAAACCTAACCCTAACCCCAATCCTGCACCTTACCCTAATCCGTACTGTAATCCTAACCCGTACCCTAATACTAATCCGTGCCCTGACACATACATGGACCATAACACTTTTCTGTAACCTCACCTGTACCCTAAACCTTACATTTCGCCAACACTAACCCTAGCCCTAAAGCTAAATCTAACTCCAACCCTACAACTTACCCTAACACGTACACTAATCTTAACCCGTACACTAACACTGACCCATTGCCGCAAATGTATTTTGACCCTAAAACATTTCCGTACCCTCCCCTGTAACCTAAACCTTACCCGGTCGCTAACCCTAACCCTAGCTCTAAATCTAACGCTAACGCCAACCCTACATCTTACCCTAACCCATACCCTAATCCTAAACCATACACTAACACAAACCAGTGCCCTGAAACGTACCCTGACCCTAACACTTTTCCATGCCCTCACCTGCACGCTAAACCTAATCGTTAGGTAACCCTAACTGTAGACTTAAACGTAACCCTAACACCAACCCTACACCCTATTCTAACCCGTGACCTATATTTAACCCCTACACTAACACTAACCCATGCCCTCACACGTACTTTGACACTAAAATGTCTCCATACACTCACATGTACCATAAGCCTTAACCGTTCACTAAACCTATCCCTAACCCTAACGCCAACCCTAACCATTACCCTAACCCATACCCTAATCCTAACCATGCATTAACACTAACAGGTTTCCTAACACATAACCTGACCCAAATGCTTTTCCGTACCCTCAACTGTACCCTAAAACTTACCCGTTCACTAACCCTAAGCCTAGCCCTAACCCTAACCCTAACCCTAACCCTAACCCTAACCCTAAAACTTACCCGTTAACTAACCATAAGCCTAGCCCTAAACCTAAACCTAACCCCAACATCACACCTTACCCTAAACTGTACGCTAATACTGACACGTACACTAACACTAACAGGTGTCCTAACACATACCCTGACTCTAAATGTTTTCCGTCCCCTCACCTGTACCCTAAACCTTACTGCTTCACTAACCGTAAACCTAGCCCTAAACATAACGCTAACACCAACCCTACACCATACCCTAACCCGTACACTAATCTTGACCCGTACACCAAAATTATGCAATGCCATCACAGGTACTTTGACACTAACACGTTTCCGTACACTCATGTACCATAAGACTTACCTGTTCGCTAACTCTAACCCTAGCCCTAAACTTAACCCTAACGCCAACCCTACACATTACCCTAACCCGTACCCTAATCCTAACCCATACACTAACACTACATGTGCCCTAACAGGTACCCTGACCGTAACAGTTTTCCGTACACTCACCCGTACCCTAAACCATACCGTTTGCTATCCTTAACCCTAGACCTAAACGTAAACCTAACCCCATCCCTAAAACTTACCCTAACGCGTACCCAGTCCTAACCAGTACACTAACACTAATCCGTGCTTTAACACTTACCCTGACCCTAACACTTTTCCATACCCACACCTGAACCCTAAACCTTACCATTCACTAACCCTAACCCTAGGTCTAAACCTAACCCTAAACCCAACCCCAACCCTACACCTAACGCTAACATCTACCCTAATCCTAATCCTTAAACTAACACTAACCTGTGCCCTAACACGAACCCTGACCCTAACGCATTTCCATACGCTCCACTGTACTCTAATGTTACCTATTCGCTAACCCTCACACTAGCCCTAAACCTAAACCTAACCCCAACCCTAAACCTTACCCTAACCCATACCCTAATCATAACCCATACACTAACACTAACTCGTGCCCTAACACCTACCCTAACCCTACACCTACCCCTAACCCTAACACTAACCCTAACACTAACCCTAAACTTTACCATTTGTTAACCATAACCCTAGCCCCAAACCTAAACCTAACTACAACCCTACTCCTTACCCTAACACGTACACTAATCTTAACCCCTACACTAACACTAACTCAACACCGCACACGTACTTTGACAATAAGACATTTCCGTATGCTCAGCTGTAACCTAAACCTTACCCGTTCACTAAACTTAACCCTACCCGTAACACTAACCATAACGCCAACCCTACCAATTACCCTAACCCGTACCCTAATCCTAACCTGTAAACCCACACTAACCCCAGCCCTAACATGTACCCTGAACCTAACACTTTTCCGTAACCTCACCTGTACCCTAGACCTTACCGTTCGCTAACCCTAACCCTAGCCCTAAACCTAGACCAAAACCCAACCGTACACCTTACCCTAACCCGTATGCTAATCCTAAGCCATACACTGACACTGACACTTGTCCTAACACACACACTAACCCTAACACTTTTCTGTACCATCACCTGTACCCTAAACCTGACATTTCGCTAACCCTAACTCTAGCCATAAAGCTAACCCTAACCCCAACCGTAAACCTTACCCAAACCGTACCCTAATCCTAACCAGTATACTAATACTAAGCCATGTCCTGACACGTTCCCTGAGCCTAACACTTTTCCATACCCTCACCTGTACCCTAAACCTTACCCATTCGCTAACCCTAACCCTAGACCTAGCCCTAGCCCTAACCTTAATCCCAACCCTACCCGTTACCCTAAACCGTACCCTAATCCTAAACCATACACTAACATTAACCCATGCCCTAACACGTACCCTGGCCCTAACACTTTTCCGTATCCTCTCCTGTACCCTAAATCTTACCGTTCGCTAACCCTAACCCTAGCCCTAAACATAACTCTAACACCAACCTCACAGTATACCCTAACCCGTACACTTAACTTAACCCGTACAAAAAAACTAACCCATGCCCTCACATGTACTTTGACAGTAACACGTTTCCGTACGCTCCCGTGTACCGTAAACCTTACCCATTCGCTCACCCTAACCCTAGCCCTAACCCTAACCATAACACCAACCCTACCCATTTACCTAACCTGTACCCTAATCCTTACCCGTACACTAACATTAATCCATGCCCTACGACGTACCCTGACCCTAATACTTTTCCATACCCACTGCTGTACCCTAAATCTTACCATTCGCTAACCCTAACCCTATGTCTAAACCTAACCCTAACCCCAACCCTACACCAAACCCTAGCACGTACCCTAATCCGAATCCGTACACTAACACTAACCTGTGCCCTAACATGAACCCTGACCCTAACTCGTTCCCATAAGCTCACCTGTACCCTAAATGTTACCTATTTGCTAACCCTAACCCCAACCCTACACCTAAACATAACCCCTACCCTACACCTTTCCCTAACCTATACCCTAATCCTAACCCGTACACTAACAATAACCTGTGGCCTAACACGTACCCTGAACCTAACACTTTTCCATATCCTCTCCATTACCCTAAATCTTACCGTTCGCTAAACATAGCCCTTTCCCTAAATATAACGCTAACACCAACCTTAAACCATACCCTAACCCATACACTAATCTTACCCCGTACACCAAAATTAAGAAATGCCCTCACATGTACTTTGACACTAACACGTTTCCGTATCCTCCTGTGTACCGTAAACCTTACCTGTTCGCTAACACTAACCCTAGGTCTAAGCCTAACACTATCCACAACCCTACACAAAATCCTAACCTGTACCCTAATCCTAATCCATACAATAACACTAACCTGTGCCCTAACACCAAGCCTGACCCTAATTCGTTTCCATATGCTTACCTGCACCCTGAATATTACCTATTCGCTAACCCTAACCCTAAACCTAAACCTAACCCTAACCCCAATCCTGCACCTTACCCTAATCCGTACTGTAATCCTAACCCGTACCCTAATACTAATCCGTGCCCTGACACATACATGGACCATAACACTTTTCTGTAACCTCACCTGTACCCTAAACCTTACATTTCGCCAACACTAACCCTAGCCCTAAAGCTAAATATAACTCCAACCCTACAACTTACCCTAACACGTACACTAATCTTAACCCGTACACTAACACTGACCCATTGCCGCAAATGCATTTTGACCCTAAAACATTTCCGTACCCTCCCCTGTAACCTAAACCTTACCCGGTCGCTAACCCTAACCCTAGCTCTAAATCTAACCCTAACGCCAACCCTACATCTTACCCTAACCCATACCCTAATCCTAAACCATACACTAACACAAACCAGTGCCCTGAAACCTACCCTGACCCTAACACTTTTCCATGCCCTCACCTGCACGCTAAACCTAATCGTTAGGTAACCCTAACTGTAGACTTAAACGTAACCCTAACACCAACCTTACACCCTATTCTAACCCGTGACCTATATTTAACCCCTACACTAACACAAACCCATGCCCTCACACGTACTTTGACACTAAAATGTCTCCATACACTCACATGTACCATAAGCCTTAACCGTTCACTAAACCTATCCCTAACCCTAACGCCAACCCTAACCATTACCCTAACCCATACCCTAATCCTAACCATGCATTAACACTAACAGGTTTCCTAACACATAACCTGACCCAAACGCTTTTCCATACCCTCAACTGTACCCTAAAACTTACCCGTTCACTAACCCTAAGCCTAGCCCTAACCCTAACCCTAACCCTAACCCTAACCCTAACCCTAAAACTTACCCGTTAACTAACCATAAGCCTAGCCCTAAACCTAAACCTAACCCCAACATCACACCTTACCCTAAACTGTACGCTAATACTGACACGTACACTAACACTAACAGGTGTCCTAACACATACCCTGACTCTAAATGTTTTCCGTACCCTCACCTGTACCCTAAACCTTACTGCTTCACTAACCGTAAACCTAGCCCTAAACATAACGCTAACACCAACCCTACACCATACCCTAACCCGTACACTAATCTTGACCCGTACACCAAAATTATGCAATGCCATCACAGGTACTTTGACACTAACACGTTTCCGTACACTCATGTACCATAAGACTTACCTGTTCGCTAACTCTAACCCTAGCCCTAAACTTAACCCTAACGCCAACCCTACACATTACCCTAACCCGTACCCTAATCCTAACCCATACACTAACACTACATGTGCCCTAACAGGTACCCTGACCGTAACAGTTTTCCGTACACTCACCCGTACCCTAAACCATACCGTTTGCTATCCTTAACCCTAGACCTAAACGTAAACCTAACCCCATCCCTAAAACTTACCCTAACGCGTACCCAGTCCTAACCAGTACACTAACACTAATCCGTGCTTTAACACTTACCCTGACCCTAACACTTTTCCATACCCACACCTGAACCCTAAACCTTACAATTCACTAACCCTAACCCTAGGTCTAAACCTAACCCTAAACCCAACCCCAACCCTACACCTAACGCTAACATCTACCCTAATCCTAATCCTTAAACTAACACTAACCTGTGCCCTAACACGAACCCTGACCCTAACGCGTTTCCATACGCTCCCCTGTACTCTAATGTTACCTATTCGCTAACCCTCACACTAGCCCTAAACCTAAACCTAACCCCAACCCTAAACCTTACCCTAACCCATACCCTAATCATAACCCATACACTAACACTAACTCGTGCCCTAACACCTACCCTAACCCTACACCTACCCCTAACCCTAACACTAACCCTAACACTAACCCTAAACTTTACCATTTGTTAACCATAACCCTAGCCCCAAACCTAAACCTAACTACAACCCTACTCCTTACCCTAACACGTACACTAATCTTAACCCCTACACTAACACTAACTCAACACCGCACACGTACTTTGACAATAAGACATTTCCGTATGCTCAGCTGTAACCTAAACCTTACCCGTTCACTAAACTTAACCCTACCCCTAACACTAACCATAACGCCAACCCTACCAATTACCCTAACCCGTACCCTAATCCTAACCTGTAAACCCACACTAACCCCAGCCCTAACATGTACCCTGACCCTAACACTTTTCCGTAACCTCACCTGTACCCTAGACCTTACCGTTCGCTAACCCTAACCCTAGCCCTAAACCTAGACCAAAACCCAACCGTACACCTTACCCTAACCCGTATGCTAATCCTAAGCCATACACTGACACTGACACTTGTCCTAACACACACACTAACCCTAACACTTTTCTGTACCATCACCTGTACCCTAAACCTGACATTTCGCTAACCCTAACTCTAGCCATAAAGCTAACCCTAACCCCAACCGTAAACCTTACCCAAACCGTACCATAATCCTAACCAGTATACTAATACTAAGCCATGTCCTGACACGTTCCCTGAGCCTAACACTTTTCCATACCCTCACCTGTAACCTAAACCTTACCCATTCGCTAACCCTAACCCTAGCCCTAGCCCTAGCCCTAACCTTAATCCCAACCCTACCCGTTACCCTAAACCGTACCCTAATCCTAAACCATACACTAACATTAACCCATGCCCTAACACGTACCCTGGCCCTAACACTTTTCCGTATCCTCTCCTGTACCCTAAATCTTACCGTTCGCTAACCCTAACCCTAGCCCTAAACATAACTCTAACACCAACCTCACAGTATACCCTAACCCGTACACTTAACTTAACCCGTACAAAAAAACTAACCCATGCCCTCACATGTACTTTGACAGTAACACGTTTCCGTACGCTCCCGTGTACCGTAAACCTTACCCATTCGCTAACCCTAACCCTAGCCCTAATCCTAACCATAACACCAACCCTACCCATTTACCTAACCTGTACCCTAATCCTTACCCGTACACTAACATTAATCCATGCCCTACGATGTACCCTGACCCTAATACTTTTCCATACCCACTGCTGTACCCTAAATCTTACCATTCGCTAACCCTAACCCTATGTCTAAACCTAACCCTAACCCCAACCCTACACCTAACCCTAGCACGTACCCTAATCCGAATCCGTACACTAACACTAACCTGTGCCCTAACATGAACCCTGACCCTAACTCGTTTCCATAAGCTCACCTGTACCCTAAATGTTACCTATTCGCTAACCCTAACCCCAACCCTACACCTAAACATAACCCCTACCCTACACCTTTCCCTAACCTATACCCTAATCCTAACCCGTACACTAACAATAACCTGTAGCCTAACACGTACCCTGAACCTAACACTTTTCCGTATCCTCTCCATTACCCTAAATCTTACCGTTCGCTAAACATAGCCCTTTCCCTAAATATAACGCTAACACCAACCTTAAACCATACCCTAACCCATACACTAATCTTACCCCGTACACCAAAATTAAGAAATGCCCTCACATGTACTTTGACACTAACACGTTTCCGTATCCTCCTGTGTACCGTAAACCTTACCTGTTCGCTAACACTAACCCTAGGTCTAAGCCTAACACTATCCACAACCCTACACAAAATCCTAACCCGTACCCTAATCCTAATCCGTACAATAACACTAACCTGTGCCCTAACACCAAGCCTGACCCTAACTCGTTTCCATATGCTTACCTGCACCCTGAATATTACCTATTCGCTAACCCTAACCCTAAACCTAAACCTAACCCTAACCCCAATCCTGCACCTTACCCTAATCCGTACTGTAATCCTAACCCGTACCCTAATACTAATCCGTGCCCTGACACATACATGGACCATAACACTTTTCTGTAACCTCACCTGTACCCTAAACCTTACATTTCGCCAACACTAACCCTAGCCCTAAAGCTAAATATAACTCCAACCCTACAACTTACCCTAACACGTACACTAATCTTAACCCGTACACTAACACTGACCCATTGCCGCAAATGTATTTTGACCCTAAAACATTTCCGTACCCTCCCCTGTAACCTAAACCTTACCCGGTCGCTAACCCTAACCCTAGCTCTAAATCTAACCCTAACGCCAACCCTACATCTTACCCTAACCCATACCCTAATCCTAAACCATACACTAACACAAACCAGTGCCCTGAAACGTACCCTGACCCTAACACTTTTCCATGCCCTCACCTGCACGCTAAACCTAATCGTTAGGTAACCCTAACTGTAGACTTAAACGTAACCCTAACACCAACCCTACACCCTATTCTAACCCGTGACCTATATTTAACCCCTACACTAACACTAACCCATGCCCTCACAAGTACTTTGACACTAAAATGTCTCCATACACTCACATGTACCATAAGCCTTAACCGTTCACTAAACCTATCCCTAACCCTAACGCCAACCCTAACCATTACCCTAACCCATACCCTAATCCTAACCATGCATTAACACTAACAGGTTTCCTAACACATAACCTGACCCAAACGCTTTTCCGTACCCTCAACTGTACCCTAAAACTTACCCGTTCACTAACCCTAAGCCTAGCCCTAACCCTAACCCTAACCCTAACCCTAACCCTAACCCTAAAACCTACCCGTTAACTAACCGTAAGCCTAGCCCTAAACCTAAACCTAACCCCAACACCACACCTTACCCTAAACGGTACGCTAATCCTGACACGTACACTAACACTAACAGGTGTCCTAACACATACCCTGTCTCTAAATGTTTTCCGTACCCTCACCTGTACCCTAAACCTTACTGCTTCACTAACCGTAAACCTAGCCCTAAACATAATGCTAACACCAACCCTACACCATACCCTAACCCGTACACTAATCTTGACCCGTACACCAAAATTATGCAATGCCATCACAGGTACTTTGACACTAACACGTTTCCGTACACTCATGTACCATAAGACTTACCTGTTCGCTAACTGTAACCCTAGCCCTAAACTTAACCCTAATGCCAACCCTACACATTACCCTAACCCGTACCCTAATCCTAACCCATACACTAACACTACATGTGCCCTAACAGGTACCCTGACCGTAACAGTTTTCCGTACACTCACCCGTACCCTAAACCATACCGTTTGCTATCCTTAACCCTAGACCTAAACGTAAACCTAACCCCATCCCTAAAACTTACCCTAACGCGTACCCAATCCTAACCAGTACACTAACACTAATCCGTGCCTTAACACTTACCCTGACCCTAACACTTTTCCATACCCACACCTGAACCCTAAACCTTACCATTCACTAACCCTAACCCTAGGTCTAAACCTAACCCTAAACCCAACCCCAACCCTACACTTAACCCTAACATGTACCCTAATCCTAATCCTTAAACTAACACTAACCTGTGCCCTAACACGAACCGTGACCCTAACGCGTTTCCATACGCTCCCCTGTACTCTAATGTTACCTATTCGCTAACCCTCACACTAGCCCTAAACCTAAACCTAACCCCAACCCTAAACCTTACCCTAACCCATACCCTAATCATAAGCAATACACTAACACTAACTCGTGCCCTAACCCCTACCCTAACCCTACACCTACCCCAAACCTAACACTAACCCTAACACTAACCCTAAACTTTACCATTTGTTAACCATAACCCTAGCCCCAAACCTAAACCTAACTACAACCCTACTCCTTACCCTAACACGTACACTAATCTTAACCCCTACACTAACACTAACTCAATACCGCACACGTACTTTGACAATAAGACATTTCCGTATGCTCAGCTGTAACCTAAACCTTACCCGTTCACTAAACATAACCCTACCCCTAACACTAACCATAATGCCAACCCTACCAATTACCCTAACCAGTACCCTAATCCTAACCTGTAAACCCACACTAACCCCTGCCCTAACACGTACCCTGACCCTAACACTTTTCCGTAACCTCACCTGTACCCTACTCCTTACCGTTCGCTAACCCTAACCCTAGCCCTAAACCTAGACCAAACCCCAACCGTACACCTTACCCTAACCCGTATGCTAATCCTAAGCCATACACTGACACTGACACGTGTCCTAACACACACGCTAACCCTAACACTTTTCTGTACCATCACCTGTACCCTACACCTGACATTTCGCTAACCCTAACCTTAGCCATAAAGCTAACCCTAACCCCAACCGTAAACCTTACCCAAACAGTACCCTAATCCTAACCAGTATACTAATACTAAGCCATGTCCTGACACGTTCCCTGAGCCTAACACTTTTCCATACCCTCACCTGTACCCTAAACCTTACCCATTCGCTAACCCTAACCCTAGCCCTAGCCCTAGCCCTAACCTTTATCCCAACCCTACACGTTACCCTAAACCGTACCCTAATCCTAACCCATACACTAACATTAACCCATGCCCTAACACGTACCCTGACCCTAACACTTTTCCGTATCCTCTCCTGTACCCTAAATCTTACCGTTCGCTAACCCTAACCCTAGCCCTAAACATAACTCTAACACCAACCTCACAGTATACCCTAAACCGTACACTAAACTTAACCCGTACAAAAAAACTAACATATGCCCTCACATGTACTTTGACAGTAACACGTTTCCGTACGCTCCCGTGTACCGTAAACCTTACCCATTCGCTCACCCTAACCCTAGCCCTAACCCTAACCATAACACCAACCCTACCCATTTACCTAACCTGTACCCTAATCCTTACCCGTACACTAACATTAATCCATGCCCTACGACGTACCCTGACCCTAATACTTTTCCATACCCACTGCTGTACCCTAAATCTTACCATTCGCTAACCCTAACCCTATGTCTAAACCTAACCCTAACCCCAACCCTACACCAAACCCTAGCACGTACCCTAATCCGAATCCGTACACTAACACTAACCTGTGCCCTAACATGAACCCTGACCCTAACTCGTTTCCATAAGCTCACCTGTACCCTAAATGTTACCTATTTGCTAACCCTAACCCCAACCCTACACCTAAACATAACCCCTACCCTACACCTTTCCCTAACCTATACCCTAATCCTAACCCGTACACTAACAATAACCTGTGGCCTAACACGTACCCTGAACCTAACACTTTTCCATATCCTCTCCATTACCCTAAATCTTACCGTTCGCTAAACATAGCCCTTTCCCTAAATATAACGCTAACACCAACCTTAAACCATACCCTAACCCATACACTAATCTTACCCCGTACACCAAAATTAAGAAATGCCCTCACATGTACTTTGACACTAACACGTTTCCGTATCCTCCTGTGTACCATAAACCTTACCTGTTCGCTAACACTAACCCTAGGTCTAAGCCTAACACTATCCACAACCCTACACAAAATCCTAACCCGTACCCTAATCCTAATCCGTACAATAACACTAACCTGTGCCCTAACACCAAGCCTGACCCTAACTCGTTTCCATATGCTTACCTGCACCCTGAATATTACCTATTCGCTAACCCTAACCCTAAACCTAAACCTAACCCTAACCCCAATCCTGCACCTTACCCTAATCCGTACTGTAATCCTAACCCGTACCCTAATACTAATCCGTGCCCTGACACATACATGGACCATAACACTTTTCTGTAACCTCACCTGTACCCTAAACCTTACATTTCGCCAACACTAACCCTAGCCCTAAAGCTAAATATAACTCCAACCCTACAACTTACCCTAACACGTACACTAATCTTAACCCGTACACTAACACTGACCCATTGCCGCAAATGTATTTTGACCCTAAAACATTTCCGTACCCTCCCCTGTAACCTAAACCTTACCCGGTCGCTAACCCTAACCCTAGCTCTAAATCTAACCCTAACGCCAACCCTACATCTTACCCTAACCCATACCCTAATCCTAAACCATACACTAACACAAACCAGTGCCCTGAAACCTACCCTGACCCTAACACTTTTCCATGCCCTCACCTGCACGCTAAACCTAATCGTTAGGTAACCCTAACTGTAGACTTAAACGTAACCCTAACACCAACCCTACACCCTATTCTAACCCGTGACCTATATTTAACCCCTACACTAACACTAACCTATGCCCTCACAAGTACTTTGACACTAAAATGTCTCCATACACTCACATGTACCATAAGCCTTAACCGTTCACTAACCCTAACCCTAACCCTAACGCCAACCCTAACCATTACCCTAACCCATACCCTAATCCTAACCATGCATTAACACTAACAGGTTTCCTAACACATAACCTGACCCAAACGCTTTTCCGTACCCTCAACTGTACCCTAAAACTTACCCGTTCACTAACCCTAAGCCTAGCCCTAACCCTAACCCTAACCCTAACCCTAAAACTTACCCGTTAACTAACCGTAAGCCTAGCACTAAACCTAAACCTAACCCCAACACCACACCTTACCCTAAACGGTACGCTAATCCTGACACGTACACTAACACTAACAGGTGTCCTAACACATACCCTGACTCTAAATGTTTTCCGTACCCTCACCTGTACCCTAAACCTTACTGCTTCACTAACCGTAAACCTAGCCCTAAACATAACGCTAACACCAACCCTACACCATACCCTAACCCGTACACTAATCTTGACCCGTACACCAAAATTATGCAATGCCATCACAGGTACTTTGACACTAACACGTTTCCGTACACTCATGTACCATAAGACTTACCTGTTCGCTAACTCTAACCCTAGCCCTAAATTAACCCTAACGCCAACCCTACACATTACCCTAACCCGTACCATAATCCTAACCCATACACTAACACTACATGTGCCCTAACAGGTACCCTGACCGTAACAGTTTTCCGTACACTCACCCGTACCCTAAACCATACCGTTTGCTATCCTTAACCCTAGACCTAAACGTAAACCTAACCCCATCCCTAAAACTTACCCTAACGCGTACCCAATCCTAACCAGTACACTAACACTAATCCGTGCCTTAACACTTACCCTGACCCTAACACTTTTCCATACCCACATCTGAACCCTAAACCTTACCATTCACTAACCCTAACCCTAGGTCTAAACCTAACCCGAAACCCAACCCCAACCCTACACCTAACCCTAACATGTACCCTAATCCTAATCCTTAAACTAACACTAACCTGTGCCCTAACACGAACCGTGACCCTAACGCGTTTCCATACGCTCCCCTGTACTCTAATGTTACCTATTCGCTAACCCTCACACTAGCCCTAAACCTAAACCTAACCCCAACCCTAAATCTTACCCTAACCCATACCCTAATCATAACCCATACACTAACACTAACTCGTGCCCTAACCCCTACCCTAACCCTACACCTACCCCAAACCTAACACTAACCCTAACACTAACCCTAAACTTTACCATTTGTTAACCATAACCCTAGCCCCAAACCTAAACCTAACTACAACCCTACTCCTTACCCTAACACGTACACTAATCTTAACCCCTACACTAACACTAACTCAATACCGCACACGTACTTTGACAATAAGACATTTCCGTATGCTCAGCTGTAACCTAAACCTTACCCGTTCACTAAACATAACCCTACCCCTAACACTAACCATAATGCCAACCCTACCAATTACCCTAACCAGTACCCTAATCCTAACCTGTAAACCCACACTAACCCCTGCCCTAACACGTACCCTGACCCTAACACTTTTCCGTAACCTCACCTGTACCCTACTCCTTACCGTTCGCTAACCCTAACCCTAGCCCTAAACCTAGACCAAACCCCAACCGTACACCTTACCCTAACCCGTATGCTAATCCTAAGCCATACAATGACACTGACACGTGTCCTAACACACACGCTAACCCTAACACTTTTCTGTACCATCACCTGTACCCTACACCTGACATTTCGCTAACCCTAACCTTAGCCATAAAGCTAACCCTAACCCCAACCGTAAACCTTACCCAAACAGTACCCTAATCCTAACCAGTATACTAATACTAAGCCATGTCCTGACACGTTCCCTGAGCCTAACACTTTTCCATACCCTCACCTGTACCCTAAACCTTACCCATTCGCTAACCCTAACCCTAGCCCTAGCCCTAGCCCTAACCTTAATCCCAACCCTACCCGTTACCCTAAACCGTACCCTAATCCTAAACCATACACTAACATTAACCCATGCCCTAACACGTACCCTGGCCCTAACACTTTTCCGTATCCTCTCCTGTACCCTAAATCTTACCGTTCGCTAACCCTAACCCTAGCCCTAAACATAACTCTAACACCAACCTCACAGTATACCCTAACCCGTACACTTAACTTAACCCGTACAAAAAAACTAACCCATGCCCTCACATGTACTTTGACAGTAACACGTTTCCGTACGCTCCCGTGTACCGTAAACCTTACCCATTCGCTAACCCTAACCCTAGCCCTAATCCTAACCATAACACCAACCCTACCCATTTACCTAACCTGTACCCTAATCCTTACCCGTACACTAACATTAATCCATGCCCTACGATGTACCCTGACCCTAATACTTTTCCATACCCACTGCTGTACCCTAAATCTTACCATTCGCTAACCCTAACCCTATGTCTAAACCTAACCCTAACCCCAACCCTACACCTAACCCTAGCACGTACCATAATCCGAATCCGTACACTAACACTAACCTGTGCCCTAACATGAACCCTGACCCTAACTCGTTCCCATAAGCTCACCTGTACCCTAAATGTTACCTATTCGCTAACCCTAACCCCAACCCTACACCTAAACATAACCCCTACCCTACACCTTTCCCTAACCTATACCCTAATCCTAACCCGTACACTAACAATAACCTGTAGCCTAACACGTACCCTGAACCTAACACTTTTCCGTATCCTCTCCATTACCCTAAATCTTACCGTTCGCTAAACATAGCCCTTTCCCTAAATATAACGCTAACACCAACCTTAAACCATACCCTAACCCATACACTAATCTTACCCCGTACACCAAAATTAAGAAATGCCCTCACATGTACTTTGACACTAACACGTTTCCGTATCCTCCTGTGTACCGTAAACCTTACCTGTTCGCTAACACTAACCCTAGGTCTAAGCCTAACACTATCCACAACCCTACACAAAATCCTAACCCGTACCCTAATCCTAATCCGTACAATAACACTAACCTGTGCCCTAACACCAAGCCTGACCCTAACTCGTTTCCATATGCTTACCTGCACCCTGAATATTACCTATTCGCTAACCCTAACCCTAAACCTAAACCTAACCCTAACCCCAATCCTGCACCTTACCCTAATCCGTACTGTAATCCTAACCCGTACCCTAATACTAATCCGTGCCCTGACACATACATGGACCATAACACTTTTCTGTAACCTCACCTGTACCCTAAACCTTACATTTCGCCAACACTAACCCTAGCCCTAAAGCTAAATATAACTCCAACCCTACAACTTACCCTAACACGTACACTAATCTTAACCCGTACACTAACACTGACCCATTGCCGCAAATGTATTTTGACCGTAAAACATTTCCGTACCCTCCCCTGTAACCTAAACCTTACCCGGTCGCTAACCCTAACCTTAGCTCTAAATCTAACCCTAACGCCAACCCTACATCTTACCCTAACCCATACCCTAATCCTAAACCATACACTAACACAAACCAGTTCCCTGAAACCTACCCTGACCCTAACACTTTTCCATGCCCTCACCTGCACGCTAAACCTAATCGTTAGGTAACCCTAACTGTAGACTTAAACGTAACCCTAACACCAACCCTACACCCTATTCTAACCCGTGACCTATATTTAACCCCTACACTAACACTAACCCATGCCCTCACAAGTACTTTGACACTAAAATGTCTCCATACACTCACATGTACCATAAGCCTTAACCGTTCACTTAACCTATCCCTAACCCTAACGCCAACCCTAACCATTACCCTAACCCATACCCTAATCCTAACCATGCATTAACACTAACAGGTTTCCTAACACATAACCTGACCCAAACGCTTTTCCGTACCCTCAACTGTACCCTAAAACTTACCCGTTCACTAACCCTAAGCCTAGCCCTAACCCTAACCCTAACCCTAACCCTAACCGTAACCCTAAAACCTACCCGTTAACTAACCGTAAGCCTAGCCCTAAACCTAAACCTAACCCCAACACCACACCTTACCCTAAACGGTACGCTAATCCTGACACGTACACTAACACTAACAGGTGTCCTAACACATACCCTGACTCTAAATGTTTTCCGTACCCTCACCTGTACCCTAAACCTTACTGCTTCACTAACCGTAAACCTAGCCCTAAACATAACGCTAACACCAACCCTACACCATACCCTAACCCGTACACTAATCTTGACCCGTACACCAAAATTATGCAATGCCATCACAGGTACTTTGACACTAACACGTTTCCGTACACTCATGTACCATAAGACTTACCTGTTCGCTAACTGTAACCCTAGCCCTAAACTTAACCCTAACGCCAACCCTACACATTACCCTAACCTGTACCCTAATCCTAACCCATACACTAACACTACATGTGCCCTAACAGGTACCCTGACCGTAACAGTTTTCCGTACACTCACCCGTACCCTAAACCATACCGTTTGCTATCCTTAACCCTAGACCTAAACGTAAACCTAACCCCATCCCTAAAACTTACCCTAACGCGTACCCAATCCTAACCAGTACACTAACACTAATCCGTGCCTTAACACTTACCCTGACCCTAACACTTTTCCATACCCACACCTGAACCCTAAACCTTACCATTCACTAACCCTAACCCTAGGTCTAAACCTAACCCTAAACCCAACCCCAACCCTACACTTAACCCTAACATGTACCCTAATCCTAAACCTTAAACTAACACTAACCTGTGCCCTAACACGAACCGTGACCCTAACGCGTTTCCATACGCTCCCCTGTACTCTAATGTTACCTATTCGCTAACCCTCACACTAGCCCTAAACCTAAACCTAACCCCAACCCTAAACCTTACCCTAACCCATACCCTAATCATAAGCAATACACTAACACTAACTCGTGCCCTAACCCCTACCCTAACCCTACACCTGCCCCAAACCTAACACTAACCCTAACACTAACCCTAAACTTTACCATTTGTTAACCATAACCCTAGCCCCAAACCTAAACCTAACTACAACCCTACTCCTTACCCTAACACGTACACTAATCTTAACCCCTACACTAACACTAACTCAATACCGCACACGTACTTTGACAATAAGACATTTCCGTATGCTCAGCTGTAACCTAAACCTTACCCGTTCACTAAACATAACCCTACCCCTAACACTAACCATAATGCCAACCCTACCAATTACCCTAACCAGTACCCTAATCCTAACCTGTAAACCCACACTAACCCCTGCCCTAACACGTACCCTGACCCTAACACTTTTCCGTAACCTCACCTGTACCCTACTCCTTACCGTTCGCTAACCCTAACCCTAGCCCTAAACCTAGACCAAACCCCAACCGTACACCTTACCCTAACCCGTATGCTAATCCTAAGCCATACACTGACACTGACACGTGTCCTAACACACACGCTAACCCTAACACTTTTCTGTACCATCACCTGTACCCTACACCTGACATTTCGCTAACCCTAACCTTAGCCATAAAGCTAACCCTAACCCCAACCGTAAACCTTACCCAAACAGTACCCTAATCCTAACCAGTATACTAATACTAAGCCATGTCCTGACACGTTCCCTGAGCCTAACACTTTTCCATACCCTCACCTGTACCCTAAACCTTACCCATTCGCTAACCCTAACCCTAGCCCTAGCCCTAGCCCTAACCTTAATCCCAACCCTACCCGTTACCCTAAACCGTACCCTAATCCTAAACCATACACTAACATTAACCCATGCCCTAACACGTACCCTGGCCCTAACACTTTTCCGTATCCTCTCCTGTACCCTAAATCTTACCGTTCGCTAACCCTAACCCTAGACCTAAACATAACTCTAACACCAACCTCACAGTATACCCTAACCCGTACACTTAACTTAACCCGTACAAAAAAACTAACCCATGCCCTCACATGTACTTTGACAGTAACACGTTTCCGTACGCTCCCGTGTACCGTAAACCTTACCCATTCGCTAACCCTAACCCTAGCCCTAATCCTAACCATAACACCAACCCTACCCATTTACCTAACCTGTACCCTAATCCTTACCCGTACACTAACATTAATCCATGCCCTACGATGTACCCTGACCCTAATACTTTTCCATACCCACTGCTGTACCCTAAATCTTACCATTCGCTAACCCTAACCCTATGTCTAAACCTAACCCTAACCCCAACCCTACACCTAACCCTAGCACGTACCCTAATCCGAATCCGTACACTAACACTAACCTGTGCCCTAACATGAACCCTGACCCTAACTCGTTCCCATAAGCTCACCTGTACCCTAAATGTTACCTATTCGCTAACCCTAACCCCAACCCTACACCTAAACATAACCCCTACCCTACACCTTTCCCTAACCTATACCCTAATCCTAACCCGTACACTAACAATAACCTGTAGCCTAACACGTACCCTGAACCTAACACTTTTCCGTATCCTCTCCATTACCCTAAATCTTACCGTTCGCTAAACATAGCCCTTTCCCTAAATATAACGCTAACACCAACCTTAAACCATACCCTAACCCATACACTAATCTTACCCCGTACACCAAAATTAAGAAATGCCCTCACATGTACTTTGACACTAACACGTTTCCGTATCCTCCTGTGTACCGTAAACCTTACCTGTTCGCTAACACTAACCCTAGGTCTAAGCCTAACACTATCCACAACCCTACACAAAATCCTAACCCGTACCCTAATCCTAATCCGTACAATAACACTAACCTGTGCCCTAACACCAAGCCTGACCCTAACTCGTTTCCATATGCTTACCTGCACCCTGAATATTACCTATTCGCTAACCCTAACCCTAAACCTAAACCTAACCCTAACCCCAATCCTGCACCTTACCCTAATCCGTACTGTAATCCTAACCCGTACCCTAATACTAATCCGTGCCCTGACACATACATGGACCATAACACTTTTCTGTAACCTCACCTGTACCCTAAACCTTACATTTCGCCAACACTAACCCTAGCCCTAAAGCTAAATATAACTCCAACCCTACAACTTACCCTAACACGTACACTAATCTTAACCCGTACACTAACACTGACCCATTGCCGCAAATGTATTTTGACCGTAAAACATTTCCGTACCCTCCCCTGTAACCTAAACCTTACCCGGTCGCTAACCCTAACCTTAGCTCTAAATCTAACCCTAACGCCAACCCTACATCTTACCCTAACCCATACCCTAATCCTAAACCATACACTAACACAAACCAGTTCCCTGAAACGTACCCTGACCCTAACACTTTTCCATGCCCTCACCTGCACGCTAAACCTAATCGTTAGGTAACCCTAACTGTAGACTTAAACGTAACCCTAACACCAACCCTACACCCTATTCTAACCCGTGACCTATATTTAACCCCTACACTAACACTAACCCATGCCCTCACAAGTACTTTGACACTAAAATGTCTCCATACACTCACATGTACCATAAGCCTTAACCGTTCACTAAACCTATCCCTAACCCTAACGCCAACCCTAACCATTACCCTAACCCATACCCTAATCCTAACCATGCATTAACACTAACAGGTTTCCTAACACATAACCTGACCCAAACGCTTTTCCGTACCCTCAACTGTACCCTAAAACTTACCCGTTCACTAACCCTAAGCCTAGCCCTAACCCTAACCCTAACCCTAACCCTAACCGTAACCCTAAAACCTACCCGTTAACTAACCGTAAGCCTAGCCCTAAACCTAAACCTAACCCCAACACCACACCTTACCCTAAACGGTACGCTAATCCTGACACGTACACTAACACTAACAGGTGTCCTAACACATACCCTGACTCTAAATGTTTTCCGTACCCTCACCTGTACCCTAAACCTTACTGCTTCACTAACCGTAAACCTAGCCCTAAACATAACGCTAACACCAACCCTACACCATACCCTAACCCGTACACTAATCTTGACCCGTACACCAAAATTATGCAATGCCATCACAGGTACTTTGACACTAACACGTTTCCGTACACTCATGTACCATAAGACTTACCTGTTCGCTAACTGTAACCCTAGCCCTAAACTTAACCCTAACGCCAACCCTACACATTACCCTAACCCGTACCCTAATCCTAACCCATACACTAACACTACATGTGCCCTAACAGGTACCCTGACCGTAACAGTTTTCCGTACACTCACCCGTACCCTAAACCATACCGTTTGCTATCCTTAACCCTAGACCTAAACGTAAACCTAACCCCATCCCTAAAACTTACCCTAACGCGTACCCAATCCTAACCAGTACACTAACACTAATCCGTGCCTTAACACTTACCCTGACCCTAACACTTTTCCATACCCACACCTGAACCCTAAACCTTACCATTCACTAACCCTAACCCTAGGTCTAAACCTAACCCTAAACCCAACCCCAACCCTACACTTAACCCTAACATGTACCCTAATCCTAATCCTTAAACTAACACTAACCTGTGCCCTAACACGAACCGTGACCCTAACGCGTTTCCATACGCTCCCCTGTACTCTAATGTTACCTATTCGCTAACCCTCACACTAGCCCTAAACCTAAACCTAACCCCAACCCTAAACCTTACCCTAACCCATACCCTAATCATAAGCAATACACTAACACTAACTCGTGCCCTAACCCCTACCCTAACCCTACACCTGCCCCAAACCTAACACTAACCCTAACACTAACCCTAAACTTTACCATTTGTTAACCATAACCCTAGCCCCAAACCTAAACCTAACTACAACCCTACTCCTTACCCTAACACGTACACTAATCTTAACCCCTACACTAACACTAACTCAATACCGCACACGTACTTTGACAATAAGACATTTCCGTATGCTCAGCTGTAACCTAAACCTTACCCGTTCACTAAACATAACCCTACCCCTAACACTAACCACAATGCCAACCCTACCAATTACCCTAACCAGTACCCTAATCCTAACCTGTAAACCCACACTAACCCCTGCCCTAACACGTACCCTGACCCTAACACTTTTCCGTAACCTCACCTGTACCCTACTCCTTACCGTTCGCTAACCCTAACCCTAGCCCTAAACCTAGACCAAACCCCAACCGTACACCTTACCCTAACCCGTATGCTAATCCTAAGCCATACACTGACACTGACACGTGTCCTAACACACACGCTAACCCTAACACTTTTCTGTACCATCACCTGTACCCTACACCTGACATTTCGCTAACCCTAACCTTAGCCATAAAGCTAACCCTAACCCCAACCGTAAACCTTACCCAAACAGTACCCTAATCCTAACCAGTATACTAATACTAAGCCATGTCCTGACACGTTCCCTGAGCCTAACACTTTTCCATACCCTCACCTGTACCCTAAACCTTACCCATTCGCTAACCCTAACCCTAGCCCTAGCCCTAGCCCTAACCTTAATCCCAACCCTACCCGTTACCCTAAACCGTACCCTAATCCTAAACCATACACTAACATTAACCCATGCCCTAACACGTACCCTGGCCCTAACACTTTTCCGTATCCTCTCCTGTACCCTAAATCTTACCGTTCGCTAACCCTAACCCTAGCCCTAAACATAACTCTAACACCAACCTCACAGTATACCCTAACCCGTACACTTAACTTAACCCGTACAAAAAAACTAACCCATGCCCTCACATGTACTTTGACAGTAACACGTTTCCGTACGCTCCCGTGTACCGTAAACCTTACCCATTCGCTAACCCTAACCCTAGCCCTAATCCTAACCATAACACCAACCCTACCCATTTACCTAACCTGTACCCTAATCCTTACCCGTACACTAACATTAATCCATGCCCTACGATGTACCCTGACCCTAATACTTTTCCATACCCACTGCTGTACCCTAAATCTTACCATTCGCTAACCCTAACCCTATGTCTAAACCTAACCCTAACCCCAACCCTACACCTAACCCTAGCACGTACCCTAATCCGAATCCGTACACTAACACTAACCTGTGCCCTAACATGAACCCTGACCCTAACTCGTTCCCATAAGCTCACCTGTACCCTAAATGTTACCTATTCGCTAACCCTAACCCCAACCCTACACCTAAACATAACCCCTACCCTACACCTTTCCCTAACCTATACCCTAATCCTAACCCGTACACTAACAATAACCTGTAGCCTAACACGTACCCTGAACCTAACACTTTTCCGTATCCTCTCCATTACCCTAAATCTTACCGTTCGCTAAACATAGCCCTTTCCCTAAATATAACGCTAACACCAACCTTAAACCATACCCTAACCCATACACTAATCTTACCCCGTACACCAAAATTAAGAAATGCCCTCACATGTACTTTGACACTAACACGTTTCCGTATCCTCCTGTGTACCGTAAACCTTACCTGTTCGCTAACACTAACCCTAGGTCTAAGCCTAACACTATCCACAACCCTACACAAAATCCTAACCCGTACCCTAATCCTAATCCGTACAATAACACTAACCTGTGCCCTAACACCAAGCCTTACCCTAACTCGTTTCCATATGCTTACCTGCACCCTGAATATTACCTATTCGCTAACCCTAACCCTAAACCTAAACCTAACCCTAACCCCAATCCTGCACCTTACCCTAATCCGTACTGTAATCCTAACCCGTACCCTAATACTAATCCGTGCCCTGACACATACATGGACCATAACACTTTTCTGTAACCTCACCTGTACCCTAAACCTTACATTTCGCCAACACTAACCCTAGCCCTAAAGCTAAATATAACTCCAACCCTACAACTTACCCTAACACGTACACTAATCTTAACCCGTACACTAACACTGACCCATTGCCGCAAATGTATTTTGACCGTAAAACATTTCCGTACCCTCCCCTGTAACCTAAACCTTACCCGGTCGCTAACCCTAACCCTAGCTCTAAATCTAACCCTAACGCCAACCCTACATCTTACCCTAACCCATACCCTAATCCTAAACCATACACTAACACAAACCAGTGCCCTGAAACGTACCCTGACCCTAACACTTTTCCATGCCCTCACCTGCACGCTAAACCTAATCGTTAGGTAACCCTAACTGTAGACTTAAACGTAACCCTAACACCAACCCTACACCCTATTCTAACCCGTGACCTATATTTAACCCCTACACTAACATTAACCCATGCCCTCACAAGTACTTTGACACTAAAATGTCTCCATACACTCACATGTACCATAAGCCTTAACCGTTCACTAAACCTATCCCTAACCCTAACGCCAACCCTAACCATTACCCTAACCCATACCCTAATCCTAACCATGCATTAACACTAACAGGTTTCCTAACACATAACCTGACCCAAACGCTTTTCCGTACCCTCAACTGTACCCTAAAACTTACCCGTTCACTAACCCTAAGCCTAGCCCTAACCCTAACCCTAACCCTAACCCTAACCGTAACCCTAAAACCTACCCGTTAACTAACCGTAAGCCTAGCCCTAAACCTAAACCTAACCCCAACACCACACCTTACCCTAAACGGTACGCTAATCCTGACACGTACACTAACACTAACAGGTGTCCTAACACATACCCTGACTCTAAATGTTTTCCGTACCCTCACCTGTACCCTAAACCTTACTGCTTCACTAACCGTAAACCTAGCCCTAAACATAACGCTAACACCAACCCTACACCATACCCTAACCCGTACACTAATCTTGACCCGTACACCAAAATTATGCAATGCCATCACAGGTACTTTGACACTAACACGTTTCCGTACACTCATGTACCATAAGACTTACCTGTTCGCTAACTGTAACCCTAGCCCTAAACTTAACCCTAACGCCAACCCTACACATTACCCTAACCCGTACCCTAATCCTAACCCATACACTAACACTACATGTGCCCTAACAGGTACCCTGACCGTAACAGTTTTCCGTACACTCACCCGTACCCTAAACCATACCGTTTGCTATCCTTAACCCTAGACCTAAACGTAAACCTAACCCCATCCCTAAAACTTACCCTAACGCGTACCCAATCCTAACCAGTACACTAACACTAATCCGTGCCTTAACACTTACCCTGACCCTAACACTTTTCCATACCCACACCTGAACCCTAAACCTTACCATTCACTAACCCTAACCCTAGGTCTAAACCTAACCCTAAACCCAACCCCAACCCTACACTTAACCCTAACATGTACCCTAATCCTAATCCTTAAACTAACACTAACCTGTGCCCTAACACGAACCGTGACCCTAACGCGTTTCCATACGCTCCCCTGTACTCTAATGTTACCTATTCGCTAACCCTCACACTAGCCCTAAACCTAAACCTAACCCCAACCCTAAACCTTACCCTAACCCATACCCTAATCATAAGCAATACACTAACACTAACTCGTGCCCTAACCCCTACCCTAACCCTACACCTACCCCAAACCTAACACTAACCCTAACACTAACCCTAAACTTTACCATTTGTTAACCATAACCCTAGCCCCAAACCTAAACCTAACTACAACCCTACTCCTTACCCTAACACGTACACTAATCTTAACCCCTACACTAACACTAACTCAATACCGCACACGTACTTTGACAATAAGACATTTCCGTATGCTCAGCTGTAACCTAAACCTTACCCGTTCACTAAACATAACCCTACCCCTAACACTAACCATAATGCCAACCCTACCAATTACCCTAACCAGTACCCTAATCCTAACCTGTAAACCCACACTAACCCCTGCCCTAACACGTACCCTGACCCTAGCACTTTTCCGTAACCTCACCTGTACCCTACTCCTTACCGTTCGCTAACCCTAACCCTAGCCCTAAACCTAGACCAAACCCCAACCGTACACCTTACCCTAACCCGTATGCTAATCCTAAGCCATACACTGACACTGACACGTGTCCTAACACACACGCTAACCCTAACACTTTTCTGTACCATCACCTGTACCCTAAACCTGACATTTCGCTAACCCTAACCTTAGCCATAAAGCTAACCCTAACCCCAACCGTAAACCTTACCCAAACAGTACCCTAATCCTAACCAGTATACTAATACTAAGCCATGTCCTGACACGTTCCCTGAGCCTAACACTTTTCCATACCCTCACCTGTACCCTAAACCTTACCCATTCGCTAACCCTAACCCTAGCCCTAGCCCTAGCCCTAACCTTTATCCCAACCCTACACGTTACCCTAAACCGTACCCTAATCCTAACCCATACACTAACATTAACCCATGCCCTAACACGTACCCTGACCCTAACACTTTTCCGTATCCTCTCCTGTACCCTAAATCTTACCGTTCGCTAACCCTAACCCTAGCCCTAAACATAACTCTAACACCAACCTCACAGTATACCCTAAACCGTACACTAAACTTAACCCGTACAAAAAAACTAACCCATGCCCTCACATGTACTTTGACAGTAACACGTTTCCGTACGCTCCCGTGTACCGTAAACCTTACCCATTCGCTCACCCTAACCCTAGCCCTAACCCTAACCATAACACCAACCCTACCCATTTACCTAACCTGTACCCTAATCCTTACCCGTACACTAACATTAATCCATGCCCTAAGACGTACCCTGACCCTAATACTTTTCCATACCCACTGCTGTACCCTAAATCTTACCATTCGCTAACCCTAACCCTATGTCTAAACCTAACCCTAACCCCAACCCTACACCAAACCCTAGCACGTACCCTAATCCGAATCCGTACACTAACACTAACCTGTGCCCTAACATGAACCCTGACCCTAACTCGTTTCCATAAGCTCACCTGTACCCTAAATGTTACCTATTTGCTAACCCTAACCCCAACCCTACACCTAAACATAACCCCTACCCTACACCTTTCCCTAACCTATACCCTAATCCTAACCCGTACACTAACAATAACCAGTGGCCTAACACGTACCCTGAACCTAACACTTTTCCATATCCTCTCCATTACCCTAAATCTTACCGTTCGCTAAACATAGCCCTTTCCCTAAATATAACGCTAACACCAACCTTAAACCATACCCTAACCCATACACTAATCTTACCCCGTACACCAAAATTAAGAAATGCCCTCACATGTACTTTGACACTAACACGTTTCCGTATCCTCCTGTGTACCATAAACCTTACCTGTTCGCTAACACTAACCCTAGGTCTAAGCCTAACACTATCCACAACCTTACACAAAATCCTAACCCGTACCCTAATCCTAATCCGTACAATAACACTAACCTGTGCCCTAACACCAAGCCTGACCCTAACTCGTTTCCATATGCTTACCTGCACCCTGAATATTACCTATTCGCTAACCCTAACCCTAAACCTAAACCTAACCCTAACCCCAATACTGCACCTTACCCTAATCCGTACTGTAATCCTAACCCGTACCCTAATACTAATCCGTGCCCTGACACATACATGGACCATAACACTTTTCTGTAACCTCACCTGTACCCTAAACCTTACATTTCGCCAACACTAACCCTAGCCCTAAAGCTAAATATAACTCCAACCCTACAACTTACCCTAACACGTACACTAATCTTAACCCGTACACTAACACTGACCCATTGCCGCAAATGTATTTTGACCCTAAAACATTTCCGTACCCTCCCCTGTAACCTAAACCTTACCCGGTCGCTAACCCTAACCCTAGCTCTAAATCTAACCCTAACGCCAACCCTACATCTTACCCTAACCCATACCCTAATCCTAAACCATACACTAACACAAACCAGTGCCCTGAAACGTACCCTGACCCTAACACTTTTCCATGCCCTCACCTGCACGCTAAACCTAATCGTTAGGTAACCCTAACTGTAGACTTAAACGTAACCCTAACACCAACCCTACACCCTATTCTAACCCGTGACCTATATTTAACCCCTACACTAACACCAACCTATGCCCTCACAAGTACTTTGACACTAAAATGTCTCCATACCCTCACATGTACCATAAGCCTTAACCGTTCACTAACCCTAACCCTAACCCTAACGCCAACCCTAACCATTACCCTAACCCATACCCTAATCCTAACCATGCATTAACACTAACAGGTTTCCTAACACATAACCTGACCCAAACGCTTTTCCGTACCCTCAACTGTACCCTAAAACTTACCCGTTCACTAACCCTAAGCCTAGCCCTAACCCTAACCCTAACCCTAACCCTAAAACTTACCCGTTAACTAACCGTAAGCCTAGCCCTAAACCTAAACCTAACCCCAACACCACACCTTACCCTAAACGGTACGCTAATCCTGACACGTACACTAACACTAACAGGTGTCCTAACACATACCCTGACTCTAAATGTTTTCCGTACCCTCACCTGTACCCTAAACCTTACTGCTTCACTAACCGTAAACCTAGCCCTAAACATAACGCTAACACCAACCCTACACCATACCCTAACCCGTACACTAATCTTGACCCGTACACCAAAATTATGCAATGCCATCACAGGTACTTTGACACTAACACGTTTCCGTACACTCATGTACCATGAGACTTACCTGTTCGCTAACTGTAACCCTAGCCCTAAATTAACCCTAACGCCAACCCTACACATTACCCTAACCTGTACCCTAATCCTAACCCATACACTAACACTACATGTGCCCTAACAGGTACTCTGACCGTAACAGTTTTCCGTACACTCACCCGTACCCTAAACCATACCGTTTGCTATCCTTAACCCTAGACCTAAACGTAAACCTAACCCCATCCCTAAAACTTACCCTAACGCGTACCCAATCCTAACCAGTACACTAACACTAATCCGTGCCTTAACACTTACCCTGACCCTAACACTTTTCCATACCCACATCTGAACCCTAAACCTTACCATTCACTAACCCTAACCCTAGGTCTAAACCTAACCCTAAACCAAATCCAACCCTACACCTAACCCTAACATGTACCCTAATCCTAATCCTTAAACTAACACTAACCTGTGCCCTAACACGAACCGTGACCCTAACGCGTTTCCATACGCTCCCCTGTACTCTAATGTTACCTATTCGCTAACCCTCACACTAGCCCTAAACCTAAACCTAACCCCAACCCTAAACCTTACCCTAACCCATACCCTAATCATAACCCATACACTAACACTAACTCGTGCCCTAACACCTACCCTAACCCTACACCTACCCCAAACCTAACACTAACCCTAACACTAACCCTAAACTTTACCATTTGTTAACCATAACCCTAGCCCCAAACCTAAACCTAACTACAACCCTACTCCTTACCCTAACACGTACACTAATCTTAACCCCTACACTAACACTAACTCAATACCGCACACGTACTTTGACAATAAGACATTTCCGTATGCTCAGCTGTAACCTAAACCTTACCCGTTCACTAAACATAACCCTACCCCTAACACTAACCATAATGCCAACCCTACCAATTACCCTAACCAGTACCCTAATCCTAACCTGTAAACCCACACTAACCCCTGCCCTAACACGTACCCTGACCCTAACACTTTTCCGTAACCTCACCTGTACCCTACTCCTTACCGTTCGCTAACCCTAACCCTAGCCCTAAACCTAGACCAAACCCCAACCGTACACCTTACCCTAACCCGTATGCTAATCCTAAGCCATACACTGACACTGACACGTGTCCTAACACACACGCTAACCCTAACACTTTTCTGTACCATCACCTGTACCCTAAACCTGACATTTCGCTAACCCTAACCTTAGCCATAAAGCTAACCCTAACCCCAACCGTAAACCTTACCCAAACAGTACCCTAATCCTAACCAGTATACTAATACTAAGCCATGTCCTGACACGTTCCCTGAGCCTAACACTTTTCCATACCCTCACCTGTACCCTAAACCTTACCCATTCGCTAACCCTAACCCTAGCCCTAGCCCTAGCCCTAACCTTTATCCCAACCCTACACGTTACCCTAAACCGTACCCTAATCCTAACCCATACACTAACATTAACCCATGCCCTAACACGTACCCTGACCCTAACACTTTTCCGTATCCTCTCCTGTACCCTAAATCTTACCGTTCGCTAACCCTAACCCTAGCCCTAAACATAACTCTAACACCAACCTCACAGTATACCCTAACCCGTACACTTAACTTAACCCGTACAAAAAAACTAACCCATGCCCTCACATGTACTTTGACAGTAACACGTTTCCGTACGCTCCAGTGTACCGTAAACCTTACCCATTCGCTAACCCTAACCCTAGCCCTAACCCTAACCATAACACCAACCCTACCCATTTACCTAACCTGTACCCTAATCCTTACCCGTACACTAACATTAATCCATGCCCTACGACGTACCCTGACCCTAATACTTTTCCATACCCACTGCTGTACCCTAAATCTTACCATTCGCTAACCCTAACCCTATGTCTAAACCTAACCCTAACCCCAACCCTACACCTAACCCTAGCACGTACCCTAATCCGAATCCGTACACTAACACTAACCTGTGCCCTAACATGAACCCTGACCCTAACTCGTTTCCATAAGCTCACCTGTACCCTAAATGTTACCTATTTGCTAACCCTAACCCCAACCCTACACCTAAACATAACCCCTACCCTACACCTTTCCCTAACCTATACCCTAATCCTAACCCGTACACTAACAATAACCTGTGGCCTAACACGTACCCTGAACCTAACACTTTTCCATATCCTCTCCATTACCCTAAATCTTACCGTTCGCTAAACATAGCCCTTTCCCTAAATATAACGCTAACACCAACCTTAAACCATACCCTAACCCATACACTAATCTTACACCGTACACCAAAATTAAGAAATGCCCTCACATGTACATTGACACTAACACGTTTCCGTATCCTCCTGTGTACCGTAAACCTTACCTGTTCGCTAACACTAACCCTAGGTCTAAGCCTAACACTATCCACAACCCTACACAAAATCCTAACCCGTACCCTAATCCTAATCCGTACAATAACACTAACCTGTGCCCTAACACCAAGCCTGACCCTAACTCGTTTCCATATGCTTACCTGCACCCTGAATATTACCTATTCGCTAACCCTAACCCTAAACCTAAACCTAACCCTAACCCCAATCCTGCACCTTACCCTAATCCGTACTGTAATCCTAACCCGTACCCTAATACTAATCCGTGCCCTGACACATACATGGACCATAACACTTTTCTGTAACCTCACCTGTACCCTAAACCTTACATTTCGCCAACACTAACCCTAGCCCTAAAGCTAAATATAACTCCAACCCTACAACTTATCCTAACACGTACACTAATCTTAACACGTACACTAACACTGACCCATTGCCGCAAATGTATTTTGACCCTAAAACATTTCCGTACCCTCCCCTGTAACCTAAACCTTACCCGGTCGCTAACCCTAACCCTAGCTCTAAATCTAACCCTAACGCCAACCCTACATCTTACCTTAACCCATACCCTAATCCTAAACCATACACTAACACAAACCAGTGCCCTGAAACGTACCCTGACCCTAACACTTTTCCATGCCCTCACCTGCACGCTAAACCTAATCGTTAGGTAACCCTAACTGTAGACTTAAACGTAACCCTAACACCAACCCTACACCCTATTCTAACCCGTGACCTATATTAAACCCCTACACTAACACTAACCCATGCCCTCACACGTACTTTGACACTAAAATGTCTCCATACACTCACATGTACCATAAGCCTTAACCGTTCACTAAACCTATCCCTAACCCTAACGCCAACCCTAACCATTACCCTAACCCATACCCTAATCCTAACCATGCATTAACACTAACAGGTTTCCTAACACATAACCTGACCCAAACGCTTTTCCTCAACTGTACCCTAAAACTTACCCGTTCACTAACCCTAAGCCTAGCCCTAACCCTAACCCTAACCCTAACCCTAACCCTAACCCTAAAACTTACCCGTTAACTAACCGTAAGCCTAGCCCTAAACCTAAACCTAACCCCAACACCACACCTTAGCCTAAACGGTACGCTAATCCTGACACGTACACTAACACTAACAGGTGTCCTAACACATACCCTGACTCTAAATGTTTTCCGTACCCTCACCTGTACCCTAAACCTTACTGCTTCACTAACCGTAAACCTAGCCCTAAACATAACGCTAACACCAACCCTACACCATACCCTAACCCGTACACTAATCTTGACCCGTACACCAAAATTATGCAATGCCATCACAGGTACTTTGACACTAACACGTTTCCGTACAATCATGTACCATAAGACTTACCTGTTCGCTAACTCTAACCCTAGCCCTAAACTTAACCCTAACGCCAACCCTACACATTACCCTAACCCGTACCCTAATCCTAACCCATACACTAACACTACATGTGCCCTAACAGGTACCCTGACCGTAACAGTTTTCCGTACACTCACCCGTACCCTAAACCATACCGTTTGCTATCCTTAACCCTAGACCTAAACGTAAACCTAACCCCATCCCTAAAACTTACCCTAACGCGTACCCAGTCCTAACCAGTACACTAACACTAATCCGTGCCTTAACACTTACCCTGACCCTAACACTTTTCCATACCCACACCTGAACCCTAAACCTTACCATTCACTAACCCTAACCCTAGGTCTAAACCTAACCCTAAACCCAACCCCAACCCTACACCTAACCCTAACATGTACCCTAATCCTAATCCTTAAACTAACACTAAGCTGTGCCCTAACACGAACCCTGACCCTAACGCGTTTCCATACGCTCCCCTGTACTCTAATGTTACCTATTCGCTAACCCTCACACTAGCCCTAAACCTAAACCTAACCCCAACCGTAACCTTACCCTAACCCATACCCTAATCATAACCCATACACTAACACTAACTCGTGCCCTAACACCTACCCTAACCCTACACCTACCCCTAACCCTAACACTAACCCTAACACTAACCCTAAACTTTACCATTTGTTAACCATAACCCTAGCCCCAAACCTAAACCTAACTACAACCCTACTCCTTACCCTAACACGTACACTAATCTTAACCCCTACACTAACACTAACTCAACACCGCACACGTACTTTGACAATAAGACAATTCCGTATGCTCAGCTGTAACCTAAACCTTACCCGTTCACTAAACTTAACCCTACCCCTAACACTAACCATAACGCCAAGCCTACCAATTACCCTAACCCGTACCCTAATCCTAACCTGTAAACCCACACTAACCCCTGCCCTAACACGTACCCTGACCCTAACACTTTTCCGTAACCTCACCTGTACCCTACACCTTACCGTTCTCTAACCCTAACCCTAGCCCTAAACCTAGACCAAAACCCAACCGTACACCTTACCCTAACCCGTATGCTAATCCTAAGCCATACACTGACACTGAGACGTGTCCTAACACACACACTAACCCTAACACTTTTCTGTACCATCACCTGTACCCTAAACCTGACATTTCGCTAACCCTAACTCTAGCCATAAAGCTAACCCTAACCCCAACCGTAAACCTTACCCAAACCGTACCCTAATCCTAACCAGTATACTAATACTAAGCCATGTCCTGACACGTTCCCTGAGCCTAACACTTTTCCATACCCTCACCTGTACCCTTAACCTTACCCATTCGCTAACCCTAACCCTACCCCTAGCCCTAGCCCTAACCTTAATCCCAACCCTACCCGTTACCCTAAACCGTACCCTAATCCTAAACCATACACTAACATTAACCCATGCCCTAACACGTACCCTGGCCCTAACACTTTTCCGTATCCTCTCCTGTACCCTAAATCTTACCGTTCGCTAACCCTAACCCTAGCCCTAAACATAACTCTAACACCAACCTCACAGTATACCCTAACCCGTACACTAAACTTAACCCGTACAAAAAAACTAACCCATGCCCTCACATGTACTTTGACAGTAACACGTTTCCGTACGCTCCCGTGTACCGTAAACCTTACCCATTCGCTAACCCTAACCCTAGCCCTAACCCTAACCATAACACCAACCCTACCCATTTACCTAACCTCTACCCTAATCCTTACCCGTACACTAACATTAATCCATGCCCTAAGACGTACCCTGACCCTAATACTTTTCCGTACCCACTGCTGTACCCTAAATCTTACCATTCGCTAACCCTAACCCTATGTCTAAACCTAACCCTAACCCCAACCCTACACCTAACCCTAGCACGTACCCTAATCCGAATCCGTACACTAACACTAACCTGTGCCCTAACATGAACCCTGACCCTAACTCGTTTCCATAAGCTCACCTGTACCCTAAATGTTACCTATTCGCTAACCCTAACCCCAACCCTACACCTAAACATAACCCCTACCCTACACCTTTCCCTAACCTATACCCTAATCCTAACCCGTACACTAACAATAACCTGCGGCCTAACACGTACCCTGAACCTAACACTTTTCCGTATCCTCTCCATTACCCTAAATCTTACCGTTCGCTAAACATAGCCCTTTCCCTAAATATAACGCTAACACCAACCTTAAACCATACCCTAACCCATACACTAATCTTACCCCGTACACCAAAATTAAGAAATGCCCTCACATGTACTTTGACACTAACACGTTTCCGTATCCTCCTGTGTACCGTAAACCTTACCTGTTCGCTAACACTAACCCTAGGTCTAAGCCTAACACTATCCACAACCCTACACAAAATCCTAACCCGTACCCTAATCCTAATCCGTACAATAACACTAACCTGTGCCCTAACACCAAGCCTGACCCTAACTCGTTTCCATATGCTTACCTGCACCCTGAATATTACCTATTCGTTAACCCTAACCCTAAACCTAAAACTAACCCTAACACCAATCCTGCACTTTACCCTAATCCGTACTGTAATCCTAACCCGTACCCTAATACTAATCCGTGCCCTGACACATACATGGACCATAACACTTTTCTGTAACCTCACCTGTACCCTAAACCTTACATTTCGCCAACACTAACCCTAGCCCTAAAGCTAAATCTAACTCCAACCCTACAACTTACCCTAACACGTACACTAATCTTAACCTGTACACTAACACTGACCCATTGCCGCAAATGTATTTTAACCCTAAAACATTTCCGTACCCTCCCCTGTAACCTAAACCTTACCCGGTCGCTAACCCTAACCCTAGCTCTAAATCTAACCCTAACGCCAACCCTACATCTTACCCTAACCCATACCCTAATCCTAAACCATACACTAACACAAACCAGTGCCCTGAAACGTACCGTGACCCTAACACTTTTCCATGCCCTCACCTGCACGCTAAACCTAATCGTTAGGTAACCCTAACTGTAGACTTAAACGTAACCCTAACACCAACCCTACACCCTATTCTAACCCGTGACCTATATTTAACCCCTACACTAACACTAACCCATGCCCTCACACGTACTTTGACACTAAAATGTCTCCATACACTCACATGTACCATAAGCCTTAACCGTTCACTAAACCTATCCCTAACACTAACGCCAACCCTAACCATTACCCTAACCCATACCCTAATCCTAACCATGCATTAACACTAACAGGTTTCCTAACACATAGCCTGACCCAAACGCTTTTCCTCAACTGAACCCTAAAACTTACCCGTTCACTAACCCTAAGCCTAGCCCTAACCCTAACCCTAACCCTAACCCTAACCCTAACCCTAACCCTAAAACTTACCCGTTAACTAACCGTAAGCCTAGCCCTAAACCTAAAACTAACCCCAACACCACACCTTACCCTAAACGGTACGCTAATCCTGACACGTACACTAACACTAACAGGTGTCCTAACACATACCCTGACTCTAAATGTTTTCCGTACCCTCACCTGTACCCTAAACCTTACTGCTTCACTAACCGTAAACCTAGCCCTAAACATAACGCTAACACCAACCCTACACCATACCCTAACCCGTACACTAATCTTGACCCGTACACCAAAATTATGCAATGCCATCACAGGTACTTTGACACTAACACGTTTCCGTACACTCATGTACCATAAGACTTACCTGTTCGCTAACTCTAACCCTAGCCCTAAACTTAACCCTAACGCCAACCCTACACATTACCCTAACCCGTACCCTAATCCTAACCCATACACTAACACTACATGTGCCCTAACAGGTACCCTGACCGTAACAGTTTTCTGTACACTCACCCGTACCCTAAACCATACCGTTTGCTATCCTTAACCCTAGACCTAAACGTAAACCTAACCCCATCCCTAAAACTTACCCTAACGCGTACCCAGTCCTAACCAGTACACTAACAGTAATCCGTGCCTTAACACTTACCCTGACCCTAACAATTTTCCATACCCAAACCTGAACCCTAAACCTTACAATTCACTAACCCTAACCCTAGGTCTAAACCTAACCCTATACCCAACCCCAACCCTACACCTAACCCTAACATGTACCCTAATCCTAATCCTTAAACTAACACTAACCTGTGCCCTAACACGAACCCTGACCCTAACGCGTTTCCATACGCTCCCCTGTACTCTAATGTTACCTATTCGCTAACCCTCACACTAGCCCTAAACCTAAACCTAACCCCAACCCTAAACCTTACCCTAACCCATACCCTAATCATAACCCATACACTAACACTAACTCGTGCCCTAACACCTACCCTAACCCTACACCTACCCCTAAACCTAACACTAACCCTAACACTAACCCTAAACTTTACCATTTGTTAACCATAACCCTAGCCCCAAACCTAAACCTAACTACAACCCTACTCCTTACCCTAACACGTACACTAATCTTAACCCCTACACTAACACTAACTCAATACCGCACACGTACTTTGACAATAAGACATTTCCGTATGCTCAGCTGTAACCTAAACCTTACCCGTTCACTAAACATAACCCTACCCCTAACACTAACCATAATGCCAACCCTACCAATTACCCTAACCCGTACCCTAATCCTAACCTGTAAACCCACACTAACCCCTGCCCTAACATGTACCCTGACCCTAACACTTTTCCGTAACCTCACCTGTACCCTACACCTTACCGTTCGCTAACCCTAACCCTAGCCCTAAACCTAGACCAAAACCCAACCGTACACCTTACCCTAAACCGTATGCTAATCCTAAGCCATACACTGACACTGACACGTGTCCTAACACACACACTAACCCTAACACTTTTCTGTACCATCACCTGTACCCTAAACCTGACATTTCGCTAACCCTAACTCTAGCCATAAAGCTAACCCTAACCCCAACCGTAAACCTTACCCAAACCGTACCCTAATCCTAACCAGTATACTAATACTAAGCCATGTCCTGACACGTTCCCTGAGCCTAACACTTTTCCATACCCTCACCTGTACCCTAAACCTTACCCATTCGCTAACCCTAACCCTAGCCCTAGCCCTAGCCCTAACCTTAATCCCAACCCTACCCGTTACCCTAAACCGTACCCTAATCCTAACCCATACACTAACATTAACCCATGCCCTAACACGTACCCTGGCCCTAACACTTTTCCGTATCCTCTCCTGTACCCTAAATCTTACCGTTCGCTAACCCTAACCCTAGCCCTAAACATAACTCTAACACCAACCTCACAGTATACCCTAACCCGTACACTAAACTTAACCCATACAAAAAAACTAACCCATGCCCTCACATGTACTTTGACAATAACACGTTTCCGTACGCTCCCGTGTACCGTAAACCTTACCCATTCGCTAACCCTAACCCTAGCCCTAACCCTAACCATAACACCAACCCTACCCATTTACCTAAACTGTACCCTAATCCTTACCAGTACACTAACATTAATCCATGCCCTACGACGTACCCTGACCCTAATACTTTTCCATACCCACTGCTGTACCCTAAATCTTACCATTCGCTAACCCTAACCCTATGTCTAAACCTAACCCTAACCCCAACCCTACACCTAACCCTAGCACGTACCCTAATCCGAATCCGTACACTAACACTAACCTGTGCCCTAACATGAACCCTGACCCTAACTCGTTTCCATAAGCTCACCTGTACCCTAAATGTTACCTATTCGCTAACCCTAACCCCAACCCTACACCTAAACATAACCCCTACCCTACACCTTTCCCTAACCTATACCCTAATCCTAACACGTACACTAACAATAACCTGTGGCCTAACACGTACCCTGAACCTAACACTTTTCCGTATCCTCTCCATTACCCTAAATCTTACCGTTCGCTAAACATAGCCCTTTCCCTAAACATAACGCTAACACCAACCTTAAACCATACCCTAACCCATACACTAATCTTACCCCGTACACCAAAATTAAGAAATGCCCTCACATGTACTTTGACACTAACACGTTTCCATATCCTCCTGTGTACCCTAAACCTTACCTGTTCGCTAACACTAACCCTAGGACTAAGCCTAACACTATCCACAACCCTACACAAAATCCTAACCCGTACCCTAATCCTAATCCGTACAATAACACTAACCTGTGCCCTAACACCAAGCCTGACCCTAACTCGTTTCCATATGCTTACCTGCACCCTGAATATTACCTATTCGCTAACCCTAACCCTAACCCTAAACCTAACCCTAACCCCAATCCTGCACCTTACCCTAATCCGTACTGTAATCCTAACCCGTACCCTAATACTAATCCATGCCCTGACACATACATGGACCATAACACTTTTCTGTAACCTCACCTGTACCCTAAACCTTACATTTCGCCAACACTAACCCTAGCCCTAAAGCTAAATCTAACTCCAACCCTACACCTTACCCTAACACGTACACAAATCTTAACCCGTACACTAACACTGACCCATTGCCGCAAATGTATTTTGACCCTAAAACATTTCCGTACCCTCCCCTGTAACCTAAACCTTACCCGGTCGCTAACCCTAAACCTAGCTCTAAATCTAACCCTAACGCCAACCCTACATCTTACCCTAACCCATACCCTAATCCTAAACCATACACTAACACAAACCAGTGCCCTGAAACGTACCCCGACCCTAACACTTTTCCATGCCCTCACCTGCACGCTAAACCTAATCGTTAGGTAACCCTAACTGTATACTTAAACGTAACCCTAACACCAAACCTACACCCTATTCTAACCCGTGACCTATATTTAACCCCTACACTAACACTAACCCATGCCCTCACACGTACTTTGACACTAAAATGTCTCCATACACTCACATGTACCATAAGCCTTAACCGTTCACTAAACCTATCCCTAACCCTAACTCCAACCCTAACCATGACCCTAACCCATACACTAATCCTAACCATGCATTAACACTAACAGGTTTCCTAACACATAACCTGACCCAAATGCTTTTCCGTACCCTCAAATATACCCTAAAACTTACCCGTGCACTAACCCTAAGCCTAGCCCTAACCCTAACCCTAACCCTAACCCTAACCCTAGCCCTAACCCTAAAACTTACCCGTTAACTAACCGTAAGCCTAGCCCTAAACCTAAGCCTAACCCCAACACCACACCTTACCCTAAACGGTACGCTAATCCTGACATGTACACTAACACTAACAAGTGTCCTAACACATACCCTGACTCTAAATGTTTTCCGTACCCTCACCTGTACCCTAAACCTTACTGCTTCACTAACCGTAAACCTAGCCCTAAACATAACGCTAACACCAACCCTACACCATACCCTAACCCGTACACTAATCTTGACCCGTACACCAAAATTATGCAATGCCATCACAGGTACTTTGACACTAACACGTTTCCGTACACTCATGTACCATAAAACTTACCTGTTCGCTAACTCTAACCCTAGCCCTAAACTTAACCCTAACGCCAACCCTACACATTACCCTAACCCGTACCCTAATCCTAACCCATACACTAACATTACATGTGCCCTAACAGGTACCCTGACCGTAACAGTTTTCCGTACACTCACCCGTACCCTAAACCATACCGTTTGCTATCCTTAACCCTAGACCTAAACGTAAACCTAACCCCATCCCTAAAACTTACCCTAACGCGTACCCAATCCTAACCAGTACACTAACACTAATCCGTGCCTTAACACTTACCCTGACCCTAACACTTTTCCATACCCACACCTGAACCCTAAACCTTACCATTCACTAACCCTAACCCTAGGTCTAAACCTAACCCTAAACCCAACCCCAACCCTACACCTAACCCTAACATGTACCCTAATCCTAATCCTTAAACTAACACTAACCTGTGCCCTAACACGAACTGTGACCCTAACGCGTTTCCATACGCTTCCCTGTACTCTAATGTTACCTATTCGCTAACCCTCACACTAGCCCTAAACCTAAACCTAACCCCAACCCTAAACCTTACCCTAACCCATGCCCTAATCATAACCCATACACTAACACTAACTCGTGCCCTAACCCCTACCCTAACCCTACACCTACCCCTAACCCTAACACTAACGCTAACACTAACCCTAAACCTTACCATTTGTTAACCATAACCCTAGCCCCAAACCTAAACCTAACTACAACCCTACTCCTTACCCTAACACGTACACTAATCTTAACCCCTACACTAACACTAACTCAATACCACACACGTACTTTGACAATAAGACATTTCCGTATGCTCAGCTGTAACCTAAACCTTACCCGTTCACTAAACTTAACCCTACCCCTAACACTAACCATAACGCCAACCCTACCAATTACCCTAACCCGTACCCTAATCCTAACCTGTAAACCCACACTAACCCCAGCCCTAACACGTACCCTGACCCTAACACTTTTCCGTAACCTCACCTGTACCCTACACCTTACCGTTCGCTAACCCTAACCCTAGCCCTAAACCTAGACCAAACCCCAACCGTACACTTTACCCTAACCCGTATGCTAATCCTAAGCCATACACTGACACTGACACGTGTCCTAACACACACACTAACCCTAACACTTTTCTGTACCATCACCTGTACCCTAAACCTGACATTTCGCTAACCCTAACTCTAGCCATAAAGCTAACCCTAAACCCAACCGTAAACCTTACCCAAACCGTACCCTAATCCTAACCAGTTTACTAATACTAGGCCATGTCCTGACACGTTCCCTGAGCATAACACTTTTCCATACCCTCACCTGTACCCTAAACCTTACCCATTCGCTAACCCTAACCATAGCCCTAGCCCTAGCCCTAACCTTAATCCCAACCCTACCCGTTACCCTAAACCGTACCCTAATCCTAACCCATACACTAACATTAACCCATGCCCTAACACGTACCCTGACCCTAACACTTTTCCGTATCCTCTCCTGTACCCTAAATCTTACCGTTCGCTAACCCTAACCCTAGCCCTAAACATAACTCTAACACCAACCTCACAGTATACCCTAACCCGTACACTAAACTTAACCCGTACAAAAAAACTAACCCATGCCCTCACATGTACTTTGACAGTAACACGTTTCCGTACGCTCCCGTGTACCGTAAACCTTACCCATTCGCTAACCCTAACCCTAGCCCTAACCCTAACCATAACACCAACCCTACCCATTTACCTAAACTGTACCCTAATCCTTACCCGTACACTAACATTAATCCATGCCCTACGACGTACCCTGACCCTAATACTTTTCCATACCCACTGCTGTACCCTAAATCTTACCATTCGCTAACCCTAACCCTATGTCTAAACCTAACCCTAACCCCAACCCTACACCTAACCCTAGCACGTACCCTAATCCGAATCCGTACACTAACACTAACCTGTGCCCTAACATGAACCCTGACCCTAACTCGTTCCCATAAGCTCACCTGTACCCTAAATGTTACCTATTCGCTAACCCTAACCCCAACCCTACACCTAAACATAACCCCTACCCTACACCTTTCCCTAACCTATACCCTAATCCTAACCCGTACACTAACAATAACATGTGGCCTAACACGTACCCTGAACCTAACACTTTTCCGTATCCTCTCCATTACCCTAAATCTTACCGTTCGCTAAACATAGCCCTTTCCCTAAACATAACGCTAACACCAACCTTAAACCATACCATAACCCATACACTAATCTTACCCCGTACACCAAAATTAAGAAATGCCCTCACATGTACTTTGACAATAACACGTTTCTGTATCCTCCTGTGTACCGTAAACCTTACCTGTTCGCTAACACTAACCCTAGGTCTAAGCCTAACACTATCCACAACCCTACACAAAATCCTAACACGTACCCTAATCCTAATCCGTACAATAACACTAAACTGTGCCCTAACACCAAGCCTGACCCTAACTCGTTTCCATATGCTTACCTGCACCCTGAATATTACCTATTCGCTAACCCTAACCCTAAACCTAAACCTAACACTAACCCCAATCCTGCACCTTACCCTAATCCGTACTGTAATCCTAACCCGTACCCTAATACTAATCCGTGCCCTGACACATACATGGACCATAACACTTTTCTGTAACCTCACCTGTACCCTAAACCTTACATTTCGCCAACACTAACCCTAGCCCTAAAGCTAAATCTAACTCCAACACTACACCTTACCCTAACACGTACACTAATCTTAACCCGTACACTAACACTGACCCATTGCCGCAAATGTATTTTGACCCTAAAACATTTCCGTACCCTCCCCTGTAACCTAAACCTTACCCGGTCGCTAACCCTAAACCTAGCTCTAAATCTAACCCTAACGCCAACCCTACATCTTACCCTAACCCATACCCTAATCCTGAACCATACACTAACACAAACCAGTGCCCTGAAATGTACCCCGACGCTAACACTTTTCCATGCCCTCACCTGAACGCTAAACCTAATCGTTAGGTAACCCTAACTGTATACTAAAACTTAACCCTAACACCAACCCTACACCCTATTCTAACCCGTGACCTATATTTAACCCCTACACTAACACTAACCCATGCCCTCACACGTACTTTGACACTAAAATGTCTCCATACACTCACATGTACCATAAGCCTTAACCGTTCACTAAACCTATCCCTAACCCTAACGCCAACCCTAACCATGACCCTAACCCATACCCTAATCCTAACCATGCATTAACACTAACAGGTTTCCTAACACATAACCTGACCCAAATGCTTTTCCGTACCCTCAAATGTACCCTAAAACTTACCCGTTCACTAACCCTAAGCCTAGACCTAACCCTAACCCTAAACCTAACCCTAACCCTAACCCTAACCCTAAAACTTACCCGTTAACTAACCGTAAGCCTAGCCCTAAACCTAAACCTAACCCCAACACCACACCTTACCCTAAACGGTACGCTAATCCTGACATGTACACTAACACTAACAAGTGTCCTAACACATACCCTGACTCTAAATGTTTTCCGTACCCTCACCTGTACCCTAAACCTTACTGCTTCACTAACCGTAAACCTAGCCCTAAACATAACGCTAACACCAACCCTACACCATACCCTAACCCGTACACTAATCTTGACCCGTACACCAAAATTATGCAATGCCATCACAGGTACTTTGACACTAACACGTTTCCGTACACTCATGTACCATAAAACTTACCTGTTCGCTAACTCTAACCCTAGCCCTAAACTTAACCCTAACGCCAACCCTACACATTACCCTAACCCGTACCCTAATCCTAACCCATACACTAACACTACATGTGCCCTAACAGGTACCCTGACCGTAACAGTTTTCCGTACACTCATCCGTACCCTAAACCATACCGTTTGCTATCCTTAACCCTAGACCTAAACGTAAACCTAACCCCATCCCTAAAACTTACCCTAACGCGTACCCAATCCTAACCAGTACACTAACACTAATCCGTGCCTTAACACTTACCCTGACCCTAACACTTTTCCATACCCACACCTGAACCCTAAACCTTACCATTCACTAACCCTAACCCTAGGTCTAAACCTAACCCTAAACCCAACCCCAACCCTACACCTAACCCTAATATGTACCCTAATCCTAATCCTTAAACTAACACTAACCTGTGCCCTAACACGAACCGTGACCCTAACGCGTTTCCATACGCTCCCCTGTACTCTAATGTTACCTATTCGCTAACCCTCACACTAGCCCTAAACCTAAACCTAACCCCAACCCTAAACCTTACCCTAACCCATACCCTAATCATAACCCATACACTAACACTAACTCGTGCCCTAACACCTACCCTAACCCTACACCTACCCCTAACCCTAACACTAACGCTAACACTAACCCTAAACCTTACCATTTGTTAACCATAACCCTAGCCCCAAACCTAAACCTAACTACAACCCTACTCCTTACCCTAACACGTACACTAATCTTAACCCCTACACTAACACTAACTCAATACCACACACGTACTTTGACAATAAGACATTTCCGTATGCTCAGCTGTAACCTAAACCTTACCCGTTCACTAAACTTAACCCTACCCCTAACACTAACCATAACGCCAACCCTACCAATTACCCTAACCCGTACCCTAATCCTAACCTGTAAACCCACACTAACGCCAGCCCTAACACGTACCCTGACCCTAACACTTTTCCGTAACCTCACCTGTACCCTACACCTTACCGTTCGCTAACCCTAAACCTAGCCCTAAACCTAGACCAAAACCCAACCGTACACCTTACCCTAACCCGTATGCTAATCCTAAGCCATACACTGACACTGACACGTGTCCTAACACACACAATAACCCTAACACTTTTCTGTACCATCACCTGTACCCTAAACCTGACATTTCGCTAAACCTAACTCTAGCCATAAAGCTAACCCTAACCCCAACCGTAAACCTTACCCAAACAGTACCCTAATCCTAACCAGTATACTAATACTAAGCCATGTCCTGACACGTTCCCTGAGCCTAACACTTTTCCATACCCTCACCTGTACCCTAAACCTTACCCATTCGCTAACCCTAACCCTAGCCCTAGCCCTAGCCCTAACCTTAATCCCAACCATACCCGTTACCCTAAACCGTACCCTAATCCTAACCCATACACTAACATTAACCCATGCCCTAACACGTACCCTGACCCTAACACTTTTCCGTATCCTCTCCTGTACCCTAAATCTTACCGTTCGCTACCCCTAACCCTAGCCCTAAACATAACTCTAACACCAACCTCACAGTATACCCTAACCCGTACACTAAACTTAACCCGTACAAAAAAACTAACCCATGCCCTCACATGTACTTTGACAGTAACACGTTTCTGTACGCTCCCGTGTACCGTAAAACTTACCCATTCGCTAACCCTAACCCTAGCCCTAACCCTAACCATAACACCAGCCCTACCCATTTACCTAACCTGTACCCTAATCCTTACCCGTACACTAACATTAATCCATGCCCTAAGACGTACCCTGACCCTAATAATTTTCCATACCCACTGCTGTACCCTAAATCTTACCATTCGCTAACCCTAACCCTATGTCTAAATCTAACCCTAACCCCAACCCTACACCTAACCCTAGCACGTACCCTAATCCGAATCCGTACACTAACACTAACCTGTGCCCTAACATGAACCCTGACCCTAACTCGTTTCCATAAGCTCACCTGTACCCTAAATGTTACCTATTCGCTAACCCTAACCCCAACCCTACACCTAAACATAACCCCTACCCTACACCTTTCCCTAACCTATACCCTAATCCTAACCCGTACACTAACAATAACCTGTGGCCTAACACGTACCCTGAACCTAACACTTTTCCGTATCCTCTCCATTACCCTAAATCTTACCGTTCGCTAAACATAGCCCTTTCCCTAAACATAACGCTAACACCAACCTTAAACCATACCCTAACCCATACACTAATCTTACCCCGTACACCAAAATTAAGAAATGCCCTCACATGTACTTTGACACTAACACGTTTCTGTATCCTCCTGTGTACCGTAAACCTTACCTGTTCGCTAACACTAACCCTAGGTCTAAGCCTAACACTATCCAAAACCCTACACAAAATCCTAACACGTACCCTAATCCTAATCCGTACAATAACACTAACCTGTGCCCTAACACCAAGCCTGACCCTAACTCGTTTCCATATGCTTACCTGCACCCTGAATATTACCTATTCGCTAACCCTAACCCTAACCCTAAACCTAACCCTAACCCCAATCCTGCACCTTACCCTAATCCGTACTGTAATCCTAACCCGTACCCTAATACTAATCCGTGCCCTGACACATACATGGACCATAACACTTTTCTGTAACCTCACCTGTACCCTAAACCTTACATTTCGCCAACACTAACCCTAGCCCTAAAGCTAAATCTAACTCCAACCCTACACCTTACCCTAACACGTACACTAATCTTAACCCGTACACTAACACTGACCCATTGCCGCAAATGTATTTTGACCATAAAACATTTCCATCCCCTCCCCTGTAACCTAAAACTTACCCGGTCGCTAACCCTAAACCTAGCTCTAAATCTAACCCTAACGCCAACCCTACATCTTACCCTAACCCATACCCTAATCCTAAACCATACACTAACACAAACCAGTGCCCTGAAATGTACCCCGACCCTAACACTTTTCCATGCCCTCATCTGCACGCTAAACCTAATCGTTAGGTAACCCTAACTGTAGACTTAAACGTAACCCTAACACCAACCCTACACCCTATTCTAACCCGTGACCTATATTTAACCCCTACACTAACACTAACCCATGCCCTCACACGTACTTTGACACTAAAATGTCTCCATACACTCACATGTACCATAAGCCTTAACCGTTCACTAAACCTATCCCTAACCCTAACGCCAACCCTAACCATGACCCTAACCCATACCCTAATCCTAACCATGCATTAACACTAACAGGTTTCCTAACACATAACCTGACCCAAATGTTTTTCCGTACCCTCAAATGTACCCTAAAACTTACCCGTTCACTAACCCTAAGCCTAGCCCTAAACCTAACCCTAACCCTAACCCTAACCCTAACCCTAACCCTAAAAGTTACCCGTTAACTAACCGTAAGCCTAGCCCTAAACCTAAACCTAACCCCAACACCACACCTTACCCTAAACGGTACTCTAATCCTGACATGTACACTAACACTAACAAGTGTCCTAACACATACCCTGACTCTAAATGTTTTCCGTACCCTCACCTGTACCCTAAACCTTACTGCTTCACTAACCGTAAACCTAGCCCTAAACCTAACGCTAACACCAACCCTACACTATACCCTAACCCGTACACTAATCTTGACCCGTACACCAAAATTATGCAATGCCATCACAGGTACTTTGACACTAACACGTTTCCGTACACTCATATACCATAAAACTTACCTGTTCGCTAACTCTAACCCTAGCCCTAAACTTAACCCTAACGCCAACCCTACACATTACCCTAACCCGTACCCTAATCCTAACCCATACACTAACACTACATGTGCCCTAACAGGTACCCTGACCGTAACAGTTTTCCGTACACTCATCCGTACCCTAAACCATACCGTTTGCTATCCTTAACCCTAGACCTAAACGTAAACCTAACCCCATCCCTAAAACTTACCCTAACGCGTACCCAATCCTAACCAGTACACTAACACTAATCCGTGCCTTAACACTTACCCTGACCCTAACACTTTTCCATACCCACACCTGAACCCTAAACCTTACCATTCACTAACCCTAACCCTAGGTCTAAACCTAACCCTAAACCCAACCCCAACCCTACACCTAACCCTAATATGTACCCTAATCCTAATCCTTAAACTAACACTAACCTGTGCCCTAACACGAACCGTGACCCTAACGCGTTTCCATACGCTCCCCTGTACTCTAATGTTACCTATTCGCTAACCCTCACACTAGCCCTAAACCTAAACCTAACCCCAACCCTAAACCTTACCCTAACCCATACCCTAATCATAACCCATACACTAACACTAACTCGTGCCCTAACACCTACCCTAACCCTACACCTACCCCTAACCCTAACACTAACGCTAACACTAACCCTAAACCTTACCATTTGTTAACCATAACCCTAGCCCCAAACCTAAACCTAACTACAACCCTACTCCTTACCCTAACACGTACACTAATCTTAACCCCTACACTAACACTAACTCAATACCACACACGTACTTTGACAATAAGACATTTCCGTATGCTCAGCTGTAACCTAAACCTTACCCGTTCACTAAACTTAACCCTACCCCTAACACTAACCATAACGCCAACCCTACCAATTACCCTAACCCGTACCCTAATCCTAACCTGTAAACCCACACTAACGCCAGCCCTAACACGTACCCTGACCCTAACACTTTTCCGTAACCTCACCTGTACCCTACACCTTACCGTTCGCTAACCCTAAACCTAGCCCTAAACCTAGACCAAAACCCAACCGTACACCTTACCCTAACCCGTATGCTAATCCTAAGCCATACACTGACACTGACACGTGTCCTAACACACACAATAACCCTAACACTTTTCTGTACCATCACCTGTACCCTAAACCTGACATTTCGCTAACCCTAACTCTAGCCATAAAGCTAACCCTAACCCCAACCGTAAACCTTACCCAAACAGTACCCTAATCCTAACCAGTATACTAATACTAAGCCATGTCCTGACACGTTCCCTGAGCCTAACACTTTTCCATACCCTCACCTGTACCCTAAACCTTACCCATTCGCTAACCCTAACCCTAGCCCTAGCCCTAGCCCTAACCTTAATCCCAACCATACCCGTTACCCTAAACCGTACCCTAATCCTAACCCATACACTAACATTAACCCATGCCCTAACACGTACCCTGACCCTAACACTTTTCCGTATCCTCTCCTGTACCCTAAATCTTACCGTTCGCTACCCCTAACCCTAGCCCTAAACATAACTCTAACACCAACCTCACAGTATACCCTAACCCGTACACTAAACTTAACCCGTACAAAAAAACTAACCCATGCCCTCACATGTACTTTGACAGTAACACGTTTCTGTACGCTCCCGTGTACCGTAAAACTTACCCATTCGCTAACCCTAACCCTAGCCCTAACCCTAACCATAACACCAGCCCTACCCATTTACCTAACCTGTACCCTAATCCTTACCCGTACACTAACATTAATCCATGCCCTAAGACGTACCCTGACCCTAATAATTTTCCATACCCACTGCTGTACCCTAAATCTTACCATTCGCTAACCCTAACCCTATGTCTAAATCTAACCCTAACCCCAACCCTACACCTAACCCTAGCACGTACCCTAATCCGAATCCGTACACTAACACTAACCTGTGCCCTAACATGAACCCTGACCCTAACTCGTTTCCATAAGCTCACCTGTACCCTAAATGTTACCTATTCGCTAACCCTAACCCCAACCCTACACCTAAACATAACCCCTACCCTACACCTTTCCCTAACCTATACCCTAATCCTAACCCGTACACTAACAATAACCTGTGGCCTAACACGTACCCTGAACCTAACACTTTTCCGTATCCTCTCCATTACCCTAAATCTTACCGTTCGCTAAACATAGCCCTTTCCCTAAACATAACGCTAACACCAACCTTAAACCATACCCTAACCCATACACTAATCTTACCCCGTACACCAAAATTAAGAAATGCCCTCACATGTACTTTGACACTAACACGTTTCTGTATCCTCCTGTGTACCGTAAACCTTACCTGTTCGCTAACACTAACCCTAGGTCTAAGCCTAACACTATCCAAAACCCTACACAAAATCCTAACACGTACCCTAATCCTAATCCGTACAATAACACTAACCTGTGCCCTAACACCAAGCCTGACCCTAACTCGTTTCCATATGCTTACCTGCACCCTGAATATTACCTATTCGCTAACCCTAACCCTAACCCTAAACCTAACCCTAACCCCAATCCTGCACCTTACCCTAATCCGTACTGTAATCCTAACCCGTACCCTAATACTAATCCGTGCCCTGACACATACATGGACCATAACACTTTTCTGTAACCTCACCTGTACCCTAAACCTTACATTTCGCCAACACTAACCCTAGCCCTAAAGCTAAATCTAACTCCAACCCTACACCTTACCCTAACACGTACACTAATCTTAACCCGTACACTAACACTGACCCATTGCCGCAAATGTATTTTGACCATAAAACATTTCCATACCCTCCCCTGTAACCTAAAACTTACCCGGTCGCTAACCCTAAACCTAGCTCTAAATCTAACCCTAACGCCAACCCTACATCTTACCCTAACCCATACCCTAATCCTAAACCATACACTAACACAAACCAGTGCCCTGAAATGTACCCCGACCCTAACACTTTTCCATGCCCTCATCTGCACGCTAAACCTAATCGTTAGGTAACCCTAACTGTAGACTTAAACGTAACCCTAACACCAACCCTACACCCTATTCTAACCCGTGACCTATATTTAACCCCTACACTAACACTAACCCATGCCCTCACACGTACTTTGACACTAAAATGTCTCCATACACTCACATGTACCATAAGCCTTAACCGTTCACTAAACCTATCCCTAACCCTAACGCCAACCCTAACCATGACCCTAACCCATACCCTAATCCTAACCATGCATTAACACTAACAGGTTTCCTAACACATAACCTGACCCAAATGTTTTTCCGTACCCTCAAATGTACCCTAAAACTTACCCGTTCACTAACCCTAAGCCTAGCCCTAAACCTAACCCTAACCCTAACCCTAACCCTAACCCTAACCCTAAAAGTTACCCGTTAACTAACCGTAAGCCTAGCCCTAAACCTAAACCTAACCCCAACACCACACCTTACCCTAAACGGTACTCTAATCCTGACATGTACACTAACACTAACAAGTGTCCTAACACATACCCTGACTCTAAATGTTTTCCGTACCCTCACCTGTACCCTAAACCTTACTGCTTCACTAACCGTAAACCTAGCCCTAAACCTAACGCTAACACCAACCCTACACTATACCCTAACCCGTACACTAATCTTGACCCGTACACCAAAATTATGCAATGCCATCACAGGTACTTTGACACTAACACGTTTCCGTACACTCATATACCATAAAACTTACCTGTTCGCTAACTCTAACCCTAGCCCTAAACTTAACCCTAACGCCAACCCTACACATTACCCTAACCCGTACCCTAATCCTAACCCATACACTAACACTACATGTGCCCTAACAGGTACCCTGACCGTAACAGTTTTCTGTACACTCACCCGTACCCTAAACCATACCGTTTGCTATCCTTAACCCTAGACCTAAACGTAAACCTAACCCCATCCCTAAAACTTACCCTAACGCATACCCAATCCTAACCAGTACACTAACACTAATCCGTGCCTTAACACTTACCCTGACCCTAACACTTTTCCATACCCACACCTGAACCCTAAACCTTACCATTCACTAACCCTAACCCTAGGTCTAAACCTAACCCTAAACCCAACCCCAACCCTACACCTAACCCTAACATGTACCCTAATCCTAATCCTTAAACTAACACTAACCTGTGCCCTAACATGAACCGTGACCCTAACGCGTTTCCATACGCTCCCCTGTACTCTAATGTTACCTATTCGCTAACCCTCACACTAGCCCTAAACCTAAACCTAACCCCAACCCTAAACCTTACCCTAACCCATACCCTAATCATAACCCATACACTAACACTAACTCGTGCCCTAACACCTACCCTAACCCTACACCTACCCCTAACCCTAACACTAACGCTAACACTAACCCTAAACCTTACCATTTGTTAACCATAACCCTAGCCCCAAACCTAAACCTAACTACAACCCTACTCCTTACCCTAACACGTACACTAATCTTAACCCCTACACTAACACTAACTCAATACCACACACGTACTTTGACAATAAGACATTTCCGTATGCTCAGCTGTAACCTAAACCTTACCCGTTCACTAAACTTAACCCTACCCCTAACACTAACCATAACGCCAACCCTACCAATTACCCTAACCCGTACCCTAATCCTAACCTGTAAACACACACTAACCCCAGCCCTAACACGTACCCTGACCCTAACACTTTTCCGTAACCTCACCTGTACCCTACACCTTACCGTTCGCTAACCCTAACCCTAGCCCTAAACCTAGACCAAACCCCAACCGTACACCTTACCCTAACCCGTATGCTAATCCTAAGCCATACACTGACACTGACACGTGTCCTAACACACACACTAACCCTAACACTTTTCTGTACCATCACCTGTGCCCTAAACCTGACATTTCGCTAACCCTAACTCTAGCCATAAAGCTAACCCTAACCCCAACCGTAAACCTTACCCAAACAGTACCCTAATCCTAACCAGTATACCAATACTAAGCCATGTCCTGACACGTTCCCTGAGCCTAACACTTTTCCATACCCTCACCTGTACCCTAAACCTTACCCATTCGCTAACCCTAACCCTAGCCCTAGCCCTAGCCCTAACCTTAATCCCAACCATACCCGTTACCCTAAACCGTACCCTAATCCTAACCCATACACTAACATTAACCCATGCCCTAACACGTACCCTGACCCTAACACTTTTCCGTATCCTCTCCTGTACCCTAAATCTTACCGTTCGCTACCCCTAACCCTAGACCTAAACATAACTCTAACACCAACCTCACAGTATACCCTAACCCGTACACTAAACTTAACCCGTACAAAAAAACTAACCCATGCCCTCACATGTACTTTGACAGTAACACGTTTCTGTACGCTCCCGTGTACCGTAAAACTTACCCATTCGCTAACCCTAACCCTAGCCCTAACCCTAACCATAACACCAGCCCTACCCATTTACCTAACCTGTACCCTAATCCTTACCCGTACACTAACATTAATCCATGCCCTAAGACGTACCCTGACCCTAATACTTTTCCATACCCACTGCTGTACCCTAAATCTTACCATTCGCTAACCCTAACCCTATGTCTAAATCTAACCCTAACCCCAACCCTACACCTAACCCTAGCACGTACCCTAATCCGAATCCGTACACTAACACTAACCTGTGCCCTAAAATGAACCCTGACCCTAACTCGTTTCCATAAGCTCACCTGTACCCTAAATGTTACCTATTCGCTAACCCTAACCCCAACCCTACACCTAAACATAACCCCTACCCTACACCTTTCCCTAACCTATACCCTAATCCTAACCCGTACACTAACAATAACCTGTGGCCTAACACGTACCCTGAACCTAACACTTTTCCGTATCCTCTCCATTACCCTAAATCTTACCGTTCGCTAAACATAGCCCTTTCCCTAAACATAACGCTAACACCAACCTTAAACCCTACCCTAACCCATACACTAATCTTACCCCGTACACCAAAATTAAGAAATGCCCTCACATGTACTTTGACACTAACACGTTTCTGTATCCTCCTGTGTACCGTAAACCTTACCTGTTCGCTAACACTAACCCTAGGTCTAAGCCTAACACTATCCACAACCCTACACAAAATCCTAATACGTACCCTAATCCTAATCCGTACAATAACACTAACCTGTGCCCTAACACCAAGCCTGACCCTAACTCATTTCCATATGCTTACCTGCACCCTGAATATTACCTATTCGCTAACCCTAACCCTAACCCTAAACCTAACCCTAACCCCAATCCTGCACCTTACCCTAATCCGTACTGTAATCCTAACCCGTACCCTAATACTAATCCGTGCCCTGACACATACATGGACCATAACACTTTTCTGTAACCTCACCTGTACCCTAAACCTTACATTTCGCCAACACTAACCCTAGCCCTAAAGCTAAATCTAACTCCAACCCTACACCTTACCCTAACACGTACACTAATCTTAACCCGTACACTAACACTGACCCATTGCCGCAAATGTATTTTGACCCTAAAACATTTCCGTACCCTCCCCTGTAACCTAAACCTTACCCGGTCGCTAACCCTAAACCTAGCTCTAAATCTAACCCTAACGCCAACCCTACATCTTACCCTAACCCATACCCTAATCCTAAACCATACACTAACACAAACCAGTGCCCTGAAACGTACCCCGACCCTAACACTTTTCCATGCCCTCACCTGCACGCTAAACCTAATCGTTAGGTAACCCTAACTGTAGACTTAAACGTAACCCTAACACCAACCCTACACCCTATTCTAACCCGTGACCTATATTTAACCCCTACACTAACACTAACCCATGCCCTCACACGTACTTTGACACTAAAATGTCTCCATACACTCACATGTACCATAAGCCTTAACCGTTCACTAAACCTATCCCTAACCCTAACGCCAACCCTAACCATGACCCTAACCCATACCCTAATCCTAACCATGCATTAACACTAACAGGTTTCCTAACACATAACCTGACCCAAATGCTTTTCCGTACCCTCAAATGTACCCTAAAACTTACCCGTTCACTAACCCTAAGCCTAGCCCTAACCCTAACCCTAACCCTAACCCTAACCCTAACCCTAAAACTTACCCGTTAACTAACCGTAAGCCTAGCCCTAAACCTAAACCTAACCCCAACACCACACCTTACCCTAAACGGTACGCTAATCCTGACACGTACACTAACACTAACAGGTGTCCTAACACATACCCTGACTCTAAATGTTTTCCGTACCCTCACCTGTACCCTAAACCTTACTGCTTCACTAACCGTAAACCTAGCCCTAAACATAACGCTAACACCAACCCTACACCATACCCTAACCCGTACACTAATCTTGACCCGTACACCAAAATTATGCAATGCCATCACAGGTACTTTGACACTAACACGTTTCCGTACACTCATGTACCATAAAACTTACCTGTTCGCTAACTCTAACCCTAGCCCTAATCTTAACCCTAACGCCAACCCTACACATTACCCTAACCCGTACCCTAATCCTAACCCATACACTAACACTACATGTGCCCTAACAGGTACCCTGACAGTAACAGTTTTCCGTACACTCACCCGTACCCTAAACCATACCGTTTGCTATCCTTAACCCTAGACCTAAACGTAAACCTAACCCCATCCCTAAAACTTACCCTAACGCGTACCCAATCCTAACCAGTACACTAACACTAATCCGTGCCTTAACACTTACCCTGACCCTAACACTTTTCCATACCCACACCTGAACCCTAAACCTTACCATTCACTAACCCTAACCCTAGGTCTAAACCTAACCCTAAACCCAACCCCAACCCTACACCTAACCCTAACATGTACCCTAATCCTAATCCTTAAACTAACACTAACCTGTGCCCTAACACGAACCGTGACCCTAACGCGTTTCCATACGCTCCCCTGTACTCTAATGTTACCTATTCGCTAACCCTCACACTAGCCCTAAACCTAAACCTAACCCCAACCCTAAACCTTACCCTAACCCATACCCTAATCATAACCCATACACTAACACTAACTCGTGCCCTAACACCTACCCTAACCCTACACCTACCCCTAACCCTAACACTAACGCTAACACTAACCCTAAACCTTACCATTTGTTAACCATAACCCTAGCCCCAAACCTAAACCTAACTACAACCCTACTCCTTACCCTAACACGTACACTAATCTTAACCCCTACACTAACACTAACTCAATAACACACACGTACTTTGACAATAAAACATTTCCGTATGCTCAGCTGTAACCTAAACCTTACCCGTTCACTAAACTTAACCCTACCCATAACACTAACCATAACGCCAACCCTACCAATTACCCTAACCCGTACCCTAATCCTAACCTGTAAACACACACTAACCCCAGCCGTAACACGTACCCTGAACCTAACACTTTTCCATATCCTCTCCATTACCCTAAATCTTACCGTTCGCTAAACATAGCCCTTTCCCTAAATATAACGCTAACACCAACCTTAAACCATACCCTAACCCATACACTAATCTTACCCCGTACACCAAAATTAAGAAATGCCCTCACATGTACTTTGACACTAACACGTTTCCGTATCCTCCTGTGTACCATAAACCTTACCTGTTCGCTAACACTAACCCTAGGTCTAAGCCTAACACTATCCACAACCCTACACAAAATCCTAACCCGTACCCTAATCCTAATCCGTACAATAACACTAACCTGTGCCCTAACACCAAGCCTGACCCTAACTCGTTTCCATATGCTTACCTGCACCCTGAATATTACCTATTCGCTAACCCTAACCCTAAACCTAAACCTAACCCTAACCCCAATCCTGCACCTTACCCTAATCCGTACTGTAATCCTAACCCGTACCCTAATACTAATCCGTGCCCTGACACATACATGGACCATAACACTTTTCTGTAACCTCACCTGTACCCTAAACCTTACATTTCGCCAACACTAACCCTAGCCCTAAAGCTAAATATAACTCCAACCCTACAACTTACCCTAACACTTACACTAATCTTAACCCGTACACTAACACTGACACATTGCCGCAAATGTATTTTGACCCTAAAACATTTCCGTACCCTCCCCTGTAACCTAAACCTTACCCGGTCGCTAACCCTAACCCTAGCTCTAAATCTAACCCTAACGCCAACCCTACATCTTACCCTAACCCATACCCTAATCCTAAACCATACACTAACACAAACCAGTGCCCTGAAACGTACCCCGACCCTAACACTTTTCCATGCCCTCACCTGCACGCTAAACCTAATCGTTAGGTAACCCTAACTGTAGACTTAAACGTAACCCTAACACCAACCCTACACCCTATTCTAACCCGTGACCTATATTTAACCCCTACACTAACACTAACCTATGCCCTCACAAGTACTTTGACACTAAAATGTCTCCATACACTCACATGTACCATAAGCCTTAACCGTTCACTAACCCTAACCCTAGCCCTAACGCCAACCCTAACCATTACCCTAACCCATACCCTAATCCTAACCATGCATTAACACTAACAGGTTTCCTAACACATAACCTGACCCAAACGCTTTTCCGTACCCTCAACTGTACCCTAAAACTTACCCGTTCACTAACCCTAAGCCTAGCCCTAACCCTAACCCTAACCCTAACCCTAAAACTTACCCGTTAACTAACCGTAAGCCTAGCCCTAAACCTAAACCTAACCCCAACACCACACCTTACTCTAAACGGTACGCTAATCCTGACACGTACACTAACACTAACAGGTGTCCTAACACATACCCTGACTCTAAATGTTTTCCGTACCCTCACCTGTACCCTAAACCTTACTGCTTCACTAACCGTAAACCTAGCCCTAAACATAACGCTAACACCAACCCTACACCATACCCTAACCCGTACACTAATCTTGACCCGTACACCAAAATTATGCAATGCCATCACAGGTACTTTGACACTAACACGTTTCCGTACAATCATGTACCATAAGACTTACCTGTTCGCTAACTCTAACCCTAGCCCTAAACTTAACCCTAACGCCAACCCTACACATTACCCTAACCCGTACCCTAATCCTAACCCATACACTAACACTACATGTGCCCTAACAGGTACCCTGACCGTAACAGTTTTCCGTACACTCACCCGTACCCTAAACCATACCGTTTGCTATCCTTAACCCTAGACCTAAACGTAAACCTAACCCCATCCCTAAAACTTACCCTAACGCGTACCCAGTCCTAACCAGTACACTAACACTAATCCGTGCCTTAACACTTACCCTGACCCTAACACTTTTCCATACCCACACCTGAACCCTAAACCTTACCATTCACTAACCCTAACCCTAGGTCTAAACCTAACCCTAAACCCAACCCCAACCCTACACCTAACCCTAACATGTACCCTAATCCTAATCCTTAAACTAACACTAAGCTGTGCCCTAACACGAACCCTGAACCTAACGCGTTTCCATACGCTCCCCTGTACTCTAATGTTACCTATTCGCTAACCCTCACACTAGCCCTAAACCTAAACCTAACCCCAACCCTAAACCTTACCCTAACCCATACCCTAATCATAACCCATACACTAACACTAACTCGTGCCCTAACACCTACCCTAACCCTACACCTACCCCTAACCCTAACACTAACGATAACACTAACCCTAAACTTTACCATTTGTTAACCATAACCCTAGCCCCAAACCTAAACCTAACTACAACCCTACTCCTTACCCTAACACGTACACTAATCTTAACCCCTACACTAACACTAACTCAACACCGCACACGTACTTTGACAATAAGACAATTCCGTATGCTCAGCTGTAACCTAAACCTTACCCGTTCACTAAACTTAACCCTACCCCTAACACTAACCATAACGCCAAGCCTACCAATTACCCTAACCCGTACCCTAATCCTAACCTGTAAACCCACACTAAACCCTGCCCTAACACGTACCCTGACCCTAACACTTTTCCGTAACCTCACCTGTACCCTACACCTTACCGTTCGCTAACCCTAACCCTAGCCCTAAACCTAGACCAAAACCCAACCGTACACCTTACCCTAACCCGTATGCTAATCCTAAGCCATACACTGACACTGAGACGTGTCCTAACACACACACTAACCCTAACACTTTTCTGTACCATCACCTGTACCCTAAACCTGACATTTCGCTAACCCTAACTCTAGCCATAAAGCTAACCCTAACCCCAACCGTAAACCTTACCCAAACCGTACCCTAATCCTAACCAGTATACTAATACTAAGCCATGTCCTGACACGTTCCCTGAGCCTAACACTTTTCCATACCCTCACCTGTACCCTAAACCTTACCCATTCGCTAACCCTAACCCTACCCCTAGCCCTAGCCCTAACCTTAATCCCAACCCTACCCGTTACCCTAAACCGTACCCTAATCCTAAACCATACACTAACATTATCCCATGCCCTAACACGTACCCTGGCCCTAACACTTTTCCGTATCCTCTCCTGTACCCTAAATCTTACCGTTCGCTAACCCTAACCCTAGCCCTAAACATAACTCTAACACCAACCTCACAGTATACCCTAACCCGTACACTAAACTTAACCCGTACAAAAAAACTAACCCATGCCCTCACATGTACTTTGACAGTAACACGTTTCCGTACGCTCCCGTGTACCGTAAACCTTACCCATTCGCTAACCCTAACCCTAGCCCTAACCCTAACCATAACACCAACCCTACCCATTTACCTAACCTCTACCCTAATCCTTACCCGTACACTAACATTAATCCATGCCCTAAGACGTACCCTGACCCTAATACTTTTCCGTACCCACTGCTGTACCCTAAATCTTACCATTCGCTAACCCTAACCCTATGTCTAAACCTAACCCTAACCCCAACCCTACACCTAACCCTAGCACGTACCCTAATCCGAATCCGTACACTAACACTAACCTGTGCCCTAACATGAACCCTGACCCTAACTCGTTTCCATAAGCTCACCTGTACCCTAAATGTTACCTATTCGCTAACCCTAACCCCAACCCTACACCTAAACATAACCCCTACCCTACACCTTTCCCTAACCTATACCCTAATCCTAACCCGTACACTAACAATAACCTGCGGCCTAACACGTACCCTGAACCTAACACTTTTCCGTATCCTCTCCATTACCCTAAATCTTACCGTTCGCTAAACATAGCCCTTTCCCTAAATATAACGCTAACACCAACCTTAAACCATACCCTAACCCATACACTAATCTTACCCCGTACACCAAAATTAAGAAATGCCCTCACATGTACTTTGACACTAACACGTTTCCGTATCCTCCTGTGTACCGTAAACCTTACCTGTTCGCTAACACTAACCCTAGGTCTAAGCCTAACACTATCCACAACCCTACACAAAATCCTAACCCGTACCCTAATCCTAATCCGTACAATAACACTAACCTGTGCCCTAACACCAAGCCTGACCCTAACTCGTTTCCATATGCTTACCTGCACCCTGAATATTACCTATTCGTTAACCCTAACCCTAAACCTAAAACTAACCCTAACCCCAATCCTGCACTTTACCCTAATCCGTACTGTAATCCTAACCCGTACCCTAATACTAATCCGTGCCCTGACACATACATGGACAATAACACTTTTCTGTAACCTCACCTGTACCCTAAACCTTACATTTCGCCAACACTAACCCTAGCCCTAAAGCTAAATCTAACTCCAACCCTACAACTTACCCTAACACGTACACTAATCTTAACCTGTACACTAACACTGACCCATTGCCGCAAATGTATTTTAACCCTAAAACATTTCCATACCCTCCCCTGTAACCTAAACCTTACCCGGTCGCTAACCCTAACCCTAGCTCTAAATCTAACCCTAACGCCAACCCTACATCTTACCCTAACCCATACCCTAATCCTAAACCATACACTAACACAAACCAGTGCCCTGAAACGTACCGTGACCCTAAGACTTTTCCATGCCCTCACCTGCACGCTAAACCTAATCGTTAGGTAACCCTAACTGTAGACTTAAACGTAACCCTAACACCAACCCTACACCCTATTCTAACCCGTGACCTATATTTAACCCCTACACTAACACTAACCCATGCCCTCACACGTACTTTGACACTAAAATGTCTCCATACACTCACATGTACCATAAGCCTTAACCATTCACTAAACCTATCCCTAACACTAACGCCAACCCTAACCATTACCCTAACCCATACCCTAATCCTAACCATGCATTAACACTAACAGGTTTCCTAACACATAACCTGACCCAAATGCTTTTCCGTACCCTCAAATGTACCCTAAAACTTACCCGTTCACTAACCCTAAGCCTAGCCCTAACCCTAACCCTAACCCTAACCCTAACCCTAAAACTTACCCGTTAACTAACCGTAAGCCTAGCCCTAAACCTAAACCTAACCCCAACACCACACCTTACCCTAAACGGTAGGCTAATCCTGACATGTACACTAACACTAACAAGTGTCCTAACACATACCCTGACTCTAAATGTTTTCCGTACCCTCACCTGTACCCTAAACCTTACTGCTTCACTAACCGTAAACCTAGCCCTAAACATAACGCTAACACCAACCCTACACCATACCCTAACCCGTACACTAATCTTGACCCGTACACCAAAATTATGCAATGCCATCACAGGTACTTTGACACTAACACGTTTCCGTACACTCATGTACCATAAGACTTACCTGTTCGCTAACTCTAACCCTAGCCCTAAACTTAACCCTAACGCCAACCCTACACATTACCCTAACCCGTACCCTAATCCTAACCCATACACTAACATTACATGTGCCCTAACAGGTACCCTGACCGTAACAGTTTTCCGTACACTCACCCGTACCCTAAACCATACCGTTTGCTATCCTTAACCCTAGACCTAAACGTAAACCTAACCCCATCCCTAAAACTTACCCTAACGCGTACCCAATCCTAACCAGTACACTAACACTAATCCGTGCCTTAACACTTACCCTGACCCTAACACTTTTCCATACCCACACCTGAACCCTAAACCTTACCATTCACTAACCCTAACCCTAGGTCTAAACCTAACCCTAAACCCAACCCCAACCCTACACCTAACCCTAACATGTACCCTAATCCTAATCCTTAAACTAACACTAACCTGTGCCCTAACACGAACTGTGACCCTAACGCGTTTCCATACGCTTCCCTGTACTCTAATGTTACCTATTCGCTAACCCTCACACTAGCCCTAAACCTAAACCTAACCCCAACCCTAAACCTTACCCTAACCCATGCCCTAATCATAACCCATACACTAACACTAACTCGTGCCCTAACCCCTACCCTAACCCTACACCTACCCCTAACCCTAACACTAACGCTAACACTAACCCTAAACCTTACCATTTGTTAACCATAACCCTAGCCCCAAACCTAAACCTAACTACAACCCTACTCCTTACCCTAACACGTACACTAATCTTAACCCCTACACTAACACCAACTCAATACCACACACGTACTTTGACAATAAGACATTTCCGTATGCTCAGCTGTAACCTAAACCTTACCCGTTCACTAAACTTAACCCTACCCCTAACACTAACCATAACGCCAACCCTACCAATTACCCTAACCCGTACCCTAATCCTAACCTGTAAACCCACACTAACCCCAGCCCTAACACGTACCCTGACCCTAACACTTTTCCGTAACCTCACCTGTACCCTACACCTTACCGTTCGCTAACCCTAACCCTAGCCCTAAACCTAGACCAAACCCCAACCGTACACTTTACCCTAACCCGTATGCTAATCCTAAGTCATACACTGACACTGACACGTGTCCTAACACACACACTAACCCTAACACTTTTCTGTACCATCACCTGTACCCTAAACCTGACATTTCGCTAACCCTAACTCTAGCCATAAAGCTAACCCTAAACCCAACCGTAAACCTTACCCAAACCGTACCCTAATCCTAACCAGTATACTAATACTAGGCCATGTCCTGACACGTTCCCTGAGCCTAACACTTTTCCATACCCTCACCTGTACCCTAAACCTTACCCATTCGCTAACCCTAACCATAGCCCTAGCCCTAGCCCTAACCTTAATCCCAACCCTACCCGTTACCCTAAACCGTACCCTAATCCTAAACCATACACTAACATTAACCCATGCCCTAACACGTACCCTGGCCCTAACACTTTTCCGTATCCTCTCCTGTACCCTAAATCTTACCGTTCGCTAACCCTAACCCTAGCCCTAAACATAACTCTAACACCAACCTCACAGTATACCCTAACCCGTACACTAAACTTAACCCGTACAAAAAAACTAACCCATGCCCTCACATGTACTTTGACAGTAACAGGTTTCCGTACGCTCCCGTGTACCGTAAACCTTACCCATTCGCTAACCCTAACCCTAGCCCTAACCCTAACCATAACACCAACCCTACCCATTTACCTAAACTGTACCCTAATCCTTACCCGTACACTAACATTAATCCATGCCCTACGACGTACCCTGACCCTAATACTTTTCCATACCCACTGCTGTACCCTAAATCTTACCATTCGCTAACCCTAACCCTATGTCTAAACCTAACCCTAACCCCAACCCTACACCTAACCCTAGCACGTACCCTAATCCGAATCCGTACACTAACACTAACCTGTGCCCTAACATGAACCCTGACCCTAACTCGTTCCCATAAGCTCACCTGTACCCTAAATGTTACCTATTCGCTAACCCTAACCCCAACCCTACACCTAAACATAACCCCTACCCTACACCTTTCCCTAACCTATACCCTAATCCTAACCCGTACACTAACAATAACATGTGGCCTAACACGTACCCTGAACCTAACACTTTTCCGTATCCTCTCCATTACCCTAAATCTTACCGTTCGCTAAACATAGCCCTTTCCCTAAACATAACGCTAACACCAACCTTAAACCATACCCTAACCCATACACTAATCTTACCCCGTACACCAAAATTAAGAAATGCCCTCACATGTACTTTGACACTAACACGTTTCTGTATCCTCCTGTGTACCGTAAACCTTACCTGTTCGCTAACACTAACCCTAGGTCTAAGCCTAACACTATCCACAACCCTACACAAAATCCTAACACGTACCCTAATCCTAATCCGTACAATAACACTAAACTGTGCCCTAACACCAAGCCTGACCCTAACTCGTTTCCATATGCTTACCTGCACCCTGAATATTACCTATTTGCTAACCCTAACCCTAAACCTAAACCTAACACTAACCCCAATCCTGCACCTTACCCTAATCCGTACTGTAATCCTAACCCGTACCCTAATACTAATCCGTGCCCTGACACATACATGGACCATAACACTTTTCTGTAACCTCACCTGTACCCTAAACCTTACATTTCGCCAACACTAACCCTAGCCCTAAAGCTAAATCTAACTCCAACACTACACCTTACCCTAACACGTACACTAATCTTAACCCGTACACTAACACTGACCCATTGCCGCAAATGTATTTTGACCCTAAAACATTTCCGTACCCTCCCCTGTAACCTAAACCTTACCCGGTCGCTAACCCTAAACCTAGCTCTAAATCTAACCCTAACGCCAACCCTACATCTTACCCTAACCCATACCCTAATCCTGAACCATACACTAACACAAACCAGTGCCCTGAAATGTACCCCGACCCTAACACTTTTCCATGCCCTCACCTGCACGCTAAACCTAATCGTTAGGTAACCCTAACTGTATACTAAAACGTAACCCTAACACCAACCCTACACCCTATTCTAACCCGTGACCTATATTTAACCCCTACACTAACACTAACCCATGCCCTCACACGTACTTTGACACTAAAATGTCTCCATACACTCACATGTACCATAAGCCTTAACCGTTCACTAAACCTATCCCTAACCCTAACGCCAACCCTAACCATGACCCTAACCCATACCCTAATCCTAACCATGCATTAACACTAACAGGTTTCCTAACACATAACCTGACCCAAATGCTTTTCCGTACCCTCAAATGTACCCTAAAACTTACCCGTTCACTAACCCTAAGCCTAGCCCTAACCCTAACCCTAACCCTAACCCTAACCCTAACCCTAACCCTAAAACTTACCCGTTAACTAACCGTAAGCCTAGCCCTAAACCTAAACCTAACCCCAACACCACACCTTACCCTAAACGGTACGCTAATCCTGACATGTACACTAACACTAACAGGTGTCCTAACACATACCCTGACTCTAAATGTTTTCCGTACCCTCACCTGTACCCTAAACCTTACTGCTTCACTAACCGTAAACCTAGCCCTAAACATAATGCTAACACCAACCCTACACCATACCCTAACCCGTACACTAATCTTGACCCGTACACCAAAATTATGCAATGCCATCACAGGTACTTTGACACTAACACGTTTCCGTACACTCATGTACCATAAAACTTACCTGTTCGCTAACTCTAACCCTAGCCCTAAACTTAACCCTAACGCCAACCCTACACATTACCCTAACCCGTACCCTAATCCTAACCCATACACTAACACTACATGTGCCCTAACAGGTACCCTGACAGTAACAGTTTTCCGTACACTCACCCGTACCCTAAACCATACCGTTTGCTATCCTTAACCCTAGACCTAAATGTAAACCTAACCCCATCCCTAAAACTTACCCTAACGCGTACCCAATCCTAACCAGTACACTAACACTAATCCGTGCCTTAACACTTACCCTGACCCTAACACTTTTCCATACCCACACCTGAACCCTAAACCTTACCATTCACTAACCCTAACCCTAGGTCTAAACCTAACCCTAAACCCAACCCCAACCCTACACCTAACCCTAACATGTACCCTAATCCTAATCCTTAAACTAACACTAACCTGTGCCCTAACACGAACCGTGACCCTAACGCGTTTCCATACGCTCCCCTGTACTCTAATGTTACCTATTCGCTAACCCTCACACTAGCCCTAAACCTAAACCTAACCCCAACCCTAAACCTTACCCTAACCCATACCCTAATCATAACCCATACACTAACACTAACTCGTGCCCTAACACCTACCCTAACCCTACACCTACCCCTAACCCTAACACTAACGCTAACACTAACCCTAAACCTTACCATTTGTTAACCATAACCCTAGCCCCAAACCTAAACCTAACTACAACCCTACTCCTTACCCTAACACGTACACTAATCTTAACCCCTACACTAACACTAACTCAATACCACACACGTACTTTGACAATAAGACATTTCCGTATGCTCAGCTGTAACCTAAACCTTACCCGTTCACTAAACTTAACCCTACCCCTAACACTAACCATAACGCCAACCCTACCAATTACCCTAACCCGTACCCTAATCCTAACCTGTAAACACACACTAACCCCAGCCCTAACAGGTACCCTGACCCTAACACTTTTCCGTAACCTCACCTGTACCCTACACCTTACCGTTCGCTAACCCTAACCCTAGCCCTAAACCTAGACCAAACCCCAACCGTACACCTTACCCTAACCCGTATGCTAATCCTAAGCCATACACTGACACTGACACGTGTCCTAACACACACACTAACCCTAACACTTTTCTGTACCATCACCTGTGCCCTAAACCTGACATTTCGCTAACCCTAACTCTAGCCATAAAGCTAACCCTAACCCCAACCGTAAACCTTACCCAAACAGTACCCTAATCCTAACCAGTATACTAATACTAAGCCATGTCCTGACACGTTCCCTGAGCCTAACACTTTTCCATACCCTCACCTGTACCCTAAACCTTACCCATTCGCTAACCCTAACCCTAGCCCTAGCCCTAGCCCTAACCTTAATCCCAACCATACCCGTTACCCTAAACCGTACCCTAATCCTAACCCATACACTAACATTAACCCATGCCCTAACACGTACCCTGACCCTAACACTTTTCCGTATCCTCTCCTGTACCCTAAATCTTACCGTTCGCTACCCCTAACCCTAGCCCTAAACATAACTCTAACACCAACCTAACAGTATACCCTAACCCGTACACTAAACTTAACCCGTACAAAAAAACTAACCCATGCCCTCACATGTACTTTGACAGTAACACGTTTCTGTACGCTCCCGTGTACCGTAAAACTTACCCATTCGCTAACCCTAACCCTAGCCCTAACCATAACCATAACACCAGCCCTACCCATTTACCTAACCTGTACCCTAATCCTTACCCGTACACTAACATTAATCCATGCCCTAAGACGTACCCTGACCCTACTACTTTTCCATACCCACTGCTGTACCCTAAATCTTACCATTCGCTAACCCTAACCCTATGTCTAAATCTAACCCTAACCCCAACCCTACACCTAACCCTAGCACGTACCCTAATCCGAATCCGTACACTAACACTAACCTGTGCCCTAACATGAACCCTGACCCTAACTCGTTTCCATAAGCTCACCTGTACCCTAAATGTTACCTATTCGCTAACCCTAACCCCAACCCTACACCTAAACATAACCCCTACCCTACACCTTTCCCTAACCTATACCCTAATCCTAACCCGTACACTAACAATAACCTGTGGCCTAACACGTACCCTGAACCTAACACTTTTCCGTATCCTCTCCATTACCCTAAATCTTACCGTTCGCTAAACATAGCCCTTTCCCTAAACATAACGCTAACACCAACCTTAAACCCTACCCTAACCCATACACTAATCTTACCCCGTACACCAAAATTAAGAAATGCCCTCACATGTACTTTGACACTAACACGTTTCTGTATCCTCCTGTGTACCGTAAACCTTACCTGTTCGCTAACACTAACCCTAGGTCTAAGCCTAACACTATCCACAACCCTACACAAAATCCTAATACGTACCCTAATCCTAATCCGTACAATAACACTAACCTGTGCCCTAACACCAAGCCTGACCCTAACTCATTTCCATATGCTTACCTGCACCCTGAATATTACCTATTCGCTAACCCTAACCCTAACCCTAAAACTAACCCTAACCCCAATCCTGCACTTTACCCTAATCCGTACTGTAATCCTAACCCGTACCCTAATACTAATCCGTGCCCTGACACATACATGGACAATAACACTTTTCTGTAACCTCACCTGTACCCTAAACCTTACATTTCGCCAACACTAACCCTAGCCCTAAAGCTAAATCTAACTCCAACCCTACAACTTACCCTAACACGTACACTAATCTTAACCTGTACACTAACACTGACCCATTGCCGCAAATGTATTTTAACCCTAAAACATTTCCATACCCTCCCCTGTAACCTAAACCTTACCCGGTCGCTAACCCTAACCCTAGCTCTAAATCTAACCCTAACGCCAACCCTACATCTTACCCTAACCCATACCCTAATCCTAAACCATACACTAACACAAACCAGTGCCCTGAAACGTACCGTGACCCTAAGACTTTTCCATGCCCTCACCTGCACGCTAAACCTAATCGTTAGGTAACCCTAACTGTAGACTTAAACGTAACCCTAACACCAACCCTACACCCTATTCTAACCCGTGACCTATATTTAACCCCTACACTAACACTAACCCATGCCCTCACACGTACTTTGACACTAAAATGTCTCCATACACTCACATGTACCATAAGCCTTAACCATTCACTAAACCTATCCCTAACACTAACGCCAACCCTAACCATTACCCTAACCCATACCCTAATCCTAACCATGCATTAACACTAACAGGTTTCCTAACACATAACCTGACCCAAATGCTTTTCCGTACCCTCAAATGTACCCTAAAACTTACCCGTTCACTAACCCTAAGCCTAGCCCTAACCCTAACCCTAACCCTAACCCTAACCCTAAAACTTACCCGTTAACTAACCGTAAGCCTAGCCCTAAACCTAAACCTAACCCCAACACCACACCTTACCCTAAACGGTACGCTAATCCTGACATGTACACTAACACTAACAAGTGTCCTAACACATACCCTGACTCTAAATGTTTTCCGTACCCTCACCTGTACCCTAAACCTTACTGCTTCACTAACCGTAAACCTAGCCCTAAACATAACGCTAACACCAACCCTACACCATACCCTAACCCGTACACTAATCTTGACCCGTACACCAAAATTATGCAATGCCATCACAGGTACTTTGACACTAACACGTTTCCGTACACTCATGTACCATAAGACTTACCTGTTCGCTAACTCTAACCCTAGCCCTAAACTTAACCCTAACGCCAACCCTACACATTACCCTAACCCGTACCCTAATCCTAACCCATACACTAACATTACATGTGCCCTAACAGGTACCCTGACCGTAACAGTTTTCCGTACACTCACCCGTACCCTAAACCATACCGTTTGCTATCCTTAACCCTAGACCTAAACGTAAACCTAACCCCATCCCTAAAACTTACCCTAACGCGTACCCAATCCTAACCAGTACACTAACACTAATCCGTGCCTTAACACTTACCCTGACCCTAACACTTTTCCATACCCACACCTGAACCCTAAACCTTACCATTCACTAACCCTAACCCTAGGTCTAAACCTAACCCTAAACCCAACCCCAACCCTACACCTAACCCTAACATGTACCCTAATCCTAATCCTTAAACTAACACTAACCTGTGCCCTAACACGAACTGTGACCCTAACGCGTTTCCATACGCTTCCCTGTACTCTAATGTTACCTATTCGCTAACCCTCACACTAGCCCTAAACCTAAACCTAACCCCAACCCTAAACCTTACCCTAACCCATGCCCTAATCATAACCCATACACTAACACTAACTCGTGCCCTAACCCCACCCTAACCCTACACCTACCCCTAACCCTAACACTAACGCTAACACTAACCCTAAACCTTACCATTTGTTAACCATAACCCTAGCCCCAAACCTAAACCTAACTACAACCCTACTCCTTACCCTAACACGTACACTAATCTTAACCCCTACACTAACACCAACTCAATACCACACACGTACTTTGACAATAAGACATTTCCGTATGCTCAGCTGTAACCTAAACCTTACCCGTTCACTAAACTTAACCCTACCCCTAACACTAACCATAACGCCAACCCTACCAATTACCCTAACCCGTACCCTAATCCTAACCTGTAAACCCACACTAACCCCAGCCCTAACACGTACCCTGACCCTAACACTTTTCCGTAACCTCACCTGTACCCTACACCTTACCGTTCGCTAACCCTAACCCTAGCCCTAAACCTAGACCAAACCCCAACCGTACACTTTACCCTAACTCGTATGCTAATCCTAAGTCATACACTGACACTGACACGTGTCCTAACACACACACTAACCCTAACACTTTTCTGTACCATCACCTGTACCCTAAACCTGACATTTCGCTAACCCTAACTCTAGCCATAAAGCTAACCCTAAACCCAACCGTAAACCTTACCCAAACCGTACCCTAATCCTAACCAGTATACTAATACTAGGCCATGTCCTGACACGTTCCCTGAGCCTAACACTTTTCCATACCCTCACCTGTACCCTAAACCTTACCCATTCGCTAACCCTAACCATAGCCCTAGCCCTAGCCCTAACCTTAATCCCAACCCTACCCGTTACCCTAAACCGTACCCTAATCCTAAACCATACACTAACATTAACCCATGCCCTAACACGTACCCTGGCCCTAACACTTTTCCGTATCCTCTCCTGTACCCTAAATCTTACCGTTCGCTAACCCTAACCCTAGCCCTAAACATAACTCTAACACCAACCTCACAGTATACCCTAACCCGTACACTAAACTTAACCCGTACAAAAAAACTAACCCATGCCCTCACATGTACTTTGACAGTAACAGGTTTCCGTACGCTCCCGTGTACCGTAAACCTTACCCATTCGCTAACCCTAACCCTAGCCCTAACCCTAACCATAACACCAACCCTACCCATTTACCTAAACTGTACCCTAATCCTTACCCGTACACTAACATTAATCCATGCCCTACGACGTACCCTGACCCTAATACTTTTCCATACCCACTGCTGTACCCTAAATCTTACCATTCGCTAACCCTAACCCTATGTCTAAACCTAACCCTAACCCCAACCCTACACCTAACCCTAGCACGTACCCTAATCCGAATCCGTACACTAACACTAACCTGTGCCCTAACATGAACCCTGACCCTAACTCGTTCCCATAAGCTCACCTGTACCCTAAATGTTACCTATTCGCTAACCCTAACCCCAACCCTACACCTAAACATAACCCCTACCCTACACCTTTCCCTAACCTATACCCTAATCCTAACCCGTACACTAACAATAACCTGTGGCCTAACACGTACCCTGAACCTAACACTTTTCCGTATCCTCTCCATTACCCTAAATCTTACCGTTCGCTAAACATAGCCCTTTCCCTAAACATAACGCTAACACCAACCTTAAACCCTACCCTAACCCATACACTAATCTTACCCCGTACACCAAAATTAAGAAATGCCCTCACATGTACTTTGACACTAACACGTTTCTGTATCCTCCTGTGTACCGTAAACCTTACCTGTTCGCTAACACTAACCCTAGGTCTAAGCCTAACACTATCCACAACCCTACACAAAATCCTAATACGTACCCTAATCCTAATCCGTACAATAACACTAACCTGTGCCCTAACACCAAGCCTGACCCTAACTCATTTCCATATGCTTACCTGCACCCTGAATATTACCTATTCGCTAACCCTAACCCTAACCCTAAAACTAACCCTAACCCCAATCCTGCACTTTACCCTAATCCGTACTGTAATCCTAACCCGTACCCTAATACTAATCCGTGCCCTGACACATACATGGACAATAACACTTTTCTGTAACCTCACCTGTACCCTAAACCTTACATTTCGCCAACACTAACCCTAGCCCTAAAGCTAAATCTAACTCCAACCCTACAACTTACCCTAACACGTACACTAATCTTAACCTGTACACTAACACTGACCCATTGCCGCAAATGTATTTTAACCCTAAAACATTTCCATACCCTCCCCTGTAACCTAAACCTTACCCGGTCGCTAACCCTAACCCTAGCTCTAAATCTAACCCTAACGCCAACCCTACATCTTACCCTAACCCATACCCTAATCCTAAACCATACACTAACACAAACCAGTGCCCTGAAACGTACCGTGACCCTAAGACTTTTCCATGCCCTCACCTGCACGCTAAACCTAATCGTTAGGTAACCCTAACTGTAGACTTAAACGTAACCCTAACACCAACCCTACACCCTATTCTAACCCGTGACCTATATTTAACCCCTACACTAACACTAACCCATGCCCTCACACGTACTTTGACACTAAAATGTCTCCATACACTCACATGTACCATAAGCCTTAACCATTCACTAAACCTATCCCTAACACTAACGCCAACCCTAACCATTACCCTAACCCATACCCTAATCCTAACCATGCATTAACACTAACAGGTTTCCTAACACATAACCTGACCCAAATGCTTTTCCGTACCCTCAAATGTACCCTAAAACTTACCCGTTCACTAACCCTAAGCCTAGCCCTAACCCTAACCCTAACCCTAACCCTAACCCTAAAACTTACCCGTTAACTAACCGTAAGCCTAGCCCTAAACCTAAACCTAACCCCAACACCACACCTTACCCTAAACGGTACGCTAATCCTGACATGTACACTAACACTAACAAGTGTCCTAACACATACCCTGACTCTAAATGTTTTCCGTACCCTCACCTGTACCCTAAACCTTACTGCTTCACTAACCGTAAACCTAGCCCTAAACATAACGCTAACACCAACCCTACACCATACCCTAACCCGTACACTAATCTTGACCCGTACACCAAAATTATGCAATGCCATCACAGGTACTTTGACACTAACACGTTTCCGTACACTCATGTACCATAAGACTTACCTGTTCGCTAACTCTAACCCTAGCCCTAAACTTAACCCTAACGCCAACCCTACACATTACCCTAACCCGTACCCTAATCCTAACCCATACACTAACATTACATGTGCCCTAACAGGTACCCTGACCGTAACAGTTTTCCGTACACTCACCCGTACCCTAAACCATACCGTTTGCTATCCTTAACCCTAGACCTAAACGTAAACCTAACCCCATCCCTAAAACTTACCCTAACGCGTACCCAATCCTAACCAGTACACTAACACTAATCCGTGCCTTAACACTTACCCTGACCCTAACACTTTTCCATACCCACACCTGAACCCTAAACCTTACCATTCACTAACCCTAACCCTAGGTCTAAACCTAACCCTAAACCCAACCCCAACCCTACACCTAACCCTAACATGTACCCTAATCCTAATCCTTAAACTAACACTAACCTGTGCCCTAACACGAACTGTGACCCTAACGCGTTTCCATACGCTTCCCTGTACTCTAATGTTACCTATTCGCTAACCCTCACACTAGCCCTAAACCTAAACCTAACCCCAACCCTAAACCTTACCCTAACCCATGCCCTAATCATAACCCATACACTAACACTAACTCGTGCCCTAACCCCACCCTAACCCTACACCTACCCCTAACCCTAACACTAACGCTAACACTAACCCTAAACCTTACCATTTGTTAACCATAACCCTAGCCCCAAACCTAAACCTAACTACAACCCTACTCCTTACCCTAACACGTACACTAATCTTAACCCCTACACTAACACCAACTCAATACCACACACGTACTTTGACAATAAGACATTTCCGTATGCTCAGCTGTAACCTAAACCTTACCCGTTCACTAAACTTAACCCTACCCCTAACACTAACCATAACGCCAACCCTACCAATTACCCTAACCCGTACCCTAATCCTAACCTGTAAACCCACACTAACCCCAGCCCTAACACGTACCCTGACCCTAACACTTTTCCGTAACCTCACCTGTACCCTACACCTTACCGTTCGCTAACCCTAACCCTAGCCCTAAACCTAGACCAAACCCCAACCGTACACTTTACCCTAACTCGTATGCTAATCCTAAGTCATACACTGACACTGACACGTGTCCTAACACACACACTAACCCTAACACTTTTCTGTACCATCACCTGTACCCTAAACCTGACATTTCGCTAACCCTAACTCTAGCCATAAAGCTAACCCTAAACCCAACCGTAAACCTTACCCAAACCGTACCCTAATCCTAACCAGTATACTAATACTAGGCCATGTCCTGACACGTTCCCTGAGCCTAACACTTTTCCATACCCTCACCTGTACCCTAAACCTTACCCATTCGCTAACCCTAACCATAGCCCTAGCCCTAGCCCTAACCTTAATCCCAACCCTACCCGTTACCCTAAACCGTACCCTAATCCTAAACCATACACTAACATTAACCCATGCCCTAACACGTACCCTGGCCCTAACACTTTTCCGTATCCTCTCCTGTACCCTAAATCTTACCGTTCGCTAACCCTAACCCTAGCCCTAAACATAACTCTAACACCAACCTCACAGTATACCCTAACCCGTACACTAAACTTAACCCGTACAAAAAAACTAACCCATGCCCTCACATGTACTTTGACAGTAACAGGTTTCCGTACGCTCCCGTGTACCGTAAACCTTACCCATTCGCTAACCCTAACCCTAGCCCTAACCCTAACCATAACACCAACCCTACCCATTTACCTAAACTGTACCCTAATCCTTACCCGTACACTAACATTAATCCATGCCCTACGACGTACCCTGACCCTAATACTTTTCCATACCCACTGCTGTACCCTAAATCTTACCATTCGCTAACCCTAACCCTATGTCTAAACCTAACCCTAACCCCAACCCTACACCTAACCCTAGCACGTACCCTAATCCGAATCCGTACACTAACACTAACCTGTGCCCTAACATGAACCCTGACCCTAACTCGTTCCCATAAGCTCACCTGTACCCTAAATGTTACCTATTCGCTAACCCTAACCCCAACCCTACACCTAAACATAACCCCTACCCTACACCTTTCCCTAACCTATACCCTAATCCTAACCCGTACACTAACAATAACATGTGGCCTAACACGTACCCTGAACCTAACACTTTTCCGTATCCTCTCCATTACCCTAAATCTTACCGTTCGCTAAACATAGCCCTTTCCCTAAACATAACGCTAACACCAACCTTAAACCATACCATAACCCATACACTAATCTTACCCCGTACACCAAAATTAAGAAATGCCCTCACATGTACTTTGACACTAACACGTTTCTGTATCCTCCTGTGTACCGTAAACCTTACCTGTTCGCTAACACTAACCCTAGGTCTAAGCCTAACACTATCCACAACCCTACACAAAATCCTAACACGTACCCTAATCCTAATCCGTACAATAACACTAAACTGTGCCCTAACACCAAGCCTGACCCTAACTCGTTTCCATATGCTTACCTGCACCCTGAATATTACCTATTCGCTAACCCTAACCCTAAACCTAAACCTAACACTAACCCCAATCCTGCACCTTACCCTAATCCGTACTGTAATCCTAACCCGTACCCTAATACTAATCCGTGCCCTGACACATACATGGACCATAACACTTTTCTGTAACCTCACCTGTACCCTAAACCTTACATTTCGCCAACACTAACCCTAGCCCTAAAGCTAAATCTAACTCCAACACTACACCTTACCCTAACACGTACACTAATCTTAACCCGTACACTAACACTGACCCATTGCCGCAAATGTATTTTGACCCTAAAACATTTCCGTACCCTCCCCTGTAACCTAAACCTTACCCGGTCGCTAACCCTAAACCTAGCTCTAAATCTAACCCTAACGCCAACCCTACATCTTACCCTAACCCATACCCTAATCCTGAACCATACACTAACACAAACCAGTGCCCTGAAATGTACCCCGACCCTAACACTTTTCCATGCCCTCACCTGCACGCTAAACCTAATCGTTAGGTAACCCTAACTGTATACTAAAACGTAACCCTAACACCAACCCTACACCCTATTCTAACCCGTGACCTATATTTAACCCCTACACTAACACTAACCCATGCCCTCACACGTACTTTGACACTAAAATGTCTCCATACACTCACATGTACCATAAGCCTTAACCGTTCACTAAACCTATCCCTAACCCTAACGCCAACCCTAACCATGACCCTAACCCATACCCTAATCCTAACCATGCATTAACACTAACAGGTTTCCTAACACATAACCTGACCCAAATGCTTTTCCGTACCCTCAAATGTACCCTAAAACTTACCCGTTCACTAACCCTAAGCCTAGCCCTAACCCTAACCCTAACCCTAACCCTAACCCTAACCCTAACCCTAAAACTTACCCGTTAACTAACCGTAAGCCTAGCCCTAAACCTAAACCTAACCCCAACACCACACCTTACCCTAAACGGTACGCTAATCCTGACATGTACACTAACACTAACAGGTGTCCTAACACATACCCTGACTCTAAATGTTTTCCGTACCCTCACCTGTACCCTAAACCTTACTGCTTCACTAACCGTAAACCTAGCCCTAAACATAATGCTAACACCAACCCTACACCATACCCTAACCCGTACACTAATCTTGACCCGTACACCAAAATTATGCAATGCCATCACAGGTACTTTGACACTAACACGTTTCCGTACACTCATGTACCATAAAACTTACCTGTTCGCTAACTCTAACCCTAGCCCTAAACTTAACCCTAACGCCAACCCTACACATTACCCTAACCCGTACCCTAATCCTAACCCATACACTAACACTACATGTGCCCTAACAGGTACCCTGACAGTAACAGTTTTCCGTACACTCACCCGTACCCTAAACCATACCGTTTGCTATCCTTAACCCTAGACCTAAACGTAAACCTAACCCCATCCCTAAAACTTACCCTAACGCGTACCCAATCCTAACCAGTACACTAACACTAATCCGTGCCTTAACACTTACCCTGACCCTAACACTTTTCCATACCCACACCTGAACCCTAAACCTTACCATTCACTAACCCTAACCCTAGGTCTAAACCTAACCCTAAACCCAACCCCAACCCTACACCTAACCCTAACATGTACCCTAATCCTAATCCTTAAACTAACACTAACCTGTGCCCTAACACGAACCGTGACCCTAACGCGTTTCCATACGCTCCCCTGTACTCTAATGTTACCTATTCGCTAACCCTCACACTAGCCCTAAACCTAAACCTAACCCCAACCCTAAACCTTACCCTAACCCATACCCTAATCATAACCCATACACTAACACTAACTCGTGCCCTAAAACCTACCCTAACCCTACACCTACCCCTAACCCTAACACTAACGCTAACACTAACCCTAAACCTTACCATTTGTTAACCATAACCCTAGCCCCAAACCTAAACCTAACTACAACCCTACTCCTTACCCTAACACGTACACTAATCTTAACCCCTACACTAACACTAACTCAATACCACACACGTACTTTGACAATAAGACATTTCCGTATGCTCAGCTGTAACCTAAACCTTACCCGTTCACTAAACTTAACCCTACCCCTAACACTAACCATAACGCCAACCCTACCAATTACCCTAACCCGTACCCTAATCCTAACCTGTAAACACACACTAACCCCAGCCCTAACAGGTACCCTGACCCTAACACTTTTCCGTAACCTCACCTGTACCCTACACCTTACCGTTCGCTAACCCTAACCCTAGCCCTAAACCTAGACCAAACCCCAACCGTACACCTTACCCTAACCCGTATGCTAATCCTAAGCCATACACTGACACTGACACGTGTCCTAACACACACACTAACCCTAACACTTTTCTGTACCATCACCTGTGCCCTAAACCTGACATTTCGCTAACCCTAACTCTAGCCATAAAGCTAACCCTAACCCCAACCGTAAACCTTACCCAAACAGTACCCTAATCCTAACCAGTATACTAATACTAAGCCATGTCCTGACACGTTCCCTGAGCCTAACACTTTTCCATACCCTCACCTGTACCCTAAACCTTACCCATTCGCTAACCCTAACCCTAGCCCTAGCCCTAGCCCTAACCTTAATCCCAACCATACCCGTTACCCTAAACCGTACCCTAATCCTAACCCATACACTAACATTAACCCATGCCCTAACACGTACCCTGACCCTAACACTTTTCCGTATCCTCTCCTGTACCCTAAATCTTACCGTTCGCTACCCCTAACCCTAGCCCTAAACATAACTCTAACACCAACCTAACAGTATACCCTAACCCGTACACTAAACTTAACCCGTACAAAAAAACTAACCCATGCCCTCACATGTACTTTGACAGTAACACGTTTCTGTACGCTCCCGTGTACCGTAAAACTTACCCATTCGCTAACCCTAACCCTAGCCCTAACCCTAACCATAACACCAGCCCTACCCATTTACCTAACCTGTACCCTAATCCTTACCCGTACACTAACATTAATCCATGCCCTAAGACGTACCCTGACCCTACTACTTTTCCATACCCACTGCTGTACCCTAAATCTTACCATTCGCTAACCCTAACCCTATGTCTAAATCTAACCCTAACCCCAACCCTACACCTAACCCTAGCACGTACCCTAATCCGAATCCGTACACTAACACTAACCTGTGCCCTAACATGAACCCTGACCCTAACTCGTTTCCATAAGCTCACCTGTACCCTAAATGTTACCTATTCGCTAACCCTAACCCCAACCCTACACCTAAACATAACCCCTACCCTACACCTTTCCCTAACCTATACCCTAATCCTAACCCGTACACTAACAATAACCTGTGGCCTAACACGTACCCTGAACCTAACACTTTTCCGTATCCTCTCCATTACCCTAAATCTTACCGTTCGCTAAACATAGCCCTTTCCCTAAACATAACGCTAAAACCAACCTTAAACCCTACCCTAACCCATACACTAATCTTACCCCGTACACCAAAATTAAGAAATGCCCTCACATGTACTTTGACACTAACACGTTTCTGTATCCTCCTGTGTACCGTAAACCTTACCTGTTCGCTAACACTAACCCTAGGTCTAAGCCTAACACTATCCACAACCCTACACAAAATCCTAATACGTACCCTAATCCTAATCCGTACAATAACACTAACCTGTGCCCTAACACCAAGCCTGACCCTAACTCATTTCCATATGCTTACCTGCACCCTGAATATTACCTATTCGCTAACCCTAACCCTAACCCTAAACCTAACCCTAACCCCAATCCTGCACCTTACCCTAATCCGTACTGTAATCCTAACCCGTACCCTAATACTAATCCGTGCCCTGACACATACATGGACCATAACACTTTTCTGTAACCTCACCTGTACCCTAAACCTTACATTTCGCCAACACTAACCCTAGCCCTAAAGCTAAATCTAACTCCAACCCTACACCTTACCCTAACACGTACACTAATCTTAACCCGTACACTAACACTGACCCATTGCCGCAAATGTATTTTGACCCTAAAACATTTCCGTACCCTCCCCTGTAACCTAAACCTTACCCCGTCGCTAACCCTAAACCTAGCTCTAAATCTAACCCTAACGCCAACCCTACATCTTACCCTAACCCATACCCTAATCCTAAACCATACACTAACACAAACCAGTGCCCTGAAACGTACCCCGACCCTAACACTTTTCCATGCCCTCACCTGCACGCTAAACCTAATCGTTAGGTAACCCTAACTGTAGACTTAAACGTAACCCTAACACCAACCCTACACCCTATTCTAACCCGTGACCTATATTTAACCCCTACACTAACACTAACCCATGCCCTCACACGTACTTTGACACTAAAATGTCTCCATACACTCACATGTACCATAAGCCTTAACCGTTCACTAAACCTATCCCTAACCCTAACGCCAACCCTAACCATGACCCTAACCCATACCCTAATCCTAACCATGCATTAACACTAACAGGTTTCCTAACACATAACCTGACCCAAATGCTTTTCCGTACCCTCAAATGTACCCTAAAACTTACCCGTTCACTAACCCTAAGCCTAGCCCTAACCCTAACCCTAACCCTAACCCTAACCCTAACCCTAACCCTAAAACTTACCCGTTAACTAACCGTAAGCCTAGCCCTAAACCTAAACCTAACCCCAACACCACACCTTACCCTAAACGGTACGCTAATCCTGACACGTACACTAACACTAACAGGTGTCCTAACACATACCCTGACTCTAAATGTTTTCCGTACCCTCACCTGTACCCTAAACCTTACTGCTTCACTAACCGTAAACCTAGCCCTAAACATAACGCTAACACCAACCCTACACCATACCCTAACCCGTACACTAATCTTGACCCGTACACCAAAATTATGCAATGCCATCACAGGTACTTTGACACTAACACGTTTCCGTACACTCATGTACCATAAAACTTACCTGTTCGCTAACTCTAACCCTAGCCCTAATCTTAACCCTAACGCCAACCCTACACATTACCCTAACCCGTACCCTAATCCTAACCCATACACTAACACTACATGTGCCCTAACAGGTACCCTGACCGTAACAGTTTTCCGTACACTCACCCGTACCCTAAACCATACCGTTTGCTATCCTTAACCCTAGACCTAAACGTAAACCTAACCCCATCCCTAAAACTTACCCTAACGCGTACCCAATCCTAACCAGTACACTAACACTAATCCGTGCCTTAACACTTACCCTGACCCTAACACTTTTCCATACCCACACCTGAACCCTAAACCTTACCATTCACTAACCCTAACCCTAGGTCTAAACCTAACCCTAAACCCAACCCCAACCCTACACCTAACCCTAACATGTACCCTAATCCTAATCCTTAAACTAACACTAACCTGTGCCCTAACACGAACCGTGACCCTAACGCGTTTCCATACGCTCCCCTGTACTCTAATGTTACCTATTCGCTAACCCTCACACTAGCCCTAAACCTAAACCTAACCCCAAAACTAAACCTTACCCTAACCCATACCCTAATCATAACCCATACACTAACACTAACTCGTGCCCTAACACCTACCCTAACCCTACACCTACCCCTAACCCTAACACTAACGCTAACACTAACCCTAAACCTTACCATTTGTTAACCATAACCCTAGCCCCAAACCTAAACCTAACTACAACCCTACTCCTTACCCTAACACGTACACTAATCTTAACCCCTACACTAACACTAACTCAATACCACACACGTACTTTGACAATAAGACATTTCCGTATGCTCAGCTGTAACCTAAACCTTACCCGTTCACTAAACTTAACCCTACCCCTAACACTAACCATAACGCCAACCCTACCAATTACCCTAACCCGTACCCTAATCCTAACCTGTAAACCCACACTAACCCCAGCCCTAACACGTACCCTGACCCTAACACTTTTCCGTAACCTCACCTGTACCCTACACCTTACCGTTCGCTAACCCTAACCCTAGCCCTAAACCTAGACCAAACCCCAACCGTACACCTTACCCTAACCCGTATGCTAATCCTAAGCCATACACTGACACTGACACGTGTCCTAACACACACACTAACCCTAACACTTTTCTGTACCATCACCTGTACCCTAAACCTGACATTTCGCTAACCCTAACTCTAGCCATAAAGCTAACCCTAACCCCAACCGTAAACCTTACCCAAACAGTACCCTAATCCTAACCAGTATACTAATACTAAGCCATGTCCTGACACGTTCCCTGAGCCTAACACTTTTCATACCCTCACCTGTACCCTAAACCTTACCCATTCGCTAACCCTAACCCTAGCCCTAGCCCTAGCCCTAACCTTAATCCCAACCATACCCGTTACCCTAAACCGTACCCTAATCCTAAACCATACACTAACATTAACCCATGCCCTAACACGTACCCTGACCCTAACACTTTTCCGTATCCTCTCCTGTACCCTAAATCTTACCGTTCGCTACCCCTAACCCTAGCCCTAAACATAACTCTAACACCAACCTCACAGTATACCCTAACCCGTACACTAAACTTAACCCGTACAAAAAAACTAACCCATGCCCTCACATGTACTTTGACAGTAACACGTTTCTGTACGCTCCCGTGTACCGTAAAATTACCCATTCGCTAACCCTAACCCTAGCCCTAACCCTAACCATAACACCAGCCCTACCCATTTACCTAACCTGTACCCTAATCCTTACCCGTACACTAACATTAATCCATGCCCTAAGACGTACCCTGACTCTAATACTTTTCCATACCCACTGCTGTACCCTAAATCTTACCATTCGCTAACCCTAACCCTATGTCTAAATCTAACCCTAACCCCAACCCTACACCTAACCCTAGCACGTACCCTAATCCGAATCCGTACACTAACACTAACCTGTGCCCTAACATGAACCCTGACCCTAACTCGTTTCCATAAGCTCACCTGTACCCTAAATGTTACCTATTCGCTAACCCTAACCCCAACCCTACACCTAAACATAACCCCTACCCTACACCTTTCCCTAACCTATACCCTAATCCTAACCCGTACACTAACAATAACCTGTGGCCTAACACGTACCCTGAACCTAACACTTTTCCGTATCCTCTCCATTACCCTAAATCTTACCGTTCGCTAAACATAGCCCTTTCCCTAAACATAACGCTAACACCAACCTTAAACCCTACCCTAACCCATACACGAATCTTACCCCGTACACCAAAATTAAGAAATGCCCTCACATGTACTTTGACACTAACACGTTTCTGTATCCTCCTGTGTACCGTAAACCTTACCTGTTCGCTAACACTAACCCTAGGTCTAAGCCTAACACTATCCACAACCCTACACAAAATCCTAATACGTACCCTAATCCTAATCCGTACAATAACACTAACCTGTGCCCTAACACCAAGCCTGACCCTAACTCGTTTCCATATGCTTACCTGCACCCTGAATATTACCTATTCGCTAACCCTAACCCTAACCCTAACCCTAACCCTAACCCCAATCCTGCACCTTACCCTAATCCGTACTGTAATCCTAACCCGTACCCTAATACTAATCCGTGCCCTGACACATACATGGACCATAACACTTTTCTGTAACCTCACCTGTACCCTAAACCTTACATTTCGCCAACACTAACCCTAGCCCTAAAGCTAAATCTAACTCCAACCCTACACCTTACCCTAACACGTACACTAATCTTAACCCGTACACTAACACTGACCCATTGCCGCAAATGTATTTTGACCCTAAAACATTTCCGTACCCTCCCCTGTAACCTAAACCTTACCCGGTCGCTAACCCTAAACCTAGCTCTAAATCTAACCCTAACGCCAACCCTACATCTTACCCTAACCCATACCCTAATCCTAAACCATACACTAACACAAACCAGTGCCCTGAAACGTACCCCGACCCTAACACTTTTCCATGCCCTCACCTGCACACTAAACCTAATCGTTAGGTAACCCTAACTGTAGACTTAAACGTAACCCTAACACCAACCCTACACCCTATTCTAACCCGTGACCTATATTTAACCCCTACACTAACACTAACCCATGCCCTCACACGTACTTTGACACTAAAATGTCTCCATACACTCACATGTACCATAAGCCTTAACCGTTCACTAAACCTATCCCTAACCCTATCGCCAACCCTAACCATGACCCTAACCCATACCCTAATCCTAACCATGCATTAACACTAACAGGTTTCCTAACACATAACCTGACCCAAATGCTTTTCCGTACCCTCAAATGTACCCTAAAACTTACCCGTTCACTAACCCTAAGCCTAGCCCTAACCCTAACCCTAACCCTAACCCTAACCCTAACCCTAACCCTAAAACTTACCCGTTAACTAACCGTAAGCCTAGCCCTAAACCTAAACCTAACCCCAACACCACACCTTACCCTAAACGGTACGCTAATCCTGACACGTACACTAACACTAACAGGTGTCCTAACACATACCCTGACTCTAAATGTTTTCCGTACCCTCACCTGTACCCTAAACCTTACTGCTTCACTAACCGTAAACCTAGCCCTAAACATAACGCTAACACCAACCCTACACCATACCCTAACCCGTACACTAATCTTGACCCGTACACCAAAATTATGCAATGCCATCACAGGTACTTTGACACTAACACGTTTCCGTACACTCATGTACCATAAAACTTACCTGTTCGCTAACTCTAAACCTAGCCCTAATCTTAACCCTAACGCCAACCCTACACATTACCCTAACCCGTACCCTAATCCTAACCCATACACTAACACTACATGTGCCCTAACAGGTACCCTGACAGTAACAGTTTTCCGTACACTCACCCGTACCCTAAACCATACCGTTTGCTATCCTTAACCCTAGACCTAAACGTAAACCTAACCCCATCCCTAAAACTTACCCTAACGCGTACCCAATCCTAACCAGTACACTAACACTAATCCGTGCCTTAACACTTACCCTGACCCTAACACTTTTCCATACCCACACCTGAACCCTAAACCTTACCATTCACTAACCCTAACCCTAGGTCTAAACCTAACCCTAAACCCAACCCCAACCCTACACCTAACCCTAACATGTACCCTAATCCTAATCCTTAAACTAACACTAACCTGTGCCCTAACACGAACCGTGACCCTAACGCGTTTCCATACGCTCCCCTGTACTCTAATGTTACCTATTCGCTAACCCTCACACTAGCCCTAAACCTAAACCTAACCCCAACCCTAAACCTTACCCTAACCCATACCCTAATCATAACCCATACACTAACACTAACTCGTGCCCTAACACCTACCCTAACCCTACACCTACCCCTAACCCTAACACTAACGCTAACACTAACCCTAAACCTTACCATTTGTTAACCATAACCCTAGCCCCAAACCTAAACCTAACTACAACCCTACTCCTTACCCTAACACGTACACTAATCTTAACCCCTACACTAACACTAACTCAATACCACACACGTACTTTGACAATAAAACATTTCCGTATGCTCAGCTGTAACCTAAACCTTACCCGTTCACTAAACTTAACCCTACCCCTAACACTAACCATAACGCCAACCCTACCAATTACCCTAACCCGTACCCTAATCCTAACCTGTAAACACACACTAACCCCAGCCCTAACAGGTACCCTGACCCTAACACTTTTCCGTAACCTCACCTGTACCCTACACCTTACCGTTCGCTAACCCTAACCCTAGCCCTAAACCTAGACCAAACCCCAACCGTACACCTTACCCTAACCCGTATGCTAATCCTAAGCCATACACTGACACTGACACGTGTCCTAACACACACACTAACCCTAACACTTTTCTGTACCATCACCTGTGCCCTAAACCTGACATTTCGCTAACCCTAACTCTAGCCATAAAGCTAACCCTAACCCCAACCGTAAACCTTACCCAAACCGTACCCTAATCCTAACCAGTATACTAATACTAAGCCATGTCCTGACACGTTCCCTGAGCCTAACACTTTTCCATACCCTCACCTGTACCCTAAACCTTACCCATTCGCTAACCCTAACCCTAGCCCTAGCCCTAGCCCTAACCTTAATCCCAACCCTACCCGTTACCCTAAACCGTACCCTAATCCTAACCCATACACTAACATTAACCCATGCCCTAACACGTACCCTGACCCTAACACTTTTCCGTATCCTCTCCTGTACCCTAAATCTTACCGTTCGCTAACCCTAACCCTAGCCCTAAACATAACTCTAACACCAACCTCACAGTATACCCTAACCCGTACACTAAACTTAACCCGTACAAAAAAACAAACCCATGCCCTCACATGTACTTTGACAGTAACACGTTTCTGTACGCTCCCGTGTACCGTAAAACTTACCCATTCGCTAACCTTAACCCTAGCCCTAACCCTAACCATAACACCAGCCCTACCCATTTACCTAACCTGTACCCTAATCCTTACCCGTACACTAACATTAATCCATGCCCTAAGACGTACCCTGACCCTAATACTTTTCCATACCCACTGCTGTACCCTAAATCTTACCATTCGCTAACCCTAACCCTATGTCTAAATCTAACCCTAACCCCAAACCTACACCTAACCCTAGCACGTACCCTAATCCGAATCCGTACACTAACACTAACCTGTGCCCTAACATGAACCCTGCCCCTAACTCGTTTCCATAAGCTCACCTGTATCCTAAATGTTACCTATTCGCTAACCCTAACCCCAACCCTACACCTAAACATAACCCCTACCCTACACCTTTCCCTAACCTATACCCTAATCCTAACCCGTACACTAACAATACCCTGTGGCCTAACACGTACCCCGAACCTAACACTTTTCCGTATCCTCTCCATTACCCTAAATCTTACCGTTCGCTAAACATAGCCCTTTCCCTAAACATAACGCTAACACCAACCTTAAACCATACCCTAACCCATACACTAATCTTACCCCGTACACCAAAATTAAGAAATGCCCTCACATGTACTTTGACACTAACACGTTTCTGTATCCTCCTGTGTACCGTAAACCTTACCTGTTCGCTAACACTAACCCTAGGTCTAAGCCTAACACTATCCACAACCCTACACAAAATCCTAACCCGTACCCTAATCCTAATCCGTACAATAACACTAACCTGTGCCCTAACACCAAGCCTGACCCTAACTTGTTTCCATATGCTTACCTGCACCCTGAATATTACCTATTCGCTAACCCTAACCCTAAACCTAAACCTAACCCTAACCCCAATACTGCACCTTACCCTAATCCGTACTGTAATCCTAACCCGTACCCTAATACTAATCCGTGCCCTGACACATACATGGACCATAACACTTTTCTGTAACCTCACCTGTACCCTAAACCTTACATTTCGCCAACACTAACCCTAGCCCTAAAGCTAAATCTAACTCCAACCCTACACCTTACCCTAACACGTACACTAATCTTAACCCGTACACTAACACTGACCCATTGCCGCAAATGTATTTTGACCCTAAAACATTTCCGTACCCTCCCCTGTAACCTAAACCTTACCCGGTCGCTAACCCTAAACCTAGCTCTAAATCTAACCCTAACGCCAACCCTACATCTTACCCTAACCCATACCCTAATCCTAAACCATACACTAACACAAACCAGTGCCCTGAAACGTACCCCGACCCTAACACTTTTCCATGCCCTCACCTGCACGCTAAACCTAATCGTTAGGTAACCCTAACTGTAGACTTAAACGTAACCCTAACACCAACCCTACACCCTATTCTAACCCGTGACCTATATTTAACCCCTACACTAACACTAACCCATGCCCTCACACGTACTTTGACACTAAAATGTCTCCATACACTCACATGTACCATAAGCCTTAACCGTTCACTAAACCTATCCCTAACCCTAACGCCAACCCTAACCATGACCCTAACCCATACCCTAATCCTAACCATGCATTAACACTAACAGGTTTCCTAACACATAACCTGACCCAAATGCTTTTCCGTACCCTCAAATGTACCCTAAAACTTACCCGTTCACTAACCCTAAGCCTAGCCCTAACCCTAACCCTAACCCTAACCCTAACCCTAACCCTAAAACTTACCCGTTAACTAACCGTAAGCCTAGCCCTAAACCTAAACCTAACCCCAACACCACACCTTACCCTAAACGGTACGCTAATCCTGACATGTACACTAACACTAACAAGTGTCCTAACACATACCCTGACTCTAAATGTTTTCCGTACCCTCACCTCTACCCTAAACCTTACTGCTTCACTAACCGTAAACCTAGCCCTAAACATAACGCTAACACCAACCCTACACCATACCTTAACCCGTACACTAATCTTGACCCGTACACCAAAATTATGCAATGCCATCACAGGTACTTTGACACTAACATGTTTCCGTACACTCATGTACCATAAAACTTACCTGTTCGCTAACTCTAACCCTAGCCCTAAACTTAACCCTAACGCCAACCCTACACATTACCCTAACCCGTACCCTAATCCTAACCCATACACTAACACTACATGTGCCCTAATAGGTACCCTGACCGTAACAGTTTTCCGTACACTCACCCGTACCCTAAACCATACCGTTTGCTATCCTTAACCCTAGACCTAAACGTAAACCTAACCCCATCCCTAAAATTTACCCTAACGCGTACCCAATCCTAACCAGTACACTAACACTAATCCATGCCTTAACACTTACCCTGACCCTAACACTTTTCCATACCCACACCTGAACCCTAAACCTTACCATTCACTAACCCTAACCCTAGGTCTAAACCTAACCCTAAACCCAACCCCAACCCTACACCTAACCCTAACATGTACCCTAATCCTAATCCTTAAACTAACACTAACCTGTGCCCTAACACGAACCGTGACCCTAACGCGTTTCCATACGCTCCCCTGTACTCTAATGTTACCTATTCGCTAACCCTCACACTAGCCCTAAACCTAAACCTAACCCCCACCCTAAACCTTACCCTAACCCATACCCTAATCATAACCCATACACTAACTCTAACTCGTGCCCTAACACCTACCCTAACCCTACACCTACCCCTAACCCTAACACTAACGCTAACACTAACCCTAAACTTTACCATTTGTTAACCATAACCCTAGCCCCAAACCTAAACCTAACTACAACCCTACTCCTTACCCTAACACGTACACTAATCTTAACCCCTACACTAACACTAACTCAATACCGCACACGTACTTTGACAATAAGACATTTCCGTATGCTCAGCTGTAACCTAAACCTTACCCGTTCACTAAACTTAACCCTACCCCTAACACTAACCATAACGCCAACCCTACCAATTACCCTAACCCGTACCCTAATCCTAACCTGTAAACCCACACTAACCCCTGCCCTAACACGTACCCTGACCCTAACACTTTTCCGTAACCTCACCTGTACCCTACACCTTACCGTTCGCTAACCCTAACCCTAGCCCTAAACCTAGACCAAACCCCAACCGTACACTTTACCCTAACCCGTATGCTAATCCTAAGTCATACACTGACACTGACACGTGTCCTAACACACACACTAACCCTAACACTTTTCTGTACCATCACCTGTACCCTAAACCTGACATTTCGCTAACCCTAACTCTAGCCATAAAGCTAACCCTAAACCCAACCGTAAACCTTACCCAAACCGTACCCTAATCCTAACCAGTATACTAATACTAGGCCATGTCCTGACACGTTCCCTGAGCCTAACACTTTTCCATACCCTCACCTGTACCCTAAACCTTACCCATTCGCTAACCCTAACCATAGCCCTAGCCCTAGCCCTAACCTTAATCCCAACCCTACCCGTTACCCTAAACCGTACCCTAATCCTAAACCATACACTAACATTAACCCATGCCCTAACACGTACCCTGGCCCTAACACTTTTCCGTATCCTCTCCTGTACCCTAAATCTTACCGTTCACTAACCCTAACCCTAGCCCTAAACATAACTCTAACACCAACCTCACAGTATACCCTAACCCGTACACTAAACTTAACCCGTACAAAAAAACTAACCCATGCCCTCACATGTACTTTGACAGTAACAGGTTTCCGTACGCTCCCGTGTACCGTAAACCTTACCCATTCGCTAACCCTAACCCTAGCCCTAACCCTAACCATAACACCAACCCTACCCATTTACCTAAACTGTACCCTAATCCTTACCCGTACACTAACATTAATCCATGCCCTACGACGTACCCTGACCCTAATACTTTTCCATACCCACTGCTGTACCCTAAATCTTACCATTCGCTAACCCTAACCCTATGTCTAAACCTAACCCTAACCCCAACCCTACACCTAACCCTAGCACGTACCCTAATCCGAATCCGTACACTAACACTAACCTGTGCCCTAACATGAACCCTGACCCTAACTCGTTCCCATAAGCTCACCTGTACCCTAAATGTTACCTATTCGCTAACCCTAACCCCAACCCTACACCTAAACATAACCCCTACCCTACACCTTTCCCTAACCTATACCCTAATCCTAACCCGTACACTAACAATAACATGTGGCCTAACACGTACCCTGAACCTAACACTTTTCCGTATCCTCTCCATTACCCTAAATCTTACCGTTCGCTAAACATAGCCCTTTCCCTAAACATAACGCTAACACCAACCTTAAACCATACCATAACCCATACACTAATCTTACCCCGTACACCAAAATTAAGAAATGCCCTCACATGTACTTTGACACTAACACGTTTCTGTATCCTCCTGTGTACCGTAAACCTTACCTGTTCGCTAACACTAACCCTAGGTCTAAGCCTAACACTATCCACAACCCTACACAAAATCCTAACACGTACCCTAATCCTAATCCGTACAATAACACTAAACTGTGCCCTAACACCAAGCCTGACCCTAACTCGTTTCCATATGCTTACCTGCACCCTGAATATTACCTATTTGCTAACCCTAACCCTAAACCTAAACCTAACACTAACCCCAATCCTGCACCTTACCCTAATCCGTACTGTAATCCTAACCTGTACCCTAATACTAATCCGTGCCCTGACACATACATGGACCATAACACTTTTCTGTAACCTCACCTGTACCCTAAACCTTACATTTCGCCAACACTAACCCTAGCCCTAAAGCTAAATCTAACTCCAACACTACACCTTACCCTAACACGTACACTAATCTTAACCCGTACACTAACACTGACCCATTGCCGCAAATGTATTTTGACCCTAAAACATTTCCGTACCCTCCCCTGTAACCTAAACCTTACCCGGTCGCTAACCCTAAACCTAGCTCTAAATCTAACCCTAACGCCAACCCTACATCTTACCCTAACCCATACCCTAATCCTGAACCATACACTAACACAAACCAGTGCCCTGAAATGTACCCCGACCCTAACACTTTTCCATGCCCTCACCTGCACGCTAAACCTAATCGTTAGGTAACCCTAACTGTATACTAAAACGTAACCCTAACACCAACCCTACACCCTATTCTAACCCGTGACCTATATTTAACCCCTACACTAACACTAACCCATGCCTTCACACGTACTTTGACACTAAAATGTCTCCATACACTCACATGTACCATAAGCCTTAACCGTTCACTAAACCTATCCCTAACCCTAACGCCAACCCTAACCATGACCCTAACCCATACCCTAATCCTAACCATGCATTAACACTAACAGGTTTCCTAACACATAACCTGACCCAAATGCTTTTCCGTACCCTCAAATGTACCCTAAAACTTACCCGTTCACTAACCCTAAGCCTAGCCCTAACCCTAACCCTAACCCTAACCCTAACCCTAACCCTAACCCTAAAACTTACCCGTTAACTAACCGTAAGCCTAGCCCTAAACCTAAACCTAACCCCAACACCACACCTTACCCTAAACGGTACGCTAATCCTGACATGTACACTAACACTAACAGGTGTCCTAACACATACCCTGACTCTAAATGTTTTCCGTACCCTCACCTGTACCCTAAACCTTACTGCTTCACTAACCGTAAACCTAGCCCTAAACATAATGCTAACACCAACCCTACACCATACCCTAACCCGTACACTAATCTTGACCCGTACACCAAAATTATGCAATGCCATCACAGGTACTTTGACACTAACACGTTTCCGTACACTCATGTACCATAAAACTTACCTGTTCGCTAACTCTAACCCTAGCCCTAAACTTAACCCTAACGCCAACCCTACACATTACCCTAACCCGTACCCTAATCCTAACCCATACACTAACACTACATGTGCCCTAACAGGTACCCTGACAGTAACAGTTTTCCGTACACTCACCCGTACCCTAAACCATACCGTTTGCTATCCTTAACCCTAGACCTAAATGTAAACCTAACCCCATCCCTAAAACTTACCCTAACGCGTACCCAATCCTAACCAGTACACTAACACTAATCCGTGCCTTAACACTTACCCTGACCCTAACACTTTTCCATACCCACACCTGAACCCTAAACCTTACCATTCACTAACCCTAACCCTAGGTCTAAACCTAACCCTAAACCCAACCCCAACCCTACACCTAACCCTAACATGTACCCTAATCCTAATCCTTAAACTAACACTAACCTGTGCCCTAACACGAACCGTGACCCTAACGCGTTTCCATACGCTCCCCTGTACTCTAATGTTACCTATTCGCTAACCCTCACACTAGCCCTAAACCTAAACCTAACCCCAACCCTAAACCTTACCCTAACCCATACCCTAATCATAACCCATACACTAACACTAACTCGTGCCCTAACACCTACCCTAACCCTACACCTACCCCTAACCCTAACACTAACGCTAACACTAACCCTAAACCTTACCATTTGTTAACCATAACCCTAGCCCCAAACCTAAACCTAACTACAACCCTACTCCTTACCCTAACACGTACACTAATCTTAACCCCTACACTAACACTAACTCAATACCACACACGTACTTTGACAATAAGACATTTCCGTATGCTCAGCTGTAACCTAAACCTTACCCGTTCACTAAACTTAACCCTACCCCTAACACTAACCATAACGCCAACCCTACCAATTACCCTAACCCGTACCCTAATCCTAACCTGTAAACACACACTAACCCCAGCCCTAACAGGTACCCTGACCCTAACACTTTTCCGTAACCTCACCTGTACCCTACACCTTACCGTTCGCTAACCCTAACCCTAGCCCTAAACCTAGACCAAACCCCAACCGTACACCTTACCCTAACCCGTATGCTAATCCTAAGCCATACACTGACACTGACACGTGTCCTAACACACACACTAACCCTAACACTTTTCTGTACCATCACCTGTGCCCTAAACCTGACATTTCGCTAACCCTAACTCTAGCCATAAAGCTAACCCTAACCCCAACCGTAAACCTTACCCAAACAGTACCCTAATCCTAACCAGTATACTAATACTAAGCCATGTCCTGACACGTTCCCTGAGCCTAACACTTTTCCATACCCTCACCTGTACCCTAAACCTTACCCATTCGCTAACCCTAACCCTAGCCCTAGCCCTAGCCCTAACCTTAATCCCAACCATACCCGTTACCCTAAACCGTACCCTAATCCTAACCCATACACTAACATTAACCCATGCCCTAACACGTACCCTGACCCTAACACTTTTCCGTATCCTCTCCTGTACCCTAAATCTTACCGTTCGCTACCCCTAACCCTAGCCCTAAACATAACTCTAACACCAACCTAACAGTATACCCTAACCCGTACACTAAACTTAACCCGTACAAAAAAACTAACCCATGCCCTCACATGTACTTTGACAGTAACACGTTTCTGTACGCTCCCGTGTACCGTAAAACTTACCCATTCGCTAACCCTAACCCTAGCCCTAACCCTAACCATAACACCAGCCCTACCCATTTACCTAACCTGTACCCTAATCCTTACCCGTACACTAACATTAATCCATGCCCTAAGACGTACCCTGACCCTACTACTTTTCCATACCCACTGCTGTACCCTAAATCTTACCATTCGCTAACCCTAACCCTATGTCTAAATCTAACCCTAACCCCAACCCTACACCTAACCCTAGCACGTACCCTAATCCGAATCCGTACACTAACACTAACCTGTGCCCTAACATGAACCCTGACCCTAACTCGTTTCCATAAGCTCACCTGTACCCTAAATGTTACCTATTCGCTAACCCTAACCCCAACCCTACACCTAAACATAACCCCTACCCTACACCTTTCCCTAACCTATACCCTAATCCTAACCCGTACACTAACAATAACCTGTGGCCTAACACGTACCCTGAACCTAACACTTTTCCGTATCCTCTCCATTACCCTAAATCTTACCGTTCGCTAAACATAGCCCTTTCCCTAAACATAACGCTAACACCAACCTTAAACCCTACCCTAACCCATACACTAATCTTACCCCGTACACCAAAATTAAGAAATGCCCTCACATGTACTTTGACACTAACACGTTTCTGTATCCTCCTGTGTACCGTAAACCTTACCTGTTCGCTAACACTAACCCTAGGTCTAAGCCTAACACTATCCACAACCCTACACAAAATCCTAATACGTACCCTAATCCTAATCCGTACAATAACACTAACCTGTGCCCTAACACCAAGCCTGACCCTAACTCATTTCCATATGCTTACCTGCACCCTGAATATTACCTATTCGCTAACCCTAACCCTAACCCTAAAACTAACCCTAACCCCAATCCTGCACTTTACCCTAATCCGTACTGTAATCCTAACCCGTACCCTAATACTAATCCGTGCCCTGACACATACATGGACAATAACACTTTTCTGTAACCTCACCTGTACCCTAAACCTTACATTTCGCCAACACTAACCCTAGCCCTAAAGCTAAATCTAACTCCAACCCTACAACTTACCCTAACACGTACACTAATCTTAACCTGTACACTAACACTGACCCATTGCCGCAAATGTATTTTAACCCTAAAACATTTCCATACCCTCCCCTGTAACCTAAACCTTACCCGGTCGCTAACCCTAACCCTAGCTCTAAATCTAACCCTAACGCCAACCCTACATCTTACCCTAACCCATACCCTAATCCTAAACCATACACTAACACAAACCAGTGCCCTGAAACGTACCGTGACCCTAAGACTTTTCCATGCCCTCACCTGCACGCTAAACCTAATCGTTAGGTAACCCTAACTGTAGACGTAAACGTAACCCTAACACCAACCCTACACCCTATTCTAACCCGTGACCTATATTTAACCCCTACACTAACACTAACCCATGCCCTCACACGTACTTTGACACTAAAATGTCTCCATACACTCACATGTACCATAAGCCTTAACCATTCACTAAACCTATCCTTAACACTAACGCCAACCCTAACCATTACCCTAACCCATACCCTAATCCTAACCATGCATTAACACTAACAGGTTTCCTAACACATAACCTGACCCAAATGCTTTTCCGTACCCTCAAATGTACCCTAAAACTTACCCGTTCACTAACCCTAAGCCTAGCCCTAACCCTAACCCTAACCCTAACCCTAACCCTAAAACTTACCCGTTAACTAACCGTAAGCCTAGCCCTAAACCTAAACCTAACCCCAACACCACACCTTACCCTAAACGGTACGCTAATCCTGACATGTACACTAACACTAACAAGTGTCCTAACACATACCCTGACTCTAAATGTTTTCCGTACCCTCACCTGTACCCTAAACCTTACTGCTTCACTAACCGTAAACCTAGCCCTAAACATAACGCTAACACCAACCCTACACCATACCCTAACCCGTACACTAATCTTGACCCGTACACCAAAATTATGCAATGCCATCACAGGTACTTTGACACTAACACGTTTCCGTACACTCATGTACCATAAGACTTACCTGTTCGCTAACTCTAACCCTAGCCCTAAACTTAACCCTAACGCCAACCCTACACATTACCCTAACCCGTACCCTAATCCTAACCCATACACTAACATTACATGTGCCCTAACAGGTACCCTGACCGTAACAGTTTTCCGTACACTCACCCGTACCCTAAACCATACCGTTTGCTATCCTTAACCCTAGACCTAAACGTAAACCTAACCCCATCCCTAAAACTTACCCTAACGCGTACCCAATCCTAACCAGTACACTAACACTAATCCGTGCCTTAACACTTACCCTGACCCTAACACTTTTCCATACCCACACCTGAACCCTAAACCTTACCATTCACTAACCCTAACCCTAGGTCTAAACCTAACCCTAAACCCAACCCCAACCCTACACCTAACCCTAACATGTACCCTAATCCTAATCCTTAAACTAACACTAACCTGTGCCCTAACACGAACTGTGACCCTAACGCGTTTCCATACGCTTCCCTGTACTCTAATGTTACCTATTCGCTAACCCTCACACTAGCCCTAAACCTAAACCTAACCCCAACCCTAAACCTTACCCTAACCCATGCCCTAATCATAACCCATACACTAACACTAACTCGTGCCCTAACCCCACCCTAACCCTACACCTACCCCTAACCCTAACACTAACGCTAACACTAACCCTAAACCTTACCATTTGTTAACCATAACCCTAGCCCCAAACCTAAACCTAACTACAACCCTACTCCTTACCCTAACACGTACACTAATCTTAACCCCTACACTATAACCAACTCAATACCACACACGTACTTTGACAATAAGACATTTCCGTATGCTCAGCTGTAACCTAAACCTTACCCGTTCACTAAACTTAACCCTACCCCTAACACTAACCATAACGCCAACCCTACCAATTACCCTAACCCGTACCCTAATCCTAACCTGTAAACCCACACTAACCCCAGCCCTAACACGTACCCTGACCCTAACACTTTTCCGTAACCTCACCTGTACCCTACACCTTACCGTTCGCTAACCCTAACCCTAGCCCTAAACCTAGACCAAACCCCAACCGTACACTTTACCCTAACCCGTATGCTAATCCTAAGTCATACACTGACACTGACACGTGTCCTAACACACACACTAACCCTAACACTTTTCTGTACCATCACCTGTACCCTAAACCTGACATTTCGCTAACCCTAACTCTAGCCATAAAGCTAACCCTAAACCCAACCGTAAACCTTACCCAAACCGTACCCTAATCCTAACCAGTATACTAATACTAGGCCATGTCCTGACACGTTCCCTGAGCCTAACACTTTTCCATACCCTCACCTGTACCCTAAACCTTACCCATTCGCTAACCCTAACCATAGCCCTAGCCCTAGCCCTAACCTTAATCCCAACCCTACCCGTTACCCTAAACCGTACCCTAATCCTAAACCATACACTAACATTAACCCATGCCCTAACACGTACCCTGGCCCTAACACTTTTCCGTATCCTCTCCTGTACCCTAAATCTTACCGTTCGCTAACCCTAACCCTAGCCCTAAACATAACTCTAACACCAACCTCACAGTATACCCTAACCCGTACACTAAACTTAACCCGTACAAAAAAACTAACCCATGCCCTCACATGTACTTTGACAGTAACAGGTTTCCGTACGCTCCCGTGTACCGTAAACCTTACCCATTCGCTAACCCTAACCCTAGCCCTAACCCTAACCATAACACCAACCCTACCCATTTACCTAAACTGTACCCTAATCCTTACCCGTACACTAACATTAATCCATGCCCTACGACGTACCCTGACCCTAATACTTTTCCATACCCACTGCTGTACCCTAAATCTTACCATTCGCTAACCCTAACCCTATGTCTAAACCTAACCCTAACCCCAACCCTACACCTAACCCTAGCACGTACCCTAATCCGAATCCGTACACTAACACTAACCTGTGCCCTAACATGAACCCTGACCCTAACTCGTTCCCATAAGCTCACCTGTACCCTAAATGTTACCTATTCGCTAACCCTAACCCCAACCCTACACCTAAACATAACCCCTACCCTACACCTTTCCCTAACCTATACCCTAATCCTAACCCGTACACTAACAATAACATGTGGCCTAACACGTACCCTGAACCTAACACTTTTCCGTATCCTCTCCATTACCCTAAATCTTACCGTTCGCTAAACATAGCCCTTTCCCTAAACATAACGCTAACACCAACCTTAAACCATACCATAACCCATACACTAATCTTACCCCGTACACCAAAATTAAGAAATGCCCTCACATGTACTTTGACACTAACACGTTTCTGTATCCTCCTGTGTACCGTAAACCTTACCTGTTCGCTAACACTAACCCTAGGTCTAAGCCTAACACTATCCACAACCCTACACAAAATCCTAACACGTACCCTAATCCTAATCCGTACAATAACACTAAACTGTGCCCTAACACCAAGCCTGACCCTAACTCGTTTCCATATGCTTACCTGCACCCTGAATATTACCTATTCGCTAACCCTAACCCTAAACCTAAACCTAACACTAACCCCAATCCTGCACCTTACCCTAATCCGTACTGTAATCCTAACCCGTACCCTAATACTAATCCGTGCCCTGACACATACATGGACCATAACACTTTTCTGTAACCTCACCTGTACCCTAAACCTTACATTTCGCCAACACTAACCCTAGCCCTAAAGCTAAATCTAACTCCAACACTACACCTTACCCTAACACGTACACTAATCTTAACCCGTACACTAACACTGACCCATTGCCGCAAATGTATTTTGACCCTAAAACATTTCCGTACCCTCCCCTGTAACCTAAACCTTACCCGGTCGCTAACCCTAAACCTAGCTCTAAATCTAACCCTAACGCCAACCCTACATCTTACCCTAACCCATACCCTAATCCTGAACCATACACTAACACAAACCAGTGCCCTGAAATGTACCCCGACCCTAACACTTTTCCATGCCCTCACCTGCACGCTAAACCTAATCGTTAGGTAACCCTAACTGTATACTAAAACGTAACCCTAACACCAACCCTACACCCTATTCTAACCCGTGACCTATATTTAACCCCTACACTAACACTAACCCATGCCCTCACACGTACTTTGACACTAAAATGTCTCCATACACTCACATGTACCATAAGCCTTAACCGTTCACTAAACCTATCCCTAACCCTAACGCCAACCCTAACCATGACCCTAACCCATACCCTAATCCTAACCATGCATTAACACTAACAGGTTTCCTAACACATAACCTGACCCAAATGCTTTTCCGTACCCTCAAATGTACCCTAAAACTTACCCGTTCACTAACCCTAAGCCTAGCCCTAACCCTAACCCTAACCCTAACCCTAACCCTAACCCTAACCCTAAAACTTACCCGTTAACTAACCGTAAGCCTAGCCCTAAACCTAAACCTAACCCCAACACCACACCTTACCCTAAACGGTACGCTAATCCTGACATGTACACTAACACTAACAGGTGTCCTAACACATACCCTGACTCTAAATGTTTTCCGTACCCTCACCTGTACCCTAAACCTTACTGCTTCACTAACCGTAAACCTAGCCCTAAACATAATGCTAACACCAACCCTACACCATACCCTAACCCGTACACTAATCTTGACCCGTACACCAAAATTATGCAATGCCATCACAGGTACTTTGACACTAACACGTTTCCGTACACTCATGTACCATAAAACTTACCTGTTCGCTAACTCTAACCCTAGCCCTAAACTTAACCCTAACGCCAACCCTACACATTACCCTAACCCGTACCCTAATCCTAACCCATACACTAACACTACATGTGCCCTAACAGGTACCCTGACAGTAACAGTTTTCCGTACACTCACCCGTACCCTAAACCATACCGTTTGCTATCCTTAACCCTAGACCTAAACGTAAACCTAACCCCATCCCTAAAACTTACCCTAACGCGTACCCAATCCTAACCAGTACACTAACACTAATCCGTGCCTTAACACTTACCCTGACCCTAACACTTTTCCATACCCACACCTGAACCCTAAACCTTACCATTCACTAACCCTAACCCTAGGTCTAAACCTAACCCTAAACCCAACCCCAACCCTACACCTAACCCTAACATGTACCCTAATCCTAATCCTTAAACTAACACTAACCTGTGCCCTAACACGAACCGTGACCCTAACGCGTTTCCATACGCTCCCCTGTACTCTAATGTTACCTATTCGCTAACCCTCACACTAGCCCTAAACCTAAACCTAACCCCAACCCTAAACCTTACCCTAACCCATACCCTAATCATAACCCATACACTAACACTAACTCGTGCCCTAAAACCTACCCTAACCCTACACCTACCCCTAACCCTAACACTAACGCTAACACTAACCCTAAACCTTACCATTTGTTAACCATAACCCTAGCCCCAAACCTAAACCTAACTACAACCCTACTCCTTACCCTAACACGTACACTAATCTTAACCCCTACACTAACACTAACTCAATACCACACACGTACTTTGACAATAAGACATTTCCGTATGCTCAGCTGTAACCTAAACCTTACCCGTTCACTAAACTTAACCCTACCCCTAACACTAACCATAACGCCAACCCTACCAATTACCCTAACCCGTACCCTAATCCTAACCTGTAAACACACACTAACCCCAGCCCTAACAGGTACCCTGACCCTAACACTTTTCCGTAACCTCACCTGTACCCTACACCTTACCGTTCGCTAACCCTAACCCTAGCCCTAAACCTAGACCAAACCCCAACCGTACACCTTACCCTAACCCGTATGCTAATCCTAAGCCATACACTGACACTGACACGTGTCCTAACACACACACTAACCCTAACACTTTTCTGTACCATCACCTGTGCCCTAAACCTGACATTTCGCTAACCCTAACTCTAGCCATAAAGCTAACCCTAACCCCAACCGTAAACCTTACCCAAACAGTACCCTAATCCTAACCAGTATACTAATACTAAGCCATGTCCTGACACGTTCCCTGAGCCTAACACTTTTCCATACCCTCACCTGTACCCTAAACCTTACCCATTCGCTAACCCTAACCCTAGCCCTAGCCCTAGCCCTAACCTTAATCCCAACCATACCCGTTACCCTAAACCGTACCCTAATCCTAACCCATACACTAACATTAACCCATGCCCTAACACGTACCCTGACCCTAACACTTTTCCGTATCCTCTCCTGTACCCTAAATCTTACCGTTCGCTACCCCTAACCCTAGCCCTAAACATAACTCTAACACCAACCTAACAGTATACCCTAACCCGTACACTAAACTTAACCCGTACAAAAAAACTAACCCATGCCCTCACATGTACTTTGACAGTAACACGTTTCTGTATGCTCCCGTGTACCGTAAAACTTACCCATTCGCTAACCCTAACCCTAGCCCTAACCCTAACCATAACACCAGCCCTACCCATTTACCTAACCTGTACCCTAATCCTTACCCGTACACTAACATTAATCCATGCCCTAAGACGTACCCTGACCCTACTACTTTTCCATACCCACTGCTGTACCCTAAATCTTACCATTCGCTAACCCTAACCCTATGTCTAAATCTAACCCTAACCCCAACCCTACACCTAACCCTAGCACGTACCCTAATCCGAATCCGTACACTAACACTAACCTGTGCCCTAACATGAACCCTGACCCTAACTCGTTTCCATAAGCTCACCTGTACCCTAAATGTTACCTATTCGCTAACCCTAACCCCAACCCTACACCTAAACATAACCCCTACCCTACACCTTTCCCTAACCTATACCCTAATCCTAACCCGTACACTAACAATAACCTGTGGCCTAACACGTACCCTGAACCTAACACTTTTCCGTATCCTCTCCATTACCCTAAATCTTACCGTTCGCTAAACATAGCCCTTTCCCTAAACATAACGCTAAAACCAACCTTAAACCCTACCCTAACCCATACACTAATCTTACCTCGTACACCAAAATTAAGAAATGCCCTCACATGTACTTTGACACTAACACGTTTCTGTATCCTCCTGTGTACCGTAAACCTTACCTGTTCGCTAACACTAACCCTAGGTCTAAGCCTAACACTATCCACAACCCTACACAAAATCCTAATACGTACCCTAATCCTAATCCGTACAATAACACTAACCTGTGCCCTAACACCAAGCCTGACCCTAACTCATTTCCATATGCTTACCTGCACCCTGAATATTACCTATTCGCTAACCCTAACCCTAACCCTAAACCTAACCCTAACCCCAATCCTGCACCTTACCCTAATCCGTACTGTAATCCTAACCCGTACCCTAATACTAATCCGTGCCCTGACACATACATGGACCATAACACTTTTCTGTAACCTCACCTGTACCCTAAACCTTACATTTCGCCAACACTAACCCTAGCCCTAAAGCTAAATCTAACTCCAACCCTACACCTTACCCTAACACGTACACTAATCTTAACCCGTACACTAACACTGACCCATTGCCGCAAATGTATTTTGACCCTAAAACATTTCCGTACCCTCCCCTGTAACCTAAACCTTACCCGGTCGCTAACCCTAAACCTAGCTCTAAATCTAACCCTAACGCCAACCCTACATCTTACCCTAACCCATACCCTAATCCTAAACCATACACTAACACAAACCAGTGCCCTGAAACGTACCCCGACCCTAACACTTTTCCATGCCCTCACCTGCACGCTAAACCTAATCGTTAGGTAACCCTAACTGTAGACTTAAACGTAACCCTAACACCAACCCTACACCCTATTCTAACCCGTGACCTATATTTAACCCCTACACTAACACTAACCCATGCCCTCACACGTACTTTGACACTAAAATGTCTCCATACACTCACATGTACCATAAGCCTTAACCGTTCACTAAACCTATCCCTAACCCTAACGCCAACCCTAACCATGACCCTAACCCATACCCTAATCCTAACCATGCATTAACACTAACAGGTTTCCTAACACATAACCTGACCCAAATGCTTTTCCGTACCCTCAAATGTACCCTAAAACTTACCCGTTCACTAACCCTAAGCCTAGCCCTAACCCTAACCCTAACCCTAACCCTAACCCTAACCCTAACCCTAAAACTTACCCGTTAACTAACCGTAAGCCTAGCCCTAAACCTAAACCTAACCCCAACACCACACCTTACCCTAAACGGTACGCTAATCCTGACACGTACACTAACACTAACAGGTGTCCTAACACATACCCTGACTCTAAATGTTTTCCGTACCCTCACCTGTACCCTAAACCTTACTGCTTCACTAACCGTAAACCTAGCCCTAAACATAACGCTAACACCAACCCTACACCATACCCTAACCCGTACACTAATCTTGACCCGTACACCAAAATTATGCAATGCCATCACAGGTACTTTGACACTAACACGTTTCCGTACACTCATGTACCATAAAACTTACCTGTTCGCTAACTCTAACCCTAGCCCTAATCTTAACCCTAACGCCAACCCTACACATTACCCTAACCCGTACCCTAATCCTAACCCATACACTAACACTACATGTGCCCTAACAGGTACCCTGACCGTAACAGTTTTCCGTACACTCACCCGTACCCTAAACCATACCGTTTGCTATCCTTAACCCTAGACCTAAACGTAAACCTAACCCCATCCCTAAAACTTACCCTAACGCGTACCCAATCCTAACCAGTACACTAACACTAATCCGTGCCTTAACACTTACCCTGACCCTAACACTTTTCCATACCCACACCTGAACCCTAAACCTTACCATTCACTAACCCTAACCCTAGGTCTAAACCTAACCCTAAACCCAACCCCAACCCTACACCTAACCCTAACATTTACCCTAATCCTAATCCTTAAACTAACACTAACCTGTGCCCTAACACGAACCGTGACCCTAACGCGTTTCCATACGCTCCCCTGTACTCTAATGTTACCTATTCGCTAACCCTCACACTAGCCCTAAACCTAAACCTAACCCCAAAACTAAACCTTACCCTAACCCATACCCTAATCATAACCCATACACTAACACTAACTCGTGCCCTAACACCTACCCTAACCCTACACCTACCCCTAACCCTAACACTAACGCTAACACTAACCCTAAACCTTACCATTTGTTAACCATAACCCTAGCCCCAAACCTAAACCTAACTACAACCCTACTCCTTACCCTAACACGTACACTAATCTTAACCCCTACACTAACACTAACTCAATACCACACACGTACTTTGACAATAAGACATTTCCGTATGCTCAGCTGTAACCTAAACCTTACCCGTTCACTAAACTTAACCCTACCCCTAACACTAACCATAACGCCAACCCTACCAATTACCCTAACCCGTACCCTAATCCTAACCTGTAAACCCACACTAACCCCAGCCCTAACACGTACCCTGACCCTAACACTTTTCCGTAACCTCACCTGTACCCTACACCTTACCGTTCGCTAACCCTAACCCTAGCCCTAAACCTAGACCAAACCCCAACCGTACACCTTACCCTAACCCGTATGCTAATCCTAAGCCATACACTGACACTGACACGTGTCCTAACACACACACTAACCCTAACACTTTTCTGTACCATCACCTGTACCCTAAACCTGACATTTCGCTAACCCTAACTCTAGCCATAAAGCTAACCCTAACCCCAACCGTAAACCTTACCCAAACAGTACCCTAATCCTAACCAGTATACTAATACTAAGCCATGTCCTGACACGTTCCCTGAGCCTAACACTTTTCATACCCTCACCTGTACCCTAAACCTTACCCATTCGCTAACCCTAACCCTAGCCCTAGCCCTAGCCCTAACCTTAATCCCAACCATACCCGTTACCCTAAACCGTACCCTAATCCTAAACCATACACTAACATTAACCCATGCCCTAACACGTACCCTGACCCTAACACTTTTCCGTATCCTCTCCTGTACCCTAAATCTTACCGTTCGCTACCCCTAACCCTAGCCCTAAACATAACTCTAACACCAACCTCACAGTATACCCTAACCCGTACACTAAACTTAACCCGTACAAAAAAACTAACCCATGCCCTCACATGTACTTTGACAGTAACACGTTTCTGTACGCTCCCGTGTACCGTAAAATTACCCATTCGCTAACCCTAACCCTAGCCCTAACCCTAACCATAACACCAGCCCTACCCATTTACCTAACCTGTACCCTAATCCTTACCCGTACACTAACATTAATCCATGCCCTAAGACGTACCCTGACTCTAATACTTTTCCATACCCACTGCTGTACCCTAAATCTTACCATTCGCTAACCCTAACCCTATGTCTAAATCTAACCCTAACCCCAACCCTACACCTAACCCTAGCACGTACCCTAATCCGAATCCGTACACTAACACTAACCTGTGCCCTAACATGAACCCTGACCCTAACTCGTTTCCATAAGCTCACCTGTACCCTAAATGTTACCTATTCGCTAACCCTAACCCCAACCCTACACCTAAACATAACCCCTACCCTACACCTTTCCCTAACCTATACCCTAATCCTAACCCGTACACTAACAATAACCTGTGGCCTAACACGTACCCTGAACCTAACACTTTTCCGTATCCTCTCCATTACCCTAAATCTTACCGTTCGCTAAACATAGCCCTTTCCCTAAACATAACGCTAACACCAACCTTAAACCCTACCCTAACCCATACACTAATCTTACCCCGTACACCAAAATTAAGAAATGCCCTCACATGTACTTTGACACTAACACGTTTCTGTATCCTCCTGTGTACCGTAAACCTTACCTGTTCGCTAACACTAACCCTAGGTCTAAGCCTAACACTATCCACAACCCTACACAAAATCCTAATACGTACCCTAATCCTAATCCGTACAATAACACTAACCTGTGCCCTAACACCAAGCCTGACCCTAACTCGTTTCCATATGCTTACCTGCACCCTGAATATTACCTATTCGCTAACCCTAACCCTAACCCTAAACCTAACCCTAACCCCAATCCTGCACCTTACCCTAATCCGTACTGTAATCCTAACCCGTACCCTAATACTAATCCGTGCCCTGACACATACATGGACCATAACACTTTTCTGTAACCTCACCTGTACCCTAAACCTTACATTTCGCCAACACTAACCCTAGCCCTAAAGCTAAATCTAACTCCAACCCTACACCTTACCCTAACACGTACACTAATCTTAACCCGTACACTAACACTGACCCATTGCCGCAAATGTATTTTGACCCTAAAACATTTCCGTACCCTCCCCTGTAACCTAAACCTTACCCGGTCGCTAACCCTAAACCTAGCTCTAAATCTAACCCTAACGCCAACCCTACATCTTACCCTAACCCATACCCTAATCCTAAACCATACACTAACACAAACCAGTGCCCTGAAACGTACCCCGACCCTAACACTTTTCCATGCCCTCACCTGCACACTAAACCTAATCGTTAGGTAACCCTAACTGTAGACTTAAACGTAACCCTAACACCAACCCTACACCCTATTCTAACCCGTGACCTATATTTAACCCCTACACTAACACTAACCCATGCCCTCACACGTACTTTGACACTAAAATGTCTCCATACACTCACATGTACCATAAGCCTTAACCGTTCACTAAACCTATCCCTAACCCTAACGCCAACCCTAACCATGACCCTAACCCATACCCTAATCCTAACCATGCATTAACACTAACAGGTTTCCTAACACATAACCTGACCCAAATGCTTTTCCGTACCCTCAAATGTACCCTAAAACTTACCCGTTCACTAACCCTAAGCCTAGCCCTAACCCTAACCCTAACCCTAACCCTAACCCTAACCCTAACCCTAAAACTTACCCGTTAACTAACCGTAAGCCTAGCCCTAAACCTAAACCTAACCCCAACACCACACCTTACCCTAAACGGTACGCTAATCCTGACACGTACACTAACACTAACAGGTGTCCTAACACATACCCTGACTCTAAATGTTTTCCGTACCCTCACCTGTACCCTAAACCTTACTGCTTCACTAACCGTAAACCTAGCCCTAAACATAACGCTAACACCAACCCTACACCATACCCTAACCCGTACACTAATCTTGACCCGTACACCAAAATTATGCAATGCCATCACAGGTACTTTGACACTAACACGTTTCCGTACACTCATGTACCATAAAACTTACCTGTTCGCTAACTCTAAACCTAGCCCTAATCTTAACCCTAACGCCAACCCTACACATTACCCTAACCCGTACCCTAATCCTAACCCATACACTAACACTACATGTGCCCTAACAGGTACCCTGACAGTAACAGTTTTCCGTACACTCACCCGTACCCTAAACCATACCGTTTGCTATCCTTAACCCTAGACCTAAACGTAAACCTAACCCCATCCCTAAAACTTACCCTAACGCGTACCCAATCCTAACCAGTACACTAACACTAATCCGTGCCTTAACACTTACCCTGACCCTAACACTTTTCCATACCCACACCTGAACCCTAAACCTTACCATTCACTAACCCTAACCCTAGGTCTAAACCTAACCCTAAACCCAACCCCAACCCTACACCTAACCCTAACATGTACCCTAATCCTAATCCTTAAACTAACACTAACCTGTGCCCTAACACGAACCGTGACCCTAACGCGTTTCCATACGCTCCCCTGTACTCTAATGTTACCTATTCGCTAACCCTCACACTAGCCCTAAACCTAAACCTAACCCCAACCCTAAACCTTACCCTAACCCATACCCTAATCATAACCCATACACTAACACTAACTCGTGCCCTAACACCTACCCTAACCCTACACCTACCCCTAACCCTAACACTAACGCTAACACTAACCCTAAACCTTACCATTTGTTAACCATAACCCTAGCCCCAAACCTAAACCTAACTACAACCCTACTCCTTACCCTAACACGTACACTAATCTTAACCCCTACACTAACACTAACTCAATACCACACACGTACTTTGACAATAAAACATTTCCGTATGCTCAGCTGTAACCTAAACCTTACCCGTTCACTAAACTTAACCCTACCCCTAACACTAACCATAACGCCAACCCTACCAATTACCCTAACCCGTACCCTAATCCTAACCTGTAAACACACACTAACCCCAGCCCTAACAGGTACCCTGACCCTAACACTTTTCCGTAACCTCACCTGTACCCTACACCTTACCGTTCGCTAACCCTAACCCTAGCCCTAAACCTAGACCAAACCCCAACCGTACACCTTACCCTAACCCGTATGCTAATCCTAAGCCATACACTGACACTGACACGTGTCCTAACACACACACTAACCCTAACACTTTTCTGTACCATCACCTGTGCCCTAAACCTGACATTTCGCTAACCCTAACTCTAGCCATAAAGCTAACCCTAACCCCAACCGTAAACCTTACCCAAACCGTACCCTAATCCTAACCAGTATACTAATACTAAGCCATGTCCTGACACGTTCCCTGAGCCTAACACTTTTCCATACCCTCACCTGTACCCTAAACCTTACCCATTCGCTAACCCTAACCCTAGCCCTAGCCCTAGCCCTAACCTTAATCCCAACCCTACCCGTTACCCTAAACCGTACCCTAATCCTAACCCATACACTAACATTAACCCATGCCCTAACACGTACCCTGACCCTAACACTTTTCCGTATCCTCTCCTGTACCCTAAATCTTACCGTTCGCTAACCCTAACCCTAGCCCTAAACATAACTCTAACACCAACCTCACAGTATACCCTAACCCGTACACTAAACTTAACCCGTACAAAAAAACTAACCCATGCCCTCACATGTACTTTGACAGTAACACGTTTCTGTACGCTCCCGTGTACCGTAAAACTTACCCATTCGCTAACCTTAACCCTAGCCCTAACCCTAACCATAACACCAGCCCTACCCATTTACCTAACCTGTACCCTAATCCTTACCCGTACACTAACATTAATCCATGCCCTAAGACGTACCCTGACCCTAATACTTTTCCATACCCACTGCTGTACCCTAAATCTTACCATTCGCTAACCCTAACCCTATGTCTAAATCTAACCCTAACCCCAAACCTACACCTAACCCTAGCACGTACCCTAATCCGAATCCGTACACTAACACTAACCTGTGCCCTAACATGAACCCTGCCCCTAACTCGTTTCCATAAGCTCACCTGTATCCTAAATGTTACCTATTCGCTAACCCTAACCCCAACCCTACACCTAAACATAACCCCTACCCTACACCTTTCCCTAACCTATACCCTAATCCTAACCCGTACACTAACAATACCCTGTGGCCTAACACGTACCCCGAACCTAACACTTTTCCGTATCCTCTCCATTACCCTAAATCTTACCGTTCGCTAAACATAGCCCTTTCCCTAAACATAACGCTAACACCAACCTTAAACCATACCCTAACCCATACACTAATCTTACCCCGTACACCAAAATTAAGAAATGCCCTCACATGTACTTTGACACTAACACGTTTCTGTATCCTCCTGTGTACCGTAAACCTTACCTGTTCGCTAACACTAACCCTAGGTCTAAGCCTAACACTATCCACAACCCTACACAAAATCCTAATACGTACCCTAATCCTAATCCGTACAATAACACTAACCTGTGCCCTAACACCAAGCCTGACCCTAACTCGTTTCCATATGCTTACCTGCACCCTGAATATTACCTATTCGCTAACCCTAACCCTAACCCTAAACCTAACCCTAACCCCAATCCTGCACCTTACCCTAATCCGTACTGTAATCCTAACCCGTACCCTAATACTAATCCGTGCCCTGACACATACATGGACCATAACACTTTTCTGTAACCTCACCTGTACCCTAAACCTTACATTTCGCCAACACTAACCCTAGCCCTAAAGCTAAATCTAACTCCAACCCTACACCTTACCCTAACACGTACACTAATCTTAACCCGTACACTAACACTGACCCATTGCCGCAAATGTATTTTGACCCTAAAACATTTCCGTACCCTCCCCTGTAACCTAAACCTTACCCGGTCGCTAACCCTAAACCTAGCTCTAAATCTAACCCTAACGCCAACCCTACATCTTACCCTAACCCATACCCTAATCCTAAACCATACACTAACACAAACCAGTGCCCTGAAACGTACCCCGACCCTAACTCTTTTCCATGCCCTCACCTGCACACTAAACCTAATCGTTAGGTAACCCTAACTGTAGACTTAAACGTAACCCTAACACCAACCCTACACCCTATTCTAACCCGTGACCTATATTTAACCCCTACACTAACACTAACCCATGCCCTCACACGTACTTTGACACTAAAATGTCTCCATACACTCACATGTACCATAAGCCTTAACCGTTCACTAAACCTATCCCTAACCCTAACGCCAACCCTAACCATGACCCTAACCCATACCCTAATCCTAACCATGCATTAACACTAACAGGTTTCCTAACACATAACCTGACCCAAATGCTTTTCCGTACCCTCAAATGTACCCTAAAACTTACCCGTTCACTAACCCTAAGCCTAGCCCTAACCCTAACCCTAACCCTAACCCTAACCCTAACCCTAACCCTAAAACTTACCCGTTAACTAACCGTAAGCCTAGCCCTAAACCTAAACCTAACCCCAACACCACACCTTACCCTAAACGGTACGCTAATCCTGACACGTACACTAACACTAACAGGTGTCCTAACACATACCCTGACTCTAAATGTTTTCCGTACCCTCACCTGTACCCTAAACCTTACTGCTTCACTAACCGTAAACCTAGCCCTAAACATAACGCTAACACCAACCCTACACCATACCCTAACCCGTACACTAATCTTGACCCGTACACCAAAATTATGCAATGCCATCACAGGTACTTTGACACTAACACGTTTCCGTACACTCATGTACCATAAAACTTACCTGTTCGCTAACTCTAAACCTAGCCCTAATCTTAACCCTAACGCCAACCCTACACATTACCCTAACCCGTACCCTAATCCTAACCCATACACTAACACTACATGTGCCCTAACAGGTACCCTGACAGTAACAGTTTTCCGTACACTCACCCGTACCCTAAACCATACCGTTTGCTATCCTTAACCCTAGACCTAAACGTAAACCTAACCCCATCCCTAAAACTTACCCTAACGCGTACCCAATCCTAACCAGTACACTAACACTAATCCGTGCCTTAACACTTACCCTGACCCTAACACTTTTCCATACCCACACCTGAACCCTAAACCTTACCATTCACTAACCCTAACCCTAGGTCTAAACCTAACCCTAAACCCAACCCCAACCCTACACCTAACCCTAACATGTACCCTAATCCTAATCCTTAAACTAACACTAACCTGTGCCCTAACACGAACCGTGACCCTAACGCGTTTCCATACGCTCCCCTGTACTCTAATGTTACCTATTCGCTAACCCTCACACTAGCCCTAAACCTAAACCTAACCCCAACCCTAAACCTTACCCTAACCCATACCCTAATCATAACCCATACACTAACACTAACTCGTGCCCTAACACCTACCCTAACCCTACACCTACCCCTAACCCTAACACTAACGCTAACACTAACCCTAAACCTTACCATTTGTTAACCATAACCCTAGCCCCAAACCTAAACCTAACTACAACCCTACTCCTTACCCTAACACGTACACTAATCTTAACCCCTACACTAACACTAACTAAATACCACACACGTACTTTGACAATAAAACATTTCCGTATGCTCAGCTGTAACCTAAACCTTACCCGTTCACTAAACTTAACCCTACCCCTAACACTAACCATAACGCCAACCCTACCAATTACCCTAACCCGTACCCTAATCCTAACCTGTAAACACACACTAACCCCAGCCCTAACAGGTACCCTGACCCTAACACTTTTCCGTAACCTCACCTGTACCCTACACCTTACCGTTCGCTAACCCTAACCCTAGCCCTAAACCTAGACCAAACCCCAACCGTACACCTTACCCTAACCCGTATGCTAATCCTAAGCCATACACTGACACTGACACGTGTCCTAACACACACACTAACCCTAACACTTTTCTGTACCATCACCTGTGCCCTAAACCTGACATTTCGCTAACCCTAACTCTAGCCATAAAGCTAACCCTAACCCCAACCGTAAACCTTACCCAAACCGTACCCTAATCCTAACCAGTATACTAATACTAAGCCATGTCCTGACACGTTCCCTGAGCCTAACACTTTTCCATACCCTCACCTGTACCCTAAACCTTACCCATTCGCTAACCCTAACCCTAGCCCTAGCCCTAGCCCTAACCTTAATCCCAACCCTACCCGTTACCCTAAACCGTACCCTAATCCTAACCCATACACTAACATTAACCCATGCCCTAACACGTACCCTGACCCTAACACTTTTCCGTATCCTCTCCTGTACCCTAAATCTTACCGTTCGCTAACCCTAACCCTAGCCCTAAACATAACTCTAACACCAACCTCACAGTATACCCTAACCCGTACACTAAACTTAACCCGTACAAAAAAACTAACCCATGCCCTCACATGTACTTTGACAGTAACACGTTTCTGTACGCTCCCGTGTACCGTAAAACTTACCCATTCGCTAACCTTAACCCTAGCCCTAACCCTAACCATAACACCAGCCCTACCCATTTACCTAACCTGTACCCTAATCCTTACCCGTACACTAACATTAATCCATGCCCTAAGACGTACCCTGACCCTAATACTTTTCCATACCCACTGCTGTACCCTAAATCTTACCATTCGCTAACCCTAACCCTATGTCTAAATCTAACCCTAACCCCAAACCTACACCTAACCCTAGCACGTACCCTAATCCGAATCCGTACACTAACACTAACCTGTGCCCTAACATGAACCCTGCCCCTAACTCGTTTCCATAAGCTCACCTGTATCCTAAATGTTACCTATTCGCTAACCCTAACCCCAACCCTACACCTAAACATAACCCCTACCCTACACCTTTCCCTAACCTATACCCTAATCCTAACCCGTACACTAACAATACCCTGTGGCCTAACACGTACCCCGAACCTAACACTTTTCCGTATCCTCTCCATTACCCTAAATCTTACCGTTCGCTAAACATAGCCCTTTCCCTAAACATAACGCTAACACCAACCTTAAACCATACCCTAACCCATACACTAATCTTACCCCGTACACCAAAATTAAGAAATGCCCTCACATGTACTTTGACACTAACACGTTTCTGTATCCTCCTGTGTACCGTAAACCTTACCTGTTCGCTAACACTAACCCTAGGTCTAAGCCTAACACTATCCACAACCCTACACAAAATCCTAACCCGTACCCTAATCCTAATCCGTACAATAACACTAACCTGTGCCCTAACACCAAGCCTGACCCTAACTTGTTTCCATATGCTTACCTGCACCCTGAATATTACCTATTCGCTAACCCTAACCCTAAACCTAAACCTAACCCTAACCCCAATACTGCACCTTACCCTAATCCGTACTGTAATCCTAACCCGTACCCTAATACTAATCCGTGCCCTGACACATACATGGACCATAACACTTTTCTGTAACCTCACCTGTACCCTAAACCTTACATTTCGCCAACACTAACCCTAGCCCTAAAGCTAAATCTAACTCCAACCCTACACCTTACCCTAACACGTACACTAATCTTAACCCGTACACTAACACTGACCCATTGCCGCAAATGTATTTTGACCCTAAAACATTTCCGTACCCTCCCCTGTAACCTAAACCTTACCCGGTCGCTAACCCTAAACCTAGCTCTAAATCTAACCCTAACGCCAACCCTACATCTTACCCTAACCCATACCCTAATCCTAAACCATACACTAACACAAACCAGTGCCCTGAAACGTACCCCGACCCTAACACTTTTCCATGCCCTCACCTGCACGCTAAACCTAATCGTTAGGTAACCCTAACTGTAGACTTAAACGTAACCCTAACACCAACCCTACACCCTATTCTAACCCGTGACCTATATTTAACCCCTACACTAACACTAACCCATGCCCTCACACGTACTTTGACACTAAAATGTCTCCATACACTCACATGTACCATAAGCCTTAACCGTTCACTAAACCTATCCCTAACCCTAACGCCAACCCTAACCATGACCCTAACCCATACCCTAATCCTAACCATGCATTAACACTAACAGGTTTCCTAACACATAACCTGACCCAAATGCTTTTCCGTACCCTCAAATGTACCCTAAAACTTACCCGTTCACTAACCCTAAGCCTAGCCCTAACCCTAACCCTAACCCTAACCCTAACCCTAACCCTAAAACTTACCCGTTAACTAACCGTAAGCCTAGCCCTAAACCTAAACCTAACCCCAACACCACACCTTACCCTAAACGGTACGCTAATCCTGACATGTACACTAACACTAACAAGTGTCCTAACACATACCCTGACTCTAAATGTTTTCCGTACCCTCACCTCTACCCTAAACCTTACTGCTTCACTAACCGTAAACCTAGCCCTAAACATAACGCTAACACCAACCCTACACCATACCTTAACCCGTACACTAATCTTGACCCGTACACCAAAATTATGCAATGCCATCACAGGTACTTTGACACTAACATGTTTCCGTACACTCATGTACCATAAAACTTACCTGTTCGCTAACTCTAACCCTAGCCCTAAACTTAACCCTAACGCCAACCCTACACATTACCCTAACCCGTACCCTAATCCTAACCCATACACTAACACTACATGTGCCCTAATAGGTACCCTGACCGTAACAGTTTTCCGTACACTCACCCGTACCCTAAACCATACCGTTTGCTATCCTTAACCCTAGACCTAAACGTAAACCTAACCCCATCCCTAAAATTTACCCTAACGCGTACCCAATCCTAACCAGTACACTAACACTAATCCATGCCTTAACACTTACCCTGACCCTAACACTTTTCCATACCCACACCTGAACCCTAAACCTTACCATTCACTAACCCTAACCCTAGGTCTAAACCTAACCCTAAACCCAACCCCAACCCTACACCTAACCCTAACATGTACCCTAATCCTAATCCTTAAACTAACACTAACCTGTGCCCTAACACGAACCGTGACCCTAACGCGTTTCCATATGCTCCCCTGTACTCTAATGTTACCTATTCGCTAACCCTCACACTAGCCCTAAACCTAAACCTAACCCCCACCCTAAACCTTACCCTAACCCATACCCTAATCATAACCCATACACTAACTCTAACTCGTGCCCTAACACCTACCCTAACCCTACACCTACCCCTAACCCTAACACTAACGCTAACACTAACCCTAAACTTTACCATTTGTTAACCATAACCCTAGCCCCAAACCTAAACCTAACTACAACCCTACTCCTTACCCTAACACGTACACTAATCTTAACCCCTACACTAACACTAACTCAATACCGCACACGTACTTTGACAATAAGACATTTCCGTATGCTCAGCTGTAACCTAAACCTTACCCGTTCACTAAACTTAACCCTACCCCTAACACTAACCATAACGCCAACCCTACCAATTACCCTAACCCGTACCCTAATCCTAACCTGTAAACCCACACTAACCCCTGCCCTAACACATACCCTGATCCTAACACTTTTCCGTAACCTCACCTGTACCCTACACCTTACCGTTCGCTAACCCTAACCCTAGCCCTAAACCTAGACCAAACCCCAACCGTACACCTTACCCTAACCCGTATGCTAATCCTAAGCCATACGCTGACACTGACACGTGTCCTAACACACACACTAACCCTAACACTTTTCTATACCATCACCTGTACCCTAAACCTGACATTTCGCTAACCCTAACTCTAGCCATAAAGCTAACCCTAACCCCAACCGTAAACCTTACCCAAACCGTACCCTAATCCTAACCAGTATACTAATACTAAGCCATGTCCTGACACGTTCCCTGAGCCTAACACTTTTCCATACCCTCACCTGTACCCTAAACCTTACCCATTCGCTAACCCTAACCCTAGCCCTAGCCCTAGCCCTAACCTTAATCCCAACCCTACCCGTTACCCTAAACCGTACCCTAATCCTAACCCATACACTAACATTAACCCATGCCCTAACACGTACCCTGACCCTAACACTTTTCCGTATCCTCTCCTGTACCCTAAATCTTACCGTTCGCTAACCCTAACCCTAGCCCTAAACATAACTCTAACACCAACCTCACAGTATACCCTAACCCGTACACTAAACTTAACCCGTACAAAAAAACTAACCCATGCCCTCACATGTACTTTGACAGTAACACGTTTCTGTACGCTCCCGTGTACCGTAAAACTTACCCATTCGCTAACCCTAACCCTAGCCCTAACCCTAACCATAACATCAGCCCTACCCATTTACCTAACCTGTACCCTAATCCTTACCCGTACACTAACATTAATCCATGCCCTAAGACGTACCCTGACCCTAATACTTTTCCATACCCACTGCTGTACCCTAAATCTTACCATTCGCTAACCCTAACCCTATGTCTAAACCTAACCCTAACCCCAACCCTACACCTAACCCTAGCACGTACCCTAATCCGAATCCGTACACTAACACTAACCTGTGCCCTAACATGAACCCTGACCCTAACTCGTTTCCATAAGCTCGCCTGTACCCTAAATGTTACCTATTCGCTAACCCTAACCCCAACCCTACACCTAAACATAACCCCTACCTTACACCTTTCCCTAACCTATACCCTAATCCTAACCCGTACACTAACAATAACATGTGGCCTAACACGTACCCTGAACCTAACACTTTTCCGTATCCTCTCCATTACCCTAAATCTTACCGTTCGCTAAACATAGCCCTTTCCCTAAACATAACGCTAACACCAACCTTAAACCATACCCTAACCCATACACTAATCTTACCCCGTACACCAAAATTAAGAAATGCCCTCACATGTACTTTGACACTAACACGTTTCTGTATCCTCCTGTGTACCGTAAACCTTACCTGTTCGCTAACACTAACCCTAGGTCTAAGGCTAACACTATCCACAACCCTACACAAAATCCTAACCCGTACCCTAATCCTAATCCGTACAATAACACTAACCTGTGCCCTAACACCAAGCCTGACCCTAACTCGTTTCCTTATGCTTACCTGCACCCTGAATATTACCTATTCGCTAACCCTAACCCTAACCCTAAACCTAACCCTAACCCCAATCCTGCACCTTACCCTAATCCGTACTGTAATCCTAACCCGTACCCTAATACTAATCCGTGCCCTGACACATACATGGACCATAACACTTTTCTGTAACCTCACCTGTACCCTAAACCTTACATTTCGCCAACACTAACCCTAGCCCTAAAGCTAAATCTAACTCCAACCCTACACCTTACCCTAACACGTACACTAATATTAACCCATACACTAACACTGACCCATTCCCGCAAATGTATTTTGACCCTAATACATTTCCGTACCCTCCCCTGTAACCTAAACCTTACCCGGTCGCTAACCCTAAACCTAGCTCTAAATCTAACCCTAACGCCAACCCTACATCTTACCCTAACCCATACCCTAATCCTAAACCATACACTAACACAAACCAGTGCCCTGAAATGTACCCCGACCCTAACACTTTTCCGTGCCCTCACCTGCACGCTAAACCTAATCGTTAGGTAACCCTAACTGTAGACTTAAACGTAACCCTAACACCAACCCTACACCCTATTCTAACCCGTGACCTATATTTAACCCCTACACTAACACTAACCCATGCCCTCACACGTACTTTGACACTAAAATGTCTCCATACACTCACATGTACCATAAGCCTTAACCGTTCACTAAAAATATCCTTAACCTAACGCTAACCCTAACCATGACCCTAACCCATACCCTAATCCTAACCATGCATTAACACTAACAGGTTTCCTAACACATAACCTGACCCAAATGCTTTTCCGTACCCTCAAATGTACCCTAAAACTTACCCGTTCACTAACCCTAAGCCTAGCACTAACCCTAACCCTAACCCTAACCCTAACCCTAAAACTTACCCGTTAACTAACCGTAAGCCTAGCCCTAAACCTAAACCTAACCCCAACACCACACCTTACCCTAAACGGTACGCTAATCCTGACATGTACACTAACACTAACAAGTGTCCTAACACATACCCTGACTCTAAATGTTTTCCGTACCCTCACCTGTACCCTAAACCTTACTGCTTCACTAACCGTAAACCTAGCCCTAAACATAACGCTAACACCAACCCTACACCATACCCTAACCCGTACACTAATCTTGACCCGTATACCAAAATTATGCAATGCCATCACAGGTACTTTGACACTAACACGTTTCCGTACACTCATGTACCATAAAACTTACCTGTTCGCTAACTCTAACCCTAGCCCTAAACTTAACCCTAACGCCAACCCTACACATTACCCTAACCCGTACCCTAATCCTAACCCATACACTAACACTACATGTGCCCTAACAGGTACCCTGACCGTAACAGTTTTCCGTACACTCACCCGTACCCTAAACCATACCGTTTGCTATCCTTAACCCTAGACCTAAACGTAAACCTAACCCCATCCCTAAAACTTACCCTAACGCGTACCCAATCCTAACCAGTACACTAACACTAATCCGTGCCTTAACACTTACCCTGACCCTAACACTTTTCCATACCCACACCTGAACCCTAAACCTTACCATTCACTAACCCTAACCCTAGGTCTAAACCTAACCCTAAACCCAACCCCAACCCTACACCTAACCCTAACATGTACCCTAATCCTAATCCTTAAACTAACACTAACCTGTGCCCTAACACGAACCGTGACCCTAACGCGTTTCCATACGCTCCCCTGTACTCTAATGTTACCTATTCGCTAACCCTCACACTAGCCCTAAACCTAAACCTAACCCCAACCCTAAACCTTACCCTAACCCATACCCTAATCATAACCCATACACTAACACTAACTCGTGCCCTAACACCTACCCTAACCCTACACCTACCCCTAACCCTAACACTAACGCTAACACTAACCCTAAACTTTACCATTTGTTAACCATAACCCTAGCCCCAAACCTAAACCTAACTACAACCCTACTCCTTACCCTAACACGTACACTAATCTTAACCCCTACACTAACACTATCTCAATACCGCACACGTACTTTGACAATAAGACATTTCCGTATGCTCAGCTGTAACCTAAACCTTACCCGTTCACTAAACTTAACCCTACCCCTAACACTAACCATAACGCCAACCCTACCAATTACCCTAACCCGTACCCTAATCCTAACCTGTAAACCCACACTACCCCCAGCCCTAACACGTACCCTGACCCTAACACTTTTCCGTAACCTCACCTGTACCCTACACCTTACCGTTCGCTAACCCTAACCCTAGCCCTAAACCTAGACCAAACCCCAACCGTACACCTTACCCTAACCCGTATGCTAATCCTAAGCCATACACTGACACTGACACGTGTCCTAACACACACACTAATCCTAACACTTTTCTATACCATCACCTGTACCCTAAACCTGACATTTCGCTAACCCTAACTCTAGCCATAAAGCTAACCCTAACCCCAACCGTAAACCTTACCCAAACTGTACCCTAATCCTAACCAGTATACTAATACTAAGCCATGTCCTGACACGTTCCCTGAGCCTAACACTTTTCCATACCCTCACCTGTACGCTAAACCTTACCCATTCGCTAACCCTAACCCTAGCCCTAGCCCTAGCCCTAACCTTAATCCCAACCCTACCCGTTACCCTAAACCGTACCCTAATCCTAACCCATACACTAACATTAACCCATGCCCTAACACGTACCCTGACCCTAACACTTTTCCGTATCCTCTCCTGTACCCTAAATCTTACCGTTCGCTAACCCTAACCCTAGCCCTAAACATAACTCTAACACCAACCTCACAGTATACCCTAACCCGTACACTAAACTTAACCCGTACAAAAAAACTAACCCATGCCCTCACATGTACTTTGACAGTAACACGTTTCTGTACGCTCCCATGTACCGTAAAACTTACCCATTCGCTAACCCTAACCCTAGCCCTAACCCTAACCATAACACCAGCCCTACCCATTTACCTAACCTGTACCCTAATCCTTACCCGTACACTAACATTAATCCATGCCCTAAGACGTACCCTGACCCTAATACTTTTCCATACCCATTGCTGTACCCTAAATCTTACCATTCGCTAACCCTAACCCTATGTCTAAACCTAACCCTAACCCCAACCCTACACCTAACCCTAGCAAGTACCCTAATCCGAATCCGTACACTAACACTAACCTGTGCCCTAACATGAACCCTGACCCTAACTCGTTTCCATAACCTCGCCTGTACCCTAAATGTTACCTATTCGCTAACTCTAACCCCAACCCTACACCTAAACATAACCCCTACCCTACACCTTTCCCTAACCTATACCCTAATCCTAACCCGTACACTAACAATAACATGTGGCCTAACACGTACCCTGAACCTAACACTTTTCCGTATCCTCTCCATTACCCTAAATCTTACCATTCGCTAAACATAGCCCTTTCCCTAAACATAACGCTAACACCAACCTTAAACCATACCCTAACCCATACACTAATCTTACCCCGTACACCAAAATTAAGAAATGCCCTCACATGTACTTTGACACTAACACGTTTCTGTATCCTCCTGTGTACCGTAAACCTTACCTGTTCGCTAACACTAACCCTAGGTCTAAGCCTAACACTATCCACAACCCTACACAAAATCCTAACCCGTACCCTAATCCTAATCCATACAATAACACTAACCTGTGCGCTAACACCAAGCCTGACCCTAACTCGTTTCCATATGCTTACCTGCACCCTGAATATTACCTATTCGCTAACCCTAACCCTAACCCTAAACCTAACCCTAACCCCAATCCTGCACCTTACCCTAATCCGTACTGTAATCCTAACCCGTACCCTAATACTAATCCGTGCCCTGACACATACATGGACCATAACACTTTTCTGTAACCTCACCTGTACCCTAAACCTTACATTTCGCCAACACTAACCCTAGCCCTAAAGCTAAATCTAACTCCAACCCTACACCTTACCCTAACACGTACACTAATATTAACCCATACACTAACACTGACCCATTCCCGCAAATGTATTTGGACCCTAATACATTTCCGTACCCTCCCCTGTAACCTAAACCTTACCCGGTCGCTAACCCTAAACCTAGCTCTAAATCTAACCCTAACGCCAACCCTACATCTTACCCTAACCCATACCCTAATCCTAAACCATACACTAACACAAACCAGTGCCCTGAAACGTACCCCGACGCTAACACTTTTCCATGCCCTCACCTGCACGCTAAACCTAATCGTTAGGTAACCCTAACTGTAGACTTAAACGTAACCCTAACACCAACCCTACACCCTATTCTAACCCGTGACCTATATTTAACCCCTACACTAACACTAAACCATGCCCTCACACGTACTTTGACACTAAAATGTCTCCATACACTCACATGTACCATAAGCCTTAACCGTTCACTAAACCTATCCCTAACCCTAACGCCAACCCTAACCATGACCCTAACCCATACCCTAATCCTAACCATGCATTAACACTAACAGGTTTCCTAACACATAACCTGACCCAAATGCTTTTCCGTACCCTCAAATGTACCCTAAAACTTACCCGTTCACTAACCCTAAGCCTAGCCCTAACCCTAACCCTAACCCTAACCCTAACCCTAAACCTAACCCTAAAACTTACCCGTTAACTAACCGTAAGCCTAGCCCTAAACCTAAACCTAACCCCAACACCACACCTTACCCTAAACGGTACGCTAATCCTGACATGTACACTAACACTAACAAGTGTCCTAACACATACCCTGACTCTAAATGTTTTCCGTACCCTCACCTGTACCCTAAACCTTACTGCTTCACTAACCGTAAACCTAGCCCTAAACATAACGCTAACACCAACCCTACACCATACCCTAACCCGTACACTAATCTTGACCCGTACACCAAAATTATGCAATGCCATCACAGGTACTTTGACACTAACACGTTTCCGTACACTCATGTACCATAAAACTTACCTGTTCGCTAACTCTAACCCTAGCCCCAAACTTAACCCTAACGCCAACCCTACACATTACCCTAACCCGTACCCTAATCCTAACCCATACACTAACACTACATGTGCCCTAACAGGTACCCTGACCGTAACAGTTTTCCGTACACTCACCCGTACCCTAAACCATACCGTTTGCTATCCTTAACCCTAGACCTAAACGTAAACCTAACCCCATCCCTAAAACTTACCCTAACGCGTACCCAATCCTAACCAGTACACTAACACTAATCCGTGCCTTAACACTTACCCTGACCCTAACACTTTTCCATACCCACACATGAACCCTAAACCTTACCATTCACTAACCCTAACCCTAGGTCTAAACCTAACCCTAAACCCAACCCCAACCCTACACCTAACCCTAACATGTACCCTAATCCTAATCCTTAAACTAACACTAACCTGTGTCCTAAAACGAACCGTGACCCTAACGCGTTTCCATACGCTCCCCTGTACTCTAATGTTACCTATTCGCTAACCCTCACACTAGCCCTAAACCTAAACCTAACCCCCACCCTAAACCTTACCCTAACCCATACCCTAATCATAACCCATACACTAACTCTAACTCGTGCCCTAACACCTACCCTAACCCTACACCTACCCCTAACCCTAACACTAACGCTAACACTAACCCTAAACTTTACCATTTGTTAACCATAACCCTAGCCCCAAACCTAAACCTAACTACAACCCTACACCTTACCCTAACACGTACACTAATCTTAACCCCTTCACTAACACTAACTCAATACCGCACACGTACTTTGACAATAAGACATTTCCGTATGCTCAGCTGTAACCTAAACCTTACCCGTTCACTAAACTTAACCCTACCCCTAACACTAACCATAACGCCAACCCTACCAATTACCCTAACCCGTACCCTAATCCTAAACTGTAAACCCACACTAACCCCTGCCCTAACACGTACCCTGACCCTAACACTTTTCCGTAACCTCACCTGTACCCTACACCTTACCGTTCGCTAACCCTAACCCTAGCCCTAAACCTAGACCAAACCCCAACCGTACACCTTACCCTAACCCGTATGCTAATCCTAAGCCATACACTGACACTGACACGTGTCCTAACACACACACTAACCCTAACACTTTTCTGTACCATCACCTGTACCCTAAACCTGACATTTCGCTAACCCTAACTCTAGCCATAAAGCGAACCCTAACCCCAACCGTAAACCTTACCCAAACCGTACCCTAATCCTAACCAGTATACTAATACTAAGCCATGTCCTGACACGTTCCCTGAGCCTAACACTTTTCCATACCCTCACCTGTACCCTAAACCTTACCCATTCGCTAACCCTAACCCTAGCCCTAGCCCTAGCCCTAACCTTAATCCCAACCCGACCCGTTACCCTATACCGTACCCTAATCCTAACCCATACACTAACATTAACCCATGCCCTAACACGTACCCTGACCCTAACACTTTTCCGTATCCTCTCCTGTACCCTAAATCTTACCGTTCGCTAACCCTAACCCTAGCCCTAAACATAACTCTAACACCAACCTCACAGTATACCCTAACCCGTACACTAAACTTAACCCGTACAAAAAAACTAACCCATGCCCTCACATGTACTTTGACAGTAACACGTTTCTGTACGCTCCCATGTACCGTAAAACTTACCCATTCACTAACCCTAACCCTAGCCCTAACCCTAACCATAACACCAGCCCTACCCATTTACCTAACCTGTACCCTAATCCTTACCCGTACACTAACATTAATCCATGCCCTAAGACGTACCCTGACCCTAATACTTTTCCATACCCACTGCTGTACCCTAAATCTTACCATTCGCTAACCCTAACCCTATGTCTAAACCTAACCCTAACCCCAACCCTACACCTAACCCTAGCACGTACCCTAATCCGATTCCGTACACTAACACTAACCTGTGCCCTAACATGAACCCTGACCCTAACTCGTTTCCATAAGCTCGCCTGTACCCTAAATGTTACCTATTCGCTAACCCTAACCCCAACCCTACACCTAAACATAACCCCTACCCTACACCTTTCCCTAACCTATACCCTAATCCTAACCCGTACACTAACAACAACATGTGGCCTAACACGTACCCTGAACCTAACACTTTTCCGTATCCTCTCCATTACCCTAAATCTTACCGTTCGCTAAACATAGCCCTTTCCCTAAACATAACGCTAACACCAACCTTAAACCATTCCCTAACCCATACCCTAATCTTACCCCGTACACCAAAATTAAGAAATGCCCTCACATGTACTTTGACACTAACACGTTTCTGTATCCTCCTGTGTACCGTAAACCTTACCTGTTCGCTAACACTAACCCTAGGTCTAAGCCTAACACTATCCACAACCCTACACAAAATCCTAATACGTACCCTAATCCTAATCCGTACAATAACACTAACCTGTGCCCTAACACCAAGCCTGACCCTAACTCGTTTCCATATGCTTACCTGCACCCTGAATATTACCTATTCGCTAACCCTAACCCTAACCCTAAACCTAACCCTAACCCCAATCCTGCACCTTACCCTAATCCGTACTGTAATCCTAACCCGTACCCTAATACTAATCCGTGCCCTGACACATACATGGACCATAACAGTTTTCTGTAACCTCACCTGTACCCTAAACCTTACATTTCGCCAACACTAACCCTAGCCCTAAAGCTAAATCTAACTCCAACCCTACACCTTACCCTAACACGTACACTAATCTTAACCCGTACACTAACACTGATCCATTGCCGCAAATGTATTTTGACCCTAAAACATTTCCGTACCCTCCCCTGTAACCTAAACCTTACCCGGTCGCTAACCCTAAACCTAGCTCTAAATCTAACCCTAACGCCAACCCTACATCTTACCCTAACCCATACCCTAATCCTAAACCATACACTAACACAAACCAGTGCCCTGAAACGTACCCCGACGCTAACACTTTTCCATGCCCTCACCTGCACGCTAAACCTAATCGTTAGGTAACCCTAACTGTAGACTTAAACGTAACCCTAACACCAACCCTACACCCTATTCTAACCCGTGACCTATATTTAACCCCTACACTAACACTAACCCATGCCCTCACACGTACTTTGACACTAAAATGTCTCCATACACTCACATGTACCATAAGCCTTAACCGTTCACTAAACCTATCCCTAACCCTAACGCCAACCCTAACCATGACCCTAACCCATACCCTAATCCTAACCATGCATTAACACTAACAGGTTTCCTAACACATAACCTGACCCAAATGCTTTTCCGTACCCTCAAATGTACCCTAAAACTTACCCGTTCACTAACCCTAAGCCTAGCCCTAACCCTAACCCTAACCCTAACCCTAACCCTAAAACTTACCCGTTAACTAACCGTAAGCCTAGCCCTAAACCTAAACCTAACCCCAACACCACACCTTACCCTAAACGGTACGCTAATCCTGACATGTACACTAACACTAACAAGTGTCCTAACACATACCCTGACTCTAAATGTTTTCCGTACCCTCACCTGTACCCTAAACCTTACTGCTTCACTAACCGTAAACCTAGCCCTAAACATAACGCTAACACCAACCCTACACCATACCCTAACCCGTACACTAATCTTGACCCGTACACCAAAATTATGCAATGCCATCATAGGTACTTTGACACTAACACTTTTCCATACACTCATGTACCATAAAACTTACCTGTTCGCTAACTCTAACCCTAGCCCCAAACTTAACCCTAACGCCAACCCTACACATTACCCTAACCCGTACCCTAATCCTAACCCATACACTAATACTACATGTGCCCTAACAGGTACCCTGACCGTAACAGTTTTCCGTACACTCACCCGTACCCTAAACCATACCGTTTGCTATCCTTAACCCTAGAACTAAACGTAAACCTAACCCCATCCCTAAAACTTACCCTAACGCGTACCCAATCCTAACCAGTACACTAACACTAATCCGTGCCTTAACACTTACCCTGACCCTAACACTTTTCCATACCCACACCTGAACCCTAAACCTTACCATTCACTAACCCTAACCCTAGGTCTAAACCTAACCCTAAACCCAACCCCAACCCTACACCTAACCCTAACATGTACCCTAATCCTAATCCTTAAACTAACACTAACCTGTGCCCTAACACGAACCGTGACCCTAACGCGTTTCCATACGCTCCCCTGTACTCTAATGTTACCTATTCGCTAACCTCACACTAGCCCTAAACCTAAACCTAACCCCAACCCTAAACCTTACCCTAACCCATACCCTAATCATAACCCATACACTAACACTAACTCGTGCCCTAACACCTACCCTAACCCTACACCTACCCCTAACCCTAACACTAACGCTAACACTAACCCTAAACTTTACCATTTGTTAACCATAACCCTAGCCCCAAACCTAAACCTAACTACAACCCTACTCCTTACCCTAACACGTACACTAATCTTAACCCCTACATTAACACTAACTCAGTACCGCACACGTACTTTGACAATAAGACATTTCCGTATGCTCAGCTGTAACCTAAACCTTACCCGTTCACTAAACTTAACCCTACCCCTAACACTAACCATAACGCCAACCCTACCAATTACCCTAACCCGTACCCTAATCCTAACCTGTAAACCCACACTAACCCCAGCCCTAACACGTACCCTGACCCTAACACTTTTCCGTAACCTCACCTGTACCCTACACCTTACCGTTCTCTAACCCTAACCCTAGCCCTAAACCTAGACCAAAACCCAACCGTACACCTTACCCTAACCCGTATGCTAATCCTAAGCCATACACTGACACTGACACGTGTCCTAACACACACACTAACCCTAACACTTTTCTGTACCATCATCTGTACCCTAAACCTGACATTTCGCTAACCCTAACTCTAGCCATAAAGCTAACCCTAACCCCAACCGTAAACCTTACCCAAACCGTACCCTAATCCTAACCAGTATACTAATACTAAGCCATGTCCTGACACGTTCCCTGAGCCTAACACTTTTCCATACCCTCACCTGTACCCTAAACCTTACCCATTCGCTAACCCTAACCCTAGCCCTAGCCCTAGCCCTAACCTTAATCCCAACCCGACCCGTTACCCTAAACCGTACCCTAATCCTAACCCATACACTAACATTAACCCATGCCCTAACACGTACCCTGACCCTAACACTTTTCCGTATCCTCTCCTGTACCCTAAATCTTACCGTTCGCTAACCCTAACCCTAGCCCTAAACATAACTCTAACACCAACCTCACAGTATACCCTAACCAGTACACTAAACTTAACCCGTACAAAAAAACTAACCCATGCCCTCACATGTACTTTGACAGTAACACGTTTCTGTATGCTCCCATGTACCGTAAAACTTACCCATTCGCTAACCCTAACCCTAGCCCTAACCCTAACCATAACACCAGACCTACCCATTTACCTAACCTGTACCCTAATCCTTACCCGTACACTAACATTAATCCATGCCCTACGACGTACCCTGACCCTAATACTTTTCCATACCCACTGCTGTACCCTAAATCTTACCATTCGCTAACCCTAACCCTATGTCTAAACCTAACCCTAACCCCAACCCTACACGTAACCCTAGCACGTACCCTAATCCGAATCCGTACACTAACACTAACCTGTGCCCTAACATGAACCCTGACCCTAACTCGTTTCCATAAGCTCGCCTGTACCCTAAATGTTACCTATTCGCTAACCCTAACCCCAACCCTACACCTAAACATAACCCCTACCCTACACCTTTCCCTAACCTATACCCTAATCCTAACCCGTACACTAACAACAACATGTGGCCTAACACGTACCCTGAACCTAACACTTTTCCGTATCCTCTCCATTACCCTAAATCTTACCGTTCGCTAAACATAGCCCTTTCCCTAAACATAAAGCTAACACCAACCTTAAACCATACCCTAACCCATACACTAATCTTACCCCGTACACCAAAATTAAGAAATGCCCTCACATGTACTTTGACACTAACACGTTTCTGTATCCTCCTGTGTACCGTAAACCTTACCTGTTCGCTAACACTAACCCTAGGACTAAGCCTAACACTATCCACAACCCTACACAAAATCCTAACACGTACCCTAATCCTAATCCGTACAATAACACTAACCTGTGCCCTAACACCAAGCCTGACCCTAACTCGTTTCCATATGCTTACCTGCACCCTGAATATTACCTATTCGCTAACCCTAACCCTAACCCTAAACCTAACCCTAACCCCAATCCTGCACCTTACCCTAATCCGTACTGTAATCCTAACCTGTACCCTAATACTAATCCGTGCCCTGACACATACATGGACCATAACACTTTTCTGTAACCTCACCTGTACCCTAAACCTTACATTTCGCCAACACTAACCCTAGCCCTAAAGCTAAATCTAACTCCAACCCTACACCTTACCCTAACACGTACACTAATCTTAACCCGTACACTAACACTGATCCATTGCCGCAAATGTATTTTGACCCTAAAACATTTCCGTACCCTCCCCTGTAACCTAAACCTTACCCGGTCGCTAACCCTAAACCTAGCTCTAAATCTAACCCTAACGCCAACCCTACATCTTACCCTAACCCATACCCTAATCCTAAACCATACACTAACACAAACCAGTGCCCTGAAACGTACCCCGACCCTAACACTTTTCCATGCCCTCACCTGCACGCTAAACCTAATCGTTAGGTAACCCTAACTGTAGACTTAAACGTAACCCTAACACCAACCCTACACCCTATTCTAACCCGTGACCTATATTTAACCCCTACACTAACACTAACCCATGCCCTCACACGTACTTTGACACTAAAATGTCTCCATACACTCACATGTACCATAAGCCTTAACCGTTCACTAAACCTATCCCTAACCCTAACGCCAACCCTAACCATGACCCTAACCCATACCCTAATCCTAACCATGCATTAACACTAACAGGTTTCCTAACACATAACCTGACCCAAATGCTTTTCCGTACCCTCAAATGTACCCTAAAACTTACCCGTTCACTAACCCTAAGCCTAGCCCTAACCCTAACCCTAACCCTAACCCTAACCCTAAAACTTACCCGTTAACTAACCGTAAGCCTAGCCCTAAACCTAAACCTAACCCCAACACTACACCTTACCCTAAACGGTACGCTAATCCTGACATGTACACTAACACTAACAAGTGTCCTAACACATACCCTGACTCTAAATGTTTTCCGTACCCTCACCTGTACCCTAAACCTTACTGCTTCACTAACCGTAAACCTAGCCCTAAACATAACGCTAACACCAACCCTACACCATACCCTAACCCGTACACTAATCTTGACCCGTACACCAAAATTATGCAATGCCATCATAGGTACTTTGACACTAACACGTTTCCATACACTCATGTACCATAAAACTTACCTGTTCGCTAACTCTAACCCTAGCCCCAAACTTAACCCTAACGCCAACCCTACACATTACCCTAACCCGTACCCTAATCCTAACCCATACACTAACACTACATGTGCCCTAACAGGTACCCTGACCGTAACAGTTTTCCGTACACTCACCCGTACCCTAAACCATACCGTTTGCTATCCTTAACCCTAGACCTAAACGTAAACCTAACCCCATCCCTAAAACTTACCCTAACGCGTACCCAATCCTAACCAGTACACTAACACTAATCCGTGCCTTAACACTTACCCTGACCCTAACACTTTTCCATACCCACACCTGAACCCTAAACCTTACCATTCACTAACCCTAACCCTAGGTCTAAACCTAACCCTAAACCCAACCCCAACCCTACACCTAACCCTAACATGTACCCTAATCCTAATCCTTAAACTAACACTAACCTGTGCCCTAAAACGAACCGTGACCCTAACGCGTTTCCATACGCTCCCCTGTACTCTAATGTTACCTATTCGCTAACCCTCACACTAGCCCTAAACCTAAACCTAACCCCCACCCTAAACCTTACCCTAACCCATACCCTAATCATAACCCATACACTAACTCTAACTCGTGCCCTAACACCTACCCTAACCCTACACCTACCCCTAACCCTAACACTAACGCTAACACTAACCCTAAACTTTACCATTTGTTAACCATAACCCTAGCCCCAAACCTAAACCTAACTACAACCCTACTCCTTACCCTAACACGTACACTAATCTTAACCCCTACACTAACACTAACTCAATACCGCACACGTACTTTGACAATAAGACATTTCCGTATGCTCAGCTGTAACCTAAACCTTACCCGTTCACTAAACTTAACCCTACCCCTAACACTAACCATAACGCCAACCCTACCAATTACCCTAACCCGTACCCTAATCCTAACCTGTAAACCCACACTAACCCCTGCCCTAACACGTACCCTGACCCTAACACTTTTCCGTAACTTCACCTGTACCCTACACCTTACCGTTCGCTAACCCTAACCCTAGCCCTAAACCTAGACCAAACCCCAACCGTACACCTTACCCTAACCCGTATGCTAATCCTAAGCCATACACTGACACTGAGACGTGTCCTAACACACACACTAACCCTAACACTTTTCTGTACCATCACCTGTACCCTAAACCTGACATTTCGCTAACCCTAACTCTAGCCATAAAGCTAACCCTAACCCCAACCGTAAACCTTACCCAAACCGTACCCTAATCCTAACCAGTATACTAATACTAAGCCATGTCCTGACACGTTCCCTGAGCCTAACACTTTTCCATACCCTCACCTGTACCCTAAACCTTACCCATTCGCTAACCCTAACCCTAGCCCTAGCCCTAGCCCTAACCTTAATCCCAACCCTACCCGTTACCCTAAACCGTACCCTAATCCTAACCCATACACTAACATTAACCCATGCCCTAACACGTACGCTGACCCTAACACTTTTCCGTATCCTCTCCTGTACCCTAAATCTTACCGTTCGCTAACCCTAACCCTAGCCCTAAACATAACTCTAACACCAACCTCACAGTATACCCTAACCAGTACACTAAAATTAACCCGTACAAAAAAACTAACCCATGCCCTCACATGTACTTTGACAGTAACACGTTTCTGTACGCTCCCATGTACCCTAAAACTTACCCATTCGCTAACCCTAACCCTAGCCCTAACCCTAACCATAACACCAGCCCTACCCATTTACCTAACCTGTACCCTAATCCTTACCCGTACACTAACATTAATCCATGCCCTAAGACGTACACTGACCCTAATACTTTTCCATACCCACTGCTGTACCCTAAATCTTACCATTCGCTAACCCTAACCCTATGTCTAAACCTAACCCTAACCCCAACCCTACACCTAACCCTAGCACGTACCCTAATCCGAATCCGTACACTAACACTAACCTGTGCCCTAACATGAACCCTGACCCTAACTCGTTTCCATAAGCTCGCCTGTACCCTAAATGTTACCTATTCGCTAACCCTAACCCCAACCCTACACCTAAACATAACCCCTACCCTACACCTTTCCCTAACCTATACCCTAATCCTAACCCGTACACTAAATATAACATGTGGCCTAACACGTACCCTGAACCTAACACTTTTCCGTATCCTCTCCATTACCCTAAATCTTACCGTTCGCTAAACATAGCCCTTTCCCTAAACATAATGCTAACACCAACCTTAAACCATACCCTAACCCATACACTAATCTTACCCCGTACACCAAAATTAAGAAATGCCCTCACATGTACTTTGACACTAACACGTTTCTGTATCCTCCTGTGTACCGTAAACCTTACCTGTTCGCTAACACTAACCCTAGGTCTAAGCCTAACACTATCCACAACCCTACACAAAATCCTAACACGTACCCTAATCCTAATCCGTACAATAACACTAACCTGTGCCCTAACACCAAGCCTGACCCTAACTCGTTTCCATATGCTTACCTGCACCCTGAATATTACCTATTCGCTAACCCTAACCCTAACCCTAAACCTAACCCTAACCCCAATCCTGCACCTTACCCTAATCCGTACTGTAATCCTAACCCGTACCCTAATACTAATCCGTGCCCTGACACATACATGGACCATAACACTTTTCTGTAACCTCACCTGTACCCTAAACCTTACATTTCGCCAACACTAACCCTAGCCCTAAAGCTAAATCTAACTCCAACCCTACACCTTACCCTAACACGTACACTAATCTTAACCCGTACACTAACACTGATCCATTGCCGCAAATGTATTTTGACCCTAAAACATTTCCGTACCCTCCCCTGTAACCTAAACCTTACCCGGTCGCTAACCCTAAACCTAGCTCTAAATCTAACCCTAACGCGAACCCTACATCTTACCCTAACCCATACCCTAATCCTAAACCATACACTAACACAAACCAGTGCCCTGAAACGTACCCCGACCCTAACACTTTTCCATGCCCTCACCTGCACGCTAAACCTAATCGTTAGGTAACCCTAACTGTAGACTTAAACGTAACCCTAACACCAACCCTACACCCTATTCTAACCCGTGACCTATATTTAACCCCTACACTAACACTAACCCATGCCCTCACACGTACTTTGACACTAAAATGTCTCCATACACTCACATGTACCATAAGCCTTAACCGTTCACTAAACCTATCCCTAAACCTAACGCCAACCCTAACCATGACCCTAACCCATACCCTAATCCTAACCATGCATTAACACTAACAGGTTGCCTAACACATAACCTGACCCAAATGCTTTTCCGTACCCTCAAATGTACCCTAAAACTTACCCGTTCACTAACCCTAAGCCTAGCCCTAACCCCAACCCTAACCCTAACCCTAACCCTAACCCTAACCCTAAAACTTACCCGTTAACTAACCGTAAGCCTAGCCCTAAACCTAAACCTAACCCCAACACCACACCTTACCCTAAACGGTACGCTAATCCTGACATGTACACTAACACTAACAAGTGTCCTAACACATACCCTGACTCTAAATGTTTTCCGTACCCTCACCTGTACCCTAAACCTTACTGCTTCACTAACCGTAAACCTAGCCCTAAACATAACGCTAACACCAACCCTACACCATACCCTAACCCGTACACTAATCTTGACCCGTACACCAAAATTATGCAATGCCATCATAGGTACTTTGACACTAACACGTTTCCGTACACTCATGTACCATAAAACTTACCTGTTCGCTAACTCTAACCCTAGCCCCAAACTTAACCCTAACGCCAACCCTACACATTACCCTAACCCGTACCCTAATCCTAACCCATACACTAATACTACATGTGCCCTAACAGGTACCCTGACCATAACAGTTTTCCGTACACTCACCCGTACCCTAAACCATACCGTTTGCTATCCTTAACCCTAGAACTAAACGTAAACCTAACCCCATCCCTAAAACTTACCCTAACGCGTACCCAATCCTAACCAGTACACTAACACTAATCCGTGCCTTAACACTTACCCTGACCCTAACACTTTTCCATACCCACACCTGAACCCTAAACCTTACCATTCACTAACCCTAACCCTAGGTCTAAACCTAACCCTAAACCCAACCCCAACCCTACACCTAACCCTAACATGTACCCTAATCCTAATCCTTAAACTAACACTAACCTGTGCCCTAACACGAACCGTGACCCTAACGCGTTTCCATACGCTCCCCTGTACTCTAATGTTACCTATTCGCTAACCCTCACACTAGCCCTAAACCTAAACCTAACCCCAACCCTAAACCTTACCCTAACCCATACCCTAATCATAACCCATACACTAACACTAACTCGTGCCCTAACACCTACCCTAACCCTACACCTACCCCTAACCCTAACACTAACGCTAACACTAACCCTAAACTTTACCATTTGTTAACCATAACCCTCGCCCCAAACCTAAACCTAACTACAACCCTACTCCTTACCCTAACACGTACACTAATCTTAACCCCTACACTAACACTAACTCAATACCGCACACGTACTTTGACAATAAGACATTTCCGTATGCTCAGCTGTAACCTAAACCTTACCCGTTCACTAAACTTAACCCTACCCCTAACACTAACCATAACGCCAACCCTACCAATTACCCTAACCCGTACCCTAATTCTAACCTGTAAACCCACACTAACCCCAGCCCTAACACGTACCCTGACCCTAACACTTTTCCGTAACCTCACCTGTACCCTACACCTTACCGTTCTCTAACCCTAACCCTAGCCCTAAACCTAGACCAAAACCCAACCGTACACCTTACCCTAACCCGTATGCTAATCCTAAGCCATACACTGACACTGACACGTGTCCTAACACACACACTAACCCTAACACTTTTCTGTACCATCACCTGTACCCTAAACCTGACATTTCGCTAACCCTAACTCTAGCCATAAAGCTAACCCTAACCCCAACCGTAAACCTTACCCAAACCGTACCCTAATCCTAACCAGTATACTAATACTAAGCCATGTCCTGACACGTTCCCTGAGCCTAACACTTTTCCATACCCTCACCTGTACCCTAAACCTTACCCATTCGCTAACCCTAACCCTAGCCCTAGCCCTAGCCCTAACCTTAATCCCAACCCTACCCGTTACCCTAAACCGTACCCTAATCCTAACCCATACACTAACATTAACCCATGCCCTAACACGTACCCTGACCCTAACACTTTTCCGTATCCTCTCCTGTACCCTAAATCTTACCGTTCGCTAACCCTAACCCTAGCCCTAAACATAACTCTAACACCAACCTCACAGTATACCCTAACCCGTACACTAAACTTAACCCGTACAAAAAAACTAACCCATGCCCTCACATGTACTTTGACAGTAACACGTTTCTGTACGCTCCCATGTACCGTAAAACTTACCCATTCGCTAACCCTAACCCTAGCCCTAACCCTAACCATAACACCAGCCCTACCCATTTACCTAACCTGTACCCTAATCCTTACCCGTACACTAACATTAATCCATGCCCTACGACGTACCCTGACCCTAATACTTTTCCATACCCACTGCTGTACCCTAAATCTTACCATTCGCTAACCCTAACCCTATGTCTAAACCTAACCCTAACCCCAACCCTACACCTAACCCTAGCACGTACCCTAATCCGAATCCGTACACTAACACTAACCTGTGCCCTAACATGAACCCTGACCCTAACTCGTTTCCATAAGCTCACCTGTACCCTAAATGTTACCTATTCGCTAACCCTAACCCCAACCCTACACCTAAACATAACCCCTACCCTACACCTTTCCCTAACCTATACCCTAATCCTAACCCGTACACTAACAATAACATGTGGCCTAACACGTACCCTGAACCTAACACTTTTCCGTATCCTCTCCATTACCCTAAATCTTACCGTTCGCTAAACATAGCCCTTTCCCTAAACATAACGCTAACACCAACCTTAAACCATACCCTAACCCATACACTAATCTTACCCCGTACACCAAAATTAAGAAATGCCCTCACATGTACTTTGACACTAACACGTTTCTGTATCCTCCTGTGTACCGTAAACCTTACCTGTTCGCTAACACTAACCCTAGGTCTAAGCCTAACACTATCCACAACCCTACACAAAATCCTAACACGTACCCTAATCCTAATCCATACAATAACACTAACCTGTGCCCTAACACCAAGCCTGACCCTAACTCGTTTCCATATGCTTACCTGCACCCTGAATATTACCTATTCGCTAACCCTAACCCTAACCCTAAACCTAACCCTAACCCCAATCCTGCACCTTACCCTAATCCGTACTGTAATCCTAACCCGTACCCTAATACTAATCCGTGCCCTGACACATACATGGACCATAACACTTTTCTGTAACCTCACCTGTACCCTAAACCTTACATTTCGCCAACACTAACCCTAACCCTAAAGCTAAATCTAACTCCAACCCTACACCTTACCCTAACACGTACACTAATCAACCCGTACACTAACACTGATCCATTGCCGCAAATGTATTTTGACCCTAAAACATTTCCGTACCCTCCCCTGTAACCTAAACCTTACCCGGTCGCTAACCCTAAACCTAGCTCTAAATCTAACCCTAACGCCAACCCTACATCTTACCCTAAACCATACACTAACACAAACCAGTGCCCTGAAACGTACCCCGACCCTAACACTTTTCCATGCCCTCACCTGCACGCTAAACCTAATCGTTAGGTAACCCTAACTGTAGACTTAAACGTAACCCTAACACCAACCCTACACCCTATTCTAACCCGTGACCTATATTTAACCCCTACACTAACACTAACCCATGCCCTCACACGTACTTTGACACTAAAATGTCTCCATACACTCACATGTACCATAAGCCTTAACCATTCACTAAACCTATCCCTAACCCTAACGCCAACCCTAACCATGACCCTAACCCATACCCTAATCCTAACCATGCATTAACACTAACAGGTTTCCTAACACATAACCTGACCCAAATGCTTTTCCGTACCCTCAAATGTACCCTAATACTTACCCGTTCACTAACCCTAAGCCTAGCCCTAACCCTAACCCTAACCCTAACCCTAACCCTAACCCTAAAACTTACCCGTTAACTAACCGTAAGCCTAGCCCTAAACCTAAACATAACCCCAACACCACACCTTACCCTAAACGGTACGCTAATCCTGACATGTACACTAACACTAACAAGTGTCCTAACACATACCCTGACTCTAAATGTTTTCCGTACCCTCACCTGTACCCTAAACCTTACTGCTTCACTAACCGTAAACCTAGCCCTAAACATAACGCTAACACCAACCCTACACCATACCCTAACCCGTACACTAATCTTGACCCGTACACCAAAATTATGCAATGCCATCACAGGTACTTTGACACTAACACGTTTCCGTACACTCATGTACCATAAAACTTACCTGTTCGCTAACTCTAACCCTAGCCCCAAACTTAACCCTAACGCCAACCCTACACATTACCCTAACCCGTACCCTAATCCTAACCCATACACTAACACTACATGTGCCCTAACAGGTACCCTGACCGTAACAGTTTTCCGTACACTCACCCGTACCCTAAACCATACCGTTTGCTATCCTTAACCCTAGACCTAAACGTAAACCTAACCCCATCCCTAAAACTTACCCTAACACGTACCCAATCCTAACCAGTACACTAACACTAATCCGTGCCTTAACACTTACCCTGACCCTAACACTTTTCCATACCCACGCCTGAACCCTAAACCTTACCATTCACTAACCCTAACCCTAGGTCTAAACCTAACCCTAAACCCAACCCCAACCCTACACCTAACCCTAACATGTACCCTAATCCTAATCCTTAAACTAACACTAACCTGTGCCCTAAAATGAACCGTGACCCTAACGCGTTTCCATACGCTCCCCTGTACTCTAATGTTACCTATTCGCTAACCCTCACACTAGCCCTAAACCTAAACCTAACCCCCACCCTAAACCTTACCCTAACCCATACCCTAATCATAACCCATACACTAACTCTAACTCGTGCCCTAACACCTACCCTAACCCTACACCTACCCCTAACCCTAACACTAACGCTAACACTAACCCTAAACTTTACCATTTGTTAACCATAACCCTAGCCCCAAACCTAAACCTAACTACAACCCTACTCCTTACCCTAACACGTACACTAATCTTAACCCCTACACTAACACTAACTCAATACCGCACACGTACTTTGACAATAAGACATTTCCGTATGCTCAGCTGTAACCTAAACCTTACCCGTTCACTAAACTTAACCCTACCCCTAACACTAACCATAACGCCAACCCTACCAATTACCCTAACCCGTACCCTAATCCTAACCTGTAAACCAACACTAACCCCTGCCCTAACACGTACCCTGACCCTAACACTTTTCCGTAACCTCACCTGTACCCTACACCTTACCGTTCGCTAACCCTAACCCTAGCCCTAAACCTAGACCAAACCCCAACCGTACACCTTACCCTAACCCGTATGCTAATCCTAAGCCATACACTGACACTGACACGTGTCCTAACACACACACTAACCCTAACACTTTTCTGTACCATCACCTGTACCCTAAACCTGACATTTCGCTAACCCTAACTCTAGCCATAAAGCTAACCCTAACCCCAACCGTAAACCTTACCCAAACCGTACCCTAATCCTAACCAGTATACTCATACTAAGCCATGTCCTGACACGTTCCCTGAGCCTAACACTTTTCCATACCCTCACCTGTACCCTAAACCTTACCCATTCGCTAACCCTAACCCTAGCCCTAGCCCTAGCCCTAACCTTAATCCCAACCCTACCCGTTACCCTAAACCGTACCCTAATCCTAACCCATACACTAACATTAACCCATGCCCTAACACGTACCCTGACCCTAACACTTTTCCGTATCCTCTCCTGTACCCTAAATCTTACCGTTCGCTAACCCTAACCCTAGCCCTAAACATAACTCTAACACCTACCTCACAGTATACCCTAACCAGTACACTAAACTTAACCCGTACAAAAAAACTAACCCATGCCCTCACATGTACTTTGACAGTAACACGTTTCTGTACGCTCCCATGTACTGTAAAACTTACCCATTCGCTAACCCTAACCCTAGCCCTAACCCTAACCATAACACCAGCCCTACCCATTTACCTAACCTGTACCCTAATCCTTACCCGTACACTAACATTAATCCATGCCCTAAGACGTACCCTGACCCTAATACTTTTCCATACCCACTGCTGTACCCTAAATCTTACCATTCGCTAACCCTAACCCTATGTCTAAACCTAACCCTAACCCCAACCCTACACCTAACCCTAGCACGTACCCTAATCCGAATCCGTACACTAACACTAACCTCTGCCCTAACATGAACCCTGACCCTAACTCGTTTCCATAAGCTCGCCTGTACCCTAAATGTTACCTATTCGCTAACCCTAACCCCAACCCTACACCTAAACATAACCCCTACCCTACACCTTTCCCTAACCTATACCCTAATCCTAACCCGTACACTAACAATAACATGTGGCCTAACACGTACCCTGAACCTAACACTTTTCCGTATCCTCTCCATTACCCTAAATCTTACCGTTCGCTAAACATAGCCCTTTCCCTAAACATAACGCTAACACCAACCTTAAACCATACCCTAACCCATACACTAATCTTACCCCGTACACCAAAATTAAGAAATGCCCTCACATGTACTTTGACACTAACACGTTTCTGTATCCTCCTGTGTACCGTAAACCTTACCTGTTCGCTAACACTAACCCTAGGTCTAAGCCTAACACTATCCACAACCCTACACAAAATCCTAACACGTACCCTAATCCTAATCCGTACAATAACACTAACCTGTGCCCTAACACCAAGCCTGACCCTAACTCGTTTCCATATGCTTACCTGCACCCTGAATATTACCTATTCGCTAACCCTAACCCTAACCCTAAACCTAACCCTAACCCCAATCCTGCACCTTACCCTAATCCGTACTGTAATCCTAACCCGTACCCTAATACTAATCCGTGCCCTGACACATACATGGACCATAACACTTTTCTGTAACCTCACCTGTACCCTAAACCTTACATTTCGCCAACACTAACCCTAGCCCTAAAGCTAAATCTAACTCCAACCCTACACCTTACCCTAACACGTACACTAATCTTAACCCGTACACTAACACTGATCCATTGCCGCAAATGTATTTTGACCCTAAAACATTTCCGTACCCTCCCCTGTAACCTAAACCTTACCCGGTCGCTAACCCTAAACCTAGCTCTAAATCTAACCCTAACGCGAACCCTACATCTTACCCTAACCCATACCCTAATCCTAAACCATACACTAACACAAACCAGTGCCCTGAAACGTACCCCGACCCTAACACTTTTCCATGCCCTCACCTGCACGCTAAACCTAATCGTTAGGTAACCCTAACTGTAGACTTAAACGTAACCCTAACACCAACCCTACACCCTATTCTAACCCGTGACCTATATTTAAACCCTACACTAACACTAACCCATGCCCTCACACGTACTTTGACACTAAAATGTCTCCATACACTCACATGTACCATAAGCCTTAACCGTTCACTAAACCTATCCCTAAACCTAACGCCAACCCTAACCATGACCCTAACCCATACCCTAATCCTAACCATGCATTAACACTAACAGGTTGCCTAACACATAACCTGACCCAAATGCTTTTCCGTACCCTCAAATGTACCCTAAAACTTACCCGTTCACTAACCCTAAGCCTAGCCCTAACCCTAACCCTAACCCTAACCCTAACCCTAACCCTAACCCTAAAACTTACCCGTTAACTAACCGTAAGCCTAGCCCTAAACCTAAACCTAACTCCAACACCACACCTTACCCTAAACGGTACGCTAATCCTGACATGTACACTAACACTAACAAGTGTCCTAACACATACCCTGACTCTAAATGTTTTCCGTACCCTCACCTGTACCCTAAACCTTACTGCTTCACTAACCGTAAACCTAGCCCTAAACATAACGCTAACACCAACCCTACACCATACCCTAACCCGTACACTAATCTTGACCCGTACACCAAAATTATGCAATGCCATCATAGGTACTTTGACACTAACACGTTTCCGTACACTCATGTACCATAAAACTTACCTGTTCGCTAACTCTAACCCTAGCCCCAAACTTAACCCTAACGCCAACCCTACACATTACCCTAACCCGTACCCTAATCCTAACCCATACACTAATACTACATGTGCCCTAACAGGTACCCTGACCGTAACAGTTTTCCGTACACTCACCCGTACCCTAAACCATACCGTTTGCTATCCTTAACCCTAGAACTAAACGTAAACCTAACCCCATCCCTAAAACTTACCCTAACGCGTACCCAATCCTAACCAGTACACTAACACTAATCCGTGCCTTAACACTTACCCTGACCCTAACACTTTTCCATACCCACACCTGAACCCTAAACCTTACCATTCACTAACCCTAACCCTAGGTCTAAACCTAACCCTAAACCCAACCCCAACCCTACACCTAACCCTAACATGTACCCTAATCCTAATCCTTAAACTAACACTAACCTGTGCCCTAACACGAACCGTGACCCTAACGCGTTTCCATACGCTCCCCTGTACTCTAATGTTACCTATTCGCTAACCCTCACACTAGCCCTAAACCTAAACCTAACCCCAACCCTAAACCTTACCCTAACCCATACCCTAATCATAACCCATACACTAACACTAACTCGTGCCCTAACACCTACCCTAACCCTACACCTACCCCTAACCCTAACACTAACGCTAACACTAACCCTAAACTTTACCATTTGTTAACCATAACCCTCGCCCCAAACCTAAACCTAACTACAACCCTACTCCTTACCCTAACACGTACACTAATCTTAACCCCTACACTAACACTAACTCAATACCGCACACGTACTTTGACAATAAGACATTTCCGTATGCTCAGCTGTAACCTAAACCTTACCCGTTCACTAAACTTAACCCTACCCCTAACACTAACCATAACGCCAACCCTACCAATTACCCTAACCCGTACCCTAATTCTAACCTGTAAACCCACACTAACCCCAGCCCTAACACGTACCCTGACCCTAACACTTTTCCGTAACCTCACCTGTACCCTACACCTTACCGTTCTCTAACCCTAACCCTAGCCCTAAACCTAGACCAAAACCCAACCGTACACCTTACCCTAACCCGTATGCTAATCCTAAGCCATACACTGACACTGACACGTGTCCTAACACACACACTAACCCTAACACTTTTCTGTACCATCACCTGTACCCTAAACCTGACATTTCGCTAACCCTAACTCTAGCCATAAAGCTAACCCTAACCCCAACCGTAAACCTTACCCAAACCTTACCCTAATCCTAACCAGTATACTAATACTAAGCCATGTCCTGACACGTTCCCTGAGCCTAACACTTTTCCATACCCTCACCTGTACCCTAAACCTTACCCATTCGCTAACCCTAACCCTAGCCCTAGCCCTAGCCCTAACCTTAATCCCAACCCTACCCGTTACCCTAAACCGTACCCTAATCCTAACCCATACACTAACATTAACCCATGCCCTAACACGTACCCTGACCCTAACACTTTTCCGTATCCTCTCCTGTACCCTAAATCTTACCGTTCGCTAACCCTAACCCTAGCCCTAAACATAACTCTAACACCAACCTCACAGTATACCCTAACCCGTACACTAAACTTAACCCGTACAAAAAAACTAACCCATGCCCTCACATGTACTTTGACAGTAACACGTTTCTGTACGCTCCCATGTACCGTAAAACTTACCCATTCGCTAACCCTAACCCTAGCCCTAACCCTAACCATAACACCAGCCCTACCCATTTACCTAACCTGTACCCTAATCCTTACCCGTACACTAACATTAATCCATGCCCTAAGACGTACCCTGACCCTAATACTTTTCCATACCCACTGCTGTACCCTAAATCTTACCATTCGCTAACCCTAACCCTATGTCTAAACCTAACCCTAACCCCAACCCTACACCTAACCCTAGCACGTACCCTATTCCGAATCCGTACACTAACACTAACCTCTGCCCTAACATGAACCCTGACCCTAACTCGTTTCCATAAGCTCGCCTGTACCCTAAATGTTACCTATTCGCTAACCCTAACCCCAACCCTACACCTAAACATAACCCCTACCCTACACCTTTCCCTAACCTATACCCTAATCCTAACCCGTACACTAACAATAACATGTGGCCTAACACGTACCCTGAACCTAACACTTTTCCGTATCCTCTCCATTACCCTAAATCTTACCGTTCGCTAAACATAGCCCTTTCCCTAAACATAACGCTAACACCAACCTTAAACCATACCCTAACCCATACACTAATCTTACCCCGTACACCAAAATTAAGAAATGCCCTCACATGTACTTTGACACTAACACGTTTCTGTATCCTCCTGTGTACCGTAAACCTTACCTTTTCGCTAACACTAACCCTAGGTCTAAGCCTAACACTATCCACAACCCTACACAAAATCCTAACACGTACCCTAATCCTAATCCATACAATAACACTAACCTGTGCCCTAACACCAAGCCTGACCCTAACTCGTTTCCATATGCTTACCTGCACCCTGAATATTACCTATTCGCTAACCCTAACCCTAACCCTAAACCTAACCCTAACCCCAATCCTGCACCTTACCCTAATCCGTACTGTAATCCTAACCCGTACCCTAATACTAATCCGTGCCCTGACACATACATGGACCATAAAACTTTTCTGTAACCTCACCTGTACCCTAAACCTTACATTTCGCCAACACTAACCCTAACCCTAAAGCTAAATCTAACTCCAACCCTACACCTTACCCTAACACGTACACTAATCAACCCGTACACTAACACTGATCCATTGCCGCAAATGTATTTTGACCCTAAAACATTTCCGTACCCTCCCCTGTAACCTAAACCTTACCCGGTCGCTAACCCTAAACCTAGCTCTAAATCTAACCCTAACGCCAACCCTACATCTTACCCTAAACCATACACTAACACAAACCAGTGCCCTGAAACGTACCCCGACCCTAACACTTTTCCATGCCCTCACCTGCACGCTAAACCTAATCGTTAGGTAACCCTAACTGTAGACTTAAACGTAACCCTAACACCAACCCTACACCCTATTCTAACCCGTGACCTATATTTAACCCCTACACTAACACTAACCCATGCCCTCACACGTACTTTGACACTAAAATGTCTCCATACACTCACATGTACCATAAGCCTTAACCATTCACTAAACCTATCCCTAACCCTAACGCCAACCCTAACCATGACCCTAACCCATACCCTAATCCTAACCATGCATTAACACTAACAGGTTTCCTAACACATAACCTGACCCAAATGCTTTTCCGTACCCTCAAATGTACCCTAATACTTACCCGTTCACTAACCCTAAGCCTAGCCCTAACCCTAACCCTAACCCTAACCCTAACCCTAACCCTAAAACTTACCCGTTAACTAACCGTAAGCCTAGCCCTAAACCTAAACCTAACCCCAACACAACACCTTACCCTAAACGGTACGCTAATCCTGACATGTACACTAACACTAACAAGTGTCCTAACACATACCCTGACTCTAAATGTTTTCCGTACCCTCACCTGTACCCTAAACCTTACTGCTTCACTAACCGTAAACCTAGCCCTAAACATAACGCTAACACCAACCCTACACCATACCCTAACCCGTACACTAATCTTGACCCGTACACCAAAATTATGCAATGCCATCACAGGTACTTTGACACTAACACGTTTCCGTACACTCATGTACCATAAAACTTACCTGTTCGCTAACTCTAACCCTAGCCCCAAACTTAACCCTAACGCCAACCCTACACATTACCCTAACCCGTACCCTAATCCTAACCCATACACTAACACTACATGTGCCCTAACAGGTACCCTGACCGTAACAGTTTTCCGTACACTCACCCGTACCCTAAACCATACCGTTTGCTATCCTTAACCCTAGACCTAAACGTAAACCTAACCCCATCCCTAAAACTTACCCTAACACGTACCCAATCCTAACCAGTACACTAACACTAATCCGTGCCTTAACACTTACCCTGACCCTAACACTTTTCCATACCCACGCCTGAACCCTAAACCTTACCATTCACTAACCCTAACCCTAGGTCTAAACCTAACCCTAAACCCAACCCCAACCCTACACCTAACCCTAACATGTACCCTAATCCTAATCCTTAAACTAACACTAACCTGTGCCCTAAAATGAACCGTGACCCTAACGCGTTTCCATACGCTCCCCTGTACTCTAATGTTACCTATTCGCTAACCCTCACACTAGCCCTAAACCTAAACCTAACCCCCACCCTAAACCTTACCCTAACCCATACCCTAATCATAACCCATACACTAACTCTAACTCGTGCCCTAACACCTACCCTAACCCTACACCTACCCCTAACCCTAACACTAACGCTAACACTAACCCTAAACTTTACCATTTGTTAACCATAACCCTAGCCCCAAACCTAAACCTAACTACAACCCTACTCCTTACCCTAACACGTACACTAATCTTAACCCCTACACTAACACTAACTCAATACCGCACACGTACTTTGACAATAAGACATTTCCGTATGCTCAGCTGTAACCTAAACCTTACCCGTTTACTAAACTTAACCCTACCCCTAACACTAACCATAACGCCAACCCTACCAATTACCCTAACCCGTACCCTAATCCTAACCTGTAAACCAACACTAACCCCTGCCCTAACACGTACCCTGACCCTAACACTTTTCCGTAACCTCACCTGTACCCTACACCTTACCGTTCGCTAACCCTAACCCTAGCCCTAAACCTAGACCAAACCCCAACCGTACACCTTACCCTAACCCGTATGCTAATCCTAAGCCATACACTGACACTGACACGTGTCCTAACACACACACTAACCCTAACACTTTTCTGTACCATCACCTGTACCCTAAACCTGACATTTCGCTAACCCTAACTCTAGCCATAAAGCTAACCCTAACCCCAACCGTAAACCTTACCCAAACCGTACCCTAATCCTAACCAGTATACTCATACTAAGCCATGTCCTGACACGTTCCCTGAGCCTAACACTTTTCCATACCCTCACCTGTACCCTAAACCTTACCCATTCGCTAACCCTAACCCTAGCCCTAGCCCTAGCCCTAACCTTAATCCCAACCCTACCCGTTACCCTAAACCGTACCCTAATCCTAACCCATACACTAACATTAACCCATGCCCTAACACGTACCCTGACCCTAACACTTTTCCGTATCCTCTCCTGTACCCTAAATCTTACCGTTCGCTAACCCTAACCCTAGCCCTAAACATAACTCTAACACCTACCTCACAGTATACCCTAACCAGTACACTAAACTTAACCCGTACAAAAAAACTAACCCATGCCCTCACATGTACTTTGACAGTAACACGTTTCTGTACGCTCCCATGTACTGTAAAACTTACCCATTCGCTAACCCTAACCCTAGCCCTAACCCTAACCATAACACCAGCCCTACCCATTTACCTAACCTGTACCCTAATCCTTACCCGTACACTAACATTAATCCATGCCCTAAGACGTACCCTGACCCTAATACTTTTCCATACCCACTGCTGTACCCTAAATCTTACCATTCGCTAACCCTAACCCTATGTCTAAACCTAACCCTAACCCCAACCCTACACCTAACCCTAGCACGTACCCTAATCCGAATCCGTACACTAACACTAACCTCTGCCCTAACATGAACCCTGACCCTAACTCGTTTCCATAAGCTCGCCTGTACCCTAAATGTTACCTATTCGCTAACCCTAACCCCAACCCTACACCTAAACATAACCCCTACCCTACACCTTTCCCTAACCTATACCCTAATCCTAACCCGTACACTAACAATAACATGTGGCCTAACACGTACCCTGAACCTAACACTTTTCCGTATCCTCTCCATTACCCTAAATCTTACCGTTCGCTAAACATAGCCCTTTCCCTAAACATAACGCTAACACCAACCTTAAACCATACCCTAACCCATACACTAATCTTACCCCGTACACCAAAATTAAGAAATGCCCTCACATGTACTTTGACACTAACACGTTTCTGTATCCTCCTGTGTACCGTAAACCTTACCTGTTCGCTAACACTAACCCTAGGTCTAAGCCTAACACTATCCACAACCCTACACAAAATCCTAACACGTACCCTAATCCTAATCCGTACAATAACACTAACCTGTGCCCTAACACCAAGCCTGACCCTAACTCGTTTCCATATGCTTACCTGCACCCTGAATATTACCTATTCGCTAACCCTAACCCTAACCCTAAACCTAACCCTAACCCCAATCCTGCACCTTACCCTAATCCGTACTGTAATCCTAACCCGTACCCTAATACTAATCCGTGCCCTGACACATACATGGACCATAACACTTTTCTGTAACCTCACCTGTACCCTAAACCTTACATTTCGCCAACACTAACCCTAGCCCTAAAGCTAAATCTAACTCCAACCCTACACCTTACCCTAACACGTACACTAATCTTAACCCGTACACTAACACTGATCCATTGCCGCAAATGTATTTTGACCCTAAAACATTTCCGTACCCTCCCCTGTAACCTAAACCTTACCCGGTCGCTAACCCTAAACCTAGCTCTAAATCTAACCCTAACGCCAACCCTACATCTTACCCTAACCCATACCCTAATCCTAAACCATACACTAACACAAACCAGTGCCCTGAAACGTACCCCGACCCTAACACTTTTCCATGCCCTCACCTGCACGCTAAACCTAATCGTTAGGTAACCCTAACTGTAGACTTAAACGTAACCCTAACACCAACCCTACACCCTATTCTAACCCGTGACCTATATTTAACCCCTACACTAACACTAACCCATGCCCTCACACGTACTTTGACACTAAAATGTCTCCATACACTCACATGTACCATAAGCCTTAACCGTTCACTAAACCTATCCCTAACCCTAACGCCAACCCTAACCATGACCCTAACCCATACCCTAATCCTAACCATGCATTAACACTAACAGGTTTCCTAACACATAACCTGACCCAAATGCTTTTCCGTACCCTCAAATGTACCCTAAAACTTACCCGTTCACTAACCCTAAGCCTAGCCCTAACCCTAACCCTAACCCTAACCCTAACCCTAAAACTTACCCGTTAACTAACCGTAAGCCTAGCCCTAAACCTAAACCTAACCCCAACACCACACCTTACCCTAAACGGTACGCTAATCCTGACATGTACACTAACACTAACAAGTGTCCTAACACATACCCTGACTCTAAATGTTTTCCGTACCCTCACCTGTACCCTAAACCTTACTGCTTCACTAACCGTAAACCCAGCCCTAAACATAACGCTAACACCAACCCTACACCATACCCTAACCCGTACACTAATCTTGACCCGTACACCAAAATTATGCAATGCCATCATAGGTACTTTGACACTAACACGTTTCCGTACACTCATGTACCATAAAACTTACCTGTTCGCTAACTCTAACCCTAGCCCCAAACTTAACCCTAACGCCAACCCTACACATTACCCTAACCCGTACCCTAATCCTAACCCATACACTAATACTACATGTGCCCTAACAGGTACCCTGACCGTAACAGTTTTCCGTACACTCACCCGTACCCTAAACCATACCGTTTGCTATCCTTAACCCTAGAACTAAACGTAAACCTAACCCCATCCCTAAAACTTACCCTAACGCGTACCCAATCCTAACCAGTACACTAACACTAATCCGTGCCTTAACACTTACCCTGACCCTAACACTTTTCCATACCCACACCTGAACCCTAAACCTTACCATTCACTAACCCTAACCCTAGGTCTAAACCTAACCCTAAACCCAACCCCAACCCTACACCTAACCCTAACATGTACCCTAATCCTAATCCTTAAACTAACACTAACCTGTGCCCTAACACGAACCGTGACCCTAACGCGTTTCCATACGCTCCCCTGTACTCTAATGTTACCTATTCGCTAACCCTCACACTAGCCCTAAACCTAAACCTAACCCCAACCCTAAACCTTACCCTAACCCATACCCTAATCATAACCCATACACTAACACTAACTCGTGCCCTAACACCTACCCTAACCCTACACCTACCCCTAACCCTAACACTAACGCTAACACTAACCCTAAACTTTACCATTTGTTAACCATAACCCTAGCCCCAAACCTAAACCTAACTACAACCCTACTCCTTACCCTAACACGTACACTAATCTTAACCCCTACACTAACACTAACTCAATACCGCACACGTACTTTGACAATAAGACATTTCCGTATGCTCAGCTGTAACCTAAACCTTACCCGATCACTAAACTTAACCCTACCCCTAACACTAACCATAACGCCAACCCTACCAATTACCCTAACCCGTACCCTAATCCTAACCTGTAAACCCACACTAACCCCAGCCCTAACACGTACCCTGACCCTAACACTTTTCCGTAACCTCACCTGTACCCTACACCTTACCGTTCTCTAACCCTAACCCTAGCCCTAAACCTAGACCAAAACCCAACCGTACACCTTACCCTAACCCGTATGCTAATCCTAAGCCATACACTGACACTGACACGTGTCCTAACACACACACTAACCCTAACACTTTTCTGTACCATCACCTGTACCCTAAACCTGACATTTCGCTAACCCTAACTCTAGCCATAAAGCTAACCCTAACCCCAACCGTAAACCTTACCCAAACCGTAACCTAATCCTAACCAGTATACTAATACTAAGCCATGTCCTGACACGTTCCCTGAGCCTAACACTTTTCCATACCCTCACCTGTACCCTAAACCTTACCAATTCGCTAACCCTAACCCTAGCCCTAGCCCTAGCCCTAACCTTAATCCCAACCCTACCCGTTACCCTAAACCGTACCCTAATCCTAACCCATACACTAACATTAACCCATGCCCTAACACGTACCCTGACCCTAACACTTTTCCGTATCCTCTCCTGTACCCTAAATCTTACCGTTCGCTAACCCTAACCCTAGCCCTAAACATAACTCTAACACCAACCTCACAGTATACCCTAACCCGTACACTAAACTTAACCCGTACAAAAAAACTAACCCATGCCCTCACATGTACTTTGACAGTAACACGTTTCTGTACGCTCCCATGTACCGTAAAACTTACCCATTCGCTAACCCTAACCTTAGCCCTAACCCTAACCATAACACCAGCCCTACCCATTTACCTAACCTGTACCCTAATCCTTACCCGTACACTAACATTAATCCATGCCCTAAGACGTACCCTGACCCTAATACTTTTCCATACCCACTGCTGTACCCTAAATCTTACCATTCGCTAACCCTAACCCTATGTCTAAACCTAACCCTAACCCCAACCCTACACCTAACCCTAGCACGTACCCTAATCCGAATCCGTACACTAACACTAACCTGTGCCCTAACATGAACCCTGACCCTAACTCGTTTCCATAAGCTCACCTGTACCCTAAATGTTACCTATTCGCTAACCCTAACCCCAACCCTACACCTAAACATAACCCCTACCCTACACCTTTCCCTAACCTATACCCTAATCCTAACCCGTACACTAACAATAACATGTGGCCTAACACGTACCCTGAACCTAACACTTTTCCGTATCCTCTCCATTACCCTAAATCTTTCCGTTCGCTAAACATAGCCCTTTCCCTAAACATAACGCTAACACCAACCTTAAACCATACCCTAACCCATACACTAATCTTACCCCGTACACCAAAATTAAGAAATGCCCTCACATGTACTTTGACACTAACACGTTTCTGTATCCTCCTGTGTACCGTAAACCTTACCTGTTCGCTAACACTAACCCTAGGTCTAAGCCTAACACTATCCACAACCCTACACAAAATCCTAACACGTACCCTAATCCTAATCCGTACAATAACACTAACCTGTGCCCTAACACCAAGTCTGACCCTAACTCGTTTCCATATGCTTACCTGCACCCTGAATATTACCTATATCTAACCCTAACCCTAACCCTAAACCTAACCCTAACCCCAATCCTGCACCTTACCCTAATCCGTACTGTAATCCTAACCCGTACCCTAATACTAATCCGTGCCCTGACACATACATGGACCATAAAACTTTTCTGTAACCTCACCTGTACCCTAAACCTTACATTTCGCCAACACTAACCCTAGCCCTAAAGCTAAATCTAACTCCAACCCTACACCTTACCCTAACACGTACACTAATCTTAACCCGTACACTAACACTGATCCATTGCCGCAAATGTATTTTGACCCTAAAACATTTCCGTACCCTCCCCTGTAACCTAAACCTTACCCGGTCGCTAACCCTAAACCTAGCTCTAAATCTAACCCTAACGCCAACCCTACATCTTACCCTAACCCATACCCTAATCCTAAACCATACACTAACACAAACCAGTGCCCTGAAACATACCCCGACCCTAACACTTTTCCATGCCCTCACCTGCACGCTAAACCTAATCGTTAGGTAACCCTAACTGTAGACTTAAACGTAACCCTAACACCAACCCTACACCCTATTCTAACCCGTGACCTATATTTAACCCCTACACTAACACTAACCCATGCCCTCACACGTACTTTGACACTAAAATGTCTCCATACACTCACATGTACCATAAGCCTTAACTGTTCACTAAACCTATCCCTAAACCTAACGCCAACCCTAACCATGACCCTAACCCATACCCTAATCCTAACCATGCATTAACACTAACAGGTTTCCTAACACATAACCTGACCCAAATGCTTTTCCGTACCCTCAAATGTACCCTAAAACTTACCCGTTCACTAACCCTAAGCCTAGCCCTAACCCTAACCCTAAACCTAACCCTAACCCTAACCCTAACCCTAACCCTAAAACTTACCCGTTAACTAACCGTAAGCCTAGCCCTAAACCTAAACCTAACCCCAACACCACACCTTACCCTAAACGGTACGCTAATCCTGACATGTACACTAACACTAACAAGTGTCCTAACACATACCCTGACTCTAAATGTTTTCCGTACCCTCACCTGTACCCTAAACCTTACTGCTTCACTAACCGTAAACCTAGCCCTAAACATAACGCTAACACCAACCCTACACCATACCCTAACCCGTACACTAATCTTGACCCGTACACCAAAATTATGCAATGCCATCATAGGTACTTTGACACTAACACGTTTCCGTACACTCATGTACCATAAAACTTACCTGTTCGCTAACTCTAACCCTAGGCCCAAACTTAACCCTAACGCCAACCCTACACATTACCCTAACCCGTACCCTAATCCTAACCCATACACTAATACTACATGTGCCCTAACAGGTACCCTGACCGTAACAGTTTTCCGTACACTCACCCGTACCCTAAACCATACCGTTTGCTATCCTTAACCCTAGAACTAAACGTAAACCTAACCCCATCCCTAAAACTTACCCTAACGCGTACCCAATCCTAACCAGTACACTAACACTAATCCGTGCCTTAACACTTACCCTGACCCTAACACTTTTCCATACCCACACCTGAACCCTAAACCTTACCATTCACTAACCCTAACCCTAGGTCTAAACCTAACCCTAAACCCAACCCCAACCCTACACCTAACCCTAACATGTACCCTAATCCTAATCCTTAAACTAACACTAACCTGTGCCCTAACACGAACCGTGACCCTAACGCGTTTCCATACGCTCCCCTGTACTCTAATGTTACCTATTCGCTAACCCTCACACTAGCCCTAAACCTAAACCTAACCCCAACCCTAAACCTTACCCTAACCCATACCCTAATCATAACCCATACACTAACACTAACTCGTGCCCTAACACCTACCCTAACCCTACACCTACCCCTAACCCTAACACTAACGCTAACACTAACCCTAAACTTTACCATTTGTTAACCATAACCCTAGCCCCAAACCTAAACCTAACTACAACCCTACTCCTTACCCTAACACGTACACTAATCTTAACCCCTACACTAACACTAACTCAATACCGCACACGTACTTTGACAATAAGACATTTCCGTATGCTCAGCTGTAACCTAAACCTTACCCGTTCACTAAACTTAACCCTACCCCTAACACTAACCATAACGCCAACCCTACCAATTACCCTAACCCGTACCCTAATCCTAACCTGTAAACCCACACTAACCCCAGCCCTAACACGTACCCTGACCCTAACACTTTTCCGTAACCTCACCTGTACCCTACACCTTACCATTCTCTAACCCTAACCCTAGCCCTAAACCTAGACCAAAACCCAACCGTACACCTTACCCTAACCCGTATGCTAATCCTAAGCCATACACTGACACTGACACGTGTCCTAACACACACACTAACCCTAACACTTTTCTGTACCATCACCTGTACCCTAAACCTGACATTTCGCTAACCCTAACTCTAGCCATAAAGCTAACCCTAACGCCAACCGTAAACCTTACCCAAACCGTACCCTAATCCTAACCAGTATACTAATACTAAGTCATGTCCTGACACGTTCCCTGAGCCTAACACTTTTCCATACCCTCACCTGTACCCTAAACCTTACCCATTCGCGAACCCTAACCCTAGCCCTAGCCCTAGCCCTAACCTTAATCCCAACCCTACCCGTTACCCTAAACCGTACCCTAATCCTAACCCATACACTAACATTAACCCATGCCCTAACACGTACCCTGACCCTAACACTTTTCCGTATCCTCTCCTGTACCCTAAATCTTACCGTTCGCTAACCCTAACCCTAGCCCTAAACATAACTCTAACATCAACCTCACAGTATACCCTAACCCGTACACTAAACTTAACCCGTACAAAAAAACTAACCCATGCCCTCACATGTACTTTGACAGTAACACGTTTCTGTACGCTCCCATGTACCGTAAAACTTACCCATTCGCTAACCCTAACCCTAGCCCTAACCCTAACCATAACACCAGCCCTACCCATTTACCTAACCTGTACCCTAATCCTTACCCGTACACTAACATTAATCCATGCCCTAAGACGTACCCTGACCCTAATACTTTTCCATACCCACTGCTGTACCCTAAATCTTACCATTCGCTAACCCTAACCCTATGTCTAAACCTAACCCTAACCCCAACCCTACACCTAACCCTAGCACGTACCCTAATCCGAATCCGTACACTAACACTAACCTCTGCCCTAACATGAACCCTGACCCTAACTCGTTTCCATAAGCTCGCCTGTACCCTAAATGTTACCTATTCGCTAACCCTAACCCCAACCCTACACCTAAACATAACCCCTACCCTACACCTTTCCCTAACCTATACCCTAATCCTAACCCGTACACTAACAATAACATGTGGCCTAACACGTACCCTGAACCTAACACTTTTCCGTATCCTCTCCATTACCCTAAATCTTACCGTTCGCTAAACATAGCCCTTTCCCTAAACATAACGCTAACACCAACCTTAAACCATACCCTAACCCATACACTAATCTTACCCCGTACACCAAAATTAAGAAATGCCCTCACATGTACTTTGACACTAACACGTTTCTGTATCCTCCTGTGTACCGTAAACCTTACCTGTTCGCTAACACTAACCCTAGGTCTAAGCCTAACACTATCCACAACCCTACACAAAATCCTAACACGTACCCTAATCCTAATCCATACAATAACACTAACCTGTGCCCTAACACCAAGCCTGACCCTAACTCGTTTCCATATGCTTACCTGCACCCTGAATATTACCTATTCGCTAACCCTAACCCTAACCCTAAACCTAACCCTAACCCCAATCCTGCACCTTACCCTAATCCGTACTGTAATCCTAACCCGTACCCTAATACTAATCCGTGCCCTGACACATACATGGACCATAACACTTTTCTGTAACCTCACCTGTACCCTAAACCTTACATTTCGCCAACACTAACCCTAGCCCTAAAGCTAAATCTAACTCCAACCCTACACCTTACCCTAACACGTACACTAATCTTAACCCGTACACTAACACTGATCCATTGCCGCAAATGTATTTTGACCCTAAAACATTTCCGTACCCTCCCCTGTAACCTAAACCTTACCCGGTCGCTAACCCTAAACCTAGCTCTAAATCTAACCCTAACGCCAACCCTACATCTTACCCTAACCCATACCCTAATCCTAAACCATACACTAACACAAACCAGTGCCCTGAAACGTACCCCGACCCTAACACATTTCCATGCCCTCACCTGCACGCTAAACCTAATCGTTAGGTAACCCTAACTGTAGACTTAAACGTAACCCTAACACCAACCCTACACCCTATTCTAACCCGTGACCTATATTTAACCCCTACACTAACACTAACCCATGCCCTCACACGTACTTTGACACTAAAATGTCTCCATACACTCACATGTACCATAAGCCTTAACCGTTCACTAAACCTATCCCTAACCCTAACGCCAACCCTAACCATGACCCTAACCCATACCCTAATCCTAACCATGCATTAACACTAACAGGTTTCCTAACACATAACCTGACCCAAATGCTTTTCCGTACCCTCAAATGTACCCTAAAACTTACCCGTTCACTAACCCTAAGCCTAGCCCTAACCCTAACCCTAACCCTAACCCTAACCCTAAAACTTACCCGTTAACTAACCGTAAGCCTAGCCCTAAACCTAAACCTAACCCCAACACCACACCTTACCCTAAACGGTACGCTAATCCTGACATGTACACTAACACTAACAAGTGTCCTAACACATACCCTGACTCTAAATGTTTTCCGTACCCTCACCTGTACCCTAAACCTTACTGCTTCACTAACCGTAAACCCAGCCCTAAACATAACGCTAACACCAACCCTACACCATACCCTAACCCGTACACTAATCTTGACCCGTACACCAAAATTATGCAATGCCATCATAGGTACTTTGACACTAACACGTTTCCGTACACTCATGTACCATAAAACTTACCTGTTCGCTAACTCTAACCCTAGCCCCAAACTTAACCCTAACGCCAACCCTACACATTACCCTAACCCGTACCCTAATCCTAACCCATACACTAATACTACATGTGCCCTAACAGGTACCCTGACCGTAACAGTTTTCCGTACACTCACCCGTACCCTAAACCATACCGTTTGCTATCCTTAACCCTAGAACTAAACGTAAACCTAACCCCATCCCTAAAACTTACCCTAACGCGTACCCAATCCTAACCAGTACACTAACACTAATCCGTGCCTTAACACTTACCCTGACCCTAACACTTTTCCATACCCACACCTGAACCCTAAACCTTACCATTCACTAACCCTAACCCTAGGTCTAAACCTAACCCTAAACCCAACCCCAACCCTACACCTAACCCTAACATGTACCCTAATCCTAATCCTTAAACTAACACTAACCTGTGCCCTAACACGAACCGTGACCCTAACGCGTTTCCATACGCTCCCCTGTACTCTAATGTTACCTATTCGCTAACCCTCACACTAGCCCTAAACCTAAACCTAACCCCAACCCTAAACCTTACCCTAACCCATACCCTAATCATAACCCATACACTAACACTAACTCGTGCCCTAACACCTACCCTAACCCTACACCTACCCCTAACCCTAACACTAACGCTAACACTAACCCTAAACTTTACCATTTGTTAACCATAACCCTAGCCCCAAACCTAAACCTAACTACAACCCTACTCCTTACCCTAACACGTACACTAATCTTAACCCCTACACTAACACTAACTCAATACCGCACACGTACTTTGACAATAAGACATTTCCGTATGCTCAGCTGTAACCTAAACCTTACCCGTTCACTAAACTTAACCCTACCCCTAACACTAACCATAACGCCAACCCTACCAATTACCCTAACCCGTACCCTAATCCTAACCTGTAAACCCACACTAACCCCAGCCCTAACACGTACCCTGACCCTAACACTTTTCCGTAACCTCACCTGTACCCTACACCTTACCGTTCTCTAACCCTAACCCTAGCCCTAAACCTAGACCAAAACCCAACCGTACACCTTACCCTAACCCGTATGCTAATCCTAAGCCATACACTGACACTGACACGTGTCCTAACACACACACTAACCCTAACACTTTTCTGTACCATCACCTGTACCCTAAACCTGACATTTCGCTAACCCTAACTCTAGCCATAAAGCTAACCCTAACCCCAACCGTAAACCTTACCCAAACCGTAACCTAATCCTAACCAGTATACTAATACTAAGCCATGTCCTGACACGTTCCCTGAGCCTAACACTTTTCCATACCCTCACCTGTACCCTAAACCTTACCCATTCGCTAACCCTAACCCTAGCCCTAGCCCTAGCCCTAACCTTAATCCCAACCCTACCCGTTACCCTAAACCGTACCCTAATCCTAACCCATACACTAACATTAACCCATGCCCTAACACGTACCCTGACCCTAACACTTTTCCGTATCCTCTCCTGTACCCTAAATCTTACCGTTCGCTAACCCTAACCCTAGCCCTAAACATAACTCTAACACCAACCTCACAGTATACCCTAACCCGTACACTAAACTTAACCCGTACAAAAAAACTAACCCATGCCCTCACATGTACTTTGACAGTAACACGTTTCTGTACGCTCCCATGTACCGTAAAACTTACCCATTCGCTAACCCTAACCCTAGCCCTAACCCTAACCATAACACCAGCCCTACCCATTTACCTAACCTGTACCCTAATCCTTACCCGTACACTAACATTAATCCATGCCCTAAGACGTACCCTGACCCTAATACTTTTCCATACCCACTGCTGTACCCTAAATCTTACCATTCGCTAACCCTAACCCTATGTCTAAACCTAACCCTAACCCCAACCCTACACCTAACCCTAGCACGTACCCTAATCCGAATCCGTACACTAACACTAACCTGTGCCCTAACATGAACCCTGACCCTAACTCGTTTCCATAAGCTCACCTGTACCCTAAATGTTACCTATTTGCTAAACCTAACCCCAACCCTACACCTAAACATAACCCCTACCCTACACCTTTCCCTAACCTATACCCTAATCCTAACCCGTACACTAACAATAACATGTGGCCTAACACGTACCCTGAACCTAACACTTTTCCGTATCCTCTCCATTACCCTAAATCTTACCGTTCGCTAAACATAGCCCTTTCCCTAAACATAACGCTAACACCAACCTTAAACCATACCCTAACCCATACACTAATCTTACCCCGTACACCAAAATTAAGAAATGCCCTCACATGTACTTTGACACTAAGACGTTTCTGTATCCTCCTGTGTACCGTAAACCTTACCTGTTCACTAACAGTAACCCTAGGTCTAAGCCTAACACTATCCACAACCCTACACAAAATCCTAACACTTACCCTAATCCTAATCCGTACAATAACACTAACCTGTGCCCTAACACCAAGCCTGACCCTAACTCGTTTCCATATGCTTACCTGCACCCTGAATATTACCTATTCGCTAACCCTAACCCTAACCCTAAACCTAACCCTAACCCCAATCCTGCATCTTACCTTAATCCGTACTGTAATCCTAACCCGTACCCTAATACTAATCCGTGCCCTGACACATACATGGACCATAACACTTTTCTGTAACCTCACCTGTACCCTAAACCTTACATTTCGCCAACACTAACCCTAGCCCTAAAGCTAAATCTAACTCCAACCCTACACCTTACCCTAACACGTACACTAATCTTAACCCATTCACTAACACTGATCCATTGCCGCAAATGTATTTTGACCCTAAAACATTTCCGTACCCTCCCCTGTAACCTAAACCTTACCCGGTCGCTAACCCTAAACCTAGCTCTAAATCTAACCCTAACGCCAACCCTACATCTTACCCTAACCCATACCCTAATCCTAAACCATACACTAACACAAACCAGTGCCCTGAAACGTACCCCGACCCTAACACTTTTCCATGCCCTCACCTGCACGCTAAACCTAATTGTTAGGTAACCCTAACTGTAGACTTAAACGTAACCCTAACACCAACCCTACACCCTATTCTAACCCGTGACCTATATTTAACCCCTACACTAACACTAACCCATGCCCTCACACGTACTTTGACACTAAAATGTCTCCATACACTCACATGTACCATAAGCCTTAACTGTTCACTAAACCTATCCCTAAACCTAACGCCAACCCTAACCATGACCCTAACCCATACCCTAATCCTAACCATGCATTAACACTAACAGGTTTCCTAACACATAACCTGACCCAAATGCTTTTCCGTACCCTCAAATGTACCCTAAAACTTACCCGTTCACTAACCCTAAGCCTAGCCCTAACCCTAACCCTAACCCTAACCCTAACCCTAACCCTAAAACTTACCCGTTAACTAACCGTAAGCCTAGCCCTAAACCTAAACATAACCCCAACACCACACCTTACCCTAAACGGTACGCTAATCCTGACATGTACACTAACACTAACAAGTGTCCTAACACATACCCTGACTCTAAATGTTTTCCGTACCCTCACCTGTACCCTAAACCTTACTGCTTCACTAACCGTAAACCTAGCCCTAAACATAACGCTAACACCAACCCTACACCATACCCTAACCCGTACACTAATCTTGACCCGTACACCAAAATTATGCAATGCCATCATAGGTACTTTGACACTAACACGTTTCCGTACACTCATGTACCATAAAACTTACCTGTTCGCTAACTCTAACCCTAGCCCCAAACTTAACCCTAACGCCAACCCTACACATTACCCTAACCCGTACCCTAATCCTAACCCATACACTAATACTACATGTGCCCTAACAGGTACCCTGACCGTAACAGTTTTCCGTACACTCACCCGTACCCTAAACCATACCGTTTGCTATCCTTAACCCTAGAACTAAACGTAAACCTAACCCCATCCCTAAAACTTACCCTAACGCGTACCCAATCCTAACCAGTACACTAACACTAATCCGTGCCTTAACACTTACCCTGACCCTAACACTTTTCCATACCCACACCTGAACCCTAAACCTTACCATTCACTAACCCTAACCCTAGGTCTAAACCTAACCCTAAACCCAACCCCAACCCTACACCTAACCCTAACATGTACCCTAATCCTAATCCTTAAACTAACACAAACCTGTGCCCTAACACGAACCGTGACCCTAACGCGTTTCCATACGCTCCCCTGTACTCTAATGTTACCTATTCGCTAACCCTCACACTAGCCCTAAACCTAAACCTAACCCCAACCCTAAACCTTACCCTAACCCATACCCTAATCATAACCCATACACTAACACTAACTCGTGCCCTAACACCTACCCTAACCCTACACCTACCCCTAACCCTAACACTAACGCTAACACTAACCCTAAACTTTACCATTTGTTAACCATAACCCTAGCCCCAAACCTAAACCTAACTACAACCCTACTCCTTACCCTAACACGTACACTAATCTTAACCCCTACACTAACACTAACTCAATACCGCACACGTACTTTGACAATAAGACATTTCCGTATGCTCAGCTGTAACCTAAACCTTACCCGTTCACTAAACTTAACCCTACCCCTAACACTAACCATAACGCCAACCCTACCAATTACTCTAACCCGTACCCTAATCCTAACCTATAAACCCACACTAACCCCAGCCCTAACACGTACCCTGACCCTAACACTTTTCCGTAACCTCACCTGTACCCTACACCTTACCGTTCTCTAACCCTAACCCTAGCCCTAAACCTAGACCAAAACCCAACCGTACACCTTACCCTAACCCGTATGCTAATCCTAAGCCATACACTGACACTGACACGTGTCCTAACACACACACTAACCCTAACACTTTTCTGTACCATCACCTGTACCCTAAACCTGACATTTCGCTAACCCTAACTCTAGCCATAAAGCTAACCCTAACCCCAACCGTAAACCTTACCCAAACCGTAACCTAATCCTAACCAGTATACTAATACTAAGCCATGTCCTGACACGTTCCCTGAGCCTAACACTTTTCCATACCCTCACCTGTACCCTAAACCTTACCCATTCGCTAACCCTAACCCTAGCCCTAGCCCTAGCCCTAACCTTAATCCCAACCCTACCCGTTACCCTAAACCGTACCCTAATCCTAACCCATACACTAACATTAACCCATGCCCTAACACGTACCCTGACCCTAACACTTTTCCGTATCCTCTCCTGTACCCTAAATCTTACCGTTCGCTAACCCTAACCCTAGCCCTAAACATAACTCTAACACCAACCTCACAGTATACCCTAACCCGTACACTAAACTTAACCCGTACAAAAAAACTAACCCATGCCCTCACATGTACTTTGACAGTAACACGTTTCTGTACGCTCCCATGTACCGTAAAACTTACCCATTCGCTAACCCTAACCCTAGCCCTAACCCTAACCATAACACCAGCCCTACCCATTTACCTAAACTGTACCCTAATCCTTACCCGTACACTAACATTAATCCATGCCCTAAGACGTACCCTGACCCTAATACTTTTCCATACCCACTGCTGTACCCTAAATCTTACCATTCGCTAACCCTAACCCTATGTCTAAACCTAACCCTAACCCCAACCCTACACCTAACCCTAGCACGTACCCTAATCCGAATCCGTACACTAACACTAACCTGTGCCCTATCATGAACCCTGACCCTAACTCGTTTCCATAAGCTCACCTGTACCCTAAATGTTACCTATTCGCTAACCCTAACCCCAACCCTACACCTAAACATAACCCCTACCCTACACCTTTCCCTAACCTATACCCTAATCCTAACCCGTACACTAACAATAACATGTGGCCTAACACGTACCCTGAACCTAACACTTTTCCGTATCCTCTCCATTACCCTAAATCTTACCGTTCGCTAAACATAGCCCTTTCCCTAAACATAACGCTAACACCAACCTTAAACCATACCCTAACCCATACACTAATCTTACCCCGTACACCAAAATTAAGAAATGCCCTCACATGTACTTTGACACTAAGACGTTTCTGTATCCTCCTGTGTACCGTAAACCTTACCTGTTCACTAACAGTAACCCTAGGTCTAAGCCTAACACTATCCACAACCCTACACAAAATCCTAACACGTACCCTAATCCTAATCCGTACAATAACACTAACCTGTGCCCTAACACCAAGCCTGACCCTAACTCGTTTCCATATGCTTACCTGCACCCTGAATATTACCTATTCGCTAACCCTAACCCTAACCCTAAACCTAACCCTAACCCCAATCCTGCATCTTACCTTAAACCGTACTGTAATCCTAACCCGTACCCTAATACTAATCCGTGCCCTGACACATACATGGACCATAACACTTTTCTGTAACCTCACCTGTACCCTAAACCTTACATTTCGCCAACACTAACCCTAGCCCTAAAGCTAAATCTAACTCCAACCCTACACCTTACCCTATCACGTACACTAATCTTAACCCATTCACTAACACTGATCCATTGCCGCAAATGTATTTTGACCCTAAAACATTTCCGTACCCTCCCCTGTAACCTAAACCTTACCCAGTCGCTAACCCTAAACCTAGCTCTAAATCTAACCCTAACGCCAACCCTACATCTTACCCTAACCCATACCCTAATCCTAAACCATACACTAACACAAACCAGTGCCCTGAAACGTACCCCGACCCTAACACTTTTCCATGCCCTCACCTGCACGCTAAACCTAATCGTTAGGTAACCCTAACTGTAGACTTAAACGTAACCCTAACACCAACCCTACACCCTATTCTAACCCGTGACCTATATTTAACCCCTACACTAACACTAACCCATGCCCTCACACGTACTTTGACACTAAAATGTCTCCATACACTCACATGTACCATAAGCCTTAACTGTTCACTAAACCTATCCCTAAACCTAACGCCAACCCTAACCATGACCCTAACCCATACCCTAATCCTAACCATGCATTAACACTAACAGGTTTCCTAACACATAACCTGACCCAAATGCTTTTCCGTACCCTCAAATGTACCCTAAAACTTACCCGTTCACTAACCCTAAGCCTAGCCCTAACCCTAACCCTAACCCTAACCCTAACCCTAAAACTTACCCGTTAACTAACCGTAAGCCTAGCCCTAAACCTAAACATAACCCCAACACCACACCTTACCCTAAACGGTACGCTAATCCTGACATGTACACTAACACTAACAAGTGTCCTAACACATACCCTGACTCTAAATGTTTTCCGTACCCTCACCTGTACCCTAAACCTTACTGCTTCACTAACCGTAAACCTAGCCCTAAACATAACGCTAACACCAACCCTACACCATACCCTAACCCGTACACTAATCTTGACCCGTACACCAAAATTATGCAATGCCATCATAGGTACTTTGACACTAACACGTTTCCGTACACTCATGTACCATAAAACTTACCTGTTCGCTAACTCTAACCCTAGCCCCAAACTTAACCCTAACGCCAACCCTACACATTACCCTAACCCGTACCCTAATCCTAACCCATACACTAATACTACATGTGCCCTAACAGGTACCCTGACCGTAACAGTTTTCCGTACACTCACCCGTACCCTAAACCATACCGTTTGCTATCCTTAACCCTAGAACTAAACGTAAACCTAACCCCATCCCTAAAACTTACCCTAACGCGTACCCAATCCTAACCAGTACACTAACACTAATCCGTGCCTTAACACTTACCCTGACCCTAACACTTTTCCATACCCACACCTGAACCCTAAACCTTACCATTCACTAACCCTAACCCTAGGTCTAAACCTAACCCTAAACCCAACCCCAACCCTACACCTAACCCTAACATGTACCCTAATCCTAATCCTTAAACTAACACTAACCTGTGCCCTAACACGAACCGTGACCCTAACGCGTTTCCATACGCTCCCCTGTACTGTAATGTTACCTATTCGCTAACCCTCACACTAGCCCTCAACCTAAACCTAACCCCAACCCTAAAGCTTACCCTAACCCATACCCTAATCATAACCCATACACTAACACTAACTCGTGCCCTAACACCTACCCTAACCCTACACCTACCCCTAACCCTAACACTAACGCTAACACTAACCCTAAACTTTACCGTTTGTTAACCATAACCCTAGCCCCAAACCTAAACCTAACTACAACCCTACTCCTTACCCTAACACGTACACTAATCTTAACCCCTACACTAACACTAACTCAATACCGCACACGTACTTTGACAATAAGACATTTCCGTATGCTCAGCTGTAACCTAAACCTTACCCGTTCACTAAACTTAACCCTACCCCTAACACTAACCATAACGCCAACCCTACCAATTACCCTAACCCGTACCCTAATCCTAACCTGTAAACCCACACTAACCCCAGCCCTAACACGTACCCTGACCCTAACACTTTTCCGTAACCTCACCTGTACCCTACACCTTACCGTTCTCTAACCCTAACCCTAGCCCTAAACCTAGACCAAAACCCAACCGTACACCTTACCCTAACCCGTATGCTAATCCTAAGCCATACACTGACACTGACACGTGTCCTAACACACACACTAACCCTAACACTTTTCTGTACCATCACCTGTACCCTAAACCTGACATTTCGCTAACCCTAACTCTAGCCATAAAGCTAACCCTAACCCCAACCGTAAACCTTACCCAAACCGTACCCTAATCCTAACCAGTATACTAATACTAAGCCATGTCCTGACACGTTCCCTGAGCCTAACACTTTTCCATACCCTCACCTGTACCCTAAACCTTACCCATTCGCTAACCCTAACCCTAGCCCTAGCCCTAGCCCTAACCTTAATCCCAACCCTACCCGTTACCCTAAACCGTACCCTAATCCTAACCCATACACTAACATTAACCCATGCCCTAACACGTACCCTGACCCTAACACTTTTCCGTATCCTCTCCTGTACCCTAAATCTTACCGTTCGCTAACCCTAACCCTAGCCCTAAACATAACTCTAACACCAACCTCACAGTATACCCTAACCAGTACACTAAACTTAAACCGTACAAAAAAACTAACACATGCCCTCACATGTACTTTGACAGTAACACGTTTCTGTACGCTCCCATGTACCGTAAAACTTACCCATTCGCTAACCCTAACCCTAGCCCTAACCCTAACAATAACACCAGCCCTACCCATTTACCTAACCTGTACCCTAATCCTTACCCGTACACTAACATTAATCCATGCCCTAAGACGTACCCTGACCCTAATACTTTTCCATACCCACTGCTGTACCCTAAATCTTACCATTCGCTAACCCTAACCCTATGTCTAAACCTAACCCTAACCCCAACCCTACACCTAACCCTAGCACGTACCCTAATCCGAATCCGTACACTAACACTAACCTCTGCCCTAACATGAACCCTGACCCTAACTCGTTTCCATAAGCTCGCCTGTACCCTAAATGTTACCTATTCGCTAACCCTAACCCCAACCCTACACCTAAACATAACCCCTACCCTACACCTTTCCCTAACCTATACCCTAATCCTAACCCGTACACTAACAATAACATGTGGCCTAACACGTACCCTGAACCTAACACTTTTCCGTATCCTCTCCATTACCCTAAATCTTACCGTTCACTAAACATAGCCCTTTCCCTAAACATAACGCTAACACCAACCTTAAACCATACCCTAACCCATACACTAATCTTACCCCGTACACCAAAATTAAGAAATGCCCTCACATGTACTTTGACACTAACACGTTTCTGTATCCTCCTGTGTACCGTAAACCTTACCTGTTCGCTAACACTAACCCTAGGTCTAAGCCTAACACTATCCACAACCCTACACAAAATCCTAACACGTACCCTAATCCTAATCCGTACAATAACACTAACCTGTGCCCTAACACCAAGCCTGACCCTAACTCGTTTCCATATGCTTACCTGCACCCTGAATATTACCTATTCGCTAACCCTAACCCTAACCCTAAACCTAACCCTAACCCCAATCCTGCACCTTACCCTAATCCGTACTGTAATCCTAACCCGTACCCTAATACTAATCCGTGCCCTGACACATACATGGACCATAACACTTTTCTGTAACCTCACCTGTACCCTAAACCTTACATTTCGCCAACACTAACCCTAGCCCTAAAGCTAAATCTAACTCCAACCCTACACCTTACCCTATCACGTACACTAATCTTAACCCATTCACTAACACTGATCCATTGCCGCAAATGTATTTTGACCCTAAAACATTTCCGTACCCTCCCCTGTAACCTAAACCTTACCCGGTCGCTAACCCTAAACCTAGCTCTAAATCTAACCCTAACGCCAACCCTACATCTTACCCTAACCCATACCCTAATCCTAAACCATACACTAACACAAACCAGTGCCCTGAAACGTACCCCGACCCTAACACTTTTCCATGCCCTCACCTGCACGCTAAACCTAATCGTTAGGTAACCCTAACTGTAGACTTAAACGTAACCCTAACACCAACCCTACACCCTATTCTAACCCGTGACCTATATTTAACCCCTACACTAACACTAACCCATGCCCTCACACGTACTTTGACACTAAAATGTCTCCATACACTCACATGTACCATAAGCCTTAACTGTTCACTAAACCTATCCCTAAACCTAACGCCAACCCTAACCATGACCCTAACCCATACCCTAATCCTAACCATGCATTAACACTAACAGGTTTCCTAACACATAACCTGACCCAAATGCTTTTCCGTACCCTCAAATGTACCCTAAAACTTACCCGTTCACTAACCCTAAGCCTAGCCCTAACCCTAACCCTAACCCTAACCCTAACACTAACCCTAACCCTAAAACTTACCCGTTAACTAACCGTAAGCCTAGCCCTAAACCTAAACATAACCCCAACACCACACCTTACCCTAAACGGTACGCTAATCCTGACATGTACACTAACACTAACAAGTGTCCTAACACATACCCTGACTCTAAATGTTTTCCGTACCCTCACCTGTACCCTAAACCTTACTGCTTCACTAACCGTAAACCTAGCCCTAAACATAACGCTAACACCAACCCTACACCATACCCTAACCCGTACACTAATCTTGACCCGTACACCAAAATTATGCAATGCCATCATAGGTACTTTGACACTAACACGTTTCCGTACACTCATGTACCATAAAACTTACCTGTTCGCTAACTCTAACCCTAGCCCCAAACTTAACCCTAACGCCAACCCTACACATTACCCTAACCCGTACCCTAATCCTAACCCATACACTAATACTACATGTGCCCTAACAGGTACCCTGACCGTAACAGTTTTCCGTACACTCACCCGTACCCTAAACCATACCGTTTGCTATCCTTAACCCTAGAACTAAACGTAAACCTAACCCCATCCCTAAAACTTACCCTAACGCGTACCCAATCCTAACCAGTACACTAACACTAATCCGTGCCTTAACACTTACCCTGACCCTAACACTTTTCCATACCCACACCTGAACCCTAAACCTTACCATTCACTAACCCTAACCCTAGGTCTAAACCTAACCCTAAACCCAACCCCAACCCTACACCTAACCCTAACATGTACCCTAATCCTAATCCTTAAACTAACACTAACCTGTGCCCTAACATGAACCGTGACCCTAACGCGTTTCCATACGCTCCCCTGTACTGTAATGTTACCTATTCGCTAACCCTCACACTAGCCCTCAACCTAAACCTAACCCCAACCCTAAAGCTTACCCTAACCCATACCCTAATCATAACCCATACACTAACACTAACTCGTGCCCTAACACCTACCCTAACCCTACACCTACCCCTAACCCTAACACTAACGCTAACACTAACCCTAAACTTTACCGTTTGTTAACCATAACCCTAGCCCCAAACCTAAACCTAACTACAACCCTACTCCTTACCCTAACACGTACACTAATCTTAACCCCTACACTAACACTAACTCAATACCGCACACGTACTTTGACAATAAGACATTTCCGTATGCTCAGCTGTAACCTAAACCTTACCCGTTCACTAAACTTAACCCTACCCCTAACACTAACCATAACGCCAACCCTACCAATTACCCTAACCCGTACCCTAATCCTAACCTGTAAACCCACACTAACCCCAGCCCTAACACGTACCCTGACCCTAACACTTTTCCGTAACCTCACCTGTACCCTACACCTTACCGTTCTCTAACCCTAACCCTAGCCCTAAACTTAGACCAAAACCCAACCGTACACCTTACCCTAACCCGTATGCTAATCCTAAGCCATACACTGACACTGACACGTGTCCTAACACACACACTAACCCTAACACTTTTCTGTACCATCACCTGTACCCTAAACCTGACATTTCGCTAACCCTAACTCTAGCCATAAAGCTAACCCTAACCCCAACCGTAAACCTTACCCAAACCGTACCCTAATCCTAACCAGTATACTAATACTAAGCCATGTCCTGACACGTTCCCTGAGCCTAACACTTTTCCATACCCTCACCTGTACCCTAAACCTTACCCATTCGCTAACCCTAACCCTAGCCCTAGCCCTAGCCCTAACCTTAATCCCAACCCTACCCGTTACCCTAAACCGTACCCTAATCCTAACCCATACACTAACATTAACCCATGCCCTAACACGTACCCTGACCCTAACACTTTTCCGTATCCTCTCCTGTACCCTAAATCTTACCGTTCGCTAACCCTAACCCTAGCCCTAAACATAACTCTAACACCAACCTCACAGTATACCCTAACCAGTACACTAAACTTAAACCGTACAAAAAAACTAACACATGCCCTCACATGTACTTTGACAGTAACACGTTTCTGTACGCTCCCATGTACCGTAAAACTTACCCATTCGCTAACCCTAACCCTAGCCCTAACCCTAACCATAACACCAGCCCTACCCATTTACCTAACCTGTACCCTAATCCTTACCCGTACACTAACATTAATCCATGCCCTAAGACGTACCCTGACCCTAATACTTTTCCATACCCACTGCTGTACCCTAAATCTTACCATTCGCTAACCCTAACCCTATGTCTAAACCTAACCCTAACCCCAACCCTACACCTAACCCTAGCACGTACCCTAATCCGAATCCGTACACTAACACTAACCTCTGCCCTAACATGAACCCTGACCCTAACTCGTTTCCATAAGCTCGCCTGTACCCTAAATGTTACCTATTCGCTAACCCTAACCCCAACCCTACACCTAAACATAACCCCTACCCTACACCTTTCCCTAACCTATACCCTAATCCTAACCCGTACACTAACAATAACATGTGGCCTAACACGTACCCTGAACCTAACACTTTTCCGTATCCTCTCCATTACCCTAAATCTTACCGTTCGCTAAACATAGCCCTTTCCCTAAACATAACGCTAACACCAACCTTAAACCATACCCTAACCCATACACTAATCTTACCCCGTACACCAAAATTAAGAAATGCCCTCACATGTACTTTGACACTAACACGTTTCTGTATCCTCCTGTGTACCGTAAACCTTACCTGTTCGCTAACACTAACCCTAGGTCTAAGCCTAACACTATCCACAACCCTACACAAAATCCTAACACGTACCCTAATCCTAATCAGTACAATAACACTAACCTGTGCCCTAACACCAAGCCTGACCCTAACTCGTTTCCATATGCTTACCTGCACCCTGAATATTACCTATTCGCTAAACCTAACCCTAACCCTAAACCTAACCCTAACCCCAATCCTGCACCTTACCCTAATCCGTACTGTAATCCTAACCCGTACCCTAATACTAATCCGTGCCCTGACACATACATGGACCATAACACTTTTCTGTAACCTCACCTGTACCCTAAACCTTACATTTCGCCAACACTAACCCTAGCCCTAAAGCTAAATCTAACTCCAACCCTACACCTTACCCTAACACGTACACTAATCTTAACCCGTACACTAACACTGATCCATTGCCGCAAATGTATTTTGACCCTAAAACATTTCCGTACCCTCCCCTGTAACCTAAACCTTACCCGGTCGCTAACCCTAACCCTAGCTCTAAATCTAACCCTAACGCCAACCCTACATCTTACCCTAACCCATACCCTAATCCTAAACCATACACTAACACAAACCAGTGCCCTGAAACGTACCCCGACCCTAACACTTTTCCATGCCCTCACCTGCACGCTAAACCTAATCGTTAGGTAACCCTAACTGTAGACTTAAACGTAACCCTAACACCAACCCTACACCCTATTCTAACCCGTGACCTATATTTAACCCCTACATTAACACTAACCCATGCCCTCACACGTACTTTGACACTAAAATGTCTCCATACACTCACATGTACCATAAGCCTTAACCGTTCACTAAACCTATCCCTAACCCTAACGCCAACCCTAACCATGACCCTAACCCATACCCTAATCCTAACCATGCATTAACACTAACAGGTTTCCTAACACATAACCTGACCCAAATGCTTTTCCGTACCCTCAAATGTACCCTAAAACTTACCCGTTCACTAACCCTAAGCCTAGCCCTAACCCTAACCCTAACCCTAACCCTAACACTAACCCTAACCCTAAAACTTACCCGTTAACTAACCGTAAGCCTAGCCCTAAACCTAAACATAACCCCAACACCACACCTTACCCTAAACGGTACGCTAATCCTGACATGTACACTAACACTAACAAGTGTCCTAACACATACCCTGACTCTAAATGTTTTCCGTACCCTCACCTGTACCCTAAACCTTACTGCTTCACTAACCGTAAACCTAGCCCTAAACATAACGCTAACACCAACCCTACACCATACCCTAACCCGTACACTAATCTTGACCCGTACACCAAAATTATGCAATGCCATCATAGGTACTTTGACACTAACACGTTTCCGTACACTCATGTACCATAAAACTTACCTGTTCGCTAACTCTAACCCTAGCCCCAAACTTAACCCTAACGCCAACCCTACACATTACCCTAACCCGTACCCTAATCCTAACCCATACACTAATACTACATGTGCCCTAACAGGTACCCTGACCGTAACAGTTTTCCGTACACTCACCCGTACCCTAAACCATACCGTTTGCTATCCTTAACCCTAGAACTAAACGTAAACCTAACCCCATCCCTAAAACTTACCCTAACGCGTACCCAATCCTAACCAGTACACTAACACTAATCCGTGCCTTAACACTTACCCTGACCCTAACACTTTTCCATACCCACACCTGAACCCTAAACCTTACCATTCACTAACCCTAACCCTAGGTCTAAACCTAACCCTAAACCCAACCCCAACCCTACACCTAACCCTAACATGTACCCTAATCCTAATCCTTAAACTAACACTAACCTGTGCCCTAACACGAACCGTGACCCTAACGCGTTTCCATACGCTCCCCTGTACTGTAATGTTACCTATTCGCTAACCCTCACACTAGCCCTCAACCTAAACCTAACCCCAACCCTAAAGCTTACCCTAACCCATACCCTAATCATAACCCATACACTAACACTAACTCGTGCCCTAACACCTACCCTAACCCTACACCTACCCCTAACCCTAACACTAACGCTAACACTAACGCTAAACTTTACCGTTTGTTAACCATAACCCTAGCCCCAAACCTAAACCTAACTACAACCCTACTCCTTACCCTAACACGTACACTAATCTTAACCCCTACACTAACACTAACTCAATACCGCACACGTACTTTGACAATAAGACATTTCCGTATGCTCAGCTGTAACCTAAACCTTACCCGTTCACTAAACTTAACCCTACCCCTAACACTAACCATAACGCCAACCCTACCAATTACCCTAACCCGTACCCTAATCCTAACCTGTAAACCCACACTAACCCCAGCCCTAACACGTACCCTGACCCTAACACTTTTCCGTAACCTCACCTGTACCCTACACCTTACCGTTCTCTAACCCTAACCCTAGCCCTAAACCTAGACCAAAACCCAACCGTACACCTTACCCTAACCCGTATGCTAATCCTAAGCCATACACTGACACTGACACGTGTCCTAACACACACACTAACCCTAACACTTTTCTGTACCATCACCTGTACCCTAAACCTGACATTTCGCTAACCCTAACTCTAGCCATAAAGCTAACCCTAACCCCAACCGTAAACCTTACCCAAACCGTACCCTAATCCTAACCAGTATACTAATACTAAGCCATGTCCTGACACGTTCCCTGAGCCTAACACTTTTCCATACCCTCACCTGTACCCTAAACCTTACCCATTCGCTAACCCTAACCCTAGCCCTAGCCCTAGCCCTAACCTTAATCCCAACCCTACCCGTTACCCTAAACCGTACCCTAATCCTAACCCATACACTAACATTAACCCATGCCCTAACACGTACCCTGACCCTAACACTTTTCCGTATCCTCTCCTGTACCCTAAATCTTACCGTTCGCTAACCCTAACCCTAGCCCTAAACATAACTCTAACACCAACCTCACAGTATACCCTAACCAGTACACTAAACTTAAACCGTACAAAAAAACTAACACATGCCCTCACATGTACTTTGACAGTAACACGTTTCTGTACGCTCCCATGTACCGTAAAACTTACCCATTCGCTAACCCTAACCCTAGCCCTAACCCTAACCATAACACCAGCCCTACCCATTTACCTAACCTGTACCCTAATCCTTACCCGTACACTAACATTAATCCATGCCCTAAGACGTACCCTGACCCTAATACTTTTCCATACCCACTGCTGTACCCTAAATCTTACCATTCGCTAACCCTAACCCTATGTCTAAACCTAACCCTAACCCCAACCCTACACCTAACCCTAGCACGTACCCTAATCCGAATCCGTACACTAACACTAACCTCTGCCCTAACATGAACCCTGACCCTAACTCGTTTCCATAAGCTCGCCTGTACCCTAAATGTTACCTATTCGCTAACCCTAACCCCAACCCTACACCTAAACATAACCCCTACCCTACACCTTTCCCTAACCTATACCCTAATCCTAACCCGTACACTAACAATAACATGTGGCCTAACACGTACCCTGAACCTAACACTTTTCCGTATCCTCTCCATTACCCTAAATCTTACCGTTCGCTAAACATAGCCCTTTCCCTAAACATAACGCTAACACCAACCTTAAACCATACCCTAACCCATACACTAATCTTACCCCGTACACCAAAATTAAGAAATGCCCTCACATGTACTTTGACACTAACACGTTTCTGTATCCTCCTGTGTACCGTAAACCTTACCTGTTCGCTAACACTAACCCTAGGTCTAAGCCTAACACTATCCACAACCCTACACAAAATCCTAACACGTACCCTAATCCTAATCCGTACAATAACACTAACCTGTGCCCTAACACCAAGCCTGACCCTAACTCGTTTCCATATGCTTACCTGCACCCTGAATATTACCTATTCGCTAAACCTAACCCTAACCCTAAACCTAACCCTAACCCCAATCCTGCACCTTACCCTAATCCGTACTGTAATCCTAACCCGTACCCTAATACTAATCCGTGCCCTGACACATACATGGACCATAACACTTTTCTGTAACCTCACCTGTACCCTAAACCTTACATTTCGCCAACACTAACCCTAGCCCTAAAGCTAAATCTAACTCCAACCCTACACCTTACCCTAACACGTACACTAATCTTAACCCGTACACTAACACTGATCCATTGCCGCAAATGTATTTTGACCCTAAAACATTTCCGTACCCTCCCCTGTAACCTAAACCTTACCCGGTCGCTAACCCTAACCCTAGCTCTAAATCTAACCCTAACGCCAACCCTACATCTTACCCTAACCCATACCCTAATCCTAAACCATACACTAACACAAACCAGTGCCCTGAAACGTACCCCGACCCTAACACTTTTCCATGCCCTCACCTGCACGCTAAACCTAATCGTTAGGTAACCCTAACTGTAGACTTAAACGTAACCCTAACACCAACCCTACACCCTATTCTAACCCGTGACCTATATTTAACCCCTACACTAACACTAACCCATGCCCTCACACGTACTTTGACACTAAAATGTCTCCATACACTCACATGTACCATAAGCCTTAACCGTTCACTAAACCTATCCCTAACCCTAACGCCAACCCTAACCATGACCCTAACCCATACCCTAATCCTAACCATGCATTAACACTAACAGGTTTCCTAACACATAACCTGACCCAAATGCTTTTCCGTACCCTCAAATGTACCCTAAAACTTACCCGTTCACTAACCCTAAGCCTAGCCCTAACCCTAACCCTAACCCTAACCCTAACCCTAAAACTTACCCGTTAACTAACCGTAAGCCTAGCCCTAAACCTAAACCTAACCCCAACACCACACCTTACCCTAAACGGTACGCTAATCCTGACATGTACACTAACACTAACAAGTGTCCTAACACATACCCTGACTCTAAATGTTTTCCGTACCCTCACCTGTACCCTAAACCTTACTGCTTCACTAACCGTAAACCCAGCCCTAAACATAATGCTAACACCAACCCTACACCATACCCTAACCCGTACACTAATCTTGACCCGTACACCAAAATTATGCAATGCCATCATAGGTACTTTGACACTAACACGTTTCCGTACACTCATGTACCATAAAACTTACCTGTTCGCTAACTCTAACCCTAGCCCCAAACTTAACCCTAACGCCAACCCTACACATTACCCTAACCCGTACCCTAATCCTAACCCATACACTAATACTACATGTGCCCTAACAGGTACCCTGACCGTAACAGTTTTCCGTACACTCACCCGTACCCTAAACCATACCGTTTGCTATCCTTAACCCTAGAACTAAACGTAAACCTAACCCCATCCCTAAAACTTACCCTAACGCGTACCCAATCCTAACCAGTACACTAACACTAATCCGTGCCTTAACACTTACCCTGACCCTAACACTTTTCCATACCCACACCTGAACCCTAAACCTTACCATTCACTAACCCTAACCCTAGGTCTAAACCTAACCCTAAACCCAACCCCAACCCTACACCTAACCCTAACATGTACCCTAATCCTAATCCTTAAACTAACACTAACCTGTGCCCTAACACGAACCGTGACCCTAACGCGTTTCCATACGCTCCCCTGTACTCTAATGTTACCTATTCGCTAACCCTCACACTAGCCCTAAACTTAAAACTAACCCCAACCCTAAACCTTACCCTAACCCATACCCTAATCATAACCCATACACTAACACTAACTCGTGCCCTAACACCTACCCTAACCCTACACCTACCCCTAACCCTAACACTAACGCTAACACTAACCCTAAACTTTACCATTTGTTAACCATTACCCTAGCCCCAAACCTAAACCTAACTACAACCCTACTCCTTACCCTAACACGTACACTAATCTTAACCCCTACACTAACACTAACTCAATACCGCACACGTACTTTGACAATAAGACATTTCCGTATGCTCAGCTGTAACCTAAACCTTACCCGTTCACTAAACTTAACCCTACCCCTAACACTAACCATAACGCCAACCCTACCAATTACCCTAACCCGTACCCTAATCCTAACCTGTAAACCCACACTAACCCCAGCCCTAACACGTACCCTGACCCTAACACTTTTCCGTAACCTCACCTGTACCCTACACCTTACCGTTCTCTAACCCTAACCCTAGCCCTAAACCTAGACCAAAACCCAACCGTACACCTTACCCTAACCCGTATGCTAATCCTAAGCCATACACTGACACTGACACGTGTCCTAACACACACACTAACCCTAACACTTTTCTGTACCATCACCTGTACCCTAAACCTGACATTTCGCTAACCCTAACTCTAGCCATAAAGCTAACCCTAACCCCAACCGTAAACCTTACCCAAACCGTACCCTAATCCTAACCAGTATACTAATACTAAGCCATGTCCTGACACGTTCCCTGAGCCTAACACTTTTCCATACCCTCACCTGTACCCTAAACCTTACCCATTCGCTAAACCTAACCCTAGCCCTAGCCCTAGCCCTAACCTTAATCCCAACCCTACCCGTTACCCTAAACCGTACCCTAATCCTAACCCATACACTAACATTAACCCATGCCCTAACACGTACCCTGACCCTAACACTTTTCCGTATCCTCTCCTGTACCCTAAATCTTACCGTTCGCTAACCCTAACCCTAGCCCTAAACATAACTCTAACACCAACCTCACAGTATACCCTAACCCGTACACTAAACTTAACCCGTACAAAAAAACTAACCCATGCCCTCACATGTACTTTGACAGTAACACGTTTCTGTACGCTCCCATGTACCGTAAAACTTACCCATTCGCTAACCCTAACCCTAGCCCTAACCCTAACCATAACACCAGCCCTACCCATTTACCTAACTTGTACCCTAATCCTTACCCGTACACTAACATTAATCCATGCCCTAAGACGTACCCTGACCCTAATACTTTTCCATACCCACTGCTGTACCCTAAATCTTACCATTCGCTAACCCTAACCCTATGTCTAAACCTAACCCTAACCCCAACCCTACACCTAACCCTAGCACGTACCCTAATCCGAATCCGTACACTAACACTAACCTCTGCCCTAACATGAACCCTGACCCTAACTCGTTTCCATAAGCTCACCTGTACCCTAAATGTTACCTATTCGCTAACCCTAACCCCAACCCTACACCTAAACATAACCCCTACCCTACACCTTTCCCTAACCTATACCCTAATCCTAACCCGTACACTAACAATAACATGTGGCCTAACACGTACCCTGAACCTAACACTTTTCCGTATCCTCTCCATTACCCTAAATCTTACCGTTCGCTAAACATAGCCCTTTCCCTAAACATAACGCTAACACCAACCTTAAACCATACCCTAACCCATACACTAATCTTACCCCGTACACCAAAATTAAGAAATGCCCTCACATGTACTTTGACACTAAAACGTTTCTGTATCCTCCTGTGTACCGTAAACCTTACCTGTTCGCTAACACTAACCCTAGGTCTAAGCCTAACACTATCCACAACCCTACACAAAATCCTAACACGTACCCTAATCCTAATCCGTACAATAACACTAACCTGTGCCCTAACACCAAGCCTGACCCTAACTCGTTTCCATATGCTTACCTGCACCCTGAATATTACCTATTCGCTAACCCTAACCCTAACCCTAAACCTAACCCTAACCCCAATCCTGCACCTTACCCTAATCCGTACTGTAATCCTAACCCGTACCCTAATACTAATCCGTGCCCTGACACATACATGGACCATAACACTTTTCTGTAACCTCACCTGTACCCTAAACCTTACATTTCGCCAACACTAACCCTAGCCCTAAAGCTAAATCTAACTCCAACCCTACACCTTACCCTAACACGTACACTAATCTTAACCCGTACACTAACACTGATCCATTGCCGCAAATGTATTTTGACCCTAAAACATTTCCGTACCCTCCCCTGTAACCTAAACCTTACCCGGTCGCTAACCCTAAACCTAGCTCTAAATCTAACCCTAACGCCAACCCTACATCTTACCCTAACCCATACCCTAATCCTAAACCATACACTAACACAAACCAGTGCCCTGAAACGTACCCCGACCCTAACACTTTTCCATGCCCTCACCTGCACGCTAAACCTAATCGTTAGGTAACCCTAACTGTAGACTTAAACGTAACCCTAACACCAACCCTACACCCTATTCTAACCCGTGACCTATATTTAACCCCTACACTAACACTAACCCATGCCCTCACACGTACTTTGACACTAAAATGTCTCCATACACTCACATGTACCATAAGCCTTAACTGTTCACTAAACCTATCCCTAAACCTAACGCCAACCCTAACCATGACCCTAACCCATACCCTAATCCTAACCATGCATTAACACTAACAGGTTGCCTAACACATAACCTGACCCAAATGCTTTTCCGTACCCTCAAATGTACCCTAAAACTTACCCGTTCACTAACCCTAAGCCTAGCCCTAACCCTAACCCTAACCCTAACCCTAACCCTAAAACTTACCCGTTAACTAACCGTAAGCCTAGCCCTAAACCTAAACCTAACCCCAACACCACACCTTACCCTAAACGGTACGCTAATCCTGACATGTACACTAACACTAACAAGTGTCCTAACACATACCCTGACTCTAAATGTTTTCCGTACCCTCACCTGTACCCTAAACCTTACTGCTTCACTAACCGTAAACCTAGCCCTAAACATAACGCTAACACCAACCCTACACCATACCCTAACCCGTACACTAATCTTGACCCGTACACCAAAATTATGCAATGCCATCATAGGTACTTTGACACTAACACGTTTCCGTACACTCATGTACCATAAAACTTACCTGTTCGCTAACTCTAACCCTAGCCCCAAACTTAACCCTAACGCCAACCCTACACATTACCCTAACCCGTACCCTAATCCTAACCCATACACTAATACTACATGTGCCCTAACAGGTACCCTGACCGTAACAGTTTTCCGTACACTCACCCGTACCCTAAACCATACCGTTTGCTATCCTTAACCCTAGAACTAAACGTAAACCTAACCCCATCCCTAAAACTTACCCTAACGCGTACCCAATCCTAACCAGTACACTAACACTAATCCGTGCCTTAACACTTACCCTGACCCTAACACTTTTCCATACCCACACCTGAACCCTAAACCTTACCATTCACTAACCCTAACCCTAGGTCTAAACCTAACCCTAAACCCAACCCCAACCCTACACCTAACCCTAACATGTACCCTAATCCTAATCCTTAAACTAACACTAACCTGTGCCCTAACACGAACCGTGACCCTAACGCGTTTCCATACGCTCCCCTGTACTCTAATGTTACCTATTCGCTAACCCTCACACTAGCCCTAAACCTAAACCTAACCCCAACCCTAAACCTTACCCTAACCCATACCCTAATCATAACCCATACACTAACACTAACTCGTGCCCTAACACCTACCCTAACCCTACACCTACCCCTAACCCTAACACTAACGCTAACACTAACCCTAAACTTTACCATTTGTTAACCATAACCCTAGCCCCAAACCTAAACCTAACTACAACCCTACTCCTTACCCTAACACGTACACTAATCTTAACCCCTACACTAACACTAACTCAATACCGCACACGTACTTTGACAATAAGACATTTCCGTATGCTCAGCTGTAACCTAAACCTTACCCGTTCACTAAACTTAACCCTACCCCTAACACTAACCATAACGCCAACCCTACCAATTACCCTAACCCGTACCCTAATCCTAACCTGTAAACCCACACTAACCCCAGCCCTAACACGTACCCTGACCCTAACACTTTTCCGTAACCTCACCTGTACCCTACACCTTACCGTTCTCTAACCCTAACCCTAGCCCTAAACCTAGACCAAAACCCAACCGTACACCTTACCCTAACCCGTATGCTAATCCTAAGCCATACACTGACACTGACACGTGTCCTAACACACACACTAACCCTAACACTTTTCTGTACCATCACCTGTACCCTAAACCTGACATTTCGCTAACCCTAACTCTAGCCATAAAGCTAACCCTAACCCCAACCGTAAACCTTACCCAAACCGTACCCTAATCCTAACCAGTATACTAATACTAAGTCATGTCCTGACACGTTCCCTGAGCCTAACACTTTTCCATACCCTCACCTGTACCCTAAACCTTACCCATTCGCGAACCCTAACCCTAGCCCTAGCCCTAGCCCTAACCTTAATCCCAACCCTACCCGTTACCCTAAACCGTACCCTAATCCTAACCCATACACTAACATTAACCCATGCCCTAACACGTACCCTGACCCTAACACTTTTCCGTATCCTCTCCTGTACCCTAAATCTTACCGTTCGCTAACCCTAACCCTAGCCCTAAACATAACTCTAACACCAACCTCACAGTATACCCTAACCCGTACACTAAACTTAACCCGTACAAAAAAACTAACCCATGCCCTCACATGTACTTTGACAGTAACACGTTTCTGTACGCTCCCATGTACCATAAAACTTACCCATTCGCTAACCCTAACCCTAGCCCTAACCCTAACCATAACACCAGCCCTACCCATTTACCTAACCTGTACCCTAATCCTTACCCGTACACTAACATTAATCCATGCCCTAAGACGTACCCTGACCCTAATACTTTTCCATACCCACTGCTGTACCCTAAATCTTACCATTCGCTAACCCTAACCCTATGTCTAAACCTAACACTAACCCCAACCCTACACCTAACCCTAGCACGTACCCTAATCCGAATCCGTACACTAACACTAACCTCTGCCCTAACATGAACCCTGACCCTAACTCGTTTCCATAAGCTCGCCTGTACCCTAAATGTTACCTATTCGCTAACCCTAACCCCAACACTACACCTAAACATAACCCCTACCCTACATCTTTCCCTAACCTATACCCTAATCCTAACCCGTACACTAACAATAACATGTGGCCTAACACGTACCCTGAACCTAACACTTTTCCGTATCCTCTCCATTACCCTAAATCTTACCGTTCGCTAAACATAGCCCTTTCCCTAAACATAACGCTAACACCAACCTTAAACCATACCCTAACCCATACACTAATCTTACCCCGTACACCAAAATTAAGAAATGCCCTCACATGTACTTTGACACTAACACGTTTCTGTATCCTCCTGTGTACCGTAAACCTTACCTGTTCGCTAACACTAACCCTAGGTCTAAGCCTAACACTATCCACAACCCTACACAAAATCCTAACACGTACCCTAATCCTAATCCATACAATAACACTAACCTGTGCCCTAACACCAAGCCTGACCCTAACTCGTTTCCATATGCTTACCTGCACCCTGAATATTACCTATTCGCTAACCCTAACCCTAACCCTAAACCTAACCCTAACCCCAATCCTGCACCTTACCCTAATCCGTACTGTAATCCTAACCCGTACCCTAATACTAATCCGTGCCCTGACACATACATGGACCATAACACTTTTCTGTAACCTCACCTGTACCCTAAACCTTACATTTGGCCAACACTAACCCTAGCCCTAAAGCTAAATCTAACTCCAACCCTACACCTTACCCTAACACGTACACTAATCTTAACCCGTACACTAACACTGATCCATTGCCGCAAATGTATTTTGACCCTAAAACATTTCCGTACCCTCCCCTGTAACCTAAACCTTACCCGGTCGCTAACCCTAAACCTAGCTCTAAATCTAACCCTAACGCCAACCCTACATCTTACCCTAACCCATACCCTAATCCTAAACCATACACTAACACAAACCAGTGCCCTGAAACGTACCCCGACCCTAACACATTTCCATGCCCTCACCTGCACGCTAAACCTAATCGTTAGGTAACCCTAACTGTAGACTTAAACGTAACCCTAACACCAACCCTACACCCTATTCTAACCCGTAACCTATATTTAACCCCTACACTAACACTAACCCATGCCCTCACACGTACTTTGACACTAAAATGTCTCCATACACTCACATGTACCATAAGCCTTAACCGTTCACTAAACCTATCCCTAACCCTAACGCCAACCCTAACCATGACCCTAACCCATACCCTAATCCTAACCATGCATTAACACTAACAGGTTTCCTAACACATAACCTGACCCAAATGCTTTTCCGTACCCTCAAATGTACCCTAAAACTTACCCGTTCACTAACCCTAAGCCTAGCCCTAACCCTAACCCTAACCCTAACCCTAACCCTAAAACTTACCCGTTAACTAACCGTAAGCCTAGCCCTAAACCTAAACATAACCCCAACACCACACCTTACCCTAAACGGTACGCTAATCCTGACATGTACACTAACACTAACAAGTGTCCTAACACATACCCTGACTCTAAATGTTTTCCGTACCCTCACCTGTACCCTAAACCTTACTGCTTCACTAACCGTAAACCCAGCCCTAAACATAACGCTAACACCAACCCTACACCATACCCTAACCCGTACACTAATCTTGACCCGTACACCAAAATTATGCAATGCCATCATAGGTACTTTGACACTAACACGTTTCCGTACACTCATGTACCATAAAACTTACCTGTTCGCTAACTCTAACCCTAGCCCTAAACTTAACCCTAACGCCAACCCTACACATTACCCTAACCCGTACCCTAATCCTAACCCATACACTAATACTACATGTGCCCTAACAGGTACCCTGACCGTAACAGTTTTCCGTACACTCACCCGTACCCTAAACCATACCGTTTGCTATCCTTAACCCTAGAACTAAACGTAAACCTAACCCCATCCCTAAAACTTACCCTAACGCGTACCCAATCCTAACCAGTACACTAACACTAATCCGTGCCTTAACACTTACCCTGACCCTAACACTTTTCCATACCCACACCTGAACCCTAAACCTTACCATTCACTAACCCTAACCCTAGGTCTAAACCTAACCCTAAACCCAACCCCAACCCTACACCTAACCCTAACATGTACCCTAATCCTAATCCTTAAACTAACACTAACCTGTGCCCTAACACGAACCGTGACCCTAACGCGTTTCCATACGCTCCCCTGTACTCTAATGTTACCTATTCGCTAACCCTCACACTAGCCCTAAACCTAAACCTAACCCCAACCCTAAACCTTACCCTAACCCATACCCTAATCATAACCCATACACTAACACTAACTCGTGCCCTAACACCTACCCTAACCCTACACCTACCCCTAACCCTAACACTAACGCTAACACTAACCCTAAACTTTACCATTTGTTAACCATAACCCTAGCCCCAAACCTAAACCTAACTACAACCCTACTCCTTACCCTAACACATACACTAATCTTAACCCCTACACTAACACTAACTCAATACCGCACACGTACTTTGACAATAAGACATTTCCGTATGCTCAGCTGTAACCTAAACCTTACCCGTTCACTAAACTTAACCCTACCCCTAACACTAACCATAACGCCAACCCTACCAATTACCCTAACCCGTACCCTAATCCTAACCTGTAAAACCACACTAACCCCAGCCCTAACACGTACCCTGACCCTAACACTTTTCCGTAACCTCACCTGTACCCTACACCTTACCGTTCTCTAACCCTAACCCTAGCCCTAAACCTAGACCAAAACCCAACCGTACACCTTACCCTAACCCGTATGCTAATCCTAAGCCATACACTGACACTGACACGTGTCCTAACACACACACTAACCCTAACACTTTTCTGTACCATCACCTGTACCCTAAACCTGACATTTCGCTAACCCTAACTCTAGCCATAAAGCTAACCCTAACCCCAACCGTAAACCTTACCCAAACCGTAACCTAATCCTAACCAGTATACTAATACTAAGCCATGTCCTGACACGTTCCCTGAGCCTAACACTTTTCCATACCCTCACCTGTACCCTAAACCTTACCCATTCGCTAACCCTAACCCTAGCCCTAGCCCTAGCCCTAACCTTAATCCCAACCCTACCCGTTACCCTAAACCGTACCCTAATCCTAACCCATACACTAACATTAACCCATGCCCTAACACGTACCCTGACCCTAACACTTTTCCGTATCCTCTCCTGTACCCTAAATCTTACCGTTCGCTAACCCTAACCCTAGCCCTAAACATAACTCTAACACCAACCTCACAGTATACCCTAACCCGTACACTAAACTTAACCCGTACAAAAAAACTAACCCATGCCCTCACATGTACTTTGACAGTAACACGTTTCTGTACGCTCCCATGTACCGTAAAACTTACCCATTCGCTAACCCTAACCCTAGCCCTAACCCTAACCATAACACCAGCCCTACCCATTTACCTAACCTGTACCCTAATCCTTACCCGTACACTAACATTAATCCATGCCCTAAGACGTACCCTGACCCTAATACTTTTCCATACCCACTGCTGTACCCTAAATCTTACCATTCGCTAACCCTAACCCTATGTCTAAACCTAACCCTAACCCCAACCCTACACCTAACCCTAGCACGTACCCTAATCCGAATCCGTACACTAACACTAACCTGTGCCCTAACATGAACCCTGACCCTAACTCGTTTCCATAAGCTCACCTGTACCCTAAATGTTACCTATTTGCTAACCCTAACCCCAACCCTACACCTAAACATAACCCCTACCCTACACCTTTCCCTAACCTATACCCTAATCCTAACCCGTACACTAACAATAACATGTGGCCTAACACGTACCCTGAACCTAACACTTTTCCGTATCCTCTCCATTACCCTAAATCTTACCGTTCGCTAAACATAGCCCTTTCCCTAAACATAACGCTAACACCAACCTTAAACCATACCCTAACCCATACACTAATCTTACCCCGTACACCAAAATTAAGAAATGCCCTCACATGTACTTTGACACTAAGACGTTTCTGTATCCTCCTGTGTACCGTAAACCTTACCTGTTCACTAACAGTAACCCTAGGTCTAAGCCTAACACTATCCACAACCCTACACAAAATCCTAACACTTACCCTAATCCTAATCCGTACAATAACACTAACCTGTGCCCTAACACCAAGCCTGACCCTAACTCGTTTCCATATGCTTACCTGCACCCTGAATATTACCTATTCGCTAACCCTAACCCTAACCCTAAACCTAACCCTAACCCCAATCCTGCATCTTACCTTAATCCGTACTGTAATCCTAACCCGTACCCTAATACTAATCCGTGCCCTGACACATACATGGACCATAACACTTTTCTGTAACCTCACCTGTACCCTAAACCTTACATTTCGCCAACACTAACCCTAGCCCTAAAGCTAAATCTAACTCCAACCCTACACCTTACCCTAACACGTACACTAATCTTAACCCATTCACTAACACTGATCCATTGCCGCAAATGTATTTTGACCCTAAAACATTTCCGTACCCTCCCCTGTAACCTAAACCTTACCCGGTCGCTAACCCTAAACCTAGCTCTAAATCTAACCCTAACGCCAACCCTACATCTTACCCTAACCCATACCCTAATCCTAAACCATACACTAACACAAACCAGTGCCCTGAAACGTACCCCGACCCTAACACTTTTCCATGCCCTCACCTGCACGCTAAACCTAATCGTTAGGTAACCCTAACTGTAGACTTAAACGTAACCCTAACACCAACCCTACACCCTATTCTAACCCGTGACCTATATTTAACCCCTACACTAACACTAACCCATGCCCTCACACGTACTTTGACACTAAAATGTCTCCATACACTCACATGTACCATAAGCCTTAACTGTTCACTAAACCTATCCCTAAACCTAACGCCAACCCTAACCATGACCCTAACCCATACCCTAATCCTAACCATGCATTAACACTAACAGGTTTCCTAACACATAACCTGACCCAAATGCTTTTCCGTACCCTCAAATGTACCCTAAAACTTACCCGTTCACTAACCCTAAGCCTAGCCCTAACCCTAACCCTAACCCTAACCCTAACCCTAACCCTAAAACTTACCCGTTAACTAACCGTAAGCCTAGCCCTAAACCTAAACATAACCCCAACACCACACCTTACCCTAAACGGTACGCTAATCCTGACATGTACACTAACACTAACAAGTGTCCTAACACATACCCTGACTCTAAATGTTTTCCGTACCCTCACCTGTACCCTAAACCTTACTGCTTCACTAACCGTAAACCTAGCCCTAAACATAACGCTAACACCAACCCTACACCATACCCTAACCCGTACACTAATCTTGACCCGTACACCAAAATTATGCAATGCCATCATAGGTACTTTGACACTAACACGTTTCCGTACACTCATGTACCATAAAACTTACCTGTTCGCTAACTCTAACCCTAGCCCCAAACTTAACCCTAACGCCAACCCTACACATTACCCTAACCCGTACCCTAATCCTAACCCATACACTAATACTACATGTGCCCTAACAGGTACCCTGACCGTAACAGTTTTCCGTACACTCACCCGTACCCTAAACCATACCGTTTGCTATCCTTAACCCTAGAACTAAACGTAAACCTAACCCCATCCCTAAAACTTACCCTAACGCGTACCCAATCCTAACCAGTACACTAACACTAATCCGTGCCTTAACACTTACCCTGACCCTAACACTTTTCCATACCCACACCTGAACCCTAAACCTTACCATTCACTAACCCTAACCCTAGGTCTAAACCTAACCCTAAACCCAACCCCAACCCTACACCTAACCCTAACATGTACCCTAATCCTAATCCTTAAACTAACACTAACCTGTGCCCTAACACGAACCGTGACCCTAACGCGTTTCCATACGCTCCCCTGTACTGTAATGTTACCTATTCGCTAACCCTCACACTAGCCCTCAACCTAAACCTAACCCCAACCCTAAAGCTTACCCTAACCCATACCCTAATCATAACCCATACACTAACACTAACTCGTGCCCTAACACCTACCCTAACCCTACACCTACCCCTAACCCTAACACTAACGCTAACACTAACCCTAAACTTTACCGTTTGTTAACCATAACCCTAGCCCCAAACCTAAACCTAACTACAACCCTACTCCTTACCCTAACACGTACACTAATCTTAACCCCTACACTAACACTAACTCAATACCGCACACGTACTTTGACAATAAGACATTTCCGTATGCTCAGCTGTAACCTAAACCTTACCCGTTCACTAAACTTAACCCTACCCCTAACACTAACCATAACGCCAACCCTACCAATTACCCTAACCCGTACCCTAATCCTAACCTGTAAACCCACACTAACCCCAGCCCTAACACGTACCCTGACCCTAACACTTTTCCGTAACCTCACCTGTACCCTACACCTTACCGTTCTCTAACCCTAACCCTAGCCCTAAACCTAGACCAAAACCCAACCGTACACCTTACCCTAACCCGTATGCTAATCCTAAGCCATACACTGACACTGACACGTGTCCTAACACACACACTAACCCTAACACTTTTCTGTACCATCACCTGTACCCTAAACCTGACATTTCGCTAACCCTAACTCTAGCCATAAAGCTAACCCTAACCCCAACCGTAAACCTTACCCAAACCGTACCCTAATCCTAACCAGTATACTAATACTAAGCCATGTCCTGACACGTTCCCTGAGCCTAACACTTTTCCATACCCTCACCTGTACCCTAAACCTTACCCATTCGCTAACCCTAACCCTAGCCCTAGCCCTAGCCCTAACCTTAATCCCAACCCTACCCATTACCCTAAACCGTACCCTAATCCTAACCCATACACTAACATTAACCCATGCCCTAACACGTACCCTGACCCTAACACTTTTCCGTATCCTCTCCTGTACCCTAAATCTTACCGTTCGCTAACCCTAACCCTAGCCCTAAACATAACTCTAACACCAACCTCACAGTATACCCTAACCAGTACACTAAACTTAAACCGTACAAAAAAACTAACACATGCCCTCACATGTACTTTGACAGTAACACGTTTCTGTACGCTCCCATGTACCGTAAAACTTACCCATTCGCTAACCCTAACCCTAGCCCTAACCCTAACCATAACACCAGCCCTACCCATTTACCTAACCTGTACCCTAATCCTTACCCGTACACTAACATTAATCCATGCCCTAAGACGTACCCTGACCCTAATACTTTTCCATACCCACTGCTGTACCCTAAATCTTACCATTCGCTAACCCTAACCCTATGTCTAAACCTAACCCTAACCCCAACCCTACACCTAACCCTAGCACGTACCCTAATCCGAATCCGTACACTAACACTAACCTCTGCCCTAACATGAACCCTGACCCTAACTCGTTTCCATAAGCTCGCCTGTACCCTAAATGTTACCTATTCGCTAACCCTAACCCCAACCCTACACCTAAACATAACCCCTACCCTACACCTTTCCCTAACCTATACCCTAATCCTAACCCGTACACTAACAATAACATGTGGCCTAACACGTACCCTGAACCTAACACTTTTCCGTATCCTCTCCATTACCCTAAATCTTACCGTTCGCTAAACATAGCCCTTTCCCTAAACATAACGCTAACACCAACCTTAAACCATACCCTAACCCATACACTAATCTTACCCCGTACACCAAAATTAAGAAATGCCCTCACATGTACTTTGACACTAACACGTTTCTGTATCCTCCTGTGTACCGTAAACCTTACCTGTTCGCTAACACTAACCCTAGGTCTAAGCCTAACACTATCCACAACCCTACACAAAATCCTAACACGTACCCTAATCCTAATCCGTACAATAACACTAACCTGTGCCCTAACACCAAGCCTGACCCTAACTCGTTTCCATATGCTTACCTGCACCCTGAATATTACCTATTCGCTAACCCTAACCCTAACCCTAAACCTAACCCTAACCCCAATCCTGCACCTTACCCTAATCCGTACTGTAATCCTAACCCGTACCCTAATACTAATCCGTGCCCTGACACATACATGGACCATAACACTTTTCTGTAACCTCACCTGTACCCTAAACCTTACATTTCGCCAACACTAACCCTAGCCCTAAAGCTAAATCTAACTCCAACCCTACACCTTACCCTAACACGTACACTAATCTTAACCCGTACACTAACACTGATCCATTGCCGCAAATGTATTTTAACCCTAAAACATTTCCGTACCCTCCCCTGTAACCTAAACCTTACCCGGTCGCTAACCCTAACCCTAGCTCTAAATCTAACCCTAACGCCAACCCTACATCTTACCCTAACCCATACCCTAATCCTAAACCATACACTAACACAAACCAGTGCCCTGAAACGTACCCCGACCCTAACACTTTTCCATGCCCTCACCTGCACGCTAAACCTAATCGTTAGGTAACCCTAACTGTAGACTTAAACGTAACCCTAACACCAACCCTACACCCTATTCTAACCCGTGACCTATATTTAACCCCTACACTAACACTAACCCATGCCCTCACACGTACTTTGACACTAAAATGTCTCCATACACTCACATGTACCATAAGCCTTAACCGTTCACTAAACCTATCCCTAACCCTAACGCCAACCCTAACCATGACCCTAACCCATACCCTAATCCTAACCATGCATTAACACTAACAGGTTTCCTAACACATAACCTGACCCAAATGCTTTTCCGTACCCTCAAATGTACCCTAAAACTTACCCGTTCACTAACCCTAAGCCTAACCCTAACCCTAACCCTAACCCTAACCCTAACCCTAAAACTTACCCGTTAACTAACCGTAAGCCTAGCCCTAAACCTAAACCTAACCCCAACACCACACCTTACCCTAAACGGTACGCTAATCCTGACATGTACACTAACACTAACAAGTGTCCTAACACATACCCTGACTCTAAATGTTTTCCGTACCCTCACCTGTACCCTAAACCTTACTGCTTCACTAACCGTAAACCCAGCCCTAAACATAACGCTAACACCAACCCTACACCATACCCTAACCCGTACACTAATCTTGACCCGTACACCAAAATTATGCAATGCCATCATAGGTACTTTGACACTAACACGTTTCCGTACACTCATGTACCATAAAACTTACCTGTTCGCTAACTCTAACCCTAGCCCCAAACTTAACCCTAACGCCAACCCTACACATTACCCTAACCCGTACCCTAATCCTAACCCATACACTAATACTACATGTGCCCTAACAGGTACCCTGACCGTAACAGTTTTCCGTACACTCACCCGTACCCTAAACCATACCGTTTGCTATCCTTAACCCTAGAACTAAACGTAAACCTAACCCCATCCCTAAAACTTACCCTAACGCGTACCCAATCCTAACCAGTACGCTAACACTAATCCGTGCCTTAACACTTACCCTGACCCTAACACTTTTCCATACCCACACCTGAACCCTAAACCTTACCATTCACTAACCCTAACCCTAGGTCTAAACCTAACCCTAAACCCAACCCCAACCCTACACCTAACCCTAACATGTACCCTAATCCTAATCCTTAAACTAACACTAACCTGTGCCCTAACACGAACCGTGACCCTAACGCGTTTCCATACGCTCCCCTGTACTCTAATGTTACCTATTCGCTAACCCTCACACTAGCCCTAAACCTAAACCTAACCCCAACCCTAAACCTTACCCTAACCCATACCCTAATCATAACCCATACACTAACACTAACTCGTGCCCTAACACCTACCCTAACCCTACACCTACCCCTAACCCTAACACTAACGCTAACACTAACCCTAAACTTTACCATTTGTTAACCATAACCCTAGCCCCAAACCTAAACCTAACTACAACCCTACTCCTTACCCTAACACGTACACTAATCTTAACCCCTACACTAACACTAACTCAATACCGCACACGTACTTTGACAATAAGACATTTCCGTATGCTCAGCTGTAACCTAAACCTTACCCGTTCACTAAACTTAACCCTACCCCTAACACTAACCATAACGCCAACCCTACCAATTACCCTAACCCGTACCCTAATCCTAACCTGTAAACCCACACTAACCCCAGCCCTAACACGTACCCTGACCCTAACACTTTTCCGTAACCTCACCTGTACCCTACACCTTACCGTTCTCTAACCCTAAACCTAGCCCTAAACCTAGACCAAAACCCAACCGTACACCTTACCCTAACCCGTATGCTAATCCTAAGCCATACACTGACACTGACACGTGTCCTAACACACACACTAACCCTAACACTTTTCTGTACCATCACCTGTACCCTAAACCTGACATTTCGCTAACCCTAACTCTAGCCATAAAGCTAACCCTAACCCCAACCGTAAACCTTACCCAAACCGTACCCTAATCCTAACCAGTATACTAATACTAAGCCATGTCCTGACACGTTCCCTGAGCCTAACACTTTTCCATACCCTCACCTGTACCCTAAACCTTACCCATTCGCTAACCCTAACCCTAGCCCTAGCCCTAGCCCTAACCTTAATCCCAACCCTACCCGTTACCCTAAACCGTACCCTAATCCTAACCCATACACTAACATTAACCCATGCCCTAACACGTACCCTGACCCTAACACTTTTCCGTATCCTCTCCTGTACCCTAAATCTTACCGTTCGCTAACCCTAACCCTAGCCCTAAACATAACTCTAACACCAACCTCACAGTATACCCTAACCCGTACACTAAACTTAACCCGTACAAAAAAACTAACCCATGCCCTCACATGTACTTTGACAGTAACACGTTTCTGTACGCTCCCATGTACCGTAAAACTTACCCATTCGCTAACCCTAACCCTAGCCCTAACCCTAACCATAACACCAGCCCTACCCATTTACCTAACTTGTACCCTAATCCTTACCCGTACACTAACATTAATCCATGCCCTAAGACGTACCCTGACCCTAATACTTTTCCATACCCACTGCTGTACCCTAAATCTTACCATTCGCTAACCCTAACCCTATGTCTAAACCTAACCCTAACCCCAACCCTACACCTAACCCTAGCACGTACCCTAATCCGAATCCGTACACTAACACTAACCTCTGCCCTAACATGAACCCTGACCCTAACTCGTTTCCATAAGCTCACCTGTACCCTAAATGTTACCTATTCGCTAACCCTAACCCCAACCCTACACCTAAACATAACCCCTACCCTACACCTTTCCCTAACCTATACCCTAATCCTAACCCGTACACTAACAATAACATGTGGCCTAACACGTACCCTGAACCTAACACTTTTCCGTATCCTCTCCATTACCCTAAATCTTACCGTTCGCTAAACATAGCCCTTTCCCTAAACATAACGCTAACACCAACCTTAAACCATACCCTAACCCATACACTAATCTTACCCCGTACACCAAAATTAAGAAATGCCCTCACATGTACTTTGACACTAACACGTTTCTGTATCCTCCTGTGTACCGTAAACCTTACCTGTTCGCTAACACTAACCCTAGGTCTAAGCCTAACACTATCCACAACCCTACACAAAATCCTAACACGTACCCTAATCCTAATCCGTACAATAACACTAACCTGTGCCCTAACACCAAGCCTGACCCTAACTCGTTTCCATATGCTTACCTGCACCCTGAATATTACCTATTCGCTAACCCTAACCCTAACCCTAAACCTAACCCTAACCCCAATCCTGCACCTTACCTTAAACCGTACTGTAATCCTAACCCGTACCCTAATACTAATCCGTGCCCTGACACATACATGGACCATAACACTTTTCTGTAACCTCACCTGTACCCTAAACCTTACATTTCGCCAACACTAACCCTAGCCCTAAAGCTAAATCTAACTCCAACCCTACACCTTACCCTAACACGTACACTAATCTTAACCCGTACACTAACACTGATCCATTGCCGCAAATGTATTTTGACCCTAAAACATTTCCGTACCCTCCCCTGTAACCTAAACCTTACCCGGTCGCTAACCCTAAACCTAGCTCTAAATCTAACCCTAACGCCAACCCTACATCTTACCCTAACCCATACCCTAATCCTAAACCATACACTAACACAAACCAGTGCCCTGAAACGTACCCCGACCCTAACACTTTTCCATGCCCTCACCTGCACGCTAAACCTAATCGTTAGCTAACCCTAACTGTAGACTTAAACGTAACCCTAACACCAACCCTACACCCTATTCTAACCCGTGACCTATATTTAACCCCTACACTAACACTAACCCATGCCCTCACACGTACTTTGACACTAAAATGTCTCCATACACTCACATGTACCATAAGCCTTAACTGTTCACTAAACCTATCCCTAAACCTAACGCCAACCCTAACCATGACCCTAACCCATACCCTAATCCTAACCATGCATTAACACTAACAGGTTTCCTAACACATAACCTGACCCAAATGCTTTTCCGTACCCTCAAATGTACCCTAAAACTTACCCGTTCACTAACCCTAAGCCTAGCCCTAACCCTAACCCTAACCCTAACCCTAACCCTAACCCTAACCCTAAAACTTACCCGTTAACTAACCGTAAGCCTAGCCCTAAACCTAAACCTAACCCCAACACCACACCTTACCCTAAACGGTACGCTAATCCTGACATGTACACTAACACTAACAAGTGTCCTAACACATACCCTGACTCTAAATGTTTTCCGTACCCTCACCTGTACCCTAAACCTTACTGCTTCACTAACCGTAAACCTAGCCCTAAACATAACGCTAACACCAACCCTACACCATACCCTAACCCGTACACTAATCTTGACCCGTACACCAAAATTATGCAATGCCATCATAGGTACTTTGACACTAACACGTTTCCGTACACTCATGTACCATAAAACTTACCTGTTCGCTAACTCTAACCCTAGCCCCAAACTTAACCCTAACGCCAACCCTACACATTACCCTAACCCGTACCCTAATCCTAACCCATACACTAATACTACATGTGCCCTAACAGGTACCCTGACCGTAACAGTTTTCCGTACACTCACCCGTACCCTAAACCATACCGTTTGCTATCCTTAACCCTAGAACTAAACGTAAACCTAACCCCATCCCTAAAACTTACCCTAACGCGTACCCAATCCTAACCAGTACACTAACACTAATCCGTGCCTTAACACTTACCCTGACCCTAACACTTTTCCATACCCACACCTGAACCCTAAACCTTACCATTCACTAACCCTAACCCTAGGTCTAAACCTAACCCTAAACCCAACCCCAACCCTACACCTAACCCTAACATGTACCCTAATCCTAATCCTTAAACTAACACTAACCTGTGCCCTAACACGAACCGTGACCCTAACGCGTTTCCATACGCTCCCCTGTACTCTAATGTTACCTATTCGCTAACCCTCACACTAGCCCTAAACCTAAACCTAACCCCAACCCTAAACCTTACCCTAACCCATACCCTAATCATAACCCATACACTAACACTAACTCGTGCCCTAACACCTACCCTAACCCTACACCTACCCCTAACCCTAACACTAACGCTAACACTAACCCTAAACTTTACCATTTGTTAACCATAACCCTAGCCCCAAACCTAAACCTAACTACAACCCTACTCCTTACCCTAACACGTACACTAATCTTAACCCCTACACTAACACTAACTCAATACCGCACACGTACTTTGACAATAAGACATTTCCGTATGCTCAGCTGTAACCTAAACCTTACCCGTTCACTAAACTTAACCCTACCCCTAACACTAACCATAACGCCAACCCTACCAATTACCCTAACCCGTACCCTAATCCTAACCTGTAAACCCACACTAATCCCAGCCCTAACACGTACCCTGACCCTAACACTTTTCCGTAACCTCACCTGTACCCTACACCTTACCGTTCTCTAACCCTAACCCTAGCCCTAAACCTAGACCAAAACCCAACCGTACACCTTACCCTAACCCGTATGCTAATCCTAAGCCATACACTGACACTGACACGTGTCCTAACACACACACTAACCCTAACACTTTTCTGTACCATCACCTGTACCCTAAACCTGACATTTCGCTAACCCTAACTCTAGCCATAAAGCTAACCCTAACCCCAACCGTAAACCTTACCCAAACCGTAACCTAATCCTAACCAGTATACTAATACTAAGCCATGTCCTGACACGTTCCCTGAGCCTAACACTTTTCCATACCCTCACCTGTACCCTAAACATTACCCATTCGCTAACCCTAACCCTAGCCCTAGCCCTAGCCCTAACCTTAATCCCAACCCTACCCGTTACCCTAAACCGTACCCTAATCCTAACCCATACACTAACATTAACCCATGCCCTAACACGTACCCTGACCCTAACACTTTTCCGTATCCTCTCCTGTACCCTAAATCTTACCGTTCGCTAACCCTAACCCTAGCCCTAAACATAACTCTAACACCAACCTCACAGTATACCCTAACCCGTACACTAAACTTAACCCGTACAAAAAAACTAACCCATGCCCTCACATGTACTTTGACAGTAACACGTTTCTGTACGCTCCCATGTACCGTAAAACTTACCCATTCGCTAACCCTAACCCTAGCCCTAACCCTAACCATAACACCAGCCCTACCCATTTACCTAACTTGTACCCTAATCCTTACCCGTACACTAACATTAATCCATGCCCTAAGACGTACCCTGACCCTAATACTTTTCCATACCCACTGCTGTACCCTAAATCTTACCATTCGCTAACCCTAACCCTATGTCTAAACCTAACCCTAACCCCAACCCTACACCTAACCCTAGCACGTACCCTAATCCGAATCCGTACACTAACACTAACCTCTGCCCTAACATGAACCCTGACCCTAACTCGTTTCCATAAGCTCACCTGTACCCTAAATGTTACCTATTCGCTAACCCTAACCCCAACCCTACACCTAAACATAACCCCTACCCTACACCTTTCCCTAACCTATACCCTAATCCTAACCCGTACACTAACAATAACATGTGGCCTAACACGTACCCTGAACCTAACACTTTTCCGTATCCTCTCCATTACCCTAAATCTTACCGTTCGCTAAACATAGCCCTTTCCCTAAACATAACGCTAACACCAACCTTAAACCATACCCTAACCCATACACTAATCTTACCCCGTACACCAAAATTAAGAAATGCCCTCACATGTACTTTGACACTAACACGTTTCTGTATCCTCCTGTGTACCGTAAACCTTACCTGTTCGCTAACACTAACCCTAGGTCTAAGCCTAACACTATCCACAACCCTACACAAAATCCTAACACGTACCCTAATCCTAATCCGTACAATAACACTAACCTGTGCCCTAACACCAAGCCTGACCCTAACTCGTTTCCATATGCTTACCTGCACCCTGAATATTACCTATTCGCTAACCCTAACCCTAACCCTAAACCTAACCCTAACCCCAATCCTGCACCTTACCTTAAACCGTACTGTAATCCTAACCCGTACCCTAATACTAATCCGTGCCCTGACACATACATGGACCATAACACTTTTCTGTAACCTCACCTGTACCCTAAACCTTACATTTCGCCAACACTAACCCTAGCCCTAAAGCTAAATCTAACTCCAACCCTACACCTTACCCTAACACGTACACTAATCTTAACCCGTACACTAACACTGATCCATTGCCGCAAATGTATTTTGACCCTAAAACATTTCCGTACCCTCCCCTGTAACCTAAACCTTACCCGGTCGCTAACCCTAAACCTAGCTCTAAATCTAACCCTAACGCCAACCCTACATCTTACCCTAACCCATACCCTAATCCTAAACCATACACTAACACAAACCAGTGCCCTGAAACGTACCCCGACCCTAACACTTTTCCATGCCCTCACCTGCACGCTAAACCTAATCGTTAGCTAACCCTAACTGTAGACTTAAACGTAACCCTAACACCAACCCTACACCCTATTCTAACCCGTGACCTATATTTAACCCCTACACTAACACTAACCCATGCCCTCACACGTACTTTGACACTAAAATGTCTCCATACACTCACATGTACCATAAGCCTTAACTGTTCACTAAACCTATCCCTAAACGTAACGCCAACCCTAACCATGACCCTAACCCATACCCTAATCCTAACCATGCATTAACACTAACAGGTTTCCTAACACATAACCTGACCCAAATGCTTTTCCGTACCCTCAAATGTACCCTAAAACTTACCCGTTCACTAACCCTAAGCCTAGCCCTAACCCTAACCCTAACCCTAACCCTAACCCTAACCCTAACCCTAAAACTTACCCGTTAACTAACCGTAAGCCTAGCCCTAAACCTAAACCTAACCCCAACACCACACCTTACCCTAAACGGTACGCTAATCCTGACATGTACACTAACACTAACAAGTGTCCTAACACATACCCTGACTCTAAATGTTTTCCGTACCCTCACCTGTACCCTAAACCTTACTGCTTCACTAACCGTAAACCTAGCCCTAAACATAACGCTAACACCAACCCTACACCATACCCTAACCCGTACACTAATCTTGACCCGTACACCAAAATTATGCAATGCCATCATAGGTACTTTGACACTAACACGTTTCCGTACACTCATGTACCATAAAACTTACCTGTTCGCTAACTCTAACCCTAGCCCCAAACTTAACCCTAACGCCAACCCTACACATTACCCTAACCCGTACCCTAATCCTAACCCATACACTAATACTACATGTGCCCTAACAGGTACCCTGACCGTAACAGTTTTCCGTACACTCACCCGTACCCTAAACCATACCGTTTGCTATCCTTAACCCTAGAACTAAACGTAAACCTAACCCCATCCCTAAAACTTACCCTAACGCGTACCCAATCCTAACCAGTACACTAACACTAATCCGTGCCTTAACACTTACCCTGACCCTAACACTTTTCCATACCCACACCTGAACCCTAAACCTTACCATTCACTAACCCTAACCCTAGGTCTAAACCTAACCCTAAACCCAACCCCAACCCTACACCTAACCCTAACATGTACCCTAATCCTAATCCTTAAACTAACACTAACCTGTGCCCTAACACGAACCGTGACCCTAACGCGTTTCCATACGCTCCCCTGTACTCTAATGTTACCTATTCGCTAACCCTCACACTAGCCCTAAACCTAAACCTAACCCCAACCCTAAACCTTACCCTAACCCATACCCTAATCATAACCCATACACTAACACTAACTCGTGCCCTAACACCTACCCTAACCCTACACCTACCCCTAACCCTAACACTAACGCTAACACTAACCCTAAACTTTACCATTTGTTAACCATAACCCTAGCCCCAAACCTAAACCTAACTACAACCCTACTCCTTACCCTAACACGTACACTAATCTTAACCCCTACACTAACACTAACTCAATACCGCACACGTACTTTGACAATAAGACATTTCCGTATGCTCAGCTGTAACCTAAACCTTACCCGTTCACTAAACTTAACCCTACCCCTAACACTAACCATAACGCCAACCCTACCAATTACCCTAACCCGTACCCTAATCCTAACCTGTAAACCCACACTAACCCCAGCCCTAACACGTACCCTGACCCTAACACTTTTCCGTAACCTCACCTGTACCCTACACCTTACCGTTCTCTAACCCTAACCCTAGCCCTAAACCTAGACCAAAACTCAACCGTACACCTTACCCTAACCCGTATGCTAATCCTAAGCCATACACTGACACTGACACGTGTCCTAACACACACACTAACCCTAACACTTTTCTGTACCATCACCTGTACCCTAAACCTGACATTTCGCTAACCCTAACTCTAGCCATAAAGCTAACCCTAACCCCAACCGTAAACCTTACCCAAACCGTACCCTAATCCTAACCAGTATACTAATACTAAGTCATGTCCTGACACGTTCCCTGAGCCTAACACTTTTCCATACCCTCACCTGTACCCTAAACCTTACCCATTCGCGAACCCTAACCCTAGCCCTAGCCCTAGCCCTAACCTTAATCCCAACCCTACCCGTTACCCTAAACCGTACCCTAATCCTAACCCATACACTAACATTAACCCATGCCCTAACACGTACCCTGACCCTAACACTTTTCCGTATCCTCTCCTGTACCCTAAATCTTACCGTTCGCTAACCCTAACCCTAGCCCTAAACATAACTCTAACACCAACCTCACAGTATACCCTAACCCGTACACTAAACTTAACCCGTACAAAAAAACTAACCCATGCCCTCACATGTACTTTGACAGTAACACGTTTCTGTACGCTCCCATGTACCGTAAAACTTACCCATTCGCTAACCCTAACCCTAGCCCTAACCCTAACCATAACACCAGCCCTACCCATTTACCTAACCTGTACCCTAATCCTTACCCGTACACTAACATTAATCCATGCCCTAAGACGTACCCTGACCCTAATACTTTTCCATACCCACTGCTGTACCCTAAATCTTACCATTCGCTAACCCTAACCCTATGTCTAAACCTAACCCTAACCCCAACCCTACACCTAACCCTAGCACGTACCCTAATCCGAATCCGTACACTAACACTAACCTCTGCCCTAACATGAACCCTGACCCTAACTCGTTTCCATAAGCTCGCCTGTACCCTAAATGTTACCTATTCGCTAACCCTAACCCCAACCCTACACCTAAACATAACCCCTACCCTACACCTTTCCCTAACCTATACCCTAATCCTAACCCGTACACTAACAATAACATGTGGCCTAACACGTACCCTGAACCTAACACTTTTCCGTATGCTCTCCATTACCCTAAATCTTACCGTTCGCTAAACATAGCCCTTTCCCTAAACATAACGCTAACACCAACCTTAAACCATACCCTAACCCATACACTAATCTTACCCCGTACACCAAAATTAAGAAATGCCCTCACATGTACTTTGACACTAACACGTTTCTGTATCCTCCTGTGTACCGTAAACCTTACCTGTTCGCTAACACTAACCCTAGGTCTAAGCCTAACACTATCCACAACCCTACACAAAATCCTAACACGTACCCTAATCCTAATCCGTACAATAACACTAACCTGTGCCCTAACACCAAGCCTGACCCTAACTCGTTTCCATATGCTTACCTGCACCCTGAATATTACCTATTCGCTAACCCTAACCCTAACCCTAAACCTAACCCTAACCCCAATCCTGCACCTTACCCTAATCCGTACTGTAATCCTAACCCGTACCCTAATACTAATCCGTGCCCTGACACATACATGGACCATAACACTTTTCTGTAACCTCACCTGTACCCTAAACCTTACATTTCGCCAACACTAACCCTAGCCCTAAAGCTAAATCTAACTCCAACCCTACACCTTACCCTAACACGTACACTAATCTTAACCCGTACACTAACACTGATCCATTGCCGCAAATGTATTTTGACCCTAAAACATTTCCGTACCCTCCCCTGTAACCTAAACCTTACCCGGTCGCTAACCCTAAACCTAGCTCTAAATCTAACCCTAACGCCAACCCTACATCTTACCCTAACCCATACCCTAATCCTAAACCATACACTAACACAAACCAGTGCCCTGAAACGTACCCCGACCCTAACACTTTTCCATGCCCTCACCTGCACGCTAAACCTAATCGTTAGGTAACCCTAACTGTAGACTTAAACGTAACCCTAACACCAACCCTACACCCTATTCTAACCCGTGACCTATATTTAACCCCTACACTAACACTAACCCATGCCCTCACACGTACTTTGACACTAAAATGTCTCCATACACTCACATGTACCATAAGCCTTAACCGTTCACTAAACCTATCCCTAACCCTAACGCCAACCCTAACCATGACCCTAACCCATACCCTAATCCTAACCATGCATTAACACTAACAGGTTTCCTAACACATAACCTGACCCAAATGCTTTTCCGTACCCTCAAATGTACCCTAAAACTTACCCGTTCACTAACCCTAAGCCTAGCCCTAACCCTAACCCTAACCCTAACCCTAACCCTAAAACTTACCCGTTAACTAACCGTAAGCCTAGCCCTAAACCTAAACCTAACCCCAACACCACACCTTACCCTAAACGGTACGCTAATCCTGACATGTACACTAACACTAACAAGTGTCCTAACACATACCCTGACTCTAAATGTTTTCCGTACCCTCACCTGTACCCTAAACCTTACTGCTTCACTAACCGTAAACCCAGCCCTAAACATAACGCTAACACCAACCCTACACCATACCCTAACCCGTACACTAATCTTGACCCGTACACCAAAATTATGCAATGCCATCATAGGTACTTTGACACTAACACGTTTCCGTACACTCATGTACCATAAAACTTACCTGTTCGCTAACTCTAACCCTAGCCCCAAACTTAACCCTAACGCCAACCCTACACATTACCCTAACCCGTACCCTAATCCTAACCCATACACTAATACTACATGTGCCCTAACAGGTACCCTGACCGTAACAGTTTTCCGTACACTCACCCGTACCCTAAACCATACCGTTTGCTATCCTTAACCCTAGAACTAAACGTAAACCTAACCCCATCCCTAAAACTTACCCTAACGCGTACCCAATCCTAACCAGTACACTAACACTAATCCGTGCCTTAACACTTACCCTGACCCTAACACTTTTCCATACCCACACCTGAACCCTAAACCTTACCATTCACTAACCCTAACCCTAGGTCTAAACCTAACCCTAAACCCAACCCCAACCCTACACCTAACCCTAACATGTACCCTAATCCTAATCCTTAAACTAACACTAACCTGTGCCCTAACACGAACCGTGACCCTAACGCGTTTCCATACGCTCCCCTGTACTCTAATGTTACCTATTCGCTAACCCTCACACTAGCCCTAAACCTAAACCTAACCCCAACCCTAAACCTTACCCTAACCCATACCCTAATCATAACCCATACACTAACACTAACTCGTGCCCTAACACCTACCCTAACCCTACACCTACCCCTAACCCTAACACTAACGCTAACACTAACCCTAAACTTTACCATTTGTTAACCATAACCCTAGCCCCAAACCTAAACCTAACTACAACCCTACTCCTTACCCTAACACGTACACTAATCTTAACCCCTACACTAACACTAACTCAATACCGCACACGTACTTTGACAATAAGACATTTCCGTATGCTCAGCTGTAACCTAAACCTTACCCGTTCACTAAACTTAACCCTACCCCTAACACTAACCATAACGCCAACCCTACCAATTACCCTAACCCGTACCCTAATCCTAACCTGTAAACCCACACTAACCCCAGCCCTAACACGTACCCTGACCCTAACACTTTTCCGTAACCTCACCTGTACCCTACACCTTACCGTTCTCTAACCCTAACCCTAGCCCTAAACCTAGACCAAAACTCAACCGTACACCTTACCCTAACCCGTATGCTAATCCTAAGCCATACACTGACACTGACACGTGTCCTAACACACACACTAACCCTAACACTTTTCTGTACCATCACCTGTACCCTAAACCTGACATTTCGCTAACCCTAACTCTAGCCATAAAGCTAACCCTAACCCCAACCGTAAACCTTACCCAAACCGTACCCTAATCCTAACCAGTATACTAATACTAAGTCATGTCCTGACACGTTCCCTGAGCCTAACACTTTTCCATACCCTCACCTGTACCCTAAACCTTACCCATTCGCGAACCCTAACCCTAGCCCTAGCCCTAGCCCTAACCTTAATCCCAACCCTACCCGTTACCCTAAACCGTACCCTAATCCTAACCCATACACTAACATTAACCCATGCCCTAACACGTACCCTGACCCTAACACTTTTCCGTATCCTCTCCTGTACCCTAAATCTTACCGTTCGCTAACCCTAACCCTAGCCCTAAACATAACTCTAACACCAACCTCACAGTATACCCTAACCCGTACACTAAACTTAACCCGTACAAAAAAACTAACCCATGCCCTCACATGTACTTTGACAGTAACACGTTTCTGTACGCTCCCATGTACCGTAAAACTTACCCATTCGCTAACCCTAACCCTAGCCCTAACCCTAACCATAACACCAGCCCTACCCATTTACCTAACCTGTACCCTAATCCTTACCCGTACACTAACATTAATCCATGCCCTAAGACGTACCCTGACCCTAATACTTTTCCATACCCACTGCTGTACCCTAAATCTTACCATTCGCTAACCCTAACCCTATGTCTAAACCTAACCCTAACCCCAACCCTACACCTAACCCTAGCACGTACCCTAATCCGAATCCGTACACTAACACTAACCTCTGCCCTAACATGAACCCTGACCCTAACTCGTTTCCATAAGCTCGCCTGTACCCTAAATGTTACCTATTCGCTAACCCTAACCCCAACCCTACACCTAAACATAACCCCTACCCTACACCTTTCCCTAACCTATACCCTAATCCTAACCCGTACACTAACAATAACATGTGGCCTAACACGTACCCTGAACCTAACACTTTTCCGTATGCTCTCCATTACCCTAAATCTTACCGTTCGCTAAACATAGCCCTTTCCCTAAACATAACGCTAACACCAACCTTAAACCATACCCTAACCCATACACTAATCTTACCCCGTACACCAAAATTAAGAAATGCCCTCACATGTACTTTGACACTAACACGTTTCTGTATCCTCCTGTGTACCGTAAACCTTACCTGTTCGCTAACACTAACCCTAGGTCTAAGCCTAACACTATCCACAACCCTACACAAAATCCTAACACGTACCCTAATCCTAATCCGTACAATAACACTAACCTGTGCCCTAACACCAAGCCTGACCCTAACTCGTTTCCATATGCTTACCTGCACCCTGAATATTACCTATTCGCTAACCCTAACCCTAACCCTAAACCTAACCCTAACCCCAATCCTGCACCTTACCCTAATCCGTACTGTAATCCTAACCCGTACCCTAATACTAATCCGTGCCCTGACACATACATGGACCATAACACTTTTCTGTAACCTCACCTGTACCCTAAACCTTACATTTCGCCAACACTAACCCTAGCCCTAAAGCTAAATCTAACTCCAACCCTACACCTTACCCTAACACGTACACTAATCTTAACCCGTACACTAACACTGATCCATTGCCGCAAATGTATTTTGACCCTAAAACATTTCCGTACCCTCCCCTGTAACCTAAACCTTACCCGGTCGCTAACCCTAAACCTAGCTCTAAATCTAACCCTAACGCCAACCCTACATCTTACCCTAACCCATACCCTAATCCTAAACCATACACTAACACAAACCAGTGCCCTGAAACGTACCCCGACCCTAACACTTTTCCATGCCCTCACCTGCACGCTAAACCTAATCGTTAGGTAACCCTAACTGTAGACTTAAACGTAACCCTAACACCAACCCTACACCCTATTCTAACCCGTGACCTATATTTAACCCCTACACTAACACTAACCCATGCCCTCACACGTACTTTGACACTAAAATGTCTCCATACACTCACATGTACCATAAGCCTTAACCGTTCACTAAACCTATCCCTAACCCTAACGCCAACCCTAACCATGACCCTAACCCATACCCTAATCCTAACCATGCATTAACACTAACAGGTTTCCTAACACATAACCTGACCCAAATGCTTTTCCGTACCCTCAAATGTACCCTAAAACTTACCCGTTCACTAACCCTAAGCCTAGCCCTAACCCTAACCCTAACCCTAACCCTAACCCTAAAACTTACCCGTTAACTAACCGTAAGCCTAGCCCTAAACCTAAACCTAACCCCAACACCACACCTTACCCTAAACGGTACGCTAATCCTGACATGTACACTAACACTAACAAGTGTCCTAACACATACCCTGACTCTAAATGTTTTCCGTACCCTCACCTGTACCCTAAACCTTACTGCTTCACTAACCGTAAACCCAGCCCTAAACATAACGCTAACACCAACCCTACACCATACCCTAACCCGTACACTAATCTTGACCCGTACACCAAAATTATGCAATGCCATCATAGGTACTTTGACACTAACACGTTTCCGTACACTCATGTACCATAAAACTTACCTGTTCGCTAACTCTAACCCTAGCCCCAAACTTAACCCTAACGCCAACCCTACACATTACCCTAACCCGTACCCTAATCCTAACCCATACACTAATACTACATGTGCCCTAACAGGTACCCTGACCGTAACAGTTTTCCGTACACTCACCCGTACCCTAAACCATACCGTTTGCTATCCTTAACCCTAGAACTAAACGTAAACCTAACCCCATCCCTAAAACTTACCCTAACGCGTACCCAATCCTAACCAGTACACTAACACTAATCCGTGCCTTAACACTTACCCTGACCCTAACACTTTTCCATACCCACACCTGAACCCTAAACCTTACCATTCACTAACCCTAACCCTAGGTCTAAACCTAACCCTAAACCCAACCCCAACCCTACACCTAACCCTAACATGTACCCTAATCCTAATCCTTAAACTAACACTAACCTGTGCCCTAACACGAACCGTGACCCTAACGCGTTTCCATACGCTCCCCTGTACTCTAATGTTACCTATTCGCTAACCCTCACACTAGCCCTAAACCTAAACCTAACCCCAACCCTAAACCTTACCCTAACCCATACCCTAATCATAACCCATACACTAACACTAACTCGTGCCCTAACACCTACCCTAACCCTACACCTACCCCTAACCCTAACACTAACGCTAACACTAACCCTAAACTTTACCATTTGTTAACCATAACCCTAGCCCCAAACCTAAACCTAACTACAACCCTACTCCTTACCCTAACACGTACACTAATCTTAACCCCTACACTAACACTAACTCAATACCGCACACGTACTTTGACAATAAGACATTTCCGTATGCTCAGCTGTAACCTAAACCTTACCCGTTCACTAAACTTAACCCTACCCCTAACACTAACCATAACGCCAACCCTACCAATTACCCTAACCCGTACCCTAATCCTAACCTGTAAACCCACACTAACCCCAGCCCTAACACGTACCCTGACCCTAACACTTTTCCGTAACCTCACCTGTACCCTACACCTTACCGTTCTCTAACCCTAACCCTAGCCCTAAACCTAGACCAAAACCCAACCGTACACCTTACCCTAACCCGTATGCTAATCCTAAGCCATACACTGACACTGACACGTGTCCTAACACACACACTAACCCTAACACTTTTCTGTACCATCACCTGTACCCTAAACCTGACATTTCGCTAACCCTAACTCTAGCCATAAAGCTAACCCTAACCCCAACCGTAAACCTTACCCAAACCGTAACCTAATCCTAACCAGTATACTAATACTAAGCCATGTCCTGACACGTTCCCTGAGCCTAACACTTTTCCATACCCTCACCTGTACCCTAAACCTTACCCATTCGCTAACCCTAACCCTAGCCCTAGCCCTAGCCCTAACCTTAATCCCAACCCTACCCGTTACCCTAAACCGTACCCTAATCCTAACCCATACACTAACATTAACCCATGCCCTAACACGTACCCTGACCCTAACACTTTTCCGTATCCTCTCCTGTACCCTAAATCTTACCGTTCGCTAACCCTAACCCTAGCCCTAAACATAACTCTAACACCAACCTCACAGTATACCCTAACCCGTACACTAAACTTAACCCGTACAAAAAAACTAACCCATGCCCTCACATGTACTTTGACAGTAACACGTTTCTGTACGCTCCCATGTACCGTAAAACTTACCCATTCGCTAACCCTAACCCTAGCCCTAACCCTAACCATAACACCAGCCCTACCCATTTACCTAACCTGTACCCTAATCCTTACCCGTACACTAACATTAATCCATGCCCTAAGACGTACCCTGACCCTAATACTTTTCCATACCCACTGCTGTACCCTAAATCTTACCATTCGCTAACCCTAACCCTATGTCTAAACCTAACCCTAACCCCAACCCTACACCTAACCCTAGCACGTACCCTAATCCGAATCCGTACACTAACACTAACCTGTGCCCTAACATGAACCCTGACCCTAACTCGTTTCCATAAGCTCACCTGTACCCTAAATGTTACCTATTCGCTAACCCTAACCCCAACCCTACACCTAAACATAACCCCTACCCTACACCTTTCCCTAACCTATACCCTAATCCTAACCCGTACACTAACAATAACATGTGGCCTAACACGTACCCTGAACCTAACACTTTTCCGTATCCTCTCCATTACCCTAAATCTTACCGTTCGCTAAACATAGCCCTTTCCCTAAACATAACGCTAACACCAACCTTAAACCATACCCTAACCCATACACTAATCTTACCCCGTACACCAAAATTAAGAAATGCCCTCACATGTACTTTGACACTAACACGTTTCTGTATCCTCCTGTGTACCGTAAACCTTACCTGTTCGCTAACACTAACCCTAGGTCTAAGCCTAACACTATCCACAACCCTACACAAAATCCTAACACGTACCCTAATCCTAATCCGTACAATAACACTAACCTGTGCCCTAACACCAAGCCTGACCCTAACTCGTTTCCATATGCTTACCTGCACCCTGAATATTACCTATTCGCTAACCCTAACCCTAACCCTAAACCTAACCCTAACCCCAATCCTGCACCTTACCTTAATCCGTACTGTAATCCTAACCCGTACCCTAATACTAATCCGTGCCCTGACACATACATGGACCATAACACTTTTCTGTAACCTCACCTGTACCCTAAACCTTACATTTCGCCAACACTAACCCTAGCCCTAAAGCTAAATCTAACTCCAACCCTACACCTTACCCTAACACGTACACTAATCTTAACCCGTACACTAACACTGATCCATTGCCGCAAATGTATTTTGACCCTAAAACATTTCCGTACCCTCCCCTGTAACCTAAACCTTACCCGGTCGCTAACCCTAAACCTAGCTCTAAATCTAACCCTAACGCCAACCCTACATCTTACCCTAACCCATACCCTAATCCTAAACCATACACTAACACAAACCAGTGCCCTGAAACGTACCCCGACCCTAACACTTTTCCATGCCCTCACCTGCACGCTAAACCTAATCGTTAGGTAACCCTAACTGTAGACTTAAACGTAACCCTAACACCAACCCTACACCCTATTCTAACCCGTGACCTATATTTAACCCCTACACTAACACTAACCCATGCCCTCACACGTACTTTGACACTAAAATGTCTCCATACACTCACATGTACCATAAGCCTTAACTGTTCACTAAACCTATCCCTAAACCTAACGCCAACCCTAACCATGACCCTAACCCATACCCTAATCCTAACCATGCATTAACACTAACAGGTTTCCTAACACATAACCTGACCCAAATGCTTTTCCGTACCCTCAAATGTACCCTAAAACTTACCCGTTCACTAACCCTAAGCCTAGCCCTAACCCTAACCCTAACCCTAACCCTAACCCTAACCCTAACCCTAAAACTTACCCGTTAACTAACCATAAGCCTAGCCCTAAACCTAAACCTAACCCCAACACCACACCTTACCCTAAACGGTACGCTAATCCTGACATGTACACTAACACTAACAAGTGTCCTAACACATACCCTGACTCTAAATGTTTTCCGTACCCTCACCTGTACCCTAAACCTTACTGCTTCACTAACCGTAAACCTAGCCCTAAACATAACGCTAACACCAACCCTACACCATACCCTAACCCGTACACTAATCTTGACCCGTACACCAAAATTATGCAATGCCATCATAGGTACTTTGACACTAACACGTTTCCGTACACTCATGTACCATAAAACTTACCTGTTCGCTAACTCTAACCCTAGCCCCAAACTTAACCCTAACGCCAACCCTACACATTACCCTAACCCGTACCCTAATCCTAACCCATACACTAATACTACATGTGCCCTAACAGGTACCCTGACCGTAACAGTTTTCCGTACACTCACCCGTACCCTAAACCATACCGTTTGCTATCCTTAACCCTAGAACTAAACGTAAACCTAACCCCATCCCTAAAACTTACCCTAACGCGTACCCAATCCTAACCAGTACACTAACACTAATCCGTGCCTTAACACTTACCCTGACCCTAACACTTTTCCATACCCACACCTGAACCCTAAACCTTACCATTCACGAACCCTAACCCTAGGTCTAAACCTAACCCTAAACCCAACCCCAACCCTACACCTAACCCTAACATGTACCCTAATCCTAATCCTTAAACTAACACTAAACTGTGCCCTAACACGAACCGTGACCCTAACGCGTTTCCATACGCTCCCCTGTACTCTAATGTTACCTATTCGCTAACCCTCACACTAGCCCTAAACCTAAACCTAACCCCAACCCTAAACCTTACCCTAACCCATACCCTAATCATAACCCATACACTAACACTAACTCGTGCCCTAACACCTACCCTAACCCTACACCTACCCCTAACCCTAACACTAACGCTAACACTAACCCTAAACTTTACCATTTGTTAACCATAACCCTAGCCCCAAACCTAAACCTAACTACAACCCTACTCCTTACCCTAACACGTACACTAATATTAACCCCTACACTAACACTAACTCAGTACCGCACACGTACTTTGACAATAAGACATTTCCGTATGCTCAGCTGTAACCTAAACCTTACCCGTTCACTAAACTTAACCCTACCCCTAACACTAACCATAACGCCAACCCTACCAATTACCCTAACCCGTACCCTAATCCTAACCTGTAAACCCACACTAACCCCAGCCCTAACACGTACCCTGACCCTAACACTTTTCCGTAACCTCACCTGTACCCTACACCTTACCGTTCTCTAACCCTAACCCTAGCCCTAAACCTAGACCAAAACCCAACCGTACACCTTACCCTAACCCGTATGCTAATCCTAAGCCATACACTGACACTGACACGTGTCCTAACACACACACTAACCCTAACACTTTTCTGTACCATCACCTGTACCCTAAACCTGACATTTCGCTAACCCTAACTCTAGCCATAAAGCTAACCCTAACCCCAACCGTAAACCTTACCCAAACCGTACCCTAATCCTAACCAGTATACTAATACTAAGCCATGTCCTGACACGTTCCCTGAGCCTAACACTTTTCCATACCCTCACCTGTACCCTAAACCTTACCCATTCGCTAACCCTAACCCTAGCCCTAGCCCTAGCCCTAACCTTAATCCCAACCCTACCCGTTACCCTAAACCGTACCCTAATCCTAACCCATACACTAACATTAACCCATGCCCTAACACGTACCCTGACCCTAACACTTTTCCGTATCCTCTCCTGTACCCTAAATCTTACCGTTTGCTAACCCTAACCCTAGCCCTAAACATAACTCTAACACCAACCTCACAGTATACCCTAACCCGTACACTAAACTTAAACCGTACAAAAAAACTAACCCATGCCCTCACATGTACTTTGACAGTAACACGTTTCGGTACGCTCCCATGTACCGTAAAACTTACCCATTCGCTAACCCTAACCCTAGCCCTAACCCTAACCATAACACCAGCCCTACCCATTTACCTAACCTGTACCCTAATCCTTACCCGTACACTAACATTAATCCATGCCCTAAGACGTACCCTGACCCTAATACTTTTCCATACCCACTGCTGTACCCTAAATCTTACCATTCGCTAACCCTAACCCTATGTCTAAACCTAACCCTAACCCCAACCCTACACCTAACCCTAGCACGTACCCTAATCCGAATCCGTACACTAACACTAACCTGTGCCCTAACATGAACCCTGACCCTAACTCGTTTCCATAAGCTCACCTGTACCCTAAATGTTACCTATTCGCTAACCCTAACCCCAACCCTACACCTAAACATAACCCCTACCCTACACCTTTCCCTAACCTATACCCTAATCCTAACCCGTACACTAACAATAACATGTGGCCTAACACGTACCCTGAACCTAACACTTTTCCGTATCCTCTCCATTACCCTAAATCTTACCGTTCGCTAAACATAGCCCTTTCCCTAAACATAACGCTAACACCAACCTTAAACCATACCCTAACCCATACACTAATCTTACCCCGTACACCAAAATTAAGAAATGCCCTCACATGTACTTTGACACTAACACGTTTCTGTATCCTCCTGTGTACCGTAAACCTTACCTGTTCGCTAACACTAACCCTAGGTCTAAGCCTAACACTATCCACAACCCTACACAAAATCCTAACACGTACCCTAATCCTAATCCGTACAATAACACTAACCTGTTCCCTAACACCAAGCCTGACCCTAACTCGTTTCCATATGCTTACCTGCACCCTGAATATTACCTATTCGCTAACCCTAACCCTAACCCTAAACCTAACCCTAACCCCAATCCTGCACCTTACCTTAATCCGTACTGTAATCCTAACCCGTACCCTAATACTAATCCGTGCCCTGACACATACATGGACCATAACACTTTTCTGTAACCTCACCTGTACCCTAAACCTTACATTTCGCCAACACTAACCCTAGCCCTAAAGCTAAATCTAACTCCAACCCTACACCTTACCCTAACACGTACACTAATCTTAACCCGTACACTAACACTGATCCATTGCCGCAAATGTATTTTGACCCTAAAACATTTCCGTACCCTCCCCTGTAACCTAAACCTTACCCGGTCGCTAACCCTAAACCTAGCTCTAAATCTAACCCTAACGCCAACCCTACATCTTACCCTAACCCATACCCTAATCCTAAACCATACACTAACACAAACCAGTGCCCTGAAACGTACCCCGACCCTAACACTTTTCCATGCCCTCACCTGCACGCTAAACCTAATCGTTAGGTAACCCTAACTGTAGACTTAAACGTAACCCTAACACCAACCCTACACCCTATTCTAACCCGTGACCTATATTTAACCCCTACACTAACACTAACCCATGCCCTCACACGTACTTTGACACTAAAATGTCTCCATACACTCACATGTACCATAAGCCTTAACCGTTCACTAAACCTATCCCTAAACCTAACGCCAACCATAACCATGACCCTAACCCCGTACCCTAATCCTAACCATGCATTAACACTAACAGGTTTCCTAACACATAACCTGACCCAAATGCTTTTCCGTACCCTCAAATGTACCCTAAAACTTACCCGTTCACTAACCCTAAGCCTAGCCCTAACCCTAACCCTAACCCTAACCCTAACCCTAAAACTTACCCGTTAACTAACCGTAAGCCTAGCCCTAAACCTAAACCTAACCCCAACACCACACCTTACCCTAAACGGTACGCTAATCCTGACATGTACACTAACACTAACAAGTGTCCTAACACATACCCTGACTCTAAATGTTTTACGTACCCTCACCTGTACCCTAAACCTTACTGCTTCACTAACCGTAAACCTAGCCCTAAACATAACGCTAACACCAACCCTACACCATACCCTAACCCGTACACTAATCTTGACCCGTACACCAAAATTATGCAATGCCATCATAGGTACTTTGACACTAACACGTTTCCGTACACTCATGTACCATAAAACTTACCTGTTCGCTAACTCTAACCCTAGCCCCAAACTTAACCCTAACGCCAACCCTACACATTACCCTAACCCGTACCCTAATCCTAACCCATACACTAATACTACATGTGCCCTAACAGGTACCCTGACCGTAACAGTTTTCCGTACACTCACCCGTACCCTAAACCATACCGTTTGCTATCCTTAACCCTAGAACTAAACGTAAACCTAACCCCATCCCTAAAACTTACCCTAACGCGTACCCAATCCTAAGCAGTACACTAACACTAATCCGTGCCTTAACACTTACCCTGATCCTAACACTTTTCCATACCCACACCTGAACCCTAAACCTTACCATTCACTAACCCTAACCCTAGGTCTAAACCTAACCCTAAACCCAACCCCAACCCTACACCTAACCCTAACATGTACCCTAATCCTAATCCTTAAACTAACACTAACCTGTGCCCTAACATGAACCGTGACCCTAACGCGTTTCCATACGCTCCCCTGTACTCTAATGTTACCTATTCGCTAACCCTCACACTAGCCCTAAACCTAAACCTAACCCCAACCGTAAACCTTACCCTAACCCATACCCTAATCATAACCCATACACTAACACTAACTCGTGCCCTAACACCTACCCTAACCCTACACCTACCCCTAACCCTAACACTAACGCTAACACTAACCCTAAACTTTACCATTTGTTAACCATAACCCTAGCCCCAAACCTAAACCTAACTACAACCCTACTCCTTACCCTAACACGTACACTAATCTTAACCCCTACACTAACACTAACTCAATACCGCACACGTACTTTGACAATAAGACATTTCCGTATGCTCAGCTGTAACCTAAACCTTACCCGTTCACTAAACTTAACCCTACCCCTAACACTAACCATAACGCCAACCCTACCAATTACCCTAACCCGTACCCTAATCCTAACCTGTAAACCCACACTAACCCCAGCCCTAACACGTACCCTGACCCTAACACTTTTCCGTAACCTCACCTGTACCCTACACCTTACCGTTCTCTAACCCTAACCCTAGCCCTAAACCTAGACCAAAACCCAACCGTACACCTTACCCTAACCCGTATGCTAATCCTAAGCCATACACTGACACTGACACGTGTCCTAACACACACACTAACCCTAACACTTTTCTGTACCATCACCTGTACCCTAAACCTGACATTTCGCTAACCCTAACTCTAGCCATAAAGCTAACCCTAACCCCAACCGTAAACCTTACCCAAACCGTACCCTAATCCTAACCAGTATACTAATACTAAGCCATGTCGTGACACGTTCCCTGAGCCTAACACTTTTCCATACCCTCACCTGTACCCTAAACCTTACCCATTCGCTAACCCTAACCCTAGCCCTAGCCCTAGTCCTAACCTTAATCCCAACCCTACCCGTTACCCTAAACCGTACCCTAATCCTAACCCATACACTAACATTAACCCATGCCCTAACACGTACCCTGACACTAACACTTTTCTGTATCCTCTCCTGTACCCTAAATCTTACCGTTCACTAACCCTAACCCTAGCCCTAAACATAACTCTAACACCAACCTCACAGTATACCCTAACCCGTACACTAAACTTAACCCGTACAAAAAAACTAACCCATGCCCTCACATGTACTTTGACAGTAACACGTTTCTGTACGCTCCCATGTACCGTAAAACTTACCCATTTGCTAACCCTAACCCTAGCCCTAACCCTAACCATAACACCAGCCCTACCCATTTACCTAACCTGTACCCTAATCCTTACCCGTACACTAACATTAATCCATGCCCTAAGACGTACCCTGACCCTAATACTTTTCCATACCCACTGCTGTACCCTAAATCTTACCATTCGCTAACCCTAACCCTATGTCTAAACCTAACCCTAACCCCAACCCTACACCTAACCCTAGCACGTACCCTAATCCGAATCCGTACACTAACACTAACCTGTGCCCTAACATGAACCCTGACCCTAACTCGTTTCCATAAGCTCACCTGTACCCTAAATGTTACCTATTCGCTAACCCTAACCCCAACCCTACACCTAAACATAACCCCTACCCTACACCTTTCCCTAACCTATACCCTAATCCTAACCCGTACACTAACAATAACATGTGGCCTAACACGTACCCTGAACCTAACACTTTTCCGTATCCTCTCCATTACCCTAAATCTTACCGTTCGCTAAACATAGCCCTTTCCCTAAACATAACGCTAACACCAACCTTAAACCATACCCTAACCCATACACTAATCTTACCCCGTACACCAAAATTAAGAAATGCCCTCACATGTACTTTGACACTAAGATGTTTCTGTATCCTCCTGTGTACCGTAAACCTTACCTGTTCACTAACAGTAACCCTAGGTCTAAGCCTAACACTATCCACAACCCTACACAAAATCCTAACACGTACCCTAATCCTAATCCGTACAATAACACTAACCTGTTCCCTAACACCAAGCCTGACCCTAACTCGTTTCCATATGCTTACCTGCACCCTGAATATTACCTATTCGCTAACCCTAACCCTAACCCTAAACCTAACCCTAACCCCAATCCTGCACCTTACCCTAATCTGTACTGTAATCCTAACCCGTACCCTAATACTAATCCGTGCCCTGACACATACATGGACCATAACACTTTTCTGTAACCTCACCTGTACCCTAAACCTTACATTTCGCCAACACTAACCCTAGCCCTAAAGCTAAATCTAACTCCAACCCTACACCTTACCCTAACACGTACACTAATCTTAACCCGTACACTAACACTGATCCATTGCCGCAAATGTATTTTGACCCTAAAACATTTCCGTACCCTCCCCTGTAACCTAAACCTTACCCGGTCGCTAACCCTAAACCTAGCTCTAAATCTAACCCTAACGCCAACCCTACATCTTACCCTAACCCATACCCTAATCCTAAACCATACACTAACACAAACCAGTGCCCTGAAACGTACCCCGACCCTAACACTTTTCCATGCCCTCACCTGCACGCTAAACCTAATCGTTAGGTAACCCTAACTGTAGACTTAAACGTAACCCTAACACCAACCCTACACCCTATTCTAACCCGTGACCTCTATTTAACCCCTACACTAACACTAACCCATGCCCTCACACGTACTTTGACACTAAAATGTCTCCATACACTCACATGTACCATAAGCCTTAACCGTTCACTAAACCTATCCCTAACCCTAACGCCAACCCTAACCATGACCCTAACCCATACCCTAATCCTAACCATGCATTAACACTAACAGGTTTCCTAACACATAACCTGACCCAAATGCTTTTCCGTACCCTCAAATGTACCCTAAAACTTACCCGTTCACTAACCCTAAGCCTAGCGCTAACCCTAACCCTAACCCTAACCCTAACCCTAACCCTAAAACTTACCCGTTAACTAACCGTAAGCCTAGCCCTAAACCTAAACCTAACCCCAACACCACACCTTACCCTAAACGGTACGCTAATCCTGACATGTACACTAACACTAACAAGTGTCCTAACACATACCCTGACTCTAAATGTTTTCCGTACCCTCACCTGTACCCTAAACCTTACTGCTTCACTAACCGTAAACCTAGCCCTAAACATAACGCTAACACCAACCCTACACCATACCCTAACCCGTACACTAATCTTGACCCGTACACCAAAATTATGCAATGCCATCATAGGTACTTTGACACTAACACGTTTCCGTACACTCATGTACCATAAAACTTACCTGTTCGCTAACTCTAACCCTAGCCCCAAACTTAACCCTAACGCCAACCCTACACATTACCCTAACCCGTACCCTAATCCTAACCCATACACTAATACTACATGTGCCCTAACAGGTACCCTGACCGTAACAGTTTTCCGTACACTCACCCGTACCCTAAACCATACCGTTTGCTATCCTTAACCCTAGAACTAAACGTAAACCTAACCCCATCCCTAAAACTTACCCTAACGCGTACCCAATCCTAACCAGTACACTAACACTAATCCATGCCTTAACACTTACACTGACCCTAACACTTTTCCATACCCACACCTGAACCATAAACCTTACCATTCACTAACCCTAACCCTAGGTCTAAACCTAAACCTAAACACAAACCCAACCCTACACCTAACCCTAACATGTGCCCTATTCCTAATCCTTAAACTAACACTAACCTGTGCCCTAACACGAACCCTGACACTAACACGTTTCCATACGTTCACCTGTACTCTAATGTTACCTATTCGCTAACCCTAACACTAGCCCTATACCTAAACCTAACTCCAACCCTACACCTTACCCTAACCCATACCCTAATCATAACCCATACACTAACACTAACTCGTGCCCTAACACCTACCCTAACCCTACACCTACACCTACCCCTAACACTAACGCTAACACTAACCCTAATCTTTACCATTTGTTAACCATAACCCTAGCCCCAAACCTAAACCTAACTACAACCCTACTCCTTACCCTAACACGTACACTAATCTTAACACGTACACTAACACTAACTCAATACCGCACACGTACTTTGACAATAAGACATTTCCGTATGCTCAGCTGTAACCTAAACCTTACCCGTTCACTAAACTTAACCCTACCCCTAACACTAACCATAACGCCAACCCTACCAATTACCCTAACCCGTACCCTAATCCTAACCTGTAAACCCACACTAACCCCAGCCCTAACACGTACCCTGACCCTAACACTTTTCCGTAACCTCACCTGTACCCTACACCTTACCGTTCTCTAACCCTAACCCTAGCCCTAAACCTAGACCAAAACCCAACCGTACACCTTACCCTAACCCGTATGCTAATCCTAAGCCATACACTGAAACTGACACGTGTCCTAACACACACACTAACCCTAACACTTTTCTGTACCATCACCTGTACCCTAAACCTGACATTTCGCTAACCCTAACTCTAGCCATAAAGCTAACCCTAACCCCAACCGTAAACCTTACCCAAACCGTACCCTAATCCTAACCAGTATACTAATACTAAGCCATGTCCTGACACGTTCCCTGAGCCTAACACTTTTCCATACCCTCACCTGTACCCTAAACCTTACCCATTCGCTAACCCTAACCCTAGCCCTAGCCCTAGCCCTAACCTTAATCCCAACCCTACCCGTTACCCTAAACTGTACCCTAATCCTAACCCATACACTAACATTAACCCATGCCCTAACACGTACCCTGACCCTAACACTTTTCCGTATCCTCTCCTGTACCCTAAATCTTACCGTTCACTAACCCTAACCCTAGCCCTAAACATAACTCTAACACCAACCTCACAGTATACCCTAACCCGTACACTAAACTTAACCCGTACAAAAAAACTAACCCATGCCCTCACATGTACTTTGACAGTAACACGTTTCTGTACGCTCCCACGTACCGTAAAACTTACCCATTCGCTAACCCTAACCCTAGCCCTAACCCTAACCATAACACCAGCCCTACCCATTTACCTAACTTGTACCCTAATCCTTACCCGTACACTAACATTAATCCATGCCCTAAGACGTACCCTGACCCTAATACTTTTCCATACCCACTGCTGTACCCTAAATCTTACCATTCGCTAACCCTAACCCTATGTCTAAACCTAACCCTAACCCCAACCCTACACCTAACCCTAGCACGTACCCTAATCCGAATCCGTACACTAACACTAACCTGTGCCCTAACATGAACCCTGACCCTAACTCGTTTCCATAAGCTCACCTGTACCCTAAATGTTACCTATTCGCTAACCCTAACCCCAACCCTACACCTAAACATAACCCCTACCCTACACCTTTCCCTAACCTATACCCTAATCCTAACCCGTACACTAACAATAACATGTGGCCTAACACGTACACTGAACCTAACACTTTTCCGTATCCTCTCAATTACCCTAAATCTTACCGTTCGCTAAACATAGCCCTTTCCCTAAACATAACGCTAACACCAACCTTAAACCATACCCTAACCCATACACTAATCTTACCCCATACACCAAAATTAAGAAATGCCCTCACATGTACTTTGACACTAAGACGTTTCTGTATCCGCCTGTGTACCGTAAACCTTACCTGTTCGCTAACACTAACCCTAGGTCTAAGCCTAACACTATCCACAACCCTACACAAAATCCTAACACGTACCCTAATCCTAATCCGTACAATAACACTAACCTATGCCCTAACACCAAGCCTGACCCTAACTCGTTTCCATATGCTTACCTGCACCCTGAATATTACCTATTCGCTAACCCTAACCCTAACCCTAAACCTAACCCTAACCCCAATCCTGCACCTTACCCTAATCCGTACTGTAATCCTAACCCGTACCCTAATACTAATCCGTGCCCTGACACATACATGGACCATAACACTTTTCTGTAACCTCACCTGTACCCTAAACCTTACATTTCGCCAACACTAACCCTAGCCCTAAAGCTAAATCTAACTCCAACCCTACACCTTACCCTAACACGTACACTAATCTTAACCCGTACACTAACACTGATCCATTGCCGCAAATGTATTTTGACCCTAAAACATTTCCGTACCCTCCCCTGTAACCTAAACCTTACCCGGTCGCTTACCCTAAACCGAGCTCTAAATCTAACCCTAACGCCAACCCTACATCTTACCCTAACCCATACCCTAATCCTAAACCATACACTAACACAAACCAGTGCCCTGAAACGTACCCCGACCCTAACACTTTTCCATGCCCTCACCTGCACGCTAAACCTAATCGTTAGGTAACCCTAACTGTAGACTTAAACGTAACCCTAACACCAACCCTACACCCTATTCTAACCCGTGACCTATATTTAACCCCTACACTAACACTAACCCATGCCCTCACACGTACTTTGACACTAAAATGTCTCCATACACTCACATGTACCATAAGCCTTAACCGTTCACTAAACCTATCCCTAACCCTAACGCCAACCCTAACCATGACCCTAACCCATAACCTAATCCTAACCATGCATTAACACTAACAGGTTTCCTAACACATAACCTGACCCAAATGCTTTTCCGTACCCTCAAATGTACCCTAAAACTTACCCGTTCACTAACCCTAAGCCTAGCCCTAACCCTAACCCTAACCCTAACCCTAACCCTAAAACTTACCCGTTAACTAACCGTAAGCCTAGCCCTAAACCTAAACCTAACCCCAACACCACACCTTACCCTAAACGGTACGCTAATCCTGACATGTACACTAACACTAACAAGTGTCCTAACACATACCCTGACTCTAAATGTTTTCCGTACCCTCACCTGTACCCTAAACATTACTGCTTCACTAACCGTAAACCTAGCCCTAAACATAACGCTAACACCAAACCTACACCATACCCTAACCCGTACACTAATCTTGACCCGTACACCAAAATTATGCAATGCCATCACAGGTACTTTGACACTAACACGTTTCCGTACACTCATGTACCATAAAACTTACCTGTTCGCTAACTCTAACCCTAGCCCCAAGCTTAACCCTAACGCCAACCCTACACATTACCCTAACCGTACCCTAATCCTAACCCATACACTAACACTGCATGTGCCCTAACAGGTACCCTGACTGTAACAGTTTTCCGTACACTCACCCGTACCCTAAACCATACCGTTTGCTATCCTTAACCCTAGACCTAAACGTAAACCTAACCCATCCCTAAAACTTACCCTAACGCGTACCCAATCCTAACCAGTACACTAACACTAATCCGTGCCTTAACACTTACCCTGACACTAACACTTTTCCATACCCACACCTGAACCCTAAACCTTACCATTCACTAACCCTAACCCTAGGTCTAAACCTAACCCTAAACCCAACCCCAACCCTACACCTAACCCTAACATGTACCTTAATCCTAATCCTTAAACTAACACTAACCTGTGCCCTAACACGAACCGTGAGCCTAACGCGTTTCCATACGCTCCCCTGTACTCTAATGTTACCTATTCGCTAACCCTCACACTAGCCCTAAACCTAAACCTAACCCCAACCCTAAACCTTACCCTAACCCATACCCTAATCATAACCCATACACTAACACTAACTCGTGCCCTAACACCTACCCTAACCCTACACCTACCCCTAACCCTAACACTAACGCTAACACTAACCCTAAACTTTACCATTTGTTAACCATAACCCTAGCCCCAAACCTAAACCTAACTACAACCCTACTCCTTACCCTAACACGTACACTAATCTTAACCCCTACACTAACACTAACTCAATACCGCACACGTACTTTGACAATAAGACATTTCCGTATGCTCAGCTGTAACCTAAACCTTACCCATTCACTAAACTTAACCCTACCCCTAACACTAACCATAACGCCAACCCTACCAATTACCCTAACCCGTACCCTAATCCTAACCTGTAAACCCACACTAACCCCAGCCCTAACACGTACCCTGACCCTAACACTTTTCCGTAACCTCACCTGTACCCTACACCTTACCGTTCTCTAACCCTAACCCTAGCCCTAAACCTAGACCAAAACCCAACCGTACACCTTACCCTAACCCGTATGCTAATCCTAAGCCATACACTGACACTGACACGTGTCCTAACACACACACTAACCCTAACACTTTTCTGTACCATCACCTGTACCCTAAACCTGACATTTCGCTAACCCTAACTCTAGCCATAAAGCTAACCCTAACCCCAACCGTAAACCTTACCCAAACCGTACCCTAATCCTAACCAGTATACTAATACTAAGCCATGTCCTGACACGTTCCCTGAGCCTAACACTTTTCCATACCCTCACCTGTACCCTAAACCTTACCCATTCGCTAACCCTAACCCTAGCCCTAGCCCTAGCCCTAACCTTAATCCCAACCCTACCCGTTACCCTAAACCGTACCCTAATCCTAACCCATACACTAACATTAACCCATGCCCTAACACGTACCCTGACCCTAACACTTTTCCGTATCCTCTCCTGTACCCTAAATCTTACCGTTCGCTAACCCTAACCCTAGCCCTAAACATAACTCTAACACCAACCTCACAGTATACCCTAACCCGTACACTAAACTTAACCCGTACAAAAAAACTAACCCATGCCCTCACATGTACTTTGACAGTAACACGTTTCCATACGCTCCCATGTACCGTAAAACTTACCCATTTGCTAACCCTAACCCTAGCCCTAACCCTAACCATAACACCAGCCCTACCCATTTACCTAACCTGTACCCTAATCCTTACCCGTACACTAACATTAATCCATGCCCTAAGACGTACCCTGACCCTAATACTTTTCCATACCCACTGCTGTACCCTAAATCTTACCATTCGCTAACCCTAACCCTATGTCTAAACCTAACCCTAACCCCAACCCTACACCTAACCCTAGCACGTACCCTAATCCGAATCCGTACACTAACACTAACCTGTGCCCTAACATGAACCCTGACCCTAACTCGTTTCCATAAGCTCACCTGTACCCTAAATGTTACCTATTCGCTAACCCTAACCCCAACCCTACACCTAAACATAACCCCTACCCTACACCTTTCCCTAACCTATACCCTAATCCTAACCCGTACACTAACAATAACATGTGGCCTAACACGTACCCTGAACCTAACACTTTTCCGTATCCTCTCCATTACCCTAAATCTTACAGTTCGCTAAACATAGCCCTTTCCCTAAACATAACACTAACACCAACCTTAAACCATACCCTAACCCATACCCTAATCATAACCCATACACTAACACTAACTCGTGCCCTAACACCTACCCTAACCCTACACCTACCCCTAACCCTAACACTAACGCTAACACTAACCCTAAACTTTACCATTTGTTAACCATAACCCTAGCCCCAAACCTAAACCTAACTACAACCCTACTCCTTACCCTAACACGTACACTAATCTTAACCCCTACACTAACACTAACTCAATACCGCACACGTACTTTGACAATAAGACATTTCCGTATACTCAGCTGTAACCTAAACCTTACCCGTTCACTAAACTTAACCCTACCCCTAACACTAACCATAACGCCAACCCTACCAATTACCCTAACCCGTACCCTAATCCTAACCTGTAAACCCACACTAACCCCAGCCCTAACACGTACCCTGACCCTAACACTTTTCCGTAACCTCACCTGTACCCTACACCTTACCGTTCTCTAACCCTAACCCTAGCCCTAAACCTAGACCAAAACCCAACCGTACACCTTACCCTAACCCGTATGCTAATCCTAAGCCATACACTGACACTGACACGTGTCCTAACACACACACTAACCCTAACACTTTTCTGTACCATCACCTGTACCCTAAACCTGACATTTCGCTAACCCTAACTCTAGCCATAAAGCTAACCCTAACCCCAACCGTAAACCTTACCCAAACCGTACCCTAATCCTAACCAGTATACTAATACTAAGCCATGTCCTGACACGTTCCCTGAGCCTAACACTTTTCCATACCCTCACCTGTACCCTAAACCTTACCCATTCGCTAACCCTAACCCTAGCCCTAGCCCTAGCCCTAACCTTAATCCCAACCCTACCCGTTACCCTAAACCGTACCCTAATCCTAACCCATACACTAACATTAACCCATGCCCTAACACGTACCCTGACCCTAACACTTTTCCGTATCCTCTCCTGTACCCTAAATCTTACCGTTCGCTAACCCTAACCCTAGCCCTAAACATAACTCTAACACCAACCTCACAGTATACCCTAACCCGTACACTAAACTTAACCCGTACAAAAAAACTAACCCATGCCCTCACATGTACTTTGACAGTAACACGTTTCCATACGCTCCCATGTACCGTAAAACTTACCCATTTGCTAACCCTAACCCTAGCCCTAACCCTAACCATAACACCAGCCCTACCCATTTACCTAACCTGTACCCTAATCCTTACCCGTACACTAACATTAATCCATGCCCTAAGACGTACCCTGACCCTAATACTTTTCCATACCCACTGCTGTACCCTAAATCTTACCATTCGCTAACCCTAACCCTATGTCTAAACCTAACCCTAACCCCAACCCTACACCTAACCCTAGCACGTACCCTAATCCGAATCCGTACACTAACACTAACCTGTGCCCTAACATGAACCCTGACCCTAACTCGTTTCCATAAGCTCACCTGTACCCTAAATGTTACCTATTCGCTAACCCTAACCCCAACCCTACACCTAAACATAACCCCTACCCTACACCTTTCCCTAACCTATACCCTAATCCTAACCCGTACACTAACAATAACATGTGGCCTAACACGTACCCTGAACCTAACACTTTTCCGTATCCTCTCCATTACCCTAAATCTTACAGTTCGCTAAACATAGCCATTTCCCTAAACATAACACTAACACCAACCTTAAACCATACCCTAACCCATACACTAATCTTACCCCGTACACCAAAATTAAGAAATGCCCTCACATGTACTTTGACACTAACACGTTTCTGTATCCTCCTGTGTACCGTAAACCTTACCTGTTCGCTAACACTAACCCTAGGTCTAAGCCTAACACTATCCACAACCCTACACAAAATCCTAACACGTACCCTAATCCTAATCCGTACAATAACACTAACCTGTGCCCTAACACCAAGCCTGACCCTAACTCGTTTCCATATGCTTACCTGCACCCTGAATATTACCTATTCGCTAACCCTAACCCTAACCCTAAACCTAACCCTAACCCCAATCCTGCCCCTTACCTTAATCCGTACTGTAATCCTAACCCGTACCCTAATACTAATCCGTGCCCTGACACATACATGGACCATAACACTTTTCTGTAACCTCACCTGTACCCTAAACCTTACATTTCGCCAACACTAACCCTAGCCCTAAAGCTAAATCTAACTCCAACCCTACACCTTACCCTAACACGTACACTAATCTTAACCCGTACACTAACACTGATCCATTGCCGCAAATGTATTTTGACCCTAAAACATTTCCGTACCCTCCCCTGTAACCTAAAACTTACCCGGTCGCTAACCCTAAACCTAGCTCTAAATCTAACCCTAACGCCAACCCTACATCTTACCCTAACCCATACCCTAATCCTAAACCATACACTAACACAAACCAGTGCCCTGAAACGTACCCCGACCCTAACACTTTTCCATGCCCTCACCTGCACGCTAAACCTAATCGTTAGGTAACCCTAACTGTAGACTTAAACGTAACCCTAACACCAACCCTACACCCTATTCTAACCCGTGACCTATATTTAACCCCTACACTAACACTAACCCATGCCCTCACACGTACTTTGACACTAAAATGTCTCCATACACTCACATGTACCATAAGCCTTAACCGTTCACTAAACCTATCCCTAACCCTAACGCCAACCCTAACCATGACCCTAACCCATACCCTAATCCTAACCATGCATTAACACTAACAGGTTTCCTAACACATAACCTGACCCAAATGCTTTTCCGTACCCTCAAATGTACCCTAAAACTTACCCGTTCACTAACCCTAAGCCTAGCCCTAACCCTAACCCTAACCCTAACCCTAACCCTAAAACTTACCCGTTAACTAACGGTAAGCCTAGCCCTAAACCTAAACCTAACCCCAACACCACACCTTACCCTAAACGGTACGCTAATCCTGACATGTACACTAACACTAACAAGTGTCCTAACACATACCCTGACTCTAAATGTTTTCCGTACCCTCACCTGTACCCTAAACCTTACTGCTTCACTAACCGTAAACCTAGCCCTAAACATAACGCTAACACCAACCCTACACCATACCCTAACCCGTACACTAATCTTGACCCGTACACCAAAATTATGCAATGCCATCATAGGTACTTTGACACTAACACGTTTCCGTACACTCATGTACCATAAAACTTACCTGTTCGCTAACTCTAACCCTAGCCCCAAACTTAACCCTAACGCCAACCCTACACATTACCCTAACCCGTACCCTAATCCTAACCCATACACTAATACTACATGTGCCCTAACAGGTACCCTGACCGTAACAGTTTTCCGTACACTCACCCGTACCCTAAACCATACCGTTTGCTATCCTTAACCCTAGAACTAAACGTAAACCTAACCCCATCCCTAAAACTTACCCTAACGCGTACCCAATCCTAACCAGTACACTAACACTAATCCGTGCCTTAACACTTACCCTGACCCTAACACTTTTCCATACCCACACCTGAACCCTAAACCTTACCATTCACTAACCCTAACCCTAGGTCTAAACCTAACCCTAAACCCAACCCCAACCCTACACCTAACCCTAACATGTACCCTAATCCTAATCCTTAAACTAACACTAACCTGTGCCCTAACACGAACCGTGACCCTAACGCGTTTCCATACGCTCCCCTGTACTCTAATGTTACCTATTCGCTAACCCTCACACTAGCCCTAAACCTAAACCTAACCCCAACCCTAAACCTTACCCTAACCCATACCCTAATCATAACCCATACACTAACACTAACTCGTGCCCTAACACCTACCCTAACCCTACACCTACCCCTAACCCTAACACTAACGCTAACACTAACCCTAAACTTTACCATTTGTTAACCATAACCCTAGCCCCAAACCTAAACCTAACTACAACCCTACTCCTTACCCTAACACGTACACTAATCTTAACCCCTACACTAACACTAACTCAATACCGCACACGTACTTTGACAATAAGACATTTCCGTATGCTCAGCTGTAACCTAAACCTTACCCGTTCACTAAACTTAACCCTACCCCTAACACTAACCATAACGCCAACCCTACCAATTACCCTAACCCGTACCCTAATCCTAACCTGTAAACCCACACTAACCCCAGCCCTAACACGTACCCTGACCCTAACACTTTTCCGTAACCTCACCTGTACCCTACACCTTACCGTTCTCTAACCCTAACCCTAGCCCTAAACCTAGACCAAAACCCAACCGTACACCTTACCCTAACCCGTATGCTAATCCTAAGCCATACACTGAAACTGACACGTGTCCTAACACACACACTAACCCTAACACTTTTCTGTACCATCACCTGTACCCTAAACCTGACATTTCGCTAACCCTAACTCTAGCCATAAAGCTAACCCTAACCTCAACCGTAAACCTTACCCAAACCGTACCCTAATCCTAACCAGTATACTAATACTAAGCCATGTCCTGACACGTTCCCTGAGCCTAACACTTTTCCATACCCTCACCTGTACCCTAAACCTTACCCATTCGCTAACCCTAACCCTAGCCCTAGCCCTAGCCCTAACCTTAATCCCAACCCTACCCGTTACCCTAAACTGTACCCTAATCCTAACCCATACACTAACATTAACCCATGCCCTAACACGTACCCTGACCCTAACACTTTTCCGTATCCTCTCCTGTACCCTAAATCTTACCGTTCACTAACCCTAACCCTAGCCCTAAACATAACTCTAACACCAACCTCACAGTATACCCTAACCCGTACACTAAACTTAACCCGTACAAAAAAACTAACCCATGCCCTCACATGTACTTTGACAGTAACACGTTTCTGTACGCTCCCACGTACCGAAAAACTTACCCATTCGCTAACCCTAACCCTAGCCCTAACCCTAACCATAACACCAGCCCTACCCATTTACCTAACCTGTACCCTAATCCTTACCCGTACACTAACATTAATCCATGCCCTAAGACGTACCCTGACCCTAATACTTTTCCATACCCACTGCTGTACCCTAAATCTTACCATTCGCTAACCCTAACCCTATGTCTAAACCTAACCCTAACCCCAACCCTACACCTAACCCTAGCACGTACCCTAATCCGAATCCTTACACTAACACTAACCTGTGCCCTAACATGAACCCTGACCCTAACTCGTTTCCATAAGCTCACCTGTACCCTAAATGTTACCTATTCGCTAACCCTAACCCCAACCCTACACCTAAACATAACCCCTACCCTACACCTTTCCCTAACCTATACCCTAATCCTAACCCGTACACTAACAATAACATGTGGCCTAACACGTACCCTGAACCTAACACTTTTCCGTATCCTCTCCATTACCCTAAATCTTACCGTTCGCTAAACATAGCCCTTTCCCTAAACATAACGCTAACACCAACCTTAAACCATACCCTAACCCATACACTAATCTTACCCCATACACCAAAATTAAGAAATGCCCTCACATGTACTTTGACACTAAGACGTTTCTGTATCCGCCTGTGTACCGTAAACCTTACCTGTTCGCTAACACTAACCCTAGGTCTAAGCCTAACACTATCCACAACCCTACACAAAATCCTAACACGTACCCTAATCCTAATCCGTACAATAACACTAACCTGTGCCCTAACACCAAGCCTGACCCTAACTCGTTTCCATATGCTTACCTGCACCCTGAATATTACCTATTCGCTAACCCTAACCCTAACCCTAAACCTAACCCTAACCCCAATCCTGCACCTTACCCTAATCCGTACTGTAATCCTAACCCGTACCCTAATACTAATCCGTGCCCTGACACATACATGGACCATAACACTTTTCTGTAACCTCACCTGTACCCTAAACCTTACATTTCGCCAACACTAACCCTAGCCCTAAAGCTAAATCTAACTCCAACCCTACACCTTACCCTAACACGTACACTAATCTTAACCCGTACACTAACACTGATCCATTGCCGCAAATGTATTTTGACCCTAAAACATTTCCGTACCCTCCCCTGTAACCTAAACCTTACCCGGTCGCTAACCCTAAACCGAGCTCTAAATCTAACCCTAACGCCAACCCTACATCTTACCCTAACCCATACCCTAATCCTAAACCATACACTAACACAAACCAGTGCCCTGAAACGTACCCCGACCCTAACACTTTTCCATGCCCTCACCTGCACGCTAAACCTAATCGTTAGGTAACCCTAACTGTAGACTTAAACGTAACCCTAACACCAACCCTACACCCTATTCTAACCCGTGACCTATATTTAACCCCTACACTAACACTAACCCATGCCCTCACACGTACTTTGACACTAAAATGTCTCCATACACTCACATGTACCATAAGCCTTAACCGTTCACTAAACCTATCCCTAACCCTAACGCCAACCCTAACCATGACCCTAACCCATACCCTAATCCTAACCATGCATTAACACTAACAGGTTTCCTAACACATAACCTGACCCAAATGCTTTTCCGTACCCTCAAATGTACCCTAAAACTTACCCGTTCACTAACCCTAAGCCTAGCCCTAACCCTAACCCTAACCCTAACCCTAACCCTAAAACTTACCCGTTAACTAACCGTAAGCCTAGCCCTAAACCTAAACCTAAACCCAACACCACACCTTACCCTAAACGGTACGCTAATCCTGACATGTACACTAACACTAACAAGTGTCCTAACACATACCCTGACTCTAAATGTTTTCCGTACCCTCACCTGTACTCTAAACATTACTGCTTCACTAACCGTAAACCTAGCCCTAAACATAACGCTAACACCAACCCTACACCATACCCTAACCCGTACACTAATCTTGACCCGTACACCAAAATTATGCAATGCCATCACAGGTACTTTGACACTAACACGTTTCCGTACACTCATGTACCATAAAACTTACCTGTTCGCTAACTCTAACCCTAGCCCCAAGCTTAACCCTAACGCCAACCCTACACATTACCCTAACCGTACCCTAATCCTAACCCATACACTAACACTACATGTGCCCTAACAGGTACCCTGACTGTAACAGTTTTCCGTACACTCACCCGTACCCTAAACCATACCGTTTGCTATCCTTAACCCTAGACCTAAACGTAAACCTAACCCATCCCTAAAACTTACCCTAACGCGTACCCAATCCTAACCAGTACACTAACACTAATCCGTGCCTTAACACTTACCCTGACACTAACACTTTTCCATACCCACACCTGAACCCTAAACCTTACCATTCACTAACCCTAACCCTAGGTCTAAACCTAACCCTAAACCCAACCCCAACCCTACACCTAACCCTAACATGTACCCTAATCCTAATCCTTAAACTAACACTAACCTGTGCCCTAACACGAACCGTGACCCTAACGCGTTTCCATACGCTCCCCTGTACTCTAATGTTACCTATTCGCTAACCCTCACACTAGCCCTAAACCTAAACCTAACCCCAACCCTAAACCTTACCCTAACCCATACCCTAATCATAACCCATACACTAACACTAACTCGTGCCCTAACACCTACCCTAACCCTACACCTACCCCTAACCCTAACACTAACGCTAACACTAACCCTAAACTTTACCATTTGTTAACCATAACCCTAGCCCCAAACCTAAACCTAACTACAACCCTACTCCTTACCCTAACACGTACACTAATCTTAACCCCTACACTAACACTAACTCAATACCGCACACGTACTTTGACAATAAGACATTTCCGTATGCTCAGCTGTAACCTAAACCTTACCCGTTCACTAAACTTAACCCTACCCCTAACACTAACCATAACGCCAACCCTACCAATTCCCCTAACCCGTACCCTAATCCTAACCTGTAAACCCACACTAACCCCAGCCCTAACAGGTACCCTGACCCTAACACTTTTCCGTAACCTCACCTGTACCCTACACCTTACCGTTCGCTAACCCTAACCCTAGCCCTAAACCTAGACCAAACCCCAACCGTACACCTTACCCTAACCCGTATGCTAATCCTAAGCCATACACTGACACTGACACGTGTCCTAACACACAAACTAACCCTAACACTTTTCTGTACCATCGCCTGTACCCTAAACCTGACATTTCGCTAACCCTAACCCTAGCCATAAAGCTAACCCTAACCCCTACCGTAAACCTTACCCAAACCATACCCTAATCCTAACCAGTATACTAATACTAAGCCATGTCCTGACACGTTCCCTGAGCCTAACACTTTTCCATACCCTCACCTGTACCCTAAACCTTACCCATTCGCTAACCCTAACCCTAGCCCTAGCCCTAGCCCTAAACTTAATCCCAACCATACCCGTTACCCTAAACCGTACCCTAATCCTAACCCATACACTAACATTAACCCATGCCCTAACACGTACCCTGACCCTAACACTTTACCGTATCCTCTCCTGTACCCTAAATCTTACCGTTTGCTAACCCTAACCCTAACCCTAAACATAACTCTAACACCAACCTCACAGTATACCCTAACCCGTACACTAAACTTAACCCGTACAAAAAAACTAACCCATGCCCTCACATGTACTTTGACAGTAACACGTTTCTGTACGCTCCCATGTACCGTAAAACTTACCCATTCGCTAACCCTAACCCTAGCCTTAACCCTAACCATAACACCAGCCCTACCCATTTACCTAACCTGTACCCTACTCCTTACCCGTACACTAACATTAATCCATGCCCTAAGACGTACCCTGACCCTAATACTTTTCCATACCCACTGCTGTACCCTAAATCTTACCATTTGCTAACCCTAACCCTATGTCTAAACCTAACCCTAACCCCAACCCTACACCTAACCCTAGCACGTACCCTAATCCGAATCCGTACACTAACACTAACCTGTGCCCTAACATGAACCCTGACCCTAACTCGTTTCCATAAGCTCACCTGTACCCTAAATGTTACCTATTCGCTAACCCTAACCCCAACCCTACACCTAAACATAACCCCTACCCTACACCTTTCCCTAACCTATACCCTAATCCTAACCCGTACACTAACAATAACATGTGGCCTAACACGTACCCTGAACCTAACACTTTTCCGTATCCTCTCCATTACCCTAAATCTTACCGTTCGCTAAACATAGCCCTTTCCCTAAACATAACGCTAACACCAACCTTAAACCATACCCTAACCCATACACTAATCTTACCCCGTACACCAAAATTAAGAAATGCCCTCACATGTACTTTGACACTAACACGTTTCTGTATCCTCCTGTGTACCCTAAACCTTACCTGTTCGCTAACACTAACCCTTGGTCTAAGCCTAACACTATCCACAACCCTACACAAAATCCTAACACGTACCCTAATCCTAATCCGTACAATAACACTAACCTGTGCCCTAACACCAAGCCTGACCCTAACTCGTTTCCATATGCTTACCTGCACCCTGAATATTACCTATTCGCTAACCCTAACCCTAACCCTAAACCTAACCCTAACCCCAATCCTGCACCTTACCCTAATCCGTACTGTAATCCTAACCCGTACCCTAATACTAATCCGTGCCCTGACACATACATGGACCATAACACTTTTCTGTAACCTCACCTGTACCCTAAACCTTACATTTCGCCAACACTAACCCTAGCCCTAAAGCTAAATCTAACTCCAACCCTACACCTTACCCTAACACGTACACTAATCTTAACCCGTACACTAACACTGATCCATTGCCGCAAATGTATTTTGACCCTAAAACATTTCCGTACCCTCCCCTGTAACCTAAACCTTACCCGGTCGCTAACCCTAAACCTAGCTCTAAATCTAACCCTAACGCCAACCCTACATCTTACCCTAACCCATACCCTAATCCTAAACCATACACTAACACAAACCAGTGCCCTGAAACGTACCCCGACCCTAACACTTTTCCATGCCCTCACCTGCACGCTAAACCTAATCGTTAGGTAACCCTAACTGTAGACTTAAACGTAACCCTAACACCAACCCTACACCCTATTCTAACCCGTGACCTATATTTAACCCCTACACTAACACTAACCCATGCCCTCACACGTACTTTGACACTAAAATGTCTCCATACACTCACATGTACCATAAGCCTTAACCGTTCACTAAACCTATCCCTAACCCTAACGCCAACCCTAACCATGACCCTAACCCATACCCTAATCCTAACCATGCATTAACACTAACAGGTTTCCTAACACATAACCTGACCCAAATGCTTTTCCGTACCCTCAAATGTACCCTAAAACTTACCCGTTCACTAACCCTAAGCCTAGCCCTAACCCTAACCCTAACCCTAACCCTAACCCTAAAACTTACCCGTTAACTAACCGTAAGCCTAGCCCTAAACCTAAACCTAACCCCAACACCACACCTTACCCTAAACGGTACGCTAATCCTGACATGTACACTAACACTAACAAGTGTCCTAACACATACCCTGACTCTAAATGTTTTCCGTACCCTCACCTGTACCCTAAACCTTACTGCTTCACTAACCGTAAACCTAGCCCTAAACATAACGCTAACACCAACCCTACACCATACCCTAACCCGTACACTAATCTTGACCCGTACACCAAAATTATGCAATGCCATCACAGGTACTTTGACACTAACACGTTTCCGTACACTCATGTACCATAAAACTTACCTGTTCGCTAACTCTAACCCTAGCCCCAAACTTAAACCTAACGCCAACCCTACACATTACCCTAACCCGTACCCTAATCCTAACCCATACACTAACACTACATGTGCCCTAACAGGTACCCTGACCGTAACAGTTTTCCGTACACTCACCCGTACCCTAAACCATACCATTTGCTATCCTTAACCCTAGACCTAAACGTAAACCTAACCCCATCCCTAAAACTTACCCTAATGCGTACCCAATCCTAACCAGTACACTAACACTAATCCGTGCCTTAACACTTACCCTGACCCTAACACTTTTCCATACCCACACCTGAACCCTAAACCTTACCATTCACTAACCCTAACCCTAGGTCTAAACCTAACCCTAAACCCAACCCCAACCCTACACCTAACCCTAACATGTACCCTAATCCTAATCCTTAAACTAACACTAACCTGTGCCCTAACACGAACCGTGACCCTAACGCGTTTCCATACGCTCCCCTGTACTCTAATGTTACCTATTCGCTAACCCTCACACTAGCCCTAAACCTAAACCTAACCCCAACCCTAAACCTTACCCTAACCCATACCCTAATCATAACCCATACACTAACACTAACTCGTGCCCTAACACCTACCCTAACCCTACACCTACCCCTAACCCTAACACTAACGCTAACACTAACCCTAAACTTTACCATTTGTTAACCATAACCCTAGCCCCAAACCTAAACCTAACTACAACCCTACTCCTTACCCCAACACGTACACTAATCTTAACCCCTACACTAACACTAACTCAATACCGCACACGTACTTTGACAATAAGACATTTCCGTATGCTCAGCTGTAACCTAAACCTTACCCGTTCACTAAACTTAACCCTACCCCTAACACTAACCATAACGCCAACCCTACCAATTACCCTTACCCGTACCCTAAACCTAACCTGTAAACCCACACTAACCCCAGCCCTAACACGTACCCTGACCCTAACACTTTTCCGTAACCTCACCTGTACCATACACCTTACCGTTCGCTAACCCTAACCCTAGCCCTAAACCTAGACCAAACCCCAACCGTACTCCTTACCCTAACCCGTATGCTAATCCTAAGCCATACACTGACACTGACACGTGTCCTAACACACACACTAACCCTAACACTTTTCTGTACCATCACCTGTACCCTAAACCTGACATTTCGCTAACCCTAACTCTAGCCATAAAGCTAACCCTAACCCCAACCGTAAACCTTACCCAAACCGTACCCTAATCCTAACCAGTATACTAATACTAAGCCATGTCCTGACACGTTCCCTGAGCCTAACACTTTTCCATACCCTCACCTGTACCCTAAACCTTACCCATTCGCTAACCCTAACCCTAGCCCTAGCCCTAGCCCTAACCTTAATCCCAACCCTACCCGTTACCCTAAACCGTACCCTAATCCTAACCCATACACTAACATTAACCCATGCCCTAACACGTACCCTGACCCTAACACTTTTCCGTATCCTCTCCTGTACCCTAAATCTTACCGTTCGCTATCCCTAACCCTAGCCCTAAACATAACTCTAACACCAACCTCACAGTATACCCTAACCCGTACACTAAACTTAACCCATACAAAAAAACTAACCCATGCCCTCACATGTACTTTGACAGTAACACGTTTCTGTACGCTCCCATGTACCGTAAAACTTACCCATTCGCTAACCCTAACCCTAGCCCTAACCCTAACCATAACAGCAGCGCTACCCATTTACCTAACCTGTACCCTAATCCTTACCCGTACACTAACATTAATCCATGCCCTAAGACGTACCCTGACCCTAATACTTTTCCATACCCACTGCTGTACCCTAAATCTTACCATTCGCTAACCCTAACCCTATGTCTAAACCTAACCCTAACCCCAACCCTACACCTAACCCTAGCACGTACCCTAATCCGAATCCGTACACTAACACTAACCTGTGCCCTAACATGAACCCTGACCCTAACTCGTTTCCATAAGCTCACCTGTACCCTAAATGTTACCTATTCGCTAACCCTAACCCCAACCCTACACGTAAACATAACCCCTACCCTACACCTTTCCCTAAACTATACCCTAATCCTAACCCGTACACTAACAATAACATGTGGCCTAACACGTACCCTGAACCTAACACTTTTCCGTATCCTCTCCATTACCCTAAATCTTACCGTTCGCTAAACATAGCCCTTTCCCTAAACATAACGCTAACACCAACCTTAAACCATACCCTAACCCATACACTAATCTTACCCCGTACACCAAAATTAAGAAATGCCCTCACATGTACTTTGACACTAACACGTTTCTGTATCCTCCTGTGTACCGTAAACCTTACCTGTTCGCTAACACTAACCCTAGGTCTAAGCCTAACACTATCCACAACCCTACACAAAATCCTAACACGTACCCTAATCCTAATCCGTACAATAACACTAAACTGTGCCCTAACACCAAGCCTGACCGTAACTCGTTTCCATATGCTTACCTGCACCCTGAATATTACCTATTCGCTAACCCTAACCCTAGCCCTAAACCTAACCCTAACCCCAATCCTGCACCTTACCCTAATCCGTACTGTAATCCTAACCCGTACCCTAATACTAATCCGTGCCCTGACACATACATGGACCATAACACTTTTCTGTAACCTCACCTGTACCCTAAACCTTACATTTCGCCAACACTAACCCTAGCCCTAAAGCTAAATCTATCTCCAACCCTACACCTTACCCTAACACGTACACTAATCTTAACCCGTACACTAACACTGACCCATTGCCGCAAATGTATTTTGACCATAAAACATTTCCGTACCCGCCCCTGTAACCTAAACCTTACCCGGTCGCTAACCCTAAACCTAGCTCTAAATCTAACCCTAACGCCAACCCTACATCTTACCCTAACCCATACCCTAATCCTAAACCATACACTAACACAAACCAGTGCCCTGAAACGTACCCCGACCCTAACACATTTCCATGCCCTCACCTGCACGCTAAACCTAATCGTTAGGTAACCCTAACTGTAGACTTAAACGTAACCCTAACACCAACCCTACACCCTATTCTAACCCGTGACCTATATTTAACCCCTACACTAACACTAACCCATGCCCTCACACGTACTTTGACACTAAAATGTCTCCATACACTCACATGTACCATAAGCCTTAACCGTTCACTAAACCTATCCCTAACCCTAACGCCAACGCTAACCATGACCCTAACCCATACCCTAATCCTAACCATGCATTAACACTAACAGGTTTCCTAACACATAACCTGACCCAAATGCTTTTCCGTACCCTCAAATGTACCCTAAAACTTACCCGTTCACTAACCCTAAGCCTAGCCCTAACCCTAACCCTAACCCTAACCCTAACCCTAACCCTAAAACTTACCCGTTAACTAACCGTAAGCCTAGCCCTAAACCTAAACCTAACCCCAACACCACACCTTACCCTAAACGGTACTCTAATCCTGACATGTACACTAACACTAACAAGTGTCCTAACACATACCCTGACTCTAAATGTTTTCCGTACCCTCACCTGTACCCTAAACCTTACTGCTTCACTAACCGTAAACCTAGCCCTAAACATAACGCTAACACCAACCCTACACCATACCCTAACCCGTACACTAATCTTGACCCGTACACCAAAATTATGCAATGCCATCACAGGTACTTTGACACTAACACGTTTCCGTACACTCATGTACCATAAAACTTACCTGTTCGCTAACTCTAACCCTAGCCCCAAACTTAACCCTAACGCCAACCCTACACATTACCCTAACCCGTACCCTAATCCTAACCCATACACTAACACTACATGTGCCCTAACAGGTACCCTGACCGTAACAGTATTCTGTACACTCACCCGTACCCTAAACCATACCGTTTGCTATCCTTAACCCTAGACCTAAACGTAAACCTAACCCCATCCCTAAAACTTACCCTAACGCGTACCCAATCCTAACCAGTACACTAACACTAATCCGTGCCTTAACACTTACCCTGACCCTAACACTTTTCCATACCCACACCTGAACCCTAAACCTTACCATTCACTAACCCTAACCCTAGGTCTAAACCTAACCCTAAACCCAACCCCAACCCTACACCTAACCCTAACATGTACCCTAATCCTAATTCTTTAACTAACACTAACCTGTGCCGTAACACGAACCGTGACCCTAACGCGTTTCCATACGCTCCCCTGTACTCTAATGTTACCTATTCGCTAACCCTCACACTAGCCCTAAACCTAAACCTAACCCCAACCCTAAACCTTACCCTAACCCATACCCTAATCATAACCCATACACTAACACTAACTCGTGCCCTAACACCTACCCTAACCCTACACCTACCCCTAACCCTAACACTAACGCTAACACTAACCCTAAACTTTACCATTTGTTAACCATAACCCTAGCCCCAAACCTAAACCTAACTACAACCCTACTCCTTACCCCAACACGTACACTAATCTTAACCCCTACACTAACACTAACTCAATACCGCACACGTACTTTGACAATAAGACATTTCCGTATGCTCAGCTGTAACCTAAACCTTACCCGTTCACTAAACTTAACCCTACCCCTAACACTAACCATAACGCCAACCCTACAAATTACCCTAACCCGTACCCTAATCCTAACCTGTAAACCCACACTAACCACAGCCCTAACACGTACCCTGACCCTAACACTTTTCCGTAACCTCACCTGTACCCTACACCTTACCATTCGCTAACCCTAACCCTAGCCCTAAACCTAGACCAAACCCCAACCGTACACCTTACCCTAACCCGTATGCTAATCCTAAGCCATACACTGACACTGACACGTGTTCTAACTCACACACTAACCCTAACACTTTTCTGTACCATCACCTGTACCCTAAACCTGACATTTCGCTAACCCTAACTCTAGCCATAAAGCTAACCCTAACCCCAACCGTAAACCTTACCCAAACCGTACCCTAATCCTAACCAGTATACTCATACTAAGCCATGTCCTGACACGTTCCCTGAGCCTAACACTTTTCCATACCCTCACCTGTACCCTAAACCTTACCCATTCGCTAACCCTAACCCTCGCCCTAGCCCTAGCCCTAACCTTAATCCCAACCCTACCCGTTACCCTAAACCGTACCCTAATCCTAACCCATACACTAACATTAACCCATGCCCTAACACGTACCCTGACCCTAACACTTTTCCGTATCCTCTCCTGTACCCTAAATCTTACCGTTCGCTAACCCTAACCCTAGCCCTAAACATAACTCTAACACCAACCTCACAGTATACCCTAACCCGTACACTAAACTTAACCCATACAAAAAAACTAACCCATGCCCTCACATGTACTTTGACAGTAACACGTTTCTGTACGCTCCCATGTACCGTAAAACTTACCCATTCGCTAACCCTAACCCTAGCCCTAACCCTAACCATAACACCAACCCTACCCATTTACCTAACCTGTACCCTAATCCTTACCCGTACACTAACATTAATCCATGCCCTAAGACGTACCCTGACCCTAATACTTTTCCATACCCACTGCTGTACCCTAAATCTTACCATTCGCTAACCCTAACCCTATGTCTAAACCTAACCCTACACCTAACCCTAGCACGTACCCTAATCCGAATCCGTACACTAACACTAACCTGTGCCCTAACATGAACCCTGACCCTAACTCGTTTCCATAAGCTCACCTGTACCCTAAATGTTACCTATTCGCTAACCCTAACCCCAACCCTACACCTAAACATAACCCCTACCCTACACCTTTCCCTAACCTATACCCTAATCCTAACCCGTACACTAACAATAACATGTGGCCTAACACGTACCCTGAACCTAACACTTTTCTGTATCCTCTCCATTACCCTAAATCTTACCGTTCGCTAAACATAGCCCTTTCCCTAAACATAACGCTAACACCAACCTTAAACCATACCCTAACCCATACACTAATCTTACCCCGTACACCAAAATTAAGAAATGCCCTCACATGTACTTTGACACTAACACGTTTCTGTATCCTCCTGTGTACCGTAAACCTTACCTGTTCGCTAACACTAACCCTAGGTCTAAGCCTAACACTATCCACAACCCTACACAAAATCCTAACACGTACCCTAATCCTAATCCGTACAATAACACTAAACTGTGCCCTAACACCAAGCCTGACCCTAACTCGTTTCCATATGCTTACCTGCACCCTGAATATTACCTATTCGCTAACCCTAACCCTAACCATAAACCTAACCCTAACCTTAATCCTGCACCTTACCCTAATCCGTACTGTAATCCTAACCCATAACCTAATACTAATCCGTGCCCTGACACATACATGGACCATAACACTTTTCTGTAACCTCACCTGTACCCTAAACCTTACATTTCGCCAACACTAACCCTAGCCCTAAAGCTAAATCTAACTCCAACCCTACACCTTACCCTAACACGTACACTAATCTTAACCCGTACACTAACACTGACCCATTGCCGAAAAAGTATTTTGACCCTAAAACATTTCCGTACCCTCCCCTGTAACCTAAACCTTACCCGGTCGCTAACCCTAAACCTAGCTCTAAATCTAACCCTAACGCCAACCCTACATCTTACCCTAACCCATACCCTAATCCTAAACCATACACTAACACAAACCAGTGCCCTGAAACGTACCCCGACCCTAACACTTTTCCATGCCCTCACCTGCACGCTAAACCTAATCGTTAGGTAACCCTAACTGTAGACTTAAACGTAACCCTAACACCAACCCTACACCCTATTCTAACCCGTGACCTATATTTAACCCCTACACTAACACTAACCCATGCCCTCACACGTACTTTGACACTAAAATGTCTCCATACACTCACATGTACCATAAGCCTTAACCGTTCACTAAACCTATCCCTAACCCTAACGCCAGCCCTAACCATGACCCTAACCCATACCCTAATCCTAACCATGCATTAACACTAACAGGTTTCCTAACACATAACCTGACCCAAACGCTTTTCCGTACCCTCAAATGTACCCTAAAACTTACCCGTTCACTAACCCTAAGCCTAGCCCTAACCCTAACCCTATCCCTAACCCTAAAACTTACCCGTTAACTAACCGTAAGCCTAGCCCTAAACCTAAACCTAACCCCAACACCACACCTTACCCTAAACGGTACGCTAATCCTGACATGTACACTAACACTAACAAGTGTCCTAACACATACCCTGACTCTAAATGTTTTCCGTACCCTCACCTGTACCCTAAACCTTACTGCTTCACTAACCGTAAACCTAGCCCTAAACATAACGCTAACACCAACCCTACACCATACCCTAACCCGTACACTAATCTTGACCCGTACACCAAAATTATGCAATGCCATCACAGGTACTTTGACACTAACACGTTTCCGTACACTCATGTACCATAAAACTTACCTGTTCGCTAACTCTAACCCTAGCCCTAAACTTAACCCTAACGCCAACCCTACACATTACCCTAACCCGTACCCTAATCCTAACCCATACACTAACACTACATGTGCCCTAACAGGTACCCTGACCGTAACAGTTTTCCGTACACTCACCCGTACCCTAAACCATACCGTTTGCTATCCTTAACCCTAGACCTAAACGTAAAGCTAACCCCATCCCTAAAACTTACCCTAACGCGTACCCAATCCTAACCAGTACACTAACACTAATCCGTGCCTTAACACTTACCCTGACCCTAACACTTTTCCATACCCACACCTGAACCCTAAACCTTACCATTCACTAACCCTAACCCTAGGTCTAAACCTAACCCTAAACCCAACCCCAACCCTACACCTAACCCTAACATGTACCCTAATCCTAATCCTTAAACTAACACTAACCTGTGCCCTAACACGAACCGTGACCCTAACGCGTTTCCATACGCTCCCCTGTACTCTAATGTTACCTATTCGCTAACCCTCACACTAGCCGTAAACCTAAACCTAACCCCAACCCTAAACCTTACCCTAACCCATACCCTAATCATAACCCATACACTAACACTAACTCGTGCCCTAACACCTACCCCTAACCCTAACACTAACGCTAACACTAACCCTAAACTTTACCATTTGTTAACCATAACCCTAGCCCCAAACCTAAACCTAACTACAACCCTACTCCTTACCCTAACACGTACACTAATCTTAAACCCTACACTAACACTATCTCAATACCGCACACGTACTTTGACAATAAGACATTTCCGTATGCTCAGCTGTAACCTAAACCTTACCCGTTCACTAAACTTAACCCTACCCCTAACACTAACCATAACGCCAACCCTACCAATTACCCTAACCCGTACCCTAATCCTAACCTGTAAACCCACACTAACCCCAGCCCTAACACGTACCCTGACCCTAACACTTTTCCGTAACCTCACCTGTACCCTACACCTTACCGTTCGCTAACCCTAACCCTAGCCCTAAACCTAGACCAAACCCCAACCGTACACCTTACCCTAACCCGTATGCTAATCCTAAGCCATACACTGACACTGACACGTGTCCTAACACACACACTAACCCTAACACTTTTCTGTACCATCACCTGTACCCTAAACCTGACATTTCGCTAACCCTAACTCTAGCCATAAAGCTAAACCTAACCCCAACCGTAAACCTTACCCAAACCGTACCCTAATCCTAACCAGTATACTAATACTAAGCCATGTCCTGACACGTTCCCTGAGCCTAACACTTTTCCATACCCTCACCTGTACCCTAAACCTTACCCATTCGCTAACCCTAACCCTAGCCCTAGCCCTAGCCCTAAACTTAATCCCAACCCTACCCGTTATCCTAAACCGTACCCTAATCCTAACCCATACACTAACATTAACCCATGCCCTAACACGTACCCTGACCCTAACACTTTTCCGTATCCTTTCCTGTACCCTAAATCTTACCTTTCGCTACCCCTAACCCTAGCCCTAAACATAACTCTAACACCAAACTCACAGTATACCCTAACCCGTACACTAAACTTAACCCGTACAAAAAAACTAACCCATGCCCTCACATGTACTTTGACAGTAACACGTTTCTGTACGCTCCCATGTACCGTAAAACTTACCCATTCGCTAACCCTAACCCTAGCCCTAACCCTAACCATAACACCAGCCCTACCCATTTACCTAACCTGTACCCTAAACCTTACCCGTACACTAACATTAATCCATGCCCTAAGACGTACCCTGACCCTAATACTTTCCCATACCCACTGCTGTACCCTAAATCTTACCATTCGCTAACCCTAACCCTATGTCTAAACCTAACCCTAACCCCAACCCTACACCTAACCCTAGCACGTACCCTAATCCGAATCCGTACACTAACACTAACCTGTGCCCTAACATGAACCCTGACCCTAACTCGTTTCCATAAGCTCACCTGTACCCTAAATGTTACCTATTCGCTAACCCTAACCCCAACCCTACACCTAAACATAACCCCTACCCTACACCTTTCCCTAACCTATACCCTAATCCTAACCCGTACACTAACAATAACATGTGGCCTAACACGTACCCTGAACCTAACACTTTTCCGTATCCTCTCCATTACCCTAAATCTTACCGTTCGCTAAACATAGCCCTTTCCCTAAACATAACGCTAACACCAACCTTAAACCATACCCTAACCCATACACTAATCTTACCCCGTACACCAAAATTAAGAAATGCCCTCACATGTACTTTGACACTAACACGTTTCTGTATCCTCCTGTGTACCGTAAACCTTACCTGTTCGCTAACACTCACCCTAGGTCTAAGCCTAACACTACCCACAACCCTACACAAAATCCTAACCCGTACCGTAATCCTAATCCGTACAATAACACTAACCTGTGCCCTAACACCAAGCCTGACCCTAACTCGTTTCCATATGCTTACCTGCACCCTGAATATTACCTATTCGCTAACCCTAACCCTAACCCTAATCCTAACCCTAACCCCAATCCTGCACCTTACCCTAATCCGTACTGTAATCCTAACCCGTACCCTAATACTAATCCGTGCCCTGACACATACATGGACCATAACACTTTTCTGTAACCTCACCTGTACCCTAAACCTTACATTTCGCCAACACTAACCCTAGCCCTAAAGCTAAATCTAACTCCAACCCTACACCTTACCCTAACACGTACACTAATCTTAACCCGTACACTAACACTGACCCATTGCCGCAAATGTATTTTGACCCTAAAACATTTCCGTACCCTCCCCTGTAACCTAAAATTTACCCGGTCGCTAACCCTAACCCTAGCTCTAAATCTAACCCTAACGCCAAGCCTCCAGCTTACCCTAACCCATACCCTAATCCTAAACCATACACTAACACAAACCAGTGCCCTGAAACGTACCCTGACCCTAACACTTTTCCATGCCCTCACCTGCACGCTAAACCTAATCGTTAGGTAACCCTAACTGTAGACTTAAACGTAACCCTAACACCAACTCTACACCCTATTCTAACCCGTGACGTATATTTAACCCTACACTAACACTAACCCATGCCCTCACACGTACTTTGACACTAAAATGTCTCCATACACTCACATGTACCATAAGCCTTAACCGTTCACTAAATCTATCCCTAACCCTAACGCCAACCCTAACCATGACCCTAACCCATACCCTAATCCTAACCATGCATTAACACTAACAGGTTTCCTAACACATAACCTGACCCAAACGCTTTTCCGTACCCTCAAATGTACCCTAAAACTTACCCGTTCACTAACCCTAAGCCTAGCCTTAACCCTAACCCTAACCCTAACCCTAACCCTAAAACTTACCCGTTAACTAACCGTAAGCCTAGCCCTAAACCTAAACCTAACCCCAACACCACACCTTACCCTAAATGGTACGCTAATCCTGACATGTACACTAACACTAACAAGTGTCCTAACACATACCCTGACTCTAAATGTTTTCCGTACCCTCACCTGTACCCTAAACCTTACTGCTTCACTAACCGTAAACCTAGCCCTAAACATAACGCTAACACCAACCCTACACCATACCCTAACCCGTACACTAATCTTGACCCGTACACCAAAATTATGCAATGCCATCACAGGTACTTTGACACTAACACGTTTCCGTACACTCATGTACCATAAAACTTACCTGTTCGCTAACTCTAACCCTAGCCCTAAACTTAACCCTAACGCCAACCCTACACATTACCCTAACCCGTACCCTAATCCTAACCCATACACTAACACTACATGTGCCCTAACAGGTACCCTGACCGTAACAGTTTTCCGTACACTCACCCGTACCCTAAACCATACCGTTTGCTATCCTTAACCCTAGACCTAAACGTAAACCTAACCCCGTCCCTAAAACTTACCCTAACGCGTACCCAATCCTAACCAGTACACTAACACTAATCCGTGCCTTAACACTTACCCTGACCCTAACACTTTTCCATACCCACACCTGAACCCTAAACCTTACCATTCACTAACCCTAACCCTAGGTCTAAACCTAACCCTAAACCCAACCTCAACCCTACACCTAACCCTAACATGTACCCTAATCCTAATCCTTAAACTAACACTAACCTGTGCCCTAACACGAACCGTGACCCTAACGCGTTTCCATACGCTCCCCTGTACTGTAATGTTACCTATTCGCTAACCCTCACACTAGCCCTCAACCTAAACCTAACCCCAACCCTAAACCTTACCCTAACCCATACCCTAATCATAACCATACACTAACACTAACTCGTGCCCTAACACCTACCCTAACCCTACAGCTACCCCTAACCCTAACACTAACGCTAACACTAAACCTAAACTTTACCATTTGTTAACCATAACCCTAGCCCCAAACCTAAACCTAACTACAACCCTACTCCTTACCCTAACACGTACACTAATCTTAACCCCTACACTAACACTAACTCAATACCGCACACGTACTTTGACAATAAGACATTTCCGTATGCTCAGCTGTAACCTAAACCTTACCCGTTCACTAAACTTAACCCTACCCCTAACACTAACCATAACAGCAACCCTACCAATTACCCTAACCCGTACCCTAATCCTAACCTGTAAACCCACACTAACCCCAGCCCTAACATGTACCTTGACCCTAACACTTTTTCGTAACCTCACCTGTACCCTACACCTTACCGTTCGCTAACCCTAACCCTAGCCCTAAACCTAGACCAAACCCCAACCGTACACCTTACCCTAACCCGTATGCTAATCCTAAGCCATACACTGACACTGACACGTGTCCTAACACACACATTAACCCTAACACTTTTCTGTACCATCGCCTGTACCCTAAACCTGACATTTCGCTAACCCTAACCCTAGCCATAAAGCTAACCCTAACCCCAACCGTAAACCTTACCCAAACCGTACCCTAATCCTAAGCAGTCTACTAATACTAAGCCATGTCCTGACACGTTCCCTGAGCCTAACACTTTTCCATACCCTCACCTGTACCCTAAACCTTACCCATTCGCTAACCCTAACCCTAGCCCTAGCCCTAGCCCTAACCTTAATCCCAACCCTACCCGTTACCCTAAACCGTACCCTAATCCTAACCCATACACTAACATTAACCCATGCCCTAACACGTACCCTGACCCTAACACTTTTCCGTATCCTCTCCTGTACCTTAAATCTTACCATTCGCTAACCCTAACCCTAGCCCTAAACATAACTCTAACACCAACCTCACAGTATACCCTAACCCGTACACTAAACTTAACCCGTACAAAAAAACTAACCCATGCCCTCACATGTACTTTGACAAAAACACGTTTCCGTACGCTCCCGTGTACCGTAAACCTTACCCATTCGCTAACCCTAACCCTAGCCCTAACCCTAACCATAACACCAACCCTACCCATTTACCTAACCTGTACCCTAATCCTTACCCGTACACTAACATTAATCCATGCCCTAAGACGTACCCTGACCCTAATACTTTTCCATACCCACTCCTGTACCCTAAATCTTACCATTCACTAACCCTAACCCTATGTCTAAACCTAACCCTAACCCCAACCCTACACCTAACCCTAGCACGTACCCTAATCCGAATCCGTACACTAACACTAACCTGTGCCCTAACATGAACCCTGACCCTAACTCGTTTCCATAAGCTCACCTGTACCCTAAATGTTACCTATTCGCTAACCCTAAACCCAACCCTACACCTAAACATAACCCCTACCCTACACCTTTCCCTAACCTTTACCCTAATCCTAACCCATACACTAACAATAACCTGTGGCCTAACACGTACCCTGAACCTAACACTTTTCCGTATCCTCTCCATTACCCTAAATCTTACCGTTCGCTAAACATAGCCCTTTCCCTAAACATAACGCTAACACCAACCTTAAACCATACCCTAACCCATACACTAATCTTACCCCGTACACCAAAATTAAGAAATGCACTCACATGTACTTTGACACTAACACGTTTCCGTATCCTCCTGTGTACCGTAAACCTTACCTGTTCGCTAACACTAACCCTAGGTCTAAGCCTAACACTATCCACAACCCTACACAAAATCCTAACCCGTACCCTAATCCTAATCCGTACAATAACACTAACCTGTGCCCTAACACCAAGCCTGACCCTAACTCGTTTCCATATGCTTACCTGCACCCTGAATATTACCTATTCGCTAACCCTAACCCTAACCCTAAACCTAACCCTAATCCCAATCCTGCACCTTACCCTAATCCGTACTGTAATCCTAACCCGTACCCTAATACTAATCCGTGCCCTGACACATACATGGACCATAACACTTTTCTGTAACCTCACCTGTACCCTAAACCTTACATTTCGCCAACACTAACCCTAGCCCTAAAGCTAAATCTAACTCCAAGCCTACACCTTACCCTAACACGTACACTAATCTTAACCCGTACACTAACACTGACCCATTGCCGCAAATGTATTTTGACCCTAAAACATTTCCGTACCCTCCCCTGTAACCTAAACCTTACCCGGTCGCTAACCCTAAACCTAGCTCTAAATCAAACCCTAACGCCAACACTACATCTTACCCTAACCCATACCCTAATCCTAAACCATACACTAACACAAACCAGTGCCCTGAAACGTACCCCGACCCTAACACTTTTCCATGCCCTCACCTGCACGCTAAACCTAATCGTTAGGTAACCCTAACTGTAGACTTAAACGTAACCCTAACACCAACCCTCCACCCTATTCTAACCCGTGACCTATATTTAACCCCTACACTAACACTAACCCATGCCCTCACACGTACTTTGACACTAAAATGTCTCCATACACTCACATGTACCATAAGCCTTAACTGTTCACTAAACCTATCCCTAACCCTAAGGCCAACCCTACCCATTACCCTAACCCATACCCTAATCCTAACCATGCATTAACACTAACAGGTTTCCTAACACATAACCTGACCCAAACGCTTTTGCGTACCCTCAAATGTACCCTAAAACTTACCCGTTCACTAACCCTAAGCCTAGCCCTAACCCTAACCCTAACCCTAACCCTAACCCTAACCCTAACCCTAAAACTTACCCGTTAACTAACCGTAAGCCTAGCCCTAAACCTAATCCTAACCCCAACACCACACATTATCCTAAACGGTACGCTAATCCTGACATGTACACTAACACTAACAAGTGTCCTAACACATACCCTGACTCTAAATGTTTTCCGTACCCTCACCTGTACCCTAAACCTTACTGCTTCACTAACCGTAAACCTAGCCCTAAACATAACGCTAACACCAACCCTACACCATACCCTAACCCGTACACTAATCTTGACCCGTACACCAAAATTATGCAATGCCATCACAGGTACTTTGACACTAACACGTTTCCGTACACTCATGTACCATAAAACTTACCTGTTCGCTAACTCTAACCCTAGCCCTAAACTTAACCCTAACGCCAACCCTACACATTACCCTAACCCGTACCCTAATCCTAACCCATACACTAACACTACATGTGCCCTAACAGGTACCCTGACCGTAACAGTTTTCCGTACACTCACCCGTACCCTAAACCATACCGTTTGCTATCCTTAACCCTAGACCTAAACGTAAACCTAACCCCATCCCTAAAACTTACCCTAACGCGTACCCAATCCTAACCAGTACACTAACACTAATCCGTGCCTTAACACTTACCCTGACCCTAACACTTTTCCATACCCACACCTGAACCCTAAACCTTACCATTCACTAACCCTAACCCTAGGTCTAAACCTAACCCTAAACCCAACCCCAACCCTACACCTAACCCTAACATGTACCCTAATCCTAATCCTTAAACTAACACTAACCTGTGCCCTAACACGAACCGTGACCCTAACGCGTTTCCATACGCTCCCCTGTACTCTAATGTTACCTATTCGCTAACCCTCACACTAGCCGTAAACCTAAACCTAACCCCAACCCTAAACCTTACCCTAACCCATACCCTAATCATAACCCATACACTAACACTAACTCGTGCCCTAACACCTACCCCTAACCCTAACACTAACGCTAACACTAACCCTAAACTTTACCATTTGTTAACCATAACCCTAGCCCCAAACCTAAACCTAACTACAACCCTACTCCTTACCCTAACACGTACACTAATCTTAAACCCTACACTAACACTATCTCAATACCGCACACGTACTTTGACAATAAGACATTTCCGTATGCTCAGCTGTAACCTAAACCTTACCCGTTCACTAAACTTAACCCTACCCCTAACACTAACCATAACGCCAACCCTACCAATTACCCTAACCCGTACCCTAATCCTAACCTGTAAACCCACACTAACCCCAGCCCTAACACGTACCCTGACCCTAACACTTTTCCGTAACCTCACCTGTACCCTACACCTTACCGTTCGCTAACCCTAACCCTAGCCCTAAACCTAGACCAAACCCCAACCGTACACCTTACCCTAACCCGTATGCTAATCCTAAGCCATACACTGACACTGACACGTGTCCTAACACACACACTAACCCTAACACTTTTCTGTACCATCACCTGTACCCTAAACCTGACATTTCGCTAACCCTAACTCTAGCCATAAAGCTAACCCTAACCCCAACCGTAAACCTTACCCAAACCGTACCCTAATCCTAACCAGTATACTAATACTAAGCCATGTCCTGACACGTTCCCTGAGCCTAACACTTTTCCATACCCTCACCTGTACCCTAAACCTTACCCATTCGCTAACCCTAACCCTAGCCCTAGCCCTAGCCCTAAACTTAATCCCAACCCTACCCGTTATCCTAAACCGTACCCTAATCCTAACCCATACACTAACATTAACCCATGCCCTAACACGTACCCTGACCCTAACACTTTTCCGTATCCTTTCCTGTACCCTAAATCTTACCTTTCGCTACCCCTAACCCTAGCCCTAAACATAACTCTAACACCAAACTCACAGTATACCCTAACCCGTACACTAAACTTAACCCGTACAAAAAAACTAACCCATGCCCTCACATGTACTTTGACAGTAACACGTTTCTGTACGCTCCCATGTACCGTAAAACTTACCCATTCGCTAACCCTAACCCTAGCCCTAACCCTAACCATAACACCAGCCCTACCCATTTACCTAACCTGTACCCTAAACCTTACCCGTACACTAACATTAATCCATGCCCTAAGACGTACCCTGACCCTAATACTTTCCCATACCCACTGCTGTACCCTAAATCTTACCATTCGCTAACCCTAACCCTATGTCTAAACCTAACCCTAACCCCAACCCTACACCTAACCCTAGCACGTACCCTAATCCGAATCCGTACACTAACACTAACCTGTGCCCTAACCTGAACCCTGACCCTAACTCGTTTCCATAAGCTCACCTGTACCCTAAATGTTACCTATTCGCTAACCCTAACCCCAACCCTACACCTAAACATAACCCCTACCCTACACCTTTCCCTAACCTATACCCTAATCCTAACCCGTACACTAACAATAACATGTGGCCTAACACGTACCCTGAACCTAACACTTTTCCGTATCCTCTCCATTACCCTAAATCTTACCGTTCGCTAAACATAGCCCTTTCCCTAAACATAACGCTAACACCAACCTTAAACCATACCCTAACCCATACACTAATCTTACCCCGTACACCAAAATTAAGAAATGCCCTCACATGTACTTTGACACTAACACGTTTCTGTATCCTCCTGTGTACCGTAAACCTTACCTGTTCGCTAACACTCACCCTAGGTCTAAGCCTAACACTATCCACAACCCTACACAAAATCCTAACCCGTACCGTAATCCTAATCCGTACAATAACACTAACCTGTGCCCTAACACCAAGCCTGACCCTAACTCGTTTCCATATGCTTACCTGCACCCTGAATATTACCTATTCGCTAACCCTAACCCTAACCCTAATCCTAACCCTAACCCCAATCCTGCACCTTACCCTAATCCGTACTGTAATCCTAACCCGTACCCTAATACTAATCCGTGCCCTGACACATACATGGACCATAACACTTTTCTGTAACCTCACCTGTACCCTAAACCTTACATTTCGCCAACACTAACCCTAGCCCTAAAGCTAAATCTAACTCCAACCCTACACCTTACCCTAACACGTACACTAATCTTAACCCGTACACTAACACTGACCCATTGCCGCAAATGTATTTTGACCCTAAAACATTTCCGTACCCTCCCCTGTAACCTAAAATTTACCCGGTCGCTAACCCTAACCCTAGCTCTAAATCTAACCCTAACGCCAAGCCTCCAGCTTACCCTAACCCATACCCTAATCCTAAACCATACACTAACACAAACCAGTGCCCTGAAACGTACCCTGACCCTAACACTTTTCCATGCCCTCACCTGCACGCTAAACCTAATCGTTAGGTAACCCTAACTGTAGACTTAAACGTAACCCTAACACCAACTCTACACCCTATTCTAAACCGTGACGTATATTTAACCCTACACTAACACTAACCCATGCCCTCACACGTACTTTGACACTAAAATGTCTCCATACACTCACATGTACCATAAGCCTTAACCGTTCACTAAATCTATCCCTAACCCTAACGCCAACCCTAACCATGACCCTAACCCATACCCTAATCCTAACCATGCATTAACACTAACAGGTTTCCTAACACATAACCTGACCCAAACGCTTTTCCGTACCCTCAAATGTACCCTAAAACTTACCCGTTCACTAACCCTAAGCCTAGCCTTAACCCTAACCCTAACCCTAACCCTAACCCTAAAACTTACCCGTTAACTAACCGTAAGCCTAGCCCTAAACCTAAACCTAACCCCAACACCACACCTTACCCTAAATGGTACGCTAATCCTGACATGTACACTAACACTAACAAGTGTCCTAACACATACCCTGACTCTAAATGTTTTCCGTACCCTCACCTGTACCCTAAACCTTACTGCTTCACTAACCGTAAACCTAGCCCTAAACATAACGCTAACACCAACCCTACACCATACCCTAACCCGTACACTAATCTTGACCCGTACACCAAAATTATGCAATGCCATCACAGGTACTTTGACACTAACACGTTTCCGTACACTCATGTACCATAAAACTTACCTGTTCGCTAACTCTAACCCTAGCCCTAAACTTAACCCTAACGCCAACCCTACACATTACCCTAACCCGTACCCTAATCCTAACCCATACACTAACACTACATGTGCCCTAACAGGTCCCTGACCGTAACAGTTTTCCGTACACTCACCCGTACCCTAAACCATACCGTTTGCTATCCTTAACCCTAGACCTAAACGTAAACCTAACCCCGTCCCTAAAACTTACCCTAACGCGTACCCAATCCTAACCAGTACACTAACACTAATCCGTGCCTTAACACTTACCCTGACCCTAACACTTTTCCATACCCACACCTGAACCCTAAACCTTACCATTCACTAACCCTAACCCTAGGTCTAAACCTAACCCTAAACCCAACCTCAACCCTACACCTAACCCTAACATGTACCCTAATCCTAATCCTTAAACTAACACTAACCTGTGCCCTAACACGAACCGTGACCCTAACGCGTTTCCATACGCTCCCCTGTACTGTAATGTTACCTATTCGCTAACCCTCACACTAGCCCTCAACCTAAACCTAACCCCAACCCTAAACCTTACCCTAACCCATACCCTAATCATAACCCATACACTAACACTAACTCGTGCCCTAACACCTACCCTAACCCTACAGCTACCCCTAACCCTAACACTAACGCTAACACTAAACCTAAACTTTACCATTTGTTAACCATAACCCTAGCCCCAAACCTAAACCTAACTACAACCCTACTCCTTACCCTAACACGTACACTAATCTTAACCCCTACACTAACACTAACTCAATACCGCACACGTACTTTGACAATAAGACATTTCCGTATGCTCAGCTGTAACCTAAACCTTACCCGTTCACTAAACTTAACCCTACCCCTAACACTAACCATAACAGCAACCCTACCAATTACCCTAACCCGTACCCTAATCCTAACCTGTAAACCCACACTAACCCCAGCCCTAACATGTACCTTGACCCTAACACTTTTTCGTAACCTCACCTGTACCCTACACCTTACCGTTCGCTAACCCTAACCCTAGCCCTAAACCTAGACCAAACCCCAACCGTACACCTTACCCTAACCCGTATGCTAATCCTAAGCCATACACTGACACTGACACGTGTCCTAACACACACATTAACCCTAACACTTTTCTGTACCATCGCCTGTACCCTAAACCTGACATTTCGCTAACCCTAACCCTAGCCATAAAGCTAACCCTAACCCCAACCGTAAACCTTACCCAAACCGTACCCTAATCCTAAGCAGTCTACTAATACTAAGCCATGTCCTGACACGTTCCCTGAGCCTAACACTTTTCCATACCCTCACCTGTACCCTAAACCTTACCCATTCGCTAACCCTAACCCTAGCCCTAGCCCTAGCCCTAACCTTAATCCCAACCCTACCCGTTACCCTAAACCGTACCCTAATCCTAACCCATACACTAACATTAACCCATGCCCTAACACGTACCCTGACCCTAACACTTTTCCGTATCCTCTCCTGTACCTTAAATCTTACCATTCGCTAACCCTAACCCTAGCCCTAAACATAACTCTAACACCAACCTCACAGTATACCCTAACCCGTACACTAAACTTAACCCGTACAAAAAAACTAACCCATGCCCTCACATGTACTTTGACAAAAACACGTTTCCGTACGCTCCCGTGTACCGTAAACCTTACCCATTCGCTAACCCTAACCCTAGCCCTAACCCTAACCATAACACCAACCCTACCCATTTACCTAACCTGTACCCTAATCCTTACCCGTACACTAACATTAATCCATGCCCTAAGACGTACCCTGACCCTAATACTTTTCCATACCCACTCCTGTACCCTAAATCTTACCATTCACTAACCCTAACCCTATGTCTAAACCTAACCCTAACCCCAACCCTACACCTAACCCTAGCACGTACCCTAATCCGAATCCGTACACTAACACTAACCTGTGCCCTAACATGAACCCTGACCCTAACTCGTTTCCATAAGCTCACCTGTACCCTAAATGTTACCTATTCGCTAACCCTAAACCCAACCCTACACCTAAACATAACCCCTACCCTACACCTTTCCCTAACCTTTACCCTAATCCTAACCCATACACTAACAATAACCTGTGGCCTAACACGTACCCTGAACCTAACACTTTTCCGTATCCTCTCCATTACCCTAAATCTTACCGTTCGCTAAACATAGCCCTTTCCCTAAACATAACGCTAACACCAACCTTAAACCATACCCTAACCCATATACTAATCTTACCCCGTACACCAAAATTAAGAAATGCACTCACATGTACTTTGACACTAACACGTTTCCGTATCCTCCTGTGTACCGTAAACCTTACCTGTTCGCTAACACTAACCCTAGGTCTAAGCCTAACACTATCCACAACCCTACACAAAATCCTAACCCGTACCCTAATCCTAATCCGTACAATAACACTAACCTGTGCCCTAACACCAAGCCTGACCCTAACTCGTTTCCATATGCTTACCTGCACCCTGAATATTACCTATTCGCTAACCCTAACCCTAACCCTAAACCTAACCCTAACCCCAATCCTGCACCTTACCCTAATCCGTACTGTAATCCTAACCCGTACCCTAATACTAATCCGTGCCCTGACACATACATGGACCATAACACTTTTCTGTAACCTCACCTGTACCCTAAACCTTACATTTCGCCAACACTAACCCTAGCCCTAAAGCTAAATCTAACTCCAACCCTACACCTTACCCTAACACGTACACTAATCTTAACCCGTACACTAACACTGACCCATTGCCGCAAATGTATTTTGACCCTAAAACATTTCCGTACCCTCCCCTGTAACCTAAACCTTACCCGGTCGCTAACCCTAAACCTAGCTCTAAATCAAACCCTAACGCCAACACTACATCTTACCCTAACCCATACCCTAATCCTAAACCATACACTAACACAAACCAGTGCCCTGAAACGTACCCCGACCCTAACACTTTTCCATGCCCTCACCTGCACGCTAAACCTAATCGTTAGGTAACCCTAACTGTAGACTTAAACGTAACCCTAACACCAACCCTCCACCCTATTCTAACCCGTGACCTATATTTAACCGCTACACTAACACTAACCCATGCTCTCACATGTACTTTGACACTAAAATGTCTCCATACACTCACATGTACCATAAGCCTTAACTGTTCACTAAACCTATCCCTAACCCTAAGGCCAACCCTACCCATTACCCTAACCCATACCCTAATCCTAACCATGCATTAACACTAACAGGTTTCCTAACACATAACCTGACCCAAACGCTTTTCCGTACCCTCAAATGTACCCTAAAACTTACCCGTTCACTAACCCTAAGCCTAGCCCTAACCCTAACCCTAACCCTAACCCTAACCCTAACCCTAACCCTAAAACTTACCCGTTAACTAACCGTAAGCCTAGCCCTAAACCTAAACCTAACCCCAACACCACACCTTATCCTAAACGGTACGCTAATCCTGACATGTACACTAACACTAACAAGTGTCCTAACACATACCCTGACTCTAAATGTTTTCCGTACCCTCACCTGTACCCTAAACCTTACTGCTTCACTAACCGTAAACCTAGCCCTAAACATAACGCTAACACCAACCCTACACCATACCCTATCCCGTACACTAATCTTGACCCGTACACCAAAATTATGCAATGCCATCACAGGTACTTTGACACTAACACGTTTCCGTACACTCATGTACCATAAAACTTACCTGTTCGCTAACTCTAACCCTAGCCCTAAACTTAACCCTAACGCCAACCCTACACATTACCCTAACCCGTACCCTAATCCTAACCCATACACTAACACTACATGTGCCCTAACAGGTACCCTGACCGTAACAGTTTTCCGTACACTCACCCGTACCCTAAACCATACCGTTTGCTATCCTTAACCCTAGACCTAAACGTAAACCTAACCCCGTCCCTAAAACTTACCCTAACGCGTACCCAATCCTAACCAGTACACTAACACTAATCCGTGCCTTAACACTTACCCTGACCCTAACACTTTTCCATACCCACACCTGAACCCTAAACCTTACCATTCACTAACCCTAACCCTAGGTCTAAACCTAACCCTAAACCCAACCTCAACCCTACACCTAACCCTAACATGTACCCTAATCCTAATCCTTAAACTAACACTAACCTGTGCCCTAACACGAACCGTGACCCTAACGCGTTTCCATACGCTCCCCTGTACTGTAATGTTACCTATTCGCTAACCCTCACACTAGCCCTCAACCTAAACCTAACCCCAACCCTAAACCTTACCCTAACCCATACCCTAATCATAACCCATACACTAACACTAACTCGTGCCCTAACACCTACCCTAACCCTACAGCTACCCCTAACCCTAACACTAACGCTAACACTAAACCTAAACTTTACCATTTGTTAACCATAACCCTAGCCCCAAACCTAAACCTAACTACAACCCTACTCCTTACCCTAACACGTACACTAATCTTAACCCCTACACTAACACTAACTCAATACCGCACACGTACTTTGACAATAAGACATTTCCGTATGCTCAGCTGTAACCTAAACCTTACCCGTTCACTAAACTTAACCCAACCCCTAACACTAACCATAACAGCAACCCTACCAATTACCCTAACCCGTACCCTAATCCTAACCTGTAAACCCACACTAACCCCAGCCCTAACATGTACCTTGACCCTAACACTTTTTCGTAACCTCACCTGTACCCTACACCTTACCATTCGCTAACCCTAACCCTAGCCCTAAACCTAGACCAAACCCCAACCGTACACCTTACCCTAACCCGTATGCTAATCCTAAGCCATACACTGACACTGACACGTGTCCTAACACACACATTAACCCTAACACTTTTCTGTACCATCGCCTGTACCCTAAACCTGACATTTCGCTAACCCTAACCCTAGCCATAAAGCTAACCCTAACCCCAACCGTAAACCTTACCCAAACCGTACCCTAATCCTAACCAGTCTACTAATACTAAGCCATGTCCTGACACGTTCCCTGAGCCTAACACTTTTCCATACCCTCACCTGTACCCTAAACCTTACCCATTCGCTAACCCTAACCCTAGCCCTAGCCCTAGCCCTAACCTTAATCCCAACCCTACCCGTTACCCTAAACCGTACCCTAATCCTAACCCATACACTAACATTAACCCATGCCCTAACACGTACCCTGACCCTAACACTTTTCCGTATCCTCTCCTGTACCTTAAATCTTACCATTCGCTAACCCTAACCCTAGCCCTAAACATAACTCTAACACCAACCTCACAGTATACCCTAACCCGTACACTAAACTTAACCCGTACAAAAAAACTAACCCATGCCCTCACATGTACTTTGACAAAAACACGTTTCCGTACGCTCCCGTGTACCGTAAACCTTACCCATTCGCTAACCCTAACCCTAGCCCTAACCCTAACCATAACACCAACCCTACCCATTTACCTAACCTGTACCCTAATCCTTACCCGTACACTAACATTAATCCATGCCCTAAGACGTACCCTTACCCTAATAGTTTTCCATACCCACTCCTGTACCCTAAATCTTACCATTCACTAACCCTAACCCTATGTCTAAACCTAACCCTAACCCCAACCCTACACCTAACCCTAGCACGTACCCTAATCCGAATCCGTACACTAACACTAACCTGTGCCCTAACATGAACCCTGACCCTAACTCGTTTCCATAAGCTCACCTGTACCCTAAATGTTACCTATTCGCTAACCCTAAACCCAACCCTACACCTAAACATAACCCCTACCCTACACCTTTCCCTAACCTTTACCCTAATCCTAACCCATACACTAACAATAACCTGTGGCCTAACACGTACCCTGAACCTAACACTTTTCCGTATCCTCTCCATTACCCTAAATCTTACCGTTCGCTAAACATAGCCCTTTCCCTAAACATAACGCTAACACCAACATTAAACCATACCCTAACCCATACACTAATCTTACCCCGTACACCAAAATTAAGAAATGCCCTCACATGTACTTTGACACTAACACGTTTCCGTATCCTCCTGTGTACCGTAAACCTTACCTGTTCGCTAACACTAACCCTAGGTCTAAGCCTAACACTATCCACAACCCTACACAAAATCCTAACCCGTACCCTAATCCTAATCCGTACAATAACACTAACCTGTGCCCTAACACCAAGCCTGACCCTAACTCGTTTCCATATGCTTACCTGCACCCTGAATATTACCTATTCGCTAACCCTAACCCTAAACCTAAACCTAACCCTAACCCCAATCCTGCACCTTACCCTAATCCGTACTGTAATCCTAACCCGTACCCTAATACTAATCCGTGCCCTGACACATACATGGACCATAAAACTTTTCTGTAACCTCACCTGTACCCTAAACCATACATTTCGCCAACACTAACCCTAGCCCTAAAGCTAAATCTAACTCCAACCCTACACCTTACCCTAACACGTACACTAATCTTAACCCGTACACTAACACTGACCCATTGCCGCAAATGTATTTTGACCCTAAAACATTTCCGTACCCTCCCCTGTAACCTAAACCTTACCCGGTCGCTAACCCTAAACCTAGCTCTAAATCAAAGCCTAACGCCAACACTACATCTTACCCTAACCCATACCCTAATCCTAAACCATACACTAACACAAACCAGTGCCCTGAAACGTACCCCGACCCTAACACTTTTCCATGCCCTCACCTGCACGCTAAACCTAATCGTTAGGTAACCCTAACTGTAGACTTAAACGTAACCCTAACACCAACCCTCCACCCGATTCTAACCCGTGACCTATATTTAACCCCTACACTAACACTAACCCATGCCCTCACACGTACTTTGACACTAAAATGTCTCCATACACTCACATGTACCATAAGCCTTAACCGTTCACTAAACCTATCCCTAACCCTAACGCCAACCCTACCCATTACCCTAACCCATACCCTAATCCTAACCATGCATTAACACTAACAGGTTTCCTAACACATAACCTGACCCAAACGCTTTTCCGTACTCTCAAATGTACCCTAAAACTTACCCGTTCACTAACCCTAAGCCTAGCCCTAACCCTAACCTTAACCCTAAACCTAACCCTAACCCTAACCCTAAAACTTACCCGTTAACTAACCGTAAGCCTAGCCCTAAACCTAAACCTAACCCCAACACCACACCTTACCCTAAACGGTACGCTAATCCTGACACGTACACTAACACTAACAGGTGTCCTAACACATACCCTGACTCTAAATGTTTTCGTACCCTCACCTGTACCCTAAACCTTACTGCTTCACTAACCGTAAACCTAGCCCTAAACATAACGCTAACACCAACCCTACACCATACCCTAACCCGTACACTAATCTTGACCCGTACACCAAAATTATGCAATGCCATCACAGGTACTTTGACACTAACACGTTTCCGTACACTCATGTACCATAAAACTTACCTGTTCGCTAACTCTAACCCTAGCCCTAAACTTAACACTAACGCCAACCCTACACATTACCCTAACCCGTACCCTAATCCTAACCCATACACTAACACTACATGTGCCCTAACAGGTACCCTGACCGTAACAGTTTTCCGTACACTCACCCGTACCCTAAACCATACCGTTTGCTATCCTTAACCCTAGAACTAAACGAAACCTAACCCCATCCCTAAAACTTCCCCTAAGGCGTACCCAGTCCTAACCAGTACACTAACACTAATCTGTGCCTTAACACTTACCCTGACCCTAACACTTTTCCATACCCACACCTGAACCCTAAACCTTACCATTCACTAACCCTAACCCTAGGTCTAAACCTAACCCTAAACCCAACCCCAACCCTACACCTAACCCTAACATGTACCCTAATCCTAATCCTTAAACTAACACTAACCTGTGCCCTAACACGAACCGTGACCCTAACGCGTTTCCATACTCTCCCCTGTACTCTAATGTTACCTATTCGCTAACCCTCACACTAGCCCTAAACCTAAACCTAACCCCAACCCTAAACCTTACCCTAACCCATACCCTAATCATAACCCATACACTAACACTAACTCGTGCCCTAACACCTACCCTAACCCTACACCTACCCCTAACCCTAACACTAACGCTAACACTAACCCTAAACTTTACCATTTGTTAACCATAACCCTAGCCCCAAACCTAAACCTAACTACAACCCTACTCCTTACCCTAACACGTACACTAATCTTAACCCCTACACTAACACTAACTCAATACCGCACACGTACTTTGACAATAAGACATTTCCGTATGCTCAGCTGTAACCTAAACCTTACCCGTTCACTAAACTTAACCCTACCCCTAACACTAACCATAACGCCAACCCTACCAATTACCCTAACCCGTACCCTAATCCTAACCTGTAAACCCACACTAACCCCAGCCCTAACACGTACCCTGACCCTAACACTTTTCCGTAACCTCACCTGTACCCTACACCTTACCGTTCGCTAACCCTAACCCAAGCCCTAAACCTAGACCAAACCCCAACCGTACACTTTACCCTAACTCGTATGCTAATCTTAAGCCATACACTGACAGTGACACGTGTCCTAACACACACACTAACCCTAACACTTTTCTGTACCATCACCTGTACCCTAAACCTGACATTTCGCTAACCCTAACCCAAGCCATAAAGCTAACCCTAAGCCCAACCGTAAACCTTACCCAAACCGTACCCTAATCCTAACCAGTATACTAATACTAAGCCATGTCCTGACACGTTCCCTGAGCCTAACACTTTTCCATACCCTCACCTGTACCCTAAACCTTACCCATTCGCTAACCCTAACCCTAGCCCTAGCCCTAGCCCTAACCTTAATCCCAACCCTACCCGTTACCCTAAACCGTACCCTAATCCTAACCCATACACTAACATTAACCCATGCCCTAACACGTACCCTGACCCTAACACTTTTCCGTATCCTCTCCTGTACCCTAAATCTTACCATTCGCTAACCCTAACCCTAGCCCTAAACATAACTCTAACACCAACCTCACAGTATACCCTAACCCGTACACTAAACTTAACCCGTACAAAAAAACTAACCCATGCCCTCACATGTACTTTGACAAAAACACGTTTCCGTACGCTCCCGTGTACCGTAAACCTTACCCATTCGCTAACCCTAACCCTAGCCCTAACCCTAACCATAACACCAACCCTACCCATTTACCTAACCTGTACCCTAATCCTTACCCGTACACTAACATTAATCCATGCCCTAAGACGTACCCTGACCCTAATACTTTTCCATACCCACTCCTTTACCCTAAATCTTACCATTCACTAACCCTAACCCTATGTCTAAACCTAACCCTAACCCCAACCCTACACCTAACCCTAGCACGTACCCTAATCCGAATCCGTACACTAACACTAACCTGTGCCCTAACATGAACCCTGACCCTAACTCGTTTCCATAAGCTCACCTGTACCCTAAATGTTACCTATTCGCTAACCCTAAACCCAACCCTACACCTAAACATAACCCCTACCCTACACCTTTCCCTAACCTTTACCCTAATCCTAACCCATACACTAACAATAACCTGTGGCCTAACACGTACCCTGAACCTAACACTTTTCCGTATCCTCTCCATTACCCTAAATCTTACCGTTCGCTAAACATAGCCCTTTCCCTAAACATAACGCTAACACCAACCTTAAACCATACCCTAACCCATACACTAATCTTACCCCGTACACCAAAATTAAGAAATGCCCTCACATGTACTTTGACACTAACACGTTTCCGTATCCTCCTGTGTACCGTAAACCTTACCTGTTCGCTAACACTAACCCTAGGTCTAAGCCTAACACTATCCACAACCCTACACAAAATCCTAACCCGTACCCTAATCCTAATCCGTACAATAACACTAACCTGTGCCCTAACACCAAGCCTGACCCTAACTCGTTTCCATATGCTTACCTGCACCCTGAATATTACCTATTCGCTAACCCTAACCCTAACCCTAAACCTAACCCTAACCCCAATCCTGCACCTTACCCTAATCCGTACTGTAATCCTAACCCGTACCCTAATACTAATCCGTGCCCTGACACATACATGGACCATAAAACTTTTCTGTAACCTCACCTGTACCCTAAACCATACATTTCGCCAACACTAACCCTAGCCCTAAAGCTAAATCTAACTCCAACCCTACACCTTACCCTAACACGTACACTAATCTTAACCCGTACACTAACACTGACCCATTGCCGCAAATGTATTTTGACCCTAAAACATTTCCGTACCCTCCCCTGTAACCTAAACCTTACCCGGTCGCTAACCCTAAACCTAGCTCTAAATCAAACCCTAACGCCAACACTACATCTTACCCTAACCCATACCCTAATCCTAAACCATACACTAACACAAACCAGTGCCCTGAAACGTACCCCGACCCTAACACTTTTCCATGCCCTCACCTGCACGCTAAACCTAATCGTTAGGTAACCCTAACTGTAGACTTAAACGTAACCCTAACACCAACCCTCCACCCTATTCTAACCCGTGACCTATATTTAACCCCTACACTAACACTAACCCATGCCCTCACACGTACTTTGACACTAAAATGTCTCCATACACTCACATGTACCATAAGCCTTAACCGTTCACTAAACCTATCCCTAACCCTAAGGCCAACCCTACCCATTACCCTAACCCATACCCTAATCCTAACCATGCATTAACACTAACAGGTTTCCTAACACATAACCTGACCCAAACGCTTTTCCGTACCCTCAAATGTACCCTAAAACTTACCCGTTAACTAACCCTAAGCCTAGCCCTAACCCTAACCCTAACCCTAACCCTAACCCTAACCCTAACCCTAAAACTTACCCGTTAACTAACCGTAAGCCTAGCCCTAAACCTAAACCTAACCCCAACACCACACCTTATCCTAAACGGTACGCTAATCCTGACATGTACACTAACACTAACAAGTGTCCTAACACATACCCTGACTCTAAATGTTTTCCGTACCCTCACCTGTACCCTAAACCTTACTGCTTCACTAACCGTAAACCTAGCCCTAAACATAACGCTAACACCAACCCTACACCATACCCTAACCCGTACACTAATCTTGACCCGTACACCAAAATTATGCAATGCCATCACAGGTACTTTGACACTAACACGTTTCCGTACACTCATGTACCATAAAACTTACCTGTTCGCTAACTCTAACCCTAGCCCTAAACTTAACCCTAACGCCAACCCTACACATTACCCTAACCCGTACCCTAATCCTAACCCATACACTAACACTACATGTGCCCTAACAGGTACCCTGACCGTAACAGTTTTCCGTACACTCACCCGTACCATAAACCATACCGTTTGCTATCCTTAACCCTAGACCTAAACGTAAACCTAACCCCGTCCCTAAAACTTACCCTAATGCGTACCCAATCCTAACCAGTACACTAACACTAATCCGTGCCTTAACACTTACCCTGACCCTAACACTTTTCCATACCCACACCTGAACCCTAAACCTTACCATTCACTAACCCTAACCCTAGGTCTAAACCTAACCCTAAACCCAACCTCAACCCTACACCTAACCCTAACATGTACCCTAATCCTAATCCTTAAACTAACACTAACCTGTGCCCTAACACGAACCGTGACCCTAACGCGTTTCCATACGCTCCCCTGTACTGTAATGTTACCTATTCGCTAACCCTCACACTAGCCCTCAACCTAAACCTAACCCCAACCCTAAACCTTACCCTAACCCATACCCTAATCATAACCCATACACTAACACTAACTCGTGCCCTAACACCTACCCTAACCCTACAGCTACCCCTAACCCTAACACTAACGCTAACACTAAACCTAAACTTTATCATTTGTTAACCATAGCCCTAGCCCCAAACCTAAACCTAACTACAACCCTACTCCTTACCCTAACACGTACACTAATCTTAACACCTACACTAACACTAACTCAATACCGCACACGTACTTTGACAATAAGACATTTCCGTATGCTCAGCTGTAACCTAAACCTTACCCGTTCACTAAACTTAACCCTACCCCTAACACTAACCATAACAGCAACCCTACCAATTACCCTAACCCGTACCCTAATCCTAACCTGTAAACCCACACTAACCCCAGCCCTAACATGTACCTTGACCCTAACACTTATTCGTAACCTCACCTGTACCCTACACCTTACCGTTCGCTAACCCTAACCCTAGCCCTAAACCTAGACCAAACCCCAACCGTACACCTTACCCTAACCCGTATGCTAATCCTAAGCCATACACTGACACTGACACGTGTCCTAACACACACATTAACCCTAACACTTTTCTGTACCATCGCCTGTACCCTAATCCTGACATTTCGCTAACCCTAACCCTAGCCATAAAGCTAACCCTAACCCCAACCGTAAACCTTACCCAAACCGTACCCTAATCCTAACCAGTCTACTAATACTAAGCCATGTCCTGACACGTTCCCTGAGCCTAACACTTTTCCATACCCTCACCTGTACCCTAAACCTTACCCATTCGCTAACCTTAACCCTAGCCCTAGCCCTAGCCCTAACCTTAATCCCAACCCTACCCGTTACCCTAAACCGTACCCTAATCCTAACCCATACACTAACATTAACCCATGCCCTAACACGTACCCTGACCCTAACACTTTTCCGTATCCTCTCCTGTACCTTAAATCTTACCATTCGCTAACCCTAACCCTAGCCCTAAACATAACTCTAACACCAACCTCACAGTATACCCTAACCCGTACACTAAACTTAACCCGTACAAAAAAACTAACCCATGTCCTCACATGTACTTTGACAAAAACACGTTTCCGTACGCTCCCGTGTACCGTAAACCTTACCCATTCGCTAACCCTAACCCTAGCCCTAACCCTAACCATAACACCAACCCTACCCATTTACCTAACCTGTACCCTAATCCTTACCCGTACACTAACATTAATCCATGCCCTAAGACGTACCCTGACCCTAATACTTTTCCATACCCACTCCTGTACCCTAAATCTTACCATTCACTAACCCTAACCCTATGTCTAAACCTAACCCTAACCCCAACCCTACACCTAACTCTAGCACGTACCCTAATCCGAATCCGTACACTAACACTAACCTGTGCCCTAACATGAACCCTGACCCTAACTCGTTTCCATAAGCTCACCTGTACCCTAAATGTTACCTATTCGCTAACCCTAAACCCAACCCTACACCTAAACATAACCCCTACCCTACACCTTTCCCTAACCTTTACCCTAATCCTAACCCATACACTAACAATAACCTGTGGCCTAACACGTACCCTGAACCTAACACTTTTCCGTATCCTCTCCATTACCCTAAATCTTACCGTTCGCTAAACATAGCCCTTTCCCTAAACATAACGCTAACACCAACCTTAAACCATACCCTAACCCATACACTAATCTTACCCCGTACACCAAAATTAAGAAATGCCCTCACATGTACTTTGACACTAACACGTTTCCGTATCCTCCTGTGTACCGTAAACCTTACCTGTTCGCTAACACTAACCCTAGGTCTAAGCCTAACACTATCCACAACCCTACACAAAATCCTAACCCGTACCCTAATCCTAATCCGTACAATAACACTAACCTGTGCCCTAACACCAAGCCTGACCCTAACTCGTTTCCATATGCTTACCTGCACCCTGAATATTACCTATTCGCTAACCCTAACCCTAACCCTAAACCTAACCCTAACCCCAATCCTGCACCTTACCCTAATCCGTACTGTAATCCTAACCCGTACCCTAATACTAATCCGTGCCCTGACACATACATGGACCATAAAACTTTTCTGTAACCTCACCTGTACCCTAAACCATACATTTCGCCAACACTAACCCTAGCCCTAAAGCTAAATCTAACTCCAACCCTACACCTTACCCTAACACGTACACTAATCTTAACCCGTACACTAACACTGACCCATTGCCGCAAATGTATTTTGACCCTAAAACATTTCCGTACCCTCCCCTGTAACCTAAACCTTACCCGGTCGCTAACCCTAAACCTAGCTCTAAATCAAACCCTAACGCCAACACTACATCTTACCCTAACCCATACCCTAATCCTAAACCATACACTAACACAAACCAGTGCCCTGAAACGTACCCCGACCCTAACACTTTTCCATGCCCTCACCTGCACGCTAAACCTAATCGTTAGGTAACCCTAACTGTAGACTTAAACGTAACCCTAACACCAACCCTCCACCCTATTCTAACCCGTGACCTATATTTAACCCCTACACTAACACTAACCCATGCCCTCACACGTACTTTGACACTAAAATGTCTCCATACACTCACATGTACCATAAGCCTTAACCGTTCACTAAACCTATCCCTAACCCTAAGGCCAACCCTACCCATTACCCTAACCCATACCCTAATCCTAACCATGCATTAACACTAACAGGTTTCCTAACACATAACCTGACCCAAACGCTTTTCCGTACCCTCAAATGTACCCTAAAACTTACCCGTTAACTAACCCTAAGCCTAGCCCTAACCCTAACCCTAACCCTAACCCTAACCCTAACCCTAACCCTAAAACTTACCCGTTAACTAACCGTAAGCCTAGCCCTAAACCTAAACCTAACCCCAACACCACACCTTATCCTAAACGGTACGCTAATCCTGACATGTACACTAACACTAACAAGTGTCCTAACACATACCCTGACTCTAAATGTTTTCCGTACCCTCACCTGTACCCTAAACCTTACTGCTTCACTAACCGTAAACCTAGCCCTAAACATAACGCTAACACCAACCCTACACCATACCCTAACCCGTACACTAATCTTGACCCGTACACCAAAATTATGCAATGCCATCACAGGTACTTTGACACTAACACGTTTCCGTACACTCATGTACCATAAAACTTACCTGTTCGCTAACTCTAACCCTAGCCCTAAACTTAACCCTAACGCCAACCCTACACATTACCCTAACCCGTACCCTAATCCTAACCCATACACTAACACTACATGTGCCCTAACAGGTACCCTGACCGTAACAGTTTTCCGTACACTCACCCGTACCATAATCCATACCGTTTGCTATCCTTAACCCTAGACCTAAACGTAAACCTAACCCTGTCCCTAAAACTTACCCTAATGCGTACCCAATCCTAACCAGTACACTAACACTAATCCGTGCCTTAACACTTACCCTGACCCTAACACTTTTCCATACCCACACCTGAACCCTAAACCTTACCATTCACTAACCCTAACCCTAGGTCTAAACCTAACCCTAAACCCAACCTCAACCCTACACCTAACCCTAACATGTACCCTAATCCTAATCCTTAAACTAACACTAACCTGTGCCCTAACACGAACCGTGACCCTAACGCGTTTCCATACGCTCCCCTGTACTGTAATGTTACCTATTCGCTAACCCTCACACTAGCCCTCAACCTAAACCTAACCCCAACCCTAAACCTTACCCTAACCCATACCCTAATCATAACCCATACACTAACACTAACTCGTGCCCTAACACCTACCCTAACCCTACAGCTACCCCTAACCCTAACACTAACGCTAACACTAAACCTAAACTTTACCATTTGTTAACCATAGCCCTAGCCCCAAACCTAAACCTAACTACAACCCTACTCCTTACCCTAACACGTACACTAATCTTAACCCCTACACTAACACTAACTCAATACCGCACACGTACTTTGACAATAAGACATTTCCGTATGCTCAGCTGTAACCTAAACCTTACCCGTTCACTAAACTTAACCCTACCCCTAACACTAACCATAACAGCAACCCTACCAATTACCCTAACCCGTACCCTAATCCTAACCTGTAAACCCACACTAACCCCAGCCCTAACATGTACCTTGACCCTAACACTTTTTCGTAACCTCACCTGTACCCTACACCTTACCGTTCGCTAACCCTAACCCTAGCCCTAAACCTAGACCAAACCCCAACCGTACACCTTACCCTAACCCGTATGCTAATCCTAAGCCATACACTGACACTGACACGTGTCTTAACACACACATTAACCCTAACACTTTTCTGTACCATCGCCTGTACCCTAAACCTGACATTTCGCTAACCCTAACCCTAGCCATAAAGCTAACCCTAACCCCAACCGTAAACCTTACCCAAACCGTACCCTAATCCTAACCAGTCTACTAATACTAAGCCATGTCCTGACACGTTCCCTGAGCCTAACACTTTTCCATACCCTCACCTTTACCCTAAACCTTACCCATTCGCTAACCTTAACCCTAGCCCTAGCCCTAGCCCTAACCTTAATCCCAACCCTACCCGTTACCCTAAACCGTACCCTAATCCTAACCCATACACTAACATTAACCCATGCCCTAACACGTACCCTGACCCTAACACTTTTCCGTATCCTCTCCTGTACCTTAAATCTTACCATTCGCTAACCCTAACCCTAGCCCTAAACATAACTCTAACACCAACCTCACAGTATACCCTAACCCGTACACTAAACTTAACCCGTACAAAAAAACTAACCCATGTCCTCACATGTACTTTGACAAAAACACGTTTCCGTACGCTCCCGTGTACCGTAAACCTTACCCATTCGCTAACCCTAACCCTAGCCCTAACCCTAACCATAACACCAACCCTACCCATTTACCTAACCTGTACCCTAATCCTTACCCGTACACTAACATTAATCCATGCCCTAAGACGTACCCTGACCCTAATACTTTTCCATACCCACTCCTGTACCCTAAATCTTACCATTCACTAACCCTAACCCTATGTCTAAACCTAACCCTAACCCCAACCCTACACCTAACCCTAGCACGTACCCTAATCCGAATCCGTACACTAACACTAACCTGTGCCCTAACATGAACCCTGACCCTAACTCGTTTCCATAAGCTCACCTGTACCCTAAATGTTACCTATTCGCCAACCCTAAACCCAACCCTACACCTAAACATAACCCCTACCCTACACCTTTCCCTAACCTTTACCCTAATCCTAACCCATACACTAACAATAACCTGTGGCCTAACACGTACCCTGAACCTAACACTTTTCCGTATCCTCTCCATTACCCTAAATCTTACCGTTCGCTAAACATAGCCCTTTCCCTAAACATAACGCTAACACCAACCTTAAACCATACCCTAACCCATACACTAATCTTACCCCGTACACCAAAATTAAGAAATGCCCTCACATGTACTTTGACACTAACACGTTTCCGTATCCTCCTGTGTACCGTAAACCTTACCTGTTCGCTAACACTAACCCTAGGTCTAAGCCTAACACTATCCACAACCCTACACAAAATCCTAACCCGTACCCTAATCCTAATCCGTACAATAACACTAACCTGTGCCCTAACACCAAGCCTGACCCTAACTCGTTTCCATATGCTTACCTGCACCCTGAATATTACCTATTCGCTAACCCTAACCCTAACCCTAAACCTAACCCTAACCCCAATCCTGCACCTTACCCTAATCCGTACTGTAATCCTAACCCGTACCCTAATACTAATCCGTGCCCTGACACATACATGGACCATAAAACTTTTCTGTAACCTCACCTGTACCCTAAACCATACATTTCGCCAACACTAACCCTAGCCCTAAAGCTAAATCTAACTCCAACCCTACACCTTACCCTAACACGTACACTAATCTTAACCCGTACACTAACACTGACCCATTGCCGCAAATGTATTTTGACCCTAAAACATTTCCGTACCCTCCCCTGTAACCTAAACCTTACCCGGGCGCTAACCCTAAACCTAGCTCTAAATCAAACCCTAACGCCAACACTACATCTTACCCTAACCCATACCCTAATCCTAAACCATACACTAACACAAACCAGTGCCCTGAAACGTACCCCGACCCTAACACTTTTCCATGCCCTCACCTGCACGCTAAACCTAATCGTTAGGTAACCCTAACTGTAGACTTAAACGTAACCCTAACACCAACCCTCCACCCTATTCTAACCCGTGACCTATATTTAACCCCTACACTAACACTAACCCATGCCCTCACACGTACTTTGACACTAAAATGTCTCCATACACTCACATGTACCATAAGCCTTAACCGTTCACTAAACCTATCCCTAACCCTAAGGCCAACCCTACCCATTACCCTAACCCATACCCTAATCCTAACCATGCATTAACACTAAAAGGTTTCCTAACACATAACCTGACCCAAACGCTTTTCCGTACCCTCAAATGTACCCTAAAACTTACCCGTTAACTAACCCTAAGCCTAGCCCTAACCCTAACCCTAACCCTAACCCTAACCCTAACCCTAACCCTAAAACTTACCCGTTAACTAACCGTAAGCCTAGCCCTAAACCTAAACCTAACCCCAACACCACACCTTATCCTAAACGGTACGCTAATCCTGACATGTACACTAACACTAACAAGTGTCCTAACACATACCCTGACTCTAAATGTTTTCCGTACCCTCACCTGTACCCTAAACCTTACTGCTTCACTAACCGTAAACCTAGCCCTAAACATAACGCTAACACCAACCCTACACCATACCCTAACCCGTACACTAATCTTGACCCGTACACCAAAATTATGCAATGCCATCACAGGTACTTTGACACTAACACGTTTCCGTACACTCATGTACCATAAAACTTACCTGTTCGCTAACTCTAACCCTAGCCCTAAACTTAACCCTAACGCCAACCCTACACATTACCCTAACCCGTACCCTAATCCTAACCCATACACTAACACTACATGTGCCCTAACAGGTACCCTGACCGTAACAGTTTTCCGTACACTCACCCGTACCATAAACCATACCGTTTGCTATCCTTAACCCTAGACCTAAACGTAAACCTAACCCCGTCCCTAAAACTTACCCTAATGCGTACCCAATCCTAACCAGTACACTAACACTAATCCGTGCCTTAACACTTACCCTGACCCTAACACTTTTCCATACCCACACCTGAACCCTAAACCTTACCATTCACTAACCCTAACCCTAGGTCTAAACCTAACCCTAAACCCAACCTCAACCCTACACCTAACCCTAACATGTACCCTAATCCTAATCCTTAAACTAACACTAACCTGTGCCCTAACACGAACCGTGACCCTAACGCGTTTCCATACGCTCCCCTGTACTGTAATGTTACCTATTCGCTAACCCTCACACTAGCCCTCAACCTAAACCTAACCCCAACCCTAAACCTTACCCTAACCCATACCCTAATCATAACCCATACACTAACACTAACTCGTGCCCTAACACCTACCCTAACCCTACAGCTACCCCTAACCCTAACACTAACGCTAACACTAAACCTAAACTTTACCATTTGTTAACCATAGCCCTAGCCCCAAACCTAAACCTAACTACAACCCTACTCCTTACCCTAACACGTACACTAATCTTAACCCCTACACTAACACTAACTCAATACCGCACACGTACTTTGACAATAAGACATTTCCGTATGCTCAGCTGTAACCTAAACCTTACCCGTTCACTAAACTTAACCCTACCCCTAACACTAACCATAACAGCAACCCTACCAATTACCCTAACCCGTACCCTAATCCTAACCTGTAAACCCACACTAACCCCAGCCCTAACATGTACCTTGACCCTAACACTTATTCGTAACCTCACCTGTACCCTACACCTTACCGTTCGCTAACCCTAACCCTAGCCCTAAACCTAGACCAAACCCCAACCGTACACCTTACCCTAACCCGTATGCTAATCCTAAGCCATACACTGACACTGACACGTGTCCTAACACACACATTAACCCTAACACTTTTCTGTACCATCGCCTGTACCCTAATCCTGACATTTCGCTAACCCTAACCCTAGCCATAAAGCTAACCCTAACCCCAACCGTAAACCTTACCCAAACCGTACCCTAATCCTAACCAGTCTACTAATACTAAGCCATGTCCTGACACGTTCCCTGAGCCTAACACTTTTCCATACCCTCACCTGTACCCTAAACCTTACCCATTCGCTAACCTTAACCCTAGCCCTAGCCCTAGCCCTAACCTTAATCCCAACCCTACCCGTTACCCTAAACCGTACCCTAATCCTAACCCATACACTAACATTAACCCATGCCCTAACACGTACCCTGACCCTAACACTTTTCCGTATCCTCTCCTGTACCTTAAATCTTACCATTCGCTAACCCTAACCCTAGCCCTAAACATAACTCTAACACCAACCTCACAGTATACCCTAACCCGTACACTAAACTTAACCCGTACAAAAAAACTAACCCATGCCCTCACATGTACTTTGACAAAAACACGTTTCCGTACGCTCCCGTGTACCGTAAACCTTACCCATTCGCTAACCCTAACCCTAGCCCTAACCCTAACCATAACACCAACCCTACCCATTTACCTAACCTGTACCCTAATCCTTACCCGTACACTAACATTAATCCATGCCCTAAGACGTACCCTGACCCTAATACTTTTCCATACCCACTCCTGTACCCTAAATCTTACCATTCACTAACCCTAACCCTATGTCTAAACCTAACCCTAACCCCAACCCTACACCTAACCCTAGCACGTACCCTAATCCGAATCCGTACACTAACACTAACCTGTGCCCTAACATGAACCCTGACCCTAACTCGTTTCCATAAGCTCACCTGTACCCTAAATGTTACCTATTCGCTAACCCTAAACCCAACCCTACACCTAAACATAACCCCTACCCTACACCTTTCCCTAACCTTTACCCTAATCCTAACCCATACACTAACAATAACCTGTGGCCTAACACGTACCCTGAACCTAACACTTTTCCGTATCCTCTCCATTACCCTAAATCTTACCGTTCGCTAAACATAGCCCTTTCCCTAAACATAACGCTAACACCAACCTTAAACCATACCCTAACCCATACACTAATCTTACCCCGTACACCAAAATTAAGAAATGCCCTCACATGTACTTTGACACTAACACGTTTCCGTATCCTCCTGTGTACCGTAAACCTTACCTGTTCGCTAACACTAACCCTAGGTCTAAGCCTAACACTATCCACAACCCTACACAAAATCCTAACCCGTACCCTAATCCTAATCCGTACAATAACACTAACCTGTGCCCTAACACCAAGCCTGACCCTAACTCGTTTCCATATGCTTACCTGCACCCTGAATATTACCTATTCGCTAACCCTAACCCTAACCCTAAACCTAACCCTAACCCCAATCCTGCACCTTACCCTAATCCGTACTGTAATCCTAACCCGTACCCTAATACTAATCCGTGCCCTGACACATACATGGACCATAAAACTTTTCTGTAACCTCACCTGTACCCTAAACCATACATTTCGCCAACACTAACCCTAGCCCTAAAGCTAAATCTAACTCCAACCCTACACCTTACCCTAACACGTACACTAATCTTAACCCGTACACTAACACTGACCCATTGCCGCAAATGTATTTTGACCCTAAAACATTTCCGTACCCTCCCCTGTAACCTAAACCTTACCCGGTCGCTAACCCTAAACCTAGCTCTAAATCAAACCCTAACGCCAACACTACATCTTACCCTAACCCATACCCTAATCCTAAACCATACACTAACACAAACCAGTGCCCTGAAACGTACCCCGACCCTAACACTTTTCCATGCCCTCACCTGCACGCTAAACCTAATCGTTAGGTAACCCTAACTGTAGACTTAAACGTAACCCTAACACCAACCCTCCACCCTATTCTAACCCGTGACCTATATTTAACCCCTACACTAACACTAACCCATGCCCTCACACGTACTTTGACACTAAAATGTCTCCATACACTCACATGTACCATAAGCCTTAACCGTTCACTAAACCTATCCCTAACCCTAAGGCCAACCCTACCCATTACCCTAACCCATACCCTAATCCTAACCATGCATTAACACTAACAGGTTTCCTAACACATAACCTGACCCAAACGCTTTTCCGTACCCTCAAATGTACCCTAAAACTTACCCGTTAACTAACCCTAAGTCTAGCCCTAACCCTAACCCTAACCCTAACCCTAACCCTAACCCTAACCCTAAAACTTACCCGTTAACTAACCGTAAGCCTAGCCCTAAACCTAAACCTAACCCCAACACCACACCTTATCCTAAACGGTACGCTAATCCTGACATGTACACTAACACTAACAAGTGTCCTAACACATACCCTGACTCTAAATGTTTTCCGTACCCTCACCTGTACCCTAAACCTTACTGCTTCACTAACCGTAAACCTAGCCCTAAACATAACGCTAACACCAACCCTACACCATACCCTAACCCGTACACTAATCTTGACCCGTACACCAAAATTATGCAATGCCATCACAGGTACTTTGACACTAACACGTTTCCGTACACTCATGTACCATAAAACTTACCTGTTCGCTAACTCTAACCCTAGCCCTAAACTTAACCCTAACGCCAACCCTACACATTACCCTAACCCGTACCCTAATCCTAACCCATACACTAACACTACATGTGCCCTAACAGGTACCCTGACCGTAACAGTTTTCCGTACACTCACCCGTACCATAAACCATACCGTTTGCTATCCTTAACCCTAGACCTAAACGTAAACCTAACCCCGTCCCTAAAACTTACCCTAATGCGTACCCAATCCTAACCAGTACACTAACACTAATCCGTGCCTTAACACTTACCCTGACCCTAACACTTTTCCATACCCACACCTGAACCCTAAACCTTACCATTCACTAACCCTAACCCTAGGTCTAAACCTAACCCTAAACCCAACCTCAACCCTACACCTAACCCTAACATGTACCCTAATCCTAATCCTTAAACTAACACTAACCTGTGCCCTAACACGAACCGTGACCCTAACGCGTTTCCATACGCTCCCCTGTACTGTAATGTTACCTATTCGCTAACCCTCACACTAGCCCTCAACCTAAACCTAACCCCAACCCTAAACCTTACCCTAACCCATACCCTAATCATAACCCATACACTAACACTAACTCGTGCCCTAACACCTACCCTAACCCTACAGCTACCCCTAACCCTAACACTAACGCTAACACTAAACCTAAACTTTACCATTTGTTAACCATAGCCCTAGCCCCAAACCTAAACCTAACTACAACCCTACTCCTTACCCTAACACGTACACTAATCTTAACCCCTACACTAACACTAACTCAATACCGCACACGTACTTTGACAATAAGACATTTCCGTATGCTCAGCTGTAACCTAAACCTTACCCGTTCACTAAACTTAACCCTACCCCTAACACTAACCATAACAGCAACCCTACCAATTACCCTAACCCGTACCCTAATCCTAACCTGTAAACCCACACTAACCCCAGCCCTAACATGTACCTTGACCCTAACACTTTTTCGTAACCTCACCTGTACCCTACACCTTACCGTTCGCTAACCCTAACCCTAGCCCTAAACCTAGACCAAACCCCAACCGTACACCTTACCCTAACCCGTATGCTAATCCTAAGCCATACACTGACACTGACACGTGTCTTAACACACACATTAACCCTAACACTTTTCTGTACCATCGCCTGTACCCTAAACCTGACATTTCGCTAACCCTAACCCTAGCCATAAAGCTAACCCTAACCCCAACCGTAAACCTTACCCAAACCGTACCCTAATCCTAACCAGTCTACTAATACTAAGCCATGTCCTGACACGTTCCCTGAGCCTAACACTTTTCCATACCCTCACCTTTACCCTAAACCTTACCCATTCGCTAACCTTAACCCTAGCCCTAGCCCTAGCCCTAACCTTAATCCCAACCCTACCCGTTACCCTAAACCGTACCCTAATCCTAACCCATACACTAACATTAACCCATGCCCTAACACGTACCCTGACCCTAACACTTTTCCGTATCCTCTCCTGTACCTTAAATCTTACCATTCGCTAACCCTAACCCTAGCCCTAAACATAACTCTAACACCAACCTCACAGTATACCCTAACCCGTACACTAAACTTAACCCGTACAAAAAAACTAACCCATGTCCTCACATGTACTTTGACAAAAACACGTTTCCGTACGCTCCCGTGTACCGTAAACCTTACCCATTCGCTAACCCTAACCCTAGCCCTAACCCTAACCATAACACCAACCCTACCCATTTACCTAACCTGTACCCTAATCCTTACCCGTACACTAACATTAATCCATGCCCTAAGACGTACCCTGACCCTAATACTTTTCCATACCCACTCCTGTACCCTAAATCTTACCATTCACTAACCCTAACCCTATGTCTAAACCTAACCCTAACCCCAACCCTACACCTAACCCTAGCACGTACCCTAATCCGAATCCGTACACTAACACTAACCTGTGCCCTAACATGAACCCTGACCCTAACTCGTTTCCATAAGCTCACCTGTACCCTAAATGTTACCTATTCGCTAACCCTAAACCCAACCCTACACCTAAACATAACCCCTACCCTACACCTTTCCCTAACCTTTACCCTAATCCTAACCCATACACTAACAATAACCTGTGGCCTAACACGTACCCTGAACCTAACACTTTTCCGTATCCTCTCCATTACCCTAAATCTTACCGTTCGCTAAACATAGCCCTTTCCCTAAACATAACGCTAACACCAACCTTAAACCATACCCTAACCCATACACTAATCTTACCCCGTACACCAAAATTAAGAAATGCCCTCACATGTACTTTGACACTAACACGTTTCCGTATCCTCCTGTGTACCGTAAACCTTACCTGTTCGCTAACACTAACCCTAGGTCTAAGCCTAACACTATCCACAACCCTACACAAAATCCTAACCCGTACCCTAATCCTAATCCGTACAATAACACTAACCTGTGCCCTAACACCAAGCCTGACCCTAACTCGTTTCCATATGCTTACCTGCACCCTGAATATTACCTATTCGCTAACCCTAACCCTAACCCTAAACCTAACCCTAACCCCAATCCTGCACCTTACCCTAATCCGTACTGTAATCCTAACCCGTACCCTAATACTAATCCGTGCCCTGACACATACATGGACCATAAAACTTTTCTGTAACCTCACCTGTACCCTAAACCATACATTTCGCCAACACTAACCCTAGCCCTAAAGCTAAATCTAACTCCAACCCTACACCTTACCCTAACACGTACACTAATCTTAACCCGTACACTAACACTGACCCATTGCCGCAAATGTATTTTGACCCTAAAACATTTCCGTACCCTCCCCTGTAACCTAAACCTTACCCGGTCGCTAACCCTAAACCTAGCTCTAAATCAAACCCTAACGCCAACACTACATCTTACCCTAACCCATACCCTAATCCTAAACCATACACTAACACAAACCAGTGCCCTGAAACGTACCCCGACCCTAACACTTTTCCATGCCCTCACCTGCACGCTAAACCTAATCGTTAGGTAACCCTAACTGTAGACTGAAACGTAACCCTAACACCAACCCTCCACCCTATTCTAACCCGTGACCTATATTTAACCCCTACACTAACACTAACCCATGCCCTCACACGTACTTTGACACTAAAATGTCTCCATACACTCACATGTACCATAAGCCTTAACCGTTCACTAAACCTATCCCTAACCCTAAGGCCAACCCTACCCATTACCCTAACCCATACCCTAATCCTAACCATGCATTAACACTAACAGGTTTCCTAACACATAACCTGACCCAAACGCTTTTCCGTACCCTCAAATGTACCCTAAAACTTACCCGTTAACTAACCCTAAGCCTAGCCCTAACCCTAACCCTAACCCTAACCCTAACCCTAACCCTAACCCTAAAACTTACCCGTTAACTAACCGTAAGCCTAGCCCTAAACCTAAACCTAACCCCAACACCACACCTTATCCTAAACGGTACGCTAATCCTGACATGTACACTAACACTAACAAGTGTCCTAACACATACCCTGACTCTAAATGTTTTCCGTACCCTCACCTGTACCCTAAACCTTACTGCTTCACTAACCGTAAACCTAGCCCTAAACATAACGCTAACACCAACCCTACACCATACCCTAACCCGTACACTAATCTTGACCCGTACACCAAAATTATGCAATGCCATCACAGGTACTTTGACACTAACACGTTTCCGTACACTCATGTACCATAAAACTTACCTGTTCGCTAACTCTAACCCTAGCCCTAAACTTAACCCTAACGCCAACCCTACACATTACCCTAACCCGTACCCTAATCCTAACCCATACACTAACACTACATGTGCCCTAACAGGTACCCTGACCGTAACAGTTTTCCGTACACTCACCCGTACCATAAACCATACCGTTTGCTATCCTTAACCCTAGACCTAAACGTAAACCTAACCCCGTCCCTAAAACTTACCCTAATGCGTACCCAATCCTAACCAGTACACTAACACTAATCCGTGCCTTAACACTTACCCTGACCCTAACACTTTTCCATACCCACACCTGAACCCTAAACCTTACCATTCACTAACCCTAACCCTAGGTCTAAACCTAACCCTAAACCCAACCTCAACCCTACACCTAACCCTAACATGTACCCTAATCCTAATCCTTAAACTAACACTAACCTGTGCCCTAACACGAACCGTGACCCTAACGCGTTTCCATACGCTCCCCTGTACTGTAATGTTACCTATTCGCTAACCCTCACACTAGCCCTCAACCTAAACCTAACCCCAACCCTAAACCTTACCCTAACCCATACCCTAATCATAACCCATACACTAACACTAACTCGTGCCCTAACACCTACCCTAACCCTACAGCTACCCCTAACCCTAACACTAACGCTAACACTAAACCTAAACTTTACCATTTGTTAACCATAGCCCTAGCCCCAAACCTAAACCTAACTACAACCCTACTCCTTACCCTAACACGTACACTAATCTTAACCCCTACACTAACACTAACTCAATACCGCACACGTACTTTGACAATAAGACATTTCCGTATGCTCAGCTGTAACCTAAACCTTACCCGTTCACTAAACTTAACCCTACCCCTAACACTAACCATAACAGCAACCCTACCAATTACCCTAACCCGTACCCTAATCCTAACCTGTAAACCCACACTAACCCCAGCCCTAACATGTACCTTGACCCTAACACTTATTCGTAACCTCACCTGTACCCTACACCTTACCGTTCGCTAACCCTAACCCTAGCCCTAAACCTAGACCAAACCCCAACCGTACACCTTACCCTAACCCGTATGCTAATCCTAAGCCATACACTGACACTGACACGTGTCCTAACACACACATTAACCCTAACACTTTTCTGTACCATCGCCTGTACCCTAATCCTGACATTTCGCTAACCCTAACCCTAGCCATAAAGCTAACCCTAACCCCAACCGTAAACCTTACCCAAACCGTACCCTAATCCTAACCAGTCTACTAATACTAAGCCATGTCCTGACACGTTCCCTGAGCCTAACACTTTTCCATACCCTCACCTGTACCCTAAACCTTACCCATTCGCTAACCTTAACCCTAGCCCTAGCCCTAGCCCTAACCTTAATCCCAACCCTACCCGTTACCCTAAACCGTACCCTAATCCTAACCCATACACTAACATTAACCCATGCCCTAACACGTACCCTGACCCTAACACTTTTCCGTATCCTCTCCTGTACCTTAAATCTTACCATTCGCTAACCCTAACCCTAGCCCTAAACATAACTCTAACACCAACCTCACAGTATACCCTAACCCGTACACTAAACTTAACCCGTACAAAAAAACTAACCCATGCCCTCACATGTACTTTGACAAAAACACGTTTCCGTACGCTCCCGTGTACCGTAAACCTTACCCATTCGCTAACCCTAACCCTAGCCCTAACCCTAACCATAACACCAACCCTACCCATTTACCTAACCTGTACCCTAATCCTTACCCGTACACTAACATTAATCCATGCCCTAAGACGTACCCTGACCCTAATACTTTTCCATACCCACTCCTGTACCCTAAATCTTACCATTCACTAACCCTAACCCTATGTCTAAACCTAACCCTAACCCCAACCCTACACCTAACCCTAGCACGTACCCTAATCCGAATCCGTACACTAACACTAACCTGTGCCCTAACATGAACCCTGACCCTAACTCGTTTCCATAAGCTCACCTGTACCCTAAATGTTACCTATTCGCTAACCCTAAACCCAACCCTACACCTAAACATAACCCCTACCCTACACCTTTCCCTAACCTTTACCCTAATCCTAACCCATACACTAACAATAACCTGTGGCCTAACACGTACCCTGAACCTAACACTTTTCCGTATCCTCTCCATTACCCTAAATCTTACCGTTCGCTAAACATAGCCCTTTCCCTAAACATAACGCTAACACCAACCTTAAACCATACCCTAACCCATACACTAATCTTACCCCGTACACCAAAATTAAGAAATGCCCTCACATGTACTTTGACACTAACACGTTTCCGTATCCTCCTGTGTACCGTAAACCTTACCTGTTCGCTAACACTAACCCTAGGTCTAAGCCTAACACTATCCACAACCCTACACAAAATCCTAACCCGTACCCTAATCCTAATCCGTACAATAACACTAACCTCTGCCCTAACACCAAGCCTGACCCTAACTCGTTTCCATATGCTTACCTGCACCCTGAATATTACCTATTCGCTAACCCTAACCCTAACCCTAAACCTAACCCTAACCCCAATCCTGCACCTTACCCTAATCCGTACTGTAATCCTAACCCGTACCCTAATACTAATCCGTGCCCTGACACATACATGGACCATAAAACTTTTCTGTAACCTCACCTGTACCCTAAACCATACATTTTGCCAACACTAACCCTAGCCCTAAAGCTAAATCTAACTCCAACCCTACACCTTACCCTAACACGTACACTAATCTTAACCCGTACACTAACACTGACCCATTGCCGCAAATGTATTTTGACCCTAAAACATTTCCGTACCCTCCCCTGTAACCTAAACCTTACCCGGTCGCTAACCCTAAACCTAGCTCTAAATCAAACCCTAACGCCAACACTACATCTTACCCTAACCCATACCCTAATCCTAAACCATACACTAACACAAACCAGTGCCCTGAAACGTACCCCGACCCTAACACTTTTCCATGCCCTCACCTGCACGCTAAACCTAATCGTTAGGTAACCCTAACTGTAGACTTAAACGTAACCCTAACACCAACCCTCCACCCTATTCTAACCCGTGACCTATATTTAACCCCTACACTAACACTAACCCATGCCCTCACACGTACTTTGACACTAAAATGTCTCCATACACTCACATGTACCATAAGCCTTAACCGTTCACTAAACCTATCCCTAACCCTAAGGCCAACCCTACCCATTACCCTAACCCATACCCTAATCCTAACCATGCATTAACACTAACAGGTTTCCTAAAACATAACCTGACCCAAACGCTTTTCCGTACCCTCAAATGTACCCTAAAACTTACCCGTTAACTAACCCTAAGTCTAGCCCTAACCCTAACCCTAACCCTAACCCTAACCCTAACCCTAACCCTAAAACTTACCCGTTAACTAACCGTAAGCCTAGCCCTAAACCTAAACCTAACCCCAACACCACACCTTATCCTAAACGGTACGCTAATCCTGACATGTACACTAACACTAACAAGTGTCCTAACACATACCCTGACTCTAAATGTTTTCCGTACCCTCACCTGTACCCTAAACCTTACTGCTTCACTAACCGTAAACCTAGCCCTAAACATAACGCTAACACCAACCCTACACCATACCCTAACCCGTACACTAATCTTGACCCGTACACCAAAATTATGCAATGCCATCACAGGTACTTTGACACTAACACGTTTCCGTACACTCATGTACCATAAAACTTACCTGTTCGCTAACTCTAACCCTAGCCCTAAACTTAACCCTAACGCCAACCCTACACATTACCCTAACCCGTACCCTAATCCTAACCCATACACTAACACTACATGTGCCCTAACAGGTACCCTGACCGTAACAGTTTTCCGTACACTCACCCGTACCATAAACCATACCGTTTGCTATCCTTAACCCTAGACCTAAACGTAAACCTAACCCCGTCCCTAAAACTTACCCTAATGCGTACCCAATCCTAACCAGTACACTAACACTAATCCGTGCCTTAACACTTACCCTGACCCTAACACTTTTCCATACCCACACCTGAACCCTAAACCTTACCATTCACTAACCCTAACCCTAGGTCTAAACCTAACCCTAAACCCAACCTCAACCCTACACCTAACCCTAACATGTACCCTAATCCTAATCCTTAAACTAACACTAACCTGTGCCCTAACACGAACCGTGACCCTAACGCGTTTCCATACGCTCCCCTGTACTGTAATGTTACCTATTCGCTAACCCTCACACTAGCCCTCAACCTAAACCTAACCCCAACCCTAAACCTTACCCTAACCCATACCCTAATCATAACCCATACACTAACACTAACTCGTGCCCTAACACCTACCCTAACCCTACAGCTACCCCTAACCCTAACACTAACGCTAACACTAAACCTAAACTTTACCATTTGTTAACCATAGCCCTAGCCCCAAACCTAAACCTAACTACAACCCTACTCCTTACCCTAACACGTACACTAATCTTAACCCCTACACTAACACTAACTCAATACCGCACACGTACTTTGACAATAAGACATTTCCGTATGCTCAGCTGTAACCTAAACCTTACCCGTTCACTAAACTTAACCCTACCCCTAACACTAACCATAACAGCAACCCTACCAATTACCCTAACCCGTACCCTAATCCTAACCTGTAAACCCACACTAAACCCAGCCCTAACATGTACCTTGACCCTAACACTTTTTCGTAACCTCACCTGTACCCTACACCTTACCGTTTGCTAACCCTAACCCTAGCCCTAAACCTAGACCAAACCCCAACCGTACACCTTACCCTAACCCGTATGCTAATCCTAAGCCATACACTGACACTGACACGTGTCCTAACACACACATTAACCCTAACACTTTTCTGTACCATCGCCTGTACCCTAAACCTGACATTTCGCTAACCCTAACCCTAGCCATAAAGCTAACCCTAACCCCAACCGTAAACCTTACCCAAACCGTACCCTAATCCTAACCAGTCTACTAATACTAAGCCATGTCCTGACACGTTCCCTGAGCCTAACACTTTTCCATACCCTCACCTGTACCCTAAACCTTACCCATTCGCTAACCTTAACCCTAGCCCTAGCCCTAGCCCTAACCTTAATCCCAACCCTACCCGTTACCCTAAACCGTACCCTAATCCTAACCCATACACTAACATTAACCCATGCCCTAACACGTACCCTGACCCTAACACTTTTCCGTATCCTCTCCTGTACCTTAAATCTTACCATTCGCTAACCCTAACCCTAGCCCTAAACATAACTCTAACACCAACCTCACAGTATACCCTAACCCGTACACTAAACTTAACCCGTACAAAAAAACTAACCCATGCCCTCACATGTACTTTGACAAAAACACGTTTCCGTACGCTCCCGTGTACCGTAAACCTTACCCATTCGCTAACCCTAACCCTAGCCCTAACCCTAACCATAACACCAACCCTACCCATTTACCTAACCTGTACCCTAATCCTTACCCGTACACTAACATTAATCCATGCCCTAAGACGTACCCTGACCCTAATACTTTTCCATACCCACTCCTGTACCCTAAATCTTACCATTCACTAACCCTAACCCTATGTCTAAACCTAACCCTAACCCCAACCCTACACCTAACCCTAGCACGTACCCTAATCCGAATCCGTACACTAACACTAACCTGTGCCCTAACATGAACCCTGACCCTAACTCGTTTCCATAAGCTCACCTGTACCCTAAATGTTACCTATTCGCTAACCCTAAACCCAACCCTACACCTAAACATAACCCCTACCCTACACCTTTCCCTAACCTTTACCTTAATCCTAACCCATACACTAACAATAACCTGTGGCCTAACACGTACCCTGAACCTAACACTTTTCCGTATCCTCTCCATTACCCTAAATCTTACCGTTCGCTAAACATAGCCCTTTCCCTAAACATAACGCTAACACCAACCTTAAACCATACCCTAACCCATACACTAATCTTACCCCGTACACCAAAATTAAGAAATGCCCTCACATGTACTTTGACACTAACACGTTTCCGTATCCTCCTGTGTACCGTAAACCTTACCTGTTCGCTAACACTAACCCTAGGTCTAAGCCTAACACTATCCACAACCCTACACAAAATCCTAACCCGTACCCTAATCCTAATCCGTACAATAACACTAACCTCTGCCCTAACACCAAGCCTGACCCTAACTCGTTTCCATATGCTTACCTGCACCCTGAATATTACCTATTCGCTAACCCTAACCCTAACCCTAAACCTAACCCTAACCCCAATCCTGCACCTTACCCTAATCCGTACTGTAATCCTAACCCGTACCCTAATACTAATCCGTGCCCTGACACATACATGGACCATAAAACTTTTCTGTAACCTCACCTGTACCCTAAACCATACATTTCGCCAACACTAACCCTAGCCCTAAAGCTAAATCTAACTCCAACCCTACACCTTACCCTAACACGTACACTAATCTTAACCCGTACACTAACACTGACCCATTGCCGCAAATGTATTTTGACCCTAAAACATTTCCGTACCCTCCCCTGTAACCTAAACCTTACCCGGTCGCTAACCCTAAACCTAGCTCTAAATCAAACCCTAACGCCAACACTACATCTTACCCTAACCCATACCCTAATCCTAAACCATACACTAACACAAACCAGTGCCCTGAAACGTACCCCGACCCTAACACTTTTCCATGCCCTCACCTGCACGCTAAACCTAATCGTTAGGTAACCCTAACTGTAGACTTAAACGTAACCCTAACACCAACCCTCCACCCTATTCTAACCCGTGACCTATATTTAACCCCTACACTAACACTAACCCATGCCCTCACACGTACTTTGACACTAAAATGTCTCCATACACTCACATGTACCATAAGCCTTAACCGTTCACTAAACCTATCCCTAACCCTAACGCCAACCCTACCCATTACCCTAACCCATACCCTAATCCTAACCATGCATTAACACTAACAGGTTTCCTAACACATAACCTGACCCAAACGCTTTTCCGTACTCTCAAATGTACCCTAAAACTTACCCGTTCACTAACCCTAAGCCTAGCCCTAACCCTAACCTTAACCCTAACCCTAACCCTAACCCTAACCCTAAAACTTACCCATTAACTAACCGTAAGCCTAGCCCTAAACCTAAACCTAACCCCAACACCACACCTTACCCTAAACGGTACGCTAATCCTGACACGTACACTAACACTAACAGGTGTCCTAACACATACCCTGACTCTAAATGTTTTCGTACCCTCACCTGTACCCTAAACCTTACTGCTTCACTAACCGTAAACCTAGCCCTAAACATAACGCTAACACCAACCCTACACCATACCCTAACCCGTACACTAATCTTGACCCGTACACCAAAATTATGCAATGCCATCACAGGTACTTTGACACTAACACGTTTCCGTACACTCATGTACCATAAAACTTACCTGTTCGCTAACTCTAACCCTAGCCCTAAACTTAACACTAACGCCAACCCTACACATTACCCTAACCCGTACCCTAATCCTAACCCATACACTAACACTACATGTGCCCTAACAGGTACCCTGACCGTAACAGTTTTCCGTACACTCACCCGTACCCTAAACCATACCGTTTGCTATCCTTAACCCTAGAACTAAACGAAACCTAACCCCATCCCTGAAACTTCCCCTAAGGCGTACCCAGTCCTAACCAGTACACTAACACTAATCTGTGCCTTAACACTTACCCTGACCCTAACAATTTTCCATACCCACACCTGAACCCTAAACCTTACCATTCACTAACCCTAACCCTAGGTCTAAACCTAACCCTAAACCCAACCCCAACCCTACACCTAACCCTAACATGTACCCTAATCCTAATCCTTAAACTAACACTAACCTGTGCCCTAACACGAACCGTGACCCTAACGCGTTTCCATACGCTCCCCTGTACTCTAATGTTACCTATTCGCTAACCCTCACACTAGCCCTAAACCTAAACCTAACCCCAACCCTAAACCTTACCCTAACCAATACCCTAATCATAACCCATACACTAACACTAACTCGTGCCCTAACACCTACCCTAACCCTACACCTACCCCTAACCCTAACACTAACGCTAACACTAACCCTAAACTTTACCATTTGTTAACCATAACCCTAGCCCCAAACCTAAACCTAACTACAACCCTACTCCTTACCCTAACACGTACACTAATCTTAACCCCTACACTAACACTAACTCAATACCGCACACGTACTTTGACAATAAGACATTTCCGTATGCTCAGCTGTAACCTAAACCTTACCCGTTCACTAAACTTAACCCTACCCCTAACACTAACCATAACGCCAACCCTACCAATTACCCTAACCCGTACCCTAATCCTAACCTGTAAACCCACACTAACCCCAGTCCTAACACGTACCCTGACCCTAACACTTTTCCGTAACCTCACCTGTACCCTACACCTTACCGTTCGCTAACCCTAACCCAAGCCCTAAACCTAGACCAAACCCCAACCGTACACTTTACCCTAACTCGTATGCTAATCTTAAGCCATACACTGACATTGACACGTGTCCTAACACACACACTAACCCTAACACTTTTCTGTACCATCACCTGTACCCTAAACCTGACATTTCGCTAACCCTAACCCTAGCCATAAAGCTAACCCTAAGCCCAACCGTAAACCTTACCCAAACCGTACCCTAATCCTAACCAGTATACTAATACTAAGCCATGTCCTGACACGTTCCCTGAGCCTAAGAGTTTTCCATACCCTCACCTGTACCCTAAACCTTACCCATTCGCTAACCCTAACCCTAGCCCTAGCCCTAGCCCTAACCTTAATCCCAACCCTACCCGTTACCCTAAACCGTACCCTAATCCTAACCCATACACTAACATTAACCCATGCCCTAACACGTACCCTGACCCTAACACTTTTCCGTATCCTCTCCTGTACCCTAAATCTTACCATTCGCTAACCCTAACCCTAGCCCTAAACATAACTCTAACACCAACCTCACAGTATACCCTAACCCGTACACTAAATTTAACCCGTACAAAAAAACTAACCCATGCCCTCACATGTACTTTGACAGTAACACGTTTCCGTATGCTCCCGTGTACCGTAAACCTTACCCATTCGCTAACCCTAACCCTAGCCCTGACCCTAACCATAAAACCAACCCTACCCATTTACCTAACCTGTACCCTAATCCTTACCCGTACACTAACATTAATCCATGCCCTAAGACGTACCCTGACCCTAATACTTTTCCATACCCACTGCTGTACCCTAAATCTTACCATTCGCTAACCCTAACCCTATGTCTAAACCTAACCCTAACAACAACCCTACACCTAACCCTAGCACGTACCCTAATCCGAATCCGTACACTAACACTAACCTGTGTCCTAACATGAACCCTGACCCTAACTCGTTTCCATAAGCTCACCTGTACCCTAAATGTTACCTATTCGCTAACCCTAACCCCAACCCTACACCTAAACATAACCCCTACCCTACACCTTTCCCTAACCTATATCCTAATCCTAACCCGTACACTAACAATAACCTGTGGCCTAACACGTACCCTGAACCTAACACTTTTCCGTATCCTCTCCATTACCCTAAATCTTACCGTTCGCTAAACATAGCCCTTTCCCTAAACATAACGCTAACACCAACATTAAACCATACCCTAACCCATACACTAATCTTACCCCGTACACCAAAATTAAGAAATGCCCTCACATGTACTTTGACACTAACACGTTTCCGTATCCTCCTGTGTACCGTAAACTTTACCTGTTCACTAACACTAACCCTAGGTCTAAGCCTAACACTGTCCACAACCCTACACAAAATCCTAACCCGTACCCTAATCCTAATCCGTACAATAACACTAACCTGTGCCCTAACACCAAGCCTGACCCTAACTCGTTTCCATATGCTTACCTGCACCCTGAATATTACCTATTCGCTAACCCTAACCCTAACCCTAAACCTAACCCTAACCCCAATCCTGCACCTTACCCTAATCCGTACTGTAATCCTAACCCGTACCCTAATACTAATCCGTGCCCTGACACATACATGGACCATAAAACTTTTCTGTAACCTCACCTGTACCCTAAACCTTACATTTCGCCAACACTAACCCTAGCCCTAAAGCTAAATCTAACTCCAACCCTACACCTTACCCTAACACGTACACTAATCTTAACCCGTACACTAACACTGACCCATTGCCGCAAATGTATTTTGACCCTAAAACATTTCCGTACCCTCCCCTGTAACCTAAACTTTACCCGGTCGCTAACCCTAACCCTAGCTCTAAATCTAACCCTAACGCCAACCCTACATCTTACCCTAAACCATACCCTAATCCTAAACCATACACTAACACAAACCAGTGCCCTGAAACGTACCCTGACCCTAACACTTTTCCATGCCCTCACCTGCACGCTAAACCTAATCGTTAGGTAACCCTAACTGTAGACTTAAACGTAACCCTAACACCAACCCTACACCCTATTCTAACCCGTGACCTATATTTAACCCCTACACTAACACTAACCCATGCCCTCACACGTACTTTGACACTAAAATGTCTCCATACACTCACATGTACCATAAGCCTTAACCGTTCACTAAACCTATCCCTAACCCTAACGCCAACCCTACCCATTACCCTAACCCATACCCTAATCCTAACCATGCATTAACACTAACAGGTTTCCTAACACATAACCTGACCCAAACGCTTTTCCGTACCCTCAAATGTACCCTAAAACTTACCCGTTCACTAACCCTAAGCCTAGCCCTAACCCTAACCCTAACCCTAAAACTTACCCGTTAACTAACCGTAAGCCTAGCCCTAAACCTAAACCTAACCCCAAAACAACACCTTACCCTAAACGGTACGCTAATCCTGACACGTACACTAACACTAACAGGTGTCCTAACACATACCCTGACTCTAAATGTTTTCGTACCCTCACCTGTACCCTAAACCTTACTGCTTCACTAACCGTAAACCTAGCCCTAAACATAACGCTAACACCAACCCTACACCATACCCTAACCCGTACACTAATCTTGACCCGTACACCAAAATTATGCAATGCCATCACAGGTACTTTGACACTAACACGTTTCCGTACACTCATGTACCATAAAACTTACCTGTTCGCTAACTCTAACCCTAGCCCTAAACTTAACCCTAACGCCAACCCTACACATTACCCTAACCCGTACCCTAATCCTAACCCATACACTAACACTACATGTGCCCTAACAGGTACCCTGACCATAACAGTTTTCCATACACTCACCCGTACCCTAAACCATAACGTTTGCTATCCTTAACCCTAGACCTAAACGTAAACCTAACCCCATCCCTAAAACTTACCCTAACGCGTACCCAATCCTAACCAGTACACTAACACTAATCCGTGCCTTAACACTTACCCTGACCCTAACACTTTTCCATACCCACACCTGAACCCTAAACCTTACCATTCACTAACCCTAACTCTAGGTCTAAACCTAACCCTAAACCCAACCCCAACCCTACACCTAACCCTAACATGTACCCTAATCCTAATCCTTAAACTAACACTAACCTGTGCCCTAACACGAACCGTGACCCTAACGCGTTTCCATACGCTCCCCTGTACTCTAATGTTACCTATTCGCTAACCCTCACACTAGCCCTAAACCTAAACCTAACCCCAACCCTAAACCTTACCCTAACCCATACCCTAATCATAACCCATACACTAACACTAACTCGTGCCCTAACACCTACCCTAACCCTACACCTACCCCTAACCCTAACACTAACGCTAACACTAACCCTAAACTTTACCATTTGTTAACCATAACCCTAGCCCCAAACCTAAACCTAACTACAACCCTACTCCTTACCCTAACACGTACACTAATCTTAACCCCTACACTAACACTAACTCAATACCGCACACGTACTTTGACAATAAGACATTTCCGTATGCTCAGCTGTAACCTAAACCTTACCCGTTCACTAAACTTAACCCTACCCCTAACACTAACCATAACGCCAACCCTACCAATTACCCTAACCCGTACCCTAATCCTAACCTGTAAACCCACACTAACCCCAGCCCTAACACGTACCCTGACCCTAACACTTTTCCGTAACCTCACCTGTACCCTACACCTTACCGTTCGCTAACCCTAACCCAAGCCCTAAACCTAGACCAAACCCCAACCGTACACTTTACCCTAACTCGTATGCTAATCTTAAGCCATACACTGACACTGACACGTGTCCTAACACACACACTAACCCTAACACTTTTCTGTACCATCACCTGTACCCTAAACCTGACATTTCGCTAACCCTAACCCTAGCCATAAAGCTAACCCTAAGCCCAACCGTAAACCTTACCCAAACCGTACCCTAATCCTAACCAGTATACTAATACTAAGCCATGTCCTGACACGTTCCCTGAGCCTAACAGTTTTCCATACCCTCACCTGTACCCTAAACCTTACCCATTCGCTAACCCTAACCCTAGCCCTAGCCCTAGCCCTAACCTTAATCCCAACCCTACCCGTTACCCTAAACCGTACCCTAATCCTAACCCATACACTAACATTAACCCATGCCCTAACACGTACCCTGACCCTAACACTTTTCCGTATCCTCTCCTGTACCCTAAATCTTACCATTCGCTAACCCTAACCCTAGCCCTAAACATAACTCTAACACCAACCTCACAGTATACCCTAACCCGTACACTAAACTTAACCCGTACAAAAAAACTAACCCATGCCCTCACATGTACTTTGACAGTAACACGTTTCCGTATGCTCCCGTGTACCGTAAACCTTACCCATTCGCTAACCCTAACCCTAACCCTGACCCTAACCATAAAACCAACCCTACCCATTTACCTAACCTGTACCCTAATCCTTACCCATACACTAACATTAATCCATGCCCTAAGACGTACCCTGACCCTAATACTTTTCCATACCCACTGCTGTACCCTAAATCTTACCATTCGCTAACCCTAACCCTATGTCTAAACCTAACCCTAACAACAACCCTACACCTAACCCTAGCACGTACCCTAATCCGAATCCGTACACTAACACTAACCTGTGTCCTAACATGAACCCTGACCCTAACTCGTTTCCATAAGCTCACCTGTACCCTAAATGTTACCTATTCGCTAACCCTAAACCCAACCCTACACCTAAACATAACCCCTACCCTACACCTTTCCCTAACCTATATCCTAATCCTAACCCGTACACTAACAATAACCTGTGGCCTAACACGTACCCTGAACCTAACACTTTTCCGTATCCTCTCCATTACCCTAAATCTTACCGTTCGCTAAACATAGCCCTTTCCCTAAACATAACGCTAACACCAACATTAAACCATACCTTAACCCATACACTAATCTTACCCCGTACACCAAAATTAAGAAATGCCCTCACATGTACTTTGACACTAACACGTTTCCGTATCCTCCTGTGTACCGTAAACTTTACCTGTTCACTAACACTAACCCTAGGTCTAAGCCTAACACTATCCACAACCCTACACAAAATCCTAACCCGTACCCTAATCCTAATCCGTACAATAACACTAACCTGTGCCCTAACACCAAGCCTGACCCTAACTCGTTTCCATATGCTTACCTGCACCCTGAATATTACCTATTCGCTAACCCTAACCCTAACCCTAAACCTAACCCTAACCCCAATCCTGCACCTTACCCTAATCCGTACTGTAATCCTAACCCGTACCCTAATACTAATCCGTGCCCTGACACATACATGGACCATAAAACTTTTCTGTAACCTCACCTGTACCCTAAACCTTACATTTCGCCAACACTAACCCTAGCCCTAAAGCTAAATCTAACTCCAACCCTACACCTTACCCTAACACGTACACTAATCTTAACCCGTACACTAACACTGACCCATTGCCGCAAATGTATTTTGACCCTAAAACATTTCCGTACCCTCCCCTGTAACCTAAACTTTACCCGGTCGCTAACCCTAACCCTAGCTCTAAATCTAACCCTAACGCCAACCCTACATCTTACCCTAAACCATACCCTAATCCTAAACCATACACTAACACAAACCAGTGCCCTGAAACGTACCCTGACCCTAACACTTTTCCATGCCCTCACCTGCACGCTAAACCTAATCGTTAGGTAACCCTAACTGTAGACTTAAACGTAACCCTAACACCAACCCTACACCCTATTCTAACCCGTGACCTATATTTAACCCCTACACTAACACTAACCCATGCCCTCACACGTACTTTGACACTAAAATGTCTCCATACACTCACATGTACCATAAGCCTTAACCGTTCACTAAACCTATCCCTAACCCTAACGCCAACCCTACCCATTACCCTAACCCATACCCTAATCCTAACCATGCATTAACACTAACAGGTTTCCTAACACATAACCTGACCCAAACGCTTTTCAGTACCCTCAAATGTACCCTAAAACTTACCCGTTCACTAACCCTAAGCCTAGCCCTAACCCTAACCTTAACCCTAACCCTAACCCTAACCCTAACCCTAAAACTTACCCGTTAACTAACCGTAAGCCTAGCCCTAAACCTAAACCTAACCCCAACACCACACCTTACCCTAAACTGTACGCTAATCCTGACACGTACACTAACACTAACAGGTGTCCTAACACATACCCTGACTCTAAATGTTTTCGTACCCTCACCTGTACCCTAAACCTTACTGCTTCACTAACCGTAAACCTAGCCCTAAACATAACGCTAACACCAACCCTACACAATACCCTAACCCGTACACTAATCTTGACCCGTACACCAAAATTATGCAATGCCATCACAGGTAGTTTGACACTAACACGTTTCCGTACACTCATGTACCATAAAACTTACCTGTTCGCTAACTCTAACCCTAGCCCTAAACTTAACCCTAACGCCAACCCTACACATTACCCTAACCCGTACCCTAATCCTAACCCATACACTAACACTACATGTGCCCTAACAGGTACCCTGACCGTAACAGTTTTCCGTACACTCACCCGTACCCTAAACCATACCGTTTGCTATCCTTAACCCTAGAACTAAACGTAAACCTAACCCCATCCCTAAAACTTACCCTAACGCGTACCCAGTCCTAACCAGTACACTAACACTAATCTGTGCCTTAACACTTACCCTGACCCTAACAATTTTCCATACCCACACCTGAACCCTAAACCTTACCATTCACTAACCCTAACCCTAGGTCTAAACCTAACCCTAAACCCAACCCCAACCCTACACCTAACCCTAACATGTACCCTAATCCTAATCCTTAAACTAACACTAACCTGTGCCCTAACACGAACCGTGACACTAACGCGTTTCCATACGCTCCCCTGTACTCTAATGTTACCTATTCGCTAACCCTCACACTAGCCCTAAACCTAAACCTAACCCCAACCCTAAACCTTACCCTAACCCATACCCTAATCATAACCCATACACTAACACTAACTCGTGCCCTAACACCTACCCTAACCCTACAACTACCCCTACCCCTAACCCTAAAACTAACGCTAACACTAACCCTAAACTTTACCATTTGTTAACCATAACCCTAGCCCCAAACCTAAACCTAACTACAACCCTACTCCTTACCCTAACACGTACACTAATCTTAACCCCTACACTAACACTAACTCAATACCGCACACGTACTTTGACAATAAGACATTTCCGTATGCTCAGCTGAAACCTAAACCTTACCCGTTCACTAAACTTAACCCTACCCCTAACACTAACCATAACGCCAACCCTACCAATTACCCTAACACGTACCCTAATCCTAAACTGTAAACCCACACTAACCCCAGCCCTAACACGTACCCCGACCCTAACACTTTTCCATGCCCTCACCTGCACGCTAAACCTAATCGTTAGGTAACCCTAACTGTAGACTTAAACGTAACCCTAACACCAACCCTACACCCTATTCTAACCCGTGACCTATATTTAACCCCTACACTAACACTAACCCATGCCCTCACACGTACTTTGACACTAAAATGTCTCTATACACTCACATGTACCATAAGCCTTAACCGTTCACTAAACCTATCCCTAACCCTAACGCCAACCCTAACCATTACCCTAACCCATACCCTAATCCTAACCATGCATTAACACTAACAGGTTTCCTAACACATAACCTGACCCAAACGCTTTTCCGTACCGTCAACTGTACCCTAAAACTTACCCGTTCACTAACCCTAAGCCTAGCCCTAACCCTAACCCTAACCCTAACCCTAACCCTAACCCTAACCCTAAAACTTACCCGTTAACTAACCGTAAGCCTAGCCCTAAACCTAAACCTAACCCCAACACCACACCTTACCCTAAACGGTACGCTAATCCTGACATGTACACTAATACTAACAAGTGTCCTAACACATACCCTGACTCTAAATGTTTTCCGTACCCTCACCTGTACCCTAAACCTTACTGCTTCACTAACCGTAAACCTAGCCCTAAACATAACGCTAACACCAACCCTACACCATACCCTAACCCGTACACTAATCTTGACCCGTACACCAAAATTATGCAATGCCATCACAGGTACTTTGACACTAACACGTTTCCGTACACTCATGTACCATAAAACTTACCTGTTCGATAACTCTAACCCTAGCCCTAAACTTAAACCTAACGCCAACCCTACACATTACCCTAACCCGTACCCTAATCCTAACCCATACACTAACACTACATGTGCCCTAACAGGTACCCTGACCATAACAGTTTTCCATACACTCACCCGTACCCTAAACCATACCGTTTGCTATCCTTAACCCTAGACCTAAACGTAAACCTAACCCCATCCCTAAAACTTACCCTAACGCGTACCCAATCCTAACCAGTACACTAACACTAATCCATGCCTTAACACTTACCCTGACCCTAACACTTTTCCATACCCACACCTGAACCCTAAACCTTACCATTCACTAAACCTTACCCTAGGTCTAAACCTATCCCTAAACCCAACCACAACCCTACACCTAACCCTAACATGTACCCTAATCCTAATCCTTAAACTAACACTAACCTGTGCCCTAACACGAACCGTGACCCTAACGCGTTTCCATACGCTCCCCTGTACTCTAATGTTACCTATTCGCTAACCCTCACACTAGCCCTAAACCTAAACCTAACCCCAACCCTAAACCATACCCTAACCCATACCCTAATCATAACCCATACACTAACACTAACTCGTGCCCTAACACCTACCCTAACCCTACAGCTACCCCTAAACCTAAAACTAACGCTAACACTAACCCTAAACTTTACCATTTGTTAACCATAACCCTAGCCCCAAACCTAAACCTAACTACAACCCTACTCCTTACCCTAACACGTACACTAATCTTAACCCCTACACTAACACTAACTCAATACCGAACACGTACTTTGACAATAAGACATTTCCGTATGCTCAGCTGTAACCTAAACCTTACCCGTTCACTAAACTTAACCCTACCCCTAACACTAACCATAACGCCAACCCTACCAATTACCCTAACCCGTACCCTAATCCTAACCTGTAAACCCACACTAACCCCAGCCCTAACACGTACCTTGACCCTAACACTTTTTCGTAACCTCACCTGTACCCTACACCTTACCGTTCGCTAACCCTAACCCTAGCCCTAAACCTAGAGCAAACCCCAACCGTACACCTTACCCTAACCCGTATGCTAATCCTAAGCCATACACTGACACTGACACGTGTCCTAACACACACACTAACCCTAACACTTTTCTGTACCATCACCTGTACCCTAAACCGGACATTTCGCTAACCCTAACCCTAGCCATAAAGCTAACCCTAACCCCAACCGTAAACCTTACCCAAACCGTACCCTAATCCTAACCAGTCTACTAATACTAAGCCATGTCCTGACACGTTCCCTGAGCCTAACACTTTTCCATACCCTCACCTGTACCCTAAACCTTACCCATTCGCTAACCCTAACCCTAGCCCTAGCCCTAGCCCTAACCTTAATCCCAACCCTACCCGTTACCCTAAACCGTACCCTAATCCTAACCCATACACTAACATTAACCCATGCCCTAACACGTACCCTGGCCCTAACACTTTTCCATATCCTCTCCTGTACCCTAAATCTTACCGTTCGCTAACCCTAACCCTAGCCCTAAACATAACTCTAACACCAACCTCACAGTATACCCTAACCCGTACACTAAACTTAACCCGTACAAAAAAACTAACCCATGCCCTCACATGTACTTTGACAGTAACACGTTTCCGTATCCTCCTGTGTACCGTAAACCTTACCTGTTCGCTAACACTAACCCTAGGTCTAAGCCTAACACTATCCACAACCCTACACAATATCCTAACCCGTACCCTAATCCTAATCCGTACAATAACACTAACCTGTGCCCTAACATCAAGCCTGACCCTAACTCGTTTCCATATGCTTACCTGCACCCTGAATATTACCTATTCGCTAACCCTAACCCTAACCCTAAACCTAACCCTAACCCCAATCCTGCACCTTACCCTAATCCGTACTGTAATCCTAACCCGTACCCTAATACTAATCCGTGCCCTGACACATACATGGACCATAAAACTTTTCTGTAACCTCACCTGTACCCTAAACCTTACATTTCGCCAACACTAACCCTAGCCCTAAAGCTAAATCTAACTCCAACCCTACACCTTACCCTAACACGTACACTAATCGTAACCCGTACACTAACACTGACCCATTGCCGCAAATGTATTTTGACACTAAAACATTTCCGTACCCTCCCCTGTAACCTAAACCTTACCCGGTCGCTAACCCTAACCCTAGCTCTAAATCTAACCCTAACGCCAACCCTACATCTTACCCTAACCCATACCCTAATCCTAAACCATACACTAACACAAACCAGTGCCCTGAAACGTACCCTGACCCTAACACTTTTCCATGCCCTCACCTGCACGCTAAACCTAATCGTTAGGTAACCCTAACTGTAGACTTAAACGTAACCCTAACACCAACCCTACACCCTATTCTAACCCGTGACCTATATTTAACCCCTACACTAACACTAACCCATGCCCTCACAAGTACTTTGACACTAAAATGTCTCCATACACTCACATGTACCATAAGCCTTAACCGTTCACTAAACCTATCCCTAACCCTAACGCCAACCCTACCCATTACCCTAACCCATACCCTAATCCTAACCATGCATTAACACTAACAGGTTTCCTAACACATAACCTGACCCAAACGCTTTTCCGTACCCTCAAATGTACCCTAAAACTTACCCGTTCACTAACCCTAAGCCTAGCCCTAACCCTAACCCTAACCCTAACCCTAACCCTAACCCTAAAACTTACCCGTTAACTAACCGTAAGCCTAGCCCTAAACCTAAACCTAACCCCAACACCACACCTTACCCTAAACGGTATGCTAATCCTGACACGTACACTAACACTAACAGGTGTCCTAACACATACCATGACTCTAAATGTTTTCGTACCCTCACCTGTACCCTAAACCTTACTGCTTCACTAACCGTAAACCTAGCCCTAAACATAACGCTAACACCAACCCTACACCATACCCTAACCCGTACACTAATCTTGACCTGTACACCAAAATTATGCAATGCCATCACAGGTACTTTGACACTAACACGTTTCCGTACACTCATGTACCATAAAACTTACCTGTTCGCTAACTCTAACCCTAGCCCTAAACTTAACCCTAACGCCAACCCTACACATTACCCTAACCCGTACCCTAATCCTAACCCATACACTAACACTACATGTGCCCTAACAGGTACCCTGACCGTAACAGTTTTCCGTACACTCACCCGTACCCTAAACCATACCGTTTGCTATCCTTAACCCTAGAACTAAACGTAAACCTAACCCCATCCCTAAAACTTCCCCTAACGCGTACCCAGTCCTAACCAGTACACTAACACTAATCTGTGCCTTAACACTTACCCTGACCCTAACACTTTTCCATACCCACACCTGAACCCTAAACCTTACCATTCACTAACCCTAACCCTAGGTCTAAACCTAACCCTAAACCCAACCCCAACCCTACACCTAACCCTAACATGTACCCTAATCCTAATCCTTAAACTAACACTAACCTGTGCCCTAACACGAACCGTGACCCTAACGCGTTTCCATACGCTCCCCTGTACTGTAATGTTACCTATTCGCTAACCCTCACACTAGCCCTCAACCTAAACCTAACCCCAACCCTAAACCTTACCCTAACCCATACCCTAATCATAACCCATACACTAACACTAACTCGTGCCCTAACACCTACCCTAACCCTACAGCTACCCCTAACCCTAACACTAACGCTAACACTAAACCTAAACTTTACCATTTGTTAACCATAGCCCTAGCCCCAAACCTAAACCTAACTACAACCCTACTCCTTACCCTAACACGTACACTAATCTTAACCCCTACACTAACACTAACTCAATACCGCACACGTACTTTGACAATAAGACATTTCCGTATGCTCAGCTGTAACCTAAACCTTACCCGTTCACTAAACTTAACCCTACCCCTAACACTAACCATAACAGCAACCCTACCAATTACCCTAACCCGTACCCTAATCCTAACCTCTAAACCCACACTAACCCCAGCCCTAACATGTACCTTGACCCTAACACTTTTTCGTAACCTCACCTGTACCCTACACCTTACCGTTTGCTAACCCTAACCCTAGCCCTAAACCTAGACCAAACCCCAACCGTACACCTTACCCTAACCCGTATGCTAATCCTAAGCCATACACTGACACTGACACGTGTCCTAACACACACATTAACCCTAACACTTTTCTGTACCATCGCCTGTACCCTAAACCTGACATTTCGCTAACCCTAACCCTAGCCATAAAGCTAACCCTAACCCCAACCGTAAACCTTACCCAAACCGTACCCTAATCCTAACCAGTCTACTAATACTAAGCCATGTCCTGACACGTTCCCTGAGCCTAACACTTTTCCATACCCTCACCTGTACCCTAAACCTTACCCATTCGCTAACCTTAACCCTAGCCCTAGCCCTAGCCCTAACCTTAATCCCAACCCTACCCGTTACCCTAAACCGTACCCTAATCCTAACCCATACACTAACATTAACCCATGCCCTAACACGTACCCTGACCCTAACACTTTTCCGTATCCTCTCCTGTACCTTAAATCTTACCATTCGCTAACCCTAACCCTAGCCCTAAACATAACTCTAACACCAACCTCACAGTATACCCTAACCCGTACACTAAACTTAACCCGTACAAAAAAACTAACCCATGCCCTCACATGTACTTTGACAAAAACACGTTTCCGTACGCTCCCGTGTACCGTAAACCTTACCCATTCGCTAACCCTAACCCTAGCCCTAACCCTAACCATAACACCAACCCTACCCATTTACCTAACCTGTACCCTAATCCTTACCCGTACACTAACATTAATCCATGCCCTAAGACGTACCCTGACCCTAATACTTTTCCATACCCACTCCTGTACCCTAAATCTTACCATTCACTAACCCTAACCCTATGTCTAAACCTAACCCTAACCCCAACCCTACACCTAACCCTAGCACGTACCCTAATCCGAATCCGTACACTAACACTAACCTGTGCCCTAACATGAACCCTGACCCTAACTCGTTTCCATAAGCTCACCTGTACCCTAAATGTTACCTATTCGCTAACCCTAAACCCAACCCTACACCTAAACATAACCCCTACCCTACACCTTTCCCTAACCTTTACCCTAATCCTAACCCATACACTAACAATAACCTGTGGCCTAACACGTACCCTGAACCTAACACTTTTCCGTATCCTCTCCATTACCCTAAATCTTACCGTTCGCTAAACATAGCCCTTTCCCTAAACATAACGCTAACACCAACCTTAAACCATACCCTAACCCATACACTAATCTTACCCCGTACACCAAAATTAAGAAATGCCCTCACATGTACTTTGACACTAACACGTTTCCGTATCCTCCTGTGTACCGTAAACCTTACCTGTTCGCTAACACTAACCCTAGGTCTAAGCCTGACACTATCCACAACCCTACACAAAATCCTAACCCGTACCCTAATCCTAATCCGTACAATAACACTAACCTCTGCCCTAACACCAAGCCTGACCCTAACTCGTTTCGATATGCTTACCTGCACCCTGAATATTACCTATTCGCTAACCCTAACCCTAACCCTAAACCTAACCCTAACCCCAATCCTGCACCTTACCCTAATCCGTACTGTAATCCTAACCCGTACCCTAATACTAATCCGTGCCCTGACACATACATGGACCATAAAACTTTTCTGTAACCTCACCTGTACCCTAAACCATACATTTCGCCAACACTAACCCTAGCCCTAAAGCTAAATCTAACTCCAACCCTACACCTTACCCTAACACGTACACTAATCTTAACCCGTACACTAACACTGACCCATTGCCGCAAATGTATTTTGACCCTAAAACATTTCCGTACCCTCCCCTGTAACCTAAACCTTACCCGGTCGCTAACCCTAAACCTAGCTCTAAATCAAACCCTAACGCCAACACTACATCTTACCCTAACCCATACCCTAATCCTAAACCATACACTAACACAAACCAGTGCCCTGAAACGTACCCCGACCCTAACACTTTTCCATGCCCTCACCTGCACGCTAAACCTAATCGTTAGGTAACCCTAACTGTAGACTTAAACGTAACCCTAACACCAACCCTCCACCCTATTCTAACCCGTGACCTATATTTAACCCCTACACTAACACTAACCCATGCCCTCACACGTACTTTGACACTAAAATGTCTCCATACACTCACATGTACCATAAGCCTTAACCGTTCACTAAACCTATCCCTAACCCTAACGCCAACCCTACCCATTACCCTAACCCATACCCTAATCCTAACCATGCATTAACACTAACAGGTTTCCTAACACATAACCTGACCCAAACGCTTTTCCGTACTCTCAAATGTACCCTAAAACTTACCCGTTCAATAACCCTAAGCCTAGCCCTAACCCTAACCTTAACCCTAACCCTAACCCTAACCCTAACCCTAAAACTTACCCATTAACTAACCGTAAGCCTAGCCCTAAACCTAAACCTAACCCCAACACCACACCTTACCCTAAACGGTACGCTAATCCTGACACGTACACTAACACTAACAGGTGTCCTAACACATACCCTGACTCTAAATGTTTTCGTACCCTCACCTGTACCCTAAACCTTACTGCTTCACTAACCGTAAACCTAGCCCTAAACATAACGCTAACACCAACCCTACACCATACCCTAACCCGTACACTAATCTTGACCCGTACACCAAAATTATGCAATGCCATCACAGGTACTTTGACACTAACACGTTTCCGTACACTCATGTACCATAAAACTTACCTGTTCGCTAACTCTAACCCTAGCCCTAAACTTAACACTAACGCCAACCCTACACATTACCCTAACCCGTACCCTAATCCTAACCCATACACTAACACTACATGTGCCCTAACAGGTACCCTGACCGTAACAGTTTTCCGTACACTCACCCGTACCCTAAACCATACCGTTTGCTATCCTTAACCCTAGAACTAAACGAAACCTAACCCCATCCCTGAAACTTCCCCTAAGGCGTACCCAGTCCTAACCAGTACACTAACACTAATCTGTGCCTTAACACTTACCCTGACCCTAACAATTTTCCATACCCACACCTGAACCCTAAACCTTACCATTCACTAACCCTAACCCTAGGTCTAAACCTAACCCTAAACCCAACCCCAACCCTACACCTAACCCTAACATGTACCCTAATCCTAATCCTTAAACTAACACTAACCTGTGCCCTAACACGAACCGTGACCCTAACGCGTTTCCATACGCTCCCCTGTACTCTAATGTTACCTATTCGCTAACCCTCACACTAGCCCTAAACCTAAACCTAACCCCAACCCTAAACCTTACCCTAACCAATACCCTAATCATAACCCATACACTAACACTAACTCGTGCCCTAACACCTACCCTAACCCTACACCTACCCCTAACCCTAACACTAACGCTAACACTAACCCTAAACTTTACCATTTGTTAACCATAACCCTAGCCCCAAACCTAAACCTAACTACAACCCTACTCCTTACCCTAACACGTACACTAATCTTAACCCCTACACTAACACTAACTCAATACCGCACACGTACTTTGACAATAAGACATTTCCGTATGCTCAGCTGTAACCTAAACCTTACCCGTTCACTAAACTTAACCCTACCCCTAACACTAACCATAACGCCAACCCTACCAATTACCCTAACCCGTACCCTAATCCTAACCTGTAAACCCACACTAACCCCAGCCCTAACACGTACCCTGACCCTAACACTTTTCCGTAACCTCACCTGTACCCTACACCTTACCGTTCGCTAACCCTAACCCAAGCCCTAAACCTAGACCAAACCCCAACCGTACACTTTACCCTAACTCGTATGCTAATCTTAAGCCATACACTGACATTGACACGTGTCCTAACACACACACTAACCCTAACACTTTTCTGTACCATCACCTGTACCCTAAACCTGACATTTCGCTAACCCTAACCCTAGCCATAAAGCTAACCCTAAGCCCAACCGTAAACCTTACCCAAACCGTACCCTAATCCTAACCAGTATACTAATACTAAGCCATGTCCTGACACGTTCCCTGAGCCTAAGAGTTTTCCATACCCTCACCTGTACCCTAAACCTTACCCATTCGCTAACCCTAACCCTAGCCCTAGCCCTAGCCCTAACCTTAATCCCAACCCTACCCGTTACCCTAAACCGTACCCTAATCCTAACCCATACACTAACATTAACCCATGCCCTAACACGTACCCTGACCCTAACACTTTTCCGTATCCTCTCCTGTACCCTAAATCTTACCATTCGCTAACCCTAACCCTAGCCCTAAACATAACTCTAACACCAACCTCACAGTATACCCTAACCCGTACACTAAACTTAACCCGTACAAAAAAACTAACCCATGCCCTCACATGTACTTTGACAGTAACACGTTTCCGTATGCTCCCGTGTACCGTAAACCTTACCCATTCGCTAACCCTAACCCTAGCCCTGACCCTAACCATAAAACCAACCCTACCCATTTACCTAACCTGTACCCTAATCCTTACCCGTACACTAACATTAATCCATGCCCTAAGACGTACCCTGACCCTAATACTTTTCCATACCCACTGCTGTACCCTAAATCTTACCATTCGCTAACCCTAACCCTATGTCTAAACCTAACCCTAACAACAACCCTACACCTAACCCTAGCACGTACCCTAATCCGAATCCGTACACTAACACTAACCTGTGTCCTAACATGAACCCTGACCCTAACTCGTTTCCATAAGCTCACCTGTACCCTAAATGTTACCTATTCGCTAACCCTAACCCCAACCCTACACCTAAACATAACCCCTACCCTACACCTTTCCCTAACCTATATCCTAATCCTAACCCGTACACTAACAATAACCTGTGGCCTAACACGTACCCTGAACCTAACACTTTTCCGTATCCTCTCCATTACCCTAAATCTTACCGTTCGCTAAACATAGCCCTTTCCCTAAACATAACGCTAACACCAACATTAAACCATACCCTAACCCATACACTAATCTTACCCCGTACACCAAAATTAAGAAATGCCCTCACATGTACTTTGACACTAACACGTTTCCGTATCCTCCTGTGTACCGTAAACTTTACCTGTTCACTAACACTAACCCTAGGTCTAAGCCTAACACTGTCCACAACCCTACACAAAATCCTAACCCGTACCCTAATCCTAATCCGTACAATAACACTAACCTGTGCCCTAACACCAAGCCTGACCCTAACTCGTTTCCATATGCTTACCTGCACCCTGAATATTACCTATTCGCTAACCCTAACCCTAACCCTAAACCTAACCCTAACCCCAATCCTGCACCTTACCCTAATCCGTACTGTAATCCTAACCCGTACCCTAATACTAATCCGTGCCCTGACACATACATGGACCATAAAACTTTTCTGTAACCTCACCTGTACCCTAAACCTTACATTTCGCCAACACTAACCCTAGCCCTAAAGCTAAATCTAACTCCAACCCTACACCTTACCCTAACACGTACACTAATCTTAACCCGTACACTAACACTGACCCATTGCCGCAAATGTATTTTGACCCTAAAACATTTCCGTACCCTCCCCTGTAACCTAAACTTTACCCGGTCGCTAACCCTAACCCTAGCTCTAAATCTAACCCTAACGCCAACCCTACATCTTACCCTAAACCATACCCTAATCCTAAACCATACACTAACACAAACCAGTGCCCTGAAACGTACCCTGACCCTAACACTTTTCCATGCCCTCACCTGCACGCTAAACCTAATCGTTAGGTAACCCTAACTGTAGACTTAAACGTAACCCTAACACCAACCCTACACCCTATTCTAACCCGTGACCTATATTTAACCCCTACACTAACACTAACCCATGCCCTCACACGTACTTTGACACTAAAATGTCTCCATACACTCACATGTACCATAAGCCTTAACCGTTCACTAAACCTATCCCTAACCCTAACGCCAACCCTACCCATTACCCTAACCCATACCCTAATCCTAACCATGCATTAACACTAACAGGTTTCCTAACACATAACCTGACCCAAACGCTTTTCCGTACCCTCAAATGTACCCTAAAACTTACCCGTTCACTAACCCTAAGCCTAGCCCTAACCCTAACCCTAACCCTAAAACTTACCCGTTAACTAACCGTAAGCCTAGCCCTAAACCTAAACCTAACCCCAAAACCACACCTTACCCTAAACGGTACGCTAATCCTGACACGTACACTAACACTAACAGGTGTCCTAACACATACCCTGACTCTAAATGTTTTCGTACCCTCACCTGTACCCTAAACCTTACTGCTTCACTAACCGTAAACCTAGCCCTAAACATAACGCTAACACCAACCCTACACCATACCCTAACCCGTACACTAATCTTGACCCGTACACCAAAATTATGCAATGCCATCACAGGTACTTTGACACTAACACGTTTCCGTACACTCATGTACCATAAAACTTACCTGTTCGCTAACTCTAACCCTAGCCCTAAACTTAACCCTAACGCCAACCCTACACATTACCCTAACCCGTACCCTAATCCTAACCCATACACTAACACTACATGTGCCCTAACAGGTACCCTGACCATAACAGTTTTCCATACACTCACCCGTACCCTAAACCATAACGTTTGCTATCCTTAACCCTAGACCTAAACGTAAACCTAACCCCATCCCTAAAACTTACCCTAACGCGTACCCAATCCTAACCAGTACACTAACACTAATCCGTGCCTTAACACTTACCCTGACCCTAACACTTTTCCATACCCACACCTGAACCCTAAACCTTACCATTCACTAACCCTAACCCTAGGTCTAAACCTAACCCTAAACCCAACCCCAACCCTACACCTAACCCTAACATGTACCCTAATCCTAATCCTTAAACTAACACTAACCTGTGCCCTAACACGAACCGTGACCCTAACGCGTTTCCATACGCTCCCCTGTACTCTAATGTTACCTATTCGCTAACCCTCACACTAGCCCTAAACCTAAACCTAACCCCAACCCTAAACCTTACCCTAACCCATACCCTAATCATAACCCATACACTAACACTAACTCGTGCCCTAACACCTACCCTAACCCTACACCTACCCCTAACCCTAACACTAACGCTAACACTAACCCTAAACTTTACCATTTGTTAACCATAACCCTAGCCCCAAACCTAAACCTAACTACAACCCTACTCCTTACCCTAACACGTACACTAATCTTAACCCCTACACTAACACTAACTCAATACCGCACACGTACTTTGACAATAAGACATTTCCGTATGCTCAGCTGTAACCTAAACCTTACCCGTTCACTAAACTTAACCCTACCCCTAACACTAACCATAACGCCAACCCTACCAATTACCCTAACCCGTACCCTAATCCTAACCTGTAAACCCACACTAACCCCAGCCCTAACACGTACCCTGACCCTAACACTTTTCCGTAACCTCACCTGTACCCTACACCTTACCGTTCGCTAACCCTAACCCAAGCCCTAAACCTAGACCAAACCCCAACCGTACACTTTACCCTAACTCGTATGCTAATCTTAAGCCATACACTGACACTGACACGTGTCCTAACACACACACTAACCCTAACACTTTTCTGTACCATCACCTGTACCCTAAACCTGACATTTCGCTAACCCTAACCCTAGCCATAAAGCTAACCCTAAGCCCAACCGTAAACCTTACCCAAACCGTACCCTAATCCTAACCAGTATACTAATACTAAGCCATGTCCTGACACGTTCCCTGAGCCTAACACTTTTCCATACCCTCACCTGTACCCTAAACCTTACCCATTCGCTAACCCTAACCCTAGCCCTAGCCCTAGCCCTAACCTTAATCCCAACCCTACCCGTTACCCTAAACCGTACCCTAATCCTAACCCATACACTAACATTAACCCATGCCCTAACACGTACCCTGACCCTAACACTTTTCCGTATCCTCTCCTGTACCCTAAATCTTACCATTCGCTAACCCTAACCCTAGCCCTAAACATAACTCTAACACCAACCTCACAGTATACCCTAACCCGTACACTAAACTTAACCCGTACAAAAAAACTAACCCATGCCCTCACATGTACTTTGACAGTAACACGTTTCCGTATGCTCCCGTGTACCGTAAACCTTACCCATTCGCTAACCCTAACCCTAACCCTGACCCTAACCATAAAACCAACCCTACCCATTTACCTAACCTGTACCCTAATCCTTACCCATACACTAACATTAATCCATGCCCTAAGACGTACCCTGACCCTAATACTTTTCCATACCCACTGCTGTACCCTAAATCTTACCATTCGCTAACCCTAACCCTATGTCTAAACCTAACCCTAACAACAACCCTACACCTAACCCTAGCACGTACCCTAATCCGAATCCGTACACTAACACTAACCTGTGTCCTAACATGAACCCTGACCCTAACTCGTTTCCATAAGCTCACCTGTACCCTAAATGTTACCTATTCGCTAACCCTAAACCCAACCCTACACCTAAACATAACCCCTACCCTACACCTTTCCCTAACCTATATCCTAATCCTAACCCGTACACTAACAATAACCTGTGGCCTAACACGTACCCTGAACCTAACACTTTTCCGTATCCTCTCCATTACCCTAAATCTTACCGTTCGCTAAACATAGCCCTTTCCCTAAACATAACGCTAACACCAACATTAAACCATACCTTAACCCATACACTAATCTTACCCCGTACACCAAAATTAAGAAATGCCCTCACATGTACTTTGACACTAACACGTTTCCGTATCCTCCTGTGTACCGTAAACTTTACCTGTTCACTAACACTAACCCTAGGTCTAAGCCTAACACTATCCACAACCCTACACAAAATCCTAACCCGTACCCTAATCCTAATCCGTACAATAACACTAACCTGTGCCCTAACACCAAGCCTGACCCTAACTCGTTTCCATATGCTTACCTGCACCCTGAATATTACCTATTCGCTAACCCTAACCCTAACCCTAAACCTAACCCTAACCCCAATCCTGCACCTTACCCTAATCCGTACTGTAATCCTAACCCGTACCCTAATACTAATCCGTGCCCTGACACATACATGGACCATAAAACTTTTCTGTAACCTCACCTGTACCCTAAACCTTACATTTCGCCAACACTAACCCTAGCCCTAAAGCTAAATCTAACTCCAACCCTACACCTTACCCTAACACGTACACTAATCTTAACCCGTACACTAACACTGACCCATTGCCGCAAATGTATTTTGACCCTAAAACATTTCCGTACCCTCCCCTGTAACCTAAACTTTACCCGGTCGCTAACCCTAACCCTAGCTCTAAATCTAACCCTAACGCCAACCCTACATCTTACCCTAAACCATACCCTAATCCTAAACCATACACTAACACAAACCAGTGCCCTGAAACGTACCCTGACCCTAACACTTTTCCATGCCCTCACCTGCACGCTAAACCTAATCGTTAGGTAACCCTAACTGTAGACTTAAACGTAACCCTAACACCAACCCTACACCCTATTCTAACCCGTGACCTATATTTAACCCCTACACTAACACTAACCCATGCCCTCACACGTACTTTGACACTAAAATGTCTCCATACACTCACATGTACCATAAGCCTTAACCGTTCACTAAACCTATCCCTAACCCTAACGCCAACCCTACCCATTACCCTAACCCATACCCTAATCCTAACCATGCATTAACACTAACAGGTTTCCTAACACATAACCTGACCCAAACGCTTTTCAGTACCCTCAAATGTACCCTAAAACTTACCCGTTCACTAACCCTAAGCCTAGCCCTAACCCTAACCTTAACCCTAACCCTAACCCTAACCCTAACCCTAAAACTTACCCGTTAACTAACCGTAAGCCTAGCCCTAAACCTAAACCTAACCCCAACACCACACCTTACCCTAAACTGTACGCTAATCCTGACACGTACACTAACACTAACAGGTGTCCTAACACATACCCTGACTCTAAATGTTTTCGTACCCTCACCTGTACCCTAAACCTTACTGCTTCACTAACCGTAAACCTAGCCCTAAACATAACGCTAACACCAACCCTACACAATACCCTAACCCGTACACTAATCTTGACCCGTACACCAAAATTATGCAATGCCATCACAGGTAGTTTGACACTAACACGTTTCCGTACACTCATGTACCATAAAACTTACCTGTTCGCTAACTCTAACCCTAGCCCTAAACTTAACCCTAACGCCAACCCTACACATTACCCTAACCCGTACCCTAATCCTAACCCATACACTAACACTACATGTGCCCTAACAGGTACCCTGACCGTAACAGTTTTCCGTACACTCACCCGTACCCTAAACCATACCGTTTGCTATCCTTAACCCTAGAACTAAACGTAAACCTAACCCCATCCCTAAAACTTACCCTAACGCGTACCCAGTCCTAACCAGTACACTAACACTAATCTGTGCCTTAACACTTACCCTGACCCTAACAATTTTCCATACCCACACCTGAACCCTAAACCTTACCATTCACTAACCCTAACCCTAGGTCTAAACCTAACCCTAAACCCAACCCCAACCCTACACCTAACCCTAACATGTACCCTAATCCTAATCCTTAAACTAACACTAACCTGTGCCCTAACACGAACCGTGACACTAACGCGTTTCCATACGCTCCCCTGTACTCTAATGTTACCTATTCGCTAACCCTCACACTAGCCCTAAACCTAAACCTAACCCCAACCCTAAACCTTACCCTAACCCATACCCTAATCATAACCCATACACTAACACTAACTCGTGCCCTAACACCTACCCTAACCCTACAACTACCCCTACCCCTAACCCTAAAACTAACGCTAACACTAACCCTAAACTTTACCATTTGTTAACCATAACCCTAGCCCCAAACCTAAACCTAACTACAACCCTACTCCTTACCCTAACACGTACACTAATCTTAACCCCTACACTAACACTAACTCAATACCGCACACGTACTTTGACAATAAGACATTTCCGTATGCTCAGCTGAAACCTAAACCTTACCCGTTCACTAAACTTAACCCTACCCCTAACACTAACCATAACGCCAACCCTACCAATTACCCTAACCCGTACCCTAATCCTAAACTGTAAACCCACACTAACCCCAGCCCTAACACGTACCCCGACCCTAACACTTTTCCATGCCCTCACCTGCACGCTAAACCTAATCGTTAGGTAACCCTAACTGTAGACTTAAACGTAACCCTAACACCAACCCTACACCCTATTCTAACCCGTGACCTATATTTAACCCCTACACTAACACTAACCCATGCCCTCACACGTACTTTGACACTAAAATGTCTCTATACACTCACATGTACCATAAGCCTTAACCGTTCACTAAACCTATCCCTAACCCTAACGCCAACCCTAACCATTACCCTAACCCATACCCTAATCCTAACCATGCATTAACACTAACAGGTTTCCTAACACATAACCTGACCCAAACGCTTTTCCGTACCGTCAACTGTACCCTAAAACTTACCCGTTCACTAACCCTAAGCCTAGCCCTAACCCTAACCCTAACCCTAACCCTAACCCTAACCCTAACCCTAAAACTTACCCGTTAACTAACCGTAAGCCTAGCCCTAAACCTAAACCTAACCCCAACACCACACCTTACCCTAAACGGTACGCTAATCCTGACATGTACACTAATACTAACAAGTGTCCTAACACATACCCTGACTCTAAATGTTTTCCGTACCCTCACCTGTACCCTAAACCTTACTGCTTCACTAACCGTAAACCTAGCCCTAAACATAACGCTAACACCAACCCTACACCATACCCTAACCCGTACACTAATCTTGACCCGTACACCAAAATTATGCAATGCCATCACAGGTACTTTGACACTAACACGTTTCCGCACACTCATGTACCATAAAACTTACCTGTTCGATAACTCTAACCCTAGCCCTAAACTTAAACCTAACGCCAACCCTACACATTACCCTAACCCGTACCCTAATCCTAACCCATACACTAACACTACATGTGCCCTAACAGGTACCCTGACCATAACAGTTTTCCATACACTCACCCGTACCCTAAACCATACCGTTTGCTATCCTTAACCCTAGAACTAAACGTAAACCTAACCCCATCCCTAAAACTTACCCTAACGCGTACCCAATCCTAACCAGTACACTAACACTAATCCATGCCTTAACACTTACCCTGACCCTAACACTTTTCCATACCCACACCTGAACCCTAAACCTTACCATTCACTAAACCTTACCCTAGGTCTAAACCTATCCCTAAACCCAACCACAACCCTACACCTAACCCTAACATGTACCCTAATCCTAATCCTTAAACTAACACTAACCTGTGCCCTAACACGAACCGTGACCCTAACGCGTTTCCATACGCTCCCCTGTACTCTAATGTTACCTATTCGCTAACCCTCACACTAGCCCTAAACCTAAACCTAACCCCAACCCTAAACCATACCCTAACCCATACCCTAATCATAACCCATACACTAACACTAACTCGTGCCCTAACACCTACCCTAACCCTACAGCTACCCCTAAACCTAAAACTAACGCTAACACTAACCCTAAACTTTACCATTTGTTAACCATAACCCTAGCCCCAAACCTAAACCTAACTACAACCCTACTCCTTACCCTAACACGTACACTAATCTTAACCCCTACACTAACACTAACTCAATACCGAACACGTACTTTGACAATAAGACATTTCCGTATGCTCAGCTGTAACCTAAACCTTACCCGTTCACTAAACTTAACCCTACCCCTAACACTAACCATAACGCCAACCCTACCAATTACCCTAACCCGTACCCTAATCCTAACCTGTAAACCCACACTAACCCCAGCCCTAACACGTACCTTGACCCTAACACTTTTTCGTAACCTCACCTGTACCCTACACCTTACCGTTCGCTAACCCTAACCCTAGCCCTAAACCTAGAGCAAACCCCAACCGTACACCTTACCCTAACCCGTATGCTAATCCTAAGCCATACACTGACACTGACACGTGTCCTAACACACACACTAACCCTAACACTTTTCTGTACCATCACCTGTACCCTAAACCGGACATTTCGCTAACCCTAACCCTAGCCATAAAGCTAACCCTAACCCCAACCGTAAACCTTACCCAAACCGTACCCTAATCCTAACCAGTCTACTAATACTAAGCCATGTCCTGACACGTTCCCTGAGCCTAACACTTTTCCATACCCTCACCTGTACCCTAAACCTTACCCATTCGCTAACCCTAACCCTAGCCCTAGCCCTAGCCCTAACCTTAATCCCAACCCTACCCGTTACCCTAAACCGTACCCTAATCCTAACCCATACACTAACATTAACCCATGCCCTAACACGTACCCTGGCCCTAACACTTTTCCATATCCTCTCCTGTACCCTAAATCTTACCGTTCGCTAACCCTAACCCTAGCCCTAAACATAACTCTAACACCAACCTCACAGTATACCCTAACCCGTACACTAAACTTAACCCGTACAAAAAAACTAACCCATGCCCTCACATGTACTTTGACAGTAACACGTTTCCGTATCCTCCTGTGTACCGTAAACCTTACCTGTTCGCTAACACTAACCCTAGGTCTAAGCCTAACACTATCCACAACCCTACACAATATCCTAACCCGTACCCTAATCCTAATCCGTACAATAACACTAACCTGTGCCCTAACATCAAGCCTGACCCTAACTCGTTTCCATATGCTTACCTGCACCCTGAATATTACCTATTCGCTAACCCTAACCCTAACCCTAAACCTAACCCTAACCCCAATCCTGCACCTTACCCTAATCCGTACTGTAATCCTAACCCGTACCCTAATACTAATCCGTGCCCTGACACATACATGGACCATAAAACTTTTCTGTAACCTCACCTGTACCCTAAACCTTACATTTCGCCAACACTAACCCTAGCCCTAAAGCTAAATCTAACTCCAACCCTACACCTTACCCTAACACGTACACTAATCGTAACCCGTACACTAACACTGACCCATTGCCGCAAATGTATTTTGACACTAAAACATTTCCGTACCCTCCCCTGTAACCTAAACCTTACCCGGTCGCTAACCCTAACCCTAGCTCTAAATCTAACCCTAACGCCAACCCTACATCTTACCCTAACCCATACCCTAATCCTAAACCATACACTAACACAAACCAGTGCCCTGAAACGTACCCTGACCCTAACACTTTTCCATGCCCTCACCTGCACGCTAAACCTAATCGTTAGGTAACCCTAACTGTAGACTTAAACGTAACCCTAACACCAACCCTACACCCTATTCTAACCCGTGACCTATATTTAACCCCTACACTAACACTAACCCATGCCCTCACAAGTACTTTGACACTAAAATGTCTCCATACACTCACATGTACCATAAGCCTTAACCGTTCACTAAACCTATCCCTAACCCTAACGCCAACCCTACCCATTACCCTAACCCATACCCTAATCCTAACCATGCATTAACACTAACAGGTTTCCTAACACATAACCTGACCCAAACGCTTTTCCGTACCCTCAAATGTACCCTAAAACTTACCCGTTCACTAACCCTAAGCCTAGCCCTAACCCTAACCCTAACCCTAACCCTAACCCTAACCCTAAAACTTACCCGTTAACTAACCGTAAGCCTAGCCCTAAACCTAAACCTAACCCCAACACCACACCTTACCCTAAACGGTATGCTAATCCTGACACGTACACTAACACTAACAGGTGTCCTAACACATACCATGACTCTAAATGTTTTCGTACCCTCACCTGTACCCTAAACCTTACTGCTTCACTAACCGTAAACCTAGCCCTAAACATAACGCTAACACCAACCCTACACCATACCCTAACCCGTACACTAATCTTGACCTGTACACCAAAATTATGCAATGCCATCACAGGTACTTTGACACTAACACGTTTCCGTACACTCATGTACCATAAAACTTACCTGTTCGCTAACTCTAACCCTAGCCCTAAACTTAACCCTAACGCCAACCCTACACATTACCCTAACCCGTACCCTAATCCTAACCCATACACTAACACTACATGTGCCCTAACAGGTACCCTGACCGTAACAGTTTTCCGTACACTCACCCGTACCCTAAACCATACCGTTTGCTATCCTTAACCCTAGAACTAAACGTAAACCTAACCCCATCCCTAAAACTTCCCCTAACGCGTACCCAGTCCTAACCAGTACACTAACACTAATCTGTGCCTTAACACTTACCCTGACCCTAACACTTTTCCATACCCACACCTGAACCCTAAACCTTACCATTCACTAACCCTAACCCTAGGTCTAAACCTAACCCTAAACCCAACCCCAACCCTACACCTAACCCTAACATGTACCCTAATCCTAATCCTTAAACTAACACTAACCTGTGCCCTAACACGAACCGTGACCCTAACGCGTTTCCATACGCTCCCCTGTACTCTAATGTTACCTATTCGCTAACCCTCACACTAGCCCTAAACCTAAACCTAACCCCAACCCTAAACCTTACCCTAACCCATACCCTAATCATAACCCATACACTAACACTAACTCGTGCCCTAACACCTACCCTAACCCTACAGCTACCCCTAACCCTAACACTAACGCTAACACTAACCCTAAACTTTACCATTTGTTAACCATAACCCTAGCCCCAAACCTAAACCTAACTACAACCCTACTCCTTACCCTAACACGTACACTAATCTTAACCCCTACACTAACACTAACTCAATACCGCACACGTACTTTGACAATAAGACATTTCCGTATGCTCAGCTGTAACCTAAACCTTACCCGTTCACTAAACTTAACCCTACCCCTAACACTAACCATAACGCCAACCCTACCAATTACCCTAACCCGTACCCTAATCCTAACCTGTAAACCCACACTAACCCCAGCCCTAACACGTACCCTGACCCTAACACTTTTCCGTAACCTCACCTGTACCCTACACCTTACCGTTCGCTAACCCTAACACTAGCCCTAAACCTAGACCAAACCCCAACCGTACACCTTACCCTAACCCGTATGCTAATCCTAAGCCATACACTGACACTGACACGTGTCCTAACACACAAACTAACCCTAACACTTTTCTGTACCATCACCTGTACCCTAAACCTGACATTTCGCTAACCCTAACCCTAGCCATAAAGCTAACCCTAACCCCAACCGTAAACCTTACCCAAACCGTACCCTAATCCTAACCAGTATACTAATACTAAGCCATGTCCTGACACGTTCCCTGAGCCTAACACTTTTCCATACCCTCACCTGTACCCTAAACCTTACCCATTCGCTAAACCTAACCCTAGCCCTAGCCCTAGCCCTAACCTTAATCCCAACCCTACCCGTTACCCTAAACCGTACCCTAATCCTAACCCATACACTAACATTAACCCATGCCCTAACACGTACCCTGACCCTAACACTTTTCCGTATCCTCTCCTATACCATAAAACTTACCGTTCGCTAACCCTAACCCTAGCCCTAAACATAACTCTAACACCAACCTCACAGTATACCCTAACCCGTACACTAAATTTAACCCGTACAAAAAACTAACCCATGCCCTCACATGTACTTTGACAGTAACACGTTTCCATACGCTCCCGTGTACCGTAAACCTTACCCATTCGCTAACCCTAACCCTAGCCCTAACCCTAACCCTAACCCTAACCCTAACCCTAACCCTAAAACTTACCCGTTAACTAACCGTAAGCCTAGCCCTAAACCTAAACCTAACACCAACACCACACCTTACCCTAAACGGTACGCTAATCCTGACACGTACACTAACACTAACAGGTGTCCTAACACATACCCTGACTCTAAATGTTTTCGTACCCTCACCTGTACCCTAAACCTTACTGCTTCACTAACCGTAAACCTAGCCCTAAACATAACGCTAACACCAACCCTACACCATACCCTAACCCGTACACTAATCTTGACCCGTACACCAAAATTATGCAATGCCATCACAGGTACTTTGACACTAACATGTTTCCGTACACTCATGTACCATAAAACTTACCTGTTCGCTAACTCTAACCCTAGCCCTAAACTTAACCCTAACGCCAACCCTACACATTACCCTAACCCGTACCCTAATCCTAACCCATACACTAACACTACATGTGCCCTAACAGGTACCCTGACCGTAACAGTTTTCCGTACACTCACCCGTACCCTAAACCATACCGTTTGCTATCCTTAACCCTAGAACTAAACGTAAACCTAACCCCATCCCTAAAACTTCCCCTAACGCGTACCCAGTCCTAACCAGTACACTAACACTAATCTGTGCCTTAACACTTACCCTGACCCTAACACTTTTCCATACCCACACCTGAACCCTAAACCTTACCATTCACTAACCCTAACCCTAGGTCTAAACCTAACCCTAAACCCAACCACAACCCTACACCTAACCCTAACATGTACCCTAATCCTAATCCTTAAACTAACAATAACCTGTGCCCTAACACGAACCGTGACCCTAACGCGTTTCCATACGCTCCCCTGTACTCTAATGTTACCTATTCGCTAACCCTCACAATAGACCTAAACCTAAACCTAACCCCAACCCTAAACCTTACGCTAACCCATACCCTAATCATAACCCATACACTAACACTAACTCGTGCCCTAACACCTACCCTAACCCTACACCTACCCCTAACCCTAACACTAACGCTAACACTAACCCTAAACTTTACCATTTGTTAACCATAACCCTAGCCCCAAACCTAAACCTAACTACAACCCTACTCCTTACCCTAACACGTACACTAATCTTAACCCCTACACTAACACTAACTCAATACCGCACACGTACTTTGACAATAAGACATTTCCGTATGCTCAGCTGTAACCTAAACCTTACCCGTTCACTAAACTTAACCCTACCCCTAACACTAACCATAACACCAACCCTACCAATTACCCTAACCCGTACCCTAATCCTAACCTGTAAACCCACACTAACCCCAGCCCTAACACGTACCCTGACCCTAACACTTTTCCGTAACCTCACCTGTACCCTACACCTTACCGTTCGCTAACCCTAATCCTAGCCCTAAACCTAGACCAAACCCCAACCGTACACCTTACCCTAACCCGTATGCTAATCCTAAGCCATACACTGACACTGACACGTGTCCTAACACACACACTAACCCTAACACTTTTCTGTACCATCACCTGTACCCTAAACCTGACATTTCGCTAACCCTAACCCTAGCCATAAAGCTAACCCTAACCCCAACCGTAAACCTTACCCAAACCGTACCCTAATCCTAACCAGTCTACTAATACTAAGCCATGTCCTGACACGTTACCTGAGCCTAACACTTTTCCATACCCTCACCTGTACCCTAAACCTTACCCATTCGCTAACCCTAACCCTAGCCCTAGCCCTAGCCCTAACCTTAATCCCAACCCTACCCGTTACCCTAAACCGTACCCTAATCCTAACCCATACACTAACATTAACCCATGCCCTAACACGTACCCTGACCCTAACACTTTTCCGTATCCTCTCCTATACCATAAATCTTACCGTTCGCTAACCCTAACCCTAGCCCTAAACATAACTCTAACACCAACCTCACAGTATACCCTAACCCGTACACTAAATTTAACCCGTACAAAAAACTAACCCATGCCCTCACATGTACTTTGACAGTAACACGTTTCCGTACGCTCCCGTGTACCGTAAACCTTACCCATTCGCTAACCCTAACCCTAGCCCTAACCCTAACCATAACACCAGCCCTACCCATTTACCTAACCTGTACCCTAATCCTTACCCGTACACTAACATTAATCCATGCCCTAAGACGTACCCTGACCCTAATACTTTTCCATACCCACTGCTGTACCCTAAATCTTACCATTCGCTAACCCTAACCCTATGTCTAAACCTAACCCTAACACCAACCCTACACCTAACCCTAGCACGTACCCTAATCCGAATCCGTACACTAACACTAACCTGTGCCCTAACATGAACCCTGACCCTAACTCGTTTCCATAAGCTCACCTGTACCCTAAATGTTACCTATTCGCTAACCCTAACCCCAACCCTACACCTAAACATAACCCCTACCCTACACCTTTCCCTAACCTATACCCTAATCCTAACCCGTACACTAACAATAACCTGTGGCCTAACACGTACCCTGAACCTAACACTTTTCCGTATCCTCTCCATTACCCTAAATCTTACCGTTCGCTAAACATAGCCCTTTCCCTAAACATAACGCTAACACCAACCTTAAACCATACCCTAACCCATACACTAATCTTACCCCGTACACCAAAATTAAGAAATGCCCTCACATGTACTTTGACACTAACACGTTTCCGTATCCTCCTGTGTACCGTAAACCTTACCTGTTCGCTAACACTAACCCTAGGTCTAAGCCTAACACTATCCACAACCCTACACAAAATCCTAACCCGTACCCTAATCCTAATCCGTACAATAACACTAACCTGTGCCCTAACACCAAGCCTGACCCTAACTCGTTTCCATATGCTTACCTGCACCCTGAATATTACCTATTCGCTAACCCTAACCCTAACCCTAAACCTAACCCTAACCCCAATCCTGCACCTTACCCTAATCCGTACTGTAATCCTAACCCGTACCCTAATACTAATCCGTGCCCTGACACATACATGGACCATAAAACTTTTCTGTAACCTCACCTGTACCCTAAACCTTACATTTCGCCAACACTAACCCTAGCCCTAAAGCTAAATCTAACTCCAACCCTACACCTTACCCTAACACGTACACTAATCTTAACCCGTACACTAACACTGACCCATTGCCGCAAATGTATTTTGACCCTAAAACATTTCCGTACCCTCCCCTGTAACCTAAACCTTACCCGGTCGCTAACCCTAAACCTAGCTCTAAATCTAACCCTAACGCCAACCCTCCAGCTTACCCTAACCCATACCCTAATCCTAAACCATACACTAACACAAACCAGTGCCCTGAAACGTACCCCGACCCTAACACTTTTCCATGCCCTCACCTGCACGCTAAACCTAATCGTTAGGTAACCCAAACTGTAGACTTAAACGTAACCCTAACACCAACCCTACACCCTATTCTAACCCGTGACCTATATTTAACCCCTACACTAACACTAACCCATGCCCTCACACGTACTTTGACACTAAAATGTCTCCATACACTCACATGTACCATAAGCCTTAACCGTTCACTAAACCTATCCCTAACCCTAACGCCAACCCTAACCATTACCCTAAACCATACCCTAATCCTAACCATGCATTAACACTAACAGGTTTCCTAACACATAACCTGACCCAAACGCTTTTCCGTGCCCTCAACTGTACCCTAAAACTTACCCGTTCACTAACCCTAAGCCTAGCCCTAACCCTAACCCTAACGCTAACCCTAACCCTAACCCTAACCCTAAAACTTACCCGTTAACTAACCGTAAGCCTAGCCCTAAACCTAAACCTAACCCCAACACCACACCTTACCCTAAACGGTACGCTAATCCTGACATGTACACTAATACTAACAAGTGTCCTAACACATACCCTGACTCTAAATGTTTTCCGTACCCTCACCTGTACCCTAAACCTTACTGCTTCACTAACCGTAAACCTAGCCCTAAACATAACGCTAACACCAACCCTACACCATACCCTAACCTGTACACTAATCTTGACCCGTACACCAAAATTATGCAATGCCATCACAGGTACTTTGACACTAACACGTTTCCGTACACTCATGTACCATAAAACTTACCTGTTCGACAACTCTAACCCTAGCCCTAAACTTAAACCTAACGCCAACCCTACACATTACCCTAACCCGTACCCTAATCCTAACCCATACACTAACACTACATGTGCCCTAACAGGTACCCTGACCATAACAGTTTTCCATACACTCACCCGTACCCTAAACCATACCGTTTGCTATCCTTAACCCTAGACCTAAACGTAAACCTAACCCCATCCCTAAAACTTACCCTAACGCGTACCCAATCCTAACCAGTACAATAACACTAATCCGTGCCTTAACACTTACCCTGACCCTAACACTTTTCCATACCCACACCTGAACCCTAAACCTTACCATTCACTAACCCTAACCCTAGGTCTAAACCTAACCCTAAACCCAACCCCAACCCTACACCTAACCCTAACATGTACCCTAATCCTAATCCTTAAACTAACACTAACCTGTGCCCTAACACGAACCGTTACCCTAACGCGTTTCCATACGCTCCCCTGTACTGTAATGTTACCTATTCGCTAACCCTCACACTAGCACTCAACCTAAACCTAACCCCAACCCTAAACCTTACCCTAACCCATACCCTAATCATAACCCATACACTAACACTAACTCGTGCCCTAACACCTACCCTAACCCTACAGCTACCCCTAACCCTAACACTAACGCTAACACTAACCCTAAACTTTACCATTTGTTAACCATAACCCTAGCCCCAAACCTAAACCTAACTACAGCCCTACTCCTTACCCTAACACGTACACTAATCTTAACCCCTACACAAACACTAACTCAATACCGCACACGTACTTTGACAATAAGACATTTCCGTATGCTCAGCTGTAACCTAAACCTTACCCGTTCACTAAACTTAACCCTACCCCTAACACTAACCATAACGCCAAACCTACCAATTACCCTAACCCGTACCCTAAACCTAACCTGTAAACCCACACTAACCCCAGCCCTAACACGTATCTTGACCCTAACACTTTTCCGTAACCTCACCTGTACCCTACACCTTACCGTTCGCTAACCCTAACCCTAGCCCTAAACCTAGACCAAACCCCAACCGTACACCTTACCCTAACCCGTATGCTAATCCTAAGCCATACACTGACACTGACACGTGTCCTAACACACACACTAACCCTAACACTTTTCTGTACCATCACCTGTACCCTAAACCTGACATTTCGCTAACCCTAACCCTAGCCATAAAGCTAACCCTAACCCCAACCGTAAACCTTAACCAAACCGTACCCTAATCCTAACCAGTATACTAATACTAAGGATGTCCTGACACGTTCCCTGAGCCTAACACTTTTCCATACCCTCACCTGTACCCTAAAACTTACCCATTCGCTAACCCTAACCCTAGCCCTAGCCCTAGCCCTAACCTTAATCCCAACCCTACCCGTTACCCTAAACCGTACCGTAATCCTAACCCATACACTAACATTAACCCATGCCCTAACACGTACCCTAACCCTAACACTTTTCCGTATCCTCTCCTATACCCTAAATCTTACCGTTCGCTAACCCTAACCCTAGCCCTAAACATAACTCTAACACCAACCTCACAGTATACCCTAAACCGTACACTAAATTTAACCCGTACAAAAAACTAACCCATGCCCTCACATGTACTTTGACAGTAACACGTTTCCATACGCTCCCGTGTACTGTAAACCTTACCCATTCGCTAACCCTAACCCTAGCCCTAACCCTAACCCTAACCCTAACCCTAACCCTAACCCTAAAACTTACCCGTTAACTAACCGTAAGCCTAGCCCTAAACCTAAACCTAACCCCAACACCACACCTTACCCTAAACGGTACGCTAATCCTGACACGTACACTAACACTAACAGGTGTCCTAACACATACCCTGACTCTAAATGTTTTCGTACCCTCACCTGTACCCTAAACCTTACTGCTTCACTAACCGTAAACCTAGCCCTAAACATAACGCTAACACCAACCCTACACCATACCCTAACCCGTACACTAATCTTGACCCGTACACCAAAATTATGCAATGCCATCACAGGTACTTTGACACTAACACGTTTCCGTACACTCATGTACCATAAAACTTACCTGTTCGCTAACTCTAACCCTAGCCCTAAACTTAACCCTAACGCCAACCCTATACATTACCCTAACCCGTACCCTAATCCTAACCCATACACTAACACTACATGTGCCCTAACAGGTACCCTGACCGTAACAGTTTTCCGTACACTCACCCGTACCCTAAACCATACCGTTTGCTATCCTTAACCCTAGAACTAAACGTAAACCTAACCCCATCCCTAAAACTTCCCCTAACGCGTACCCAGTCCTAACCAGTACACTAACACTAATCTGTGCCTTAACACTTACCCTGACCCTAACACTTTTCCATACCCACACCTGAACCCTAAACCTTACCATTCACTAACCCTAACCCTAGGTCTAAACCTAACCCTAAACCCAACGCCAACCCTACACCTAACCCTAACATGTACCCTAATCCTAATCCTTAAACTAACACTAACCTGTGCCCTAACACGAACCGTGACCCTAACGCGTTTCCATACGCTCCCCTGTACTCTAATGTTACCTATTCGCTAACCCTCACACTAGCCCTAAACCTAAACCTAACCCCAACCCTATACCTTACCCTAACCCATACCCTAATCATAACCCATACACTAACACTAACTCGTGCCCTAACACCTACCCTAACCCTACACCTACCCCTAACCCTAACACTAACGCTAACACTAACCCTAAACTTTACCATTTGTTAACCATAACCCTAGCCCCAAACCTAAACCTAACTACAACCCTACTCCTTACCCTAACACGTACACTAATCTTAACCCGTACACTAACACTAACTCAATACCGCACACGTACTTTGACAATAAGACATTTCCGTATGCTCAGCTGTAACCTAAACCTTACCCGTTCACTAAACTTAACCCTACCAATAACACTAACCATAACGCCAACCCTACCAATTACCCTAACCCGTACCCTAATCCTAACCTGTAAACCCACACTAACCCCAGCCCTAACACGTACCCTGACGCTAACACTTTTCCGTAACCTCACCTGTACCCTACACCTTACCGTTCGCTAACCCTAACCCTAGCCCTAAACCTAGACCAAACCCCAACCGTACACCTTACCCTAACCCGTATGCTAATCCTAAGCCATACACTGACACTGACACGTGTCCTAACACACACACTAACCCTAACACTTTTCTGTACCAACACCTGTACCCTAAACCTGACATTTCGCTAACCCTAACCCTAGCCATAAAGCTAACCCTAACCCCAACCGTAAACCTTACCCAAACCGTACCCTAATCCTAACCAGTATACTAATACTAAGCCATGTCCTGACACGTTCCCTGAGCCTAACACTTTTCCATACCCTCACCTGTACCCTAAACCTTACCCATTCGCTAACCCTAACCCTAGCCCTAGCCCTAGCCCTAACCTTTATCCCAACCCTACACGTTACCCTAAACCGTACCCTAATCCTAACCCATACACTAACATTAACCCATGCCCTAACACGTACCCTGACCCTAACACTTTTCCGTATCCTCTCCTATACCATAAATCTTACCGTTCGCTAACCCTAACCCTAGCCCTAAACATAACTCTAACACCAACCTCACAGTATACCCTAACCCGTACACTAAATTTAACCCGTACAAAAAACTAACCCATGCCCTCACATGTACTTTGACAGTAACACGTTTCCGTACGCTCCCGTGTACCGTAAACCTTACCCATTCGCTAACCCTAACCCTAGCCCTAACCCTAACTATAACACCAGCCCTACCCATTTACCTAACCTGTACCCTAATCCTTACCCGTACACTAACATTAATACATGCCCTACGAAGTACCCTGACCCTAATACTTTTCCATACCCACTGCTGTACCCTAAATCTTACCATTCGCTAACCCTAACCCTATGTCTAAACCTAACCCTAACCCCAACCCTACACCTAACCCTAGCACGTACCCTAATCCGAATCCGTACACTAACACTAACCTGTGCCCTAACATGAACCCTGACCCTAACTCGTTTCCATAAGCTCACCTGTTCCCTAAATGTTACCTATTCGCTAACCCTAACCCCAACCCTACACCTAAACATAACCCCTACCCTACACCTTTCCCTAACCTATACCCTAATCCTAACCCGTACACTAACAATAACCTGTGGCCTAACACGTACCCTGAACCTAACACTTTTCCGTATCCTCTCCATTACCCTAAATCTTACCGTTCGCTAAACATAGCCCTTTCCCTAAACATAACGCTAACACCAACCTTAAACCATACCCTAACCCATACACTAATCTTACCCCGTACACCAAAATTAAGAAATGCCCTCACATGTACTTTGACACTAACACATTTCCGTATCCTCCTGTGTACCGTAAACCTTACCTGTTCGCTAACACTAACCCTAGGTCTAAGCCTAACACTATCCACAACCCTACACAAAATCCTAACCCGTACCCTAATCCTAATCCGTACAATAACACTAACCTGTGCCCTAACACCAAGCCTGACCCTAACTCGTTTCCATATGCTTACCTGCACCCTGAATATTACCTATTCGCTAACCCTAACCCTAACCCTAAACCTAACCCTAACCCCAATCCTGCACCTTACCCTAATCCGTACTGTAATCCTAACCCGTACCCTAATACTAATCCGTGCCCTGACACATACATGGACCATAAAACTTTTCTGTAACCTCACCTGTACCCTAAACCTTACATTTCGCCAACACTAACCCTAGCCCTAAAGCTAAATCTAACTCCAACCCTACACCTTACCCTAACACGTACACTAATCTTAACCCGTACACTAACACTGACCCATTGCCGCAAATGTATTTTGACCCTAAAACATTTCCGTACCCTCCCCTGTAACCTAAACCTTACCCGGTCGCTAACCCTAACCCTAGCTCTAAATCTAACCCTAACGCCAACCCTACATCTTACCCTAACCCGTACCCTAATCCTAAACCATACACTAACACAAACAAGTGCCCTGAAACGTACCCTGACCCTAACACTTTTCCATGCCCTCACCTGCACGCTAAACCTAATCGTTAGGTAACCCTAACTGTAGACTTAAACGTAACCCTAACACCAACCCTACACCCTATTCTAACCCGTGACCTATATTTAACCCCTACACTAACACTAACCCATGCCCTCACACGTACTTTGACACTAAAATGTCTCCATACACTCACATGTACCATAAGCCTTAACCGTTCACTAAACCTATCCCTAACCCTAACGCCAACCCTACCCATTAACCTAACCCATACCCTAATCCTAACCATGCATTAACACTAACAGGTTTCCTAACACATAACCTGACCCAAACGCTTTTCCGTACCCTCAAATGTACCCTAAAACTTACCCGTTCACTAACCCTAAGCCTAGCCCTAACCCTAACCCTAACCCTAACCCTAACCCTAACCCTAACCCTAAAACTTACCCGTTAACTAACCGTAAGCCTAGCCCTAAACCTAAACCTAACCCCAACACCACACCTTACCTTAAACGGTACGCTAATCCTGACACGTACACTAATACTAACAGGTGTCCTAACACATACCCTGACTCTAAATGTTTTCGTACACTCACCTGTACCCTAAACCTTACTGCTTCACTAACCGTAAACCTAGCCCTAAACATAACGCTAACACCAACCCTACACCATACCCTAACCCGTACACTAATCTTGACCCGTACACCAAAATTATGCAATGCCATCACAGGTACTTTGACACTAACACGTTTCCGTACACTCATGTACCATAAAACTTACCTGTTCGCTAACTCTAACCCTAGCCCTAAACTTAACCCTAACGCCAACCCTACACATTACCCTAACCCGTACCCTAATCCTAACCCATACACTAACACTACATGTGCCCTAACAGGTACCCTGACAGTAACAGTTTTCCGTACACTCACCCGTACCCTAAACCATACCGTTTGCTATCCTTAACCCTAGACCTAAACGTAAACCTAACCCCATCCCTAAAACTTCCCCTAACGCGTACCCAGTCCTAACCAGTACACTAACACTAATCTGTGCCTTAACACTTACCCTGACCCTAACACTTTTCCATACCCACACCTGAACCCTAAACCTTACCATTCACTAACCCTAACCCTAGGTCTAAACCTAACCCTAAACCCAACCCCAACCCTACACCTAACCCTAACATGTACCCTAATCCTAATCCTTAAACTAACACTAACCTGTGCCCTAACACGAACCGTGACCCTAACGCGTTTCCATACGCTCCCCTGTACTCTAATGTTACCTATTCGCTAACCCTCACACTAGCCCTAAACCTAAACCTAACCCCAACCCTAAACCTTACCCTAACCCATACCCTAATCATAACCCATACACTAACACTAACTCGTGCCCTAACACCTACCCTAACCCTACACCTACCCCTAACCCTAACACTAACGCTAACACTAACCCTAAACTTTACCATTTGTTAACCATAACCCAAGCCCCAAACCTAAACCTAACTACAACCCTACTCCTTACCCTAACACGTACACTAATCTTAACCCCTACACTAACACTAACTCAATACCGCACACGTACTTTGACAATAAGACATTTCCGTATGCTCAGCTGTAACCTAAACCTTACCCGTTCACTAAACTTAACCCTACCCCTAACACTAACCATAACGCCAACCCTACCAATTACCCTAACCCGTACCCTAATCCTAACCTGTAAACCCACACTAACCCCAGCCCTAACACGTACCCTGACCCTAACACTTTTCCGTAACCTCACCTGTACCCTACACCTTACCGTTCGCTAACCCTAACCCTAGCCCTAAACCTAGACCAAACCCCAACCGTACACTTTACCCTAACCCGTATGCTAATCCTAAGCCATACACTGACACTGACACGTGTCCTAACACACACACTAACCCTAACACTTTTCTGTACCATCACCTATACCCTAAACCTGACATTTCGCTAACCCTAACCCTAGCCATAAAGCTAACCCTAAGCCCAACCGTAAACCTTACCCAAACCGTACCCTAATCCTAACCAGTATACTAATACTAAGCCATGTCCTGACACGTTCCCTGAGCCTAACACTTTTCCATACCCTCACCTGTACCCTAAACCTTACCCATTCGCTAACCCTAACCCTAGCCCTAGCCCTAGCCCTAACCTTAATCCCAACCCTACCCATTACCCTAAACCGTACCCTAATCCTAACCCATACACTAACATTAAACCATGCCCTAACACGTACCCTGACCCTAACACTTTTCCGTATCCTCTCCTGTACCCTAAATCTTACCATTCGCTCACCCTAACCCTAGCCCTAAACATAACTCTAACACCAACCTCACAGTATACCCTAACCCGTACACTAAACTTAAGCCGTACAAAAAAATTAACCCATGCCCTCACATTTACTTTGACAGTAACACGTTTCCGTATGCTCCCGTGTACCGTAAACCTTACCCATTCGCTAACCCTAACCCTAGCCCTGACCCTAACCATAACACCAACCCTACCCATTTACCTAACCTGTACCCTAATCCTTACCCGTACACTAACATTAATCCATGCCCTAAGACGTACCCTGACCCTAATACTTTTCCATACCCACTGCTGTACCCTAAATCTTACCATTCGCTAACCCTAACCCTATGTCTAAACCTAACCCTAACACCAACCCTACACCTAACCCTAGCACGTACCCTAATCCGAATCCGTACACTAACACTAACCTGTGCCCTAACATGAACCCTGACCCTAACTCGTTTCCATAAGCTCACCTGTACCCTAAATGTTACCTATTCGCTAACCCTAAACCCAACCCTACACCTAAACATAACCCCTACCCTACACCTTTCCCTAACCTATACCCTAATCCTAACCCGTACACTAACAATAACCTGTGGCCTAACACGTACCCTGAACCTAACACTTTTCCGTATCCTCTCCATTACCCTAAATCTTACCGTTCGCTAAACATAGCCCTTTCCCTAAACATAACGCTAACACCAACCTTAAACCATACCCTAACCCTTACACTAATCTTACCCCGTACACCAAAATTAAGAAATGCCCTCACATGTACTTTGACACTAACACGTTTCCGTATCCTCCTGTGTACCGTAAACCTTACCTGTTCACTAACACTAACCCTAGGTCTAAGCCTAACACTATCCACAACCCTACACAAAATCCTAACCCGTACCCTAATCCTAATCCGTACAATAACACTAACCTGTGCCCTAACACCAAGCCTGACCCTAACTCTTTTCCATATGCTTACCTGCACCCTGAATATTACCTATTCGCTAACCCTAACCCTAACCCTAAACCTAACCCTAACCCCAATCCTGCACCTTACCCTAATCCGTACTGTAATCCTAACCCATACCCTAATACTAATCCGTGCCCTGACACATACATGGACCATAAAACTTTTCTGTAACCTCACCTGTACCCTAAACCTTACATTTCGCCAACACTAACCCTAGCCCTAAAGCTAAATCTAACTCCAACCCTACACCTTACCCTAACACGTACACTAATCTTAACCCGTACACTAACACTGACCCATTGCCGCAAATGTATTTTGAACCTAAAACATTTCCGTACCCTCCCCTGTAACCTAAACTTTACCCGGTCGCTAACCCTAACCCTGGCTCTAAATCTAACCCTAACGCCAACCCTACATCTTACCCTAACCCATACCCTAATCCTAAACCATACACTAACACAAACCAGTGCCCTGAAACGTACCCTGACCCTAACACTTTTCCATGGCCTCACCTGCACGCTAAACCTAATCGTTAGGTAACCCTAACTGTAGACTTAAACGTAACCCTAACACCAACCCTACACCCTATTCTAACCCGTGACCTATATTTAACCCCTACACTAACACTAACCCATGCCCTCACACGTACTTTGACACTAAAATGTCTCCATACACTCACATGTACCATAAGCCTTAACCGTTCACTAAACCTATACCTAACCCTAACGCCAACCCTACCCATTACCCTAACCCATACCCTAATCCTAACCATGCATTAACACTAACAGGTTTCCTAACACATAACCTGACCCAAACGCTTTTCCGTACCCTCAAATGTACCCTAAAACTTACCCGTTCACTAACCCTAAGCCTAGCCCTAACCCTAACCCTAACCCTAACCCTAACCCTAACCCTAACCCTAACACTTAAACTTACCCGTTAACTAACCGTAAGCCTAGCCCTAAACCTAAACCTAACCCCAACACCACACCTTACCCTAAACGGTACGCTAATCCTGACACGTACACTAACACTAACAGGTGTCCTAACACATACCCTGACTCTAAATGTTTTCGTACCCTCACCTGTACCCTAAACCTTACTGCTTCACTAACCGTAAACCTAGCCCTAAACATAACGCTAACACCAACCCTACACCATACCCTAACCCGTACACTAATCTTGACCCGTACACCAAAATTATGCAATGCCATCACAGGTACTTTGACACTAACACGTTTCCGTACACTCATGTACCATAAAACTTACCTGTTCGCTAACTCTAACCCTAGCCCTAAACTTAACCCTAACGCCAACCCTACACATTACCCTAACCCGTACCCTAATCCTAACCCATACACTAACACTACATGTGCCCTAACAGGTACCCTGACCGTAACAGTTTTCCGTACACTCACCCGTACCCTAAACCATACCGTTTGCTATCCTTAACCCTAGAACTAAACGTAAACCTAACCCCATCCCTAAAACTTCCCCTAACGCGTACCCAGTCCTAACCAGTACACTAACACTAATCTGTGCCTTAACACTTACCCTGACCCTAACACTTTTCCATACCCACACCTGAACCCTAAACCTTACCATTCACTAACCCTAACCCTAGGTCTAAACCTAACCCTAAACCCAACCCCAACCCTACACCTAACCCTAACATGTACCCTAATCCTAATCCTTAAACTAACACTAACCTGTGCCCTAACACGAACCGTGACCCTAACGCGTTTCCATACGCTCCCCTGTACTCTAATGTTACCTATTCGCTAACCCTCACACTAGCCCTAAACCTAAACCTAACCCCAACCCTAAACCTTACCCTAACCCATACCCTAATCATAACCCATACACTAACACTAACTCGTGCCCTAACACCTACCCTAACCCTACACCTACCCCTAACCCTAACACTAACGCTAACACTAACCCTAAACTTTACCATTTGTTAACCATAACCCAAGCCCCAAACCTAAACCTAACTACAACCCTACTCCTTACCCTAACACGTACACTAATCTTAACCCCTACACTAACACTAACTCAATACCGCACACGTACTTTGACAAGAAGACATTTCCGTATGCTCAGCTGTAACCTAAACCTTACCCGTTCACTAAACTTAACCCTACCCCTAACACTAACCATAACGCCAACCCTACCAATTACCCTAACCCGTACCCTAATCCTAACCTGTAAACCCACACTAACCCCAGCCCTAACACGTACCCTGACCCTAACACTTTTCCGTAACCTCACCTGTACCCTACACCTTACCGTTCGCTAACCCTAACCCTAGCTCTAAACCTAGACCAAACACCAACCGTACACTTTACCCTAACCCGTATGCTAATCCTAAGCCATACACTGACACTGACACGTGTCCTAACACACACACTAACCCTAACACTTTTCTGTACCATCACCTGTACCCTAAACCTGACATTTCGCTAACCCTAACCCTAGCCATAAAGCTAACCCTAAGCCCAACCGTAAACCTTACCCAAACCGTACCCTAATCCTAACCAGTATACTAATACTAAGCCATGTCCTGCCACGTTCCCTGAGCCTAACACTTTTCCATACCCTCACCTGTACCCTAAACCTTACCCATTCGCTAACCCTAACCCTAGCCCTAGCCCTAGCCCTAACCTTAATCCCAACCCTACCCATTACCCTAAACCGTACCCTAATCCTAACCCATACACTAACATTAAACCATGCCCTAACACGTACCCTGACCCTAACACTTTTCCGTATCCTCTCCTGTACCCTAAATCTTACCATTCGCTCACCCTAACCCTAGCCCTAAACATAACTCTAACACCAACCTCACAGTATACCCTAACCCGTACACTAAACTTAACCCGTACAAAAAAACTAACCCATGCCCTCACATGTACTTTGACAGTAACACGTTTCCGTATGCTCCCGTGTACCGTAAACCTTACCCATTCGCTAACCCTAACCCTAGCCCTGACCCTAACCATAACACCAACCCTACCCATTTACCTAACCTGTACCCTAATCCTTACCCGTACACTAACATTAATCCATGCCCTAAGACGTACCCTGACCCTAATACTTTTCCATACCCACTGCTGTACCCTAAATCTTACCATTCGCTAACCCTAACCCTATGTCTAAACCTAACCCTAACACCAACCCTACACCTAACCCTAGCACGTACCCTAATCCGAATCTGTACACTAACACTAACCTGTGCCCTAACATGAACCCTGACCCTAACTCGTTTCCATAAGCTCACCTGTACCCTAAATGTTACCTATTCGCTAACCCTAAACCCAACCCTACACCTAAACATAACCCCTACCCTACACCTTTCCCTAACCTATACCCTAATCCTAACCCGTACACTAACAATAACCTGTGGCCTAACATGTACCCTGAACCTAACACTTTTCCGTATCCTCTCCATTACCCTAAATCTTACCGTTTGCTAAACATAGCCCTTTCCCTAAACATAACGCTAACACCAACCTTAAACCATACCCTAACCCATACACTAATCTTACCCCGTACACCAAAATTAAGAAATGCCCTCACATGTACTTTGACACTAACACGTTTCCGTATCCTCCTGTGTACCGTAAACCTTACCTGTTCACTAACACTAACCCTAGGTCTAAGCCTAACACTATCCACAACCCTACACAAAATCCTAACCCGTACCCTAATCCTAATCCGTACAATAACACTAACCTGTGCCCTAACACCAAGCCTGACCCTAACTCGTTTCCATATGCTTACCTGCACCCTGAATATTACCTATTCGCTAACCCTAACCCTAACCCTAAACCTAACCCTAACCCCAATCCTGCACCTTACCCTAATCCGTACTGTAATCCTAATCCGTACCCTTATACTAATCCGTGCCCTGACACATACATGGACCATAAAACTTTTCTGTAACCTCACCTGTACCCTAAACCTTACATTTCGCCAACACTAACCCTAGCCCTAAAGCTAAATCTAACTCCAACCCTACACCTTACCCTAACACGTACACTAATCTTAACCCGTACACTAACACTGACCCATTGCCGCAAATGTATTTTGACCCTAAAACATTTCCGTACCCTCCCCTGTAACCTAAACTTTACCCGGTCGCTAACCCTAACCCTAGCTCTAAATCTAACCCTAACGCCAACCCTACATCTTACCCTAACCCATACCCTAATCCTAAACCATACACTAACACAAACCAGTGCCCTGAAACGTACCCTGACCCTAACACTTTTCCATGCCCTCACCTGCACGCTAAACCTAATCGTTAGGTAACCCTAACTGTAGACTTAAACGTAACCCTAACACCAACCCTACACCCTATTCTAACCCGTGACCTATATTTAACCCCTACACTAACACTAACCCATGCCCTCACACGTACTTTGACACTAAAATGTCTCCATACACTCACATGTACCATAAGCCTTAACCGTTCACTAAACCTATACCTAACCCTAACGCCAACCCTACCCATTACCCTAACCCATACCCTAATCCTAACCATGCATTAACACTAACAGTTTTCCTAACACATAACCTGACCCAAACGCTTTTCCGTACCCTCAAATGTACCCTAAAACTTACCCGTTCACTAACCCTAAGCCTAGCCCTAACCCTAACCCTAACCCTAACACTAACCCTAACCCTAACCCTAACCCTAAAACTTACCCGTTAACTAACCGTAAGCCTAGCCCTAAACCTAAACCTAACCCCAACACCACACCTTACCCTAAACGGTACGCTAATCCTGACACGTACACTAACACTAAGAGGTGTCCTAACACATACCCTGACTCTAAATGTTTTCGTACCCTCACCTGTACCCTAAACCTTACTGCTTCACTAACCGTAAACCTAGCCCTAAACATAACGCTAACACCAACCCTACACCATACCCTAACCCGTACACTAATCTTGACCCGTACACCAAAATTATGCAATGCCATCACAGGTACTTTGACACTAACACGTTTCCGTACACTCATGTACCATAAAACTTACCTGTTCACTAACTCTAACCCTAGCCCTAAACTTAACCCTAACGCCAACCCTACACATTACCCTAACCCGTACCCTAATCCTAACCCATACACTAACACTACATGTGCCCTAACAGGTACCCTGACCGTAAAAGTTTTCCGTACACTCACCCGTACCCTAAACCATACCGTTTGCTATCCTTAACCCTAGAACTAAACGTAAACCTAACCCCATCCCTAAAACTTCCCCTAACGCGTACCCAGTCCTAACCAGTACACTAACACTAATCTGTGCCTTAACACTTACCCTGACCCTAACACTTTTCCATACCCACACCTGAACCCTAAACCTTACCATTCACTAACCCTAACCCTAGGTCTAAACCTAACCCTAAACCCAACCCCAACCCTACACCTAACCCTAACATGTACCTTAATCCTAATCCTTAAACTAACACTAACCTGTGCCCTAACACGAACCGTGACCCTAACGCGTTTCCATACGCTCCCCTGTACTCTAATGTTACCTATTCGCTAACCCTCACACTAGCCCTAAACCTAAACCTAACCCCAACCCTAAACCTTACCCTAACCCATACCCTAATCATAACCCATACACTAACACTAACTCGTGCCCTAACACCTACCCTAACCCTACAACTACCCCTACCCCTAACCCTAACACTAACGCTAACACTAACCCTAAACTTTACCATTTGTTAACCATAACCCTAGCCCCAAACCTAAACCTAACTACAACCCTACTCCTTACCCTAACACGTACACTAATCTTAACCCCTACACTAACACTAACTCAATACCGCACACGTACTTTGACAATAAGACATTTCCGTATGCTCAGCTGTAACCTAAACCTTACCCGTTCACTAAACTTAACCCTACCCCTAACACTAACCATAACGGCAACCCTACCAATTACCCTAACCCGTACCCTAATCCTAACCTGTAAACCCACACTAACCCCAGCCCTAACACGTACCCTGACCCTAACACTTTTCCGTAACCTCACCTGTACCCTACACCTTACCGTTCGCTAACCCTAAACCTAGCCCTAAACCTAGACCAAACACCAACAGTACACCTTACCCTAACCCGTATGCTAATCCTAAGCCATACACTGACACTGACACGTGTCCTAACACACACACTAACCCTAACACTTTTCTGTACCATCACCTGTACCTAAACCGGACATTTCGCTAACCCTAACCCTAGCCATAAAGCTAACCCTAAGCCCAACCGTAAACCTTACCCAAACCGTACCCTAATCCTAACCAGTATACTAATACTAAGCCATGTCCTGACACGTTCCCTGAGCCTAACACTTTTCCATACCCTCACCTGTACCCTAAACCTTACCCATTCGCTAACCCTAACCCTAGCCCTAGCCCTAGCCCTAACCTTAATCCCAACCCTACCCGTTACCCTAAACCGTACCCTAATCCTAACCCATACACTAACATTAACCCATGCCCTAACAGGTACCCTGACCCTAACACTTTTCCGTATCCTCTCCTATACCATAAATCTTACCGTTCGCTAACCCTAACCCTAGCCCTAAACATAACTCTAACACCAACCTCACAGTATACCCTAACCCGTACACTAAATTTAACCCGTACAAAAAACTAACCCATGCCCTCACATGTACTTTGACAGTAACACGTTTCCGTATGCTCCCGTGTACCGTAAACCTTACCCATTCGCTAACCCTAACCCTAGCCCTAACCCTAACCATAACACCAGCCCTACCCATTTACCTAACCTGTACCCTAATCCTTACCCGTACACTAACATTAATACATGCCCTAAGACGTACCCTGACCCTAATACTTTTCCATACCCACTGCTGTACCCTAAATCTTACCATTCGCTAACCCTAACCCTATGTCTAAACCTAACCCAACCCCAACACTACACCTAACCCTAGCACGTACCCTAATCCGAATCCGTACACTAACACTAACCTGTGCCCTAACATGAACCCTGACCCTAACTCGTTTCCATAAGCTCACCTGTACCCTAAATGTTACCTATTCGCTAACCCTAACCCCAACCCTACACCTAAACATAACCCCTACCCTACACCTTTCCCTAACCTATACCCTAATCCTAACCCGTACACTAACAATAACCTGTGGCCTAACACGTACCCTGAACCTAACACTTTTCAGTATCCTCTCCATTACCCTAAATCTTACCATTCGCTAAACATAGCCCTTTCCCTAAACATAACGCTAACACCAACATTAAACCATACCCTAACCCATACACTAATCTTACCCCGTACACCAAAATTAAGAAATGCCCTCACATGTACTTTGACACTAACACGTTTCCGTATCCTCCTGTGTACCGTAAACCTTACCTGTTCGCTAACACTAACCCTAGGTCTAAGCCTAACACTATCCACAACCCTACACAAAATCCTAACCCGTACCCTAATCCTAATCCGTACAATAACACTAACCTGTGCCCTAACACCAAGCCTGACCCTAACTCGTTTCCATATGCTTACCTGCACCCTGAATATTACCTATTCGCTAACCCTAACCCTAACCCTAAACCTAACCCTAACCCCAATCCTGCACCTTACCCTAATCCGTACTGTAATCCTAACCCGTACCCTAATACTAATCCGTGCCCTGACACATACATGGACCATAACACTTTTCTGTAACCTCACCTGTACCCTAAACCTTACATTTCGCCAACACTAACCCTAGCCCTAAAGCTAAATCTAACTCCAACCCTACACCTTACCCTAACACGTACACTAATCTTAACCCGTACACTAACACTGACCCATTGCCGCAAATGTATTTTGACCCTAAAACATTTCCGTACCCTCCCCTGTAACCTAAACCTTACCCGGTCGCTAACCCTAAACCTAGCTCTCAATCTAACCCTAACACCAACCCTCCAGCTTACCCTAACCCATACCCTAATCCTAAACCATACACTAACACAAACCAGTGCCCTGAAACGTACCCCGACCCTAACACTTTTCCATGCCCTCACCTGCACGCTAAACCTAATCGTTAGGTAACCCTAACTGTAGACTTAAACGTAACCCTAACACCAACCCTACACCCTATTCTAACCCGTGACCTATATTTAACCCCTACACTAACACTAACCCATGCCCTCACACGTACTTTGACACTAAAATGTCTCCATACACTCACATGTACCATAAGCCTTAACCGTTCACTAAACCTATCCCTAACCCTAACACCAACCCTAACCATTACCCTAACCCATACCCTAATCCTAACCATGCATTAACACTAACAGGTTTCCTAACACATAACCTGACCCAAACGCTTTTCCGTACCGTCAACTGTACCCTAAAACTTACCCGTTCACTAACCCTAAGCCTAGCCCTAAACCTAACCCTAACCCTAACCCTAACCCTAACCCTAACCCTAAAACTTACCCGTTAACTAACCGTAAGCCTAGCCCTAAACCTAAACCTAACCCCAACACCACACCTTACCCTAAATGGTACGCTAATCCTGACATGTACACTAATACTAACAAGTGTCCTAACACATACCCTGACTCTAAATGTTTTCCGTACCCTCACCTGTATCCTAAACCTTACTGCTTCACTAACCGTAAACCTAGCCCTAAACATAACGCTAACACCAACCCTACACCATACCCTAACCCGTACACTAATCTTGACCCGTACACCAAAATTATGCAATGCCATCACAGGTACTTTGACACTAACACGTTTCCGTACACTCATGTACCATAAAACTTACCTGTTCGATAACTCTAACCCTAGCCCTAAACTTAAACCTAACGCCAACCCTACACATTACCCTAACCCGTACCCTAATCCTAACCCATACACTAACACTACATGTGCCCTAACAGGTACCCTGACCATAACAGTTTTCCATACACTCACCCGTACCCTAAACCATACCGTTTGCTATCCTTAACCCTAGACCTAAACGTAAACCTAACCCCATCCCTAAAACTTACCCTAATGCGTACCCAATCCTAACCAGTACACTAACACTAATCCGTGCCTTAACACTTACCCTGACCCTAACACTTTTCCATACCCACACCTGAACCCTAAACCTTACCATTCACTAACCCTAACCCTAGGTCTAAACCTAACCCTAAACCCAACCCCAACCCTACACCTAACCCTAACATGTACCCTAATCCTAATCCTTAAACTAACACTAACCTGTGCCCTAACACGAACCGTGACCCTAACGCGTTTCCATACGCTCCCCTGTACTCTAATGTTACCTATTCGCTAACCCTCACACTAGCCCTAAACCTAAACCTAACCCCAACCCTAAACCATACCCTAACCCATACCCTAATCATAACCCATACACTAACACTAACTCGTGCCCTAACACCTACCCTAACCCTACAGCTACCCCTAAACCTAAAACTAACGCTAACACTAACCCTAAACTTTACCATTTGTTAACCATAACCCTAGCCCCAAACCTAAACCTAACTACAACCCTACTCCTTACCCTAACACGTACACTAATCTTAACCCCTACACTAACACTAACTCAATACCGAACACGTACTTTGACAATAAGACATTTCCGTATGCTCAGCTGTAACCTAAACCTTACCCGTTCACTAAACTTAACCCTACCCCTAACACTAACCATAACGCCAACCCTACCAATTACCCTAACCCGTACCCTAATCCTAACCTGTAAACCCACACTAACCCCAGCCCTAACACGTACCTTGACCCTAACACTTTTTCGTAACCTCACCTGTACCCTACACCTTACCGTTCGCTAACCCTAACCCTAGCCCTAAACCTAGACCAAACCCCAACCGTACACCTTACCCTAACCCGTATGCTAATCCTAAGCCATACACTGACACTGACACGTGTCCTAACACACACACTAACCCTAACACTTTTCTGTACCATCACCTGTACCCTAAACCTGACATTTCGCTAACCCTAACCCTAGCCATAAAGCTAACCCTAACCCCAACCGTAAACCTTACCCAAACCGTACCCTAATCCTAACCAGTCTACTAATACTAAGCCATGTCCTGACACGTTCCCTGAACCTAACACTTTTCCATACCCTCACCTGTACCCTAAACCTTACCCATTCGCTAACCCTAACCCTAGCCCTAGCCCTAGCCCTAACCTTAATCCCAACCCTACCCGTTACCCTAAACCGTACCCTAATCCTAACCCATACACTAACATTAACCCATGCCCTAACACGTACCCTGACCCTAACACTTTTCCGTATCCTCTCCTGTACCCTAAATCTTACCATTCGCTTACCCTAACCCTAGCCCTAAACATAACTCGAACACCAACCTCACAGTATACCCTAACCCGTACACTAAACTTAACCCGTACAAAAAAACTAACCCATGCCCTCACATGTACTTTGACAGTAACACGTTTCCGTACGCTCCCGTGTACCGTAAACCTTACCCATTCGCTAACCCTAACCCTAGCCCTAACCCTAACCATAACACCAACCCTACCCATTTACCTAACCTGTACCCTAATCCTTACCCGTACACTAACATTAATCCATGCCCTAAGACGTACCCTGACCCTAATACTTTTCCATACCCACTGCTGTACCCTAAATCTTACCATTCGCTAACCCTAACCCTATGTCTAAACCTAACCCTAACACCAACCCTACACCTAACCCTAGCACGTACCCTAATCCGAATCCGTACACTAACACTAACCTGTGCCCTAACATGAACCCTGACCCTAACTCGTTTCCATAAGATCACCTGTACCCTAAATGTTACCTATTCGCTAACCCTAAACCCAACCCTACACCTAAACATAACCCCTACCCTACACCTTTCCCTAACCTATACCCTAATCCTAACCCGTACACTAACAATAACCTGTGGCCTAACACGTACCCTGAACCTAACACTTTTCCGTATCCTCTCCATTACCCTAAATCTTACCGTTCGCTAAACATAGCCCTTTCCCTAAACATAACGCTAACACCAACATTAAACCATACCCTAACCCATACACTAATCTTACCCTGTACACCAAAATTAAGAAATGCCCTCACATGTACTTTGACACTAACACGTTTCCGTATCCTCCTGTGTACCGTAAACCTTACCTGTTCACTAACACTAACCCTTGGTCTAAGCCTAACACTATCCACAACCCTACACAAAATCCTAACCCGTACCCTAATCCTAATCCGTACAATAACACTAACCTGTGCCCTAACATCAAGCCTGACCGTAACTCGTTTCCATATGCTTACCTGCACCCTGAATATTACCTATTCGCTAACCCTAACCCTAACCCTAAACCTAACCCTAACCCCAATCCTGCACCTTACCCTAATCCGTACTGTAATCCTAACCCGTACCCTAATACTAATCCGTGCCCTGACACATACATGGACCATAAAACTTTTCTGTAACCTCACCTGTACCCTAAACCTTACATTTCGCCAACACTAACCCTAGCCCTAAAGCTAAATCTAACTCCAACCCTACACCTTACCCTAACACTTACACTAATCTTAACCCGTACACTAACACTGACCCATTGCCGCAAATGTATTTTGACCCTAAAACATTTCCGTACCCTCCCCTGTAACCTAAACCTTACCCGGTCGCTAACCCTAACCCTAGCTCTGAATCTAACCCTAACGCCAACCCTACATCTTACCCTAACCCATACCCTAATCCTAAACCATACACTAACACAAACCAGTGCCCTGAAACGTACCCTGACCCTAACACTTTTCCATGCCCTCACCTGCACGCTAAACCTAATCGTTAGGTAACCCTAACTGTAGACTTAAACGTAACTCTAACACCAACCCTACACCCTATTCTAACCCGTGACCTATATTTAACCCCTACACTAACACTAACCCATGCCCTCACACGTACTTTGACACTAAAATGTCTCCATACACTCACATGTACCATAAGCCTTAACCGTTCACTAAACCTATCCCTAACCCTAACGCCAACCCTACCCATTACCCTAACCCATACCCTAATCCTAACCATGCATTAACACTAACAGGTTTCCTAACACATAACCTGACCCAAACGCTTTTCCGTACCCTCAAATGTACCCTAAAACTTACCCGTTCACTAACCCTAAGCCTAGCCCTAACCCTAACCCTAACCCTAACCCTAACCCTAACCCTAACCCTAACCCTAAAACTTACCCGTTAACTAACCGTAAGCCTAGCCCTAAACCTAAACCTAACCCCAACACCACACCTTACCCTAAACGGTACGCTAATCCTGACACGTACACTAACACTAACAGGTGTCCTAACACATACCCTGACTCTAAATGTTTTCGTACCCTCACCTGTACCCTAAACCTTACTGCTTCACTAACCGTAAACCTAGCCCTAAACATAACGCTAACACCAACCCTACACCATACCCTAACCCGTACACTAATCTTGACCCGTACACCAAAATTATGCAATGCCATCACAGGTACTTTGACACTAACACGTTTCCGTACACTCATGAACCATAAAACTTACCTGTTCGCTAACTCTAACCCTAGCCCTAAACTTAACCCTAACGCCAACCCTACACATTACCCTAACCCGTACCCTAATCCTAACCCATACACTAACACTACATGTGCCCTAACAGGTACCCTGACCGTAACAGTTTTCCGTACACTCACCCGTACCCTAAACCATACCGTTTGCTATCCTTAACCCTAGAACTAAACGTAAACCTAACCCCATCCCTAAAACTTCCCATAACGCGTACCCAGTCGTAACCAGTACACTAACACTAATCTGTGCCTTAACATTTACCCTGACCCTAACACTTTTCCATACCCACACCTGAACCCTAAACCTTACCATTCACTAACCCTAACCCTAGGTCTAAACCTAACCCTAAACCCAACCCCAACCCTACACCTAACCCTAACATGTACCCTAATCCTAATCCTTAAACTAACACTAACCTGTGCCCTAACACGAACCGTGACCCTAACGCGTTTCCATACGCTCCCCTGTACTCTAATGTTACCTATTCGCTAACCCTCACACTAGCCCTAAACCTAAACCTAACCCCAACCCTAAACCTTACCCTAACCCATACCCTAATCATAACCCATACACTAACACTAACTCGTGCCCTAACACCTACCCTAACCCTACAGCTACCCCTAACCCTAACACTAACGCTAACACTAACCCTAAACTTTACCATTTGTTAACCATAACCCTAGCCCCAAACCTAAACCTAACTACAACCCTACTCCTTACCCTAACACGTACACTAATCTTAACCCCTACACTAACACTAACTCAATACCGCACACGTACTTTGACAATAAGACATTTCCGTATGCTCAGCTGTAACCTAAACCTTACCCGTTCACTAAACTTAACCCTACCCCTAACACTAACCATAACGCCAACCCTACCAATTACCCTAACCCGTACCCTAATCCTAACCTGTAAACCCACACTAACCCCAGCCCTAACACGTACCCTGACCCTAACACTTTTCCGTAACCTCACCTGTACCCTACACCTTACCATTCGCTAACCCTAAACCTAGCCCTAAACCTAGACCAAACCCCAACCGTACACCTTACCCTAACCCGTATGCTAATCCTAAGCCATACACTGACACTGACACGTGTCCTAACACACACACTAACACTAACACTTTTCTGTACCATCACCTGTACCCTAAACCTGACATTTCGCTAACCCTAACCCCAACCGTAAACCTTACCCAAACCGTACCCTAATCCTAACCAGTATACTAATACTAAGCCATGTCCTGACACGTTCCCTGAGCCTAACACTTTTCCATACCCTCACCTGTACGCTAAACCTTACCCATTCGCTAACCCTAACCCTAGCCCTAGCCCTAGCCCTAACCTTAATCCCAACCCTACCCGTTACCCTAAACCGTACCCTAATCCTAACCCATACACTAACATTAACCCATGCCCTAACATGTACCCTGACCCTAACACTTTTCCGTATCCTCTCCTATACCATAAATCTTACCGTTCGCTAACCCTAACCCTAGCCCTAAACATAACTCTAACACCAACCTCACAGTATACCCTAACCCGTACACTAAATTTAACCCGTACAAAAAACTAACCCATGCCCTCACATGTACTTTGACAGTAACACGTTTCCGTACGCTCCCGTGTACCGTAAACCTTACCCATTCGCTAACCCTAACCCTAGCCCTAACCCTAACCATAACACCAGCCCTACCCATTTACCTAACCTGTACCCTAATCCTTACCCGTACACTAACATTAATACATGCCCTACGACGTACCCTGACCCTAATACTTTTCCATACCCACTGCTGTACCCTAAATCTTACCATTTGCTAACCCTAACCCTATGTCTAAACCTAACCCTAACCCCAACCCTACACCTAACCCTAGCACGTACCCTAATCCGAATCCGTACACTAACACTAACCTGTGCCCTAACATGAACCCTGACCCTAACTCGTTTCCATAAGCTCACCTGTACCCTAAATGTTACCTATTCGCTAACCCTAACCCCAACCCTACACCTAAACATAACCCCTACCCTACACCTTTCCCTAACCTATACCCTAATCCTAACCCGTACACTAACAATAACTTGTGGCCTAACACGTACCCTGAACCTAACACTTTTCCGTATCCTCTCCATTACCCTAAATCTTACCGTTCGCTAAACATAGCCCTTTCCCTAAACATAACGCTAACACCAACCTTAAACCATACCCTAACCCATACACTAATCTTACCCCGTACACCAAAATTAAGAAATGCCCTCACATGTACGTTGACACTAACACGTTTCTGTATCCTCTTGTGTACCCTAAACCTTACCTGTTCGCTAACACTAACCCTAGGTCTAAGCCTAACACTATCCACAACCCTACACAAAATCCTAACCCGTACCCTAATCCTAATCCGTACAATAACACTAACCTGTGCCCTAACACCAAGCCTGACCCTAACTCGTTTCCATATGCTTACCTGCACCCTGAATATTACCTATTCGCTAACCCTAACCCTAACCCTAAACCTAACCCTAACCCCAATCCTGCACCTTACCCTAATCCGTACTGTAATCCTAACCCGTACCCTAATACTAATCCGTGCCCTGACACATACATGGACCATAACACTTTTCTGTAACCTCACCTGTACCCTAAACCTTACATTTCGCCAACACTAACCCTAGCCCTAAAGCTAAATCTAACTCCAACCCTACACCTTACCCTAACACGTACACTAATCTTAACCCGTACACTAACACTGACCCATTGCCGCAAATGTATTTTGACCCTAAAACATTTCCGTACCCTCCCCTGTAACCTAAACCTTACCCGGTCGCTAACCCTAAACCTAGCTCTCAATCTAACCCTAACACCAACCCTCCAGCTTACCCTAACCCATACCCTAATCCTAAACCATACACTAACACAAACCAGTGCCCTGAAACGTACCCCGACCCTAACACTTTTCCATGCCCTCACCTGCACGCTAAACCTAATCGTTAGGTAACCCTAACTGTAGACTTAAACGTAACCCTAACACCAACCCTACACCCTATTCTAACCCGTGACCTATATTTAACCCCTACACTAACACTAACCCATGCCCTCACACGTACTTTGACACTAAAATGTCTCCATACACTCACATGTACCATAAGCCTTAACCGTTCACTAAACCTATCCCTAACCCTAACGCCAACCCTACCCATTACCCTAACCCATACCCTAATCCTAACCATGCATTAACACTAACAGGTTTCCTAACACATAACCTGACCCAAACGCTTTTCCGTACCCTCAAATGTACCCTAAAACTTACCCGTTCACTAACCCTAAGCCTAGCCCTAACCCTAACCCTAACCCTAACCCTAACCCTAACCCTAACCCTAACCCTAAAACTTACCCGTTAACTAACCGTAAGCCTAGCCCTAAACCTAAACCTAACCCCAACACCACACCTTACCCTAAACGGTACGCTAATCCTGACACGTACACTAACACTAACAGGTGTCCTAACACATACCCTGACTCTAAATGTTTTCGTACCCTCACCTGTACCCTAAACCTTACTGCTTCACTAACCGTAAACCTAGCCCTAAACATAACGCTAACACCAACCCTACACCATACCCTAACCCGTACACTAATCTTGACCCGTACACCAAAATTATGCAATGCCATCACAGGTACTTTGACACTAACACGTTTCCGTACACCCATGAACCATAAAACTTACCTGTTCGCTAACTCTAACCCTAGCCCTAAACTTAACCCTAACGCCAACCCTACACATTACCCTAACCCGTACCCTAATCCTAACCCATACACTAACACTACATGTGCCCTAACAGGTACCCTGACCGTAACAGTTTTCCGTACACTCACCCGTACCCTAAACCATACCGTTTGCTATCCTTAACCCTAGACCTAAACGTAAACCTAACCCCATCCCTAAAACTTCCCCTAACGCGTACCCAGTCGTAACCAGTACACTAACACTAATCTGTGCCTTAACATTTACCCTGACCCTAACACTTTTCCATACCCACACCTGAACCCTAAACCTTACCATTCACTAACCCTAACCCTAGGTCTAAACCTAACCCTAAACCCAACCCCAACCCTACACCTAACCCTAACATGTACCCTAATCCTAATCCTTAAACTAACACTAACCTGTGCCCTAACACGAACCGTGACCCTAACGCGTTTCCATACGCTCCCCTGTACTCTAATGTTACCTATTCGCTAACCCTCACACTAGCCCTAAACCTAAACCTAACCCCAACCCTAAACCTTACCCTAACCCATACCCTAATCATAACCCATACACTAACACTAACTCGTGCCCTAACACCTACCCTAACCCTACAGCTACCCCTAACCCTAACACTAACGCTAACACTAACCCTAAACTTTACCATTTGTTAACCATAACCCTAGCCCCAAACCTAAACCTAACTACAACCCTACTCCTTACCCTATCACGTACACTAATCTTAACCCCTACACTAACACTAACTCAATACCGCACACGTACTTTGACAATAAGACATTTCCGTATGCTCAGCTGTAACCTAAACCTTACCCGTTCACTAAACTTAACCCTACCCCTAACACTAACCATAACGCCAACCCTACCAATTACCCTAACCCGTACCCTAATCCTAACCTGTAAACCCACACTAACCCCAGCCCTAACACGTACCTTGACCCTAACACTTTTCCGTAACCTCACCTGTACCCTACACCTTACCGTTCGGTAACCCTAACCCTAGCCCTAAACCTAGACCAAACCCCAACCGTACACCTTACCCTAACCCGTATGCTAATCCTAAGCCATACACTGACACTGACACGTGTCCTAACACACACACTAACCCTAACACTTTTCTGTACCATCACCTGTACCCTAAACCTGACATTTCGCTAACCCTAACCCTAGCCATAAAGCTAACCCTAACCCCAACCGTAAACCTTACCCAAACCGTACCCTAATCCTAACCAGTCTACTAATACTAAGCCATGTCCTGACACGTTCCCTGAGCCTAACACTTTTCCATACCCTCACCTGTACCCTAAACCTTACCCATTCGCTAACCCTAACCCTAGCCCTAGCCCTAGCCCTAACCTTAATCCCAACCCTACCCGTTACCCTAAACCGTACACTAATCCTAACCCATACACTAACATTAACCCATGCCCTAACATGAACCCTGACCCTAACACTTTTCCGTATCCTCTCCTGTACCCTAAATCTTACCGTTCGCTTACCCTAACCCTAGCCCTAAACATAACTCGAACACCAACCTCACAGTATACCCTAACCCGTACACTAAACTTAACCCGTACAAAAAAACTAACCCATGCCCTCACATGTACTTTGACAGTAACACGTTTCCGTACGCTCCCGTGTACCGTAAACCTTACCCATTCGCTAACCCTAACCCTAGCCCTAACCCTAACCATAACACCAACCCTACCCATTTACCTAACCTGTACCCTAATCCTTACCCGTACACTAACATTAATCCATGCCCTAAGACGTACCCTGACCCTAATACTTTTCCATACCCACTGCTGTACCCTAAATCTTACCATTCGCTAACCCTAACCCTATGTCTAAACCTAACCCTAACACCAACCCTACACCTAACCCTAGCACGTACCCTAATCCGAATCCGTACACTAACACTAACCTGTGCCCTAACATGAACCCTGACCCTAACTCGTTTCCATAAGATCACCTGTACCCTAAATGTTACCTATTCGCTAACCCTAAACCCAACCCTACACCTAAACATAACCCCTACCCTACACCTTTCCCTAACCTATACCCTAATCCTAACCCGTACACTAACAATAACCTGTGGCCTAACACGTACCCTGAACCTAACACTTTTCCGTATCCTCTCCATTACCCTAAATCTTACCGTTCGCTAAACATAGCCCTTTCCCTAAACATAACGCTAACACCAACATTAAACCATACCCTAACCCATACACTAATCTTACCCTGTACACCAAAATTAAGAAATGCCCTCACATGTACTTTGACACTAACACGTTTCCGTATCCTCCTGTGTACCGTAAACCTTACCTGTTCACTAACACTAACCCTTGGTCTAAGCCTAACACTATCCACAACCCTACACAAAATCCTAACCCGTACCCTAATCCTAATCCGTACAATAACACTAACCTGTGCCCTAACATCAAGCCTGACCGTAACTCGTTTCCATATGCTTACCTGCACCCTGAATATTACCTATTCGCTAACCCTAACCCTAACCCTAAACCTAACCCTAACCCCAATCCTGCACCTTACCCTAATCCGTACTGTAATCCTAACCCGTACCCTAATACTAATCCGTGCCCTGACACATACATGGACCATAAAACTTTTCTGTAACCTCACCTGTACCCTAAACCTTACATTTCGCCAACACTAACCCTAGCCCTAAAGCTAAATCTAACTCCAACCCTACACCTTACCCTAACACGTACACTAATCTTAACCCGTACACTAACACTGACCCATTGCCGCAAATGTATTTTGACCCTAAAACATTTCCGTACCCTCCCCTGTAACCTAAACCTTACCCGGTCGCTAACCCTAACCCTAGCTCTGAATCTAACCCTAACGCCAACCCTACATCTTACCCTAACCCATACCCTAATCCTAAACCATACACTAACACAAACCAGTGCCCTGAAACGTACCCTGACCCTAACACTTTTCCATGCCCTCACCTGCACGCTAAACCTAATCGTTAGGTAACCCTAACTGTAGACTTAAACGTAACTCTAACACCAACCCTACACCCTATTCTAACCCGTGACCTATATTTAACCCCTACACTAACACTAACCCATGCCCTCACACGTACTTTGACACTAAAATGTCTCCATACACTCACATGTACCATAAGCCTTAACCGTTCACTAAACCTATCCCTAACCCTAACGCCAACCCTACCCATTACCCTAACCCATACCCTAATCCTAACCATGCATTAACACTAACAGGTTTCCTAACACATAACCTGACCCAAACGCTTTTCCGTACCCTCAAATGTACCCTAAAACTTACCCGTTCACTAACCCTAAGCCTAGCCCTAACCCTAACCCTAACCCTAACCCTAACCCTAACCCTAACCCTAACCCTAAAACTTACCCGTTAACTAACCGTAAGCCTAGCCCTAAACCTAAACCTAACCCCAACACCACACCTTACCCTAAACGGTACGCTAATCCTGACACGTACACTAACACTAACAGGTGTCCTAACACATACCCTGACTCTAAATGTTTTCGTACCCTCACCTGTACCCTAAACCTTACTGCTTCACTAACCGTAAACCTAGCCCTAAACATAACGCTAACACCAACCCTACACCATACCCTAACCCGTACACTAATCTTGACCCGTACACCAAAATTATGCAATGCCATCACAGGTACTTTGACACTAACACGTTTCCGTACACTCATGAACCATAAAACTTACCTGTTCGCTAACTCTAACCCTAGCCCTAAACTTAACCCTAACGCCAACCCTACACATTACCCTAACCCGTACCCTAATCCTAACCCATACACTAACACTACATGTGCCCTAACAGGTACCCTGACCGTAACAGTTTTCCGTACACTCACCCGTACCCTAAACCATACCGTTTGCTATCCTTAACCCTAGAACTAAACGTAAACCTAACCCCATCCCTAAAACTTCCCCTAACGCGTACCCAGTCGTAACCAGTACACTAACACTAATCTGTGCCTTAACATTTACCCTGACCCTAACACTTTTCCATACCCACACCTGAACCCTAAACCTTACCATTCACTAACCCTAACCCTAGGTCTAAACCTAACCCTAAACCCAACCCCAACCCTACACCTAACCCTAACATGTACCCTAATCCTAATCCTTAAACTAACACTAACCTGTGCCCTAACACGAACCGTGACCCTAACGCGTTTCCATACGCTCCCCTGTACTCTAATGTTACCTATTCGCTAACCCTCACACTAGCCCTAAACCTAAACCTAACCCCAACCCTAAACCTTACCCTAACCCATACCCTAATCATAACCCATACACTAACACTAACTCGTGCCCTAACACCTACCCTAACCCTACAGCTACCCCTAACCCTAACACTAACGCTAACACTAACCCTAAACTTTACCATTTGTTAACCATAACCCTAGCCCCAAACCTAAACCTAACTACAACCCTACTCCTTACCCTAACACGTACACTAATCTTAACCCCTACACTAACACTAACTCAATACCGCACACGTACTTTGACAATAAGACATTTCCGTATGCTCAGCTGTAACCTAAACCTTACCCGTTCACTAAACTTAACCCTACCCCTAACACTAACCATAACGCCAACCCTACCAATTACCCTAACCCGTACCCTAATCCTAACCTGTAAACCCACACTAACCCCAGCCCTAACACGTACCCTGACCCTAACACTTTTCCGTAACCTCACCTGTACCCTACACCTTACCATTCGCTAACCCTAAACCTAGCCCTAAACCTAGACCAAACCCCAACCGTACACCTTACCCTAACCCGTATGCTAATCCTAAGCCATACACTGACACTGACACGTGTCCTAACACACACACTAACACTAACACTTTTCTGTACCATCACCTGTACCCTAAACCTGACATTTCGCTAACCCTAACCCCAACCGTAAACCTTACCCAAACCGTACCCTAATCCTAACCAGTATACTAATACTAAGCCATGTCCTGACACGTTCCCTGAGCCTAACACTTTTCCATACCCTCACCTGTACGCTAAACCTTACCCATTCGCTAACCCTAACCCTAGCCCTAGCCCTAGCCCTAACCTTAATCCCAACCCTACCCGTTACCCTAAACCGTACCCTAATCCTAACCCATACACTAACATTAACCCATGCCCTAACATGTACCCTGACCCTAACACTTTTCCGTATCCTCTCCTATACCATAAATCTTACCGTTCGCTAACCCTAACCCTAGCCCTAAACATAACTCTAACACCAACCTCACAGTATACCCTAACCCGTACACTAAATTTAACCCGTACAAAAAACTAACCCATGCCCTCACATGTACTTTGACAGTAACACGTTTCCGTACGCTCCCGTGTACCGTAAACCTTACCCATTCGCTAACCCTAACCCTAGCCCTAACCCTAACCATAACACCAGCCCTACCCATTTACCTAACCTGTACCCTAATCCTTACCCGTACACTAACATTAATACATGCCCTACGACGTACCCTGACCCTAATACTTTTCCATACCCACTGCTGTACCCTAAATCTTACCATTTGCTAACCCTAACCCTATGTCTAAACCTAACCCTAACCCCAACCCTACACCTAACCCTAGCACGTACCCTAATCCGAATCCGTACACTAACACTAACCTGTGCCCTAACATGAACCCTGACCCTAACTCGTTTCCATAAGCTCACCTGTACCCTAAATGTTACCTATTCGCTAACCCTAACCCCAACCCTACACCTAAACATAACCCCTACCCTACACCTTTCCCTAACCTATACCCTAATCCTAACCCGTACACTAACAATAACTTGTGGCCTAACACGTACCCTGAACCTAACACTTTTCCGTATCCTCTCCATTACCCTAAATCTTACCGTTCGCTAAACATAGCCCTTTCCCTAAACATAACGCTAACACCAACCTTAAACCATACCCTAACCCATACACTAATCTTACCCCGTACACCAAAATTAAGAAATGCCCTCACATGTACGTTGACACTAACACGTTTCTGTATCCTCTTGTGTACCCTAAACCTTACCTGTTCGCTAACACTAACCCTAGGTCTAAGCCTAACACTATCCACAACCCTACACAAAATCCTAACCCGTACCCTAATCCTAATCTGTACAATAACACTAACCTGTGCCCTAACACCAAGCCTGACCCTAACTCGTTTCCATATGCTTACCTGCACCCTGAATATTACCTATTCGCTAACCCTAACCCTAACCCTAAACCTAACCCTAACCCCAATCCTGCACCTTACCCTAATCCGTACTGTAATCCTAACCCGTACCCTAATACTAATCCGTGCCCTGACACATACATGGACCATAACACTTTTCTGTAACCTCACCTGTACCCTAAACCTTACATTTCGCCAACACTAACCCTAGCCCTAAAGCTAAATCTAACTCCAACCCTACACCTTACCCTAACACGTACACTAATCTTAACCCGTACACTAACACTGACCCATTGCCGCAAATGTATTTTGACCCTAAAACATTTCCGTACCCTCCCCTGTAACCTAAACCTTACCCGGTCGCTAACCCTAAACCTAGCTCTCAATCTAACCCTAACACCAACCCTCCAGCTTACCCTAACCCATACCCTAATCCTAAACCATACACTAACACAAACCAGTGCCCTGAAACGTACCCCGACCCTAACACTTTTCCATGCCCTCACCTGCACGCTAAACCTAATCGTTAGGTAACCCTAACTGTAGACTTAAACGTAACCCTAACACCAACCCTACACCCTATTCTAACCCGTGACCTATATTTAACCCCTACACTAACACTAACCCATGCCCTCACACGTACTTTGACACTAAAATGTCTCCATACACTCACATGTACCATAAGCCTTAACCGTTCACTAAACCTATCCCTAACCCTAACGCCAACCCTACCCATTACCCTAACCCATACCCTAATCCTAACCATGCATTAACACTAACAGGTTTCCTAACACATAACCTGACCCAAACGCTTTTCCGTACCCTCAAATGTACCCTAAAACTTACCCGTTCACTAACCCTAAGCCTAGCCCTAACCCTAACCCTAACCCTAACCCTAACCCTAACCCTAACCCTAACCCTAAAACTTACCCGTTAACTAACCGTAAGCCTAGCCCTAAACCTAAACCTAACCCCAACACCACACCTTACCCTAAACGGTACGCTAATCCTGACACGTACACTAACACTAACAGGTGTCCTAACACATACCCTGACTCTAAATGTTTTCGTACCCTCACCTGTACCCTAAACCTTACTGCTTCACTAACCGTAAACCTAGCCCTAAACATAACGCTAACACCAACCCTACACCATACCCTAACCCGTACACTAATCTTGACCCGTACACCAAAATTATGCAATGCCATCACAGGTACTTTGACACTAACACGTTTCCGTACACCCATGAACCATAAAACTTACCTGTTCGCTAACTCTAACCCTAGCCCTAAACTTAACCCTAACGCCAACCCTACACATTACCCTAACCCGTACCCTAATCCTAACCCATACACTAACACTACATGTGCCCTAACAGGTACCCTGACCGTAACAGTTTTCCGTACACTCACCCGTACCCTAAACCATACCGTTTGCTATCCTTAACCCTAGACCTAAACGTAAACCTAACCCCATCCCTAAAACTTCCCCTAACGCGTACCCAGTCGTAACCAGTACACTAACACTAATCTGTGCCTTAACATTTACCCTGACCCTAACACTTTTCCATACCCACACCTGAACCCTAAACCTTACCATTCACTAACCCTAACCCTAGGTCTAAACCTAACCCTAAACCCAACCCCAACCCTACACCTAACCCTAACATGTACCCTAATCCTAATCCTTAAACTAACACTAACCTGTGCCCTAACACGAACCGTGACCCTAACGCGTTTCCATACGCTCCCCTGTACTCTAATGTTACCTATTCGCTAACCCTCACACTAGCCCTAAACCTAAACCTAACCCCAACCCTAAACCTTACCCTAACCCATACCCTAATCATAACCCATACACTAACACTAACTCGTGCCCTAACACCTACCCTAACCCTACAGCTACCCCTAACCCTAACACTAACGCTAACACTAACCCTAAACTTTACCATTTGTTAACCATAACCCTAGCCCCAAACCTAAACCTAACTACAACCCTACTCCTTACCCTATCACGTACACTAATCTTAACCCCTACACTAACACTAACTCAATACCGCACACGTACTTTGACAATAAGACATTTCCGTATGCTCAGCTGTAACCTAAACCTTACCCGTTCACTAAACTTAACCCTACCCCTAACACTAACCATAACGCCAACCCTACCAATTACCCTAACCCGTACCCTAATCCTAACCTGTAAACCCACACTAACCCCAGCCCTAACACGTACCTTGACCCTAACACTTTTCCGTAACCTCACCTGTACCCTACACCTTACCGTTCGGTAACCCTAACCCTAGCCCTAAACCTAGACCAAACCCCAACCGTACACCTTACCCTAACCCGTATGCTAATCCTAAGCCATACACTGACACTGACACGTGTCCTAACACACACACTAACCCTAACACTTTTCTGTACCATCACCTGTACCCTAAACCTGACATTTCGCTAACCCTAACCCTAGCCATAAAGCTAACCCTAACCCCAACCGTAAACCTTACCCAAACCGTACCCTAATCCTAACCAGTCTACTAATACTAAGCCATGTCCTGACACGTTCCCTGAGCCTAACACTTTTCCATACCCTCACCTGTACCCTAAACCTTACCCATTCGCTAACCCTAACCCTAGCCCTAGCCCTAGCCCTAACCTTAATCCCAACCCTACCCGTTACCCTAAACCGTACACTAATCCTAACCCATACACTAACATTAACCCATGCCCTAACATGAACCCTGACCCTAACACTTTTCCGTATCCTCTCCTATACCATAAATCTTACCGTTCGCTAACCCTAACCCTAGCCCTAAACATAACTCTAACACCAAACTCACAGTATACCCTAACCCGTACACTAAATTTAACCTGTACAAAAAACTAACCCATGCCCTCACATGTACTTTGACAGTAACACGTTTCCGTACGCTCCCGTGTACCGTAAACCTTACCCATTCGCTAACCCTAACCCTAGCCCTAACCCTAACCATAACACCAACCCTACCCATTTACCTAACCTGTACCCTAATCCTTACCCGTACACTAACATTAATCCATGCCCTAAGACGTACCCTGACCCTAATACTTTTCCATACCCACTGCTGTACCCTAAATCTTACCATTCGCTAACCCTAACCCTATGTCTAAACCTAACCCTAACACCAACCCTACACCTAACCCTAGCACGTACCCTAATCCGAATCCGTACACTAACACTAACCTGTGCCCTAACATGAACCCTGACCCTAACTCGTTTCCATAAGCTCACCTGTACCCTAAATGTTACCTATTCGCTAACCCTAAACCCAACCCTACACCTAAACATAACCCCTACCCTACACCTTTCCCTAACCTATACCCTAATCCTAACCCGTACACTAACAATAACCTGTGGCCTAACACGTACCCTGAACCTAACACTTTTCCGTATCCTCTCCATTACCCTAAATCTTACCGTTCACTAAACATAGCCCTTTCCCTAAACATAACGCTAACACCAACATTAAACCATACCCTAACCCATACACTAATCTTACCCTGTACACCAAAATTAAGAAATGCCCTCACATGTACTTTGACACTAACACGTTTCCGTATCCTCCTGTGTACCGTAAACCTTACCTGTTCACTAACACTAACCCTAGGTCTAAGCCTAACACTATCCACAACCCTACACAAAATCCTAACCCGTACCCTAATCCTAATCCGTACAATAACACTAACCTGTGCCCTAACATCAAGCCTGACCGTAACTCGTTTCCATATGCTTACCTGCACCCTGAATATTACCTATTCGCTAACCCTAACCCTAACCCTAAACCTAACCCTAACCCCAATCCTGCACCTTACCCTAATCCGTACTGAAATCCTAACCCGTACCCTAATACTAATCCATGCCCTGACACATACATGGACCATAAAACTTTTCTGTAACATCACCTGTACCCTAAACCTTACATTTCGCCAACACTAACCCTAGCCCTAAAGCTAAATCTAACTCCAACCCTACACCTTACCCTAACACTTACACTAATCTTACCCCGTACACTAACACTGACCCATTGCCGCAAATGTATTTTGACCCTAAAACATTTCCGTACCCTCCCCTGTAACCTAAACCTTACCCGGTCGCTAACCCTAACCCTAGCTCTAAATCTAACCCTAACGCCAACCCTACATCTTACCCTAACCCATACCCTAATCCTAAACCATACACTAACACAAACCAGTGCCCTGAAACGTACCCTGACCCTAACACTTTTCCATGCCCTCACCTGCACGCTAAACCTAATCGTTAGGTAACCCTAACTGTAGACTTAAACGTAACCCTAACACCAACCCTACACCCTATTCTAACCCGTGACCTATATTTAACCCCTACACTAACACTAACCCATGCCCTCACACGTACTTTGACACTAAAATGTCTCCATACACTCACATGTACCATAAGCCTTAACCGTTCACTAAACCTATCCCTAACCCTAACGCCAACCCTACCCATTACCCTAACCCATACCGTAATCCTAACCATGCATTAACACTAACAGGTTTCCTAACACATAACCTGACCCAAACGCTTTTCCGTACCCTCAAATGTACCCTAAAACTTACCCGTTCACTAACCCTAAGCCTAGCCCTAACCCTAACCCTAACCCTAACCCTAACCCTAACCCTAACCCTAACACTAAAACTTACCCGTTAACTAACCGTAAGCCTAGCCCTAAACCTAAACCTAACCCCAACACCACACCTTACCCTAAACGGTACGCTAATCCTGACACGTACACTAACACTAACAGGTGTCCTAACACATACCCTGACTCTAAATGTTTTCGTACCCTCACCTGTACCCTAAACCTTACTGCTTCACTAACCGTAAACCTAGCCCTAAACATAACGCTAACACCAACCCTACACCATAACCTAACCCGTACACTAATCTTGACCCGTACACCAAAATTATGCAATGCCATCACAGGTACTTTGACACTAACACGTTTCCGTACACTCATGAACCATAAAACTTACCTGTTCGCTAACTCTAACCCTAGCCCTAAACTTAACCCTAACGCCAACCCTACACATTACCCTAACCCGTACCCTAATCCTAACCCATACACTAACACTACATGTGCCCTAACAGGTACCCTGACCGTAACAGTTTTCCGTACACTCACCCGTACCCTAAACCATACCGTTTGCTATCCTTAACCCTAGAACTAAACGTAAACCTAACCCCATCCCTAAAACTTCCCCTAACGCGTACCCAGTCGTAACCAGTACACTAACACTAATCTGTGCCTTAACATTTACCCTGACCCTAACACTTTTCCATACCCACACCTGAACCCTAAACCTTACCATTCACTAACCCTAACCCTAGGTCTAAACCTAACCCTAAACCCAACACCAACCCTACACCTAACCCTAACATGTACCCTAATCCTAATCCTTAAACTAACACTAACCTGTGCCCTAACACGAACCGTGACCCTAACGCGTTTCCATACGCTCCCCTGTACTCTAATGTTACCTATTCGCTAACCCTCACACTAGCCCTAAACCTAAACCTAACCCCAACCCTAAACCTTACCCTAACCCATACCCTAATCATAACCCATACACTAACACTAACTCGTGCCCTAACACCTACCCTAACCCTACAGCTACCCCTAACCCTAACACTAACGCTAACACTAACCCTAAACTTTACCATTTGTTAACCATAACCCTAGCCCCAAACCTAAACCTAACTACAACCCTACTCCTTACCCTAACACGTACACTAATCTTAACCCCTACACTAACACTAACTCAATACCGCACACGTACTTTGACAATAAGACATTTCCGTATGCTCAGCTGTAACCTAAACCTTACCCGTTCACTAAACTTAACCCTACCCCTAACACTAACCATAACGCCAACCCTACCAATTACCCTAACCCGTACCCTAATCCTAACCTGTAAACCCACACTAACCCCAGCCCTAACACGTACCCTGACCCTAACACTTTTCCGTAACCTCACCTGTACCCTACACCTTACCATTCGCTAACCCTAAACCTAGCCCTAAACCTAGACCAAACCCCAACCGTACACCTTACCCTAACCCGTATGCTAATCCTAAGCCATACACTGACACTGACACGTGTCCTAACACACACACTAACACTAACACTTTTCTGTACCATCACCTGTACCCTAAACCTGACATTTCGCTAACCCTAACCCCAACCGTAAACCTTACCCAAACCGTACCCTAATCCTAACCAGTATACTAATACTAAGCCATGTCCTGACACGTTCCCTGAGCCTAACACTTTTCCATACCCTCACCTGTACGCTAAACCTTACCCATTCGCTAACCCTAACCCTAGCCCTAGCCCTAGCCCTAACCTTAATCCCAACCCTACCCGTTACCCTAAACCGTACCCTAATCCTAACACATACACTAACATTAACCCATGCCCTAAAATGTACCCTGACCCTAACACTTTTCCGTATCCTCTCCTATACCATAAATCTTACCGTTCGCTAACCCTAACCCTAGCCCTAAACATAACTCTAACACCAACCTCACAGTATACCCTAACCCGTACACTAAATTTAACCCGTACAAAAAACTAACCCATGCCCTCACATGTACTTTGACAGTAACACGTTTCCGTACGCTCCCGTGTACCGTAAACCTTACCCATTCGCTAACCCTAACCCTAGCCCTAACCCTAACCATAACACCAGCCCTACCCATTTACCTAACCTGTACCCTAATCCTTACCCGTACACTAACATTAATACATGCCCTACGACGTACCCTGACCCTAATACTTTTCCATACCCACTGCTGTACCCTAAATCTTACCATTCGCTAACCCTAACCCTATGTCTAAACCTAACCCTAACCCCAACCCTACACCTAACCCTAGCACGTACCCTAATCCGAATCCGTACACTAACACTAACCTGTGCCCTAACATGAACCCTGACCCTAAATCGTTTCCATAAGCTCACCTGTACCCTAAATGTTACCTATTCGCTAACCCTAACCCCAACCCTACACCTAAACATAACCCCTACCCTACACCTTTCCCTAACCTATACCCTAATCCTAACCCGTACACTAACAATAACTTGTGGCCTAACACGTACCCTGAACCTAACACTTTTCCGTATCCTCTCCATTACCCTAAATCTTACCGTTCGCTAAACATAGCCCTTTCCCTAAACATAACGCTAACACCAACCTTAAACCATACCCTAACCCATACACTAATCTTACCCCGTACACCAAAATTAAGAAATGCCCTCACATGTACTTTGACACTAACACGTTTCTGTATCCTCTTGTGTACCGTAAACCTTACCTGTTCGCTAACACTAACCCTAGGTCTAAGCCTAACACTATCCACAACCCTACACAAAATCCTAACCCGTACCCTAATCCTAATCCGTACAATAACACTAACCTGTGCCCTAACACCAAGCCTGACCCTAACTCGTTTCCATATGCTTACCTGCACCCTGAATATTACCTATTCGCTAACCCTAACCCTAACCCTAAACCTAACCCTAACCCCAATCCTGCACCTTACCCTAATCCGTACTGTAATCCTAACCCGTACCCTAATACTAATCCGTGCCCTGACACATACATGGACCATAACACTTTTCTGTAACCTCACCTGTACCCTAAACCTTACATTTCGCCAACACTAACCCTAGCCCTAAAGCTAAATCTAACTCCAACCCTACACCTTACCCTAACACGTACACTAATCTTAACCCGTACACTAACACTGACCCATTGCCGCAAATGTATTTTGACCCTAAAACATTTCCGTTCCCTCCCCTGTAACCTAAACCTTACCCGGTCGCTAACCCTAAACCTAGCTCTAAATCTAATCCTAACGCCAACCCTCCAGCTTACCCTAACCCATACCCTAATCCTAAACCATACACTAACACAAACCAGTGCCCTGAAACGTACCCCGACCCTAACACTTTTCCATGCCCTCACCTGCACGCTAAACCTAATCGTTAGGTAACGCTAACTGTAGACTTAAACGTAACCCTAACACCAACCCTACACCCTATTCTAACCCGTGACCTATATTTAACCCTTACACTAACACTAACCCATGCCCTCACACGTACTTTGACACTAAAATGTCTCCATACACTCACATGTACCATAAGCCTTAACCGTTCACTAAACCTATCCCTAACCCTAACGCCAACCCTAACCATTACCCTAAGCCATACCCTAATCCTAACCATGCATTAACACTAACAGGTTTCCTAACACATAACCTGACCCAAACGCTTTTCCGTACCCTCAACTGTACCCTAAAACTTACCCGTTCACTAACCCTAAGCCTAGCCCTAACCCTAACCCTAACCCTAACCCTAACCCTAACCCTAAAACTTACCCGTTAACTAACCGTAAGCCTAGCCCTAAACCTAAACCTAACCCCAACATCACACCTTACCCTAAACGGTATGCTAATCCTGACATGTACACTAATACTAACAAGTGTCCTAACACATACCCTGACTCTAAATGTTTTCCGTACCCTCACCTGTACCCTAAACCTTACTGCTTCACTAACCGTAAACCTAGCCCTAAACATAACGCTAACACCAACCCTACACCATACCCTAACCCGTACACTAATCTTGACCCGTACACCAAAATTATGCAATGCCATCACAGGTACTTTGACACTAACACGTTTCCGTACACTCATGTACCATAAAACTTACCTGTTCGATAACTCTAACCCTAGCCCTAAACTTAAACCTAACGCCAACCCTACACATTACCCTAACCCGTACCCTAATCCTAACCCATACACTAACACTACATGTGCCCTAACAGGTACCCTGACCATAACAGTTTTCCATACACTCACCCGTACCCTAAACCATACCGTTTGCTATCCTTAACCCTAGACCTAAACGTAAACCTAACCCCATCCCTAAAACTTCCCCTAACGCGTACCCAGTCCTAACCAGTACACTAACACTAATCTGTGCCTTAACACTTACCCTGACCCTAACACTTTTCCATACCCACACCTGAACCCTAAACCTTACCATTCACTAACCCTAACCCTAGGTCTAAACCTAACCCAAAACCCAACCCCAACCCTACACCTAACCCTAACATGTACCCTAATCCTAATCCTTAAACTAACACTAACCTGTGCCCTAACACGAACCGTGACCCTAACGCGTTTCCATACGCTCCCCTGTACTCTAATGTTACCTATTCGCTAACCCTCACACTAGCCCTAAACCTAAACCTAACCCCAACCCTAAACCATACCCTAACCCATACCCTAATCATAACCCATACACTAACACTAACTCGTGCCCTAACACCTACCCTAACCCTACAGCTACCCCTAAACCTAAAACTAACGCTAACACTAACCCTAAACTTTACCATTTGTTAACCATAACCCTAGCCCTAAACCTAAACCTAACTACAACCCTACTCCTTACCCTAACATGTACACTAATCTTAACCCCTACACTAACACTAACTCAATACCGAACACGTACTTTGACAATAAGACATTTCCGTATGCTCAGCTGTAACCTAAACATTACCCGTTCACTAAACTTAACCCTACCCCTAACACTAACCATAACGCCAACCCTACCAATTACCCTAACCTGTACCCTAATCCTAACCTGTAAACCCACACTAACCCCAGCCCTAACACGTACCTTGACCCTAACACTTTTTCGTGACCTCACCTGTACCCTACTCCTTACCATTCGCTAACGCTAACCCTAGCCCTAAACCTAGACCAAACCCCAACCGTACACCTTACCCTAACCCGTATGCTAATCCTAAGCCATACACTGACACTGACACGTGTCCTAACACACACACTAACCCTAACACTTTTCTCTACCATCACCTGTACCGTAAACGTGACATTTCGCTAACCCTAACCCTAGCCATAAAGCTAACCCTAACCCCAACCGTAAACCTTACCCAAACCGTACCCTAATCCTAACCAGTCTACTAATACTAAGCCATGTCCTGACACGTTCCCTGAGCCTAACACTTTTCCATACCCTCACCTGTACCCTAAACCTTACCCATTCGCTAACCCTAACCCTAGCCCTAGCCCTAGCCCTAACCTTAATCCCAACCCTACCCGTTACCCTAAACCGTACCCTAATCCTAACCCATACACTAACATTAACCCATGCCCTAACACGTACCCTGACCCTAAAACTTTTCCGTATCCTCTCCTGTACCCTAAATCTTACCATTCACTAACCCTAACCCTAGCCCTAAACATAACTCTAACACCAACCTCACAGTATACCCTAACCCGTACACTAAACTTAACCCGTACAAAAAAACTAACCCATGCCCTCACATGTACTTTGACAGTAACACGTTTCCGTACGCTCCCGTGTACCGTAAACCTTACCCATTCGCTAACCCTAACCCTAGCCCTAACCCTAACCATAACACCAACCCTACCCATTTACCTAACCTGTACCCTAATCCTTACCCGTACACTAACATTAATCCATGCCCTAAGACGTACCCTGACCCTAATACTTTTCCATACCCACTGCTGTACCCTAAATCTTACCATTCGCTAACCCTAACCCTATGTCTAAACCTAACCCTAACCCCAACCCTACACATAACCCTAGCACGTACCCTAATCCGAATCCGTACACTAACACTAACCTGTGCCCTAACATGAACCCTGACCCTAACTCGTTTCCATAAGCTCACCTGTACCCTAAATGTTACCTATTCGCTAACCCTAAACCCAACCCTACACCTAAACATAACCCCTACCCTACACCTTTCCCTAACCTATACCCTAATCCTAACCCGTACACTAACAATAACCTGTGGCCTAACACGTACCCTGAACCTAACACTTTTCCGTATCCTCTCCATTACCCTAAATCTTACCGTTCGCTAAACATAGCCCTTTCCCTAAACATAACGCTAACACCAACATTAAACCATACCCTAACCCATACACTAATCTTACCCTGTACACCAAAATTAAGAAATGCCCTCACATGTACTTTGACACTAACACGTTTCCGTATCCTCCTGTGTACCGTAAACCTTACCTGTTCACTAACACTAACCCTAGGTCTAAGCCTAACACTATCCACAACCCTACACAAAATCCTAACCCGTACCCTAATCCTAATCCGTACAATAACACTAACCTGTGCCCTAACATCAAGCCTGACCCTAACTCGTTTCCATATGCTTACCTGCACCCTGAATATTACCTATTCGCTAACCCTAACCCTAACCCTAAACCTAACCCTAACCCCAATCCTGCACCTTACCCTAATCCGTACTGTAATCCTAACCCGTACCCTAATACTAATCCGTGCCCTGACACATACATGGACCATAAAACTTTTCTGTAACCTCACCTGTACCCTAAACCTTACATTTCGCCAACACTAACCCTAGCCCTAAAGCTAAATCTAACTCCAACCCTACACCTTACCCTAACACGTACACTAATCTTAACCCGTACACTAACACTGACCCATTGCCGCAAATGTATTTTGACCCTAAAACATTTCCGTACCCTCCCCTGTAACCTAAACCTTACCCGGTCGCTAACCCTAACCCTAGCTCTAAATCTAACCCTAACGCCAACCCTACATCTTACCCTAACCCATACCCTAATCCTAAACCATACACTAACACAAACCAGTGCCCTGAAACGTACCCTGACCCTAACACTTTTCCATGCCCTCACCTGCACGCTAAACCTAATCGTTAGGGAACCCTAACTGTAGACTTAAACGTAACCCTAACACCAACCCTACACCCTATTCTAACCCGTGACCTATATTTAACCCCTACACTAACACTAACCCATGCCCTCACACGTACTTTGACACTAAAATGTCTCCATACACTCACATGTACCATAAGCCTTAACCGTTCACTAAACCTATCCCTAACCCTAACGCCAACCCTACCCATTACCTTAACCCATACCCTAATCCTAACCATGCATTAACACTAACAGGTTTCCTAACACATAACCTGACCCAAACGCTTTTCCGTACCCTCAAATGTACCCTAAAACTTACCCGTTCACTAACCCTAAGCCTAGCACTAACCCTAACCCTAACCCTAACCATAACCCTAACCCTTACCCTAACCCTAAAACTTACCCGTTAACTAACCGTAAGCCTAGCCCTAAACCTAAACCTAACCCCAACACCACACCTTACCCTAAACGGTACGCTAATCCTGACACGTACACTAACACTAACAGGTGTCCTAACACATACCCTGACTCTAAATGTTTTCGTACCCTCACCTGTACCCTAAACCTTACTGCTTCACTAACCGTAAACCTAGCCCTAAACATAACGCTAACACCAACCCTACACCATACCCTAACCCGTACACTAATCTTGACCTGTACACCAAAATTATGCAATGCCATCACAGGTACTTTGACACTAACACGTTTCCGTACACTCATGTACCATAAAACTTACCTGTTCGCTAACTCTAACCCTAGCCCTAAACTTAACCCTAACGCCAACCCTACACATTACCCTAACCCGTACCCTAATCCTAACCCACACACTAACACTACATGTGCCCTAACAGGTACCCTGACCGTAACAGTTTTCCGTACACTCACCCGTACCCTAAACCATACCGTTTGCTATCCTTAACCCTAGACCTAAACGTAAACCTAACCCCATCCCTAAAACTTCCCCTAACGCGTACCCAGTCCTAACCAGTACACTAACACTAATCTGTGCCTTAACACTTACCCTGACCCTAACACTTTTCCATACCCACACCTGAACCCTAAACCTTACCATTCACTAACCCTAACCCTAGGTCTAAACCTAACCCTAAACCCAACTCCAACCCTACACCTAACCCTAACATGTACCCTAATCCTAATCCTTAAACTAACACTAACCTGTGCCCTAACACGAACCGTGACCCTAACGCGTTTCCATACGCTCCCCTGTACTCTAATGTTACCTATTCGCTAACCCTCACACTAGCCCTAAACCTAAACCTAAACCCAACCCTAAACCATACCCTAACCCATACCCTAATCATAACCCATACACTAACACTAACTCGTGCCCTAACACCTACCCTAACCCTACAGCTACCCCTAAACCTAAAACTAACGCTAACACTAACCCTAAACTTTACCATTTGTTAACCATAACCCTAGCCCCAAACCTAAACCTAACTACAACCCTACTCCTTACCCTAACACGTACACTAATCTTAACCCCTACACTAACACTAACTCAATACCGAACACGTACTTTGACAATAAGACATTTCCGTATGCTCAGCTGTAACCTAAACCTTACCCGTTCACTAAACTTAACCCTACCCCTAACACTAACCATAACGCCAACCCTACCAATTACCCTAACCCGTACCCTAATCCTAACCTGTAAACCCACACTAACCCCAGCCCTAACACGTACCTTGACCCTAACACTTTTCCGTAACCTCACCTGTACCCTACACCTTACCGTTCGGTAACCCTAACCCTAGCCCTAAACCTAGACCAAACCCCAACCGTACACCTTACCCTAACCCGTATGCTAATCCTAAGCCATACACTGACACTGACACGTGTCCTAACACACACACTAACCCTAACACTTTTCTGTACCATCACCTGTACCGTAAACCTGACATTTCGCTAACCCTAACCCTAGCCATAAAGCTAACCCTAACCCCAACCGTAAACCTTACCCAAACCGTACCCTAATCCTAACCAGTCTACTAATACTAAGCCATGTCCTGACACGTTCCCTGAGCCTAACACTTTTCCATACCCTCACCTGTACCCTAAACCTTACCCATTCGCTAACCCTAACCCTAGCCCTAGCCCTAGCCCTAACCTTAATCCCAACCCTACCCGTTACCCTAAACCATACCCTAATCCTAACCCATACACTAACATTAACCCATGCCCTAACACGTACCCTGACCCTAACACTTTTCCGTATCCTCTCCTGTACCCTAAATCTTACCATTCGCTAACCCTAACACTAGCCCTAAACATAACTCTAACACCAACCTCACAGTATACCCTAACCCGTACACTAAACTTAACCCGTACAAAAAAACTAACCCATGCCCTCACATGTACTTTGACAGTAACACGTTTCCGTACGCTCCCGTGTACCGTAAACCTTACCCATTCGCTAACCCTAACCCTAGCCCTAACCCTAACCATAACACCAACCCTACCCATTTACCTAACCTGTACCCTAATCCTTACCCGTACACTAACATTAATCCATGCCCTAAGACGTACCCTGACCCTAATACTTTTCCATACCCACTGCTGTACCCTAAATCTTACCATTCGCTAACCCTAACCCTATGTCTAAACCTAACCCTAACACCAACCCTACACCTAACCCTAGCACGTACCCTAATCCGAATCCGTACACTAACACTAACCTGTGCCCTAACATGAACCCTGACCCTAACTCGTTTCCATAAGCTCACCTGTACCCTAAATGTTACCTATTCGCTAACCCTAAACCCAACCCTACACCTAAACATAACCCCTACCCTACACCTTTCCCTAACCTATACCCTAATCCTAACCCGTACACTAACAATAACCTGTGGCCTAACACGTACCCTGAACCTAACACTTTTCCGTATCCTCTCCATTACCCTAAATCTTACCGTTCGCTAAACATAGCCCTTTCCCTAAACATAACGCTAACACCAACATTAAACCATACCCTAACCCATACACTAATCTTACCCTGTACACCAAAATTAAGAAATGCCCTCACATGTACTTTGACACTAACACGTTTCCGTATCCTCCTGTGTACCGTAAACCTTACCTGTTCACTAACACTAACCCTAGGTCTAAGCCTAACACTATCCACAACCCTACACAAAATCCTAACCCGTACCCTAATCCTAATCCGTACAATAACACTAACCTGTGCCCTAACATCAAGCCTGACCCTAACTCGTTTCCATATGCTTACCTGCACCCTGAATATTACCTATTCGCTAACCCTAACCCTAACCCTAAACCTAACCCTAACCCCAATCCTGCACCTTACCCTAATCCGTACTGTAATCCTAACCCGTACCCTAAAACTAATCCGTGCCCTGACACATACATGGACCATAAAACTTTTCTGTAACCTCACCTGTACCCTAAACCTTACATTTCGCCAACACTAACCCTAGCCCTAAAGCTAAATCTAACTCCAACCCTACACCTTACCCTAACACGTACACTAATCTTAACCCGTACACTAACACTGACCCATTGCCGCAAATGTATTTTGACCCTAAAACATTTCCGTACCCTCCCCTGTAACCTAAACCTTACCCGGTCGCTAACCCTAACCCTAGCTCTAAATCTAACCCTAACGCCAACCCTACATCTTACCCTAACCCATACCCTAATCCTAAACCATACACTAACACAAACCAGTGCCCTGAAACGTACCCTGACCCTAACACTTTTCCATGCCCTCACCTGCACGCTAAAGCTAATCGTTAGGGAACCCTAACTGTAGACTTAAACGTAACCCTAACACCAACCCTACACCCTATTCTAACCCGTGACCTATATTTAACCCCTACACTAACACTAACCCATGCCCTCACACGTACTTTGACACTAAAATGTCTCCATACACTCACATGTACCATAAGCCTTAACCGTTCACTAAACCTATCTCTAACCCTAACGCCAACCCTACCCATTACCCTAACCCATACCCTAATCCTAACCATGCATTAACACTAACAGGTTTCCTAACACATAACCTGACCCAAACGCTTTTCCGTACCCTCAAATGTACCCTAAAACTTACCCGTTCACTAACCCTAAGCCTAGCCCTAACCCTAACCCTAACCCTAACCCTAACCCTAACCCTAACCCTAACCCTAAAACTTACCCGTTAACTAACCGTAAGCCTAGCCATAAACCTAAACCTAACCCCAACACCACACCTTACCCTAAACGGTACGCTAATCCTGACATGTACACTAATACTAACAAGTGTCCTAACACATACCCTGACTCTAAATGTTTTCCGTACCCTCACCTGTACCCTAAACCTTACTGCTTCACTAACCGTAAACCTAGCCCTAAACATAACGCTAACACCAACCCTACACCATACCCTAACCCGTACACTAATCTTGACCCGTACACCAAAATTATGCAATGCCATCACAGGTACTTTGACACTAACACGTTTCCGTACACTCATGTACCATAAAACTTACCTGTTCGATAACTCTAACCCTAGCCCTAAACTTAAACCTAACGCCAACCCTACACATTACCCTAACCCGTACCCTAATCCTAACCCATACACTAACACTACATGTGCCCTAACAGGTACCCTGACCATAACAGTTTTCCATACACTCACCCGTACCCTAAACCATACCGTTTGCTATCCTTAACCCTAGACCTAAACGTAAACCTAACCCCATCCCTAAAACTTACCCTAACGCGTACCCAATCCTAACCAGTACACTAACACTAATCCGTGCCTTAACACTTACCCTGACCCTAACACTTTTCCATACCCACACCTGAACCCTAAACCTTACCATTCACTAACCCTAACCCTAGGTCTAAACCTAACCCTAAACCCAACCCCAACCCTACACCTAACCCTAACATGTACCCTAATCCTAATCCTTAAACTAACACTAACCTGTGCCCTAACACGAACCGTGACCCTAACGCGTTTCCATACGCTCCCCTGTACTCTAATGTTACCTATTCGCTAACCCTCACACTAGCCCTAAACCTAAACCTAACCCCAACCCTAAACCATACCCTAACCCATACCCTAATCATAACCCATACACTAACACTAACTCGTGCCCTAACACCTACCCTAACCCTACAGCTACCCCTAAACCTAAAACTAACGCTAACACTAACCCTAAACTTTACCATTTGTTAACCATAACCCTAGCCCCAAACCTAAACCTAACTACAACCCTACTCCTTACCCTAACACGTACACTAATCTTAACCCCTACACTAACACTAACTCAATACCGAACACGTACTTTGACAATAAGACATTTCCCTATGCTCAGCTGTAACCTAAACCTTACCCGTTCACTAAACTTAACCCTACCCCTAACACTAACCATAACGCCAACCCTACCAATTACCCTAACCCGTACCCTAATCCTAACCTGTAAACCCACACTAACACCAGCCCTAACACGTACCTTGACCCTAACACTTTTTCGTAACCTCACCTGTACCCTACTCCTTACCGTTCGCTAACCCTAACCCTAGCCCTAAACCTAGACCAAACCCCAACCGTACACCTTACCCTAACCCGTATGCTAATCCTAAGCCATACACTGACACTGACACGTGTCCTAACAAACACACTAACCCTAACACTTTTCTGTACCATCACCTGTACCCTAAACCTGACATTTCGCTAACCTTAACCCTAGCCATAAAGCTAACCCTAACCCCAACCGTAAACCTTACCCAAACCGTACCCTAATCCTAACCAGTCTACTAATACTAAGCCATGTCCTGACAGGTTCCCTGAGCTTAACACTTTTCCATACCCTCACCTGTACCCTAAACCTTACCCATTCGCTAACCCTAACCCTAGCCCTAGCCCTAGCCCTAACCTTAATCCCAACCCTACCCGTTACCCTAAACCGTACCCTAATCCTAACCCATACACTAACATTAACCCATGCCCTAACACGTACCCTGACCCTAACACTTTTCGTATCCTCTCCTGTACCCTAAATCTTACCATTCGCTAACCCTAACCCTTGCCCTAAACATAACTCTAACACCAACCTCAGAGTATACCCTAACCCGTACACTAAACTTAACCCGTATAAAAAAACTAATCCATGCCCTCACATGTACTTTGACAGTAACACGTTTCCGTACGCTCCCGTGTCCCGTAAACCTTACCCATTCGCTAACCCTAACCCTAGCCCTAACCCTAACCATAACACCAACCCTACCCATTTACCTAACCTGTACCCTAATCCTTACCCGTACACTAACATTAATCCATGCCCTAAGACGTACCCTGACCCTAATACTTTTCCATACCCACTGCTGTACCCTAAATCTTACCATTCGCTAACCCTAACCCTATGTCTAAACCTAACCCTAACACCAACCCTACACCTAACCCTAGCACGTACCCTAATCCGAATCCGTACACTAACACTAACCTGTGCCCTAACATGAACCCTGACCCTAACTCGTTTCCATAAGCTCACCTGTACCCTAAATGTTACCTATTCGCTAACCCTAAACCCAACCCTACACCTAAACATAACCCCTACCCTACACCTTTCCCTAACCTATACCCTAATCCTAACCCGTACACTAACAATAACCTGTGGCCTAACACGTACCCTGAACCTAACACTTTTCCGTATCCTCTCCATTACCCTAAATCTTACCGTTCGCTAAACATAGCCCTTTTCCTAAACATAACGCTAACACCAACATTAAACCATACCCTAACCCATACACTAATCTTACCCTGTACACCAAAATTAAGAAATGCCCTCACATGTACTTTGACACTAACACGTTTCCGTATCCTCCTGTGTACCGTAAACCTTACCTGTTCACTAACACTAACCATAGGTCTAAGCCTAACACTATCCACAACCCTACACAAAATCCTAACCCGTACCCTAATCCTAATCCGTACAATAACACTAACCTGTGCCCTAACATCAAGCCTGACCCTAACTCGTTTCCATATGCTTACCTGCACCCTGAATATTACCTATTCGCTAACCCTAACCCTAACCCTAAACCTAACCCTAACCCCAATCCTGCACCTTACCCTAATCCGTACTGTAATCCTAACCCGTACCCTAATACTAATCCGTGCCCTGACACATACATGGACCATAAAACTTTTCTGTAACCTCACCTGTACCCTAAACCTTACATTTCGCCAACACTAACCCTAGCCCTAAAGCTAAATCTAACTCCAACCCTACACCTTACCCTAACACGTACACTAATCTTAACCCGTACACTAACACTGACCCATTGCCGCAAATGTATTTTGACCCTAAAACATTTCCGTACCCTCCCCTGTAACCTAAACCTTACCCGGTCGCTAACCCTAACCCTAGCTCTAAATCTAACCCTAACGCCAACCCTACATCTTACCCTAACCCATACCCTAATCCTAAACCATACACTAACACAAACCAGTGCCCTGAAACGTACCCTGACCCTAACACTTTTCCATGCCCTCACCTGCACGCTAAACCTAATCGTTAGGGAACCCTAACTGTAGACTTAAACGTAACCCTAACACCAACCCTACACCCTATTCTAACCCGTGACCTATATTTAACCCCTACACTAACACTAACCCATGCCCTCACACGTACTTTGACACTAAAATGTCTCCATACACTCACATGTACCATAAGCCTTAACCGTTCACTAAACCTATCCCTAACCCTAACGCCAACCCTACCCATTACCCTAACCCATACCCTAATCCTAACCATGCATTAACACTAACAGGTTTCCTAACACATAACCTGACCCAAACGCTTTTCCGTACCCTCAAATGTACCCTAAAACTTACCCGTTCACTAACCCTAAGCCTAGCCCTAACCCTAACCCTAACCCTAACCCTAACCCTAACCCTAACCCTAACCCTAAAACTTACCCGTTAACTAACCGTAAGCCTAGCCCTAAACCTAAACCTAACCCCAACACCACACCTTACCCTAAACGGTACGCTAATCCTGACACGTACACTAACACTAACAGGTGTCCTAACACATACCCTGACTCTAAATGTTTTCGTACCCTCACCTGTACCCTAAACCTTACTGCTTCACTAACCGTAAACCTAGCCCTAAACATAACGCTAACACCAACCCTACACCATACCCTAATCCGTATACTAATCTTGACCTGTACACCAAAATTATGCAATGCCATCACAGGTACTTTGACACTAACACGTTTCCGTACACTCATGTACCATAAAACTTACCTGTTCGCTAACTCTAACCCTAGCCCTAAACTTAACCCTAACGCCAACCCTACACATTACCCTAACCCGTACCCTAATCCTAACCCATACACTAACACTACATGTGCCCTAACAGGTACCCTGACCGTAACAGTTTTCCGTACACTCACCCGTACCCTAAACCATACCGTTTGTTATCCTTAACCCTAGAACTAAACGTAAACCTAACCCCATCCCTAAAACTTCCCCTAACGCGTACCCAGTCTAAACCAGTACACTAACACTAATCTGTGCCTTAACACTTACCCTGACCCTAACACTTTTCCATACCCACACCTGAACCCTAAACCTTACCATTCACTAACCCTAACCCTAGGTCTAAACCTAACCCTAAACCCAACCCCAACCCTACACCTAACCCTAACATGTACCCTAATCCTAATCCTTAAACTAACACTAACCTGTGCCCTAACACGAACCGTGACCCTAACGCGTTTCCATACGCTCCCCTGTACTCTAATGTTACCTATTCGCTAACCCTCACACTAGCCCTAAACCTAAACCTAACCCCAACCCTAAACCTTACCCTAACCCATACCCTAATCATAACCCATACACTAACACTAACTCGTGCCCTAACACCTACCCTAACCCTACACCTACCCCTAACCCTAACACTAACGCTAACACTAACCCTAAACTTTACCATTTGTTAACCATAACCATAGCCCCAAACCTAAACCTAACTACAACCCTACTCCTTACCCTAACACGTACACTAATCTTAACCCCTACACTAACACTAACTCAATACCGCACACGTACTTTGACAATAAGACATTTCCGTATGCTCAGCTGTAACCTAAACCTTACCCGTTCACAAAACTTAACCCTACCCCTAACACTAACCATAACGCCAACCCTACCAATTACCCTAACCCGTACCCTAATCCTAACCTGTAAACCCACACTAACCCCAGCCCTAACACGTACCCTGACCCTAACACTTTTCCGTAACCTCACCTGTACCCTACACCTTACCGTTCGCTAACCCTAACCCTAGCCCTAAACCTAGACCAAACCCCAACCGTACACCTTACCCTAACCCGTATGCTAATCCTAAGCCATACACTGACACTGACACGTGTCCTAACACACACACTAACCCTAACACTTTTCTGTACCATCACCTGTACCCTAAACCTGACATTTCGCTAACCCTAACCCTAGCCATAAAGCTAACCCTAACCCCAACCGTAAACCTTACCCAAACCGTGCCCTAATCCTAACCAGTATACTAATACTAAGCCATGTCCTGACACGTTCCCTGAGCCTAACACTTTTCCATACCCTCACCTGTACCCTAAACCTTACCAATTCGCTAACCCTAACCCTAGCCCTAGCCCTAGCCCTAACCTTAATCCCAACCCTACCCGTTACCCTAAACCGTACACTAATCCTAACCCATACACTAACATTAACCCATGCCCTAACATGTACCCTGACCCTAACACTTTTCCGTATCCTCTCCTATACCATAAATCTTACCGTTCGCTAACCCTAACCCTAGCCCTAAACATAACTCTAACACCAACCTCACAGTATACCCTAACCCGTACACTAAATTTAACCCGTACAAAAAACTAACCCATGCCCTCACATGTACTTTGACAGTAACACGTTTCCGTACGCTCCCGTGTACCGTAAACCTTACCCATTCGCTAACCCTTACCCTAGCCCTAACCCTAACCATAACACCAGCCCTACCCATTTACCTAACCTGTACCCTAATCCTTACCCGTACACTAACATTAATACATGCCCTACGACGTACCCTGACCCTAATACTTTTCCATACCCACTGCTGTACCCTAAATCTTACCATTCGCTAACCCTAACCCTATGTCTAAACCTAACCCTAACCCCAACCCTACACCTAACCCTAGCACGTACCCTAATCCGAATCCGTACACTAACACTAACCTGTGCCCTAACATGAACCCTGACCCTAAATCGTTTCCATAAGCTCACCTGTACCCTAAATGTTACCTATTCGCTAACCCTAACCCCAACCCTACACCTAAACATAACCCCTAACCTACACCTTTCCCTAACCTATACCCTAATCCTAACCCGTACACTAACAATAACCTGTGGCCTAACACGTACCCTGAACCTAACACTTTTCCGTATCCTCTCCATTACCCTAAATCTTACCGTTCGCTAAACATAGCCCTTTCCCTAAACATAACGCTAACACCAACCTTAAACCATACCCTAACCCATACACTAATCTTACCCCGTACACCAAAATTAAGAAATGCCCTCACATGTACTTTGACACTAACACGTTTCCGTATCCTCCTGTGTACCGTAAACCTTACCTGTTCGCTAACACTAACCCTAGGTCTAAGCCTAACACTATCCACAACCCTACACAAAATCCTAACCCGTACCCTAATCCTAATCCGTACAATAACACTAACCTGTGCCCTAACACCAAGCCTGACCCTAACTCGTTTCCATATGCTTACCTGCACCCTGAATATTACCTATTCGCTAACCCTAAACCTAACCCTAACCCCAATCCTGCACCTTACCCTAATCCGTACTGTAATCCTAACCCGTACCCTAATACTAATCCGTGCCCTGACACATACATGGACCATAAAACTTTTCTGTAACCTCACCTGTACCCTAAACCTTACATTTCGCCAACACTAACCCTAGCCCTAAAGCTAAATCTAACTCCAACCCTACACCTTACCCTAACACGTACACTAATCTTAACCCGTACACTAACACTGACCCATTGCCGCAAATGTATTTTGACCCTAAAACTTTTCCGTTCCCTCCCCTGTAACCTAAACCTTACCCGGTCGCTAACCCTAACCCTAGCTCTAAATCTAACCCTAACGCCAACCCTCCAGCTTACCCTAACCCATACCCTAATCCTAAACCATACACTAACACAAACCAGTGCCCTGAAACGTACCCCAACCCTAACACTTTTCCATGCCCTCACCTGCACGCTAAACCTAATCCTTAGGTAACCCTAACTGTAGACTTAAACGTAACCCTAACACCAACCCTACACCCTATTCTAACCCGTGACCTATATTTAACCCCTACACTAACACTAACCCATGCCCTCACACGTACTTTGACACTAAAATGTCTCCATACACTCACATGTACCATAAGGCTTAACCGTTCACTAAACCTATCCCTAACCCTAACGCCAACCCTAACCATTACCCTAACCCATACCCTAATCCTAACCATGCATTAACACTAACAGGTTTCCTAACACATAACCTGACCCAAACGCTTTTCCGTACCCTCAACTGTACCCTAAAACTTACCCGTTCACTAACCCTAAGCCTAGCCCTAACCCTAACCCTAACCCTAACCCTAACCCTAACCCTAAAACTTACCCGTTAACTAACCGTAAGCCTAGCCCTAAACCTAAACCTAACCCCAACACCACACCTTACCCTAAACGGTATGCTAATCCTGACATGTACACTAATACTAACAAGTGTCCTAACACATACCCTGACTCTATATGTTTTCCGTACCCTCACCTGTACCCTAAACCTTACTGCTTCACTAACCGTAAACCTAGCCCTAAACATAACGCTAACACCAACCCTACACCATACCCTAACCCGTACACTAATCTTGACCCGTACACCAAAATTATGCAATGCCATCACAGGTACTTTGACACTAACACGTTTCCGTACACTCATGTACCATAAAACTTACCTGTTCGCTAACTCTAACCCTAGCCCTAAACTTAACCCTAACGCCAACCCTACACATTACCCTAACCCGTACCCTAATCCTAACCCATACACTAACACTACATGTGCCCTAACAGGTACCCTGACCGTAACAGTTTTCCGTACACTCACCCGTACCCTAAACCATACCGTTTGCTATCCTTAACCCTAGACCTAAACGTAAACCTAACCCCATCCCTAAAACTTCCCCTAACGCGTACCCAGTCCTAACCAGTACACTAACACTAATCTGTGCCTTAACACTTACCCTGACCCTAACACTTTTCCATACCCACACCTGAACCCTAAACCTTACCATTCACTAACCCTAACCCTAGGTCTAAACCTAACCCTAAACCCAACTCCAACCCTACACCTAACCCTAACATGTACCCTAATCCTAATCCTTAAACTAACACTAACCTGTGCCCTAACACGAACCGTGACCCTAACGCGTTTCCATACGCTCCCCTGTACTCTAATGTTACCTATTCGCTAACCCTCACACTAGCCCTAAACCTAAACCTAAACCCAACCCTAAACCATACCCTAACCCATACCCTAATCATAACCCATACACTAACACTAACTCGTGCCCTAACACCTACCCTAACCCTACAGCTACCCCTAAACCTAAAACTAACGCTAACACTAACCCTAAACTTTACCATTTGTTAACCATAACCCTAGCCCCAAACCTAAACCTAACTACAACCCTACTCCTTACCCTAACACGTACACTAATCTTAACCCCTACACTAACACTAACTCAATACCGAACACGTACTTTGACAATAAGACATTTCCGTATGCTCAGCTGTAACCTAAACCTTACCCGTTCACTAAACTTAACCCTACCCCTAACACTAACCATAACGCCAACCCTACCAATTACCCTAACCCGTACCCTAATCCTAACCTGTAAACCCACACTAACCCCAGCCCTAACACGTACCTTGACCCTAACACTTTTCCGTAACCTCACCTGTACCCTACACCTTACCGTTCGCTAACCCTAACCCTAGCCCTAAACCTAGACCAAACCCCAACCGTACACCTTACCCTAACCCGTATGCTAATCCTAAGCCATACACTGACACTGACACGTGTCCTAACACACACACTAACCCTAACACTTTTCTGTACCATCACCTGTACCCTAAACCTGACATTTCGCTAACCCTAACCCTAGCCATAAAGCTAACCCTAACCCCAACCGTAAACCTTACCCAAACCGTACCCTAATCCTAACCAGTCTACTAATACTAAGCCATGTCCTGACACGTTCCCTGAGCCTAACACTTTTCCATACCCTCACCTGTACCCTAAACCTTACCCATTCGCTAACCCTAACCCTAGCCCTAGCCCTAGCCCTAACCTTAATCCCAACCCTACCCGTTACCCTAAACCATACCCTAATCCTAACCCATACACTAACATTAACCCATGCCCTAACACGTACCCTGACCCTAACACTTTTCCGTATCCTCTCCTGTACCCTAAATCTTACCATTCGCTAACCCTAACCCTAGCCCTAAACATAACTCTAACACAAACCTCACAGTATACCCTAACCCGTACACTAAACTTAACCCGTACAAAAAAACTAACCCATGCCCTCACATGTACTTTGACAGTAACACGTTTCCGTACGCTCCCGTGTACCGTAAACCTTACCCATTCGCTAACCCTAACCCTAGCCCTAACCCTAACCATAACACCAACCCTACCCATTTACCTAACATGTACCCTAATCCTTACCCGTACACTAACATTAATCCATGCCCTAAGACGTACCCTGACCCTAATACTTTTCCATACCCACTGCTGTACCCTAAATCTTACCATTCGCTAACCCTAACCCTATGTCTAAACCTAACCCTAACACCAACCCTACACCTAACCCTAGCACGTACCCTAATCCGAATCCGTACACTAACACTAACCTGTGCCCTAACATGAACCCTGACCCTAACTCGTTTCCATAAGCTCACCTGTACCCTAAATGTTACCTATTCGCTAACCCTAAACCCAACCCTACACCTAAACATAACCCCTACCCTACACCTTTCCCTAACCTATACCCTAATCCTAACCCGTACACTAACAATAACCTGTGGCCTAACACGTACCCTGAACCTAACACTTTTCCGTATCCTCTCCATTACCCTAAATCTTACCGTTCGCTAAACATAGCCCTTTCCCTAAACATAACGCTAACACCAACATTAAACCATACCCTAACCCATACACTAATCTTACCCTGTACACCAAAATTAAGAAATGCCCTCACATGTACTTTGACACTAACACGTTTCCGTATCCTCCTGTGTACCGTAAACCTTACCTGTTCACTAACACTAACCCTAGGTCTAAGCCTAACACTATCCACAACCCTACACAAAATCCTAACCCGTACCCTAATCCTAATCCGTACAATAACACTAACCTGTGCCCTAACATCAAGCCTGACCCTAACTCGTTTCCATATGCTTACCTGCACCCTGAATATTACCTATTCGCTAACCCTAACCCTAACCCTAAACCTAACCCTAACCCCAATCCTGCACCTTACCCTAATCCGTACTGTAATCCTAACCCGTACCCTAAAACTAATCCGTGCCCTGACACATACATGGACCATAAAACTTTTCTGTAACCTCACCTGTACCCTAAACCTTACATTTCGCCAACACTAACCCTAGCCCTAAAGCTAAATCTAACTCCAACCCTACACCTTACCCTAACACGTACACTAATCTTAACCCGTACACTAACACTGACCCATTGCCGCAAATGTATTTTGACCCTAAAACATTTCCGTACCCTCCCCTGTAACCTAAACCTTACCCGGTCGCTAACCCTAACCCTAGCTCTAAATCTAACCCTAACGCCAACCCTACATCTTACCCTAACCCATACCCTAATCCTAAACCATACACTAACACAAACCAGTGCCCTGAAACGTACCCTGACCCTAACACTTTTCCATGCCCTCACCTGCACGCTAAAGCTAATCGTTAGGGAACCCTAACTGTAGACTTAAACGTAACCCTAACACCAACCCTACACCCTATTCTAACCCGTGACCTATATTTAACCCCTACACTAACACTAACCCATGCCCTCACACGTACTTTGACACTAAAATGTCTCCATACACTCACATGTACCATAAGCCTTAACCGTTCACTAAACCTATCCCTAACCCTAACGCCAACCCTACCCATTACCCTAACCCATACCCTAATCCTAACCATGCATTAACACTAACAGGTTTCCTAACACATAACCTGACCCAAACGCTTTTCCGTACCCTCAAATGTACCCTAAAACTTACCCGTTCACTAACCCTAAGCCTAGCCCTAACCCTAACCCTAACCCTAACCCTAACCCTAACCCTAACCCTAAAAATTACCCGTTAACTAACCGTAAGCCTAGCCCTAAACCTAAACCTAACCCCAACACCACACCTTACCCTAAATGGTACGCTAATCCTGACACGTACACTAACACTAACAGGTGTCCTAACACATACCCTGACTCTAAATGTTTTCGTACCCTCACCTGTACCCTAAACCTTACTGCTTCACTAACCGTAAACCTAGCCCTAAACATAACGCTAACACCAACCCTACACCATACCCTAACCCGTACACTAATCTTGACCCGTACACCAAAATTATGCAATGCCATCACAGGTACTTTGACACTAACACGTTTCCGTACACTCATGTACCATAAAACTTACCTGTTCGCTAACTCTAACCCTAACCCTAAACTTAACCCTAACGCCAACCCTACACATTACCCTAACCCGTACCCTAATCCTAACCCATACACTAACACTACATGTGCCCTAACAGGTACCCTGACCGTAACAGTTTTCCGTACACTCACCCGTACCCTAAAACATACCGTTTGCTATCCTTAACCCTAGAACTAAACGTAAACCTAACCCCATCCCTAAAACTTCCCCTAACGCGTACCCAGTCCTAACCAGTACACTAACACTAATCTGTGCCTTAACACTTACCCTGACCCTAACACTTTTCCATACCCACACCTGAACCCTAAACCTTACCATTCACTAACCCTAACCCTAGGTCTAAACCTAACCCTAAACCCAACCCCAACCCTACACCTAACCCTAACATGTACCCTAATCCTAATCCTTAAACTAACACTAACCTGTGCCCTAACACGAACCGTGACCCTAACGCGTTTCCATACGCTCCCCTGTACTCTAATGTTACCTATTCGCTAACCCTCACACTAGCCCTAAAACTAAACCTAACCCCAACCCTAAACCTTACCCTAACCCATACCCTAATCATAACCCATACACTAACACTAACTCGTGCCCTAACACCTACCCTAACCCTACACCTACCCCTAACCCTAACACTAACGCTAACACTAACCCTAACTTTACCATTTGTTAACCATAACCCTAGCCCCAAACCTAAACCTAACTACAACCCTACTCCTTACCCTAACACGTACACTAATCTTAACCCCTACACTAACACTAACTCAATACCGCACACGTACTTTGACAATAAGACATTTCCGTATGCTCAGCTGTAACCTAAACCTTACCCGTTCACTAAACTTAACCCTACCCCTAACACTAACCATAACGCCAACCCTACCAATTACCCTAACCCGTACCCTAATCCTAACCTGTAAACCCACACTAAACCCAGCCCTAACACGTACCCTGACCCTAACACTTTTCCGTAACCTCACCTGTACCCTACACCTTACCGTTAGCTAACCCTAACCCTAGCCCTAAACCTAGACCAAACCCCAACCGTACACCTTACCCTAACCCGTATGCTAATCCTAAGCCATACACTGACACTGACACGTGTCCTAACACACACACTAACCCTAACACTTTTCTGTACCATCACCTGTACCCTAAACCTGACATTTCGCTAACCCTAACCCTAGCCATAAAGCTAACCCTAAACCCAACCGTAAACCTTACCCAAACCGTACCCTAATCCTAACCAGTATACTAATACTTAGCCATGTCCTGACACGTTCCCTGAGCCTAACACTTTTCCATACCCTCACCTGTACCCTAAACCTTACCCATTCGCTAACCCTAACCCTAGCCCTAGCCCTAGCCCTAACCTTAATCCCAACCCTACCCGTTACCCTAAACCGTACCCTAATCCTAACCCATACACTAACATTAACCCATGCCCTAACACGTACCCTGACCCTAACACTTTTCCGTATCCTCTCCTATACCATAAATCTTACCGTTCGCTAACCCTAACCCTAGCCCTAAACATAACTCTAACACCAACCTCACAGTATACCCTAACCCGTACACTAAATTTAACCCGTACAAAAAACTAACCCATGCCCTCACATGTACTTTGACAGTAACACGTTTCCGTACGCTCCCGTGTACCGTAAACCTTACCCATTCGCTAACCCTAACCCTAGCCCTAACCCTAACCATAACACCAGACCTACTCATTTACCTAACCTGTACCCTAATCCTTACCCGTACACTAACATTAATACATGCCCTACGACGTACCCTGACCCTAATACTTTTCCATACCCACTGCTGTACCCTAAATCTTACCATTCGCTAACCCTAACCCTATGTCTAAACCTAACCCTAACCCCAACCCTACACCTAACCCTAGCACGTACCCTAATCGGAATCCGTACACTAACACTAACCTGTGCCCTAACATGAACCCTGACCCTAACTCGTTTCCATAAGCTCACCTGTACCCTAAATGTTACCTATTCGCTAACCCTAACCCCAACCCTACACCTAAACATAACCCCTACCCTACACCTTTCCCTAACCTATACCCTAATCCTAACCCGTACACTAACAATAACCTGTGGCCTAACACGTACCCTGAACCTAACACTTTTCCGTATCCTCTCCATTACCCTAAATCTTACCGTTCGCTAAACATAGCCCTTTCCCTAAACATAACGCTAACACCAACCTTAAACCATACCCTAACCCATACACTAATCTTACCCCGTACACCAAAATTAAGAAATGCCCTCACATGTACTTTGACACTAACACGTTTCCGTATCCTCCTGTGTACCGTAAACCTTACCTGTTCGCTAACACTAACCCTAGGTCTAAGCCTAACACTATCCACAACCCTACACAAAATCCTAACCCGTACCCTAATCCTAATAAGTACAATAACACTAACTTGTGCCCTAACACCAAGCCTGACCCTAACTCGTTTCCATATGCTTACCTGCACCCTGAATATTACCTATTCGCTAACCCTAACCCTAACCCTAAACCTAACCCTAACCCCAATCCTGCACCTTACCCTAATCCGTACTGTAATCCTAACCCGTACCCTAATACTAATCCGTGCCCTGACACATACATGGACCATAACACTTTTCTGTAACCTCACCTGTACCCTAAACCTTACATTTCGCCAACACTAACCCTAGCCCTAAAGCTAAATCTAACTCCAACCCTACACCTTACCCTAACACGTACACTAATCTTAACCCGTACACTAACACTGACCCATTGCCGCAAATGTATTTTGACCCTAAAACATTTCCGTACCCTCCCCTGTAACCTAAACCTTACCCGGTCGCTAACCCTAAACCTAGCTCTAAATCTAACCCTAACGCCAACCCTCCAGCTTACCCTAACCCATACCCTAATCCTAAACCATACACTAACACAAACCAGTGCCCTGAAACGTACCCCGACCCTAACACTTTTCCATGCCCTCACCTGCACGCTAAACCTAATCGTTAGGTAACCCTAACTGTAGACTTAAACGTAACCCTAACACCAACCCTACACCCTATTCTAACCAGTGACCTATATTTAACCCCTACACTAACACTAACCCATGCCCTCACACGTACTTTGACACTAAAATGTCTCCATACACTCACATGTACCATAAGCCTTAACCGTTCACTAAACCTATCCCTAACCCTAACGCCAACCCTAACCATTACCCTAACCCATACCCTAATCCTAACCATGCATTAACACTAACAGGTTTCCTAACACATAACCTGACCCAAACGCTTTTCCGTACCCTCAACTGTACCCTAAAACTTACCCGTTAACTAACCGTAAGCCTAGCCCTAAACCTAAACCTAACCCCAACACCACACCTTACCCTAAACGGTACGCTAATCCTGACATGTACACTAACACTAACAAGTGTCCTAACACATACCCTGACTCTAAATGTTTTCCGTACCCTCACCTGTACCCTAAACCTTACTGCTTCACTAACCGTAAACCTAGCCCTAAACATAACGCTAACACCATCCCTACACCATACCCTAACCCGTACACTAATCTTGACCCGTACACCAAAATTATGCAATGCCATCACAGGTACTTTGACACTAACACGTTTCCGTACACTCATGTACCATAAAACTTACCTGTTCGATAACTCTAACCCTAGCCCTAAACTTAAACCTAACGCCAACCCTACACATTACCCTAACCCGTACCCTAATCCTAACCCATACACTAACACTACATGTGCCCTAACAGGTACCCTGACCATAACAGTTTTCCATACACTCACCCGTACCCTAAACCATACCGTTTGCTATCCTTAACCCTAGACCTAAACGTAAACCTAACCCCATCCCTAAAACTTACCCTAACGCGTACCCAATCCTAACCAGTACACTAACACTAATCCGTGCCTTAACACTTACCCTGACCCTAACACTTTTCCATACCCACACCTGAACCCTAAACCTTACCATTCACTAACCCTAACCCTAGGTCTAAACCTAACCCTAAACCCAACCCCAACCCTACACCTAACCCTAACATGTACCCTAATCCTAATCCTTAAACTAACACTAACCTGTGCCCTAACACGAACCGTGACCCTAACGCGTTTCCATACGCTCCCCTGTACTCTAATGTTACCTATTCGCTAACCCTCACACTAGCCCTAAACCTAAACCTAACCCCAACCCTAAACCTTACCCTAACCCATACCCTAATCATAACCCATACACTAACACTACCTCGTGCCCTAACACCTACCCTAACCCTACACCTACCCCTAACCCTAACACTAACGCTAACACTAACCCTAAACTTTACCATTTGTTAACCATAACCCTAGCCCCAAACCTAAACCTAACTACAACCCTACTCCTTACCCTAACACGTACACTAATCTTAACCCCTACACTAACACTAACTCAATACCGCACACGTACTTTGACAATAAGACATTTCCGTATGCTCAGCTGTAACCTAAACCTTACCCGTTCACTAAACTTAACCCTACCCCTAACACTAACCATAACGCCAACCCTACCAATTACCCTAACCCGTACCCTAATCCTAACCTGTAAACCCACACTAACCCCAGCCCTAACACGTACCCAGACCCTAACACTTTTCCGTAACCTCACCTGTACCCTACACCTTACCGTTCGCTAACCCTAACCCTAGCCCTAAACCTAGACCAAACCCCAACCGTACACCTTACCCTAACCCGTATGCTAATCCTAAGCCATACACTGACACTGACACGTGTCCTAACACACACACTAACCCTAACACTTTTCTGTACCATCACCTGTACCCTAAACCTGACATTTCGCTAACCCTAACCCTAGCCATAAAGCTAACCCTAACCCCAACCGTAAACCTTACCCAAACCGTACCCTAATCCTAACCAGTATACTAATACTTAGCCATGTCCTGACACGTTCCCTGAGCCTAAAACTTTTCCATACCCTCACCTGTACCCTAAACCTTACCCATTCGCTAACCCTAACCCTAGCCCTAGCCCTAGCCCTAACCTTAATCCCAACCCTACCCGTTACCCTAAACCGTACCTTAATCCTAACCCATACACTAACATTAACCCATGCCCTAACACGTACCCTGACCCTAACACTTTTCCGTATCCTCTCCTATACCATAAATCTTACCGTTCGCTAACCCTAACCCTAGCCCTAAACATAACTCTAACACCAACCTCACAGTATACCCTAACCCGTACACTAAATTTAACCCGTACAAAAAACTAACCCATGCCCTCACATGTACTTTGACAGTAACACGTTTCCGTACGCTCCCGTGTACCGTAAACCTTACCCCTTCGCTAACCCTAACCCTAGCCCTAACCCTAACCATAACACCAGCCCTACTCATTTACCTAACCTGTACCCTAATCCTTACCCGTACACTAACATTAATACATGCCCTACGACGTACCCTGACCTAATACTTTTCCATACCCACTGCTGTACCCTAAATCTTACCATTCGCTAACCCTAACCCTATGTCTAAACCTAACCCTAACCCCAACCCTACACCTAACCCTAGCACGTACCCTAATCCGAATCCGTACACTAACACTAACCTGTGCCCTAACATGAACCCTGACCCTAACTCGTTTCCATAAGCTCACCTGTACCCTAAATGTTACCTATTCGCTAACCCTAACCCCAACCCTACACCTAAACATAACCCCTACCCTACACCTTTCCCTAACCTATACCCTAATCCTAACCCGTACACTAACAATAACCTGTGGCCTAACACGTACCCTGAACCTAACACTTTTCCGTATCCTCTCCATTACCCTAAATCTTACCATTCGCTAAACATAGCCCTTTCCCTAAACATAACACTAACACCAACCTTAAACCATACCCTAACCCATACACTAATCTTACCCCGTACACCAAAATTAAGAAATGCCCTCACATGTACTTTGACACTAACACGTTTCCGTATCCTCCTGTGTACCGTAAACCTTACCTGTTCGCTAACACTAACCCTAGGTCTAAGCCTAACACTATCCACAACCCTACACAAAATCCTAACCCATACCCTAATCCTAATCCGTACAATAACACTAACTTGTGCCCTAACACCAAGCCTGACCCTAACTCGTTTCCATATGCTTACCTGCACCCTGAATATTACCTATTCGCTAACCCTAACCCTAACCCTAAACCTAACCCTAACCCCAATCCTGCACCTTACCCTAATCCGTACTGTAATCCTAACCCGTACCCTAATACTAATCCGTGCCCTGACACATACATGGACCATAACACTTTTCTGTAACCTCACCTGTACCCTAAACCTTACATTTCGCCAACACTAACCCTAGCCCTAAAGCTAAATCTAACTCCAACCCTACACCTTACCCTAACACGTACACTAATCTTAACCCGTACACTAACACTGACCCATTGCCGCAAATGTATTTTGACCCTAAAACATTTCCGTACCCTCCCCTGTAACCTAAACCTTACCCGGTCGCTAACCCTAAACCTAGCTCTAAATCTAACCCTAACGCCAACCCTCCAGCTTACCCTAACCCATACCCTAATCCTAAACCATACACTAACACAAACCAGTGCCCTGAAACGTACCCCGACCCTAACACTTTTCCATGCCCTCACCTGCACGCTAAACCTAATCGTTAGGTAACCCTAACTGTAGACTTAAACGTAACCCTAACACCAACCCTACACCCTATTCTAACCCGTGACCTATATTTAACCCCTACACTAACACTAACCCATGCCCTCACACGTACTTTGACACTAAAATGTCTCCATACACACACATGTACCATAAGCCTTAACCGTTCACTAAACCTATCCCTAACCCTAACGCCAACCCTAACCATTACCCTAACCCATACCCTAATCCTAACCATGCATTAACACTAACAGGTTTCCTAACACATAACCTGACCCAAACGCTTTTCCGTACCCTCAACTGTACCCTAAAACTTACCCGTTCACTAACCCTAAGCCTAGCCCTAACCCTAACCCTAACCCTAACCCTAACCCTAACCCTAACCCTAACCCTAAAACTTACCCGTTAACTAACCGTAAGCCTAGCCCTAAACCTAAACCTAACCCCAACACCACACCTTACCCTAAACGGTACGCTAATCCTGACATGTACACTAATACTAACAAGTGTCCTAACACATACCCTGACTCTAAATGTTTTCCGTACCCTCACCTGTACCCTAAACCTTACTGCTTCACTAACCGTAAACCTAGCCCTAAACATAACGCTAACACCAACCCTACACCATACCCTAACCCGTACACTAATCTTGACCCGTACACCAAAATTATGCAATGCCATCACAGGTACTTTGACACTAACACGTTTCCGTACACTCATGTACCATAAAACTTACCTGTTCGATAACTCTAACCCTAGCCCTAAACTTAAACCTAACGCCAACCCTACACATTACCCTAACCCGTACCCTAATCCTAACCCATACACTAACACTACATGTGCCCTAACAGGTACCCTGACCATAACAGTTTTCCATACACTCACCCGTACCCTAAACCATACCGTTTGCTATCCTTAACCCTAGACCTAAACGTAAACCTAACCCCATCCCTAAAACTTACCCTAACGCGTACCCAATCCTAACCAGTACACTAACACTAATCCGTGCCTTAACACTTACCCTGACCCTAACACTTTTCCATACCCACACCTGAACCCTAAACCTTACCATTCACTAACCCTAACCCTAGGTCTAAACCTAACCCTAAACCCAACCCCAACCCTACACCTAACCCTAACATGTACCCTAATCCTAATCCTTAAACTAACACTAACCTGTGCCCTAACACGAACCGTGACCCTAACGCGTTTCCATACGCTCCCCTGTACTCTAATGTTACCTATTCGCTAACCCTCACACTAGCCCTAAACCTAAACCTAACCCCAACCCTAAACCATACCCTAACCCATACCCTAATCATAACCCATACACTAACACTAACTCGTGCCCTAACACCTACCCTAACCCTACAGCTACCCCTAAACCTAAAACTAACGCTAACACTAACCCTAAACTTTACCATTTGTTAACCATAACCCTAGCCCCAAACCTAAACCTAACTACAACCCTACTCCTTACCCTAACACGTACACTAATCTTAACCCCTACACTAACACTAACTCAATACCGAACACGTACTTTGACAATAAGACATTTCCGTATGCTCAGCTGTAACCTAAACCTTACCCGTTCACTAAACTTAACCCTACCCCTAACACTAACCATAACGCCAACCCTACCAATTACCCTAACCCGTACCCTAATCCTAACCTGTAAACCCACAGTAACCCCAGCCCTAACACGTACCTTGACCCTAACACTTTTTCGTAACCTCACCTGTACCCTACACCTTACCGTTCGCTAACCCTAACCCTAGCCCTAAACCTAGACCAAACCCCAACCGTACACCTTACCCTAACCCGTATGCTAATCCTAAGCCATACACTGACACTGACACGTGTCCTAACACACACACTAACCCTAACACTTTTCTGTACCATCACCTGTACCCTAAACCTGACATTTCGCTAACCCTAACCCTAGCCATAAAGCTAACCCTAACCCCAACCGTAAAGCTTACCCAAACCGTACCCTAATCCTAACCAGTCTACTAATACTAAGCCATGTCCTGACACGTTCCCTGAGCCTAACACTTTTCCATACCCTCACCTGTACCCTAAACCTTACCCATTCGCTAACCCTAACCCTAGCCCTAGCCCTAGCCCTAACCTTAATCCCAACCCTACCCGTTACCCTAAACCGTACCTTAATCCTAACCCATACACTAACATTAACCCATGCCCTAACACGTACCCTGACCCTAACACTTTTCCGTATCCTCTCCTATACCATAAATCTTACCGTTCGCTAACCCTAACCCTAGCCCTAAACATAACTCTAACACCAACCTCACAGTATACCCTAACCCGTACACTAAATTTAACCCGTACAAAAAACTAACCCATGCCCTCACATGTACTTTGACAGTAACACGTTTCCGTACGCTCCCGTGTACCGTAAACCTTACCCATTCGCTAACCCTAACCCTAGCCCTAACCCTAACCATAACACCAGCCCTACTCATTTACCTAACCTGTACCCTAATCCTTACCCGTACACTAACATTAATACATGCCCTACGACGTACCCTGACCCTAATACTTTTCCATACCCACTGCTGTACCCTAAATCTTACCATTCGCTAACCCTAACCCTATGTCTAAACCTAACCCTAACCCCAACCCTACACCTAACCCTAGCACGTACCCTAATCCGAATCCGTACACTAACACTAACCTGTGCCCTAACATGAACCCTGACCCTAACTCGTTTCCATAAGCTCACCTGTACCCTAAATGTTACCTATTCGCTAACCCTAACCCCAACCCTACACCTAAACATAACCCCTACCCTACACCTTTCCCTAACCTATACCCTAATCCTAACCCGTACACTAACAATAACCTGTGGCCTAACACGTACCCTGAACCTAACACTTTTCCGTATCCTCTCCATTACCCTAAATCTTACCGTTCGCTAAACATAGCCCTTTCCCTAAACATAACGCTAACACCAACCTTAAACCATACCCTAACCCATACACTAATCTTACCCCGTACACCAAAATTAAGAAATGCCCTCACATGTACTTTGAAACTAACACGTTTCCGTATCCTCCTGTGTACCGTAAACCTTACCTGTTCGCTAACACTAACCCTAGGTCTAAGCCTAACACTATCCACAACCCTACACAAAATCCTAACCCATACCCTAATCCTAATCCGTACAATAACACTAACTTGTGCCCTAACACCAAGCCTGACCCTAACTCGTTTCCATATGCTTACCTGCACCCTGAATATTACCTATTCGCTAACCCTAACCCTAACCCTAAACCTAACCCTAACCCCAATCCTGCACCTTACCCTAATCCGTACTGTAATCCTAACCCGTACCCTAATACTAATCCGTGCCCTGACACATACATGGACCATAACACTTTTCTGTAACCTCACCTGTACCCTAAACCTTACATTTCGCCAACACTAACCCTAGCCCTAAAGCTAAATCTAACTCCAACCCTACACCTTACCCTAACACGTACACTAATCTTAACCCGTACACTAACACTGACCCATTGCCGCAAATGTATTTTGACCCTAAAACATTTCCGTACCCTCCCCTGTAACCTAAACCTTACCCGGTCGCTAACCCTAAACCTAGCTCTAAATCTAACCCTAACGCCAACCCTCCAGCTTACCCTAACCCATACCCTAATCCTAAACCATACACTAACACAAACCAGTGCCCTGAAACGTACCCCGACCCTAACACTTTTCCATGCCCTCACCTGCACGCTAAACCTAATCATTAGGTAACCCTAACTGTAGACTTAAACGTAACCCTAACACCAACCCTACACCCTATTCTAACCCGTGACCTATATTTAACCCCTACACTAACACTAACCCATGCCCTCACACGTACTTTGACACTAAAATGCCTCCATACACACACATGTACCATAAGCCTTAACCGTTCACTAAACCTATCCCTAACCCTAACGCCAACCCTAACCATTACCCTAACCCATACCCTAATCCTAACCATGCATTAACACTAACAGGTTTCCTAACACATAACCTGACCCAAACGCTTTTCCGTACCCTCAACTGTACCCTAAAACTTACCCGTTCACTAACCCTAAGCCTAGCCCTAACCCTAACCCTAAACCTAACCCTAACCCTAACCCTAACCCTAACCCTAAAACTTACCCGTTAACTAACCGTAAGCCTAGCCCTAAACCTAAACCTAACCCCAACACCACACCTTACCCTAAACGGTACGCTAATCCTGACATGTACACTAATACTAACAAGTGTCCTAACACATACCCTGACTCTAAATGTTTTCCGTACCCTCACCTGTACCCTAAACCTTACTGCTTCACTAACCGTAAACCTAGCCCTAAACATAACGCTAACACCAACCCTACACCATACCCTAACCCGTACACTAATCTTGACCCGTACACCAAAATTATGCAATGCCATCACAGGTACTTTGACACTAACACGTTTCCGTACACTCATGTACCATAAAACTTACCTGTTCGATAACTCTAACCCTAGCCCTAAACTTAAACCTAACGCCAACCCTACACATTACCCTAACCCGTACCCTAATCCTAACCCATACACTAACACTACATGTGCCCTAACAGGTACCCTGACCATAACAGATTTCCATACACTCACCCGTACCCTAAACCATACCGTTTGCTATCCTTAACCCTAGACCTAAACGTAAACCTAACCCCATCCCTAAAACTTACCCTAACGCGTACCCAATCCTAACCAGTACACTAACACTAATCCGTGCCTTAACACTTACCCTGACCCTAAAACTTTTCCATACCCACACCTGAACCCTAAACCTTACCATTCACTAACCCTAACCCTAGGTCTAAACCTAACCCTAAACCCAAACCCAACCCTACACCTAACCCTAACATGTACCCTAATCCTAATCCTTAAACTAACACTAACCTGTGCCCTAACACGAACCGTGACCCTAACGCGTTTCCATACGCTCCCCTGTACTCTAATGTTACCTATTCGCTAACCCTCACACTAGCCCTAAACCTAAACCTAACCCCAACCCTAACCCATACCCTAACCCATACCCTAATCATAACCCATACACTAACACTAACTCGTGCCCTAACACCTACCCTAACCCTACAGCTACACCTAAACCTAAAACTAACGCTAACACTAACCCTAAACTTTACCATTTGTTAACCATAACCCTAGCCCCAAACCTAAACCTAACTACAACCCTACTCCTTACCCTAACACGTACACTAATCTTAACCCCTACACTAACACTAACTCAATACCGAACACGTACTTTGACAATAAGACATTTCCGTATGCTCAGCTGTAACCTAAACCTTACCCGTTCACTAAACTTAACCCTACCCCTAACACTAACCATAACGCCAACCCTACCAATTACCCTAACCCGTACCCTAATCCTAACCTGTAAACCCACAGTAACCCCAGCCCTAACACGTACCTTGACCCTAACACTTTTTCGTAACCTCACCTGTACCCTACACCTTACCGTTCGCTAACCCTAACCCTAGCCCTAAACCTAGACCAAACCCCAACCGTACACCTTACCCTAACCCGTATGCTAATCCTAAGCCATACACTGACACTGACACGTGTCCTAACACACACACTAACCCTAACACTTTTCTGTACCATCACCTGTACCCTAAACCTGACATTTCGCTAACCCTAACCCTAGCCATAAAGCTAACCCTAACCCCAACCGTAAAGCTTACCCAAACCGTACCCTAATCCTAACCAGTCTACTAATACTAAGCCATGTCCTGACACGTTCCCTGAGCCTAACACTTTTCCATACCCTCACCTGTACCCTAAACCTTACCCATTCGCTAACCCTAACCCTAGCCCTAGCCCTAGCCCTAACCTTAATCCCAACCCTACCCGTTACCCTAAACCGTACCCTAATCCTAACCCATACACTAACATTAACCCATGCCCTAACACGTACCCTGACCCTAACACTTTTCCGTATCCTCTCCTGTACCCTAAATCTTACCATTCGCTAACCCTAACCCTAGCCCTAAACATAACTCTAACACCAACCTCACAGTATACTCTAACCCGTACACTAAACTTAACCCGTACAAAAAAACTAACCCATGCCCTCACATGTACTTTGACAGTAACACGTTTCCGTACGCTCCCGTGTACCGTAAACCTTACCCATTCGCTAACCCTAACCCTAGCCCTAACCCTAACCATAACACCAACCCTACCCATTTACCTAACCTGTACCCTAATCCTTACCCGTACACTAACATTAATCCATGCCCTAAGACGTACCCTGACCCTAATACTTTTCCATACCCACTGCTGTACCCTAAATCTTACCATTCGCTAACCCTAACCCTATGTCTAAACCTAACCCTAACACCAACCCTACACCTAACCCTAGCACGTACCCTAATCCGAATCCGTACACTAACACTAACCTGTGCCCTAACATGAACCCTGACCCTAACTCGTTTCCATAAGCTCACCTGTACCCTAAATGTTACCTATTCGCTAACCCTAAACCCAACCCTACACCTAAACATAACCCCTACCCTACACCTTTCCCTAACCTATACCCTAATCCTAACCCGTACACTAACAATAACCTGTGGCCTAACACGTACCCTGAACCTAACACTTTTCCGTATCCTCTCCATTACCCTAAATCTTACCGTTCGCTAAACATAGCCCTTTCCCTAAACATAACGCTAACACCAACATTAAACCATACCCTAACCCATACACTAATCTTACCCTGTACACCAAAATTAAGAAATGCCCTCACATGTACTTTGACACTAACACGTTTCCGTATCCTCCTGTGTACCGTAAACCTTACCTGTTCACTAACACTAACCCTAGGTCTAAGCCTAACACTATCCACAACCCTACACAAAATCCTAACCCGTACCCTAATCCTAATCCGTACAATAACACTAACCTGTGCCCTAACATCAAGCCTGACCCTAACTCGTTTCCATATGCTTACCTGCACCCTGAATATTACCTATTCGCTAACCCTAACCCTAACCCTAAACCTAACCCTAACCCCAATCCTGCACCTTACCCTAATCCGTACTGTAATCCTAACCCGTACCCTAATACTAATCCGTGCCCTGACACATACATGGACCATAACACTTTTCTGTAACCTCACCTGTACCCTAAACCTTACATTTCGCCAACACTAACCCTAGCCCTAAAGCTAAATCTAACTCCAACCCTACACCTTACCCTAACACGTACACTAATCTTAACCCGTACACTAACACTGACCCATTGCCGCAAATGTATTTTGACCCTAAAACATTTCCGTACCCTCCCCTGTAACCTAAACCTTACCCGGTCGCTAACCCTAACCCTAGCTCTAAATCTAACCCTAACGCCAACCCTACATCTTACCCTAACCCATACCCTAATCCTAAACCATACACTAACACAAACCAGTGCCGTGAAACGTACCCTGACCCTAACACTTTTCCATGCCCTCACCTGCACGCTAAACCTAATCGTTAGGTAACCCTAACTGTAGAATTAAACGTAACCCTAACACCAACCCTACACCCTATTCTAACCCGTGACCTATATTTAACCCCTACACTAACACTAACCCATGCCCTCACACGTACTTTGACACTAAAATGTCTCCATACACTCACATGTACCATAAGCCTTAACCGTTCACTAAACCTATCCCTAACCCTAACGCCAACCCTAACCATTACCCTAACCCATACCCTAATCCTAACCATGCATTAACACTAACAGGTTTCCTAACACATAACCTGACCCAAACGCTTTTCCGTACCCTCAACTGTACCCTAAAACTTACCCGTTCACTAATCCTAAGCCTAGCCCTAACCCTAACCCTAACCCTAACCCTAACCCTAACCCTAAAACTTACCCGTTAACTAACTGTAAGCCTAGCCCTAAACCTAAACCTAACCCCAACACCACAACTTACCCTAAACGGTACGCTAATCCTGACACGTACACTAATACTAACAAGTGTCCTAACACATACCCTGACTCTAAATGTTTTCCGTACCCTCACCTGTACCATAAACCTTACTGCTTCACTAACCGTAAACCTAGCCCTAAACATAACGCTAACACCAACCCTACACCATACCCTAACCCGTACACTAATCTTGACCCGTACACCAAAATTATGCAATGCCATCACAGGTACTTTGACACTAACACGTTTCCGTACACTCATGTACCATAAAACTTACCTGTTCGCTAACTCTAACCCTAGCCCTAAACTTAACCCTAACGCCAACCCTACACATTACCCTAACCCGTACCCTAATCCTAACCCATACACTAACACTACATGTGCCCTAACAGGTACCCTGACCGTAACAGTTTTCCGTACACTCACCCGTACCCTAAACCATACCGTTTGCTATCCTTAACCCTAGACCTAAACGTAAACCTAACCCCATCCCTAAAACTTACCCTAACGCGTACCCAATCCTAACCAGTACACTAACACTAATCCGTGCCTTAACACTTACCCTGACCCTAACACTTTTCCATACCCACACCTGAACCCTAAACCTTACCATTCACTAACCCTAACCCTAGGTCTAAACCTAACCCTAAACCCAACCCCAACCCTACACCTAACCCTAACATGTACCCTAATCCTAATCCTTAAACTAACACTAACCTGTGCCTTAACATGAACCGTGACCCTAACGCGTTTCCATACGCTCCCCTGTACTCTAATGTTACCTATTCGCTAACCCTCACACTAGCCCTCAACCTAAACCTAACCCCAACCCTAAACCTTACCCTAACCCATACCCTAATCATAACCCATACACTAACACTAACTCGTGCCCTAACACCTACCCTAACCCTACAGCTACCCCTAACCCTAACACTAACGCTAACACTAACCCTAAACTTTACAATTTGTTAACCATAACCCTAGCCCCAAACCTAAACCTAACTACAACCCTACTCCTTACCCTAACACGTACACTAATCTTAACCCCTACACTAACACTAACTCAATACCGCACACGTACTTTGACAATAAGACATTTCCGTATGCTCAGCTGTAACCTAAACCTTACCCGTTCACTAAACTTAACCCTACCCCTAACACTAACCATAACGCCAACCCTACCAATTACCCTAACCCGCACCCTAAACCTAACCTGTAAACCCACACTAACCCCAGCCCTAACACGTACCTTGACCCTAACACTTTTCCGTAACCTCACCTGTACCCTACACCTTACCGTTCGCTAACCCTAACCCTAGCCCTAAACCTAGACCAAACCCCAACCGTACACCTTACCCTAACCCGTATGCTAATCCTAAGCCATACACTGACACTGACACGTGTCCTAAAACACACACTAACCCTAACACTTTTCTGTACCATCACCTGTACCCTAAACCTGACATTTCGCTAACCCTAACCCTAGCCATAAAGCTAACCCTAACCCCAACCGTAAACCTTACCCAAACCGTACCCTAATCCTAACCAGTATACTAATACTAAGCCATGTCCTGAAACGTTCCCTGAGCCTAACACTTTTCCATACCCTCACCTGTACCCTAAAACTTACCCATTCGCTAACCCTAACCCTAGCCCTAGCCCTAGCCCTAACCTTAATCCCAATCCTACCGGTTACTCTAAACCGTACCCTAATCCTAACCCATACACTAACATTAACCCATGCCCTAACACGTACCCTAACCCTAACACTTTTCCGTATCCTCTCCTGTACCCTAAATCTTACCGTTCGCTAACCCTAACCCTAGCCCTAAACATAACTCTAACACCAACCTCACAGTATACCCTAACCCGTACACTAAATTTAACCCGTACAAAAAACTAACCCATGCCCTCACATGTACTTTGACAGTAACACGTTTCCATACGCTCCCGTGTACCGTAAACCTTACCCATTCGCTAACCCTAACCCTAGCCCTAACCCTAACCCTAACCCTAACCCTAACCCTAACCCTAAAACTTACCCGTTAACTAACCGTAAGCCTAGCCCTAAACCTAAACCTAACCCCAACACCACACCTTACCCTAAACGGTACGCTAATCCTGACACGTACACTAACACTAACAGGTGTCCTAACACATACCCTGACTCTAAATGTTTTCGTACCCTCACCTGTACCCTAAACGTTACTGCTTCACTAACCGTAAACCTAGCCCTAAACATAACGCTAACACCAACCCTACACCATACCCTAACCCGTACACTAATCTTGACCCGTACACCAAAATTATGCAATGCCATCACAGGTACTTTGACACTAACACGTTTCCGTACACTCATGTACCATAAAACTTACCTGTTCGCTAACTCTAACCCTAGCCCTAAACTTAACCCTAACGCCAACCCTACACATTACCCTAACCCGTACCCTAATCCTAACCCATACACTAACACTACATGTGCCCTAACAGGTACCCTGACCGTAACAGTTTTCCGTACACTCACCCGTACCCTAAACCATACCGTTTGCTATCCTTAACCCTAGAACTAAACGTAAACCTAACCCCTTCCCTAAAACTTCCCCTAACGCGTACCCAGTCCTAACCAGTACACTAACACTAATCTGTGCCTTAACACTTACCCTGAGGCTAACACTTTTCCATACCCACACCTGAACCCTAAACCTTACCATTCACTAACCCTAACCCTAGGTCTAAACCTAACCCTAAACCCAACCCCAACCCTACACCTAACCCTAACATGTACCCTAATCCTAATCCTTAAACTAACACTAACCTGTGCCCTAACACGAACCGTGACCCTAACGCGTTTCCATACGCTCCCCTGTACTCTAATGTTACCTATTCGCTAACCCTCACACTAGCCCTAAACCTAAACCTAACCCCAACCCTAAACCTTACCCTAACCCATACCCTAATCATAACCCATACACTAACACTACCTCGTGCCCTAACACCTACCCTAACCCTACACCTACCCCTAACCCTAACACTAACGCTAACACTAACCCTAAACTTTACCATTTGTTAACCATAACCCTAGCCCCAAACCTAAACCTAACTACAACCCTACTCCTTACCCTAACACGTACACTAATCTTAACCCCTACACTAACACTAACTCAATACCGCACACGTACTTTGACAATAAGGCATTTCCGTATGCTCAGCTGTAACCTAAACCTTACCCGTTCACTAAACTTAACCCTACCCCTAACACTAACCATAATGCCAACCCTACCAATTACCCTAACCCGTACCCTAATCCTAACCTGTAAACCCACACTAACCCCAGCCCTAACACGTACCCTGACCCTAACACTTTTCCGTAACCTCACCTGTACCCTACACCTTACCGTTCGCTAACCCTAACCCTAGCCCTAAACCTAGACCAAACCCCAACCGTACACCTTACCCTAACCCGTATGCTAATCCTAAGCCATACACTGACACTGACACGTGTCCTAACACACACACTAACCCTAACACTTTTCTGTACCATCACCTGTACCCTAAACCTGACATTTCGCTAACCCTAACCCTAGCCATAAAGCTAACCCTAACCCCAACCGTAAACCTTACCCAAACCGTACCCTAATCCTAACCAGTATACTAATACTAAGCCATGTCCTGACACGTTCCCTGAGCCTAACACTTTTCCATACCCTCACCTGTACCCTAAACCTTACCCATTCGCTAACCCTAACCCTAGACCTAGCCCTAGCCCTAACCTTAATCCCAACCCTACCCGTTACCCTAAACCGTACCCTAATCCTAACCCATACACTAACATTAACCCATGCCCTAACACGTACCCTGACCCTAACACTTTTCCGTATCCTCTCCTATACCATAAATCTTACCGTTCGCTAACCCTAACCCTAGCCCTAAACATAACTCTAACACCAACCTCACAGTATACCCTAACCCGTACACTAAATTTAACCCGTACAAAAAACTAACCCATGCACTCACATGTACTTTGACAGTAACACGTTTCCGTACGCTCCCGTGTACCGTAAACCTTACCCATTCGCTAACCCTAACCCTAGCCCTAACCCTAACCATAACACCAGCCCTACCCATTTACCTAACCTGTACCCTAATCCTTACCCGTACACTAACATTAATACATGCCCTACGACGTACCCTGACCCTAATACTTTTCCATACCCACTGCTGTACCCTAAATCTTACCATTCGCTAACCCTAACCCTATGTCTAAACCTAACCCTAACCCCAACCCTACACCTAACCCTAGCACGTACCCTAATCCGAATCCGTACACTAACACTAACCTGTGCCCTAACATGAACCCTGACCCTAACTCGTTTCCATAAGCTCACCTGTACCCTAAATGTTACCTATTCGCTAACCCTAACCCCAACCCTACACCTAAACATAACCCCTACCTTACACCTTTCCCTAACCTATACCCTAATCCTAACCCGTACACTAACAATAACCTGTGGCCTAACACGTACCCTGAACCTAACACTTTTCCGTATCCTCTCCATTACCCTAAACCTTACCGTTCGCTAAACATAGCCCTTTCCCTAAACATAACGCTAACACCAACCTTAAACCATACCCTAACCCATACACTAATCTTACCCCGTACACCAAAATTAAGAAATGCCCTCACATGTACTTTGACACTAACACGTTTCCGTATCCTCCTGTGTACCGTAAAGCTTACCTGTTCGCTAACACTAACCCTAGGTCTAAGCCTAACACTATCCACAACCCTACACAAAATCCTAACCCGTACCCTAATCCTAATCCGTACCATAACACTAACCTGTGCCCTAACACCAAGCCTGACCCTAACTCGTTTCCATATGCTTACCTGCACCCTGAATATTACCTATTCGCTAACCCTAACCCTAACCCTAAACCTAACCCTAACCCCAATCCTGCACCTTACCCTAATCCGTACTGTAATCCTAACCCGTACCCTAATACTAATCCGTGCCCTGACACATACATGGACCATAACACTTTTCTGTAACCTCACCTGTACCCTAAACCTTACATTTCGCCAACACTAACCCTAGCCCTAAAGCTAAATCTAACTCCAACCCTACACCTTACCCTAACACGTACACTAATCTTAACCCGTACACTAACACTGACCCATTGCCGCAAATGTATTTTGACCCTAAAACATTTCCGTACCCTCCCCTGTAACCTAAACCTTACCCGGTCGCTAACCCTAAACCTAGCTCTAAATCTAACCCTAACGCCAACCCTCCAGCTTACCCTAACCCATACCCTAATCCTAAACCATACACTAACACAAACCAGTGCCCTGAAACGTACCCCGACCCTAACACTTTTCCATGCCCTCACCTGCACGCTAAACCTAATCATTAGGTAACCCTAACTGTAGACTTAAACGTAACCCTAACACCAACCCTACACCCTATTCTAACCCGTGACCTATATTTAACCCCTACACTAACACTAACCCATGCCCTCACACGTACTTTGACACTAAAATGCCTCCATACACACACATGTACCATAAGCCTTAACCGTTCACTAAACCTATCCCTAACCCTAACGCCAACCCTAACCATTACCCTAACCCATACCCTAATCCTAACCATGCATTAACACTAACAGGTTTCCTAACACATAACCTGACCCAAACGCTTTTCCGTACCCTCAACTGTACCCTAAAACTTACCCGTTCACTAACCCTAAGCCTAGCCCTAACCCTAACCCTAAACCTAACCCTAACCCTAACCCTAACCCTAACCCTAAAACTTACCCGTTAACTAACCGTAAGCCTAGCCCTAAACCTAAACCTAACCCCAACACCACACCTTACCCTAAACGGTACGCTAATCCTGACATGTACACTAATACTAACAAGTGTCCTAACACATACCCTGACTCTAAATGTTTTCCGTACCCTCACCTGTACCCTAAACCTTACTGCTTCACTAACCGTAAACCTAGCCCTAAACATAACGCTAACACCAACCCTACACCATACCCTAACCCGTACACTAATCTTGACCCGTACACCAAAATTATGCAATGCCATCACAGGTACTTTGACACTAACACGTTTCCGTACACTCATGTACCATAAAACTTACCTGTTCGATAACTCTAACCCTAGCCCTAAACTTAAACCTAACGCCAACCCTACACATTACCCTAACCCGTACCCTAATCCTAACCCATACACTAACACTACATGTGCCCTAACAGGTACCCTGACCATAACAGATTTCCATACACTCACCCGTACCCTAAACCATACCGTTTGCTATCCTTAACCCTAGACCTAAACGTAAACCTAACCCCATCCCTAAAACTTACCCTAACGCGTACCCAATCCTAACCAGTACACTAACACTAATCCGTGCCTTAACACTTACCCTGACCCTAAAACTTTTCCATACCCACACCTGAACCCTAAACCTTACCATTCACTAACCCTAACCCTAGGTCTAAACCTAACCCTAAACCCAAACCCAACCCTACACCTAACCCTAACATGTACCCTAATCCTAATCCTTAAACTAACACTAACCTGTGCCCTAACACGAACCGTGACCCTAACGCGTTTCCATACGCTCCCCTGTACTCTAATGTTACCTATTCGCTAACCCTCACACTAGCCCTAAACCTAAACCTAACCCCAACCCTAACCCATACCCTAACCCATACCCTAATCATAACCCATACACTAACACTAACTCGTGCCCTAACACCTACCCTAACCCTACAGCTACACCTAAACCTAAAACTAACGCTAACACTAACCCTAAACTTTACCATTTGTTAACCATAACCCTAGCCCCAAACCTAAACCTAACTACAACCCTACTCCTTACCCTAACACGTACACTAATCTTAACCCCTACACTAACACTAACTCAATACCGAACACGTACTTTGACAATAAGACATTTCCGTATGCTCAGCTGTAACCTAAACCTTACCCGTTCACTAAACTTAACCCTACCCCTAACACTAACCATAACGCCAACCCTACCAATTACCCTAACCCGTACCCTAATCCTAACCTGTAAACCCACAGTAACCCCAGCCCTAACACGTACCTTGACCCTAACACTTTTTCGTAACCTCACCTGTACCCTACACCTTACCGTTCGCTAACCCTAACCCTAGCCCTAAACCTAGACCAAACCCCAACCGTACACCTTACCCTAACCCGTATGCTAATCCTAAGCCATACACTGACACTGACACGTGTCCTAACACACACACTAACCCTAACACTTTTCTGTACCATCACCTGTACCCTAAACCTGACATTTCGCTAACCCTAACCCTAGCCATAAAGCTAACCCTAACCCCAACCGTAAAGCTTACCCAAACCGTACCCTAATCCTAACCAGTCTACTAATACTAAGCCATGTCCTGACACGTTCCCTGAGCCTAACACTTTTCCATACCCTCACCTGTACCCTAAACCTTACCCATTCGCTAACCCTAACCCTAGCCCTAGCCCTAGCCCTAACCTTAATCCCAACCCTACCCGTTACCCTAAACCGTACCCTAATCCTAACCCATACACTAACATTAACCCATGCCCTAACACGTACCCTGACCCTAACACTTTTCCGTATCCTCTCCTGTACCCTAAATCTTACCATTCGCTAACCCTAACCCTAGCCCTAAACATAACTCTAACACCAACCTCACAGTATACTCTAACCCGTACACTAAACTTAACCCGTACAAAAAAACTAACCCATGCCCTCACATGTACTTTGACAGTAACACGTTTCCGTACGCTCCCGTGTACCGTAAACCTTACCCATTCGCTAACCCTAACCCTAGCCCTAACCCTAACCATAACACCAACCCTACCCATTTACCTAACCTGTACCCTAATCCTTACCCGTACACTAACATTAATCCATGCCCTAAGACGTACCCTGACCCTAATACTTTTCCATACCCACTGCTGTACCCTAAATCTTACCATTCGCTAACCCTAACCCTATGTCTAAACCTAACCCTAACACCAACCCTACACCTAACCCTAGCACGTACCCTAATCCGAATCCGTACACTAACACTAACCTGTGCCCTAACATGAACCCTGACCCTAACTCGTTTCCATAAGCTCACCTGTACCCTAAATGTTACCTATTCGCTAACCCTAAACCCAACCCTACACCTAAACATAACCCCTACCCTACACCTTTCCCTAACCTATACCCTAATCCTAACCCGTACACTAACAATAACCTGTGGCCTAACACGTACCCTGAACCTAACACTTTTCCGTATCCTCTCCATTACCCTAAATCTTACCGTTCGCTAAACATAGCCCTTTCCCTAAACATAACGCTAACACCAACATTAAACCATACCCTAACCCATACACTAATCTTACCCTGTACACCAAAATTAAGAAATGCCCTCACATGTACTTTGACACTAACACGTTTCCGTATCCTCCTGTGTACCGTAAACCTTACCTGTTCACTAACACTAACCCTAGGTCTAAGCCTAACACTATCCACAACCCTACACAAAATCCTAACCCGTACCCTAATCCTAATCCGTACAATAACACTAACCTGTGCCCTAACATCAAGCCTGACCCTAACTCGTTTCCATATGCTTACCTGCACCCTGAATATTACCTATTCGCTAACCCTAACCCTAACCCTAAACCTAACCCTAACCCCAATCCTGCACCTTACCCTAATCCGTACTGTAATCCTAACCCGTACCCTAATACTAATCCGTGCCCTGACACATACATGGACCATAACACTTTTCTGTAACCTCACCTGTACCCTAAACCTTACATTTCGCCAACACTAACCCTAGCCCTAAAGCTAAATCTAACTCCAACCCTACACCTTACCCTAACACGTACACTAATCTTAACCCGTACACTAACACTGACCCATTGCCGCAAATGTATTTTGACCCTAAAACATTTCCGTACCCTCCCCTGTAACCTAAACCTTACCCGGTCGCTAACCCTAACCCTAGCTCTAAATCTAACCCTAACGCCAACCCTACATCTTACCCTAACCCATACCCTAATCCTAAACCATACACTAACACAAACCAGTGCCGTGAAACGTACCCTGACCCTAACACTTTTCCATGCCCTCACCTGCACGCTAAACCTAATCGTTAGGTAACCCTAACTGTAGAATTAAACGTAACCCTAACACCAACCCTACACCCTATTCTAACCCGTGACCTATATTTAACCCCTACACTAACACTAACCCATGCCCTCACACGTACTTTGACACTAAAATGTCTCCATACACTCACATGTACCATAAGCCTTAACCGTTCACTAAACCTATCCCTAACCCTAACGCCAACCCTAACCATTACCCTAACCCATACCCTAATCCTAACCATGCATTAACACTAACAGGTTTCCTAACACATAACCTGACCCAAACGCTTTTCCGTACCCTCAACTGTACCCTAAAACTTACCCGTTCACTAATCCTAAGCCTAGCCCTAACCCTAACCCTAACCCTAACCCTAACCCTAACCCTAAAACTTACCCGTTAACTAACTGTAAGCCTAGCCCTAAACCTAAACCTAACCCCAACACCACAACTTACCCTAAACGGTACGCTAATCCTGACACGTACACTAATACTAACAAGTGTCCTAACACATACCCTGACTCTAAATGTTTTCCGTACCCTCACCTGTACCATAAACCTTACTGCTTCACTAACCGTAAACCTAGCCCTAAACATAACGCTAACACCAACCCTACACCATACCCTAACCCGTACACTAATCTTGACCCGTACACCAAAATTATGCAATGCCATCACAGGTACTTTGACACTAACACGTTTCCGTACACTCATGTACCATAAAACTTACCTGTTCGCTAACTCTAACCCTAGCCCTAAACTTAACCCTAACGCCAACCCTACACATTACCCTAACCCGTACCCTAATCCTAACCCATACACTAACACTACATGTGCCCTAACAGGTACCCTGACCGTAACAGTTTTCCGTACACTCACCCGTACCCTAAACCATACCGTTTGCTATCCTTAACCCTAGACCTAAACGTAAACCTAACCCCATCCCTAAAACTTACCCTAACGCGTACCCAATCCTAACCAGTACACTAACACTAATCCGTGCCTTAACACTTACCCTGACCCTAACACTTTTCCATACCCACACCTGAACCCTAAACCTTACCATTCACTAACCCTAACCCTAGGTCTAAACCTAACCCTAAACCCAACCCCAACCCTACACCTAACCCTAACATGTACCCTAATCCTAATCCTTAAACTAACACTAACCTGTGCCCTAACATGAACCGTGACCCTAACGCGTTTCCATACGCTCCCCTGTACTCTAATGTTACCTATTCGCTAACCCTCACACTAGCCCTCAACCTAAACCTAACCCCAACCCTAAACCTTACCCTAACCCATACCCTAATCATAACCCATACACTAACACTAACTCGTGCCCTAACACCTACCCTAACCCTACAGCTACCCCTAACCCTAACACTAACGCTAACACTAACCCTAAACTTTACAATTTGTTAACCATAACCCTAGCCCCAAACCTAAACCTAACTACAACCCTACTCCTTACCCTAACACGTACACTAATCTTAACCCCTACACTAACACTAACTCAATACCGCACACGTACTTTGACAATAAGACATTTCCGTATGCTCAGCTGTAACCTAAACCTTACCCGTTCACTAAACTTAACCCTACCCCTAACACTAACCATAACGCCAACCCTACCAATTACCCTAACCCGCACCCTAAACCTAACCTGTAAACCCACACTAACCCCAGCCCTAACACGTACCTTGACCCTAACACTTTTCCGTAACCTCACCTGTACCCTACACCTTACCGTTCGCTAACCCTAACCCTAGCCCTAAACCTAGACCAAACCCCAACCGTACACCTTACCCTAACCCGTATGCTAATCCTAAGCCATACACTGACACTGACACGTGTCCTAAAACACACACTAACCCTAACACTTTTCTGTACCATCACCTGTACCCTAAACCTGACATTTCGCTAACCCTAACCCTAGCCATAAAGCTAACCCTAACCCCAACCGTAAACCTTACCCAAACCGTACCCTAATCCTAACCAGTATACTAATACTAAGCCATGTCCTGAAACGTTCCCTGAGCCTAACACTTTTCCATACCCTCACCTGTACCCTAAAACTTACCCATTCGCTAACCCTAACCCTAGCCCTAGCCCTAGCCCTAACCTTAATCCCAATCCTACCGGTTACTCTAAACCGTACCCTAATCCTAACCCATACACTAACATTAACCCATGCCCTAACACGTACCCTAACCCTAACACTTTTCCGTATCCTCTCCTGTACCCTAAATCTTACCGTTCGCTAACCCTAACCCTAGCCCTAAACATAACTCTAACACCAACCTCACAGTATACCCTAACCCGTACACTAAATTTAACCCGTACAAAAAACTAACCCATGCCCTCACATGTACTTTGACAGTAACACGTTTCCATACGCTCCCGTGTACCGTAAACCTTACCCATTCGCTAACCCTAACCCTAGCCCTAACCCTAACCCTAACCCTAACCCTAACCCTAACCCTAAAACTTACCCGTTAACTAACCGTAAGCCTAGCCCTAAACCTAAACCTAACCCCAACACCACACCTTACCCTAAACGGTACGCTAATCCTGACACGTACACTAACACTAACAGGTGTCCTAACACATACCCTGACTCTAAATGTTTTCGTACCCTCACCTGTACCCTAAACGTTACTGCTTCACTAACCGTAAACCTAGCCCTAAACATAACGCTAACACCAACCCTACACCATACCCTAACCCGTACACTAATCTTGACCCGTACACCAAAATTATGCAATGCCATCACAGGTACTTTGACACTAACACGTTTCCGTACACTCATGTACCATAAAACTTACCTGTTCGCTAACTCTAACCCTAGCCCTAAACTTAACCCTAACGCCAACCCTACACATTACCCTAACCCGTACCCTAATCCTAACCCATACACTAACACTACATGTGCCCTAACAGGTACCCTGACCGTAACAGTTTTCCGTACACTCACCCGTACCCTAAACCATACCGTTTGCTATCCTTAACCCTAGAACTAAACGTAAACCTAACCCCTTCCCTAAAACTTCCCCTAACGCGTACCCAGTCCTAACCAGTACACTAACACTAATCTGTGCCTTAACACTTACCCTGAGGCTAACACTTTTCCATACCCACACCTGAACCCTAAACCTTACCATTCACTAACCCTAACCCTAGGTCTAAACCTAACCCTAAACCCAACCCCAACCCTACACCTAACCCTAACATGTACCCTAATCCTAATCCTTAAACTAACACTAACCTGTGCCCTAACACGAACCGTGACCCTAACGCGTTTCCATACGCTCCCCTGTACTCTAATGTTACCTATTCGCTAACCCTCACACTAGCCCTAAACCTAAACCTAACCCCAACCCTAAACCTTACCCTAACCCATACCCTAATCATAACCCATACACTAACACTACCTCGTGCCCTAACACCTACCCTAACCCTACACCTACCCCTAACCCTAACACTAACGCTAACACTAACCCTAAACTTTACCATTTGTTAACCATAACCCTAGCCCCAAACCTAAACCTAACTACAACCCTACTCCTTACCCTAACACGTACACTAATCTTAACCCCTACACTAACACTAACTCAATACCGCACACGTACTTTGACAATAAGACATTTCCGTATGCTCAGCTGTAACCTAAACCTTACCCGTTCACTAAACTTAACCCTACCCCTAACACTAACCATAATGCCAACCCTACCAATTACCCTAACCCGTACCCTAATCCTAACCTGTAAACCCACACTAACCCCAGCCCTAACACGTACCCTGACCCTAACACTTTTCCGTAACCTCACCTGTACCCTACACCTTACCGTTCGCTAACCCTAACCCTAGCCCTAAACCTAGACCAAACCCCAACCGTACACCTTACCCTAACCCGTATGCTAATCCTAAGCCATACACTGACACTGACACGTGTCCTAACACACACACTAACCCTAACACTTTTCTGTACCATCACCTGTACCCTAAACCTGACATTTCGCTAACCCTAACCCTAGCCATAAAGCTAACCCTAACCCCAACCGTAAACCTTACCCAAACCGTACCCTAATCCTAACCAGTATACTAATACTAAGCCATGTCCTGACACGTTCCCTGAGCCTAACACTTTTCCATACCCTCACCTGTACCCTAAACCTTACCCATTCGCTAACCCTAACCCTAGACCTAGCCCTAGCCCTAACCTTAATCCCAACCCTACCCGTTACCCTAAACCGTACCCTAATCCTAACCCATACACTAACATTAACCCATGCCCTAACACGTACCCTGACCCTAACACTTTTCCGTATCCTCTCCTATACCATAAATCTTACCGTTCGCTAACCCTAACCCTAGCCCTAAACATAACTCTAACACCAACCTCACAGTATACCCTAACCCGTACACTAAATTTAACCCGTACAAAAAACTAACCCATGCACTCACATGTACTTTGACAGTAACACGTTTCCGTACGCTCCCGTGTACCGTAAACCTTACCCATTCGCTAACCCTAACCCTAGCCCTAACCCTAACCATAACACCAGCCCTACCCATTTACCTAACCTGTACCCTAATCCTTACCCGTACACTAACATTAATACATGCCCTACGACGTACCCTGACCCTAATACTTTTCCATACCCACTGCTGTACCCTAAATCTTACCATTCGCTAACCCTAACCCTATGTCTAAACCTAACCCTAACCCCAACCCTACACCTAACCCTAGCACGTACCCTAATCCGAATCCGTACACTAACACTAACCTGTGCCCTAACATGAACCCTGACCCTAACTCGTTTCCATAAGCTCACCTGTACCCTAAATGTTACCTATTCGCTAACCCTAACCCCAACCCTACACCTAAACATAACCCCTACCTTACACCTTTCCCTAACCTATACCCTAATCCTAACCCGTACACTAACAATAACCTGTGGCCTAACACGTACCCTGAACCTAACACTTTTCCGTATCCTCTCCATTACCCTAAACCTTACCGTTCGCTAAACATAGCCCTTTCCCTAAACATAACGCTAACACCAACCTTAAACCATACCCTAACCCATACACTAATCTTACCCCGTACACCAAAATTAAGAAATGCCCTCACATGTACTTTGACACTAACACGTTTCCGTATCCTCCTGTGTACCGTAAAGCTTACCTGTTCGCTAACACTAACCCTAGGTCTAAGCCTAACACTATCCACAACCCTACACAAAATCCTAACCCGTACCCTAATCCTAATCCGTACCATAACACTAACCTGTGCCCTAACACCAAGCCTGACCCTAACTCGTTTCCATATGCTTACCTGCACCCTGAATATTACCTATTCGCTAACCCTAACCCTAACCCTAAACCTAACCCTAACCCCAATCCTGCACCTTACCCTAATCCGTACTGTAATCCTAACCCGTACCCTAATACTAATCCGTGCCCTGACACATACATGGACCATAACACTTTTCTGTAACCTCACCTGTACCCTAAACCTTACATTTCGCCAACACTAACCCTAGCCCTAAAGCTAAATCTAACTCCAACCCTACACCTTACCCTAACACGTACACTAATCTTAACCCGTACACTAACACTGACCCATTGCCGCAAATGTATTTTGACCCTAAAACATTTCCGTACCCTCCCCTGTAACCTAAACCTTACCCGGTCGCTAACCCTAAACCTAGCTCTAAATCTAACCCTAACGCCAACCCTCCAGCTTACCCTAACCCATACCCTAATCCTAAACCATACACTAACACAAACCAGTGCCCTGAAACGTACCCCGACCCTAACACTTTTCCATGCCCTCACCTGCACGCTAAACCTTATCGTTAGGTAACCCTAACTGTAGACTTAAACGTAACCCTAACACCAACCCTACACCCTATTCTAACCCGTGACCTATATTTAACCCCTACACTAACACTAACCCATGCCCTCACACGTACTTTGACACTAAAATGTCTCCATACACTCACATGTACCATAAGCCTTAACCGTTCACTAAACCTATCCCTAACCCTAACGCCAACCCTAACCATTACCCTAACCCATACCCTAATCCTAACCATGCATTAACACTAACAGGTTTCCTAACACATAACCTGACCCAAACGCTTTTCCGTACCCTCAACTGTACCCTAAAACTTACCCGTTCACTAATCCTAAGCCTAGCCCTAACCCTAACCCTAACCCTAACCCTAACCCTAACCCTAAAACTTACCCGTTAACTAACTGTAAGCCTAGCCCTAAACCTAAACCTAACCCCAACACCACACCTTACCCTAAACGGTACGCTAATCCTGACACGTACACTAATACTAACAAGTGTCCTAACACATACCCTGACTCTAAATGTTTTCCGTACCCTCACCTGTACCATAAACCTTACTGCTTCACTAACCGTAAACCTAGCCCTAAACATAACGCTAACACCAACCCTACACCATACCCTAACCCGTACACTAATCTTGACCCGTACACCAAAATTATGCAATGCCATCACAGGTACTTTGACACTAACACGTTTCCGTACACTCATGTACCATAAAACTTACCTGTTCGCTAACTCTAACCCTAGCCCTAAACTTAACCCTAACGCCAACCCTACACATTACCCTAACCCGTACCCTAATCCTAACCCATACACTAACACTACATGTGCCCTAACAGGTACCCTGACCGTAACAGTTTTCCGTACACTCACCCGTACCCTAAACCATACCGTTTGCTATCCTTAACCCTAGACCTAAACGTAAACCTAACCCCATCCCTAAAACTTACCCTAACGCGTACCCAATCCTAACCAGTACACTAACACTAATCCGTGCCTTAACACTTACCCTGACCCTAACACTTTTCCATACCCACACCTGAACCCTAAACCTTACCATTCACTAACCCTAACCCTAGGTCTAAACCTAACCCTAAACCCAACCCCAACCCTACACCTAACCCTAACATGTACCCTAATCCTAATCCTTAAACTAACACTAACCTGTGCCCTAACATGAACCGTGACCCTAACGCGTTTCCATACGCTCCCCTGTACTGTAATGTTACCTATTCGCTAACCCTCACACTAGCCCTCAACCTAAACCTAACCCCAACCCTAAACCTTACCCTAACCCATACCCTAATCATAACCCATACACTAACACTAACTCGTGCCCTAACACCTACCCTAACCCTACAGCTACCCCTAACCCTAACACTAACGCTAACACTAACCCTAAACTTTACCATTTGTTAACCATAACCCTAGCCCCAAACCTAAACCTAACTACAACCCTACTCCTTACCCTAACACGTACACTAATCTTAACCCCTACACTAACACTAACTCAATACCGCACACGTACTTTGACAATAAGACATTTCCGTATGCTCAGCTGTAACCTAAACCTTACCCGTTCACTAAACTTAACCCTACCCCTAACACTAACCATAACGCCAACCCTACCAATTACCCTAACCCGTACCCTAAACCTAACCTGTAAACCCACACTAACCCCAGCCCTAACATGTAGCTTGACCCTAACACTTTTCCGTAACCTCACCTGTACCCTACACCTTACCGTTCGCTAACCCTAACCCTAGCCCTAAACCTAGACCAAACCCCAACCGTACACCTTACCCTAACCCGTATGCTAATCCTAAGCCATACACTGACACTGACACGTGTCCTAAAACACACACTAACCCTAACACTTTTCTGTACCATCACCTATACCCTAAACCTGACATTTCGCTAACCCTAACCCTAGCCATAAAGCTAACCCTAAACCCAACCGTAAACCTTACCCAAACCGTACCCTAATCCTAACCAGTATACTAATACTAAGCCATGTCCTGCAACTTTCCCTGAGCCTAACACTTTTCCATACCCTCACCTGTACCCTAAAACTTACCCATTCGCTAACCCTAACCCTAGCCCTAGCCCTAGCCCTAACCTTAATCCCAATCCTACCGGTTACCCTAAACCGTACCCTAATCCTAACCCATACACTAACATTAACCCATGCCCTAACACGTACCCTAACCCTAACACTTTTCCGTATCCTCTCCTGTACCCTAAATCTTACCGTTCGCTAACCCTAACCCTAGCCCTAAACATAACTCTAACACCAACCTCACAGTATACCCTAACCCGTACACTAAATTTAACCCGTACAAAAAACTAACCCATGCCCTCACATGTACTTTGACAGTAACACGTTTCCATACGCTCCCGTGTACCGTAAACCTTACCCATTCGCTAACCCTAACCCTAGCCCTAACCCTAACCCTAACCCTAACCCTAACCCTAACCCTAAAACTTACCCGTTAACTAACCGTAAGCCTAGCCCTAAACCTAAACCTAACCCCAACACCACACCTTACCCTAAACGGTACGCTAATCCTGACACGTACACTAACACTAACAGGTGTCCTAACACATACCCTGACTCTAAATGTTTTCGTACCCTCACCTGTAACCTAAACGTTACTGCTTCACTAACCGTAAACCTAGCCCTAAACATAACGCTAACACCAACCCTACACCATACCCTAACCCGTACACTAATCTTGACCCGTACACCAAAATTATGCAATGCCATCACAGGTACTTTGACACTAACACGTTTCCGTACACTCATGTACCATAAAACTTACCTGTTCGCTAACTCTAACCCTAGCCCTAAACTTAACCCTAACGCCAACCCTACACATTACCCTAACCCGTACCCTAATCCTAACCCATACACTAACACTACATGTGCCCTAACAGGTACCCTGACCGTAACAGTTTTCCGTACACTCACCCGTACCCTAAACCATACCGTTTGCTATCCTTAACCCTAGAACTAAACGTAAACCTAACCCCTTCCCTAAAACTTCCCCTAACGCGTACCCAGTCCTAACCAGTACACTAACACTAATCTGTGCCTTAACACTTACCCTGACCCTAAAACTTTTCCATACCCACACCTGAACCCTAAACCTTACCATTCACTAACCCTAACCCTAGGTCTAAACCTAACCCTAAACCCAACCCCAACCCTACACCTAACCCTAACATGTACCCTAATCCTAATCCTTAAACTAACACTAACCTGTGCCCTAACACGAACCGTGACCCTAACGCGTTTCCATACGCTCCCCTGTACTCTAATGTTACCTATTCGCTAACCCTCACACTAGCCCTAAACCTAAACCTAACCCCAACCCTAAACCTTACCCTAACCCATACCCTAATCATAACCCATACACTAACACTAACTCGTGCCCTAACACCTACCCTAACCCTACACCTACCCCTAACCCTAACACTAACGCTAACACTAACCCTAAACTTTACCATTTGTTAACCATAACCCTAGCCCCAAACCTAAACCTAACTACAACCCTACTCCTTACCCTAACACGTACACTAATCTTAACCCCTACACTAACACTAACTCAATACCGCACACGTACTTTGACAATAAGACATTTCCGTATGCTCAGCTGTAACCTAAACCTTACCCGTTCACTAAACTTAACCCTACCCCTAACACTAACCATAATGCCAACCCTACCAATTACCCTAACCCGTACCCTAATCCTAACCTGTAAACCCACACTAACCCCAGCCCTAACACGTTCCCTGACCCTAACACTTTTCCGTAACCTCACCTGTACCCTACACCTTACCGTTCGCTAACCCTAACCCTAGCCCTAAACCTAGACCAAACCCCAACCGTACACCTTACCCTAACCCGTATGCTAATCCTAAGCCATACACTGACACTGACACGTGTCCTAACACACACACTAACCCTAACACTTTTCTGTACCATCACCTGTACCCTAAACCTGACATTTCGCTAACCCTAACCCTAGCCATAAAGCTAACCCTAACCCCAACCGTAAACCTTACCCAAACCGTACCCTAATCCTAACCAGTATACTAATACTTAGCCATGTCCTGACACGTTCCCTGAGCCTAAAACTTTTCCATACCCTCACCTGTACCCTAAACCTTACCCATTCGCTAACCCTAACCCTAGCCCTAGCCCTAGCCCTAACCTTAATCCCAACCCTACCCGTTACCCTAAACCGTACCTTAATCCTAACCCATACACTAACATTAACCCATGCCCTAACACGTACCCTGACCCTAACACTTTTCCGTATCCTCTCCTATACCATAAATCTTACCGTTCGCTAACCCTAACCTTAGCCCTAAACATAACTCTAACACCAACCTCACAGTATACCCTAACCCGTACACTAAATTTAACCCGTACAAAAAACTAACCCATGCCCTCACATGTACTTTGACAGTAACACGTTTCCGTACGCTCCCGTGTACCGTAAACCTTACCCCTTCGCTAACCCTAACCCTAGCCCTAACCCTAACCATAACACCAGCCCTACTCATTTACCTAACCTGTACCCTAATCCTTACCCGTACACTAACATTAATACATGCCCTACGACGTACCCTGACCCTAATACTTTTCCATACCCACTGCTGTACCCTAAATCTTACCATTCGCTAACCCTAACCCTATGTCTAAACCTAACCCTAACCCCAACCCTACACCTAACCCTAGCACGTACCCTAATCCGAATCCGTACACTAACACTAACCTGTGCCCTAACATGAACCCTGACCCTAACTCGTTTCCATAAGCTCACCTGTACCCTAAATGTTACCTATTCGCTAACCCTAACCCCAACCCTACACCTAAACATAACCCCTACCCTACACCTTTCCCTAACCTATACCCTAATCCTAACCCGTACACTAACAATAACCTGTGGCCTAACACGTACCCTGAACCTAACACTTTTCCGTATCCTCTCCATTACCCTAAATCTTACCGTTCGCTAAACATAGCCCTTTCCCTAAACATAACGCTAACACCAACCTTAAACCATACCCTAACCCATACACTAATCTTACCCCGTACACCAAAATTAAGAAATGCCCTCACATGTACTTTGACACTAACACGTTTCCGTATCCTCCTGTGTACCGTAAACCTTACCTGTTCGCTAACACTAACCCTAGGTCTAAGCCTAACACTATCCACAACCCTACACAAAATCCTAACCCATACCCTAATCCTAATCCGTACAATAACACTAACTTGTGCCCTAACACCAAGCCTGACCCTAACTCGTTTCCATATGCTTACCTGCACCCTGAATATTACCTATTCGCTAACCCTAACCCTAACCCTAAACCTAACCCTAACCCCAATCCTGCACCTTACCCTAATCCGTACTGTAATCCTAACCCGTACCCTAATACTAATCCGTGCCCTGACACATACATGGACCATAACACTTTTCTGTAACCTCACCTGTACCCTAAACCTTACATTTCGCCAACACTAACCCTAGCCCTAAAGCTAAATCTAACTCCAACCCTACACCTTACCCTAACACGTACACTAATCTTAACCCGTACACTAACACTGACCCATTGCCGCAAATGTATTTTGACCCTAAAACATTTCCGTACCCTCCCCTGTAACCTAAACCTTACCCGGTCGCTAACCCTAAACCTAGCTCTAAATCTAACCCTAACGCCAACCCTCCAGCTTACCCTAACCCATACCCTAATCCTAAACCATACACTAACACAAACCAGTGCCCTGAAACGTACCCCGACCCTAACACTTTTCCATGCCCTCACCTGCACGCTAAACCTTATCGTTAGGTAACCCTAACTGTAGACTTAAACGTAACCCTAACACCAACCCTACACCCTATTCTAACCCGTGACCTATATTTAACCCCTACACTAACACTAACCCATGCCCTCACACGTACTTTGACACTAAAATGTCTCCATACACTCACATGTACCATAAGCCTTAACCGTTCACTAAACCTATCCCTAACCCTAACGCCAACCCTAACCATTACCCTAACCCATACCCTAATCCTAACCATGCATTAACACTAACAGGTTTCCTAACACATAACCTGACCCAAACGCTTTCCCGTACCCTCAACTGTACCCTAAAACTTACCCGTTCACTAATCCTAAGCCTAGCCCTAACCCTAACCCTAACCCTAACCCTAACCCTAACCCTAAAACTTACCCGTTAACTAACTGTAAGCCTAGCCCTAAACCTAAACCTAACCCCAACACCACACCTTACCCTAAACGGTACGCTAATCCTGACACGTACACTAATACTAACAAGTGTCCTAACACATACCCTGACTCTAAATGTTTTCCGTACCCTCACCTGTACCATAAACCTTACTGCTTCACTAACCGTAAACCTAGCCCTAAACATAACGCTAACACCAACCCTACACCATACCCTAACCCGTACACTAATCTTGACCCGTACACCAAAATTATGCAATGCCATCACAGGTACTTTGACACTAACACGTTTCCGTACACTCATGTACCATAAAACTTACCTGTTCGCTAACTCTAACTCTAGCCCTAAACTTAACCCTAACGCCAACCCTACACATTACCCTAACCCGTACCCTAATCCTAACCCATACACTAACACTACATGTGCCCTAACAGGTACCCTGACCGTAACAGTTTTCCGTACACTCACCCGTACCCTAAACCATACCGTTTGCTATCCTTAACCCTAGACCTAAACGTAAACCTAACCCCATCCCTAAAACTTACCCTAACGCGTACCCAATCCTAACCAGTACACTAACACTAATCCGTGCCTTAACACTTACCCTGACCCTAACACTTTTCCATACCCACACCTGAACCCTAAACCTTACCATTCACTAACCCTAACCCTAGGTCTAAACCTAACCCTAAACCCAAACCCAACCCTACACCTAACCCTAACATGTACCCTAATCCTAATCCTTAAACTAACACTAACCTGTGCCCTAACATGAACCGTGACCCTAACGCGTTTCCATACGCTCCCCTGTACTGTAATGTTACCTATTCGCTAACCCTCACACTAGCCCTCAACCTAAACCTAACCCCAACCCTAAACCTTACCCTAACCCATACCCTAATCATAACCCATACGCTAACACTAACTCGTGCCCTAACACCTACCCTAACCCTACAGCTACCCCTAACCCTAACACTAACGCTAACACTAACCCTAAACTTTACCATTTGTTAACCATAACCCTAGCCCCAAACCTAAACCTAACTACAACCCTACTCCTTACCCTAACACGTACACTAATCTTAACCCCTACACTAACACTAACTCAATACCGCACACGTACTTTGACAATAAGACATTTCCGTATGCTCAGCTGTAACCTAAACCTTACCCGTTCACTAAACTTAACCCTACCCCTAACACTAACCATAACGCCAACCCTACCAATTACCCTAACCCGTACCCTAAACCTAACCTGTAAACCCACACTAACCCCAGCCCTAACACGTAGCTTGACCCTAACACTTTTCCGTAACCTCACCTGTACCCTACACCTTACCGTTCGCTAACCCTAACCCTAGCCCTAAACCTAGACCAAACCCCAACCGTACACCTTACCCTAACCCGTATGCTAATCCTAAGCCATACACTGACACTGACACGTGTCCTAAAACACACACTAACCCTAACACTTTTCTGTACCATCACCTGTACCCTAAACCTGACATTTCGCTAACCCTAACCCTAGCCATAAAGCTAACCCTAAACCCAACCGTAAACCTTACCCAAACCGTACCCTAATCCTAACCAGTATACTAATACTAAGCCATGTCCTGAAACGTTCCCTGAGCCTAACACTTTTCCATACCCTCACCTGTACCCTAAAACTTACCCATTCGCTAACCCTAACCCTAGCCCTAGCCCTAGCCCTAACCTTAATCCCAATCCTACCGGTTACCCTAAACCGTACCCTAATCCTAACCCATACACTAACATTAACCCATGCCCTAACACGTACCCTAACCCTAACACTTTTCCGTATCCTCTCCTGTACCCTAAATCTTACCGTTCGCTAACCCTAACCCTAGCCCTAAACATAACTCTAACACCAACCTCACAGTATACCCTAACCCGTACACTAAATTTAACCCGTACAAAAAACTAACCCATGCCCTCACATGTACTTTGACAGTAACACGTTTCCATACGCTCCCGTGTACCGTAAACCTTACCCATTCGCTAACCCTAACCCTAGCCCTAACCCTAACCCTAACCCTAACCCTAACCCTAACCCTAAAACTTACCCGTTAACTAACCGTAAGCCTAGCCCTAAACCTAAACCTAACCCCAACACCACACCTTACCCTAAACGGTACGCTAATCCTGACACGTACACTAACACTAACAGGTGTCCTAACACATACCCTGACTCTAAATGTTTTCGTACCCTCACCTGTACCCTAAACGTTACTGCTTCACTAACCGTAAACCTAGCCCTAAACATAACGCTAACACCAACCCTACACCATACCCTAACCCGTACACTAATCTTGACCCGTACACCAAAATTATGCAATGCCATTACAGGTACTTTGACACTAACACGTTTCCGTACACTCATGTACCATAAAACTTACCTGTTCGCTAACTCTAACCCTAGCCCTAAACTTAACCCTAACGCCAACCCTACACATTACCCTAATCCGTACCCTAATCCTAACCCATACACTAACACTACATGTGCCCTAACAGGTACCCTGACCGTAACAGTTTTCCGTACACTCACCCGTACCCTAAACCATACCGTTTGCTATCCTTAACCCTAGAACTAAACGTAAACCTAACCCCTTCCCTAAAACTTCCCCTAACGCGTACCCAGTCCTAACCAGTACACTAACACTAATCTGTGCCTTAACACTTACCCTGACCCTAACACTTTTCCATACCCACACCTGAACCCTAAACCTTACCATTCACTAACCCTAACCCTAGGTCTAAACCTAACCCTAAACCCAACCCCAACCCTACACCTAACCCTAACATGTACCCTAATCCTAATCCTTAAACTAACACTAACCTGTGCCCTAACACGAACCGTGACCCTAACGCGTTTCCATACGCTCCCCTGTACTCTAATGTTACCTATTCGCTAACACTCACACTAGCCCTAAACCTAAACCTAACCCCAACCCTAAACCTTACCCTAACCCATACCCTAATCATAACCCATACACTAACACTAACTCGTGCCCTAACACCTACCCTAACCCTACACCTACCCCTAACCCTAACACTAACGCTAACACTAACCCTAAACTTTACCATTTGTTAACCATAACCCTAGCCCCAAACCTAAACCTAACTACAACCCTACTCCTTACCCTAACACGTACACTAATCTTAACCCCTACACTAACACTAACTCAATACCGCACACGTACTTTGACAATAAGACATTTCCGTATGCTCAGCTGTAACCTAAACCTTACCCGTTCACTAAACTTAACCCTACCCCTAACACTAACCATAATGCCAACCCTACCAATTACCCTAACCCGTACCCTAATCCTAACCTGTAAACCCACACTAACCCCAGCCCTAACACGTACCCTGACCCTAACACTTTTCCGTAACCTCACCTGTACCCTACACCTTACCGTTCGCTAACCCTAACCCTAGCCCTAAACCTAGACCAAACCCCAACCGTACACCTTACCCTAACCCGTATGCTAATCCTAAGCCATACACTGACACTGACACGTGTCCTAACACACACACTAACCCTAACACTTTTCTGTACCATCACCTGTACCCTAAACCTGACATTTCGCTAACCCTAACCCTAGCCATAAAGCTAACCCTAACCCCAACCGTAAACCTTACCCAAACCGTACCCTAATCCTAACCAGTATACTAATACTAAGCCATGTCCTGACACGTTCCCTGAGCCTAACACTTTTCCATACCCTCACCTGTACCCTAAACCTTACCCATTCGCTAACCCTAACCCTGGACCTAGCCCTAGCCCTAACCTTAATCCCAACCCTACCCGTTACCCTAAACCGTACCCTAATCCTAACCCATACACTAACATTAACCCATGCCCTAACACGTACCCTGACCCTAACACTTTTCCGTATCCTCTCCTATACCATAAATCTTACCGTTCGCTAACCCTAACCCTAGCCCTAAACATAACTCTAACACCAACCTCACAGTATACCCTAACCCGTACACTAAATTTAACCCGTACAAAAAACTAACCCATGCACTCACATGTACTTTGACAGTAACACGTTTCCGTACGCTCCCGTGTACCGTAAACCTTACCCATTCGCTAACCCTAACCCTAGCCCTAACCCTAACCATAACACCAGCCCTACCCATTTACCTAACCTGTACCCTAATCCTTACCCGTACACTAACATTAATACATGCCCTACGACGTACCCTGACCCTAATACTTTTCCATACCCACTGCTGTACCCTAAATCTTACCATTCGCTAACCCTAACCCTATGTCTAAACCTAACCCTAACCCCAACCCTACACCTAACCCTAGCACGTACCCTAATCCGAATCCGTACACTAACACTAACCTGTGCCCTAACATGAACCCTGACCCTAACTCGTTTCCATAAGCTCACCTGTACCCTAAATGTTACCTATTCGCTAACCCTAACCCCAACCCTACACCTAAACATAACCCCTACCTTACACCTTTCCCTAACCTATACCCTAATCCTAACCCGTACACTAACAATAACCTGTGGCCTAACACGTACCCTGAACCTAACACTTTTCCGTATCCTCTCCATTACCCTAAACCTTACCGTTCGCTAAACATAGCCCTTTCCCTAAACATAACGCTAACACCAACCTTAAACCATACCCTAACCCATACACTAATCTTACCCCGTACACCAAAATTAAGAAATGCCCTCACATGTACTTTGACACTAACACGTTTCCGTATCTTCCTGTGTACCGTAAACCTTACCGGTTCGCTAACACTAACCCTAGGTCTAAGCCTAACACTATCCACAACCCTACACAAAATCCTAACCCGTACCCTAATCCTAATCCGTACAATAACACTAACCTGTGCCCTAACACCAAGCCTGACCCTAACTCGTTTCCATATGCTTACCTGCACCCTGAATATTACCTATTCGCTAACCCTAACCCTAACCCTAAACCTAACCCTAACCCCAATCCTGCACCTTACCCTAATCCGTACTGTAATCCTAACCCGTACCCTAATACTAATCCGTGCCCTGACACATACATGGACCATAACACTTTTCTGTAACCTCACCTGTACCCTAAACCTTACATTTCGCCAACACTAACCCTAGCCCTAAAGCTAAATCTAACTCCAACCCTACACCTTACCCTAACACGTACACTAATCTTAACCCGTACACTAACACTGACCCATTGCCGCAAATGTATTTTGACCCTAAAACATTTCCGTACCCTCCCCTGTAACCTAAACCTTACCCGGTCGCTAACCCTAAACCTAGCTCTAAATCTAACCCTAACGCCAACCCTCCAGCTTACCCTAACCCATACCCTAATCCTAAACCATACACTAACACAAACCAGTGCCCTGAAACGTACCCCGACCCTAACACTTTTCCATGCCCTCACCTGCACGCTAAACCTTATCGTTAGGTAACCCTAACTGTAGACTTAAACGTAACCCTAACACCAACCCTACACCCTATTCTAACCCGTGACCTATATTTAACCCCTACACTAACACTAACCCATGCCCTCACACGTACTTTGACACTAAAATGTCTCCATACACTCACATGTACCATAAGCCTTAACCGTTCACTAAACCTATCCCTAACCCTAACGCCAACCCTAACCATTACCCTAACCCATACCCTAATCCTAACCATGCATTAACACTAACAGGTTTCCTAACACATAACCTGACCCAAACGCTTTTCCGTACCCTCAACTGTACCCTAAAACTTACCCGTTCACTAACCCTAAGCCTAGCCCTAACCATAACCCTAACCCTAACCCTAAACCTAACCCTAACCCTAAAACTTACCCGTTAACTAACCGTAAGCCTAGCCCTAAACCTAAACCTAACCCCAACACCACACCTTACCCTAAACGGTATGCTAATCCTGACATGTACACTAATACTAACAAGTGTCCTAACACATACCCTGACTCTAAATGTTTTCCGTACCCTCACCTGTACCCTAAACCTTACTTCTTCACTAACCGTAAACCTAGCCCTAAACATATCGCTAACACCAACCCTACACCATACCCTAACCCGTACATTAATCTTGACCCGTACACCAAAATTATGCAATGCCATCACAGGTACTTTGACACTAACACGTTTCCGTACACTCATGTACCATAAAACTTACCTGTTCGATAACTCTAACCCTAGCCCTAAACTTAACCCTAACGCCAACCCTACACATTACCCTAACCCGTACCCTAATCCTAACCCATACACTAACACTACATGTGCCCTAACAGGTACCATGACCATAACAGTTTTCCATACACTCACCCGTACCCTAAACCATACCGTTTGCTATCCTTAACCCTAGACCTAAACGTAAACCTAACCCCATCCCTAAAACTTACCCTAACGCGTACCCAGTCCTAACCAGTACACTAACAATACTCTGTGCCTTAACACTTACCCTGACCCTAACACTTTTCCATACCCACACCTGAACCCTAAACCTTACCATTCACTAACCCTAAACCTAGGTCTAAACCTAACCCTAAACCCAACCACAACCCTACACCTAACCCTAACTTGTACCCTAATCCTAATCCTTAAACTAACACTAACCTGTGCCCTAACACGAACCGTGACCCTAACGCGTTTCCATACGCTCCCCTGTACTCTAATGTTACCTATTCACTAACCCTCACACTAGCCCTAAACCTAACCCTAACCCCAACCCTACACCTAACCCTAGCACATACCCTAATCCGAATCCGTACACTAACACTAACCTGTGCCCTAACATGAACCCTGAACCTAACTCGTTTCCATAAGCTCACCTGTACACTAAATGTTACCTATTCGCTAACCCTAACCCCAACCCTACACCTAAACATAACCCCTACCCTACACCTTTCCCTAACCTATACCCTAATCCTAACCCGTACACTAACAATAACCTGTGGCCTAACACGTACCCTGAACCTAACACTTTTCCGTATCCTCTCCATTACCCTAAATCTTACCGTTCGCTAAACATAGCCCTTTCCCTAAACATAACGCTAACACCAACCTTAAACCATACCCTAACCCATACACTAATCTTACCCCGTACACCAAAATTAAGAAATGCCCTCACATGTACTTTGACACTAACACGTTTCCGTATCCTCCTGTGTACCGTAAACCTTACCTGTTCGCTAACACTAACCCTAGGTCTAAGCCTAACACTATCCACAACCCTACACAAAATCCTAACCCGTACCCTAATCCTAATCCGTACAATAACACTAACCTGTGCCCTAACACCAAGCCTGACCCTAACTCGTTTCCATATGCTTACCTGCACCCTGAATATTACCTATTCGCTAACCCTAACCCTAACCCTAAACCTAACCCTAACCCCAATCCTGCACCTTACCCTAATCCGTACTGTAATCCTAACCCGTACCCTAATACTAATCCGTGCCCTGACACATACATGGACCATAACACTTTTCTGTAACCTCACCTGTACCCTAAACCTTACATTTCGCCAACACTAACCCTAGCCCTAAAGCTAAATCTAACTCCAACCCTACACCTTACCCTAACACGTACACTAATCTTAACCCGTACACTAACACTGACCCATTGCCGCAAATGTATTTTGACCCTAAAACATTTCCGTACCCTCCCCTGTAACCTAAACCTTACCCGGTCGCTAACCCTAAATCTAGCTCTAAATCTAACCCTAACGCCAACCCTCCAGCTTACCCTAACCCATACCCTAATCCTAAACCATACACTAACACAAACCAGTGCCCTGAAACGTACCCCGACCCTAACACTTTTCCATGCCCTCACCTGCACGCTAAACCTAATCGTTAGGTAACCCTAACTGTAGACTTAAACGTAACCCTAACACCAACCCTACACCCTATTCTAACCGGTGACCTATATTTAACCCCTACACTAACACTAACCCATGCCCTCACACGTACTTTGACACTAAAATGTCTCCATACACTCACATGTACCATAAGCCTTAACCATTCACTAAACCTATCCCTAACCCTAACGCCAACCCTAACCATTACCCTAACCTATACCCTAATCCTAACCATGCATTAACACTAACAGGTTTCCTAACACATAACCTGACCCAAACGCTTTTCCGTACCCTCAACTGTACCCTAAAACTTACCCGTTCACTAACCCTAAGCCTAGCCCTAACCCTAACCCTAACCCTAACCCTAAAACTTACCCGTTAACTAACCGTAAGCCTAGCCCTAAACCTAAACCTAACCCCAACACCACACCTTACCCTAAACGGTATGCTAATCCTGACATGTACACTAATACTAACAAGTGTCCTAACACATACCCTGACTCTAAATGTTTTCCGTACCCTCACCTGTACCCTAAACCTTACTGCTTCACTAACCGTAAACCTAGCCCTAAACATAACGCTAACACCAACCGTACACCATACCCTAACCCGTACATTAATCTTGACCCGTACACCAAAATTATGCAATGCCATCACAGGTACTTTGACACTAACACGTTTCCGTACACTCATGTACCATAAAACTTACCTGTTCGATAACTCTAACCCTAGCCCTAAACTTAAACCTAACGCCAACCCTACACATTACCCTAACCCGTACCCTAATCCTAACCCATACACTAACACTACATGTGCCCTAACAGGTACCCTGACCATAACAGTTTTCCATACACTCACCCGTACCCTAAACCATACCGTTTGCTATCCTTAACCCTAGACCTAAACGTAAACCTAACCCCATCCCTAAAACTTACCCTAACGCGTACCCAGTCCTAACCAGTACACTAACACTAATCTGTGCCTTAACACTTACCCTGGCCCTAACACTTTTCCATACCCACACCTGAACCCTAAACCTTACCATTCACTAACCCTAACCCTAGGTCTAAACCTAACCCTAAACCCAACCCCAACCCTACACCTAACCCTAACATGTACCCTAATCCTAATCCTTAAACTAACACTAACCTGTGCCCTAACACGAACCGTGACCCTAACGCGTTTCCATACGCTCCCCTGTACTCTAATGTTACCTATTCGCTAACCCTCACACTAGCCCTAAACCTAAACCTAACCCCAACCCTAAACCATACCCTAACCCATACCCTAATCATAACCCATACACTAACACTAACTCGTGCCCTAACACCTACCCTAACCCTACAGCTACCCCTAAACCTAAAATTAACGCTAACACTAACCCTAAACTTTACCATTTGTTAACCATAACCCTAGCCCCAAACCTAAACCTAACTACAACCCTACTCCTTACCCTAAACCGTACCCTAATCCTAACCCATACACTAACATTAACCCATGCCCTAACACGTACGCTGACCCTAACACTTTTCCGTATCCTCTCCTGTACCCTAAATCTTACCATTCGCTAACCCTAACCCTAGCCCTAAACATAACTCTAACACCAACCTCACAGTATACCCTAACCCGTACACTAAACTTAACCCGTACAAAAAAACTAACCCATGCCCTCACATGTACTTTGACAGTAACACGTTTCCGTACGCTCCCGTGTACCGTAAACCTTACCCATTCGCTAACCCTAACCCTAGCCCTAACCCTAACCATAACACCAACCCTACCCATTTACCTAACTTGTACCCTAATCCTTACCCGTACACTAACATTAATCCATGCCCTAAGACGTACCCTGACCCTAATACTTTTCCATACCCACTGCTGTACCCTAAATCTTACCATTCGCTAACCCTAACCCTATGTCTAAACCTAACCCTAACACCAACCCTACACCTAACCCTAGCACGTACCCTAATCCGAATCCGTACACTAACAATAACCTGTGCCCTAACATGAACCCTGACCCTAACTCGTTTCCATAAGCTCACCTGTACCCTAAATGTTACCTATTCGCTAACCCTAAACCCAACCCTACACCTAAACATAACCCCTACCCTACACCTTTCCCTAACCTATACCCTAATCCTAACCCGTACACTAACAATAACCTGTGGCCTAACACGTACCCTGAACCTAACACTTTTCCGTATCCTCTCCATTACCCTAAATCTTACCGTTCGCTAAACATAGCCCTTTCCCTAAACATAACGCTAACACCAACATTAAACCATACCCTAACCCATACACTAATCTTACCCTGTACACCAAAATTAAGAAATGCCCTCACATGTACTTTGACACTAACACGTTTCCGTATCCTCCTGTGTACCGTAAACCTTACCTGTTCACTAACACTAACCCTAGGTCTAAGCCTAACACTATCCACAACCCTACACAAAATCCTAACCCGTACCCTAATCCTAATCCGTACAATAACACTAACCTGTGCCCTAACATCAAGCCTGACCCTAACTCGTTTCCATATGCTTACCTGCACCCTGAATATTACCTATTCGCTAACCCTAACCCTAACCCTAAACCTAACCCTAACCCCAATCCTGCACCTTACCCTAATCCGTACTGTAATCCTAACCCGTACCCTAAAACTAATCCGTGCCCTGACACATACATGGACCATAAAACTTTTCTGTAACCTCACCTGTACCCTAAACCTTACATTTCGCCAACACTAACCCTAGCCCTAAAGCTAAATCTAACTCCAACCCTACACCTTACCCTAACACGTACACTAATCTTAACCCGTACACTAACACTGACCCATTGCCGCAAATGTATTTTGACCCTAAAACATTTCCGTACCCTCCTCTGTAACCTAAACTTTACCCGGTCGCTAACCCTAACCCTAGCTCTAAATCTAACCCTAACGCCAACCCTACATCTTACCCTAACCCATACCCTAATCCTAAACCATACACTAACACAAACCAGTGCCCTGAAACGTACCCTGACCCTAACACTTTTCCTTGCCCTCACCTGCACGCTAAACCTAATCGTTAGGTAACCCTAACTGTAGACTTAAACGTAACCCTAACACCAACCCTACACCCTATTCTAACCCGTGACCTATATTTAACCCCTACACTAACACTAACCCATGCCCTCACACGTACTTTGACACTAAAATGTCTCCATACACTCACATGTACCATAAGCCTTAACCGTTCACTAAACCTATCCCTAACCCTAACGCCAACCCTACCCATTACCCTAACCCATACCCTAATCCTAACCATGCATTAACACTAACAGGTTTCCTAACACATAACCTGACCCAAACGCTTTTCCGTACCCTCAAATGTACCCTAAAACTTACCCGTTCACTAACCCTAAGCCTAGCCCTAACCCTAACCCTAACCCTAACCCTAACCCTAACCCTAACCCTAACCCTAAAACTTACCCGTTAACTAACCGTAAGCCTAGCCCTAAACCTAAACCTAACCCCAACACCACACCTTACCCTAAACGGTACGCTAATCCTGACACGTACACTAACACTAACAGGTGTCCTAACACATACCCTGACTCTAAATGTTTTCGTACCCTCACCTGTACCCTAAACCTTACTGCTTCACTAACCGTAAACCTAGCCCTAAACATAACGCTAACACCAACCCTACACCATACCCTAACCCGTACACTAATCTTGACCCGTACACCAAAATTATGCAATGCCATCACAGGTACTTTGACACTAACACGTTTCCGTACACTCATGTACCATAAAACTTACCTGTTCGCTAACTCTAACCCTAGCCCTAAACTTAACCCTAACGCCAACCCTACACATTACCCTAACCCGTACCCTAATCCTAACCCATACACTAACACTACATGTGCCCTAACAGGTACCCTGACCGTAACAGTTTTCCGTACACTCACCCGTACCCTAAACCATACCGTTTGCTATCCTTAACCCTAGAACTAAACGTAAACCTAACCCCATCCCTAAAACTTCCCCTAACGCGTACCCAGTCCTAACCAGTACACTAACACTAATCTGTGCCTTAACACTTACCCTGACCCTAACACTTTTCCATACCCACACCTGAACCCTAAACCTTACCATTCACTAACCCTAACCCTAGGTCTAAACCTAACCCTAAACCCAACCACAACCCTACACCTAACCCTAACATGTACCCTAATCCTAATCCTTAAACTAACACTAACCTGTGCCCTAACACGAACCGTGACCCTAACGCGTTTCCATACGCTCCCCTGTACTCTAATGTTACCTATTCGCTAACCCTCACACTAGCCCTAAACCTAAACCTAACCCCAACCCTAAACCTTACCCTAACCCATACCCTAATCATAACCCATACACTAACACTAACTCGTGCCCTAACACCTACCCTAACCCTACACCTACCCCTAACCCTAACACTAACGCTAACACTAACCCTAAACTTTACCATTTGTTAACCATAACCATAGCCCCAAACCTAAACCTAACTACAACCATACTCCTTACCCTAACACGTACACTAATCTTAACCCCTACACTAACACTAACTCAATACCGCACACGTACTTTGACAATAAGACATTTCCGTATGCTCAGCTGTAACCTAAACCTTACCCGTTCACTAAACTTAACCCTACCCCTAACACTAACCATAACGCCAACCCTACCAATTACCCTAACCCGTACCCTAATCCTAACCTGTAAACCCACACTAACCCCAGCCCTAACACGTACCCTGACCCTAACACTTTTACGTAACCTCACCTGTACCCTACACCTTACCGTTCGCTAACCCTAACCCTAGCCCTAAACCTAGACCAAACCCCAACCGTACACCTTACCCTAACCCGTATGCTAATCCTAAGCCATACACTGACACTGACACGTGTCCTAACACACACACTAACCCTAACACTTTTCTGTACCATCACCTGTACCCTAAACCTGACATTTCGCTAACCCTAACCCTAGCCATAAAGCTAACCCTAACCCCAACCGTAAACCTTACCCAAACCGTACCCTAATCCTAACCAGTCTACTAATACTAAGCCATGTCCTGACATGTTCCCTGAGCCTAACACTTTTCCATACCCTCACCTGTACCCTAAACCTTACCCATTCGCTAACCCTAACCCTAGCCCTAGCCCTAGCCCTAACCTTAATCCCAACCCTACCCGTTACCCTAAACCGTACCCTAATCCTAACCCATACACTAACATTAACCCATGCCCTAACACGTACCCTGACCCTAACACTTTTCCGTATCCTCTCCTATACCATAAATCTTACCGTTCGCTAACCCTAACCCTAGCCCTAAACATAACTCTAACACCAACCTCACAGTATACCCTAACCCGTACACTAAATTTAACCCGTACAAAAAACTAACCCATGCCCACACATGTAGTTTGACAGTAACACGTTTCCGTACGCTCCCGTGTACCGTAAACCTTACCCATTCGCTAACCCTAACCCTAGCCCTAACCCTAACCATAACACCAGCCCTACCCATTTACCTAACCTGTACCCTAATCCTTACCCGTACACTAACATTAATCCATGCCCTAAGACGTACCCTGACCCTAATACTTTTCCATACCCACTGCTGTACCCTAAATCTTACCATTCGCTAACCCTAACCCTATGTCTAAACCCAACCCTAACCCCAACCCTACACCTAACCCTAACACGTACCCTAATCCGAATCCGTACACTAACACTAACCTGTGCCCTAACATGAACCCTGACCCTAACTCGTTTCCATAAGCTCACCTGTACCCTAAATGTTACCTATTCGCTAACGCTAAACCCAACCCTACACCTAAACATAACCCCTACCCTACACCTTTCCCTAACCTATACCCTAATCCTAACCCATACACTAACAATAACCTGTGGCCTAACACGTACCCTGAACCTAACACTTTTCCGTATCCTCTCCATTACCCTAAATCTTACCGTTCGCTAAACATAGCCCTTTCCCTAAACATAACGCTAACACCAACCTTAAACCATACCCTAACCCATACACTAATCTTACCCCGTACACCAAAATTAAGAAATGCCCTCACATGTACTTTGACCCTAACACGTTTCCGTATCCTCCTGTGTACCGTAAACCTTACCTGTTCGCTAACAGTAACCCTAGGTCTAAGCCTAACACTATCCACAACCCTACACAAAATCCTAACCCGTACCCTAATCCTAATCCGTACAATAACACTAACCTGTGCCCTAACACCAAGCCTGACCCTAACTCGTTTCCATATGCTTACCTGCACCCTGAATATTACCTATTCGCTAACCCTAACCCTAACCCTAAACCTAACCCTAACCCCAATCCTGCACCTTACCCTAATCCGTACTGTAATCCTAACCCGTACCCTAATACTAATCCGTGCCCTGACACATACATGGACCATAACACTTTTCTGTAACCTCACCTGTACCCTAAACCTTACATTTCGCCAACACTAACCCTAGCCCTAAAGCTAAATCTAACTCCAACCCTACACCTTACCCTAACACGTACACTAATCTTAACCCGTACACTAACACTGACCCATTGCCGCAAATGTATTTTGACCCTAAAACATTTCCGTACCCTCCCCTGTAACCTAAATCTTACCCGGTCGCTAACCCTGAACCTAGCTCTCAATGTAAACCTATCGCCAACCCTACATCTTACCCTAACCCATACCCTAATCCTAAACCATACACTAACACAAACCAGTGCCCTGAAACGTACCCCGACCCTAACACTTTTCCATGCCCTCACCTGCACGCTAAACCTAATCGTTAGGTAACCCTAACTGTAGACTTAAACGTAACCCTAACACCAACCCTACACCCTATTCTAACCCGTGACCTATATTTAACCCCTACACTAACACTAACCCATGCCCTCACACGTACTTTGACACTAAAATGTCTCCATACACTCACATGTACCATAAGCCTTAACCGTTCACTAAACCTATCCCTAACCCTAACGCCAACCCTAACCATTACCCTAACCCATACCCTAATCCTAACCATGCATTAACACTAACAGGTTTCCTAACACATAACCTGACCCAAACGCTTTTCCGTACCCTCAAATGTACCCTAAAACTTACCCGTTCACTAACCCTAAGCCTAGCCCTAACCCTAACCCTAACCCTAACCCTAACCCTAACCCTAACCCTAAAACTTACCCGTTAACTAACCGTAAGCCTAGCCCTAAACCTAAACCTAACCCCAACACCACACATTACCCTAAACGGTACGCTAATCCTGACACGTACACTAATACTAACAAGTGTCCTAAAACATACCCTGACTCTAAATGTTTTCCGTACCCTCACCTGTACCCTAAACCTTACTGCTTCACTAACCGTAAACCTAGCCCTAAACATAACGCTAACACCAACCCTACACCATACCCTAACCCGTACACTAATCTTGACCCGTACACCAAAATTATGCAATGCCATCACAGGTACTTTGACACTAACACGTTTCCGTACACTCATGTACCATAAAACTTACCTGTTCGCTAACTCTAACCCTAGCCCTAAACTTAACCCTAACGCCAACCCTACACATTACCCTAACCCGTACCCTAATCCTAACCCATACACTAACACTACATGTGCCCTAACAGGTACCCTGACCATAACAGTTTTCCATACACTCACCCGTACCCTAAACCATACCGTTTGCTATCCTTAACCCTAGACCTAAACGTAAACCTAACCCCATCCCTAAAACTTACCCTAACGCGTACCCAGTCCTAACCAGTACACTAACACTAATCTGTGCCTTAACACTTACCCTGACCCTAACACTTTTCCATACCCACACCTGAACCCTAAACCTTACCATTCACTAACCCTAACCCTAGGTCTAAACCTAACCCTAAACCCAACCCCAACCCTACACCTAACCCTAACATGTACCCTAATCCTAATCCTTAAACTAACACTAACCTGTGCCCTAACACGAACCGTGACCCTAACGCGTTTCCATATGCTCCCCTGTACTCTAATGTTACCTATTCGCTAACCCTCACACTAGCCCTAAACCTAAACCTAACCCCAACCCTAAACCATACCCTAACCCATACCCTAATCATAACCCATACACTAACACTAACTCGTGCCCTAACACCTACCCTAACCCTACAGCTACCCCTAAACCTAAAACTAACGCTAACACTAACCCTAAACTTTACCATTTGTTAACCATAACCCTAGCCCCAAACCTAAACCTAACTACAACCCTACTCCTTACCCTAACACGTACACTAATCTTAACCCCTACACTAACACTAACTCAATACCGAACACGTACTTTGACAATAAGACATTTCCGTATGCTCAGCTGAAACCTAAACCTTACCCGTTCACTAAACTTAACCCTACCCCTAACACTAACCATAACGCCAACCCTACCAATTACCCTAACCCGTACCCTAATCCTAACCTGTAAACCCACACTAACCCCAGCCCTAACACGTACCTTGACCCTAACACTTTTTCGTAACCTCACCTGTACCCTACTCCTTACCGTTCGCTAACCCTAACCCTAGCCCTAAACCTAGACCAAACCCCAACCGTACACCTTACCCTAACCCGTATGCTAATCCTAAGCCATACACTGACACTGACACGTGTCCTAACACACACACTAACCCTAACACTTTTCTGTACCATCACCTGTACCCTAAACCTGACATTTCGCTAACCCTAACTCTAGCCATAAAGCTAACCCTAACCCCAACCGTAAACCTTACCCAAACCGTACCCTAATCCTAACCAGTCTACTAATACTAAGCCATGTCCTGACACGTTCCCTGAGCCTAACACTTTTCCATACCCTCACCTGTACCCTAAAACTTACCCATTCGCTAACCCTAACCCTAGCCCTAGCCCTAGCCCTAACCTTAATCCCAACCCTACCCGTTACCCTAAACCGTACCCTAATCCTAACCCATACACTAACATTAACCCATGCCCTAACACGTACCCTGACCCTAACACTTTTCCGTATCCTCTCCTGTACCCTAAATCTTACCATTCGCTAACCCTAACCCTAGCCCTAAACATAACTCTAACACCAACCTCACAGTATACCCTAACCCGTACACTAAACTTAACCCGTACAAAAAAACTAACCCATGCCCTCACATGTACTTTGACAGTAACACGTTTCCGTACGCTCCCGTGTACCGTAAACCTTACCCATTCGCTAACCCTAACCCTAGCCCTAACCCTAACCATAACACCAACCCTACCCATTTACCTAACCTGTACCCTAATCCTTACCCGTACACTAACATTAATCCATGCCCTAAGACGTACCCTGACCCTAATACTTTTCCATACCCACTGCTGTACCCTAAATCTTACCATTCGCTAACCCTAACCCTATGTCTAAACCTAACCCTAACACCAACCCTACACATAACCCTAGCACGTACCCTAATCCGAATCCGTACACTAACACTAACCTGTGCCCTAACATGAACCCTGACCCTAACTCGTTTCCATAAGCTCACCTGTACCCTAAATGTTACCTATTCGCTAACCCTAAACCCAACCCTACACCTAAACATAACCCCTACCCTACACCTTTCCCTAACCTATACCCTAATCCTAACCCGTACACTAACAATAACCTGTGGCCTAACACGTACCCTGAACCTAACACTTTTCCGTATCCTCTCCATTACCCTAAATCTTACCGTTCGCTAAACATAGCCCTTTCCCTAAACATAACGCTAACACCAACATTAAACCATACCCTAACCCATACACTAATCTTACCCTGTACACCAAAATTAAGAAATGCCCTCACATGTACTTTGACACTAACACGTTTCCGTATCCTCCTGTGTACCGTAAACCTTACCTGTTCACTAACACTAACCCTAGGTCTAAGCCTAACACTATCCACAACCCTACACAAAATCCTAACCCGTACCCTAATCCTAATCCGTACAATAACACTAACCTGTGCCCTAACATCAAGCCTGACCCTAACTCGTTTCCATATGCTTACCTGCACCCTGAATATTACCTATTCGCTAACCCTAACCCTAACCCTAAACCTAACCCTAACCCCAATCCTGCACCTTACCCTAATCCGTACTGTAATCCTAACCCGTACCCTAATACTAATCCGTGCCCTGACACATACATGGACCATAAAACTTTTCTGTAACCTCACCTGTACCCTAAACCTTACATTTCGCCAACACTAACCCTAGCCCTAAAGCTAAATCTAACTCCAACCCTACACCTTACCCTAACACGTACACTAATCTTAACCCGTACACTAACACTGACCCATTGCCGCAAATGTATTTTGACCCTAAAACATTTCCGTACCCTCCCCTGTAACCTAAACCTTACCCGGTCGCTAACCCTAACCCTAGCTCTAAATCTAACCCTAACGCCAACCCTACATCTTACCCTAACCCATACCCTAATCCTAAACCATACACTAACACAAACCAGTGCCCTGAAACGTACCCTGACCCTAACACTTTTCCATGCCCTCACCTGCACGCTAAACCTAATCGTTAGGTAACCCTAACTGTAGACTTAAACGTAACCCTAACACCAACCCTACACCCTATTCTAACCCGTGACCTATATTTAACCCTTACACTAACACTAACCCATGCCCTCACACGTACTTTGACACTAAAATGTCTCCATACACTCACATGTACCATAAGCCTTAACCGTTCACTAAACCTATCCCTAACCCTAACGCCAACCCTACCCATTACCCTAACCCATACCCTAATCCTAACCATGCATTAACACTAACAGGTTTCCTAACACATAACCTGACCCAAACGCTTTTCCGTACCCTCAAATGTACCCTAAAACTTACCCGTTCACTAACCCTAAGCCTAGCCCTAACCCTAACCCTAACCCTAACCCTAAAACTTACCCGTTAACTAACCGTAAGCCTAGCCCTAAACCTAAACCTAACCCCAACACCACACCTTACCCTAAACGGTACGCTAATCCTGACACGTACACTAACACTAACAGGTGTCCTAACACATACCCTGACTCTAAATGTTTTCGTACCCTCACCTGTACCCTAAACCTTACTGCTTCACTAACCGTAAACCTAGCCCTAAACATAACGCTAACACCAACCCTACACCATACCCTAACCCGTACACTAATCTTGACCCGTACACCAAAATTATGCAATGCCATCACAGGTACTTGGACACTAACACGTTTCCGTACACTCATGTACCATAAAACTTACCTGTTCGCTAACTCTAACCCTAGCCCTAAACTTAACCCTAACGCCAACCCTACACATTACCCTAACCCGTACCCTAATCCTAACCCATACACTAACACTACATGTGCCCTAACAGGTACCCTGACCGTAACAGTTTTCCGTACACTCACCCGTACCCTAAACCATACCGTTTGCTATCCTTAACCCTAGAACTAAACGTAAACCTAACCCCATCCCTAAAACTTCCCCTAACGCGTACCCAGTCCTAACCAGTACACTAACACTAATCTGTGCCTTAACACTTACCCTGACCCTAACACTTTTCCATACCCACACCTGAACCCTAAACCTTACCATTCACTAACCCTAACCCTAGGTCTAAACCTAACCCTAAACCCAACCCCAACCCTACACCTAACCCTAACATGTACCCTAATCCTAATCCTTAAACTAACACTAACCTGTGCCCTAACACGAACCGTGACCCTAACGCGTTTCCATATGCTCCCCTGTACTCTAATGTTACCTATTCGCTAACCCTCACACTAGCCCTAAACCTAAACCTAACCCCAACCATAAACCTTACCCTAACCCATACCCTAATCATAACCCATACACTAACACTAACTCGTGCCCTAACACCTACCCTAACCCTACACCTACCCCTAACCCTAACACTAACGCTAACACTAACCCTAAACTTTACCATTTGTTAACCATAACCCTAGCCCCAAACCTAAACCTAACTACAACCCTACTCCTTACCCTAACACGTACACTAATCTTAACCCCTACACTAACACTAACTCAATACCGCACACGTACTTTGACAATAAGACATTTCCGTATGCTCAGCTGTAACCTAAACCTTACCCGTTCACTAAACTTAACCCTACCCCTAAAACTAACCATAACGCCAACCCTACCAATTACCCTAACCCGTACCCTAATCCTAAACTGTAAACCCACACTAACCCCAGCCCTAACACGTACCCTGACCCTAACACTTTTACGTAACCTCACCTGTACCCTACACCTTACCGTTCGCTAACCCTAACCCTAGCCCTAAACCTAGACCAAACCCCAACCGTACACCTTACCCTAACCCATATGCTAATCCTAAGCCATACACTGACACTGACACGTGTCCTAACACACACACTAACCCTAACACTTTTCTGTACCATCACCTGTACCCTAAACCTGACATTTCGCTAACCCTAACCCTAGCCATAAAGCTAACCCTAACCCCAACCGTAAACCTTACCCAAACCGTACCCTAATCCTAACCAGTCTACTAATACTAAGCCATGTCCTGACACGTTCCCTGAGCCTAACACTTTTCCATACCCTCACCTGTACCCTAAACCTTACCCATTCGCTAACCCTAACCCTAGCCCTAGCCCTAGCCCTAACCTTAATCCCAACACTACCCGTTACCCTAAACCGTACCCTAATCCTAACCCATACACTAACATTAACCCATGCCCTAACACGTACCCTGACCCTAACACTTTTCCGTATCCTCTCCTATACCATAAATCTTACCGTTCGCTAACCCTAACCCTAGCCCTAAACATAACTCTAACACCAACCTCACAGTATACCCTAACCCGTACACTAAATTTAACCCGTACAAAAAACTAACCCATGCCCTCACATGTACTTTGACAGTAACACGTTTCCATACGCTCCCGTGTACCGTAAACCTTACCCATTCGCTAACCCTAACCCTAGCCCTAACCCTAACCATAACACCAGCCCTACCCATTTACCTAACCTGTACCCTAATCCTTACCCGTACACTAACATTAATCCATGCCCTAAGACGTACCCTGACCCTAATACTTTTCCATACCCACTGCTGTACCCTAAATCTTACCATTCGCTAACCCTAACCCTATGTCTAAACCTAACCCTAACCCCAACCCTACACCTAACCCTAGCACGTACCCTAATCCGAATCCGTACACTAACACTAACCTGTGCCCTAACATGAACCCTGACCCTAACTCGCTTCCATAAGCTCACCTGTACCCTAAATGTTACCTATTCTCTAACCCTAAACCCAACCCTACACCTAAACATAACCCCTACCCTACACCTTTCCCTAACCTATACCCTAATCCTAACCCGTACACTAACAATAACCTGTGGCCTAACACGTACCCTGAACCTAACACTTTTCCGTATCCTCTCCATTACCCTAAATCTTACCGTTCGCTAAACATAGCCCTTTCCCTAAACATAACGCTAACACCAACCTTAAACCATACCCTAACCCATACACTAATCTTACCCCGTACACCAAAATTAAGAAATGCCCTCACATGTACTTTGACACTAACACGTTTCCGTATCCTCCTGTGTACCGTAAACCTTACCTGTTCGCTAACAGTAACCCTAGGTCTAAGCCTAACACTATCCACAACCCTACACAAAATCCTAACCCGTACCCTAATCCTAATCCGTACAATAACACTAACCTGTGCCCTAACACCAAGCCTGACCCTAACTCGTTTCCATATGCTTACCTGCACCCTGAATATTACCTATTCGCTAACCCTAACCCTAACCCTAAACCTAACCCTAACCCCAATCCTGCACCTTACCCTAATCCGTACTGTAATCCTAACCCGTACCCTAATACTAATCCGTGCCCTGACACATACATGGACCATAACACTTTTCTGTAACCTCACCTGTACCCTAAACCTTACATTTCGCCAACACTAACCCTAGCCCTAAAGCTAAATCTAACTCCAACCCTACACCTTACCCTAACACGTACACTAATCTTAACCCGTACACTAACACTGACCCATTGCCGCAAAAGTATTTTGACCCTAAAACATTTCCGTACCCTCCCCTGTAACCTAAACCTTACCCGGTCGTTAACCCTAAACCTAGCTCTAAATCTAACCCTAACGCCAACCCTACATCTTACCCTAACCCATACCCTAATCCTAAACCATACACTAACACAAACCATTGCCCTGAAACGTACCCCGACCCTAACACTTTTCCATGCCCTCACCTGCACGCTAAACCTAATCGTTAGGTAACCCTAACTGTAGACTTAAACGTAACCCTAACACCAACCCTACACCCTATTCTAACCCGTGACCTATATTTAAACCCTACACTAACACTAACCCATGCCCTCACACGTACTTTGACACTAAAATGTCTCCATACACTCACATGTACCATAAGCCTTAACCGTTCACTAAACCTATCCTTAACCCTAACGCCAACCCTAACCATTACCCTAACCCATACCCTAATCCTAACCATGCATTAACAATAACAGGTTTCCTAACACATAACCTGACCCAAACGCTTTTCCGTACCCTCAACTGTACCCTAAAACTTACCCGTTCACTAACCCTAAGCCTAGCCCTAACCCTAACCCTAACCCTAACACTAACCCTAACCCTAACCCTAAAACTTACCCATTAACTAACCGTAAGCCTAGCCCTAAACCTAAACCTAACCCCAACACCACACCTTACCCTAAACGGTACACTAATCCAGACATGTACACTAACACTAACAAGTGTCCTAACACATACCCTGACTCTAAATGTTTTCCGTACTCTCACCTGTACCCTAAACCTTACTGCTTCACTAACCGTAAACCTAGCCCTAAACATAACGCTAACACCAACCCTACACCATACCCTAACCCGTACACTAATCTTGACCCGTACACCAAAATTATGCAATGCCATCACAGGTACTATGACACTAACACGTTTCCGTACACTCATGTACCATAAAACTTACCTGTTCGCTAACTCTAACCCTAGCCCTAAACTTAACCCTAACGCCAACCCTACACATTACCCTAACCCGTACCCTAATCCTAACCCATACACTAACACTACATGTGCCCTAACAGGTACCCTGACCGTAACAGTTTTCCGTACACTCACCCGTACCCTAAACCATACCGTTTGCTATCCTTAACCCTAGACCTAAACATAAACCTAACCCCATCCCTAAAACTTACCCTAACGCGTACCCAATCCTAACCAGTACAATAACACTAATCCGTGCCTTAACACTTACCCTGACCCTAACACTTTTCCATACCCACACCTGAACCCTAAACCTTACCATTCACTAACCCTAACCCTAGGTCTAAACCTAACCCTAAACCCAACCCCAACCCTACACCTAACCCTAACATGTACCCTAATCCTAATCCTTAAACTAACACTAACCTGTGCCCTAACACGAACCGTGACCCTAACGCGTTTCCATACGCTCCCCTGTACTGTAATGTTACCTATTCGCTAACCCTCACACTAGCCCTCAACCTAAACCTAACCCCAACCCTAAACCTTACCCTAACCCATACCCTAATCATAACCCATACACTAACACTAACTCGTGCCCTAACACCTACCCTAACCCTACAGCTACCCCTAACCCTAACACTAACGCTAACACTAACCCTAAACTTTACCATTTGTTAACCATAACCCTAGCCCCAAACCTAAACCTAACTACAACCCTACTCCTTACCCTAACACGTACACTAATCTTAACCCCTACACTAACACTAACTCAATACCGCACACGTACTTTGACAATAAGACATTTCCGTATGCTCAGCTGTAACCTAAACCTTACCCGTTCACTAAACTTAACCCTACCCCTAACACTAACCATAACGCCAACCCTACCAATTACCCTAAACCGTACCCTAATCCTAACCTGTAAACCCACACTAACCCCAGCCCTAACACGTACCTTGACCCTAACACTTTTTCGTAACCTCACCTCTACCCTACTCCTTACCGTTCGCTAACCCTAACCCTAGCCCTAAACCTAGACCAAACCCCAACCGTACACCTTACCCTAACCCGTATGCTAATCCTAAGCCATACACTGACACTGACACGTGTCCTAACACACACACTAACCCTAACACTTCACCTGTACCCTAAACCTGACATTTCGCTAACCCTAACCCTAGCCATAAAGCTAACCCTAACCCCAACCGTAAACCTTACCCAAACCGTACCCTAATCCTAACCAGTATACTAATACTAAGCCATGTCCTGACACGTTCCCTGAGCCTAACACTTTTCCATACCCTCACCTGTACCCTAAACCTTACCCATTCGCTAACCCTAACCCTAGCCCTAGCCCTAGCCCTAACCTTAATCCCAACCCTACCCGTTACCCTAAACCGTACCCTAATCCTAACCCATACACTAACATTAACCCATGCCCTAACACGTACCCTAACCCTAACACTTTTCCGTATCCTCTCCTATACCCTAAATCTTACCGTTCGCTAACCCTAACCCTAGCCCTAAACATAACTCTAACACCAACCTCACAGTATACCCTAACCCGTACACTAAACTTAACCCGTACAAAAAAACTAACCCATGCCCTCACATGTACTTTGACAGTAACACGTTTCCGTACGCTCCCGTGTACCGTAAACCTTACCCATTCGCTAACCCTAACCCTAGCCCTAACCCTAACCATAACACCAGCCCTACACATTTACCTAACCTGTACCCTAATCCTTACCCGTACACTAACATTAATCCATGCCCTAAGACGTACCCTGACCCTAATACTTTTCCATACCCACTGCTGTACCTTAAATCTTACCATTCGCTAACCCTAACCTTATGTCTAAACCTAACTCTAACCCCAACCCTACACCTAACCCTAGCACTTACCCTAATCCGAATCCGTACACTAACACTAACCTGTGCCCTAACATGAACCCTGACCCTAACTCGTTTCCATAAGCTCACCTGTACCCTAAATGTTACCTATTCGCTAACCCTAAACCCAACCCTACACCTAAACATAACCCCTACCCTACACCTTTCCCTAACCTATACCCTAATCCTAACCCATACACTAACAATAACCTGTGGCCTAACACGTACCCTGAACCTAACACTTTTCCGTATCCTCTCCATTACCCTAAATCTTACCGTTCGCTAAACATAGCCCTTTCCCTAAACATAACGCTAACACCAACCTTAAACCATACCCTAACCCATACACTAATCTTACCCCGTACACCAAAATTAAGAAATGCCCTCACATGTACTTTGACACTAACACGTTTCCGTATCCTCCTGTGTACCGTAAACCTTACCTGTTCGCTAACAGTAACCCTAGGTCTAAGCCTAACACTATCCACAACCCTACACAAAATCCTAACCCGTACCCTAATCCTAATCCGTACAATAACACTAACCTGTGCCCTAACACCAAGCCTGACCCTAACTCGTTTCCATATGCTTACCTGCACCCTGAATATTACCTATTCGCTAACCCTAACCCTAACCCTAAACCTAACCCTAACCCCAATCCTGCACCTTACCCTAATCCGTACTGTAATCCTAACCCGTACCCTAATACTAATCCGTGCCCTGACACATACATGGACCATAACACTTTTCTGTAACCTCACCTGTACCCTAAACCTTACATTTCGCCAACACTAACCCTAGCCCTAAAGCTAAATATAACTCCAACCCTACACCTTACCCTAACACGTACACTAATCTTAACCCGTACACTAACACTGACCCATTGCCGCAAAAGTATTTTGACCCTAAAACATTTCCGTACCCTCCCCTGTAACCTAAACCTTACCCGGTCGCTAACCCTTAACCTAGCTCTAAATCTAACCCTAACGCCAACCCTACATCTTACCCTAACCCATACCCTAATCCTAAACCATGCACTAACACAAACCAGTGCCCTGAAACGTACCCCGACCCTAACACTTTTCCATGCCCTCACCTGCACGCTAAACCTAATCGTTATGTAACCCTAACTGTAGACTTAAACGTAACCCTAACACCAACCCTACACCCTATTCTAACCCGTGACCTATATTTAACCCCTACACTAACACTAACCCATGCCCTCACACGTACTTTGACACTAAAATGTCTCCATACACTCACATGTACCATAAGCCTTAACCGTTCACTAAACCTATCCCTAACCCTAACGCCAACCCTAACCATTACCCTAACCCATACCCTAATCCTAACCATGCATTAACACTAACAGGTTTCCTAACACATAACCTGACCCAAACGCTTTTCCGTACCCTCAAATGTACCCTAAAACTTACCCGTTCACTAACCCTAAGCCTAGCCCTAACCCTAACCCTAACCCTAACCCTAACCCTAACCCTAACCCTAAAACTTACCCGTTAACTAACCGTAAGCCTAGCCCTAAACCTAAACCTAACCCCAACACCACACATTACCCTAAACGGTACGCTAATCCTGACACGTACACTAATACTAACAAGTGTCCTAAAACATACCCTGACTCTAAATGTTTTCCGTACCCTCACCTGTACCCTAAACCTTACTGCTTCACTAACCGTAAACCTAGCCCTAAACATAACGCTAACACCAACCCTACACCATACCCTAACCCGTACACTAATCTTGACCCGTACACCAAAATTATGCAATGCCATCACAGGTACTTTGACACTAACACGTTTCCGTACACTCATGTACCATAAAACTTACCTGTTCGCTAACTCTAACCCTAGCCCTAAACTTAACCCTAACGCCAACCCTACACATTACCCTAACCCGTACCCTAATCCTAACCCATACACTAACACTACATGTGCCCTAACAGGTACCCTGACCATAACAGTTTTCCATACACTCACCCGTACCCTAAACCATACCGTTTGCTATCCTTAACCCTAGACCTAAACGTAAACCTAACCCCATCCCTAAAACTTACCCTAACGCGTACCCAGTCCTAACCAGTACACTAACACTAATCTGTGCCTTAACACTTACCCTGACCCTAACACTTTTCCATACCCACACCTGAACCCTAAACCTTACCATTCACTAACCCTAACCCTAGGTCTAAACCTAACCCTAAACCCAACCCCAACCCTACACCTAACCCTAACATGTACCCTAATCCTAATCCTTAAACTAACACTAACCTGTGCCCTAACACGAACCGTGACCCTAACGCGTTTCCATATGCTCCCCTGTACTCTAATGTTACCTATTCGCTAACCCTCACACTAGCCCTAAACCTAAACCTAACCCCAACCCTAAACCATACCCTAACCCATACCCTAATCATAACCCATACACTAACACTAACTCGTGCCCTAACACCTACCCTAACCCTACAGCTACCCCTAAACCTAAAACTAACGCTAACACTAACCCTAAACTTTACCATTTGTTAACCATAACCCTAGCCCCAAACCTAAACCTAACTACAACCCTACTCCTTACCCTAACACGTACACTAATCTTAACCCCTACACTAACACTAACTCAATACCGAACACGTACTTTGACAATAAGACATTTCCGTATGCTCAGCTGAAACCTAAACCTTACCCGTTCACTAAACTTAACCCTACCCCTAACACTAACCATAACGCCAACCCTACCAATTACCCTAACCCGTACCCTAATCCTAACCTGTAAACCCACACTAACCCCAGCCCTAACACGTACCTTGACCCTAACACTTTTTCGTAACCTCACCTGTACCCTACTCCTTACCGTTCGCTAACCCTAACCCTAGCCCTAAACCTAGACCAAACCCCAACCGTACACCTTACCCTAACCCGTATGCTAATCCTAAGCCATACACTGACACTGACACGTGTCCTAACACACACACTAACCCTAACACTTTTCTGTACCATCACCTGTACCCTAAACCTGACATTTCGCTAACCCTAACTCTAGCCATAAAGCTAACCCTAACCCCAACCGTAAACCTTACCCAAACCGTACCCTAATCCTAACCAGTCTACTAATACTAAGCCATGTCCTGACACGTTCCCTGAGCCTAACACTTTTCCATACCCTCACCTGTACCCTAAAACTTACCCATTCGCTAACCCTAACCCTAGCCCTAGCCCTAGCCCTAACCTTAATCCCAACCCTACCCGTTACCCTAAACCGTACCCTAATCCTAACCCATACACTAACATTAACCCATGCCCTAACACGTACCCTGACCCTAACACTTTTCCGTATCCTCTCCTGTACCCTAAATCTTACCATTCGCTAACCCTAACCCTAGCCCTAAACATAACTCTAACACCAACCTCACAGTATACCCTAACCCGTACACTAAACTTAACCCGTACAAAAAAACTAACCCATGCCCTCACATGTACTTTGACAGTAACACGTTTCCGTACGCTCCCGTGTACCGTAAACCTTACCCATTCGCTAACCCTAACCCTAGCCCTAACCCTAACCATAACACCAACCCTACCCATTTACCTAACCTGTACCCTAATCCTTACCCGTACACTAACATTAATCCATGCCCTAAGACGTACCCTGACCCTAATACTTTTCCATACCCACTGCTGTACCCTAAATCTTACCATTCGCTAACCCTAACCCTATGTCTAAACCTAACCCTAACACCAACCCTACACATAACCCTAGCACGTACCCTAATCCGAATCCGTACACTAACACTAACCTGTGCCCTAACATGAACCCTGACCCTAACTCGTTTCCATAAGCTCACCTGTACCCTAAATGTTACCTATTCGCTAACCCTAAACCCAACCCTACACCTAAACATAACCCCTACCCTACACCTTTCCCTAACCTATACCCTAATCCTAACCCGTACACTAACAATAACCTGTGGCCTAACACGTACCCTGAACCTAACACTTTTCCGTATCCTCTCCATTACCCTAAATCTTACCGTTCGCTAAACATAGCCCTTTCCCTAAACATAACGCTAACACCAACATTAAACCATACCCTAACCCATACACTAATCTTACCCTGTACACCAAAATTAAGAAATGCCCTCACATGTACTTTGACACTAACACGTTTCCGTATCCTCCTGTGTACCGTAAACCTTACCTGTTCACTAACACTAACCCTAGGTCTAAGCCTAACACTATCCACAACCCTACACAAAATCCTAACCCGTACCCTAATCCTAATCCGTACAATAACACTAACCTGTGCCCTAACATCAAGCCTGACCCTAACTCGTTTCCATATGCTTACCTGCACCCTGAATATTACCTATTCGCTAACCCTAACCCTAACCCTAAACCTAACCCTAACCCCAATCCTGCACCTTACCCTAATCCGTACTGTAATCCTAACCCGTACCCTAATACTAATCCGTGCCCTGACACATACATGGACCATAAAACTTTTCTGTAACCTCACCTGTACCCTAAACCTTACATTTCGCCAACACTAACCCTAGCCCTAAAGCTAAATCTAACTCCAACCCTACACCTTACCCTAACACGTACACTAATCTTAACCCGTACACTAACACTGACCCATTGCCGCAAATGTATTTTGACCCTAAAACATTTCCGTACCCTCCCCTGTAACCTAAACCTTACCCGGTCGCTAACCCTAACCCTAGCTCTAAATCTAACCCTAACGCCAACCCTACATCTTACCCTAACCCATACCCTAATCCTAAACCATACACTAACACAAACCAGTGCCCTGAAACGTACCCTGACCCTAACATTTTTCCATGCCCTCACCTGCACGCTAAACCTAATCGTTAGGTAACCCTAACTGTAGACTTAAACGTAACCCTAACACCAACCCTACACCCTATTCTAACCCGTGACCTATATTTAACCCTTACACTAACACTAACCCATGCCCTCACACGTACTTTGACACTAAAATGTCTCCATACACTCACATGTACCATAAGCCTTAACCGTTCACTAAACCTATCCCTAACCCTAACGCCAACCCTACCCATTACCCTAACCCATACCCTAATCCTAACCATGCATTAACACTAACAGGTTTCCTAACACATAACCTGACCCAAACGCTTTTCCGTACCCTCAAATGTACCCTAAAACTTACCCGTTCACTAACCCTAAGCCTAGCCCTAACCCTAACCCTAACCCTAACCCTAAAACTTACCCGTTAACTAACCGTAAGCCTAGCCCTAAACCTAAACCTAACCCCAACACCACACCTTACCCTAAACGGTACGCTAATCCTGACACGTACACTAACACTAACAGGTGTCCTAACACATACCCTGACTCTAAATGTTTTCGTACCCTCACCTGTACCCTAAACCTTACTGCTTCACTAACCGTAAACCTAGCCCTAAACATAACGCTAACACCAACCCTACACCATACCCTAACCCGTACACTAATCTTGACCCGTACACCAAAATTATGCAATGCCATCACAGGTACTTGGACACTAACACGTTTCCGTACACTCATGTACCATAAAACTTACCTGTTCGCTAACTCTAACCCTAGCCCTAAACTTAACCCTAACGCCAACCCTACACATTACCCTAACCCGTACCCTAATCCTAACCCATACACTAACACTACATGTGCCCTAACAGGTACCCTGACCGTAACAGTTTTCCGTACACTCACCCGTACCCTAAACCATACCGTTTGCTATCCTTAACCCTAGAACTAAACGTAAACCTAACCCCATCCCTAAAACTTCCCCTAACGCGTACCCAGTCCTAACCAGTACACTAACACTAATCTGTGCCTTAACACTTACCCTGACCCTAACACTTTTCCATACCCACACCTGAACCCTAAACCTTACCATTCACTAACCCTAACCCTAGGTCTAAACCTAACCCTAAACCCAACCCCAACCCTACACCTAACCCTAACATGTACCCTAATCCTAATCCTTAAACTAACACTAACCTGTGCCCTAACACGAACCGTGACCCTAACGCGTTTCCATATGCTCCCCTGTACTCTAATGTTACCTATTCGCTAACCCTCACACTAGCCCTAAACCTAAACCTAACCCCAACCATAAACCTTACCCTAACCCATACCCTAATCATAACCCATACACTAACACTAACTCGTGCCCTAACACCTACCCTAACCCTACACCTACCCCTAACCCTAACACTAACGCTAACACTAACCCTAAACTTTACCATTTGTTAACCATAACCCTAGCCCCAAACCTAAACCTAACTACAACCCTACTCCTTACCCTAACACGTACACTAATCTTAACCCCTACACTAACACTAACTCAATACCGCACACGTACTTTGACAATAAGACATTTCCGTATGCTCAGCTGTAACCTAAACCTTACCCGTTCACTAAACTTAACCCTACCCCTAAAACTAACCATAACGCCAACCCTACCAATTACCCTAACCCGTACCCTAATCCTAAACTGTAAACCCACACTAACCCCAGCCCTAACACGTACCCTGACCCTAACACTTTTACGTAACCTCACCTGTACCCTACACCTTACCGTTCGCTAACCCTAACCCTAGCCCTAAACCTAGACCAAACCCCAACCGTACACCTTACCCTAACCCATATGCTAATCCTAAGCCATACACTGACACTGACACGTGTCCTAACACACACACTAACCCTAACACTTTTCTGTACCATCACCTGTACCCTAAACCTGACATTTCGCTAACCCTAACCCTAGCCATAAAGCTAACCCTAACCCCAACCGTAAACCTTACCCAAACCGTACCCTAATCCTAACCAGTCTACTAATACTAAGCCATGTCCTGACACGTTCCCTGAGCCTAACACTTTTCCATACCCTCACCTGTACCCTAAACCTTACCCATTCGCTAACCCTAACCCTAGCCCTAGCCCTAGCCCTAACCTTAATCCCAACACTACCCGTTACCCTAAACCGTACCCTAATCCTAACCCATACACTAACATTAACCCATGCCCTAACACGTACCCTGACCCTAACACTTTTCCGTATCCTCTCCTATACCATAAATCTTACCGTTCGCTAACCCTAACCCTAGCCCTAAACATAACTCTAACACCAACCTCACAGTATACCCTAACCCGTACACTAAATTTAACCCGTACAAAAAACTAACCCATGCCCTCACATGTACTTTGACAGTAACACGTTTCCATACGCTCCCGTGTACCGTAAACCTTACCCATTCGCTAACCCTAACCCTAGCCCTAACCCTAACCATAACACCAGCCCTACCCATTTACCTAACCTGTACCCTAATCCTTACCCGTACACTAACATTAATCCATGCCCTAAGACGTACCCTGACCCTAATACTTTTCCATACCCACTGCTGTACCCTAAATCTTACCATTCGCTAACCCTAACCCTATGTCTAAACCTAACCCTAACCCCAACCCTACACCTAACCCTAGCACGTACCCTAATCCGAATCCGTACACTAACACTAACCTGTGCCCTAACATGAACCCTGACCCTAACTCGCTTCCATAAGCTCACCTGTACCCTAAATGTTACCTATTCTCTAACCCTAAACCCAACCCTACACCTAAACATAACCCCTACCCTACACCTTTCCCTAACCTATACCCTAATCCTAACCCGTACACTAACAATAACCTGTGGCCTAACACGTACCCTGAACCTAACACTTTTCCGTATCCTCTCCATTACCCTAAATCTTACCGTTCGCTAAACATAGCCCTTTCCCTAAACATAACGCTAACACCAACCTTAAACCATACCCTAACCCATACACTAATCTTACCCCGTACACCAAAATTAAGAAATGCCCTCACATGTACTTTGACACTAACACGTTTCCGTATCCTCCTGTGTACCGTAAACCTTACCTGTTCGCTAACAGTAACCCTAGGTCTAAGCCTAACACTATCCACAACCCTACACAAAATCCTAACCCGTACCCTAATCCTAATCCGTACAATAACACTAACCTGTGCCCTAACACCAAGCCTGACCCTAACTCGTTTCCATATGCTTACCTGCACCCTGAATATTACCTATTCGCTAACCCTAACCCTAACCCTAAACCTAACCCTAACCCCAATCCTGCACCTTACCCTAATCCGTACTGTAATCCTAACCCGTACCCTAATACTAATCCGTGCCCTGACACATACATGGACCATAACACTTTTCTGTAACCTCACCTGTACCCTAAACCTTACATTTCGCCAACACTAACCCTAGCCCTAAAGCTAAATCTAACTCCAACCCTACACCTTACCCTAACACGTACACTAATCTTAACCCGTACACTAACACTGACCCATTGCCGCAAAAGTATTTTGACCCTAAAACATTTCCGTACCCTCCCCTGTAACCTAAACCTTACCCGGTCGTTAACCCTAAACCTAGCTCTAAATCTAACCCTAACGCCAACCCTACATCTTACCCTAACCCATACCCTAATCCTAAACCATACACTAACACAAACCATTGCCCTGAAACGTACCCCGACCCTAACACTTTTCCATGCCCTCACCTGCACGCTAAACCTAATCGTTAGGTAACCCTAACTGTAGACTTAAACGTAACCCTAACACCAACCCTACACCCTATTCTAACCCGTGACCTATATTTAAACCCTACACTAACACTAACCCATGCCCTCACACGTACTTTGACACTAAAATGTCTCCATACACTCACATGTACCATAAGCCTTAACCGTTCACTAAACCTATCCTTAACCCTAACGCCAACCCTAACCATTACCCTAACCCATACCCTAATCCTAACCATGCATTAACAATAACAGGTTTCCTAACACATAACCTGACCCAAACGCTTTTCCGTACCCTCAACTGTACCCTAAAACTTACCCGTTCACTAACCCTAAGCCTAGCCCTAACCCTAACCCTAACCCTAACACTAACCCTAACCCTAACCCTAAAACTTACCCATTAACTAACCGTAAGCCTAGCCCTAAACCTAAACCTAACCCCAACACCACACCTTACCCTAAACGGTACACTAATCCAGACATGTACACTAACACTAACAAGTGTCCTAACACATACCCTGACTCTAAATGTTTTCCGTACTCTCACCTGTACCCTAAACCTTACTGCTTCACTAACCGTAAACCTAGCCCTAAACATAACGCTAACACCAACCCTACACCATACCCTAACCCGTACACTAATCTTGACCCGTACACCAAAATTATGCAATGCCATCACAGGTACTATGACACTAACACGTTTCCGTACACTCATGTACCATAAAACTTACCTGTTCGCTAACTCTAACCCTAGCCCTAAACTTAACCCTAACGCCAACCCTACACATTACCCTAACCCGTACCCTAATCCTAACCCATACACTAACACTACATGTGCCCTAACAGGTACCCTGACCGTAACAGTTTTCCGTACACTCACCCGTACCCTAAACCATACCGTTTGCTATCCTTAACCCTAGACCTAAACATAAACCTAACCCCATCCCTAAAACTTACCCTAACGCGTACCCAATCCTAACCAGTACAATAACACTAATCCGTGCCTTAACACTTACCCTGACCCTAACACTTTTCCATACCCACACCTGAACCCTAAACCTTACCATTCACTAACCCTAACCCTAGGTCTAAACCTAACCCTAAACCCAACCCCAACCCTACACCTAACCCTAACATGTACCCTAATCCTAATCCTTAAACTAACACTAACCTGTGCCCTAACACGAACCGTGACCCTAACGCGTTTCCATACGCTCCCCTGTACTGTAATGTTACCTATTCGCTAACCCTCACACTAGCCCTCAACCTAAACCTAACCCCAACCCTAAACCTTACCCTAACCCATACCCTAATCATAACCCATACACTAACACTAACTCGTGCCCTAACACCTACCCTAACCCTACAGCTACCCCTAACCCTAACACTAACGCTAACACTAACCCTAAACTTTACCATTTGTTAACCATAACCCTAGCCCCAAACCTAAACCTAACTACAACCCTACTCCTTACCCTAACACGTACACTAATCTTAACCCCTACACTAACACTAACTCAATACCGCACACGTACTTTGACAATAAGACATTTCCGTATGCTCAGCTGTAACCTAAACCTTACCCGTTCACTAAACTTAACCCTACCCCTAACACTAACCATAACGCCAACCCTACCAATTACCCTAAACCGTACCCTAATCCTAACCTGTAAACCCACACTAACCCCAGCCCTAACACGTACCTTGACCCTAACACTTTTTCGTAACCTCACCTCTACCCTACTCCTTACCGTTAGCTAACCCTAACCCTAGCCCTAAACCTAGACCAAACCCCAACCGTACACCTTACCCTAACCCGTATGCTAATCCTAAGCCATACACTGACACTGACACGTGTCCTAACACACACACTAACCCTAACACTTCACCTGTACCCTAAACCTGACATTTCGCTAACCCTAACCCTAGCCATAAAGCTAACCCTAACCCCAACCGTAAACCTTACCCAAACCGTACCCTAATCCTAACCAGTATACTAATACTAAGCCATGTCCTGACACGTTCCCTGAGCCTAACACTTTTCCATACCCTCACCTGTACCCTAAACCTTACCCATTCGCTAACCCTAACCCTAGCCCTAGCCCTAGCCCTAACCTTAATCCCAACCCTACCCGTTACCCTAAACCGTACCCTAATCCTAACCCATACACTAACATTAACCCATGCCCTAACACGTACCCTAACCCTAACACTTTTCCGTATCCTCTCCTATACCCTAAATCTTACCGTTCGCTAACCCTAACCCTAGCCCTAAACATAACTCTAACACCAACCTCACAGTATACCCTAACCCGTACACTAAACTTAACCCGTACAAAAAAACTAACCCATGCCCTCACATGTACTTTGACAGTAACACGTTTCCGTACGCTCCCGTGTACCGTAAACCTTACCCATTCGCTAACCCTAACCCTAGCCCTAACCCTAACCATAACACCAGCCCTACACATTTACCTAACCTGTACCCTAATCCTTACCCGTACACTAACATTAATCCATGCCCTAAGACGTACCCTGACCCTAATACTTTTCCATACCCACTGCTGTACCTTAAATCTTACCATTCGCTAACCCTAACCTTATGTCTAAACCTAACTCTAACCCCAACCCTACACCTAACCCTAGCACTTACCCTAATCCGAATCCGTACACTAACACTAACCTGTGCCCTAACATGAACCCTGACCCTAACTCGTTTCCATAAGCTCACCTGTACCCTAAATGTTACCTATTCGCTAACCCTAAACCCAACCCTACACCTAAACATAACCCCTACCCTACACCTTTCCCTAACCTATACCCTAATCCTAACCCATACACTAACAATAACCTGTGGCCTAACACGTACCCTGAACCTAACACTTTTCCGTATCCTCTCCATTACCCTAAATCTTACCGTTCGCTAAACATAGCCCTTTCCCTAAACATAACGCTAACACCAACCTTAAACCATACCCTAACCCATACACTAATCTTACCCCGTACACCAAAATTAAGAAATGCCCTCACATGTACTTTGACACTAACACGTTTCCGTATCCTCCTGTGTACCGTAAACCTTACCTGTTCGCTAACAGTAACCCTAGGTCTAAGCCTAACACTATCCACAACCCTACACAAAATCCTAACCCGTACCCTAATCCTAATCCGTACAATAACACTAACCTGTGCCCTAACACCAAGCCTGACCCTAACTCGTTTCCATATGCTTACCTGCACCCTGAATATTACCTATTCGCTAACCCTAACCCTAACCCTAAACCTAACCCTAACCCCAATCCTGCACCTTACCCTAATCCGTACTGTAATCCTAACCCGTACCCTAATACTAATCCGTGCCCTGACACATACATGGACCATAACACTTTTCTGTAACCTCACCTGTACCCTAAACCTTACATTTCGCCAACACTAACCCTAGCCCTAAAGCTAAATATAACTCCAACCCTACACCTTACCCTAACACGTACACTAATCTTAACCCGTACACTAACACTGACCCATTGCCGCAAAAGTATTTTGACCCTAAAACATTTCCGTACCCTCCCCTGTAACCTAAACCTTACCCGGTCGCTAACCCTTAACCTAGCTCTAAATCTAACCCTAACGCCAACCCTACATCTTACCCTAACCCATACCCTAATCCTAAACCATGCACTAACACAAACCAGTGCCCTGAAACGTACCCCGACCCTAACACTTTTCCATGCCCTCACCTGCACGCTAAACCTAATCGTTATGTAACCCTAACTGTAGACTTAAACGTAACCCTAACACCAACCCTACACCCTATTCTAACCCGTGACCTATATTTAACCCCTACACTAACACTAACCCATGCCCTCACACGTACTTTGACACTAAAATGTCTCCATACACTCACATGTACCATAAGCCTTAACCGTTCACTAAACCTATCCCTAAACCTAACGCCAACCCTAACCATAACCCTAACCCATACCCTAATCCTAACCATGCATTAACACTAACAGGTTTCCTAACACATAACCTGACCCAAACGCTTTTCCGTACCCTCAAATGTACCCTAAAACTTACCCGTTCACTAACCCTAAGCCTAGCCCTAACCCTAACCCTAACCCTAACCCTAACCCTAACCCTAAAACTTACCCGTTAACTAACCGTAAGCCTAGCCCTAAACCTAAACCTAACCCCAACACCACACCTTACCCTAAACGGTACGCTAATCCAGACATGTACACTAACACTAACAAGTGTCCTAACACATACCCTGAGTCTAAATGTTTTCCGTACCCTCACCTGTACCCTAAACCTTACTGCTTCACTAATCGTAAACCTAGCCCTAAACATAATGCTAACACCAACCCTACACCATACCCTAACCCGTACACTAATCTTGACCCGTACACCAAAATTATGCAATGCCATCACAGGTACTTTGACACTAACACGTTTCCGTACACTCATTTACCATAAAACTTACCTGTTCGCTAACTCTAACCCTAGCCCTAAACTTAACCCTAACGCCAACCCTACACATTACCCTAACCCGGACCCTAATCCTAACCCATACACTAACACTACATGTGCCCTAACAGGTACCCTGACCGTAACAGTTTTCCGTACACTCACCCGTACCCTAAACCATACCGTTTGCTATCCTTAACCCTACAACTAAACGTAAACCTAACCCCATCCCTAAAACTTCCCCTAACGCGTACCCAGTCCTAACCAGTACACTAACACTAATCTGTGCCTTAACACTAACCCTGACCCTAACACTTTTCCATACCCACACCTGAACCCTAAACCTTACCATTCACTAACCCTAACCCTAGGTCTAAACCTAACCCTAAACCCAACCCCAACCCTACACCTAACCCTAACATGTACCCTAATCCTAATCCTTAAACTAACACTAACCTGTGCCCTAACACGAACCGTGACCCTAACGCGTTTCCATACGCTCCCCTGTACTCTAATGTTACCTATTCGCTAACCCTCACACTAGCCCTAAACCTAAACCTAACCCCAACCCTAAACCTTACCCTAACCCATACCCTAATCATAACCCATACACTAACATTAACTCGTGCCCTAACACCTACCCTAACCCTACACCTACCCCTAACCCTAACACTAACGCTAACACTAACCCTAAACTTTACCATTTGTTAACCATAACCCTAGCCCCAAACCTAAACCTAACTACAACCCTACTCCTTACACTAACACGTACACTAATCTTAACCCCTACACTAACACTAACTCAATACCGCACACGTACTTTGACAATAAGACATTTCCGTATGCTCAGCTGTAACCTAAACCTTACCCGTTCACTAAACTTAACCCTACCCCTAACACTAACCATAACGCCAACCCTACCAATTACCCTAACCCGTACCCTAATCCTAACCTGTAAACCCACACTAACCCCAGCCCTAACACTTTTCCGTAACCTCACCTGTACCCTACACCTTACCGTTCGCTAACCCTAACCCTAGCCCTAAACCTAGACCAAACCCCAACCGTACACCTTACCCTAACCCGTATGCTAATCCTAAGCCATACACTGACACTGACATGTGTCCTAACACACACACTAACCCTAACACTTTTCTGTACCATCACCTGTACCCTAAACCTGACATTTCGCTAACCCTAACCCTAGCCATAAAGCTAACCCTAACCCCAACCGTAAACCTTACCCAAACCGTACACTAATCCTAACCAGTATACTAATACTAAGCCATGTCCTGACACGTTCCCTGAGCCTAACACTTTTCCATACCCTCACATGTACCCTAAACCTTACCCATTCGCTAACCCTAACCCTAGCCCTAGCCCTAGCCCTAACCTTAATCCCAACCCTACCCGTTACCCTAAACCGTACCCTAATCCTAACCCATACACTAACATTAACCCATGCCCTAACACGTACCCTGACCCTAACACTTTTCCGTATCCTCTCCTATACCCTAAATCTTACCGTTCGCTAACCCTAACCCTAGCCCTAAACATAACTCTAACACCAACCTCACAGTATACCCTAACCCGTACACTAAATTTAACCCGTACAAAAAACTAACCCATGCCCACACATGTACTTTGACAGTAACACGTTTCCGTACGCTCCCGTGTACCGTAAACCTTACCCATTCGCTAACCCTAACCCTAGCCCTAACCCTAACCATAACACCAGCCCTACCCATTTACCTAACCTGTACCCTAATCCTTACCCGTACACTAACATTAATCCATGCCCTAAGACGTACCCTGACCCTAATACTTTTCCATACCCACTGCTGTACCCTAAATCTTACCATTCGCTAACCCTAACCTTATGTCTAAACCTAACCCTAACCCCAACCCTACACCTAACCCTAGCACGTACCCTAATCCGAATCCGTACACTAACACTAACCTGTGCCCTAACATGAACCCTGACCCTAACTCGTTTCCATAAGCTCACCTGTACCCTAAATGTTACCTATTCGCTAACCCTAAACCCAACCCTACACCTAAACATAACCCCTACCCTACACCTTTCCCTAACCTATACCCTAATCCTAACCCATACACTAACAATAACCTGTGGCCTAACACGTACCCTGAACCTAACACTTTTCCGTATCCTCTCCATTACCCTAAATCTTACCGTTCGCTAAACATAGCCCTTTCCCTAAACATAACGCTAACACCAACCTTAAACCATACCCTAACCCATACACTAATCTTACCCCGTACACCAAAATTAAGAAATGCCCTCACATGTACTTTGACACTAACACGTTTCCGTATCCTCCTGTGTACCGTAAACCTTACCTGTTCGCTAACAGTAACCCTAGGTCTAAGCCTAACACTATCCACAACCCTACACAAAATCCTAACCCGTACCCTAATCCTAATCCGTACAATAACACTAACCTGTGCCCTAACACCAAGCCTGACCCTAACTCGTTTCCATATGCTTACCTGCACCCTGAATATTACCTATTCGCTAACCCTAACCCTAACCCTAAACCTAACCCTAACCCCAATCCTGCACCTTACCCTAATCCGTACTGTAATCCTAACCCGTACCCTAATACTAATCCGTGCCCTGACACATACATGGACCATAACACTTTTCTGTAACCTCACCTGTACCCTAAACCTTACATTTCGCCAACACTAACCCTAGCCCTAAAGCTAAATCTAACTCCAACCCTACACCTTACCCTAACACGTACACTAATCTTAACCCGTACACTAACACTGACCCATTGCCGCAAAAGTATTTTGACCCTAAAACATTTCCGTACCCTCCCCTGTAACCTAAACCTTACCCGGTCGCTAACCCTAAACCTAGCTCTAAATCTAACCCTAACGCCAACCCTACATCTTACCCTAACCCATACCCTAATCCTAAACCATGCACTAACACAAACCAGTGCCCTGAAACGTACCCCGACCCTAACACTTTTCCATGCCCTCACCTGCACGCTAAACCTAATCGTTAGGTAACCCTAACTGTAGACTTAAACGTAACCCTAACACCAACCCTACACCCTATTCTAACCCGTGACCTATATTTAACCCCTACACTAACACTAACCCATGCCCTCACACGTACTTTGACACTAAAATGTCTCCATACACTCACATGTACCATAAGCCTTAACCGTTCACTAAACCTATCCCTAAACCTAACGCCAACCCTAACCATTACCCTAACCCATACCCTAATCCTAACCATGCATTAACACTAACAGGTTTCCTAACACATAACCTGACCCAAACGCTTTTCCGTACCCTCAAATGTACCCTAAAACTTACCCGTTCACTAACCCTAAGCCTAGCCCTAACCCTAACCCTAACCCTAACCCTAACCCTAACCCTAAAACTTACCCGTTAACTAACCGTAAGCCTAGCCCTAAACCTAAACCTAACCCCAACACCACACCTTACCCTAAACGGTACGCTAATCCAGACATGTACACTAACACTAACAAGTGTCCTAACACATACCCTGAGTCTAAATGTTTTCCGTACCCTCACCTGTACCCTAAACCTTACTGCTTCACTAACCGTAAACCTAGCCCTAAACATAATGCTAACACCAACCCTACACCATACCCTAACCCGTACACTAATCTTGACCCGTACACCAAAATTATGCAATGCCATCACAGGTACTTTGACACTAACACGTTTCCGTACACTCATGTACCATAAAACTTACCTGTTCGCTAACTCTAACCCTAGCCCTAAACTTAACCCTAACGCCAACCCTACACATTACCCTAACCCGTACCCTAATCCTAACCCATACACTAACACTACATGTGCCCTAACAGGTACCCTGACCGTAACAGTTTTCCGTACACTCACCCGTACCCTAAACCATACCGTTTGCTATCCTTAACCCTACAACTAAACGTAAACCTAACCCCATCCCTAAAACTTCCCCTAACGCGTACCCAGTCCTAACCAGTACACTAACACTAATCTGTGCCTTAACACTAACCCTGACCCTAACACTTTTCCATACCCACACCTGAACCCTAAACCTTACCATTCACTAACCCTAACCCTAGGTCTAAACCTAACCCTAAACCCAACCCCAACCCTACACCTAACCCTAACATGTACCCTAATCCTAATCCTTAAACTAACACTAACCTGTGCCCTAACATGAACCGTGACCCTAACGCGTTTCCATACGCTCCCCTGTACTCTATTGTTACCTATTCGCTAACCCTCACACTAGCCCTAAACCTAAACCTAACCCCAACCCTAAACCTTACCCTAACCCATACCCTAATCATAACCCATACACTAAGATTAACTCGTGCCCTAACACCTACCCTAACCCTACACCTACCCCTAACCCTAACACTAACGCTAACACTAACCCTAAACTTTACCATTTGTTAACCATAACCCTAGCCCCAAACCTAAACCTAACTACAACCCTACTCCTTACACTAACACGTACACTAATCTTAACCCCTAAACTAACACTAACTCAATACCGCACACGTACATTGACAATAAGACATTTCCGTATGCTCAGCTGTAACCTAAACCTTACCCGTTCACTAAACTTAACCCTACCCCTAACACTAACCATAACGCCAACCCTACCAATTACCCTAACCCGTACCCTAATCCTAACCTGTAAACCCACACTAACCCCAGCCCTAACACTTTTCCGTAACCTCACCTGTACCCTACACCTTACCGTTCGCTAACCCTAACCCTAGCCCTAAACCTAGACCAAACCCCAACCGTACACCTTACCCTAACCCGTATGCTAATCCTAAGCCATACACTGACACTGACATGTGTCCTAACACACACACTAACCCTAACACTTTTCTGTACCATCACCTGTACCCTAAACCTAACATTTCGCTAACCCTAACCCTAGCCATAAAGCTAACCCTTACCCCAACCGTAAACCTTACCCAAACCGTACACTAATCCTAACCAGTATACTAATACTAAGCCATGTCCTGACACGTTCCCTGAGCCTAACACTTTTCCATACCCTCACCTGTACCCTAAACCTTACCCATTCGCTAACCCTAACCCTAGCCCTAGCCCTAGCCCTAACCTTAATCCCAACCCTACCCGTTACCCTAAACCGTACCCTAATCCTAACCCATACACTAACATTAACCCATGCCCTAACACGTACCCTGACCCTAACACTTTTCCGTATCCTCTCCTATACCATAAATCTTACCGTTCGCTAACCCTAACCCTAGCCCTAAACATAACTCTAACACCAACCTCACAGTATACCCTAACCAGTACACTAAATTTAACCCGTACAAAAAACTAACCCATGCCCACACATGTACTTTGACAGTAACACGTTTCCGTACGCTCCCGTGTACCGTAAACCTTACCCATTCGCTAACCCTAACCCTAGCCCTAACCCTAACCATAACACCAGCCCTACCCATTTACCTAACCTGTACCCTAATCCTTACCCGTACACTAACATTAATCCATGCCCTAAGACGTACCCTGACCCTAATACTTTTCCATACCCACTGCTGTACCCTAAATCTTACCATTCGCTAACCCTAACCCTATGTCTAAACCTAACCCTAACACCAACCCTACACCTAACCCTAACACGTACCCTAATCCGAATCCGTACACTAACACTAACCTGTGCCCTAACATGAACCCTGACCCTAACTCGTTTCCATAAGCTCACCTGTACCCTAAATGTTACCTATTCGCTAACCCTAAACCCAACCCTACACCTAAACATAACCCCTACCCTACACCTTTCCCTAACCTATACCCTAATCCTAACCCATACACTAACAATAACCTGTGGCCTAACACGTACCCTGAACCTAACACTTTTCCGTATCCTCTCCATTACCCTAAATCTTACCGTTCGCTAAACATAGCCCTTTCCCTAAACATAACGCTAACACCAACCTTAAACCATACCCTAACCCATACACTAATCTTACCCCGTACACCAAAATTAAGAAATGCCCTCACATGTACTTTGACACTAACACGTTTCCGTATCCTCCTGTGTACCGTAAACCTTACCTGTTCGCTAACAGTAACCCTAGGTCTAAGCCTAACACTATCCACAACCCTACACAAAATCCTAACCCGTACCCTAATCCTAATCCGTACAATAACACTAACCTGTGCCCTAACACCAAGCCTGACCCTAACTCGTTTCCATATGCTTACCTGCACCCTGAATATTACCTATTCGCTAACCCTAACCCTAAACCTAAACCTAACCCTAACCCCAATCCTGCACCTTACCCTAATCCGTACTGTAATCCTAACCCGTACCCTAATACTAATCCGTGCCCTGACACATACATGGACCATAACACTTTTCTGTAACCTCACCTGTACCCTAAACCTTACATTTCGCCAACACTAACCCTAGCCCTAAAGCTAAATCTAACTCCAACCCTACACCTTACCCTAACACGTACACTAATCTTAACCCGTACACTAACACTGACCCATTGCCGCAAATGTATTTTGACCCTAAAACATTTCCGTGCCCTCCCCTGTAACCTAAACCTTACCCGGTCGCTAACCCTAAACCTAGCTCTCAATCTAACCCTAACGCCAACCCTACATCTTACCCTAACCCATACCCTAATCCTAAACCATACACTAACACAAACCAGTGCCCTGAAACGTACCCCGACCCTAACACTTTTCCATGCCCTCACCTGCACGCTAAACCTAATCGTTAGGTAACCCTAACTGTAGACTTAAACGTAACCCTAACACCAACCCTACACCCTATTCTAACCCGTGACCTATATTTAACACCTACACTAACACTAACCCATGCCCTCACACGTACTTTGACACTAAAATGTCTCCATACACTCACATGTACCATAAGCCTTAACCGTTCACTAAACCTATCCCTAAACCTAACGCCAACCCTAACCATTACCCTAACCCATACCGTAATCCTAACCATGCATTAACACTAACAGGTTTCCTAACACATAACCTGACCCAAACGCTTTTCCGTACCCTCAAATGTACCCTAAAACTTACCCGTTCACTAACCCTAAGCCTAGCCCTAACCCTAACCCTAACCCTAACCCTAACCCTAACCCTAAAACTTACCCGTTAACTAACCGTAAGCCTAGCCCTAAACCTAAACCTAACCCCAACACCACACCTTACCCTAAACGGTACGCTAATCCTGACACGTACACTAATACTAACAGGTGTCCTAACACATACCCTGACTCTAAATGTTTTCGTACACTCACCTGTACCCTAAACCTTACTGCTTCACTAACCGTAAACCTAGCCCTAAACATAATGCTAACACCAACCCTACACCATACCCTAACCCGTACACTAATCTTGACCCGTACACCAAAATTATGCAATGCCATCACAGGTACTTTGACACTAACACGTTTCCGTACACTCATGTACCATAAAACTTACCTGTTCGCTAACTCTAACCCTAGCCCTAAACTTAACCCTAACGCCAACCCTACACATTACCCTAACCCGTACCCTAATCCTAACCCATACACTAACACTACATGTGCCCTAACAGGTACCCTGACTGTAACAGTTTTCCGTACACTCACCCGTACCCTAAACCATACCGTTTGCTATCCTTAACCCTACAACTAAACGTAAACCTAACCCCATCCCTAAAACTTCCCCTAACGCGTACCCAGTCCTAACCAGTACACTAACACTAATCTGTGCCTTAACACTAACCCTGACCCTAACACTTTTCCATACCCACACCTGAACCCTAAACCTTACCATTCACTAACCCTAACCCTAGGTCTAAACCTAACCCTAAACCCAACCCCAACCCTACACCTAACCCTAACATGTACCCTAATCCTAATCCTTAAACTAACACTAACCTGTGCCCTAACATGAACCGTGACCCTAACGCGTTTCCATACGCTCCCCTGTACTCTATTGTTACCTATTCGCTAACCCTCACACTAGCCCTAAACCTAAACCTAACCCCAACCCTAAACCTTACCCTAACCCATGCCCTAATCATAACCCATACACTAACATTAACTCGTGCCCTAACACCTACCCTAACCCTACACCTACCCCTAACCCTAACACTAACGCTAACACTAACCCTAAACTTTACCATTTGTTAACCATAACCCTAGCCCCAAACCTAAACCTAACTACAACCCTACTCCTTACACTAACACGTACACTAATCTTAACCCCTACACTAACACTAACTCAATACCGCACACGTACATTGACAATAAGACATTTCCGTATGCTCAGCTGTAACCTAAACCTTACCCGTTCACTAAACTTAACCCTACCCCTAACACTAACCATAACGCCAACCCTACCAATTACCCTAACCCGTACCCTAATCCTAACCTGTAAACCCACACTAACCCCAGCCCTAACACTTTTCCGTAACCTCACCTGTACCCTACACCTTACCGTTCGCTAACCCTAACCCTAGCCCTAAACCTAGACCAAACCCCAACCGTACACCTTACCCTAACCCGTATGCTAATCCTAAGCCATACACTGACACTGACATGTGTCCTAACACACACACTAACCCTAACACTTTTCTGTACCATCACCTGTACCCTAAACCTGACATTTCGCTAACCCTAACCCTAGCCATAAAGCTAACCCTAACCCCAACCGTAAACCTTACCCAAACCGTACACTAATCCTAACCAGTATACTAATACTAAGCCATGTCCTGACACGTTCCCTGAGCCTAACACTTTTCCATACCCTCACCTGTACCCTAAACCTTACCCATTCGCTAACCCTAACCCTAGCCCTAGCCCTAGCCCTAACCTTAATCCCAACCCTACCCGTTACCCTAAACCGTACCCTAATCCTAACCCATACACTAACATTAACCCATGCCCTAACACGTACCCTGACCCTAACACTTTTCCGTATCCTCTCCTATACCCTAAATCTTACCGTTCGCTAACCCTAACCCTAGCCCTAAACATAACTCTAACACCAACCTCACAGTATACCCTAACCCGTACACTAAATTTAACCCGTACAAAAAACTAACCCATGCCCACACATGTACTTTGACAGTAACACGTTTCCGTACGCTCCCGTGTACCGTAAACCTTACCCATTCGCTAACCCTAACCCTAGCCCTAACCCTAACCATAACACCAGCCCTACCCATTTACCTAACCTGTACCCTAATCCTTACCCGTACACTAACATTAATCCATGCCCTAAGACGTACCCTGACCCTAATACTTTTCCATACCCACTGCTGTACCCTAAATCTTACCATTCGCTAACCCTAACCTTATGTCTAAACCTAACCCTAACCCCAACCCTACACCTAACCCTAGCACGTACCCTAATCCGAATCCGTACACTAACACTAACCTGTGCCCTAACATGAACCCTGACCCTAACTCGTTTCCATAAGCTCACCTGTACCCTAAATGTTACCTATTCGCTAACCCTAAACCCAACCCTACACCTAAACATAACCCCTACCCTACACCTTTCCCTAACCTATACCCTAATCCTAACCCATACACTAACAATAACCTGTGGCCTAACACGTACCCTGAACCTAACACTTTTCCGTATCCTCTCCATTACCCTAAATCTTACCGTTCGCTAAACATAGCCCTTTCCCTAAACATAACGCTAACACCAACCTTAAACCATACCCTAACCCATACACTAATCTTACCCCGTACACCAAAATTAAGAAATGCCCTCACATGTACTTTGACACTAACACGTTTCCGTATCCTCCTGTGTACCGTAAACCTTACCTGTTCGCTAACAGTAACCCTAGGTCTAAGCCTAACACTATCCACAACCCTACACAAAATCCTAACCCGTACCCTAATCCTAATCCGTACAATAACACTAACCTGTGCCCTAACACCAAGCCTGACCCTAACTCGTTTCCATATGCTTACCTGCACCCTGAATATTACCTATTCGCTAACCCTAACCCTAAACCTAAACCTAACCCTAACCCCAATCCTGCACCTTACCCTAATCCGTACTGTAATCCTAACCCGTACCCTAATACTAATCCGTGCCCTGACACATACATGGACCATAACACTTTTCTGTAACCTCACCTGTACCCTAAACCTTACATTTCGCCAACACTAACCCTAGCCCTAAAGCTAAATCTAACTCCAACCCTACACCTTACCCTAACACGTACACTAATCTTAACCCGTACACTAACACTGACCCATTGCCGCAAAAGTATTTTGACCCTAAAACATTTCCGTACCCTCCCCTGTAACCTAAACCTTACCCGGTCGCTAACCCTAAACCTAGCTCTAAATCTAACCCTAACGCCAACCCTACATCTTACCCTAACCCATACCCTAATCCTAAACCATGCACTAACACAAACCAGTGCCCTGAAACGTACCCCGACCCTAACACTTTTCCATGCCCTCACCTGCACGCTAAACCTAATCGTTAGGTAACCCTAACTGTAGACTTAAACGTAACCCTAACACCAACCCTACACCCTATTCTAACCCGTGACCTATATTTAACCCCTACACTAACACTAACCCATGCCCTCACACGTACTTTGACACTAAAATGTCTCCATACACTCACATGTACCATAAGCCTTAACCGTTCACTAAACCTATCCCTAAACCTAACGCCAACCCTAACCATTACCCTAACCCATACCGTAATCCTAACCATGCATTAACACTAACAGGTTTCCTAACACATAACCTGACCCAAACGCTTTTCCGTACCCTCAAATGTACCCTAAAACTTACCCGTTCACTAACCCTAAGCCTAGCCCTAACCCTAACCCTAACCCTAACCCTAACCCTAACCCTAAAACTTACCCGTTAACTAACCGTAAGCCTAGCCCTAAACCTAAACCTAACCCCAACACCACACATTACCCTAAACGGTACGCTAATCCAGACATGTACACTAACACTAACAAGTGTCCTAACACATACCCTGAGTCTAAATGTTTTCCGTACCCTCACCTGTACCCTAAACCTTACTGCTTCACTAACCGTAAACCTAGCCCTAAACATAATGCTAACACCAACCCTACACCATACCCTAACCCGTACACTAATCTTGACCCGTACACCAAAATTATGCAATGCCATCACAGGTACTTTGACACTAACACGTTTCCGTACACTCATGTACCATAAAACTTACCTGTTCGCTAACTCTAACCCTAGCCCTAAACTTAACCCTAACGCCAACCCTACACATTACCCTAACCCGTACCCTAATCCTAACCCATACACTAACACTACATGTGCCCTAACAGGTACCCTGACTGTAACAGATTTCCGTACACTCACCCGTACCCTAAACCATACCGTTTGCTATCCTTAACCCTACAACTAAACGTAAACCTAACCCCATCCCTAAAACTTCCCCTAACGCGTACCCAGTCCTAACCAGTACACTAACACTAATCTGTGCCTTAACACTAACCCTGACCCTAACACTTTTCCATACCCACACCTGAACCCTAAACCTTACCATTCACTAACCCTAACCCTAGGTCTAAACCTAACCCTAAACCCAACCCCAACCCTACACCTAACCCTAACATGTACCCTAATCCTAATCCTTAAACTAACACTAACCTGTGCCCTAACATGAACCGTGACCCTAACGCGTTTCCATACGCTCCCCTGTACTCTATTGTTACCTATTCGCTAACCCTCACACTAGCCCTAAACCTAAACCTAAACCCAACCCTAAACCTTACCCTAACCCATACCCTAATCATAACCCATACACTAACATTAACTCGTGCCCTAACACCTACCCTAACCCTACACCTACCCCTAACCCTAACACTAACGCTAACACTAACCCTAAACTTTACCATTTGTTAACCATAACCCTAGCCCCAAACCTAAACCTAACTACAACCCTACTCCTTACACTAACACGTACACTAATCTTAACCCCTACACTAACACTAACTCAATACCGCACACGTACATTGACAATAAGACATTTCCGTATGCTCAGCTGTAACCTAAACCTTACCCGTTCACTAAACTTAACCCTACCCCTAACACTAACCATAACGCCAACCCTACCAATTACCCTAACCCGTACCCTAATCCTAACCTGTAAACCCACACTAACCCCAGCCCTAACACTTTTCCGTAACCTCACCTGTACCCTACACCTTACCGTTCGCTAACCCTAACCCTAGCCCTAAACCTAGACCAAACCCCAACCGTACACCTTACCCTAACCCGTATGCTAATCCTAAGCCATACACTGACACTGACATGTGTCCTAACACACACACTAACCCTAACACTTTTCTGTACCATCACCTGTACCCTAAACCTGACATTTCGCTAACCCTAACCCTAGCCATAAAGCTAACCCTAACCCCAACCGTAAACCTTACCCAAACCGTACACTAATCCTAACCAGTATACTAATACTAAGCCATGTCCTGACACGTTCCCTGAGCCTAACACTTTTCCATACCCTCACCTGTACCCTAAACCTTACCCATTCGCTAACCCTAACCCTAGCCCTAGCCCTAGCCCTAACCTTAATCCCAACCCTACCCGTTACCCTAAACCGTACCCTAATCCTAACCCATACACTAACATTAACCCATGCCCTAACACGTACCCTGACCCTAACACTTTTCCGTATCCTCTCCTATACCATAAATCTTACCGTTCGCTAACCCTAACCCTAGCCCTAAACATAACTCTAACACCAACCTCACAGTATACCCTAACCCGTACACTAAATTTAACCCGTACAAAAAACTAACCCATGCCCACACATGTACTTTGACAGTAACACGTTTCCGTACGCTCCCGTGTACCGTAAACCTTACCCATTCGCTAACCCTAACCCTAGCCCTAACCCTAACCATAACACCAGCCCTACCCATTTACCTAACCTGTACCCTAATCCTTACCCGTACACTAACATTAATCCATGCCCTAAGACGTACCCTGACCCTAATACTTTTCCATACCCACTGCTGTACCCTAAATCTTACCATTCGCTAACCCTAACCCTATGTCTAAACCTAACCCTAACACCAACCCTACACCTAACCCTAACACGTACCCTAATCCGAATCCGTACACTAACACTAACCTGTGCCCTAACATGAACCCTGACCCTAACTCGTTTCCATAAGCTCACCTGTACCCTAAATGTTACCTATTCGCTAACCCTAAACCCAACCCTACACCTAAACATAACCCCTACCCTACACCTTTCCCTAACTTATACCCTAATCCTAACCCATACACTAACAATAACCTGTGGCCTAACACGTACCCTGAACCTAACACTTTTCCGTATCCTCTCCATTACCCTAAATCTTACCGTTCGCTAAACATAGCCCTTTCCCTAAACATAACGCTAACACCAACCTTAAACCATACCCTAACCCATACACTAATCTTACCCCGTACACCAAAATTAAGAAATGCCCTCACATGTACTTTGACACTAACACGTTTCCGTATCCTCCTGTGTACCGTAAACCTTACCTGTTCGCTAACAGTAACCCTAGGTCTAAGCCTAACACTATCCACAACCCTACACAAAATCCTAACCCGTACCCTAATCCTAATCCGTACAATAACACTAACCTGTGCCCTAACACCAAGCCTGACCCTAACTCGTTTCCATATGCTTACCTGCACCCTGAATATTACCTATTCGCTAACCCTAACCCTAAACCTAAACCTAACCCTAACCCCAATCCTGCACCTTACCCTAATCCGTACTGTAATCCTAACCCGTACCCTAATACTAATCCGTGCCCTGACACATACATGGACCATAACACTTTTCTGTAACCTCACCTGTACCCTAAACCTTACATTTCGCCAACACTAACCCTAGCCCTAAAGCTAAATCTAACTCCAACCCTACACCTTACCCTAACACGTACACTAATCTTAACCGGTACACTAACACTGACCCATTGCCGCAAATGTATTTTGACCCTAAAACATTTCCGTACCCTCCCCTGTAACCTAAACCTTACCCGGTCGCTAACCCTAAACCTAGCTCTCAATCTAACCCTAACGCCAACCCTACATCTTACCCTAACCCATACCCTAATCCTAAACCATACACTAACACAAACCAGTGCCCTGAAACGTACCCCGACCCTAACACTTTTCCATGCCCTCACCTGCACGCTAAACCTAATCGGTAGGTAACCCTAACTGTAGACTTAAACGTAACCCTAACACCAACCCTACACCCTATTCTAACCCGTGACCTATATTTAACCCCTACACTAACACTAACCCATGCCCTCACACGTACTTTGACACTAAAATGTCTCCATACACTCACATGTACCATAAGCCTTAACCGTTCACTAAACCTATCCCTAAACCTAACGCCAACCCTAACCATTACCCTAACCCATACCCTAATCCTAACCATGCATTAACACTAACAGGTTTCCTAACACATAACCTGACCCAAACGCTTTTCCGTACCCTCAAATGTACCCTAAAACTTACCCGTTCACTAACCCTAAGCCTAGCCCTAACCCTAACCCTAACCCTAACCCTAACCCTAACCCTAAAACTTACCCGTTAACTAACCGTAAGCCTAGCCCTAAACCTAAACCTAACCCCAACACCACACCTTACCCTAAACGGTACGCTAATCCAGACATGTACACTAACACTAACAAGTGTCCTAACACATACCCTGAGTCTAAATGTTTTCCGTACCCTCACCTGTACCCTAAACCTTACTGCTTCACTAACCGTAAACCTAGCCCTAAACATAATGCTAACACCAACCCTACACCATACCCTAACCCGTACACTAATCTTGACCCGTACACCAAAATTATGCAATGCCATCACAGGTACTTTGACACTAACACGTTTCCGTACACTCATGTACCATAAAACTTACCTGTTCGCTAACTCTAACCCTAGCCCTAAACTTAACCCTAACGCCAACCCTACACATTACCCTAACCCGTACCCTAATCCTAACCCATACACTAACACTACATGTGCCCTAACAGGTACCCTGACTGTAACAGTTTTCCGTACACTCACCCGTACCCTAAACCATACCGTTTGCTATCCTTAACCCTACAACTAAACGTAAACCTAACCTTATCCCTAAAACTTCCCCTAACGCGTACCCAGTCCTAACCAGTACACTAACACTAATCTGTGCCTTAATACTAACCCTGACCCTAACACTTTTCCATACCCACACCTGAACCCTAAACCTTACCATTCACTAACCCTAACCCTAGGTCTAAACCTAACCCTAAACCCAACCCCAACCCTACACCTAACCCTAACATGTACCCTAATCCTAATCCTTAAACTAACACTAACCTGTGCCCTAACATGAACCGTGACCCTAACGCGTTTCCATACGCTTCCCTGTACTCTAATGTTACCTATTCGCTAACCCTCACACTAGCCCTAAACCTAAACCTAACCCCAACCCTAAACCTTACCCTAACCCATACCCTAATCATAACCCATACACTAACATTAACTCGTGCCCTAACACCTACCCTAACCCTACACCTACCCCTAACCCTAACACTAACGCTAACACTAACCCTAAACTTTACCATTTGTTAACCATAACCCTAGCCCCAAACCTAAACCTAACTACAACCCTACTCCTTACACTAACACGTACACTAATCTTAACCCCTACACTAACACTAACTCAATACCGCACACGTACATTGACAATAAGACATTTCCGTATGCTCAGCTGTAACCTAAACCTTACCCGTTCACTAAACTTAACCCTACCCCTAACACTAACCATAACGCCAACCCTACCAATTACCCTAACCCGTACCCTAATCCTAACCTGTAAACCCACACTAACCCCAGCCCTAACACTTTTCCGTAACCTCACCTGTACCCTACACCTTACCGTTCGCTAACCCTAACCCTAGCCCTAAACCTAGACCAAACCCCAACCGTACACCTTACCCTAACCCGTATGCTAATCCTAAGCCATACACTGACACTGACATGTGTCCTAACACACACACTAACCCTAACACTTTTCTGTACCATCACCTGTACCCTAAACCTGACATTTCGCTAACCCTAACCCTAGCCATAAAGCTAACCCTAACCCCAACCGTAAACCTTACCCAAACCGTACACTAATCCTAACCAGTTTACTAATACTAAGCCATGTCCTGACACGTTCCCTGAGCCTAACACTTTTCCATACCCTCACCTGTACCCTAAACCTTACCCATTCGCTAACCCTAACCCTAGCCCTAGCCCTAGCCCTAACCTTAATCCCAACCCTACCCGTTACCCTAAACCGTACCCTAATCCTAACCCATACACTAACATTAACCCATGCCCTAACACGTACCCTGACCCTAACACTTTTCCGTATCCTCTCCTATACCATAAATCTTACCGTTCGCTAACCCTAACCCTAGCCCTAAACATAACTCTAACACCAACCTCACAGTATACCCTAACCCGTACACTAAATTTAACCCGTACAAAAAACTAACCCATGCCCACACATGTACTTTGACAGTAACACGTTTCCGTACGCTCCCGTGTACCGTAAACCTTACCCATTCGCTAACCCTAACCCTAGCCCTAACCCTAACCATAACACCAGCCCTACCCATTTACCTAACCTGTACCCTAATCCTTACCCGTACACTAACATTAATCCATGCCCTAAGACGTACCCTGACCCTAATACTTTTCCATACCCACTGCTGTACCCTAAATCTTACCATTCGCTAACCCTAACCCTATGTCTAAACCTAACCCTAACACCAACCCTACACCTAACCCTAACACGTACCCTAATCCGAATCCGTACACTAACACTAACCTGTGCCCTAACATGAACCCTGACCCTAACTCGTTTCCATAAGCTCACCTGTACCCTAAATGTTACATATTCGCTAACCCTAAACCCAACCCTACACCTAAACATAACCCCTACCCTACACCTTTCCCTAACCTATACCCTAATCCTAACCCATACACTAACAATAACCTGTGGCCTAACACCTACCCTGAACCTAACACTTTTCCGTATCCTCTCCATTACCCTAAATCTTACCGTTCACTAAACATAGCCCTTTCCCTAAACATAACGCTAACACCAACCTTAAACCATACCCTAACCCATACACTAATCTTACCCCGTACACCAAAATTAAGAAATGCCCTCACATGTACTTTGACACTAACACGTTTCCGTATCCTCCTGTGTACCGTAAACCTTACCTGTTCGCTAACAGTAACCCTAGGTCTAAGCCTAACACTATCCACAACCCTACACAAAATCCTAACCCGTACCCTAATCCTAATCCGTACAATAACACTAACCTGTGCCCTAACACCAAGCCTGACCCTAACTCGTTTCCATATGCTTACCTGCACCCTGAATATTACCTATTCGCTAACCCTAACCCTAAACCTAAACCTAACCCTAACCCCAATCCTGCACTTTACCTTAATCCGTACTGTAATCCTAACCCGTACCCTAATACTAATCCGTGCCCTGACACATACATGGACCATAACACTTTTCTGTAACCTCACCTGTACCCTAAACCTTACATTTCGCCAACACTAACCCTAGCCCTAAAGCTAAATCTATCTCCAACCCTACACCTTACCCTAACACGTACACTAATCTTAACCCGTACACTAACACTGACCCATTGCCGCAAATGTATTTTGACCCTAAAACATTTCCGTACCCTCCCCTGTAACCTAAACCTTACCCGGTCGCTAACCCTAAACCTAGCTCTCAATCTAACCCTAACGCCAACCCTACATCTTACCCTAACCCATACCCTAATCCTAAACCATACACTAACACAAACCAGTGCCCTGAAACGTACCCCGACCCTAACACTTTTCCATGCCCTCACCTGCACGCTAAACCTAATCGTTAGGTAACCCTAACTGTAGACTTAAACGTAACCCTAACACCAACCCTACACCCTATTCTAACCCGTGACCTATATTTAACCCCTACACTAACACTAACCCATGCCCTCACACGTACTTTGACACTAAAATGTCTCCATACACTCACATGTACCATAAGCCTTAACCGTTCACTAAACCTATCCCTAACCCTAACGCCAACCCTAACCATTACCCTAACCCATACCCTAATCCTAACCATGCATTAACACTAACAGGTTTCCTAACACATAACCTGACCCAAACGCTTTTCCATACCCTCAAATGTAGCCTAAAACTTACCCGTTCACTAACCTTAAGCCTAGCCCTAACCCTAACCCTAACCCTAACCCTAACCCTAACCCTAAAACTTACCCGTTAACTAACCGTAAGCCTAGCCCTAAACCTAAACCTAACCCCAACACCACACCTTACCCTAAACGGTACGCTAATCCTGACACGTACACTAATACTAACAAGTGTCCTAACACATACCCTGACTCTAAATGTTTTCCGTACCCTCACCTGTACCCTAAACCTTACTGCTTCACTAACCGTAAACCTAGCCCTAAACATAACGCTAACACCAACCCTACACCATACCCTAACCCGTACACTATTCTTGACCCGTACACCAAAATTATGCAATGCCATCACAGGTACTTTGACACTAACACGTTTCCGTACACTCATGTACCATAAAACTTACCTGTTCGCTAACTCTAACCCTAGCCCTAAACTTAACCCTAACGCCAACCCTACACATTACCCTAACCCGTACCCTAATCCTAACCCATACACTAACACTACATGTGCCCTAACAGGTACCCTGACCGTAACAGTTTTCCGTACACTCACCCGTACCCTAAACCATACCGTTTGCTATCCTTAACCCTAGACCTAAACGTAAACCTAACCCCATCCCTAAAACTTACCCTAACGCGTACCCAATCCTAACCAGTACACTAACACTAATCCGTGCCTTAACACTTACCCTGACCCTAACACTTTTCCATACCCACATCTGAACCCTAAACCTTACCATTCACTAACCCTAACCCTAGGTCTAAACCTAACCCTAAACCCAACCCCAACCCTACACCTAACCCTAACATGTACCCTAATCCTGATCCTTAAACTAACACTAACCTGTGCCCTAACACGAACCGTGACCCTAACGCGTTTCCATACGCTCCCCTGTACTGTAATGTTACCTATTCGCTAACCCTCACACTAGCCCTCAACCTAAACCTAACCCCAACCCTAAACCTTACCCTAACCCATACCCTAATCATAACCCATACACTAACACTAACTCGTGCCCTAACACCTACCCTAACCCTACACCTACCCCTAACCCTAACACTAACGCTAACACTAACCCTAAACTTTACCATTTGTTAACCGTAACCCTAGCCCCAAACCTAAACCTAACTACAACCCTACTCCTTACCCTAACACGTACACCAATCTTAACCCCTACACTAACACTAACTCAATACCGCACACGTACTTTGACAATAAGACATTTCCGTATGCTCAGCTGTAACCTAAACCTTACCCGTTCACTAAACTTAACCCTACCCCTAACACTAACCATAACGCCAACCCTACCAATTACCCTAACCCGTACCATAAACCTAACCTGTAAACCCACACTAACCCCAGCCCTAACACGTACCTTGACCCTAACACTTTTCCGTAACCTCACCTGTACCCTACACCTTACCGTTCGCTAACCCTAACCCTAGCCCTAAACCTAGACCAAACCCCAACCGTACACCTTACCCTAACCCGTATGCTAATCCTAAGCCATACACTGACACTGACACGTGTCCTAACACACACACTAACCCTAACACTTTTCTGTACCATCACCTGTACCCTAAACCTGACATTTCGCTAACCCTAACCCTAGCCATAAAGCTAACCCTAACCCCAACCGTAAACCTTACCCAAACCGTACCCTAATCCTAACCAGTATACTAATACTAAGCCATGTGCTGACACGTTCCCTGAGCCTAACACTTTTCCATACCTTCACCTGTACCCTAAACCTTACCCATTCGCTAACCCTAACCCTAGCCCTAGCCCTAGCCCTAACCTTAATCCCAACCCTACCCGTTACCCTAAACCGTACCCTAATCCTAACCCATACACTAACATTAACCCATGCCCTAACACGTACCCTGACCCTAACACTTTTACGTATCCTCTCCTATACCCTAAATCTTACCGTTCGCTAACCCTAACCCTAGCCCTAAACATAACTCTAACACCAACCTCACAGTATACCCTAACCCGTACACTAAATTTAACCCGTACAAAAAACTAACCCATGCCCTCACATGTACTTTGACAGTAACACTTTTCCATACGCTCCCGTGTACCGTAAACCTTACCCATTCGCTAACCCTAACCCTAGCCCTAACCCTAACCATAACACCAGCCCTACCCATTTACCTAACCTGTACCCTAATCCTTACCCGTACACTAACATTAATCCATGCCCTAAGACGTACCCTGACCCTAATACTTTTCCATACCAACTGCTGTACCCTAAATCTTACCATTCGCTAACCCTAACCCTATGTCTAAACCTAACCCTAACCCCAACCCTACACCTAACCCTAGCACGTACCCTAATCCGAATCCGTACACTAACACTAACCTGTGCCCTAACATGAACCCTGACCCTAACTCGTTTCCATAAGCTCACCTGTACCCTAAATGTTACCTATTCGCTAACCCTAACCCCAACCCTACACCTAAACATAACCCCTACCCTACACCTTTCGCTAACCTATACCCTAATCCTAACCCATACACTAACAATAACCTGTGGCCTAACACGTACCCTGAACCTAACACTTTTCCGTATCCTCTCCATTACCCTAAATCTTACCGTTCGCTAAACATAGCCCTTTCCCTAAACATAACGCTAACACCAACCTTAAACCATACCCTAACCCATACACTAATCTTACCCCGTACACCAAAATTAAGAAATGCCCTCACATGTACTTTGACACTAACACGTTTCTGTATCCTCCTGTGTACCGTAAACCTTACCTGTTCGCTAACAGTAACCCTAGGTCTAAGCCTAACACTATCCACAACCCTACACAAAATCCTAACCCGTACCCTAATCCTAATCCGTACAATAACACTAACCTGTGCCCTAACACCAAGCCTGACCCTAACTCGTTTCCATATGCTTACCTGCACCCTGAATATTACCTATTCGCTAACCCTAACCCTAACCCTAAACCTAACCCTAACCCCAATCCTGCACCTTACCCTAATCCGTACTGTAATCCTAACCCGTACCCTAATACTAATCCGTGCCCTGACACATACATGGACCATAACACTTTTCTGTAACCTCACCTGTACCCTAAACCTTACATTTCGCCAACACTAACCCTAGCCCTAAAGCTAAATCTAACTCCAACCCTACACCTTACCCTAACACGTACACTAATCTTAACCCGTACACTAACACTGACCCATTGCCGCAAAAGTATTTTGACCCTAAAACATTTCCGTACCCTCCCCTGTAACCTAAACCTTACCCGGTCGCTAACCCTAAACCTAGCTCTAAATCTAACCCTAACGCCAACCCTACATCTTACCCTAACCCATACCCTAATCCTAAACCATACACTAACACAAACCAGTGCCCTGAAACGTACCCCGACCCTAACACTTTTCCATGCCCTCACCTGCACGCTAAACCTAATCGTTAGGTAACCCTAACTGTAGACTTAAACGTAACCCTAACACCAACCCTACACCCTATTCTAACCCCTGACCTATATTTAACCCCTACACTAACACTAACCCATGCCCTCACACGTACTTTGACACTAAAATGTCTCCATACACTCACATGTACCATAAGCCTTAACCGTTCACTAAACCTATCCCTAACCCTAACGCCAACCCTAACCATTACCCTAACCCATACCCTAATCCTAACCATGCATTAACACTAACAGGTTTCCTAACACATAACCTGACCCAAACGCTTTTCCGTACCCTCAAATGTACCCTAAAACTTACCCGTTCACTAACCCTAAGCCTAGCCATAACCCTAACCCTAACCCTAACCCTAACCCTAACCCTAACCCTAAAACTTACCCGTTAACTAACCGTAAGCCTAGCCCTAAACCTAAACCTAACCCCAACACCACACCTTACCCTAAACGGTACGCTAATCCAGACATGTACACTAACACTAAGAAGTGTCCTAACACATACCCTGACTCTAAATGTTTTCCGTACCCTCACCTGTACCCTAAACCTTACTGCTTCACTAACCGTAAACCTAGCCCTAAACATAACGCTAACACCAACCCTACACCATACCCTAACCCGTACACTAATCTTGACCCGTACACCAAAATTATGCAATGCCATCACAGGTACTTTGACACTAACACGTTTCCGTACACTCATGTACCATAAAACTTACCTGTTCGCTATCTCTAACCCTAGCCCTAAACTTAACCCTAACGCCAACCCTACACATTACCCTAACCCGTACCCTAATCCTAACCCATACACTAACACTACATGTGCCCTAACAGGTACCCTGACCGTAACAGTTTTCCGTACACTCACCCGTACCCTAAACCATACCGTTTGCTATCCTTAACCCTAGACCTAAACGTAAACCTAACCCCATCCCTAAAACTTACCCTAACGCGTACCCAATCCTAACCAGTACACTAACACTAATCCGTGCCTTAACACTTACCCTGACCCTAACACTTTTCCATACCCACACCTGAACCCTAAACCTTACCATTCACTAACCCTAACCCTAGGTCTAAACCTAACCCTAAACCCAACCCCAACCCTACACCTAACCCTAACATGTACCCTAATCCTAATCCTTAAACTAACACTAACCTGTGCCCTAACACGAACCGTGACCCTAACGCGTTTCCATACGCTCCCCTGTACTCTAATGTTACCTATCCGCTAACCCTCACACTAGCCCTAAACCTAAACCTAACCCCAACCCTAAACCTTACCCTAACCCATACCCTAATCATAACCCATACACTAACACTAACTCGTGCCCTAACACCTACCCTAACCCTACAGCTACCCCTAACCCTAACACTAACGCTAACACTAACCCTAAACTTTACCATTTGTTAACCATAACCCTAGCCCCAAACCTAAACCTAACTACAACCCTACTCCTTACCCTAACACGTACACTAATCTTAACCCCTACACTAACACTAACTCAATACCGAACACGTACTTTGACAATAAGACATTTCCGTATGCTCAGCTGTAACCTAAACCTTACCCGTTCACTAAACTTAACCCTACCCCTAACACTAACCATAACGCCAACCCTACCAATTACCCTAACCCGTACCCTAATCCTAACCTGTAAACCCACACTAACCCCAGCCCTAACACGTACCTTGACCCTAACACTTTTTCGTAACCTCACCTGTACCCTACACCTTACCGTTCGCTAACCCTAACCCTAGCCCTAAACCTAGACCAAACCCCAACCGTACACCTTACCCTAACCCGTATGCTAATCCTAAGCCATACACTGACACTGACACGTGTCCTAACACACACACTAACCCTAACACTTTTCTGTACCATCACCTGTACCCTAAACCTGACATTTCGCTAACCCTAACCCTAGCCATAAAGCTAACCCTAACCCCAACCGTAAACCTTACCCAAACCGTACCCTAATCCTAACCAGTCTACTAATACTAAGCCATGTCCTGACACGTTCCCTGAGCCTAACACTTTTCCATACCCTCACCTGTACCCTAAACCTTACCCATTCGCTAACCCTAACCCTAGCCCTAGCCCTAGCCCTAACCTTAATCCCAACCCTACCCGTTACCCTAAACCGTACCCTAATCCTAACCCATACACTAACATTAACCCATGCCCTAACACGTACCCTGACCCTAACACTTTTACGTATCCTCTCCTATACCCTAAATCTTACCGTTCGCTAACCCTAAACCTAGCCCTAAACATAACTCTAACACCAACCTCACAGTATACCCTAACCCGTACACTAAATTTAACCCGTACAAAAAACTAACCCATGCCCTCACATGTACTTTGACAGTAACACGTTTCCATACGCTCCCGTGTACCGTAAACCTTACCCATTCGCTAACCCTAACCCTAGCCCTAACCCTAACCATAACACCAGCCCTACCCATTTACCTAACCTGTACCCTAATCCTTACCCGTACACTAACATTAATCCATGCCCTAAGACGTACCCTGACCCTAATACTTTTCCATACCAACTGCTGTACCCTAAATCTTACCATTCGCTAACCCTAACCCTATGTCTAAACCTAACCCTAACCCCAACCCTACACCTAACCCTAGCACGTACCCTAATCCGAATCCGTACACTAACACTAACCTGTGCCCTAACATGAACCCTGACCCTAACTCGTTTCCATAAGCTCACCTGTACCCTAAATGTTACCTATTCGCTAATCCTAACCCCAACCCTACACCTAAACATAACCCCTACCCTACACCTTTCCCTAACCTATACCCTAATCCTAACCCATACACTAACAATAACCTGTGGCCTAACACGTACCCTGAACCTAACACTTTTCCGTATCCTCTCCATTACCCTAAATCTTACCGTTCGCTAAACATAGCCCTTTCCCTAAACATAACGCTAACACCAACCTTAAACCATACCCTAACCCATACACTAATCTTACCCCGTACACCAAAATTAAGAAATGCCCTCACATGTACTTTGACACTAACACGTTTCCGTATCCTCCTGTGTACCGTAAACCTTACCTGTTCGCTAACAGTAACCCTAGGTCTAAGCCTAACACTATCCACAACCCTACACAAAATCCTAACCCGTACCCTAATCCTAATCCGTACAATAACACTAACCTGTGCCCTAACACCAAGCCTGACCCTAACTCGTTTCCATATGCTTACCTGCACCCTGAATATTACCTATTCGCTAACCCTAACCCTAACCCTAAACCTAACCCTAACCCCAATCCTGCACCTTACCCTAATCCGTACTGTAATCCTAACCCATACCCTAATACTAATCCGTGCCCTGACACATACATGGACCATAACACTTTTCTGTAACCTCACCTGTACCCTAAACCTTACATTTCGCCAACACTAACCCTAGCCCTAAAGCTAAATCTAACTCCAACCCTACACCTTACCCTAACACGTACACTAATCTTAACCCGTACACTAACACTGACCCATTGCCGCAAAAGTATTTTGACCCTAAAACATTTCCGTACCCTCCCCTGTAACCTAAACCTTACCCGGTCGCTAACCCTAAACCTAGCTCTAAATCTAACCCTAACGCCAACCCTACATCTTACCCTAACCCATACCCTAATCCTAAACCATACACTAACACAAACCAGTGCCCTGAAACGTACCCCGACCCTAACACTTTTCCATGCCCTCACCTGCACGCTAAACCTAATCGTTAGGTAACCCTAACTGTAGACTTAAACGTAACCCTAACACCAACCCTACACCCTATTCTAACCCGTGACCTATATTTAACCCCTACACTAACACTAACCCATGCCCTCACACGTACTTTGACACTAAAATGTCTCCATACACTCACATGTACCATAAGCCTTAACCGTTCACTAAACCTATCCCTAACCCTAACGCCAACCCTAACCATTACCCTAACCCATACCCTAATCCTAACCATGCATTAACACTAACAGGTTTCCTAACACATAACCTGACCCAAACGCTTTCCGTACCCTCAACTGTACCCTAAAACTTACCCGTTCACTAACCCTAAGCCTAGCCCTAACCCTAACCCTAACCCTAACCCTAACCCTAACCCTAACCCTAACCCTAAAACTTACCCGTTAACTAACCGTAAGCCTAGCCCTAAACCTAAACCTAACCCCAACACCACACCTTACCCTAAACAGTACGCTAATCCTGACATGTACACGAATACTAACAAGTGTCCTAACACATACCCTGACTCTAAATGTTTTCCGTACCCTCACCTGTACCCTAAACCTTACTGCTTCACTAACCGTAAACCTAGCCCTAAACATAACGCTAACACCAACCCTACACCATACCCTAACCCGTACACTAATCTTGACCCGTACACCAAAATTATGCAATGCCATCACAGGTACTTTGACACTAACACGTTTCCGTACACTCATGTACCATAAAACTTACCTGTTCGCTAACTCTAACCCTAGCCCTAAACTTAACCCTAACGCCAACCCTACACATTACCCTAACCCGTACCCTAATCCTAACCCATACACTAACACTACATGTGCCCTAACAGGTACCCTGACCGTAACAGTTTTCCGTACACTCACCCGTACCCTAAACCATACCGTTTGCTATCCTTAACCCTAGACCTAAACGTAAACCTAACCCCATCCCTAAAACTTACCCTAACGCGTACCCAATCCTAACCAGTACACTAACACTAATCCGTGCCTTAACACTTACCCTGACCCTAACACTTTTCCATACCCACACCTGAACCCTAAACCTTACCATTCACTAACCCTAACCCTAGGTCTAAACCTAACCCTAAACCCAACCCCAACCCTACACCTAACCCTAACATGTACCCTAATCCTAATCCTTAAACTAACACTAACCTGTGCCCTAACACGAACCGTGACGCTAACGCGTTTCCATACGCTCCCCTGTACTGTAATGTTACCTATTCGCTAACCCTCACACTAGCCCTAAACCTAAACCTAACCCCAACCCTAAACCTTACCCTAACCCATACCCTAATCATAACCCATACACTAACACTAACTCGTGCCCTAACACCTACCCTAACCCTACAGCTACCCCTAACCCTAACACTAACGCTAACACTAACCCTAAACTTTACCATTTGTTAACCATAACCCTAGCCCCAAACCTAAACCTAACTACAACCCTACTCCTTACCCTAACACGTACACTAATCTTAACCCCTACACTAACACTAACTCAATACCGCACACGTACTTTGACAATAAGACATTTCCGTATGCTCAGCTGTAACCTAAACCTTACCCGTTCACTAAACTTAACCCTACCCCTAACACTAACCATAACGCCAACCCTACCAATTACCCTAACCCGTACCCTAATCTTAACCTGTAAACCCACACTAACCCCAGCCCTAACATGTACCTTGACCCTAACACTTTTTCGTAACCTCACCTGTACCCTACACCTTACCGTTCGCTAACCCTAACCCTAGCCCTAAACCTAGACCAAACCCCAACCGTACACCTTACCCTAACCCGTATGCTAATCCTAAGCCATACACTGACACTGACACGTGTCCTAACACACACACTAACCCTAACACTTTTCTGTACCATCGCCTGTACCCTAAACCTGACATTTCGCTAACCCTAAACCTAGCCATAAAGCTAACCCTAACCCCAACCGTAAACCTTACCCAAACCGTACCCTAATCCTAACCAGTATACTAATACTAAGCCATGTCCTGACACGTTCCCTGAGCCTAACACTTTTCCATACCCTCACCTGTACCCTAAACCTTACCCATTCGCTAACCCTAACCCTAGCCCTAGCCCTAGCCTTAACCTTAATACCAACACTACCCGTTACCCTAAACCGTACCCTAATCCTAACCCATACACTAACATTAACCCATGCCCTAACACGTACCCTGACCCTAACACTTTTCCGTATCCTCTCCTGTACCCTAAATCTTACCATTCGCTAACCCTAACCCTAGCCCTAAACATAACTCGAACACCAACCTCACAGTATACCCTAACCCGTACACTAAACTTAACCCGTACAAAAAAACTAACCCATGCCCTCACATGTACTTTGACAGTAACACGTTTCCGTACGCTCCCGTGTACCGTAAACCTTACCCATTCGCTAACCCTAACCCTAGCCCTAACCCTAACCATAACACAAACCCTACCCATTTACCTAACATGTACCCTAATCCTTACCCGTACACTAACATTAATCCATGCCCCAAGACGTACCCTGACCCTAATACTTTTCCATACCCACTGCTGTACCCTAAATCTTACCATTCGCTAACCCTAACCCTATGTCTAAACCTAACCCTAACCCCAACCCTACACCTAACCCTAGCACGTACCCTAATCCGAATCCGTACACTAACACTAACCTGTGCCCTAACATGAACCCTGACCCTAACTCGTTTCCATAAGCTCACCTGTACCCTAAATATTACCTATTCGCTAACCCTAAACCCAACCCTACACCTAAACATAACCCCTACCCTACACCTTTCCCTAACCTATACCCTAATCCTAACCCATACACTAACAATAACCTGTGGCCTAACACGTACCCTGAACCTAACACTTTTCCGTATCCTCTCCATTACCCTAAATCTTACCGTTAGCTAAACATAGCCCTTTCCCTAAACATAACTCTAACACCAACCTTAAACCATACCCTAACCCATACACTAATCTTACCCCGTACACCAAAATTAAGAAATGCCCTCACATGTACTTTGATACTAACACGTTTCCGTATCCTCCTGTGTACCGTAAACCTTACCTGTTCGCTAACACTAACCCTAGGTCTAAGCCTAACACTATCCACAACCCTACACAAAATCCTAACCCGTACCCTAATCCTAATCCGTACAATAACACTAACCTGTGCCCTAACACCAAGCCTGGCCCTAACTCGTTTCCATATGCTTACCTGCACCCTGAATATTACCTATTCGCTAACCCTAACCCTAACCCTAAACCTAACCCTAACACCAATCCTGCACCTTACCCTAATCCGTACTGTAATCCTAACCCGTACCCTAATACTAATCCGTGCCCTGACACATACATGGACCATAAAACTTTTCTGTAACCTCACCTGTACCCTAAACCTTACATTTCGCCAACACTAACCCTAGCCCTAAAGCTAAATCTAACTCCAACCCTACACCTTACCCTAACACGTACACTAATATTAACCCGTACACTAACACTGACCCATTGCCGCAAATGTATTTTGACCCTAAAACATTTCCGTACCCTCCCCTGTAACCTAAACTTTACCCCGTCGCTAACCCTAACCCTAGCTCTAAATCTAACCCTAACGCCAACCCTACATCTTACCCTAAGCCATACCCTAATCCTAAACCATACACTAACACTAACCAGTGCCCTGAAACGTACCCTGACCCTAACACTTTTCCATGCCCTCACCTGCACGCTAAACCTAATCGTTAGGTAACCCTAACTGTAGACTTAAACGTAACCCTAACACCAACCCTACACCCTATTCTAACCCGTGACCTATATTTAACCCCTACACTAACACTAACCCATGCCCTCACACGTACTTTGACACTAAAATGTCTCCATACACTCACATGTACCATAAGCCTTAACCGTTCACTAAACCTATCCCTAACCCTAACGCCAACCCTACCCATTACCCTAACCCATACCCTAATCCTAACCATGCATTAACACTAACAGGTTTCCTAACACATAACCTGACCCAAACGCTTTTCCGTACCCTCAAATGTACCCTAAAACTTACCCGTTCACTAACCTTAAGCCTAGCCCTAAGCCTAACCCTAACCCTAACCCTAACCCTAACCCTAAAACTTACCCGTTAACTAACCGTAAGCCTAGCCCTAAACCTAAACCTAACCCCAACACCACACCGTACCCTAAACGGTACGCTAATCCTGACACGTACACTAATACTAACAAGTGTCCTAACACATACCCTGACTCTAAATGTTTTCCGTACCCTCACCTGTACCCTAAACCTTACTGCTTCACTAACCGTAAACCTAGCCCTAAACATAACGCTAACACCAACCCTACACCATACCCTAACCCGTACACTAATCTTGACCCGTACACCAAAATTATGCAATGCCATCACAGGTACTTTGACACTAACACGTTTCCGTACACTCATGTACCATAAAACTTACCTGTTCGCTAACTCTAACCCTAGCCCTAAACTTAACCCTAACGCCAACCCTACACATTACCCTAACCCGTACCCTAATCCTAACCCATACACTAACACTACATGTGCCCTAACAGGTACCCTGACCGTAACAGTTTTCCGTACACTCACCCGTACCCTAAACCATACCGTTTGCTATCCTTAACCCTAGAACTAAACGTAAACCTAACCCCATCCCTAAAACTTCCCCTAACGCGTACCCAGTCCTAACCAGTACACTAACACTAATCTGTGCCTTAACACTTACCCTGACCCTAACACTTTTCCATACCCACACCTGAACCCTAAACCTTACCATTCACTAACCCTAACCCTAGGTCTAAACCTAACCCTAAACCCAACCCCAACCCTACACCTAACCCTAACATGTACCCTAATCCTAATCCTTAAACTAACACTAACCTGTGCCCTAACACGAACCGTGACCCTAACGCGTTTCCATACGCTCCCCTGTACTCTAATGTTACCTATTCGCTAACCCTCACACTAGCCCTAAACCTAAACCTAACCCCAACCCTAAACCTTACCCTAACCCATACCCTAATCATAACCCATACACTAACACTAACTCGTGCCCTAACACCTACCCTAACCCTACACCTACCCCTAACCCTAACACTAACGCTAACACTAACCCTAAACTTTACCATTTGTTAACCATAACCCTAGCCCCAAACCTAAACCTAACTACAACCCTACTCCTTACCCTAACACGTACACTAATCTTAACCCCTACACTAACACTAACTCAATACCGCACACGTACTTTGACAATAAGACATTTCCGTATGCTCAGCTGTAACCTAAACCTTACCCGTTCACTAAACTTAACCCTACCCCTAACACTAACCATAACGCCAACCCTACCAATTACCCTAACCCGTACCCTAATCCTAACCTGTAAACCCACACTAACCCCAGCCCTAACACGTACCCTGACCCTAACACTTTTCCGTAACCTCACCTGTACCCTACACCTTACCGTTCGCTAACCCTAACCCTAGCCCTAAACCTAGACCAAACCCCAACCGTACACCTTACCCTAACCCGTATGCTAATCCTAAGCCATACACTGACACTGACACGTGTCCTAACACACACACTAACCCTAACACTTTTCTGTACCATCACCTGTACCCTAAACCGGACATTTCGCTAACCCTAACCCTAGCCATAAAGCTAACCCTAAGCCCAACCGTAAACCTTACCCAAACCGTACCCTAATCCTAACCAGTATACTAATACTAAGCCATGTCCTGACACGTTCCCTGAGCCTAACACTTTTCCATACCCTCACCTGTACCCTAAACCTTACCCATTCGCTAACCCTAACCCTAGCCCTAAACCTAGCGCTAACCTTAATTCCAACCCTACACGTTACCCTAAACCGTACCCGAATCCTAACCCATAGACTAACATTAACCCATGCCCTAACACGTACCCTGACCCTAACACTTTTCCGTATCCTCTCCTATACCATAAATCTTACCGTTCGCTAACCCTAACCCTAGCCCTAAACATAACTCTAACACCAACCTCACAGTATACCCTAACCCGTACACTAAATTTAACCCGTACAAAAAACTAACCCATGCCCTCACATGTACTTTGACAGTAACACGTTTCCGTACGCTCCCGTGTACCGTAAACCTTACCCATTCGCTAACCCTAACCCTAGCCCTAACCCTAACCATAACACCAGCCCTACCCATTTACCTAACCTGTACCCTAATCCTTACCCGTACACTAACATTAATCCATGCCCTACGACGTACCCTGACCCTAATACTTTTCCATACCCACTGCTGTACCCTAAATCTTACCATTCGCTAACCCTAACCCTATGTCTAAACCTAACCCTAACCCCAACCCTACACCTAACCCTAGCACGTACCCTAATCCGAATCCGTACACTAACACTAACCTGTGCCCTAACATGAACCCTGACCCTAACTCGTTTCCATAAGCTCACCTGTACCCTAAATGTTACCTATTCGCTAACCCTAACCCCAACCCTACACCTAAACATAACCCCTACCCTACACCTTTCCCTAACCTATACCCTAATCCTAACCCGTACACTAACAATAACCTGTGGCCTAACACGTACCCTGAACCTAACACTTTTCCGTATCCTCTCCATTACCCTAAATCTTACCGTTCGCTAAACATAGCCCTTTCCCTAAACATAACACTAACACCAACCTTAAACCATACCCTAACCCATACACTAATCTTACCCCGTACACCAAAATTAAGAAATGCCCTCACATGTACTTTGACACTAACACGTTTCCGTATCCTCCTGTGTACCGTAAACCTTACCTGTTCGCTAACAGTAACCCTAGGTCTAAGCCTAACACTATCCACAACCCTACACAAAATCCTAACCCGTACCCTAATCCTAATCCGTACAATAACACTAACCTGTGCCCTAACACCAAGCCTGACCCTAACTCGTTTCCATATGCTTACCTGCACCCTGAATATTACCTATTCGCTAACCCTAACCCTAACCCTAAACCTAACCCTAACCCCAATCCTGTACCTTACCCTAATCCGTACTGTAATCCTAACCCGTACCCTAATACTAATCCGTGCCCTGACACATACATGGACCATAACACTTTTCTGTAACCTCACCTGTACCCTAAACCTTACATTTCGCCAACACTAACCCTAGCCCTAAAGCTAAATCTAACTCCAACCCTACACCTTACCCTAACACGTACACTAATCTTAACCCGTACACTAACACTGACCCATTGCCGCAAATGTATTTTGACCCTAAAACATTTCCGTACCCTCCCCTGTAACCTAAAACTTACCCGGTCGCTAACCCTAAACCTAGCTCTCAATCTAACCCTAACGCCAACCCTACATCTTACCCTAACCCATACCCTAATCCTAAACCATACACTAACACAAACCAGTGCCCTGAAACGTACCCCTACCCTAACACTTTTCCATGCCCTCACCTGCACGCTAAACCTTATCGTTAGGTAACCCTAACTGTAGACTTAAACGTAACCCTAACACCATCCCTACACCCTATTCTAACCCGTGACCTATATTTAACCCCTACACTAACACTAACCCATGCCCTCACACGTACTTTGACACTAAAATGTCTCCATACACTCACATGTACCATAAGCCTTAACCGTTCACTAAACCTATCCCTAACCCTAACGCCAACCCTAACCATTACCCTAACCCATACCCTAATCCTAACCATGCATTAACACTAACAGGTTTCCTAACACATAACCTGACCCAAACGCTTTTCCGTACCCTCAAATGTACCCTAAAACTTACCCGTTCACTAACCCTAAGCCTAGCCATAACCCTAACCCTAAACCTAACCCTAACCCTAACCCTAACCCTAAAACTTACCCGTTAACTAACCGTAAGCCTAGCCCTAAACCTAAACCTAACCCCAACACCACACCTTACCCTAAACGGTACGCTAATCCAGACATGTACACTAACACTAAGAAGTGTCCTAACACATACCCTGACTCTAAATGTTTTCCGTACCCTCACCTGTACCCTAAACCTTACTGCTTCACTAACCGTAAACCTAGCCCTAAACATAACGCTAACACCAACCCTACACCATACCCTAACCCGTACACTAATCTTGACCCGTACACCAAAATTATGCAATGCCATCACAGGTACTTTGACACTAACACGTTTCCGTACACTCATGTACCATAAAACTTACCTGTTCGCTATCTCTAACCCTAGCCCTAAACTTAACCCTAACGCCAACCCTACACATTACCCTAACCCGTACCCTAATCCTAACCCATACACTAACACTACATGTGCCCTAACAGGTACCCTGACCGTAACAGTTTTCCGTACACTCACCCGTACCCTAAACCATACCGTTTGCTATCCTTAACCCTAGACCTAAACGTAAACCTAACCCCATCCCTAAAACTTACCCTAACGCGTACCCAATCCTAACCAGTACACTAACACTAATCCGTGCCTTAACACTTACCCTGACCCTAACACTTTTCCATACCCACACCTGAACCCTAAACCTTACCATTCACTAACCCTAACCCTAGGTCTAAACCTAACCCTAAACCCAACCCCAACCCTACACCTAACCCTAACATGTACCCTAATCCTAATCCTTAAACTAACACTAACCTGTGCCCTAACACGAACCGTGACCCTAACGCGTTTCCATACGCTCCCCTGTACTCTAATGTTACCTATCCGCTAACCCTCACACTAGCCCTAAACCTAAACCTAACCCCAACCCTAAACCTTACCCTAACCCATACCCTAATCATAACCCATACACTAACACTAACTCGTGCCCTAACACCTACCCTAACCCTACAGCTACCCCTAACCCTAACACTAACGCTAACACTAACCCTAAACTTTACCATTTGTTAACCATAACCCTAGCCCCAAACCTAAACCTAACTACAACCCTACTCCTTACCCTAACACGTACACTAATCTTAACCCCTACACTAACACTAACTCAATACCGAACACGTACTTTGACAATAAGACATTTCCGTATGCTCAGCTGTAACCTAAACCTTACCCGTTCACTAAACTTAACCCTACCCCTAACACTAACCATAACGCCAACCCTACCAATTACCCTAACCCGTACCCTAATCCTAACCTGTAAACCCACACTAACCCCAGCCCTAACACGTACCTTGACCCTAACACTTTTTCGTAACCTCACCTGTACCCTACACCTTACCGTTCGCTAACCCTAACCCTAGCCCTAAACCTAGACCAAACCCCAACCGTACACCTTACCCTAACCCGTATGCTAATCCTAAGCCATACACTGACACTGACACGTGTCCTAACACACACACTAACCCTAACACTTTTCTGTACCATCACCTGTACCCTAAACCTGACATTTCGCTAACCCTAACCCTAGCCATAAAGCTAACCCTAAGCCCAACCGTAAACCTTACCCAAACCGTACCCTAATCCTAACCAGTATACTAATACTAAGCCATGTGCTGACACGTTCCCTGAGCCTAACACTTTTCCATACCTTCACCTGTACCCTAAACCTTACCCATTCGCTAACCCTAACCCTAGCCCTAGCCCTAGCCCTAACCTTAATCCCAACCCTACCCGTTACCCTAAACCGTACCCTAATCCTAACCCATACACTAACATTAACCCATGCCCTAACACGTACCCTGACCCTAACACTTTTACGTATCCTCTCCTATACCCTAAATCTTACCGTTCGCTAACCCTAAACCTAGCCCTAAACATAACTCTAACACCAACCTCACAGTATACCCTAACCCGTACACTAAATTTAACCCGTACAAAAAACTAACCCATGCCCTCACATGTACTTTGACAGTAACACTTTTCCATACGCTCCCGTGTACCGTAAACCTTACCCATTCGCTAACCCTAACCCTAGCCCTAACCCTAACCATAACACCAGCCCTACCCATTTACCTAACCTGTACCCTAATCCTTACCCGTACACTAACATTAATCCATGCCCTAAGACGTACCCTGACCCTAATACTTTTCCATACCAACTGCTGTACCCTAAATCTTACCATTCGCTAACCCTAACCCTATGTCTAAACCTAACCCTAACCCCAACCCTACACCTAACCCTAGCACGTACCCTAATCCGAATCCGTACACTAACACTAACCTGTGCCCTAACATGAACCCTGACCCTAACTCGTTTCCATAAGCTCACCTGTACCCTAAATGTTACCTATTCGCTAACCCTAACCCCAACCCTACACCTAAACATAACCCCTACCCTACACCTTTCGCTAACCTATACCCTAATCCTAACCCATACACTAACAATAACCTGTGGCCTAACACGTACCCTGAACCTAACACTTTTCCGTATCCTCTCCATTACCCTAAATCTTACCGTTCGCTAAACATAGCCCTTTCCCTAAACATAACGCTAACACCAACCTTAAACCATACCCTAACCCATACACTAATCTTACCCCGTACACCAAAATTAAGAAATGCCCTCACATGTACTTTGACACTAACACGTTTCCGTATCCTCCTGTGTACCGTAAACCTTACCTGTTCGCTAACAGTAACCCTAGGTCTAAGCCTAACACTATCCACAACCCTACACAAAATCCTAACCCGTACCCTAATCCTAATCCGTACAATAACACTAACCTGTGCCCTAACACCAAGCCTGACCCTAACTCGTTTCCATATGCTTACCTGCACCCTGAATATTACCTATTCGCTAACCCTAACCCTAACCCTAAACCTAACCCTAACCCCAATCCTGCACCTTACCCTAATCCGTACTGTAATCCTAACCCGTACCCTAATACTAATCCGTGCCCTGACACATACATGGACCATAACACTTTTCTGTAACCTCACCTGTACCCTAAACCTTACATTTCGCCAACACTAACCCTAGCCCTAAAGCTAAATCTAACTCCAACCCTACACCTTACCCTAACACGTACACTAATCTTAACCCGTACACTAACACTGACCCATTGCCGCAAAAGTATTTTGACCCTAAAACATTTCCGTACCCTCCCCTGTAACCTAAACCTTACCCGGTCGCTAACCATAAACCTAGCTCTAAATCTAACCCTAACGCCAACCCTACATCTTACCCTAACCCATACCCTAATCCTAAACCATACACTAACACAAACCAGTGCCCTGAAACGTACCCCGACCCTAACACTTTTCCATGCCCTCACCTGCACGCTAAACCTAATCGTTAGGTAACCCTAACTGTAGACTTAAACGTAACCCTAACACCAACCCTACACCCTATTCTAACCCCTGACCTATATTTAACCCCTACACTAACACTAACCCATGCCCTCACACGTACTTTGACACTAAAATGTCTCCATACACTCACATGTACCATAAGCCTTAACCGTTCACTAAACCTATCCCTAACCCTAACGCCAACCCTAACCATTACCCTAACCCATACCCTAATCCTAACCATGCATTAACACTAACAGGTTTCCTAACACATAACCTGACCCAAACGCTTTTCCGTACCCTCAAATGTACCCTAAAACTTACCCGTTCACTAACCCTAAGCCTAGCCATAACCCTAACCCTAACCCTAACCCTAACCCTAACCCTAACCCTAAAACTTACCCGTTAACTAACCGTAAGCCTAGCCCTAAACCTAAACCTAACCCCAACACCACACCTTACCCTAAACGGTACGCTAATCCAGACATGTACACTAACACTAAGAAGTGTCCTAACACATACCCTGACTCTAAATGTTTTCCGTACCCTCACCTGTACCCTAAACCTTACTGCTTCACTAACCGTAAACCTAGCCCTAAACATAACGCTAACACCAACCCTACACCATACCCTAACCCGTACACTAATCTTGACCCGTACACCAAAATTATGCAATGCCATCACAGGTACTTTGACACTAACACGTTTCCGTACACTCATGTACCATAAAACTTACCTGTTCGCTATCTCTAACCCTAGCCCTAAACTTAACCCTAACGCCAACCCTACACATTACCCTAACCCGTACCCTAATCCTAACCCATACACTAACACTACATGTGCCCTAACAGGTACCCTGACCGTAACAGTTTTCCGTACACTCACCCGTACCCTAAACCATACCGTTTGCTATCCTTAACCCTAGACCTAAACGTAAACCTAACCCCATCCCTAAAACTTACCCTAACGCGTACCCAATCCTAACCAGTACACTAACACTAATCCGTGCCTTAACACTTACCCTGACCCTAACACTTTTCCATACCCACACCTGAACCCTAAACCTTACCATTCACTAACCCTAACCCTAGGTCTAAACCTAACCCTAAACCCAACCCCAACCCTACACCTAACCCTAACATGTACCCTAATCCTAATCCTTAAACTAACACTAACCTGTGCCCTAACACGAACCGTGACCCTAACGCGTTTCCATACGCTCCCCTGTACTCTAATGTTACCTATCCGCTAACCCTCACACTAGCCCTAAACCTAAACCTAACCCCAACCCTAAACCTTACCCTAACCCATACCCTAATCATAACCCATACACTAACACTAACTCGTGCCCTAACACCTACCCTAACCCTACAGCTACCCCTAACCCTAACACTAACGCTAACACTAACCCTAAACTTTACCATTTGTTAACCATAACCCTAGCCCCAAACCTAAACCTAACTACAACCCTACTCCTTACCCTAACACGTACACTAATCTTAACCCCTACACTAACACTAACTCAATACCGAACACGTACTTTGACAATAAGACATTTCCGTATGCTCAGCTGTAACCTAAACCTTACCCGTTCACTAAACTTAACCCTACCCCTAACACTAACCATAACGCCAACCCTACCAATTACCCTAACCCGTACCCTAATCCTAACCTGTAAACCCACACTAACCCCAGCCCTAACACGTACCTTGACCCTAACACTTTTTCGTAACCTCACCTGTACCCTACACCTTACCGTTCGCTAACCCTAACCCTAGCCCTAAACCTAGACCAAACCCCAACCGTACACCTTACCCTAACCCGTATGCTAATCCTAAGCCATACACTGACACTGACACGTGTCCTAACACACACACTAACCCTAACACTTTTCTGTACCATCACCTGTACCCTAAACCTGACATTTCGCTAACCCTAACCATAGCCATAAAGCTAACCCTAACCCCAACCGTAAACCTTACCCAAACCGTACCCTAATCCTAACCAGTCTACTAATACTAAGCCATGTCCTGACACGTTCCCTGAGCCTAACACTTTTCCATACCCTCACCTGTACCCTAAACCTTACCCATTCGCTAACCCTAACCCTAGCCCTAGCCCTAGCCCTAACCTTAATCCCAACCCTACCCGTTACCCTAAACCGTACCCTAATCCTAACCCATACACTAACATTAACCCATGCCCTAACACGTACCCTGACCCTAACACTTTTACGTATCCTCTCCTATACCCTAAATCTTACCGTTCGCTAACCCTAAACCTAGCCCTAAACATAACTCTAACACCAACCTCACAGTATACCCTAACCCGTACACTAAATTTAACCCGTACAAAAAACTAACCCATGCCCTCACATGTACTTTGACAGTAACACGTTTCCATACGCTCCCGTGTACCGTAAACCTTACCCATTCGCTAACCCTAACCCTAGCCCTAACCCTAACCATAACACCAGCCCTACCCATTTACCTAACCTGTACCCTAATCCTTACCCGTACACTAACATTAATCCATGCCCTAAGACGTACCCTGACCCTAATACTTTTCCATACCAACTGCTGTACCCTAAATCTTACCATTCGCTAACCCTAACCCTATGTCTAAACCTAACCCTAACCCCAACCCTACACCTAACCCTAGCACGTACCCTAATCCGAATCCGTACACTAACACTAACCTGTGCCCTAACATGAACCCTGACCCTAACTCGTTTCCATAAGCTCACCTGTACCCTAAATGTTACCTATTCGCTAACCCTAACCCCAACCCTACACCTAAACATAACCCCTACCCTACACCTTTCCCTAACCTATACCCTAATCCTAACCCATACACTAACAATAACCTGTGGCCTAACACGTACCCTGAACCTAACACTTTTCCGTATCCTCTCCATTACCCTAAATCTTACCGTTCGCTAAACATAGCCCTTTCCCTAAACATAACGCTAACACCAACCTTAAACCATACCCTAACCCATACACTAATCTTACCCCGTACACCAAAATTAAGAAATGCCCTCACATGTACTTTGACACTAACACGTTTCCGTATCCTCCTGTGTACCGTAAACCTTACCTGTTCGCTAACAGTAACCCTAGGTCTAAGCCTAACACTATCCACAACCCTACACAAAATCCTAACCCGTACCCTAATCCTAATCCGTACAATAACACTAACCTGTGCCCTAACACCAAGCCTGACCCTAACTCGTTTCCATATGCTTACCTGCACCCTGAATATTACCTATTCGCTAACCCTAACCCTAACCCTAAACCTAACCCTAACCCCAATCCTGCACCTTACCCTAATCCGTACTGTAATCCTAACCCATACCCTAATACTAATCCGTGCCCTGACACATACATGGACCATAACACTTTTCTGTAACCTCACCTGTACCCTAAACCTTACATTTCGCCAACACTAACCCTAGCCCTAAAGCTAAATCTAACTCCAACCCTACACCTTACCCTAACACGTACACTAATCTTAACCCGTACACTAACACTGACCCATTGCCGCAAAAGTATTTTGACCCTAAAACATTTCCGTACCCTCCCCTGTAACCTAAACCTTACCCGGTCGCTAATCCTAAACCTAGCTCTAAATCTAACCCTAACGCCAACCCTACATCTTACCCTAACCCATACCCTAATCCTAAACCATACACTAACACAAACCAGTGCCCTGAAACGTACCCCGACCCTAACACTTTTCCATGCCCTCACCTGCACGCTAAACCTAATCGTTAGGTAACCCTAACTGTAGACTTAAACGTAACCCTAACACCAACCCTACACCCTATTCTAACCCGTGACCTATATTTAACCCCTACACTAACACTAACCCATGCCCTCACACGTACTTTGACACTAAAATGTCTCCATACACTCACATGTACCATAAGCCTTAACCGTTCACTAAACCTATCCCTAACCCTAACGCCAACCCTAACCATTACCCTAACCCATACCCTAATCCTAACCATGCATTAACACTAACAGGTTTCCTAACACATAACCTGACCCAAACGCTTTCCGTACCCTCAACTGTACCCTAAAACTTACCCGTTCACTAACCCTAAGCCTAGCCCTAACCCTAACCCTAACCCTAACCCTAACCCTAACCCTAACCCTAAAACTTACCCGTTAACTAACCGTAAGCCTAGCCCTAAACCTAAACCTAACCCCAACACCACACCTTACCCTAAACGGTACGCTAATCCTGACACGTACACTAATACTAACAAGTGTCCTAACACATACCCTGACTCTAAATGTTTTCCGTACCCTCACCTGTACCCTAAACCTTACCCATTCGCTAACCCTAACCCTAGCCCTAGCCCTAGCCCTAACCTTAATACCAACACTACCCGTTACCCTAAACCGTACCCTAATCCTAACCCATACACTAACATTAACCCATGCCCTAACACGTACCCTGACCCTAACACTTTTCCGTATCCTCTCCTGTACCCTAAATCTTACCATTCGCTAACCCTAACCCTAGCCCTAAACATAACTCGAACACCAACCTCACAGTATACCCTAACCCGTACACTAAACTTAACCCGTACAAAAAAACTAACCCATGCCCTCACATGTACTTTGACAGTAACACGTTTCCGTACGCTCCCGTGTACCGTAAACCTTACCCATTCGCTAACCCTAACCCTAGCCCTAACCCTAACCATAACACAAACCCTACCCATTTACCTAACATGTACCCTAATCCTTACCCGTACACTAACATTAATCTATGCCCCAAGACGTACCCTGACCCTAATACTTTTCCATACCCACTGCTGTACCCTAAATCTTACCATTCGCTAACCCTAACCCTATGTCTAAACCTAACCCTAACCCCAACCCTACACCTAACCCTAGCACGTACCCTAATCCGAATCCGTACACTAACACTAACCTGTGCCCTAACATGAACCCTGACCCTAACTCGTTTCCATAAGCTCACCTGTACCCTAAATATTACCTATTCGCTAACCCTAAACCCAACCCTACACCTAAACATAACCCCTACCCTACACCTTTCCCTAACCTATACCCTAATCCTAACCCATACACTAACAATAACCTGTGGCCTAACACGTACCCTGAACCTAACACTTTTCCGTATCCTCTCCATTACCCTAAATCTTACCGTTAGCTAAACATAGCCCTTTCCCTAAACATAACTCTAACACCAACCTTAAACCATACCCTAACCCATACACTAATCTTACCCCGTACACCAAAATTAAGAAATGCCCTCACATGTACTTTGATACTAACACGTTTCCGTATCCTCCTGTGTACCGTAAACCTTACCTGTTCGCTAACACTAACCCTAGGTCTAAGCCTAACACTATCCACAACCCTACACAAAATCCTAACCCGTACCCTAATCCTAATCCGTACAATAACACTAACCTGTGCCCTAACACCAAGCCTGGCCCTAACTCGTTTCCATATGCTTACCTGCACCCTGAATATTACCTATTCGCTAACCCTAACCCTAACCCTAAACCTAACCCTAACACCAATCCTGCACCTTACCCTAATCCGTACTGTAATCCTAACCCGTACCCTAATACTAATCCGTGCCCTGACACATACATGGACCATAAAACTTTTCTGTAACCTCACCTGTACCCTAAACCTTACATTTCGCCAACACTAACCCTAGCCCTAAAGCTAAATCTAACTCCAACCCTACACCTTACCCTAACACGTACACTAATATTAACCCGTACACTAACACTGACCCATTGCCGCAAATGTATTTTGACCCTAAAACATTTCCGTACCCTCCCCTGTAACCTAAACTTTACCCCGTCGCTAACCCTAACCCTAGCTCTAAATTTAACCCTAACGCCAACCCTACATCTTACCCTAAGCCATACCCTAATCCTAAACCATACACTAACACTAACCAGTGCCCTGAAACGTACCCTGACCCTAACACTTTTCCATGCCCTCACCTGCACGCTAAACATAATCGTTAGGCAACCCTAACTGTAGACTTAAACGTAACCCTAACACCAACCCTACACCCTATTCTAACCCGTGACCTATATTTAACCCCTACACTAACACTAACCCATGCCCTCACACGTACTTTGACACTAAAATGTCTCCATACACTCACATGTACCATAAGCCTTAACCGTTCACTAAACCTATCCCTAACCCTAACGCCAACCCTACCCATTACCCTAACCCATACCCTAATCCTAACCATGCATTAACACTAACAGGTTTCCTAACACATAACCTGACCCAAACGCTTTTCCGTACCCTCAAATGTACCCTAAAACTTACCCGTTCACTAACCTTAAGCCTAGCCCTAAGCCTAACCCTAACCCTAACCCTAACCCTAACCCTAAAACTTACCCGTTAACTAACCGTAAGCCTAGCCCTAAACCTAAACCTAACCCCAACACCACACCTTACCCTAAACGGTACGCTAATCCTGACACGTACACTAATACTAACAAGTGTCCTAACACATACCCTGACTCTAAATGTTTTCCGTACCCTCACCTGTACCCTAAACCTTACTGCTTCACTAACCGTAAACCTAGCCCTAAACATAACGCTAACACCAACCCTACACCATACCCTAACCCGTACACTAATCTTGACCCGTACACCAAAATTATGCAATGCCATCACAGGTACTTTGACACTAACACGTTTCCGTACACTCATGTACCATAAAACTTACCTGTTCGCTAACTCTAACCCTAGCCCTAAACTTAACCCTAACGCCAACCCTACACATTACCCTAACCCGTACCCTAATCCTAACCCATACACTAACACTACATGTGCCCTAACAGGTACCCTGACCGTAACAGTTTTCCGTACACTCACCCGTACCCTAAACCATACCGTTTGCTATCCTTAACCCTAGAACTAAACGTAAACCTAACCCCATCCCTAAAACTTCCCCTAACGCGTACCCAGTCCTAACCAGTACACTAACACTAATCTGTGCCTTAACACTTACCCTGACCCTAACACTTTTCCATACCCACACCTGAACCCTAAACCTTACCATTCACTAACCCTAACCCTAGGTCTAAACCTAACCCTAAACCCAACCCCAACCCTACACCTAACCCTAACATGTACCCTAATCCTAATCCTTAAACTAACACTAACCTGTGCCCTAACACGAACCGTGACCCTAACGCGTTTCCATACGCTCCCCTGTACTCTAATGTTACCTATTCGCTAACCCTCACACTAGCCCTAAACCTAAACCTAACCCCAACCCTAAACCTTACCCTAACCCATACCCTAATCATAACCCATACACTAACACTAACTCGTGCCCTAACACCTACCCTAACCCTACACCTACCCCTAACCCTAACACTAACGCTAACACTAACCCTAAACTTTACCATTTGTTAACCATAACCCTAGCCCCAAACCTAAACCTAACTACAACCCTACTCCTTACCCTAACACGTACACTAATCTTAACCCCTACACTAACACTAACTCAATACCGCACACGTACTTTGACAATAAGACATTTCCGTATGCTCAGCTGTAACCTAAACCTTACCCGTTCACTAAACTTAACCCTACCCCTAACACTAACCATAACGCCAACCCTACCAATTACCCTAACCCGTACCCTAATCCTAACCTGTAAACCCACACTAACCCCAGCCCTAACACGTACCCTGACCCTAACACTTTTCCGTAACCTCACCTGTACCCTACACCTTACCGTTCGCTAACCCTAACCCTAGCCCTAAACCTAGACCAAACCCCAACCGTACACCTTACCCTAACCCGTATGCTAATCCTAAGCCATACACTGACACTGACACGTGTCCTAACACACACACTAACCCTAACACTTTTCTGTACCATCACCTGTACCCTAAACCGGACATTTCGCTAACCCTAACCCTAGCCATAAAGCTAACCCTAAGCCCAACCGTAAACCTTACCCAAACCGTACCCTAATCCTAACCAGTATACTAATACTAAGCCATGTCCTGACACGTTCCCTGAGCCTAACACTTTTCCATACCCTCACCTGTACCCTAAACCTTACCCATTCGCTAACCCTAACCCTAGCCCTAAACCTAGCGCTAACCTTAATCCCAACCCTACCCGTTACCCTAAACCGTACCCGAATCCTAACCCATAGACTAACATTAACCCATGCCCTAACACGTACCCTGACCCTAACACTTTTCCGTATCCTCTCCTATACCATAAATCTTACCGTTCGCTAACCCTAACCCTAGCCCTAAACATAACTCTAACACCAACCTCACAGTATACCCTAACCCGTACACTAAATTTAACCCGTACAAAAAACTAACCCATGCCCTCACATGTACTTTGACAGTAACACGTTTCCGTACGCTCCCGTGTACCGTAAACCTTACCCATTCGCTAACCCTAACCCTAGCCCTAACCCTAACCATAACACCAGCCCTACCCATTTACCTAACCTGTACCCTAATCCTTACCCGTACACTAACATTAATCCATGCCCTACGACGTACCCTGACCCTAATACTTTTCCATACCCACTGCTGTACCCTAAATCTTACCATTCGCTAACCCTAACCCTATGTCTAAACCTAACCCTAACCCCAACCCTACACCTAACCCTAGCACGTACCCTAATCCGAATCCGTACACTAACACTAACCTGTGCCCTAACATGAACCCTGACCCTAACTCGTTTCCATAAGCTCACCTGTACCCTAAATGTTACCTATTCGCTAACCCTAACCCCAACCCTACACCTAAACATAACCCCTACCCTACACCTTTCCCTAACCTATACCCTAATCCTAACCCGTACACTAACAATAACCTGTGGCCTAACACGTACCCTGAAACTAACACTTTTCCGTATCCTCTCCATTACCCTAAATCTTACCGTTCGCTAAACATAGCCCTTTCCCTAAACATAACACTAACACCAACCTTAAACCATACCCTAACCCATACACTAATCTTACCCCGTACACCAAAATTAAGAAATGCCCTCACATGTACTTTGACACTAACACGTTTCCGTATCCTCCTGTGTACCGTAAACCTTACCTGTTCGCTAACACTAACCCTAGGTCTAAGCCTAACACTATCCACAACCCTACACAAAATCCTAACCCGTACCCTAATCCTAATCCGTACAATAACACTAACCTGTGCCCTAACACCAAGCCTGACCCTAACTCGTTTCCATATGCTTACCTGCACCCTGAATATTACCTATTCGCTAACCCTAACCCTAACCCTAAACCTAACCCTAACCCCAATCCTGTACCTTACCCTAATCCGTACTGTAATCCTAACCCGTACCCTAATACTAATCCGTGCCCTGACACATACATGGACCATAACACTTTTCTGTAACCTCACCTGTACCCTAAACCTTACATTTCGCCAACACTAACCCTAGCCCTAAAGCTAAATCTAACTCCAACCCTACACCTTACCCTAACACGTACACTAATCTTAACCCGTACACTAACACTGACCCATTGCCGCAAATGTATTTTGACCCTAAAACATTTCCGTACCCTCCCCTGTAACCTAAAACTTACCCGGTCGCTAACCCTAAACCTAGCTCTCAATCTAACCCTAACGCCAACCCTACATCTTACCCTAACCCATACCCTAATCCTAAACCATACACTAACACAAACCAGTGCCCTGAAACGTACCCCGACCCTAACACTTTTCCATGCCCTCACCTGCACGCTAAACCTTATCGTTAGGTAACCCTAACTGTAGACTTAAACGTAACCCTAACACCATCCCTACACCCTATTCTAACCCGTGACCTATATTTAACCCCTACACTAACACTAACCCATGCCCTCACACGTACTTTGACACTAAAATGTCTCCATACACTCACATGTACCATAAGCCTTAACCGTTCACTAAACCTATCCCTAACCCTAACGCCAACCCTAACCATTACCCTAACCCATACCCTAATCCTAACCATGCATTAACACTAACAGGTTTCCTAACACATAACCTGACCCAAACGCTTTTCCGTACCCTCAACTGTACCCTAAAACTTACCCGTTCACTAACCCTAAGCCTAGCCCTAACCCTAACCCTAACCCTAACCCTAAAACTTACCCGTTAACTAACCATAAGCCTAGCCCTAAATCTAAACCTAACCCCAACACCACACCTTACCCTAAACGGTACGCTAATCCTGACACGTACACTAATACTAACAAGTGTCCTAACACATACCCTGACTCTAAATGTTTTCCGTACCCTCACCTGTACCCTAAACCTTACTGCTTCACTAACCGTAAACCTAGCCCTAAACATAACGCTAACACCAACCCTACACCATACCCTAACCCGTACACTAATCTTGACCCGTACACCAAAATTATGCAATGCCATCACAGGTACTTTGACACTAACACGTTTCCGTACACTCATGTACCATAAAACTTACCTGTTCGCTAACTCTAACCCTAGCCCTAAACTTAACCCTAACGCCAACCCTACACATTACCCTAACCCGTACCCTAATCCTAACCCATACACTAACACTACATGTGCCCTAACAGGTACCCTGACCGTAACAGTTTTCTGTACACTCACCCGTACCCTAAACCATACCGTTTGCTATCCTTAACCCTAGACCTAAACGTAAACCTAACCCCATCCCTAAAACTTACCCTAACGCGTACCAAATCCTAACCAGTACACTAACACTAATCCGTGCCTTAACACTTACCCTGACCCTAACACTTTTCCATACCCACACCTGAACCCTAAACCTTACCATTCACTAACCCTAACCCTAGGTCTAAACCTAACCCTAAACCCAACCCCAACCCTACACCTAACCCTAACATGTACCCTAATCCTAATCCTTAAACTAACACTAACCTGTGCCCTAACACGAACCGTGACCCTAACGCGTTTCCATACGCTCCCCTGTACTGTAATGTTACCTATTCGCTAACCCTCACACTAGCCCTAAACCTAAACCTAACCCCAACCCTAAACCTTACCCTAACCCATACCCTAATCATAACCCATACACTAACACTAACTCGTGCCCTAACACCTACCCTAACCCTACAGCTACCCCTAACCCTAACACTAACGCTAACACTAACCCTAAACTTTACCATTTGTTAACCATAACCCTAGCCCCAAACCTAAACCTAACTACAACCCTACTCCTTACCCTAACACGTACACTAATCTTAACCCCTACACTAACACTAACTCAATACCGCACACGTACTTTGACAATAAGACATTTCCGTATGCTCAGCTGTAACCTAAACCTTACCCGTTCACTAAACTTAACCCTACCCCTAACACTAACCATAACGCCAACCCTACCAATTACCCTAACCCGTACCCTAATCCTAACCTGTAAACCCACACTAACCCCAGCCCTAACACGTACCCTGACCCTAACACTTTTCCGTAACCTCACCTGTACCCTACACCTTACCGTTCGCTAACCCTAACCCTAGCCCTAAACCTAGACCAAACCCCAACCGTACACCTTACCCTAACCCGTATGCTAATCCTAAGCCATACACTGACACTGACACGTGTCCTAACACACACACTAACCCTAACACTTTTCTGTACCATCACCTGTACCCTAAACCGGACATTTCGCTAACCCTAACCCTAGCCATAAAGCTAACCCTAAGCCCAACCGTAAACCTTACCCAAACCGTACCCTAATCCTAACCAGTATACTAATACTAAGCCATGTCCTGACACGTTCCCTGAGCCTAACACTTTTCCATACCCTCACCTGTACCCTAAACCTTACCCATTCGCTAACCCTAACCCTAGCCCTAAACCTAGCGCTAACCTTAATCCCAACCCTACCCGTTACCCTAAACCGTACCCGAATCCTAACCCATAGACTAACATTAACCCATGCCCTAACACGTACCCTGACCCTAACACTTTTCCGTATCCTCTCCTATACCATAAATCTTACCGTTCGCTAACCCTAACCCTAGCCCTAAACATAACTCTAACACCAACCTCACAGTATACCCTAACCCGTACACTAAATTTAACCCGTACAAAAAACTAACCCATGCCCTCACATGTACTTTGACAGTAACACGTTTCCGTACGCTCCCGTGTACCGTAAACCTTACCCATTCGCTAACCCTAACCCTAGCCCTAACCCTAACCATAACACCAGCCCTACCCATTTACCTAACCTGTACCCTAATCCTTACCCGTACACTAACATTAATCCATGCCCTACGACGTACCCTGACCCTAATACTTTTCCATACCCACTGCTGTACCCTAAATCTTACCATTCGCTAACCCTAACCCTATGTCTAAACCTAACCCTAACCCCAACCCTACACCTAACCCTAGCACGTACCCTAATCCGAATCCGTACACTAACACTAACCTGTGCCCTAACATGAACCCTGACCCTAACTCGTTTCCATAAGCTCACCTGTACCCTAAATGTTACCTATTCGCTAACCCTAACCCCAACCCTACACCTAAACATAACCCCTACCCTACACCTTTCCCTAACCTATACCCTAATCCTAACCCGTACACTAACAATAACCTGTGGCCTAACACGTACCCTGAACCTAACACTTTTCCGTATCCTCTCCATTACCCTAAATCTTACCGTTCGCTAAACATAGCCCTTTCCCTAAACATAACACTAACACCAACCTTAAACCATACCCTAACCCATACACTAATCTTACCCCGTACACCAAAATTAAGAAATGCCCTCACATGTACTTTGACACTAACACGTTTCCGTATCCTCCTGTGTACCGTAAACCTTACCTGTTCGCTAACACTAACCCTAGGTCTAAGCCTAACACTATCCACAACCCTACACAAAATCCTAACCCGTACCCTAATCCTAATCCGTACAATAACACTAACCTGTGCCCTAACACCAAGCCTGACCCTAACTCGTTTCCATATGCTTACCTGCACCCTGAATATTACCTATTCGCTAACCCTAACCCTAACCCTAAACCTAACCCTAACCCCAATCCTGCACCTTACCCTAATCCGTACTGTAATCCTAACCCGTACCCTAATACTAATCCGTGCCCTGACACATACATGGACCATAACACTTTTCTGTAACCTCACCTGTACCCTAAACCTTACATTTCGCCAACACTAACCCTAGCCCTAAAGCTAAATCTAACTCCAACCCTACACCTTACCCTAACACGTACACTAATCTTAACCCGTACACTAACACTGACCCATTGCCGCAAATGTATTTTGACCCTAAAACATTTCCGTACCCTCCCCTGTAACCTAAAACTTACCCGGTCGCTAACCCTAAACCTAGCTCTCAATCTAACCCTAACGCCAACCCTACATCTTACCCTAACCCATACCCTAATCCTAAACCATACACTAACACAAACCAGTGCCCTGAAACGTACCCCGACCCTAACACTTTTCCATGCCCTCACCTGCACGCTAAACCTTATCGTTAGGTAACCCTAACTGTAGACTTAAACGTAACCCTAACACCATCCCTACACCCTATTCTAACCCGTGACCTATATTTAACCCCTACACTAACACTAACCCATGCCCTCACACGTACTTTGACACTAAAATGTCTCCATACACTCACATGTACCATAAGCCTTAACCGTTCACTAAACCTATCCCTAACCCTAACGCCAACCCTAACCATTACCCTAACCCATACCCTAATCCTAACCATGCATTAACACTAACAGGTTTCCTAACACATAACCTGACCCAAACGCTTTTCCGTACCCTCAACTGTACCCTAAAACTTACCCGTTCACTAACCCTAAGCCTAGCCCTAACCCTAACCCTAACCCTAACCCTAACCCTAACCCTAAAACTTACCCGTTAACTAACCGTAAGCCTAGCCCTAAACCTAAACCTAACCCCAACACCACACCTTACCCTAAACGGTACGCTAATCCTGACACGTACACTAATACTAACAAGTGTCCTAACACATACCCTGACTCTAAATGTTTTCCGTACCCTCACCTGTACCCTAAACCTTACTGCTTCACTAACCGTAAACCTAGCCCTAAACATAACGCTAACACCAACCCTACACCATACCCTAACCCGTACACTAATCTTGACCCGTACACCAAAATTATGCAATGCCATCACAGGTACTTTGACACTAACACGTTTCCGTACACTCATGTACCATAAAACTTACCTGTTCGCTAACTCTAACCCTAGCCCTAAACTTAACCCTAACGCCAACCCTACACATGACCCTAACCCGTACCCTAATCCTAACCCATACACTAACACTACATGTGCCCTAACAGGTACCCTGACCGTAACAGTTTTCTGTACACTCACCCGTACCCTAAACCATACCGTTTGCTATCCTTAACCCTAGACCTAAACGTAAACCTAACCCCATCCCTAAAACTTACCCTAACGCGTACCCAATCCTAACCAGTACACTAACACTAATCCGTGCCTTAACACTTACCCTGACCCTAACACTTTTCCATACCCACACCTGAACCCTAAACCTTACCATTCACTAACCCTAACCCTAGGTCTAAACCTAACCCTAAACCCAACCCCAACCCTACACCTAACCCTAACATGTACCCTAATCCTAATCCTTAAACTAACACTAACCTGTGCCCTAACACGAACCGTGACGCTAACGCGTTTCCATACGCTCCCCTGTACTGTAATGTTACCTATTCGCTAACCCTCACACTAGCCCTCAACCTAAACCTAACCCCAACCCTAAACCTTACCCTAACCCATACCCTAATCATAACCCATACACTAACACTAACTCGTGCCCTAACACCTACCCTAACCCTACAGCTACCCCTAACCCTAACACTAATTCTAACACTAACCCTAAACTTTACCATTTGTTAACCATAACCCTAGCCCCAAACCTAAACCTAACTACAACCCTACTCCTTACCCTAACACGTACACTAATCTTAACCCCTACACTAACACTAACTCAATACCGCACACGTACTTTGACAATAAGACATTTCCGTATGCTCAGCTGTAACCTAAACCTTACCCGTTCACTAAACTTAACCCTACCCCTAACACTAACCATAACGCCAACCCTACCAATTACCCTAACCCGTACCCTAATCCTAACCTGTAAACCCACACTAACCCCAGCCCTAACACGTACCCTGACCCTAACACTTTTCCGTAACCTCACCTGTACCCTACACCTTACCGTTCGCTAACCCTAACCCTAGCCCTAAACCTAGACCAAACCCCAACCGTACACCTTACCCTAACCCGTATGCTAATCCTAAGCCATACACTGACACTGACACGTGTCCTAACACACACACTAACCCTAACACTTTTCTGTACCATCACCTGTACCCTAAACCGGACATTTCGCTAACCCTAACCCTAGCCATAAAGCTAACCCTAAGCCCAACCGTAAACCTTACCCAAACCGTACCCTAATCCTAACCAGTATACTAATACTAAGCCATGTCCTGACACGTTCCCTGAGCCTAACACTTTTCCATACCCTCACCTGTACCCTAAACCTTACCCATTCGCTAACCCTAACCCTAGCCCTAAACCTAGCGCTAACCTTAATCCCAACCCTACCCGTTACCCTAAACCGTACCCGAATCCTAACCCATAGACTAACATTAACCCATGCCCTAACACGTACCCTGACCCTAACACTTTTCCGTATCCTCTACTATACCATAAATCTTACCGTTCGCTAACCCTAACCCTAGCCCTAAACATAACTCTAACACCAACCTCACAGTATACCCTAACCCGTACACTAAATTTAACCCGTACAAAAAACTAACCCATGCCCTCACATGTACTTTGACAGTAACACGTTTCCGTACGCTCCCGTGTACCGTAAACCTTACCCATTCGCTAACCCTAACCCTAGCCCTAACCCTAACCATAACACCAGCCCTACCCATTTACCTAACCTGTACCCTAATCCTTACCCGTACACTAACATTAATCCATGCCCTACGACGTACCCTGACCCTAATACTTTTCCATACCCACTGCTGTACCCTAAATCTTACCATTCGCTAACCCTAACCCTATGTCTAAACCTAACCCTAACCCCAACCCTACACCTAACCCTAGCACGTACCCTAATCCGAATCCGTACACTAACACTAACCTGTGCCCTAACATGAACCCTGACCCTAACTCGTTTCCATAAGCTCACCTGTACCCTAAATGTTACCTATTCGCTAACCCTAACCCCAACCCTACACCTAAACATAACCCCTACCCTACACCTTTCCCTAACCTATACCCTAATCCTAACCCGTACACTAACAATAACCTGTGGCCTAACACGTACCCTGAACCTAACACTTTTCCGTATCCTCTCCATTACCCTAAATCTTACCGTTCGCTAAACATAGCCCTTTCCCTAAACATAACACTAACACCAACCTTAAACCATACCCTAACCCATACACTAATCTTACCCCGTACACCAAAATTAAGAAATGCCCTCACATGTACTTTGACACTAACACGTTTCCGTATCCTCCTGTGTACCGTAAACCTTACCTGTTCGCTAACACTAACCCTAGGTCTAAGCCTAACACTATCCACAACCCTACACAAAATCCTAACCCGTACCCTAATCCTAATCCGTACAATAACACTAACCTGTGCCCTAACACCAAGCCTGACCCTAACTCGTTTCCATATGCTTACCTGCACCCTGAATATTACCTATTCGCTAACCCTAACCCTAACCCTAAACCTAACCCTAACCCCAATCCTGCACCTTACCCTAATCCGTACTGTAATCCTAACCCGTACCCTAATACTAATCCGTGCCCTGACACATACATGGACCATAACACTTTTCTGTAACCTCACCTGTACCCTAAACCTTACATTTCGCCAACACTAACCCTAGCCCTAAAGCTAAATCTAACTCCAACCCTACACCTTACCCTAACACGTACACTAATCTTAACCCGTACACTAACACTGACCCATTGCCGCAAATGTATTTTGACCCTAAAACATTTCCGTACCCTCCCCTGTAACCTAAAACTTACCCGGTCGCTAACCCTAAACCTAGCTCTCAATCTAACCCTAACGCCAACCCTACATCTTACCCTAACCCATACCCTAATCCTAAACCATACACTAACACAAACCAGTGCCCTGAAACGTACCCCGACCCTAACACTTTTCCATGCCCTCACCTGCACGCTAAACCTTATCGTTAGGTAACCCTAACTGTAGACTTAAACGTAACCCTAACACCATCCCTACACCCTATTCTAACCCGTGACCTATATTTAACCCCTACACTAACACTAACCCATGCCCTCACACGTACTTTGACACTAAAATGTCTCCATACACTCACATGTACCATAAGCCTTAACCGTTCACTAAACCTATCCCTAACCCTAACGCCAACCCTAACCATTACCCTAACCCATACCCTAATCCTAACCATGCATTAACACTAACAGGTTTCCTAACACATAACCTGACCCAAACGCTTTTCCGTACCCTCAACTGTACCCTAAAACTTACCCGTTCACTAACCCTAAGCCTAGCCCTAACCCTAACCCTAACCCTAACCCTAACCCTAACCCTAAAACTTACCCGTTAACTAACCGTAAGCCTAGCCCTAAACCTAAACCTAACCCCAACACCACACCTTACCCTAAACGGTACGCTAATCCTGACACGTACACTAATACTAACAAGTGTCCTAACACATACCCTGACTCTAAATGTTTTCCGTACCCTCACCTGTACCCTAAACCTTACTGCTTCACTAACCGTAAACCTAGCCCTAAACATAACGCTAACACCAACCCTAAACCATACCCTAACCCGTACACTAATCTTGACCCGTACACCAAAATTATGCAATGCCATCACAGGTACTTTGACACTAACACGTTTCCGTACACTCATGTACCATAAAACTTACCTGTTCGCTAACTCTAACCCTAGCCCTAAACTTAACCCTAACGCCAACCCTACACATTACCCTAACCCGTACCCTAATCCTAACCCATACACTAACACTACATGTGCCCTAACAGGTACCCTGACCATAACAGTTTTCCATACACTCACCCGTACCCTAAACCATACCGTTTGCTATCCTTAACCCTAGACCTAAACGTAAACCTAACCCCATCCCTAAAACTTACCCTAACGCGTACCCAATCCTAACCAGTACACTAACACTAATCCGTGCCTTAACACTTACCCTGACCCTAACACTTTTCCATACCCACACCTGAACCCTAAACCTTACCATTCACTAACCCTAACCCTAGGTCTAAACCTAACCCTAAACCCAACCCCAACCCTACACCTAACCCTAACATGTACCCTAATCCTAATCCTTAAACTAACACTAACCTGTGCCCTAACACGAACCGTGACCCTAACGCGTTTCCATACGCTCCCCTGTACTGTAATGTTACCTATTCGCTAACCCTCACACTAGCCCTCAACCTAAACCTAACCCCAACCCTAAACCTTACCCTAACCCATACCCTAATCATAACCCATACACTAACATTAACTCGTGCCCTAACACCTACCCTAACCCTACAGCTACCCCTAACCCTAACACTAATGCTAACACTAACCCTAAACTTTACCATTTGTTAACCATAACCCTAGCCCCAAACCTAAACCTAACTACAACCCTACTCCTTACCCTAACACGTACACTAATCTTAACCCCTACACTAACACTAACTCAATACCGCACACGTACTTTGACAATAAGACATTTCCGTATGCTCAGCTGTAACCTAAACCTTACCCGTTCACTAAACTTAACCCTACCCCTAACACTAACCATAAAGCCAACCCTACCAATTACCCTAACCCGTACCCTAAACCTAAGCTGTAAACCCACACTAACCTCAGCCCTAACACGTACCTTGACCCTAACACTTTTCCGTAACCTCACCTGTACCCTACACCTTACTGTTCGCTAACCCTAACCCTAGCCCTAAACCTAGACCAAACCCCAACCGTACACCTTACCCTAACCCGTATGCTAATCCTAAGCCATACACTGACACTGACACGTGTCCTAACACACACACTAACCCTAACACTTTTCTGTACCATCACCTGTACCCTAAACCTGACATTTCGCTAACCCTAACCCTAGCCATAAAGCTAACCCTAACCCCAACCGTAAACCTTACCCAAACCGTACCCTAATCCTAACCAGTATACTAATACTAAGCCATGTCCTGACACGTTCCCTGAGCCTAACACTTTTCCATACCCTCACCTGTACCCTAAACCTTACCCATTCGCTAACCCTAACCCTAGCCCTAGCCCTAGCCCTAAACTTAATCCCAACCCTACCCGTTACCCTAAACCGTACCCTAATCCTAACCCATACACTAACATTAACCCATGCCCTAACACGTACCCTGACCCTAACACTTTTCCGTATCCTCTCCTATACCCTAAATCTTACCGTTCGCTAACCCTAACCCTAGCCCTAAACATAACTCTAACACCAACCTCACAGTATACCCTAACCCGTACAATAAACTTAACCCGTACAAAAAAACTAACCCATGCCCTCACATGTACTTTGACAGTAACACGTTTCCGTACGCTCCCGTGTACCGTAAACCTTACCCATTCGCTAACCCTAACCCTAGCCCTAACCCTAACCATAACACAAACCCTACCCATTTACCTAACCTGTACCCTAATCCTTACCCGTACACTAACATTAATCCATGCCCTAAGACGTAACCTGACCCTAATACTTTTCATACCCACTGCTGTACCCTAAATCTTACCATTCGCTAACCCTAACCCTATGTCTAAACCTAACCCTAACCCCAACCCTACACCTAACCCTAGCACGTACCCTAATCCGAATCCGTACACTAACACTAACCTGTGCCCTAACATGAACCCTGACCCTAACTCGTTTCCATAAGCTCACCTGTACCCTAAATATTACCTATTCGCTAACCCTAAACCCAACCCTACACCTAAACATAACCCCTACCCTACACCTTTCCCTAACCTATACCCTAATCCTAACCCATACACTAACAATAACCTGTGGCCTAACACGTACCCTGAACCTAACACTTTTCCGTATCCTCTCCATTACCCTAAATCTTACCGTTCGCTAAACATAGCCCTTTCCCTAAACATAACGCTAACACCAACCTTAAACCATACCCTAACCCATACACTAATCTTACCCCGTACACCAAAATTAAGAAATGCCCTCACATGTACTTTGACACTAACACGTTTCCGTATCCTCCTGTGTACCGTAAACCTTACCTGTTCGCTATCACTAACCCTAGGTCTAAGCCTAACACTATCCACAACCCTACACAAAATCCTAACCCGTACCCTAATCCTAATCCGTACAATAACACTAACCTGTGCCCTAACACCAAGCCTGGCCCTAACTCGTTTCCATATGCTTACCTGCACCCTGAATATTACCTATTCGCTAACCCTAACCCTAACCCTAAACCTAACACTAACACCAATCCTGCACCTTACCCTAATCCGTACTGTAATCCTAACCCGTACCCTAATACTAATCCGTGCCCTGACACATACATGGACCATAACACTTTTCTGTAACCTCACCTGTACCCTAAACCTTACATTTCGCCAACACTAACCCTAGCCCTAAAGCTAAATCTAACTCCAACCCTACACCTTACCCTAACACGTACACTAATCTTAACCCGTACACTAACACTGACCCATTGCCGCAAATGTATTTTGACCCTAAAACATTTCCGTACCCTCCCCTGTAACCTAAAACTTACCCGGTCGCTAACCCTAAACCTAGCTCTCAATCTAACCCTAACGCCAACCCTACATCTTACCCTAACCCATACCCTAATCCTAAACCATACACTAACACAAACCAGTGCCCTGAAACGTACCCCGACCCTAACACTTTTCCATGCCCTCACCTGCACGCTAAACCTTATCGTTAGGTAACCCTAACTGTAGACTTAAACGTAACCCTAACACCAACCCTACACCCTATTCTAACCCGTGACCTATATTTAACCCCTACACTAACACTAACCCATGCCCTCACACGTACTTTGACACTAAAATGTCTCCATACACTCACATGTACCATAAGCCTTAACCGTTCACTAAACCTATCCCTAACCCTAACGCCAACCCTAACCATTACCCTAACCCATACCCTAATCCTAACCATGCATTAACACTAACAGGTTTCCTAACACATAACCTGACCCAAACGCTTTTCCGTACCCTCAACTGTACCCTAAAACTTACCCGTTCACTAACCCTAAGCCTAGCCCTAACCCTAACCCTAACCCTAACCCTAACCCTAACCCTAAAACTTACCCGTTAACTAACCGTAAGCCTAGCCCTAAACCTAAACCTAACCCCAACACCACACCTTACCCTAAACGGTACGCTAATCCTGACACGTACACTAATACTAACAAGTGTCCTAACACATACCCTGACTCTAAATGTTTTCCGTACCCTCACCTGTACCCTAAACCTTACTGCTTCACTAACCGTAAACCTAGCCCTAAACATAACGCTAACACCAACCCTACACCATACCCTAACCCGTACACTAATCTTGACCCGTACACCAAAATTATGCAATGCCATCACAGGTACTTTGACACTAACACGTTTCCGTACACTCATGTACCATAAAACTTACCTGTTCGCTAACTCTAACCCTAGCCCTAAACTTAACCCTAACGCCAACCCTACACATTACCCTAACCCGTACCCTAATCCTAACCCATACACTAACACTACATGTGCCCTAACAGGTACCCTGACCGTAACAGTTTTCTGTACACTCACCCGTACCCTAAACCATACCGTTTGCTATCCTTAACCCTAGACCTAAACGTAAACCTAACCCCATCCCTAAAACTTACCCTAACGCGTACCCAATCCTAACCAGTACACTAACACTAATCCGTGCCTTAACACTTACCCTGACCCTAACACTTTTCCATACCCACACCTGAACCCTAAACCTTACCATTCACTAACCCTAACCCTAGGTCTAAACCTAACCCTAAACCCAACCCCAACCCTACACCTAACCCTAACATGTACCCTAATCCTAATCCTTAAACTAACACTAACCTGTGCCCTAACACGAACCGTGACCCTAACGCGTTTCCATACGCTCCCCTGTACTGTAATGTTACCTATTCGCTAACCCTCACACTAGCCCTCAACCTAAACCTAACCCCAACCCTAAACCTTACCCTAACCCATACCCTAATCATAACCCATACACTAACACTAACTCGTGCCCTAACACCTACCCTAACCCTACAGCTACCCCTAACCCTAACACTAACGCTAACACTAACCCTAAACTTTACCATTTGTTAACCATAACCCTAGCCCCAAACCTAAACCTAACTACAACCCTACTCCTTACCCTAACACGTACACTAATCTTAACCCCTACACTAACACTAACTCAATACCGCACACGTACTTTGACAATAAGACATTTCCGTATGCTCAGCTGTAACCTAAACCTTACCCGTTCACTAAACTTAACCCTATCCCTAACACTAACCATAACGCCAACCCTACCAATTACCCTAACCCGTACCCTAAACCTAAGCTGTAAACCCACACTAACCTCAGCCCTAACACGTACCTTGACCCTAACACTTTTCTGTAACCTCACCTGTACCCTACACCTTACCATTCGCTAACCCTAACCCTAGCCCTAAACCTAGACCAAACCCCAACCGTACACCTTACCCTAACCCGTATGCTAATCCTAAGCCATACACTGACACTGACACGTGTCCTAACACACACACTAACCATAACACTTTTCTGTACCATCACCTGTACCCTAAACCTGACATTTCGCTAACCCTAACCCTAGCCATAAAGCTAACCCTAACCCCAACCGTAAACCTTACCCAAACCGTACCCTAATCCTAACCAGTATACTAATACTAAGCCATGTCCTGACACGTTCCCTGAGCCTAACACTTTTCCATACCCTCACCTGTACCCTAAACCTTACCCATTCGCTAACCCTAACCCTAGCCCTAGCCCTAGCCCTAACCTTAATCCCAACCCTACCCGTTACCCTAAACCGTACCCTAATCCTAACCCATACACTAACATTAACCCATGCCCTAACACGTACCCTAACCCTAACACTTTTCCGTATCCTCTCCTATACCCTAAATCTTACCATTCGCTAACCCTAACCCTAGCCCTAAACATAACTCTAACACCAACCTCACAGTATACACTAACCCGTACACTAAATTTAACCCGTACAAAAAACTAACCCATGCCCTCACATGTACTTTGACAGTAACACGTTTCCATACGCTCCCGTGTACCGTAAACCTTACCCATTCGCTAACCCTAACCCTAGACCTACCCCTAACCATAACACCAGCCCTACCCATTTACCTAACCTGTACCCTAATCCTTACCCGTACACTAACATTAATCCATGCCCTAAGACGTACCCTGACCCTAATACTTTTCCATACCCACTGCTGTACCCTAAATCTTACCATTCGCTAACCCTAACCCTATGTCTAAACCTAACCCTAACCCCAACCCTACACCTAACCCTAGCACGTACCCTAATCCGAATCCGTACACTAACACTCACCTGTGCCCTAACATGATCCTTGACCCTAACTCGTTTCCATAAGCTCACCTGTACCCTAAATGTTACCTATTCTCTAACCCTAAACCCAACCCTACACCTAAACATAACCCCTACCCTACACCTTTCCCTAACCTATACCCTAATCCTAACCCATACACTAACAATAACCTGTGGCCTAACACGTACCCTGAACCTAACACTTTTCCGTATCCTCTCCATTACCCTAAATCTTACCGTTCGCTAAACATAGCCCTTTCCCTAAACATAACGCTAACACCAACCTTAAACCATACCCTAAACCATACACTAATCTTACCCCGTACACCAAAATTAAGAAATGCCCTCACATGTACTTTGACACTAACACGTTTCCGTATCCTCCTGTGTACCGTAAACCTTACCTGTTCGCTAACAGTAACCCTAGGTCTAAGCCTAACACTATCCACAACCCTACACAAAATCCTAACCCGTACCCTAATCCTAATCCGTACAATAACACTAACCTGTGCCCTAACACCAAGCCTGACCCTAACTCGTTTCCATATGCTTACCTGCACCCTGAATATTACCTATTTGCTAACCCTAACCCTAACCCTAAACCTAACCCTAACCCCAATCCTGCACCTTACCCTAATCCATACTGTAATCCTAACCCGTACCCTAATACTAATCCGTGCCCTGACACATACATGGACCATAACACTTTTCTGTAACCTCACCTGTACCCTAAACCTTACATTTCGCCAACACTAACCCTAGCCCTAAAGCTAAATCTAACTCCAACCCTACACCTTACCCTAACACGTACACTAATCTTAACCCGTACACTAACACTGACCCATTGCCGCAAAAGTATTTTGACCCTAAAACATTTCCGTACCCTCCCCTGTAACCTAAACCTTACCCGGTCGCTAACCCTAAACCTAGCTCTAAATCTAACCCTAACGCCAACCCTACATCTTACCCTAACCCATACCCTAATCCTAAACCATACACTAACACAAACCAGTGCCCTGAAACGTACCCCGACCCTAACACTTTTCCATGCCCTCACCTGCACGCTAAACCTAATCGTTAGGTAACCCTAACTGTAGACTTAAACGTAACCCTAACACCAACCCTACACCCTATTCTAACCCGTGACCTATATTTAACCCCTACACTAACACTAACCCATGCCCTCACACGTACTTTGACACTAAAATGTCTCCATACACTCACATGTACCATAAGCCTTAACCGTTCACTAAACCTATCCCTAACCCTAACGCCAACCCTAACCATTACCCTAACCCATACCCTAATCCTAACCATGCATTAACACTAACAGGTTTCCTAACACATAACCAGACCAAAACGCTTTTCCGTACCCTCAAATGTACCCTAAAACTTACCCGTTCACTAACCCTAAGCCTAGCCCTAATCCTAACCCTAACCCTAACCCTAACCCTAACCCTAACCCTAAAACTTACCCGTTAACTAACCGTAAGCCTAGCCCTAAACCTAAACCTAACCCCAACACCACACCTTACCCTAAACGGTACGCTAATCCAGACACGTACACTAACACTAACAAGTGTCCTAACACATACCCTGACTCTAAATGTTTTCCGTACCCTCACCTGTACCCTAAACCTTACTGCTTCACTAACCGTAAACCTAGCCCTAAACATAACGCTAACACCAACCCTACACCATACCCTAACCCGTATACTAATCTTGACCCGTACACCAAAATTATGCAATGCCATCACAGGTACTTTGACACTAACACGTTTCCGTACACTCATGTACCATAAAACTTACCTGTTCGCTAACTCTAACCCTAGCCCTAAACTTAACCCTAACGCCAACCCTACACATTACCCTAACCCGTACCCTAATCCTAACCCATACACTAACACTACATGTGCCCTAACAGGTACCCTGACCGTAACAGTTTTCCGTAAACTCACCCGTACCCTAAACCATACCGTTTGCTATCCTTAACCCTAGACCTAAACGTAAACCTAACCCCATCCCTAAAACTTACCCTAACGCGTACCCAATCCTAACCAGTACACTAACACTAATCCGTGCCTTAACACTTACCCTGACCCTAACACTTTTCCATACCCACACCTGAACCCTAAACCTTACCATTCACTAACCCTAACCCTAGGTCTAAACCTAACCCTAAACCCAACCCCAACCCTACACCTAACCCTAACATGTACCCTAATCCTAATCCTTAAACTAACACTAACCTGTGCCCTAACACGAACCGTGACCCTAACGCGTTTCCATACGCTCCCCTGTACTCTAATGTTACCTATTCGCTAACCCTCACACTAGCCCTAAACCTAAACCTAACCCCAACCCTAAACCTTACCCTAACCCATACCCTAATCATAACCCATACACTAACACTAACTCGTGCCCTAACACCTACCCTAACCCTACACCTACCCCTAACCCTAACACTAACGCTAACACTAACCCTAAACTTTACCATTTGTTAACCATAACCCTAGCCCCAAACCTAAACCTAACTACAACCCTACTCCTTACCCTAACACGTACACTAATCTTAACCCCTACACTAACACTAACTCAATACCGCACACGTACTTTGACAATAAGACATTTCCGTATGCTCAGCTGTAACCTAAACCTTACCCGTTCACTAAACTTAACCCTACCCCTAACACTAACCATAACGCCAACCCTACCAATTACCCTAACCCGTACCCTAATCCTAACCTGTAAACCCACACTAACCCCAGCCCTAACACGTACCCTGACCCTAACACTTTTCCGTAACCTCACCTGTACCCTACACCTTACCGTTCGCTAACCCTAACCCTAGCCCTAAACCTAGACCAAACCCCAACCGTACACCTTACCCTAACCCGTATGCTAATCCTAAGCCATACACTGACACTGACACCTGTCCTAACACACACACTAACCCTAACACTTTTCTGTACCATCGCCTGTACCCTAAACCTGACATTTCGCTAACCCTAACCCTAGCCATAAAGCTAACCCTAACCCCAACCGTAAACCTTACCCAAACCGTACCCTAATCCTAACCAGTATACTAATACTAAGCCATGTCCTGACACGTTCCCTGAGCCTAACACTTTTCCATACCCTCACCTGTACCCTAAACCTTACCCATTCGCTAACCCTAACCCTAGCCCTAGCCCTAGCCCGAACCTTAATCCCAACCCTACCCGTTACCCTAAACCGTACCCTAATCCTAACCCATACACTAACATTAACCCATGCCCTAACACGTACCCTGACCCTAACACTTTTCCGTATCCTCTCCTGTACCCTAAATCTTACCATTCGCTAACCCTAACCCTAGCCCTAAACATAACTCTAACACCAACCTCACAGTATACCCTAACCCGTACACTAAACTTAATCCGTACAAAAAAACTAACCCATGCCCTCACATGTACTTTGACAGTAACACGTTTCCGTACGCTCCCGTGTACCGTAAACCTAACCCATTCGCTAACCCTAACCCTAGCCCTAACCCTAACCATAACACCAACCCTACCCATTTACCTAACCTGTACCCTAATCCTTACCCGTACACTAACATTAATCCATGCACTAAGACGTACCCTGACCCTAATACTTTTCCATACCCACTGCTGTACCCTAAATCTTACCATTCGCTAACCCTAACCCTATGTCTAAACCTAACCCTAACACCAACCCTACACCTAACCCTAGCACGTACCCTAATCCGAATCCGTACACTAACACTAACCTGTGCCCTTACATGAACCCTGACCCTAACTCGTTTCCATAAGCTCACCTGTACCCTAAATGTTACCTATTCGCTAACCCTAAACCCAACCCTACACCTAAACATAACCCCTACCCTACACCTTTCCCTAACCTATACCCTAATCCTAACCCGTACACTAACAATAACCTGTGGCCTAACACGTACCCTGAACCTAACACTTTTCCGTATCCTCTCCATTACCCTAAATCTTACCGTTCGCTAAACATAGCCCTTTCCCTAAACATAACGCTAACACCAACCTTAAACCATACCCTAACCCATAGACTAATCTTACCCCGTACACCAAAATTAAGAAATGCCCTCACATGTACTTTGACACTAACACGTTTCCGTATCCTCCTGTGTACCGTAAACCTTACCTGTTCGCTAACACTAACCCTAGGTCTAAGCCTAACACTATCCACAACCCTACACAAAATCCTAACCCGTACCCTAATCCTAATCCGTACAATAACACTAACCTGTGCCCTAACACTAAGCCTGACCCTAACTCGTTTCCATATGCTTACCTGCACCCTGAATATTACCTATTCGCTAACCCTAACCCTAACCCTAAACCTAACCCTAACCCCAATCCTGCACCTTACCCTAATCCGTACTGTAATCCTAACCCGTACCCTAATACTAATCCGTGCCCTGACACATACATGGACCATAACACTTTTCTGTAACCTCACCTGTACCCTAAACCTTACATTTCGCCAACACTAACCCTAGCCTTAAAGCTAAATCTAACTCCAACCCTACACCTTACCCTAACACGTACACTAATCTTAACCCGTACACTAACACTGACCCATTGCCGCAAATGTATTTTGACCCTAAAACATTTCCGTACCCTCCCCTGTAACCTAAATCTTACCCGGTCGCTAACCCTAACCCTAGCTCTAAATCTAACCCTAACGCCAACCCTACATCTTACCCTAAGCCATACCCTAATCCTAAACCATACACTAACACTAACCAGTGCCCTGAAACGTACCCTGACCCTAACACTTTTCCATGACCTCACCTGCACGCTAAACCTAATCGTTAGGTAACCCTAACTGTAGACTTAAACGTAGACCTAACACCATCCCTACACCCTATTCTAACCCGTGACCTATATTTAACCCCTACACTAACACTAACCCATGCCCTCACACGTACTTTGACACTAAAATGTCTCCATACACTCACATGTACCATAAGCCTTAACCGTTCACTAAACCTATCCCTAACCCTAACGCCAACCCTAACCATTACCCTAACCCATACCCTAATCCTAACCATGCATTAACACTAACAGGTTTCCTAACACATAACCTGAACCAAACGCTTTTCCGTACCCTCAACTGTACCCTAAAACTTACCCGTTCACTAACCCTAAGCCTAGCCCTAACCCTAACCCTAACCCTAACCCTAACCCTAACCCTAAAACTTACCCGTTAACTAACCGTAAGCCTAGCCCTAAACCTAAACCTAACCCCAACACCACACCTTACCCTAAACGGTACGGTAATCCTGACACGTACACTAATACTAACAAGTGTCCTAACACATACCCTGACTCTAAATGTTTTCCGTACCCTCACCTGTACCCTAAACCTTACTGCTTCACTAACCGTAAACCTAGCCCTAAACATAACGCTAACACCAACCCTACACCATACCCTAACCCGTACACTAATCTTGACCCGTACACCAAAATTATGCAATGCCATCACAGGTACTTTGACACTAACACGTTTCCGTACACTCATGTACCATAAAACTTACCTGTTCGCTAACTCTAACCCTAGCCCTAAACTTAACCCTAACGCCAACCCTACACATTACCCTAACCCGTACCCTAATCCTAACCCATACACTAACACTACATGTGCCCTAACAGGTACCCTGACCGTAACAGTTTTCTGTACACTCACCCGTACCCTAAACCATACCGTTTGCTATCCTTAACCCTAGACCTAAACGTAAACCTAACCCCATCCCTAAAACTTACCCTAACGCGTACCCAATCCTAACCAGTACACTAACACTAATCCGTGCCTTAACACTTACCCTGACCCTAACACTTTTCCATACCCACACCTGAACCCTAAACCTTACCATTCACTAACCCTAACCCTAGGTCTAAACCTAACCCTAAACCCAACCCCAACCCTACACCTAACCCTAACATGTACCCTAATCCTAATCCTTAAACTAACACTAACCTGTGCCCTAACACGAACCGTGACCCTAACGCGTTTCCATACGCTCCCCTGTACTGTAATGTTACCTATTCGCTAACCCTCACACTAGCCCTCAACCTAAACCTAACCCCAACCCTAAACCTTACCCTAACCCATACCCTAATCATAACCCATACACTAACATTAACTCGTGCCCTAACACCTACCCTAACCCTACAGCTACCCCTAACCCTAACACTAATGCTAACACTAACCCTAAACTTTACCATTTGTTAACCATAACCCTAGCCCCAAACCTAAACCTAACTACAACCCTACTCCTTACCCTAACACGTACACTAATCTTAACCCCTACACTAACACTAACTCAATACCGCACACGTACTTTGACAATAAGACATTTCCGTATGCTCAGCTGTAACCTAAACCTTACCCGTTCACTAAACTTAACCCTACCCCTAACACTAACCATAAAGCCAACCCTACCAATTACCCTAACCCGTACCCTAAACCTAAGCTGTAAACCCACACTAACCTCAGCCCTAACACGTACCTTGACCCTAACACTTTTCCGTAACCTCACCTGTACCCTACACCTTACCGTTCGCTAACCCTAACCCTAGCCCTAAACCTAGACCAAACCCCAACCGTACACCTTACCCTAACCCGTATGCTAATCCTAAGCCATACACTGACACTGACACGTGTCCTAACACACACACTAACCCTAACACTTTTCTGTACCATCACCTGTACCCTAAACCTGACATTTCGCTAACCCTAACCCTAGCCATAAAGCTAACCCTAACCCCAACCGTAAACCTTACCCAAACCGTACCCTAATCCTAACCAGTATACTAATACTAAGCCATGTCCTGACACGTTCCCTGAGCCTAACACTTTTCCATACCCTCACCTGTACCCTAAACCTTACCCATTCGCTAACCCTAACCCTAGCCCTAGCCCTAGCCCTAAACTTAATCCCAACCCTACCCGTTACCCTAAACCGTACCCTAATCCTAACCCATACACTAACATTAACCCATGCCCTAACACGTACCCTGACCCTAACACTTTTCCGTATCCTCTCCTATACCCTAAATCTTACCGTTCGCTAACCCTAACCCTAGCCCTAAACATAACTCTAACACCAACCTCACAGTATACCCTAACCCGTACACTAAACTTAACCCGTACAAAAAAACTAACCCATGCCCTCACATGTACTTTGACAGTAACACGTTTCCGTACGCTCCCGTGTACCGTAAACCTTACCCATTCGCTAACCCTAACCCTAGCCCTAACCCTAACCATAACACAAACCCTACACATTTACCTAACCTGTACCCTAATCCTTACCCGTACACTAACATTAATCCATGCCCTAAGACGTAACCTGACCCTAATACTTTTCATACCCACTGCTGTACCCTAAATCTTACCATTCGCTAACCCTAACCCTATGTCTAAACCTAACCCTAACCCCAACCCTACACCTAACCCTAGCACGTACCCTAATCCGAATCCGTACACTAACACTAACCTGTGCCCTAACATGAACCCTGACCCTAACTCGTTTCCATAAGCTCACCTGTACCCTAAATATTACCTATTCGCTAACCCTAAACCCAACCCTACACCTAAACATAACCCCTACCCTACACCTTTCCCTAACCTATACCCTAATCCTAACCCATACACTAACAATAACCTGTGGCCTAACACGTACCCTGAACCTAACACTTTTCCGTATCCTCTCCATTACCCTAAATCTTACCGTTCGCTAAACATAGCCCTTTCCCTAAACATAACGCTAACACCAACCTTAAACCATACCCTAACCCATACACTAATCTTACCCCGTACACCAAAATTAAGAAATGCCCTCACATGTACTTTGACACTAACACGTTTCCGTATCCTCCTGTGTACCGTAAACCTTACCTGTTCGCTAACACTAACCCTAGGTCTAAGCCTAACACTATCCACAACCCTACACAAAATCCTAACCCGTACCCTAATCCTAATCCGTACAATAACACTAACCTGTGCCCTAACACCAAGCCTGGCCCTAACTCGTTTCCATATGCTTACCTGCACCCTGAATATTACCTATTCGCTAACCCTAACCCTAACCCTAAACCTAACACTAACACCAATCCTGCACCTTACCCTAATCCGTACTGTAATCCTAACCCGTACCCTAATACTAATCCGTGCCCTGACACATACATGGACCATAACACTTTTCTGTAACCTCACCTGTACCCTAAACCTTACATTTCGCCAACACTAACCCTAGCCCTAAAGCTAAATCTAACTCCAACCCTACACCTTACCCTAACACGTACACTAATCTTAACCCGTACACTAACACTGACCCATTGCCGCAAATGTATTTTGACCCTAAAACATTTCCGTACCCTCCCCTGTAACCTAAAACTTACCCGGTCGCTAACCCTAAACCTAGCTCTCAATCTAACCCTAACGCCAACCCTACATCTTACCCTAACCCATACCCTAATCCTAAACCATACACTAACACAAACCAGTGCCCTGAAACGTACCCCGACCCTAACACTTTTCCATGCCCTCACCTGCACGCTAAACCTTATCGTTAGGTAACCCTAACTGTAGACTTAAACGTAACCCTAACACCAACCCTACACCCTATTCTAACCCGTGACCTATATTTAACCCCTACACTAACACTAACCCATGCCCTCACACGTACTTTGACACTAAAATGTCTCCATACACTCACATGTACCATAAGCCTTAAACGTTCACTAAACCTATCCCTAACCCTAACGCCAACCCTAACCATTACCCTAACCCATACCCTAATCCTAACCATGCATTAACACTAACAGGTTTCCTAACACATAACCTGACCCAAACGCTTTTCCGTACCCTCAACTGTACCCTAAAACTTACCCGTTCACTAACCCTAAGCCTAGCCCTAACCCTAACCCTAACCCTAACCCTAACCCTAACCCTAAAACTTACCCGTTAACTAACCGTAAGCCTAGCCCTAAACCTAAACCTAACCCCAACACCACACCTTACCCTAAACGGTACGCTAATCCTGACACGTACACTAATACTAACAAGTGTCCTAACACATACCCTGACTCTAAATGTTTTCCGTACCCTCACCTGTACCCTAAACCTTACTGCTTCACTAACCGTAAACCTAGCCCTAAACATAACGCTAACACCAACCCTACACCATACCCTAACCCGTACACTAATCTTGACCCGTACACCAAAATTATGCAATGCCATCACAGGTACTTTGACACTAACACGTTTCCGTACACTCATGTACCATAAAACTTGCCTGTTCGCTAACTCTAACCCTAGCCCTAAACTTAACCCTAACGCCAACCCTACACATTACCCTAACCCGTACCCTAATCCTAACCCATACACTAACACTACATGTGCCCTAACAGGTACCCTGACCGTAACAGTTTTCTGTACACTCACCCGTACCCTAAACCATACCGTTTGCTATCCTTAACCCTAGACCTAAACGTAAACCTAACCCCATCCCTAAAACTTACCCTAACGCGTACCCAATCCTAACCAGTACACTAACACTAATCCGTGCCTTAACACTTACCCTGACCCTAACACTTTTCCATACCCACACCTGAACCCTAAACCTTACCATTCACTAACCCTAACCCTAGGTCTAAACCTAACCCTAAACCCAACCCCAACCCTACACCTAACCCTAACATGTACCCTAATCCTAATCCTTAAACTAACACTAACCTGTGCCCTAACACGAACCGTGACCCTAACGCGTTTCCATACGCTCCCCTGTACTGTAATGTAACCTATTCGCTAACCCTCACACTAGCCCTCAACCTAAACCTAACCCCAACCCTAAACCTTACCCTAACCCATACCCTAATCATAACCCATACACTAACACTAACTCGTGCCCTAACACCTACCCTAACCCTACAGCTACCCCTAACCCTAACACTAACGCTAACACTAACCCTAAACTTTACCATTTGTTAACCATAACCCTAGCCCCAAACCTAAACCTAACTACAACCCTACTCCTAACCCTAACACGTACACTAATCTTAACCCCTACACTAACACTAACTCAATACCGCACACGTACTTTGACAATAAGATATTTCCGTATGCTCAGCTGTAACCTAAACCTTACCCGTTCACTAAACTTAACCCTATCCCTAACACTAACCATAACGCCAACCCTACCAATTACCCTAACCCGTACCCTAAACCTAAGCTGTAAACCCACACTAACCTCAGCCCTAACACGTACCTTGACCCTAACACTTTTCTGTAACCTCACCTGTACCCTACACCTTACCATTCGCTAACCCTAACCCTAGCCCTAAACCTAGACCAAACCCCAACCGTACACCTTACCCTAACCCGTATGCTAATCCTAAGCCATACACTGACACTGACACGTGTCCTAACACACACACTAACCCTAACACTTTTCTGTACCATCACCTGTACCCTAAACCTGACATTTCGCTAACCCTAACCCTAGCCATAAAGCTAACCCTAACCCCAACCGTAAACCTTACCCAAACCGTACCCTAATCCTAACCAGTATACTAATACTAAGCCATGTCCTGACACGTTCCCTGAGCCTAACACTTTTCCATACCCACACCTGTACCCTAAACCTTACCCATTCGCTAACCCTAACCCTAGCCCTAGCCCAGGCCCTAACCTTAATCCCAACCCTACCCGTTACCCTAAACCGTACCCTAATCCTAACCCATACACTAACATTAACCCATGCCCTAACACGTACCCTAACCCTAACACTTTTCCGTATCCTCTCCTATACCCTAAATCTTACCGTTCGCTAACCCTAACCATAGCCCTAAACATAACTCTAACACCAACCTCACAGTATACACTAACCCGTACACTAAATTTAACCCGTACAAAAAACTAACCCATGCCCTCACATGTACTTTGACAGTAACACGTTCCCATACGCTCCCGTGTACCGTAAACCTTACCCATTCGCTAACCCTAACCCTAGCCCTACCCCTAACCATAACACCAGCCCTACCCATTTACCTAACCTGTACCCTAATCCTTACCCGTACACTAACATTAATCCATGCCCTAAGACGTACCCTGACCCTAATACTTTTCCATACCCACTGCTGTACCCTAAATCTTACCATTCGCTAACCCTAACCCTATGTCTAAACCTAACCCTAACCCCAACCCTACACCTAACCCTAGCACGTACCCTAATCCGAATCCGTACACTAACACTAACCTGTGCCCTAACATGATCCTTGACCCTAACTCGTTTCCATAAGCTCACCTGTACCCTAAATGTTACCTATTCTCTAACCCTAAACCCAACCCTACACCTAAACATAACCCCTACCCTACACCTTTCCCTAACCTATACCCTAATCCTAACCCATACACTAACAATAACCTGTGGCCTAACACGTACCCTGAACCTAACACTTTTCCGTATCCTCTCCATTACCCTAAATCTTACCGTTCGCTAAACATAGCCCTTTCCCTAAACATAACGCTAACACCAACCTTAAACCATACCCTAACCCATACACTAATCTTACCCCGTACACCAAAATTAAGAAATGCCCTCACATGTACTTTGACACTAACACGTTTCCGTATCCTCCTGTGTACCGTAAACCTTACCTGTTCGCTAACAGTAACCCTAGGTCTAAGCCTAACACTATCCACAACCCTACACAAAATCCTAACCCGTACCCTAATCCTAATCCGTACAATAACACTAACCTGTGCCCTAACACCAAGCTTGACCCTAACTCGTTTCCATATGGTTACCTGCACCCTGAATATTACCTATTCGCTAACCCTAACCCTAACCCTAAACCTAACCCTAACCCCAATCCTGCACCTTACCCTAATCCATACTGTAATCCTAACCCGTACCCTAATACTAATCCGTGCCCTGACACATACATGGACCATAACACTTTTCTGTAACCTCACCTGTACCCTAAACCTTACATTTCGCCAACACTAACCCTAGCCCTAAAGCTAAATATAACTCCAACCCTACACCTTACCCTAACACGTACACTAATCTTAACCCGTACACTAACACTGACCCATTGCCGCAAAAGTATTTTGACCCTAAAACATTTCCGTACCCTCCCCTGTAACCTAAACCTTACCCGGTCGCTAACCCTAAACCTAGCTCTAAATCTAACCCTAACGCCAACCCTACATCTTACCCTAACCCATACCCTAATCCTAAACCATACACTAACACAAACCAGTGCCCTGAAACGTACCCCGACCCTAACACTTTTCCATGCCCTCACCTGCACGCTAAACCTAATCGTTAGGTAACCCTAACTGTAGACTTAAACGTAACCCTAACACCAACCCTACACCCTATTCTAACCCGTGACCTATATTTAACCCCTACACTAACACTAACCCATGCCCTCACACGTACTTTGACACTAAAATGTCTCCATACACTCACATGTACCATAAGCCTTAACCGTTCACTAAACCTATCCCTAACCCTAACGCCAACCCTAACCATTACCCTAACCCATACCCTAATCCTAACCATGCATTAACACTAACAGGTTTCCTAACACATAACCAGACCCAAACGCTTTTCCGTACCCTCAAATGTACCCTAAAACTTACCCGTTCACTAACCCTAAGCCTAGCCCTAATCCTAACCCTAACCCTAACCCTAACCCTAACCCTAACCCTAAAACTTACCCGTTAACTAACCGTAAGCCTAGCCCTAAACCTAAACCTAACCCCAACACCACACCTTACCCTAAACGGTACGCTAATCCAGACACGTACACTAACACTAACAAGTGTCCTAACACATACCCTGACTCTAAATGTTTTCCGTACCCTCACCTGTACCCTAAACCTTACTGCTTCACTAACCGTAAACCTAGCCCTAAACATAACGCTAACACCAACCCTACACCATACCCTAACCCGTACACTAATCTTGACCCGTACACCAAAATTATGCAATGCCATCACAGGTACTTTGACACTAACACGTTTCCGTACACTCATGTACCATAAAACTTACCTGTTCGCTAACTCTAACCCTAGCCCTAAACTTAACCCTAACGCCAACCCTACACATTACCCTAACCCGTACCCTAATCCTAACCCATACACTAACACTACATGTGCCCTAACAGGTACCCTGACCGTAACAGTTTTCCGTAAACTCACCCGTACCCTAAACCATACCGTTTGCTATCCTTAACCCTAGACCTAAACGTAAACCTAACCCCATCCCTAAAACTTACCCTAACGCGTACCCAATCCTAACCAGTACACTAACACTAATCCGTGCCTTAACACTTACCCTGACCCTAACACTTTTCCATACCCACACCTGAACCCTAAACCTTACCATTCACTAACCCTAACCCTAGGTCTAAACCTAACCCTAAACCCAACCCCAACCCTACACCTAACCCTAACATGTACCCTAATCCTAATCCTTAAACTAACACTAACCTGTGCCCTAACACGAACCGTGACCCTAACGCGTTTCCATACGCTCCCCTGTACTCTAATGTTACCTATTCGCTAACCCTCACACTAGCCCTAAACCTAAACCTAACCCCAACCCTAAACCTTACCCTAACCCATACCCTAATCATAACCCATACACTAACACTAACTCGTGCCCTAACACCTACCCTAACCCTACACCTACCCCTAACCCTAACACTAACGCTAACACTAACCCTAAACTTTACCATTTGTTAACCATAACCCTAGCCCCAAACCTAAACCTAACTACAACCCTACTCCTTACCCTAACACGTACACTAATCTTAACCCCTACACTAACACTAACTCAATACCGCACACGTACTTTGACAATAAGACATTTCCGTATGCTCAGCTGTAACCTAAACCTTACCCGTTCACTAAACTTAACCCTACCCCTAACACTAACCATAACGCCAACCCTACCAATTACCCTAACCCGTACCCTAATCCTAACCTGTAAACCCACACTAACCCCAGCCCTAACACGTACCCTGACCCTAACACTTTTCCGTAACCTCACCTGTACCCTACACCTTACCGTTCGCTAACCCTAACCCTAGCCCTAAACCTAGACCAAACCCCAACCGTACACCTTACCCTAACCCGTATGCTAATCCTAAGCCATACACTGACACTGACACGTGTCCTAACACACACACTAACCCTAACACTTTTCTGTACCATCGCCTGTACCCTAAACCTGACATTTCGCTAACCCTAACCCTAGCCATAAAGCTAACCCTAACCCCAACCGTAAACCTTACCCAAACCGTACCCTAATCCTAACCAGTATACTAATACTAAGCCATGTCCTGACACGTTCCCTGAGCCTAACACTTTTCCATACCCTCACCTGTACCCTAAACCTTACCCATTCGCTAACCCTAACCCTAGCCCTAGCCCTAGCCCTAACCTTAATCCCAACCCTACCCGTTACCCTAAACCGTACCCTAATCCTAACCCATACACTAACATTAACCCATGCCCTAACACGTACCCTGACCCTAACACTTTTCCGTATCCTCTCCTGTACCCTAAATCTTACCATTCGCTAACCCTAACCCTAGCCCTAAACATAACTCTAACACCAACCTCACAGTATACCCTAACCCGTACACTAAACTTAATCCGTACAAAAAAACTAACCCATGCCCTCACATGTACTTTGACAGTAACACGTTTCCGTACGCTCCCGTGTACCGTAAACCTAACCCATTCGCTAACCCTAACCCTAGCCCTAACCCTAACCATAACACCAACCCTACCCATTTACCTAACCTGTACCCTAATCCTTACCCGTACACTAACATTAATCCATGCACTAAGACGTACCCTGACCCTAATACTTTTCCATACCCACTGCTGTACCCTAAATCTTACCATTCGCTAACCCTAACCCTATGTCTAAACCTAACCCTAACCCCAACCCTACACCTAACCCTAGCACGTACCCTAATCCGAATCCGTACACTAACACTAACCTGTGCCCTTACATGAACCCTGACCCTAACTCGTTTCCATAAGCTCACCTGTACCCTAAATGTTACCTATTCGCTAACCCTAAACCCAACCCTACACCTAAACATAACCCCTACCCTACACCTTTCCCTAACCTATACCCTAATCCTAACCCGTACACTAACAATAACCTGTGGCCTAACACGTACCCTGAACCTAACACTTTTCCGTATCCTCTCCATTACCCTAAATCTTACCGTTCGCTAAACATAGCCCTTTCCCTAAACATAACGCTAACACCAACCTTAAACCATACCCTAACCCATACACTAATCTTACCCCGTACACCAAAATTAAGAAATGCCCTCACATGTACTTTGACACTAACACGTTTCCGTATTATCCTCTGTACCGTAAACCTTACCTGTTCGCTAACACTAACCCTAGGTCTAAGCCTAACACTATCCACAACCCTACACAAAATTCTAACCCGTACCCTAATCCTAATACGTACAATAACACTAACCTGTGCCCTAACACCAAGCCTGACCCTAATTCGTAACCATATGCTTACCTGCACCCTGAATATTACCTATTCGCTAACCCTAACCCTAACCCTAAACGTAACCCTAACCCCAATCCTGCACCTTACCCTAATCCGTACTGTAATCCTAACCCGTACCCTAATACTAATCCGTGCCCTGACACATACATGGACCATAACACTTTTCTGTAACCTCACCTGTACCCTAAACCTTACATTTCACCAACACTAACCCTAGCCCTAAAGCTAAATCTAACTCCAACCCTACACTTTACCCTAACACATACACTAATCTTAACCCGTACACTAACACTGACCCATTGCCGCAAATGTATTTTGACCCTAAAACATTTCCGTACCCTCCCCTGTAACCTAAACCTTACCCGGTCGCTAACCCTAACCCTAGCTCTAAATCTAACCCTAACGCCAACCCTACATCTTACCCTAACCCATACCCTAATCCTAAACCATACACTAACACAAACCAGTGCCCTGAAACGTACCCTGACCCTAACACTTTTCCATGCCCTCACCTGCACGCTAAACCTAATCGTTAGGTAACCCTAACTGTAGACTTAAACGTAACCCTAACACCAACCCTACACCCTATTCTAACCCGTGACCTATATTTAACCCCTACACTAACACTAACCCATGCCCTCACACGTACTTTGACACTAAAATGTCTCCATACACTCACATGTACCATAAGCCTTAACCGTTCACTAAACCTATCCCTAACCCTAACGCCAACCCTACCCATTACCCTAACCCATACCCTAATCCTAACCATGCATTAACACTAACAGGTTTCCTAACACATAACCTGACCCAAACGCTTTTCCGTACCCTCAAATGTACCCTAAAACTTTCCCGTTCACTAACCGTAAGCCTAGCCCTAACCCTAACCCTAACCCTAACCCTAACCCTAAAACTTACCCTTTAACTAACCGTAAGCCTAGCCCTAAACCTAAACCTAACCCGAACACCACACCTAACCCTAAACGGTACGCTAATCCTGACATGTACACTAACACTAACAAGTGTCCTAACACATACCCTGACTCTAAATGTTTTCCGTACCCTCACCTGTACCCTAAACCTTAATGCTTCACTAACCGTAAACCTAGCCCTAAACATAACGCTAACACCAACCCTACACCATACCCTAACCCGTACACTAATCTTGACCCGTACACCAAAATTATGCAATGCCATCACAGGTACTTTGACACTAACACGTTTCCGTACACTCATGTACCATAAAACTTACCTGTTCGCTAACTCTAACCCTAGCCCTAAACTTAACCCTAACGCCAACCCTACACATTACCCTAACCCGTACCCTAATCCTAACCCATACACTAACACTACATGTGCCCTAACAGGTACCCTGACCGTAACAGTTTTCCGTACACTCACCCGTACCCTAAACCATACCGTTTGCTATCCTTAACCCTAGACCTAAACGTAAACCTAACCCCATCCCTAAAACTTACCCTAACGCGTACCCAATCCTAACCAGTACACTAACACTAATCCGTGCCTTAACACTTACCCTGACCCTAACACTTTTCCATACCCACACCTGAACCCTAAACCTTACCATTCACTAACCCTAACCCTAGGTCTAAACCTAACCCTAAACCCAACCCCAACCCTACACCTAACCCTAACATGTACCCTAATCCTAATCCTTAAACTAACACTAACCTGTGCCCTAACACGAACCGTGACCCTAACGCGTTTCCATACGCTCCCCTGTACTGTAATGTTACCTATTCGCTAACCCTCACACTAGCCCTCAACCTAAACCTAACCCAACCCTAAACCTTACCCTAACCCATACCCTAATCATAACCCATACACTAACACTAACTCGTGCCCTAACACCTACCCTAACCCTACAGCTACCCCTAACCCTAACACTAACGCTAACACTAACCCTAAACTTTACCATTTGTTAACCATAACCCTAGCCCCAAACCTAAACCTAACTACAACCCTACTCCTTACACTAACACGTACACTTATCTTAACCCCTACACTAACACTAACTCAATACAACACACGTACTTTGACAATAAGACATTTCCGTATGCTCAGCTGTAACCTAAACCTTACCCGTTCACTAAACTTAACCCTACCCCTAACACTAACCATAACGCCAACCCTACCAATTACCCTAACCCGTACCCTAATCCTAACGTGTAAACCCACACTAACCGCAGCCCTAACACGTACCTTGACCCTAACACTTTTTCGTAACCTCACCTGTACCCTACACCTTACCGTTCGCTAACCCTAACCCTAGCCCTAAACCTAGACCAAACCCCAACCGTACACCTTACCCTAACCCGTATGCTAATCCTAAGCCATACACTGACACTGACACGTGTCCTAACACACACACTAACCCTAAAACTTTTCTGTACCATCGCCTGTACCCTAAACCTGACATTTCGCTAACCCTAACCCTAGGCATAAAGCTAACCCTAACCCCAACCGTAAACCTTACCCAAACCGTACCCTAATCCTAACCAGTATACTAATACTAAGCCATGTCCTGACACGTTCCCTGAGCCTAACACTTTTCCATACCCTCACCTGTACCCTAAACCTTACCCATTCGCTAACCCTAACCCTAGCCCTAGCCCTAGCCCTAACCTTAATCCCAACCCTACCCGTTACCCTAAACCGTACCCTAATCCTAACACATACACTAACATTAACCCATGCCCTAACACGTACCCTGACCCTAACACTTTTCCGTATCCTCTCCTGTACCCTAAATCTTACCATTCGCTAACCCTAACCCTAGCCCTAAACATAACTCTAACACCAACCTCACAGTATACCCTAACCCGTACACTAAACTTAACCCGTACAAAAAAACTAACCCATGCCCTCACATGTACTTTGACAGTAACAGGTTTCCGTACGCTCCCGTGTACCGTAAACCTTACCCATTCGCTAACCCTAACCCTAGCCCTAACCCTAACCATAACACCAACCCTACCCATTTACCTAACCTGTACCCTAATCCTTACCTGTACACTAACATTAATCCATGCCCTAAGACGTACCCTGACCCTAATACTTTTCCATACCCACTGCTGTACCCTAAATCTTACCATTCGCTAACCCTAACCCTATGTCTAAACCTAACCCTACCCCAACCCTACACCTAACCCTAGCACGTACCCTAATCCGAATCCGTACACTAACACTAACCTGTGCCCTAACATGAACCCTGACCCTAACTCGTTTCCATAAGCTCACCTGTACCCTAAATGTTACCTATTCGCTAACCCTAACCCCAACCCTACACCTAAACATAACCCCTACCCTACACCTTTCCCTAACCTATACCCTAATCCTAACCCATACACTAACAATAACCTGTGGCCTAACACGTACCCTGAACCTAACACTTTTCCGTATCCTCTCCATTACCCTAAATCTTACCGTTCGCTAAACATAGCCCTTTCCCTAAACATAACGCTAACACCAACCTTAAACCATACCCTAACCCATACACTAATCTTACCCCGTACACCAAAATTAAGAAATGCCCTCACATGTACTTTGACACTAACACGTTTCCGTATCCTCCTGTGTACCGTAAACCTTACCTGTTCGCTAACACTAACCCTAGGTCTAAGCCTAACACTATCCATAACCCTACACAAAATCCTAACCCGTACCCTAATCCTAATCCGTACAATAACACTAACTTGTGCCCTAACACCAAGCCTGACCCTAACTCGTTTCCATATGCTTACCTGCACCCTGAATATTACCTATTCGCTAACCCTAACGCTAACCCTAAACCTAACCCTAACCCCAATCCTGCACCTTACCCTAATCCGTACTGTAATCCTAACCCGTACCCTAATACTAATCCGTGCCCTGACACATACATGGACCATAACACTTTTCTGTAACCTCACCTGTACCCTAAACCTTACATTTCGCCAACACTAACCCTAACCCTAAAGCTAAATCTAACTCCAACCCTACACCTTACCCTAACACGTACACTAATCTTAACCCGTACACTAACACTGACCCATTGCCGCAAATGTATTTTGACCCTAAAACATTTCCGTACCCTCCCCTGTAACCTAAACCTTACCTGGTCGCTAACCCTAACCCTAGCTCTAAATCAAACCCTAACGCCAACCCTACATCTTACCCTAACCCATACCCTAATCCTAAACCACACACTAACACAAACCAGTGCCCTGAAACGTACCCTGACCCTAACACTTTTCCATGCCCTCACCTGCACGCTAAACCTAATCATTAGGTAACCCTAACTGTAGACTTAAACGTAACCCTAACACCAACCCTACACCCTATTCTAACCCGTGACCTATATTTAACCCCTACACTAACACTAACCCATGCCCTCACACGTACTTTGACACTAAAATGTCTCCATACACTCACATGTACCATAAGCCTTAACCGTTCACTAAACCTATCCCTAACCCTAACGCCAACCCTACCCATTACCCTAACCCATACCCTAATCCTAACCATGCATTAACACTAACAGGTTTCCTAACACATAACCTGACCCAAACGCTTTTCCGTACCCTCAAATGTACCCTAAAACTTACCCGTTCACTAACCCTAAGCCTAGACCTAACCCTAACCCTAACCCTAACCCTAACCCTAACCCTAAAACTTACCCGTTAACTAACCGTAAGCCTAGCCCTAAACCTAAACCTAACCCCAACACCACACCTTACCCTAAACGGTACGCTAATCCTGACATGTACACTAACACTAACAAGTGTCCTAACACATACCCTGACTCTAAATGTTTTCCGTACCCTCACCTGTACCCTAAACCTTACTGCTTCACTAACCGTAAACCTAGCCCTAAACATAACGCTAACACCAACCCTACACCATACCCTAACCCGTACACTAATCTTGACCCGTACACCAAAATTATGCAATGCCATCACAGGTACTTTGACACTAACACGTTTCCGTACACTCATGTACCATAAAACTTACCTGTTCGCTAACTCTAACCCTAGCCCTAAACTTAACCCTAACGCCAACCCTACACATTACCCTAACCCGTACCCTAATCCTAACCCATACACTAACACTACATGTGCCCTAACAGGTACCCTGACCGTAACAGTTTTCCGTACACTCACCCGTACCCTAAACCATACCGTTTGCTATCCTTAACCCTAGACCTAAACGTAAACCTAACCCCATCCCTAAAACTTACCCTAACGCGTACCCAATCCTAACCAGTACACTAACACTAATCCGTGCCTTAACACTTACTCTGACCCTAACACTTTTCCATACCCACACCTGAACCCTAAACCTTACCATTCACTAACCCTAACCCTAGGTCTAAACCTAACCCTAAACCCAACCCCAACCCTACACCTAACCCTAACATGTACCCTAATCCTAATCCTTAAACTAACACTAACCTGTGCCCTAACACGAACCGTGACCCTAACGCGTTTCCATACGCTCCCCTGTACTGTAATGTTACCTATTCGCTAACCCTCACACTAGCCCTCAACCTAAACCTAACCCCAACCGTAAAGCTTACCCTAACCCATACCCTAATCATAACCCATACACTAACACTAACTCGTGCCCTAACACCTACCCTAACCCTACAGCTACCCCTAACCCTAACACTAACGCTAACACTAACCCTAAACTTTACCATTTGTTAACCATAACCCTAGCCCCAAACCTAAACCTAACTACAACCCTACTCCTTACCCTAACACGTACACTAATCTTAACCCCTACACTAACACTAACTCAATACCGCACACGTACTTTGACAATAAGACATTTCCGTATGCTCAGCTGTAACCTAAACCTTACCCGTTCACTAAACTTAACCCTACCCCTAACACTAACCATAACGCCAACCCTACCAATTACCCTAATCCGTACCCTAATCCTAACCTGTAAACCCACACTAACCGCAGCGCTAACATGTACCTTGACCCTAACACTTTTTCGTAACCTCACCTGTACCCTACACCTTACCGTTTGCTAACCCTAACCCTAGCCCTAAACCTAGACCAAACCCCAACCGTACACCTTACCCTAACCCGTATGCTAATCCTAAGCCATACACTGACACTGACACGTGTCCTAACACACACACTAACCCTAACACTTTTCTGTACCATCGCCTGTACCCTAAACCTGACATTTCGCTAACCCTAACCCTAGCCATAAAGCTAACCCTAACCCCAACCGTAAACCTTACCCAAACCGTACCCTAATCCTAACCAGTATACTAATACTAAGCCATGTCCTGACACGTTCCCTGAGCCTAACACTTTTCCATACCCTCACCTGTACCCTAAACCTTACCCATTCGCTAACACTAACCCTAGCCCTAGCCCTAGCCCTAACCTTAATCCCAACCCTACCCGTTACCCTAAACCGTACCCTAATCCTAACCCATACACTAACATTAACCCATGCCCTAACACGTACCCTGACCCTAACACTTTTCCGTATCCTCTCCTGTACCCTAAATCTTACCATTCGCTAACCCTAACCCTAGCCCTAAACATAACTCTAACACCAACCTCAGAGTATACCCTAACCCGTACACTAAACTTAACCCGTACAAAAATACTAACCCATGCCCTCACATGTACTTTGACAGTAACACGTTTCCATACGCTCCCGTGTACCGTAAACCTTACCCATTCGCTAACCCTAACCCTAGCCCTAACCCTAACCATAACACCAACCCTACCCATTTACCTAACCTGTACCCTAATCCTTACCCGTACACTAACATTAATCCATGCCCTAAGACGTACCCTGACCCTAATACTTTTCCATACCCACTGCTGTACCCTAAATCTTACCATTCGCTAACCCTAACCCTATGTCTAAACCTAACCCTAACCCCAACCCTACACCTAACCCTAGCACGTACCCTAATCCGAATCCGTACACTAACACTAACCTGTGCCCTAACATGAACCCTGACCCTAACTCGTTTCCATAAGCTCACCTGTACCCTAAATGTTACCTATTCGCTAACCCTAACCCCAACCCTACACCTAAACATAACCCCTACCCTACACCTTTCCCTAACCTATACCCTAATCCTAACCCATACACTAACAATAACCTGTGGCCTAACACGTACCCTGAACCTAACACTTTTCCGTATCCTCTCCATTACCCTAAATCTTACCGTTCGCTAAACATAGCCCTTTCCCTAAACATAACGCTAACACCAACCTTAAACCATACCCTAACCCATACACTAATCTTACCCCGTACACCAAAATTAAGAAATGCCCTCACATGTACTTTGACACTAACACGTTTCCGTATCCTCCTGTGTACCGTAAACCTTACCTGTTCGCTAACAGTAACCCTAGGTCTAAGCCTAACACTATCCACAACCCTACACAAAATCCTAACCCGTACCCTAATCCTAATCCGTACAATAACACTAACCTGTGCCCTAACACCAAGCCTGACCCTAACTCGTTTCCATATGCTTACCTGCACCCTGAATATTACCTATTCGCTAACCCTAACCCTAACCCTAAACCTAACCCTAACCCCAATCCTGCACCTTACCCTAATCCGTACTGTAATCCTAACCCGTACCCTAATACTAATCCGTGCCCTGACACATACATGGACCATAAAACTTTTCTGTAACCTCACCTGTACCCTAAACCTTACATTTCGCCAACACTAACCCTAGCTCTAAAGCTAAATCTAACTCCAACCCTACACCTTACCCTAACACGAACACTAATCTTAACCTATACACTAACACTGACCCATTGCCGCAAATGTATTTTGACCCTAAAACATTTTCGTACCCTCCTCTGTAACCTAAACCTTACCCGGTCGCTAACCATAACCCTAGATCTAAATCTAACCCTAACGCCAACCCTACATCTTACCCTAACCCATACCCTAATCCTAAACCATACACTAACACTAACCAGTGCCCTGAAACTTACCCTGACCGTAACACTTTTCCATACCCTCACCTGCACGCTAAACCTAATCATTAGGTAACCCTAACTGTAGACTTAACCTAACCCTAACACCAACCCTACACCCTATTCTAACCCGTAACCTATATTTAACCCCTACACTAACACTAACCCATGCCCTCACACGTACTTTGACACTAAGATGTCTCCATACACTCACATGTACCATAAGCTTTAACCGTTCACTAAACCTATCCCTAACCCTAACGCCAACCCTAACCATTACCCTAACCCATACCCTAATCCTAACCATACATTAACACTAACACGTTTCCTAACACGTAACCTGAACCAAACACTTTTCCGCACACTCAACTGTACCCTAAAACTTACCCGTTCACTAACCCTAAGCCTAGCCCTAAACCTAACACTAACCCCAACCCCACACCTTACCCTAAACTGTACGCTAATCCTGACACGTACACTAACACTAAGAGGTGTCCTAACACATACCATGACTCTAAATGTTTTCCGTACCCTCACCTGTACCCTAAACCTTACTGCTTCACTAACCGTAAACCTAGCCCTAAACATAACGCTAACACCAACCCTACACCATACCCTAACCCGTACACTAATCTTGACCCGTACACCAAAATTATGGAATGCCATCACCTGTACTTTGACAATAACACGTTTCTGTACACTCATGTACCATAAAAGTTACCTCTTCGCTAACTCTAACCCTAGCCCTAAACTTAACCCTAACGCCAAACCTACACATTACCCTAACCCGTACCCTAATCCTAACCCATACACTAACACTACACGTGCCCTAACAGGTACCCTGAGTGTAACAGTTTTCTGTACACTCACCTGTACCCTAAACCATACCGTTTGCTATCCTTAACCTTAGACCTAAACGTAAACCTAACCCCATCCCTAAACCTTACCCTAACTCGTACCCAAATCTAACCAGTACACTAACACTAATCCGTGCCTTAACACTTACCCTGACCCTAACACTTTTCCATACCCACACCTGAACACTAAACATTACCATTCACTAACCCTAACCCGAGGTCTAAACCTAACCCTAAACCCAACCCCAACCCTACACCTAACCCTAACATGTGCCCTAATCCTAATCCTTAAACTAACACTAACCTGTGCCCTAACACGAACCCTGACACTAACACGTTTCCATACGTTCACCTGTACTGTAATGTTACCTATTCGCTAACCCTAACACTAGCCCTAAACCTAAACCTAACCCCAACCCTAAACCTTACCCTAACCCATACCCTAATCATAACCCATACACTAACACTAACTCGTGCCCTAACACCTACCCTAATCCTACACTTACCACTACCCCTAACACTAACGCTAACACTAACCCTAAACTTTACCATTTGTTAACCATAACCCTAGCCCCAAACCTAAACCTAACTACAACCCTACTCCTTACACTAACACGTACACTAATCTTAACACGTACACTAACACTAACTCAATACCACACACGTACTTTGACAATAAGACATTTCCGTATGCTCAGCTGTAACCTAAACCTTACCGGTTCACTAAACTTAACCTTACCCCTAACACTAACCATAACGCCATCCCTACCAATTACCCTAACATGTACCCTAATCCTAACCTGTAAACCCACACTAACCCCTGCCCTAACACGTACCCTGACCCTAACACTTTTCCGTAACCTCACCTGTACCCTACACCTTACCGTTAGCTAACCCTAACCCTAGCCCTAAACCTAGACCAAACCCCGACCGTACACCTTACCCTAACCCGTATGCTAATCCTAAGCAATACACTAAAACTGACACGTGTCCTAACACATACACTAACCGTAACACTTTTCTGTACCATCACCTGCACCATAAACCTAACATTTCGCTAACTCTAACCCTAGACATAAAGCTAACACTAACCCCAACCCTAAACCTTACCCAAACCGTACACTAATCCTAACCAGTATACTAATACTAAGCCATGTCCTGACACGTACCCTGACCCTAACACTTTTCCGTACCCTCACCTGTACCCTACACCTTACCCAGTCGCTAACCCTAACCCTAGCTCTAGCCCTGGCCCTAAATCTAACCACAACCCTAACCCTTACCCTAACCCGAACCCTAATCCCAACCCATACACTAACATTAACCCATGCCCTAACACGTACCCTGACCCTAACACTTTTCCGTATCCTCTCCTGTACCCTAAATCTTACCGTTCGCTAACCCTAACCCTAGCCCTAAACATAACTCTCACACCAATCTCACAGCATACCATAAACCGTTCACTAAACTTAACCCGTACAAAAAAATTAACCCATGTCCTCACATGTACTTTGACGGTAACACGTTTCCGTATGCTCCCGTGTACCGTAAAACTCACCCGTTTTCTAACTCTAACCCTAGCCCTAACCCTAACCATAACAACAGCCCTACCCATTTCCCTAACCTGTACCCTAATCCTTACCCGTACACTAACACTAATCCATGCCCTAACACGTACCCTGACCCTAACACTTTTCTATACCCACTCCTGTACCCTAAATCTTACCATTCGCTAACCCTAACCCGATGTCTAAACCTAACCCTAACCCCAACCCTACACCTAACCCTAAAACGTACCCTAATCCGAATCCGTACAATAAGAGTAACCTGTGCCCTAACATGAACCTTGACACTAACCCGTTTCCATAAGCTCACCTGTACCCTAAATGTTACCTATTTGCTAACCCTAACCCCAACCCTACACCTAAATATAACCCCAACCCTACACCTAAACATAACCCCAACCCTACACCTTTCCCTAACCCATACCCTAATCCTAACCCGTACACTAACACTAACCCATGCCCTAACACGTACCCTGACCCTAACACTTTTCTATACCCACTCCTGTACCCTAAATCTTACCATTCGCTAACCCTAACCCTATGTCTAAACCTAACCCTAACCCCAACCCTACACCTAACCATAACACGTACCCTAATACGAATCCGTACACTAACACTAACCTGTGCCCTAACATGAACCCTGACCCTAACTCGTTTCCATAAGCTCACCTGTACCCTAAATGTTACCTATTTGCTAACCCTAACCCCAACCCTACAGCTAAACATAACCCCAACCCTACAACTTTCCCTAACCCATACTATAATCCGTACCCATACACTAACACTAACACGTGCCCTAACACGTACCCTGACGCTAACACTTTTCCGTAACCTCACCTGTACCCTACACCTTACCGTTAGCTAACCCTAACCCTAGCCCTAAATCTAGACCAAACCCCAACCGTACACCTTACCCTAACCCGTATGCTAATCCTAAGCCATACACTAAAACTGACACGTGTCCTAACACATACACTAACCGTAACACTTTTCTGTACCATCACCTGTACCATAAACCTGACATTTCGCTAACTCTAACCCTAGCCATAAAGCTAACACTAACCCCAACCCTAAACCTTACCCAAACCGTACCCTAATCCTAACCAGTATACTAATACTAAGTCATGTCCTGACACGTACCCTGACCCTAACACCTTTCCGTATCGTCACCTGTACCCTAAACCTTACCCATTCGCTTACTCTAACCCTAGCCCTAATCCTAACCCCAACCCTACCCCTTACTCTAACCCGTACCCTAATCCCAACCCATACACTAACATTAACTTATGCCCGAAACCGTACCCTGACCCTAACACTTTTCCATATCCTCTCCTGTACCCTAAATCTTACCGTTCGCTAACCCTAACCCTAGCCCTAAACATAACTCTCACACCAACCTCACAGCATACCCTAACCCGTACACTAAACTTAACCCGTACAAAAAAACTAACCCATGCCCTCACATGTACTTTGACAGTAACACGTTTCCGTACGCTCCCGTGTACCGTAAAACTTACCCATTCGCTAACTCTAACCCTAGCCCTAACCCAAACCATAACACCAACCCTACCCATTTCCCTAATCTGTACCCTAATCCTTACCCATACACTAACACTAATCCATGCCCTAACACGTACCCTGACCCTAACACTTTTCCATACCCACTGCTGTACACTAAATCATACCATTCGCTAACCCTAAACCTATTTCTAAACCTAACCCTAACCCCAAACCTACACCTAGCCGTAGCACGTACCCTAATCCGAATCCGTACACTAACACTAACCTGTGCCCTAACATGAACCCTGACCCTAACTCGTTTCCATAAGCTCACTTGTACCCTAAATGTTACCTATTCCCTAACCCTAACCCCAACCCTACACCTAAACATAACCCCAACCCTACACCTTTCCCTAACCCATACCCTAATCCTAACCCGTACACTAACACTAACCCGTGCCCTAACACGTACCCTGACCCTAACACTTTTCCGTATTCTCTCCAGTACCCTAAATCTTACCGTTCGCTAAACCTAGCCCTTTACCTAAACATAACGCTAACACCAACCTTACACCATACCCTAACCCATACACTAATCGTACCCCGTACACCAAAATTAAGCAATGCCCTCACCTGTACTTTGACACTAACACGTTTCCGTACCCTCCTGTGTACCGTAAACCTTACCTGTTCGCTAACACTAACCCTAGGTCTAAGCCTAACACTATCCACAACCCTACACAAAATCCTAACCTGTACCCTAATCCTAATCCGTACAATAACACTAACCTGTGCCCTAACACCAAGCCTGACCCTAACTCGTTTTCATATGTTTACCTGTACCATGAATATTACCTATTCGCTAACCCTAACCCTAAACCTAAACCTAACCCAAACCCCAATCCTACACCTTACCCTAATCCGTACTGTAGTCCTAACCCGTACCCTAATACTAATCCGTGCCCTGACACATACATGGACCATAACACTTTTCTGTAACCTCACCTGTACCCTAAACCTTTCATTTCGCCAACCCTAACCCTAGCTCTAAAGCTAAATCTAACTCCAACCCTACACCTTACCCTAACACGAACACTAATCTTAACCCATACACTAACACTGACCCATTGCCGCAAATGTATTTTGACCCTAAAACATTTCCGTACCCTCCCCTGTAACCTAAACCTTACCCGGTCGCTAACCATAACCCTAGATCTAAATCTAACCCTAACGCCAACCCTACATCTTACCCTAACCCATACCCTAATCCTAAACCATACACTAACACTAACCAGTGCCCTGAAACGTACCCTGACCGTAACACTTTTCCATACCCTCACCTGCACGCTAAACCTAATCATTAGGTAACCCTAACTGTAGACTTAAACCTAACCCTAACACCAACCCTACACCCTATTCTAACCCGTAACCTATATTTAACCCCTACACTAACACTAACCCATGCCCTCACACATACTTTGACACTAAGATGTCTCCATACACTCACATGTACCATAAGCTTTAACCGTTCACTAAACCTATCCCTAACCCTAACGCCAACCCTAACCATTACCCTAACCCATACCCTAATCCTAACCATATATTAACACTAACACGTTTCCTAACACGTAACCTGACCCAAACACTTTTCCGCACACTCAACTGTACCCTAAAACTTACCCGTTCACTAACCCTAAGCCTAGCCCTAAACCTAACACTAACCCCAACCCCACACCTTACCCTAAACTGTACGCTAATCCTGACACGTACACTAACACTAAGAGGTGTCCTAACACATACCATGACTCTAAATGTTTTCCGTACCCTCACCTGTACCCTAAACCTTACTGCTTCACTAACCGTAAACCTAGCCCTAAACATAACGCTAACACCAACCCTACACCATACCCTAACCCGTACACTAATCTTGACCCGTACACCAAAATTATGGAATGCCATCACCTGTACTTTGACAATAACACGTTTCTCTACACTCATGTACCATAAAAGTTACCTCTTCGCTAACTCTAACCCTAGCCCTAAACTTAACCCTAACGCCAACCCTACACATTACCCTAACCCGTACCCTAATCCTAACCCATACACTAACACTACACGTGCCCTAACAGGTACGCTGACCGTAACAGTTTTCTGTACACTCACCTGTACCCTAAACCATACCGTTTGCTATCCTTAACCTTAGACCTAAACGTAAACCTAACCCCATCCCTAAACCTTACCCTAACTCGTACCCAAATCTAACCAGTACACTAACACTAATCCGTGCCTTAACACTTACCCTGACCCTAACACTTTTCCATACCCACACCTGAACACTAAACATTACCATTCACTAACCCTAACCCTAGGTCTAAATCTAACCCTAAACCCAACCCCAACCCTACACCTAACCCTAACATGTGCCCTAATCCTAATCCTTAAACTAACACTAACCTGTGCCCTAACACGAACCCTGACACTAACACGTTTCCATACGTTCACCTGTACTCTAATGTTACCTATTCGCTAACCCTAACACTAGCCCTAAACCTAAACCTAACCCCAACCCTAAACCTTACACTAACCCATACCCTAATCATAACCCATACACTAACACTAACTCGTGCCCTAACACCTACCCTAATCCTACACCTACCACTACCCCTAACACTAACGCTAACACTAACCCTAAACTTTACCATTTGTTAACCATAACCCTAGCCCCAAACCTAAACCTAACTACAACCCTACTCCTTACCCTAACACGTACACTAATCTTAACACGTACACTAACACTAACTCAATACCACACACGTACTTTGACAATAAGACATTTCCGTATGCTCAGCTGTAACCTAAACCTTACCGGTTCACTAAACTTAACCTTACCCCTAACACTAACCATAACGCCATCCCTACCAATTACCCTAACATGTACCCTAATCCTAACCTGTAAACCCACACTAACCCCTGCCCTAACACGTACCCTGACCCTAACACTTTTCCGTAACCTCACCTGTACCCTACACCTTACCGTTAGCTAACCCTTACCCTAGCCCTAAACCTAGACCAAACCCCAACCGTACACCTTACCCTAACCCGTATGCTAATCCTAAGCCATACACTAAAACTGACACGTGTCCTAACACATACACTAACCGTAACACTTTTCTGTACCATCACCTGTACCATAAACCTGACATTTCGCTAACTCTAACCCTAGCCATAAAGCTAACCCTAACCCCAACCCTAAACCTTACCCAAACCGTACCCTAATCCTAACCAGTATACTAATACTAAGCCATGTCCTGACACGTACCCTGACCCGAACACTTTTCCGTACCCTCACCTGTACCCTACACCTTACCCAGTCGCTAACCCTAACCCTAGCTCTAGCCCTAGCCGTAAATCTAACCACAACCCTAACCCTTACCCTAACCCGAACCCTAACCCCAACCCATACACTAACATTAACCCATGCCCTAACACGTACCCTGACCCTAACACTTTTCCGTATCCTCTCCTGAACCCTAAATCTTACCGTTCGCTAACCCTAACCCTAGCCCTAAACATAACTCTCACACCAACCTCACAGCATACCATAACCCGTACACTAAACTTAACCCGTACAAAAAAACTAACCCATGCCCTCACATGTACTTTGACGGTAACACGTTTCCGTATGCTCCCGTGTACCGTAAAACTCACCCGTTTGCTAACTCTAACCCTAGCCCTAACCCTAACCATAACAACAGCCCTACACATTTCCCTAACCTGTACCCTAATCCTTACCCGTACACTAACACTAATCCATGCCCTAACACGTACCCTGACCCTAACACTTTTCTATACCCACTCCTGTACCCTAAATCTTACCATTCGCTAACCCTAACCCTATGTCTAGACCTAACCCTAAACCCAACCCTACACCTAACCCTAACACATACCCTAATCCGAATCCGTACACTAACAGTAACCTGTGCCCTAACATGAACCCTGACCCTAACTCGTTTCCATAAGCTCACTAGTACCCTAAATATTTCCTATTTGCTAACCCTAACCCCAACCCTACCCCTAAACATAACCCCAACCTTACCCATTTCCTTAACCTGTACCCTAATCCTTACCCGTACACTAACACTAATCCATGCCCTAACACGTACCCTGACCCTAACCATTTTCCATACCCACTCCTGTACCCTAAATCTTACCATTCGCTAACCCTAACCCTATGTCTAAACGTAACCCTAACCCCAACCCTACACCTAACCCTAACACGTACCCTAATCCGAATCAGTACACTAAGAGTAACCTGTTCCCTAACATGAACCCTGACCCTAACTCGTTTCCATAAGCTCACCTGTACCCTAAATGTTACCTATTTGCTAACCCTAACTCCAACCCTACACCTAAACATAACTCCAACGCTACACCTTTCCCTAACCCATACCCTAATCCTAACCCGTACACTAACACTAACCCATGCCCTAACACGTACCGTGACCCTAACACTTTTCTATACCCACTCCTGTACCCTAAATCTTACCATTCGCTAACCCTAACCTATGTCTATACCTAACCCTAACCCCAACCCTACACCTAACCCTAACACGTACCCTAATCCGAATCAGTACACTAACACTAACCTGTGCCCTAACATGAACCCTGACCCTAACTCGTTTCCATAAGCTCACCTGTACCCTAAATGTTACCTATTTGCTAACCCTAACCCCAACCCTACAGCTAAACATAACCCCAACCCTACAACTTTCCCTAACCCATACCCTAATCCGAACCCATACACTAACACTAACCCGTGCCCTAACACGTACCCTGACCCTAACACTTTTCCGTATTCTCTCCGGTACCCTAAAACTTACCGTGCGCTAAACCTAGCCCTTTCCCTAAACATAACGCTAACACCAACCTTACACCATACCCTAACCCATACACTAATCTTACCCTGTACACCAAAATTAAGCAATGCCCTCACATGTACTTGAACACTAACAGGTTTCCGTACCCTCCTGGGTACCATAAACCTTACCTGTTCGCTAACACTATCCCTAGGTCTAAGCCTAACACTATCCACAACCCTACACAAAATCCTAACCCGTACCCTAATCCTAATGCGTACAATAACACTAACGTGTGCCCTAACACCAAGCCTGATCCTAACTCGTTTCCATATGCTTACCTGTACCCTGAATATTACCTATTCGCTAACCCTAACCCTAACCCTAAACCAAACCCTAACCCCAATCCTACACCTTACCCTAATCCGTACTGTAATCCTAACCCGTACCCTAATACTAATCCGTGCCCTGACATATACATGGACCATAACACTTTTCTGTAACCTCAACTGTACCCTAAACCTTACATTTCGCCAACCCTAACGCTAGCCCTAAAGCAAAATCTTACTCCAACCCTACCCCTTACCCTAACACGTACACTAATCTTAACCCGTACACTAACAGTGACCCATTGCCGCAAATGTATTTTGACCCTAAAACATTTCCGTACCCTCCCCTGTAACCTAAACCTTACCCGGTTGCTAACCATAACCCTAGATCTAAATCTAACCCTAACGCCAACCCTACATCTTTCCCTAACCCATACCCTAATCCTAAACCATACACTAACACTAACCAGTGCCCTGAAACGTACCCTGACCGTAACACTTTTCCATACCCTCACCTGCACGCTAAACCTAATCATTAGGTAACCCTAACTGTAGACCTAAACCTAACCCTAACACCAACCCTACACCCTATTCTAACCCGTAACCTATATTTAACCCCTACACTAACACTAACCCATGCCCTCACAAATACTTTGACACTAACATGTCTCCATACACTCACATGTACCATAAGCTTTAACCGTTCACTAAACCTATCCCTAACCCTAACGCCAACCCTAACCATTACCCTAACCCATACCCTAATCCTAACCATATATTAACACTAACACGTTTCCTAACACGTAACCTGACCCAAACACTTTTCCGCACACTCAACTGTACCCTAAAACTTACCCGTTCACTAACCCTAAGCCTAGCCCTAAACCTAACACTAACCCCAACCCCACACCTTACCCTAAACTGTACGCTAATCCTGACACGTACACTAACACTAAGAGGTGTCCTAACACATACCATGACTCTAAATGTTTTCCGTACCCTCACCTGTACCCTAAACCTTACTGCTTCACTAACCGTAAACCTAGCCCTAAACATAACGCTAACACCAACCCTACACCATACCCTAACCCGTACACTAATCTTGACCCGTACACCAAAATTATGGAATGCCATCACCTGTACTTTGACAATAACACGTTTCTCTACACTCATGTACCATAAAAGTTACCTCTTCGCTAACTCTAACCCTAGCCCTAAACTTAACCCTAACGCCAACCCTACACATTACCCTAACCCGTACCCTAATCCTAACCCATACACTAATACTACACGTGCCCTAACAGGTACGCTGACCGTAACAGTTTTCTGTACACTCACCTGTACCCTAAACCATACCGTTTGCTATCCTTAACCTTAGACCTAAACGTAAACCTAACCCCATCCCTAAACCTTACCCTAACTCGTACCCAAATCTAACCAGTACACTAACACTAATCCGTGCCTTAACACTTACCCTGACCCTAACACTTTTCCATACCCACACCTGAACACTAAACATTACCATTCACTAACCCTAACCCGAGGTCTAAACCTAACCCTAAACCCAACCCCAACCCTACACCTAACCCTAACATGTGCCCTAATCCTAATCCTTAAACTAACACTAACCTGTGCCCTAACACGAACCCTGACACTAACACGTTTCCATACGTTCACCTGTACTGTAATGTTACCTATTCGCTAACCCTAACACTAGCCCTAAACCTAAACCTAACCCCAACCCTAAACCTTACCCTAACCCATACCCTAATCATAACCCATACACTAACACTAACTCGTGCCCTAACACCTACCCTAATCCTACACTTACCACTACCCCTAACACTAACGCTAACACTAACCCTAAACTTTACCATTTGTTAACCATAACCCTAGCCCCAAACCTAAACCTAACTACAACCCTACTCCTTACACTAACACGTACACTAATCTTAACACGTACACTAACACTAACTCAATACCACACACGTACTTTGACAATAAGACATTTCCGTATGCTCAGCTGTAACCTAAACCTTACCGGTTCACTAAACTTAACCTTACCCCTAACACTAACCATAACGCCATCCCTACCAATTACCCTAACATGTACCCTAATCCTAACCTGTAAACCCACACTAACCCCTGCCCTAACACGTACCCTGACCCTAACACTTTTCCGTAACCTCACCTGTACCCTACACCTTACCGTTAGCTAACCCTAACCCTAGCCCTAAACCTAGACCAAACCCCGACCGTACACCTTACCCTAACCCGTATGCTAATCCTAAGCAATACACTAAAACTGACACGTGTCCTAACACATACACTAACCGTAACACTTTTCTGTACCATCACCTGCACCATAAACCTAACATTTCGCTAACTCTAACCCTAGACATAAAGCTAACACTAACCCCAACCCTAAACCTTACCCAAACCGTACACTAATCCTAACCAGTATACTAATACTAAGCCATGTCCTGACACGTACCCTGACCCTAACACTTTTCCGTACCCTCACCTGTACCCTACACCTTACCCAGTCGCTAACCCTAACCCTAGCTCTAGCCCTAGCCCTAAATCTAACCACAACCCTAACCCTTACCCTAACCCGAACCCTAATCCCAACCCATACACTAACATTAACCCATGCCCTAACACGTACCCTGACCCTAACACTTTTCCGTATCCTCTCCTGTACCCTAAATCTTACCGTTCGCTAACCCTAACCCTAGCCCTAAACATAACTCTCACACCAATCTCACAGCATACCATAAACCGTTCACTAAACTTAACCCGTACAAAAAAATTAACCCATGTCCTCACATGTACTTTGACGGTAACACGTTTCCGTATGCTCCCGTGTACCGTAAAACTCACCCGTTTTCTAACTCTAACCCTAGCCCTAACCCTAACCATAACAACAGCCCTACCCATTTCCCTAACCTGTACCCTAATCCTTACCCGTACACTAACACTAATCCATGCCCTAACACGTACCCTGACCCTAACACTTTTCTATACCCACTCCTGTACCCTAAATCTTACCATTCGCTAACCCTAACCCGATGTCTAAACCTAACCCTAACCCCAACCCTACACCTAACCCTAAAACGTACCCTAATCCGAATCCGTACAATAAGAGTAACCTGTGCCCTAACATGAACCTTGACACTAACCCGTTTCCATAAGCTCACCTGTACCCTAAATGTTACCTATTTGCTAACCCTAACCCCAACCCTACACCTAAATATAACCCCAACCCTACACCTAAACATAACCCCAACCCTACACCTTTCCCTAACCCATACCCTAATCCTAACCCGTACACTAACACTAACCCATGCCCTAACACGTACCCTGACCCTAACACTTTTCTATACCCACTCCTGTACCCTAAATCTTACCATTCGCTAACCCTAACCCTATGTCTAAACCTAACCCTAACCCCAACCCTACACCTAACCATAACACGTACCCTAATACGAATCCGTACACTAACACTAACCTGTGCCCTAACATGAACCCTGACCCTAACTCGTTTCCATAAGCTCACCTGTACCCTAAATGTTACCTATTTGCTAACCCTAACCCCAACCCTACAGCTAAACATAACCCCAACCCTACAACTTTCCCTAACCCATACTATAATCCGTACCCATACACTAACACTAACACGTGCCCTAACACGTACCCTGACGCTAACACTTTTCCGTAACCTCACCTGTACCCTACACCTTACCGTTAGCTAACCCTAACCCTAGCCCTAAATCTAGACCAAACCCCAACCGTACACCTTACCCTAACCCGTATGCTAATCCTAAGCCATACACTAAAACTGACACGTGTCCTAACACATACACTAACCGTAACACTTTTCTGTACCATCACCTGTACCATAAACCTGACATTTCGCTAACTCTAACCCTAGCCATAAAGCTAACACTAACCCCAACCCTAAACCTTACCCAAACCGTACCCTAATCCTAACCAGTATACTAATACTAAGTCATGTCCTGACACGTACCCTGACCCTAACACCTTTCCGTATCGTCACCTGTACCCTAAACCTTACCCATTCGCTAACTCTAACCCTAGCCCTAATCCTAACCCCAACCCTACCCCTTACTCTAACCCGTACCCTAATCCCAACCCATACACTAACATTAACTTATGCCCGAAACCGTACCCTGACCCTAACACTTTTCCATATCCTCTCCTGTACCCTAAATCTTACCGTTCGCTAACCCTAACCCTAGCCCTAAACATAACTCTCACACCAACCTCACAGCATACCCTAACCCGTACACTAAACTTAACCCGTACAAAAAAACTAACCCATGCCCTCACATGTACTTTGACAGTAACACGTTTCCGTACGCTCCCGTGTACCGTAAAACTTACCCATTCGCTAACTCTAACCCTAGCCCTAACCCAAACCATAACACCAACCCTACCCATTTCCCTAATCTGTACCCTAATCCTTACCCATACACTAACACTAATCCATGCCCTAACACGTACCCTGACCCTAACACTTTTCCATACCCACTGCTGTACACTAAATCATACCATTCGCTAACCCTAAACCTATTTCTAAACCTAACCCTAACCCCAAACCTACACCTAGCCGTAGCACGTACCCTAATCCGAATCCGTACACTAACACTAACCTGTGCCCTAACATGAACCCTGACCCTAACTCGTTTCCATAAGCTCACTTGTACCCTAAATGTTACCTATTCCCTAACCCTAACCCCAACCCTACACCTAAACATAACCCCAACCCTACACCTTTCCCTAACCCATACCCTAATCCTAACCCGTACACTAACACTAACCCGTGCCCTAACACGTACCCTGACCCTAACACTTTTCCGTATTCTCTCCAGTACCCTAAATCTTACCGTTCGCTAAACCTAGCCCTTTACCTAAACATAACGCTAACACCAACCTTACACCATACCCTAACCCATACACTAATCGTACCCCGTACACCAAAATTAAGCAATGCCCTCACCTGTACTTTGACACTAACACGTTTCCGTACCCTCCTGTGTACCGTAAACCTTACCTGTTCGCTAACACTAACCCTAGGTCTAAGCCTAACACTATCCACAACCCTACACAAAATCCTAACCTGTACCCTAATCCTAATCCGTACAATAACACTAACCTGTGCCCTAACACCAAGCCTGACCCTAACTCGTTTTCATATGTTTACCTGTACCATGAATATTACCTATTCGCTAACCCTAACCCTAAACCTAAACCTAACCCAAACCCCAATCCTACACCTTACCCTAATCCGTACTGTAGTCCTAACCCGTACCCTAATACTAATCCGTGCCCTGACACATACATGGACCATAACACTTTTCTGTAACCTCACCTGTACCCTAAACCTTTCATTTCGCCAACCCTAACCCTAGCTCTAAAGCTAAATCTAACTCCAACCCTACACCTTACCCTAACACGAACACTAATCTTAACCCATACACTAACACTGACCCATTGCCGCAAATGTATTTTGACCCTAAAACATTTCCGTACCCTCCCCTGTAACCTAAACCTTACCCGGTCGCTAACCATAACCCTAGATCTAAATCTAACCCTAACGCCAACCCTACATCTTACCCTAACCCATACCCTAATCCTAAACCATACACTAACACTAACCAGTGCCCTGAAACGTACCCTGACCGTAACACTTTTCCATACCCTCACCTGCACGCTAAACCTAATCATTAGGTAACCCTAACTGTAGACTTAAACCTAACCCTAACACCAACCCTACACCCTATTCTAACCCGTAACCTATATTTAACCCCTACACTAACACTAACCCATGCCCTCACACATACTTTGACACTAAGATGTCTCCATACACTCACATGTACCATAAGCTTTAACCGTTCACTAAACCTATCCCTAACCCTAACGCCAACCCTAACCATTACCCTAACCCATACCCTAATCCTAACCATATATTAACACTAACACGTTTCCTAACACGTAACCTGACCCAAACACTTTTCCGCACACTCAACTGTACCCTAAAACTTACCCGTTCACTAACCCTAAGCCTAGCCCTAAACCTAACACTAACCCCAACCCCACACCTTACCCTAAACTGTACGCTAATCCTGACACGTACACTAACACTAAGAGGTGTCCTAACACATACCATGACTCTAAATGTTTTCCGTACCCTCACCTGTACCCTAAACCTTACTGCTTCACTAACCGTAAACCTAGCCCTAAACATAACGCTAACACCAACCCTACACCATACCCTAACCCGTACACTAATCTTGACCCGTACACCAAAATTATGGAATGCCATCACCTGTACTTTGACAATAACACGTTTCTCTACACTCATGTACCATAAAAGTTACCTCTTCGCTAACTCTAACCCTAGCCCTAAACTTAACCCTAACGCCAACCCTACACATTACCCTAACCCGTACCCTAATCCTAACCCATACACTAACACTACACGTGCCCTAACAGGTACGCTGACCGTAACAGTTTTCTGTACACTCACCTGTACCCTAAACCATACCGTTTGCTATCCTTAACCTTAGACCTAAACGTAAACCTAACCCCATCCCTAAACCTTACCCTAACTCGTACCCAAATCTAACCAGTACACTAACACTAATCCGTGCCTTAACACTTACCCTGACCCTAACACTTTTCCATACCCACACCTGAACACTAAACATTACCATTCACTAACCCTAACCCTAGGTCTAAATCTAACCCTAAACCCAACCCCAACCCTACACCTAACCCTAACATGTGCCCTAATCCTAATCCTTAAACTAACACTAACCTGTGCCCTAACACGAACCCTGACACTAACACGTTTCCATACGTTCACCTGTACTCTAATGTTACCTATTCGCTAACCCTAACACTAGCCCTAAACCTAAACCTAACCCCAACCCTAAACCTTACACTAACCCATACCCTAATCATAACCCATACACTAACACTAACTCGTGCCCTAACACCTACCCTAATCCTACACCTACCACTACCCCTAACACTAACGCTAACACTAACCCTAAACTTTACCATTTGTTAACCATAACCCTAGCCCCAAACCTAAACCTAACTACAACCCTACTCCTTACCCTAACACGTACACTAATCTTAACACGTACACTAACACTAACTCAATACCACACACGTACTTTGACAATAAGACATTTCCGTATGCTCAGCTGTAACCTAAACCTTACCGGTTCACTAAACTTAACCTTACCCCTAACACTAACCATAACGCCATCCCTACCAATTACCCTAACATGTACCCTAATCCTAACCTGTAAACCCACACTAACCCCTGCCCTAACACGTACCCTGACCCTAACACTTTTCCGTAACCTCACCTGTACCCTACACCTTACCGTTAGCTAACCCTTACCCTAGCCCTAAACCTAGACCAAACCCCAACCGTACACCTTACCCTAACCCGTATGCTAATCCTAAGCCATACACTAAAACTGACACGTGTCCTAACACATACACTAACCGTAACACTTTTCTGTACCATCACCTGTACCATAAACCTGACATTTCGCTAACTCTAACCCTAGCCATAAAGCTAACCCTAACCCCAACCCTAAACCTTACCCAAACCGTACCCTAATCCTAACCAGTATACTAATACTAAGCCATGTCCTGACACGTACCCTGACCCGAACACTTTTCCGTACCCTCACCTGTACCCTACACCTTACCCAGTCGCTAACCCTAACCCTAGCTCTAGCCCTAGCCGTAAATCTAACCACAACCCTAACCCTTACCCTAACCCGAACCCTAACCCCAACCCATACACTAACATTAACCCATGCCCTAACACGTACCCTGACCCTAACACTTTTCCGTATCCTCTCCTGAACCCTAAATCTTACCGTTCGCTAACCCTAACCCTAGCCCTAAACATAACTCTCACACCAACCTCACAGCATACCATAACCCGTACACTAAACTTAACCCGTACAAAAAAACTAACCCATGCCCTCACATGTACTTTGACGGTAACACGTTTCCGTATGCTCCCGTGTACCGTAAAACTCACCCGTTTGCTAACTCTAACCCTAGCCCTAACCCTAACCATAACAACAGCCCTACACATTTCCCTAACCTGTACCCTAATCCTTACCCGTACACTAACACTAATCCATGCCCTAACACGTACCCTGACCCTAACACTTTTCTATACCCACTCCTGTACCCTAAATCTTACCATTCGCTAACCCTAACCCTATGTCTAGACCTAACCCTAAACCCAACCCTACACCTAACCCTAACACATACCCTAATCCGAATCCGTACACTAACAGTAACCTGTGCCCTAACATGAACCCTGACCCTAACTCGTTTCCATAAGCTCACTAGTACCCTAAATATTTCCTATTTGCTAACCCTAACCCCAACCCTACCCCTAAACATAACCCCAACCTTACCCATTTCCTTAACCTGTACCCTAATCCTTACCCGTACACTAACACTAATCCATGCCCTAACACGTACCCTGACCCTAACCATTTTCCATACCCACTCCTGTACCCTAAATCTTACCATTCGCTAACCCTAACCCTATGTCTAAACGTAACCCTAACCCCAACCCTACACCTAACCCTAACACGTACCCTAATCCGAATCAGTACACTAAGAGTAACCTGTTCCCTAACATGAACCCTGACCCTAACTCGTTTCCATAAGCTCACCTGTACCCTAAATGTTACCTATTTGCTAACCCTAACTCCAACCCTACACCTAAACATAACTCCAACGCTACACCTTTCCCTAACCCATACCCTAATCCTAACCCGTACACTAACACTAACCCATGCCCTAACACGTACCGTGACCCTAACACTTTTCTATACCCACTCCTGTACCCTAAATCTTACCATTCGCTAACCCTAACCTATGTCTATACCTAACCCTAACCCCAACCCTACACCTAACCCTAACACGTACCCTAATCCGAATCAGTACACTAACACTAACCTGTGCCCTAACATGAACCCTGACCCTAACTCGTTTCCATAAGCTCACCTGTACCCTAAATGTTACCTATTTGCTAACCCTAACCCCAACCCTACAGCTAAACATAACCCCAACCCTACAACTTTCCCTAACCCATACCCTAATCCGAACCCATACACTAACACTAACCCGTGCCCTAACACGTACCCTGACCCTAACACTTTTCCGTATTCTCTCCGGTACCCTAAAACTTACCGTGCGCTAAACCTAGCCCTTTCCCTAAACATAACGCTAACACCAACCTTACACCATACCCTAACCCATACACTAATCTTACCCTGTACACCAAAATTAAGCAATGCCCTCACATGTACTTGAACACTAACAGGTTTCCGTACCCTCCTGGGTACCATAAACCTTACCTGTTCGCTAACACTATCCCTAGGTCTAAGCCTAACACTATCCACAACCCTACACAAAATCCTAACCCGTACCCTAATCCTAATGCGTACAATAACACTAACGTGTGCCCTAACACCAAGCCTGATCCTAACTCGTTTCCATATGCTTACCTGTACCCTGAATATTACCTATTCGCTAACCCTAACCCTAACCCTAAACCAAACCCTAACCCCAATCCTACACCTTACCCTAATCCGTACTGTAATCCTAACCCGTACCCTAATACTAATCCGTGCCCTGACATATACATGGACCATAACACTTTTCTGTAACCTCAACTGTACCCTAAACCTTACATTTCGCCAACCCTAACGCTAGCCCTAAAGCAAAATCTTACTCCAACCCTACCCCTTACCCTAACACGTACACTAATCTTAACCCGTACACTAACAGTGACCCATTGCCGCAAATGTATTTTGACCCTAAAACATTTCCGTACCCTCCCCTGTAACCTAAACCTTACCCGGTTGCTAACCATAACCCTAGATCTAAATCTAACCCTAACGCCAACCCTACATCTTTCCCTAACCCATACCCTAATCCTAAACCATACACTAACACTAACCAGTGCCCTGAAACGTACCCTGACCGTAACACTTTTCCATACCCTCACCTGCACGCTAAACCTAATCATTAGGTAACCCTAACTGTAGACCTAAACCTAACCCTAACACCAACCCTACACCCTATTCTAACCCGTAACCTATATTTAACCCCTACACTAACACTAACCCATGCCCTCACAAATACTTTGACACTAACATGTCTCCATACACTCACATGTACCATAAGCTTTAACCGTTCACTAAACCTATCCCTAACCCTAACGCCAACCCTAACCATTACCCTAACCCATACCCTAATCCTAACCATATATTAACACTAACACGTTTCCTAACACGTAACCTGACCCAAACACTTTTCCGCACACTCAACTGTACCCTAAAACTTACCCGTTCACTAACCCTAAGCCTAGCCCTAAACCTAACACTAACCCCAACCCCACACCTTACCCTAAACTGTACGCTAATCCTGACACGTACACTAACACTAAGAGGTGTCCTAACACATACCATGACTCTAAATGTTTTCCGTACCCTCACCTGTACCCTAAACCTTACTGCTTCACTAACCGTAAACCTAGCCCTAAACATAACGCTAACACCAACCCTACACCATACCCTAACCCGTACACTAATCTTGACCCGTACACCAAAATTATGGAATGCCATCACCTGTACTTTGACAATAACACGTTTCTCTACACTCATGTACCATAAAAGTTACCTCTTCGCTAACTCTAACCCTAGCCCTAAACTTAACCCTAACGCCAACCCTACACATTACCCTAACCCGTACCCTAATCCTAACCCATACACTAATACTACACGTGCCCTAACAGGTACGCTGACCGTAACAGTTTTCTGTACACTCACCTGTACCCTAAACCATACCGTTTGCTATCCTTAACCTTAGACCTAAACGTAAACCTAACCCCATCCCTAAACCTTACCCTAACTCGTACCCAAATCTAACCAGTACACTAACACTAATCCGTGCCTTAACACTTACCCTGACCCTAACACTTTTCCATACCCACACCTGAACACTAAACATTACCATTCACTAACCCTAACCCTAGGTCTAAATCTAACCCTAAACCCAACCCCAACCCTACACCTAACCCTAACATGTGCCCTAATCCTAATCCTTAAACTAACACTAACCTGTGCCCTAACACGAACCCTGACACTAACACGTTTCCATACGTTCACCTGTACTCTAATGTTACCTATTCGCTAACCCTAACACTAGCCCTAAACCTAAACCTAACCCCAACCCTAAACCTTACACTAACCCATACCCTAATCATAACCCATACACTAACACTAACTCGTGCCCTAACACCTACCCTAATCCTACACCTACCACTACCCCTAACACTAACGCTAACACTAACCCTAAACTTTACCATTTGTTAACCATAACCCTAGCCCCAAACCTAAACCTAACTACAACCCTACTCCTTACCCTAACACGTACACTAATCTTAACACGTACACTAACACTAACTCAATACCACACACGTACTTTGACAATAAGACATTTCCGTATGCTCAGCTGTAACCTAAACCTTACCGGTTCACTAAACTTAACCTTACCCCTAACACTAACCATAACGCCATCCCTACCAATTACCCTAACATGTACCCTAATCCTAACCTGTAAACCCACACTAACCCCTGCCCTAACACGTACCCTGACCCTAACACTTTTCCGTAACCTCACCTGTACCCTACACCTTACCGTTAGCTAACCCTTACCCTAGCCCTAAACCTAGACCAAACCCCAACCGTACACCTTACCCTAACCCGTATGCTAATCCTAAGCCATACACTAAAACTGACACGTGTCCTAACACATACACTAACCGTAACACTTTTCTGTACCATCACCTGTACCATAAACCTGACATTTCGCTAACTCTAACCCTAGCCATAAAGCTAACCCTAACCCCAACCCTAAACCTTACCCAAACCGTACCCTAATCCTAACCAGTATACTAATACTAAGCCATGTCCTGACACGTACCCTGACCCGAACACTTTTCCGTACCCTCACCTGTACCCTACACCTTACCCAGTCGCTAACCCTAACCCTAGCTCTAGCCCTAGCCGTAAATCTAACCACAACCCTAACCCTTACCCTAACCCGAACCCTAACCCCAACCCATACACTAACATTAACCCATGCCCTAACACGTACCCTGACCCTAACACTTTTCCGTATCCTCTCCTGAACCCTAAATCTTACCGTTCGCTAACCCTAACCCTAGCCCTAAACATAACTCTCACACCAACCTCACAGCATACCATAACCCGTACACTAAACTTAACCCGTACAAAAAAACTAACCCATGCCCTCACATGTGCTTTGACGGTAACACGTTTCCGTATGCTCCCGTGTACCGTAAAACTCACCCGTTTGCTAACTCTAACCCTAGCCCTAACCCTAACCATAACAACAGCCCTACACATTTCCCTAACCTGTACCCTAATCCTTACCCGTACACTAACACTAATCCATGCCCTAACACGTACCCTGACCCTAACACTTTTCTATACCCACTCCTGTACCCTAAATCTTACCATTCGCTAACCCTAACCCTATGTCTAGACCTAACCCTAAACCCAACCCTACACCTAACCCTAACACATACCCTAATCCGAATCCGTACACTAACAGTAACCTGTGCCCTAACATGAACCCTGACCCTAACTCGTTTCCATAAGCTCACTAGTACCCTAAATATTTCCTATTTGCTAACCCTAACCCCAACCCTACCCCTAAACATAACCCCAACCTTACCCATTTCCCTAACCTGTACCCTAATCCTTACCCGTACACTAACACTAATCCATGCCCTAACACGTACCCTGACCCTAACCATTTTCCATACCCACTCCTGTACCCTAAATCTTACCATTCGCTAACCCTAACCCTATGTCTAAACGTAACCCTAACCCCAACCCTACACCTAACCCTAACACGTACCCTAATCCGAATCAGTACACTAAGAGTAACCTGTTCCCTAACATGAACCCTGACCCTAACTCGTTTCCATAAGCTCACCTGTACCCTAAATGTTACCTATTTGCTAACCCTAACTCCAACCCTACACCTAAACATAACTCCAACGCTACACCTTTCCCTAACCCATACCCTAATCCTAACCCGTACACTAACACTAACCCATGCCCTAACACGTACCGTGACCCTAACACTTTTCTATACCCACTCCTGTACCCTAAATCTTACCATTCGCTAACCCTAACCTATGTCTATACCTAACCCTAACCCCAACCCTACACCTAACCCTAACACGTACCCTAATCCGAATCAGTACACTAACACTAACCTGTGCCCTAACATGAACCCTGACCCTAACTCGTTTCCATAAGCTCACCTGTACCCTAAATGTTACCTATTTGCTAACCCTAACCCCAACCCTACAGCTAAACATAACCCCAACCCTACAACTTTCCCTAACCCATACCCTAATCCGAACCCATACACTAACACTAACCCGTGCCCTAACACGTACCCTGACCCTAACACTTTTCCGTATTCTCTCCGGTACCCTAAAACTTACCGTGCGCTAAACCTAGCCCTTTCCCTAAACATAACGCTAACACCAACCTTACACCATACCCTAACCCATACACTAATCTTACCCTGTACACCAAAATTAAGCAATGCCCTCACATGTACTTGAACACTAACAGGTTTCCGTACCCTCCTGGGTACCATAAACCTTACCTGTTCGCTAACACTATCCCTAGGTCTAAGCCTAACACTATCCACAACCCTACACAAAATCCTAACCCGTACCCTAATCCTAATGCGTACAATAACACTAACGTGTGCCCTAACACCAAGCCTGATCCTAACTCGTTTCCATATGCTTACCTGTACCCTGAATATTACCTATTCGCTAACCCTAACCCTAACCCTAAACCAAACCCTAACCCCAATCCTACACCTTACCCTAATCCGTACTGTAATCCTAACCCGTACCCTAATACTAATCCGTGCCCTGACATATACATGGACCATAACACTTTTCTGTAACCTCAACTGTACCCTAAACCTTACATTTCGCCAACCCTAACGCTAGCCCTAAAGCAAAATCTTACTCCAACCCTACCCCTTACCCTAACACGTACACTAATCTTAACCCGTACACTAACAGTGACCCATTGCCGCAAATGTATTTTGACCCTAAAACATTTCCGTACCCTCCCCTGTAACCTAAACCTTACCCGGTTGCTAACCATAACCCTAGATCTAAATCTAACCCTAACGCCAACCCTACATCTTTCCCTAACCCATACCCTAATCCTAAACCATACACTAACACTAACCAGTGCCCTGAAACGTACCCTGACCGTAACACTTTTCCATACCCTCACCTGCACGCTAAACCTAATCATTAGGTAACCCTAACTGTAGACCTAAACCTAACCCTAACACCAACCCTACACCCTATTCTAACCCGTAACCTATATTTAACCCCTACACTAACACTAACCCATGCCCTCACACATACTTTGACACTAAGATGTCTCCAATACACTCACATGTACCATAAGCTTTAACCGTTCACTAAACCTATCCCTAACCCTAACGCCAACCCTAACCATTACCCTAACCCATACCCTAATCCTAACCATATATTAACACTAACACGTTTCCTAACACGTAACCTGACCCAAACACTTTTCCGCACACTCAACTGTACCCTAAAACTTACCCGTTCACTAACCCTAAGCCTAGCCCTAAACCTAACACTAACCCCAACCCCACACCTTACCCTAAACTGTACGCTAATCCTGACACGTACACTAACACTAAGAGGTGTCCTAACACATACCATGACTCTAAATGTTTTCCGTACCCTCACCTGTACCCTAAACCTTACTGCTTCACTAACCGTAAACCTAGCCCTAAACATAACGCTAACACCAACCCTACACCATACCCTAACCCGTACACTAATCTTGACCCGTACACCAAAATTATGGAATGCCATCACCTGTACTTTGACAATAACACGTTTCTCTACACTCATGTACCATAAAAGTTACCTCTTCGCTAACTCTAACCCTAGCCCTAAACTTAACCCTAACGCCAACCCTACACATTACCCTAACCCGTACCCTAATCCTAACCCATACACTAACACTACACGTGCCCTAACAGGTACGCTGACCGTAACAGTTTTCTGTACACTCACCTGTACCCTAAACCATACCGTTTGCTATCCTTAACCTTAGACCTAAACGTAAACCTAACCCCATCCCTAAACCTTACCCTAACTCGTACCCAAATCTAACCAGTACACTAACACTAATCCGTGCCTTAACACTTACCCTGACCCTAACACTTTTCCATACCCACACCTGAACACTAAACATTACCATTCACTAACCCTAACCCTAGGTCTAAATCTAACCCTAAACCCAACCCCAACCCTACACCTAACCCTAACATGTGCCCTAATCCTAATCCTTAAACTAACACTAACCTGTGCCCTAACACGAACCCTGACACTAACACGTTTCCATACGTTCACCTGTACTCTAATGTTACCTATTCGCTAACCCTAACACTAGCCCTAAACCTAAACCTAACCCCAACCCTAAACCTTACACTAACCCATACCCTAATCATAACCCATACACTAACACTAACTCGTGCCCTAACACCTACCCTAATCCTACACCTACCACTACCCCTAACACTAACGCTAACACTAACCCTAAACTTTACCATTTGTTAACCATAACCCTAGCCCCAAACCTAAACCTAACTACAACCCTACTCCTTACCCTAACACGTACACTAATCTTAACACGTACACTAACACTAACTCAATACCACACACGTACTTTGACAATAAGACATTTCCGTATGCTCAGCTGTAACCTAAACCTTACCGGTTCACTAAACTTAACCTTACCCCTAACACTAACCATAACGCCATCCCTACCAATTACCCTAACATGTACCCTAATCCTAACCTGTAAACCCACACTAACCCCTGCCCTAACACGTACCCTGACGCTAACACTTTTCCGTAACCTCACCTGTACCCTACACCTTACCGTTAGCTAACCCTTACCCTAGCCCTAAACCTAGACCAAACCCCAACCGTACACCTTACCCTAACCCGTATGCTAATCCTAAGCCATACACTAAAACTGACACGTGTCCTAACACATACACTAACCGTAACACTTTTCTGTACCATCACCTGTACCATAAACCTGACATTTCGCTAACTCTAACCCTAGCCATAAAGCTAACCCTAACCCCAACCCTAAACCTTACCCAAACCGTACCCTAATCCTAACCAGTATACTAATACTAAGCCATGTCCTGACACGTACCCTGACCCGAACACTTTTCCGTACCCTCACCTGTACCCTACACCTTACCCAGTCGCTAACCCTAACCCTAGCTCTAGCCCTAGCCGTAAATCTAACCACAACCCTAACCCTTACCCTAACCCGAACCCTAACCCCAACCCATACACTAACATTAACCCATGCCCTAACACGTACCCTGACCCTAACACTTTTCCGTATCCTCTCCTGAACCCTAAATCTTACCGTTCGCTAACCCTAACCCTAGCCCTAAACATAACTCTCACACCAACCTCACAGCATACCATAACCCGTACACTAAACTTAACCCGTACAAAAAAACTAACCCATGCCCTCACATGTACTTTGACGGTAACACGTTTCCGTATGCTCCCGTGTACCGTAAAACTCACCCGTTTGCTAACTCTAACCCTAGCCCTAACCCTAACCATAACAACAGCCCTACACATTTCCCTAACCTGTACCCTAATCCTTACCCGTACACTAACACTAATCCATGCCCTAACACGTACCCTGACCCTAACACTTTTCTATACCCACTCCTGTACCCTAAATCTTACCATTCGCTAACCCTAACCCTATGTCTAGACCTAACCCTAAACCCAACCCTACACCTAACCCTAACACATACCCTAATCCGAATCCGTACACTAACAGTAACCTGTGCCCTAACATGAACCCTGACCCTAACTCGTTTCCATAAGCTCACTAGTACCCTAAATATTTCCTATTTGCTAACCCTAACCCCAACCCTACCCCTAAACATAACCCCAACCTTACCCATTTCCCTAACCTGTACCCTAATCCTTACCCGTACACTAACACTAATCCATGCCCTAACACGTACCCTGACCCTAACCATTTTCCATACCCACTCCTGTACCCTAAATCTTACCATTCGCTAACCCTAACCCTATGTCTAAACGTAACCCTAACCCCAACCCTACACCTAACCCTAACACGTACCCTAATCCGAATCAGTACACTAAGAGTAACCTGTTCCCTAACATGAACCCTGACCCTAACTCGTTTCCATAAGCTCACCTGTACCCTAAATGTTACCTATTTGCTAACCCTAACTCCAACCCTACACCTAAACATAACTCCAACGCTACACCTTTCCCTAACCCATACCCTAATCCTAACCCGTACACTAACACTAACCCATGCCCTAACACGTACCGTGACCCTAACACTTTTCTATACCCACTCCTGTACCCTAAATCTTACCATTCGCTAACCCTAACCTATGTCTATACCTAACCCTAACCCCAACCCTACACCTAACCCTAACACGTACCCTAATCCGAATCAGTACACTAACACTAACCTGTGCCCTAACATGAACCCTGACCCTAACTCGTTTCCATAAGCTCACCTGTACCCTAAATGTTACCTATTTGCTAACCCTAACCCCAACCCTACAGCTAAACATAACCCCAACCCTACAACTTTCCCTAACCCATACCCTAATCCGAACCCATACACTAACACTAACCCGTGCCCTAACACGTACCCTGACCCTAACACTTTTCCGTATTCTCTCCGGTACCCTAAAACTTACCGTGCGCTAAACCTAGCCCTTTCCCTAAACATAACGCTAACACCAACCTTACACCATACCCTAACCCATACACTAATCTTACCCTGTACACCAAAATTAAGCAATGCCCTCACATGTACTTGAACACTAACAGGTTTCCGTACCCTCCTGGGTACCATAAACCTTACCTGTTCGCTAACACTATCCCTAGGTCTAAGCCTAACACTATCCACAACCCTACACAAAATCCTAACCCGTACCCTAATCCTAATGCGTACAATAACACTAACGTGTGCCCTAACACCAAGCCTGATCCTAACTCGTTTCCATATGCTTACCTGTACCCTGAATATTACCTATTCGCTAACCCTAACCCTAACCCTAAACCAAACCCTAACCCCAATCCTACACCTTACCCTAATCCGTACTGTAATCCTAACCCGTACCCTAATACTAATCCGTGCCCTGACATATACATGGACCATAACACTTTTCTGTAACCTCAACTGTACCCTAAACCTTACATTTCGCCAACCCTAACGCTAGCCCTAAAGCAAAATCTTACTCCAACCCTACCCCTTACCCTAACACGTACACTAATCTTAACCCGTACACTAACAGTGACCCATTGCCGCAAATGTATTTTGACCCTAAAACATTTCCGTACCCTCCCCTGTAACCTAAACCTTACCCGGTTGCTAACCATAACCCTAGATCTAAATCTAACCCTAACGCCAACCCTACATCTTTCCCTAACCCATACCCTAATCCTAAACCATACACTAACACTAACCAGTGCCCTGAAACGTACCCTGACCGTAACACTTTTCCATACCCTCACCTGCACGCTAAACCTAATCATTAGGTAACCCTAACTGTAGACCTAAACCTAACCCTAACACCAACCCTACACCCTATTCTAACCCGTAACCTATATTTAACCCCTACACTAACACTAACCCATGCCCTCACACGTACTTTGACACTAAGATGTCTCCATACACTCACATGTACCATAAGCTTTAACCGTTCACTAAACCTATCCCTAACCCTAACGCCAACCCTAACCATTACCCTAACCCATACCCTAATCCTAACCATATATTAACACTAACACGTTTCCTAACACGTAACCTGACCCAAACACTTTTCCGCACACTCAACTGTACCCTAAAACTTACCCGTTCACTAACCCTAAGCCTAGCCCTAAACCTAACACTAACCCCAACCCCACACCTTACCCTAAACTGTACGCTAATCCTGACACGTACACTAACACTAAGAGGTGTCCTAACACATACCATGACTCTAAATGTTTTCCGTACCCTCACCTGTACCCTAAACCTTACTGCTTCACTAACCGTAAACCTAGCCCTAAACATAACGCTAACACCAACCCTACACCATACCCTAACCCGTACACTAATCTTGACCCGTACACCAAAATTATGGAATGCCATCACCTGTACTTTGACAATAACACGTTTCTCTACACTCATGTACCATAAAAGTTACCTCTTCGCTAACTCTAACCCTAGCCCTAAACTTAACCCTAACGCCAACCCTACACATTACCCTAACCCGTACCCTAATCCTAACCCATACACTAACACTACACGTGCCCTAACAGGTACGCTGACCGTAACAGTTTTCTGTACACTCACCTGTACCCTAAACCATACCGTTTGCTATCCTTAACCTTAGACCTAAACGTAAACCTAACCCCATCCCTAAACCTTACCCTAACTCGTACCCAAATCTAACCAGTACACTAACACTAATCCGTGCCTTAACACTTACCCTGACCCTAACACTTTTCCATACCCACACCTGAACACTAAACATTACCATTCACTAACCCTAACCCTAGGTCTAAATCTAACCCTAAACCCAACCCCAACCCTACACCTAACCCTAACATGTGCCCTAATCCTAATCCTTAAACTAACACTAACCTGTGCCCTAACACGAACCCTGACACTAACACGTTTCCATACGTTCACCTGTACTCTAATGTTACCTATTCGCTAACCCTAACACTAGCCCTAAACCTAAACCTAACCCCAACCCTAAACCTTACACTAACCCATACCCTAATCATAACCCATACACTAACACTAACTCGTGCCCTAACACCTACCCTAATCCTACACCTACCACTACCCCTAACACTAACGCTAACACTAACCCTAAACTTTACCATTTGTTAACCATAACCCTAGCCCCAAACCTAAACCTAACTACAACCCTACTCCTTACCCTAACACGTACACTAATCTTAACACGTACACTAACACTAACTCAATACCACACACGTACTTTGACAATAAGACATTTCCGTATGCTCAGCTGTAACCTAAACCTTACCGGTTCACTAAACTTAACCTTACCCCTAACACTAACCATAACGCCATCCCTACCAATTACCCTAACATGTACCCTAATCCTAACCTGTAAACCCACACTAACCCCTGCCCTAACACGTACCCTGACCCTAACACTTTTCCGTAACCTCACCTGTACCCTACACCTTACCGTTAGCTAACCCTTACCCTAGCCCTAAACCTAGACCAAACCCCAACCGTACACCTTACCCTAACCCGTATGCTAATCCTAAGCCATACACTAAAACTGACACGTGTCCTAACACATACACTAACCGTAACACTTTTCTGTACCATCACCTGTACCATAAACCTGACATTTCGCTAACTCTAACCCTAGCCATAAAGCTAACCCTAACCCCAACCCTAAACCTTACCCAAACCGTACCCTAATCCTAACCAGTATACTAATACTAAGCCATGTCCTGACACGTACCCTGACCCGAACACTTTTCCGTACCCTCACCTGTACCCTACACCTTACCCAGTCGCTAACCCTAACCCTAGCTCTAGCCCTAGCCGTAAATCTAACCACAACCCTAACCCTTACCCTAACCCGAACCCTAACCCTAACCCATACACTAACATTAACCCATGCCCTAACACGTACCCTGACCCTAACACTTTTCCGTATCCTCTCCTGAACCCTAAATCTTACCGTTCGCTAACCCTAACCCTAGCCCTAAACATAACTCTCACACCAACCTCACAGCATACCATAACCCGTACACTAAACTTAACCCGTACAAAAAAACTAACCCATGCCCTCACATGTACTTTGACGGTAACACGTTTCCGTATGCTCCCGTGTACCGTAAAACTCACCCGTTTGCTAACTCTAACCCTAGCCCTAACCCTAACCATAACAACAGCCCTACACATTTCCCTAACCTGTACCCTAATCCTTACCCGTACACTAACACTAATCCATGCCCTAACACGTACCCTGACCCTAACACTTTTCTATACCCACTCCTGTACCCTAAATCTTACCATTCGCTAACCCTAACCCTATGTCTAGACCTAACCCTAAACCCAACCCTACACCTTACCCTAACCCATACCCTAATCATAACCCATACACTAACACTAACTCGTGCCCTAACACCTACCCTAACCCTACACCTACACCTACCCCTAACACTAACGCTAACACTAACCCTAATCTTTACCATTTGTTAACCATAACCCTAGCCCCAAACCTAAACCTAACTACAACCCTACTCCTTACCCTAACACGTACACTAATCTTAACACGTACACTAACACTAACTCAATACCGCACACGTACTTTGACAATAAGACATTTCCGTATGCTCAGCTGTAACCTAAACCTTACCCGTTCACTAAACTTAACCCTACCCATAACACTAACCATAACGCCAACCCTACCAATTACCCTAACCCGTACCCTAATCCTAACCTGTAAACCCACACTAACCCCTGCCCTAACACGTACCCTGACCCTAACACTTTTCCGTAACCTCACCTGTACCCTACACCTTATCGTTCGCTAACCCTAACCCTAGCCCTAAACCTAGACCAAACCCCAACTGCACACCTTACCCTAACCTGTATGCTAATCCTAAGCCATACACTAACACTGACACGTGTCGTAACACATACACTAACCCTAACATTTTTCTGTATCATTACCTGTAACCTAAATCTGACATTTCGCTAACCCTAGCCCTAGCCATAAAGCTAACCCTAAACCTAACCCTAAACCTTACCCAAACCGTACCCTAATCCTAACCTGTATACTAATACTAAGTCATGTCCTGACACGTACCCTGACCCTAACACCTTTCCGTACCGTCACCTGTACCCTAAACCTTACCCATTCGCTAACTCTAACCCTAGCCCTAATCCTAACCCCAACCCTACCCCTTACCCTAACCCGTACCCTAATCCCAACCCATACACTAACATTAACTTATGCTCGAAACCGTACCCTGACCCTAACACTTTTCCATATCCTCTCCTGTACCCTAAAGCTTACCGTTCGCTAAACCTAACCCTAGCCCTAAACATAACTCTCACACCAACCTCACAGCATACCCTAACCCATACACTAAACTTAACCCGTACAAAAAAACTAACCCATGCCCTCACATGTACTTTGACAGTAACACGTTTCCGTATGCTCCCGTGTACCGTAAACCTTACCCATTCGCTAACTCTAACCCTAGCCCTAACCCAAACCATAACACCAACCCTACACATTTCCCTAGCCTGTACCCTAATCCTTACCCATACACTAACACTAATCCATGCCCTAACACGTACCCTGACCCTAAAACTTTTCCATACCCACTGCTGTACGCTAAATCATACCATTCGCTAACCCTAAACCTATTTCTAAACCTAACCCTAACCCCAACCCTACACCTAGCCCTAGCACATACCCTAATCCGAATCCGTACACTAACACTAACCTGTGCCCTAACATGAACCCTGACCCTAACTCGTTTCCATAAGCTCACTTGTACCCTAAATGTTACCTATTCGCTAACCCTAACCCCAACCCTACACCTAAACATAACCCCAACCCTACACCTTTCCCTAACCCATACCCTAATCCTAACCCGTACACTAACACTAACCCGTGCCCTAACACGTACCCTGACCCTAACACTTTTCCGTATCCTCTCCAGTACCCTAAATCTTACCGTTCGCTAAACCTAGCCCTTTACCTAAACATAACGCTAACACCAACCTTACACCATACCCTAATCCATACACTAATCGTACCCCGTACACCAAAATTAAGCAATGCCCTCACCTGTACTTTGACACTAACACGTTTCCGTACCCTCCTGTGTACCGTAAACCTTACCTGTTCGCTAACACTAACCCTAGGTCTAAGCCTAACACTATCCACAACCCTACACAAAATCCTAACCTGTACCCTAATCCTAATCCGTACAATAACACTAACCTGTGCCCTAACACCAAGCCTGACCCTAACTCGTTTTCATATGTTTACCTGTACCATGAATATTACCTATTCGCTAACCCTAACCCTAACCCTAAACCTAACCCTAACCCCAATCCTACACCTTACCCTAATCCGTACTGTAGTCCTAACACGTACGCTAATACTAATCCATGCCCTGACACATACATGGACCATAACACTTTTCTGTAACCTCACCTGTACCCTAAACCTTTCATTTCGCCAACCCTAACCCTAGCTCTAAAGCTAAATCTAACTCCAACCCTACACCTTACCCTAAGACGAACACTAATCTTAACCAATACACTAACACTGACCCATTGCCGCAAATGTATTTTGACCCTAAAACATTTCCGTACCCTCCCCTGTAACCTAAACCTTACCCGGTCGCTAACCATAACCCTAGATCTAAATCTAACCCTAACGCCAACCCTACATCTTACCCTAACCCATACCCTAATCCTAAACCATACACTAACACTAACCAGTGCCCTGAAACGTACCCTGACCGTAACACTTTTCCATAACCTCACCTGCACGCTAAACCTAATCATTAGGTAACCCTAACTGTAGACTTAAACCTAACCCTAACACCAACCCTACACCCTATTCTAACCCGTAACCTATGTTTAACCCCTACACTAACACTAACCCATGCCCTCACACGTACTTTGACACTAAGATGTCTCCATACACTCACATGTACCATAAGCTTTAACCGTTCACTAAACCTATCCCTAACCCTAACGCCAACCCTAACCATTACCCTAACCCATACCCTAATCCTAACCATACATTAACACTAACACGTTTCCTAACACGTAACCTGACCCAAAAAATTTTCCGCACACTCAACTGTACCCTAAAACTTACCCGTTCACTAACCCTAAGCCTAGCCCTAAACCTAACACTAACCCCAACCCCACACCTTACCCTAAACTGTACGCTAATCCTGACACGTACACTAACACTAAGAGGTGTCCTAACACATACCATGACTCTAAATGTTTTCCGTACCCTCACCTGTACCCTAAACCTTACTGCTTCACTAACCGTAAACCTAGCCCTAAACATAACGCTAACACCAACCCTACAACATACCCTAACCCGTACACTAATCTTGACCCGTACACCAAAATTATGGAATGCCATCACCTGTACTTTGACAATAACACGTTTCTCTACACTCATGTACCATAAAAGTTACCTCTTCGCTAACTCTAACCCTAGCCCTAAACTTAACCCTAACGCCAACCCTACACATTACCCTAACCCGTACCCTAATCCTAACCCATACACTAACACTACACGTGCCCTAACAGGTACCCTGAGTGTAACAGTTTTCTGTACACTCACCTGTACCCTAAACCATACCGTTTGCTATCCTTAACCTTAGACCTAAACGTAAACCTAACCCCATCCCTAAACCTTACCCTAACTCGTACCCAAATCTAACCAGTACACTAACACTAATCCGTGCCTTAACACTTACCCTGACCCTAACACTTTTCCATACCCACACCTGAACACTAAACATTACCATTCACTAACCCTAACCCTAGGTCTAAATCTAACCCTAAACCCAACCCCAACCCTACACCTAACCCTAACATGTGCCCTAATCCTAATCCTTAAACTAACACTAACCTGTGCCCTAACACGAACCCTGACACTAACACGTTTCCATACGTTCACCTGTACTGTAATGTTACCTATTCGCTAACCCTAACACTAGCCCTAAACCTAAACCTAACCCCAACCCTAAACCTTACCCTAACCCATACCCTAATCATAACCCATACACTAACACTAACTCGTGCCCTAACACCTACCCTAATCCTACACTTACCACTACCCCTAACACTAACGCTAACACTAACCCTAAACTTTACCATTTGTTAACCATAACCCTAGCCCCAAACCTAAACCTAACTACAACCCTACTCCTTACACTAACACGTACACTAATCTTAACACGTACACTAACACTAACTCAATACCACACACGTACTTTGACAATAAGACATTTCCGTATGCTCAGCTGTAACCTAAACCTTACCGGTTCACTAAACTTAACCTTACCCCTAACACTAACCATAACGCCATCCCTACCAATTACCCTAACATGTACCCTAATCCTAACCTGTAAACCCACACTAACCCCTGCCCTAACACGTACCCTGACCCTAACACTTTTCCGTAACCTCACCTGTACCCTACACCTTACCGTTAGCTAACCCTAACCCTAGCCCTAAACCTAGACCAAACCCCGACCGTACACCTTACCCTAACCCGTATGCTAATCCTAAGCAATACACTAAAACTGACACGTGTCCTAACACATACACTAACCGTAACACTTTTCTGTACCATCACCTGCACCATAAACCTAACATTTCGCTAACTCTAACCCTAGACATAAAGCTAACACTAACCCCAACCCTAAACCTTACCCAAACCGTACACTAATCCTAACCAGTATACTAATACTAAGCCATGTCCTGACACGTACCCTGACCCTAACACTTTTCCGTACCCTCACCTGTACCCTACACCTTACCCAGTCGCTAACCCTAACCCTAGCTCTAGCCCTAGCCCTAAATCTAACCACAACCCTAACCCTTACCCTAACCCGAACCCTAATCCCAACCCATACACTAACATTAACCCATGCCCTAACACGTACCCTGACCCTAACACTTTTCCGTATCCTCTCCTGTACCCTAAATCTTACCGTTCGCTAACCCTAACCCTAGCCCTAAACATAACTCTCACACCAATCTCACAGCATACCATAAACCGTTCACTAAACTTAACCCGTACAAAAAAATTAACCCATGTCCTCACATGTACTTTGACGGTAACACGTTTCCGTATGCTCCCGTGTACCGTAAAACTCACCCGTTTTCTAACTCTAACCCTAGCCCTAACCCTAACCATAACAACAGCCCTACCCATTTCCCTAACCTGTACCCTAATCCTTACCCGTACACTAACACTAATCCATGCCCTAACACGTACCCTGACCCTAACACTTTTCTATACCCACTCCTGTACCCTAAATCTTACCATTCGCTAACCCTAACCCGATGTCTAAACCTAACCCTAACCCCAACCCTACACCTAACCCTAAAACGTACCCTAATCCGAATCCGTACAATAAGAGTAACCTGTGCCCTAACATGAACCTTGACACTAACCCGTTTCCATAAGCTCACCTGTACCCTAAATGTTACCTATTTGCTAACCCTAACCCCAACCCTACACCTAAATATAACCCCAACCCTACACCTAAACATAACCCCAACCCTACACCTTTCCCTAACCCATACCCTAATCCTAACCCGTACACTAACACTAACCCATGCCCTAACACGTACCCTGACCCTAACACTTTTCTATACCCACTCCTGTACCCTAAATCTTACCATTCGCTAACCCTAACCCTATGTCTAAACCTAACCCTAACCCCAACCCTACACCTAACCATAACACGTACCCTAATACGAATCCGTACACTAACACTAACCTGTGCCCTAACATGAACCCTGACCCTAACTCGTTTCCATAAGCTCACCTGTACCCTAAATGTTACCTATTTGCTAACCCTAACCCCAACCCTACAGCTAAACATAACCCCAACCCTACAACTTTCCCTAACCCATACTATAATCCGAACCCATACACTAACACTAACACGTGCCCTAACACGTACCCTGACGCTAACACTTTTCCGTAACCTCACCTGTACCCTACACCTTACCGTTAGCTAACCCTAACCCTAGCCCTAAATCTAGACCAAACCCCAACCGTACACCTTACCCTAACCCGTATGCTAATCCTAAGCCATACACTAAAACTGACACGTGTCCTAACACATACACTAACCGTAACACTTTTCTGTACCATCACCTGTACCATAAACCTGACATTTCGCTAACTCTAACCCTAGCCATAAAGCTAACACTAACCCCAACCCTAAACCTTACCCAAACCGTACCCTAATCCTAACCAGTATACTAATACTAAGTCATGTCCTGACACGTACCCTGACCCTAACACCTTTCCGTATCGTCACCTGTACCCTAAACCTTACCCATTCGCTAACTCTAACCCTAGCCCTAATCCTAACCCCAACCCTACCCCTTACTCTAACCCGTACCCTAATCCCAACCCATACACTAACATTAACTTATGCCCGAAACCGTACCCTGACCCTAACACTTTTCCATATCCTCTCCTGTACCCTAAATCTTACCGTTCGCTAACCCTAACCCTAGCCCTAAACATAACTCTCACACCAACCTCACAGCATACCCTAACCCGTACACTAAACTTAACCCGTACAAAAAAACTAACCCATGCCCTCACATGTACTTTGACAGTAACACGTTTCCGTACGCTCCCGTGTACCGTAAAACTTACCCATTCGCTAACTCTAACCCTAGCCCTAACCCAAACCATAACACCAACCCTACCCATTTCCCTAATCTGTACCCTAATCCTTACCCATACACTAACACTAATCCATGCCCTAACACGTACCCTGACCCTAACACTTTTCCATACCCACTGCTGTACACTAAATCATACCATTCGCTAACCCTAAACCTATTTCTAAACCTAACCCTAACCCCAAACCTACACCTAGCCGTAGCACGTACCCTAATCCGAATCCGTACACTAACACTAACCTGTGCCCTAACATGAACCCTGACCCTAACTCGTTTCCATAAGCTCACTTGTACCCTAAATGTTACCTATTCCCTAACCCTAACCCCAACCCTACACCTAAACATAACCCCAACCCTACACCTTTCCCTAACCCATACCCTAATCCTAACCCGTACACTAACACTAACCCGTGCCCTAACACGTACCCTGACCCTAACACTTTTCCGTATTCTCTCCAGTACCCTAAATCTTACCGTTCGCTAAACCTAGCCCTTTACCTAAACATAACGCTAACACCAACCTTACACCATACCCTAACCCATACACTAATTGTACCCCGTACACCAAAATTAAGCAATGCCCTCACCTGTACTTTGACACTAACACGTTTCCGTACCCTCCTGTGTACCGTAAACCTTACCTGTTCGCTAACACTAACCCTAGGTCTAAGCCTAACACTATCCACAACCCTACACAAAATCCTAACCTGTACCCTAATCCTAATCCGTACAATAACACTAACCTGTGCCCTAACACCAAGCCTGACCCTAACTCGTTTTCATATGTTTACCTGTACCATGAATATTACCTATTCGCTAACCCTAACCCTAAACCTAAACCTAACCCAAACCCCAATCCTACACCTTACCCTAATCCGTACTGTAGTCCTAACCCGTACCCTAATACTAATCCGTGCCCTGACACATACATGGACCATAACACTTTTCTGTAACCTCACCTGTACCCTAAACCTTTCATTTCGCCAACCCTAACCCTAGCTCTAAAGCTAAATCTAACTCCAACCCTACACCTTACCCTAACACGAACACTAATCTTAACCCATACACTAACACTGACCCATTGCCGCAAATGTATTTTGACCCTAAAACATTTCCGTACCCTCCCCTGTAACCTAAACCTTACCCGGTCGCTAACCATAACCCTAGATCTAAATCTAACCCTAACGCCAACCCTACATCTTACCCTAACCCATACCCTAATCCTAAACCATACACTAACACTAACCAGTGCCCTGAAACGTACCCTGACCGTAACACTTTTCCATACCCTCACCTGCACGCTAAACCTAATCATTAGGTAACCCTAACTCTAGACTTAAACCTAACCCTAACACCAACCCTACACCCTATTCTAACCCGTAACCTATATTTAACCCCTACACTAACACTAACCCATGCCCTCACACATACTTTGACACTAAGATGTCTCCATACACTCACATGTACCATAAGCTTTAACCGTTCACTAAACCTATCCCTAACCCTAACGCCAACCCTAACCATTACCCTAACCCATACCCTAATCCTAACCATATATTAACACTAACACGTTTCCTAACACGTAACCTGACCCAAACACTTTTCCGCACACTCAACTGTACCCTAAAACTTACCCGTTCACTAACCCTAAGCCTAGCCCTAAACCTAACACTAACCCCAACCCCACACCTTACCCTAAACTGTACGCTAATCCTGACACGTACACTAACACTAAGAGGTGTCCTAACACATACCATGACTCTAAATGTTTTCCGTACCCTCACCTGTACCCTAAACCTTACTGCTTCACTAACCGTAAACCTAGCCCTAAACATAACGCTAACACCAACCCTACACCATACCCTAACCCGTACACTAATCTTGACCCGTACACCAAAATTATGGAATGCCATCACCTGTACTTTGACAATAACACGTTTCTCTACACTCATGTACCATAAAAGTTACCTCTTCGCTAACTCTAACCCTAGCCCTAAACTTAACCCTAACGCCAACCCTACACATTACCCTAACCCGTACCCTAATCCTAACCCATACACTAACACTACACGTGCCCTAACAGGTACGCTGACCGTAACAGTTTTCTGTACACTCACCTGTACCCTAAACCATACCGTTTGCTATCCTTAACCTTAGACCTAAACGTAAACCTAACCCCATCCCTAAACCTTACCCTAACTCGTACCCAAATCTAACCAGTACACTAACACTAATCCGTGCCTTAACACTTACCCTGACCCTAACACTTTTCCATACCCACACCTGAACACTAAACATTACCATTCACTAACCCTAACCCTAGGTCTAAATCTAACCCTAAACCCAACCCCAACCCTACACCTAACCCTAACATGTGCCCTAATCCTAATCCTTAAACTAACACTAACCTGTGCCCTAACACGAACCCTGACACTAACACGTTTCCATACGTTCACCTGTACTCTAATGTTACCTATTCGCTAACCCTAACACTAGCCCTAAACCTAAACCTAACCCCAACCCTAAACCTTACACTAACCCATACCCTAATCATAACCCATACACTAACACTAACTCGTGCCCTAACACCTACCCTAATCCTACACCTACCACTACCCCTAACACTAACGCTAACACTAACCCTAAACTTTACCATTTGTTAACCATAACCCTAGCCCCAAACCTAAACCTAACTACAACCCTACTCCTTACCCTAACACGTACACTAATCTTAACACGTACACTAACACTAACTCAATACCACACACGTACTTTGACAATAAGACATTTCCGTATGCTCAGCTGTAACCTAAACCTTACCGGTTCACTAAACTTAACCTTACCCCTAACACTAACCATAACGCCATCCCTACCAATTACCCTAACATGTACCCTAATCCTAACCTGTAAACCCACACTAACCCCTGCCCTAACACGTACCCTGACCCTAACACTTTTCCGTAACCTCACCTGTACCCTACACCTTACCGTTAGCTAACCCTTACCCTAGCCCTAAACCTAGACCAAACCCCAACCGTACACCTTACCCTAACCCGTATGCTAATCCTAAGCCATACACTAAAACTGACACGTGTCCTAACACATACACTAACCGTAACACTTTTCTGTACCATCACCTGTACCATAAACCTGACATTTCGCTAACTCTAACCCTAGCCATAAAGCTAACCCTAACCCCAACCCTAAACCTTACCCAAACCGTACCCTAATCCTAACCAGTATACTAATACTAAGCCATGTCCTGACACGTACCCTGACCCGAACACTTTTCCGTACCCTCACCTGTACCCTACACCTTACCCAGTCGCTAACCCTAACCCTAGCTCTAGCCCTAGCCGTAAATCTAACCACAACCCTAACCCTTACCCTAACCCGAACCCTAACCCCAACCCATACACTAACATTAACCCATGCCCTAACACGTACCCTGACCCTAACACTTTTCCGTATCCTCTCCTGAACCCTAAATCTTACCGTTCGCTAACCCTAACCCTAGCCCTAAACATAACTCTCACACCAACCTCACAGCATACCATAACCCGTACACTAAACTTAACCCGTACAAAAAAACTAACCCATGCCCTCACATGTACTTTGACGGTAACACGTTTCCGTATGCTCCCGTGTACCGTAAAACTCACCCGTTTGCTAACTCTAACCCTAGCCCTAACCCTAACCATAACAACAGCCCTACACATTTCCCTAACCTGTACCCTAATCCTTACCCGTACACTAACACTAATCCATGCCCTAACACGTACCCTGACCCTAACACTTTTCTATACCCACTCCTGTACCCTAAATCTTACCATTCGCTAACCCTAACCCTATGTCTAGACCTAACCCTAAACCCAACCCTACACCTAACCCTAACACATACCCTAATCCGAATCCGTACACTAACAGTAACCTGTGCCCTAACATGAACCCTGACCCTAACTCGTTTCCATAAGCTCACTAGTACCCTAAATATTTCCTATTTGCTAACCCTAACCCCAACCCTACCCCTAAACATAACCCCAACCTTACCCATTTCCTTAACCTGTACCCTAATCCTTACCCGTACACTAACACTAATCCATGCCCTAACACGTACCCTGACCCTAACCATTTTCCATACCCACTCCTGTACCCTAAATCTTACCATTCGCTAACCCTAACCCTATGTCTAAACGTAACCCTAACCCCAACCCTACACCTAACCCTAACACGTACCCTAATCCGAATCAGTACACTAAGAGTAACCTGTTCCCTAACATGAACCCTGACCCTAACTCGTTTCCATAAGCTCACCTGTACCCTAAATGTTACCTATTTGCTAACCCTAACTCCAACCCTACACCTAAACATAACTCCAACGCTACACCTTTCCCTAACCCATACCCTAATCCTAACCCGTACACTAACACTAACCCATGCCCTAACACGTACCGTGACCCTAACACTTTTCTATACCCACTCCTGTACCCTAAATCTTACCATTCGCTAACCCTAACCTATGTCTATACCTAACCCTAACCCCAACCCTACACCTAACCCTAACACGTACCCTAATCCGAATCAGTACACTAACACTAACCTGTGCCCTAACATGAACCCTGACCCTAACTCGTTTCCATAAGCTCACCTGTACCCTAAATGTTACCTATTTGCTAACCCTAACCCCAACCCTACAGCTAAACATAACCCCAACCCTACAACTTTCCCTAACCCATACCCTAATCCGAACCCATACACTAACACTAACCCGTGCCCTAACACGTACCCTGACCCTAACACTTTTCCGTATTCTCTCCGGTACCCTAAAACTTACCGTGCGCTAAACCTAGCCCTTTCCCTAAACATAACGCTAACACCAACCTTACACCATACCCTAACCCATACACTAATCTTACCCTGTACACCAAAATTAAGCAATGCCCTCACATGTACTTGAACACTAACAGGTTTCCGTACCCTCCTGGGTACCATAAACCTTACCTGTTCGCTAACACTATCCCTAGGTCTAAGCCTAACACTATCCACAACCCTACACAAAATCCTAACCCGTACCCTGATCCTAATGCGTACAATAACACTAACGTGTGCCCTAACACCAAGCCTGATCCTAACTCGTTTCCATATGCTTACCTGTACCCTGAATATTACCTATTCGCTAACCCTAACCCTAACCCTAAACCAAACCCTAACCCCAATCCTACACCTTACCCTAATCCGTACTGTAATCCTAACCCGTACCCTAATACTAATCCGTGCCCTGACATATACATGGACCATAACACTTTTCTGTAACCTCAACTGTACCCTAAACCTTACATTTCGCCAACCCTAACGCTAGCCCTAAAGCAAAATCTTACTCCAACCCTACCCCTTACCCTAACACGTACACTAATCTTAACCCGTACACTAACAGTGACCCATTGCCGCAAATGTATTTTGACCCTAAAACATTTCCGTACCCTCCCCTGTAACCTAAACCTTACCCGGTTGCTAACCATAACCCTAGATCTAAATCTAACCCTAACGCCAACCCTACATCTTTCCCTAACCCATACCCTAATCCTAAACCATACACTAACACTAACCAGTGCCCTGAAACGTACCCTGACCGTAACACTTTTCCATACCCTCACCTGCACGCTAAACCTAATCATTAGGTAACCCTAACTGTAGACCTAAACCTAACCCTAACACCAACCCTACACCCTATTCTAACCCGTAACCTATATTTAACCCCTACACTAACACTAACCCATGCCCTCACAAATACTTTGACACTAACATGTCTCCATACACTCACATGTACCATAAGCTTTAACCGTTCACTAAACCTATCCCTAACCCTAACGCCAACCCTAACCATTACCCTAACCCATACCCTAATCCTAACCATATATTAACACTAACACGTTTCCTAACACGTAACCTGACCCAAACACTTTTCCGCACACTCAACTGTACCCTAAAACTTACCCGTTCACTAACCCTAAGCCTAGCCCTAAACCTAACACTAACCCCAACCCCACACCTTACCCTAAACTGTACGCTAATCCTGACACGTACACTAACACTAAGAGGTGTCCTAACACATACCATGACTCTAAATGTTTTCCGTACCCTCACCTGTACCCTAAACCTTACTGCTTCACTAACCGTAAACCTAGCCCTAAACATAACGCTAACACCAACCCTACACCATACCCTAACCCGTACACTAATCTTGACCCGTACACCAAAATTATGGAATGCCATCACCTGTACTTTGACAATAACACGTTTCTCTACACTCATGTACCATAAAAGTTACCTCTTCGCTAACTCTAACCCTAGCCCTAAACTTAACCCTAACGCCAACCCTACACATTACCCTAACCCGTACCCTAATCCTAACCCATACACTAATACTACACGTGCCCTAACAGGTACGCTGACCGTAACAGTTTTCTGTACACTCACCTGTACCCTAAACCATACCGTTTGCTATCCTTAACCTTAGACCTAAACGTAAACCTAACCCCATCCCTAAACCTTACCCTAACTCGTACCCAAATCTAACCAGTACACTAACACTAATCCGTGCCTTAACACTTACCCTGACCCTAACACTTTTCCATACCCACACCTGAACACTAAACATTACCATTCACTAACCCTAACCCTAGGTCTAAATCTAACCCTAAACCCAACCCCAACCCTACACCTAACCCTAACATGTGCCCTAATCCTAATCCTTAAACTAACACTAACCTGTGCCCTAACACGAACCCTGACACTAACACGTTTCCATACGTTCACCTGTACTCTAATGTTACCTATTCGCTAACCCTAACACTAGCCCTAAACCTAAACCTAACCCCAACCCTAAACCTTACACTAACCCATACCCTAATCATAACCCATACACTAACACTAACTCGTGCCCTAACACCTACCCTAATCCTACACCTACCACTACCCCTAACACTAACGCTAACACTAACCCTAAACTTTACCATTTGTTAACCATAACCCTAGCCCCAAACCTAAACCTAACTACAACCCTACTCCTTACCCTAACACGTACACTAATCTTAACACGTACACTAACACTAACTCAATACCACACACGTACTTTGACAATAAGACATTTCCGTATGCTCAGCTGTAACCTAAACCTTACCGGTTCACTAAACTTAACCTTACCCCTAACACTAACCATAACGCCATCCCTACCAATTACCCTAACATGTACCCTAATCCTAACCTGTAAACCCACACTAACCCCTGCCCTAACACGTACCCTGACCCTAACACTTTTCCGTAACCTCACCTGTACCCTACACCTTACCGTTAGCTAACCCTTACCCTAGCCCTAAACCTAGACCAAACCCCAACCGTACACCTTACCCTAACCCGTATGCTAATCCTAAGCCATACACTAAAACTGACACGTGTCCTAACACATACACTAACCGTAACACTTTTCTGTACCATCACCTGTACCATAAACCTGACATTTCGCTAACTCTAACCCTAGCCATAAAGCTAACCCTAACCCCAACCCTAAACCTTACCCAAACCGTACCCTAATCCTAACCAGTATACTAATACTAAGCCATGTCCTGACACGTACCCTGACCCGAACACTTTTCCGTACCCTCACCTGTACCCTACACCTTACCCAGTCGCTAACCCTAACCCTAGCTCTAGCCCTAGCCGTAAATCTAACCACAACCCTAACCCTTACCCTAACCCGAACCCTAACCCCAACCCATACACTAACATTAACCCATGCCCTAACACGTACCCTGACCCTAACACTTTTCCGTATCCTCTCCTGAACCCTAAATCTTACCGTTCGCTAACCCTAACCCTAGCCCTAAACATAACTCTCACACCAACCTCACAGCATACCATAACCCGTACACTAAACTTAACCCGTACAAAAAAACTAACCCATGCCCTCACATGTACTTTGACGGTAACACGTTTCCGTATGCTCCCGTGTACCGTAAAACTCACCCGTTTGCTAACTCTAACCCTAGCCCTAACCCTAACCATAACAACAGCCCTACACATTTCCCTAACCTGTACCCTAATCCTTACCCGTACACTAACACTAATCCATGCCCTAACACGTACCCTGACCCTAACACTTTTCTATACCCACTCCTGTACCCTAAATCTTACCATTCGCTAACCCTAACCCTATGTCTAGACCTAACCCTAAACCCAACCCTACACCTAACCCTAACACATACCCTAATCCGAATCCGTACACTAACAGTAACCTGTGCCCTAACATGAACCCTGACCCTAACTCGTTTCCATAAGCTCACTAGTACCCTAAATATTTCCTATTTGCTAACCCTAACCCCAACCCTACCCCTAAACATAACCCCAACCTTACCCATTTCCCTAACCTGTACCCTAATCCTTACCCGTACACTAACACTAATCCATGCCCTAACACGTACCCTGACCCTAACCATTTTCCATACCCACTCCTGTACCCTAAATCTTACCATTCGCTAACCCTAACCCTATGTCTAAACGTAACCCTAACCCCAACCCTACACCTAACCCTAACACGTACCCTAATCCGAATCAGTACACTAAGAGTAACCTGTTCCCTAACATGAACCCTGACCCTAACTCGTTTCCATAAGCTCACCTGTACCCTAAATGTTACCTATTTGCTAACCCTAACTCCAACCCTACACCTAAACATAACTCCAACGCTACACCTTTCCCTAACCCATACCCTAATCCTAACCCGTACACTAACACTAACCCATGCCCTAACACGTACCGTGACCCTAACACTTTTCTATACCCACTCCTGTACCCTAAATCTTACCATTCGCTAACCCTAACCTATGTCTATACCTAACCCTAACCCCAACCCTACACCTAACCCTAACACGTACCCTAATCCGAATCAGTACACTAACACTAACCTGTGCCCTAACATGAACCCTGACCCTAACTCGTTTCCATAAGCTCACCTGTACCCTAAATGTTACCTATTTGCTAACCCTAACCCCAACCCTACAGCTAAACATAACCCCAACCCTACAACTTTCCCTAACCCATACCCTAATCCGAACCCATACACTAACACTAACCCGTGCCCTAACACGTACCCTGACCCTAACACTTTTCCGTATTCTCTCCGGTACCCTAAAACTTACCGTGCGCTAAACCTAGCCCTTTCCCTAAACATAACGCTAACACCAACCTTACACCATACCCTAACCCATACACTAATCTTACCCTGTACACCAAAATTAAGCAATGCCCTCACATGTACTTGAACACTAACAGGTTTCCGTACCCTCCTGGGTACCATAAACCTTACCTGTTCGCTAACACTATCCCTAGGTCTAAGCCTAACACTATCCACAACCCTACACAAAATCCTAACCCGTACCCTAATCCTAATGCGTACAATAACACTAACGTGTGCCCTAACACCAAGCCTGATCCTAACTCGTTTCCATATGCTTACCTGTACCCTGAATATTACCTATTCGCTAACCCTAACCCTAACCCTAAACCAAACCCTAACCCCAATCCTACACCTTACCCTAATCCGTACTGTAATCCTAACCCGTACCCTAATACTAATCCGTGCCCTGACATATACATGGACCATAACACTTTTCTGTAACCTCAACTGTACCCTAAACCTTACATTTCGCCAACCCTAACGCTAGCCCTAAAGCAAAATCTTACTCCAACCCTACCCCTTACCCTAACACGTACACTAATCTTAACCCGTACACTAACAGTGACCCATTGCCGCAAATGTATTTTGACCCTAAAACATTTCCGTACCCTCCCCTGTAACCTAAACCTTACCCGGTTGCTAACCATAACCCTAGATCTAAATCTAACCCTAACGCCAACCCTACATCTTTCCCTAACCCATACCCTAATCCTAAACCATACACTAACACTAACCAGTGCCCTGAAACGTACCCTGACCGTAACACTTTTCCATACCCTCACCTGCACGCTAAACCTAATCATTAGGTAACCCTAACTGTAGACCTAAACCTAACCCTAACACCAACCCTACACCCTATTCTAACCCGTAACCTATATTTAACCCCTACACTAACACTAACCCATGCCCTCACACATACTTTGACACTAAGATGTCTCCAATACACTCACATGTACCATAAGCTTTAACCGTTCACTAAACCTATCCCTAACCCTAACGCCAACCCTAACCATTACCCTAACCCATACCCTAATCCTAACCATATATTAACACTAACACGTTTCCTAACACGTAACCTGACCCAAACACTTTTCCGCACACTCAACTGTACCCTAAAACTTACCCGTTCACTAACCCTAAGCCTAGCCCTAAACCTAACACTAACCCCAACCCCACACCTTACCCTAAACTGTACGCTAATCCTGACACGTACACTAACACTAAGAGGTGTCCTAACACATACCATGACTCTAAATGTTTTCCGTACCCTCACCTGTACCCTAAACCTTACTGCTTCACTAACCGTAAACCTAGCCCTAAACATAACGCTAACACCAACCCTACACCATACCCTAACCCGTACACTAATCTTGACCCGTACACCAAAATTATGGAATGCCATCACCTGTACTTTGACAATAACACGTTTCTCTACACTCATGTACCATAAAAGTTACCTCTTCGCTAACTCTAACCCTAGCCCTAAACTTAACCCTAACGCCAACCCTACACATTACCCTAACCCGTACCCTAATCCTAACCCATACACTAACACTACACGTGCCCTAACAGGTACGCTGACCGTAACAGTTTTCTGTACACTCACCTGTACCCTAAACCATACCGTTTGCTATCCTTAACCTTAGACCTAAACGTAAACCTAACCCCATCCCTAAACCTTACCCTAACTCGTACCCAAATCTAACCAGTACACTAACACTAATCCGTGCCTTAACACTTACCCTGACCCTAACACTTTTCCATACCCACACCTGAACACTAAACATTACCATTCACTAACCCTAACCCTAGGTCTAAATCTAACCCTAAACCCAACCCCAACCCTACACCTAACCCTAACATGTGCCCTAATCCTAATCCTTAAACTAACACTAACCTGTGCCCTAACACGAACCCTGACACTAACACGTTTCCATACGTTCACCTGTACTCTAATGTTACCTATTCGCTAACCCTAAAACTAGCCCTAAACCTAAACCTAACCCCAACCCTAAACCTTACACTAACCCATACCCTAATCATAACCCATACACTAACACTAACTCGTGCCCTAACACCTACCCTAATCCTACACCTACCACTACCCCTAACACTAACGCTAACACTAACCCTAAACTTTACCATTTGTTAACCATAACCCTAGCCCCAAACCTAAACCTAACTACAACCCTACTCCTTACCCTAACACGTACACTAATCTTAACATGTACACTAACACTAACTCAATACCACACACGTACTTTGACAATAAGACATTTCCGTATGCTCAGCTGTAACCTAAACCTTACCGGTTCACTAAACTTAACCTTACCCCTAACACTAACCATAACGCCATCCCTACCAATTACCCTAACATGTACCCTAATCCTAACCTGTAAACCCACACTAACCCCTGCCCTAACACGTACCCTGACCCTAACACTTTTCCGTAACCTCACCTGTACCCTACACCTTACCGTTAGCTAACCCTTACCCTAGCCCTAAACCTAGACCAAACCCCAACCGTACACCTTACCCTAACCCGTATGCTAATCCTAAGCCATACACTAAAACTGACACGTGTCCTAACACATACACTAACCGTAACACTTTTCTGTACCATCACCTGTACCATAAACCTGACATTTCGCTAACTCTAACCCTAGCCATAAAGCTAACCCTAACCCCAACCCTAAACCTTACCCAAACCGTACCCTAATCCTAACCAGTATACTAATACTAAGCCATGTCCTGACACGTACCCTGACCCGAACACTTTTCCGTACCCTCACCTGTACCCTACACCTTACCCAGTCGCTAACCCTAACCCTAGCTCTAGCCCTAGCCGTAAATCTAACCACAACCCTAACCCTTACCCTAACCCGAACCCTAACCCCAACCCATACACTAACATTAACCCATGCCCTAACACGTACCCTGACCCTAACACTTTTCCGTATCCTCTCCTGAACCCTAAATCTTACCGTTCGCTAACCCTAACCCTAGCCCTAAACATAACTCTCACACCAACCTCACAGCATACCATAACCCGTACACTAAACTTAACCCGTACAAAAAAACTAACCCATGCCCTCACATGTACTTTGACGGTAACACGTTTCCGTATGCTCCCGTGTACCGTAAAACTCACCCGTTTGCTAACTCTAACCCTAGCCCTAACCCTAACCATAACAACAGCCCTACACATTTCCCTAACCTGTACCCTAATCCTTACCCGTACACTAACACTAATCCATGCCCTAACACGTACCCTGACCCTAACACTTTTCTATACCCACTCCTGTACCCTAAATCTTACCATTCGCTAACCCTAACCCTATGTCTAGACCTAACCCTAAACCCAACCCTACACCTAACCCTAACACATACCCTAATCCGAATCCGTACACTAACAGTAACCTGTGCCCTAACATGAACCCTGACCCTAACTCGTTTCCATAAGCTCACTAGTACCCTAAATATTTCCTATTTGCTAACCCTAACCCCAACCCTACCCCTAAACATAACCCCAACCTTACCCATTTCCCTAACCTGTACCCTAATCCTTACCCGTACACTAACACTAATCCATGCCCTAACACGTACCCTGACCCTAACCATTTTCCATACCCACTCCTGTACCCTAAATCTTACCATTCGCTAACCCTAACCCTATGTCTAAACGTAACCCTAACCCCAACCCTACACCTAACCCTAACACGTACCCTAATCCGAATCAGTACACTAAGAGTAACCTGTTCCCTAACATGAACCCTGACCCTAACTCGTTTCCATAAGCTCACCTGTACCCTAAATGTTACCTATTTGCTAACCCTAACTCCAACCCTACACCTAAACATAACTCCAACGCTACACCTTTCCCTAACCCATACCCTAATCCTAACCCGTACACTAACACTAACCCATGCCCTAACACGTACCGTGACCCTAACACTTTTCTATACCCACTCCTGTACCCTAAATCTTACCATTCGCTAACCCTAACCTATGTCTATACCTAACCCTAACCCCAACCCTACACCTAACCCTAACACGTACCCTAATCCGAATCAGTACACTAACACTAACCTGTGCCCTAACATGAACCCTGACCCTAACTCGTTTCCATAAGCTCACCTGTACCCTAAATGTTACCTATTTGCTAACCCTAACCCCAACCCTACAGCTAAACATAACCCCAACCCTACAACTTTCCCTAACCCATACCCTAATCCGAACCCATACACTAACACTAACCCGTGCCCTAACACGTACCCTGACCCTAACACTTTTCCGTATTCTCTCCGGTACCCTAAAACTTACCGTGCGCTAAACCTAGCCCTTTCCCTAAACATAACGCTAACACCAACCTTACACCATACCCTAACCCATACACTAATCTTACCCTGTACACCAAAATTAAGCAATGCCCTCACATGTACTTGAACACTAACAGGTTTCCGTACCCTCCTGGGTACCATAAACCTTACCTGTTCGCTAACACTATCCCTAGGTCTAAGCCTAACACTATCCACAACCCTACACAAAATCCTAACCCGTACCCTAATCCTAATGCGTACAATAACACTAACGTGTGCCCTAACACCAAGCCTGATCCTAACTCGTTTCCATATGCTTACCTGTACCCTGAATATTACCTATTCGCTAACCCTAACCCTAACCCTAAACCAAACCCTAACCCCAATCCTACACCTTACCCTAATCCGTACTGTAATCCTAACCCGTACCCTAATACTAATCCGTGCCCTGACATATACATGGACCATAACACTTTTCTGTAACCTCAACTGTACCCTAAACCTTACATTTCGCCAACCCTAACGCTAGCCCTAAAGCAAAATCTTACTCCAACCCTACCCCTTACCCTAACACGTACACTAATCTTAACCCGTACACTAACAGTGACCCATTGCCGCAAATGTATTTTGACCCTAAAACATTTCCGTACCCTCCCCTGTAACCTAAACCTTACCCGGTTGCTAACCATAACCCTAGATCTAAATCTAACCCTAACGCCAACCCTACATCTTTCCCTAACCCATACCCTAATCCTAAACCATACACTAACACTAACCAGTGCCCTGAAACGTACCCTGACCGTAACACTTTTCCATACCCTCACCTGCACGCTAAACCTAATCATTAGGTAACCCTAACTGTAGACCTAAACCTAACCCTAACACCAACCCTACACCCTATTCTAACCCGTAACCTATATTTAACCCCTACACTAACACTAACCCATGCCCTCACACATACTTTGACACTAAGATGTCTCCATACACTCACATGTACCATAAGCTTTAACCGTTCACTAAACCTATCCCTAACCCTAACGCCAACCCTAACCATTACCCTAACCCATACCCTAATCCTAACCATATATTAACACTAACACGTTTCCTAACACGTAACCTGACCCAAACACTTTTCCGCACACTCAACTGTACCCTAAAACTTACCCGTTCACTAACCCTAAGCCTAGCCCTAAACCTAACACTAACCCCAACCCCACACCTTACCCTAAACTGTACGCTAATCCTGACACGTACACTAACACTAAGAGGTGTCCTAACACATACCATGACTCTAAATGTTTTCCGTACCCTCACCTGTACCCTAAACCTTACTGCTTCACTAACCGTAAACCTAGCCCTAAACATAACGCTAACACCAACCCTACACCATACCCTAACCCGTACACTAATCTTGACCCGTACACCAAAATTATGGAATGCCATCACCTGTACTTTGACAATAACACGTTTCTCTACACTCATGTACCATAAAAGTTACCTCTTCGCTAACTCTAACCCTAGCCCTAAACTTAACCCTAACGCCAACCCTACACATTACCCTAACCCGTACCCTAATCCTAACCCATACACTAACACTACACGTGCCCTAACAGGTACGCTGACCGTAACAGTTTTCTGTACACTCACCTGTACCCTAAACCATACCGTTTGCTATCCTTAACCTTAGACCTAAACGTAAACCTAACCCCATCCCTAAACCTTACCCTAACTCGTACCCAAATCTAACCAGTACACTAACACTAATCCGTGCCTTAACACTTACCCTGACCCTAACACTTTTCCATACCCACACCTGAACACTAAACATTACCATTCACTAACCCTAACCCTAGGTCTAAATCTAACCCTAAACCCAACCCCAACCCTACACCTAACCCTAACATGTGCCCTAATCCTAATCCTTAAACTAACACTAACCTGTGCCCTAACACGAACCCTGACACTAACACGTTTCCATACGTTCACCTGTACTCTAATGTTACCTATTCGCTAACCCTAACACTAGCCCTAAACCTAAACCTAACCCCAACCCTAAACCTTACACTAACCCATACCCTAATCATAACCCATACACTAACACTAACTCGTGCCCTAACACCTACCCTAATCCTACACCTACCACTACCCCTAACACTAACGCTAACACTAACCCTAAACTTTACCATTTGTTAACCATAACCCTAGCCCCAAACCTAAACCTAACTACAACCCTACTCCTTACCCTAACACGTACACTAATCTTAACACGTACACTAACACTAACTCAATACCACACACGTACTTTGACAATAAGACATTTCCGTATGCTCAGCTGTAACCTAAACCTTACCGGTTCACTAAACTTAACCTTACCCCTAACACTAACCATAACGCCATCCCTACCAATTACCCTAACATGTACCCTAATCCTAACCTGTAAACCCACACTAACCCCTGCCCTAACACGTACCCTGACCCTAACACTTTTCCGTAACCTCACCTGTACCCTACACCTTACCGTTAGCTAACCCTTACCCTAGCCCTAAACCTAGACCAAACCCCAACCGTACACCTTACCCTAACCCGTATGCTAATCCTAAGCCATACACTAAAACTGACACGTGTCCTAACACATACACTAACCGTAACACTTTTCTGTACCATCACCTGTACCATAAACCTGACATTTCGCTAACTCTAACCCTAGCCATAAAGCTAACCCTAACCCCAACCCTAAACCTTACCCAAACCGTACCCTAATCCTAACCAGTATACTAATACTAAGCCATGTCCTGACACGTACCCTGACCCGAACACTTTTCCGTACCCTCACCTGTACCCTACACCTTACCCAGTCGCTAACCCTAACCCTAGCTCTAGCCCTAGCCGTAAATCTAACCACAACCCTAACCCTTACCCTAACCCGAACCCTAACCCCAACCCATACACTAACATTAACCCATGCCCTAACACGTACCCTGACCCTAACACTTTTCCGTATCCTCTCCTGAACCCTAAATCTTACCGTTCGCTAACCCTAACCCTAGCCCTAAACATAACTCTCACACCAACCTCACAGCATACCATAACCCGTACACTAAACTTAACCCGTACAAAAAAACTAACCCATGCCCTCACATGTACTTTGACGGTAACACGTTTCCGTATGCTCCCGTGTACCGTAAAACTCACCCGTTTGCTAACTCTAACCCTAGCCCTAACCCTAACCATAACAACAGCCCTACACATTTCCCTAACCTGTACCCTAATCCTTACCCGTACACTAACACTAATCCATGCCCTAACACGTACCCTGACCCTAACACTTTTCTATACCCACTCCTGTACCCTAAATCTTACCATTCGCTAACCCTAACCCTATGTCTAGACCTAACCCTAAACCCAACCCTACACCTTACCCTAACCCATACCCTAATCATAACCCATACACTAACACTAACTCGTGCCCTAACACCTACCCTAACCCTACACCTACACCTACCCCTAACACTAACGCTAACACTAACCCTAATCTTTACCATTTGTTAACCATAACCCTAGCCCCAAACCTAAACCTAACTACAACCCTACTCCTTACCCTAACACGTACACTAATCTTAACACGTACACTAACACTAACTCAATACCGCACACGTACTTTGACAATAAGACATTTCCGTATGCTCAGCTGTAACCTAAACCTTACCCGTTCACTAAACTTAACCCTACCCATAACACTAACCATAACGCCAACCCTACCAATTACCCTAACCCGTACCCTAATCCTAACCTGTAAACCCACACTAACCCCTGCCCTAACACGTACCCTGACCCTAACACTTTTCCGTAACCTCACCTGTACCCTACACCTTATCGTTCGCTAACCCTAACCCTAGCCCTAAACCTAGACCAAACCCCAACTGCACACCTTACCCTAACCTGTATGCTAATCCTAAGCCATACACTAACACTGACACGTGTCGTAACACATACACTAACCCTAACATTTTTCTGTATCATTACCTGTAACCTAAATCTGACATTTCGCTAACCCTAGCCCTAGCCATAAAGCTAACCCTAAACCTAACCCTAAACCTTACCCAAACCGTACCCTAATCCTAACCTGTATACTAATACTAAGTCATGTCCTGACACGTACCCTGACCCTAACACCTTTCCGTACCGTCACCTGTACCCTAAACCTTACCCATTCGCTAACTCTAACCCTAGCCCTAATCCTAACCCCAACCCTACCCCTTACCCTAACCCGTACCCTAATCCCAACCCATACACTAACATTAACTTATGCTCGAAACCGTACCCTGACCCTAACACTTTTCCATATCCTCTCCTGTACCCTAAAGCTTACCGTTCGCTAAACCTAACCCTAGCCCTAAACATAACTCTCACACCAACCTCACAGCATACCCTAACCCATACACTAAACTTAAACCGTACAAAAAAACTAACCCATGCCCTCACATGTACTTTGACAGTAACACGTTTCCGTATGCTCCCGTGTACCGTAAACCTTACCCATTCGCTAACTCTAACCCTAGCCCTAACCCAAACCATAACACCAACCCTACACATTTCCCTAGCCTGTACCCTAATCCTTACCCATACACTAACACTAATCCATGCCCTAACACGTACCCTGACCCTAAAACTTTTCCATACCCACTGCTGTACGCTAAATCATACCATTCGCTAACCCTAAACCTATTTCTAAACCTAACCCTAACCCCAACCCTACACCTAGCCCTAGCACATACCCTAATCCGAATCCGTACACTAACACTAACCTGTGCCCTAACATGAACCCTGACCCTAACTCGTTTCCATAAGCTCACTTGTACCCTAAATGTTACCTATTCGCTAACCCTAACCCCAACCCTACACCTAAACATAACCCCAACCCTACACCTTTCCCTAACCCATACCCTAATCCTAACCCGTACACTAACACTAACCCGTGCCCTAACACGTACCCTGACCCTAACACTTTTCCGTATCCTCTCCAGTACCCTAAATCTTACCGTTCGCTAAACCTAGCCCTTTACCTAAACATAACGCTAACACCAACCTTACACCATACCCTAATCCATACACTAATCGTACCCCGTACACCAAAATTAAGCAATGCCCTCACCTGTACTTTGACACTAACACGTTTCCGTACCCTCCTGTGTACCGTAAACCTTACCTGTTCGCTAACACTAACCCTAGGTCTAAGCCTAACACTATCCACAACCCTACACAAAATCCTAACCTGTACCCTAATCCTAATCCGTACAATAACACTAACCTGTGCCCTAACACCAAGCCTGACCCTAACTCGTTTTCATATGTTTACCTGTACCATGAATATTACCTATTCGCTAACCCTAACCCTAAACCTAAACCTAACCCTAACCCCAATCCTACACCTTACCCTAATCCGTACTGTAGTCCTAACACGTACGCTAATACTAATCCATGCCCTGACACATACATGGACCATAACACTTTTCTGTAACCTCACCTGTACCCTAAACCTTTCATTTCGCCAACCCTAACCCTAGCTCTAAAGCTAAATCTAACTCCAACCCTACACCTTACCCTAAGACGAACACTAATCTTAACCAATACACTAACACTGACCCATTGCCGCAAATGTATTTTGACCCTAAAACATTTCCGTACCCTCCCCTGTAACCTAAACCTTACCCGGTCGCTAACCATAACCCTAGATCTAAATCTAACCCTAACGCCAACCCTACATCTTACCCTAACCCATACCCTAATCCTAAACCATACACTAACACTAACCAGTGCCCTGAAACGTACCCTGACCGTAACACTTTTCCATAACCTCACCTGCACGCTAAACCTAATCATTAGGTAACCCTAACTGTAGACTTAAACCTAACCCTAACACCAACCCTACACCCTATTCTAACCCGTAACCTATGTTTAACCCCTACACTAACACTAACCCATGCCCTCACACGTACTTTGACACTAAGATGTCTCCATACACTCACATGTACCATAAGCTTTAACCGTTCACTAAACCTATCCCTAACCCTAACGACAACCCTAACCATTACCCTAACCCATACCCTAATCCTAACCATACATTAACACTAACACGTTTCCTAACACGTAACCTGACCCAAAAAATTTTCCGCACACTCAACTGTACCCTAAAACTTACCCGTTCACTAACCCTAAGCCTAGCCCTAAACCTAACACTAACCCCAACCCCACACCTTACCCTAAACTGTACGCTAATCCTGACACGTACACTAACACTAAGAGGTGTCCTAACACATACCATGACTCTAAATGTTTTCCGTACCCTCACCTGTACCCTAAACCTTACTGCTTCACTAACCGTAAACCTAGCCCTAAACATAACGCTAACACCAACCCTACAACATACCCTAACCCGTACACTAATCTTGACCCGTACACCAAAATTATGGAATGCCATCACCTGTACTTTGACAATAACACGTTTCTCTACACTCATGTACCATAAAAGTTACCTCTTCGCTAACTCTAACCCTAGCCCTAAACTTAACCCTAACGCCAACCCTACACATTACCCTAACCCGTACCCTAATCCTAACCCATACACTAACACTGCACGTGCCCTAACAGGTAACCTGACCGTAACAGTTTTCTGTACACTCACCTGTACCCTAAACCATACCGTTTGCTATCCTTAACCTTAGACCTAAACGTAAACCTAACCCCATCCCTAAACCTTACCCTAACTCGTACCCAAATCTAACCAGTACACTAACACTAATCCGTGCCTTAACACTTACCCTGACCCTAACACTTTTCCATACCCACACCTGAACACTAAACATTACCATTCACTAAACCTAACCCTAGTTCTAAACCTAACCCTAAACCCAACCCCAACCCTACACCTAACCCTAACATGTGCCCTAATCCTAATCCTTAAACTAACACTAACCTGTGCCCTAACACGAACCCTGACACTAACACGTTTCCATACGTTCACCTGTACTCTAATGTTACCTATTCGCTAACCCTAACACTAGCCCTAAACCTAAACCTAACCCCAACCCTACACCTTACCCTAACCCATACCCTAATCATAACCCATACACTAACACTAACTCGTGCCCTAACACCTACCCTAATCCTAAACCTACCACTACCCCTAACACTAACGCTAACACTAACCCTAAACTTTACCATTTCTTAACCATAACCCTAGCCCCAAACCTAAACCTAAATACAACCCTACTCCTTACCCTAACACGTACACTAATCTTAACACATACACTAACACTAACTCAATACCACACACGTACTTTGACAATAAGACATTTCCATATGCTCAGCTGTAACCTAAACCTTACCCATTCACTAAACTTAACCTTACCCCTAACACTAACCATAACGCCATCCCTACCAATTACCCTAACCCGAACCCTAATCCTAAGCTGTAAACCCACACTAACCCCTGCCCTACCACGTACCCTGACCCTAACACTTTTCCGTAACCTCACCTGTACCCTACACCTTACCGTTAGCTAACCCTAACCCTAGCCCTAAACCTAGACCAAACCCCAACCGTACACCTTACCCTAACCCCTATGCTAATCCTAAGCAATACACTAAAACTGACACGTGTCCTAACACATACACTAACCGTAACACTTTTCTGTACCATCACCTGTACCATAAACCTGACATTTCGCTAACTCTAACCCTAGCCATAAAGCTAACCCTAACCCCAACCCTAAACCTTACCCAAACCGTACCCTAATCCTAACCAGTATACTAATACTAAGCCATGTCCTGACACGTACACTGACCCTAACACTTTTCCGTACCCTCACCTGTACCCTACACCTTACCCAGTCGCTAACCCTAACCCTAGCTCTAGCCCTAGCCGTAAATCTAACCACAACCCTAACCCTTACCCTAACCCGAACCCTAATCCCAACCCATACACTAACATTAACCCATTCCCTAACACGTACCCTGAACCTAACACTTTTCCGTATCCTCTCCTGTACCCTAAATCTTACCGTTCGCTAACCCTAACCCTAGCCCTAAACATAACTCTCACACCAATCTCACAGCATACCATAACCCGTTCACTAAACTTAACCCGTACAAAAAATTAACCCATGCCCTCACATATACTTTGACGGTAACACGTTTCCGTATGCTCCCGTGTACCGTAAAACTCACCCGTTTGCTAACTCTAACCCTAGCCCTAACCCTAACCATAACAACAGCTCTACCCATTTCCCTAACCTGTACCCTAATCCTTACCCGTACACTAACACTAATCCATGCCCTAACACGTACCCTGACCCTAACACTTTTCTATACCCACTCCTGTACCCTAAATCTTACCATTCGCTAACCCTAACCCTATGTCTAGACCTAACCCTAACCCCAACCCTACACCTAACCCTAACACGTACCCTAATCCGAATCCGTACACTAACAGTAACCTGTGCCCTAACATGAACCCTGACCCTAACTCGTTTCCATAAGCTCCCCTGTACCCTAAATGTTACCTATTTGCTAACCCTAACCCCAACCCTACACCTAAACATAACCCCAACCTTACCCATTTCCCTAACCTGTACCCTAATCCTTACCCGTACACTAACACTAATCCATGCCCTAACACGTACACTGACCCTAACACTTTTCTATACCCACTCCTGTACCCTAAATCTTACCATTCGCTAAGCCTAACCCTATGTCTAAACCTAACCCTAACCCCAACCCTACACCTAACCCTAACACGTACCCTAATCCGAATCCGTACACTAACAGTAACCTGTGCCCTAACATGAACCCTGACCCTAACTCGTTTCCATAAGCTCACCTGTACCCTAAATGTTACCTATTTGCTAACCCTAACTCCAACCCTACACCTAAACATAACTCCAACCCTACACCTTTCCCTAACCCATACCCTAATCCTAACCCGTACAATAACACTAACCCATGCCCTAACACGTACCCTGACCCTAACACTTTTCTATACCCACTCCTGTACCCTAAATCTTACCATTCGCTAACCCTAACCTATGTCTATACCTAACCCTAACCCCAACCCTACACCTAACCCTAACACGTACCCTAATCCGAATCAGTACACTAACACTAACCTGTGCCCTAACATGAACCCTGACCCTAACTCGTTTCCATAAGCTCACCTGTACCCTAAATGTTACCTATTTGCTAACCCTAACCCCAACCCTACAGCTAAACATAACCCCAACCCTACAACTTTCCCTAACCCATACCCTAATCCGAACCCATACACTAACACTAACCCGTGCCCTAACACGTACCCTGACCCTAACACTTTTCCGTATCCTCTCCAGTACCCTAAAACTTACCGTTCGCTAAACCTAGCCCTTTCCCTAAACATAACGCTAACACCAACCTTACACCATACCCTAACCCATACACTAATCTTACCCTGTACACCAAAATTAAGCAATGCCCTCACATGTACTTGGACACTAACAGGTTTCCGTACCCTCCTGGGTACCATAAACCTTACCTGTTCGCTAACACTATCCCTAGGTCTAAGCCTAACACTATCCAAAACCCTACACATAATCCTAAACCATACCCTAATCCTAATCCGTACAATAACACTAACGTGTGCCCTAACACCAAGCCTGACCCTAACTCGTTTCCATATGCTTACCTGTACCCTGAATATTACCTATTCGCTAACCCTAACCCTAACCCTAAACCAAACCCTAACCCCAATCCTACACCTTACCCTAATCCGTACTGTAATCCTAACCCGTACCCTAATACTAATCCGTGCCCTGACACATACATGGACCATAACACTTTTCTGTAACCTCACCTGTACCCTAAACCTTACATTTCGCCAACCCTTACGCTAGCCCTAAAGCAAAATCTTACTCCAACCCTACCCCTTACCCTAACACGTACATTAATCTTAACCCGTACACTAACAGTGACCCATTGCCGCAAATGTATTTTGACCCTAAAACATTTCCGTACCCTCCCCTGTAACCTAAACCTTACCCGGTTGCTAACCATAACCCTAGATCTAAATCTAACCCTAAAGCCAACCCTACATCTTTCCCTAACCCATACCCTAATCCTAAACCGTACACTAACACTAACCAGTGCCCTGAAACGTACCCTGACCGTAACACTTTTCCATACCCTCACCTGCACGCTAAACCTAATCATTAGGTAACCCTAACTGTAGACTTAAACCTAACCCTAACACCAACCCTACACCCTATTCTAACCCTTACACTATATTTAACCCCTACACTAACACTAACCCATGCCCTCACACGTACTTTGACACTAAAATGTCTCCATACACTCACATGTACCATAAGCTTTAACCGTTCACTAAACCTATCCCTAACCCTAACGCCAACCCTAACCATTACCCTAACCCATACCCTAATCCTAACCATACATTAACACTAACACGTTTCCTAACACATAACCTGACCCAAACACTTTTCCGTACACTCAACTGTACCCTAAAACTTACCCGTTCACTAACCCTAAGCCTAGCCCTAAACCTAACACTAACCCCAACCCCACACCTTACCCTAAACTGTACGCTAATCCTGACACGTACACTAACACTAAGAGGTGTCCTAACACATACCATGACTCTAAATGTTTTCCGTACCCTCACCTGTACCCTAAACCTTACTGCTTCACTAACCGTAAACCTAGCCTTAAACATAACGCTAACACCAACCCTACACCATACCCTAACCCGTACACTAATCTTGACCCGTACACCAAAATTATGGAATGCCATCACCTGTACTTTGACAATAACACATTTCTCTACACTCATGTACCATAAAAGTTACCTCTTCGCTAACTCTAACCCTAGCCCTAAACTTAACCCTAACGCCAACCCTACACATTACCCTAACCCGTACCCTAATCCTAACCCATACACTAACACTACACGTGCCCTAACAGGTACCCTGACCGTAACAGTTTTCCGTACACTCACCTGTACCCTAAACCATACCGTTTGCTATCCTTAACCTTAGACCTAAACGTAAACCTAAGCACATCCCTAAACCTTACCCTAACTCGTACCCAAATCTAACCAGTACACTAACACTAAACCGTGCCTTAACACTTACACTGACCCTAACACTTTTCCATACCCACACCTGAACCCTAAACCTTACCATTCACTAACCCTAACCCTAGGTCTAAACCTAAACCTAAACACAACCCCAACCCTACACCTAACCCTAACATGTGCCTTAATCCTAATCCTTAAACTAACACTAACCTGTGCCCTAACACGAACCGTGACACTAACACGTTTCCATACGTTCACCTGTACTCTAATGTTACCTATTCGCTAACCCTAACACTAGCCCTAAACCTAAACCTAACTCCAACCCTACACCTTACCCTAAGCCATACCCTAATCATAACCCATACACTAACACTAACTCGTGCCCTAACACCTACCCTAACCCTACACCTACACCTACCCCTAACACTAACGCTAACACTAACCCTAATCTTTACCATTTGTTAACCATAACCCTAGCCCCAAACCTAAACCTAACTACAACCCTACTCCTTACCCTAACACGTACACTAATCTTAACACGTACACTAACACTAACTCAATACCGCACACGTACTTTGACAATAAGACATTTCCGTATGCTCAGCTGTAACCTAAACCTTACCCGTTCACTAAACTTAACCCTACCCATAACACTAACCATAACGCCAACCCTACCAATTCCCCTAACCCGTATCCTAATCCTAACCTGTAAACCCACACTAACCCCTGCCCTAACACGTACCCTGACCCTAACACTTTTCCGTAACCTCACCTGTACCCTACACCTTACCGTTCGCTAACCCTAACCCTAGCCCTAAACCTAGACCAAACCCCAACTGTACACCTTACCCTAAACTGTATGCTAATCCTAAGCCATACACTAACTCTGACACGTGTCCTAACACATACACTAACCCTAACATTTTTCTGTATCATTACCTGTACCCTAAACCTGACATTTCGCTAACCCTAGCCCTAGCCATAAAGCTAACCATAAACCCAAACCTAAACCTTACCCAAACCGTACCCTAATCCTAACCAGTATACTAATACTAAGTCATGTCCTGACACGTACCCTGCCCCTAACACCATTCCGTACCGTCACCTGTACCCTAAACCTTACCCATTCGCTAACTCTAACCCTAGCCCTAATCCTAACCCCAACCCTACCCCTTACCCTAATCCGTACCCTAATCCCAACCCATACACTAACATTAACTTATGCCCGAAACCGTACCCTGACCCTAACACTTTTCCATATCCTCTCCTGTACCCTAAATCTTACCGTTCGCTAACCCTAACCCTAGCCCTAAACATAACTCTCACACCAACCTCACAGCATACCCTAACCCATACACTAAACTTAACCCGTACAAAAAAACTAACCCATGCCCTCACATGTACTTTGACAGTAACACGTTTCGGTATGCTCCCGTGTACCGTAAACCTTACCCATTCGCTAACTCTAACCCTAGCCCTAACCCAAACCATAACACCAACCCTACCCATTTCCCTAACCTGTACCCTAATCCTTACCCATACACTAACACTAATCCATGCCCTAACACGTACCCTGACCCTAACACTTTTCCATACCCACTGCTGTACGCTAAATCATACCATTCGCTAACCCTAAACATATTTCTAAACCTAACCCTAACCCCAACCCTACACCTAGCCCTAGCACGTACCCTAATCCGAATCCGTACACTAACACTAACCTGTGCCCTAACATGAACCCTGACCCTAACTCGTTTCCATAAGCTCACTTGTACCCTAAATGTTACCTATTCGCTAACCCTAACCCCAACCCTACACCTAAACATAACCCCAACCCTACACCTTTCCCTAACCCATACCCTAATCCTAACCCGTACACTAACACTAACCCGTGCCCTAACACGTACCCTGACCCTAACACTTTTCCGTATCCCCTCCAGTACCCTAAATCTTACTGTTCGCTAAACCTAGCCCTTTACCTAAACATAACGCTAACACCAACCTTACACCATACCCTAACCCATACACTAATCGTACACCGTACACCAAAATTAAGCAATGCCCTCACCTGTACTTTGACACTAACACGTTTCCGTAACCTCCTGTGTACCGTAAACCTTACCTGTTCGCTAACACTAACCCTAGGTCTAAGCCTAACACTATCCACAACCCTACACAAAATCCTAACCTGTACCCTAATCCTAATCCGTACAATAACACTAACCTGTGCCCTAACACCAAGCCTGACCCTAACTCGTTTTCATATGTTTACCTGTACCATGAATATTACCTATTCGCTAACCCTAACCCTAAACCTAAACCTAACCCTAACCCCAATCCTACACCTTACCCTAATCCGTACTGTAGTCCTAACACGTACGCTAATACTAATCCGTGCCCTGACACATACATGGACCATAACACTTTTCTGTAACCTCACCTGTACCCTAAACCTTTCATTTCGCCAACCCTAACCCTAGCTCTAAAGCTAAATCTAACTCCAACCCTACACCTTACCCTAACACGAACACTAATCTTAACCTATACACTAACACTGACCCATTGCCGCAAATGTATTTTGACCCTAAAACATTTCCGTACCCTCCCTTGTAACCTAAACCTTACCCGGTCGCTAACCATAACCCTAGATCTAAATCTAACCCTAACGCCAACCCTACATCTTACCCTAACCCATACCCTAATCCTAAACCATACACTAACACTAACCAGTGCCCTGAAACGTACCCTGACCGTAACACTTTTCCATACCCTCACCTGCACGCTAAACCTAATCGTTAGGTAACCCTAACTGTAGACTTAAACCTAACCCTAACACCAACCCTACACCCTATTCTAACCCGTAACCTATGTTTAACCCCTACACTAACACTAACCCATGCCCTCACACGTATTTTGACACTAAGATGTCTCCATACACTCACATGTACCATAAGCTTTAACCGTTCACTAAACCTATCCCTAACCCTAACGCCAACCCTAACCATTACCCTAACCCATACCTTAATCCTAACCATACATTAACACTAACACGTTTCCTAACACGTAACCTGACCCAAAAAATTTTCCGCACACTCAACTGTACCCTAAAACTTACCCGTTCACTAACCCTAAGCCTAGCCCTAAACCTAACACTAACCCCAACCCCACACCTTACCCTAAACTCTACGCTAATCCTGACACGTACACTAACACTAAGAGGTGTCCTAACACATACCATGACTCTAAATGTTTTCCGTACCCTCACCTGTACCCTAAACCTTACTGCTTCACTAACCGTAAACCTAGCCCTAAACATAACGCTAACACCAACCCTACACCATACCCTAACCCGTACACTAATCTTGACCCGTACACCAAAATTATGGAATGCCATCACCTGTACTTTGACAATAACACGTTTCTCTACACTCATGTACCATAAAAGTTACCTCTTCGCTAACTCTAACCCTAGCCCTAAACTTAACCCTAACGCCAACCCTACACATTACCCTAACCCGTACCCTAATCCTAACCCATACACTAACACTACACGTGCCCTAACAGGTACGCTGACCGTAACAGTTTTCTGTACACTCACCTGTACCCTAAACCATACCGTTTGCTATCCTTAACCTTAGACCTAAACGTAAACCTAACCCCATCCCTAAACCTTACCCTAACTCGTACCCAAATCTAACCAGTACACTAACACTAATCCGTGCCTTAACACTTACCCTGACCCTAACACTTTTCCATACCCACACCTGAACACTAAACATTACCATTCACTAACCCTAACCCTAGGTCTAAACCTAACCCTAAACCCAACCCCAACCCTACACCTAACCCTAACATGTGCCCTAATCCTAATCCTTAAACTAACACTAACCTGTGCCCTAACACGAACCCTGACACTAACACGTTTCCATACGTTCACCTGTACTCTAATGTTACCTATTCGCTAACCCTAACACTAGCCCTAAACCAAAACCTAACCCCAACCCTACACCTTACACTAACCCATACCCTAATCATAACCCATACACTAACACTAACTCGTGCCCTAACACCTACCCTAATCCTAAACCTACCACTACCCCTAACACTAACGCTAACACTAACCCTAAACTTTACCATTTGTTAACCATAACCCTAGCCCCAATCCTAAACCTAACTACAACCCTACTCCTTACCCTAACACGTACACTAATCTTAACACGTACACTAACACTAACTCAATACCACACACGTACTTTGACAATAAGACATTTCCATATGCTCAGCTGTAACCTAAACCTTACCCGTTCACTAAACTTAACCTTACCCCTAACACTAACCATAACGCCATCCCTACCAATTACCCTAACCCGAACCCTAATCCTAACCTGTAAACCCACACTAACCCCTGCCCTAACACGTACCCTGACCCTAACACTTTTCCGTAACCTCACCTGTACCCTACACCTTACCGTTAGCTAACCCTAACCCTAGCCCTAAACCTAGACCAAACCCCAACCGTACACCTTACCCTAACCCCTATGCTAATCCTAAGCCATAACTAAAACTGACACTTGTCCTAACACATACACTAACCGTAACACTTTTCTGTACCATCACCTGTACCATAAACCTGACATTTCGCTAACTCTAACCCTAGCCATAAAGCTAACCCTAACCCCAACCCTAAACCTTACCCAAACCGTACCCTAATCCTAACCAGTATACTAATACTAAGCCATGTCCTGACACGTACACTGACCCTAACACTTTTCCGTACCCTCACCTGTACCCTACACCTTACCCAGTCGCTAACCCTAACCCTAGCTCTAGCCCTAGCCGTAAATCTAACCACAACCCTAACCCTTACCCTAACCCGAACCCTAATCCCAATCCATACACTAACATTAACCCATGCCCTAACACGTACCCTGACCCTAACACTTTTCCGTATCCTCTCCTGTACCCTAAATCTTACCGTTCGCTAACCCTAACCCTAGCCCTAAACATAACTCTCACACCAATCTCACAGCATACCATAACCTGTTCACTAAACTTAACCCATACAAATAAATTAACCCATGCCTTCACATATACTTTGACGGTAACACGTTTCCGTATGCTCCCGTGTACCGTAAAACTCACCCGTTTGCTAACTCTAACCCTAGCCCTAACCCTAACCATAACAACAGCCCTACCCATTTCCCTAACCTGTACCCTAATCCTTACCCGTACACTAACACTAATCCATGCCCTAACACGTACCCTGACCCTAACACTTTTCTATACCCACTCCTGTACCCTAAATCTTACCATTCGCTAACCCTAACCCTATGTCTAGACCTAACCCTAACCCCAACCCTACACCTAACCCTAACACGTACCCTAATCCGAATCCGTACACTAACAGTAACCTGTGCCCTAACATGAACCCTGACCCTAACTCGTTTCCATAAGCTCACCTGTACCCTAAATGTTACCTATTTGCTAACCCTAAACCCAACCCTACACCTAAACATAACCCCAACCTTACCCATTTCCCTAACCTGTACCCTAATCCTTACCCGTACACTAACACTAATCCATGCCCTAACACGTACCCTGACCCTAACACTTTTCTATACCCACTCCTGTACCCTAAATCTTACCATTCGCTAAGCCTAACCCTATGTCTAAACCTAACCCTAACCCCAACCCTACACCTAACCCTAACACGTACCCTAATCCGAATCAGTACACTAAGAGTAACCTGTGCCCTAACATGAACCCTGACCCTAACTCGTTTCCATAAGCTCTTTTGTACCCTAAATGTTACCTATTTGCTAACCCTAACTCCAACCCTACACCTAAACATAACTCCAACCCTACACCTTTCCCTAACCCATACCCTAATCCTAACCCGTACACTAACACTAACCCATGCCCTAACACGTACCCTGACCCTAACACTTTTCTATACCCACTCCTGTACCCTAAATCTTACCATTTGCTAACCCTAACCTATGTCTATACCTAACGCTAACCCCAACCCTACACCTAACCCTAACACGTACCCTAATCCGAATCAGTACACTAACACTAACCTGTGCCCTAACATGAACCCTGACCCTAACTCGTTTCCATAAGCTCACCTGTACCCTAAATGTTACCTATTTGCTAACCCTAACCCCAACCCTACAGCTAAACATAACCCCAACCCTACAACTTTCCCTAACCCATACCCTAATCCGAACCCATACACTAACACTAACCCGTGCCCTAACACGTACCCTGACCCTAACACTTTTCCGTATCCTCTCCAGTACCCTAAAACTTACCGTTCGCTAAACCTAGCCCTTTCCCTAAACATAACGCTAACACCAACCTTACACCATACCCTAACCCATACACTAATCTTACCCTGTACACCAAAATTAAGCAATGCCCTCACATGTACTTGGACACTAACAGGTTTCCGTACCCTCCTGGGTACCATAAACCTTACCTGTTCGCTAACACTATCCCTAGGTCTAAGCCTAACACTATCCAAAACCCTACACATAATCCTAAACCATACCCTAATCCTAATCCGTACAATAACACTAACGTGTGCCCTAACACCAAGCCTGACCGTAACTCGTTTCCATATGCTTACCTGTACCCTGAATATTACCTATTCGCTAACCCTAACCCTAACCCTAAACCAAACCCTAACCCCAATCCTACACCTTACCCTAATCCGTACTGTAATCCTAACCCGTACCCTAATACTAATCCGTGCCCTGACATATACATGGACCATAACACTTTTCTGTAACCTCACCTGTACCCTAAACCTTACATTTCGCCAACCCTAACGCTAGCCCTAAAGCAAAATCTTACTCCAACCCTACCCCTTACCCTAACACGTACACTAATCTTAACCCGTACACTAACAGTGACCCATTGCCGCAAATGTATTTTGACCCTAAAACATTTCCGTACCCTCCCCTGTAACCTAAACCTTACCCGGTTGCTAACCATAACCCTAGATCTAAATCTAACCCTAACGCAAACCCTACATCTTTCCCTAACCCATACCCTAATCCTAAACCGTACACTAACACTAACCAGTGCCCTGAAACGTACCCTGACCGTAACACTTTTCCATACCCTCACCTGCACGCTAAACCTAATCATTAGGTAACCCTAACTGTAGACTTAAACCTAACCCTAACACCAACCCTACACCCTATTCTAACCCTTACACTATATTTAACCCCTACACTAACACTAACCCATGCCCTCACACGTACTTTGACACTAAAATGTCTCCATACACTCACATGTACCATAAGCTTTAACCGTTCACTAAACCTATCCCTAACCCTAACGCCAACCCTAACCATTACCCTAACCCATACCCTAATCCTAACCATACATTAACACTAACACGTTTCCTAACACATAACCTGACCCAAACACTTTTCCGCACACTCAACTGTACCCTAAAACTTACCCGTTCACTAACCCTAAGCCTAGCCCTAAACCTAACACTAACCCCAACCACACACCTTACCCTAAACTGTACGCTAATCCTGACACGTACACTAACACTAAGAGGTGTCCTAACACATACCCTGACTCTAAATGTTTTCCGTACCCTCACCTGTACCCTAAACCTTACTGCTTCACTAACTGTAAACCTAGCCCTAAACATAACGCTAACACCAACCCTACACCATACCCTAACCCGTACACTAATCTTGACCCGTACACCAAAATTATGGAATGCCATCACCTGTACTTTGACAATAACACGTTTCTCTACACTCATGTACCACAAAAGTTACCTCTTCGCTAACTCTAACCCTAGCCCTAAACTTAACCCTAACGCCAACCCTACACATTACCCTAACCCGTACCCTAATCCTAACCCATACACTAACACTACACGTGCCCTAACAGGTACCCTGACCGTAACAGTTTTCCGTACACTCACCTGTACCCTAAACCATACCGTTTGCTATCCTTAACCTTAGACCTAAACGTAAACCTAAGCCCATCCCTAAACCTTACCCTAACTCGTACCCAAATCTAACCAGTACACTAACACTAATCCGTTCCTTAACACTTACACTGACCCTAACACTTTTCCATACCCACACCTGAACCATAAACCTTACCATTCACTAACCCTAACCCTAGGTCTAAACCTAAACCTAAACACAACTCCAACCCTACACCTAACCCTAACATGTGCCCTATTCCTAATCCTTAAACTAACACTAACCTGTGCCCTAACACGAACCCTGACACTAACACGTTTCCATACGTTCACCTGTACTCTAATGTTACCTATTCGCTAACCCTAACACTAGCCCTAAACCTAAACCTAACTCCAACCCTATACCTTACCCTAACTCATACCCTAATCATAACCCATACACTAACACTAACTCGTGCCCTAACACCTACCCTAACCCTACACCTACACCTACCCCTAACACTAACGCTAACACTAACCCTAAACTTTACCATTTGTTAACCATAACCCTAGCCCCAAACCTAAACCTAACTACAACACTACTCCTTACCCTAACACGTACACTAATCTTAACACGTACACTAACACTAACTCAATACCGCACATGTACTTTGACAATAAGACATTTCCGTGTGCTCAGCTGTAACCTAAACCTTACCCGTTCACTAAACTTAACCCTAACCTTAACACTAACCATAACGCCAACCCTACCAATTACCCTAACCCGTACCCTAATCCTAACCTGTAAACCCACACTAACCCCTGCCCTAACACGTACCCTGACCCTAACACTTTTCCGTAACCTCACCTGTACCCTACACCTTACCGTTCGCTAACCCTAACCCTAGCCCTAAACCTAGACCAAACCCCAACTGTACACCTTACCCTAAACTGTATGCTAATGCTAAGCCATACACTAACTCTGACACGTGTCCTAACACATACACTAACCCTAACATTTTTCTGTATCATTACCTGCACCCTAAACCTGACATTTCGCTAACCCTAGCCCTAGCCATAAAGCTAACCATAAACCCAACCCTAAACCTTACCCAAACCGTACCCTAATCCTAACCAGTATACTAATACTAAGTCATGTCCTGACACGTACCCTGCCCCTAACACCATTCCGTACCGTCACCTGTACCCTAAACCTTACCCATTCGCTAACTCTAACCCTAGCCCTAATCCTAACCCCAACCCTACCCCTTACCCTAATCCGTACCCTAATCCCAACCCATACACTAACATTAACTTATGCCCGAAACCGTACCCTGACCCTAACACTTTTCCATATCCTCTCCTGTACCCTAAATCTTACCGTTCGCTAACCCTAACCCTAGCCCTAAACATAACTCTCACACCAACCTCACAGCATACCCTAACCCATACACTAAACTTAACCCGTACAAAAAAACTAACCCATGCCCTCACATGTACTTTGACAGTAACACGTTTCCGTACCCTCCTGTGTACCGTAAACCTTACCTGTTCGCTAACACTAACCCTAGGTCTAAGCCTAACACTATCCACAACCCTACACAAAATCCTAACCTGTACCCTAATCCTAATCCGTACAATAACACTAACCTGTGCCCTAACACCAAGCCTGACCCTAACTCGTTTTCATATGTTTACCTGTACCATGAATATTACCTATTCGCTAACCCTAACCCTAAACCTAAACCTAACCCTAACCCCAATCCTACACCTTACCCTAATCCGTACTGTAGTCCTAACACGTACGCTAATACTAATCCGTGCCCTGACACATACATGGACCATAACACTTTTCTGTAACCTCACCTGTACCCTAAACCTTTCATTTCGCCAACCCTAACCCTAGCTCTAAAGCTAAATCTAACTCCAACCCTACACCTTACCCTAACACGAACACTAATCTTAACCTATACACTAACACTGACCCATTGCCGCAAATGTATTTTGACCCTAAAACATTTCCGTACCCTCCCTTGTAACCTAAACCTTACCCGGTCGCTAACCATAACCCTAGATCTAAATCTAACCCTAACGCCAACCCTACATCTTACCCTAACCCATACCCTAATCCTAAACCATACACTAACACTAACCAGTGCCCTGAAACGTACCCTGACCGTAACACTTTTCCATACCCTCACCTGCACGCTAAACCTAATCGTTAGGTAACCCTAACTGTAGACTTAAACCTAACCCTAACACCAACCCTACACCCTATTCTAACCCGTAACCTATGTTTAACCCCTACACTAACACTAACCCATGCCCTCACACGTATTTTGACACTAAGATGTCTCCATACACTCACATGTACCATAAGCTTTAACCGTTCACTAAACCTATCCCTAACCCTAACGCCAACCCTAACCATTACCCTAACGCATACCCTAATCCTAACCATACATTAACACTAACACGTTTCCTAACACGTAACCTGACCCAAAAAATTTTCCGCACACTCAACTGTACCCTAAAACTTACCCGTTCACTAACCCTAAGCCTAGCCCTAAACCTAACACTAACCCCAACCCCACACCTTACCCTAAACTGTACGCTAATCCTGACACGTACACTAACACTAAGAGGTGTCCTAACACATACCATGACTCTAAATGTTTTCCGTACCCTCACCTGTACCCTAAACCTTACTGCTTCACTAACCGTAAACCTAGCCCTAAACATAACGCTAACACCAACCCTACACCATACCCTAACCCGTACACTAATCTTGACCCGTACACCAAAATTATGGAATGCCATCACCTGTACTTTGACAATAACACGTTTCTCTACACTCATGTACCATAAAAGTTACCTCTTCGCTAACTCTAACCCTAGCCCTAAACTTAACCCTAACGCCAACCCTACACATTACCCTAACCCGTACCCTAATCCTAACCCATACACTAACACTACACGTGCCCTAACAGGTACCCTGAGCGTAACAGTTTTCTGTACACTCACCTGTACCCTAAACCATACCGTTTGCTATCCTTAACCTTAGACCTAAACGTAAACCTAACCCCATCCCTAAACCTTACCCTAACTCGTACCCAAATCTAACCAGTACACTAACACTAATCCGTGCCTTAACACTTACCCTGACCCTAACACTTTTCCATACCCACACCTGAACACTAAACATTACCATTCACTAACCCTAACCCTAGGTCTAAACCTAACCCTAAACCCAACCCCAACCCTACACCTAACCCTAACATGTGCCCTAATCCTAATCCTTAAACTAACACTAACCTGTGCCCTAACACGAACCCTGACACTAACACGTTTCCATACGTTCACCTGTACTCTAATGTTACCTATTCGCTAACCCTAACACTAGCCCTAAACCAAAACCTAACCCCAACCCTACACCTTACACTAACCCATACCCTAATCATAACCCATACACTAACACTAACTCGTGCCCTAACACCTACCCTAATCCTAAACCTACCACTACCCCTAACACTAACGCTAACACTAACCCTAAACTTTACCATTTGTTAACCATAACCCTAGCCCCAATCCTAAACCTAACTACAACCCTACTCCTTACCCTAACACGTACACTAATCTTAACACGTACACTAACACTAACTCAATACCACACACGTACTTTGACAATAAGACATTTCCATATGCTCAGCTGTAACCTAAACCTTACCCATTCACTAAACTTAACCTTACCCCTTACACTAACCATAACGCCATCCCTACCAATTACCCTAACCCGAACCCTAATCCTAACCTGTAAACCCACACTAACCCCTGCCCTAACACGTACCCTGACCCTAACACTTTTCCGTAACCTCACCTGTACCCTACACCTTACCGTTAGCTAACCCTAACCCTAGCCCTAAACCTAGACCAAACCCCAACCGTACACCTTACCCTAAACCCTATGCTAATCCTAAGCCATAACTAAAACTGACACGTGTCCTAACACATACACTAACCATAACACTTTTCTGTACCATCACCTGTACCATAAACCTGACATTTCGCTAACTCTAACCCTAGCCATAAAGCTAACCCTAACCCCAACCCTAAACCTTACCCAAACCGTACCCTAATCCTAACCAGTATACTAATACTAAGCCATGTCCTGACACGTACACTGACCCTAACACTTTTCCGTACCCTCACCTGTACCCTACACCTTACCCAGTCGCTAACCCTAACCCTAGCTCTAGCCCTAGCCGTAAATCTAACCACAACCCTAACCCTTACCCTAACCCGAACCCTAATCCCAACCCATACACTAACATTAACCCATGCCCTAACACGTACCCTGACCCTAACACTTTTCCGTATCCTCTCCTGTACCCTAAATCTTACCGTTCGCTAACCCTAACCATAGCCCTAAACATAACTCTCACACCAATCTCACAGCATACCATAACCTGTTCACTAAACTTAACCCATACAAATAAATTAACCCATGCCTTCACATATACTTTGACGGTAACACGTTTCCGTATGCTCCCGTGTACCGTAAAACTCACCCGTTTGCTAACTCTAACCCTAGCCCTAACCCTAACCATAACAACAGCCCTACCCATTTCCCTAACCTGTACCCTAATCCTTACCCGTACACTAACACTAATCCATGCCCTAACACGTACCCTGACCCTAACACTTTTCTATACCCACTCCTGTACCCTAAATCTTACCATTCGCTAACCCTAACCCTATGTCTAGACCTAACCCTAACCCCAACCCTACACCTAACCCTAACACGTACCCTAATCCGAATCCGTACACTAACAGTAACCTGTGCCCTAACATGAACCCTGACCCTAACTCGTTTCCATAAGCTCACCTGTACCCTAAATGTTACCTATTTGCTAACCCTAAACCCAACCCTACACCTAAACATAACCCCAACCTTACCCATTTCCCTAACCTGTACCCTAATCCTTACCCGTACACTAACACTAATCCATGCCCTAACACGTACCCTGACCCTAACACTTTTCTATACCCACTCCTGTACCCTAAATCTTACCATTCGCTAAGCCTAACCCTATGTCTAAACCTAACCCTAACCCCAACCCTACACCTAACCCTAACACGTACCCTAATCCGAATCAGTACACTAAGAGTAACCTGTGCCCTAACATGAACCCTGACCCTAACTCGTTTCCATAAGCTCATTTGTACCCTAAATGTTACCTATTTGCTAACCCTAACTCCAACCCTACACCTAAACATAACTCCAACCCTACACCTTTCCCTAACCCATACCCTAATCCTAACCCGTACACTAACACTAACCCATGCCCTAACACGTACCCTGACCCTAACACTTTTCTATACCCACTCCTGTACCCTAAATCTTACCATTCGCTAACCCTAACCTATGTCTATACCTAACCCTAACCCCAACCCTACACCTAACCCTAACACGTACCCTAATCCGAATCAGTACACTAACACTAACCTGTGCCCTAACATGAACCCTGACCCTAACTCGTTTCCATAAGCTCACCTGTACCCTAAATGTTACCTATTTGCTAACCCTAACCCCAACCCTACAGCTAAACATAACCCCAACCCTACAACTTTCCCTAACCCATACCCTAATCCGAACCCATACACTAACACTAACCCGTGCCCTAACACGTACCCTGACCCTAACACTTTTCCGTATCCTCTCCAGTACCCTAAAACTTACCGTTCGCTAAACCTAGCCCTTTCCCTAAACATAACGCTAACACCAACCTTACACCATACCCTAACCCATACACTAATCTTACCCTGTACACCAAAATTAAGCAATGCCCTCACATGTACTTGGACACTAACAGGTTTCCGTACCCTCCTGGGTACCATAAACCTTACCTGTTCGCTAACACTATCCCTAGGTCTAAGCCTAACACTATCCAAAACCCTACACATAATCCTAAACCATACCCTAATCCTAATCCGTACAATAACACTAACGTGTGCCCTAACACCAAGCCTGACCCTAACTCGTTTCCATATGCTTACCTGTACCCTGAATATTACCTATTCGCTAACCCTAACCCTAACCCTAAACCAAACCCTAACCCCAATCCTACACCTTACCCTAATCCGTACTGTAATCCTAACCCGTACCCTAATACTAATCCGTGCCCTGACACATACATGGACCATAACACTTTTCTGTAACCTCACCTGTACCCTAAACCTTACATTTCGCCAACCCTAACGCTAGCCCTAAAGCAAAATCTTACTCCAACCCTACCCCTTACCCTAACACGTACACTAATCTTAACCCGTACACTAACAGTGACCCATTGCCGCAAATGTATTTTGACCCTAAAACATTTCCGTACCCTCCCCTGTAACCTAAACCTTACCCGGTTGCTAACCATAACCCTAGATCTAAATCTAACCCTAACGCCAACCCTACATCTTTCCCTAACCCATACCCTAATCCTAAACCGTACACTAACACTAACCAGTGCCCTGAAACGTACCCTGACCGTAACACTTTTCCATACCCTCACCTGCACGCTAAACCTAATCATTAGGTAACCCTAACTGTAGACTTAAACCTAACCCTAACACCAACCCTACACCCTATTCTAACCCTTACACTATATTTAACCCCTACACTAACACTAACCCATGCCCTCACACGTACTTTGACACTAAAATGTCTCCATACACTCACATGTACCATAAGCTTTAACCGTTCACTAAACCTATCCCTAACCCTAACGCCAACCCTAACCATTACCCTAACCCATACCCTAATCCTAACCATACATTAACACTAACACGTTTCCTAACACATAACCTGACCCAAAAAATTTTCCGCACACTCAACTGTACCCTAAAACTTACCCGTTCACTAACCCTAAGCCTAGCCCTAAACCTAACACTAACCCCAACCACACACCTTACCCTAAACTGTACGCTAATCCTGACACGTACACTAACACTAAGAGGTGTCCTAACACATACCCTGACTCTAAATGTTTTCCGTACCCTCACCTGTACCCTAAACCTTACTGCTTCACTAACTGTAAACCTAGCCCTAAACATAACGCTAACACCAACCCTACACCATACCCTAACCCGTACACTAATCTTGACCCGTACACCAAAATTATGGAATGCCATCACCTGTACTTTGACAATAACACGTTTCTCTACACTCATGTACCACAAAAGTTACCTCTTCGCTAACTCTAACCCTAGCCCTAAACTTAACCCTAACGCCAACCCTACACATTACCCTAACCCGTACCCTAATCCTAACCCATACACTAACACTACACGTGCCCTAACAGGTACCCTGACCGTAACAGTTTTCCGTACACTCACCTGTACCCTAAACCATACCGTTTGCTATCCTTAACCTTAGACCTAAACGTAAACCTAACCCCATCCCTAAACCTTACCCTAACTCGTACCCAAATCTAACCAGTACACTAACACTAATCCGTGCCTTAACACTTACACTGACCCTAACACTTTTCCATACCCACACCTGAACCATAAACCTTACCATTCACTAACCCTAACCCTAGGTCTAAACCTAAACCTAAACACAACTCCAACCCTACACCTAACCCTAACATGTGCCCTATTCCTAATCCTTAAACTAACACTAACCTGTGCCCTAACACGAACCCTGACACTAACACGTTTCCATACGTTCACCTGTACTCTAATGTTACCTATTCGCTAACCCTAACACTAGCCCTAAACCTAAACCTAACTCCAACCCTATACCTTACCGTAACTCATACCCTAATCATAACCCATACACTAACACTAACTCGTGCCCTAACACCTACCCTAACCCTACACCTACACCTACCCCTAACACTAACGCTAACACTAACCCTAAACTTTACCATTTGATAACCATAACCCTAGCCCCAAACCTAAACCTAACTACAACACTACTCCTTACCCTAACACGTACACTAATCTTAACACGTACACTAACACTAACTCAATACCGCACATGTACTTTGACAATAAGACATTTCCGTGTGCTCAGCTGTAACCTAAACCTTACCCGTTCACTAAACTTAACCCTACCCTTAACACTAACCATAACGCCAACCCTACCAATTACCCTAACCCGTACCCTAATCCTAACCTGTAAACCCACACTAACCCCTGCCCTAACACGTACCCTGACCCTAACATTTTTCCGTAACCTCACCTGTACCCTACACCTTACCGTTCGCTAACCCTAACCCTAGCCCTAAACCTAGACCAAACCCCAACTGTACAACTTTCCCTAAACTGTATGCTAATCCTAAGCCATACACTAACACTGACACGTGTCCTAACACATACACTAACCCTAACATTTTTCTGTATCATTACCTGTACCCTAAACCTGACATTTCGCTAACCCTAGCCCTAGCCATAAAGCTAACCATAAACCCAACCCTAAACCTTACCCAAACCGTACCCTAATCCTAACCAGTATACTAATACTAAGTCATGTCCTGACACGTACCCTGCCCCTAACACCATTCCGTACCGTCACCTGTACCCTAAACCTTACCCATTCGCTAACTCTAACCCTAGCCCTAATCCTAAACCCAACCCTACCCCTTACCCTAATCCGTACCCTAATCCCAACCCATACACTAACATTAACTTATGCCCGAAACCGTACCCTGACCCTAACACTTTTCCATATCCTCTCCTGTACCCTAAATCTTACCGTTCGCTAACCCTAACCCTAGCCCTAAACATAACTCTCACACCAACCTCACAGCATACCCTAACCCATACACTAAACTTAACCCGTACAAAAAAACTAACCCATGCCCTCACATGTACTTTGACAGTAACACGTTTCCGTATGCTCCCGTGTACCGTAAACCTTACCCATTCGCTAACTCTAACCCTAGCCCTAACCCAAACCATAACACCAACCCTACCCATTTCCCTAACCTGTACCCTAATCCTTACCCATACACTAACACTAATCCATGCCCTAACACGTACCCTGACCCTAACACTTTTCCATACCCACTGCTGTACGCTAAATCATACCATTCGCTAACCCTAAACATATTTCTAAACCTAACCCTAACCCCAACCCTACACCTAGCCCTAGCACGTACCCTAATCCGAATCCGTACACTAACACTAACCTGTGCCCTAACATGAACCCTGACCCTAACTCGTTTCCATAAGCTCACTTGTACCCTAAATGTTACCTATTCGCTAACCCTAACCCCAACCCTACACCTAAACATAACCCCAACCCTACACCTTTCCCTAACCCATACCCTAATCCTAACCCGTACACTAACACTAACCCGTGCCCTAACACGTACCCTGACCCTAACACTTTTCCGTATCCCCTCCAGTACCCTAAATCGTACCGTTCGCTAAACCTAGCCCTTTACCTAAACATAACGCTAACACCAACCTTACACCATACCCTAACCCATACACTAATCGTACCCCGTACACCAAAATTAAGCAATGCCCTCACCTGTACTTTGACACTAACACGTTTCCGTACCCTCCTGTGTACCGTAAACCTTACCTGTTCGCTAACACTAACCCTAGGTCTAAGCCTAACACTATCCACAACCCTACACAAAATCCTAACCTGTACCCTAATCCTAATCCGTACAATAACACTAACCTGTGCCCTAACACCAAGCCTGACCCTAACTCGTTTTCATATGTTTACCTGTACCATGAATATTACCTATTCGCTAACCCTAACCCTAAACCTAAACCTAACCCTAACCCCAATCCTACACCTTACCCTAATCCGTACTGTAGTCCTAACACGTACGCTAATACTAATCCGTGCCCTGACACATACATGGACCATAACACTTTTCTGTAACCTCACCTGTACCCTAAACCTTTCATTTCGCCAACCCTAACCCTAGCTCTAAAGCTAAATCTAACTCCAACCCTACACCTTACCCTAACACGAACACTAATCTTAACCTATACACTAACACTGACCCATTGCCGCAAATGTATTTTGACCCTAAAACATTTCCGTACCCTCCCTTGTAACCTAAACCTTACCCGGTCGCTAACCATAACCCTAGATCTAAATCTAACCCTAACGCCAACACTACATCTTACCCTAACCCATACCCTAATCCTAAACCATACACTAACACTAACCAGTGCCCTGAAACGTACCCTGACCGTAAAACTTTTCCATACCCTCACCTGCACGCTAAACCTAATCGTTAGGTAACCCTAACTGTAGACTTAAACCTAACCCTAACACCAACCCTACACCCTATTCTAACCCGTAACCTATGTTTAACCCCTACACTAACACTAACCCATGCCCTCACACGTATTTTGACACTAAGATGTCTCCATACACTCACATGTACCATAAGCTTTAACCGTTCACTAAACCTATCCCTAACCCTAACGCCAACCCTAACCATTACCCTAACGCATACCCTAATCCTAACCATACATTAACACTAACACGTTTCCTAACACGTAACCTGACCCAAAAAATTTTCCGCACACTCAACTGTACCCTAAAACTTACCCGTTCACTAACCCTAAGCCTAGCCCTAAACCTAACACTAACCCCAACCCCACACCTTACCCTAAACTGTACGCTAATCCTGACACATACACTAACACTAAGAGGTGTCCTAACACATACCATGACTCTAAATGTTTTCCGTACCCTCACCTGTACCCTAAACCTTACTGCTTCACTAACCGTAAACCTAGCCCTAAACATAACGCTAACACCAACCCTACACCATACCCTAACCCGTACACTAATCTTGACCCGTACACCAAAATTATGGAATGCCATCACCTGTACTTTGACAATAACACGTTTCTCTACACTCATGTACCATAAAAGTTACCTCTTCGCTAACTCTAACCCTAGCCCTAAACTTAACCCTAACGCCAACCCTACACATTACCCTAACCCGTACCCTAATCCTAACCCATACACTAACACTACACGTGCCCTAACAGGTACCCTGAGCGTAACAGTTTTCTGTACACTCACCTGTACCCTAAACCATACCGTTTGCTATCCTTAACCTTAGACCTAAACGTAAACCTAACCCCATCCCTAAACCTTACCCTAACTCGTACCCAAATCTAACCAGTACACTAACACTAATCCGTGCCTTAACACTTACCCTGACCCTAACACTTTTCCATACCCACACCTGAACACTAAACATTACCATTCACTAACCCTAACCCTAGGTCTAAACCTAACCCTAAACCCAACCCCAACCCTACACCTAACCCTAACATGTGCCCTAATCCTAATCCTTAAACTAACACTAACCTGTGCCCTAACACGAACCCTGACACTAACACGTTTCCATACGTTCACCTGTACTCTAATGTTACCTATTCGCTAACCCTAACACTAGCCCTAAACCAAAACCTAACCCCAACCCTACACCTTACACTAACCCATACCCTAATCATAACCCATACACTAACACTAACTCGTGCCCTAACACCTACCCTAATCCTAAACCTACCACTACCCCTAACACTAACGCTAACACTAACCCTAAACTTTACCATTTGTTAACCATAACCCTAGCCCCAATCCTAAACCTAACTACAACCCTACTCCTTACCCTAACACGTACACTAATCTTAACACGTACACTAACACTAACTCAATACCACACACGTACTTTGACAATAAGACATTTCCATATGCTCAGCTGTAACCTAAACCTTACCCGTTCACTAAACTTAACCTTACCCCTAACACTAACCATAACGCCATCCCTACCAATTACCCTAACCCGAACCCTAATCCTAACCTGTAAACCCACACTAACCCCTGCCCTACCACGTACCCTGACCCTAACACTTTTCCGTAACCTCACCTGTACCCTACACCTTACCGTTAGCTAACCCTAACCCTAGCCCTAAACCTAGACCAAACCCCAACCGTACACCTTACCCTAACCCCTATGCTAATCCTAAGCCATAACTAAAACTGACACGTGTCCTAACACATACACTAACCGTAACACTTTTCTGTACCATCACCTGTACCATAAACCTGACATTTCGCTAACTCTAACCCTAGCCATAAAGCTAACCCTAACCCCAACCCTAAACCTTACCCAAACCGTACCCTAATCCTAACCAGTATACTAATACTAAGCCATGTCCTGACACGTACACTGTCCCTAACACTTTTCCGTACCCTCACCTGTACCCTACACCTTACCCAGTCGCTAACCCTAACCCTAGCTCTAGCCCTAGCCGTAAATCTAACCACAACCCTAACCCTTACCCTAACCCGAACCCTAATCCCAACCCATACACTAACATTAACCCATGCCCTAACACGTACCCTGACCCTAACACTTTTCCGTATCCTCTCCTGTACCCTAAATCTTACCGTTCGCTAACCCTAACCCTAGCCCTAAACATAACTCTCACACCAATCTCACAGCATACCATAACCTGTTCACTAAACTTAACCCATACAAATAAATTAACCCATGCCTTCACATATACTTTGACGGTAACACGTTTCCGTATGCTCCCGTGTACCGTAAAACTCACCCGTTTGCTAACTCTAACCCTAGCCCTAACCCTAACCATAACAACAGCCCTACCCATTTCCCTAACCTGTACCCTAATCCTTACCCGTACACTAACACTAATCCATGCCCTAACACGTACCCTGACCCTAACACTTTTCTATACCCACTCCTGTACCCTAAATCTTACCATTCGCTAACCCTAACCCTATGTCTAGACCTAACCCTAACCCCAACCCTACACCTAACCCTAACACGTACCCTAATCCGAATCCGTACACTAACAGTAACCTGTGCCCTAACATGAACCCTGACCCTAACTCGTTTCCATAAGCTCACCTGTACCCTAAATGTTACCTATTTGCTAACTCTAAACCCAACCCTACACCTAAACATAACCCCAACCTTACCCATTTCCCTAACCTGTACCCTAATCCTTACCCGTACACTAACACTAATCCATGCCCTAACACGTACCCTGACCCTAACACTTTTCTATACCCACTCCTGTACCCTAAATCTTACCATTCGCTAAGCCTAACCCTATGTCTAAACCTAACCCTAACCCCAACCCTACACCTAACCCTAACACGTACCCTAATCCGAATCAGTACACTAACACTAACCTGTGCCCTAACATGAACCCTGACCCTAACTCGTTTCCATAAGCTCATTTGTACCCTAAATGTTACCTATTTGCTAACCCTAACTCCAACCCTACACCTAAACATAACTCCAACCCTACACCTTTCCCTAACCCATACCCTAATCCTAACCCGTACACTAACACTAACCCATGCCCTAACACGTACCCTGACCCTAACACTTTTCTATACCCACTCCTGTACCCTAAATCTTACCATTCGCTAACCCTAACCTATGTCTATACCTAACCCTAACCCCAACCCTACACCTAACCCTAACACGTACCCTAATCCGAATCAGTACACTAACACTAACCTGTGCCCTAACATGAACCCTGACCCTAACTCGTTTCCATAAGCTCACCTGTACCCTAAATGTTACCTATTTGCTAACCCTAACCCCAACCCTACAGCTAAACATAACCCCAACCCTACAACTTTCCCTAACCCATACCCTAATCCGAACCCATACACTAACACTAACCCGTGCCCTAACACGTACCCTGACCCTAACACTTTTCCGTATCCTCTCCAGTACCCTAAAACTTACCGTTCGCTAAACCTAGCCCTTTCCCTAAACATAACGCTAACACCAACCTTACACCATACCCTAACCCATACACTAATCTTACCCTGTACACCAAAATTAAGCAATGCCCTCACATGTACTTGGACACTAACAGGTTTCCGTACCCTCCTGGGTACCATAAACCTTACCTGTTCGCTAACACTATCCCTAGGTCTAAGCCTAACACTATCCAAAACCCTACACATAATCCTAAACCATACCCTAATCCTAATCCGTACAATAACACTAACGTGTGCCCTAACACCAAGCCTGACCCTAACTCGTTTCCATATGCTTACCTGTACCCTGAATATTACCTATTCGCTAACCCTAACCCTAACCCTAAACCAAACCCTAACCCCAATCCTACACCTTACCCTAATCCGTACTGTAATCCTAACCCGTACCCTAATACTAATCCGTGCCCTGACACATACATGGACCATAACACTTTTCTGTAACCTCACCTGTACCCTAAACCTTACATTTCGCCAACCCTAACGCTAGCCCTAAAGCAAAATCTTACTCCAACCCTACCCCTTACCCTAACACGTACACTAATCTTAACCCGTACACTAACAGTGACCCATTGCCGCAAATGTATTTTGACCCTAAAACATTTCCGTACCCTCCCCTGTAACCTAAACCTTACCCGGTTGCTAACCATAACCCTAGATCTAAATCTAACCCTAACGCCAACCCTACATCTTACCCTAACCCATACCCTAATCCTAAACCGTACACTAACACTAACCAGTGCCCTGAAACGTACCCTGACCGTAACACTTTTCCATACCCTCACCTGCACGCTAAACCTAATCATTAGGTAACCCTAACTGTAGACTTAAACCTAACCCTAACACCAACCCTACACCCTATTCTAACCCTTACACTATATTTAACCCCTACACTAACACTAACCCATGCCCTCACACGTACTTTGACACTAAAATGTCTCCATACACTCACATGTACCATAAGCTTTAACCGTTCACTAAACCTATCCCTAACCCTAACGCCAACCCTAACCATTACCCTAACCCATACCCTAATCCTAACCATACATTAACACTAACACGTTTCCTAACACATAACCTGACCCAAAAAATTTTCCGCACACTCAACTGTAACCTAAAACTTACCCGTTCACTAACCCTAAGCCTAGCCCTAAACCTAACACTAACCCCAACCACACACCTTACCCTAAACTGTACGCTAATCCTGACACGTACACTAACACTAAGAGGTGTCCTAACACATACCCTGACTCTAAATGTTTTCCGTACCCTCACCTGTACCCTAAACCTTACTGCTTCACTAACTGTAAACCTAGCCCTAAACATAACGCTAACACCAACCCTACACCATACCCTAACCCGTACACTAATCTTGACCCGTACACCAAAATTATGGAATGCCATCACCTGTACTTTGACAATAACACGTTTCTCTACACTCATGTACCACAAAAGTTACCTCTTCGCTAACTCTTACCCTAGCCCTAAACTTAACCCTAACGCCAACCCTACACATTACCCTAACCCGTACCCTAATCCTAACCCATACACTAACACTACACCTGCCCTAACAGGTACCCTGACCGTAACAGTTTTCCGTACACTCACCTGTACCCTAAACCATACCGTTTGCTATCCTTAACCTTAGACCTAAACGTAAACCTAACCCCATCCCTAAACCTTACCCTAACTCGTACCCAAATCTAACCAGTACACTAACACTAATCCGTGCCTTAACACTTACACTGACCCTAACACTTTTCCATACCCACACCTGAACCATAAACCTTACCATTCACTAACCCTAACCCTAGGTCTAAACCTAAACCTAAACACAACTCCAACCCTACACCTAACCCTAACATGTGCCCTATTCCTAATCCTTAAACTAACACTAACCTGTGCCCTAACACGAACCCTGACACTAACACGTTTCCATACGTTCACCTGTACTCTAATGTTACCTATTCGCTAACCCTAACACTAGCCCTAAACCTAAACCTAACTCCAACCCTATACCTTACCGTAACTCATACCCTAATCATAACCCATACACTAACACTAACTCGTGCCCTAACACCTACCCTAACCCTACACCTACACCTACCCCTAACACTAACGCTAACACTAACCCTAAACTTTACCATTTGTTAACCATAACCCTAGCCCCAAACCTAAACCTAACTACAACACTACTCCTTACCCTAACACGTACACTAATCTTAACACGTACACTAACACTAACTCAATACCGCACATGTACTTTGACAATAAGACATTTCCGTGTGCTCAGCTGTAACCTAAACCTTACCCGTTCACTAAACTTAACCCTACCCTTAACACTAACCATAACGCCAACCCTACCAATTACCCTAACCCGTAGCCTAATCCTAACCTGTAAACCCACACTAACCCCTGCCCTAACACGTACCCTGACCCTAACACTTTTCCGTAACCTCACCTGTACCCTACACCTTACCGTTCGCTAACCCTAACCCTAGCCCTAAACCTAGACCAAACCCCAACTGTACAACTTTCCCTAAACTGTATGCTAATCCTAAGCCATACACTAACACTGACACGTGTCCTAACACATACACTAACCCTAACATTTTTCTGTATCATTACCTGTACCCTAAACCTGACATTTCGCTAACCCTAGCCCTAGCCATAAAGCTAACCATAAACCCAACCCTAAACCTTACCCAAACCGTACCCTAATCCTAACCAGTATACTAATACTAAGTCATGTCCTGACACGTACCCTGCCCCTAACACCATTCCGTACCGTCACCTGTACCCTAAACCTTACCCATTCGCTAACTCTAACCCTAGCCCTAATCCTAACCCCAACCCTACCCCTTACCCTAATCCGTACCCTAATCCCAACCCATACACTAACATTAACTTATGCCCGAAACCGTACCCTGACCCTAACACTTTTCCATATCCTCTCCTGTACCCTAAATCTTACCGTTCGCTAACCCTAACCCTAGCCCTAAACATAACTCTCACACCAACCTCACAGCATACCCTAACCCATACACTAAACTTAACCCGTACAAAAAAACTGACCCATGCCCTCACATGTACTTTGACAGTAACACGTTTCCGTATGCTCCCGTGTACCGTAAACCTTACCCATTCGCTAACTCTAACCCTAGCCCTAACCCAAACCATAACACCAACCCTACCCATTTCCCTAACCTGTACCCTAATCCTTACCCATACACTTACACTAATCCATGCCCTAACACGTACCCTGACCCTAACACTTTTCCATACCCACTGCTGTACGCTAAATCATACCATTCGTAACCCTAAACATATTTCTAAACCTAACCCTAACCCCAACCCTACACCTAGCCCTAGCACGTACCCTAATCCGAATCCGTACACTAACACTAACCTGTGCCCTAACATGAACCCTGACCCTAACTCGTTTCCATAAGCTCACTTGTACCCTAAATGTTACCTATTCGCTAACCCTAACCCCAACCCTACACCTAAACATAACCCCAACCCTACACCTTTCCCTAACCCATACCCTAATCCTAACCCGTACACTAACACTAACCCGTGCCCTAACACGTACCCTGACCCTAACACTTTTCCGTATCCTCTCCAGTACCCTAAATCTTACCGTTCGCTAAACCTAGCCCTTTACCTAAACATAACGCTAACACCAACCTTACACCATACCCTAACCCATACACTAATCGTACCCCGTACACCAAAATTAAGCAATACCCTCACCTGTACTTTGACACTAACACGTTTCCGTACCCTCCTGTGTACCGTAAACCTTACCTGTTCGCTAACAGTAACCCTAGGTCTAAGCCTAACACTATCCACAACCCTACACAAAATCCTAACCTGTACCCTAATCCTAATCCGTACAATAACACTAACCTGTGCCCTAACACCAAGCCTGACCCTAACTCGTTTTCATATGTTTACCTGTACCATGAATATTACCTATTCGCTAACCCTAACCCTAAACCTAAACCTAACCCTAACCCCAATCCTACACCTTACCCTAATCCGTACTGTAGTCCTAACACGTACGCTAATACTAATCCGTGCCCTGACACATACATGGACCATAACACTTTTTTGTAACCTCACCTGTACCCTAAACCTTTCATTTCGCCAACCCTAACCCTAGCTCTAAAGCTAAATCTAACTCCAACCCTACACCTTACCCTAACACGAACACTAATCTTAACCTATACACTAACACTGACCCATTGCCGCAAATGTATTTTGACCCTAAAACATTTCCGTACCCTCCCCTGTAACCTAAACCTTACCCGGTCGCTAACCATAACCCTAGATCTAAATCTAACACTAACGCCAACCCTACATCTTACCCTAACATATACCCTAATCCTAAACCATACACTAACACTAACCAGTGCCCTGAAACGTACCCTGACCGTAACACTTTTCCATACCCTCACCTGCACGCTAAACCTAATCATTAGGTAACCCTAACTGTAGACTTAAACCTAACCCTAACACCAACCCTACACCCTATTCTAACCCGTAACCTATGTTTAACCCCTACACTAACACTAACCCATGCCCTCACACGTACTTTGACACTAAGATGTCTCCATACACTCACATGTACCATAAGCTTTAACCGTTCACTAAACCTATCCCTAACCCTAACGCCAACCCTAACCATTACCCTAACCCATACCCTAATCCTAACCATACATTAACACTAACACGTTTCCTAACACGTAACCTGACCCAAAAAATTTTCCGCACACTCAACTGTACCCTAAAACTTACCCGTTCACTAACCCTAAGCCTAGCCCTAAACCTAACACTAACCCCAACCCCACACCTTACCCTAAACTGTACGCTAATCCTGACACGTACACTAACACTAAGAGGTGTCCTAACACATACCATGACTCTAAATGTTTTCCGTACACTCACCTGTACCCTAAACATTACTGCTTCACTAACCGTAAACCTAGCCCTAAACATAACGCTAACACCAACCCTACACCATACCCTAACCCGTACACTAATCTTGACCCGTACACCAAAATTATGGAATGCCATCACCTGTACTTTGACAATAACACGTTTCTCTACACTCATGTACCATAAAAGTTACCTCTTCGCTAACTCTAACCCTAGCCCTAAACTTAACCCTAACGCCAACCCTACACATTACCCTAACCCGTACCCTAATCCTAACCCATACACTAACACTACACGTGCCCTAACAGGTACCCTGAGCGTAACAGTTTTCTGTACACTCACCTGTACCCTAAACCATACCGTTTGCTATCCTTAACCATAGACCTAAATGTAAACCTAAACCCATCCCTAAACCTTACCCTAACTCGTACCCAAATCTAACCAGTACACTAACACTAATCCGTGCCTTAACACTTACAATGACCCTAACACTTTTCCATACCCACACCTGAACCATAAACCTTACCATTCACTAACCCTAACCCTAGGTCTAAACCTAAACCTAAACACAACTCCAACCCTACACCTAACCCTAACATGTGCCCTATTCCTAATCCTTAAACTAACACTAACCTGTGCCCTAACACGAACCCTGACACTAACACGTTTCCATACGTTCACCTGTACTCTAATGTTACCTATTCGCTAACCCTAACACTAGCCCGAAACCTAAACCTAACTCCAACCCTATACCTTACCCTAACTCATACCCTAATCATAACCCATACACTAACACTAACTCGTGCCCTAACACCTACCCTAACCCTACACCTACACCTACCCCTAACACTAACGCTAACAATAACCCTAAACTTTACCATTTGTTAACCATAACCCTAGCCCCAAACCTAAATCTAACTACAACACTACTCCTTACCCTAACACGTACACTAATCTTAACACGTACACTAACACTAACTCAATACCGCACATGTACTTTGACAATAAGACATTTCCGTGTGCTCAGCTGTAACCTAAACCTTACCCGTTCACTAAACTTAACCCTACCCTTAACACTAACCATAACGCCAACCCTACCAATTACCCTAACCCGTACCCTAATCCTAACCTGTAAACCCACACTAACCCCTGCCCTAACACGTACCCTGACCCTAACACTTTTCCGTAACCTCACCTGTACCCTACACCTTACCGTTCGCTAACCCTAACCCTAGCCCTAAACCTAGACCAAACCCCAACTGTACACCTTACCCTAAACTGTATGCTAATCCTAAGCCATACACTAACACTGACACGTGTCCTAACACATACACTAACCCTAACATTTTTCTGTATCATTACCTGTACCCTAAACCTGACATTTCGCTAACCCTAGCCCTAGCCATAAAGCTAACCATAAACCCAACCCTAAACCTTACCCAAACCGTACCCTAATCCTAACCAGTATACTAATACTAAGTCATGTCCTGACACGTACCCTGCCCCTAACACCATTCCGTACCGTCACCTGTACCCTAAACCTTACCCATTCGCTAACTCTAACCCTAGCCCTAATCCTAACCCCAACCCTACCCCTTACCCTAATCCGTACCCTAATCCCAACCCATACACTAACATTAACTTATGCCCGAAACCGTACCTTGACCCTAACACTTTTCCATATCCTCTCCTGTACCCTAAATCTTACCGTTCGCTAACCCTAACCCTAGCCCTAAACATAACTCTCACACCAACCTCACAGCATACCCTAACCCATACACTAAACTTAACCCGTACAAAAAAACTGACCCATGCCCTCACATGTACTTTGACAGTAACACGTTTCCGTATGCTCCCGTGTACCGTAAACCTTACCCATTCGCTAACTCTAACCCTAGCCCTAACCCAAACCATAACACCAACCCTACCCATTTCCCTAACCTGTACCCTAATCCTTACCCATACACTAACACTAATCCATGCCCTAACACGTACCCTGACCCTAACACTTTTCCATACCCACTGCTGTACGCTAAATCATACCATTCGCTAACCCTAAACATATTTCTAAACCTAACCCTAACCCCAACCCTACACCTAGCCCTAGCACGTACCCTAATCCGAATCCGTACACTAACACTAACCTGTGCCCTAACATGAACCCTGACCCTAACTCGTTTCCATAAGCTCACTTGTACCCTAAATGTTACCTATTCGCTAACCCTAACCCCAACCCTACACCTAAACATAACCCCAACCCTACACCTTTCCCTAACCCATACCCTAATCCTAACCCGTACACTAACACTAACCCGTGCCCTAACACGTACCCTGACCCTAACACTTTTCCGTATCCTCTCCAGTACACTAAATCTTACCGTTCGCTAAACCTAGCCCTTTACCTAAACATAACGCTAACACCAACCTTACACCATACCCTAACCCATACACTAATCGTACCCCGTACACCAAAATTAAGCAATGCCCTCACCTGTACTTTGACACTAACACGTTTCCGTACCCTCCTGTGTACCGTAAACCTTACCTGTTCGCTAACACTAACCCTAGGTCTAAGCCTAACACTATCCACAACCCTACACAAAATCCTAACCTGTACCCTAATCCTAATCCGTACAATAACACTAACCTGTGCCCTAACACCAAGCCTGACCCTAACTCGTTTTCATATGTTTACCTGTACCATGAATATTACCTATTCGCTAACCCTAACCCTAAACCTAAACCTAACCCTAACCCCAATCCTACACCTTACCCTAATCCGTACTGTAGTCCTAACACGTACGCTAATACTAATCCGTGCCCTGACACATACATGGACCATAACACTTTTCTGTAACCTCACCTGTACCCTAAACCTTTCATTTCGCCAACCCTAACCCTAGCTCTAAAGCTAAATCTAACTCCAACCCTACACCTTACCCTAACACGAACACTAATCTTAACCTATACACTAACACTGACTCATTGCCGCAAATGTATTTTGACCCTAAAACATTTCCGTACCCTCCCCTGTAACCTAAACCTTACCCGGTCGCTAACCATAACCCTAGATCTAAATCTAACCCTAACGCCAACCCTACATCTTACCCTAACCCATACCCTAATCCTAAACCATACACTAACACTAACCAGTGACCTGAAACGTACCCTGACCGTAACACTTTTCCATACCCTCACCTGCACGCTAAACCTAATCATTAGGTAACCCTAACTGTAGACTTAAACCTAACCCTAACACCAACCCTACACCCTATTCTAACCCGTAACCTATGTTTAACCCCTACACTAACACTAACCCATGACCTCACACGTACTTTGACACTAAGATGTCTCCATACACTCACATGTACCATAAGCTTTAACCGTTCACTAAACCTATCCCTAACCCTAACGCCAACCCTAACCATTACCCTAACCCATACCCTAATCCTAACCATACATTAACACTAACACGTTTCCTAACACGTAACCTGACCCAAAAAATTTTCCGCACACTCAACTGTACCCTAAAACTTACCCGTTCACTAACCCTAAGCCTAGCCCTAAACCTAACACTAACCCCAACCCCACACCTTACCCTAAACTGTACGCTAATCCTGACACGTACACTAACACTAAGAGGTGTCCTAACACATACCATGACTCTAAATGTTTTCCGTACCCTCACCTGTACCCTAAACCTTACTGCTTCACTAACCGTAAACCTAGCCCTAAACATAACGCTAACACCAACCCTACACCATACCCTAACCCGTACACTAATCTTGACCCGTACACCAAAATTATGGAATGCCATCACCTGTACTTTGACAATAACACGTTTCTCTACACTCATGTACCATAAAAGTTACCTCTTCGCTAACTCTAACCCTAGCCCTAAACTTAACCCTAACGCCAACCCTACACATTACCCTAACCCGTACCCTAATCCTAACCCATACACTAACACTACACGTGCCCTAACAGGTACCCTGAGCGTAACAGTTTTCTGTACACTCACCTGTACCCTAAACCATACCGTTTGCTATCCTTAACCATAACCTAAACGTAAACCTAACCCCATCCCTAAACCTTACCCTAACTCGTACCCAAATCTAACCAGTACACTAACACTAATCCGTGCCTTAACACTTACCCTGACCCTAACACTTTTCCATACCCACACCTGAACACTAAACATTACCATTCACTAACCCTAACCCTAGGTCTAAACCTAACCCTAAACCCAACCCCAACCCTACACCTAACCCTAACATGTGCCCTAATCCTAATCCTTAAACTAACACTAACCTGTGCCCTAAAACGAACCCTGACACTAACACGTTTCCATACGTTCACCTGTACTCTAATGTTACCTATTCGCTAACCCTAACACTAGCCCTAAACCTAAACCTAACCCCAACCCTACACCTTACACTAACCCATACCCTAATCATAACCCATACACTAACACTAACTCGTGCCCTAACACCTACCCTAATCCTAAACCTACCACTACCCCTAACACTAACGCTAACACTAACCCTAAACTTTACCATTTGTTAACCATAACCCTAGCCCCAAACCTAAACCTAACTACAACCCTACTCCTTACCCTAACACGTACACTAATCTTAACACGTACACTAACACTAACTCAATACCACACACGTACTTTGACAATAAGACATTTCCATATGCTCAGCTGTAACCTAAACCTTACCCGTTCACTAAACTTAACCTTACCCCTAACACTAACCATAACGCCATCCCTACCAATTACCCTAACCCGAACCCTAATCCTAACCTGTAAACCCACACTAACCCCTGCCCTACCACGTACCCTGACCCTACCACTTTTCCGTAACCTCACCTGTACCCTACACCTTACCGTTAGCTAACCCTAACCCTAGCCCTAAACCTACACCAAACCCCAACCGTACACCTTACCCTAACCCCTATGCTAATCCTAAGCCATACACTAAAACTGACACGTGTCCTAACACATACACTAACCGTAACACTTTTCTGTACCATCACCTGTACCATAAACCTGACATTTCGCTAACTCTAACCCTAGCCATAAAGCTAACCCTAACCCCAACCCTAAACCTTACCCAAACCGTACCCTAATCCTAACCAGTATACTAATACTAAGCCATGTCCTGACACGTACACTGACCCTAACACTTTTCCGTACCCTCACCTGTACCCTACACCTTACCCAGTCGCTAACCCTAACCCTAGCTCTAGCCCTAGCCGTAAATCTAACCACAACCCTAACCCTTACCCTAACCCGAACCCTAATCCCAACCCATACACTAACATTAACCCATGCCCTAACACGTACCCTGACCCTAACACTTTTCCGTATCCTCTCCTGTACCCTAAATCTTACCGTTCGCTAACCCTAACCCTAGCCCTAAACATAACTCTCACACCAATCTCACAGCATACCATAACCTGTTCACTAAACTTAACCCGTACAAAAAAATTAACCCATGCCCTCACATATACTTTGACGGTAACACGTTTCCGTATGCTCCCGTGTACCGTAAAACTCACCCGTTTGCTAACTCTAACCCTAGCCCTAACCCTAACCATAACAACAGCCCTACCCATTTCCCTAACCTGTACCCTAATCCTTACCCGTACACTAACACTAATCCATGCCCTAACACGTACCCTGACCCTAACACTTTTCTATACCCACTCCTGTACCCTAAATCTTACCATTCGCTAACCCTAACCCTATGTCTAGACCTAACCCTAACCCCAACCCTACACCTAACCCTAACACGTACCCTAATCCGAATCCGTACACTAACAGTAACCTGTGCCCTAACATGAACCCTGACCCTAACTCGTTTCCATAAGCTCACCTGTACCCTAAATGTTACCTATTTGCTAACCCTAACCCCAACCCTACACCTAAACATAACCCCAACCTTACCCATTTCCCTAACCTGTACCCTAATCCTTACCCGTACACTAACACTAATCCATGCCCTAACACGTACCCTAACCCTAACACTTTTCTATACCCACTCCTGTACCCTAAATCTTACCATTCGCTAAGCCTAACCCTATGTCTAAACCTAACCCTAACCCCAACCCTACACCTAACCCTAACACGTACCCTAATCCGAATCAGTACACTAAGAGTAACCTGTGCCCTAACATGAACCCTGACCCTAACTCGTTTCCATAAGGTCACCTGTACCCTAAATGTTACCTATTTGCTAACCCTAACTCCAACCCTACACCTAAACATAACTCCAACCCTACACCTTTCCCTAACCCATACCCTAATCCTAACCCGTACACTAACACTAACCCATGCCCTAACACGTACCCTGACCCTAACACTTTTCTATACCCACTCCTGTACCCTAAATCTTACCATTCGCTAACCCTAACCTATGTCTATACCTAACCCTAACCCCAACCCTACACCTAACCCTAACACGTACCCTAATCCGAATCAGTACACTAACACTAACCTGTGCCCTAACATGAACCCTGACCCTAACTCGTTTCCATAAGCTCACCTGTACCCTAAATGTTACCTATTTGCTAACCCTAACCCCAACCCTACAGCTAAACATAACCCCAACCCTACAACTTTCCCTAACCCATACCCTAATCCGAACCCATACACTAACACTAACCCGTGCCCTAACACGTACCCTGACCCTAACACTTTTCCGTATCCTCTCCAGTACCCTAAAACTTACCGTTCGCTAAACCTAGCCCTTTCCCTAAACATAACGCTAACACCAACCTTACACCATACCCTAACCCATACACTAATCTTACCCTGTACACCAAAATTAAGCAATGCCCTCACATGTACTTGGACACTAACAGGTTTCCGTACCCTCCTGGGTACCATAAACCTTACCTGTTCGCTAACACTATCCCTAGGTCTAAGCCTAACACTATCCAAAACCCTACACATAATCCTAAACCATACCCTAATCCTAATCCGTACAATAACACTAACGTGTGCCCTAACACCAAGCCTGACCCTAACTCGTTTCCATATGCTTACCTGTACCCTGAATATTACCTATTCGCTAACCCTAACCCTAGACCTAAACCAAACCCTAACCCCAATCCTACACCTTACCCTAATCCGTACTGTAATCCTAACCCGTACCCTAATACTAATCCGTGCCCTGACACATACATGGACCATAACACTTTTCTGTAACCTCACCTGTACCCTAAACCTTACATTTCGCCAACCCTAACGCTAGCCCTAAAGCAAAATCTTACTCCAACCCTACCCCTTACCCTAACACGTACACTAATCTTAACCCGTACACTAACAGTGACCCATTGCCGCAAATGTATTTTGACCCTAAAACATTTCCGTACCCTCCCCTGTAACCTAAACCTTACCCGGTTGCTAACCATAACCCTAGATCTAAATCTAACCCTAACGCCAACCCTACATCTTTCCCTAACCCATACCCTAATCCTAAACCGTACACTAACACTAACCAGTGCCCTGAAACGTACCCTGACCGTAACACTTTTCCATACCCTCACCTGCACGCTAAACCTAATCATTAGGTAACCCTAACTGTAGACTTAAACCTAACCCTAACACCAACCCTACACCCTATTCTAACCCTTACACTATATTTAACCCCTACACTAACACTAACCCATGCCCTCACACGTACTTTGACACTAAAATGTCTCCATACACTCACATGTACCATAAGCTTTAACCGTTCACTAAACCTATCCCTAACCCTAACGCCAACCCTAACCATTACCCTAACCCATACCCTAATCCTAACCATACATTAACACTAACACGTTTCCTAACACATAACCTGACCCAAACACTTTTCCGTACACTCAACTGTACCCTAAAACTTACCCGTTCACTAACCCTAAGCCTAGCCCTAAACCTAACACTAACCCCAACCACACACCTTACCCTAAACTGTACGCTAATCCTGACACGTACACTAACACTAAGAGGTGTCCTAACACATACCCTGCTCTAAATGTTTTCCGTACCCTCACCTGTACCCTAAACCTTACTGCTTCACTAACTGTAAACCTAGCCCTAAACATAACGCTAACACCAACCCTACACCATACCCTAACCCGTACACTAATCTTGACCCGTACACCAAAATTATGGAATGCCATCACCTGTACTTTGACAATAACACGTTTCTCTACACTCATGTACCACAAAAGTTACCTCTTCGCTAACTCTAACCCTAGCCCCAAACTTAACCCTAACGCCAACCCTACACATTACCCTAACCCGTACCCTAATCCTAACCCATACACTAACACTACACGTGCCCTAACAGGTACCCTGACCGTAACAGTTTTCCGTACACTCACCTGTACCCTAAACCATACCGTTTGCTATCCTTAACCTTAGACCTAAACGTAAACCTAAGCCCATCCCTAAACCTTACCCTAACTCGTACCCAAATCTAACCAGTACACTAACACTAATCCGTGCCTTAACACTTACACTGACCCTAACACTTTTCCATACCCACACCTGAACCATAAACCTTACCATTCACTAACCCTAACCCTAGGTCTAAAACTAAACCTAAACACAACTCCAACCCTACACCTAACCCTAACATGTGCCCTATTCCTAATCCTTAAACTAACACTAACCTGTGCCCTAACACGAACCCTGACACTAACACGTTTCCATACGTTCACCTGTACTCTAATGTTACCTATTCGCTAACCCTAACACTAGCCCTAAACCTAAACCTAACTCCAACCCTATACCTTACCCTAACTCATACCCTAATCATAACCCATACACTAACACTAACTCGTGCCCTAACACCTACCCTAACCCTACACCTACACCTACCCCTAACACTAACGCTAACACTAACCCTAAACTTTACCATTTGTTAACCATAACCCTAGCCCCAAACCTAAACCTAACTACAACACTACTCCTTACCCTAACACGTACACTAATCTTAACACGTACACTAACACTAACTCAATACCGCACATGTACTTTGACAATAAGACATTTCCCTGTGCTCAGCTGTAACCTAAACCTTACCCGTTCACTAAACTTAACCCTACCCTTAACACTAACCATAACGCCAACCCTACCAATTACCCTAACCCGTACCCTAATCCTAACCTGTAAACCCACACTAAACCCTGCCCTAACACATACCCTGACCCTAACACTTTTCCGTAACCTCACCTGTACCCTACACCTTACCGTTCACTAACCCTAACCCTAGCCCTAAACCTAGACCAAACCCCAACTGTACACCTTACCCTAAACTGTATGCTAATCCTAAGCCATACACTAACACTGACACGTGTCCTAACACATACACTAACCCTAACATTTTTCTGTATCATTACCTGTACCCTAAACCTGACATTTCGCTAACCCTAGCCCTAGCCATAAAGCTAACCATAAACCCAACCCTAAACCTTACCCAAACCGTACCCTAATCCTAACCAGTATACTAATACTAAGTCATGTCCTGACACGTACCCTGCCCCTAACACCATTCCGTACCGTCACCTGTACCCTAAACCTTACCCATTCGCTAACTCTAACCCTAGCCCTAATCCTAACCCCAACCCTACCCCTTACCCTAATCCGTACCCTAATCCCAACCCATACACTAACATTAACTTATGCCCGAAACCGTACCCTGACCCTAACACTTTTCCATATCCTCTCCTGTACCCTAAATCTTACAGTTCGCTAACCCTAACCCTAGCCCTAAACATATCTCTCACACCAACCTCACAGCATACCCTAACCCATACACTAAACTTAACCCGTACAAAAAAACTAACCCATGCCCTCACATGTACTTTGACAGTAACACGTTTCCGTATGCTCCCGTGTACCGTAAACCTTACCCATTCGCTAACTCTAACCCTAGCCCTAACCCAAACCATAACACCAACCCTACCCATTTCCCTAACCTGTACCCTAATCCTTACCCATACACTAACACTAATCCATGCCCTAACACGTACCCTGACCCTAACACTTTTCCATACCCACTGCTGTACGCTAAATCATACCATTCGCTAACCCTAAACATATTTCTAAACCTAACCCTAACCCCAACCCTACACCTAGCCCTAGCACGTACCCTAATCCGAATCCGTACACTAACACTAACATGTGCCCTAACATGAACCCTGACCCTAACTCGTTTCCATAAGCTCACTTGTACCCTAAATGTTACCTATTCGCTAACCCTAACCCCAACCCTACACCTAAACATAACCCCAACCCTACACCTTTCCCTAACCCATACCCTAATCCTAACCTGTACACTAACACTAACCCGTGCCCTAACACGTACCCTGACCCTAACACTTTTCCGTATCCTCTCCAGTACCCTAAATCTTACCGTTCGCTAAACCTAGCCCTTTACCTAAACATAACGCTAACACCAACCTTACACCATACCCTAACCCATACACTAATCGTACCCCGTACACCAAAATTAAGCAATGCCCTCACCTGTACTTTGACACTAACACGTTTCCGTACCCTCCTGTGTACCGTAAACCTTACCTGTTCGCTAACACTAACCCTTGGTCTAAGCCTAACACTATCCACAACCCTACACAAAATCCTAACCTGTACCCTAATCCTAATCCATACAATAACACTAACCTGTGCCCTAACACCAAGCCTGACCATAACTCGTTTTCATATGTTTACCTGTACCATGAATATTACCTATTCGCTAACCCTAACCCTAAACCTAAACCTAACCCTAACCCCAATCCTACACCTTAACCTAATCCGTACTGTAGTCCTAACACGTACGCTAATACTAATCCGTGCCCTGACACATACATGGACCATAACACTTTTTTGTAACCTCACCTGTACCCTAAACCTTTCATTTCGCCAACCCTAACCCTAGCTCTAAAGCTAAATCTAACTCCAACCCTACACCTTACCCTAACACGAACACTAATCTTAACCTATACACTAACACTGACCCATTGCCGCAAATGTATTTTGACCCTAAAACATTTCCGTACCCTCCCCTGTAACCTAAACCTTACCCGGTCGCTAACCATAACCCTAGATCTAAATCTAACCCTAACGCCAACCCTACATCTTACCCTAACCCATACCCTAATCCTAAACCATACACTAACACTAACCAGTGCCCTGAAACGTACCCTGACCGTAACACTTTTCCATACCCTCACCTGCACGCTAAACCTAATCATTAGGTAACCCTAACTGTAGACTTAAACCTAACCCTAACACCAACCCTACACCCTATTCTAACCCGTAACCTATGTTTAACCCCTACACTAACACTAACCCATGCCCTCACACGTACTTTGACACTAAGATGTCTCCATACACTCACATGTACCATAAGCTTTAACCGTTCACTAAACCTATCCCTAACCCTAAGGCCAACCCTAACCATTACCCTAACCCATACCCTAATCCTAACCATACATTAACACTAACACGTTTCCTAACACGTAACCTGACCCAAAAAATTTTCCGCACACTCAACTGTACCCTAAAACTTACCCGTTCACTAACCCTAAGCCTAGCCCTAAACCTAACACTAACCCCAACCCCACACCTTACCCTAAACTGTACGCTAATCCTGACACGTACACTAACACTAAGAGGTGTCCTAACACATACCATGACTCTAAATGTTTTCCGTACCCTCACCTGTACCCTAAACCTTACTGCTTCACTAACCGTAAACCTAGCCCTAAAGATAACGCTAACACCAACCCTACACCATACCCTAACCCGTACACTAATCTTGACCCGTACACCAAAATTATGGAATGCCATCACCTGTACTTTGACAATAACACGTTTCTCTACACTCATGTACCATAAAAGTTACCTCTTCGCTAACTCTAACCCTAGCCCTAAACTTAACCCTAACGCCAACCCTACACATTACCCTAACCCGTACCCTAATCCTAACCCATACACTAACACTACACGTGCCCTAACAGGTACCCTGAGCATAACAGTTTTCTGTACACTCACCTGTACCCTAAACCATACCGTTTGCTATCCTTAACCATAGACCTAAACGTAAACCTAACCCCATCCCTAAACCTTACCCTAACTCGTACCCAAATCTAACCAGTACACTAACACTAATCCGTGCCTTAACACTTACCCTGACCCTAACACTTTTCCATACCCACACCTGAACACTAAACATTACCATTCACTAACCCTAACCCTAGGTCTAAACCTAACCCTAAACCCAACCCCAACCCTACACCTAACCCTAACATGTGCCCTAATCCTAATCCTTAAACTAACACTAACCTGTGCCCTAACACGAACCCTGACACTAACACGTTTCCATACGTTCACCTGTACTCTAATGTTACCTATTCGCTAACCCTAACACTAGCCCTAAACCTAAACCTAACCCCAACCCTACACCTTACACTAACCCATACCCTAATCATAACCCATACACTAACACTAACTCGTGCCCTAACACCTACCCTAATCCTAAACCTACCACTACCCCTAACACTAACGCTAACACTAACCCTAAACTTTACCATTTGTTAACCATAACCCTAGCCCCAAACCTAAACCTAACTACAACCCTACTCCTTACCCTAACACGTACACTAATCTTAACACGTACACTAACACTAACTCAATACCACACACGTACTTTGACAATAAGACATTTCCATATGCTCAGCTGTAACCTAAACCTTACCCGTTCACTAAACTTAACCTTACCCCTAACACTAACCATAACGCCATCCCTACCAATTACCCTAACCCGAACCCTAATCCTAACCTGTAAACTCACACTAACCCCTGCCCTACCACGTACCCTGACCCTACCACTTTTCCGTAACCTCACCTGTACCCTACACCTTACCGTTAGCTAACCCTAACCCTAGCCCTAAACCTAGACCAAACCCCAACCGTACACCTTACCCTAACCCCTATGCTAATCCTAAGACATACACTAAAACTGACACGTGTCCTAACACATACACTAACCGTAACACTTTTCTGTACCATCACCTGTACCATAAACCTGACATTTCGCTAACTCTAACCCTAGCCATAAAGCTAACCCTAACCCCAACCCTAAACCTTACCCAAACCGTACCCTAATCCTAACCAGTATACTAATACTAAGCCATGTCCTGACACGTACACTGACCCTAACACTTTTCCGTACCCTCACCTGTACCCTACACCTTACCCAGTCGCTAACCCTAACCCTAGCTCTAGCCCTAGCCGTAAATCTAACCACAACCCTAACCCTTACCCTAACCCGAACCCTAATCCCAACCCATACACTAACATTAACCCATGCCCTAACACGTACCCTGACCCTAACACTTTTCCGTATCCTCTCCTGTACCCTAAATCTTACCGTTCGCTAACCCTAACCCTAGCCCTAAACATAACTCTCACACCAATCTCACAGCATACCATAACCTGTTCACTAAACTTAACCCGTACAAAAAAATTAACCCATGCCCTCACATATACTTTGACGGTAACACGTTTCCGTATGCTCCCGTGTACCGTAAAACTCACCCGTTTGCTAACTCTAACCCTAGCCCTAACCATAACCATAACAACAGCCCTACCCATTTCCCTAACCTGTACCCTAATCCTTACCCGTACACTAACACTAATCCATGCCCTAACACGTACCCTGACCCTAACACTTTTCTATACCCACTCCTGTACCCTAAATCTTACCATTCGCTAACCCTAACCCTATTTCTAGACCTAACCCTAACCCCAACCCTACACCTAACCCTAACACGTACCCTAATCCGAATCCGTACACTAACAGTAACCTGTGCCCTAACATGAACCCTGACCCTAACTCGTTTCCATAAGCTCACCTGTACCCTAAATGTTACCTATTTGCTAACCCTAACCCCAACCCTACACCTAAACATAACCCCAACCTTACCCATTTCCCTAACCTGTACCCTAATCCTTACCCGTACACTAACACTAATCCATGCCCTAACACGTACCCTAACCCTAACACTTTTCTATACCCACTCCTGTACCCTAAATCTTACCATTCGCTAAGCCTAACCCTATGTCTAAACCTAACCCTAACCCCAACCCTACACCTAACCCTAACACGTACCCTAATCCGAATCAGTACACTAAGAGTAACCTGTGCCCTAACATGAACCCTGACCCTAACTCGTTTCCATAAGCTCACCTGTACCCTAAATGTTACCTATTTGCTAACCCTAACTCCAACCCTACACCTAAACATAACTCCAACCCTACACCTTTCCCTAACCCATACCCTAATCCTAACCCGTACACTAACACTAACCCATGCCCTAACACGTACCCTGACCCTAACACTTTTCTATACCCACTCCTGTACCCTAAATCTTACCATTCGCTAACCCTAACCTATGTCTATACCTAACCCTAACCCCAACCCTACACCTAACCCTAACACGTACCCTAATCCGAATCAGTACACTAACACTAACCTGTGCCCTAACATGAACCCTGACCCTAACTCGTTTCCATAAGCTCACCTGTACCCTAAATGTTACCTATTTGCTAACCCTAACCCCAACCCTACAGCTAAACATAACCCCAACCCTACAACTTTCCCTAAACCATACCCTAATCCGAACCCATACACTAACACTAACCCGTGCCCTAACACGTACCCTGACCCTAACACTTTTCCGTATCCTCTCCAGTACCCTAAAACTTACCGTTCGCTAAACCTAGCCCTTTCCCTAAACATAACGCTAACACCAACCTTACACCATACCCTAACCCATACACTAATCTTACCCTGTACACCAAAATTAAGCAATGCCCTCACATGTACTTGGACACTAACAGGTTTCCGTACCCTCCTGGGTACCATAAACCTTACCTGTTCGCTAACACTATCCCTAGGTCTAAGCCTAACACTATCCAAAACCCTACACATAATCCTAAACCATACCCTAATCCTAATCCGTACAATAACACTAACGTGTGCCCTAACACCAAGCCTGACCCTAACTCGTTTCCATATGCTTACCTGTACCCTGAATATTACCTATTCGCTAACCCTAACCCTAACCCTAAACCAAACCCTAACCCCAATCCTACACCTTACCCTAATCCGTACTGTAATCCTAACCCGTACCCTAATACTAATCCGTGCCCTGACACATACATGGACCATAACACTTTTCTGTAACCTCACCTGTACCCTAAACCTTACATTTCGCCAACCCTAACGCTAGCCCTAAAGCAAAATCTTACTCCAACCCTACCCCTTACCCTAACACGTACACTAATCTTAACCCGTACACTAACAGTGACCCATTGCCGCAAATGTATTTTGACCCTAAAACATTTCCGTACCCTCCCCTGTAACCTAAACCTTACCCGGTTGCTAACCATAACCCTAGATCTAAATCTAACCCTAACGCCAACCCTACATCTTTCCCTAACCCATACCCTAATCCTAAACCGTACACTAACACTAACCAGTGCCCTGAAACGTACCCTGACCGTAACACTTTTCCATACCCTCACCTGCACGCTAAACCTAATCATTAGGTAACCCTAACTGTAGACTTAAACCTAACCCTAACACCAACCCTACACCCTATTCTAACCCTTACACTATATTTAACCCCTACACTAACACTAACCCATGCCCTCACACGTACTTTGACACTAAAATGTCCCCATACACTCACATGTACCATAAGCTTTAACCGTTCACTAAACCTATCCCTAACCCTAACGCCAACCCTAACCATTACCCTAACCCATACCCTAATCCTAACCATACATTAACACTAACACGTTTCCTAACACATAACCTGACCCAAACACTTTTCCGTACACTCAACTGTACCCTAAAACTTACCCGTTCACTAACCCTAAGCCTAGCCCTAAACCTAACACTAACCCCAACCACACACCTTACCCTAAACTGTACGCTAATCCTGACACGTACACTAACACTAAGAGGTGTCCTAACACATACCCTGCTCTAAATGTTTTCCGTACCCTCACCTGTACCCTAAACCTTACTGCTTCACTAACTGTAAACCTAGCCCTAAACATAACGCTAACACCAACCCTACACCATACCCTAACCCGTACACTAATCTTGACCCGTACACCAAAATTATGGAATGCCATCACCTGTACTTTGACAATAACACGTTTCTCTACACTCATGTACCACAAAAGTTACCTCTTCGCTAACTCTAACCCTAGCCCTAAACTTAACCCTAACGCCAACCCTACACATTACCCTAACCCGTACCCTAATCCTAACCCATACACTAACACTACACGTGCCCTAACAGGTACCCTGACCGTAACAGTTTTCCGTACACTCACCTGTACCCTAAACCATACGGTTTGCTATCCTTAACCTTAGAACTAAACGTAAACCTAAGCCCATCCCTAAACCTTACCCTAACTCGTACCCAAATCTAACCAGTACACTAACACTAATCCGTGCCTTAACACTTACACTGACCCTAACACTTTTCCATACCCACACCTGAACCATAAACCTTACCATTCACTAACCCTAACCCTAGGTCTAAAACTAAACCTAAACACAACTCCAACCCTACACCTAACCCTAACATGTGCCCTATTCCTAATCCTTAAACTAACACTAACCTGTGCCCTAACACGAACCCTGACACTAACACGTTTCCATACGTTCACCTGTACTCTAATGTTACCTATTCGCTAACCCTAACACTAGCCCTAAACCTAAACCTAACTCCAACCCTATACCTTACCCTAACTCATACCCTAATCATAACCCATACACTAACACTAACTCGTGCCCTAACACCTACCCTAACCCTACACCTACACCTACCCCTAACACTAACGCTAACACTAACCCTAAACTTTACCATTTGTTAACCATAACCCTAGCCCCAAACCTAAACCTAACTACAACACTACTCCTTACCCTAACACGTACACTAATCTTAACACGTACACTAACACTAACTCAATACCGCACATGTAATTTGACAATAAGACATTTCCGTGTGCTCAGCTGTAACCTAAACCTTACCCGTTCACTAAACTTAACCCTACCCTTAACACTAACCATAACGCCAACCCTACCAATTACCCTAACCCGTACCCTAATCCTAACCTGTAAACCCACACTAAACCCTCCCCTAACACATACCCTGACCCTAACACTTTTCCGTAACCTCACCTGTACCCTACACCTTACCGTTCGCTAACCCTAACCCTAGCCCTAAACCTAGACCAAACCCCAACTGTACACCTTACCCTAAACTGTATGCTAATCCTAAGCCATACACTAACACTGACACGTGTCCTAACACATACACTAACCCTAACATTTTTCTGTATCATTACCTGTACCCTAAACCTGACATTTCGCTAACCCTAGCCCTAGCCATAAAGCTAACCATAAACCCAACCCTAAACCTTACCCAAACCGTACCCTAATCCTAACCAGTATACTAATACTAAGTCATGTCCTGACACGTACCCTGCCCCTAACACCATTCCGTACCGTCACCTGTACCCTAAACCTTACCCATTCGCTAACTCTAACCCTAGCCCTAATCCTAACCCCAACCCTACCCCTTACCCTAATCCGTACCCTAATCCCAACCCATACACTAACATTAACTTATGCCCGAAACCGTACCCTGACCCTAACACTTTTCCATATCCTCTCCTGTACCCTAAATCTTACAGTTCGCTAACCCTAACCCTAGCCCTAAACATAACTCTCACACCAACCTCACAGCATACCCTAACCCATACACTAAACTTAACCCGTACAAAAAAACTAACCCATGCCCTCACATGTACTTTGACAGTAACACGTTTCCGTATGTTCCCGTGTACCGTAAACCTTACCCATTCGCTAACTCTAACCCTAGCCCTAACCCAAACCATAACACCAACCCTACCCATTTCCCTAACCTGTACCCTAATCCTTACCCATACACTAACACTAATCCATGCCCTAACACGTACCCTGACCCTAACACTTTTCCATACCCACTGCTGTACGCTAAATCATACCATTCGCTAACCCTAAACATATTTCTAAACCTAACCCTAACCCCCTACCCTACACCTAGCCCTAGCACGTACCCTAATCCGAATCCGTACACTAACACTAACATGTGCCCTAACATGAACCCTGACCCTAACTCGTTTCCATAAGCTCACTTGTACCCTAAATGTTACCTATTCGCTAACCCTAACCCCAACCCTACACCTAAACATAACCCCAACCCTACACCTTTCCCTAACCCATACCCTAATCCTAACCTGTACACTAACACTAACCCGTGCCCTAACACGTACCCTGACCCTAACACTTTTCCGTATCCTCTCCAGTACCCTAAATCTTACCGTTCGCTAAACCTAGCCCTTTACCTAAACATAACGCTAACACCAACCTTACACCATACCCTAACCCATACACTAATCGTACCCCGTACACCAAAATTAAGCAATGCCCTCACCTGTACTTTGACACTAACACGTTTCCGTACCCTCCTGTGTACCGTAAACCTTACCTGTTCGCTAACACTAACCCTTGGTCTAAGCCTAACACTATCCACAACCCTACACAAAATCCTAACCTATACCCTAATCCTAATCCATACAATAACACTAACCTGTGCCCTAACACCAAGCCTGACCCTAACTCGTTTTCATATGTTTACCTGTACCATGAATATTACCTATTCGCTAACCCTAACCCTAAACCTAAACCTAACCCTAACCCCAATCCTACACCTTACCCTAATCCGTACTGTAGTCCTAACACGTACGCTAATACTAATCCGTGCCCTGACACATACATGGACCATAACACTTTTTTGTAACCTCACCTGTACCCTAAACCTTTCATTTCGCCAACCCTAACCCTAGCTCTAAAGCTAAATCTAACTCCAACCCTACACCTTACCCTAACACGAACACTAATCTTAACCTATACACTAACACTGACCCATTGCCGCAAATGTATTTTGACCCTAAAACATTTCCGTACCCTCCCCTGTAACCTAAACCTTACCCGGTCGCTAACCATAACCCTAGATCTAAATCTAACCCTAACGCCAACCCTACATCTTACCCTAACCCATACCCTAATCCTAAACCATACACTAACACTAACCAGTGCCCTGAAACGTACCCTGACCGTAACACTTTTCCATACCCTCACCTGCACGCTAAACCTAATCATTAGGTAACCCTAACTGTAGACTTAAACCTAACCCTAACACCAACCCTACACCCTATTCTAACCCGTAACCTATGTTTAACCCCTACATTAACACTAACCCATGCCCTCACACGTACTTTGACACTAAGATGTCTCCATACACTCACATGTACCATAAGCTTTAACCGTTCACTAAACCTATCCCTAACCCTAACGCCAACCCTAACCATTACCCTAACCCATACCCTAATCCTAACCATACATTAACACTAACACGTTTCCTAACACGTAACCTGACCCAAAAAATTTTCCGCACACTCAACTGTACCCTAAAACTTACCCGTTCACTAACCCTAAGCATAGCCCTAAACCTAACACTAACCCCAACCCCACACCTTACCCTAAACTGTACGCTAATCCTGACACGTACACTAACACTAAGAGGTGTCCTAACACATACCATGACTCTAAATGTTTTCCGTACCCTCACCTGTACCCTAAACCTTACTGCTTCACTAACCGTAAACCTAGCCCTAAACATAACGCTAACACCAACCCTACACCATACCCTAACCTGTACACTAATCTTGACCCGTACACCAAAATTATGGAATGCCATCACCTGTACTTTGACAATAACACGTTTCTCTACACTCATGTACCATAAAAGTTACCTCTTCGCTAACTCTAACCCTAGCCCTAAACTTAACCCTAACGCCAACCCTACACATTACCCTAACCCGTACCCTAATCCTAACCCATACACTAACACTACACGTGCCCTAACAGGTACCCTGAGCGTAACAGTTTTCTGTACACTCACCTGTACCCTAAACCATACCGTTTGCTATCCTTAACCATAGACCTAAACGTAAACCTAACCCCATCCCTAAACCTTACCCTAACTCGTACCCAAATCTAACCAGTACACTAACACTAATCCGTGCCTTAACACTTACCCTGATCCTAACACTTTTCCATACCCACACCTGAACACTAAACATTACCATTCACTAACCCTAACCCTAGGTCTAAACCTAACCCTAAACCCAACCCCAACCCTACACCTAACCCTAACATGTGCCCTAATCCTAATCCTTAAACTAACACTAACCTGTGCCCTAACACGAACCCTGACACTAACACGTTTCCATACGTTCACCTGTACTCTAATGTTACCTATTCGCTAACCCTAACACTAGCCCTAAACCTAAACCTAACCCCAACCCTACACCTTACCCTAACCCATACCCTAATCATAACCCATACACTAACACTAACTCGTGCCCTAACACCTACCCTAATCCTAAACCTACCACTACCCCTAACACTAACGCTAACACTAACCCTAAACTTTACCATTTGTTAACCATAACCCTAGCCCCAAACCTAAACCTAACTACAACCCTACTCCTTACCCTAACACGTACACTAATCTTAACACGTACACTAACACTAACTCAATACCACACACGTACTTTGACAATAAGACATTTCCATATGCTCAGCTGTAACCTAAACCTTACCCGTTCACTAAACTTAACCTTACCCCTAACACTAACCATAACGCCATCCCTACCAATTACCCTAACCCGAACCCTAATCCTAACCTGTAAACCCACACTAACCCCTGCCCTACCACGTACCCTGACCCTAACACTTTTCCGTAACCTCACCTGTACCCTACACCTTACCGTTAGCTAACCCTAACCCTAGCCCTAAACCTAGACCAAACCCCAACCGTACACCTTACCCTAACCGCTATGCTAATCCTAAGACATACACTAAAACTGACACGTGTCCTAACACATACACTAACAGTAACACTTTTCTGTACCATCACCTGTACCATAAACCTGACATTTCGCTAACTCTAACCCTAGCCATAAAGCTAACCCTAACCCCAACCCTAAACCTTACCCAAACCGTACCCTAATCCTAACCAGTATACTAATACTAAGCCATGTCCTGACACGTACACTGACCCTAACACTTTTCCGTACCCTCACCTGTACCCTACACCTTACCCAGTCGCTAACCCTAACCCTAGCTCTAGCCCTAGCCGTAAATCTAACCACAACCCTAACCCTTACCCTAACCCGAACCCTAATCCCAACCCATACACTAACATTAACCCATGCCCTAACACGTACCCTGACCCTAACACTTTTCCGTATCCTCTCCTGTACCCTAAATCTTACCGTTCGCTAACCCTAACCCTAGCCCTAAACATAACTCTCACACCAATCTCACAGCATACCATAACCTGTTCACTAAACTTAACCCGTACAAAAAAATTAACCCATGCCCTCACATATACTTTAACGGTAACACGTTTCCGTATGCTCCCGTGTACCGTAAAACTCACCCGTTTGCTAACTCTAACCCTAGCCCTAACCCTAACCATAACAACAGCCCTACCCATTTCCCTAACCTGTACCCTAATCCTTACCCGTACACTAACACTAATCCATGCCCTAACACGTACCCTGACCCTAACACTTTTCTATACCCACTCCTGTACCCTAAATCTTACCATTCGCTAACCCTAACCCTATGTCTAGACCTAACCCTAACCCCAACCCTACACCTAACCCTAACACGTACCCTAATCCGAATCCGTACACTAACAGTAACCTGTGCCCTAACATGAACCCTGACCCTAACTCGTTTCCATAAGCTCACCTGTACCCTAAATGTTACCTATTTGCTAACCCTAACCCCAACCCTACACCTAAACATAACCCCAACCTTACCCATTTCCCTAACCTGTACCCTAATCCTTACCCGTACACTAACACTAATCCATGCCCTAACACGTACCCTGACCCTAACACTTTTCCGTATCCTCTCCAGTACCCTAAACCTTACCGTTCGCTAAACCTAGCCCTTTCCCTAAACATAACGCTAACACCAACCTTACACCATACCCTAACCCATACACTAATCTTACCCTGTACACCAAAATTAAGCAATGCCCTCACATGTACTTGGACACTAACAGGTTTCCGTACCCTCCTGGGTACCATAAACCTTACCTGTTCGCTAACACTATCCCTAGGTCTAAACCTAACAGTATCCAAAACCCTACACATAATCCTAAACCATACCCTAATCCTAATCCGTACAATAACACTAACGTGTGCCCTAACACCAAGCCTGACCCTAACTCGTTTCCATATGCTTACCTGTACCCTGAATATTACCTATTCGCTAACCCTAACCCTAACCCTAAACCAAACCCTAACCCCAATCCTACACCTTACCCTAATCCGTACTGTAATCCTAACCCGTACCCTAATACTAATCCGTGCCCTGACACATACATGGACCATAACACTTTTCTGTAACCTCACCTGTACCCTAAACCTTACATTTCGCCAACCCTAACGCTAGCCCTAAAGCAAAATCTTACTCCAACCCTACCCCTTACCCTAACACGTACACTAATCTTAACCCGTACACTAACAGTGACCCATTGCCGCAAATGTATTTTGACCCTAAAACATTTCCGTACCCTCCCCTGTAACCTAAACCTTACCCGGTTGCTAACCATAACCCTAGATCTAAATCTAACCCTAACGCCAACCCTACATCTTTCCCTAACCCATACCCTAATCCTAAACCGTACACTAACACTAACCAGTGCCCTGAAACGTACCCTGACCGTAACACTTTTCCATACCCTCACCTGCACGCTAAACCTAATCATTAGGTAACCCTAACTGTAGACTTAAACCTAACCCTAACACCAACCCTACACCCTATTCTAACCCTTACACTATATTTAACCCCTACACTAACACTAACCCATGCCCTCACACGTACTTTGACACTAAAATGTCTCCATACACTCACATGTACCATAAGCTTTAACCGTTCACTAAACCTATCCCTAACCCTAACGCCAACCCTAACCATTACCCTAACCCATACCCTAATCCTAACCATACATTAACACTAACACGTTTCCTAACACATAACCTGACCCAAACACTTTTCCGTACACTCAACTGTACCCTAAAACTTACCCGTTCACTAACCCTAAGCCTAGCCCTAAACCTAACACTAACCCCAACCACACACCTTACCCTAAACTGTACGCTAATCCTGACACGTACACTAACACTAAGAGGTGCCCTAACACATACCCTGACTCTAAATGTTTTCCGTACCCTCACCTGTACCCTAAACCTTACTGCTTCACTAACTGTAAACCTAGCCCTAAACATAACGCTAACACCAACCCTACACCATACCCTAACCCGTACACTAATCTTGACCCGTACACCAAAATTATGGAATGCCATCACCTGTACTTTGACAATAACACGTTTCTCTACACTCATGTACCACAAAAGTTACCTCTTCGCTAACTCTAACCCTAGCCCTAAACTTAACCCTAACGCCAACCCTACACATTACCCTAACCCGTACCCTAATCCTAACCCATACACTAACACTACACGTGCCCTAACAGGTACCCTGACCGTAACAGTTTTCCGTACACTCACCTGTACCCTAAACCATACCGTTTGCTATCCTTAACCTTAGACCTAAACGTAAACCTAAGCCCATCCCTAAACCTTACCCTAACTCGTACCCAAATCTAACCAGTACACTAACACTAATCCGTGCCTTAACACTTACACTGACCCTAACACTTTTCCATACCCACACCTGAACCATAAACCTTACCATTCACTAACCCTAACCCTAGGTCTAAACCTAAACCTAAACCCAATCCCAACCCTACACCTAACCCTAACATGTGCCCTATTCCTAATCCTTAAACTAACACTAACCTGTGCCCTAACACGAACCCAGACACTAACACGTTTCCATACGTTCACCTGTACTCTAATGTTACCTATTCGCTAACCCTCACACTAGCCCTAAACCTAAACCTAACTCCAACCCTATACCTTACCCTAACTCATACCCTAATCATAACCCATACACTAACACTAACTCGTGCCCTAACACCTACCCTAACCCTATACCTACACCTACCCCTAACACTAACGCTAACACTAACCCTAAACTTTACCATTTGTTAACCATAACCCTAGCCCCAAACCTAAACCTAACTACAACACTACTCCTTACCCTAACACGTACACTAATCTTAACACGTACACTAACACTAACTCAATACCGCACATGTACTTTGACAATAAGACATTTCCGTGTGCTCAGCTGTAACCTAAACCTTACCCGTTCACTAAACTTAACCCTACCCTTAACACTAACCATAACGCCAACCCTACCAATTACCCTAACCCGTACCCTAATCCTAACCTGTAAACCCACACTAACCCCTGCCCTAACACGTACCCTGACCCTAACACTTTTCCGTAACCTCACCTGTACCCTACACCTTACCGTTCGCTAACCCTAACCCTAGCCCTAAACCTAGACCAAACCCCAACTGTACACCTTACCCTAAACTGTATGCTAATCCTAAGCCATACACTAACACTGACACGTGTCCTAACACATACACTAACCCTAACATTTTTCTGTATCATTACCTGTACCCTAAACCTGACATTTCGCTAACCCTAGCCCTAGCCATAAAGCTAACCATAAACCCAACCCTAAACCTTACCCAAACCGTACCCTAATCCTAACCAGTATACTAATACTAAGTCATGTCCTGACACGTACCCTGCCCCTAACACCATTCCGTACCGTCACCTGTACCCTAAACCTTACCCATTCGCTAACTCTAACCCTAGCCCTAATCCTAACCCCAACCCTACCCCTTACCCTAATCCGTACCCTAATCCCAACCCATACACTAACATTAACTTATGCCCGAAACCGTACCCTGACCCTAACACTTTTCCATATCCTCTCCTGTACCCTAAATCTTACCGTTCGCTAACCCTAACCCTAGCCCTAAACATAACTCTCACACCAACCTCACAGCATACCCTAACCCATACACTAAACTTAACCCGTACAAAAAAACTAACCCATGCCCTCACATGTACTTTGACAGTAACACGTTTCCGTATGCTCCCGTGTACCGTAAACCTTACCCATTCGCTAACTCTAACCCTAGCCCTAACCCAAACCATAACACCAACCCTACCCATTTCCCTAACCTGTACCCTAATCCTTACCCATACACTAACACTAATCCATGCCCTAACACGTACCCTGACCCTAACACTTTTCCATACCCACTGCTGTACGCTAAATCATACCATTCGCTAACCCTAAACATATTTCTAAACCTAACCCTAACCCCAACCCTACACCTAGCCCTAGCACGTACCCTAATCCGAATCCGTACACTAACACTAACCTGTGCCCTAACATGAACCCTGACCCTAACTCGTTTCCATAAGCTCACTTGTACCCTAAATGTTACCTATTCGCTAACCCTAACCCCAACCCTACACCTAAACATAACCCCAACCCTACACCTTTCCCTAACCCATACCCTAATCCTAACCCGTACACTAACACTAACCCGTGCCCTAACACGTACCCTGACCCTAACACTTTTCCGTATCCTCTCCAGTACCCTAAATCTTACCGTTCGCTAAACCTAGCCCTTTACCTAAACATAACGCTAACACCAACCTTACACCATACCCTAACCCATACACTAATCGTACCCCGTACACCAAAATTAAGCAATGCCCTCACCTGTACTTTGACACTAACACGTTTCCATACCCTCCTGTGTACCGTAAACCTTACCTGTTCGCTAACACTAACCCTAGGTCTAAGCCTAACACTATCCACAACCCTACACAAAATCCTAACCTGTACCCTAATCCTAATCCGTACAATAACACTAATCTGTGCCCTAACACCAAGCCTGACCCTAACTCGTTTTCATATGTTTACCTGTACCATGAATATTACCTATTCGCTAACCCTAACCCTAAACCTAAACCTAACCCTAACCCCAATCCTACACCTTACCCTAATCCGTACTGTAGTCCTAACACGTACGCTAATACTAATCCGTGCCCTGACACATACATGGACCATAACACTTTTTTGTAACCTCACCTGTACCCTAAACCTTTCATTTCGCCAACCCTAACCCTAGCTCTAAAGCTAAATCTAACTCCAACCCTACACCTTACCCTAACACGAACACTAATCTTAACCTATACACTAACACTGACCCATTGCCGCAAATGTATTTTGACCCTAAAACATTTCCGTACCCTCCCCTGTAACCTAAACCTTACCCGGTCGCTAACCATAACCCTAGATCTAAATCTAACCCTAACGCCAACCCTACATCTTACCCTAACCCATACCCTAATCCTAAACCATACACTAACACTAACCAGTGCCCTGAAACGTACCCTGACCGTAACACTTTTCCATACCCTCACCTGCACGCTAAACCTAATCATTAGGTAACCCTAACTGTAGACTTAAACCTAACCCTAACACCAACCCTACACCCTATTCTAACCCGTAACCTATGTTTAACCCCTACACTAACACTAACCCATGCCCTCACACGTACTTTGACACTAAGATGTCTCCATACACTCACATGTACCATAAGCTTTAACCGTTCACTAAACCTATCCCTAACCCTAACGCCAACCCTAACCATTACCCTAACCCATACCCTAATCCTAACCATACATTAACACTAACACGTTTCCTAACACGTAACCTGACCCAAAAAATTTTCCGCACACTCAACTGTACCCTAAAACTTACCCGTTCACTAACCCTAAGCCTAGCCCTAAACCTAACACTAACCCCAACCCCACACCTTACCCTAAACTGTACGCTAATCCTGACACGTACACTAACACTAAGAGGTGTCCTAACACATACCATGACTCTAAATGTTTTCCGTACCCTCACCTGTACCCTAAACCTTACTGCTTCACTAACCGTAAACCTAGCCCTAAAGATAACGCTAACACCAACCCTACACCATACCCTAACCCGTACACTAATCTTGACCCGTACACCAAAATTATGGAATGCCATCACCTGTACTTTGACAATAACACGTTTCTCTACACTCATGTACCATAAAAGTTACCTCTTCGCTAACTCTAACCCTAGCCCTAAACTTAACCCTAACGCCAACCCTACACATTACCCTAACCCGTACCCTAATCCTAACCCATACACTAACACTACACGTGCCCTAACAGGTACCCTGAGCATAACAGTTTTCTGTACACTCACCTGTACCCTAAACCATACCGTTTGCTATCCTTAACCATAGACCTAAACGTAAACCTAACCCCATCCCTAAACCTTACCCTAACTCGTACCCAAATCTAACCAGTACACTAACACTAATCCGTGCCTTAACACTTACCCTGACCCTAACACTTTTCCATACCCACACCTGAACACTAAACATTACCATTCACTAACCCTAACCCTAGGTCTAAACCTAACCCTAAACCCAACCCCAACCCTACACCTAACCCTAACATGTGCCCTAATCCTAATCCTTAAACTAACACTAACCTGTGCCCTAACACGAACCCTGACACTAACACGTTTCCATACGTTCACCTGTACTCTAATGTTACCTATTCGCTAACCCTAACACTAGCCCTAAACCTAAACCTAACCCCAACCCTACACCTTACACTAACCCATACCCTAATCATAACCCATACACTAACACTAACTCGTGCCCTAACACCTACCCTAATCCTAAACCTACCACTACCCCTAACACTAACGCTAACACTAACCCTAAACTTTACCATTTGTTAACCATAACCCTAGCCCCAAACCTAAACCTAACTACAACCCTACTCCTTACCCTAACACGTACACTAATCTTAACACGTACACTAACACTAACTCAATACCACACACGTACTTTGACAATAAGACATTTCCATATGCTCAGCTGTAACCTAAACCTTACCCGTTCACTAAACTTAACCTTACCCCTAACACTAACCATAACGCCATCCCTACCAATTACCCTAACCCGAACCCTAATCCTAACCTGTAAACTCACACTAACCCCTGCCCTACCACGTACCCTGACCCTACCACTTTTCCGTAACCTCACCTGTACCCTACACCTTACCGTTAGCTAACCCTAACCCTAGCCCTAAACCTAGACCAAACCCCAACCGTACACCTTACCCTAACCCCTATGCTAATCCTAAGACATACACTAAAACTGACACGTGTCCTAACACATACACTAACCGTAACACTTTTCTGTACCATCACCTGTACCATAAACCTGACATTTCGCTAACTCTAACCCTAGCCATAAAGCTAACCCTAACCCCAACCCTAAACCTTACCCAAACCGTACCCTAATCCTAACCAGTATACTAATACTAAGCCATGTCCTGACACGTACACTGACCCTAACACTTTTCCGTACCCTCACCTGTACCCTACACCTTACCCAGTCGCTAACCCTAACCCTAGCTCTAGCCCTAGCCGTAAATCTAACCACAACCCTAACCCTTACCCTAACCCGAACCCTAATCCCAACCCATACACTAACATTAACCCATGCCCTAACACGTACCCTGACCCTAACACTTTTCCGTATCCTCTCCTGTACCCTAAATCTTACCGTTCGCTAACCCTAACCCTAGCCCTAAACATAACTCTCACACCAATCTCACAGCATACCATAACCTGTTCACTAAACTTAACCCGTACAAAAAAATTAACCCATGCCCTCACATATACTTTGACGGTAACACGTTTCCGTATGCTCCCGTGTACCGTAAAACTCACCCGTTTGCTAACTCTAACCCTAGCCCTAACCATAACCATAACAACAGCCCTACCCATTTCCCTAACCTGTACCCTAATCCTTACCCGTACACTAACACTAATCCATGCCCTAACACGTACCCTGACCCTAACACTTTTCTATACCCACTCCTGTACCCTAAATCTTACCATTCGCTAACCCTAACCCTATTTCTAGACCTAACCCTAACCCCAACCCTACACCTAACCCTAACACGTACCCTAATCCGAATCCGTACACTAACAGTAACCTGTGCCCTAACATGAACCCTGACCCTAACTCGTTTCCATAAGCTCACCTGTACCCTAAATGTTACCTATTTGCTAACCCTAACCCCAACCCTACACCTAAACATAACCCCAACCTTACCCATTTCCCTAACCTGTACCCTAATCCTTACCCGTACACTAACACTAATCCATGCCCTAACACGTACCCTAACCCTAACACTTTTCTATACCCACTCCTGTACCCTAAATCTTACCATTCGCTAAGCCTAACCCTATGTCTAAACCTAACCCTAACCCCAACCCTACACCTAACCCTAACACGTACCCTAATCCGAATCAGTACACTAAGAGTAACCTGTGCCCTAACATGAACCCTGACCCTAACTCGTTTCCATAAGCTCACCTGTACCCTAAATGTTACCTATTTGCTAACCCTAACTCCAACCCTACACCTAAACATAACTCCAACCCTACACCTTTCCCTAACCCATACCCTAATCCTAACCCGTACACTAACACTAACCCATGCCCTAACACGTACCCTGACCCTAACACTTTTCTATACCCACTCCTGTACCCTAAATCTTACCATTCGCTAACCCTAACCTATGTCTATACCTAACCCTAACCCCAACCCTACACCTAACCCTAACACGTACCCTAATCCGAATCAGTACACTAACACTAACCTGTGCCCTAACATGAACCCTGACCCTAACTCGTTTCCATAAGCTCACCTGTACCCTAAATGTTACCTATTTGCTAACCCTAACCCCAACCCTACAGCTAAACATAACCCCAACCCTACAACTTTCCCTAAACCATACCCTAATCCGAACCCATACACTAACACTAACCCGTGCCCTAACACGTACCCTGACCCTAACACTTTTCCGTATCCTCTCCAGTACCCTAAAACTTACCGTTCGCTAAACCTAGCCCTTTCCCTAAACATAACGCTAACACCAACCTTACACCATACCCTAACCCATACACTAATCTTACCCTGTACACCAAAATTAAGCAATGCCCTCACATGTACTTGGACACTAACAGGTTTCCGTACCCTCCTGGGTACCATAAACCTTACCTGTTCGCTAACACTATCCCTAGGTCTAAGCCTAACACTATCCAAAACCCTACACATAATCCTAAACCATACCCTAATCCTAATCCGTACAATAACACTAACGTGTGCCCTAACACCAAGCCTGACCCTAACTCGTTTCCATATGCTTACCTGTACCCTGAATATTACCTATTCGCTAACCCTAACCCTAACCCTAAACCAAACCCTAACCCCAATCCTACACCTTACCCTAATCCGTACTGTAATCCTAACCCGTACCCTAATACTAATCCGTGCCCTGACACATACATGGACCATAACACTTTTCTGTAACCTCACCTGTACCCTAAACCTTACATTTCGCCAACCCTAACGCTAGCCCTAAAGCAAAATCTTACTCCAACCCTACCCCTTACCCTAACACGTACACTAATCTTAACCCGTACACTAACAGTGACCCATTGCCGCAAATGTATTTTGACCCTAAAACATTTCCGTACCCTCCCCTGTAACCTAAACCTTACCCGGTTGCTAACCATAACCCTAGATCTAAATCTAACCCTAACGCCAACCCTACATCTTTCCCTAACCCATACCCTAATCCTAAACCGTACACTAACACTAACCAGTGCCCTGAAACGTACCCTGACCGTAACACTTTTCCATACCCTCACCTGCACGCTAAACCTAATCATTAGGTAACCCTAACTGTAGACTTAAACCTAACCCTAACACCAACCCTACACCCTATTCTAACCCTTACACTATATTTAACCCCTACACTAACACTAACCCATGCCCTCACACGTACTTTGACACTAAAATGTCCCCATACACTCACATGTACCATAAGCTTTAACCGTTCACTAAACCTATCCCTAACCCTAACGCCAACCCTAACCATTACCCTAACCCATACCCTAATCCTAACCATACATTAACACTAACACGTTTCCTAACACATAACCTGACCCAAACACTTTTCCGTACACTCAACTGTACCCTAAAACTTACCCGTTCACTAACCCTAAGCCTAGCCCTAAACCTAACACTAACCCCAACCACACACCTTACCCTAAACTGTACGCTAATCCTGACACGTACACTAACACTAAGAGGTGTCCTAACACATACCCTGCTCTAAATGTTTTCCGTACCCTCACCTGTACCCTAAACCTTACTGCTTCACTAACTGTAAACCTAGCCCTAAACATAACGCTAACACCAACCCTACACCATACCCTAACCCGTACACTAATCTTGACCCGTACACCAAAATTATGGAATGCCATCACCTGTACTTTGACAATAACACGTTTCTCTACACTCATGTACCACAAAAGTTACCTCTTCGCTAACTCTAACCCTAGCCCTAAACTTAACCCTAACGCCAACCCTACACATTACCCTAACCCGTACCCTAATCCTAACCCATACACTAACACTACACGTGCCCTAACAGGTACCCTGACCGTAACAGTTTTCCGTACACTCACCTGTACCCTAAACCATACCGTTTGCTATCCTTAACCTTAGACCTAAACGTAAACCTAAGCCCATCCCTAAACCTTACCCTAACTCGTACCCAAATCTAACCAGTACACTAACACTAATCCGTGCCTTAACACTTACACTGACCCTAACACTTTTCCATACCCACACCTGAACCATAAACCTTACCATTCACTAACCCTAACCCTAGGTCTAAAACTAAACCTAAACACAACTCCAACCCTACACCTAACCCTAACATGTGCCCTATTCCTAATCCTTAAACTAACACTAACCTGTGCCCTAACACGAACCCTGACACTAACACGTTTCCATACGTTCACCTGTACTCTAATGTTACCTATTCGCTAACCCTAACACTAGCCCTAAACCTAAACCTAACTCCAACCCTATACCTTACCCTAACTCATACCCTAATCATAACCCATACACTAACACTAACTCGTGCCCTAACACCTACCCTAACCCTACACCTACACCTACCCCTAACACTAACGCTAACACTAACCCTAAACTTTACCATTTGTTAACCATAACCCTAGCCCCAAACCTAAACCTAACTACAACACTACTCCTTACCCTAACACGTACACTAATCTTAACACGTACACTAACACTAACTCAATACCGCACATGTAATTTGACAATAAGACATTTCCGTGTGCTCAGCTGTAACCTAAACCTTACCCGTTCACTAAACTTAACCCTACCCTTAACACTAACCATAACGCCAACCCTACCAATTACCCTAACCCGTACCCTAATCCTAACCTGTAAACCCACACTAACCCCTGCCCTAACACATACCCTGACCCTAACACTTTTCCGTAACCTCACCTGTACCCTACACCTTACCGTTCGCTAACCCTAACCCTAGCCCTAAACCTAGACCAAACCCCAACTGTACACCTTACCCTAAACTGTATGCTAATCCTAAGCCATACACTAACACTGACACGTGTCCTAACACATACACTAACCCTAACATTTTTCTGTATCATTACCTGTACCCTAAACCTGACATTTCGCTAACCCTAGCCCTAGCCATAAAGCTAACCATAAACCCAACCCTAAACCTTACCCAAACCGTACCCTAATCCTAACCAGTATACTAATACTAAGTCATGTCCTGACACGTACCCTGCCCCTAACACCATTCCGTACCGTCACCTGTACCCTAAACCTTACCCATTCGCTAACTCTAACCCTAGCCCTAATCCTAACCCCAACCCTACCCCTTACCCTAATCCGTACCCTAATCCCAACCCATACACTAACATTAACTTATGCCCGAAACCGTACCCTGACCCTAACACTTTTCCATATCCTCTCCTGTACCCTAAATCTTACAGTTCGCTAACCCTAACCCTAGCCCTAAACATAACTCTCACACCAACCTCACAGCATACCCTAACCCATACACTAAACTTAACCCGTACAAAAAAACTAACCCATGCCCTCACATGTACTTTGACAGTAACACGTTTCCGTATGTTCCCGTGTACCGTAAACCTTACCCATTCGCTAACTCTAACCCTAGCCCTAACCCAAACCATAACACCAACCCTACCCATTTCCCTAACCTGTACCCTAATCCTTACCCATACACTAACACTAATCCATGCCCTAACACGTACCCTGACCCTAACACTTTTCCATACCCACTGCTGTACGCTAAATCATACCATTCGCTAACCCTAAACATATTTCTAAACCTAACCCTAACCCCCTACCCTACACCTAGCCCTAGCACGTACCCTAATCCGAATCCGTACACTAACACTAACATGTGCCCTAACATGAACCCTGACCCTAACTCGTTTCCATAAGCTCACTTGTACCCTAAATGTTACCTATTCGCTAACCCTAACCCCAACCCTACACCTAAACATAACCCCAACCCTACACCTTTCCCTAACCCATACCCTAATCCTAACCTGTACACTAACACTAACCCGTGCCCTAACACGTACCCTGACCCTAACACTTTTCCGTATCCTCTCCAGTACCCTAAATCTTACCGTTCGCTAAACCTAGCCCTTTACCTAAACATAACGCTAACACCAACCTTACACCATACCCTAACCCATACACTAATCGTACCCCGTACACCAAAATTAAGCAATGCCCTCACCTGTACTTTGACACTAACACGTTTCCGTACCCTCCTGTGTACCGTAAACCTTACCTGTTCGCTAACACTAACCCTTGGTCTAAGCCTAACACTATCCACAACCCTACACAAAATCCTAACCTGTACCCTAATCCTAATCCATACAATAACACTAACCTGTGCCCTAACACCAAGCCTGACCCTAACTCGTTTTCATATGTTTACCTGTACCATGAATATTACCTATTCGCTAACCCTAACCCTAAACCTAAACCTAACCCTAACCCCAATCCTACACCTTACCCTAATCCGTACTGTAGTCCTAACACGTACGCTAATACTAATCCGTGCCCTGACACATACATGGACCATAACACTTTTTTGTAACCTCACCTGTACCCTAAACCTTTCATTTCGCCAACCCTAACCCTAGCTCTAAAGCTAAATCTAACTCCAACCCTACACCTTACCCTAACACGAACACTAATCTTAACCTATACACTAACACTGACCCATTGCCGCAAATGTATTTTGACCCTAAAACATTTCCGTACCCTCCCCTGTAACCTAAACCTTACCCGGTCGCTAACCATAACCCTAGATCTAAATCTAACCCTAACGCCAACCCTACATCTTACCCTAACCCATACCCTAATCCTAAACCATACACTAACACTAACCAGTGCCCTGAAACGTACCCTGACCGTAACACTTTTCCATACCCTCACCTGCACGCTAAACCTAATCATTAGGTAACCCTAACTGTAGACTTAAACCTAACCCTAACACCAACCCTACACCCTATTCTAACCCGTAACCTATGTTTAACCCCTACATTAACACTAACCCATGCCCTCACACGTACTTTGACACTAAGATGTCTCCATACACTCACATGTACCATAAGCTTTAACCGTTCACTAAACCTATCCCTAACCCTAACGCCAACCCTAACCATTACCCTAACCCATACCCTAATCCTAACCATACATTAACACTAACACGTTTCCTAACACGTAACCTGACCCAAAAAATTTTCCGCACACTCAACTGTACCCTAAAACTTACCCGTTCACTAACCCTAAGCATAGCCCTAAACCTAACACTAACCCCAACCCCACACCTTACCCTAAACTGTACGCTAATCCTGACACGTACACTAACACTAAGAGGTGTCCTAACACATACCATGACTCTAAATGTTTTCCGTACCCTCACCTGTTCCCTAAACCTTACTGCTTCACTAACCGTAAACCTAGCCCTAAACATAACGCTAACACCAACCCTACACCATACCCTAACCTGTACACTAATCTTGACCCGTACACCAAAATTATGGAATGCCATCACCTGTACTTTGACAATAACACGTTTCTCTACACTCATGTACCATAAAAGTTACCTCTTCGCTAACTCTAACCCTAGCCCTAAACTTAACCCTAACGCCAACCCTACACATTACCCTAACCCGTACCCTAATCCTAACCCATACACTAACACTACACGTGCCCTAACAGGTACCCTGAGCGTAACAGTTTTCTGTACACTCACCTGTACCCTAAACCATACCGTTTGCTATCCTTAACCATAGACCTAAACGTAAACCTAACCCCATCCCTAAACCTTACCCTAACTCGTACCCAAATCTAACCAGTACACTAACACTAATCCGTGCCTTAACACTTACCCTGATCCTAACACTTTTCCATACCCACACCTGAACACTAAACATTACCATTCACTAACCCTAACCCTAGGTCTAAACCTAACCCTAAACCCAACCCCAACCCTACACCTAACCCTAACATGTGCCCTAATCCTAATCCTTAAACTAACACTAACCTGTGCCCTAACACGAACCCTGACACTAACACGTTTCCATACGTTCACCTGTACTCTAATGTTACCTATTCGCTAACCCTAACACTAGCCCTAAACCTAAACCTAACCCCAACCCTACACCTTACCCTAACCCATACCCTAATCATAACCCATACACTAACACTAACTCGTGCCCTAACACCTACCCTAATCCTAAACCTACCACTACCCCTAACACTAACGCTAACACTAACCCTAAACTTTACCATTTGTTAACCATAACCCTAGCCCCAAACCTAAACCTAACTACAACCCTACTCCTTACCCTAACACGTACACTAATCTTAACACGTACACTAACACTAACTCAATACCACACACGTACTTTGACAATAAGACATTTCCATATGCTCAGCTGTAACCTAAACCTTACCCGTTCACTAAACTTAACCTTACCCCTAACACTAACCATAACGCCATCCCTACCAATTACCCTAACCCGAACCCTAATCCTAACCTGTAAACCCACACTAACCCCTGCCCTACCACGTACCCTGACCCTAACACTTTTCCGTAACCTCACCTGTACCCTACACCTTACCGTTAGCTAACCCTAACCCTAGCCCTAAACCTAGACCAAACCCCAACCGTACACCTTACCCTAACCGCTATGCTAATCCTAAGACATACACTAAAACTGACACGTGTCCTAACACATACACTAACAGTAACACTTTTCTGTACCATCACCTGTACCATAAACCTGACATTTCGCTAACTCTAACCCTAGCCATAAAGCTAACCCTAACCCCAACCCTAAACCTTACCCAAACCGTACCCTAATCCTAACCAGTATACTAATACTAAGCCATGTCCTGACACGTACACTGACCCTAACACTTTTCCGTACCCTCACCTGTACCCTACACCTTACCCAGTCGCTAACCCTAACCCTAGCTCTAGCCCTAGCCGTAAATCTAACCACAACCCTAACCCTTACCCTAACCCGAACCCTAATCCCAACCCATACACTAACATTAACCCATGCCCTAACACGTACCCTGACCCTAACACTTTTCCGTATCCTCTCCTGTACCCTAAATCTTACCGTTCGCTAACCTAACCCTAGCCCTAAACATAACTCTCACACCAATCTCACAGCATACCATAACCTGTTCACTAAACTTAACCCGTACAAAAAAATTAACCCCATGCCCCTCACATATACTTTAACGGTAACACGTTTCCGTATGCTCCCGTGTACCGTAAAACTCACCCGTTTGCTAACTCTAACCCTAGCCCTAACCCTAACCATAACAACAGCCCTACCCATTTCCCTAACCTGTACCCTAATCCTTACCCGTACACTAACACTAATCCATGCCCTAACACGTACCCTGACCCTAACACTTTTCTATACCCACTCCTGTACCCTAAATCTTACCATTCGCTAACCCTAACCCTATGTCTAGACCTAACCCTAACCCCAACCCTACACCTAACCCTAACACGTACCCTAATCCGAATCCGTACACTAACAGTAACCTGTGCCCTAACATGAACCCTGACCCTAACTCGTTTCCATAAGCTCACCTGTACCCTAAATGTTACCTATTTGCTAACCCTAACCCCAACCCTACACCTAAACATAACCCCAACCTTACCCATTTCCCTAACCTGTACCCTAATCCTTACCCGTACACTAACACTAATCCATGCCCTAACACGTACCCTGACCCTAACACTTTTCCGTATCCTCTCCAGTACCCTAAAACTTACCGTTCGCTAAACCTAGCCCTTTCCCTAAACATAACGCTAACACCAACCTTACACCATACCCTAACCCATACACTAATCTTACCCTGTACACCAAAATTAAGCAATGCCCTCACATGTACTTGGACACTAACAGGTTTCCGTACCCTCCTGGGTACCATAAACCTTACCTGTTCGCTAACACTATCCCTAGGTCTAAACCTAACAGTATCCAAAACCCTACACATAATCCTAAACCATACCCTAATCCTAATCCGTACAATAACACTAACGTGTGCCCTAACACCAAGCCTGACCCTAACTCGTTTCCATATGCTTACCTGTACCCTGAATATTACCTATTCGCTAACCCTAACCCTAACCCTAAACCAAACCCTAACCCCAATCCTACACCTTACCCTAATCCGTACTGTAATCCTAACCCGTACCCTAATACTAATCCGTGCCCTGACACATACATGGACCATAACACTTTTCTGTAACCTCACCTGTACCCTAAACCTTACATTTCGCCAACCCTAACGCTAGCCCTAAAGCAAAATCTTACTCCAACCCTACCCCTTACCCTAACACGTACACTAATCTTAACCCGTACACTAACAGTGACCCATTGCCGCAAATGTATTTTGACCCTAAAACATTTCCGTACCCTCCCCTGTAACCTAAACCTTACCCGGTTGCTAACCATAACCCTAGATCTAAATCTAACCCTAACGCCAACCCTACATCTTTCCCTAACCCATACCCTAATCCTAAACCGTACACTAACACTAACCAGTGCCCTGAAACGTACCCTGACCGTAACACTTTTCCATACCCTCACCTGCACGCTAAACCTAATCATTAGGTAACCCTAACTGTAGACTTAAACCTAACCCTAACACCAACCCTACACCCTATTCTAACCCTTACACTATATTTAACCCCTACACTAACACTAACCCATGCCCTCACACGTACTTTGACACTAAAATGTCTCCATACACTCACATGTACCATAAGCCTTAACCGTTCACTAAACCTATCCCTAACCCTAACGCCAACCCTAACCATGACCCTAACCCATACCCTAATCCTAACCATGCATTAACACTAACAGGTTTCCTAACACATAACCTGACCCAAATGCTTTTCCGTACCCTCAAATGTACCCTAAAACTTACCCGTTCACTAACCCTAAGCCTAGCCCTAACCCTAACCCTAACCCTAACCCTAACCCTAAAACTTACCCGTTAACTAACCGTAAGCCTAGCCATAACCTAAACCTAACCCCAACACCACACCTTACCCTAAACGGTACTCTAATCCTGACATGTACACTAACACTAACAAGTGTCCTAACACATACCGGGACTCTAAATGTTTTCCGTACCCTCACCTGTACCCTAAACCTTACTGCTTCACTAACCGTAAACCTAGCCCTAAACATAACGCTAACACCAACCCTACACCATACCCTAACCCGTACACTAATCTTGACCCGTACACCAAAATTATGCAATGCCATCACAGGTACTTTGACACTAACACGTTTCCGTACACTCATGTACCATAAAACTTACCTGTTCGCTAACTCTAACCCTAGCCCCAAACTTAACCCTAACGCCAACCCTACACATTACCCTAACCCGTACCCTAATCCTAACCCATACACTAACACTACATGTGCCCTAACAGGTACCCTGACCGTAACAGTTTTCCGTACACTCACCCGTACCCTAAACCATACCGTTTGCTATCCTTAACCCTAGACCTAAACGTAAACCTAACCCCATCCCTAAAACTTACCCTAACGCGTACCCAATCCTAACCAGTACACTAACACTAATCCGTGCCTTAACACTTACCCTGACCCTAACACTTTTCCATACCCACACCTGAACCCTAAACCTTACCATTCACTAACCCTAACCCTAGGTCTAAACCTAACCCTAAACCCAACCCCAACCCTACACCTAACCCTAACATGTACCCTAATCCTAATCCTTAAACTAACACTAACCTGTGCCCTAACACGAACCGTGACCCTAACGCGTTTCCATACGCTCCCCTGTACTCTAATGTTACCTATTCGCTAACCCTCACACTAGCCCTAAACCTAAACCTAACCCCAACCCTAAACCTTACCCTAACCCATACCCTAATCATAACCCATACACTAACACTAACTCGTGCCCTAACACCTACCCTAACCCTACACCTACCCGTAACCCTAACACTAACGCTAACACTAACCCTAAACTTTACCATTTGTTAACCATAACCCTAGCCCCAAACCTAAACCTAACTACAACCCTACTCCTTACCCCAACACGTACACTAATCTTAACCCCTACACTAACACTAACTCAATACCGCACACATACTTTGACAATAAGACATTTCCGTATGCTCAGCTGTAACCTAAACCTTACCCGTTCACTAAACTTAACCCTACCCCTAACACTAACCATAACGCCAACCCTACCAATTACTCTAACCCGTACCCTAATCCTAACCTGTAAACCCACACTAACCCCAGCCCTAACACGTACCCTGACCCTAACACTTTTCCGTAACCTCACCTGTACCCTACACCTTACCGTTCGCTAACCCTAACCCTAGCCCTAAACCTAGACCAAACCCCAACCGTACACCTTACCCTAACCCGTATGCTAATCCTAAGCCATACACTGACACTGACACGTGTCCTAACACACACACTAACCCTAACACTTTTCTGTACCATCACCTGTACCCTAAACCTGACATTTCGCTAACCCTAACTCTAGCCATAAAGCTAACCCTAACCCCAACCGTAAACCTTACCCAAACCGTACCCTAATCCTAACCAGTATACTAATACTAAGCCATGTCCTGACACGTTCCCTGAGCCTAACACTTTTCCATACCCTCACCTGTACCCTAAACCTTACCCATTCGCTAACCCTAACCCTAGCCCTAGCCCTAGCCCTAACCTTAATCCCAACCCTACCCTTTACCCTAAACTGTACCCTAATCCTAACCCATACACTAACATTAACCCATGCCCTAACACGTACCCTGACCCTAACACTTTTCCGTATCCTCTCCTGTACCCTAAATCTTACCGTTCGCTAACCCTAACCCTAGCCCTAAACATAACTCTAACACCAACCTCACAGTATACCCTAACCCGTACACTAAACTTAACCCATACAAAAAAACTAACCCATGCCCTCACATGTACTTTGACAGTAACACGTTTCTGTACGCTCCCATGTACCGTAAAACTTACCCATTCGCTAACCCTAACCCTAGCCCTAACCCTAACCATAACAGCAGTGCTACCCATTTACCTAACCTGTACCCTAATCCTTACCCGTACACTAACATTAATCCATGCCCTAAGACGTACCCTGACCCTAATACTTTTCCATACCCACTGCTGTACCCTAAATCTTACCATTCGCTAACCCTAACCCTATGTCTAAACCTAACCCTAACCCCAACCCTACACCTAACCCTAGCACGTACCCTAATCCGAATCCGTACACTAACACTAACCTGTGCCCTAACATGAACCCTGACCCTAACTCGTTTCCATAAGCTCACCTGTACCCTAAATGTTACCTATTCGCTAACCCTAACCCCAACCCTACACCTAAACATAACCCCTACCCTACACCTTTCCCTAACCTATACCCTAATCCTAACCCGTACACTAACAATAACCTGTGGCCTAACACGTACCCTGAACCTAACACTTTTCCGTATCCTCTCCATTACCCTAAATCTTACCGTTCGCTAAACATAGCCCTTTCCCTAAACATAACGCTAACACCAACCTTAAACCATACCCTAACCCATACACTAATCTTACCCCGTACACCAAAATTAAGAAATGCCCTCACATGTACTTTGACACTAACACGTTTCTGTATCCTCCTGTGTACCGTAAACCTTACCTGTTCGCTAACACTAACCCTAGGTCTAAGCCTAACACTATCCACAACCCTACACAAAATCGTAACACGTACCCTAATCCTAATCCGTACAATAACACTAAACTGTGCCCTAACACCAAGCCTGACCCTAACTCGTTTCCATATGCTTACCTGCACCCTGAATATTACCTATTCGCTAACCCTAACCCTAACCCTAAACCTAACCCTAACCCCAATCCTGCACCTTACCCTAATCCGTACTGTAATCCTAACCCGTACCCTAATACTAATCCGTGCCCTGACACATACATGGACCATAACACTTTTCTGTAACCTCACCTGTACCCTAAACCTTACATTTCGCCAACACTAACCCTAGCCCTAAAGCTAAATCTAACTCCAACCCTACACCTTACCCTAACACGTACACTAATCTTAACCCGTACACTAACACTGACCCATTGCCGCAAAAGTATTTTGACCATAAAACATTTCCGTACCCTCCCCTGTAACCTAAACCTTACCCTGTCGCTAACCCTAAACCTAGCTCTAAATCTAACCCTAACGCCAACCCTACATCTTACCCTAACCCATACCCTAATCCTAAACCATACACTAACACAAACCAGTGCCCTGAAACGTACCCCGACCCTAACACTTTTCCATGCCCTCACCTGCACGCTAAACCTAATCGTTAGGTAACCCTAACTGTAGACTTAAACGTAACCCTAACACCAACCCTACACCCTATTCTAACACGTGACCTATATTTAACCCCTACACTAACACTAACCCATGCCCTCACACGTACTTTGAAACTAAAATGTCTCCATACACTCACATGTACCATAAGCCTTAACCGTTCACTAAACCTATCCCTAACCCTAACGCCAACCCTAACCATGACCCTAACCCATACCCTAATCCTAACCATGCATTAACACTAACAGGTTTCCTAACACATAACCTGACCCAAATGCTTTTCCGTACCCTCAAATGTACCCTAAAACTTACCCGTTCACTAACCCTAAGCCTAGCCCTAACCCTAACCCTAACCCTAACCCTAACCCTAACCCTAAAACTTACCCGTTAACTAACCGTAAGCCTAGCCCTAAACCTAAACCTAACCCCAACACCACACCTTACCCTAAACAGTACTCTAATCCTGACATGTACACTAACACTAACAAGTGTCCTAACACATACCCTGACTCTAAATGTTTTCCGTACCCTCACCTGTACCCTAAACCTTACTGCTTCACTAACCGTAAACCTAGCCCTAAACATAACGCTAACACCAACCCTACACCATACCCTAACCCGTACACTAATCTTGACCCGTACACCAAAATTATGCAATGCCATCACAGGTACTTTGACACTAACACGTTTCCGTACACTCATGTACCATAAAACTTACCTGTTCGCTAACTCTAACCCTAGCCCCAAACTTAACCCTAACGCCAACCCTACACATTACCCTAACCCGTACCCTAATCCTAACCCATACACTAACACTACATGTGCCCTAACAGGTACCCTGACCGTAACAGTTTTCCGTACACTCACCCGTACCCTAAACCATACCGTTTGCTATCCTTAACCCTAGACCTAAATGTAAACCTAACCCCATCCCTAAAACTTACTCTAACGCGTACCCAATCCTAACCAGTACACTAACACTAATCCGTGCCTTAACACTTACCCTGACCCTAACACTTTTCCATACCCACACCTGAACCCTAAACCTTACCATTCACTAACCCTAACCCTAGGTCTAAACCTAACCCTAAACCCAACCCCAACCCTACACCTAACCCTAACATGTACCCTAATCCTAATCCTTAAACTAACACTAACCTGTGCCCTAACACGAACCGTGACCCTAACGCGTTTCCATACGCTCCCCTGTACTCTAATGTTACCTATTCGCTAACCCTCACACTAGCCCTAAACCTAAACCTAATCCCAACCCTAAACCTTACCCTAACCCATACCCTAATCATAACCCATACACTAACACTAACTCATGCCCTAACACCTATCCTAACCCTACACCTACCCCTAAACCTAACACTAACGCTAACACTAACCCTAAACTTTACCATTTGTTAACCATAACCCTAGCCCCAAACCTAAACCTAACTACAACCCTACTCCTTACCCTAACACGTACACTAATCTTAACCCCTACACTAACACTAACTCAATACCGCACACGTACTTTGACAATAAGACATTTCCGTATGCTCAGCTGTAACCTAAACCTTACCCGTTCACTAAACTTAACCCTACCCCTAACACTAACCATAACGCCAACCCTACCAATTACCCTAACCCGTACCCTAATCCTAACCTGTAAACCCACACTAACCCCAGCCCTAACACGTACCCTGACCCTAACACTTTTCCGTAACCTCACCTGTACCCTACACCTTACCGTTCGCTAACCCTAACCCTAGCCCTAAACCTAGACCAAACCCCAACCGTACACCTTACCCTAACCCGTATGCTAATCCTAAGCCATACACTGACACTGACACGTGTCCTAACACACACACTAACCCTAACACTTTTCTGTACCATCACCTGTACCCTAAACCTGACATTTCGCTAACCCTAACTCTAGCCATAAAGCTAACCCTAACCCCAACCGTAAACCTTACCCAAACCGTACCCTAATCCTAACCAGTATACTAATACTAAGCCATGTCCTGACACGTTCCCTGAGCCTAACACTTTTCCATACCCTCACCTGTACCCTAAACCTTACCCATTCGCTAACCCTAACCCTAGCCCTAGCCCTAGCCCTAACCTTAATCCCAACCCTACCCGTTACCCTAAACCGTACCCTAATCCTAACCCATACACTAACATTAACCCATACCCTAACACGTACCCTGACCCTAACACTTTTCCGTATCCTCTCCTGTACCCTAAATCTTACCGTTCGCTAACCCTAACCCTAGCCCTAAACATAACTCTAACACCAACCTCACAGTATACCCTAACCCGTACACTAAACTTAACCCGTACAAAAAAACTAACCCATGCCCTCACATGTACTTTGACAGTAACACGTTTCTGTACGCTCCCATGTACCGTAAAACTTACCCATTCGCTAACCCTAACCCTAGCCCTAACCCTAACCATAACACCAGCCCTACCCATTTACCTAACCTGTACCCTAATCCTTACCCGTACACTAACATTAATCCATGCCCTAAGACGTACCCTGACCCTAATACTTTTCCATACCCACTGCTGTACCCTAAATCTTACCATTCGCTAACCCTAACCCTATGTCTAAACCTAACCCTAACCCCAACCCTACACCTAACCCTAGCACGTACCCTAATCCGAATCCGTACACTAACACTAACCTGTGCCCTAACATGAACCCTGACCCTAACTCGTTTCCATAAGCTCACCTGTACCCTAAATGTTACCTATTCGCTAACCCTAACCCCAACCCTACACCTAAACATAACCCCTACCCTACACCTTTCCCTAACCTATACCCTAATCCTAACCCGTACACTAACAATAACATGTGGCCTAACACGTACCCTGAACCTAACACTTTTCCGTATCCTCTCCATTATCCTAAATCTTACCATTCGCTAAACATAGCCCTTTCCCTAAACATAACGCTAACACCAACCTTAAACCATACCCTAACCCATACACTAATCTTACCCCGTACACCAAAATTAAGAAATGCCCTCACATGTACTTTGACACTAACACGTTTCTGTATCCTCCTGTGTACCGTAAACCTTACCTGTTCGCTAACACTAACCCTAGGTCTAAGCCTAACACTATCCACAACCCTACACAAAATCCTAACACGTACCCTAATCCTAATCCGTACAATAACACTAACCTGTGCCCTAACACCAAGCCTGACCCTAACTCGTTTCCATATGCTTACCTGCACCCTGAATATTACCTATTCGCTAACCCTAACCCTAACCCTAAACCTAACCCTAACCCCAATCCTGCACCTTACCCTAATCCGTACTGTAATCCTAACCCGTACCCTAATACTAATCCGTGCCCTGACACATACATGGACCATAACACTTTTCTGTAACCTCACCTGTACCCTAAACCTTACATTTCGCCAACACTAACCCTAGCCCTAAAGCTAAATCTAACTCCAACCCTACACCTTACCCTAACACGTACACTAATCTTAACCCGTACACTAACACTGACCCATTGCCGCAAATGTATTTTGACCATAAAACATTTCCGTACCCGCCCCTGTAACCTAAACCTTACCCGGTCGCTAACCCTAAACCTAGCTCTAAATCTAAACCTAACGCCAACCCTACATCTTACCCTAACCCATACCCTAATCCTAAACCATACACTAACACAAACCAGTGCCCTGAAACTTACCCCGACCCTAACACTTTTCCATGCCCTCACCTGCACGCTAAACCTAATCGTTAGGTAACCCTAACTCTAGACTTAAACGTAGCCCTAACACCAACCCTACACCCTATTCTAACCCGTGACCTATATTTAACCCCTACACTAACACTAACCCATGCCCTCACACGTACTTTGACACTAAAATGTCTCCATACACTCACATGTACCATAAGCCTTAACCGTTCACTAAACCTATCCCTAACCCTAACGCCAACCCTAACCATGACCCTAACCCATACCCTAATCCTAACCATGCATTAACACTAACAGGTTTCCTAACACATAACCTGACCCAAACGCTTTTCCGTACCCTCAAATGTACCCTAAAACTTACCCGTTCACTAACCCTAAGCCTAGCCCTAACCCTAACCCTAACCCTAACCCTAACCCTAACCCTAAAACTTACCCGTTAACTAACCGTAAGCCTAGCCCTAAACCTAAACCTAACCCCAACACCACACCTTACCCTAAACGGTACTCTAATCCTGACATGTACACTAACACTAACAAGTGTCCTAACACATACCCTGACTCTAAATGTTTTCCGTACCCTCACCTGTACCCTAAACCTTACTGCTTCACTAACCGTAAACCTAGCCCTAAACATAACGCTAACACCAACCCTACACCATACCCTAACCCGTACACTAATCTTGACCCGTACACCAAAATTATGCAATGCCATCACAGGTACTTTGACACTAACACGTTTCCGTACACTCATGTACCATAAAACTTACCTGTTCGCTAACTCTAACCCTAGCCCCAAACTTAACCCTAACGCCAACCCTACACATTACCCTAACCCGTACCCTAATCCTAACCCATACACTAACACTACATGTGCCCTAACAGGTACCCTGACCGTAACAGTTTTCCGTACACTCACCCGTACCCTAAACCATACCGTTTGCTATCCTTAACCCTAGACCTAAACGTAAACCTAACCCCATCCCTAAAACTTACCCTAACGCGTACCCAATCCTAACCAGTACACTAACACTAATCCGTGCCTTAACACTTACCCTGACCCTAACACTTTTCCATACCCACACCTGAACCCTAAACCTTACCATTCACTAACCCTAACCCTAGGTCTAAACCTAACCCTAAACCCAACCCCAACCCTACACCTAACCCTAACATGTACCCTAATCCTAATCCTTAAACTAACACTAACCTGTGCCCTAACACGAACCGTGACCCTAACGCGTTTCCATACGCTCCCCTGTACTCTAATGTTACCTATTCGCTAACCCTCACACTAGCCCTAAACCTAAACCTAACCCCAACCCTAAACCTTACCCTAACCCATACCCTAATCATAACCCATACACTAACACTAACTCGTGCCCTAACACCTACCCTAACCCTACACCTACCCCTAACCCTAACACTAACGCTAACACTAACCCTAAACTTTACCATTTGTTAACCATAACCCTAGCCCCAAACCTAAACCTAACTACAACCCTACTCCTTACCCTAACACGTACACTAATCTTAACCCCTACACTAACACTAACTCAATACCGCACACGTACTTTGACAATACGACATTTCCGTATGCTCAGCTGTAACCTAAACCTTACCCGTTCACTAAACTTAACCCTACCCCTAACACTAACCATAACGCCAACCCTACCAATTACCCTAACCCGTACCCTAATCCTAACCTGTAAACCCACACTAACCCCAGCCCTAACACGTACCCTGTCCCTAACACTTTTCCGTAACCTCACCTGTACCCTACACCTTACCGTTCGCTAACCCTAACCCTAGCCCTAAACCTAGACCAAACCCCAACCGTACACCTTACCCTAACCCGTATGCTAATCCTAAGCCATACACTGACACTGACACGTGTCCTAACACACACACTAACCCTAACACTTTTCTGTACCATCACCTGTACCCTAAACCTGACATTTCGCTAACCCTAACTCTAGCCATAAAGCTAACCCTAACCCCAACCGTAAACCTTACCCAAACCGTACCCTAATCCTAACCAGTATACTAATACTAAGCCATGTCCTGACACGTTCCCTGAGCCTAACACTTTTCCATACCCTCACCTGTACCCTAAACCTTACCCATTCGCTAACCCTAACCCTAGCCCTAGCCCTAGCCCTAACCTTAATCCCAACCCTACCCGTTACCCTAAACCGTACCCTAATCCTAACCCATACACTAACATTAACCCATGCCCTAACACGTACCCTGACCCTAACACTTTTCCGTATCCTCTCCTGTACCCTAAATCTTACCGTTCGCTAACCCTAACCCTAGCCCTAAACATAACTCTAACACCAACCTCACAGTATACCCTAACCCGTACACTAAACTTAACCCATACAAAAAAACTAACCCATGCCCTCACATGTACTTTGACAGTAACACGTTTCTCTATGCTCCAATGTACCGTAAAACTTACCCATTCGCTAACCCTAACCCTAGCCCTAACCCTAACCATAACACCAGCCCTACCCATTTACCTAACCTGTACCCTAATCCTTACCCGTACACTAACATTAATCCATGCCCTAAGACGTACCCTGACCCTAATACTTTTCCATACCCACTGCTGTACCCTAAATCTTACCATTCGCTAACCCTAACCCTATGTCTAAACCTAACCCTAACCCCAACCCTACACCTAACCCTAGCACGTACCCTAATCCGAATCCGTACACTAACACTAACCTGTGCCCTAACATGAACCCTGACCCTAACTCGTTTCCATAAGCTCACCTGTACCCTAAATGTTACCTATTCGCTAACCCTAACCCCAACCCTACACCTAAACATAACCCCTACCCTACACCTTTCCCTAACCTATACCCAAATCCTAACCCGTACACTAACAAAAACATGAGGCCTAACACGTACCCTGAACCTGACACTTTTCCGTATCCTCTCCATTACCCTAAATCTTACCGTTTGCTAAACATAGCCCTTTCCCTAAACATAACGCTAACACCAACCTTAAACCATACCCTAACCCATACACTAATCTTACCCCGTACACCAAAATTAAGAAATGCCCTCACATGTACTTTGACTCTAACACGTTTCTGTATCCTCCTGTGTACCGTAAACCTTACCTGTTCGCTAACACTAACCCTAGGTCTAAGCCTAACACTATCCACAACCCTACACAAAATCCTAACACGTACCCTAATCCTAATCCGTACAATAACACTAACCTGTGCCCTAACACCAAGCCTGACCCTAACTCATTTCCATATGCTTACCTGCACCCTGAATATTACCTATTCGCTAACCCTAACCCTAACCCTAAACCTAACCCTAACCCCAATCCTGCACCTTACCCTAATCTGTACTGTAATCCTAACCCGTACCCTAATACTAATCCGTGCCCTGACACATACATGGACCATAACACTTTTCTGTAACCTCACCTGTACCCTAAACCTTACATTTCGCCAACACTAACCCTAGCCCTAAAGCTAAATCTAACTCCAACCCTACACCTTACCCTAACACGTACACTAATCTTAACCCGTACACTAACACTGACCCATTGCCGCAAATGTATTTTGACCCTAAAACATTTCCGTACCCTCCCCTGTAACCTAAACCTTACCCGGTCGCTAACCCTAAACCTAGCTCTAAATCTAAACCTAACGCCAACCCTACATCTTACCCTAACCCATACCCTAATCCTAAACCATACACTAACACAAACCAGTGCCCTGAAACGTACCCCGACCCTAACACTTTTCCATGCCCTCACCTGCACGCTAAACCTAATCGTTAGGTAACCCTAACTGTAGACTTAAACGTAACCCTAACACCAACCCTACACCCTATTCTAACCCGTGACCTATATTTAACCCCTACACTAACACTAACCCATGCCCTCACACGTACTTTGACACTAAAATGTCTCCATACACTCACATGTACCATAAGCCTAACCGTTCACTAAACCTATCCCTAACCCTAACGCCAACCCTAACCATGACCCTAACCCATACCCTAATCCTAACCATGCATTAACACTAACAGGTTTCCTAACACATAACCTGACCCAAACGCTTTTCCGTACCCTCAAATGTACCCTAAAACTTACCCGTTCACTAACCCTAAGCCTAGCCCTAACCCTAACCCTAACCCTAACCCTAACCCTATCCCTAAAACTTACCCGTTAACTAACCGTAAGCCTAGCCCTAAACCTAAACCTAACCCCAACACCACACCTTACCCTAAACGGTACTCTAATCCTGACATGTACACTAACACTAACAAGTGTCCTAACACATACCCTGACTCTAAATGTTTCCTGTACCCTCACCTGTACCCTAAACCTTACTGCTTCACTAACAGTAAACCTAGCCCTAAACATAACGCTAACACCAACCCTACACCATACCCTAACCCGTACACTAATCTTGACACGTACACCAAAATTATGCAATGCCATCACAGGTACTTTGACACTAACACGTTTCCGTACACTCATGTACCATAAAACTTACCTGTTCGCTAACTCTAACCCTAGCCCCAAACTTAACCCTAACGCCAACCCTACACATTACCCTAACCCGTACCCTAATCCTAACCCATACACTAACACTACATGTGCCCTAACAGGTACCCTGACCGTAACAGTTTTCCGTACACTCACCCGTACCCTAAACCATACCGTTTGCTATCCTTAACCCTAGACCTAAACGTAAACATAACCCCATCCCTAAAACTTACCCTAACGCGTACCCAATCCTAACCAGTACACTAACACTAATCCGTGCCTTAACACTTACCCTGACCCTAACACTTTTCCATACCCACACCTGAACCCTAAACCTTACCATTCACTAACCCTAACCCTAGGTCTAAACCTAACCCTAAACCCAACCCCAACCCTACACCTAACCCTAACATGTACCCTAATCCTAATCCTTAAACTAACACTAACCTTTGCCCTAACACGAACCGTGACCCTAACGCGTTTCCATACGCTCCCCTGTACTCTAATGTTACCTATTCGCTAACCCTCACACTAGCCCTAAACCTAAACCTAACCCCAACCCTAAACCTTACCCTAACCCATACCCTAATCATAACCCATAAACTAACACTAACTCGTGCCCTAACACCTACCCTAACCCTACACCTACCCCTAACCCTAACACTAACGCTAACACTAACCCTAAACTTTACCATTTGTTAACCATAACCCTAGCCCCAAACCTAAACCTAACTACAACCCTACTCCTTACCCTAACACGTACACTAATCTTAACCCCTACACTAACACTAACTCAATACCGCACACGTACTTTGACAATAAGACATTTCCGTATGCTCAGCTGTAACCTAAACCTTACCCGTTCACTAAACTTAACCCTACCCCTAACACTAACCATAACGCCAACCCTACCAATTACCCTAACCCGTACCCTAATCCTAACCTGTAAACCCACACTAACCCCTGCCCTAACACGTACCCTGACCCTAACACTTTTCCGTAACCTCACCTGTACCCCACACCTTACCGTTCGCTAACCCTAACCCTAGCCCTAAACCTAGACCAAACCCCAACCGTACACCTTACCCTAACCCGTATGCTAATCCTAAGCCATACACTGACACTGACACGTGTCCTAACACACACACTAACCCTAACACTTTTCTGTACCATCACCTGTACCCTAAACCTGACATTTCGCTAACCCTAACTCTAGCCATAAAGCTAACCCTAACCCCAACCGTAAACCTTACCCAAACCGTACCCTAATCCTAACCAGTATACTAATACTAAGCCATGTCCTGACACGTTCCCTGAGCCTAACACTTTTCCATACCCTCACCTGTACCCTAAACCTTACCCATTCGCTAACCCTAACATTAGCCCTAGCCCTAGCCCTAACCTTAATCCCAACCCTACCCGTTACCCTAAACCGTACCCTAATCCTAACCCATACACTAACATTAACCCATGCCCTAACACGTACCCTGACCCTAACACTTTTCCGTATCCTCTCCTGTACCCTAAATCTTACCGTTCGCTAACCCTAACCCTAGCCCTAAACATAACTCTAACACCAACCTCACAGTATACCCTAACCCGTACACTAAACTTAACCCATACAAAAAAACTAACCCATGCCCTCACATGTACTTTGACAGTAACACGTTTCTGTACGCTCCCATGTACCGTAAAACTTACCCATTCGCTAACCCTAACCCTAGCCCTAACCCTAACCATAACACCAGCCCTACCCATTTACCTAACCTGTAGCCTAATCCTTACCCGTACACTAACATTAATCCATGCCCTAAGATGTACCCTGACCCTAATACTTTTCCATACCCACTGCTGTACCCTAAATCTTACCATTCGCTAACCCTAACCCTATGTCTAAACCTAACCCTAACCCCAACCCTACACCTAACCCTAGCACGTACCCTAATCCGAATCCGTACACTAACACTAACCTGTGCCCTAACATGAACCCTGACCCTAACTCGTTTCCATAAGCTCACCTGTACCCTAAATGTTACCTATTCGCTAACCCTAACCCCAACCCTACACCTAAACATAACCCCTACCCTACACCTTTCCCTAACCTATACCCTAATCCTAACCCGTACACTAACAATAACATGTGGCCTAACACGTACCCTGAACCTGACACTTTTCCGTATACTCTCCATTACCCTAAATCTTACCGTTTGCTAAACATAGCCCTTTCCCTAAACATAATGCTAACACCAACCTTAAACCATACCCTAACCCATACACTAATCTTACCCCGTACACCAAAATTAAGAAATGCCCTCACATGTACTTTGACTCTAACACGTTTCTGTATCCTCCTGTGTACCGTAAACCTTACCTGTTCTTCAACACTAACCCTAGGTCTAAGCCTAACACTATCCACAACCCTACACAAAATCCTAACACGTACCCTAATCCTAATCCGTACAATAACACTAACCTGTGCCCTAACACCAAGCCTGACCCTAACTCATTTCCATATGCTTACCTGCACCCTGAATATTACCTATTCGCTAACCCTAACCCTAACCCTAAACCTAACCCTAACCCCAATCCTGCACCCTACCCTAATCCGTACTGTAATCCTAACCCGTACCCTAATACTAATCCGTGCCCTGACACATACATGGACCATAACACTTTTCTGTAACCTCACCTGTACCCTAAACCTTATATTTCGCCAACACTAACCCTAGCCCTAAAGCTAAATCTAACTCCAACCCTACACCTTACCCTAACACGTACACTAATCTTAACCCGTACACTAACACTGACCCATTGCCGCAAATGTATTTTGACCCTAAAACATTTCCGTACCCTCCCCTGTAACCTAAACCTTACCCGGTCGCTAACCCTAAACCTAGCTCTAAATCTAACCCTAACGCCAACCCTACATCTTACCCTAACCCATACCCTAATCCTAAACCATACACTAACACAAACCAGTGCCCTGAAACGTACCCCGACCCTAACACTTTTCCATGCCCTCACCTGCACGCTAAACCTAATCGTTAGGTAACCCTAACTGTAGACTTAAACGTAACCCTAACACCAACCCTACACCCTATTCTAACCCGTGACCTATATTTAACCCCTACACTAACACTCACCCATGCCCTCACACGTACTGTGACACTAAAATGTCTCCATACACTCACATGTACCATAAGCCTTAACCGTTCACTAAACCTATCCCTAACCCTAACGCCAACCCTAACCATGACCCTAACACATACCCTAATCCTAACCATGCATTAACACTAACAGGTTTCCTAACACATAACCTGACCCAAATGCTTTTCCGTACCCTCAAATGTACGCTAAAACTTACCCGTTCACTAACCCTAAGCCTAGACCTAACCCTAACCCTAACCCTAACCCTAACCCTAACCCTAACCCTAAAACTTACCCGTTAACTAACCGTAAGCCTAGCCCTAAACCTAAACCTAACCCCAACACCACACCTTACCCTAAACGGTACGCTAATCCTGACATGTACACTAACACTAACAAGTGTCCTAACACATACCCTGACTCTAAATGTTTCCTGTACCCTCACCTGTACCCTAAACCTTACTGCTTCACTAACCGTAAACCTAGCCCTAAACATAACGCTAACACCAACCCTACACCATACCCTAACCCGTACACTAATCTTGACCCGTACACCAAAATTATGCAATGCCATCTCAGGTACTTTGACACTAACACGTTTCCGTACACTCATGTACCATAAAACTTACCTGTTCGCTAACTCTAACCCTAGCCCCAAACTTAACCCTAACGCCAACCCTACACATTACCCTAACCCGTACCCTAATCCTAACCCATACACTAACACTACATGTGCCCGAACAGGTACCCTGACCGTAACAGTTTTCTGTACACTCACCCGTACCCTAAACCATACCGTTTGCTATCCTTAACCCTAGACCTAAACGTAAACCTAACCCCATCCCTAAAACTTACCCTAACGCGTACCCAATCCTAACCAGTACACTAACACTAATCCGTGCCTTAACACTTACCCTGACCCTAACACTTTTCCATACCCACACCTGAACCCTAAACCTTACCATTCACTAACCCTAACCCTAGGTCTAAACCTAACCCTAAACCCAACCCCAACCCTACACCTAACCCTAACATGTACCCTAATCCTAATCCTTAAACTAACACTAACCTGTGCCCTAACACGAACCGTGACCCTAACGCGTTTCCATACGCTCCCCTGTACTCTAATGTTACCTATTCGCTAACACTCACACTAGCCCTAAACCTAAACCTAACCCCAACCCTAAACCTTACCCTAACCCATACCCTAATCATAACCCATACACTAACACTAACTCGTGCCCTAACACCTATCCTAACCCTACACCTACCCCTAACCCTAACACTAACGCTAACACTAACCCTAAACTTTACCATTTGTTAACCATAACCCTAGCCCCAAACCTAAACCTAACTACAACCCTACTCCTTTCCCTAACACGTACACTAATCTTAACCCCTACACTAACACTAACTCAATACCGCACACGTACTTTGACAATACGACATTTCCGTATGCTCAGCTGTAACCTCTACCTTAACCGTTCACTAAACTTAACCCTACCTCTAACACTAACCATAACGCCAACCCTACCAATTACCCTAACCCGTACCCTAATCCTAACCTGTAAACCCACACTAACCCCAGCCCTAACACGTACCCTGACCCTAACACTTTTCCGTAACCTCACCTGTACCCTACACCTTACCGTTCGCTAACCCTAACCCTAGACCTAAACCTAGACCAAACCCCAACCGTACACCTTACCCTAACCCGTATGCTAATCCTAAGCCATACACTGACACTGACACGTGTCCTAACACACACACTAACCCTAACACTTTTCTGTACCATCACCTGTACCCTAAACCTGACATTTCGCTAACCCTAACTCTAGCCATAAAGCTAACCCTAACCCCAACCGTAAACCTTACCCAAACCGTACCCTAATCCTAACCAGTATACTAATACTAAGCCATGTCCTGACACGTTCCCTGAGCCTAACACTTTTCCATACCCTCACCTGTACCCTAAACCTTACCCATTCGCTAACCCTAACCCTAGCCCTAGCCCTAGCCCTAACCTTAATCCCAACCCTACCCGTTACCCTAAACCGTACACTAATCCTAACCCATACACTAACATTAACCCATGCCCTAACACGTACCCTGACCCTAACACTTTTCCGTATCCTCTCCTGTACCCTAAATCTTACCGTTCGCTAACCCTAACCCTAGCCCTAAACATAACTCTAACACCAACCTCACAGTATACCCTAACCCGTACACTAAACTTAACCCGTACAAAAAAACTAACCCATGCCCTCACATGTACTTTGACAGTAACACGTTTCTGTACGCTCCCATGTACCGTAAACCTTACCCATTCGCTAACCCTAACCCTAGCCCTAACCCTAACCATAACACCAGCCCTACCCATTTACCTAACCTGTACCCTAATCCTTACCCGTACACTAACATTAATCCATGCCCTAAGACGTACCCTGACCCTAATACTTTTCCATACCCACTGCTGTACCCTAAATCTTACCATTCGCTAACCCTAACCCTATGTCTAAACCTAACCCTAACCCCAACCCTACACCTAACCCTAGCACGTACCCTAATTCGAATCCGTACACTAACACTAACCTGTGCCCTAACATGAACCCTGACCCTAACTCGTTTCCATAAGCTCACCTGTACCCTAAATGTTACCTATTCGCTAACCCTAACCCCAACCCTACACCTAAACATAACCCCTACCCTACACCTTTCCCTAACCTATACCCTAATCCTAACCCGTACACTAACAATAACATGTGGCCTAACACGTGCCCTGAACCTAACACTTTTCCGTATCCTCTCCATTACCCTAAATCTTACCGTTCGCTAAACATAGCCCTTTCCCTAAACATAATGCTAACACCAACCTTAAACCATACCCTAACCCATACACTAATCTTACCCCGTACACCAAAATTAAGAAATGCCCTCACATGTACTTTGACACTAACACGTTTCTGTATCCTCCTGTGTACCGTAAACCTTACCTGTTCGCTAACACTAACCCTAGGTCTAAGCCTAACACTATCCACAACCCTACACAAAATCCTAACACGTACCCTAATCCTAATCCGTACAATAACACTAACCTGTGCCCTAACACCAAGCCTGACCCTAACTCGTTTCCATATGCTTACCTGCACCCTGAATATTACCTATTCGCTAACCCTAACCCTAACCCTAAACCTAACCCTAACCCCAATCCTGCACCTTACCCTAATCCGTACTGTAATCCTAACCCGTACCCTAATACTAATCCGTGCCCTGACACATACATGGACCATAACACTTTTCTGTAACCTCACCTGTACCCTAAACCTTACATTTCGCCAACACTAACCCTAGCCCTAAAGCTAAATCTAACTCCAACCCTACACCTTACCCTAACACGTACACTAATCTTAACCCGTACACTAACACTGACCCATTGCCGCAAATGTATTTTGACCCTAAAACATTTCCGTACCCTCCCCTGTAACCTAAACCTTACCCGGTCACTAACCCTAACCCTAGCTCTAAATCTAACCCTAACGCCAACCCTACATCTTACCCTAACCCATACCCTAATCCTAAACCATACACTAACACAAACCAGTGCCCTGAAACGTACCCCGACCCTAACACTTTTCCATGCCCTCACCTGCACGCTAAACCTAATCGTTAGGTAACCCTAACTGTAGACTTAAACGTAACCCTAACACCAACCCTACACCCTATTCTAACCCGTGACCTATATTTAACCCCTACACTAACACTAACCCATGCCCTCACACGTACTTTGACACTAAAATGTCTCCATACACTCACATGTACCATAAGCCTTAACCGTTCACTAAACCTATCCCTAACCCTAACGCCAACCCTAACCATGACCCTAACCCATACCCTAATCCTAACCATGCATTAACACTAACAGGTTTCCTAACACATAACCTGACCCAAATGCTTTTCCGTACCCTCAAATGTACCCTAAAACTTACCCGTTCACTAACCCTAAGCCTAGCCCTAACCCTAACCCTAACCCTAACCCTAACCCTAAAACTTACCCGTTAACTAACCGTAAGCCTAGCCCTAAACCTAAACCTAACCCCAACACCACACCTTACCCTAAACGGTACGCTAATCCTGACATGTACACTAACACTAACAAGTGTCCTAACACATACCCTGACTCTAAATGTTTTCCGTACCCTCACCTGTACCCTAAACCTTACTGCTTCACTAACCGTAAACCTAGCCCTAAACATAACGCTAACACCAACCCTACACCATACCCTAACCCGTACACTAATCTTGACCCGTACACCAAAATTATGCAATGCCATCACAGGTACTTTGACACTAACACGTTTCCGTACACTCATGTACCATAAAACTTACCTGTTCGCTAACTCTAACCCTAGCCCCAAACTTAACCCTAACGCCAACCCTACACATTACCCTAACCCGTACCCTAATCCTAACCCATACACTAACACTACATGTGCCCTAACAGGTACCCTGACCGTAACAGTTTTCCGTACACTCACCCGTACCCTAAACCATACCGTTTGCTATCCTTAACCCTAGACCTAAACGTAAACCTAACCCCATCCCTAAAACTTACCCTAATGCGTACCCAATCCTAACCAGTACACTAACACTAATCCGTGCCTTAACACTTACCCTGACCCTAACACTTTTCCATACCCACACCTGAACCCTAAACCTTACCATTCACTAACCCTAACCCTAGGTCTAAACCTAACCCTAAACCCAACCCCAACCCTACACCTAACCCTAACATGTACCCTAATCCTAATCCTTAAACTAACACTAACCTGTGCCCTAACACGAACCGTGACCCTAACGCGTTTCCATACGCTCCCCTGTACTCTAATGTTACCTATTCGCTAACCCTCACACTAGCCCTAAACCTAAACCTAACCCCAACCCTAAACCTTACCCTAACCCATACCCTAATCATAACCCATACACTAACATTAACTCGTGCCCTAACACCTATCTTAACCCTACACCTACCCCTAACCCTAACACTAACGCTAACACTAACCCTAAACTTTACCATTTGTTAACCATAACCCTAGCCCCAAACCTAAACCTAACTACAACCCTACTCCTTACCCTAACACGTACACTAATCTTAACCCCTACACTAACACTAACTCAATACCGCACACGTACTTTGACAATACGACATTTCCGTATGCTCAGCTGTAACCTAAACCTTACCCGTTCACTAAACTTAACCCTACCTCTAACACTAACCATAACGCCAACCCTACCAATTACCCTAACCCGTACCCTAATCCTAACCTGTAAACCCACACTAACCCCAGCCCTAACACGTACCCTGACCCTAACACTTTTCTGTAACCTCACCTGTACCCTACACCTTACCATTCGCTAACCCTAACCCTAGCCCTAAACCTAGACCAAAACCCAACCGTACACCTTACCCTAACCCGTATGCTAATCCTAAGCCATACACTGACACTGACACGTGTCCTAACACACACACTAACCCTAACACTTTTCTGTACCATCACCTGTACCCTAAACCTGACATTTCGCTAACCCTAACTCTAGCCATAAAGCTAACCCTAACCCCAACCGTAAACCTTACCCAAACCGTACCCTAATCCTAACCAGTATACTAATACTAAGCCATGTCCTGACACGTTCCCTGAGCCTAACACTTTTCCATACCCTCACCTGTACCCTAAACCTTACCCATTCGCTAACCCTAACCCTAGCCCTAGCCCTAGCCCTAACCTTAATCCCAACCCTACCCGTTACCCTAAACCGTACACTAATCCTAACCCATACACTAACATTAACCCATGCCCTAACACGTACCCTGACCCTAACACTTTTCCGTATCCTCTCCTGTACCCTAAATCTTACCGTTCGCTAACCCTAACCCTAGCCCTAAACATAACTCTAACACCAACCTCACAGTATACCCTAACCCGTACACTAAACTTAACCCGTACAAAAAAACTAACCCATGCCCTCACATGTACTTTGACAGTAACACGTTTCTGTACGCTCCCATGTACCGTAAACCTTACCCATTCGCTAACCCTAACCCTAGCCCTAACCCTAACCATAACACCAGCCCTACCCATTTACCTAACCTGTACCCTAATCCTTACCCGTACACTAACATTAATCCATGCCCTAAGACGTACCCTGACCCTAATACTTTTCCATACCCACTGCTGTACCCTAAATCTTACCATTCGCTAACCCTAACCCTATATCTAAACCTAACCCTAACCCCAACCCTACACCTAACCATAGCACGTACCCTAATCCGAATCCGTACACTAACACTAACCTGTGCCCTAACATGAACCCTGACCCTAACTCGTTTCCATAAGCTCACCTGTACCCTAAATGTTACCTATTCGCTAACCCTAACTCCAACCCTACACCTAAACATAACCCCTACCCTACACCTTTCCCTAACCTATACCCTAATCCTAACCCGTACACTAACAATAACATGTGGCCTAACACGTACCCTGAACCTAACACTTTTCCATATCCTCTCCATTACCCTAAATCTTACCGTTCGCTAAACATAGCCCTTTCCCTAAACATAATGCTAACACCAACCTTAAACCATACCCTAACACATACACTAATCTTACCCCGTACACCAAAATTAAGAAATGCCCTCACATGTACTTTGACACTAACACGTTTCTGTATCCTCCTGTGTACCGTAAACCTTACCTGTTCGCTAACACTAACCCTAGGTCTAAGCCTAACACTATCCACAACCCTACACAAAATCCTAACACGTACCCTAATCCTAATCCGTACAATAACACTAACCTGTGACCTAACACCAAGCCTGACCCTAACTCGTTTCCATATGCTTACCTGCACCCTGAATATTACCTATTCGCTAACCCTAACCCTAACCCTAAACCTAACCCTAACCCCAATCCTGCACCTTACCCTAATCCGTACTGTAATCCTAACCCGTACCCTAATACTAATCCATGCCCTGACACATACATGGACCATAACACTTTTCTGTAACCTCACCTGTACCCTAAACCTTACATTTCGCCAACACTAACCCTAGCCCTAAAGCTAAATCTAACTCCAACCCTACACCTTACCCTAACACGTACACTAATCTTAACCCGTACACTAACACTGACCCATTGCCGCAAATGTATTTTGACCCTAAAACATTTCCGAACCCTCCCCTGTAACCTAAACCTTACCCGGTCACTAACCCTAAACCTAGCTCTAAATCTAACCCTAACGCCAACCCTACATCTTACCCTAACCCATACCCTAATCCTAAACCATACACTAACACAAACCAGTGCCCTGAAACGTACCCCGACCCTAACACTTTTCCATGCCCTCACCTGCACGCTAAACCTAATCGTTAGGTAACCCTAACTGTAGACTTAAACGTAACCCTAACACCAACCCTACACCCTATTCTAACCAGTGACCTATATTTAACCCCTACACTAACACTAACCCATGCCCTCACACGTACTTTGACACTAAAATGTCTCCATACACTCACATGTACCATAAGCCTTAACCGTTCACTAAACTTATCCCTAACCCTAACGCCAACCCTAACCATGACCCTAACCCATACCCAAATCCTAACCATGCATTAACACTAACAGGTTTCCTAACACATAACCTGACGCAAATGCTTTTCCGTACCCTCAAATGTACCCTAAAACTTACCCGTTCACTAACCCTAAGCCTAGCCCTAACCCTAACCCTAACTCTAACCCTAACCCTAAAACTTACCCGTTAACTAACCGTAAGCCTAGCCCTAAACCTAAACCTAACCCCAACACCACACCTTACCCTAAACGGTACCCTAATCCTGACATGTACACCAACACTAACAAGTGTCCTAACACATACCCTGACTCTAAATGTTTTCCGTACCCTCACCTGTACCCTAAACCTTACTGCTTCACTAACCGTAAACCTAGCCCTAAGCATAACGCTAACACCAACCCTACACCATACCCTAACCCGTACACTAATCTTGACCCGTACACCAAAATTATGCAATGCCATCACAGGTACTTTGACACTAACACGTTTCCGTACACTCATGTACCATAAAACTTACCTGTTCGCTAACTCTAACCCTAGCCCCAAACTTAACCCTAACGCCAACCCTACACATTACCCTAACCCGTACCCTAATCCTAACCCATACACTAACACTACATGTGCCCTAACAGGTACCCTGACCGTAACAGTTTTCCGTACACTCACCCGTACCCTAAACCATACCGTTTGCTATCCTTAACCCTAGACCTAAACGTAAACCTAACCCCATCCCTAAAACTTACCCTAACGCGTACCCAATCCTAACCAGTACACTAACACTAATCCGTGCCTTAACACTTACCCTGACCCTAACACTTTTCCATACCCACACCTGAACCCTAAACCTTACCATTCACTAACCCTAACCCTAGGTCTAAACCTAACCCTAAACCCAACCCCAACCCTACACCTAACCCTAACATGTACCCTAATCCTAATCCTTAAACTAACACTAACCTGTGCCCTAACACGAACCGTGACCCTAACGCGTTTCCATACGCTCCCCTGTACTCTAATGTTACCTATTCGCTAACCCTCACACTAGCCCTAAACCTAAACCTAACCCCAACCCTAAACCTTACCCTAACCCATACCCTAATCATAACCCATACACTAACACTAACTCGTGCCCTAACACCTACCCTAACCCTACACCTACCCCTAACCCTAACACTAACGCTAACACTAACCCTAAACTTTACCATTTGTTAACCATAACCCTAGGCCCAAAACTAAACCTAACTACAACCCTACTCATTACCCCAACACGTACACTAATCTTAACCCCTACACTAACACTAACTCAATACCGCACACGTACTTTGACAATAAGACATTTCCGTATGCTCAGCTGTAACCTAAACCTTACCCGTTCACTAAACTTAACCCTACCCCTAACACTAACCATAAGGCCAACCCTACCAATTACCCTAACCCGTACCCTAATCCTAACCTGTAAACCCACACTAACCCCTGCCCTAACACGTACCCTGACCCTAACACTTTTCCGTAACCTCACCTGTACCCCACACCTTACCGTTCGCTAACCCTAACCCTAGCCCTAAACCTAGACCAAACCCCAACCGTACACCTTACCCTAACCCGTATGCTAATCCTAAGCCATACACTGACACTGACACGTGTCCTAACACACACACTAACCCTAACACTTTTCTGTACCATCACCTGTACCCTAAACCTGACATTTCGCTAACCCTAACTCTAGCCATAAAGCTAACCCTAACCCCAACCGTAAACCTTACCCAAACCGTACCCTAATCCTAACCAGTATACTAATACTAAGCCATGTCCTGACACGTTCCCTGAGCCTAACACTTTTCCATACCCTCACCTGTACCCTAAACCTTACCCATTCCCTAACCCTAACCCTAGCCCTAGCCCTAGCCCTAACCTTAATCCCAACCCTACCCGTTACCCTAAACCGTACCCTAATCCTAACCCATACACTAACATTAACCCATGCCCTAACACGTACCCTGACCCTAACACTTTTCCGTATCCTCTCCTGTACCCTAAATCTTACCGTTCGCTAACCCTAACCCTAGCCCTAAACATAACTCTAACACCAACCTCACAGTATACCCTAACCCGTACACTAAACTTAACCCGTAGAAAAAAACTAACCCATGCCCTCACATGTACTTTGACAGTAACACGTTTCTGTATGCTCCCATGTACCGTAAAACTTACCCATTCGCTAACCCTAACCCTAGCCCTAACCCTAACCATAACACCAGCCCTACCCATTTACCTAACCTGTACCCTAATCCTTACCCGTACACTAACATTAATCCATGCCCTAAGACGTACCCTGACCCTAATACTTTTCCATACCCACTGCTGTACCCTAAATCTTACCATTCGCTAACCCTAACCCTATGTCTAAACCTAACCCTAACCCCAACCCTACACCTAACCCTAGCACGTACCCTAATCCGAATCCGTACACTAACACTAACCTGTGCCCTAACATGAACCCTGACCCTAACTCGTTTCCATAAGCTCACCTGTACCCTAAATGTTACCTATTCGCTAACCCTAACCCCAACCCTACACCTAAACATAACCCCTACCCTACACCTTTCCCTAACCTATACCCTAATCCTAACCCGTACACTAACAATAACATGTGACCTAACACGTACCCTGAACCTAACACTTTACCGTATCCTCTCCATTACCCTAAATCTTACCGTTCGCTAAACATAGCCCTTTCCCTAAACATAACGCTAACACCAACCTTAAACCATACCCTAACCCATACACTAATCTTACCCCGTACACCAAAATTAAGAAATGCCCTCACATGTACTTTGACACTAACACGTTTCTGTATCCTCCTGTGTACCGTAAACCTTACCTGTTCACTAACACTAACCCTAGGTCTAAGCCTAACACTATCCACAACCCTACACAAAATCCTAACCCGTACCCTAATCCTAATCCGTACAATAACACTAACCTGTGCCCTAACACCAAGCCTGACCCTAACTCGTTTCCATATGCTTACCTGCACCCTGAATATTACCTATTCGCTAACCCTAACCCTAACCCTAAACCTAACCCTAACCCCAATCCTGCACCTTACCCTAATCCGTACTGTAATCCTAACCCGTACCCTAATACTAATCCGTGCCCTGACACATACATGGACCATAACACTTTTCTGTAACCTCACCTGTACCCTAAACCTTACATTTCGCCAACACTAACCCTAGCCCTAAAGCTAAATCTAACTCCAACCCTACACCTTACCCTAACACGTACACTAATCTTAACCCGTACACTAACACTGACCCATTGCCGCAAATGTATTTTGACCCTAAAACATTTCCGTACCATCCCCTGTAACCTAAAACTTACCCTGTCGCTAACCCTAACACTAGCTCTAAATCTAACCCTAACGCCAACCCTACATCTTACCCTAACCCATACCCTAATCCTAAACCATACACTAACACAAACCAGTGCCCTGAAACGTACCCTGACCCTAACACTTTTCCATGCCCTCACCTGCACGCTAAACCTAATCGTTAGGTAACCCTAACTGTAGACTTAAACGTAACCCTAACACCAACCCTACACCCTATTCTAACCCGTGACGTATATTTAACCCCTACACTAACACTAACCCATGCCCTCACACGTACTTTGACACTAAAATGTCTCCATACACTCACATGTACCATAAGCCTTAACCGTTCACTAAACCTATCCCTAACCCTAACGCCAACCCTAACCATGACCCTAACCCATACCCTAATCCTAACCATGCATTAACACTAACAGGTTTCCTAACACATTACCTGACCCAAATGCTTTTCCGTACCCTCAAATGTACCCTAAAACTTACCCGTTCACTAACGCTAAGCCTAGCCCTAACCCTAACCCTAACCCTAACCCTAACCCTAAAACTTACCCGTTAACTAACCGTAAGCCTAGCCCTAAACCTAAACCTAACCCCAACACCACACCTTACCCTAAACGGTACGCTAATCCTGACATGTACACTAACACTAACAAGTGTCCTAACACATACCCTGACTCTAAATGTTTTCCGTACCCTCACCTGTACCCTAAACCTTACTGCTTCACTAACCGTAAACCTAGCCCTAAACATAACGCTAACACCAACCCTACACCATACCCTAACCCGTACACTAATCTTGACCCGTACACCAAAATTATGCAATGCCATCACAGGTACTTTGACACTAACACGTTTCCGTACACTCATGTACCATAAAACTTACCTGTTCGCTAACTCTAACCCTAGCCCCAAACTTAAACCTAACGCCAACCCTACACATTACCCTAACCCGTACCCTAATCCTAACCCATACACTAACACTACATGTGCCCTAACAGGTACCCTGACCGTAACAGTTTTCCGTACACTCACCCGTACCCTAAACCATACCGTTTGCTATCCTTAACCCTAGACCTAAACGTAAACCTAACCCCATCCCTAAAACTTACCCTAACGCGTACCCAATCCTAACCAGTACACTAACACTAATCCGTGCCTTAACACTTACGCTGACCCTAACACTTTTCCATACCCACACCTGAACCCTAAACCTTACCATTCACTAACCCTAACCCTAGGTCTAAACGTAACCCTAAACCCAACCCCAACCCTACACCTAACCCTAACATGTACCCTAATCCTAATCCTTAAACTAACACTAACCTGTGCCCTAACACGAACCGTGACCCTAACGCGTTTCCATACGCTCCCCTGTACTCTAATGTTACCTATTCGCTAACCCTCACACTAGCCCTAAACCTAAACCTAACCCCAACCCTAAACCTTACCCTAACCCATACCCTAATCATAACCCATACACTAACACTAACTCGTGCCCTAACACCTATCCTAACACTACACCTACCCCTAACCCTAACACTAACGCTAACACTAACCCTAAACTTTACCATTTGTTAACCATAACCCTAGCCCCAAACCTAAACCTAACTACAACCCTACTCCTTACCCTAACACGTACACTAATCTTAACCCCTACACTAACACTAACTCAATACCGCACACGTACTTTGACAATACGACATTTCCGTATGCTCAGCTGTAACCTAAACCTTACCCGTTCACTAAACTTAACCCTACCTCTAACACTAACCATAACGCCAACCCTACCAATTACCCTAACCCGTACCCTAATCCTAACCTGTAAACCCACACTAACCCCAGCCCTAACACGTACCCTGACCCTAACACTTTTCTGTAACCTCACCTGTACCCTACACCTTACCATTCGCTAACCCTAACCCTAGCCCTAAACCTAGACCAAACCCCAACCGTACACCTTACCCTAACCCGTATGCTAATCCTAAGCCATACACTGACACTGACACGTGTCCAAACACACACACTAACCCTAACACTTTTCTGTACCATCACCTGTACCCTAAACCTGACATTTCGCTAACCCTAACTCTAGCCATAAAGCTAACCCTAACCCCAACCGTAAACCTTACCCAAACCGTACCCTAATCCTAACCAGTATACTAATACTAAGCCATGTCCTGACACGTTCCCTGAGCCTAACACTTTTCCATACCCTCACCTGTACCCTAAACCTTACCCATTCGCTAACCCTAACCCTAGCCCTAGCCCTAGCCCTAACCTTAATCCCAACCCTACCCGTTACCCTAAACCGTACACTAATCCTAACCCATACACTAACATTAACCCATGCCCTAACACGTACCCTGACCCTAACACTTTTCCGTATCCTCTCCTGTACCCTAAATCTTACCGTTCGCTAACCCTAACCCTAGCCCTAAACATAACTCTAACACCAACCTCACAGTATACCCTAACCCGTACACTAAACTTAACCCGTACAAAAAAACTAACCCATGCCCTCACATGTACTTTGACAGTAACACGTTTCTGTACGCTCCCATGTACCGTAAACCTTACCCATTCGCTAACCCTAACCCTAGCCCTAACCCTAACCATAACACCAGCCCTACCCATTTACCTAACCTGTACCCTAATCCTTACCCGTACACTAACATTAATCCATGCCCTAAGACGTACCCTGACCCTAATACTTTTCCATACCCACTGCTGTACCCTAAATCTTACCATTCGCTAACCCTAACCCTATATCTAAACCTAACCCTAACCCCAACCCTACACCTAACCATAGCACGTACCCTAATCCGAATCCGTACACTAACACTAACCTGTGCCCTAACATGAACCCTGACCCTAACTCGTTTCCATAAGCTCACCTGTACCCTAAATGTTACCTATTCGCTAACCCTAACTCCAACCCTACACCTAAACATAACCCCTACCCTACACCTTTCCCTAACCTATACCCTAATCCTAACCCGTACACTAACAATAACATGTGGCCTAACACGTACCCTGAACCTAACACTTTTCCATATCCTCTCCATTACCCTAAATCTTACCGTTCGCTAAACATAGCCCTTTCCCTAAACATAATGCTAACACCAACCTTAAACCATACCCTAACACATACACTAATCTTACCCCGTACACCAAAATTAAGAAATGCCCTCACATGTACTTTGACACTAACACGTTTCTGTATCCTCCTGTGTACCGTAAACCTTACCTGTTCGCTAACACTAACCCTAGGTCTAAGCCTAACACTATCCACAACCCTACACAAAATCCTAACACGTACCCTAATCCTAATCCGTACAATAACACTAACCTGTGACCTAACACCAAGCCTGACCCTAACTCGTTTCCATATGCTTACCTGCACCCTGAATATTACCTATTCGCTAACCCTAACCCTAACCCTAAACCTAACCCTAACCCCAATCCTGCACCTTACCCTAATCCGTACTGTAATCCTAACCCGTACCCTAATACTAATCCATGCCCTGACACATACATGGACCATAACACTTTTCTGTAACCTCACCTGTACCCTAAACCTTACATTTCGCCAACACTAACCCTAGCCCTAAAGCTAAATCTAACTCCAACCCTACACCTTACCCTAACACGTACACTAATCTTAACCCGTACACTAACACTGACCCATTGCCGCAAATGTATTTTGACCCTAAAACATTTCCGTACCCTCCCCTGTAACCTAAACCTTACCCGGTCACTAACCCTAAACCTAGCTCTAAATCTAACCCTAACGCCAACCCTACATCTTACCCTAACCCATACCCTAATCCTAAACCATACACTAACACAAACCAGTGCCCTGAAACGTACCCCGACCCTAACACTTTTCCATGCCCTCACCTGCACGCTAAACCTAATCGTTAGGTAACCCTAACTGTAGACTTAAACGTAACCCTAACACCAACCCTACACCCTATTCTAACCAGTGACCTATATTTAACCCCTACACTAACACTAACCCATGCCCTCACACGTACTTTGACACTAAAATGTCTCCATACACTCACATGTACCATAAGCCTTAACCGTTCACTAAACTTATCCCTAACCCTAACGCCAACCCTAACCATGACCCTAACCCATACCCAAATCCTAACCATGCATTAACACTAACAGGTTTCCTAACACATAACCTGACGCAAATGCTTTTCCGTACCCTCAAATGTACCCTAAAACTTACCCGTTCACTAACCCTAAGCCTAGCCCTAACCCTAACCCTAACTCTAACCCTAACCCTAAAACTTACCCGTTAACTAACCGTAAGCCTAGCCCTAAACCTAAACCTAACCCCAACACCACACCTTACCCTAAACGGTACCCTAATCCTGACATGTACACCAACACTAACAAGTGTCCTAACACATACCCTGACTCTAAATGTTTTCCGTACCCTCACCTGTACCCTAAACCTTACTGCTTCACTAACCGTAAACCTAGCCCTAAGCATAACGCTAACACCAACCCTACACCATACCCTAACCCGTACACTAATCTTGACCCGTACACCAAAATTATGCAATGCCATCACAGGTACTTTGACACTAACACGTTTCCGTACACTCATGTACCATAAAACTTACCTGTTCGCTAACTCTAACCCTAGCCCCAAACTTAACCCTAACGCCAACCCTACACATTACCCTAACCCGTACCCTAATCCTAACCCATACACTAACACTACATGTGCCCTAACAGGTACCCTGACCGTAACAGTTTTCCGTACACTCACCCGTACCCTAAACCATACCGTTTGCTATCCTTAACCCTAGACCTAAACGTAAACCTAACCCCATCCCTAAAACTTACCCTAACGCGTACCCAATCCTAACCAGTACACTAACACTAATCCGTGCCTTAACACTTACCCTGACCCTAACACTTTTCCATACCCACACCTGAACCCTAAACCTTACCATTCACTAACCCTAACCCTAGGTCTAAACCTAACCCTAAACCCAACCCCAACCCTACACCTAACCCTAACATGTACCCTAATCCTAATCCTTAAACTAACACTAACCTGTGCCCTAACACGAACCGTGACCCTAACGCGTTTCCATACGCTCCCCTGTACTCTAATGTTACCTATTCGCTAACCCTCACACTAGCCCTAAACCTAAACCTAACCCCAACCCTAAACCTTACCCTAACCCATACCCTAATCATAACCCATACACTAACACTAACTCGTGCCCTAACACCTACCCTAACCCTACACCTACCCCTAACCCTAACACTAACGCTAACACTAACCCTAAACTTTACCATTTGTTAACCATAACCCTAGCCCCAAAACTAAACCTAACTACAACCCTACTCATTACCCCAACACGTACACTAATCTTAACCCCTACACTAACACTAACTCAATACCGCACACGTACTTTGACAATAAGACATTTCCGTATGCTCAGCTGTAACCTAAACCTTACCCGTTCACTAAACTTAACCCTACCCCTAACACTAACCATAAGGCCAACCCTACCAATTACCCTAACCCGTACCCTAATCCTAACCTGTAAACCCACACTAACCCCTGCCCTAACACGTACCCTGACCCTAACACTTTTCCGTAACCTCACCTGTACCCCACACCTTACCGTTCGCTAACCCTAACCCTAGCCCTAAACCTAGACCAAACCCCAACCGTACACCTTACCCTAACCCGTATGCTAATCCTAAGCCATACACTGACACTGACACGTGTCCTAACACACACACTAACCCTAACACTTTTCTGTACCATCACCTGTACCCTAAACCTGACATTTCGCTAACCCTAACTCTAGCCATAAAGCTAACCCTAACCCCAACCGTAAACCTTACCCAAACCGTACCCTAATCCTAACCAGTATACTAATACTAAGCCATGTCCTGACACGTTCCCTGAGCCTAACACTTTTCCATACCCTCACCTGTACCCTAAACCTTACCCATTCCCTAACCCTAACCCTAGCCCTAGCCCTAGCCCTAACCTTAATCCCAACCCTACCCGTTACCCTAAACCGTACCCTAATCCTAACCCATACACTAACATTAACCCATGCCCTAACACGTACCCTGACCCTAACACTTTTCCGTATCCTCTCCTGTACCCTAAATCTTACCGTTCGCTAACCCTAACCCTAGCCCTAAACATAACTCTAACACCAACCTCACAGTATACCCTAACCCGTACACTAAACTTAACCCGTAGAAAAAAACTAACCCATGCCCTCACATGTACTTTGACAGTAACACGTTTCTGTATGCTCCCATGTACCGTAAAACTTACCCATTCGCTAACCCTAACCCTAGCCCTAACCCTAACCATAACACCAGCCCTACCCATTTACCTAACCTGTACCCTAATCCTTACCCGTACACTAACATTAATCCATGCCCTAAGACGTACCCTGACCCTAATACTTTTCCATACCCACTGCTGTACCCTAAATCTTACCATTCGCTAACCCTAACCCTATGTCTAAACCTAACCCTAACCCCAACCCTACACCTAACCCTAGCACGTACCCTAATCCGAATCCGTACACTAACACTAACCTGTGCCCTAACATGAACCCTGACCCTAACTCGTTTCCATAAGCTCACCTGTACCCTAAATGTTACCTATTCGCTAACCCTAACCCCAACCCTACACCTAAACATAACCACTACCCTACACCTTTCCCTAACCTATACCCTAATCCTAACCCGTACACTAACAATAACATGTGACCTAACACGTACCCTGAACCTAACACTTTACCGTATCCTCTCCATTACCCTAAATCTTACCGTTCGCTAAACATAGCCCTTTCCCTAAACATAACGCTAACACCAACCTTAAACCATACCCTAACCCATACACTAATCTTACCCCGTACACCAAAATTAAGAAATGCCCTCACATGTACTTTGACACTAACACGTTTCTGTATCCTCCTGTGTACCGTAAACCTTACCTGTTCACTAACACTAACCCTAGGTCTAAGCCTAACACTATCCACAACCCTACACAAAATCCTAACCCGTACCCTAATCCTAATCCGTACAATAACACTAACCTGTGCCCTAACACCAAGCCTGACCCTAACTCGTTTCCATATGCTTACCTGCACCCTGAATATTACCTATACGCTAACCCTAACCCTAACCCTAAACCTAACCCTAACCCCAATCCTGCACCTTACCCTAATCCGTACTGTAATCCTAACCCGTACCCTAATACTAATCCGTGCCCTGACACATACATGGACCATAACACTTTTCTGTAACCTCACCTGTACCCTAAACCTTACATTTCGCCAACACTAACCCTAGCCCTAAAGCTAAATCTAACTCCAACCCTACACCTTACCCTAACACGTACACTAATCTTAACCCGTACACTAACACTGACCCATTGCCGCAAATGTATTTTGACCCTAAAACATTTCCGTACCATCCCCTGTAACCTAAAACTTACCCTGTCGCTAACCCTAACACTAGCTCTAAATCTAACCCTAACGCCAACCCTACATCTTACCCTAACCCATACCCTAATCCTAAACCATACACTAACACAAACCAGTGCCCTGAAACGTACCCTGACCCTAACACTTTTCCATGCCCTCACCTGCACGCTAAACCTAATCGTTAGGTAACCCTAACTGTAGACTTAAACGTAACCCTAACACCAACCCTACACCCTATTCTAACCCGTGACGTATATTTAACCCCTACACTAACACTAACCCATGCCCTCACACGTACTTTGACACTAAAATGTCTCCATACACTCACATGTACCATAAGCCTTAACCGTTCACTAAACCTATCCCTAACCCTAACGCCAACCCTAACCATGACCCTAACCCATACCCTAATCCTAACCATGCATTAACACTAACAGGTTTCCTAACACATTACCTGACCCAAATGCTTTTCCGTACCCTCAAATGTACCCTAAAACTTACCCGTTCACTAACGCTAAGCCTAGCCCTAACCCTAACCCTAACCCTAACCCTAACCCTAAAACTTACCCGTTAACTAACCGTAAGCCTAGCCCTAAACCTAAACCTAACCCCAACACCACACCTTACCCTAAACGGTACGCTAATCCTGACATGTACACTAACACTAACAAGTGTCCTAACACATACCCTGACTCTAAATGTTTTCCGTACCCTCACCTGTACCCTAAACCTTACTGCTTCACTAACCGTAAACCTAGCCCTAAACATAACGCTAACACCAACCCTACACCATACCCTAACCCGTACACTAATCTTGACCCGTACACCAAAATTATGCAATGCCATCACAGGTACTTTGACACTAACACGTTTCCGTACACTCATGTACCATAAAACTTACCTGTTCGCTAACTCTAACCCTAGCCCCAAACTTAAACCTAACGCCAACCCTACACATTACCCTAACCCGTACCCTAATCCTAACCCATACACTAACACTACATGTGCCCTAACAGGTACCCTGACCGTAACAGTTTTCCGTACACTCACCCGTACCCTAAACCATACCGTTTGCTATCCTTAACCCTAGACCTAAACGTAAACCTAACCCCATCCCTAAAACTTACCCTAACGCGTACCCAATCCTAACCAGTACACTAACACTAATCCGTGCCTTAACACTTACGCTGACCCTAACACTTTTCCATACCCACACCTGAACCCTAAACCTTACCATTCACTAACCCTAACCCTAGGTCTAAACGTAACCCTAAACCCAACCCCAACCCTACACCTAACCCTAACATGTACCCTAATCCTAATCCTTAAACTAACACTAACCTGTGCCCTAACACGAACCGTGACCCTAACGCGTTTCCATACGCTCCCCTGTACTCTAATGTTACCTATTCGCTAACCCTCACACTAGCCCTAAACCTAAACCTAACCCCAACCCTAAACCTTACCCTAACCCATACCCTAATCATAACCCATACACTAACACTAACTCGTGCCCTAACACCTATCCTAACACTACACCTACCCCTAACCCTAACACTAACGCTAACACTAACCCTAAACTTTACCATTTGTTAACCATAACCCTAGCCCCAAACCTAAACCTAACTACAACCCTACTCCTTACCCTAACACGTACACTAATCTTAACCCCTACACTAACACTAACTCAATACCGCACACGTACTTTGACAATACGACATTTCCGTATGCTCAGCTGTAACCTAAACCTTACCCGTTCACTAAACTTAACCTTACCTCTAACACTAACCATAACGCCAACCCTACCAATTTCCCTAACCCGTACCCTAATCCTAACCTGTAAACCCACACTAACCCCAGCCCTAACACGTACCCTGACCCTAACACTTTTCCGTAACCTCACCTGTACCCTACACCTTACCGTTCGCTAACCCTAACCCTAGCCCTAAACCTAGACCAAACCCCAACCGTACACCTTACCCTAACCCGTATGCTAATCCTAAGCCATACACTGACACTGACACGTGTCCTAACACACACACTAACCCTAACACTTTTCTGTACCATCACCTGTACCCTAAACCTGACATTTCGCTAACCCTAACTCTAGCCATAAAGCTAACCCTAACCCCAACCGTAAACCTTACCCAAACCGTACCCTAATCCTAACCAGTATACTAATACTAAGCCATGTCCTGACACATTCCCTGAGCCTAACACTTTTCCATACCCTCACCTGTACCCTAAACCTTACCCATTCGCTAACCCTAACCCTAGCCCTAGCCCTAGCCCTAACCTTAATCCCAACCCTACCCGTTACCCTAAACCGTACCCTAATCCTAACCCATACACTAACATTAACCCATGCCCTAACACGTACCCTGACCCTAACACTTTTCCGTATCCTCTCCTGTACCCTAAATCTTACCGTTCGCTAACCCTAACCCTAGCCCTAAACATAACTCTAACACCAACCTCACAGTATACCCTAACCCGTACACTAAACTTAACCCGTACAAAAAAACTAACCCATGCCCTCACATGTACTTTGACAGTAACACGTTTCTGTACGCTCCCATGTACCGTAAAACTTACCCATTCGCTAACCCTAACCCTAGCCCTAACCCTAACCATAACACCAGCCCTACCCATTTACCTAACCTGTACCCTAATCCTTCCCCTACACTAACATTAATCCATGCCCTAAGACGTACCCTGACCCTAATACTTTTCCATACCCACTGCTGTACCCTAAATCTTACCATTCGCTAACCCTAACCCTATGTCTAAACCTAACCCTAACCCCAACCCTACACCTAACCCTAGCACGTACCCTAATCCGAATCCGTACACTAACACTAACCTGTGCCCTAACATGAACCCTGACCCTAACTCGTTTCCATAAGCTCACCTGTACCCTAAATGTTACCTATTCGCTAACCCTAACTCCAATCCTACACCTAAACATAACCCCTACCCTACACCTTTCCCTAACCTATACCCTAATCCTAACCCGTACACTAACAATAACATGTGGCCTAACACGTACCCTGAACCTAACACTTTTCCGTATCCTCTCCATTACCCTAAATCTTACCGTTCGCTAAACATAGCCCTTTCCCTAAACATAACGCTAACACCAACCTTAAACCATACCCTAACCCATACACTAATCTTACCCCGTACACCAAAATTAAGAAATGCCCTCACATGTACTTTGACACTAACACGTTTCCGTATCCTCCTGTGTACCGTAAACCTTACCTGTTCGCTAACAGTAACCCTAGGTCTAAGCCTAACACTATCCACAACCCTACACAAAATCCTAACCCGTACCCTAATCCTAATCCGTACAATAACACTAACCTGTGCCCTAACACCAAGCCTGACCCTAACTCGTTTCCATATGCTTACCTGCACCCTGAATATTACCTATTCGCTAACCCTAACCCTAACCCTAAACCTAACCCTAACCCCAATCCTGCACCTTACCCTAATCCGTACTGTAATCCTAACCCGTACCCTAATACTAATCCGTGCCCTGACACATACATGGACCATAACACTTTTCTGTAACCTCACCTGTACCCTAAACCTTACATTTCGCCAACACTAACCCTAGCCCTAAAGCTAAATCTAACTCCAACCCTACACCTTACCCTAACACGTACACTAATCTTAACCCGTACACTAACACTGACCCATTGCCGCAAATGTATTTTGACCCTAAAACATTTCCGTAACCTCCCCTGTAACCTAAAACTTACCCTGTCGCTAACCCTAACACTAGCTCTAAATCTAACCCTAACGCCAACCCTACATCTTACCCTAACCCATACCCTAATCCTAAACCATACACTAACACAAACCAGTGCCCTGAAACGTACCCTGACCCTAACACTTTTCCATGCCCTCACCTGCACGCTAAACCTAATCGTTAGGTAACCCTAACTGTAGACTTAAACGTAACCCTAACACCAACCCTACACCCTATTCTAAGCCGTGACGTATATTTAACCCCTACACTAACACTAACCCATGCCCTCACACGTACTTTGACACTAAAATGTCTCCATACACTCACATGTACCATAAGCCTTAACCGTTCACTAAACCTATCCCTAACCCTAACGCCAACCCTAACCATGACCCTAACCCATACCCTAATCCTAACCATGCATTAACACTAACAGGTTTCCTAACACATAACCTGACCCAAACGCTTTTCCGTACCCTCAAATGTACCCTAAAACTTACCCGTTCACTAACCCTAAGCCTAGCCCTAACCCTAACCCTAACCCTAACCCTAAAACTTACCCGTTAACTAACCGTAAGCCTAGCCCTAAACCTAAACCTAACCCCAACACCACACCTTACCCTAAACGGTACGCTAATCCTGACATGTACACTAACACTAACAAGTGTCCTAACACATACCCTGACTCTAAATGTTTTCCATACCCTCACCTGTACCCTAAACCTTACTGCTTCACTAACCGTAAACCTAGCCCTAAACATAACGCTAACACCAACCCTACACCATACCCTAACCCGTACACTAATCTTGACCCGTACACCAAAATTATGCAATGCCATCACAGGTACTTTGACACTAACACGTTTCCGTACACTCATGTACCATAAAACTTACCTGTTCGCTAACTCTAACCCTAGCCCTAAACTTAACCCTAACGCCAACCCTACACATTACCCTAACCCGTACCCTAATCCTAACCCATACACTAACACTACATGTGCCCTAACAGGTACCCTGACCGTAACAGTTTTCCGTACACTCACCCGTACCCTAAACCATACCGTTTGCTATCCTTAACCCTAGACCTAAACGTAAACCTAACCCCATCCCTAAAACTTACCCTAACGCGTACCCAATCCTAACCAGTACACTAACACTAATCCGTGCCTTAACACTTACCCTGACCCTAACACTTTTCCATACCCACACCTGAACCCTAAACCTTACCATTCACTAACCCTAACCCTAGGTCTAAACCTAACCCTAAACCCAACCCCAACCCTACACCTAACCCTAACATGTACCCTAATCCTAATCCTTAAACTAACACTAACCTGTGCCCTAACACGAACCGTGACCCTAACGCGTTTCCATACGCTCCCCTGTACTCTAATGTTACCTATTCGCTAACCCTCACACTAGACCTAAACCTAAACCTAACCCCAACCCTAAACCTTACCCTAACCCATACCCTAATCATAACCCATACACTAACACTAACTCGTGCCCTAACACCTACCCTAACCCTACACCTACCCCTAACCCTAACACTAACGCTAACACTAACCCTAAACTTTACCATTTGTTAACCATAACCCTAGCCCCAAACCTAAACCTAACTACAACCCTACTCCTTACCCTAAAACGTACACTAATCTTAACCCCTACACTAACACTAACTCAAAACCGCACACGTACTTTGACAATACGACATTTCCGTATGCTCAGCTGTAACCTAAACCTTACCCGTTCACTAAACTTAACCCTACCTCTAACACTAACCATAACGCCAACCCTACCAATTACCCTAACCCGTACCCTAATCCTAACCTGTAAACCCACACTAACCCCAGCCCTAACACGTACCCTGACCCTAACACTTTTCCGTAACCTCACCTGTACCCTACACCTTACCGTTCGCTAACCCTAACCCTAGACCTAAACCTAGACCAAACCCCAACCGTACACCTTACCCTAACCCGTATGCTAATCCTAAGCCATACACTGACACTGACACCTGTCCTAACACACACACTAACCCTAACACTTTTCTGTACCATCACCTGTACCCTAAACCTGACATTTCGCTAACCCTAACTCTAGCCATAAAGCTAACCCTAACCCCAACCGTAAACCTTACCCAAACCGTACCCTAATCCTAACCAGTATACTAATACTAAGCCATGTCCTGACACGTTCCCTGAGCCTAACACTTTTCCATACCCTCACCTGTACCCTAAACCTTACCCATTCGCTAACCCTAACCCTAGCCCTAGCCCTAGCCCTAACCTTAATCCCAACCCTACCCGTTACCCTAAACCGTACCCTAATCCTAACCCATACACTAACATTAACCCATGCCCTAACACGTACCCTGACCCTAACACTTTTCCGTATCCTCTCCTGTACCCTAAATCTTACCGTTCGCTAACCCTAACCCTAGCCCTAAACATAACTCTAACACCAACCTCACAGTATACCCTAACGCGTACACTAAACTTAACCCGTACAAAAAAACTAACCCATGCCCTCACATGTACTTTGACAGTAACACGTTTCTGTACGCTCCCATGTACCGTAAACCTTACCCATTCGCTAACCCTAACCCTAGCCCTAACCCTAACCATAACACCAGCCCTACCCATTTACCTAACCTGTACCCTAATCCTTACCCGTACACTAACATTAATCCATGCCCTAAGACGTACCCTGACCCTAATACTTTTCCATACCCACTGCTGTACCCTAAATCTTACCATTCGCTAACCCTAACCCTATGTCTAAACCTAACCCTAACCCCAACCCTACACCTAACCCTAGCACGTACCTTAATCCGAATCCGTACACTAACACTAACCTGTGCCCTAACATGAACCCTGACCCTAACTCGTTTCCATAAGCTCACCTGTACCCTAAATGTTACCTATTCGCTAACCCTAACTCCAATCCTACACCTAAACATAACCCCTACCCTACACCTTTCCCTAACCTATACCCTAATCCTAACCTGTACACTAACAATAACATGTGGCCTAACACGTACCCTGAACCTAACACTTTTCCGTATCCTCTCCATTACCCTAAATCTTACCGTTCGCTAAACATAGCCCTTTCCCTAAACATAATGCTAACACCAACCTTAAACCATACCCTAACCCATACACTAATCTTACCCCGTACACCAAAATTAAGAAATCCCCTCACATGTACTTTGACACTAACACGTTTCTGTATCCTCCTGTGTACCGTAAACCTTACCTGTTCGCTAACACTAACCCTAGGTCTAAGCCTAACACTATCCACAACCCTACACAAAATCCTAACACGTACCCTAATCCTAATCCGTACAATAACACTAACCTGTGCCCTAACACCAAGCCTGACCCTAACTCGTTTCCATATGCTTACCTGCACCCTGAATATTACCTATTCGCTAACCCTAACCCTAACCCTAAACCTAACCCTAACCCCAATCCTGCACCTTACCCTAATCCGTACTGTAATCCTAACCCGTACCCTAATACTAATCCGTGCCCTGACACATACATGGACCATAACACTTTTCTGTAACCTCACCTGTACCCTAAACCTTACATTTCGCCAACACTAACCCTAGCCCTAAAGCTAAATCTAACTCCAACCCTACACCTTACCCTAACACGTACACTAATCTTAACCCGTACACTAAAACTGACCCATTGCCGCAAATGTATTTTGACCCTAAAACATTTCCGTACCCTCCCCTGTAACCTAAACCTTACCCGGTCACTAACCCTAAACCTAGCTCTAAATCTAACCCTAACGCCAACCCTACATCTTACCCTAACCCATACCCTAATCCTAAACCATACACTAACACAAACCAGTGCCCTGAAACGTACCGCGACCCTAACACTTTTCCATGCCCTCACCTGCACGCTAAACCTAATCGTTAGGTAACCCTAACTGTAGACTTAAACGTAACCCTAACACCAACCCTACACCCTATTCTAACCCGTGACCTATATTTAACCACTACACTAACACTAACCCATGCCCTCACACGTACTTTGACACTAAAATGTCTCCATACACTCACATGTACCATAAGCCTTAACCGTTCACTAAACCTATCCCTAACCCTAACGCCAAACCTAACCATGACCCTAACCCATACCCTAATCCTAACCATGCATTAACACTAACAGGTTTCCTAACACATAACCTGACCCAAATGCTTTTCTGTACACTCAAATGTACCCTAAAACTTACCCGTTCACTAACGCTAAGCCTAGCCCTAACCCTAACCCTAACCCTAACTCTAACACTAAAACTTACCCGTTAACTAACCGTAAGCCTAGCCCTAAACCTAAACCTAACCCCAACACCACACCTTACCCTAAACGGTACGCTAATCCTGACATGTACACTAACACTAACTAGTGTCCTAACACATACCCTGACTCTAAATGTTTTCCGTACCCTCACCTGTACCCTAAACCTTACTGCTTCACTAACCGTAAACCTAGCCCTAAACATAACGCTAACACCAACCCTACACCATACCCTAACCCGTACACTAATCTTGACCCGTACACCAAAATTATGCAATGCCATCACAGGTACTTTGACACTAACACGTTTCCGTACACTCATGTACCATAAAACTTACCTGTTCGCTAACTCTAACCCTAGCCCCAAACTTAACCCTAACGCCAACCCTACACATTACCCTAACCCGTACCCTAATCCTAACCCATACACTAACACTACATGTGCCCTAACAGGTACCCTGACCGTAACAGTTTTCCGTACACTCAACCGTACCCTAAACCATACCGTTTGCTATCCTTAACCCTAGACCTAAACGTAAACCTAACCCCATCCCTAAAACTTACCCTAACGCGTACCCAATCCTAACCAGTACACTAACACTAATCCGTGCCTTAACACTTACGCTGACCCTAACACTTTTCCATACCCACACCTGAACCCTAAACCTTACCATTCACTAACCCTAACCCTAGGTCTAAACGTAACCCTAAACCCAACCCCAACCCTACACCTAACCCTAACATGTACCCTAATCCTAATCCTTAAACTAACACTAACCTGTGCCCTAACACGAACCGTGACCCTAACGCGTTTCCATACGCTCCCCTGTACTCTAATGTTACCTATTCGCTAACCCTCACACTAGCCCTAAACCTAAACCTAACCCCAACCCTAAACCTTACCCTAACCCATACCCTAATCATAACCCATACACTAACACTAACTCGTGCCCTAACACCTATCCTAACCCTACACCTACCCCTATCCCTAACACTAACGCTAACACTAACCCTAAACTTTACCATTTGTTAACCATAACCCTAGCCCCAAACCTAAACCTAACTACAACCCTACTCCTTACCCTAACACGTACACTAATCTTAACCCCTACACTAACACTAACTCAATACCGCACACGTACTTTGACAATACGACATTTCCGTATGCTCAGCTGTAACCTAAACCTTACCCGTTCACTAAACTTAACCTTACCTCTAACACTAACCATAACGCCAACCCTACCAATTACCCTAACCCGTACCCTAATCCTAACCTGTAAACCCACACTAACCCCAGCCCTAACACGTACCCTGACCCTAACACTTTTCCGTAACCTCACCTGTACCCTACACCTTACCGTTCGCTAACCCTAACCCTAGACCTAAACCTAGACCAAACCCCAACCGTACACCTTACCTTAACCCGTATGCTAATCCTAAGCCATACACTGACACTGACACGTGTCCTAACACACACACTAACCCTAACACTTTTCTGTACCATCACCTGTACCCTAAACCTGACATTTCGCTAACCCTAACTCTAGCCATAAAGCTAACCCTAACCCCAACCGTAAACCTTACCCAAACCGTACCCTAATCCTAACCAGTATACTAATACTAAGCCATGTCCTGACACGTTCCCTGAGCCTAACACTTTTCCATACCCTCACCTGTACCCTAAACCTTACCCATTCGCTAACCCTAACCCTAGCCCTAGCCCTAGCCCTAACCTTAATCCCAACCCTACCCGTTACCCTAAACCGTACCCTAATCCTAACCCATACACTAACATTAACCCATGCCCTAACACGTACCCTGACCCTAACACTTTTCCGTATCCTCTCCTGTACCCTAAATCTTACCGTTCGCTAACCCTAACCCTAGCCCTAAACATAACTCTAACACCAACCTCACAGTATACCCTAACCGGTACACTAAACTTAACCCGTACAAAAAAACTAACCTATGCCCTCACATGTACTTTGACAGTAACACGTTTCTGTACGCTCCCATGTACCGTAAAACTTACCCATTCGCTAACCCTAACCCTAGCCCTAACCCTAACCATAACACCAGCCCTACCCATTTACCTAACCAGTACCCTAATCCTTCCCCTACACTAACATTAATCCATGCCCTAAGACGTACCCTGACCCTAATACTTTTCCATACCCACTGCTGTACCCTAAATCTTACCATTCGCTAACCCTAACCCTATGTCTAAACCTAACCCTAACCCCAACCCTACACCTAACCCTAGCACGTACCCTAATCCGAATCCGTACACTAACACTAACCTGTGCCCTAACATGAACCCTGACCCTAACTCGTTTCCATAAGCTCACCTGTACCCTAAATGTTACCTATTCGCTAACCCTAACTCCAATCCTACACCTAAACATAACCCCTACCCTACACCTTTCCCTAACCTATACCCTAATCCTAACCCGTACACTAACAATAACATGTGGCCTAACACGTACCCTGAACCTAACACTTTTCCGTATCCTCTCCATTACCCTAAATCTTACCGTTCGCTAAACATAGCCCTTTCCCTAAACATAACGCTAACACCAACCTTAAACCATACCCTAACCCATACACTAATCTTACCCCGTACACCAAAATTAAGAAATGCCCTCACATGTACTTTGACACTAACACGTTTCCGTATCCTCCTGTGTACCGTAAACCTTACCTGTTCGCTAACAGTAACCCTAGGTCTAAGCCTAACACTATCCACAACCCTACACAAAATCCTAACCCGTACCCTAATCCTAATCCGTACAATAACACTAACCTGTGCCCTAACACCAAGCCTGACCCTAACTCGTTTCCATATGCTTACCTGCACCCTGAATATTACCTATTCGCTAACCCTAACCCTAACCCTAAACCTAACCCTAACCCCAATCCTGCACCTCACCCTAATCCGTACTGTAATCCTAACCCGTACCCTAATACTAATCCGTGCCCTGACACATACATGGACCATAACACTTTTCTGTAACCTCACCTGTACCCTAAACCTTACATTTCGCCAACACTAACCCTAGCCCTAAAGCTAAATCTAACTCCAACCCTACACCTTACCCTAACACGTACTCTAATCTTAACCCGTACACTAACACTGACCCATTGCCGCAAATGTATTTTGACCCTAAAACATTTCCGTACCCTCCCCTGTAACCTAAACCTTACCCGGTCGCTAACCCTAACCCTAGCTCTAAATCTAACCCTAACGCCAACCCTACATCTTACCCTAACCCATACCCTAATCCTAAACCATACACTAACACAAACCAGTGCCCTGAAACGTACCCTGACCCTAACACTTTTCCATGCCCTCACCTGCACGCTAAACCTAATCGTTAGGTAACCCTAACTGTAGACTTAAACGTAACCCTAACACCAACCCTACACCCTATTCTAACCCATGACCTATATTTAACCCCTACACTAACACTAACCCATGCCCTCACACGTACTTTGACACTAAAATGTCTCCATACACTCACATGTACCATAAGCCTTAACCGTTCACTAAACCTATCCCTAACCCTAACGCCAACCCTAACCATGACCCTAACCCATACCCTAATCCTAACCATGCATTAACACTAACAGGTTTCCTAACACATAACCTGACCCAAACGCTTTTCCGTACCCTCAAATGTACCCTAAAACTTACCCGTTCACTAACCCTAAGCCTAGCCCTAACCCTAACCCTAACCCTAACCCTAACCCTAACCCTAAAACTTACCCGTTAACTAACCGTAAGCCTAGCCCTAAACCTAAACCTAACCCCAACACCACACCTTACCCTAAACGGTACGCTAATCCTGACATGTACACTAACACTAACAAGTGTCCTAACACATACCCTGACTCTAAATGTTTTCCGTACCCTCACCTGTACCCTAAACCTTACTGCTTCACTAACCGTAAACCTAGCCCTAAACATAACGCTAACACCAACCCTACACCATACCCTAACCCGTACACTAATCTTGACCCGTACACCAAAATTATGCAATGCCATCACAGGTACTTTGACACTAACACGTTTCCGTACACTCATGTACCATAAAACTTACCTGTTCGCTAACTCTAACCCTAGCCCTAAACTTAACCCTAACGCCAACCCTACACATTACCCTAACCCGTACCCTAATCCTAACCCATACACTAACACTACATGTGCCCTAACAGGTACCCTGACCGTAACAGTTTTCCGTACACTCACCCGTACCCTAAACCATACCGTTTGCTATCCTTAACCCTAGACCTAAACGTAAACCTAACCCCATCCCTAAAACTTACCCTAACGCGTACCCAGTCCTAACCAGGACACTAACACTAATCCGTGCCTTAACACTTACCCTGACCCTAACACTTTTCCATACCCACACCTGAACCCTAAACCTTACCATTCACTAACCCTAACCCTAGGTCTAAACCTAACCCTAAACCCAACCCCAACCCTACACCTAACCCTAACATGTACCCTAATCCTAATCCTTAAACTAACACTAACCTGTGCCCTAACACGAACCGTGACCCTAACGCGTTTCCATATGCTCCCCTGTACTCTAATGTTACCTATTCGCTAACCCTCACACTAGCCCTAAACCTAAACCTAACCCCAACCCTAAACCTTACCCTAACCCATACCCTAATCATAACCCATACACTAACACTAACTCGTGCCCTAACACCTATCCTAACCCTACACCTACCCCTAACCCTAACACTATCGCTAACACTAACCCTAAACTTTACCATTTGTTAACCATAACCCTAGCCCCAAACCTAAACCTAACTACAACCCTACTCCTTACCCTAACACGTACACTAATCTTAACCCCTACACTAACACTAACTCAATACCGCACACGTACTTTGACAATACGACATTTCCGTATGCTCAGCTGTAACCTAAACCTTACCCGTTCACTAAACTTAACCCTACCTCTAACACTAACCATAACGCCAACCCTACCAATTACCCTAACCCGTACCCTAATCCTAACCTGTAAACCCACACTAACCCCAGCCCTAACACGTACCCTGACCCTAACACTTTTCCGTAACCTCACCTGTACCCTACACCTTACCGTTCGCTAACCCTAACCCTAGCCCTAAACCTAGACCAAACCCCAACCGTACACCTTACCCTAACCCGTATGCTAATCCTAAGCCATACACTGACACTGACACGTGTCCTAACACACACACTAACCCTAACACTTTTCTGTACCATCACCTGTACCCTAAACCTGACATTTCGCTAACCCTAACTCTAGCCATAAAGCTAACCCTAACCCCAACCGTAAACCTTACCCAAACCGTAACCTAATCCTAACCAGTATACTAATACTAAGCCATGTCCTGACACGTTCCCTGAGCCCAGCACTTTTCCATACCCTCACCTGTACCCTAAACCTTACCCATTCGCTAACCCTAACCCTAGCCCTAGCCCTAGCCCTAACCTTAATCCCAACCCTACCCGTTACCCTAAACCGTACCCTAATCCTAACCCATACACTAACATTAACCCATGCCCTAACACGTACCCTGACCCTAACACTTTTCCGTATCCTCTCCTGTACCCTAAATCTTACCGTTCGCTAACCCTTACCCTAGCCCTAAACATAACTCTAACACCAACCTCACAGTATACCCTAACCCGTACACTAAACTTAACCCGTACAAAAAAACTAACCCATGCCCTCACATGTACTTTGACAGTAACACGTTTCTGTACGCTCCCATGTACCGTAAAACTTACCCATTCGCTAACCCTAACCCTAGCCCTAACCCTAACCATAACACCAGCCCTACCCATTTACCTAAACTGTACCCTAATCCTTACCCGTACACTAACATTAATCCATGCCCTAAGACGTACCCTGACCCTAATACTTTTCCATACCCACTGCTGTACCCTAAATCTTACCATTCGCTAACCCTAACCCTATGTCTAAACCTAACCCTAACCCCAACCCTACACCTAACCCTAGCACGTACCCTAATCCGAATCCGTACACTAACACTAACCTGTGCCCTAACATGAACCCTGACCCTAACTCGTTTCCATAAGCTCACCTGTACCCTAAATGTTACCTATTCGCTAACCCTAACTCCAATCCTACACCTAAACATAACCCCTACCCTACACCTTTCCCTAACCTATACCCTAATCCTAACCCGTACACTAACAATAACATGTGGCCTAACACGTACCCTGAACCTAACACTTTTCCGTATCCTCTCCATTACCCTAAATCTTACCGTTCGCTAAACATAGCCCTTTCCCTAAACATAACGCTAACACCAACCTTAAACCATACCCTAACCCATACACTAATCTTACCCCGTACACCAAAATTAAGAAATGCCCTCACATGTACTTTGACACTAACACGTTTCCGTATCCTCCTGTGTACCGTAAACCTTACCTGTTCGCTAACAGTAACCCTAGGTCTAAGCCTAACACTATCCACAACCCTACACAAAATCCTAACCCGTACCCTAATCCTAATCCGTACAATAACACTAACCTGTGCCCTAACACCAAGCCTGACCCTAACTCGTTTCCATATGCTTACCTGCACCCTGAATATTACCTATTCGCTAACCCTAACCCTAACCCTAAACCTAACACTAACCCCAATCCTGCACCTCACCCTAATCCGTACTGTAATCCTAACCCGTACCCTAATACTAATCCGTGCCCTGACACATACATGGACCATAACACTTTTCTGTAACCTCACCTGTACCCTAAACCTTACATTTCGCCAACACTAACCCTAGCCCTAAAGCTAAATCTAACTCCAACCCTACACCTTACCCTAACACGTACACTAATCTTAACCCGTACACTAACACTGACCCATTGCCGCAAATGTATTTTGACCCTAAAACATTTCCGTACCCTCCCCTGTAACCTAAACCTTACCCGGTCGCTAACCCTAACCCTAGCTCTAAATCTAACCCTAACGCCAACCCTACATCTTACCCTAACCCATACCCTAATCCTAAACCATACACTAACACAAACCAGTGCCCTGAAACGTACCCTGACCCTAACACTTTTCCATGCCCTCACCTGCACGCTAAACCTAATCGTTAGGTAACCCTAACTGTAGACTTAAACGTAACCCTAACACCAACCCTACACCCTATTATAACCCGTGACCTATATTTAACCCCTACACTAACACTAACCCATGCCCTCACACGTACTTTGACACTAAAATGTCTCCATACACTCACATGTACCATAAGCCTTAACCGTTCACTAAACCTATCCCTAACCCTAACGCCAACCCTAACCATGACCCTAACCCATACCCTAATCCTAACCATGCATTAACACTAACAGGTTTCCTAACACATAACCTGACCCAAACGCTTTTCCGTACCCTCAAATGTACCCTAAAACTTACCCGTTCACTAACCCTAAGCCTAGCCCTAACCCTAACCCTAACCCTAACCCTAACCCTAACCCTAAAACTTACCCGTTAACTAACCGTAAGCCTAGCCCTAAACCTAAACCTAACCCCAACACCACACCTTACCCTAAACGGTACGCTAATCCTGACATGTACACTAACACTAACAAGTGTCCTAACACATACCCTGACTCTAAATGTTTTCCGTACCCTCACCTGTACCCTAAACCTTACTGCTTCACTAACCGTAAACCTAGCCCTAAACATAACGCTAACACCAACCCTACACCATACCCTAACCCGTACACTAATCTTGACCCGTACACCAAAATTATGCAATGCCATCACAGGTACTTTGACACTAACACGTTTCCGTACACTCATGTACCATAAAACTTACCTGTTCGCTAACTCTAACCCTAGCCCTAAACTTAACCCTAACGCCAACCCTACACATTACCATAACCCGTACCCTAATCCTAACCCATACACTAACACTACATGTGCCCTAACAGGTACCCTGACCGTAACAGTTTTCCGTACACTCACCCGTACCCTAAACCATACCGTTTGCTATCCTTAACCCTAGACCTAAACGTAAACCTAACCCCATCCCTAAAACTTACCCTAACGCGTACCCAGTCCTAACCAGTACACTAACACTAATCCGTGCCTTAACACTTACCCTGACCCTAACACTTTTCCATACCCACACCTGAACCCTAAACCTTACCATTCACTAACCCTAACCCTAGGTCTAAACCTAACCCTAAACCCAACCCCAACCCTACACCTAACCCTAACATGTACCCTATTCCTAATCCTTAAACTAACACTAACCTGTGCCCTAACACGAACCGTGACCCTAACGCGTTTCCATACGCTCCCCTGTACTCTAATGTTACCTATTCGCTAACCCTCACACTAGCCCTAAACCTAAACCTAACCCCAACCCTAAACCTTACCCTAACCCATACCCTAATCATAACCCATACACTAACACTAACTCGTGCCCTAACACCTATCCTAACCCTACACCTACCCCTAACCCTAACACTAACGCTAACACTAACCCTAAACTTTACCATTTGTTAACCATAACCCTAGCCCCAAACCTAAACCTAACTACAACCCTACTCCTTACCCTAACACGTACACTAATCTTAACCCCTACACTAACACTAACTCAATACCGCACACGTACTTTGACAATACGACATTTCCGTATGCTCAGCTGTAACCTAAACCTTACCCGTTCACTAAACTTAACCCTACCTCTAACACTAACCATAACGCCAACCCTACCAATTACCCTAACCCGTACCCTAATCCTAACCTGTAAACCCACACTAACCCCAGCCCTAACACGTACCCTGACCCTAACACTTTTCCGTAACCTCACCTGTACCCTACACCTTACCGTTCGCTAACCCTAACCCTAGACCTAAACCTAGACCAAACCCCAACCGTACACCTTACCCTAACCCGTATGCTAATCCTAAGCCATACACTGACACTGACACGTGTCCTAACACACACACTAACCCTAACACTTTTCTGTACCATCACCTGTACCCTAAACCTGACATTTTGCTAACACTAACCCTAGCCATAAAGCTAACCCTAACCCCAACCGTAAACCTTACCCAAACCGTACCCTAATCCTAACCAGTATACTAATACTAAGCCATGTCCTGACACGTTCCCTGAGCCTAACACTTTTCCATACCCTCACCTGTACCCTAAACCTTACCCATTCGCTAACCCTAACCCTAGCCCTAGCCCTAGCCCTAACCTTAATCCCAACCCTACCCGTTACCCTAAACCGTACCCTAATCCTAACCCATACACTAACATTAACCCATGCCCTAACACGTACCCTGACCCTAACACTTTTCCGTATCCTCTCCTGTACCCTAAATCTTACCGTTCGCTAACCCTAACCCTAGCCCTAAACATAACTCTAACACCAACCTCACAGTATACCCTCACCCGTACACTAAACTTAACCCGTACAAAAAAACTAACCCATGCCCTCACATGTACTTTGACAGTAACACGTTTCTGTACGCTTCCATGTACCGTAAAACTTACCCATTCGCTAACCCTAACCCTAGCCCTAACCCTAACCATAACACCAGCCCTACCCATTTACCTAACCTGTACCCTAATCCTTACCCGTACACTAACATTAATCCATGCCCTAAGACGTACCCTGACCCTAATACTTTTCCATACCCACTGCTGTACCCTAAATCTTACCATTCGCTAACCCTAACCCTATGTCTAAACCTAACCCTAACCCCAACCCTACACCTAACCCTAGCACGTACCCTAATCCGAATCCGTACACTAACACTAACCTGTGCCCTAACATGAACCCTGACCCTAACTCGTTTCCATAAGCTCACCTGTACCCTAAATGTTACCTATTCGCTAACCCTAACTCCAATCCTACACCTAAACATAACCCCTACCCTACACCTTTCCCTAACCTATACCCTAATCCTAACCCGTACACTAACAATAACATGTGGCCTAACACGTACCCTGAACCTAACACTTTTCCGTATCCTCTCCATTACCCTAAATCTTACCGTTCGCTAAACATAGCCCTTTCCCTAAACATAAGGCTAACACCAACCTTAAACCATACCCTAACCCATACACTAATCTTACCCCGTACACCAAAATTAAGAAATGCCCTCACATGTACTTTGACACTAACACGTTTCCGTATCCTCCTGTGTACCGTAAACCTTACCTGTTCGCTAACAGTAACCCTAGGTCTAAGCCTAACACTATCCACAACCCTACACAAAATCCTAACCCGTACCCTAATCCTAATCCGTACAATAACACTAACCTGTGCCCTAACACCAAGCCTGACCCTAACTCGTTTCCATATGCTTACCTGAACCCTGAATATTACCTATTCGCTAACCCTAACCCTAACCCTAAACCTAACCCTAACCCCAATCCTGCACCTCACCCTAATCCGTACTGTAATCCTAACCCGTACCCTAATACTAATCCGTGCCCTGACACATACATGGACCATAACACTTTTCTGTAACCTCACCTGTACCCTAAACCTTACATTTCGCCAACACTAACCCTAGCCCTAAAGCTAAATCTAACTCCAACCCTACACCTTACCCTAACACGTACACTAATCTTAACCCGTACACTAACACTGACCCATTGCCACAAATGTATTTTGACCCTAAAACATTTCCGTACCCTCCCCTGTAACCTAAACCTTACCCGGTCGCTAACCCTAACCCTAGCTCTAAATCTAACCCTAACGCCAACCCTACATCTTACCCTAACCCATACCCTAATCCTAAACCATACACTAACACAAACCAGTGCCCTGAAACGTACCCTGACCCTAACACTTTTCCATGCCTTCACCTGCACGCTAAACCTAATCATTAGGTAACCCTAACTGTAGACTTAAACGTAACCCTAACACCAACCCTACACCCTATTCTAACCCGTGACCTATATTTAACCCCTACACTAACACTAACCCATGCCCTCACACGTACTTTGACACTAAAATGTCTCCATACACTCACATGTACCATAAGCCTTAACCGTTCACTAAACCTATCCCTAACCCTAACGCCAACCCTAACCATGACCCTAACCCATACCCTAATCCTAACCATGCATTAACACTAACAGGTTTCCTAACACATAACCTGACCCAAACGCTTTTCCGTACCCTCAAATGTACCCTAAAACTTACCCGTTCACTAACCCTAAGCCTAGCCCTAACCCTAACCTTAACCCTAACCCTAACCCTAACCCTAACCCTAAAACTTACCCGTTAACTAACCGTAAGCCTAGCCCTAAACCTAAACCTAACCCCAACACCACACCTTACCCTAAACGGTACGCTAATCCTGACATGTACACTAACACTAACAAGTGTCCTAACACATACCCTGACTCTAAATGTTTTCCGTACCCTCACCTGTACCCTAAACCTTACTGCTTCACTAACCGTAAACCTAGCCCTAAACATAACGCTAACACCAACCCTACACCATACCCTAACCCGTACACTAATCTTGACCCGTACACCAAAATTATGCAATGCCATCACAGGTATTTTGACACTAACACGTTTCCGTACACTCATGTACCATAAAACTTACCTGTTCGCTAACTCTAACCCTAGCCCTAAACTTAACCCTAACGCCAACCCTACACATTACCCTAACCCGTACCCTAATCCTAACCCATACACTAACACTACATGTGCCCTAACAGGTACCCTGACCGTAACAGTTTTCCGTACACTCACCCGTACCCTAAACCATACCGTTTGCTATCCTTAACCCTAGACCTAAACGTAAACCTAACCCCATCCCTAAAACTTACCCTAACGCGTACCCAGTCCTAACCAGTACACTAACACTAATCCGTGCCTTAACACTTACCCTGACCCTAACACTTTTCCATACCCACACCTGAACCCTAAACCTTACCATTCACTAACCCTAACCCTAGGTCTAAACCTAACCCTAAACCCAACCCCAACCCTACACCTAACCCTAATATGTACCCTAATCCTAAACCTTAAACTAACACTAACCTGTGCCCTAACACGAACCGTGACCCTAACGCGTTTCCATACGCTCCCCTGTACTCTAATGTTACCTATTCGCTAACCCTCACACTAGCCCTAAACTTAAACCTAACCCAAACCCTAAACCTTACCCTAACCCATACCCTAATCATAACCCATACACTAACACTAACTCGTGCCCTAACACCTATCCTAACCCTACACCTACCCCTAACCCTAACACTAACGCTAACACTAACCCTAAACTTTACCATTTGTTAACCATAACCCTAGCCCCAAACCTAAACCTAACTACAACCCTACTCCTTACCCTAACACGTACACTAATCTTAACCCCTACACTAACACTAACTCAATACCGCACACGTACTTTGACAATACGACATTTCCGTATGCTCAGCTGTAACCTAAACCTTACCCGTTCACTAAACTTAACCCTACCTCTAACACTAACCATAACGCCAACCCTACCAATTACCCTAACCCGTACCCTAATCCTAACCTGTAAACCCACACTAACCCCAGCCCTAACACGTACCCTGACCCTAACACTTTTCCGTAACCTCACCTGTACCCTACACCTTACCGTTCGCTAACCCTAACCCTAGACCTAAACCTAGACCAAACCCCAACCGTACACCTTACCCTAACCCGTATGCTAATCCTAAGCCATACACTGACACTGACACGTGTCCTAACACACACACTAACCCTAACACTTTTCTGTACCATCACCTGTACCCTAAACCTGACATTTCGCTAACCCTATCTCTAGCCATAAAGCTAAGCCTAACCCCAACCGTAAACCTTACCCAAACCGTACCCTAATCCTAACCAGTATACTAATACTAAGCCATGTCCTGACACGTTCCCTGAGCCTAACACTTTTCCATACCCTCACCTGTACCCTAAACCTTACCCATTCGCTAACCCTAACCCTAGCCCTAGCCCTAGCCCTAACCTTAATCCCAACCCTACCCGTTACCCTAAACCGTACCCTAATCCTAACCCATACACTAACATTAACCCATGCCCTAACACGTACCCTGACCCTAACACTTTTCCGTATCCTCTCCTGTACCCTAAATCTTACCGTTCGCTAACCCTAACCCTAGCCCTAAACATAACTCTAACACCAACCTCACAGTATACCCTAACCCGTACACTAAACTTAACCCGTACAAAAAAACTAACCCATGCCCTCACATGTACTTTGACAGTAACACGTTTCTGTACGCTCCCATGTACCGTAAACCTTACCCATTCGCTAACCCTAACCCTAGCCCTAACCCTAACCATAACACCAGCCCTACCCATTTACCTAACCTGTACCCTAATCCTTACCCGTACACTAACATTAATCCATGCCCTAAGACGTACCCTGACCCTAATACTTTTCCATACCCACTGCTGTACCCTAAATCTTACCATTCGCTAACCCTAACCCTATGTCTAAACCTAACCCTAACCCCAACCCTACACCTAACCGTAGCACGTACCCTAATCCGAATCCGTACACTAACACTAACCTGTGCCCTAACATGAACCCTGACCCTAACTCGTTTCCATAAGCTCACCTGTACCCTAAATGTTACCTATTCGCTAACCCTAACTCCAACCCTACACCTAAACATAACCCCTACCCTACACCTTTCCCTAACCTATACCCTAATCCTAACCCGTACACTAACAATAACATGTGACCTAACACGTACCCTGAACCTAACACTTTTCCGTATCCTCTCCATTACCCTAAATCTTACCGTTCGCTAAACATAGCCCTTTCCCTAAACATAATGCTAACACCAACCTTAAACCATACCCTAACCCATACACTAATCTTACACCGTACACCAAAATTAAGAAATGCCCTCACATGTACTTTGACACTAACACGTTTCTGTATCCTCCTGTGTACCGTAAACCTTACCTGTTCGCTAACACTAACCCTAGGTCTAAGCCTAACACTATCCACAACCCTACACAAAATCCTAACACGTACCCTAATCCTAATCCGTACAATAACACTAACCTGTGCCCTAGCACCAAGCCTGACCCTAACTCGTTTCCATATGCTTACCTGCACCCTGAATATTACCTATTCGCTAACCCTAACCCTAACCCTAAACCTAACCCTAACCCCAATCCTGCACCTTACCCTAATCCGTACTGTAATCCTAACCCGTACCCTAATACTAATCCATGCCCTGACACATACATGGACCATAACACTTTTCTGTAACCTCACCTGTACGCTAAACCTTACATTTCGCCAACACTAACCCTAGCCCTAAAGCTAAATCTAACTCCAACCCTACACCTTACCCTAACACGTACACTAATCTTAACCCGTACACTAACACTGACCCATTGCCGCAAATGTATTTTGACCCTAAAACATTTCCGTACCCTCCCCTGTAACCTAAACCTTACCCAGTCACTAACCCTAAACCTAGCTCTAAATCTAACCCTAACGCCAACCCTACATCTTACCCTAACCCATACCCTAATCCTAAACCATACACTAACACAAACCAGTGCCCTGAAACGTACCCCGACCCTAACACTTTTCCATGTCCTCACCTGCACGCTAAACCTAATCGTTAGGTAACCCTAACTGTAGACTTAAACGTAACCCTAACACCAACCCTACAACCTATTCTAACCCGTGACCTATATTTAACCCCTACACTAACACTAACCCATGCCCTCACACGTACTTTGACACTAAAATGTCTCCATACACTCACATGTACCATAAGCCTTAACCGTTCACTAAACCTATCCCTAACCCTAACGCCAACCCTAACCATGACCCTAACCCATACCCAAATCCTAACCATGCATTAACACTAACAGCTTTCCTAACACATAACCTGACCCAAATGCTTTTCCGTACCCTCAAATGTACCCTAAAACTTACCCGTTCACTAACCCTAAGCCTAGCCCTAACCCTAACCCTAACCCTAACCCTAACCCTAAAACTTACCCGTTAACTAACCGTAAGCCTAGCCCTAAACCTAAACCTAACCCCAACACCACACCTTACCCTAAACGGTACGCTAATCCTGACATGTACACTAACACTAACAAGTGTCCTAACACATACCCTGACTCTAAATGTTTTCCGTACCCTCACCTGTACCCTAAACCTTACTGCTTCACTAACCGTAAACCTAGCCCTAAACATAACGCTAACACCAACCCTACACCATACCCTAAACCGTACACTAATCTTGACCCATACACCAAAATTATGCAATGCCATCACAGGTACTTTGACACTAACACGTTTCCGTACACTCATGTACCATAAAACTTACCTGTTCGCTAACTCTAACCCTAGCCCCAAACTTAACCCTAACGCCAACCCTACACATTACCCTAACCCGTACCCTAATCCTAACCCATACACTAACACTACATGGGCCCTAACAGGTACCCTGACCGTAACAGTTTTCCGTACACTCACCCGTACCCAAAACCATACCGTTTGCTATCCTTAACCCTAGACCTAAACGTAAACCTAACCCCATCCCTAAAACTTACCCTAACGCGTACCCAATCCTAACCAGTACACTAACAATAATCCGTGCCTTAACACTTACCCTGACCCTAACACTTTTCCATACCCACACCTGAACCCTAAACCTTACCATTCACTAACCCTAACCCTAGGTCTAAACCTAACCCTAAACCCAACCCCAACCCTACACCTAACCCTAACATGTACCCTAATCATAATCCTTAAACTAACACTAACCTGTGCCCTAACACGAACCGTGACCCTAACGCGTTTCCATACGCTCCCCTGTACTCTAATGTTACCTATTCGCTAACCCTCACACTAGCCCTAAACCTAAACCTAACCCCAACCCTAAACCTTACCCTAACCCATACCCTAATCATAACCCATACACTAACACTAACTCGTGCCCTAACACCTATCCTAACCCTACACCTACCCCTAACCCTAACACTAACGCTAACACTAACCCTGAACTTTACCATTTGTTAACCATAACCCTAGCCCCAAACCTAAACCTAACTACAACCCTACTCCTTACCCTAACACGTACACTAATCTTAACCCCTACACTAACACTAACTCAAAACCGCACACGTACTTTGACAATACGACATTTCCGTATGCTCAGCTGTAACCTAAACCTTACCCGTTCACTAAACTTAACCCTACCTCTAACACTAACCATAACGCCAACCCTACCAATTACCCTAACCCGTACCCAAATCCTAACCTGTAAACCCACACTAACCCCAGCCCTAACACGTACCCTGACCCTAACACTTTTCCGTAACCTCACCTGTACCCTACACCTTACCGTTCGCTAACACTAACCCTAGACCTAAACCTAGACCAAACCCCAACCGTACACCTTACCCTAACCCGTATGCTATTCCTAAGCCATACACTGACACTGACACGTGTCCTAACACACACACTAACCCTAACACTTTTCTGTACCATCACCTGTACCCTAAACCTGACATTTCGCTAACCCTAACCCTAGCCATAAAGCTAACCCTAACCCCAACCTTAAACCTTACCCAAACCTTACCCTAATCCTAACCAGTGTACTAATACTAAGCCATGTCCTGACACGTTCCCTGAGCCTAACACTTTTCCATACCCTCACCTGTACCCTAAACCTTACCCATTCGCTAACCCTAACCCTAGCCCTAGCCCTAGCCCTAACCTTAATCCCAACCCTACCCGTTACCCTAAACCGTACCCTAATCCTAACCCATACACTAACATTAACCCATGCCCTAACACGTACCCTGACCCTAACACTTTTCCGTATCCTCTCCTGTACCCTAAATCTTACCGTTCGCTAACCCTAACCCTAGCCCTAAACATAACTCTAACACCAACCTCACAGTATACCCTAACCCGTACACTAAACTTAACCCGTACAAAAAAACTAACCCATGCCCTCACATGTACTTTGACAGTAACACGTTTCTGTGCGCTCCCATGTACCGTAAAACTTACCCATTCGCTAACCCTAACCCTAGCCCTAACCCTAACCATAACACCAGCCCTACACATTTACCTAACCTGTACCCTAATCCTTACCCGTACACTAACATTAATCCATGCCCTAAGACGTACCCTGACCCTAATACTTTTCCATACCCACTGCTGTACCCTAAATATTACCATTCGCTAACCCTAACCCTATGTCTAAACCTAACCCTAACCCCAAACCTACACCTAACCCTAGCACGTACCCTAATCCGAATCCGTACACTAACACTAACCTGTGCCCTAACATGAACCCTGACCCTAACTCGTTTCCATAAGCTCACCTGTACCCTAAATGTTACCTATTCGCTAACCCTAACCCCAACCCTACACCTAAACATAACCCCTACCCTACACCTTTCCCTAACCTATACCCTAATCCTAACCCGTACACTAACAATAACATGTGGCCTAACACGTACCCTGAACCTAACACTTTTCCGTATCCTCTCCATTACCCTAAATCTTACCGTTCGCTAAACATAGCCCTTTCCCTAAACATAACGCTAACACCAACCTTAAACCATACCCTAACCCATACACTAATCTTACCCCGTACACCAAAATTAAGAAATGCCCTCACATGTACTTTGACACTAACACGTTTCTGTATCCTCCTGTGTACCGTAAACCTTACCTGTTCGCTAACACTAACCCTAGGTCTAAGCCTAACACTATCCACAACCCTAGACAAAATCCTAACCCGTACCCTAATCCTAATCCGTACAATAACACTAACCTGTGCCCTAACACCAAGCCTGACCCTAACTCGTTTCCATATGCTTACCTGCACCCTGAATATTACCTATTCGCTAACCCTAACCCTAACCCTAAACCTAACCCTAACCCCAATCCTGCACCTTACCCTAATCCGTACTGTAATCCTAACCCGTACCCTAATACTAATCCGTGCCCTGACACATACATGGACCATAACACTGTTCTGTAACCTCACCTGTAACCTAAACCTTACATTTCGCCAACACTAACCCTAGCCCTAAAGCTAAATCTAACTCCAACCCTACACCTTACCCTAACACGTACACTAATCTTAACCCGTACACTAACACTGACCCATTGCCGCAAATGTATTTTGACCCTAAAACATTTCCGTACCCTCCCCTGTAACCTAAAACTTACCCTGTCGCTAACCCTAACACTAGCTCTAAATCTAACCCTAACGCCAACCCTACATCTTACCCTAACCCATACCCTAATCCTAAACCATACACTAACACAAACCAGTGCCCTGAAACGTACCCTGACCCTAACACTTTTCCATGCCCTCACCTGCACGCTAAACCTAATCGTTAGGTAACCCTAACTGTAGACTTAAACGTAACCCTAACACCAACTCTACACCCAATTCTAACCCGTGACGTATATTTAACCCCTACACTAACACTAACCCATGCCCTCACACGTACTTTGACACTAAAATGTCTCCATACACTCACATGTACCATAAGCCTTAACCGTTCACTAAACCTATCCCTAACCCTAACGCCAACCCTAACCATGACCCTAACCCATACCCTAATCCTAACCATGCATTAACACTAACAGGTTTCCTAACACATAACCTGACCCAAACGCTTTTCCGTACCCTCAAATGTACCCTAAAACTTACCCGTTCACTAACCCTAAGCCTAGCCCTATCCCTAACCCTAACCCTAACCCTAACCCTAAAACTTACCCGTTAACTAACCGTAAGCCTAGCCCTAAACCTAAACCTAACCCCAACACCACACCTTACCCTAAACGGTACGCTAATCCTGACATGTACACTAACACTAACAAGTGTCCTAACACATACCCTGACTCTAAATGTTTTCCGTACCCTCACCTGTACCCTAAACCTTACTGCTTCACTAACCGTAAACCTAGCCCTAAACATAACGCTAACACCAACCCTACACCATACCCTAACCCGTACACTAATCTTGACCCGTACACCAAAATTATGCAATGCCATCACAGGTACTTTGACACTAACACGTTTCCGTACACTCATGTACCATAAAACTTACCTGTTCGCTAACTCTAACCCTAGACCTAAACTTAACCCTAACGCCAACCCTACACATTACCCTAACCCGTACCCTAATCCTAACCCATACACTAACACTACATGTGCCCTAACAGGTACCCTGACCGTAACAGTTTTCCGTACACTCACCCGTACCCTAAACCATACCGTTTGCTATCCTTAACCCTAGACCTAAACGTAAACCTAACCCCATCCCTAAAACTTACCCTAACGCGTACCCAGTCCTAACCAGTACACTAACACTAATCCGTGCCTTAACACTTACCCTGACCCTAACACTTTTCCATACCCACACCTGAACCCTAAACCTTACCATTCACTAACCCTAACCCTAGGTCTAAACCTAACCCTAAACCCAACCCCAACCCTACACCTAACGCTAACATCTACCCTAATCCTAATCCTTAAACTAACACTAACCTGTGCCCTAACACGAACCCTGACCCTAACGCGTTTCCATACGCTCCCCTGTACTCTAATGTTACCTATTCGCTAACCCTCACATTAGCCCTATACCTAAACCTAACCCCAACCCTAAACCTTACCCTAACCCATACCCTAATCATAACCCATACACTAACACTAACTCGTGCCCTAACACCTACCCTAACCCTACAGCTACCCCTAACCCTAACACTAACGCTAACACTAACCCTAAACTTTACCATTTATTAACCATAACCCTAGCCCCAAACCTAAACCTAACTACAACCCTACTCCTTACCCTAACACGTACACTAATCTTAACCCCTACACTAACACTAACTCAATACCGAACACGTACTTTGACCATAAGACATTTCCGTATGCTCAGCTGTAACCTAAATCTTACCCGTTCACTAAACTTAACCCTACCCCTAACACTAACCATAACGCCAACCCTACCAATTACCCTAACCCGTACCCTAATCCTAACCTGTAAACCCACACTAACCCCAGCCCTAACACGTACCTTGACCCTAACACTTTTTCGTAACCTCACCTGTACCCTACACCTTACCGTTCGCTAACCCTAACCCTAGCCCTAAACCTAGACCAAACCCCAACCGTACACCTTACCCTAACCCGTATGCTAATCCTAAGCCATACACTGACACTGACACGTGTCCTAACACACACACTAACCCTAACACTTTTCTGTACCATCACCTGTACCCTAAACCTGACATTTCGCTAACCCTAACCCTAGCCATAAAGCTAACCCTAACCCCAACCGTAAACCTTACCCAAACCGTACCCTAATCCTAACCAGTATACTAATACTAAGCCATGTCCTGACACGTTCCCTGAGCCTAACACTTTTCCATACCCTCACCTGTACCCTAAACCTTACCCATTCCCTAACCCTAAACCTAGCCCTAGCCCTAGCCCTAACCTTAATCCCAACCCTACACGTTACCCTAAACCGTAACCTAATCCTAACCCATACACTAACATAAACCCATGCCCTAACACGTACCCTGACCCTAACACTTTTCCGTATCCTCTCCTGTACCCTAAATCTTACCGTTCGCTAACCCTAACCCTAGCCCTAAACATAACTCTAACACCAACCTCACAGTATACCCTAACCCGTACACTAAACTTAACCCGTACAAAAAAACTAACCCATGCCCTCACATGTACTTTGACAGTAACACGTTTCTGTGCGCTCCCATGTACCGTAAAACTTACCCATTCGCTAACCCTAACCCTAGCCCTAACCCTAACCATAACACCAGCCCTACACATTTACCTAACCTGTACCCTAATCCTTACCCGTACACTAACATTAATCCATGCCCTAAGACGTACCCTGACCCTAATACTTTTCCATACCCACTGCTGTACCCTAAATCTTACCATTCGCTAACCCTAACCCTATGTCTAAACCTAACCCTAACCCCAAACCTACACCTAACCCTAGCACGTACCCTAATCCGAATCCGTACACTAACACTAACCTGTGCCCTAACATGAACCCTGACCCTAACTCGTTTCCATAAGCTCACCTGTACCCTAAATGTTACCTATTCGCTAACCCTAACCCCAACCCTACACCTAAACATAACCCCTACCCTACACCTTTCCCTAACCTATACCCTAATCCTAACCCGTACACTAACAATAACATGTGGCCTAACACGTACCCTGAACCTAACACTTTTCCGTATCCTCTCCATTACCCTAAATCTTACCGTTCGCTAAACATAGCCCTTTCCCTAAACATAACGCTAACACCAACCTTAAACCATACCCTAACCCATACACTAATCTTACCCCGTACACCAAAATTAAGAAATGCCCTCACATGTACTTTGACACTAACACGTTTCTGTATCCTCCTGTGTACCGTAAACCTTACCTGTTCGCTAACACTAACCCTAGGTCTAAGCCTAACACTATCCACAACCCTAGACAAAATCCTAACCCGTACCCTAATCCTAATCCGTACAATAACACTAACCTGTGCCCTAACACCAAGCCTGACCCTAACTCGTTTCCATATGCTTACCTGCACCCTGAATATTACCTATTCGCTAACCCTAACCCTAACCCTAAACCTAACCCTAACCCCAATCCTGCACCTTACCCTAATCCGTACTGTAATCCTAACCCGTACCCTAATACTAATCCGTGCCCTGACACATACATGGACCATAACACTGTTCTGTAACCTCACCTGTAACCTAAACCTTACATTTCGCCAACACTAACCCTAGCCCTAAAGCTAAATCTAACTCCAACCCTACACCTTACCCTAACACGTACACTAATCTTAACCCGTACACTAACACTGACCCATTGCCGCAAATGTATTTTGACCCTAAAACATTTCCGTACCCTCCCCTGTAACCTAAAACTTACCCTGTCGCTAACCCTAACACTAGCTCTAAATCTAACCCTAACGCCAACCCTACATCTTACCCTAACCCATACCCTAATCCTAAACCATACACTAACACAAACCAGTGCCCTGAAACGTACCCTGACCCTAACACTTTTCCATGCCCTCACCTGCACGCTAAACCTAATCGTTAGGTAACCCTAACTGTAGACTTAAACGTAACCCTAACACCAACTCTACACCCAATTCTAACCCGTGACGTATATTTAACCCCTACACTAACACTAACCCATGCCCTCACACGTACTTTGACACTAAAATGTCTCCATACACTCACATGTACCATAAGCCTTAACCGTTCACTAAACCTATCCCTAACCCTAACGCCAACCCTAACCATGACCCTAACCCATACCCTAATCCTAACCATGCATTAACACTAACAGGTTTCCTAACACATAACCTGACCCAAACGCTTTTCCGTACCCTCAAATGTACCCTAAAACTTACCCGTTCACTAACCCTAAGCCTAGCCCTATCCCTAACCCTAACCCTAACCCTAACCCTAAAACTTACCCGTTAACTAACCGTAAGCCTAGCCCTAAACCTAAACCTAACCCCAACACCACACCTTACCCTAAACGGTACGCTAATCCTGACATGTACACTAACACTAACAAGTGTCCTAACACATACCCTGACTCTAAATGTTTTCCGTACCCTCACCTGTACCCTAAACCTTACTGCTTCACTAACCGTAAACCTAGCCCTAAACATAACGCTAACACCAACCCTACACCATACCCTAACCCGTACACTAATCTTGACCCGTACACCAAAATTATGCAATGCCATCACAGGTACTTTGACACTAACACGTTTCCGTACACTCATGTACCATAAAACTTACCTGTTCGCTAACTCTAACCCTAGACCTAAACTTAACCCTAACGCCAACCCTACACATTACCCTAACCCGTACCCTAATCCTAACCCATACACTAACACTACATGTGCCCTAACAGGTACCCTGACCGTAACAGTTTTCCGTACACTCACCCGTACCCTAAACCATACCGTTTGCTATCCTTAACCCTAGACCTAAACGTAAACCTAACCCCATCCCTAAAACTTACCCTAACGCGTACCCAGTCCTAACCAGTACACTAACACTAATCCGTGCCTTAACACTTACCCTGACCCTAACACTTTTCCATACCCACACCTGAACCCTAAACCTTACCATTCACTAACCCTAACCCTAGGTCTAAACCTAACCCTAAACCCAACCCCAACCCTACACCTAACGCTAACATCTACCCTAATCCTAATCCTTAAACTAACACTAACCTGTGCCCTAACACGAACCCTGACCCTAACGCGTTTCCATACGCTCCCCTGTACTCTAATGTTACCTATTCGCTAACCCTCACATTAGCCCTATACCTAAACCTAACCCCAACCCTAAACCTTACCCTAACCCATACCCTAATCATAACCCATACACTAACACTAACTCGTGCCCTAACACCTACCCTAACCCTACAGCTACCCCTAACCCTAACACTAACGCTAACACTAACCCTAAACTTTACCATTTATTAACCATAACCCTAGCCCCAAACCTAAACCTAACTACAACCCTACTCCTTACCCTAACACGTACACTAATCTTAACCCCTACACTAACACTAACTCAATACCGAACACGTACTTTGACCATAAGACATTTCCGTATGCTCAGCTGTAACCTAAATCTTACCCGTTCACTAAACTTAACCCTACCCCTAACACTAACCATAACGCCAACCCTACCAATTACCCTAACCCGTACCCTAATCCTAACCTGTAAACCCACACTAACCCCAGCCCTAACACGTACCTTGACCCTAACACTTTTTCGTAACCTCACCTGTACCCTACACCTTACCGTTCGCTAACCCTAACCCTAGCCCTAAACCTAGACCAAACCCCAACCGTACACCTTACCCTAACCCGTATGCTAATCCTAAGCCATACACTGACACTGACACGTGTCCTAACACACACACTAACCCTAACACTTTTCTGTACCATCACCTGTACCCTAAACCTGACATTTCGCTAACCCTAACCCTAGCCATAAAGCTAACCCTAACCCCAACCGTAAACCTTACCCAAACCGTACCCTAATCCTAACCAGTATACTAATACTAAGCCATGTCCTGACACGTTCCCTGAGCCTAACACTTTTCCATACCCTCACCTGTACCCTAAACCTTACCCATTCCCTAACCCTAAACCTAGCCCTAGCCCTAGCCCTAACCTTAATCCCAACCCTACCCGTTACCCTAAACCGTAACCTAATCCTAACCCATACACTAACATAAACCCATGCCCTAACACGTACCCTGACCCTAACACTTTTCCGTATCCTCTCCTGTACCCTAAATCTTACCGTTCGCTAACCCTAACCCTAGCCCTAAACATAACTCTAACACCAACCTCACAGTATACCCTAACCCGTACACTAAATTTAACCCGTACAAAAAACTAACCCATGCCCTCACATGTACTTTGACAGTAACACGTTTCCGTACGCTCCCGTGTACCTTAAACCTTACCCATTCGCTAACCCTAACCCTAGCCCTAACCCTAACCATAACACCAGCCCTACCCATTTACCTAACCTGTACCCTAATCCTTACCCGTACACTAACATTAATCCATGCCCTAAGACGTACCCTGACCCTAATACTTTTCCATACCCACTGCTGTACCCTAAATCTTACCATTCGCTAACCCTAACCCTATGTCTAAACCTAACCCTAACACCAACCCTACACCTAACCCTAGCACGTACCCTAATCCGAATCCGTACACTAACACTAACCTGTGCCCTAACATGAACCCTGACCCTAACTCGTTTCCATAAGCTCACCTGTACCCTAAATGTAACCTATTCGCTAACCCTAACCCCAACCCTACACCTAAACATAACCCCTACTCTACACCTTTCCCTAACCTATACCCTAATCCTAACCCGTACACTAACAATAACCTGTGGCCTAACACGTACCCTGAACCTAACACTTTTCCGTATCCTCTCCATTACCCTAAATCTTACCGTTCGCTAAACATAGCCCTTTCCCTAAACATAACGCTAACACCAACCTTAAACCATACCATAACCCATACACTAATCTTACCCCGTACACCAAAATTAAGAAATGCCCTCACATGTACTTTGACACTAACACCTTTCCGTATCCTCCTGTGTACCGTAAACCTTACCTGTTCGCTAATACTAACCCTAGGTCTAAGCCTAACACTATCCACAACCCTACACAAAATCCTAACCCGTACCCTAATCCTAATCCGTACAATAACACTAACCTGTGCCCTAACACCAAGCCTGACCCTAACTCGTTTCCATATGCTTACCTGCACCCTGAATATTACCTATTCGCTAACCCTAACCCTAACCCTAAACCTAACCCTAACCCCAATCCTGCACCTTACCCTAATCCGTACTGTAATCCTAACCCGTACCCTAATACTAATCCGTGCCCTGACACATACATGGACCATAACACTTTTCTGTAACCTCACCTGTACCCTAAACCTTACATTTCGCCAACACTAACCCTAGCCCTAAAGCTAAATCTAACTCCAACCCTACACCTTACCCTAACACGTACACTAATCTTAACCCGTACACTAACACTGACCCATTGCCGCAAATGTATTTTGACCCTAAAACATTTCCGTACCCTCCCCTGTAACCTAAACCTTACCCGGTCGCTAACCCTAAACCTAGCTCTAAATCAAACCCTAACGCCAACACTACATCTTACCCTAACCCATACCCTAATCCTAAACCATACACTAACACAAACCAGTGCCCTGAAACGTACCCCGACCCTAACACTTTTCCATGCCCTCACCTGCACGCTAAACCTAATCGTTAGGTAACCCTAACTGTAGACTTAAACGTAACCCTAACACCAACCCTACACCCTATTCTAACCCGTGACCTATATTTAACCCCTACACTAACACTAACCCATGCCCTCACACGTACTTTGACACTAAAATGTCTCCATACACTCACATGTACCATAAGCCTTAACCGTTCACTAAACCTATCCCTAACCCTAACGCCAACCCTACCCATTACCCTAACCCATACCCTAATCCTAACCATGCATTAACACTAACAGGTTTCCTAACACATAACCTGACCCAAACGCTTTTCCGTACCCTCAAATGTACCCTAAAACTTACCCGTTCACTAACCCTAAGCCTAGCCCTAACCCTAACCCTAACCCTAACCCTAACCCTAACCCTAACCCTAAAACTTACCCGTTAACTAACCGTAAGCCTAGCCCTAAACCTAAACCTAAGCCCAACACCACACCTTACCCTAAACGGTACGCTAATCCTGACATGTACACTAATACTAACAAGTGTCCTAACACATAACCTGACTCTAAATGTTTTCCGTACCCTCACCTGTACCCTAAACCTTACTGCTTCACTAACCGTAAACCTAGCCCTAAACATAACGCTAACACCAACCCTACACCATACCCTAACCCGTACACTAATCTTGACCCGTACACCAAAATTATGCAATGCCATCACAGGTACTTTGACACTAACACGTTTCCGTACACTCATGTACCATAAAACTTACCTGTTCGCTAACTCTAACCCTAGACCTAAACTTAACCCTAACGCCAACCCTACACATTACCCTAACCCGTACCCTAATCCTAACCCATACACTAACACTACATGTGCCCTAACAGGTACCCTGACCGTAACAGTTTTCCGTACACTCACCCGTACCCTAAACCATACCGTTTGCTATCCTTAACCCTAGACCTAAACGTAAACCTAACCCCATCCCTAAAACTTACCCTAACGCGTACCCAGTCCTAACCAGTACACTAACACTAATCCGTGCCTTAACACTTACCCTGACCCTAACACTTTTCCATACCCACACCTGAACCCTAAACCTTACCATTCACTAACCCTAACCCTAGGTCTAAACCTAACCCTAAACCCAACCCCAACCCTACACCTAACGCTAACATCTACCCTAATCCTAATCCTTAAACTAACACTAACCTGTGCCCTAACACGAACCCTGACCCTAACGCGTTTCCATACGCTCCCCTGTACTCTAATGTTACCTATTCGCTAACCCTCACATTAGCCCTATACCTAAACCTAACCCCAACCCTAAACCTTACCCTAACCCATACCCTAATCATAACCCATACACTAACACTAACTCGTGCCCTAACACCTACCCTAACCCTACAGCTACCCCTAACCCTAACACTAACGCTAACACTAACCCTAAACTTTACCATTTATTAACCATAACCCTAGCCCCAAACCTAAACCTAACTACAACCCTACTCCTTACCCTAACACGTACACTAATCTTAACCCCTACACTAACACTAACTCAATACCGAACACGTACTTTGACCATAAGACATTTCCGTATGCTCAGCTGTAACCTAAATCTTACCCGTTCACTAAACTTAACCCTACCCCTAACACTAACCATAACGCCAACCCTACCAATTACCCTAACCCGTACCCTAATCCTAACCTGTAAACCCACACTAACCCCAGCCCTAACACGTACCTTGACCCTAACACTTTTTCGTAACCTCACCTGTACCCTACACCTTACCGTTCGCTAACCCTAACCCTAGCCCTAAACCTAGACCAAACCCCAACCGTACACCTTACCCTAACCCGTATGCTAATCCTAAGCCATACACTGACACTGACACGTGTCCTAACACACACACTAACCCTAACACTTTTCTGTACCATCACCTGTACCCTAAACCTGACATTTCGCTAACCCTAACCCTAGCCATAAAGCTAACCCTAACCCCAACCGTAAACCTTACCCAAACCGTACCCTAATCCTAACCAGTATACTAATACTAAGCCATGTCCTGACACGTTCCCTGAGCCTAACACTTTTCCATACCCTCACCTGTACCCTAAACCTTACCCATTCCCTAACCCTAAACCTAGCCCTAGCCCTAGCCCTAACCTTAATCCCAACCCTACCCGTTACCCTAAACCGTAACCTAATCCTAACCCATACACTAACATAAACCCATGCCCTAACACGTACCCTGACCCTAACACTTTTCCGTATCCTCTCCTGTACCCTAAATCTTACCGTTCGCTAACCCTAACCCTAGCCCTAAACATAACTCTAACACCAACCTCACAGTATACCCTAACCCGTACACTAAATTTAACCCGTACAAAAAACTAACCCATGCCCTCACATGTACTTTGACAGTAACACGTTTCCGTACGCTCCCGTGTACCTTAAACCTTACCCATTCGCTAACCCTAACCCTAGCCCTAACCCTAACCATAACACCAGCCCTACCCATTTACCTAACCTGTACCCTAATCCTTACCCGTACACTAACATTAATCCATGCCCTAAGACGTACCCTGACCCTAATACTTTTCCATACCCACTGCTGTACCCTAAATCTTACCATTCGCTAACCCTAACCCTATGTCTAAACCTAACCCTAACACCAACCCTACACCTAACCCTAGCACGTACCCTAATCCGAATCCGTACACTAACACTAACCTGTGCCCTAACATGAACCCTGACCCTAACTCGTTTCCATAAGCTCACCTGTACCCTAAATGTAACCTATTCGCTAACCCTAACCCCAACCCTACACCTAAACATAACCCCTACTCTACACCTTTCCCTAACCTATACCCTAATCCTAACCCGTACACTAACAATAACCTGTGGCCTAACACGTACCCTGAACCTAACACTTTTCCGTATCCTCTCCATTACCCTAAATCTTACCGTTCGCTAAACATAGCCCTTTCCCTAAACATAACGCTAACACCAACCTTAAACCATACCATAACCCATACACTAATCTTACCCCGTACACCAAAATTAAGAAATGCCCTCACATGTACTTTGACACTAACACCTTTCCGTATCCTCCTGTGTACCGTAAACCTTACCTGTTCGCTAATACTAACCCTAGGTCTAAGCCTAACACTATCCACAACCCTACACAAAATCCTAACCCGTACCCTAATCCTAATCCGTACAATAACACTAACCTGTGCCCTAACACCAAGCCTGACCCTAACTCGTTTCCATATGCTTACCTGCACCCTGAATATTACCTATTCGCTAACCCTAACCCTAACCCTAAACCTAACCCTAACCCCAATCCTGCACCTTACCCTAATCCGTACTGTAATCCTAACCCGTACCCTAATACTAATCCGTGCCCTGACACATACATGGACCATAACACTTTTCTGTAACCTCACCTGTACCCTAAACCTTACATTTCGCCAACACTAACCCTAGCCCTAAAGCTAAATCTAACTCCAACCCTACACCTTACCCTAACACGTACACTAATCTTAACCCGTACACTAACACTGACCCATTGCCGCAAATGTATTTTGACCCTAAAACATTTCCGTACCCTCCCCTGTAACCTAAACCTTACCCGGTCGCTAACCCTAAACCTAGCTCTAAATCAAACCCTAACGCCAACACTACATCTTACCCTAACCCATACCCTAATCCTAAACCATACACTAACACAAACCAGTGCCCTGAAACGTACCCCGACCCTAACACTTTTCCATGCCCTCACCTGCACGCTAAACCTAATCGTTAGGTAACCCTAACTGTAGACTTAAACGTAACCCTAACACCAACCCTACACCCTATTCTAACCCGTGACCTATATTTAACCCCTACACTAACACTAACCCATGCCCTCACACGTACTTTGACACTAAAATGTCTCCATACACTCACATGTACCATAAGCCTTAACCGTTCACTAAACCTATCCCTAACCCTAACGCCAACCCTACCCATTACCCTAACCCATACCCTAATCCTAACCATGCATTAACACTAACAGGTTTCCTAACACATAACCTGACCCAAACGCTTTTCCGTACCCTCAAATGTACCCTAAAACTTACCCGTTCACTAACCCTAAGCCTAGCCCTAACCCTAACCCTAACCCTAACCCTAACCCTAACCCTAACCCTAAAACTTACCCGTTAACTAACCGTAAGCCTAGCCCTAAACCTAAACCTAAGCCCAACACCACACCTTACCCTAAACGGTACGCTAATCCTGACATGTACACTAATACTAACAAGTGTCCTAACACATAACCTGACTCTAAATGTTTTCCGTACCCTCACCTGTACCCTAAACCTTACTGCTTCACTAACCGTAAACCTAGCCCTAAACATAACGCTAACACCAACCCTACACCATACCCTAACCCGTACACTAATCTTGACCCGTACACCAAAATTATGCAATGCCATCACAGGTACTTTGACACTAACACGTTTCCGTACACTCATGTACCATAAAACTTACCTGTTCGCTAACTCTAACCCTAGCCCTAAACTTAACCCTAACGCCAACCCTACACATTACCCTAACCCGTACCCTAATCCTAACCCATACACTAACACTACATGTGCCCTAACAGGTACCCTGACCGTAACAGTTTTCCGTACACTCACCCGTACCCTAAACCATACCGTTTGCTATCCTTAACCCTAGACCTAAACGTAAACCTAACCCCATCCCTAAAACTTACCCTAATGCGTACCCAATCCTAACCAGTACACTAACACTAATCCGTGCCTTAACACTTACCCTGACCCTAACACTTTTCCATACCCACACCTGAACCCTAAACCTTACCATTCACTAACCCTAACCCTACGTCTAAACCTAACCCTAAACCCAACCCCAACCCTACACCTAAACCTAACATGTACCCTAATCCTAAACCTTAAACTAACACTAACCTGTGCCCTAACACGAACCGTGGCCCTAACGCATTTCCATACGCTCCCCTGTACTCTAATGTTACCTATTCGCTAACCCTCACACTAGCCCTAAACCTAAACCTAACCCCAACCCTAAACCTTACCCTAACCCATACCCTAATCATAACCCATACACTAACACTAACTCGTGCCCTAACACCTACCCTAACCCTACACCTACCCCTTACCCTAACACTAACGCTAACACTAACCCTAAACTTTACCATTTGTTAACCATAACCCTAGCCCCAAACCTAAACCTAACTACAACCCTACTCCTTACCCTAACACGTACACTAATCTTAACCCCTACACTAACACTAACTCAATACCGCACACGTACTTTGACAATAAGAGATTTCCGTATGCTCAGCTGTAACCTAAACCTTACCCGTTCACTAAACTTAACCCTACCCCTAACACTAACCATAACGCCAACCCTACCAATTACCCTAACCCGTACCCTAATCCTAACCTGTAAACCCACAGTAACCCCAGCCCTAACACGTACCTTGACCCTAACACTTTTTCGTAACCTCACCTGTACCCTACACCTTACCGTTCGCTAACCCTAACCCTAGCCCTAAACCTAGACCAAACCCCAACCGTACACCTTACCCTAACCCGTATGCTAATCCTAAGCCATACACTGACACTGACACGTGTCCTAACACACACACTAACCCTAACACTTTTCTGTACCATCACCTGTACCCTAAACCTGACATTTCGCTAACCCTAACCCTAGCCATAAAGCTAACCCTAACCCCAACCGTAAACCTTACCCAAACCGTACCCTAATCCTAACCAGTATACTAATACTAAGCCATGTCCTGACACGTTCCCTGAGCCTAACACTTTTCCATACCCTCACCTGTACCCTAAACCTTACCCATTCCCTAACCCTAAACCTAGCCCTAGCCCTAGCCCTAACCTTAATCCCAACCCTACCCGTTACCCTAAACCGTAACCTAATCCTAACCCATACACTAACATAAACCCATGCCCTAACACGTACCCTGACCCTAACACTTTTCCGTATCCTCTCCTGTACCCTAAATCTTACCGTTCGCTAACCCTAACCCTAGCCCTAAACATAACTCTAACACCAACCTCACAGTATACCCTAACCCGTACACTAAATTTAACCCGTACAAAAAACTAACCCATGCCCTCACATGTACTTTGACAGTAACACGTTTCCGTACGCTCCCGTGTACCTTAAACCTTACCCATTCGCTAACCCTAACCCTAGCCCTAACCCTAACCATAACACCAGCCCTACCCATTTACCTAACCTGTACCCTAATCCTTACCCGTACACTAACATTAATCCATGCCCTAAGACGTACCCTGACCCTAATACTTTTCCATACCCACTGCTGTACCCTAAATCTTACCATTCGCTAACCCTAACCCTATGTCTAAACCTAACCCTAACACCAACCCTACACCTAACCCTAGCACGTACCCTAATCCGAATCCGTACACTAACACTAACCTGTGCCCTAACATGAACCCTGACCCTAACTCGTTTCCATAAGCTCACCTGTACCCTAAATGTAACCTATTCGCTAACCCTAACCCCAACCCTACACCTAAACATAACCCCTACTCTACACCTTTCCCTAACCTATACCCTAATCCTAACCCGTACACTAACAATAACCTGTGGCCTAACACGTACCCTGAACCTAACACTTTTCCGTATCCTCTCCATTACCCTAAATCTTACCGTTCGCTAAACATAGCCCTTTCCCTAAACATAACGCTAACACCAACCTTAAACCATACCATAACCCATACACTAATCTTACCCCGTACACCAAAATTAAGAAATGCCCTCACATGTACTTTGACACTAACACCTTTCCGTATCCTCCTGTGTACCGTAAACCTTACCTGTTCGCTAATACTAACCCTAGGTCTAAGCCTAACACTATCCACAACCCTACACAAAATCCTAACCCGTACCCTAATCCTAATCCGTACAATAACACTAACCTGTGCCCTAACACCAAGCCTGACCCTAACTCGTTTCCATATGCTTACCTGCACCCTGAATATTACCTATTCGCTAACCCTAACCCTAACCCTAAACCTAACCCTAACCCCAATCCTGCACCTTACCCTAATCCGTACTGTAATCCTAACCCGTACCCTAATACTAATCCGTGCCCTGACACATACATGGACCATAACACTTTTCTGTAACCTCACCTGTACCCTAAACCTTACATTTCGCCAACACTAACCCTAGCCCTAAAGCTAAATCTAACTCCAACCCTACACCTTACCCTAACACGTACACTAATCTTAACCCGTACACTAACACTGACCCATTGCCGCAAATGTATTTTGACCCTAAAACATTTCCGTACCCTCCCCTGTAACCTAAACCTTACCCGGTCGCTAACCCTAAACCTAGCTCTAAATCAAACCCTAACGCCAACACTACATCTTACCCTAACCCATACCCTAATCCTAAACCATACACTAACACAAACCAGTGCCCTGAAACGTACCCCGACCCTAACACTTTTCCATGCCCTCACCTGCACGCTAAACCTAATCGTTAGGTAACCCTAACTGTAGACTTAAACGTAACCCTAACACCAACCCTACACCCTATTCTAACCCGTGACCTATATTTAACCCCTACACTAACACTAACCCATGCCCTCACACGTACTTTGACACTAAAATGTCTCCATACACTCACATGTACCATAAGCCTTAACCGTTCACTAAACCTATCCCTAACCCTAACGCCAACCCTACACATTACCCTAACCCATACCCTAATCCTAACCATGCATTAACACTAACAGGTTTCCTAACACATAACCTGACCCAAACGCTTTTCCGTACCCTCAAATGTACCCTAAAACTTACCCGTTCACTAACCCTAAGCCTAGCCCTAACCCTAACCCTAACCCTAACCCTAACCCTAACCCTAACCCTAAAACTTACCCGTTAACTAACCGTAAGCCTAGCCCTAAACCTAAACCTAAGCCCAACACCACACCTTACCCTAAACGGTACGCTAATCCTGACATGTACACTAATACTAACAAGTGTCCTAACACATAACCTGACTCTAAATGTTTTCCGTACCCTCACCTGTACCCTAAACCTTACTGCTTCACTAACCGTAAACCTAGCCCTAAACATAACGCTAACACCAACCCTACACCATACCCTAACCCGTACACTAATCTTGACCCGTACACCAAAATTATGCAATGCCATCACAGGTACTTTGACACTAACACGTTTCCGTACACTCATGTACCATAAAACTTACCTGTTCGCTAACTCTAACCCTAGCCCTAAACTTAACCCTAACGCCAACCCTACACATTACCCTAACCCGTACCCTAATCCTAACCCATACACTAACACTACATGTGCCCTAACAGGTACCCTGACCGTAACAGTTTTCCGTACACTCACCCGTACCCTAAACCATACCGTTTGCTATCCTTAACCCTAGACCTAAACGTAAACCTAACCCCATCCCTAAAACTTACCCTAATGCGTACCCAATCCTAACCAGTACACTAACACTAATCCGTGCCTTAACACTTACCCTGACCCTAACACTTTTCCATACCCACACCTGAACCCTAAACCTTACCATTCACTAACCCTAACCCTACGTCTAAACCTAACCCTAAACCCAACCCCAACCCTACACCTAAACCTAACATGTACCCTAATCCTAAACCTTAAACTAACACTAACCTGTGCCCTAACACGAACCGTGGCCCTAACGCATTTCCATACGCTCCCCTGTACTCTAATGTTACCTATTCGCTAACCCTCACACTAGCCCTAAACCTAAACCTAACCCCAACCCTAAACCTTACCCTAACCCATACCCTAATCATAACCCATACACTAACACTAACTCGTGCCCTAACACCTACCCTAACCCTACACCTACCCCTTACCCTAACACTAACGCTAACACTAACCCTAAACTTTACCATTTGTTAACCATAACCCTAGCCCCAAACCTAAACCTAACTACAACCCTACTCCTTACCCTAACACGTACACTAATCTTAACCCCTACACTAACACTAACTCAATACCGCACACGTACTTTGACAATAAGAGATTTCCGTATGCTCAGCTGTAACCTAAACCTTACCCGTTCACTAAACTTAACCCTACCCCTAACACTAACCATAACGCCAACCCTACCAATTACCCTAACCCGTACCCTAATCCTAACCTGTAAACCCACACTAACCCCATCCCTAACACGTACCTTGACCCTAACCCTTTTCCGTAACCTCACCTGTACCCTATACCTTACTGTTCGCTAACCCTAACCCTAGCCCTAAACCTAGACCAAACCCCAACCGTACACCTTACCCTAACCCGTATGCTAATCCTAAGCCATACACTGACACTGACACGTGTCCTAACACACACACTAACCCTAACACTTTTCTGTACCATCACCTGTACCCTAAACCTGACATTTCGCTAACCCTAACCCTAGTCATAAAGCTAACCCTAACCCCAACCGTAAACCTTACCCAAACCGTACCCTAATCCTAACCAGTATACTAATACTAAGCCATGTCCTGACACGTTCCCTGTTCCTAACACTTTTCCATACCCTCACCTGTACCCTAAACCTTACCCATTCGCTAACCCTAACCCTAGCCCTAGCCCTAGCCCTAACCTTAATCCCAACCCTACCCGTTACCCTAAACCGTACCCTAATCCTAACCCATACACTAACATTAACCCATGCCCTAACACGTACCCTGACCCTAACACTTTTCCGTATCCTCTCCTGTACCCTAAATCTTACCATTCGCTAACCCTAACGCTAGCCCTAAACATAACTCTAACACCAACCTCACAGTATACCCTAACCCGTACACTAAACTTAACCCGTACAAAAAAACTAACCCATGCCCTCACATGTACTTTGACAGTAACACGTTTCCGTACGCTCCCGTGTACCGTAAACCTTACCCATTCGCTAACCCTAACCCTAGCCCTAACCCTAACCATAACACCAACCCTACCCATTTACCTAACCTGTACCCTAATCCTTACCCGTACACTAACATTAATCCATGCCCTAAGACGTACCCTGACCCTAATACTTTTCCATACCCACTGCTGTACCCTAAATCTTACCATTCGCTAACCCTAACCCTATGTCTAAACCTAACCCTAACCCCAACCCTACACCTAACCCTAGCACGTACCCTAATCCGAATCCGTACACTAACACTAACCTGTGCCCTAACATGAACCCTGACCCTAACTCGTTTCCATAAGCTCACCTGTACCCTAAATGTTACCTATTCGCTAACCCTAAACCCAACCCTACACCTAAACATAACCCCTACCCTACACCTTTCCCTAACCTATACCCTAATCCTAACCCATACACTAACAATAACCTGTGGCCTAACACGTACCCTGAACCTAACACTTTTCCGTATCCTCTCCATTACCCTAAATCTTACCGTTCGCTAAACATAGCCCTTTCCCTAAACATAACGCTAACACCAACCTTAAACCATACCCTAACCCATACACTAATCTTACCCCGTACACCAAAATTAAGAAATGCCCTCACATGTACTTTGACACTAACACGTTTCCGTATCCTCCTGTGTACCGTAAACCTTACCTGTTCGCTAACACTAACCCTAGGTCTAAGCCTAACACTATCCACAACCCTACACAAAATCCTAACCCTTACCCTAATCCAAATCCGTACAATAACACTAACCTGTGCCCTAACACCAAGCCTGACCCTAACTCGTTTCCATATGCTTACCTGCACCCTGAATATTACCTATTCGCTATCCCTAACCCTAACCCTAAACCTAACCCTAACCCCAATCCTGCACCTTACCCTAATCCGTACTGTAATCCTAACCCGTACCCTAATACTAATCCGTGCCCTGACACATACATGGACCATAACACTTTTCTGTAACCTCACCTGTACCCTAAACCTTACATTTCGCCAACACTAACCCTAGCCCTAAAGCTAAATCTAACTCCAACCCTACACCTTACCCTAACACGTACACTAATCTTAACCCGTACACTAACACTGACCCATTGCCGCAAATGTATTTTGACCCTAAAACATTTCCGTACCCTCCCCTGTAACCTAAACCTTACCCGGTCGCTAACCCTAAACCTAGCTCTAAATCTAACCCTAACGCCAACACTACATCTTACCCTAACCCATACCCTAATCCTAAACCATACACTAACACAAACCAGTGCCCTGAAACGTACCCTGACCCTAACACTTTTCCATGCCCTCACCTGCACGCTAAACCTAATCGTTAGGTAACCCTAACTGTAGACTTAAACGTAACCCTAACACCAACCCTACACCCTATTCTAACCCGTGACCTATATTTAACCCCTACACTAACACTAACCCATGCCCTCACACGTACTTTGACACTAAAATGTCTCCATACACTCACATGTACCATAAGCCTTAACCGTTCACTAAACCTATCCCTAACCCTAACGCCAACCCTACCCATTACCCTAACCCATACCCTAATCCTAACCATGCATTAACACTAACAGGTTTCCTAACACATAACCTGACCCAAACGCTTTTCCGTACCCTCAAATGTACCCTAAAACTTACCCGTTCACTAACCCTAAGCCTATCCCTAACCCTAACCCTAACCCTAAAACTTACCCGTTAACTAACCGTAAGCCTAGCCCTAAACCTAAACCTAACCCCAACACCACACCTTACCCTAAACGGTACGCTAATCCTGACACGTACACTAACACTAACAGGTGTCCTAACACATACCCTGACTCTAAATGTTTTCGTACCCTCACCTGTACCCTAAACCTTACTGCTTCACTAACCGTAAACCTAGCCCTAAACATAACGCTAACACCAACCCTACACCATACCCTAACCCGTACACTAATCTTGACCCGTACAACAAAATTATGCAATGCCATCACAGGTACTTTGACACTAACACGTTTCCGTACACTCATGTACCATAAAACTTACCTGTTCGCTAACTCTAACCCTAGCCCTAAACTTAACCCTAACGCCAACCCTACACATTACCCTAACCCGTACCCTAATCCTAACCCATACACTAACACTACATGTGCCCTAACAGGTACCCTGACCATAACAGTTTTCCATACACTCACCCGTACCCTAAACCATAACGTTTGCTATCCTTAACCATAGACCTAAACGTAAACCTAACCCCATCCCTAAAACTTACCCTAACGCGTACCCAATCCTAACCAGTACACTAACACTAATCCGTGCCTTAACACTTACCCTGACCCTAACACTTTTCCATACCCACACCTGAACCCTAAACCTTACCATTCACTAACCCTAACCCTAGGTCTAAACCTAACCCTAAACCCAACCCCAACCCTACACCTAACCCTAACATGTACCCTAATCCTAATCCTTAAACTAACACTAACCTGTGCCCTAACACGAACCATGACCCTAACGCGTTTCCATACGCTCCCCTGTACTCTAATGTTACCTATTCGCTAACCCTCACACTAGCCCTAAACCTAAACCTAACCCCAACCCTAAACCTTACCCTAACCCATACCCTAATCATAACCCATACACTAACACTAACTCGTGCCCTAACACCTACCCTAACCCTACAGCTACCCCTAAACCTAACACTAACGCTAACACTAACCCTAAACTTTACCATTTTTTAACCATAACCCTAGCCCCAAACCTAAACCTAACTACAACCCTACTCCTTACCCTAACACGTACACTAATCTTAACCCCTACACTAACACTAACTCAATACCGAACAGGTACTTTGACAATAAGACATTTCCGTATTCTCAGCTGTAACCTAAACCTTACCCATTCACTAAACTTAACCCTACCCCTAACACTAACCATAACGCCAACCCTACCAATTACCCTAACCCGTACCCTAATCCTAACCTGTAAACCCACACTAACCCCAGCCCTAACACGTACCTTGACCCTAACACTTTTTCGTAACCTCACCTGTACCCTACACCTTACCGTTCGCTAACCCTAACCCTAGCCCTAAACCTAGACCAAACCCCAACCGTACACCTTACCCTAACCCGTATGCTAATCCTAAGCCATACACTGACACTGACACGTGTCCTAACACACACACTAACCCTAACACTTTTCTGTACCATCACCTGTACCCTAAACCTGACATTTCGCTAACGCTAACCCTAGCCATAAAGCTAACCCTAACCCCAACCGTAAACCTTACCCAAACCGTACCCTAATCCTAACCAGTCTACTAATACTAAGCCATGTCCTGACACGTTCCCTGAGCCTAACACTTTTCCATACCCTCACCTGTACCCTAAACCTTACCCATTCGCTAACCCTAACCCTAGCCATAGCCCTAGCCCTAACATTAATCCCAACCCTACCCGTTACCCTAAACCGTACCCTAATCCTAACCCATACACTAACATTAACCCATGCCCTAACACGTACCCTGACCCTAACACTTTTCCGTATCCTCTCCTGTACCCTAAATCTTACCATTCGCTAACCCTAACCCTAGCCCTAAACATAACTCTAACACCAACCTCACAGTATACCCTAACCCGTACACTAAACTTAACCCGTACAAAAAAACTAACCCATGCCCTCACATGTACTTTGACAGTAACACGTTTCCGTACGCTCCCGTGTACCGTAAACCTTACCCATTCGCTAACCCTAACCCTAGCCCTAACCCTAACCATAACACCAGCCCTACCCATTTACCTAACCTGTACCCTAATCCTTACCCGTACACTAACATTAATCCATGCCCTAAGATGTACCCTAACCCTAATACTTTTCCATACCCACTGCTGTACCCTAAATCTTACCATTCGCTAACCCTAACCCTATGTCTAAACCTAACCCTAACACCAACCCTACACCTAACCCTAGCACGTACCCTAATCCGAATCCGTACACTAACACTAACCTGTGCCCTAACATGAACCCTGACCCTAACTCGTTTCCATAAGCTCACCTGTACCCTAAATGTTACCTATTCGCTAACCCTAACCCCAACCCTACACCTAAACATAACCCCTACCCTACACCTTTCCCTAACCTATACCCTAATCCTAACCCATACACTAACATTAACCCATGCCCTAACACGTACCCTGACCCTAACACTTTTCCGTATCCTCTCCATTACCCTAAATCTTACCGTTCGCTAAACATAGCCCTTTCCCTAAACATAACGCTAACACCACCCTTAAACCATACCCTAACCCATACACTAATCTTACCCCGTACACCAAAATTAAGAAATGCCCTCACATGTACTTTGACACTAACACGTTTCCGTATCCTCCTGTGTACCGTAAACCTTACCTGTTCGCTAACACTAACCCTAGGTCTAAGCCTAACACTATCCACAACCCTACACAAAATCCTAACCCGTACCCTAATCCTAATCCGTACAATAACACTAACCTGTGCCCTAACACCAAGACTGACCCTAACTCGTTTCCATATGCTTACCTGCACCCTGAATATTACCTATTCGCTAACCCTAACCCTAACCCTAAACCTAACCCTAACCCCAATCCTGCACCTTACCCTAATCCGTACTGTAATCCTAACCCGTACCCTAATACTAATCCGTGCCCTGACACATACATGGACCATAAAACTTTTCTGTAACCTCACCTGTACCCTAAACCATACATTTCGCCAACACTAACCCTAGCCCTAAAGCTAAATCTAACTCCAACCCTACACCTTACCCTAACACGTACACTAATCTTAACCCGTACACTAACACTGACCCATTGCCGCAAATGTATTTTGACCCTAAAACATTTCCGTACCCTCCCCTGTAACCTAAACCTTACCCGGTCGCTAACCCTAAACCTAGCTCTAAATCAAACCCTAACGCCAACACTACATCTTACCCTAACCCATACCCTAATCCTAAACCATACACTAACACAAACCAGTGCCCTGAAACGTACCCTGACCCTAACACTTTTCCATGCCCTCACCTGCACGCTAAACCTAATCGTTAGGTAACCCTAACTGTAGACTTAAACGTAACCCTAACACCAACCCTCCACCCTATTCTAACCCGTGACCTATATTTAACCCCTACACTAACACTAACCCATGCCCTCACACGTACTTTGACACTAAAATGTCTCCATACACTCACATGTACCATAAGCCTTAACCGTTCACTAAACCTATCCCTAACCCTAACGCCAACCCTACCCATTACCCTAACCCATACCCTAATCCTAACCATGCATTAACACTAACAGGTTTCCTAACACATAACCTGACCCAAACGCTTTTCCGTACCCTCAAATGTACCCTAAAACTTACCCGTTCACTAACCCTAAGCCTAGCCCTAACCCTAACCCTAACCCTAACCCTAACCCTAACCCTAACCCTAAAACTTACCCGTTAACTAACCGTAAGCCTAGCCCTAAACCTAAACCTAACCCCAACACCACACCTTATCCTAAACGGTACGCTAATCCTGACATGTACACTAACACTAACAAGTGTCCTAACACATACCCTGACTCTAAATGTTTTCCGTACCCTCACCTGTACCCTAAACCTTACTGCTTCACTAACCGTAAACCTAGCCCTAAACATAACGCTAACACCAACCCTACACCATACCCTAACCCGTACACTAATCTTGACCCGTACACCAAAATTATGCAATGCCATCACAGGTACTTTGACACTAACACGTTTCCGTACACTCATGTACCATAAAACTTACCTGTTCGCTAACTCTAACCCTAGCCCTAAACTTAACCCTAACGCCAACCCTACACATTACCCTAACCCGTACCCTAATCCTAACCCATACACTAACACTACATGTGCCCTAACAGGTACCCTGACCGTAACAGTTTTCCGTACACTCACCCGTACCCTAAACCATACCGTTTGCTATCCTTAACCCTAGACCTAAACGTAAACCTAACCCCATCCCTAAAACTTACCCTAACGCGTACCCAATCCTAACCAGTACACTAACACTAATCCGTGCCTTAACACTTACCCTGACCCTAACACTTTTCCATACCCACACCTGAACCCTAAACCTTACCATTCACTAACCCTAACCCTAGGTCTAAACCTAACCCTAAACCCAACCCCAACCCTACACCTAACCCTAACATGTACCCTAATCCTAATCCTTAAACTAACACTAACCTGTGCCCTAACACGAACCGTGACCCTAACGCGTTTCCATACGCTCCCCTGTACTCTAATGTTACCTATTCGCTAACCCTCACACTAGCCCTAAACCTAAACCTAACCCCAACCCTAAACCTTACCCTAACCCATACCCTAATCATAACCCATACACTAACACTAACTCGTGCCCTAACACCTACCCTAACCCTACAGCTACCCCTAACCCTAACACTAACGCTAACACTAACCCTAAACTTTACCATTTGTTAACCATAACCCTAGCCCCAAACCTAAACCTAACTACAACCCTACTCCTTACCCTAACACGTACACTAATCTTAACCCCTACACTAACACTAACTCAATACCGCACACGTACTTTGACAATAAGACATTTCCGTATGCTCAGCTGTAACCTAAACCTTACCCGTTCACTAAACTTAACCTTACCTCTAACACTAACCATAACGCCAACCCTACCAATTTCCCTAACCCGTACCCTAATCCTAACCTGTAAACCCACACTAACCCCAGCCCTAACATGTACCTTGACCCTAACACTTTTTCGTAACCTCACCTGTACCCTACACCTTACCGTTCGCTAACCCTAACCCTAGCCCTAAACCTAGACCAAACCCCAACCGTACACCTTACCCTAACCCGTATGCTAATCCTAAGCCATACACTGACACTGACACGTGTCCTAACACACACACTAACCCTAACACTTTTCTGTACCATCGCCTGTACCCTAAACCTGACATTTCGCTAACCCTAACCCTAGCCATAAAGCTAACCCTAACCCCAACCGTAAACCTTACCCAAACCGTACCCTAATCCTAACCAGTCTACTAATACTAAGCCATGTCCTGACACGTTCCCTGAGCCTAACACTTTTCCATACCCTCACCTGTACCCTAAACCTTACCCATTCGCTAACCCTAACCCTAGCCCTAGCCCTAGCCCTAACCTTAATCCCAACCCTACCCGTTACCCTAAACCGTACCCTAATCCTAACCCATACACTAACATTAACCCATGCCCTAACACGTACCCTGACCCTAACACTTTTCCGTATCCTCTCCTGTACCCTAAATCTTACCATTCGCTAACCCTAACCCTAGCCCTAAACATAACTCTAACACCAACCTCACAGTATACCCTAACCCGTACACTAAACTTAACCCGTACAAAAAAACTAACCCATGCCCTCACATGTACTTTGACAGTAACACGTTTCCGTACGCTCCCGTGTACCGTAAACCTTACCCATTCACTAACCCTAACCCTAGCCCTAACCCTAACCATAACACCAACCCTACCCATTTACCTAACCTGTACCCTAATCCTTACCCGTACACTAACATTAATCCATACCCTAAGACGTACCCTGACCCTAATACTTTTCCATACCCACTGCTGTACCCTAAATCTTACCATTCGCTAACCCTAACCCTATGTCTAAACCTAACCCTAACACCAACCCTACACCTAACCCTAGCACGTACCCTAATCCGAATCCGTACACTAACACTAACCTGTGCCCTAACATGAACCCTGACCCTAATTCGTTTCCATAAGCTCACCTGTACCCTAAATGTTACCTATTCGCTAACCCTAAACCCAACCCTACACCTAAACATAACCCCTACCCTACACCTTTCCCTAACCTATACCCTAATCCTAACCCATACACTAACAATAACCTGTGGCCTAACACGTACCCTGAACCTAACACTTTTCCGTATCCTCTCCATTACCCTAAATCTTACCGTTCGCTAAACATAGCCCTTTCCCTAAACATAACGCTAACACCAACCTTAAACCATACCCTAACCCATACACTAATCTTACCCCGTACACCAAAATTAAGAAATGCCCTCACATGTACTTTGACACTAACACGTTTCCGTATCCTCCTGTGTACCGTAAACCTTACCTGTTCGCTAACACTAACCCTAGGTCTAAGCCTAACACTATCCACAACCCTACACAAAATCCTAACCCGTACCCTAATCCTAATCCGTACAATAACACTAACCTGTGCCCTAACACCAAGCCTGACCCTAACTCGTTTCCATATGCTTACCTGCACCCTGAATATTACCTATTCGCTATCCCTAACCTTAACCCTAAACCTAACCCTAACCCCAATCCTGCACCTTACCCTAATCCGTACTGTAATCCTAACCCGTACCCTAATACTAATCCGTGCCCTGACACATACATGGACCATAACACTTTTCTGTAACCTCACCTGTACCCTAAACCTTACATTTCGCCAACACTAACCCTAGCCCTAAAGCTAAATCTAACTCCAACCCTACACCTTACCCTAACACGTACACTAATCTTAACCCGTACACTAACACTGACCCATTGCCGCAAATGTATTTTGACCCTAAAACATTTCCGTACCCTCCCCTGTAACCTAAACCTTACCCGGTCGCTAACCCTAAACCTAGCTCTAAATCAAACCCTAACGCCAACACTACATCTTACCCTAACCCATACCCTAATCCTAAACCATACACTAACACAAACCAGTGCCCTGAAACGTACCCTGACCCTAACACTTTTCCATGCCCTCACCTGCACGCTAAACCTAATCGTTAGGTAACCCTAACTGTAGACTTAAACGTAACCCTAACACCAACCCTACACCCTATTCTAACCCGTGACCTATATTTAACCCCTACACTAACACTAACCCATGCCCTCACACGTACTTTGACACTAAAATGTCTCCATACACTCACATGTACCATAAGCCTTAACCGTTCACTAAACCTATCCCTAACCCTAACGCCAACCCTACCCATTACCCTAACCCATACCCTAATCCTAACCATGCATTAACACTAACAGGTTTCCTAACACATAACCTGACCCAAACGCTTTTCCGTACCCTCAAATGTACCCTAAAACTTACCCGTTCACTAACCCTAAGCCTAGCCCTAACCCTAACCCTAACCCTAAAACTTACCCGTTAACTAACCGTAAGCCTAGCCCTAAACCTAAACCTAACCCCAACACCACACCTTACCCTAAACGGTACGCTAATCCTGACACGTACACTAACACTAACAGGTGTCCTAACACATACCCTGACTCTAAATGTTTTCGTACCCTCACCTGTACCCTAAACCTTACTGCTTCACTAACCGTAAACCTAGCCCTAAACATAACGCTAACACCAACCCTACACCATACCCTAACCCGTACACTAATCTTGACCCGTACACCAAAATTATGCAATGCCATCACAGGTACTTTGACACTAACACGTTTCCGTACACTCATGTACCATAAAACTTACCTGTTCGCTAACTCTAACCCTAGCCCTAAACTTAACCCTAACGCCAACCCTACACATTACCCTAACCCGTACCCTAATCCTAACCCATACACTAACACTACATGTGCCCTAACAGGTACCCTGACCATAACAGTTTTCCATACACTCACCCGTACCCTAAATCATAACGTTTGCTATCCTTAACCCTAGACCTAAACGTAAACCTAACCCCATCCCTAAAACTTACCCTAACGCGTACCCAATCCTAACCAGTACACTAACACTAATCCGTGCCTTAACACTTACCCTGACCCTAACACTTTTCCATACCCACACCTGAACCCTAAACCTTACCATTCACTAACCCTAACCCTAGGTCTAAACCTAACCCTAAACCCAACCCCAACCCTACACCTAACCCTAACATGTACCCTAATCCTAATCCTTAAACTAACACTAACCTGTGCCCTAACACGAACCGTGACCCTAACGCGTTTCCATACGCTCCCCTGTACTGTAATGTTACCTATTCGCTAACCCTCACACTAGCCCTAAACCTAAACCTAACCCCAACCCTAAATCTTACCCTAACCCATACCCTAATCATAACCCATACACTAACACTAACTCGTGCCCTAACACCTACCCTAACCCTACAGCTACCCCTAAACCTAACACTAACGCTAACACTAACCCTAAACTTTACCATTTGTTAACCATAACCCTAGCCCCAAACCTAAACCTAACTACAACCCTACTCCTTACCCTAACACGTACACTAATCTTAACCCCTACAGTAACACTAACTCAATACCGAACAGGTACTTTGACAATAAGACATTTCCGTATGCTCAGCTGTAACCTAAACCTTACCCATTCACTAAACTTAACCCTACCCCTAACACTAACCATAACGCCAACCCTACCAATTACCCTAACCCGTACCCTAATCCTAACCTGTAAACCCACACTAACCCCAGCCCTAACACGTACCTTGACCCTAACACTTTTTCGTAACCTCACCTGTACCCTACACCTTACCGTTCGCTAACCCTAACCCTAGCCCTAAACCTAGACCAAACCCCAACCGTACACCTTACCCTAACCCGTATGCTAATCCTAAGCCATACACTGACACTGACACGTGTCCTAACACACACACTAACCCTAACACTTTTCTGTACCATCACCTGTACCCTAAACCTGACATTTCGCTAACGCTAACCCTAGCCATAAAGCTAACCCTAACCCCAACCGTAAACCTTACCCAAACCGTACCCTAATCCTAACCAGTCTACTAATACTAAGCCATGTCCTGACACGTTCCCTGAGCCTAACAGTTTTCCATACCCTCACCTGTACCCTAAACCTTACCCATTCGCTAACCCTAACCCTAGCCCTAGCCCTAGCCCTACATTAATCCCAACCCTACCCGTTACCCTAAACCGTACCCTAATCCTAACCCATACACTAACATTAACCCATGCCCTAACACGTACCCTGACCCTAACACTTTTCCGTATCCTCTCCTGTACCCTAAATCTTACCATTCGCTAACCCTAACCCTAGCCCTAAACATAACTCTAACACCAACCTCACAGTATACCCTAACCCGTACACTAAACTTAACCCGTACAAAAAAACTAACCCATGCCCTCACATGTACTTTGACAGTAACACGTTTCCGTACGCTCCCGTGTACCGTAAACCTTACCCATTCGCTAACCCTAACCCTAGCCCTAACCCTAACCATAACACCAAACCTACCCATTTACCTAACCTGTACCCTAATCCTTACCCGTACACTAACATTAATCCATGCCCTAAGACGTACCCTGACCCTAATACTTTTCCATACCCACTGCTGTACCCTAAATCTTACCATTCGCTAACCCTAACCCTATGTCTAAACCTAACCCTAACACCAACCCTACACCTAACCCTAGCACGTACCCTAATCCGAATCCGTACACTAACACTAACCTGTGCCCTAACATGAACCCTGACCCTAACTCGTTTCCATAAGCTCACCTGTACCCTAAATGTTAACTATTCGCTAACCCTAACCCCAACCCTACACCTAAACATAACCCCTACCCTACACCTTTCCCTAACCTATACCCTAATCCTAACCCGTACACTAACAATAACCTGTGGCCTAACACGTACCCTGAACCTAACACTTTTCCGTATCCTCTCCATTACCCTAAATCTTACCGTTCGCTAAACATAGCCCTTTCCCTAAACATAACACTAACACCAACATTAAACCATACCCTAACCCATACACTAATCTTACCCCGTACACCAAAATTAAGAAATGCCCTCACATGTACTTTGACACTAACACGTTTCCGTATCCTCCTGTGTACCGTAAACCTTACCTGTTCGCTAACACTAACCCAAGGTCTAAGCCTAACACTATCCACAACCCTACACAAAATCCTAATCCGTACCCTAATCCTAATCCGTACAATAACACTAACCTGTGCCCTAACACCATGTCTGACCCTAACTCGTTTCCATATGCTTACCTGCACCCTGAATATTACCTATATCTAACCCTAACCCTAACCCTAAACCTAACCCTAACCCCAATCCTGCACCTTACCCTAATCCGTACTGTAATCCTAACCCGTACCCTAATACTAATCCGTGGCCTGACACATACATGGACCATAAAACTTTTCTGTAACCTCACCTGTACCCTAAACCTTACATTTCGCCAACACTAACCCTAGCCCTAAAGCTAAATCTAACTCCAACCCTACACCTTACCCTAACACGTACACTAATCTTAACCCGTACACTAACACTGACCCATTGCCGCAAATGTATTTTGACCCTAAAACATTTCCGTACCCTCCCCTGTAACCTAAACCTTACCCGGTCGCTAACCCTAACCCTAGCTCTAAATCTAACCCTAACGCCAACCCTACATCTTACCCTAACCCATACCCTAATCCTAAACCATACACTAACACAAACCAGTGCCCTGAAACGTACCCTGACCCTAACACTTTTCCATGCCCTCACATGCACGCTAAACCTAATCGTTAGGTAACCCTAACTGTAGACTTAAACGTAACCCTAACACCAACCCTACACCCTATTCTATCCCGTGACCTATATTTAACCCCTACACTAACACTAACCCATGCCCTCACACGTACTTTGACACTAAAATGTCTCCATACACTCACATGTACCATAAGCCTTAACCGTTCACTAAACCTATCCCTAACCCTAACGCCAACCCTACCCATTACCCTAACCCATACCCTAATCCTAACCATGCATTAACACTAACAGGTTTCCTAACACATAACCTGACCCAAACGCTTTTCCGTACTCTCAAATGTACCCTAAAACTTACCCGTTCACTAACCCTAAGCCTAGCCCTAACCCTAACCTTAACCCTAACCCTAACCCTAACCCTAACCCTAAAACTTACCCGTTAACTAACCGTAAGCCTAGCCCTAAACCTAAACCTAACCCCAACACCACACCTTACCCTAAATGGTAAGCTAATCCTGACACGTACACTAACACTAACAGGTGTCCTAACACATACCCTGACTCTCAATGTTTTCGTACCCTCACCTGTACCCTAAACCTTACTGCTTCACTAACCGTAAACCTAGCCCTAAACATAACGCTAACACCAACCCTACACCATACCCTAACCCGTACACTAATCTTGACCCGTACACCAAAATTATGCAATGCCATCACAGGTACTTTGACACTAACACGTTTCCGTACACTCATGTACCATAAAACTTACCTGTTCGCTAACTCTAACCCTAGCCCTAAACTTAACCCTAACGCCAACCCTACACATTACCCTAACCCGTACCCTAATCCTAACCCATACACTAACACTACATGTGCCCTAACAGGTACCCTGACCGTAACAGTTTTCCGTACACTCACCCGTACCCTAAACCATACCGTTTGCTATCCTTAACCCTAGAACTAAACGTAAACCTAACCCCATCCCTAAAACTTCCCCTAAGGCGTACCCAGTCCTAACCAGTACACTAACACTAATCTATGCCTTAAAACTTACCCTGACCCTAACAATTTTCCATACCCACACCTGAACCCTAAACCTTACCATTCACTAACACTAACCCTAGGTCTAAACCTAACCCTAAACCCAACCCCAACCCTACACCTAACCCTAACATGTACCCTAATCCTAATCCTTAAACTAACACTAACCTGTGCCCTAACACGAACCGTGACCCTAACGCGTTTCCATACGCTCCCCTGTACTCTAATGTTACCTATTCGCTAACCCTCACACTAGCCCTAAACCTAAAGCTAACCCCAACCCTAAACCTTACCCTAACCCATACCCTAATCATAACCCATACACTAACACTAACTCGTGCCCTAACACCTACCCTAACCCTACAACTACCCCTACACCTAACCCTAACACTAACGCTAACACTAACCCTAAACTTTACCATTTGTTAACCATAACCCTAGCCCCAAACCTAAACCTAACTACAACCCTACTCCTTACCCTAACACGTACACTAATCTTAACCCCTACACTAACACTAACTCAATACCGCACACGTACATTGACAATAAGACATTTCCGTATGCTCAGCTGTAACCTAAACCTTACCCGTTCACTAAACTTAACCCTACCCCTAACACTAACCATAACGGCAAGTCTACCAATTACCCTAACCCGTACCCTAATCCTAACCTGTAAACCCACACTAACCCCAGCCCTAACACGTACCCTGACCCTAACACTTTTCCGTAACCTCACCTGTACCCTACACCTTACCGTTCGCTAACCCTAACCCTAGCCCTAAACCTAGACCAAACCCCAACCGTACACCTTACCCTAACCCGTATGCTAAACCTAAGCCATACACTGACACTGACACGTGTCCTAACACACACACTAACCCTAACACTTTTCTGTACCATCACCTGTACCCTAAACCGGACATTTCGCTAACCCTAACCCTAGCCATAAAGCTAACCCTAACCCCAACCGTAAACCTTACCCAAACCGTACCCTAATCCTAACCAGTATACTAATACTAAGCCATGTCCTGACACGTTCCCTGAGCCTAACACTTTTCCATACCCTCACCTGTACCCTAAACCTTACCCATTCGCTAACCCTAACCCTAGCCCTAGCCCTAGCCCTAACCTTAATCCCAACCCTACCCATTACCCTAAACCGTACCCTAATCCTAACCCATAGACTAACATTAACCCATGCCCTAACACGTACCCTGACCCTAACACTTTTCCGTATCCTCTCCTATACCATAAATCTTAACGTTCGCTAACCCTAACCCTAGCCCTAAACATAACTCTAACACCAACCTCACAGTATACCCTAACCCGTACACTAAATTTAACCCATACAAAAAACTAACCCATGCCCTCACATGTACTTTGACAGTAACACGTTTCCGTACGCTCCCATGTACCGTAAACCTTACCCATTCGCTAACCCTAACCCTAGCCCTAACCCTAACCATAACACCAGCCCTACCCATTTACCTAACCTGTACCCTAATCCTTACCCGTACACTAACATTAATACATGCCCTACGACGTACCCTGACCCTAATACTTTTCCATACCCACTGCTGTACCCTAAATCTTACCATTCGCTAACCCTAACCCTATGTCTAAACCTAACCCTAACCCCAACCCTACACCTAACCCTAGCACGTACCCTAATCCGAATCCGTACACTAACACTAACCTGTGCCCTAACATGAACCCTGACCCTAACTCGTTTCCATAAGCTCACCTGTACCCTAAATGTTACCTATTCGCTAACCCTAACCCCAACCCTACACCTAAACATAACCCCTACCCTACACCTTTCCCTAACCTATACCCTAATCCTAACCCGTACACTAACAATAACCTGTGGCCTAACACGTACCCTGAACCTAACACTTTTCCGTATCCTCTCCATTACCCTAAATCTTACCGTTCGCTAAACATAGCCCTTTCCCTAAACATAACGCTAACACCAACCTTAAACCATACCCTAACCCATACACTAATCTTACCCCGTACACCAAAATTAAGAAATGCCCTCACATGTACTTTGACACTAACACGTTTCCGTATCCTCCTGTGTACCGTAAACCTTACCTGTTCGCTAACACTAACCCTAGGTCTAAGCCTAACACTATCCACAACCCTACACAAAATCCTAACCCGTACCCTAATCCTAATCCGTACAATAACACTAACCTGTGCCCTAACACCAAGCCTGACCCTAACTCGTTTCCATATGCTTACCTGCACCCTGAATATTACCTATTCGCTAACCCTAACCCTAACCCTAAACCTAACCCTAACCCCAATCCTGCACCTTACCCTAATCCGTACTGTAATCCTAACCCGTACCCTAATACTAATCCGTGCCCTGACACATACATGGACCATAACACTTTTCTGTAACCTCACCTGTACCCTAAACCTTACATTTCGCCAACACTAACCCTAGCCCTAAAGCTAAATCTAACTCCAACCCTACACCTTACCCTAACACGTACACTAATCTTAACCCGTACACTAACACTGACCCATTGCCGCAAATGTATTTTGACCCTAAAACATTTCCGTACCCTCCCCTGTAACCTAAACCTTACCCGGTCGCTAACCCTAACCCTAGCTCTAAATCTAACCCTAACGCCAACCCTACATCTTACCCTAACCCATACCCTAATCCTAAACCATACACTAACACAAACCAGTGCCCTGAAACGTACCCTGACCCTAACACTTTTCCATGCCCTCACATGCACGCTAAACCTAATCGTTAGGTAACCCTAACTGTAGACTTAAACGTAACCCTAACACCAACCCTACACCCTATTCTATCCCGTGACCTATATTTAACCCCTACACTAACACTAACCCATGCCCTCACACGTACTTTGACACTAAAATGTCTCCATACACTCACATGTACCATAAGCCTTAACCGTTCACTAAACCTATCCCTAACCCTAACGCCAACCCTACCCATTACCCTAACCCATACCCTAATCCTAACCATGCATTAACACTAACAGGTTTCCTAACACATAACCTGACCCAAACGCTTTTCCGTACTCTCAAATGTACCCTAAAACTTACCCGTTCACTAACCCTAAGCCTAGCCCTAACCCTAACCTTAACCCTAACCCTAACCCTAACCCTAACCCTAAAACTTACCCGTTAACTAACCGTAAGCCTAGCCCTAAACCTAAACCTAACCCCAACACCACACCTTACCCTAAATGGTAAGCTAATCCTGACACGTACACTAACACTAACAGGTGTCCTAACACATACCCTGACTCTAAATGTTTTCGTACCCTCACCTGTACCCTAAACCTTACTGCTTCACTAACCGTAAACCTAGCCCTAAACATAACGCTAACACCAACCCTACACCATACCCTAACCCGTACACTAATCTTGACCCGTACACCAAAATTATGCAATGCCATCACAGGTACTTTGACACTAACACGTTTCCGTACACTCATGTACCATAAAACTTACCTGTTCGCTAACTCTAACCCTAGCCCTAAACTTAACCCTAACGCCAACCCTACACATTACCCTAACCCGTACCCTAATCCTAACCCATACACTAACACTACATGTGCCCTAACAGGTACCCTGACCGTAACAGTTTTCCGTACACTCACCCGTACCCTAAACCATACCGTTTGCTATCCTTAACCCTAGAACTAAACGTAAACCTAACCCCATCCCTAAAACTTCCCCTAAGGCGTACCCAGTCCTAACCAGTACACTAACACTAATCTATGCCTTAAAACTTACCCTGACCCTAACAATTTTCCATACCCACACCTGAACCCTAAACCTTACCATTCACTAACACTAACCCTAGGTCTAAACCTAACCCTAAACCCAACCCCAACCCTACACCTAACCCTAACATGTACCCTAATCCTAATCCTTAAACTAACACTAACCTGTGCCCTAACACGAACCGTGACCCTAACGCGTTTCCATACGCTCCCCTGTACTCTAATGTTACCTATTCGCTAACCCTCACACTAGCCCTAAACCTAAAGCTAACCCCAACCCTAAACCTTACCCTAACCCATACCCTAATCATAACCCATACACTAACACTAACTCGTGCCCTAACACCTACCCTAACCCTACAACTACCCCTACACCTAACCCTAACACTAACGCTAACACTAACCCTAAACTTTACCATTTGTTAACCATAACCCTAGCCCCAAACCTAAACCTAACTACAACCCTACTCCTTACCCTAACACGTACACTAATCTTAACCCCTACACTAACACTAACTCAATACCGCACACGTACATTGACAATAAGACATTTCCGTATGCTCAGCTGTAACCTAAACCTTACCCGTTCACTAAACTTAACCCTACCCCTAACACTAACCATAACGGCAAGTCTACCAATTACCCTAACCCGTACCCTAATCCTAACCTGTAAACCCACACTAACCCCAGCCCTAACACGTACCCTGACCCTAACACTTTTCCGTAACCTCACCTGTACCCTACACCTTACCGTTCGCTAACCCTAACCCTAGCCCTAAACCTAGACCAAACCCCAACCGTACACCTTACCCTAACCCGTATGCTAAACCTAAGCCATACACTGACACTGACACGTGTCCTAACACACACACTAACCCTAACACTTTTCTGTACCATCACCTGTACCCTAAACCGGACATTTCGCTAACCCTAACCCTAGCCATAAAGCTAACCCTAACCCCAACCGTAAACCTTACCCAAACCGTACCCTAATCCTAACCAGTATACTAATACTAAGCCATGTCCTGACACGTTCCCTGAGCCTAACACTTTTCCATACCCTCACCTGTACCCTAAACCTTACCCATTCGCTAACCCTAACCCTAGCCCTAGCCCTAGCCCTAACCTTAATCCCAACCCTACCCATTACCCTAAACCGTACCCTAATCCTAACCCATAGACTAACATTAACCCATGCCCTAACACGTACCCTGACCCTAACACTTTTCCGTATCCTCTCCTATACCATAAATCTTAACGTTCGCTAACCCTAACCCTAGCCCTAAACATAACTCTAACACCAACCTCACAGTATACCCTAACCCGTACACTAAATTTAACCCATACAAAAAACTAACCCATGCCCTCACATGTACTTTGACAGTAACACGTTTCCGTACGCTCCCATGTACCGTAAACCTTACCCATTCGCTAACCCTAACCCTAGCCCTAACCCTAACCATAACACCAGCCCTACCCATTTACCTAACCTGTACCCTAATCCTTACCCGTACACTAACATTAATACATGCCCTACGACGTACCCTGACCCTAATACTTTTCCATACCCACTGCTGTACCCTAAATCTTACCATTCGCTAACCCTAACCCTATGTCTAAACCTAACCCTAACCCCAACCCTACACCTAACCCTAGCACGTACCCTAATCCGAATCCGTACACTAACACTAACCTGTGCCCTAACATGAACCCTGACCCTAACTCGTTTCCATAAGCTCACCTGTACCCTAAATGTTACCTATTCGCTAACCCTAACCCCAACCCTACACCTAAACATAACCCCTACCCTACACCTTTCCCTAACCTATACCCTAATCCTAACCCGTACACTAACAATAACCTGTGGCCTAACACGTACCCTGAACCTAACACTTTTCCGTATCCTCTCCATTACCCTAAATCTTACCGTTCGCTAAACATAGCCCTTTCCCTAAACATAACGCTAACACCAACCTTAAACCATACCCTAACCCATACACTAATCTTACCCCGTACACCAAAATTAAGAAATGCCCTCACATGTACTTTGACACTAACACGTTTCCGTATCCTCCTGTGTACCGTAAACCTTACCTGTTCGCTAACACTAACCCTAGGTCTAAGCCTAACACTATCCACAACCCTACACAAAATCCTAACCCGTACCCTAATCCTAATCCGTACAATAACACTAACCTGTGCCCTAACACCAAGCCTGACCCTAACTCGTTTCCATATGCTTACCTGCACCCTGAATATTACCTATTCGCTAACCCTAACCCTAACCCTAAACCTAACCCTAACCCCAATCCTGCACCTTACCCTAATCCGTACTGTAATCCTAACCCGTACCCTAATACTAATCCGTGCCCTGACACATACATGGACCATAACACTTTTCTGTAACCTCACCTGTACCCTAAACCTTACATTTCGCCAACACTAACCCTAGCCCTAAAGCTAAATCTAACTCCAACCCTACACCTTACCCTAACACGTACCCTAATCCTAATCCTTAAACTAACACTAACCTGTGCCCTAACACGAACCGTGACCCTAACGCGTTTCCATACGCTCCCCTGTACTCTAATGTTACCTATTCGCTAACCCTCACACTAGCCCTAAACCTAAACCTAACCCCAACCCTAAACCTTACCCTAACCCATACCCTAATCATAACCCATACACTAACACTAACTCGTGCCCTAACACCTACCCTAACCCTACAGCTACCCCTAAACCTAAAACTAACGCTAACACTAACCCTAAACTTTACCATTTGTTAACCATAACCCTAGCCCCAAACCTAAACCTAACTACAACCCTACTCCTTACCCTAACACGTACACTAATCTTAACCCCTACACTAACACTAACTCAATACCGAACACGTACTTTGACAATAAGACATTTCCGTATGCTCAGCTGTAACCTAAACCTTACCCGTTCACTAAACTTAACCCTACCCCTAACACTAACCATAACGCCAACCCTACCAATTACCCTAACCCGTACCCTAATCCTAACCTGTAAACCCACACTAACCCCTGCCCTAACACGTACCTTGACCCTAACACTTTTTCGTAACCTCACCTGTACCCTACACCTTACCGTTCGCTAACCCTAACCCTAGCCCTAAACCTAGACCAAACCCCAACCGTACACCTTACCCTAACCCGTATGCTAATCCTAAGCCATACACTGACACTGACACGTGTCCTAACACACACACTAACCCTAACACTTTTCTGTACCATCACCTGTACCCTAAACCTGACATTTCGCTAACCCTAACCCTAGCCATAAAGCAAACCCTAACCCCAACCGTAAACCTTACCCAAACCGTACCCTAATCCTAACCAGTCTACTAATACTAAGCCATGTCCTGACACGTTCCCTGAGCCTAACACTTTTCCATACCCTCACCTGTACCCTAAACCTTACCCATTCGCTAACCCTAACCCTAGCCCTAGCCCTAGCCCTAACCTTAATCCCAACCCTACCCGTTACCCTAAACCGTACCCTAATCCTAACCCATACACTAACATTAACCCATGCCCTAACACGTACCCTGACCCTAACACTTTTCCGTATCCTCTCCTGTACCCTAAATCTTACCATTCGCTAACCCTAACCCTAGCCCTAAACATAACTCTAACACCAACCTCACAGTATACCCTAACCCGTACACTAAACTTAACCCGTACAAAAAAACTAAATCATGCCCTCACATGTACTTTGACAGTAACACGTTTCCGTACGCTCCCGTGTACCGTAAACCTTACCCATTCGCTAACCCTAACCCTAGCCCTAACCCTAACCATAACACCAGCCCTACCCATTTACCTAACCTGTACCCTAATCCTTACCCGTACACTAACATTAATCCATGCCCTAAGACGTACCCTGACCCTAATACTTTTCCATACCCACTGCTGTACCCTAAATCTTACCATTCGCTAACCCTAACCCTATGTCTAAACCTAACCCTAACACCAACCCTACACCTAACCCTAGCACGTACCCTAATCTGAATCCGTACACTAACACTAACCTGTGCCCTAACATGAACCCTGACCCTAACTCGTTTCCATAAGCTCACCTGTACCCTAAATGTTACCTATTCGCTAACCCTAAACCCAACCCTACACCTAAACATAACCCCTACCCTACACCTTTCCCTAACCTATACCCTAATCCTAACCCGTACACTAACAATAACCTGTGGCCTAACACGTACCCTGAACCTAACACTTTTCCGTATCCTCTCCATTACCCTAAATCTTACCGTTCGCTAAACATAGCCCTTTCCCTAAACATAACGCTAACACCAACATTAAACCATACCCTAACCCATACACTAATCTTACCCTGTACACCAAAATTAAGAAATGCCCTCACATGTACTTTGACACTAACACGTTTCCGTATCCTCCTGTGTACCGTAAACCTTACCTGTTCACTAACACTAACCCTAGGTCTAAGCCTAACACTATCCACAACCCTACACAAAATCCTAACCCGTACCCTAATCCTAATCCGTACAATAACACTAACCTGTGCCCTAACATCAAGCCTGACCCTAACTCGTTTCCATATGCTTACCTGCACCCTGAATATTACCTATTCGCTAACCCTAACCCTAACCCTAAACCTAACCCTAACCCCAATCCTGCACCTTACCCTAATCCGTACTGTAATCCTAACCCGTACCCTAATACTAATCCGTGCCCTGACACATACATGGACCATAAAACTTTTCTGTAACCTCACCTGTACCCTAAACCTTACATTTCGCCAACACTAACCCTAGCCCTAAAGCTAAATCTAACTCCAACCCTACACCTTACCCTAACACGTACACTAATCTTAACCCGTACACTAACACTGACCCATTGCCGCAAATGTATTTTGACCCTAAAACATTTCCGTACCCTCCCCTGTAACCTAAACCTTACCCGGTCGCTAACCCTAACCCTAGCTCTAAATCTAACCCTAACGCCAACCCTACATCTTACCCTAACCCATACCCTAATCCTAAACCATACACTAACACAAACCAGTGCCCTGAAACGTACCCTGACCCTAACACTTTTCCATGCCCTCACCTGCACGCTAAACCTAATCGTTAGGTAACCCTAACTGTAGACTTAAACGTAACCCTAACACCAACCCTACACCCAATTCTAACCCGTGACCTATATTTAACCCCTACACTAACACTAACCCATGCCCTCACACGTACTTTGACACTAAAATGTCTCCATACACTCACATGTACCATAAGCCTTAACCGTTCACTAAACCTATCCCTAACCCTAACGCCAACCCTAACCATTACCCTAACCCATACCCTAATCCTAACCATGCATTAACACTAACAGGTTTCCTAACACATAACCTGACCCAAACGATTTTCCGTACCGTCAACTGTACCCTAAAACTTACCCGTTCACTAACCCTAAGCCTAGCCCTAACCCTAACCCTAACCCTAACCCTAACCCTAAAACTTACCCGTTAACTAACCGTAAGCCTAGCCCTAAACCTAAACCTAACCCCAACACCACACCTTACCCTAAACGGTACGCTAATCCTGACATGTACACTAATACTAACAAGTGTCCTAACACATACCCTGACTCTAAATGTTTTCCGTACCCTCACCTGTACCCTAAACCTTACTGCTTCACTAACCGTAAACCTAGCCCTAAACATAACGCTAACACCAACCCTACACCATACCCTAACCCGTACACTAATCTTGACCCGTACACCAAAATTATGCAATGCCATCACAGGTACTTTGACACTAACACGTTTCGTACACTCATGTACCATAAAACTTACCTGTTCGCTAACTCTAACCCTAGCCCTAAACTTAACCCTAACGCCAACCCTACACATTACCCTAACCCGTACCCTAATCCTAACCCATACACTAACACTACATGTGCCCTAACAGGTACCCTGACCGTAACAGTTTTCCGTACACTCACCCGTACCCTAAACCATACCGTTTGCTATCCTTAACCCTAGAACTAAACGTAAACCTAACCCCATCCCTAAAACTTCCCCTAACGCGTACCCAGTCCTAACCAGTACACTAACACTAATCTGTGCCTTAACACTTAGCCTGACCCTAACACTTTTCCATACCCACACCTGAACCCTAAACCTTACCATTCACTAACCCTAACCCTAGGTCTAAACCTAACCCTAAACCCAACCCCAACCCTACACCTAACCCTAACATGTACCCTAATCCTAATCCTTAAACTAACACTAACCTGTGCCCTAACACGAACCGTGACCCTAACGCGTTTCCATACGCTCCCCTGTACTGTAATGTTACCTATTCGCTAACCCTCACACTAGCCCTAAACCTAAACCTAACCCCAACCCTAAACCTTACCCTAACCCATACCCTAATCATAACCCATACACTAACACTAACTCGTGCCCTAACACCTACCCTAACCCTACACCTACCCCTAACCCTAACACTAACGCTAACACTAACCCTAAACTTTACCATTTGTTAACCATAACCCTAGCCCCAAACCTAAACCTAACTACAACCCTACTCCTTACCCTAACAGGTACACTAATCTTAACACCTACACTAACACTAACTCAATACCGCACACGTACTTTGACAATAAGACATTTCCGTATGCTCAGCTGTAACCTAAACCTTACCCGTTCACTAAACTTAACCCTACCCCTAACACTAACCATAACGCCAACCCTACCAATTACCCTAACCCGTACCCTAATCCTAACCTGTAAACCCACACTAACCCCAGGCCTAACACGTACCCTGACCCTAACACTTTTCCGTAACCTCACCTGTACCCTACACCTTACCGTTCGCTAACACTAACCCTAGCCCTAAACCTAGACCAAACCCCAACCGTACACCTTACCCTAACCCGTATGCTAATCCTATGCCATACACTGACACTGACACGTGTCCTAACACACACACTAACCCTAACACTTTTCTGTACCATCACCTGTACCCTAAACCTGACATTTCGCTAACCCTAACCCTAGCCATAAAGCTAACCCTAACCCCAACCGTAAACCTTACCCAAACCGTACCCTAATCCTAACCAGTATACTAATACTAAGCCATGTCCTGACACGTTCCCTGAGCCTAACACTTTTCCATACCCTCACCTGTACCCTAAACCTTACCCATTCGCTAACCCTAACCCTAGCCCTAGCCCTAGCCCTAACCTTAATCCCAACCCTACCTGTTACCTTAAACCGTACCCTAATCCTAACCCATACACTAACATTAACCCATGCCCTAACACGTACCCTGACCCTAACACTTTTCCGTATCCATAAATCTTACCGTTCGCTAACCCTAACCCTAGCCCTAAACATAACTCTAACACCAACCTCACAGTATACCCTAACCCGTACACTAAATTTAACCCGTACAAAAAACTAACCCATGCCCTCACATGTGCTTTGACAGTAACACGTTTCCGTACGCTCCCTTGTACCGTAAACCTTACCCATTCGCTAACCCTAACCCTAGCCCTAACCCTAACCATAACACCAGCCCTACCCATTTACCTAACCTGTACCCTAATCCTTACCCGTACACTAACATTAATACATGCCCTACGACGTACACTGACCCTAATACTTTTCCATACCCACTGCTGTACCCTAAATCTTACCATTCGCTAACCCTAACCCTATGTCTAAACCTAACCCTAACCCCAACCCTACACCTAACCCTAGCACGTACCCTAATCCGAATCCGTACACTAACACTAACCTGTGCCCTAACATGAACCCTGACCCTAACTCGTTTCCATAAGCTCACCTGTACCCTAAATGTTACCTATTCGCTAACCCTAACCCCAACCCTACACCTAAACATAACCCCTACCCTACACCTTTCCCTAACCTATACCCTAATCCTAACCCGTACACTAACAATAACCTGTGGCCTAACACGTACCCTGAACCTAACACTTTTCCGTATCCTCTCCATTACCCTAAATCTTACCGTTCGCTAAACATAGCCCTTTCCCTAAACATAACGCTAACACCAACCTTAAACCATACCCTAATCCATACACTAATCTTACCCCGTACACCAAAATTAAGAAATGCCCTCACATGTACTTTGACACTAACACGTTTCTGTATCCTCCTGTGTACCGTAAACCTTACCTGTTCGCTAACACTAACCCTAGGTCTAAGCCTAACACTATCCACAACCCTACACAAAATCCTAACCCGTACCCTAATCCTAATCCGTACAATAACACTAACCTGTGCCGTAACACCAAGCCTGACCCTAACTCGTTTCCATATGCTTACCTGCACCCTGAATATTACCTATTCGCTAACCCTAACCCTAACCCTAAACCTAACCCTAACCCCAATCCTGCACCTTACCCTAATCCGTACTGTAATCCTAACCCGTACCCTAATACTAATCCGTGCCCTGACACATACATGGACCATAACACTTTTCTGTAACCTCACCTGTACCCTAAACCTTACATTTCGCTAACACTAACCCTAGCCCTAAAGCTAAATCTAACTCCAACCCTACACCTTACCCTAACACGTACACTAATCTTAACCCGTACACTAACACTGACCCATTGCCGCAAATGTATTTTGACCCTAAAACATTTCCGTACCCTCCCCTGTAACCTAAACCTTACCCGGTCGCTAACCCTAAACCTAGCTCTAAATCTAACCCTAACGCCAACCCTCCAGCTTACCCTAACCCATACCCTAATCCTAAACCATACACTAACACAAACCAGTGCCCTGAAACGTACCCCGACCCTAACACTTTTCCATGCCCTCACCTGCACGCTAAACCTAATCGTTAGGTAACCCTAACTGTAGACTTAAACGTAACCCTAACACCAACCCTACACCCTATTCTAACCCGTGACCTATATTTAACCCCTACACTAACACTAACCCATGCCCTCACACGTACTTTGACACTAAAATGTCTCCATACACTCACATGTACCATAAGCCTTAACCATTCACTAAACCTATCCCTAACCCTAACGCCAACCCTAACCATTACCCTAACCCATACCCTAATCCTAACCATGCATTAACACTAACAGGTTTCCTAACACATAACCTGACCCAAACGCTTTTCCGTACCCTCAACTGTACCCTAAAACTTACCCGTTCACTAACCCTAAGCCTAGCCCTAACCCTAACCCTAACCCTAACCCTAACCCTAACCCTAACCCTAAAACTTACCCGTTAACTAACCGTAAGCCTAGCCCTAAACCTAAACCTAACCCCAACACCACACCTTACCCTAAACGGTACGCTAATCCTGACATGTACACTAATACTAACAAGTGTCCTAACACATACCCTGACTCTAAATGTTTTCCGTACCCTCACCTGTACCCTAAACCTTACTGCTTCATTAACCATAAACCTAGCCCTAAACATAACGCTAACACCAACCCTACACCATACCCTAACCCGTACACTAATCTTGACCCGTACACCAAAATTATGCAATGCCATCACAGGTACTTTGACACTAACACGTTTCCGTACACTCATGTACCATAAAACTTACCTGTTCGATAACTCTAACCCTAGCCCTAAACTTAAACCTAACGCCAACCCTACACATTACCCTAACCCGTACGCTAATCCTAACCCATACACTAACACTACATGTGCCCTAACAGGTACCCTGACCGTAACAGTTTTCCGTACACTCACCCGTACCCTAAATCATACCGTTTGCTATCCTTAACCCTAGACCTAAACGTAAACCTAACCCCATCCCTAAAATTTACCCTAACACGTACCCAATCCTAACCAGTACACTAACACTAATCCGTGCCTTAACACTTACCCTGACCCTAACACTTTTCCATACCCACACCTGAACCCTAAACCTTACCATTCACTAACCCTAACCCTAGGTCTAAACCTAACCCTAAACCCAACCCCAACCCTACACCTAACCCTAACATGTACCCTAATCCTAATCCTTAAACTAACACTAACCTGTGCCCTAACACGAACCGTGACCCTAACGCGTTTCCATACGCTCCCCTGTACTCTAATGTTACCTATTCGCTAACCCTCACACTAGCCCTAAACCTAAACCTAACCCCAACCCTAAACCATACCCTAACCCATACCCTAATCATAACCCATACACTAACACTAACTCGTGCCATAACACCTACCCTAACCCTACAGCTACCCCTAAACCTAAAACTAACGCTAACACTAACCCTAAACTTTACCATTTGTTAACCATAACCCTAGCCCCAAACCTAAACCTAACTACAACCCTACTCCTTACCCTATCACGTACACTAATCTTAACCCCTACACTAACACTAACTCAATACCGAACATGTACTTTGACAATAAGACATTTACGTATGCTCAGCTGTAACCTAAACCTTACCCGTTCACTAAACTTAACCCTACCCCTAACACTAACCATAATGCCAACCCTACCAATTACCCTAACCCGTACCCTAATCCTAACCTGTAAACCCACACTAACCCCAGCCCTAACACGTACCTTGACCCTAACACTTTTTCGTAACCTCACCTGTACCCTACACCTTACCGTTCGCTAACCCTAACCCTAGCCCTAAACCTAGACCAAACCCCAACCGTACACCTTACCCTAACCCGTATGCTAATCCTAAGCCATACACTGACACTGACACGTGTCCTAACACACACACTAACCCTAACACTTTTCTGTACCATCACCTGTACCCTAAACCTGACATTTCGCTAACCCTAACCCTAGCCATAAAGCTAACCCTAACCCCAACCGTAAACCTTACCCAAACCGTACCCTAATCCTAACCAGTCTACTAATACTAAGCCATGTCCTGACACGTTCCCTGAGCCTAACACTTTTCCATACCCTCACCTGTACCCTAAATCTTACCCATTCGCTAACCCTAACCCTAGCCCTAGCCCTAGCCCTAACCTTAATCCCAACCCTACCCGTTACCCTAAACCGTACCCTAATCCTAACCCATACACTAACATTAACCCATGACCTAACACGTACCCTGACCCTAACACTTTTCCGTATCCTCTCCTGTACCCTAAATCTTACCATTCGCTAACCCTAACCCTAGCCCTAAACATAACTCTAACACCAACCTCACAGTATACCCTAACCCGTACACTAAACTTAACCCGTACAAAAAAACTAACCCATGCCCTCACATGTACTTTGACAGTAACACGTTTCCGTACGCTCCCGTGTACCGTAAACCTTACCCATTCGCTAACCCTAACCCTAGCCCTAACCCTAACCATAACACCAACCCTACCCATTTACCTAACCTGTACCCTAATCCTTACCCGTACACTAACATTAATCCATGCCCTAAGACGTACCCTGACCCTAATACTTTTCCATACCCACTGCTGTACCCTAAATCTTACCATTCGCTAACCCTAACCCTATGTCTAAACCTAACCCTAACACCAACCCTACACCTAACCCTAGCACGTACCCTAATCCGAATCCGTACACTAACACTAACCTGTGCCCTAACATGAACCCTGACCCTAACTCGTTTCCATAAGCTCACCTGTACCCTAAATGTTACCTATTCGCTAACCCTAAACCCAACCCTACACCTAAACATAACCCCTACCCTACACCTTTCCCTAACCTATACCCTAATCCTAACCCGTACACTAACAATAACCTGTGGCCTAACACGTACCCTGAACCTAACACTTTTCCGTATCCTCTCCATTACCCTAAATCTTACCGTTCGCTAAACATAGCCCTTTCCCTAAACATAACGCTAACACCAACATTAAACCATACCCTAACCCATACACTAATCTTACCCTGTACACCAAAATTAAGAAATGCCCTCACATGTACTTTGACACTAACACGTTTCCGTATCCTCCTGTGTACCGTAAACCTTACCTGTTCACTAACACTAACCCTAGGTCTAAGCCTAACACTATCCACAACCCTACACAAAATCCTAACCCGTACCCTAATCCTAATCCGTACAATAACACTAACCTGTGCCCTAACATCAAGCCTGACCCTAACTCGTTTCCATATGCTTACCTGCACCCTGAATATTACCTATTCGCTAACCCTAACCCTAACCCTAAACCTAACCCTAACCCCAATCCTGCACCTTACCCTAATCCGTACTGTAATCCTAACCCGTACCCTAATACTAATCCGTGCCCTGACACATACATGGACCATAAAACTTTTCTGTAACCTCACCTGTACCCTAAACCTTACATTTCGCCAACACTAACCCTAGCCCTAAAGCTAAATCTAACTCCAACCCTACACCTTACCCTAACCCATACCCTAATCCTAACCATGCATTAACACTAACAGGTTTCCTAACACATAACCTGACCCAAACGCTTTTCCGTACCGTCAACTGTACACTAAAACTTACCCGTTCACTAACCCTAACCCTAGCCCTAAACCTAGACCAAACCCCAACCGTACACCTTACCCTAACCCGTATGCTAATCCTAAGCCATACACTGACACTGACACGTGTCCTAACACACACACTAACCCTAACACTTTTCTGTACCATCACCTGTACCCTAAACCTGACATTTCGCTAACCCTAACCCTAGCCATAAAGCTAACCCTAACCCCAACCGTAAACCTTACCCAAACCGTACCCTAATCCTAACCAGTATACTAATACTAAGCCATGTCCTGACACGTTCCCTGAGCCTAACACTTTTCCATACCCTCACCTGTACCCTAAACCTTACCCATTCGCTAACCCTAACCCTAGCCCTAGCCCTAGCCCTAACCTTAATCCCAACCCTACCCGTTACCTTAAACCGTACCCTAATCCTAACCCATACACTAACATTAACCCATGCCCTAACACGTACCCTGACCCTAACACTTTTCCGTATCCATAAATCTTACCGTTCGCTAACCCTAACCCTAGCCCTAAACATAACTCTAACACCAACCTCACAGTATACCCTAACCCGTACACTAAATTTAACCCGTACAAAAAACTAACCCATGCCCCCACATGTACTTTGACAGTAACACGTTTCCGTACGCTCCCTTGTACCGTAAACCTTACCCATTCGCTAACCCTAACCCTAGCCCTAACCCTAACCATAACACCAGCCCTACACATTTACCTAACCTGTACCCTAATCCTTACCCGTACACTAACATTAATACATGCCCTACGACGTACCCTGACCCTAATACTTTTCCATACCCACTGCTGTACCCTAAATCTTACCATTCGCTAACCCTAACCCTATGTCTAAACCTAACCCTAACCCCAACCCTACACCTAACCCTAGCACGTACCCTAATCCGAATCAGTACACTAACAATAACCTGTGCCCTAACATGAACCCTGACCCTAACTCGTTTCCATAAGCTCACCTGTACCCTAAATGTTACCTATTCGCTAACCCTAACCCCAACCCTACACCTAAACATAACCCCTACCCTACACCTTTCCCTAACCTATACCCTAATCCTAACCCATACACTAACAATAACCTGTGGCCTAACACGTACCCTGAACCTAACACTTTTCCGTATCCTCTCCATTACCCTAAATCTTACCGTTCGCTAAACATAGCCCTTTCCCTAAACATAACGCTAACACCAACCTTAAACCATACCCTAATCCATACACTAATCTTACCCCGTACACCAAAATTAAGAAATGCCCTCACATGTACTTTGACACTAACACGTTTCTGTATCCTCCTGTGTACCGTAAACCTTACCTGTTCGCTAACACTAACCCTAGGTCTAAGCCTAACACTATCCACAACCCTACACAAAATCCTAACCCGTACCCTAATCCTAATCCGTACAATAACACTAACCTGTGCCCTAACACCAAGCCTGACCCTAACTCGTTTCCATATGCTTACCTGCACCCTGAATATTACCTATTCGCTAACCCTAACCCTAACCCTAAACCTAACCCTAACCCCAATCCTGCACCTTACCCTAATCCGTACTGTAATCCTAACCCGTACCCTAATACTAATCCGTGCCCTGACACATACATGGACCATAACACTTTTCTGTAACCTCACCTGTACCCTAAACCTTACATTTCGCCAACACTAACCCTAGCCCGAAAGCTAAATCTAACTCCAACCCTACACCTTACCCTAACACGTACACTAATCTTAACCCGTACACTAACACTGACCCATTGCCGCAAATGTATTTTGACCCTAAAACATTTCCGTACCCTCCCCTGTAACCTAAACCTTACCCGGTCGCTAACCCTAAACCTAGCTCTAAATCTAACCCTAACGCCAACCCTCCAGCTTACCCTAACCCATACCCTAATCCTAAACCATACACTAACACAAACCAGTGCCCTGAAACGTACCCCGACCCTAACACTTTTCCATGCCCTCACCTGCACGCTAAACCTAATCGTTAGGTAACCCTAACTGTAGACTTAAACGTAACCCTAACACCAACCCTACACCCTATTCTAACCCATGACCTATATTTAACCCCTACACTAACACTAACCCATGCCCTCACACGTACTTTGACACTAAAATGTCTCCATACACTCACATGTACCATAAGCCTTAACCATTCACTAAACCTATCCCTAACCCTAACGCCAACCCTAACCATTACCCTAACCCATACCCTAATCCTAACCATGCATTAACACTAACAGGTTTCCTAACACATAACCTGACCCAAACGCTTTTCCGTTCCCTCAACTGTACCCTAAAACTTACCCGTTCACTAACCCTAAGCCTAGCCCTAACCCTAACCCTAACCCTAACCCTAACCCTAACCCTAACCCTAAAACTTACCCGTTAACTAACCGTAAGCCTAGCCCTAAACCTAAACCTAACCCCAACACCACACCTTACCCTAAACGGTACGCTAATCCTGACATGTACACTAATACTAACAAGTGTCCTAACACATACCCTGACTCTAAATGTTTTCCGTACCCTCACCTGTACCCTAAACCTTACTGCTTCACTAACCATAAACCTAGCCCTAAACATAACGCTAACACCAACCCTACACCATACCCTAAACTGTACACTAATCTTGACCCGTACACCAAAATTATGCAATGCCATCACAGGTACTTTGACACTAACACGTTTCCGTACACTCATGTACCATAAAACTTACCTGTTCGCTAACTCTAACCCTAGCCCTAAACTTAACCCTAACGCCAACCCTACACATTACCCTAACCAGTACCCTAATCCTAACCCATACACTAACACTACATGTGCCCTAACAGGTACCCTGACCGTAACAGTTTTCCGTACACTCACCCGTACCCTAAACCATACCGTTTGCTATCCTTAACCCTAGACCTAAACGTAAACCTAACCCCATCCCTAAAATTTACCCTAACGCGTACCCAATCCTAACCAGTACACTAACACTAATCCGTGCCTTAACACTTACCCTGACCCTAACACTTTTCCATACCCACACCTGAACCCTAAACCTTACCATTCACTAACCCTAACCCTAGGTCTAAACCTAACCCTAAACCCAACCCCAACCCTACACCTAACCCTAACATGTACCCTAATCCTAATCCTTAAACTAACACTAACCTGTGCCCTAACACGAACCGTGACCCTAACGCGTTTCCATACGCTCCCCTGTACTCTAATGTTACCTATTCGCTAACCCTCACACTAGCCCTAAACCTAAACCTAACCCCAACCCTAAACCATACCCTAACCCATACCCTAATCATAACCCATACACTAACACTAACTCGTGCCCTAACACCTACCCTAACCCTACAGCTACCCCTAAACCTAAAACTAACGCTAACACTAACCCTAAACTTTACCATTTGTTAACCATAACCCTAGCCCCAAACCTAAACCTAACTACAACCCTACTCCTTACCCTAACACGTACACTAATCTTAACCCCTACACTAACACTAACTCAATACCGAACATGTACTTTGACAATAAGACATTTACGTATGCTCAGCTGTAACCTAAACCTTACCCGTTCACTAAACTTAACCCTACCCCTAACACTAACCATAACGCCAACCCTACCAATTACCCTAACCCGTACCCTAATCCTAACCTGTAAACCCACACTAACCCCAGCCCTAACACGTACCTTGACCCTAACACTTTTTCGTAACCTCACCTGTACCCTACACCTTACCGTTCGCTAACCCTAACCCTAGCCCTAAACCTAGACCAAACCCCAACCGTACACCTTACCCTAACCCGTATGCTAATCCTAAGCCATACACTGACACTGACACGTGTCCTAACACACACACTAACCCTAACACTTTTCTGTACCATCACCTGTACCCTAAACCTGACATTTCGCTAACCCTAACCCTAGCCATAAAGCTAACCCTAAGCCCAACCGTAAACCGTACCCAAACCGTACCCTAATCCTAACCAGTCTACTAATACTAAGCCATGTCCTGACACGTTCCCTGAGCCTAACACTTTTCCATACCCTCACCTGTACCCTAAACCTTACCCATTCGCTAACCCTAACCCTAGCCCTAGCCCTAGCCCTAACCTTAATCCCAACCCTACCCGTTACCCTAAACCGTACCCTAATCCTAACCCATACACTAACATTAACCCATGCCCTAACACGTACCCTGACCCTAACACTTTTCCGTATCCTCTCCTGTACCCTAAATCTTACCATTCGCTAACCCTAACCCTAGCCCTAAACATAACTCTAACACCAACCTCACAGTATACCCTAACCCGTACACTAAACTTAACCCGTACAAAAAAACTAACCCATGCCCTCACATGTACTTTGACAGTAACACGTTTCCGTACGCTCCCGTGTACCGTAAACCTTACCCATTCGCTAACCCTAACCCTAGCCCTAACCCTAACCATAACACCAACCCTACCCATTTACCTAACCTGTACCCTAATCCTTACCCGTACACTAACATTAATCCATGCCCTAAGACGTACCCTGACCCTAATACTTTTCCATACCCACTGCTGTACCCTAAATCTTACCATTCGCTAACCCTAACCCTATGTCTAAACCTAACCCTAACACCAACCCTACACCTAACCCTAGCACGTACCCTAATCCGAATCCGTACACTAACACTAACCTGTGCCCTAACATGAACCCTGACCCTAACTCGTTTCCATAAGCTCACCTGTACCCTAAATGTTACCTATTCGCTAACCCTAACCCCAACCCTACACCTAAACATAACCCCTACCCTACACCTTTCCCTAACCTATACCCTAATCCTAACCCGTACACTAACAATAACCTGTGGCCTAACACGTACCCTGAACCTAACACTTTTCCGTATCCTCTCCATTACCCTAAATCTTACCGTTCGCTAAACATAGCCCTTTCCCTAAACATAACGCTAACACCAACATTAAACCATACCCTAACCCATACACTAATCTTACCCTGTACACCAAAATTAAGAAATGCCCTCACATGTACTTTGACACTAACACGTTTCCGTATCCTCCTGTGTACCGTAAACCTTACCTGTTCACTAACACTAACCCTAGGTCTAAGCCTAACACTATCCACAACCCTACACAAAATCCTAACCCGTACCCTAATCCTAATCCGTACAATAACACTAACCTGTGCCCTAACATCAAGCCTGACCCTAACTCGTTTCCATATGCTTACCTGCACCCTGAATATTACCTATTCGCTAACCCTAACCCTAACCCTAAACCTAACCCTAACCCCAATCCTGCACCTTACCCTAATCCGTACTGTAATCCTAACCCGTACCCTAATACTAATCCGTGCCCTGACACATACATGGACCATAAAACTTTTCTGTAACCTCACCTGTACCCTAAACCTTACATTTCGCCAACACTAACCCTAGCCCTAAAGCTAAATCTAACTCCAACCCTACACCTTACCCTAACACGTACACTAATCTTAACCCGTACACTAACACTGACCCATTGCCGCAAATGTATTTTGACCCTAAAACATTTCCGTACCCTCCCCTGTAACCTAAACCTTACCCGGTCGCTAACCCTAACCCTAGCTCTAAATCTAACCCTAACGCCAACCCTACATCTTACCCTAACCCATACCCTAATCCTAAACCATACACTAACACAAACCAGTGCCCTGAAACGTACCCCGACCCTAACACTTTTCCATGCCCTCACCTGCACGCTAAACCTAATCGTTAGGTAACCCTAACTGTAGACTTAAACGTAACCCTAACACCAACCCTACACCCTATTCTAACCCGTGACCTATATTTAACCCCTACACTAACACTAACCCATGCCCTCACACGTACTTTGACACTAAAATGTCTCCATACACTCACATGTACCATAAGCCTTAACTGTTCACTAAACCTATCCCTAACCCTAACGCCAACCCTAACCATTACCCTAACACATACCCTAATCCTAACCATGCATTAACACTAACAGGTTTCCTAACACATAACCTGACCCAAACGCTTTTCCGTACCGTCAACTGTACCCTAAAACTTACCCGTTCACTAACCCTAAGCCTAGCCCTAACCCTAACCCTAACCCTAACCCTAACCCTAACCCTAACCCTAAAACTTACCCGTTAACTAACCGTAAGCCTAGCCCTAAACCTAAACCTAACCCCAACACCACACCTTACCCTAAACGGTACGCTAATCCTGACATGTACACTAATACTAACAAGTGTCCTAACACATACCCTGACTTTAATGTTTTCCGTACCCTCACCTGTACCCTAAACCTTACTGCTTCACTAACCGTAAACCTAGCCCTAAACATAACGCTAACACCAACCCTACACCATACCCTAACCCGTACACTAATCTTGACCCGTACACCAAAATTATGCAATGCCATCACAGGTACTTTGACACTAACACGTTTCGTACACTCATGTACCATAAAACTTACCTGTTCGCTAACTCTAACCCTAGCCCTTAACTTAACCCTAATGCCAACCCTACACATTACCCTAACCCGTACCCTAATCCTAACCCATACACTAACACTACATGTGCCCTAACAGGTACCCTGACCGTAACAGTTTTCCGTACACTCACCCGTACCCTAAACCATACCGTTTGCTATCCTTAACCCTAGACCTAAACGTAAACCTAACCCCATCCCTAAAACTTCCCCTAACGCGTACCCAGTCCTAACCAGTACACTAACACTAATCTGTGCCTTAACACTTACCCTGACCCTAACACTTTTCCATACCCACACCTGAACCCTAAACCTTACCATTCACTAACCCTAACCCTAGGTCTAAACCTAACCCTAAACCCAACCCCAACCCTACACCTAACCCTAACATGTACCCTAATCCTAATCCTTAAACTAACACTAACCTGTGCCCTAACACGAACCGTGACCCTAACGCGTTTCCATACGCTCCCCTGTACTCTAATGTTACCTATTCGCTAACCCTCACACTAACCCTAAACCTAAACCTAACCCCAACCCTAAACCTTACCCTAACCCATACCCTAATCATAACCCATACACTAACACTAACTCGTGCCCTAACACCTACCCTAACCCTACACCTACCCCTAACCCTAACACTAACGCTAACACTAACCCTAAACTTTACCATTTGTTAACCATAACCCTAGCCCCAAACCTAAACCTAACTACAACCCTACTCCTTACCCTAACAGGTACACTAATCTTAACACCTACACTAACACTAACTCAATACCGCACACGTACTTTGACAATAAGACAGTTCCGTATGCTCAGCTGTAACCTAAACCTTACCCGTTCACTAAACTTAACCCTACCCCTAACACTAACCATAACGCCAACCCTACCAATTACCCTAACCCGTACCCTAATCCTAACCTGTAAACCCACACTAACCCCAGGCCTAACACGTACTCTGCCCCTAACACTTTTCCGTAACCTCACCTGTACCCTACACCTTACCGTTCGCTAACCCTAACCCTAGCCCTAAACCTAGACCAAACCCCAACCGTACACCTTACCCTAACCCGTATGCTAATCCTAAGCCATACACTGACACTGACACGTGTCCTAACACACACACTTACCCTAACACTTTTCTGTACCATCACCTGTACCCTAAACCTGACATTTCGCTAACCCTAACCCTAGCCATAAAGCTAACCGTAAACCCAACCGTAAACCATACCCAAACCGTACCCTAATCCTAACCAGTATACTAATACTAAGCCATGTCCTGACACGTTCCCTGAGCCTAACACTTTTCCATACCCTCACCTGTACCCTAAACCTTACCCATTCGCTAACCCTAACCCTAGCCCTAGCCCTAGCCCTAACCTTAATCCCAACCCTACACGTTACCCTAAACCGTACCCTAATCCTAACCCATACACTAACATTAACCCATGCCCTAACACGTACCCTGACCCTAACACTTTTCCGTATCCATAAATCTTACCGTTCGCTAACCCTAACCCTAGCCCTAAACATAACTCTAACACCAACCTCACAGTATACCCTAACCCGTACACTAAATTTAACCCGAACAAAAAACTAACCCATGCCCTCATATGTACTTTGACAGTAACACGTTTCCGTACGCTCCCGTGTACCGTAAACCTTACCCATTCGCTAACCCTAACCCTAGCCCTAACCCTAACCATAACACCAGCCCTACCCATTTACCTAACCTGTACCCTAATCCTTACCCGTACACTAACATTAATACATGCCCTACGACGTACCCTGACCCTAATACTTTTCCATACCCACTGCTGTACCCTAAATCTTACCATTCGCTAACCCTAACCCTATGTCTAAACCTAACCCTAACCCCAACCCTACACCTAACCCTAGCACGTACCCTAATCCGAATCCGTACACTAACACTAACCTGTGCCCTAACATGAACCCTGACCCTAACTCGTTTCCATAAGCTCACCTGTACCCTAAATGTTACCTATTCGCTAACCCTAACCCCAACCCTACACCTAAACATAACCCCTACCCTACACCTTTCCCTAACCTATACCCTAATCCTAACCCGTACACTAACAATAACCTGTGGCCTAACACGTACCCTGAACCTAACACTTTTCCGTATCCTCTCCATTACCCTAAATCTTACCGTTCGCTAAACATAGCCCTTTCCCTAAACATAACGCTAACACCAACCTTAAACCATACCCTAATCCATACACTAATCTTACCCCGTACACCAAAATTAAGAAATGCCCTCACATGTACTTTGACACTAACACGTTTCCGTATCCTCCTGTGTACCGTAAACCTTACCTGTTCGCTAACACTAACCCTAGGTCTAAGCCTAACACTATCCACAACCCTACACAAAATCCTAACCCGTACCCTAATCCTAACACATACACTAACACTACATGTGCCCTAACAGGTACCCTGACCGTAACAGTTTTCCGTACACTCACACGTACCCTAAACCATACCGTTTGCTATCCTTAACCCTAGACCTAAACGTAAACCTAACCCCATCCCTAAAACTTACCCTAACGCGTACCCAATCCTAACCAGTACACTAACACTAATCCGTGCCTTAACACTTACCCTGACCCTAACACTTTTCCATACCCACACCTGAACCCTAAACCTTACCATTCACTAACCCTAACCCTAGGTCTAAACCTAACCCTAAACCCAACCCCAACCCTACACCTAACCCTAACATGTACCCTAATCCTAATCCTTAAACTAACACTAACCTGTGCCCTAACACGAACCGTGACCCTAACGCGTTTCCATACGCTCCCCTGTACTCTAATGTTACCTATTCGCTAACCCTCACACTAGCCCTAAACCTAAACCTAACCCCAACCCTAAACCATACCCTAACCCATACCCTAATCATAACCCATACACTAACACTAACTCGTGCCCTAACACCTACCCTAACCCTACAGCTACCCCTAAACCTAAAACTAACGCTAACACTAACCCTAAACTTTACCATTTGTTAACCATAACCCTAGCCCCAAACCTAAACCTAACTACAACCCTACTCCTTACCCTAACACGTACACTAATCTTAACCCCTACACTAACACTAACTCAATACCGAACATGTACTTTGACAATAAGACATTTCCGTATGCTCAGCTGTAACCTAAACCTTACCCGTTCACTAAACTTAACCCTACCCCTAACACTAACCATAACGCCAACCTTACCAATTACCCTAACCCGTACCCTAATCCTAACCTGTAAACCCACACTAACCCCAGCCCTAACACGTACCTTGACCCTAACACTTTTCCGTAACCTCACCTGTACCCTACACCTTACCGTTCGCTAACCCTAACCCTAGCCCTAAACCTAGACCAAACCCCAACCGTACACCTTACCCTAACCCGTATGCTAATCCTAAGCCATACACTGACACTGACACGTGTCCTAACACACACACTAACCCTAACACTTTTCTGTACCATCACCTGTACCCTAAACCTGACATTTCGCTAACCCTAACCCTAGCCATAAAGCTAACCCTAACCCCAACCGTAAACCTTACCCAAACCGTACCCTAATCCTAACCAGTATACTAATACTAAGCCATGTCCTGACACGTTCCCTGAGCCTAACACTTTTCCATACCCTCACCTGTACCCTAAACCTTACCCATTCGCTAACCCTAACCCTAGCCCTAGCCCTAGCCCTAACCTTAATCCCAACCCTACCCGTTACCTTAAACCGTACCCTAATCCTCACCCATACACTAACATTAACCCATGCCCTAACACGTACCCTGACCCTAACACTTTTCCGTATCCTCTCCTGTACCCTAAATCTTACCATTCGCTAACCCTAACCCTAGCCCTAAACATAACTCTAACACCAACCTCACAGTATACCCTAACCCGTACACTAAACTTAACCCGTACAAAAAAACTAACCCATGCCCTCACATGTACTTTGACAGTAACACGTTTCCGTACGCTCCCGTGTACCGTAAACCTTACCCATTCGCTAACCCTAACCCTAGCCCTAACCCTAAACATAACACCAACCCTACCCTTTACCTAACCTGTACCCTAATCCTTACCCGTACACTAACATTAATACATGCCCTAAGACGTACCCTGACCCTAATACTTTTCCATACCCACTGCTGTACCCTAAATCTTACCATTCGCTAACCCTAACCCTATGTCTAAACCTAACCCTAACCCCAACCCTACACCTAACCCTAGCACGTACCCTAATCCGAATCCGTACACTAACACTAACCTGTGCCCTAACATGAACCCTGACCCTAACTCGTTTCCATAAGCTCACCTGTACCCTAAATGTTACCTATTCGCTAACCCTAAACCCAACCCTACACCTAAACATAACCCCTACCCTACACCTTTCCCTAACCTATACCCTAATCCTAACCCATACACTAACAGTAACCTGTGGCCTAACACGTACCCTGAACCTAACACTTTTCCGTATCCTCTCCATTACCCTAAATCTTACCGTTCGCTAAACATAGCCCTTTCCCTAAACATAACGCTAACACCAACATTAAACCATACCCTAACCCATACACTAATCTTACCCTGTACACCAAAATTAAGAAATGCCCTCACATGTACTTTGACACTAACACGTTTCCGTATCCTCCTGTGTACCGTAAACCTTACCTGTTCGCTAACAGTAACCCTAGGTCTAAGCCTAACACTATCCACAACCCTACACAAAATCCTAACCCGTACCCTAATCCTAATCCGTACAATAACACTAACCTGTGCCCTAACACCAAGCCTGACCCTAACTCGTTTCCATATGCTTACCTGCACCCTGAATATTACCTATTCGCTAACCCTAACCCTAACCCTAAACCTAACCCTAACCCCAATCCTGCACCTTACCCTAATCCGTACTGTAATCCTAACCCGTACCCTAATACTAATCCGTGCCCTGACACATACATGGACCATAAAACTTTTCTGTAACCTCACCTGTACCCTAAACCTTACATTTCGCCAACACTAACCCTAGCCCTAAAGCTAAATCTAACTCCAACCCTACACCTTACCCTAACACGTACACTAATCTTAACCCGTACACTAACACTGACCCATTGCCGCAAATGTATTTTGACCCTAAAACATTTCCGTACCCTCCCCTGTAACCTAAACCTTACCCGGTCGCTAACCCTAACCCTAGCTCTAAATCTAACCCTAACGCCAACCCTACATCTTACCCTAACCCATACCCTAATCCTAAACCATACACTAACACAAACCAGTGCCCTGAAACGTACCCCGACCCTAACACTTTTCCATGCCCTCACCTGCACGCTAAACCTAATCGTTAGGTAACCCTAACTGTAGACTTAAACGTAACCCTAACACCAACCCTACACCCTATTCTAACCCGTGACCTATATTTAACCCCTACACTAACACTAACCCATGCCCTCACACGTACTTTGACACTAAAATGTCTCCATACACTCACATGTACCATAAGCCTTAACTGTTCACTAAACCTATCCCTAACCCTAACGCCAACCCTAACCATTACCCTAACACATACCCTAATCCTAACCATGCATTAACACTAACAGGTTTCCTAACACATAACCTGACCCAAACGCTTTTCCGTACCGTCAACTGTACCCTAAAACTTACCCGTTCACTAACCCTAAGCCTAGCCCTAACCCTAACCCTAACCCTAACCCTAACCCTAACCCTAACCCTAAAACTTACCCGTTAACTAACCGTAAGCCTAGCCCTAAACCTAAACCTAACCCCAACACCACACCTTACCCTAAACGGTACGCTAATCCTGACATGTACACTAATACTAACAAGTGTCCTAACACATACCCTGACTTTAATGTTTTCCGTACCCTCACCTGTACCCTAAACCTTACTGCTTCACTAACCGTAAACCTAGCCCTAAACATAACGCTAACACCAACCCTACACCATACCCTAACCCGTACACTAATCTTGACCCGTACACCAAAATTATGCAATGCCATCACAGGTACTTTGACACTAACACGTTTCGTACACTCATGTACCATAAAACTTACCTGTTCGCTAACTCTAACCCTAGCCCTAAACTTAACCCTAATGCCAACCCTACACATTACCCTAACCCGTACCCTAATCCTAACCCATACACTAACACTACATGTGCCCTAACAGGTACCCTGACCGTAACAGTTTTCCGTACACTCACCCGTACCCTAAACCATACCGTTTGCTATCCTTAACCCTAGACCTAAACGTAAACCTAACCCCATCCCTAAAACTTCCCCTAACGCGTACCCAGTCCTAACCAGTACACTAACACTAATCTGTGCCTTAACACTTACCCTGACCCTAACACTTTTCCATACCCACACCTGAACCCTAAACCTTACCATTCACTAACCCTAACCCTAGGTCTAAACCTAACCCTAAACCCAACCCCAACCCTACACCTAACCCTAACATGTACCCTAATCCTAATCCTTAAACTAACACTAACCTGTGCCCTAACACGAACCGTGACCCTAACGCGTTTCCATACGCTCCCCTGTACTCTAATGTTACCTATTCGCTAACCCTCACACTAGCCCTAAACCTAAACCTAACCCCAACCCTAAACCTTACCCTAACCCATACCCTAATCATAACCCATACACTAACACTAACTCGTGCCCTAACACCTACCCTAACCCTACACCTACCCCTAACCCTAACACTAACGCTAACACTAACCCTAAACTTTACCATTTGTTAACCATAACCCTAGCCCCAAACCTAAACCTAACTACAACCCTACTCCTTACCCTAACAGGTACACTAATCTTAACACCTACACTAACACTAACTCAATACCGCACACGTACTTTGACAATAAGACAGTTCCGTATGCTCAGCTGTAACCTAAACCTTACCCGTTCACTAAACTTAACCCTACCCCTAACACTAACCATAACGCCAACCCTACCAATTACCCTAACCCGTACCCTAATCCTAACCTGTAAACCCACACTAACCCCAGGCCTAACACGTACTCTGCCCCTAACACTTTTCCGTAACCTCACCTGTACCCTACACCTTACCGTTCGCTAACCCTAACCCTAGCCCTAAACCTAGACCAAACCCCAACCGTACACCTTACCCTAACCCGTATGCTAATCCTAAGCCATACACTGACACTGACACGTGTCCTAACACACACACTTACCCTAACACTTTTCTGTACCATCACCTGTACCCTAAACCTGACATTTCGCTAACCCTAACCCTAGCCATAAAGCTAACCGTAAACCCAACCGTAAACCATACCCAAACCGTACCCTAATCCTAACCAGTATACTAATACTAAGCCATGTCCTGACACGTTCCCTGAGCCTAACACTTTTCCATACCCTCACCTGTACCCTAAACCTTACCCATTCGCTAACCCTAACCCTAGCCCTAGCCCTAGCCCTAACCTTAATCCCAACCCTACACGTTACCCTAAACCGTACCCTAATCCTAACCCATACACTAACATTAACCCATGCCCTAACACGTACCCTGACCCTAACACTTTTCCGTATCCATAAATCTTACCGTTCGCTAACCCTAACCCTAGCCCTAAACATAACTCTAACACCAACCTCACAGTATACCCTAACCCGTACACTAAATTTAACCCGAACAAAAAACTAACCCATGCCCTCACATGTACTTTGACAGTAACACGTTTCCGTACGCTCCCGTGTACCGTAAACCTTACCCATTCGCTAACCCTAACCCTAGCCCTAACCCTAACCATAACACCAGCCCTACCCATTTACCTAACCTGTACCCTAATCCTTACCCGTACACTAACATTAATACATGCCCTACGACGTACCCTGACCCTAATACTTTTCCATACCCACTGCTGTACCCTAAATCTTACCATTCGCTAACCCTAACCCTATGTCTAAACCTAACCCTAACCCCAACCCTACACCTAACCCTAGCACGTACCCTAATCCGAATCCGTACACTAACACTAACCTGTGCCCTAACATGAACCCTGACCCTAACTCGTTTCCATAAGCTCACCTGTACCCTAAATGTTACCTATTCGCTAACCCTAACCCCAACCCTACACCTAAACATAACCCCTACCCTACACCTTTCCCTAACCTATACCCTAATCCTAACCCGTACACTAACAATAACCTGTGGCCTAACACGTACCCTGAACCTAACACTTTTCCGTATCCTCTCCATTACCCTAAATCTTACCGTTCGCTAAACATAGCCCTTTCCCTAAACATAACGCTAACACCAACCTTAAACCATACCCTAATCCATACACTAATCTTACCCCGTACACCAAAATTAAGAAATGCCCTCAAATGTACTTTGACACTAACACGTTTCCGTATCCTCCTGTGTACCGTAAACCTTACCTGTTCGCTAACACTAACCCTAGGTCTAAGCCTAACACTATCCACAACCCTACACAAAATCCTAACCCGTACCCTAATCCTAACACATACACTAACACTACATGTGCCCTAACAGGTACCCTGACCGTAACAGTTTTCCGTACACTCACACGTACCCTAAACCATACCGTTTGCTATCCTTAACCCTAGACCTAAACGTAAACCTAACCCCATCCCTAAAACTTACCCTAACGCGTACCCAATCCTAACCAGTACACTAACACTAATCCGTGCCTTAACACTTACCCTGACCCTAACACTTTTCCATACCCACACCTGAACCCTAAACCTTACCATTCACTAACCCTAACCCTAGGTCTAAACCTAACCCTAAACCCAACCCCAACCCTACACCTAACCCTAACATGTACCCTAATCCTAATCCTTAAACTAACACTAACCTGTGCCCTAACACGAACCGTGACCCTAACGCGTTTCCATACGCTCCCCTGTACTCTAATGTTACCTATTCGCTAACCCTCACACTAGCCCTAAACCTAAACCTAACCCCAACCCTAAACCATACCCTAACCCATACCCTAATCATAACCCATACACTAACACTAACTCGTGCCCTAACACCTACCCTAACCCTACAGCTACCCCTAAACCTAAAACTAACGCTAACACTAACCCTAAACTTTACCATTTGTTAACCATAACCCTAGCCCCAAACCTAAACCTAACTACAACCCTACTCCTTACCCTAACACGTACACTAATCTTAACCCCTACACTAACACTAACTCAATACCGAACATGTACTTTGACAATAAGACATTTCCGTATGCTCAGCTGTAACCTAAACCTTACCCGTTCACTAAACTTAACCCTACCCCTAACACTAACCATAACGCCAACCTTACCAATTACCCTAACCCGTACCCTAATCCTAACCTGTAAACCCACACTAACCCCAGCCCTAACACGTACCTTGACCCTAACACTTTTCCGTAACCTCACCTGTACCCTACACCTTACCGTTCGCTAACCCTAACCCTAGCCCTAAACCTAGACCAAACCCCAACCGTACACCTTACCCTAACCCGTATGCTAATCCTAAGCCATACACTGACACTGACACGTGTCCTAACACACACACTAACCCTAACACTTTTCTGTACCATCACCTGTACCCTAAACCTGACATTTCGCTAACCCTAACCCTAGCCATAAAGCTAACCCTAACCCCAACCGTAAACCTTACCCAAACCGTACCCTAATCCTAACCAGTATACTAATACTAAGCCATGTCCTGACACGTTCCCTGAGCCTAACACTTTTCCATACCCTCACCTGTACCCTAAACCTTACCCATTCGCTAACCCTAACCCTAGCCCTAGCCCTAGCCCTAACCTTAATCCCAACCCTACCCGTTACCTTAAACCGTACCCTAATCCTCACCCATACACTAACATTAACCCATGCCCTAACACGTACCCTGACCCTAACACTTTTCCGTATCCTCTCCTGTACCCTAAATCTTACCATTCGCTAACCCTAACCCTAGCCCTAAACATAACTCTAACACCAACCTCACAGTATACCCTAACCCGTACACTAAACTTAACCCGTACAAAAAAACTAACCCATGCCCTCACATGTACTTTGACAGTAACACGTTTCCGTACGCTCCCGTGTACCGTAAACCTTACCCATTCGCTAACCCTAACCCTAGCCCTAACCCTAAACATAACACCAACCCTACCCTTTACCTAACCTGTACCCTAATCCTTACCCGTACACTAACATTAATACATGCCCTAAGACGTACCCTGACCCTAATACTTTTCCATACCCACTGCTGTACCCTAAATCTTACCATTCGCTAACCCTAACCCTATGTCTAAACCTAACCCTAACCCCAACCCTACACCTAACCCTAGCACGTACCCTAATCCGAATCCGTACACTAACACTAACCTGTGCCCTAACATGAACCCTGACCCTAACTCGTTTCCATAAGCTCACCTGTACCCTAAATGTTACCTATTCGCTAACCCTAAACCCAACCCTACACCTAAACATAACCCCTACCCTACACCTTTCCCTAACCTATACCCTAATCCTAACCCATACACTAACAATAACCTGTGGCCTAACACGTACCCTGAAACTAACACTTTTCCGTATCCTCTCCATTACCCTAAATCTTACCGTTCGCTAAACATAGCCCTTTCCCTAAACATAACGCTAACACCAACATTAAACCATACCCTAACCCATACACTAATCTTACCCTGTACACCAAAATTAAGAAATGCCCTCACATGTACTTTGACACTAACACGTTTCCGTATCCTCCTGTGTACCGTAAACCTTACCTGTTCACTAACACTAACCCTAGGTCTAAGCCTAACACTATCCACAACCCTACACAAAATCCTAACCCGTACCCTAATCCTAATCCGTACAATAACACTAACCTGTGCCCTAACACCAAGCCTGACCCTAACTCGTTTCCATATGCTTACCTGCACCCTGAATATTACCTATTCGCTAACCCTAACCCTAACCCTAAACCTAACCCTAACCCCAATCCTGCACCTTAGCCTAATCCGTACTGTAATCCTAACCCGTACCCTAATACTAATCCGTGCCCTGACACATACATGGACCATAACACATTTCTGTAACCTCACCTGTACCCTAAACCTTACATTTCGCCAACACTAACCCTAGCCCTAAAGCTAAATCTAACTCCAACCCTACACCTTACCCTAACACGTACACTAATCTTAACCCGTACACTAACACTGACCCATTGCCGCAAATGTATTTTGACCCTAAAACATTTCCGTACCCTCCCCTGTAACCTAAACCTTACCCGGTCGCTAACCCTAAACCTAGCTCTCAATCTAACCCTAACGCCAACCCTACATCTCACCCTAACCCATACCCTAATCCTAAACCATACACTAACACAAACCAGTGCCCTGAAACGTACCCCGACCCTAACACTTTTCCATGCCCTCACCTGCACGCTAAACCTAATCGTTAGGTAACCCTAACTGTAGACTTAAACGTAACCCTAACACCAACCCTACACCCTATTCTAACCCGTGACCTATATTTAACCCCTACACTAACACTAACCCATGCCCTCACACGTACTTTGACACTAAAATGTCTCCATACACTCACATGTACCATAAGCCTTAACCGTTCACTAAACCTATCCCTAACCCTAACGCCAACCCTAACCATTACCCTAACCCATAACCTAATCCTAACCATGCATTAACACTAACAGGTTTCCTAACACATAACCTGACCCAAACGCTTTTCCGTACCCTCAAATGTACCCTAAAACTTACCCGTTCACTAACCCTAAGCCTAGCCCTAACCCTAACCCTAACCCTAACCCTAACCCTAACCCTAACCCTAACCCTAAAACTTACCCGTTAACTAACCGTAAGCCTAGCCCTAAACCTAAACCTAACCCCAACACCACACCTTACCCTAAACGGTACGCTAATCCTGACATGTACACTAATACTAACAAGTGTCCTAACACATACCCTGACTCTAAATGTTTTCCGTACCCTCACCTGTACCCTAAACCTTACTGCTTCACTAACCGTAAACCTAGCCCTAAACATAACGCTAACACCAACCCTACACCATACCCTAACCCGTACACTAATCTTGACCCGTACACCAAAATTATGCAATGCCATCACAGGTACTTTGACACTAACACGTTTCCGTACACTCATGTACCATAAAACTTACCTGTTCGATAACTCTAACCCTAGCCCTAAACTTAAACCTAACGCCAACCCTACACATTACCCTAACCCGTACCCTAATCCTAACCCATACACTAACACTACATGTGCCCTAACAGGTACCCTGACCATAACAGTTTTCCATACACTCACCCGTACCCTAAACCATACCGTTTGCTATCCTTAACCCTAGACCTAAACGTAAACCTAACCCCATCCCTAAAACTTACCCTAACGCGTACCCAATCCTAACCAGTACACTAACACTAATCCATGCCTTAACACTTACCCTGACCCTAACACTTTTCCATACCCACACCTGAACCCTAAACCTTACCATTCACTAAACCTAACCCTAGGTCTAAACCTAACCCTAAACCCAACCCCAACCCTACACCTAACCCTAACATGTACCCTAATCCTAATCCTTAAACTAACACTAACCTGTGCCCTAACACGAACCGTGACCCTAACGCGTTTCCATACGCTCCCCTGTACTCTAATGTTACCTATTCGCTAACCCTCACACTAGCCCTAAACCTAAACCTAACCCCAACCCTAAACCATACCCTAACCCATACCCTAATCATAACCCATACACTAACACTAACTCGTGCCCTAACACCTACCCTAACCCTACAGCTACCCCTAAACCTAGAACTAACGCTAACACTAACCCTAAACTTTACCATTTGTTAACCATAACCCTAGCCCCAAACCTAAACTTAACTACAACCCTACTCCTTACCCTAACACGTACACTAATCTTAACCCCTACACTAACACTAACTCAATACCGAACACGTACTTTGACAATAAGACATTTCCGTATGCTCAGCTGTAACCTAAACCTTACCCGTTCACTAAACTTAACCCTACCCCTAACACTAACCATAACGCCAACCCTACCAATTACCCTAACCCGTACCCTAATCCTAACCTGTAAACCCACACTAACCCCAGCTCTAACACGTACCTTGACCCTAACACTTTTTCGTAACCTCACCTGTACCCTACTCCTTACCGTTCGCTAACCCTAACCCTAGCCCTAAACCTAGACCAAACCCCAACCGTACACCTTACCCTAACCCGTATGCTAATCCTAAGCCATACACTGACACTGACACGTGTCCTAACACACACACTAACCCTAACACTTTTCTGTACCATCACCTGTACCCTAAACCTGACATTTCGCTAACCCTAACTCTAGCCATAAAGCTAACCCTAACCCCAACCGTAAACCTTACCCAAACCGTACCCTAATCCTAACCAGTCTACTAATACTAAGCCATGTCCTGACACGTTCCCTGAGCCTAACACTTTTCCATACCCTCACCTGTACCCTAAACCTTACCCATTCGCTAACCCTAACCCTAGCCCTAGCCCTAGCCCTAACCTTAATCCCAACCCTACCCGTTACCCTAAACCGTACCCTAATCCTAACACATACACTAACATTAACCCATGCCCTAACACGTACCCTGACCCTAACACTTTTCCGTATCCTCTCCTGTACCCTAAATCTTACCATTCGCTAACCCTAACCCTAGCCCTAAACATAACTCTAACACCAACCTCACAGTATACCCTAACCCGTACACTAAACTTAACCCGTACAAAAAAACTAACCCATGCCCTCACATGTACTTTGACAGTAACACGTTTCCGTACGCTCCCGTGTACCGTAAACCTTACCCATTCGCTAACCCTAACCCTAGCCCTAACCCTAACCATAACACCAACCCTACACCTTTACCTAACCTGTACCCTAATCCTTACCCGTACACTAACATTAATCCATGCCCTAAGACGTACCCTGACCCTAATACTTTTCCATACCCACTGCTGTACCCTAAATCTTACCATTCGCTAACCATAACCCTATGTCTAAACCTAACCCTAACCCCAACCCTACACCTAACCCTAGCACGTACCCTAATCCGAATCCGTACACTAACACTAACCTGTGCCCTAACATGAACCCTGACCCTAACTCGTTTCCATAAGCTCACCTGTACCCTAAATGTTACCTATTTGCTAACCCTAACCCCAACCCTACACCTAAACATAACCCCTACCCTACAGCTTTCCCTAACCTATACCCTAATCCTAACCCGTACACTAACAATAACCTGTGGCCTAACACGTACCCTGAACCTAACACTTTTCCGTATCCTCTCCATTACCCTAAATCTTACCGTTCGCTAAACATAGCCCTTTCCCTAAACATAACGCTAACACCAACATTAAACCATACCCTAACCCATACACTAATCTTACCCTGTACACCAAAATTAAGAAATGCCCTCACATGTACTTTGACACTAACACGTTTCCGTATCCTCCTGTGTACCGTAAACCTTACCTGTTCACTAACACTAACCCTAGGTCTAAGCCTAACACTATCCACAACCCAACACAAAATCCTAACCCGTACCCTAATCCTAATCCGTACAATAACACTAACCTGTGCCCTAACATCAAGCCTGACCCTAACACGTTTCCATATGCTTACCTGTACCCTGAATATTACCTATTCGCTAACCCTAACCCTAACCCTACACCTAACCCTAACCCCAATCCTGCACCTTACCCTAATCCGTACTGTAATCCTAACCCGTACCCTAATACTAATCCGTGCCCTGACACATAAATGGACCATAAAACTTTTCTGTAACCTCACCTGTACCCTAAACCTTACATTTCGCCAACACTAACCCTAGCCCTAAAGCTAAATCTAACCCCAACCCTACACCTTACCCTAACACGTACACTAATCTTAACCCGTACACTAACACTGACCCATTGCCGCAAATGTATTTTGACCCTAAAACATTTCCGTACCCTCCCCTGTAACCTAAACTTTATCCCGTCGCTAACCCTAACCCTAGCTCTAAATCTAACCCTAACGCCAACCCTACATCTTACCCTAACCCATACCCTAATCCTAAACCATACACTAACACAAAGCAGTGCCCTGAAACGTACCCTGACCCTAACACTTTTCCATGCCCTCACCTGCACGCTAAACCTAATCGTTAGGTAACCCTAACTGTAAACTTAAACGTAACCCTAACACCAACCCTACACCCTATTCTAACCCGTGACCTATATTTAACCCCTACACTAACACTAACCCATGCCCTCACACGTACTTTGACACTAAAATGTCTCCATACACTCACATATACCATAAGCCTTAACCGTTCACTAAACCTATCCCTAACCCTAACGCCAACCCTACCCATTACCCTAACCCATACCCTAATCCTAACCATGCATTAACACTAACAGGTTTCCTAACACATAACCTGACCCAAACGCTTTTCCGTACCCTCAAATGTACCCTAAAACTTACCCGTTCACTAACCCTAAGCCTAGCCCTAACCCTAACCCTAACCCTAACCCTAACCCTAACCCTAACCCTAACCCTAAAACTTACCCGTTAACTAACCGTAAGCCTAGCCCTAAACCTAAACCTAACCCCAACACCACACCTTACCCTAAACGGTACGCTAATCCTGACACGTACACTAACACTAACAGGTGTCCTAACACATACCCTGACTCTAAATGTTTTCGTACCCTCACCTGTACCCTAAACCTTACTGCTTCACTAACCGTAAACCTAGCCCTAAACATAACGCTAACACCAACCCTACACCATACCCTAACCCGTACACTAATCTTGACCCGTACACCAAAATTATGCAATGCCATCACAGGTACTTTGACACTAACACGTTTCCGTACACTCATGTACCATAAAACTTACCTGTTCGCTAACTCTAACCCTAGCCCTAAACTTAACCCTAACGCCAACCCTACACATTACCCTAACCCGTACCCTAATCCTAACCCATACACTAACACTACATGTGCCCTAACAGGTACCCTGACCGTAACAGTTTTCCGTACACTCACCCGTACCCTAAACCATACCGTTTGCTATCCTTAACCCTAGAACTAAACGTAAACCTAACCCCATCCCTAAAACTTCCCCTAACGCGTACCCAGTCCTAACCAGTACACTAACACTAATCTGTGCCTTAACACTTACCCTGACCCTAACACTTTTCCATACCCACACCTGAACCCTAAACCTTACCATTCACTAACCCTAACCCTAGGTCTAAACCTAACCCTAAACCCAACCCCAACCCTACAGCTAACCCAAACATGTACCCTAATCCTAATCCTTAAACTAACACTAACTTGTGCCCTAACACGAACCGTGACCCTAACGCGTTTCCATACGCTCCCCTGTACTCTAATGTTACCTATTCGCTAACCCTCACACTAGCCCTAAACCTAAACCTAACCCCAACCCTAAACCTTACCCTAACCCATACACTAACACTAACTCGTGCCCTAACACCTACCCTAACCCTACACCTACCCCTAACCCTAACACTAACGCTAACACTAACCCTAAACTTTACCATTTGTTAACCATAACCCTAGCCCCAAACCTAAACCTAACTACAACCCTACTCCTTACCCTAACACGTACACTAATCTTAACCCCTACACTAACACTAACTCAATACCGCACACGTACTTTGACAATAAGACATTTCCGTGTGCTCAGCTGTAACCTAAACCTTACCCGTTCACTAAACTTAACCCTACCCCTAACACTAACCATAACGCCAACCCTACCAATTACCCTAACCCGTACCCTAATCCTAACCTGTAAACCCACACTAACCCCAGCCCTAACACGTACCCTGACCCTAACACTTTTCCGTAACCTCACCTGTACCCTACACCTTACCGTTCGCTAACCCTAACCCTAGCCCTAAACCTAGACCAAAGCCCAACCGTACACCTTACCCTAACCCGTATGCTAATCCTAAGCCATACACTGACACTGACACGTGTCCTAACACACACACTAACCCTAACACTTTTCTGTACCATCACCTGTACCCTAAACCTGACATTTCGCTAACCCTAACCCTAGCCATAAAGCTAACCCTAACCCCAACCGTAAACCTTACCCAAACCGTACCCTAATCCTAACCAGTATACTAATACTAAGCCATGTCCTGACACGTTCCCTGAGCCTAACACTTTTCCATACCCTCACCTGTACCCTAAACCTTACCCATTCGCTAACCCTAACCCTAGCCCTAGCCCTAGCCCTAACCTTAATCCCAACCCTACCCGTTACCCTAAACCGTACCCTAATCCTAACCCATAGACTAACATTAACCCATGCCCTAACACGTACCCTGACCCTAACACTTTTCTGTATCCTCTCCTATACCATAAATCTTGCCGTTCGCCAACCCTAACCCTAGCCCTAAACATAACTCTAACACCAACCTCACAGTATACCCTAACCCGTACACTAAATTTAACCCGTACAAAAAACTAACCCATGCCCTCACATGTACTTTGACAGTAACACGTTTCCGTACGCTCCCGTGTACCGTAAACCTTACCCATTCGCTAACCCTAACCCTAGCCCTAACCCTAACCATAACACCAGCCCTACCCATTTACCTAACCTGTACCCTAATCCTTACCCGTACACTAACATTAATACATGCCCTACGACGTACCCTGACCCTAATACTTTTCCATACCCACTGCTGTACCCTAAATCTTACCATTCGCTAACCCTAACCCTATGTCTAAACCTAACCCTAACCCCAACCCTACACCTAACCCTAGCACGTACCCTAATCCGAATCCGTACACTAACACTAACCTGTGCCCTAACATGAACCCTGACCCTAACTCGTTTCCATAAGCTCACCTGTACCCTAAATGTTACCTATTCGCTAACCCTAACCCCAACCCTACACCTAAACATAACCCCTACCCTACACCTTTCCCTAACCTATACCCTAATCCTAACCCGTACACTAACAATAACCTGTGGCCTAACACGTACCCTGAACCTAACACTTTTCCGTATCCTCTCCATTACCCTAAATCTTACCATTCGCTAAACATAGCCCTTTCCCTAAACATAACGCTAACACCAACCTTAAACCATACCCTAACCCATACACTAATCTTACCCCGTACACCAAAATTAAGAAATGCCCTCACATGTACTTTGACACTAACACGTTTCCTTATCCTCCTGTGTACCGTAAACCTTACCTGTTCGCTAACAGTAACCCTAGGTCTAAGCCTAACACTATCCACAACCCTACACAAAATCCTAACCCGTACCCTAATCCTAATCCGTACAATAACACTAACCTGTGCCCTAACACCAAGCCTGACCCTAACTCGTTTCCATATGCTTACCTGCACCCTGAATATTACCTATTCGCTAACCCTAACCCTAACCCTAAACCTAACCCTAACCCCAATCCTGCACCTTACCCTAATCCGTACTGTAATCCTAACCCGTACCCGAATACTAATCCGTGCCCTGACACATACATGGACCATAACACTTTTCTGTAACCTCACCTGTACCCTAAACCTTACATTTCGCCAACACTAACCCTAGCCCTAAAGCTAAATCTAACTCCAACCCTACACCTTACCCTAACACGTACACTAATCTTAACCCGTACACTAACACTGACCCATTGCCGCAAATGTATTTTGACCCTAAAACATTTATGTACCCTCCCCTGTAACCTAAACCTTACCCGGTCGCTAACCCTAAACCTAGCTCTAAATCTAACCCTAACGCCAACCCTCCAGCTTACCCTAACCCATACCCTAATCCTAAACCATACACTAACACAAACCAGTGCCCTGAAACGTACCCTGACCCTAACACTTTTCCATGCCCTCACCTGCACGCTAAACCTAATCGTTAGGTAACCCTAACTGTAGACTTAAACGTAACCCTAACACCAACCCTACACCCTATTCTAACCCGTGACCTATATTTAACCCCTACACTAACACTAACCCATGCCCTCACACGTACTTTGACACTAAAATGTCTCCATACACTCACATGTACCATAAGCCTTAACCGTTCACTAAACCTATCCCTAACCCTAACGCCAACCCTAACCATTACCCTAACCCATACCCTAATCCTAACCATGCATTAACACTAACAGGTTTCCTAACACATAACCTGACCCAAACGCTTTTCCGTACCCTCAAATGTACCCTAAAACTTACCCGTTCACTAACCCTAAGCCTAGCCCTAACCCTAACCCTAACCCTAACCCTAACCCTAACCCTAACCCTAACCCTAAAACTTACCCGTTAACTAACCGTAAGCCTAGCCCTAAACCTAAACCTAACCCCAACACCACACCTTACCCTAAACGGTACGCTAATCCTGACATGTACACTAATACTAACAAGTGTCCTAACACATACCCTGACTCTAAATGTTTTCCGTACCCTCACCTGTACCCTAAACCTTACTGCTTCACTAACCGTAAACCTAGCCCTAAACATAACGCTAACACCAACCCTACACCATACCCTAACCCGTACACTAATCTTGACCCGTACACCAAAATTATGCAATGCCATCACAGGTACTTTGACACTAACACGTTTCCGTACACTCATGTACCATAAAACTTACCTGTTCGATAACTCTAACCCTAGCCCTAAACTTAAACCTAACGCCAACCCTACACATTACCCTAACCCGTACCCTAATCCTAACCCATACACTAACACTACATGTGCCCTAACAGGTACCCTGACCATAACAGTTTTCCATACACTCACCCGTACCCTAAACCATACCGTTTGCTATCCTTAACCCTAGACCTAAACGTAAACCTAACCCCATCCCTAAAACTTACCCTAACGCGTACCCAATCCTAACCAGTACACTAACACTAATCCGTGCCTTAACACTTACCCTGACCCTAACACTTTTCCATACCCACACCTGAACCCTAAACCTTACCATTCACTAAACCTAACCCTAGGTCTAAAGCTAACCCTAAACCCAACCCCAACCCTACACCTAACCCTAACATGTACCCTAATCCTAATCCTTAAACTAACACTAACCTGTGCCCTAACACGAACCGTGACCCTAACGCGTTTCCATACGCTCCCCTGTACTGTAATGTTACCTATTCGCTAACCCTCACACTAGCCCTCAACCTAAACCTAACCCCAACCCTAAACCTTACCCTAACCCATACCCTAATCATAACCCATACACTAACACTAACTCGTGCCCTAACACCTACCCTAACCCTACAGCTACCCCTAAACATAAAACTAACGCTAACACTAACCCTAAACTTTACCATTTGTTAACCATAACCCTAGCCCCAAACCTAAACTTAACTACAACCCTACTCCTTACCCTAACACGTACACTAATCTTAACCCCTACACTAACACTAACTCAATACCGAACACGTACTTTGACAATAAGACATTTCCGTATGCTCAGCTGTAACCTAAACCTTACCCGTTCACTAAACTTAACCCTACCCCTAACACTAACCATAACGCCAACCCTACCAATTACCCTAACCCGTACCCTAATCCTAACCTGTAAACCCACACTAACCCCAGCTCTAACACGTACCTTGACCCTAACACTTTTTCGTAACCTCACCTGTACCCTACTCCTTACCGTTCGCTAACCCTAACCCTAGCCCTAAACCTAGACCAAACCCCAACCGTACACCTTACCCTAACCCGTATGCTAATCCTAAGCCATACACTGACACTGACACGTGTCCTAACACACACACTAACCCTAACACTTTTCTGTACCATCACCTGTACCCTAAACCTGACATTTCGCTAACCCTAACTCTAGCCATAAAGCTAACCCTAACCTCAACCGTAAACCTTACCCAAACCGTACCCTAATCCTAACCAGTCTACTAATACTAAGCCATGTCCTGACACGTTCCCTGAGCCTAACACTTTTCCATACCCTCACCTGTACCCTAAACCTTACCCATTCGCTAACCCTAACCCTAGCCCTAGCCCTAGCCCTAACCTTAATCCCAACCCTACCCGTTACCCTAAACCGTACCCTAATCCTTACCCATACACTAACATTAACCCATGCCCTAACACGTACCCTGACCCTAACACTTTTCCGTATCCTCTCCTGTACCCTAAATCTTACCATTCGCTAACCCTAACCCTAGCCCTAAACATAACTCTAACACCAACCTCACAGTATACCCTAACCCGTACACTAAACTTAACCCGTACAAAAAAACTAACCCATGCCCTCACATGTACTTTGACAATAACACGTTTCCGTACGCTCCCGTGTACCGTAAACCTTACCCATTCGCTAACCCTAACCCTAGCCCTAACCCTAACCATAACACCAACCCTACCCATTTACCTAACCTGTACCCTAATCCTTACCCGTACACTAACATTAATCCATGCCCTAAGACGTACCCTGACCCTAATACTTTTCCATACCCACTGCTGTACCCTAAATCTTACCATTCGCTAACCCTAACCCTATGTCTAAACCTAACCCTAACACCAACCCTACACCTAACCCTAGCACGTACCCTAATCCGAATCCGTACACTAACACTAACCTGTGCCCTAACATGAACCCTGACCCTAACTCGTTTCCATAAGCTCACCTGTACCCTAAATGTTACCTATTCTCTAACCCTAACCCCAACCCTACACCTAAACATAACCCCTACCCTACACCTTTCCCTAACCTATACCCTAATCCTAACCCGTACACTAACAATAACCTGTGGCCTAACACGTACCCTGAACCTAACACTTTTCCGTATCCTCTCCATTACCCTAAATCTTACCGTTCACTTAACATAGCCCTTTCCCTAAACATAACGCTAACACCAACCTTAAACCATACCCTAACCCATACACTAATCTTACCCCGTACACCAAAATTAAGAAATGCCCTCACATGTACTTTGACACTAACACGTTTCCGTATCCTCCTGTGTACCGTAAACCTTACCTGTTCGCTAACAGTAACCCTAGGTCTAAGCCTAACACTATCCACAACCCTACACAAAATCCTAACCCGTACCCTAATCCTAATCCGTACAATAACACTAACCTGTGCCCTAACACCAAGCCTGACCCTAACTCGTTTCCATATGCTTACCTGCACCCTGAATATTACCTATTCGCTAACCCTAACCCTAACCCTAAACCTAACCCTAACCCCAATCCTGCACCTTACCCTAATCCGTACTGTAATCCTAACCCGTACCCTAATACTAATCCGTGCCCTGACACATACATGGACCATAACAATTTTCTGTAACCTCACCTGTACCCTAAACCTTACATTTCGCCAACACTAACCCTAGCCCTAAAGCTAAATCTAACTCCAACCCTACACCTTACCCTAACACGTACACTAATCTTAACCCGTACACTAACACTGACCCATTGCCGCAAATGTATTTTGACTCTAAAACATTTCCGTACCCTCCCCTGTAACCTAAACCTTACCCGGTCCCTAACCCTAAACCTAGCTCTCAATCTAACCCTAACGCCAACCCTACATCTTACCCTAACCCATACCCTAATCCTAAACCATACACTAACACAAACCAGTGCCCTGAAACGTACACCGACCCTAACACTTTTCCATGCCCTCACCTGCACGCTAAACCTAATCGTTAGGTAACCCTAACTGTAGACTTAAACGTAACCCTAACACCAACCCTACACCCTATTCTAACCCGTGACCTATATTTAACCCCTACACTAACACGAACACATGCCCTCACACGTACTTTGACACTAAAATATCTCCATACACTCACATGTACCATAAGCCTTAACCGTTCACTAAACCTATCCCTAACCCTAACGCCAACCCTAACCATTACCCTAACCCATACCCTAATCCTAACAATGCATTAACACTAACAGGTGTCCTAACACATACCCTGACTCTAAATGTTTTCGTACCCTCACCTGTACCCTAAACCTTACTGCTTCACTAACCGTAAACCTAGCCCTAAACATAACGCTAACACCAACCCTACACCATACCCTAACCCGTACACTAATCTTGACCCGTACACCAAAATTATGCAATGCCATCACAGGTACTTTGACACTAACACGTTTCCGTACACTCATGTACCATAAAACTTACCTGTTCGCTAACTCTAACCCTAGCCCTAAACTTAACCCTAACGCCAACCCTACACATTACCCTAACCCGTACCCTAATCCTAACCCATACACTAACACTACATGTGCCCTAACAGGTACCCTGACCATAACAGTTTTCCATACACTCACCCGTACCCTAAACCATAACGTTTGCTATCCTTAACCCTAGACCTAAACGTAAACCTAACCCCATCCCTAAAACTTCCCCTAACGCGTACCCAGTCCTAACCAGTACACTAACACTAATCTGTGCCTTAACACTTACCCTTACCCTAACACTTTTCCATACCCACACCTGAACCCTAAACCTTACCATTCACTAACCCTAACCCTAGGTCTAAACCTAACCCTAAACCCAACCCCAACCCTACACCTAACCCTAACATGTACCCTAATCCTAATCCTTAAACTAACACTAACCTGTGCCCTAACTCGAACCGTGACCCTAACGCGTTTCCATACGCTCCCCTGTACTCTAATGTTACCTATTCGCTAACCCTCACACTAGCCCTCAACCTAAACCTAACCCCAACCCTAAACCTTACCCTAACCCATACCCTAATCATAACCCATACACTAACACTAACTCGTTCCCTAACACCTACCCTAACCCTACACCTACCCCTAACCCTAACACTAACGCTAACACTAACCCTAAACTTTACCATTTGTTAACCATAACCCTAGCCCCAAACCTAAACCTAACTACAACCCTACTCCTTACCCTAACACGTACACTAATCTTAACCCCTACACTAACACTAACTCAATACCGCACACGTACTTTGACAATAAGACATTTCCGTATGCTCAGCTGTAACCTAAACCTTACCCGTTCACTAAACTTAACCCTACCCCTAACACTAACCATAACGCCAACTCTACCAATTACCCTAACCCGTACCCTAATCCTAACCTGTAAACCCACACTAACCCCAGCCCTAACACGTACCCTGACCCTAACACTTTTCCGTAACCTCACCTGTACCCTACACCTTACCGTTCGCTAACCCTAACCCTAGCCCTAAACCTAGACCAAACCCCAACCGTACACCTTACCCTAACCCGTATGCTAATCCTAAGCCATACACTGACACTGACACGTGTCCTAACACACACACTAACCCTAACACTTTTCTGTACCATCACCTGTACCCTAAACCGGACATTTCGCTAACCCTAACCCTAGCCATAAAGCTAACCCTAAGCCCAACCGTAAACCGTACCCAAACCGTACCCTAATCCTAACCAGTATACTAATACTAAGCCATGTCCTGACACGTTCCCTGAGCCTAACACTTTTCCATACCCTCACCTGTACCCTAAACCTTACCCATTCGCTAACCCTAACCCTAGCCCTAAACCTAGCCCTAACCTTAATCCCAACCCTACCCGTTACCCTAAACCGTACCCGAATCCTAACCCATAGACTAACATTAACCCATGCCCTAACACGTACCCTGACCCTAACACTTTTCTGTATCCTCTCCTATACCATAAATCTTACCGTTCGCTAACCCTAACCCTAGCCCTAAACATAACTCTAACACCAACCTCACAGTATACCCTAACCCGTACACTAAATTTAACCCGTACAAAAAACTAACCCATGCCCTCACATGTACCTTGACAGTAACACGTTTCCGTACACTCCCGTGTACCGTAAACCTTACCCATTCGCTAACCCTAACCCTAGCCCTAACCCTAACCATAACACCAGCCCTACCCATTTACCTAACCTGTACCCTAATCCTTACCCGTACACTAACATTAATCCATGCCCTAAGACGTACCCTGACCCTAATACTTTTCCATACCCACTTCTGTACCCTAAATCTTACCATTCGCTAACCCTAACCCTATGTCTAAACCTAACCCTAACCCGAACCCTACACCTAACCCTAGCACGTACCCTAATCCGAATCCGTACACTAACACTAACCTGTGCCCTAACATGAACCCTGACCCTAACTCGTTTCCATAAGCTCACCTGTACCCTAAATGTTACCTATTCGCTAACCCTAACCCCAACCGTACACCTAAACATAACCCCTACCCTACACCTTTCCCTAACCTATACCCTAATCCTAACCCGTACACTAACAATAACCTGTGGCCTAACACGTACCCTGAACCTAACACTTTTCCGTATCCTCTCCATTACCCTAAATCTTACCGTTCGCTAAACATAGCCCTTTCCCTAAACATAACGCTAACACCAACCTTAAACCATACCCTAACCCATACACTAATCTTACCCCGTACACCAAAATTAAGAAATGCCCTCACATGTACTTTGACACTAACACGTTTCCGTATCCTCCTGTGTACCGTAAACCTTACCTGTTCGCTAACAGTAACCCTAGGTCTAAGCCTAACACTATCCACAACCCTACACAAAATCCTAACCCGTACCCTAATCCTAATCCGTACAATAACACTAACCTGTGCCCTAACACCAAGCCTGACCCTAACTCGTTTCCATATGCTTACCTGCACCCTGAATATTACCTATTCGCTAACCCTAACCCTAACCCTAAACCTAACCCTAACCCCAATCCTGCACCTTACCCTAATCCGTACTGTAATCCTAACCCGTACCCTAATACTAATCCGTGCCCTGACACATACATGGACCATAACACTTTTCTGTAACCTCACCTGTACCCTAAACCTTACATTTCGCCAACACTAACCCTAGCCCTAAAGCTAAATCTAACTCCAACCCTACACCTTACCCTAACACGTACACTAATCTTAACCCGTACACTAACACTGACCCATTGCCGCAAATGTATTTTGACCCTAAAACATTTCCGTACCCTCCCCTGTAACCTAAACCTTACCCGGTCGCTAACCCTAAACCTAGCTCTCAATCTAACCCTAACGCCAACCCTACATCTTACCCTAACCCATACCCTAATCCTAAACCATACACTAACACAAACCAGTGCCCTGAAACGTACCCCGACCCTAACACTTTTCCATGCCCTCACCTGCACGCTAAACCTTATCGTTAGGTAACCCTAACTGTAGACTTAAACGTAACCCTAACACGAACCCTACACCCTATTCTAACCCGTGACCTATATTTAACCCCTACACTAACACTAACCCATGCCCTCACACGTACTTTGACACTAAAATGTCTCCATACACTCACATGTACCATAAGCCTTAACCGTTCACTAAACCTATCCCTAACCCTAACGCCAACCCTAACCATTACCCTAACCCATACCCTAATCCTAACCATGCATTAACACTAACAGGTTTCCTAACACATAACCTGACCCAAACGCTTTTCCGTACCCTCAAATGTACCCTAAAACTTACCCGTTCACTAACCCTAAGCCTAGCCCTAACCCTAACCCTAACCCTAACCCTAACCCTAACCCTAAAACTTACCCGTTAACTAACCGTAAGCCTAGCCATAAACCTAAACCTAACCCCAACACCACACCTTTCCCTAAACGGTACGCTAATCCTGACACGTACACTAATACTAACAAGTGTCCTAACACATACCCTGACTCTAAATGTTTTCCGTACCCTCACCTGTACCCTAAACCTTACTGCTTCACTAACCGTAAACCTAGCCCTAAACATAACGCTAACACCAACCCTACACCATACCCTAACCCGTACACTAATCTTGACCCGTACACCAAAATTATGCAATGCCATCACAGGTACTTTGACACTAACACGTTTCCGTACACTCATGTACCATAAAACTTACCTGTTCGCTAACTCTAACCCTAGCCCTAAACTTAACCCTAATGCCAACCCTACACATTACCCTAACCCGTACCCTAATCCTAACCCATACACTAACACTACATGTGCCCTAACAGGTACCCTGACCGTAACAGTTTTCCGTACACTCACCCGTACCCTAAACCATACCGTTTGCTATCCTTAACCCTAGACCTAAATGTAAACCTAACCCCATCCCTAAAACTTACCCTAACGCGTACCCAATCCTAACCAGTACACTAACACTAATCCGTGCCTTAACACTTACCCTGACCCTAACACTTTTCCATACCCACACCTGAACCCTAAACCTTACCATTCACTAACCCTAACCCTAGGTCTAAACCTAACCCTAAACCCAACCCCAACCCTACACCTAACCCTAACATGTACCCTAATCCTAATCCTTAAACTAACACTAACCTGTGCCCTAACACGAACCGTGACCCTAACGCGTTTCCATACGCTCCCCTGTACTGTAATGTTACCTATTCGCTAACCCTCACACTAGCCCTCAACCTAAACCTAACCCCAACCCTAAACCTTACCCTAACCCATACCCTAATCATAACCCATACACTAACACTAACTCGTGCCCTAACACCTACCCTAACCCTACAGCTACCCCTAACCCTAACACTAACACTAACACTAACCCTAAACTTTACCATTTGTTAACCATAACCCTAGCCCCAAACCTAAACCTAACTACAACCCTACTCCTTACCCTAACACGTACACTAATCTTAACCCCTACACTAACACTAACTCAATACCGCACACGTACTTTGACAATAAGACATTTCCGTATGCTCAGCTGTAACCTAAACCTTACCCGTTCACTAAACTTAACCCTACCCCTAACACTAACCATAACGCCAACCCTACCAATTACCCTAACCCGTACCCTAATCCTAACCTGTAAACCCACACTAACCCCAGCCCTAACACGTACCCTGACCCTAACACTTTTCCGTAACCTCACCTGTACCCTACACCTTACCGTTCGCTAACCCTAACCCTAGCCCTAAACCTAGACCAAACCCCAACCGTACACCTTACCCTAACCCGTATGCTAATCCTAAGCCATACACTGACACTGACACGTGTCCTAACACACACACTAACCCTAACACTTTTCTGTACCATCACCTGTACCCTAAACCGGACATTTCGCTAACCCTAACCCTAGCCATAAAGCTAACCCTAAGCCCAACCGTAAACCTTACCCAAACCGTACCCTAATCCTAACCAGTATACTAATACTAAGCCATGTCCTGACACGTTCCCTGAGCCTAACACTTTTCCATACCCTCACCTGTACCCTAAACCTTACCCATTCGCTAACCCTAACCCTAGCCCTAAACCTAGCCCTAACCTTAATCCCAACCCTACCCGTTACCCTAAACCGTACCCGAATCCTAACCCATAGACTAACATTAACCCATGCCCTAACACGTACCCTGACCCTAACACTTTTCTGTATCCTCTCCTATACCATAAATCTTACCGTTCGCTAACCCTAACCCTAGCCCTAAACATAACTCTAACACCAACCTCACAGTATACCCTAACCCGTACACTAAATTTAACCCGTACAAAAAACTAACCCATGCCCTCACATGTACTTTGACAGTAACACGTTTCCGTACGCTCCCGTGTACCGTAAACCTTACCCATTCGCTAACCCTAACCCTAGCCCTAACCCTAACCATAACACCAGCCCTACCCATTTACCTAACCTGTACCCTAATCCTTACCCGTACACTAACATTAATACATGCCCTACGACGTACCCTGACCCTAATACTTTTCCATACCCACTGCTGTACCCTAAATCTTACCATTCGCTAACCCTAACCCTATGTCTAAACCTAACCCTAACCCCAACCCTACACCTAACCCTAGCACGTACCCTAATCCGAATCCGTACACTAACACTAACCTGTGCCCTAACATGAACCCTGACCCTAACTCGTTTCCATAAGCTCACCTGTACCCTAAATGTTACCTATTCGCTAACCCTAAACCCAACCCTACACCTAAACATAACCCCTACCCTACACCTTTCCCTAACCTATACCCTAATCCTAACCCGTACACTAACAATAACCTGTGGCCTAACACGTACCCTGAACCTAACACTTTTCCGTATCCTCTCCATTACCCTAAATCTTACCGTTCGCTAAACATAGCCCTTTCCCTAAACATAACGCTAACACCAACCTTAAACCATACCCTAACCCATACACTAATCTTACCCCGTACACCAAAATTAAGAAATGCCCTCACATGTACTTTGACACTAACACGTTTCCGTATCCTCCTGTGTACCGTAAACCTTACCTGTTCGCTAACACTAACCCTAGGTCTAAGCCTAACACTATCCACAACCCTACACAAAATCCTAACCCGTACCCTAATCCTAATCCGTACAATAACACTAACCTGTGCCCTAACACCAAGCCTGACCCTAACTCGTTTCCATATGCTTACCTGCACCCTGAATATTACCTATTCGCTAACCCTAACCCTAACCCTAAACCTAACCCTAACCCCAATCCTGCACCTTACCCTAATCCGTACTGTAATCCTAACCCGTACCCTAATACTAATCCGTGCCCTGACACATACATGGACCATAACACTTTTCTGTAACCTCACCTGTACCCTAAACCTTACATTTCGCCAACACTAACCCTAGCCCTAAAGCTAAATCTAACTCCAACCCTACACCTTACCCTAACACGTACACTAATCTTAACCCGTACACTAACACTGACCCATTGCCGCAAATGTATTTTGACCCTAAAACATTTCCGTACCCTCCCCTGTAACCTAAACCTTACCCGGTCCCTAACCCTAAACCTAGCTCTCAATCTAACCCTAACGCCAACCCTACATCTTACCCTAACCCATACCCTAATCCTAAACCATACACTAACACAAACCAGTGCCCTGAAACGTACACCGACCCTAACACTTTTCCATGCCCTCACCTGCACGCTAAACCTAATCGTTAGGTAACCCTAACTGTAGACTTAAACGTAACCCTAACACCAACCCTACACCCTATTCTAACCCGTGACCTATATTTAACCCCTACACTAACACGAACACATGCCCTCACACGTACTTTGACACTAAAATATCTCCATACACTCACATGTACCATAAGCCTTAACCGTTCACTAAACCTATCCCTAACCCTAACGCCAACCCTAACCATTACCCTAACCCATACCCTAATCCTAACAATGCATTAACACTAACAGGTGTCCTAACACATACCCTGACTCTAAATGTTTTCGTACCCTCACCTGTACCCTAAACCTTACTGCTTCACTAACCGTAAACCTAGCCCTAAACATAACGCTAACACCAACCCTACACCATACCCTAACCCGTACACTAATCTTGACCCGTACACCAAAATTATGCAATGCCATCACAGGTACTTTGACACTAACACGTTTCCGTACACTCATGTACCATAAAACTTACCTGTTCGCTAACTCTAACCCTAGCCCTAAACTTAACCCTAACGCCAACCCTACACATTACCCTAACCCGTACCCTAATCCTAACCCATACACTAACACTACATGTGCCCTAACAGGTACCCTGACCATAACAGTTTTCCATACACTCACCCGTACCCTAAACCATAACGTTTGCTATCCTTAACCCTAGACCTAAACGTAAACCTAACCCCATCCCTAAAACTTCCCCTAACGCGTACCCAGTCCTAACCAGTACACTAACACTAATCTGTGCCTTAACACTTACCCTTACCCTAACACTTTTCCATACCCACACCTGAACCCTAAACCTTACCATTCACTAACCCTAACCCTAGGTCTAAACCTAACCCTAAACCCAACCCCAACCCTACACCTAACCCTAACATGTACCCTAATCCTAATCCTTAAACTAACACTAACCTGTGCCCTAACTCGAACCGTGACCCTAACGCGTTTCCATACGCTCCCCTGTACTCTAATGTTACCTATTCGCTAACCCTCACACTAGCCCTCAACCTAAACCTAACCCCAACCCTAAACCTTACCCTAACCCATACCCTAATCATAACCCATACACTAACACTAACTCGTTCCCTAACACCTACCCTAACCCTACACCTACCCCTAACCCTAACACTAACGCTAACACTAACCCTAAACTTTACCATTTGTTAACCATAACCCTAGCCCCAAACCTAAACCTAACTACAACCCTACTCCTTACCCTAACACGTACACTAATCTTAACCCCTACACTAACACTAACTCAATACCGCACACGTACTTTGACAATAAGACATTTCCGTATGCTCAGCTGTAACCTAAACCTTACCCGTTCACTAAACTTAACCCTACCCCTAACACTAACCATAACGCCAACTCTACCAATTACCCTAACCCGTACCCTAATCCTAACCTGTAAACCCACACTAACCCCAGCCCTAACACGTACCCTGACCCTAACACTTTTCCGTAACCTCACCTGTACCCTACACCTTACCGTTCGCTAACCCTAACCCTAGCCCTAAACCTAGACCAAACCCCAACCGTACACCTTACCCTAACCCGTATGCTAATCCTAAGCCATACACTGACACTGACACGTGTCCTAACACACACACTAACCCTAACACTTTTCTGTACCATCACCTGTACCCTAAACCGGACATTTCGCTAACCCTAACCCTAGCCATAAAGCTAACCCTAAGCCCAACCGTAAACCGTACCCAAACCGTACCCTAATCCTAACCAGTATACTAATACTAAGCCATGTCCTGACACGTTCCCTGAGCCTAACACTTTTCCATACCCTCACCTGTACCCTAAACCTTACCCATTCGCTAACCCTAACCCTAGCCCTAAACCTAGCCCTAACCTTAATCCCAACCCTACCCGTTACCCTAAACCGTACCCGAATCCTAACCCATAGACTAACATTAACCCATGCCCTAACACGTACCCTGACCCTAACACTTTTCTGTATCCTCTCCTATACCATAAATCTTACCGTTCGCTAACCCTAACCCTAGCCCTAAACATAACTCTAACACCAACCTCACAGTATACCCTAACCCGTACACTAAATTTAACCCGTACAAAAAACTAACCCATGCCCTCACATGTACCTTGACAGTAACACGTTTCCGTACACTCCCGTGTACCGTAAACCTTACCCATTCGCTAACCCTAACCCTAGCCCTAACCCTAACCATAACACCAGCCCTACCCATTTACCTAACCTGTACCCTAATCCTTACCCGTACACTAACATTAATCCATGCCCTAAGACGTACCCTGACCCTAATACTTTTCCATACCCACTTCTGTACCCTAAATCTTACCATTCGCTAACCCTAACCCTATGTCTAAACCTAACCCTAACCCGAACCCTACACCTAACCCTAGCACGTACCCTAATCCGAATCCGTACACTAACACTAACCTGTGCCCTAACATGAACCCTGACCCTAACTCGTTTCCATAAGCTCACCTGTACCCTAAATGTTACCTATTCGCTAACCCTAACCCCAACCGTACACCTAAACATAACCCCTACCCTACACCTTTCCCTAACCTATACCCTAATCCTAACCCGTACACTAACAATAACCTGTGGCCTAACACGTACCCTGAACCTAACACTTTTCCGTATCCTCTCCATTACCCTAAATCTTACCGTTCGCTAAACATAGCCCTTTCCCTAAACATAACGCTAACACCAACCTTAAACCATACCCTAACCCATACACTAATCTTACCCCGTACACCAAAATTAAGAAATGCCCTCACATGTACTTTGACACTAACACGTTTCCGTATCCTCCTGTGTACCGTAAACCTTACCTGTTCGCTAACAGTAACCCTAGGTCTAAGCCTAACACTATCCACAACCCTACACAAAATCCTAACCCGTACCCTAATCCTAATCCGTACAATAACACTAACCTGTGCCCTAACACCAAGCCTGACCCTAACTCGTTTCCATATGCTTACCTGCACCCTGAATATTACCTATTCGCTAACCCTAACCCTAACCCTAAACCTAACCCTAACCCCAATCCTGCACCTTACCCTAATCCGTACTGTAATCCTAACCCGTACCCTAATACTAATCCGTGCCCTGACACATACATGGACCATAACACTTTTCTGTAACCTCACCTGTACCCTAAACCTTACATTTCGCCAACACTAACCCTAGCCCTAAAGCTAAATCTAACTCCAACCCTACACCTTACCCTAACACGTACACTAATCTTAACCCGTACACTAACACTGACCCATTGCCGCAAATGTATTTTGACCCTAAAACATTTCCGTACCCTCCCCTGTAACCTAAACCTTACCCGGTCGCTAACCCTAAACCTAGCTCTCAATCTAACCCTAACGCCAACCCTACATCTTACCCTAACCCATACCCTAATCCTAAACCATACACTAACACAAACCAGTGCCCTGAAACGTACCCCGACCCTAACACTTTTCCATGCCCTCACCTGCACGCTAAACCTTATCGTTAGGTAACCCTAACTGTAGACTTAAACGTAACCCTAACACGAACCCTACACCCTATTCTAACCCGTGACCTATATTTAACCCCTACACTAACACTAACCCATGCCCTCACACGTACTTTGACACTAAAATGTCTCCATACACTCACATGTACCATAAGCCTTAACCGTTCACTAAACCTATCCCTAACCCTAACGCCAACCCTAACCATTACCCTAACCCATACCCTAATCCTAACCATGCATTAACACTAACAGGTTTCCTAACACATAACCTGACCCAAACGCTTTTCCGTACCCTCAAATGTACCCTAAAACTTACCCGTTCACTAACCCTAAGCCTAGCCCTAACCCTAACCCTAACCCTAACCCTAACCCTAACCCTAAAACTTACCCGTTAACTAACCGTAAGCCTAGCCATAAACCTAAACCTAACCCCAACACCACACCTTTCCCTAAACGGTACGCTAATCCTGACACGTACACTAATACTAACAAGTGTCCTAACACATACCCTGACTCTAAATGTTTTCCGTACCCTCACCTGTACCCTAAACCTTACTGCTTCACTAACCGTAAACCTAGCCCTAAACATAACGCTAACACCAACCCTACACCATACCCTAACCCGTACACTAATCTTGACCCGTACACCAAAATTATGCAATGCCATCACAGGTACTTTGACACTAACACGTTTCCGTACACTCATGTACCATAAAACTTACCTGTTCGCTAACTCTAACCCTAGCCCTAAACTTAACCCTAATGCCAACCCTACACATTACCCTAACCCGTACCCTAATCCTAACCCATACACTAACACTACATGTGCCCTAACAGGTACCCTGACCGTAACAGTTTTCCGTACACTCACCCGTACCCTAAATCATACCGTTTGCTATCCTTAACCCTAGACCTAAATGTAAACCTAACCCCATCCCTAAAACTTACCCTAACGCGTACCCAATCCTAACCAGTACACTAACACTAATCCGTGCCTTAACACTTACCCTGACCCTAACACTTTTCCATACCCACACCTGAACCCTAAACCTTACCATTCACTAACCCTAACCCTAGGTCTAAACCTAACCCTAAACCCAACCCCAACCCTACACCTAACCCTAACATGTACCCTAATCCTAATCCTTAAACTAACACTAACCTGTGCCCTAACACGAACCGTGACCCTAACGCGTTTCCATACGCTCCCCTGTACTGTAATGTTACCTATTCGCTAACCCTCACACTAGCCCTCAACCTAAACCTAACCCCAACCCTAAACCTTACCCTAACCCATACCCTAATCATAACCCATACACTAACACTAACTCGTGCCCTAACACCTACCCTAACCCTACAGCTACCCCTAACCCTAACACTAACACTAACACTAACCCTAAACTTTACCATTTGTTAACCATAACCCTAGCCCCAAACCTAAACCTAACTACAACCCTACTCCTTACCCTAACACGTACACTAATCTTAACCCCTACACTAACACTAACTCAATACCGCACACGTACTTTGACAATAAGACATTTCCGTATGCTCAGCTGTAACCTAAACCTTACCCGTTCACTAAACTTAACCCTACCCCTAACACTAACCATAACGCCAACCCTACCAATTACCCTAACCCGTACCCTAATCCTAACCTGTAAACCCACACTAACCCCAGCCCTAACACGTACCCTGACCCTAACACTTTTCCGTAACCTCACCTGTACCCTACACCTTACCGTTCGCTAACCCTAACCCTAGCCCTAAACCTAGACCAAACCCCAACCGTACACCTTACCCTAACCCGTATGCTAATCCTAAGCCATACACTGACACTGACACGTGTCCTAACACACACACTAACCCTAACACTTTTCTGTACCATCACCTGTACCCTAAACCGGACATTTCGCTAACCCTAACCCTAGCCATAAAGCTAACCCTAAGCCCAACCGTAAACCTTACCCAAACCGTACCCTAATCCTAACCAGTATACTAATACTAAGCCATGTCCTGACACGTTCCCTGAGCCTAACACTTTTCCATACCCTCACCTGTACCCTAAACCTTACCCATTCGCTAACCCTAACCCTAGCCCTAAACCTAGCCCTAACCTTAATCCCAACCCTACCCGTTACCCTAAACCGTACCCGAATCCTAACCCATAGACTAACATTAACCCATGCCCTAACACGTACCCTGACCCTAACACTTTTCTGTATCCTCTCCTATACCATAAATCTTACCGTTCGCTAACCCTAACCCTAGCCCTAAACATAACTCTAACACCAACCTCACAGTATACCCTAACCCGTACACTAAATTTAACCCGTACAAAAAACTAACCCATGCCCTCACATGTACTTTGACAGTAACACGTTTCCGTACGCTCCCGTGTACCGTAAACCTTACCCATTCGCTAACCCTAACCCTAGCCCTAACCCTAACCATAACACCAACCCTACCCATTTACCTAACCTGTACCCTAATCCTTACCCGTACACTAACATTAATACATGCCCTACGACGTACCCTGACCCTAATACTTTTCCATACCCACTGCTGTACCCTAAATCTTACCATTCGCTAACCCTAACCCTATGTCTAAACCTAACCCTAACCCCAACCCTACACCTAACCCTAGCACGTACCCTAATCCGAATCCGTACACTAACACTAACCTGTGCCCTAACATGAACCCTGACCCTAACTCGTTTCCATAAGCTCACCTGTACCCTAAATGTTACCTATTCGCTAACCCTAAACCCAACCCTACACCTAAACATAACCCCTACCCTACACCTTTCCCTAACCTATACCCTAATCCTAACCCGTACACTAACAATAACCTGTGGCCTAACACGTACCCTGAACCTAACACTTTTCCGTATCCTCTCCATTACCCTAAATCTTACCGTTCGCTAAACATAGCCCTTTCCCTAAACATAACGCTAACACCAACCTTAAACCATACCCTAACCCATACACTAATCTTACCCCGTACACCAAAATTAAGAAATGCCCTCACATGTACTTTGACACTAACACGTTTCCGTATCCTCCTGTGTACCGTAAACCTTACCTGTTCGCTAACACTAACCCTAGGTCTAAGCCTAACACTATCCACAACCCTACACAAAATCCTAACCCGTACCCTAATCCTAATCCGTACAATAACACTAACCTGTGCCCTAACACCAAGCCTGACCCTAACTCGTTTCCATATGCTTACCTGCACCCTGAATATTACCTATTCGCTAACCCTAACCCTAACCCTAAACCTAACCCTAACCCCAATCCTGCACCTTACCCTAATCCGTACTGTAATCCTAACCCGTACCCTAATACTAATCCGTGCCCTGACACATACATGGACCATAACACTTTTCTGTAACCTCACCTGTACCCTAAACCTTACATTTCGCCAACACTAACCCTAGCCCTAAAGCTAAATCTAACTCCAACCCTACACCTTACCCTAACACGTACACTAATCTTAACCCGTACACTAACACTGACCCATTGCCGCAAATGTATTTTGACCCTAAAACATTTCCGTACCCTCCCCTGTAACCTAAACCTTACCCGGTCGCTAACCCTAAACCTAGCTCTCAATCTAACCCTAACGCCAACCCTACATCTTACCCTTACCCATACCCTAATCCTAAACCATACACTAACACAAACCAGTGCCCTGAAACGTACCCCGACCCTAACACTTTTCCATGCCCTCACCTGCACGCTAAACCTTATCGTTAGGTAACCCTAACTGTAGACTTAAACGTAACCCTAACACCAACCCTACACCCTATTCTAACCCGTGACCTATATTTAACCCCTACACTAACACTAACCCATGCCCTCACACGTACATTGACACTAAAATGTCTCCATACACTCACATGTACCATAAGCCTTAACCGTTCACTAAATCTATCCCTAACCCTAACGCCAACCCTAACCATTACCCTAACCCATACCCTAATCCTAACCATGCATTAACACTAACAGGTTTCCTAACACATAACCTGACCCAAACGCTTTTCCGTACCCTCAAATGTACCCTAAAACTTACCCGTTCACTAACCCTAAGCCTAGCCCTAACCCTAACCCTAACCCTAACCCTAACCCTAACCCTAAAACTTACCCGTTAACTAACCGTAAGCCTAGCCCTAAACCTAAACCTAACCCCAACACCACACCTTACCCTAAACGGTACGCTAATCCTGACACGTACACTAATACTAACAAGTGTCCTAACACATACCCTGACTCTAAATGTTTTCCGTACCCTCACCTGTACCCTAAACCTTACTGCTTCACTAACCGTAAACCTAGCCCTAAACATAACGCTAACACCAACCCTACACCATACCCTAACCCGTACACTAATCTTGACCCGTACACCAAAATTATGCAATGCCATCACAGGTACTTTGACACTAACACGTTTCCGTACACTCATGTACCATAAAACTTACCTGTTCGCTAACTCTAACCCTAGCCCTAAACTTAACCCTAATGCCAACCCTACACATTACCCTAACCCGTACCCTAATCCTAACCCATACACTAACACTACATGTGCCCTAACAGGTACCCTGACCGTAACAGTTTTCCGTACACTCACCCGTACCCTAAACCATACCGTTTGCTATCCTTAACCCTAGACCTAAATGTAAACCTAACCCCATCCCTAAAACTTACCCTAACGCGTACCCAATCCTAACCAGTACACTAACACTAATCCGTGCCTTAACACTTACCCTGACCCTAACACTTTTCCATACCCACACCTGAACCCTAAACCTTACCATTCACTAACCCTAACCCTAGGTCTAAACCTAACCCTAAACCCAACCCCAACCCTACACCTAACCCTAACATGTACCCTAATCCTAATCCTTAAACTAACACTAACCTGTGCCCTAACACGAACCGTGACCCTAACGCGTTTCCATACGCTTCCCTGTACTGTAATGTTACCTATTCGCTAACCCTCACACTAGCCCTCAACCTAAACCTAACCCCAACCCTAAACCTTACCCTAACCCATACCCTAATCATAACCCATACACTAACACTAACTCGTGCCCTAACACCTACCCTAACCCTACAGCTACCCCTAACCCTAACACTAACGCTAACACTAACCCTAAACTTTACCATTTGTTAACCATAACCCTAGCCCCAAACCTAAACCTAACTACAACCCTACTCCTTACCCTAACACGTACACTAATCTTAACCCCTACACTAACACTAACTCAATACCGCACACGTACTTTGACAATAAGACATTTCCGTATGCTCAGCTGTAACCTAAACCTTACCCGTTCACTAAACTTAACCCTACCCCTAACACTAACCATAACGCCAACCCTACCAATTACCCTAACCCGTACCCTAATCCTAACCTGTAAACCCACACTAACCCCAGCCCTAACACGTACCCTGAGCCTAACACTTTTCCGTAACCTCACCTGTACCCTACACCTTACCGTTCGCTAACCCTAACCCTAGCCCTAAACCTAGACCAAACCCCAACCGTACACCTTACCCTAACCCGTATGCTAATCCTAAGCCATACACTGACACTGACACGTGTCCTAACACACACACTAACCCTAACACTTTTCTGTACCATCACCTGTACCCTAAACCGGACATTTCGCTAACCCTAACCCTAGCCATAAAGCTAACCCTAAGCCCAACCGTAAACCTTACCCAAACCGTACCCTAATCCTAACCAGTATACTAATACTAAGCCATGTCCTGACACGTTCCCTGAGCCTAACACTTTTCCATACCCTCACCTGTACCCTAAACCTTACCCATTCGCTAACCCTAACCCTAGCCCTAAACCTAGCCCTAACCTTAATCCCAACCCTACCCGTTACCCTAAACCGTACCCGAATCCTAACCCATAGACTAACATTAACCCATGCCCTAACACGTACCCTGACCCTAACACTTTTCTGTATCCTCTCCTATACCATAAATCTTACCGTTCGCTAACCCTAACCCTAGCCCTAAACATAACTCTAACACCAACCTCACAGTATACCCTAACCCGTACACTAAATTTAACCCGTACAAAAAACTAACCCATGCCCTCACATGTACTTTGACAGTAACACGTTTCCGTACGCTCCCGTGTACCGTAAACCTTACCCATTCGCTAACCCTAACCCTAGCCCTAACCCTAACCATAACACCAGCCCTACCCATTTACCTAACCTGTACCCTAATCCTTACCCGTACACTAACATTAATACATGCCCTACGACGTACCCTGACCCTAATACTTTTCCATACCCACTGCTGTACCCTAAATCTTACCATTCGCTAACCCTAACCCTATGTCTAAACCTAACCCTAACCCCAACCCTACACCTAACCCTAGCACGTACCCTAATCCGAATCCGTACACTAACACTAACCTGTGCCCTAACATGAACCCTGACCCTAACTCGTTTCCATAAGCTCACCTGTACCCTAAATGTTACCTATTCGCTAACCCTAAACCCAACCCTACACCTAAACATAACCCCTACCCTACACCTTTCCCTAACCTATACCCTAATCCTAACCCGTACACTAACAATAACCTGTGGCCTAACACGTACCCTGAACCTAACACTTTTCCGTATCCTCTCCATTACCCTAAATCTTACCGTTCGCTAAACATAGCCCTTTCCCTAAACATAACGCTAACACCAACCTTAAACCATACCCTAACCCATACACTAATCTTACCCCGTACACCAAAATTAAGAAATGCCCTCACATGTACTTTGACACTAACACGTTTCCGTATCCTCCTGTGTACCGTAAACCTTACCTGTTCGCTAACAGTAACCCTAGGTCTAAGCCTAACACTATCCACAACCCTACACAAAATCCTAACCCGTACCCTAATCCTAATCCGTACAATAACACTAACCTGTGCCCTAACACCAAGCCTGACCCTAACACGTTTCAATATGCTTACCTGCACCCTGAATATTACCTATTCGCTAACCCTAACCCTAACCCTAAACCTAACCCTAACCCCAATCCTACACCTTACCCTAATCCGTACTGTAATCCTAACCCGTACCCTAATACTAATCCGTGCCCTGACACATACATGGACCATAACACTTTTCTGTAACCTCACCTGTACCCTAAACCTTACATTTCGCCAACACTAACCCTAGCCCTAAAGCTAAATCTAACTCCAACCCTACACCTTACCCTAACACGTACACTAATCTTAACCCGTACACTAACACTGACCCATTGCCGCAAATGTATTTTGACCCTAAAACATTTCCGTACCCTCCCCTGTAACCTAAACCTTACCCGGTCGCTAACCCTAAACCTAGCTCTCAATCTAACCCTAACGCCAACCCTACATCTTACCCTAACCCATACCCTAATCCTAAACCATACACTAACACAAACCAGTGCCCTGAAACGTACCCCGACCCTAACACTTTTCCATGCCCTCACCTGCACGCTAAACCTTATCGTTAGGTAACCCTAACTGTAGACTTAAACGTAACCCTAACACCAACCCTACACCCTATTCTAACCCGTGACCTATATTTAACCCCTACACTAACACTAACCCATGCCCTCACACGTACTTTGACACTAAAATGTCTCCATACACTCACATGTACCATAAGCCTTAACCGTTCACTAAACCTATCCCTAACCCTAACGCCAACCCTAACCATTACCCTAACCCATACCCTAATCCTAACCATGCATTAACACTAACAGGTTTCCTAACACATAACCTGACCCAAACGCTTTTCCGTACCCTCAAATGTACCCTAAAACTTACCCGTTCACTAACCCTAAGACTAGCCCTAACCCTTACCCTAACCCTAACCCTAACCCTAACCCTAAAACTTACCCGTTAACTAACCGTAAGCCTAGCCCTAAACCTAAACCTAACCCCAACACCACACCTTACCCTAAACGGTACGCTAATCCTGACACGTACACTAATACTAACAAGTGTCCTAACACATACCCTGACTCTAAATGTTTTCCGTACCCTCACCTGTACCCTAAACCTTACTGCTTCACTAACCGTAAACCTAGCCCTAAACATAACGCTAACACCAACCCTACACCATACCCTAACCCGTACACTAATCTTGACCCGTACACCAAAATTATGCAATGCCATCACAGGTACTTTGACACTAACACGTTTCCGTACACTCATGTACCATAAAACTTACCTGTTCGCTAACTCTAACCCTAGCCCTAAACTTAACCCTAATGCCAACCCTACACATTACCCTAACCCGTACCCTAATCCTAACCCATACACTAACACTACATGTGCCCTAACAGGTACCCTGACCGTAACAGTTTTCCGTACACTCACCCGTACCCTAAACCATACCGTTTGCTATCCTTAACCCTAGACCTAAATGTAAACCTAACCCCATCCCTAAAACTTACCCTAACGCGTACCCAATCCTAACCAGTACACTAACACTAATCCGTGCCTTAACACTTACCCTGACCCTAACACTTTTCCATACCCACACCTGAACCCTAAACCTTACCATTCACTAACCCTAACCCTAGGTCTAAACCTAACCCTAAACCCAACCCCAACCCTACACCTAACCCTAACATGTACCCTAATCCTAATCCTTAAACTAACACTAACCTGTGCCCTAACACGAACCGTGACCCTAACGCATTTCCATACGCTCCCCTGTACTGTAATGTTACCTATTCGCTAAACCTCACACTAGCCCTCAACCTAAACCTAACCCCAACCCTAAACCTTACCCTAACCCATACCCTAATCATAACCCATACACTAACACTAACTCGTGCCCTAACACCTACCCTAACCCTACAGCTACCCCTAACCCTAACACTAACGCTAACACTAACCCTAAACTTTACCATTTGTTAACCATAACCCTAGCCCCAAACCTAAACCTAACTACAACCCTACTCCTTACCCTAACACGTACACTAATCTTAACCCCTACACTAACACTAACTCAATACCGCACACGTACTTTGACAATAAGACATTTCCGTATGCTCAGCTGTAACCTAAACCTTACCCGTTCACTAAACTTAACCCTACCCCTAACACTAACCATAACGCCAACCCTACCAATTACCCTAACCCGTACCCTAAACCTAACCTGTAAACCCACACTAACCCCAGCCCTAACACGTACCTTGACCCTAACACTTTTTCGTAACCTCACCTGTACCCTACACCTTACCGTTCGCTACCCCTAACCCTAGCCCTAAACCTAGACCAAACCCCAACCGTACACCTTACCCTAACCCGTATGCTAATCCTAAGCCATACACTGACACTGACACGTGTCCTAACACACACACTAACCCTAACACTTTTCTGTACCATCACCTGTACCCTAAACCTGACATTTCGCTAACCCTAACCCTAGCCATAAAGCTAACCCTAACCCCAACCGTAAACCTTACCCAAACCGTACCCTAATCCTAACCAGTATACTAATACTAAGCCATGTCCTGACACGTTCCCTGAGCCTAACACTTTTCCATACCCTCACCTGTACCCTAAACCTTACCCATTCACTAACCCTAACCCTAGCCCTAGCCCTAGCCCTAACCTTAATCCCAACCCTACCCGTTACCCTAAACCGTACCCTAATCCTAACCCATACACTAACATTAACCCATGCCCTAACACGTACCCTAACCCTAACACTTTTCCGTATCCTCTCCTATACCCTAAATCTTACCATTCGCTAACCCTAACCCTAGCCCTAAACATAACTCTAACACCAACCTCACAGTATACCCTAACCCGTACACTAAATTTAACCCGTACAAAAAACTAACCCATGCCCTCACATGTACTTTGACAGTAACACGTTTCCATATGCTCCCGTGTACCGTAAACCTTACCCATTCGCTAACCCTAACCCTAGCCCTAACCCTAACCATAACACCAGCCCTACCCATTTACCTAAACTGTACCATAATCCTTACCCGTACACTAACATTAATCCATGCCCTAAGACGTACCCTGACCCTAATACTTTTCCATACCCACTGCTGTACCCTAAATCTTACCATTCGCTAACCCTAATCCTATGTCTAAACCTAACCCTAACCCCAACCCTACACCTAACCCTAGCACGTACCCTAATCCGAATCCGTACACTAACACTAACCTGTGCCCTAACATGAACCCTGACCCTAACTCGTTTCCATAAGCTCACCTGTACCCTAAATGTTACCTATGCTCTAACCCTAAACCCAACCCTACACCTAAACATAACCCCTACCCTACACCTTTCCCTAACCTATACCCTAATCCTAACCCATACACTAACAATAACCTGTGGCCTAACACGTACCCTGAACCTAACACTTTTCCGTATCCTCTCCATTACCCTAAATCTTACCGTTCGCTAAATATAGCCCTTTCCCTAAACATAACGCTAACACCAACCTTAAACCATACCCTAAACCATACACTAATGTTACCCCGTACACCAAAATTAAGAAATGTCCTCACATGTACTTTGACACTAACACGTTTCCGTATCCTCCTGTGTACCGTAAACCTTACCTGTTCGCTAACAGTAACCCTAGGTCTAAGCCTAACACTATCCACAACCCTACACAAAATCCTAACCCGTACCCTAATCCTAATCCGTACAATAACACTAACCTGTGCCCTAACACCAAGCCTGACCCTAACTCGTTTCCATATGCTTACCTGCACCCTGAATATTACCTATTCGCTAACCCTAACCCTAACCCTAAACCTAACCCTAACCCCAATCCTGCACCTCACCCTAATCCGTACTGTAATCCTAACCGGTACCCTAATACTAATCCGTGCCCTGACACATACATGGACCATAACACTTTTCTGTAACCTCACCTGTACCCTAAACCTTACATTTCGCCAACACTAACCCTAGCCCTAAAGCTAAATCTAACTCCAACCCTACACCTTACCCTAACACGTACACTAATCTTAACCCGTACACTAACACTGACCCATTGTCGCAAAAGTATTTTGACCCTAAAACATTTCCGTACCCTCCCCTGTAACCTAAACCTTACCCGGTCGCTAACCCTAAACCTAGCTCTAAATCTAACCCTAACGCCAACCCTACATCTTACCCTAACCCATACCCTAATCCTAAACCATACACTAACACAAACCAGTGCCCTGAAATGTACCCCGACCCTAACACTTTTCCATGCCCTCACCTGCACGCTAAACCTAATCGTTAGGTAACCCTAACTGTAGACTTAAACGTAACCCTAACACCAACCCTACACCCTATTCTAACCCGTGACCTATATTTAACCCCTACACTAACACTAACCCATGCCCTCACACGTACTTTGACACTAAAATGTCTCCATACACTCACATGTACCATAAGCCTTAACCGTTCACTAAACCTATCCCTAACCCTAACGCCAACCCTAACCATTACCCTAACCCATACCCTAATCCTAACCATGCATTAACACTAACAGGTTTCCTAACACATAACCTGACCCAAACGCTTTTCCGTACCCTCAAATGTACCCTAAAACTTACCCGTTCACTAACCCTAAGCCTAGCCCTAACCCTAACCCTAACCCTAACCCTAACCCTAACCCTAACCCTAAAACTTACCCGTTAACTAACCGTAAGCCTAGCCCTAAACCTAAAGCTAACCCCAACACCACACCTTACCCTAAACGGTACGCTAATCCAGACATGTACACTAACACTAACAAGTGTCCTAACACATACCCTGACTCTAAATGTTTTCCGTACCCTCACCTGTACCCTAAACCTTACTGCTTCACTAACCGTAAACCTAGCCCTAAACATAACGCTAACACCAACCCTACACCATACCCTAACCCGTACACTAATCTTGACCCGTACACCAAAATTATGCAATGCCATCACAGGTACTTTGACACTAACACGTTTCCGTACACTCATGTACCATAAAACTTACCTGTTCGCTAACTCTAACCCTAGCCCTAAACTTAACCCTAACGCCAACCCTACACATTACCCTAACCCGTACCCTAATCCTAACCCATACACTAACACTACATGTGCCCTAACAGGTACCCTGACCGTAACAGTTTTCCGTACACTCACCCGTACCCTAAACCATACCGTTTGCTATCCTTAACCCTACAACTAAACGTAAACCTAACCCCATCCCTAAAACTTCCCCTAACGCGTACCCAGTCCTAACCAGTACACTAACACTAATCTGTGCCTTAACACTTACCCTGAACCTAACACTTTTCCATACCCACACCTGAACCCTAAACCTTACCATTCACTAACCCTAACCCTAGGTCTAAACCTAACCCTAAACCCAACCCCAACCCTACACCTAACCCTAACATGTACCCTAATCCTAATCCTTAAACTAACACTAACCTGTGCCCTAACACGAACCGTGACCCTAACGCGTTTCCATACACTCCCCTGTACTCTAATGTTACCTATTCGCTAACCCTCACACTAGCCCTAAACCTAAACCTAACCCCAACCCTAAACCTTACCCTAACCCATACCCTAATCATAACCCATACACTAACACTAACTCGTGCCCTAACACCTACCCTAACCCTACACCTACCCCTAACCCTAACACTAACGCTAACACTAACCCTAAACTTTACCATTTGTTAACCATAACCCTAGCCCCAAACCTAAACCTAACTACAACCCTACTCCTTACCCTAACACGTACACTAATCTTAACCCCTACACTAACACTAACTCAATACCGCACACGTACTTTGACAATAAGACATTTCCGTATGCTCAGCTGTAACCTAAACCTTACCCGTTCACTAAACTTAACCCTACCCCTAACACTAACCATAACGCCAACCCTACCAATTACCCTAACCCGTACCCTAATCCTAACCTGTAAACCCACACTAACCCCAGCCCTAACACGTACCCTGACCCTAACACTTTTCCGTAACCTCACCTGTACCCTACAGCTTACCGTTCGCTAACCCTAACCCTAGCCCTAAACCTAGACCAAAACCCAACCGTACACCTTACCCTAACCCGTATGCTAATCCTAAGCCATACACTGACACTGACACGTGTCCTAACACACACACTAACCCTAACACTTTTCTGTACCATCACCTGTACCCTAAACCGGACATTTCGCTAACCCTAACCCTAGCCATAAAGCTAACCCTAAGCCCAACCGTAAACCTTACCCAAACCGTACCCTAATCCTAACCAGTATACTAATACTAAGCCATGTCCTGACACGTTCCCTGAGCCTAACACTTTTCCATACCCTCACCTGTACCCTAAACCTTACCCATTCACTAACCCTAACCCTAGCCCTAAACCTAGCCCTAACCTTAATCCCAACCCTACCCGTTACCCTAAACCGTACCCGAATCCTAACCCATACACTAACATTAACCCATGCCCTAACACGTACCCTGACCCTAACACTTTTCTGTATCCTCTCCTATACCATAAATCTTACCGTTCGCTAACCCTAACCCTAGCCCTAAACATAACTCTAACACCAACCTCACAGTATACCCTAACCCGTACACTAAATTTAACCCGTACAAAAAACTAACCCATGCCCTCACATGTACTTTGACAGTAACACGTTTCCGTACGCTCCCGTGTACCGTAAACCTTACCCATTCGCTAACCCTAACCCTAGCCCTAACCCTAACCATAACACCAGCCCTACCCATTTACCTAACCTGTACCCTAATCCTTACCCGTACACTAACATTAATACATGCCCTACGACGTACCCTGACCCTAATACTTTTCCATACCCACTGCTGTACCCTAAATCTTACCATTCGCTAACCCTAACCCTATGTCTAAACCTAACCCTAACCCCAACCCTACACCTAACCCTAGCACGTACCCTAATCCGAATCCGTACACTAACACTAACCTGTGCCCTAACATGAACCCTGACCCTAACTCGTTTCCATAAGCTCACCTGTACCCTAAATGTTACCTATTCGCTAACCCTAAACCCAACCCTACACCTAAACATAACCCCTACCCTACACCTTTCCCTAACCTATACCCTAATCCTAACCCGTACACTAACAATAACCTGTGGCCTAACACGTACCCTGAACCTAACACTTTTCCGTATCCTCTCCATTACCCTAAATCTTACCGTTCGCTAAACATAGCCCTTTCCCTAAACATAACGCTAACACCAACCTTAAACCATACCCTAAACCATACACTAATCTTACCCCGTACACCAAAATTAAGAAATGCCCTCACATGTACTTTGACACTAACACGTTTCCGTATCCTCCTGTGTACCGTAAACCTTACCTGTTCGCTAACAGTAACCCTAGGTCTAAGCCTAACACTATCCACAACCCTACACAAAATCCTAACCCGTACCCTAATCCTAATCCGTACAATAACACTAACCTGTGCCCTAACACCAAGCCTGACCCTAACTCGTTTCAATATGCTTACCTGCACCCTGAATATTAACTATTCGCTAACCCTAACCCTAACCCTAAACCTAACCCTAACCCCAATCCTGCACCTTACCCTAATCCGTACTGTAATCCTAACCCGTACCCTAATACTAATCCGTGCCCTGACACATACATGGACCATAACACTTTTCTGTAACCTCACCTGTACCCTAAACCTTACATTTCGCCAACACTAACCCTAGCCCTAAAGCTAAATCTAACTCCAACCCTACACCTTACCCTAACACGTACACTAATCTTAACCCGTACACTAACACTGACCCATTGCCGCAAATGTATTTTGACCCTAAAACATTTCCGTACCCTCCCCTGTAACCTAAACCTTACCCGGTCGCTAACCCTAAACCTAGCTCTCAATCTAACCCTAACGCCAACCCTACATCTTACCCTAACCCATACCCTAATCCTAAACCATACACTAACACAAACCAGTGCCCTGAAACGTACCCCGACCCTAACACTTTTCCATGCCCTCACCTGCACGCTAAACCTTATCGTTAGGTAACCCTAACTGTAGACTTAAACGTAACCCTAACACCAACCCTACACCCTATTCTAACCCGTGACCTATATTTAACCCCTACACTAACACTAACCCATGCCCTCACACGTACTTTGACACTAAAATGTCTCCATACACTCACATGTACCATAAGCCTTAACCGTTCACTAAACCTATCCCTAACCCTAACGCCAACCCTAACCATTACCCTAACCCATACCCTAATCCTAACCATGCATTAACACTAACAGGTTTCCTAACACATAACCTGACCCAAACGCTTTTCCGTACCCTCAAATGTACCCTAAAACTTACCCGTTCACTAACCCTAAGACTAGCCCTAACCCTTACCCTAACCCTAACCCTAACCCTAACCCTAAAACTTACCCGTTAACTAACCGTAAGCCTAGCCCTAAACCTAAACCTAACCCCAACACCACACCTTACCCTAAACGGTACGCTAATCCTGACACGTACACTAATACTAACAAGTGTCCTAACACATACCCTGACTCTAAATGTTTTCCGTACCCTCACCTGTACCCTAAACCTTACTGCTTCACTAACCGTAAACCTAGCCCTAAACATAACGCTAACACCAACCCTACACCATACCCTAACCCGTACACTAATCTTGACCCGTACACCAAAATTATGCAATGCCATCACAGGTACTTTGACACTAACACGTTTCCGTACACTCATGTACCATAAAACTTACCTGTTCGCTAACTCTAACCCTAGCCCTAAACTTAACCCTAATGCCAACCCTACACATTACCCTAACCCGTACCCTAATCCTAACCCATACACTAACACTACATGTGCCCTAACAGGTACCCTGACCGTAACAGTTTTCCGTACACTCACCCGTACCCTAAACCATACCGTTTGCTATCCTTAACCCTAGACCTAAATGTAAACCTAACCCCATCCCTAAAACTTACCCTAACGCGTACCCAATCCTAACCAGTACACTAACACTAATCCGTGCCTTAACACTTACCCTGACCCTAACACTTTTCCATACCCACACCTGAACCCTAAACCTTACCATTCACTAACCCTAACCCTAGGTCTAAACCTAACCCTAAACCCAACCCCAACCCTACACCTAACCCTAACATGTACCCTAATCCTAATCCTTAAACTAACACTAACCTGTGCCCTAACACGAACCGTGACCCTAACGCATTTCCATACGCTCCCCTGTACTGTAATGTTACCTATTCGCTAAACCTCACACTAGCCCTCAACCTAAACCTAACCCCAACCCTAAACCTTACCCTAACCCATACCCTAATCATAACCCATACACTAACACTAACTCGTGCCCTAACACCTACCCTAACCCTACAGCTACCCCTAACCCTAACACTAACGCTAACACTAACCCTAAACTTTACCATTTGTTAACCATAACCCTAGCCCCAAACCTAAACCTAACTACAACCCTACTCCTTACCCTGACACGTACACTAATCTTAACCCCTACACTAACACTAACTCAATACCGCACACGTACTTTGACAATAAGACATTTCCGTATGCTCAGCTGTAACCTAAACCTTACCCGTTCACTAAACTTAACCCTACCCCTAACACTAACCATAACGCCAACCCTACCAATTACCCTAACCCGTACCCTAAACCTAACCTGTAAACCCACACTAACCCCAGCCCTAACACGTACCTTGACCCTAACACTTTTTCGTAACCTCACCTGTACCCTACACCTTACCGTTCGCTACCCCTAACCCTAGCCCTAAACCTAGACCAAACCCCAACCGTACACCTTACCCTAACCCGTATGCTAATCCTAAGCCATACACTGACACTGACACGTGTCCTAACACACACACTAACCCTAACACTTTTCTGTACCATCACCTGTACCCTAAACCTGACATTTCGCTAACCCTAACCCTAGCCATAAAGCTAACCCTAACCCCAACCGTAAACCTTACCCAAACCGTACCCTAATCCTAACCAGTATACTAATACTAAGCCATGTCCTGACACGTTCCCTGAGCCTAACACTTTTCCATACCCTCACCTGTACCCTAAACCTTACCCATTCACTAACCCTAACCCTAGCCCTAGCCCTAGCCCTAACCTTAATCCCAACCCTACCCGTTACCCTAAACCGTACCCTAATCCTAACCCATACACTAACATTAACCCATGCCCTAACACGTACCCTAACCCTAACACTTTTCCGTATCCTCTCCTATACCCTAAATCTTACCATTCGCTAACCCTAACCCTAGCCCTAAACATAACTCTAACACCAACCTCACAGTATACCCTAACCCGTACACTAAATTTAACCCGTACAAAAAACTAACCCATGCCCTCACATGTACTTTGACAGTAACACGTTTCCATATGCTCCCGTGTACCGTAAACCTTACCCATTCGCTAACCCTAACCCTAGCCCTAACCCTAACCATAACACCAGCCCTACCCATTTACCTAAACTGTACCATAATCCTTACCCGTACACTAACATTAATCCATGCCCTAAGACGTACCCTGACCCTAATACTTTTCCATACCCACTGCTGTACCCTAAATCTTACCATTCGCTAACCCTAACCCTATGTCTAAACCTAACCCTAACCCCAACCCTACACCTAACCCTAGCACGTACCCTAATCCGAATCCGTACACTAACACTAACCTGTGCCCTAACATGAACCCTGACCCTAACTCGTTTCCATAAGCTCACCTGTACCCTAAATGTTACCTATGCTCTAACCCTAAACCCAACCCTACACCTAAACATAACCCCTACCCTACACCTTTCCCTAACCTATACCCTAATCCTAACCCATACACTAACAATAACCTGTGGCCTAACACGTACCCTGAACCTAACACTTTTCCTTATCCTCTCCATTACCCTAAATCTTACCGTTCACTAAACATAGCCCTTTCCCTAAACATAACGCTAACACCAACCTTAAACCATACCCTAAACCATACACTAATGTTACCCCGTACACCAAAATTAAGAAATGCCCTCACATGTACTTTGACACTAACACGTTTCCGTATCCTCCTGTGTACCGTAAACCTTACCTGTTCGCTAACAGTAACCCTAGGTCTAAGCCTAACACTATCCACAACCCTACACAAAATCCTAACCCGTACCCTAATCCTAATCCGTACAATAACACTAACCTGTGCCCTAACACCAAGCCTGACCCTAACTCGTTTCCATATGCTTACCTGCACCCTGAATATTACCTATTCGCTAACCCTAACCCTAACCCTAAACCTAACCCTAACCCCAATCCTGCACCTCACCCTAATCCGTACTGTAATCCTAACCGGTACCCTAATACTAATCCGTGCCCTGACACATACATGGACCATAACACTTTTCTGTAACCTCACCTGTACCCTAAACCTTACATTTCGCCAACACTAACCCTAGCCCTAAAGCTAAATCTAACTCCAACCCTACACCTTACCCTAACACGTACACTAATCTTAACCCGTACACTAACACTGACCCATTGCCGCAAAAGTATTTTGACCCTAAAACATTTCCGTACCCTCCCCTGTAACCTAAACCTTACCCGGTCGCTAACCCTAAACCTAGCTCTAAATCTAACCCTAACGCCAACCCTACATCTTACCCTAACCCATACCCTAATCCTAAACCATACACTAACACAAACCAGTGCCCTGAAATGTACCCCGACCCTAACACTTTTCCATGCCCTCACCTGCACGCTAAACCTAATCGTTAGGTAACCCTAACTGTAGACTTAAACGTAACCCTAACACCAACCCTACACCCTATTCTAACCCGTGACCTATATTTAACCCCTACACTAACACTAACCCATGCCCTCACACGTACTTTGACACTAAAATGTCTCCATACACTCACATGTACCATAAGCCTTAACCGTTCACTAAACCTATCCCTAACCCTAACGCCAACGCTAACCATTACCCTAACCCATACCCTAATCCTAACCATGCATTAACACTAACAGGTTTCCTAACACATAACCTGACCCAAACGCTTTTCCGTACCCTCAAATGTACCCTAAAACTTACCCGTTCACTAACCCTAATCCTAGCCCTAACCCTAACCCTAACCCTAACCCTAACCCTAACCTTAAAACTTACCCGTTAACTAACCGTAAGCCTAGCCCTAAACCTAAACCTAACCCCAACACCACACCTTACCCTAAACGGTACGCTAATCCTGACACGTACACTAATACTAACAAGTGTCCTAACACATACCCTGACTCTAAATGTTTTCCGTACCCTCACCTGTACCCTAAACCTTACTGCTTCACTAACCGTAAACCTAGCCCTAAACATAACGCTAACACCAACCCTACACCATACCCTAACCCGTACACTAATCTTGACCCGTACACCAAAATTATGCAATGCCATCACAGGTACTTTGACACTAACACGTTTCCGTACACTCATGTACCATAAAACTTACCTGTTCGCTAACTCTAACCCTAGCCCTAAACTTAACCCTAACGCCAACCCTACACATTACCCTAACCCGTACCCTAATCCTAACCCATACACTAACACTACATGTGCCCTAACAGGTACCCTGACCGTAACAGTTTTCCGTACACTCACCCGTACCCTAAACCATACCGTTTGCTATCCTTAACCCTAGACCTAAACGTAAACCTAACCCCATCCCTAAAACTTACCCTAACGCGTACCCAATCCTAACCAGTACACTAACACTAATCCGTGCCTTAACACTTACCCTGAGCCTAACACTTTTCCATACCCACACCAGAACCCTAAACCTTACCATTCACTAACCCTAACCCTAGGTCTAAACCTAACCCTAAACCCAACCCCAACCCTACACCTAACCCTAACATGTACCCTAATCCTGATCCTTAAACTAACACTAACCTGTGCCCTAACACGAACCGTGACCCTAACGCGTTTCCATACACTCCCCTGTACTGTAATGTTACCTATTCGCTAACCCTCACACTAGCCCTCAACCTAAACCTAACCCCAACCCTAAACCTTACCCTAACCCATACCCTAATCATAACCCATACACTAACACTAACTCGTGCCCTAACACCTACCCTAACCCTACACCTACCCCTAACCCTAACACTAACGCTAACACTAACCCTAAACTTTACCATTTGTTAACCATAACCCTAGCCCCAAACCTAAACCTAACTACAACCCTACTCCTTACCCTAACACGTACACTAATCTTAACCCCTACACTAACACTAACTCAATACCGCACACGTACTTTGACAATAAGACATTTCCGTATGCTCAGCTGTAACCTAAACCTTACCCGTTCACTAAACTTAACCCTACCCCTAACACTAACCATAACGCCAACCATACCAATTACCCTAACCCGTACCCTAAACCTAACCTGTAAACCCACACTAACCCCAGCCCTAACACGTACCTTGACCCTAACACTTTTCCGTAACCTCACCTGTACCCTACACCTTACCGTTCGCTAACCCTAACCCTAGCCCTAAACCTAGACCAAACCCCAACCGTACACCTTACCCTAACCCGTATGCTAATCCTAAGCCATACACTGACACTGACACGTGTCCTAACACACACACTAACCCTAACACTTTTCTGTACCATCACCTGTACCCTAAACCTGACATTTCGCTAACCCTAACCCTAGCCATAAAGCTAACCCTAACCCCAACCGTAAACCTTACCCAAACCGTACCCTAATCCTAACCAGTATACTAATACTAAGCCATGTCCTGACACGTTCCCTGAGCCTAACACTTTTCCATACCCTCACCTGTACCCTAAACCTTACCCATTCGCTAACCCTAACCCTAGCCCTAGCCCTAGCCCTAACCTTAATCCCAACCCTACCCGTTACCCTAAACCGTACCCTAATCCTAACCCATACACTAACATTAACCCATGCCCTAACACGTACCCTGACCCTAACACTTTTCCGTATCCTCTCCTATACCCTAAATCTTACCGTTCGCTAACCCTAACCCTAGCCCTAAACATAACTCTAACACCAACCTCACAGTATACCCTAACCCGTACACTAAATTTAACCCGTACAAAAAACTAACCCATGCCCTCACATGTACTTTGACAGTAACACGTTTCCATATGCTCCCGTGTACCGTAAACCTTACCCATTCGCTAACCCTAACCCTAGCCCTAACCCTAACCATAACACCAGCCCTACCCATTTACCTAACCTGTACCCTAATCCTTACCCGTACACTAACATTAATCCATGCCCTAAGACGTACCCTGACCATAATACTTTTCCATACCCACTGCTGTACCATAAATCTTACCATTCGCTAACCCTAACCCTATGTCTAAACCTAACCCTAACCCCAACCCTACACCTAACCCTAGCACGTACCCTAATCCGAATCCGTACACTAACACTAACCTGTGCCCTAACATGAACCCTGACCCTAACTCGTTTCCATAAGCTCACCTGTACCCTAAATGTTACCTATTCGCTAACCCTAAACCCAACCCTACACCTAAACATAACCCCTACCCTACACCTTTCCCTAACCTATACCCTAATCCTAACCCATACACTAACAATAACCTGTGGCCTAACACGTACCCTGAACCTAACACTTTTCCGTATCCTCTCCATTACCCTAAATCTTACCGTTCGCTAAACATAGCCCTTTCCCTAAACATAACGCTAACACCAACCTTAAACCATACCCTAACCCATACACTAATCTTACCCCGTACACCAAAATTAAGAAATGCCCTCACATGTACTTTGACACTAACACGTTTCCGTATCCTCCTGTGTACCGTAAACCTTACCTGTTCGCTAACAGTAACCCTAGGTCTAAGCCTAACACTATCCACAACCCTACACAAAATCCTAACCCGTACCCTAATCCTAATCCGTACAATAACACTAACCTGTGCCCTAACACCAAGCCTGACCCTAACTCGTTTCCATATGCTTACCTGCACCCTGAATATTACCTATTCGCTAACCCTAACCCTAACCCTAAACCTAACCCTAACCCCAATCCTGCACCTTACCCTAATCCGTACTGTAATCCTAACCCGTACCCTAATACTAATCCGTGCCCTGACACATACATGGACCATAACACTTTTCTGTAACCTCACCTGTACCCTAAACCTTACATTTCGCCAACACTAACCCTAGCCCTAAAGCTAAAACTAACTCCAACCCTACACCTTACCCTAACACGTACACTAATCTTAACCCGTACACTAACACTGACCCATTGCCGCAAAAGTATTTTGACCCTAAAACATTTCCGTACCCTCCCCTGTAACCTAAACCTTACCCGGTCGCTAACCCTAAACCTAGCTCTAAATCTAACCCTAACGCCAACCCTACATCTTACCCTAACCCATACCCTAATCCTAAACCATACACTAACACAAACCAGTGCCCTGAAACGTACCCTGACCCTAACACTTTTCCATGCCCTCACCTGCACGCTAAACCTAATCGTTAGGTAACCCTAACTGTAGACTTAAACGTAACCCTAACACCAACCCTACACCCTATTCTAACCCGTGACCTATATTTAACCCCTACACTAACACTAACCCATGCCCTCACACGTACTTTGACACTAAAATGTCTCCGTACACTCACATGTACCATAAGCCTTAACCGTTCACTAAACCTATCCCTAACCCTAACGCCAACCCTAACCATTACCCTAACCCATACCCTAATCCTAACCATGCATTAACACTAACAGGTTTCCTAACACATAACCTGACCCAAACGCTTTTCCGTACCCTCAAATGTACCCTAAAACTTACCCGTTCACTAACCCTAAGCCTAGCCCTAACCCTAACCCTAACCCTAACCCTAACCCTAAAACTTACCCGTTAACTAACCGTAAGCCTAGCCCTAAACCTAAACCTAACCCCAACACCACACCTTACCCTAAACGGTACGCTAATCCAGACATGTACACTAACACTAACAAGTGTCCTAAAACATACCCTGACTCTAAATGTTTTCCGTACCCTCACCTGTACCCTAAACCTTACTGCTTCACTAACCGTAAACCTAGCCCTAAACATAACGCTAACACCAACCCTACACCATACCCTAACCCGTACACTAATCTTGACCCGTACACCAAAATTATGCAATGCCATCACAGGTACTTTGACACTAACACGTTTCCGTACACTCATGTACCATAAAACTTACCTGTTCGCTAACTCTAACCCTAGCCCTAAACTTAACCCTAACGCCAACCCTACACATTACCCTAACCCGTACCCTAATCCTAACCCATACACTAACACTACATGTGCCCTAACAGGTACCCTGACCGTAACAGTTTTCCGTACACTCACCCGTACCCTAAACCATACCGTTTGCTATCCTTAACCCTAGACCTAAACGTAAACCTAACCCCATCCCTAAAACTTACCCTAACGCGTACCCAATCCTAACCAGTACACTAACACTAATCCGTGCCTTAACACTTACCCTGAACCTAACACTTTTCCATACCCACACCTGAACCCTAAACCTTACCATTCACTAACCCTAACCCTAGGTCTAAACCTAACCCTAAACCCAACCCCAACCCTACACCTAACCCTAACATGTACCCTAATCCTAATCCTTAAACTAACACTAACCTGTGCCCTAACACGAACCGTGACCCTAACGCGTTTCCATACGCTCCCTTGTACTCTAATGTTACCTATTCGCTAACCCTCACACTAGCCCTAAACCTAAACCTAACCCCAACCCTAAACCTTACCCTAACCCATACCCTAATCATAACCCATACACTAACACTAACTCGTGCCCTAACACCTACCCTAACCCTACAGCTACCCCTAACCCTAACACTAACGCTAACACTAACCCTAAACTTTACCATTTGTTAACCATAACCCTAGCCCCAAACCTAAACCTAACTACAACCCTACTCCTTACCCTAACACGTACACTAATCTTAACCCCTACACTAACACTAACTCAATACCGAACACGTACTTTGACAATAAGACATTTCCGTATGCTCAGCTGTAACCTAAACCTTACCCGTTCACTAAACTTAACCCTACCCCTAACACTAACCATAACGCCAACCCTACCAATTACCCTAACCCGTACCCTAATCCTAACCTGTAAACCCACACTAACCCCAGCCCTAACACGTACCTTGACCCTAACACTTTTTCGTAACCTCACCTGTACCCTACACCTTACCGTTCGCTAACCCTAACCCTAGCCCTAAACCTAGACCAAACCCCAACCGTACACCTTACCCTAACCCGTATGCTAATCCTAAGCCATACACTGACACTGACACGTGTCCTAACACACACACTAACCCTAACACTTTTCTGTACCATCACCTGTACCCTAAACCTGACATTTCGCTAACCCTAACCCTAGCCATAAAGCTAACCCTAACCCCAACCGTAAACCTTACCCAAACCGTACCCTAATCCTAACCAGTCTACTAATACTAAGCCATGTCCTGACACGTTCCCTGATCCTAACACTTTTCCATACCCTCACCTGTACCCTAAACCTTACCCATTCGCTAACCCTAACCCTAGCCCTAGCCCTAGCCCTAACCTTAATCCCAACCCTACCCATTACCCTAAACCGTACACTAATCCTAACCCATACACTAACATTAACCCATGCCCTAACACGTACCCTGACCCTAACACTTTTCCGTATCCTCTCCTGTACCCTAAATCTTACCGTTCGCTAACCCTAACCCTAGCCCTAAACATAACTCTAACACCAACCTCACAGTATACCCTAACCCGTACACTAAACTTAATCCGTACAAAAAAACTAACCCATGCCCTCACATGTACTTTGACAGTAACACGTTTCCGTACGCTCCCGTGTACCGTAAACCTAAACCATTCGCTAACCCTAACCCTAGCCCTAACCCTAACCATAACACCAACCCTACCCATTTACCTAACCTGTACCCTAATCCTTACCCGTACACTAACATTAATCCATGCCCTAAGACGTACCCTGACCCTAATACTTTTCCATACCCACTGCTGTACCCTAAATCTTACCATTCGCTAACCCTAACCCTATGTCTAAACCTAAACCTAACACCAACCCTACACCTAACCCTAGCACGTACCCTAATCCGAATCCGTACACTAACACTAACCTGTGCCCTTACATGAACCCTGACCCTAACTCGTTTCCATAAGCTCACCTGTACCCTAAATGTTACCTATTCGCTAACCCTACTCCCAAACCTACACCTAAACATAACCCCTACCCTACACCTTTCCCTAACCTATACCCTAATCCTAACCCGTACACTAACAATAACCTGTGGCCTAACACGTACCCTGAACCTAACACTTTTCCGTATCCTCTCCATTACCCTAAATCTTACCGTTCGCTAAACATAGCCCTTTCCCTAAACATAACGCTAACACCAACCTTAAACCATACCCTAACCCATACACTAATCTTACCCCGTACACCAAAATTAAGAAATGCCCTCACATGTACTTTGACACTAACACGTTTCCGTATCCTCCTGTGTACCGTAAACCTTACCTGTTCGCTAACACTAACCCTAGGTCTAAGCCTAACACTATCCACAACCCTACACAAAATCCTAACCCGTACCCTAATCCTAATCCGTACAATAACACTAACCTGTGCCCTAACACCAAGCCTGACCCTAACTCGTTTCCATATGCTTACCTGCACCCTGAATATTACCTATTCGCTAACCCTAACCCTAACCCTAAACCTAACCCTAACCCCAATCCTGCACCTTACCCTAATCCGTACTGTAATCCTAACCCGTACCCTAATACTAATCCGTGCCCTGACACATACATGGACCATAACACTTTTCTGTAACCTCACCTGTACCCTAAACCTTACATTTCGCCAACACTAACCCTAGCCCTAAAGCTAAATCTAACTCCAACCCTACACCTTACCCTAACACGTACACTAATCTTAACCCGTACACTAACACTTACCCATTGCCGCAAATGTATTTTGACCCTAAAACATTTCCGTACCCTCCCCTGTAACCTAAACCTTACCCGGTCGCTAACCCTAAACCTAGCTCTAAATCTAACCCTAACGCCAACCCTACATCTTACCCTAACCCATACCCTAATCCTAAACCATACACTAACACAAACCAGTGCCCTGAAACGTACCCCGACCCTAACACTTTTCCATGCCCTCACCTGCACGCTAAACCTAATCGTTAGGTAACCCTAACTGTAGACTTAAACGTAACCCTAACACCAACCCTACACCCTATTCTAACCCGTGACCTATATTTAACCCCTCCACTAACACTAACCCATGCCCTCACACGTACTTTGACACTAAAATGTCTCCATACACTCACATGTACCATAAGCCTTAACCATTCACTAAACCTATCCCTAACCATAACGCCAACCCTAACCATTACCCTAACCCATACACTAATCCTAACCATGCATTAACACTAACAGGTTTCCTAACACATAACCTGACCCAAATGCTTTTCCGTACCCTCAAATGTACCCTAAAACTTACCCGTTCACTAACCCTAAGCCTAGGCCTAACCCTAACCCTAACCCTAACCCTAACCCTAACCCTAACCCTAACCCTAAAACTTACCCGTTAACTAACCGTAAGCCTAGCCCTAAACCTAAACCTAACCCCAACACCACACCTTACCCTAAACGGTACGCTAATCCTGACATGTACACTAATACTAACAAGTGTCCTAACACATACCCTGACTCTAAATGTTTTCCGTACCCTCACCTGTACCCTAAACCTTACTGCTTCACTAACCGTAAACCTAGCCCTAAACATAACGCTAACACCAACCCTACACCATACCCTAACCCGTACACTAATCTTGACCCGTACACCAAAATTATGCAATGCCATCACAGGTACTTTGACACTAACACGTTTCCGTACACTCATGTACCATAAAACTTACCTGTTCGCTAACTCTAACCCTAGCCCTAAACTTAACCCTAACGCCAACCCTACACATTACCCTAACCCGTACCCTAATCCTAACCCATACACTAACACTACATGTGCCCTAACAGGTACCCTGACCGTAACAGTTTTCCGTACACTCACCCGTACCCTAAACCATACCGTTTGCTATCCTTAACCCTAGACCTAAACGTAAACCTAACCCCATCCCTAAAACTTACCCTAACGCGTACCCAATCCTAACCAGTACACTAACACTAATCCATGCCTTAACACTTACCCTGACCCTAACACTTTTCCATACCCACACCTGAACCCTAAACCTTACCATTCACTAACCCTAACCCTAGGTCTAAACCTAACCCTAAACCCAACCCCAACCCTACACCTAACCCTAACATGTACCCTAATCCTAATCCTTAAACTAACACTAACCTGTGCCCTAACACGAACCGTGACCCTAACGCGTTTCCATACGCTCCCCTGTACTGTAATGTTACCTATTCGCTAACCCTCACACTAGCCCTCAACCTAAACCTAACCCCAACCCTAAACCTTACCCTAACCCATACCCTAATCATAACCCATACACTAACACTAACTCGTGCCCTAACACCTACCCTGACCCTACAGCTACCCCTAACCCTAACACTAACGCTAACACTAACCCTAAACTTTACCATTTGTTAACCATAACCCTAGCCCCAAACCTAAACCTAACTACAACCCTACTCCTTACCCTAACACGTACACTAATCTTAACCCCTACACTAACACTAACTCAATACCGCACACGTACTTTGACAATAAGACATTTCCGTATGCTCAGCTGTAACCTAAACCTTACCCGTTCACTAAACTTAACCCTACCCCTAACACTAACCATAACGCCAACCCTACCAATTACCCTAACCAGTACCCTAATCCTAACCTGTAAACCCACACTAACCCCAGCCCTAACATGTACCTTGACCCTAACACTTTTTCGTAACCTCACCTGTACCCTACACCTTACCGTTCGCTAACCCTAACCCTAGCCCTAAACCTAGACCAAACCCCAACCGTACGCCTTACCCTAACCCGTATGCTAATCCTAAGCCATACACTGACACTGACACGTGTCCTAACACACACACTAACCCTAACACTTTTCTGTACCATCGCCTGTACCCTAAACCTGACATTTCGCTAACCCTAACCCTAGCCATAAAGCTAACCCTAACCCCAACCGTAAACCTTACCCAAACCGTACCCTAATCCTAACCAGTATACTAATACTAAGCCATGTCCTGACACGTTCCCTGAGCCTAACACTTTTCCATACCCTCACCTGTACCCTAAACCTTACCCATTCGCTAACCCTAACCCTAGCCCTAGCCCTAGCCCTAACCTTAATCCCAACCCTACCCGTTACCCTAAACCGTACCGTAATCCTAACCCATACACTAACATTAACCCGTGCCCTAACACGTACCCTGACCCTAACACTTTTCCGTATCCTCTCCTGTACCCTAAATCTTACCATTCGCTAACCCTAACCCTAGCCCTAAACATAACTCTAACACCAACCTCACAGTATACCCTAACCCGTACACTAAACTTAACCCGTACAAAAAAACTAACCCATGCCCTCACATGTACTTTGACAGTAACACGTTTCCGTACGCTCCCGTGTACCGTAAACCTTACCCATTCGCTAACCCTAACCCTAGCCCTAACCCTAACCATAACACCAACCCTACCCATTTACCTAACCTGTACCCTAATCCTAACCCATACACTAACAATAACCTGTGGTCTAACACGTACCCTGAACCTAACACTTTTCCGTATCCTCTCCATTACCCTAAATCTTACCGTTCGCTAAACATAGCCCTTTCCCTAAACATAACGCTAACACCAACCTTAAACCATACCCTAACCCATACACTAATCTTACCCCGTACACCAACATTAAGAAATGCCCTCACATGTACTTTGACACTAACACGTTTCCGTATCCTCCTGTGTACCGTAAACCTTACCTGTTCGCTAACACTAACCCTAGGTCTAAGCCTAACACTATCCACAACCCTACACAAAATCCTAACCCGTACCCTAATCCTAATCCGTACAATAACACTAACCTGTGCCCTAACACCAAGCCTGGCCCTAACTCGTTTCCATATGCTTACCTGCACCCTGAATATTACCTATTCGCTAACCCTAACCCTAACCCTAAACCTAACCCTAACCCCAATCCTGCACCCTACCATAATCCGTACTGTAATCCTAACCCGTACCCTAATACTAATCCGTGCCCTGACACATACATGGACCATAAAACTTTTCTGTAACCTCACCTGTACCCTAAACCTTACATTTCGCCAACACTAACCCTAGCCCTAAAGCTAAATCTAACTACAACCCTACACCTTACCCTAACACGTACACTAATCTTAACCCGTACACTAACACTGACCCATTGCCGCAAATGTATTTTGACCCTAAAACATTTCCGTACCCTCCCCTGTAACCTAAACCTTACCCGGTCGCTAACCCTAACCCTAGCTCTAAATCAAACCCTAACGCCAACCCTACATCTTACCCTAACCCATACCCTAATCCTAAACCATACACTAACACAAACCAGTGCCCTGAAACGTACCCTGACCCTAACACTTTTCCATGCCCTCACCTGCACGCTAAACCTAATCGTTAGGTAACCCTAACTGTAGACTTAAACGTAACCCTAACACCAACCCTACACCCTATTCTAACCCGTGACCTATATTTAACCCCTACACTAACACTAACCCATGCCCTCACACGTACTTTGACACTAAAATGTCTCCATACACTCACATGTACCATAAGCCTTAACCGTTCACTAAACCTATCCCTATCCCTAACGCCAACCCTACCCATTACCCTAACCCATACCCTAATCCTAACCATGCATTAACACTAACAGGTTTCCTAACACATAACCTGACCCAAACGCTTTTCCGTACCCTCAAATGTACCCTAAAACTTACCCGTTCACTAACCCTAAGCCTAGCCCTAACCCTAACCCTAACCCTAACCCTAACCCTAACCCTAAAACTTACCCGTTAACTAACTGTAAGCCTAGCCCTAAACCTAAACCTAACCCCAACACCACACCTTACCCTAAACGGTACGCTAATCCTGACATGTACACTAACACTAACAAGTGTCCTAACACATACCCTGACTCTAAATGTTTTCCGTACCCTCACCTGTACCCTAAACCTTACTGCTTCACTAACCGTAAACCTAGCCCTAAACATAACGCTAACACCAACCCTACACCTTACCCTAACCCGTACACTAATCTTGACCCGTACACCAAAATTATGCAATGCCATCACAGGTACTTTGACACTAACACGTTTCCGTACACTCATGTACCATAAAACTTACCTGTTCGCTAACTCTAACCCTAGCCCTAAACTTAACCCTAACGCCAACCCTACACATTACCCTAACCCGTACCCTAATCCTAACCCATACACTAACACTACATGTGCCCTAACAGGTACCCTGACCGTAACAGTTTTCCGTACACTCACCCGTACCCTAAACCATAACGTTTGCTATCCTTAACCCTAGACCTAAACGTAAACCTAACCCCATCCCTAAAACTTACCCTAACGCGTACCCAATCCTAACCAGTACACTAACACTAATCCGTGCCTTAACACTTACCCTGACCCTAACACTTTTCCATGCCCACACCTGAACCCTAAACCTTACCATTCACTAACCCTAACCCTAGGTCTAAACCTAACCCTAAACCCAGCCCCAGCCCTACACTTAACCCTAACATGTACCCTAATCCTAATCCTTAAACTAACACTAACCTGTGCCCTAACACGAACCGTGACCCTAACGCGTTTCCATACGCTCCCCTGTACTCTAATGTTACCTATTCAATAACCCTCACACTAGCCCTAAACCTAAACCTAACCCCAACCCTAAACCTTACCCTAACCCATACCCTAATCATAACCCATACACTAACACTAACTCGTGCCCTAACACCTACCCTAACCCTACAGCTACCCCTAACCCTAACACTAACGCTAACACTAACCCTAAACTTTACCATTTGTTAACCATAACCCTAGCCCCAAACCTAAACCTAACTACAACCCTACTCCTTTCCCTAACACGTACACTAATCTTAACCCCTACACTAACACTAACTCAATACCGCACACGTACTTTGACAATAAGACATTTCCGTATGCTCAGCTGTAACCTAAACCTTACCCATTCACTAAACTTAACCCTACCCCTAACACTAACCATAACGCCGACCCTACCAATTACCCTAACCCGTACCCTAATCCTAACCTGTAAACCCACACTAACCCCAGCCCTAACACGTACCTTGACCCTAACACCTTTTCGTAACCTCACCTGTACCGTACACCTTACCGTTCGCTAACCCTAACCCTAGCCCTAAACCTAGACCAAACCCCAACCGTACACCTTACCCTAACCCGTATGCTAATCCTAAGCCATACACTGACACTGATACGTGTCCTAACACACACACTAACCCTAACACTTTTCTGTACCATCACCTGTACCCTAAACCTGACATTTCGCTAACCCTAACCCTAGCCATAAAGCTAACTCTAACCCCAACCGTAAACCACACCCAAACCGTACCCTTATCCTAACCAGTCTACTAATACTAAGCCATGTCCTGACACGTTCCCTGAGCCTAACACTTTTCCATACCCTCACCTGTACCCTAAACCTTACCCATTCTCTAACCCTAACCCTAGCCCTAGCCCTAGCCCTAACCTTAATCCCAACCCTACACTTTACCCTAAACCGTACCCTAATCCTAACCCATACACTAACATTAACCCATGCCCTAACACGTACCCTGACCCTAACACTTTTCCGTATCCTCTCCTGTACCCTAACTCTTACCGTTCGCTAACCCTAACCCTAGCCCTAAACATAACTCTAACACCAACCTCACAGTATACCCTAACCCGTACACTAAACTTAACCCGTACAAAAAAACTAACCCATGACCTCACATGTACTTTGACAGTAACACGTTTCCGTACGCTCCCGTGTACCGTAAACCTTACCCATTCGCTAACCCTAACCCTAGCCCTAACCCTAACCATAACACCAACCCTACACATTTACCTAACCTGTACCCTAATCCTTACCCGTACACTAACATTAATCCATGCCCTACGACGTACCCTGACCCTAATACTTTTCCATATCCACTGCTGTACCCTAAATCTTACCATTCACTAAGCCTAACCCTATGTCTAAACCTAACCCTAACCCCAACCCTACACCTAACCCTAGCACGTACCCTAATCCGAATCCGTACACTAACACTAACCTGTGCCTTAACATGAACCCTGACCCTAACTCGTTTCCATAAGCTCACCTGTACCCTAAATATTACCTATTCGCTAACCCTAAACCCAACCCTACACCTAAACATAACCCCTACCCTACACCTTTCCCTAACCTATACCCTAATCCTAACCCATACACTAACAATAACCTGTGGCCTAACACGTACCTTGAACCTAACACTTTTCCGTATCCTCTCCATTACCCTAAATCTTACCGTTCGCTAAACATAGCCCTTTCCCTAAACATAACGCTAACACCAACCTTAAACCATATCCTAACCCATACACTAATCTTACGCCGTACACCAAAATTAAGAAATGCCCTCACATGTACTTTGACACTAACACGTTTCCGTATCCTCCTGTGTACCGTAAACCTTACCTGTTCGCTAACAGTAACCCTAGGTCTAAGCCTAACACTATCCACAACCCTACACAAAATCCTAACCCGTACCCTAATCCTAATCCGTACAATAACACTAACCTGTGCCCTAACACCAAGCCTGACCCTAACTCGTTTCCATATGCTTACCTGCACCCTGAATATTACCTATTCGCTAACCCTAACCCTAACCCTAAACCTAACCCTAACCCCAATCCTGCACCTTACCCTAATCCGTACTGTAATCCTAACCCGTACCCTAATACTAATCCGTGCCCTGACACATACATGGACAATAAAACTTTTCTGTAACCTCACCTGTACCCTAAACCTTACATTTCGCCAACACTAACCCTAGCCCTAAAGCTAAATCTAACTCCAACCCTACACCTTACCCTAACACGTACACTAATCTTAACCCGTACACTAACACTGACCCATTGCCGCAAATGTATTTTGACCCTAAAACATTTCCGTACCCTCCCCTGTAACCTAAACCTTACCCGGTCGCTAACCCTAACCCTAGCTCTAAATCAAACTCTAACGCCAACACTACATCTTACCCTAACCCATACCCTAATCCTAAACCATACACTAACACAAACCAGTGCCCTGAAACGTACCCTGACCCTAACACTTTTCCATGCCCTCACCTGCACGCTAAACCTAATCGTTAGGTAACCCTAACTGTAGACTTAAACGTAACCCTAACACCAACCCTACACCCTATTCTAACCCGTGACCTATATTTAACCCCTACACTAACACTAACCCATGCCCTCACACGTACTTTGACACTAAAATGTCTCCATACACTCACATGTACCATAAGCCTTAACCGTTCACTAAACCTATCCCTAACCCTAACGCCAACCCTAACCATTACCCTAACCCATACCCTAATCCTAACCATGCATTAACACTAACAGGTTTCCTAACACATAACCTGACCCAAACGCTTTTCCGTACCCTCAAATGTACCCTAAAACTTTCCCGTTCACTAACCCTAAGCCTAGCCCTAACCCTAACCCTAACCCTAACCCTAACCCTAAAACTTACCCGTTAACTAACCGTAAGCCTAGCCCTAAACCTAAACCTAACCCCAACACCACACCTAACCCTAAACGGTACGCTAATCCTGACATGTACACTAACACTAACAAGTGTCCTAACACATACCCTGACTCTAAATGTTTTCCATACCCTCACCTGTACCCTAAACCTTACTGCTTCACTAACCGTAAACCTAGCCCTAAACATAACGCTAACACCAACCCTACACCATACCCTAACTCGTACACTAATCTTGACCCGTACACCAAAATTATGCAATGCCATCACAGGTACTTTGACACTAACACGTTTCCGTACACTCATGTACCATAAAACTTACATGTTCTCTAACTCTAAACCTAGCCCTAAACTTAACCCTAACGCCAACCCTACACATTACCCTAACCCGTACCCTAATCCTAACCCATACACTAACACTACATGTGCCCTAACAGGTACCCTGACCGTAACAGTTTTCCGTACACTCACCCGTACCCTAAACCATACCGTTTGCTATCCTTAACCCTAGACCTAAACGTAAACCTAACCCCATCCCTAAAACTTACCCTAACGCGTACCCAATCCTAACCAGTACACTAACACTAATCCGTGCCTTAACACTTACCCTGAACCTAACACTTTTCCATACCCACACCTGAACCCTAAACCTTACCATTCACTAACCCTAACCCTAGGTCTAAACCTAACCCTAAACCCAACCCCAACCCTACACCTAACCCTAACATGTACCCTAATCCTTAAACTAACACTAACCTGTGCCCTAACACGAACCGTGACCCTAACGCGTTTCCATACGCTCCCCTGTACTGTAATGTTACCTATTCGCTAACCCTCACACTAGCCCTCAACCTAAACCTAACCCCAACCCTAAACCTTACCCTAACCCATACCCTAATCATAACCCATACACTAACACTAACTCGTGCCCTAACACCTACCCTAACCCTACAGCTACCCCTAACCCTAACACTAACGCTAACACTAACCCTAAACTTTACCATTTGTTAACCATAACCCTAGCCCCAAACCTAAACCTAACTACAACCCTACTCCTTACCCTAACACGTACACTAATCTTAACCCCTACACTAACACTAACTCAATACCGCACACGTACTTTGACAATAAGACATTTCCGTATGCTCAGCTGTAACCTAAACCTTACCCGTTCACTAAACTTAACCCTACCCCTAACACTAACGATAATGCCAACCCTACCAATTACCCTAACCCGTACCCTAATCCTAACCTGTAAACCCACACTAACCCCAGCCCTAACATGTACCTTGACCCTAACACTTTTTCGTAACCTCACCTGTACCCTACACCTTACCGTTAGCTAACCCTAACCCTAGCCCTAAACCTAGACCAAACCCCAACCGTACACCTTACCCTAACCCGTATGCTAATCCTAAGCCATACACTGACACTGACACGTGTCCTAACACACACACGAACCCTAACACTTTTCTGTACCATCGCCTGTACCCTAAACCTGACATTTCTCTAACCCTAACCCTAGCCATAAAGCTAACCCTAACCCCAACCGTAAACCTTACCCAAACCGTACCCTAATCCTAACCAGTCTACTAATACTAAGCCATGTCCTGACACGTTCCCTGAGCCTAACACTTTTCCATACCCTCACCTGTACCCTAAACCTTACCCATTCGCTAACCCTAACCCTAGCCCTAGCCCTAGCCCTAACCTTAATCCCAACCCTACCCGTTACCCTAAACCGTACCCTAATCCTAACCCATACACTAACATTAACCCATGCCCTAACACGTACCCTGACCCTAACACTTTTCCGTATCCTCTCCTGTACCCTAAATCTTACCATTCGCTAACCCTAACCCTAGCCCTAAACATAACTCTAACACCAACCTCACAGTATACCCTAACCCGTACACTAAACTTAACCCGTACAAAAAAACTAACCCATGCCCTACATGTACTTTGACAGTAACACGTTTCCGTATGCTCCCGTGTACCGTAAACCTTACCCATTCGCTAACCCTAACCCTAACCCTAACCATAACCATAACACCAACCCTACCCATTTACCTAACCTGTACCCTAATCCTTACCTGTACACTAACATTAATCCATGCCCTAAGACGTACCCTGACCCTAATACTTTTCCATACCCACTGCTGTACCCTAAATCTTACCATTCGCTAACCCTAACCCTATGTCTAAACCTAACCCTAACCCCAACCCTACACCTAACCCTAGCACGTACCCTAATCCGAATCCGTACCCTAACACTAACCGGTGCCCTAACATGAACCCTGACCCTAACTCGTTTCCATAAGCTCACCTGTACCCTAAATGTTACCTATTCGCTAACCCTAAACCCAACCCTACACCTAAACATAACCCCTACCCTACACCTTTCCCTAACCTATACCCTAATCCTAACCCATACACTAACAATAACCTGTGGCCTAACACGTACCTTGAACCTAACACTTTTCCGTATCCTCTCCATTACCCTAAATCTTACCGTTCGCTAAACATAGCACTTTCCTTAAACATAACGCTAACACCAACCTTAAACCATACCCTAACCCATACACTAATCTTACCCCGTACACCAACATTAAGAAATGCCCTCACATGTACTTTGACACTAACACGTTTCCGTATCCTCCTGTGTACCGTAAACCTTACCTGTTCGCTAACACTAACCCTAGGTCTAAGCCTAACACTATCCACAACCCTACACAAAATCCTAACCCGTACCCTAATCCTAATCCGTACAATAACACTAACCTGTGCCCTAACACCAAGCCTGGCCCTAACTCGTTTCCATATGCTTACCTGCACCCTGAATATTACCTATTCGCTAACCCTAACCCTAACCCTAAACCTAACCCTAACCCCAATCCTGCACCTTACCATAATCCGTACTGTAATCCTAACCCGTACCCTAATACTAATCCGTGCCCTGACACATACATGGACCATAAAACTTTTCTGTAACCTCACCTGTACCCTAAACCTTACATTTCGCCAACACTAACCCTAGCCCTAAAGCTAAATCTAACTACAACCCTACACCTTACCCTAACACGTACACTAATCTTAACCCGTACACTAACACTGACCCATTGCCGCAAATGTATTTTGACCCTAAAACATTTCCGTACCCTCCCCTGTAACCTAAACCTTACCCGGTCGCTAACCCTAACCCTAGCTCTAAATCAAACCCTAACGCCAACCCTACATCTTACCCTAACCCATACCCTAATCCTAAACCATACACTAACACAAACCAGTGCCCTGAAACGTACCCTGACCCTAACACTTTTCCATGCCCTCACCTGCACGCTAAACCTAATCGTTAGGTAACCCTAACTGTAGACTTAAACGTAACCCTAACACGAACCCTACACCCTATTCTAACCCGTGACCTATATTTAACCCCTACACTAACACTAACCCATGCCCTCACACGTACTTTGACACTAAAATGTCTCCATACACTCACATGTACCATAAGCCTTAACCGTTCACTAAACCTATCCCTATCCCTAACGCCAACCCTACCCATTACCCTAACCCATACCCTAATCCTAACCATGCATTAACACTAACAGGTTTCCTAACACATAACCTGACCCAAACGCTTTTCCGTACCCTCAAATGTACCCTAAAACTTACCCGTTCACTAACCCTAAGCCTAGCCCTAACCCTAACCCTAACCCTAACCCTAACCCTAACCCTAAAACTTACCCGTTAACTAACTGTAAGCCTAGCCCTAAACCTAAACCTAACCCCAACACCACACCTTACCCTAAACGGTACGCTAATCCTGACATGTACACTAACACTAACAAGTGTCCTAACACATACCCTGACTCTAAATGTTTTCCGTACCCTCACCTGTACCCTAAACCTTACTGCTTCACTAACCGTAAACCTAGCCCTAAACATAACGCTAACACCAACCCTACACCATACCCTAACCCGTACACTAATCTTGACCCGTACACCAAAATTATGCAATGCCATCACAGGTACTTTGACACTAACACGTTTCCGTACACTCATGTACCATAAAACTTACCTGTTCGCTAACTCTAACCCTAGCCCTAAACTTAACCCTAACGCAAACCCTACACATTACCCTAACCCGTACCCTAATCCTAACCCATACACTAACACTACATGTGCCCTAACAGGTACCCTGACCGTAACAGTTTTCCGTACACTCACCCGTACCCTAAACCATAACGTTTGCTATCCTTAACCCTATACCTAAACGTAAACCTAACCCCATCCCTAAAACTTACCCTAACGCGTACCCAATCCTAACCAGTACACTAACACTAATCCGTGCCTTAACACTTACCCTGACCCTAACACTTTTCCATACCCACACCTGAACCCTAAACCTTACCATTCACTAACCCTAACCCTAGGTCTAAACCTAACCCTAAACCCAGCCCCAGCCCTACACTTAACCCTAACATGTACCCTAATCCTAATCCTTAAACTAACACTAACCTGTGCCCTAACACGAACCGTGACCCTAACGCGTTTCCATACGCTCCCCTGTACTCTAATGTTACCTATTCAATAACCCTCACACTAGCCCTAAACCTAAACCTAACCCCAACCCTAAACCTTACCCTAACCCATACCCTAATCATAACCCATACACTAACACTAACTCGTGCCCTAACACCTACCCTAACCCTACAGCTACCCCTAACCCTAACACTAACGCTAACACTAACCCTAAACTTTAGCATTTGTTAACCATAACCCTAGCCCCAAACCTAAACCTAACTACAACCCTACTCCTTTCCCTAACACGTACACTAATCTTAACCCCTACACTAACACTAACTCAATACCGCACACGTACTTTGACAATAAGACATTTCCGTATGCTCAGCTGTAACCTAAACCTTACCCATTCACTAAACTTAACCCTACCCCTAACACTAACCATAACGCCGACCCTACCAATTACCCTAACCCGTACCCTAATCCTAACCTGTAAACCCACACTAACCCCAGCCCTAACACGTACCTTGACCCTAACACCTTTTCGTAACCTCACCTGTACCGTACACCTTACCGTTCGCTAACCCTAACCCTAGCCCTAAACCTAGACCAAACCCCAACCGTACACCTTACCCTAACCCGTATGCTAATCCTAAGCCATACACTGACACTGATACGTGTCCTAACACACACACTAACCCTAACACTTTTCTGTACCATCACCTGTACCCTAAACCTGACATTTCGCTAACCCTAACCCTAGCCATAAAGCTAACTCTAACCCCAACCGTAAACCTTACCCAAACCATACCCTTATCCTAACCAGTCTACTAATACTAAGCCATGTCCTGACACGTTCCCTGAGCCTAACACTTTTCCATACCCTCACCTGTACCCTAAATCTTACCCATTCTCTAACCCTAACCCTAGCCCTAGCCCTAGCCCTAACCTTAATCCCAACCCTACACTTTACCCTAAACCGTACCCTAATCCTAACCCATACACTAACATTAACCCATGCCCTAACACGTACCCTGACCCTAACACTTTTCCGTATCCTCTCCTGTACCCTAACTCTTACCGTTCGCTAACCCTAACCCTAGCCCTAAACATAACTCTAACACCAACCTCACAGTATACCCTAACCCGTACACTAAACTTAACCCGTACAAAAAAACTAACCCATGACCTCACATGTACTTTGACAGTAACACGTTTCCGTACGCTCCCGTGTACCGTAAACCTTACCCATTCGCTAACCCTAACCCTAGCCCTAACCCTAACCATAACACCAACCCTACACATTTACCTAACCTGTACCCTAATCCTTACCCGTACACTAACATTAATCCATGCCCTACGACGTGCCCTGACCCTAATACTTTTCCATATCCACTGCTGTACCCTAAATCTTACCATTCACTAACCCTAACCCTATGTCTAAACCTAACCCTAACCCCAACCCTACACCTAACCCTAGCACGTACCCTAATCCGAATCCGTACACTAACACTAACCTGTGCCTTAACATGAACCCTGACCCTAACTCGTTTCCATAAGCTCACCTGTACCCTAAATATTACCTATTCGCTAACCCTAAACCCAACCTTACACCTAAACATAACCCCTACCCTACACCTTTCCCTAACCTATACCCTAATCCTAACCCATACACTAACAATAACCTGTGGCCTAACACGTACCTTGAACCTAACACTTTTCCGTATCCTCTCCATTACCCTAAATCTTACCGTTCGCTAAACATAGCCCTTTCCCTAAACATAACGCTAACACCAACCTTAAACCATACCCTAACCCATACACTAATCTTACGCCGTACACCAAAATTAAGAAATGCCCTCACATGTACTTTGACACTAACACGTTTCCGTATCCTCCTGTGTACCGTAAACCTTACCTGTTCGCTAACAGTAACCCTAGGTCTAAGCCTAACACTATCCACAACCCTACACAAAATCCTAACCCGTACCCTAATCCTAATCCGTACAATAACACTAACCTGTGCCCTAACACCAAGCCTGACCCTAACTCGTTTCCATATGCTTACCTGCACCCTGAATATTACCTATTCGCTAACCCTAACCCTAACCCTAAACCTAACCCTAACCCCAATCCTGCACCTTACCCTAATCCGTACTGTAATCCTAACCCGTACCCTAATACTAATCCGTGCCCTGACACATACATGGACAATAAAACTTTTCTGTAACCTCACCTGTACCCTAAACCTTACATTTCGCCAACACTAACCCTAGCCCTAAAGCTAAATCTAACTCCAACCCTACACCTTACCCTAACACGTACACTAATCTTAACCCGTACACTAACACTGACCCATTGCCGCAAATGTATTTTGACCCTAAAACATTTCCGTACCCTCCCCTGTAACCTAAACCTTACCCGGTCGCTAACCCTAACCCTAGCTCTAAATCAAACTCTAACGCCAACACTACATCTTACCCTAACCCATACCCTAATCCTAAACCATACACTAACACAAACCAGTGCCCTGAAACGTACCCTGACCCTAACACTTTTCCATGCCCTCACCTGCACGCTAAACCTAATCGTTAGGTAACCCTAACTGTAGACTTAAACGTAACCCTAACACCAACCCTACACCCTATTCTAACCCGTGACCTATATTTAAACCCTACACTAACACTAACCCATGCCCTCACACGTACTTTGACACTAAAATGTCTCCATACACTCACATGTACCATAAGCCTTAACCGTTCACTAAACCTATCCCTAACCCTAACGCCAACCCTAACCATTACCCTAACCCATACCCTAATCCTAACCATGCATTAACACTAACAGGTTTCCTAACACATAACCTGACCCAAACGCTTTTCCGTACCCTCAAATGTACCCTAAAACTTTCCCGTTCACTAACCCTAAGCCTAGCCCTAACCCTAACCCTAACCCTAACCCTAACCCTAAAACTTACCCGTTAACTAACCGTAAGCCTAGCCCTAAACCTAAACCTAACCCCAACACCACACCTAACCCTAAACGGTACGCTAATCCTGACATGTACACTAACACTAACAAGTGTCCTAACACATACCCTGACTCTAAATGTTTTCCATACCCTCACCTGTACCCTAAACCTTACTGCTTCACTAACCGTAAACCTAGCCCTAAACATAACGCTAACACCAACCCTACACCATACCCTAACTCGTACACTAATCTTGACCCGTACACCAAAATTATGCAATGCCATCACAGGTACTTTGACACTAACACGTTTCCGTACACTCATGTACCATAAAACTTACATGTTCTCTAACTCTAAACCTAGCCCTAAACTTAACCCTAACGCCAACCCTACACATTACCCTAACCCGTACCCTAATCCTAACCCATACACTAACACTACATGTGCCCTAACAGGTACCCTGACCGTAACAGTTTTCCGTACACTCACCCGTACCCTAAACCATACCGTTTGCTATCCTTAACCCTAGACCTAAACGTAAACCTAACCCCATCCCTAAAACTTACCCTAACGCGTACCCAATCCTAACCAGTACACTAACACTAATCCGTGCCTTAACACTTACCCTGAACCTAACACTTTTCCATACCCACACCTGAACCCTAAAGCTTACCATTCACTAACCCTAACCCTAGGTCTAAACCTAACCCTAAACCCAACCCCAACCCTACACCTAACCCTAACATGTACCCTAATCCTTAAACTAACACTAACCTGTGCCCTAACACGAACCGTGACCCTAACGCGTTTCCATACGCTCCCCTGTACTGTAATGTTACCTATCCGCTAACCCTCACACTAGCCCTCAACCTAAACCTAACCCCAACCCTAAACCTTACCCTAACCCATACCCTAATCATAACCCATACACTAACACTAACTCGTGCCCTAACACCTACCCTAACCCTACAGCTACCCCTAACCCTAACACTAACGCTAACACTAACCCTAAACTTTACCATTTGTTAACCATAACCCTAGCCCCAAACCTAAACCTAACTACAACCCTACTCCTTTCCCTAACACGTACACTAATCTTAACCCCTACACTAACACTAACTCAATACCGCACACGTACTTTGACAATAAGATATTTCCGTATGCTCAGCTGTAACCTAAAACTTACCCGTTCACTAAACTTAACCCTACCCCTAACACTAACCATAATGCCAACCCTACCAATTACCCTAACCCGTACCCTAATCCTAACCTGTAAACCCACACTAACCCCAGCCCTAACATGTACCTTGACCCTAACACTTTTTCGTAACCTCACCTGTACCCTACACCTTACCGTTCGCTAACCCTAACCCTAGCCCTAAACCTAGACCAAACCCCAACCGTACACCTTACCCTAACCCGTATGCTAATCCTAAGCCATACACTGACACTGACACGTGTCCTAACACACACACGAACCCTAACACTTTTCTGTACCATCGTCTGTACCCTAAACCTGACATTTCTCTAACCCTAACCCTAGCCATAAAGCTAACCCTAACCCCAACCGTAAACCTTACCCAAACCGTACCCTAATCCTAACCAGTCTACTAATACTAAGCCATGTCCTGACACGTTCCCTGAGCCTAACACTTTTCCATACCCTCACCTGTACCCTAAACCTTACCCATTCGCTAACCCTAACCCTAGCCCTAGCCCTAGCCCTAACCTTAATCCCAACCCTACCCGTTACCCTAAACCGTACCCTAATCCTAACCCATACACTAACATTAACCCATGCCCTAACACGTACCCTGACCCTAACACTTTTCCGTATCCTCTCCTGTACCCTAAATCTTACCATTCGCTAACCCTAACCCTAGCCCTAAACATAACTCTAACACCAACCTCACAGTATACCCTAACCCGTACACTAAACTTAACCCGTACAAAAAAACTAACCCATGCCCTACATGTACTTTGACAGTAACACGTTTCCGTATGCTCCCGTGTACCGTAAACCTTACCCATTCGCTAACCCTAACCCTAACCCTAACCATAACCATAACACCAACCCTACCCATTTACCTAACCTGTACCCTAATCCTTACCTGTACACTAACATTAATCCATGCCCTAAGACGTACCCTGACCCTAATACTTTTCCATACCCACTGCTGTACCCTAAATCTTACCATTCGCTAACCCTAACCCTATGTCTAAACCTAACCCTAACCCCAACCCTACACCTAACCCTAGCACGTACCCTAATCCGAATCCGTACCCTAACACTAACCTGTGCCCTAACATGAACCCTGACCCTAACTCGTTTCCATAAGCTCACCTGTACCCTAAATGTTACCTATTCGCTAACCCTAAACCCAACCCTACACCTAAACATAACCCCTACCCTACACCTTTCCCTAACCTATACCCTAATCCTAACCCATACACTAACAATAACCTGTGGCCTAACACGTACCCTGAACCTAACACTTTTCCGTATCCTCTCCATTACCCTAAATCTTACCGTTCGCTAAACATAGCCCTTTCCCTAAACATAACGCTAACACCAACCTTAAACCATACCCTAACCCATACACTAATCTTACCCCGTACACCAAAATTAAGAAATGCCCTCACATGTACTTTGACACTAACACGTTTCCGTATCCTCCTGTGTACCGTAAACCTTACCTGTTCGCTAACAGTAACCCTAGGTCTAAGCCTAACACTATCCACAACCCTACACAAAATCCTAACCCGTACCCTAATCCTAATCCGTACAATAACACTAACCTGTGCCCTAACACCAAGCCTGACCCTAACTCGTTTCCATATGCTTACCTGCACCCTGAATATTACCTATTCGCTAACCCTAACCCTAACCCTAAACCTAACCCTAACCCCAATCCTGCACCTTACCCTAATCCGTACTGTAATCCTAACCCGTACCCTAATACTAATCCGTGCCCTGACACATACATGGACTATAAAACTTTTCTGTAACCTCACCTGTACCCTAAACCTTACATTTCGCCAACACTAACCCTAGCCCTAAAGCTAAATCTAACTCCAACCCTACACCTTACCCTAACACGTACACTAATCTTAACCCGTACACTAACACTGACCCATTGCCGCAAATGTATTTTGACCCTAAAACATTTCCGTACCCTCCCCTGTAACCTAAACCTTACCCGGTCGCTAACCCTAACCCTAGCTCTAAATCAAACTCTAACGCCAACACTACATCTTACCCTAACCCATACCCTAATCCTAAACCATACACTAACACAAACCAGTGCCCTGAAACGTACCCTGACCCTAACACTTTTCCATGCCCTCACCTGCACACTAAACCTAATCGTTAGGTAACCCTAACTGTAGACTTAAACGTAACCCTAACACCAACCCTACACCCTATTCTAACCCGTGACCTATATTTAACCCCTACACTAACACTAACCCATGCCCTCACACGTACTTTGACACTAAAATGTCTCCATACACTCACATGTACCATAAGCCTTAACCGTTCACTAAACCTATCCCTAACCCTAACGCCAACCCTAACCATTACCCTAACCCATACCCTAATCCTAACCATGCATTAACACTAACAGGTTTCCTAACACATAACCTGACCCAAACGCTTTTCCGTACCCTCAAATGTACCCTAAAACTTTCCCGTTCACTAACCCTAAGCCTAGCCCTAACCCTAACCCTAACCCTAACCCTAACCCTAACCCTAACCCTAAAACTTACCCGTTAACTAACCGTAAGCCTAGCCCTAAACCTAAACCTAACCCCAACACCACACCTAACCCAAAACGGTACGCTAATCCTGACATGTACACTAACACTAACAAGTGTCCTAACACATACCCTGACTCTAAATGTTTTCCGTACCCTCACCTGTACCCTAAACCTTACTGCTTCACTAACCGTAAACCTAGCCCTAAACATAACGCTAACACCAACCCTACACCATACCCTAACCCGTACACTAATCTTGACCCGTACACCAAAATTATGCAATGCCATCACAGGTACTTTGACACTAACACGTTTCCATACACTCATGTACCATAAAACTTACATGTTCTCTAACTCTAACCCTAGCCCTAAACTTAACCCTAACGCCAACCCTACACATTACCCTAACCCGTACCCTAATCCTAACCCATACACTAACACTATATGTGCCCTAACAGGTACCCTGACCGTAACAGTTTTCCGTACACTCACCCGTACCCTAAACCATACCGTTTGCTATCCTTAACCCTAGACCTAAACGTAAACCTAACCCCATCCCTAAAACTTACCCTAACGCGTACCCAATCCTAACCAGTACACTAACACTAATCCGTGCCTTAACACTTACCCTGACCCTAACACTTTTCCATACCCACACCTGAACCCTAAACCTTACCATTCCCTAACCCTAACCCTAGGTCTAAACCTAACCCTAAACCCAACCCCAACCCTACACCTAACCCTAACATGTACCCTAATCCTAATCCTTAAACTAACACTAACCTGTGCCCTAACACGAACCGTGACCCTAACGCGTTTCCATACGCTCCCCTGTACTGTAATGTTACCTATTTGCTAACCCTCACACTAGCCCTCAACCTAAACCTAACCCAACCCTAAACCTTACCCTAACCCATACCCTAATCATAACCCATACACTAACACTAACTCGTGCCCTAACACCTACCCTAACCCTACAGCTGCCCCTAACCCTAACACTAACGCTAACACTAACCCTAAACTTTACCATTTGTTAACCATAACCCTAGCCCCAAACCTAAACCTAACTACAACCCTACTCCTTACCCTAACACGTACACTAATCTTAACCCCTACACTAACACTAACTCAATACCGCACACGTACTTTGACAATAAGACATTTCCGTATGCTCAGCTGTAACCTAAACCTTACCCGTTCACTAAACTTAACCCTACCCCTAACACTAACCATAACGCCAACCCTACCAATTACCCTAACCCGTACCCTAATCCTAACCTGTAAACCCACACTAACCCCAGCCCTAACACATACCTTGACCCTAACACTTTTTCGTAACCTCACCTGTACCCTACAACTTACCGTTCGCTAACCCTAACCCTAGCCCTAAACCTAGACCAAACCCCAACCGTACACCTTACCCTAACCCGTATGCTAATCCTAAGCCATACACTGACACTGACACGTGTCCTAACACACACACTAACCCTAACACTTTTCTGTACCATCGCCTGTACCCTAAACCTGACATTTCGCTAACCCTAACCCTAGGCATAAAGCTAACCCTAACCCCAACCGTAAACCTTACCCAAACCGTACCCTAATCCTAACCAGTATACTAATACTAAGCCATGTCCTGACACGTTCCCTGAGCCTAACACTTTTCCATACCCTCACCTGTACCCTAAACCTTACCCATTCGCTAACCCTAACCCTAGCCCTAGCCCTAGCCCTAACCTTAATCCCAACCCTACCCGTTACCCTAAACCGTACCCTAATCCTAACCCATACACTAACATTAACCCATGCCCTAACACGTACCCTGACCCTAACACTTTTCCGTATCCTCTCCTGTACCCTAAATCTTACCATTCGCTAACCCTAACCCTAGCCCTAAACATAACTCTAACACCAACCTCACAGTATACCCTAACCCGTACACTAAACTTAACCCGTACAAAAAAACTAACCCATGCCCTCACATGTACTTTGACAGTAACACGTTTCCGTACGCTCCCGTGTACCGTAAACCTTACCCATTCGCTAACCCTAACCCTAGCCCTAACCCAAACCATAACACCAACCCTACCCATTTACCTAACCTGTACCCTAATCCTTACACGTACACTAACATTAATCCATGCCCTAAGACGTACCCTGACCCTAATACTTTTCCATACCCACTGCTGTACCCTAAATCTTACCATTCGCTAACCCTAACCCTATGTCTAAACCTAACCCTAACCCCAACCCTACACCTAACCCTAGCACGTACCCTAATCCGAATCCGTACACTAACACTAACCTGTGCCCTAACATGAACCCTGACCCTAACTCGTTTCCATAAGCTCACCTGTACCCTAAATGTTACCTATTCGCTAACCCTAACCCCAACCCTACACCTAAACATAACCCCTACCCTACACCTTTCCCTAACCTATACCCTAATCCTAACCCGCACACTAACAATAACCTGTGGCCTAACACGTACCCTGAACCTAACACTTTTCCGTATCCTCTCCATTACCCTAAATCTTACCGTTCGCTAAACATAGCCCTTTCCCTAAACATAACGCTAACACCAACCTTAAACCATACCCTAACCCATACACTAATCTTACCCCGTACACCAAAATTAAGAAATGCCCTCACATGTACTTTGACACTAACACGTTTCCGTATCCTCCTGTGTACCGTAAACCTTACCTGTTCGCTAACAGTAACCCTAGGTCTAAGCCTAACACTATCCACAACCCTACACAAAATCCTAACCCGTACCCTAATCCTAATCCGTACAATAACACTAACCTGTGCCCTAACACCAAGCCTGACCCTAACTCGTTTCCATATGCTTACCTGCACCCTGAATATTACCTATTCGCTAACCCTAACCCTAACCCTAAACCTAACCCTAACCCCAATCCTGCACCTTACCCTAATCCGTACTGTAATCCTAACCCGTACCCTAATACTAATCCGTGCCCTGAAACATACATGGACCATAACACTTTTCTGTAACCTCACCTGTACCCTAAACCTTACATTTCGCCAACACTAACCCTAGCCCTAAAGCTAAATCTAACTCCAACCCTACACCTTACCCTAACACGTACACTAATCTTAACCCGTACACTAACACTGACCCATTGCCGCAAAAGTATTTTGACCCTAAAACATTTCCGTACCCTCCCCTGTAACCTAAACCTTACCCGGTCGCTAACCCTAAACCTAGCTCTAAATCTAACCCTAACGCCAACCCTACATCTTACCCTAACCCATACCCTAATCCTAAACCATACACTAACACAAACCAGTGCCCTGAAACGTACCCTGACCCTAACACTTTTCCATGCCCTCACCTGCACGCTAAACCTAATCGTTAGTTAACCCTAACTGTAGACTTAAACGTAACCCTAACACCAACCCTACACCCTATTCTAACCCGTGACCTATATTTAACCCCTACACTAACACTAACCCATGCCCTCACACGTACTTTGACACTAAAATGTCTCCGTACACTCACATGTACCATAAGCCTTAACCGTTCACTAAACCTATCCCTAACCCTAACGCCAACCCTAACCATTACCCTAACCCATACCCTAATCCTAACCATGCATTAACACTAACAGGTTTCCTAACACATAACCTGACCCAAACGCTTTTCCGTACCCTCAAATGTACCCTAAAACTTACCCGTTCACTAACCCTAAGCCTAGCCCTAACCCTAACCCTAACCCTAACCCTAACCCTAAAACTTACCCGTTAACTAACCGTAAGCCTAGCCCTAAACCTAAACCTAACCCCAACACCACACCTTACCCTAAACGGTACGCTAATCCAGACATGTACACTAACACTAACAAGTGTCCTAAAACATACCCTGACTCTAAATGTTTTCCGTACCCTCACCTGTACCCTAAACCTTACTGCTTCACTAACCGTAAACCTAGCCCTAAACATAACGCTAACACCAACCCTACACCATACCCTAACCCGTACACTAATCTTGACCCGTACACCAAAATTATGCAATGCCATCACAGGTACTTTGACACTAACACGTTTCCGTACACTCATGTACCATAAAACTTACCTGTTCGCTAACTCTAACCCTAGCCCTAAACTTAACCCTAACGCCAACCCTACACATTACCCTAACCCGTACCCTAATCCTAACCCATACACTAACACTACATGTGCCCTAACAGGTACCCTGACCGTAACAGTTTTCCGTACACTCACCCGTACCCTAAACCATACCGTTTGCTATCCTTAACCCTAGACCTAAACGTAAACCTAACCCCATCCCTAAAACTTACCCTAACGCGTACCCAATCCTAACCAGTACACTAACACTAATCCGTGCCTTAACACTTACCCTGAACCTAACACTTTTCCATACCCACACCTGAACCCTAAACCTTACCATTCACTAACCCTAACCCTAGGTCTAAACCTAACCCTAAACCCAACCCCAACCCTACACCTAACCCTAACATGTACCCTAATCCTAATCCTTAAACTAACACTAACCTGTGCCCTAACACGAACCGTGACCCTAACGCGTTTCCATACGCTCCCCTGTACTCTAATGTTACCTATTCGCTAACCCTCACACTAGCCCTAAACCTAAACCTAACCCTAACCCTAAACCTTACCCTAACCCATACCCTAATCATAACCCATACACTAACACTAACTCGTGCCCTAACACCTACCCTAACCCTACAGCTACCCCTAACCCTAACACTAACGCTAACACTAACCCTAAACTTTACCATTTGTTAACCATAACCCTAGCCCCAAACCTAAACCTAACTACAACCCTACTCCTTACCCTAACACGTACACTAATCTTAACCCCTACACTAACACTAACTCAATACCGCACACGTACTTTGACAATAAGACATTTCCGTATGCTCAGCTGTAACCTAAACCTTACCCGTTCACTAAACTTAACCCTACCCCTAACACTAACCATAACGCCAACCCTACCAATTACCCTAACCCGTACCCTAATCCTAACCTGTAAACCCACACTAACCCCAGCCCTAACACGTACCTTGACCCTAACACTTTTTCGTAACCTCACCTGTACCCTACACCTTACCGTTCGCTAACCCTAACCCTAGCCCTAAACCTAGACCAAACCCCAACCGTACACCTTACCCTAACCCGTATGCTAATCCTAAGCCATACACTGACACTGACACGTGTCCTAACACACACACTAACCCTAACACTTTTCTGTACCATCGCCTGTACCCTAAACCTGACATTTCGCTAACCCTAACCCTAGGCATAAAGCTAACCCTAACCCCAACCGTAAACCTTACCCAAACCGTACCCTAATCCTAACCAGTATACTAATACTAAGCCATGTCCTGACACGTTCCCTGAGCCTAACACTTTTCCATACCCTCACCTGTACCCTAAACCTTACCCATTCGCTAACCCTAACCCTAGCCCTAGCCCTAGCCCTAACCTTAATCCCAACCCTACCCGTTACCCTAAACCGTACCCTAATCCTAACCCATACACTAACATTAACCCATGCCCTAACACGTACCCTGACCCTAACACTTTTCCGTATCCTCTCCTGTACCCTAAATCTTACCATTCGCTAACCCTAACCCTAGCCCTAAACATAACTCTAACACCAACCTCACAGTATACCCTAACCCGTACACTAAACTTAACCCGTACAAAAAAACTAACCCATGCCCTCAAATGTACTTTGACAGTAACACGTTTCCGTACGCTCCCGTGTACCGTAAACCTTACCCATTCGCTAACCCTAACCCTAGCCCTAACCCTAACCATAACACCAACCCTACCCATTTACCTAACCTGTACCCTAATCCTTACCCGTACACTAACATTAATCCATGCCCTAAGACGTACCCTGACCCTAATACTTTTCCATACCCACTGCTGTACCCTAAATCTTACCATTCGCTAACCCTAACCCTATGTCTAAACCTAACACTAACCCCAACCCTACACCTAACCCTAGCACGTACCCTAATCCGAATCCGTACACTAACACTAACCTGTGCCCTAACATGAACCCTGACCCTAACTCGTTTCCATAAGCTCACCTGTACCCTAAATGTTACCTATTCGCTAACCCTAACCCCAACCCTACACCTAAACATAACCCCTACCCTTCACCTTTCCCTAACCTATACCCTAATCCTAACCCGCACACTAACAATAACCTGTGGCCTAACACGTACCCTGAACCTAACACTTTTCCGTATCCTCTCCATTACCCTAAATCTTACCGTTCGCTAAACATAGCCCTTTCCCTAAACATAACGCTAACACCAACCTTAAACCATACCCTAACCCATACACTAATCTTACCCCGTACACCAAAATTAAGAAATGCCCTCACATGTACTTTGACACTAACACGTTTCCGTATCCTCCTGTGTACCGTAAACCTTACCTGTTCGCTAACAGTAACCCTAGGTCTAAGCCTAACACTATCCACAACCCTACACAAAATCCTAACCCGTACCCTAATCCTAATCCGTACAATAACACTAACCTGTGCCCTAACACCAAGCCTGACCCTAACTCGTTTCCATATGCTTACCTGCACCCTGAATATTACCTATTCGCTAACCCTAACCCTAACCCTAAACCTAACCCTAACCCCAATCCTGCACCTTACCCTAATCCGTACTGTAATCCTAACCCGTACCCTAATACTAATCCGTGCCCTGACACATACATGGACCATAACACTTTTCTGTAACCTCACCTGTACCCTAAACCTTACATTTCGCCAACACTAACCCTAGCCCTAAAGCTAAATCTAACTCCAACCCTACACCTTACCCTAACACGTACACTAATCTTAACCCGTACACTAACACTGACCCATTGCCGCAAAAGTATTTTGACCCTAAAACATTTCCGTACCCTCCCCTGTAACCTAAACCTTACCCGGTCGCTAACCCTAAACCTAGCTCTAAATCTAACCCTAACGCCAACCCTACATCTTACCCTAACCCATACCCTAATCCTAAACCATACACTAACACAAACCAGTGCCCTGAAACGTACCCTGACCCTAACACTTTTCCATGCCCTCACCTGCACGCTAAACCTAATCGTTAGTTAACCCTAACTGTAGACTTAAACGTAACCCTAACACCAACCCTACACCCTATTCTAACCCGTGACCTATATTTAACCCCTACACTAACACTAACCCATGCCCTCACACGTACTTTGACACTAAAATGTCTCCGTACACTCACATGTACCATAAGCCTTAACCGTTCACTAAACCTATCCCTAACCCTAACGCCAACCCTAACCATTACCCTAACCCATACCCTAATCCTAACCATGCATTAACACTAACAGGTTTCCTAACACATAACCTGACCCAAACGCTTTTCCGTACCCTCAAATGTACCCTAAAACTTACCCGTTCACTAACCCTAAGCCTAGCCCTAACCCTAACCCTAACCCTAACCCTAACCCTAAAACTTACCCGTTAACTAACCGTAAGCCTAGCCCTAAACCTAAACCTAACCCCAACACCACACCTTACCCTAAACGGTACGCTAATCCTGACATGTACACTAATACTAACAAGTGTCCTAACACATACCCTGACTCTAAATGTTTTCCGTACCCTCACCTGTACCCTAAACCTTACTGCTTCACTAACCGTAAACCTAGCCCTAAACATAACGCTAACACCAACCCTACACCATACCCTAACCCGTACACTAATCTTGACCCGTACACCAAAATTATGCAATGCCATCACAGGTATTTTGACACTAACACGTTTCCGTACACTCATGTACCATAAAACTTACCTGTTCGCTAACTCTAACCCTAGCCCTAAACTTAACCCTAACGCCAACCCTACACATTACCCTAACCCGTACCCTAATCCTAACCCATACACTAACACTACATGTGCCCTAACAGGTACCCTGACCGTAACAGTTTTCCGTACACTCACCCGTACCCTAAACCATACCGTTTGCTATCCTTAACCCTAGACCTAAACGTAAACCTAACCCCATCCCTAAAACTTACCCTAACGCGTACCCAATCCTAACCAGTACACTAACACTAATCCATGCCTTAACACTTACCCTGACCCTAACACTTTTCCATACCCACACCTGAACCCTAAACCTTACCATTCACTAACCCTAACCCTAGGTCTAAACCTAACCCTAAACCCAACCCCAACCCTACACCTAACCCTAACATGTACCCTAATCCTAATCCTTAAACTAACACTAACCTGTGCCCTAACACGAACCGTGACCCTAACGCGTTTCCATACGCTCCCCTGTACTGTAATGTTACCTATTCGCTAACCCTCACACTAGCCCTCAACCTAAACCTAACCCCAACCCTAAACCTTACCCTAACCCATACCCTAATCATAACCCATACACTAACACTAACTCGTGCCCTAACACCTACCCTAACCCTACAGCTACCCCTAACCCTAACACTAACGCTAACACTAACCCTAAACTTTACCATTTGTTAACCATAACCCTAGCCCCAAACCTAAACCTAACTACAACCCTACTCCTTACCCTAACACGTACACTAATCTTAACCCCTACACTAACACTAACTCAATACCGCACACGTACTTTGACAATAAGACATTTCCGTATGCTCAGCTGTAACCTAAACCTTACCGGTTCACTAAACTTAACCCTACCCCTAACACTAACCATAACGCCAACCCTACCAATTACCCTAACCCGTACCCTAATCCTAACCTGTAAACCCACACTAACCCCAGCCCTAACATGTACCTTGACCCTAACACTTTTTCGTAACCTCACCTGTACCCTACACCTTACCGTTCGCTAACCCTAACCCTAGCCCTAAACCTAGACCAAACCCCAACCGTACACCTTACCCTAACCCGTATGCTAATCCTAAGCCATACACTGACACTGACACGTGTCCTAACACACACACTAACCCTAACACTTTTCTGTACCATCGCCTGTACCCTAAACCTGACATTTCGCTAACCCTAACCCTAGCCATAAAGCTAACCCTAACCCCAACCATAAACCTTACCCAAACCGTACCCTAATCCTAACCAGTATACTAATACTAAGCCATGTCCTGACACGTTCCCTGAGCCTAACACTTTTCCATACCCTCACCTGTACCCTAAACCTTACCCATTCGCTAACCCTAACCCTAGCCCTAGCCCTAGCCCTAACCTTAATCCCAACCCTACCCGTTACCCTAAACCGTACCGTAATCCTAACCCATACACTAACATTAACCCATGCCCTAACACGTACCCTGACCCTAACACTTTTCCGTATCCTCTCCTGTACCCTAAATCTTACCATTCGCTAACCCTAACCCTAGCCCTAAACATAACTCTAACACCAACCTCACAGTATACCCTAACCGGTACACTAAACTTAACCCGTACAAAAAAACTAACCCATGCCCTCACATGTACTTTGACAGTAACACGTTTCCGTACGCTCCCGTGTACCGTAAACCTTACCCATTCGCTAACCCTAACCCTAGCCCTAACCCTAACCATAACACCAACCCTACCCATTTACCTAACCTGTACCCTAATCCTAACCCATACACTAACAATAACCTGTGGTCTAACACGTACCCTGAACCTAACACTTTTCCGTATCCTCTCCATTACCCTAAATCTTACCGTTCGCTAAACATAGCCCTTTCCCTAAACATAACGCTAACACCAACCTTAAACCATACCCTAACCCATACACTAATCTTACCCCGTACACCAACATTAAGAAATGCCCTCACATGTACTTTGACACTAACACGTTTCCGTATCCTCCTGTGTACCGTAAACCTTACCTGTTCGCTAACACTAACCCTAGGTCTAAGCCTAACACTATCCACAACCCTACACAAAATCCTAACCCGTACCCTAATCCTAATCCGTACAATAACACTAACCTGTGCCCTAACACCAAGCCTGGCCCTAACTCGTTTCCATATGCTTACCTGCACCCTGAATATTACCTATTCGCTAACCCTAACCCTAACCCTAAACCTAACCCTAACCCCAATCCTGCACCTTACCATAATCCGTACTGTAATCCTAACCCGTACCCTAATACTAATCCGTGCCCTGACACATACATGGACCATAAAACTTTTCTGTAACCTCACCTGTACCCTAAACCTTACATTTCGCCAACACTAACCCTAGCCCTAAAGCTAAATCTAACTCCAACCCTACACCTTACCCTAACACGTACACTAATCTTAACCCGTACACTAACACTGACCCATTGCCGCAAATGTATTTTGACCCTAAAACATTTCCGTACCCTCCCCTGTAACCTAAACCTTACCCGGTCGCTAACCCTAACCCTAGCTCTAAATCAAACCCTAACGCCAACCCTACATCTTACCCTAACCCATACCCTAATCCTAAACCATACACTAACACAAACCAGTGCCCTGAAACGTACCCTGACCCTAACACTTTTCCATGCCCTCACCTGCACGCTAAACCTAATCGTTAGGTAACCCTAACTGTAGACTTAAACGTAACCCTAACACCAACCCTACACCCTATTCTAACCCGTGACCTATATTTAACCCCTACACTAACACTAACCCATGCCCTCACACGTACTTTGACACTAAAATGTCTCCATACACTCACATGTACCATAAGCCTTAACCGTTCACTAAACCTATCCCTATCCCTAACGCCAACCCTACCCATTACCCTAACCCATACCCTAATCCTAACCATGCATTAACACTAACAGGTTTCCTAACACATAACCTGACCCAAACGCTTTTCCGTACCCTCAAATGTACCCTAAAACTTACCCGTTCACTAACCCTAAGCCTAGCCCTAACCCTAACCCTAACCCTAACCCTAACCCTAACCCTAAAACTTACCCGTTAACTAACTGTAAGCCTAGCCCTAAACCTAAACCTAACCCCAACACCACACCTTACCCTAAACGGTACGCTAATCCTGACATGTACACTAACACTAACAAGTGTCCTAACACATACCCTGACTCTAAATGTTTTCCGTACCCTCACCTGTACCCTAAACCTTACTGCTTCACTAACCGTAAACCTAGCCCTAAACATAACGCTAACACCAACCCTACACCATACCCTAACCCGTACACTAATCTTGACCCGTACACCAAAATTATGCAATGCCATCACAGGTACTTTGACACTAACACGTTTCCGTACACTCATGTACCATAAAACTTACCTGTTCGCTAACTCTAACCCTAGCCCTAAACTTAACCCTAACGCCAACCCTACACATTACCCTAACCCGTACCCTAATCCTAACCCATACACTAACACTACATGTGCCCTAACAGGTACCCTGACCGTAACAGTTTTCCGTACACTCACCCGTACCCTAAACCATAACGTTTGCTATCCTTAACCCTAGACCTAAACGTAAACCTAACCCCATCCCTAAAACTTACCCTAACGCGTACCCAATCCTAACCAGTACACTAACACTAATCCGTGCCTTAACACTTACCCTGACCCTAACACTTTTCCATACCCACACCTGAACCCTAAACCTTACCATTCACTAACCCTAACCCTAGGTCTAAACCTAACCCTAAACCCAGCCCCAGCCCTACACTTAACCCTAACATGTACCCTAATCCTAATCCTTAAACTAACACTAACCTGTGCCCTAACACGAACCGTGACCCTAACGCGTTTCCATACGCTCCCCTGTACTCTAATGTTACCTATTCAATAACCCTCACACTAGCCCTAAACCTAAACCTAACCCCAACCCTAAACCTTACCCTAACCCATACCCTAATCATAACCCATACACTAACACTAACTCGTGCCCTAACACCTACCCTAACCCTACAGCTACCCCTAACCCTAACACTAATGCTAACACTAACCCTAAACTTTACCATTTGTTAACCATAACCCTAGCCCCAAACCTAAACCTAACTACAACCCTACTCCTTTCCCTAACACGTACACTAATCTTAACCCCTACACTAACACTAACTCAATACCGCACACGTACTTTGACAATAAGACATTTCCGTATGCTCAGCTGTAACCTAAACCTTACCCATTCACTAAACTTAACCCTACCCCTAACACTAACCATAACGCCGACCCTACCAATTACCCTAACCCGTACCCTAATCCTAACCTGTAAACCCACACTAACCCCAGCCCTAACACGTACCTTGACCCTAACACCTTTTCGTAACCTCACCTGTACCGTACACCTTACCGTTCGCTAACCCTAACCCTAGCCCTAAACCTAGACCAAACCCCAACCGTACACCTTACCCTAACCCGTATGCTAATCCTAAGCCATACACTGACACTGATACGTGTCCTAACACACACACTAACCCTAACACTTTTCTGTACCATCACCTGTACCCTAAACCTGACATTTCGCTAACCCTAACCCTAGCCATAAAGCTAACTCTAACCCCAACCGTAAACCTTACCCAAACCGTACCCTTATCCTAACCAGTCTACTAATACTAAGCCATGTCCTGACACGTTCCCTGAGCCTAACACTTTTCCATACCCTCACCTGTACCCTAAACCTTACCCATTCTCTAACCCTAACCCTAGCCCTAGCCCTAGCCCTAACCTTAATCCCAACCCTACCCTTTACCCTAAACCGTACCCTAATCCTAACCCATACACTAACATTAACCCATGCCCTAACACGTACCCTGACCCTAACACTTTTCCGTATCCTCTCCTGTACCCTAACTCTTACCGTTCGCTAACCCTAACCCTAGCCCTAAACATAACTCTAACACCAACCTCACAGTATACCCTAACCCGTACACTAAACTTAACCCGTACAAAAAAACTAACCCATGACCTCACATGTACTTTGACAGTAACACGTTTCCGTACGCTCCCGTGTACCGTAAACCTTACCCATTCGCTAACCCTAACCCTAGCCCTAACCCTAACCATAACACCAACCCTACACATTTACCTAACCTGTACCCTAATCCTTACCCGTACACTAACATTAATCCATGCCCTACGACGTACCCTGACCCTAATACTTTTCCATATCCACTGCAGTACCCTAAATCTTACCATTCACTAACCCTAACCCTATGTCTAAACCTAACCCTAACCCCAACCCTACACCTAACCCTAGCACGTACCCTAATCCGAATCCGTACACTAACACTAACCTGTGCCCTAACATGAACCCTGACCCTAACTCGTTTCCATAAGCTCACCTGTACCCTAAATATTACCTATTCGCTAACCCTAAACCCAACCCTACACCTAAACATAACCCCTACCCTACACCTTTCCCTAACCTATACCCTAATCCTAACCCATACACTAACAATAACCTGTGGCCTAACACGTACCTTGAACCTAACACTTTTCCGTATCCTCTCCATTACCCTAAATCTTACCGTTCGCTAAACATAGCCCTTTCCCTAAACATAACGCTAACACCAACCTTAAACCATACCCTAACCCATACACTAATCTTACGCCGTACACCAAAATTAAGAAATGCCCTCACATGTACTTTGACACTAACACGTTTCCGTATCCTCCTGTGTACCGTAAACCTTACCTGTTCGCTAACAGTAACCCTAGGTCTAAGCCTAACACTATCCACAACCCTACACAAAATCCTAACCCGTACCCTAATCCTAATCCGTACAATAACACTAACCTGTGCCCTAACACCAAGCCTGACCCTAACTCGTTTCCATATGCTTACCTGCACCCTGAATATTACCTATTCGCTAACCCTAACCCTAACCCTAAACCTAACCCTAACCCCAATCCTGCACCTTACCCTAATCCGTACTGTAATCCTAACCCGTACCCTAATACTAATCCGTGCCCTGACACATACATGGACAATAAAACTTTTCTGTAACCTCACCTGTACCCTAAACCTTACATTTCGCCAACACTAACCCTAGCCCTAAAGCTAAATCTAACTCCAACCCTACACCTTACCCTAACACGTACACTAATCTTAACCCGTACACTAACACTGACCCATTGCCGCAAATGTATTTTGACCCTAAAACATTTCCGTACCCTCCCCTGTAACCTAAACCTTACCCGGTCGCTAACCCTAACCCTAGCTCTAAATCAAACTCTAACGCCAACACTACATCTTACCCTAACCCATACCCTAATCCTAAACCATACACTAACACAAACCAGTGCCCTGAAACGTACCCTGACCCTAACACTTTTCCATGCCCTCACCTGCACGCTAAACCTAATCGTTAGGTAACCCTAACTGTAGACTTAAACGTAACCCTAACACCAACCCTACACCCTATTCTAACCCGTGACCTATATTTAACCCCTACACTAACACTAACCCATGCCCTCACACGTACTTTGACACTAAAATGTCTCCATACACTCACATGTACCATAAGCCTTAACCGTTCACTAAACCTATCCCTAACCCTAACGCCAACCCTAACCATTACCCTAACCCATACCCTAATCCTAACCATGCATTAACACTAACAGGTTTCCTAACACATAACCTGACCCAAACGCTTTTCCGTACCCTCAAATGTACCCTAAAACTTTCCCGTTCACTAACCCTAAGCCTAGCCCTAACCCTAACCCTAACCCTAACCCTAACCCTAACCCTAAAACTTACCCGTTAACTAACCGTAAGCCTAGCCCTAAACCTAAACCTAACCCCAACACCACACCTAACCCTAAACGGTACGCTAATCCTGACATGTACACTAACACTAACAAGTGTCCTAACACATACCCTGACTCTAAATGTTTTCCATACCCTCACCTGTACCCTAAACCTTACTGCTTCACTAACCGTAAACCTAGCCCTAAACATAACGCTAACACCAACCCTACACCATACCCTAACTCGTACACTAATCTTGACCCGTACACCAAAATTATGCAATGCCATCACAGGTACTTTGACACTAACACGTTTCCGTACACTCATGTACCATAAAACTTACATGTTCTCTAACTCTAAACCTAGCCCTAAACTTAACCCTAACGCCAACCCTACACATTACCCTAACCCGTACCCTAATCCTAACCCATACACTAACACTACATGTGCCCTAACAGGTACCCTGACCGTAACAGTTTTCCGTACACTCACCCGTACCCTAAACCATACCGTTTGCTATCCTTAACCCTAGACCTAAACGTAAACCTAACCCCATCCCTAAAACTTACCCTAACGCGTACCCAATCCTAACCAGTACACTAACACTAATCCGTGCCTTAACACTTACCCTGAACCTAACACTTTTCCATACCCACACCTGAACCCTAAACCTTACCATTCACTAACCCTAACCCTAGGTCTAAACCTAACCCTAAACCCAACCCCAACCCTACACCTAACCCTAACATGTACCCTAATCCTTAAACTAACACTAACCTGTGCCCTAACACGAACCGTGACCCTAACGCGTTTCCATACGCTCCCCTGTACTGTAATGTTACCTATTCGCTAACCCTCACACTAGCCCTCAACCTAAACCTAACCCCAACCCTAAACCTTACCCTAACCCATACCCTAATCATAACCCATACACTAACACTAACTCGTGCCCTAACACCTACCCTAACCCTACAGCTACCCATAACCCTAACACTAACGCTAACACTAACCCTAAACTTTACCATTTGTTAACCATAACCCTAGCCCCAAACCTAAACCTAACTACAACCCTACTCCTTACCCTAACACGTACACTAATCTTAACCCCTACACTAACACTAACTCAATACCGCACACGTACTTTGACAATAAGACATTTCCGTATGCTCAGCTGTAACCTAAACCTTACCCGTTCACTAAACTTAACCCTACCCCTAACACTAACCATAATGCCAACCCTACCAATTACCCTAACCCGTACCCTAATCCTAACCTGTAAACCCACACTAACCCCAGCCCTAACATGTACCTTGACCCTAACACTTTTTCGTAACCTCACCTGTACCCTACACCTTACCGTTCGCTAACCCTAACCCTAGCCCTAAACCTAGACCAAACCCCAACCGTACACCTTACCCTAACCCGTATGCTAATCCTAAGCCATACACTGACACTGACACGTGTCCTAACACACACACGAACCCTAACACTTTTCTGTACCATCGCCTGTACCCTAAACCTGACATTTCTCTAACCCTAACCCTAGCCATAAAGCTAACCCTAACCCCAACCGTAAACCTTACCCAAACCGTACCCTAATCCTAACCAGTATACTAATACTAAGCCATGTCCTGACACGTTCCCTGAGCCTAACACTTTTCCATACCCTCACCTGTACCCTAAACCTTACCCATTCGCTAACCCTAACCCTAGCCCTAGCCCTAGCCCTAACCTTAATCCCAACCCTACCCGTTACCCTAAACCGTACCGTAATCCTAACCCATACACTAACATTAACCCATGCCCTAACACGTACCCTGACCCTAACACTTTTCCGTATCCTCTCCTGTACCCTAAATCTTACCATTCGCTAACCCTAACCCTAGCCCTAAACATAACTCTAACACCAACCTCACAGTATACCCTAACCGGTACACTAAACTTAACCCGTACAAAAAAACTAACCCATGCCCTCACATGTACTTTGACAGTAACACGTTTCCGTATGCTCCCGTGTACCGTAAACCTTACCCATTCGCTAACCCTAACCCTAGCCCTAACCATAACCATAACACCAACCCTACCCATTTACCTAACCTGTACCCTAATCCTTACCTGTACACTAACATTAATCCATGCCCTAAGACGTACCCTGACCCTAATACTTTTCCATACCCACTGCTGTACCCTAAATCTTACCATTCGCTAACCCTAACCCTATGTCTAAACCTAACCCTAACCCCAACCCTACACCTAACCCTAGCACGTACCCTAATCCGAATCCGTACCCTAACACTAACCTGTGCCCTAACATGAACCCTGACCCTAACTCGTTTCCATAAGCTCACCTGTACCCTAAATGTTACCTATTCGCTAACCCTAAACCCAACCCTACACCTAAACATAACCCCTACCCTACACCTTTCCCTAACCTATACCATAATCCTAACCCATACACTAACAATAACCTGTGGCCTAACACGTACCTTGAACCTAACACTTTTCCGTATCCTCTCCATTACCCTAAATCTTACCGTTCGCTAAACATAGCACTTTCCCTAAACATAACGCTAACACCAACCTTAAACCATACCCTAACCCATACACTAATCTTACCCCGTACACCAAAATTAAGAAATGCCCTCACATGTACTTTGACACTAACACGTTTCCGTATCCTCCTGTGTACCGTAAACCTTACCTGTTCGCTAACAGTAACCCTAGGTCTAAGCCTAACACTATCCACAACCCTACACAAAATCCTAACCCGTACCCTAATCCTAATCCGTACAATAACACTAACCTGTGCCCTAACACCAAGCCTGACCCTAACTCGTTTCCATATGCTTACCTGCACCCTGAATATTACCTATTCGCTAACCCTAACCCTAACCCTAAAGCTAACCCTAACCCCAATCCTGCACCTTACCCTAATCCGTACTGTAATCCTAACCCGTACCCTAATACTAATCCGTGCCCTGACACATACATGGACTATAAAACTTTTCTGTAACCTCACCTGTACCCTAAACCTTACATTTCGCCAACACTAACCCTAGCCCTAAAGCTAAATCTAACTCCAACCCTACACCTTACCCTAACACGTACACTAATCTTAACCCGTACACTAACACTGACCCATTGCCGCAAATGTATTTTGACCCTAAAACATTTCCGTACCCTCCCCTGTAACCTAAACCTTACCCGGTCGCTAACCCTAACCCTAGCTCTAAATCAAACTCTAACGCCAACACTACATCTTACCCTAACCCATACCCTAATCCTAAACCATACACTAACACAAACCAGTGCCCTGAAACGTACCCTGACCCTAACACTTTTCCATGCCCTCACCTGCACACTAAACCTAATCGTTAGGTAACCCTAACTGTAGACTTAAACGTAACCCTAACACCAACCCTACACCCTATTCTAACCCGTGACCTATATTTAACCCCTACACTAACACTAACCCATGCCCTCACACGTACTTTGACACTAAAATGTCTCCATACACTCACATGTACCATAAGCCTTAACCGTTCACTAAACCTATCCCTAACCCTAACGCCAACCCTAACCATTACCCTAACCCATACCCTAATCCTAACCATGCATTAACACTAACAGGTTTCCTAACACATAACCTGACCCAAACGCTTTTCCGTACCCTCAAATGTACCCTAAAACTTACCCGTTCACTAACCCTAAGCCTAGCCCTAACCCTAACCCTAACCCTAACCCTAACCCTAACCCTAACCCTAAAACTTACCCGTTAACTAACCGTAAGCCTAGCCCTAAACCTAAACCTAACCCCAACACCACACCTAACCCAAAACGGTACGCTAATCCTGACATGTACACTAACACTAACAAGTGTCCTAACACATACCCTGACTCTAAATGTTTTCCGTACCCTCACCTGTACCCTAAACCTTACTGCTTCACTAACCATAAACCTAGCCCTAAACATAACGCTAACACCAACCCTACACCATACCCTAACCCGTACACTAATCTTGACCCGTACACCAAAATTATGCAATGCCATCACAGGTAGTTTGACACTAACACGTTTCCATACACTCATGTACCATAAAACTTACATGTTCTCTAACTCTAACCCTAGCCCTAAACTTAACCCTAACGCCAACCCTACACATTACCCTAACCCGTACCCTAATCCTAACCCATACACTAACACTACATGTGCCCTAACAGGTACCCTGACCGTAACAGTTTTCCGTACACTCACCCGTACCCTAAACCATACCGTTTGCTATCCTTAACCCTAGACCTAAACGTAAACCTAACCCCATCCCTAAAACTTACCCTAACGCGTACCCAATCCTAACCAGTACACTAACACTAATCCGTGCCTTAACACTTACCCTGACCCTAACACTTTTCCATACCCACACCTGAACCCTAAACCTTACCATTCCCTTACCCTAACCCTAGGTCTAAACCTAACCCTAAACCCAACCCCAACCCTACACCTAACCCTAACATGTACCCTAATCCTAATCCTTAAACTAACACTAACCTGTGCCCTAACACGAACCGTGACCCTAACGCGTTTCCATACGCTCCCCTGTACTGTAATGTTACCTATTTGCTAACCCTCACACTAGCCCTCAACCTAAACCTAACCCAACCCTAAACCTTACCCTAACCCATACCCTAATCATAACCCATACACTAACACTAACTCGTGCCCTAACACCTACCCTAACCCTACAGCTGCCCCTAACCCTAACACTAACGCTAACACTAACCCTAAACTTTACCATTTGTTAACCATAACCCTAGCCCCAAACCTAAACCTAACTACAACCCTACTCCTTACCCTAACACGTACACTAATCTTAACCCCTACACTAACACTAACTCAATACCGCACACGTACTTTGACAATAAGACATTTCCGTATGCTCAGCTGTAACCTAAACCTTACCCGTTCACTAAACTTAACCCTACCCCTAACACTAACCATAACGCCAACCCTACCAATTACCCTAACCCGTACCCTAATCCTAACCTGTAAACCCACACTAACCCCAGCCCTAACACGTACCTTGACCCTAACACTTTTTCGTAACCTCACCTGTACCCTACACCTTACCGTTCGCTAACCCTAACCCTAGCCCTAAACCTAGACCAAACCCCAACCGTACACCTTACCCTAACCCGTATGCTAATCCTAAGCCATACACTGACACTGACACGTGTCCTAACACACACACTAACCCTAACACTTTTCTGTACCATCGCCTGTACCCTAAACCTGACATTTCGCTAACCCTAACCCTAGGCATAAAGCTAACCCTAACCCCAACCGTAAACCTTACCCAAACCGTACCCTAATCCTAACCAGTATACTAATACTAAGCCATGTCCTGACACGTTCCCTGAGCCTAACACTTTTCCATACCCTCACCTGTACCCTAAACCTTACCCATTCGCTAACCCTAACCCTAGCCCTAGCCCTAGCCCTAACCTTAATCCCAACCCTACCCGTTACCCTAAACCGTACCCTAATCCTAACCCATACACTAACATTAACCCATGCCCTAACACGTACCCTGACCCTAACACTTTTCCGTATCCTCTCCTGTACCCTAAATCTTACCATTCGCTAACCCTAACCCTAGCCCTAAACATAACTCTAACACCAACCTCACAGTATACCCTAACCCGTACACTAAACTTAACCCGTACAAAAAAACTAACCCATGCCCTCACATGTACTTTGACAGTAACACGTTTCCGTACGCTCCCGTGTACCGTAAACCTTACCCATTCGCTAACCCTAACCCTAGCCCTAACCCAAACCATAACACCAACCCTACCCATTTACCTAACCTGTACCCTAATCCTTACCCGTACACTAACATTAATCCATGCCCTAAGACGTACCCTGACCCTAATACTTTTCCATACCCACTGCTGTACCCTAAATCTTACCATTCGCTAACCCTAACCCTATGTCTAAACCTAACCCTAACCCCAACCCTACACCTAACCCTAGCACGTACCCTAATCCGAATCCGTACACTAACACTAACCTGTGCCCTAACATGAACCCTGACCCTAACTCGTTTCCATAAGCTCACCTGTACCCTAAATGTTACCTATTCGCTAACCCTAACCCCAACCCTACACCTAAACATAACCCCTACCCTACACCTTTCCCTAACCTATACCCTAATCCTAACCCGCACACTAACAATAACCTGTGGCCTAACACGTACCCTGAACCTAACACTTTTCCGTATCCTCTCCATTACCCTAAATCTTACCGTTCGCTAAACATAGCCCTTTCCCTAAACATAACGCTAACACCAACCTTAAACCATACCCTAACCCATACACTAATCTTACCCCGTACACCAAAATTAAGAAATGCCCTCACATGTACTTTGACACTAACACGTTTCCGTGTCCTCCTGTGTACCGTAAACCTTACCTGTTCGCTAACAGTAACCCTAGGTCTAAGCCTAACACTATCCACAACCCTACACAAAATCGTAAACCGTACCCTAATCCTAATCCGTACAATAACACTAACCTGTGCCCTAACACCAAGCCTGACCCTAACTCGTTTCCATATATGCTTACCAGCACCCTGAATATTACCTATTCGCTAACCCTAACCCTAACCCTAAACCTAACCCTAACCCCAATCCTGCACCTTACCCTAATCCGTACTGTAATCCTAACCCGTACCCTAATACTAATCCGTGCCCTGACACATACATGGACCATAAAACTTTTCTGTAACCTCACCTGTACCCTAAACCTTACATTTCGCCAACACTAACCCTAGCCCTAAAGCTAAATCTAACTCCAACCCTACACCTTACCCTAACACGTACACTAATCTTAACCCATACACTAACACTGACCCATTGCCGCAAATGTATTTTGACCCTAAAACATTTCCGTACCCTCCCCTGTAACCTAAACCTTACCCGGTCGCTAACCCTAACCCTAGCTCTAAATCAAACCCTAACGCCAACCCTACATCTTACCCTAACCCATACCCTAATCCTAAACCATACACTAACACAAACCAGTGCCCTGAAACGTACCCTGACCCTAACACTTTTCCATGCCCTCACCTGCACGCTAAACCTAATCATTAGGTAACCCTAACTGTAGACTTAAACGTAACCCTAACACCAACCCTACACCCTATTCTAACCCGTGACCTATATTTAACCCCTACACTAACACTAACCCATGCCCTCACACGTACTTTGACACTAAAATGTCTCCATACACTCACATGTACCATAAGCCTTAACCGTTCACTAAACCTATCCCTAACCCTAACGCCAACCCTACCCATTACCCTAACCCATACCCTAATCCTAACCATGCATTAACACTAACAGGTTTCCTAACACATAACCTGACCCAAACGCTTTTCCGTACCCTCAAATGTACCCTAAAACTTACCCGTTCACTAACCCTAAGCCTAGCCCTAACCCTAACCCTAACCCTAACCCTAACCCTAACCCTAACCCTAAAACTTACCCGTTAACTAACCGTAAGCCTAGCCCTAAACCTAAACCTAACCCCAACACCACACCTTACCCTAAACGGTACGCTAATCCTGACATGTACACTAACACTAACAAGTGTCCTAACACATACCCTGACTCTAAATGTTTTCCGTACCCTCACCTGTACCCTAAAGCTTACTGCTTCACTAACCGTAAACCTAGCCCTAAACATAACGCTAACACCAACCCTACACCATACCCTAACCGGTACACTAATCTTGACCCGTACACCAAAATTATGCAATGCCATCACAGGTACTTTGACACTAACACGTTTCCGTACACTCATGTACCATAAAACTTACCTGTTCGCTAACTCTAACCCTAGCCCTAAACTTAACCCTAACGCCAACCCTACACATTACCCTAACCCGTACCCTAATCCTAACCCATACACTAACACTACATGTGCCCTAACAGGTACCCTGACCGTAACAGTTTTCCGTACACTCACCCGTACCCTAAACCATACCGTTTGCTATCCTTAACCCTAGACCTAAACGTAAACCTAACCCCATCCCTAAAACTTACCCTAACGCGTACCCCATCCTAACCAGTACACTAACACTAATCCGTGCCTTAACACTTACCCTGACCCTAACACTTTTCCATACCCACACCTGAACCCTAAACCTTACCATTCACTAACCCTAACCCTAGGTCTAAACCTAACCCTAAACCCAACCCCAACCCTACACCTAACCCTAACATGTACCCTAATCCTAATCCTTAAACTAACACTAACCTGTGCCCTAACACGAACCGTGACCCTAACGCGTTTCCATACGCTCCCCTGTACTGTAATGTTACCTATTCGCTAACCCTCACACTAGCCCTCAACCTAAACCTAACCCCAACCCTAAACCTTACCCTAACCCATACCCTAATCATAACCCATACACTAACACTAACTCGTGCCCTAACACCTACCCTAACCCTACAGCTACCCCTAACCCTAACACTAACGCTAACACTAACCCTAAACTTTACCATTTGTTAACCATAACCCTAGCCCCAAACCTAAACCTAACTACAACCCTACTCCTTACCCTAACACGTACACTAATCTTAACCCCTACACTAACACTAACTCAATACCGCACACTTACTTTGACAATAAGACATTTCCGTATGCTCAGCTGTAACCTAAACCTTACCCGTTCACTAAACTTAACCCTACCCCTAACACTAACCATAACGCCAACCCTACCAATTACCCTAACCCGTACCCTAATCCTAACCTGTAAACCCACACTAACCACAGCCCTAACATGTACCTTGACCCTAACACTTTTTCGTAACCTCACCTGTACCCTACACCTTACCGTTCGCTAACCCTAACCCTAGCCCTAAACCTAGACCAAACCCCAACCGTACAACTTACCCTAACCCGTATGCTAATCCTAAGCCATACACTGACACTGACACGTGTCCTAACACACACACTAACCCTAACACTTTTCTGTACCATCGCCTGTACCCTAAACCTGACATTTCGCTAACCCTAACCCTAGCCATAAAGCTAACCCTAACCCCAACCGTAAACCTTACCCAAACCGTACCCTAATCCTAACCAGTATACTAATACTAAGCCATGTCCTGACACGTTCCCTGAGCCTAACACTTTTCCATACCCTCACCTGTACCCTAAACCTTACCCATTCGCTAACCCTAACCCTAGCCCTAGCCCTAGCCCTAACCTTAATCCCAACCCTACCCGTTACCCTAAACCGTACCCTAATCCTAACCCATACACTAACATTAACCCATGCCCTAACACGTACCCTGACCCTAACACTTTTCCGTATCCTCTCCTGTACCCTAAATCTTACCATTCGCTAACCCTAACCCTAGCCCTAAACATAACTCTAACACCAACCTCACAGTATACCCTAACCCGTACACTAAACTTAACCCGTACAAAAAAACTAACCCATGCCCTCACATGTACTTTGACAGTAACACGTTTCCGTACGCTCCCGTGTACCGTAAACCTTACCCATTCGCTAACCCTAACCCTAGCCCTAACCCAAACCATAACACCAACCCTACCCATTTACCTAACCTGTACCCTAATCCTTACCCGTACACTAACATTAATCCATGCCCTAAGACGTACCCTGACCCTAATACTTTTCCATACCCACTGCTGTACCCTAAATCTTACCATTCGCTAACCCTAACCCTATGTCTAAACCTAACCCTAACCCCAACCCTACACCTAACCCTAGCACGTACCCTAATCCGAATCCGTACACTAACACTAACCTGTGCCCTAACATGAACCCTGACCCTAACTCGTTTCCATAAGCTCACCTGTACCCTAAATGTTACCTATTCGCTAACCCTAACCCCAACCCTACACCTAAACATAACCCCTACCCTACACCTTTCCCTAACCTATACCCTAATCCTAACCCGCACACTAACAATAACCTGTGGCCTAACACGTACCCTGAACCTAACACTTTTCCGTATCCTCTCCATTACCCTAAATCTTACCGTTCGCTAAACATAGCCCTTTCCCTAAACATAACGCTAACACCAACCTTAAACCATACCCTAACCCATACACTAATCTTACCCCGTACACCAAAATTAAGAAATGCCCTCACATGTACTTTGACACTAACACGTTTCCGTGTCCTCCTGTGTACCGTAAACCTTACCTGTTCGCTAACACTAACCCTAGGTCTAAGCCTAACACTATCCACAACCCTACACAAAATCCTAACCCGTACCCTAATCCTAATCCGTACAATAACACTAACCTGTGACCTAACACCAAGCCTGACCCTAACTCGTTTCCATATGCTTACCTGCACCCTGAATATTACCTATTCGCTAACCCTAACCCTAACCCTAAACCTAACCCTAACCCCAATCCTGCACCTTACCCTAATCCGTACTGTAATCCTAACCCGTACCCTAATACTAATCCGTGCCCTGACACATACATGGACCATAAAACTTTTCTGTAACCTCACCTGTACCCTAAACCTTACATTTCGCCAACACTAACCCTAGCTCTAAAGCTAAATCTAACTCCAACCCTACACCTTACCCTAACACGAACACTAATCTTAACCTATACACTAACACTGACCCATTGCCGCAAATGTATTTTGACCCTAAAACATTTTCGTACCCTCCTCTGTAACCTAAACCTTACCCGGTCGCTAACCATAACCCTAGATCTAAATCTAACCCTAACGCCAACCCTACATCTTACCCTAACCCATACCCTAATCCTAAACCATACACTAACACTAAACAGTGCCCTGAAACGTACCCTGACCGTAACACTTTTCCATACCCTCACCTGCACGCTAAACCTAATCATTAGGTAACCCTAACTGTAGACTTAAACCTAACCCTAACACCAACCCTACACCCTATTCTAACCCGTAACCTATATTTAACCCCTACACTAACACTAACCCATGCCCTCACACGTACTTTCACACTAAGATGTCTCCATACACTCACATGTACCATAAGCTTTAACCGTTCACTAAACCTATCCCTAACCCTAACGCCAACCCTAACCATTACCCTAACCCATACCCTAATCCTAACCATACATTAACACTAACACGTTTCCTAACACGTAACCTGACCCAAACACTTTTCCGCACACTCAACTGTACCCTAAAACTTACCCGTTCACTAACCCTAAGCCTAGCCCTAAACCTAACACTAACCCCAACCCCACACCTTACCCTAAACTGTACGCTAATCCTGACACGTACACTAACACTAAGAGGTGTCCTAACACATACCCTGACTCTAAATGTTTTCCGTACCCTCACCTGTACCCTAAACCTTACTGCTTCACTAACCGTAAACCTAGCCCTAAACATAACGCTAACACCAACCCTACACCATACCCTAACCCGTACACTAATCTTGACCCGTACACCAAAATTATGGAATGCCATCACCTGTACTTTGACAATAACACGTTTCTCTACACTCATGTACCATAAAAGTTACCTCTTCGCTAACTCTAACCCTAGCCCTAAACTTAACCCTAACGCCAACCCTACACATTACCCTAACCCGTACCCTAATCCTAACCCATACACTAACACTACACGTGCCCTAACAGGTACCCTGACCGTAACAGTTTTCTGTACACTCACCTGTACCCTAAACCATACCGTTTGCTATCCTTAACCTTAGACCTAAACGTAAACCTAACCCCATCCCTAAACCTTACCCTAACTCGTACCCAAATCTAACCAGTACACTAACACTAATCCGTGCCTTAACACTTACCCTGACCCTAACACTTTTCCATACCCACACCTGAACACTAAACCTTACCATTCACTAACCCTAACCCTAGGTCTAAACCTAACCCTAAACCCAACCCCAACCCTACACCTAACCCTAACATGTGCCCTAATCCTAATCCTTAAACTAACACTAACCTGTGCCCTAACACGAACCCTGACACTAACACGTTTCCATACGTTCACCTGTACTCTAATGTTACCTATTCGCTAACCCTAACAGTAGCCCTAAACCTAAACCTAACCCCAACCATACACCTTACCCTAACCCATACCCTAATCATAACCCATACACTAACACTAACTCGTGCCCTAACACCTACCCTAATCCTACACCTACCACTACCCCTAACACTAACGCCAACACTAACCCTAAACTTTACCATTTGTTAACCATAACCCTAGCCCCAAACCTAAACCTAACTACAACCCTACTCCTTACCCTAACACGTACACTAATCTTAACACGTACACTAACACTAAATCAATACCACACACGTACTTTGACAATAAGACATTTCCGTATGCTCAGCTGTAACCTAAACCTTACCCGTTCACTAAACTTAACCTTACCCCTAACACTAACCATAACGCCATCCCTACCAATTACCCTAACATGTACCCTAATCCTAACCTGTAAACCCACACTAACCCCTGCCCTAACACGTACCTTGACCCTAACACTTTTCCGTACCCTCACCTGTACCCTACACCTTAACCAGTCGCTAACCCTAACCCTAGCTCTAGCCCTAGCGCTAAATCTAACCACAACCCTAACCCTTACCCTAACCCGAACCCTAATCCCAACCCATACACTAACATTAACCCATGCCCTAACACGTACCCTGACCCTAACACTTTTCCGTATCCTCTCCTGTACCCTAAATCTTACCGTTCGCTAACCCTAACCCTAGCCCTAAACATAACTCTCACACCAATCTCACAGCATACCATAAACCGTTCACTAAACTTAACCCGTACAAAAAAATTAACCCATGCCCTCACATGTACTTTGACGGTAACACGTTTCCGTATGCTCCCGTGTACCGTAAAACTCACCCGTTTTCTAACTCTAACCCTAGCCCTAAACCTAACCATAACAACAGCCCTACCCATTTCCCTAACCTGTACCCTAATCCTTACCCGTACACTAACACTAATCCATGCCCTAACACGTACCCTGACCCTAACACTTTTCTATACCCACTCCTGTACCCTAAATCTTACCATTCGCTAACCCTAACCCTATGTCTAGACCTAACCCTAACCCCAACCCTACACCTAACCCTAACACGTACCCTAATCCGAATCCGTACACTAACAGTAACCTGTGCCCTAACATGAACCCTGACCCTAACTCGTTTCCATAAGCTCACCTGTACCCTAAATGTTACCTATTTGCTAACCCTAACCCCAACCCTACAGCTAAACATAACCCCAACCTTACCCATTTCCCTAACCTGTACCCTAATCCTTACCCGTACACTAACACTAATCCATGCCCTAACACGTACCCTGACCCTAACACTTTTCTATACCCACTCCTGTTCCCTAAATCTTACCATTCGCTAACCCTAACCCGATGTCTAAACCTAACCCTAACCCCAACCCTACACCTAACCCTAAAACGTACCCTAATCCGAATCCGTACACTAAGAGTAACCTGTGCCCTAACATGAACCTTGACCCTAACCCGTTTCCATAAGCTCACCTGTACCCTAAATGTTACCTATTTGCTAACCGTAACCCCAACCCTACACCTAAATATAACCCCAACCCTACACCTAAACATAACCCCAACCCTACACCTTTCCCTAACCCATACCCTAATCCTAACCCGTAAACTAACACTAACCCATGCCCTAACACGTACCCTGACCCTAACACTTTTCTATACCCACTCCTGTACCCTAAATCTTACCATTCGCTAACCCTAACCCTATGTCTAAACCTAACCCTAACCCCAACCCTACACCTAACCATAACACGTAACCTAATACGAATCCGTACACTAACACTAACCTGTGCCCTAACATGAACCCTGACCCTAACTCGTTTCCATAAGCTCACCTGTACCCTAAATGTTACCTATTTGCTAACCCTAACCCCAACCCTACAGCTAAACATAACCCCAACCCTACAACTTTCCCTAACCCATACTCTAATCCGAACCCATACACTAACACTAACCCATGCCCTAACACGTACCCTGACCCTAACACTTTTCCGTAACCTCACCTGTACCCTACACCTTATCGTTCGCTAACCCTAACCCTAGACCTAAACCTAGACCAAACCCCAACTGTACACCTTACCCTAACCTGTATGCTAATCCTACGCCATACACTAACACTGACACGTGTCCTAACACATACACTACCCCTAACATTTTTCTGTATCATTACCTGTAACCTAAATCTGACATTTCGCTAACCCTAGCCCTAGCCATAAAGCTAACCCTAAACCTAACCGTAAACCTTACCCAAACCGTACCCTAATCCTAACCAGTATACTAATACTAAGTCATGTCCTGACACGTACCCTGACCCTAACACCTTTCCGTACCGTCACCTGTACCCTAAACCTTACCCATTCGCTAACTCTAACCCTAGCCCTAATCCTAACCCCAACCCTACCCCTTACCCTAACCCGTACCCTAATCCCAACCCATACACTAACAGTAACTTATGCTCGAAACCGTACCCTGACCCTAACACTTTTCCATATCCTCTCCTGTACCCTAAATCTTACCGTTCGCTAAGCCTAACCCTAGCCCTAAACATAACTCTCACACCAACCTCACAGCATACCCTAACCCGTACACTAAACTTAACCCGTACAAAAAAACTAACCCATGCCCTCACATGTACTTTGACAGTAACACGTTTCCGTATGCTCCCGTGTACCGTAAACCTTACACATTCGCTAACTCTAACCCTAGCCCTAACCCAAACCATAACACCAACCCTACCCATTTCCCTAGCCTGTACCCTAATCCTTACCCATACACTAACACTAATCCATGCCCTAACACGTACCCTGACCCTAACACTTTTCCATACCCACTGCTGTACGCTAAATCATACCATTCGCTAACCCTAAACCTATTTCTAAACCTAACCCTAACCCCAACCCTACACCTAGCCCTAGCACGTACCCTAATCCGAATCCGTACACTAACACTAACCTGTGCCCTAACATGAACCCTGACCCTATCTCGTTTCCATAAGCTCACTTGTACCCTAAATGTTACCTATTCGCTAACCCTAACCCCAACCCTACACCTAAACATAACCCCAACCCTACACCTTTCCCTAACCCATACCCTAATCCTAACCCGTACACTAACACTAACCCGTGCCCTAACACGTACCCTGACCCTAACACTTTTCCGTATCCTCTCCAGTACCCTAAATCTTACCGTTCGCTAAACCTAGCCCTTTACCTAAACATAACGCTAACACCAACCTTACACCATACCCTAACCCATACACTAATCGTACCCCGTACACCAAAATTAAGCAATGCCCTCACCTGTACTTTGACACTAACACGTTTCCGTACACTCCTGTGTACCGTAAACCTTACCTGTTCGCTAACACTAACCCTAGGTCTAAGCCTAAAACTATCCACAACCCTACACAAAATCCTAACCTGTACCCTAATCCTAATCCGTACAATAACACTAACCTGTGCCCTAACACCAAGCCTGACCCTAACTCGTTTTCATATGTTTACCTGTACCATGAATATTACCTATTCGCTAACCCTAACCCTAAACCTAAACCTAACCCTAACCCCAATCCTACACCTTACCCTAATCCGTACTGTAGTCCTAACACGTACGCTAATACTAATCCGTGCCCTGACACATACATGGACCATAACACTTTTCTGTAACCTCACCTGTACCCTAAACCTTACATTTCGCCAACACTAACCCTAGCCCTAAAGCTAAATCTAACTCCAACCCTACACCTTACCCTAACACGTACACTAATCTTAACCCATACACTAACACTGACCCATTGCCGCAAATGTATTTTGACCCTAAAACATTTCCGTACCCTCCCCTGTAACCTAAACCTTACCCGGTCGCTAACCCTAACCCTAGCTCTAAATCAAACCCTAACGCCAACCCTACATCTTACCCTAACCCATACCCTAATCCTAAACCATACACTAACACAAACCAGTGCCCTGAAACGTACCCTGACCCTAACACTTTTCCATGCCCTCACCTGCACGCTAAACCTAATCATTAGGTAACCCTAACTGTAGACTTAAACGTAACCCTAACACCAACCCTACACCCTATTCTAACCCGTGACCTATATTTAACCCCTACACTAACACTAACCCATGCCCTCACACGTACTTTGACACTAAAATGTCTCCATACACTCACATGTACCATAAGCCTTAACCGTTCACTAAACCTATCCCTAACCCTAACGCCAACCCTACCCATTACCCTAACCCATACCCTAATCCTAACCATGCATTAACACTAACAGGTTTCCTAACACATAACCTGACCCAAACGCTTTTCCGTACCCTCAAATGTACCCTAAAACTTACCCGTTCACTAACCCTAAGCCTAGCCCTAACCCTAACCCTAACCCTAACCCTAACCCTAACCCTAACCCTAAAACTTACCCGTTAACTAACCGTAAGCCTAGCCCTAAACCTAAACCTAACCCCAACACCACACCTTACCCTAAACGGTACGCTAATCCTGACATGTACACTAACACTAACAAGTGTCCTAACACATACCCTGACTCTAAATGTTTTCCGTACCCTCACCTGTACCCTAAACCTTACTGCTTCACTAACCGTAAACCTAGCCCTAAACATAACGCTAACACCAACCCTACACCATACCCTAACCGGTACACTAATCTTGACCCGTACACCAAAATTATGCAATGCCATCACAGGTACTTTGACACTAACACGTTTCCGTACACTCATGTACCATAAAACTTACCTGTTCGCTAACTCTAACCCTAGCCCTAAACTTAACCCTAACGCCAACCCTACACATTACCCTAACCCGTACCCTAATCCTAACCCATACACTAACACTACATGTGCCCTAACAGGTACCCTGACCGTAACAGTTTTCCGTACACTCACCCGTACCCTAAACCATACCGTTTGCTATCCTTAACCCTAGACCTAAACGTAAACCTAACCCCATCCCTAAAACTTACCCTAACGCGTACCCCATCCTAACCAGTACACTAACACTAATCCGTGCCTTAACACTTACCCTGACCCTAACACTTTTCCATACCCACACCTGAACCCTAAACCTTACCATTCACTAACCCTAACCCTAGGTCTAAACCTAACCCTAAACCCAACCCCAACCCTACACCTAACCCTAACATGTACCCTAATCCTAATCCTTAAACTAACACTAACCTGTGCCCTAACACGAACCGTGACCCTAACGCGTTTCCATACGCTCCCCTGTACTGTAATGTTACCTATTCGCTAACCCTCACACTAGCCCTCAACCTAAACCTAACCCCAACCCTAAACCTTACCCTAACCCATACCCTAATCATAACCCATACACTAACACTAACTCGTGCCCTAACACCTACCCTAACCCTACAGCTACCCCTAACCCTAACACTAACGCTAACACTAACCCTAAACTTTACCATTTGTTAACCATAACCCTAGCCCCAAACCTAAACCTAACTACAACCCTACTCCTTACCCTAACACGTACACTAATCTTAACCCCTACACTAACACTAACTCAATACCGCACACTTACTTTGACAATAAGACATTTCCGTATGCTCAGCTGTAACCTAAACCTTACCCGTTCACTAAACTTAACCCTACCCCTAACACTAACCATAACGCCAACCCTACCAATTACCCTAACCCGTACCCTAATCCTAACCTGTAAACCCACACTAACCACAGCCCTAACATGTACCTTGACCCTAACACTTTTTCGTAACCTCACCTGTACCCTACACCTTACCGTTCGCTAACCCTAACCCTAGCCCTAAACCTAGACCAAACCCCAACCGTACAACTTACCCTAACCCGTATGCTAATCCTAAGCCATACACTGACACTGACACGTGTCCTAACACACACACTAACCCTAACACTTTTCTATACCATCGCCTGTACCCTAAACCTGACATTTCGCTAACCCTAACCCTAGCCATAAAGCTAACCCTAACCCCAACCGTAAACCTTACCCAAACCGTACCCTAATCCTAACCAGTCTACTAATACTAAGCCATGTCCTGACACGTTCCCTGAGCCTAACACTTTTCCATACCCTCACCTGTACCCTAAACCTTACCCATTCGCTAACCCTAACCCTAGCCCTAGCCCTAGCCCTAACCTTAATCCCAACCCTACCCGTTACCCTAAACCGTACCCTAATCCTAACCCATACACTAACATTAACCCATGCCCTAACACGTACCCTGACCCTAACACTTTTCCGTATCCTCTCCTGTACCCTAAATCTTACCATTCGCTAACCCTAACCCAAGCCCTAAACATAACTCTAACACCAACCTCACAGTATACCCTAACCCGTACATTAAACTTAACCCGTACAAAAAAACTAACCCATGCCCTCACATGTACTTTGACAGTAACACGTTTCCGTACGCTCCCGTGTACCGTAAACCTTACCCATTCGCTAACCCTAACCCTAGCCCTAACCCTAACCATAACACCAACCCTACCCATTTACCTAACCTGTACCCTAATCCTTACCCGTACACTAACATTAAATCATGCCCTAAGACGTACCCTGACCCTAATACTTTTCCATACCCACTGCTGTACCCTAAATCTTACCATTCGCTAACCCTAACCCTATGTCTAAACCTAAACCTAACCCCAACCCTAAACCTAACCCTAGCACGTACCCTAATCCGAATCCATACACTAACACTAACCTGTGCCCTAACATGAACCCTGACCCTAACTCGTTTCCATAAGCTCACCTGTACCCTAAATGTTACCTATTCGCTAACCCTAACCCCAACCCTACACCTAAACATAACCCCTACCCTACACCTTTCCCTAACCTATACCCTAATCCTAACCCATACACTAACAATAACATGTGGCCTAACACGTACCCTGAACCTAACACTTTTCCGTATCCTCTCCATTACCCTAAATCTTACCGTTCGCTAAACATAGCCCTTTCCCTAAACATAACGCTAACACCAACCTTAAACCATACCCTAACCCATACACTAATCTTACCCCGTACACCAAAATTAAGAAATGCCCTCACATGTACTTTGACACTAACACGTTTCCGTATCCTCCTGTGTACCGTAAACCTTACCTGTTCGCTAACACTAACCCTAGGTCTAAGCCTAACACTATCCACAACCCTACACAAAATCCTAACCCGTACCCTAATCCTAATCCGTACAATAACACTAACCTGTGACCTAACACCAAGCCTGACCCTAACTCGTTTCCATATGCTTACCTGCACCCTGAATATTACCTATTCGCTAACCCTAACCCTAACCCTAAACCTAACCCTAACCCCAATCCTGCACCTTACCCTAATCCGTACTGTAATCCTAACCCGTACCCTAATACTAATCCGTGCCCTGACACATACATGGACCATAAAACTTTTCTGTAACCTCACCTGTACCCTAAACCTTACATTTCGCCAACACTAACCCTAGCTCTAAAGCTAAATCTAACTCCAACCCTACACCTTACCCTAACACGAACACTAATCTTAACCTATACACTAACACTGACCCATTGCCGCAAATGTATTTTGACCCTAAAACATTTTCGTACCCTCCTCTGTAACCTAAACCTTACCCGGTCGCTAACCATAACCCTAGATCTAAATCTAACCCTAACGCCAACCCTACATCTTACCCTAACCCATACCCTAATCCTAAACCATACACTAACACTAAACAGTGCCCTGAAACGTACCCTGACCGTAACACTTTTCCATACCCTCACCTGCACGCTAAACCTAATCATTAGGTAACCCTAACTGTAGACTTAAACCTAACCCTAACACCAACCCTACACCCTATTCTAACCCGTAACCTATATTTAACCCCTACACTAACACTAACCCATGCCCTCACACGTACTTTCACACTAAGATGTCTCCATACACTCACATGTACCATAAGCTTTAACCGTTCACTAAACCTATCCCTAACCCTAACGCCAACCCTAACCATTACCCTAACCCATACCCTAATCCTAACCATACATTAACACTAACACGTTTCCTAACCCGTAACCTGACCCAAACACTTTTCCGCACACTCAACTGTACCCTAAAACTTACCCGTTCACTAACCCTAAGCCTAGCCCTAAACCTAACACTAACCCCAACCCCACACCTTACCCTAAACTGTACGCTAATCCTGACACGTACACTAACACTAAGAGGTGTCCTAACACATACCCTGACTCTAAATGTTTTCCGTACCCTCACCTGTACCCTAAACCTTACTGCTTCACTAACCGTAAACCTAGCCCTAAACATAACGCTAACACCAACCCTACACCATACCCTAACCCGTACACTAATCTTGACCCGTACACCAAAATTATGGAATGCCATCACCTGTACTTTGACAATAACACGTTTCTCTACACTCATGTACCATAAAAGTTACCTCTTCGCTAACTCTAACCCTAGCCCTAAACTTAACCCTAACGCCAACCCTACACATTACCCTAACCCGTACCCTAATCCTAACCCATACACTAACACTACACGTGCCCTAACAGGTACCCTGACCGTAACAGTTTTCTGTACACTCACCTGTACCCTAAACCATACCGTTTGCTATCCTTAACCTTAGACCTAAACGTAAACCTAACCCCATCCCTAAACCTTACCCTAACTCGTACCCAAATCTAACCAGTACACTAACACTAATCCGTGCCTTAACACTTACCCTGACCCTAACACTTTTCCATACCCACACCTGAACACTAAACCTTACCATTCACTAACCCTAACCCTAGGTCTAAACCTAACCCTAAACCCAACCCCAACCCTACACCTAACCCTAACATGTACCCTAATCCTAATCCTTAAACTAACACTAACCTGTGCCCTAACACGAACCCTGACACTAACACGTTTCCATACGTTCACCTGTACTCTAATGTTACCTATTCGCTAACCCTAACACAAGCCCTAAACCTAAACCTAACCCCAACCATACACCTTACCCTAACCCATACCCTAATCATAACCCATACACTAACACTAACTCGTGCCCTAACACCTACCCTAATCCTACACCTACCACTACCCCTAACACTAACGCCAACACTAACCCTAAACTTTACCATTTGTTAACCATAACCCTAGCCCCAAACCTAAACCTAACTACAACCCTACTCCTTACACTAACACGTACACTAATCTTAACACGTACACTAACACTAACTCAATACCACACACGTACTTTGACAATAAGACATTTCCGTATGCTCAGCTGTAACCTAAACCTTACCCGTTCACTAAACTTAACCTTACCCCTAACACTAACCATAACGCCATCCCTACCAATTACCCTAACATGTACCCTAATCCTAACCTGTAAACCCACACTAACCCCTGCCCTAACACGTACCTTGACCCTAACACTTTTCCGTACCCTCACCTGTACCCTACACCTTAACCAGTCGCTAACCCTAACCCTAGCTCTAGCCCTAGCGCTAAATCTAACCACAACCCTAACCCTTACCCTAACCCGAACCCTAATCCCAACCCATACACTAACATTAACCCATGCCCTAACACGTACCCTGACCCTAACACTTTTCCGTATCCTCTCCTGTACCCTAAATCTTACCGTTCGCTAACCCTAACCCTAGCCCTAAACATAACTCTCACACCAATCTCACAGCATACCATAAACCGTTCACTAAACTTAACCCGTACAAAAAAATTAACCCATGCCCTCACATGTACTTTGACGGTAACACGTTTCCGTATGCTCCCGTGTACCGTAAAACTCACCCGTTTTCTAACTCTAACCCTAGCCCTAACCCTAACCATAACAACAGCCCTACCCATTTCCCTAACCTGTACCCTAATCCTTACCCGTACACTAACACTAATCCATGCCCTAACACGTACCCTGACCCTAACACTTTTCTATACCCACTCCTGTACCCTAAATCTTACCATTCGCTAACCCTAACCCTATGTCTAGACCTAACCCTAACCCCAACCCTACACCTAACCCTAACACGTACCCTAATCCGAATCCGTACACTAACAGTAACCTGTGCCCTAACATGAACCCTGACCCTAACTCGTTTCCATAAGCTCACCTGTACCCTAAATGTTACCTATTTGCTAACCCTAACCCCAAACCTACAGCTAAACATAACCCCAACCTTACCCATTTCCCTAACCTGTACCCTAATCCTTACCCGTACACTAACACTAATCCATGCCCTAACACGTACCCTGACCCTAACACTTTTCTATACCCACTCCTGTTCCCTAAATCTTACCATTCGCTAACCCTAACCCGATGTCTAAACCTAACCCTAACCCCAACCCTACACCTAACCCTAAAACGTACCCTAATCCGAATCCGTACACTAAGAGTAACCTGTGCCCTAACATGAACCTTGACCCTAACCCGTTTCCATAAGCTCACCTGTACCCTAAATGTTACCTTTTTGCTAACCGTAACCCCAACCCTACACCTAAATATAACCCCAACCCTACACCTAAACATAACCCCAACCCTACACCTTTCCCTAACCCATACCCTAATCCTAACCCGTAAACTAACACTAACCCATGCCCTAACACGTACCCTGACCCTAACACTTTTCTATACCCACTCCTGTACCCTAAATCTTACCATTCGCTAACCCTAACCCTATGTCTAAACCTAACCCTAACCCCAACCCTACACCTAACCATAACACGTAACCTAATACGAATCCGTACACTAACACTAACCTGTGCCCTAACATGAACCCTGACCCTAACTCGTTTCCATAAGCTCACCTGTACCCTAAATGTTACCTATTTGCTAACCCTAACCCCAACCCTACAGCTAAACATAACCCCAACCCTACAACTTTCCCTAACCCATACTCTAATCCGAACCCATACACTAACACTAACCCATGCCCTAACACGTACCCTGACCCTAACACTTTTCCGTAACCTCACCTGTACCCTACACCTTACCGTTCGCTAACCCTAACCCTAGACCTAAACCTAGACCAAACCCCAACTGTACACCTTACCCTAACCTGTATGCTAATCCTACGCCATACACTAACACTGACACGTGTCCTAACACATACACTACCCCTAACATTTTTCTGTATCATTACCTGTAACCTAAATCTGACATTTCGCTAACCCTAGCCCTAGCCATAAAGCTAACCCTAAACCTAACCCTAAACCTTACCCAAACCGTACCCTAATCCTAACCAGTATACTAATACTAAGTCATGTCCTGACACGTACCCTGACCCTAACACCTTTCCGTACCGTCACCTGTACCCTAAACCTTACCCATTCGCTAACTCTAACCCTAGCCCTAATCCTAACCCCAACCCTACCCCTTACCCTAACCCGTACCCTAATCCCAACCCATACACTAACAGTAACTTATGCTCGAAACCGTACCCTGACCCTAACACTTTTCCATATCCTCTCCTGTACCCTAAATCTTACCGTTCGCTAAGCCTAACCCTAGCCCTAAACATAACTCTCACACCAACCTCACAGCATACCCTAACCCGTACACTAAACTTAACCCGTACAAAAAAACTAACCCATGCCCTCACATGTACTTTGACAGTAACACGTTTCCGTATGCTCCCGTGTACCGTAAACCTTACACATTCGCTAACTCTAACCCTAGCCCTAACCCAAACCATAACACCAACCCTACCCATTTCCCTAGCCTGTACCCTAATCCTTACCCATACACTAACACTAATCCATGCCCTAACACGTACCCTGACCCTAACACTTTTCCATACCCACTGCTGTACGCTAAATCATACCATTCGCTAACCCTAAACCTATTTCTAAACCTAACCCTAACCCCAACCCTACACCTAGCCCTAGCACGTACCCTAATCCGAATCCGTACACTAACACTAACCTGTGCCCTAACATGAACCCTGACCCTATCTCGTTTCCATAAGCTCACTTGTACCCTAAATGTTACCTATTCGCTAACCCTAACCCCAACCCTACACCTAAACATAACCCCAACCCTACACCTTTCCCTAACCCATACCCTAATCCTAACCCGTACACTAACACTAACCCGTGCCCTAACACGTACCCTGACCCTAACACTTTTCCGTATCCTCTCCAGTACCCTAAATCTTACCGTTCGCTAAACCTAGCCCTTTACCTAAACATAACGCTAACACCAACCTTACACCATACCCTAACCCATACACTAATCGTACCCCGTACACCAAAATTAAGCAATGCCCTCACCTGTACTTTGACACTAACACGTTTCCGTACCCTCCTGTGTACCGTAAACCTTACCTGTTCGCTAACACTAACCCTAGGTCTAAGCCTAAAACTATCCACAACCCTACACAAAATCCTAACCTGTACCCTAATCCTAATCCGTACAATAACACTAACCTGTGCCCTAACACCAAGCCTGACCCTAACTCGTTTTCATATGTTTACCTGTACCATGAATATTACCTATTCGCTAACCCTAACCCTAAACCTAAACCTAACCCTAACCCCAATCCTACACCTTACCCTAATCCGTACTGTAGTCCTAACACGTACGCTAATACTAATCCGTGCCCTGACACTTACATGGACCATAACACTTTTCTGTAACCTCACCTGTACCCTAAACCTTTCATTTCGCCAACCCTAACCCTAGCTCTAAAGCTAAATCTAACTCCAACCCTACACCTTACCCTAAGACGAACACTAATCTTAACCTATACACTAACACTGACCCATTGCCTCAAATGTATTTTGACCCTAAAACATTTCCGTACCCTCCCCTGTAACCTAAACCTTACCCGGTCGCTAACCATAACCCTAGATCTGAATCTAACCCTAACGCCAACCCTACATCTTACCCTAACCCATACCCTAATCCTAAACCATACACTAACACTAACCAGTGCCCTGAAACGTACCCTGACGGTAACACTTTTCCATACCCTCACCTGCACGCTAAACCTAATCATTAGGTAACCCTAACTGTAGACTTAAACCTAACCCTAACACCAACCCTACACCCTATTCTAACCCGTAACCTATATTTAACCCCTACACTAACACTAACCCATGCCCTCACACGTACTTTGACACTAAGATGTCTCCATACACTCACATGTACCATAAGCTTTAACCGTTCACTAAACCTATCCCTAACCCTAACGCCAACCCTAACCATTACCCTAACCCATACCCTAATCCTAACCATACATTAACACTAACACGTTTCCGAACACGTAACCTGACCCAAACACTTTTCCGCACACTCAACTGTACCCTAAAACTTACCCGTTCACTAACCCTAAGCCTAGCCCTAAACCTAACACTAACCCCAACCCCACACCTTACCCTAAACTGTACGCTAATCCTGACACGTACACTAACACTAAGAGGTGTCCTAACACATACCATGACTCTAAATGTTTTCCGTACCCTCACCTGTACCCTAAACCTTACTGCTTCACTAACCGTAAACCTAGCCCTAAACATAACGCTAACACCAACCCTACACCATACCCTAACCCGTACACTAATCTTGACCCGTACACCAAAATTATGGAATGCCATCACCTGTACTTTGACAATAACACGTTTCTCTACACTCATGTACCATAAAAGTTACCTCTTCGCTAACTCTAACCCTAGCCCTAAACTTAACCCTAACGCCAACCCTACACATTACCCTAACCCGTACCCTAATCCTAACCCATACACTAACACTACACGTGCCCTAACAGGTACGCTGAGCGTAACAGTTTTCTGTACACTCACCTGTACCCTAAACCATACCGTTTGCTATCCTTAACCTTAGACCTAAACGTAAACCTAACCCCATCCCTAAACCTTACCCTAACTCGTACCCAAATCTAACCAGTACACTAACACTAATCCGTGCCTTAACACTTACCCTGACCCTAACACTTTTCCATACCCACACCTGAACACTAAACATTACCATTCACTAACCCTAACCCTAGGTCTAAACCTAACCCTAAACCCAACCCCAACCCTACACCTAACCCTAACATGTGCCCTAATCCTAATCCTTAAACTAACACTAACCTGTGCCCTAACACGAACCCTGACACTAACACGTTTCCATACGTTCACCTGTACTCTAATGTTACCTATTCGCTAACCCTAACACTAGCCCTAAACCTAAACCTAACCCCAACCCTAAACCTTACCCTAACCCATACCCTAATCATAACCCATACACTAACACTAACTCGTGCCCTAACACCTACCCTAATCCTACACCTACCACTACCCCTAACACTAACGCTAACACTAACCCTAAACTTTACCATTTGTTAACCATAACCCTAGCCCCAAACCTAAACCTAACTACAACACTACTCCTTACCCTAACACGTACACTAATCTTAACACGTACACTAACACTAACTCAATACCACACACGTACTTTTACAATAAGACATTTCCGTATGCTCAGCTGTAACCTAAACCTAACCCGTTCACTAAACTTAACCTTACCCCTAACACTAACCATAACGCCATCCCTACCAATTACCCTAACCCGTACCCTAATCCTTACCTGTAAACCCACACTAACCCCTGCCCTACCACGTACCCTGACCCTAACACTTTTCCGTAACCTCACCTGTACCCTACACCTTACCGTTAGCTAACCCTAACCCTAGCCCTAAACCTAGACCAAACCCCAACCGTACACCTTACCCTAACCCGTATGCTAATCCTAAGCCATACACTAAAACTGACACGTGTCCTAACACATACACTAACCGTAACACTTTTCTGTACCATCACCTGTACCATAAACCTAACATTTCGCTAACTCTAACCCTAGCCATAAAGCTAACCCTAACCCCAACCCTAAACCTTACCCAAACCGTACCCTAATCCTAACCAGTATACTAATACTAAGCCATGTCCTGACACGTACCCTGACCCGAACACTTTTCCGTACCCTCACCTGTACCCTACACCTTACCCAGTCGCTAACCCTAACCCTAGCTCTAGCCCTAGCCCTAAATCTAACCACAACCCTAACCCTTACCCTAACCCGAACCCTAATCCCAACCCATACACTAACATTAACCCATGCCCTAACACGTACCCTGACCCTAACACTTTTCCGTATCCTCTCCTGTACCATAAATCTTACCGTTCGCTAAACCTAACCCTAGCCCTAAACATAACTCTCACACCAATCTCACAGCATACCATAACCCGTTCACTAAACTTAACCCGTACAAAAAAATTAACCCATGCCCTCACATATACTTTGACGGTAACACGTTTCCGTATGCTCCCGTGTACCGTAAAACTCACCCGTTTGCTAACTCTAACCCTAGCCCTAACCCTAACCATAACAACATCCCTACCCATTTCCCTAACCTGTACCCTAATCCTTACCCGTACACTAACACTAATCCATGCCCTAACACGTACCCTGACCCTAACACTTTTCTATACCCACTCCTGTACCCTAAATCTTACCATTCGCTAACCCTAACCCTATGTCTAGACCTAACCCTAACCCCAACCCTACACCTAACCCTAACACGTACCCTAATCCGAATCCGTACACTAACAGTAACCTGTGCCCTAACATGAACCCTGACCCTAACTCGTTTCCATAAGCTCACCTGTACCCTAAATGTTACCTATTTGCTAACCCTAACTCCAACCCTACACCTAAACATAACTCCAACCCTACACCTTTCCCTAACCCATACCCTAATCCTAACCCGTACACTAACACTAACCCATTCCCTAACACGTACCCTGACCCTAACACTTTTCTATACCCACTCCTGTACCCTAAATCTTACCATTCGCTAACCCTAACCTATGTCTATACCTAACCCTAACCCCAACCCTACACCTAACCCTAACACGTACCCTAATCCGAATCAGTACACTAACACTAACCTGTGCCCTAACATGAACCCTGACCCTAACTCGTTTCCATAAGCTCACCTGTACCCTAAATGTTACCTATTTGCTAACCCTAACCCCAACCCTACAGCTAAACATAACCCCAACCCTACAACTTTCCCTAACCCATACCCTAATCCGAACCCATACACTAACACTAACCCGTGCCCTAACACGTACCCTGACCCTAACACTTTTCCGTATCCTCTCCAGTACCCTAAAACTTACCGTTCGCTAAACCTAGCCCTTTCCCTAAACATAACGCTAACACCAACCTTACACCATACCCTAACCCATACACTAATCTTACCCTGTACACCAAAATTAAGCAATGCCCTCACATGTACTTGGACACTAACAGGTTTCCGTACCCTCCTGGGTACCATAAACCTTACCTGTTCGCTAACACTATCCCTAGGTCTAAGCCTAACACTATCCAAAACCCTACACATAATCCTAAACCATACCCTAATCCTAATCCGTACAATAACACTAACGTGTGCCCTAACACCAAGCCTGACCCTAACTCGTTTCCATATGCTTACCTGTACCCTGAATATTACCTATTCGCTAACCCTAACCCTAACCCTAAACCAAACCCTAACCCCAATCCTACACCTTACCCTAATCCGTACTGTAATCCTAACCCGTACCCTAATACTAATCCGTGCCCTGACACATACATGGACCATAACACTTTTCTGTAACCTCACCTGTACCCTAAACCTTACATTTCGCCAACCCTAACGCTAGCCCTAAAGCAAAATCTTACTCCAACCCTACCCCTTACCCTAACACGTACACTAATCTTAACCCGTACACTAACAGTGACCCATTGCCGCAAATGTATTTTGACCCTAAAACATTTCCGTACCCTCCCCTGTAACCTAAACCTTACCCGGTTGCTAACCATAACCCTAGATCTAAATCTAACCCTAACGTCAACCCTACATCTTTCCCTAACCCATACCCTAATCCTAAACCGTACACTAACATTAACCAGTGCCCTGAAACGTACCCTGACCGTAACACTTTTCCATACCCTCACCTGCACGCTAAACCTAATCATTAGGTAACCCTAACTGTAGACTTAAACCTAACCCTAACACCAACCCTACACCCTATTCTAACCCTTACACTATATTTAACCCCTACACTAACACTAACCCATGCCCTCACACGTACTTTGACACTAAAATGTCTCCATACACTCACATGTACCATAAGCTTTAACCGTTCACTAAACCTATCCCTAACCCTAACGCCAACCCTAACCATTATCCTAACCCATACCCTAATCCTAACCATACATTAACACTAACACGTTTCCTAACACATAACCTGACCCAAACACTTTTCCGTACACTCAACTGTACCCTAAAACTTACCCGTTCACTAACCCTAAGCCTAGCCCTAAACCTAACACTAACCCCAACCCCACACCTTACCCTAAACTCTACGCTAATCCTGACACGTACACTAACACTAAGAGGTGTCCTAACACATACCCTGACTCTAAATGTTTTCCGTACCCTCACCTGTACCCTAAACCTTACTGCTTCACTAACTGTAAACCTAGCCCTAAACATAACGCTAACTCCAACCCTACACCATACCCTAACCCGTACACTAATCTTGACCCGTACACCAAAATTATGGAATGCCATCACCTGTACTTTGACAATAACACGTTTCTCTACACTCATGTACCACAAAAGTTACCTCTTCGCTAACTCTAACCCTAGCCCTAAACTTAACCCTAACGCCAACCCTACACATTACCCTAACCCGTACCCTAATCCTAACCCATACACTAACACTACACGTGCCCTAACAGGTACCCTGACCGTAACAGTTTTCCGTACACTCACCTGTACCCTAAACCATACCGTTTGCTATCCTTAACCTTAGACCTAAACGTAAACCTAAGCCCATCCCTAAACCTTACCCTAACTCGTACCCTAATCATAACCCATACACTAACACTAACTCGTGCCCTAACACCTACCCTAACCCTACACCTACACCTACCCCTAACACTAACGCTAACACTAACCCTAAACTTTACCATTTGTTAACCATAACCCTAGCCCCAAACCTAAACCTAACTACAACACTACTCCTTACCCTAACACGTACACTAATCTTAACACGTACACTAACACTAACTCAATACCGCACATGTACTTTGACAATAAGACATTTCCGTGTGCTCAGCTATAACCTAAACCTTACCCGTTCACTAAACTTAACCCTACCCTTAACACTAACCATAACGCCAACCCTACCAATTACCCTAACCCGTACCCTAATCCTAACCTGTAAACCCACACTAACCCCTGCCCTAACACGTACCCTGACCCTAACACTTTTCCGTAACCTCACCTGTACCCTACACCTTACCGTTCGCTAACCCTAACCCTAGCCCTAAACCTAGACCAAACCCCAGCTGTACACCTTACCCTAAACTGTATGCTAATCCTAAGCCATACACTAACACTGACACGTGTCCTAACACATACACTAACCCTAACATTTTTCTGTATCATTACCTGTACCCTAAACCTGACATTTCGCTAACCCTAGCCCTAGCCATAAAGCTAACCATAAACCCAACCCTATACCTTACCCAAACCGTACCCTAATCCTAACCAGTATACTAATACTAAGTCATGTCCTGACACGTACCCTGCCCCTAACACCATTCCATACCGTCACCTGTACCCTAAACCTTACCCATTCGCTAACTCTAACCCTAGCCCTAATCCTAACCCCAACCCTACACCTTACCCTAATCCGTACCCTAATCCCAACCCATACACTAACATTAACTTATGCCCGAAACCGTACCCTGACCCTAACACTTTTCCATATCCTCTCCTGTACCCTAAATCTTACCATTCGCTAACCCTAACCCTAGCCCTAAACATAACTCTCACACCAACCTCACAGCATACCCTAACCCATACACTAAACTTAACCCGTACAAAAAAACTAACCCATGCCCTCACATGTACTTTGACAGTAACACGTTTCCGTATGCTCCCGTGTACCGTAAACCTTACCCATTCGCTAACTCTAACCCTAGCCCTAACCCAAACCATAACACCAACCCTACCCATTTCCCTAACCTGTACCCTAATCCTTACCCATACACTAACACTAATCCATGCCCTAACACGTACCCTGACCCTAACACTTTTCCATACCCACTGCTGTACGCTAAATCATACCATTCGCTAACCCTAAACATATTTCTAAACCTAACCCTAACCCCAACCCTACACCTAGCCCTAGCACGTACCCTAATCCGAATCCGTACACTAACACTAACCTGTGCCCTAACATGAACCCTGACCCTAACTCGTTTCCATAAGCTCACTTGTACCCTAAATGTTACCTATTCGCTAACCCTAACCCCAACCCTACACCTAAACATAACCCCAACCCTACACCTTTCCCTAACCCATACCCTAATCCTAACCCGTACACTAACACTAACCCGTGCCCTAACACGTACCCTGACCCTAACACTTTTCCGTATCCTCTCCAGTACCCTAAATCTTACCGTTCGCTAAACATAGCCCTTTACCTAAACATAACGCTAACACCAACCTTACACCATACCCTAACCCATACACTAATTGTACCCCGTACACCAAAATTAAGCAATGCCCTCACCTGTACTTTGACACTAACACGTTTCCGTACCCTCCTGTGTACCGTAAACCTTACCTGTTCGCTAACACTAACCCTAGGTCTAAGCCTAACACTATCCACAACCCTACACAAAATCCTAACCTGTACCCTAATCCTAATCCGTACAATAACACTAACCTGTGCCCTAACACCAAGCCTGACCCTAACTTGTTTTCATATGTTTACCTGTACCATGAATATTACCTATTCGCTAACCCTAACCCTAACCCTAAACCTAACCCTAACCCCAATCCTACACCTTACCCTAATCCGTACTGTAGTCCTAACACGTACGCTAATACTAATCCGTGCCCTGACACATACATGGACCATAACACTTTTCTGTAACCTCACCTGTACCCTAAACCTTTCATTTCGCCAACCCTAACCCTAGCTCTAAAGCTAAATCTAACTCCAACCCTACACCTTACCCTAAGACGAACACTAATCTTAACCTATACACTAACACTGACCCATTGCCGCAAATGTATTTTGACCCTAAAACATTTCCGTACCCTCCCCTGTAACCTAAACCTTACCCGGTCGCTAACCATAACCCTAGCTCTAAATCTAACCCTAACGCCAACCCTACATCTTACCCTAACCCATACCCTAATCCTAAACCATACACTAACACTAACCAGTGCCCTGAAACGTACCCTGACCGTAACACTTTTCCATACCCTCACCTGCACGCTAAACCTAATCATTAGGTAACCCTAACTGTAGACTTAAACCTAACCCTAACACCAACCCTACACCCTATTCTAACCCGTAACCTATGTTTAACCCCTACACTAACACTAACCCATGCCCTCACACGTACTTTGACACTAAGATGTCTCCATACACTCACATGTACCATAAGCTTTAACCGTTCACTAAACCTATCCCTAACCCTAACGCCAACCCTAACCATTACCCTAACCCATACCCTAATCCTAACCATACATTAACACTAACACGTTTCCTAACACGTAACCTGACCCAAAAAATTTTCCGCACACTCAACTGTACCCTAAAACTTACCCGTTCACTAACCCTAAGCCTAGCCCTAAACCTAACACTAACCCCAACCCCACACCTTACCCTAAACTGTACGCTAATCCTGACACGTACACTAACACTAAGAGGTGTCCTAACACATACCATGACTCTAAATGTTTTCCGTACCCTCACCTGTACCCTAAACCTTACTGCTTCACTAACCGTAAACCTAGCCCTAAACATAACGCTAACACCAACCCTACACCATACCCTAACCCGTACACTAATCTTGACCCGTACACCAAAATTATGGAATGCCATCACCTGTACTTTGACAATAACACGTTTCTCTACACTCATGTACCATAAAAGTTACCTCTTCGCTAACTCTAACCCTAGCCCTAAACTTAACCCTAACGCCAACCCTACACATTACCCTAACCCGTACCCTAATCCTAACCCATACACTAACACTACACGTGCCCTAACAGGTACCCTGAGCGTAACAGTTTTCTGTACACTCACCTGTACCCTAAACCATACCGTTTGCTATCCTTAACCATAGACCTAAACGTAAACCTAACCCCATCCCTAAACCTTACCCTAACTCGTACCCAAATCTAACCAGTACACTAACACTAATCCGTGCCTTAACACTTACCCTGACCCTAACACTTTTCCATACCCACACCTGAACACTAAACATTACCATTCACTAACCCTAACCCTAGGTCTAAACCTAACCCTAAACCCAACCCCAACCCTACACCTAACCCTAACATGTGCCCTAATCCTAATCCTTAAACTAACACTAACCTGTGCCCTAACACGAACCCTGACACTAACACGTTTCCATACGTTCACCTGTACTCTAATGTTACCTATTCGCTAACCCTAACACTAGCCCTAAACCTAAACCTAACCCCAACCCTACACCTTACCCTAACCCATACCCTAATCATAACCCATACACTAACACTAACTCGTGCCCTAACACCTACCCTAATCCTAAACCTACCACTACCCCTAACACTAACGCTAACACTAACCCTAAACTTTACCATTTGTTAACCATAACCCTAGCCCCAAACCTAAACCTAACTACAACCCTACTCCTTACCCTAACACGTACACTAATCTTAACACGTACACTAACACTAACTCAATACCACACACGTACTTTGACAATAAGACATTTCCATATGCTCAGCTGTAACCTAAACCTTACCCGTTCACTAAACTTAACCTTACCCCTAACACTAACCATAACGCCATCCCTACCAATTACCCTAACCCGAACCCTAATCCTAACCTGTAAACCCACACTAATCCCTGCCCTACCACGTACCCTGACCCTAACACTTTTCCGTAACCTCACCTGTACCCTACACCTTACCGTTAGCTAACCCTAACCCTAGCCCTAAACCTAGACCAAACCCCAACCGTACACCTTACCCTAACCCCTATGCTAATCCTAAGACATACACTAAAACTGACACGTGTCCTAACACATACACTAACCGTAACACTTTTCTGTACCATCACCTGTACCATAAACCTGACATTTCGCTAACTCTAACCCTAGCCATAAAGCTAACCCTAACCCCAACCCTAAACCTTACCCAAACCGTACCCTAATCCTAACCAGTATACTAATACTAAGCCATGTCCTGACACGTACACTGACCCTAACACTTTTCCGTACCCTCACCTGTACCCTACACCTTACCCAGTCGCTAACCCTAACCCTAGCTCTAGCCCTAGCCGTAAATCTAACCACAGCCCTAACCCTTACCCTAACCCGAACCCTAATCCCAACCCATACACTAACATTAACCCATGCCCTAACACGTACCCTGACCCTAACACTTTTCCATATCCTCTCCTGTACCCTAAATCTTACCGTTCGCTAACCCTAACCCTAGCCCTAAACATAACTCTCACACCAATCTCACAGCATACCATAACCTGTTCACTAAACTTAACCCGTACAAAAAAATTAACCCATGCCCTCACATATACTTTGACGGTAACACGTTTCCGTATGCTCCCGTGTAACGTAAAACTCACCCGTTTGCTAACTCTAACCCTAGCCCTAACCCTAACCATAACAACAGCCCTACCCATTTCCCTAACCTGTACCCTAATCCTTACCCGTACACTAACACTAATCCATGCCCTAACACGTACCCTGACCCTAACACTTTTCTATACCCACTCCTGTACCCTAAATCTTACCATTCGCTAACCCTAACCTATGTCTATACCTAACCCTAACCCCAACCCTACACCTAACCCTAACACGTACCCTAATCCGAATCAGTACACTAAGAGTAACCTGTGCCCTAACATGAACCCTGACCCTAACTCGTTTCCATAAGCTCACCTGTACCCTAAATGTTACCTATTTGCTAACCCTAACTCCAACCCTACACCTAAACATAACTCCAACCTTACCCATTTCCCTAACCTGTACCCTAATCCTTACCCGTACACTAACACTAATCCATGCCCTGACACGTACCCTGACCCTAACACTTTTCTATACCCACTCCTGTACCCTAAATCTTACCATTCGCTAAGCCTAACCCTATGTCTAAACCTAACCCTAACCCCAACCCTACACCTAACCCTAACACGTACCCTAATCCGAATCAGTACACTAAGAGTAACCTGTGCCCTAACATGAACCCTGACCCTAACTCGTTTCCATAAGCTCACCTGTACCCTAAATGTTACCTATTTGCTAACCCTAACTCCAACCCTACACCTAAACATAACTCCAACCCTACACCTTTCCCTAACCCATACCCTAATCCTAACCCGTACACTAACACTAACCCATGCCCTAACACGTACCCTGACCCTAACACTTTTCTATACCCACTCCTGTACCCTAAATCTTACCATTCGCTAACCCTAACCTATGTCTATACCTAACCCTAACCCCAACCCTACACCTAACCCTAACACGTACCCTAATCCGAATCAGTACACTAACACTAACCTGTGCCCTAACATGAACCCTGACCCTAACTCGTTTCCATAAGCTCACCTGTACCCTAAATGTTACCTATTTGCTAACCCTAACCCCAACCCTACAGCTAAACATAACCCCAACCCTACAACTTTCCCTAACCCATACCCTAATCCGAACCCATACACTAACACTAACCCGTGCCCTAACACGTACCCTGACCCTAACACTTTTCCGTATCCTCTCCAGTACCCTAAAACTTACCGTTCGCTAAACCTAGCCCTTTCCCTAAACATAACGCTAACACCAACCTTACACCATACCCTAACCCATACACTAATCTTACCCTGTACACCAAAATTAAGCAATGCCCTCACATGTACTTGGACACTAACAGGTTTCCGTACCCTCCTGGGTACCATAAACCTTACCTGTTCGCTAACACTATCCCTAGGTCTAAGCCTAACACTATCCAAAACCCTACACATAATCCTAAACCATACCCTAATCCTAATCCGTACAATAACACTAACGTGTTCCCTAACACCAAGCCTGACCCTAACTCGTTTCCATATGCTTACCTGTGCCCTGAATATTACCTATTCGCTAACCCTAACCCTAACCCTAAACCAAACCCTAACCCCAATCCTACACCTTACCCTAATCCGTACTGTAATCCTAACCCGTACCCTAATACTAATCCGTGCCCTGACACATACATGGAACATAACACTTTTCTGTAACCTCACCTGTACCCTAAACCTTACATTTCGCCAACCCTAACGCTAGCCCTAAAGCAAAATCTTACTCCAACCCTACCCCTTACCCTAACACGTACACTAATCTTAACCCGTACACTAACAGTGACCCATTGCCGCAAATGTATTTTGACCCTAAAACATTTCCGTACCCTCCACTGTAACCTAAACCTTACCCGGTTGCTAACCATAACCCTAGATCTAAATCTAACCCTAACGCCAACCCTACATCTTTCCCTAACCCATACCCTAATCCTAAACCATACACTAACATTAACCAGTGCCCTGAAACGTACCCTGACCGTAACACTTTTCCATACCCTCACCTGCACGCTAAACCTAATCATTAGGTAACCCTAACTGTAGACTTAAACCTAACCCTAACACCAACCCTACACCCTATTCTAACCCTTACACTATATTTAACCCCTACACTAACACTAACCCATGCCCTCACACGTACTTTGACACTAAAATGTCTCCATACACTCACATGTACCATAAGTTTTAACCGTTCACTAAACCTATCCCTAACCCTAACGCCAACCCTAACCATTATCCTAACCCATACCCTAATCCTAACCATACATTAACACTAACACGTTTCCTAACACATAACCTGACCCAAACACTTTTCCGTACACTCAACTGTACCCTAAAACTTACCCGTTCACTAACCCTAAGCCTAGCCCTAAACCTAACACTAACCCCAACCCCACACCTTACCCTAAACTCTACGCTAATCCTGACACGTACACTAACACTAAGAGGTGTCCTAACACATACCATGACTCTAAATGTTTTCCGTACCCTCACCTGTACCCTAAACCTTACTGCTTCACTAACTGTAAACCTAGCCCTAAACATAACGCTAACTCCAACCCTACACCATACCCTAACCCGTACACTAATCTTGACCCGTACACCAAAATTATGGAATGCCATCACCTGTACTTTGACAATAACACGTTTCTCTACACTCATGTACCACAAAAGTTACCTCTTCGCTAACTCTAACCCTAGCCCTAAACTTAACCCTAACGCCAACCCTACACATTACCCTAACCCGTACCCTAATCCTAACCCATACACTAACACTACACCTGCCCTAACAGGTACCCTGACCGTAACAGTTTTCCGTACACTCACCTGTACCCTAAACCATACCGTTTGCTATCCTTAACCTTAGACCTAAACGTAAACCTAAGCCCATCCCTAAACCTTACCCTAACTCGTACCCAAATCTAACCAGTACACTAACACTAATCCGTGCCTTAACACTTACACTGACCCTAACACTTTTCCATACCCACACCTGAACCATAAACCTTACCATTCACTAACCCTAACCCTAGGTCTAAACCTAAACCTAAACACAACTCCAACCCTACACCTAACCCTAACATGTGCCCTATTCCTAATCCTTAAACTAACACTAACCTGTGCCTAACACGAACCCTGACACTAACACGTTTCCATACGTTCACCTGTACTCTAATGTTACCTATTCGCTAACCCTAACACTAGCCCTAAACCTAAACCTAACTCCAACCCTATACCTTACCCTAACTCATACCCTAATCATAACCCATACACTAACACTAACTCGTGCCCTAACACCTACCCTAACCCTACACCTACACCTACCCCTAACACTAACGCTAACACTAACCCTAAACTTTACCATTTGTTAACCATAACCCTAGCCCCAAACCTAAACCTAACTACAACACTACTCCTTACCCTAACACGTACACTAATCTTAACACGTACACTAACACTAACTCAATACCGCACATGTACTTTGACAATAAGACATTTCCGTGTGCTCAGCTGTAACCTAAACCTTACCCGTTCACTAAACTTAACCCTACCCTTAACACTAACCATAACGCCAACCCTACCAATTACCCTAACCCGTACCCTAATCCTAACCTGTAAACCCACACTAACCCCTGCCCTAACACGTACCCTGACCCTAACACTTTTCCGTAACCTCACCTGTACCCTACACCTTACCGTTCGCTAACCCTAACCCTAGCCCTAAACCTAGACCAAACCCCAGCTGTACACCTTACCCTAAACTGTATGCTAATCCTAAGCCATACACTAACACTGACACGTGTCCTAACACATACACTAAGCCTAACATTTTTCTGTATCATTACCTGTACCCTAAACCTGACATTTCGCTAACCCTAGCCCTAGCCATAAAGCTAACCATAAACCCAACCCTAAACCTTACCCAAACCGTACCCTAATCCTAACCAGTATACTAATACTAAGTCATGTCCTGACACGTACCCTGCCGCTAACACCATTCCGTACCGTCACCTGTACCCTAAACCTTACCCATTCGCTAACTCTAACCCTAGCCCTAATCCTAACCCCAACCCTACACCTTACCCTAATCCGTACCCTAATCCCAACCCATACACTAACATTAACTTATGCCCGAAACCGTACCCTGACCCTAACACTTTTCCATATCCTCTCCTGTACCCTAAATCTTACCGTTCGCTAACCCTAACCCTAGCCCTAAACATAACTCTCACACCAACCTCACAGCATACCCTAACCCATACACTAAACTTAACCCGTACAAAAAAACTAACCCATGCCCTCACATGTACTTTGACAGTAACACGTTTCCGTATGCTCCCGTGTACCGTAAACCTTACCCATTCGCTAACTCTAACCCTAGCCCTAACCCAAACCATAACACCAACCCTACCCATTTCCCTAACCTGTACCCTAATCCTTACCCATACACTAACACTAATCCATGCCCTAACACGTACCCTGACCCTAACACTTTTCCATACCCACTGCTGTACGCTAAATCATACCATTCGCTAACCCTAAACATATTTCTAAACCTAACCCTAACCCCAACCCTACACCTAGCCCTAGCACGTACCCTAATCCGAATCCGTACACTAACACTAACCTGTGCCCTAACATGAACCCTGACCCTAACTCGTTTCCATAAGCTCACTTGTACCCTAAATGTTACCTATTCGCTAACCCTAACCCCAACCCTACACCTAAACATAACCCCAACCCTACACCTTTCCCTAACCCATACCCTAATCCTAACCCGTACACTAACACTAACCCGTGCCCTAACACGTACCCTGACCCTAACACTTTTCCGTATCCTCTCCAGTACCCTAAATCTTACCGTTCGCTAAACCTAGCCCTTTACCTAAACATAACGCTAACACCAACCTTACACCATACCCTAACCCATACACTAATCGTACCCCGTACACCAAAATTAAGCAATGCCCTCACCTGTACTTTGACACTAACACGTTTCCGTACCCTCCTGTGTACCGTAAACCTTACCTGTTCGCTAACACTAACCCTAGGTCTAAGCCTAACACTATCCACAACCCTACACAAAATCCTAACCTGTACCCTAATCCTAATCCGTACAATAACACTAACCTGTGCCCTAACACCAAGCCTGATCCTAACTCGTTTTCATATGTTTACCTGTACCATGAATATTACCTATTCGCTAACCCTAACCCTAACCCTAAACCTAACCCTAACCCCAATCCTACACCTTACCCTAATCCGTACTGTAGTCCTAACACGTACGCTAATACTAATCCGTGCCCTGACACATACATGGACCATAACACTTTTCTGTAACCTCACCTGTACCCTAAACCTTTCATTTCGCCAACCCTAACCCTAGCTCTAAAGCTAAATCTAACTCCAACCCTACACCTTACCCTAAGACGAACACTAATCTTAACCTATACACTAACACTGACCCATTGCCGCAAATGTATTTTGACCCTAAAACATTTCCGTACCCTCCCCTGTAACCTAAACCTTACCCGGTCGCTAACCATAACCCTAGCTCTAAATCTAACCCTAACGCCAACCCTACATCTTACCCTAACCCATACCCTAATCCTAAACCATACACTAACACTAACCAGTGCCCTGAAACGTACCCTGACCGTAACACTTTTCCATACCCTCACCTGCACGCTAAACCTAATCATTAGGTAACCCTAACTGTAGACTTAAACCTAACCCTAACACCAACCCTACACCCTATTCTAACCCGTAACCTATGTTTAACCCCTACACTAACACTAACCCATGCCCTCACACGTACTTTGACACTAAGATGTCTCCATACACTCACATGTACCATAAGCTTTAACCGTTCACTAAACCTATCCCTAACCCTAACGCCAACCCTAACCATTACCCTAACCCATACCCTAATCCTAACCATACATTAACACTAACACGTTTCCTAACACGTAACCTGACCCAAAAAATTTTCCGCACACTCAACTGTACCCTAAAACTTACCCGTTCACTAACCCTAAGCCTAGCCCTAAACCTAACACTAACCCCAACCCCACACCTTACCCTAAACTGTACGCTAATCCTGACACGTACACTAACACTAAGAGGTGTCCTAACACATACCATGACTCTAAATGTTTTCCGTACCCTCACCTGTACCCTAAACCTTACTGCTTCACTAACCGTAAACCTAGCCCTAAACATAACGCTAACACCAACCCTACACCATACCCTAACCCGTACACTAATCTTGACCCGTACACCAAAATTATGGAATGCCATCACCTGTACTTTGACAATAACACGTTTCTCTACACTCATGTACCATAAAAGTTACCTCTTCGCTAACTCTAACCCTAGCCCTAAACTTAACCCTAACGCCAACCCTACACATTACCCTAACCCGTACCCTAATCCTAACCCATACACTAACACTACACGTGCCCTAACAGGTACCCTGAGCGTAACAGTTTTCTGTACACTTACCTGTACCCTAAACCATACCGTTTGCTATCCTTAACCATAGACCTAAACGTAAACCTAACCCCATCCCTAAACCTTACCGTAACTCGTACCCAAATCTAACCAGTACACTAACACTAATCCGTGCCTTAACACTTACCCTGACCCTAACACTTTTCCATACCCACACCTGAACACTAAACATTACCATTCACTAACCCTAACCCTAGGTCTAAACCTAACCCTAAACCCAACCCCAACCCTACACCTAACCCTAACATGTGCCCTAATCCTAATCCTTAAACTAACACTAACCTGTGCCCTAACACGAACCCTGACACTAACACGTTTCCATACGTTCACCTGTACTCTAATGTTACCTATTCGCTAACCCTAACACTAGCCCTAAACCTAAACCTAACCCCAACCCTACACCTTACCCTAACCCATACCCTAATCATAACCCATACACTAACACTAACTCGTGCCCTAACACCTACCCTAATCCTAAACCTACCACTACCCCTAACACTAACGCTAACACTAACCCTAAACTTTACCATTTGTTAACCATAACCCTAGCCCCAAACCTAAACCTAACTACAACCCTACTCCTTACCCTAACACGTACACTAATCTTAACACGTACACTAACACTAACTCAATACCACACACGTACTTTGACAATAAGACATTTCCATATGCTCAGCTGTAACCTAAACCTTACCCGTTCACTAAACTTAACCTTACCCCTAACACTAACCATAACGCCATCCCTACCAATTACCCTAACCCGAACCCTAATCCTAACCTGTAAACCCACACTAATCCCTGCCCTACCACGTACCCTGACCCTAACACTTTTCCGTAACCTCACCTGTACCCTACACCTTACCGTTAGCTAACCCTAACCCTAGACCTAAACCTAGACCAAACCCCAACCGTACACCTTACCCTAACCCCTATGCTAATCCTAAGACATACACTAAAACTGACACGTGTCCTAACACATACACTAACCGTAACACTTTTCTGTACCATCACCTGTACCATAAACCTGACATTTCGCTAACTCTAACCCTAGCCATAAAGCTAACCCTAACCCCAACCCTAAACCTTACCCAAACCGTACCCTAATCCTAACCAGTATACTAATACTAAGCCATGTCCTGACACGTACACTGACCCTAACACTTTTCCGTACCCTCACCTGTACCCTACACCTTACCCAGTCGCTAACCCTAACCCTAGCTCTAGCCCTAGCCGTAAATCTAACCACAGCCCTAACCCTTACCCTAACCCGAACCCTAATCCCAACCCATACACTAACATTAACCCATGCCCTAACACGTACCCTGACCCTAACACTTTTCCATATCCTCTCCTGTACCCTAAATCTTACCGTTCGCTAACCCTAACCCTAGCCCTAAACATAACTCTCACACCAATCTCACAGCATACCATAACCTGTTCACTAAACTTAACCCGTACAAAAAAATTAACCCATGCCCTCACATATACTTTGACGGTAACACGTTTCCGTATGCTCCCGTGTAACGTAAAACTCACCCGTTTGCTAACTCTAACCCTAGCCCTAACCCTAACCATAACAACAGCCCTACCCATTTCCCTAACCTGTACCCTAATCCTTACCCGTACACTAACACTAATCCATGCCCTAACACGTACCCTGACCCTAACACTTTTCTATACCCACTCCTGTACCCTAAATCTTACCATTCGCTAACCCTAACCCTATGTCTAGACCTAACCCTAACCCCAACCCTACACCTAACCCTAACACGTACCCTAATCCGAATCCGTACACTAAGAGTAACCTGTGCCCTAACATGAACCCTGACCCTAACTCGTTTCCATAAGCTCACCTGTACCCTAAATGTTACCTATTTGCTAACCCTAATCCCAACCCTACACCTAAACATAACCCCAACCTTACCCATTTCCCTAACCTGTACCCTAATCCTTACCCGTACACTAACACTAATCCATGCCCTGACACGTACCCTGACCCTAACACTTTTCTATACCCACTCCTGTACCCTAAATCTTACCATTCGCTAAGCCTAACCCTATGTCTAAACCTAACCCTAACCCCAACCCTACACCTAACCCTAACACGTACCCTAATCCGAATCAGTACACTAAGAGTAACCTGTGCCCTAACATGAACCCTGACCCTAACTCGTTTCCATAAGCTCACCTGTACCCTAAATGTTACCTATTTGCTAACCCTAACTCCAACCATACACCTAAACATAACTCCAACCCTACACCTTTCCCTAACCCATACCCTAATCCTAACCCGTACACTAACACTAACCCATGCCCTAACACGTACCCTGACCCTAACACTTTTCTATACCCACTCCTGTACCCTAAATCTTACCATTCGCTAACCCTAACCTATGTCTATACCTAACCCTAACCCCAACCCTACACCTAACCCTAACACGTACCCTAATCCGAATCAGTACACTAACACTAACCTGTGCCCTAACATGAACCCTGACCCTAACTCGTTTCCATAAGCTCACCTGTACCCTAAATGTTACCTATTTGCTAACCCTAACCCCAACCCTACAGCTAAACATAACCCCAACCCTACAACTTTCCCTAACCCATACCCTAATCCGAACCCATACACTAACACTAACCCGTGCCCTAACACGTACCCTGACCCTAACACTTTTCCGTATCCTCTCCAGTACCCTAAAACTTACCGTTCGCTAAACCTAGCCCTTTCCCTAAACATAACGCTAACACCAACCTTACACCATACCCTAACCCATACACTAATCTTACCCTGTACACCAAAATTAAGCAATGCCCTCACATGTACTTGGACACTAACAGGTTTCCGTACCCTCCTGGGTACCATAAACCTTACCTGTTCGCTAACACTATCCCTAGGTCTAAGCCTAACACTATCCAAAACCCTACACATAATCCTAAACCATACCCTAATCCTAATCCGTACAATAACACTAACGTGTTCCCTAACACCAAGCCTGACCCTAACTCGTTTCCATATGCTTACCTGTGCCCTGAATATTACCTATTCGCTAACCCTAACCCTAACCCTAAACCAAACCCTAACCCCAATCCTACACCTTACCCTAATCCGTACTGTAATCCTAACCCGTACCCTAATACTAATCCGTGCCCTGACACATACATGGACCATAACACTTTTCTGTAACCTCACCTGTACCCTAAACCTTACATTTCGCCAACCCTAACGCTAGCCCTAAAGCAAAATCTTACTCCAACCCTACCCCTTACCCTAACACGTACACTAATCTTAACCCGTACACTAACAGTGACCCATTGCCGCAAATGTATTTTGACCCTAAAACATTTCCGTACCCTCCACTGTAACCTAAACCTTACCCGGTTGCTAACCATAACCCTAGATCTAAATCTAACCCTAACGCCAACCCTACATCTTTCCCTAACCCATACCCTAATCCTAAACCATACACTAACATTAACCAGTGCCCTGAAACGTACCCTGACCGTAACACTTTTCCATACCCTCACCTGCACGCTAAACCTAATCATTAGGTAACCCTAACTGTAGACTTAAACCTAACCCTAACACCAACCCTACACCCTATTCTAACCCTTACACTATATTTAACCCCTACACTAACACTAACCCATGCCCTCACACGTACTTTGACACTAAAATGTCTCCATACACTCACATGTACCATAAGTTTTAACCGTTCACTAAACCTATCCCTAACCCTAACGCCAACCCTAACCATTATCCTAACCCATACCCTAATCCTAACCATACATTAACACTAACACGTTTCCTAACACATAACCTGACCCAAACACTTTTCCGTACACTCAACTGTACCCTAAAACTTACCCGTTCACTAACCCTAAGCCTAGCCCTAAACCTAACACTAACCCCAACCCCACACCTTACCCTAAACTCTACGCTAATCCTGACACGTACACTAACACTAAGAGGTGTCCTAACACATACCATGACTCTAAATGTTTTCCGTACCCTCACCTGTACCCTAAACCTTACTGCTTCACTAACTGTAAACCTAGCCCTAAACATAACGCTAACTCCAACCCTACACCATACCCTAACCCGTACACTAATCTTGACCCGTACACCAAAATTATGGAATGCCATCACCTGTACTTTGACAATAACACGTTTCTCTACACTCATGTACCACAAAAGTTACCTCTTCGCTAACTCTAACCCTAGCCCTAAACTTAACCCTAACGCCAACCCTACACATTACCCTAACCCGTACCCTAATCCTAACCCATACACTAACACTACACCTGCCCTAACAGGTACCCTGACCGTAACAGTTTTCCGTACACTCACCTGTACCCTAAACCATACCGTTTGCTATCCTTAACCTTAGACCTAAACGTAAACCTAAGCCCATCCCTAAACCTTACCCTAACTCGTACCCAAATCTAACCAGTACACTAACACTAATCCGTGCCTTAACACTTACACTGACCCTAACACTTTTCCATACCCACACCTGAACCATAAACCTTACCATTCACTAACCCTAACCCTAGGTCTAAACCTAAACCTAAACACAACTCCAACCCTACACCTAACCCTAACATGTGCCCTATTCCTAATCCTTAAACTAACACTAACCTGTGCCTAACACGAACCCTGACACTAACACGTTTCCATACGTTCACCTGTACTCTAATGTTACCTATTCGCTAACCCTAACACTAGCCCTAAACCTAAACCTAACTCCAACCCTATACCTTACCCTAACTCATACCCTAATCATAACCCATACACTAACACTAACTCGTGCCCTAACACCTACCCTAACCCTACACCTACACCTACCCCTAACACTAACGCTAACACTAACCCTAAACTTTACCATTTGTTAACCATAACCCTAGCCCCAAACCTAAACCTAACTACAACACTACTCCTTACCCTAACACGTACACTAATCTTAACACGTACACTAACACTAACTCAATACCGCACATGTACTTTGACAATAAGACATTTCCGTGTGCTCAGCTGTAACCTAAACCTTACCCGTTCACTAAACTTAACCCTACCCTTAACACTAACCATAACGCCAACCCTACCAATTACCCTAACCCGTACCCTAATCCTAACCTGTAAACCCACACTAACCCCTGCCCTAACACGTACCCTGACCCTAACACTTTTCCGTAACCTCACCTGTACCCTACACCTTACCGTTCGCTAACCCTAACCCTAGCCCTAAACCTAGACCAAACCCCAGCTGTACACCTTACCCTAAACTGTATGCTAATCCTAAGCCATACACTAACACTGACACGTGTCCTAACACATACACTAAGCCTAACATTTTTCTGTATCATTACCTGTACCCTAAACCTGACATTTCGCTAACCCTAGCCCTAGCCATAAAGCTAACCATAAACCCAACCCTAAACCTTACCCAAACCGTACCCTAATCCTAACCAGTATACTAATACTAAGTCATGTCCTGACACGTACCCTGCCGCTAACACCATTCCGTACCGTCACCTGTACCCTAAACCTTACCCATTCGCTAACTCTAACCCTAGCCCTAATCCTAACCCCAACCCTACACCTTACCCTAATCCGTACCCTAATCCCAACCCATACACTAACATTAACTTATGCCCGAAACCGTACCCTGACCCTAACACTTTTCCATATCCTCTCCTGTACCCTAAATCTTACCGTTCGCTAACCCTAACCCTAGCCCTAAACATAACTCTCACACCAACCTCACAGCATACCCTAACCCATACACTAAACTTAACCCGTACAAAAAAACTAACCCATGCCCTCACATGTACTTTGACAGTAACACGTTTCCGTATGCTCCCGTGTACCGTAAACCTTACCCATTCGCTAACTCTAACCCTAGCCCTAACCCAAACCATAACACCAACCCTACCCATTTCCCTAACCTGTACCCTAATCCTTACCCATACACTAACACTAATCCATGCCCTAACACGTACCCTGACCCTAACACTTTTCCATACCCACTGCTGTACGCTAAATCATACCATTCGCTAACCCTAAACATATTTCTAAACCTAACCCTAACCCCAACCCTACACCTAGCCCTAGCACGTACCCTAATCCGAATCCGTACACTAACACTAACCTGTGCCCTAACATGAACCCTGACCCTAACTCGTTTCCATAAGCTCACTTGTACCCTAAATGTTACCTATTCGCTAACCCTAACCCCAACCCTACACCTAAACATAACCCCAACCCTACACCTTTCCCTAACCCATACCCTAATCCTAACCCGTACACTAACACTAACCCGTGCCCTAACACGTACCCTGACCCTAACACTTTTCCGTATCCTCTCCAGTACCCTAAATCTTACCGTTCGCTAAACCTAGCCCTTTACCTAAACATAACGCTAACACCAACCTTACACCATACCCTAACCCATACACTAATCGTACCCCGTACACCAAAATTAAGCAATGCCCTCACCTGTACTTTGACACTAACACGTTTCCGTACCCTCCTGTGTACCGTAAACCTTACCTGTTCGCTAACACTAACCCTAGGTCTAAGCCTAACACTATCCACAACCCTACACAAAATCCTAACCTGTACCCTAATCCTAATCCGTACAATAACACTAACCTGTGCCCTAACACCAAGCCTGATCCTAACTCGTTTTCATATGTTTACCTGTACCATGAATATTACCTATTCGCTAACCCTAACCCTAACCCTAAACCTAACCCTAACCCCAATCCTACACCTTACCCTAATCCGTACTGTAGTCCTAACACGTACGCTAATACTAATCCGTGCCCTGACACATACATGGACCATAACACTTTTCTGTAACCTCACCTGTACCCTAAACCTTTCATTTCGCCAACCCTAACCCTAGCTCTAAAGCTAAATCTAACTCCAACCCTACACCTTACCCTAAGACGAACACTAATCTTAACCTATACACTAACACTGACCCATTGCCGCAAATGTATTTTGACCCTAAAACATTTCCGTACCCTCCCCTGTAACCTAAACCTTACCCGGTCGCTAACCATAACCCTAGCTCTAAATCTAACCCTAACGCCAACCCTACATCTTACCCTAACCCATACCCTAATCCTAAACCATACACTAACACTAACCAGTGCCCTGAAACGTACCCTGACCGTAACACTTTTCCATACCCTCACCTGCACGCTAAACCTAATCATTAGGTAACCCTAACTGTAGACTTAAACCTAACCCTAACACCAACCCTACACCCTATTCTAACCCGTAACCTATGTTTAACCCCTACACTAACACTAACCCATGCCCTCACACGTACTTTGACACTAAGATGTCTCCATACACTCACATGTACCATAAGCTTTAACCGTTCACTAAACCTATCCCTAACCCTAACGCCAACCCTAACCATTACCCTAACCCATACCCTAATCCTAACCATACATTAACACTAACACGTTTCCTAACACGTAACCTGACCCAAAAAATTTTCCGCACACTCAACTGTACCCTAAAACTTACCCGTTCACTAACCCTAAGCCTAGCCCTAAACCTAACACTAACCCCAACCCCACACCTTACCCTAAACTGTACGCTAATCCTGACACGTACACTAACACTAAGAGGTGTCCTAACACATACCATGACTCTAAATGTTTTCCGTACCCTCACCTGTACCCTAAACCTTACTGCTTCACTAACCGTAAACCTAGCCCTAAACATAACGCTAACACCAACCCTACACCATACCCTAACCCGTACACTAATCTTGACCCGTACACCAAAATTATGGAATGCCATCACCTGTACTTTGACAATAACACGTTTCTCTACACTCATGTACCATAAAAGTTACCTCTTCGCTAACTCTAACCCTAGCCCTAAACTTAACCCTAACGCCAACCCTACACATTACCCTAACCCGTACCCTAATCCTAACCCATACACTAACACTACACGTGCCCTAACAGGTACCCTGAGCGTAACAGTTTTCTGTACACTTACCTGTACCCTAAACCATACCGTTTGCTATCCTTAACCATAGACCTAAACGTAAACCTAACCCCATCCCTAAACCTTACCGTAACTCGTACCCAAATCTAACCAGTACACTAACACTAATCCGTGCCTTAACACTTACCCTGACCCTAACACTTTTCCATACCCACACCTGAACACTAAACATTACCATTCACTAACCCTAACCCTAGGTCTAAACCTAACCCTAAACCCAACCCCAACCCTACACCTAACCCTAACATGTGCCCTAATCCTAATCCTTAAACTAACACTAACCTGTGCCCTAACACGAACCCTGACACTAACACGTTTCCATACGTTCACCTGTACTCTAATGTTACCTATTCGCTAACCCTAACACTAGCCCTAAACCTAAACCTAACCCCAACCCTACACCTTACCCTAACCCATACCCTAATCATAACCCATACACTAACACTAACTCGTGCCCTAACACCTACCCTAATCCTAAACCTACCACTACCCCTAACACTAACGCTAACACTAACCCTAAACTTTACCATTTGTTAACCATAACCCTAGCCCCAAACCTAAACCTAACTACAACCCTACTCCTTACCCTAACACGTACACTAATCTTAACACGTACACTAACACTAACTCAATACCACACACGTACTTTGACAATAAGACATTTCCATATGCTCAGCTGTAACCTAAACCTTACCCGTTCACTAAACTTAACCTTACCCCTAACACTAACCATAACGCCATCCCTACCAATTACCCTAACCCGAACCCTAATCCTAACCTGTAAACCCACACTAATCCCTGCCCTACCACGTACCCTGACCCTAACACTTTTCCGTAACCTCACCTGTACCCTACACCTTACCGTTAGCTAACCCTAACCCTAGACCTAAACCTAGACCAAACCCCAACCGTACACCTTACCCTAACCCCTATGCTAATCCTAAGACATACACTAAAACTGACACGTGTCCTAACACATACACTAACCGTAACACTTTTCTGTACCATCACCTGTACCATAAACCTGACATTTCGCTAACTCTAACCCTAGCCATAAAGCTAACCCTAACCCCAACCCTAAACCTTACCCAAACCGTACCCTAATCCTAACCAGTATACTAATACTAAGCCATGTCCTGACACGTACACTGACCCTAACACTTTTCCGTACCCTCACCTGTACCCTACACCTTACCCAGTCGCTAACCCTAACCCTAGCTCTAGCCCTAGCCGTAAATCTAACCACAGCCCTAACCCTTACCCTAACCCGAACCCTAATCCCAACCCATACACTAACATTAACCCATGCCCTAACACGTACCCTGACCCTAACACTTTTCCATATCCTCTCCTGTACCCTAAATCTTACCGTTCGCTAACCCTAACCCTAGCCCTAAACATAACTCTCACACCAATCTCACAGCATACCATAACCTGTTCACTAAACTTAACCCGTACAAAAAAATTAACCCATGCCCTCACATATACTTTGACGGTAACACGTTTCCGTATGCTCCCGTGTAACGTAAAACTCACCCGTTTGCTAACTCTAACCCTAGCCCTAACCCTAACCATAACAACAGCCCTACCCATTTCCCTAACCTGTACCCTAATCCTTACCCGTACACTAACACTAATCCATGCCCTAACACGTACCCTGACCCTAACACTTTTCTATACCCACTCCTGTACCCTAAATCTTACCATTCGCTAACCCTAACCCTATGTCTAGACCTAACCCTAACCCCAACCCTACACCTAACCCTAACACGTACCCTAATCCGAATCCGTACACTAAGAGTAACCTGTGCCCTAACATGAACCCTGACCCTAACTCGTTTCCATAAGCTCACCTGTACCCTAAATGTTACCTATTTGCTAACCCTAATCCCAACCCTACACCTAAACATAACCCCAACCTTACCCATTTCCCTAACCTGTACCCTAATCCTTACCCGTACACTAACACTAATCCATGCCCTGACACGTACCCTGACCCTAACACTTTTCTATACCCACTCCTGTACCCTAAATCTTACCATTCGCTAAGCCTAACCCTATGTCTAAACCTAACCCTAACCCCAACCCTACACCTAACCCTAACACGTACCCTAATCCGAATCAGTACACTAAGAGTAACCTGTGCCCTAACATGAACCCTGACCCTAACTCGTTTCCATAAGCTCACCTGTACCCTAAATGTTACCTATTTGCTAACCCTAACTCCAACCATACACCTAAACATAACTCCAACCCTACACCTTTCCCTAACCCATACCCTAATCCTAACCCGTACACTAACACTAACCCATGCCCTAACACGTACCCTGACCCTAACACTTTTCTATACCCACTCCTGTACCCTAAATCTTACCATTCGCTAACCCTAACCTATGTCTATACCTAACCCTAACCCCAACCCTACACCTAACCCTAACACGTACCCTAATCCGAATCAGTACACTAACACTAACCTGTGCCCTAACATGAACCCTGACCCTAACTCGTTTCCATAAGCTCACCTGTACCCTAAATGTTACCTATTTGCTAACCCTAACCCCAACCCTACAGCTAAACATAACCCCAACCCTACAACTTTCCCTAACCCATACCCTAATCCGAACCCATACACTAACACTAACCCGTGCCCTAACACGTACCCTGACCCTAACACTTTTCCGTATCCTCTCCAGTACCCTAAAACTTACCGTTCGCTAAACCTAGCCCTTTCCCTAAACATAACGCTAACACCAACCTTACACCATACCCTAACCCATACACTAATCTTACCCTGTACACCAAAATTAAGCAATGCCCTCACATGTACTTGGACACTAACAGGTTTCCGTACCCTCCTGGGTACCATAAACCTTACCTGTTCGCTAACACTATCCCTAGGTCTAAGCCTAACACTATCCAAAACCCTACACATAATCCTAAACCATACCCTAATCCTAATCCGTACAATAACACTAACGTGTTCCCTAACACCAAGCCTGACCCTAACTCGTTTCCATATGCTTACCTGTGCCCTGAATATTACCTATTCGCTAACCCTAACCCTAACCCTAAACCAAACCCTAACCCCAATCCTACACCTTACCCTAATCCGTACTGTAATCCTAACCCGTACCCTAATACTAATCCGTGCCCTGACACATACATGGACCATAACACTTTTCTGTAACCTCACCTGTACCCTAAACCTTACATTTCGCCAACCCTAACGCTAGCCCTAAAGCAAAATCTTACTCCAACCCTACCCCTTACCCTAACACGTACACTAATCTTAACCCGTACACTAACAGTGACCCATTGCCGCAAATGTATTTTGACCCTAAAACATTTCCGTACCCTCCCCTGTAACCTAAACCTTACCCGGTTGCTAACCATAACCCTAGATCTAAATCTAACCCTAACGCCAACCCTACATCTTTCCCTAACCCATACCCTAATCCTAAACCGTACACTAACATTAACCAGTGCCCTGAAACGTACCCTGACCGTAACACTTTTCCATACCCTCACCTGCACGCTAAACCTAATCATTAGGTAACCCTAACTGTAGACTTAAACCTAACCCTAACACCAACCCTACACCCTATTCTAACCCTTACACTATATTTAACCCCTACACTAACACTAACCCATGCCCTCACACGTACTTTGACACTAAAATGTCTCCATACACTCACATGTACCATAAGCTTTAACCGTTCACTAAACCTATCCCTAACCCTAACGCCAACCCTAACCATTATCCTAACCCATACCCTAATCCTAACCATACATTAACACTAACACGTTTCCTAACACATAACCTGACCCAAACACTTTTCCGTACACTCAACTGTACCCTAAAACTTACCCGTTCACTAACCCTAAGCCTAGCCCTAAACCTAACACTAACCCCAACCCCACACCTTACCCTAAACTCTACGCTAATCCTGACACGTACACTAACACTAAGAGGTGTCCTAACACATACCCTGACTCTAAATGTTTTCCGTACCCTCACCTGTACCCTAAACCTTACTGCTTCACTAACTGTAAACCTAGCCCTAAACATAACGCTAACTCCAACCCTACACCATACCCTAACCCGTACACTAATCTTGACCCGTACACCAAAATTATGGAATGCCATCACCTGTACTTTGACAATAACACGTTTCTCTACACTCATGTACCACAAAAGTTACCTCTTCGCTAACTCTAACCCTAGCCCTAAACTTAACCCTAACGCCAACCCTACACATTACCCTAACCCGTACCCTAATCCTAACCCATACACTAACACTACACCTGCCCTAACAGGTACCCTGAGCGTAACAGTTTTCCGTACACTCACCTGTACCCTAAACCATACCGTTTGCTATCCTTAACCTTAGACCTAAACGTAAACCTAAGCCCATCCCTAAACCTTACCCTAACTCGTACCCAAATCTAACCAGTACACTAACACTAATCCGTGCCTTAACACTTACACTGACCCTAACACTTTTCCATACCCACACCTGAACCATAAACCTTACCATTCACTAACCCTAACCCTAGGTCTAAACCTAAACCTAAACACAACTCCAACCCTACACCTAACCCTAACATGTGCCCTATTCCTAATCCTTAAACTAACACTAACCTGTGCCCTAACACGAACCCTGACACTAACACGTTTCCATACGTTCACCTGTACTCTAATGTTACCTATTCGCTAACCCTAACACTAGCCCTAAACCTAAACCTAACTCCAACCCTATACCTTACCCTAACTCATACCCTAATCATAACCCATACACTAACACTAACTCGTGCCCTAACACCTACCCTAACCCTACACCTACACCTACCCCTAACACTAACGCTAACACTAACCCTAAACTTTACCATTTGTTAACCATAACCCTAGCCCCAAACCTAAACCTAACTACAACACTACTCCTTACCCTAACACGTACACTAATCTTAACACGTACACTAACACTAACTCAATACCGCACATGTACTTTGACAATAAGACATTTCCGTGTGCTCAGCTGTAACCTAAACCTTACCCGTTCACTAAACTTAACCCTACCCTTAACACTAACCATAACGCCAACCCTACCAATTACCCTAACCCGTACCCTAATCCTAACCTGTAAACCCACACTAACCCCTGCCCTAACACGTACCCTGACCCTAACACTTTTCCGTAACCTCACCTGTACCCTACACCTTACCGTTCGCTAACCCTAACCCTAGCCCTAAACCTAGACCAAACCCCAGCTGTACACCTTACCCTAAACTGTATGCTAATCCTAAGCCATACACTAACACTGACACGTGTCCTAACACATACACTAAGCCTAACATTTTTCTGTATCATTACCTGTACCCTAAACCTGACATTTCGCTAACCCTAGCCCTAGCCATAAAGCTAACCATAAACCCAACCCTAAACCTTACCCAAACCGTACCCTAATCCTAACCAGTATACTAATACTAAGTCATGTCCTGACACGTACCCTGCCCCTAACACCATTCCGTACCGTCACCTGTACCCTAAACCTTACCCATTCGCTAACTCTAACCCTAGCCCTAATCCTAACCCCAACCCTACACCTTACCCTAATCCGTACCCTAATCCCAACCCATACACTAACATTAACTTATGCCCGAAACCGTACCCTGACCCTAACACTTTTCCATATCCTCTCCTGTACCCTAAATCTTACCATTCGCTAACCCTAACCCTAGCCCTAAACATAACTCTCACACCAACCTCACAGCATACCCTAACCCATACACTAAACTTAACCCGTACAAAAAAACTAACCCATGCCCTCACATGTACTTTGACAGTAACACGTTTCCGTATGCTCCCGTGTACCGTAAACCTTACCCATTCGCTAACTCTAACCCTAGCCCTAACCCAAACCATAACACCAACCCTACCCATTTCCCTAACCTGTACCCTAATCCTTACCCATACACTAACACTAATCCATGCCCTAACACGTACCCTGACCCTAACACTTTTCCATACCCACTGCTGTACGCTAAATCATACCATTCGCTAACCCTAAACATATTTCTAAACCTAACCCTAACCCCAACCCTACACCTAGCCCTAGCACGTACCCTAATCCGAATCCGTACACTAACACTAACCTGTGCCCTAACATGAACCCTGACCCTAACTCGTTTCCATAAGCTCACTTGTACCCTAAATGTTACCTATTCGCTAACCCTAACCCCAACCCTACACCTAAACATAACCCCAACCCTACACCTTTCCCTAACCCATACCCTAATCCTAACCCGTACACTAACACTAACCCGTGCCCTAACACGTACCCTGACCCTAACACTTTTCCGTATCCTCTCCAGTACCCTAAATCTTACCGTTCGCTAAACCTAGCCCTTTACCTAAACATAACGCTAACACCAACCTTACACCATACCCTAACCCATACACTAATCGTACCCCGTACACCAAAATTAAGCAATGCCCTCACATGTACTTGGACACTAACAGGTTTCCGTACCCTCCTGGGTACCATAAACCTTACCTGTTCGCTAACACTATCCCTAGGTCTAAGCCTAACACTATCCAAAACCCTACACATAATCCTAAACCATACCCTAATCCTAATCCGTACAATAACACTAACGTGTTCCCTAACACCAAGCCTGACCCTAACTCGTTTCCATATGCTTACCTGTGCCCTGAATATTACCTATTCGCTAACCCTAACCCTAACCCTAAACCAAACCCTAACCCCAATCCTACACCTTACCCTAATCCGTACTGTAATCCTAACCCGTACCCTAATACTAATCCGTGCCCTGACACATACATGGACCATAACACTTTTCTGTAACCTCACCTGTACCCTAAACCTTACATTTCGCCAACCCTAACGCTAGCCCTAAAGCAAAATCTTACTCCAACCCTACCCCTTACCCTAACACGTACACTAATCTTAACCCGTACACTAACAGTGACCCATTGCCGCAAATGTATTTTGACCCTAAAACATTTCCGTACCCTCCCCTGTAACCTAAACCTTACCCGGTTGCTAACCATAACCCTAGATCTAAATCTAACCCTAACGCCAACCCTACATCTTTCCCTAACCCATACCCTAATCCTAAACCGTACACTAACATTAACCAGTGCCCTGAAACGTACCCTGACCGTAACACTTTTCCATACCCTCACCTGCACGCTAAACCTAATCATTAGGTAACCCTAACTGTAGACTTAAACCTAACCCTAACACCAACCCTACACCCTATTCTAACCCTTACACTATATTTAACCCCTACACTAACACTAACCCATGCCCTCACACGTACTTTGACACTAAAATGTCTCCATACACTCACATGTACCATAAGCTTTAACCGTTCACTAAACCTATCCCTAACCCTAACGCCAACCCTAACCATTTTCCTAACCCATACCCTAATCCTAACCATACATTAACACTAACACGTTTCCTAACACATAACCTGACCCAAACACTTTTCCGTACACTCAACTGTACCCTAAAACTTACCCGTTCACTAACCCTAAGCCTAGCCCTAAACCTAACACTAACCCCAACCCCACACCTTACCCTAAACTCTACGCTAATCCTGACACGTACACTAACACTAAGAGGTGTCCTAACACATACCCTGACTCTAAATGTTTTCCGTACCCTCACCTGTACCCTAAACCTTACTGCTTCACTAACTGTAAACCTAGCCCTAAACATAACGCTAACTCCAACCCTACACCATACCCTAACCCGTACACTAATCTTGACCCGTACACCAAAATTATGGAATGCCATCACCTGTACTTTGACAATAACACGTTTCTCTACACTCATGTACCACAAAAGTTACCTCTTCGCTAACTCTAACCCTAGCCCTAAACTTAACCCTAACGCCAACCCTACACATTACCCTAACCCGTACCCTAATCCTAACCCATACACTAACACTACACCTGCCCTAACAGGTACCCTGAGCGTAACAGTTTTCCGTACACTCACCTGTACCCTAAACCATACCGTTTGCTATCCTTAACCTTAGACCTAAACGTAAACCTAAGCCCATCCCTAAACCTTACCCTAACTCGTACCCAAATCTAACCAGTACACTAACACTAATCCGTGCCTTAACACTTACACTGACCCTAACACTTTTCCATACCCACACCTGAACCATAAACCTTACCATTCACTAACCCTAACCCTAGGTCTAAACCTAAACCTAAACACAACTCCAACCCTACACCTAACCCTAACATGTGCCCTATTCCTAATCCTTAAACTAACACTAACCTGTGCCCTAACACGAACCCTGACACTAACACGTTTCCATACGTTCACCTGTACTCTAATGTTACCTATTCGCTAACCCTAACACTAGCCCTAAACCTAAACCTAACTCCAACCCTATACCTTACCCTAACTCATACCCTAATCATAACCCATACACTAACACTAACTCGTGCCCTAACACCTACCCTAACCCTACACCTACACCTACCCCTAACACTAACGCTAACACTAACCCTAAACTTTACCATTTGTTAACCATAACCCTAGCCCCAAACCTAAACCTAACTACAACACTACTCCTTACCCTAACACGTACACTAATCTTAACACGTACACTAACACTAACTCAATACCGCACATGTACTTTGACAATAAGACATTTCCGTGTGCTCAGCTGTAACCTAAACCTTACCCGTTCACTAAACTTAACCCTACCCTTAACACTAACCATAACGCCAACCCTACCAATTACCCTAACCCGTACCCTAATCCTAACCTGTAAACCCACACTAACCCCTGCCCTAACACGTACCCTGACCCTAACACTTTTCCGTAACCTCACCTGTACCCTACACCTTACCGTTCGCTAACCCTAACCCTAGCCCTAAACCTAGACCAAACCCCAGCTGTACACCTTACCCTAAACTGTATGCTAATCCTAAGCCATACACTAACACTGACACGTGTCCTAACACATACACTAAGCCTAACATTTTTCTGTATCATTACCTGTACCCTAAACCTGACATTTCGCTAACCCTAGCCCTAGCCATAAAGCTAACCATAAACCCAACCCTAAACCTTACCCAAACCGTACCCTAATCCTAACCAGTATACTAATACTAAGTCATGTCCTGACACGTACCCTGCCCCTAACACCATTCCGTACCGTCACCTGTACCCTAAACCTTACCCATTCGCTAACTCTAACCCTAGCCCTAATCCTAACCCCAACCCTACACCTTACCCTAATCCGTACCCTAATCCCAACCCATACACTAACATTAACTTATGCCCGAAACCGTACCCTGACCCTAACACTTTTCCATATCCTCTCCTGTACCCTAAATCTTACCATTCGCTAACCCTAACCCTAGCCCTAAACATAACTCTCACACCAACCTCACAGCATACCCTAACCCATACACTAAACTTAACCCGTACAAAAAAACTAACCCATGCCCTCACATGTACTTTGACAGTAACACGTTTCCGTATGCTCCCGTGTACCGTAAACCTTACCCATTCGCTAACTCTAACCCTAGCCCTAACCCAAACCATAACACCAACCCTACCCATTTCCCTAACCTGTACCCTAATCCTTACCCATACACTAACACTAATCCATGCCCTAACACGTACCCTGACCCTAACACTTTTCCATACCCACTGCTGTACGCTAAATCATACCATTCGCTAACCCTAAACATATTTCTAAACCTAACCCTAACCCCAACCCTACACCTAGCCCTAGCACGTACCCTAATCCGAATCCGTACACTAACACTAACCTGTGCCCTAACATGAACCCTGACCCTAACTCGTTTCCATAAGCTCACTTGTACCCTAAATGTTACCTATTCGCTAACCCTAACCCCAACCCTACACCTAAACATAACCCCAACCCTACACCTTTCCCTAACCCATACCCTAATCCTAACCCGTACACTAACACTAACCCGTGCCCTAACACGTACCCTGACCCTAACACTTTTCCGTATCCTCTCCAGTACCCTAAATCTTACCGTTCGCTAAACCTAGCCCTTTACCTAAACATAACGCTAACACCAACCTTACACCATACCCTAACCCATACACTAATCGTACCCCGTACACCAAAATTAAGCAATGCCCTCACCTGTACTTTGACACTAACACGTTTCCGTACCCTCCTGTGTACCGTAAACCTTACCTGTTCGCTAACACTAACCCTAGGTCTAAGCCTAACACTATCCACAACCCTACACAAAATCCTAACCTGTACCCTAATCCTAATCCGTACAATAACACTAACCTGTGCCCTAACACCAAGCCTGACCCTAACTCGTTTTCATATGTTTACCTGTACCATGAATATTACCTATTCGCTAACCCTAACCCTAACCCTAAACCTAACCCTAACCCCAATCCTACACCTTACCCTAATCCGTACTGTAGTCCTAACACGTACGCTAATACTAATCCGTGCCCTGACACATACATGGACCATAACACTTTTCTGTAACCTCACCTGTACCCTAAACCTTTCATTTCGCCAACCCTAACCCTAGCTCTAAAGCTAAATCTAACTCCAACCCTACACCTTACCCTAAGACGAACACTAATCTTAACCTATACACTAACACTGACCCATTGCCGCAAATGTATTTTGACCCTAAAACATTTCCGTACCCTCCCCTGTAACCTAAACCTTACCCGGTCGCTAACCATAACCCTAGCTCTAAATCTAACCCTAACGCCAACCCTACATCTTACCCTAACCCATACCCTAATCCTAAACCATACACTAACACTAACCAGTGCCCTGAAACGTACCCTGACCGTAACACTTTTCCATACCCTCACCTGCAGGCTAAACCTAATCATTAGGTAACCCTAACTGTAGACTTAAACCTAACCCTAACACCAACCCTACACCCTATTCTAACCCGTAACCTATGTTTAACCCCTACACTAACACTAACCCATGCCCTCACACGTACTTTGACACTAAGATGTCTCCATACACTCACATGTACCATAAGCTTTAACCGTTCACTAAACCTATCCCTAACCCTAACGCCAACCCTAACCATTATCCTAACCCATACCCTAATCCTAACCATACATTAACACTAACACGTTTCCTAACACATAACCTGACCCAAACACTTTTCCGTACACTCAACTGTACCCTAAAACTTACCCGTTCACTAACCCTAAGCCTAGCCCTAAACCTAACACTAACCCCAACCCCACACCTTACCCTAAACTGAACGCTAATCCTGACACGTACACTAACACTAAGTGGTGTCCTAACACATACCCTGACTCTAAATGTTTTCCGTACCCTCACCTGTACCCTAAACCTTACTGCTTCACTAACTGTAAACCTAGCCCTAAACATAACGCTAACTCCAACCCTACACCATACCCTAACCCGTACACTAATCTTGACCCGTACACCAAAATTATGGAATGCCATCACCTGTACTTTGACAATAACACGTTTCTCTACACTCATGTACCACAAAAGTTACCTCTTCGCTAACTCTAACCCTAGCCCTAAACTTAACCCTAACGCCAACCCTACACATTACCCTAACCCGTACCCTAATCCTAACCCATACACTAACACTACACCTGCCCTAACAGGTACCCTGACCGTAACAGTTTTCCGTACACTCACCTGTACCCTAAACCATACCGTTTGCTATCCTTAACCTTAGACCTAAACGTAAACCTAAGCCCATCCCTAAACCTTACCCTAACTCGTACCCAAATCTAACCAGTACACTAACACTAATCCGTGCCTTAACACTTACACTGACCCTAACACTTTTCCATACCCACACCTGAACCATAAACCTTACCATTCACTAACCCTAACCCTAGGTCTAAACCTAAACCTAAACACAACTCCAACCCTACACCTAACCCTAACATGTGCCCTATTCCTAATCCTTAAACTAACACTAACCTGTGCCCTAACACGAACCCTGACACTAACACGTTTCCATACGTTCACCTGTACTCTAATGTTACCTATTCGCTAACCCTAACACTAGCCCTAAACCTAAACCTAACTCCAACCCTATACCTTACCCTAACTCATACCCTAATCATAACCCATACACTAACACTAACTCGTGCCCTAACACCTACCCTAACCCTACACCTACACCTACCCCTAACACTAACGCTAACACTAACCCTAAACTTTACCATTTGTTAACCATAACCCTAGCCCCAAACCTAAACCTAACTACAACACTACTCCTTACCCTAACACGTACACTAATCTTAACACGTACACTAACACTAACTCAATACCGCACATGTACTTTGACAATAAGACATTTCCGTGTGCTCAGCTGTAACCTAAACCTTACCCGTTCACTAAACTTAACCCTACCCTTAACACTAACCATAACGCCAACCCTACCAATTACCCTAACCCGTACCCTAATCCTAACCTGTAAACCCACACTAACCCCTGTCCTAACACGTACCCTGACCCTAACACTTTTCCGTAACCTCACCTGTACCCTACACCTTACCGTTCGCTAACCCTAACCCTAGCCCTAAACCTAGACCAAACCCCAGCTGTACACCTTACCCTAAACTGTATGCTAATCCTAAGCCATACACTAACACTGACACGTGTCCTAACACATACACTAACCCTAACATTTTTCTGTATCATTACCTGTACCCTAAACCTGACATTTCGCTAACCCTAGCCCTAGCCATAAAGCTAACCATAAACCCAACCCTAAACCTTACCCAAACCGTACCCTAATCCTAACCAGTATACTAATACTAAGTCATGTCCTGACACGTACCCTGCCCCTAACACCATTCCGTACCGTCACCTGTACCCTAAACCTTACCCATTCGCTAACTCTAACCCTAGCCCTAATCCTAACCCCAACCCTACCCCTTACCCTAATCCGTACCCTAATCCCAACCCATACACTAACATTAACTTATGCCCGAAACCGTACCCTGACCCTAACACTTTTCCATATCCTCTCCTGTACCCTAAATCTTACCGTTCGCTAACCCTAACCCTAGCCCTAAACATAACTCTCACACCAACCTCACAGCATACCCTAACCCATACACTAAACTTAACCCGTACAAAAAAACTAACCCATGCCCTCACATGTACTTTGACAGTAACACGTTTCCGTATGCTCCCGTGTACCGTAAACCTTACCCATTCGCTAACTCTAACCCTAGCCCTAACCCAAACCATAACACCAACCCTACCCATTTCCCTAACCTGTACCCTAATCCTTACCCATACACTAACACTAATCCATGCCCTAACACGTACCCTGACCCTAACACTTTTCCATACCCACTGCTGTACGCTAAATCATACCATTCTCTAACCCTAAACATATTTCTAAACCTAACCCTAACCCCAACCCTACACCTAGCCCTAGCACGTACCCTAATCCGAATCCGTACACTAACACTAACCTGTGCCCTAACATGAACCCTGACCCTAACTCGTTTCCATAAGCTCACTTGTACCCTAAATGTTACCTATTCGCTAACCCTAACCCCAACCCTACACCTAAACATAACCCCAACCCTACACCTTTCCCTAACCCATACCCTAATCCTAACCCGTACACTAACACTAACCCGTGCCCTAACACGTACCCTGACCCTAACACTTTTCCGTATCCTCTCCAGTACCCTAAATCTTACCGTTCGCTAAACCTAGCCCTTTACCTAAACATAACGCTAACACCAACCTTACACCATACCCTAACCCATACACTAATCGTACCCCGTACACCAAAATTAAGCAATGCCCTCACCTGTACTTTGACACTAACACGTTTCCGTACCCTCCTGTGTACCGTAAACCTTACCTGTTCGCTAACACTAACCCTAGGTCTAAGCCTAACACTATCCACAACCCTACACAAAATCCTAACCTGTACCCTAATCCTAATCCGTACAATAACACTAACCTGTGCCCTAACACCAAGCCTGACCCTAACTCGTTTTCATATGTTTACCTGTACCATGAATATTACCTATTCGCTAACCCTAACCCTAACCCTAAACCTAACCCTAACCCCAATCCTACACCTTACCCTAATCCGTACTGTAGTCCTAACACGTACGCTAATACTAATCCGTGCCCTGACACATACATGGACCATAACACTTTTCTGTAACCTCACCTGTACCCTAAACCTTTCATTTCGCCAACCCTAACCCTAGCTCTAAAGCTAAATCTAACTCCAACCCTACACCTTACCCTAAGACGAACACTAATCTTAACCTATACACTAACACTGACCCATTGCCGCAAATGTATTTTGACCCTAAAACATTTCCGTACCCTCCCCTGTAACCTAAACCTTACCCGGTCGCTAACCATAACCCTAGCTCTAAATCTAACCCTAACGCCAACCCTACATCTTACCCTAACCCATACCCTAATCCTAAACCATACACTAACACTAACCAGTGCCCTGAAACGTACCCTGACCGTAACACTTTTCCATACCCTCACCTGCAGGCTAAACCTAATCATTAGGTAACCCTAACTGTAGACTTAAACCTAACCCTAACACCAACCCTACACCCTATTCTAACCCGTAACCTATGTTTAACCCCTACACTAACACTAACCCATGCCCTCACACGTACTTTGACACTAAGATGTCTCCATACACTCACATGTACCATAAGCTTTAACCGTTCACTAAACCTATCCCTAACCCTAACGCCAACCCTAACCATTATCCTAACCCATACCCTAATCCTAACCATACATTAACACTAACACGTTTCCTAACACATAACCTGACCCAAACACTTTTCCGTACACTCAACTGTACCCTAAAACTTACCCGTTCACTAACCCTAACCCTAGCCCTAAACCTAACACTAACCCCAACCCCACACCTTACCCTAAACTCTACGCTAATCCTGACACGTACACTAACACTAAGTGGTGTCCTAACACATACCCTGACTCTAAATGTTTTCCGTACCCTCACCTGTACCCTAAACCTTACTGCTTCACTAACTGTAAACCTAGCCCTAAACATAACGCTAACTCCAACCCTACACCATACCCTAACCCGTACACTAATCTTGACCCGTACACCAAAATTATGGAATGCCATCACCTGTACTTTGACAATAACACGTTTCTCTACACTCATGTACCACAAAAGTTACCTCTTCGCTAACTCTAACCCTAGCCCTAAACTTAACCCTAACGCCAACCCTACACATTACCCTAACCCGTACCCTAATCCTAACCCATACACTAACACTACACCTGCCCTAACAGGTACCCTGACCGTAACAGTTTTCCGTACACTCACCTGTACCCTAAACCATACCGTTTGCTATCCTTAACCTTAGACCTAAACGTAAACCTAAGCCCATCCCTAAACCTTACCCTAACTCGTACCCAAATCTAACCAGTACACTAACACTAATCCGTGCCTTAACACTTACACTGACCCTAACACTTTTCCATACCCACACCTGAACCATAAACCTTACCATTCACTAACCCTAACCCTAGGTCTAAACCTAAACCTAAACACAACTCCAACCCTACACCTAACCCTAACATGTGCCCTATTCCTAATCCTTAAACTAACACTAACCTGTGCCCTAACACGAACCCTGACACTAACACGTTTCCATACGTTCACCTGTACTCTAATGTTACCTATTCGCTAACCCTAACACTAGCCCTAAACCTAAACCTAACTCCAACCCTATACCTTACCCTAACTCATACCCTAATCATAACCCATACACTAACACTAACTCGTGCCCTAACACCTACCCTAACCCTACACCTACACCTACCCCTAACACTAACGCTAACACTAACCCTAAACTTTACCATTTGTTAACCATAACCCTAGCCCCAAACCTAAACCTAACTACAACACTACTCCTTACCCTAACACGTACACTAATCTTAACACGTACACTAACACTAACTCAATACCGCACATGTACTTTGACAATAAGACATTTCCGTGTGCTCAGCTGTAACCTAAACCTTACCCGTTCACTAAACTTAACCCTGCCCTTAACACTAACCATAACGCCAACCCTACCAATTACCCTAACCCGTACCCTAATCCTAACCTGTAAACCCACACTAACCCCTGCCCTAACACGTACCCTGACCCTAACACTTTTCCGTAACCTCACCTGTACCCTACACCTTACCGTTCGCTAACCCTAACCCTAGCCCTAAACCTAGACCAAACCCCAGCTGTACACCTTACCCTAAACTGTATGCTAATCCTAAGCCATACACTAACACTGACACGTGTCCTAACACATACACTAAGCCTAACATTTTTCTGTATCATTACCTGTACCCTAAACCTGACATTTCGCTAACCCTAGCCCTAGCCATAAAGCTAACCATAAACCCAACCCTAAACCTTACCCAAACCGTACCCTAATCCTAACCAGTATACTAATACTAAGTCATGTCCTGACACGTACCCTGCCCCTAACACCATTCCGTACCGTCACCTGTACCCTAAACCTTACCCATTCGCTAACTCTAACCCTAGCCCTAATCCTAACCCCAACCCTACCCCTTAACCTAATCCGTACCCTAATCCCAACCCATACACTAACATTAACTTATGCCCGAAACCGTACCCTGACCCTAACACTTTTCCATATCCTCTCCTGTACCCTAAATCTTACCGTTCGCTAACCCTAACCCTAGCCCTAAACATAACTCTCACACCAACCTCACAGCATACCCTAACCCATACACTAAACTTAACCCGTACAAAAAAACTAACCCATGCCCTCACATGTACTTTGACAGTAACACGTTTCCGTATGCTCCCGTGTACCGTAAACCTTACCCATTCGCTAACTCTAACCCTAGCCCTAACCCAAACCATAACACCAACCCTACCCATTTCCCTAACCTGTACCCTAATCCTTACCCATACACTAACACTAATCCATGCCCTAACACGTACCCTGACCCTAACACTTTTCCATACCCACTGCTGTACGCTAAATCATACCATTCGCTAACCCTAAACATATTTCTAAACCTAACCCTAACCCCAACCCTACACCTAGCCCTAGCACGTACCCTAATCCGAATCCGTACACTAACACTAACCTGTGCCCTAACATGAACCCTGACCCTAACTCGTTTCCATAAGCTCACTTGTACCCTAAATGTTACCTATTCGCTAACCCTAACCCCAACCCTACACCTAAACATAACCCCAACCCTACACCTTTCCCTAACCCATACCCTAATCCTAACCCGTACACTAACACTAACCCGTGCCCTAACACGTACCCTGACCCTAACACTTTTCCGTATCCTCTCCAGTACCCTAAATCTTACCGTTCGCTAAACCTAGCCCTTTACCTAAACATAACGCTAACACCAACCTTACACCATAACCTAACCCATACACTAATCGTACCCCGTACACCAAAATTAAGCAATGCCCTCACCTGTACTTTGACACTAACACGTTTCCGTACCCTCCTGTGTACCGTAAACCTTACCTGTTCGCTAACACTAACCCTAGGTCTAAGCCTAACACTATCCACAACCCTACACAAAATCCTAACCTGTACCCTAATCCTAATCCGTACAATAACACTAACCTGTGCCCTAACACCAAGCCTGACCCTAACTCGTTTTCATATGTTTACCTGTACCATGAATATTACCTATTCGCTAACCCTAACCCTAAACCTAAACCTAACCCTAACCCCAATCCTACACCTTACCCTAATCCGTACTGTAGTCCTAACACGTACGCTAATACTAATCCGTGCCCTGACACATACATGGACCATAACACTTTTCTGTAACCTCACCTGTACCCTAAACCTTTCATTTCGCCAACCCTAACCCTAGCTCTAAAGCTAAATCTAACTCCAACCCTACACCTTACCCTAACACGAACACTAATCTTAACCTATACACTAACACTGACCCATTGCCGCAAATGTATTTTGACCCTAAAACATTTCCGTACCCTCCCCTGTAACCTAAACCTTACCCGGTCGCTAACCATAACCCTAGATCTAAATCTAACCCTAACGCCAACCCTACATCTTACCCTAACCCATACCCTAATCCTAAACCATACACTAACACTAACCAGTGCCCTGAAACGTACCCTGACCGTAACACTTTTCCATACCCTCACCTGCACGCTAAACCTAATCATTAGGTAACCCTAACTGTAGACTTAAACCTAACCCTAACACCAACCCTACACCCTATTCTAACCCGTAACCTATGTTTAACCCCTACACTAACACTAACCCATGCCCTCACACGTACTTTGACACTAAGATGTCTCCATACACTCACATGTACCATAAGCTTTAACCGTTCACTAAACCTATCCCTAACCCTAACGCCAACCCTAACCATTACCCTAACCCATACCCTAATCCTAACCATACATTAACACTAACACGTTTCCTAACACGTAACCTGACCCAAAAAATTTTCCGCACACTCAACTGTACCCTAAAACTTACCCGTTCACTAACCCTAAGCCTAGCCCTAAACCTAACACTAACCCCAACCCTACACCTTACCCTAAACTGTACGCTAATCCTGACACGTACACTAACACTAAGAGGTGTCCTAACACATACCATGACTCTAAATGTTTTCCGTACCCTCACCTGTACCCTAAACCTTACTGCTTCACTAACCGTAAACCTAGCCCTAAACATAACGCTAACACCAACCCTACACCATACCCTAACCCGTACACTAATCTTGACCCGTACACCAAAATTATGGAATGCCATCACCTGTACTTTGACAATAACACGTTTCTCTACACTCATGTACCATAAAAGTTACCTCTTCGCTAACTCTAACCCTAGCCCTAAACTTAACCCTAACGCCAACCCTACACATTACCCTAACCCGTACCCTAATCCTAACCCATACACTAACACTACACGTGCCCTAACAGGTACCCTGAGCGTAACAGTTTTCTGTACACTCACCTGTACCCTAAACCATACCGTTTGCTATCCTTAACCATAGACCTAAACGTAAACCTAACCCCATCCCTAAACCTTACCCTAACTCGTACCCAAATCTAACCAGTACACTAACACTAATCCGTGCCTTAACACTTACCCTGACCCTAACACTTTTCCATACCCACACCTGAACACTAAACATTACCATTCACTAACCCTAACCCGAGGTCTAAACCTAACCCTAAACCCAACCCCAACCCTACACCTAACCCTAACATGTGCCCTAATCCTAATCCTTAAACTAACACTAACCTGTGCCCTAACACGAACCCTGACACTAACACGTTTCCATACGTTCACCTGTACTCTAATGTTACCTATTCACTAACCCTAACACTAGCCCTAAACCTAAACCTAACCCCAACCCTAAACCTTACCCTAACCCATACCCTAATCATAACCCATACACTAACACTAACTCGTGCCCTAACACCTACCCTAATCCTAAACCTACCACTACCCCTAACACTAACGCTATCACTAACCCTAAACTTTACCATTTGTTAACCATAACCCTAGCCCCAAACCTAAACCTAACTACAACCCTACTCCTTACCCTAACACGTACACTAATCTTAACACGTACACTAACACTAACTCAATACCACACACGTACTTTGACAATAAGACATTTCCATATGCTCAGCTGTAACCTAAACCTTACCCGTTCACTAAACTTAACCTTACCCCTAACACTAACCATAACGCCATCCCTACCAATTACCCTAACCCGAACCCTAATCCTAAACTGTAAACCCACACTAACCCCTGCCCTACCACGTACCCTGACCCTAACACTTTTCCGTAACCTCACCTGTACCCTACACCTTACCGTTAGCTAACCCTAACCCTAGCCCTAAACCTAGACCAAACCCCAACCGTACACCTTACCCTAACCCCTATGCTAATCCTAAGACATACACTAAAACTGACACGTGTCCTAACACATACACTAACCGTAACACTTTTCTGTACCATCACCTGTACCATAAACCTGACATTTCGCTAACTCTAACCCTAGCCATAAAGCTAACCCTAACCCCAACCCTAAACCTTACCCAAACCGTACCCTAATCCTAACCAGTATACTAATACTAAGCCATGTCCTGACACGTACACTGACCCTAACACTTTTCCGTACCCTCACCTGTACCCTACACCTTAGCCAGTCGCTAACCCTAACCCTAGCTCTAGCCCTAGCCGTAAATCTAACCACAACCCTAACCCGAACCCTAACCCGAACCCTAATCCCAACCCATACACTAACATTAACCCATGCCCTAACACGTACCCTGACCCTAACACTTTTCCATATCCTCTCCTGTACCCTAAATCTTACCGTTCGCTAACCCTAACCCTAGCCCTAAACATAACTCTCACACCAATCTCACAGCATACCATAACCTGTTCACTAAACTTAACCCGTACAAAAAAATTAACCCATGCCCTCACATATACTTTGACGGTAACACGTTTCCGTATGCTCCCGTGTACCGTAAAACTCACCCGTTTGCTAACTCTAACCCTAGCCCTAACCCTAACCATAACAACAGCCCTACCCATTTCCCTAACCTGTACCCTAATCCTTACCCGTACACTAACCCTAATCCATGCCCTAACACGTACCCTGATCCTAACACTTTTCTATACCCACTCCTGTACCCTAAATCTTACCATTCGCTAACCCTAACCCTATGTCTAGACCTAACCCTAACCCCAACCCTACACCAAACCCTAACACGTACCCTAATCTGAATCCGTACACTAACAGTAACCTGTGCCCTAACATGAACCCTGACCCTAACTCGTTTCCATAAGCTCACCTGTACCCTAAATGTTACCTATTTGCTAACCCTAACCCCAACCCTACACCTAAACATAACCCCAACCTTACCCATTTCCCTAACCTGTACCCTAATCCTTACCCGTACACTAACACTAATCCATGCCCTAACACGTACCCTGACCCTAACACTTTTCTATACCCACTCCTGTACCCTAAATCTTACCATTCGCTAAGCCTATCCCTATGTCTAAACCTAACCCTAACCCCAACCCTACACCTAACCCTAACACGTACCCTAATCCGAATCAGTACACTAAGAGTAACCTGTGCCCTAACATGAACCCTGACCCTAACTCGTTTCCATAAGCTCACCTGTACCCTAAATGTTACCTATTTGCTAACCCTAACTCCAACCCTACACCTAAACATAACTCCAACCCTACACCGTTCCCTAACCCATACCCTAATCCTAACCCGTACACTAACACTAACCCATTCCCTAACACGTACCCTGACCCTAACACTTTTCTATACCCACTCCTGTACCCTAAATCTTACCATTCGCTAACCCTAACCTATGTCTATACCTAACCCTAACCCCAACCCTACACCTAACCCTAACACGTACCCTAATCCGAATCAGTACACTAACACTAACCTGTGCCCTAAGATGAACCCTGACCCTAACTCGTTTCCATAAGCTCACCTGTACCCTAAATGTTACCTATTTGCTAACCCTAACCCCAACCCTACAACTAAACATAACCCCAACCCTACAACTTTCCCTAACCCATACCCTAATCCGAACCCATACACTAACACTAACCCGTGCCCTAACACGTACCCGGACCCTAACACTTTTCCGTATCCTCTCCAGTACCCTAAAACTTACCGTTCGCTAAACCTAGCCCTTTCCCTAAACATAACGCTAACACCAACCTTACACCATACCCTAACCCATACACTAATCTTACCCTGTACACCAAAATTAAGCAATGCCCTCACATGTACTTGGACACTAACAGGTTTCCGTACCCTCCTGGGTACCATAAACCTTACCTGTTCGCTAACACTATCCCTAGGTCTAAGCCTAACACTATCCAAAACCCTACACATAATCCTAAACCATACCCTAATCCTAATCCGTACAATAACACTAACGTGTGCCCTAACACCAAGCCTGACCCTAACTCGTTTCCATATGCTTACCTGTACCCTGAATATTACCTATTCGCTAACCCTAACCCTAACCCTAAACCAAACCCTAACCCCAATCCTACACCTTACCCTAATCCGTACTGTAATCCTAACCCGTACCCTAATACTAATCCGTGCCCTGACACATACATGGACCATAACACTTTTCTGTAACCTCACCTGTACCCTAAACCTTACATTTCGCCAACCCTAACGCTAGCCCTAAAGCAAAATCTTACTCCAACCCTACCCCTTACCCTAACACGTACACTAATCTTAACCCGTACACTAACAGTGACCCATTGCCGCAAATGTATTTTGACCCTAAAACATTTCCGTACCCTCCCCTGTAACCTAAACCTTACCCGGTTGCTAACCATAACCCTAGATCTAAATCTAACCCTAACGCCAACCCTACATCTTTCCCTAACCCATACCCTAATCCTAAACCGTACACTAACACTAACCAGTGCCCTGAAACGTACCCTGACCGTAACACTTTTCCATACCCTCACCTGCACGCTAAACCTAATCATTAGGTAACCCTAACTGTAGACTTAAACCTAACCCTAACACCAACCCTACACCCTATTCTAACCCGTAACCTATGTTTAACCCCTACACTAACACTAACCCATGCCCTCACACGTACTTTGACACTAAGATGTCTCCATACACTCACATATACCATAAGCTTTAACCGTTCACTAAACCTATCCCTAACCCTAACGCCAACCCTAACCATTACCCTAACCCATACCCTAATCCTAACCATACATTAACACTAACACGTTTCCTAACACGTAACCTGACCCAAAAAATTTTCCGCACACTCAACTGTACCCTAAAACTTACCCGTTCACTAACCCTAAGCATAGCCCTAAACCTAACACTAACCCCAACCCCACACCTTACCCTAAACTGTACGCTAATCCTGACACGTACACTAACACTAAGAGGTGTCCTAACACATACCATGACTCTAAATGTTTTCCGTACCCTCACCTGTACCCTAAACCTTACTGCTTCACTAACCGTAAACCTAGCCCTAAACATAACGCTAACACCAACCCTACACCATACCCTAACCCGTACACTAATCTTGACCCGTACACCAAAATTATGGAATGCCATCACCTGTACTTTGACAATAACACGTTTCTCTACACTCATGTACCATAAAAGTTACCTCTTCGCTAACTCTAACCCTAGCCCTAAACTTAACCCTAACGCCAACCCTACACATTACCCTAACCCGTACCCTAATCCTAACCCATACACTAACACTACACGTGCCCTAACAGGTACCCTGAGCGTAACAGTTTTCTGTACACTCACCTGTACCCTAAACCATACCGTTTGCTATCCTTAACCATAGACCTAAACGTAAACCTAACCCCATCCCTAAACCTTACCCTAACTCGTACCCAAATCTAACCAGTACACTAACACTAATCCGTGCCTTAACACTTACACTGACCCTAACACTTTTCCATACCCACACCTGAACCATAAACCTTACCATTCACTAACCCTAACCCTAGGTCTAAACCTAAACCTAAACACAACTCCAACCCTACACCTAACCCTAACATGTGCCCTATTCCTAATCCTTAAACTAACACTAACCTGTGCCCTAACACGAACCCTGACACTAACACGTTTCCATACGTTCACCTGTACTCTAATGTTACCTATTCGCTAACCCTAACACTAGCCCGAAACCTAAACCTAACTCCAACCCTATACCTTACCCTAACTCATACCCTAATCATAACCCATACACTAACACTAACTCGTGCCCTAACACCTACCCTAACCCTACACCTACACCTACCCCTAACACTAATGCTAACACTAACCCTAAACTTTACCATTTGTTAACCATAACCCTAGCCCCAAACCTAAACCTAACTACAACACTACTCCTTACCCTAACACGTACACTAATCTTAACACGTACACTAACACTAACTCAATACCGCACATGTACTTTGACAATAAGACATTTCCGTGTGCTCAGCTGTAACCTAAACCTTACCCGTTCACTAAACTTAACCCTACCCTTAACACTAACCATAACGCCAACCCTACCAATTACCCTAACCCGTACCCTAATCCTAACCTGTAAACCCACACTAACCCCTGCCCTAACATGTACCCTGACCCTAACACTTTTCCGTAACCTCACCTGTACCCTACACCTTACCGTTCGCTAACCCTAACCCTAGTCCTAAACCTAGACCAAACCCCAACTGTACACCTTACCCTAAACTGTATGCTAATCCTAAGCCATACACTAACACTGACACGTGTCCTAACACATACACTAACCCTAACATTTTTCTGTATCATTACCTGTACCCTAAACCTGACATTTCGCTAACCCTAGCCCTAGCCATAAAGCTAACCATAAACCCAACCCTAAACCTTACCCAAACCGTACCCTAATCCTAACCAGTATACTAATACTAAGTCATGTCCTGACACGTACCCTGCCCCTAACACCATTCCGTACCGTCACCTGTACCCTAAACCTTACCCATTCGCTAACTCTAACCCTAGCCCTAATCCTAACCCCAACCCTACACCTTACCCTAATCCGTACCCTAATCCCAACCCATACACTAACATTAACTTATGCCCGAAACCGTACCCTGACCCTAACACTTTTCCATATCCTCTCCTGTACCCTAAATCTTACCGTTCGCTAACCCTAACCCAAGCCCTAAACATAACTCTCACACCAACCTCACAGCATACCCTAACCCATACACTAAACTTAACCCGTACAAAAAAACTAACCCATGCCCTCACATGTACTTTGACAGTAACACGTTTCCGTATGCTCCCGTGTACCGTAAACCTTACCCATTCGCTAACTCTAACCCTAGCCCTAACCCAAACCATAACACCAACCCTACCCATTTCCCTAACCTGTACCCTAATCCTTACCCATACACTAACACTAATCCATGCCCTAACACGTACCCTGACCCTAACACTTTTCCATACCCACTGCTGTACGCTAAATCATACCATTCGCTAACCCTAAACATATTTCTAAACCTAACCCTAACCCCAACCCTACACCTAGCCCTAGCACGTACCCTAATCCGAATCCGTACACTAACACTAACCTGTGCCCTAACATGAACCCTGACCCTAACTCGTTTCCATAAGCTCACTTGTACCCTAAATGTTACCTATTCGCTAACCCTAACCCCAACCCTACACCTAAACATAACCCCAACCCTACACCTTTCCCTAACCCATACCCTAATCCTAACCCGTACACTAACACTAACCCGTGCCCTAACACGTACCCTGACCCTAACACTTTTCCGTATCCTCTCCAGTACCCTAAATCTTACCGTTCGCTAAACCTAGCCCTTTACCTAAACATAACGCTAACACCAACCTTACACCATACCCTAACCCATACACTAATCGTACCCCGTACACCAAAATTAAGCAATGCCCTCACCTGTACTTTGACACTAACACGTTTCCGTACCCTCCTGTGTACCGTAAACCTTACCTGTTCGCTAACACTAACCCTAGGTCTAAGCCTAACACTATCCACAACCCTACACAAAATCCTAACCTGTACCCTAATCCTAATCCGTACAATAACACTAACCTGTGCCCTAACACCAAGCCTGACCCTAACTCGTTTTCATATGTTTACCTGTACCATGAATATTACCTATTCGCTAACCCTAACCCTAAACCTAAACCTAACCCTAACCCCAATCCTACACCTTACCCTAATCCGTACTGTAGTCCTAACCCGTACCCTAATACTAATCCGTGCCCTGACACATACATGGACCATAACACTTTTCTGTAACCTCACCTGTACCCTAAACCTTTCATTTCGCCAACCCTAACCCTAGCTCTAAAGCTAAATCTAACTCCAACCCTACACCTTACCCTAACACGAACACTAATCTTAACCCTTACACTAACACTGACCCATTGCCGCAAATGTATTTTGACCCTAAAACATTTCCGTACCCTCCCCTGTAACCTAAACCTTACCCGGTCGCTAACCATAACCCTAGCTCTAAATCTAACCCTAACGCCAACCCTACATCTTACCCTAACCCATACCCTAATCCTAAACCATACACTAACACTAACCAGTGCCCTGAAACGTACCCTGACCGTAACACTTTTCCATACCCTCACCTGCACGCTAAACCTAATCATTAGGTAACCCTAACTGTAGACTTAAACCTAACCCTAACACCAACCCTACACCCTATTCTAACCCGTAACCTATGTTTAACCCCTACACTAACACTAACCCATGCCCTCACACGTACTTTGACACTAAGATGTCTCCATACACTCACATGTACCATAAGCTTTAACCGTTCACTAAACCTATCCCTAACCCTAACGCCAACCCTAACCATTACCCTAACCCATACCCTAATCCTAACCATACATTAACACTAACACGTTTCCTAACACGTAACCTGACCCAAAAAATTTTCCGCACACTCAACTGTACCCTAAAACTTACCCGTTCACTAACCCTAAGCCTAGCCCTAAACCTAACACTAACCCCAACCCCACACCTTACCCTAAACTGTACGCTAATCCTGACACGTACACTAACACTAAGAGGTGTCCTAACACATACCATGACTCTAAATGTTTTCCGTACCCTCACCTGTACCCTAAACCTTACTGCTTCACTAACCGTAAACCTAGCCCTAAACATAACGCTAACACCAACCCTACACCATACCCTAACCCGTACACTAATCTTGACCCGTACACCAAAATTATGGAATGCCATCACCTGTACTTTGACAATAACACGTTTCTCTACACTCATGTACCATAAAAGTTACCTCTTCGCTAACTCTAACCCTAGCCCTAAACTTAACCCTAACGCCAACCCTACACATTACCCTAACCCGTACCCTAATCCTAACCCATACACTAACACTACACGTGCCCTAACAGGTACCCTGAGCGTAACAGTTTTCTGTACACTCACCTGTACCCTAAACCATACCGTTTGCTATCCTTAACCATAGACCTAAACGTAAACCTAACCCCATCCCTAAACCTTACCCTAACTCGTACCCAAATCTAACCAGTACACTAACACTAATCCGTGCCTTAACACTTACCCTGACCCTAACACTTTTGCATACCCACACCTGAACACTAAACATTACCATTCACTAACCCTAACCCGAGGTCTAAACCTAACCCTAAACCCAACCCCAACCCTACACCTAACCCTAACATGTGCCCTAATCCTAATCCTTAAACTAACACTAACCTGTGCCCTAACACGAACCCTGACACTAACACGTTTCCATACGTTCACCTGTACTCTAATGTTACCTATTCGCTAACCCTAACACTAGCCCTAAACCTAAACCTAACCCCAACCCTACACCTTACCCTAACCCATACCCTAATCATAACCCATACACTAACACTAACTCGTGCCCTAACACCTACCCTAATCCTAAACCTACCACTACCCCTAACACTAACGCTAACACTAACCCTAAACTTTACCATTTGTTAACCATAACCCTAGCCCCAAACCTAAACCTAACTACACCCCTACTCCTTACCCTAACACGTACACTAATCTTAACACGTACACTAACACTAACTCAATACCACACACGTACTTTGACAATAAGACATTTCCATATGCTCAGCTGTAACCTAAACCTTACCCGTTCACTAAACTTAACCTTACCCCTAACACTAACCATAACGCCATCCCTACCAATTACCCTAACCCGAACCCTAATCCTAACCTGTAAACCCACACTAACCCCTGCCCTACCACGTACCCTGACCCTAACACTTTTCCGTAACCTCACCTGTACCCTACACCTTACCATTAGCTAACACTAACCCTAGCCCTAAACCTAGACCAAACCCCAACCGTACACCTTACCCTAACCCCTATGCTAATCCTAAGCCATACACTAAAACTGACACGTGTCCTAACACATACACTAACCGTAACACTTTTCTGTACCATCACCTGTACCATAAACCTGACATTTCGCTAACTCTAACCCTAGCCATAAAGCTAACCCTAACCCCAACCCTAAACCTTACCCAAACCGTACCCTAATCCTAACCAGTATACTAATACTAAGCCATGTCCTGACACGTACACTGACCCTAACACTTTTCCGTACCCTCACCTGTACCCTACACCTTAGCCAGTCGCTAACCCTAACCCTAGCTCTAGCCCTAGCCGTAAATCTAACCACAACCCTAACCCGAACCCTAACCCGAACCCTAATCCCAACCCATACACTAACATTAACCCATGCCCTAACACGTACCCTGACCCTAACACTTTTCCATATCCTCTCCTGTACCCTAAATCTTACCGTTCGCTAACCCTAACCCTAGCCCTAAACATAACGCTCACACCAATCTCACAGCATACCATAACCTGTTCACTAAACTTAACCCGTACAAAAAAATTAACCCATGCCCTCACATATACTTTGACGGTAACACGTTTCCGTATGCTCCCGTGTACCGTAAAACTCACCCGTTTGCTAACTCTAACCCTAGCCCTAACCCTAACCATAACAACAGCCCTACCCATTTCCCTAACCTGTACCCTAATCCTTACCCGTACACTAACACTAATCCATGCCCTAACACGTACCCTGACCCTAACACTTTTCTATACCCACTCCTGTACCCTAAATCTTACCATTCGCTAACCCTAACCCTATGTCTAGACCTAACCCTAACCCCAACCCTACACCTAACCCTAACACGTACCCTAATCCGAATCCGTACACTAACAGTAACCTGTGCCCTAACATGAACCCTGACCCTAACTCGTTTCCATAAGCTCACCTGTACCCTAAATGTTACCTATTTGCTAACCCTAACCCCAACCCTACACCTAAACATAACCCCAACCTTACCCATTTCCCTAACCTGTACCCTAATCCTTACCCGTACACTAACACTAATCCATGCCCTAACACGTACCCTGACCCTAACACTTTTCTATACCCACTCCAGTACCCTAAATCTTACCGTTCGCTAAACCTAGCCCTTTACCTAAACATAACGCTAACACCAACCTTACACCATACCCTAACCCATACACTAATCGTACCCCGTACACCAAAATTAAGCAATGCCCTCACATGTACTTGGACACTAACAGGTTTCCGTACCCTCCTGGGTACCATAAACCTTACCTGTTCGCTAACACTATCCCTAGGTCTAAGCCTAACACTATCCAAAACCCTACACATAATCCTAAACCATACCCTAATCCTAATCCGTACAATAACACTAACGTGTTCCCTAACACCAAGCCTGACCCTAACTCGTTTCCATATGCTTACCTGTGCCCTGAATATTACCTATTCGCTAACCCTAACCCTAACCCTAAACCAAACCCTAACCCCAATCCTACACCTTACCCTAATCCGTACTGTAATCCTAACCCGTACCCTAATACTAATCCGTGCCCTGACACATACATGGACCATAACACTTTTCTGTAACCTCACCTGTACCCTAAACCTTACATTTCGCCAACCCTAACGCTAGCCCTAAAGCAAAATCTTACTCCAACCCTACCCCTTACCCTAACACGTACACTAATCTTAACCCGTACACTAACAGTGACCCATTGCCGCAAATGTATTTTGACCCTAAAACATTTCCGTACCCTCCCCTGTAACCTAAACCTTACCCGGTTGCTAACCATAACCCTAGATCTAAATCTAACCCTAACGCCAACCCTACATCTTTCCCTAACCCATACCCTAATCCTAAACCGTACACTAACATTAACCAGTGCCCTGAAACGTACCCTGACCGTAACACTTTTCCATACCCTCACCTGCACGCTAAACCTAATCATTAGGTAACCCTAACTGTAGACTTAAACCTAACCCTAACACCAACCCTACACCCTATTCTAACCCTTACACTATATTTAACCCCTACACTAACACTAACCCATGCCCTCACACGTACTTTGACACTAAAATGTCTCCATACACTCACATGTACCATAAGCTTTAACCGTTCACTAAACCTATCCCTAACCCTAACGCCAACCCTAACCATTTTCCTAACCCATACCCTAATCCTAACCATACATTAACACTAACACGTTTCCTAACACATAACCTGACCCAAACACTTTTCCGTACACTCAACTGTACCCTAAAACTTACCCGTTCACTAACCCTAAGCCTAGCCCTAAACCTAACACTAACCCCAACCCCACACCTTACCCTAAACTCTACGCTAATCCTGACACGTACACTAACACTAAGAGGTGTCCTAACACATACCCTGACTCTAAATGTTTTCCGTACCCTCACCTGTACCCTAAACCTTACTGCTTCACTAACTGTAAACCTAGCCCTAAACATAACGCTAACTCCAACCCTACACCATACCCTAACCCGTACACTAATCTTGACCCGTACACCAAAATTATGGAATGCCATCACCTGTACTTTGACAATAACACGTTTCTCTACACTCATGTACCACAAAAGTTACCTCTTCGCTAACTCTAACCCTAGCCCTAAACTTAACCCTAACGCCAACCCTACACATTACCCTAACCCGTACCCTAATCCTAACCCATACACTAACACTACACCTGCCCTAACAGGTACCCTGAGCGTAACAGTTTTCCGTACACTCACCTGTACCCTAAACCATACCGTTTGCTATCCTTAACCTTAGACCTAAACGTAAACCTAAGCCCATCCCTAAACCTTACCCTAACTCGTACCCAAATCTAACCAGTACACTAACACTAATCCGTGCCTTAACACTTACACTGACCCTAACACTTTTCCATACCCACACCTGAACCATAAACCTTACCATTCACTAACCCTAACCCTAGGTCTAAACCTAAACCTAAACACAACTCCAACCCTACACCTAACCCTAACATGTGCCCTATTCCTAATCCTTAAACTAACACTAACCTGTGCCCTAACACGAACCCTGACACTAACACGTTTCCATACGTTCACCTGTACTCTAATGTTACCTATTCGCTAACCCTAACACTAGCCCTAAACCTAAACCTAACTCCAACCCTATACCTTACCCTAACTCATACCCTAATCATAACCCATACACTAACACTAACTCGTGCCCTAACACCTACCCTAACCCTACACCTACACCTACCCCTAACACTAACGCTAACACTAACCCTAAACTTTACCATTTGTTAACCATAACCCTAGCCCCAAACCTAAACCTAACTACAACACTACTCCTTACCCTAACACGTACACTAATCTTAACACGTACACTAACACTAACTCAATACCGCACATGTACTTTGACAATAAGACATTTCCGTGTGCTCAGCTGTAACCTAAACCTTACCCGTTCACTAAACTTAACCCTACCCTTAACACTAACCATAACGCCAACCCTACCAATTACCCTAACCCGTACCCTAATCCTAACCTGTAAACCCACACTAACCCCTGCCCTAACACGTACCCTGACCCTAACACTTTTCCGTAACCTCACCTGTACCCTACACCTTACCGTTCGCTAACCCTAACCCTAGCCCTAAACCTAGACCAAACCCCAGCTGTACACCTTACCCTAAACTGTATGCTAATCCTAAGCCATACACTAACACTGACACGTGTCCTAACACATACACTAAGCCTAACATTTTTCTGTATCATTACCTGTACCCTAAACCTGACATTTCGCTAACCCTAGCCCTAGCCATAAAGCTAACCATAAACCCAACCCTAAACCTTACCCAAACCGTACCCTAATCCTAACCAGTATACTAATACTAAGTCATGTCCTGACACGTACCCTGCCCCTAACACCATTCCGTACCGTCACCTGTACCCTAAACCTTACCCATTCGCTAACTCTAACCCTAGCCCTAATCCTAACCCCAACCCTACACCTTACCCTAATCCGTACCCTAATCCCAACCCATACACTAACATTAACTTATGCCCGAAACCGTACCCTGACCCTAACACTTTTCCATATCCTCTCCTGTACCCTAAATCTTACCATTCGCTAACCCTAACCCTAGCCCTAAACATAACTCTCACACCAACCTCACAGCATACCCTAACCCATACACTAAACTTAACCCGTACAAAAAAACTAACCCATGCCCTCACATGTACTTTGACAGTAACACGTTTCCGTATGCTCCCGTGTACCGTAAACCTTACCCATTCGCTAACTCTAACCCTAGCCCTAACCCAAACCATAACACCAACCCTACCCATTTCCCTAACCTGTACCCTAATCCTTACCCATACACTAACACTAATCCATGCCCTAACACGTACCCTGACCCTAACACTTTTCCATACCCACTGCTGTACGCTAAATCATACCATTCGCTAACCCTAAACATATTTCTAAACCTAACCCTAACCCCAACCCTACACCTAGCCCTAGCACGTACCCTAATCCGAATCCGTACACTAACACTAACCTGTGCCCTAACATGAACCCTGACCCTAACTCGTTTCCATAAGCTCACTTGTACCCTAAATGTTACCTATTCGCTAACCCTAACCCCAACCCTACACCTAAACATAACCCCAACCCTACACCTTTCCCTAACCCATACCCTAATCCTAACCCGTACACTAACACTAACCCGTGCCCTAACACGTACCCTGACCCTAACACTTTTCCGTATCCTCTCCAGTACCCTAAATCTTACCGTTCGCTAAACCTAGCCCTTTACCTAAACATAACGCTAACACCAACCTTACACCATACCCTAACCCATACACTAATCGTACCCCGTACACCAAAATTAAGCAATGCCCTCACATGTACTTGGACACTAACAGGTTTCCGTACCCTCCTGGGTACCATAAACCTTACCTGTTCGCTAACACTATCCCTAGGTCTAAGCCTAACACTATCCAAAACCCTACACATAATCCTAAACCATACCCTAATCCTAATCCGTACAATAACACTAACGTGTTCCCTAACACCAAGCCTGACCCTAACTCGTTTCCATATGCTTACCTGTGCCCTGAATATTACCTATTCGCTAACCCTAACCCTAACCCTAAACCAAACCCTAACCCCAATCCTACACCTTACCCTAATCCGTACTGTAATCCTAACCCGTACCCTAATACTAATCCGTGCCCTGACACATACATGGACCATAACACTTTTCTGTAACCTCACCTGTACCCTAAACCTTACATTTCGCCAACCCTAACGCTAGCCCTAAAGCAAAATCTTACTCCAACCCTACCCCTTACCCTAACACGTACACTAATCTTAACCCGTACACTAACAGTGACCCATTGCCGCAAATGTATTTTGACCCTAAAACATTTCCGTACCCTCCCCTGTAACCTAAACCTTACCCGGTTGCTAACCATAACCCTAGATCTAAATCTAACCCTAACGCCAACCCTACATCTTTCCCTAACCCATACCCTAATCCTAAACCGTACACTAACATTAACCAGTGCCCTGAAACGTACCCTGACCGTAACACTTTTCCATACCCTCACCTGCACGCTAAACCTAATCATTAGGTAACCCTAACTGTAGACTTAAACCTAACCCTAACACCAACCCTACACCCTATTCTAACCCTTACACTATATTTAACCCCTACACTAACACTAACCCATGCCCTCACACGTACTTTGACACTAAAATGTCTCCATACACTCACATGTACCATAAGCTTTAACCGTTCACTAAACCTATCCCTAACCCTAACGCCAACCCTAACCATTTTCCTAACCCATACCCTAATCCTAACCATACATTAACACTAACACGTTTCCTAACACATAACCTGACCCAAACACTTTTCCGTACACTCAACTGTACCCTAAAACTTACCCGTTCACTAACCCTAAGCCTAGCCCTAAACCTAACACTAACCCCAACCCCACACCTTACCCTAAACTCTACGCTAATCCTGACACGTACACTAACACTAAGAGGTGTCCTAACACATACCCTGACTCTAAATGTTTTCCGTACCCTCACCTGTACCCTAAACCTTACTGCTTCACTAACTGTAAACCTAGCCCTAAACATAACGCTAACTCCAACCCTACACCATACCCTAACCCGTACACTAATCTTGACCCGTACACCAAAATTATGGAATGCCATCACCTGTACTTTGACAATAACACGTTTCTCTACACTCATGTACCACAAAAGTTACCTCTTCGCTAACTCTAACCCTAGCCCTAAACTTAACCCTAACGCCAACCCTACACATTACCCTAACCCGTACCCTAATCCTAACCCATACACTAACACTACACCTGCCCTAACAGGTACCCTGAGCGTAACAGTTTTCCGTACACTCACCTGTACCCTAAACCATACCGTTTGCTATCCTTAACCTTAGACCTAAACGTAAACCTAAGCCCATCCCTAAACCTTACCCTAACTCGTACCCAAATCTAACCAGTACACTAACACTAATCCGTGCCTTAACACTTACACTGACCCTAACACTTTTCCATACCCACACCTGAACCATAAACCTTACCATTCACTAACCCTAACCCTAGGTCTAAACCTAAACCTAAACACAACTCCAACCCTACACCTAACCCTAACATGTGCCCTATTCCTAATCCTTAAACTAACACTAACCTGTGCCCTAACACGAACCCTGACACTAACACGTTTCCATACGTTCACCTGTACTCTAATGTTACCTATTCGCTAACCCTAACACTAGCCCTAAACCTAAACCTAACTCCAACCCTATACCTTACCCTAACTCATACCCTAATCATAACCCATACACTAACACTAACTCGTGCCCTAACACCTACCCTAACCCTACACCTACACCTACCCCTAACACTAACGCTAACACTAACCCTAAACTTTACCATTTGTTAACCATAACCCTAGCCCCAAACCTAAACCTAACTACAACACTACTCCTTACCCTAACACGTACACTAATCTTAACACGTACACTAACACTAACTCAATACCGCACATGTACTTTGACAATAAGACATTTCCGTGTGCTCAGCTGTAACCTAAACCTTACCCGTTCACTAAACTTAACCCTACCCTTAACACTAACCATAACGCCAACCCTACCAATTACCCTAACCCGTACCCTAATCCTAACCTGTAAACCCACACTAACCCCTGCCCTAACACGTACCCTGACCCTAACACTTTTCCGTAACCTCACCTGTACCCTACACCTTACCGTTCGCTAACCCTAACCCTAGCCCTAAACCTAGACCAAACCCCAGCTGTACACCTTACCCTAAACTGTATGCTAATCCTAAGCCATACACTAACACTGACACGTGTCCTAACACATACACTAAGCCTAACATTTTTCTGTATCATTACCTGTACCCTAAACCTGACATTTCGCTAACCCTAGCCCTAGCCATAAAGCTAACCATAAACCCAACCCTAAACCTTACCCAAACCGTACCCTAATCCTAACCAGTATACTAATACTAAGTCATGTCCTGACACGTACCCTGCCCCTAACACCATTCCGTACCGTCACCTGTACCCTAAACCTTACCCATTCGCTAACTCTAACCCTAGCCCTAATCCTAACCCCAACCCTACACCTTACCCTAATCCGTACCCTAATCCCAACCCATACACTAACATTAACTTATGCCCGAAACCGTACCCTGACCCTAACACTTTTCCATATCCTCTCCTGTACCCTAAATCTTACCATTCGCTAACCCTAACCCTAGCCCTAAACATAACTCTCACACCAACCTCACAGCATACCCTAACCCATACACTAAACTTAACCCGTACAAAAAAACTAACCCATGCCCTCACATGTACTTTGACAGTAACACGTTTCCGTATGCTCCCGTGTACCGTAAACCTTACCCATTCGCTAACTCTAACCCTAGCCCTAACCCAAACCATAACACCAACCCTACCCATTTCCCTAACCTGTACCCTAATCCTTACCCATACACTAACACTAATCCATGCCCTAACACGTACCCTGACCCTAACACTTTTCCATACCCACTGCTGTACGCTAAATCATACCATTCGCTAACCCTAAACATATTTCTAAACCTAACCCTAACCCCAACCCTACACCTAGCCCTAGCACGTACCCTAATCCGAATCCGTACACTAACACTAACCTGTGCCCTAACATGAACCCTGACCCTAACTCGTTTCCATAAGCTCACTTGTACCCTAAATGTTACCTATTCGCTAACCCTAACCCCAACCCTACACCTAAACATAACCCCAACCCTACACCTTTCCCTAACCCATACCCTAATCCTAACCCGTACACTAACACTAACCCGTGCCCTAACACGTACCCTGACCCTAACACTTTTCCGTATCCTCTCCAGTACCCTAAATCTTACTGTTCGCTAAACCTAGCCCTTTACCTAAACATAACGCTAACACCAACCTTACACCATACCCTAACCCATACACTAATCGTACCCCGTACACCAAAATTAAGCAATGCCCTCACATGTACTTGGACACTAACAGGTTTCCGTACCCTCCTGGGTACCATAAACCTTACCTGTTCGCTAACACTATCCCTAGGTCTAAGCCTAACACTATCCAAAACCCTACACATAATCCTAAACCATACCCTAATCCTAATCCGTACAATAACACTAACGTGTTCCCTAACACCAAGCCTGACCCTAACTCGTTTCCATATGCTTACCTGTGCCCTGAATATTACCTATTCGCTAACCCTAACCCTAACCCTAAACCAAACCCTAACCCCAATCCTACACCTTACCCTAATCCGTACTGTAATCCTAACCCGTACCCTAATACTAATCCGTGCCCTGACACATACATGGACCATAACACTTTTCTGTAACCTCACCTGTACCCTAAACCTTACATTTCGCCAACCCTAACGCTAGCCCTAAAGCAAAATCTTACTCCAACCCTACCCCTTACCCTAACACGTACACTAATCTTAACCCGTACACTAACAGTGACCCATTGCCGCAAATGTATTTTGACCCTAAAACATTTCCGTACCCTCCCCTGTAACCTAAACCTTACCCGGTTGCTAACCATAACCCTAGATCTAAATCTAACCCTAACGCCAACCCTACATCTTTCCCTAACCCATACCCTAATCCTAAACCGTACACTAACATTAACCAGTGCCCTGAAACGTACCCTGACCGTAACACTTTTCCATACCCTCACCTGCACGCTAAACCTAATCATTAGGTAACCCTAACTGTAGACTTAAACCTAACCCTAACACCAACCCTACACCCTATTCTAACCCTTACACTATATTTAACCCCTACACTAACACTAACCCATGCCCTCACACGTACTTTGACACTAAAATGTCTCCATACACTCACATGTACCATAAGCTTTAACCGTTCACTAAACCTATCCCTAACCCTAACGCCAACCCTAACCATTTTCCTAACCCATACCCTAATCCTAACCATACATTAACACTAACACGTTTCCTAACACATAACCTGACCCAAACACTTTTCCGTACACTCAACTGTACCCTAAAACTTACCCGTTCACTAACCCTAAGCCTAGCCCTAAACCTAACACTAACCCCAACCCCACACCTTACCCTAAACTCTACGCTAATCCTGACACGTACACTAACACTAAGAGGTGTCCTAACACATACCCTGACTCTAAATGTTTTCCGTACCCTCACCTGTACCCTAAACCTTACTGCTTCACTAACTGTAAACCTAGCCCTAAACATAACGCTAACTCCAACCCTACACCATACCCTAACCCGTACACTAATCTTGACCCGTACACCAAAATTATGGAATGCCATCACCTGTACTTTGACAATAACACGTTTCTCTACACTCATGTACCACAAAAGTTACCTCTTCGCTAACTCTAACCCTAGCCCTAAACTTAACCCTAACGCCAACCCTACACATTACCCTAACCCGTACCCTAATCCTAACCCATACACTAACACTACACCTGCCCTAACAGGTACCCTGAGCGTAACAGTTTTCCGTACACTCACCTGTACCCTAAACCATACCGTTTGCTATCCTTAACCTTAGACCTAAACGTAAACCTAAGCCCATCCCTAAACCTTACCCTAACTCGTACCCAAATCTAACCAGTACACTAACACTAATCCGTGCCTTAACACTTACACTGACCCTAACACTTTTCCATACCCACACCTGAACCATAAACCTTACCATTCACTAACCCTAACCCTAGGTCTAAACCTAAACCTAAACACAACTCCAACCCTACACCTAACCCTAACATGTGCCCTATTCCTAATCCTTAAACTAACACTAACCTGTGCCCTAACACGAACCCTGACACTAACACGTTTCCATACGTTCACCTGTACTCTAATGTTACCTATTCGCTAACCCTAACACTAGCCCTAAACCTAAACCTAACTCCAACCCTATACCTTACCCTAACTCATACCCTAATCATAACCCATACACTAACACTAACTCGTGCCCTAACACCTACCCTAACCCTACACCTACACCTACCCCTAACACTAACGCTAACACTAACCCTAAACTTTACCATTTGTTAACCATAACCCTAGCCCCAAACCTAAACCTAACTACAACACTACTCCTTACCCTAACACGTACACTAATCTTAACACGTACACTAACACTAACTCAATACCGCACATGTACTTTGACAATAAGACATTTCCGTGTGCTCAGCTGTAACCTAAACCTTACCCGTTCACTAAACTTAACCCTACCCTTAACACTAACCATAACGCCAACCCTACCAATTACCCTAACCCGTACCCTAATCCTAACCTGTAAACCCACACTAACCCCTGCCCTAACACGTACCCTGACCCTAACACTTTTCCGTAACCTCACCTGTACCCTACACCTTACCGTTCGCTAACCCTAACCCTAGCCCTAAACCTAGACCAAACCCCAGCTGTACACCTTACCCTAAACTGTATGCTAATCCTAAGCCATACACTAACACTGACACGTGTCCTAACACATACACTAAGCCTAACATTTTTCTGTATCATTACCTGTACCCTAAACCTGACATTTCGCTAACCCTAGCCCTAGCCATAAAGCTAACCATAAACCCAACCCTAAACCTTACCCAAACCGTACCCTAATCCTAACCAGTATACTAATACTAAGTCATGTCCTGACACGTACCCTGCCCCTAACACCATTCCGTACCGTCACCTGTACCCTAAACCTTACCCATTCGCTAACTCTAACCCTAGCCCTAATCCTAACCCCAACCCTACACCTTACCCTAATCCGTACCCTAATCCCAACCCATACACTAACATTAACTTATGCCCGAAACCGTACCCTGACCCTAACACTTTTCCATATCCTCTCCTGTACCCTAAATCTTACCATTCGCTAACCTTAACCCTAGCCCTAAACATAACTCTCACACCAACCTCACAGCATACCCTAACCCATACACTAAACTTAACCCGTACAAAAAAACTAACCCATGCCCTCACATGTACTTTGACAGTAACACGTTTCCGTATGCTCCCGTGTACCGTAAACCTTACCCATTCGCTAACTCTAACCCTAGCCCTAACCCAAACCATAACACCAACCCTACCCATTTCCCTAACCTGTACCCTAATCCTTACCCATACACTAACACTAATCCATGCCCTAACACGTACCCTGACCCTAACACTTTTCCATACCCACTGCTGTACGCTAAATCATACCATTCGCTAACCCTAAACATATTTCTAAACCTAACCCTAACCCCAACCCTACACCTAGCCCTAGCACGTACCCTAATCCGAATCCGTACACTAACACTAACCTGTGCCCTAACATGAACCCTGACCCTAACTCGTTTCCATAAGCTCACTTGTACCCTAAATGTTACCTATTCGCTAACCCTAACCCCAACCCTACACCTAAACATAACCCCAACCCTACACCTTTCCCTAACCCATACCCTAATCCTAACCCGTACACTAACACTAACCCGTGCCCTAACACGTACCCTGACCCTAACACTTTTCCGTATCCTCTCCAGTACCCTAAATCTTACCGTTCGCTAAACCTAGCCCTTTACCTAAACATAACGCTAACACCAACCTTACACCATACCCTAACCCATACACTAATCGTACCCCGTACACCAAAATTAAGCAATGCCCTCACATGTACTTGGACACTAACAGGTTTCCGTACCCTCCTGGGTACCATAAACCTTACCTGTTCGCTAACACTATCCCTAGGTCTAAGCCTAACACTATCCAAAACCCTACACATAATCCTAAACCATACCCTAATCCTAATCCGTACAATAACACTAACGTGTTCCCTAACACCAAGCCTGACCCTAACTCGTTTCCATATGCTTACCTGTGCCCTGAATATTACCTATTCGCTAACCCTAACCCTAACCCTAAACCAAACCCTAACCCCAATCCTACACCTTACCCTAATCCGTACTGTAATCCTAACCCGTACCCTAATACTAATCCGTGCCCTGACACATACATGGACCATAACACTTTTCTGTAACCTCACCTGTACCCTAAACCTTACATTTCGCCAACCCTAACGCTAGCCCTAAAGCAAAATCTTACTCCAACCCTACCCCTTACCCTAACACGTACACTAATCTTAACCCGTACACTAACAGTGACCCATTGCCGCAAATGTATTTTGACCCTAAAACATTTCCGTACCCTCCCCTGTAACCTAAACCTTACCCGGTTGCTAACCATAACCCTAGATCTAAATCTAACCCTAACGCCAACCCTACATCTTTCCCTAACCCATACCCTAATCCTAAACCGTACACTAACATTAACCAGTGCCCTGAAACGTACCCTGACCGTAACACTTTTCCATACCCTCACCTGCACGCTAAACCTAATCATTAGGTAACCCTAACTGTAGACTTAAACCTAACCCTAACACCAACCCTACACCCTATTCTAACCCTTACACTATATTTAACCCCTACACTAACACTAACCCATGCCCTCACACGTACTTTGACACTAAAATGTCTCCATACACTCACATGTACCATAAGCTTTAACCGTTCACTAAACCTATCCCTAACCCTAACGCCAACCCTAACCATTTTCCTAACCCATACCCTAATCCTAACCATACATTAACACTAACACGTTTCCTAACACATAACCTGACCCAAACACTTTTCCGTACACTCAACTGTACCCTAAAACTTACCCGTTCACTAACCCTAAGCCTAGCCCTAAACCTAACACTAACCCCAACCCCACACCTTACCCTAAACTCTACGCTAATCCTGACACGTACACTAACACTAAGAGGTGTCCTAACACATACCCTGACTCTAAATGTTTTCCGTACCCTCACCTGTACCCTAAACCTTACTGCTTCACTAACTGTAAACCTAGCCCTAAACATAACGCTAACTCCAACCCTACACCATACCCTAACCCGTACACTAATCTTGACCCGTACACCAAAATTATGGAATGCCATCACCTGTACTTTGACAATAACACGTTTCTCTACACTCATGTACCACAAAAGTTACCTCTTCGCTAACTCTAACCCTAGCCCTAAACTTAACCCTAACGCCAACCCTACACATTACCCTAACCCGTACCCTAATCCTAACCCATACACTAACACTACACCTGCCCTAACAGGTACCCTGAGCGTAACAGTTTTCCGTACACTCACCTGTACCCTAAACCATACCGTTTGCTATCCTTAACCTTAGACCTAAACGTAAACCTAAGCCCATCCCTAAACCTTACCCTAACTCGTACCCAAATCTAACCAGTACACTAACACTAATCCGTGCCTTAACACTTACACTGACCCTAACACTTTTCCATACCCACACCTGAACCATAAACCTTACCATTCACTAACCCTAACCCTAGGTCTAAACCTAAACCTAAACACAACTCCAACCCTACACCTAACCCTAACATGTGCCCTATTCCTAATCCTTAAACTAACACTAACCTGTGCCCTAACACGAACCCTGACACTAACACGTTTCCATACGTTCACCTGTACTCTAATGTTACCTATTCGCTAACCCTAACACTAGCCCTAAACCTAAACCTAACTCCAACCCTATACCTTACCCTAACTCATACCCTAATCATAACCCATACACTAACACTAACTCGTGCCCTAACACCTACCCTAACCCTACACCTACACCTACCCCTAACACTAACGCTAACACTAACCCTAAACTTTACCATTTGTTAACCATAACCCTAGCCCCAAACCTAAACCTAACTACAACACTACTCCTTACCCTAACACGTACACTAATCTTAACACGTACACTAACACTAACTCAATACCGCACATGTACTTTGACAATAAGACATTTCCGTGTGCTCAGCTGTAACCTAAACCTTACCCGTTCACTAAACTTAACCCTACCCTTAACACTAACCATAACGCCAACCCTACCAATTACCCTAACCCGTACCCTAATCCTAACCTGTAAACCCACACTAACCCCTGCCCTAACACGTACCCTGACCCTAACACTTTTCCGTAACCTCACCTGTACCCTACACCTTACCGTTCGCTAACCCTAACCCTAGCCCTAAACCTAGACCAAACCCCAGCTGTACACCTTACCCTAAACTGTATGCTAATCCTAAGCCATACACTAACACTGACACGTGTCCTAACACATACACTAAGCCTAACATTTTTCTGTATCATTACCTGTACCCTAAACCTGACATTTCGCTAACCCTAGCCCTAGCCATAAAGCTAACCATAAACCCAACCCTAAACCTTACCCAAACCGTACCCTAATCCTAACCAGTATACTAATACTAAGTCATGTCCTGACACGTACCCTGCCCCTAACACCATTCCGTACCGTCACCTGTACCCTAAACCTTACCCATTCGCTAACTCTAACCCTAGCCCTAATCCTAACCCCAACCCTACACCTTACCCTAATCCGTACCCTAATCCCAACCCATACACTAACATTAACTTATGCCCGAAACCGTACCCTGAACCTAACACTTTTCCATATCCTCTCCTGTACCCTAAATCTTACCATTCGCTAACCCTAACCCTAGCCCTAAACATAACTCTCACACCAACCTCACAGCATACCCTAACCCATACACTAAACTTAACCCGTACAAAAAAACTAACCCATGCCCTCACATGTACTTTGACAGTAACACGTTTCCGTATGCTCCCGTGTACCGTAAACCTTACCCATTCGCTAACTCTAACCCTAGCCCTAACCCAAACCAAAACACCAACCCTACCCATTTCCCTAACCTGTACCCTAATCCTTACCCATACACTAACACTAATCCATGCCCTAACACGTACCCTGACCCTAACACTTTTCCATACCCACTGCTGTACGCTAAATCATACCATTCGCTAACCCTAAACATATTTCTAAACCTAACCCTAACCCCAACCCTACACCTAGCCCTAGCACGTACCCTAATCCGAATCCGTACACTAACACTAACCTGTGCCCTAACATGAACCCTGACCCTAACTCGTTTCCATAAGCTCACTTGTACCCTAAATGTTACCTATTCGCTAACCCTAACCCCAACCCTACACCTAAACATAACCCCAACCCTACACCTTTCCCTAACCCATACCCTAATCCTAACCCGTACACTAACACTAACCCGTGCCCTAACACGTACCCTGACCCTAACACTTTTCCGTATCCTCTCCAGTACCCTAAATCTTACCGTTCGCTAAACCTAGCCCTTTACCTAAACATAACGCTAACACCAACCTTACACCATACCCTAACCCATACACTAATCGTACCCCGTACACCAAAATTAAGCAATGCCCTCACATGTACTTGGACACTAACAGGTTTCCGTACCCTCCTGGGTACCATAAACCTTACCTGTTCGCTAACACTATCCCTAGGTCTAAGCCTAACACTATCCAAAACCCTACACATAATCCTAAACCATACCCTAATCCTAATCCGTACAATAACACTAACGTGTTCCCTAACACCAAGCCTGACCCTAACTCGTTTCCATATGCTTACCTGTGCCCTGAATATTACCTATTCGCTAACCCTAACCCTAACCCTAAACCAAACCCTAACCCCAATCCTACACCTTACCCTAATCCGTACTGTAATCCTAACCCGTACCCTAATACTAATCCGTGCCCTGACACATACATGGACCATAACACTTTTCTGTAACCTCACCTGTACCCTAAACCTTACATTTCGCCAACCCTAACGCTAGCCCTAAAGCAAAATCTTACTCCAACCCTACCCCTTACCCTAACACGTACACTAATCTTAACCCGTACACTAACAGTGACCCATTGCCGCAAATGTATTTTGACCCTAAAACATTTCCGTACCCTCCCCTGTAACCTAAACCTTACCCGGTTGCTAACCATAACCCTAGATCTAAATCTAACCCTAACGCCAACCCTACATCTTTCCCTAACCCATACCCTAATCCTAAACCGTACACTAACATTAACCAGTGCCCTGAAACGTACCCTGACCGTAACACTTTTCCATACCCTCACCTGCACGCTAAACCTAATCATTAGGTAACCCTAACTGTAGACTTAAACCTAACCCTAACACCAACCCTACACCCTATTCTAACCCTTACACTATATTTAACCCCTACACTAACACTAACCCATGCCCTCACACGTACTTTGACACTAAAATGTCTCCATACACTCACATGTACCATAAGCTTTAACCGTTCACTAAACCTATCCCTAACCCTAACGCCAACCCTAACCATTTTCCTAACCCATACCCTAATCCTAACCATACATTAACACTAACACGTTTCCTAACACATAACCTGACCCAAACACTTTTCCGTACACTCAACTGTACCCTAAAACTTACCCGTTCACTAACCCTAAGCCTAGCCCTAAACCTAACACTAACCCCAACCCCACACCTTACCCTAAACTCTACGCTAATCCTGACACGTACACTAACACTAAGAGGTGTCCTAACACATACCCTGACTCTAAATGTTTTCCGTACCCTCACCTGTACCCTAAACCTTACTGCTTCACTAACTGTAAACCTAGCCCTAAACATAACGCTAACTCCAACCCTACACCATACCCTAACCCGTACACTAATCTTGACCCGTACACCAAAATTATGGAATGCCATCACCTGTACTTTGACAATAACACGTTTCTCTACACTCATGTACCACAAAAGTTACCTCTTCGCTAACTCTAACCCTAGCCCTAAACTTAACCCTAACGCCAACCCTACACATTACCCTAACCCGTACCCTAATCCTAACCCATACACTAACACTACACCTGCCCTAACAGGTACCCTGAGCGTAACAGTTTTCCGTACACTCACCTGTACCCTAAACCATACCGTTTGCTATCCTTAACCTTAGACCTAAACGTAAACCTAAGCCCATCCCTAAACCTTACCCTAACTCGTACCCAAATCTAACCAGTACACTAACACTAATCCGTGCCTTAACACTTACACTGACCCTAACACTTTTCCATACCCACACCTGAACCATAAACCTTACCATTCACTAACCCTAACCCTAGGTCTAAACCTAAACCTAAACACAACTCCAACCCTACACCTAACCCTAACATGTGCCCTATTCCTAATCCTTAAACTAACACTAACCTGTGCCCTAACACGAACCCTGACACTAACACGTTTCCATACGTTCACCTGTACTCTAATGTTACCTATTCGCTAACCCTAACACTAGCCCTAAACCTAAACCTAACTCCAACCCTATACCTTACCCTAACTCATACCCTAATCATAACCCATACACTAACACTAACTCGTGCCCTAACACCTACCCTAACCCTACACCTACACCTACCCCTAACACTAACGCTAACACTAACCCTAAACTTTACCATTTGTTAACCATAACCCTAGCCCCAAACCTAAACCTAACTACAACACTACTCCTTACCCTAACACGTACACTAATCTTAACACGTACACTAACACTAACTCAATACCGCACATGTACTTTGACAATAAGACATTTCCGTGTGCTCAGCTGTAACCTAAACCTTACCCGTTCACTAAACTTAACCCTACCCTTAACACTAACCATAACGCCAACCCTACCAATTACCCTAACCCGTACCCTAATCCTAACCTGTAAACCCACACTAACCCCTGCCCTAACACGTACCCTGACCCTAACACTTTTCCGTAACCTCACCTGTACCCTACACCTTACCGTTCGCTAACCCTAACCCTAGCCCTAAACCTAGACCAAACCCCAGCTGTACACCTTACCCTAAACTGTATGCTAATCCTAAGCCATACACTAACACTGACACGTGTCCTAACACATACACTAAGCCTAACATTTTTCTGTATCATTACCTGTACCCTAAACCTGACATTTCGCTAACCCTAGCCCTAGCCATAAAGCTAACCATAAACCCAACCCTAAACCTTACCCAAACCGTACCCTAATCCTAACCAGTATACTAATACTAAGTCATGTCCTGACACGTACCCTGCCCCTAACACCATTCCGTACCGTCACCTGTACCCTAAACCTTACCCATTCGCTAACTCTAACCCTAGCCCTAATCCTAACCCCAACCCTACACCTTACCCTAATCCGTACCCTAATCCCAACCCATACACTAACATTAACTTATGCCCGAAACCGTACCCTGACCCTAACACTTTTCCATATCCTCTCCTGTACCCTAAATCTTACCATTCGCTAACCCTAACCCTAGCCCTAAACATAACTCTCACACCAACCTCACAGCATACCCTAACCCATACACTAAACTTAACCCGTACAAAAAAACTAACCCATGCCCTCACATGTACTTTGACAGTAACACGTTTCCGTATGCTCCCGTGTACCGTAAACCTTACCCATTCGCTAACTCTAACCCTAGCCCTAACCCAAACCATAACACCAACCCTACCCATTTCCCTAACCTGTACCCTAATCCTTACCCATACACTAACACTAATCCATGCCCTAACACGTACCCTGACCCTAACACTTTTCCATACCCACTGCTGTACGCTAAATCATACCATTCGCTAACCCTAAACATATTTCTAAACCTAACCCTAACCCCAACCCTACACCTAGCCCTAGCACGTACCCTAATCCGAATCCGTACACTAACACTAACCTGTGCCCTAACATGAACCCTGACCCTAACTCGTTTCCATAAGCTCACTTGTACCCTAAATGTTACCTATTCGCTAACCCTAACCCCAACCCTACACCTAAACATAACCCCAACCCTACACCTTTCCCTAACCCATACCCTAATCCTAACCCGTACACTAACACTAACCCGTGCCCTAACACGTACCCTGACCCTAACACTTTTCCGTATCCTCTCCAGTACCCTAAATCTTACCGTTCGCTAAACCTAGCCCTTTACCTAAACATAACGCTAACACCAACCTTACACCATACCCTAACCCATACACTAATCGTACCCCGTACACCAAAATTAAGCAATGCCCTCACCTGTACTTTGACACTAACACGTTTCCGTACCCTCCTGTGTACCGTAAACCTTACCTGTTCGCTAACACTAACCCTAGGTCTAAGCCTAACACTATCCACAACCCTACACAAAATCCTAACCTGTACCCTAATCCTAATCCGTACAATAACACTAACCTGTGCCCTAACACCAAGCCTGACCCTAACTCGTTTTCATATGTTTACCTGTACCATGAATATTACCTATTCGCTAACCCTAACCCTAACCCTAAACCTAACCCTAACCCCAATCCTACACCTTACCCTAATCCGTACTGTAGTCCTAACACGTACGCTAATACTAATCCGTGCCCTGACACATACATGGACCATAACACTTTTCTGTAACCTCACCTGTACCCTAAACCTTTCATTTCGCCAACCCTAACCCTATCTCTAAAGCTAAATCTAACTCCAACCCTACACCTTACCCTAAGACGAACACTAATCTTAACCTATACACTAACACTGACCCATTGCCGCAAATGTATTTTGACCCTAAAACATTTCCGTACCCTCCCCTGTAACCTAAACCTTACCCGGTCGCTAACCATAACCCTAGCTCTAAATCTAACCCTAACGCCAACCCTACATCTTACCCTAACCCATACCCTAATCCTAAACCATACACTAACACTAACCAGTGCCCTGAAACGTACCCTGACCGTAACACTTTTCCATACCCTCACCTGCAGGCTAAACCTAATCATTAGGTAACCCTAACTGTAGACTTAAACCTAACCCTAACACCAACCCTACACCCTATTCTAACCCGTAACCTATGTTTAACCCCTACACTAACACTAACCCATGCCCTCACACGTACTTTGACACTAAGATGTCTCCATACACTCACATGTACCATAAGCTTTAACCGTTCACTAAACCTATCCCTAACCCTAACGCCAACCCTAACCATTATCCTAACCCATACCCTAATCCTAACCATACATTAACACTAACACGTTTCCTAACACATAACCTGACCCAAACACTTTTCCGTACACTCAACTGTACCCTAAAACTTACCCGTTCACTAACCCTAAGCCTAGCCCTAAACCTAACACTAACCCCAACCCCACACCTTACCCTAAACTGAACGCTAATCCTGACACGTACACTAACACTAAGTGGTGTCCTAACACATACCCTGACTCTAAATGTTTTCCGTACCCTCACCTGTACCCTAAACCTTACTGCTTCACTAACTGTAAACCTAGCCCTAAACATAACGCTAACTCCAACCCTACACCATACCCTAACCCGTACACTAATCTTGACCCGTACACCAAAATTATGGAATGCCATCACCTGTACTTTGACAATAACACGTTTCTCTACACTCATGTACCACAAAAGTTACCTCTTCGCTAACTCTAACCCTAGCCCTAAACTTAACCCTAACGCCAACCCTACACATTACCCTAACCCGTACCCTAATCCTAACCCATACACTAACACTACACCTGCCCTAACAGGTACCCTGACCGTAACAGTTTTCCGTACACTCACCTGTACCCTAAACCATACCGTTTGCTATCCTTAACCTTAGACCTAAACGTAAACCTAAGCCCATCCCTAAACCTTACCCTAACTCGTACCCAAATCTAACCAGTACACTAACACTAATCCGTGCCTTAACACTTACACTGACCCTAACACTTTTCCATACCCACACCTGAACCATAAACCTTACCATTCACTAACCCTAACCCTAGGTCTAAACCTAAACCTAAACACAACTCCAACCCTACACCTAACCCTAACATGTGCCCTATTCCTAATCCTTAAACTAACACTAACCTGTGCCCTAACACGAACCCTGACACTAACACGTTTCCATACGTTCACCTGTACTCTAATGTTACCTATTCGCTAACCCTAACACTAGCCCTAAACCTAAACCTAACTCCAACCCTATACCTTACCCTAACTCATACCCTAATCATAACCCATACACTAACACTAACTCGTGCCCTAACACCTACCCTAACCCTACACCTACACCTACCCCTAACACTAACGCTAACACTAACCCTAAACTTTACCATTTGTTAACCATAACCCTAGCCCCAAACCTAAACCTAACTACAACACTACTCCTTACCCTAACACGTACACTAATCTTAACACGTACACTAACACTAACTCAATACCGCACATGTACTTTGACAATAAGACATTTCCGTGTGCTCAGCTGTAACCTAAACCTTACCCGTTCACTAAACTTAACCCTACCCTTAACACTAACCATAACGCCAACCCTACCAATTACCCTAACCCGTACCCTAATCCTAACCTGTAAACCCACACTAACCCCTGTCCTAACACGTACCCTGACCCTAACACTTTTCCGTAACCTCACCTGTACCCTACACCTTACCGTTCGCTAACCCTAACCCTAGCCCTAAACCTAGACCAAACCCCAGCTGTACACCTTACCCTAAACTGTATGCTAATCCTAAGCCATACACTAACACTGACACGTGTCCTAACACATACACTAACCCTAACATTTTTCTGTATCATTACCTGTACCCTAAACCTGACATTTCGCTAACCCTAGCCCTAGCCATAAAGCTAACCATAAACCCAACCCTAAACCTTACCCAAACCGTACCCTAATCCTAACCAGTATACTAATACTAAGTCATGTCCTGACACGTACCCTGCCCCTAACACCATTCCGTACCGTCACCTGTACCCTAAACCTTACCCATTCGCTAACTCTAACCCTAGCCCTAATCCTAACCCCAACCCTACCCCTTACCCTAATCCGTACCCTAATCCCAACCCATACACTAACATTAACTTATGCCCGAAACCGTACCCTGACCCTAACACTTTTCCATATCCTCTCCTGTACCCTAAATCTTACCGTTCGCTAACCCTAACCCTAGCCCTAAACATAACTCTCACACCAACCTCACAGCATACCCTAACCCATACACTAAACTTAACCCGTACAAAAAAACTAACCCATGCCCTCACATGTACTTTGACAGTAACACGTTTCCGTATGCTCCCGTGTACCGTAAACCTTACCCATTCGCTAACTCTAACCCTAGCCCTAACCCAAACCATAACACCAACCCTACCCATTTCCCTAACCTGTACCCTAATCCTTACCCATACACTAACACTAATCCATGCCCTAACACGTACCCTGACCCTAACACTTTTCCATACCCACTGCTGTACGCTAAATCATACCATTCTCTAACCCTAAACATATTTCTAAACCTAACCCTAACCCCAACCCTACACCTAGCCCTAGCACGTACCCTAATCCGAATCCGTACACTAACACTAACCTGTGCCCTAACATGAACCCTGACCCTAACTCGTTTCCATAAGCTCACTTGTACCCTAAATGTTACCTATTCGCTAACCCTAACCCCAACCCTACACCTAAACATAACCCCAACCCTACACCTTTCCCTAACCCATACCCTAATCCTAACCCGTACACTAACACTAACCCGTGCCCTAACACGTACCCTGACCCTAACACTTTTCCGTATCCTCTCCAGTACCCTAAATCTTACCGTTCGCTAAACCTAGCCCTTTACCTAAACATAACGCTAACACCAACCTTACACCATACCCTAACCCATACACTAATCGTACCCCGTACACCAAAATTAAGCAATGCCCTCACCTGTACTTTGACACTAACACGTTTCCGTACCCTCCTGTGTACCGTAAACCTTACCTGTTCGCTAACACTAACCCTAGGTCTAAGCCTAACACTATCCACAACCCTACACAAAATCCTAACCTGTACCCTAATCCTAATCCGTACAATAACACTAACCTGTGCCCTAACACCAAGCCTGACCCTAACTCGTTTTCATATGTTTACCTGTACCATGAATATTACCTATTCGCTAACCCTAACCCTAACCCTAAACCTAACCCTAACCCCAATCCTACACCTTACCCTAATCCGTACTGTAGTCCTAACACGTACGCTAATACTAATCCGTGCCCTGACACATACATGGACCATAACACTTTTCTGTAACCTCACCTGTACCCTAAACCTTTCATTTCGCCAACCCTAACCCTAGCTCTAAAGCTAAATCTAACTCCAACCCTACACCTTACCCTAAGACGAACACTAATCTTAACCTATACACTAACACTGACCCATTGCCGCAAATGTATTTTGACCCTAAAACATTTCCGTACCCTCCCCTGTAACCTAAACCTTACCCGGTCGCTAACCATAACCCTAGCTCTAAATCTAACCCTAACGCCAACCCTACATCTTACCCTAACCCATACCCTAATCCTAAACCATACACTAACACTAACCAGTGCCCTGAAACGTACCCTGACCGTAACACTTTTCCATACCCTCACCTGCAGGCTAAACCTAATCATTAGGTAACCCTAACTGTAGACTTAAACCTAACCCTAACACCAACCCTACACCCTATTCTAACCCGTAACCTATGTTTAACCCCTACACTAACACTAACCCATGCCCTCACACGTACTTTGACACTAAGATGTCTCCATACACTCACATGTACCATAAGCTTTAACCGTTCACTAAACCTATCCCTAACCCTAACGCCAACCCTAACCATTATCCTAACCCATACCCTAATCCTAACCATACATTAACACTAACACGTTTCCTAACACATAACCTGACCCAAACACTTTTCCGTACACTCAACTGTACCCTAAAACTTACCCGTTCACTAACCCTAAGCCTAGCCCTAAACCTAACACTAACCCCAACCCCACACCTTACCCTAAACTCTACGCTAATCCTGACACGTACACTAACACTAAGTGGTGTCCTAACACATACCCTGACTCTAAATGTTTTCCGTACCCTCACCTGTACCCTAAACCTTACTGCTTCACTAACTGTAAACCTAGCCCTAAACATAACGCTAACTCCAACCCTACACCATACCCTAACCCATACACTAATCTTGACCCGTACACCAAAATTATGGAATGCCATCACCTGTACTTTGACAATAACACGTTTCTCTACACTCATGTACCACAAAAGTTACCTCTTCGCTAACTCTAACCCTAGCCCTAAACTTAACCCTAACGCCAACCCTACACATTACCCTAACCCGTACCCTAATCCTAACCCATACACTAACACTACACCTGCCCTAACAGGTACCCTGACCGTAACAGTTTTCCGTACACTCACCTGTACCCTAAACCATACCGTTTGCTATCCTTAACCTTAGACCTAAACGTAAACCTAAGCCCATCCCTAAACCTTACCCTAACTCGTACCCAAATCTAACCAGTACACTAACACTAATCCGTGCCTTAACACTTACACTGACCCTAACACTTTTCCATACCCACACCTGAACCATAAACCTTACCATTCACTAACCCTAACCCTAGGTCTAAACCTAAACCTAAACACAACTCCAACCCTACACCTAACCCTAACATGTGCCCTATTCCTAATCCTTAAACTAACACTAACCTGTGCCCTAACACGAACCCTGACACTAACACGTTTCCATACGTTCACCTGTACTCTAATGTTACCTATTCGCTAACCCTAACACTAGCCCTAAACCTAAACCTAACTCCAACCCTATACCTTACCCTAACTCATACCCTAATCATAACCCATACACTAACACTAACTCGTGCCCTAACACCTACCCTAACCCTACACCTACACCTACCCCTAACACTAACGCTAACACTAACCCTAAACTTTACCATTTGTTAACCATAACCCTAGCCCCAAACCTAAACCTAACTACAACACTACTCCTTACCCTAACACGTACACTAATCTTAACACGTACACTAACACTAACTCAATACCGCACATGTACTTTGACAATAAGACATTTCCGTGTGCTCAGCTGTAACCTAAACCTTACCCGTTCACTAAACTTAACCCTGCCCTTAACACTAACCATAACGCCAACCCTACCAATTACCCTAACCCGTACCCTAATCCTAACCTGTAAACCCACACTAACCCCTGCCCTAACACGTACCCTGACCCTAACACTTTTCCGTAACCTCACCTGTACCCTACACCTTACCGTTCGCTAACCCTAACCCTAGCCCTAAACCTAGACCAAACCCCAGCTGTACACCTTACCCTAAACTGTATGCTAATCCTAAGCCATACACTAACACTGACACGTGTCCTAACACATACACTAAGCCTAACATTTTTCTGTATCATTACCTGTACCCTAAACCTGACATTTCGCTAACCCTAGCCCTAGCCATAAAGCTAACCATAAACCCAACCCTAAACCTTACCCAAACCGTACCCTAATCCTAACCAGTATACTAATACTAAGTCATGTCCTGACACGTACCCTGCCCCTAACACCATTCCGTACCGTCACCTGTACCCTAAACCTTACCCATTCGCTAACTCTAACCCTAGCCCTAATCCTAACCCCAACCCTACCCCTTAACCTAATCCGTACCCTAATCCCAACCCATACACTAACATTAACTTATGCCCGAAACCGTACCCTGACCCTAACACTTTTCCATATCCTCTCCTGTACCCTAAATCTTACCGTTCGCTAACCCTAACCCTAGCCCTAAACATAACTCTCACACCAACCTCACAGCATACCCTAACCCATACACTAAACTTAACCCGTACAAAAAAACTAACCCATGCCCTCACATGTACTTTGACAGTAACACGTTTCCGTATGCTCCCGTGTACCGTAAACCTTACCCATTCGCTAACTCTAACCCTAGCCCTAACCCAAACCATAACACCAACCCTACCCATTTCCCTAACCTGTACCCTAATCCTTACCCATACACTAACACTAATCCATGCCCTAACACGTACCCTGACCCTAACACTTTTCCATACCCACTGCTGTACGCTAAATCATACCATTCGCTAACCCTAAACATATTTCTAAACCTAACCCTAACCCCAACCCTACACCTAGCCCTAGCACGTACCCTAATCCGAATCCGTACACTAACACTAACCTGTGCCCTAACATGAACCCTGACCCTAACTCGTTTCCATAAGCTCACTTGTACCCTAAATGTTACCTATTCGCTAACCCTAACCCCAACCCTACACCTAAACATAACCCCAACCCTACACCTTTCCCTAACCCATACCCTAATCCTAACCCGTACACTAACACTAACCCGTGCCCTAACACGTACCCTGACCCTAACACTTTTCCGTATCCTCTCCAGTACCCTAAATCTTACCGTTCGCTAAACCTAGCCCTTTACCTAAACATAACGCTAACACCAACCTTACACCATAACCTAACCCATACACTAATCGTACCCCGTACACCAAAATTAAGCAATGCCCTCACCTGTACTTTGACACTAACACGTTTCCGTACCCTCCTGTGTACCGTAAACCTTACCTGTTCGCTAACACTAACCCTAGGTCTAAGCCTAACACTATCCACAACCCTACACAAAATCCTAACCTGTACCCTAATCCTAATCCGTACAATAACACTAACCTGTGCCCTAACACCAAGCCTGACCCTAACTCGTTTTCATATGTTTACCTGTACCATGAATATTACCTATTCGCTAACCCTAACCCTAAACCTAAACCTAACCCTAACCCCAATCCTACACCTTACCCTAATCCGTACTGTAGTCCTAACACGTACGCTAATACTAATCCGTGCCCTGACACATACATGGACCATAACACTTTTCTGTAACCTCACCTGTACCCTAAACCTTTCATTTCGCCAACCCTAACCCTAGCTCTAAAGCTAAATCTAACTCCAACCCTACACCTTACCCTAACACGAACACTAATCTTAACCTATACACTAACACTGACCCATTGCCGCAAATGTATTTTGACCCTAAAACATTTCCGTACCCTCCCCTGTAACCTAAACCTTACCCGGTCGCTAACCATAACCCTAGATCTAAATCTAACCCTAACGCCAACCCTACATCTTACCCTAACCCATACCCTAATCCTAAACCATACACTAACACTAACCAGTGCCCTGAAACGTACCCTGACCGTAACACTTTTCCATACCCTCACCTGCACGCTAAACCTAATCATTAGGTAACCCTAACTGTAGACTTAAACCTAACCCTAACACCAACCCTACACCCTATTCTAACCCGTAACCTATGTTTAACCCCTACACTAACACTAACCCATGCCCTCACACGTACTTTGACACTAAGATGTCTCCATACACTCACATGTACCATAAGCTTTAACCGTTCACTAAACCTATCCCTAACCCTAACGCCAACCCTAACCATTACCCTAACCCATACCCTAATCCTAACCATACATTAACACTAACACGTTTCCTAACACGTAACCTGACCCAAAAAATTTTCCGCACACTCAACTGTACCCTAAAACTTACCCGTTCACTAACCCTAAGCCTAGCCCTAAACCTAACACTAACCCCAACCCTACACCTTACCCTAAACTGTACGCTAATCCTGACACGTACACTAACACTAAGAGGTGTCCTAACACATACCATGACTCTAAATGTTTTCCGTACCCTCACCTGTACCCTAAACCTTACTGCTTCACTAACCGTAAACCTAGCCCTAAACATAACGCTAACACCAACCCTACACCATACCCTAACCCGTACACTAATCTTGACCCGTACACCAAAATTATGGAATGCCATCACCTGTACTTTGACAATAACACGTTTCTCTACACTCATGTACCATAAAAGTTACCTCTTCGCTAACTCTAACCCTAGCCCTAAACTTAACCCTAACGCCAACCCTACACATTACCCTAACCCGTACCCTAATCCTAACCCATACACTAACACTACACGTGCCCTAACAGGTACCCTGAGCGTAACAGTTTTCTGTACACTCACCTGTACCCTAAACCATACCGTTTGCTATCCTTAACCATAGACCTAAACGTAAACCTAACCCCATCCCTAAACCTTACCCTAACTCGTACCCAAATCTAACCAGTACACTAACACTAATCCGTGCCTTAACACTTACCCTGACCCTAACACTTTTCCATACCCACACCTGAACACTAAACATTACCATTCACTAACCCTAACCCGAGGTCTAAACCTAACCCTAAACCCAACCCCAACCCTACACCTAACCCTAACATGTGCCCTAATCCTAATCCTTAAACTAACACTAACCTGTGCCCTAACACGAACCCTGACACTAACACGTTTCCATACGTTCACCTGTACTCTAATGTTACCTATTCACTAACCCTAACACTAGCCCTAAACCTAAACCTAACCCCAACCCTAAACCTTACCAGAACCCATACCCTAATCATAACCCATACACTAACACTAACTCGTGCCCTAACACCTACCCTAATCCTAAACCTACCACTACCCCTAACACTAACGCTATCACTAACCCTAAACTTTACCATTTGTTAACCATAACCCTAGCCCCAAACCTAAACCTAACTACAACCCTACTCCTTACCCTAACACGTACACTAATCTTAACACGTACACTAACACTAACTCAATACCACACACGTACTTTGACAATAAGACATTTCCATATGCTCAGCTGTAACCTAAACCTTACCCGTTCACTAAACTTAACCTTACCCCTAACACTAACCATAACGCCATCCCTACCAATTACCCTAACCCGAACCCTAATCCTAAACTGTAAACCCACACTAACCCCTGCCCTACCACGTACCCTGACCCTAACACTTTTCCGTAACCTCACCTGTACCCTACACCTTACCGTTAGCTAACCCTAACCCTAGCCCTAAACCTAGACCAAACCCCAACCGTACACCTTACCCTAACCCCTATGCTAATCCTAAGACATACACTAAAACTGACACGTGTCCTAACACATACACTAACCGTAACACTTTTCTGTACCATCACCTGTACCATAAACCTGACATTTCGCTAACTCTAACCCTAGCCATAAAGCTAACCCTAACCCCAACCCTAAACCTTACCCAAACCGTACCCTAATCCTAACCAGTATACTAATACTAAGCCATGTCCTGACACGTACACTGACCCTAACACTTTTCCGTACCCTCACCTGTACCCTACACCTTAGCCAGTCGCTAACCCTAACCCTAGCTCTAGCCCTAGACGTAAATCTAACCACAACCCTAACCCGAACCCTAACCCGAACCCTAATCCCAACCCATACACTAACATTAACCCATGCCCTAACACGTACCCTGACCCTAACACTTTTCCATATCCTCTCCTGTACCCTAAATCTTACCGTTCGCTAACCCTAACCCTAGCCCTAAACATAACTCTCACACCAATCTCACAGCATACCATAACCTGTTCACTAAACTTAACCCGTACAAAAAAATTAACCCATGCCCTCACATATACTTTGACGGTAACACGTTTCCGTATGCTCCCGTGTACCGTAAAACTCACCCGTTTGCTAACTCTAACCCTAGCCCTAACCCTAACCATAACAACAGCCCTACCCATTTCCCTAACCTGTACCCTAATCCTTACCCGTACACTAACCCTAATCCATGCCCTAACACGTACCCTGATCCTAACACTTTTCTATACCCACTCCTGTACCCTAAATCTTACCATTCGCTAACCCTAACCCTATGTCTAGACCTAACCCTAACCCCAACCCTACACCAAACCCTAACACGTACCCTAATCTGAATCCGTACACTAACAGTAACCTGTGCCCTAACATGAACCCTGACCCTAACTCGTTTCCATAAGCTCACCTGTACCCTAAATGTTACCTATTTGCTAACCCTAACCCCAACCCTACACCTAAACATAACCCCAACCTTACCCATTTCCCTAACCTGTACCCTAATCCTTACCCGTACACTAACACTAATCCATGCCCTAACACGTACCCTGACCCTAACACTTTTCTATACCCACTCCTGTACCCTAAATCTTACCATTCGCTAAGCCTATCCCTATGTCTAAACCTAACCCTAACCCCAACCCTACACCTAACCCTAACACGTACCCTAATCCGAATCAGTACACTAAGAGTAACCTGTGCCCTAACATGAACCCTGACCCTAACTCGTTTCCATAAGCTCACCTGTACCCTAAATGTTACCTATTTGCTAACCCTAACTCCAACCCTACACCTAAACATAACTCCAACCCTACACCGTTCCCTAACCCATACCCTAATCCTAACCCGTACACTAACACTAACCCATTCCCTAACACGTACCCTGACCCTAACACTTTTCTATACCCACTCCTGTACCCTAAATCTTACCATTCGCTAACCCTAACCTATGTCTATACCTAACCCTAACCCCAACCCTACACCTAACCCTAACACGTACCCTAATCCGAATCTGTACACTAACACTAACCTGTGCCCTAAGATGAACCCTGACCCTAACTCGTTTCCATAAGCTCACCTGTACCCTAAATGTTACCTATTTGCTAACCCTAACCCCAACCCTACAACTAAACATAACCCCAACCCTACAACTTTCCCTAACCCATACCCTAATCCGAACCCATACACTAACACTAACCCGTGCCCTAACACGTACCCGGACCCTAACACTTTTCCGTATCCTCTCCAGTACCCTAAAACTTACCGTTCGCTAAACCTAGCCCTTTCCCTAAACATAACGCTAACACCAACCTTACACCATACCCTAACCCATACACTAATCTTACCCTGTACACCAAAATTAAGCAATGCCCTCACATGTACTTGGACACTAACAGGTTTCCGTACCCTCCTGGGTACCATAAACCTTACCTGTTCGCTAACACTATCCCTAGGTCTAAGCCTAACACTATCCAAAACCCTACACATAATCCTAAACCATACCCTAATCCTAATCCGTACAATAACACTAACGTGTGCCCTAACACCAAGCCTGACCCTAACTCGTTTCCATATGCTTACCTGTACCCTGAATATTACCTATTCGCTAACCCTAACCCTAACCCTAAACCAAACCCTAACCCCAATCCTACACCTTACCCTAATCCGTACTGTAATCCTAACCCGTACCCTAATACTAATCCGTGCCCTGACACATACATGGACCATAACACTTTTCTGTAACCTCACCTGTACCCTAAACCTTACATTTCGCCAACCCTAACGCTAGCCCTAAAGCAAAATCTTACTCCAACCCTACCCCTTACCCTAACACGTACACTAATCTTAACCCGTACACTAACAGTGACCCATTGCCGCAAATGTATTTTGACCCTAAAACATTTCCGTACCCTCCCCTGTAACCTAAACCTTACCCGGTTGCTAACCATAACCCTAGATCTAAATCTAACCCTAACGCCAACCCTACATCTTTCCCTAACCCATACCCTAATCCTAAACCGTACACTAACACTAACCAGTGCCCTGAAACGTACCCTGACCGTAACACTTTTCCATACCCTCACCTGCACGCTAAACCTAATCATTAGGTAACCCTAACTGTAGACTTAAACCTAACCCTAACACCAACCCTACACCCTATTCTAACCCGTAACCTATGTTTAACCCCTACACTAACACTAACCCATGCCCTCACACGTACTTTGACACTAAGATGTCTCCATACACTCACATATACCATAAGCTTTAACCGTTCACTAAACCTATCCCTAACCCTAACGCCAACCCTAACCATTACCCTAACCCATACCCTAATCCTAACCATACATTAACACTAACACGTTTCCTAACACGTAACCTGACCCAAAAAATTTTCCGCACACTCAACTGTACCCTAAAACTTACCCGTTCACTAACCCTAAGCATAGCCCTAAACCTAACACTAACCCCAACCCCACACCTTACCCTAAACTGTACGCTAATCCTGACACGTACACTAACACTAAGAGGTGTCCTAACACATACCATGACTCTAAATGTTTTCCGTACCCTCACCTGTACCCTAAACCTTACTGCTTCACTAACCGTAAACCTAGCCCTAAACATAACGCTAACACCAACCCTACACCATACCCTAACCCGTACACTAATCTTGACCCGTACACCAAAATTATGGAATGCCATCACCTGTACTTTGACAATAACACGTTTCTCTACACTCATGTACCATAAAAGTTACCTCTTCGCTAACTCTAACCCTAGCCCTAAACTTAACCCTAACGCCAACCCTACACATTACCCTAACCCGTACCCTAATCCTAACCCATACACTAACACTACACGTGCCCTAACAGGTACCCTGAGCGTAACAGTTTTCTGTACACTCACCTGTACCCTAAACCATACCGTTTGCTATCCTTAACCATAGACCTAAACGTAAACCTAACCCCATCCCTAAACCTTACCCTAACTCGTACCCAAATCTAACCAGTACACTAACACTAATCCGTGCCTTAACACTTACACTGACCCTAACACTTTTCCATACCCACACCTGAACCATAAACCTTACCATTCACTAACCCTAACCCTAGGTCTAAACCTAAACCTAAACACAACTCCAACCCTACACCTAACCCTAACATGTGCCCTATTCCTAATCCTTAAACTAACACTAACCTGTGCCCTAACACGAACCCTGACACTAACACGTTTCCATACGTTCACCTGTACTCTAATGTTACCTATTCGCTAACCCTAACACTAGCCCGAAACCTAAACCTAACTCCAACCCTATACCTTACCCTAACTCATACCCTAATCATAACCCATACACTAACACTAACTCGTGCCCTAACACCTACCCTAACCCTACACCTACACCTACCCCTAACACTAATGCTAACACTAACCCTAAACTTTACCATTTGTTAACCATAACCCTAGCCCCAAACCTAAACCTAACTACAACACTACTCCTTACCCTAACACGTACACTAATCTTAACACGTACACTAACACTAACTCAATACCGCACATGTACTTTGACAATAAGACATTTCCGTGTGCTCAGCTGTAACCTAAACCTTACCCGTTCACTAAACTTAACCCTACCCTTAACACTAACCATAACGCCAACCCTACCAATTACCCTAACCCGTACCCTAATCCTAACCTGTAAACCCACACTAACCCCTGCCCTAACATGTACCCTGACCCTAACACTTTTCCGTAACCTCACCTGTACCCTACACCTTACCGTTCGCTAACCCTAACCCTAGTCCTAAACCTAGACCAAACCCCAACTGTACACCTTACCCTAAACTGTATGCTAATCCTAAGCCATACACTAACACTGACACGTGTCCTAACACATACACTAACCCTAACATTTTTCTGTATCATTACCTGTACCCTAAACCTGACATTTCGCTAACCCTAGCCCTAGCCATAAAGCTAACCATAAACCCAACCCTAAACCTTACCCAAACCGTACCCTAATCCTAACCAGTATACTAATACTAAGTCATGTCCTGACACGTACCCTGCCCCTAACACCATTCCGTACCGTCACCTGTACCCTAAACCTTACCCATTCGCTAACTCTAACCCTAGCCCTAATCCTAACCCCAACCCTACACCTTACCCTAATCCGTACCCTAATCCCAACCCATACACTAACATTAACTTATGCCCGAAACCGTACCCTGACCCTAACACTTTTCCATATCCTCTCCTGTACCCTAAATCTTACCGTTCGCTAACCCTAACCCAAGCCCTAAACATAACTCTCACACCAACCTCACAGCATACCCTAACCCATACACTAAACTTAACCCGTACAAAAAAACTAACCCATGCCCTCACATGTACTTTGACAGTAACACGTTTCCGTATGCTCCCGTGTACCGTAAACCTTACCCATTCGCTAACTCTAACCCTAGCCCTAACCCAAACCATAACACCAACCCTACCCATTTCCCTAACCTGTACCCTAATCCTTACCCATACACTAACACTAATCCATGCCCTAACACGTACCCTGACCCTAACACTTTTCCATACCCACTGCTGTACGCTAAATCATACCATTCGCTAACCCTAAACATATTTCTAAACCTAACCCTAACCCCAACCCTACACCTAGCCCTAGCACGTACCCTAATCCGAATCCGTACACTAACACTAACCTGTGCCCTAACATGAACCCTGACCCTAACTCGTTTCCATAAGCTCACTTGTACCCTAAATGTTACCTATTCGCTAACCCTAACCCCAACCCTACACCTAAACATAACCCCAACCCTACACCTTTCCCTAACCCATACCCTAATCCTAACCCGTACACTAACACTAACCCGTGCCCTAACACGTACCCTGACCCTAACACTTTTCCGTATCCTCTCCAGTACCCTAAATCTTACCGTTCGCTAAACCTAGCCCTTTACCTAAACATAACGCTAACACCAACCTTACACCATACCCTAACCCATACACTAATCGTACCCCGTACACCAAAATTAAGCAATGCCCTCACCTGTACTTTGACACTAACACGTTTCCGTACCCTCCTGTGTACCGTAAACCTTACCTGTTCGCTAACACTAACCCTAGGTCTAAGCCTAACACTATCCACAACCCTACACAAAATCCTAACCTGTACCCTAATCCTAATCCGTACAATAACACTAACCTGTGCCCTAACACCAAGCCTGACCCTAACTCGTTTTCATATGTTTACCTGTACCATGAATATTACCTATTCGCTAACCCTAACCCTAACCCTAAACCTAACCCTAACCCCAATCCTACACCTTACCCTAATCCGTACTGTAGTCCTAACACGTACGCTAATACTAATCCGTGCCCTGACACATACATGGACCATAACACTTTTCTGTAACCTCACCTGTACCCTAAACCTTTCATTTCGCCAACCCTAACCCTAGCTCTAAAGCTAAATCTAACTCCAACCCTACACCTTACCCTAAGACGAACACTAATCTTAACCTATACACTAACACTGACCCATTGCCGCAAATGTATTTTGACCCTAAAACATTTCCGTACCCTCCCCTGTAACCTAAACCTTACCCGGTCGCTAACCATAACCCTAGCTCTAAATCTAACCCTAACGCCAACCCTACATCTTACCCTAACCCATACCCTAATCCTAAACCATACACTAACACTAACCAGTGCCCTGAAACGTACCCTGACCGTAACACTTTTCCATACCCTCACCTGCACGCTAAACCTAATCATTAGGTAACCCTAACTGTAGACTTAAACCTAACCCTAACACCAACCCTACACCCTATTCTAACCCGTAACCTATGTTTAACCCCTACACTAACACTAACCCATGCCCTCACACGTACTTTGACACTAAGATGTCTCCATACACTCACATGTACCATAAGCTTTAACCGTTCACTAAACCTATCCCTAACCCTAACGCCAACCCTAACCATTACCCTAACCCATACCCTAATCCTAACCATACATTAACACTAACACGTTTCCTAACACGTAACCTGACCCAAAAAATTTTCCGCACACTCAACTGTACCCTAAAACTTACCCGTTCACTAACCCTAAGCCTAGCCCTAAACCTAACACTAACCCCAACCCCACACCTTACCCTAAACTGTACGCTAATCCTGACACGTACACTAACACTAAGAGGTGTCCTAACACATACCATGACTCTAAATGTTTTCCGTACCCTCACCTGTACCCTAAACCTTACTGCTTCACTAACCGTAAACCTAGCCCTAAACATAACGCTAACACCAACCCTACACCATACCCTAACCCGTACACTAATCTTGACCCGTACACCAAAATTATGGAATGCCATCACCTGTACTTTGACAATAACACGTTTCTCTACACTCATGTACCATAAAAGTTACCTCTTCGCTAACTCTAACCCTAGCCCTAAACTTAACCCTAACGCCAACCCTACACATTACCCTAACCCGTACCCTAATCCTAACCCATACACTAACACTACACGTGCCCTAACAGGTACCCTGAGCGTAACAGTTTTCTGTACACTCACCTGTACCCTAAACCATACCGTTTGCTATCCTTAACCATAGACCTAAACGTAAACCTAACCCCATCCCTAAACCTTACCCTAACTCGTACCCAAATCTAACCAGTACACTAACACTAATCCGTGCCTTAACACTTACCCTGACCCTAACACTTTTGCATACCCACACCTGAACACTAAACATTACCATTCACTAACCCTAACCCGAGGTCTAAACCTAACCCTAAACCCAACCCCAACCCTACACCTAACCCTAACATGTGCCCTAATCCTAATCCTTAAACTAACACTAACCTGTGCCCTAACACGAACCCTGACACTAACACGTTTCCATACGTTCACCTGTACTCTAATGTTACCTATTCGCTAACCCTAACACTAGCCCTAAACCTAAACCTAACCCCAACCCTACACCTTACCCTAACCCATACCCTAATCATAACCCATACACTAACACTAACTCGTGCCCTAACACCTACCCTAATCCTAAACCTACCACTACCCCTAACACTAACGCTAACACTAACCCTAAACTTTACCATTTGTTAACCATAACCCTAGCCCCAAACCTAAACCTAACTACACCCCTACTCCTTACCCTAACACGTACACTAATCTTAACACGTACACTAACACTAACTCAATACCACACACGTACTTTGACAATAAGACATTTCCATATGCTCAGCTGTAACCTAAACCTTACCCGTTCACTAAACTTAACCTTACCCCTAACACTAACCATAACGCCATCCCTACCAATTACCCTAACCCGAACCCTAATCCTAACCTGTAAACCCACACTAACCCCTGCCCTACCACGTACCCTGACCCTAACACTTTTCCGTAACCTCACCTGTACCCTACACCTTACCATTAGCTAACACTAACCCTAGCCCTAAACCTAGACCAAACCCCAACCGTACACCTTACCCTAACCCCTATGCTAATCCTAAGCCATACACTAAAACTGACACGTGTCCTAACACATACACTAACCGTAACACTTTTCTGTACCATCACCTGTACCATAAACCTGACATTTCGCTAACTCTAACCCTAGCCATAAAGCTAACCCTAACCCCAACCCTAAACCTTACCCAAACCGTACCCTAATCCTAACCAGTATACTAATACTAAGCCATGTCCTGACACGTACACTGACCCTAACACTTTTCCGTACCCTCACCTGTACCCTACACCTTAGCCAGTCGCTAACCCTAACCCTAGCTCTAGCCCTAGCCGTAAATCTAACCACAACCCTAACCCGAACCCTAACCCGAACCCTAATCCCAACCCATACACTAACATTAACCCATGCCCTAACACGTACCCTGACCCTAACACTTTTCCATATCCTCTCCTGTACCCTAAATCTTACCGTTCGCTAACCCTAACCCTAGCCCTAAACATAACGCTCACACCAATCTCACAGCATACCATAACCTGTTCACTAAACTTAACCCGTACAAAAAAATTAACCCATGCCCTCACATATACTTTGACGGTAACACGTTTCCGTATGCTCCCGTGTACCGTAAAACTCACCCGTTTGCTAACTCTAACCCTAGCCCTAACCCTAACCATAACAACAGCCCTACCCATTTCCCTAACCTGTACCCTAATCCTTACCCGTACACTAACACTAATCCATGCCCTAACACGTACCCTGACCCTAACACTTTTCTATACCCACTCCTGTACCCTAAATCTTACCATTCGCTAACCCTAACCCTATGTCTAGACCTAACCCTAACCCCAACCCTACACCTAACCCTAACACGTACCCTAATCCGAATCCGTACACTAACAGTAACCTGTGCCCTAACATGAACCCTGACCCTAACTCGTTTCCATAAGCTCACCTGTACCCTAAATGTTACCTATTTGCTAACCCTAACCCCAACCCTACACCTAAACATAACCCCAACCTTACCCATTTCCCTAACCTGTACCCTAATCCTTACCCGTACACTAACACTAATCCATGCCCTAACACGTACCCTGACCCTAACACTTTTCTATACCCACTCCTGTACCCTAAATCTTACCATTCGCTAAGCCTAACCCTATGTCTAAACCTAAACCTAACCCCAACCCTACACCTAACCCTAACACGTACCCTAATCCGAATCAGTACACTAAGAGTAACCTGTGCCCTAACATGAACCCTGACCCTAACTCGTTTCCATAAGCTCACCTGTACCCTAAATGTTACCTATTTGCTAACCCTAACTCCAACCCTACACCTAAACATAACTCCAACCCTACACCTTTCCCTAACCCATACCCTAATCCTAACCCGTACACTAACACTAACCCATTCCCTAACACGTACCCTGACCCTAACACTTTTCTATACCCACTCCTGTACCCTAAATCTTACCATTCGCTAACCCTAACCTATGTCTATACCTAACCCTAACCCCAACCCTACACCTAACCCTAACACGTACCCTAATCCGAATCAGTACACTAACACTAACCTGTGCCCTAACATGAACCCTGACCCTAACTCGTTTCCATAAGCTCACCTGTACCCTAAATGTTACCTATTTGCTAACCCTAACCCCAACCCTACAGCTAAACATAACCCCAACCCTACAACTTTCCCTAACCCATACCCTAATCCGAACCCATACACTAACACTAACCCGTGCCCTAACACGTACCCTGACCCTAACACTTTTCCGTATCCTCTCCAGTACCCTAAAACTTACCGTTCGCTAAACCTAGCCCTTTCCCTAAACATTACGCTAACACCAACCTTACACCATACCCTAACCCATACACTAATCTTACCCTGTACACCAAAATTAAGCAATGCCCTCACATGTACTTGGACACTAACAGGTTTCCGTACCCTCCTGGGTACCATAAACCTTACCTGTTCGCTAACACTATCCCTAGGTCTAAGCCTAACACTATCCAAAACCCTACACATAATCCTAAACCATACCCTAATCCTAATCCGTACAATAACACTAACGTGTGCCCTAACACCAAGCCTGACCCTAACTCGTTTCCATATGCTTACCTGTGCCCTGAATATTACCTATTCGCTAACCCTAACCCTAACCCTAAACCAAACCCTAACCCCAATCCTACACCTTACCCTAATCCGTACTGTAATCCTAACCCGTACCCTAATACTAATCCGTGCCCTGACACATACATGGACCATAACACTTTTCTGTAACCTCACCTGTACCCTAAACCTTACATTTCGCCAACCCTAACGCTAGCCCTAAAGCAAAATCTTACTCCAACCCTACCCCTTAACCTAACACGTACACTAATCTTAACCCGTACACTAACAGTGACCCATTGCCGCAAATGTATTTTGACCCTAAAACATTTCCGTACCCTCCCCTGTAACCTAAACCTTACCCGGTTGCTAACCATAACCCTAGATCTAAATCTAACCCTAACGCCAACCCTACATCTTTCCCTAACCCATACCCTAATCCTAAACCGTACACTAACATTAACCAGTGCCCTGAAACGTACCCTGACCGTAACACTTTTCCATACCCTCACCTGCACGCTAAACCTAATCATTAGGTAACCCTAACTGTAGACTTAAACCTAACCCTAACACCAACCCTACACCCTATTCTAACCCTTACACTATATTTAACCCCTACACTAACACTAACCCATGCCCTCACACGTACTTTGACACTAAAATGTCTCCATACACTCACATGTACCATAAGCTTTAACCGTTCACTAAACCTATCCCTAACCCTAACGCCAACCCTAACCATTACCCTAACCCATACCCTAATCCTAACCATACATTAACACTAACACGTTTCCTAACACATAACCTGACCCAAACACTTTTCCGTACACTCAACTGTACCCTAAAACTTACCCGTTCACTAACCCTAAGCCTAGCCCTAAACCTAACACTAACCCCAACCCCACACCTTACCCTAAACTCTACGCTAATCCTGACACGTACACTAACACTAAGAGGTGTCCTAACACATACCATGACTCTAAATGTTTTCCGTACCCTCACCTGTACCCTAAACCTTACTGCTTCACTAACTGTAAACCTAGCCCTAAACATAACGCTAACACCAACCCTACACCATACCCAAACCCGTACACTAATCTTGACCCGTACACCAAAATTATGGAATGCCATCACCTGTACTTTGACAATAACACGTTTCTCTACACTCATGTACCACAAAAGTTACCTCTTCGCTAACTCTAACCCTAGCCCTAAACTTAACCCTAACGCCAACCCTACACATTACCCTAACCCGTACCCTAATCCTAACCCATACACTAACACTACACGTGCCCTAACAGGTACCCTGACCGTAACAGTTTTCCGTACACTCACCTGTACCCTAAACCATACCGTTTGCTATCCTTAACCTTAGACCTAAACGTAAACCTAACCCCATCCCTAAACCTTACCCTAACTCGTACCCAAATCTAACCAGTACACTAACACTAATCCGTGCCTTAACACTTACACTGACCCTAACACTTTTCCATACCCACACCTGAACCATAAACCTTACCATTCACTAACCCTAACCCTAAGTCTAAACCTAAACCTAAACACAACTCCAACCCTACACCTAAGCCTAACATGTGCCCTAATCCTAATCCTTAAACTAACACTAACCTGTGCCCTAACACGAACCCTGACACTAACACGTTTCCATACGTTCACCTGTACTCTAATGTTACCTATTCGCTAACCCTAACACTAGCCCTAAACCTAAACCTAACTCCAACCCTATACCTTACCCTAACTCATACCCTAATCATAACCCATACACTAACACTAACTCGTGCCCTAACACCTACCCTAACCCTACACCTACACATACCCCTAACACTAACGCTAACACTAACCCTAAACTTTACCATTTGTTAACCATAACCCTAGCCCCAAACCTAAACCTAACTACAACACTACTCCTTACCCTAACATGTACACTAATCTTAACACGTACACTAACACTAACTCAATACCGCACATGTACTTTGACAATAAGACATTTCCGTGTGCTCAGCTGTAACCTAAACCTTACCCGTTCACTAAACTTAACCCTACCCTTAACACTAACCATAACGCCAACCCTACCAATTACCCTAACCCGTACCCTAATCCTAACCTGTAAACCCACACTAACCCCTGCCCTAACACGTACCCTGACCCTAACACTTTTCCGTAACCTCACCTGTACCCTACACCTTACCGTTCGCTAACCCTAACCCTAGCCCTAAACCTAGACCAAACCCCAACTGTACACCTTACCCTAAACTGTATGCTAATCCTAAGCCATACACTAACACTGACACGTGTCCTAACACATACACTAACCCTAACATTTTTCTGTATCATTACCTGTACCCTAAACCTGACATTTCGCTAACCCTAGCCCTAGCCATAAAGCTAACCATAAACCCAACCCTAAACCTTACCCAAACCGTACCCTAATCCTAACCAGTATACTAATACTAAGTCATGTCCTGACACGTACCCTGCCCCTAACACCATTCCGTACCGTCACCTGTACCCTAAACCTTACCCATTTGCTAACTCTAACCCTAGCCCTAATCCTAACCCCAACCCTACCCCTTACCCTAATCCGTACCCTAATCCCAACCCATACACTAACATTAACTTATGCCCGAAACCGTACCCTGACCCTAACACTTTTCCATATCCTCTCCTGTACCCTAAAGCTTACCGTTCGCTAACCCTAACCCTAGCCCTAAACATAACTCTCACACCAACCTCACAGCATACCCTAACCCATACACTAAACTTAACCCGTACAAAAAAACTAACCCATGCCCTCACATGTACTTTGACAGTAACACGTTTCCGTATGCTCCCGTGTACCGTAAACCTTACCCATTCGCTAACTCTAACCCTAGCCCTAACCCAAACCATAACACCAACCCTACCCATTTCCCTAACCTGTACCCTAATCCTTACCCATACACTAACACTAATCCATGCCCTAACACGTACCCTGACCCTAACACTTTTCCATACCCACTGCTGTACGCTAAATCATACCATTCGCTAACCCTAAACATATTTCTAAACCTAACCCTAACCCCAACCCTACACCTAGCCCTAGCACGTACCCTAATCCGAATCCGTACACTAACACTAACCTGTGCCCTAACATGAACCCTGACCCTAACTCGTTTCCATAAGCTCACTTGTACCCTAAATGTTACCTATTCGCTAACCCTAACCCCAACCCTACACCTAAACATAACCCCAACCCTACACCTTTCCCTAAACCATACCCTAATCCTAACCCGTACACTAACACTAACCCGTGCCCTAACACGTACCCTGACCCTAACACTTTTCCGTATCCTCTCCAGTACCCTAAATCTTACCGTTCGCTAAACCTAGCCCTTTACCTAAACATAACGCTAACACCAACCTTACACCATACCCTAACCCATACACTAATCGTACCCCGTACACCAAAATTAAGCAATGCCCTCACCTGTACTTTGACACTAACACGTTTCCGTACCCTCCTGTGTACCGTAAACCTTACCTGTTCGCTAACACTAACCCTAGGTCTAAGCCTAACACTATCCACAACCCTACACAAAATCCTAACCTGTACCCTAATCCTAATCCGTACAATAACACTAACCTGTGCCCTAACACCAAGCCTGACCCTAACTCGTTTTCATATGTTTACCTGTACCATGAATATTACCTATTCGCTAACCCTAACCCTAACCCTAAACCTAACCCTAACCCCAATCCTACACCTTACCCTAATCCGTACTGTAGTCCTAACACGTACGCTAATACTAATCCGTGCCCTGACACATACATGGACCATAACACTTTTCTGTAACCTCACCTGTACCCTAAACCTTTCATTTCGCCAACCCTAACCCTATCTCTAAAGCTAAATCTAACTCCAACCCTACACCTTACCCTAAGACGAACACTAATCTTAACCTATACACTAACACTGACCCATTGCCGCAAATGTATTTTGACCCTAAAACATTTCCGTACCCTCCCCTGTAACCTAAACCTTACCCGGTCGCTAACCATAACCCTAGATCTAAATCTAACCCTAACGCCAACCCTACATCTTACCCTAACCCATACCCTAATCCTAAACCATACACTAACACTAACCAGTGCCCTGAAACGTACCCTGACCGTAACACTTTTCCATACCCTCACCTGCACGCTAAACCTAATCATTAGGTAACCCTAACTGTAGACTTAAACCTAACCCTAACACCAACCCTACACCCTATTCTACCCCGTAACCTATGTTTAACCCCTACACTAACACTAACCCATGCCCTCACACGTACTTTGACACTAAGATGTCTCCATACACTCACATGTACCATAAGCTTTAACCGTTCACTAAACCTATCCCTAACCCTAACGCCAACCCTAACCATTACCCTAACCCATACCCTAATCCTAACCATACATTAACACTAACACGTTTCCTAACACGTAACCTGACCCAAAAAATTTTCCGCACACTCAACTGTACCCTAAAACTTACCCGTTCACTAACCCTAAGCCTAGCCCTAAACCTAACACTAACCCCAACCCCACACCTTACCCTAAACTGTACGCTAATCCTGACACGTACACTAACACTAAGAGGTGTCCTAACACATACCATGACTCTAAATGTTTTCCGTACCCTCACCTGTACCCTAAACCTTACTGCTTCACTAACCGTAAACCTAGCCCTAAACATAACGCTAACACCAACCCTACACCATACCCTAACCCGTACACTAATCTTGACCCGTACACCAAAATTATGGAATGCCATCACCTGTACTTTGACAATAACACGTTTCTCTACACTCATGTACCATAAAAGTTACCTCTTCGCTAACTCTAACCCTAGCCCTAAACTTAACCCTAACGCCAACCCTACACATTACCCTAACCCGTACCCTAATCCTAACCCATACACTAACACTACACGTGCCCTAACAGGTACCCTGAGCGTAACAGTTTTCTGTACACTCACCTGTACCCTAAACCATACCGTTTGCTATCCTTAACCGTAGACCTAAACGTAAACCTAACCCCATCCCTAAACATTACCCTAACTCGTACCCAAATCTAACCAGTACACTAACACTAATCCGTGCCTTAACACTTACCCTGACCCTAACACTTTTCCATACCCACACCTGAACACTAAACATTACCATTCACTAACCCTAACCCTAGGTCTAAACCTAACCCTAAACCCAACCCCAACCCTACACCTAACCCTAACATGTGCCCTAATCCTAATCCTTAAACTAACACTAACCTATGCCCTAACACGAACCCTGACACTAACACGTTTCCATACGTTCACCTGTACTCTAATGTTACCTATTCGCTAACCCTAACACTAGCCCTAAACCTAAACCTAACCCCAACCCTACACCTTACCCTAACCCATACCCTAATCATAACCCATACACTAACACTAACTCGTGCCCTAACACCTACCCTAATCCTAAACCTACCACTACCCCTAACACTAACGCTAACACTAACCCTAAACTTTACCATTTGTTAACCATAACCCTAGCCCCAAACCTAAACCTAACTACAACCCTACTCCTTACCCTAACACATACACTAATCTTAACACGTACACTAACACTAACTCAATACCACACACGTACTTTGACAATAAGACATTTCCATATGCTCAGCTGTAACCTAAACCTTACCCGTTCACTAAACTTAACCTTACCCCTAACACTAACCATAACGCCATCCCTACCAATTACCCTAACCCGAACCCTAATCCTAACCTGTAAACCCACACTAACCCCTGCCCTACCACGTACCCTGACCCTAACACTTTTCCGTAACCTCACCTGTACCCTACACCTTACCGTTAGCTAACCCTAACCCTAGCCCTAAACCTAGACCAAACCCCAACCGTACACCTTACCCTAACCCCTATGCTAATCCTAAGACATACACTAAAACTGACACGTGTCCTAACACATACACTAACCGTAACACTTTTCTGTACCATCACCTGTACCATAAACCTGACATTTCGCTAACTCTAACCCTAGCCATAAAGCTAACCCTAACCCCAACCCTAAACCTTACCCAAACCGTACCCTAATCCTAACCAGTATACTAATACTAAGCCATGTCCTGACACGTACACTGACCCTAACACTTTTCCGTACCCTCACCTGTACCCTACACCTTACCCAGTCGCTAACCCTAACCCTAGCTCTAGCCCTAGCCGTAAATCTAACCACAACCCTAACCCTTACCCTAACCCGAACCCTAATCCCAACCCATACACTAACATTAACCCATGCCCTAACACGTACCCTGACCCTAACACTTTTCCATATCCTCTCCTGTACCCTAAATCTTACCGTTCGCTAACCCTAACCCTAGCCCTAAACATAACTCTCACACCAATCTCACAGCATACCATAACCTGTTCACTAAACTTAACCCGTACAAAAAAATTAACCCATGCCCTCACATATACATTGACGGTAACACGTTTCCGTATGCTCCCGTGTACCGTAAAACTCACCCGTTTGCTAACTCTAACCCTAGCCCTAACCCTAACCATAACAACAGCCCTACCCATTTCCCTAACCTGTACCCTAATCCTTACCCGTACACTAACACTAATCCATGCCCTAACACGTACCCTGACCCTAACACTTTTCTATACCCACTCCTGTACCCTAAATCTTACCATTCGCTAACCCTAACCCTATGTCTAGACCTAACCCTAACCCCAACCCTACACCTAACCCTAACACGTACCCTAATCTGAATCCGTACACTAACAGTAACCTGTGCCCTAACATGAACCCTGACCCTAACTCGTTTCCATAAGCTCACCTGTACCCTAAATGTTACCTATTTGCTAACCCTAACCCCAACCCTACACCTAAACATAACCCCAACCTTACACATTTCCCTAACCTGTACCCTAATCCTTACCCGTACACTAACACTAATCCATGCCCTAACACGTACCCTGACCCTAACACTTTTCTATACCCACTCCTGTACCCTAAATCTTACCATTCGCTAAGCCTAACCCTATGTCTAAACCTAACCCTAACCCCAACCCTACACCTAACCCTAACACATACCCTAATCCGAATCAGTACACTAAGAGTAACCTGTGCCCTAACATGAACCCTGACCCTAACTCGTTTCCATAAGCTCACCTGTACCCTAAATGTTACCTATTTGCTAACCCTAACTCCAACCCTACACCTAAACATAACTCCAACCCAACACCTTTCCCTAACCCATACCCTAATCCTAACCCGTACACTAACACTAACCCATGCCCTAACACGTACCCTGACCCTAACACTTTTCTATACCCACTCCTGTACCCTAAATCTTACCATTCGCTAACCCTAACCTATGTCTATACCTAACCCTAACCCCAACCCTACACCTAACCCTAACACGTACCCTAATCCGAATCAGTACACTAACACTAACCTGTGCCCTAACATGAACCCTGACCCTAACTCGTTTCCATAAGCTCACCTGTACCCTAAATGTTACCTATTTGCTAACCCTAACCCCAACCCTACAGCTAAACATAACCCCAACCCTACAACTTTCCCTAACCCATACCCTAATCCGAACCCATACACTAACACTAACCCGTGCCCTAACACGTACCCTGACCCTAACACTTTTCCGTATCCTCTCCAGTACCCTAAAACTTACCGTTCGCTAAACCTAGCCCTTTCCCTAAACATAACGCTAACACCAACCTTACACCATACCCTAACCCATACACTAATCTTACCCTGTACACCAAAATTAAGCAATGCCCTCACATGTACTTGGACACTAACAGGTTTCCGTACCCTCCTGGGTACCATAAACCTTACCTGTTCGCTAACACTATCCCTAGGTCTAAGCCTAACACTATCCAAAACCCTACACATAATCCTAAACCATACCCTAATCCTAATCCGTACAATAACACTAACGTGTGCCCTAACACCAAGCCTGACCCTAACTCGTTTCCATATGCTTACCTGTACCCTGAATATTACCTATTCGCTAACCCTAACCCTAACCCTAAACCAAACCCTAACCCCAATCCTACACCTTACCCTAATCCGTACTGTAATCCTAACCCGTACCCTAATACTAATCCGTGCCCTGACACATACATGGACCATAACACTTTTCTGTAACCTCACCTGTACCCTAAACCTTACATTTCGCCAACCCTAACGCTAGCCCTAAAGCAAAATCTTACTCCAACCCTACCCCTTACCCTAACACGTACACTAATCTTAACCCGTACACTAACAGTGACCCATTGCCGCAAATGTATTTTGACCCTAAAACATTTCCGTACCCTCCCCTGTAACCTAAACCTTACCCGGTTGCTAACCATAACCCTAGATCTAAATCTAACCCTAACGCCAACCCTACATCTTTCCCTAACCCATACCCTAATCCTAAACCGTACACTAACACTAACCAGTGCCCTGAAACGTACCCTGACCGTAACACTTTTCCATACCCTCACCTGCACGCTAAACCTAATCATTAGGTAACCCTAACTGTAGACTTAAACCTAACCCTAACACCAACCCTACACCCTATTCTAACCCGTAACCTATGTTTAACCCCTACACTAACACTAACCCATGCCCTCACACGTACTTTGACACTAAGATGTCTCCATACACTCACATGTACCATAAGCTTTAACCGTTCACTAAACCTATCCCTAACCCTAACGCCAACCCTAACCATTACCCTAACCCATACCCTAATCCTAACCATACATTAACACTAACACGTTTCCTAACACGTAACCTGACCCAAAAAATTTTCCGCACACTCAACTGTACCCTAAAACTTACCCGTTCACTAACCCTAAGCCTAGCCCTAAACCTAACACTAACCCCAACCCCACACCTTACCCTAAACTGTACGCTAATCCTGACACGTACACTAACACTAAGAGGTGTCCTAACACATACCATGACTCTAAATGTTTTCCGTACCCTCACCTGTACCCTAAACCTTACTGCTTCACTAACCGTAAACCTAGCCCTAAACATAACGCTAACACCAACCCTACACCATACCCTAACCCGTACACTAATCTTGACCCGTACACCAAAATTATGGAATGCCATCACCTGTACTTTGACAATAACACGTTTCTCTACACTCATGTACCATAAAAGTTACCTCTTCGCTAACTCTAACCCTAGCCCTAAACTTAACCCTAACGCCAACCCTACACATTACCCTAACCCGTACCCTAATCCTAACCCATACACTAACACTACACGTGCCCTAACAGGTACCCTGAGCGTAACAGTTTTCTGTACACTCACCTGTACCCTAAACCATACCGTTTGCTATCCTTAACCATAGACCTAAACGTAAACCTAACCCCATCCCTAAACCTTACCCTAACTCGTACCCAAATCTAACCAGTACACTAACACTAATCCGTGCCTTAACACTTACACTGACCCTAACACTTTTCCATACCCACACCTGAACCATAAACCTTACCATTCACTAACCCTAACCCTAGGTCTAAACCTAAACCTAAACACAACTCCAACCCTACACCTAACCCTAACATGTGCCCTATTCCTAATCCTTAAACTAACACTAACCTGGGCCCTAACACGAACCCTGACACTAACACGTTTCCATACGTTCACCTGTACTCTAATGTTACCTATTCGCTAACCCTAACACTAGCCCGAAACATAAACCTAACTCCAACCCTATACCTTACCCTAACTCATACCCTAATCATAACCCATACACTAACACTAACTCGTGCCCTAACACCTACCCTAACCCTACACCTACACCTACCCCTAACACTAACGCTAACACTAACCCTAAACTTTACCATTTGTTAACCATAACCCTAGCCCCAAACCTAAACCTAACTACAACACTACTCCTTACCCTAACACGTACACTAATCTTAACACGTACACTAACACTAACTCAATACCGCACATGTACTTTGACAATAAGACATTTCTGTGTGCTCAGCTGTAACCTAAACCTTACCCGTTCACTAAACTTAACCCTACCCTTAACACTAACCATAACGCCAACCCTACCAATTACCCTAACCCGTACCCTAATCCTAACCTGTAAACCCACACTAACCCCTGCCCTAACACGTACCCTGACCCTAACACTTTTCCGTAACCTCACCTGTACCCTACACCTTACCGTTCGCTAACCCTAACCCTAGCCCTAAACCTAGACCAAACCCCAACTGTACACCTTACCCTAAACTGTATGCTAATCCTAAGCCATACACTAACACTGACACGTGTCCTAACACATACACTAACCCTAACATTTTTCTGTATCATTACCTGTACCCTAAACCTGACATTTCGATAACCCTAGCCCTAGCCATAAAGCTAACCATAAACCCAACCCTAAACCTTACCCAAACCGTACCCTAATCCTAACCAGTATACTAATACTAAGTCATGTCCTGACACGTACCCTGCCCCTAACACCATTCCGTACCGTCACCTGTACCCTAAACCTTACCCATTCGCTAACTCTAACCCTAGCCCTAATCCTAACCCCAACCCTACCCCTTACCCTAATCCGTACCCTAATCCCAACCCATACACTAACATTAACTTATGCCCGAAACCGTACCCTGACCCTAACACTTTTCCATATCCTCTCCTGTACCCTAAATCTTACCATTCGCTAACCCTAACCCTAGCCCTAAACATAACTCTCACACCAACCTCACAGCATACCCTAACCCATACACTAAACTTAACCCGTACAAAAAAACTAACCCATGCCCTCACAAGTACTTTGACAGTAACACGTTTCCGTATGCTCCCGTGTACCGTAAACCTTACCCATTCGCTAACTCTAACCCTAGCCCTAACCCAAACCATAACACCAACCCTACCCATTTCCCTAACCTGTACCCTAATCCTTACCCATACACTAACACTATTCCATGCCCTAACACGTACCCTGACCCTAGCACTTTTCCATACCCACTGCTGTACGCTAAATCATACCATTCGCTAACCCTAAACATATTTCTAAACCTAACCCTAACCCCAACCCTACACCTAGCCCTAGCACGTACCCTAATCCGAATCCGTACACTAACACTAACCTGTGCCCTAACATGAACCCTGACCCTAACTCGTTTCCATAAGCTCACTTGTACCCTAAATGTTACCTATTCGCTAACCCTAACCCCAACCCTACACCTAAACATAACCCCAACCCTACACCTTTCCCTAACCCATACCCTAATCCTAACCCGTACACTAACACTAACCCGTGCCCTAACACGTACCCTGACCCTAACACTTTTCCGTATCCTCTCCAGTACCCTAAATCTTACCGTTCGCTAAACCTAGCCCTTTACCTAAACATAACGCTAACACCAACCTTACACCATACCCTAACCCATACACTAATCGTACCCCGTACACCAAAATTAAGCAATGCCCTCACCTGTACTTTGACACTAACACGTTTCCGTACCCTCCTGTGTACCGTAAACCTTACCTGTTCGCTAACACTAACCCTAGGTCTAAGCCTAACACTATCCACAACCCTACACAAAATCCTAACATGTACCCTAATCCTAATCCGTACAATAACACTAACCTGTGCCCTAACACCAAGCCTGACCCTAACTCGTTTTCATATGTTTACCTGTACCATGAATATTACCTATTCGCTAACCCTAACCCTAAACCTAAACCTAACCCTAACCCCAATCCTACACCTTACCCTAATCCGTACTGTAGTCCTAACACGTACGCTAATACTAATCCGTGCCCTGACACATACATGGACCATAACACTTTTCTGTAACCTCACCTGTACCCTAAACCTTTCATTTCACCAACCCTAACCCTAGCTCTAAAGCTAAATCTAACTCCAACCCTACACCTTACCCTAACACGAACACTAATCTTAACCTATACACTAACACTGACCCATTGCCGCAAATGTATTTTGACCCTAAAACATTTCCGTACCCTCCCCTGTAACCTAAACCTTACCCGGTCGCTAACCATAACCCTAGATCTAAATCTAACCCTAACGCCAACCCTACATCTTACCCTAACCCATACCCTAATCCTAAACCATACACTAACACTAACCAGTGCCCTGAAACGTACCCTGACCGTAACACTTTTCCATACCCTCACCTGCACGCTAAACCTAATCATTAGGTAACCCTAACTGTAGACTTAAACCTAACCCTAACACCAACCCTACACCCTATTCTAACCCGTAACCTATGTTTAACCCCTACACTAACACTAACCCATGCCCTCACACGTACTTTGACACTAAGATGTCTCCATACACTCACATGTACCATAAGCTTTAACCGTTCACTAAACCTATCCCTAACCCTAACGCCAACCCTAACCATTACCCTAACCCATACCCTAATCCTAACCATACATTAACACTAACACGTTTCCTACCACGTAACCTGACCCAAAAAATTTTCCGCACACTCAACTGTACCCTAAAACTTACCCGTTCACTAACCCTAAGCCTAGCCCTAAACCTAACACTAACCCCAACCCCACACCTTACCCTAAACTGTACGCTAATCCTGACACGTACACTAACACTAAGAGGTGTCCTAACACATACCATGACTCTAAATGTTTTCCGTAACCTCACCTGTACCCTAAACCTTACTGCTTCACTAACCGTAAACCTAGCCCTAAACATAACGCTAACACCAACCCTACACCATACCCTAACCCGTACACTAATCTTGACCCGTACACCAAAATTATGGAATGCCATCACCTGTACTTTGACAATAACACGTTTCTCTACACTCATGTACCATAAAAGTTACCTCTTCGCTAACTCTAACCCTAGCCCTAAACTTAACCCTAACACCAACCCTACACATTACCCTAACCCGTACCCTAATCCTAACCCATACACTAACACTACACGTGCCCTAACAGGTACCCTGAGCGTAACAGTTTTCTGTACACTCACCTGTACCCTAAACCATACCGTTTGCTATCCTTAACCATAGACCTAAACGTAAACCTAATCCCATCCCTAAACCTTACCCTAACTCGTACCCAAATCTAACCAGTACACTAACACTAATCCGTGCCTTAACACTTACCCTGACCCTAACACTTTTCCATACCCACACCTGAACACTAAATATTACCATTCACTAACCCTAACCCTAGGTCTAAACCTAACCCTAAACCCAACCCCAACCCTACACCTAACCCTAACATGTGCCCTAATCCTAATCCTTAAACTAACACTAACCTGTGCCCTAACACGAACCCTGACACTAACACGTTTCCATACGTTCACCTGTACTCTAATGTTACCTATTCGCTAACCCTAACACTAGCCCTAAACCTAAACCTAACCCCAACCCTACACCTTACCCTAACCCATACCCTAATCATAACCCATACACTAACACTAACTCGTGCCCTAACACCTACCCTAATCCTAAACCTACCACTACCCCTAACACTAACGCTAACACTAACCCTAAACTTTACCATTTGTTAACCATAACCCTAGCCCCAAACCTAAACCTAACTACAACCCTACTCCTTACCCTAACACGTACACTAATCTTAACACGTACACTAACACTAACTCAATACCACACACGTACTTTGACAATAAGACATTTCCATATGCTCAGCTGTAACCTAAACCTTACCCATTCACTAAACTTAACCTTACCCCTAACACTAACCATAACACCATCCCTACCAATTACCCTAACCCGAACCCTAATCCTAACCTGTAAACCCACACTAACCCCTGCCCTACCACGTACCCTGACCCTAACACTTTTCCGTAACCTCACCTGTACCCTACACCTTACCGTTAGCTAACCCTAACCCTAGCCCTAAACCTAGACCAAACCCCAACCGTACACCTTACCCTAAGCCCTATGCTAATCCTAAGCCATACACTAAAACTGACACGTGTCCTAACACATACACTAACCGTAACACTTTTCTGTACCATCACCTGTACCATAAACCTGACATTTCGCTAACTCTAACCCTAGCCATAAAGCTAACCCTAACCCCAACCCTAAACCTTACCCAAACCGTACCCTAATCCTAACCAGTATACTAATACTAAGCCATGTCCTGACACGTACACTGACCCTAACACTTTTCCGTACCCTCACCTGTACCCTACACCTTACCCAGTCGCTAACCCTAACCCTAGCTCTAGCCCTAGCCGTAAATCTAACCACAACCCTAACCCTTACCCTAACCCGAACCCTAATCCCAACCCATACACTAACATTAACCCATGCCCTAACACGTACCCTGACCCTAACACTTTTCCGTATCCTCTCCTGTACCCTAAATCTTACCGTTCGCTAACCCTAACCCTAGCCCTAAACATAACTCTCACACCAATCTCACAGCATACCATAACCTGTTCACTAAACTTAACCCGTACAAAAAAATTAACCCATGCCCTCACATATACTTTGACGGTAACACGTTTCCGTATGCTCCCGTGTACCGTAAAACTCACCCGTTTGCTAACTCTAACCCTAGCCCTAACCCTAACCATAACAACAGCCCTACCCATTTCCCTAACCTGTACCCTAATCCTTACCCGTACACTAACACTAATCCATGCCCTAACACGTACCCTGACCCTAACACTTTTCTATACCCACTCCTGTACCCTAAATCTTACCATTCGCTAAGCCTAACCCTATGTCTAAACCTAACCCTAACCCCAACCCTACACCTAACCCTAACACGTACCCTAATCCGAATCAGTACACTAACACTAACCTGTGCCCTAACATGAACCCTGACCCTAACTCGTTTCCATAAGCTCACCTGTACCCTAAATGTTACCTATTTGCTAACCCTAACCCCAACCCTACAGCTAAACATAACCCCAACCCTACAACTTTCCCTAACCCATACCCTAATCCGAACCCATACACTAACACTAACCCGTGCCCTAACACGTACCCTGACCCTAACACTTTTCCGTATCCTCTCCAGTACCCTAAAACTTACCGTTCGCTAAACCTAGCCCTTTCCCTAAACATAACGCTAACACCAACCTTACACCATACCCTAACCCATACACTAATCTTACCCTGTACACCAAAATTAAGCAATGCCCTCACATGTACTTGGACACTAACAGGTTTCCGTACCCTCCTGGGTACCACAAACCTTACCTGTTCGCTAACACTATCCCTAGGTCTAAGCCTAACACTATCCAAAACCCTACACATAATCCTAAACCATACCCTAATCCTAATCCGTACAATAACACTAACGTGTGCCCTAACACCAAGCCTGACCCTAACTCGTTTCCATATGCTTACCTGTACCCTGAATATTACCTATTCGCTAACCCTAACCCTAACCCTAAACCAAACCCTAACCCCAATCCTACACCTTACCCTAATCCGTACTGTAATCCTAACCCGTACCCTAATACTAATCCGTGCCCTGACACATACATGGACCATAACACTTTTCTGTAACCTCACCTGTACCCTAAACCTTACATTTCGCCAACCCTAACGCTAGCCCTAAAGCAAAATCTTACTCCAACCCTACCCCTTACCCTAACACGTACACTAATCTTAACCCGTACACTAACAGTGACCCATTGCCGCAAATGTATTTTGACCCTAAAACATTTCCGTACCCTCCCCTGTAACCTAAACCTTACCCGGTTGCTAACCATAACCCTAGATCTAAATCTAACCCTAACGCCAACCCTACATCTTTCCCTAACCCATACCCTAATCCTAAACCGTACACTAACACTAACCAGTGCCCTGAAACGTACCCTGACCGTAACACTTTTCCATACCCTCACCTGCACGCTAAACCTAATCATTAGGTAACCCTAACTGTAGACTTAAACCTAACCCTAACACCAACCCTACACCCTATTCTAACCCGTAACCTATGTTTAACCCCTACACTAACACTAACCCATGCCCTCACACGTACTTTGACACTAAGATGTCTCCATACACTCACATGTACCATAAGCTTTAACCGTTCACTAAACCTATCCCTAACCCTAACGCCAACCCTAACCATTACCCTAACCCATACCCTAATCCTAACCATACATTAACACTAACACGTTTCCTAACACGTAACCTGACCCAAAAAATTTTCCGCACACTCAACTGTACCCTAAAACTTACCCGTTCACTAACCCTAAGCCTAGCCCTAAACCTAACACTAACCCCAACCCCACACCTTACCCTAAACTGTACGCTAATCCTGACACGTACACTAACACTAAGAGGTGTCCTAACACATACCATGACTCTAAATGTTTTCCGTACCCTCACCTGTACCCTAAACCTTACTGCTTCACTAACCGTAAACCTAGCCCTAAACATAACGCTAACACCAACCCTACACCATACCCTAACCCGTACACTAATCTTGACCTGTACACCAAAATTAAGGAATGCCATCACCTGTACTTTGACAATTACACGTTTCTCTACACTCATGTACCATAAAAGTTACCTCTTCGCTAACTCTAACCCTAGCCCTAAACTTAACCCTAACGCCAACCCTACACATTACCCTAACCCGTACCCTAATCCTAACCCATACATTAACACTACACGTGCCCTAACAGGTACCCTGAGCGTAACAGTTTTCTGTACACTCACCTGTACCCTAAACCATACCGTTTGCTATCCTTAACCATAGACCTAAACGTAAACCTAATCCCATTCCTAAACCTTACCCTAACTCGTACCCAAATCTAACCAGTACACTAACACTAATCCGTGCCTTAACACTTACACTGACCCTAACACTTTTCCATACCCACACCTGAACCATAAACCTTACCATTCACTAACCCTAACCCTAGGTCTAAACCTAAACCTAAACACAACTCCAACCCTACACCTAACCCTAACATGTGCCCTATTCCTTATCCTTAAACTAACACTAACCTGTGCCCTAACACGAACCCTGACACTAACACGTTTCCATACGTTCACCTGTACTCTAATGTTACCTATTCGCTAACCCTAACACTAGCCCTAAACCTAAACCTAACTCCAACCCTATACCTTACCCTAACTCATACCCTAATCATAACCCATACACTAACACTAACTCGTGCCCTAACACCTACCCTAACCCTACACCTACACCTACCCCTAACACTAACGCTAACACTAACCCTAAACTTTACCATTTGTTAACCATAACCCTAGCCCCAAACCTAAACCTAACTACAACCCTACTCCTTACCCTAACACGTACACTAATCTTAACACGTACACTAACACTAACTCAATACCACACACGTACTTTGACAATAAGACATTTCCATATGCTCAGCTGTAACCTAAAACTTACCCATTCACTAAACTTAACCTTACCCCTAACACTAACCATAACACCATCCCTACCAATTACCCTAACCCGAACCCTAATCCTAACCTGTAAACCCACACTAACCCCTGCCCTACCACGTACCCTGACCCTAACACTTTTCCGTAACCTCACCTGTACCCTACACCTTACCGTTAGCTAACCCTAACCCTAGCCCTAAACCTAGACCAAACCCCAACCGTACACCTTACCCTAACCCCTATGCTAATCCTAAGACATACACTAAAACTGACACGTGTCCTAACACATACACTAACCGTAACACTTTTCTGTACCATCACCTGTACCATAAACCTGACATTTCGCTAACTCTAACCCTAGCCATAAAGCTAACCCTAACCCCAACCCTAAACCTTACCCAAACCGTACCCTAATCCTAACCAGTATACTAATACTAAGCCATGTCCTGACACGTACACTGACCCTAACACTTTTCCGTACCCTCACCTGTACCCTACACCTTACCCAGTCGCTAACCCTAACCCTAGCTCTAGCCCTAGCCGTAAATCTAACCACAACCCTAACCCTTACCCTAACCCGAACCCTAATCCCAACCCATACACTAACATTAACCCATGCCCTAACACGTACCCTGACCCTAACACTTTTCCATATCCTCTCCTGTACCCTAAATCTTACCGTTCGCTAACCCTAACCCTAGCCCTAAACATAACTCTCACACCAATCTCACAGCATACCATAACCTGTTCACTAAACTTAACCCGTACAAAAAAATTAACCCATGCCCTCACATATACATTGACGGTAACACGTTTCCGTATGCTCCCGTGTACCGTAAAACTCACCCGTTTGCTAACTCTAACCCTAGCCCTAACCCTAACCATAACAACAGCCCTACCCATTTCCCTAACCTGTACCCTAATCCTTACCCGTACACTAACACTAATCCATGCCCTAACACGTACCCTGACCCTAACACTTTTCTATACCCACTCCTGTACCCTAAATCTTACCATTCGCTAACCCTAACCCTATGTCTAGACCTAACCCTAACCCCAACCCTACACCTAACCCTAACACGTACCCTAATCTGAATCCGTACACTAACAGTAACCTGTGCCCTAACATGAACCCTGACCCTAACTCGTTTCCATAAGCTCACCTGTACCCTAAATGTTACCTATTTGCTAACCCTAACCCCAACCCTACACCTAAACATAACCCCAACCTTACACATTTCCCTAACCTGTACCCTAATCCTTACCCGTACACTAACACTAATCCATGCCCTAACACGTACCCTGACCCTAACACTTTTCTATACCCACTCCTGTACCCTAAATCTTACCATTCGCTAAGCCTAACCCTATGTCTAAACCTAACCCTAACCCCAACCCTACACCTAACCCTAACACATACCCTAATCCGAATCAGTACACTAAGAGTAACCTGTGCCCTAACATGAACCCTGACCCTAACTCGTTTCCATAAGCTCACCTGTACCCTAAATGTTACCTATTTGCTAACCCTAACTCCAACCCTACACCTAAACATAACTCCAACCCAACACCTTTCCCTAACCCATACCCTAATCCTAACCCGTACACTAACACTAACCCATGCCCTAACACGTACCCTGACCCTAACACTTTTCTATACCCACTCCTGTACCCTAAATCTTACCATTCGCTAACCCTAACCTATGTCTATACCTAACCCTAACCCCAACCCTACACCTAACCCTAACACGTACCCTAATCCGAATCAGTACACTAACACTAACCTGTGCCCTAACATGAACCCTGACCCTAACTCGTTTCCATAAGCTCACCTGTACCCTAAATGTTACCTATTTGCTAACCCTAACCCCAACCCTACAGCTAAACATAACCCCAACCCTACAACTTTCCCTAACCCATACCCTAATCCGAACCCATACACTAACACTAACCCGTGCCCTAACACGTACCCTGACCCTAACACTTTTCCGTATCCTCTCCAGTACCCTAAAACTTACCGTTCGCTAAACCTAGCCCTTTCCCTAAACATAACGCTAACACCAACCTTACACCATACCCTAACCCATACACTAATCTTACCCTGTACACCAAAATTAAGCAATGCCCTCACATGTACTTGGACACTAACAGGTTTCCGTACCCTCCTGGGTACCATAAACCTTACCTGTTCGCTAACACTATCCCTAGGTCTAAGCCTAACACTATCCAAAACCCTACACATAATCCTAAACCATACCCTAATCCTAATCCGTACAATAACACTAACGTGTGCCCTAACACCAAGCCTGACCCTAACTCGTTTCCATATGCTTACCTGTACCCTGAATATTACCTATTCGCTAACCCTAACCCTAACCCTAAACCAAACCCTAACCCCAATCCTACACCTTACCCTAATCCGTACTGTAATCCTAACCCGTACCCTAATACTAATCCGTGCCCTGACACATACATGGACCATAACACTTTTCTGTAACCTCACCTGTACCCTAAACCTTACATTTCGCCAACCCTAACGCTAGCCCTAAAGCAAAATCTTACTCCAACCCTACCCCTTACCCTAACACGTACACTAATCTTAACCCGTACACTAACAGTGACCCATTGCCGCAAATGTATTTTGACCCTAAAACATTTCCGTACCCTCCCCTGTAACCTAAACCTTACCCGGTTGCTAACCATAACCCTAGATCTAAATCTAACCCTAACGCCAACCCTACATCTTTCCCTAACCCATACCCTAATCCTAAACCGTACACTAACACTAACCAGTGCCCTGAAACGTACCCTGACCGTAACACTTTTCCATACCCTCACCTGCACGCTAAACCTAATCATTAGGTAACCCTAACTGTAGACTTAAACCTAACCCTAACACCAACCCTACACCCTATTCTAACCCGTAACCTATGTTTAACCCCTACACTAACACTAACCCATGCCCTCACACGTACTTTGACACTAAGATGTCTCCATACACTCACATGTACCATAAGCTTTAACCGTTCACTAAACCTATCCCTAACCCTAACGCCAACCCTAACCATTACCCTAACCCATACCCTAATCCTAACCATACATTAACACTAACACGTTTCCTAACACGTAACCTGACCCAAAAAATTTTCCGCACACTCAACTGTACCCTAAAACTTACCCGTTCACTAACCCTAAGCCTAGCCCTAAACCTAACACTAACCCCAACCCCACACCTTACCCTAAACTGTACGCTAATCCTGACACGTACACTAACACTAAGAGGTGTCCTAACACATACCATGACTCTAAATGTTTTCCGTACCCTCACCTGTACCCTAAACCTTACTGCTTCACTAACCGTAAACCTAGCCCTAAACATAACGCTAACACCAACCCTACACCATACCCTAACCCGTACACTAATCTTGACCCGTACACCAAAATTATGGAATGCCATCACCTGTACTTTGACAATAACACGTTTCTCTACACTCATGTACCATAAAAGTTACCTCTTCGCTAACTCTAACCCTAGCCCTAAACTTAACCCTAACGCCAACCCTACACATTACCCTAACCCGTACCCTAATCCTAACCCATACACTAACACTACACGTGCCCTAACAGGTACCCTGAGCGTAACAGTTTTCTGTACACTCACCTGTACCCTAAACCATACCGTTTGCTATCCTTAACCATAGACCTAAACGTAAACCTAACCCCATCCCTAAACCTTACCCTAACTCGTACCCAAATCTAACCAGTACACTAACACTAATCCGTGCCTTAACACTTACACTGACCCTAACACTTTTCCATACCCACACCTGAACCATAAACCTTACCATTCACTAACCCTAACCCTAGGTCTAAACCTAAACCTAAACACAACTCCAACCCTACACCTAACCCTAACATGTGCCCTATTCCTAATCCTTAAACTAACACTAACCTGGGCCCTAACACGAACCCTGACACTAACACGTTTCCATACGTTCACCTGTACTCTAATGTTACCTATTCGCTAACCCTAACACTAGCCCGAAACCTAAACCTAACTCCAACCCTATACCTTACCCTAACTCATACCCTAATCATAACCCATACACTAACACTAACTCGTGCCCTAACACCTACCCTAACCCTACACCTACACCTACCCCTAACACTAACGCTAACACTAACCCTAAACTTTACCATTTGTTAACCATAACCCTAGCCCCAAACCTAAACCTAACTACAACACTACTCCTTACCCTAACACGTACACTAATCTTAACACGTACACTAACACTAACTCAATACCGCACATGTACTTTGACAATAAGACATTTCTGTGTGCTCAGCTGTAACCTAAACCTTACCCGTTCACTAAACTTAACCCTACCCTTAACACTAACCATAACGCCAACCCTACCAATTACCCTAACCCGTACCCTAATCCTAACCTGTAAACCCACACTAACCCCTGCCCTAACACGTACCCTGACCCTAACACTTTTCCGTAACCTCACCTGTACCCTACACCTTACCGTTCGCTAACCCTAACCCTAGCCCTAAACCTAGACCAAACCCCAACTGTACACCTTACCCTAAACTGTATGCTAATCCTAAGCCATACACTAACACTGACACGTGTCCTAACACATACACTAACCCTAACATTTTTCTGTATCATTACCTGTACCCTAAACCTGACATTTCGATAACCCTAGCCCTAGCCATAAAGCTAACCATAAACCCAACCCTAAACCTTACCCAAACCGTACCCTAATCCTAACCAGTATACTAATACTAAGTCATGTCCTGACACGTACCCTGCCCCTAACACCATTCCGTACCGTCACCTGTACCCTAAACCTTACCCATTCGCTAACTCTAACCCTAGCCCTAATCCTAACCCCAACCCTACCCCTTACCCTAATCCGTACCCTAATCCCAACCCATACACTAACATTAACTTATGCCCGAAACCGTACCCTGACCCTAACACTTTTCCATATCCTCTCCTGTACCCTAAATCTTACCATTCGCTAACCCTAACCCTAGCCCTAAACATAACTCTCACACCAACCTCACAGCATACCCTAACCCATACACTAAACTTAACCCGTACAAAAAAACTAACCCATGCCCTCACAAGTACTTTGACAGTAACACGTTTCCGTATGCTCCCGTGTACCGTAAACCTTACCCATTCGCTAACTCTAACCCTAGCCCTAACCCAAACCATAACACCAACCCTACCCATTTCCCTAACCTGTACCCTAATCCTTACCCATACACTAACACTATTCCATGCCCTAACACGTACCCTGACCCTAGCACTTTTCCATACCCACTGCTGTACGCTAAATCATACCATTCGCTAACCCTAAACATATTTCTAAACCTAACCCTAACCCCAACCCTACACCTAGCCCTAGCACGTACCCTAATCCGAATCCGTACACTAACACTAACCTGTGCCCTAACATGAACCCTGACCCTAACTCGTTTCCATAAGCTCACTTGTACCCTAAATGTTACCTATTCGCTAACCCTAACCCCAACCCTACACCTAAACATAACCCCAACCCTACACCTTTCCCTAACCCATACCCTAATCCTAACCCGTACACTAACACTAACCCGTGCCCTAACACGTACCCTGACCCTAACACTTTTCCGTATCCTCTCCAGTACCCTAAATCTTACCGTTCGCTAAACCTAGCCCTTTACCTAAACATAACGCTAACACCAACCTTACACCATACCCTAACCCATACACTAATCGTACCCCGTACACCAAAATTAAGCAATGCCCTCACCTGTACTTTGACACTAACACGTTTCCGTACCCTCCTGTGTACCGTAAACCTTACCTGTTCGCTAACACTAACCCTAGGTCTAAGCCTAACACTATCCACAACCCTACACAAAATCCTAACATGTACCCTAATCCTAATCCGTACAATAACACTAACCTGTGCCCTAACACCAAGCCTGACCCTAACTCGTTTTCATATGTTTACCTGTACCATGAATATTACCTATTCGCTAACCCTAACCCTAAACCTAAACCTAACCCTAACCCCAATCCTACACCTTACCCTAATCCGTACTGTAGTCCTAACACGTACGCTAATACTAATCCGTGCCCTGACACATACATGGACCATAACACTTTTCTGTAACCTCACCTGTACCCTAAACCTTTCATTTCACCAACCCTAACCCTAGCTCTAAAGCTAAATCTAACTCCAACCCTACACCTTACCCTAACACGAACACTAATCTTAACCTATACACTAACACTGACCCATTGCCGCAAATGTATTTTGACCCTAAAACATTTCCGTACCCTCCCCTGTAACCTAAACCTTACCCGGTCGCTAACCATAACCCTAGATCTAAATCTAACCCTAACGCCAACCCTACATCTTACCCTAACCCATACCCTAATCCTAAACCATACACTAACACTAACCAGTGCCCTGAAACGTACCCTGACCGTAACACTTTTCCATACCCTCACCTGCACGCTAAACCTAATCATTAGGTAACCCTAACTGTAGACTTAAACCTAACCCTAACACCAACCCTACACCCTATTCTAACCCGTAACCTATGTTTAACCCCTACACTAACACTAACCCATGCCCTCACACGTACTTTGACACTAAGATGTCTCCATACACTCACATGTACCATAAGCTTTAACCGTTCACTAAACCTATCCCTAACCCTAACGCCAACCCTAACCATTACCCTAACCCATACCCTAATCCTAACCATACATTAACACTAACACGTTTCCTAACACGTAACCTGACCCAAAAAATTTTCCGCACACTCAACTGTACCCTAAAACTTACCCGTTCACTAACCCTAAGCCTAGCCCTAAACCTAACACTAACCCCAACCCCACACCTTACCCTAAACTGTACGCTAATCCTGACACGTACACTAACACTAAGAGGTGTCCTAACACATACCATGACTCTAAATGTTTTCCGTAACCTCACCTGTACCCTAAACCTTACTGCTTCACTAACCGTAAACCTAGCCCTAAACATAACGCTAACACCAACCCTACACCATACCCTAACCCGTACACTAATCTTGACCCGTACACCAAAATTATGGAATGCCATCACCTGTACTTTGACAATAACACGTTTCTCTACACTCATGTACCATAAAAGTTACCTCTTCGCTAACTCTAACCCTAGCCCTAAACTTAACCCTAACGCCAACCCTACACATTACCCTAACCCGTACCCTAATCCTAACCCATACACTAACACTACACGTGCCCTAACAGGTACCCTGAGCGTAACAGTTTTCTGTACACTCACCTGTACCCTAAACCATACCGTTTGCTATCCTTAACCATAGACCTAAACGTAAACCTAATCCCATCCCTAAACCTTACCCTAACTCGTACCCAAATCTAACCAGTACACTAACACTAATCCGTGCCTTAACACTTACCCTGACCCTAACACTTTTCCATACCCACACCTGAACACTAAATATTACCATTCACTAACCCTAACCCTAGGTCTAAACCTAACCCTAAACCCAACCCCAACCCTACACCTAACCCTAACATGTGCCCTAATCCTAATCCTTAAACTAACACTAACCTGTGCCCTAACACGAACCCTGACACTAACACGTTTCCATACGTTCACCTGTACTCTAATGTTACCTATTCGCTAACCCTAACACTAGCCCTAAACCTAAACCTAACCCCAACCCTACACCTTACCCTAACCCATACCCTAATCATAACCCATACACTAACACTAACTCGTGCCCTAACACCTACCCTAATCCTAAACCTACCACTACCCCTAACACTAACGCTAACACTAACCCTAAACTTTACCATTTGTTAACCATAACCCTAGCCCCAAACCTAAACCTAACTACAACCCTACTCCTTACCCTAACACGTACACTAATCTTAACACGTACACTAACACTAACTCAATACCACACACGTACTTTGACAATAAGACATTTCCATATGCTCAGCTGTAACCTAAACCTTACCCATTCACTAAACTTAACCTTACCCCTAACACTAACCATAACACCATCCCTACCAATTACCCTAACCCGAACCCTAATCCTAACCTGTAAACCCACACTAACCCCTGCCCTACCACGTACCCTGACCCTAACACTTTTCCGTAACCTCACCTGTACCCTACACCTTACCGTTAGCTAACCCTAACCCTAGCCCTAAACCTAGACCAAACCCCAACCGTACACCTTACCCTAACCCCTATGCTAATCCTAAGCCATACACTAAAACTGACACGTGTCCTAACACATACACTAACCGTAACACTTTTCTGTACCATCACCTGTACCATAAACCTGACATTTCGCTAACTCTAACCCTAGCCATAAAGCTAACCCTAACCCCAACCCTAAACCTTACCCAAACCGTACCCTAATCCTAACCAGTATACTAATACTAAGCCATGTCCTGACACGTACACTGACCCTAACACTTTTCCGTACCCTCACCTGTACCCTACACCTTACCCAGTCGCTAACCCTAACCCTAGCTCTAGCCCTAGCCGTAAATCTAACCACAACCCTAACCCTTACCCTAACCCGAACCCTAATCCCAACCCATACACTAACATTAACCCATGCCCTAACACGTACCCTGACCCTAACACTTTTCCGTATCCTCTCCTGTACCCTAAATCTTACCGTTCGCTAACCCTAACCCTAGCCCTAAACATAACTCTCACACCAATCTCACAGCATACCATAACCTGTTCACTAAACTTAACCCGTACAAAAAAATTAACCCATGCCCTCACATATACTTTGACGGTAACACGTTTCCGTATGCTCCCGTGTACCGTAAAACTCACCCGTTTGCTAACTCTAACCCTAGCCCTAACCCTAACCATAACAACAGCCCTACCCATTTCCCTAACCTGTACCCTAATCCTTACCCGTACACTAACACTAATCCATGCCCTAACACGTACCCTGACCCTAACACTTTTCTATACCCACTCCTGTACCCTAAATCTTACCATTCGCTAAGCCTAACCCTATGTCTAAACCTAACCCTAACCCCAACCCTACACCTAACCCTAACACGTACCCTAATCCGAATCAGTACACTAACACTAACCTGTGCCCTAACATGAACCCTGACCCTAACTCGTTTCCATAAGCTCACCTGTACCCTAAATGTTACCTATTTGCTAACCCTAACCCCAACCCTACAGCTAAACATAACCCCAACCCTACAACTTTCCCTAACCCATACCCTAATCCGAACCCATACACTAACACTAACCCGTGCCCTAACACGTACCGTGACCCTAACACTTTTCCGTATCCTCTCCAGTACCCTAAAACTTACCGTTCGCTAAACCTAGCCCTTTCCCTAAACATAACGCTAACACCAACCTTACACCATACCCTAACCCATACACTAATCTTACCCTGTACACCAAAATTAAGCAATGCCCTCACATGTACTTGGACACTAACAGGTTTCCGTACCCTCCTGGGTACCACAAACCTTACCTGTTCGCTAACACTATCCCTAGGTCTAAGCCTAACACTATCCAAAACCCTACACATAATCCTAAACCATACCCTAATCCTAATCCGTACAATAACACTAACGTGTGCCCTAACACCAAGCCTGACCCTAACTCGTTTCCATATGCTTACCTGTACCCTGAATATTACCTATTCGCTAACCCTAACCCTAACCCTAAACCAAACCCTAACCCCAATCCTACACCTTACCCTAATCCGTACTGTAATCCTAACCCGTACCCTAATACTAATCCGTGCCCTGACACATACATGGACCATAACACTTTTCTGTAACCTCACCTGTACCCTAAACCTTACATTTCGCCAACCCTAACGCTAGCCCTAAAGCAAAATCTTACTCCAACCCTACCCCTTACCCTAACACGTACACTAATCTTAACCCGTACACTAACAGTGACCCATTGCCGCAAATGTATTTTGACCCTAAAACATTTCCGTACCCTCCCCTGTAACCTAAACCTTACCCGGTTGCTAACCATAACCCTAGATCTAAATCTAACCCTAACGCCAACCCTACATCTTTCCCTAACCCATACCCTAATCCTAAACCGTACACTAACACTAACCAGTGCCCTGAAACGTACCCTGACCGTAACACTTTTCCATACCCTCACCTGCACGCTAAACCTAATCATTAGGTAACCCTAACTGTAGACTTAAACCTAACCCTAACACCAACCCTACACCCTATTCTAACCCGTAACCTATGTTTAACCCCTACACTAACACTAACCCATGCCCTCACACGTACTTTGACACTAAGATGTCTCCATACACTCACATGTACCATAAGCTTTAACCGTTCACTAAACCTATCCCTAACCCTAACGCCAACCCTAACCATTACCCTAACCCATACCCTAATCCTAACCATACATTAACACTAACACATTTCCTAACACGTAACCTGACCCAAAAAATTTTCCGCACACTCAACTGTACCCTAAAACTTACCCGTTCACGAACCCTAAGCCTAGCCCTAAACCTAACACTAACCCCAACCCCACACCTTACCCTAAACTGTACGCTAATCCTGACACGTACACTAACACTAAGAGGTGTCCTAACACATACCATGACTCTAAATGTTTTCCGTACCCTCACCTGTACCCTAAACCTTACTGCTTCACTAACCGTAAACCTAGCCCTAAACATAACGCTAACACCAACCCTACACCATACCCTAACCCGTACACTAATCTTGACCTGTACACCAAAATTAAGGAATGCCATCACCTGTACTTTGACAATTACACGTTTCTCTACACTCATGTACCATAAAAGTTACCTCTTCGCTAACTCTAACCCTAGCCCTAAACTTAACCCTAACGCCAACCCTACACATTACCCTAACCCGTACCCTAATCCTAACCCATACATTAACACTACACGTGCCCTAACAGGTACCCTGAGCGTAACAGTTTTCTGTACACTCACCTGTACCCTAAACCATACCGTTTGCTATCCTTAACCATAGACCTAAACGTAAACCTAATCCCATTCCTAAACCTTACCCTAACTCGTACCCAAATCTAACCAGTACACTAACACTAATCCGTGCCTTAACACTTACACTGACCCTAACACTTTTCCATACCCACACCTGAACCATAAACCTTACCATTCACTAACCCTAACCCTAGGTCTAAACCTAAACCTAAACACAACTCCAACCCTACACCTAACCCTAACATGTGCCCTATTCCTTATCCTTAAACTAACACTAACCTGTGCCCTAACACGAACCCTGACACTAACACGTTTCCATACGTTCACCTGTACTCTAATGTTACCTATTCGCTAACCCTAACACTAGCCCTAAACCTAAACCTAACTCCAACCCTATACCTTACCCTAACTCATACCCTAATCATAACCCATACACTAACACTAACTCGTGCCCTAACACCTACCCTAACCCTACACCTACACCTACCCCTAACACTAACGCTAACACTAACCCTAAACTTTACCATTTGTTAACCATAACCCTAGCCCCAAACCTAAACCTAACTACAACCCTACTCCTTACCCTAACACGTACACTAATCTTAACACGTACACTAACACTAACTCAATACCACACACGTACTTTGACAATAAGACATTTCCATATGCTCAGCTGTAACCTAAAACTTACCCATTCACTAAACTTAACCTTACCCCTAACACTAACCATAACACCATCCCTACCAATTACCCTAACCCGAACCCTAATCCTAACCTGTAAACCCACACTAACCCCTGCCCTACCACGTACCCTGACCCTAACACTTTTCCGTAACCTCACCTGTACCCTACACCTTACCGTTAGCTAACCCTAACCCTAGCCCTAAACCTAGACCAAACCCCAACCGTACACCTTACCCTAACCCCTATGCTAATCCTAAGCCATACACTAAAACTGACACGTGTCCTAACACATACACTAACCGTAACAGTTTTCTGTACCATCACCTGTACCATAAACCTGACATTTCGCTAACTCTAACCCTAGCCATAAAGCTAACCCTAACCCCAACCCTAAACCTTACCCAAACCGTACCCTAATCCTAACCAGTATACTAATACTAAGCCATGTCCTGACACGTACACTGACCCTAACACTTTTTCGTACCCTCACCTGTACCCTACACCTTACCCAGTCGCTAACCCTAACCCTAGCTCTAGCCCTAGCCGTAAATCTAACCACAACCCTAACCCTTACCCTAACCCGAACCCTAATCCCAACCCATACACTAACATTAACCCATGCCCTAACACGTACCCTGACCCTAACACTTTTCCGTATCCTCTCCTGTACCCTAAATCTTACCGTTCGCTAACCCTAACCCTAGCCCTAAACATAACTCTCACACCAATCTCACAGCATACCATAACCTGTTCACTAAACTTAACCCGTACAAAAAAATTAACCCATGCCCTCACATATACTTTGACAGTAACACGTTTCCGTATGCTCCCGTGTACCGTAAAACTCACCCGTTTGCTAACTCTAACCCTAGCCCTAACCCTAACCATAACAACAGCCCTACCCATTTCCCTAACCTGTACCCTAATCCTTACCCGTACACTAACACTAATCCATGCCCTAACACGTACCCTGACCCTAACACTTTTCTATACCCACTCCTGTACCCTAAATCTTACCATTCGCTAACCCTAACCCTATGTCTAGACCTAACCCTAACCCCAACCCTACACCTAACCCTAACACGTACCCTAATCCGAATCCGTACACTAACAGTAACCTGTGCCCTAACATGAACCCTGACCCTAACTCGTTTCCATAAGCTCACCTGTACCCTAAATGTTACCTATTTGCTAACCCTAACCCCAACCCTACAGCTAAACATAACCCCAACCTTACACATTTCCCTAACCTGTACCCTAATCCTTACCCGTACACTAACACTAATCCATGCCCTAACACGTACCCTGACCCTAACACTTTTCTATACCCACTCCTGTACCCTAAATCTTACCATTCGCTAAGCCTAACCCTATGTCTAAACCTAACCCTAACCCCAACCCTACACCTAACCCTAACACGTACCCTAATCCGAATCAGTACACTAACACTAACCTGTGCCCTAACATGAACCCTGACCCTAACTCGTTTCCATAAGCTCACCTGTACCCTAAATGTTACCTATTTGCTAACCCTAACCCCAACCCTACAGCTAAACATAACCCCAACCCTACAACTTTCCCTAACCCATACCCTAATCCGAACCCATACACTAACACTAACCCGTGCCCTAACACGTACCCTGACCCTAACACTTTTCCGTATCCTCTCCAGTACCCTAAAACTTACCGTTCGCTAAACCTAGCCCTTTCCCTAAACATAACGCTAACACCAACCTTACACCATACCCTAACCCATACACTAATCTTACCCTGTACACCAAAATTAAGCAATGCCCTCACATGTACTTGGACACTAACAGGTTTCTGTACCCTCCTGGGTACCACAAACCTTACCTGTTCGCTAACACTATCCCTAGGTCTAAGCCTAACACTATCCAAAACCCTACACATAATCCTAAACCATACCCTAATCCTAATCCGTACAATAACACTAACGTGTGCCCTAACACCAAGCCTGACCCTAACTCGTTTCCATATGCTTACCTGTACCCTGAATATTACCTATTCGCTAACCCTAACCCTAACCCTAAACCAAACCCTAACCCCAATCCTACACCTTACCCTAATCCGTACTGTAATCCTAACCCGTACCCTAATACTAATCCGTGCCCTGACACATACATGGACCATAACACTTTTCTGTAACCTCACCTGTACCCTAAACCTTACATTTCGCCAACCCTAACGCTAGCTCTAAAGCAAAATCTTACTCCAACCCTACCCCTTACCCTAACACGTACACTAATCTTAACCCGTACACTAACAGTGACCCATTGCCGCAAATGTATTTTGACCCTAAAACATTTCCGTACCCTCCCCTGTAACCTAAACCTTACCCGGTTGCTAACCATAACCCTAGATCTAAATCTAACCCTAACGCCAACCCTACATCTTTCCCTAACCCATACCCTAATCCTAAACCGTACACTAACACTAACCAGTGCCCTGAAACGTACCCTGACCGTAACACTTTTCCATACCCTCACCTGCACGCTAAACCTAATCATTAGGTAACCCTAACTGTAGACTTAAACCTAACCCTAACACCAACCCTACACCCTATTCTAACCCGTAACCTATGTTTAACCCCTACACTAACACTAACCCATGCCCTCACACGTACTTTGACACTAAGATGTCTCCATACACTCACATGTACCATAAGCTTTAACCGTTCACTAAACCTATCCCTAACCCTAACGCCAACCCTAACCATTACCCTAACCCATACCCTAATCCTAACCATACATTAACACTAACACGTTTCCTAACACGTAACCTGACCCAAAAAATTTTCCGCACACTCAACTGTACCCTAAAACTTACCCGTTCACTAACCCTAAGCCTAGCCCTAAACCTAACACTAACCCCAACCCCACACCTTACCCTAAACTGTACGCTAATCCTGACACGTACACTAACAATAAGAGGTGTCCTAACACATACCATGACTCTAAATGTTTTCCGTACCCTCACCTGTACCCTAAACCTTACTGCTTCACTAACCGTAAACCTAGCCCTAAACATAACGCTAACACCAACCCTACACCATACCCTAACCCGTACACTAATCTTGACCTGTACACCAAAATTATGGAATGCCATCACCTGTACTTTGACAATAACACGTTTCTCTACACTCATGTACCATAAAAGTTACCTCTTCGCTAACTCTAACCCTAGCCCTAAACTTAACCCTAACGCCAACCCTACACATTACCCTAACCCGTACCCTAATCCTAACCCATACATTAACACTACACGTGCCCTAACAGGTACCCTGAGCGTAACAGTTTTCTGTACACTCACCTGTACCCTAAACCATACCGTTTGCTATCCTTAACCATAGACCTAAACGTAAACCTAATCCCATCCCTAAACCTTACCCTAACTCGTACCCAAATCTAACCAGTACACTAACACTAATCCGTGCCTTAACACTTACACTGACCCTAACACTTTTCCATACCCACACCTGAACCATAAACCTTACCATTCACTAACCCTAACCCTAGGTCTAACCTAAACCTAAACACAACTCCAACCCTACACCTAACCCTAACATGTGCCCTATTCCTTATCCTTAAACTAACACTAACCTGTGCCCTAACACGAACCCTGACACTAACACGTTTCCATACGTTCACCTGTACTCTAATGTTACCTATTCGCTAACCCTAACACTAGCCCGAAACCTAAACCTAACTCCAACCCTATACCTTACCCTAACTCATACCCTAATCATAACCCATACACTAACACTAACTCGTGCCCTAACACCTACCCTAACCCTACACCTACACCTACCCCTAACACTAACGCTAACACTAACCCTAAACTTTACCATTTGTTAACCATAACCCTAGCCCCAAACCTAAACCTAACTACAACACTACTCCTTACCCTAACACGTACACTAATCTTAACACGTACACTAACACTAACTCAATACCGCACATGTACTTTGACAATAAGACATTTCCGTGTGCTCAGCTGTAACCTAAACCTTACCCGTTCACTAAACTTAACCCTACCCTTAACACTAACCATAACGCCAACCCTACCAATTACCCTAACCCGTACCCTAATCCTAACCTGTAAACCCACACTAACCCCTGCCCTAACACGTACCCTGACCCTAACACTTTTCCGTAACCTCACCTGTACCCTACACCTTACCGTTCGCTAACCCTAACCCTAGCCCTAAACCTAGACCAAACCCCAACTGTACACCTTACCCTAAACTGTATGCTAATTCTAAGCCATACACTAACACTGACACGTGTCCTAACACATACACTAACCCTAACATTTTTCTGTATCATTACCTGTACCCTAAACCTGACATTTCGCTAACCCTAGCCCTAGCCATAAAGCTAACCATAAACCCAACCCTAAACCTTACCCAAATCGTACCCTAATCCTAACCAGTATACTAATACTAAGTCATGTCCTGACACGTACCCTGCCCCTAACACCATTCCTTACCGTCACCTGTACCCTAAACCTTACCCATTCGCTAACTCTAACCCTAGCCCTAATCCTAACCCCAACCCTACCCCTTACCCTAATCCGTACCCTAATCCCAACCCATACACTAACATTAACTTATGCCCGAAACCGTACCCTGACCCTAACACTTTTCCATATCCTCTCCTGTACCCTAAATCTTACCGTTCGCTAACCCTAACCCTAGCCCTAAACATAACTCTCACACCAACCTCACAGCATACCCTAACCCATACACTAAACTTAACCCGTACAAAAAAACTAACCCATGCCCTCACATGTACTTTGACAGTAACACGTTTCCGTATGCTCCCGTGTACCGTAAACCTTACCCATTCGCTAACTCTAACCCTAGCCCTAACCCAAACCATAACACCAACCCTACCCATTTCCCTAACCTGTACCCTAATCCTTACCCATACACTAACACTAATCCATGCCCTAACACGTACCCTGACCCTAACACTTTTCCATACCCACTGCTGTACGCTAAATCATACCATTCGCTAACCCTAAACATATTTCTAAACCTAACCCTAACCCCAACCCTAAACTTAGCCCTAGCACGTACCCTAATCCGAATCCGTACACTAACACTAACCTGTGCCCTAACATGAACCCTGACCCTAACTCGTTTCCATAAGCTCACTTGTACCCTAAATGTTACCTATTCGCTAACCCTAACCCCAACCCTACACCTAAACATAACCCCAACCCTACACCTTTCCCTAACCCATACCCTAATCCTAACCCGTACACTAACACTAACCCGTGCCCTAACACGTACCCTGACCCTAACACTTTTCCGTATCCTCTCCAGTACCCTAAATCTTACCGTTCGCTAAACCTAGCCCTTTACCTAAACATAACGCTAACACCAACCTTACACCATACCCTAACCCATACACTAATCGTACCCCGTACACCAAAATTAAGCAATGCCCTCACCTGTACTTTGACACTAACACGTTTCCGTACCCTCCTGTGTACCATAAACCTTACCTGTTCGCTAACACTAACCCTAGGTCTAAGCCTAACACTATCCACAACCCTACACAAAATCCTAACCTGTACCCTAATCCTAATCCGTACAATAACACTAACCTGTGCCCTAACACCAAGCCTGACCCTAACTCGTTTTCATATGTTTACCTGTACCATGAATATTACCTATTCGCTAACCCTAACCCTAACCCTAAACCTAACCCTAACCCCAATCCTACACCTTACCCTAATCCGTACTGTAGTCCTAACACGTACGCTAATACTAATCCGTGCCCTGACACATACATGGACCATAACACTTTTCTGTAACCTCACCTGTACCCTAAACCTTTCATTTCGCCAACCCTAACCCTAGCTCTAAAGCTAAATCTAACTCCAACCCTACACCTTACCCTAACACGAACACTAATCTTAACCTATACACTAACACTGACCCATTGCCGCAAATGTATTTTGACCCTAAAACATTTCCGTACCCTCCCCTGTAACCTAAACCTTACCCGGTCGCTAACCATAACCCTAGATCTAAATCTAACCCTAACGCCAACCCTACATCTTACCCTAACCCATACCCTAATCCTAAACCATACACTAACACTAACCAGTGCCCTGAAACGTACCCTGACCGTAACACTTTTCCATACCCTCACCTGCACGCTAAACCTAATCATTAGGTAACCCTAACTGTAGACTTAAACCTAACCCTAACACCAACCCTACACCCTATTCTAACCCGTAACCTATGTTTAACCCCTACACTAACACTAACCCATGCCCTCACACGTACTTTGACACTAAGATGTCTCCATACACTCACATGTACCATAAGCTTTAACCGTTCACTAAACCTATCCCTAACCCTAACGCCAACCCTAACCATTACCCTAACCCATACCCTAATCCTAACCATACATTAACACTAACACGTTTCCTAACACGTAACCTGACCCAAAAAATTTTCCGCACACTCAACTGTACCCTAAAACTTACCCGTTCACTAACCCTAAGCCTAGCCCTAAACCTAACACTAACCCCAACCCCACACCTTACCCTAAACTGTACGCTAATCCTGACACGTACACTAACACTAAGAGGTGTCCTAACACATACCATTACTCTAAATGTTTTCCGTACCCTCACCTGTACCCTAAACCTTACTGCTTCACTAACCGTAAACCTAGCCCTAAACATAACGCTAACACCAACCCTACACCATACCCTAACCCGTACACTAATCTTGACCCGTACACCAAAATTATGGAATGCCATCACCTGTACTTTGACAATAACACGTTTCTCTACACTCATGTACCATAAAAGTTACCTCTTCGCTAACTCTAACCCTAGCCCTAAACTTAACCCTAACGCCAACCCTACACATTACCCTAACCCGTACCCTAATCCTAACCCATACACTAACACTACACGTGCCCTAACAGGTACCCTGAGCGTAACAGTTTTCTGTACACTCACCTGTACCCTAAACCATACCGTTTGCTATCCTTAACCATAGACCTAAACGTAAACCTAACCCCATCCCTAAACCTTACCCTAACTCGTACCCAAATCTAACCAGTACACTAACACTAATCCGTGCCTTAACACTTACCCTGACCCTAACACTTTTCCATACCCACACCTGAACACTAAACATTACCATTCACTAACCCTAACCCTAGGTCTAAACCTAACCCTAAACCCAACCCCAACCCTACACCTAACCCTAACATGTGCCCTAATCCTAATCCTTAAACTAACACTAACCTGTGCCCTAACACGAACCCTGACACTAACACGTTTACATACGTTCACCTGTACTCTAATGTTACCTATTCGCTAACCCTAACACTAGCCCTAAACCTAAACCTAACCCCAACCCTACACCTTACCCTAACCCATACCCTAATCATAACCCATACACTAACACTAACTCGTGCCCTAACACCTACCCTAATCCTAAACCTACCACTACCCCTAAAACTAACGCTAACACTAACCCTAAACTTTACCATTTGTTAACCATAACCCTAGCCCCAAACCTAAACCTAACTACAACCCTACTCCTTACCCTAACACGTACACTAATCTTAACACGTACACTAACACTAACTCAATACCACACACGTACTTTGACAATAAGACATTTCCATATGCTCAGCTGTAACCTAAACCTTACCCATTCACTAAACTTAACCTTACCCCTAACACTAACCATAACGCCATCCCTACCAATTACCCTAACCCGAACCCTAATCCTAACCTGTAAACCCACACTAACCCCTGCCCTACCACGTACCCTGACCCTAACACTTTTCCGTAACCTCACCTGTACCCTACACCTTACCGTTAGCTAACCCTAACCCTAGCCCTAAACCTAGACCAAACCCCAACCGTACACCTTACCCTAACCCCTATGCTAATCCTAAGACATACACTAAAACTGACATGTGTCCTAACACATACACTAACCGTAACACTTTTCTGTACCATCACCTGTACCATAAACCTGACATTTCGCTAACTCTAACCCTAGCCATAAAGCTAACCCTAACCCCAACCCTAAACCTTACCCAAACCGTACTCTAATCCTAACCAGTATACTAATACTAAGCCATGTCCTGACACGTACACTCACCCTAACACTTTTCCGTACCCTCACCTGTACCCTACACCTTACCCAGTCGCTAACCCTAACCCTACCTCTAGCCCTAGCCGTAAATCTAACCACAACCCTAACCCTTACCCTAACCCGAACCCTAATCCCAACCCATACACTAACATTAACCCATGCCCTAACACGTACCCTGACCCTAACACTTTTCCGTATCCTCTCCTGTACCCTAAATCTTACCGTTCGCTAACCCTAACCCTAGCCCTAAACATAACTCTCACACCAATCTCACAGCATACCATAACCTGTTCACTAAACTTAACCCGTACAAAAAAATTAACCCATGCCCTCAAATATACTTTGACGGTAACACGTTTCCGTATGCTCCCGTGTACCGTAAAACTCACCCGTTTGCTAACTCTAACCCTAGCCCTAACCCTAACCATAACAACAGCCCTACCCATTTCCCTAACCTGTAACCTAATCCTTACCCGTACACTAACACTAATCCATGCCCTAACACGTACCCTGACCCTAACACTTTTCTATACCCACTCCTGTACCCTAAATCTTACCATTCGCTAACCCTAACCCTATGTCTAGACCTAACCCTAACCCCAACCCTACACCTAACCCTAACACGTACCCTAATCCGAATCCGTACACTAACAGTAACCTGTGCCCTAACATGAACCCTGACCCTAACTCGTTTCCATAAGCTCACCTGTACCCTAAATGTTACCTATTTGCTAACCCTAACCCCAACCCTACACCTAAACATAACCCCAACCTTACCCATTTCCCTAACCTGTACCCTAATCATTACCCGTACACTAACACTAATCCATGCCCTAACACATACCCTGACCCTAACACTTTTCTATACCCACACCTGTACCCTAAATCTTACCATTCGCTAAGCCTAACCCTATGTCTAAACCTAACCCTAACCCCAACCCTACACCTAACCCTAACACGTACCCTAATCCGAATCAGTACACTAAGAGTAACCTGTGCCCTAACATGAACCCTGACCCTAACTCGTTTCCATAAGCTCACCTGTACCCTAAATGTTACCTATTTCCTAACCCTAACCCCAACCCTACAGCTAAACATAACCCCAACCCTACAACTTTCCCTAACCCATACCCTAATCCGAACCCATACACTAACACTAACCCGTGCCCTAACACGTACCCTGACCCTAACACTTTTCCGTATCCTCTCCAGTACCCTAAAACTTACCGTTCGCTAAACCTAGCCCTTTCCCTAAACATAACGCTAACACCAACCTTACACCATACCCTAACCCATACACTAATCTTACCCTGTACACCAAAATTAAGCAATGCCCTCACATGTACTTGGACACTAACAGGTTTCCGTACCCTCCTGGGTACCATAAACCTTACCTGTTCGCTAACACTATCCCTAGGTCTAAGCCTAACACTATCCACAACCCTACACATAATCCTAAACCATACCCTAATCCTAATCCGTACAATAACACTAACGTGTGCCCTAACACCAAGCCTGACCCTAACTCGTTTCCATATGCTTACCTGTACCCTGAATATTACCTATTCGCTAACCCTAACCCTAACCCTAAACCAAACCCTAACCCCAATCCTACACCTTACCCTAATCCGTACTGTAATCCTAACCCGTACCCTAATACTAATCCGTGCCCTGACACATACATGGACCATAACACTTTTCTGTAACCTCACCTGTACCCTAAACCTTACATTTCGCCAACACTAACCCTAGCTCTAAAGCTAAATCAAACTCCAACCCTACACCTTACCCTAACACGAACACTAATCTTAACCTATACACTAACACTGACCCATTGCCGCAAATGTATTTTGACCCTAAAACATTTCCGTACCCTCCCCTGTAACCTAAACCTTACCCGGTCGCTAACCATAACCCTAGATCTAAATCTAACCCTAACGCCAACCCTACATCTTACCCTAACCCATACCCTAATCCTAAACCATACACTAACACTAACCAGTGCCCTGAAACGTACCCTGACCGTAACACTTTTCCATACCCTCACCTGCACGCTAAACCTAATCATTAGGTAACCCTAACTGTAGACTTAAACCTAACCCTAACACCAACCCTACACCCTATTCTAACCCGTAACCTATGTTTAACCCCTACACTAACACTAACCCATGCCCTCACACGTACTTTGACACTAAGATGTCTCCATACACTCACATGTACCATAAGCTTTAACCGTTCACTAAACCTATCCCTAACCCTAACGCCAACCCTAACCATTACCCTAACCCATACCCTAATCCTAACCATACATTAACACTAACACGTTTCCTAACACGTAACCTGACCCAAAAAATTTTCCGCACACTCAACTGTACCCTAAAACTTACCCGTTCACTAACCCTAAGCCTAGCCCTAAACCTAACACTAACCCCAACCCCACACCTTACCCTAAACTGTACGCTAATCCTGACACGTACACTAACACTAAGAGGTGTCCTAACACATACCATGACTCTAAATGTTTTCCGTAACCTCACCTGTACCCTAAACCTTACTGCTTCACTAACCGTAAACCTAGCCCTAAACATAACGCTAACACCAACCCTACACCATACCCTAACCCGTACACTAATCTTGACCCGTACACCAAAATTATGGAATGCCATCACCTGTACTTTGACAATAACACGTTTCTCTACACTCATGTACCATAAAAGTTACCTCTTCGCTAACTCTAACCCTAGCCCTAAACTTAACCCTAACGCCAACCCTACACATTACCCTAACCCGTACCCTAATCCTAACCCATACACTAACACTACACGTGCCCTAACAGGTACCCTGAGCGTAACAGTTTTCTGTACACTCACCTGTACCCTAAACCATACCGTTTGCTATCCTTAACCATAGACCTAAACGTAAACCTAACCCCATCCCTAAACCTTACCCTAACTCGTACCCAAATCTAACCAGTACACTAACACTAATCCGTGCCTTAACACTTACCCTGACCCTAACACTTTTCCATACCCACACCTGAACACTAAACATTACCATTCACTAACCCTAACCCTAGGTCTAAACCTAACCCTAAACCCAACCCCAACCCTACACCTAACCCTAACATGTGCCCTAATCCTAATCCTTAAACTAACACTAACCTGTGCCCTAACACGAACCCTGACACTAACACGTTTCCATACGTTCACCTGTACTCTAATGTTACCTATTCGCTAACCCTAACACTAGCCCTAAACCTAAACCTAACCCCAACCCTACACCTTACCCTAACCCATACCCTAATCATAACCCATACACTAACACTAACTCGTGCCCTAACACCTACCCTAATCCTAAACCTACCACTACCCCTAACACTAACGCTAACACTAACCCTAAACTTTACCATTTGTTAACCATAACCCTAGCCCCAAACCTAAACCTAATTACATCCCTACTCCTTACCCTAACACGTACACTAATCTTAACACGTACACTAACACTAACTCAATACCACACACGTACTTTGACAATAAGACATTTCCATATGCTCAGCTGTAACCTAAACCTTACCCGTTCACTAAACTTAACTTTACCCCTAACACTAACCATAACGCCATCCCTAACAATTACCCTAACCCGAACCCTAATCCTAACCTGTAAACCCACACTAACCCCTGCCCTACCACGTACCCTGACCCTAACACTTTTCCGTAACCTCACCTGTACCCTACACCTTACCGTTAGCTAACCCTAACCCTAGCCCTAAACCTAGACCAAACCCCAACCGTACACCTTACCCTAACCCCTATGCTAATCCTAAGACATACACTAAAACTGACATGTGTCCTAACACATACACTAACCGTAACACTTTTCTGTACCATCACCTGTACCATAAACCTGACATTTCGCTAACTCTAACCCTAGCCATAAAGCTAACCCTAACCCCAACCCTAAACCTTACCCAAACCGTACCCTAATCCTAACCAGTATACTAATACTAAGCCATGTCCTGACACGTACACTGACCCTAACACTTTTCCGTACCCTCACCTGTACCCTACACCTTACCCAGTCACTAACCCTAACCCTACCTCTAGCCCTAGCCGTAAATCTAACCACAACCCTAACCCTTACCCTAACCCGAACCCTAATCCCAACCCATACACTAACATTAACCCATGCCCTAACACGTACCCTGACCCTAACACTTTTCCGTATCCTCTCCTGTACCCCAAATCTTACCGTTCGCTAACCCTTACCCTAGCCCTAAACATAACTCTCACACCAATCTCACAGCATACCATAACCTGTTCACTAAACTTAACCCGTACAAAAAAATTAACCCATGCCCTCACATATACTTTGACGGTAACAGGTTTCCGTATGCTCCCGTGTACCGTAAAACTCACCCGTTTGCTAACTCTAACCCTAGCCCTAACCCTAACCATAACAACAGCCCTACCCATTTCCCTAACCTGTACCCTAATCCTTACCCGTACACTAACACTAATCCATGCCCTAACACGTACCCTGACCCTAACACTTTTCTATACCCACTCCTGTACCCTAAATCTTACCATTCGCTAACCCTAACCCTATGTCTAGACCTAACCCTAACCCCAACCCTACACCTAACCCTAACACGTACCCTAATCCGAATCCGTACACTAACAGTAACCTGTGCCCTAACATGAACCCTGACCCTAACTCGTTTCCATAAGCTCACCTGTACCCTAAATGTTACCTATTTGCTAACCCTAACCCCAACCCTACAGCTAAACATAACCCCAACCCTACAACTTTCCCTAACCCATACCCTAATCCGAACCCATACACTAACACTAACCCGTGCCCTAACACGTACCCTGACCCTAACACTTTTCCGTATCCTCTCCAGTACCCTAAAACTTACCGTTCGCTAAACCTAGCCCTTTCCCTAAACATAACGCTAACACCAACCTTACACCATAACCTAACCCATACACTAATCTTACCCTGTACACCAAAATTAAGCAATGCCCTCACATGTACTTGGACACTAACAGGTTTCCGTACCCTCCTGGGTACCATGAACCTTACCTGTTCGCTAACACTATCCCTAGGTCTAAGCCTAACACTATCCAAAACCCTACACATAATCCTAAACCATACCCTAATCCTAATCCGTACAATAACACTAACGTGTGCCCTAACAAAAAGCCTGACCCTAACTCGTTTCCATATGCTTACCTGTACCCTGAATATTACCTATTCGCTAACCCTAACCCTAACCCTAAACCAAACCCTAACCCCAATCCTACACCTTACCCTAATCCGTACTGTAATCCTAACCCGTACCCTAATACTAATCCGTGCCCTGACACATACATGGACCATAACACTTTTCTGTAACCTCACCTGTACCCTAAACCTTACATTTCGCCAACCCTAACGCTAGCCCTAAAGCAAAATCTTACTCCAACCCTACCCCTTACCCTAACACGTACACTAATCTTAACCCGTACACTAACAGTGACCCATTGCCGCAAATGTATTTTGACCCTAAAACATTTCCGTACCCTCCCCTGTAACCTAAACCTTACCCGGTTGCTAACAATAACCCTAGATCTAAATCTAACCCTAACGCCAACCCTACATCTTTCCCTAACCCATACCCTAGTCCTAAACCGTACACTAACACTAACCAGTGCCCTGAAACGTACCCTGACCGTAACACTTTTCCATACCCTCACCTGCACGCTAAACCTAATCATTAGGTAACCCTAACTGTAGACTTAAACCTAACCCTAACACCAACCCTACACCCTATTCTAACCCGTAACCTATGTTTAACCCCTACACTAACACTAACCCATGCCCTCACACGTACTTTGACACTAAGATGTCTCCATACACTCACATGTACCATAAGCTTTAACCGTTCACTAAACCTATCCCTAACCCTAACGCCAACCCTAACCATTACCCTAACCCATACCCTAATCCTAACCATACATTAACACTAACACGTTTCCTAACACGTAACCTGACCCAAAAAATTTTCCGCACACTCAACTGTACCCTAAAACTTACCCGTTCACTAACCCTAAGCCTAGCCCTAAACCTAACACTAACCCCAACCCCACACCTTACCCTAAACTGTACGCTAATCCTGACACGTACACTAACACTAAGAGGTGTCCTAACACATACCATGACTCTAAATGTTTTCCGTACCCTCACCTGTACCCTAAACCTTACTGCTTCACTAACCGTAAACCTAGCCCTAAACATAACGCTAACACCAACCCTACACCATACCCTAACCCGTACACTAATCTTGACCCGTACACCAAAATTATGGAATGCCATCACCTGTACTTTGACAATAACACGTTTCTCTACACTCATGTACCATAAAATTTACCTCTTCGCTAACTCTAACCCTAGCCCTAAACTTAACCCTAACGCCAACCCTACACATTACCCTAACCCGTACCCTAATCCTAACCCATACACTAACACTACACGTGCCCTAACAGGTACCCTGAGCGTAACAGTTTTCTGTACACTCACCTGTACCCTAAACCATACCGTTTGCTATCCTTAACCATAGACTTAAACGTAAACCTAAGCCCATCCCTAAACCTTACCCTAACTCGTACCCAAATCTAACCAGTACACTAACACTAATCCGTGCCTTAACACTTACACTGACCCTAACACTTTTCCATACCCACACCTGAACCATAAACCTTACCATTCACTAACCCTAACCCTAGGTCTAAACCTAAACCTAAACACAACTCCAACCCTACACCTAACCCTAACATGTGCCCTATTCCTAATCCTTAAACTAACACTAACCTGTGCCCTAACACGAACCCTGACACTAACACGTTTCCATACGTTCACCTGTACTCTAATGTTACCTATTCGCTAACCCTAACACTAGCCCGAAACCTAAACCTAACTCCAACCCTATACCTTACCCTAACTCATACCCTAATCATAACCCATACACTAACACTAACTCGTGCCCTAACACCTACCCTAACCCTACACCTACACCTACCCCTAACACTAACGCTAACACTAACCCTAAACTTTACCATTTGTTAACCATAACCCTAGCCCCAAACCTAAACCTAACTACAACACTACTCCTTACCCTAACACGTACACTAATCTTAACACGTACACTAACACTAACTCAATACCGCACATGTACTTTGACAATAAGACATTTCCGTGTGCTCAGCTGTAACCTAAACCTTACCCATTCACTAAACTTAACCCTACCCTTAACACTAACCATAACGCCAACCCTACCAATTACCCTAACCCGTACCCTAATCCTAACCTGTAAACCCACACTAACCCCTGCCCTAACACGTACCCTGACCCTAACACTTTTCCGTAACCTCACCTGTACCCTACACCTTACCATTCGCTAACCCTAACCCTAGCCCTAAACCTAGACCAAACCCCAACTGTACACCTTACCCTAAACTGTATGCTAATCCTAAGCCATACACTAACACTGACACGTGTCCTAACACATACACTAACCCTAACATTTTTCTGTATCATTACCTGTACCCTAAACCTGACATTTCGCTAACCCTAGCCCTAGCCATAAAGCTAACCATAAACCCAACCCTAAACCTTACCCAAACCGTACCCTAATCCTAACCAGTATACTAATACTAAGTCATGTCCTGACACGTACCCTGCCCCTAACACCATTCCGTACCGTCACCTGTACCCTAAACCTTACCCATTCGCTAACTCTAACCCTAGCCCTAATCCTAACCCCAACCCTACCCCTTACCCTAATCCGTACCCTAATCCCAACCCATACACTAACATTAACTTATGCCCGAAATCGTACCCTGACCCTAACACTTTTCCATATCCTCTCCTGTACCCTAAATCTTACCGTTCGCTAACCCTAACCCTAGCCCTAAACATAACTCTCACACCAACCTCACAGCATACCCTAACCCATACACTAAACTTAACCCGTACAAAAAAACTAACCCATGCCCTCACATGTACTTTGACAGTAACACGTTTCCGTATGCTCCCGTGTACCGTAAACCTTACCCATTCGCTAACTCTAACCCTAGCCCTAACCCAAACCATAACACCAACCCTACCCATTTCCCTAACCTGTACCCTAATCCTTACCCATACACTAACACTAATCCATGCCCTAACACGTACCCTGACCCTAACACTTTTCCATACCCACTGCTGTACGCTAAATCATACCATTCGCTAACCCTAAACATATTTCTAAACCTAACCCTAACCCCAACCCTACACCTAGCCCTAGCACGTACCCTAATCCGAATCCGTACACTAACACTAACCTGTGCCCTAACATGAACCCTGACCCTAACTCGTTTCCATAAGCTCACTTGTACCCTAAATGTTACCTATTCGCTAACCCTAACCCCAACCCTACACCTAAACATAACCCCAACCCTACACCTTTCCCTAACCCATACCCTAATCCTAACCCGTACACTAACACTAACCCGTGCCCTAACACGTACCCTGACCCTAACACTTTTCCGTATCCTCTCCAGTACCCTAAATCTTACCGTTCGCTAAACCTAGCCCTTTACCTAAACATAACGCTAACACCAACCTTACACCATACCCTAACCCATACACTAATCGTACCCCGTACACCAAAATTAAGCAATGCCCTCACCTGTACTTTGACACTAACACGTTTCCGTACCCTCCTGTGTACCGTAAACCTTACCTGTTCGCTAACACTAACCCTAGGTCTAAGCCTAACACTATCCACAACCCTACACAAAATCCTAACCTGTACCCTAATCCTAATCCGTACAATAACACTAACCTGTGCCCTAACACCAAGCCTGACCCTAACTCGTTTTCATATGTTTACCTGTACCATGAATATTACCTATTCGCTAACCCTAACCCTAACCCTAAACCTAACCCTAACCCCAATCCTACACCTTACCCTAATCCGTACTGTAGTCCTAACACGTACGCTAATACTAATCCGTGCCCTGACACATACATGGACCATAACACTTTTCTGTAACCTCACCTGTACCCTAAACCTTTCATTTCGCCAACCCTAACCCTAGCTCTAAAGCTAAATCTAACTCCAACCCTACACCTTACCCTAACACGAACACTAATCTTAACCTATACACTAACACTGACCCATTGCCGCAAATGTATTTTGACCCTAAAACATTTCCGTACCCTCCCCTGTAACCTAAACCTTACCCGGTCGCTAACCATAACCCTAGATCTAAATCTAACCCTAACGCCAACCCTACATCTTACCCTAACCGATACCCTAATCCTAAACCGTACACTAACACTAACCAGTGCCCTGAAACGTACCCTGACCGTAACACTTTTCCATACCCTCACCTGCACGCTAAACCTAATCATTAGGTAACCCTAACTGTAGACTTAAACCTAACCCTAACACCAACCCTACACCCTATTCTAACCCTTACACTATATTTAACCCCTACACTAACACTAACCCATGCCCTCACACGTACTTTGACACTAAAATGTCTCCATACACTCACATGTACCATAAGCTTTAACCGTTCACTTAACCTATCCCTAACCCTAACGCCAACCCTAACCATTACCCTAACCCATACCCTAATCCTAACCATACATTAACACTAACACGTTTCCTAACACGTAACCTGACCCAAACACTTTTCCGTACACTCAACTGTACCCTAAAACTTACCCGTTCACTAACCCTAAGCCTAGCCCTAAACCTAACACTAACCCCAACCACACACCTTACCCTAAACTGTACGCTAATCCTGACACGTACACTAACACTAAGAGGTGTCCTAACACATACCCTGACTCTAAATGTTTTCCGTACCCTCACCTGTACCCTAAACCTTACTGCTTCACTAACTGTAAACCTAGCCCTAAACATAACGCTAACACCAACCCTACACCATACCCTAACCCGTACACTAATCTTGACCCGTACACCAAAATTATGGAATGCCATCACCTGTACTTTGACAATAACACGTTTCTCTACACTCATGTACCACAAAAGTTACCTCTTCGCTAACTCTAACCCTAGCCCTAAACTTAACCCTAACGCCAACCCTACACATTACCCTAACCCGTACCCTAATCCTAACCCATACACTAACACTACACGTGCCCTAACAGGTACCCTGACCGTAACAGTTTTCCGTACACTCACCTGTACCCTAAACCATACCGTTTGCTATCCTTAACCTTAGACCTAAACGTAAACCTAAGCCCATCCCTAAACCTTACCCTAACTCGTACCCAAATCTAACCAGTACACTAACACTAATCCGTGCCTTAACACTTACACTGACCCTAACACTTTTCCATACCCACACCTGAACCATAAACCTTACCATTCACTAACCCTAACCCAGGGTCTAAACCTAAACCTAAACACAACTCCAACCCTACACCTAACCCTAACATGTGCCCTATTCCTAATCCTTAAACTAACACTAACCTGTGCCCTAACACGAACCCTGACACTAACACGTTTCCATACGTTCACCTGTACTCTAATGTTACCTATTCGCTAACCCTAACACTAGCCCTAAACCTAAACCTAACTCCAACCCTATACCTTACCCTAACTCATACCCTAATCATAACCCATACACTAACACTAACTCGTGCCCTAACACCTACCCTAACCCTACACCTACACCTACCCCTAACACTAACGCTAACACTAACCCTAAACTTTACCATTTGTTAACCATAACCCTAGCCCCAAACCTAAACCTAACTACAACCCTACTCCTTACCCTAACACGTACACTAATCTTAACACGTACACTAACACTAACTCAATACCGCACATGTACTTTGACAATAAGACATTTCCGTGTGTTCAGCTGTAACCTAAACCTTACCCGTTCACTAAACTTAACCCTACCCTTAACACTAACCATAACGCCAACCCTACCAATTACCCTAACCCGTACCCTAATCCTAACCTGTAAACCCACACTAACCCCTGCCCTAACACGTACCCTGACCCTAACACTTTTCCGTAACCTCACCTGTACCCTACACATTACCGTTCGCTAACCCTAACCCTAGCCCTAAACCTAGACCAAACCCCAACTGTACACCTTACCCTAAACTGTATGCTAATCCTAAGCCATACACTAACACTGACACGTGTCCTAACACATACACTAACCCTAACATTTTTCTGTATCATTACCTGTACCCTAAACCTGACATTTCGCTAACCCTAGCCCTAGCCATAAAGCTAACCATAAACCCAACCCTAAACCTTACCCAAACCGTACCCTAATCCTAACCAGTATACTAATACTAAGTCATGTCCTGACACGTACCCTGCCCCTAACACCATTCCGTACCGTCACCTGTACCCTAAACCTTACCCATTCGCTAACTCTAACCCTAGCCCTAATCCTAACCCCAACCCTACACCTTACCCTAATCCGTACCCTAATCCCAACCCATACACTAACATTAACTTATGCCCGAAACCGTACCCTGACCCTAACACTTTTCCATATCCTCTCCTGTACCCTAAAGCTTACCGTTCGCTAACCCTAACCCTAGCCCTAAACATAACTCTCACACCAACCTCACAGCATACCCTAACCCATACACTAAACTTAACCCGTACAAAAAAACTAACCCATGCCCTCACATGTACTTTGACAGTAACACGTTTCCGTATGCTCCCGTGTACCGTAGACCTTACCCATTCGCTAACTCTAACCCTAGCCCTAACCCAAACCATAACACCAACCCTACCCATTTCCCTAACCTGTACCCTAATCCTTACCCATACACTAACACTAATCCATGCCCTAACACGTACCCTGACCCTAACACTTTTCCATACCCACTGCTGTACGCTAAATCATACCATTCGCTAACCCTAAACATATTTCTAAACCTAACCCTAACCCCAACCCTACACCTAGCCCTAGCACGTACCCTAATCCGAATCCGTACACTAACACTAACCTGTGCCCTAACATGAACCCTGACCCTAACTCGTTTCCATAAGCTCACTTGTACCCTAAATGTTACCTATTCGCTAACCCTAACCCCAACCCTACACCTAAACATAACCCCAACCCTACACCTTTCCCTAACCCATACCCTAATCCTAACCCGTACACTAACACTAACCCGTGCCCTAACACGTACCCTGACCCTAACACTTTTCCGTATCCTCTCCAGTACCCTAAATCTTACCGTTCGCTAAACCTAGCCCTTTACCTAAACATAACGCTAACACCAACCTTACACCATACCCTAACCCATACACTAATCGTACCCCGTACACCAAAATTAAGCAATGCCCTCACCTGTACTTTGACACTAACACGTTTCCGTACCCTCCTGTGTACCGTAAACCTTACCTGTTCGCTAACACTAACCCTAGGTCTAAGCCTAACACTATCCACAACCCTACACAAAATCCTAACCTGTACCCTAATCCTAATCCGTACAATAACACTAACCTGTGCCCTAACACCAAGCCTGACCCTAACACGTTTTCATATGTTTACCTGTACCATGAATATTACCTATTCGCTAACCCTAACCCTAAACCTAAACCTAACCCTAACCCCAATCCTACACCTTACCCTAATCCGTACTGTAGTCCTAACACGTACGCTAATACTAATCCGTGCCCTGACACATACATGGACCATAACACTTTTCTGTAACCTCACCTGTACCCTAAACCTTTCATTTCGCCAACCCTAACCCTAGCTCTAAAGCTAAATCTAACTCCAACCCTACACCTTACCCTAACACGAACACTAATCTTAACCTATACACTAACACTGACCCATTGCCGCAAATGTATTTTGACCCTAAAACATTTCCGTACCCTCCCCTGTAACCTAAACCTTACCCGGTCGCTAACCATAACCCTAGATCTAAATCTAACCCTAACGCCAACCCTACATCTTACCCTAACCCATACCCTAATCCTAAACCATACACTAACACTAACCAGTGCCCTGAAACGTACCCTGACCGTAACACTTTTCCATACCCTCACCTGCACGCTAAACCTAATCATTAGGTAACCCTAACTGTAGACTTAAACCTAACCCTAACACCAACCCTACACCCTATTCTAACCCGTAACCTATGTTTAACCCCTACACTAACACTAACCCATGCCCTCACACGTACTTTGACACTAAGATGTCTCCATACACTCACATGTACCATAAGCTTTAACCGTTCACTAAACCTATCCCTAACCCTAACGTCAACCCTAACCATTACCCTAACCCATACCCTAATCCTAACCATACATTAACACTAACACGTTTCCTAACACGTAACCTGACCCAAAAAATTTTCCGCACACTCAACTGTACCCTAAAACTTACCCGTTCACTAACCCTAAGCCTAGCCCTAAACCTAACACTAACCCCAACCCCACACCTTACCCTAAACGGTACGCTAATCCTGACACGTACACTAACACTAAGAGGTGTCCTAACACATACCATGACTCTAAATGTTTTCCGTACCCTCACCTGTACCCTAAACCTTACTGCTTCACTAACCGTAAACCTAGCCCTAAACATAACGCTAACACCAACCCTACACCATACCCTAACCCGTACACTAATCTTGACCCGTACACCAAAATTATGGAATGCCATCACCTGTACTTTGACAATAACACGTTTCTCTACACTCATGTACCATAAAAGTTACCTCTTCGCTAACTCTAACCCTAGCCCTAAACTTAACCCTAACGCCAACCCTACACATTACCCTAACCCGTACCCTAATCCTAACCCATACACTAACACTACACGTGCCCTAACAGGTACCCTGAGCGTAACAGTTTTCTGTACACTCACCTGTACCCTAAACCATACCGTTTGCTATCCTTAACCATAGACCTAAACGTAAACCTAACCCCATCCCTAAACCTTACCCTAACTCGTACCCAAATCTAACCAGTACACTAACACTAATCCGTGCCTTAACACTTACCCTGACCCTAACACTTTTCCATACCCACACCTGAACACTAAACATTACCATTCACTAACCCTAACCCTAGGTCTAAACCTAACCCTAAACCCAACCCCAACCCTACACCTAACCCTAACATGTGCCCTAATCCTAATCCTTAAACTAACACTAACCTGTGCCCTAACACGAACCCTGACACTAACACGTTTCCATACGTTCACCTGTACTCTAATGTTACCTATTCGCTAACCCTAACACTAGCCCTAAACCTAAACCTAACCCCAACCCTACACCTTACCCTAACCCATACCCTAATCATAACCCATACACTAACACTAACTCGTGCCATAACACCTACCCTAATCCTAAACCTACCACTACCCCTAACACTAACGCTAACACTAACCCTAAACTTTACCATTTGTTAACCATAACCCTAGCCCCAAACCTAAACCTAACTACAACCCTACTCCTTACCCTAACACGTACACTAATCTTAACACGTACACTAACACTAACTCAATACCACACACGTACTTTGACAATAAGACATTTCCATATGCTCAGCTGTAACCTAAACCTTACCCGTTCACTAAACTTAACCTTACCCCTAACACTAACCATAACGCCATCCCTACCAATTACCCTAACCCGAACCCTAATCCTAACCTGTAAACCCACACTAACCCCTGCCCTACCACGTACCCTGACCCTAACACTTTTCCGTAACCTCACCTGTACCCTACACCTTACCGTTAGCTAACCCTAACCCTAGCCCTAAACCTAGACCAAACCCCAACCGTACACCTTACCCTAACCCCTATGCTAATCCTAAGCCATACACTAAAACTGACACGTGTCCTAACACATACACTAACCGTAACACTTTTCTGTACCATCACCTGTACCATAAACCTGACATTTCGCTAACTCTAACCCTAGCCATAAAGCTAACCCTAACCCCAACCCTAAACCTTACCCAAACCGTACCCTAATCCTAACCAGTATACTAATACTAAGACATGTCCTGACACGTACACTGACCCTAACACTTTTCCGTACCCTCACCTGTACCCTACACCTTACCCAGTCGCTAACCCTAACCCTAGCTCTAGCCCTAGCCCTAAATCTAACCACAACCCTAACCCTTACCCTAACCCGAACCCTAATCCCAACCCATACACTAACATTAACCCATGCCCTAACACGTACCCTGACCCTAACACTTTTCCGTATCCTCTCCTGTACCCTAAATCTTACCGTTCGCTAACCCTAACCCTAGCCCTAAACATAACTCTCACACCAATCTCACAGCATACCATAACCTGTTCACTAAACTTAACCCGTACAAAAAAATTAACCCATGCCCTCACATATACTTTGACGGTAACACGTTTCCGTATGCTCCCGTGTACCGTAAAACTCACCCGTTTGCTAACTCTAACCCTAGCCCTAACCCTAACCATAACAACAGCCCTACCCATTTCCCTAACCTGTACCCTAATCCTTACCCATACACTAACACTAATCCATGCCCTAACACGTACCCTGACCCTAACACTTTTCTATACCCACTCCTGTACCCTAAATCTTACCATTCGCTAACCCTAACCCTATGTCTAGACCTAACCCTAACCCCAACCCTACACCTAACCCTAACACGTACCCTAATCCGAATCCGTACACTAACAGTAACCTGTGCCCTAACATGAACCCTGACCCTAACTCGTTTCCATAAGCTCACCTGTACCCTAAATGTTACCTATTTGCTAACCCTAACCCCAACCCTACACCTAAACATAACCCCAACCTTACCCATTTCCCTAACCTGTACCCTAATCCTTACCCGTACACTAACACTAATCCATGCCCTAACACGTACCCTGACACTAACACTTTTCTATACCCACTCCTGTACCCTAAATCTTACCATTCACTAAGCCTAACCCTATGTCTAAACCTAACCCTAACCCCAACCCTACACCTAACCCTAACACGTACCCTAATCCGAATCAGTACACTAAGAGTAACCTGTGCCCTAACATGAACACTGACCCTAACTCGTTTCCATAAGCTCACCTGTACCCTAAATGTTACCTATTTGCTAACCCTAACTCCAACCCTACACCGAAACATAACTCCAACCCTACACGTTTCCCTAACCCATACCCTAATCCTAACCCGTACACTAACACTAACCCATGCCCTAACACGTACCCTGACCCTAACACTTTTCTATACCCACTCCTGTACCCTAAATCTTACCATTCGCTAACCCTAACCTATGTCTATACCTAACACTAACCCCAACCCTACACCTAACCCTAACACGTACCCTAATCCGAATCAGTACACTAACACTAACCTGTGCCCTAACATGAACCCTGACCCTAACTCGTTTCCATAAGCTCACCTGTACCCTAAATGTTACCTATTTGCTAACCCTAACCCCAACCCTACAGCTAAACATAACCCCAACCCTACAACTTTCCCTAACCCATACCCTAATCCGAACCCATACACTAACACTAACCCGTGCCCTAACACGTACCCTGACCCTAACACTTTTCCGTATCCTCTCCAGTACCCTAAAACTTACCGTTCGCTAAACCTAGCCCTTTCCCTAAACATAACGCTAACACCAACCTTACACCATACCCTAACCCATACACTAATCTTACCCTGTACACCAAAATTAAGCAATGCCCTCACATGTACTTGGACACTAACAGGTTTCCGTACCCTCCTGGGTACCATAAACCTTACCTGTTCGCTAACACTATCCCTAGGTCTAAGCCTAACACTATCCAAAACCCTACACATAATCCTAAACCATACCCTAATCCTAATCCGTACAATAACACTAACGTGTGCCCTAACACCAAGCCTGACGCTAACTCGTTTCCATATGCTTACCTGTACCCTGAATATTACCTATTCGCTAACCCTAACCCTAACCCTAAACCAAACCCTAACCCCAATCCTACACCTTACCCTAATCCGTACTGTAATCCTAACCCGTACCCTAATACTAATCCGTGCCCTGACACATACATGGACCATAACACTTTTCTGTAACCTCACCTGTACCCTAAACCTTACATTTCGCCAACCCTAACGCTAGCCCTAAAGCAAAATCTTACTCCAACCCTACCCCTTACCCTAACACGTACACTAATCTTAACCCGTACACTAACAGTGACCCATTGCCGCAAATGTATTTTGACCCTAAAACATTTCCGTACCCTCCCCTGTAACCTAAACCTTACCCGGTTGCTAACCATAACCCTAGATCTAAATCTAACCCTAACGCCAACCCTACATCTTTCCCTAACCCATACCCTAATCCTAAACCGTACACTAACACTAACCAGTGCCCTGAAACGTACCCTGACCGTAACACTTTTCCATACCCTCACCTGCACGCTAAACCTAATCATTAGGTAACCCTAACTGTAGACTTAAACCTAACCCTAACACCAACCCTACACCCTATTCTAACCCTTACACTATATTTAACCCCTACACTAACACTAACCCATGCCCTCACACGTACTTTGACACTAAAATGTCTCCATACACTCACATGTACCATAAGCTTTAACCGTTCACTAAACCTATCCCCAACCCTAACGCCAACCCTAACCATTACCCTAACCCATACCCTAATCCTAACCATACATTAACACTAACACGTTTCCTAACACATAACCTGACCCAAACACTTTTCCGTACACTCAACTGTACCCTAAAACTTACCCGTTCACTAACCCTAAGCCTAGCCCTAAACCTAACACTAACCCCAACCACACACCTTACCCTAAACTGTACGCTAATCCTGACACGTACACTAACACTAAGAGGTGTCCTAACACATACCCTGACTCTAAATGTTTTCCGTACCCTCACCTGTACCCTAAACCTTACTGCTTCACTAACTGTAAACCTAGCCCTAAACATAACGCTAACACCAACCCTACACCATACCCTAACCCGTACACTAATCTTGACCCGTACACCAAAATTATGGAATGCCATCACCTGTACTTTGACAATAACACGTTTCTCTACACTCATGTACCACAAAAGTTACCTCTTCGCTAACTCTAACCCTAGCCCTAAACTTAACCCTAACGCCAACCCTACACATTACCCTAACCCGTACCCTAATCCTAACCCATACACTAACACTACACGTGCCCTAACAGGTACCCTGACCGTAACAGTTTTCCGTACACTCACCTGTACCCTAAACCATACCGTTTGCTATCCTTAACCTTAGACCTAAACGTAAACCTAAGCCCATCCCTAAACCTTACCCTAACTCGTACCCAAATCTAACCAGTACACTAACACTAATCCGTGCCTTAACACTTACACTGACCCTAACACTTTTCCATACCCACACCTGAACCATAAACCTTACCATTCACTAACCCTAACCCTAGGTCTAAACCTAAACCTAAACACAACTCCAACCCTACACCTAACCCTAACATGTGCCCTATTCCTAATCCTTAAACTAACACTAACCTGTGCCCTAACACGAACCCTGACACTAACACGTTTCCATACGTTCACCTGTACTCTAATGTTACCTATTCGCTAACCCTAACACTAGCCCTAAACCTAAACCTAACTCCAACCCTATACCTTACCCTAACTCATACCCTAATCATAACCCATACACTAACACTAACTCGTGCCCTAACACCTACCCTAACCCTACACCTACACCTACCCCTAACACTAACGCTAACACTAACCCTAAACTTTACCATTTGTTAACCATAACCCTAGCCCCAAACCTAAACCTAACTACAACCCTACTCCTTACCCTAACACGTACACTAATCTTAACACGTACACTAACACTAACTCAATACCACACACGTACTTTGACAATAAGACATTTCCATATGCTCAGCTGTAACCTAAACCTTACCCGTTCACTAAACTTAACCTTACCCCTAACACTAACCATAACGCCATCCCTACCAATTACCCTAACCCGAACCCTAATCCTAACCTGTAAACCCACACTAACCCCTGCCCTACCACGTACCCTGACCCTAACACTTTTCCGTAACCTCACCTGTACCCTACACCTTACCGTTAGCTAACCCTAACCCTAGCCCTAAACCTAGACCAAACCCCAACCGTACACCTTACCCTAACCCCTATGCTAATCCTAAGCCATACACTAAAACTGACACGTGTCCTAACACATACACTAACCGTAACACTTTTCTGTACCATCACCTGTACCATAAACCTGACATTTCGCTAACTCTAACCCTAGCCATAAAGCTAACCCTAACCCCAACCCTAAACCTTACCCAAACCGTACCCTAATCCTAACCAGTATACTAATACTAAGACATGTCCTGACACGTACACTGACCCTAACACTTTTCCGTACCCTCACCTGTACCCTACACCTTACCCAGTCGCTAACCCTAACCCTAGCTCTAGCCCTAGCCCTAAATCTAACCACAACCCTAACCCTTACCCTAACCCGAACCCTAATCCCAACCCATACACTAACATTAACCCATGCCCTAACACGTACCCTGACCCTAACACTTTTCCGTATCCTCTCCTGTACCCTAAATCTTACCGTTCGCTAACCCTAACCCTAGCCCTAAACATAACTCTCACACCAATCTCACAGCATACCATAACCTGTTCACTAAACTTAACCCGTACAAAAAAATTAACCCATGCCCTCACATATACTTTGACGGTAACACGTTTCCGTATGCTCCCGTGTACCGTAAAACTCACCCGTTTGCTAACTCTAACCCTAGCCCTAACCCTAACCATAACAACAGCCCTACCCATTTCCCTAACCTGTACCCTAATCCTTACCCATACACTAACACTAATCCATGCCCTAACACGTACCCTGACCCTAACACTTTTCTATACCCACTCCTGTACCCTAAATCTTACCATTCGCTAACCCTAACCCTATGTCTAGACCTAACCCTAACCCCAACCCTACACCTAACCCTAACACGTACCCTAATCCGAATCCGTACACTAACAGTAACCTGTGCCCTAACATGAACCCTGACCCTAACTCGTTTCCATAAGCTCACCTGTACCCTAAATGTTACCTATTTGCTAACCCTAACCCCAACCCTACACCTAAACATAACCCCAACCTTACCCATTTCCCTAACCTGTACCCTAATCCTTACCCGTACACTAACACTAATCCATGCCCTAACACGTACCCTGACCCTAACACTTTTCTATACCCACTCCTGTACCCTAAATCTTACCATTCGCTAAGCCTAACCCTATGTCTAAACCTAACCCTAACCCCAACCCTACACCTAACCCTAACACGTACCCTAATCCGAATCAGTACACTAAGAGTAACCTGTGCCCTAACATGAACACTGACCCTAACTCGTTTCCATAAGCTCACCTGTACCCTAAATGTTACCTATTTGCTAACCCTAACTCCAACCCTACACCGAAACATAACTCCAACCCTACACGTTTCCCTAACCCATACCCTAATCCTAACCCGTACACTAACACTAACCCATGCCCTAACACGTACCCTGACCCTAACACTTTTCTATACCCACTCCTGTACCCTAAATCTTACCATTCGCTAACCCTAACCTATGTCTATACCTAACACTAACCCCAACCCTACACCTAACCCTAACACGTACCCTAATCCGAATCAGTACACTAACACTAACCTGTGCCCTAACATGAACCCTGACCCTAACTCGTTTCCATAAGCTCACCTGTACCCTAAATGTTACCTATTTGCTAACCCTAACCCCAACCCTACAGCTAAACATAACCCCAACCCTACAACTTTCCCTAACCCATACCCTAATCCGAACCCATACACTAACACTAACCCGTGCCCTAACACGTACCCTGACCCTAACACTTTTCCGTATCCTCTCCAGTACCCTAAAACTTACCGTTCGCTAAACCTAGCCCTTTCCCTAAACATAACGCTAACACCAACCTTACACCATACCCTAACCCATACACTAATCTTACCCTGTACACCAAAATTAAGCAATGCCCTCACATGTACTTGGACACTAACAGGTTTCCGTACCCTCCTGGGTACCATAAACCTTACCTGTTCGCTAACACTATCCCTAGGTCTAAGCCTAACACTATCCAAAACCCTACACATAATCCTAAACCATACCCTAATCCTAATCCGTACAATAACACTAACGTGTGCCCTAACACCAAGCCTGACCCTAACTCGTTTCCATATGCTTACCTGTACCCTGAATATTACCTATTCGCTAACCCTAACCCTAACCCTAAACCAAACCCTAACCCCAATCCTACACCTTACCCTAATCCGTACTGTAATCCTAACCCGTACCCTAATACTAATCCGTGCCCTGACACATACATGGACCATAACACTTTTCTGTAACCTCACCTGTACCCTAAACCTTACATTTCGCCAACCCTAACGCTAGCCCTAAAGCAAAATCTTACTCCAACCCTACCCCTTACCCTAACACGTACACTAATCTTAACCCGTACACTAACAGTGACCCATTGCCGCAAATGTATTTTGACCCTAAAACATTTCCGTACCCTCCCCTGTAACCTAAACCTTACCCGGTTGCTAACCATAACCCTAGATCTAAATCTAACCCTAACGCCAACCCTACATCTTTCCCTAACCCATACCCTAATCCTAAACCGTACACTAACACTAACCAGTGCCCTGAAACGTACCCTGACCGTAACACTTTTCCATACCCTCACCTGCACGCTAAACCTAATCATTAGGTAACCCTAACTGTAGACTTAAACCTAACCCTAACACCAACCCTACACCCTATTCTAACCCTTACACTATATTTAACCCCTACACTAACACTAACCCATGCCCTCACACGTACTTTGACACTAAAATGTCTCCATACACTCACATGTACCATAAGCTTTAACCGTTCACTAAACCTATCCCCAACCCTAACGCCAACCCTAACCATTACCCTAACCCATACCCTAATCCTAACCATACATTAACACTAACACGTTTCCTAACACATAACCTGACCCAAACACTTTTCCGTACACTCAACTGTACCCTAAAACTTACCCGTTCACTAACCCTAAGCCTAGCCCTAAACCTAACACTAACCCCAACCACACACCTTACCCTAAACTGTACGCTAATCCTGACACGTACACTAACACTAAGAGGTGTCCTAACACATACCCTGACTCTAAATGTTTTCCGTACCCTCACCTGTACCCTAAACCTTACTGCTTCACTAACTGTAAACCTAGCCCTAAACATAACGCTAACACCAACCCTACACCATACCCTAACCCGTACACTAATCTTGACCCGTACACCAAAATTATGGAATGCCATCACCTGTACTTTGACAATAACACGTTTCTCTACACTCATGTACCACAAAAGTTACCTCTTCGCTAACTCTAACCCTAGCCCTAAACTTAACCCTAACGCCAACCCTACACATTACCCTAACCCGTACCCTAATCCTAACCCATACACTAACACTACACGTGCCCTAACAGGTACCCTGACCGTAACAGTTTTCCGTACACTCACCTGTACCCTAAACCATACCGTTTGCTATCCTTAACCTTAGACCTAAACGTAAACCTAAGCCCATCCCTAAACCTTACCCTAACTCGTACCCAAATCTAACCAGTACACTAACACTAATCCGTGCCTTAACACTTACACTGACCCTAACACTTTTCCATACCCACACCTGAACCATAAACCTTACCATTCACTAACCCTAACCCTAGGTCTAAACCTAAACCTAAACACAACTCCAACCCTACACCTAACCCTAACATGTGCCCTATTCCTAATCCTTAAACTAACACTAACCTGTGCCCTAACACGAACCCTGACACTAACACGTTTCCATACGTTCACCTGTACTCTAATGTTACCTATTCGCTAACCCTAACACTAGCCCTAAACCTAAACCTAACTCCAACCCTATACCTTACCCTAACTCATACCCTAATCATAACCCATACACTAACACTAACTCGTGCCCTAACACCTACCCTAACCCTACACCTACACCTACCCCTAACACTAACGCTAACACTAACCCTAAACTTTACCATTTATTAACCATAACCCTAGCCCCAAACCTAAACCTAACTACAACACTACTCCTTACCCTAACACGTACACTAATCTTAACACGTACACTAACACTAACTCAATACCGCACATGTACTTTGACAATAAGACATTTCCGTGTGCTCAGCTGTAACCTAAACCTTACCCGTTCACTAAACTTAACCCTACCCTTAACACTAACCATAACGCCAACCCTACCAATTACCCTAACCCGTACCCTAATCCTAACCTGTAAACCCACACTAACCCCTGTCCTAACACGTACCCTGACCCTAACACTTTTCCGTAACCTCACCTGTACCCTACACCTTACCGTTCGCTAACCCTAACCCTAGCCCTAAACCTAGACCAAACCCCAACTGTACACCTTACCCTAAACTGTATGCTAATCCTAAGCCATACACTAACACTGACACGTGTCCTAACACATACACTAACCCTAACATTTTTCTGTATCATTACCTGTACCCTAAACCTGACATTTCGCTAACCCTAGCCCTAGCCATAAAGCTAACCATAAACCCAACCCTAAACCTTACCCAAACCGTACCCTAATCCTAACCAGTATACTAATACTAAGTCATGTCCTGACACGTACCCTGCCCCTAACACCATTCCGTACCGTCACCTGTACCCTAAACCTTACCCATTCGCTAACTCTAACCCTAGCCCTAATCCTAACCCCAACCCTACCCCTTACCCTAATCCGTACCCTAATCCCAACCCATACACTAACATTAACTTATGCCCGAAACCGTACCCTGACCCTAACACTTTTCCATATCCTCTCCTGTACCCTAAAGCTTACCGTTCGCTAACCCTAACCCTAGCCCTAAACATAACTCTCACACCAACCTCACAGCATACCCTAACCCATACACTAAACTTAACCCGTACAAAAAAACTAACCCATGCCCTCACATGTACTTTGACAGTAACACGTTTCCGTATGCTCCCGTGTACCGTAGACCTTACCCATTCGCTAACTCTAACCCTAGCCCTAACCCAAACCATAACACCAACCCTACCCATTTCCCTAGCCTGTACCCTAATCCTTACCCATACACTAACACTAATCCATGCCCTAACACGTACCCTGACCCTAACACTTTTCCATACCCACTGCTGTACGCTAAATCATACCATTCGCTAACCCTAAACCTATTTCTAAACCTAACCCTAACCCCAACCCTACACCTAGCCCTAGCACGTACCCTAATCCGAATCCGTACACTAACACTAACCTGTGCCCTAACATGAACCCTGACCCTAACTCTTTCCATAAGCTCACTTGTACCCTAAATGTTACCTATTCGCTAACCCTAACCCCAACCCTACACCTAAACATAACCCCAACCCTACACCTTTCCCTAACCCATACCCTAATCCTAACCCGTACACTAACACTAACCCGTGCCCTAACACGTACCCTGACCCTAACACTTTTCCGTATCCTCTCCAGTACCCTAAATCTTACCGTTCGCTAAACCTAGCCCTTTACCTAAACATAACGCTAACACCAACCTTACACCATACCCTAACCCATACACTAATCGTACCCCGTACACCAAAATTAAGCAATGCCCTCACCTGTACTTTGACACTAACACGTTTCCGTACACTCCTGTGTACCGTAAACCTTACCTGTTCGCTAACACTAACCCTAGGTCTAAGCCTAACACTATCCACAACCCTACACAAAATCCTAACCTGTACCCTAATCCTAATCCGTACAATAACACTAACCTGTGCCCTAACACCAAGCCTGACCCTAACTCGTTTTCATATGTTTACCTGTACCATGAATATTACCTATTCGCTAACCCTAACCCTAACCCTAAACCTAACCCTAACCCCAATCCTACACCTTACCCTAATCCGTACTGTAGTCCTAACACGTACGCTAATACTAATCCGTGCCCTGACACATACATGGACCATAACACTTTTCTGTAACCTCACCTGTACCCTAAACCTTTCATTTCGCCAACCCTAACCCTAGCTCTAAAGCTAAATCTAACTCCAACCCTACACCTTACCCTAACACGAACACTAATCTTAACCTATACACTAACACTGACCCATTGCCGCAAATGTATTTTGACCCTAAAACATTTCCGTACCCTCCCCTGTAACCTAAACCTTACCCGGTCGCTAACCATAACCCTAGATCTAAATCTAACCCTAACGCCAACCCTACATCTTACCCTAACCCATACCCTAATCCTAAACCATACACTAACACTAACCAGTGCCCTGAAACGTACCCTGACCGTAACACTTTTCCATACCCTCACCTGCACGCTAAACCTAATCATTAGGTAACCCTAACTGTAGACTTAAACCTAACCCTAACACCAACCCTACACCCTATTCTAACCCGTAACCTATGTTTAACCCCTACACTAACACTAACCCATGCCCTCACACGTACTTTGACACTAAGATGTCTCCATACACTCACATGTACCATCAGCTTTAACCGTTCACTAAACCTATCCCTAACCCTAACGCCAACCCTAACCATTACCCTAACCCATACCCTAATCCTAACCATACATTAACACTAACACGTTTCCTAACACGTAACCTGACCCAAAAAATTTTCCGCACACTCAACTGTACCCTAAAACTTACCCGTTCACTAACCCTAAGCCTAGCCCTAAACCTAACACTAACCCCAACCCCACACCTTACCCTAAACTGTACGCTAATCCTGACACGTACACTAACACTAAGAGGTGTCCTAACACATACCATGACTCTAAATGTTTTCCGTACCCTCACCTGTACCCTAAACCTTACTGCTTCACTAACCGTAAACCTAGCCCTAAACATAACGCTAACACCAACCCTACACCATACCCTAACCCGTACACTAATCTTGACCCGTACACCAAAATTATGGAATGCCATCACCTGTACTTTGACAATAACACGTTTCTCTACACTCATGTACCATAAAATTTACCTCTTCGCTAACTCTAACCCTAGCCCTAAACTTAACCCTAAAGCCAACCCTACACATTACCCTAACCCGTACCCTAATTCTAACCCATACACGTGCCCTAAAAGGTACCCTGAGCGTAACAGTTTTCTGTACACTCACCTGTACCCTAAACCATACCGTTTGCTATCCTTAACCTTAGACCTAAACGTAAACCTAACCCCATCCCTAAACCTTACCCTAACTCGTACCCAAATCTAACCAGTACACTAACACTAATCCGTGCCTTAACACTTACCCTGACCCTAACACTTTTCCATACCCACACCTGAACACTAAACTTTACCATTCACTAACCCTAACCCTAGGTCTAAACCTAACCCTAAACCCAACCCCAACCCTACACCTAACCCTAACATGTGCCCTAATCCTAATCCTTAAACTAACACTAACCTGTGCCCTAACACGAACCCTGACACTAACACGTTTCCATACGTTCACCTGTACTCTAATGTTACCTATTCGCTAACCCTAACACTAGCCCTAAACCTAAACCTAACCCCAACCCTACACCTTACCCTAACCCATACCCTAATCATAACCCATACACTAACACTAACTCGTGCCCTAACACCTACCCTAATCCTAAACCTACCACTACCCCTAACACTAACGCTAACACTAACCCTAAACTTTACCATTTGTTAACCATAACCCTAGCCCCAAACCTAAACCTAACTACAACCCTACTCCTTACCCTAACACGTACACTAATCTTAACACGTACACTAACACTAACTCAATACCACACACGTACTTTGACAATAAGACATTTCCATATGCTCAGCTGTAACCTAAACCTTACCCGTTCACTAAACTTAATCTTACCCCTAACACTAACCATAACGCCATCCCTACCAATTACCCTAACCCGAACCCTAATCCTAACCTGTAAACCCACACTAACCCCTGCCCTACCACGTACCCTGACCCTAACACTTTTCCGTAACCTCACCTGTACCCTACACCTTACCGTTAGCTAACCCTAACCCTAGCCCTAAACCTTGACCAAACCCCAACCGTACACCTTACCCTAACCCCTATGCTAATCCTAAGCCATACACTAAAACTGACACGTGTCCTAACACATACACTAACCGTAACACTTTTCTGTACCATCACCTGTACCATAAACCTGACATTTCGCTAACTCTAACCCTAGCCATAAAGCTAACCCTAACCCCAACCCTAAACCTTACCCAAACCGTACCCTAATCCTAACCAGTATACTAATACTAAGCCATGTCCTGACACGTACACTGACCCTAACACTTTTCCGTACCCTCACCTGTACCGTACACCTTACCCAGTCGCTAACCCTAACCCTAGCTCTAGCCCTAGCCATAAATCTAACCACAACCCTAACCCTTACCCTAACCCGAACCCTAATCCCAACCCATACACTAACATTAACCCATGCCCTAACACGTACCCTGACCCTAACACTTTTCCGTATCCTCTCCTGTACCCTAAATCTTACCGTTCGCTAACCCTAACCATAGCCCTAAACATAACTCTCACACCAATCTCACAGCATACCATAACCTGTTCACTAAACTTAACCCGTACAAAAAAATTAACCCATGCCCTCACATATACTTTGACGGTAACACGTTTCCGTATGCTCCCGTGTACCGTAAAACTCACCCGTTTGCTAACTCTAACCCTAGCCCTAACCCTAACCATAACAACAGCCCTACCCATTTCCCTAACCTGTACCCTAATCCTTACCCATACACTAACACTAATCCATGCCCTAACACGTACCCTGACCCTAACACTATTCTATACCCACTCCTGTACCCTAAATCTTACCATTCGCTAACCCTAACCCTATGTCTAGACCTAACCCTAACCCCAACCCTACACCTAACCCTAACACGTACCCTAATCCGAATCCGTACACTAACAGTAACCTGTGCCCTAACATGAACCCTGACCCTAACTCGTTTCCATAAGCTCACCTGTACCCTAAATGTTACCTATTTGCTAACCCTAACCCCAACCCTACACCTAAACATAACCCCAACCTTACCCATTTCCCTAACCTGTACCCTAATCCTTACCCGTACACTAACACTAATCCATGCCCTAACACGTACCCTGACCCTAACACTTTTCTATACCCACTCCTGTACCCTAAATCTTACCATTCGCTAAGCCTAACCCTATGTCTAAACCTAACCCTAACCCCAACCCTACACCTAACCCTAACACGTACCCTAATCCGAATCAGTACACTAAGAGTAACCTGTGCCCTAACATGAACCCTGACCCTAACTCGTTTCCATAAGCTCACCTGTACCCTAAATGTTACCTATTTGCTAACCCTAACTCCAACCCTACACCGAAACATAACTCCAACCCTACACCTTTCCCTAACCCATACCCTAATCCTAACCCGTACACTAACACTAACCCATGCCCTAACACGTACCCTGACCCTAACACTTTTCTATACCCACTCCTGTACCCTAAATCTTACCATTCGCTAACCCTAACCTATGTCTATACCTAACACTAACACCAACCCTACACCTAACCCTAACACGTACCCTAATCCGAATCAGTACACTAACACTAACCTGTGCCCTAACATGAACCCTGACCCTAACTCGTTTCCATAAGCTCACCTGTACCCTAAATGTTACCTATTTGCTAACCCTAACCCCAACCCTACAGCTAAACATAACCCCAACCCTACAACTTTCCCTAACCCATACCCTAATCCGAACCCATACACTAACACTAACCCGTACCCTAACACGTACCCTGACCCTAACACTTTTCCGTATCCTCTCCAGTACCCTAAAACTTACCGTTCGCTAAACCTAGCCCTTTCCCTAAACATAACACTAACACCAACCTTACACCATACCCTAACCCATACACTAATCTTACCCTGTACACCAAAATTAAGCAATGCCCTCACATGTACTTGGACACTAACAGGTTTCCGTACCCTCCTGGGTACCATAAACCTTACCTGTTCGCTAACAGTATCCCTAGGTCTAAGCCTAACACTATCCAAAACCCTACACATAATCCTAAACCATACCCTAATCCTAATCCGTACAATAACACTAACGTGTGCCCTAACACCAAGCCTGACCCTAACTCGTTTCCATATGCTTACCTGTACCCTGAATATTACCTATTCGCTAACCCTAACCCTAACCCTAAACCAAACCCTAACCCCAATCCTACACCTTACCCTAATCCGTACTGTAATCCTAACCCGTACCCTAATACTAATCCGTGCCCTGACACATACATGGACCATAACACTTTTCTGTAACCTCACCTGTACCCTAAACCTTACATTTCGCCAACCCTAACGCTAGCCCTAAAGCAAAATCTTACTCCAACCCTACCCCTTACCCTAACACGTACACTAATCTTAACCCGTACACTAACAGTGACCCATTGCCGCAAATGTATTTTGACCCTAAAACATTTCCGTACCCTCCCCTGTAACCTAAACCTTACCCGGTTGCTAACCATAACCCTAGATCTAAATCTAACCCTAACGCCAACCCTACATCTTTCCCTAACCCATACCCTAATCCTAAACCGTACACTAACACTAACCAGTGCCCTGAAACGTACCCTGACCGTAACACTTTTCCATACCCTCACCTGCAAGCTAAACCTAATCATTAGGTAACCCTAACTGTAGACTTAAACCTAACCCTAACACCAACCCTACACCCTATTCTAACCCTTACACTATATTTAACCACTACACTAACACTAACCCATGCCCTCACACGTACTTTGACACTAAAATGTCTCCATACACTCACATGTACCATAAGCTTTAACCGTTCTCTAAACCTATCCCTAACTCTAACGCCAACCCTAACCATTACCCTAACCCATACCCTAATCCTAACCATACATTAACACTAACACGTTTCCTAACACATAACCTGACCCAAACACTTTTCCGTACACTCAACTGTACCCTAAAACTTACCCGTTCACTAACCCTAAGCCTAGCCCTAAACCTAACACTAACCCCAACCACACACCTTACCCTAAACTGTACGCTAATCCTGACACGTACACTAACACTAAGAGGTGTCCTAACACATACCCTGACTCTAAATGTTTTCCGTACCCTCACCTGTACCCTAAACCTTACTGCTTCACTAACTGTAAACCTAGCCCTAAACATAACGCTAACACCAACCCTACACCATACCCTAACCCGTACACTAATCTTGACCCGTACACCAAAATTATGGAATGCCATCACCTGTACTTTGACAATAACACGTTTCTCTACACTCATGTACCACAAAAGTTACCTCTTCGCTAACTCTAACCCTAGCCCTAAACTTAACCCTAACGCCAACCCTACACATTACCCTAACCCGTACCCTAATCCTAACCCATACACTAACACTACACCTGCCCTAACAGGTACCCTGACCGTAACAGTTTTCCGTACACTCACCTGTACCCTAAACCATACCGTTTGCTATCCTTAACCTTAGACCTAAACGTAAACCTAAGCCCATCCCTAAACCTTACCCTAACTCGTACCCAAATCTAACCAGTACACTAACACTAATCCGTGCCTTAACACTTACACTGACCCTAACACTTTTCCATACCCACACCTGAACCATAAACCTTACCATTCACTAACCCTAACCCTAGGTCTAAACCTAAACTTAAACACAACTCCAACCCTACACCTAACCCTAACATGTGCCCTATTCCTAATCCTTAAACTAACACTAACCTGTGCCCTAACACGAACCCTGACACTAACACGTTTCCATACGTTCACCTGTACTCTAATGTTACCTATTCGCTAACCCTAACACTAGCCCTAAACCTAAACCTAACTCCAACCCTATACCTTACCCTAACTCATACCCTAATCATAACCCATACACTAACACTAACTCGTGCCCTAACACCTACCCTAACCCTACACCTACACCTACCCCTAACACTAACGCTAACACTAACCCTAAACTTTACCATTTGTTAACCATAACCCTAGCCCCAAACCTAAACCTAACTACAACCCTACTCCTTACCCTAACACGTACACTAATCTTAACACGTACACTAACACTAACTCAATACCGCACATGTACTTTGACAATAAGACATTTCCGTGTGCTCAGCTGTAACCTAAACCTTACCCGTTCACTAAACTTAACCCTACCCTTAACACTAACCATAACGCCAACCCTACCAATTACCCTAACCCGTACCCTAATCCTAACCTGTAAACCCACACTAACCCCTGCCCTAACACGTACCGTGACCCTAACACTTTTCCGTAACCTCACCTGTACCCTACACCTTACCGTTCGCTAACCCTAACCCTAGCCCTAAACCTAGACCAAACCCCAACTGTACACCTTACCCTAAACTGTATGCTAATCCTAAGCCATACACTAACACTGACACGTGTCCTAACACATACACTAACCCTAACATTTTTCTGTATCATTACCTGTACCCTAAACCTGACATTTCGCTAACCCTAGCCCTAGCCATAAAGCTAACCATAAACCCAACCCTAAACCTTACCCAAACCGTACCCTAATCCTAACCAGTATACTAATACTAAGTCATGTCCTGACACGTACCCTGCCCCTAACACCATTCCGTACCGTCACCTGTACCCTAAACCTTACCCATTCGCTAACTCTAACCCTAGCCCTAATCCTAACCCCAACCCTACCCCTTACCCTAATCCGTACCCTAATCCCAACCCATACACTAACATTAACTTATGCCCGAAACCGTACCCTGACCCTAACACTTTTCCATATCCTCTCCTGTACCCTAAATCTTACCGTTCGCCAACCCTAACCCTAGCCCTAAACATAACTCTCACACCAACCTCACAGCATACCCTAACCCATACACTAAACTTAACCCGTACAAAAAAACTAACACATGCCCTCACATGTACTTTGACAGTAACACGTTTCCATATGCTCCCGTGTACCGTAGACCTTACCCATTCGCTAACTCTAACCCTAGCCATAACCCAAACCATAACACCAACCCTACCCATTTCCCTAACCTGTACCCTAATCCTTACCCATACACTAACACTAATCCATGCCCTAACACGTACCCTGACCCTAACACTTTTCTATACCCACTCCTGTACCCTAAATCTTACCATTCGCTAACCCTAACCTATGTCTATACCTAACACTAACCCCAACCCTACACCTAACCCTAACACGTACCCTAATCCGAATCAGTACACTAACACTAACCTGTGCCCTAACATGAACCCTGACCCTAACTCGTTTCCATAAGCTCACCTGTACCCTAAATGTTACCTATTTGCTAACCCTAACCCCAACCCTACAGCTAAACATAACCCCAACCCTACAACTTTCCCTAACCCATACCCTAATCCGAACCCATACACTAACACTAACCCGTGCCCTAACACGTACCCTGACCCTAACACTTTTCCGTATCCTCTCCAGTACCCTAAAACTTACCGTTCGCTAAACCTAGCCCTTTCCCTAAACATAACGCTAACACCAACCTTACACCATACCCTAACCCATACACTAATCTTACCCTGTACACCAAAATTAAGCAATGCCCTCACATGTACTTGGACACTAACAGGTTTCCGTACCCTCCTGGGTACCATAAACCTTACCTGTTCGCTAACACTATCCCTAGGTCTAAGCCTAACACTATCCAAAACCCTACACATAATCCTAAACCATACCCTAATCCTAATCCGTACAATAACACTAACGTGTGCCCTAACACCAAGCCTGACCCTAACTCGTTTCCATATGCTTACCTGTACCCTGAATATTACCTATTCGCTAACCCTAACCCTAACCCTAAACCAAACCCTAACCCCAATCCTACACCTTACCCTAATCCGTACTGTAATCCTAACCCGTACCCTAATACTAATCCGTGCCCTGACACATACATGGACCATAACACTTTTCTGTAACCTCACCTGTACCCTAAACCTTACATTTCGCCAACCCTAACGCTAGCCCTAAAGCAAAATCTTACTCCAACCCTACCCCTTACCCTAACACGTACACTAATCTTAACCCGTACACTAACAGTGACCCATTGCCGCAAATGTATTTTGACCCTAAAACATTTCCGTACCCTCCCCTGTAACCTAAACCTTACCCGGTTGCTAACCATAACCCTAGATCTAAATCTAACCCTAACGCCAACCCTACATCTTTCCCTAACCCATACCCTAATCCTAAACCGTACACTAACACTAACCAGTGCCCTGAAACGTACCCTGACCGTAACACTTTTCCATACCCTCACCTGCACGCTAAACCTAATCGTTAGGTAACCCTAACTGTAGACTTAAACCTAACCCTAACACCAACCCTACACCCTATTCTAACCCTTACACTATATTTAACCCCTACACTAACACTAACCCATGCCCTCACACGTACTTTGACACTAAAATGTCTCCATACACTCACATGTACCATAAGCTTTAACCGTTCACTAAACCTATCCCTAACCCTAACGACAACCCTAACCATTACCCTAACCCATACCCTAATCCTAACCATACATTAACACTAACACGTTTCCTAACACATAACCTGACCCAAACACTTTTCCGTACACTCAACTGTACCCTAAAACTTACCCGTTCACTAACCCTAAGCCTAGCCCTAAACCTAACACTAACCCCAACCACACACCTTACCCTAAACTGTACGCTAATCCTGACACGTACACTAACACTAAGAGGTGCCCTAACACATACCCTGACTCTAAATGTTTTCCGTACCCTCACCTGTACCCTAAACCTTACTGCTTCACTAACTGTAAACCTAGCCCTAAACATAACGCTAACACCAACCCTACACCATACCCTAACCCGTACACTAATCTTGACCCGTACACCAAAATTATGGAATGCCATCACCTGTACTTTGACAATAACACGTTTCTCTACACTCATGTACCACAAAAGTTACCTCTTCGCTAACTCTAACCCTAGCCCTAAACTTAACCCTAACGCCAACCCTACACATTACCCTAACCCGTACCCTAATCCTAACCCATACACTAACACTACACGTGCCCTAACAGGTACCCTGACCGTAACAGTTTTCCGTACACTCACCTTTACCCTAAACCATACTGTTTGCTATCCTTAACCTTAGACCTAAACGTAAACCTAAGCCCATCCCTAAACCTTACCCTAACTCGTACCCAAATCTAACCAGTACACTAACACTAATCCGTGCCTTAACACTTACACTGACCCTAACACTTTTCCATACCCACACCTGAACCATAAACCTTACCATTCACTAACCCTAACCCTAGGTCTAAACCTAAACCTAAACACAACTCCAACCCTACACCTAACCCTAACATGTGCCCTATTCCTAATCCTTAAACTAACACTAACCTGTGCCCTAACACGAACCCTGACACTAACACGTTTCCATACGTTCACCTGTACTCTAATGTTACCTATTCGCTAACCCTAACACTAGCCCTAAACCTAAACCTAACTCCAACCCTATACCTTACCCTAACTCATACCCTAATCATAACCCATACACTAACACTAACTCGTGCCCTAACACCTACCCTAACCCTACACCTACACCTACCCCTAACACTAACGCTAACACTAACCCTAAACTTTACCATTTGTTAACCATAACCCTAGCCCCAAACCTAAACCTAACTACAACACTACTCCTTACCCTAACACGTACACTAATCTTAACACGTACACTAACACTAACTCAATACCGCACATGTACTTTGACAATAAGACATTTCCGTGTGCTCAGCTGTAACCTAAACCTTACCCGTTCACTAAACTTAACCCTACCCTTAACACTAACCATAACGCCAACCCTACCAATTACCCTAACCCGTACCCTAATCCTAACCTGTAAACCCACACTAACCCCTGCCCTAACACGTACCCTGACCCTAACACTTTTCCGTAACCTCACCTGTACCCTACACCTTACCGTTCGCTAACCCTAACCCTAGCCCTAAACCTAGACCAAACCCCAACTGTACACCTTACCCTAAACTGTATGCTAATCCTAAGCCATACACTAACACTGACACGTGTCCTAACACATACACTAACCCTAACATTTTTCTGTATCATTACCTGTACCCTAAACCTGACATTTCGCTAACCCTAGCCCTAGCCATAAAGCTAACCATAAACCCAACCCTAAACCTTACCCAAACCGTACCCTAATCCTAACCAGTATACTAATACTAAGTCATGTCCTGACACGTACCCTGCCCCTAACACCATTCCGTACCGTCACCTGTACCCTAAACCTTACCCATTCGCTAACTCTAACCCTAGCCCTAATCCTAACCCCAACCCTACCCCTTACCCTCATCCGTACCCTAATCCCAACCCATACACTAACATTAACTTATGCCCGAAACCGTACCCTGACCCTAACACTTTTCCATATCCTCTCCTGTACCCTAAATCTTACCGTTCGCTAACCCTAACCCTAGCCCTAAACATAACTCTCACACCAACCTCACAGCATACCCTAACCCATACACTAAACTTAACCCGTACAAAAAAACTAACCCATGCCCTCACATGTACTTTGACAGTAACACGTTTCCGTATGCTCCCGTGTACCGTAAACCTTACCCATTCGCTAACTCTAACCCTAGCCCTAACCCAAACCATAACACCAACCCTACCCATTTCCCTAACCTGTACCCTAATCCTTACCCATACACTAACACTAATCCATGCCCTAACACGTACCCTGACCCTAACACTTTTCCATACCCACTGCTGTACGCTAAATCATACCATTCGCTAACCCTAAACATATTTCTAAACCTAACCCTAACCCCAACCCTACACCTAGCCCTAGCACGTACCCTAATCCGAATCCGTACACTAACACTAACCTGTGCCCTAACATGAACCCTGACCCTAACTCGTTTCCATAAGCTCACTTGTACCCTAAATGTTACCTATTCGCTAACCCTAACCCCAACCCTACACCTAAACATAACCCCAACCCTACACCTTTCCCTAACCCATACCCTAATCCTAACCCGTACACTAACACTAACCCGTGCCCTAACACGTACCCTGACCCTAACACTTTTCCGTATCCTCTCCAGTACCCTAAATCTTACCGTTCGCTAAACCTAGCCCTTTACCTAAACATAACGCTAACACCAACCTTACACCATACCCTAACCCATACACTAATCGTACCCCGTACACCAAAATTAAGCAATGCCCTCACCTGTACTTTGACACTAACACGTTTCCGTACCCTCCTGTGTACCGTAAACCTTACCTGTTCGCTAACACTAACCCTAGGTCTAAGCCTAACACTATCCACAACCCTACACAAAATCCTAACCTGTACCCTAATCCTAATCCGTACAATAACACTAACCTGTGCCCTAACACCAAGCCTGACCCTAACTCGTTTTCATATGTTTACCTGTACCATGAATATTACCTATTCGCTAACCCTAACCCTAACCCTAAACCTAACCCTAACCCCAATCCTACACCTTACCCTAATCCGTACTGTAGTCCTAACACGTACGCTAATACTAATCCGTGCCCTGACACATACATGGACCATAACACTTTTCTGTAACCTCACCTGTACCCTAAACCTTTCATTTCGCCAACCCTAACCCTAGCTCTAAAGCTAAATCTAACTCCAACCCTACACCTTACCCTAAGACGAACACTAATCTTAACCTATACACTAACACTGACCCATTGCCGCAAATGTATTTTGACCCTAAAACATTTCCGTACCCTCCCCTGTAACCTAAACCTTACCCGGTCGCTAACCATAACCCTAGCTCTAAATCTAACCCTAACGCCAACCCTACATCTTACCCTAACCCATACCCTAATCCTAAACCATACACTAACACTAACCAGTGCCCTGAAACGTACCCTGACCGTAACACTTTTCCATACCCTCACCTGCACGCTAAACCTAATCATTAGGTAACCCTAACTGTAGACTTAAACCTAACCCTAACACCAACCCTACACCCTATTCTAACCCGTAACCTATGTTTAACCCCTACACTAACACTAACCCATGCCCTCACACGTACTTTGACACTAAGATGTCTCCATACACTCACATGTACCATAAGCTTTAACCGTTCACTAAACCTATCCCTAACCCTAACGCCAACCCTAACCATTATCCTAACCCATACCCTAATCCTAACCATACATTAACACTAACACGTTTCCTAACACATAACCTGACCCAAACACTTTTCCGTACACTCAACTGTACCCTAAAACTTACCCGTTCACTAACCCTAAGCCTAGCCCTAAACCTAACACTAACCCCAACCCCACACCTTACCCTAAACTCTACGCTAATCCTGACACGTACACTAACACTAAGAGGTGTCCTAACACATACCCTGACTCTAAATGTTTTCCGTACCCTCACCTGTACCCTAAACCTTACTGCTTCACTAACTGTAAACCTAGCCCTAAACATAACGCTAACTCCAACCCTACACCATACCCTAACCCGTACACTAATCTTGACCCGTACACCAAAATTATGGAATGCCATCACCTGTACTTTGACAATAACACGTTTCTCTATACTCATGTACCACAAAAGTTACCTCTTCGCTAACTCTAACCCTAGCCCTAAACTTAACCCTAACGCCAACCCTACACATTACCCTAACCCGTACCCTAATCCTAACCCATACACTAACACTACACCTGCCCTAACAGGTACCCTGACCGTAACAGTTTTCCGTACACTCACCTGTACCCTAAACCATACCGTTTGCTATCCTTAACCTTAGACCTAAACGTAAACCTAAGCCCATCCCTAAACCTTACCCTAACTCGTACCCAAATCTAACCAGTACACTAACACTAATCCGTGCCTTAACACTTACACTGACCCTAACACTTTTCCATACCCACACCTGAACCATAAACCTTACCATTCACTAACCCTAACCCTAGGTCTAAACCTAAACCTAAACACAACTCCAACCCTACACCTAACCCTAACATGTGCCCTATTCCTAATCCTTAAACTAACACTAACCTGTGCCCTAACACGAACCCTGACACTAACACGTTTCCATACGTTCACCTGTACTCTAATGTTACCTATTCGCTAACCCTAACACTAGCCCTAAACCTAAACCTAACTCCAACCCTATACCTTACCCTAATTCATATCCTAATCATAACCCATACACTAACACTAACTCGTGCCCTAACACCTACCCTAACCCTACACCTACACCTACCCCTAACACTAACGCTAACACTAACCCTAAACTTTACCATTTGTTAACCATAACCCTAGCCCCAAACCTAAACCTAACTACAACCCTACACCTTACCCTAACACGTACACTAATCTTAACACGTACACTAACACTAACTCAATACCGCACATGTACTTTGACAATAAGACATTTCCGTGTGCTCAGCTGTAACCTAAACCTTACCCGTTCACTAAACTTAACCCTACCCTTAACACTAACCATAACGCCAACCCTACCAATTACCCTAACCCGTACCCTAATCCTAACCTGTAAACCCACACTAACCCCTGCCCTAACACGTACCCTGACCCTAACACTTTTCCGTAACCTCACCTGTACCCTACACCTTACCGTTCGCTAACCCTAACCCTAGCCCTAAACCTAGACCAAACCCCAGCTGTACACCTTACCCTAAACTGTATGCTAATCCTAAGCCATACACTAACACTGACACGTGTCCTAACACATACACTAACCCTAACATTTTTCTGTATCATTACCTGTACCCTAAACCTGACATTTCGCTAACCCTAGCCCTAGCCATAAAGCTAACCATAAACCCAACCCTAAACCTTACCCAAACCGTACCCTAATCCTAACCAGTATACTAATACTAAGTCATGTCCTGACACGTACCCTGCCCCTAACACCATTCCGTACCGTCACCTGTACCCTAAACCTTACCCATTCGCTAACTCTAACCCTAGCCCTAATCCTAACCCCAACCCTACCCCTTACCCTAATCCGTACCCTAATCCCAACCCATACACTAACATTAACTTATGCCCGAAACCGTACCCTGACCCTAACACTTTTCCATATCCTCTCCTGTACCCTAAATCTTACCGTTCGCTAACCCTAACCCTAGCCCTAAACATAACTCTCACACCAACCTCACAGCATACCCTAACCCATACACTAAACTTAACCCGTACAAAAAAACTAACCCATGCCCTCACATGTACTTTGACAGTAACACGTTTCCGTATGCTCCCGTGTACCGTAAACCTTACCCATTCGCTAACTCTAACCCTAGCCCTAACCCAAACCATAACACCAACCCTACCCATTTCCCTAACCTGTACCCTAATCCTTACCCATACACTAACACTAATCCATGCCCTAACACGTACCCTGACCCTAACACTTTTCCATACCCACTGCTGTACGCTAAATCATACCATTCGCTAACCCTAAACATATTTCTAAACCTAACCCTAACCCCAACCCTACACCTAGCCCTAGCACGTACCCTAATCCGAATCCGTACACTAACACTAACCTGTGCCCTAACATGAACCCTGACCCTAACTCGTTTCCATAAGCTCACTTGTACCCTAAATGTTACCTATTCGCTAACCCTAACCCCAACCCTACACCTAAACATAACCCCAACCCTACACCTTTCCCTAACCCATACCCTAATCCTAACCCGTACACTAACACTAACCCGTGCCCTAACACGTACCCTGACCCTAACACTTTTCCGTATCCTCTCCAGTACCCTAAATCTTACCGTTCGCTAAACCTAGCCCTTTACCTAAACATAACGCTAACACCAACCTTACACCATACCCTAACCCATACACTAATCGTACCCCGTACACCAAAATTAAGCAATGCCCTCACCTGTACTTTGACACTAACACGTTTCCGTACCCTCCTGTGTACCGTAAACCTTACCTGTTCGCTAACACTAACCCTAGGTCTAAGCCTAACACTATCCACAACCCTACACAAAATCCTAACCTGTACCCTAATCCTAATCCGTACAATAACACTAACCTGTGCCCTAACACCAAGCCTGACCCTAACTCGTTTTCATATGTTTACCTGTACCATGAATATTACCTATTCGCTAACCCTAACCCTAACCCTAAACCTAACCCTAACCCCAATCCTACACCTTACCCTAATCCGTACTGTAGTCCTAACACGTACGCTAATACTAATCCGTGCCCTGACACATACATGGACCATAACACTTTTCTGTAACCTCACCTGTACCCTAAACCTTTCATTTCGCCAACCCTAACCCTAGCTCTAAAGCTAAATCTAACTCCAACCCTACACCTTACCCTAAGACGAACACTAATCTTAACCTATACACTAACACTGACCCATTGCCGCAAATGTATTTTGACCCTAAAACATTTCCGTACCCTCCCCTGTAACCTAAACCTTACCCGGTCGCTAACCATAACCCTAGCTCTAAATCTAACCCTAACGCCAACCCTACATCTTACCCTAACCCATACCCTAATCCTAAACCATACACTAACACTAACCAGTGCCCTGAAACGTACCCTGACCGTAACACTTTTCCATACCCTCACCTGCACGCTAAACCTAATCATTAGGTAACCCTAACTGTAGACTTAAACCTAACCCTAACACCAACCCTACACCCTATTCTAACCCGTAACCTATGTTTAACCCCTACACTAACACTAACCCATGCCCTCACACGTACTTTGACACTAAGATGTCTCCATACACTCACATGTACCATAAGCTTTAACCGTTCACTAAACCTATCCCTAACCCTAACGCCAACCCTAACCATTATCCTAACCCATACCCTAATCCTAACCATACATTAACACTAACACGTTTCCTAACACATAACCTGACCCAAACACTTTTCCGTACACTCAACTGTACCCTAAAACTTACCCGTTCACTAACCCTAAGCCTAGCCCTAAACCTAACACTAACCCCAACCCCACACCTTACCCTAAACTCTACGCTAATCCTGACACGTACACTAACACTAAGAGGTGTCCTAACACATACCCTGACTCTAAATGTTTTCCGTACCCTCACCTGTACCCTAAACCTTACTGCTTCACTAACTGTAAACCTAGCCCTAAACATAACGCTAACTCCAACCCTACACCATACCCTAACCCGTACACTAATCTTGACCCGTACACCAAAATTATGGAATGCCATCACCTGTACTTTGACAATAACACGTTTCTCTACACTCATGTACCACAAAAGTTACCTCTTCGCTAACTCTAACCCTAGCCCTAAACTTAACCCTAACGCCAACCCTACACATTACCCTAACCCGTACCCTAATCCTAACCCATACACTAACACTACACCTGCCCTAACAGGTACCCTGACCGTAACAGTTTTCCGTACACTCACCTGTACCCTAAACCATACCGTTTGCTATCCTTAACCTTAGACCTAAACGTAAACCTAAGCCCATCCCTAAACCTTACCCTAACTCGTACCCAAATCTAACCAGTACACTAACACTAATCCGTGCCTTAACACTTACACTGACCCTAACACTTTTCCATACCCACACCTGAACCATAAACCTTACCATTCACTAACCCTAACCCTAGGTCTAAACCTAAACCTAAACACAACTCCAACCCTACACCTAACCCTAACATGTGCCCTATTCCTAATCCTTAAACTAACACTAACCTGTGCCCTAACACGAACCCTGACACTAACACGTTTCCATACGTTCACCTGTACTCTAATGTTACCTATTCGCTAACCCTAACACTAGCCCTAAACCTAAACCTAACTCCAACCCTATACCTTACCCTAATTCATATCCTAATCATAACCCATACACTAACACTAACTCGTGCCCTAACACCTACCCTAACCCTACACCTACACCTACCCCTAACACTAACGCTAACACTAACCCTAAACTTTACCATTTGTTAACCATAACCCTAGCCCCAAACCTAAACCTAACTACAACCCTACTCCTTACCCTAACACGTACACTAATCTTAACACGTACACTAACACTAACTCAATACCGCACATGTACTTTGACAATAAGACATTTCCGTGTGCTCAGCTGTAACCTAAACCTTACCCGTTCACTAAACTTAACCCTACCCTTAACACTAACCATAACGCCAACCCTACCAATTACCCTAACCCGTACCCTAATCCTAACCTGTAAACCCACACTAACCCCTGCCCTAACACGTACCCTGACCCTAACACTTTTCCGTAACCTCACCTGTACCCTACACCTTACCGTTCGCTAACCCTAACCCTAGCCCTAAACCTAGACCAAACCCCAGCTGTACACCTTACCCTAAACTGTATGCTAATCCTAAGCCATACACTAACACTGACACGTGTCCTAACACATACACTAACCCTAACATTTTTCTGTATCATTACCTGTACCCTAAACCTGACATTTCGCTAACCCTAGCCCTAGCCATAAAGCTAACCATAAACCCAACCCTAAACCTTACCCAAACCGTACCCTAATCCTAACCAGTATACTAATACTAAGTCATGTCCTGACACGTACCCTGCCCCTAACACCATTCCGTACCGTCACCTGTACCCTAAACCTTACCCATTCGCTAACTCTAACCCTAGCCCTAATCCTAACCCCAACCCTACCCCTTACCCTAATCCGTACCCTAATCCCAACCCATACACTAACATTAACTTATGCCCGAAACCGTACCCTGACCCTAACACTTTTCCATATCCTCTCCTGTACCCTAAATCTTACCGTTCGCTAACCCTAACCCTAGCCCTAAACATAACTCTCACACCAACCTCACAGCATACCCTAACCCATACACTAAACTTAACCCGTACAAAAAAACTAACCCATGCCCTCACATGTACTTTGACAGTAACACGTTTCCGTATGCTCCCGTGTACCGTAAACCTTACCCATTCGCTAACTCTAACCCTAGCCCTAACCCAAACCATAACACCAACCCTACCCATTTCCCTAACCTGTACCCTAATCCTTACCCATACACTAACACTAATCCATGCCCTAACACGTACCCTGACCCTAACACTTTTCCATACCCACTGCTGTACGCTAAATCATACCATTCGCTAACCCTAAACATATTTCTAAACCTAACCCTAACCCCAACCCTACACCTAGCCCTAGCACGTACCCTAATCCGAATCCGTACACTAACACTAACCTGTGCCCTAACATGAACCCTGACCCTAACTCGTTTCCATAAGCTCACTTGTACCCTAAATGTTACCTATTCGCTAACCCTAACCCCAACCCTACACCTAAACATAACCCCAACCCTACACCTTTCCCTAACCCATACCCTAATCCTAACCCGTACACTAACACTAACCCGTGCCCTAACACGTACCCTGACCCTAACACTTTTCCGTATCCTCTCCAGTACCCTAAATCTTACCGTTCGCTAAACCTAGCCCTTTACCTAAACATAACGCTAACACCAACCTTACACCATACCCTAACCCATACACTAATCGTACCCCGTACACCAAAATTAAGCAATGCCCTCACCTGTACTTTGACACTAACACGTTTCCGTACCCTCCTGTGTACCGTAAACCTTACCTGTTCGCTAACACTAACCCTAGGTCTAAGCCTAACACTATCCACAACCCTACACAAAATCCTAACCTGTACCCTAATCCTAATCCGTACAATAACACTAACCTGTGCCCTAACACCAAGCCTGACCCTAACTCGTTTTCATATGTTTACCTGTACCATGAATATTACCTATTCGCTAACCCTAACCCTAACCCTAAACCTAACCCTAACCCCAATCCTACACCTTACCCTAATCCGTACTGTAGTCCTAACACGTACGCTAATACTAATCCGTGCCCTGACACATACATGGACCATAACACTTTTCTGTAACCTCACCTGTACCCTAAACCTTTCATTTCGCCAACCCTAACCCTAGCTCTAAAGCTAAATCTAACTCCAACCCTACACCTTACCCTAAGACGAACACTAATCTTAACCTATACACTAACACTGACCCATTGCCGCAAATGTATTTTGACCCTAAAACATTTCCGTACCCTCCCCTGTAACCTAAACCTTACCCGGTCGCTAACCATAACCCTAGCTCTAAATCTAACCCTAACGCCAACCCTACATCTTACCCTAACCCATACCCTAATCCTAAACCATACACTAACACTAACCAGTGCCCTGAAACGTACCCTGACCGTAACACTTTTCCATACCCTCACCTGCACGCTAAACCTAATCATTAGGTAACCCTAACTGTAGACTTAAACCTAACCCTAACACCAACCCTACACCCTATTCTAACCCGTAACCTATGTTTAACCCCTACACTAACACTAACCCATGCCCTCACACGTACTTTGACACTAAGATGTCTCCATACACTCACATGTACCATAAGCTTTAACCGTTCACTAAACCTATCCCTAACCCTAACGCCAACCCTAACCATTATCCTAACCCATACCCTAATCCTAACCATACATTAACACTAACACGTTTCCTAACACATAACCTGACCCAAACACTTTTCCGTACACTCAACTGTACCCTAAAACTTACCCGTTCACTAACCCTAAGCCTAGCCCTAAACCTAACACTAACCCCAACCCCACACCTTACCCTAAACTCTACGCTAATCCTGACACGTACACTAACACTAAGAGGTGTCCTAACACATACCCTGACTCTAAATGTTTTCCGTACCCTCACCTGTACCCTAAACCTTACTGCTTCACTAACTGTAAACCTAGCCCTAAACATAACGCTAACTCCAACCCTACACCATACCCTAACCCGTACACTAATCTTGACCCGTACACCAAAATTATGGAATGCCATCACCTGTACTTTGACAATAACACGTTTCTCTACACTCATGTACCACAAAAGTTACCTCTTCGCTAACTCTAACCCTAGCCCTAAACTTAACCCTAACGCCAACCCTACACATTACCCTAACCCGTACCCTAATCCTAACCCATACACTAACACTACACCTGCCCTAACAGGTACCCTGACCGTAACAGTTTTCCGTACACTCACCTGTACCCTAAACCATACCGTTTGCTATCCTTAACCTTAGACCTAAACGTAAACCTAAGCCCATCCCTAAACCTTACCCTAACTCGTACCCAAATCTAACCAGTACACTAACACTAATCCGTGCCTTAACACTTACACTGACCCTAACACTTTTCCATACCCACACCTGAACCATAAACCTTACCATTCACTAACCCTAACCCTAGGTCTAAACCTAAACCTAAACACAACTCCAACCCTACACCTAACCCTAACATGTGCCCTATTCCTAATCCTTAAACTAACACTAACCTGTGCCCTAACACGAACCCTGACACTAACACGTTTCCATACGTTCACCTGTACTCTAATGTTACCTATTCGCTAACCCTAACACTAGCCCTAAACCTAAACCTAACTCCAACCCTATACCTTACCCTAATTCATATCCTAATCATAACCCATACACTAACACTAACTCGTGCCCTAACACCTACCCTAACCCTACACCTACACCTACCCCTAACACTAACGCTAACACTAACCCTAAACTTTACCATTTGTTAACCATAACCCTAGCCCCAAACCTAAACCTAACTACAACCCTACTCCTTACCCTAACACGTACACTAATCTTAACACGTACACTAACACTAACTCAATACCGCACATGTACTTTGACAATAAGACATTTCCGTGTGCTCAGCTGTAACCTAAACCTTACCCGTTCACTAAACTTAACCCTACCCTTAACACTAACCATAACGCCAACCCTACCAATTACCCTAACCCGTACCCTAATCCTAACCTGTAAACCCACACTAACCCCTGCCCTAACACGTACCCTGACCCTAACACTTTTCCGTAACCTCACCTGTACCCTACACCTTACCGTTCGCTAACCCTAACCCTAGCCCTAAACCTAGACCAAACCCCAGCTGTACACCTTACCCTAAACTGTATGCTAATCCTAAGCCATACACTAACACTGACACGTGTCCTAACACATACACTAACCCTAACATTTTTCTGTATCATTACCTGTACCCTAAACCTGACATTTCGCTAACCCTAGCCCTAGCCATAAAGCTAACCATAAACCCAACCCTAAACCTTACCCAAACCGTACCCTAATCCTAACCAGTATACTAATACTAAGTCATGTCCTGACACGTACCCTGCCCCTAACACCATTCCGTACCGTCACCTGTACCCTAAACCTTACCCATTCGCTAACTCTAACCCTAGCCCTAATCCTAACCCCAACCCTACCCCTTACCCTAATCCGTACCCTAATCCCAACCCATACACTAACATTAACTTATGCCCGAAACCGTACCCTGACCCTAACACTTTTCCATATCCTCTCCTGTACCCTAAATCTTACCGTTCGCTAACCCTAACCCTAGCCCTAAACATAACTCTCACACCAACCTCACAGCATACCCTAACCCATACACTAAACTTAACCCGTACAAAAAAACTAACCCATGCCCTCACATGTACTTTGACAGTAACACGTTTCCGTATGCTCCCGTGTACCGTAAACCTTACCCATTCGCTAACTCTAACCCTAGCCCTAACCCAAACCATAACACCAACCCTACCCATTTCCCTAACCTGTACCCTAATCCTTACCCATACACTAACACTAATCCATGCCCTAACACGTACCCTGACCCTAACACTTTTCCATACCCACTGCTGTACGCTAAATCATACCATTCGCTAACCCTAAACATATTTCTAAACCTAACCCTAACCCCAACACTACACCTAGCCCTAGCACGTACCCTAATCCGAATCCGTACACTAACACTAACCTGTGCCCTAACATGAACCCTGACCCTAACTCGTTTCCATAAGCTCACTTGTACCCTAAATGTTACCTATTCGCTAACCCTAACCCCAACCCTACACCTAAACATAACCCCAACCCTACAACTTTCCCTAACCCATACCCTAATCCTAACCCGTACACTAACACTAACCCGTGCCCTAACACGTACCCTGACCCTAACACTTTTCCGTATCCTCTCCAGTACCCTAAATCTTACCGTTCGCTAAACCTAGCCCTTTACCTAAACATAACGCTAACACCAACCTTACACCATACCCTAACCCATACACTAATCGTACCCCGTACACCAAAATTAAGCAATGCCCTCACCTGTACTTTGACACTAACACGTTTCCGTACCCTCCTGTGTACCGTAAACCTTACCTGTTCGCTAACACTAACCCTAGGTCTAAGCCTAACACTATCCACAACCCTACACAAAATCCTAACCTGTACCCTAATCCTAATCCGTACAATAACACTAACCTGTGCCCTAACACCAAGCCTGACCCTAACTCGTTTTCATATGTTTACCTGTACCATGAATATTACCTATTCGCTAACCCTAACCCTAAACCTAAACCTAACCCTAACCCCAATCCTACACCTTACCCTAATCCGTACTGTAGTCCTAACACGTACGCTAATACTAATCCGTGCCCTGACACATACATGGACCATAACACTTTTCTGTAACCTCACCTGTACCCTAAACCTTTCATTTCGCCAACCCTAACCCTAGCTCTAAAGCTAAATCTAACTCCAACCCTACACCTTACCCTAACACGAACACTAATCTTAACCTATACACTAACACTGACCCATTGCCGCAAATGTATTTTGACCCTAAAACATTTCCGTACCCTCCCCTGTAACCTAAACCTTACCCGGTCGCTAACCATAACCCTAGATCTAAATCTAACCCTAACGCCAACCCTACATCTTACCCTAACCCATACCCTAATCCTAAACCATACACTAACACTAACCAGTGCCCTGAAACGTACCCTGACCGTAACACTTTTCCATACCCTCACCTGCACGCTAAACCTAATCATTAGGTAACCCTAACTGTAGACTTAAACCTAACCCTAACACCAACCCTACACCCTATTCTAACCCGTAACCTATGTTTAACCCCTACACTAACACTAACCCATGCCCTCACACGTACTTTGACACTAAGATGTCTCCATACACTCACATGTACCATAAGCTTTAACCGTTCACTAAACCTATCCCTAACCCTAACGCCAACCCTAACCATTACCCTAACCCATACCCTAATCCTAACCATACATTAACACTAACACGTTTCCTAACACGTAACCTGACCCAAAAAATTTTCCGCACACTCAACTGTACCCTAAAACTTACCCGTTCACTAACCCTAAGCCTAGCCCTAAACCTAACACTAACCCCAACCCTACACCTTACCCTAAACTGTACGCTAATCCTGACACGTACACTAACACTAAGAGGTGTCCTAACACATACCATGACTCTAAATGTTTTCCGTACCCTCACCTGTACCCTAAACCTTACTGCTTCACTAACCGTAAACCTAGCCCTAAACATAACGCTAACACCAACCCTACACCATACCCTAACCCGTACACTAATCTTGACCCGTACACCAAAATTATGGAATGCCATCACCTGTACTTTGACAATAACACGTTTCTCTACACTCATGTACCATAAAAGTTACCTCTTCGCTAACTCTAACCCTAGCCCTAAACTTAACCCTAACGCCAACCCTACACATTACCCTAACCCGTACCCTAATCCTAACCCATACACTAACACTACACGTGCCCTAACAGGTACCCTGAGCGTAACAGTTTTCTGTACACTCACCTGTACCCTAAACCATACCGTTTGCTATCCTTAACCATAGACCTAAACGTAAACCTAACCCCATCCCTAAACCTTACCCTAACTCGTACCCAAATCTAACCAGTACACTAACACTAATCCGTGCCTTAACACTTACCCTGACCCTAACACTTTTCCATACCCACACCTGAACACTAAACATTACCATTCACTAACCCTAACCCGAGGTCTAAACCTAACCCTAAACCCAACCCCAACCCTACACCTAACCCTAACATGTGCCCTAATCCTAATCCTTAAACTAACACTAACCTGTGCCCTAACACGAACCCTGACACTAACACGTTTCCATACGTTCACCTGTACTCTAATGTTACCTATTCGCTAACCCTAACACTAGCCCTAAACCTAAACCTAACCCCAACCCTACACCTTACCCTAACCCATACCCTAATCATAACCCATACACTAACACTAACTCGTGCCCTAACACCTACCCTAATCCTAAACCTACCACTACCCCTAACACTAACGCTATCACTAACCCTAAACTTTACCATTTGTTAACCATAACCCTAGCCCCAAACCTAAACCTAACTACAACCCTACTCCTTACCCTAACACGTACACTAATCTTAACACGTACACTAACACTAACTCAATACCACACACGTACTTTGACAATAAGACATTTCCATATGCTCAGCTGTAACCTAAACCTTACCCGTTCACTAAACTTAACCTTACCCCTAACACTAACCATAACGCCATCCCTACCAATTACCCTAACCCGAACCCTAATCCTAACCTGTAAACCCACACTAACCCCTGCCCTACCACGTACCCTGACCCTAACACTTTTCCGTAACCTCACCTGTACCCTACACCTTACCGTTAGCTAACCCTAACCCTAGCCCTAAACCTAGACCAAACCCCAACCGTACACCTTACCCTAACCCCTATGCTAATCCTAAGACATACACTAAAACTGACACGTGTCCTAACACATACACTAACCGTAACACTTTTCTGTACCATCACCTGTACCATAAACCTGACATTTCGCTAACTCTAACCCTAGCCATAAAGCTAACCCTAACCCCAACCCTAAACCTTACCCAAACCGTACCCTAATCCTAACCAGTATACTAATACTAAGCCATGTCCTGACACGTACACTGACCCTAACACTTTTCCGTACCCTCACCTGTACCCTACACCTTACCCAGTCGCTAACCCTAACCCTAGCTCTAGCCCTAGCCGTAAATCTAACCACAACCCTAACCCTTACCCTAACCCGAACCCTAATCCCAACCCATACACTAACTTTAACCCATGCCCTAACACGTACCCTGACCCTAACACTTTTCCATATCCTCTCCTGTACCCTAAATCTTACCGTTCGCCAACACTAACCCTAGCCCTAAACATAACTCTCACACCAACCTCACAGCATACCCTAACCCATACACTAAACTTAACCCGTACAAAAAAACTAACACATGCCCTCACATGTACTTTGACAGTAACACGTTTCCGTATGCTCCCGTGTACCGTAGACCTTACCCATTCGCTAACTCTAACCCTAGCCATAACCCAAACCATAACACCAACCCTACCCATTTCCCTAACCTGTACCCTAATCCTTACCCATACACTAACACTAATCCATGCCCTAACACGTACCCTGACCCTAACACTTTTCTATACCCACTCCTGTACCCTAAATCTTACCATTCGCTAACCCTAACCTATGTCTATACCTAACACTAACCCCAACCCTACACCTAACCCTAACACGTACCCTAATCCGAATCAGTACACTAACACTAACCTGTGCCCTAACATGAACCCTGACCCTAACTCGTTTCCATAAGCTCACCTGTACCCTAAATGTTACCTATTTGCTAACCCTAACCCCAACCCTACAGCTAAACATAACCCCAACCCTACAACTTTCCCTAACCCATACCCTAATCCGAACCCATACACTAACACTAACCCGTGCCCTAACACGTACCCTGACCCTAACACTTTTCCGTATCCTCTCCAGTACCCTAAAACTTACCGTTCGCTAAACCTAGCCCTTTCCCTAAACATAACGCTAACACCAACCTTACACCATACCCTAACCCATACACTAATCTTACCCTGTACACCAAAATTAAGCAATGCCCTCACATGTACTTGGACACTAACAGGTTTCCGTACCCTCCTGGGTACCATAAACCTTACCTGTTCGCTAACACTCTCCCTAGGTCTAAGCCTAACACTATCCAAAACCCTACACATAATCCTAAACCATACCCTAATCCTAATCCGTACAATAACACTAACGTGTGCCCTAACACCAAGCCTGACCCTAACTCGTTTCCATATGCTTACCTGTACCCTGAATATTACCTATTCGCTAACCCTAACCCTAACCCTAAACCAAACCCTAACCCCAATCCTACACCTTACCCTAATCCGTACTGTAATCCTAACCCGTACCCTAATACTAATCCGTGCCCTGACACATACATGGACCATAACACTTTTCTGTAACCTCACCTGTACCCTAAACCTTACATTTCGCCAACCCTAACGCTAGCCCTAAAGCAAAATCTTACTCCAACCCTACCCCTTACCCTAACACGTACACTAATCTTAACCCGTACACTAACAGTGACCCATTGCCGCAAATGTATTTTGACCCTAAAACATTTCCGTACCCTCCCCTGTAACCTAAACCTTACCCGGTTGCTAACCATAACCCTAGATCTAAATCTAACCCTAACGCCAACCCTACATCTTTCCCTAACCCATACCCTAATCCTAAACCGTACACTAACACTAACCAGTGCCCTGAAACGTACCCTGACCGTAACACTTTTCCATACCCTCACCTGCACGCTAAACCTAATCGTTAGGTAACCCTAACTGTAGACTTAAACCTAACCCTAACACCAACCCTACACCCTATTCTAACCCTTACACTATATTTAACCCCTACACTAACACTAACCCATGCCCTCACACGTACTTTGACACTAAAATGTCTCCATACACTCACATGTACCATAAGCTTTAACCGTTCACTAAACCTATCCCTAACCCTAACGACAACCCTAACCATTACCCTAACCCATACCCTAATCCTAACCATACATTAACACTAACACGTTTCCTAACACATAACCTGACCCAAACACTTTTCCGTACACTCAACTGTACCCTAAAACTTACCCGTTCACTAACCCTAAGCCTAGCCCTAAACCTAACACTAACCCCAACCACACACCTTACCCTAAACTGTACGCTAATCCTGACACGTACACTAACACTAAGAGGTGCCCTAACACATACCCTGACTCTAAATGTTTTCCGTACCCTCACCTGTACCCTAAACCTTACTGCTTCACTAACTGTAAACCTAGCCCTAAACATAACGCTAACACCAACCCTACACCATACCCTAACCCGTACACTAATCTTGACCCGTACACCAAAATTATGGAATGCCATCACCTGTACTTTGACAATAACACGTTTCTCTACACTCATGTACCACAAAAGTTACCTCTTCGCTAACTCTAACCCTAGCCCTAAACTTAACCCTAACGCCAACCCTACACATTACCCTAACCCGTACCCTAATCCTAACCCATACACTAACACTACACGTGCCCTAACAGGTACCCTGACCGTAACAGTTTTCCGTACACTCACCTGTACCCTAAACCATACTGTTTGCTATCCTTAACCTTAGACCTAAACGTAAACCTAAGCCCATCCCTAAACCTTACCCTAACTCGTACCCAAATCTAACCAGTACACTAACACTAATCCGTGCCTTAACACTTACACTGACCCTAACACTTTTCCATACCCACACCTGAACCATAAACCTTACCATTCACTAACCTTAACCCTAGGTCTAAACCTAAACCTAAACACAACTCCAACCCTACACCTAACCCTAACATGTGCCCTATTCCTAATCCTTAAACTAACACTAACCTGTGCCCTAACACGAACCCTGACACTAACACGTTTCCATACGTTCACCTGTACTCTAATGTTACCTATTCGCTAACCCTAACACTAGCCCTAAACCTAAACCTAACTCCAACCCTATACCTTACCCTAACTCATACCCTAATCATAACCCATACACTAACACTAACTCGTGCCCTAACACCTACCCTAACCCTACACCTACACCTACCCCTAACACTAACGCTAACACTAACCCTAAACTTTACCATTTGTTAACCATAACCCTAGCCCCAAACCTAAACCTAACTACAACACTACTCCTTACCCTAACACGTACACTAATCTTAACACGTACACTAACACTAACTCAATACCGCACATGTACTTTGACAATAAGACATTTCCGTGTGCTCAGCTGTAACCTAAACCTTACCCGTTCACTAAACTTAACCCTACCCTTAACACTAACCATAACGCCAACCCTACCAATTACCCTAACCCGTACCCTAATCCTAACCTGTAAACCCACACTAACCCCTGCCCTAACACGTACCCTGACCCTAACACTTTTCCGTAACCTCACCTGTACCCTACACCTTACCGTTCGCTAACCCTAACCCTAGCCCTAAACCTAGACCAAACCCCAACTGTACACCTTACCCTAAACTGTATGCTAATCCTAAGCCATACACTAACACTGACACGTGTCCTAACACATACACTAACCCTAACATTTTTCTGTATCATTACCTGTACCCTAAACCTGACATTTCGCTAACCCTAGCCCTAGCCATAAAGCTAACCATAAACCCAACCCTAAACCTTACCCAAACCGTACCCTAATCCTAACCAGTATACTAATACTAAGTCATGTCCTGACACGTACCCTGCCCCTAACACCATTCCGTACCGTCACCTGTACCCTAAACCTTACCCATTCGCTAACTCTAACCCTAGCCCTAATCCTAACCCCAACCCTACCCCTTACCCTCATCCGTACCCTAATCCCAACCCATACACTAACATTAACTTATGCCCGAAACCGTACCCTGACCCTAACACTTTTCCATATCCTCTCCTGTACCCTAAATCTTACCGTTCGCTAACCCTAACCCTAGCCCTAAACATAACTCTCACACCAACCTCACAGCATACCCTAACCCATACACTAAACTTAACCCGTACAAAAAAACTAACCCATGCCCTCACATGTACTTTGACAGTAACACGTTTCCGTATGCTCCCGTGTACCGTAAACCTTACCCATTCGCTAACTCTAACCCTAGCCCTAACCCAAACCATAACACCAACCCTACCCATTTCCCTAACCTGTACCCTAATCCTTACCCATACACTAACACTAATCCATGCCCTAACACGTACCCTGACCCTAACACTTTTCCATACCCACTGCTGTACGCTAAATCATACCATTCGCTAACCCTAAACATATTTCTAAACCTAACCCTAACCCCAACCCTACACCTAGCCCTAGCACGTACCCTAATCCGAATCCGTACACTAACACTAACCTGTGCCCTAACATGAACCCTGACCCTAACTCGTTTCCATAAGCTCACTTGTACCCTAAATGTTACCTATTCGCTAACCCTAACCCCAACCCTACACCTAAACATAACCCCAACCCTACACCTTTCCCTAACCCATACCCTAATCCTAACCCGTACACTAACACTAACCCGTGCCCTAACACGTACCCTGACCCTAACACTTTTCCGTATCCTCTCCAGTACCCTAAATCTTACCGTTCGCTAAACCTAGCCCTTTACCTAAACATAACGCTAACACCAACCTTACACCATACCCTAACCCATACACTAATCGTACCCCGTACACCAAAATTAAGCAATGCCCTCACCTGTACTTTGACACTAACACGTTTCCGTACCCTCCTGTGTACCGTAAACCTTACCTGTTCGCTAACACTAACCCTAGGTCTAAGCCTAACACTATCCACAACCCTACACAAAATCCTAACCTGTACCCTAATCCTAATCCGTACAATAACACTAACCTGTGCCCTAACACCAAGCCTGACCCTAACTCGTTTTCATATGTTTACCTGTACCATGAATATTACCTATTCGCTAACCCTAACCCTAACCCTAAACCTAACCCTAACCCCAATCCTACACCTTACCCTAATCCGTACTGTAGTCCTAACACGTACGCTAATACTAATCCGTGCCCTGACACATACATGGACCATAACACTTTTCTGTAACCTCACCTGTACCCTAAACCTTTCATTTCGCCAACCCTAACCCTAGCTCTAAAGCTAAATCTAACTCCAACCCTACACCTTACCCTAAGACGAACACTAATCTTAACCTATACACTAACACTGACCCATTGCCGCAAATGTATTTTGACCCTAAAACATTTCCGTACCCTCCCCTGTAACCTAAACCTTACCCGGTCGCTAACCATAACCCTAGCTCTAAATCTAACCCTAACGCCAACCTTACATCTTACCCTAACCCATACCCTAATCCTAAACCATACACTAACACTAACCAGTGCCCTGAAACGTACCCTGACCGTAACACTTTTCCATACCCTCACCTGCACGCTAAACCTAATCATTAGGTAACCCTAACTGTAGACTTAAACCTAACCCTAACACCAACCCTACACCCTATTCTAACCCGTAACCTATGTTTAACCCCTACACTAACACTAACCCATGCCCTCACACGTACTTTGACACTAAGATGTCTCCATACACTCACATGTACCATAAGCTTTAACCGTTCACTAAACCTATCCCTAACCCTAACGCCAACCCTAACCATTATCCTAACCCATACCCTAATCCTAACCATACATTAACACTAACACGTTTCCTAACACATAACCTGACCCAAACACTTTTCCGTACACTCAACTGTACCCTAAAACTTACCCGTTCACTAACCCTAAGCCTAGCCCTAAACCTAACACTAACCCCAACCCCACACCTTACCCTAAACTCTACGCTAATCCTGACACGTACACTAACACTAAGAGGTGTCCTAACACATACCCTGACTCTAAATGTTTTCCGTACCCTCACCTGTACCCTAAACCTTACTGCTTCACTAACTGTAAACCTAGCCCTAAACATAACGCTAACTCCAACCCTACACCATACCCTAACCCGTACACTAATCTTGACCCGTACACCAAAATTATGGAATGCCATCACCTGTACTTTGACAATAACACGTTTCTCTACACTCATGTACCACAAAAGTTACCTCTTCGCTAACTCTAACCCTAGCCCTAAACTTAACCCTAACGCCAACCCTACACATTACCCTAACCCGTACCCTAATCCTAACCCATACACTAACACTACACCTGCCCTAACAGGTACCCTGACCGTAACAGTTTTCCGTACACTCACCTGTACCCTAAACCATACCGTTTGCTATCCTTAACCTTAGACCTAAACGTAAACCTAAGCCCATCCCTAAACCTTACCCTAACTCGTACCCAAATCTAACCAGTACACTAACACTAATCCGTGCCTTAACACTTACACTGACCCTAACACTTTTCCATACCCACACCTGAACCATAAACCTTACCATTCACTAACCCTAACCCTAGGTCTAAACCTAAACCTAAACACAACTCCAACCCTACACCTAACCCTAACATGTGCCCTATTCCTAATCCTTAAACTAACACTAACCTGTGCCCTAACACGAACCCTGACACTAACACGTTTCCATACGTTCACCTGTACTCTAATGTTACCTATTCGCTAACCCTAACACTAGCCCTAAACCTAAACCTAACTCCAACCCTATACCTTACCCTAATTCATATCCTAATCATAACCCATACACTAACACTAACTCGTGCCCTAACACCTACCCTAAACCTACACCTACACCTACCCCTAACACTAACGCTAACACTAACCCTAAACTTTACCATTTGTTAACCATAACCCTAGCCCCAAACCTAAACCTAACTACAACCCTACTCCTTACCCTAACACGTACACTAATCTTAACACGTACACTAACACTAACTCAATACCGCACATGTACTTTGACAATAAGACATTTCCGTGTGCTCAGCTGTAACCTAAACCTTACCCGTTCACTAAACTTAACCCTACCCTTAACACTAACCATAACGCCAACCCTACCAATTACCCTAACCCGTACCCTAATCCTAACCTGTAAACCCACACTAACCCCTGCCCTAACACGTACCCTGACCCTAACACTTTTCCGTAACCTCACCTGTACCCTACACCTTACCATTCGCTAACCCTAACCCTAGCCCTAAACCTAGACCAAACCCCAGCTGTACACCTTACCCTAAACTGTATGCTAATCCTAAGCCATACACTAACACTGACACGTGTCCTAACACATACACTAACCCTAACATTTTTCTGTATCATTACCTGTACCCTAAACCTGACATTTCGCTAACCCTAGCCCTAGCCATAAAGCTAACCATAAACCCAACCCTAAACCTTACCCAAACCGTACCCTAATCCTAACCAGTATACTAATACTAAGTCATGTCCTGACACGTACCCTGCCCCTAACACCATTCCGTACCGTCACCTGTACCCTAAACCTTACCCATTCGCTAACTCTAACCCTAGCCCTAATCCTAACCCCAACCCTACCCCTTACCCTAATCCGTACCCTAATCCCAACCCATACACTAACATTAACTTATGCCCGAAACCGTACCCTGACCCTAACACTTTTCCATATCCTCTCCTGTACCCTAAATCTTACCGTTCGCTAACCCTAACCCAAGCCCTAAACATAACTCTCACACCAACCTCACAGCATACCCTAACCCATACACTAAACTTAACCCGTACAAAAAAACTAACCCATGCCCTCACATGTACTTTGACAGTAACACGTTTCCGTATGCTCCCGTGTACCGTAAACCTTACCCATTCGCTAACTCTAACCCTAGCCCTAACCCAAACCATAACACCAACCCTACCCATTTCCCTAACCTGTACCCTAATCCTTACCCATACACTAACACTAATCCATGCCCTAACACGTACCCTGACCCTAACACTTTTCCATACCCACTGCTGTACGCTAAATCATACCATTCGCTAACCCTAAACATATTTCTAAACCTAACCCTAACCCCAACCCTACACCTAGCCCTAGCACGTACCCTAATCCGAATCCGTACACTAACACTAACCTGTGCCCTAACATGAACCCTGACCCTAACTCGTTTCCATAAGCTCACTTGTACCCTAAATGTTACCTATTCGCTAACCCTAACCCCAACCCTACACCTAAACATAACCCCAACCCTACAACTTTCCCTAACCCATACCCTAATCCTAACCCGTACACTAACACTAACCCGTGCCCTAACACGTACCCTGACCCTAACACTTTTCCGTATCCTCTCCAGTACCCTAAATCTTACCGTTCGCTAAACCTAGCCCTTTACCTAAACATAACGCTAACACCAACCTTACACCATACCCTAACCCATACACTAATCGTACCCCGTACACCAAAATTAAGCAATGCCCTCACCTGTACTTTGACACTAACACCTTTCCGTACCCTCCTGTGTACCGTAAACCTTACCTGTTCGCTAACACTAACCCTAGGTCTAAGCCTAACACTATCCACAACCCTACACAAAATCCTAACCTGTACCCTAATCCTAATCCGTACAATAACACTAACCTGTGCCCTAACACCAAGCCTGACCCTAACTCGTTTTCATATGTTTACCTGTACCATGAATATTACCTATTCGCTAACCCTAACCCTAAACCTAAACCTAACCCTAACCCCAATCCTACACCTTACCCTAATCCGTACTGTAGTCCTAACACGTACGCTAATACTAATCCGTGCCCTGACACATACATGGACCATAACACTTTTCTGTAACCTCACCTGTACCCTAAACCTTTCATTTCGCCAACCCTAACCCTAGCTCTAAAGCTAAATCTAACTCCAACCCTACACCTTACCCTAACACGAACACTAATCTTAACCTATACACTAACACTGACCCATTGCCGCAAATGTATTTTGACCCTAAAACATTTCCGTACCCTCCCCTGTAACCTAAACCTTACCCGGTCGCTAACCATAACCCTAGATCTAAATCTAACCCTAACGCCAACCCTACATCTTACCCTAACCCATACCCTAATCCTAAACCATACACTAACACTAACCAGTGCCCTGAAACGTACCCTGACCGTAACACTTTTCCATACCCTCACCTGCACGCTAAACCTAATCATTAGGTAACCCTAACTGTAGACTTAAACCTAACCCTAACACCAACCCTACACCCTATTCTAACCCGTAACCTATGTTTAACCCCTACACTAACACTAACCCATGCCCTCACACGTACTTTGACACTAAGATGTCTCCATACACTCACATGTACCATAAGCTTTAACCGTTCACTAAACCTATCCCTAACCCTAACGCCAACCCTAACCATTACCCTAACCCATACCCTAATCCTAACCATACATTAACACTAACACGTTTCCTAACACGTAACCTGACCCAAAAAATTTTCCGCACACTCAACTGTACCCTAAAATTTACCCGTTCACTAACCCTAAGCCTAGCCCTAAACCTAACACTAACCCCAACCCTACACCTTACCCTAAACTGTACGCTAATCCTGACACGTACACTAACACTAAGAGGTGTCCTAACACATACCATGACTCTAAATGTTTTCCGTACCCTCACCTGTACCCTAAACCTTACTGCTTCACTAACCGTAAACCTAGCCCTAAACATAACGCTAACACCAACCCTACACCATACCCTAACCCGTACACTAATCTTGACCCGTACACCAAAATTATGGAATGCCATCACCTGTACTTTGACAATAACACGTTTCTCTACACTCATGTACCATAAAAGTTACCTCTTCGCTAACTCTAACCCTAGCCCTAAACTTAACCCTAACGCCAACCCTACACATTACCCTAACCCGTACCCTAATCCTAACCCATACACTAACACTACACGTGCCCTAACAGGTACCCTGAGCGTAACAGTTTTCTGTACACTCACCTGTACCCTAAACCATACCGTTTGCTATCCTTAACCATAGACCTAAACGTAAACCTAACCCCATCCCTAAACCTTACCCTAACTCGTACCCAAATCTAACCAGTACACTAACACTAATCCGTGCCTTAACACTTACCCTGACCCTAACACTTTTCCATACCCACACCTGAACACTAAACATTACCATTCACTAACCCTAACCCGAGGTCTAAACCTAACCCTAAACCCAACCCCAACCCTACACCTAACCCTAACATGTGCCCTAATCCTAATCCTTAAACTAACACTAACCTGTGCCCTAACACGAACCCTGACACTAACACGTTTCCATACGTTCACCTGTACTCTAATGTTACCTATTCGCTAACCCTAACACTAGCCCTAAACCTAAACCTAACCCCAACCCTACACCTTACCCTAACCCATACCCTAATCATAACCCATACACTAACACTAACTCGTGCCCTAACACCTACCCTAATCCTAAACCTACCACTACCCCTAACACTAACGCTATCACTAACCCTAAACTTTACCATTTGTTAACCATAACCCTAGCCCCAAACCTAAACCTAACTACAACCCTACTCCTTACCCTAACACGTACACTAATCTTAACACGTACACTAACACTAACTCAATACCACACACGTACTTTGACAATAAGACATTTCCATATGCTCAGCTGTAACCTAAACCTTACCCGTTCACTAAACTTAACCTTACCCCTAACACTAACCATAACGCCATCCCTACCAATTACCCTAACCCGAACCCTAATCCTAACCTGTAAACCCACACTAACCCCTGCCCTACCACGTACCCTGACCCTAACACTTTTCCGTAACCTCACCTGTACCCTACACCTTACCGTTAGCTAACCCTAACCCTAGCCCTAAACCTAGACCAAACCCCAACCGTACACCTTACCCTAACCCCTATGCTAATCCTAAGACATACACTAAAACTGACATGTGTCCTAACACATACACTAACCGTAACACTTTTCTGTACCATCACCTGTACCATAAACCTGACATTTCGCTAACTCTAACCCTAGCCATAAAGCTAACCCTAACCCCAACCCTAAACCTTACCCAAACCGTACCCTAATCCTAACCAGTATACTAATACTAAGCCATGTCCTGACACGTACACTGACCCTAACACTTTTCCGTACACTCACCTGTACCCTACACCTTACCCAGTCGCTAACCCTAACCCTAGCTCTAGCCCTAGCCGTAAATCTAACCACAACCCTAACCCTTACCCTAACCCGAACCCTAATCCCAACCCATACACTAACTTTAACCCATGCCCTAACACGTACCCTGACCCTAACACTTTTCCATATCCTCTCCTGTACCCTAAATCTTACCGTTCGCTAACCCTAACCCTAGCCCTAAACATAACTCTCACACCAATCTCACAGCATACCATAACCTGTTCACTAAACTTAACCGGTACAAAAATATTAACCCATGCCCTCACATATACTTTGACGGTAACACGTTTCCGTATGCTCCCGTGTACCGTAAAACTCACCCGTTTGCTAACTCTAACCCTAGCCCTAACCCTAACCATAACAACAGCCCTACCCATTTCCCTAACCTGTACCCTAATCCTTACCCGTACACTAACACTAATCCATGCCCTAACACGTACCCTGATCCTAACACTTTTCTATACCCACTCCTGTACCCTAAATCTTACCATTCGCTAACCCTAACACTATGTCTAGACCTAACCCTAACCCCAACCCTACACCAAACCCTAACACGTACCCTAATCTGAATCCGTACACTAACAGTAACCTGTGCCCTAACATGAACCCTGACCCTAACTCGTTTCCATAAGCTCACCTGTACCCTAAATGTTACCTATTTGCTAACCCTAACCCCAACCCTACACCTAAACATAACCCCAACCTTACCCATTTCCCTAACCTGTACCCTAATCCTTACCCGTACACTAACACTAATCCATGCCCTAACACGTACCCTGACCCTAACACTTTTCTATACCCACTCCTGTACCCTAAATCTTACCATTCGCTAAGCCTATCCCTATGTCTAAACCTAACCCTAACCCCAACCCTACACCTAACCCTAACACGTACCCTAATCCGAATCAGTACACTAAGAGTAACCTGTGCCCTAACATGAACCCTGACCCTAACTCGTTTCCATAAGCTCACCTGTACCCTAAATGTTACCTATTTGCTAACCCTAACTCCAACCCTACACCTAAACATAACTCCAACCCTACACCTTTCCCTAACCCATACCCTAATCCTAACCCGTACACTAACACTAACCCATGCCCTAACACGTACCCTGACCCTAACACTTTTCTATACCCACTCCTGTACCCTAAATCTTACCATTCGCTAACCCTAACCTATGTCTATACCTAACCCTAACCCCAACCCTACACCTAACCCTAACACGTACCCTAATCCGAATCAGTACACTAACACTAACCTGTGCCCTAACATGAACCCTGACCCTAACTCGTTTCCATAAGCTCACCTGTACCCTAAATGTTACCTATTTGCTAACCCTAACCCCAACCCTACAGCTAAACATAACCCCAACCCTACAACTTTCCCTAACCCATACCCTAATCCGAACCCATACACTAACACTAAGCCATGCCCTAACACGTACCCTGACCCTAACACTTTTCCGTATCCTCTCCAGTACCCTAAAACTTACCGTTCGCTAAACCTAGCCCTTTCCCTAAACATAACGCTAACACCAACCTTACACCATACCCTAACCCATACACTAATCTTACCCTGTACACCAAAATTAAGCAATGCCCTCACATGTACTTGGACACTAACAGGTTTCCGTACCCTCCTGGGTACCATAAACCTTACCTGTTCACTAACACTATCCCTAGGTCTAAGCCTAACACTATCCAAAACCCTACACATAATCCTAAACCATACCCTAATCCTAATCCGTACAATAACACTAACGTGTGCCCTAACACCAAGCCTGACCCTAACTCGTTTCCATATGCTTACCTGTACCCTGAATATTACCTATTCGCTAACCCTAACCCTAACCCTAAACCAAACCCTAACCCCAATCCTACACCTTACCCTAATCCGTACTGTAATCCTAACCCGTACCCTAATACTAATCCGTGCCCTGACACATACATGGACCATAACACTTTTCTGTAACCTCACCTGTACCCTAAACCTTACATTTCGCCAACCCTAACGCTAGCCCTAAAGCAAAATCTTACTCCAACCCTACCCCTTACCCTAACACGTACACTAATCTTAACCCGTACACTAACAGTGACCCATTGCCGCAAATGTATTTTGACCCTAAAACATTTCCGTACCCTCCCCTGTAACCTAAACCTTACCCGGTTGCTAACCATAACCCTAGATCTAAATCTAACCCTAACGCCAACCCTACATCTTTCCCTAACCCATACCCTAATCCTAAACCGTACACTAACACTAACCAGTGCCCTGAAACGTACCCTGACCGTAACACTTTTCCATACCCTCACCTGCACGCTAAACCTAATCATTAGGTAACCCTAACTGTAGACTTAAACCTAACCCTAACACCAACCCTACACCCTATTCTAACCCGTAACCTATGTTTAACCCCTACACTAACACTAACCCATGCCCTCACACGTACTTTGACACTAAGATGTCTCCATACACTCACATATACCATAAGCTTTAACCGTTCACTAAACCTATCCCTAACCCTAACGCCAACCCTAACCATTACCCTAACCCATACCCTAATCCTAACCATACATTAACACTAACACGTTTCCTAACACGTAACCTGACCCAAAAAATTTTCCGCACACTCAACTGTACCCTAAAACTTACCCGTTCACTAACCCTAAGCATAGCCCTAAACATAACACTAACCCCAACCCCACACCTTACCCTAAACTGTACGCTAATCCTGACACGTACACTAACACTAAGAGGTGTCCTAACACATACCATGACTCTAAATGTTTTCCGTACCCTCACCTGTACCCTAAACCTTACTGCTTCACTAACCGTAAACCTAGCCCTAAACATAACGCTAACACCAACCCTACACCATACCCTAACCCGTACACTAATCTTGACCCGTACACCAAAATTATGGAATGCCATCACCTGTACTTTGACAATAACACGTTTCTCTACACTCATGTACCATAAAAGTTACCTCTTCGCTAACTCTAACCCTAGCCCTAAACTTAACCCTAACGCCAACCCTACACATTACCCTAACCCGTACCCTAATCCTAACCCATACACTAACACTACACGTGCCCTAACAGGTACCCTGAGCGTAACAGTTTTCTGTACACTCACCTGTACCCTAAACCATACCGTTTGCTATCCTTAACCATAGACCTAAACGTAAACCTAACCCCATCCCTAAACCTTACCCTAACTCGTACCCAAATCTAACCAGTACACTAACACTAATCCGTGCCTTAACACTTACACTGACCCTAACACTTTTCCATACCCACACCTGAACCATAAACCTTACCATTCACTAACCCTAACCCTAGGTCTAAACCTAAACCTAAACACAACTCCAACCCTACACCTAACCCTAACATGTGCCCTATTCCTAATCCTTAAACTAACACTAACCTGTGCCCTAACACGAACCCTGACACTAACACGTTTCCATACGTTCACCTGTACTCTAATGTTACCTATTCGCTAACCCTAACACTAGCCCGAAACCTAAACCTAACTCCAACCCTATACCTTACCCTAACTCATACCCTAATCATAACCCATACACTAACACTAACTCGTGCCCTAACACCTACCCTAACCCTACACCTACACCTACCCCTAACACTAACGCTAACACTAACCCTAAACTTTACCATTTGTTAACCATAACCCTAGCCCCAAACCTAAACCTAACTACAACACTACTCCTTACCCTAACACGTACACTAATCTTAACACGTACACTAACACTAACTCAATACCGCACATGTACTTTGACAATAAGACATTTCCGTGTGCTCAGCTGTAACCTAAACCTTACCCGTTCACTAAACTTAACCCTAACCTTAACACTAACCATAACGCCAACCCTACCAATTACCCTAACCCGTACCCTAATCCTAACCTGTAAACCCACACTAACCCCTGCCCTAACATGTAGCCTGACCCTAACACTTTTCCGTAACCTCACCTGTACCCTACACCTTACCGTTCGCTAACCCTAACCCTAGTCCTAAACCTAGACCAAACCCCAACTGTACACCTTACCCTAAACTGTATGCTAATCCTAAGCCATACACTAACACTGACACGTGTCCTAACACATACACTAACCCTAACATTTTTCTGTATCATTACCTGTACCCTAAACCTGACATTTCGCTAACCCTAGCCCTAGCCATAAAGCTAACCATAAACCCAACCCTAAACCTTACCCAAACCGTACCCTAATCCTAACCAGTATACTAATACTAAGTCATGTCCTGACACGTACCCTGCCCCTAACACCATTCCGTACCGTCACCTGTACCCTAAACCTTACCCATTCGCTAACTCTAACCCTAGCCCTAATCCTAACCCCAACCCTACCCCTTACCCTAATCCGTACCCTAATCCCAACCCATACACTAACATTAACTTATGCCCGAAACCGTACCCTGACCCTAACACTTTTCCATATCCTCTCCTGTACCCTAAATCTTACCGTTCGCTAACCCTAACCCAAGCCCTAAACATAACTCTCACACCAACCTCACAGCATACCCTAACCCATACACTAAACTTAACCCGTACAAAAAAACTAACCCATGCCCTCACATGTACTTTGACAGTAACACGTTTCCGTATGCTCCCGTGTACCGTAAACCTTACCCATTCGCTAACTCTAACCCTAGCCCTAACCCAAACCATAACACCAACCCTACCCATTTCCCTAACCTGTACCCTAATCCTTACCCATACACTAACACTAATCCATGCCCTAACACGTACCCTGACCCTAACACTTTTCCATACCCACTGCTGTACGCTAAATCATACCATTCGCTAACCCTAAACATATTTCTAAACCTAACCCTAACCCCAACCCTACACCTAGCCCTAGCACGTACCCTAATCCGAATCCGTACACTAACACTAACCTGTGCCCTAACATGAACCCTGACCCTAACTCGTTTCCATAAGCTCACTTGTACCCTAAATGTTACCTATTCGCTAACCCTAACCCCAACCCTACACCTAAACATAACCCCAACCCTACACCTTTCCCTAACCCATACCCTAATCCTAACCCGTACACTAACACTAACCCGTGCCCTAACACGTACCCTGACCCTAACACTTTTCCGTATCCTCTCCAGTACCCTAAATCTTACCGTTCGCTAAACCTAGCCCTTTACCTAAACATAACGCTAACACCAACCTTACACCATACCCTAACCCATACACTAATCGTACCCCGTACACAAAAATTAAGCAATGCCCTCACCTGTACTTTGACACTAACACGTTTCCGTACCCTCCTGTGTACCGTAAACCTTACCTGTTCGCTAACACTAACCCTAGGTCTAAGCCTAACACTATCCACAACCCTACACAAAATCCTAACCTGTACCCTAATCCTAATCCGTACAATAACACTAACCTGTGCCCTAACACCAAGCCTGACCCTAACTCGTTTTCATATGTTTACCTGTACCATGAATATTACCTATTCGCTAACCCTAACCCTAACCCTAAACCTAACCCTAACCCCAATCCTACACCTTACCCTAATCCGTACTGTAGTCCTAACACGTACGCTAATACTAATCCGTGCCCTGACACATACATGGACCATAACACTTTTCTGTAACCTCACCTGTACCCTAAACCTTTCATTTCGCCAACCCTAACCCTATCTCTAAAGCTAAATCTAACTCCAACCCTACACCTTACCCTAAGACGAACACTAATCTTAACCTATACACTAACACTGACCCATTGCCGCAAATGTATTTTGACCCTAAAACATTTCCGTACCCTCCCCTGTAACCTAAACCTTACCCGGTCGCTAACCATAACCCTAGCTCTAAATCTAACCCTAACGCCAACCCTACATCTTACCCTAACCCATACCCTAATCCTAAACCATACACTAACACTAACCAGTGCCCTGAAACGTACCCTGACCGTAACACTTTTCCATACCCTCACCTGCACGCTAAACCTAATCATTAGGTAACCCTAACTGTAGACTTAAACCTAACCCTAACACCAACCCTACACCCTATTCTAACCCGTAACCTATGTTTAACCCCTACACTAACACTAACCCATGCCCTCACACGTACTTTGACACTAAGATGTCTCCATACACTCACATGTACCATAAGCTTTAACCGTTCACTAAACCTATCCCTAACCCTAACGCCAACCCTAACCATTACCCTAACCCATACCCTAATCCTAACCATACATTAACACTAACACGTTTCCTAACACGTAACCTGACCCAAAAAATTTTCCGCACACTCAACTGTACCCTAAAACTTACCCGTTCACTAACCCTAAGCCTAGCCCTAAACCTAACACTAACCCCAACCCCACACCTTACCCTAAACTGTACGCTAATCCTGACACGTACACTAACACTAAGAGGTGTCCTAACACCTACCATGACTCTAAATGTTTTCCGTACCCTCACCTGTACCCTAAACCTTACTGCTTCACTAACCGTAAACGTAGCCCTAAACATAACGCTAACACCAACCCTACACCATACCCTAACCCGTACACTAATCTTGACCCGTACACCAAAATTATGGAATGCCATCACCTGTACTTTGACAATAACACGTTTCTCTACACTCATGTACCATAAAAGTTACCTCTTCGCTAACTCTAACCCTAGCCCTAAACTTAACCCTAACGCCAACCCTACACATTACCCTAACCCGTACCCTAATCCTAACCCATACACTAACACTACACGTGCCCTAACAGGTACCCTGAGCGTAACAGTTTTCTGTACACTCACCTGTACCCTAAACCATACCGTTTGCTATCCTTAACCATAGACCTAAACGTAAACCTAACCCCATCCCTAAACCTTACCCTAACTCGTACCCAAATCTAACCAGTACACTAACACTAATCCGTGCCTTAACACTTACCCTGACCCTAACACTTTTCCATACCCACACCTGAACACTAAACATTACCATTCACTAACCCTAACCCTAGGTCTAAACCTAACCCTAAACCCAACCCCAACCCTACACCTAACCCTAACATGTGCCCTAATCCTAATCCTTAAACTAACACTAACCTGTGCCCTAACACGAACCCTGACACTAACACGTTTCCATACGTTCACCTGTACTCTAATGTTACCTATTCGCTAACCCTAACACTAGCCCTAAACCTAAACCTAACCCCAACCCTACACCTTACCCTAACCCATACCCTAATCATAACCCATACACTAACACTAACTCGTGCCCTAACACCTACCCTAATCCTAAACCTACCACTACCCCTAACACTAACGCTAACACTAACCCTAAACTTTACCATTTGTTAACCATAACCCTAGCCCCAAACCTAAACCTAACTACAACCCTACTCCTTACCCTAACACGTACACTAATCTTAACACGTACACTAACACTAACTCAATACCACACACGTACTTTGACAATAAGACATTTCCATATGCTCAGCTGTAACCTAAACCTTACCCGTTCACTAAACTTAACCTTACCCCTAACACTAACCATAACGCCATCCCTACCAATTACCCTAACCCGAACCCTAATCCTAACCTGTAAACCCACACTAACCCCTGCCCTACCACGTACCCTGACCCTAACACTTTTCCGTAACCTCACCTGTACCCTACACCTTACCCTTAGCTAACCCTAACCCTAGCCCTAAACCTAGACCAAACCCCAACCGTACACCTTACCCTAACCCCTATGCTAATCCTAAGCCATACACTAAAACTGACACGTGTCCTAACACATACACTAACCGTAACACTTTTCTGTACCATCACTTGTACCATAAACCTGACATTTCGCTAACTCTAACCCTAGCCATAAAGCTAACCCTAACCCCAACCCTAAACCTTACCCAAACCGTACCCTAATCCTAACCAGTATACTAATACTAAGCCATGTCCTGACACGTACACTGACCCTAACACTTTTCCGTACCCTCACCTGTACCCTACACCTTACCCAGTCGCTAACCCTAACCCTAGCTCTAGCCCTTGCCGTAAATCTAACCACAACCCTAACCCTTACCCTAACCCGAACCCTAATCCCAACCCATACACTAACATTAACCCATGCCCTAACACGTACCCTGACCCTAACACTTTTCCATATCCTCTCCTGTACCCTAAATCTTACCGTTCGCTAACCCTAACCCTAGCCCTAAACATAACGCTCACACCAATCTCACAGCATACCATAACCTGTTCACTAAACTTAACCCGTACAAAAAAATTAACCCATGCCCTCACATATACTTTGACGGTAACACGTTTCCGTATGCTCCCGTGTACCGTAAAACTCACCCGTTTGCTAACTCTAACCCTAGCCCTAACCCTAACCATAACAACAGCCCTACCCATTTCCCTAACCTGTACCCTAATCCTTACCCGTACACTAACACTAATCCATGCCCTAACACGTACCCTGACCCTAACACTTTTCTATACCCACTCCTGTACCCTAAATCTTACCATTCGCTAACCCTAACCCTATGTCTAGACCTAACCCTAACCCCAACCCTACACCTAACCCTAACACGTACCCTAATCCGAATCCGTACACTAACAGTAACCTGTGCCCTAACATGAACCCTGACCCTAACTCGTTTCCATAAGCTCACCTGTACCCTAAATGTTACCTATTTGCTAACCCTAACCCCAACCCTACACCTAAACATAACCCCAACCTTACCCATTTCCCTAACCTGTACCCTAATCCTTACCCGTACACTAACACTAATCCATGCCCTAACACGTACCCTGACCCTAACACTTTTCTATACCCACTCCTGTACCCTAAATCTTACCATTCGCTAAGCCTAACCCTATGTCTAAACCTAAACCTAACCCCAACCCTACACCTAACCCTAACACGTACCCTAATCCGAATCAGTACACTAAGAGTAACCTGTGCCCTAACATGAACCCTGACCCTAACTCGTTTCCATAAGCTCACCTGTACCCTAAATGTTACCTATTTGCTAACCCTAACTCCAACCCTACACCTAAACATAACTCCAACCCTACACCTTTCCCTAACCCATACCCTAATCCTAACCCGTACACTAACACTAACCCATTCCCTAACACGTACCCTGACCCTAACACTTTTCTATACCCACTCCTGTACCCTAAATCTTACCATTCGCTAACCCTAACCTATGTCTATACCTAACCCTAACCCCAACCCTACACCTAACCCTAACACGTACCCTAATCCGAATCAGTACACTAACACTAACCTGTGCCCTAACATGAACCCTGACCCTAACTCGTTTCCATAAGCTCACCTGTACCCTAAATGTTACCTATTTGCTAACCCTAACCCCAACCCTACAGCTAAACATAACCCCAACCCTACAACTTTCCCTAACCCATACCCTAATCCGAACCCATACACTAACACTAACCCGTGCCCTAACACGTACCCTGACCCTAACACTTTTCCGTATCCTCTCCAGTACCCTAAAACTTACCGTTCGCTAAACCTAGCCCTTTCCCTAAACATAACGCTAACACCAACCTTACACCATACCCTAACCCATACACTAATCTTACCCTGTACACCAAAATTAAGCAATGCCCTCACATGTACTTGGACACTAACAGGTTTCCGTACCCTCCTGGGTACCATAAACCTTACCTGTTCGCTAACACTATCCCTAGGTCTAAGCCTAACACTATCCAAAACCCTACACATAATCCTAAACCATACCCTAATCCTAATCCGTACAATAACACTAACGTGTGCCCTAACACCAAGCCTGACCCTAACTCGTTTCCATATGCTTACCTGTGCCCTGAATATTACCTATTCGCTAACCCTAACCCTAACCCTAAACCAAACCCTAACCCCAATCCTACACCTTACCCTAATCCGTACTGTAATCCTAACCCGTACCCTAATACTAATCCGTGCCCTGACACATACATGGACCATAACACTTTTCTGTAACCTCACCTGTACCCTAAACCTTACATTTCGCCAACCCTAACGCTAGCCCTAAAGCAAAATCTTACTCCAACCCTACCCCTTACCCTAACACGTACACTAATCTTAACCCGTACACTAACAGTGACCCATTGCCGCAAATGTATTTTTACCCTAAAACATTTCCGTACCCTCCCCTGTAACCTAAACCTTACCCGGTTGCTAACCATAACCCTAGATCTAAATCTAACCCTAACGCCAACCCTACATCTTTCCCTAACCCATACCCTAATCCTAAACCGTACACTAACATTAACCAGTGCCCTGAAACGTACCCTGACCGTAACACTTTTCCATACCCTCACCTGCACGCTAAACCTAATCATTAGGTAACCCTAACTGTAGACTTAAACCTAACCCTAACACCAACCCTACACCCTATTCTAACCCTTACACTATATTTAACCCCTACACTAACACTAACCCATGCCCTCACACGTACTTTGACACTAAAATGTCTCCATACACTCACATGTACCATAAGCTTTAACCGTTCACTAAACCTATCCCTAACCCTAACGCCAACCCTAACCATTACCCTAACCCATACCCTAATCCTAACCATACATTAACACTAACACGTTTCCTAACACATAACCTGACCCAAACACTTTTCCGTACACTCAACTGTACCCTAAAACTTACCCGTTCACTAACCCTAAGCCTAGCCATAAACCTAACACTAACCCCAACCCCACACCTTACCCTAAACTCTACGCTAATCCTGACACGTACACTAACACTAAGAGGTGTCCTAACACATACCATGACTCTAAATGTTTTCCGTACCCTCACCTGTACCCTAAACCTTACTGCTTCACTAACTGTAAACCTAGCCCTAAACATAACGCTAACACCAACCCTACACCATACCCAAACCCGTACACTAATCTTGACCCGTACACCAAAATTATGGAATGCCATCACCTGTACTTTGACAATAACACGTTTCTCTACACTCATGTACCACAAAAGTTACCTCTTCGCTAACTCTAACCCTAGCCCTAAACTTAACCCTAACGCCAACCCTACACATTACCCTAACCCGTACCCTAATCCTAACCCATACACTAACACTACACGTGCCCTAACAGGTACCCTGACCGTAACAGTTTTCTGTACACTCACCTGTACCCTAAACCATACCGTTTGCTATCCTTAACCTTAGACCTAAACGTAAACCTAACCCCATCCCTAAACCTTACCCTAACTCGTACCCAAATCTAACCAGTACACTAACACTAATCCGTGCCTTAACACTTACACTGACCCTAACACTTTTCCATACCCACACCTGAACCATAAACCTTACCATTCACTAACCCTAACCCTAAGTCTAAACCTAAACCTAAACACAACTCCAACCCTACACCTAATCCTAACATGTGCCCTAATCCTAATCCTTAAACTAACACTAACCTGTGCCCTAACACGAACCCTGACACTAACACGTTTCCATACGTTCACCTGTACTCTAATGTTACCTATTCGCTAACCCTAACACTAGCCCTAAACCTAAACCTAACCCCAACCCTACACCTTACCCTAACCCATACCCTAATCATAACCCATACACTAACACTAACTCGTGCCCTAACACCTACCCTAATCCTAAACCTACCACTACCCCTAACACTAACGCTAACACTAACCCTAAACTTTACCATTTGTTAACCATAACCCTAGCCCCAAACCTAAACCTAACTACAACCCTACTCCTTACCCTAACACATACACTAATCTTAACACGTACACTAACACTAACTCAATACCACACACGTACTTTGACAATAAGACATTTCCATATGCTCAGCTGTAACCTAAACCTTACCCGTTCACTAAACTTAACCTTACCCCTAACACTAAACATAACGCCATCCCTACCAATTACCCTAACCCGAACCCTAATCCTAACCTGTAAACCCACACTAACCCCTGCCCTACCACGTACCCTGACCCTAACACTTTTCCGTAACCTCACCTGTACCCTACACCTTACCGTTAGCTAACCCTAACCCTAGCCCTAAACCTAGACCAAACCCCAACCGTACACCTTACCCTAACCCCTATGCTAATCCTAAGACATACACTAAAACTGACACGTGTCCTAACACATACACTAACCGTAACACTTTTCTGTACCATCACCTGTACCATAAACCTGACATTTCGCTAACTCTAACCCTAGCCATAAAGCTAACCCTAACCCCAACCCTAAACCTTACCCAAACCGTACCCTAATCCTAACCAGTATACTAATACTAAGCCATGTCCTGACACGTACACTGACCCTAACACTTTTCCGTACCCTCACCTGTACCCTACACCTTACCCAGTCGCTAACCCTAACCCTAGCTCTAGCCCTAGCCGTAAATCTAACCACAACCCTAACCCTTACCCTAACCCGAACCCTAATCCCAACCCATACACTAACATTAACCCATGCCCTAACACGTACCCTGACCCTAACACTTTTCCATATCCTCTCCTGTACCCTAAATCTTACCGTTCGCTAACCCTAACCCTAGCCCTAAACATAACTCTCACACCAATCTCACAGCATACCATAACCTGCTCACTAAACTTAACCCGTACAAAAAAATTAACCCATGCCCTCACATATACATTGACGGTAACACGTTTCCGTATGCTCCCGTGTACCGTAAAACTCACCCGTTTGCTAACTCTAACCCTAGCACTAACCCTAACCATAACAACAGCCCTACCCATTTCCCTAACCTGTACCCTAATCCTTACCCGTACACTAACACTAATCCATGCCCTAACACGTACCCTGACCCTAACACTTTTCTATACCCACTCCTGTACCCTAAATCTTACCATTCGCTAACCCTAACCCTATGTCTAGACCTAAACCTAACCCCAACCCTACACCTAACCCTAACACGTACCCTAATCTGAATCCGTACACTAACAGTAACCTGTGCCCTAACATGAACCCTGACCCTAACTCGTTTCCATAAGCTCACCTGTACCCTAAATGTTACCTATTTGCTAACCCTAACCCCAACCCTACACCTAAACATAACCCCAACCTTACACATTTCCCTAACCTGTACCCTAATCCTTACCCGTACACTAACACTAATCCATGCCCTAACACGTACCCTGACCCTAACACTTTTCTATACCCACTCCTGTACCCTAAATCTTACCATTCGCTAAGCCTAACCCTATGTCTAAACCTAACCCTAACCCCAACCCTACACCTAACCCTAACACGTACCCTAATCCGAATCAGTACACTAAGAGTAACCTGTGCCCTAACATGAACCCTGACCCTAACTCGTTTCCATAAGCTCACCTGTACCCTAAATGTTACCTATTTGCTAACCCTAACTCCAACCCTACACCTAAACATAACTCCAACCCAACACCTTTCCCTAACCCATACCCTAATCCTAACCCGTACACTAACACTAACCAATGCCCTAACACGTACCCTGACCCTAACACTTTTCTATACCCACTCCTGTACCCTAAATCTTACCATTCGCTAACCCTAACCTATGTCTATACCTAACCCTAACCCCAACCCTACACCTAACCCTAACACGTACCCTAATCCGAATCAGTACACTAACACTAACCTGTGCCCTAACATGAACCCTGACCCTAACTCGTTTCCATAAGCTCACCTGTACCCTAAATGTTACCTATTTGCTAACCCTAACCCCAACCCTACAGCTAAACATAACCCCAACCCTACAACTTTCCCTAACCCATACCCTAATCCGAACCCATACACTAACACTAACCCGTGCCCTAACACGTACCCTGACCCTAACACTTTTCCGTATCCTCTCCAGTACCCTAAAACTTACCGTTCGCTAAACCTAGCCCTTTCCCTAAACATAACGCTAACACCAACCTTACACCATACCCTAACCCATACACTAATCTTACCCTGTACACCAAAATTAAGCAATGCCCTCACATGTACTTGGACACTAACAGGTTTCCGTACCCTCCTGGGTACCATAAACCTTACCTGTTCGCTAACACTATCCCTAGGTCTAAGCCTAACACTATCCAAAACCCTACACATAATCCTAAACCATACCCTAATCCTAATCCGTACAATAACACTAACGTGTGCCCTAACACCAAGCCTGACCCTAACTCGTTTCCATATGCTTACCTGTACCCTGAATATTACCTATTCGCTAACCCTAACCCTAACCCTAAACCAAACCCTAACCCCAATCCTACACCTTACCCTAATCCGTACTGTAATCCTAACCCGTACCCTAATACTAATCCGTGCCCTGACACATACATGGACCATAACACTTTTCTGTAACCTCACCTGTACCCTAAACCTTACATTTCGCCAACCCTAACGCTAGCCCTAAAGCAAAATCTTACTCCAACCCTACCCCTTACCCTAACACGTACACTAATCTTAACCCGTACACTAACAGTGACCCATTGCTGCAAATGTATTTTGACCCTAAAACATTTCCGTACCCTCCCCTGTAACCTAAACCTTACCCGGTTGCTAACCATAACCCTAGATCTAAATCTAACCCTAACGCCAACCCTACATCTTTCCCTAACCCATACCCTAATCCTAAACCGTACACTAACACTAACCAGTGCCCTGAAACGTACCCTGACCGTAACACTTTTCCATACCCTCACCTGCACGCTAAACCTAATCATTAGGTAACCCTAACTGTAGACTTAAACCTAACCCTAACACCAACCCTACACCCTATTCTAACCCGTAACCTATGTTTAACCCCTACACTAACACTAACCCATGCCCTCACACGTACTTTGACACTAAGATGTCTCCATACACTCACATGTACCATAAGCTTTAACCGTTCACTAAACCTATCCCTAACCCTAACGCCAACCCTAACCATTACCCTAACCCATACCCTAATCCTAACCATACATTAACACTAACACGTTTCCTAACACGTAACCTGACACAAAAAATTTTCCGCACACTCAACTGTACCCTAAAACTTACCCGTTCACTAACCCTAAGCCTAGCCCTAAACCTAACACTAACCCCAACCCCACACCTTACCCTAAACTGTACGCTAATCCTGACACGTACACTAACACTAAGAGGTGTCCTAACACATACCATGACTCTAAATGTTTTCCGTACCCTCACCTGTACCCTAAACCTTACTGCTTCACTAACCGTAAACCTAGCCCTAAACATAACGCTAACACCAACCCTACACCATACCCTAACCCGTACACTAATCTTGACCCGTACACCAAAATTATGGAATGCCATCACCTGTACTTTGACAATAACACGTTTCTCTACACTCATGTACCATAAAAGTTACCTCTTCGCTAACTCTAACCCTAGCCCTAAACTTAACCCTAACGCCAACCCTACACATTACCCTAACCCGTACCCTAATCCTAACCCATACACTAACACTACACGTGCCCTAACAGGTACCCTGAGCGTAACAGTTTTCTGTACACTCACCTGTACCCTAAACCATACCGTTTGCTATCCTTAACCATAGACCTAAACGTAAACCTAACCCCATCCCTAAACCTTACCCTAACTCGTACCCAAATCTAACCAGTACACTAACACTAATCCGTGCCTTAACACTTACACTGACCCTAACACTTTTCCATACCCACACCTGAACCATAAACCTTACCATTCACTAACCCTAACCCTAGGTCTAAACCTAAACCTAAACACAACTCCAACCCTACACCTAACCCTAACATGTGCCCTATTCCTAATCCTTAAACTAACACTAACCTGGGCCCTAACACGAACCCTGACACTAACACGTTTCCATACGTTCACCTGTACTCTAATGTTACCTATTCGCTAACCCTAACACTAGCCCGAAACCTAAACCTAACTCCAACCCTATACCTTACCCTAACTCATACCCTAATCATAACCCATACACTAACACTAACTCGTGCCCTAACACCTACCCTAACCCTACACCTACACCTACCCCTAACACTAACGCTAACACTAACCCTAAACTTTACCATTTGTTAACCATAACCCTAGCCCCAAACCTAAACCTAACTACAACACTACTCCTTACCCTAACACGTACACTAATCTTAACACGTACACTAACACTAACTCAATACCGCACATGTACTTTGACAATAAGACATTTCTGTGTGCTCAGCTGTAACCTAAACCTTACCCGTTCACTAAACTTAACCCTACCCTTAACACTAACCATAACGCCAACCCTACCAATTACCCTAACCCGTACCCTAATCCTAACCTGTAAACCCACACTAACCCCTGCCCTAACACGTACCCTGACCCTAACACTTTTCCGTAACCTCACCTGTACCCTACACCTTACCGTTCGCTAACCCTAACCCTAGCCCTAAACCTAGACCAAACCCCAACTGTACACCTTACCCTAAACTGTATGCTAATCCTAAGCCATACACTAACACTGACACGTGTCCTAACACATACACTAACCCTAACATTTTTCTGTATCATTACCTGTACCCTAAACCTGACATTTCGCTAACCCTAGCCCTAGCCATAAAGCTAACCATAAACCCAACCCTAAACCTTACCCAAACCGTACCCTAATCCTAACCAGTATACTAATACTAAGTCATGTCCTGACACGTACCCTGCCCCTAACACCATTCCGTACCGTCACCTGTACCCTAAACCTTACCCATTCGCTAACTCTAACCCTAGCCCTAATCCTAACCCCAACCCTACCCCTTACCCTAATCCGTACCCTAATCCCAACCCATACACTAACATTAACTTATGCCCGAAACCGTACCCTGACCCTAACACTTTTCCATATCCTCTCCTGTACCCTAAATCTTACCATTCGCTAACCCTAACCCTAGCCCTAAACATAACTCTCACACCAACCTCACAGCATACCCTAACCCATACACTAAACTTAACCCGTACAAAAAAACTAACCCATGCCCTCACAAGTACTTTGACAGTAACACGTTTCCGTATGCTCCCGTGTACCGTAAACCTTACCCATTCGCTAACTCTAACCCTAGCCCTAACCCAAACCATAACACCAACCCTACCCATTTCCCTAACCTGTACCCTAATCCTTACCCATACACTAACACTAATCCATGCCCTAACACGTACCCTGACCCTAGCACTTTTCCATACCCACTGCTGTACGCTAAATCATACCATTCGCTAACCCTAAACATATTTCTAAACCTAACCCTAACCCCAACCCTACACCTAGCCCTAGCACGTACCCTAATCCGAATCCGTACACTAACACTAACCTGTGCCCTAACATGAACCCTGACCCTAACTCGTTTCCATAAGCTCACTTGTACCCTAAATGTTACCTATTCGCTAACCCTAACCCCAACCCTACACCTAAACATAACCCCAACCCTACACCTTTCCCTAACCCATACCCTAATCCTAACCCGTACACTAACACTAACCCATGCCCTAACACGTACCCTGACCCTAACACTTTTCCGTATCCTCTCCAGTACCCTAAATCTTACCGTTCGCTAAACCTAGCCCTTTACCTAAACATAACGCTAACACCAACCTTACACCATACCCTAACCCATACACTAATCGTACCCCGTACACCAAAATTAAGCAATGCCCTCACCTGTACTTTGACACTAACACGTTTCCGTACCCTCCTGTGTACCGTAAACCTTACCTGTTCGCTAACACTAACCCTAGGTCTAAGCCTAACACTATCCACAACCCTACACAAAATCCTAACCTGTACCCTAATCCTAATCCGTACAATAACACTAACCTGTGCCCTAACACCAAGCCTGACCCTAACTCGTTTTCATATGTTTACCTGTACCATGAATATTACCTATTCGCTAACCCTAACCCTAAACCTAAACCTAACCCTAACCCCAATCCTACACCTTACCCTAATCCGTACTGTAGTCCTAACACGTACGCTAATACTAATCCGTGCCCTGACACATACATGGACCATAACACTTTTCTGTAACCTCACCTGTACCCTAAACCTTTCATTTCACCAACCCTAACCCTAGCTCTAAAGCTAAATCTAACTCCAACCCTACACCTTACCCTAACACGAACACTAATCTTAACCTATACACTAACACTGACCCATTGCCGCAAATGTATTTTGACCCTAAAACATTTCCGTACCCTCCCCTGTAACCTAAACCTTACCCGGTCGCTAACCATAACCCTAGATCTAAATCTAACCCTAACGCCAACCCTACATCTTACCCTAACCCATACCCTAATCCTAAACCATACACTAACACTAACCAGTGCCCTGAAACGTACCCTGCCCGTAACACTTTTCCATACCCTCACCTGCACGCTAAACCTAATCATTAGGTAACCCTAACTGTAGACTTAAACCTAACCCCAACACCAACCCTACACCCTATTCTAACCCGTAACCTATGTTTAACACCTACACTAACACTAACCCATGCCCTCACACGTACTTTGACACTAAGATGTCTCCATACACTCACATGTACCATAAGCTTTAACCGTTCACTAAACCTATCCCTAACCCTAACGCCAACCCTAACCATTACCCTAACCCATACCCTAATCCTAACCATACATTAACACTAACACGTTTCCTAACACGTAACCTGACCCAAAAAATTTTCCGCACACTCAACTGTACCCTAAAACTTACCCGTTCACTAACCCTAAGCCTAGCCCTAAACCTAACACTAACCCCAACCCCACACCTTACCCTAAACTGTACGCTAATCCTGACACGTACACTAACACTAAGAGGTGTCCTAACACATACCATGACTCTAAATGTTTTCCGTAACCTCACCTGTACCCTAAACCTTACTGCTTCACTAACCGTAAACCTAGCCCTAAACATAACGCTAACACCAACCCTACACCATACCCTAACCCGTACACTAATCTTGACCCGTACACCAAAATTATGGAATGCCATCACCTGTACTTTGACAATAACACGTTTCTCTACACTCATGTACCATAAAAGTTACCTCTTCGCTAACTCTAACCCTAGCCCTAAACTTAACCCTAACGCCAACCCTACACATTACCCTAACCCGTACCCTAATCCTAACCCATACACTAACACTACACGTGCCCTAACAGGTACCCTGAGCGTAACAGTTTTCTGTACACTCACCTGTACCCTAAACCATACCGTTTGCTATCCTTAACCATAGACCTAAACGTAAACCTAACCCCATCCCTAAACCTTACCCTAACTCGTACCCAAATCTAACCAGTACACTAACACTAATCCGTGCCTTAACACTTACCCTGACCCTAACACTTTTCCATACCCACACCTGAACACTAAACATTACCATTCACTAACCCTAACCCTAGGTCTAAACCTAACCCTAAACCCAACCCCAACCCTACACCTAACCCTAACATGTGCCCTAATCCTAATCCTTAAACTAACACTAACCTGTGCCCTAACACGAACCCTGACACTAACACGTTTCCATACGTTCACCTGTACTCTAATGTTACCTATTCGCTAACCCTAACACTAGCCCTAAACCTAAACCTAACCCCAACCCTACACCTTACCCTAACCCATACCATAATCATAACCCATACACTAACACTAACTCGTGCCCTAACACCTACCCTAATCCTAAACCTACCACTACCCCTAACACTAACGCTAACACTAACCCTAAACTTTACCATTTGTTAACCATAACCCTAGTCCCAAACCTAAACCTAACTACAACCCTACTCCTTACCCTAACACGTACACTAATCTTAACACGTACACTAACACTAACTCAATACCACACACGTACTTTGACAATAAGACATTTCCATATGCTCAGCTGTAACCTAAACCTTACCCATTCACTAAACTTAACCTTACCCCTAACACTAACCATAACACCATCCCTACCAATTACCCTAACCCGAACCCTAATCCTAACCTGTAAACCCACACTAACCCCTGCCCTACCACGTACCCTGACCCTAACACTTTTCCGTAACCTCACCTGTACCCTACACCTTACCGTTAGCTAACCCTTACCCTAGCCCTAAACCTAGACCAAACCCCAACCGTACACCTTACCCTAACCCCTATGCTAATCCTAAGACATACACTAAAACTGACACGTGTCCTAACACATACACTAACCGTAACACTTTTCTGTACCATCACCTGTACCATAAACCTGACATTTCGCTAACTCTAACCCTAGCCATAAAGCTAACCCTAACCCCAACCCTAAACCTTACCCAAACCGTACCCTAATCCTAACCAGTATACTAATACTAAGCCATGTCCTGACACGTACACTGACCCTAACACTTTTCCGTACCCTCACCTGTACCCTACACCTTACCCAGTCGCTAACCCTAACCCTAGCTCTAGCCCTAGCCGTAAATCTAACCACAACCCTAACCCTTACCCTAACCCGAACCCTAATCCCAACCCATACACTAACATTAACCCATGCCCTAACACGTACCCTGACCCTAACACTTTTCCGTATCCTCTCCTGTACCCTAAATCTTACCGTTCGCTAACCCTAACCCTAGCCCTAAACATAACTCTCACACCAATCTCACAGCATACCATAACCTGTTCACTAAACTTAACCCGTACAAAAAAATTAACCCATGCCCTCACATATACTTTGACAGTAACACGTTTCCGTATGCTCCCGTGTACCGTAAAACTCACCCGTTTCCTAACTCTAACCCTAGCCCTAACCCTAACCATAACAACAGCCCTACCCATTTCCCTAACCTGTACCCTAATCCTTACCCGTACACTAACACTAATCCATGCCCTAACACGTACCCTGACCCTAACACTTTTCTATACCCACTCCTGTACCCTAAATCTTACCATTCGCTAAGCCTAACCCTATGTCTAAACCTAACCCTAACCCCAACCCTACACCTAACCCTAACACGTACCCTAATCCGAATCAGTACACTAACACTAACCTGTGCCCTAACATGAACCCTGACCCTAACTCGTTTCCATAAGCTCACCTGTACCCTAAATGTTACCTATTTGCTAACCCTAACCCCAACCCTACAGCTAAACATAACCCCAACCCTACAACTTTCCCTAACCCATACCCTAATCCGAACCCATACACTAACACTAACCCGTGCCCTAACACGTACCCTGACCCTAACACTTTTCCGTATCCTCTCCAGTACCCTAAAACTTACCGTTCGCTAAACCTAGCCCTTTCCCTAAACATAACGCTAACACCAACCTTACACCATACCCTAACCCATACACTAATCTTACCCTGTACACCAAAATTAAGCAATGCCCTCACATGTACTTGGACACTAACAGGTTTCCGTACCCTCCTGGGTACCACAAACCTTACCTGTTCGCTAACACTATCCCTAGGTCTAAGCCTAACACTATCCAAAACCCTACACATAATCCTAAACCATACCCTAATCCTAATCCGTACAATAACACTAACGTGTGCCCTAACACCAAGCCTGACCCTAACTCGTTTCCATATGCTTACCTGTACCCTGAATATTACCTATTCGCTAACCCTAACCCTAACCCTAAACCAAACCCTAACCCCAATCCTACACCTTACCCTAATCCGTACTGTAATCCTAACCCGTACCCTAATACTAATCCGTGCCCTGACACATACATGGACCATAACACTTTTCTGTAACCTCACCTGTACCCTAAACCTTACATTTCGCCAACCCTAACGCTAGCCCTAAAGCAAAATCATACTCCAACCCTACCCCTTACCCTAACACGTACACTAATCTTAACCCGTACACTAACAGTGACCCATTGCCGCAAATGTATTTTGACCCTAAAACATTTCCGTACCCTCCCCTGTAACCTAAACCTTACCCGGTTGCTAACCATAACCCTAGATCTAAATCTAACCCTAACGCCAACCCTACATCTTTCCCTAACCCATACCCTAATCCTAAACCGTACACTAACACTAACCAGTGCCCTGAAACGTACCCTGACCGTAACACTTTTCCATACCCTCACCTGCACGCTAAACCTAATCATTAGGTAACCCTAACTGTAGACTTAAACCTAACCCTAACACCAACCCTACACCCTATTCTAACCCGTAACCTATGTTTAACCCCTACACTAACACTAACCCATGCCCTCACACGTACTTTGACACTAAGATGTCTCCATACACTCACATGTACCATAAGCTTTAACCGTTCACTAAACCTATCCCTAACCCTAACGCCAACCCTAACCATTACCCTAACCCATACCCTAATCCTAACCATACATTAACACTAACACGTTTCCTAACACGTAACCTGACCCAAAAAATTTTCCGCACACTCAACTGTACCCTAAAACTTACCCGTTCACTAACCCTAAGCCTAGCCCTAAACCTAACACTAACCCCAACCCCACACCTTACCCTAAACTGTACGCTAATCCTGACACGTACACTAACACTAAGAGGTGTCCTAACACATACCATGACTCTAAATGTTTTCCGTACCCTCACCTGTACCCTAAACCTTACTGCTTCACTAACCGTAAACCTAGCCCTAAACATAACGCTAACACCAACCCTACACCATACCCTAACCCGTACACTAATCTTGACCTGTACACCAAAATTAAGGAATGCCATCACCTGTACTTTGACAATAACACGTTTCTCTACACTCATGTACCATAAAAGTTACCTCTTCGCTAACTCTAACCCTAGCCCTAAACTTAACCGTAACGCCAACCCTACACATTACCCTAACCCGTACCCTAATCCTAACCCATACATTAACACTACACGTGCCCTAACAGGTACCCTGAGCGTAACAGTTTTCTGTACACTCACCTGTACCCTAAACCATACCGTTTGCTATCCTTAACCATAGACCTAAACGTAAACCTAATCCCATCCCTAAACCTTACCCTAACTCGTACCCAAATCTAACCAGTACACTAACACTAATCCGTGCCTTAACACTTACACTGACCCTAACACTTTTCCATACCCACACCTGAACCATAAACCTTACCATTCACTAACCCTAACCCTAGGTCTAAACCTAAACCTAAACACAACTCCAACCCTACACCTAACCCTAACATGTGCCCTATTCCTTATCCTTAAACTAACACTAACCTGTGCCCTAACACGAACCCTGACACTAACACGTTTCCATACGTTCACCTGTACTCTAATGTTACCTATTCGCTAACCCTAACACTAGCCCGAAACCTAAACCTAACTCCAACCCTATACCTTACCCTAACTCATACCCTAATCATAACCCATACACTAACACTAACTCGTGCCCTAACACCTACCCTAACCCTACACCTACACCTACCCCTAACACTAACGCTAACACTAACCCTAAACTTTACCATTTGTTAACCATAACCCTAGCCCCAAACCTAAACCTAACTACAACCCTACTCCTTACCCTAACACGTACACTAATCTTAACACGTACACTAACACTAACTCAATACCACACACGTACTTTGACAATAAGACATTTCCATATGCTCAGCTGTAACCTAAAACTTACCCATTCACTAAACTTAACCTTACCCCTAACACTAACCATAACACCATCCCTACCAATTACCCTAACCCGAACCCTAATCCTAACCTGTAAACCCACACTAACCCCTGCCCTACCACGTACCCTGACCCTAACACTTTTCCGTAACCTCACCTGTACCCTACACCTTACCGTTAGCTAACCCTAACCCTAGCCCTAAACCTAGACCAAACCCCAACCGTACACCTTACCCTAACCCCTATGCTAATCCTAAGCCATACACTAAAACTGACACGTGTCCTAACACATACACTAACCGTAACACTTTTCTGTACCATCACCTGTACCATAAACCTGACATTTCGCTAACTCTAACCCTAGCCATAAAGCTAACCCTAACCCCAACCCTAAACCTTACCCAAACCGTACCCTAATCCTAACCAGTATACTAATACTAAGCCATGTCCTGACACGTACACTGACCCTAACACTTTTTCGTACCCTCACCTGTACCCTACACCTTACCCAGTCGCTAACCCTAACCCTAGCTCTAGCCCTAGCCGTAAATCTAACCACAACCCTAACCCTTACCCTAACCCGAACCCTAATCCCAACCCATACACTAACATTAACCCATGCCCTAACACGTACCCTGACCCTAACACTTTTCCGTATCCTCTCCTGTACCCTAAATCTTACCGTTCGCTAACCCTAACCCTAGCCCTAAACATAACTCTCACACCAATCTCACAGCATACCATAACCTGTTCACTAAACTTAACCCGTACAAAAAAATTAACCCATGCCCTCACATATACTTTGACAGTAACACGTTTCCGTATGCTCCCGTGTACCGTAAAACTCACCCGTTTCCTAACTCTAACCCTAGCCCTAACCCTAACCATAACAACAGCCCTACCCATTTCCCTAACCTGTACCCTAATCCTTACCCGTACACTAACACTAATCCATGCCCTAACACGTACCCTGACCCTAACACTTTTCTATACCCACTCCTGTACCCTAAATCTTACCATTCGCTAACCCTAACCCTATGTCTAGACCTAACCCTAACCCCAACCCTACACCTAACCCTAACACGTACCCTAATCCGAATCCGTACACTAACAGTAACCTGTGCCCTAACATGAACCCTGACCCTAACTCGTTTCCATAAGCTCACCTGTACCCTAAATGTTACCTATTTGCTAACCCTAACCCCAACCCTACAGCTAAACATAACCCCAACCTTACACATTTCCCTAACCTGTACCCTAATCCTTACCCGTACACTAACACTAATCCATGCCCTAACACGTACCCTGACCCTAACACTTTTCTATACCCACTCCTGTACCCTAAATCTTACCATTCGCTAAGCCTAACCCTATGTCTAAACCTAACCCTAACCCCAACCCTACACCTAACCCTAACACGTACCCTAATCCGAATCAGTACACTAACACTAACCTGTGCCCTAACATGAACCCTGACCCTAACTCGTTTCCATAAGCTCACCTGTACCCTAAATGTTACCTATTTGCTAACCCTAACCCAAACCCTACAGCTAAACATAACCCCAACCCTACAACTTTCCCTAACCCATACCCTAATCCGAACCCATACACTAACACTAACCCGTGCCCTAACACGTACCCTGACCCTAACACTTTTCCGTATCCTCTCCAGTACCCTAAAACTTACCGTTCGCTAAACCTAGCCCTTTCCCTAAACATAACGCTAACACCAACCTTACACCATACCCTAACCCATACACTAATCTTACCCTGTACACCAAAATTAAGCAATGCCCTCACATGTACTTGGACACTAACAGGTTTCTGTACCCTCCTGGGTACCACAAACCTTACCTGTTCGCTAACACTATCCCTAGGTCTAAGCCTAACACTATCCAAAACCCTACACATAATCCTAAACCATACCCTAATCCTAATCCGTACAATAACACTAACGTGTGCCCTAACACCAAGCCTGACCCTAACTCGTTTCCATATGCTTACCTGTACCCTGAATATTACCTATTCGCTAACCCTAACCCTAACCCTAAACCAAACCCTAACCCCAATCCTACACCTTACCCTAATCCGTACTGTAATCCTAACCCGTACCCTAATACTAATCCGTGCCCTGACACATACATGGACCATAACACTTTTCTGTAACCTCACCTGTACCCTAAACCTTACATTTCGCCAACCCTAACGCTAGCCCTAAAGCAAAATCATACTCCAACCCTACCCCTTACCCTAACACGTACACTAATCTTAACCCGTACACTAACAGTGACCCATTGCCGCAAATGTATTTTGACCCTAAAACATTTCCGTACCCTCCCCTGTAACCTAAACCTTACCCGGTTGCTAACCATAACCCTAGATCTAAATCTAACCCTAACGCCAACCCTACATCTTTCCCTAACCCATACCCTAATCCTAAACCGTACACTAACACTAACCAGTGCCCTGAAACGTACCCTGACCGTAACACTTTTCCATACCCTCACCTGCACGCTAAACCTAATCATTAGGTAACCCTAACTGTAGACTTAAACCTAACCCTAACACCAACCCTACACCCTATTCTAACCCGTAACCTATGTTTAACCCCTACACTAACACTAACCCATGCCCTCACACGTACTTTGACACTAAGATGTCTCCATACACTCACATGTACCATAAGCTTTAACCGTTCACTAAACCTATCCCTAACCCTAACGCCAACCCTAACCATTACCCTAACCCATACCCTAATCCTAACCATACATTAACACTAACACGTTTCCTAACACGTAACCTGACCCAAAAAATTTTCCGCACACTCAACTGTACCCTAAAACTTACCCGTTCACTAACCCTAAGCCTAGCCCTAAACCTAACACTAACCCCAACCCCACACCTTACCCTAAACTGTACGCTAATCCTGACACGTACACTAACACTAAGAGGTGTCCTAACACATACCATGACTCTAAATGTTTTCCGTACCCTCACCTGTACCCTAAACCTTACTGCTTCACTAACCGTAAACCTAGCCCTAAACATAACGCTAACACCAACCCTACACCATACCCTAACCCGTACACTAATCTTGACCTGTACACCAAAATTAAGGAATGCCATCACCTGTACTTTGACAATAACACGTTTCTCTACACTCATGTACCATAAAAGTTACCTCTTCGCTAACTCTAACCCTAGCCCTAAACTTAACCGTAACGCCAACCCTACACATTACCCTAACCCGTACCCTAATCCTAACCCATACATTAACACTACACGTGCCCTAACAGGTACCCTGAGCGTAACAGTTTTCTGTACACTCACCTGTACCCTAAACCATACCGTTTGCTATCCTTAACCATAGACCTAAACGTAAACCTAATCCCATCCCTAAACCTTACCCTAACTCGTACCCAAATCTAACCAGTACACTAACACTAATCCGTGCCTTAACACTTACACTGACCCTAACACTTTTCCATACCCACACCTGAACCATAAACCTTACCATTCACTAACCCTAACCCTAGGTCTAAACCTAAACCTAAACACAACTCCAACCCTACACCTAACCCTAACATGTGCCCTATTCCTTATCCTTAAACTAACACTAACCTGTGCCCTAACACGAACCCTGACACTAACACGTTTCCATACGTTCACCTGTACTCTAATGTTACCTATTCGCTAAACCTAACACTAGCCCTAAACCTAAACCTAACTCCAACCCTATACCTTACCCTAACTCATACCCTAATCATAACCCATACACTAACACTAACTCGTGCCCTAACACCTACCCTAACCCTACACCTACACCTACCCCTAACACTAACGCTAACACTAACCCTAAACTTTACCATTTGTTAACCATAACCCTAGCCCCAAACCTAAACCTAACTACAACCCTACTCCTTACCCTAACACGTACACTAATCTTAACACGTACACTAACACTAACTCAATACCACACACGTACTTTGACAATAAGACATTTCCATATGCTCAGCTGTAACCTAAAACTTACCCATTCACTAAACTTAACCTTACCCCTAACACTAACCATAACACCATCCCTACCAATTACCCTAACCCGAACCCTAATCCTAACCTGTAAACCCACACTAACCCCTGCCCTACCACGTACCCTGACCCTAACACTTTTCCGTAACCTCACCTGTACCCTACACCTTACCGTTAGCTAACCCTAACCCTAGCCCTAAACCTAGACCAAACCCCAACCGTACACCTTACCCTAACCCCTATGCTAATCCTAAGCCATACACTAAAACTGACACGTGTCCTAACACATACACTAACCGTAACACTTTTCTGTACCATCACCTGTACCATAAACCTGACATTTCGCTAACTCTAACCCTAGCCATAAAGCTAACCCTAACCCCAACCCTAAACCTTACCCAAACCGTACCCTAATCCTAACCAGTATACTAATACTAAGCCATGTCCTGACACGTACACTGACCCTAACACTTTTTCGTACCCTCACCTGTACCCTACACCTTACCCAGTCGCTAACCCTAACCCTAGCTCTAGCCCTAGCCGTAAATCTAACCACAACCCTAACCCTTACCCTAACCCGAACCCTAATCCCAACCCATACACTAACATTAACCCATGCCCTAACACGTACCCTGACCCTAACACTTTTCCGTATCCTCTCCTGTACCCTAAATCTTACCGTTCGCTAACCCTAACCCTAGCCCTAAACATAACTCTCACACCAATCTCACAGCATACCATAACCTGTTCACTAAACTTAACCCGTACAAAAAAATTAACCCATGCCCTCACATATACTTTGACAGTAACACGTTTCCGTATGCTCCCGTGTACCGTAAAACTCACCCGTTTCCTAACTCTAACCCTAGCCCTAACCCTAACCATAACAACAGCCCTACCCATTTCCCTAACCTGTACCCTAATCCTTACCCGTACACTAACACTAATCCATGCCCTAACACGTACCCTGACCCTAACACTTTTCTATACCCACTCCTGTACCCTAAATCTTACCATTCGCTAACCCTAACCCTATGTCTAGACCTAACCCTAACCCCAACCCTACACCTAACCCTAACACGTACCCTAATCCGAATCCGTACACTAACAGTAACCTGTGCCCTAACATGAACCCTGACCCTAACTCGTTTCCATAAGCTCACCTGTACCCTAAATGTTACCTATTTGCTAACCCTAACCCCAACCCTACAGCTAAACATAACCCCAACCTTACACATTTCCCTAACCTGTACCCTAATCCTTACCCGTACACTAACACTAATCCATGCCCTAACACGTACCCTGACCCTAACACTTTTCTATACCCACTCCTGTACCCTAAATCTTACCATTCGCTAAGCCTAACCCTATGTCTAAACCTAACCCTAACCCCAACCCTACACCTAACCCTAACACGTACCCTAATCCGAATCAGTACACTAACACTAACCTGTGCCCTAACATGAACCCTGACCCTAACTCGTTTCCATAAGCTCACCTGTACCCTAAATGTTACCTATTTGCTAACCCTAACCCAAACCCTACAGCTAAACATAACCCCAACCCTACAACTTTCCCTAACCCATACCCTAATCCGAACCCATACACTAACACTAACCCGTGCCCTAACACGTACCCTGACCCTAACACTTTTCCGTATCCTCTCCAGTACCCTAAAACTTACCGTTCGCTAAACCTAGCCCTTTCCCTAAACATAACGCTAACACCAACCTTACACCATACCCTAACCCATACACTAATCTTACCCTGTACACCAAAATTAAGCAATGCCCTCACATGTACTTGGACACTAACAGGTTTCTGTACCCTCCTGGGTACCACAAACCTTACCTGTTCGCTAACACTATCCCTAGGTCTAAGCCTAACACTATCCAAAACCCTACACATAATCCTAAACCATACCCTAATCCTAATCCGTACAATAACACTAACGTGTGCCCTAACACCAAGCCTGACCCTAACTCGTTTCCATATGCTTACCTGTACCCTGAATATTACCTATTCACTAACCCTAACCCAAACCCTAAACCAAACCCTAACCCCAATCCTACACCTTACCCTAATCCGTACTGTAATCCTAACCCGTACCCTAATACTAATCCGTGCCCTGACACATACATGGACCATAACACTTTTCTGTAACCTCACCTGTACCCTAAACCTTACATTTCGCCAACCCTAACGCTAGCCCTAAAGCAAAATCTTACTCCAACCCTACCCCTTACCCTAACACGTACACTAATCTTAACCCGTACACTAACAGTGACCCATTGCCGCAAATGTATTTTGACCCTAAAACATTTCCGTACCCTCCCCTGTAACTTAAACCTTACCCGGTTGCTAACCATAACCCTAGATCTAAATCTAACCCTAACGCCAACCCTACATCTTTCCCTGACCCATACCCTAATCCTAAACCGTACACTAACACTAACCAGTGCCCTGAAACGTACCCTGACCGTAACACTTTTCCATACCCTCACCTGCACGCTAAACCTAATCATTAGGTAACCCTAACTGTAGACTTAAACCTAACCCTAACACCAACCCTACACCCTATTCTAACCCGTAACCTATGTTTAACCCCTACACTAACACTAACCCATGCCCTCACACGTACTTTGACACTAAGATGTCTCCATACACTCACATGTACCATAAGCTTTAACCGTTCACTAAACCTATCCCTAACCCTAACGCCAACCCTAACCATTACCCTAACCCATACCCTAATCCTAACCATACATTAACACTAACACGTTTCCTAACACGTAACCTGACCCAAAAAATTTTCCGCACACTCAACTGTACCCTAAAACTTACCCGTTCACTAACCCTAAGCCTAGCCCTAAACCTAACACTAACCCCAACCCCACACCTTACCCTAAACTGTACGCTAATCCTGACACGTACACTAACACTAAGAGGTGTCCTAACACATACCATGACTCTAAATGTTTTCCGTACCCTCACCTGTACCCTAAACCTTACTGCTTCACTAACCGTAAACCTAGCCCTAAACATAACGCTAACACCAACCCTACACCATACCCTAACCCGTACACTAATCTTGACCTGTACACCAAAATTATGGAATGCCATCACCTGTACTTTGACAATAACACGTTTCTCTACACTCATGTACCATAAAAGTTACCTCTTCGCTAACTCTAACCCTAGCCCTAAACTTAACCCTAACGCCAACCCTACACATTACCCTAACCCGTACCCTAATCCTAACCCATACATTAACACTACACGTGCCCTAACAGGTACCCTGAGCGTAACAGTTTTCTGTACACTCACCTGTACCCTAAACCATACCGTTTGCTATCCTTAACCATAGACCTAAACGTAAACCTAATCCCATCCCTAAACCTTACCCTAACTCGTACCCAAATCTAACCAGTACACTAACACTAATCCGTGCCTTAACACTTACACTGACCCTAACACTTTTCCATACCCACACCTGAACCATAAACCTTACCATTCACTAACCCTAACCCTAGGTCTAAACCTAAACCTAAACACAACTCCAACCCTACACCTAACCCTAACATGTGCCCTATTCCTTATCCTTAAACTAACACTAACCTGTGCCCTAACACGAACCCTGACACTAACACGTTTCCATACGTTCACCTGTACTCTAATGTTACCTATTCGCTAACCCTAACACTAGCCCGAAACCTAAACCTAACTCCAACCCTATACCTTACCCTAACTCATACCCTAATCATAACCCATACACTAACACTAACTCGTGCCCTAACACATACCCTAACCCTACACCTACACCTACCCCTAACACTAACGCTAACACTAACCCTAAACTTTACCATTTGTTAACCATAACCCTAGCCCCAAACCTAAACCTAACTACAACACTACTCCTTACCCTAACACGTACACTAATCTTAACACGTACACTAACACTAACTCAATACCGCACATGTACTTTGACAATAAGACATTTCCGTGTGCTCAGCTGTAACCTAAACCTTACCCGTTCACTAAACTTAACCCTACCCTTAACACTAACCATAACGCCAACCCTACCAATTACCCTAACCCGTACCCTAATCCTAACCTGTAAACCCACACTAACCCCTGCCCTAACACATACCCTGACCCTAACACTTTTCCGTAACCTCACCTGTACCCTACACCTTACCGTTCGCTAACCCTAACCCTAGCCCTAAACCTAGACCAAACCCCAACTGTACACCTTACCCTAAACTGTATGCTAATTCTAAGCCATACACTAACACTGACACGTGTCCTAACACATACACTAACCCTAACATTTTTCTGTATCATTACCTGTACCCTAAACCTGACATTTCGCTAACCCTAGCTCTAGCCATAAAGCTAACCATAAACCCAACCCTAAACCTTACCCAAATCGTACCCTAATCCTAACCAGTATACTAATACTAAGTCATGTCCTGACACGTACCCTGCCCCTAGAACCATTCCTTACCGTCACCTGTACCCTAAACCTTACCCATTCGCTAACTCTAACCCTAGCCCTAATCCTAACCCCAACCCTACCCCTTACCCTAATCCGTACCCTAATCCCAACCCATACACTAACATTAACTTATGCCCGAAACCGTACCCTGACCCTAACACTTTTCCATATCCTCTCCTGTACCCTAAATCTTACCGTTCGCTAACCCTAACCCTAGCCCTAAACATAACTCTCACACCAACCTCACAGCATACCCTAACCCATACACTAAACTTAACCCGTACAAAAAAACTAACCCATGCCCTCACATGTACTTTGACAGTACCACGTTTCCGTATGCTCCCGTGTACCGTAAACCTTACCCATTCGCTAACCCTAAACCTAGCCCTAACCCAAACCATAACACCAACCCTACCCATTTCCCTAACCTGTACCCTAATCCTTACCCATACACTAACACTAATCCATGCCCTAACACGTACCCTGACCCTAACACTTTTCCATACCCACTGCTGTACGCTAAATCATACCATTCGCTAACCCTAAACATATTTCTAAACCTAACCCTAACCCCAACCCTAAACCTAGCCCTAGCACGTACCCTAATCCGAATCCGTACACTAACACTAACCTGTGCCCTAACATGAACCCTGACCCTAACTCGTTTCCATAAGCTCACTTGTACCCTAAATGTTACCTATTCGCTAACCCTAACCCCAACCCTACACCTAAACATAACCCCAACCCTACACCTTTCCCTAACCCATACCCTAATCCTAACCCGTACACTAACACTAACCCGTGCCCTAACACGTACCCTGACCCTAACACTTTTCCGTATCCTCTCCAGTACCCTAAATCTTACCGTTCGCTAAACCTAGCCCTTTACCTAAACATAACGCTAACACCAACCTTACACCATACCCTAACCCATACACTAATCGTACCCCGTACACCAAAATTAAGCAATGCCCTCACCTGTACTTTGACACTAACACGTTTCCGTACCCTCCTGTGTACCGTAAACCTTACCTGTTCGCTAACACTAACCCTAGGTCTAAGCCTAACACTATCCACAACCCTACACAAAATCCTAACCTGTACCCTAATCCTAATCCGTACAATAACACTAACCTGTGCCCTAACACCAAGCCTGACCCTAACTCGTTTTCATATGTTTACCTGTACCATGAATATTACCTATTCGCTAACCCTAACCCTAAACCTAAACCTAACCCTAACCCCAATCCTACACCTTACCCTAATCCGTACTGTAGTCCTAACACGTACGCTAATACTAATCCGTGCCCTGACACATACATGGACCATAACACTTTTCTGTAACCTCACCTGTACCCTAAACCTTTCATTTCGCCAACCCTAACCCTAGCTCTAAAGCTAAATCTAACTCCAACCCTACACCTTACCCTAACACGAACACTAATCTTAACCTATACACTAACACTGACCCATTGCCGCAAATGTATTTTGACCCTAAAACATTTCCGTACCCTCCCCTGTAACCTAAACCTTACCCGGTCGCTAACCATAACCCTAGATCTAAATCTAACCCTAACGCCAACCCTACATCTTACCCTAACCCATACCCTAATCCTAAACCATACACTAACACTAACCAGTGCCCTGAAACGTACCCTGACCGTAACACTTTTCCATACCCTCACCTGCACGCTAAACCTAATCATTAGGTAACCCTAACTGTAGACTTAAACCTAACCCTAACACCAACCCTACACCCTATTCTAACCCGTAACCTATGTTTAACCCCTACACTAACACTAACCCATGCCCTCACACGTACTTTGACACTAAGATGTCTCCATACACTCACATGTACCATAAGCTTTAACCGTTCACTAAACCTATCCCTAACCCTAACGCCAACCCTAACCATTACCCTAACCCATACCCTAATCCTAAACATACATTAACACTAACACGTTTCCTAACACGTAACCTGACCCAAAAAATTTTCCGCACACTCAACTGTACCCTAAAACTTACCCGTTCACTAACCCTAAGCCTAGCCCTAAACCTAACACTAACCCCAACCCCACACCTTACCCTAAACTGTACGCTAATCCTGACACGTACACTAACACTAAGAGGTGTCCTAACACATACCATGACTCTAAATGTTTTCCGTACCCTCACCTGTACCCTAAACCTTACTGCTTCACTAACCATAAACCTAGCCCTAAACATAACGCTAACACCAACCCTACACCATACCCTAACCCGTACACTAATCTTGACCCGTACACCAAAATTATGGAATGCCATCACCTGTACTTTGACAATAACACGTTTCTCTACACTCATGTACCATAAAAGTTACCTCTTCGCTAACTCTAACCCTAGCCCTAAACTTAACCCTAACGCCAACCCTACACATTACCCTAACCCGTACCCTAATCCTAACCCATACACTAACACTACACGTGCCCTAACAGGTACCCTGAGCGTAACAGTTTTCTGTACACTCACCTGTACCCTAAACCATACCGTTTGCTATCCTTAACCATAGACCTAAACGTAAACCTAACCCCATCCCTAAACCTTACCCTAACTCGTACCCAAATCTAACCAGTACACTAACACTAATCCGTGCCTTAACACTTACCCTGACCCTAACACTTTTCCATACCCACACCTGAACACTAAACATTACCATTCACTAACCCTAACCCTAGGTCTAAACCTAACCCTAAACCCAACCCAAACCCTACACCTAACCCTAACATGTGCCCTAATCCTAATCCTTAAACTAACACTAACCTGTGCCCTAACACGAACCCTGACACTAACACGTTTACATACGTTCACCTGTACTCTAATGTTACCTATTCGCTAACCCTAACACTAGCCCTAAACCTAAACCTAACCCCAACCCTACACCTTACCCTAACCCATACCCTAATCATAACCCATACACTAACACTAACTCGTGCCCTAACACCTACCCTAATCCTAAACCTACCACTACCCCTAACACTAACGCTAACACTAACCCTAAACTTTACCATTTGTTAACCATAACCCTAGCCCCAAACCTAAACCTAACTACAACCCTACTCCTTACCCTAACACGTACACTAATCTTAACACGTACACTAACACTAACTCAATACCACACACGTACTTTGACAATAAGACATTTCCATATGCTCAGCTGTAACCTAAACCTTACCCGTTCACTAAACTTAACATTACCCCTAACACTAACCATAACGCCATCCCTACCAATTACCCTAACCCGAACCCTAATCCTAACCTGTAAACCCACACTAACCCCTGCCCTACCACGTACCCTGACCCTAACACTTTTCCGTAACCTCACCTGTACCCTACACCTTACCGTTAGCTAACCCTAACCCTAGCCCTAAACCTAGACCAAACCCCAACCGTACACCTTACCCTAACCCCTATGCTAATCCTAAGACATACACTAAAACTGACATGTGTCCTAACACATACACTAACCGTAACACTTTTCTGTACCATCACCTGTACCATAAACCTGACATTTCGCTAACTCTAACCCTAGCCATAAAGCTAACCCTAACCCCAACCCTAAACCTTACCCAAACCGTACCCTAATCCTAACCAGTATACTAATACTAAGCCATGTCCTGACACGTACACTGACCCTAACACTTTTCCGTACCCTCACCTGTACCCTACACCTTACCCAGTCGCTAACCCTAACCCTAGCTCTAGCCCTAGCCGTAAATCTAACCACAACCCTAACCCTTACCCTAACCCGAACCCTAATCCCAACCCATACACTAACATTAACCCATGCCCTAACACGTACCCTGACCCTAACACTTTTCCGTATCCTCTCCTGTACCCTAAATCTTACCGTTCGCTAACCCTAACCCTAGCCCTAAACATAACTCTCACACCAATCTCACAGCATACCATAACCTGTTCACTAAACTTAACCCGTACAAAAAAATTAACCCATGCCCTCACATATACTTTGACGGTAACACGTTTCCGTATGCTCCCGTGTACCGTAAAACTCACCCGTTTGCTAACTCTAACCCTAGCCCTAACCCTAACCATAACAACAGCCCTACCCATTTCCCTAACCTGTACCCTAATCCTTACCCGTACACTAACACTAATCCATGCCCTAACACGTACCCTGACCCTAACACTTTTCTATACCCACTCCTGTACCCTAAATCTTACCATTCGCTAACCCTAACCCTATGTCTAGACCTAACCCTAACCCCAACCCTACACCTAACCCTAACACGTACCCTAATCCGAATCCGTACACTAACAGTAACCTGTGCCCTAACATGAACCCTGACCCTAACTCGTTTCCATAAGCTCACCTGTACCCTAAATGTTACCTATTTGCTAACCCTAACCCCAACCCTACAGCTAAACATAACCCCAACCTTACACATTTCCCTAACCTGTACCCTAATCCTTACCCGTACACTAACACTAATCCATGCCCTAACACGTACCCTGACCCTAACACTTTTCTATACCCACTCCTGTACCCTAAATCTTACCATTCGCTAAGCCTAACCCTATGTCTAAACCTAACCCTAACCCCAACCCTACACCTAACCCTAACACGTACCCTAATCCGAATCAGTACACTAACACTAACCTGTGCCCTAACATGAACCCTGACCCTAACTCGTTTCCATAAGCTCACCTGTACCCTAAATGTTACCTATTTGCTAACCCTAACCCCAACCCTACAGCTAAACATAACCCCAACCCTACAACTTTCCCTAACCCATACCCTAATCCGAACCCATACACTAACACTAACCCGTGCCCTAACACGTACCCTGACCCTAACACTTTTCCGTATCCTCTCCAGTACCCTAAAACTTACCGTTCGCTAAACCTAGCCCTTTCCCTAAACATAACGCTAACACCAACCTTACACCATACCCTAACCCATACACTAATCTTACCCTGTACACCAAAATTAAGCAATGCCCTCACATGTACTTGGACACTAACAGGTTTCCGTACCCTCCTGGGTACCACAAACCTTACCTGTTCGCTAACACTATCCCTAGGTCTAAGCCTAACACTATCCAAAACCCTACACATAATCCTAAACCATACCCTAATCCTAATCCGTACAATAACACTAACGTGTGCCCTAACACCAAGCCTGACCCTAACTCGTTTCCATATGCTTACCTGTACCCTGAATATTACCTATTCGCTAACCCTAACCCTAACCCTAAACCAAACCCTAACCCCAATCCTACACCTTACCCTAATCCGTACTGTAATCCTAACCCGTACCCTAATACTAATCCGTGCCCTGACACATACATGGACCATAACACTTTTCTGTAACCTCACCTGTACCCTAAACCTTACATTTCGCCAACCCTAACGCTAGCCCTAAAGCAAAATCTTACTCCAACCCTACCCCTTACCCTAACACGTACACTAATCTTAACCCGTACACTAACAGTGACCCATTGCCGCAAATGTATTTTGACCCTAAAACATTTCCGTACCCTCCCCTGTAACCTAAACCTTACCCGGTTGCTAACCATAACCCTAGATCTAAATCTAACCCTAACGCCAACCCTACATCTTTCCCTAACCCATACCCTAATCCTAAACCGTACACTAACACTAACCAGTGCCCTGAAACGTACCCTGACCGTAACACTTTTCCATACCCTCACCTGCACGCTAAACCTAATCATTAGGTAACCCTAACTGTAGACTTAAACCTAACCCTAACACCAACCCTACACCCTATTCTAACCCGTAACCTATGTTTAACCCCTACACTAACACTAACCCATGCCCTCACACGTACTTTGACACTAAGATGTCTCCATACACTCACATGTACCATAAGCTTTAACCGTTCACTAAACCTATCCCTAACCCTAACGCCAACCCTAACCATTACCCTAACCCATACCCTAATCCTAACCATACATTAACACTAACACGTTTCCTAACACGTAACCTGACCCAAAAAATTTTCCGCACACTCAACTGTACCCTAAAACTTACCCGTTCACTAACCCTAAGCCTAGCCCTAAACCTAACACTAACCCCAACCCCACACCTTACCCTAAACTGTACGCTAATCCTGACACGTACACTAACACTAAGAGGTGTCCTAACACATACCATGACTCTAAATGTTTTCCGTACCCTCACCTGTACCCTAAACCTTACTGCTTCACTAACCGTAAACCTAGCCCTAAACATAACGCTAACACCAACCCTACACCATACCCTAACCCGTACACTAATCTTGACCTGTACACCAAAATTAAGGAATGCCATCACCTGTACTTTGACAATAACACGTTTCTCTACACTCATGTACCATAAAAGTTACCTCTTCGCTAACTCTAACCCTAGCCCTAAACTTAACCGTAACGCCAACCCTACACATTACCCTAACCCGTACCCTAATCCTAACCCATACATTAACACTACACGTGCCCTAACAGGTACCCTGAGCGTAACAGTTTTCTGTACACTCACCTGTACCCTAAACCATACCGTTTGCTATCCTTAACCATAGACCTAAACGTAAACCTAATCCCATCCCTAAACCTTACCCTAACTCGTACCCAAATCTAACCAGTACACTAACACTAATCCGTGCCTTAACACTTACACTGACCCTAACACTTTTCCATACCCACACCTGAACCATAAACCTTACCATTCACTAACCCTAACCCTAGGTCTAAACCTAAACCTAAACACAACTCCAACCCTACACCTAACCCTAACATGTGCCCTATTCCTTATCCTTAAACTAACACTAACCTGTGCCCTAACACGAACCCTGACACTAACACGTTTCCATACGTTCACCTGTACTCTAATGTTACCTATTCGCTAAACCTAACACTAGCCCTAAACCTAAACCTAACTCCAACCCTATACCTTACCCTAACTCATACCCTAATCATAACCCATACACTAACACTAACTCGTGCCCTAACACCTACCCTAACCCTACACCTACACCTACCCCTAACACTAACGCTAACACTAACCCTAAACTTTACCATTTGTTAACCATAACCCTAGCCCCAAACCTAAACCTAACTACAACCCTACTCCTTACCCTAACACGTACACTAATCTTAACACGTACACTAACACTAACTCAATACCACACACGTACTTTGACAATAAGACATTTCCATATGCTCAGCTGTAACCTAAAACTTACCCATTCACTAAACTTAACCTTACCCCTAACACTAACCATAACACCATCCCTACCAATTACCCTAACCCGAACCCTAATCCTAACCTGTAAACCCACACTAACCCCTGCCCTACCACGTACCCTGACCCTAACACTTTTCCGTAACCTCACCTGTACCCTACACCTTACCGTTAGCTAACCCTAACCCTAGCCCTAAACCTAGACCAAACCCCAACCGTACACCTTACCCTAACCCCTATGCTAATCCTAAGCCATACACTAAAACTGACACGTGTCCTAACACATACACTAACCGTAACACTTTTCTGTACCATCACCTGTACCATAAACCTGACATTTCGCTAACTCTAACCCTAGCCATAAAGCTAACCCTAACCCCAACCCTAAACCTTACCCAAACCGTACCCTAATCCTAACCAGTATACTAATACTAAGCCATGTCCTGACACGTACACTGACCCTAACACTTTTTCGTACCCTCACCTGTACCCTACACCTTACCCAGTCGCTAACCCTAACCCTAGCTCTAGCCCTAGCCGTAAATCTAACCACAACCCTAACCCTTACCCTAACCCGAACCCTAATCCCAACCCATACACTAACATTAACCCATGCCCTAACACGTACCCTGACCCTAACACTTTTCCGTATCCTCTCCTGTACCCTAAATCTTACCGTTCGCTAACCCTAACCCTAGCCCTAAACATAACTCTCACACCAATCTCACAGCATACCATAACCTGTTCACTAAACTTAACCCGTACAAAAAAATTAACCCATGCCCTCACATATACTTTGACAGTAACACGTTTCCATATGCTCCCGTGTACCGTAAAACTCACCCGTTTCCTAACTCTAACCCTAGCCCTAACCCTAACCATAACAACAGCCCTACCCATTTCCCTAACCTGTACCCTAATCCTTACCCGTACACTAACACTAATCCATGCCCTAACACGTACCCTGACCCTAACACTTTTCTATACCCACTCCTGTACCCTAAATCTTACCATTCGCTAACCCTAACCCTATGTCTAGACCTAACCCTAACCCCAACCCTACACCTAACCCTAACACGTACCCTAATCCGAATCCGTACACTAACAGTAACCTGTGCCCTAACATGAACCCTGACCCTAACTCGTTTCCATAAGCTCACCTGTACCCTAAATGTTACCTATTTGCTAACCCTAACCCCAACCCTACAGCTAAACATAACCCCAACCTTACACATTTCCCTAACCTGTACCCTAATCCTTACCCGTACACTAACACTAATCCATGCCCTAACACGTACCCTGACCCTAACACTTTTCTATACCCACTCCTGTACCCTAAATCTTACCATTCGCTAAGCCTAACCCTATGTCTAAACCTAACCCTAACCCCAACCCTACACCTAACCCTAACACGTACCCTAATCCGAATCAGTACACTAACACTAACCTGTGCCCTAACATGAACCCTGACCCTAACTCGTTTCCATAAGCTCACCTGTACCCTAAATGTTACCTATTTGCTAACCCTAACCCACACCCTACAGCTAAACATAACCCCAACCCTACAACTTTCCCTAACCCATACCCTAATCCGAACCCATACACTAACACTAACCCGTGCCCTAACACGTACCCTGACCCTAACACTTTTCCGTATCCTCTCCAGTACCCTAAAACTTACCGTTCGCTAAACCTAGCCCTTTCCCTAAACATAACGCTAACACCAACCTTACACCATACCCTAACCCATACACTAATCTTACCCTGTACACCAAAATTAAGCAATGCCCTCACATGTACTTGGACACTAACAGGTTTCTGTACCCTCCTGGGTACCACAAACCTTACCTGTTCGCTAACACTATCCCTAGGTCTAAGCCTAACACTATCCAAAACCCTACACATAATCCTAAACCATACCCTAATCCTAATCCGTACAATAACACTAACGTGTGCCCTAACACCAAGCCTGACCCTAACTCGTTTCCATATGCTTACCTGTACCCTGAATATTACCTATTCACTAACCCTAACCCAAACCCTAAACCAAACCCTAACCCCAATCCTACACCTTACCCTAATCCGTACTGTAATCCTAACCCGTACCCTAATACTAATCCGTGCCCTGACACATACATGGACCATAACACTTTTCTGTAACCTCACCTGTACCCTAAACCTTACATTTCGCCAACCCTAACGCTAGCCCTAAAGCAAAATCTTACTCCAACCCTACCCCTTACCCTAACACGTACACTAATCTTAACCCGTACACTAACAGTGACCCATTGCCGCAAATGTATTTTGACCCTAAAACATTTCCGTACCCTCCCCTGTAACCTAAACCTTACCCGGTTGCTAACCATAACCCTAGATCTAAATCTAACCCTAACGCCAACCCTACATCTTTCCCTAACCCATACCCTAATCCTAAACCGTACACTAACACTAACCAGTGCCCTGAAACGTACCCTGACCGTAACACTTTTCCATACCCTCACCTGCACGCTAAACCTAATCATTAGGTAACCCTAACTGTAGACTTAAACCTAACCCTAACACCAACCCTACACCCTATTCTAACCCGTAACCTATGTTTAACCCCTACACTAACACTAACCCATGCCCTCACACGTACTTTGACACTAAGATGTCTCCATACACTCACATGTACCATAAGCTTTAACCGTTCACTAAACCTATCCCTAACCCTAACGCCAACCCTAACCATTACCCTAACCCATACCCTAATCCTAACCATACATTAACACTAACACGTTTCCTAACACGTAACCTGACCCAAAAAATTTTCCGCACACTCAACTGTACCCTAAAACTTACCCGTTCACTAACCCTAAGCCTAGCCCTAAACCTAACACTAACCCCAACCCCACACCTTACCCTAAACTGTACGCTAATCCTGACACGTACACTAACACTAAGAGGTGTCCTAACACATACCATGACTCTAAATGTTTTCCGTACCCTCACCTGTACCCTAAACCTTACTGCTTCACTAACCGTAAACCTAGCCCTAAACATAACGCTAACACCAACCCTACACCATACCCTAACCCGTACACTAATCTTGACCTGTACACCAAAATTATGGAATGCCATCACCTGTACTTTGACAATAACACGTTTCTCTACACTCATGTACCATAAAAGTTACCTCTTCGCTAACTCTAACCCTAGCCCTAAACTTAACCCTAACGCCAACCCTACACATTACCCTAACCCGTACCCTAATCCTAACCCATACATTAACACTACACGTGCCCTAACAGGTACCCTGAGCGTAACAGTTTTCTGTACACTCACCTGTACCCTAAACCATACCGTTTGCTATCCTTAACCATAGACCTAAACGTAAACCTAATCCCATCCCTAAACCTTACCCTAACTCGTACCCAAATCTAACCAGTACACTAACACTAATCCGTGCCTTAACACTTACACTGACCCTAACACTTTTCCATACCCACACCTGAACCATAAACCTTACCATTCACTAACCCTAACCCTAGGTCTAAACCTAAACCTAAACACAACTCCAACCCTACACCTAACCCTAACATGTGCCCTATTCCTTATCCTTAAACTAACACTAACCTGTGCCCTAACACGAACCCTGACACTAACACGTTTCCATACGTTCACCTGTACTCTAATGTTACCTATTCGCTAACCCTAACACTAGCCCGAAACCTAAACCTAACTCCAACCCTATACCTTACCCTAACTCATACCCTAATCATAACCCATACACTAACACTAACTCGTGCCCTAACACATACCCTAACCCTACACCTACACCTACCCCTAACACTAACGCTAACACTAACCCTAAACTTTACCATTTGTTAACCATAACCCTAGCCCCAAACCTAAACCTAACTACAACACTACTCCTTACCCTAACACGTACACTAATCTTAACACGTACACTAACACTAACTCAATACCGCACATGTACTTTGACAATAAGACATTTCCGTGTGCTCAGCTGTAACCTAAACCTTACCCGTTCACTAAACTTAACCCTACCCTTAACACTAACCATAACGCCAACCCTACCAATTACCCTAACCCGTACCCTAATCCTAACCTGTAAACCCACACTAACCCCTGCCCTAACACATACCCTGACCCTAACACTTTTCCGTAACCTCACCTGTACCCTACACCTTACCGTTCGCTAACCCTAACCCTAGCCCTAAACCCAGACCAAACCCCAACTGTACACCTTACCCTAAACTGTATGCTAATTCTAAGCCATACACTAACACTGACACGTGTCCTAACACATACACTAACCCTAACATTTTTCTGTATCATTACCTGTACCCTAAACCTGACATTTCGCTAACCCTAGCTCTAGCCATAAAGCTAACCATAAACCCAACCCTAAACCTTACCCAAATCGTACCCTAATCCTAACCAGTATACTAATACTAAGTCATGTCCTGACACCTACCCTGCCCCTAGAACCATTCCTTACCGTCACCTGTACCCTAAACCTTACCCATTCGCTAACTCTAACCCTAGCCCTAATCCTAACCCCAACCCTACCCCTTACCCTAATCCGTACCCTAATCCCAACCCATACACTAACATTAACTTATGCCCGAAACCGTACCCTGACCCTAACACTTTTCCATATCCTCTCCTGTACCCTAAATCTTACCGTTCGCTAACCCTAACCCTAGCCCTAAACATAACTCTCACACCAACCTCACAGCATACCCTAACCCATACACTAAACTTAACCCGTACAAAAAAACTAACCCATGCCCTCACATGTACTTTGACAGTAACACGTTTCCGTATGCTCCCGTGTACCGTAAACCTTACCCATTCGCTAACCCTAAACCTAGCCCTAACCCAAACCATAACACCAACCCTACCCATTTCCCTAACCTGTACCCTAATCCTTACCCATACACTAACACTAATCCATGCCCTAACACGTACCCTGACCCTAACACTTTTCCATACCCACTGCTGTACGCTAAATCATACCATTCGCTAACCCTAAACATATTTCTAAACCTAACCCTAACCCCAACCCTAAACCTAGCCCTAGCACGTACCCTAATCCGAATCCGTACACTAACACTAACCTGTGCCCTAACATGAACCCTGACCCTAACTCGTTTCCATAAGCTCACTTGTACCCTAAATGTTACCTATTCGCTAACCCTAACCCCAACCCTACACCTAAACATAACCCCAACCCTACACCTTTCCCTAACCCATACCCTAATCCTAACCCGTACACTAACACTAACCCGTGCCCTAACACGTACCCTGACCCTAACACTTTTCCGTATCCTCTCCAGTACCCTAAATCTTACCGTTCGCTAAACCTAGCCCTTTACCTAAACATAACGCTAACACCAACCTTACACCATACCCTAACCCATACACTAATCGTACCCCGTACACCAAAATTAAGCAATGCCCTCACCTGTACTTTGACACTAACACGTTTCCGTACCCTCCTGTGTACCGTAAACCTTACCTGTTCGCTAACACTAACCCTAGGTCTAAGCCTAACACTATCCACAACCCTACACAAAATCCTAACCTGTACCCTAATCCTAATCCGTACAATAACACTAACCTGTGCCCTAACACCAAGCATGACCCTAACTCGTTTTCATATGTTTACCTGTACCATGAATATTACCTATTCGCTAACCCTAACCCTAAACCTAAACCTAACCCTAACCCCAATCCTACACCTTACCCTAATCCGTACTGTAGTCCTAACACGTACGCTAATACTAATCCGTGCCCTGACACATACATGGACCATAACACTTTTCTGTAACCTCACCTGTACCCTAAACCTTTCATTTCGCCAACCCTAACCCTAGCTCTAAAGCTAAATCTAACTCCAACCCTACACCTTACCCTAACACGAACACTAATCTTAACCTATACACTAACACTGACCCATTGCCGCAAATGTATTTTGACCCTAAAACATTTCCGTACCCTCCCCTGTAACCTAAACCTTACCCGGTCGCTAACCATAACCCTAGATCTAAATCTAACCCTAACGCCAACCCTACATCTTACCCTAACCCATACCCTAATCCTAAACCATACACTAACACTAACCAGTGCCCTGAAACGTACCCTGACCGTAACACTTTTCCATACCCTCACCTGCACGCTAAACCTAATCATTAGGTAACCCTAACTGTAGACTTAAACCTAACCCTAACACCAACCCTACACCCTATTCTAACCCGTAACCTATGTTTAACCCCTACACTAACACTAACCCATGCCCTCACACGTACTTTGACACTAAGATGTCTCCATACACTCACATGTACCATAAGCTTTAACCGTTCACTAAACCTATCCCTAACCCTAACGCCAACCCTAACCATTACCCTAACCCATACCCTAATCCTAACCATACATTAACACTAACACGTTTCCTAACACGTAACCTGACCCAAAAAATTTTCCGCACACTCAACTGTACCCTAAAACTTACCCGTTCACTAACCCTAAGCCTAGCCCTAAACCTAACACTAACCCCAACCCCACACCTTACCCTAAACTGTACGCTAATCCTGACACGTACACTAACACTAAGAGGTGTCCTAACACATACCATGACTCTAAATGTTTTCCGTACCCTCACCTGTACCCTAAACCTTACTGCTTCACTAACCGTAAACCTAGCCCTAAACATAACGCTAACACCAACCCTACACCATACCCTAACCCGTACACTAATCTTGACCCGTACACCAAAATTATGGAATGCCATCACCTGTACTTTGACAATAACACGTTTCTCTACACTCATGTACCATAAAAGTTACCTCTTCGCTAACTCTAACCCTAGCCCTAAACTTAACCCTAACGCCAACCCTACACATTACCCTAACCCGTACCCTAATCCTAACCCATACACTAACACTACACGTGCCCTAACAGGTACCCTGAGCGTAACAGTTTTCTGTACACTCACCTGTACCCTAAACCATACCGTTTGCTATCCTTAACCATAGACCTAAACGTAAACCTAACCCCATCCCTAAACCTTACCCTAACTCGTACCCAAATCTAACCAGTACACTAACACTAATCCGTGCCTTAACACTTACCCTGACCCTAACACTTTTCCATACCCACACCTGAACACTAAACATTACCATTCACTAACCCTAACCCTAGGTCTAAACCTAACCCTAAACCCAACCCCAACCCTACACCTAACCCTAACATGTGCCCTAATCCTAATCCTTAAACTAACACTAACCTGTGCCCTAACACGAACCCTGACACTAACACGTTTACATACGTTCACCTGTACTCTAATGTTACCTATTCGCTAACCCTAACACTAGCCCTAAACCTAAACCTAACCCCAACCCTACACCTTACCCTAACCCATACCCTAATCATAACCCATACACTAACACTAACTCGTGCCCTAACACCTACCCTAATCCTAAACCTACCACTACCCCTAACACTAACGCTAACACTAACCCTAAACTTTACCATTTGTTAACCATAACCCTAGCCCCAAACCTAAACCTAACTACAACCCTACTCCTTACCCTAACACGTACACTAATCTTAACACGTACACTAACACTAACTCAATACCACACACGTACTTTGACAATAAGACATTTCCATATGCTCAGCTGTAACCTAAACCTTACCCGTTCACTAAACTTAACATTACCCCTAACACTAACCATAACGCCATCCCTACCAATTACCCTAACCCGAACCCTAATCCTAACCTGTAAACCCACACTAACCCCTGCCCTACCACGTACCCTGACCCTAACACTTTTCCGTAACCTCACCTGTACCCTACACCTTACCGTTAGCTAACCCTAACCCTAGCCCTAAACCTAGACCAAACCCCAACCGTACACCTTACCCTAACCCCTATGCTAATCCTAAGACATACACTAAAACTGACATGTGTCCTAACACATACACTAACCGTAACACTTTTCTGTACCATCACCTGTACCATAAACCTGACATTTCGCTAACTCTAACCCTAGCCATAAAGCTAACCCTAACCCCAACCCTAAACCTTACCCAAACCGTACCCTAATCCTAACCAGTATACTAATACTAAGCCATGTCCTGACACGTACACTGACCCTAACACTTTTCCGTACCCTCACCTGTACCCTACACCTTACCCAGTCGCTAACCCTAACCCTAGCTCTAGCCCTAGCCGTAAATCTAACCACAACCCTAACCCTTACCCTAACCCGAACCCTAATCCCAACCCATACACTAACATTAACCCATGCCCTAACACGTACCCTGACCCTAACACTTTTCCGTATCCTCTCCTGTACCCTAAATCTTACCGTTCGCTAACCCTAACCCTAGCCCTAAACATAACTCTCACACCAATCTCACAGCATACCATAACCTGTTCACTAAACTTAACCCGTACAAAAAAATTAACCCATGCCCTCACATATACTTTGACGGTAACACGTTTCCGTATGCTCCCGTGTACCGTAAAACTCACCCGTTTGCTAACTCTAACCCTAGCCCTAACCCTAACCATAACAACAGCCCTACCCATTTCCCTAACCTGTACCCTAATCCTTACCCGTACACTAACACTAATCCATGCCCTAACACGTACCCTGACCCTAACACTTTTCTATACCCACTCCTGTACCCTAAATCTTACCATTCGCTAACCCTAACCCTATGTCTAGACCTAACCCTAACCCCAACCCTACACCTAACCCTAACACGTACCCTAATCCGAATCCGTACACTAACAGTAACCTGTGCCCTAACATGAACCCTGACCCTAACTCGTTTCCATAAGCTCACCTGTACCCTAAATGTTACCTATTTGCTAACCCTAACCCCAACCCTACAGCTAAACATAACCCCAACCTTACACATTTCCCTAACCTGTACCCTAATCCTTACCCGTACACTAACACTAATCCATGCCCTAACACGTACCCTGACCCTAACACTTTTCTATACCCACTCCTGTACCCTAAATCTTACCATTCGCTAAGCCTAACCCTATGTCTAAACCTAACCCTAACCCCAACCCTACACCTAACCCTAACACGTACCCTAATCCGAATCAGTACACTAACACTAACCTGTGCCCTAACATGAACCCTGACCCTAACTCGTTTCCATAAGCTCACCTGTACCCTAAATGTTACCTATTTGCTAACCCTAACCCCAACCCTACAGCTAAACATAACCCCAACCCTACAACTTTCCCTAACCCATACCCTAATCCGAACCCATACACTAACACTAACCCGTGCCCTAACACGTACCCTGACCCTAACACTTTTCCGTATCCTCTCCAGTACCCTAAAACTTACCGTTCGCTAAACCTAGCCCTTTCCCTAAACATAACGCTAACACCAACCTTACACCATACCCTAACCCATACACTAATCTTACCCTGTACACCAAAATTAAGCAATGCCCTCACATGTACTTGGACACTAACAGGTTTCCGTACCCTCCTGGGTACCACAAACCTTACCTGTTCGCTAACACTATCCCTAGGTCTAAGCCTAACACTATCCAAAACCCTACACATAATCCTAAACCATACCCTAATCCTAATCCGTACAATAACACTAACGTGTGCCCTAACACCAAGCCTGACCCTAACTCGTTTCCATATGCTTACCTGTACCCTGAATATTACCTATTCGCTAACCCTAACCCTAACCCTAAACCAAACCCTAACCCCAATCCTACACCTTACCCTAATCCGTACTGTAATCCTAACCCGTACCCTAATACTAATCCGTGCCCTGACACATACATGGACCATAACACTTTTCTGTAACCTCACCTGTACCCTAAACCTTACATTTCGCCAACCCTAACGCTAGCCCTAAAGCAAAATCATACTCCAACCCTACCCCTTACCCTAACACGTACACTAATCTTAACCCGTACACTAACAGTGACCCATTGCCGCAAATGTATTTTGACCCTAAAACATTTCCGTACCCTCCCCTGTAACCTAAACCTTACCCGGTTGCTAACCATAACCCTAGATCTAAATCTAACCCTAACGCCAACCCTACATCTTTCCCTAACCCATACCCTAATCCTAAACCGTACACTAACACTAACCAGTGCCCTGAAACGTACCCTGACCGTAACACTTTTCCATACCCTCACCTGCACGCTAAACCTAATCATTAGGTAACCCTAACTGTAGACTTAAACCTAACCCTAACACCAACCCTACACCCTATTCTAACCCGTAACCTATGTTTAACCCCTACACTAACACTAACCCATGCCCTCACACGTACTTTGACACTAAGATGTCTCCATACACTCACATGTACCATAAGCTTTAACCGTTCACTAAACCTATCCCTAACCCTAACGCCAACCCTAACCATTACCCTAACCCATACCCTAATCCTAACCATACATTAACACTAACACGTTTCCTAACACGTAACCTGACCCAAAAAATTTTCCGCACACTCAACTGTACCCTAAAACTTACCCGTTCACTAACCCTAAGCCTAGCCCTAAACCTAACACTAACCCCAACCCCACACCTTACCCTAAACTGTACGCTAATCCTGACACGTACACTAACACTAAGAGGTGTCCTAACACATACCATGACTCTAAATGTTTTCCGTACCCTCACCTGTACCCTAAACCTTACTGCTTCACTAACCGTAAACCTAGCCCTAAACATAACGCTAACACCAACCCTACACCATACCCTAACCCGTACACTAATCTTGACCTGTACACCAAAATTAAGGAATGCCATCACCTGTACTTTGACAATAACACGTTTCTCTACACTCATGTACCATAAAAGTTACCTCTTCGCTAACTCTAACCCTAGCCCTAAACTTAACCGTAACGCCAACCCTACACATTACCCTAACCCGTACCCTAATCCTAACCCATACATTAACACTACACGTGCCCTAACAGGTACCCTGAGCGTAACAGTTTTCTGTACACTCACCTGTACCCTAAACCATACCGTTTGCTATCCTTAACCATAGACCTAAACGTAAACCTAATCCCATCCCTAAACCTTACCCTAACTCGTACCCAAATCTAACCAGTACACTAACACTAATCCGTGCCTTAACACTTACACTGACCCTAACACTTTTCCATACCCACACCTGAACCATAAACCTTACCATTCACTAACCCTAACCCTAGGTCTAAACCAAAACCTAAACACAACTCCAACCCTACACCTAACCCTAACATGTGCCCTATTCCTTATCCTTAAACTAACACTAACCTGTGCCCTAACACGAACCCTGACACTAACACGTTTCCATACGTTCACCTGTACTCTAATGTTACCTATTCGCTAAACCTAACACTAGCCCTAAACCTAAACCTAACTCCAACCCTACACCTTACCCTAACCCATACCCTAATCATAACCCATACACTAACACTAACTCGTGCCCTAACACCTACCCTAATCCTAAACCTACCACTACCCCTAACACTAACGCTAACACTAACCCTAAACTTTACCATTTGTTAACCATAACCCTAGCCCCAAACCTAAACCTAACTACAACCCTACTCCTTACCCTAACACGTACACTAATCTTAACACGTACACTAACACTAACTCAATACCACACACGTACTTTGACAATAAGACATTTCCATATGCTCAGCTGTAACCTAAACCTTACCCGTTCACTAAACTTAACATTACCCCTAACACTAACCATAACGCCATCCCTACCAATTACCCTAACCCGAACCCTAATCCTAACCTGTAAACCCACACTAACCCCTGCCCTACCACGTACCCTGACCCTAACACTTTTCCGTAACCTCACCTGTACCCTACACCTTACCGTTAGCTAACCCTAACCCTAGCCCTAAACCTAGACCAAACCCCAACCGTACACCTTACCCTAACCCCTATGCTAATCCTAAGACATACACTAAAACTGACATGTGTCCTAACACATACACTAACCGTAACACTTTTCTGTACCATCACCTGTACCATAAACCTGACATTTCGCTAACTCTAACCCTAGCCATAAAGCTAACCCTAACCCCAACCCTAAACCTTACCCAAACCGTACTCTAATCCTAACCAGTATACTAATACTAAGCCATGTCCTGACACGTACACTGACCCTAACACTTTTCCGTACCCTCACCTGTACCCTACACCTTACCCAGTCGCTAACCCTAACCCTAACTCTAGCCCTAGCCGTAAATCTAACCACAACCCTAACCCTTACCCTAACCCGAACCCTAATCCCAACCCATACACTAACATTAACCCATGCCCTAACACGTACCCTGACCCTAACACTTTTCCGTATCCTCTCCTGTACCCTAAATCTTACCGTTCGCTAACCCTAACCCTAGCCCTAAACATAACTCTCACACCAATCTCACAGCATACCATAACCTGTTCACTAAACTTAACCCGTACAAAAAAATTAACCCATGCCCTCAAATATACTTTGACGGTAACACGTTTCCGTATGCTCCCGTGTACCGTAAAACTCACCTGTTTGCTAACTCTAACCCTAGCCCTAACCCTAACCATAACAACAGCCCTACCCATTTCCCTAACCTGTACCCTAATCCTTACCCGTACACTAACACTAATCCATGCCCTAACACGTACCCTGACCCTAACACTTTTCTATACCCACTCCTGTACCCTAAATCTTACCATTCGCTAACCCTAACCCTATGTCTAGACCTAACCCTAACCCCAACCCTACACCTAACCCTAACACGTACCCTAATCCGAATCCGTACACTAACAGTAACCTGTGCCCTAACATGAACCCTGACCCTAACTCGTTTCCATAAGCTCACCTGTACCCTAAATGTTACCTATTTGCTAACCCTAACCCCAACCCTACACCTAAACATAACCCCAACCTTACCCATTTCCCTAACCTGTACCCTAATCCTTACCCGTACACTAACACTAATCCATGCCCTAACACGTACCCTGACCCTAACACTTTTCTATACCCACTCCTGTACCCTAAATCTTACCATTCGCTAAGCCTAACCCTATGTCTAAACCTAACCCTAACCCCAACCCTACACCTAACCCTAACACGTACCCTAATCCGAATCAGTACACTAAGAGTAACCTGTGCCCTAACATGAACCCTGACCCTAACTCGTTTCCATAAGCTCACCTGTACCCTAAATGTTACCTATTTCCTAACCCTAACCCCAACCCTACAGCTAAACATAACCCCAACCCTACAACTTTCCCTAACCCATACCCTAATCCGAACCCATACACTAACACTAACCCGTGCCCTAACACGTACCCTGACCCTAACACTTTTCCGTATCCTCTCCAGTACCCTAAAACTTACCGTTCGCTAAACCTAGCCCTTTCCCTAAACATAACGCTAACACCAACCTTACACCATACCCTAACCCATACACTAATCTTACCCTGTACACCAAAATTAAGCAATGCCCTCACATGTACTTGGACACTAACAGGTTTCCGTACCCTCCTGGGTACCATAAACCTTACCTGTTCGCTAACACTATCCCTAGGTCTAAGCCTATCACTATCCAAAACCCTACACATAATCCTAAACCATACCCTAATCCTAATCCGTACAATAACACTAACGTGTGCCCTAACACCAAGCCTGACCCTAACTCGTTTCCATATGCTTACCTGTACCCTGAATATTACCTATTCGCTAACCCTAACCCTAACCCTAAACCAAACCCTAACCCCAATCCTACACCTTACCCTAATCCGTACTGTAATCCTAACCCGTACCCTAATACTAATCCGTGCCCTGACACATACATGGACCATAACACTTTTCTGTAACCTCACCTGTACCCTAAACCTTACATTTCGCCAACACTAACCCTAGCTCTAAAGCTAAATCTAACTCCAACCCTACACCTTACCCTAACACGAACACTAATCTTAACCTATACACTAACACTGACCCATTGCCGCAAATGTATTTTGACCCTAAAACATTTCCGTACCCTCCCCTGTAACCTAAACCTTACCCGGTCGCTAACCATAACCCTAGATCTAAATCTAACCCTAACGCCAACCCTACATCTTACCCTAACCCATACCCTAATCCTAAACCATACACTAACACTAACCAGTGCCCTGAAACGTACCCTGACCGTAACACTTTTCCATACCCTCACCTGCACGCTAAACCTAATCATTAGGTAACCCTAACTGTAGACTTAAACCTAACCCTAACACCAACCCTACACCCTATTCTAACCCGTAACCTATGTTTAACCCCTACACTAACACTAACCCATGCCCTCACACGTACTTTGACACTAAGATGTCTCCATACACTCACATGTACCATAAGCTTTAACCGTTCACTAAACCTATCCCTAACCCTAACGCCAACCCTAACCATTACCCTAACCCATACCCTAATCCTAACCATACATTAACACTAACACGTTTCCTAACACGTAACCTGACCCAAAAAATTTTCCGCACACTCAACTGTACCCTAAAACTTACCCGTTCACTAACCCTAAGCCTAGCCCTAAACCTAACACTAACCCCAACCCCACACCTTACCCTAAACTGTACGCTAATCCTGACACGTACACTAACACTAAGAGGTGTCCTAACACATACCATGACTCTAAATGTTTTCCGTACCCTCACCTGTACCCTAAACCTTACTGCTTCACTAACCGTAAACCTAGCCCTAAACATAACGCTAACACCAACCCTACACCATACCCTAACCCGTACACTAATCTTGACCCGTACACCAAAATTATGGAATGCCATCACCTGTACTTTGACAATAACACGTTTCTCTACACTCATGTACCATAAAAGTTACCTCTTCGCTAACTCTAACCCTAGCCCTAAACTTAACCCTAACGCCAACCCTACACATTACCCTAACCCGTACCCTAATCCTAACCCATACACTAACACTACACGTGCCCTAACAGGTACCCTGAGCGTAACAGTTTTCTGTACACTCACCTGTACCCTAAACCATACCGTTTGCTATCCTTAACCATAGACCTAAACGTAAACCTAACCCCATCCCTAAACCTTACCCTAACTCGTACCCAAATCTAACCAGTACACTAACACTAATCCGTGCCTTAACACTTACCCTGACCCTAACACTTTTCCATACCCACACCTGAACACTAAACATTACCATTCACTAACCCTAACCCTAGGTCTAAACCTAACCCTAAACCCAACCCCAACCCTACACCTAACCCTAACATGTGCCCTAATCCTAATCCTTAAACTAACACTAACCTGTGCCCTAACACGAACCCTGACACTAACACGTTTCCATACGTTCACCTGTACTCTAATGTTACCTATTCGCTAACCCTAACACTAGCCCTAAACCTAAACCTAACCCCAACCCTACACCTTACCCTAACCCATACCCTAATCATAACCCATACACTAACACTAACTTGTGCCCTAACACCTACCCTAATCCTAAACCTACCACTACCCCTAACACTAACGCTAACACTAACCCTAAACTTTACCATTTGTTAACCATAACCCTAGCCCCAAACCTAAACCTAATTACATCCCTACTCCTTACCCTAACACGTACACTAATCTTAACACGTACACTAACACTAACTCAATACCACACACGTACTTTGACAATAAGACATTTCCATATGCTCAGCTGTAACCTAAACCTTACCCGTTCACTAAACTTAACCTTACCCCTAACACTAACCATAACGCCATCCCTACCAATTACCCTAACCCGAACCCTAATCCTAACCTGTAAACCCACACTAACCCCTGCCCTACCACGTACCCTGACCCTAACACTTTTCCGTAACCTCACCTGTACCCTACACCTTACCGTTAGCTAACCCTAACCCTAGCCCTAAACCTAGACCAAACCCCAACCGTACACCTTACCCTAACCCCTATGCTAATCCTAAGACATACACTAAAACTGACATGTGTCCTAACACATACACTAACCGTAACACTTTTCTGTACCATCACCTGTACCATAAACCTGACATTTCGCTAACTCTAACCCTAGCCATAAAGCTAAACCTAACCCCAACCCTAAACCTTACCCAAACCGTACCCTAATCCTAACCAGTATACTAATACTAAGCCATGTCCTGACACGTACACTGACCCTAACACTTTTCCGTACCCTCACCTGTACCCTACACCTTACCCAGTCGCTAACCCTAACCCTACCTCTAGCCCTAGCCGTAAATCTAACCACAACCCTAACCCTTACCCTAACCCGAACCCTAATCCCAACCCATACACTAACATTAACCCATGCCCTAACACGTACCCTGACCCTAACACTTTTCCGTATCCTCTCCTGTACCCTAAATCTTACCGTTCGCTAACCCTTACCCTAGCCCTAAACATAACTCTCACACCAATCTCACAGCATACCATAACCTGTTCACTAAACTTAACCCGTACAAAAAAATTAACCCATGCCCTCACATATACTTTGACGGTAACAGGTTTCCGTATGCTCCCGTGTACCGTAAAACTCACCCGTTTGCTAACTCTAACCCTAGCCCTAACCCTAACCATAACAACAGCCCTACCCATTTCCCTAACCTGTACCCTAATCCTTACCCGTACACTAACACTAATCCATGCCCTAACACGTACCCTGACCCTAACACTTTTCTATACCCACTCCTGTACCCTAAATCTTACCATTCGCTAACCCTAACCCTATGTCTAGACCTAACCCTAACCCCAACCCTACACCTAACCCTAACACGTACCCTAATCCGAATCCGTACACTAACAGTAACCTGTGCCCTAACATGAACCCTGACCCTAACTCGTTTCCATAAGCTCACCTGTACCCTAAATGTTACCTATTTGCTAACCCTAACCCCAACCCTACACCTAAACATAACCCCAACCTTACCCATTTCCCTAACCTCTACCCTAATCCTTACCCGTACACTAACACTAATCCATGCCCTAACACGTACCCTGACCCTAACACTTTTCTATACCCACTCCTGTACCCTAAATCTTACCATTCGCTAAGCCTATCCCTATGTCTAAACCTAACCCTAACCCCAACCCTACACCTAACCCTAACACGTACCCTAATCCGAATCAGTACACTAAGAGTAACCTGTGCCCTAACATGAACCCTGACCCTAACTCGTTTCCATAAGCTCACCTGTACCCTAAATGTTACCTATTTGCTAACCCTAACTCCAACCCTACACCTAAACATAACTCCAACCCAACACCTTTCCCTAACCCATACCCTAATCCTAACCCGTACACTAACACTAACCCATGCCCTAACACGTACCCTGACCCTAACACTTTTCTATACCCACTCCTGTACCCTAAATCTTACCATTCGCTAACCCTAACCTATGTCTATACCTAACCCTAACCCCAACCCTACACCTAACCCTAACACGTACCCTAATCCGAATCAGTACACTAACACTAACCTGTGCCCTAACATGAACCCTGACCCTAACTCGTTTCCATAAGCTCACCTGTACCCTAAATGTTACCTATTTGCTAACCCTAACCCCAACCCTACAGCTAAACATAACCCCAACCCTACAACTTTCCCTAACCCATACCCTAATCCGAACCCATACACTAACACTAACCCGTGCCCTAACACGTACCCTGACCCTAACACTTTTCCGTATCCTCTCCAGTACCCTAAAACTTACCGTTCGCTAAACCTAGCCCTTTCCCTAAACATAACGCTAACACCAACCTTACACCATAACCTAACCCATACACTAATCTTACCCTGTACACCAAAATTAAGCAATGCCCTCACATGTACTTGGACACTAACAGGTTTCCGTACCCTCCTGGGTACCATAAACCTTACCTGTTCGCTAACACTATCCCTAGGTCTAAGCCTAACACTATCCAAAACCCTACACATAATCCTAAACCATACCCTAATCCTAATCCGTACAATAACACTAAAGTGTGCCCTAACAAAAAGCCTGACCCTAACTCGTTTCCATATGCTTACCTGTACCCTGAATATTACCTATTCGCTAACCCTAACCCTAACCCTAAACCAAACCCTAACCCCAATCCTACACCTTACCCTAATCCGTACTGTAATCCTAACCCGTACCCTAATACTAATCCGTGCCCTGACACATACATGGACCATAACACTTTTCTGTAACCTCACCTGTACCCTAAACCTTACATTTCGCCAACCCTAACGCTAGCCCTAAAGCAAAATCTTACTCCAACCCTACCCCTTACCCTAACACGTACACTAATCTTAACCCGTACACTAACAGTGACCCATTGCCGCAAATGTATTTTGACCCTAAAACATTTCCGTACCCTCCCCTGTAACCTAAACCTTACCCGGTTGCTAACCATAGCCCTAGATCTAAATCTAACCCTAACGCCAACCCTACATCTTTCCCTAACCCATACCCTAGTCCTAAACCGTACACTAACACTAACCAGTGCCCTGAAACGTACCCTGACCGTAACACTTTTCCATACCCTCACCTGCACGCTAAACCTAATCATTAGGTAACCCTAACTGTAGACTTAAACCTAACCCTAACACCAACCCTACACCCTATTCTAACCCGTAACCTATGTTTAACCCCTACACTAACACTAACCCATGCCCTCACACGTACTTTGACACTAAGATGTCTCCATACACTCACATGTACCATAAGCTTTAACCGTTCACTAAACCTATCCCTAACCCTAACGCCAACCCTAACCATTACCCTAACCCATACCCTAATCCTAACCATACATTAACACTAACACGTTTCCTAACACGTAACCTGACCCAAAAAATTTTCCGCACACTCAACTGTACCCTAAAACTTACCCGTTCACTAACCCTAAGCCTAGCCCTAAACCTAACACTAACCCCAACCCCACACCTTACCCTAAACTGTACGCTAATCCTGACACGTACACTAACACTAAGAGGTGTCCTAACACATACCATGACTCTAAATGTTTTCCGTACCCTCACCTGTACCCTAAACCTTACTGCTTCACTAACCGTAAACCTAGCCCTAAACATAACGCTAACACCAACCCTACACCATACCCTAACCCGTACACTAATCTTGACCCGTACACCAAAATTATGGAATGCCATCACCTGTACTTTGACAATAACACGTTTCTCTACACTCATGTACCATAAAATTTACCTCTTCGCTAACTCTAACCCTAGCCCTAAACTTAACCCTAACGCCAACCCTACACATTACCCTAACCCGTACCCTAATTCTAACCCATACACGTGCCCTAAAAGGTACCCTGAGCGTAACAGTTTTCTGTACACTCACCTGTACCCTAAACCATACCGTTTGCTATCCTTAACCTTAGACCTAAACGTAAACCTAAGCCCATCCCTAAACCTTACCCTAACTCGTACCCAAATCTAACCAGTACACTAACACTAATCCGTGCCTTAACACTTACCCTGACCCTAACACTTTTCCATACCCACACCTGAACACTAAACATTACCATTCACTAACCCTAACCCGAGGTCTAAACCTAACCCTAAACCCAACCCCAACCCTACACCTAACCCTAACATGTGCCCTATTCCTAATCCTTAAACTAACACTAACCTGTGCCCTAACACGAACCCTGACACTAACACGTTTCCATACGTTCACCTGTACTCTAATGTTACCTATTCGCTAACCCTAACACTAGCCCAAAACCTAAACCTAACTCCAACCCTATACCTTACCCTAACTCATACCCTAATCATAACCCATACACTAACACTAACTCGTGCCCTAACACCTACCCTAACCCTACACCTACACCTACCCCTAACACTAACGCTAACACTAACCCTAAACTTTACCATTTGTTAACCATAACCCTAGCCCCAAACCTAAACCTAACTACAACACTACTCCTTACCCTAACACGTACACTAATCTTAACACGTACACTAACACTAACTCAATACCGCACATGTACTTTGACAATAAGACATTTCCGTGTGCTCAGCTGTAACCTAAACCTTACCCATTCACTAAACTTAACCCTACCCTTAACACTAACCATAACGCCAACCCTACCAATTACCCTAACCCGTACCCTAATCCTAACCTGTAAACCCACACTAAACCCTGCCCTAACACGTACCCTGACCCTAACACTTTTCCGTAACCTCACCTGTACCCTACACCTTACCGTTCGCTAACCCTAACCCTAGCCCTAAACCTAGACCAAACCCCAACTGTACACCTTACCCTAAACTGTATGCTAATCCTAAGCCATACACTAACACTGACACGTGTCCTAACACATACACTAACCCTAACATTTTTCTGTATCATTACCTGTACCCTAAACCTGACATTTCGCTAACCCTAGCCCTAGCCATAAAGCTAACCATAAACCCAACCCTAAACCTTACCCAAACCGTACCCTAATCCTAACCAGTATACTAATACTAAGTCATGTCCTGACACGTACCCTGCCCCTAACACCATTCCGTACCGTCACCTGTACCCTAAACCTTACCCATTCGCTAACTCTAACCCTAGCCCTAATCCTAACCCCAACCCTACCCCTTACCCTAATCCGTACCCTAATCCCAACCCATACACTAACATTAACTTATGCCCGAAACCGTACCCTGACCCTAACACTTTTCCATATCCTCTCCTGTACCCTAAATCTTACAGTTCGCTAACCCTAACCCTAGCCCTAAACATAACTCTCACACCAACCTCACAGCATACCCTAACCCATACACTAAACTTAACCCGTACAAAAAAACTAACCCATGCCCTCACATGTACTTTGACAGTAACACGTTTCCGTATGCTCCCGTGTACCGTAAACCTTACCCATTCGCTAACTCTAACCCTAGCCCTAACCCAAACCATAACACCAACCCTACCCATTTCCCTAACCTGTACCCTAATCCTTACCCATACACTAACACTAATCCATGCCCTAACACGTACCCTGACCCTAACACTTTTCCATACCCACTGCTGTACGCTAAATCATACCATTCGCTAACCCTAAACATATTTCTAAACCTAACCCTAACCCCAACCCTACACCTAGCCCTAGCACGTACCCTAATCCGAATCCGTACACTAACACTAACCTGTGCCCTAACATGAACCCTGACCCTAACTCGTTTCCATAAGCTCACTTGTACCCTAAATGTTACCTATTCGCTAACCCTAACCCCAACCCTACACCTAAACATAACCCCAACCCTACACCTTTCCCTAACCCATACCCTAATCCTAACCCGTACACTAACACTAACCCGTGCCCTAACACGTACCCTGACCCTAACACTTTTCCGTATCCTCTCCAGTACCCTAAATCTTACCGTTCGCTAAACCTAGCCCTTTACCTAAACATAACGCTAACACCAACCTTACACCATACCCTAACCCATACACTAATCGTACCCCGTACACCAAAATTAAGCAATGCCCTCACCTGTACTTTGACACTAACACGTTTCCGTACCCTCCTGTGTACCGTAAACCTTACCTGTTCGCTAACACTAACCCTAGGTCTAAGCCTAACACTATCCACAACCCTACACAAAATCCTAACCTGTACCCTAATCCTAATCCGTACAATAACACTAACCTGTGCCCTAACACCAAGCCTGACCCTAACTCGTTTTCATATGTTTACCTGTACCATGAATATTACCTATTCGCTAACCCTAACCCTAACCCTAAACCTAACCCTAACCCCAATCCTACACCTTACCCTAATCCGTACTGTAGTCCTAACACGTACGCTAATACTAATCCGTGCCCTGACACATACATGGACCATAACACTTTTCTGTAACCTCACCTGTACCCTAAACCTTTCATTTCGCCAACCCTAACCCTAGCTCTAAAGCTAAATCTAACTCCAACCCTACACCTTACCCTAACACGAACACTAATCTTAACCTATACACTAACACTGACCCATTGCCGCAAATGTATTTTGACCCTAAAACATTTCCGTACCCTCCCCTGTAACCTAAACCTTACCCGGTCGCTAACCATAACCCTAGATCTAAATCTAACCCTAACGCCAACCCTACATCTTACCCTAACCCATACCCTAATCCTAAACCGTACACTAACACTAACCAGTGCCCTGAAACGTACCCTGACCGTAACACTTTTCCATACCCTCACCTGCACGCTAAACCTAATCATTAGGTAACCCTAACTGTAGACTTAAACCTAACCCTAACACCAACCCTACACCCTATTCTAACCCTTACACTATATTTAACCCCTACACTAACACTAACCCATGCCCTCACACGTACTTTGACACTAAAATGTCTCCATACACTCACATGTACCATAAGCTTTAACCGTTCACTAAACCTATCCCTAACCCTAACGCCAACCCTAACCATTACCCTAACCCATACCCTAATCCTAACCATACATTAACACTAACACGTTTCCTAACACGTAACCTGACCCAAACACTTTTCCGTACACTCAACTGTACCCTAAAACTTACCCGTTCACTAACCCTAAGCCTAGCCCTAAACCTAACACTAACCCCAACCACACACCTTACCCTAAACTGTACGCTAATCCTGACACGTACACTAACACTAAGAGGTGTCCTAACACATACCCTGACTCTAAATGTTTTCCGTACCCTCACCTGTACCCTAAACCTTACTGCTTCACTAACCGTAAACCTAGCCCTAAACATAACGCTAACACCAACCCTACACCATACCCTAACCCGTACACTAATCTTGACCCGTACACCAAAATTATGGAATGCCATCACCTGTACTTTGACAATAACACGTTTCTCTACACTCATGTACCACAAAAGTTACCTCTTCGCTAACTCTAACCCTAGCCCTAAACTTAACCCTAACGCCAACCCTACACATTACCCTAACCCGTACCCTAATCCTAACCCATACACTAACACTACACGTGCCCTAACAGGTACCCTGACCGTAACAGTTTTCCGTACACTCACCTGTACCCTAAACCATACCGTTTGCTATCCTTAACCTTAGACCTAAACGTAAACCTAAGCCCATCCCTAAACCTTACCCTAACTCGTACCCAAATCTAACCAGTACACTAACACTAATCCGTGCCTTAACACTTACACTGACCCTAACACTTTTCCATACCCACACCTGAACCATAAACCTTACCATTCACTAACCCTAACCCTAGGTCTAAACCTAAAACTAAACACAACTCCAACCCTACACCTAACCCTAACATGTGCCCTATTCCTAATCCTTAAACTAACACTAACCTGTGCCCTAACACGAACCCTGACACTAACACGTTTCCATAAGTTCACCTGTACTCTAATGTTACCTATTCGCTAACCCTAACACTAGCCCTAAACCTAAACCTAACTCCAACCCTATACCTTACCCTAACTCATACCCTAATCATAACCCATACACTAACACTAACTCGTGCCCTAACACCTACCCTAACCCTACACCTACACCTACCCCTAACACTAACGCTAACACTAACCCTAAACTTTACCATTTGTTAACCATAACCCTAGCCCCAAACCTAAACCTAACTACAACACTACTCCTTACCCTAACACGTACACTAATCTTAACACGTACACTAACACTAACTCAATACCGCACATGTACTTTGACAATAAGACATTTCCGTGTGCTCAGCTGTAACCTAAACCTTACCCGTTCACTAAACTTAACCCTACCCTTAACACTAACCATAACGCCAACCCTACCAATTACCCTAACCCGTACCCTAATCCTAACATGTAAACCCACACTAACCCCTGCCCTAACACGTACCCTGACCCTAACACTTTTCCGTAACCTCACCTGTACCCTACACCTTACCGTTCGCTAACCCTAACCCTAGCCCTAAACCTAGACCAAACCCCAACTGTACACCTTACCCTAAACTGTATGCTAATCCTAAGCCATACACTAACACTGACACGTGTCCTAACACATACACTAACCCTAACATTTTTCTGTATCATTACCTGTACCCTAAACCTGACATTTCGCTAACCCTAGCCCTAGCCATAAAGCTAACCATAAACCCAACCCTAAACCTTACCCAAACCGTACCCTAATCCTAACCAGTATACTAATACTAAGTCATGTCCTGACACGTACCCTGCCCCTAACACCATTCCGTACCGTCACCTGTACCCTAAACCTTACCCATTCGCTCACTCTAACCCTAGCCCTAATCCTAACCCCAACCCTACACCTTACCCTAATCCGTACCCTAATCCCAACCCATACACTAACATTAACTTATGCCCGAAACCGTACCCTGACCCTAACACTTTTCCATATCCTCTCCTGTACCCTAAAGCTTACCGTTCGCTAACCCTAACCCTAGCCCTAAACATAACTCTCACACCAACCTCACAGCATACCCTAACCCATACACTAAACTTAACCCGTACAAAAAAACTAACCCATGCCCTCACATGTACTTTGACAGTAACACGTTTCCGTATGCTCCCGTGTACCGTAGACCTTACCCATTCGCTAACTCTAACCCTAGCCCTAACCCAAACCATAACACCAACCCTACCCATTTCCCTAACCTGTACCCTAATCCTTACCCATACACTAACACTAATCCATGCCCTAACACGTACCCTGACCCTAACACTTTTCCATACCCACTGCTGTACGCTAAATCATACCATTCGCTAACCCTAAACATATTTCTAAACCTAACCCTAACCCCAACCCTACACCTAGCCCTAGCACGTACCCTAATCCGAATCCGTACACTAACACTAACCTGTGCCCTAACATGAACCCTGACCCTAACTCGTTTCCATAAGCTCACTTGTACCCTAAATGTTACCTATTCGCTAACCCTAACCCCAACCCTACACCTAAACATAACCCCAACCCTACACCTTTCCCTAACCCATACCCTAATCCTAACCCGTACACTAACACTAACCCGTGCCCTAACACGTACCCTGACCCTAACACTTTTCCGTATCCTCTCCAGTACCCTAAATCTTACCGTTCGCTAAACCTAGCCCTTTACCTAAACATAACGCTAACACCAACCTTACACCATACCCTAACCCATACACTAATCGTACCCCGTACACCAAAATTAAGCAATGCCCTCACCTGTACTTTGACACTAACACGTTTCCGTACCCTCCTGTGTACCGTAAACCTTACCTGTTCGCTAACACTAACCCTAGGTCTAAGCCTAACACTATCCACAACCCTACACAAAATCCTAACCTGTACCCTAATCCTAATCCGTACAATAACACTAACCTGTGCCCTAACACCAAGCCTGACCCTAACACGTTTTCATATGTTTACCTGTACCATGAATATTACCTATTCGCTAACCCTAACCCTAAACCTAAACCTAACCCTAACCCCAATCCTACACCTTACCCTAATCCGTACTGTAGTCCTAACACGTACGCTAATACTAATCCGTGCCCTGACACATACATGGACCATAACACTTTTCTGTAACCTCACCTGTACCCTAAACCTTTCATTTCGCCAACCCTAACCCTAGCTCTAAAGCTAAATCTAACTCCAACCCTACACCTTACCCTAACACGAACACTAATCTTAACCTATACACTAACACTGACCCATTGCCGCAAATGTATTTTGACCCTAAAACATTTCCGTACCCTCCCCTGTAACCTAAACCTTACCCGGTCGCTAACCATAACCCTAGATCTAAATCTAACCCTAACGCCAACCCTACATCTTACCCTAACCCATACCCTAATCCTAAACCGTACACTAACACTAACCAGTGCCCTGAAACGTACCCTGACCGTAACACTTTTCCATACCCTCACCTGCACGCTAAACCTAATCATTAGGTAACCCTAACTGTAGACTTAAACCTAACCCTAACACCAACCCTACACCCTATTCTAACCCGTAACCTATGTTTAACCCCTACACTAACACTAACCCATGCCCTCACACGTACTTTGACACTAAGATGTCTCCATACACTCACATGTACCATAAGCTTTAACCGTTCACTAAACCTATCCCTAACCCTAACGTCAACCCTAATCATTACCCTAACCCATACCCTAATCCTAACCATACATTAACACTAACACGTTTCCTAACATGTAACCTGACCCAAAAAATTTTCCGCACACTCAACTGTACCCTAAAACTTACCCGTTCACTAACCCTAAGCCTAGCCCTAAACCTAACACTAACCCCAACCCCACACCTTACCCTAAACGGTACGCTAATCCTGACACGTACACTAACACTAAGAGGTGTCCTAACACATACCATGACTCTAAATGTTTTCCGTACCCTCACCTGTACCCTAAACCTTACTGCTTCACTAACCGTAAACCTAGCCCTAAACATAACGCTAACACCAACCCTACACCATACCCTAACCCGTACACTAATCTTGACCCGTACACCAAAATTATGGAATGCCATCACCTGTACTTTGACAATAACACGTTTCTCTACACTCATGTACCATAAAAGTTACCTCTTCGCTAACTCTAACCCTAGCCCTAAACTTAACCCTAACGCCAACCCTACACATTACCCTAACCCGTACCCTAATCCTAACCCATACACTAACACTACACGTGCCCTAACAGGTACCCTGAGCGTAACAGTTTTCTGTACACTCACCTGTACCCTAAACCATACCGTTTGCTATCCTTAACCATAGACCTAAACGTAAACCTAACCCCATCCCTAAACCTTACCCTAACTCGTACCCAAATCTAACCAGTACACTAACACTAATCCGTGCCTTAACACTTACCCTGACCCTAACACTTTTCCATACCCACACCTGAACACTAAACATTACCATTCACTAACCCTAACCCTAGGTCTAAACCTAACCCTAAACCCAACCCCAACCCTACACCTAACCCTAACATGTGCCCTAATCCTAATCCTTAAACTAACACTAACCTGTGCCCTAACACGAACCCTGACACTAACACGTTTCCATACGTTCACCTGTACTCTAATGTTACCTATTCGCTAACCCTAACACTAGCCCTAAACCTAAACCTAACCCCAACCCTACACCTTACCCTAACCCATACCCTAATCATAACCCATACACTAACACTAACTCGTGCCCTAACACCTACCCTAATCCTAAACCTACCACTACCCCTAACACTAACGCTAACACTAACCCTAAACTTTACCATTTGTTAACCATAACCCTAGCCCCAAACCTAAACCTAACTACAACCCTACTCCTTACCCTAACACGTACACTAATCTTAACACGTACACTAACACTAACTCAATACCACACACGTACTTTGACAATAAGACATTTCCATATGCTCAGCTGTAACCTAAACCTTACCCGTTCACTAAACTTAACCTTACCCCTAACACTAACCATAACGCCATCCCTACCAATTACCCTAACCCGAACCCTAATCCTAACCTGTAAACCCACACTAACCCCTGCCCTACCACGTACCCTGACCCTAACACTTTTCCGTAACCTCACCTGTACCCTACACCTTACCGTTAGCTAACCCTAACCCTAGCCCTAAACCTAGACCAAACCCCAACCGTACACCTTACCCTAACCCCTATGCTAATCCTAAGCCATACACTAAAACTGACACGTGTCCTAACACATACACTAACCGTAACACTTTTCTGTACCATCACCTGTACCATAAACCTGACATTTCGCTAACTCTAACCCTAGCCATAAAGCTAACCCTAACCCCAACCCTAAACCTTACCCAAACCGTACCCTAATCCTAACCAGTATACTAATACTAAGCCATGTCCTGACACGTACACTGACCCTAACACTTTTCCGTACCCTCACCTGTACCCTACACCTTACCCAGTCGCTAACCCTAACCCTAGCTCTAGCCCTAGCCCTAAATCTAACCACAACCCTAACCCTTACCCTAACCCGAACCCTAATCCCAACCCATACACTAACATTAACCCATGCCCTAACACGTACCCTGACCCTAACACTTTTCCGTATCCTCTCCTGTACCCTAAATCTTACCGTTCGCTAACCCTAACCCTAGCCCTAAACATAACTCTCACACCAATCTCACAGCATACCATAACCTGTTCACTAAACTTAACCCGTACAAAAAAATTAACCCATGCCCTCACATATACTTTGACGGTAACACGTTTCCGTATGCTCCCGTGTACCGTAAAACTCACCCGTTTGCTAACTCTAACCCTAGCCCTAACCCTAACCATAACAACAGCCCTACCCATTTCCCTAACCTGTACCCTAATCCTTACCCATACACTAACACTAATCCATGCCCTAACACGTACCCTGACCCTAACACTTTTCTATACCCACTCCTGTACCCTAAATCTTACCATTCGCTAACCCTAACCCTATGTCTAGACCTAACCCTAACCCCAACCCTACACCTAACCCTAACACGTACCCTAATCCGAATACGTACACTAACAGTAACCTGTGCCCTAACATGAACCCTGACCCTAACTCGTTTCCATAAGCTCACCTGTACCCTAAATGTTACCTATTTGCTAACCCTAACCCCAACCCTACACCTAAACATAACCCCAACCTTACCCATTTCCCTAACCTGTACCCTAATCCTTACCCGTACACTAACACTAATCCATGCCCTAACACGTACCCTGACCCTAACACTTTTCTATACCCACTCCTGTACCCTAAATCTTACCATTCGCTAAGCCTAACCCTATGTCTAAACCTAACCCTAACCCCAACCCTACACCTAACCCTAACACGTACCCTAATCCGAATCAGTACACTAAGAGTAACCTGTGCCCTAACATGAACACTGACCCTAACTCGTTTCCATAAGCTCACCTGTACCCTAAATGTTACCTATTTGCTAACCCTAACTCCAACCCTACACCGAAACATAACTCCAACCCTACACCTTTCCCTAACCCATACCCTAATCCTAACCCGTACACTAACACTAACCCATGCCCTAACACGTACCCTGACCCTAACACTTTTCTATACCCACTCCTGTACCCTAAATCTTACCATTCGCTAACCCTAACCTATGTCTATACCTAACACTAACCCCAACCCTACACCTAACCCTAACACGTACCCTAATCCGAATCAGTACACTAACACTAACCTGTGCCCTAACATGAACCCTGACCCTAACTCGTTTCCATAAGCTCACCTGTACCCTAAATGTTACCTATTTGCTAACCCTAACCCCAACCCTACAGCTAAACATAACCCCAACCCTACAACTTTCCCTAACCCATACCCTAATCCGAACCCATACACTAACACTAACCCGTGCCCTAACACGTACCCTGACCCTAACACTTTTCCGTATCCTCTCCAGTACCCTAAAACTTACCGTTCGCTAAACCTAGCCCTTTCCCTAAACATAACGCTAACACCAACCTTACACCATACCCTAACCCATACACTAATCTTACCCTGTACACCAAAATTAAGCAATGCCCTCACATGTACTTGGACACTAACAGGTTTCCGTACCCTCCTGGGTACCATAAACCTTACCTGTTCGCTAACACTATCCCTAGGTCTAAGCCTAACACTATCCAAAACCCTACACATAATCCTAAACCATACCCTAATCCTAATCCGTACAATAACACTAACGTGTGCCCTAACACCAAGCCTGACGCTAACTCGTTTCCATATGCTTACCTGTACCCTGAATATTACCTATTCGCTAACCCTAACCCTAACCCTAAACCAAACACTAACCCCAATCCTACACCTTACCCTAATCCGTACTGTAATCCTAACCCGTACCCTAATACTAATCCGTGCCCTGACACATACATGGACCATAACACTTTTCTGTAACCTCACCTGTACCCTAAACCTTACATTTCGCCAACCCTAACGCTAGCCCTAAAGCAAAATCTTACTCCAACCCTACCCCTTACCCTAACACGTACACTAATCTTAACCCGTACACTAACAGTGACCCATTGCCGCAAATGTATTTTGACCCTAAAACATTTCCGTACCCTCCCCTGTAACCTAAACCTTACCCGGTTGCTAACCATAACCCTAGATCTAAATCTAACCCTAACGCCAACCCTACATCTTTCCCTAACCCATACCCTAATCCTAAACCGTACACTAACACTAACCAGTGCCCTGAAACGTACCCTGACCGTAACACTTTTCCATACCCTCACCTGCACGCTAAACCTAATCATTAGGTAACCCTAACTGTAGACTTAAACCTAACCCTAACACCAACCCTACACCCTATTCTAACCCTTACACTATATTTAACCCCTACACTAACACTAACCCATGCCCTCACACGTACTTTGACACTAAAATGTCTCCATACACTCACATGTACCATAAGCTTTAACCGTTCACTAAACCTATCCCCAACCCTAACGCCAACCCTAACCATTACCCTAACCCATACCCTAATCCTAACCATACATTAACACTAACACGTTTCCTAACACGTAACCTGACCCAAAAAATTTTCCGTACACTCAACTGTACCCTAAAACTTACCCGTTCACTAACCCTAAGCCTAGCCCTAAACCTAACACTAACCCCAACCACACACCTTAACCTAAACTGTACGCTAATCCTGACACGTACACTAACACTAAGAGGTGTCCTAACACATACCCTGACTCTAAATGTTTTCCGTACCCTCACCTGTACCCTAAACCTTACTGCTTCACTAACTGTAAACCTAGCCCTAAACATAACGCTAACACCAACCCTACACCATACCCTAACCCGTACACTAATCTTGACCCGTACACCAAAATTATGGAATGCCATCACCTGTACTTTGACAATAACACGTTTCTCTACACTCATGTACCACAAAAGTTACCTCTTCGCTAACTCTAACCCTAGCCCTAAACTTAACCCTAACGCCAACCCTACACATTACCCTAACCCGTACCCTAATCCTAACCCATACACTAACACTACACGTGCCCTAACAGGTACCCTGACCGTAACAGTTTTCCGTACACTCACCTGTACCCTAAACCATACCGTTTGCTATCCTTAACCTTAGACCTAAACGTAAACCTAAGCCCATCCCTAAACCTTACCCTAACTCGTACCCAAATCTAACCAGTACACTAACACTAATCCGTGCCTTAACACTTACACTGACCCTAAAACTTTTCCATACCCACACCTGAACCATAAACCTTACCATTCACTAACCCTAACCCTAGGTCTAAACCTAAACCTAAACACAACTCCAACCCTACACCTAACCCTAACATGTGCCCTATTCCTAATCCTTAAACTAACACTAACCTGTGCCCTAACACGAACCCTGACACTAACACGTTTCCATACGTTCACCTGTACTCTAATGTTACCTATTCGCTAACCCTAACACTAGCCCTAAACCTAAACCTAACTCCAACCCTATACCTTACCCTAACTCATACCCTAATCATAACCCATACACTAACACTAACTCGTGCCCTAACACCTACCCTAACCCTACACCTACACCTACCCCTAACACTAACGCTAACACTAACCCTAAACTTTACCATTTATTAACCATAACCCTAGCCCCAAACCTAAACCTAACTACAACACTACTCCTTACCCTAACACGTACACTAATCTTAACACGTACACTAACACTAACTCAATAGCGCACATGTACTTTGACAATAAGACATTTCCGTGTGCTCAGCTGTAACCTAAACCTTACCCGTTCACTAAACTTAACCCTACCCTTAACACTAACCATAACGCCAACCCTACCAATTACCCTAACCCGTACCCTAATCCTAACCTGTAAACCCACACTAACCCCTGTCCTAACACGTACCCTGACCCTAACACTTTTCCGTAACCTCACCTGTACCCTACACCTTACCGTTCGCTAACCCTAACCCTAGCCCTAAACCTAGACCAAACCCCAACTGTACACCTTACCCTAAACTGTATGCTAATCCTAAGCCATACACTAACACTGACACGTGTCCTAACACATACACTAACCCTAACATTTTTCTGTATCATTACCTGTACCCTAAACCTGACATTTCGCTAACCCTAGCCCTAGCCATAAAGCTAACCATAAACCCAACCCTAAACCTTACCCAAACCGTACCCTAATCCTAACCAGTATACTAATACTAAGTCATGTCCTGACACGTACCCTGCCCCTAACACCATTCCGTACCGTCACCTGTACCCTAAACCTTACCCATTCGCTAACTCTAACCCTAGCCCTAATCCTAACCCCAACCCTACCCCTTACCCTAATCCGTACCCTAATCCCAACCCATACACTAACATTAACTTATGCCCGAAACCGTACCCTGACCCTAACACTTTTCCATATCCTCTCCTGTACCCTAAAGCTTACCGTTCGCTAACCCTAACCCTAGCCCTAAACATAACTCTCACACCAACCTCACAGCATACCCTAACCCATACACTAAACTTAACCCGTACAAAAAAACTAACCCATGCCCTCACATGTACTTTGACAGTAACACGTTTCCGTATGCTCCCGTGTACCGTAGACCTTACCCATTCGCTAACTCTAACCCTAGCCCTAACCCAAACCATAACACCAACCCTACCCATTTCCCTAGCCTGTACCCTAATCCTTACCCATACACTAACACTAATCCATGCCCTAACACGTACCCTGACCCTAACACTTTTCCATACCCACTGCTGTACGCTAAATCATACCATTCGCTAACCCTAAACCTATTTCTAAACCTAACCCTAACCCCAACCCTACACCTAGCCCTAGCACGTACCCTAATCCGAATCCGTACACTAACACTAACCTGTGCCCTAACATGAACCCTGACCCTAACTCTTTCCATAAGCTCACTTGTACCCTAAATGTTACCTATTCGCTAACCCTAACCCCAACCCTACACCTAAACATAACCCCAACCCTACACCTTTCCCTAACCCATACCCTAATCCTAACCCGTACACTAACACTAACCCGTGCCCTAACACGTAACCTGACCCTAACACTTTTCCGTATCCTCTCCAGTACCCTAAATCTTACCGTTCGCTAAACCTAGCCCTTTACCTAAACATAACGCTAACACCAACCTTACACCGTACCCTAACCCATACACTAATCGTACCCCGTACACCAAAATTAAGCAATGCCCTCACCTGTACTTTGACACTAACACGTTTCCGTACCCTCCTGTGTACCGTAAACCTTACCTGTTCGCTAACACTAACCCTAGGTCTAAGCCTAACACTATCCACAACCCTACACAAAATCCTAACCTGTACCCTAATCCTAATCCGTACAATAACACTAACCTGTGCCCTAACACCAAGCCTGACCCTAACTCGTTTTCATATGTTTACCTGTACCATGAATATTACCTATTCGCTAACCCTAACCCTAACCCTAAACCTAACCCTAACCCCAATCCTACACCTTACCCTAATCCGTACTGTAGTCCTAACACGTACGCTAATACTAATCCGTGCCCTGACACATACATGGACCATAACACTTTTCTGTAACCTCACCTGTACCCTAAACCTTTCATTTCGCCAACCCTAACCCTAGCTCTAAAGCTAAATCTAACTCCAACCCTACACCTTACCCTAACACGAACACTAATCTTAACCTATACACTAACACTGACCCATTGCCGCAAATGTATTTTGACCCTAAAACATTTCCGTACCCTCCCCTGTAACCTAAACCTTACCCGGTCGCTAACCATAACCCTAGATCTAAATCTAACCCTAACGCCAACCCTACATCTTACCCTAACCCATACCCTAATCCTAAACCATACACTAACACTAACCAGTGCCCTGAAACGTACCCTGACCGTAACACTTTTCCATACCCTCACCTGCACGCTAAACCTAATCATTAGGTAACCCTAACTCTAGACTTAAACCTAACCCTAACACCAACCCTACACCCTATTCTAACCCGTAACCTATGTTTAACCCCTACACTAACACTAACCCATGCCCTCACACGTACTTTGACACTAAGATGTCTCCATACACTCACATGTACCATAAGCTTTAACCGTTCACTAAACCTATCCCTAACCCTAACGCCAACCCTAACCATTACCCTAACCCATACCCTAATCCTAACCATACATTAACACTAACACGTTTCCTAACACGTAACCTGACCCAAAAAATTTTCCGCACACTCAACTGTACCCTAAAACTTACCCGTTCACTAACCCTAAGCCTAGCCCTAAACCTAACACTAACCCCAACCCCACACCTTACCCTAAACTGTACGCTAATCCTGACACGTACACTAACACTAAGAGGTGTCCTAACACATACCATGACTCTAAATGTTTTCCGTACCCTCACCTGTACCCTAAACCTTACTGCTTCACTAACCGTAAACCTAGCCCTAAACATAACGCTAACACCAACCCTACACCATACCCTAACCCGTACACTAATCTTGACCCGTACACCAAAATTATGGAATGCCATCACCTGTACTTTGACAATAACACGTTTCTCTACACTCATGTACCATAAAAGTTACCTCTTCGCTAACTCTAACCCTAGCCCTAAACTTAACCCTAACGCCAACCCTACACATTACCCTAACCCGTACCCTAATTCTAACCCATACACGTGCCCTAAAAGGTACCCTGAGCGTAACAGTTTTCTGTACACTCACCTGTACCCTAAACCATACCGTTTGCTATCCTTAACCTTAGACCTAAACGTAAACCTAACCCCATCCCTAAACCTTACCCTAACTCGTACCCAAATCTAACCAGTACACTAACACTAATCCGTGCCTTAACACTTACCCTGACCCTAACACTTTTCCATACCCACACCTGAACACTAAACATTACCATTCACTAACCCTAACCCTAGGTCTAAACCTAACCCTAAACCCAACCCCAACCCTACACCTAACCCTAACATGTGCCCTAATCCTAATCCTTAAACTAACACTAACCTGTGCCCTAACACGAACCCTGACACTAACACGTTTCCATACCTTCACCTGTACTCTAATGTTACCTATTCGCTAACCCTAACACTAGCCCTAAACCTAAACCTAACCCCAACCCTACACCTTACCCTAACCCATACCCTAATCATAACCCATACACTAACACTAACTCGTGCCCTAACACCTACCCTAATCCTAAACCTACCACTACCCCTAACACTAACGCTAACACTAACCCTAAACTTTACCATTTGTTAACCATAACCCTAGCCCCAAACCTAAACCTAACTACAACCCTACTCCTTACCCTAACACGTACACTAATCTTAACACGTACACTAACACTAACTCAATACCACACACGTACTTTGACAATAAGACATTTCCATATGCTCAGCTGTAACCTAAACCTTACCCGTTCACTAAACTTAATCTTACCCCTAACACTAACCATAACGCCATCCCTACAATTACCCTAACCCGAACCCTAATCCTAACCTGTAAACCCACACTAACCCCTGCCCTACCACGTACCCTGACCCTAACACTTTTCCGTAACCTCACCTGTACCCTACACCTTACCGTTAGCTAACCCTAACCCTAGCCCTAAACCTAGACCAAACCCCAACCGTACACCTTACCCTAACCCCTATGCTAATCCTAAGCCATACACTAAAACTGACACGTGTCCTAACACATACACTAACCGTAACACTTTTCTGTACCATCACCTGTACCATAAACCTGACATTTCGCTAACTCTAACCCTAGCCATAAAGCTAACCCTAACCCCAACCCTAAACCTTACCCAAACCGTACCCTAATCCTAACCAGTATACTAATACTAAGCCATGTCCTGACACGTACACTGACCCTAACACTTTTCCGTACCCTCACCTGTACCCTACACCTTACCCAGTCGCTAACCCTAACCCTAGCTCTAGCCCTAGCCGTAAATCTAACCACAACCCTAACCCTTACCCTAACCCGAACCCTAATCCCAACCCATACACTAACATTAACCCATGCCCTGACACGTACCCTGACCCTAACACTTTTCCGTATCCTCTCCTGTACCCTAAATCTTACCGTTCGCTAACCCTAACCATAGCCCTAAACATAACTCTCACACCAATCTCACAGCATACCATAACCTGTTCACTAAACTTAACCCGTACAAAAAAATTAACCCATGCCCTCAAATATACTTTGACGGTAACACGTTTCCGTATGCTCCCGTGTACCGTAAAACTCACCCGTTTGCTAACTCTAACCCTAGCCCTAACCCTAACCATAACAACAGCCCTACCCATTTCCCTAACCTGTACCCTAATCCTTACCCATACACTAACACTAATCCATGCCCTAACACGTACCCTGACCCTAACACTATTCTATACCCACTCCTGTACCCTAAATCTTACCATTCGCTAACCCTAACCCTATGTCTAGACCTAACCCTAACCCCAACCCTACACCTAACCCTAACACGTACCCTAATCCGAATCCGTACACTAACAGTAACCTGTGCCCTAACATGAACCCTGACCCTAACTCGTTTCCATAAGCTCACCTGTACCCTAAATGTTACCTATTTGCTAACCCTAACCCCAACCCTACACCTAAACATAACCCCAACCTTACCCATTTCCCTAACCTGTACCCTAATCCTTACCCGTACACTAACACTAATCCATGCCCTAACACGTACCCTGACCCTAACACTTTTCTATACCCACTCCTGTACCCTAAATCTTACCATTCGCTAAGCCTAACCCTATGTCTAAACCTAACCCTAACCCCAACCCTACACCTAACCCTAACACGTACCCTAATCCGAATCAGTACACTAAGAGTAACCTGTGCCCTAACATGAACCCTGACCCTAACTCGTTTCCATAAGCTCACCTGTACCCTAAATGTTACCTATTTGCTAACCCTAACTCCAACCCTACACCGAAACATAACTCCAACCCTACACCTTTCCCTAACCCATACCCTAATCCTAACCCGTACACTAACACTAACCCATGCCCTAACACGTACCCTGACCCTAACACTTTTCTGTACCCACTCCTGTACCCTAAATCTTACCATTCGCTAACCCTAACCTATGTCTATACCTAACACTAACACCAACCCTACACCTAACCCTAACACGTACCCTAATCCGAATCAGTACACTAACACTAACCTGTGCCCTAACATGAACCCTGACCCTAACTCGTTTCCATAAGCTCACCTGTACCCTAAATGTTACCTATTTGCTAACCCTAACCCCAACCCTACAGCTAAACATAACCCCAACCCTACAACTTTCCCTAACCCATACCCTAATCCGAACCCATACACTAACACTAACCCGTGCCCTAACACGTACCCTGACCCTAACACTTTTCCGTATCCTCTCCAGTACCCTAAAACTTACCGTTCGCTAAACCTAGCCCTTTCCCTAAACATAACGCTAACACCAACCTTACACCATACCCTAACCCATACACTAATCTTACCCTGTACACCAAAATTAAGCAATGCCCTCACATGTACTTGGACACTAACAGGTTTCCGTACCCTCCTGGGTACCATAAACCTTACCTGTTCGCTAACACTATCCCTAGGTCTAAGCCTAACACTATCCAAAACCCTACACATAATCCTAAACCATACCCTAATCCTAATCCGTACAATAACACTAACGTGTGCCCTAACACCAAGCCTGACCCTAACTCGTTTCCATATGCTTACCTGTACCCTGAATATTACCTATTCGCAAACCCTAACCCTAACCCTAAACCAAACCCTAACCCCAATCCTACACCTTACCCTAATCCGTACTGTAATCCTAACCCGTACCCTAATACTAATCCGTGCCCTGACACATACATGGACCATAACACTTTTCTGTAACCTCACCTGTACCCTAAACCTTACATTTCGCCAACCCTAACGCTAGCCCTAAAGCAAAATCTTACTCCAACCCTACCCCTTACCCTAACACGTACACTAATCTTAACCCGTACACTAACAGTGACCCATTGCCGCAAATGTATTTTGACCCTAAAACATTTCCGTACCCTCCCCTGTAACCTAAACCTTACCCGGTTGCTAACCATAACCCTAGATCTAAATCTAACCCTAACGCCAACCCTACATCTTTCCCTAACCCATACCCTAATCCTAAACCGTACACTAACACTAACCAGTGCCCTGAAACGTACCCTGACCGTAACACTTTTCCATACCCTCACCTGCACGCTAAACCTAATCGTTAGGTAACCCTAACTGTAGACTTAAACCTAACCCTAACACCAACCCTACACCCTATTCTAACCCTTACACTATATTTAACCCCTACACTAACACTAACCCATGCCCTCACACGTACTTTGACACTAAAATGTCTCCATACACTCACATGTACCATAAGCTTTAACCGTTCACTAAACCTATCCCTAACCCTAACGACAACCCTAACCATTACCCTAACCCATACCCTAATCCTAACCATACATTAACACTAACACGTTTCCTAACACATAACCTGACCCAAACACTTTTCCGTACACTCAACTGTACCCTAAAACTTACCCGTTCACTAACCCTAAGCCTAGCCCTAAACCTAACACTAACCCCAACCACACACCTTACCCTAAACTGTACGCTAATCCTGACACGTACACTAACACTAAGAGGTGCCCTAACACATACCCTGACTCTAAATGTTTTCCGTACCCTCACCTGTACCCTAAACCTTACTGCTTCACTAACTGTAAACCTAGCCCTAAACATAACGCTAACACCAACCCTACACCATACCCTAACCCGTACACTAATCTTGACCCGTACACCAAAATTATGGAATGCCATCACCTGTACTTTGACAATAACACGTTTCTCTACACTCATGTACCACAAAAGTTACCTCTTCGCTAACTCTAACCCTAGCCCTAAACTTAACCCTAACGCCAACCCTACACATTACCCTAACCCGTACCCTAATCCTAACCCATACACTAACACTACACGTGCCCTAACAGGTACCCTGACCGTAACAGTTTTCCGTACACTCACCTGTACCCTAAACCATACTGTTTGCTATCCTTAACCTTAGACCTAAACGTAAACCTAAGCCCATCCCTAAACCTTACCCTAACTCGTACCCAAATCTAACCAGTACACTAACACTAATCCGTGCCTTAACACTTACACTGACCCTAACACTTTTCCATACCCACACCTGAACCATAAACCTTACCATTCACTAACCCTAACCCTAGGTCTAAACCTAAACCTAAACACAACTCCAACCCTACACCTAACCCTAACATGTGCCCTATTCCTAATCCTTAAACTAACACTAACCTGTGCCCTAACACGAACCCTGACACTAACACGTTTCCATACGTTCACCTGTACTCTAATGTTACCTATTCGCTAACCCTAACACTAGCCCTAAACCTAAACCTAACTCCAACCCTATACCTTACCCTAACTCATACCCTAATCATAACCCATACACTAACACTAACTCGTGCCCTAACACCTACCCTAACCCTACACCTACACCTACCCCTAACACTAACGCTAACACTAACCCTAAACTTTACCATTTGTTAACCATAACCCTAGCCCCAAACCTAAACCTAACTACAACACTACTCCTTACCCTAACACGTACACTAATCTTAACACGTACACTAACACTAACTCAATACCGCACATGTACTTTGACAATAAGACATTTCCGTGTGCTCAGCTGTAACCTAAACCTTACCCGTTCACTAAACTTAACCCTACCCTTAACACTAACCATAACGCCAACCCTACCAATTACCCTAACCCGTACCCTAATCCTAACCTGTAAACCCACACTAACCCCTGCCCTAACACGTACCGTGACCCTAACACTTTTCCGTAACCTCACCTGTACCCTACACCTTACCGTTCGCTAACCCTAACCCTAGCCCTAAACCTAGACCAAACCCCAACTGTACACCTTACCCTAAACTGTATGCTAATCCTAAGCCATACACTAACACTGACACGTGTCCTAACACATACACTAACCCTAACATTTTTCTGTATCATTACCTGTACCCTAAACCTGACATTTCGCTAACCATAGCCCTAGCCATAAAGCTAACCATAAACCCAACCCTAAACCTTACCCAAACCGTACCCTAATCCTAACCAGTATACTAATACTAAGTCATGTCCTGACACGTACCCTGCCCCTAACACCATTCCGTACCGTCACCTGTACCCTAAACCTTACCCATTCGCTAACTCTAACCCTAGCCCTAATCCTAACCCCAACCCTACCCCTTACCCTCATCCGTACCCTAATCCCAACCCATACACTAACATTAACTTATGCCTGAAACCGTACCCTGACCCTAACACTTTTCCATATCCTCTCCTGTACCCTAAATCTTACCGTTCGCTAACCCTAACCCTAGCCCTAAACATAACTCTCACACCAACCTCACAGCATACCCTAACCCATACACTAAACTTAACCCGTACAAAAAAACTAACCCATGCCCTCACATGTACTTTGACAGTAACACGTTTCCGTATGCTCCCGTGTACCGTAAACCTTACCCATTCGCTAACTCTAACCTTAGCCCTAACCCAAACCATAACACCAACCCTACCCATTTCCCTAACCTGTACCCTAATCCTTACCCATACACTAACACTAATCCATGCCCTAACACGTACCCTGACCCTAACACTTTTCCATACCCACTGCTGTACGCTAAATCATACCATTCGCTAACCCTAAACATATTTCTAAACCTAACCCTAACCCCAACCCTACACCTAGCCCTAGCACGTACCCTAATCCGAATCCGTACACTAACACTAACCTGTGCCCTAACATGAACCCTGAACCTAACTCGTTTCCATAAGCTCACTTGTACCCTAAATGTTACCTATTCGCTAACCCTAACCCCAACCCTACACCTAAACATAACCCCAACCCTACACCTTTCCCTAACCCATACCCTAATCACAACCCGTACACTAACACTAACCCGTGCCCTAACACGTACCCTGACCCTAACACTTTTCCGTATCCTCTCCAGTACCCTAAATCTTACCGTTCGCTAAACCTAGCCCTTTACCTAAACATAACGCTAACACCAACCTTACACCATACCCTAACCCATACACTAATCGTACCCCGTACACCAAAATTAAGCAATGCCCTCACCTGTACTTTGACACTAACACGTTTCCGTACCCTCCTGTGTACCGTAAACCTTACCTGTTCGCTAACACTAACCCTAGGTCTAAGCCTAACACTATCCACAACCCTACACAAAATCCTAACCTGTACCCTAATCCGAATCCGTACACTAACACTAACCTGTGCCCTAACACCAAGCCTGACCCTAACTCGTTTTCATATGTTTACCTGTACCATGAATATTACCTATTCGCTAACCCTAACCCTAAACCTAAACCTAACCCTAACCCCAATCCTACACCTTACCCTAATCCGTACTGTAGTCCTAACCCGTACCCTAATACTAATCCGTGCCCTGACACATACATGGACCATAACACTTTTCTGTAACCTCACCTGTACCCTAAACCTTTCATTTCGCCAACCCTAACCCTAGCTCTAAAGCTAAATCTAACTCCAACCCTACACCTTACCCTAACACGAACACTACTCTTAACCTATACACTAACACTGACCCATTGCCGCAAATGTATTTTGACCCTAAAACATTTCCGTACCCTGCCCTGTAACCTAAACCTTACCCGGTCGCTAACCATAACCCTAGATCTAAATCTAACCCTAACACCAACCCTACATCTTACCCTAACCCATACCTTAATCCTAAACCATACACTAACACTAACCAGTGCCCTGAAACGTACCCTGACCGTAACACTTTTCCATACCCTCACCTGCACGCTAAACCTAATCATTCGGTAACCCTAACTGTAGACTTAAACCTAACCCTAACACCAACCCTACACCCTATTCTAACCCTTACCCTATATTTAACCCCTACACTAACACTAACCCATGCCCTCACACGTACTTTGACACTAAGATGTCTCCATACACTCACATGTACCATAAGCTTTAACCTTTCACTAAACCTATCCCTAACCCTAATGCCAACCCTAACCATTACCCTAACCCATACCCTAATCCTAACCATACATTAACACCAACACGTTTCCTAACACATAACCTGACCCAAACACTTTTCCGTACACTCAACTGTACCCTAAAACTTACCCGTTCAGTAACCATAAGCCTAGCCTTAAACCTAACACTAACTCCAACCCCACACCTTACCCTAAACTGTACGCTAATCCTGACACGTACACTAACACTAAGAGGTGTCCTAACACATACCATGACTCTAAATGTTTTCCATACCCTCACCTGTACCCTAAACCTTACTGCTTCACTAACCATAAACATAGCCCTAAACATAACGCTAACACCAACCCTACACCATACCCTAACCCGTACACTAATCTTGACCCGTACACCAAAATTATGGAATGCCATCACCTGTACTTTGACAATAACACGTTTCTCTACACTCATGTACCATAAAAGTTACCTCTTCGCTAACTCTAACCCTAGCCCTAAACTTAACCCTAACGCCAACCCTACACATTACCCTAACCCGTACCCTAATCCTAACCCATACACTAACACTACACGTGCCCTAACAGGTACCCTGACCATAACAGTTTTCCGTACATTCACCTGTACCCTAAACCATACCGTTTGCTATCTTTAACCTTAGACCTAAACGTAAACCTAACCCCATCCCTAAACCTTACCCTCACTCGTACCAAAATCTAACCAGTACACTAACACTAATCCGTGCCTTAACACTTACCCTGACCCTAACACTTTTCCATACCCACACCTGAACCCTAAACCTTACCATTCACTAACCCTAACCCTAGGTCTAAACCTAACCCTAAACCCAACCCCAACCCTACACCTAACCCTAACATGTGCCCTAATCCTAATCCTTAAACTAACACTAACCTGTGCCCTAACACGAACCCTGACACTAACACGTTTCCATACGTTCACCTGTACTCTAATGTTACCTATTCGCTAACCCTCACACTAGCCCTAAACCTAAACCTAACCCCAACCCTAAACCTTACCCTAACCCATAAGCTAATCATAACACATACACTAACACTAACTCGTGCCCTAACACCTACCCTAACCCTACACCTACCCCTAACCCTAACACTAACCCTAACACTAACCCTAAACTTTACCATTTGTTAGCCATAACCCTAGCCCCAAACCTAAACCTAACTACAACCCTACTCCTTACCCTAACACGTACACTAATCTTAACACGTACACTAACACTAACTCTATACCACACACGTACTTTGACAATAAGACATTTCCGTATGCTCAGCTGTAACCTAAACCTTACCCGTTCACTAAACTTAACCCTACCCCTAACACTAACCATAGCGCCAATCCTACCAATTCCCCTAACCCGTACCCTAATCCTAACCTGTAAACCCACAATAACCCCTGCCCTAACACGTACCTTGACCCTAACACTTTTCCGTAACCTCACCGGTACCCTACACCTTACCGTTCGCTAACCCTAACCCTAGACCTAAACCTAGACCAAACCCCAACCGTACACCTTACCCTAACCCGTATGCTAATCCTAAGCCATACACTAAAACTGACATGTGTCCTAACACATACACTAACCGTAACACTTTTCTGTACCATCACCTGTACCATAAACCTGACATTTCGCTAACCCTAACCCTAGCCATAAAGCTAACCCTAACCCCAACCCTAAACCTTACCCAAACCGTACCCTAATCCTAACCAGTATACTAATACTAAGCCATGTCCTGACACATACCCTGAGACTAACACTTTTCCGTACCCTCACCTGTACCCTAAACCTTACCCAGTCGCTAACCCTAACCCTAGCTCTAGCCCTAGCCCTAAATCTAACCCCAACTCTATACCTTACCCTAACCCGAACCCTAATCCCAACCCATACACTAACATTAACCCATGCCCTGACACGTACCCTGACCCTTACACTTATACGGATCCTCTCCTGTACCCTAAATCTTACCGTTCGCTAACCCTAACCCTAGCCCTAAACATAACTCTCACACCAACCTCACAGCATACCATAACCCGTACACTAAACTTAACCCGTACAAAAAAACTAACCCATGCCCTCAGATGTATTTTGATGGTAACACCTTTCCGTATGCTCCCGTGTACCGTAAAACTCACCCGTTTGCTAACTCTTACCCTAGCCCTAACCCTAACCATAACAACAACCCTACTCATTTCCCTAACTTGTACCCTAATCCTTACCCGTACACTAACACTAATCCATGCCCTAACACGTACCCTGACCCTAACACTTTTCTATACCCACTCCTGTACCCTAAATCTTACCATTTGCTAACCCTAACCCTATGTCTAAACCTAAACCTAACCCCAACCCTACACCTAACCCTAACACGTACCCTAATCCGAATCCGTACACTAACACTAACCTGTGCCCTAACATGAACCCTGACCCTAACTCGTTTCCATAAGCTCACCTGTACCCTAAATGTTACCTATTTGCTAACCCTAACCCCAACCCTACAGCTAAACATAACCCCAACCCTACAACTTTCCCTAACCCATACCCTAATCCGAACCCGTACACTAACACTAACCCGTGCCCTAACACGTACCCTGACCCTAACACTTTTCCGTATCCTCTCCAGTACCCTAAAACTTACCGTTCGCTAAACCTAGCCCTTTCCCTAAACATAACGCTAACACCAACCTTACACCATACCCTAACCCATACACTAATCTTACCCCGTACACCAAAATTAAGCAATGCCCTCACATGTACATGGACACTAACAGGTTTCCGTACCCTCCTGTGTACCATAAACCTTACCTGTTCGCTAACACTAACCCTAGGTCTAAGCCTAACACTATCCAAAACCCTACACAGAATCCTAACCCGTATCCTAATCCTAATCCATACAATAACACTAACGTGTGCCCTAACACCAAGCCTGACCCTAACTCGTTTCCATATGCTTACCTGTACCCTGAATATTACCTATTCGCTAACCCTAACCCTAACCCTAAACCAAACCCTAACCCCAATCCCACACCTTACCCTAATCCGTACTGTAATCCTAACCCGTACCCTAATACTAATCCATGCCCTGACACATACATGGACCATAACACTTTTCTGTAACCTCACCTGTATCCTAAACCTTACATTTCGCCAACCCTAACGCTAGCCCTAAAGCAAAATCTTACTCCAATCCTACCCCTTACCCTAACACGTACACTAATCTTAACCCGTACACTAACACTGACCCTTTGCCGCAAATGTATTTTGACCCTAAAACATTTCCGTACCCTCCCCTGGAACCTAAATCTTACCCGGTTGCTAAACATAACCCTAGATCTAAATCTAACCCTAACGCCAACCCTACATATTACCCTAACCCATACCCTAATCCTAAACCGTACACTAACACTAACCAGTGCCGTGAAACGTACCCTGACCGTAACACTTTTCCATACCCTCACCTGCACGCTAAACCTAATCATTAGGTAACCCTAACTGTAGACTTAAACCTAACCCTAACACCAACCCTACACCCTATTCTAACCCTTACCCTATATTTAACCCCTACACTAACACTAACCCATGCCCTCACACGTACATTGAAACTAAAATGTCTCCATACACTCACATGTACCATAAGCTTTAACCGTTCACTAAACCTATCCCTAACCCTAACGCCAACCCTAACCATTACCCTAACCCATACCCTAATCCTAACCATACATTAACACTAACACGTTTCCTAACACATAACCTGACCCAAACACTTTTCTGTACACTCAACTGTACCCTAAAACTTACCCGTTCACTAACCCTAAGCCTAGCCCTAAACCTAACACTAACCCCAACACCACACCTTACCCTAAACTGAACGCTAATCCTGACACGTACACTAACACTAGGAGGTGACCTAACACATACCCTGACTCTAAATGTTTTCCGTACCCTCACCTGTACCCTAAACCTTACTGCTTCACTAACCGTAAACCTAGCCCTAAACATAACGCTAACACCAACCCTACACCATACCCTAACCCGTACACTAATCTTGACCCGTACACCAAAATTATGGAATGCCATCACCTGTACTTTGACAATAACACGGTTCTGTACACTCATATACCATAAAAGTTACCTCTTCTCTAACTCTAACCCTAGCCCTAAATTTAACCCTAACGCCAACCCTACACATTACCCTAACCCGTACCCTAATCCTAACCCATACACTAACACTACATGTGCCCTAACAGGTACCCTGACCGTAACAGTTTTCCGTACATTCACCTGTACCCTAAACCATACCGTTTGCTATCTTTAACCTTAGACCTAAACGTAAACCTAACCCCATCCCTAAACCTTACCCTAACTCGTACCCAAATCTAACCAGTACACTAACACTAATCCGTGCCTTAACACTTACCCTGACCCTAACACTTTTCCATACCCACACCTGAACCCTAAACCTTACCATTCACTAACCCTAACCCTAGGTCTAAACCTAACCCTAAACCCAACCCCAACCCTACACCTAACCCTAACATGTGCCCTAATCCTAATCCTTAAACTAACACTAACCTGTGCCCTAACACGAACCCTGACACTAACACGTTTCCATACGTTCACCTGTACTCTAATGTTACCTATTCGCTAACCCTCACACTAGCCCTAAACCTAAACCTAACCCCAACCCTAAACCTTACCCTAACCCATAAGCTAATCATAACACATACACTAACACTAACTCGTGCCCTAACACCTACCCTAACCCTACACCTACCCCTAACCCTAACACTAACCCTAACACTAACCCTAAACTTTACCATTTGTTAGCCATAACCCTAGCCACAAACCTAAACCTAACTACAACCCTACTCCTTACCCTAACACGTACACTAATCTTAACACGTACACTAACACTAACTCTATACCACACACGTACTTTGACAATAAGACATTTCCGTATGCTCAGCTGTAACCTAAACCTTACCCGTTCACTAAACTTAACCCTACCCCTAACACTAACCATAGCGCCAATCCTACCAATTCCCCTAACCCGTACCCTAATCCTAACCTGTAAACCCACAATAACCCCTGCCCTAACACGTACCTTGACCCTAACACTTTTCCGTAACCTCACCGGTACCCTACACCTTACCGTTCGCTAACCCTAACCCTAGACCTAAACCTAGACCAAACCCCAACCGTACACCTTACCCTAACCCGTATGCTAATCCTAAGCCATACACTAAAACTGACACGTGTCCTAACACATACACTAACCGTAACACTTTTCTGTACCATCACCTGTACCATAAACCTGACATTTCGCTAACCCTAACCCTAGCCATAAAGCTAACCCTAACCCCAACCCTAAACCTTACCCAAACCGTACCCTAATCCTAACCAGTATACTAATACTAAGCCATGTCCTGACACATACCCTGAGCCTAACACTTTTCCGTACCCTCACCTGTACCCTAAACCTTACCCAGTCGCTAACCCTAACCCTAGCTCTAGCCCTAGCCCTAAATCTAACCCCAACCCTATACCTTACCCTAACCCGAACCCTAATCCCAACCCATACACTAACATTAACCCATGCCCTAACACGTACCCTGACCCTTACACGTATACGGATCCTCTCCTGTACCCTAAATCTTACCGTTCGCTAACCCTAACCCTAGCCCTAAACATAACTCTCACACCAACCTCACAGCGTACCATAACCCGTACACTAAACTTAACCCGTACAAAAAAACTAACCCATGCCCTCAGATGTATTTTGACGGTAACACCTTTCCATATGCTCCCGTGTACCGTAAAACTCACCCGTTTGCTAACTCTAACCCTAGCCCTAACCCTAACCATAACAACAACCCTACTCATTTCCCTAACTTGTACCCTAATCCTTACCCGTACACTAACACTAATCCATGCCCTAACGCGTACCCTGACCCTAACACTTTTCTATACCCACTCCTGTACCCTAAATCTTACCATTTGCTAACCCTAACCCTATGTCTAAACCTAAACCTAACCCCAACCCTACACCTAACCCTAACACGTACCCTAATCCGAATCCGTACACTAACACTAACCTGTGCCCTAACATGAACCCTGACCCTAACTCGTTTCCATAAGCTCACCTGTACCCTAAATGTTACCTATTTGCTAACCCTAACCCCAACCCTACAGCTAAACATAACCCCAACCCTACAACTTTCCCTAACCCATACCCTAATCCGAACCCGTACACTAACACTAACCCGTGCCCTAACACGTACCCTGACCCTAACACTTTTCCGTATCCTCTCCAGTACCCTAAAACTTACCGTTCGCTAAACCTAGCCCTTTCCCTAAACATAACGCTAACACCAACCTTACACCATACCCTAACCCATACACTAATCTTACCCCGTACACCAAAATTAAGCAATGCCCTCACATGTACATGGACACTAACAGGTCTCCGTACCCTCCTGTGTACCATAAACCTTACCTGTTCGCTAACACTAACCCTAGGTCTAAGCCTAACACTATCCAAAACCCTACACAGAATCCTAACCCGTATCCTAATCCTAATCCATACAATAACACTAACGTGTGCCCTAACACCAAGCCTGACCCTAACTCGTTTCCATATGCTTACCTGTACCCTGAATATTACCTATTCGCTAACCCTAACCCTAACCCTAAGCCAAACACTAACCCCAATCCCGCACCTTACCCTAATCCGTACTGTAATCCTAACCCGTACCCTAATACTAATCCATGCCCTGACACATACATGGACCATAACACTTTTCTGTAACCTCACCTGTATCCTAAACCTTACATTTCGCCAACCCTAACGCTAGCCCTAAAGCAAAATCTTACTCCAATCCTACCCCTTACCCTAACACGTACACTAATCTTAACCCGTACACTAACACTGACCCATTGCCGCAAATGTATTTTGACCCTAAAACATTTCCGTACCCTCCCCTGGAACCTAAATCTTACCCGGTTGCTAACCATAACCCTAGATCTAAATCTAACCCTAACGCCAACCCTACATATTACCCTAACGCATACCCTAATCCTAAACCGTACACTAACACTAACCAGTGCCGTGAAACGTACCCTGACCGTAACACTTTTCCATACCCTCACCTGCACGCTAAACCTAATCATTAGGTAACCCTAACTGTAGACTTAAACCTAACCCTAACACCAACCCTACACCCTATTCTAACCCTTACCCTATATTTAACCCCTACACTAACACTAACCCATGCCCTCACACGTACATTGACACTAAAATGTCTCCATACACTCACATGTACCATAAGCTTTAACCGTTCACTAAACCTATCCCTAACCCTAACGCCAACCCTAACCATTACCCTAACCCATACCCTAATCCTAACCATACATTAACACTAACACGTTTCCTAACACATAACCTGACCCAAACACTTTTCCGTACACTCAACTGTACCCTAAAACTTACCCGTTCACTAACCCTAAGCCTAGCCCTAAACCTAACACTAACCCCAACACCACACCTTACCCTAAACTGTACGCTAATCCTGACACGTACACTAACACTAGGAGGTGACCTAACACATACCCTGACTCTAAATGTTTTCCGTACCCTCACCTGTACCCTAAACCTTACTGCTTCACTAACCGTAAACCTAGCCCTAAACATAACGCTAACACCAACCCTACACCATACCCTAACCCGTACACTAATCTTGACCCGTACACCAAAATTATGGAATGCCATCACCTGTACTTTGACAATAACACGTTTCTGTACACTCATATACCATAAAAGTTACCTCTTCTCTAACTCTAACCCTAGCCCTAAATTTAACCCTAACGCCAACCCTACACATTACCCTAACCCGTACCCTAATCCTAACCCATACACTAACACTACACGTGCCCTAACAGGTACCCTGACCGTAACAGTTTTCCGTACATTCACCTGTACCCTAAACCATACCGTTTGCTATCTTTAACCTTAGACCTAAACGTAAACCTAACCCCATCCCTAAACCTTACCCTAACTCGTACACAAATCTAACCAGTACACTAACACTAATCCGTGCCTTAACACTTACCCTGACCCTAACACTTTTCCATACCCACACCTGAACCCTAAACCTTACCATTCACTAACCCTAACCCTAGGTCTAAACCTAACCCTAAACCCAACCCCAACCCTACACCTAACCCTAACATGTGCCCTAATCCTAATCCTTAAACTAACACTAACCTGTGCCCTAACACGAACCCTGACACTAACACGTTTCCATACGTTCACCTGTACTCTAATGTTACCTATTCGCTAACCCTCACACTAGCCCTAAACCTAAACCTAACCCCAACCGTAAACCTTACCCTAACCCATAAGCTAATCATAACACATACACTAACACTAACTCGTGCCCTAACACCTACCCTAACCCTACACCTACCCCTAACCCTAACACTAACCCTAACACTAACCCTAAACTTTACCATTTGTTAGCCATAACCCTAGCCGCAAACCTAAACCTAACTACAACCCTACTCCTTACCCTAACACGTACACTAATCTTAACACGTACACTAACACTAACTCTATACCACACACGTACTTTGACAATAAGACATTTCCGTATGCTCAGCTGTAACCTAAACCTTACCCGTTCACTAAACTTAACCCTACCCCTAACACTAACCATAGCGCCAATCCTACCAATTCCCCTAACCCGTACCCTAATCCTAACCTGTAAACCCACAATAACCCCTGCCCTAACACGTACCTTGACCCTAACATTTTTCCGTAACCTCACCGGTACCCTACACCTTACCGTTCGCTAACCCTAACCCTAGACCTAAACCTAGACCAAACCCCAACCGTACACCTTACCCTAACCCGTATGCTAATCCTAAGCCATACACTAAAACTGACACGTGTCCTAACACATACACTAACCGTAACACTTTTCTGTACCATCACCTGTACCATAAACCTGACATTTCGCTAACCCTAACCCTAGCCATAAAGCTAACCCTAACCCCAACCCTAAACCTTACCCAAACCGTACCCTAATCCTAACCAGTATACTAATACTAAGCCATGTCCTGACACATACCCTGAGCCTAACACTTTTCCGTACCCTCACCTGTACCCTAAACCTTACCCAGTCGCTAACCCTAACCCTAGCTCTAGCCCTAGCCCTAAATCTAACCCCAACCCTATACCTTACCCTAACCCGAACCCTAATCCCAACCCATACACTAACATTAACCCATGCCCTAACACGTACCCTGACCCTTACACGTATACGGATCCTCTCCTGTACCCTAAATCTTACCGTTCGCTAACCCTAACCCTAGCCCTAAACATAACTCTCACACCAACCTCACAGCATACCATAACCCGTACACTAAACTTAACCCGTACAAAAAAACTAACCCATGCCCTCAGATGTATTTTGACGGTAACACCTTTCCGTATGCTCCCGTGTACCGTAAAACTCACCCGTTTGCTAACTCTAACCCTAGCCCTAACCCTAACCATAACAACAACCCTACTCATTTCCCTAACTTGTACCCTAATCCTTACCCGTACACTAACACTAATCCATGCCCTAACGCGTACCCTGACCCTAACACTTTTCTATACCCACTCCTGTACCCTAAATCTTACCATTTGCTAACCCTAACCCTATGTCTAAACCTAAACCTAACCCCAACCCTACACCTAACCCTAACACGTACCCTAATCCGAATCCGTACACTAACACTAACCTGTGCCCTAACATGAACCCTGACCCTAACTCGTTTCCATAAGCTCACCTGTACCCTAAATGTTACCTATTTGCTAACCCTAACCCCAACCCTACAGCTAAACATAACCCCAACCCTACAACTTTCCCTAACCCATACCCTAATCCGAACCCGTACACTAACACTAACCCGTGCCCTAACACGTACCCTGACCCTAACACTTTTCCGTATCCTCTCCAGTACCCTAAAACTTACCGTTCGCTAAACCTAGCCCTTTCCCTAAACATAACGCTAACACCAACCTTACACCATACCCTAACCCATACACTAATCTTACCCCGTACACCAAAATTAAGCAATGCCCTCACATGTACATGGACACTAACAGGTCTCCGTACCCTCCTGTGTACCATAAACCTTACCTGTTCGCTAACACTAACCCTAGGTCTAAGCCTAACACTATCCAAAACCCTACACAGAATCCTAACCCGTATCCTAATCCTAATCCATACAATAACACTAACGTGTGCCCTAACACCAAGCCTGACCCTAACTCGTTTCCATATGCTTACCTGTACCCTGAATATTACCTATTCGCTAACCCTAACCCTAACCCTAAGCCAAACACTAACCCCAATCCCGCACCTTACCCTAATCCGTACTGTAATCCTAACCCGTACCCTAATACTAATCCATGCCCTGACACATACATGGACCATAACACTTTTCTGTAACCTCACCTGTATCCTAAACCTTACATTTCGCCAACCCTAACGCTAGCCCTAAAGCAAAATCTTACTCCAATCCTACCCCTTACCCTAACACGTACACTAATCTTAACCCGTACACTAACACTGACCCTTTGCCGCAAATGTATTTTGACCCTAAAACATTTCCGTACCCTCCCCTGGAACCTAAATCTTACCCGGTTGCTAACCATAACCCTAGATCTAAATCTAACCCTAACTCCAACCCTACATATTACCCTAACCCATACCCTAATCCTAAACCGTACACTAACACTAACCAGTGCCGTGAAACGTACCCTGACCGTAACACTTTTCCATACCCTCACCTGCACGCTAAACCTAATCATTAGGTAACCCTAACTGTAGACTTAAACCTAACCCTAACACCAACCCTACACCCTATTCTAACCCTTACCCTATATTTAACCCCTACACTAACACTAACCCATGCCCTCACACGTACATTGACACTAAAATGTCTCCATACACTCACATGTACCATAAGCTTTAACCGTTCACTAAACCTATCCCTAACCCTAACGCCAACCCTAACCATTACCCTAACCCATACCCTAATCCTAACCATACATTAACACTAACACGTTTCCTAACACATAACCTGACCCAAACACGTTTCCGTACACTCAACTGTACCCTAAAACTTACCCGTTCACTAACCCTAAGCCTAGCCCTAAACCTAACACTAACCCCAACACCACACCTTACCCTAAACTGTACGCTAATCCTGACACGTACACTAACACTAGGAGGTGACCTAACACATACCCTGACTCTAAATGTTTTCCGTACCCTCACCTGTACCCTAAACCTTACTGCTTCACTAACCGTAAACCTAGCCCTAAACATAACGCTAACACCAACCCTACACCATACCCTAACCCGTACACTAATCTTGACCCGTACACCAAAATTATGGAATGCCATCACCTGTACTTTGACAATAACACGTTTCTGTACACTCATATACCATAAAAGTTACCTCTTCTCTAACTCTAACCCTAGCCCTAAATTTAACCCTAACGCCAACCCTACACATTACCCTAACCCGTACCCTAATCCTAACCCATACACTAACACTACACGTGCCCTAACAGGTACCCTGACCGTAACAGTTTTCCGTACATTCACCTGTACCCTAAACCATACCGTTTGCTATCTTTAACCTTAGACCTAAACGTAAACCTAACCCCATCCCTAAACCTTACCCTAACTCGTACCCAAATCTAACCAGTACACTAACACTAATCCGTGCCTTAACACTTACCCTGACCCTAACACTTTTCCATACCCACACCTGAACCCTAAACCTTACCATTCACTAACCCTAACCCTAGGTCTAAACCTAACCCTAAACCCAACCCCAACCCTACACCTAACCCTAACATGTGCCCTAATCCTAATCCTTAAACTAACACTAACCTGTGCCCTAACACGAACCCTGACACTAACACGTTTCCATACGTTCACCTGTACTCTAATGTTACCTATTCGCTAACCCTCACACTAGCCCTAAACCTAAACCTAACCCCAACCCTAAACCTTACCCTAACCCATAAGCTAATCATAACACATACACTAACACTAACTCGTGCCCTAACACCTACCCTAACCCTACACCTACCCCTAACCCTAACACTAACCCTAACACTAACCCTAAACTTTACCATTTGTTAGCCATAACCCTAGCCGCAAACCTAAACCTAACTACAACCCTACACCTTACCCTAACACGTACACTAATCTTAACACGTACACTAACACTAACTCTATACCACACACGTACTTTGACAATAAGACATTTCCGTATGCTCAGCTGTAACCTAAACCTTACCCGTTCACTAAACTTAACCCTACCCCTAACACTAACCATAGCGCCAATCCTACCAATTCCCCTAACCCGTACCCTAATCCTAACCTGTAAACCCACAATAACCCCTGCCCTAACACGTACCTTGACCCTAACACTTTTCCGTAACCTCACCGGTACCCTACACCTTACCGTTCGCTAACCCTAACCCTAGACCTAAACCTAGACCAAACCCCAACCGTACACCTTACCCTAACCCGTATGCTAATCCTAAGCCATACACTAAAACTGACACGTGTCCTAACACATACACTAACCGTAACACTTTTCTGTACCATCACCTGTACCATAAACCTGACATTTCGCTAACCCTAACCCTAGCCATAAAGCTAACCCTAACCCCAACCCTAAACCTTACCCAAACCGTACCCTAATCCTAACCAGTATACTAATACTAAGCCATGTCCTGACACATACCCTGAGCCTAACACTTTTCCGTACCCTCACCTGTACCCTAAACCTTACCCAGTCGCTAACCCTAACCCTAGCTCTAGCCCTAGCCCTAAATCTAACCCCAACCCTATACCTTACCCTAACCCGAACCCTAATCCCAACCCATACACTAACATTAACCCATGCCCTAACACGTACCCTGACCCTTACACGTATACGGATCCTCTCCTGTACCCTAAATCTTACCGTTCGCTAACCCTAACCCTAGACCTAAACATAACTCTCACACCAACCTCACAGCATACCATAACCCGTACACTAAACTTAACCCGTACAAAAAAACTAACCCATGCCCTCAGATGTATTTTGACGGTAACACCTTTCCGTATGCTCCCGTGTACCGTAAAACTCACCCGTTTGCTAACTCTAACCCTAGCCCTAACCCTAACCATAACAACAACCCTACTCATTTCCCTAACTTGTACCCTAATCCTTACCCGTACACTAACACTAATCCATGCCCTAACGCGTACCCTGACCCTAACACTTTTCTATACCCACTCCTGTACCCTAAATCTTACCATTTGCTAACCCTAACCCTATGTCTAAACCTAAACCTAACCCCAACCCTACACCTAACCCTAACACGTACCCTAATCCGAATCAGTACACTAACACTAACCTGTGCCCTAACATGAACCCTGACCCTAACTCGTTTCCATAAGCTCACCTGTACCCTAAATGTTACCTATTTGCTAACCCTAACCCCAACCCTACAGCTAAACATAACCCCAACCCTACAACTTTCCCTAACCCATAGCCTAATCCGAACCCGTACACTAACACTAACCCGTGCCCTAACACGTACCCTGACCCTAACACTTTTCCGTATCCTCTCCAGTACCCTAAAACTTACCGTTCGCTAAACCTAGCCCTTTCCCTAAACATAACGCTAACACCAACCTTACACCATACCCTAACCCATACACTAATCTTACCCCGTACACCAAAATTAAGCAATGCCCTCACATGTACATGGACACTAACAGGTCTCCGTACCCTCCTGTGTACCATAAACCTTACCTGTTCGCTAACACTATCCCTAGGTCTAAGCCTAACACTATCCAAAACCCTACACAGAATCCTAACCCGTATCCTAATCCTAATCCATACAATAACACTAACGTGTGCCCTAACACCAAGCCTGACCCTAACTCGTTTCCATATGCTTACCTGTACCCTGAATATTACCTATTCGCGAACCCTAACCCTAACCCTAAACCAAACACTAACCCCAATCCCGCACCTTACCCTAATCCGTACTGTAATCCTAACCCGTACCCTAATACTAATCCATGCCCTGACACATACATGGACCATAACACTTTTCTGTAACCTCACCTGTATCCTAAACCTTACATTTCGCCAACCCTAACGCTAGCCCTAAAGCAAAATCTTACTCCAATCCTACCCCTTACCCTAACACGTACACTAATCTTAACCCGTACACTAACACTGACCCTTTGCCGCAAATGTATTTTGACCCTAAAACATTTCCGTACCCTCCCCTGGAACCTAAATCTTACCCGGTTGCTAACCATAACCCTAGATCTAAATCTAACCCTAACGCCAACCCTACATATTACCCTAACGCATACCCTAATCCTAAACCGTACACTAACACTAACCAGTGCCGTGAAACGTACCCTGACCGTAACACTTTTCCATACCCTCACCTGCACGCTAAACCTAATCATTAGGTAACCCTAACTGTAGACTTAAACCTAACCCTAACACCAACCCTACACCCTATTCTAACCCTTACCCTATATTTAACCCCTACACTAACACTAACCCATGCCCTCACACGTACATTGACACTAAAATGTCTCCATACACTCACATGTACCATAAGCTTTAACCGTTCACTAAACCTATCCCTAACCCTAACGCCAACCCTAACCATTACCCTAACCCATACCCTAATCCTAACCATACATTAACACTAACACGTTTCCTAACACATAACCTGACCCAAACACTTTTCCGTACACTCAACTGTACCCTAAAACTTACCCGTTCACTAACCCTAAGCCTAGCCCTAAACCTAACACTAACCCCAACACCACACCTTACCCTAAACTGTACGCTAATCCTGACACGTACACTAACACTAGGAGGTGACCTAACACATACCCTGACTCTAAATGTTTTCCGTACCCTCACCTGTACCCTAAACCTTACTGCTTCACTAACCGTAAACCTAGCCCTAAACATAACGCTAACACCAACCCTACACCATACCCTAACCCGTACACTAATCTTGACCCGTACACCAAAATTATGGAATGCCATCACCTGTACTTTGACAATAACACGTTTCTGTACACTCATATACCATAAAAGTTACCTCTTCTCTAACTCTAACCCTAGCCCTAAATTTAACCCTAACGCCAACCCTACACATTACCCTAACCCGTACCCTAATCCTAACCCATACACTAACACTACACGTGCCCTAACAGGTACCCTGACCGTAACAGTTTTCCGTACATTCACCTGTACCCTAAACCATACCGTTTGCTATCTTTAACCTTAGACCTAAACGTAAACCTAACCCCATCCCTAAACCTTACCCTAACTCGTACCCAAATCTAACCAGTACACTAACACTAATCCGTGCCTTAACACTTACCCTGACCCTAACACTTTTCCATACCCACACCTGAACCCTAAACCTTACCATTCACTAACCCTAACCCTAGGTCTAAACCTAACCCTAAATCCAACCCCAACCCTACACCTAACCCTAACATGTGCCCTAATCCTAATCCTTAAACTAACACTAACCTGTGCCCTAACACGAACCCTGACACTAACACGTTTCCATACGTTCACCTGTACTCTAATGTTACCTATTCGCTAACCCTCACACTAGCCCTAAACCTAAACCTAACCCCAACCCTAAACCTTACCCTAACCCATAAGCTAATCATAACACATACACTAACACTAACTCGTGCCCTAACACCTACCCTAACCCTACACCTACCCCTAACCCTAACACTAACCCTAACACTAACCCTAAACTTTACCATTTGTTAGCCATAACCCTAGCCGCAAACCTAAACCTAACTACAACCCTACTCCTTACCCTAACACGTACACTAATCTTAACACGTACACTAACACTAACTCTATACCACACACGTACTTTGACAATAAGACATTTCCGTATGCTCAGCTGTAACCTAAACCTTACCCGTTCACTAAACTTAAACCTACCCCTAACACTAACCATAGCGCCAATCCTACCAATTCCCCTAACCCGTACCCTAATCCTAACCTGTAAACCCACAATAACCCCTGCCCTAACACGTACCTTGACCCTAACACTTTTCCGTAACCTCACCGGTACCCTACACCTTACCGTTCGCTAACCCTAACCCTAGACCTAAACCTAGACCAAACCCCAACCGTACACCTTACCCTAACCCGTATGCTAATCCTAAGCCATACACTAAAACTGACACGTGTCCTAACACATACACTAACCGTAACACTTTTCTGTACCATCACCTGTACCATAAACCTGACATTTCGCTAACCCTAACCCTAGCCATAAAGCTAACCCTAACCCCAACCCTAAACCTTACCCAAACCGTACCCTAATCCTAACCAGTATACTAATACTAAGCCATGTCCTGACACATACCCTGAGCCTAACACTTTTCCGTACCCTCACCTGTACCCTAAACCTTACCCAGTCGCTAACCCTAACCCTAGCTCTAGCCCTAGCCCTAAATCTAACCCCAACCCTATACCTTACCCTAACCCGAACCCTAATCCCAACCCATACACTAACATTAACCCATGCCCTAACACGTACCCTGACCCTTACACGTATACGGATCCTCTCCTGTACCCTAAATCTTACCGTTCGCTAACCCTAACCCTAGCCCTAAACATAACTCTCACACCAACCTCACAGCATACCATAACCCGTACACTAAACTTAACCCGTACAAAAAAACTAACCCATGCCCTCAGATGTATTTTGACGGTAACACCTTTCCGTATGCTCCCGTGTACCGTAAAACTCACCCGTTTGCTAACTCTAACCCTAGCCCTAACCCTAACCATAACAACAACCCTACTCATTTCCCTAACTTGTACCCTAATCCTTACCCGTACACTAACACTAATCCATGCCCTAACGCGTACCCTGACCCTAACACTTTTCTATACCCACTCCTGTACCCTAAATCTTACCATTTGCTAACCCTAACCCTATGTCTAAACCTAAACCTAACCCCAACCCTACACCTAACCCTAACACGTACCCTAATCCGAATCCGTACACTAACACTAACCTGTGCCCTAACATGAACCCTGACCCTAACTCGTTTCCATAAGCTCACCTGTACCCTAAATGTTACCTATTTGCTAACCCTAACCCCAACCCTACAGCTAAACATAACCCCAACCCTACAACTTTCCCTAACCCATACCCTAATCCGAACCCGTACACTAACACTAACCCGTGCCCTAACACGTACCCTGACCCTAACACTTTTCCGTATCCTCTCCAGTACCCTAAAACTTACCGTTCGCTAAACCTAGCCCTTTCCCTAAACATAACGCTAACACCAACCTTACACCATACCCTAACCCATACACTAATCTTACCCCGTACACCAAAATTAAGCAATGCCCTCACATGTACATGGACACTAACAGGTCTCCGTACCCTCCTGTGTACCATAAACCTTACCTGTTCGCTAACACTATCCCTAGGTCTAAGCCTAACACTATCCAAAACCCTACACAGAATCCTAACCCGTATCCTAATCCTAATCCATACAATAACACTAACGTGTGCCCTAACACCAAGCCTGACCCTAACTCGTTTCCATATGCTTACCTGTACCCTGAATATTACCTATTCGCGAACCCTAACCCTAACCCTAAACCAAACACTAACCCCAATCCCGCACCTTACCCTAATCCGTACTGTAATCCTAACCCGTACCCTAATACTAATCCATGCCCTGACACATACATGGACCATAACACTTTTCTGTAACCTCACCTGTATCCTAAACCTTACATTTCGCCAACCCTAACGCTAGCCCTAAAGCAAAATCTTACTCCAATCCTACCCCTTACCCTAACACGTACACTAATCTTAACCCGTACACTAACACTGACCCTTTGCCGCAAATGTATTTTGACCCTAAAACATTTCCGTACCCTCCCCTGGAACCTAAATCTTACCCGGTTGCTAACCATAACCCTAGATCTAAATCTAACCCTAACGCCAACCCTACATATTACCCTAACCCATACCCTAATCCTAAACCGTACACTAACACTAACCAGTGCCGTGAAACGTACCCTGACCGTAACACTTTTCCATACCCTCACCTGCACGCTAAACCTAATCATTAGGTAACCCTAACTGTAGACTTAAACCTAACCCTAACACCAACCCTACACCCTATTCTAACCCTTACCCTATATTTAACCCCTACACTAACACTAACCCATGCCCTCACACGTACATTGACACTAAAATGTCTCCATACACTCACATGTACCATAAGCTTTAACCGTTCACTAAACCTATCCCTAACCCTAACGCCAACCCTAACCATTACCCTAACCCATACCCTAATCCTAACCATACATTAACACTAACACGTTTCCTAACACATAACCTGACCCAAACACTTTTCCGTACACTCAACTGTACCCTAAAACTTACCCGTTCACTAACCCTAAGCCTAGCCCTAAACCTAACACTAACCCCAACACCACACCTTACCCTAAACTGTACGCTAATCCTGACACGTACACTAACACTAGGAGGTGACCTAACACATACCCTGACTCTAAATGTTTTCCGTACCCTCACCTGTACCCTAAACCTTACTGCTTCACTAACCGTAAACCTAGCCCTAAACATAACGCTAACACCAACCCTACACCATACCCTAACCCGTACACTAATCTTGACCCGTACACCAAAATTATGGAATGCCATCACCTGTACTTTGACAATAACACGTTTCTGTACACTCATATACCATAAAAGTTACCTCTTCTCTAACTCTAACCCTAGCCCTAAATTTAACCCTAACGCCAACCCTACACATTACCCTAACCCGTACCCTAATCCTAACCCATACACTAACACTACACGTGCCCTAACAGGTACCCTGACCGTAACAGTTTTCCGTACATTCACCTGTACCCTAAACCATACCGTTTGCTATCTTTAACCTTAGACCTAAACGTAAACCTAACCCCATCCCTAAACCTTACCCTAACTCGTACCCAAATCTAACCAGTACACTAACACTAATCCGTGCCTTAACACTTACCCTGACCCTAACACTTTTCCATACCCACACCTGAACCCTAAACCTTACCATTCACTAACCCTAACCCTAGGTCTAAACCTAACCCTAAACCCAACCCCAACCCTACACCTAACCCTAACATGTGCCCTAATCCTAATCCTTAAACTAACACTAACCTGTGCCCTAACACGAACCCTGACACTAACACGTTTCCATACGTTCACCTGTACTCTAATGTTACCTATTCGCTAACCCTCACACTAGCCCTAAACCTAAACCTAACCCCAACCCTAAACCTTACCCTAACCCATAAGCTAATCATAACACATACACTAACACTAACTCGTGCCCTAACACCTACCCTAACCCTACACCTACCCCTAACCCTAACACTAACCCTAACACTAACCCTAAACTTTACCATTTGTTAGCCATAACCCTAGCCCCAAACCTAAACCTAACTACAACCCTACTCCTTACCCTAACACGTACACTAATCTTAACATGTACACTAACACTAACTCTATACCACACACGTACTTTGACAATAAGACATTTCCGTATGCTCAGCTGTAACCTAAACCTTACCCGTTCACTAAACTTAAGCCTACCCCTAACACTAACCATAGCGCCAATCCTACCAATTCCCCTAACCCGTACCCTAATCCTAACCTGTAAACCCACAATAACCCCTGCCCTAACACGTACCTTGACCCTAACACTTTTCCGTAACCTCACCGGTACCCTACACCTTACCGTTCGCTAACCCTAACCCTAGACCTAAACCTAGACCAAACCCCAACCGTACACCTTACCCTAACCCGTATGCTAATCCTAAGCCATACACTAAAACTGACACGTGTCCTAACACATACACTAACCGTAACACTTTTCTGTACCATCACCTGTACCATAAACCTGACATTTCGCTAACCCTAACCCTAGCAATAAAGCTAACCCTAACCCCAACCCTAAACCTTACCCAAACCGTACCCTAATCCTAACCAGTATACTAATACTAAGCCATGTCCTGACACATACCCTGAGCCTAACACTTTTCCGTACCCTCACCTGTACCCTAAACCTTACCCAGTCGCTAACCCTAACCCTAGCTCTAGCCCTAGCCCTAAATCTAACCCCAACCCTATACCTTACCCTAACCCGAACCCTAATCCCAACCCATACACTAACATTAACCCATGCCCTAACACGTACCCTGACCCTTACACGTATACGGATCCTCTCCTGTACCCTAAATCTTACCGTTCGCTAACCCTAACCCTAGCCCTAACCATAACTCTCACACCAACCTCACAGCATACCATAACCCGTACACTAAACTTAACCCGTACAAAAAAACTAACCCATGCCCTCAGATGTATTTTGACGGTAACACCTTTCCGTATGCTCCCGTGTACCGTAAAACTCACCCGTTTGCTAACTCTAACTCTAGCCCTAACCCTAACCATAACAACAACCCTACTCATTTCCCTAACTTGTACCCTAATCCTTACCCGTACACTAACACTAATCCATGCCCTAACGCGTACCCTGACCCTAACACTTTTCTATACCCACTCCTGTACCCTAAATCTTACCATTTGCTAACCCTAACCCTATGTCTAAACCTAAACCTAACCCCAACCCTACACCTAACCCTAACACGTACCCTAATCCGAATCCGTACACTAACACTAACCTGTGCCCTAACATGAACCCTGACCCTAACTCATTTCCATAAGCTCACCTGTACCCTAAATGTTACCTATTTGCTAACCCTAACCCCAACCCTACAGCTAAACATAACCCCAACCCTACAACTTTCCCTAACCCATAGCCTAATCCGAACCCGTACACTAACACTAACCCGTGCCCTAACACGTACCCTGACCCTAACACTTTTCCGTATCCTCTCCAGTACCCTAAAACTTACCGTTCGCTAAACCTAGCCCTTTCCCTAAACATAACGCTAACACCAACCTTACACCATACCCTAACCCATACACTAATCTTACCCCGTACACCAAAATTAAGCAATGCCCTCACATGTACATGGACACTAACAGGTTTCCGTACCCTCCTGTGTACCATAAACCTTACCTGTTCGCTAACACTAACCCTAGGTCTAAGCCTAACACTATCCAAAACCCTACACAGAATCCTAACCCGTATCCTAATCCTAATCCATACAATAACACTAACGTGTGCCCTAACACCAAGCCTGACCCTAACTCGTTTCCATATGCTTACCTGTACCCTGAATATTACCTATTCGCTAACCCTAACCCTAACTCTAAACCAAACCCTAACCCCAATCCCACACCTTACCCTAATCCGTACTGTAATCCTAACCCGTACCCTAATACTAATCCGTGCCCTGACACATACATGGACCATAACACTTTTCTGTAACCTCACCTGTACCCTAAACCTTACATTTCGCCAACCCTAACGCTAGCCCTAAAGCAAAATCTTACTCCAATCCTACCCCTTACCCTAACACGTACACTAATCTTAACCCGTACACTAACAGTGACCCATTGCCGCAAATGTATTTTGACCCTAAAACATTTGCGTACCCTACCCTGGAACCTAAATCTTACCCGGTTGCTAACCATAACCCTAGATCTAAATCTAACCCTAACGCCAACCCTACATATTACCCTAACCCATACCCTAATCCTAAACCGTACACTAACACTAACCAGTGCCGTGAAACGTACCCTGACCGTAACACTTTTCCATACCCTCACCTGCACGCTAAACCTAATCATTAGGTAACCCTAACTGTAGACTTAAACCTAACCCTAACACCAACCCTACACCCTATTCTAACCCTTACCCTATATTTAACCCCTACACTAACACTAACCCTTGCCCTCACACGTACATTGACACTAAAATGTCTCCATACACTCACTTGTACCATAAGCTTTAACCGTTCACTAAACCTATCCCTAACCCTAACGCCAACCCTAACCATTACCCTAACCCATACCCTAATCCTAACCATACATTAACACTAACACGTTTCCTAACACATAACCTGACCCAAAAACTTTTCTGTACACTCAACTGTACCCTAAAACTTACCCGTTCACTAACCCTAAGCCTAGCCCTAAACCTAACACTAACCCCAACCCCACACCTTAACCTAAACTGTACGCTAATCCTGACACGTACACTAACACTAGGAGGTGACCTAACACATACCCTGACTCTAAATGTTTTCTGTACCCTCACCTGTACCCTAAACCTTACTGCTTCACTAACCGTAAACCTAGCCCTAAACATAACGCTAACACCAACCCTACACCATACCCTAACCCGTACACTAATCTTGACCCGTACACCAAAATTATGGAATGCCATCACCTGTACTTTGACAATAACACGTTTCTGTACACTCATATACCATAAAAGTTACCTCTTCTCTAACTCTAACCGTAGCCCTAAATTTAACCCTAACGCCAACCCTACACATTACCCTAACCCGTACCCTAATCCTAACCCATACACTAACACTACACGTGCCCTAACAGGGACCCTGAATGTAACCGTTTTCCGTACATTCACCTGTACCCTAAACCATACCGTTTGCTATCTTTAACCTTAGACCTAAATGTAAACCTAACCACATCCCTAAACCTTACACTAACTCGTACCCAAATCTAACCAGTACACTAACACTAATCCGTGCCTTAACACTTACCCTGACCCTAACACTTTTCCATACCCACACCTGAGGCCTAAACCTTACCATTCACTAACCCTAACCCTAGGTCTAAACCTAACCCTAAACCCAACCCCAACCCTTCACCTAACCCTAACCTTTGCCCTAATACTAATCCTTAAACTAACACTAACCTGTGCCCTAACACGCACCCTGACACTAACACGTTTCCATACGTTCACCTGTACTCTAATGTTACCTATTCGCTAACCCTAACACTAGCCCTAAACCTAAACCTAACCCCAACCCTACACCTTACCCTAAGCCATACCCTAATCATAACCCATACACTAACACTAACTCGTGCCCTAACACCTACCCTAAACCTACACCTACACCTACCCCTAACACTAACGCTAACACTAACCCTAAACTTTACCATTTGTTAACCATAACCCTAGCCCCAAACCTAAACCTAACTACAACCCTACTCCTTACCCTAACACGTACACTAATCTTAACACGTACACTAACACTAACTCAATACCACACACGTACTTTGACAATAAGACATTTCCGTATGCTCAGCTGTAACCTAAACCTTACCCGTTCACTAAACTTAACCCTATCCCTAACACTAAACATAACGCCAACCATACCAATTACCCTAACCCGTACCCTAATCCTAACCTGTAAACCCACACTAACCCCTTCCCTAACACGTACCCTGACCCTAACACTTTTCAGTACACTCAACTGTACCCTAAACCTTACCCATTCGCTAACTCTAACCCTAGTCCTAATCCTAACCCCAACCCTACCCCTTACCCTAACCCGTACCCTAATCCCAACCCATACACTAACATTAACTTATGCCCGAAACCGTACCCTGACCCTAACACATTTCCATATCCACTCCTGTACCCTAAATCTTACCGTTCGCTAACCCTAACCCTAGCCCTAAACATAACTCTCACACCAACCTCACAGCATACCCTAACCCGTACACTAAACTTAACCCGTACAAAAAAACTAACCCATGCCCTCACATGTACTTTGACAGTAACACGTTTCCGTACGCTCCCGTGTACCGTAAACCTTACCCATTCGCTAACTCTTACCCTAGCCCTAACCCAAACCATAACACCAACCCTACCCATTTCCCTAACCTGTACCCTAATCCTTATCCATACACTAACACTAATCCATGCCCTAACACGTACCCTGACCCTAACACTTTTCCATACCCACTGCTGTACGCTAAATCATACCATTCGCTAACCCTAAACCTATTTCTAAACCTAACCCTAACCCCAAACCTACACCTAGCCCTAGCACGTACCCTAATCCGAATCCGTACACTAACACTAACCTGTGCCCTAACACCAAGCCTGACCCTAACTCATTTTCATATGTTTACCTGTACCATGAATATTACCTATTCGCTAACCCTAACCCTAAACCTAAACCTAACCCTAACCCCAATCCTACACCTTACCCTAATCCGTACTGTAGTCCTAATCCGTACCCTAATACTAATCCGTGCCCTGACACATACATGGACCATAACACTTTTCTGTAACCTCACCTGTACCCTAAACCTTTCATTTCGCCAACCCTAACCCTAGCTCTAAAGCTAAATCTAACTCCAACCCTACACCTTACCCTAACACGAACACTAATCTTAACCTATACACTAACACTGACCCATTGCCGCAAATGTATTTTGACCCTAAAACATTTCCGTACCCTTCTCTGTAACCTAAACCTTACCCGGTCGCTAACCATAACCCTAGATCTAAATCTAACCCTAATGCCAACCCTACATCTTACCCTAACCCATACCCTAATCCTAAACCATACACTAACACTAACCAGTGCCCTGAAACGTACCCTGACCGTAACACTTTTCCATACCCTCACCTGCACGCTAAACCTAATCATTAGGTAACCCTAACTGTAGACTTAAACCTAACCCTAACACCAACCCTACACCCTATTCTAACCCGTAACCTATATTTAACCCCTACACTAACACTAACCCATGCCCTCACACGTACTTTGACACTAAGATGTCTCCATACACTCACATGTACCATAAGCTTTAACCGTTCACTAAACCTATCCGTAACCCTAACGCCAACCCTAACCATTACCCTAACCCATACCCTAATCCTAACCATACATTAACACTAACACGTTTCCTAACCCGTAACCTGACCCAAACACTTTTCCGCACACTCAACTGTACCCTAAAACTTACCCGTTCACTAACCCTAAGCCTAGCCCTAAACCTAACACTAACCCCAACCCCACACCTTACCCTAAACTGTACGCTAATCCTGACACGTACACTAACACTAAGAGGTGTCCTAACACATACCATGACTCTAAATGTTTTCCGTACCCTCACCTGTACCCTAAACCTTACTGCTTCACTAACCGTAAACCTAGCCCTAAACATAACGCTAACACCAACCCTACACCATACCCTAACCCGTACACTAATCTTGACCCGTACACCAAAATTATGGAATGCCATCACCTGTACTTTGACAATAACACGTTTCTCTACACTCATGTACCATAAAAGTTACCTCTTCGCTAACTCTAACCCTAGCCTTAAACTTAACCCTAACGCCAACCCTACACATTACCCTAACCCGTACCCTAATCCTAACCCATACACTAACACTACATGTGCCCTAACAGGTACCCTGACCGTAACAGTTTTCTGTACACTCACCTGTACCCTAAACCATACCGTTTGCTATCCTTAACCATAGACCTAAACGTAAACCTAACCCCATCCCTAAACCTTACCCTAACTTGTACCCAAATCTAACCAGTACACTAACACTAACCCGTGCCTTAACACTTACCCTGACCCTAACACTTTTCCATACCCACACCTGAACCCTAAACCTTACCATTCACTAACCCTAACCCTAGGTCTAAACCTAACCCTAAACCCAACCCCAACCCTACACCTAACCCTAACATGTGCCCTAATCCTAATCCTTAAACTAACACTAACCTGTGCCCTAACACGTACCCTGACACTAACACGTTTCCATACATTCACCTGTACTCTAATGTTACCTATTCGCTAACCCTAACACTAGCCCTAAACCTAAACCTAACCCCAACCCTACACCTTACCCTAACCCATACCCTAATCATAACCCATACTCTAACACTAACTCGTGCCCTAACACCTACCCTAATCCTACACCTACCACTACCCCTAACACTAACGCTAACACTAACCCTAAACTTTACCATTTGTTAACCATAACCCTAGCCCCAAACCTAAACTTAACTACAACCCTACTCCTTACCCTAACACGTACACTAATCTTAACACGTACACTAACACTAACTCAATACCACACACGTACTTTGACAATAAGACAATTCCGTATGCTCAGCTGTAACCTAAACCTTACCCGTTCACTAAACTTAACCTTACCCCTAACACTAACCATAACGCCATCCCTACCAATTACCCTAACCCGAACCCTAATCCTAACCTGTAAACCCACACTAACCCCTGCCCTAACACGTACCCTGACCCTAACACTTTTCCGTAACCTCACCTGTACCCTACACCTTACCGTTAGCTAACCCTAACCCTAGCCCTAAACCTTGACCAAACCCCAACCGTACACCTTACCCTAACCCCTATGCTAATCCTAAGCCATACACTAAAACTGACACGTGTCCTAACACATACACTAACCGTAACACTTTTCTGTACCATCACCTGTACCATAAACCTGACATTTCGCTAACTCTAACCCTAGCCATAAAGCTAACCCTAACCCCAACCCTAAACCTTACCCAAACCGTACCCTAATCCTAACCAGTATACTAATACTAAGCCATGTCCTGACACGTACCCTGACCCTAACACTTTCCCGTACCCTCACCTGTACCCTACACCTTACCCAGTCGCTAACCCTAAACCTAGCTCTAGCCCTAGCCCTAAATCTAACCACAACCCTAACCCTTACCCTAACCCGAACCCTAATCCCAACCCATACACTAACATTAACCCATGCCCTAACACGTACAGTGACCCTAACACTTTTCCGTATCCTCTCCTGTACCCTAAATCTTACCGTTCGCTAACCCTAACCCTAGCCCTAAACATAACTCTCACACCAATCTCACAGCATACCATAACCCGTTCACTAAACTTAACCCGTACAAAAAAATTAACACATGCCCTCACATGTACTTTGACGGTAACATGTTTCCGTATGCTCCCGTGTACCGTAAAACTCACCCGTTTGCTAACTCTAACCCTAGCCCTAACCCTAACCATAACAACAGCCCTACCCATTTCCCTAACCTGTACCCTAATCCTTACACGTACACTAACACTAATCCATGCCCTAACACATACCCTGACCCTAACACTTTTCTATACCCACTCCTGTACCCTAAATCTTACCATTCGCTAACCCTAACCCTATGTCTAGACCTAACCCTAACCCCAACCCTACACCTAACCCTAACACGTACCCTAATCCGAATCCGTACACTAAGAGTAACCTGTGCCCTAACATGAACCCTGACCCTAATTCGTTTCCATAAGCTCACCTGTACCCTAAATGTTACCTATTTGCTAACCCTAACCCAACCCTACACCTAAACATAACCCCAACCTTACCCATTTCCCTAACCTGTACCCTAATCCTTACACGTACACTAACACTAATCCATACCCTAACACGTACCCTGACCCTAACACTTTTCTATACCCACTCCTGTACCCTAAATCTTACGATTCGCTAACCCTAACCCTATGTCTAAACCTAACCCTAACCCCAAACCTACACCTAACCCTAACACGTACCCTAATCCGAATCCGTACACTAAGAGTAACTTGTGCCCTAACATGAACCCTGACCCTAACCCGTTTCCATAAGCTCACCTGTACCCTAAATGTTACCTATTTGCTAACCCAAACCCCAACCCTACACCTAAACATAACCCCAACCCTACACCTTTCCCTAACCCATACCCTAATCCTAACCCGTACACTAACACTAACCCATGCCCTAACACGTACCCTGACCCTAACACTTTTCTATACCCACTCCTGTACCCTAAATGTCACCATTCGCTAACCCTAACCCTATGTCTAAACCTAACCCTAACCCCAACCCTACACCTAACCCTAACACGTACCCTAATCCGAATCCGTACACTAACACTAACCTGTGCCCTAACATGAACCCTGACCCTAACTCGTTTCCATAAGCTCACCTGTACCCTAAATGTTACCTATTTGCTAACCCTAACCCCAACCCTACAGCTAAACATAACCCCAACCCTACAACTTTCCCTAACCCATACTCTAATCCGAACCCATACACTAACACTAACCCGTGCCCTAACACGTACCCTGACCCTAACACTTTTCCGTAACCTCACCTGTACCCTACACCTTACCGTTAGCTAACCATAACCCTAGCCCTAAACCTAGACCAAACCCCAACCGTACACCTTACCCTAACCCGTATGCTAATCCTAAGCCATACACTAAAACTGACACGTGTCCTAACACATACACTAACCGTAACACTTTTCTGTACCATCACCTGTACCATAAACCTGACATTTCGCTAACTCTAACCCTAGCCATAAAGCTAACCCTAACCCCAACCCTAAACCTTACCCAAACCATACCCTAATCCTAACCAGTATACTAATACTAAGCCATTTCCTGACACGTACCCTGACCCTAACACTTTTCCGTACCCTCACCTGTACCCTAAACCTTACCCATTCGCTAAACCTAACCCTAGCTCTAGCCCTAGCCCTAAATCTAACCACAACCCTAACCCTTACCCTAACCCGAACCCTAATCCCAACCCATACACTAACATTAACCCATGCCCTAACACGTACCCTGACCCTAACACTTTTCCGTATCCTCTCCTGAACCCTAAATCTTACCGTTCGCTAACCCTAACCCTAGCCCTAAACATAACTCTCACACCAACCTCACAGCATACCATAACCCGTACACTAAACTTAACCCGTACAAAAAACTAACCCATGCCCTCACATGTACTTTGACGGTAACACGTTTCCGTATGCTCCCGTGTACCGTAAAACTCACCCGTTTGCTAACTCTAACCCTAGCCCTAACCCTAACCATAACAACAGCCCTACCCATTTCCCTAACCTGTACCCTAATCCTTACCCATACACTAACACTAATCCATGCCCTAACACGTACCCTGACCCTAACACTTTTCTATACCCACTCCTGTACCCTAAATCTTACCATTCGATAACCCTAACCCTATGTCTAGACCTAACCCTAACCCCAAACCTACACTTAACCCTAACACGTACCCTAATCCGAATCCGTACACTAACAGTAACCTGTGCCCTAACATGAACCCTGACCCTAACTCCTTTCCATAAGCTCACCTGTACCCTAAATGTTACCTATTTGCTAACCCTAACCCCAACCCTACACCTAAACATAACCCCAACCTTACCCATTTCCCTAACCTGTACCCTAATCCTAACCCGTACACTAACACTAACCCATGCCCTAACACGTACCCTGACCCTAACACTCTTCTATACTCACTCCTGTACCCTAAATCTTACCATTCGCTAACCCTAACCTATGTCTATACCTAACCCTAACCCCAACCCTACACCTAACCCTAACACGTACCCTAATCCGAATCAGTACACTAACACTAACCTGTGCCCTAACATGAACCCTGACCCTAACTCGTTTCCATAAGCTCACCTGTACCCTAAATGTTACCTATTTGCTAACCCTAACCCCAACCCTACAGCTAAACATAACCACAACCCTACAACTTTCCCTAACCCATACCCTAATCCGAACCCATACACTAACACTAACCCATGCCCTAACACGTACCCTGACCCAAACACTTTTCCGTATCCTCTCCAGTACCCTAAAACTTACCGTTCGCTAAACCTAGCCCTTTCCCTAAACATAACGCTAACACCAACCTTACACCATACCCTAACCCATACACTAATCTTACCCTGTACACCAAAATTAAGCAATGCCCTCACATGTACTTGGACACTAACAGGTTTCCGTACCCTCCTGTGTACCATAAACCTTACCTGTTCGCTAACACTATCCCTAGGTCTAAGCCTAACACTATCCACAACCCTACACATAATCCTAAACCATACCCTAATCCTAATCCGTACAATAACACTAACGTGTGCCCTAACACCAAGCCTGACCCTAACTCGTTTCCATATGCTTACCTGTACCCTGAATATTACCTATTCGATAACCCTAACCCTAAACCTAAACCAAACCCTAACCCCAATCCTACACCTTACCCTAATCCGTACTGTAATCCTAACCCGTACCCTAATACTAATCCGTGCCCTGACACATACATGGACCATAACACTTTTCTGTAACCTCACCTGTACCCTAAACCTTACATTTCGCCAACACTAACCCTAGCCCTAAAGCTAAATCTAACTCCAACCCTACACCTTACCCTAACACGTACACTAATCTTAACCCGTACACTAACAGTGACCCATTGCCGCAAATGTATTTTTACCCTAAAACATTTCCGTACCCTCCCCTGTAACCTAAACCTTACCCGGTCGCTAACCCTAAACCTAGCTCTAAATCAAACCCTAACGCCAACACTACATCTTACCCTAACCCATACCCTAATCCTAAACCATACACTAACACAAACCAGTGCCCTGAAACGTACCCTGACCCTAACACTTTTCCATGCCCTCACCTGCACGCTAAACCTAATCGTTAGGTAACCCTAACTGTAGACTTAAACGTAACCCTAACACCAACCCTCCACCCTATTCTAACCCGTGACCTATATTTAACCCCTACACTAACACTAACCCATGCCCTCACACGTACTTTGACACTAAAATGTCTCCATACACTCACATGTACCATAAGCCTTAACCGTTCACTAAACCTATCCCTAACCCTAACGCCAACCCTACCCATTACCCTAACCCATACCCTAATCCTAACCATGCATTAACACTAACAGGTTTCCTAACACATAACCTGACCCAAACGCTTTTCCGTACCCTCAAATGTACCCTAAAACTTACCCGTTCACTAACCCTAAGCCTAGCCCTAACCGTAACCCTAACCCTAACCCTAACCCTAAAACTTACCCGTTAACTAACCGTAAGCCTAGCCCTAAACCTAAACCTAACCCCAACACCACACCTTATCCTAAATGGTACGCTAATCCTGACATGTACACTAACAATAACAAGTGTCCTAACACATACCCTGACTCTAAATGTTTTCCGTACCCTCACCTGTACCCTAAACCTTACTGCTTCACTAACCGTAAACCTAGCCCTAAACATAACGCTAACACCAACCCTACACCATACCCTAACCCGTACACTAATCTTGACCCGTACACCAAAATTATGCAATGCCATCACAGGTACTTTGACACTAACACGTTTCCGTACACTCCTGTACCATAAAACTTACCTGTTCACTAACTCTAAACCTAGCCCTAAACTTAACCCTAACGCCAACCCTACACATTACCCTAACCCGTACCCTAATCCTAACCCATACACTAACACTACATGTGCCCTAACAGGTACCCTGACCGTAACAGTTTTCCGTACACTCACCCGTACCCTAAACCATATCGTTTGCTATCCTTAACCCTAGACCTAAACGTAAACCTAACCCCATCCCTAAAACTTACCCTAACGCGTACCCAATCCTAACCAGTACACTAACACTAATCCGTGCCTTAACACTTACCCTGACCCTAACACTTTTCCATACCCACACCTGAACCCTAAACCTTACCATTCACTAACCCTAACCCTAGGTCTAAACCTAACCCTAAACCCAACCCCAACCCTACACCTAACCCTATCATGTACCCTAATCCTAATCCTTAAACTAACACTAACCTGTGCCCTAACACGAACCGTGACCCTAACGCGTTTCCATACGCTCCCCTGTACTGTAATGTTACCTATTCGCTAACCCTCACACTAGCCCTAAACCTAAACCTAACCCCAACCCTAAACCTTACCCTAACCCATACCCTAATCATAACCCATACACTAACACTAACTCGTGCCCTAACACCTACCCTAACCCTACAGCTACCCCTAACCCTAACACTAACGCTAACACTAACCCTAAACTTTACCATTTGTTAACCATAACCCTAGCCCCAAACCTAAACCTAACTACAACCCTACTCCTTACCCTAACACGTACACTAATCTTAACCCCTACACTAACACTAACTCAATACCGCACACGTACTTTGACAATAAGACATTTCCGTATGCTCAGCTGTAACCTAAACCTTACCCGTTCACTAAACTTAACCCTACCCCTAACACTAACCATAACGCCAACCCTACCAATTACCCTAACCCGTACCCTAATCCTAACCTGTAAACCCACACTAACCCCAGCCCTAACATGTACCTTGACCCTAACACTTTTTCGTAACCTCACCTGTACCCTACACCTTACCGTTCGCTAACCCTAACCCTAGCTCTAAACCTAGACCAAACCCCAACCGTACACCTTACCCTAACCCGTATGCTAATCCTAAGCCATACACTGACACTGACACGTGTCCTAACACACACACTAACCCTAACACTTTTCTGTACCATCGCCTGTACCCTAAACCTGACATTTCGCTAACCCTAACCCTAGCCATAAAGCTAACCCTAACCCCAACCGTAAACCTTACCCAAACCGTACCCTAATCCTAACCAGTATACTAATACTAAGCCATGTCCTGACACGTTCCCTGAGCCTAACACTTTTCCATACCCTCACCTGTACCCTAAACCTTACCCATTCGCTAATCCTAACCCTAGCCCTAGCCCTAGCCCTAACCTTAATCCCAACCCTACCCGTTACCCTAAACCGTACCCTAATTCTAACCCATACACTAACATTAACCCATGCCCTAACACGTACCCTGACCCTAACACTTTTCCGTATCCTCTCCTGTACCCTAAATCTTACCATTCGCTTACCCTAACCCTAGCCCTAAACATAACTCTAACACCAACCTCACAGTATACCCTAACCCGTACACTAAACTTAAACCGTACAAAAAAACTAACCCATGCCCTCACATGTACTTTGACAGTAACACGTTTCCGTATGCTCCCGTGTACCGTAAACCTTACCCATTCACAAACCCTAACCCTAGCCCTAACCCTAACCATAACACCAACCCTACCCATTTACCTAACCTGTACCCTAATCCTTACCCGTACACTAACATTAATCCATGCCCTAAGACGTACCCTGACCCTAATACTTTTCCATACCCACTGCTGTACCCTAAATCTTACCATTCGCTAACCCTAACCCTATGTCTAAACCTAACCCTAACCCCAACCCTACACCTAACCCTAGCACGTACCCTAATCCGAATCCGTACACTAACACTAACCTGTGCCCTAACATGAACCCTGACCCTAACTCGTTTCCATAAGCTCACCTGTACCCTAAATGTTACCTATTCGCTAACCCTAAACCCAACCCTACACCTAAACATAACCCCTACCCTACACCTTTCCCTAACCTATACCCTAATCCTAACCCATACACTAACAATAACCTGTGGCCTAACACGTACCCTGAACCTAACACTTTTCCGTATCCTCTCCATTACCCTAAATCTTACCGTTCGCTAAACATAGCCCTTTCCCTAAACATAATGCTAACACCAACCTTAAACCATACCCTAACCCATACACTAATCTTACCCCGTACACCAAAATTAAGAAATGCCCTCACATGTACTTTGACACTAACACGTTTCCGTATCCTCCTGTGTACCGTAAACCTTACCTGTTCGCTAACACTAACCCTAGGTCTAAGCCTAACACTATCCACAACCCTACACAAAATCCTAACCCGTACCCTAATCCTAATCCGTACAATAACACTAACCTGTGCCCTAACACCAAGCCTGACCCTAACTCGTTTCCATATGCTTACCTGTACCCTGAATATTACCTATTCGCTATCCCTAACCCTAACCCTAAACCTAACCCTAACCCCAATCCTGCACCTTACCCTAATCCGTACTGTAATCCTAACCCGTACCCTAATACTAATCCGTGCCCTGACACATACATGGACCATAACACTTTTCTGTAACCTCACCTGTACCCTAAACCTTACATTTCGCCAACACTAATCCTAGCCCTAAAGCTAAATCTAACTCCAACCCTACACCTTACCCTAACACGTACACTAATCTTAACCCGTACACTAACACTGACCCATTGCCGCAAATGTATTTTGACCCTAAAACATTTCCGTACCCTCCCCTGTAACCTAAACCTTACCCGGTCGCTAACCCTAAACCTAGCTCTAAATCTAACCCTAACGCCAACACTACATCTTACCCTAACCCATACCCTAATCCTAAACCATACACTAACACAAACCAGTGCCCTGAAACGTACCCTGACCCTAACACTTTTCCATGCCCTCACCTGCACGCTAAACCTAATCGTTAGGTAACCCTAACTGTAGACTTAAACGTAACCCTAACACCAACCCTCCACCCTATTCTAACCCGTGACCTATATTTAACCCCTACACTAACACTAACCCATGCCCTCACACGTACTTTGACACTAAAATGTCTCCATACACTCACATGTACCATAAGCCTTAACCGTTCACTAAACCTATCCCTAACCCTAACGCCAACCCTACCCATTACCCTAACCCATACCCTAATCCTAACCATGCATTAACACTAACAGGTTTCCTAACACATAACCTGACCCAAACGCTTTTCCGTACCCTCAAATGTACCCTAAAACTTACCCGTTCACTAAACCTAAGCCTAGCCCTAACCCTAACCCTAACCCTAAAACTTACCCGTTAACTAACCTTAAGCCTAGCCCTAAACCTAAACCTAACCCCAACACCACACCTTACCCTAAACGGTACGCTAATCCTGACACGTACACTAACACTAACAGGTGTCCTAACACATACCTTGACTCTAAATGTTTTCGTACCCTCACCTGTACCCTAAACCTTACTGCTTCACTAACCGTAAACCTAGCCCTAAACATAACGCTAACACCAACCCTACACCATACCCTAACCCGTACACTAATCTAGACCCGTACACCAAAATTATGCAATGCCATCACAGGTACTTTGACACTAACACGTTTCCGTACACTCATGTACCATAAAACTTACCTGTTCGCTAACTCTAACCCTAGCCCTAAACTTAACCCTAACGCCAACCCTACACATTACCCTAACCCGTACCCTAATCCTAACCCATACACTAACACTACATGTGCCCTAACAGGTACCCTGACCATAACAGTTTTCCATACACTCACCCGTACCCTAAACCATAACGTTTGCTATCCTTAACCCTAGACCTAAACGTAAACCTAACCCCATCCCTAAAACTTACCCTAACGCGTACCCAATCCTAACCAGTACACTAACACTAATCCGTGCCTTAACACTTACACTGACCCTAACACTTTTCCATACCCACACCTGAACCCTAAACCTTACCATTCACTAACCCTAACCCTAGGTCTAAACCTAACCCTAAACCCAACCCCAACCCTACACCTAACCCTAACATGTACCCTAATCCTAATCCTTAAACTAACACTAACCTGTGCCCTAACACGAACCGTGACCCTAACGCGTTTCCATACGCTCCCCTGTACTGTAATGTTACCTATTCGCTAACCCTCACACTAGCCCTAAACCTAAACCTAACCCCAACCCTAAACCTTACCCTAACCCATACCCTAATCATAACCCATACACTAACACTAACTCGTGCCCTAACACCTACCCTAACCCTACAGCTACCCGTAAACCTAACACTAACGCTAACACTAACCCTAAACTTTACCATTTGTTAACCATAACCCTAGCCCCAAACCTAAACCTAACTACAACCCTACTCCTTACCCTAACACGTACACTAATCTTAACCCCTACACTAACACTAACTCAATACCGAACAGGTACTTTGACAATAAGACATTTCCGTATGCTCAGCTGTAACCTAAACCTTACCCATTCACTAAACTTAACCCTACCCCTAACACTAACCATAACGCCAACCCTACCAATTACCCTAACCCGTACCCTAATCCTAACCTGTAAACCCACACTAACCCCAGCCCTAACACGTACCTTGACCCTAACACTTTTTCGTAACCTCACCTGTACCCTACACCTTACCGTTCGCTAACCCTAACCCTAGCCCTAAACCTAGACCAAACCCCAACCGTACACCTTACCCTAACCCGTATGCTAATCCTAAGCCATACACTGACACTGACACGTGTCCTAACACACACACGAACCCTAACACTTTTCTGTACCATCACCTGTACCCTAAACCTGACATTTCGCTAACGCTAACCCTAGCCATAAAGCTAACCCTAACCCCAACCGTAAACCTTACCCAAACCGTACCCTAATCCTAACCAGTCTACTAATACTAAGCCATGTCCTGACACGTTCCCTGAGCCTAACAGTTTTCCATACCCTCACCTGTACCCTAAACCTTACCCATTCGCTAACCCTAACCCTAGCCCTAGCCCTAGCCCTAACCTTAATCCAAACCCTACCCGTTACCCTAAACCGTACCCTAATCCTAACCCATACACTAACATTAACCCATGCCCTAACACGTACCCTGACCCTAACACTTTTCCGTATCCTCTCCTGTACCCTAAATCTTACCATTCGCTAACCCTAACCCTAGCCCTAAACATAACTCTAACACCAACCTCACAGTATACCCTAACCCGTACACTAAACTTAACCCGTACAAAAAAACTAACCCATGCCCTCACATGTACTTTGACAGTAACACGTTTCCGTACGCTCCCGTGTACCGTAAAACTTACCCATTCGCTAACCCTAACCCTAGCCCTAACCCTAACCATAACACCAACCCTACCCATTTACCTAACCTGTACCCTAATCCTTACCCGTACACTAACATTAATCCATGCCCTAAGACGTACCCTGACCCTAATACTTTTCCATACCCACTGCTGTACCCTAAATCTTACCATTCGCTAACCCTAACCCTATGTCTAAACCTAACCCTAACACCAACCCTACACCTAACCCTAGCACGTACCCTAATCCAAATCCGTACACTAACACTAACCTGTGCCCTAACATGAACCCTGACCCTAACTCGTTTCCATAAGCTCACCTGTACCCTAAATGTTACCTATTCGCTAACCCTAACCCCAACCCTACAGCTAAACATAACCCCTACCCTACACCTTTCCCTAACCTATACCCTAATCCTAACCCGTACACTAACAATAACCTGTTGCCTAACACGTACCCTGAACCTAACACTTTTCCGTATCCTCTCCATTACCCTAAATCTTACCGTTCGCTAAACATAGCCCTTTCCCTAAACATAACACTAACACCAACATTAAACCATACCCTAACCCATACACTAATCTTACCCCGTACACCAAAATTAAGAAATGCCCTCACATGTACTTTGACACTAACACGTTTCCGTATCCTCCTGTGTACCGTAAACCTTACCTGTTCGCTAACACTAACCCAAGGTCTAAGCCTAACACTATCCACAACCCTACACAAAATCCTAACCCGTACCCTAATCCTAATCCGTACAATAACACTAACCTGTGCCCTAACACCAAGCCTGACCCTAACTCGTTTCCATATGCTTACCTGCACCCTGAATATTACCTATATCTAACCCTACCCCTAACCCTAAACCTAACCCTAACCCCAATCCTGCACCTTACCCTAATCCGTACTGTAATCCTAACCCGTACCCTAATACTAATCCGTGCCCTGACACATACATGGACCATAAAACTTTTCTGTAACCTCACCTGTACCCTAAACCTTACATTTCGCCAACACTAACCCTAGCCCTAAAGCTAAATCTAACTCCAACCCTACACCTTACCCTAACACGTACACTAATCTTAACCCGTACACTAACACTGACCCATTGCCGCAAATGTATTTTGACCCTAAAACATTTCCGTACCCTCCCCTGTAACCTAAACCTTACCCGGTCGCTAACCCTAACCCTAGCTCTAAATCTAACCCTAACGCCAACCCTACATCTTACCCTAACCCATACCCTAATCCTAAACCATACACTAACACAAACCAGTGCCCTGAAACGTATCCTGACCCTAACACTTTTCCATGCCCTCACCTGCACGCTAAACCTAATCGTTAGGTAACCCTAACTGTAGACTTAAACGTAACCCTAACACCAACCCTACACCCTATTCTAACCCGTGACCTATATTTAAACCCTACACTAACACTAACCCAGGCCCTCACACGTACTTTGACACTAAAATGTCTCCATACACTCACATGTACCATAAGCCTTAACCGTTCACTAAACCTATCCCTAACCCTAACGACAACCCTACCCATTACCCTAACCCATACCCTAATCCTAACCATGCATTAACACTAACAGGTTTCCTAACACATAACCTGACCCAAACGCTTTTCCGTACTCTCAAATGTACCCTAAAACTTACCCGTTCACTAACCCTAAGCCTAGCCCTAACCCTAACCTTAACCCTAACCCTAACCCTAACCCTAACCCTAAAACTTACCCGTTAACTAGCCGTAAGCCTAGCCCTAAACCTAAACCTAACCCCAACACCACACCTTACCCTAAACGGTACGCTAATCCTGACACGTACACTAACACTAACAGGTGTCCTAACACATACCCTGACTCTAAATGTTTTCGTACCCTCACCTGTACCCTAAACCTTACTGCTTCACTAACCGTAAACCTAGCCCTAAACATAACGCTAACACCAACCCTACACCATACCCTAACCCGTACACTAATCTTGACCCGTACACCAAAATTATGCAATGCCATCACAGGTACTTTGACACTAACACGTTTCCGTACACTCATGTACCATAAAACTTACCTGTTCGCTAACTCTAACCCTAGCCCTAAACTTAACCCTAACGCCAACCCTACACATTACCCTAACCCGTACCCTAATCCTAACCCATACACTAACACTACATGTGCCCTAACAGGTACCCTGACCATAACAGTTTTCCATACACTCACCCGTACCCTAAACCATAACGTTTGCTATCCTTAACCCTAGACCTAAACGTAAACCTAACCCCATCCCTAAAACTTACCCTAACGCGTACCCAATCCTAACCAGTACACTAACACTAATCCGTGTCTTAACACTTACCCTGACCCTAACACTTTTCCATACCCACACCTGAACCCTAAACCTTACCATTCACTAACCCTAACCCTAGGTCTAAACCTAACCCTAAACCCAACCCCAACCCTACACCTAACCCTAACATGTACCCTAATCCTAATCCTTAAACTAACACTAACCTGTGCCCTAACACGAACCGTGACCCTAACGCATTTCCATACGCTCCCCTGTACTGTAATGTTACCTATTCGCTAACCCTCACACTAGCCCTAAACCTAAACCTAACCCCAACCCTAAACCTTACCCTAACACATACCCTAATCATAACCCATACACTAACACTAACTCGTGCCCTAACACCTACCCTAACCCTACAGCTACCCCTAAACCTAACACTAACGCTAACACTAACCCTAAACTTTACCATTTGTTAACCATAACCCTAGCCCCAAACCTAAAACTAACTACAACCCTACTCCTTACCCTAACACGTACACTAATCTTAACCCCTACACTAACACTAACTCAATACCGAACAGGTACTTTGACAATAAGACATTTCCGTATGCTCAGCTGTAACCTAAACCTTACCCATTCACTAAACTTAACCCTACCCCTAACACTAACCATAACGCCAACCCTACCAATTACCCTAACCCGTACCCTAATCCTAACCTGTAAACCCACACTAACCCCAGCCCTAACACGTACCTTGACCCTAACACTTTTTCGTAACCTCACCTGTACCCTACACCTTACCGTTCGCTAACCCTAACCCTAGCCCTAAACCTAGACCAAACCCCAACCGTACACCTTACCCTAACCCGTATGCTAATCCTAAGCCATACACTGACACTGACACGTGTCCTAACACACACACTAACCCTAACACTTTTCTGTACCATCACCTGTACCCTAAACCTGACATTTCGCTAACGCTAACCCTAGCCATAAAGCTAACCCTAACCCCAACCGTAAACCTTACCCAAACCGTACCCTAATCCTAACCAGTCTACTAATACTAAGCCATGTCCTGACACGTTCCCTGAGCCTAACAGTTTTCCATACCCTCACCTGTACCCTAAACCTTACCCATTCGCTAACCCTAACCCTAGCCCTAGCCCTAGCCCTAAACTTAATCCCAACCCTACCCGTTACCCTAAACCATACCCTAATCCTAACCCATACACTAACATTAACCCATGCCCTAACACGTACCCTGACCCTAACACTTTTCCGTATCCTCTCCTGTACCCTAAATCTTACCATTCGCTAACCCTAACCCTAGCCCTAAACATAACTCTAACACCAACCTCACAGTATACCCTAACCCGTACACTAAACTTAACCCGTACAAAAAAACTAACCCATGCCCTCACATGTACTTTGACAGTAACACGTTTCCGTACGCTCCCGTGTACCGTAAAACTTACCCATTCGCTAACCCTAACCATAGCCCTAACCCTAACCATAACACCAACCCTACCCATTTACCTAAACTGTACCCTAATCCTTACCCGTACACTAACATTAATCCATGCCCTAAGACGTACCCTGACCCTAATACTTTTCCATACCCACTGCTGTACCCTAAATCTTACCATTCGCTAACCCTAACCCTATGTCTAAACCTAACCCTAACACCAACCCTACACCTAACCCTAGCACGTACCCTAATCCGAATCCGTACACTAACACTAACCTGTGCCCTAACATGAACCCTGACCCTAACTCGTTTCCATAAGCTCACCTGTACCCTAAATGTTACCTATTCGCTAACCCTAACCCCAACCCTACACCTAAACATAACCCCTACCCTACACCTTTCCCTAACCTATACCCTAATCCTAACCCGTACACTAACAATAACCTGTGGCCTAACACGTACCCTGAACCTAACACTTTTCCGTATCCTCTCCATTACCCTAAATCTTACCGTTCGCTAAACATAGCCCTTTCCCTAAACATAACACTAACACCAACATTAAACCATACCCTAACCCATACACTAATCTTACCCCGTACACCAAAATTAAGAAATGCCCTCACATGTACTTTGACACTAACACGTTTCCGTATCCTCCTGTGTACCGTAAACCTTACCTGTTCGCTAACACTAACCCAAGGTCTAAGCCTAACACTATCCACAACCCTACACAAAATCCTAACCCGTACCCTAATCCTAATCCGTACAATAACACTAACCTGTGCCCTAACACCAAGCCTGACCCTAACTCGTTTCCATATGCTTACCTGCACCCTGAATATTACCTATATCTAACCCTAACCCTAACCCTACACCTAACCCTAACCCCAATCCTGCACCTTACCCTAATCCGTACTGTAATCCTAACCCGTACCCTAATACTAATCCGTGCCCTGACACATACATGGACCATAAAACTTTTCTGTAACCTCACCTGTACCCTAAACCTTACATTTCGCCAACACTAACCCTAGCCCTAAAGCTAAATCTAACTCCAACCCTACACCTTACCCTAACACGTACACTAATCTTAACCCGTACACTAACACTGACCCATTGCCGCAAATGTATTTTGACCCTAAAACATTTCCGTACCCTCCCCTGTAACCTAAACCTTACCCGGTCGCTAACCCTAACCCTAGCTCTAAATCTAACCCTAACGCCAACCCTACATCTTACCCTAACCCATACCCTAATCCTAAACCATACACTAACACAAACCAGTGCCCTGAAACGTACCCTGACCCTAACACTTTTCCATGCCCTCACCTGCACGCTAAACCTAATCATTAGGTAACCCTAACTGTAGACTTAAACGTAACCCTAACACCAACCCTACACCCTATTCTAACCCGTGACCTATATTTAACCCCTACACTAACACTAACCCACGCCCTCACACGTACTTTGACACTAAAATGTCTCCATACACTCACATGTACCATAAGCCTTAACCGTTCACTAAACCTATCCCTAACCCTAACGCCAACCCTACCCATTACCCTAACCCATACCCTAATCCTAACCATGCATTAACACTAACAGGTTTCCTAACACATAACCTGACCCAAACGCTTTTCCGTACTCTCAAATGTACCCTAAAACTTACCCGTTCACTAACCCTAAGCCTAGCCCTAACCCTAACCTTAACCCTAACCCTAACCCTAACCCTAACCCTAAAACTTACCCGTTAACTAACCGTAAGCCTAGCCCTAAACCTAAACCTAACCCCAACACCACACCTTACCCTAAACGGTACGCTAATCCTGACACGTACACTAACACTAACAGGTGTCCTAACACATACCCTGACTCTAAATGTTTTCGTACCCTCACCTGTACCCTAAACCTTACTGCTTCACTAACCGTAAACCTAGCCCTAAACATAACGCTAACACCAACCCTACACCATACCCTAACCCGTACACTAATCTTGACCCGTACACCAAAATTATGCAATGCCATCACAGGTACTTTGACACTAACACGTTTCCGTACACTCATGTACCATAAAACTTACCTGTTCGCTAACTCTAACCCTAGCCCTAAACTTAACCCTAACGCCAACCCTACACATTACCCTAACCCGTACCCTAATCCTAACCCATACACTAACACTACATGTGCCCTAACAGGTACCCTGACCATAACAGTTTTCCATACACTCACCCGTACCCTAAACCATAACGTTTGCTATCCTTAACCCTAGACCTAAACGTAAACCTAACCCCATCCCTAAAACTTACCCTAACGCGTACCCAATCCTAACCAGTACACTAACACTAATCCGTGTCTTAACACTTACCCTGACCCTAACACTTTTCCATACCCACACCTGAACCCTAAACCTTACCATTCACTAACCCTAACCCTAGGTCTAAACCTAACCCTAAACCCAACCCCAACCCTACACCTAACCCTAACATGTACCCTAATCCTAATCCTTAAACTAACACTAACCTGTGCCCTAACACGAACCGTGACCCTAACGCGTTTCCATACGCTCCCCTGTACTGTAATGTTACCTATTCGCTAACCCTCACACTAGCCCTAAACCTAAACCTAACCCCAACCCTAAACCTTACCCTAACCCATACCCTAATCATAACCCATACACTAACACTAACTCGTGCCCTAACACCTACCCTAACCCTACAGCTACCCCTAAACCTAACACTAACGCTAACACTAACCCTAAACTTTACCATTTGTTAACCATAACCCTAGCCCCAAACCTAAACCTAACTACAACCCTACTCCTTACCCTAACACGTACACTAATCTTAACCCCTACACTAACACTAACTCAATACCGAACACGTACTTTGACAATAAGACATTTCCGTATGCTCAGCTGTAACCTAAACCTTACCCATTCACTAAACTTAACCCTACACCTAACACTAACCATAACGCCAACCCTACCAATTACCCTAACCCGTACCCTAATCCTAAACTGTAAACCCACACTAACCCCAGCCCTAACACGTACCTTGACCCTAACACTTTTTCGTAACCTCACCTGTACCCTACACCTTACCGTTCGCTAACCCTAACCCTAGCCCTAAACCTAGACCAAACCCCAACCGTACACCTTACCCTAACCCGTATGCTAATCCTAAGCCATACACTGACACTGACACGTGTCCTAACACACACACTAACCCTAACACTTTTCTGTACCATCACCTGTACCCTAAACCTGACATTTCGCTAACGCTAACCCTAGCCATAAAGCTAACCCTAACCCCAACCGTAAACCTTACCTAAACAGTACCCTAATCCTAACCAGTCTACTAATACTAAGCCATGTCCTGACACGTTCCCTGAGCCTAACAGTTTTCCATACCCTCACCTGTACCCTAAACCTTACCCATTCGCTAACCCTAACCCTAGCCCTAGCCCTAGCCCTAACCTTAATCCCAACCCTACCCGTTACCCTAAACCATACCCTAATCCTAACCCATACACTAACATTAACCCATGCCCTAACACGTACCCTGACCCTAACACTTTTCCGTATCCTCTCCTGTACCCTAAATCTTACCATTCGCTAACCCTAACCCTAGCCCTAAACATAACTCTAACACCAACCTCACAGTATACCCTAACCCGTACACTAAACTTAACCCGTACAAAAAAACTAACCCATGCCCTCACATGTACTTTGACAGTAACACGTTTCCGTACGCTCCCGTGTACCGTAAAACTTACCCATTCGCTAACCCTAACCCTAGCCCTAACCCTAACCATAACACCAACCCTACCCATTTACCTAACCTGTACCCTAATCCTTACCCGTACACTAACATTAATCCATGCCCTAAGACGTACCCTGACCCTAATACTTTTCCATACCCACTGCTGTACCCTAAATCTTACCATTCGCTAACCCTAACCCTATGTCTAAACCTAACCCTAACACCAACCCTACACCTAACCCTAGCACGTACCCTAATCCGAATCCGTACACTAACACTAACCTGTGCCCTAACATGAACCCTGACCCTAACTCGTTTCCATAAGCTCACCTGTACCCTAAATGTTACCTATTCGCTAACCCTAACCCCAACCCTACACCTAAACATAACCCCTACCCTACACCTTTCCCTAACCTATACCCTAATCCTAACCCGTACACTAACAATAACCTGTTGCCTAACACGTACCCTGAACCTAACACTTTTCCGTATCCTCTCCATTACCCTAAATCTTACCGTTCGCTAAACATAGCCCTTTCCCTAAACATAACACTAACACCAACATTAAACCATACCCTAACCCATACACTAATCTTACCCCGTACACCAAAATTAAGAAATGCCCTCACATGTACTTTGACACTAACACGTTTCCGTATCCTCCTGTGTACCGTAAACCTTACCTGTTCGCTAACACTAACCCAAGGTCTAAGCCTAACACTATCCACAACCCTACACAAAATCCTAACCCGTACCCTAATCCTAATCCGTACAATAACACTAACCTGTGCCCTAACACCAAGCCTGACCCTAACTCGTTTCCATATGCTTACCTGCACCCTGAATATTACCTATATCTAACCCTAACCCTAACCCTACACCTAACCCTAACCCCAATCCTGCACCTTACCCTAATCCGTACTGTAATCCTAACCCGTACCCTAATACTAATCCGTGCCCTGACACATACATGGACCATAAAACTTTTCTGTAACCTCACCTGTACCCTAAACCTTACATTTCGCCAACACTAACCCTAGCCCTAAAGCTAAATCTAACTCCAACCCTACACCTTACCCTAACACGTACACTAATCTTAACCCGTACACTAACACTGACCCATTGCCGCAAATGTATTTTGACCCTAAAACATTTCCGTACCCTCCCCTCTAACCTAAACCTTACCCGGTCGCTAACCCTAACCCTAGCTCTAAATATAACCCTAACGCCAACCCTACATCTTACCCTAACCCATACCCTAATCCTAAACCATACACTAACACAAACCAGTGCCCTGAAACGTACCCTGACCCTAACACTTTTCCATGCCCTCACCTACACGCTAAACCTAATCGTTAGGTAACCCTAACTGTAGACTTAAACGTAACCCTAACACCAACCCTACACCCTATTCTAACCCGTGACCTATATTTAACCCCTACACTAACACTAACCCACGCCCTCACACGTACTTTGACACTAAAATGTCTCCATACACTCACATGTACCATAAGCCTTAACCGTTCACTAAACCTATCCCTAACCCTAACGCCAACCCTACCCATTACCCTAACCCATACCCTAATCCTAACCATGCATTAACACTAACAGGTTTCCTAACACATAACCTGACCCAAACGCTTTTCCGTACTCTCAAATGTACCCTAAAACTTACCCGTTCACTAACCCTAAGCCTAGCCCTAACCCTAACCTTAACCCTAACCCTAACCCTAACCCTAACCCTAAAACTTACCCGTTAACTAACCGTAAGCCTAGCCCTAAACCTAAACCTAACCCCAACACCACACCTTACCCTAAACGGTACGCTAATCCTGACACGTACACTAACACTAACAGGTGTCCTAACACATACCGTGACTCTAAATGTTTTCGTACCCTCACCTGTACCCTAAACCTTACTGCTTCACTAACCGTAAACCTAGCCCTAAACATAACGCTAACACCAACCCTACACCATACCCTAACCCGTACACTAATCTTGACCCGTACACCAAAATTATGCAATGCCATCACAGGTACTTTGACACTAACACGTTTCCGTACACTCATGTACCATAAAACTTACCTGTTCGCTAACTCTAACCCTAGCCCTAAACTTAACCCTAACGCCAACCCTACACATTACCCTAACCCGTACCCTAATCCTAACCCATACACTAACACTACATGTGCCCTAACAGGTACCCTGACCGTAACAGTTTTCCGTACACTCACCCGTACCCTAAACCATACCGTTTGCTATCCTTAACCCTAGAACTAAACGAAACCTAACCCCATCCCTAAAACTTACCCTAACGCGTACCCAATCCTAACCAGTACACTAACACTAATCCGTGCCTTAACACTTACCCTGACCCTAACACTTTTCCATACCCACACCTGAACCCTAAACCTTACCATTCACTAACCCTAACCCTACGTCTAAACCTAACCCTAAACCCAACCCCAACCCTACACCTAACCCTAACATGTACCCTAATCCTAAACCTTAAACTAACACTAACCTGTGCCCTAACACGAACCGTGACCCTAACGCATTTCCATACGCTCCACTGTACTCTAATGTTACCTATTCGCTAACCCTCACACTAGCCCTAAACCTAAACCTAACCCCAACCCTAAACCTTACCCTAACCCATACCCTAATCATAACCCATACACTAACACTAACTCGTGCCCTAACACCTACCCTAACCCTACACCTACCTCTTAACCTAACACTAACGCTAACACTAACCCTAAACTTTACCATTTGTTAACCATAACCCTAGCCCCAAACCTAAACCTAACTACAACCCTACTCCTTACCCTAACACGTACACTAATCTTAACCCCTACACTAACACTAACTCAATACCGCACACGTACTTTGACAATAAGAGATTTCCGTATGCGCAGCTGTAACCTAAACCTTAACCGTTCACTAAACTTAACCCTACCCCTAACACTAACCATAACGCCAACCCTACCAATTACCCTAACCCGTACCCTAATTCTAACCTGTAAACCCACACTAACCCCATCCCTAACACGTACCTTGACCCTAACACTTTTCCGTAACCTCACCTGTACCCTACACCTTACTGTTCGCTAACCCTAACCCTAGCCCTAAACCTAGACCAAACCCCAACCGTACACCTTACCCTAACCCGTATGCTAATCCTAAGCCATACACTGACACTGACACGTGTCCTAACACACACACTAACCCTAACACTTTTCTGTACCATCACCTGTACCCTAAACCTGACATTTCGCTAACCCTAACCCTAGTCATAAAGCTAACCCTAACCCCAACCGTAAACCTTACCCAAACCGTACCCTAATCCTAACCAGTCTACTAATACTAAGCCATGTCCTGACACGTTCCCTGAGCCTAACACTTTTCCATACCCTCACCTGTACCCTAAACCTTACCCATTCGCTAACCCTAACCCTAGCCCTAGCCCTAGCCCTAACCTTAATCCCAACCCTACCCGTTACCCTAAACCGTACCCTAATCCTAACCCATACACTAACATTAACCCATGCCCTAACACGTACCCTGACCCTAACACTTTTCCGTATCCTCTCCTGTACCCTAAATCTTACCATTCGCTAACCCTAACGCTAGCCCTAAACATAACTCTAACACCAACCTCACAGTATACCCTAACCCGTACACTAAACTTAACCCGTACAAAAAAACTAACCCATGCCCTCACATGTACTTTGACAGTAACACGTTTCCGTACGCTCCCGTGTACCGTAAACCTTACCCATTCGCTAACCCTAACCCTAGCCCTAACCCTAACCATAACACCAGCCCTACACATTTACCTAACCTGTACCCTAATCCTTACCCGTACACTAACATTAATCCATGCCCTAAGACGTACCCTGACCCTAATACTTTTCCATACCCAGTGCTGTACCCTAAATCTTACCATTCGCTAACCCTAACCCTATGTCTAAACCTAACCCTAACCCCAACCCTACACCTAACCCTAGCACGTACCCTAATCCGAATCCGTACACTAACACTAACCTGTGCCCTAACATGAACCCTGACCCTAACTCGTTTCCATAAGCTCACCTGTACCCTAAATGTTACCTATTCGCTAACCCTAACCCCAACCCTACACCTAAACATAACCCCTACCCTACACCTTTCCCTAACCTATACCCTAATCCTAACCCGTACACTAACAATAACCTGTGACCTAACACGTACCCTGAACCTAACACTTTTCCGTATCCTCTCCATTACCCTAAATCTTACCGTTCGCTAAACATAGCCCTTTCCCTAAACATAACGCTAACACCAACCTTAAACCATACCCTAACCCATACACTAATCTTACCCCGTACACCAAAATTAAGAAATGCCCTCACATGTACTTTGACACTAACACGTTTCCGTATCCTCCTGTGTACCGTAAACCTTACCTGTTCGCTAACACTAACCCTAGGTCTAAGCCTAACACTATCCACAACCCTACACAAAATCCTAACCCGTACCCTAATCCTAATCCGTACAATAACACTAACCTGTGCCCTAACACCAAGCCTGACCCTAACTCTTTTCCATATGCTTACCTGCACCCTGAATATTACCTATTCGCTAACCCTAACCCTAACCGTAAACCTAACCCTAACCCCAATCCTGCACCTTACCCTAATCCGTACTGTAATCCTAACCCGTACCCTAATACTAATCCGTGCCCTGACACATACATGGACCATAAAACTTTTCTGTAACCTCACCTGTACCCTAAACCATACATTTCGCCAACACTAACCCTAGCCCTAAAGCTAAATCTAACTCCAACCCTACACCTTACCCTAACACGTACACTAATCTTAACCCGTACACTAACACTGACCCATTGCCGCAAATGTATTTTGACCCTAAAACATTTCCGTACCCTCCCCTGTAACCTAAACCTTACCCGGTCGCTAACCCTAAACCTAGCTCTAAATCAAACCCTAACGCCAGCACTACATCTTACCCTAACCCATACCCTAATCCTAAACCATACACTAACACAAACCAGTGCCCTGAAACGTACCCCGACCCTAACACTTTTCCATGCCCTCACCTGCACGCTAAACCTAATCGTTAGGTAACCCTAACTGTAGACTTAAACGTAACCCTAACACCAACCCTCCACCCTATTCTAACCCGTGACCTATATTTAACCCCTACACTAACACTAACCCATGCCCTCACACGTACTTTGACACTAAAATGTCTCCATACACTCACATGTACCATAAGCCTTAACCGTTCACTAAACCTATCCCTAACCCTAACGCCAACCCTACCCATTACCCTAACCCATACCCTAATCCTAACCATGCATTAACACTAACAGGTTTCCTAACACATAACCTGACCCAAACGCTTTTCCGTACCCTCAAATGTACCCTAAAACTTATCCGTTCACTAACCCTAAGCCTAGCCCTAACCCTAACCCTAACCCTAACCCTAACCCTAACCCTAAAACTTACCCGTTAACTAACCGTAAGCCTAGCCCTAAACCTAAACCTAACCCCAACACCACACCTTATCCTAAACGGTACGCTAATCCTGACATGTACACTAACACTAACAAGTGTCCTAACACATACCCTGACTCTAAATGTTTTCCGTACCCTCACCTGTACCCTAAACCTTACTGCTTCACTAACCGTAAACCTAGCCCTAAACATAACGCTAACACCAACCCTACACCATACCCTAACCCGTACACTAATCTTGACCCGTACACCAAAATTATGCAATGCCATCACAGGTACTTTGACACTAACACGTTTCCGTACACTCCTGTACCATAAAACTTACCTGTTCGCTAACTCTAACCCTAGCCCTAAACTTAACCCTAACGCCAACCCTACACATTACCCTAACCCGTACCCTAATCCTAACCCATACACTAACACTACATGTGCCCTAACAGGTACCCTGACCGTAACAGTTTTCCGTACACTCACCCGTACCCTAAACCATACCGTTTGCTATCCTTAACCCTAGACCTAAACGTAAACCTAACCCCATCCCTAAAACTTACCCTAACGCGTACCCCATCCTAACCAGTACACTAACACTAATCCGTGCCTTAACACTTACCCTGACCCTAACACTTTTCCATACCCACACCTGAACCCTAAACCTTACCATTCACTAACCCTAACCCTAGGTCTAAACCTAACCCTAAACCCAACCCCAACCCTACACCTAACCCTAACATGTACCCTAATCCTAATCCTTAAACTAACACTAACCTGTGCCCTAACACGAACCGTGACCCTAATGCGTTTCCATACGCTCCCCTGTACTGTAATGTTACCTATTCGCTAACCCTCACACTAGCCCTCAACCTAAACCTAACCCCAACCCTAAACCTTACCCTAACCCATACCCTAATCATAACCCATACACTAACACTAACTCGTGCCCTAACACCTACCCTAACCCTACAGCTACCCCTAACCCTAACACTAACGCTAACACTAACCCTAAACTTTACCATTTGTTAACCATAACCCTAGCCCCAAACCTAAACCTAACTACAACCCTACTCCTTACCCTAACACGTACACTAATCTTAACCCCTACACTAACACTAACTCAATACCGCACACGTACTTTGACAATAAGACATTTCCGTATGCTCAGCTGTAACCTAAACCTTACCCGTTCACTAAACTTAACCCTACCCCTAACACTAACCATAACGCCAACCCTACCAATTACCCTAACCCGTACCCTAATCCTAACCTGTAAACCCACACTAACCCCAGCCCTAACATGTACCTTGACCCTAACACTTTTTCGTAACCTCACCTGTACCCTACACCTTACCGTTCGCTAACCCTAACCCTAGCCCTAAACCTAGACCAAACCCCAACCGTACACCTTACCCTAACCCGTATGCTAATCCTAAGCCATACACTGACACTGACACGTGTCCTAACACACACACTAACCCTAACACTTTTCTGTACCATCGCCTGTACCCTAAACCTGACATTTCGCTAACCCTAACCCTAGCCATAAAGCTAACCCTAACCCCAACCGTAAACCTTACCCAAACCGTACCCTAATCCTAACCAGTATACTAATACTAAGCCATGTCCTGACACGTTCCCTGAGCCTAACAGTTTTCCATACCCTCACCTGTACCCTAAACCTTACCCATTCGCTAACCCTAACCCTATCCCTAGCCCTAGCCCTAACCTTAATCCCAACCCTACCCGTTACCCTAAACCGTACCCTAATCCTAACCCATACACTAACATTAACCCATGCCCTAACACGTACCCTGACCCTAACACTTTTCCGTATCCTCTCCTGTACCCTAAATCTTACCATTCGCTAACCCTAACCCTAGCCCTAAACATAACTCTAACACCAACCTCACAGTATACCCTAACCCGTACACTAAACTTAACCCGTACAAAAAAACTAACCCATGCCCTCACATGTACTTTGACAGTAACACGTTTCCGTACGCTCCCGTGTACCGTAAACCTTACCCATTCACTAACCCTAACCCTAGCCCTAACCCTAACCATAACACCAACCCTACCCATTTACCTAACCTGTACCCTAATCCTTACCCGTACACTAACATTAATCCATGCCCTAAGACGTACCCTGACCCTAATACTTTTCCATACCCACTGCTGTACCCTAAATCTTACCATTCGCTAACCCTAACCCTATGTCTAAACCTAACCCTAACCCCAACCCTACACCTAACCCTAGCACGTACCCTAATCCGAATCCGTACACTAACACTAACCTGTGCCCTAACATGAACCCTGACCCTAACTCGTTTCCATAAGCTCACCTGTACCCTAAATGTTACCTATTCGCTAACCCTAAACCCAACCCTACACCTAAACATAACCCCTACCCTACACCTTTCCCTAACCTATACCCTAATCCTAACCCATACACTAACAATAACCTGTGGCCTAACACGTACCCTGAACCTAACACTTTTCCGTATCCTCTCCATTACCCTAAATCTTACAGTTCGCTAAACATAGCCCTTTCCCTAAACATAACGCTAACACCAACCTTAAACCATACCCTAACCCATACACTAATCTTACCCCGTACACCAAAATTAAGAAATGCCCTCACATGTACTTTGACACTAACACGTTTCCGTATCCTCCTGTGTACCGTAAACCTTACCTGTTCGCTAACACTAACCCTAGGTCTAAGCCTAACACTATCCACAACCCTACACAAAATCCTAACCCGTACCCTAATCCTAATCCGTACAATAACACTAACCTGTGCCCTAACACCAAGCCTGACCCTAACTCGTTTCCATATGCTTACCTGCACCCTGAATATTACCTATTCGCTATCCCTAACCCTAACCCTAAACCTAACCCTAACCCCAATCCTGCACCTTACCCTAATCCGTACTGTAATCCTAACCCGTACCCTAATACTAATCCGTGCCCTGACACATACATGGACCATAACACTTTTCTGTAACCTCACCTGTACCCTAAACCTTACATTTCGCCAACACTAACCCTAGCCCTAAAGCTAAATCTAACTCCAACCCTACACCTTACCCTAACACGTACACTAATCTTAACCCGTACACTAACACTGACCCATTGCCGCAAATGTATTTTGACCCTAAAACATTTCCGTACCCTCCCCTGTAACCTAAACCTTACCCGGTCGCTAACCCTAAACCTAGCTCTAAATCAAACCCTAACGCCAACACTACATCTTACCCTAACACATACCCTAATCCTAAACCATACACTAACACAAACCAGTGCCCTGAAACGTACCCTGACCCTAACACTTTTCCATGCCCTCACCTGCACGCTAAACCTAATCGTTAGGTAACCCTAACTGTAGACTTAAACGTAACCCTAACACCAACCCTACACCCTCTTCTAACCCGTGACCTATATTTAACGCCTACACTAACACTAACCCATGCCCTCACACGTACTTTGACACTAAAATGTCTCCATACACTCACATGTACCATAAGCCTTAACCGTTCACTAAACCTATCCCTAACCCTAACGCCAACCCTACCCATTACCCTAACCCATACCCTAATCCTAACCATGCATTAACACTAACAGGTTTCCTAACACATAACCTGACCCAAACGCTTTTCCGTACCCTCAAATGTACCCTAAAACTTACCCGTTCACTAACCCTAAGCCTAGCCCTAACCCTAACCCTAACCCTAACCCTAACCCTAACCCTAAAACATACCCGTTAACTAACCATAAGCCTAGCCCTAAACCTAAACCTAACCCCAACACCACACCTTATCCTAAACGGTACGCTAATCCTGACATGTACACTAACACTAACAAGTGTCCTAACACATACCCTGACTCTAAATGTTTTCCGTACCCTCACCTGTACCCTAAACCTTACTGCTTCACTAACCGTAAACCTAGCCCTAAACATAACGCTAACACCAACCCTACACCATACCCTAACCCGTACACTAATCTTGACCCGTACACCAAAATTATGCAATGCCATCACAGGTACTTTGACACTAACACGTTTCCGTACACTCATGTACCATAAAACTTACCTGTTCGCTAACTCTAAACCTAGCCCTAAACTTAACCCTAACGCCAACCCTACACATTACCCTAACCCGTACCCTAATCCTAACCCATACACTAACACTACATGTGCCCTAACAGGTACCCTGACCGTAACAGTTTTCCGTACACTCACCCGTACCCTAAACCATACCGTTTGCTATCCTTAACCCTAGACCTAAACGTAAACCTAACCCCATCCCTAAAACTTACCCTAACGCGTACCCAATCCTAACCAGTACACTAACACTAATCCGTGCCTTAACACTTACCCTGACCCTAACACTTTTGCATACCCACACCTGAACCCTAAACCTTACCATTCACTAACCCTAACCCTAGGTCTAAACCTAACCCTAAACCCAACCCCAACCCTACACCTAACCCTAACATGTACCCTAATCCTAATCCTTAAACTAACACTAACCTGTGCCCTAACACGAACCGTGACCCTAACGCGTTTCCATACGCTCCCCTGTACTGTAATATTACCTATTCGCTAACCCTCACACTAGCCCTCAACCTAAACCTAACCCCAACCCTAAACCTTACCCTAACCCATACCCTAATCATAACCCATACACTAACACTAACTCGTGCCCTAACACCTACCCTAACCCTACAGCTACCCCTAACCCTAACACTAACGCTAACACTAACCCTAAACTTTACCATTTGTTAACCATAACCCTAGCCCCAAACCTAAACCTAACTACAACCCTACTCCTTACCCTAACACGTACACTAATCTTAACCCCTACACTAACACTAACTCAATACCGCACACGTACTTTGACAATAAGACATTTCCGTATGCTCAGCTGTAACCTAAACCTTACCCGTTCACTAAACTTAACCCTACCCCTAACACTAACCATAACGCCAACCCTACCAATTACCCTAACCCGTACCCTAATCCTAACCTGTAAACCCACACTAACCCCAGCCCTAACATGTACCTTGACCCTAACACTTTTTCGTAACCTCACCTGTACCCTACACCTTACCGTTCGCTAACCCTAACCCTAGCCCTAAACCTAGACCAAACCCCAACCGTACACCTTACCCTAACCCGTATGCTAATCCTAAGCCATACACTGACACTGACACGTGTCCTAACACACACACTAACCCTAACACTTTTCTGTACCATCGCCTGTACCCTAAACCTGACATTTCGCTAACCCTAACCCTAGCCATAAAGCTAACCCTAACCCCAACCGTAAACCTTACCCAAACCGTACCCTAATCCTAACCAGTATACTAATACTAAGCCATGTCCTGACACATACCCTGAGGCTAACACTTTTCCATACCCTCACCTGTACCCTAAACCTTACCCATTCGCTAACCCTAACCCTATCCCTAGCCCTAGCCCTAACCTTAATCCCAACCCTACCCGTTACCCTAAACCGTACCCTAATCCTAACCCATACACTAACATTAACCCATGCCCTAACACGTACCCTGACCCTAACACTTTTCCGTATCCTCTCCTGTACCCTAAATCTTACCATTCGCTAACCCTAACCCTAGCCCTAAACATAACTCTAACACCAACCTCACAGTATACCCTAACCCGTACACTAAACTTAACCCGTACAAAAAAACTAACCCATGCCCTCACATGTACTTTGACAGTAACACGTTTCCGTACGCTCCCGTGTACCGTAAACCTTACCCATTCACTAACCCTAACCCTAGCCCTAACCCTAACCATAACACCAACCCTACCCATTTACCTAACCTGTACCCTAATCCTTACCCGTACACTAACATTAATCCATGCCCTAAGACGTACCCTGACCCTAATACTTTTCCATACCCACTGCTGTACCCTAAATCTTACCATTCGCTAACCCTAACCCTATGTCTAAACCTAACCCTAACCCCAACCCTACACCTAACCCTAGCACGTACCCTAATCCGAATCCGTACACTAACACTAACCTGTGCCCTAACATGAACCCTGACCCTAACTCGTTTCCATAAGCTCACCTGTACCCTAAATGTTACCTATTCGCTAACCCTAAACCCAACCCTACACCTAAACATAACCCCTACCCTACACCTTTCCCTAACCTATACCCTAATCCTAACCCATACACTAACAATAACCTGTGGCCTAACACGTACCCTGAACCTAACACTTTTCCGTATCCTCTCCATTACCCTAAATCTTACCGTTCGCTAAACATAGCCCTTTCCCTAAACATAACGCTAACACCAACCTTAAACCATACCCTAACCCATACACTAATCTTACCCCGTACACCAAAATTAAGAAATGCCCTCACATGTACTTTGACACTAACACGTTTCCGTATCCTCCTGTGTACCGTAAACCTTACCTGTTCGCTAACACTAACCCTAGGTCTAAGCCTAACACTATCCACAACCCTACACAAAATCCTAACCCGTACCCTAATCCTAATCCGTACAATAACACTAACCTGTGCCCTAACACCAAGCCTGACCCTAACTCGTTTCCATATGCTTACCTGCACCCTGAATATTACCTATTCGCTATCCCTAACCCTAACCCTAAACCTAACCCTAACCCCAATCCTGCACCTTACCCTAATCCGTACTGTAATCCTAACCCGTACCCTAATACTAATCCGTGCCCTGACACATACATGGACCATAACACTTTTCTGTAACCTCACGTGTACCCTAAACCTTACATTTCGCCAACACTAACCCTAGCCCTAAAGCTAAATCTAACTCCAACCCTACACCTTACCCTAACACGTACACTAATCTTAACCCGTACACTAACACTGACCCATTGCCGCAAATGTATTTTGACCCTAAAACATTTCCGTACCCTCCCCTGTAACCTAAACCTTACCCGGTCGCTAACCCTAAACCTAGCTCTAAATCAAACCCTAACGCCAACACTACATCTTACCCTAACCCATACCCTAATCCTAAACCATACACTAACACGAACCAGTGCCCTGAAACGTACCCTGACCCTAACACTTTTCCATGCCCTCACCTGCACGCTAAACCTAATCGTTAGGTAACCCTAACTGTAGACTTAAACGTAACCCTAACACCAACCCTACACCCTCTTCTAACCCGTGACCTATATTTAACCCCTACACTAACACTAACCCATGCCCTCACACGTACTTTGACACTAAAATGTCTCCATACACTCACATGTACCATAAGCCTTAACCGTTCACTAAACCTATCCCTAACCCTAACGCCAACCCTACCCATTACCCTAACCCATACCCTAATCCTAACCATGCATTAACACTAACAGGTTTCCTAACACATAACCTGACCCAAACGCTTTTCCGTACCCTCAAATGTACCCTAAAACTTACCCGTTCACTAACCCTAAGCCTAGCCCTAACCGTAACCCTAACCCTAAAACTTACCCGTTAACTAACCGTAAGCCTAGCCCTAAACCTAAACCTAACCCCAACACCACACCTTACCCTAAACGGTACGCTAATCCTGACACGTACACTAACACTAACAGGTGTCCTAACACATACCCTGACTCTAAATGTTTTCGTACCCTCACCTGTACCCTAAACCTTACTGCTTCACTAACCGTAAACCTAGCCCTAAACATAACGCTAACACCAACCCTACACCATACCCTAACCCGTACACTAATCTTGACCCGTACACCAAAATTATGCAATGCCATCACAGGTACTTTGACACTAACACGTTTCCGTACACTCATGTACCATAAAACTTACCTGTTCGCTAACTCTAACCCTAGCCCTAAACTTAACCCTAACGCCAACCCTACACATTACCCTAACCCGTACCCTAATCCTAACCCATACACTAACACTACATGTGCCCTAACAGGTACCCTGACCGTAACAGTTTTCCATACACTCACCCGTACCCTAAACCATAACGTTTGCTATCCTTAACCCTAGACCTAAACGTAAACCTAACCCCATCCCTAAAACTTACCCTAACGCGTACCCAATCCTAACCATTACACTAACACTAATCCGTGCCTTAACACTTACCCTGACCCTAACACTTTTCCATACCCACACCTGAACCCTAAACCTTACCATTCACTAAGCCTAACCCTAGGTCTAAACCTAACCCTAAACCCAACCCCAACCCTACACCTAACCCTAACATGTACCCTAATCCTAATCCTTAAACTAACACTAACCTGTGCCCTAACACGAACCGTGACCCTAACGCGTTTCCATACGCTCCCCTGTACTCTAATGTTACCTATTCGCTAACCCTCACACTAGCCCTAAACCTAAACCTAACCCCAACCCTAAACCTTACCCTAACCCATACCCTAATCATAACCCATACACTAACACTAACTCGTGCCCTAACACCTACCCTAACCCTACAGCTACCCCTAAACCTAACACTAACGGTAACACTAACCCTAAACTTTACCATTTGTTAACCATAACCCTAGCCCCAAACCTAAACCTAACTACAACCCTACTCCTTACCCTAACACGTACACTAATCTTAACCCCTACACTAACACTAACTCAATACCGAACAGGTACTTTGACAGTAAGACATTTCCGTATGCTCAGCTGTAACCTAAACCTTACCCATTCACTAAACTTAACCCTACCCCTAACACTAACCATAACGCCAACCCTACCAATTACCCTAACCCGTACCCTAATCCTAACCTGTAAACCCACACTAACCCCAGCCCTAACACGTACCTTGACCCTAACACTTTTTCGTAACCTCACCTGTACCCTACACCTTACCGTTCGCTAACCCTAACCCTAGCCCTAAACCTAGACCAAACCCCAACCGTACACCTTACCCTAACCCGTATGCTAATCCTAAGCCATACACTGACACTGACACGTGTCCTAACACACACACTAACCCTAACACTTTTCTGTACCATCACCTGTACCCTAAACCTGACATTTCGCTAACGCTAACCCTAGCCATAAAGCTAACCCTAACCCCAACCGTAAACCTTACCCAAACCGTACCCTAATCCTAACCAGTCTACTAATACTAAGCCATGTCCTGACACGTTCCCTGAGCCTAACACTTTTCCATACCCTCACCTGTACCCTAAACCTTACCCATTCGCTAACCCTAACCCTAGCCCTAGCCCTAGCCCTAACCTTAATCCCAACCCTACCCATTACCCTAAACCGTACCCTAATCCTAACCCATACAGTAACATTAACCCATGCCCTAACACGTACCCTGACCCTAACACTTTTCCGTATCCTCTCCTGTACCCTAAATCTTACCATTTGCTAACCCTAACCCTAGCCCTAAACATAACTCTAACACCAACCTCACAGTATACCCTAACCCGTACACTAAACTTAACCCGTACAAAAAAACTAACCCATGCCCTCACATGTACTTTGACAGTAACACGTTTCCGTACGCTCCCGTGTACCGTAAACCTTACCCATTCGCTAACCCTAACCCTAGCCCTAACCCTAACCATAACACCAACCCTACCCATTTACCTAACCTGTACCCTAATCCTTACCCGTACACTAACATTAATCCATGCCCTAAGACGTACCCTGACCCTAATACTTTTCCATACCCACTGCTGTACCCTAAATCTTACCATTCGCTAACCCTAACCCTATGTCTAAACCTAACCCTAACCCCAACCCTACACCTAACCCTAGCACGTACCCTAATCCGAATCCGTACACTAACACTAACCTGTGCCCTAACATGAACCCTGACCCTAACTCGTTTCCATAAGCTCACCTGTACCCTAAATGTTACCTATTCGCTAACCCTAAACCCAACCCTACACCTAAACATAACCCCTACCCTACACCTTTCCCTAACCCATACCCTAATCATAACCCATACACTAACAATAACCTGTGGCCTAACACGTACCCTGAACCTAACACTTTTCCGTATCCTCTCCATTACCCTAAATCTTACCGTTCGCTAAACATAGCCCTTTCCCTAAACATAACGCTAACACCAACATTAAACCATACCCTAACCCATACACTAATCTTACCCTGTACACCAAAATTAAGAAATGCCCTCACATGTACTTTGACACTAACACGTTTCCGTATCCTCCTGTGTACCGTAAACCTTACCTGTTCACTAACACTAACCCTAGGTCTAAGCCTAACACTATCCACAACCCTACACAAAATCCTAACCCGTACCCTAATCCTAATCCGTACAATAACACTAACCTGTGCCCTAACATCAAGCCTGACCCTAACTCGTTTCCATATGCTTACCTGCACCCTGAATATTACCTATTCGCTAACCCTAACCCTAACCCTAAACCTAACCCTAACCCCAATCCTGCACCTTACCCTAATCCGTACTGTAATCCTAACCCGTACCCTAATACTAATCCGTGCCCTGACACATACATGGACCATAAAACTTTTCTGTAACCTCACCTGTACCCTAAACCTTACATTTCGCCAACACTAACCCTAGCCCTAAAGCTAAATCTAACTCCAACCCTACACCTTACCCTAACACGTACACTAATCTTAACCCGTACACTAACACTGACCCATTGCCGCAAATGTATTTTGACCCTAAAACATTTCCGTACCCTCCCCTGTAACCTAAACCTTACCCGGTCGCTAACCCTAACCCTAGCTCTAAATCTAACCCTAACGCCAACCCTACATCTTACCCTAACCCATACCCTAATCCTAAACCATACACTAACACAAACCAGTGCCCTGAAACGTACCCTGACCCTAACACTTTTCCATGCCCTCACCTGCACGCTAAACCTAATCGTTAGGTAACCCTAACTGTAGACTTAAACGTAACCCTAACACCAACCCTACACCCTATTCTAACCCGTGACCTATATTTAACCCCTACACTAACACTAACCCATGCCCTCACACGTACTTTGACACTAAAATGTCTCCATACACTCACATGTACCATAAGCCTTAACCGTTCACTAAACCTATCCCTAACCCTAACGCCAACCCTACCCATTACCCTAACCCATACCCTAATCCTAACCATGCATTAACACTAACAGGTTTCCTAACACATAACCTGACCCAAACGCTTTTCCGTACCCTCAAATGTACCCTAAAACTTACCCGTTCACTAACCCTAAGCCTAGCCCTAACCCTAACCCTAAACCTAACCCTAACCCTAACCCTAACCCTAACCCTAAAACTTACCCGTTAACTAACCGTAAGCCTAGCCCTAAACCTAAACCTAACCCCAACACCACACCTTACCCTAAACGGTACGCTAATCCTGACACGTACACTAACACTAACAGGTGTCCTAACACATACCCTGACTCTAAATGTTTTCGTACCCTCACCTGTACCCTAAACCTTACTGCTTCACTAACCGTAAACCTAGCCCTAAACATAACGCTAACACCAACCCTACACCATACCCTAACCCGTACACTAATCTTGACCCGTACACCAAAATTATGCAATGCCATCACAGGTACTTTGACACTAACACGTTTCCGTACACTCATGTACCATAAAACTTACCTGTTCGCTAACTCTAACCCTAGCCCTAAACTTAACCCTAACGCCAACCCTACACATTACCCTAACCCGTACCCTAATCCTAACCCATACACTAACACTACATGTGCCCTAACAGGTACCCTGACCGTAACAGTTTTCCGTACACTCACCCGTACCATAAACCATACCGTTTGCTATCCTTAACCCTAGAACTAAACGTAAACCTAACCCCATCCCTAAAACTTCCCCTAACGCGTACCCAGTCCTAACCAGTACACTAACACTAATCTGTGCCTTAACACTTACCCTGACCCTAACACTTTTCCATACCCACACCTGAACCCTAAACCTTACCATTCACTAACCCTAACCCTAGGTCTAAACCTAACCCTAAACCCAACCCCAACCCTACACCTAACCCTAACATGTACCCTAATCCTAATCCTTAAACTAACACTAACCTGTGCCCTAACACGAACCGTGACCCTAACGCGTTTCCATACACTCCCCTGTACTCTAATGTTACCTATTCGCTAACCCTCACACTAGCCCTAAACCTAAACCTAACCACAACCCTAAACCTTACCCTAACCCATACCCTAATCATAACCCATACACTAACACTAACTCGTGCCCTAACACCTACCCTAACCCTACAGCTACCCCTAACCCTAACACTAACGCTAACACTAACCCTAAACTTTACCATTTGTTAACCATAACCCTAGCCCCAAACCTAAACCTAACTACAACCCTACTCCTTACCCTAACACGTACACTAATCTTAACCCCTACACTAACACTAACTCAATACCGCACACGTACTTTGACAATAAGACATTTCCGTATGCTCAGCTGTAACCTAAACCTTACCCGTTCACTAAACTTAACCCTACCCCTAACACTAACCATAACGCCAACCCTACCAATTACCCTAACCCGTACCCTAATCCTAACCTTTAAACCCACACTAACCCCAGCCCTAACACGTACCCTGACCCTAACACTTTTCCGTAACCTCACCTGTACCCTACACCTTACCGTTCGCTAACCCTAACCCTAGCCCTAAACCTAGACCAAACCCCAACCGTACACCTTACCCTAACCCGTATGCTAATCCTAAGCCATACACTGACACTGACACGTGTCCTAACACACACACTAACCCTAACACTTTTCTGTACCATCACCTGTACCCTAAACCTGACATTTCGCTAACCCTAACCCTAGCCATAAAGCTAACCCTAACCCCAACCGTAAACCTTACCCAAACCGTACCCTAATCCTAACCAGTATACTAATACTAAGCCATGTCCTGACACGTTCCCTGAGCCTAACACTTTTCCATACCCTCACCTGTACCCTAAACCTTACCCATTCGCTAACCCTAACCCTAGCCCTAGCCCTAGCCCTAACCTTAATCCCAACCCTACCCGTTACCCTAAACCGTACCCTAATCCTAACCCATACACTAACATTAACCCATGCCCTAACACGTACCCTAACCCTAACACTTTTCCGTATCCTCTCCTATACCCTAAATCTTACCGTTCGCTAACCCTAACACTAGCCCTAAACATAACTCTAACACCAACCTCACAGTATACCCTAACCCGTACACTAAATTTAACCCGTACAAAAAACTAACCCATGCCCTCACATGTACTTTGACAGTAACACGTTTCCATACGCTCCCGTGTACCGTAAACCTTACCCATTCGCTAACCCTAACCCTACCCCTAACCCTAACCCTAACCCTAACCCTAACCCTAACCCTAAAACTTACCCGTTAACTAACCGTAAGCCTAGCCCTAAACCTAAACCTAACCCCAACACCACACCTTACCCTAAACGGTACGCTAATCCTGACACGTACACTAACACTAACAGGTGTCCTAACACATACCCTGACTCTAAATGTTTTCGTACCCTCACCTGTACCCTAAACCTTACTGCTTCACTAACCGTAAACCTAGCCCTAAACATAACGCTAACACCAACCCTACACCATACCCTAACCCGTACACTAATCTTGACCCGTACACCAAAATTATGCAATGCCATCACAGGTACTTTGACACTAACACGTTTCCGTACACTCATGTACCATAAAACTTACCTGTTCGCTAACTCTAACCCTAGCCCTAAACTTAAACCTAACGCCAACCCTACACATTACCCTAACCCGTACCCTAATCCTAACCCATACACTAACACTACATGTGCCCTAACAGGTACCCTGACCGTAACAGTTTTCCGTACACTCACCCGTACCCTAAACCATACCGTTTGCTATCCTTAACCCTAGAACTAAACGTAAACCTAACCCCATCCCTAAAACTTCCCCTAACGCGTACCCAGTCCTAACCAGTACACTAACACTAATCTGTGCCTTAACACTTACCCTGACCCTAACACTTTTCCATACCCACACCTGAACCCTAAACCTTACCATTCACTAACCCTAACCCTAGGTCTAAACCTAACCCTAAACCCAACCCCAACCCTACACCTAACCCTAACATGTACCCTAATCCTAATCCTTAAACTAACACTAACCTGTGCCCTAACACGAACCGTGACCCTAACGCGTTTCCATACGCTCCCCTGTACTCTAATGTTACCTATTCGCTAACCCTCACACTAGCCCTAAACCTAAACCTAACCCCAACCCTAAACCTTACCCTAACCCATACCCTAATCATAACCCATACACTAACACTAACTCGTGCCCTAACACCTACCCTAACCCTACACCTACACCTAAACCTAACACTAATGCTAACACTAACCCTAAACTTTACCATTTGTTAACCATAACCCTAGCCCCAAACCTAAACCTAACTACAACCCTACTCCTTACCCTAACACGTACACTAATCTTAACCCCTACACTAACACTAACTCAATACCGCACACGTACTTTGACAATAAGACATTTCCGTATGCTCAGCTGTAACCTAAACCTTACCCGTTCACTAAACTTAACCCTACCCCTAACACTAACCATAACGCCAACCCTACCAATTACCCTAACCCGTACCCTAATCCTAACCTGTAAACCCACACTAACCCCAGCCCTAACACGTACCCTGACCCTAACACTTTTCCGTAACCTCACCTGTACCCTACACCTTACCGTTCGCTAACCCTAACCCTAGCCCTAAACCTAGACCAAACCCCAACCGTACACCTTACCCTAACCCGTATGCTAATCCTAAGCCATACACTGACACTGACACGTGTCCTAACACACACACTAACCCTAACACATTTCTGTACCATCACCTGTACCCTAAACCTGACATTTCGCTAACCCTAACCCTAGCCATAAAGCTAACCCTAACCCCAACCGTAAACCTTACCCAAACCGTACCCTAATCCTAACCAGTATACTAATACTAAGCCATGTCCTGACACGTTCCCTGAGCCTAACACTTTTCCATACCCTCACCTGTACCCTAAACCTTACCCATTCGCTAACCCTAACCCTAGCCCTAGCCCTAGCCCTAACCTTAATCCAAACCCTACCCGTTACCCTAAACCGTACCCTAATCCTAACCCATACACTAACATTAACCCATGCCCTAACACGTACCCTGACACTAACACTTTTCCGTATCCTCTCCTATACCATAAATCTTACCGTTCGCTAACCCTAACCCTAGCCCTAAACATAACTCTAACACCAACCTCACAGTATACCCTAACCCGTACACTAAATTTAACCCGTATAAAAAACTAACCCATGCCCTCACATGTACTTTGACAGTAACACGTTTCCGTACGCTCCCGTGTACCGTAAACCTTACCCATTCGCTAACCCTAACCCTAGCCCTAACCCTAACCATAATACCAGCCCTACCCATTTACCTAACCTGTACCCTAATCCTTACCCGTACACTAACATTAATACATGCCCTACGACGTACCCTGACCCTAATACTTTTCCATACCCACTGCTGTACCCTCAATCTTACCATTCGCTAACCCTAACCCTATGTCTAAACCTAACGCTAACCCCAACCCTACACCTAACCCTAGCACGTACCCTAATCCGAATCCGTACACTAACACTAACCTGTGCCCTAACATGAACCCTGACCCTAACTCGTTTCCATAAGCTCACCTGTACCCTAAATGTTACCTGTTCGCTAACCCTAACCACAACCCTACACCTAAACATAACCCCTACCCTACACCTTTCCCTAACCTATACCCTAATCCTAACCCGTACACTAACAATAACCTGTGGCCTAACACGTACCCTGAACCTAACACTTTTCCGTATCCTCTCCATTACCCTAAATCTTACCGTTCGCTAAACATAGCCCTTTCCCTAAACATAACGCTAACACCAACCTTAAACCATACCCTAACCCATACACTAATCTTACCCCGTACACCAAAATTAAGAAATGCCCTCACATGTACTTTGACACTAACACGTTTCCGTATCCTCCTGTGTACCGTAAACCTTACCTGTTCGCTAACACTAACCCTAGGTCTAAGCCTAACACTATCCACAACCCTACACAAAATCCTAACCCGTACCCTAATCCTAATCCGTACAATAACACTAACCTGTGCCCTAACACCAAGCCTGACCCTAACTCGTTTCCATATGCTTACCTGTACCCTGAATATTACCTATTCGCTAACCCTAACCCTAACCCTAAACCTAACCCTAACCCCAATCCTGCACCTTACCCTAATCCGTACTGTAATCCTAAACCGTACCCTAATACTAATCCGTGCCCTGACACATACATGGACCATAACACTTTTCTGTAACCTCACCTGTACCCTAAACCTTACATTTCGCCAACACTAACCCTAGCCCTAAAGCTAAATCTAACTCCAACCCTACACCTTACCCTAACACGTACACTAATCTTAACCCGTACACTAACACTGACCCATTGCCGCAAATGTATTTTGACCCTAAAACATTTCCGTACCCTCCCCTGTAACCTAAACCTTACCCGGTCGCTAACCCTAAACCTAGCTCTAAATCTAACCCTAACGCCAACCCTCCAGCTTACCCTAACCCATACCCTAATCCTAAACCATACACTAACACAAACAAGTGCCCTGAAACGTACCCTGACCCTAACACTTTTCCATGCCCTCACCTGCACGCTAAACCTAATCGTTAGGTAACCCTAACTGTAGACTTAAACGTAACCCTAACACCAACCCTACACCCTATTCTAACCCGTGACCTATATTTAACCCCTACACTAACACTAACCCATGCCCTCACACGTACTTTGACACTAAAATGTCTCCATACACTCACATGTACCATAAGCCTTAACCGTTCACTAAACCTATCCCTAACCCTAACGCCAACCCTAACCATTACCCTAACCCATACCCTAATCCTAACCATGCATTAACACTAACAGGTTTCCTAACACATAACCTGACCCAAACGCTTTTCCGTACCCTCAACTGTACCCTAAAACTTACCCGTTCACTAACCCTAAGCCTAGCCCTAACCCTAACCCTAACCCTAACCCTAACCCTAACCCTAACCCTAACCCTAAAACTTACCCGTTAACTAACCATAAGCCTAGCCCTAAACCTAAACCTAACCCCAACACCACACCTTACCCTAAACGGTACGCTAATCCTGACATGTACACTAATACTAACAAGTGTCCTAACACATACCCTGACTCTAAATGTTTTCCGTACCCTCACCTGTACCCTAAACCTTACTGCTTCACTAACCGTAAACCTAGCCCTAAACATAACGCTAACACCAACCCTACACCATACCCTAACCCGTACACTAATCTTGACCCGTACACCAAAATTATGCAATGCCATCACAGGTACTTTGACACTAACACGTTTCCGTACACTCATGAACCATAAAACTTAGCTGTTCGATAACTCTAACCCTAGCCCTAAACTTAAACCTAACGCCAACCCTACACATTACCCTAACCCGTACCCTAATCCTAACCCATACACTAACACTACATGTGCCCTAACAGGTACCCTGACCATAACAGTTTTCCATACACTCACCCGTACCCTAAACCATACCGTTTGCTATCCTTAACCCTAGAACTAAACGTAAACCTAACCCCATCCCTAAAACTTACCCTAACGCGTATCCAATCCTAACCAGTACACTAACACTAATCCGTGCCTTAACACTTACCCTGACCCTAACACTTTTCCTTACCCACACCTGAACCCTAAACCTTACCATTCACTAAACCTAACCCTAGGTCTAAACCTAACCCTAAACCCAACCCCAACCCTACACCTAGCCCTAACATGTACCCTAATCCTAATCCTTAAACTAACACTAACCTGTGCCCTAACACGAACCGTGACCCTAACGCGTTTCCATACGCTCCCCTGTACTCTAATGTTACCTATTCGCTAACCCTCACACTAGCCCTAAACCTAAACCTAACCCCAACCCTAAACCATACCCTAACCCATACCCTAATCATAACCCATACACTAACACTAACTCGTGCCCTAACACCTACCCTAACCCTACAGCTACCCCTAAACCTAAAACTAACGCTAACACTAACCCTAAACTTTACCATTTGTTAACCATAACCCTAGCCCCAAACCTAAACTTAACTACAACCCTACTCCTTACCCTAACACGTACACTAATCTTAACCCCTACAGTAACACTAACTCAATACAGAACAGGTACTTTGACAATAAGACATTTCCGTATGCTCAGCTGTAACCTAAACCTTACCCATTCACTAAACTTAACCCTACCCCTAACACTAACCATAACGCCAACCCTACCAATTACCCTAACCCGTACCCTAATCCTAACCTGTAAACCCACACTAACCCCAGCCCTAACACGTACCTTGACCCTAACACTTTTTCGTAACCTCACCTGTACCCTACACCTTACCGTTCGCTAACCCTAACCCTAGCCCTAAACCTAGACCAAACCCCAACCGTACACCTTACCCTAACCCGTATGCTAATCCTAAGCCATACACTGACACTGACACGTGTCCTAACACACACACTAACCCTAACACTTTTCTGTACCATCACCTGTACCCTAAACCTGACATTTCGCTAACGCTAACCCTAGCCATAAAGCTAACCCTAACCCCAACCGTAAACCTTACCCAAACCGTACCCTAATCCTAACCAGTCTACTAATACTAAGCCATGTCCTGACACGTTCCCTGAGCCTAACAGTTTTCCATACCCTCACCTGTACCCTAAACCTTACCCATTCGCTAACCCTAACCCTAGCCCTAGCCCTAGCCCTAACCTTAATCCCAACCCTAACCGTTACCCTAAACCGTACCCTAATCCTAACCCATACACTAACATTAACCCATGCCCTAACACGTACCCTGACCCTAACACTTTTCCGTATCCTCTCCTATACCCTAAATCTTACCATTCGCTAACCCTAACCCTAGCCCTAAACATAACTCTAACACCAACCTCACAGTATACCCTAACCCGTACACTAAACTTAACCCGTACAAAAAAACTAACCCATGCCCTCACATGTACTTTGACAGTAACACGTTTCCGTACGCTCCCGTGTACCGTAAACCTTACCCATTCGCTAACCCTAACCCTAGCCCTAACCCTAACCATAACACCAACCCTACCCATTTACCTAACCTGTACCCTAATCCTTACCCGTACACTAACATTAATCCATGCCCTAAGACGTACCCTGACCCTAATACTTTTCCATACCCACTGCTGTACCCTAAATCTTACCATTCGCTAACCCTAACCCTATGTCTAAACCTAACCCTAACACCAACCCTACACCTAACCCTAGCACGTACCCTAATCCGAATCCGTACACTAACGCTAACCTGTGCCCTAACATGAACCCTGACCCTAACTCGTTTCCATAAGCTCACCTGTACCCTAAATGTTACCTATTCGCTAACCCTAACCCCAACCCTACACCTAAACATAACCCCTACCCTACACCTTTCCCTAACCTATACCCTAATCCTAACCCGTACACTAACAATAAACTGTGGCCTAACACGTACCCTGAACCTAACACTTTTCCGTATCCTCTCCATTACCCTAAATCTTACCGTTCGCTAAACATAGCCCTTTCCCTAAACATAACGCTAACACCAACATTAAACCATACCCTAACCCATACACTAATCTTACCCCGTACACCAAAATTAAGAAATGCCCTCACATGTACTTTGACACTAACACGTTTCCGTATCCTCCTGTGTACCGTAAACCTTACCTGTTCGCTAACACTAACCCAAGGTCTAAGCCTAACACTATCCACAACCCTACACAAAATCCTAACCCGTACCCTAATCCTAATCCGTACAATAACACTAACCTGTGCCCTAACATCAAGCCTGACCCTAACTCGTTTCCATATGCTTACCTGCACCCTGAATATTACCTATTCGCTAACCCTAACCCTAACCCTAAACCTAACCCTAACCCCAATCCTGCACCTTACCCTAATCCGTACTGTAATCCTAACCCGTACCCTAATACTAATCCGTGCCCTGACACATAAATGGACCATAAAACTTTTCTGTAACCTCACCTGTACCCTAAACCTTACATTTCGCAAACACTAACCCTAGCCCTAAAGCTAAATCTAACTCCAACCCTACCCCTTACCCTAACACGTACACTAATCTTAACCCGTACACTAACACTGACCCATTGCCGCAAATGTATTTTGACCCTAAAACATTTCCGTACCCTCCCCTGTAACCTAAACCTTACCCGGTCGCTAACCCTAACCCTAGCTCTAAATCTAACCCTAACGCCAACCCTACATCTTACCCTAACCCATACCCTAATCCTAAACCATACACTAACACAAACCAGTGCCCTGAAACGTACCCTGACCCTAACACTTTTCCATGCCCTCACCTGCACGCTAAACCTAATCGTTAGGTAACCCTAACTGTAGACTTAAACGTAACCCTAACACCAACCCTACACCCTATTCTAACCCGTGACCTATATTTAACCCCTACACAAACACTAACCCATGCCCTCACACGTACTTTGACACTAAAATGTCTCCATACACTCACATGTACCATAAGCTTTAACCGTTCACTAAACCTATCCCTAACCCTAACGCCAACCCTAACCATTACCCTAACCCATACCCTAATCCTAACCATGCATTAACACTAACAGGTTTCCTAACACATAACCTGACCCAAACGCTTTTCCGTACCCTCAACTGTACCCTAAAACTTACCCGTTCACTAACCCTAAGCCTAGCCCTAACCCTAACCCTAACCCTAACCCTAACCCTAACCCTAACCCTAACCCTAAAACTTACCCGTTAACTAACCGTAAGCCTAGCCCTAAACCTAAACCTAACCCCAACACCACACCTTACCCTAAACGGTACGCTAATCCTGACATGTACACTAATACTAACAAGTGTCCTAACACATACCCTGACTCTAAATGTTTTCCGTACCCTCACCTGTACCCTAAACCTTACTGCTTCACTAACCGTAAACCTAGCCCTAAACATAACGCTAACACCAACCCTACACCATACCCTAACCCGTACACTAATCTTGACCCGTACACCAAAATTATGCAATGCCATCACAGGTACTTTGACACTAACACGTTTCCGTACACTCATGTACCATAAAACTTACCTGTTCGATAACTCTAACCCTAGCCCTAAACTTAAACCTAACGCCAACCCTACACATTACCCTAACCCGTACCCTAATCCTAACCCATACACTAACACTACATGTGCCCTAACAGGTACCCTGACCATAACAGTTTTCCATACACTCACCCGTACCCTAAACCATACCGTTTGCTATCCTTAACCCTAGACCTAAACGTAAACCTAACCCCATCCCTAAAACTTACCCTAACGCGTACCCAATCCTAACCAGTACACTAAAACTAATCCGTGCCTTAACACTTACCCTGACCCTAACACTTTTCCATACCCACACCTGAACCCTAAACCTTACCATTCACTAAACCTAACCCTAGGTCTAAACCTAACCCTAAACCCAACCCCAACCCTACACCTAACCCTAACATGTACCCTAATCCTAATCCTTAAACTAACACTAACCTGTGCCCTAACACGAACCGTGACCCTAACGCGTTTCCATACGCTCCCCTGTACTCTAATGTTACCTATTCGCTAACCCTCACACTAGCCCTGAACCTAAACCTAACCCCAACCCTAAACCATACCCTAACCCATACCCTAATCATAACCCATACACTAACACTAACTCGTGCCCTAACACCTACCCTAACCCTACAGCTACCCCTAAACCTAAAACTAACGCTAACACTAACCCTAAACTTTACCATTTGTTAACCATAACCCTAGCCCCAAACCTAAACTTAACTACAACCCTACTCCTTACCCTAACACGTACACTAATCTTAACCCCTACACTAACACTAACTCAATACCGAACACGTACTTTGACAATAAGACATTTCCGTATGCTCAGCTGTAACCTAAACCTTACCCGTTCACTAAACTTAACCCTACCCCTAACACTAACCATAACGCCAACCCTACCAATTACCCTAACCCGTACCCTAATCCTAACCTGTAAACCCACACTAACCCCAGCCCTAACACGTACCTTGACCCTAACACTTTTTCGTAACCTCACCTGTACCCTACTCCTTACCGTTCGCTAACCCTAACCCTAGCCCTAAAACTAGACCAAACCCCAACCGTACACCTTACCCTAACCCGTATGCTAATCCTAAGCCATACACTGACACTGACACGTGTCCTAACACACACACTAACCCTAACACTTTTCTGTACCATCACCTGTACCGTAAACCTGACATTTCGCTAACCCTAACTCTAGCCATAAAGCTAACCCTAACCCCAACCGTAAACCTTACCCAAACCGTACCCTAATCCTAACCAGTCTACTAATACTAAGCCATGTCCTGACACGTTCCCTGAGCCTAACACTTTTCCATACCCTCACCTGTACCCTAAACCTTACCCATTCGCTAACCCTAACCCTAGCCCTAGCCCTAGCCCTAACCTTAATCCCAACCCTACCCGTTACCCTAAACCGTACCCTAATCCTAACCCATACACTAACATTAACCCATTCCCTAACACGTACCCTGACCCTAACACTTTTCCGTATCCTCTCCTGTACCCTAAATCTTACCATTCGCTAACCCTAACCCTAGCCCTAAACATAACTCTAACACCAACCTCACAGTATACCCTAACCCGTACACTAAACTTAACCCGTACAAAAAAACTAACCCATGCCCTCACATGTACTTTGACAGTAACACGTTTCCGTACGCTCCCGTGTACCGTAAACCTTACCCATTCGCTAACCCTAACCCTAGCCCTAACCCTAACCATAACACCAACCCTACCCATTTACCTAACCTGTACCCTAATCCTTACCCGTACACTAACATTAATCCATGCCCTAAGACGTACCCTGACCCTAATACTTTTCCATACCCACTGCTGTACCCTAAATCTTACCATTCGCTAACCCTAACCCTATGTCTAAACCTAACCCTAACCCCAACCCTACACCTAACCCTAGCACGTACCCTAATCCGAATCTGTACACTAACACTAACCTGTGCCCTAACATGAACCCTGACCCTAACTCGTTTCCATAAGCTCACCTGTACCCTAAATGTTACCTGTTCGCTAACCCTAACCCCAACCCTACACCTAAACATAACCCCTACCCTACACCTTTCCCTAACCTATACCCTAATCCTAACCCGTACACTAACAATAACCTGTGGCCTAACACGTACCCTGAACCTAACACTTTTCCGTATCCTCTCCATTACCCTAAATCTTACCGTTCGCTAAACATAGCCCTTTCCCTAAACATAACGCTAACACCAACCTTAAACCATACCCTAACCCATACACTAATCTTACCCCGTACACCAAAATTAAGAAATGCCCTCACATGTACTTTGACACTAACACGTTTCCGTATCCTCCTGTGTACCGTAAACCTTACCTGTTCGCTAACACTAACCCTAGGTCTAAGCCTAACACTATCCACAACCCTACACAAAATCCTAACCCGTACCCTAATCCTAATCCGTACAATAACACTAACCTGTGCCCTAACACCAAGCCTGACCCTAACTCGTTTCCATATGCTTACCTGCACCCTGAATATTACCTATTCGCTAACCCTAACCCTAACCCTAAACCTAACCCTAACCCCAATCCTGCACCTTACCCTAATCCGTACTGTAATCCTAACCCGTACCCTAATACTAATCCGTGCCCTGACACATACATGGACCATAACACTTTTCTGTAACCTCACCTGTACCCTAAACCTTACATTTCGCCAACACTAACCCTAGCCCTAAAGCTAAATCTAACTCCAACCCTACACCTTACCCTAACACGTACACTAATCTTAACCCGTACACTAACACTGACCCATTGCCGCAAATGTATTTTGACCCTAAAACATTTCCGTACCCTCCCCTGTAACCTAAACCTTACCCGGTCGCTAACCCTAAACCTAGCTCTAAATCTAACCCTAACGCCAACCCTCCAGCTTACCCTAACCCATACCCTAATCCTAAACCATACACTAACACAAACCAGTGCCCTGAAACGTACCCTGACCCTAACACTTTTCCATGCCCTCACCTGCACGCTAAACCTAATCGTTAGGTAACCCTAACTGTAGACTTAAACGTAACCCTAACACCAACCCTACACCCTATTCTAACCCGTGACCTATATTTAACCCCTACACTAACACTAACCCATGCCCTCACACGTACTTTGACACTAAAATGTCTCCATACACTCACATGTACCATAAGCCTTAACCGTTCACTAAACCTATCCCTAACCCTAACGCCAACCCTAACCATTACCCTAACCCATACCCTAATCCTAACCATGCATTAACACTAACAGGTTTCCTAACACATAACCTGACCCAAACGCTTTTCCGTACCCTCAACTGTACCCTAAAACTTACCCGTTCACTAACCCTAAGCCTAGCCCTAACCCTAACCCTAACCCTAACCCTAACCCTAACCCTAACCCTAACCCTAAAACTTACCCGTTAACTAACCGTAAGCCTAGCCCTAAACCTAAACCTAACCCCAACACCACACCTTACCCTAAACGGTACGCTAATCCTGACATGTACACTAATACTAACAAGTGTCCTAACACATACCCTGACTCTAAATGTTTTCCGTACCCTCACCTGTACCCTAAACCTTACTGCTTCACTAACCGTAAACCTAGCCCTAAACATAACGCTAACACCAACCCTACACCATACCCTAACCCGTACACTAATCTTGACCCGTACACCAAAATTATGCAATGCCATCTCAGGTACTTTGACACTAACACGTTTCCGTACACTCATGAACCATAAAACTTACCTGTTCGATAACTCTAACCCTAGCCCTAAACTTAAACCTAACGCCAACCCTACACATTACCCTAACCCGTACCCTAATCCTAACCCATACACTAACACTACATGTGCCCTAACAGGTACCCTGACCATAACAGTTTTCCATACACTCACCCGTACCCTAAACCATACCGTTTGCTATCCTTAACCCTAGACCTAAACGTAAACCTAACCCCATCCCTAAAACTTACCCTAACGCGTACCCAATCCTAACCAGTACACTAACACTAATCCGTGCCTTAACACTTACCCTGACCCTAACACTTTTCCATACCCACACCTGAACCCTAAACCTTACCATTCACTAAACCTAACCCTAGGTCTAAACCTAACCCTAAACCCAACCCCAACCCTACACCTAACCCTAACATGTACCCTAATCCTAATCCTTAAACTAACACTAACCTGTGCCCTAACACGAACCGTGACCCTAACGCGTTTCCATACGCTCCCCTGTACTCTAATGTTACCTATTCGCTAACCCTCACACTAGCCCTAAACCTAAACCTAACCCCAACCCTAAACCATACCCTAACCCATACCCTAATCATAACCCATACACTAACACTAACTCGTGCCCTAACACCTACCCTAACCCTACAGCTACCCCTAAACCTAAAACTAACGCTAACACTAACCCTAAACTTTACCATTTGTTAACCATAACCCTAGCCCCAAACCTAAACTTAACTACAACCCTACTCCTTACCCTAACACGTACACTAATCTTAACCCCTACAGTAACACTAACTCAATACCGAACAGGTACTTTGACAATAAGACATTTCCGTATGCTCAGCTGTAACCTAAACCTTACCCATTCACTAAACTTAACCCTACCCCTAACACTAACCATAACGCCAACCCTACCAATTACCCTAACCCGTACCCTAATCCTAACCTGTAAACCCACACTAACCCCAGCCCTAAAACGTACCTTGACCCTAACACTTTTTCGTAACCTCACCTGTACCCTACACCTTACCGTTCCCTAACCCTAACCCTAGCCCTAAACCTAGACCAAACCCCAACCGTACACCTTACCCTAACCCGTATGCTAATCCTAAGCCATACACTGACACTGACACATGTCCTAACACACACACTAACCCTAACACTTTTCTGTACCATCACCTGTACCCTAAACCTGACATTTCGCTAACGCTAACCCTAGCCATAAAGCTAACCCTAACCCCAACCGTAAACCTTACCCAAACCGTACCCTAATCCTAACCAGTCTACTAATACTAAGCCATGTCCTGACACGTTCCCTGAGCCTAACAGTTTTCCATACCCTCACCTGTACCCTAAACCTTACCCATTCGCTAACCCTAACCCTAGCCCTAGCCCTAGCCCTAACATTAATCCCAACCCTACCCGTTACCCTAAACCGTACCCTAATCCTAACCCATACACTAACATTAACCCATGCCCTAACACGTACCCTGACCCTAACACTTTTCCGTATCCTCTCCTGTACCCTAAATCTTACCATTCGCTAACCCTAACCCTAACCCTAAACATAACTCTAACACCAACCTCACAGTATACCCTAACCCGTACACTAAACTTAACCCGTACAAAAAAACTAACCCATGCCCTCACATGTACTTTGACAGTAACACGTTTCCGTACGCTCCCGTGTACCGTAAACCTTACCCATTCGCTAACCCTAACCCTAGCCCTAACCCTAACCATAACACCAACCCTACCCATTTACCTAACCTGTACCCTAATCCTTACCCGTACACTAACATTAATCCATGCCCTAAGACGTACCCTGACCCTAATACTTTTCCATACCCACTGCTGTACCCTAAATCTTACCATTCGCTAACCCTAACCCTATGTCTAAACCTAACCCTAACACCAACCCTACACCTAACCCTAGCACGTACCCTAATCCGAATCCGTACACTAACACTAACCTGTGCCCTAACATGAACCCTGACCCTAACTCGTTTCCATAAGCTCACCTGTACCCTAAATGTTACCTATTCGCTAACCCTAACCCCAACCCTACACCTAAACATAACCCCTACCCTACACCTTTCCCTAACCTATACCCTAATCCTAACCCGTACACTAACAATAACCTGTGGCCTAAAACGTACCCTGAACCTAACACTTTTCCGTATCCTCTCCATTACCCTAAATCTTACCGTTCGCTAAACATAGCCCTTTCCCTAAACATAACGCTAACACCAACATTAAACCATACCCTAACCCATACACTAATCTTACCCTGTACACCAAAATTAAGAAATGCCCTCACATGTACTTTGACACTAACACGTTTCCGTATCCTCCTGTGTACCGTAAACCTTACCTGTTCACTAACACTAACCCAAGGTCTAAGCCTAACACTATCCACAACCCTACACAAAATCCTAACCCGTACCCTAATCCTAATCCGTACAATAACACTAACCTGTGCCCTAACATCAAGCCTGACCCTAACTCGTTTCCATATGCTTACCTGCACCCTGAATATTACCTATTCGCTAACCCTAACCCTAACCCTAACCCTAACCCTAACCCCAATCCTGCACCTTACCCTAATCCGTACTGTAATCCTAACCCGTACCCTAATACTAATCCGTGCCCTGACACATAAATGGACCATAAAACTTTTCTGTAACCTCACCTGTACCCTAAACCTTACATTTCGCAAACACTAACCCTAGCCCTAAAGCTAAATCTAACTCCAACCCTACACCTTACCCTAACACGTACACTAATCTTAACCCGTACACTAACACTGACCCATTGCCGCAAATGTATTTTGACCCTAAAACATTTCCGTACCCTCCCCTGTAACCTAAACCTTACCCGGTCGCTAACCCTAACCCTAGCTCTAAATCTAACCCTAACGCCAACCCTACATCTTACCCTAACCCATACCCTAATCCTAAACCATACACTAACACAAACCAGTGCCCTGAAACGTACCCTGACCCTAACACTTTTCCATGCCCTCACCTGCACGCTAAACCTAATCGTTAGGTAACCCTAACTGTAGACTTAAACGTAACCCTAACACCAACCCTACACCCTATTCTAACCCGTGACCTATATTTAACCCCTACACAAACACTAACCCATGCCCTCACACGTACTTTGACACTAAAATGTCTCCATACACTCACATGTACCATAAGCCTTAACCGTTCACTAAACCTATCCCTAACCCTAACGCCAACCCTAACCATTACCCTAACCCATACCCTAATCCTAACCATGCATTAACACTAACAGGTTTCCTAACACATAACCTGACCCAAACGCTTTTCCGTACCCTCAACTGTACCCTAAAACTTACCCGTTCACTAACCCTAAGCCTAGCCCTAACCCTAACCCTAACCCTAACCCTAACCCTAACCCTAACCCTAACCCTAAAACTTACCCGTTAACTAACCGTAAGCCTAGCCCTAAACCTAAACCTAACCCCAACACCACACCTTACCCTAAACGGTACGCTAATCCTGACATGTACACTAATACTAACAAGTGTCCTAACACATACCCTGACTCTAAATGTTTTCCGTACCCTCACCTGTACCCTAAACCTTACTGCTTCACTAACCGTAAACCTAGCCCTAAACATAACGCTAACACCAACCCTACACCATACCCTAACCCGTACACTAATCTTGACCCGTACACCAAAATTATGCAATGCCATCACAGGTACTTTGACACTAACACGTTTCCGTACACTCATGTACCATAAAACTTACCTGTTCGATAACTCTAACCCTAGCCCTAAACTTAAACCTAACGCCAACCCTACACATTACCCTAACCCGTACCCTAATCCTAACCCATACACTAACACTACATGTGCCCTAACAGGTACCCTGACCATAACAGTTTTCCATACACTCACCCGTACCCTAAACCATACCGTTTGCTATCCTTAACCCTAGACCTAAACGTAAACCTAACCCCATCCCTAAAACTTACCCTAACGCGTACCCAATCCTAACCAGTACACTAACACTAATCCGTGCCTTAACACTTACCCTGACCCTAACACTTTTCCATACCCACACCTGAACCCTAAACCTTACCATTCACTAAACCTAACCCTAGGTCTAAACCTAACCCTAAACCCAACCCCAACCCTACACCTAACCCTAACATGTACCCTAATCCTAATCCTTAAACTAACACTAACCTGTGCCCTAACACGAACCGTGACCCTAACGTGTTTCCATACGCTCCCCTGTACTCTAATGTTACCTATTCGCTAACCCTCACACTAGCCCTAAACCTAAACCTAACCCCAACCCTAAACCATACCCTAACCCATACCCTAATCATAACCCATACACTAACACTAACTCGTGCCCTAACACCTACCCTAACCCTACAGCTACCCCTAAACCTAAAACTAACGCTAACACTAACCCTAAACTTTACCATTTGTTAACCATAACCCTAGCCCCAAACCTAAACTTAACTACAACCCTACTCCTTACCCTAACACGTACACTAATCTTAACCCCTACACTAACACTAACTCAATACCGAACACGTACTTTGACAATAAGACATTTCCGTATGCTCAGCTGTAACCTAAACCTTACCCGTTCACTAAACTTAACCCTACCCCTAACACTAACCATAACGCCAACCCTACCAATTACCCTAACCCGTACCCTAATCCTAACCTGTAAACCCACACTAACCCCAGCTCTAACACGTACCTTGACCCTAACACTTTTTCGTAACCTCACCTGTACCCTACTCCTTACCGTTCGCTAACCCTAACCCTAGCCCTAAACCTAGACCAAACCCCAACCGTACACCTTACCCTAACCCGTATGCTAATCCTAAGCCATACACTGACACTGACACGTGTCCTAACACACACACTAACCCTAACACTTTTCTGTACCATCACCTGTACCGTAAACCTGACATTTCGCTAACCCTAACTCTAGCCATAAAGCTAACCCTAACCCCAACCGTAAACCTTACCCAAACCGTACCCTAATCCTAACCAGTCTACTAATACTAAGCCATGTCCTGACACGTTCCCTGAGCCTAACACTTTTCCATACCCTCACCTGTACCCTAAACCTTACACATTCGCTAACCCTAACCCTAGCCCTAGCCCTAGCCCTAACCTTAATCCCAACCCTACCCGTTACCCTAAACCGTACCCTAATCCTAACCCATACACTAACATTAACCCATTCCCTAACACGTACCCTGACCCTAACACTTTTCCGTATCCTCTCCTGTACCCTAAATCTTACCATTCGCTAACCCTAACCCTAGCCCTAAACATAACTCTAACACCAACCTCACAGTATACCCTAACCCGTACACTAAACTTAACCCGTACAAAAAAACTAACCCATGCCCTCACATGTACTTTGACAGTAACACGTTTCCGTACGCTCCCGTGTACCGTAAACCTTACCCATTCGCTAACCCTAACCCTAGCCCTAACCCTAACCATAACACCAACCCTACCCATTTACCTAACCTGTACCCTAATCCTTACCCGTACACTAACATTAATCCATGCCCTAAGACGTACCCTGACCCTAATACTTTTCCATACCCACTGCTGTACCCTAAATCTTACCATTCGCTAACCCTAACCCTATGTCTAAACCTAACCCTAACACCAACCCTACACCTAACCCTAGCACGTACCCTAATCCGAATCCGTACACTAACACTAACCTGTGCCCTAACATGAACCCTGACCCTAACTCGTTTCCATAAGCTCACCTGTACCCTAAATGTTACCTGTTCGCTAACCCTAACCCCAACCCTACACCTAAACATAACCCCTACCCTACACCTTTCCCTAACCTATACCCTAATCCTAACCCGTACACTAACAATAACCTGTGGCCTAACACGTACCCTGAACCTAACACTTTTCCGTATCCTCTCCATTACCCTAAATCTTACCGTTCGCTAAACATAGCCCTTTCCCTAAACATAACGCTAACACCAACCTTAAACCATACCCTAACCCATACACTAATCTTACCCCGTACACCAAAATTAAGAAATGCCCTCACATGTACTTTGACACTAACACTTTTCCGTATCCTCCTGTGTACCGTAAACCTTACCTGTTCGCTAACACTAACCCTAGGTCTAAGCCTAACACTATCCACAACCCTACACAAAATCCTAACCCGTACCCTAATCCTAATCCGTACAATAACACTAACCTGTGCCCTAACACCAAGCCTGACCCTAACTCGTTTCCATATGCTTACCTGCACCCTGAATATTACCTATTCGCTAACCCTAACCCTAACCCTAAACCTAACCCTAACCCCAATCCTGCACCTTACCCTAATCCGTACTGTAATCCTAACCCGTACCCTAATACTAATCCGTGCCCTGACACATACATGGACCATAACACTTTTCTGTAACCTCACCTGTACCCTAAACCTTACATTTCGCCAACACTAACCCTAGCCCTAAAGCTAAATCTAACTCCAACCCTACACCTTACCCTAACACGTACACTAATCTTAACCCGTACACTAACACTGACCCATTGCCGCAAATGTATTTTGACCCTAAAACATTTCCGTACCCTCCCCTGTAACCTAAACCTTACCCGGTCGCTAACCCTAAATCTAGCTCTAAATCTAACCCTAACGCCAACCCTCCAGCTTACCCTAACCCATACCCTAATCCTAAACCATACACTAACACAAACCAGTGCCCTGAAACGTACCCTGACCCTAACACTTTTCCATGCCCTCACCTGCACGCTAAACCTAATCGTTAGGTAACCCTAACTGTAGACTTAAACGTAACCCTAACACCAACCCTACACCCTATTCTAACCCGTGACCTATATTTAACCCCTACACTAACACTAACCCATGCCCTCACACGTACTTTGACACTAAAATGTCTCCATACACTCACATGTACCATAAGCCTTAACCGTTCACTAAACCTATCCCTAACCCTAACGCCAACCCTAACCATTACCCTAACCCATACCCTAATCCTAACCATGCATTAACACTAACAGGTTTCCTAACACATAACCTGACCCAAACGCTTTTCCGTACCCTCAACTGTACCCTAAAACTTACCCGTTCACTAACCCTAAGCCTAGCCCTAACCCTAACACTAACCCTAACCCTAACCCTAACCCTAACCCTAACCCTAAAACTTACCCGTTAACTAACCGTAAGCCTAGCCCTAAACCTAAACCTAACCCCAACACCACACCTTACCCTAAACGGTACGCTAATCCTGACATGTACACTAATACTAACAAGTGTCCTAACACATACCCTGACTCTAAATGTTTTCCGTACCCTCACCTGTACCCTAAACCTTACTGCTTCACTAACCGTAAACCTAGCCCTAAACATAACGCTAACACCAACCCTACACCATACCCTAACCCGTACACTAATCTTGACCCGTACACCAAAATTATGCAATGCCATCACAGGTACTTTGACACTAACACGTTTCCGTACACTCATGAACCATAAAACTTACCTGTTCGATAACTCTAACCCTAGCCCTAAACTTAAACCTAACGCCAACCCTACACATTACCCTAACCCGTACCCTAATCCTAACCCATACACTAACACTACATGTGCCCTAACAGGTACCCTGACCATAACAGTTTTCCATACACTCACCCGTACCCTAAACCATACCGTTTGCTATCCTTAACCCTAGAACTAAACGTAAACCTAACCCCATCCCTAAAACTTACCCTAACGCGTACCCAATCCTAACCAGTACACTAACACTAATCCGTGCCTTAACACTTACCCTGACCCTAACACTTTTCCATACCCACACCTGAACCCTAAACCTTACCATTCACTAAACCTAACCCTAGGTCTAAACCTAACCCTAAACCCAACCCCAACCCTACACCTAACCCTAACATGTACCCTAATCCTAATCCTTAAACTAACACTAACCTGTGCCCTAACACGAACCGTGACCCTAACGCGTTTCCATACGCTCCCCTGTACTCTAATGTTACCTATTCGCTAACCCTCACACTAGCCCTAAACCTAAACCTAACCCCAACCCTAAACCATACCCTAACCCATACCCTAATCATAACCCATACACTAACACTAACTCGTGCCCTAACACCTACCCTAACCCTACAGCTACCCCTAAACCTAAAACTAACGCTAACACTAACCCTAAACTTTACCATTTGTTAACCATAACCCTAGCCCCAAACCTAAACTTAACTACAACCCTACTCCTTACCCTAACATGTACACTAATCTTAACCCCTACAGTAACACTAACTCAATACCGAACAGGTACTTTGACAATAAGACATTTCCGTATGCTCAGCTGTAACCTAAACCTTACCCATTCACTAAACTTAACCCTACCCCTAACACTAACCATAACGCCAACCCTACCAATTACCCTAACCCGTACCCTAATCCTAACCTGTAAACCCACACCAACCCCAGCCCTAACACGTACCTTGACCCTAACACTTTTTCGTAACCTCACCTGTACCCTACACCTTACCGTTCGCTAACCCTAACCCTAGCCCTAAACCTAGACCAAACCCCAACCGTACACCTTACCCTAACCCGTATGCTAATCCTAAGCCATACACTGACACTGACACGTGTCCTAACACACACACTAACCCTAACACTTTTCTGTACCATCACCTGTACCCTAAACCTGACATTTCGCTAACGCTAACCCTAGCCATAAAGCTAACCCTAACCCCAACCGTAAACCTTACCCAAACCGTACCCTAATCCTAACCAGTCTACTAATACTAAGCCATGTCCTGACACGTTCCCTGAGCCTAACAGTTTTCCATACCCTCACCTGTACCCTAAACCTTACCCATTCGCTAACCCTAACCCTAGCCCTAGCCCTAGCCCTAACATTAATCCCAACCCTACCCGTTACCCTAAACCGTACCCTAATCCTAACCCATACACTAACATTAACCCATGCCCTAACACGTACCCTGACCCTAACACTTTTCCGTATCCTCTCCTGTACCCTAAATCTTACCATTCGCTAACCCTAACCCTAGCCCTAAACATAACTCTAACACCAACCTCACAGTATACCCTAACCCGTACACTAAACTTAACCCGTACAAAAAAACTAACCCATGCCCTCACATGTACTTTGACAGTAACACGTTTCCGTACGCTCCCGTGTACCGTAAACCTTACCCATTCGCTAACCCTAACCCTAGCCCTAACCCTAACCATAACACCAACCCTACCCATTTACCTAACCTGTACCCTAATCCTTACCCGTACACTAACATTAATCCATGCCCTAAGACGTACCCTGACCCTAATACTTTTCCATACCCACTGCTGTACCCTAAATCTTACCATTCGCTAACCCTAACCCTATGTCTAAACCTAACCCTAACACCAACCCTACACCTAACCCTAGCACGTACCCTAATCCGAATCCGTACACTAACACTAACCTGTGCCCTAACATGAACCCTGACCCTAACTCGTTTCCATAAGCTCACCTGTACCCTAAATGTTACCTATTCGCTAACCCTAACCCCAACCCTACACCTAAACATAACCCCTACCCTACACCTTTCCCTAACCTATACCCTAATCCTAACCCGTACACTAACAATAACCTGTGGCCTAAAACGTACCCTGAACCTAACACTTTTCCGTATCCTCTCCATTACCCTAAATCTTACCGTTCGCTAAACATAGCCCTTTCCCTAAACATAACGCTAACACCAACATTAAACCATACCCTAACCCATACACTAATCTTACCCTGTACACCAAAATTAAGAAATGCCCTCACATGTACTTTGACACTAACACGTTTCCGTATCCTCCTGTGTACCGTAAACCTTACCTGTTCACTAACACTAACCCAAGGTCTAAGCCTAACACTATCCACAACCCTACACAAAATCCTAACCCGTACCCTAATCCTAATCCGTACAATAACACTAACCTGTGCCCTAACATCAAGCCTGACCCTAACTCGTTTCCATATGCTTACCTGCACCCTGAATATTACCTATTCGCTAACCCTAACCCTAACCCTAAACCTAACCCTAACCCCAATCCTGCACCTTACCCTAATCCGTACTGTAATCCTAACCCGTACCCTAATACTAATCCGTGCCCTGACACATAAATGGACCATAAAACTTTTCTGTAACCTCACCAGTACCCTAAACCTTACATTTCGCCAACACTAACCCTAGCCCTAAAGCTAAATCTAACTCCAACCCTACCCCTTACCCTAACACGTACACTAATCTTAACCCGTACACTAACACTGACCCATTGCCGCAAATGTATTTTGACCCTAAAACATTTCCGTACCCTCCCCTGTAACCTAAACCTTACCCGGTCGCTAACCCTAACCCTAGCTCTAAATCTAACCCTAACGCCAACCCTACATCTTACCCTAACCCATACCCTAATCCTAAACCATACACTAACACAAACCAGTGCCCTGAAACGTACCCTGACCCTAACACTTTTCCATGCCCTCACCTGCACGCTAAACCTAATCGTTAGGTAACCCTAACTGTAGACTTAAACGTAACCCTAACACCAACCCTACACCCTATTCTAACCCGTGACCTATATTTAACCCCTACACAAACACTAACCCATGCCCTCACACGTACTTTGACACTAAAATGTCTCCATACACTCACATGTACCATAAGCCTTAACCGTTCACTAAACCTATCCCTAACCCTAACGCCAACCCTAACCATTACCCTAACCCATACCCTAATCCTAACCATGCATTAACACTAACAGGTTTCCTAACACATAACCTGACCCAAACGCTTTTCCGTACCCTCAACTGTACCCTAAAACTTACCCGTTCACTAACCCTAAGCCTAGCCCTAACCCTAACACTAACCCTAACCCTAACCCTAACCCTAACCCTAACCCTAAAACTTACCCGTTAACTAACCGTAAGCCTAGCCCTAAACCTAAACCTAACCCCAACACCACACCTTACCCTAAACGGTACGCTAATCCTGACATGTACACTAATACTAACAAGTGTCCTAACACATACCCTGACTCTAAATGTTTTCCGTACCCTCACCTGTACCCTAAACCTTACTGCTTCACTAACCGTAAACCTAGCCCTAAACATAACGCTAACACCAACCCTACACCATACCCTAACCCGTACACTAATCTTGACCCGTACACCAAAATTATGCAATGCCATCACAGGTACTTTGACACTAACACGTTTCCGTACACTCATGTACCATAAAACTTACCTGTTCGATAACTCTAACCCTAGCCCTAAACTTAAACCTAACGCCAACCCTACACATTACCCTAACCCGTACCCTAATCCTAACCCATACACTAACACTACATGTGCCCTAACAGGTACCCTGACCATAACAGTTTTCCATACACTCACCCGTACCCTAAACCATACCGTTTGCTATCCTTAACCCTAGACCTAAACGTAAACCTAACCCCATCCCTAAAACTTACCCTAACGCGTACCCAATCCTAACCAGTACACTAACACTAATCCGTGCCTTAACACTTACCCTGACCCTAACACTTTTCCATACCCACACCTGAACCCTAAACCTTACCATTCACTAAACCTAACCCTAGGTCTAAACCTAACCCTAAACCCAACCCCAACCCTACACCTAACCCTAACATGTACCCTAATCCTAATCCTTAAACTAACACTAACCTGTGCCCTAACACGAACCGTGACCCTAACGCGTTTCCATACGCTCCCCTGTACTCTAATGTTACCTATTCGCTAACCCTCACACTAGCCCTAAACCTAAACCTAACCCCAACCCTAAACCATACCCTAACCCATACCCTAATCATAACCCATACACTAACACTAACTCGTGCCCTAACACCTACCCTAACCCTACAGCTACCCCTAAACCTAAAACTAACGCTAACACTAACCCTAAACTTTACCATTTGTTAACCATAACCCTAGCCCCAAACCTAAACTTAACTACAACCCTACTCCTTACCCTAACACGTACACTAATCTTAACCCCTACAGTAACACTAACTCAATACCGAACAGGTACTTTGACAATAAGACATTTCCGTATGCTCAGCTGTAACCTAAACCTTACCCATTCACTAAACTTAACCCTACCCCTAACACTAACCATAACGCCAACCCTACCAATTACCCTAACCCGTACCCTAATCCTAACCTGTAAACCCACACTAACCCCAGCTCTAACACGTACCTTGACCCTAACACTTTTTCGTAACCTCACCTGTACCCTACTCCTTACCGTTCGCTAACCCTAACCCTAGCCCTAAACCTAGACCAAACCCCAACCGTACACCTTACCCTAACCCGTATGCTAATCCTAAGCCATACACTGACACTGACACGTGTCCTAACACACACACTAACCCTAACACTTTTCTGTACCATCACCTGTACCGTAAACCTGACATTTCGCTAACCCTAACTCTAGCCATAAAGCTAACCCTAACCCCAACCGTAAACCTTACCCAAACCGTACCCTAATCCTAACCAGTCTACTAATACTAAGCCATGTCCTGACACGTTCCCTGAGCCTAACACTTTTCCATACCCTCACCTGTACCCTAAACCTTACCCATTCGCTAACCCTAACCCTAGCCCTAGCCCTAGCCCTAACCTTAATCCCAACCCTACCCGTTACCCTAAACCGTACCCTAATCCTAACCCATACACTAACATTAACCCATTCCCTAACACGTACCCTGACCCTAACACTTTTCCGTATCCTCTCCTGTACCCTAAATCTTACCATTCGCTAACCCTAACCCTAGCCCTAAACATAACTCTAACACCAACCTCACAGTATACCCTAACCCGTACACTAAACTTAACCCGTACAAAAAAACTAACCCATGCCCTCACATGTACTTTGACAGTAACACGTTTCCGTACGCTCCCGTGTACCGTAAACCTTACCCATTCGCTAACCCTAACCCTAGCCCTAACCCTAACCATAACACCAACCCTACCCATTTACCTAACCTGTACCCTAATCCTTACCCGTACACTAACATTAATCCATGCCCTAAGACGTACCCTGACCCTAATACTTTTCCATACCCACTGCTGTACCCTAAATCTTACCATTCGCTAACCCTAACCCTATGTCTAAACCTAACCCTAACACCAACCCTACACCTAACCCTAGCACGTACCCTAATCCGAATCCGTACACTAACACTAACCTGTGCCCTAACATGAACCCTGACCCTAACTCGTTTCCATAAGCTCACCTGTACCCTAAATGTTACCTATTCGCTAACCCTAACCCCAACCCTACACCTAAACATAACCCCTACCCTACACCTTTCCCTAACCTATACCCTAATCCTAACCCGTACACTAACAATAACCTGTGGCCTAAAACGTACCCTGAACCTAACACTTTTCCGTATCCTCTCCATTACCCTAAATCTTACCGTTCGCTAAACATAGCCCTTTCCCTAAACATAACGCTAACACCAACCTTAAACCATACCCTAACCCATACACTAATCTTACCCTGTACACCAAAATTAAGAAATGCCCTCACATGTACTTTGACACTAACACGTTTCCGTATCCTCCTGTGTACCGTAAACCTTACCTGTTCACTAACACTAACCCTAGGTCTAAGCCTAACACTATCCACAACCCTACACAAAATCCTAACCCGTACCCTAATCCTAATCCGTACAATAACACTAACCTGTGCCCTAACATCAAGCCTGACACTAACTCGTTTCCATATGCTTACCTGCACCCTGAATATTACCTATTCGCTAACCCTAACCCTAACCCTAAACCTAACCCTAACCCCAATCCTGCACCTTACCCTAATCCGTACTGTAATCCTAACCCGTACCCTAATACTAATCCGTGCCCTGACACATACATGGACCATAAAACTTTTCTGTAACCTCACCTGTACCCTAAACCTTACATTTCGCCAACACTAACCCTAGCCCTAAAGCTAAATCTAACTCCAACCCTACACCTTACCCTAACACGTACACTAATCTTAACCCGTACACTAACACTGACCCATTGCCGCAAATGTATTTTGACCCTAAAACATTTCCGTACCCTCCCCTGTAACCTAAACTTTATCCCGTCGCTAACCCTAACCCTAGCTCTAAATCTAACCCTAACGCCAACCCTACATTTTACCCTAACCCATACCCTAATCCTAAACCATACACTAACACAAACCAGTGCCCTGAAACGTACCCTGACCCTAAAACTTTTCCATGCCCTCACCTGCACGCTAAACCTAATCATTAGGTAACCCTAACTGTAGACTTAAACGTAACCCTAACACCAACCCTACACCCTATTCTAACCCGTGACCTATATTTAACCCCTACACTAACACTAACCCATGCCCTCACACGTACTTTGACACTAAAATGTCTCCATACACTCACATGTACCATAAGCCTTAACCGTTCACTAAACCTATCCCTAACCCTAACGCCAACCCTACCCATTACCCTAACCCATACCCTAATCCTAACCATGCATTAACACTAACAGGTTTCCTAACACATAACCTGACCCAAACGCTTTTCCGTACCCTCAAATGTACCCTAAAACTTACCCGTTCACTAACCCTAAGCCTAGCCCTAACCCTAACCCTAACCCTAACCCTAACCCTAACCCTAACCCTAAAACTTACCCGTTAACTAACCGTAAGCCTAGCCCTAAACCTAAACCTAACCCCAACACCACACCTTACCCTAAACGGTACGCTAATCCTGACACGTACACTAACACTAACAGGTGTCCTAACACATACCCTGACTCTAAATGTTTTCGTACCCTCACCTGTACCCTAAACCTTACTGCTTCACTAACCGTAAACCTAGCCCTAAACATAACGCTAACACCAACCCTACACCATACCCTAACCCGTACACTAATCTTGACCCGTACACCAAAATTATGCAATGCCATCACAGGTACTTTGACACTAACACGTTTCCGTACACTCATGTACCATAAAACTTACCTGTTCGCTAACTCTAACCCTAGCCCTAAACTTAACCCTAACGCCAACCCTACACATTACCCTAACCCGTACCCTAATCCTAACCCATACACTAACACTACATGTGCCCTAACAGGTACCCTGACCGTAACAGTTTTCCGTACACTCACCCGTACCCTAAACCATACCGTTTGCTATCCTTAACCCTAGAACTAAACGTAAACCTAACCCCATCCCTAAAACTTCCCCTAACGCGTACCCAGTCCTAACCAGTACACTAACACTAATCTGTGCCTTAACACTTACCCTGACCCTAACACTTTTCCATACCCACACCTGAACCATAAACCTTACCATTCACTAACCCTAACCCTAGGTCTAAACCTAACCCTAAACCCAACCCCAACCCTACACCTAACCCTAACATGTACCCTAATCCTAATCCTTAAACTAACACTAACCTGTGCCCTAACACGAACCGTGACCCTAACGCGTTTCCATACGCTCCCCTGTACTCTAATGTTACCTATTCGCTAACCCTCACACTAGCCCTAAACCTAAACCTAACCCCAACCCTAAACCTTACCCTAACCCATACCCTAATCATAACCCATACACTAAAACTAACTCGTGCCCTAACACCTACCCTAACCCTACAGCTACCCCTAACCCTAACACTAACGCTAACACTAACCCTAAACTTTACCATTTGTTAACCATAACCCTAGCCCCAAACCTAAACCTAACTACAACCCTACTCCTTACCCTAACACGTACACTAATCTTAACCCCTACACTAACACTAACTCAATACCGCACACGTACTTTGACAATAAGACATTTCCGTATGCTCAGCTGTAACCTAAACCTTACCCGTTCACTAAACTTAACCCTAACCCTAACACTAACCATAACGCCAACCATACCAATTACCCTAACCCGTACCCTAATCCTAACCTGTAAACCCACACTAACCCCAGCCCTAACACGTACCCTGACCCTAACACTTTTCCGTAACCTCACCTGTACCCTACTCCTTACCGTTCGCTAACCCTAACCCTAGCCCTAAACCTAGACCAAACCCCAACCGTACACCTTACCCTAACCCGTATGCTAATCCTAAGCCATACACTGACACTGACACGTGTCCTAACACACACACTAACCCTAACACTTTTCTGTACCATCACCTGTACCCTAAACCTGACATTTCGCTAACCCTAACCCTAGCCATAAAGCTAACCCTAACCCCAACCGTAAACCTTACCCAAACCGTACCCTAATCCTAACCAGTCTACTAATACTAAGCCATGTCCTGACACGTTCCCTGAGCCTAACACTTTTCCATACCCTCACCTGTACCCTAAACCTTACCCATTCGCTAACCCTAACCCTAGCCCTAGCCCTAGCCCTAACCTTAATCCCAACCCTACCCGTTACCCTAAACCGTACCCTAATCCTAACCCATACACTAACATTAATCCATGCCCTAACACGTACCCTGACCCTAACACTTTTCCGTATCCTCTCCTATACAATAAATCTTACCGTTCGCTAACCCTAACCCTAGCCCTAAACATAACTCTAACACCAACCTCACAGTATACCCTAACCCGTACACTAAACTTAACCCGTACAAAAAAACTAACCCATGCCCTCACATGTACTTTGACAGTAACACGTTTCCGTACGCTCCCGTGTACCGTAAACCTTACCCATTCGCTAACCCTAACCCTAGCCCTAACCCTAACCATAACACCAACCCTACCCATTTACCTAACCTGTACCCTAATCCTTACCCGTACACTAACATTAATCCATGCCCTAAGACGTACCCTGACCCTAATACTTTTCCATACCCACTGCTGTACCCTAAATCTTACCATTCGCTAACCCTAACCCTATGTCTAAACCTAACCCTAACCCCAACCCTACACCTAACCCTAGCACGTACCCTAATCCGAATCCGTACACTAACACTAACCTGTGCCCTAACATGAACCCTGACCCTAACTCGTTTCCATAAGCTCACCTGTACCCTAAATGTTACCTGTTCGCTAACCCTAACCCCAACCCTACACCTAAACATAACCCCTACCCTACACCTTTCCCTAACCTATACCCTAATCCTAACCCGTACACTAACAATAACCTGTGGCCTAACACGTACCCTGAACCTAACACTTTTCCGTATCCTCTCCATTACCCTAAATCTTACCGTTCGCTAAACATAGCCCTTTCCCTAAACATAACGCTAACACCAACCTTAAACCATACCCTAACCCATACACTAATCTTACCCCGTACACCAAAATTAAGAAATGCCCTCACATGTACTTTGACACTAACACGTTTCCGTATCCTCCTGTGTACCGTAAACCTTACCTGTTCGCTAACACTAACCCTAGGTCTAAGCCTAACACTATCCACAACCCTACACAAAATCCTAACCCGTACCCTAATCCTAATCCGTACAATAACACTAACCTGTGCCCTAACACCAAGCCTGACCCTAACTCGTTTCCATATGCTTACCTGCACCCTGAATATTACCTATTCGCTAACCCTAACCCTAACCCTAAACCTAACCCTAACCCCAATCCTGCACCTTACCCTAATCCGTACTGTAATCCTAACCCGTACCCTAATACTAATCCGTGCCCTGACACATACATGGACCATAACACTTTTCTGTAACCTCACCTGTACCCTAAACCTTACATTTCGCCAACACTAACCCTAGCCCTAAAGCTAAATCTAACTCCAACCCTACACCTTACCCTAACACGTACACTAATCTTAACCCGTACACTAACACTGACCCATTGCCGCAAATGTATTTTGACCCTAAAACATTTCCGTACCCTCCCCTGTAACCTAAACCTTACCCGGTCGCTAACCCTAAATCTAGCTCTAAATCTAACCCTAACGCCAACCCTCCAGCTTACCCTAACCCATACCCTAATCCTAAACCATACACTAACACAAACCAGTGCCCTGAAACGTACCCTGACCCTAACACTTTTCCATGCCCTCACCTGCACGCTAAACCTAATCGTTAGGTAACCCTAACTGTAGACTTAAACGTAACCCTAACACCAACCCTACACCCTATTCTAACCCGTGACCTATATTTAACCCCTACACTAACACTAACCCATGCCCTCACACGTACTTTGACACTAAAATGTCTCCATACACTCACATGTACCATAAGCCTTAACCGTTCACTAAACCTATCCCTAACCCTAACGCCAACCCTAACCATTACCCTAACCCATACCCTAATCCTAACCATGCATTAACACTAACAGGTTTCCTAACACATAACCTGACCCAAACGCTTTTCCGTACCCTCAACTGTACCCTAAAACTTACCCGTTCACTAACCCTAAGCCTAGCCCTAACCCTAACCCTAACCCTAACCCTAACCCTAAAACTTACCCGTTAACTAACCGTAAGCCTAGCCCTAAACCTAAACCTAACACCAACACCACACCTTACCCTAAACGGTACGTTAATCCTGACACGTAAACTAATACTAACAAGTGTCCTAACACATACCCTGACTCTAAATGTTTTCCGTACCCACACCTGTACCCTAAACCTTACTGCTTCACTAACCGTAAACCTAGCCCTAAACATAATGCTAACACCAACCCTACACCATACCCTAACCCGTACACTAATATTGACCCGTACACCAAAATTATGCAATGCCATCACAGGTACTTTGACACTAACACGTTTCCGTACACTCATGTACCATAAAACTTACCTGTTCGCTAACTCTAACCCTAGCCCTAAACTTAACCCTAACGCCAACCCTACACATTACCCTAACCCGTACCCTAATCCTAACCCATACACTAACACTACATGTGCCCTAACAGGTACCCTGACCGTAACAGTTTTCCGTACACTCACCCGTACCCTAAACCATATCGTTTGCTATCCTTAACCCTAGACCTAAACGTAAACCTAACCGCATCCCTAAAACTTACCCTAACGCGTACCCAATCCTAACCTGTACACTAACACTAATCCGTGCCTTAACACTTACCCTGACCCTAACACTTTTCCATACCCACACCTGAACCCTAAACCTTACCATTCACTAACCCTAACCCTAGGTCTAAACCTAACCCTAAACCCAACCCCAACCCTACACCTAACCCTAACATGTACCCTAATCCTAATCCTTAAACTAACACTAACCTGTGCCCTAACACGAACCGTGACCCTAACGCGTTTCCATACGCTCCCCTGTACTCTAATGTTACCTATTCGCTAACCCTCACACTAGCCCTCAACCTAAACCTAACCCCAACCCTAAACCTTACCCTAACCCATACCCTAATCATAACCCATACACTAACACTAACTCGTGCCCTAACACCTACCCTAACCTTACAGCTACCTCTAACCCTAACACTAACGCTAACACTAACCCTAAACTTTACCATTTGTTAACCATAACCCTAGCCCCAAACCTAAACCTAACTACAACCCTACTCCTTACCCTAACACGTACACTAATCTTAACCCCTACACTAACACTAACTCAATACCGCACACGTACTTTGACAATAAGACATTTCCGTATGCTCAGCTGTAACCTAAACCTTACCCGTTCACTAAACTTAACCCTACCCCTAACACTAACCATAACGCCAACCCTACCAATTACCCTAACCCGTACCCTAAAACTAACCTGTAAACCCACACTAACCCCAGCCCTAACACGTACCTTGACCCTAACAATTTTCCGTAACCTCACCTGTACCCTACACCTTACCGTTCGCTAACCCTAACCCTAGCCCTAAACCTAGACCAAACCCCAACCGTACACCTTACCCTAACCCGTATGCTAATCCTAAGCCATACACTGACACTGACACGTGTCCTAACACACACACTAACCCTAACACTTTTCTGTACCATCACCTGTACCCTAAACCTGACATTTCGCTAACCCTAACCCTAGCCATAAAGCTAACCCTAACCCCAACCGTAAACCTTACCCAAACCGTACCCTAATCCTAACCAGTATACTAATACTAAGCCATGTCCTGACACGTTCCCTGAGCCTAACACTTTTCCATACCCTCACCTGTACCCTAAACCTTACCCATTCGCTAACCCTAACCCTAGCCCTAGCCCTAGCCCTAACCTTAATCCCAACCCTACCCGTTACCCTAAACCGTACCCTAATCCTAACCCATAGACTAACATTAACCCATGCCCTAACACGTACCCTGACCCTAACACTTTTCCGTATGCTCTCCTATACCCTAAATCTTACCGTTCGCTAACCCTAACCCTAGCCCTAAACATAACTCTAACACCAACCTCACAGTATACCCTAACCCGTACACTAAACTTAACCCGTACAAAAAAACTAACCCATGCCCTCACATGTACTTTGACAGTAACACGTTTCCGTACGCTCCCGTGTACCGTAAACCTTACCCATTCGCTAACCCTAACCCTAGCCCTAACCCTAACCATAACACCAACCCTACCCATTTACCTAACCTGTACCCTAATCCTTACCCGTACACTAACATTAATCCATGCCCTAAGACGTACCCTGACCCTAATACTTTTCCATACCCACTGCTGTACCCTAAATCTTACCATTCGCTAACCCTAACCCTATGTCTAAACCTAACCCTAACACCAACCCTACACCTAACCCTAGCACGTACCCTAATCCGAATCCGTACACTAACACTAACCTGTGCCCTAACATGAACCCTGACCCTAACTCGTTTCCATAAGCTCACCTGTACCCTAAATGTTACCTATTCGCTAACCCTAACCCCAACCCTACACCTAAACATAACCCCTACCCTACACCTTTCCCTAACCTATACCCTAATCCTAACCCGTACACTAACAATAACCTGTGGCCTAAAACGTACCCTGAACCTAACACTTTTCCGTATCCTCTCCATTACCCTAAATCTTACCGTTCGCTAAACATAGCCCTTTCCCTAAACATAACGCTAACACCAACATTAAACCATACCCTAACCCATACACTAATCTTACCCTGTACACCAAAATTAAGAAATGCCCTCACATGTACTTTGACACTAACACGTTTCCGTATCCTCCTGTGTACCGTAAACCTTACCTGTTCACTAACACTAACCCAAGGTCTAAGCCTAACACTATCCACAACCCTACACAAAATCCTAACCCGTACCCTAATCCTAATCCGTACAATAACACTAACCTGTGCCCTAACATCAAGCCTGACCCTAACTCGTTTCCATATGCTTACCTGCACCCTGAATATTACCTATTCGCTAACCCTAACCCTAACCCTAAACCTAACCCTAACCCCAATCCTGCACCTTACCCTAATCCGTACTGTAATCCTAACCCGTACCCTAATACTAATCCGTGCCCTGACACATAAATGGACCATAAAACTTTTCTGTAACCTCACCAGTACCCTAAACCTTACATTTCGCCAACACTAACCCTAGCCCTAAAGCTAAATCTAACTCCAACCCTACCCCTTACCCTAACACGTACACTAATCTTAACCCGTACACTAACACTGACCCATTGCCGCAAATGTATTTTGACCCTAAAACATTTCCGTACCCTCCCCTGTAACCTAAACCTTACCCGGTCGCTAACCCTAACCCTAGCTCTAAATCTAACCCTAACGCCAACCCTACATCTTACCCTAACCCATACCCTAATCCTAAACCATACACTAACACAAACCAGTGCCCTGAAACGTACCCTGACCCTAACACTTTTCCATGCCCTCACCTGCACGCTAAACCTAATCGTTAGGTAACCCTAACTGTAGACTTAAACGTAACCCTAACACCAACCCTACACCCTATTCTAACCCGTGACCTATATTTAACCCCTACACAAACACTAACCCATGCCCTCACACGTACTTTGACACTAAAATGTCTCCATACACTCACATGTACCATAAGCCTTAACCGTTCACTAAACCTATCCCTAACCCTAACGCCAACCCTAACCATTACCCTAACCCATACCCTAATCCTAACCATGCATTAACACTAACAGGTTTCCTAACACATAACCTGACCCAAACGCTTTTCCGTACCCTCAACTGTACCCTAAAACTTACCCGTTCACTAACCCTAAGCCTAGCCCTAACCCTAACCCTAACCCTAACCCTAACCCTAACCCTAACCCTAACCCTAACCCTAAAACTTACCCGTTAACTAACCGTAAGCCTAGCCCTAAACCTAAACCTAACCCCAACACCACACCTTACCCTAAACGGTACGCTAATCCTGACACGTACACTAATACTAACAAGTGTCCTAACACATACCCTGACTCTAAATGTTTTCCGTACCCTCACCTGTACCCTAAACCTTACTGCTTCCCTAACCGTAAACCTAGCCCTAAACATAACGCTACCACCAACCCTACACCTTACCCTAACCCGTACACTAATCTTGACCCGTACACCAAAATTATGCAATGCCATCACAGGTACTTTGACACTAACACGTTTCCGTACACTCATGTACCATAAAACTTACCTGTTCGCTAACTCTAACCCTAGCCCTAAACTTAACCCTAACGCCAACCCTACACATTACCCTAACCCGTACCCTAATCCTAACCCATACACTAACACTACATGTGCCCTAACAGGTACCCTGACCGTAACAGTTTTCCGTACACTCACCCGTACCCTAAACCATACCGTTTGCTATCCTTAACCCTAGACCTAAACGTAAACCTAACCCCATCCCTAAAACTTACCCTAATGCGTACCCAATCCTAACCAGTACACTAACACTAATCCGTGCCTTAACACTTACCCTGACCCTAACACTTTTCCATACCCACACCTGAACCCTAAACCTTACCATTCACTAACCCTAACCCTAGGTCTAAACCTAACCCTAAACCCAACCCCAACCCTACACCTAACCCTAACATGTACCCTAATCCTGATCCTTAAACTAACACTAACCTGTGCCCTAACACGAACCGTGACCCTAACGCGTTTCCATACGCTCCCCTGTACTGTAATGTTACCTATTCGCTAACCATCACACTAGCCCTCAACCTAAACCTAACCCCAACCCTAAACCTTACCCTAACCCATACCCTAATCATAACCCATACACTAACACTAACTCGTGCCCTAACACCTACCCTAACCCTACAGCTACCCCTAACCCTAACACTAACCCTAAACTTTACCATTTGTTAACCATAACCCTAGCCCCAAACCTAAACCTAACTACAACCCTACTCCTTACCCTAACACGTACACTAATCTTAACCCCTACACTAACACTAACTCAATACCGCACACGTACTTTGACAATAAGACATTTCCGTATGCTCAGCTGTAACCTAAACCTTACCCGTTCACTAAACTTAACCCTACCCCTAACACTAACCATAACGCCAACCCTACCAATTACCCTAACCCGTACCCTAATCCTAACCTGTAAACCCACACTAACCCCAGCCCTAACATGTACCTTGACCCTAACACTTTTTCGTAACCTCACCTGTACCCTACACCTTACCGTTCGCTAACCCTAACCCTAGCCCTAAACCTAGACCAAACCCCAACCGTACACCTTACCCTAACCCGTATGCTAATCCTAAGCCATACACTGACACTGACACGTGTCCTAACACACACACTAACCCTAACACTTTTCTGTACCATCGCCTGTACCCTAAACCTGACATTTCGCTAACCCTAACCCTAGCCATAAAGCTAACCCTAACCCCAACCGTAAACCTTACCCAAACCGTACCCTAATTCTAACCAGTATACTAATACTAAGACATGTCCTGACACGTTCCCTGAGCCTAACACTTTTCCATACCCTCACCTGTACCCTAAACCTTACCCATTCGCTAACCCTAACCCTAGCCCTAGCCCTAGCCGTAACCTTAATCCCAACCCTACCCGTTACCCTAAACCGTACCCTAATCCTAACCCATACACTAACATTAACCCATGCCCTAACACGTACCCTGACCCTAACACTTTTCCGTATCCTCTCCTGTACCCTAAATCTTACCATTCGCTAACCCTAACCCTAGCCCTAAACATAACTCTAACACCAACCTCACAGTATACCCTAACCCGTACACTAAACTTAACCCATACAAAAAAACTAACCCATGCCCTCACATGTACTTTGACAGTAACACGTTTCCATACGCTCCCGTGTACCGTAAACCTTACCCATTCGCTAACCCTAACCCTAGCCCTAACCCTAACCATAACACCAACCCTACCCATTTACCTAACCTGTACCCTAATCCTTACCCGTACACTAACATTAATCCATGCCCTAAGACGTACCCTGACCCTAATACTTTTCCATACCCACTGCTGTACCCTAAATCTTACCATTCGCTAACCCTAACCCTATGTCTAAACCTAACCCTAACCCCAACCCTACACCTAAACATAACCCCTACCCTACACCTTTCCCTAACCTATACCCTAATCCTAACCCATACACTAACAATAACCTGTGGCCTAACACGTACCCTGAACCTAACACTTTTCCGTATCCTCTCCATTACCCTAAATCTTACCGTTCGCTAAACATAGCCCTTTCCCTAAACATAACGCTAACACCAACCTTAAACCATACCCTAACCCATACACTAATCTTACCCCGTACACCAAAATTAAGAAATGCCCTCACATGTACTTTGACACTAACACGTTTCCGTATCCTCCTGTGTACCGTAAACCTTACCTGTTCGCTAACAGTAACCCTAGGTCTAAGCCTAACACTATCCACAACCCTACACAAAATCCTAACCCGTACCCTAATCCTAATCCGTACAATAACACTAACCTGTGCCCTAACACCAAGCCTGGCCCTAACTCGTTTCCATATGCTTACCTGCACCCTGAATATTACCTATTCGCTAACCCTAACCCTAACCCTACACCTAACCGTAACCCCAATCCTGCACCTTACCCTAATCCGTACTGTAATCCTAACCCGTACCCTAATACTAATCCGTGCCCTGACACATACATGGACCATAAAACTTTTCTGTAACCTCACCTGTACCCTAAACCTTACATTTCGCCAACACTAACCCTAGCCCTAAAGCTAAATCTAACTCCAACCCTACACCTTACCCTAACACGTACACTAATCTTAACCCGTACACTAACACTGACCCATTGCCGCAAATGTATTTTGACCCTAAAACATTTCCGTACCCTCCCCTGTAACCTAAACTTTATCCCGTCGCTAACCCTAACCCTAGCTCTAAATCTAACCCTAACGCCAACCCTACATCTTACCCTAACCCATACCCTAATCCTAAGCCATACACTAACACAAACCAGTGCCCTGAAACGTACCCTGACCCTAACACTTTTCCATGCCCTCACCTGCACGCTAAACCTAATCGTTAGGTAACCCTAACTGTAGACTTAAACGTAACCCTAACACCAACCCTACACCCTATTCTAACCCGTGACCTATATTTAACCCCTACACTAACACTAACCCATGCCCTCACACGTACTTTGACACTAAAAAGTCTCCATACACTCACATGTACCATAAGCCTTAACCGTTCACTAAACCTATCCCTAACCCTAACGCCAACCCTAACCATTACCCTAACCCATACCCTAATCATAACCATGCATTAACACTAACAGGTTTCCTAACACATAACCTGACCCAAACGCTTTTCCGTACCCTCAAATGTACCCTAAAACTTACCCGTTCACTAACCCTAAGCCTAGCCCTAACCCTAACCCTAACCCTAAAACTTACCCGTTAACTAACCGTAAGCCTAGCCCTAAACCTAAACCTAACCCCAACACCACACCTTACCCTAAACTGTACGCTAATCCTGACACGTATACTAACACTAACAGGTGTCCTAACACATACCCTGACTCTAAATGTTTTCGTACCCTCACCTGTACCCTAAACCTTACTGCTTCACTAACCGTAAACCTAGCCCTAAACATAACGCTAACACCAACCCTACACCTTACCCTAACCCGTACACTAATCTTGACCCGTACACCAAAATTATGCAATGCCATCACAGGTACTTTGACACTAACACGTTTCCGTACACTCATGTACCATAAAACTTACCTGTTCGCTAACTCTAACCCTAGCCCTAAACTTAACCCTAACGCCAACCCTACACATTACCCTAACCCGTACCCTAATCCTAACCCATACACTAACACTACATGTGCCCTAACAGGTACCCTGACCGTAACAGTTTTCCGTACACTCACCCGTACCCTAAACCATACCGTTTGCTATCCTTAACCCTAGACCTAAACGTAAACCTAACCCCATCCCTAAAACTTACCCTAATGCGTACCCAATCCTAACCAGTACACTAACACTAATCCGTGCCTTAACACTTACCCTGACCCTAACACTTTTCCATACCCACACCTGAACCCTAAACCTTACCATTCACTAACCCTAACCCTAGGTCTAAACCTAACCCTAAACCCAACCCCAACCCTACACCTAACCCTAACATGTACCCTAATCCTGATCCTTAAACTAACACTAACCTGTGCCCTAACACGAACCGTGACCCTAACGCGTTTCCATACGCTCCCCTGTACTGTAATGTTACCTATTCGCTAACCATCACACTAGCCCTCAACCTAAACCTAACCCCAACCCTAAACCTTACCCTAACCCATACCCTAATCATAACCCATACACTAACACTAACTCGTGCCCTAACACCTACCCTAACCCTACAGCTACCCCTAACCCTAACACTAACCCTAAACTTTACCATTTGTTAACCATAACCCTAGCCCCAAACCTAAACCTAACTACAACCCTACTCCTTACCCTAACACGTACACTAATCTTAACCCCTACACTAACACTAACTCAATACCGCACACGTACTTTGACAATAAGACATTTCCGTATGCTCAGCTGTAACCTAAACCTTACCCGTTCACTAAACTTAACCCTACCCCTAACACTAACCATAACGCCAACCCTACCAATTACCCTAACCCGTACCCTAATCCTAACCTGTAAACCCACACTAACCCCAGCCCTAACATGTACCTTGACCCTAACACTTTTTCGTAACCTCACCTGTACCCTACACCTTACCGTTCGCTAACCCTAACCCTAGCCCTAAACCTAGACCAAACCCCAACCGTACACCTTACCCTAACCCGTATGCTAATCCTAAGCCATACACTGACACTGACACGTGTCCTAACACACACACTAACCCTAACACTTTTCTGTACCATCGCCTGTACCCTAAACCTGACATTTCGCTAACCCTAACCCTAGCCATAAAGCTAACCCTAACCCCAACCGTAAACCTTACCCAAACCGTACCCTAATTCTAACCAGTATACTAATACTAAGACATGTCCTGACACGTTCCCTGAGCCTAACACTTTTCCATACCCTCACCTGTACCCTAAACCTTACCCATTCGCTAACCCTAACCCTAGCCCTAGCCCTAGCCGTAACCTTAATCCCAACCCTACCCGTTACCCTAAACCGTACCCTAATCCTAACCCATACACTAACATTAACCCATGCCCTAACACGTACCCTGACCCTAACACTTTTCCGTATCCTCTCCTGTACCCTAAATCTTACCATTCGCTAACCCTAACCCTAGCCCTAAACATAACTCTAACACCAACCTCACAGTATACCCTAACCCGTACACTAAACTTAACCCATACAAAAAAACTAACCCATGCCCTCACATGTACTTTGACAGTAACACGTTTCCATACGCTCCCGTGTACCGTAAACCTTACCCATTCGCTAACCCTAACCCTAGCCCTAACCCTAACCATAACACCAACCCTACCCATTTACCTAACCTGTACCCTAATCCTTACCCGTACACTAACATTAATCCATGCCCTAAGACGTACCCTGACCCTAATACTTTTCCATACCCACTGCTGTACCCTAAATCTTACCATTCGCTAACCCTAACCCTATGTCTAAACCTAACCCTAACCCCAACCCTACACCTAAACATAACCCCTACCCTACACCTTTCCCTAACCTATACCCTAATCCTAACCCATACACTAACAATAACCTGTGGCCTAACACGTACCCTGAACCTAACACTTTTCCGTATCCTCTCCATTACCCTAAATCTTACCGTTCGCTAAACATAGCCCTTTCCCTAAACATAACGCTAACACCAACCTTAAACCATACCCTAACCCATACACTAATCTTACCCCGTACACCAAAATTAAGAAATGCCCTCACATGTACTTTGACACTAACACGTTTCCGTATCCTCCTGTGTACCGTAAACCTTACCTGTTCGCTAACAGTAACCCTAGGTCTAAGCCTAACACTATCCACAACCCTACACAAAATCCTAACCCGTACCCTAATCCTAATCCGTACAATAACACTAACCTGTGCCCTAACACCAAGCCTGGCCCTAACTCGTTTCCATATGCTTACCTGCACCCTGAATATTACCTATTCGCTAACCCTAACCCTAACCCTACACCTAACCGTAACCCCAATCCTGCACCTTACCCTAATCCGTACTGTAATCCTAACCCGTACCCTAATACTAATCCGTGCCCTGACACATACATGGACCATAAAACTTTTCTGTAACCTCACCTGTACCCTAAACCTTACATTTCGCCAACACTAACCCTAGCCCTAAAGCTAAATCTAACTCCAACCCTACACCTTACCCTAACACGTACACTAATCTTAACCCGTACACTAACACTGACCCATTGCCGCAAATGTATTTTGACCCTAAAACATTTCCGTACCCTCCCCTGTAACCTAAACTTTATCCCGTCGCTAACCCTAACCCTAGCTCTAAATCTAACCCTAACGCCAACCCTACATCTTACCCTAACCCATACCCTAATCCTAAGCCATACACTAACACAAACCAGTGCCCTGAAACGTACCCTGACCCTAACACTTTTCCATGCCCTCACCTGCACGCTAAACCTAATCGTTAGGTAACCCTAACTGTAGACTTAAACGTAACCCTAACACCAACCCTACACCCTATTCTAACCCGTGACCTATATTTAACCCCTACACTAACACTAACCCATGCCCTCACACGTACTTTGACACTAAAAAGTCTCCATACACTCACATGTACCATAAGCCTTAACCGTTCACTAAACCTATCCCTAACCCTAACGCCAACCCTAACCATTACCCTAACCCATACCCTAATCATAACCATGCATTAACACTAACAGGTTTCCTAACACATAACCTGACCCAAACGCTTTTCCGTACCCTCAAATGTACCCTAAAACTTACCCGTTCACTAACCCTAAGCCTAGCCCTAACCCTAACCCTAACCCTAAAACTTACCCGTTAACTAACCGTAAGCCTAGCCCTAAACCTAAACCTAACCCCAACACCACACCTTACCCTAAACTGTACGCTAATCCTGACACGTATACTAACACTAACAGGTGTCCTAACACATACCCTGACTCTAAATGTTTTCGTACCCTCACCTGTACCCTAAACCTTACTGCTTCACTAACCGTAAACCTAGCCCTAAACATAACGCTAACACCAACCCTACACAATACCCTAACCCGTACACTAATCTTGACCCGTACACCAAAATTATGCAATGCCATCACAGGTACTTTGACACTAACACGTTTCCGTACACTCATGTACCATAAAACTTACCTGTTCGCTAACTCTAACCCTAGCCCTAAACTTAACCCTAACGCCAACCCTACACATTACCCTAACCCGTACCCTAATCCTAACCCATACACTAACACTACATGTGCCCTAACAGGTACCCTGACCGTAACAGTTTTCCGTACACTCACCTGTACCATAAACCATACCGTTTGCTATCCTTAACCCTAGAACTAAACGTAAACCTAACTCCATCCCTAAAACTTCCCCTAACGCGTACCCAGTCCTAACCAGTACACTAACACTAATCTGTGCCTTAACACTTACCCTGACCCTAACACTTTTCCATACCCACACCTGAACCCTAAACCTTACCATTCACTAACCCTAACCCTAGGTCTAAACCTAACCCTAAACCCAACCCCAACCCTACACCTAACCCTAACATGTACCCTAATCCTAATCCTTAAACTAACACTAACCTGGGCCCTAACACGAACCGTGACCCTAACGCGTTTCCATACGCTCCCCTGTACTCTAATGTTACCTATTCGCTAACCCTCACACTAGCCCTAAACCTAAACCTAACCCCAACCCTAAACCTTACCCTAACCCATACCCTAATCATAACCCATACACTAACACTAACTCGTTCCCTAACACCTACCCTAACCCTACACCTACCCCTAACCCTAATACTAACGCTAACACTAACCCTAAACTTTACCATTTGTTAACCATAACCCTAGCCCCAAACCTAAACCTAACTACAACCCTACTCCTTACCCTAACACGTACACTAATCTTAACCCCTACACTAACACTAACTCAATACCGCACACGTACTTTGACAATAAGACATTTCCGTATGCTCAGCTGTAACCTAAACCTTACCCGTTCACTAAACTTAACCCTACCCCTAACACTAACCATAACGCCAACCCTACCAATTACCCTAACCCGTACCCTAATCCTAACCTTTAAACCCACACTAACCCCAGCCCTAACACGTACCCTGACCCTAACACTTTTCCGTAACCTCACCTGTACCCTACACCTTACCGTTCGCTAACCCTAACCCTAGCCCTAAACCTAGACCAAACCCCAACCGTACAACTTACCCTAACCCGTATGCTAATCCTAAGCCATACACTGACACTGACACGTGTCCTAACACACACACTAACCCTAACACTTTTCTGTACCATCACCTGTACCCTAAACCGGACATTTCGCTAACCCTAACCCTAGCCATAAAGCTAACCCTAAGCCCAACCGTAAACCTTACCCAAACCGTACCCTAATCCTAACCAGTATACTAATACTAAGCCATGTCCTGACACGTTCCCTGAGCCTAACACTTTTCCATACCCTCACCTGTACCCTAAACATTACCCATTCGCTAACCCTAACCCTAGCCCTAAACCTAGCCCTAACCTTAATCCCAACCCTACCCGTTACCCTAAACCGTACCCGAATCCTAACCCATAGACTAATATTAACCCATGCCCTAACACGTACCCTGACCCTAACACTTTTCTGTATCCTCTCCTATACCATAAATCTTACCGTTCGCTAACCCTAACCCTAGCCCTAAACATAACTCTAACACCAACCTCACAGTATACCCTAACCCGTACACTAAATTTAACCCGTACAAAAAACTAACCCATGCCCTCACATGTACTTTGACAGTAACACGTTTCCGTACGCTCCCGTGTACCATAAACCTTACCCATTCGCTAACCCTAACCCTAGCCCTAACCCTAACCATAACACCAGCCCTACCCATTTACCTAACCTGTACCCTAATCCTTACCCGTACACTAACATTAATACATGCCCTACGACGTACCCTGACCCTAATACTTTTCCATACCCACTGCTGTACCCTAAATCTTACCATTCGCTAACCCTAACCCTATGTCTAAACCTAACCCTAACCCCAGCCCTACACCTAACCCTAGCACGTACCCTAATCCGAATCCGTACACTAACACTAACCTGTACCCTAACATGAACCCTGACCCTAACTCGTTTCCATAAGCTCACCTGTACCCTAAATGTTACCTGTTCGCTAACCCTAACCCCAACCCTACACCTAAACATAACCCCTACCCTACACCTTTCCCTAACCTATACCCTAATCCTAACCCGTACACTAACAATAACCTGTGGCCTAACACGTACCCTGAACCTAACACTTTTCCGTATCCTCTCCATTACCCTAAATCTTACCGTTCGCTAAACATAGCCCTTTCCCTAAACATAACGCTAACACCAACCTTAAACCATACCCTAACCCATACACTAATCTTACCCCGTACACCAAAATTAAGAAATGCCCTCACATGTACTTTGACACTAACACGTTTCCGTATCCTCCTGTGTACCGTAAACCTTACCTGTTCGCTAACAGTAACCCTAGGTCTAAGCCTAACACTATCCACAACCCTACACAAAATCCTAACCCGTACCCTAATCCTAATCCGTACAATAACACTAACCTGTGCCATAACACCAAGCCTGACCCTAACTCGTTTCCATATGCTTACCTGCAACCTGAATATTACCTATTCGCTAACCCTAACCCTAACCCTAAACCTAACCCTAACCCCAATCCTGCACCTTACCCTAATCCGTACTGTAATCCTAACCCGTACCCTAATACTAATCCGTGCCCTGACACATACATGGACCATAACACTTTTCTGTAACCTCACCTGTACCCTAAACCTTACATTTCGCCAACACTAACCCTAGCCCTAAAGCTAAATCTAACTCCAACCCTACACCTTACCCTAACACGTACACTAATCTTAACCCGTACACTAACACTGACCCATTGCCGCAAATGTATTTTGACCCTAAAACATTTCCGTACCCTCCCCTGTAACCTAAATTTTATCCCGTCGCTAACCCTAACCCTAGCTCTAAATCTAACCCTAACGCCAACCCTACATCTTACCCTAACCCATACCCTAATCCTAAACCATACACTAACACAAACCAGTGCCCTGAAACGTACCCTGACCCTAACACTTTTCCATGCCCTCACCTGCACGCTAAACCTAATCGTTAGGTAACCCTAACTGTAGACTTAAACGTAACCCTAACACCAACCCTACACCCTATTCTAACCCGTGACCTATATTTAACCCCTACACTAACACTAACCCATGCCCTCACACGTACTTTGACACTAAAATGTCTCCATACACTCACATGTACCATAAGCCTTAACCGTTCACTAAACCTATCCCTAACCCTAACGCCAACCCTACCCATTACCCTAACCCATACCCTAATCCTAACCATGCATTAACACTAACAGGTTTCCTAACACATAACCTGACCCAAACGCTTTTCCATACCCTCAAATGTACCCTAAAACTTACCCGTTCACTAACCCTAAGCCTAGCCCTAACCCTAACCCTAACCCTAACCCTAACCCTAACCCTAACCCTAACCCTAAAACTTACCCGTTAACTAACCGTAAGCCTAGCCCTAAACCTAAACCTAACCCCAACACCACACCTTACCCTAAACGGTACGCTAATCCTGACACGTACACTAACACTAACAGGTGTCCTAACACATACCCTGACTCTAAATGTTTTCGTACCCTCACCTGTACCCTAAACCTTACTGCTTCACTAACCGTAAACCTAGCCCTAAACATAACGCTAACACCAACCCTACACCATACCCTAACCCGTACACTAATCTTGACCCGTACACCAAAATTATGCAATGCCATCACAGGTACTTTGACACTAACACGTTTCCGTACACTCATGTACCATAAAACTTACCTGTTCGCTAACTCTAACCCTAGCCCTAAACTTAACCCTAACGCCAACCCTACACATTACCCTAACCCGTACACTAATCCTAACCCATACACTAACACTACATATGCCCTAACAGGTACCCTGACCGTAACAGTTTTCCGTACACTAACCCGTACCATAAACCATACCGTTTGCTATCCTTAACCCTAGAACTAAACGTAAACCTAACCCCATCCCTAAAACTTCCCCTAACGCGTACCCAGTCCTAACCAGTACACTAACACTAATCTGTGCCTTAACACTTACCCTGACCCTAACACTTTTCCATACCCACACGTGAACCCTAAACCTTACCATTCACTAACCCTAACCCTAGGTCTAAACCTAACCCTAAACCCAACCCCAACCCTACACCTAACCCTAACATGTACCCTAATCCTAATCCTTAAACTAACACTAACCTGTGCCCTAACACGAACCGTGACACTAACGCGTTTCCATACGCTCCCCTGTACTCTAATGTTACCTATTCGCTAACCCTCACACTAGCCCTAAACCTAAACCTAACCACAACCTTAAACCTTACCCTAACCCATACCCTAATCATAACCCATACACTAACACTAACTCGTTCCCTAACACCTACCCTAACCCTACACCTACTCCTAACCCTAACACTAACGCTAACACTAACCCTAAACTTTACCATTTGTTAACCATAACCCTAGCCCCAAACCTAAACCTAACTACAACCCTACTCCTTACCCTAACACGTACACTAATCTTAACCCCTACACTAACACTAACTCAATACCGCACACGTACTTTGACAATAAGACATTTCCGTATGCTCAGCTGTAACCTAAACCTTACCCGTTCACTAAACTTAACCCTACCCCTAACACTAACCATAACGCCAACCCTACCAATTACCCTAACCCGTACCCTAATCCTAACCTGTAAACCCACACTAACCCCAGCCCTAACACGTACCCTGACCCTAACACTTTTCCGTAACCTCACCTGTACCCTACACCTTACCGTTCGCTAACCCTAACCCTAGCCCTAAACCTAGACCAAACCCCAACCGTACACCTTACCCTAACCCGTATGCTAATCCTAAGCCATACACTGACACTGACACGTGTCCTAACACACACACTAACCCTAACACTTTTCTGTACCATCACCTGTACCCTAAACCGGACATTTCGCTAACCCTAACCCTAGCCATAAAGCTAACCCTAAGCCCAACCGTAAACCTTACCCAAACCGTACCCTAATCCTAACCAGTATACTAATACTAAGCCATGTCCTGACACCTTCCCTGAGCCTAACACTTTTCCATACCCTCACCTGTACCCTAAACCTTACCCATTCGCTAACCATAACCCTAGCCCTAAACCTAGCCCTAACCTTAATCCCAACCCTACGCGTTACCCTAAACCGTACCCGAATCCTAACCCATAGACTAACATTAACCCATGCCCTAACACGTACCCTGACCCTAACACTTTTCTGTATCCTCTCCTATACCATAAATCTTACCGTTCGCTAACCCTAACCCTAGCCCTAAACATAACTCTAACACCAACCTCACAGTATACCCTAACCCGTACACTAAATTTAACCCGTACAAAAAACTAACCCATGCCCTCACATGTACTTTGACAGTAACACGTTTCCGTACGCTCCCGTGTACCGTAAACCTTACCCATTCGTTAACCCTAACCCTAGCCCTAACCCTAACCATAACACCAACCCTACCCATTTACCTAACCTGTACCCTAATCCTTACCCGTACACTAACATTAATCCATGCCCTAAGACGTACCCTGACCCTAATACTTTTCCATACCCACTGCTGTACCCTAAATCTTACCATTCGCTAACCCTAACCCTATGTCTAAACCTAACCCTAACCCCAACCCTACACCTAACCCCAGCACGTACCCTAATCCGAATCCGTACACTAACACTAACCTGTGCCCTAACATGAACCCTGACCCTAACTCGTTTCCATAAGCTCACCTGTACCCTAAATATTACCTATTCGCTAACCCTAACCCCAACCCTACACCTAAACATAACCCCTACCCTACACCTTTCCCTAACCTATACCCTAATCCTAACCCATACACTAACAATAACCTGTGGCCTAACACGTACCCTGAACCTAACACTTTTCCGTATCCTCTCCATTACCCTAAATCTTACCGTTCGCTAAACATAGCCCTTTCCCTAAACATAACGCTAACACCAACCTTAAACCATACCCTAACCCATACACTAATCTTACCCCGTACACCAAAATTAAGAAATGCCCTCACATGTACTTTGACACTAACACGTTTCCGTATCCTCCTGTGTACCGTAAACCTTACCTGTTCGCTAACACTAAACCTAGGTCTAAGCCTAACACTATCCACAACCCTACACAAAATCCTAACCCGTACCCTAATCCTAATCCGTACAATAACACTAACCTGTGCCCTAACACCAAGCCTGGCCCTAACTCGTTTCCATATGCTTACCTGCACCCTGAATATTACCTATTCGCTAACCCTAACCCTAACCCTACACCTAACCCTAACCCCAATCCTGCACCTTACCCTAATCCGTACTGTAATCCTAACCCGTACCCTAATACTAATCCGTGCCCTGACACATACATGGACCATAAAACTTTTCTGTATCCTCACCTGTACCCTAAACCGTACATTTCGCCAACACTAACCCTAGCCCTAAAGCTAAATCTAACTCCAACCCTACACCTTACCCTAACACGTACACTAATCTTAACCCGTACACTAACACTGACCCATTGCCGCAAATGTATTTTGACCCTAAAACATTTCCGTACCCTCCCCTGTAACCTAAACTTTATCCCGTCGCTAACCCTAACCCTAGCTCTAAATCTAACCCTAACGCCAACCCTACATCTTACCCTAACCCATACCCTAATCCTAAACCATACACTAACACAAACCAGTGCCCTGAAACGTACCCTGACCCTAACACTTTTCCATGCCCTCACCTGCACGCTAAACCTAATCGTTAGGTAACCCTAACTGTAGACTTAAACGTAACCCTAACACCAACCCTACACCCTATTCTAACCCGTGACCTATATTTAACCCCTACACTAACACTAACCCATGCCCTCACACGTACTTTGACACTAAAATGTCTCCATACACTCACATGTACCATAAGCCTTAACCGTTCACTAAACCTATCCCTAACCCTAACGCCAACCCTAACCATTACCCTAACCCATACCCTAATCCTAACCATGCATTAACACTAACAGGTTTCCTAACACATAACCTGACCCAAACGCTTTTCCGTACCCTCAAATGTACCCTAAAACTTTCCCGTTCACTAACCCTAAGCCTAGCCCTAACCCTAACCCTAACCCTAACCCTAACCCTAACCCTAACCCTAAAACTTACCCGTTAACTAACCGTAAGCCTAGCCCTAAACCTAAACCTAACCCCAACACCACACCTAACCCTAAACGGTACGCTAATCCTGACATGTACACTAACACTAACAAGTGTCCTAACACATACCCTGACTCTAAATGTTTTCCATACCCTCACCTGTACCCTAAACCTTACTGCTTCACTAACCGTAAACCTAGCCCTAAACATAACGCTAACACCAACCCTACACCATACCCTAACTCGTACACTAATCTTGACCCGTACACCAAAATTATGCAATGCCATCACAGGTACTTTGACACTAACACGTTTCCGTACACTCATGTACCATAAAACTTACATGTTCTCTAACTCTAAACCTAGCCCTAAACTTAACCCTAACGCCAACCCTACACATTACCCTAACCCGTACCCTAATCCTAACCCATACACTAACACTACATGTGCCCTAACAGGTACCCTGACCGTAACAGTTTTCCGTACACTCACCCGTACCCTAAACCATACCGTTTGCTATCCTTAACCCTAGACCTAAACGTAAACCTAACCCCATCCCTAAAACTTACCCTAACGCGTACCCAATCCTAACCAGTACACTAACACTAATCCGTGCCTTAACACTTACCCTGAACCTAACACTTTTCCATACCCACACCTGAACCCTAAACCTTACCATTCACTAACCCTAACCCTAGGTCTAAACCTAACCCTAAACCCAACCCCAACCCTACACCTAACCCTAACATGTACCCTAATCCTTAAACTAACACTAACCTGTGCCCTAACACGAACCGTGACCCTAACGCGTTTCCATACGCTCCCCTGTACTGTAATGTTACCTATTCGCTAACCCTCACACTAGCCCTCAACCTAAACCTAACCCCAACCCTAAACCTTACCCTAACCCATACCCTAATCATAACCCATACACTAACACTAACTCGTGCCCTAACACCTACCCTAACCCTACAGCTACCCCTAACCCTAACACTAACGCTAACACTAACCCTAAACTTTACCATTTGTTAACCATAACCCTAGCCCCAAACCTAAACCTAACTACAACCCTACTCCTTACCCTAACACGTACACTAATCTTAACCCCTACACTAACACTAACTCAATACCGCACACTTACTTTGACAATAAGACATTTCCGTATGCTCAGCTGTAACCTAAACCTTACCCGTTCACTAAACTTAACCCTACCCCTAACACTAACCCTAACGCCAACCCTACCCATTACCCTAACCCATACCCTAATCCTAACCATGCATTAACACTAACAGGTTTCCTAACACATAACCTGACCCAAACGCTTTTCCGTACCCTCAAATGTACCCTAAAACTTACCCGTTCACTAACCCTAAGCCTAGCCCTAACCCTAACCCTAACCCTAAAACTTACCCGTTAACTAACCGTAAGCCTAGCCCTAAACCTAAACCTAACCCCAACACCACACCTTACCCTAAACGGTACGCTAAACCTGACACGTACACTAACACTAACAGGTGTCCTAACACATACCCTGACTCTAAATGTTTTCGTACCCTCACCTGTACCCTAAACCTTACTGCTTCACTAACCGTAAACCTAGCCCTAAACATAACGCTAACACCAACCCTACACAATACCCTAACCCGTACACTAATCTTGACCCGTACACCAAAATTATGCAATGCCATCACAGGTACTTTGACACTAACACGTTTCCGTACACTCATGTACCATAAAACTTACCTGTTCGCTAACTCTAACCCTAGCCCTAAACTTAACCCTAACGCCAACCCTACACATTACCCTAACCCGTACCCTAATCCTAACCCATACACTAACACTACATGTGCCCTAACAGGTACCCTGACCGTAACAGTTTTCCGTACACTCACCCGTACCATAAACCATACCGTTTGCTATCCTTAACCCTAGAACTAAACGTAAACCTAACCCCATCCCTAAAACTTCCCCTAACGCGTACCCAGTCCTAACCAGTACACTAACACTAATCTGTGCCTTAACACTTACCCTGACCCTAACACTTTTCCATACCCACACCTGAACCCTAAACCTTACCATTCACTAACCCTAACCCTAGGTCTAAACCTAACCCTAAACCCAACCCCAACCCTACACCTAACCCTAACATGTACCCTAATCCTAATCCTTAAACTAACACTAACCTGTGCCCTAACACGAACCGTGACCCTAACGCGTTTCCATACGCTCCCCTGTACTCTAATGTTACCTATTCGCTAACCCTCACACTAGCCCTAAACCTAAACCTAACCCCAACCCTAAACCTTACCCTAACCCATACCCTAATCATAACCCATACACTAACACTAACTCGTTCCCTAACACCTACCCTAACCCTACACCTACCCCTAACCCTAACACTAACGCTAACACTAACCCTAAACTTTACCATTTGTTAACCATAACCCTAGCCCCAAACCTAAACCTAACTACAACCCTACTCCTTACCCTAACACGTACACTAATCTTAACCCCTACACTAACACTAACTCAATACCGCACACGTACTTTGACAATAAGACATTTCCGTATGCTCAGCTGTAACCTAAACCTTACCCGTTCACTAAACTTAACCCTACCCCTAACACTAACCATAACGCCAACCCTACCAATTACCCTAACCCGTACCCTAATCCTAACCTGTAAACCCACACTAACCCCAGCCCTAACACGTACCCTGACCCTAACACTTTTCCGTAACCTCACCTGTACCCTACACCTTACCGTTCGCTAACCCTAACCCTAGCCCTAAACCTAGACCAAACCCCAACCGTACACCTTACCCTAACCCGTATGCTAATCCTAAGCCATACACTGACACTGACACGTGTCCTAACACACACACTAACCCTAACACTTTTCTGTACCATCACCTGTACCCTAAACCGGACATTTCGCTAACCCTAACCCTAGCCATAAAGCTAACCCTAAGCCCAACCGTAAACCTTACCCAAACCGTACCCTAATCCTAACCAGTATACTAATACTAAGCCATGTCCTGACACGTTCCCTGAGCCAAACACTTTTCCATACCCTCACCTGTACCCTAAACCTTACCCATTCGCTAACCATAACCCTAGCCCTAAACCTAGCCCTAACCTTAATCCCAACCCTACCCGTTACCCTAAACCGTACCAGAATCCTAACCCATAGACTAACATTAACCCATGCCCTAACACGTACCCTGACCCTAACACTTTTCTGTATCCTCTCCTATACCATAAATCTTACCGTTCGCTAACCCTAACCCTAGCCCTAAACATAACTCTAACACGAACCTCACAGTATACCCTAACCCGTACACTAAATTTAACCCGTACAAAAAACTAACCCATGCCCTCACATGTACTTTGACAGTAACACGTTTCCGTACGCTCCCGTGTACCGTAAACCTTACCCATTCGCTAACCCTAACCCTAGCCCTAACCCTAACCATAACACCAACCCTACACATTTACCTAACCTGTACCCTAATCCTTACCCGTACACTAACATTAATCCATGCCCTACGACGTACCCTGACCCTAATACTTTTCCATACCCACTGCTGTACCCTAAATCTTACCATTCGCTAACCCTAACCCTATGTCTAAACCTAACCCTAACCCCAACCCTACACCTAACCCTAGCACGTACCCTAATCCGAATCCGTACACTAACACTAACCTGTGCCCTAACATGAACCCTGACCCTAACTCGTTTCCATAAGCTCACCTGTACCCTAAATGTTACCTGTTCGCTAACCCTAACCCCAACCCTACACCTAAACATAAACCCTACCCTACACCTTTCCCTAACCTATACCCTAATCCTAACCCGTACACTAACAATAACCTGTGGCCTAACACGTACCCTGAACCTAACACTTTTCCGTATCCTCTCCATTACCCTAAATCTTACCGTTCGCTAAACATAGCCCTTTCCCTAAACATAACGCTAACACCAACCTTAAACCATACCCTAACCCATACACTAATCTTACCCCGTACACCAAAATTAAGAAATGCCCTCACATGTACTTTGACACTAACACGTTTCCGTATCCTCCTGTGTACCGTAAACCTTACCTGTTCGCTAACACTAACCCTAGGTCTAAGCCTAACACTATCCACAACCCTACACAAAATCCTAACCCGTACCCTAATCCTAATCCGTACAATAACACTAACCTGTGCCCTAACACCAAGCCTGACCCTAACTCGTTTCCATATGCTTACCTGCACCCTGAATATTACCTATTCGCTAACCCTAACCCTAACCCTAAACCTAACCCTAACCCCAATCCTCACCTTACCCTAATCCGTACTGTAATCCTAACCCGTACCCTAATACTAATCCGTGCCCTGACACATACATGGACCATAACACTTTTCTGTAACCTCACCTGTACCCTAAACCTTACATTTCGCCAACACTAACCCTAGCCCTAAAGCTAAATCTAACTCCAACCCTACACATTACCCTAACACGTACACTAATCTTAACCCGTACACTAACACTGACCCATTGCCGCAAATGTATTTTGACCCTAAAACATTTCCGTACCCTCCCCTGTAACCTAAACTTTATCCCGTCGCTAACCCTAACCCTAGCTCTAAATCTAACCCTAACGCCAACCCTACATCTTACCCTAACCCATACCCTAATCCTAAACCATACACTAACACAAACCAGTGCCCTGAAACGTACCCCGACCCTAACACTTTTCCATGCCCTCACCTGCACGCTAAACCTAATCGTTAGGTAACCCTAACTGTAGACTTAAACGTAACCCTAACACCAACCCTACACCCTATTCTAACCCGTGACCTATATTTAACCCCTACACTAACACTAACCCATGCCCTCACACGTACTTTGACACTAAAATGTCTCCATACACTCACATGTACCATAAGCCTTAACCGTTCACTAAACCTATCCCTAACCCTAACGCCAACCCTAACCATTACCCTAACCCATACCCTAATCCTAACCATGCATTAACACTAACAGGTTTCCTAACACATAACCTGACCCAAACGCTTTTCCGTACCCTCAAATGTACCCTAAAACTTACCCGTTCACTAACCCTAAGCCTAGCCCTAATCCTAACCCTAACCCTAACCCTAACCCTAACCCTAACCCTAAAACTTACCTGTTAACTAACCGTAAGCCTAGCCCTAAACCTAAACCTAACCCCAACACCACACCTTACCCTAAACGGTACGCTAATCCAGACATGTACACTAACACTAACAAGTGTCCTAACACATACCCTGACTCTAAATGTTTTCCGTACCCTCACCTGTACCCTAAACCTTACTGCTTCACTAACCGTAAACCTAGCCCTAAACATAACGCTAACACCAACCCTACACCATACCCTAACCCGTACACTAATCTTGACCCGTACACCAAAATTATGCAATGCCATCACAGGTACTTTGACACTAACACGTTTCCGTACACTCATGTACCATAAAACTTACCTGTTCGCTAACTCTAACCCTAGCCCTAAACTTAACCCTAACGACAACCCTACACATTACCCTAACCCGTACCCTAATCCTAACCCATACACTAACACTACATGTGCCCTAACAGGTACCCTGACCGTAACAGTTTTCCGTACACTCACCCGTACCCTAAACCATACCGTTTGCTATCCTTAACCCTAGACCTAAACGTAAACCTAACCCCATCCCTAAAACTTACCCTAACGCGTACCCAATCCTAACCAGTACACTAACACTAATCCGTGCCTTAACACTTACCCTGACCCTAACACTTTTCCATACCCACACCTGAACCCTAAACCTTACCATTCACTAACCCTAACCCTAGGTCTAAACATAACCCTAAACCCAACCCCAACCCTACACCTAACCCTAACATGTACCCTAATCCTAATACTTAAACTAACACTAACCTGTGCCCTAACACGAACCGTGACCCTAACGCGTTTCCATACGCTCCCCTGTACTGTAATGTTACCTATTCGCTAACCCTAACACTAGCCCTCAACCTAAACCTAACCCCAACCCTAAACCTTACCCTAACCCATACCCTAATCATAACCCATACACTAACACTAACTCGTGCCTTAACACCTACCCTAACCCTGCAGCTACCCCTAACCCTAACACTAACGCTAACACTAACCCTAAACTTTACCATTTGTTAACCATAACCCTAGCCCCAAACCTAAACCTAACTACAACCCTACTCCTTACCCTAACACGTACACTAATCTTAACCCCTACACTAACACTAACTCAATACCGCACACGTACTTTGACAATAAGACATTTCCGTATGCTCAGCTGTAACCTAAACCTTACCCGTTCACTAAACTTAACCCTACCCCTAACACTAACCATAACGCCAACCCTACCAATTACCCTAACCCGTACCCTAAACCGAAACTGTAAACCCACACTAACCCCAGCCCTAACACGTACCTTGACCGTAACACTTTTTCGTAACCTCACCTGTACCCTACACCTTACCATTCGCTAACCCTAACCCTAGCCCTAAACCTAGACCAAACCCCAACCGTACACCTTACCCTAACCCGTATGCTAATCCTAAGCCATACACTGACACTGACACGTGTCCTAACACACACACTAACCCTAACACTTTTCTGTACCATCACCTGTACCCTAAACCTGACATTTCGCTAACCCTAACCCTAGCCATAAAGCTAACCCTAACCCCAACCGTAAACCTTACCCAAACCGTACCCTAATCCTAACCAGTATACTAATACTAAGCCATGTCCTGACACGTTCCCTGAGGCTAACACTTTTCCATACCTTCACCTGTACCCTAAACCTTACCCATTCGCTAACCCTAACCATAGCCTTAGCCCTAGCCCTAACCTTAATCCCAACCCTACCCGTTACCCTAAACCGTACCCTAATCCTAACCCATACACTAACATTAACCCATGCCCTAACACGTACCCTAACCCTAACACTTTTCCGTATCCTCTCCTATACCCTAAATCTTACCGTTCGCTAACCCTAACCCTAGCCCTACACATAACTCTAACACCAACCTCACAGTATACCCTAACCCGTACACTAAATTTAACCCGTAAAAAAAACTAACCCATGCCCTCACATGTACTTTGACAGTAACACGTTTCCATACGCTCCCGTGTACCGTAAACCTTACCCATTCGCTAACCCTAACCCTAGCCCTAACCCTAACCATAACACCAGCCCTACCCATTTACCTAACCTGTACCCTAATCCTTACCCGTACACTAACATTAATCCATGCCCTAAGACGTACCCTGACCCTAATACTTTTCCATACCCACTGCTGTACCCTAAATCTTACCATTCGCTAACCCTAACCCTATGTCTAAACCTAACCCTAACCCCAACCCTACACCTAACCCTAGCACGTACCCTAATCCGAATCCGTACACTAACACTAACCTGTGCCCTAACATGAACCCTGACCCTAACTCGTTTCCATAAGCTCACCTGTACCCTAAATGTTACCTATTCGCTAACCCTAAACCCAACCCTACACCTAAACATAACCCCTACCCTACACCTTTCCCTAACCTATACCCTAATCCTAACCCGTACACTAACAATAACCTGTGGCCTAACACGTACCCTGAACCTAACACTTTTCCGTATCCTCTCCATTACCCTAAATCTTACCGTTCGCTAAACATAGCCCTTTCCCTAAACATAACGCTAACACCAACCTTAAACCATACCCTAACCCATACACTAATCTTACCCCGTACACCAAAATTAAGAAATGCCCTCACATGTACTTTGACACTAACACGTTTCCGTATCCTCCTGTGTAACGTAAACCTTACCTGTTCGCTAACAGTAACCCTAGGTCTAAGCCTAACACTATCCACAACCCTACACAAAATCCTAACCCGTACCCTAATCCTAATCCGTACAATAACACTAACCTGTGCCCTAACACCAAGCCTGACCCTAACTCGTTTCCATATGCTTACCTGCACCCTGAATATTACCTATTCGCTAACCCTAACCCTAACCCTAAACCTAACCCTAACCCCAATCCTGCACCTTACCCTAATCCGTACTGTAATCCTAACCCATACCCTAATACTAATCCGTGCCCTGACACATACATGGACCATAACACTTTTCTGTAACCTCACCTGTACCCTAAACCTTACATTTCGCCAACACTAACCCTAGCCCTAAAGCTAAATCTAACTCCAACCCTACACCTTACCCTAACACGTACACTAATCTTAACCCGTACACTAACACTGACCCATTGCCGCAAAAGTATTTTGACCCTAAAACATTTCCGTACCCTCCCCTGTAACCTAAACCTTACCCGGTCACTAACCCTAAACCTAGCTCTAAATCTAACCCTAACGCCAACCCTACATCTTACCCTAACCCATACCCTAATCCTAAACCATACACTAACACAAACCAGTGCCCTGAAACGTACCCCGACCCTAACACTTTTCCATGCCCTCACCTGCACGCTAAACCTAATCGTTAGGTAACCCTAACTGTAGACTTAAACGTAACCCTAACACCAACCCTACACCCTATTCTAACCCGTGACCTATATTTAACCTGTACACTAACACTAACCCATGCCCTCACACGTACTTTGACACTAAAATGTCTCCATACACTCACATGTACCATAAGCCTTAACCGTTCACTAAACCTATCCCTAACCCTAACGCCAACCCTAACCATTACCCTAACCCATACCCTAATCCTAACCATGCATTAACACTAACAGGTTTCCTAACACATAACCTGACCCAAACGCTTTTCCGTACCCTCAAATGTACCCTAAAACTTACCCGTTCACTAACCCTAAGCCTAGCCCTAACCCTAACCCTAACCCTAACCCTAACCCTAACCCTAACCCTAAAACTTACCCGTTAACTAACCGTAAGCCTAGCCCTAAACCTAAACCTAACCCCAACACCACACCTTACCCTAAATGGTACGCTAATCCAGACATGTACACTAACACTAACAAGTGTCCTAACACATACCCTGACTCTAAATGTTTTCCGTACCCTCACCTGTACCCTAAACCTTACGGCTTCACTAACCGTAAACCTAGCACTAAACATAACGCTAACACCAACCCTACACCATATCCTAACCCGTACACTAATCTTGACCCGTACACCAAAATTATGCAATGCCATCCAAGGTACTTTGACACTAACACGTTTCCGTACACTCATGTACCATAAAACTTACCTGTTCGCTAACTCTAACCCTAGCCCTAAACTTAACCCTAACGCCAACCCTACACATTACCCTAACCCGTACCCTAATCCTAACCCATACACTAACACTACATGTGCCCTAACAGGTACCCTGACCGTAACAGTTTTCCGTACACTCACCCGTACCCTAAACCATACCGTTTGCTATCCTTAACCCTAGACCTAAACGTAAACCAAACCCCATCCCTAAAACTTACCCTAACGCGTACCCAATCCTAACCAGTACACTAACACTAATCCGTGCCTTAACACTTACCCTGACCCTAACACTTTTCCATACCCACACCTGAACCCTAAACCTTACCATTCACTAACCCTAACCCTAGGTCTAAACCTAACCCTAAACCCAACCCCAACCCTACACCTAACCCTAACATGTACCCTAATCCTAATCCTTAAACTAACACTAACCTGTGCCCTAACATGAACCGTGACCCTAACGCGTTTCCATACGCTCCCCTGTACTCTAATGTTACCTATTCGCTAACCCTCACACTAGCCCTAAACCTAAACCTAACCCCAACCCTAAACCTTACCCTAACCCATACCCTAATCATAACCCATACACTAACACTAACTCGTGCCCTAACACCTACCCTAACCCTACACCTACCCCTAACCCTAACACTAACGCTAACACTAACCCTAAACTTTACCATTTGTTAACCATAACCCTAGCCCCAAACCTAAACCTAACTACAACCCTACTCCTTACCCTAACACGTACACTAATCTTAACCCCTACACTAACACTAACTCAATACCGAACACGTAATTTGACAATAAGACATTTCCGTATGCTCAGCTGTAAACTAAACCTTACCCGTTCACTAAACTTAACCCTACCCCTAACACTAACCATAACGCCAACCCTACCAATTACCCTAACCCGTACCCTAATCCTAACCTGTAAACCCACACTAACCCCAGCCCTAACACGTACCTTGACCCTAACACTTTTTCGTAACCTCACCTGTACCCTACACCTTACCGTTCGCTAACCCTAACCCTAGCCCTAAACCTAGACCAAACCCCAACCGTACACTTTACCCTAACCCGTATGCTAATCCTATGCCATACACTGACACTGACACGTGTCCTAACACACACACTAACCCTAACACTTTTCTGTACCATCACCTGTACCCTAAACCTGACATTTCGCTAACCCTAACCCTAGCCATAAAGCTAACCCTAACCCCAACCGTAAACCTTACCCAAACCGTACCCTAATCCTAACCAGTCTACTAATACTAAGCCATGTCCTGACACGTTCCCTGATCCTAACACTTTTCCATACCCTCACCTGTACCCTAAACCTTACCCATTCGCTAACCCTAACCCTAGCCCTAGCCCTAGCCCTAACCTTAATCCCAACCCTACCCGTTACCCTAAACCGTACCCTAATCCTAACCCATACACTAACATTAACCCATGCCCTAACACGTACCCTGACCCTAACACTTTTCCGTATCCTCTCCTGTACCCTAAATCTTACCGTTCGCTAACCCTAACCCTAGCCCTAAACATAACTCTAACACCAACCTCACAGTATACCCTAACCCGTACACTAAACTTAATCCGTACAAAAAAACTAACCCATGCCCTCACATGTACTTTGACAGTAACACGTTTCCGTACGCTCCCGTGTACCGTAAACCTAACCCATTCGCTAACCCTAACCCTAGCCCTAACCCTAACCATAACACCAACCCTACCCATTTACCTAACCTGTACCCTAATCCTTACCCGTACACTAACATTAATCCATGCCCTAAGACGTACCCTGACCCTAATACTTTTCCATACCCACTGCTGTACCCTAAATCTTACCATTCGCTAACCCTAACCCTATGTCTAAACCTAACCCTAACACCAACCCTACACCTAACCCTAGCACGTACCCTAATCCGAATCCGTACACTAACACTAACCTGTGCCCTTACATGAACCCTGACCCTAACTCGTTTCCATAAGCTCACCTGTACCCTAAATGTTACCTATTCGCTAACCCTAATCCCAAACCTACACCTAAACATAACCCCTACCCTACACCTTTCCCTAACCTATACCCTAATCCTAACCCGTACACTAACAATAACCTGTGGCCTAACACGTACCCTGAACCTAACACTTTTCCGTATCCTCTCCATTACCCTAAATCTTACCATTCGCTAAACATAGCCCTTTCCCTAAACATAACGCTAACACCAACCTTAAACCATACCCTAACCCATACACTAATCTTACCCCGTACACCAAAATTAAGAAATGCCCTCACATGTACTTTGACACTAACACGTTTCCGTATCCTCCTGTGTACCGTAAACCTTACCTGTTCGCTAACACTAACCCTAGGTCTAAGCCTAACACTATCCACAACCTTACACAAAATCCTAACCCGTACCTTAATCCTAATCCGTACAATAACACTAACCTGTGCCCTAACACCAAGCCTGACCCTAACTCGTTTCCATATGCTTACCTGCACCCTGAATATTACCTATTCGCTAACCCTAACCCTAACCCTAAACCTAACCCTAACCCCAATCCTGCACCTTACCCTAATCCGTACTGTAATCCTAACCCGTACCCTAATACTAATCCGTGCCCTGACACATACATGGACCATAACACTTTTCTGTAACCTCACCTGTACCCTAAACCTTACATTTCGCCAACACTAACCCTAGCCCTAAAGCTAAATCTAACTCCAACCCTACACCTTACCCTAACACGTACACTAATCTTAACCCGTACACTAACACTGACCCATTGCCGCAAATGTATTTTGACCCTAAAACATTTCCGTACCCTCCCCTGTAACCTAAACCTTACCCGGTCGCTAACCCTAAACCTAGCTCTAAATCTAACCCTAACGCCAACCCTACATCTTACCCTAACCCATACCCTAATCCTAAACCATACACTAACACAAACCAGTGCCCTGAAACGTACCCCGACCCTAACACTTTTCCATGCCCTCACCTGCACGCTAAACCTAATCGTTAGGTAACCCTAACTGTAGACTTAAACGTAACCCTAACACCAACCCTACACCCTATTCTAACCCGTGACCTATATTTAACCCCTACACTAACACTAACCCATGCCCTCACACGTACTTTGACACTAAAATGTCTCCATACACTCACATGTACCATAAGCCTTAACCATTCACTAAACCTATCCCTAACCCTAACGCCAACCCTAACCATTACCCTAACCCATACCCTAATCCTAACCATGCATTAACACTAACAGGTTTCCTAACACATAACCTGACCCAAACGCTTTTCCGTACCCTCAAATGTACCCTAAAACTTACCCGTTCACTAACCCTAAGCCTAGCCCTAATCCTAACCCTAACCCTAACCCTAACCCTAAACCTAAACCTAAAACTTACCCGTTAACTAACCGTAAGCCTAGCCCTAAACCTAAACCTAACCCCAACACCACACCTTACCCTAAACGGTACGCTAATCCTGACATGTACACTAACACTAACAAGTGTCCTAACACATACCCTGACTCTAAATGTTTTCCGTACCCTCACCTGTACCCTAAACCTTACTGCTTCACTAACCGTAAACCTAGCCCTAAACATAACGCTAACACCAACCCTACACCATACCCTAACCCGTACACTAATCTTGACCCGTACACCAAAATTATGCAATGCCATCACAGGTACTTTGACACTAACACGTTTCCGTACACTCATGTACCATAAAACTTACCTGTTCGCTAACTCTAACCCTAGCCCTAAACTTAACCCTAACGCCAACCCTACACATTACCCTAACCCGTACCCTAATCCTAACCCATACACTAACACTACATGTGCCGTAACAGGTACCCTGACCGTAACAGTTTTCCGTACACTCACCCGTACCCTAAACCATACCGTTTGCTATCCTTAACCCTAGACCTAAACGTAAACCTAACCCCATCCCTAAAACTTACCCTAACGCGTACCCAATCCTAACCAGTACACTAACACTAATCCGTGCCTTAACACTTACCCTGACCCTAACACTTTTCCATACCCACACCTGAACCCTAAACCTTACCATTCACTAACCCTAACCCTAGGTCTAAACCTAACCCTAAACCCAACCCCAACCCTACACCTAACCCTAACATGTACCCTAATCCTAATCCTTAAACTAACACTAACCTGTGCCCTAACACGAACCGTGACCCTAACTCGTTTCCATACGCTCCCCTGTACTCTAATGTTACCTATTCGCTAACCCTCACACTAGCCCTCAACCTAAACCTAACCCCAACCCTAAACCTTACCCTAACCCATACCCTAATCATAACCCATACACTAACACTAACTCGTGCCTTAACACCTACCCTAACCCTGCAGCTACCCCTAACCCTAACACTAACGCTAACACTAACCCTAAACTTTACCATTTGTTAACCATAACCCTAGCCCCAAACCTAAACCTAACTACAACCCTACTCCTTACCCTAACACGTACACTAATCTTAACCCCTACACTAACACTAACTCAATACCGCACACGTACTTTGACAATAAGACATTTCCGTATGCTCAGCTGTAACCTAAACCTTACCCGTTCACTAAACTTAACCCTACCCCTAACACTAACCATAACGCCAACCCTACCAATTACCCTAACCCGTACCCTAAACCGAACCTGTAAACCCACACTAACCCCAGCCCTAACACGTACCTTGACCGTAACACTTTTTCGTAACCTCACCTGTACCCTACACCTTACCATTCGCTAACCCTAACCCTAGCCCTAAACCTAGACCAAACCCCAACCGTACACCTTACCCTAACCCGTATGCTAATCCTAAGCCATACACTGACACTGACACGTGTCCTAACACACACACTAACCCTAACACTTTTCTGTACCATCACCTGTACCCTAAACCGGACATTTCGCTAACCCTAACCCTAGCCATAAAGCTAACCCTAAGCCCAACCGTAAACCTTACCCAAACCGTACCCTAATCCTAACCAGTATACTAATACTAAGCCATGTCCTGACACGTTCCCTGAGGCTAACACTTTTCCATACCCTCACCTGTACCCTAAACCTTACCCATTCGCTAACCCTAACCCTAGCCTTAGCCCTAGCCCTAACCTTAATCCCAACCCTACCCGTTACCCTAAACCGTACCCTAATCCTAACCCATACACTAACATTAACCCATGCCCTAACACGTACCCTAACCCTAACACTTTTCCGTATCCTCTCCTATTCCCTAAATCTTACCGTTCGCTAACCCTAACCCTAGCCCTACACATAACTCTAACACCAACCTCACAGTATACCCTAAACCGTACACTAAATTTAACCCGTAAAAAAAACTAACCCATGCCCTCACATGTACTTTGACAGTAACACGTTTCCATACGCTCCCGTGTACCGTAAACCTTACCCATTCGCTAACCCTAACCCTAGCCCTAACCCTAACCATAACACCAGCCCTACCCATTTACCTAACCTGTACCCTAATCCTTACCCGTACACTAACATTAATCCATGCCCTAAGACGTACCCTGACCCTAATACTTTTCCATACCCACTGCTGTACCCTAAATCTTACCATTCGCTAACCCTAACCCTATGTCTAAACCTAACCCTAACCCCAACCCTACACCTAACCCTAGCACGTACCCTAATCCGAATCCGTACACTAACACTAACCTGTGCCCTAACATGAACCCTGACCCTAACTCGTTTCCATAAGCTCACCTGTACCCTAAATGTTACCTATTCGCTAACCCTAAACCCAACCCTACACCTAAACATAACCCCTACCCTACACCTTTCCCTAACCTATACCCTAATCTTAACCCGTACACTAACAATAACCTGTGGCCTAACACGTACCCTGAACCTAACACTTTTCCGTATCCTCTCCATTACCCTAAATCTTACCGTTCGCTAAACATAGCCCTTTCCCTAAACATAACGCTAACACCAACCTTAAACCATACCCTAACCCATACACTAATCTTACCCCGTACACCAAAATTAAGAAATGCCCTCACATGTACTTTGACACTAACACGTTTCCGTATCCTCCTGTGTACCGTAAACCTTACCTGTTCGCTAACACTAACCCTAGGTCTAAGCCTAACACTATCCACAACCCTACACAAAATCCTAACCCGTACCCTAATCCTAATCCGTACAATAACACTAACCTGTGCCCTAACACCAAGCCTGACCCTAACTCGTTTCCATATGCTTACCTGCACCCTGAATATTACCTATTCGCTAACCCTAACCCTAACCCTAAACCTAACCCTAACCCCAATCCTGCACCTTACCCTAATCCGTACTGTAATCCTAACCCGTACCCTAATACTAATCCGTGCCCTGACACATACATGGACCATAACACTTTTCTGTAACCTCACCTGTACCCTAAACCTTATATTTCGCCAAACCTAACGCTAGCCCTAAAGCAAAATCTTACTCCAACCCTACCCCTTACCCTAACACGTACACTAATCTTAACCCGTACACTAACACTGACCCATTGCCGCAAAAGTATTTTGACCCTAAAACATTTCCGTACCCTCCCCTGTAACCTAAACCTTACCCGGTCGCTAACCCTAAACCTAGCTCTAAATCTAACCCTAACGCCAACCCTACATCTTACCCTAACCCATACCCTAATCCTAAACCATACACTAACACAAACCAGTGCCCTGAAACGTACCCCGACCCTAACACTTTTCCATGCCCTCACCTGCACGCTAAACCTAATCGTTAGGTAACCCTAACTGTAGACTTAAACGTAACCCTAACACCAACCCTACACCCTATTCTAACCCGTGACCTATATTTAACCCCTACACTAACACTAACCCATGCCCTCACACGTACTTTGACACTAAAATGTCTCCATACACTCACATGTACCATAAGCCTTAACCGTTCACTAAACCTATCCCTAACCCTAACGCCAACCCTAACCATTACCCTAACCCATACCCTAATCCTAACCATGCATTAACACTAACAGGTTTCCTAACACATAACCTGACCCAAACGCTTTTCCGTACCCTCAAATGTACCCTAAAACTTACCCGTTCACTAACCCTAAGCCTAGCCCTAACCCTAACCCTAACCCTAACCCTAACCCTAACCCTAAAACTTACCCGTTAACTAACCGTAAGCCTAGCCCTAAACCTAAACCTAACCCCAACACCACACCTTACCCTAAACGGTACGCTAATCCAGACATGTACACTAACACTAACAAGTGTCCTAACACATACCCTGACTCTAAATGTTTTCCGTACCCTCACCTGTACCCTAAACCTTACTGCTTCACTAACCGTAAACCTAGCCCTAAACATAACGCTAACACCAACCCTACACCATACCCTAACCCGTACACTAATCTTGACCCGTACACCAAAATTATGCAATGCCATCAAAGGTACTTTGACACTAACACGTTTCCGTACACTCATGTACCATAAAACTTACCTGTTCGCTAACTCTAACCCTAGCCCTAAACTTAACCCTAACGCCAACCCTACACATTACCCTAACCCGTACCCTAATCCTAACCCATACACTAACACTACATGTGCCCTAACAGGTACCCTGACCGTAACAGTTTTCCGTACACTCACCCGTACCCTAAACCATACCGTTTGCTATCCTTAACCCTAGACCTAAACGTAAACCTAACCCCATCCCTAAAACTTACCCTAACGCGTACCCAATCCTAACCAGTACACTAACACTAATCCGTGCCTTAACACTTACCCTGAACCTAACACTTTTCCATACCCACACCTGAACCCTAAACCTTACCATTCACTAACCCTAACCCTAGGTCTAAACCTAACCCTAAACCCAACCCCAACCCTACACCTAACCCTAACATGTACCCTAATCCTAATCCTTAAACTAACACTAACCTGTGCCCTAACACGAACCGTGACCCTAACGCGTTTCCATACGCTCCCCTGTACTGTAATGTTACCTATTCGCTAACCCTCACACTAGCCCTAAACCTAAACCTAACCCCAACCCTAAACCTTACCCTAACCCATACCCTAATCATAACCCATACACTAACACTAACTCGTGCCCTAACACCTACCCTAACCCTACAGCTACCCCTAACCCTAACACTAACGCTAACACTAACCCTAAACTTTACCATTTGTTAACCATAACCCTAGCCCCAAACCTAAACCTAACTACAACCCTACTCCTTACCCTAACACGTACACTAATCTTAACCCCTACACTAACACTAACTCAATACCGAACACGTAATTTGACAATAAGACATTTCCGTATGCTCAGCTGTAAACTAAACCTTACCCGTTCACTAAACTTAACCCTACCCCTAACACTAACCATAACGCCAACCCTACCAATTACCCTAACCCGTACCCTAATCCTAACCTATAAACCCACACTAACCCCAGCCCTAACACGTACCTTGACCCTAACACTTTTTCGTAACCTCACCTGTACCCTACACCTTACCGTTCGCTAACCCTAACCCTAGCCCTAAACCTAGACCAAACCCCAACCGTACACTTTACCCTAACCCGTATGCTAATCCTAAGCCATACACTGACACTGACACGTGTCCTAACACACACACTAACCCTAACACTTTTCTGTACCATCACCTGTACCCTAAACCTGACATTTCGCTAAACCTAACCCTAGCCATAAAGCTAACCCTAACCCCAACCGTAAACCTTACCCAAACCGTACCCTAATCCTAACCAGTCTACTAATACTAAGCCATGTCCTGACACGTTCCCTGATCCTAACACTTTTCCATACCCTCACCTGTACCCTAAACCTTACCCATTCGCTAACCCTAACCCTAGCCCTAGCCCTAGCCCTAACCTTAATCCCAACCCTACCCGTTACCCTAAACCGTACCCTAATCCTAACCCATACACTAACATTAACCCATGCCCTAACACGTACCCTGACCCTAACACTTTTCCGTATCCTCTCCTGTACCCTAAATCTTACCGTTCGCTAACCCTAACCCTAGCCCTAAACATAACTCTAACACCAACCTCACAGTATACCCTAACCCGTACACTAAACTTAATCCGTACAAAAAAACTAACCCATGCCCTCACATGTACTTTGACAGTAACACGTTTCCGTACGCTCCCGTGTACCGTAAACCTAACCCATTCGCTAACCCTAACCCTAGCCCTAACCCTAACCATAACACCAACCCTACCCATTTACCTAACCTGTACCCTAATCCTTACCCGTACACTAACATTAATCCATGCCCTAAGACGTACCCTGACCCTAATACTTTTCCATACCCACTGCTGTACCCTAAATCTTACCATTCGCTAACCCTAACCCTATGTCTAAACCTAACCCTAACACCAACCCTACACCTAACCCTAGCACGTACCCTAATCCGAATCCGTACACTAACACTAACCTGTGCCCTTACATGAACCCTGACCCTAACTCGTTTCCATAAGCTCACCTGTACCCTAAATGTTACCTATTCGCTAACCCTAATCCCAAACCTACACCTAAACATAACCCCTACCCTACACCTTTCCCTAACCTATACCCTAATCCTAACCCGTACACTAACAATAACCTGTGGCCTAACACGTACCCTGAACCTAACACTTTTCCGTATCCTCTCCATTACCCTAAATCTTACCGTTCGCTAAACATAGCCCTTTCCCTAAACATAACGCTAACACCAACCTTAAACCATACCCTAACCCATACACTAATCTTACCCCGTACACCAAAATTAAGAAATGCCCTCACATGTACTTTGACACTAACACGTTTCCGTATCCTCCTGTGTACCGTAAACCTTACCTGTTCGCTAACACTAACCCTAGGTCTAAGCCTAACACTATCCACAACCTTACACAAAATCCTAACCCGTACCCTAATCCTAATCCGTACAATAACACTAACCTGTGCCCTAACACCAAGCCTGACCCTAACTCGTTTCCATATGCTTACCTGCACCCTGAATATTACCTATTCGCTAACCCTAACCCTAACCCTAAACCTAACCCTAACCCCAATCCTGCACCTTACCCTAATCCGTACTGTAATCCTAACCCGTACCCTAATACTAATCTGTGCCCTGACACATACATGGACCATAACACTTTTCTGTAACCTCACCTGTACCCTAAACCTTACATTTCGCCAACACTAACCCTAGCCCTAAAGCTAAATCTAACTCCAACCCTACACCTTACCCTAACACGTACACTAATCTTAACCCGTACACTAACACTGACCCATTGCCGCAAATGTATTTTGACCCTAAAACATTTCCGTACCCTCCCCTGTAACCTAAACCTTACCCGGTCGCTAACCCTAAACCTAGCTCTAAATCTAACCCTAACGCCAACCCTACATCTTACCCTAACCCATACCCTAATCCTAAACCATACACTAACACAAACCAGTGCCCTGAAACGTACCCCGACCCTAACACTTTTCCATGCCCTCACCTGCACGCTAAACCTAATCGTTAGGTAACCCTAACTGTAGACTTAAACGTAACCCTAACACCAACCCTACACCCTATTCTAACCCGTGACCTATATTTAACCCCTACACTAACACTAAACCATGCCCTCACACGTACTTTGACACTAAAATGTCTCCATACACTCACATGTACCATAAGCCTTAACCATTCACTAAACCTATCCCTAACCCTAACGCCAACCCTAACCATTACCCTAACCCATACACTAATCCTAACCATGCATTAACACTAACAGGTTTCCTAACACATAACCTGACCCAAATGCTTTTCCGTACCCTCAAATGTACCCTAAAACTTACCCGTTCACTAACCCTAAGCCTAACCCTAACCCTAACCCTAACCCTAACCCTAACCCTAAAACTTACCCGTTAACTAACAGTAAGCCTAGCCCTAAACCTAAACCTAACCCCAACACCACACCTTACCCTAAACGGTACGCTAATCCTGACATGTACACTAATACTAACAAGTGTCCTAACACATACACTGACTCTAAATGTTTTCCGTACCCTCACCTGTACCCTAAACCTTACTGCTTCACTAACCGTAAACCTAGCCCTAAACATAACGCTAACACCAACCCTACACCATACCCTAACCCGTATACTAATCTTGACCCGTACACCAAAATTATGCAATGCCATCACAGGTACTTTGACACTAACACGTTTCCGTACACTCATGTACCATAAAACTTACCTGTTCGCTAACTCTAACCCTAGCCCTAAACTTAACCCTAACGCCAACCCTACACATTACCCTAACCCGTACCCTAATCCTAACCCATACACTAACACTACATGTGCCCTAACAGGTACCCTGACCGTAACAGTTTTCCGTACACTCACCCGTACCCTAAACCATACCGTTTGCTATCCTTAACCCTAGACCTAAACGTAAACCTAACCCCATCCCTAAAACTTACCCTAACGCGTACCCAATCCTAACCAGTACACTAACACTAATCCGTGCCTTAACACTTACCCTGACCTTAACACTTTTCCATACCCACACCTGAACCCTAAACCTTACCATTCACTAACCCTAACCCTAGGTCTAAACCTAACCCTAAACCCAACCCCAACCCTACACCTAACCCTAACATGTACCCAAATCCTAATCCTTAAACTAACACTAACCTGTGCCCTAACACGAACCGTGACCCTAACGCGTTTCCATACGCTCCCCTGTACTGTAATGTTACCTATTCGCTAACCCTCACACTAGCCCTAAACCTAAACCTAACCCCAACCCTAAACCTTACCCTAACCCATACCCTAATCATAACCCATACACTAACACTAACTCGTGCCCTAACACCTACCCTAACCCTACAGCTACCCCTAAACCTAACACTAACGCTAACACTAACCCTAAACTTTACCATTTGTTAACCATAAACCTAGCCCCAAACCTAAACCTAACTACAACCCTACTCCTTACCCTAACACGTACACTAATCTTAACCACTACACTAACAATAACTCAATACCGCACACGTACTTTGACAATAAGACATTTCCGTATGCTCAGCTGTAACCTAAACCTTACCCGTTCACTAAACTTAACCCTACCCCTAACACTAACCATAACGCCAACCCTACCAATTACCCTAACCCGTACCCTAATCCTAACCTGTAAACCCACACTAACCCCAGCCCTAACATGTACCTTGACCCTAACACTTTTTCGTAACCTCACCTGTACCCTACACCTTACCGCTCGCTAACCCTAACCCTAGCCCTAAACCTAGACCAAACCCCAACCGTACACCTTACCCTAACCCGTATGCTAATCCTAAGCCATACACTGACACTGACACGTGTCCTAACACACACACTAACCCTAACACTTTTCTGTACCATCGCCTGTACCCTAAACCTGACATTTCGCTAACCCTAACCCTAGCCATAAAGCTAACCCTAACCCCAACCGTAAACCTTACCCAAACCGTACCCTAATCCTAACCAGTATACTAATACTAAGCCATGTCCTGACACGTTCCCTGAGCCTAACACTTTTCCATACCCTCACCTGTACCCTAAACCTTACCCATTCGCTAACCCTAACCCTAGCCCTAACCCTAGCCCTAACCTTAATCCCAACCCTACCCGTTACCCTAAACCGTACCCTAATCCTAACCCATACACTAACATTAACCCATGCCCTAACACGTACCCTGACCCTAACACTTTTCCGTATCCTCTCCTGTACCCTAAATCTTACCATTCGCTAACCCTAACCCTAGCCCTAAACATAACTCTAACACCAACCTCACAGTATACCCTAACCCGTACACTAAACTTAACCCGTACAAAAAAACTAACCCATGCCCTCACATGTACTTTGACAGTAACACGTTTCCGTACGCTCCCGTGTACCGTAAACCTTACCCATTCGCTAACCCTAACCCTAGCCCTAACCCTAACCATAACACCAACCCTACCCATTTACCTAACCTGTACCCTAATCCTTACCCGTACACTAACATTAATCCATGCCCTAAGACGTACCCTGACCCTAATACTTTTCCATACCCACTGCTGTACCCTAAATCTTACCATTCGCTAACCCTAACCCTATGTCTAAACCTAACCTTAACCCCAACCCTACACCTAACCCTAGCACGTACCCTAATCCGAATCCGTACACTAACACTAACCTGTGCCCTAACATGAACCCTGACCCTAACTCGTTTCCATAAGCTCACCTGTACCCTAAATATTACCTATTCGCTAACCCTAACCCCAACCCTACACCTAAACATAACCCCTACCCTACACCTTACCCTAACCTATACCCTAATCCTAACCCATACACTAACAATAACCTGTGGCCTAACACGTACCCTGAACCTAACACTTTTCCGTATCCTCTCCATTACCCTAAATCTTACCGTTCGCTAAACATAGCCCTTTCCCTAAACATAACGCTAACACCAACCTTAAACCATACCCTAACCCATACACTAATCTTACCCCGTACACCAAAATTAAGAAATGCCCTCACATGTACTTTGACACTAACACGTTTCCGTATCCTCCTGTGTACCGTAAACCTTACCTGTTCGCTAACACTAACCCTAGGTCTAAGCCTAACACTATCCACAACCCTACACAAAATCCTAACCCGTACCCTAATCCTAATCCGTACAATAACACTAACCTGTGCCCTAACACCAAGCCTGGCCTTAACTCGTTTCCATATGCTTACCTGCACCCTGAATATTACCTATTCGCTAATCCTAACCCTAACCATAAACCTAACCCTAACCCCAATCCTGCACCTTACCCTAATCCGTACTGTAATCCTAACCCGTACCCTAATACTAATCCGTGCCCTGACACATACATGGACCATAAAACTTTTCTGTAACCTCACCTGTACCCTAAACCTTACATTTCGCCAACACTAACCCTAGCCCTAAAGCTAAATCTAACTCCAACCCTACACCTTACCCTAACACGTACACTAATCTTAACCCGTACACTAACACTGACCCATTGCCGCAAATGTATTTTGACCCTAAAACATTTCCGTACCCTCCCCTGTAACCTAAACCTTACCCGGTCGCTAACCCTAACCCTAGCTCTAAATCAAACCCTAACGCCAACCCTACATCTTACCCTAACCCATACCCTAATCCTAAACCATACACTAACACAAACCAGTGCCCTGAAACGTACCCTGACCCTAACACTTTTCCATGCCCTCACCTGCACGCTAAACCTAATCGTTAGGTAACCCTAACTGTAGACTTAAACGTAACCCTAACACCAACCCTACACCCTATTCTAACCCGTGACCTATATTTAACCCCTACACTAACACTAACCCATGCCCTCACACGTACTTTGACACTAAAATGTCTCCATACACTCACATGTACCATAAGCCTTAACCATTCACTAAACCTATCCCTAACCCTAACGCCAACCCTAACCATTACCCTAACCCATACACTAATCCTAACCATGCATTAACACTAACAGGTTTCCTAACACATAACCTGACCCAAATGCTTTTCCGTACCCTCAAATGTACCCTAAAACTTACCCGTTCACTAACCCTAAGCCTAGCCCTAACCCTAACCCTAACCCTAACCCTAACCCTAACCCTAACCCTAAAACTTACCCGTTAACTAACAGTAAGCCTAGCCCTAAACCTAAACCTAACCCCAACACCACACCTTACCCTAAACGGTACGCTAATCCTGACTTGTACACTAATACTAACAAGTGTCCTAACACATACCCTGACTCTAAATGTTTTCCGTACCCTCACCTGTACCCTAAACCTTACTGCTTCACTAACCGTAAACCTAGCCCTAAACATAACGCTAACACCAACCCTACACCATACCCTAACCCGTACACTAATCTTGACCCGTACACCAAAATTATGCAATGCCATCACAGGTACTTTGACACTAACACGTTTCCGTACACTCATGTACCATAAAACTTACCTGTTCGCTAACTCTAACCCTAGCCCTAAACTTAACCCTAACGCCAACCCTACACATTACCCTAACCCGTACCCTAATCCTAACCCATACACTAACACTACATGTGCCCTAACAGGTACCCTGACCGTAACAGTTTTCCGTACACTCACCCGTACCCTAAACCATACCGTTTGCTATCCTTAACCCTAGACCTAAACGTAAACCTAACCCCATCCCTAAAAGTTACCCTAACGCGTACCCAATCCTAACCAGTACACTAACACTAATCCGTGCCTTAACACTTACCCTGACCCTAACACTTTTCCATACCCACACCTGAACCCTAAACCTTACCATTCACTAACCCTAACCCTAGGTCTAAACCTAACCCTAAACCCAACCCCAACCCTACACCTAACCCTAACATGTACCCTAATCCTAATCCTTAAACTAACACTAACCTGTGCCCTAACACGAACCGTGACCCTAACGCGTTTCCATACGCTCCCCTGTACTGTAATGTTACCTATTCGCTAAACCTCACACTAGCCCTAAACCTAAACCTAACCCCAACCCTAAACCTTACCCTAACCCATACCCTAATCATAACCCATACACTAACACTAACTCGTGCCCTAACACCTACCCTAACCCTACAGCTACCCCTAAACCTAACACTAACGCTAACACTAACCCTAAACTTTACCATTTGTTAACCATAACCCTAGCCCCAAACCTAAACCTAACTACAACCCTACTCCTTACCCTAACACGTACACTAATCTTAACCACTACACTAACACTAACTCAATACCGCACACGTACTTTGACAATAAGACATTTCCGTATGCTCAGCTGTAACCTAAACCTTACCCATTCACTAAACTTAACCCTACCCCTAACACTAACCATAACGCCAACCCTACCAATTACCCTAACCCGTACCCTAATCCTAACCTGTAAACCCACACTAACCCCAGCCCTAACATGTACCTTGACCCTAACACTTTTTCGTAACCTCACCTGTACCCTACACCTTACCGCTCGCTAACCCTAACCCTAGCCCTAAACCTAGACCAAACCCCAACCGTACACCTTACCCTAACCCGTATGCTAATCCTAAGCCATACACTGACACTGACACGTGTCCTAACACACACACTAACCCTAACACTTTTCTGTACCATCGCCTGTACCCTAAACCTGACATTTCGCTAACCCTAACCCTAGCCATAAAGCTAACCCTAACCCCAACCGTAAACCTTACCCAAACCGTACCCTAATCCTAACCAGTATACTAATACTAAGCCATGTCCTGACACGTTCCCTGAGCCTAACACTTTTCCATACCCTCACCTGTACCCTAAACCTTACCCATTCGCTAACCCTAACCCTAGCCCTAGCCCTAGCCCTAACCTTAATCCCAACCCTACCCGTTACCCTAAACCGTACCCTAATCCTAACCCATACACTAACATTAACCCATGCCCTAACACGTACCCTGACCCTAACACTTTTCCGTATCCTCTCCTGTACCCTAAATCTTACCATTCGCTAACCCTAACCCTAGCCCTAAACATAACTCTAACACCAACCTCACAGTATACCCTAACCCGTACACTAAACTTAACCCGTACAAAAAAACTAACCCATGCCCTCACATGTACTTTGACAGTAACACGTTTCCGTACGCTCCCGTGTACCGTAAACCTTACCCATTCGCTAACCCTAACCCTAGCCCTAACCCTAACCATAACACCAACCCTACCCATTTACCTAACCTGTACCCTAATCCTTACCCGTACACTAACATTAATCCATGCCCTAAGACGTACCCTGACCCTAATACTTTTCCATACCCACTGCTGTACCCTAAATCTTACCATTCGCTAACCCTAACCCTATGTCTAAACCTAACCTTAACCCCAACCCTACACCTAACCCTAGCACGTACCCTAATCCGAATCCGTACACTAACACTAACCTGTGCCCTAACATGAACCCTGACCCTAACTCGTTTCCATAAGCTCACCTGTACCCTAAATATTACCTATTCGCTAACCCTAAACCCAACCCTACACCTAAACATAACCCCAACCCTACACCTTACCCTAACCTATACCCTAATCCTAACCCATACACTAACAATAACCTGTGGCCTAACACGTACCCTGAACCTAACACTTTTCCGTATCCTCTCCATTACCCTAAATCTTACCGTTCGCTAAACATAGCCCTTTCCCTAAACATAACGCTAACACCAACCTTAAACCATACCCTAACCCATACACTAATCTTACCCCGTACACCAAAATTAAGAAATGCCCTCACATGTACTTTGACACTAACACGTTTCCGTATCCTCCTGTGTACCGTAAACCTTACCTGTTCGCTAACACTAACCCTAGGTCTAAGCCTAACACTATCCACAACCCTACACAAAATCCTAACCCGTACCCTAATCCTAATCCGTACAATAACACTAACCTGTGCCCTAACACCAAGCCTGGCCCTAACTCGTTTCCATATGCTTACCTGCACCCTGAATATTACCTATTCGCTAATCCTAACCCTAACCATAAACCTAACCCTAACCCCAATCCTGCACCTTACCCTAATCCGTACTGTAATCCTAACCCGTACCCTAATACTAATCCGTGCCCTGACACATACATGGACCATAAAACTTTTCTGTAACCTCACCTGTACCCTAAACCTTACATTTCGCCAACACTAACCCTAGCCCTAAAGCTAAATCTAACTCCAACCCTACACCTTACCCTAACACGTACACTAATCTTAACCCGTACACTAACACTGACCCATTGCCGCAAATGTATTTTGACCCTAAAACATTTCCGTACCCTCCCCTGTAACCTAAACCTTACCCGGTCGCTAACCCTAACCCTAGCTCTAAAGCAAACCCTAACGCCAACCCTACATCTTACCCTAACCCATACCCTAATCCTAAACCATACACTAACACAAACCAGTGCCCTGAAACGTACCCTGACCCTAACACTTTTCCATGCCCTCACCTGCACGCTAAACCTAATCGTTAGGTAACCCTAACTGTAGACTTAAACGTAACCCTAACACCAACCCTACACCCTATTCTAACCCGTGACCTATATTTAACCCCTACACTAACACTAACCCATGCCCTCACACGTACTTTGACACTAAAATGTCTCCATACACTCACATGTACGATAAGCCTTAACCGTTCACTAAACCTATCCCTATCCCTAACGCCAACCCTATCCATTACCCTAACCCATACCCTAATCCTAACCATGCATTAACACTAACAGTTTTCCTAACACATAACCTGACCCAAACGCTTTTCCGTACCCTCAAATGTACCCTAAAACTTACCCGTTCACTAACCCTAAGCCTAGCCCTAACCCTAACCCTAACCCTAACCCTAACCCTAACCCTAAAACTTACCCGTTAACTAACCGTAAGCCTAGCCCTAAACCTAAACCTAACCCCAACACCACACCTTACCCTAAACGGTACGCTAATCCTGACATGTACACTAACACTAACAAGTGTCCTAACACATACCCTGACTCTAAATGTTTTCCGTACCCTCACCTGTACCCTAAACCTTACTGCTTCACTAACCGTAAACCTAGCCCTAAACATAACGCTAACACCAACCCTACACCATACCCTAACCCGTACACTAATCTTGACCCGTACACCAAAATTATGCAATGCCATCACAGGTACTTTGACACTAACACGTTTCCGTACACTCATGTACCATAAAACTTACCTGTTCGCTAACTCTAACCCTAGCCCTAAACTTAACCCTAACGCCAACCCTACACATTACCCTAACCCGTACCCTAATCCTAACCCATACACTAACACTACATGTGCCCTAACAGGTACCCTGACCGTAACAGTTTTCCGTACACTCACCCGTACCCTAAACCATACCGTTTGCTATCCTTAACCCTAGACCTAAACGTAAACCTAACCCCATCCCTAAAACTTACCCTAACGCGTACCCAATCCTAACCAGTACACTAACACTAATCCGTGCCTTAACACTTACCCTGACCCTAACACTTTTCCATACCCACACCTGAACCCTAAACCTTACCATTCACTAACCCTAACCCTAGGTCTAAACCTAACCCTAAACCCAACCCCAACCCTACACCTAACCCTAACATGTACCCTAATCCTAATCCTTAAACTAACACTAACCTGTGCCCTAACACGAACCGTGACCCTATCGCGTTTCCATACGCTCCCCTGTACTCTAATGTTACCTATTCAATAACCCTCACACTAGCCCTAAACCTAAACCTAACCCCAACCCTAAACCTTACCCTAACCCATACCCTAATCATAACCCATACACTAACACTAACTCGTGCCCTAACACCTACCCTAACCCTACAGCTACCCCTAACCCTAACACTAACGCTAACACTAACCCTAAACTTTACCATTTGTTAACCATAACCCTAGCCCCAAACCTAAACCTAACTACAACCCTACTCCTTTCCCTAACACGTACACTAATCTTAACCCCTACACTAACACTAACTCAATACCGCACACGTACTTTGACAATAAGACATTTCCGTATGCTCAGCTGTAATCTAAACCTTACCCATTCACTAAACTTAACCCTACCCCTAACACTAACCATAACGCCGACCCTACCAATTACCCTAACCCGTACCCTAATCCTAACCTGTAAACCCACACTAACCCCAGCCCTAACACGTACCTTGACCCTAACACCTTTTCGTAACCTCACCTGTACCCTACACCTTACCGTTCGCTAACCCTAACCCTAGCCCTAAACCTAGACCAAACCCCAACCGTACACCTTACCCTAACCCGTATGCTAATCCTAAGCCATACACTGACACTGATACGTGTCCTAACACACACACTAACCCTAACACTTTTCTGTACCATCACCTGTACCCTAAACCTGACATTTCGCTAACCCTAACCCTAGCCATAAAGCTAACTCTAACCCCAACCGTAAACCTTACCCAAACCGTACCCTAATCCTAACCAGTCTACTAATACTAAGCCATGTCCTGACACGTTCCCTGAGCCTAACACTTTTCCATACCCTCACCTGTACCCTAAACCTTACCCATTCTCTAACCCTAACCCTAGCCCTAGCCCTAGCCCTAACCTTAATCCCAACCCTACCCGTTACCCTAAACCGTACCCTAATCCTAACCCATACACTAACATTAACCCATGCCCTAACACGTACCCTGACCCTAACACTTTTCCGTATCCTCTCCTGTACCCTAACTCTTACCGTTCGCTAACCCTAACCCTAGCCCTAAACATAACTCTAACACCAACCTCACAGTATACCCTAACCCGTACACTAAACTTAACCCGTACAAAAAAACTAACCCATGACCTCACATGTACTTTGACAGTAACACGTTTCCGTACGCTCCCGTGTACCGTAAACCTTACCCATTCGCTAACCCTAACCCTAGCCCTAACCCTAACCATAACACCAACCCTACACATTTACCTAACCTGTACCCTAATCCTTACCCGTACACTAACATTAATCCATGCCCTACGACGTACCCTGACCCTAATACTTTTCCATACCCACTGCTGTACCCTAAATCTTACCATTCGCTAACCCTAACCCTATGTCTAAACCTAACCCTAACCCCAACCCTACACCTAACCCTAGCACGTACCCTAATCCGAATCCGTACACTAACACTAACCTGTGCCCTAACATGAACCCTGACCCTAACTCGTTTCCATAAGCTCACCTGTACCCTAAATATTACCTATTCGCTAACCCTAAACCCAACCCTACACCTAAACATAACCCCAACCCTACACCTTACCCTAACCTATACCCTAATCCTAACCCATACACTAACAATAACCTGTGGCCTAACACGTACCCTGAACCTAACACTTTTCCGTATCCTCTCCATTACCCTAAATCTTACCGTTCGCTAAACATAGCCCTTTCCCTAAACATAACGCTAACACCAACCTTAAACCATACCCTAACCCATACACTAATCTTACCCCGTACACCAAAATTAAGAAATGCCCTCACATGTACTTTGACACTAACACGTTTCCGTATCCTCCTGTGTACCGTAAACCTTACCTGTTCGCTAACACTAACCCTAGGTCTAAGCCTAACACTATCCACAACCCTACACAAAATCCTAACCCGTACCCTAATCCTAATCCGTACAATAACACTAACCTGTGCCCTAACACCAAGCCTGACCCTAACTCGTTTCCATATGCTTACCTGCACCCTGAATATTACCTATTCGCTAATCCTAACCCTAACCCTAAACCTAACCCTAACCCCAATCCTGCACCTTACCCTAATCCGTACTGTAATCCTAACCCGTACCCTAATACTAATCCGTGCCCTGACACATACATGGACCATAAAACTTTTCTGTAACCTCACCTGTACCCTAAACCTTACATTTCGCCAACACTAACCCTAGCCCTAAAGCTAAATCTAACTCCAACCCTACACCTTACCCTAACACGTACACTAATCTTAACCCGTACACTAACACTGACCCATTGCCGCAAATGTATTTTGACCCTAAAACATTTCCGTACCCTCCCCTGTAACCTAAACCTTACCCGGTCGCTAACCCTAACCCTAGCTCTAAAGCAAACCCTAACGCCAACCCTACATCTTACCCTAACCCATACCCTAATCCTAAACCATACACTAACACAAACCAGTGCCCTGAAACGTACCCTGACCCTAACACTTTTCCATGCCCTCACCTGCACGCTAAACCTAATCGTTAGGTAACCCTAACTGTAGACTTAAACGTAACCCTAACACCAACCCTACACCCTATTCTAACCCGTGACCTATATTTAACCCCTACACTAACACTAACCCATGCCCTCACACGTACTTTGACACTAAAATGTCTCCATACACTCACATGTACCATAAGCCTTAACCGTTCACTAAACCTATCCCTATCCCTAACGCCAACCCTACCCATTACCCTAACCCATACCCTAATCCTAACCATGCATTAACACTAACAGTTTTCCTAACACATAACCTGACCCAAACGCTTTTCCGTACCCTCAAATGTACCCTAAAACTTACCCGTTCACTAACACTAAGCCTAGCCCTAACCCTAACCCTAACCCTAACCCTAACCCTAACCCTAAAACTTACCCGTTAACTAACCGTAAGCCTAGCCCTAAACCTAAACCTAACCCCAACACCACACCTTACCCTAAACGGTACGCTAATCCTGACATGTACACTAACACTAACAAGTGTCCTAACACATACCCTGACTCTAAATGTTTTCCGTACCCTCACCTGTACCCTAAACCTTACTGCTTCACTAACCGTAAACCTAGCCCTAAACATAACGCTAACACCAACCCTACACCATACCCTAACCCGTACACTAATCTTGACCCGTACACCAAAATTATGCAATGCCATCACAGGTACTTTGACACTAACACGTTTCCGTACACTCATGTACCATAAAACTTACCTGTTCGCTAACTCTAACCCTAGCCCTAAACTTAACCCTAACGCCAACCCTACACATTACCCTAACCCGTACCCTAATCCTAACCCATACACTAACACTACATGTGCCCTAACAGGTACCCTGACCGTAACAGTTTTCCGTACACTCACCCGTACCCTAAACCATAACGTTTGCTATCCTTAACCCTAGACCTAAACGTAAACCTAACCCCATCCCTAAAACTTACCCTAACGCGTACCCAATCCTAACCAGTACACTAACACTAATCCGTGCCTTAACACTTACCCTGAACCTAACACTTTTCCATACCCACACCTGAACCCTAAACCTTACCATTCACTAACCCTAACCCTGGGTCTAAACCTAACCCTAAACCCAACCCCAACCCTACACCTAACCCTAACATGTACCCTAATCCTAATCCTTAAACTAACACTAACCTGTGCCCTAACACGAACCGTGACCCTATCGCGTTTCCATACGCTCCCCTGTACTCTAATGTTACCTATTCAATAACCCTCACACTAGCCCTAAACCTAAACCTAACCCAAACCCTAAACCTTACCCTAACCCATACCCTAATCATAACCCATACACTAACACTAACTCGTGCCCTAACACCTACCCTAACCCTACAGCTACCCCTAACCCTAACACTAACGCTAACACTAACCCTAAACTTTACCATTTGTTAACCATAACCCTAGCCCCAAACCTAAACCTAACTACAACCCTACTCCTTTCCCTAACACGTACACTAATCTTAACCCCTACACTAACACTAACTCAATACCGCACACGTACTTTGACAATAAGACATTTCCGTATGCTCAGCTGTAACCTAAACCTTACCCATTCACTAAACTTAACCCTACCCCTAACACTAAACATAACGCCGACCCTACCAATTACCCTAACCCGTACCCTAATCCTAACCTGTAAACCCACACTAACCCCAGCCCTAACACGTACCTTGACCCTAACACCTTTTCGTAACCTCACCTGTACCCTACACCTTACCGTTCGCAAACCCTAACCCTAGCCCTAAACCTAGACCAAACCCCAACCGTACACCTTACCCTAACCCGTATGCTAATCCTAAGCCATACACTGACACTGATACGTGTCCTAACCCACACACTAACCCTAACACTTTTCTGTACCATCACCTGTACCCTAAACCTGACATTTCGCTAACCCTAACCCTAGCCATAAAGCTAACTCTAACCCCAACCGTAAACCTTACCCAAACCGTACCCTAATCCTAACCAGTCTACTAATACTAAGCCATGTCCTGACACGTTCCCTGAGCCTAACACTTTTCCATACCCTCACCTGTACCCTAAACCTTACCCATTCTCTAACCCTAACCCTAGCCCTAGCCCTAGCCCTAACCTTAATCCCAACCCTACCTTTTACCCTAAACCGTACCCAAATCCTAACCCATACACTAACATTAACCCATGCCCTAACACGTACCCTGACCCTAACACTTTTCCGTATCCTCTCCTGTACCCTAACTCTTACCGTTCGCTAACCCTAACCCTAGCCCTAAACATAACTCTAACACCAACCTCACAGTATACCCTAACCCGTACACTAAACTTAACCCGTACAAAAAAACTAACCCATGACCTCACATGTACTTTGACAGTAACACGTTTCCGTACGCTCCCGTGTACCGTAAACCTTACCCATTCGCTAACCCTAACCCTAGCCCTAACCCTAACCATAACACCAACCCTACACATTTACCTAACCTGTACCCTAATCCTTACCCGTACACTAACATTAATCCATGCCCTACGACGTACCCTGACCCTAATACTTTTCCATACCCACTGCTGTACCCTAAATCTTACCATTCGCTAACCCTAACCCTATGTCTAAACCTAACCCTAACCCCAACCCTACACCTAACCCTAGCACGTACCCTAATCCGAATCCGTACACTAACACTAACCTGTGCCCTAACATGAACCCTGACCCTAACTCGTTTCCATAAGCTCCCCTGTACCCTAAATGTTACCTATTCGCTAACCCTAACCCCAACCCTACACCTAAACATAACCCCTACCCTACACCTTTCCCTAACCTATACCCTAATCCTAACCCGTACACTAACAATAACCTGTGGCCTAACACGTACCCTGAACCTAACACTTTTCCGTATCCTCTCCATTACCCTAAATCTTACCGTTCGCTAAACATAGCCCTTTCCCTAAACATAACGCTAACACCAACCTTAAACCATACCCTAACCCATACACTAATCTTACCCCGTACACCAAAATTAAGAAATGCCCTCACATGTACTTTGACACTAACACGTTTCCGTATTATCCTGTGTACCGTAAACCTTACCTGTTCGCTAACACTAACCCTAGGTCTAAGCCTAACACTATCCACAACCCTACACAAAATCCTAACCCGTACCCTAATCCTAATCCGTACAATAACACTAACCTGTGCCCTAACACCAAGCCTGACCCTAACTCGTTTCCATATGCTTAAATGCACCCTGAATATTACCTATTCGCTAACCCTAACCCTAACCCTAAACCTAACCCTAACCCCAATCCTGCACCTTACCCTAATCCGTACTGTAATCCTAACCCGTACCCTAATACTAATCCGTGCCCTGACACATACATGGACCATAACACTTTTCTGTAACCTCACCTGTACCCTAAACCTTACATTTCACCAACACTAACCCTAGCCCTAAAGCTAAATCTAACTCCAACCCTACACCTTACCCTAACACATACACTAATCTTAACCCGTACACTAACACTGACCCATTGCCGCAAATGTATTTTGACCCTAAAACATTTCCGTACACTCCCCTGTAACCTAAACCTTACCCGGTCGCTAACCCTAACCCTAGCTCTAAATCTAACCCTAACGCCAACCCTACATCTTACCCTAACCCATACCCTAATCCTAAACCATACACTAACACAAACCAGTGCCCTGAAACGTACCCTGACCCTAACACTTTTCCATGCCCTCACCTGCACGCTAAACCTAATCGTTAGGTAACCCTAACTGTAGACTTAAACGTAACCCTAACACCAACCCTACACCCTATTCTAACCCGTGTCCTATATTTAACCCCTACACTAACACTAACCCATGCCCTCACACGTACTTTGACACTAAAATGTCTCCATACACTCACATGTACCATAAGCCTTAACCGTTCACTAATCCTATCCCTAACCCTAACGCCAACCCTACCCATTACCCTAACCCATACCCTAATCCTAACCATGCATTAACACTAACAGGTTTCCTAACACATAACCTGACCCAAACGCTTTTCTGTACCCTCAAATGTACCCTAAAACTTACCCGTTCACTAACCCTAAGCCTAGCCCTAACCCTAACCCTAACCCTAACCCTAACCCTAACCCTAAAACTTACCCGTTAACTAACCGTAAGCCTAGCCCTAAACCTAAGCCTAACACCAACACCACACCTTACCCTAAGCGGTACGCTAATCCTGACATGTACACTAACACTAACAAGTGTCCTAACACATACCCTGACTCTAAATGTTTTCCGTACCCTCACCTGTACCCTAAACCTTACTGCTTCACTAACCGTAAACCTAGCCCTAAACATAACGCTAACACCAACCCTACACCATACCCTAACCCGTACACTAATCTTGACCCGTACACCAAAATTATGCAATGCCATCACAGGTACTTTGACACTAACACGTTTCCGTACACTCATGTACCATAAAACTTACATGTTCTCTAACTCTAACCCTAGCCCTAAACTTAACCCTAACGCCAACCCTACACATTACCCTAACCCGTACCCTAATCCTAACCCATACACTAACACTACATGTGCCCTAACAGGTACCCTGACCGTAACAGTTTTCCGTACACTCACCCGTACCCTAAACCATACCGTTTGCTATCCTTAACCCTAGACCTAAACGTAAACCTAACCCCATCCCTAAAACTTACCCTAACGCGTACCCAATCCTAACCAGTACACTAACACTAATCCGTGCCTTAACACTTACCCTGACCCTAACACTTTTCCATACCCACACCTGAACCCTAAACCTTACCATTCACTAACCCTAACCCTAGGTCTAAACCTCATCCTAAACCCAACCCCAACCCTACACCTAACCCTAACATGTACCCTAATCCTAATCCTTAAACTAACACTAACCTGTGCCCTAACACGAACCGTGACCCTAACGCGTTTCCATACGCTCCCCTGTACTCTAATGTTACCTATTCGCTAACCCTCACACTAGCCCTAAACCTAAACCTAAACCCAACCCTAAACCTTACCCTAACCCATACCCTAATCATAACCCATACACTAACACTAACTCGTGCCCTAACACCTACCCTAACCCTACAGCTACCCCTAACCCTAACACTAACGCTAACACTAACCCTAAACTTTACCATTTGTTAACCATAACCCTAGCCCCAAACCTAAACCTAACTACAACCCTACTCCTTACCCTAACACGTACACTAATCTTAACCCCTACACTAACACTAACTCAATACCGCACACGTACTTTGACAATAAGACATTTCCGTATGCTCAGCTGTAACCTAAACCTTACCCGTTCACTAAACTTAACCCTACCCCTAACACTAACCATAATGCCAACCCTACCAATTACCCTAACCCGTACCCTAATCCTAACCTGTAAACCCACACTAACCCCAGCCCTAACATGTACCTTGACCCTAACACTTTTTCGTAAACTCACCTGTACCCTACACCTTACCGTTCGCTAACCCTAACCCTAGCCCTAAACCTAGACCAAACCCCAACCGTACACCTTACCCTAACCCGTATGCTAATCCTAAGCCATACACTGACACTGACACGTGTCCTAACACACACACGAACCCTAACACTTTTCTGTACCATCGCCTGTACCCTAAACCTGACATTTCTCTAACCCTAACCCTAGCCATAAAGCTAACCCTAACCCCAACCGTAAACCTTACCCAAACCGTACCCTAATCCTAACCAGTATACTAATACTAAGCCATGTCCTGACACGTTCCCTGAGCCTAACACTTTTCCATACCCTCACCTGTACCCTAAACCTTACCCATTCGCTAACCCTAACCCTAGCCCTAGCCCTAGCCCTAAACTTAATCCCAACCCTACCCGTTACCCTAAACCGTACCCTAATCCTAACCCATACACTAACATTAACCCATGCCCTAACACGTACCCTGACCCTAACACTTTTCCGTATCCTCTCCTGTACCCTAAATCTTACCATTCGCTAACCCTAACCCTAGCCCTAAACATAACTCTAACACCAACCTCACAGTATACCCTAACCCGTACACTAAACTTAACCCGTACAAAAAAACTAACCCATGCCCTACATGTACTTTGACAGTAACACGTTTCCGTACGCTCCCGTGTACCGTAAACCTTACCCATTCGCTAACCCTAACCCTAGCCCTAACCCTAACCATAACACCAACCCTACACATTTACCTAACCTGTACCCTAATCCTTACCCGTACACTAACATTAATCCATGCCCTACGACGTACCCTGACCCTAATACTTTTCCATACCCACTGCTGTACCCTAAATCTTACCATTCGCTAACCCTAACCCTATGTCTAAACCTAACCCTAACCCCAACCCTACACCTAACCCTAGCACGTACCCTAATCCGAATCCGTACACTAACACTAACCTGTGCCCTAACATGAACCCTGACCCTAACTCGTTTCCATAAGCTCACCTGTACCCTAAATATTACCTATTCGCTAACCCTAAACCCAACCCTACACCTAAACATAACCCCTACCCTACACCTTACCCTAACCTATACCCTAATCCTAACCCATACACTTACAATAACCTGTGGCCTAACACGTACCCTGAACCTAACACTTTTCCGTATCCTCTCCATTACCCTAAATCTTACTGTTCGCTAAACATAGCCCTTTCCCTAAACATAACGCTAACACCAACCTTAAACCATACCCTAACCCATACACTAATCTTACCCCGTACACCAAAATTAAGAAATGCCCTCACATGTACTTTGACACTAACACGTTTCCGTATCCTCCTGTGTACCGTAAACCTTACCTGTTCCCTAACACTAACCCTAGGTCTAAGCCTAACACTATCCACAACCCTACACAAAATCCTAACCCGTACCCTAATCCTAATCCATACAATAACACTAACCTGTGCCCTAACACCAAGCCTGGCCCTAACTCGTTTCCATATGCTTACCTGCACCCGGAATATTACCTATTCGCTAATCCTAACCCTAACCCTAAACCTAACCCTAACCCCAATCCTGCACCTTACCCTAATCCGTACTGTAATCCTAACCCGTACCCTAATACTAATCCGTGCCCTGACACATACATGGACCATAAAACTTTTCTGTAACCTCACCTGTACCCTAAACCTTACATTTCGCCAACACTAACCCTAGCCCTAAAGCTAAATCTAACTCCAACCCTACACCTTACCCTAACACGTACACTAATCTTAACCCGTACACTAACACTGACCCATTGCCGCAAATGTATTTTGACCCTAAAACATTTCCGTACCCTCCCCTGTAACCTAAACCTTACCTGGTCGCTAACCCTAACCCTAGCCCTAAACTTAACCCTAACGCCAACCCTACACATTACCCTAACCCGTACCCTAATCCTAACCCATACACTAACACTACACGTGCCCTAACAGGTACCCTGACCGTAACAGTTTTCCGTACACTCACCTGTACCCTAAACCATACCGTTTGCTATCCTTAACCTTAGACCTAAACGTAAACCTAAGCCCATCCCTAAACCTTACCCTAACTCGTACCCAAATCTAACCAGTACACTAACACTAATCCGTGCCTTAACACTTACACTGACCCTAACACTTTTCCATACCCACACCTGAACCATAAACCTTACCATTCACTAACCCTAACCCTAGGTCTAAACCTAAACCTAAACACAACTCCAACCCTACACCTAACCCTAACATGTGCCCTATTCCTAATCCTTAAACTAACACTAACCTGTGCCCTAACACGAACCCTGACACTAACACGTTTCCATACGTTCACCTGTACTCTAATGTTACCTATTTGCTAACCCTAACACTAGCCCTAAACCTAAACCTAACTCCAACCAAATACCTTACCCTAACTCATACCCTAATCATAACCCATACACTAACACTAACTCGTGCCCTAACACCTACCCTAACCCTACACCTACACCTACCCCTAACACTAACGCTAACACTAACCCTAAACTTTACCATTTGTTAACCATAACCCTAGCCCCAAACCTAAACCTAACTACAACACTACTCCTTACCCTAACACGTACACTAATCTTAACACGTACACTAACACTAACTCAATACCGCACATGTACTTTGACAATAAGACATTTCCGTGTGCTCAGCTGTAACCTAAACCTTACCCGTTCACTAAACTTAACCCTACCCTTAACACTAACCATAACGCCAACCCTACCAATTACCCTAACCCGTACCCTAATCCTAACCTGTAAACCCACACTAACCCCTGCCCTAACACGTACCCTGACCCTAACACTTTTCCGTAACCTCACCTGTACCCTACACCTTACCGTTCGCTAACCCTAACCCTAGCCCTAAACCTAGACCAAACCCCAACTGTACACCTTACCCTAAACTGTATGCTAATCCTAAGCCATACACTAACACTGACACGTGTCCTAACACATACACTAACCCTAACATTTTTCTGTATCATTACCTGTACCCTAAACCTGACATTTCGCTAACCCTAGCCCTAGCCATAAAGCTAACCATAAACCCAACCCTAAACCTTACCCAAACCGTACCCTAATCCTAACCAGTATACTAATACTAAGTCATGTCCTGACACGTACCCTGCCCCTAACACCATTCCGTACCGTCACCTGTACCCTAAACCTTACCCATTCGCTAACTCTAACCCTAGCCCTAATCCTAACCCCAACCCTACCCCTTACCCTAATCCGTACCCTAATCCCAACCCATACACTAACATTAACTTATGCCCGAAACCGTACCCTGACCCTAACACTTTTCCATATCCTCTCCTGTACCCTAAATCTTACCGTTCGCTAACCCTAACCCTAGCCCTAAACATAACTCTCACACCAACCTCACAGCATACCCTAACCCATACACTAAACTTAACCCGTACAAAAAAACTAACCCATGCCCTCACATGTACTTTGACAGTAACACGTTTCCGTATGCTCCCGTGTACCGTAAACCTTACCCATTCGCTAACTCTAACCCTAGCCCTAACCCAAACCATAACACCAACCCTACCCATTTCCCTAACCTGTACCCTAATCCTTACCCATACACTAACACTAATCCATGCCCTAACACGTACCCTGACCCTAACACTTTTCCATACCCACTGCTGTACGCTAAATCATACCATTCGCTAACCCTAAACATATTTCTAAACCTAACCCTAACCCCAACCCTACACCTAGCCCTAGCACGTACCCTAATCCGAATCCGTACACTAACACTAACCTGTGCCCTAACATGAACCCTGACCCTAACTCGTTTCCATAAGCTCACTTGTACCCTAAATGTTACCTATTCGCTAACCCTAACCCCAACCCTACACCTAAACATAACCCCAACCCTACACCTTTCCCTAACCCATACCCTAATCCTAACCCGTACACTAACACTAACCCGTGCCCTAACACGTACCCTGACCCTAACACTTTTCCGTATCCTCTCCAGTACCCTAAATCTTACCGTTCGCTAAACCTAGCCCTTTACCTAAACATAACGCTAACACCAACCTTACACCATACCCTAACCCATACACTAATCGTACCCCGTACACCAAAATTAAGCAATGCCCTCACCTGTACTTTGACACTAACACGTTTCCGTACCCTCCTGTGTACCGTAAACCTTACCTGTTCGCTAACACTAACCCTAGGTCTAAGCCTAACACTATCCACAACCCTACACAAAATCCTAACCTGTACCCTAATCCTAATCCGTACAATAACACTAACCTGTGCCCTAACACCAAGCCTGACCCTAACTCGTTTTCATATGTTTACCTGTACCATGAATATTACCTATTCGCTAACCCTAACCCTAACCCTAAACCTAACCCTAACCCCAATCCTACACCTTACCCTAATCCGTACTGTAGTCCTAACACGTACGCTAATACTAATCCGTGCCCTGACACATACATGGACCATAACACTTTTCTGTAACCTCACCTGTACCCTAAACCTTTCATTTCGCCAACCCTAACCCTAGCTCTAAAGCTAAATCTAACTCCAACCCTACACCTTACCCTAACACGAACACTAATCTTAACCTATACACTAACACTGACCCATTGCCGCAAATGTATTTTGACCCTAAAACATTTCCGTACCCTCCCCTGTAACCTAAACCTTACCCGGTCGCTAACCATAACCCTAGATCTAAATCTAACCCTAACGCCAACCCTACATCTTACCCTAACCCATACCCTAATCCTAAACCATACACTAACACTAACCAGTGCCCTGAAACGTACCCTGACCGTAACACTTTTCCATACCCTCACCTGCACGCTAAACCTAATCATTAGGTAACCCTAACTGTAGACTTAAACCTAACCCTAACACCAACCCTACACCCTATTCTAACCCGTAACCTATGTTTAACCCCTACACTAACACTAACCCATGCCCTCACACGTACTTTGACACTAAGATGTCTCCATACACTCACATGTACCATAAGCTTTAACCGTTCACTAAACCTATCCCTAACCCTAACGCCAACCCTAACCATTACCCTAACCCATACCCTAATCCTAACCATACATTAACACTAACACGTTTCCTAACACGTAACCTGACCCAAAAAATTTTCCGCACACTCAACTGTACCCTAAAACTTACCCGTTCACTAACCCTAAGCCTAGCCCTAAACCTAACACTAACCCCAACCCCACACCTTACCCTAAACTGTACGCTAATCCTGACACGTACACTAACACTAAGAGGTGTCCTAACACATACCATGACTCTAAATGTTTTCCGTACCCTCACCTGTACCCTAAACCTTACTGCTTCACTAACCGTAAACCTAGCCCTAAACATAACGCTAACACCAACCCTACACCATACCCAAACCCGTACACTAATCTTGACCCGTACACCAAAATTATGGAATGCCATCACCTGTACTTTGACAATAACACGTTTCTCTACACTCATGTACCATAAAAGTTACCTCTTCGCTAACTCTAACCCTAGCCCTAAACTTAACCCTAACGCCAACCCTACACATTACCCTAACCCGTACCCTAATCCTAACCCATACACTAACACTACACGTGCCCTAACAGGTACCCTGAGCGTAACAGTTTTCTGTACACTCACCTGTACCCTAAACCATACCGTTTGCTATCCTTAACCATAGACCTAAACGTAAACCTAACCCCATCCCTAAACCTTACCCTAACTCGTACCCAAATCTAACCAGTACACTAACACTAATCCGTGCCTTAACACTTACCCTGACCCTAACACTTTTCCATACCCACACCTGAACACTAAACATTACCATTCACTAACCCTAACCCTAGGTCTAAACCTAACCCTAAACCCAACCCCAACCCTACACCTAACCCTAACATGTGCCCTAATCCTAATCCTTAAACTAACACTAACCTGTGCCCTAACACGAACCCTGACACTAACACGTTTCCATACGTTCACCTGTACTCTAATGTTACCTATTCGCTAACCCTAACACTAGCCCTAAACCTAAACCTAACCCCAACCCTACACCTTACCCTAACCCATACCCTAATCATAACCCATACACTAACACTAACTCGTGCCCTAACACCTACCCTAATCCTAAACCTACCACTACCCCTAACACTAACGCTAACACTAACCCTAAACTTTACCATTTGTTAACCATAACCCTAGCCCCAAACCTAAACCTAACTACAACCCTACTCCTTACCCTAACACGTACACTAATCTTAACACGTACACTAACACTAACTCAATACCACACACGTACTTTGACAATAAGACATTTCCATATGCTCAGCTGTAACCTAAACCTTACCCGTTCACTAAACTTAACCTTACCCCTAACACTAACCATAACGCCATCCCTACCAATTACCCTAACCCGAACCCTAATCCTAACCTGTAAACCCACACTAACCCCTGCCCTAACACGTACCCTGACCCTAACACTTTTCCGTAACCTCACCTGTACCCTACACCTTACCGTTAGCTAACCCTAACCCTAGCCCTAAACCTAGACCAAACCCCAACCGTACACCTTACCCTAAGCCCTATGCTAATCCTAAGCCATACACTAAAACTGACACGTGTCCTAACACATACACTAACCGTAACACTTTTCTGTACCATCACCTGTACCATAAACCTGACATTTCGCTAACTCTAACCCTAGCCATAAAGCTAACCCTAACCCCAACCCTAAACCTTACCCAAACCGTACCCTAATCCTAACCAGTATACTAATACTAAGCCATGTCCTGACACGTACACTGACACTAACACTTTTCCGTACCCTCACCTGTACCCTACACCTTACCCAGTCGCTAACCCTAACCCTAGCTCTAGCCCTAGCCGTAAATCTAACCACAACCCTAACCCTTACCCGAACCCTAATCCCAACCCATACACTAACATTAACCCATGCCCTAACACGTACCCTGACCCTAACACTTTTCCATATCCTCTCCTGTACCCTAAATCTTACCGTTCGCTAACCCTAACCCTAGCCCTAAACATAACTCTCACACCAATCTCACAGCATACCATAACCTGTTCACTAAACTTAACCCGTACAAAAAAATTAACCCATGCCCTCACATATACTTTGACGGTAACACGTTTCCGTATGCTCCCGTGTACCGTAAAACTCACCCGTTTGCTAACTCTAACCCTAGCCCTAACCCTAACCATAACAACAGCCCTACCCATTTCCCTAACCTGTACCCTAATCCTTACCCGTACACTAACACTAATCCATGCCCTAACACGTACCCTGACCCTAACACTTTTCTATACCCACTCCTGTACCCTAAATCTTACCATTCGCTAACCCTAACGCTATGTCTAGACCTAACCCTAACCCCAACCCTACACCTAACCCTAACACGTACCCTAATCTGAATCCGTACACTAACAGTAACCTGTGCCCTAACATGAACCCTGACCCTAACTCGTTTCCATAAGCTCACCTGTACCCTAAATGTTACCTATTTGCTAACCCTAACCCCAACCCTACACCTAAACATAACCCCAACCTTACCCATTTCCCTAACCTGTACCCTAATCCTTACCCGTAAACTAACACTAATCCATGCCCTAACACGTACCCTGACCCTAACACTTTTCTATACCCACTCCTGTACCCTAAATCTTACCATTCGCTAAGCCTAACCCTATGTCTAAACCAAACCCTAACCCCAACCCTACACCTTACCCTAACACGTACCCTAATCCGAATCAGTACACTAAGAGTAACCTGTGCCCTAACATGAACCCTGACCCTAACTCGTTTCCATAAGCTCACCTGTACCCTAAATGTTACCTATTTGCTAACCCTAACTCCAACCCTACACCTAAACATAACTCCAACCCTACACCTTTCCCTAACCCATACCCTAATCCTAACCCGTACACTAACACTAACCCATGCCCTAACACGTACCCTGACCCTAACACTTTTCTATACCCACTCCTGTACCCTAAATCTTACCATTCGCTAACCCTAACCTATGTCTATTCCTAACCCTAACCCCAACCCTACACCTAACCCTAACACGTACCCTAATCCGAATCCGTACACTAACACTAACCTGTGCCCTAACATGAACCCTGACCCTAACTCGTTTCCATAAGCTCACCTGTACCCTAAATGTTACCTATTTGCTAACCCTAACCCCAACCCTACAGCTAAACATAACCCCAACCCTACAACTTTCCCTAACCCATACCCTAATCCGAACCCATACACTAACACTAACCCGTGCCCTAACACGTACCCTGACCCTAACACTTTTCCGTATCCTCTCCAGTACCCTAAAACTTACCGTTCGCTAAACCTAGCCCTTTCCCTAAACATAACGCTAACACCAACCTTACACCATACCCTAACCCATACACTAATCTTACCCTGTACACCAAAATTAAGCAATGCCCTCACATGTACTTGGACACTAACAGGTTTCCGTACCCTCCTGGGTACCATAAACCTTACCTGTTCGCTAACACTATCCCTAGGTCTAAGCCTAACACTATCCAAAACCCTACACATAATCCTAAACCATACCCTAATCCTAATCCATACAATAACACTAACGTGTGCCCTAACACCAAGCCTGACCCTAACTCGTTTCCATATGCTTACCTGTACCCTGAATATTACCTATTCGCTAACCCTAACCCTAACCCTAAACCAAACCCTAACCCCAATCCTACACCTTACCCTAATCCGTACTGTAATCCTAACCCGTACCCTAATACTAATCCGTGCCCTGACACATACATGGACCATAACACTTTTCTGTAACCTCACCTGTACCCTAAACCTTACATTTCGCCAACCCTAACGCTAGCCCTAAAGCAAAATCTTACTCCAAACCTACCCCTTACCCTAACACGTACACTAATCTTAACCCGTACACTAACAGTGACCCATTGCCGCAAAAGTATTTTGACCCTAAAACATTTCCGTACCCTCCCCTGTAACCTAAACCTTACCCGGTTGCTAACCATAACCCTAGATCTAAATCTAACCCTAACGCCAACCCTACATCTTTCCCTAACCCATACCCTAATCCTAAACCGTACACTAACACTAACCAGTGCCCTGAAACGTACCCTGACCGTAACACTTTTCCATACCCTCACCTGCACGCTAAACCTAATCATTAGGTAACCCTAACTGTAGACTTAAACCTAACCCTAACACCAACCCTACACCCTATTCTAACCCGTAACCTATGTTTAACCCCTACACTAACACTAACCCATGCCCTCACACGTACTTTGACACTAAGATGTCTCCATACACTCACATGTACCATAAGCTTTAACCGTTCACTAAACCTATCCCTAACCCTAACGCCAACCCTAACCATTACCCTAACCCATACCCTAATCCTAACCATACATTAACACTAACACGTTTCCTAACACGTAACCTGACCCAAAAAATTTTCCGCACACTCAACTGTACCCTAAAACTTACCCGTTCACTAACCCTAAGCCTAGCCCTAAACCTAACACTAACCCCAACCCCACACCTTACCCTAAACTGTACGCTAATCCTGACACGTACACTAACACTAAGAGGTGTCCTAACACATACCATGACTCTAAATGTTTTCCGTACCCTCACCTGTACCCTAAACCTTACTGCTTCACTAACCGTAAACCTAGCCCTAAACATAACGCTAACACCAACCCTACACCATACCCTAACCCGTACACTAATCTTGACCCGTACACCAAAATTATGGAATGCCATCACCTGTACTTTGACAATAACACGTTTCTCTACACTCATGTACCACAAAAGTTACCTCTTCGCTAACTCTAACCCTAGCCCTAAACTTAACCCTAACGCCAATCCTACACATTACCCTAACCCGTACCCTAATCCTAACCCATACACTAACACTACACATGCCCTAACAGGTACCCTGACCGTAACAGTTTTCCGTACACTCACCTGTACCCTAAACCATACCGTTTGCTATCCTTAACCTTAGACCTAAACGTAAACCTAAGCACATCCCTAAACCTTACCCTAACGCGTACCCAAATCTAACCAGTACACTAACACTAATCTGTGCCTTAACACTTACACTGACCCTAACACTTTTCCATACCCACACCTGAACCATAAACCTTACCATTCACTAACCCTAACCCTAGGTCTAAACCTAAACCTAAACACAACTCCAAACCTACACCTAACCATAACATGTGCCCTATTCCTAATCCTTAAACTAACACTAACCTGTGCCCTAACACGAACCCTGACACTAACACGTTTCCATACGTTCACCTGTACTCTAATGTTACCTATTCGCTAACCCTAACACTAGCCCGAAACCTAAACCTAACTCCAACCCTATACCTTACCCTAACTCATACCCTAATCATAACCCATACACTAACACTAACTCGTGCCCTAACACCTACCCTAACCCTACACCTACACCTACCCCTAACACTAACGCTAACACTAACCCTAAACTTTACCATTTGTTAACCTTAACCCTAGCCCCAAACCTAAACCTAACTACAACACTACCCCTTACCCTAACCCGTACACTAATCTTAACACGTACACTAACACTAACTCAATACCGCACATGTACTTTGACAATAAGACATTTCCGTGTGCTCAGCTGTAACCTAAACCTTACCCGTTCACTAAACTTAACCCTACCCTTAACACTAACCATAACGCCAACCCTACCAATTACCCTAACCCGTACCCTAATCCTAACCTGTAAACCCACACTAACCCCTGCCCTAACACGTACCCTGACCCTAACACTTTTCCGTAACCTCACCTGTACCCTACACCTTACCGTTCGCTAACCCTAACCCTAGCCCTAAACCTAGAGCAAACCCCAACTGTACACCTTACCCTAAACTGTATGCTAATCCTAAGCCATACACTAACACTGACACGTGTCCTAACACATACACTAACCCTAACATTTTTCTGTATCATTACCTGTACCCTAAACCTGACATTTCGCTAACCCTAGCCCTAGCCATAAAGCTAACCATAAACCCAACCCTAAACCTTACCCAAACCGTACCCTAATCCTAACCAGTATACTAATACTAAGTCATGTCCTGACACGTACCCTGCCCCTAACACCATTCCGTACCGTCATCTGTACCCTAAACCTTACCCATTCGCTAACTCTAACCCTAGCCCTAATCCTAACCCCAACCCTACCCCTTACCCTAATCCGTACCCTAATCCCAACCCATACACTAACATTAACTTATGCCCGAAACCGTACCCTGACCCTAACACTTTTCCATATCCTCTCCTGTACCCTAAATCTTACCGTTCGCTAACCCTAACCCTAGCCCTAAACATAACTCTCACACCAACCTCACAGCATACCCTAACCCATACACTAAACTTAACCCGTACAAAAAAACTAACCCATGCCCTCACATGTACTTTGACAGTAACACGTTTCCGTATGCTCCCGTGTACCGTAAACCTTACCCATTCGCTAACTCTAACCCTAGCCCTAACCCAAACCATAACACCAACCCTACCCATTTCCCTAACCTGTACCCTAATCCTTACCCATACACTAACACTAATCCATGCCCTAACACGTACCCTGACCCTAACACTTTTCCATACCCACTGCTGTACGCTAAATCATACCATTCGCTAACCCTAAACATATTTCTAAACCTAACCCTAACCCCAACCCTACACCTAGCCCTAGCACGTACCCTAATCCGAATCCGTACACTAACACTAACCTGTGCCCTAACATGAACCCTGACCCTAACTCGTTTCCATAAGCTCACTTGTACCCTAAATGTTACCTATTCACTAACCCTAACCCCAACCCTACACCTAAACATAACCCCAACCCTACACCTTTCCCTAACCCATACCCTAATCCTAACCCGTACACTAACACTAACCCGTGCCCTAACACGTACCCTGACCCTAACACTTTTCCGTATCCTCTCCAGTACCCTAAATCTTACCGTTCGCTAAACCTAGCCCTTTACCTAAACATAACGCTAACACCAACCTTACACCATACCCTAACCCATACACTAATCGTACCCCGTACACCAAAATTAAGCAATGCCCTCACCTGTACTTTGACACTAACACGTTTCCGTACCCTCCTGTGTACCGTAAACCTTACCTGTTCGCTAACACTAACCCTAGGTCTAAGCCTAACACTATCCACAACCCTACACAAAATCCTAACCTGTACCCTAATCCTAATCCGTACAATAACACTAACCTGTGCCCTAACACCAAGCCTGACCCTAACTCGTTTTCATATGTTTACCTGTACCATGAATATTACCTATTCGCTAACCCTAACCCTAACCCTAAACCTAACCCTAACCCCAATCCTACACCTTACCCTAATCCGTACTGTAGTCCTAACACGTACGCTAATACTAATCCGTGCCCTGACACATACATGGACCATAACACTTTTCTGTAACCTCACCTGTACCCTAAACCTTTCATTTCGCCAACCCTAACCCTAGCTCTAAAGCTAAATCTAACTCCAACCCTACACCTTACCCTAACACGAACACTAATCTTAACCTATACACTAACACTGACCCATTGCCGCAAATGTATTTTGACCCTAAAACATTTCCGTACCCTCCCCTGTAACCTAAACCTTACCCGGTCGCTAACCATAACCCTAGATCTAAATCTAACCCTAACGCCAACCCTACATCTTACCCTAACCCATACCCTAATCCTAAACCATACACTAACACTAACCAGTGCCCTGAAACGTACCCTGACCGTAACACTTTTCCATACCCTCACCTGCACGCTAAACCTAATCATTAGGTAACCCTAACTGTAGACTTAAACCTAACCCTAACACCAACCCTACACCCTATTCTAACCCATAACCTATGTTTAACCCCTACACTAACACTAACCCATGCCCTCACACGTACTTTGACACTAAGATGTCTCCATACACTCACATGTACCATAAGCTTTAACCGTTCACTAAACCTATCCCTAACCCTAACGCCAACCCTAACCATTACCCTAACCCATACCCTAATCCTAACCATACATTAACACTAACACGTTTCCTAACACGTAACCTGACCCAAAAAATTTTCCGCACACTCAACTGTACCCTAAAACTTACCCGTTCACTAACCCTAAGCCTAGCCCTAAACCTAACACTAACCCCAACCCCACACCTTACCCTAAACTCTACGCTAATCCTGACACGTACACTAACACTAAGAGGTGTCCTAACACATACCATGACTCTAAATGTTTTCCGTACCCTCACCTGTACCCTAAACCTTACTGCTTCACTAACCATAAACCTAGCCCTAAACATAACGCTAACACCAACCCTACACCATACCCAAACCCGTACACTAATCTTGACCCGTACACCAAAATTATGGAATGCCATCACCTGTACTTTGACAATAACACGTTTCTCTACACTCATGTACCATAAAAGTTACCTCTTCGCTAACTCTAACCCTAGCCCTAAACTTAACCCTAACGCCAACCCTACACATTACCCTAACCCGTACCCTAATCCTAACCCATACACTAACACTACACGTGCCCTAACAGGTACCCTGAGCGTAACAGTTTTCTGTACACTCACCTGTACCCTAAACCATACCGTTTGCTATCCTTAACCATAGACCTAAACGTAAACCTAACCCCATCCCTAAACCTTACCCTAACTCGTACCCAAATCTAACCAGTACACTAACACTAATCCGTGCCTTAACACTTACCCTGACCCTAACACTTTTCCATACCCACACCTGAACACTAAACATTACCATTCACTAACCCTAACCCTAGGTCTAAACCTAACCCTAAACCCAACCCCAACCCTACACCTAACCCTAACATGTGCCCTAATCCTAATCCTTAAACTAACACTAACCTGTGCCCTAACACGAACCCTGACACTAACACGTTTCCATACGTTCACCTGTACTCTAATGTTACCTATTCGCTAACCCTAACACTAGCCCTAAACCTAAACCTAACCCCAACCCTACACCTTACCCTAACCCATACCCTAATCATAAGCCATACACTAACACTAACTCGTGCCCTAACACCTACCCTAATCCTAAACCTACCACTACCCCTAACACTAACGCTAACACTAAGCCTAAACTTTACCATTTGTTAACCATAACCCTAGCCCCAAACCTAAACCTAACTACAACACTACTCCTTACCCTAACACGTACACTAATCTTAACACGTACACTAACACTAACTCAATACCGCACATGTACTTTGACAATAAGACATTTCCGTGTGCTCAGCTGTAACCTAAACCTTACCCGTTCACTAAACTTAACCCTACCCTTAACACTAACCATAACGCCAACCCTACCAATTACCCTAACCCGTATCCTAATCCTAACCTGTAAACCCACACTAACCCCTGCCCTAACACGTACCCTGACCCTAACACTTTTCCGTAACCTCACCTGTACCCTACACCTTACCGTTCGCTAACCCTAACCCTAGCCCTAAACCTAGACCAAACCCCAACTGTACACCTTACCCTAAACTGTATGCTAATCCTAAGCCATACACTAACACTGACACGTGTCCTAACACATACACTAACCCTAACATTTTTCTGTATCATTACCTGTACCCTAAACCTGACATTTCGCTAACCCTAGCCCTAGCCATAAAGCTAACCATAAACCCAACCCTAAACCTTACCCAAACCGTACCCTAATCCTAACCAGTATACTAATACTAAGTCATGTCCTGACACGTACCCTGCCCCTAACACCATTCCGTACCGTCACCTGTACCCTAAACCTTACCCATTCGCTAACTCTAACCCTAGCCCTAATCCTAACCCCAACCCTACCCCTTACCCTAATCCGTACCCTAATCCCAACCCATACACTAACATTAACTTATGCCCGAAACCGTACCCTGACCCTAACACTTTTCCATATCCTCTCCTGTACCCTAAATCTTACCGTTCGCTAACCCTAACCCTAGCCCTAAACATAACTCTCACACCAACCTCACAGCATACCCTAACCCATACACTAAACTTAACCCGTACAAAAAAACTAACCCATGCCCTCACATGTACTTTGACAGTAACACGTTTCCGTATGCTCCCGTGTACCATAAACCTTACCCATTCGCTAACTCTAACCCTAGCCCTAACCCAAACCATAACACCAACCCTACCCATTTCCCTAACCTGTACCCTAATCCTTACCCATACACTAACACTAATCCATGCCCTAACACGTACCCTGACCCTAACACTTTTCCATACCCACTGCTGTACGCTAAATCATACCATTCGCTAACCCTAAACATATTTCTAAACCTAACCCTAACCCCAACCCTACACCTAGCCCTAGCACGTACCCTAATCCGAATCCGTACACTAACATTAACCTGTGCCCTAACATGAACCCTGACCCTAACTCATTTCCATAAGCTCACTTGTACCCTAAATGTTACCTATTCGCTAACCCTAACCCCAACCCTACACCTAAACATAACCCCAACCCTACACCTTTCCCTAACCCATACCCTAATCCTAACCCGTACACTAACACTAACCCGTGCCCTAACACGTACCCTGACCCTAACACTTTTCCGTATCCTCTCCAGTACCCTAAATCTTACCGTTCGCTAAACCTAGCCCTTTACCTAAACATAACGCTAACACCAACCTTACACCATACCCTAACCCATACACTAATCGTACCCCGTACACCAAAATTAAGCAATGCCCTCACCTGTACTTTGACACTAACACGTTTCCGTACCCTCCTGTGTACCATAAACCTTACCTGTTCGCTAACACTAACCCTAGGTCTAAGCCTAACACTATCCACAACCCTACACAAAATCCTAACCTGTACCCTAATCCTAATCCGTACAATAACACTAACCTGTGCCCTAACACCAAGCCTGACCCTAACTCGTTTTCATATGTTTACCTGTACCATGAATATTACCTATTCGCTAACCCTAACCCTAAACCTAAACCTAACCCTAACCCCAATCCTACACCTTACCCTAATCCGTACTGTAGTCCTAACACGTACGCTAATACTAATCCGTGCCCTGACACATACATGGACCATAACACTTTTCTGTAACCTCACCTGTACCCTAAACCTTTCATTTCGCCAACCCTAACCCTAGCTCTAAAGCTAAATCTAACTCCAACCCTACACCTTACCCTAACACGAACACTAATCTTAACCTATACACTAACACTGACCCATTGCCGCAAATGTATTTTGACCCTAAAACATTTCCGTACCCTCCCCTGTAACCTAAACCTTACCCGGTCGCTAACCATAACCCTAGATCTAAATCTAACCCTAACGCCAACCCTACATCTTACCCTAACCCATACCCTAATCCTAAACCATACACTAACACTAACCAGTGCCCTGAAACGTACCCTGACCGTAACACTTTTCCATACCCTCACCTGCACGCTAAACCTAATCATTAGGTAACCCTAACTGTAGACTTAAACCTAACCCTAACACCAACCCTACACCCTATTCTAACCCGTAACCTATGTTTAACCCCTACACTAACACAAACCCATGCCCTCACACGTACTTTGACACTAAGATGTCTCCATACACTCACATGTACCATAAGCTTTAACCGTTCACTAAACCTATCCCTAACCCTAACGCCAACCCTAACCATTACCCTAACCCATACCCTAATCCTAACCATACATTAACACTAACACGTTTCCTAACACGTAACCTGACCCAAAAAATTTTCCGCACACTCAACTGTACCCTAAAACTTACCCGTTCACTAACCCTAAGCCTAGCCCTAAACCTAACACTAACCCCAACCCCACACCTTACCCTAAACTGTACGCTAATCCTGACACGTACACTAACACTAAGAGGTGTCCTAACACATACCATGACTCTAAATGTTTTCCGTACCCTCACCTGTACCCTAAACCTTACTGCTTCACTAACCGTAAACCTAGCCCTAAACATAACGCTAACACCAACCCTACACCATACCCTAACCCGTACACTAATCTTGACCCGTACACCAAAATTATGGAATGCCATCACCTGTACTTTGACAATAACACGTTTCTCTACACTCATGTACCATAAAAGTTACCTCTTCGCTAACTCTAACCCTAGCCCTAAACTTAACCCTAACGCCAACCCTACACATTACCCTAACCCGTACCCTAATCCTAACCCATACACTAACACTACACGTGCCCTAACAGGTACCCTGAGCGTAACAGTTTTCTGTACACTCACCTGTACCCTAAACCATACCGTTTGCTATCCTTAACCATAGACCTAAACGTAAACCTAACCCCATCCCTAAACCTTACCCTAACTCGTACCCAAATCTAACCAGTACACTAACACTAATCCGTGCCTTAACACTTACACTGACCCTAACACTTTTCCATACCCACACCTGAACCATAAACCTTACCATTCACTAACCCTAACCCTAGGTCTAAACCTAAACCTAAACACAACTCCAACCCTACACCTAACCCTAACATGTGCCCTATTCCTAATCCTTAAACTAACACTAACCTGTGCCCTAACACGAACCCTGACACTAACACGTTTCCATACGTTCACCTGTACTCTAATGTTACCTATTCGCTAACCCTAACACTAGCCCGAAACCTAAACCTAACTCCAACCCTATACCTTACCCTAACTCATACCCTAATCATAACCCATACACTAACACTAACTCGTGCCCTAACACCTACCCTAACCCTACACCTACACCTACCCCTAACACTAACGCTAACACTAACCCTAAACTTTACCATTTGTTAACCATAACCCTAGCCCCAAACCTAAACCTAACTACAACACTACTCCTTACCCTAACACGAACACTAATCTTAACCTATACACTAACACTGACCCATTGCCGCAAATGTATTTTGACCCTAAAACATTTCCGTACCCTCCCCTGTAACCTAAACCTTACCCGGTCGCTAACCATAACCCTAGATCTAAATCTAACCCTAACGACAAACCTACATCTTACCCTAACCCATACCCTAATCCTAAACCATACACTAACACTAACCAGTGCCCTGAAACGTACCCTGACCGTAACACTTTTCCATACCCTCACCTGCACGCTAAACCTAATCATTAGGTAACCCTAACTGTAGACTTAAACCTAACCCTAACACCAACCCTACACCCTATTCTAACCCGTAACCTATGTTTAACCCCTACACTAACACTAACCCATGCCCTCACACGTACTTTGACACTAAGATGTCTCCATACACTCACATGTACCATAAGCTTTAACCGTTCACTAAACCTATCCCTAACCCTAACGCCAACCCTAACCATTACCCTAACCCATACCCTAATCCTAACCATACATTAACACTAACACGTTTCCTAACACGTAACCTGACCCAAAAAATTTTCCGCACACTCAACTGTACCCTAAAACTTACCCGTTCACTAACCCTAAGCCTAGCCCTAAACCTAACACTAACCCCAACCCCACACCTTACCCTAAACTGTACGCTAATTCTGACACGTACACTAACACTAAGAGGTGTCCTAACACATACCATGACTCTAAATGTTTTCCGTACCCTCACCTGTACCCTAAACCTTACTGCTTCACTAACCGTAAACCTAGCCCTAAACATAACGCTAACACCAACCCTACACCATACCCTAACCCGTACACTAATCTTGACCCATACACCAAAATTATGGAATGCCATCACCTGTACTTTGACAATAACACGTTTCTCTACACTCATGTACCATAAAAGTTACCTCTTCGCTAACTCTAACCCTAGCCCTAAACTTAACCCTAACGCCAACCCTACACATTACCCTAACCCGTACCCTAATCCTAACCCATACACTAACACTACACGTGCCCTAACAGGTACCCTGAGCGTAACAGTTTTCTGTACACTCACCTGTACCCTAAACCATACCGTTTGCTATCCTTAACCATAGACCTAAACGTAAACCTAACCCCATCCCTAAACCTTACCCTAACTCGTACCCAAATCTAACCAGTACACTAACACTAATCCGTGCCTTAACACTTACACTGACCCTAACACTTTTCCATACCCACACCTGAACCATAAACCTTACCATTCACTAACCCTAACCCTAGGTCTAAACCTAAACCTAAACACAACTCCAACCCTACACCTAACCCTAACATGTGCCCTATTCCTAATCCTTAAACTAACACTAACCTGTGCCCTAACACGAACCCTGACACTAACACGTTTCCATACGTTCACCTGTACTCTAATGTTACCTATTCGCTAACCCTAACACTAGCCCGAAACCTAAACCTAACTCCAACCCTATACCTTACCCTAACTCATACCCTAATCATAACCCATACACTAACACTAACTCGTGCCCTAACACCTACCCTAACCCTACAGCTACACCTACCCCTAACACTAACGCTAACACTAACCCTAAACTTTACCATTTGTTAACCATAACCCTAGCCCCAAACCTAAACCTAACTACAACACTACTCCTTACCCTAACACGTACACTAATCTTAACACGTACACTAACACTAACTCAATACCGCACATGTACTTTGACAATAAGACATTTCCGTGTGCTCAGCTGTAACCTAAACCTTACCCGTTCACTAAACTTAACCCTACCCTTAACACTAACCATAACGCCAACCCTACCAATTACCCTAACCCGTATCGTAATCCTAACCTGTAAACCCACACTAACCCCTGCCCTAACACGTACCCTGACCCTAACACTTTTCCGTAACCTCACCTGTACCCTACACCTTACCGTTCGCTAACCCTAACCCTAGCCCTAAACCTAGACCAAACCCCAACTGTACACCTTACCCTAAACTGTATGCTAATCCTAAGCCATACACTAACACTGACACGTGTCCTAACACATACACTAACCCTAACATTTTTCTGTATCATTACCTGTACCCTAAACCTGACATTTCGCTAACCCTAGCCCTAGCCATAAAGCTAACCATAAACCCAACCCTAAACCTTACCCAAACCGTACCCTAATCCTAACCAGTATACTAATACTAAGTCATGTCCTGACACGTACCCTGCCCCTAACACCATTCCGTACCGTCACCTGTACCCTAAACCTTACCCATTCGCTAACTCTAACCCTAGCCCTAATCCTAACCCCAACCCTACACCTTACCCTAATCCGTACCCTAATCCCAACCAATACACTAACATTAACTTATGCCCGAAACCGTACCCTGACCCTAACACTTTTCCATATCCTCTCCTGTACCCTAAATCTTACCGTTCGCTAACCCTAACCCTAGCCCTAAACATAACTCTCACACCAACCTCACAGCATACCCTAACCCATACACTAAACTTAACCCGTACAAAAAAACTAACCCATGCCCTCACATGTACTTTGACAGTAACACGTTTCCGTATGCTCCCGTGTACCATAAACCTTACCCATTCGCTAACTCTAACCCTAGCCCTAACCCAAACCATAACACCAACCCTACCCATTTCCCTAACCTGTACCCTAATCCTTACCCATACACTAACACTAATCCATGCCCTAACGCGTACCCTGACCCTAACACTTTTCCATACCCACTGCTGTATGCTAAATCATACCATTCGCTAACCCTAAACATATTTCTAAACCTAACCCTAACCCCAACCCTACACCTAGCCCTAGCACGTACCCTAATCCGAATCCGTACACTAACACTAACCTGTGCCCTAACATGAACCCTGACCCTAACTCATTTCCATAAGCTCACTTGTACCCTAAATGTTACCTATTCGCTAACCCTAACCCCAACCCTACACCTAAACATAACCCCAACCCTACACCTTTCCCTAACCCATACCCTAATCCTAACCCGTACACTAACACTAACCCGTGCCCTAACACGTACCCTGACCCTAACACTTTTCCGTATCCTCTCCAGTACCCTAAATCTTACCGTTCGCTAAACCTAGCCCTTTACCTAAACATAACGCTAACACCAACCTTACACCATACCCTAACCCATACACTAATCGTACCCCGTACACCAAAATTAAGCAATGCCCTCACCTGTACTTTGACACTAACACGTTTCCGTACCCTCCTGTGTACCATAAACCTTACCTGTTCGCTAACACTAACCCTAGGTCTAAGCCTAACACTATCCACAACCCTACACAAAATCCTAACCTGTACCCTAATCCTAATCCGTACAATAACACTAACCTGTGCCCTAACACCAAGCCTGACCCTAACTCGTTTTCATATGTTTACCTGTACCATGAATATTACCTATTCGCTAACCCTAACCCTAAACCTAAACCTAACCCTAACCCCAATCCTACACCTTACCCTAATCCGTACTGTAGTCCTAACACGTACGCTAATACTAATCCGTGCCCTGACACATACATGGACCATAACACTTTTCTGTAACCTCACCTGTACCCTAAACCTTTCATTTCGCCAACCCTAACCCTAGCTCTAAAGCTAAATCTAACTCCAACCCTACACCTTACCCTAACACGAACACTAATCTTAACCTATACACTAACACTGACCCATTGCCGCAAATGTATTTTGACCCTAAAACATTTCCGTACCCTCCCCTGTAACCTAAAACTTACCCGGTCCCTAACCATAACCCTAGATCTAAATCTAACCCTAACGCCAACCCTACATCTTACCCTAACCCATACCCTAATCCTAAACCATACACTAACACTAACCAGTGCCCTGAAACGTACCCTGACCGTAACACTTTTCCATACCCTCACCTGCACGCTAAACCTAATCATTAGGTAACCCTAACTGTAGACTTAAACCTAACCCTAACACCAACCCTACACCCTATTCTAACCCGTAACCTATGTTTAACCCCTACACTAACACTAACCCATGCCCTCACACGTACTTTGACACTAAGATGTCTCCATACACTCACATGCACCATAAGCTTTAACCGTTCACTAAACCTATCCCTAACCCTAACGCCAACCCTAACCATTACCCTAACCCATACCCTAATCCTAACCATACATTAACACTAACACGTTTCCTAACACGTAACCTGACCCAAAAAATTTTCCGCACACTCAACTGTACCCTAAAACTTACCCGTTCACTAACCCTAAGCCTAGCCCTAAACCTAACACTAACCCCAACCCCACACCTTACCCTAAACTGTACGCTAATCCTGACACGTACACTAACACTAAGAGGTGTCCTAACACATACCATGACTCTAAATGTTTTCCGTACCCTCACCTGTACCCTAAACCTTACTGCTTCACTAACCGTAAACCTAGCCCTAAACATAACGCTAACACCAACCCTACACCATACCCTAACCCGTACACTAATCTTGACCCGTACACCAAAATTATGGAATGCCATCACCTGTACTTTGACAATAACACGTTTCTCTACACTCATGTACCATAAAAGTTACCTCTTCGCTAACTCTAACCCTAGCCCTAAACTTAACCCTAACGCCAACCCTACACATTACCCTAACCCGTACCCTAATCCTAAGCCATACACTAACACTACACGTGCCCTAACAGGTACCCTGAGCGTAACAGTTTTCTGTACACTCACCTGTACCCTAAACCATACCGTTTGCTATCCTTAACCATAGACCTAAACGTAAACCTAACCCCATCCCTAAACCTTACCCTAACTCGTACCCAAATCTAACCAGTACACTAACACTAATCCGTGCCTTAACACTTACCCTGACCCTAACACTTTTCCATACCCACACCTGAACACTAAACATTACCATTCACTAACCCTAACCCAAGGTCTAAACCTAACCCTAAACCCAACCCCAACCCTACACCTAACCCTAACATGTGCCCTAATCCTAATCCTTAAACTAACACTAACCTGTGCCCTAACACGAACCCTGACACTAACACGTTTCCATACGTTCACCTGTACTCTAATGTTACCTATTCGCTAACCCTAACACTAGCCCTAAACCTAAACCTAACCCCAACCCTACACCTTACCCTAACCCATACCCTAATCATAACCCATACACTAACACTAACTCGTGCCCTAACACCTACCCTAATCCTAAACCTACCACTACCCCTAACACTAACGCTAACACTAACCCTAAACTTTACCATTTGTTAACCATAACACTAGCCCCAAACCTAAACCTAACTACAACCCTACTCCTTACCCTAACACGTACACTAATCTTAACACGTACACTAACACTAACTCAATACCACACACGTACTTTGACAATAAGACATTTCCATATGCTCAGCTGTAACCTAAACCTTACCCGTTCACTAAACTTAACCTTACCCCTAACACTAACCATAACGCCATCCCTACCAATTACCCTAACCCGAACCCTAATCCTAACCTGTAAACCCACACTAACCCCTGCCCTAATACGTACCCTGACCCTAACACTTTTCCGTAACCTCACCTGTACCCTACACCTTACCGTTAGCTAACCCTAACCCTAGCCCTAAACCTGGACCAAACCCCAACCGTACACCTTACCCTAAGCCCTATGCTAATCCTAAGCCATACACTAAAACTGACACGTGTCCTAACACATACACTAACCGTAACACTTTTCTGTACCATCACCTGTACCATAAACCTGACATTTCGCTAACTCTAACCCTAGCCATAAAGCTAACCCTAACCCCAACCCTAAACCTTACCCAAACCGTACCCTAATCCTAACCAGTATACTAATACTAAGCCATGTCCTGACACGTACACTGACCCTAACACTTTTCCGTACCCTCACCTGTACCCTACACCTTACCCAGTCGCTAACCCTAACCCTAGCTCTAGCCCTAGCCGTAAATCTAACCACAACCCTAACCCTTACCCTAACCCGAACCCTAATCCCAACCCATACACTAACATTAACCCATGCCCTAACACGTACCCTGACCCTAACACTTTTCCGTATCCTCTCCTGTACCCTAAATCTTACCGTTCGCTAACCCTAACCCTAGCCCTAAACATAACTCTCACACCAATCTCACAGCATACCATAACCTGTTCACTAAACTTAACCCGTACAAAAAAATTAACCCATGCCCTCACATATACTTTGACGGTAACACGTTTCCGTATGCTCCCGTGTAACGTAAAACTCACCCGTTTGCTAACTCTAACCCTAGCCCTAACCCTAACCATAACAACAGCCCTACCCATTTCCCTAACCTGTACCCTAATACTTACCCGTACACTAACACTAATCCATGCCCTAACACGTACCCTGACCCTAACACTTTTCTATACCCACTCCTGTACCCTAAATCTTACCATTCGCTAACCCTAACCCTATGTCTAGACCTAACCCTAACCCCAACCCTACACCTAACCCTAACACGTACCCTAATCCGAATCCGTACACTAACAGTAACCTGTGCCCTAATATGAACCCTGACCCTAACTCGTTTCCATAAGCTCACCTGTACCCTAAATGTTACCTATTTGCTAACCCTAACCCCAACCCTACAGCTAAACATAACCCCAACCTTACCCATTTCCCTAACCTGTACCCTAATCCTTACCCGTACACTAACACTAATCCATGCCCTAACACGTACCCTGACCCTAACACTTTTCTATACCCACTCCTGTACCCTAAATCTTACCATTCGCTAAGCCTAACCCTATGTCTAAACCTAACCCTAACCCCAACCCTACACCTAACCCTAACACGTACCCTAATCCGAATCAGTACACTAAGAGTAACCTGTGCCCTAACATGAACCCTGACCCTAACTCGTTTCCATAAGCTCACCTGTACCCTAAATGTTACCTATTTGCTAACCCTAACTCCAACCCTACACCTAAACATAACTCCAACCCTACACCTTTCCCTAACCCATACCCTAATCCTAACCCGTACACTAACACTAACCCATGCCCTAACACGTACCCTGACCCTAACACTTTTCTATACCCACTCCTGTACCCTAAATCTTACCATTCGCTAACCCTAACCTATGTCTATACCTAACCCTAACCCCAACCCTACACCTAACCCTAACACGTACCCTAATCCGAATCAGTACACTAACACTAACCTGTGCCCTAACATGAACCCTGACCCTAACTCGTTTCCATAAGCTCACCTGTACCCTAAATGTTACCTATTTGCTAACCCTAACCCCAACCCTACAGCTAAACATAACCCCAACCCTACAACTTTCCCTAACCCATACCCTAAACCGAACCCATACACTAACACTAACCCGTGCCCTAACACGTACCCTGACCCTAACACTTTTCCGTATCCTCTCCAGTACCCTAAAACTTACCGTTCGCTAAACCTAGCCCTTTCCCTAAACATAACGCTAACACCAACCTTACACCATACCCTAACCCATACACTAATCTTACCCTGTACACCAAAATTAAGCAATGCCCTCACATGTACTTGGACACTAACAGGTTTCCGTACCCTCCTGGGTACCATAAACCTTACCTGTTCGCTAACACTATCCCTAGGTCTAAGCCTAACACTATCCAAAACCCTACACATAATCCTAAACCATACCCTAATCCTAATCCGTACAATAACACTAACGTGTGCCCTAACACCAAGCCTGACCCTAACTCGTTTCCATATGCTTACCTGTACCCTGAATATTACCTATTCGCTAACCCTAACCCTAACCCTAAACCAAACCCTAACCCCAATCCTACACCTTACCCTAATCCGTACTGTAATCCTAACCCGTACCCTAATACTAATCCGTGCCCTGACACATACATGGACCATAACACTTTTCTGTAACCTCACCTGTACCCTAAACCTTACATTTCGCCAACCCTAACGCTAGCCCTAAAGCAAAATCTTACTCCAACCCTACCCCTTACCCTAACACGTACACTAATCTTAACCCGTACACTAACAGTGACCCATTGCCGCAAATGTATTTTGACCCTAAAACATTTCCGTACCCTCCCCTGTAACCTAAACCTTACCCGGTCGCTAACCATAACCCTAGATCTAAATCTAACCCTAACGCCAACCCTACATCTTTCCCTAACCCATACCCTAATCCTAAACCGTACACTAACACTAACCAGTGCCCTGAAACGTACCCTGACCGTAACACTTTTCCATACCCTCACCTGCACGCTAAACCTAATCATTAGGTAACCCTAACTGTAGACTTAAACCTAACCCTAACACCAACCCTACACCCTATTCTAACCCGTAACCTATGTTTAACCCCTACACTAACACTAACCCATGCCCTCACACGTACTTTGACACTAAGATGTCTCCATACACTCACATGTACCATAAGCTTTAACCGTTCACTAAACCTATCCCTAACCCTAACGCCAACCCTAACCATTACCCTAACCCATACCCTAATCCTAACCATACATTAACACTAACACGTTTCCTAACACGTAACCTGACCCAAAAAATTTTCCGCACACTCAACTGTACCCTAAAACTTACCCGTTCACTAACCCTAAGCCTAGCCCTAAACCTAACACTAACACCAACCCCACACCTTACCCTAAACTGTACGCTAATCCTGACACGTACACTAACACTAAGAGGTGTCCTAACACATACCATGACTCTAAATGTTTTCCGTACCCTCACCTGTACCCTAAACCTTACTGCTTCACTAACCGTAAACCTAGCCCTAAACATAACGCTAACACCAACCCTACACCATACCCTAACCCGTACACTAATCTTGACCCGTACACCAAAATTATGGAATGCCATCACCTGTACTTTGACAATAACACGTTTCTCTACACTCATGTACCATAAAAGTTACCTCTTCGCTAACTCTAACCCTAGCCCTAAACTTAACCCTAACGCCAACCCTACACATTACCCTAACCCGTACCCTAATCCTAACCCATACACTAACACTACACGTGCCCTAACAGGTACCCTGAGCGTAACAGTTTTCTGTACACTCACCTGTACCCTAAACCATACCGTTTGCTATCCTTAACCATAGACCTAAACGTAAACCTAACCCCATCCCTAAACCTTACCCTAACTCGTACCCAAATCTAACCAGTACACTAACACTAATCCGTGCCTTAACACTTACACTGACCCTAACACTTTTCCATACCCACACCTGAACCATAAACCTTACCATTCACTAACCCTAACCCTAGGTCTAAACCTAAACCTAAACACAACTCCAACCCTACACCTAACCCTAACATGTGCCCTATTCCTAATCCTTAAACTAACACTAACCTGTGCCCTAACACGAACCCTGACACTAACACGTTTCCATACGTTCACCTGTACTCTAATGTTACCTATTCGCTAACCCTAACACTAGCCCGAAACCTAAACCTAACTCCAACCCTATACCTTACCCTAACTCATACCCTAATCATAACCCATACACTAACACTAACTCGTGCCCTAACACCTACCCTAACCCTACACCTACACCTACCCCTAACACTAACGCTAACACTAACCCTAAACTTTACCATTTGTTAACCATAACCCTAGCCCCAAACCTAAACCTAACTACAACACTACTCCTTACCCTAACACGAACCCTAATCTTAACCTATACACTAACACTGACCCATTGCCGCAAATGTATTTTGACCCTAAAACATTTCCGTACCCTCCCCTGTAACCTAAACCTTACCCGGTCGCTAACCATAACCCTAGATCTAAATCTAACCCTAACGACAAACCTACATCTTACCCTAACCCATACCCTAATCCTAAACCATACACTAACACTAACCAGTGCCCTGAAACGTACCCTGACCGTAACACTTTTCCATACCCTCACCTGCACGCTAAACCTAATCATTAGGTAACCCTAACTGTAGACTTAAACCTAACCCTAACACCAACCCTACACCCTATTCTAACCCGTAACCTATGTTTAACCCCTACACTAACACTAACCCATGCCCTCACACGTACTTTGACACTAAGATGTCTCCATACACTCACATGTACCATAAGCTTTAACCGTTCACTAAACCTATCCCTAACCCTAACGCCAACCCTAACCATTACCCTAACCCATACCCTAATCCTAACCATACATTAACACTAACACGTTTCCTAACACGTAACCTGACCCAAAAAATTTTCCGCACACTCAACTGTACCCTAAAACTTACCCGTTCACTAACCCTAAGCCTAGCCCTAAACCTAACACTAACCCCAACCCCACACCTTACCCTAAACTGTACGCTAATTCTGACACGTACACTAACACTAAGAGGTGTCCTAACACATACCATGACTCTAAATGTTTTCCGTACCCTCACCTGTACCCTAAACCTTACTGCTTCACTAACCGTAAACCTAGCCCTAAACATAACGCTAACACCAACCCTACACCATACCCTAACCCGTACACTAATCTTGACCCATACAACAAAATTATGGAATGCCATCACCTGTACTTTGACAATAACACGTTTCTCTACACTCATGTACCATAAAAGTTACCTCTTCGCTAACTCTAACCCTAGCCCTAAACTTAACCCTAACGCCAACCCTACACATTACCCTAACCCGTACCCTAATCCTAACCCATACACTAACACTACACGTGCCCTAACAGGTACCCTGAGCGTAACAGTTTTCTGTACACTCACCTGTACCCTAAACCATACCGTTTGCTATCCTTAACCATAGACCTAAACGTAAACCTAACCCCATCCCTAAACCTTACCCTAACTCGTACCCAAATCTAACCAGTACACTAACACTAATCCGTGCCTTAACACTTACACTGACCCTAACACTTTTCCATACCCACACCTGAACCATAAACCTTACCATTCACTAACCCTAACCCTAGGTCTAAACCTAAACCTAAACACAACTCCAACCCTACACCTAACCCTAACATGTGCCCTATTCCTAATCCTTAAACTAACACTAACCTGTGCCCTAACACGAACCCTGACACTAACACGTTTCCATACGTTCACCTGTACTCTAATGTTACCTATTCGCTAACCCTAACACTAGCCCGAAACCTAAACCTAACTCCAACCCTATACCTTACCCTAACTCATACCCTAATCATAACCCATACACTAACACTAACTCGTGCCCTAACACCTACCCTAACCCTACAGCTACACCTACCCCTAACACTAACGCTAACACTAACCCTAAACTTTACCATTTGTTAACCATAACCCTAGCCCCAAACCTAAACCTAACTACAACACTACTCCTTACCCTAACACGTACACTAATCTTAACACGTACACTAACACTAACTCAATACCGCACATGTACTTTGACAATAAGACATTTCCGTGTGCTCAGCTGTAACCTAAACCTTACCCGTTCACTAAACTTAACCCTACCCTTAACACTAACCATAACGCCAACCCTACCAATTACCCTAACCCGTATCGTAATCCTAACCTGTAAACCCACACTAACCCCTGCCCTAACACGTACCCTGACCCTAACACTTTTCCGTAACCTCACCTGTACCCTACACCTTACCGTTCGCTAACCCTAACCCTAGCCCTAAACCTAGACCAAACCCCAACTGTACACCTTACCCTAAACTGTATGCTAATCCTAAGCCATACATTAACACTGACACGTGTCCTAACACATACACTAACCCTAACATTTTTCTGTATCATTACCTGTACCCTAAACCTGACATTTCGCTAACCCTAGCCCTAGCCATAAAGCTAACCATAAACCCAACCCTAAACCTTACCCAAACCGTACCCTAATCCTAACCAGTATACTAATACTAAGTCATGTCCTGACACGTACCCTGCCCCTAACACCATTCCGTACCGTCACCTGTACCCTAAACCTTACCCATTCGCTAACTCTAACCCTAGCCCTAATCCTAACCCCAACCCTACACCTTACCCTAATCCGTACCCTAATCCCAACCCATACACTAACATTAACTTATGCCCGAAACCGTACCCTGACCCTAACACTTTTCCATATCCTCTCCTGTACCCTAAATCTTACCGTTCGCTAACCCTAACCCTAGCCCTAAACATAACTCTCACACCAACCTCACAGCATACCCTAACCCATACACTAAACTTAACCCGTACAAAAAAACTAACCCATGCCCTCACATGTACTTTGACAGTAACACGTTTCCGTATGCTCCCGTGTACCATAAACCTTACCCATTCGCTAACTCTAACCCTAGCCCTAACCCAAACCATAACACCAACCCTACCCATTTCCCTAACCTGTACCCTAATCCTTACCCATACACTAACACTAATCCATGCCCTAACGCGTACCCTGACCCTAACACTTTTCCATACCCACTGCTGTATGCTAAATCATACCATTCGCTAACCCTAAACATATTTCTAAACCTAACCCTAACCCCAACCCTACACCTAGCCCTAGCACGTACCCTAATCCGAATCCGTACACTAACACTAACCTGTGCCCTAACATGAACCCTGACCCTAACTCATTTCCATAAGCTCACTTGTACCCTAAATGTTACCTATTCGCTAACCCTAACCCCAACCCTACACCTAAACATAACCCCAACCCTACACCTTTCCCTAACCCATACCCTAATCCTAACCCGTACACTAACACTAACCCGTGCCCTAACACGTACCCTGACCCTAACACTTTTCCGTATCCTCTCCAGTACCCTAAATCTTACCGTTCGCTAAACCTAGCCCTTTACCTAAACATAACGCTAACACCAACCTTACACCATACCCTAACCCATACACTAATCGTACCCCGTACACCAAAATTAAGCAATGCCCTCACCTGTACTTTGACACTAACACGTTTCCGTACCCTCCTGTGTACCATAAACCTTACCTGTTCGCTAACACTAACCCTAGGTCTAAGCCTAACACTATCCACAACCCTACACAAAATCCTAACCTGTACCCTAATCCTAATCCGTACAATAACACTAACCTGTGCCCTAACACCAAGCCTGACCCTAACTCGTTTTCATATGTTTACCTGTACCATGAATATTACCTATTCGCTAACCCTAACCCTAAACCTAAACCTAACCCTAACCCCAATCCTACACCTTACCCTAATCCGTACTGTAGTCCTAACACGTACGCTAATACTAATCCGTGCCCTGACACATACATGGACCATAACACTTTTCTGTAACCTCACCTGTACCCTAAACCTTTCATTTCGCCAACCCTAACCCTAGCTCTAAAGCTAAATCTAACTCCAACCCTACACCTTACCCTAACACGAACACTAATCTTAACCTATACACTAACACTGACCCATTGCCGCAAATGTATTTTGACCCTAAAACATTTCCGTACCCTCCCCTGTAACCTAAAACTTACCCGGTCCCTAACCATAACCCTAGATCTAAATCTAACCCTAACGCCAACCCTACATCTTACCCTAACCCATACCCTAATCCTAAACCATACACTAACACTAACCAGTGCCCTGAAACGTACCCTGACCGTAACACTTTTCCATACCCTCACCTGCACGCTAAACCTAATCATTAGGTAACCCTAACTGTAGACTTAAACCTAACCCTAACACCAACCCTACACCCTATTCTAACCCGTAACCTATGTTTAACCCCTACACTAACACTAACCCATGCCCTCACACGTACTTTGACACTAAGATGTCTCCATACACTCACATGCACCATAAGCTTTAACCGTTCACTAAACCTATCCCTAACCCTAACGCCAACCCTAACCATTACCCTAACCCATACCCTAATCCTAACCATACATTAACACTAACACGTTTCCTAACACGTAACCTGACCCAAAAAATTTTCCGCACACTCAACTGTACCCTAAAACTTACCCGTTCACTAACCCTAAGCCTAGCCCTAAACCTAACACTAACCCCAACCCCACACCTTACCCTAAACTGTACGCTAATCCTGACACGTACACTAACACTAAGAGGTGTCCTAACACATACCATGACTCTAAATGTTTTCCGTACCCTCACCTGTACCCTAAACCTTACTGCTTCACTAACCGTAAACCTAGCCCTAAACATAACGCTAACACCAACCCTACACCATACCCTAACCCGTACACTAATCTTGACCCGTACACCAAAATTATGGAATGCCATCACCTGTACTTTGACAATAACACGTTTCTCTACACTCATGTACCATAAAAGTTACCTCTTCGCTAACTCTAACCCTAGCCCTAAACTTAACCCTAACGCCAACCCTACACATTACCCTAACCCGTACCCTAATCCTAAGCCATACACTAACACTACACGTGCCCTAACAGGTACCCTGAGCGTAACAGTTTTCTGTACACTCACCTGTACCCTAAACCATACCGTTTGCTATCCTTAACCATAGACCTAAACGTAAACCTAACCCCATCCCTAAACCTTACCCTAACTCGTACCCAAATCTAACCAGTACACTAACACTAATCCGTGCCTTAACACTTACCCTGACCCTAACACTTTTCCATACCCACACCTGAACACTAAACATTACCATTCACTAACCCTAACCCAAGGTCTAAACCTAACCCTAAACCCAACCCCAACCCTACACCTAACCCTAACATGTGCCCTAATCCTAATCCTTAAACTAACACTAACCTGTGCCCTAACACGAACCCTGACACTAACACGTTTCCATACGTTCACCTGTACTCTAATGTTACCTATTCGCTAACCCTAACACTAGCCCTAAACCTAAACCTAACCCCAACCCTACACCTTACCCTAACCCATACCCTAATCATAACCCATACACTAACACTAACTCGTGCCCTAACACCTACCCTAATCCTAAACCTACCACTACCCCTAACACTAACGCTAACACTAACCCTAAACTTTACCATTTGTTAACCATAACACTAGCCCCAAACCTAAACCTAACTACAACCCTACTCCTTACCCTAACACGTACACTAATCTTAACACGTACACTAACACTAACTCAATACCACACACGTACTTTGACAATAAGACATTTCCATATGCTCAGCTGTAACCTAAACCTTACCCGTTCACTAAACTTAACCTTACCCCTAACACTAACCATAACGCCATCCCTACCAATTACCCTAACCCGAACCCTAATCCTAACCTGTAAACCCACACTAACCCCTGCCCTAATACGTACCCTGACCCTAACACTTTTCCGTAACCTCACCTGTACCCTACACCTTACCGTTAGCTAACCCTAACCCTAGCCCTAAACCTGGACCAAACCCCAACCGTACACCTTACCCTAAGCCCTATGCTAATCCTAAGCCATACACTAAAACTGACACGTGTCCTAACACATACACTAACCGTAACACTTTTCTGTACCATCACCTGTACCATAAACCTGACATTTCGCTAACTCTAACCCTAGCCATAAAGCTAACCCTAACCCCAACCCTAAACCTTACCCAAACCGTACCCTAATCCTAACCAGTATACTAATACTAAGCCATGTCCTGACACGTACACTGACCCTAACACTTTTCCGTACCCTCACCTGTACCCTACACCTTACCCAGTCGCTAACCCTAACCCTAGCTCTAGCCCTAGCCGTAAATCTAACCACAACCCTAACCCTTACCCTAACCCGAACCCTAATCCCAACCCATACACTAACATTAACCCATGCCCTAACACGTACCCTGACCCTAACACTTTTCCGTATCCTCTCCTGTACCCTAAATCTTACCGTTCGCTAACCCTAACCCTAGCCCTAAACATAACTCTCACACCAATCTCACAGCATACCATAACCTGTTCACTAAACTTAACCCGTACAAAAAAATTAACCCATGCCCTCACATATACTTTGACGGTAACACGTTTCCGTATGCTCCCGTGTAACGTAAAACTCACCCGTTTGCTAACTCTAACCCTAGCCCTAACCCTAACCATAACAACAGCCCTACCCATTTCCCTAACCTGTACCCTAATACTTACCCGTACACTAACACTAATCCATGCCCTAACACGTACCCTGACCCTAACACTTTTCTATACCCACTCCTGTACCCTAAATCTTACCATTCGCTAACCCTAACCCTATGTCTAGACCTAACCCTAACCCCAACCCTACACCTAACCCTAACACGTACCCTAATCCGAATCCGTACACTAACAGTAACCTGTGCCCTAATATGAACCCTGACCCTAACTCGTTTCCATAAGCTCACCTGTACCCTAAATGTTACCTATTTGCTAACCCTAACCCCAACCCTACAGCTAAACATAACCCCAACCTTACCCATTTCCCTAACCTGTACCCTAATCCTTACCCGTACACTAACACTAATCCATGCCCTAACACGTACCCTGACCCTAACACTTTTCTATACCCACTCCTGTACCCTAAATCTTACCATTCGCTAAGCCTAACCCTATGTCTAAACCTAACCCTAACCCCAACCCTACACCTAACCCTAACACGTACCCTAATCCGAATCAGTACACTAAGAGTAACCTGTGCCCTAACATGAACCCTGACCCTAACTCGTTTCCATAAGCTCACCTGTACCCTAAATGTTACCTATTTGCTAACCCTAACTCCAACCCTACACCTAAACATAACTCCAACCCTACACCTTTCCCTAACCCATACCCTAATCCTAACCCGTACACTAACACTAACCCATGCCCTAACACGTACCCTGACCCTAACACTTTTCTATACCCACTCCTGTACCCTAAATCTTACCATTCGCTAACCCTAACCTATGTCTATACCTAACCCTAACCCCAACCCTACACCTAACCCTAACACGTACCCTAATCCGAATCAGTACACTAACACTAACCTGTGCCCTAACATGAACCCTGACCCTAACTCGTTTCCATAAGCTCACCTGTACCCTAAATGTTACCTATTTGCTAACCCTAACCCCAACCCTACAGCTAAACATAACCCCAACCCTACAACTTTCCCTAACCCATACCCTAAACCGAACCCATACACTAACACTAACCCGTGCCCTAACACGTACCCTGACCCTAACACTTTTCCGTATCCTCTCCAGTACCCTAAAACTTACCGTTCGCTAAACCTAGCCCTTTCCCTAAACATAACGCTAACACCAACCTTACACCATACCCTAACCCATACACTAATCTTACCCTGTACACCAAAATTAAGCAATGCCCTCACATGTACTTGGACACTAACAGGTTTCCGTACCCTCCTGGGTACCATAAACCTTACCTGTTCGCTAACACTATCCCTAGGTCTAAGCCTAACACTATCCAAAACCCTACACATAATCCTAAACCATACCCTAATCCTAATCCGTACAATAACACTAACGTGTGCCCTAACACCAAGCCTGACCCTAACTCGTTTCCATATGCTTACCTGTACCCTGAATATTACCTATTCGCTAACCCTAACCCTAACCCTAAACCAAACCCTAACCCCAATCCTACACCTTACCCTAATCCGTACTGTAATCCTAACCCGTACCCTAATACTAATCCGTGCCCTGACACATACATGGACCATAACACTTTTCTGTAACCTCACCTGTACCCTAAACCTTACATTTCGCCAACCCTAACGCTAGCCCTAAAGCAAAATCTTACTCCAACCCTACCCCTTACCCTAACACGTACACTAATCTTAACCCGTACACTAACAGTGACCCATTGCCGCAAATGTATTTTGACCCTAAAACATTTCCGTACCCTCCCCTGTAACCTAAACCTTACCCGGTCGCTAACCATAACCCTAGATCTAAATCTAACCCTAACGCCAACCCTACATCTTTCCCTAACCCATACCCTAATCCTAAACCGTACACTAACACTAACCAGTGCCCTGAAACGTACCCTGACCGTAACACTTTTCCATACCCTCACCTGCACGCTAAACCTAATCATTAGGTAACCCTAACTGTAGACTTAAACCTAACCCTAACACCAACCCTACACCCTATTCTAACCCGTAACCTATGTTTAACCCCTACACTAACACTAACCCATGCCCTCACACGTACTTTGACACTAAGATGTCTCCATACACTCACATGTACCATAAGCTTTAACCGTTCACTAAACCTATCCCTAACCCTAACGCCAACCCTAACCATTACCCTAACCCATACCCTAATCCTAACCATACATTAACACTAACACGTTTCCTAACACGTAACCTGACCCAAAAAATTTTCCGCACACTCAACTGTACCCTAAAACTTACCCGTTCACTAACCCTAAGCCTAGCCCTAAACCTAACACTAACACCAACCCCACACCTTACCCTAAACTGTACGCTAATCCTGACACGTACACTAACACTAAGAGGTGTCCTAACACATACCATGACTCTAAATGTTTTCCGTACCCTCACCTGTACCCTAAACCTTACTGCTTCACTAACCGTAAACCTAGCCCTAAACATAACGCTAACACCAACCCTACACCATACCCTAACCCGTACACTAATCTTGACCCGTACACCAAAATTATGGAATGCCATCACCTGTACTTTGACAATAACACGTTTCTCTACACTCATGTACCATAAAAGTTACCTCTTCGCTAACTCTAACCCTAGCCCTAAACTTAACCCTAACGCCAACCCTACACATTACCCTAACCCGTACCCTAATCCTAACCCATACATTAACACTACACGTGCCCTAACAGGTACCCTGAGCGTAACAGTTTTTGTACACTCACCTGTACCCTAAACCATACCGTTTGCTATCCTTAACCATAGACCTAAACGTAAACCTAACCCCATCCCTAAACCTTACCCTAACTCGTACCCAAATCTAACCAGTACACTAACACTAATCCGTGCCTTAACACTTACACTGACCCTAACACTTTTCCATACCCACACCTGAACCATAAACCTTACCATTCACTAACCCTAACCCTAGGTCTAAACCTAAACCTAAACACAACTCCAACCCTACACCTAACCCTAACATGTGCCCTATTCCTAATCCTTAAACTAACACTAACCTGTGCCCTAACACGAACCCTGACACTAACACGTTTCCATACGTTCACCTGTACTCTAATGTTACCTATTCGCTAACCCTAACACTAGCCCGAAACCTAAACCTAACTCCAACCCTATACCTTACCCTAACTCATACCCTAATCATAACCCATACACTAACACTAACTCGTGCCCTAACACCTACCCTAACCCTACACCTACACCTACCCCTAACACTAACGCTAACACTAACCCTAAACTTTACCATTTGTTAACCATAACCCTAGCCCCAAACCTAAACCTAACTACAACACTACTCCTTACCCTAACACGTACACTAATCTTAACACGTACACTAACACTAACTCAATACCGCACATGTACTTTGACAATAAGACATTTCCGTGTGCTCAGCTGTAACCTAAACCTTACCCGTTCACTAAACTTAACCCTACCCTTAACACTAACCATAACGCCAACCCTACCAATTACCCTAACCCGTACCCTAATCCTAACCTGTAAACCCACACTAACCCCTGCCCTAACACGTACCCTGACCCTAACACTTTTCCGTAACCTCACCTGTACCCTACACCTTACCGTTCGCTAACACTAACCCTAGCCCTAAACCTAGACCAAACCCCAACTGTACACCTTACCCTAAACTGTATGCTAATCCTAAGCCATACACTAACACTGACACGTGTCCTAACACATACACTAACCCTAACATTTTTCTGTATCATTACCTGTACCCTAAACCTGACATTTCGCTAACCCTAGCCCTAGCCATAAAGCTAACCATAAACCCAACCCTAAACCTTACCCAAACCGTACCCTAATCCTAACCAGTATACTAATACTAAGTCATGTCCTGACACGTACCCGGCCCCTAACACCATTCCGTACCGTCACCTGTACCCTAAACCTTACCCATTCGCTAACTCTAACCCTAGCCCTAATCCTAACCCCAACCCTACCCCTTACCCTAATCCGTACCCTAATCCCAACCCATACACTAACATTAACTTATGCCCGAAACCGTACCCTGACCCTAACACTTTTCCATATCCTCTCCTGTACCCTAAATCTTACCGTTCGCTAACCCTAACCCTAGCCCTAAACATAACTCTCACACCAACCTCACAGCATACCCTAACCCATACACTAAACTTAACCCGTACAAAAAAACTAACCCATGCCCTCACATGTACTTTGACAGTAACACGTTTCCGTATGCTCCCGTGTACCGTAAACCTTACCCATTCGCTAACTCTAACCCTAGCCCTAACCCAAACCATAACACCAACCCTACCCATTTCCCTAACCTGTACCCTAATCCTTACCCATACACTAACACTAATCCATGCCCTAACACGTACCCTGACCCTAACACTTTTCCATACCCACTGCTGTACGCTAAATCATACCATTCGCTAACCCTAAACATATTTCTAAACCAAACCCTAACCCCAACCCTACACCTAGCCCTAGCACGTACCCTAATCCGAATCCGTACACTAACACTAACCTGTGCCCTAACATGAACCCTGACCCTAACTCGTTTCCATAAGCTCACTTGTACCCTAAATGTTACCTATTCGCTAACCCTAACCCCAACCCTACACCTAAACATAACCCCAACCCTACACCTTTCCCTAACCCATACCCTAATCCTAACCCGTACACTAACACTAACCCGTGCCCTAACACGTACCCTGACCCTAACACTTTTCCGTATCCTCTCCAGTACCCTAAATCTTACCGTTCGCTAAACCTAGCCCTTTACCTAAACATAACGCTAACACCAACCTTACACCATACCCTAACCCATACACTAATCGTACCCCGTACACCAAAATTAAGCAATGCCCTCACCTGTACTTTGACACTAACACGTTTCCGTACCCTCCTGTGTACCGTAAACCTTACCTGTTCGCTAACACTAACCCTAGGTCTAAGCCTAACACTATCCACAACCCTACACAAAATCCTAACCCGTAACCTAATCCTAATCCGTACAATAACACTAACCTGTGCCCTAACACCAAGCCTGACCCTAACTCGTTTTCATATGTTTACCTGTACCATGAATATTACCTATTCGCTAACCCTAACCCTAAACCTAAACCTAACCCTAACCCCAATCCTACACCTTACCCTAATCCGTACTGTAGTCCTAACAGGTACGCTAATACTAATCCGTGCCCTGACACATACATGGACCATAACACTTTTCTGTAACCTCACCTGTACCCTAAACCTTTCATTTCGCCAACCCTAACCCTAGCTCTAAAGCTAAATCTAACTCCAACCCTACACCTTACCCTAACACGAACACTAATCTTAACCTATACACTAACACTGACCCATTGCCGCAAATGTATTTTGACCCTAAAACATTTCCGTACCCTCCCCTGTAACCTAAACCTTACCCGGTCGCTAACCATAACCCTAGATCTAAATCTAACCCTAACGCCAACCCTACATCTTACCCTAACCCATACCCTAATACTAAACCATACACTAACACTAACCAGTGCCCTGAAACGTACCCTGACCGTAACACTTTTCCATACCCTCACCTGCACGCTAAACCTAATCATTAGGTAACCCTAACTGTAGACTTAAACCTAACCCTAACACCAACCCTACACCCTATTCTAACCCGTAACCTATGTTTAACCCCTACACTAACACTAACCCATGCCCTCACACGTACTTTGACACTAAGATGTCTCCATACACTCACATGTACCATAAGCTTTAACCGTTCACTAAACCTATCCCTAACCCTAACGCCAACCCTAACCATTACCCTAACCCATACCCTAATCCTAACCATACATTAACACTAACACGTTTCCTAACACGTAACCTGACCCAAAAAATTTTCCGCACACTCAACTGTACCCTAAAACTTACCCGTTCACTAACCCTAAGCCTAGCCCTAAACCTAACACTAACCCCAACCCCACACCTTACCCTAAACTGTACGCTAATTCTGACACGTACACTAACACTAAGAGGTGTCCTAACACATACCATGACTCTAAATGTTTTCCGTACCCTCACCTGTACCCTAAACCTTACTGCTTCACTAACCGTAAACCTAGCCCTAAACATAACGCTAACACCAACCCTACACCATACCCTAACCCGTACACTAATCTTGACCCATACACCAAAATTATGGAATGCCATCACCTGTACTTTGACAATAACACGTTTCTCTACACTCATGTACCATAAAAGTTACCTCTTCGCTAACTCTAACCCTAGCCCTAAACTTAACCCTAACGCCAACCCTACACATTACCCTAACCCGTACCCTAATCCTAACCCATACACTAACACTACACGTGCCCTAACAGGTACCCTGAGCGTAACAGTTTTCTGTACACTCACCTGTACCCTAAACCATACCGTTTGCTATCCTTAACCATAGACCTAAACGTAAACCTAACCCCATCCCTAAACCTTACCCTAACTCGTACCCAAATCTAACCAGTACACTAACACTAATCCGTGCCTTAACACTTACACTGACCCTAACACTTTTCCATACCCACACCTGAACCATAAACCTTACCATTCACTAACCCTAACCCTAGGTCTAAACCTAAACCTAAACACAACTCCAACCCTACACCTAACCCTAACATGTGCCCTATTCCTAATCCTTAAACTAACACTAACCTGTGCCCTAACACGAACCCTGACACTAACACGTTTCCATACGTTCACCTGTACTCTAATGTTACCTATTCGCTAACCCTAACACTAGCCCGAAACCTAAACCTAACTCCAACCCTATACCTTACCCTAACTCATACCCTAATCATAACCCATACACTAACACTAACTCGTGCCCTAACACCTACCCTAACCCTACAGCTACACCTACCCCTAACACTAACGCTAACACTAACCCTAAACTTTACCATTTGTTAACCATAACCCTAGCCCCAAACCTAAACCTAACTACAACACTACTCCTTACCCTAACACGTACACTAATCTTAACACGTACACTAACACTAACTCAATACCGCACATGTACTTTGACAATAAGACATTTCCGTGTGCTCAGCTGTAACCTAAACCTTACCCGTTCACTAAACTTAACCCTACCCTTAACACTAACCATAACGCCAACCCTACCAATTACCCTAACCCGTATCGTAATCCTAACCTGTAAACCCACACTAACCCCTGCCCTAACACGTACCCTGACCCTAACACTTTTCCGTAACCTCACCTGTACCCTACACCTTACCGTTCGCTAACCCTAACCCTAGCCCTAAACCTAGACCAAACCCCAACTGTACACCTTACCCTAAACTGTATGCTAATCCTAAGCCATACACTAACACTGACACGTGTCCTAACACATACACTAACCCTAACATTTTTCTGTATCATTACCTGTACCCTAAACCTGACATTTCGCTAACCCTAGCCCTAGCCATAAAGCTAACCATAAACCCAACCCTAAACCTTACCCAAACCGTACCCTAATCCTAACCAGTATACTAATACTAAGTCATGTCCTGACACGTACCCTGCCCCTAACACCATTCCGTACCGTCACCTGTACCCTAAACCTTACCCATTCGCTAACTCTAACCCTAGCCCTAATCCTAACCCCAACCCTACACCTTACCCTAATCCGTACCCTAATCCCAACCCATACACTAACATTAACTTATGCCCGAAACCGTACCCTGACCCTAACACTTTTCCATATCCTCTCCTGTACCCTAAATCTTACCGTTCGCTAACCCTAACCCTAGCCCTAAACATAACTCTCACACCAACCTCACAGCATACCCTAACCCATACACTAAACTTAACCCGTACAAAAAAACTAACCCATGCCCTCACATGTACTTTGACAGTAACACGTTTCCGTATGCTCCCGTGTACCATAAACCTTACCCATTCGCTAACTCTAACCCTAGCCCTAACCCAAACCATAACACCAACCCTACCCATTTCCCTAACCTGTACCCTAATCCTTACCCATACACTAACACTAATCCATGCCCTAACGCGTACCCTGACCCTAACACTTTTCCATACCCACTGCTGTTTGCTAAATCATACCATTCGCTAACCCTAAACATATTTCTAAACCTAACCCTAACCCCAACCCTACACCTAGCCCTAGCACGTACCCTAATCCGAATCCGTACACTAACACTAACCTGTGCCCTAACATGAACCCTGACCCTAACTCATTTCCATAAGCTCACTTGTACCCTAAATGTTACCTATTCGCTAACCCTAACCCCAACCCTACACCTAAACATAACCCCAACCCTACACCTTTCCCTAACCCATACCCTAATCCTAACCCGTACACTAACACTAACCCGTGCCCTAACACGTACCCTGACCCTAACACTTTTCCGTATCCTCTCCAGTACCCTAAATCTTACCGTTCGCTAAACCTAGCCCTTTACCTAAACATAACGCTAACACCAACCTTACACCATACCCTAACCCATACACTAATCGTACCCCGTACACCAAAATTAAGCAATGCCCTCACCTGTACTTTGACACTAACACGTTTCCGTACCCTCCTGTGTACCATAAACCTTACCTGTTCGCTAACACTAACCCTAGGTCTAAGCCTAACACTATCCACAACCCTACACAAAATCCTAACCTGTACCCTAATCCTAATCCGTACAATAACACTAACCTGTGCCCTAACACCAAGCCTGACCCTAACTCGTTTTCATATGTTTACCTGTACCATGAATATTACCTATTCGCTAACCCTAACCCTAAACCTAAACCTAACCCTAACCCCAATCCTACACCTTACCCTAATCCGTACTGTAGTCCTAACACGTACGCTAATACTAATCCGTGCCCTGACACATACATGGACCATAACACTTTTCTGTAACCTCACCTGTACCCTAAACCTTTCATTTCGCCAACCCTAACCCTAGCTCTAAAGCTAAATCTAACTCCAACCCTACACCTTACCCTAACACGAACACTAATCTTAACCTATACACTAACACTGACCCATTGCCGCAAATGTATTTTGACCCTAAAACATTTCCGTACCCTCCCCTGTAACCTAAAACTTACCCGGTCCCTAACCATAACCCTAGATCTAAATCTAACCCTAACGCCAACCCTACATCTTACCCTAACCCATACCCTAATCCTAAACCATACACTAACACTAACCAGTGCCCTGAAACGTACCCTGACCGTAACACTTTTCCATACCCTCACCTGCACGCTAAACCTAATCATTAGGTAACCCTAACTGTAGACTTAAACCTAACCCTAACACCAACCCTACACCCTATTCTAACCCGTAACCTATGTTTAACCCCTACACTAACACTAACCCATGCCCTCACACGTACTTTGACACTAAGATGTCTCCATACACTCACATGCACCATAAGCTTTAACCGTTCACTAAACCTATCCCTAACCCTAACGCCAACCCTAACCATTACCCTAACCCATACCCTAATCCTAACCATACATTAACACTAACACGTTTCCTAACACGTAACCTGACCCAAAAAATTTTCCGCACACTCAACTGTACCCTAAAACTTACCCGTTCACTAACCCTAAGCCTAGCCCTAAACCTAACACTAACCCCAACCCCACACCTTACCCTAAACTGTACGCTAATCCTGACACGTACACTAACACTAAGAGGTGTCCTAACACATACCATGACTCTAAATGTTTTCCGTACCCTCACCTGTACCCTAAACCTTACTGCTTCACTAACCGTAAACCTAGCCCTAAACATAACGCTAACACCAACCCTACACCATACCCTAACCCGTACACTAATCTTGACCCGTACACCAAAATTATGGAATGCCATCACCTGTACTTTGACAATAACACGTTTCTCTACACTCATGTACCATAAAAGTTACCTCTTCGCTAACTCTAACCCTAGCCCTAAACTTAACCCTAACGCCAACCCTACACATTACCCTAACCCGTACCCTAATCCTAAGCCATACACTAACACTACACGTGCCCTAACAGGTACCCTGAGCGTAACAGTTTTCTGTACACTCACCTGTACCCTAAACCATACCGTTTGCTATCCTTAACCATAGACCTAAACGTAAACCTAACCCCATCCCTAAACCTTACCCTAACTCGTACCCAAATCTAACCAGTACACTAACACTAATCCGTGCCTTAACACTTACCCTGACCCTAACACTTTTCCATACCCACACCTGAACACTAAACATTACCATTCACTAACCCTAACCCAAGGTCTAAACCTAACCCTAAACCCAACCCCAACCCTACACCTAACCCTAACATGTGCCCTAATCCTAATCCTTAAACTAACACTAACCTGTGCCCTAACACGAACCCTGACACTAACACGTTTCCATACGTTCACCTGTACTCTAATGTTACCTATTCGCTAACCCTAACACTAGCCCTAAACCTAAACCTAACCCCAACCCTACACCTTACCCTAACCCATACCCTAATCATAACCCATACACTAACACTAACTCGTGCCCTAACACCTACCCTAATCCTAAACCTACCACTACCCCTAACACTAACGCTAACACTAACCCTAAACTTTACCATTTGTTAACCATAACACTAGCCCCAAACCTAAACCTAACTACAACCCTACTCCTTACCCTAACACGTACACTAATCTTAACACGTACACTAACACTAACTCAATACCACACACGTACTTTGACAATAAGACATTTCCATATGCTCAGCTGTAACCTAAACCTTACCCGTTCACTAAACTTAACCTTACCCCTAACACTAACCATAACGCCATCCCTACCAATTACCCTAACCCGAACCCTAATCCTAACCTGTAAACCCACACTAACCCCTGCCCTAATACGTACCCTGACCCTAACACTTTTCCGTAACCTCACCTGTACCCTACACCTTACCGTTAGCTAACCCTAACCCTAGCCCTAAACCTGGACCAAACCCCAACCGTACACCTTACCCTAAGCCCTATGCTAATCCTAAGCCATACACTAAAACTGACACGTGTCCTAACACATACACTAACCGTAACACTTTTCTGTACCATCACCTGTACCATAAACCTGACATTTCGCTAACTCTAACCCTAGCCATAAAGCTAACCCTAACCCCAACCCTAAACCTTACCCAAACCGTACCCTAATCCTAACCAGTATACTAATACTAAGCCATGTCCTGACACGTACACTGACCCTAACACTTTTCCGTACCCTCACCTGTACCCTACACCTTACCCAGTCGCTAACCCTAACCCTAGCTCTAGCCCTAGCCGTAAATCTAACCACAACCCTAACCCTTACCCTAACCCGAACCCTAATCCCAACCCATACACTAACATTAACCCATGCCCTAACACGTACCCTGACCCTAACACTTTTCCGTATCCTCTCCTGTACCCTAAATCTTACCGTTCGCTAACCCTAACCCTAGCCCTAAACATAACTCTCACACCAATCTCACAGCATACCATAACCTGTTCACTAAACTTAACCCGTACAAAAAAATTAACCCATGCCCTCACATATACTTTGACGGTAACACGTTTCCGTATGCTCCCGTGTAACGTAAAACTCACCCGTTTGCTAACTCTAACCCTAGCCCTAACCCTAACCATAACAACAGCCCTACCCATTTCCCTAACCTGTACCCTAATACTTACCCGTACACTAACACTAATCCATGCCCTAACACGTACCCTGACCCTAACACTTTTCTATACCCACTCCTGTACCCTAAATCTTACCATTCGCTAACCCTAACCCTATGTCTAGACCTAACCCTAACCCCAACCCTACACCTAACCCTAACACGTACCCTAATCCGAATCCGTACACTAACAGTAACCTGTGCCCTAATATGAACCCTGACCCTAACTCGTTTCCATAAGCTCACCTGTACCCTAAATGTTACCTATTTGCTAACCCTAACCCCAACCCTACAGCTAAACATAACCCCAACCTTACCCATTTCCCTAACCTGTACCCTAATCCTTACCCGTACACTAACACTAATCCATGCCCTAACACGTACCCTGACCCTAACACTTTTCTATACCCACTCCTGTACCCTAAATCTTACCATTCGCTAAGCCTAACCCTATGTCTAAACCTAACCCTAACCCCAACCCTACACCTAACCCTAACACGTACCCTAATCCGAATCAGTACACTAAGAGTAACCTGTGCCCTAACATGAACCCTGACCCTAACTCGTTTCCATAAGCTCACCTGTACCCTAAATGTTACCTATTTGCTAACCCTAACTCCAACCCTACACCTAAACATAACTCCAACCCTACACCTTTCCCTAACCCATACCCTAATCCTAACCCGTACACTAACACTAACCCATGCCCTAACACGTACCCTGACCCTAACACTTTTCTATACCCACTCCTGTACCCTAAATCTTACCATTCGCTAACCCTAACCTATTTCTATACCTAACCCTAACCCCAACCCTACACCTAACCCTAACACGTACCCTAATCCGAATCAGTACACTAACACTAACCTGTGCCCTAACATGAACCCTGACCCTAACTCGTTTCCATAAGCTCACCTGTACCCTAAATGTTACCTATTTGCTAACCCTAACCCCAACCCTACAGCTAAACATAACCCCAACCCTACAACTTTCCCTAACCCATACCCTAAACCGAACCCATACACTAACACTAACCCGTGCCCTAACACGTACCCTGACCCTAACACTTTTCCGTATCCTCTCCAGTACCCTAAAACTTACCGTTCGCTAAACCTAGCCCTTTCCCTAAACATAACGCTAACACCAACCTTACACCATACCCTAACCCATACACTAATCTTACCCTGTACACCAAAATTAAGCAATGCCCTCACATGTACTTGGACACTAACAGGTTTCCGTACCCTCCTGGGTACCATAAACCTTACCTGTTCGCTAACACTATCCCTAGGTCTAAGCCTAACACTATCCAAAACCCTACACATAATCCTAAACCATACCCTAATCCTAATCCGTACAATAACACTAACGTGTGCCCTAACACCAAGCCTGACCCTAACTCGTTTCCATATGCTTACCTGTACCCTGAATATTACCTATTCGCTAACCCTAACCCTAACCCTAAACCAAACCCTAACCCCAATCCTACACCTTACCCTAATCCGTACTGTAATCCTAACCCGTACCCTAATACTAATCCGTGCCCTGACACATACATGGACCATAACACTTTTCTGTAACCTCACCTGTACCCTAAACCTTACATTTCGCCAACCCTAACGCTAGCCCTAAAGCAAAATCTTACTCCAACCCTACCCCTTACCCTAACACGTACACTAATCTTAACCCGTACACTAACAGTGACCCATTGCCGCAAATGTATTTTGACCCTAAAACATTTCCGTACCCTCCCCTGTAACCTAAACCTTACCCGGTCGCTAACCATAACCCTAGATCTAAATCTAACCCTAACGCCAACCCTACATCTTTCCCTAACCCATACCCTAATCCTAAACCGTACACTAACACTAACCAGTGCCCTGAAACGTACCCTGACCGTAACACTTTTCCATACCCTCACCTGCACGCTAAACCTAATCATTAGGTAACCCTAACTGTAGACTTAAACCTAACCCTAACACCAACCCTACACCCTATTCTAACCCGTAACCTATGTTTAACCCCTACACTAACACTAACCCATGCCCTCACACGTACTTTGACACTAAGATGTCTCCATACACTCACATGTACCATAAGCTTTAACCGTTCACTAAACCTATCCCTAACCCTAACGCCAACCCTAACCATTACCCTAACCCATACCCTAATCCTAACCATACATTAACACTAACACGTTTCCTAACACGTAACCTGACCCAAAAAATTTTCCGCACACTCAACTGTACCCTAAAACTTACCCGTTCACTAACCCTAAGCCTAGCCCTAAACCTAACACTAACACCAACCCCACACCTTACCCTAAACTGTACGCTAATCCTGACACGTACACTAACACTAAGAGGTGTCCTAACACATACCATGACTCTAAATGTTTTCCGTACCCTCACCTGTACCCTAAACCTTACTGCTTCACTAACCGTAAACCTAGCCCTAAACATAACGCTAACACCAACCCTACACCATACCCTAACCCGTACACTAATCTTGACCCGTACACCAAAATTATGGAATGCCATCACCTGTACTTTGACAATAACACGTTTCTCTACACTCATGTACCATAAAAGTTACCTCTTCGCTAACTCTAACCCTAGCCCTAAACTTAACCCTAACGCCAACCCTACACATTACCCTAACCCGTACCCTAATCCTAACCCATACATTAACACTACACGTGCCCTAACAGGTACCCTGAGCGTAACAATTTTTGTACACTCACCTGTACCCTAAACCATACCGTTTGCTATCCTTAACCATAGACCTAAACGTAAACCTAACCCCATCCCTAAACCTTACCCTAACTCGTACCCAAATCTAACCAGTACACTAACACTAATCCGTGCCTTAACACTTACACTGACCCTAACACTTTTCCATACCCACACCTGAACCATAAACCTTACCATTCACTAACCCTAACCCTAGGTCTAAACCTAAACCTAAACACAACTCCAACCCTACACCTAACCCTAACATGTGCCCTATTCCTAATCCTTAAACTAACACTAACCTGTGCCCTAACACGAACCCTGACACTAACACGTTTCCATACGTTCACCTGTACTCTAATGTTACCTATTCGCTAACCCTAACACTAGCCCGAAACCTAAACCTAACTCCAACCCTATACCTTACCCTAACTCATACCCTAATCATAACCCATACACTAACACTAACTCGTGCCCTAACACCTACCCTAACCCTACACCTACACCTACCCCTAACACTAACGCTAACACTAACCCTAAACTTTACCATTTGTTAACCATAACCCTAGCCCCAAACCTAAACCTAACTACAACACTACTCCTTACCCTAACACGTACACTAATCTTAACACGTACACTAACACTAACTCAATACCGCACATGTACTTTGACAATAAGACATTTCCGTGTGCTCAGCTGTAACCTAAACCTTACCCGTTCACTAAACTTAACCCTACCCTTAACACTAACCATAACGCCAACCCTACCAATTACCCTAACCCGTACCCTAATCCTAACCTGTAAACCCACACTAACCCCTGCCCTAACACGTACCCTGACCCTAACACTTTTCCGTAACCTCACCTGTACCCTACACCTTACCGTTCGCTAACCCTAACCCTAGCCCTAAACCTAGACCAAACCCCAACTGTACACCTTACCCTAAACTGTATGCTAATCCTAAGCCATACACTAACACTGACACGTGTCCTAACACATACACTAACCCTAACATTTTTCTGTATCATTACCTGTACCCTAAACCTGACATTTCGCTAACCCTAGCCCTAGCCATAAAGCTAACCATAAACCCAACCCTAAACCTTACCCAAACCGTACCCTAATCCTAACCAGTATACTAATACTAAGTCATGTCCTGACACGTACCCGGCCCCTAACACCATTCCGTACCGTCACCTGTACCCTAAACCTTACCCATTCGCTAACTCTAACCCTAGCCCTAATCCTAACCCCAACCCTACCCCTTACCCTAATCCGTACCCTAATCCCAACCCATACACTAACATTAACTTATGCCCGAAACCGTACCCTGACCCTAACACTTTTCCATATCCTCTCCTGTACCCTAAATCTTACCGTTCGCTAACCCTAACCCTAGCCCTAAACATAACTCTCACACCAACCTCACAGCATACCCTAACCCATACACTAAACTTAACCCGTACAAAAAAACTAACCCATGCCCTCACATGTACTTTGACAGTAACACGTTTCCGTATGCTCCCGTGTACCGTAAACCTTACCCATTCGCTAACTCTAACCCTAGCCCTAACCCAAACCATAACACCAACCCTACCCATTTCCCTAACCTGTACCCTAATCCTTACCCATACACTAACACTAATCCATGCCCTAACACGTACCCTGACCCTAACACTTTTCCATACCCACTGCTGTACGCTAAATCATACCATTCGCTAACCCTAAACATATTTCTAAACCAAACCCTAACCCCAACCCTACACCTAGCCCTAGCACGTACCCTAATCCGAATCCGTACACTAACACTAACCTGTGCCCTAACATGAACCCTGACCCTAACTCGTTTCCATAAGCTCACTTGTACCCTAAATGTTACCTATTCGCTAACCCTAACCCCAACCCTACACCTAAACATAACCCCAACCCTACACCTTTCCCTAACCCATACCCTAATCCTAACCCGTACACTAACACTAACCCGTGCCCTAACACGTACCCTGACCCTAACACTTTTCCGTATCCTCTCCAGTACCCTAAATCTTACCGTTCGCTAAACCTAGCCCTTTACCTAAACATAACGCTAACACCAACCTTACACCATACCCTAACCCATACACTAATCGTACCCCGTACACCAAAATTAAGCAATGCCCTCACCTGTACTTTGACACTAACACGTTTCCGTACCCTCCTGTGTACCGTAAACCTTACCTGTTCGCTAACACTAACCCTAGGTCTAAGCCTAACACTATCCACAACCCTACACAAAATCCTAACCCGTAACCTAATCCTAATCCGTACAATAACACTAACCTGTGCCCTAACACCAAGCCTGACCCTAACTCGTTTTCATATGTTTACCTGTACCATGAATATTACCTATTCGCTAACCCTAACCCTAAACCTAAACCTAACCCTAACCCCAATCCTACACCTTACCCTAATCCGTACTGTAGTCCTAACAGGTACGCTAATACTAATCCGTGCCCTGACACATACATGGACCATAACACTTTTCTGTAACCTCACCTGTACCCTAAACCTTTCATTTCGCCAACCCTAACCCTAGCTCTAAAGCTAAATCTAACTCCAACCCTACACCTTACCCTAACACGAACACTAATCTTAACCTATACACTAACACTGACCCATTGCCGCAAATGTATTTTGACCCTAAAACATTTCCGTACCCTCCCCTGTAACCTAAACCTTACCCGGTCGCTAACCATAACCCTAGATCTAAATCTAACCCTAACGCCAACCCTACATCTTACCCTAACCCATACCCTAATACTAAACCATACACTAACACTAACCAGTGCCCTGAAACGTACCCTGACCGTAACACTTTTCCATACCCTCACCTGCACGCTAAACCTAATCATTAGGTAACCCTAACTGTAGACTTAAACCTAACCCTAACACCAACCCTACACCCTATTCTAACCCGTAACCTATGTTTAACCCCTACACTAACACTAACCCATGCCCTCACACGTACTTTGACACTAAGATGTCTCCATACACTCACATGTACCATAAGCTTTAACCGTTCACTAAACCTATCCCTAACCCTAACGCCAACCCTAACCATTACCCTAACCCATACCCTAATCCTAACCATACATTAACACTAACACGTTTCCTAACACGTAACCTGACCCAAAAAATTTTCCGCACACTCAACTGTACCCTAAAACTTACCCGTTCACTAACCCTAAGCCTAGCCCTAAACCTAACACTAACCCCAACCCCACACCTTACCCTAAACTGTACGCTAATCCTGACACGTACACTAACACTAAGAGGTGTCCTAACACATACCCTGACTCTAAAAGTTTTCCGTAGCCTCACCTGTACCCTGAACCTTACTGGTTCACTAACCGTATCCCTAGCCCTAAACATAACGCTAACACCAACCCTACACCATACTCTAACCCGTACACAAATCTTGACCCGTACACCAAAATTATGGAATGCCATCACCTGTACTTTGACAATAACACGTTTCTCTACACTCATGTACCATAAAAGTTACCTCTTCGCTAACTCTAACCCTAGCCCTAAACTTAACCCTAACGCCAACCCTACACATTACCCTAACCCGTACCCTAATCCTAAGCCATACACTAACACTACACGTGCCCTAACAGGTACCCTGAGCGTAACAGTTTTCTGTACACTCACCTGTACCCTAAACCATACCGTTTGCTATCCTTAACCATAGACCTAAACGTAAACCTAACCCCATCCCTAAACCTTACCCTAACTCGTACCCAAATCTAACCAGTACACTAACACTAATCCGTGCCTTAACACTTACCCTGACCCTAACACTTTTCCATACCCACACCTGAACACTAAACATTACCATTCACTAACCCTAACCCAAGGTCTAAACCTAACCCTAAACCCAACCCCAACCCTACACCTAACCCTAACATGTGCCCTAATCCTAATCCTTAAACTAACACTAACCTGTGCCCTAACACGAACCCTGACACTAACACGTTTCCATACGTTCACCTGTACTCTAATGTTACCTATTCGCTAACCCTAACACTAGCCCTAAACCTAAACCTAACCCCAACCCTACACCTTACCCTAACCCATACCCTAATCATAACCCATACACTAACACTAACTCGTGCCCTAACAACTACCCTAATCCTAAACCTACCACTACCCCTAACACTAACGCTAACACTAACCCTAAACTTTACCATTTGTTAACCATAACACTAGCCCCAAACCTAAACCTAACTACAACCCTACTCCTTACCCTAACACGTACACTAATCTTAACACGTACACTAACACTAACTCAATACCACACACGTACTTTGACAAAAAGACATTTCCATATGCTCAGCTGTAACCTAAACCTTACCCGTTCACTAAACTTAACCTTACCCCTAACACTAACCATAACGCCATCCCTACCAATTACCCTAACCCGAACCCTAATCCTAACCTGTAAACCCACACTAACCCCTGCCCTAATACGTACCCTGACCCTAACACTTTTCCGTAACCTCACCTGTACCCTACACCTTACCGTTAGCTAACCCTAACCCTAGCCCTAAACCTAGACCAAACCCCAACCGTACACCTTACCCTAAGCCCTATGCTAATCCTAAGCCATACACTAAAACTGACACGTGTCCTAACACATACACTAACCGTAACACTTTTCTGTACCATCACCTGTACCATAAACCTGACATTTCGCTAACTCTAACCCTAGCCATAAAGCTAACCCTAACCCCAACCCTAAACCTTACCCAAACCGTACCCTAATCCTAACCAGTATACTAATACTAAGCCATGTCCTGACACGTACACTGACCCTAACACTTTTCCGTACCCTCACCTGTACCCTACACCTTACCCAGTCGCTAACCCTAACCCTAGCTCTAGCCCTAGCCGTAAATCTAACCACAACCCTAACCCTTACCCTAACCCGAACCCTAATCCCAACCCATACACTAACATTAACCCATGCCCTAACACGTACCCTGACCCTAACACTTTTCCGTATCCTCTCCTGTACCCTAAATCTTACCGTTCGCTAACCCTAACCCTAGCCCTAAACATAACTCTCACACCAATCTCACAGCATACCATAACCTGTTCACTAAACTTAACCCGTACAAAAAAATTAACCCATGCCCTCAAATATACTTTGACGGTAACACGTTTCCGTATGCTCCCGTGTAACGTAAAACTCACCCGTTTGCTAACTCTAACCCTAGCCCTAACCCTAACCATAACAACAGCCCTACCCATTTCCCTAACCTGTACCCTAATCCTTACCCGTACACTAACACTAATCCATGCCCTAACACGTACCCTGACCCTAACACTTTTCTATACCCACTCCTGTACCCTAAATCTTACCATTCGCTAACCCTAACCTATGTCTATACCTAACCCTAACCCCAACCCTACACCTAACCCTAACACGTACCCTAATCCGAATCAGTACACTAACACTAACCTGTGCCCTAACATGAACCCTGACCCTAACTCGTTTCCATAAGCTCACCTGTACCCTAAATGTTACCTATTTGCTAACCCTAACCCCAACCCTACAGCTAAACATAACCCCAACCCTACAACTTTCCCTAACCCATACCCTAAACCGAACCCATACACTAACACTAACCCGTGCCCTAACACGTACCCTGACCCTAACACTTTTCCGTATCCTCTCCAGTACCCTAAAACTTACCGTTCGCTAAACCTAGCCCTTTCCCTAAACATAACGCTAACACCAACCTTACACCATACCCTAACCCATACACTAATCTTACCCTGTACACCAAAATTAAGCAATGCCCTCACATGTACTTGGACACTAACAGGTTTCCGTACCCTCCTGGGTACCATAAACCTTACCTGTTCGCTAACACTATCCCTAGGTCTAAGCCTAACACTATCCAAAACCCTACACATAATCCTAAACCATACCCTAATCCTAATCCGTACAATAACACTAACGTGTGCCCTAACACCAAGCCTGACCCTAACTCGTTTCCATATGCTTACCTGTACCCTGAATATTACCTATTCGCTAACCCTAACCCTAACCCTAAACCAAACCCTAACCCCAATCCTACACCTTACCCTAATCCGTACTGTAATCCTAACCCGTACCCTAATACTAATCCGTGCCCTGACACATACATGGACCATAACACTTTTCTGTAACCTCACCTGTACCCTAAACCTTACATTTCGCCAACCCTAACGCTAGCCCTAAAGCAAAATCTTACTCCAACCCTACCCCTTACCCTAACACGTACACTAATCTTAACCCGTACACTAACAGTGACCCATTGCCGCAAATGTATTTTGACCCTAAAACATTTCCGTACCCTCCCCTGTAACCTAAACCTTACCCGGTCGCTAACCATAACCCTAGATCTAAATCTAAACCTAACGCCAACCCTACATCTTTCCCTAACCCATACCCTAATCCTAAACCGTACACTAACACTAACCAGTGCCCTGAAACGTACCCTGACCGTAACACTTTTCCATACCCTCACCTGCACGCTAAACCTAATCATTAGGTAACCCTAACTGTAGACTTAAACCTAACCCTAACACCAACCCTACACCCTATTCTAACCCGTAACCTATGTTTAACCCCTACACTAACACTAACCCATGCCCTCACACGTACTTTGACACTAAGATGTCTCCATACACTCACATGTACCATAAGCTTTAACCGTTCACTAAACCTATCCCTAACCCTAACGCCAACCCTAACCATTACCCTAACCCATACCCTAATCCTAACCATACATTAACACTAACACGTTTCCTAACACGTAACCTGACCCAAAAAATTTTCCGCACACTCAACTGTACCCTAAAACTTACCCGTTCACTAACCCTAAGCCTAGCCCTAAACCTAACACTAACCCCAACCCCACACCTTACCCTAAACTGTACGCTAATCCTGACACGTACACTAACACTAAGAGGTGTCCTAACACATACCATGACTCTAAATGTTTTCCGTACCCTCACCTGTACCCTAAACCTTACTGCTTCACTAACCGTAAACCTAGCCCTAAACATAACGCTAACACCAACCCTACACCATACCCTAACCCGTACACTAATCTTGACCCGTACACCAAAATTATGGAATGCCATCACCTGTACTTTGACAATAACACGTTTCTCTACACTCATGTACCATAAAAGTTACCTCTTCGCTAACTCTAACCCTAGCCCTAAACTTAACCCTAACGCCAACCCTACACATTACCCTAACCCGTACCCTAATCCTAACCCATACATTAACACTACACGTGCCCTAACAGGTACCCTGAGCGTAACAGTTTTTGTACACTCACCTGTACCCTAAACCATACCGTTTGCTATCCTTAACCATAGACCTAAACGTAAACCTAACCCCATCCCTAAACCTTACCCTAACTCGTACCCAAATCTAACCAGTACACTAACACTAATCCGTGCCTTAACACTTACACTGACCCTAACACTTTTCCATACCCACACCTGAACCATAAACCTTACCATTCACTAACCCTAACCCTAGGTCTAAACCTAAACCTAAACACAACTCCAACCCTACACCTAACCCTAACATGTGCCCTATTCCTAATCCTTAAACTAACACTAACCTGTGCCCTAACACGAACCCTGACACTAACACGTTTCCATACGTTCACCTGTACTCTAATGTTACCTATTCGCTAACCCTAACACTAGCCCGAAACCTAAACCTAACTCCAACCCTATACCTTACCCTAACTCATACCCTAATCATAACCCATACACTAACACTAACTCGTGCCCTAACACCTACCCTAACCCTACACCTACACCTACCCCTAACACTAACGCTAACACTAACCCTAAACTTTACCATTTGTTAACCATAACCCTAGCCCCAAACCTAAACCTAACTACAACACTACTCCTTACCCTAACACGTACACTAATCTTAACACGTACACTAACACTAACTCAATACCGCACATGTACTTTGACAATAAGACATTTCCGTGTGCTCAGCTGTAACCTAAACCTTACCCGTTCACTAAACTTAACCCTACCCTTAACACTAACCATAACGCCAACCCTACCAATTACCCTAACCCGTACCCTAATCCTAACCTGTAAACCCACACTAACCCCTGCCCTAACACGTACCCTGACCCTAACACTTTTCCGTAACCTCACCTGTACCCTACACCTTACCGTTCGCTAACCCTAACCCTAGCCCTAAACCTAGACCAAACCCCAACTGTACACCTTACCCTAAACTGTATGCTAATCCTAAGCCATACACTAACACTGACACGTGTCCTAACACATACACTAACCCTAACATTTTTCTGTATCATTACCTGTACCCTAAACCTGACATTTCGCTAACCCTAGCCCTAGCCATAAAGCTAACCATAAACCCAACCCTAAACCTTACCCAAACCGTACCCTAATCCTAACCAGTATACTAATACTAAGTCATGTCCTGACACGTACCCGGCCCCTAACACCATTCCGTACCGTCACCTGTACCCTAAACCTTACCCATTCGCTAACTCTAACCCTAGCCCTAATCCTAACCCCAACCCTACCCCTTACCCTAATCCGTACCCTAATCCCAACCCATACACTAACATTAACTTATGCCCGAAACCGTACCCTGACCCTAACACTTTTCCATATCCTCTCCTGTACCCTAAATCTTACCGTTCGCTAACCCTAACCCTAGCCCTAAACATAACTCTCACACCAACCTCACAGCATACCCTAACCCATACACTAAACTTAACCCGTACAAAAAAACTAACCCATGCCCTCACATGTACTTTGACAGTAACACGTTTCCGTATGCTCCCGTGTACCGTAAACCTTACCCATTCGCTAACTCTAACCCTAGCCCTAACCCAAACCATAACACCAACCCTACCCATTTCCCTAACCTGTACCCTAATCCTTACCCATACACTAACACTAATCCATGCCCTAACACGTACCCTGACCCTAACACTTTTCCATACCCACTGCTGTACGCTAAATCATACCATTCGCTAACCCTAAACATATTTCTAAACCAAACCCTAACCCCAACCCTACACCTAGCCCTAGCACGTACCCTAATCCGAATCCGTACACTAACACTAACCTGTGCCCTAACATGAACCCTGACCCTAACTCGTTTCCATAAGCTCACTTGTACCCTAAATGTTACCTATTCGCTAACCCTAACCCCAACCCTACACCTAAACATAACCCCAACCCTACACCTTTCCCTAACCCATACCCTAATCCTAACCCGTACACTAACACTAACCCGTGCCCTAACACGTACCCTGACCCTAACACTTTTCCGTATCCTCTCCAGTACCCTAAATCTTACCGTTCGCTAAACCTAGCCCTTTACCTAAACATAACGCTAACACCAACCTTACACCATACCCTAACCCATACACTAATCGTACCCCGTACACCAAAATTAAGCAATGCCCTCACCTGTACTTTGACACTAACACGTTTCCGTACCCTCCTGTGTACCGTAAACCTTACCTGTTCGCTAACACTAACCCTAGGTCTAAGCCTAACACTATCCACAACCCTACACAAAATCCTAACCCGTAACCTAATCCTAATCCGTACAATAACACTAACCTGTGCCCTAACACCAAGCCTGACCCTAACTCGTTTTCATATGTTTACCTGTACCATGAATATTACCTATTCGCTAACCCTAACCCTAAACCTAAACCTAACCCTAACCCCAATCCTACACCTTACCCTAATCCGTACTGTAGTCCTAACAGGTACGCTAATACTAATCCGTGCCCTGACACATACATGGACCATAACACTTTTCTGTAACCTCACCTGTACCCTAAACCTTTCATTTCGCCAACCCTAACCCTAGCTCTAAAGCTAAATCTAACTCCAACCCTACACCTTACCCTAACACGAACACTAATCTTAACCTATACACTAACACTGACCCATTGCCGCAAATGTATTTTGACCCTAAAACATTTCCGTACCCTCCCCTGTAACCTAAACCTTACCCGGTCGCTAACCATAACCCTAGATCTAAATCTAACCCTAACGCCAACCCTACATCTTACCCTAACCCATACCCTAATACTAAACCATACACTAACACTAACCAGTGCCCTGAAACGTACCCTGACCGTAACACTTTTCCATACCCTCACCTGCACGCTAAACCTAATCATTAGGTAACCCTAACTGTAGACTTAAACCTAACCCTAACACCAACCCTACACCCTATTCTAACCCGTAACCTATGTTTAACCCCTACACTAACACTAACCCATGCCCTCACACGTACTTTGACACTAAGATGTCTCCATACACTCACATGTACCATAAGCTTTAACCGTTCACTAAACCTATCCCTAACCCTAACGCCAACCCTAACCATTACCCTAACCCATACCCTAATCCTAACCATACATTAACACTAACACGTTTCCTAACACGTAACCTGACCCAAAAAATTTTCCGCACACTCAACTGTACCCTAAAACTTACCCGTTCACTAACCCTAAGCCTAGCCCTAAACCTAACACTAACCCCAACCCCACACCTTACCCTAAACTGTACGCTAATCCTGACACGTACACTAACACTAAGAGGTGTCCTAACACATACCCTGACTCTAAAAGTTTTCCGTAGCCTCACCTGTACCCTGAACCTTACTGGTTCACTAACCGTATCCCTAGCCCTAAACATAACGCTAACACCAACCCTACACCATACTCTAACCCGTACACAAATCTTGACCCGTACACCAAAATTATGGAATGCCATCACCTGTACTTTGACAATAACACGTTTCTCTACACTCATGTACCATAAAAGTTACCTCTTCGCTAACTCTAACCCTAGCCCTAAACTTAACCCTAACGCCAACCCTACACATTACCCTAACCCGTACCCTAATCCTAAGCCATACACTAACACTACACGTGCCCTAACAGGTACCCTGAGCGTAACAGTTTTCTGTACACTCACCTGTACCCTAAACCATACCGTTTGCTATCCTTAACCATAGACCTAAACGTAAACCTAACCCCATCCCTAAACCTTACCCTAACTCGTACCCAAATCTAACCAGTACACTAACACTAATCCGTGCCTTAACACTTACCCTGACCCTAACACTTTTCCATACCCACACCTGAACACTAAACATTACCATTCACTAACCCTAACCCAAGGTCTAAACCTAACCCTAAACCCAACCCCAACCCTACACCTAACCCTAACATGTGCCCTAATCCTAATCCTTAAACTAACACTAACCTGTGCCCTAACACGAACCCTGACACTAACACGTTTCCATACGTTCACCTGTACTCTAATGTTACCTATTCGCTAACCCTAACACTAGCCCTAAACCTAAACCTAACCCCAACCCTACACCTTACCCTAACCCATACCCTAATCATAACCCATACACTAACACTAACTCGTGCCCTAACAACTACCGTAATCCTAAACCTACCACTACCCCTAACACTAACGCTAACACTAACCCTAAACTTTACCATTTGTTAACCATAACACTAGCCCCAAACCTAAACCTAACTACAACCCTACTCCTTACCCTAACACGTACACTAATCTTAACACGTACACTAACACTAACTCAATACCACACACGTACTTTGACAAAAAGACATTTCCATATGCTCAGCTGTAACCTAAACCTTACCCGTTCACTAAACTTAACCTTACCCCTAACACTAACCATAACGCCATCCCTACCAATTACCCTAACCCGAACCCTAATCCTAACCTGTAAACCCACACTAACCCCTGCCCTAATACGTACCCTGACCCTAACACTTTTCCGTAACCTCACCTGTACCCTACACCTTACCGTTAGCTAACCCTAACCCTAGCCCTAAACCTAGACCAAACCCCAACCGTACACCTTACCCTAAGCCCTATGCTAATCCTAAGCCATACACTAAAACTGACACGTGTCCTAACACATACACTAACCGTAACACTTTTCTGTACCATCACCTGTACCATAAACCTGACATTTCGCTAACTCTAACCCTAGCCATAAAGCTAACCCTAACCCCAACCCTAAACCTTACCCAAACCGTACCCTAATCCTAACCAGTATACTAATACTAAGCCATGTCCTGACACGTACACTGACCCTAACACTTTTCCGTACCCTCACCTGTACCCTACACCTTACCCAGTCGCTAACCCTAACCCTAGCTCTAGCCCTAGCCGTAAATCTAACCACAACCCTAACCCTTACCCTAACCCGAACCCTAATCCCAACCCATACACTAACATTAACCCATGCCCTAACACGTACCCTGACCCTAACACTTTTCCGTATCCTCTCCTGTACCCTAAATCTTACCGTTCGCTAACCCTAACCCTAGCCCTAAACATAACTCTCACACCAATCTCACAGCATACCATAACCTGTTCACTAAACTTAACCCGTACAAAAAAATTAACCCATGCCCTCAAATATACTTTGACGGTAACATGTTTCCGTATGCTCCCGTGTAACGTAAAACTCACCCGTTTGCTAACTCTAACCCTAGCCCTAACCCTAACCATAACAACAGCCCTACCCATTTCCCTAACCTGTACCCTAATCCTTACCCGTACACTAACACTAATCCATGCCCTAACACGTACCCTGACCCTAACACTTTTCTATACCCACTCCTGTACCCTAAATCTTACCATTCGCTAACCCTAACCTATGTCTATACCTAACCCTAACCCCAACCCTACACCTAACCCTAACACGTACCCTAATCCGAATCAGTACACTAACACTAACCTGTGCCCTAACATGAACCCTGACCCTAACTCGTTTCCATAAGCTCACCTGTACCCTAAATGTTACCTATTTGCTAACCCTAACCCCAACCCTACAGCTAAACATAACCCCAACCCTACAACTTTCCCTAACCCATACCCTAAACCGAACCCATACACTAACACTAACCCGTGCCCTAACACGTACCCTGACCCTAACACTTTTCCGTATCCTCTCCAGTACCCTAAAACTTACCGTTCGCTAAACCTAGCCCTTTCCCTAAACATAACGCTAACACCAACCTTACACCATACCCTAACCCATACACTAATCTTACCCTGTACACCAAAATTAAGCAATGCCCTCACATGTACTTGGACACTAACAGGTTTCCGTACCCTCCTGGGTACCATAAACCTTACCTGTTCGCTAACACTATCCCTAGGTCTAAGCCTAACACTATCCAAAACCCTACACATAATCCTAAACCATACCCTAATCCTAATCCGTACAATAACACTAACGTGTGCCCTAACACCAAGCCTGACCCTAACTCGTTTCCATATGCTTACCTGTACCCTGAATATTACCTATTCGCTAACCCTAACCCTAACCCTAAACCAAACCCTAACCCCAATCCTACACCTTACCCTAATCCGTACTGTAATCCTAACCCGTACCCTAATACTAATCCGTGCCCTGACACATACATGGACCATAACACTTTTCTGTAACCTCACCTGTACCCTAAACCTTACATTTCGCCAACCCTAACGCTAGCCCTAAAGCAAAATCTTACTCCAACCCTACCCCTTACCCTAACACGTACACTAATCTTAACCCGTACACTAACAGTGACCCATTGCCGCAAATGTATTTTGACCCTAAAACATTTCCGTACCCTCCCCTGTAACCTAAACCTTACCCGGTCGCTAACCATAACCCTAGATCTAAATCTAAACCTAACGCCAACCCTACATCTTTCCCTAACCCATACCCTAATCCTAAACCGTACACTAACACTAACCAGTGCCCTGAAACGTACCCTGACCGTAACACTTTTCCATACCCTCACCTGCACGCTAAACCTAATCATTAGGTAACCCTAACTGTAGACTTAAACCTAACCCTAACACCAACCCTACACCCTATTCTAACCCGTAACCTATGTTTAACCCCTACACTAACACTAACCCATGCCCTCACACGTACTTTGACACTAAGATGTCTCCATACACTCACATGTACCATAAGCTTTAACCGTTCACTAAACCTATCCCTAACCCTAACGCCAACCCTAACCATTACCCTAACCCATACCCTAATCCTAACCATACATTAACACTAACACGTTTCCTAACACGTAACCTGACCCAAAAAATTTTCCGCACACTCAACTGTACCCTAAAACTTACCCGTTCACTAACCCTAAGCCTAGCCCTAAACCTAACACTAACCCCAACCCCACACCTTACCCTAAACTGTACGCTAATCCTGACACGTACACTAACACTAAGAGGTGTCCTAACACATACCATGACTCTAAATGTTTTCCGTACCCTCACCTGTACCCTAAACCTTACTGCTTCACTAACCGTAAACCTAGCCCTAAACATAACGCTAACACCAACCCTACACCATACCCTAACCCGTACACTAATCTTGACCCGTACACCAAAATTATGGAATGCCATCACCTGTACTTTGACAATAACACGTTTCTCTACACTCATGTACCATAAAAGTTACCTCTTCGCTAACTCTAACCCTAGCCCTAAACTTAACCCTAACGCCAACCCTACACATTACCCTAACCCGTACCCTAATCCTAACCCATACATTAACACTACACGTGCCCTAACAGGTACCCTGAGCGTAACAGTTTTTGTACACTCACCTGTACCCTAAACCATACCGTTTGCTATCCTTAACCATAGACCTAAACGTAAACCTAACCCCATCCCTAAACCTTACCCTAACTCGTACCCAAATCTAACCAGTACACTAACACTAATCCGTGCCTTAACACTTACACTGACCCTAACACTTTTCCATACCCACACCTGAACCATAAACCTTACCATTCACTAACCCTAACCCTAGGTCTAAACCTAAACCTAAACACAACTCCAACCCTACACCTAACCCTAACATGTGCCCTATTCCTAATCCTTAAACTAACACTAACCTGTGCCCTAACATGAACCCTGACACTAACACGTTTCCATACGTTCACCTGTACTCTAATGTTACCTATTCGCTAACCCTAACACTAGCCCGAAACCTAAACCTAACTCCAACCCTATACCTTACCCTAACTCATACCCTAATCATAACCCATACACTAACACTAACTCGTGCCCTAACACCTACCCTAACCCTACACCTACACCTACCCCTAACACTAACGCTAACACTAACCCTAAACTTTACCATTTGTTAACCATAACCCTAGCCCCAAACCTAAACCTAACTACAACACTACTCCTTACCCTAACACGTACACTAATCTTAACACGTACACTAACACTAACTCAATACCGCACATGTACTTTGACAATAAGACATTTCCGTGTGCTCAGCTGTAACCTAAACCTTACCCGTTCACTAAACTTAACCCTACCCTTAACACTAACCATAACGCCAACCCTACCAATTACCCTAACCCGTACCCTAATCCTAACCTGTAAACCCACACTAACCCCTGCCCTAACACGTACCCTGACCCTAACACTTTTCCGTAACCTCACCTGTACCCTACACCTTACCGTTCGCTAACCCTAACCCTAGCCCTAAACCTAGACCAAACCCCAACTGTACACCTTACCCTAAACTGTATGCTAATCCTAAGCCATACACTAACACTGACACGTGTCCTAACACATACACTAACCCTAACATTTTTCTGTATCATTACCTGTACCCTAAACCTGACATTTCGCTAACCCTAGCCCTAGCCATAAAGCTAAACATAAACCCAACCCTAAACCTTACCCAAACCGTACCCTAATCCTAACCAGTATACTAATACTAAGTCATGTCCTGACACGTACCCGGCCCCTAACACCATTCCGTACCGTCACCTGTACCCTAAACCTTACCCATTCGCTAACTCTAACCCTAGCCCTAATCCTAACCCCAACCCTACCCCTTACCCTAATCCGTACCCTAATCCCAACCCATACACTAACATTAACTTATGCCCGAAACCGTACTCTGACCCTAACACTTTTCCATATCCTCTCCTGTACCCTAAATCTTACCGTTCGCTAACCCTAACCCTAGCCCTAAACATAACTCTCACACCAACCTCACAGCATACCCTAACCCATACACTAAACTTAACCCGTACAAAAAAACTAACCCATGCCCTCACATGTACTTTGACAGTAACACGTTTCCGTATGCTCCCGTGTACCGTAAACCTTACCCATTCGCTAACTCTAACCCTAGCCCTAACCCAAACCATAACACCAACCCTACCCATTTCCCTAACCTGTACCCTAATCCTTACCCATACACTAACACTAATCCATGCCCTAACACGTACCCTGACCCTAACACTTTTCCATACCCACTGCTGTACGCTAAATCATACCATTCGCTAACCCTAAACATATTTCTAAACCAAACCCTAACCCCAACCCTACACCTAGCCCTAGCACGTACCCTAATCCGAATCCGTACACTAACACTAACCTGTGCCCTAACATGAACCCTGACCCTAACTCGTTTCCATAAGCTCACTTGTACCCTAAATGTTACCTATTCGCTAACCCTAACCCCAACCCTACACCTAAACATAACCCCAACCCTACACCTTTCCCTAACCCATACCCTAATCCTAACCCGTACACTAACACTAACCCGTGCCCTAACACGTACCCTGACCCTAACACTTTTCCGTATCCTCTCCAGTACCCTAAATCTTACCGTTCGCTAAACCTAGCCCTTTACCTAAACATAACGCTAACACCAACCTTACACCATACCCTAACCCATACACTAATCGTACCCCGTACACCAAAATTAAGCAATGCCCTCACCTGTACTTTGACACTAACACGTTTCCGTACCCTCCTGTGTACCGTAAACCTTACCTGTTCGCTAACACTAACCCTAGGTCTAAGCCTAACACTATCCACAACCCTACACAAAATCCTAACCCGTAACCTAATCCTAATCCGTACAATAACACTAACCTGTGCCCTAACACCAAGCCTGACCCTAACTCGTTTTCATATGTTTACCTGTACCATGAATATTACCTATTCGCTAACCCTAACCCTAAACCTAAACCTAACCCTAACCCCAATCCTACACCTTACCCTAATCCGTACTGTAGTCCTAACACGTACGCTAATACTAATCCGTGCCCTGACACATACATGGACCATAACACTTTTCTGTAACCTCACCTGTACCCTAAACCTTTCATTTCGCCAACCCTAACCCTAGCTCTAAAGCTAAATCTAACTCCAACCCTACACCTTACCCTAACACGAACACTAATCTTAACCTATACACTAACACTGACCCATTGCCGCAAATGTATTTTGACCCTAAAACATTTCCGTACCCTCCCCTGTAACCTAAACCTTACCCGGTCGCTAACCATAACCCTAGATCTAAATCTAACCCTAACGCCAACCCTACATCTTACCCTAACCCATACCCTAATACTAAACCATACACTAACACTAACCAGTGCCCTGAAACGTACCCTGACCGTAACACTTTTCCATACCCTCACCTGCACGCTAAACCTAATCATTAGGTAACCCTAACTGTAGACTTAAACCTAACCCTAACACCAACCCTACACCCTATTCTAACCCGTAACCTATGTTTAACCCCTACACTAACACTAACCCATGCCCTCACACGTACTTTGACACTAAGATGTCTCCATACACTCACATGTACCATAAGCTTTAACCGTTCACTAAACCTATCCCTAACCCTAACGCCAACCCTAACCATTACCCTAACCCATACCCTAATCCTAACCATACATTAACACTAACACGTTTCCTAACATGTAACCTGACCCAAAAAATTTTCCGCACACTCAACTGTACCCTAAAACTTACCCGTTCACTAACCCTAAGCCTAGCCCTAAACCTAACACTAACCCCAACCCCACACCTTACCCTAAACTGTACGCTAATCCTGACACGTACACTAACACTAAGAGGTGTCCTAACACATACCATGACTCTAAATGTTTTCCGTACCCTCACCTGTACCCTAAACCTTACTGCTTCACTAACCGTAAACCTAGCCCTAAACATAACGCTAACACCAACCCTACACCATACCCTAACCCGTACACTAATCTTGACCCGTACACCAAAATTATGGAATGCCATCACCTGTACTTTGACAATAACACGTTTCTCTACACTCATGTACCATAAAAGTTACCTCTTCGCTAACTCTAACCCTAGCCCTAAACTTAACCCTAACGCCAACCCTACACATTACCCTAACCCGTACCCTAATCCTAACCCATACACTAACAATACACGTGCCCTAACAGGTACCCTGAGCGTAACAGTTTTCTGTACACTCACCTGTACCCTAAACCATACCGTTTGCTATCCTTAACCATAGACCTAAACGTAAACCTAACCACATCCCTAAACCTTACCCTAACTCGTACCCAAATCTAACCAGTACACTAACACTAATCCGTGCCTTAACACTTACCCTGACCCTAACACTTTTCCATACCCACACCTGAACACTAAACATTACCATTCACTAACCCTAACACGAGGTCTAAACCTAACCCTAAACCCAACCCCAACCCTACACCTAACCCTAACATGTGCCCTAATCCTAATCCTTAAACTAACACTAACCTGTGCCCTAACACGAACCCTGACACTAACACGTTTCCATACGTTCACCTGTACTCTAATGTTACCTATTCGCTAACCCTAACACTAGCCCTAAATCTAAACCTAACCCCAACCCTACACCTTACCCTAACCCATACCCTAATCATAACCCATACACTAACACTAACTCGTGCCCTAACACCTACCCTAATCCTAAACCTACCACTACCCCTAACACTAACGCTAACACTAACCCTAAACTTTACCATTTGTTAACCATAACCCTAGCCCCAAACCTAAACCTAACTACAACCCTACTCCTTACCCTAACACGTACACTAATCTTAACACGTACACTAACACTAACTCAATACCACACACGTACTTTGACAATAAGACATTTCCATATGCTCAGCTGTAACCTAAACCTTACCCGTTCACTAAACTTAACCTTACCCCTAACACTAACCATAACGCCATCCCTACCAATTACCCTAACCCGAACCCTAATCCTAACCTGTAAACCCACACTAACCCCTGCCCTACCACGTACCCTGACCCTAACACTTTTCCGTAACCTCACCTGTACCCTACACCTTACCGTTAGCTAACCCTAACCCTAGCCCTAAACCTAGACCAAACCCCAACCGTACACCTTACCCTAACCCCTATGCTAATCCTAAGACATACACTAAAACTGACACGTGTCCTAACACATACACTAACCGTAACACTTTTCTGTACCATCACCTGTACCATAAACCTGACATTTCGCTAACTCTAACCCTAGCCATAAAGCTAACCCTAACCCCAACCCTAAACCTTACCCAAACCGTACCCTAATCCTAACCAGTATACTAATACTAAGCCATGTCCTGACACGTACACTGACCCTAACACTTTTCCGTACCCTCACCTGTACCCTACACCTTACCCAGTCGCTAACCCTAACCCTAGCTCTAGCCCTAGCCGTAAATCTAACCACAACCCTAACCCTTACCCTAACCCGAACCCTAATCCCAACCCATACACTAACATTAACCCATGCCCTAACACGTACCCTGACCCTAACACTTTTCCGTATCCTCTCCTGTACCCTAAATCTTACCGTTCGCTAACCCTAACCCTAGCCCTAAACATAACTCTCACACCAATCTCACAGCATACCATAACCTGTTCACTAAACTTAAACCGTACAAAAAAATTAACCCATGACTTCACATATACTTTGACGGTAACACGTTTCCGTATGCTCCCGTGTACCGTAAAACTCACCCGTTTGCTAACTCTAACCCTAGCCCTAACCCTAACCATAACAACAGCCCTACCCATTTCCCTAACCTGTACCCTAATCCTTACCCGTACACTAACACTAATCCATGCCCTAACACGTACCCTGACCCTAACACTTTTCTATACCCACTCCTGTACCCTAAATCTTACCATTCGCTAACCCTAACCCTATGTCTAGACCTAACCCTAACCCCAACCCTACACCTAACCCTAACACGTACCCTAATCCGAATCCGTACACTAACAGTAACCTGTGCCCTAACATGAACCCTGACCCTAACTCGTTTCCATAAGCTCACCTGTACCCTAAATGTTACCTATTTGCTAACCCTAACCCCAACCCTACAGCTAAACATAACCCCAACCTTACCCATTTCCCTAACCTGTACCCTAATCCTTACCCGTACACTAACACTAATCCATGCCCTAACACGTACCCTGACCCTAACACTTTTCTATACCCACTCCTGTACCCTAAATCTTACCATTCGCTAAGCCTAACCCTATGTCTAAACCTAACCCTAACCCCAACCCTACACCTAACCCTAACACGTACCCTAATCCGAATCAGTACACTAAGAGTAACCTGTGCCCTAACATGAACCCTGACCCTAACTCGTTTCCATAAGCTCACCTGTACCCTAAATGTTACCTATTTGCTAACCCTAATTCCAACCCTACACCTAAACATAACTCCAACCCTACACCTTTCCCTAACCCATACCCTAATCCTAACCCGTACACTAACACTAACCCATGCCCTAACACGTACCCTGACCCTAACACTTTTCTATACCCACTCCTGTACCCTAAATCTTACCATTCGCTAACCCTAACCTATGTCTATACCTAACCCTAACCCCAACCCTACACCTAACCCTAACACGTACACTAATCCGAATCAGTACACTAACACTAACCTGTGCCCTAACATGAACCCTGACCCTAACTCGTTTCCATAAGCTCACCTGTACCCTAAATGTTACCTATTTGCTAACCCTAACCCCAACCCTACAGCTAAACATAACCCCAACCCTACAACTTTCCCTAACCCATACCCTAATCCGAACCCATACACTAACACTAACCCGTGCCCTAACACGTACCCTGACCCTAACACTTTTCCGTATCCTCTCCAGTACCCTAAAACTTACCGTTCGCTAAACCTAGCCCTTTCCCTAAACATAACGCTAACACCAACCTTACACCATACCCTAACCCATACACTAATCTTACCCTGTACACCAAAATTAAGCAATGCCCTCACATGTACTTGGACACTAACAGGTTTCCGTACCCTCCTGGGTACCATAAACCTTACCTGTTCGCTAACACTATCCCTAGGTCTAAGCCTAACACTATCCAAAACCCTACACATAATCCTAAACCATACCCTAATCCTAATCCGTACAATAACACTAACGTGTGCCCTAACACCAAGCCTGACCCTAACTCGTTTCCATATGCTTACCTGTACCCTGAATATTACCTATTCGCTAACCCTAACCCTAACCCTAAACCAAACCCTAACCCCAATCCTACACCTTACCCTAATCCGTACTGTAATCCTAACCCGTACCCTAATACTAATCCGTGCCCTGACACATACATGGACCATAACACTTTTCTGTAACCTCACCTGTACCCTAAACCTTACATTTCGCCAACCCTAACGCTAGCCCTAAAGCAAAATCTTACTCCAACCCTACCCCTTACCCTAACACGTACACTAATCTTAACCCGTACACTAACAGTGACCCATTGCCGCAAATGTATTTTGACCCTAAAACATTTCCGTACCCTCCCCTGTAACCTAAACCTTACCCGGTTGCTAACCATAACCCTAGATCTAAATCTAACCCTAACGCCAACCCTACATCTTTCCCTAACCCATACCCTAATCCTAAACCGTACACTAACACTAACCAGTGCCCTGAAACGTACCCTGACCGTAACACTTTTCCATACCCTCACCTGCACGCTAAACCTAATCATTAGGTAACCCTAACTGTAGACTTAAACCTAACCCTAACACCAACCCTACACCCTATTCTAACCCGTAACCTACGTTTAACCCCTACACTAACACTAACCCATGCCCTCACACGTACTTTGACACTAAGATGTCTCCATACACTCACATGTACCATAAGCTTTAACCGTTCACTAAACCTATCCCTAACCCTAACGCCAACCCTAACCATTACCCTAACCCATACCCTAATCCTAACCATACATTAACACTAACACGTTTCCTAACACGTAACCTGACCCAAAAAATTTTCCGCACACTCAACTGTACCCTAAAACTTACCCGTTCACTAACCCTAAGCCTAGCCCTAAACCTAACACTAACCCCAACCCCACACCTTACCCTAAACTGTACGCTAATCCTGACACGTACACTAACACTAAGAGGTGTCCTAACACATACCATGACTCTAAATGTTTTCCGTACCCTCACCTGTACCCTAAACCTTACTGCTTCACTAACCGTAAACCTAGCCCTAAACATAACGCTAACACCAACCCTACACCATACCCTAACCCGTACACTAATCTTGACCCGTACACGAAAATTATGGAATGCCATCACCTGTACTTTGACAATAACACGTTTCTCTACACTCATGTACCATAAAATTTACCTCTTCGCTAACTCTAACCCTAGCCCTAAACTTAACCCTAACGCCAACCCTACACATTACCCTAACCCGTACCCTAATCCTAACCCATACACTAACACTACACGTGCCCTAACAGGTACCCTGAGCGTAACAGTTTTCTGTACACTCACCTGTACCCTAAACCATACCGTTTGCTATCCTTAACCATAGACCTAAACGTAACCTTAACCCCATCCCTAAACCTTACCCTAACTCGTACCCAAATCTAACCAGTACACTAACACTAATCCGTGCCTTAACACTTACACTGACCCTAACACTTTTCCATACCCACACCTGAACCATAAACCTTACCATTCACTAACCCTAACCCTAGGTCTAAACCTAAACCTAAACACAACTCCAAACCTACACCTAACCCTAACATGTGCCCTATTCCTAATCCTTAAACTAACACTAACCTGTGCCCTAACACGAACCCTGACACTAACACGTTTCCATACATTCACCTGTACTCTAATGTTACCTATTCGCTAACCCTAACACTAGCCCGAAACCTAAACCTAACTCCAACCCTATACCTTACCCTAACTCATACCCTAATCATAACCCATACACTAACACTAACTCGTGCCCTAACACCTACCCTAACCCTACACCTACACCTACCCCTAACACTAACGCTAACACTAACCCTAAACTTTACCATTTGTTAACCATAACCCTAGCCCCAAACCTAAACCTAACTACAACACTACTCCTTACCCTAACACGTACACTAATCTTAACACGTACACTAACACTAACTCAATACCGCACATGTACTTTGACAATAAGACATTTCCGTGTGCTCATCTGTAACCTAAACCTTACCCGTTCACTAAACTTAACCCTACCCTTAACACTAACCATAACGCCAACCCTACCAATTACCCTAACCCGTACCCTAATCCTAACCTGTAAACCCACACTAACCCCTGCCTTAACACGTACCCTGACCCTAACACTTTTCCGTAACCTCACCTGTACCCTACACCTTACCGTTCGCTAACCCTAACCCTAGCCCTAAACCTAGACCAAACCCCAACTGTACACCTTACCCTAAACTGTATGCTAATCCTAAGCCATACACTAACACTGACACGTGTCCTAACACATACACTAACCCTAACATTTTTCTGTATCATTACCTGTACCCTAAACCTGACATTTCGCTAACCCTAGCCCTAGCCATAAAGCTAACCATAAACCCAACCCTAAACCTTACCCAAACCGTACCCTAATCCTAACCAGTATACTAATACTAAGTCATGTCCTGACACGTACCCTGCCCCTAACACCATTCCGTACCGTCACCTGTACCCTAAACCTTACCCATTCGCTAACTCTAACCCTAGCCCTAATCCTAACCCCAACCCTACACCTTACCCTAATCCGTACCCTAATCCCAACCCATACACTAACATTAACTTATGCCCGAATCCGTACCCTGACCCTAACACTTTTCCATATCCTCTCCTGTACCCTAAATCTTACCGTTCGCTAACCCTAACCCTAGCCCTAAACATAACTCTCACACCAACCTCACAGCATACCCTAACCCATACACTAAACTTAACCCGTACAAAAAAACTAACCCATGCCCTCACATGTACTTTGACAGTAACACGTTTCCGTATGCTCCCGTGTACCGTAAACCTTACCCATTCGCTAACTCTAACCCTAGCCCTAACCCAAACCATAACACCAACCCTACCCATTTCCCTAACCTGTACCCTAATCCTTACCCATACACTAACACTAATCCATGCCCTAACACGTACCCTGACCCTAACACTTTTCCATACCCACTGCTGTACGCTAAATCATACCATTCGCTAACCCTAAACATATTTCTAAACCTAACCCCAACCCCAACCCTACACCTAGCCCTAGCACGTACCCTAATCCGAATCCGTACACTAACACTAACCTGTGCCCTAACATGAACCCTGACCCTAACTCGTTTCCATAAGCTCACTTGTACCCTAAATGTTACCTATTCGCTAACCCTAACCCCAACCCTACACCTAAACATAACCCCAACCCTACACCTTTCCCTAACCCATACCCTAATCCTAACCCGTACACTAACACTAACCCGTGCCCTAACACGTACCCTGACCCTAACACTTTTCTGTATCCTCTCCAGTACCCTAAATCTTACCGTTCGCTAAACCTAGCCCTTTACCTAAACATAACGCTAACACCAACCTTACACCATACCCTAACCCATACACTAATCGTACCCCGTACACCAAAATTAAGCAATGCCCTCACCTGTACTTTGACACTAACACGTTTCCGTACCCTCCTGTGTACCGTAAACCTTACCTGTTCGCTAACACTAACCCTAGGTCTAAGCCTAACACTATCCACATCCCTACACAAAATCCTAACCCGTACCCTAATCCTAATCCGTACAATAACACTAACCTGTGCCCTAACACCAAGCCTGACCCTAACTCGTTTTCATATGTTTACCTGTACCATGAATATTACCTATTCGCTAACCCTAACCCTAAACCTAAACCTAACCCTAACCCCAATCCTACACCTTACCCTAATCCGTACTGTAGTCCTAACACGTACGCTAATACTAATCCGTGCCCTGACACATACATGGACCATAACACTTTTCTGTAACCTCACCTGTACCCTAAACCTTTCATTTCGCCAACCCTAACCCTAGCTCTAAAGCTAAATCTAACTCCAACCCTACACCTTACCCTAACACGAACACTAATCTTAACCTATACACTAACACTGACCCATTGCCGCAAATGTATTTTGACCCTAAAACATTTCCGTACCCTCCCCTGTAACCTAAACCTTACCCGGTCGCTAACCATAACCCTAGATCTAAATCTAACCCTAACGCCAACCCTACATCTTACCCTAACCCATACCTTAATCCTAAACCATACACTAACACTAACCAGTGCCCTGAAACGTACCCTGACCGTAACACTTTTCCATACCCTCACCTGCACGCTAAACCTAATCATTAGGTAACCCTAACTGTAGACTTAAACCTAACCCTAACACCAACCCTACACCCTATTCTAACCCGTAACCTATGTTTAACCCCTACACTAACACTAACCCATGCCCTCACACGTACTTTGACACTAAGATGTCTCCATACACTCACATGTACCATAAGCTTTAACCGTTCACTAAACCTATCCCTAACCCTAACGCCAACCCTAACCATTACCCTAACCCATACCCTAATCCTAACCATACATTAACACTAACACGTTTCCTAACACGTAACCTGACCCAAAAATTTTTCCGCACACTCAACTGTACCCTAAAACTTACCCGTTCACTAACCCTAAGCCTAGCCCTAAACCTAACACTAACCCCAACCCCACACCTTACCCTAAACTGTACGCTAATCCTGACACGTACACTAACACTAACAGGTGTCCTAACACATACCATGACTCTAAATGTTTTCCGTACCCTCACCTGTACCCTAAACCTTACTGCTTCACTAACCGTAAACCTAGCCCTAAACATAACGCTAACACCAACCCTACACCATACCCTAACCCGTACACTAATCTTGACCCGTACACCAAAATTATGGAATGCCATCACCTGTACTTTGACAATAACACGTTTCTCTACACTCATGTACCATAAAAGTTACCTCTTCGCTAACTCTAACCCTAGCCCTAAACTTAACCCTAACGCCAACCCTACACATTACCCTAACCTGTACCCTAATCCTAACCCATACACTAACACTACACGTGCCCTAACAGGTACCCTGAGCGTAACAGTTTTCTGTACACTCACCTGTACCCTAAACCATACCGTTTGCTATCCTTAACCATAGACCTAAACGTAAACCTAACCCCATCCCTAAACCTTACCCTAACTCGTACCCAAATCTAACCAGTACACTAACACTAATCCGTGCCTTAACACTTACCTTGACACTTTTCCATACCCACACCTGAACACTAAACATTACCATTCACTAACCCTAACCCGAGGTCTAAACCTAACCCTAAACCCAACCCCAAACCTACACCTAACCCTAACATGTGCCCTAATCCTAATCCTTAAACTAACACTAACCTGTGCCCTAACACGAACCCTGACACTAACACGTTTCCATACGTTCACCTGTACTCTAATGTTACCTATTCGCTAACCCTAACACTAGCCCTAAACCTAAACCTAACCCCAACCCTACACCTTACCCTAACCCATTCCCTAATCATAACCCATACACTAACACTAACTCGTGCCCTAACACCTACCCTAATCCTAAACCTACCACTACCCCTAACACTAACGCTAACACTAACCCTAAACTTTACCATTTGTTAACCATAACCCTAGCCCCAAACCTAAACCTAACTACAACCCTACTCCTTACCCTAACACGTACACTAATCTTAACACGTACACTAACACTAACTCAATACCACACACGTACTTTGACAATAAGACATTTCCATATGCTCAGCTGTAACCTAAACCTTACCCGTTCACTAAACTTAACCTTACCCCTAACACTAACCATAACGCCATCCCTACCAATTACCCTAACCCGAACCCTAATCCTAACCTGTAAACCCACACTAACCCCTGCCCTACCACGTACCCTGACCCTAACACTTTTCCGTAACCTCACCTGTACCCTACACCTTACCGTTAGCTAACCCTAACCCTAGCCCTAAACCTAGACCAAACCCCAACCGTACACCTTACCCTAACCCCTATGCTAATCCTAAGACATACACTAAAACTGACACGTGTCCTAACACATACACTAACCGTAACACTTTTCTGTACCATCACCTGTACCATAAACCTGACATTTTGCTAACTCTAACCCTAGCCATAAAGCTAACCCTAACCCCAACCCTAAACCTTACCCAAACCGTACCCTAATCCTAACCAGTATACTAATACTAAGCCATGTCCTGACACGTACACTGACCCTAACACTTTTCCGTACCCTCACCTGTACCCTACACCTTACCCAGTCGCTAACCCTAACCCTAGCTCTAGCCCTAGCCGTAAATCTAACCACAACCCTAACCCTTACCCTAACCCGAACCCTAATCCCAACCCATACACTAACATTAACCCATGCCCTAACACGTACCCTGACCCTAACACTTTTCCGTATCCTCTCCTGTACCCTAAATCTTACCGTTCGCTAACCCTAACCCTAGCCCTAAACATAACTCTCACACCAATCTCACAGCATACCATAACCTGTTCACTAAACTTAAACCGTACAAAAAAATTAACCCATGCCTTCACATATACTTTGACGGTAACACGTTTCCGTATGCTCCCGTGTACCCTAAAACTCACCCGTTTGCTAACTCTAACCCTAGCCCTAACCCTAACCATAACAACAGCCCTACCAATTTCCCTAACCTGTACCCTAATCCTTACCCGTACACTAACACTAATCCATGCCATAACACGTACCCTGACCCTAACACTTTTCTATACCCACTCCTGTACCCTAAATCTTACCATTCGCTAACCCTAACCCTATGTCTAGACCTAACCCTAACCCCAACCCTACACCTAACCCTAACACGTACCCTAATCCGAATCCGTACACTAACAGTAACCTGTGCCCTAACATGAACCCTGACCCTAACTCGTTTCCATAAGCTCACCTGTACCCTAAATGTTACCTATTTGCTAACCCTAACCCCAACCCTACACCTAAACATAACCCCAACCTTACCCATTTCCCTAACCTGTACCCTAATCCTTACCCGTACACTAACACTAATCCATGCCCTAACACGTACCCTGACCCTAACACTTTTCTATACCCACTCCTGTACCCTAAATCTTACCATTCGCTAAGCCTAACCCTATGTCTAAACCTAACCCTAACCCCAACCCTACACCTAACCCTAACACGTACCCTAATCTGAATCAGTACACTAAGAGTAACCTGTGCCCTAACATGAACCCTGACCCTAACTCGTTTCCATAAGCTCACCTGTACCCTAAATGTTACCTATTTGCTAACCCTAATTCCAACCCTACACCTAAACATAACTCCAACCCTACACCTTTCCCTAACCCATACCCTAATCCTAACCCGTACACTAACACTAACCCATGCCCTAACACGTACCCTGACCCTAACACTTTTCTATACCCACTCCTGTACCCTAAATCTTACCATTCGCTAACCCTACCCTATGTCTATACCTAACCCTAACCCCAACCCTACACCTAACCCTAACACGTACCCTAATCCGAATCAGTACACTAACACTAACCTGTGCCCTAACATGAACCCTGACCCTAACTCGTTTCCATAAGCTCACCGGTACCCTAAATGTTACCTATTTGCTAACCCTAACCCCAACCCTACAGCTAAACATAACCCCAACCCTACAACTTTCCCTAACCCATACCCTAATCCGAACCCATACACTAACACTAACCCGTGCCCTAACACGTACCCTGACCCTAACACTTTTCCGTATCCTCTCCAGTACCCTAAAACTTACCGTTCGCTAAACCTAGCCCTTTCCCTAAACATAACGCTAACACCAACCTTACACCATACCCTAACCCATACACTAATCTTACCCTGTACACCAAAATTAAGCAATGCCCTCACATGTACTTGGACACTAACAGGTTTCCGTACCCTCCTGGGTACCATAAACCTTACCTGTTCGCTAACACTATCCCTAGGTCTAAGCCTAACACTATCCAAAACCCTACACATAATCCTAAACCATACCCTAATCCTAATCCGTACAATAACACTAACGTGTGCCCTAACACCAAGCCTGACCCTAACTCGTTTCCATATGCTTACCTGTACCCTGAATATTACCTATTCGCTAACCCTAACCCTAACCCTAAACCAAACCCTAACCCCAATCCTACACCTTACCCTAATCCGTACTGTAATCCTAACCCGTACCCTAATACTAATCCGTGCCCTGACACATACATGGACCATAACACTTTTCTGTAACCTCACCTGTACCCTAAACCTTACATTTCGCCAACCCTAACGCTAGCCCTAAAGCAAAATCTTACTCCAACCCTACCCCTTACCCTAACACGTACACTAATCTTAACCCGTACACTAACAGTGACCCATTGCCGCAAATGTATTTTGACCCTAAAACATTTCCGTACCCTCCCCTGTAACCTAAACCTTACCCGGTTGCTAACCATAACCCTAGATCTAAATCTAACCCTAACGCCAACCCTACATCTTTCCCTAACCCATACCCTAATCCTAAACCGTACACTAACACTAACCAGTGCCCTGAAACGTACCCTGACCGTAACACTTTTCCATACCCTCACCTGCACGCTAAACCTAATCATTAGGTAACCCTAACTGTAGACTTAAACCTAACCCTAACACCAACCCTACACCCTATTCTAACCCTTACACTATATTTAACCCCTACACTAACACTAACCCATGCCCTCACACGTACTTTGACACTAAAATGTCTCCATACACTCACATGTACCATAAGCTTTAACCGTTCACTAAACCTATCCCTAACCCTAACGCCAACCCTAACCATTACCCTAACCCATACCCTAATCCTAACCATACATTAACACTAACACGTTTCCTAACACATAACCTGACCCAAACACTTTTCCGTACACTCAACTGTACCCTAAAACTTACCCGTTCACTAACCCTAAGCCTAGCCCTAAACCTAACACTAACCCCAACCCCACACCTTACCCTAAACTGTACGCTAATCCTGACACGTACACTAACACTAAGAGGTGTCCTAACACATACCCTGACTCTAAATGTTTTCCGTACCCTCACCTGTACCCTAAACCTTACTGCTTCACTAACTGTAAACCTAGCCCTAAACATAACGCTAACACCAACCCTACACCATACCCTAACCCGTACACTAATCTTGACCCGTACACCAAAATTATGGAATGCCATCACCTGTACTTTGACAATAACACGTTTCTCTACACTCATGTACCACAAAAGTTACCTCTTCGCTAACTCTAACCCTAGCCCTAAACTTAACCCTAACGCCAACCCTACACATTACCCTAACGTGTACCCTAATCCTAACCCATACACTAACACTACACGTGCCCTAACAGGTACCCTGACCGTAACAGTTTTCCGTACACTCACCTGTACCCTAAACCATACCGTTTGCTATCCTTAACCTTAGACCTAAACGTAAACCTAAGCCCATCCCTAAACCTTACCCTAACTCGTACCCAAATCTAACCAGTACACTAACACTAATCCGTGCCTTAACACTTACACTGACCCTAACACTTTTCCATACCCACACCTGAACCATAAACCTTACCATTCACTAACCCTAACCCTAGGTCTAAACCTAAACCTAAACACAACTCCAACCCTACACCTAACCCTAACATGTGCCCTATTCCTAATCCTTAAACTAACACTAACCTGTGCCCTAACACGAACCCTGACACTAACACGTTTCCATACGTTCACCTGTACTCTAATGTTACCTATTCGCTAACCCTAACACTAGCCCGAAACCTAAACCTAACTCCAACCCTATACCTTACCCTAACTCATACCCTAATCATAACCCATACACTAACACTAACTCGTGCCCTAACACCTACCCTAACCCTACACCTACACCTACCCCTAACACTAACGCTAACACTAACCCTAAACTTTACCATTTGTTAACCATAACCCTAGCCCCAAACCTAAACCTAACTACAACACTACTCCTTACCCTAACACGAACACTAATCTTAACCTATACACTAACACTGACCCATTGCCGCACATGTACTTTGACAATAAGACATTTCCGTGTGCTCAGCTGTAACCTAAACCTTACCCGTTCACTAAACTTAACCCTACCCTTAACACTAACCATAACGCCAACCCTACCAATTACCCTAACCCGTACCCTAATCCTAACCTGTAAACCCACACTAACCCCTGCCCTAACACGTACCCTGACCCTAACACTTTTCCGTAACCTCACCTGTACCCTACACCTTACCGTTCGCTAACCCTAACCCTAGCCCTAAACCTAGACCAAACCCCAACTGTACACCTTACCCTAAACTGTATGCTAATCCTAAGCCATACACTAACACTGACACGTGTCCTAACACATACACTAACCCTAACATTTTTCTGTATCATTACCTGTACCCTAAACCTGACATTTCGCTAACCCTAGCCCTAGCCATAAAGCTAACCATAAACCCAACCCTAAACCTTACCCAAACCGTACCCTAATCCTAACCAGTATACTAATACTAAGTCATGTCCTGACACGTACCCTGCCCCTAACACCATTCCGTACCGTCACCTGTACCCTAAACCTTACCCATTCGCTAACTCTAACCCTAGCCCTAATCCTAACCCCAACCCTACACCTTACCCTAATCCGTACCCTAATCCCAACCCATACACTAACATTAACTTATGCCCGAATCCGTACCCTGACCCTAACACTTTTCCATATCCTCTCCTGTACCCTAAAGCTTACCGTTCGCTAACCCTAACCCTAGCCCTAAACATAACTCTCACACCAACCTCACAGCATACCCTAACCCATACACTAAACTTAACCCGTACAAAAAAACTAACCCATGCCCTCACATGTACTTTGACAGTAACACGTTTCCGTATGCTCCCGTGTACCGTAGACCTTACCCATTCGCTAACTCTAACCCTAGCCCTAACCCAAACCATAACACCAACCCTACCCATTTCCCTAACCTGTACCCTAATCCTTACCCATACACTAACACTAATCCATGCCCTAACACGTACCCTGACCCTAACACTTTTCCATACCCACTGCTGTACGCTAAATCATACCATTCGCTAACCCTAAACATATTTCTAAACCTAACCCTAACCCCAACCCTACACCTAGCCCTAGCACGTACCCTAATCCGAATCCGTACACTAACACTAACCTGTGCCCTAACATGAACCCTGACCCTAACTCGTTTCCATAAGCTCACTTGTACCCTAAATGTTACCTATTCGTTAACCCTAACCCCAACCCTACACCTAAACATAACCCCAACCCTACACCTTTCCCTAACCCATACCCTAATCCTAACCCGTACACTAACACTAACCCGTGCCCTAACACGTACCCTGACCCTAACACTTTTCCGTATCCTCTCCAGTACCCTAAATCTTACCGTTCGCTAAACCTAGCCCTTTACCTAAACATAACGCTAACACCAACCTTACACCATACCCTAACCCATACACTAATCGTACCCCGTACACCAAAATTAAGCAATGCCCTCACCTGTACTTTGACACTAACACGTTTCCGTACCCTCCTGTGTACCGTAAACCTTACCTGTTCGCTAACACTAACCCTAGGTCTAAGCCTAACACTATCCACAACCCTTCACAAAATCCTAACCTGTACCCTAATCCTAATCCGTACAATAACACTAACCTGTGCCCTAACACCAAGCCTGACCCTAACTCGTTTTCATATGTTTACCTGTACCATGAATATTACCTATTCGCTAACCCTAACCCTAACCCTAAACCTAACCCTAACCCCAATCCTACACCTTACCCTAATCCGTACTGTAGTCCTAACACGTACGCTAATACTAATCCGTGCCCTGACACATACATGGACCATAACACTTTTCTGTAACCTCACCTGTACCCTAAACCTTTCATTTCGCCAACCCTAACCCTAGCTCTAAAGCTAAATCTAACTCCAACCCTACACCTTACCCTAACACGAACACTAATCTTAACCTATACACTAACACTGACCCATTGCCGCAAATGTATTTTGACCCTAAAACATTTCCGTACCCTCCCCTGTAACCTAAATCTTACCCGGTCGCTAACCATAACCCTAGATCTAAATCTAAACCTAACGCCAACCCTACATCTTACCCTAACCCATACCCTAATCCTAAACCATACACTAACACTAACCAGTGCCCTGAAACGTACCCTGACCGTAACACTTTTCCATACCCTCACCTGCACGCTAAACCTAATCATTAGGTAACCCTAACTGTAGACTTAAACCTAACCCTAACACCAACTCTACACCCTATTCTAACCCGTAACCTATGTTTAACCCCTACACTAACACTAACCCATGCCCTCACACGTACTTTGACACTAAGATGTCTCCATACACTCACATGTACCATAAGCTTTAACCGTTCACTAAACCTATCCCTAACCCTAACGCCAACCCTAACCATTACCCTAACCCATACCCTAATCCTAACCATACATTAACACTAACACGTTTCCTAACACTTAACCTGACCCAAAAAATTTTCCGCACACTCAACTGTACCCTAAAACTTACCCGTTCACTAACCCTAAGCCTAGCCCTAAACCTAACACTAACCCCAACCCCACACCTTACCCTAAACTGTACGCTAATCCTGACACGTACACTAACACTAAGAGGTGTCCTAACACATACCATGACTCTAAATGTTTTCCGTACCCTCACCTGTACCCTAAACCTTACTGCTTCACTAACCGTAAACCTAGCCCTAAACATAACGCTAACACCAACCCTACACCATACCCTAACCCGTACACTAATCTTGACCCGTACACCAAAATTATGGAATGCCATCACCTGTACTTTGACAATAACACGTTTCTCTACACTCATGTACCATAAAAGTTACCTCTTCGCTAACTCTAACCCTAGCCCTAAACTTAACCCTAACGCCAACCCTACACATTACCCTAACCCGTACCCTAATTCTAACCCATACACTAACACTACACGTGCCCTAAAAGGTACCCTGAGCATAACAGTTTTCTGTACACTCACCTGTACCCTAAACCATACCGTTTGCTATCCTTAACCTTAGACCTAAACGTAAACCTAACCCCATCCCTAAACCTTACCCTAACTCGTACCCAAATCTAACCAGTACACTAACACTAATCCGTGCCTTAACACTTACCCTGACCCTAACACTTTTCCATACCCACACCTGAACACTAAACATTACCATTCACTAACCCTAACCCTAGGTCTAAACCTAACCCTAAACCCAACCACAACCCTACACCTAACCCTAACATGTGCCCTAATCCTAATCCTTAAACTAACACTAACCTGTGCCCTAACACGAACCCTGACACTAACACGTTTCCATACGTTCACCTGTACTCTAATGTTACCTATTCGCTAACCCTAACACTATCCCTAAACCTAAACCTAACCCCAACCCTACACCTTACCCTAACCCATACCCTAATCATAACCCATACACTAACACTAACTCGTGCCCTAACACCTACCCTAATCCTAAACCTACCACTACCCCTAACACTAATGCTAACACTAACCCTAAACTTTACCATTTGTTAACCATAACCCTAGCCCCAAACCTAAACCTAACTACAACCCTACTCCTTACCCTAACACGTACACTAATCTTAACACGTACACTAACACTAACTCAATACCACACACGTACTTTGACAATAAGACATTTCCATATGCTCAGCTGTAACCTAAACCTTACCCGTTCACTAAACTTAACCTTACCCCTAACACTAACCATAACGCCATCCCTACCAATTACCCTAACCCGAACCCTAATCCTAACCTGTAAACCCACACTAACCACTGCCCTACCACGTACCCTGACCCTAACACTTTTCCGTAACCTCACCTGTACCCTACACCTTACCGTTAGCTAACCCTAACCCTAGCCCTAAACCTAGACCAAACCCCAACCGTACACCTTACCCTAACCCCTATGCTAATCCTAAGCCATACACTAAAACTGACACGTGTCCTAACACATACACTAACCGTAACACTTTTCTGTACCATCACCTGTACCATAAACCTGACATTTCGCTAACTCTAACCCTAGCCATAAAGCTAACCCTAACCCCAACCCTAAACCTTACCCAAACCGTACCCTAATCCTAACCAGTATACTAATACTAAGCCATGTCCTGACACGTAAACTGACCCTAACACTTTTCCGTACCCTCACCTGTACCCTACACCTTACCCAGTCGCTAACCCTAACCCTAGCTCTAGCCCTAGCCCTAAATCTAACCACAACCCTAACCCTTACCCTAACCCGAACCCTAATCCCAACCCATACACTAACATTAACCCATGCCCTAACACGTACCCTGACCCTAACACTTTTCCGTATCCTCTCCTGTACCCTAAATCTTACCGTTCGCTAACCCTAACCCTAGCCCTAAACATAACTCTCACACCAATCTCACAGCATACCATAACCTGTTCACTAAACGTAACCCGTACAAAAAAATTAACCCATGCCCTCACATATACTTTGACGGTAACACGTTTCCGTATGCTCCCGTGTACCGTAAAACTCACCAGTTTGCTAACTCTAACCCTAGCCCTAACCCTAACCATAACAACAGCCCTACCCATTTCCCTAACCTGTACTCTAATCCTTACCCATACACTAACACTAATCCATGCCCTAACACGTACCCTGACCCTAACACTTTTCTATACCCACTCCTGTACCCTAAATCTTACCATTCGCTAACCCTAACCCTATGTCTAGACCTAACCCTAACCCCAACCCTACACCTAACCCTAACACGTACCCTAATCCGAATCCGTACACTAACAGTAACCTGTGCCCTAACATGAACCCTGACCCTAACTCGTTTCCATAAGCTCACCTGTACCCTAAATGTTACCTATTTGCTAACCCTAACCCCAACCCTACACCTAAACATAACCCCAACCTTACCCATTTCCCTAACCTGTACCCTAATCCTTACCCGTACACTAACACTAATCCATGCCCTAACACGTACCCTGACCCTAACACTTTTCTATACCCACTCCTGTACCCTAAATCTTACCATTCGCTAAGCCTAACCCTATGTCTAAACGTAACCCTAACCCCAACCCTACACCTAACCCTAACACGTACCCTAATCCGAATCAGTACACTAAGAGTAACCTGTGCCCTAACATGAACCTTGACCCTAACTCGTTTCCATAAGCTCACCTGTACCCTAAATGTTACCTATTTGCTAACCCTAACTCCAACCCTACACCGAAACATAACTCCAACCCTACACCTTTCCCTAACCCATACCCTAATCCTAACCCGTACACTAACACTAACCCATACCCTAACACGTACCCTGACCCTAACACTTTTCTATACCCACTCCTGTACCCTAAATCTTACCATTCGCTAACCCTAACCTATGTCTATACCTAACACTAACCCCAACCCTACACCTAACCCTAACACGTACCCTAATCCGAATCAGTACACTAACACTAACCTGTGCCCTAACATGAACCCTGACCCTAACTCGTTTCCATAAGCTCACCTGTACCCTAAATGTTACCTATTTGCTAACCCTAACCCCAACCCTACAGCTAAACATAACCCCAACCCTACAACTTTCCCTAACCCATACCCTAATCCGAACCCATACACTAACACTAACCCGTGCCCTAACACGTACCCTGACCCTAACACTTTTCCGTATCCTCTCCAGTACCCTAAAACTTACCGTTCGCTAAACCTAGCCCTTTCCCTAAACATAACGCTAACACCAACCTTACACCATATCCTAACCCATACACTAATCTTACCCTGTACACCAAAATTAAGCATTGCCCTCACATGTACTTGGACACTAACAGGTTTCCGTACCCTCCTGGGTACCATAAACCTTACCTGTTCGCTAACACTATCCCTAGGTCTAAGCCTAACACTATCCAAAACCCTACACATAATCCTAAACCATACCCTAATCCTAATCCGTACAATAACACTAACGTGTGCCCTAACACCAAGTCTGACCCTAACTCGTTTCCATATGCTTACCTGTACCCTGAATATTACCTATTCGCTAACCCTAACCCTAACCCTAAACCAAACCCTAACCCCAATCCTACACCTTACCCTAATCCGTACTGTAATCCTAACCCGTACCCTAATACTAATCCGTGCCCTGACACATACATGGACCATAACACTTTTCTGTAACCTCACCTGTACCCTAAACCTTACATTTCGCCAACCCTAACGCTAGCCCTAAAGCAAAATCTTACTCCAACCCTACCCCTTACCCTAACACGTACACTAATCTTAACCCGTACACTAACAGTGACCCATTGCCGCAAATGTATTTTGACCCTAAAACATTTCCGTACCCTCCCCTGTAACCTAAACCTTACCCGGTTGCTAACCATAACCCTAGATCTAAATCTAACCCTAACGCCAACCCTACATCATTCCCTAACCCATACCCTAATCCTAAACCGTACACTAACACTAACCAGTGCCCTGAAACGTACCCTGACCGTAACACTTTTCTATACCCACTCCTGTACCCTAAATCTTACCATTCGCTAACCCTAACCCTATGTCTAAACCTAACCCTAACCCCAACCCTACACCTAACCCTAACACGTACCCTAATCCGAATCCGTACACTAACACTAACCTGTGCCCTACCATGAACCCTGACCCTAACTCGTTTCCATAAGCTCACCTGTACCCTAAATGTTACCTATTTGCTAACCCTAACCCCAACCCTACACCTAAACATAACCCCAACCCTACACCTTTCCCTAACCCATACCCTAATCCTAACCCATACATTAACACTAACACGTTTCCTAACACATAACCAGACCCAAACACTTTTCCGTACACTCAACTGTACCCTAAAACTTACCCGTTCACTAACCCTAAGCCTAGCCCTAAACCTAACACTAACCCCAACCCCACACCTTACCCTAAACTGTACGCTAATTCTGACACGTACACTAACACTAAGAGGTGTCCTAACACATACCATGACTCTAAATGTTTTCCGTACCCTCACCTGTACCCTAAACCTTACTGCTTCACTAACCGTAAACCTAGCCCTAAACATAACGCTAACACCAACCCTACACCATACCCTAACCCGTACACTAATCTTGACCCGTACACCAAAATTATGGAATGCCATCACCTGTACTTTGACAATAACACGTTTCTCTACACTCATGTACCATAAAAGTTACCTCTTCGCTAACTCTAACCCTAGCCCTAAACTTAACCCTAACGCCAACCCTACACATTACCCTAACCCGTACCCTAATTCTAACCCATACACTAACACTACACGTGCCCTAAAAGGTACCCTGAGCGTAACAGTTTTCTGTACACTCACCTGTACCCTAAACCATACCGTTTGCTATCCTTAACCTTAGACCTAAACGTAAACCTAACCCCATCCCTAAACCTTACCCTAACTCGTACTCAAATCTAACCAGTACACTAACACTAATCCGTGCCTTAACACTTACCCTGACCCTAACACTTTTCCATACCCACACCTGAACACTAAACATTACCATTCACTAACCCTAACCCTAGGCCTAAACCTAACCCTAAACCCAACCCCAACCCTACACCTAACCCTAACATGTGCCCTAATCCTAATCCTTAAACTAACACTAACCTGTGCCCTAACACGAACCCTGACACTAACACGTTTCCATACGTTCACCTGTACTCTAATGTTACCTATTCGCTAACCCTAACACTAGCCCTAAACCTAAACCTAACCCCAACCCTACACCTTACCCTAACCCATACCCTAATCATAACCCATACACTAACACTAACTCGTGCCCTAACACCTACCCTAATCCTAAACCTACCACTACCCCTAACACTAACGCTAACACTAACCCTAAACTTTACCATTTGTTAACCATAACCCTAGCCCCAAACCTAAACCTAACTACAACCCTACTCCTTACCCTAACACGTACACTAATCTTAACACGTACACTAACACTAACTCAATACCACACACGTACTTTGACAATAAGACATTTCCATATGCTCAGCTGTAACCTAAACCTTACCCGTTCACTAAACTTAACCTTACCCCTAACACTAACCATAACGCCAACCCTACCAATTACCCTAACCCGAACCCTAATCCTAACCTGTAAACCCACACTAACCCCTGCCCTACCACGTACCCTGACCCTAACACTTTTCCGTAACCTCACCTGTACCCTACACCTTACCGTTAGCTAACCCTAACCCTAGCCCTAAACCTAGACCAAACCCCAACCGTACACCTTACCCTAACCCCTATGCTAATCCTAAGCCATACACTAAAACTGACACGTGTCCTAACACATACACTAACCGTAACACTTTTCTGTACCATCACCTGTACCATAAACCTGACATTTCGCTAACTCTAACCCTAGCCATAAAGCTAACCCTAACCCCAACCCTAAACCTTACCCAAACCGTACCCTAATCCTAACCAGTATACTAATACTAAGCCATGTCCTGACATGTACACTGACCCTAACACTTTTCCGTACCCTCACCTGTACCCTACACCTTACCCAGTCGCTAACCCTAACCCTAGCTCTAGCCCTAGCCCTAAATCTAACCACAACCCTAACCCTTACCCTAACCCGAACCCTAATCCCAACCCATACACTAACATTAACCCATGCCCTAACACGTACCCTGACCCTAACACTTTTCCGTATCCTCTCCTGTACCCTAAATCTTACCGTTCGCTAACCCTAACCCTAGCCCTAAACATAACTCTCACACCAATCTCACAGCATACCATAACCTGTTCACTAAACTTAACCCGTACAAAAAAATTAACCCATACCCTCACATATACTTTGACGGTAACACGTTTCCGTATGCTCCCGTGTACCGTAAAATTCACCCGTTTGCTAACTCTAACCCTAGCCCTAACCCTAACCATAACAACAGCCCTACCAATTTCCCTAACCTGTACCATAATCCTTACCCATACACTAACACTAATCCATGCCCTAACACGTACCCTGACCCTAACACTTTTCTATACCCACTCCTGTACCCTAAATCTTACCATTCGCTAACCCTAACCCTATGTCTAGACCTAACCCTAACCCCAACCCTACACCTAACCCTAACACGTACCCTAATCCGAATCCGTACACTAACAGTAACCTGTGCCCTAACATGAACCCTGACCCTAACTCGTTTCCATAAGCTCACCTGTACCCTAAATGTTACCTATTTGCTAACCCTAACCCCAACCCTACACCTAAACATAACCCCAACCTTACCCATTTCCCTAACCTGTACCCTAATCCTTACCCGTACACTAACACTAATCCATGCCCTAACACGTACCCTGACCCTAACACTTTTCTATACCCACTCCTGTACCCTAAATCTTACCGTTCGCTAACCCTAACCCTAGCCCTAAACATAACTCTCACACCAACCTCACAGCATACCCTAACCCATACACTAAACTTAACCCGTACAAAAAAACTAACCCATGCCCTCACATGTACTTTGACAGTAACACGTTTCCGTATGCTCCCGTGTACCGTAAACCTTACCCATTCGCTAACTCTAACCCTAGCCCTAACCCAAACCATAACACCAACCCTACCCATTTCCCTAACCTGTACCCTAATCCTTACCCATACACTAACACTAATCCATGCCCTAACACGTACCCTGACCCTAACACTTTTCTATACCCACTCCTGTACCCTAAATCTTACCATTCGCTAACCCTAACCTATGTCTATACCTAACCCTAACCCCAACCCTACACCTAACCCTAACACGTACCCTAATCCGAATCAGTACACTAACACTAACCTGTGCCCTAACATGAACCCTGACCCTAACTCGTTTCCATAAGCTCACCTGTACCCTAAATGTTACCTATTTGCTAACCCTAACCCCAACCCTACAGCTAAACATAACCCCAACCCTACAACTTTCCCTAACCCATACCCTAATCCGAACCCATACACTAACACTAACCCGTGCCCTAACACGTACCCTGACCCTAACACTTTTCCGTATCCTCTCCAGTACCCTAAAACTTACCGTTCGCTAAACCTAGCCCTTTCCCTAAACATAACGCTAACACCAACCTTACACCATACCCTAACCCATACACTAATCTTACCCTGTACACCAAAATTAAGCAATGCCCTCACATGTACTTGGACACTAACAGGTTTCCGTACCCTCCTGGGTACCATAAACCTTACCTGTTCGCTAACACTATCCCTAGGTCTAAGCCTAACACTATCCAAAACCCTACACATAATCCTAAACCATACCCTAATCCTAATCCGTACAATAACACTAACGTGTGCCCTAACACCAAGCCTGACCCTAACTCGTTTCCATATGCTTACCTGTACCCTGAATATTACCTATTCGCTAAGCCTAACCCTAACCCTAAACCAAACCCTAACCCCAATCCTACACCTTACCCTAATCCGTACTGTAATCCTAACCCGTACCCTAATACTAATCCGTGCCCTGACACATACATGGACCATAACACTTTTCTGTAACCTCACCTGTACCCTAAACCTTACATTTCGCCAACCCTAACGCTAGCCCTAAAGCAAAATCTTACTCCAACCCTACCCCTTACCCTAACACGTACACTAATCTTAACCCGTACACTAACAGTGACCCATTGCCGCAAATGTATTTTGACCCTAAAACATTTCCGTACCCTCCCCTGTAACCTAAACCTTACCCGGTTGCTAACCATAACCCTAGATCTAAATCTAACCCTAACGCCAACCCTACATCTTTCCCTAACCCATACCCTAATCCTAAACCGTACACTAACACTAACCAGTGCCCTGAAACGTACCCTGACCGTAACACTTTTCCATACCCTCACCTGCACGCTAAACCTAATCATTAGGTAACCCTAACTGTAGACTTAAACCTAACCCTAACACCAACCCTACACCCTATTCTAACCCTTACACTATATTTAACCCCTACACTAACACTAACCCATGCCCTCACACGTACTTTGACACTAAAATGTCTCCATACACTCACATGTACCATAAGCTTTAACCGTTCACTAAACCTATCCCTAACCCTAACGCCAACCCTAACCATTACCCTAACCCATACCCTAATCCTAACCATACATTAACACTAACACGTTTCCTAACACATAACCTGACCCAAACACTTTTCCGTACACTCAACTGTACCCTAAAACTTACCCGTTCACTAACCCTAAGCCTAGCCCTAAACCTAACACTAACCCCAACCCCACACCTTACCCTAAACTGTACGCTAATCCTGACACGTACACTAACACTAAGAGGTGTCCTAACACATACCCTGACTCTAAATGTTTTCCGTACCCTCACCTGTACCCTAAACCTTACTGCTTCACTAACTGTAAACCTAGCCCTAAACATAACGCTAACACCAACCCTACACCATACCCTAACCCGTACACTAATCTTGACCCGTACACCAAAATTATGGAATGCCATCACCTGTACTTTGACAATAACACGTTTCTCTACACTCATGTACCACAAAAGTTACCTCTTCGCTAACTCTAACCCTAGCCCTAAACTTAACCCTAACGCCAACCCTACACATTACCCTAACGTGTACCCTAATCCTAACCCATACACTAACACTACACGTGCCCTAACAGGTACCCTGACCGTAACAGTTTTCCGTACACTCACCTGTACCCTAAACCATACCGTTTGCTATCCTTAACCTTAGACCTAAACGTAAACCTAAGCCCATCCCTAAACCTTACCCTAACTCGTACCCAAATCTAACCAGTACACTAACACTAATCCGTGCCTTAACACTTACACTGACCCTAACACTTTTCCATACCCACACCTGAACCATAAACCTTACCATTCACTAACCCTAACCCTAGGTCTAAACCTAAACCTAAACACAACTCCAACCCTACACCTAACCCTAACATGTGCCCTATTCCTAATCCTTAAACTAACACTAACCTGTGCCCTAACACGAACCCTGACACTAACACGTTTCCATACGTTCACCTGTACTCTAATGTTACCTATTCGCTAACCCTAACACTAGCCCGAAACCTAAACCTAACTCCAACCCTATACCTTACCCTAACTCATACCCTAATCATAACCCATACACTAACACTAACTCGTGCCCTAACACCTACCCTAACCCTACACCTACACCTACCCCTAACACTAACGCTAACACTAACCCTAAACTTTACCATTTGTTAACCATAACCCTAGCCCCAAACCTAAACCTAACTACAACACTACTCCTTACCCTAACACGAACACTAATCTTAACCTATACACTAACACTGACCCATTGCCGCACATGTACTTTGACAATAAGACATTTCCGTGTGCTCAGCTGTAACCTAAACCTTACCCGTTCACTAAACTTAACCCTACCCTTAACACTAACCATAACGCCAACCCTACCAATTACCCTAACCCGTACCCTAATCCTAACCTGTAAACCCACACTAACCCCTGCCCTAACACGTACCCTGACCCTAACACTTTTCCGTAACCTCACCTGTACCCTACACCTTACCGTTCGCTAACCCTAACCCTAGCCCTAAACCTAGACCAAACCCCAACTGTACACCTTACCCTAAACTGTATGCTAATCCTAAGCCATACACTAACACTGACACGTGTCCTAACACATACACTAACCCTAACATTTTTCTGTATCATTACCTATACCCTAAACCTGACATTTCGCTAACCCTAGCCCTAGCCATAAAGCTAACCATAAACCCAACCCTAAACCTTACCCAAACCGTACCCTAATCCTAACCAGTATACTAATACTAAGTCATGTCCTGACACGTACCCTGCCCCTAACACCATTCCGTACCGTCACCTGTACCCTAAACCTTACCCATTCGCTAACTCTAACCCTAGCCCTAATCCTAACCCCAACCCTACACCTTACCCTAATCCGTACCCTAATCCCAACCCATACACTAACATTAACTTATGCCCGAATCCGTACCCTGACCCTAACACTTTTCCATATCCTCTCCTGTACCCTAAAGCTTACCGTTCGCTAACCCTAACCCTAGCCCTAAACATAACTCTCACACCAACCTCACAGCATACCCTAACCCATACACTAAACTTAACCCGTACAAAAAAACTAACCCATGCCCTCACAAATACTTTGACAGTAACACGTTTCCGTATGCTCCCGTGTACCGTAGACCTTACCCATTCGCTAACTCTAACCCTAGCCCTAACCCAAACCATAACACCAACCCTACCCATTTCCCTAACCTGTACGCTAATCCTTACCCATACACTAACACTAATCCATGCCCTAACACGTACCCTGACCCTAACACTTTTCCATACCCACTGCTGTACGCTAAATCATACCATTCGCTAACCCTAAACATATTTCTAAACCTAACCCTAACACCAACCCTACACCTAGCCCTAGCACGTACCCTAATCCGAATCCGTACACTAACACTAACCTGTGCCCTAACATGAACCCTGACCCTAACTCGTTTCCATAAGCTCACTTGTACCCTAAATGTTACCTATTCGCTAACCCTAACCCCAACCCTACACCTAAACATAACCCCAACCCTACACCTTTCCCTAACCCATACCCTAATCCTAACCCGTACACTAACACTAACCCGTGCCCTAACACGTACCCTGACCCTAACACTTTTCCGTATCCTCTCCAGTACCCTAAATCTTACCGTTCGCTAAACCTAGCCCTTTACCTAAACATAACGCTAACACCAACCTTACACCATACCCTAACCCATACACTAATCGTACCCCGTACACCAAAATTAAGCAATGCCCTCACCTGTACTTTGACACTAACACGTTTCCGTACCCTCCTGTGTACCGTAAACCTTACCTGTTCGCTAACACTAACCCTAGGTCTAAGCCTAACACTATCCACAACCCTACACAAAATCCTAACCTGTACCCTAATCCTAATCCGTACAATAACACTAACCTGTGCCCTAACACCAAGCCTGACCCTAACTCGTTTTCATATGTTTACCTGTACCATGAATATTACCTATTCGCTAACCCTAACCCTAACCCTAAACCTAACCCTAACCCCAATCCTACACCTTACCCTAATCCGTACTGTAGTCCTAACACGTACGCTAATACTAATCCGTGCCCTGACACATACATGGACCATAACACTTTTCTGTAACCTCACCTGTACCCTAAACCTTTCATTTCGCCAACCCTAACCCTAGCTCTAAAGCTAAATCTAACTCCAACCCTACACCTTACCCTAACACGAACACTAATCTTAACCTATACACTAACACTGACCCATTGCCGCAAATGTATTTTGACCCTAAAACATTTCCGTACCCTCCCCTGTAACCTAAATCTTACCCGGTCGCTAACCATAACCCTAGATCTAAATCTAAACCTAACGCCAACCCTACATCTTACCCTAACCCATACCCTAATCCTAAACCATACACTAACACTAACCAGTGCCCTGAAACGTACCCTGACCGTAACACTTTTCCATACCCTCACCTGCACGCTAAACCTAATCATTAGGTAACCCTAACTGTAGACTTAAACCTAACCCTAACACCAACTCTACACCCTATTCTAACCCGTAACCTATGTTTAACCCCTACACTAACACTAACCCATGCCCTCACACGTACTTTGACACTAAGATGTCTCCATACACTCACATGTACCATAAGCTTTAACCATTCACTAAACCTATCCCTAACCCTAACGCCAACCCTAACCATTACCCTAACCCATACCCTAATCCTAACCATACATTAACACTAACACGTTTCCTAACACGTAACCTGACCCAAAAAATTTTCCGCACACTCAACTGTACCCTAAAACTTACCCGTTCACTAACCCTAAGCCTAGCCCTAAACCTAACACTAACCCCAACCCCACACCTTACCCTAAACTGTACGCTAATCCTGACACGTACACTAACACTAAGAGGTGTCCTAACACATACCATGACTCTAAATGTTTTCCGTACCCTCACCTGTACCCTAAACCTTACTGCTTCACTAACCGTAAACCTAGCCCTAAACATAACGCTAACACCAACCCTACACCATACCCTAACCCGTACACTAATCTTGACCCGTACACCAAAATTATGGAATGCCATCACCTGTACTTTGACAATAACACGTTTCTCTACACTCATGTACCATAAAAGTTACCTCTTCGCTAACTCTAACCCTAGCCCTAAACTTAACCCTAACGCCAACCCTACACATTACCCTAACCCGTACCCTAATTCTAACCCATACACTAACACTACACGTGCCCTAAAAGGTACCCTGAGCGTAACAGTTTTCTGTACACTCACCTGTACCCTAAACCATACCGTTTGCTATCCTTAACCTTAGACCTAAACGTAAACCTAACCCCATCCCTAAACCTTACCCTAACTCGTACCCAAATCTAACCAGTACACTAACACTAATCCGTGCCTTAACACTTACCCTGACCCTAACACTTTTCCATACCCACACCTGAACACTAAACATTACCATTCACTAACCCTAACCCTAGGTCTAAACCTAACCCTAAACCCAACCACAACCCTACACCTAACCCTAACATGTGCCCTAATCCTAATCCTTAAACTAACACTAACCTGTGCCCTAACACGAACCCTGACACTAACACGTTTCCATACGTTCACCTGTACTCTAATGTTACCTATTCGCTAACCCTAACACTAGCCCTAAACCTAAACCTAACCCCAACCCTACACCTTACCCTAACCCATACCCTAATCATAACCCATACACTAACACTAACTCGTGCCCTAACACCTACCCTAATCCTAAACCTACCACTACCCCTAACACTAATGCTAACACTAACCCTAAACTTTACCATTTGTTAACCATAACCCTAGCCCCAAACCTAAACCTAACTACAACCCTACTCCTTACCCTAACACGTACACTAATCTTAACACGTACACTAACACTAACTCAATACCACACACGTACTTTGACAATAAGACATTTCCATATGCTCAGCTGTAACCTAAACCTTACCCGTTCACTAAACTTAACCTTACCCCTAACACTAACCATAACGCCATCCCTACCAATTACCCTAACCCGAACCCTAATCCTAACCTGTAAACCCACACTAACCACTGCCCTACCACGTACCTTGACCCTAACACTTTTCCGTAACCTCACCTGTACCCTACACCTTACCGTTAGCTAACCCTAACCCTAGCCCTAAACCTAGACCAAACCCCAACCGTACACCTTACCCTAACCCCTATGCTAATCCTAAGCCATACACTAAAACTGACACGTGTCCTAACACATACACTAACCGTAACACTTTTCTGTACCATCACCTGTACCATAAACCTGACATTTCGCTAACTCTAACCCTAGCCATAAAGCTAACCCTAACCCCAACCCTAAACCTTACCCAAACCGTACCCTAATCCTAACCAGTATACTAATACTAAGCCATGTCCTGACACGTAAACTGACCCTAACACTTTTCCGTACCCTCACCTGTACCCTACACCTTACCCAGTCGCTAACCCTAACCCTAGCTCTAGCCCTAGCCCTAAATCTAACCACAACCCTAACCCTTACCCTAACCCGAACCCTAATCCCAACCCATACACTAACATTAACCCATGCCCTAACACGTACCCTGACCCTAACACTTTTCCGTATCCTCTCCTGTACCCTAAATCTTACCGTTCGCTAACCCTAACCCTAGCCCTAAACATAACTCTCACACCAATCTCACAGCATACCATAACCTGTTCACTAAACGTAACCCGTACAAAAAAATTAACCCATGCCCTCACATATACTTTGACGGTAACACGTTTCCGTATGCTCCCGTGTACCGTAAAACTCACCAGTTTGCTAACTATAACCCTAGCCCTAACCCTAACCATAACAACAGCCCTACCCATTTCCCTAACCTGTACCCTAATCCTTACCCATACACTAACACTAATCCATGCCCTAACACGTACCCTGACCCTAACACTTTTCTATACCCACTCCTGTACCCTAAATCTTACCATTCGCTAACCCTAACCCTATGTCTAGACCTAACCCTAACCCCAACCCTACACCTAACCCTAACACGTACCCTAATCCGAATCCGTACACTAACAGTAACCTGTGCCCTAACATGAACCCTGACCCTAACTCGTTTCCATAAGCTCACCTGTACCCTAAATGTTACCTATTTGCTAACCCTAACCCCAACCCTACACCTAAACATAACCCCAACCTTACCCATTTCCCTAACCTGTACCCTAATCCTTACCCGTACACTAACACTAATCCATGCCCTAACACGTACCCTGACCCTAACACTTTTCTATACCCACTCCTGTACCCTAAATCTTACCATTCGCTAAGCCTAACCCTATGTCTAAACGTAACCCTAACCCCAACCCTACACCTAACCCTAACACGTACCCTAATCCGAATCAGTACACTAAGAGTAACCTGTGCCCTAACATGAACCCTGACCCTAACTCGTTTCCATAAGCTCACCTGTACCCTAAATGTTACCTATTTGCTAACCCTAACTCCAACCCTACACCGAAACATAACTCCAACCCTACACCTTTCCCTAACCCATACCCTAATCCTAACCCGTACACTAACACTAACCCATACCCTAACACGTACCCTGACCCTAACACTTTTCTATACCCACTCCTGTACCCTAAATCTTACCATTCGCTAACCCTAACCTATGTCTATACCTAACACTAACCCCAACCCTACACCTAACCCTAACACGTACCCTAATCCGAATCAGTACACTAACACTAACCTGTGCCCTAACATGAACCCTGACCCTAACTCGTTTCCATAAGCTCACCTGTACCCTAAATGTTACCTATTTGCTAACCCTAACCCCAACCCTACAGCTAAACATAACCCCAACCCTACAACTTTCCCTAACCCATACCCTAATCCGAACCCATACACTAACACTAACCCGTGCCCTAACACGTACCCTGACCCTAACACTTTTCCGTATCGTCTCCAGTACCCTAAAACTTACCGTTCGCTAAACCTAGCCCTTTCCCTAAACATAACGCTAACACCAACCTTACACCATATCCTAACCCATACACTAATCTTACCCTGTACACCAAAATTAAGCATTGCCCTCACATGTACTTGGACACTAACAGGTTTCCGTACCCTCCTGGGTACCATAAACCTTACCTGTTCGCTAACACTATCCCTAGGTCTAAGCCTAACACTATCCAAAACCCTACACATAATCCTAAACCATACCCTAATCCTAATCCGTACAATAACACTAACGTGTGCCCTAACACCAAGTCTGACCCTAACTCGTTTCCATATGCTTACCTGTACCCTGAATATTACCTATTCGCTAACCCTAACCCTAACCCTAAACCAAACCCTAACCCCAATCCTACACCTTACCCTAATCCGTACTGTAATCCTAACCCGTACCCTAATACTAATCCGTGCCCTGACACATACATGGACCATAACACTTTTCTGTAACCTCACCTGTACCCTAAACCTTACATTTCGCCAACCCTAACGCTAGCCCTAAAGCAAAATCTTACTCCAACCCTACCCCTTACCCTAACACGTACACTAATCTTAACCCGTACACTAACAGTGACCCATTGCCGCAAATGTATTTTGACCCTAAAACATTTCCGTACCCTCCCCTGTAACCTAAACCTTACCCGGTTGCTAACCATAACCCTAGATCTAAATCTAACCCTAACGCCAACCCTACATCATTCCCTAACCCATACCCTAATCCTAAACCGTACACTAACACTAACCAGTGCCCTGAAACGTACCCTGACCGTAACACTTTTCTATACCCACTCCTGTACCCTAAATCTTACCATTCGCTAACCCTAACCCTATGTCTAAACCTAACCCTAACCCCAACCCTACACCTAACCCTAACACGTACCCTAATCCGAATCCGTACACTAACACTAACCTGTGCCCTACCATGAACCCTGACCCTAACTCGTTTCCATAAGCTCACCTGTACCCTAAATGTTACCTATTTGCTAACCCTAACCCCAACCCTACACCTAAACATAACCCCAACCCTACACCTTTCCCTAACCCATACCCTAATCCTAACCCATACATTAACACTAACACGTTTCCTAACACATAACCTGACCCAAACACTTTTCCGTACACTCAACTGTACCCTAAAACTTACCCGTTCACTAACCCTAAGCCTAGCCCTAAACCTAACACTAACCCCAACCACACACCTTACCCTAAACTGTACGCTAATCCTGACACGTACACTAACACTAAGAGGTGTCCTAACACATACCCTGACTCTAAATGTTTTCCGTACCCTCACCTGTACCCTAAACCTTACTGCTTCACTAACTGTAACCCTAGCCCTAAACATAACGCTAACACCAACCCTACACCATACCCAAACCCGTACACTAATCTTGACCCGTACACCAAAATTATGGAATGCCATCACCTGTACTTTGACAATAACACGTTTCTGTACACTCATGTACCACAAAAGTTACCTCTTCGCTAACTCTAACCCTAGCCCTAAACTTAACCCTAACGCCAACCCTACACATTACCCTAACCGGTACCCTAATCCTAACCCATACACTAACACTACACGTTGCCTAACAGGTACCCTGACCGTAACAGTTTTCCGTACACTCACCTGTACCCTAAACCATACCGTTTGCTATCCTTAACCTTAGACCTAAACGTAAACCTAAGCCCATCCCTAAACCTTACCCTAACTCGTACCCAAATCTAACCAGTACACTAACACTAATCCGTGCCTTAACACTTACACTGACCCTAACACTTTTCCATACCCACACCTGAACCATAAACCTTACCATTCACTAACCCTAACCCTAGGTCTAAACCTAAACCTAAACACAACTCCAACCCTACACCTAACCCTAACATGTGCCCTATTCCTAATCCTTAAACTAACACTAACCTGTGCCCTAACACGAACCCTGACACTAACACGTTTCCATACGTTCACCTGTACTCTAATGTTACCTATTCGCTAACCCTAACACTAGCCCGAAACCTAAACCTAACTCCAACCCTATACCTTACCCTAACTCATACCCTAATCATAACCCATACACTAACACTAACTCGTGCCCTAACACCTACCCTAACCCTACACCTACACCTACCCCTAACACTAACGCTAACACTAACCCTAAACTTTACCATTTGTTAACCATAACCCTAGCCCCAAACCTAAACCTAACTACAAAACTACTCCTTACCCTAACACGTACACTAATCTTAACACGTACACTAACACTAACTCAATACCGCACATGTACTTTGACAATAAGACATTTCCGTGTGCTCAGCTGTAACCTAAACCTTACCCGTTCACTAAACTTAACCCTACCCTTAACACTAACCATAACGCCAACCCTACCAATTACCCTAACCCGTACCCTAATCCTAACCTGTAAACCCACACTAACCCCTGCCCTAACACGTACCCTGACCCTAACACTTTTCCGTAACCTCACCTGTACCCTACACCTTACCGTTCGCTAACCCTAACCCTAGCCCTAAACCTAGACCAAACCCCAACTGTACACCTTACCCTAAACTGTATGCTAATCCTAAGCCATACACTAACACTGACACGTGTCCTAACACATACACTAACCCTAACATTTTTCTGTATCATTACCTGTACCCTAAACCTGACATTTCGCTAACCCTAGCCCTAGCCATAAAGCTAACCATAAACCCAACCCTAAACCTTACCCAAACCGTACCCTAATCCTAACCAGTATACTAATACTAAGTCATGTCCTGACACGTACCCTGCCCCTAACACCATTCCGTACCGTCAGCTGTACCCTAAACCTTACCCATTCTCTAACTCTAACCCTAGCCCTAATCCTAACCCCAACCCTACCCCTTACCCTAATCCGTACCCTAATCCCAACCCATACACTAACATTAACTTATGCCCGAAACCGTACCCTGACCCTAACACTTTTCCATATCCTCTCCTGTACCCTAAAGCTTACCGTTCGCTAACCCTAACCCTAGCCCTAAACATAACTCTCACACCAACCTCACAGCATACCCTAACCCGTACACTAAACTTAACCCGTACAAAAAAACTAACCCATGCCCTCACATGTACTTTGACAGTAACACGTTTCCGTATGCTCCCGTGTACCGTAGACCTTACCCATTCGCTAACTCTAACCCTAGCCCTAACCCAAACCATAACACCAACCCTACCCATTTCCCTAACCTGTACCCTAATCCTTACCCATACACTAACACTAATCCATGCCCTAACACGTACCCTGACCCTAACACTTTTCCATACCCACTGCTGTACGCTAAATCATACCATTCGCTAACCCTAAACATATTTCTAAACCTAACCCTAACCCCAACCCTACACCTAGCCCTAGCACGTACCCTAATCCGAATCCGTACACTAACACTAACCTGTGCCCTAACATGAACCCTGACCCTAACTCGTTTCCATAAGCTCACTTGTACCCTAAATGTTACCTATTCGCTAACCCTAACCCCAACCCTACACCTAAACATAACCCCAACCCTACACCTTTCCCTAACCCATACCCTAATCCTAACCCGTACAGTAACACTAACCCGTGCCCTAACACGTACCCTGACCCTAACACTTTTCCGTATCCTCTCCAGTACCCTAAATCTTACCGTTCGCTAAACCTAGCCCTTTACCTAAACATAACGCTAACACCAACCTTACACCATACCCTAACCCATACACTAATCGTACCCCGTACACCAAAATTAAGCAATGCCCTCACCTGTACTTTGACACTAACACGTTTCCGTACCCTCCTGTGTACCGTAAACCTTACCTGTTCGCTAACACTAACCCTAGGTCTAAGCCTAACACTATCCACAACCCTACACAAAATCCTAACCTGTACCCTAATCCTAATCCGTACAATAACACTAACCTGTGCCCTAACACCAAGCCTGACCCTAACTCGTTTTCATATGTTTACCTGTACCATGAATATTACCTATTCGCTAACCCTAACCCTAACCCTAAACCTAACCCTAACCCCAATCCTACACCTTACCCTAATCCGTACTGTAGTCCTAACACGTACGCTAATACTAATCCGTGCCCTGACACATACATGGACCATAACACTTTTCTGTAACCTCACCTGTACCCTAAACCTTTCATTTCGCCAACCCTAACCCTAGCTCTAAAGCTAAATCTAACTCCAACCCTACACCTTACCCTAACACGAACACTAATCTTAACCTATACACTAACACTGACCCATTGCCGCAAATGTATTTTGACCCTAAAACATTTCCGTACCCTCCCCTGTAACCTAAACCTTACCCGGTCGCTAACCATAACCCTAGATCTAAATCTAACCCTAACGCCAACCCTACATCTTACCCTAACCCATACCCTAATCCTAAACCATACACTAACACTAACCAGTGCCCTGAAACGTACCCTGACCATAACACTTTTCCATACCCTCACCTGCACGCTAAACCTAATCATTAGGTAACCCTAACTGTAGACTTAAACCTAACCCTAACACCAACCCTACACCCTATTCTAACCCGTAACCTATGTTTAACCCCTACACTAACACTAACCCATGCCCTCACACGTACTTTGACACTAAGATGTCTCCATACACTCACATGTACCATAAGCTTTAACCGTTCACTAAACCTATCCCTAACCCTAACGCCAACCCTAACCATTACCCTAACCCATACCCTAATCCTAACCATACATTAACACTAACACATTTCCTAACACGTAACCTGACCCAAAAAATTTTCCGCACACTCAACTGTATCCTAAAACTTACCCGTTCACTAACCCTAAGCCTAGCCCTAAACCTAACACTAACCCCAACCCCACACCTTATCCTAAACTGTACGCTAATCCTGACACGTACACTAACACTAAGAGGTGTCCTAACACATACCATGACTCTAAATGTTTTCCGTACCCTCACCTGTACCCTAAACCTTACTGCTTCACTAACCGTAAACCTAGCCCTAAACATAACGCTAACACCAACCCTACACCATACCCTAACCCATACACTAATCTTGACCCGTACACCAAAATTATGGAATGCCATCACCTGTACTTTGACAATAACACGTTTCTCTACACTCATGTACCATAAAAGTTACCTCTTCGCTAACTCTAACCCTAGCCCTAAACTTAACCCTAACGCCAACCCTACACATTACCCTAACCCGTACCCTAATTCTAACCCATACACTAACACTACACGTGCCCTAACAGGTACCCTGAGCGTAACAGTTTTCTGTACACTCACCTGTACCCTAAACCATACCGTTTGCTATCCTTAACCTTAGACCTAAACGTAAACCTAACCCCATCCCTAAACCTTACCCTAACTCGTACTCAAATCTAACCAGTACACTAACACTAATCCGTGCCTTAACACTTACCCTGACCCTAACACTTTTCCATACCCACACCTGAACACTAAACATTACCATTCACTAACCCTAACCCTAGGCCTAAACCTAACCCTAAACCCAACCCCAACCCTACACCTAACCCTAACATGTGCCCTAATCCTAATCCTTAAACTAACACTAACCTGTGCCCTAACACGAACCCTGACACTAACACGTTTCCATACGTTCACCTGTACTCTAATGTTACCTATTCGCTAACCCTAACACTAGCCCTAAACCTAAACCTAACCCCAACCCTACACCTTACCCTAACCCATACCCTAATCATAACCCATACACTAACACTAACTCGTGCCCTAACACCTACCCTAATCCTAAACCTACCACTACCCCTAACACTAACGCTAACACTAACCCTAAACTTTACCATTTGTTAACCATAACCCTAGCCCCAAACCTAAACCTAACTACAACCCTACTCCTTACCCTAACACGTACACTAATCTTAACACGTACACTAACACTAACTCAATACCACACACGTACTTTGACAATAAGACATTTCCATATGCTCAGCTGTAACCTAAACCTTACCCGTTCACTAAACTTAACCTTACCCCTAACACTAACCATAACGCCAACCCTACCAATTACCCTAACCCGAACCCTAATCCTAACCTGTAAACCCACACTAACCCCTGCCCTACCACGTACCCTGACCCTAACACTTTTCCGTAACCTCACCTGTACCCTACACCTTACCGTTAGCTAACCCTAACCCTAGCCCTAAACCTAGACCAAACCCCAACCGTACACCTTACCCTAACCCCTATGCTAATCCTAAGCCATACACTAAAACTGACACGTGTCCTAACACATACACTAACCGTAACACTTTTCTGTACCATCACCTGTACCATAAACCTGACATTTCGCTAACTCTAACCCTAGCCATAAAGCTAACCCTAACCCCAACCCTAAACCTTACCCAAACCGTACCCTAATCCTAACCAGTATACTAATACTAAGCCATGTCCTGACATGTACACTGACCCTAACACTTTTCCGTACCCTCACCTGTACCCTACACCTTACCCAGTCGCTAACCCTAACCCTAGCTCTAGCCCTAGCCCTAAATCTAACCACAACCCTAACCCTTACCCTAACCCGAACCCTAATCCCAACCCATACACTAACATTAACCCATGCCCTAACACGTACCCTGACCCTAACACTTTTCCGTATCCTCTCCTGTACCCTAAATCTTACCGTTCGCTAACCCTAACCCTAGCCCTAAACATAACTCTCACACCAATCTCACAGCATACCATAACCTGCTCACTAAACTTAACCCGTACAAAAAAATTAACCCATACCCTCACATATACTTTGACGGTAACACGTTTCCGTATGCTCCCGTGTACCGTAAAACTCACCCGTTTGCTAACTCTAACCCTAGCCCTAACCCTAACCATAACAACAGCCCTACCAATTTCCCTAACCTGTACCATAATCCTTACCCATACACTAACACTAATCCATGCCCTAACACGTACCCTGACCCTAACACTTTTCTATACCCACTCCTGTACCCTAAATCTTACCATTCGCTAACCCTAACCCTATGTCTAGACCTAACCCTAACCCCAACCCTACACCTAACCCTAACACGTACCCTAATCCGAATCCGTACACTAAGAGTAACCTGTGCCCTAACATGAACCCTGACCCTAACTCGTTTCCATAAGCTCACCTGTACCCTAAATGTTACCTATTTGCTAACCCTAACCCCAACCCTACACCTAAACATAACCCCAACCTTACCCATTTCCCTAACCTGTACCCTAATCCTTACCCGTACACTAACACTAATCCATGCCCTAACACGTACCCTGACCCTAACACTTTTCTATACCCACTCCTGTACCCTAAATCTTACCGTTCGCTAACCCTAACCCTAGCCCTAAACATAACTCTCACACCAACCTCACAGCATACCCTAACCCATACACTAAACTTAACCCGTACAAAAAAACTAACCCATGCCCTCACATGTACTTTGACAGTAACACGTTTCCGTATGCTCCCGTGTACCTTAAACCTTACCCATTCGCTAACTCTAACCCTAGCCCTAACCCAAACCATAACACCAACCCTACCCATTTCCCTAACCTGTACCCTAATCCTTACCCATACACTAACACTAATCCATGCCCTAACACGTACCCTGACCCTAACACTTTTCTATACCCACTCCTGTACCCTAAATCTTACCATTCGCTAACCCTAACCTATGTCTATACCTAACACTAACCCCAACCCTACACCTAACCCTAACACGTACACTAATCCGAATCAGTACACTAACACTAACCTGTGCCCTAACATGAACCCTGACCCTAACTCGTTTCCATAAGCTCACCTGTACCCTAAATGTTACCTATTTGCTAACCCTAACCCCAACCCTACAGCTAAACATAACCCCAACCCTACAACTTTCCCTAACCCATACCCTAATCCGAACCCATACACTAACACTAACCCGTGCCCTAACACGTACCCTGACCCTAACACTTTTCCGTATCCTCTCCAGTACCCTAAAACTTACCGTTCGCTAAACCTAGCCCTTTCCCTAAACATAACGCTAACACCAACCTTACACCATACCCTAACCCATACACTAATCTTACCCTGTACACCAAAATTAAGCAATGCCCTCACATGTACTTGGACACTAACAGGTTTCCGTACCCTCCTGGGTACCAGAAACCTTACCTGTTCGCTAACACTATCCCTAGGTCTAAGCCTAACACTATCCAAAACCCTACACATAATCCTAAACCATACCCTAATCCTAATCCGTACAATAACACTAACGTGTGCCCTAACACCAAGCCTGACCCTAACTCGTTTCCATATGCTTACCTGTACCCTGAATATTACCTATTCGCTAACCCTAACCCTAACCCTAAACCAAACCCTAACCCCAATCCTACACCTTACCCTAATCCGTACTGTAATCCTAACCCGTACCCTAATACTAATCCGTGCCCTGACACATACATGGACCATAACACTTTTCTGTAACCTCACCTGTACCCTAAACCTTACATTTCGCCAACCCTAACGCTAGCCCTAAAGCAAAATCTTACTCCAACCCTACCCCTTACCCTAACACGTACACTAATCTTAACCCGTACACTAACAGTGACCCATTGCCGCAAATGTATTTTGACCCTAAAACATTTCCGTACCCTCCCCTGTAACCTAAACCTTACCCGGTTGCTAACCATAACCCTAGATCTAAATCTAACCCTAACGCCAACCCTACATCTTTCCCTAACCCATACCCTAATCCTAAACCGTACACTAACACTAACCAGTGCCCTGAAACGTACCCTGACCGTAACACTTTTCCATACCCTCACCTGCACGCTAAACCTAATCATTAGGTAACCCTAACTGTAGACTTAAACCTAACCCTAACACCAACCCTACACCCTATTCTAACCCGTAACCTATATTTAACCCCTAAACTAACACTAACCCATGCCCTCACACGTACTTTGACACTAAAATGTCTCCATACACTCACATGTACCATAAGCTTTAACCGTTCACTAAACCTATCCCTAACCCTAACGCCAACCCTAACCATTACCCTAACCCATACCCTAATCCTAACCATACATTAACACTAACACGTTTCCTAACACATAACCTGACCCAAACACTTTTCCGTACACTCAACTGTACCCTAAAACTTACCCGTTCACTAACCCTAAGCCTAGCCCTAAACCTAACACTAACCCCAACCACACACCTTACCCTAAACTGTACGCTAATCCTGACACGTACACTAACACTAAGAGGTGTCCTAACACATACCCTGACTCTAAATGTTTTCCGTACCCTCACCTGTACCCTAAACCTTACTGCTTCACTAACTGTAACCCTAGCCCTAAACATAACGCTAACACCAACCCTACACCATACCCAAACCCGTACACTAATCTTGACCCGTACACCAAAATTATGGAATGCCATCACCTGTACTTTGACAATAACACGTTTCTGTACACTCATGTACCACAAAAGTTACCTCTTCGCTAACTCTAACCCTAGCCCTAAACTTAACCCTAACGCCAACCCTACACATTACCCTAACCGGTACCCTAATCCTAACCCATACACTAACACTACACGTTGCCTAACAGGTACCCTGACCGTAACAGTTTTCCGTACACTCACCTGTACCCTAAACCATACCGTTTGCTATCCTTAACCTTAGACCTAAACGTAAACCTAAGCCCATCCCTAAACCTTACCCTAACTCGTACCCAAATCTAACCAGTACACTAACACTAATCCGTGCCTTAACACTTACACTGACCCTAACACTTTTCCATACCCACACCTGAACCATAAACCTTACCATTCACTAACCCTAACCCTAGGTCTAAACCTAAACCTAAACACAACTCCAACCCTACACCTAACCCTAACATGTGCCCTATTCCTAATCCTTAAACTAACACTAACCTGTGCCCTAACACGAACCCTGACACTAACACGTTTCCATACGTTCACCTGTACTCTAATGTTACCTATTCGCTAACCCTAACACTAGCCCGAAACCTAAACCTAACTCCAACCCTATACCTTACCCTAACTCATACCCTAATCATAACCCATACACTAACACTAACTCGTGCCCTAACACCTACCCTAACCCTACACCTACACCTACCCCTAACACTAACGCTAACACTAACCCTAAACTTTACCATTTGTTAACCATAACCCTAGCCCCAAACCTAAACCTAACTACAAAACTACTCCTTACCCTAACACGTACACTAATCTTAACACGTACACTAACACTAACTCAATACCGCACATGTACTTTGACAATAAGACATTTCCGTGTGCTCAGCTGTAACCTAAACCTTACCCGTTCACTAAACTTAACCCTACCCTTAACACTAACCATAACGCCAACCCTACCAATTACCCTAACCCGTACCCTAATCCTAACCTGTAAACCCACACTAACCCCTGCCCTAACACGTACCCTGACCCTAACACTTTTCCGTAACCTCACCTGTACCCTACACCTTACCGTTCGCTAACCCTAACCCTAGCCCTAAACCTAGACCAAACCCCAACTGTACACCTTACCCTAAACTGTATGCTAATCCTAAGCCATACACTAACACTGACACGTGTCCTAACACATACACTAACCCTAACATTTTTCTGTATCATTACCTGTACCCTAAACCTGACATTTCGCTAACCCTAGCCCTAGCCATAAAGCTAACCATAAACCCAACCCTAAACCTTACCCAAACCGTACCCTAATCCTAACCAGTATACTAATACTAAGTCATGTCCTGACACGTACCCTGCCCCTAACACCATTCCGTACCGTCAGCTGTACCCTAAACCTTACCCATTCTCTAACTCTAACCCTAGCCCTAATCCTAACCCCAACCCTACCCCTTACCCTAATCCGTACCCTAATCCCAACCCATACACTAACATTAACTTATGCCCGAAACCGTACCCTGACCCTAACACTTTTCCATATCCTCTCCTGTACCCTAAAGCTTACCGTTCGCTAACCCTAACCCTAGCCCTAAACATAACTCTCACACCAACCTCACAGCATACCCTAACCCGTACACTAAACTTAACCCGTACAAAAAAACTAACCCATGCCCTCACATGTACTTTGACAGTAACACGTTTCCGTATGCTCCCGTGTACCGTAGACCTTACCCATTCGCTAACTCTAACCCTAGCCCTAACCCAAACCATAACACCAACCCTACCCATTTCCCTAACCTGTACCCTAATCCTTACCCATACACTAACACTAATCCATGCCCTAACACGTACCCTGACCCTAACACTTTTCCATACCCACTGCTGTACGCTAAATCATACCATTCGCTAACCCTAAACATATTTCTAAACCTAACCCTAACCCCAACCCTACACCTAGCCCTAGCACGTACCCTAATCCGAATCCGTACACTAACACTAACCTGTGCCCTAACATGAACCCTGACCCTAACTCGTTTCCATAAGCTCACTTGTACCCTAAATGTTACCTATTCGCTAACCCTAACCCCAACCCTACACCTAAACATAACCCCAACCCTACACCTTTCCCTAACCCATACCCTAATCCTAACCCGTACAGTAACACTAACCCGTGCCCTAACACGTACCCTGACCCTAACACTTTTCCGTATCCTCTCCAGTACCCTAAATCTTACCGTTCGCTAAACCTAGCCCTTTACCTAAACATAACGCTAACACCAACCTTACACCATACCCTAACCCATACACTAATCGTACCCCGTACACCAAAATTAAGCAATGCCCTCACCTGTACTTTGACACTAACACGTTTCCGTACCCTCCTGTGTACCGTAAACCTTACCTGTTCGCTAACACTAACCCTAGGTCTAAGCCTAACACTATCCACAACCCTACACAAAATCCTAACCTGTACCCTAATCCTAATCCGTACAATAACACTAACCTGTGCCCTAACACCAAGCCTGACCCTAACTCGTTTTCATATGTTTACCTGTACCATGAATATTACCTATTCGCTAACCCTAACCCTAACCCTAAACCTAACCCTAACCCCAATCCTACACCTTACCCTAATCCGTACTGTAGTCCTAACACGTACGCTAATACTAATCCGTGCCCTGACACATACATGGACCATAACACTTTTCTGTAACCTCACCTGTACCCTAAACCTTTCATTTCGCCAACCCTAACCCTAGCTCTAAAGCTAAATCTAACTCCAACCCTACACCTTACCCTAACACGAACACTAATCTTAACCTATACACTAACACTGACCCATTGCCGCAAATGTATTTTGACCCTAAAACATTTCCGTACCCTCCCCTGTAACCTAAACCTTACCCGGTCGCTAACCATAACCCTAGATCTAAATCTAACCCTAACGCCAACCCTACATCTTACCCTAACCCATACCCTAATCCTAAACCATACACTAACACTAACCAGTGCCCTGAAACGTACCCTGACCATAACACTTTTCCATACCCTCACCTGCACGCTAAACCTAATCATTAGGTAACCCTAACTGTAGACTTAAACCTAACCCTAACACCAACCCTACACCCTATTCTAACCCGTAACCTATGTTTAACCCCTACACTAACACTAACCCATGCCCTCACACGTACTTTGACACTAAGATGTCTCCATACACTCACATGTACCATAAGCTTTAACCGTTCACTAAACCTATCCCTAACCCTAACGCCAACCCTAACCATTACCCTAACCCATACCCTAATCCTAACCATACATTAACACTAACACATTTCCTAACACGTAACCTGACCCAAAAAATTTTCCGCACACTCAACTGTATCCTAAAACTTACCCGTTCACTAACCCTAAGCCTAGCCCTAAACCTAACACTAACCCCAACCCCACACCTTATCCTAAACTGTACGCTAATCCTGACACGTACACTAACACTAAGAGGTGTCCTAACACATACCATGACTCTAAATGTTTTCCGTACCCTCACCTGTACCCTAAACCTTACTGCTTCACTAACCGTAAACCTAGCCCTAAACATAACGCTAACACCAACCCTACACCATACCCTAACCCATACACTAATCTTGACCCGTACACCAAAATTATGGAATGCCATCACCTGTACTTTGACAATAACACGTTTCTCTACACTCATGTACCATAAAAGTTACCTCTTCGCTAACTCTAACCCTAGCCCTAAACTTAACCCTAACGCCAACCCTACACATTACCCTAACCCGTACCCTAATTCTAACCCATACACTAACACTACACGTGCCCTAACAGGTACCCTGAGCGTAACAGTTTTCTGTACACTCACCTGTACCCTAAACCATACCGTTTGCTATCCTTAACCTTAGACCTAAACGTAAACCTAACCCCATCCCTAAACCTTACCCTAACTCGTACTCAAATCTAACCAGTACACTAACACTAATCCGTGCCTTAACACTTACCCTGACCCTAACACTTTTCCATACCCACACCTGAACACTAAACATTACCATTCACTAACCCTAACCCTAGGCCTAAACCTAACCCTAAACCCAACCCCAACCCTACACCTAACCCTAACATGTGCCCTAATCCTAATCCTTAAACTAACACTAACCTGTGCCCTAACACGAACCCTGACACTAACACGTTTCCATACGTTCACCTGTACTCTAATGTTACCTATTCGCTAACCCTAACACTAGCCCTAAACCTAAACCTAACCCCAACCCTACACCTTACCCTAACCCATACCCTAATCATAACCCATACACTAACACTAACTCGTGCCCTAACACCTACCCTAATCCTAAACCTACCACTACCCCTAACACTAACGCTAACACTAACCCTAAACTTTACCATTTGTTAACCATAACCCTAGCCCCAAACCTAAACCTAACTACAACCCTACTCCTTACCCTAACACGTACACTAATCTTAACACGTACACTAACACTAACTCAATACCACACACGTACTTTGACAATAAGACATTTCCATATGCTCAGCTGTAACCTAAACCTTACCCGTTCACTAAACTTAACCTTACCCCTAACACTAACCATAACGCCAACCCTACCAATTACCCTAACCCGAACCCTAATCCTAACCTGTAAACCCACACTAACCCCTGCCCTACCACGTACCCTGACCCTAACACTTTTCCGTAACCTCACCTGTACCCTACACCTTACCGTTAGCTAACCCTAACCCTAGCCCTAAACCTAGACCAAACCCCAACCGTACACCTTACCCTAACCCCTATGCTAATCCTAAGCCATACACTAAAACTGACACGTGTCCTAACACATACACTAACCGTAACACTTTTCTGTACCATCACCTGTACCATAAACCTGACATTTCGCTAACTCTAACCCTAGCCATAAAGCTAACCCTAACCCCAACCCTAAACCTTACCCAAACCGTACCCTAATCCTAACCAGTATACTAATACTAAGCCATGTCCTGACATGTACACTGACCCTAACACTTTTCCGTACCCTCACCTGTACCCTACACCTTACCCAGTCGCTAACCCTAACCCTAGCTCTAGCCCTAGCCCTAAATCTAACCACAACCCTAACCCTTACCCTAACCCGAACCCTAATCCCAACCCATACACTAACATTAACCCATGCCCTAACACGTACCCTGACCCTAACACTTTTCCGTATCCTCTCCTGTACCCTAAATCTTACCGTTCGCTAACCCTAACCCTAGCCCTAAACATAACTCTCACACCAATCTCACAGCATACCATAACCTGCTCACTAAACTTAACCCGTACAAAAAAATTAACCCATACCCTCACATATACTTTGACGGTAACACGTTTCCGTATGCTCCCGTGTACCGTAAAACTCACCCGTTTGCTAACTCTAACCCTAGCCCTAACCCTAACCATAACAACAGCCCTACCAATTTCCCTAACCTGTACCATAATCCTTACCCATACACTAACACTAATCCATGCCCTAACACGTACCCTGACCCTAACACTTTTCTATACCCACTCCTGTACCCTAAATCTTACCATTCGCTAACCCTAACCCTATGTCTAGACCTAACCCTAACCCCAACCCTACACCTAACCCTAACACGTACCCTAATCCGAATCCGTACACTAAGAGTAACCTGTGCCCTAACATGAACCCTGACCCTAACTCGTTTCCATAAGCTCACCTGTACCCTAAATGTTACCTATTTGCTAACCCTAACCCCAACCCTACACCTAAACATAACCCCAACCTTACCCATTTCCCTAACCTGTACCCTAATCCTTACCCGTACACTAACACTAATCCATGCCCTAACACGTACCCTGACCCTAACACTTTTCTATACCCACTCCTGTACCCTAAATCTTACCGTTCGCTAACCCTAACCCTAGCCCTAAACATAACTCTCACACCAACCTCACAGCATACCCTAACCCATACACTAAACTTAACCCGTACAAAAAAACTAACCCATGCCCTCACATGTACTTTGACAGTAACACGTTTCCGTATGCTCCCGTGTACCTTAAACCTTACCCATTCGCTAACTCTAACCCTAGCCCTAACCCAAACCATAACACCAACCCTACCCATTTCCCTAACCTGTACCCTAATCCTTACCCATACACTAACACTAATCCATGCCCTAACACGTACCCTGACCCTAACACTTTTCTATACCCACTCCTGTACCCTAAATCTTACCATTCGCTAACCCTAACCTATGTCTATACCTAACACTAACCCCAACCCTACACCTAACCCTAACACGTACACTAATCCGAATCAGTACACTAACACTAACCTGTGCCCTAACATGAACCCTGACCCTAACTCGTTTCCATAAGCTCACCTGTACCCTAAATGTTACCTATTTGCTAACCCTAACCCCAACCCTACAGCTAAACATAACCCCAACCCTACAACTTTCCCTAACCCATACCCTAATCCGAACCCATACACTAACACTAACCCGTGCCCTAACACGTACCCTGACCCTAACACTTTTCCGTATCCTCTCCAGTACCCTAAAACTTACCGTTCGCTAAACCTAGCCCTTTCCCTAAACATAACGCTAACACCAACCTTACACCATACCCTAACCCATACACTAATCTTACCCTGTACACCAAAATTAAGCAATGCCCTCACATGTACTTGGACACTAACAGGTTTCCGTACCCTCCTGGGTACCAGAAACCTTACCTGTTCGCTAACACTATCCCTAGGTCTAAGCCTAACACTATCCAAAACCCTACACATAATCCTAAACCATACCCTAATCCTAATCCGTACAATAACACTAACGTGTGCCCTAACACCAAGCCTGACCCTAACTCGTTTCCATATGCTTACCTGTACCCTGAATATTACCTATTCGCTAACCCTAACCCTAACCCTAAACCAAACCCTAACCCCAATCCTACACCTTACCCTAATCCGTACTGTAATCCTAACCCGTACCCTAATACTAATCCGTGCCCTGACACATACATGGACCATAACACTTTTCTGTAACCTCACCTGTACCCTAAACCTTACATTTCGCCAACCCTAACGCTAGCCCTAAAGCAAAATCTTACTCCAACCCTACCCCTTACCCTAACACGTACACTAATCTTAACCCGTACACTAACAGTGACCCATTGCCGCAAATGTATTTTGACCCTAAAACATTTCCGTACCCTCCCCTGTAACCTAAACCTTACCCGGTTGCTAACCATAACCCTAGATCTAAATCTAACCCTAACGCCAACCCTACATCTTTCCCTAACCCATACCCTAATCCTAAACCGTACACTAACACTAACCAGTGCCCTGAAACGTACCCTGACCGTAACACTTTTCCATACCCTCACCTGCACGCTAAACCTAATCATTAGGTAACCCTAACTGTAGACTTAAACCTAACCCTAACACCAACCCTACACCCTATTCTAACCCGTAACCTATATTTAACCCCTAAACTAACACTAACCCATGCCCTCACACGTACTTTGACACTAAAATGTCTCCATACACTCACATGTACCATAAGCTTTAACCGTTCACTAAACCTATCCCTAACCCTAACGCCAACCCTAACCATTACCCTAACCCATACCCTAATCCTAACCATACATTAACACTAACACGTTTCCTAACACATAACCTGACCCAAACACTTTTCCGTACACTCAACTGTACCCTAAAACTTACCCGTTCACTAACCCTAAGCCTAGCCCTAAACCTAACACTAACCCCAACCACACACCTTACCCTAAACTGTACGCTAATCCTGACACGTACACTAACACTAAGAGGTGTCCTAACACATACCCTGACTCTAAATGTTTTCCGTACCCTCACCTGTACGCTAAACCTTACTGCTTCACTAACTGTAAACCTAGCCCTAAACATAACGCTAACACCAACCCTACACCATACCCTAACCCGTACACTAATCTTGACCCGTACACCAAAATTATGGAATGCCATCACCTGTACTTTGACAATAACACGTTTCTCTACACTCATGTACCACAAAAGTTACCTCTTCGCTAACTCTAACCCTAGCCCTAAACTTAACCCTAACGCCAACCCTACACATTACCCTAACCCGTACCCTAATCCTAACCCATACACTAACACTACACGTGCCCTAACAGGTACCCTGACCGTAACAGTTTTCCGTACACTCACCTGTACCCTAAACCATACCGTTTGCTATCCTTAACCTTAGACCTAAACGTAAACCTAAGCCCATCCCTAAACCTTACCCTAACTTGTACCCAAATCTAACCAGTACACTAACACTAATCCGTGCCTTAACACTTACACTGACCCTAACACTTTTCCATACCCACACCTGAACCATAAACCTTACCATTCACTAACCCTAACCCTAGGTCTAAACCTAAACCTAAACACAACTCCAACCCTACACCTAACCCTAACATGTGCCCTATTCCTAATCCTTAAACTAACACTAACCTGTGCCCTAACACGAACCCTGACACTAACACGTTTCCATACGTTCACCTGTACTCTAATGTTACCTATTCACTAACCCTAACACTAGCCCTAAACCTAAACCTAACTCCAACCCTATACCTTACCCTAACTCATACCCTAATCATAACCCATACACTAACACTAACTCGTGCCCTAACACCTACCCTAACCCTACACCTACACCTACCCCTAACACTAACGCTAACACTAACCCTAAACTTTACCATTTGTTAACCATAACCCTAGCCCCAAACCTAAACCTAACTACAACACTACTCCTTACCCTAACACGTACACTAATCTTAACACGTACACTAACACTAACTCAATACCGCACATGTACTTTGACAATAAGACATTTCCGTGTGCTCATCTGTAACCTAAACCTTACCCGTTCACTAAACTTAACCCTACCCTTAACACTAACCATAACGCCAACCCTACCAATTACCCTAACCCGTACCCTAATCCTAACCTGTAAACCCACACTAACCCCTGCCCTAACACGTACCCTGACCCTAACACTTTTCCGTAACCTCACCTGTACCCTACACCTTACCGTTCGCTAACCCTAACCCTAGCCCTAAACCTAGACCAAACCACAACTGTACACCTTACCCTAAACTGTATGCTAATCCTAAGCCATACACTAACACTGACACGTGTCCTAACACATACACTAACCCTAACATTTTTCTGTATCATTACCTGTACCCTAAACCTGACATTTCGCTAACCCTAGCCCTAGCCATAAAGCTAACCATAAACCCAACCCTAAACCTTACCCAAACCGTACCCTAATCCTAACCAGTATACTAATACTAAGTCATGTCCTGACACGTACCCTGACCCTAACACCATTCCGTACCGTCACCTGTACCCTAAACCTTACCCATTCGCTAACTCTAACCCTAGCCCTAATCCTAACCCCAACCCTACCCCTTACCCTAATCCGTACCCTAATCCCAACCCATACACTAACATTAACTTATGCCCGAAACCGTACCCTGACCCTAACACTTTTCCATATCCTCTCCTGTACCCTAAATCTTACTGTTCGCTAACCCTAACCCTAGCCCTAAACATAACTCTCACACCAACCTCACAGCATACCCTAACCCATACACTAAACTTAACCCGTACAAAAAAACTAACCCATGCCCTCACATGTACTTTGACAGTAACACGTTTCCGTATGCTCCCGTGTACCGTAAACCTTACCCATTCGCTAACTCTAACCCTAGCCCTAACCCAAACCATAACACCAACCCTACCCATTTCCCTAACCTTTACCCTAATCCTTACCCATACACTAACACTAATCCATGCCCTAACACGTACCCTGACCCTAACACTTTTCCATACCCACTGCTGTACGCTAAATCATACCATTCGCTAACCCTAAACATATTTCTAAACCTAAACCTAACCCCAACCCTACACCTAGCCCTAGCACGTACCCTAATCCGAATCCGTACACTAACACTAACCTGTGCCCTAACATGAACCCTGACCCTAACTCGTTTCCATAAGCTCACTTGTACCCTAAATGTTACCTATTCGCTAACCCTAACCCCAACCCTACACCTAAACATAACCCCAACCCTACACCTTTCCCTAACCCATACCCTAATCCTAACCCGTACACTAACACTAACCCGTGCCCTAACACGTACCCTGACCCTAACACTTTTCCGTATCCTCTCCAGTACCCTAAATCTTACCGTTCGCTAAACCTAGCCCTTTACCTAAACATAACGCTAACACCAACCTTACACCATACCCTAACCCATACACTAATCGTACCCCGTACACCAAAATTAAGCAATGCCCTCACCTGTACTTTGACACTAACACGTTTCCGTACCCTCCTGTGTACCGTAAACCTTACCTGTTCGCTAACACTAACCCTAGGTCTAAGCCTAACACTATCCACAACCCTACACAAAATCCTAACCTGTACCCTAATCCTAATCCGTACAATAACACTAACCTGTGCCCTAACACCAAGCCTGACCCTAACTCGTTTTCATATGTTTACCTGTACCATGAATATTACCTATTCGCTAACCCTAACCCTAAACCTAAACCTAACCCTAACCCCAATCCTACACCTTACCCTAATCCGTACTGTAGTCCTAACCCGTACCCTAATACTAATCCGTGCCCTGACACATACATGGACCATAACACTTTTCTGTAACCTCACCTGTACCCTAAACCTTTCATTTCGCCAACCCTAACCCTAGCTCTAAAGCTAAATCTAACTCCAACCCTACACCTTACCCTAACACGAACACTAATCTTAACCTATACACTAACACTGACCCATTGCCGCAAATGTATTTTGACCCTAAAACATTTCCGTACCCTCCCCTGTAACCTAAACTTTACCCGGTCGCTAACCATAACCCTAGATCTAAATCTAACCCTAACACCAACCCTACATCTTACCCTAACCCATACCTTAATCCTAAACCATACACTAACACTAACCAGTGCCCTGAAACGTACCCTGACCATAACACTTTTCCATACCCTCACCTGCACGCTAAACCTAATCATTCGGTAACCCTAACTGTAGACTTAAACCTAACCCTAACACCAACCCTACACCCTATTCTAACCCTTACCCTATATTTAACCCCTACACTAACACTAACCCATGCCCTCACACGTACTTTGACACTAAGATGTCTCCATACACTCACATGTACCATAAGCTTTAACCGTTCACTAAACCTATCCCTAACCCTAATGACAACCCTAACCATTACCCTAACCCATACCCTAATCCTAACCATACATTAACACTAACACGTTTCCTAACACATAACCTGACCCAAACACTTTTCCGTACACTCAACTGTACCCTAAAACTTACCCGTTCAGTAACCATAAGCCTAGCCCTAAACCTAACACTAACCCCAACCCCACACCTTACCCTAAACTGTACGCTAATCCTGACACGTACACTAACACTAAGAGGTGTCCTAACACATACCATGACTCTAAATGTTTTCCATACCCTCACCTGTACCCTAAACCTTACTGCTTCACTAACCGTAAACCTAGCCCTAAACATAACGCTAACACCAACCCTACACCATACCCTAACCCGTACACTAATCTTGACCCGTACACCAAAATTATGGAATGCCATCACCTGTACTTTGACAATAACACGTTTCTCTACACTCATGTACCATAAAAGTTACCTCTTCGCTAACTCTAACCCTAGCCCTAAACTTAACCCTAACGCCAACCCTACACATTACCCTAACCCGTACCCTAATCCTAACCCATACACTAACACTACACGTGCCCTAACAGGTACCCTGACCGTAACAGTTTTCTGTACACTCACCTGTACCCTAAACCATACCGTTTGCTATCCTTAAGCTTAGACCTAAACGTAAACCTAACCCCATCCCTAAACCTTACCCTAACTCGTACCCAAATCTAACCAGTACACTAACACTAATCCGTGCCTTAACACTTACCCTGACCCTAACACTTTTCCATACCCACACCTGAACCCTAAACATTACCATTCACTAACCCTAACCCTAGGTCTAAACCTAACCCTAAACCCAACCCCAACCCTACACCTAACCCTAACATGTGCCGTAATCCTAATCCTTAAACTAACACTAACCTGTGCCCTAACACGAACCCTGACACTAACAGGTTTCCATACGTTCACCTGTACTCTAATGTTACCTATTCGCTAACCCTAACACTAGCCCTAAACCTAAATCTAACCCCAACCCTACACCTTACCCTAACCCATACCCTAATCATAACCCATACACTAACACTAACTCGTGCCCTAACACCTACCCTAATCCTACACCTACCAATACCCCTAACACTAACGCTAACACTAACCCTAAACTTTACCATTTGTTAACCATAACCCTAGCCCCAAACCTAAACCTAACTACAACCCTACTCCTTACCCTAACACGTACACTAATCTTAACACGTACACTAACACTAACTCAATACCACACACGTACTTTGACAATAAGACATTTCCGTATACTCAGCTGTAACCTAAACCTTACCCGTTCACTAAACTTAACCTTACCCCTAACACTAAACATAACGCCAACCCTACCAATTACCCTAACCTGTACCCTAATCCTAACCTGTAAACCCACACTAACCCCTGCCCTAACACGTACCCTGACCCTAACACTTTTCTGTAACTTCACCTGTACCCTACACCTTACCGTTCGCTAACCCTAACCCTAGACCTAAACCTAGACCAAACCCCAACCGTACACCTTACCCTAACCCGTATGCTAATCCTAAGCCATACACTAAAACTGACACGTGTCCTAACACATACACTAACCGTAACACTTTTCTGTACCATCACCTGTACCATAAACCTGACATTTCGCTAACTCTAACCCTAGCCATAAAGCTAACCCTAAACCCAACCCTAAACCTTACCCAAACCGTACCCTAATCCTACAAGTATACTAATACTAAGCCATGTCCTGACACGTACCCTGACCCTAACACTTTTCCGTACCCTCACCTGTACCCTAAACCTTACCCATTTGCTAACCCTAACCCTAGCTCTAGCCCTAGCCCTAAATCTAACACCAACCCTAACCCGAACCCTAACCCCAACCCATACACTAATATTAGCCCATGCCCTAACACGTACCCTGACCCTAACACTTTTCCGTATCCTCTCCTGTACCCTAAATCTTACCGTTCGCTAACCCTAACCCTAGCCCTAAACATAACTCTCGCACCAACCTCACAGCATACCATAACCCGTACACTAAACTTAACCTGTACAAAAAAACTAACACATGCCCTCACATGTACATTGACGGTAACACGTTTCCGTATGCTCCCGTGTACCGTAAAACTCACCCGTTTGCTAACTCTAACCCTAGCTCTAACTCTAACCATAACAACAACCCTACCCATTTCCCTAACTTGTACCCTAATCCTTACCCGTACACTAACACTAATCCATGCCCTAACACGTACCCTGACCCTAACACTTTTCTATACCCACTCCTGTACCCTAAATATTACCATTCGCTAACCCTAACCCTATGTCTAAACCTAACCCTAACCCCAACCCTACACCTAACCCTAACACGTACCCTAATCCGAATCCGTACACTAACACTAACCTGTGCCCTAACATGAATCCTGACCCTAACTCGTTTCCATAAGCTCACCTCTACCCTAAATGTTACCTATTTGCTAACCCTAACCCCAACCCTACAGCTAAACATACCCCCAACTCTACAACTTTCCCTAACCCATACCCTAATCCGAACCCATACACTAACACTAACCCGTGCCCTAACACGTACCCTGACCCTAACACTTTTCCGTATCCTCTCCAGTACACTAAAACTTACCGTTCGCTAAACCTAGCCCTTTCCCTAAACATAACGCTAACACCAACCTTACACCATACCCTAACCCATACACTAATCTTACCCCGTACACCAAAATTAAGCAATGCCCTCACATGTACATGGACACTAACAGGTTTCCGTACCCTCCTGTGTACCATAAACCTTACCTGTTCGCTAACACTAACCCTAGGTCTAAGCCTAACACTATCCACAACCCTACACAGAATCCTAACCCGTATCCTAATTCTAATCCGTACAATAACACTAACGTGTGCCTTAACACCAAGCCTGACCCTAACTCGTTTCCATATGCTTACCTGTACCCTGAATATTACCTATTCGCTAACCCTAACCCTAACTCTAAACCAAACCCTAACCCCAATCCCACACCTTACCCTAATCCGTACTGTAATCCTAACCCGTACCCTAATACTATCCGTGCCCTGACACATACATGGATCATAACACTTTTCTGTAACCTCACCTGTACCCTACACCTTACATTTCGCCAAGCCTAACGCTAGCCCTAAAGCAAAATCTTACTCCAACCCTACCACTTACCCTAACACGTACACTAATCTTAACCCGTACACTAACACTGACCCTTTGCCGCAAATGTATTTTGACCCTAAAACTTTTCCGTACCCTCCCCTGTAACCTAAACCTTACCCGGTTGCTAACCAAAACCCTAGATCTAAATCTAACCCTAACGCCGACCCTACATCTTACCCTAACCCATACCCTAATCCTAAACCGTACACTAACACTAAACAGTGCCGTGAAACGTACCCTGACTGTAACACTTTTCCATACCCTCACCTGCACGCTAAACCTAATCATTAGGTAACCCTAACTGTAGACCTAAACCTAACCCTAACACCAACCCTACACCCTATTCTAACCCTTACCCTATATTTAACCCCTACACTAACACTAACCCATGCCCTCACACGTACTTTGACACTGAAATGTCTCCCTACACTCACATGTACCATAAGCTTTAACCGTTCACTAAACCTATCCCTAACCCTAACGCCAACCCTAACCATTACCCTAACCCATACCCTAATCCTAACCATACATTAACACTAACACGTTTCCTAACACATAACCTGACCCAAACACTTTTCCGTACACTCAACTGTACCCTAAAACTTACCCGTTCACTAACCCTAAGCCTAGCCCTAAACCTTACACTAACCCCAACCCCACACTTTACCCTAAACTGTACGCTAATCCTGACACGTACACTAACACTAGGAGGTGACCTAACACATACCCTGACTCTAAATGTTTTCCGTACCCTCACCTGTACCCTAAACCTTACTGCTTCACTAACCGTAAACCTAGCCCTAAACATAACGCTAACACCAACCCTACACCATACCCTAACCCGTACACTAATCTTGACCCGTACACCAAAATTATGGAATGCCATCACCTGTACTTTGACAATAACACGTTTCTGTACACTCATATACCATAAAAGTAACATCTTCTCTAACTCTAACCCTAGCCCTAAATTTAACCCTAATGCCAACCCTACACATTACCCTAACCCGTACCCTAATCCTAACCCATACACTAACACTACACGTGCCCTAACAGGTACCCTGACCATAACAGTTTTCCGTACATTCACCTGTACCCTAAACCATACCGTTTGCTATCTTTAACCTTAGACCTAAACGTAAACCTAACCCCATCCATAAACCTTACCCTAACTCGTACCCAAATCTAACCAGTACACTAACACTAATCCGTGCCTTAACACTTACCCTGACCCTAACACTTTTCCATACCCACACCTGAACCCTAAACCTTACCATTCACTAACCCTAACCCTAGGTCTAAACCTAACCCTAAACCCAACCCCAACCCTACACCTAACACTAAAATGTGCCCTAATCCTAATCCTTAAACTAACACTAACCTGTGCCCTAACAAGAACCCTGACACTAACACGTTTCCATATGTTCACCTGTACTCTAATGTTACCTATTCGCTAACCCTCACACTAGCCCTAAACCTAAACCTAACCTCAACCCTAAACCTTACCCTAACCCATAAGCTAATCATAACACATACACTAACACTAACTCGTGCCCTAACACCTACCCTAACCCTACACCTACCCCTAACCCTAACACTAACCCTAACACTAACCCTAAACTTTACCATTTGTTAGCCATAACCCTAGCCCCAAACCTAAACCTAACTACAACCCTACTCCTTACCCTAACACGTACACTAATCTTAACACGTACACTAACACTAACTCTATACCACACACGTACTTTGACAATAAGACATTTCCGTATGCTCAGCTGTAACCTAAACCTTACCCGTTCACTAAACTTAATCCTACCCCTAACACTAACCATAGCGCCAATCCTACCAATTCCCCTAACCCGTACCCTAATCCTAACCTGTAAACCCACAATAACCCCTGCCCTAACACGTACCTTGACCCTAACACTTTTCCGTATCCTCACCGGTACCCTACACCTTACCGTTCGCTAACCCTAACCCTAGACCTAAACCTAGACCAAACCCCAACCGTACACCTTACCCTAACCCGTATGCTAATCCTAAGCCATACACTAAAACTGACACGTGTCCTCACACATACACTAACCGTAACACTTTTCTGTACCATCACCTGTACCATAAACCTGACATTTCGCTAACCCTAACCTTAGCCATAAAGCTAACCCTAACCCCAACCCTAAACCTTACCCAAACCGTACCCTAATCCTAACCAGTATACTAATACTAAGCCATGTCCTGACACATACCCTGAGCCTAACACTTTTCCGTACCCTCACCTGTACCCTAAACCTTACCCAGTCGCTAACCCTAACCCTAGCTCTAGCCCTAGCCCTAAATCTAACCCCAACCCTATACCTTACCCTAACCCGAACCCTAATCCCAACCTATACACTAACATTAACCCATGCCCTAACACGTACCCTGACCCTTACACTTATACGGATCCTCTCCTGTACCCTAAATCTTACCGTTCGCTAACCCTAACCCTAGCCCTAAACATAACTCTCACACCAACCTCACAGCATACCATAACCCGTACACTAAACTTAACCCGTACAAAAAAACTAACCCATGCCCTCAGATGTATTTTGACGGTAACACCTTTCCGTATGCTCCCGTGTACCGTAAAACTCACCCGTTTGCTAACTCTAACCCTAGCCCTAACCCTAACCATAACAACAACCCTACTCATTTCCCTAACTTGTACCCTAATCCTTACCCGTACACTAACACTAATCCATGCCCTAACACGTACCCTGACCCTAACACTTTTCTATACCCACTCCTGTACCCTAAATCTTACCATTTGCTAACCCTAACCCTATGTCTAAACCTAAACCTAACCCCAACCCTACACCTAACCCTAACACGTACCCTAATCCGAATCCGTACACTAACACTAACCTGTGCCCTAACATGAACCCTGACCCTAACTCGTTTCCATAAGCTCACCTGTACCCTAAATGTTACCTATTTGCTAACCCTAACCCCAACCCTACAGCTAAACATAACCCCAACCCTACAACATTCCCTAACCCATACCCTAATCCGAACCCGTACACTAACACTAACCCGTGCCCTAACACGTACCCTGACCCTAACACTTTTCCGTATCCTCTCCAGTACCCTAAAACTTACCGTTCGCTAAACCTAGCCCTTTCCCTAAACATAACGCTAACACCAACCTTACACCATACCCTAACCCATACACTAATCTTACCCCGTACACCAAAATTAAGCAATGCCCTCACATGTACATGGACACTAACAGGATTCCGTACCCTCCTGAGTACCATAAACCTTACCTGTTCGCTAACACTAACCCTAGGTCTAAGCCTAACACTATCCAAAACCCTACACAGAATCCTAACCCGTATCCTAATCCTAATCCATACAATAACACTAACGTGTGCCCTAACACCAAGCCTGACCCTAACTCGTTTCCATATGCTTACCTGTACCCTGAATATTACCTATTCGCTAACCCTAACCCTAACCCTAAACCAAACCCTAACCCCAATCCCACACCTTACCCTAATCCGTACTGTAATCCTAACCCGTACCCTAATACTAATCCATGCCCTGACACATACATGGACCATAACACTTTTCTGTAACCTCACCTGTATCCTAAACCTTACATTTCGCCAACCCTAACGCTAGCCCTAAAGCAAAATCTTACTCCAATCCTACCCCTTACCCTAACACGTACACTAATCTTAACCCGTACACTAACACTGACCCTTTGCCGCAAATGTATTTTGACCCTAAAACATTTCCGTACCCTCCCCTGGAACCTAAATCTTACCCGGTTGCTAACCATAACCCTAGATCTAAATCTAACCCTAACGCCAACCCTACATATTACCCTAACCCATACCCTAATCCTAAACCGTACACTAACACTAACGAGTGCCGTGAAACGTACCCTGACCGTAACACTTTTCCATACCCTCACCTGCACGCTAAACCTAATCATTAGGTAACCCTAACTGTAGACTTAAACCTAACCCTAACACCAACCCTACACCCTATTCTAACCCTTACCCTATATTTAACCCCTACACTAACACTAACCCATGCCCTCACACGTACATTGACACTAAAATGTCTCCATACACTCACATGTACCATAAGCTTTAACCGTTCACTAAACCTATCCCTAACCCTAACGCCAACCCTAACCATTACCCTAACCCATACCCTAATCCTAACCATACATTAACACTAACACGTTTCCTAAGACATAACCTGACCCAAACACTTTTCCGTACACTCAACTGTACCCTAAAACTTACCCGTTCAGTAACCATAAGCCTAGCCCTAAACCTAACACTAACCCCAACCCCACACCTTACCCTAAACTGTACGCTAATCCTGACACGTACACTAACACTAAGAGGTGTCCTAACACATACCATGACTCTAAATGTTTTCCATACCCTCACCTGTACCCTAAACCTTACTGCTTCACTAACCGTAAACCTAGCCCTAAACATAACGCTAACACCAACCCTACACCATACCCTAACCCGTACACTAATCTTGACCCGTACACCAAAATTATGGAATGCCATCACCTGTACTTTGACAATAACACGTTTCTCTACACTCATGTACCATAAAAGTTACCTCTTCGCTAACTCTAACCCTAGCCCTAAACTTAACCCTAACGCCAACCCTACACATTACCCTAACCCGTACCCTAATCCTAACCCATACACTAACACTACACGTGCCCTAACAGGTACCCTGACCGTAACAGTTTTCTGTACACTCACCTGTACCCTAAACCATACCGTTTTCTATCCTTAAGCTTAGACCTAGACGTAAACCTAACCCCATCCCTAAACCTTACCCTAACTCGTACCCAAATCTAACCAGTACACTAACACTAATCCGTGCCTTAACACTTACCCTGACCCTAACACTTTTCCATACCCACACCTGAACCCTAAACATTACCATTCACTAACCCTAACCCTAGGTCTAAACCTAACCCTAAACCCAACCCCAACCCTACACCTAACCCTAACATGTGCCGTAATCCTAATCCTTAAACTAACACTAACCTGTGCCCTAACACGAACCCTGACACTAACACGTTTCCATACGTTCACCTGTACTCTAATGTTACCTATTCGCTAACCCTAACACTAGCCCTAAACCTAAATCTAACCCCAAACCTACACCTTACCCTAACCCATACCCTAATCATAACCCATACACTAACACTAACTCGTGCCCTAACACCTACCCTAATCCTACACCTACCAATACCCCTAACACTAACGCTAACACTAACCCTAAACTTTACCATTTGTTAACCATAACCCTAGCCCCAAACCTAAACCTAACTACAACCCTACTCCTTACCCTAACACGTACACTAATCTTAACACGTACACTAACACTAACTCAATACCACACACGTACTTTGACAATAAGACATTTCCGTATACTCAGCTGTAACCTAAACCTTACCCGTTCACTAAACTTAACCTTACCCCTAACACTAAACATAACGCCAAACCTACCAATTACCCTAACCTGTACCCTAATCCTAACCTGTAAACCCACACTAACCCCTGCCCTAACACGTACCCTGACCCTAACACTTTTCTGTAACCTCACCTGTACCCTACACCTTACCGTTAGCTAACCCTAACCCTAGCCCTAAACCTAGACCAAACCCCAACCGTACACCTTACCCTAACCCGTATGCTAATCCTAAGCCATACACTAAAACTGACACGTGTCCTAACACATACACTAACCGTAACACTTTTCTGTACCATCACCTGTACCATAAACCTGACATTTCGCTAACTCTAACCCTAGCCATAAAGCTAACCCTAAACCCAACCCTAAACCTTACCCAAACCGTACCCTAATCCTACAAGTATACTAATACTAAGCCATGTCCTGACACGTACCCTGACCCTAACACTTTTCCGTACCCTCACCTGTACCCTAAACCTTACCCATTTGCTAACCCTAACCCTAGCTCTAGCCCTAGCCCTAAATCTAACCCCAACCCTAACCCGAACCCTAACCCCAACCCATACACTAATATTAGCCCATGCCCTAACACGTACCCTGACCGTAACACTTTTCCGTATCCTCTCCTGTACCCTAAATCTTACCGTTCGCTAACCCTAACCCTAGCCCTAAACATAACTCTCGCACCAACCTCACAGCATACCATAACCCGTACACTAAACTTAACCTGTACAAAAAAACTAACACATGCCCTCACATGTACATTGACGGTAACACGTTTCCGTATGCTCCCGTGTACCGTAAAACTCACCCGTTTGCTAACTCTAACCCTAGCTCTAACTCTAACCATAACAACAACCCTACCCATTTCCCTAACTTGTACCCTAATCCTTACCCGTACACTAACACTAATCCATGCCCTAACACGTACCCTGACCCTAACACTTTTCTATACCCACTCCTGTACCCTAAATATTACCATTCGCTAACCCTAACCCTATGTCTAAACCTAACCCTAACCCCAACCCTACACCTAACCCTAACACGTACCCTAATCCGAATCCGTACACTAACACTAACCTGTGCCCTAACATGAATCCTGACCCTAACTCGTTTCCATAAGCTCACCTCTACCCTAAATGTTACCTATTTGCTAACCCTAACCCCAACCCTACAGCTAAACATACCCCCAACTCTACAACTTTCCCTAACCCTTACCCTAATCCGAACCCATACACTAACACTAACCCGTGCCCTAACACGTACCCTGACCCTAACACTTTTCCGTATCCTCTCCAGTACACTAAAACTTACCGTTCGCTAAACCTAGCCCTTTCCCTAAACATAACGCTAACACCAACCTTACACCATACCCTAACCCATACACTAATCTTACCCCGTACACCAAAATTAAGCAATGCCCTCACATGTACATGGACACTAACAGGTTTCCGTACCCTCCTGTGTACCATAAACCTTACCTGTTCGCTAACACTAACCCTAGGTCTAAGCCTAACACTATCCACAACCCTACACAGAATCCTAACCCGTATCCTAATTCTAATCCGTACAATAACACTAACGTGTGCCCTAACACCAAGCCTGACCCTAACTCGTTTCCATATGCTTACCTGTACCCTGAATATTACCTATTCGCTAACCCTAACCCTAACTCTAAACCAAACCCTAACCCCAATCCCACACCTTACCCTAATCCGTACTGTAATCCTAACCCGTACCCTAATACTATCCGTGCCCTGACACATACATGGACCATAACACTTTTCTGTAACCTCACCTGTACCCTACACCTTACATTTCGCCAAGCCTAACGCTAGCCCTAAAGCAAAATCTTACTCCAACCCTACCACTTACCCTAACACGTACACTAATCTTAACCCGTACACTAACACTGACCCTTTGCCGCAAATGTATTTTGACCCTAAAACTTTTCCGTACCCTCCCCTGTAACCTAAACCTTACCCGGTTGCTAACCAAAACCCTAGATCTAAATCTAACCCTAACGCCGACCCTACATCTTACCCTAACCCATACCCTAATCCTAAACCGTACACTAACACTAAACAGTGCCGTGAAACGTACCCTGACTGTAACACTTTTCCATACCCTCACCTGCACGCTAAACCTAATCATTAGGTAACCCTAACTGTAGACCTAAACCTAACCCTAACACCAACCCTACACCCTATTCTAACCCTTACCCTATATTTAACCCCTACACTAACACTAACCCATGCCCTCACACGTACTTTGACACTAAAATGTCTCCCTACACTCACATGTACCATAAGCTTTAACCGTTCACTAAACCTATCCCTAACCCTAACGCCAACCCTAACCATTACCCTAACCCATACCCTAATCCTAACCATACATTAACACTAACACGTTTCCTAACACATAACCTGACCCAAACACTTTTCCGTACACTCAACTGTACCCTAAAACTTACCCGTTCACTAACCCTAAGCCTAGCCCTAAACCTTACACTAACCCCAACCCCACACTTTACCCTAAACTGTACGCTAATCCTGACACGTACACTAACACTAGGAGGTGACCTAACACATACCCTGACTCTAAAAGTTTTACGTACCCTCACCTGTACCCTAAACCTTACTGCTTCACTAACCGTAAACCTAGCCCTAAACATAACGCTAACACCAACCCTACACCATACCCTAACCCGTACACTAATCTTGACCCGTACACCAAAATTATGGAATGCCATCACCTGTACTTTGACAATAACACGTTTCTGTACACTCATATACCATAAAAGTAACATCTTCTCTAACTCTAACCCTAGCCCTAAATTTAACCCTAACGCCAACCCTACACATTACCCTAACCCGTACCCTAATCCTAACCCATACACTAACACTACACGTGCCCTAACAGGTACCCTGACCATAACAGTTTTCCGTACATTCACCTGTACCCTAAACCATACCGTTTGCTATCTTTAACCTTAGACCTAAACGTAAACCTAACCCCATCCCTAAACCTTAACCTAACTCGTACCCAAATCTAACCAGTACACTAACACTAATCCGTGCCTTAACACTTACCCTGACCCTAACACTTTTCCATACCCACACCTGAACCCTAAACCTTACCATTCACTAACCCTAACCCTAGGTCTATACCTAACCCTAAACCCAACCCCAACCCTACACCTAACCCTAAAATGTGCCCTAATCCTAATCCTTAAACTAACACTAACCTGTGCCCTAACATGAACCCTGACACTAACACGTTTCCATACGTTCACCTGTACTCTAATGTTACCTATTCGCTAACCCTCACACTAGCCCTAAACCTAAACCTAACCCCAACCCTAAACCTTACCCTAACCCATAAGCTAATCATAACACATACACTAACACTAACTCGTGCCCTAACACCTACCCTAACCCTACACCTACCCCTAACCCTAACACTAACCCTAACACTAACCCTAAACTTTACCATTTGTTAGCCATAACCCTAGCCCCAAACCTAAACCTAACTACAACCCTACTCCTTACCCTAACACGTACACTAATCTTAACACGTACACTAACACTAACTCTATACCACACACGTACTTTGACAATAAGACATTTCCGTATGCTCAGCTGTAACCTAAACCTTACCCGTTCACTAAACTTAATCCTACCCCTAACACTAACCATAGCGCCAATCCTACCAATTCCCCTAACCCGTACCCTAATCCTAACCTGTAAACCCACAATAACCCCTGCCCTAACACGTACCTTGACCCTAACACATTTCCGTATCCTCACCGGTACCCTACACCTTACCGTTCGCTAACCCTAACCCTAGACCTAAACCTAGACCAAACCCCAACCGTACACCTTACCCTAACCCGTATGCTAATCCTAAGCCATACACTAAAACTGACACGTGTCCTAACACATACACTAACCGTAACACTTTTCTGTACCATCACCTGTACCATAAACCTGACATTTCGCTAACCCTAACCTTAGCCATAAAGCTAACCCTAACCCCAACCCTAAACCTTACCCAAACCGTACCCTAATCCTAACCAGTATACTAATACTAAGCCATGTCCTGACACATACCCTGAGCCTAACACTTTTCCGTACCCTCACCTGTACCCTAAACCTTACCCAGTCGCTAACCCTAACCCTAGCTCTAGCCCTAGCCCTAAATCTAACCCCAACCCTATACCTTACCCTAACCCGAACCCTAATCCCAACCCATACACTAACATTAACCCATGCCCTAACACGTACCCTGACCCTTACACTTATACAGATCCTCTCCTGTACCCTAAATCTTACTGTTCGCTAACCCTAACCCTAGCCCTAAACATAACTCTCACACCAACCTCACAGCATACCATAACCCGTACACTAAACTTAACCCGTACAAAAAAACTAACCCATGCCCTCAGATGTATTTTGACGGTAACACGTTTCCGTATGCTCCCGTGAACCGTAAAACTCACCCGTTTGCTAACTCTAACCCTAGCCCTAACCCTAACCATAACAACAACCCTACTCATTTCCCTAACTTGTACCCTAATCCTTACCCGTACACTAACACTAATCCATGCCCTAACACGTACCCTGACCCTAACACTTTTCTATACCCACTCCTGTACCCTAAATCTTACCATTTGCTAACCCTAACCCTATGTCTAAACCTAAACCTAACCCCAACCCTACACCTAACCCTAACACGTACCCTAATCCGAATCCGTACACTAACACTAACCTGTGCCCTAACATGAACCCTGACCCTAACTCGTTTCCATAAGCTCACCTGTACCCTAAATGTTACCTATTTGCTAACCCTAACCCCAACCCTACAGCTAAACATAACCCCAACCCTACAACATTCCCTAACCCATACCCTAATCCGAACCCGTACACTAACACTAACCCGTGCCCTAACACGTACCCTGACCCTAACACTTTTCCGTATCCTCTCCAGTACCCTAAAACTTACCATTCGCTAAACCTAGCCCTTTCCCTAAACATAACGCTAACACCAACCTTACACCATACCCTAACCCATACACTAATCTTACCCCGTACACCAAAATTAAGCAATGCCCTCACATGTACATGGACACTAACAGGTTTCCGTACCCTCCTTAGTACCATAAACCTTACCTGTTCGCTAACACTAACCCTAGGTCTAAGCCTAACACTATCCAAAACCCTACACAGAATCCTAACCCGTATCCTAATCCTAATCCATACAATAACACTAACGTGTGCCCTAACACCAAGCCTGACCCTAACTCGTTTCCATATGCTTACCTGTACCCTGAATATTACCTATTCGCTAACCCTAACCCTAACCCTAAACCAAACCCTAACCCCAATCCCACACCTTACCCTAATCCGTACTGTAATCCTAACCCGTACCCTAATACTAATCCATGCCCTGACACATACATGGACCATAACACTTTTCTGTAACCTCACCTGTATCCTAAACCTTACATTTCGCCAACCCTAACGCTAGCCCTAAAGCAAAATCTTACTCCAATCCTACCCCTTACCCTAACACGTACACTAATCTTAACCCGTACACTAACACTGACCCTTTGCCGCAAATGTATTTTGACCCTAAAACATTTCCGTACCCTCCCCTGGAACCTAAATCTTACCCGGTTGCTAACCATAACCCTAGATCTAAATCTAACCCTAACGCCAACCCTACATATTACCCTAACCCATACCCTAATCCTAAACCTTACACTAACACTAACGAGTGCCGTGAAACGTACCCTGACCGTAACACTTTTCCATACCCTCACCTGCACGCTAAACCTAATCATTAGGTAACCCTAACTGTAGACTTAAACCTAACCCTAACACCAACCCTACACCCTATTCTAACCCTTACCCTATATTTAACCCCTACACTAACACTAACCCATGCCCTCACACGTACATTGACACTAAAATGTCTCCATACACTCACATGTACCATAAGCTTTAACCGTTCACTAAACCTATCCCTAACCCTAACGCCAACCCTAACCATTACCCTAACCCATACCCTAATCCTAACCATACATTAACACTAACACGTTTCCTAAGACATAACCTGACCCAAACACTTTTCCGTACACTCAACTGTACCCTAAAACTTACCCGTTCACTAACCCTAAGCCTAGCCCTAAACCTAACACTAACCCCAACACCACACCTTACCCTAAACTGTACGCTAATCCTGACACGTACACTAACACTAGGAGGTGACCTAACACATACCCTGACTCTAAATGTTTTCCGTACCCTCACCTGTACCCTAAACCTTACTGCTTCACTAACCGTAAACCTAGCCCTAAACATAACGCTAACACCAACCCTACACCATACCCTAACCCGTACACTAATCTTGACCCGTACACCAAAATTATGGAATGCCATCACCTGTACTTTGACAATAACACGTTTCTGTACACTCATATACCATAAAAGTTACCTCTTCTCTAACTCTAAACCTAGCCCTAAATTTAACCCTAACGCCAACCCTACACATTACCCTAACCCGTACCCTAATCCTAACCCATACACTAACACTACACGTGCCCTAACAAGTACCCTGACCGTAAAAGTTTTCCGTACATTCACCTGTACCCTAAACCATACCGTTTGCTATCTTTAACCTTAGACCTAAACGTAAACCTAACCCCATCCCTACACCTTACCCTAACTCGTACCCAAATCTAACCAGTACACTAACACTAATCCGTGCCTTAACACTTACCCTGACCCTAACACTTTTCCATACCCACACCTGAACCCTAAACCTTACCATTCACTAACCCTAACCCTAGGTCTAAACCTAACCCTAAACCCAACCCCAACCCTACACCTAACCCTTACATGTGCCCTAATCCTAATCCTTAAACTAACACTAACCTGTGCCCTAACACGAACCCTGACACTAACACGTTTCCATACGTTCACCTGTACTCTAATGTTACCTATTCGCTAACCCTCACACTAGCCCTAAACCTAAACCTAACCCCAACCCTAAACCTTACCCTAACCCATAAGCTAATCATAACACATACACTAACACTAACTCGTGCCCTAACACCTACCCTAACCCTACACCTAACCCTAACACTAACACTAACCCTAACACTAACCCTAAACTTTACCATTTGTTAACCATAACCCTAGCCCCAAACCTAAACCTAACTACAACCCTACTCCTTACCCTAACACGTACACTAATCTTAACACGTACACTAACACTAACTCTATACCACACACGTACTTTGACAATAAGACATTTCCGTATGCTCAGCTGTAACCTAAACCTTACCCGTTCACTACACTTAACCCTACCCCTAACACTAACCATAACGCCAACCCTACCAATTCCCCTAACCCGTAACCTAATCCTAACCTGTAAACCCACACTAACCCCTGCCCTAACACGTACCCTGACCCTAACACTTTTCCGTAACCTCACCTGTACGCTACACCTTACCGTTCGCTAACCCTAACGCTAGACCTAAACCTAGACCAAACCCCAACCGTACACCTTACCCTAACCCGTATGCTAATCCTAAGCCATACACTAAAACTGACACGTGTCCTAACACATACACTAACCGTAACACTTTTCTGTACCATCACCTGTACCATAAACCTGACATTTCGCTAACCCTAACCCTAGCCATAAAGTTAAACCTAACCCCAACCCTAAACCTTACCCAAACCGTACCCTAATCCTAACCAGTATACTAATACTAAGCCGTGTCCTGACACATACCCTGAGCCTAACACTTTTCCGTACACTCACCTGTACCCTAAACCTTACCCAGTCGCTAACCCTAACTCTAGCTCTAGCCCTAGCCCTAAATCTAACCCCAACCCTATACCTTACCCTAACCCGAACCCTAATCCCAACCAATACACTAACATTAACCCATGCCCTAACACGTACCCTGACCCTTACACTTATACGGATCCTCTCCTGTACCCTAAATCTTACCGTTCGCTAACCCTAACCCTAGCCCTAAACATAACTCTCACACCAACCTCACAGCATACCATAACCCGTACACTAAACTTAACCCGTACAAAAAAACTAACCCATGCCCTCAGATGTATTTTGACGGTAACACCTTTCCGTATGCTCCCGTGTACCGTAAAACTCACCCGTTTGCTAACTCTAACCCTAGCCCTAACCCTAACCATAACAACAACCCTACTCATTTCCCTAACTTGTACCCTAATCCTTACCCGTACACTAACACAAATCCATGCCCTAACACGTACCCTGACCCTAACACTTTTCTATACCCACTCTTGTACCCTAAATCTTACCATTTGCTAACCCTAACCCTATGTCTAAACCTAACCCTAACCCCAACCCTACACCTAACCCTAACACGTACCCTAATCCGAATCCGTACACTAACACTAACCTGTGACCTAACATGAACCCTGACCCTAACTCGTTTCCATAAGCTCACCTGTACCCTAAATGTTACCTATTTGCTAACCCTAACCCCAACCCTACAGCTAAACATAACCCCAACCCTACAACTTTCCCTAACCCATACCCTAATCCGAACCCGTACACTAACACTAACCCGTGCCCTAACACTTACCCTGACCATAACACTTTTCCGTATCCTCTCCAGTACCCTAAAACTTACCGTTCGCTAAACCTAGCCCTTTCCCTAAACATAACGCTAACACCAACCTTACACCATACCCTAACCCATACACTAATCTTACCCCGTACACCAAAATTAAGCAATGCCCTCACATGTACATGGACACTAACAGGTCTCCGTACCCTCCTGTGTACCATAAACCTTACCTGTTCGCTAACACTAACCCTAGGTCTAAGCCTAACACTATCCAAAACCCTACACAGAATCCTAACCCGTATCCTAATCCTAATCCATACAATAACACTAACGTGTGCCCTAACACCAAGCCTGACCCTAACTCGTTTCCATATGCTTACCTGTACCCTGAATATTACCTATTCGCTAACCCTAACCCTAAACCTAAACCAAACCCTAACCCCAATCCCACACCTTACCCTAATCCGTACTGTAATCCTAACCCGTACCCTAATACTAATCCGTGCCCTGACACATACATGGACCATAACACTTTTCTGTAACCTCACCTGTACACTAAACCTTACATTTCGCCAACCCTAACGCTAGCCCTAAAGCAAAATCTTACTCCAATCCTAACCCTTACCCTAACACGTACACTAATCTTAACCCGTACACTAACAGTGACCCATTGCCACAATTGTATTTTGACCCTAAAACATTTGCGTACCCTCCTCTGGAACCTAAATCTTACCCGGTTGCTAACCATAACCCTAGATCTAAATCTAACCCTAACGCCAACCCTACATATTACCCTAACCCATACCCTAATCCTAAACCGTACACTAACACTAACGAGTGCCGTGAAACGTACCCTGACCGTAACACTTTTCCATACCCTCACCTGCACGCTAAACCTAATCATTAGGTAACCCTAACTGTAGACTTAAACCTAACCCTAACACCAACCCTACACCCTATTCTAACCCTTACCCTATATTTAACCCCTACACTAACACTAACCCTTGCCCTCACACGTACATTGACACTAAAATGTCTCCATACACTCACATGTACCATAAGCTTTAACCGTTCACTAAACCTATCCCTAACCCTAACGCCAACCCTAACCATTACCCTAACCCATACCCTAATCCTAACCATACATTAACACTAACACGTTTCCTAACACATAACCTAACCCAAAAACTTTTCCGTACACTCAACTGTACCCTAAAACTTACCCGTTCACTAACCCTAAGCCTAGCCCTAAACCTAACACTAACCCCAACCCCACACCTTACCCTAAACTGTACGCTAATCCTGACACGTACACTAACACTAGGAGGTGACCTAACACATACCCTGACTCTAAATGTTTTCTGTACCCTCACCTGTACCCTAAACCTTACTGCTTCACTAACCGTAAACCTAGCCCTAAACATAACGCTAACACCAACCCTACACCATACCCTAACCCGTACACTAATCTTGACCCGTACACCAAAATTATGGAATGCCATCACCTGTACTTTGACAATAACACGTTTCTGTACACTCATATACCATAAAAGTTACCTCTTCTCTAACTCTAACCGTAGCCCTAAATTTAACCCTAACGCCAACCCTACACATTACCCTAACCCGTACCCTAATCCTAACCCATACACTAACACTACACGTGCCCTAACAGGGACCCTGAACGTAACCGTTTTCCGTACATTCACCTGTACCCTAAACCATACCGTTTGCTATCTTTAACCTTAGACCTAAACGTAAACCTAACCACATCCCTAAACCTTACACTAACTCGTACCCAAATGTAACCAGTAAACTAACACTAATCCGTGCCTTAACACTTACCCTGACCCTAACACTTTTCCATACCCACACCTGAGGCCTAAACCTTACCATTCACTAACCCTAACCCTAGGTCTAAACCTAACCCTAAACCCAACCCCAACCCTTCACCTAACCCTAACCTTTGCCCTAATACTAATCCATAAACTAACACTAACCTGTGCCCTAACACGCACCCTGACACTAACACGTTTCCATACGTTCACCTGTACTCTAATGTTACCTATTCGCTAACCCTAAAACTAGCCCTAAACCTAAACCTAACCCCAACCCTACACCTTACCCTAACCCATACCCTAATCATAACCCATACACTAACACTAACTCGTGCCCTAACACCTACCCTAAACCTACACCTACACCTACACCTAACACTAACGCTAACACTAACCCTAAACTTTACCATTTGTTAACCATAACCCTAGCCCCAAACCTAAACCTAACTACAACCCTACTCCTTACCCTAACACGTACACTAATCTTAACACGTACACTAACACTAACTCAATACCACACACGTACTTTGACAATAAGACATTTCCGTATGCTCAGCTGTAACCTAAACCTTACCCGTTCACTAAACTTAACCCTATCCCTAACACTAAACATAACGCCAACCCTACCAATTACCCTAACCCGTAACCTAATCCTAACCTGTAAACCCACACTAACCCCTTCCCTAACACGTACCCTGACCCTAACACTTTTCCGTAACCTCACCTGTACCCTACACCTTACCGTTCGCTAACCCTAACCCTAGCCCTAAACCTAGACCAAACCCCAACTGTACACCTTACCCTAAACTGTATGCTAATCCTAAGCCATACACTAACACTGACACGTGTCCTAACACATACACTAACCGTAACACTTTTCTGTACCATCACCTGTACCCTAAACCTGACATTTCGCTAACCCTAACCCTAGCCATAAAGCTAACCCTAACCCGAACCCTAAACCTTACCCAAACCGTACCCTAATCCTAACCAGTATACTAATACTAAGCCATGTCCTGACACGTACCCTGAGCCTAACACTTTTCCGTACACTCACCTGTCCCCTAAACCTTACCCATTCGCTAACCCTAACCCTAGCTCTAGCCCTAGCCCTAAATCTAACCCCAACCCTTCACCTTACCCTAACCGGAACCCTAATCCCAACCCATACACTAACATTAACCCATGCCCTAACACGTACCATGACCCTTACACTTATCCGTATCCTCTCCTGTACCCTAAATCTTACCGTTCGCTAACCCTAACCCTAGCCCTAAACAACTCTCACACCAACCTCACAGCATACCATAACCTGTACACTAAACTTAACCCGTACAAAAAAACTAACCCATGCCCTCAGATGTATTTTGACGGTAACACGTTTCCGTATGCTCCCGTGTACCGTAAAACTCACCGGTTTGCTAACTCTAACCCTAGCCCAACCCTAACCATAACAATAACCCTACCCATTTCCCTAACCTGTGCCCTTATCCTTACCCGTACACTAACACTAATCCATGCCCTAACACGTACCCTGACCCTAACACATTTCTATACCCACTCCTGTACCCTAAATCTTACCATTCGTTAACCCTAACCCTATGTCTAGACCTAACCCTAACCCCAACCCTACACCTAACCCTAACACGTACCCTAATCCGAATCCGTACACTAAGTGTAACCTGTGCCCTAACATGAACCCTGACCCTAACTCGTTTCCATAAGCTCACCTGTACCCTAAATGTTACCTATTTGCTAAACCTAACCCCAACCCTACACCTAAACATAACCCCAACCCTACACCTTTCCTAACCCATACCCTAATCCTAACCGGTACACTAATACTAACCCATGCCCTAACACGTACCCTGACCCTAACACTTTTCTATACCCACTCCTGTACCCTAAATCTTACCATTTGCTAACCCTAACCCTATGTCTAAACGTAACCCTAACCGCAACCCTACACCTAACCCTAACACGTACCCTAATCCGAATCCGTACACTAACACTAACCTGTGCCCTAACATGAACCCTGACCCTAACTCGTTTCCATAAGCTCACCTGTACCCTAAATGTTAACTATTTGCTAACCCTAACCCCAACCCTACAGCTAAACATAACCCCAACCCTACAAATTTCCCTAACCCAAACCCTAATCCGAACCCATACACTAACACTAACCTGTGCCCTAACATGAACCCTGACCCTAACACGTTTCCATACGTTCACCTGTACTCTAATGTTACCTATTCGCTAACCCTAACACTAGCCCTAAACCTAAACCTAACCCCAACCCTACACCTTACCGTAACCCATGCCCTAATCATAACCCATACACTAACACTAATTCGTGCCCTAACACCTACCCTAACCCTACACCTACACCTACCCCTAACACTAACGCTAACACTAACCCTAAACTTTACCATTTGTTAACCATAACCCTAGCCCCAAACCTAAACCTAACTACAACCCTACTCCTTACCCTAACATGTACACTAATCTTAACACGTACACTAACACTAACTCAATACCACACACGTACTTTGACAATAAGACATTTCCGTATGCTCAGCTGTAACCTAAACCTTACCCGTTCACTAAACTTAACCTTACCCCTAACACTAAACATAACGCCAACCCTACCAATCACCCTAACCCTTACCCTAATCCTAACCTGTAAACCCACACTAACCCCTGCCCTAACACGTACCCTGACCCTAACACTTTTCCGTAACCTCACCTGTACCCTACACAATACCGTTCGCTAACCCTAACCATAGCCCTAAACCTAGACCAAACCCCAACCGTACACCTTACCCTAACCCGTATGCTAATCCTAAGCCATACACTAAAACTGACACGTGTCCTACCACATACACTAACCGTAACACTATTCTGTACCATCACCTGTACCATAAACCTGACATTTCGCTAACTCTAACCCTAGCCATAAAGCTAACCCTAACCCCAACCGTAAACCTTACCCAAACCGTACCCTAATCCTAACCAGTATACTAATACTAAGCCATGTCCTGACACGTACCCTGAGCCTAACACTTTTCCGTACCCTCACCTGTACCCTAAACCTTACCCATTCGCTAACCCTAACCCTAGCTCTAGCCCTAGCCCTAAATCTAACCCAAACCCAACCCGAACCCTAATCCCAACCCATACACTAACATTAACCCATGCCCTAACACGTACCCTGACACTAACACTTTTCCGTATCCTCTCCTGTACCCTAAATCTTACCGTTCGCTAACCCTAACCCTAGCCCTAAACATAAATCTCACACCAACCTCACAGTATACCATAACCCGTACACTAAACTTAACCTGTACAAAAAAACTAACACATGCCCTCACATGTACTTTGACGGTAACGCGTTTCCGTATGCTCCCGTGTACCGTAAAACTCACCCGTTTGCTAACTCTAACCCTAGCCCTAACCCTAACCATAACAACATCCCTACCCATTTCCCTAACCTGTACCCTAATCCTTACCCGTACACTAACACTAATCCATGCCCTAACACGTACCCTGACCCTAACACTTTTCTATACCCACTCCTGTACCCTAAATCTTACCATTCGCTAACCCTAACCCTATGTCTAAACCTAACCCTAACCGCAACCCTACACCTAACCCTAACACGTACCCTAATCCGAATCCGTACACTAACACTAACCTGTGCCCTAACATGAACCGTGACCCTAACTCGTTTCCATAAGCTCACCTGTACCCTAAATGTTACCTATTTGCTAACCCTAACCCCAACCCTACACCTAAACATAACCCCAACCCTACAACTTTCCCTAACCCATACCCTAATACGAACCCGTGCACTAACACTAACCCGTGCCCTAACACGTATCCTGACCCTAACACTTTTCCGTATCCTCTCCAGTACCCTAAAACTTACCGTTCGCTAAACCTAGCCCTTTCCCTAAACATAACGCTAACACCAACCTTACACCATACCCTAACCCATACACTAATCTTACCCCGTACACCAAAATTAAGCAATGCCCTCACATGTACTTTGACACTAACAGGTTTCGTACCCTCCTGTGTACCATAAACCTTACCTGTTCGCTAACACTAACCCTAGGTCTAAGCCTAACACTATCCACAACCCTACACAGAATCCTAACCCGTATCCTAATCCTAATCCATACAATAACACTAACGTGTGCCCTAACACCAAGCCTGACCCTAACTCGTTTCCATATGCTTACCTGTACCCTGAATATTACCTATTCGCTAACCCTAACCCTAACTCTAAACCAAACCCTAACCCCAATCCCACACCTTACCCTAATCCGTACTGTAATCCTAACCCGTACCCTAATACTATCCGTGCCCTGACACATACATGGACCATAACACTTTTCTGTAACCTCACCTGTACCCTACACCTTACATTTCGCCAAGCCTAACGCTAGCCCTAAAGCAAAATCTTACTCCAACCCTACCACTTACCCTAACACGTACACTAATCTTAACCCGTACACTAACACTGACCCTTTGCCGCAAATGTATTTTGACCCTAAAACTTTTCCGTACCCTCCCCTGTAACCTAAACCTTACCCGGTTGCTAACCAAAACCCTAGATCTAAATCTAACCCTAACGCCGACCCTACATCTTACCCTAACCCATACCCTAATCCTAAACCGTACACTAACACTAAACAGTGCCGTGAAACGTACCCTGACTGTAACACTTTTCCATACCCTCACCTGCACGCTAAACCTAATCTTTAGGTAACCCTAACTGTAGACCTAAACCTAACCCTAACACCAACCCTACACCCTATTCTAACCCTTACCCTATATTTAACCCCTACACTAACACTAACCCATGCCCTCACACGTACTTTGACACTAAAATGTCTCCCTACACTCACATGTACCATAAGCTTTAACCGTTCACTAAACCTATCCCTAACCCTAACGCCAACCCTAACCATTACCCTAACCCATACCCTAATCCTAACCATACATTAACACTAACACGTTTCCTAACACATAACCTGACCCAAACACTTTTCCGTACACTCAACTGTACCCTAAAACTTACCCGTTCACTAACCCTAAGCCTAGCCCTAAACCTTACACTAACCCCAACCCCACACTTTACCCTAAACTGTACGCTAATCCTGACACGTACACTAACACTAGGAGGTGACCTAACACATACCCTGACTCTAAATGTTTTCCGTACCCTCACCTGTACCCTAAACCTTACTGCTTCACTAACCGTAAACCTAGCCCTAAACATAACGCTAACACCAACCCTACACCATACCCTAACCCGTACACTAATCTTGACCCGTACACCAAAATTATGGAATGCCATCACCTGTACTTTGACAATAACACGTTTCTGTACACTCATATACCATAAAAGTAACATCTTCTCTAACTCTAACCCTAGCCCTAAATTTAACCCTAACGCCAACCCTACACATTACCCTAACCCGTACCCTAATCCTAACCCATACACTAACACTACACGTGCCCTAACAGGTACCCTGACCATAACAGTTTTCCGTACATTCACCTGTACCCTAAACCATACTGTTTGCTATCTTTAACCTTAGACCTAAACGTAAACCTAACCCCATCCCTAAACCTTACCCTAACTCGTACCCAAATCTAACCAGTACACTAACACTAATCCGTGCCTTAACACTTACCCTGACCCTAACACTTTTCCATACCCACACCTGAACCCTAAACCTTACCATTCACTAACCCTAACCCTAGGTCTAAACCTAACCCTAAACCCAACCCCAACCCTACACCTAACCCTAAAATGTGCCCTAATCCTAATCCTTAAACTAACACTAACCTGTGCCCTAACACGAACCCTGACACTAACACGTTTCCATACGTTCACCTGTACTCTAATGTTACCTATTCGCTAACCCTCACACTAGCCCTAAACCTAAACCTAACCCCAACCCTAAACCTTACCCTAACCCATAAGCTAATCATAACACATACACTAACACTAACTCGTGCCCTAACACCTACCCTAACCCTACACCTACCCCTAACCCTAACACTAACCCTAACACTAACCCTAAACTTTACCATTTGTTAGCCATAACCCTAGCCCCAAACCTAAACCTAACTACAACCCTACTCCTTACCCTAACACGTACACTAATCTTAACACGTACACTAACACTAACTCTATACCACACACGTACTTTGACAATAAGACATTTCCGTATGCTCAGCTGTAACCTAAACCTTACCCGTTCACTAAACTTAATCCTACCCCTAACACTAACCATAGCGCCAATCCTACCAATTCCCCTAACCCGTACCCTAATCCTAACCTGTAAACCCACAATAACCCCTGCCCTAACACGTACCTTGACCCTAACACTTTTCCGTATCCTCACCGGTACCCTACACCTTACCGTTCGCTAACCCTAACCCTAGACCTAAACCTAGACCAAACCCCAACCGTACACCTTACCCTAACCCGTATGCTAATCCTAAGCCATACACTAAAACTGACACGTGTCCTAACACATACACTAACCGTAACACTTTTCTGTACCATCACCTGTACCATAAACCTGACATTTCGCTAACCCTATCCTTAGCCATAAAGCTAACCCTAACCCCAACCCTAAACCTTACCCAAACCGTACCCTAATCCTAACCAGTATACTAATACTAAGCCATGTCCTGACACATACCCTGAGCCTAACACTTTTCCGTACCCTCACCTGTACCCTAAACCTTACCCAGTCGCTAACCCTAACCCTAGCTCTAGCCCTAGCCCTAAATCTAACCCCAACCCTATACCTTACCCTAACCCGAACCCTAATCCCAACCCATACACTAACATTAACCCATGCCCTAACACGTACCCTGACCCTTACACTTATACGGATCCTCTCCTGTACCCTAAATCTTACCATTCGCTAACCCTAACCCTAGCCCTAAACATAACTCTCACACCAACCTCACAGCATACCATAACGCGTACACTAAACTTAACCCGTACAAAAAAACTAACCCATGCCCTCAGATGTATTTTGACGGTAACACCTTTCCGTATGCTCCCGTGTACCGTAAAACTCACCCGTTTGCTAACTCTAACCCTAGCCCTAACCCTAACCATAACAACAACCCTACTCATTTCCCTAACTTGTACCCTAATCCTTACCCGTACACTAACACTAATCCATGCCCTAACACGTACCCTGACCCTAACACTTTTCTATACCCACTCCTGTACCCTAAATCTTACCATTTGCTAACCCTAACCCTATGTCTAAACCTAAACCTAACCCCAACCCTACACCTAACCCTAACACGTACCCTAATCCGAATCCGTACATTAACACTAACCTGTGCCCTACCATGAACCCTGACCCTAACTCGTTTCCATAAGCTCACCTGTACCCTAAATGTTACCTATTTGCTAACCCTAACCCCAACCCTACAGCTAAACATAACCCCAACCCTACAACTTTCCCTAACCCATACCCTAATCCGAACCCGTACACTAACACTAACCCGTGCCCTAACACGTACCCTGACCCTAACACTTTTCCGTATCCTCTCCAGTACCCTAAAACTTACCGTTCGCTAAACCTAGCCCTTTCCCTAAACATAACGCTAACACCAACCTTACACCATACCCTAACCCATACACTAATCTTACCCCGTACACCAAAATTAAGCAATGCCCTCACATGTACAAGGACACTAACAGGTTTCCGTACCCTCCTGAGTACCATAAACCTTACCTGTTCGCTAACACTAACCCTAGGTCTAAGCCTAACACTATCCAAAACCCTACACAGAATCCTAACCCGTATCCTAATCCTAATCCATACAATAACACTAACGTGTGCCCTAACACCAAGCCTGACCCTAACTCGTTTCCATATGCTTACCTGTACCCTGAATATTACCTATTCGCTAACCCTAACCCTAACCCTAAACCAAACCCTAACCCCAATCCCACACCTTACCCTAATCCGTACTGTAATCCTAACCCGTACCCTAATACTAATCCATGCCCTGACACATACATGGACCATAACACTTTTCTGTAACCTCACCTGTATCCTAAACCTTACATTTCGCCAACCCTAACGCTAGCCCTAAAGCAAAATCTTACTCCAATCCTACCCCTTACCCTAACACGTACACTAATCTTAACCCGTACACTAACACTGACCCTTTGCCGCAAATGTATTTTGACCCTAAAACATTTCCGTACCCTCCCCTGGAACCTAAATCTTACCCGGTTGCTAACCATAACCCTAGATCTAAATCTAACCCTAACGCCAACCCTACATATTACCCTAACCCATACCCTAATCCTAAACCGTACACTAACACTAACGAGTGCCGTGAAACGTACCCTGACCGTAACACTTTTCCATACCCTCACCTGCACGCTAAACCTAATCATTAGGTAACCCTAACTGTAGACTTAAACCTAACCCTAACACCAACCCTACACCCTATTCTAACCCTTACCCTATATTTAACCCCTACACTAACACTAACACATGCCCTCACACGTACATTGACACTAAAATGTCTCCATACACTCACATGTACCATAAGCTTTAACCGTTCACTAAACCTATCCCTAACCCTAACGCCAACCCTAACCATTACCCTAACCCATACCCTAATCCTAACCATACATTAACACTAACACGTTTCCTAAGACATAACCTGACCCAAACACTTTTCCGTACACTCAACTGTACCCTAAAACTTACCCGTTCACTAACCCTAAGCCTAGCCCTAAACCTAACACTAACCCCAACACCACACCTTACCCTAAACTGTACGCTAATCCTGACACGTACACTAACACTAGGAGGTGACCTAACACATACCCTGACTCTAAATGTTTTCCGTACCCTCACCTGTACCCTAAACCTTACTGCTTCACTAACCGTAAACCTAGCCCTAAACATAACGCTAACACCAACCCTACACCATACCCTAACCCGTACACTAATCTTGACCCGTACACCAAAATTATGGAATGCCATCACCTGTACTTTGACAATAACACGTTTCTGTACACTCATATACCATAAAAGTTACCTCTTCTCTAACCCTAAACCTAGCCCTAAATTTAACCCTAACGCCAACCCTACACATTACCCTAACCCGTACCCTAATCCTAACCCATACACTAACACTACACGTGCCCTAACAAGTACCCTGACCGTAAAAGTTTTCCGTACATTCACCTGTACCCTAAACCATACCGTTTGCTATCTTTAACCTTAGACCTAAACGTAAACCTAACCCCATCCCTACACCTTACCCTAACTCGTACCCAAATCTAACCAGTACACTAACACTAATCCGTGCCTTAACACTTACCCTGACCCTAACACTTTTCCATACCCACACCTGACCCCTAAACCTTACCATTCACTAACCCTAACCCTAGGTCTAAACCTAACCCTAAACCCAACCCCAACCCTACACCTAACCCTTACATGTGCCCTAATCCTAATCCTTAAACTAACACTAACCTGTGCCCTAACACGAACCCTGACACTAACACGTTTCCATACGTTCACCTGTACTCTAATGTTACCTATTCGCTAACCCTCACACTAGCCCTAAACCTAAACCTAACCCCAACCCTAAACCTTACCCTAACCCATAAGCTAATCATAACCCATACACTAACACTAACTCGTGCCCTAACACCTACCCTAACCCTACACCTAACCCTAACCCTAACACTAACCCTAACACTAACCCTAACCTTTACCATTTGTTAACCATAACCCTAGCCCCAAACCTAAACCTAACTACAACCCTACTCCTTACCCTAACACGTACACTAATCTTAACACGTACACTAACACTAACTCTATACCACACACGTACTTTGACAATAAGACATTTCCGTATGCTCAGCTGTAACCTAAACCTTACCCGTTCACTACACTTAACCCTACCCCTAACACTAACCATAACGCCAACCCTACCAATTCCCCTAACCCGTAACCTAATCCTAACCTGTAAACCCACACTAACCCCTGCCCTAACACGTACCCTGACCCTAACACTTTTCCGTAACCTCACCTGTACGCTACACCTTACCGTTCGCTAACCCTAACGCTAGACCTAAACCTAGACCAAACCCCAACCGTACACCTTACCCTAACCCGTATGCTAATCCTAAGCCATACACTAAAACTGACACGTGTCCTAACACATACACTAACCGTAACACTTTTCTGTACCATCACCTGTACCATAAACCTGACATTTCGCTAACCCTAACCCTAGCCATAAAGTTAAACCTAACCCCAACCCTAAACCTTACCCAAACCGTACCCTAATCCTAACCAGTATACTAATACTAAGCCGTGTCCTGACACATACCCTGAGCCTAACACTTTTCCGTACACTCACCTGTACCCTAAACCTTACCCAGTCGCTAACCCTAACTCTAGCTCTAGCCCTAGCCCTAAATCTAACCCCAACCCTATACCTTACCCTAACCCGAACCCTAATCCCAACCAATACACTAACATTAACCCATGCCCTAACACGTACCCTGACCCTTACACTTATACGGATCCTCTCCTGTACCCTAAATCTTACCGTTCGCTAACCCTAACCCTAGCCCTAAACATAACTCTCACACCAACCTCACAGCATACCATAACCCGTACACTAAACTTAACCCATACAAAAAAACTAACCCATGCCCTCAGATGTATTTTGACGGTAACACCTTTCCGTATGCTCCCGTGTACCGTAAAACTCACCCGTTTGCTAACTCTAACCCTAGCCCTAACCCTAACCATAACAACAACCCTACTCATTTCCCTAACTTGTACCCTAAACCTTACCCGTACACTAACACAAATCCATGCCCTAACACGTACCCTGACCCTAACACTTTTCTATACCCACTCTTGTACCCTAAATCTTACCATTTGCTAAACCTAACCCTATGTCTAAACCTAACCCTAACCCCAACCCTACACCTAACCCTAACACGTACCCTAATCCGAATCCGTACACTAACACTAACCTGTGCCCTAACATGAACCCTGACCCTAACTCGTTTCCATAAGCTCACCTGTACCCTAAATGTTACCTATTTGCTAACCCTAACCCCAACCCTACAGCTAAACATAACCCCAACCCTACAACTTTCCCTAACCCATACCCTAATCCGAACCCGTACACTAACACTAACCCGTGCCCTAACACGTACCCTGACCCTAACACTTTTCCGTATCCTCTCCAGTACCCTAAAACTTACCGTTCGCTAAACCTAGCCCTTTCCCTAAACATAACGCTAACACCAATCTTACACCATACCCTAACCCATACACTAATCTTACCCCGTACACCAAAATTAAGCAATGCCCTCACATGTACAAGGACACTAACAGGTTTCCGTACCCTCCTGAGTACCATAAACCTTACCTGTTCGCTAACACTAACCCTAGGTCTAATCCTAACACTATCCAAAACCCTACACAGAATCCTAACCCGTATCCTAATCCTAATCCATACAATAACACTAACGTGTGCCCTAACACCAAGCCTGACCCTAACTCGTTTCCATATGCTTACCTGTACCCTGAATATTACCTATTCGCTAACCCTAACCCTAACCCTAAACCAAACCCTAACCCCAATCCCACACCTTACCCTAATCCGTACTGTAATCCTAACCCGTACCCTAATACTAATCCATGCCCTGACACATACATGGACCATAACACTTTTCTGTAACCTCACCTGTATCCTAAACCTTGCATTTCGCCAACCCTAACGCTAGCCCTAAAGCAAAATCTTACTCCAATCCTACCCCTTACCCTAACACGTACACTAATCTTAACCCGTACACTAACACTGACCCTTTGCCGCAAATGTATTTTGACCCTAAAACATTTCCGTACCCTCCCCTGGAACCTAAATCTTACCCGGTTGCTAACCATAACCCTAGATCTAAATCTAACCCTAACGCCAACCCTACATATTACCCTAACCCATACCCTAATCCTAAACCGTACACTAACACTAACGAGTGCCGTGAAACGTACCCTGACCGTAACACTTTTCCATACCCTCACCTGCACGCTAAACCTAATCATTAGGTAACCCTAACTGTAGACTTAAACCTAACCCTAACACCAACCCTACACCCTATTCTAACCCTTACCCTATATTTAACCCCTACACTAACACTAACCCATGCCCTCACACGTACATTGACACTAAAATGTCTCCATACACTCACATGTACCATAAGCTTTAACCGTTCACTAAACCTATCCCTAACCCTAACGCCAACCCTAACCATTACCCTAACCCATACCCTAATCCTAACCATACATTAACACTAACACGTTTCCTAAGACATAACCTGACCCAAACACTTTTCCGTACACTCAACTGTACCCTAAAACTTACCCGTTCACTAACCCTAAGCCTAGCCCTAAACCTAACACTAACCCCAACCCCACACCTTACCCTAAACTGTACGCTAATCCTGACACGTACACTAACACTAGGAGGTGACCTAACACATACCCTGACTCTAAATGTTTTCCGTACCCTCACCTGTACCCTAAACCTTACTGCTTCACTAACCGTAAACCTAGCCCTAAACATAACGCTAACACCAACCCTACACCATACCCTAACCCGTACACTAATCTTGACCCGTACACCATAATTATGGAATGCCATCACCTGTACTTTGACAATAACACGTTTCTGTACACTCATATACCATAAAAGTTACCTCTTCTCTAACTCTAAACCTAGCCCTAAATTTAACCCTAACGCCAACCCTACACATTACCCTAACCCGTACCCTAATCCTAACCCATACACTAACACTACACGTGCCCTAACAAGTACCCTGACCGTAAAAGTTTTCCGTACATTCACCTGTACCCTAAACCATACCGTTTGCTATCTTTAACCTTAGACCTAAACGTAAACCTAACCCCATCCCTACACCTTACCCTAACTCGTACCCAAATCTAACCAGTACACTAACACTAATCCGTGCCTTAACACTTACCCTGACCCTAACACTTTTCCATACCCACACCTGAACCCTAAACCTTACCATTCACTAACCCTAACCCTAGGTCTAAACCTAACCCTAAACCCAACCCCAACCCTACACCTAACCCTTACATGTGCCCTAATCCTAATCCTTAAACTAACACTAACCTGTGCCCTAACACGAACCCTGACACTAACACGTTTCCATACGTTCACCTGTACTCTAATGTTACCTATTCGCTAACCCTCACACTAGCCCTAAACCTAAACCTAACCCCAACCCTAAACCTTACCCTAACCCATAAGCTAATCATAACCCATACACTAACACTAACTCGTGCCCTAACACCTACCCTAACCCTACACCTAACCCTAACCCTAACACTAACCCTAACACTAACCCTAAACTTTACCATTTGTTAACCATAACCCTAGCCCCAAACCTAAACCTAACTACAACCCTACTCCTTACCCTAACACGTACACTAATCTTAACACGTACACTAACACTAACTCTATACCACACACGTACTTTGACAATAAGACATTTCCGTATGCTCAGCTGTAACCTAAACCTTACCCGTTCACTACACTTAACCCTACCCCTAACACTAACCATAACGCCAACCCTACCAATTCCCCTAACCCGTAACCTAATCCTAACCTGTAAACCCACACTAACCCCTGCCCTAACACGTACCCTGACCCTAACACTTTTCCGTAACCTCACCTGTACGCTACACCTTACCGTTCGCTAACCCTAACGCTAGACCTAAACCTAGACCAAACCCCAACCGTACACCTTACCCTAACCCGTATGCTAATCCTAAGCCATACACTAAAACTGACACGTGTCCTAACACATACACTAACCGTAACACTTTTCTGTACCATCACCTGTACCATAAACCTGACATTTCGCTAACCCTAACCCTAGCCATAAAGTTAAACCTAACCCCAACCCTAAACCTTACCCAAACCGTACCCTAATCCTAACCAGTATACTAATACTAAGCCGTGTCCTGACACATACCCTGAGCCTAACACTTTTCCGTACACTCACCTGTACCCTAAACCTTACCCAGTCGCTAACCCTAACTCTAGCTCTAGCCCTAGCCCTAAATCTAACCCCAACCCTATACCTTACCCTAACCCGAACCCTAATCCCAACCAATACACTAACATTAACCCATGCCCTAACACGTACCCTGACCCTTACACTTATACGGATCCTCTCCTGTACACTAAATCTTACCGTTCGCTAACCCTAACCCTAGCCCTAAACATAACTCTCACACCAACCTCACAGCATACCATAACCCGTACACTAAACTTAACCCATACAAAAAAACTAACCCATGCCCTCAGATGTATTTTGACGGTAACACCTTTCCGTATGCTCCCGTGTACCGTAAAACTCACCCGTTTGCTAACTCTAACCCTAGCCCTAACCCTAACCATAACAACAACCCTACTCATTTCCCTAACTTGTACCCTAATCCTTACCCGTACACTAACACAAATCCATGCCCTAACACGTACCCTGACCCTAACACTTTTCTATACCCACTCTTGTACCCTAAATCTTACCATTTGCTAACCCTAACCCTATGTCTAAACCTAACCCTAACCCCAACCCTACACCTAACCCTAACACGTACCCTAATCCGAATCCGTACACTAACACTAACCTGTGCCCTAACATGAACCCTGACCCTAACTCGTTTCCATAAGCTCACCTGTACCCTAAATGTTACCTATTTGCTAACCCTAACCCCAACCCTACAGCTAAACATAACCCCAACCCTACAACTTTCCCTAACCCATACCCTAATCCGAACCCGTACACTAACACTAACCCGTGCCCTAACACTTACCCTGACCATAACACTTTTCCGTATCCTCTCCAGTACCCTAAAACTTACCGTTCGCTAAACCTAGCCCTTTCCCTAAACATAACGCTAACACCAACCTTACACCATACCCTAACCCATACACTAATCTTACCCCGTACACCAAAATTAAGCAATGCCCTCACATGTACATGGACACTAACAGGTCTCCGTACCCTCCTGTGTACCATAAACCTTACCTGTTCGCTAACACTAACCCTAGGTCTAAGCCTAACACTATCCAAAACCCTACACAGAATCCTAACCCGTATCCTAATCCTAATCCATACAATAACACTAACGTGTGCCCTAACACCAAGCCTGACCCTAACTCGTTTCCATATGCTTACCTGTACCCTGAATATTACCTATTCGCTAACCCTAACCCTAAACCTAAACCAAACCCTAACCCCAATCCCACACCTTACCCTAATCCGTACTGTAATCCTAACCCGTACCCTAATACTAATCCGTGCCCTGACACATACATGGACCATAACACTTTTCTGTAACCTCACCTGTACCCTAAACCTTACATTTCGCCAACCCTAACGCTAGCCCTAAAGCAAAATCTTACTCCAATCCTAACCCTTACCCTAACACGTACACTAATCTTAACCCGTACACTAACACTGACCCTTTGCCGCAAATGTATTTTGACCCTAAAACATTTCCGTACCCTCCCCTGGAACCTAAATCTTACCCGGTTGCTAACCATAACCCTAGATCTAAATCTAACCCTAACGCCAACCCTACATATTACCCTAACCCATACCCTAATCCTAAACCGTACACTAACACTAACGAGTGCCGTGAAACGTACCCTGACCGTAACACTTTTCCATACCCTCACCTGCACGCTAAACCTAATCATTAGGTAACCCTAACTGTAGACTTAAACCTAACCCTAACACCAACCCTACACCCTATTCTAACCCTTACCCTATATTTAACCCCTACACTAACACTAACCCATGCCCTCACACGTACATTGACACTAAAATGTCTCCATACACTCACATGTACCATAAGCTTTAACCGTTCACTAAACCTATCCCTAACCCTAACGCCAACCCTAACCATTACCCTAACCCATACCCTAATCCTAACCATACATTAACACTAACACGTTTCCTAAGACATAACCTGACCCAAACACTTTTCCGTACACTCAACTGTACCCTAAAACTTACCCGTTCACTAACCCTAAGCCTAGCCCTAAACCTAACACTAACCCCAACCCCACACCTTACCCTAAACTGTACGCTAATCCTGACACGTACACTAACACTAGGAGGTGACCTAACACATACCCTGACTCTAAATGTTTTCCGTACCCTCACCTGTACCCTAAACCTTACTGCTTCACTAACCGTAAACCTAGCCCTAAACATAACGCTAACACCAACCCTACACCATACCCTAACCCGTACACTAATCTTGACCCGTACACCATAATTATGGAATGCCATCACCTGTACTTTGACAATAACACGTTTCTGTACACTCATATACCATAAAAGTTACCTCTTCTCTAACTCTAAACCTAGCCCTAAATTTAACCCTAACGCCAACCCTACACATTACCCTAACCCGTACCCTAATCCTAACCCATACACTAACACTACACGTGCCCTAACAAGTACCCTGACCGTAAAAGTTTTCCGTACATTCACCTGTACCCTAAACCATACCGTTTGCTATCTTTAACCTTAGACCTAAACGTAAACCTAACCCCATCCCTACACCTTACCCTAACTCGTACCCAAATCTAACCAGTACACTAACACTAATCCGTGCCTTAACACTTACCCTGACCCTAACACTTTTCCATACCCACACCTGAACCCTAAACCTTACCATTCACTAACCCTAACCCTAGGTCTAAACCTAACCCTAAACCCAACCCCAACCCTACACCTAACCCTTACATGTGCCCTAATCCTAATCCTTAAACTAACACTAAACTGTGCCCTAACACGAACCCTGACACTAACACGTTTCCATACGTTCACCTGTACTCTAATGTTACCTATTCGCTAACCCTCACACTAGCCCTAAACCTAAACCTAACCCCAACCCTAAACCTTACCCTAACCCATAAGCTAATCATAACCCATACACTAACACTAACTCGTGCCCTAACACCTACCCTAACCCTACACCTAACCCTAACCCTAACACTAACCCTAACACTAACCCTAAACTTTACCATTTGTTAACCATAACCCTAGCCCCAAACCTAAACCTAACTACAACCCTACTCCTTACCCTAACACGTACACTAATCTTAACACGTACACTAACACTAACTCTATACCACACACGTACTTTGACAATAAGACATTTCCGTATGCTCAGCTGTAACCTAAACCTTACCCGTTCACTACACTTAACCCTACCCCTAACACTAACCATAACGCCAACCCTACCAATTCCCCTAACCCGTAACCTAATCCTAACCTGTAAACCCACACTAACCCCTGCCCTAACACGTACCCTGACCCTAACACTTTTCCGTAACCTCACCTGTACGCTACACCTTACCGTTCGCTAACCCTAACGCTAGACCTAAACCTAGACCAAACCCCAACCGTACACCTTACCCTAACCCGTATGCTAATCCTAAGCCATACACTAAAACTGACACGTGTCCTAACACATACACTAACCGTAACACTTTTCTGTACCATCACCTGTACCATAAACCTGACATTTCGCTAACCCTAACCCTAGCCATAAAGTTAAACCTAACCCCAACCCTAAACCTTACCCAAACCGTACCCTAATCCTAACCAGTATACTAATACTAAGCCGTGTCCTGACACATACCCTGAGCCTAACACTTTTCCGTACACTCACCTGTACCCTAAACCTTACCCAGTCGCTAACCCTAACTCTAGCTCTAGCCCTAGCCCTAAATCTAACCCCAACCCTATACCTTACCCTAACCCGAACCCTAATCCCAACCAATACACTAACATTAACCCATGCCCTAACACGTACCCTGACCCTTACACTTATACGGATCCTCTCCTGTACCCTAAATCTTACCGTTCGCTAACCCTAACCCTAGCCCTAAACATAACTCTCACACCAACCTCACAGCATACCATAACCCGTACACTAAACTTAACCCATACAAAAAAACTAACCCATGCCCTCAGATGTATTTTGACGGTAACACCTTTCCGTATGCTCCCGTGTACCGTAAAACTCACCCGTTTGCTAACTCTAACCCTAGCCCTAACCCTAACCATAACAACAACCCTACTCATTTCCCTAACTTGTACCCTAATCCTTACCCGTACACTAACACAAATCCATGCCCTAACACGTACCCTGACCCTAACACTTTTCTATACCCACTCTTGTACCCTAAATCTTACCATTTGCTAACCCTAACCCTATGTCTAAACCTAACCCTAACCCCAACCCTACACCTAACCCTAACACGTACCCTAATCCGAATCCGTACACTAACACTAACCTGTGCCCTAACATGAACCCTGACCCTAACTCGTTTCCATAAGCTCACCTGTACCCTAAATGTTACCTATTTGCTAACCCTAACCCCAACCCTACAGCTAAACATAACCCCAACCCTACAACTTTCCCTAACCCATACCCTAATCCGAACCCGTACACTAACACTAACCCGTGCCCTAACACTTACCCTGACCATAACACTTTTCCGTATCCTCTCCAGTACCCTAAAACTTACCGTTCGCTAAACCTAGCCCTTTCCCTAAACATAACGCTAACACCAACCTTACACCATACCCTAACCCATACACTAATCTTACCCCGTACACCAAAATTAAGCAATGCCCTCACATGTACATGGACACTAACAGGTCTCCGTACCCTCCTGTGTACCATAAACCTTACCTGTTCGCTAACACTAACCCTAGGTCTAAGCCTAACACTATCCAAAACCCTACACAGAATCCTAACCCGTATCCTAATCCTAATCCATACAATAACACTAACGTGTGCCCTAACACCAAGCCTGACACTAACTCGTTTCCATATGCTTACCTGTACCCTGAATATTACCTATTCGCTAACCCTAACCCTAAACCTAAACCAAACCCTAACCCCAATCCCACACCTTACCCTAATCCGTACTGTAATCCTAACCCGTACCCTAATACTAATCCGTGCCCTGACACATACATGGACCATAACACTTTTCTGTAACCTCACCTGTACCCTAAACCTTACATTTCGCCAACCCTAACGCTAGCCCTAAAGCAAAATCTTACTCCAATCCTAACCCTTACCCTAACACGTACACTAATCTTAACCCGTACACTAACAGTGACCCATTGCCACAATTGTATTTTGACCCTAAAACATTTGCGTACCCTCCTCTGGAACCTAAATCTTACCCGGTTGCTAACCATAACCCTAGATCTAAATCTAACCCTAACGCCAACCCTACATATTACCCTAACCCATACCCTAATCCTAAACCGTACACTAACACTAACGAGTGCCGTGAAACGTACCCTGACCGTAACACTTTTCCATACCCTCACCTGCACGCTAAACCTAATCATTAGGTAACCCTAACTGTAGACTTAAACCTAACCCTAACACCAACCCTACACCCTATTCTAACCCTTACCCTATATTTAACCCCTACACTAACACTAACCCTTGCCCTCACACGTACATTGACACTAAGATGTCTCCATACACTCACATGTACCATAAGCTTTAACCGTTCACTAAACCTATCCCTAACCCTAACGCCAACCCTAACCATTACCCTAACCCATACCCTAATCCTAACCATACATTAACACTAACACGTTTCCTAAGACATAACCTGACCCAAACACTTTTCCGTACACTCAACTGTACCCTAAAACTTACCCGTTCACTAACCCTAAGCCTAGCCCTAAACCTAACACTAACCCCAACCCCACACCTTACCCTAAACTGTACGCTAATCCTGACACGTACACTAACACTAGGAGGTGACCTAACACATACCCTGACTCTAAATGTTTTCCGTACCCTCACCTGTACCCTAAACCTTACTGCTTCACTAACCGTAAACCTAGCCCTAAACATAACGCTAACACCAACCCTACACCATACCCTAACCCGTACACTAATCTTGACCCGTACACCAAAATTATGGAATGCCATCACCTGTACTTTGACAATAACACGTTTCTGTACACTCATATACCATAAAAGTTACCTCTTCTCTAACTCTAAACCTAGCCCTAAATTTAACCCTAACGCCAACCCTACACATTACCCTAACCCGTACCCTAATCCTAACCCATACACTAACACTACACGTGCCCTAACAAGTACCCTGACCGTAAAAGTTTTCCGTACATTCACCTGTACCCTAAACCATACCGTTTGCTATCTTTAACCTTAGACCTAAACGTAAACCTAACCCCATCCCTACACCTTACCCTAACTCGTACCCAAATCTAACCAGTACACTAACACTAATCCGTGCCTTAACACTTACCCTGACCCTAACACTTTTCCATACCCACACCTGAACCCTAAACCTTACCATTCACTAACCCTAACCCTAGGTCTAAACCTAACCCTAAACCCAACCCCAACCCTACACCTAACCCTTACATGTGCCCTAATCCTAATCCTTAAACTAACACTAACCTGTGCCCTAACACGAACCCTGACACTAACACGTTTCCATACGTTCACCTGTACTCTAATGTTACCTATTCGCTAACCCTCACACTAGCCCTAAACCTAAACCTAACCCCAACCCTAAACCTTACCCTAACCCATAAGCTAATCATAACCCATACACTAACACTAACTCGTGCCCTAACACCTACCCTAACCCTACACCTAACCCTAACCCTAACACTAACCCTAACACTAACCCTAAACTTTACCATTTGTTAACCATAACCCTAGCCCCAAACCTAAACCTAACTACAACCCTACTCCTTACCCTAACACGTACACTAATCTTAACACGTACACTAACACTAACTCTATACCACACACGTACTTTGACAATAAGACATTTCCGTATGCTCAGCTGTAACCTAAACCTTACCCGTTCACTACACTTAACCCTACCCCTAACACTAACCATAACGCCAACCCTACCAATTCCCCTAACCCGTAACCTAATCCTAACCTGTAAACCCACACTAACCCCTGCCCTAACACGTACCCTGACCCTAACACTTTTCCGTAACCTCACCTGTACGCTACAACTTACCGTTCGCTAACCCTAACGCTAGACCTAAACCTAGACCAAACCCCAACCGTACACCTTACCCTAACCCGTATGCTAATCCTAAGCCATACACTAAAACTGACACGTGTCCTAACACATACACTAACCGTAACACTTTTCTGTACCATCACCTGTACCATAAACCTGACATTTCGCTAACCCTAACCCTAGCCATAAAGTTAAACCTAACCCCAACCCTAAACCTTACCCAAACCGTACCCTAATCCTAACCAGTATACTAATACTAAGCCGTGTCCTGACACATACCCTGAGCCTAACACTTTTCCGTACACTCACCTGTACCCTAAACCTTACCCAGTCGCTAACCCTAACTCTAGCTCTAGCCCTAGCCCTAAATCTAACCCCAACCCTATACCTTACCCTAACCCGAACCCTAATCCCAACCAATACACTAACATTAACCCATGCCCTAACACGTACCCTGACCCTTACACTTATACGGATCCTCTCCTGTACCCTAAATCTTACCGTTCGCTAACCCTAACCCTAGCCCTAAACATAACTCTCACACCAACCTCACAGCATACCATAACCCGTACACTAAACTTAACCCATACAAAAAAACTAACCCATGCCCTCAGATGTATTTTGACGGTAACACCTTTCCGTATGCTCCCGTGTACCGTAAAACTCACCCGTTTGCTAACTCTAACCCTAGCCCTAACCCTAACCATAACAACAACCCTACTCATTTCCCTAACTTGTACCCTAATCCTTACCCGTACACTAACACAAATCCATGCCCTAACACGTACCCTGACCCTAACACTTTTCTATACCCACTCTTGTACCCTAAATCTTACCATTTGCTAACCCTAACCCTATGTCTAAACCTAACCCTAACCCCAACCCTACACCTAACCCTAACACGTACCCTAATCCGAATCCGTACACTAACACTAACCTGTGCCCTAACATGAACCCTGACCCTAACTCGTTTCCATAAGCTCACCTGTACCCTAAATGTTACCTATTTGCTAACCCTAACCCCAACCCTACAGCTAAACATAACCCCAACCCTACAACTTTCCCTAACCCATACCCTAATCCGAACCCGTACACTAACACTAACCCGTGCCCTAACACTTACCCTGACCATAACACTTTTCCGTATCCTCTCCAGTACCCTAAAACTTACCGTTCGCTAAACCTAGCCCTTTCCCTAAACATAACGCTAACACCAACCTTACACCATACCCTAACCCATACACTAATCTTACCCCGTACACCAAAATTAAGCAATGCCCTCACATGTACATGGACACTAACAGGTCTCCGTACCCTCCTGTGTACCATAAACCTTACCTGTTCGCTAACACTAACCCTAGGTCTAAGCCTAACACTATCCAAAACCCTACACAGAATCCTAACCCGTATCCTAATCCTAATCCATACAATAACACTAACGTGTGCCCTAACACCAAGCCTGACCCTAACTCGTTTCCATATGCTTACCTGTACCCTGAATATTACCTATTCGCTAACCCTAACCCTAAACCTAAACCAAACCCTAACCCCAATCCCACACCTTACCCTAATCCGTACTGTAATCCTAACCCGTACCCTAATACTAATCCGTGCCCTGACACATACATGGACCATAACACTTTTCTGTAACCTCACCTGTACCCTAAACCTTACATTTCGCCAACCCTAACGCTAGCCCTAAAGCAAAATCTTACTCCAATCCTAACCCTTACCCTAACACGTACACTAATCTTAACCCGTACACTAACAGTGACCCATTGCCACAATTGTATTTTGACCCTAAAACATTTGCGTACCCTCCTCTGGAACCTAAATCTTACCCGGTTGCTAACCATAACCCTAGATCTAAATCTAACCCTAACGCCAACCCTACATATTACCCTAACCCATACCCTAATCCTAAACCGTACACTAACACTAACGAGTGCCGTGAAACGTACCCTGACCGTAACACTTTTCCATACCCTCACCTGCACGCTAAACCTAATCATTAGGTAACCCTAACTGTAGACTTAAACCTAACCCTAACACCAACCCTACACCCTATTCTAACCCTTACCCTATATTTAACCCCTACACTAACACTAACCCTTGCCCTCACACGTACATTGACACTAAGATGTCTCCATACACTCACATGTACCATAAGCTTTAACCGTTCACTAAACCTATCCCTAACCCTAACGCCAACCCTAACCATTACCCTAACCCATACCCTAATCCTAACCATACATTAACACTAACACGTTTCCTAACACATAACCTAACCCAAAAACTTTTCCGTACACTCAACTGTACCCTAAAACTTACCCGTTCACTAACCCTAAGCCTAGCCCTAAACCTAACACTAACCCCAACCCCACACCTTACCCTAAACTGTACGCTAATCCTGACACGTACACTAACACTAGGAGGTGACCTAACACATACCCTGACTCTAAATGTTTTCTGTACCCTCACCTGTACCCTAAACCTTACTGCTTCACTAACCGTAAACCTAGCCCTAAACATAACGCTAACACCAACCCTACACCATACCCTAACCCGTACACTAATCTTGACCCGTACACCAAAATTATGGAATGCCATCACCTGTACTTTGACAATAACACGTTTCTGTACACTCATATACCATAAAAGTTACCTCTTCTCTAACTCTAACCGTAGCCCTAAATTTAACCCTAACGCCAACCCTACACATTACCCTAACCCGTACCCTAATCCTAACCCATACACTAACACTACACGTGCCCTAACAGGGACCCTGAACGTAACCGTTTTCCGTACATTCACCTGTACCCTAAACCATACCGTTTGCTATCTTTAACCTTAGACCTAAACGTAAACCTAACCACATCCCTAAACCTTACACTAACTCGTACCCAAATCTAACCAGTAAACTAACACTAATCCGTGCCTTAACACTTACCCTGACCCTAACACTTTTCCATACCCACACCTGAGGCCTAAACCTTACCATTCACTAACCCTAACCCTAGGTCTAAACCTAACCCTAAACCCAACCCCAACCCTTCACCTAACCCTAACCTTTGCCCTAATACTAATCCATAAACTAACACTAACCTGTGCCCTAACACGCACCCTGACACTAACACGTTTCCATACGTTCACCTGTACTCTAATGTTACCTATTCGCTAACCCTAAAACTAGCCCTAAACCTAAACCTAACCCCAACCCTACACCTTACCCTAACCCATACCCTAATCATAACCCATACACTAACACTAACTCGTGCCCTAACACCTACCCTAAACCTACACCTACACGTACCCCTAACACTAACGCTAACACTAACCCTAAACTTTACCATTTGTTAACCATAACCCTAGCCCCAAACCTAAACCTAACTACAACCCTACTCCTTACCCTAACACGTACACTAATCTTAACACGTACACTAACACTAACTCAATACCACACACGTACTTTGACAATAAGACATTTCCGTATGCTCAGCTGTAACCTAAACCTTACCCGTTCACTAAACTTAACCCTATCCCTAACACTAAACATAACGCCAACCCTACCAATTACCCTAACCCGTAACCTAATCCTAACCTGTAAACCCACACTAACCCCTTCCCTAACACGTACCCTGACCCTAACACTTTTCCGTAACCTCACCTGTACCCTACACCTTACCGTTCGCTAACCCTAACCCTAGCCCTAAACCTAGACCAAACCCCAACTGTACACCTTACCCTAAACTGTATGCTAATCCTAAGCCATACACTAACACTGACACGTGTCCTAACACATACACTAACCGTAACACTTTTCTGTACCATCACCTGTACCCTAAACCTGACATTTCGCTAACCCTAACCCTAGCCATAAAGCTAACCCTAACCCGAACCCTAAACCTTACCCAAACCGTACCCTAATCCTAACCAGTATACTAATACTAAGCCATGTCCTGACACGTACCCTGAGCCTAACACTTTTCCGTACACTCACCTGTCCCCTAAACCTTACCCATTCGCTAACCCTAACCCTAGCTCTAGCCCTAGCCCTAAATCTAACCCCAACCCTTCACCTTACCCTAACCGGAACCCTAATCCCAACCCATACACTAACATTAACCCATGCCCTAACATGTACCATGACCCTTACACTTATCCGTATCCTCTCCTGTACCCTAAATCTTACCGTTCGCTAACCCTAACCCTAGCCCTAAACAACTCTCACACCAACCTCACAGCATACCATAACCTGTACACTAAACTTAACCCGTACAAAAAAACTAACCCATGCCCTCAGATGTATTTTGACGGTAACACGTTTCCGTATGCTCCCGTGTACCGTAAAACTCACCGGTTTGCTAACTCTAACCCTAGCCCAACCCTAACCATAACAATAACCCTACCCATTTCCCTAACCTGTGCCCTTATCCTTACCCGTACACTAACACTAATCCATGCCCTAACACGTACCCTGACCCTAACACTTTTCTATACCCACTCCTGTACCCTAAATCTTACCATTCGCTAACCCTAACCCTATGTCTAGACCTAACCCTAACCCCAACCCTACACCTAACCCTAACACGTACCCTAATCCGAATCCGTACACTAAGTGTAACCTGTGCCCTAACATGAACCCTGACCCTAACTCGTTTCCATAAGCTCACCTGTACCCTAAATGTTACCTATTTGCTAAACCTAACCCCAACCCTACACCTAAACATAACCCCAACCCTACACCTTTCCTAACCCTTACCCTAATCCTAACCGGTACACTAATACTAACCCATGCCCTAACACGTACCCTGACCCTAACACTTTTCTATACCCACTCCTGTACCCTAAATCTTACCATTTGCTAACCCTAACCCTATGTCTAAACGTAACCCTAAGCGCAACCCTACACCTAACCCTAACACGTACCCTAATCCGAATCCGTACACTAACACTAACCTGTGCCCTAACATGAACCCTGACCCTAACTCGTTTCCATAAGCTCACCTGTACCCTAAATGTTAACTATTTGCTAACCCTAACCCCAACCCTACAGCTAAACATAACCCCAACCCTACAAATTTCCCTAACCCAAACCCTAATCCGAACCCATACACTAACACTAACCTGTGCCCTAACATGAACCCTGACCCTAACACGTTTCCATACGTTCACCTGTACTCTAATGTTACCTATTCGCTAACCCTAACACTAGCCCTAAACCTAAACCTAACCCCAACCCTACACCTTACCGTAACCCATGCCCTAATCATAACCCATACACTAACACTAATTCGTGCCCTAACACCTACCCTAACCCTACACCTACACCTACCCCTAACACTAACGCTAACACTAACCCTAAACTTTACCATTTGTTAACCATAACCCTAGCCCCAAACCTAAACCTGACTACAACCCTACTCCTTACCCTAACATGTACACTAATCTTAACACGTACACTAACACTAACTCAATACCACACACGTACTTTGACAATAAGACATTTCCGTATGCTCAGCTGTAACCTAAACCTTACCCGTTCACTAAACTTAACCTTACCCCTAACACTAAACATAACGCCAACCCTACCAATTACCCTAACCCTTACCCTAATCCTAACCTGTAAACCCACACTAACCCCTGCCCTAACACGTACCCTGACCCTAACACTTTTCCGTAACCTCACCTGTACCCTACACAATCCCGTTCGCTAACCCTAACCATAGCCCTAAACCTAGACCAAATCCCAACCGTACACCTTACCCTAACCCGTATGCTAATCCTAAGCCATACACTAAAACTGACACGTGTCCTACCACATACACTAACCGTAACACTTTTCTGTACCATCACCTGTACCATAAACCTGACATTTCGCTAACTCTAACCCTAGCCATAAAGCTAACCCTAACCCCAACCCTAAACCTTACCCAAACCGTACCCTAATCCTAACTAGTATACTAATACTAAGCCATGTCCTGACACGTACCCTGAGCCTAACACTTTTCCGTACCCTCACCTGTACCCTAAACCTTACCCATTCGCTAACCATAACCCTAGCTCTAGCCCTAGCCCTAAATCTAACCCAAACCCAACCCGAACCCTAATCCCAACCCATACACTAACATTAACCCATGCCCTAACACGTACCCTGACCCTAACACTTTTCCGTATCCTCTCCTGTACCCTAAATCTTACCGTTCGCTAACCCTAACCCTAGCCCTAAACATAAATCTCACACCAACCTCACAGGATACCATAACCCGTACACTAAACTTAACCTGTACAAAAAAACTAACACATGCCCTCACATGTACTTTGACGGTAACGCGTTTCCGTATGCTCCCGTGTACCGTAAAACTCACCCGTTTGCTAACTCTAACCCTAGCCCTAACCCTAACCATAACAACATCCCTACACATTTCCCTAACCTGTACCCTAATCCTTACCCGTACACTAACACTAATCCATGCCCTAACACGTACCCTGACCCTAACACTTTTCTATACCCACTCCTGTACCCTAAATCTTACCATTCGCTAACCCTAACCCTATGTCTAAACCTAACCCTAACCGCAACCCTACACCTAACCCTAACACGTACCCTAATCCGAATCCGTACACTAACACTAACCTGTGCCCTAACATGAACCGTGACCCTAACTCGTTTCCATAGGCTCACCTGTACCCTAAATGTTACCTATTTGCTAACCCTAACCCCAACCCTACACCTAAACATAACCCAAACCCTACAACTTTCCCTAACCCATACCCTAATACGAACCCGTGCACTAACACTAACCCGTGCCCTAACACGTATCCTGACCCTAACACTTTTCCGTATCCTCTCCAGTACCCTAAAACTTACCGTTCGCTAAACCTAGCCCTTTCCCTAAACATAACGCTAACACCAACCTTACACCATACCCTAACCCATACACTAATCTTACCCCGTACACCAAAATTAAGCAATGCCCTCACATGTACTTTGACACTAACAGGTTTCCGTACCCTCCTGTGTACCATAAACCTTACCTGTTCGCTAACACTAACCCTAGGTCTAAGCCTAACACTATCCACAACCCTACACAGAATCCTAACCCGTATCCTAATCCTAATCCGTACAATAACACTAACGTGTGCCCTAACACCAAGCCTGACCCTAACTCGTTTCCATATGCTTACCTGTACCCTGAATATTACCTATTCGCTAACCCTAACCCTAACCCTAAACCAAACCCTAACCCCAATCCCACCCCTTACCCTAATCTGTACTGTAATCCTAACCCGTACCCTCATACTAATCCGTGCCCTGACACATACATGGACCATAACACTTTTCTGTAACCTCACCTGTACCCTAAACCTTACATTTCGCCAAGCCTAACGCTAGCCCTAAAGCAAAATCTTACTCCAACCCTACCCCTTACCCTAACACGTACACTAATCTTAACACGTACACTAACACTGACCCTTTGCCGCAAATGTATTTTGACCCTAAAACATTTCCGTACCCTGCCCTGTAACCTAAACCTTACCCGGTTGCTAACCAAAACCCTAGATCTAAATCTAACCCTAACGCCAACCCTACATCTTACCCTAACCCATACCCTAATCCTAAACCGTACACTAACACTAACCAGTGCCGTGAAACGTACCCTGACCGTAACACTTTTCCATACCCTCACCTGCACGCTAAACCTAATCATTAGGTGACCCTAACTGTAGACCTAAACCTAACCCTAACACCAACCCTACACGCTATTCTAACCCTTACCCTATATTTAACCCCTACACTAACACTAACCCATGCCCTCACACGTACTTTGACACTGAAATGTCTCCCTACACTCACATGTACCATAAGCTTTAACCGTTCACTAAACCTATCCCTAACCCTAACGCCAACCCTAACCATTACCCTAACCCATACACTAACCCTAACCATACATTAACACTAACACTTTTCCTAACACATAACCTGACCCAAACACTTTTCCGTACACTCAACTGTACCCTAAACCTTACCCATTCGCTAACTCTAACCCTAGTCCTAATCCTAACCCCAACCCTACCCCTTATCCTAACCCGTACCCTAATCCCAACCCATACACTAACATTAATTTATGCCCGAAACCGTACCCTGACCCTAACACTTTTCCATATCCACTCCTGTACCCTAAATCTTACCGTTCGCTAACCCTAACCCTAGCCCTAAACATAACTCTCACACCAACCTCACAGCATACCCTAACCCGTACACTAAACTTAACCCGTACAAAAAAACTAACCCATGCCCTCACATGTACTTTGACAGTAACACGTTTCCGTACGCTCCCGTGTACCGTAAACCTTACCCATTCACTAACTCTAACCCTAGCCCTAACCCAAACCATAACACCAACCCTACCCATTTCCCTAACCTGTACCCTAATCCTTATCCATACACTAACACTAATACATGCCCTAACACGTACCCTGACCCTAACACTTTTCCATACCCACTGCTGTACGCTAAATCATACCATTCGCTAACCCTAAACCTATTTCTAAACCTAACCCTAACCCCAAACCTACACCTAGCCCTAGCACGTACCCTAATCCGAATCCGTACACTAACACTAACCTGTGCCCTAACACCAAGCCTGACCCTAACTCGTTTTCATATGTTTACCTGTACCATGAATATTACCTATTCGCTAACCCTAACCCTAAACCTAAACCTAACCCTAACCCCAATCCTACACCTTACCCTAATCCGTACTGTAGTCCTAAACCGTACCCTAATACTAATCCGTGCCCTGACACATACATGGACCATAACACTTTTCTGTAACCTCACCTGTACCCTAAACCTTTCATTTCGCCAACCCTAACCCTAGCTCTAAAGCTAAATCTAACTCCAACCCTACACCTTACCCTAACACGAACACTAATCTTAACCTATACACTAACACTGACCCATTGCCGCAAATGTATTTTGACCCTAAAACATTTCCGTACCCTTCTCTGTAACCTAAACCTTACCCGGTCGCTAACCATAACCCTAGATCTAAATCTAACCCTAATGCCAACCCTACATCTTACCCTAACCCATACCCTAATCCTAAACCATACACTAACACTAACCAGTGCCCTGAAACGTACCCTGACCGTAACACTTTTCCATACCCTCACCTGCACGCTAAACCTAATCATTCGGTAACCCTAACTGTAGACTTAAACCTAACCCTAACACCAACCCTACACCCTATTCTAACCCTTACCCTATATTTAACCCCTACACTAACACTAACCCATGCCCTCACACGTACTTTGACACTAAGATGTCTCCATACACTCACATGTACCATAAGCTTTAACCGTTCACTAAACCTATCCCTAACCCTAATGACAACCCTAACCATTACCCTAACCCATACCCTAATCCTAACCATACATTAACACTAACACGTTTCCTAACACATAACCTGACCCAAACACTTTTCCGTACACTCAACTGTACCCTAAAACTTACCCGTTCAGTAACCATAAGCCTAGCCCTAAACCTAACACTAACCCCAACCCCACACCTTACCCTAAACTGTACGCTAATCCTGACACGTACACTAACACTAAGAGGTGTCCTAACACATACCATGACTCTAAATGTTTTCCGTACCCTCACCTGTACCCTAAACCTTACTGCTTCACTAACCGTAAACCTAGCCCTAAACATAACGCTAACACCAACCCTACACCATACCCTAACCCGTACACTAATCTTGACCCGTACACCAAAATTATGGAATGCCATCACCTGTACTTTGACAATAACACGTTTCTCTACACTCATGTACCATAAAAGTTACCTCTTCGCTAACTCTAACCCTAGCCCTAAATTTAACCCTAACGCCAACCCTACACATTACCCTAACCCGTACCCTAATCCTAACCCATACACTAACACTACACGTGCCCTAACAGGTACCCTGACCATAAGAGTTTTCCGTACATTCACCTGTACCCTAAACCATACCGTTTGCTATCTTTAACCTTAGACCTAAACGTAAACCTAACCCCATCCCTAAACCTTACCCTAACTCGTACCCAAATCTAACCAGTACACTAACACTAATCCGTGCCTTAACACTTACCCTGACCCTAACACTTTTCCATACCCACACCTGAACCCTAAACCTTACCATTCACTAACCCTAACCCTAGGTCTAAACCTAACCCTAAACCCAACCCCAACCCTACACCTAACCCTTACATGTGCCCTAATCCTAATCCTTAAACTAACACTAACCTGTGCCCTAACACGAACCCTGACACTAACACGTTTCCATACGTTCACCTGTACTCTAATGTTACCTATTCGCTAACCCTCACACTAGCCCTAAACCTAAACCTAACCCCAACCCTAAACCTTACCCTAACCCATAAGCTAATCATAACCCATACACTAACACTAACTCGTGCCCTAACACCTACCCTAACCCTACACCTAACCCTAACCCTAACACTAACCCTAACACTAACCCTAAACTTTACCATTTGTTAACCATAACCCTAGCCCCAAACCTAAACCTAACTACAACCCTACTCCTTACCCTAACACGTACACTAATCTTAACACGTACACTAACACTAACTCTATACCACACACGTACTTTGACAATAAGACATTTCCGTATGCTCAGCTGTAACCTAAACCTTACCCGTTCACTAAACTTAATCCTAACCCTAACACTAACCATAGCGCCAATCCTACCAATTCCCCTAACCCGTACCCTAATCCTAACCTGTAAACCCACAATAACCCCTGCCCTAACACGTACCTTGACCCTAACACTTTTCCGTATCCTCACCGGTACCCTACACCTTACCGTTCGCTAACCCTAACCCTAGACCTAAACCTAGACCAAACCCCAACCGTACACCTTACCCTAACCCGTATGCTAATCCTAAGCCATACACTAAAACTGACACGTGTCCTAACACATACACTAACCGTAACACTTTTCTGTACCATCACCTGTACCATAAACCTGACATTTCGCTAACCCTAACCTTAGCCATAAAGCTAACCCTAACCCCAACCCTAAACCTTACCCAAACCGTACCCTAATCCTAACCAGTATACTAATACTAAGCCATGTCCTGACACATACCCTGAGCCTAACACTTTTCCGTACCCTCACCTGTACCCTAAACCTTACCCAGTCGCTAACCCTAACCCTAGCTCTAGCCCTAGCCCTAAATCTAACCCCAACCCTATACCTTACCCTAACCCGAACCCTAATCCCAACCCATACACTAACATTAACCCATGCCCTAACACGTACCCTGACCCTTACACTTATACGGATCCTCTCCTGTACCCTAAATCTTACCGTTCGCTAACCCTAACCCTAGCCCTAAACATAACTCTCACACCAACCTCACAGCATACCATAACCCGTACACTAAACTTAACCCGTACAAAAAAACTAACCCATGCCCTCAGATGTATTTTGACGGTAACACCTTTCCGTATGCTCCCGTGTACCGTAAAACTCACCCGTTTGCTAACTCTAACCCTAGCCCTAACCCTAACCATAACAACAACCCTACTCATTTCCCTAACTTGTACCCTAATCCTTACCCGTACACTAACACTAATCCATGCCCTAACACGTACCCTGACCCTAACACTTTTCTATACCCACTCCTGTACCCTAAATCTTACCATTTGCTAACCCTAACCCTATGTCTAAACCTAAACCTAACCCCAACCCTACACCTAACCCTAACACGTACCCTAATCCGAATCCGTACACTAACACTAACCTGTGCCCTAACATGAACCCTGACCCTAACTCGTTTCCATAAGCTCACCTGTACCCTAAATGTTACCTATTTGCTAACCCTAACCCCAACCCTACAGCTAAACATAACCCCAACCCTACAACTTTCCCTAACCCATACCCTAATCCGAACCCGTACACTAACACTAACCCGTGCCCTAACACGTACCCTGACCCTAACACTTTTCCGTATCCTCTCCAGTACCCTAAAACTTACCGTTCGCTAAACCTAGCCCTTTCCCTAAACATAACGCTAACACCAACCTTACACCATACCCTAACCCATACACTAATCTTACCCCGTACACCAAAATTAAGCAATGCCCTCACATGTACATGGACACTAACAGGTTTCCGTACCCTCCTGAGTACCATAAACCTTACCTGTTCGCTAACACTAACCCTAGGTCTAAGCCTAACACTATCCAAAACCCTACACAGAATCCTAACCCGTATCCTAATCCTAATCCATACAATAACACTAACGTGTGCCCTAACACCAAGCCTGACCCTAACTCGTTTCCATATGCTTACCTGTACCCTGAATATTACCTATTCGCTAACCCTAACCCTAACCCTAAACCAAACCCTAACCCCAATCCCACACCTTACCCTAATCCGTACTGTAATCCTAACCCGTACCCTAATACTAATCCATGCCCTGACACATACATGGACCATAACACTTTTCTGTAACCTCACCTGTATCCTAAACCTTACCTTTCGCCAACCCTAACGCTAGCCCTAAAGCAAAATCTTACTCCAATCCTACCCCTTACCCTAACACGTACACTAATCTTAACCCGTACACTAACACTGACCCTTTGCCGCAAATGTATTTTGACCCTAAAACATTTCCGTACCCTCCCCTGGAACCTAAATCTTACCCGGTTGCTAACCATAACCCTAGATCTAAATCTAACCCTAACGCCAACCCTACATATTACCCTAACGCATACCCTAATCCTAAACCGTACACTAACACTAACGAGTGCCGTGAAACGTACCCTGACCGTAACACTATTCCATACCCTCACCTGCACGCTAAACCTAATCATTAGGTAACCCTAACTGTAGACTTAAACCTAACCCTAACACCAACCCTACACCCTATTCTAACCCTTACCCTATATTTAACCCCTACACTAACACTAACCCATGCCCTCACACATACATTGACACTAAAATGTCTCCATACACTCACATGTACCATAAGCTTTAACCGTTCACTAAACCTATCCCTAACCCTAACGCCAACCCTAACCATTACCCTAACCCATACCCTAATCCTAACCATACATTAACACTAACACGTTTCCTAAGACATAACCTGACCCAAACACTTTTCCGTACACTCAACTGTACCCTAAAACTTACCCGTTCACTAACCCTAAGCCTAGCCCTAAACCTAACACTAACCCCAACACCACACCTTACCCTAAACTGTACGCTAATCCTGACACGTACACTAACACTAGGAGGTGACCTAAAACATACCCTGACTCTAAATGTTTTCCGTACCCTCACCTGTACCCTAAACCTTACTGCTTCACTAACCGTAAACCTAGCCCTAAACATAACGCTAACACCAACCCTACACCATACCCTAACCTGTACACTAATCTTGACCCGTACACCAAAATTATGGAATGCTATCACCTGTACTTTGACAATAACACGTTTCTGTACACTCATATACCATAAAAGTTACCTCTTCTCTAACTCTAACCCTAGCCCTAAATTTAACCCTAACGCCAACCCTACACATTACCCTAACCCGTACCCTAATCCTAACCCATACACTAACACTACACGTGCCCTAACAAGTACCCTGACCGTAACAGTTTTCCGTACTTTCACCTGTACCCTAAACCATACCGTTTGCTATCTTTAACCTTAGACCTAAACGTAAACCTAACCCCATCCCTAAACCTTACCCTAACTCGTACCCAAATCTAACCAGTACACTAACACTAATCCATGCCTTAACACTTACCCTGACCCTAACACTTTTCCATACCCACACCTGAACCCTAAACCTTACCATTCACTAACCCTAACCCTACGTCTAAACCTAACCCTAAACCCAACCCCAACCCTACACCTAACCCTAACATGTGCCCTAATCCTAATCCTTAAACTAACACTAACCTGTGCCCTAACACAAACCCTGACACTAACACGTTTCCATACATTCACCTGTACTCTAATGTTACCTATTCGCTAACCCTAACACTAGCCCTAAACCTAAACCTAACCCCAACCCTAAACCTTACCCTAACCCATAAGCTAATCATAACCCATACACTAACACTAACTCGTGCCCTAACACCTACCCAAACCCTACACCTAACCCTAACCCTAACACTAACCCTAACACTAACCCTAAACTTTACCATTTGTTAACCATAACCCTAGCCCCAAACCTAAACCTAACTACAACCCTACTCCTTACCCTAACACGTACACTAATCTTAACACGTACACTAACACTAACTCTATACCACACACGTACTTTGACAATAAGACATTTCCGTATGCTCAGCTGTAACCTAAACCTTACCCGTTCACTACACTTAACCCTACCCCTAACACTAACCATAACGCCAACCCTACCAATTCCCCTAACCCGTAACCTAATCCTAACCTGTAAACCCACACTAAACCCTGCCCTAACACGTACCCTGACCCTAACACTTTTCCGTAACCTCACCTGTACGCTACACCTTACCTTTCGCTAACCCTAACGCTAGACCTAAACCTAGACCAAACCCCAACCGTACACCTTACCCTAACCCGTATGCTAATCCTAAGCCATACACTAAAACTGACACGTGTCCTAACACATACACTAACCGTAACACTTTTCTGTACCATCACCTGTACCATAAACCTGACATTTCGCTAACCCTAACCCTAGCCATAAAGTTAAACCTAACCCCAAACCTAAACCTTACCCAAACCGTACCCTAATCCTAACCAGTATACTAATACTAAGCCGTGTCCTGACACATACCCTGAGCCTAACACTTTTCCGTACACTCACCTGTACCCTAAACCTTAACCAGTCGCTAACCCTAACTCTAGCTCTAGCCCTAGCCCTAAATCTAACCCCAACCCTATACCTTACCCTAACCCGAACCCTAATCCCAACCAATACACTAACATTAACCCATGCCCTAACACGTACCCTGACCCTTACACTTATACGGATCCTCTCCTGTACCCTAAATCTTACCGTTCGCTAACCCTAACCCTAGCCCTAAACATAACTCTCACACCAACCTCACAGCATACCATAACCCGTACACTAAACTTAACCCGTACAAAAAAACTAACCCATGCCCTCAGATGTATTTTGACGGTAACACCTTTCCGTATGCTCCCGTGTACCGTAAAACTCACCCGTTTGCTAACTCTAACCCTAGCCCTAACCCTAACCATAACAACAACCCTACTCATTTCCCTAACTTGTACCCTAATCCTTACCCGTACACTAACACAAATCCATGCCCTAACACGTACCCTGACCCTAACACTTTTCTATACCCACTCTTGTACCCTAAATCTTACCATTTGCTAACCCTAACCCTATGTCTAAACCTAACCCTAACCCCAACCCTACACCTAACCCTAACACGTACCCTAATCCGAATCCGTACACTAACACTAACCTGTGACCTAACATGAACCCTGACCCTAACTCGTTTCCATAAGCTCACCTGTACCCTAAATGTTACCTATTTGCTAACCCTAACCCCAACCCTACAGCTAAACATAACCCCAACCCTACAACTTTCCCTAACCCATACCCTAATCCGAACCCGTACACTAACACTAACCCGTGCCCTAACACTTACCCTGACCATAACACTTTTCCGTATCCTCTCCAGTACCCTAAAACTTACCGTTCGCTAAACCTAGCCCTTTCCCTAAACATAACGCTAACACCAACCTTACACCATACCCTAACCCATACACTAATCTTACCCCGTACACCAAAATTAAGCAATGCCCTCACATGTACATGGACACTAACAGGTCTCCGTACCCTCCTGTGTACCATAAACCTTACCTGTTCGCTAACACTAACCCTAGGTCTAAGCCTAACACTATCCAAAACCCTACACAGAATCCTAACCCGTATCCTAATCCTAATCCATACAATAACACTAACGTGTGCCCTAACACCAAGCCTGACCCTAACTCGTTTCCATATGCTTACCTGTACCCTGAATATTACCTATTCGCTAACCCTAACCCTAAACCTAAACCAAACCCTAACCCCAATCCCACACCTTACCCTAATCCGTACTGTAATCCTAACCCGTACCCTAATACTAATCCGTGCCCTGACACATACATGGACCATAACACTTTTCTGTAACCTCACCTGTACCCTAAACCTTACATTTCGCCAACCCTAACGCTAGCCCTAAAGCAAAATCTTACTCCAATCCTAACCCTTACCCTAACACGTACACTAATCTTAACCCGTACACTAACAGTGACCCATTGCCACAATTGTATTTTGACCCTAAAACATTTGCGTACCCTCCTCTGGAACCTAAATCTTACCCGGTTGCTAACCATAACCCTAGATCTAAATCTAACCCTAACGCCAACCCTACATATTACCCTAACCCATACCCTAATCCTAAACCGTACACTAACACTAACGAGTGCCGTGAAACGTACCCTGACCGTAACACTTTTCCATACCCTCACCTGCACGCTAAACCTAATCATTAGGTAACCCTAACTGTAGACTTAAACCTAACCCTAACACCAACCCTACACCCTATTCTAACCCTTACCCTATATTTAACCCCTACACTAACACTAACCCTTGCCCTCACACGTACATTGACACTAAAATGTCTCCATACACTCACATGTACCATAAGCTTTAACCGTTCACTAAACCTATCCCTAACCCTAACGCCAACCCTAACCATTACCCTAACCCATACCCTAATCCTAACCATACATTAACACTAACACGTTTCCTAACACATAACCTAACCCAAAACCTTTTCCGTACACTCAACTGTACCCTAAAACTTACCCGTTCACTAACCCTAAGCCTAGCCCTAAACCTAACACTAACCCCAACCCCACACCTTACCCTAAACTGTACGCTAATCCTGACACGTACACTAACACTAGGAGGTGACCTAACACATACCCTGACTCTAAATGTTTTCTGTACCCTCACCTGTACCCTAAACCTTACTGCTTCACTAACCGTAAACCTAGCCCTAAACATAACGCTAACACCAACCCTACACCATACCCTAACCCGTACACTAATCTTGACCCGTACACCAAAATTATGGAATGCCATCACCTGTACTTTGACAATAACACGTTTCTGTACACTCATATACCATAAAAGTTACCTCTTCTCTAACTCTAACCGTAGCCCTAAATTTAACCCTAACGCCAACCCTACACATTACCCTAACCCGTACCCTAATCCTAACCCATACACTAACACTACACGTGCCCTAACAGGGACCCTGAACGTAACCGTTTTCCGTACATTCACCTGTACCCTAAACCATACCGTTTGCTATCTTTAACCTTAGACCTAAACGTAAACCTAACCACATCCCTAAACCTTACCCTAACTCGTACCCATATCTAACCAGTAAACTAACACTAATCCGTGCCTTAACACTTACCCTGACCCTAACACTTTTCCATACCCACACCTGAGGCCTAAACCTTACCATTCACTCACCCTAACCCTAGGTCTAAACCTAACCCTAAACCCAACCCCAACCCTTCACCTAACCCTAACCTTTGCCCTAATACTAATCCTTAAACTAACACTAACCTGTGCCCTAACACGCACCCTGACACTAACACGTTTCCATACGTTCACCTGTACTCTAATGTTACCTATTCGCTAACCCTAAAACTAGCCCTAAACCTAAACCTAACCCCAACCCTACACCTTACCCTAACCCATACCCTAATCATAACCCATACACTAACACTAACTCGTGCCCTAACACCTACCCTAAACCTACACCTACACCTACCCCTAACACTAACGCTAACACTAACCCTAAACTTTACCATTTGTTAACCATAACCCTAGCCCCAAACCTAAACCTAACTACAACCCTACTCCTTACCCTAACACGTACACTAATCTTAACACGTACACTAACACTAACTCAATACCACACACGTACTTTGACAATAAGACATTTCCGTATGCTCAGCTGTAACCTAAACCTTACCCGTTCACTAAACTTAACCCTATCCCTAACACTAAACATAACGCCAACCCTACCAATTACCCTAACCCGTAACCTAATCCTAACCTGTAAACCCACACTAACCCCTTCCCTAACACGTACCCTGACCCTAACACTTTTCCGTAACCTCACCTGTACCCTACACCTTACCGTTCGCTAACCCTAACCCTAGCCCTAAACCTAGACCAAACCCCAACTGTACACCTTACCCTAAACTGTATGCTAATCCTAAGCCATACACTAACACTGACACGTGTCCTAACACATACACTAACCGTAACACTTTTCTGTACCATCACCTGTACCCTAAACCTGACATTTCGCTAACCCTAACCCTAGCCATAAAGCTAACCCTAACCCGAACCCTAAACCTTACCCAAACCGTACCCTAATCCTAACCAGTATACTAATACTAAGCCATGTCCTGACACGTACCCTGAGCCTAACACTTTTCCGTACCCTCACCTGTCCCCTAAACCTTACCCATTCGCTAACCCTAACCCTAGGTCTAGCCCTAGCCCTAAATCTAACCCCAACCCTTCACCTTACCCTAACCGGAACCCTAATCCCAACCCATACACTAACATTAACCCATGCCCTAACACGTACCATGACCCTTACACTTATCCGTATCCTCTCCTGTACCCTAAATCTTACCGTTCGCTAACCCTAACCCTAGCCCTAAACATAACTCTCACACCAACCTCACAGCATACCATAACCTGTACACTAAACTTAACCCGTACAAAAAAACTAACCCATGCCCTCAGATGTATTTTGACGGTAACACGTTTCCGTATGCTCCCGTGTACCGTAAAACTCACCCGTTTGCTAACTCTAACCCTAGCCCTAACCCTAACCATAACAATAACCCTACCCATTTCCCTAACCTGTGCCCTTATCCTTACCCGTACACTAACACTAATCCATGCCCTAACACGTACCCTGACCCTAACACTTTTCTATACCCACTCCTGTACCCTAAATCTTACCATTCGCTAACCCTAACCCTATGTCTAGACCTAACCCTAACCCCAACCCTACACCTAACCCTAACACGTACCCTAATCCGAATCCGTACACTAAGAGTAACCTGTGCCCTAACATGAACCCTGACCCTAACTCGTTTCCATAAGCTCACCTGTACCCTAAATGTTACCTATTTGCTAACCCTAACCCCAACCCTACACCTAAACATAACCCCAACCCTACACCTTTCCTAACCCATACCCTAAACCTAACCCGTACACTAATACTAACCCATGCCCTAACACGTACCCTGACCCTAACACTTTTCTATACCCACTCCTGTACCCTAAATCTTACCATTTGCTAACCCTAACCCTATGTCTAAACGTAACCCTAACCGCAACCCTACACCTAACCCTAACACGTACCCTAATCCGAATCCGTACACTAACACTAACCTGTGCCCTAACATGAACCCTGACCCTAACTCGTTTCCATAAGCTCACCTGTACCCTAAATGTTAACTATTTGCTAACCCTAACCCCAACCCTACAGCTAAACATAACCCCAACCCTACAAATTTCCCTAACCCATACCCTAATCCGAACCCATACACTAACACTAACCTGTGCCCTAACATGAACCCTGACCCTAACACGTTTCCATACGTTCACCTGTACTCTAATGTTACCTATTCGCTAACCCTAACACTAGCCCTAAACCTAAACCTAACCCCAACCCTACACCTTACCGTAACCCATGCCCTAATCATAAACCATACACTAACACTAATTCGTGCCCTAACACCTACCCTAACCCTACACCTACACCTACCCCTAACACTAACGCTAACACTAACCCTAAACTTTACCATTTGTTAACCATAAGCCTAGCCCCAAACCTAAACCTAACTACAACCCTACTCCTTACCCTAACATGTACACTAATCTTAACACGTACACTAACACTAACTCAATACCACACACGTACTTTGACAATAAGACATTTCCGTATGCTCAGCTGTAACCTAAACCCTACCCGTTCACTAAACTTAACCTTACCCCTAACACTAAACATAACGCCAACCCTACCAATTACCCTAACCCTTACCCTAATCCTAACCTGTAAACCCACACTAACCCCTGCCCTAACACGTACCCTGACCCTAACACTTTTCCGTAACCTCACCTGTACCCTACACAATCCCGTTCGCTAACCCTAACCATAGCCCTAAACCTAGACCAAACCCCAACCGTACATCTTACCCTAACCCGTATGCTAATCCTAAGCCATACACTAAAACTGACACGTGTCCTACCACATACACTAACCGTAACACTTTTCTGTACCATCACCTGTACCATAAACCTGACATTTCGCTAACTCTAACCCTAGCCATAAAGCTAACCCTAACCCCAACCCTAAACCTTACCCAAACCGTACCCTAATCCTAACCAGTATACTAATACTAAGCCATGTCCTGACACGTACCCTGAGCCTAACACTTTTCCGTACCCTCACCTGTACCCTAAACCTTACCCATTCGCTAACCCTAACCCTAGCTCTAGCCCTAGCCCTAAATCTAACCCAAACCCAACCCGAACCCTAATCCCAACCCATACACTAACATTAACCCATGCCCTAACACGTACCCTGACCCTAACACTTTTCCGTATCCTCTCCTGTACCCTAAATCTTACCGTTCGCTAACCCTAACCCTAGCCCTAAACATAAATCTCACACCAACCTCACAGGATACCATAACCCGTACACTAAACTTAACCTGTACAAAAAAACTAACACATGCCCTCACATGTATTTTGATGGTAACGCGTTTCCGTATGCTCCCGTGTACCGTAAAACTCACCCGTTTGCTAACTCTAACCCTAGCCCTAACCCTAACCATAACAACATCCCTACCCATTTCCCTAACCTGTACCCTAATCCTTACCCGTACACTAACACTAATCCATGCCCTAACACGTACCCTGACCCTAACACTTTTCTATACCCACTCCTGTACCCTAAATCTTACCATTCGCTAACCCTAACCCTATGTCTAAACCTAACCTTAACCGCAACCCTACACCTAACCCTAACACGTACCCTAATCCGAATCCGTACACTAACACTAACCTGTGCCCTAACATGAACCGTGACCCTAACTCGTTTCCATAAGCTCACCTGTACCCTAAATGTTACCTATTTGCTAACCCTAACCCCAACCCTACACCTAAACATAACCCCAACCCTACAACTTTCCCTAACCCATACCCTAATACGAACCCGTGCACTAACACTAACCCGTGCCCTAACACGTATCCTGACCCTAACACTTTTCCGTATCCTCTCCAGTACCCTAAAACTTACAGTTCGCTAAACCTAGCCCTTTCCCTAAACATAACGCTAACACCAACCTTACACCATACCCTAACCCATACACTAATCTTACCCCGTACACCAAAATTAAGCAATGCCCTCACATGTACTTTGACACTAACAGGTTTCCGTACCCTCCTGTGTACCATAAACCTTACCTGTTCACTAACACTAACCCTAGGTCTAAGCCTAACACTATCCACAACCCTACACAGAATCCTAACCCGTATCCTAATCCTAATCCGTACAATAACACTAACGTGTGCCCTAACACCAAGCCTGACCCTAACTCGTTTCCATATGCTTACCTGTACCCTGAATATTACCTATTCGCTAACCCTAACCCTAACCCTAAACCAAACCCTAACCCCAATCCCACCCCTTACCCTAATCTGTACTGTAATCCTAACCCGTACCCTCATACTAATCCGTGCCCTGACACATACATGGACCATAACACTTTTCTGTAACCTCACCTGTACCCTAAACCTTACATTTCGCCAAGCCTAATGCTAGCCCTAAAGCAAAATCTTACTCCAACCCTACCCCTTACCCTAACACGTACACTAATCTTAACACGTACACTAACACTGACCCTTTGCCGCAAATGTATTTTGACCCTAAAACATTTCCGTACCCTGCCCTGTAACCTAAACCTTACCCGGTTGCTAACCAAAACCCTAGATCTAAATCTAACCCTAACGCCAACCCTACATCTTACCCTAACCCATACCCTAATCCTAAACCGTACACTAACACTAACCAGTGCCGTGAAACGTACCCTGACCGTAACACTTTTCCATACCCTCACCTGCACGCTAAACCTAATCATTAGGTGACCCTAACTGTAGACCTAAACCTAACCCTAACACCAACCCTACACCCTATTCTAACCCTTACCCTATATTTAACCCCTACACTAACACTAACCCATGCCCTCACACGTATTTTGACACTGAAATGTCTCCCTACACTCACATGTACCATAAGCTTTAACCGTTCACTAAACCTATCCCTAACCCTAACGCCAACCCTAACCATTACCCTAACCCATACACTAACCCTAACCATACATTAACACTAACACTTTTCCTAACACATAACCTGACCCAAACACTTTTCCGTACACTCAACTGTACCCTAAACCTTACCCATTCGCTAACTCTAACCCTAGTCCTAATCCTAACCCCAACCCTACCCCTTACCCTAACCCGTACCCTAATCCCAACCCATACACTAACATTAACTTATGCCCGAAACCGTACCCTGACCCTAACACTTTTCCATATCCACTCCTGTACCCTAAATCTTACCGTTCGCTAACCCTAACCCTAGCCCTAAACATAACTCTCACACCAACCTCACAGCATACCATAACCTGTACACTAAACTTAACCCGTACAAAAAAACTAACCCATGCCCTCAGATGTATTTTGACGGTAACACGTTTCCGTATGCTCCCGTGTACCGTAAAACTCACCCGTTTGCTAACTCTAACCCTAGCCCTAACCCTAACCATAACAATAACCCTACCCATTTCCCTAACCTGTGCCCTTATCCTTACCCGTACACTAACACTAATCCATGCCCTAACACGTACCCTGACCCTAACACTTTTCTATACCCACTCCTGTACCCTAAATCTTACCATTCGCTAACCCTAACCCTATGTCTAGACCTAACCCTAACCCCAACCCTACACCTAACCCTAACACGTACCCTAATCCGAATCCGTACACTAAGAGTAACCTGTGCCCTAACATGAACCCTGACCCTAACTCGTTTCCATAAGCTCACCTGTACCCTAAATGTTACCTATTTGCTAACCCTAACCCCAACCCTACACCTAAACATAACCCCAACCCTACACCTTTCCTAACCCATACCCTAATCCTAACCCGTACACTAATACTAACCCATGCCCTAACACGTACCCTGACCCTAACACTTTTCTATACCCACTCCTGTACCCTAAATCTTACCATTTGCTAACCCTAACCCTATGTCTAAACGTAACCCTAACCGCAACCCTACACCTAACCCTAACACGTACCCTAATCCGAATCCGTACACTAACACTAACCTGTGCCCTAACATGAACCCTGACCCTAACTCGTTTCCATAAGCTCACCTGTACCCTAAATGTTAACTATTTGCTAACCCTAACCCCAACCCTACAGCTAAACATAACCCCAACCCTACAAATTTCCCTAACCCATACCCTAATCCGAACCCATACACTAACACTAACCTGTGCCCTAACATGAACCCTGACCCTAACACGTTTCCATACGTTCACCTGTACTCTAATGTTACCTATTCGCTAACCCTAACACTAGCCCTAAACCTAAACCTAACCCCAACCCTACACCTTACCGTAACCCATGCCCTAATCATAACCCATACACTAACACTAATTCGTGCCCTAACACCTACCCTAACCCTACACCTACACCTACCCCTAACACTAACGCTAACACTAACCCTAAACTTTACCATTTGTTAACCATAACCCTAGCCCCAAACCTAAACCTAACTACAACCCTACTCCTTACCCTAACATGTACACTAATCTTAACACGTACACTAACACTAACTCAATACCACACACGTACTTTGACAATAAGACATTTCCGTATGCTCAGCTGTAACCTAAACCTTACCCGTTCACTAAACTTAACCTTACCCCTAACACTAAACATAACGCCAACCCTACCAATTACCCTAACCCTTACCCTAATCCTAACCTGTAAACCCACACTAACCCCTGCCCTAACACGTACCCTGACCCTAACACTTTTCCGTAACCTCACCTGTACCCTACACAATCCCGTTCGCTAACCCTAACCATAGCCCTAAACCTAGACCAAACCCCAACCGTACACCTTACCCTAACCCGTATGCTAATCCTAAGCCATACACTAAAACTGACACGTGTCCTACCACATACACTAACCGTAACACTTTTCTGTACCATCACCTGTACCATAAACCTGACATTTCGCTAACTCTAACCCTAGCCATAAAGCTAACCCTAACCCCAACCCTAAACCTTACCCAAACCGTACCCTAATCCTAACCAGTATACTAATACTAAGCCATGTCCTGACACGTACCCTGAGCCTAACACTTTTCCGTACCCTCACCTGTACCCTAAACCTTACCCATTCGCTAACCCTAACCCTAGCTCTAGCCCTAGCCCTAAATCTAACCCAAACCCAACCCGAACCCTAATCCCAACCCATACACTAACATTAACCCATGCCCTAACACGTACCCTGACCCTAACACTTTTCCGTATCCTCTCCTGTACCCTAAATCTTACCGTTCGCTAACCCTAACCCTAGCCCTAAACATAAATCTCACACCAACCTCACAGGATACCATAACCCGTACACTAAACTTAACCTGTACAAAAAAACTAACACATGCCCTCACATGTACTTTGACGGTAACGCGTTTCCGTATGCTCCCGTGTACCGTAAAACTCACCCGTTTGCTAACTCTAACCCTAGCCCTAACCCTAACCATAACAACATCCCTACCCATTTCCCTAACCTGTACCCTAATCCTTACCCGTACACTAACACTAATCCATGCCCTAACACGTACCCTGACCCTAACACTTTTCTATACCCACTCCTGTACCCTAAATCTTACCATTCGCTAACCCTAACCCTATGTCTAAACCTAACCTTAACCGCAACCCTACACCTAACCCTAACACGTACCCTAATCCGAATCCGTACACTAACACTAACCTGTGCCCTAACATGAACCGTGACCCTAACTCGTTTCCATAAGCTCACCTGTACCCTAAATGTTACCTATTTGCTAACCCTAACCCCAACCCTACACCTAAACATAACCCCAACCCTACAACTTTCCCTAACCCATACCCTAATACGAACCCGTGCACTAACACTAACCCGTGCCCTAACACGTATCCTGACCCTAACACTTTTCCGTATCCTCTCCAGTACCCTAAAACTTACCGTTCGCTAAACCTAGCCCTTTCCCTAAACATAACGCTAACACCAACCTTACACCATACCCTAACCCATACACTAATCTTACCCCGTACACCAAAATTAAGCAATGCCCTCACATGTACTTTGACACTAACAGGTTTCCGTACCCTCCTGTGTACCATAAACCTTACCTGTTCGCTAACACTAACCCTAGGTCTAAGCCTAACACTATCCACAACCCTACACAGAATCCTAACCCGTATCCTAATCCTAATCCGTACAATAACACTAACGTGTGCCCTAACACCAAGCCTGACCCTAACTCGTTTCCATATGCTTACCTGTACCCTGAATATTACCTATTCGCTAACCCTAACCCTAACCCTAAACCAAACCCTAACCCCAATCCCACCCCTTACCCTAATCTGTACTGTAATCCTAACCCGTACCCTCATACTAATCCGTGCCCTGACACATACATGGACCATAACACTTTTCTGTAAACTCACCTGTACCCTAAACCTTACATTTCGCCAAGCCTAATGCTAGCCCTAAAGCAAAATCTTACTCCAACCCTACCCCTTACCCTAACACGTACACTAATCTTAACACGTACACTAACACTGACCCTTTGCCGCAAATGTATTTTGACCCTAAAACATTTCCGTACCCTGCCCTGTAACCTAAACCTTACCCGGTTGCTAACCAAAACCCTAGATCTAAATCTAACCCTAACGCCAACCCTACATCTTACCCTAACCCATACCCTAATCCTAAACCGTACACTAACACTAACCAGTGCCGTGAAACGTACCCTGACCGTAACACTTTTCCATACCCTCACCTGCACGCTAAACCTAATCATTAGGTGACCCTAACTGTAGACCTAAACCTAACCCTAACACCAACCCTACACCCTATTCTAACCCTTACCCTATATTTAACCCCTACACTAACACTAACCCATGCCCTCACACGTATTTTGACACTGAAATGTCTCCCTACACTCACATGTACCATAAGCTTTAACCGTTCACTAAACCTATCCCTAACCCTAACGCCAACCCTAACCATTACCCTAACCCATACACTAACCCTAACCATACATTAACACTAACACTTTTCCTAACACATAACCTGACCCAAACACTTTTCCGTACACTCAACTGTACCCTAAACCTTACCCATTCGCTAACTCTAACCCTAGTCCTAATCCTAACCCCAACCCTACCCCTTACCCTAACCCGTACCCTAATCCCAACCCATACACTAACATTAACTTATGCCCGAAACCGTACCCTGACCCTAACACTTTTCCATATCCACTCCTGTACCCTAAATCTTACCGTTCGCTAACCCTAACCCTAGCCCTAAACATAACTCTCACACCAACCTCACAGCATACCCTAACCCGTACACTAAACTTAACCCGTACAAAAAAACTAACCCATGCCCTCACATGTACTTTGACAGTAACACGTTTCCGTACGCTCCCGTGTACCGTAAACCTTACCCATTCGCTAACTCTAACCCTAGCCCTAACCCAAACCATAACACCAACCCTACCCATTTCCCTAACCTGTACCCTAATCCTTATCCATACACTAACACTAATCCATGCCCTAACACGTACCCTGACCCTAACACTTTTCCATACCCACTGCTGTACGCTAAATCATACCATTCGCTAACCCTAAACCTATTTCTAAACCTAACCCTAACCCCAAACCTACACCTAGCCCTAGCACGTACCCTAATCCGAATCCGTACACTAACACTAACCTGTGCCCTAACACCAAGCCTGACCCTAACTCGTTTTCATATGTTTACCTGTACCATGAATATTACCTATTCGCTAACCCTAACCCTAAACCTAAACCTAACCCTAACCCCAATCCTACACCTTACCCTAATCCATACTGTAGTCCTAAACCGTACCCTAATACTAATCCGTGCCCTGACACATACATGGACCATAACACTTTTCTGTAACCTCACCTGTACCCTAAACCTTTCATTTCGCCAACCCTAACCCTAGCTCTAAAGCTAAATCTAACTCCAACCCTACACCTTACCCTAACACGAACACTAATCTTAACCTATACACTAACACTGACCCATTGCCGCAAATGTATTTTGACCCTAAAACATTTCCGTACCCTTCTCTGTAACCTAAACCTTACCCGGTCGCTAACCATAACCCTAGATCTAAATCTAACCCTAATGCCAACTCTACATCTTACCCTAACCCATACCCTAATCCTAAACCATACACTAACACTAACCAGTGCCCTGAAACGTACCCTGACCGTAACACTTTTCCATACCCTCACCTGCACGCTAAACCTAATCATTAGGTAACCCTAACTGTAGACTTAAACCTAACCCTAACACCAACCCTACACCCTATTCTAACCCGTAACCTATATTTAACCCCTACACTAACACTAACCCATGCCCTCACACGTACTTTGACACTAAGATGTCTCCATACACTCACATGTACCATAAGCTTTAACCGTTCACTAAACCTATCCCTAACCCTAACGCCAACCCTAACCATTACCCTAACCCATACCCTAATCCTAACCATACATTAACACTAACACGTTTCCTAACCAGTAACCTGACCCAAACACTTTTCCGCACACTCAACTGTACCCTAAAACTTACCCGTTCACTAACCCTAAGCCTAGCCCTAAACCTAACACTAACCCCAACCCCACACCTTACCCTAAACTGTACGCTAATCCTGACACGTACACTAACACTAAGAGGTGTCCTAACACATACCATGACTCTAAATGTTTTCCGTACCCTCACCTGTACCCTAAACCTTACTGCTTCACTAACCGTAAACCTAGCCCTAAACATAACGCTAACACCAACCCTACACCATACCCTAACCCATACACTAATCTTGACCCGTACACCAAAATTATGGAATGCCATCACCTGTACTTTGACAATAACACGTTTCTCTACACTCATGTACCATAAAAGTTACCTCTTCACTAACTCTAACCCTAGCCCTAAACTTAACCCTAACGCCAACCCTACACATTACCCTAACCCGTACCCTAATCCTAACCCATACACTAACACTACACGTGCCCTAACAGGTACCCTGACCGTAACAGTTTTCTGTACACTCACCTGTACCCTAAACCATACCGTTTGCTATCCTTAACCTTAGACATAAACGTAAACCTAACCCAATCCCTAAACCTTACCCTAACTTGTACCCAAATCTAACCAGTACACTAACACTAACCCGTGCCTTAACACTTACCCTGACCCTAACACTTTTCCATACCCACACCTGAACCCTAAACCTTACCATTCACTAACCCTAACCCTAGGTCTAAACCGAACCCTAAACCCAACCCCAACCCTACACCTAACCCTAACATGTGCCCTAATCCTAATCCTTAAACTAACACTAACCTGTGCCCTAACACGTACCCTGACACTAACACGTTTCCATACATTCACCTGTACTCTAATGTTACCTATTCGCTAACCCTAACACTAGCCCTAAACCTAAACCTAACCCCAACCCTACACCTTACCCTAACCCATACCCTAATCATAACCCATACACTAACACTAACTCGTGCCCTAACACCTACCCTAATCCTACACCTACCACTACCCCTAACACTAACGCTAACACTAACCCTAAACTTTACCATTTGTTAACCATAACCCTAGCCCCAAACCTAAACCTAACTACAACCCTACTCCTTACCCTAACACGTACACTAATCTTAACACGTACACTAACACTAACTCAATACCACACACGTACTTTGACAATAAGACAATTCCGTATGCTCAGCTGTAACCTAAACCTTACCCGTTCACTAAACTTAACCTTACCCCTAACACTAACCATAACGCCATCCCTACCAATTACCCTAACCCGAACCCTAATCCTAACCTGTAAACCCACACTAACCCCTGCCCTAACACGTACCCTGACCCTAACACTTTTCCGTAACCTCACCTGTACCCTACACCTTACCGTTAGCTAACCCTAACCCTAGCCCTAAACCTAGACCAAACCCCAACCGTACACCTTACCCTAACCCATATGCTAAACCTAAGCCATACACTAAAACTGACACGTGTCCTAACACATACACTAACCGTAACACTTTTCTGTACCATCACCTGTACCATAAACCTGACATTTCGCTAACTCTAACCCTAGCCATAAAGCTAACCCTAACCCCAACCCTAAACCTTACCCAAACCGTACCCTAATCCTAACCAGTATACTAATACTAAGCCATGTCCTGACACGTACCCTGACCCTAACACTTTTCCGTACCCTCACCTGTACCCTACACCTTACCCAGTCGCTAACCCTAACCCTAGCTCTAGCCCTAGCCCTAAATCTAACCACAACCCTAACCCTTACCCTAACCCGAACCCTAATCCCAACCCATACACTAACATTAACCCATGCCCTAACACGTACAGTGACCCTAACACTTTTCCGTATCCTCTCCTATACCCTAAATCTTACCGTTCGCTAACCCTAACCCTAGCCCTAAACATAACTCTCACACCAATCTCACAGCATACCATAACCCGTTCACTAAACTTAACCCGTACAAAAAAATTAACACATGCCCTCACATGTACTTTGACGGTAACATGTTTCCGTATGCTCCCGTGTACCGTAAAACTCACCCGTTTTCTAACTCTAACCCTAGCCCTAACCCTAACCATAACAACAGCCCTACCCATTTCCCTAACCTGTACCCTAATCCTTACCCGTACACTAACACTAATCCATGCCCTAACACATACCCTGACCCTAACACTTTTCTATACCCACTCCTGTACCCTAAATCTTACCATTCGCTAACCCTAACCCTATGTCTAGACCTAACCCTAACCCCAACCCTACACCTAACCCTAACACGTACCCTAATCCGAATCCGTACACTAACAGTAACCTGTGCCCTAACATGAACCCTGACCCTAACTCGTTTCCATAAGCTCACCTGTACCCTAAATGTTACCTATTTGCTAACCCTAACCCAACCCTACACCTAAACATAACCCCAACCTTACCCATTTCCCTAACCTGTACCCTAATCCTTACACGTACACTAACACTAACCCATGCCCTAACACGTACCCTGACCCTAACACTTTTCTATACCCACTCCTGTACCCTAAATCTTACCATTCGCTAACCCTAACCCTATGTCTAAACCTAACCCTAACCCCAACCCTACACCTAACCCTAACACGTACCCTAATCCGAATACGTACACTAACAGTAACCTGTGCCCTAACATGAACCCTGACCCTAACCCGTTTCCATAAGCTCACCTGTACCCTAAATGTTACCTATTTGCTAACCCTAACCCCAACCCTACACCTAAACATAACCCCAACCCTACACCTTTCCCTAACCCATACCCTAATCCTAACCCGTACACTAACACTAACCCATGCCCTAACACGTACCCTGACCCTAACACTTTTCTATACCCACTCCTGTACCCTAAATCTTACCATTCGCTAACCCTAACCCTATGTCTAAACCTAACCCTAACCCCAACCCTACACCTAACCCTAACACGTACCCTAATCCGAATCCGTACACTAACACTAACCTGTGCCCTAACATGAACCCTGACCCTAACTCGTTTCCATAAGCTCACCTGTACCCTAAATGTTACCTATTTGCTAACCCTAACCCCAACCCTACAGCTAAACATAACCACAACCCTACAACTTTCCCTAACCCATACTCTAATCCGAACCCATACACTAACACTAACCCGTGCCCTAACACGTACCCTGACCCTAACACTTTTCCGTAACCTCACCTGTACCCTACACCTTACCGTTAGCTAACCCTAACCCTAGCCCTAAACCTAGACCAAACCCCAACCGTACACCTTACCCTAACCCGTATGCTAATCCTAAGCCATACACTAAAACTGACACGTGTCCTAACACATACACTAACCGTAACACTTTTCTGTACCATCACCTGTACCATAAACCTGACATTTCGCTAACTCTAACCCTAGCCATAAAGCTAACCTTAACCCCAACCCTAAACCTTACCCAAACCATACCCTAATCCTAACCAGTATACTAATACTAAGCCATGTCCTGACACGTACCCTGACCCTAACACTTTTCCGTACCCTCACCTGTACCCTAAACCCTACCCATTCGCTAACCCTAACCCTAGCTCTAGCCCTAGCCCTAAATCTAACCACAACCCTAACCCTTACCCTAACCCGAACCCTAATCCCAACCCATACACTAACATTAACCCATGCCCTAACACGTACCCTGACCCTAACACTTTTCCGTATCCTCTCCTGAACCCTAAATCTTACCGTTCGCTAACCCTAACCCTAGCCCTAAACATAACTCTCACACCAACCTCACAGCATACCATAACCCGTACACTAAACTTAACCCGTACAAAAAACTAACCCATGCCCTCACATGTACTTTGACGGTAACACGTTTCCGTATGCTCCCGTGTACCGTAAAACTCACCCGTGTGCTAACTCTAACCCTAGCCCTAACCCTAACCATAACAACAGCCCTACCCATTTCCCTAACCTGTACCCTAATCCTTACCCGTACACTAACACTAATCCATGCCCTAACACGTACCCTGACCCTAACACTTTTCTATACCCACTCCTGTACCCTAAATCTTACCATTCGATAACCCTAACCCTATGTCTAGACCTAACCCTAACCCCAAACCTACACTTAACCCTAACACGTACCCTAATCCGAATCCGTACACTAACAGTAACCTGTGCCCTAACATGAACCCTGACCCTAACTCGTTTCCATAAGCTCACCTGTACCCTAAATGTTACCTATTTGCTAACCCTAACCCCAACCCTACACCTAAACATAACCCCAACCTTACCCATTTCCCTAACCTGTACCCTAATCCTAACCCGTACACTAACACTAACCCATGCCCTAACACGTACCCTGACCCTAACACTCTTCTATACCCACTCCTGTACCCTAAATCTTACCATTCGCTAACCCTAACCTATGTCTATACCTAACCCTAACCCCAACCCTACACCTAACCCTAACACGTACCCTAATCCGAATCAGTACACTAACACTAACCTGTGCCCTAACATGAACCCTGACCCTAACTCGTTTCCATAAGCTCACCTGTACCCTAAATGTTACCTATTTGCTAACCCTAACCCCAACCCTACAGCTAAACATAACCACAACCCTACAACTTTCCCTAACCCATACCCTAATCCGAACCCATACACTAACACTAACCCATGCCCTAACACGTACCCTGACCCAAACACTTTTCCGTAACCTCTCCAGTACCCTAAAACCTACCGTTCGCTAAACCTAGCCCTTTCCCTAAACATAACACTAACACCAACCTTACACCATACCCTAACCCATACACTAATCTTACCCTGTAAACCAAAATTAAGCAATGCCCTCACATGTACTTGGACACTAACAGGTTTCCGTACCCTCCTGTGTACCATAAACCTTACCTGTTCGCTAACACTATCCCTAGGTCTAAGCCTAACACTATCCACAACCCTACAAAAAATCCTAACCCGTACCCTAATCCTAATCCATACAATAACACTAACGTGTGCCCTAACACCAAGCCTGACCCTAACTCGTTTCCATATGCTTACCTGTACCCTGAATATTACCTATTCGATAACCCTAACCCTAAACCTAAACCAAACCCTAACCCCAATCCTACACCTTACCCTAATCCGTACTGTAATCCTAACCCGTACCCTAATACTAATCCGTGCCCTGACACATACATGGACCATAACACTTTTCTGTAACCTCACCTGTACCCTAAACCTTACATTTCGCCAACCCTAACGCTAGCCCTAAAGCAAAATCTTACTCCAACCCTACCCCTTACCCTAACACGTACACTAATCTTAACCCGTACACTAACAGTGACCCATTTCCGCAAATGTATTTTTACCCTAAAACATTTCAGTACCCTCCCCTGTAACCTAAACCTTACCCGGTTGCTAACCATAACCCTAGATCTAAATTTTACTCTAACGCCAACCCTACATCTTTCCCTAACCCATACCCTTATCCTAAACCGTACAATAACACTAACCAGTGCCCTGAAACGTACCCTGTCCGTAACACTTTTCCATACCCTCACCTGCACGCTAAACCTAATCATTAGGTAACCCTAACTGTAGACTTAAACCTAACCCTAACACCAACCCTACACCCTATTCTAACCCTTACCCTATATTTAACCCCTACACTAACACTAACCCATGCCCTCACACGTACTTTGACACTAAAATGTCTCCATACACTCACATGTACCATAAGCTTTAACCGTTCACTAAACCTATCCCTAACCCTAACGCCAACCCTAACCATTACCCTAACCCATACCCTAATCCTAACCATACATTAACACTAACACGTTTCCTAACACATAACCTGACCCAAACACTTTTCCGTACACTCAACTGTACCCTAAAACTTACCCGTTCACTAACCCTAAGCCTAGCCCTAAACCTAACACTAACCCCAACCCCACACCTTACCCTAAACTGTACGCTAATCCTGACACGTACACTAACACTAAGAGGTGTCCTAACACACACCCTGACTCTAAATGTTTTCCGTACCCTCACCTGTACCCTAAACCTTACTGCTTCACTAACCGTAAACCTAGCCCTAAACATAACGCTAACACCAACCCTACACCATACCCTAACCCGTACACTAATCTTGACCCGTACACCAAAATTATGGAATGCCATCACCTGTACTTTGACAATAACACCTTTCTGTACACTCAAGTACCATAAAAGTTACCTCTTCGCTAACTCTAACCCTAGCCCTAAACTTAACCCTAACGCCAACCCTACACATTACCCTAACCCGTACCCTAATCCTAACCCATACACTAACACTACACGTGCCCTAACAGGTACCCTGACCGTAACAGTTTTCCGTACACTCACCTGTACCCTAAACCATACCGTTTGCTATCCTTAACCTTAGACCTAAACGTAAACCTAAGCCCATCCCTAAACCTTACCCTAACTCGTACCCAAATCTAACCAGTACACTAACACTAATCCGTGCCTTAACACTTACCCTGACCCTAACACTTTTCCATACCCACACCTGAACCCTAAACCTTACCATTCACTAACCCTAACCCTAGGTCTAAACCTAAACCTAAACACAACCCCAACCCTACACCTAACCCTAACATGTGCCCTAATCCTAATCCTTAAACTAACACTAACCTGTGCCCTAACACAATCCCTGACACTAACACGTTTCCATACGTTCACCTGTACTCTAATGTTACCTATTCGCTAACCCTAACACTAGCCCTAAACCTAAACCTAACTCCAACCATACACCTTACCCTAACTCATACCCTAATCATAACCCATACACTAACACTAACTCGTGCCATAACACCTACCCTAACCCTACACCTACACCTACCCCTAACACTAACGCTAACACTAACCCTAAACTTTACCATTTGTTAACCATAACCCTAGCCCCAAACCTAAACCTAACTACAACCCTACTCCTTGCCCTAACACGTACACTAATCTTAACACGTACACTAACACTAACTCAATACCACACACGTACTTTGACAATAAGACATTTCCGTATGCTCAGTTGTAACCTAAACCTTACCCGTTCACTAAACTTAACCCTACCCCTAACACTAACCATAACGCCAACCCTACCAATTACCCTAACCCGTACCCTAATCCTAACCTGTAAACCCACACTAACCCCTGCCCTAACACGTACCCTGACCCTAACACTTTTCCATAACCTCACTTGTACCTTACACCTTACCGTTCCCTAACCCTAACCCTAGCCCTAAACCTAGACCAAACCCCAACTGTACACCTTACCCTAAACTGTATGCTAATCCTAAGCCATACACTAACACTGACACGTGTCCTAACACATACACTAACCCTAACATTTTTCTGTATCATTACCTGTACCCTAAACCTGACATTTCGCTAACCCTAGCCCTAGCCATAAAGCTAACCCTAACCCCAACCCTAAACCTTACCCAAACCGTACCCTAATCCTAACCAGTATACTAATACTAAGTCATGTCCTGACACGTACCCTGACCCTAACACCTTTCCGTACCGTCACCTGTACCCTAAACCTTACCCATTCGCTAACTCTAACCGTTGCCCTAATCCTAACCCCAACCCTACCCCTTACCCTAACCCGTACCCTAATCCCAACCCATACACTAACATTAACTTATGCCCAAAACCGTACCCTGACCCTAACACTTTTCAATATCCTCTCCTGTACCCTAAATCTTACCGTTCGCTAACCCTAACCCTAGCCCTAAACATAACTCTCACACCAACCTCACAGCATACCCTAACCCGTACACTAAACTTAACCCGTACAAAAAAACTAACCCATGCCCTCACATGTACTTTGACAGTAACACGTTTCCATACGCTCCCGTGTACCGTAAACCTTACCCATTCGCTAACTCTAACCCTAGCCCTAAGCCAAACCATAACACCAACCCTACCCATTTCCCTAACCTGTACCCTAATCCTTACCCATACACTAACACTAATCCATGCCCTAACACGTACCCTGACACTAACACTTTTCCATACCCACTGCTGTACGCTAAATCATACCATTTGCTAACCCTAAACCTATTTCTAAACCTAACCCTAACCCCAACCCTACACCTAGCCCTAGCACGTACCCTAATCCGAATCCGTACACTAACACTAACCTGTGCCCTAACATGAACCCTGACCCTAACTCGTTTCCATAAGCTCACTTGTACCCTAAATGTTACCTATTCGCTAACCCTAACCCCAACCCTACACCTAAACATAACCCCAACCCTACACCTTTCCCTAACCCATACCCTAATCCTAACCCGTACACTAACACTAACCCGTGCCCTAACACGTACCCTGACCCTAACACTTTTCCGTATCCTCTCCAGTACCCTAAATCTTACCGTTCGCTAAACCTAGCCCTTTACCTAAACATAACGCTAACACCAACCTTACACCATACCCTAACCCATACACTAATCGTACCCCGTACACCAAAATTAAGCAATGCCCTCACCTGTACTTTGACACTAACACGTTTCCGTACCCTCCTGTGTACCGTAAACCTTACCTGTTCGCTAACACTAACCCTAGGTCTAAGCCTAACACTATCCACAACCCTACACAAAATCCTAACCTGTACCCTAATCCTAATCCGAACAATAACACTAACCTGTGCCCTAAAACCAAGCCTGACCCTAACTCGTTTTCATATGTTTACCTGTACCATGAATATTACCTATTCGCTAACCCTAACCCTAAACCTAAACCTAACCCTAACCCCAATCCTACACCTTACCCTAATCCGTACTGTAGTCCTAACCCGTACCCTAATACTAATCCGTGCCCTGACACATACATGGACCATAACACTTTTCTGTAACCTCACCTGTACCCTAAACCTTTCATTTCGCCAACCCTAACCCTAGCTCTAAAGCTAAATCTAACTCCAACCCTACACCTTACCCTAACACGAACACTAATCTTAACCTATACACTAACACTGACCCATTGCCGCAAATGTATTTTGACCCTAAAACATTTCCGTACCCTCCTCTGTAACCTAAACCTTACCCGGTCGCTAACCATAACCCTAGATCTAAATCTAACCCTAACGCCAACCCTACATCTTACCCTAACCCATACCCTCATCCTAAACCATACACTAACACTAACCAGTGCCCTGAAATGTACCCTGACCGTAACACTTTTCCATACCCTCACCTGCACGCTAAACCTAATCATTAGGTAACCCTAACTGTAGACTTAAACCTAACCCTAACACCAACCCTACACCCTATTCTAACCCGTAACCTATATTTAACCCCTACACTAACACTAACCCATGCCCTCACACGTACTTTGACACTAAGATGTCTCCATACACTCACATGTACTATAAGCTTTAACCGTTCACTAAACCTATCCCTAACCCTAACGCCAACCCTAACCATTACCCTAACCCATACACTAATCCTAACCATACATTAACACTAACACGTTTCCTAACCCGTAACCTGACCCAAACACTTTTCTGCACACTCAACTGTACCCTAAAACTTACCCGTTCACTAACCCTAAGCCTAGCCCTAAACCTAACACTAACCCCAACCCCACACCTTACCCTAAACTGTACGCTAATCCTGACACGTACACTAACACTAAGAGGTGTCCTAACACATACCATGACTCTAAATGTTTTCCGTACCCTCACCTGTACCCTAAACCTTACTGCTTCACTAACCGTAAACCTAGCCCTAAACATAACGCTAACACCAACCCTACACCATACCCTAACCCGTACACTAATCTTGACCCGTACACCAAAATTATGGAATGCCATCACCTGTACTTTGACAATAACACGTTTCTCTACACTCATGTACCATAAAAGTTACCTCTTTGCTAACGCTAACCCTAGCCCTAAACCCTAACGCCAACCCTACACATTACCCTAACCCGTACCCTAATCCTAACGCATACACTAACACTACACGTGCCCTAACAGGTTCGCTGACCGTAACAGTTTTCTGTACACTCACCTGTACCCTAAACCATACCGTTTGCTATCCTTAACCTTAGACCTAAACGTAAACCTAACCCCATCCCTAAACCTTACCCTAACTCGTACCCAAATCTAACCAGTACACTAACACTAATCCGTGCCTTAACACTTACCCTGACCCTAACACTTTTCCATACCCACACCTGAACACTAAACATTACCAATCACTAACCCTAACCCTAGGTCTAAACCTAACCCTAAACCCAACCCCAATCCTACACCTAACCCTAACATGTGCCCTAATCCTAATCCTTAAACTAACACTAACCTGTGCCCTAACACGAACCCTGACACTGACACGTTTCCATACGTTCACCTGTACTCTAATGTTACCTATTCGTTAACCCTAACACTAGCCCTAAACCTAAACCTAACCCCAACCCTACACCTTACCCTAACCCATACCCTAATCATAACCCATACACTAACACTAACTCATGCCCTAACACCTACCCTAATCCTACACCTACCACTACCCCTAACACTAACGCTAACACTAACCCTAAACTTTACCATTTGTTAACCATAACCCTAGCCCCAAACCTAAACCTAACTACAACCCTACTCCTTACCCTAACACGTACACTAATCTTAACACGTACACTAACACTAACTCAATACCACACACGTACTTTGACAATAAGACATTTCCGTATGCTCAGCTGTAACCTAAACCTTACCCGTTCACTAAACTTAACCTTACCCCTAACACTAACCATAACGCCATCCCTACCAATTACCCTAACCCGAACCCTAATCCTAACCTGTAAACCCACACTAACCCCTGCCCTAACACGTACCCTGACCCTAACACTTTTCCGTAACCTCACCTGTACCCTACACCTTACCGTTAGCTAAGCCTAACCCTAGCCCTAAACCTAGACCAAACCCCAACCGTACACCTTACCCTAACCCGTATGCTAATCCTAAGCCATACACTAAAACTGACACGTGTCCTAACACATACACTAACCGTAACACTTTTCTGTACCATCACCTGTACCATAAACCTGACATTTCGCTAACTCTAACCCTAGCCATAAAGCTAACCCTAACCCCAACCCTAAACCTTACCCAAACCGTACCCTAATCCTAACCAGTATACTAATACTAAGCCATGTCCTGACACGTACCCTGACCCTAACACTTTTCCGTACCCTCACCTGTACCCTACACCTTACCAAGTCGCTAAACCTAACCCTAGCTCTAGCCCTAGCCCTAAATCTAACCACAACCCTAACCCTTACCCTAACCCGAACCCTAATCCCAACCCATACACTAACATTAACCCATGCCCTAACACGTACCCTGACCCTAACACTTTTCCGTATCCTCTCCTGTACCCTAAATCTTACCGTTCGCTAACCCTAACCGTAGCCCTAAACATAACTCTCACACCAATCTCACAGCATACCATAACCCGTTCACTAAACTTAACCCGTACAAAAAAATTAACCCATGCCCTCACATGTACTTTGACGGTAACACGTTTCCGTATGCTCCCGTGTACCGTAAAACTCACCCGTTTGCTAACTCTAACCCTAGCCCTAACCCTAACCATAACAACAGCCCTACACATTTCCCTAACCTGTACCCTAATCCTTACCCGTACACTAACACTAATCCATGCCCTAACACGTACCCTGACCCTAACACTTTTCTATACCCACTCCTGTACCCTAAATCTTACCATTCGCTAACCCTAACCCTATGTCTAGACCTAACCCTAACCCCAACCCTACACTTAACCCTAACACGTACCCTAATCCGAATCCGTACACTAACAGTAACTTGTGCCCTAACATTAACCCTGACCCTAACACGTTTCCATAAGCTCACCTGTACCCTAAATGTTACCTATTTGCTAACCCTAACCCCAACCCTACACCTAAACATAACCCCAACCCTACACCTTTCCCTAACCCATACCCTAATCCTAACCCGTACACTAACACTAACCGATGCCCTAACACATACCCTGACCCTAACACTTTTCTATACCCACTCCTGTACCCTAAATCTTACCATTCGCTAACCCTAACCCTATGTCTAAACCTAACCCTAACCCCAACCCTACACCTAACCCTAACACGTACCCTAATCCGAATCCGTACACTAACACTAACCTGTGCCCTAACATGAACACTGACCCTAAATCGTTTCCATAAGCTCACCTGTACCCTAAATGTTACCTATTTGCTAACCCTAACCCCAACCCTACAGCTAAACATAACCCCAAACCTACAACTTTCCCTAACCCATACTCTGATCCGAACCCATACACTAACACTAACCCGTGCCCTAACACGTACCCTGATGCTAACACTTTTCCGTAACCTCACCTGTACCCTACACCTTACCGTTAGCTAACCCTAACCCTAGCCCTAAACCTAGACCAAACCCCAACCGTACACCTTACCCTAACCCGTATGCTAATCCTAAGCCATACACTAAAACTGACACGTGTCCTAACACATACACTAACCGTAACACTTTTCTGTACCATCACCTGTACCATAAACCTGAAATTTCGCTAACTCTAACCCTAGCCATAAAGCTAACCCTAACCCCAACCCTAAACCTTACCCAAACCGTACCTTAATCCTAACCAGTATACTAATACTAAGCCATGTCCTGACACGTACCCTAACCCTAACACTTTTCCGTACCCTCACCTGTACCCTAAACCTTACCCATTCGCTAACCCTAACCCTAGCTCTAGCCCTAGCCCTAAATCTAACCACAACCCTAACCCTTACCCTAACCCGAACCCTAATCCCAACCCATACACTAACATTAACCCATGCCCTAACACGTACCCTGACCCTAACACTTTTCCGTATCCTCTCCTGAACCCTAAATCTTACAGTTCACTAACCATAACCCTAGCCCTAAACATAACTCTCACACCAACCTCACAGCATACCATAACCCGTACACTTAACTTAACCCGTACAAAAAAATTAACCCATGCCCTCACATGTACGTTGACGGTAACACGTTTCCGTATGCTCCCGTGTACCGTAAAACTCACCCGTTTGCTAACTCTAACCCTAGCCCTAACCCTAACCATAACAACAGCCCTACACATTTCCCTAACCTGTACCCTAATCCTTACCCGTACACTAACACTAATCCATGCCCTAACACGTACCCTGACCCTAACACTTTTCTATACCCACTCCTGTACCCTAAATCTTACCATTCGCTAACCCTAACCCTATGTCTAGACCTAACCCTAACCCCAACCCTACACATAACCCTAACATGTACCCTAATCCGAATCCGTACACTAACAGTAACCTGTGCCCTAACATGAACCCTGACCCTAACTCGTTTCCCTAAGCTCACTTGTACCCTAAATGTTACCTATTTGCTAACCCTAACCCCAACCCTACACCTAAACATAACCCCAACCTTACCCATTTTCCTAACATGTACCCTAATCCTTACCCATACACTAACACTAATCCATGCCCTAACACGTACCCTGACCCTAACACTTTTCCATACCCACTCCTGTACCCTAAATCTTACCATTCGCTAACCCTAACCCTATGTCTAAACCTAACCCTAACCCCAACCCTACACCTAACCCTAACACGTACCCTAATCCGAATCAGTACACTAAGAGTAACCTGTTCCCTAACATGAACACTGACCCTAAATCGTTTCCATAAGCTCACCTGTACCCTAAATGTTACCTATTTGCTAACCCTAACTCCAACCCTACACCTAAACATAACTCCAACCCTACACCTTTCCCTAACCCATACCCTAATCCTAACCCGTACACTAACACTAACCCATGCCCTAACACGTACCCTGACCCTAACACTTTTCCGTATCCTCTCCAGTACCCTAAATCTTACCGTTCGCTAAACCTAGCCCTTTCCCTAAACATAACGCTAACACCAACCTTACACCATACCCTAACCCATACACTAATCTTACCCTGTACACCAAAATTAAGCAATGCCCTCACATGTACTTGGACACTAACAGGTTTCCGTACCCTCCTGGGTACCATAAACCTTACCTGTTCGCTAACACTATCCCTAGGTCTAAGCCTAACACTATCCAAAACCCTACACATAATCCTAAACCATACCCTAATCCTAATCCGTACAATAACACTAACGTGTGCCCTAACACCAAGCCTGACCCTAACTCGTTTCCATATGCTTACCTGTACCCTGAATATTACCTATTCGCTAACCCTAACCCTAAACCTAAACCAAACCCTAACCCCAATCCCACACCTTACCCTAATCCGTACTGTAATCCTAACCCGTACCCTAATACTAATCCGTGCCCTGACACATACATGGACCATAACACTTTTCTGTAACCTCACCTGTACCCTAAACCTTACATTTCGCCAACCCTAACGCTAGCCCTAAAGCAAAATCTTACTCCAATCCTAACCCTTACCCTAACACGTACACTAATCTTAACCCGTACACTAACAGTGACCCATTGCCGCAAATGTATTTTGACCCTAAAACATTTCCGTACCCTCCCCTGTAATCTAAACCTTACCCGGTTGCTAACCATAACCCTAGATCTAAATCTAACCCTAACGCCAACCCTACATCTTTCCCTAACCCATACCCTAATCCTAAACCGTACACTAACACTAACCAGTGCCCTGAAACGTACCCTGACCGTAACACTTTTCCATACCCTCACCTGCACGCTAAACCTAATCATTAGGTAACCCTAACTGTAGACTTAAACCTAACCCTAACACCAACCCTACACCCTATTCTAACCCTTACACTATATTTAACCCCTACACTAACACTAACCCATGCCCTCACACGTACTTTGACACTAAAATGTCTCCATACACTCACATGTACCATAAGCTTTAACCGTTCACTAAAACTATCCCTAACCCTAACGCCAACCCTAACCATTACCCTAACCCATACCCTAATCCTAACCATACATTAACACTAACACGTTTCCTAACACATAACCTGACCCAAACACTTTTCCGTACACTCAACTGTACCCTAAAACTTACCCGTTCACTAACCCTAAGCCTAGCCCTAAACCTAACACTAACCCCAACCACACACCTTACCCTAAACTGTACGCTAATCCTGACACGTACACTAACACTAAGAGGTGTCCTAACACATACCCTGACTCTAAATGTTTTCCGTACCCTCACCTGTACCCTAAACCTTACTGCTTCACTAACTGTAAACCTAGCCCTAAACATAACGCTAACACCAACCCTACACCATACCCTAACCCGTACACTAATCTTGACCCGTACACCAAAATTATGGAATGCCATCACCTGTACTTTGACAATAACACGTTTCTCTACACTCATGTACCACAAAAGTTACCTCTTCGCTAACTCTAACCCTAGCCCTAAACTTAACCCTAACGCCAACCCTACACATTACCCTAACCCGTACCCTAATCCTAACCCATACACTAACACTACACGTTGCCTAACAGGTACCCTGACCGTAACAGTTTTCCGTACACTCACCTGTACCCTAAACCATACCGTTTGCTATCCTTAACCTTAGACCTAAACGTAAACCTAAGCCCATCCCTAAACCTTACCCTAACTCGTACCCAAATCTAACCAGTACACTAACACTAATCCGTGCCTTAACACTTACACTGACCCTAACACTTTTCCATACCCACACCTGAACCATAAACCTTACCATTCACTAACCATAACCCTAGGTCTAAACCTAAACCTAAACACAACTCCAACCCTACACATAACCCTAACATGTGCCCTATTCCTAATCCTTAAACTAACACTAACCTGTGCCCTAACACGAACCCTGACACTAACACGTTTCCATACGTTCACCTGTACTCTAATGTTACCTATTCGCTAACCCTAACACTAGCCCTAAACCTAAACCTAACTCCAACCCTATACCTTACCCTAACTCATACCCTAATCATAACCCATACACTAACACTAACTCGTGCCCTAACACCTACCCTAACCCTACACCTACACCTACCCCTAACACTAACGCTAACACTAACCCTAAACTTTACCATTTGTTAACCATAACCCTAGCCCCAAACCTAAACCTAACTACAACCCTACTCCTTACCCTAACACGTACACTAATCTTAACACGTACACTAACACTAACTCAATACCGCACATGTACTTTGAGAATAAGACTTTTCTGTGTGCTCAGCTGTAACCTAAACCTTACCCGTTCACTAAACTTAACCCTACCCTTAACACTAACCATAACGCCAACCCTACCAATTCCCCTAACCCGTACCCTAATCCTAACCTGTAAACCCACACTAACCCCTGCCCTAACACGTACCCTGACCCTAACACTTTTCCGTAACCTCACCTGTACCCTACACCTTACCGTTCGCTAACCCTAACCCTAGCCCTAAACCTAGACCAAACTCCAACTGTACACCTTACCCTAAACTGTATGCTAATCCTAAGCCATACACTAACACTGACACGTGTCCTAACACATACACTAACCCTAACATTTTTCTGTATCATTACCTGTACCCTAAACCTGACATTTCGCTAACCCTAGCCCTAGCCATAAAGCTAACCATAAACCCAACCCTAAACCTTACCCAAACCGTACCCTAATCCTAACCAGTATACTAATACTAAGTCATGTCCTGACACGTACCCTGACCCTAACACCATTCCGTACCGTCACCTGTACCCTAAACCTTACCCATTCGCTAACTCTAACCCTAGCCCTAATCCTAACCCCAACCCTACCCCTTACCCTAATCCGTACCCTAATCCCAACTCATACACTAACATTAACTTATGCCCGAAACCGTACCCTGACCCTAACACTTTTCCATATCCTCTCCTGTACCCTAAAGCTTACCGTTCGCTAACCCTAACCCTAGCCCTAAACATAACTCTCACACCAACCTCACAGCATACCCTAACCCATACACTAAACTTAACCCGTACAAAAAAACTAACCCATGCCCTCACCTGTACTTTGACAGTAACACGTTTCCGTATGCTCCCGTGTACCGTAGACCTTACCCATTCGCTAACTCTAACCCTAGCCCTAACCCAAACCATAACACCAACCCTACCCATTTCCCTAACCTGTACCCTAATCCTTACCCGTACACTAACACTAATCCAGGCCCTAACACGTACCCTGACCCTAACACTTTTCCATACCCACTGCTGTACGCTAAATCATACCATTCGCTAACCCTAAACATATTTCTAAACCTAACCCTAACCCCAACCCTACACCTAGCCCTAGCACGTACCCTAATCCGAATCCGTACACTAACACTAACCTGTGCCCTAACATGAACCCTGACCCTAACTCGTTTCCATAAGCTCACTTGTACCCTAAATGTTACCTATTCGCTAACCCTAACCCCAACCCTACACCTAAACATAACCCCAACCCTACACCTTTCCCTAACCCATACCCTAATCCTAACCCGTACACTAACACTAACCCGTGCCCTAACACGTACCCTGACCCTAACACTTTTCCGTATCCTCTCCAGTACCCTAAATCTTACCGTTCGCTAAACCTAGCCCTTTACCTAAACATAACGCTAACACCAACCTTACACCATACCCTAACCCATACACTAATCGTACCCCGTACACCAAAATTAAGCAATGCCCTCACCTGTACTTTGACACTAACACGTTTCCGTACCCTCCTGTGTACCGTAAACCTTACCTGTTCGCTAACACTAACCCTAGGTCTAAGCCTAACACTATCCACAACCCTACACAAAATCCTAACCTGTACCCTAATCCTAATCCGTACAATAACACTAACCTGTGCCCTAACACCAAGCCTGACCCTAACTCGTTTTCATATGTTTACCTGTACCATGAATATTACCTATTCGCTAACCCTAACCCTAACCCTAAACCTAACCCTAACCCCAATCCTACACCTTACCCTAATCCGTACTGTAGTCCTAACACGTACGCTAATACTAATCCGTGCCCTGACACATACATGGACCATAACACTTTTCTGTAACCTCACCTGTACCCTAAACCTTTCATTTCGCCAACCCTAATCCTAGCTCTAAAGCTAAATCTAACTCCAACCCTACACCTTACCCTAACACGAACACTAATCTTAACCTATACACTAACACTGACCCATTGCCGCAAATGTATTTTGACCCTAAAACATTTCCGTACCCTCCCCTGTAACCTAAACCTTACCCGGTCGCTAACCATAACCCTAGATCTAAATCTAACCTTAACGCCAACCCTACATCTTACCCTAACCCATACCCTCATCCTAAACCATACACTAACACTAACCAGTGCCCTGAAACGTACCCTGACCGTAACACTTTTCCATACCCTCACCTGCACGCTAAACATAATCATTAGGTAACCCTAACTGTAGACTTAAACCTAACCCTAACACCAACCCTACACACTATTCTAACCCGTAACCTATGTTTAACCCCTACACTAACACTAACCCATGCCCTCACACGTACTTTGACACTAAGATGTCTCCATACACTCACATGTACCATAAGCTTTAACCGTTCACTAAACCTATCCCTAACCCTAACGCCAACCCTAAACATTACCCTAACCCATACCCTAATCCTAACCATACATTAACACTAACACGTTTCCTAACACGTAACCTGACCCAAAAAATTTTCCGCACACTCAACTGTACCCTAAAACTTACCCGTTCACTAACCCTAAGCCTAGCCCTAAACCTAACACTAACCCCAACCCCACACCTTACCCTAAACTGTACGCTAATCCTGACACGTACACTAACACTAAGAGGTGTCCTAACACATACCCTGACTCTAAATGGTTTCCGTACCCTCACCTGTACCCTAAACCTTACTGCTTCACTAACTGTAAACCTAGCCCTAAACATAACGCTAACACCAACCCTACACCATACCCTAACCCGTACACTAATCTTGACCCGTACACCAAAATTATGGAATGCCATCACCTGTACTTTGACAATAACACGTTTCTCTACACTCATGTACCATAAAAGTTACCTCTTCGCTAACTCTAACCCTAGCCCTAAACATAACCCTAACGCCAACCCTACACATTACCCTAACCCGTACCCTAATTCTAACCCATACACTAACACTACACGTGGCCTAAAAGGTACCCTGAGCGTAACAGTTTTCTGTACACTCACCTGTACCCTAAACCATACCGTTTGCTATCCTTAACCTTAGACCTAAACGTAAACCTAACCCCATCCCTAAACCTTACCCTAACTCGTACCCAAATCTAACCAGTACACTAACACTAATCCGTGCCTTAACACTTACCCTGACCCTAACACTTTTCCATACCCACACCTGAACACTAAACATTACCATTCACTAACCCTAACCCTAGGTCTAAACCGAACCCTAAACCCAACCCCAACCCTACACCTAACCCTAACATGTGCCCTAATCCTAATCCTTAAACTAACACTAACCTGTGCCCTAACACGAACCCTGACACTAACACGTTTCCATACGTTCACCTGTACTCTAATGTTACTTATTCGCTAACCCTAACACTAGCCCTAAACCTAAACCTAACCCCAACCCTACACCTTACCCTAACCCATACCATAATCATAACCCATACACTAACACTAACTCGTGCCCTAACACCTACCCTAATCCTAAACCTACCACTACCCCTAACACTAACGCTAACACTAACCCTAAACTTTACCATTTGTTAACCATAACCCTAGCCCCAAACCTAAACCTAACTACAACCCTACTCCTTACCCTAACACGTACACTAATCTTAACACGTACACTAACACTAACTCAATACCACACACGTACTTTGACAATAAGACATTTCCATATGCTCAGCTGTAACCTAAACCTTACCCGTTCACTAAACTTAACCTTACCCCTAACACTAACCATAACGCCATCCCTACCAATTACCCTAACCCGAACCCTAATCCTAACCTGTAAACCCACACTAACCCCTGCCCTAACACGTACCCTGACCCTAACACTTTTCCGTAACCTCACCTGTACCCTACACCTTACCGTTAGCTAACCCTAACCCTAGCCCTAAACCTAGACCAAACCCCAACCGTACACCTTACCCTAACCCCTATGCTAATCCTAAGCCATACACTAAAACTGACACGTGTCCTAACACATACACTAACCGTAACACTTTTCTGTACCATCACCTGTACCATAAACCTGACATTTCGCTAACTCTAACCCTAGCCATAAAGCTAACCCTAACCCCAACCCTAAACCTTACCCAAACCGTACCCTAATCCTAACCAGTATACTAATACTAAGCCATGTCCTGACACGTACACTGACCCTAACACTTTTCCGTACCCTCACCTGTACCCTACACCTTACCCAGTCGCTAACCCTAACCCTAGCTCTAGCCCTAGCCCTAAATCTAACCACAACCCTAACCCTTACCCTAACCCGAACCCTAATCCCAACCCATACACTAACATTAACCCATGCCCTAACACGTACCCTGACCCTAACACTTTTCCGTATCCTCTCCTGTACCCTAAATCTTACCGTTCACTAACCCTAACCCTAGCCCTAAACATAACTCTCACACCAATCTCACAGCATACCATAACCTGTTCACTAAACTTAACCCGTACAAAAAAATTAACACATGCCCTCACATATACTTTGACGGTAACACGTTTCCGTATGCTCCCGTGTACCGTAAAACTCACCCGTTTGCTAACTCTAACCCTAGCCCTAACCCTAACCATAACAACAGCCCTACCCATTTCCCTAACCTGTACCCTAATCCTTACCCATACACTAACACTAATCCATGCCCTAACACGTACCCTGACCCTAACACTTTTCTATACCCACTCCTGTACCCTAAATCTTACCATTCGCTAACCCTAACCCTATGTCTAGACCTAACCCTAACCCCAACCCTACACCTAACCCTAACACGTACCCTAATCCGAATCCGTACACTAAGAGTAACCTGTGCCCTAACATGAACCCTGACCCTAACTCGTTTCCATAAGCTCACCTGTACCCTAAATGTTACCTATTTGCTAACCCTAAACCCAACCCTACAGCTAAACATAACCCCAACCCTACAACTTTCCCTAACCCATACCCTAATCCGAACCCATACACTAACACTAACCCGTGCCCTAACACGTACCCTGACCCTAACACTTTTCCGTGTCCTCTCCAGTACCCTAAAACTTACCGTTCGCTAAACCTAGCCCTTTCCCTAAACATAACGCTAACACCAACCTTACACCATACCCTAACCCATACACTAATCTTACCCTGTACACCAAAATTAAGCAATGCCCTCACATGTACTTGGACACTAACAGGTTTCCGTACCCTCCTGGGTACCATAAACCTTACCTGTTCGCTAACACTATCCCTAGGTCTAAGCCTAACACTATCCAAAACCCTACACATAATCCTAAACCATACCCTAATCCTAATCCGTACAATAACACTAACGTGTGCCCTAACACCAAGCCTGACCCTAACTCGTTTCCATATGCTTACCTGTACCCTGAATATTACCTATTCGCTAACCCTAACCCTAACCCTAAACCAAACCCTAACCCCAATCCTACACCTTACCCTACTCCGTACTGTAATCCTAACCTGTACCCTAATACTAATCCGTGCCCTGACACATACATGGACCATAACACTTTTCTGTAACCTCATCTGTACCCTAAACCTTACATTTCGCCAACCCTAACGCTAGCCCTAAAGCAAAATCTTACTCCAACCCTACCCCTTACCCTAACACGTACACTAATCTTAACCCGTACACTAACAGTGACCCATTGCCGCAAATGTATTTTGACCCTAAAACATTTCCGTACCCTCCCCTGTAACCTAAACCTTACCCGGTTGCTAACCATAACCCTAGATCTAAATCTAACCCTAACGCCAACCCTACATCTTTCCCTAACCGATACCCTAATCCTAAACCGTACACTAACACTAACCAGTGCCCTGAAACGTACCCTGACCGTAACACTTTTCCATACCCTCACCTGCACGCTAAACCTAATCATTAGGTAACCCTAACTGTAGACTTAAACCTAACCCTAACACCAACCCTACACCCTATTCTAACCCTTACACTATATTTAACCCCTACACTAACACTAACCCATGCCCTCACACGTACTTTGACACTAAAATGTCTCCATACACTCACATGTACCATAAGCTTTAACCGTTCACTAAACCTATCCCTAACCCTAACGCCAACCCTAACCATTACCCTAACCCATACCCTAATCCTAACCATACATTAACACTAACACGTTTCCTAACACATAACCTGACCCAAACACTTTTCCGTACACTCAACTGTACCCTAAAACTTACCCGTTCACTAACCCTAAGCCTAGCCCTAAACCTAACACTAACCCCAACCACACACCTTACCCTAAACTGTACGCTAATCCTGACACGTACACTAACACTAAGAGGTGTCCTAACACATACCCTGACTCTAAATGTTTTCCGTACCCTCACCTGTACCCTAAACCTTACTGCTTCACTAACTGTAAACCTAGCCCTAAACATAACGCTAACACCAACCCTACACCATACCCTAACCCGTACACTAATCTTGACCCGTACACCAAAATTATGGAATGCCATCACCTGTACTTTGACAATAACACGTTTCTCTACACTCATGTACCACAAAAGTTACCTCTTCGCTAACTCTAACCCTAGCCCTAAACTTAACCCTAACGCCAACCCTACACATTACCCTAACCCGTACCCTAATCCTAACCCATACACTAACACTACACGTGCCCTAACAGGTACCCTGACCGTAACAGTTTTCCGTACACTCACCTGTACCCTAAACCATACCGTTTGCTATCCTTAACCTTAGACCTAAACGTAAACCTAAGCCCATCCCTAAACCTTACCCTAACTCGTACCCAAATCTAACCAGTACACTAACACTAATCCGTGCCTTAACACTTACACTGACCCTAACACTTTTCCATACCCACACCTGAACCATAAACCTTACCATTCACTAACCCTAACCCTAGGTCTAAACCTAAACCTATACACAACTCCAACCCTACACCTAACCCTAACATGTGCCCTATTCCTAATCCTTAAACTAACACTAACCTGTGCCCTAACACGAACCCTGACACTAACACGTTTCCATACGTTCACCTGTACTCTAATGTTACCTATTCGCTAACCCTAACACTAGCCCTAAACCTAAACCTAACTCCAACCCTATACCTTACCCTAACTCATACCCTAATCATAACCCATACACTAACACTAACTCGTGCCCTAACACCTACCCTAACCCTACACCTACACCTACCCCTAACACTAACGCTAACACTAACCCTAAACTTTACCATTTGTTAACCATAACCCTAGCCCCAAACCTAAACCTAACTACAACACTACTCCTTACCCTAACACGTACACTAATCTTAACACGTACACTAACACTAACTCAATACCGCACATGTACTTTGACAATAAGACATTTCCGTGTGCTCAGCTGTAACCTAAACCTTACCCGTTCACTAAACTTAACCCTACCCTTAACACTAACCATAACGCCAACCCTACCAATTACCCTAACCCGTACCCTAATCCTAACCTGTAAACCCACACTAACCCCTGCCCTAACACGTACCCTGACCCTAACACTTTTCCGTAACCTCACCTGTACCCTACACCTTACCGTTCGCTAACCCTAACCCTAGCCCTAAACCTAGACCAAACCACAACTGTACACCTTACCCTAAACTGTATGCTAATCCTAAGCCATACACTAACACTGACACGTGTCCTAACACATACACTAACCCTAACATTTTTCTGTATCATTACCTGTACCCTAAACCTGACATTTCGCTAACCCTAGCCCTAGCCATAAAGCTAACCATAAACCCAACCCTAAACCTTACCCAAACCGTACCCTAATCCTAACCAGTATACTAATACTAAGTCATGTCCTGACACGTACCCTGCCCCTAACACCATTCCGTACCGTCACCTGTACCCTAAACCTTACCCATTCGCTAACTCTAACCCTAGCCCTAATCCTAACCCCAACCCTACCCCTTACCCTAATCCGTACCCTAATCCCAACCCATACACTAATATTAGCCCATGCCCTAACACGTACCCTGACCCTAACACTTTTCCGTATCCTCTCCTGTACCCTAAATCTTACCGTTCGCTAACCCTAACCCTAGCCCTAAACATAACTCTCGCACCAACCTCACAGCATACCATAACCCGTACACTAAACTTAACCTGTACAAAAAAACTAACACATGCCCTCACATGTACTTTGATGGTAACATGTTTCCGTATGCTCCCGTGTACCGTAAAACTCACCCGTTTGCTAACTCTAACCCTAGCTCTAACCCTAACCATAACAACAACCCTACCCATTTCCCTAACTTGTACCCTAATCCTTACCCGTACACTAACACTAATCCATGCCCTAACACGTACCCTGACCCTAACACTTTTCTATACCCACTCCTGTACCCTAAATCTTACCATTCGCTAACCCTAACCCTATGTCTAAACCTAACCCTAACCCCAACCCTACACCTAACCCTAACACGTACCCTAATCCGAATCCGTACACTAACACTAACCTGTGCCCTAACATGAATCCTAACCCTAACTCGTTTCCATAAGCTCACCTGTACCCTAAATGTTACCTATTTGCTAACCCTAACCCCAACCCTACAGCTAAACATACCCCCAACTCTACAACTTTCCCTAACCCATACCCTAATCCGAACCCATACACTAACACTAACCCGTGCCCTAACACGTACCCTGACCCTAACACTTTTCCGTATCCTCTCCAGTACACTAAAACTTACCGTTCGCTAAACCTAGCCCTTTCCCTAAACATAACGCTAACACCAACCTTACACCATACCCTAACCCATACACTAATCTTACCCCGTACACCAAAATTAAGCAATGCCCTCACATGTACATGGACACTAACAGGTTTCCGTACCCTCCTGTGTACCATAAACCTTACCTGTTCGCTAACACTAACCCTAGGTCTAAGCCTAAAACTATCCACAACCCTACACAGAATCCTAACCCGTATCCTAATTCTAATCCGTACAATAACACTAACGTGTGCCCTAACACCAAGCCTGACCCTAACTCGTTTCCATATGCTTACCTGTACCCTGAATATTACCTATTCGCTAACCCTAACCCTAACTCTAAACCAAACCCTAACCCCAATCCCACACCTTACCCTAATCCGTACTGTAATCCTAACCCGTACCCTAATACTATCCGTGCCCTGACACATACATGGACCATAACACTTTTCTGTAACCTCACCTGTACCCTACACCTTACATTTCGCCAAGCCTAACGCTAGCCCTAAAGCAAAATCTTACTCCAACCCTACCACTTACCCTAACACGTACACTAATCTTAACCCGTACACTAACACTGACCCTTTGCCGCAAATGTATTTTGACCCTAAAACATTTCCGTACCCTCCCCTGTAACCTAAACCTTACCCGGTTGCTAACCAAAACGCTAGATCTAAATCTAACCCTAACGCCGACCCTACATCTTACCCTAACCCATACCCTAATCCTAAACCGTACACTAACACTAAACAGTGCCGTGAAACGTACCCTGACTGTAACACTTTTCCATACCCTCACCTGCACGCTAAACCTAATCATTAGGTAACCCTAACTGTAGACCTAAACCTAACCCTAACACCAACCCTACACCCTATTCTAACCCTTACCCTATATTTAACCCCTACACTAACACTAACCCATGCCCTCACACGTACTTTGACACTAAAATGTCTCCCTACACTCACATGTACCATAAGCTTTAACCGTTCACTAAACCTATCCCTAACCCTAACGCCAACCCTAACCATTACCCTAACCCATACCCTAATCCTAACCATACATTAACACTAACACGTTTCCTAACACATAACCTGACCCAAACACTTTTCCGTACACTCAACTGTACCCTAAAACTTACCCGTTCACTAACCCTAAGCCTAGCCCTAAACCTTACACTAACCCCAACCCCACACTTTACCCTAAACTGTACGCTAATCCTGACACGTACACTAACACTAGGAGGTGACCTAACACATACCCTGACTCTAAATGTTTTCCGTACCCTCACCTGTACCCTAAACCTTACTGCTTCACTAACCGTAAACCTAGCCCTAAACATAACGCTAACACCAACCCTACACCATACCCTAACCCGTACACTAATCTTGACCCGTACACCAAAATTATGGAATGCCATCACCTGTACTTTGACAATAACACGTTTCTGTACACTCATATACCATAAAAGTAACATCTTCTCTAACTCTAACCCTAGCCCTAAATTTAACCCTAACGCCAACCCTACACATTACCCTAACCCGTACCCTAATCCTAACCCATACACTAACACTACACGTGCCCTAACAGGTACCCTGACCATAACAGTTTTCCGTACATTCACCTGTACCCTAAACCATACCGTTTGCTATCTTTAACCTTAGACCTAAACGTAAACCTAACCCCATCCCTAAACCTTACCCTAACTCGTACCCAAATCTAACCAGTACACTAACACTAATCCGTGCCTTAACACTTACCCTGACCCTAACACTTTTCCATACCCACACCTGAACCCTAAACCTTATCATTCACTAACCCTAACCCTAGGTCTAAACCTAACCCTAAACCCAACCCCAACCCTACACCTAACCCTAAAATGTGCCCTAATCCTAATCCTTAAACTAACACTAACCTGTGCCCTAACACGAACCCTGACACTAACACGTTTCCATACGTTCACCTGTACTCTAATGTTACCTATTCGCTAACCCTCACACTAGCCCTAAACCTAAACCTAACCCCAACCCTAAACCTTACCCTAACCCATAAGCTAATCATAACACATACACTAACACTAACTCGTGCCCTAACACCTACCCTAACCCTACACCTACCCCTAACCCTAACACTAACCCTAACACTAACCCTAAACTTTACCATTTGTTAGCCATAACCCTAGCCCCAAACCTAAACCTAACTACAACCCTACTCCTTACACTAACACGTACACTAATCTTAACACGTACACTAACACTAACTCTATACCACACACGTACTTTGACAATAAGACATTTCCGTATGCTCAGCTGTAACCTAAACCTTACCCGTTCACTAAACTTAATCCTACCCCTAACACTGACCATAGCGCCAATCCTACCAATTCCCCTAACCCGTACCCTAATCCTAACCTGTAAACCCACAATAACCCCTGCCCTAACACGTACCTTGACCCTAACACTTTTCCGTAACCTCACCGGTACCCTACACCTTACCGTTCGCTAACCCTAACCCTAGACCTAAACCTAGACCAAACCCCAACCGTACACCTTACCCTAACCCGTATGCTAATCCTAAGCCATACACCAAAACTGACACGTGTCCTAACACATACACTAACCGTAACACTTTTCTGTACCATCACCTGTACCATAAACCTGACATTTCGCTAACCCTAACCTTACCCATAAAGCTAACCCTAACCCCAACCCTAAACCTTACCCAAACCGTACCCTAATCCTAACCAGTATACTAATACTAAGCCATGTCCTAACACATACCCTGAGCCTAACACTTTTCCGTACCCTCACCTGTACCCTAAACCTTACCCAGTCGCTAACCCTAACCCTAGCTCTAGCCCTATCCCTAAATCTAACCCCAACCCTATACCTTACCCTAACCCGAACCCTAATCCCAACCCATACACTAACATTAACCCATGCCCTAACACGTACCCTGACCCTTACACTTATACGGATCCTCTCCTGTACCCTAAATCTTACCGTTCGCTAACCCTAACCTTAGCCCTAAACATAACTCTCACACCAACCTCACAGCATACCATAACCCGTACACTAAACTTAACCCATACAAAAAAACTAACCCATGCCCTCAGATGTATTTTGACGGTAACACCTTTCCGTATGCTCCCGTGTACCGTAAAACTCACCCGTTTGCTAACTCTAACCCTAGCCCTAACCCTAACCATAACAACAACCCTACTCATTTCCCTAACTTGTACCCTAATCCTTACCCGTACACTAACACTAATCCATGCCCTAACACGTACCCTGACCCTAACACTTTTCTATACCCACTCCTGTACCCTAAATCTTACCATTTGCTAACCCTAACCCTATGTCTAAACCTAAACCTAACCCCAACCCTACACCTAACCCTAACACGTACCCTAATCCGAATCCGTACACTAACACTAACCTGTGCCCTAACATGAACCCTGACCCTAACTCGTTTCCATAAGCTCACCTGTACCCTAAATGTTACCTATTTGCTAACCCTAACCCCAACCCTACAGCTAAACATAACCCCAACCCTACAACTTTCCCTAACCCATACCCTAATCCGAACCCGTACACTAACACTAACCCGTGCCCTAACACGTACCCTGACCCTAACACTTTTCCGTATCCTCTCCAGTACCCTAAAACTTACCGTTCGCTAAACCTAGCCCTTTCCCTAAACATAACGCTAACACCAACCTTACACCATACCCTAACCCATACACTAATCTTACCCCGTACACTAAAATTAAGCAATGCCCTCACATGTACATGGACACTAACAGGTTTCCGTACCCTCCTGTGTACCATAAACCTTACCTGTTCGCTAACACTAACCCTAGGTCTAAGCCTAACACTATCCAAAACCCTACACAGAATCCTAACCCGTATCCTAATCCTAATCCATACAATAACACTAACGTGTGCCCTAACACCAAGCCTGACCCTAACTCGTTTCCATATGCTTACCTGTACCCTGAATATTACCTATTCGCTAACCCTAACCCTAACCCTAAACCAAACCCTAACCCCAATCCCACACCTTACCCTAATCCGTACTGTAATCCTAACCCGTACCCTAATACTAATCCATGCCCTGACACATACATGGACCATAACACTTTTCTGTAACCTCACCTGTATCCTAAACCTTACATTTCGCCCACCCTAACGCTAGCCCTAAAGCAAAATCTTACTCCAATCCTACCCCTTACCCTAACACGTACACTAATCTTAACCCGTACACTAACACTGACCCTTTGCCGCAAATGTATTTTGACCCTAAAACATTTCCGTACCCTCCCCTGTAACCTAAATCTTACCCGGTTGCTAACCATAACCCTAGATCTAAATCTAACCCTAACGCCAACCCTACATATTACCCTAACCCATACCCTAATCCTAAACCGTACACTAACACTAACGAGTGCCGTGAAACGTACCCTGACCGTAACACTTTTCCATACCCTCACCTGCACGCTAAACCTAATCATTAGGTAACCCTAACTGTAGACTTAAACCTAACCCTAACACCAACCCTACACCCTATTCTAACCCTTACCCTATATTTAACCCCTACACTAACACTAACCCTTGCCCTCACACGTACATTGACAATAAAATGTCTCCATACACTCACATGTACCATAAGCTTTAACCGTTCACTAAACCTATCCCTAACCCTAACGCCAACCCTAACCATTACCCTAACCCATACCCTAATCCTAACCATACATTAACACTAACAGGTTTCCTAACACATAACCTAACCCAAAAACTTTTCCGTACACTCAACTGTACCCTAAAAGTTACCCGTTCACTAACCCTAAGCCTAGCCCTAAACCTAACACTAACCCCAACCCCACACCTTACCCTAAACTGTACGCTAATCCTGACACGTACACTAACACTAGGAGGTGACCTAACACATACCCTGACTCTAAATGTTTTCTGTACCCTCACCTGTACCCTAAACCTTACTGCTTCACTAACCGTAAACCTAGCCCTAAACATAACGCTAACACCAACCCTACACCATACCCTAACCCGTACACTAATCTTGACCCGTACACCAAAATTATGGAATGCCATCACCTGTACTTTGACAATAACACGTTTCTGTACACTCATATACCATAAAAGTTACCTCTTCTCTAACTCTAACCGTAGCCCTAAATTTAACCCTAACGCCAACCCTACACATTACCCTAACCCGTACCCTAATCCTAACCCATACACTAACACTACACGTGCCCTAACAGGGACCCTGAACGTAACCGTTTTCCGTACATTCACCTGTACCCTAAACCATACCGTTTGCTATCTTTAACCTTAGACCTAAACGTAAACCTAACCACATCCCTAAACCTTACACTAACTCGTACCCAAATCTAACCAGTAAACTAACACTAATCCGTGCCTTAACACTTACCCTGACCCTAACACTTTTCCATACCCACACCTGAGGCCTAAACCTTACCATTCACTAACCCTAACCCTAGGTCTAAACCTAACCCTAAACCCAACCCCAACCCTTCACCTAACCCTAACCTTTGCCCTAATACTAATCCTTAAACTAACACTAACCTGTGCCCTAACACGCACCCTGACACTAACACGTTTCCATACGTTCACCTGTACTCTAATGTTACCTATTCGCTAACCCTAAAACTAGCCCTAAACCTAAACCTAACCCCAACCCTACACCTTACCCTAACCCATACCCTAATCATAACCCATACACTAACACTAACTCGTGCCCTAACACCTACCCTAAACCTACACCTACACCTACCCCTAACACTAACGCTAACACTAACCCTAAACTTTACCATTTGTTAACCATAACCCTAGCCCCAAACCTAAACCTAACTACAACCCTACTCCTTACCCTAACACGTACACTAATCTTAACACGTACACTAACACTAACTCAATACCACACACGTACTTTGACAATAAGACATTTCCATATGCTCAGCTGTAACCTAAACCTTACCCGTTCACTAAACTTAACCCTATCCCTAACACTAAACATAACGCCAACCCTACCAATTACCCTAACCCGTAACCTAATCCTAACCTGTAAACCCACACTAACCCCTTCCCTAACACGTACCCTAACCCTAACACTTTTCCGTAACCTCACCTGTACCCTACACCTTACCGTTCGCTAACCCTAACCCTAGCCCTAGACCTAGACCAAACCCCAACTGTACACCTTACCCTAAACTGTATGCTGATCCTAAGCCATACACTAACACTGACACGTGTCCTAACACATACACTAACCGTAACACTTTTCTGTACCATCACCTGTACCCTAAACCTGACATTTCGCTAACCCTAACCCTAGCCATAAAGCTAACCCTAACCCGAACCCTAAACCTTACCCAAACCGTACCCTAATCCTAACCAGTATACTAATACTAAGCCATGTCCTGACACGTACCCTGAGCCTAACACTTTTCCGTACCCTCACCTGTCCCCTAAACCTTACCCATTCGCTAACCCTAACCCTAGCTCTAGCCCTAGCCCTAAATCTAACCCCAACCCTTCACCTTACCCTAACCGGAACACTAATCCCAACCCATACACTAACATTAACCCATGCCCTAACACGTACCATGACCCTTACACTTATCCGTATCATCTCCTGTACCCTAAATCTTACCGTTCGCTAACCCTAACCCTAGCCCTAAACATAACTCTCACACCAACCTCACAGCATACCATAACCTGTACACTAAACTTAACCCGTACAAAAAAACTAACCCATGCCCTCAGATGTATTTTGACGGTAACACGTTTCCGTATGCTCCCGTGTACCGTAAAACTCACCCGTTTGCTAACTCTAACCCTAGCCCTAACCCTAACCATAACAATAACCCTACCCATTTCCCTAACCTCTGCCCTTATCCTTACCCGTACACTAACACTAATCCATGCCCTAACACGTACCCTGACCCTAACACTTTTCTATACCCACTCCTGTACCCTAAATCTTACCATTCGCTAACCCTAACCCTATGTCTAGACCTAACCCTAACCCCAACCCTACACCTAACCCTAACACGTACCCTAATCCGAATCCGTACACTAAGAGTAACCTGTGCCCTAACATGAACCCTGACCCTAACTCGTTTCCATAAGCTCACCTGTACCCTAAATGTTACCTATTTGCTAACCCTAACCCCAACCCTACACCTAAACATAACCCCAACCCTACACCTTTCCTAACCCATACCCTAATCCTAACCCGTACACTAATACTAACCCATGCCCTAACACGTACCCTGACCCTAACACTTTTCTATACCCACTCCTGTACCCTACATCTTACCATTTGCTAACCCTAACCCTATGTCTAAACGTAACCCTAACCGCAACCCTACACCTAACCCTAACACGTACCCTAATCCGAATCCGTACACTAACACTAACCTGTGCCCTAACATGAACCCTGACCCTAACTCCTTTCCATAAGCTCACCTGTACCCTAAATGTTAACTATTTGCTAACCCTAACCCCAACCCTACAGCTAAACATAACCCCAACCCTACAAATTTCCCTAACCCATACCCTAATCCGAACCCATACACTAACACTAACCTGTGCCCTAACATGAACCCTGACCCTAACACGTTTCCATACGTTCACCTGTACTCTAATGTTACCTATTCGCTAACCCTAACACTAGCCCTAAACCTAAACCTAACCCCAACCCTACACCTTACCGTAACCCATGCCCTAATCATAACCCATACACTAACACTAATTCGTGCCCTAACACCTACCCTAACTCTACACCTACACCTACCCCTAACACTAACGCTAACACTAACCCTAAACTTTACCATTTGTTAACCATAACCCTAGCCCCAAACCTAAACCTAACTACAACCCTACTCCTTAACCTAACATGTACACTAATCTTAACACGTACACTAACACTAACTCAATACCACACACGTACTTTGACAATAAGACATTTCCGTATGCTCAGCTGTAACCTAAACCTTACCCGTTCACTAAACTTAACCTTACCCCTAACACTAAACATAACGCCAACCCTACCAATTACCCTAACCCTTACCCTAATCCTAACCTGTAAACCCACACTAACCCCTGCCCTAACACGTACCCTGACCCTAACACTTTTCCGTAACCTCACCTGTACCCTACACAATCCCGTTCGCTAACCCTAACCATAGCCCTAAACCTAGACCAAACCCCAACCGTACACCTTACCCTAACCCGTATGCTAATCCTAAGCCATACACTAAAACTGACACGTGTCCTACCACATACACTAACCGTAACACTTTTCTGTACCATCACCTGTACCATAAACCTGACATTTCGCTAACTCTAACCCTAGCCATAAAGCTAACCCTAACCCCAACCCTAAACCTTACCCAAACCGTACCCTAATCCTAACCAGTATACTAATACTAAGCCATGTCCTGACACGTACCCTGAGCCTAACACTTTTCCGTACCCTCACCTGTACCCTAAACCTTACCCATTCGCTAACCCTAACCCTAGCTCTAGCCCTAGCCCTAAATCTAACCCAAACCCAACCCGAACCCTAATCCCAACCCATACACTAACATTAACCCATGCCCTAACACGTACCCTGACCCTAACACTTTTCCGTATCCTCTCCTGTACCCTAAATCTTACCGTTCGCTAACCCTAACCCTAGCCCTAAACATAACTCTCACACCAACCTCACAGGATACCATAACCCGTACACTAAACTTAACCTGTACAAAAAAACTAACACATGCCCTCACAGGTACTTTGACGGTAACGCGTTTCCGTATGCTCCCGTGTACCGTAAAACTCACCCGTTTGCTAACTCTAACCCTAGCCCTAACCCTAACCATAACAACATCCCTACCCATTTCCCTAACCTGTACCCTAATCCTTACCCGTACACTAACACTAATCCATGCCCTAACACGTACCCTGACCCTAACACTTTTCTATACCCACTCCTGTACCCTAAATCTTACCATTCGCTAACCCTAACCCTATGTCTAAACCTAACCCTAACCGCAACCCTACACCTAACCCTAACACGTACCCTAATCCGAATCCGTACACTAACACTAACCTGTGCCCTAACATGAACCGTGACCCTAACTCGTTTCCATAAGCTCACCTGTACCCTAAATGTTACCTATTTGCTAACCCTAACCCCAACCCTACACCTAAACATAACCCCAACCCTACAACTTTCCCTAACCCATACCCTAATACGAACCCGTGCACTAACACTAACCCGTGCCCTAACACGTATCCTGACCCTAACACTTTTCCGTATCCTCTCCAGTACCCTAAAACTTACCGTTCGCTAAACCTAGCCCTTTCCCTAAACATAACGCTAACACCAACCTTACACCATACCCTAACCCATACACTAATCTTACCCCGTACACCAAAATTAAGCAATGTCCTCACATGTACTTGGACACTAACAGGTTTCCGTACCCTCCTGTGTACCATAAACCTTACCTGTTCGCTAACACTAACCCTAGGTCTAAGCCTAACACTATCCACAACCCTACACAGAATCCTAACCCGTATCCTAATCCTAATCCGTACAATAACACTAACGTGTGCCCTAACACCAAGCCTGACCCTAACTCGTTTCCATATGCTTACCTGTACCCTGAATATTACCTATTCGCTAACCCTAACTCTAACCCAAACCAAACCTTAACCCCAATCCCACCCCTTACCCTAATCTGTACTGTAATCCTAACCCGTACCCTAATACTAATCCGTGCCCTGACACATACATGGACCATAACACTTTTCTGTAACCTCACCTGTACCCTAAACCTTACATTTCGCCAAGCCTAACGCTAGCCCTAAAGCAAAATTTACTCCAACCCTACCCCTTACCCTAACACGTACACTAATCTTAACACGTACACTAACACTGACCCTTTGCCGCAAATGTATTTTGACCCTAAAACATTTCCGTACCCTGCCCTGTAACCTAAACCTTACCCGGTTGCTAACCAAAACCCTAGATCTAAATCTAACCCTAACGCCAACCCTACATCTTACCCTAACCCATACCCTAATCCTAAACCGTACACTAACACTAACCAGTGCCGTGAAACGTATCCTGACCGTAACACTTTTCCATACCCTCACCTGCACGCTAAACCTAATCATTAGGTGACCCTAACTGTAGACCTAAACCTAACCCTAACACCAACCCTACACCCTATTCTAACCCTTACCCTATATTTAACCCCTACACTAACACTAACCCATGCCCTCACACGTACTTTGACACTGAAATGTCTCCCTACACTCACATGTACCATAAGCTTTAACCGTTCACTAAACCTATCCCTAACCCTAACGCCAACCCTAACCATTACCCTAACCCATACACTAACCCTAACCATACATTAACACTAACACTTTTCCTAACACATAACCTGACCCAAACACTTTTCCGTACACTCAACTGTACCCTAAACCTTACCCATTCGCTAACTCTAACCCTAGTCCTAATCCTAACCCCAACCCTACCCCTTACCCTAACCCGTACCCTAATCCCAACCCATACACTAACATTAACTTATGCCCGAAACCGTACCCTGACCCTAACACTTTTCCATATCCACTCCTGTACCCTAAATCTTACCGTTCGCTAACCCTAACCCTAGCCCTAAACATAACTCTCACACCAACCTCACAGCATACCCTAACCCGTACACTAAACTTAACCCGTACAAAAAAACTAACCCATGCCCTCACATGTACTTTGACAGTAACACGTTTCCGTACGCTCCCGTGTACCGTAAACCTTACCCATTCGCTAACTCTAACCCTAGCCCTAACCCAAACCATAACACAAACCCTACCCATTTCCCTAACCTGTACCCTAATCCTTATCCATACACTAACACTAATCCATGCCCTAACACGTACCCTGACCCTAACACTTTTCCATACCCACTGCTGTACGCTAAATCATACCATTCGCTAACCCTAAACCTATTTCTAAACCTAACCCTAGCCGCAAACCTACACCTAGCCCTAGCACGTACCCTAATCCGAATCCGTACACTAACACTAACCTGTGCCCTAACACCAAGCCTGACCCTAACTCGTTTTCATATGTTTACCTGTACCATGAATATTACCTATTCGCTAACCCTAACCCTAAACCTAAACCTAACCCTAACCCCAATCCTACACCTTACCCTAATCCGTACTGTAGTCCTAATCCGTACCCTAATACTAATCCGTGCCCTGACACATACATGGACCATAACACTTTTCTGTAACCTCACCTGTACCCTAAACCTTTCATTTCGCCAACCCTAACCCTAGCTCTAAAGCTAAATCTAACTCCAACCCTACACCTTACCCTAACACGAACACTAATCTTAACCTATACACTAACACTGACCCATTGCCGCAAATGTATTTTGACCCTAAATCATTTCCGTACCCTTCTCTGTAACCTAAACCTTACCCGGTCGCTAACCATAACCCTAGATCTAAATCTAACCCTAATGCCAACCCTACATCTTACCCTAACCCATACCCTAATCCTAAACCATACACTAACACTAACCAGTGCCCTGAAACGTACCCTGACCGTAACACTTTTCCATACCCTCACCTGCATGCTAAACCTAATCAATAGGTAACCCTAACTGTAGACTTAAACCTAACCCTAACACCAACCCTACACCCTATTCTAACCCGTAACCTATATTTAACCCCTACACTAACACTAACCCATGCCCTCACACGTACTTTGACACTAAGATGTCTCCATACACTCACATGTACCATAAGCTTTAACCGTTCACTAAACCTATCCCTAACCCTAACGCCAACCCTAACCATTACCCTAACCCGTACCCTAATCCTAACCATACATTAACACTAACACGTTTCCTAACCCGTAACCTGACCCAAACACTTTTCCGCACACTCAACTGTACCCTAAAACTTACCCGTTCACTAACCCTAAGCCTAGCCCTAAACCTAACACTAACCCCAACCCCACACCTTACCCTAAACTGTACGCTAATCCTGACACGTACACTAACACTAAGAGGTGTCCTAACACATACCATGACTCTAAATGTTTTCCGTACCCTCACCTGTACCCTAAACCTTACTGCTTCACTAACCGTAAACCTAGCCCTAAACATAACGCTAACACCAACCCTACACCATTCCCTAACCCGTACACTAATCTTGACCCGTACACCAAAATTATGGAATGCCATCACCTGTACTTTGACAATAACACGTTTCTCTACACTCATGTACCATAAAAGTTACCTCTTCGCTAACTCTAACCCTAGCCCTAAACTTAACCCTAACGCCAACCCTACACATTACCCTAACCCGTACCCTAATCCTAACCCCTACACTAACACTACACGTGCCCTAACAGGTACCCTGACCGTAACAGTTTTCTGTACACTCACCTGTAGCCTAAACCATACCGTTTGCTATCCTTAACCTTAGACCTAAACGTAAACCTAACCCCATCCCTAAACCTTACCCTAACTTGTACCCAAATCTAACCAGTACACTAACACTAACCCGTGCCTTAACACTTACCCTGACCCTAACACTTTTCCATACCCACACCTGAACCCTAAACCTTACCATTCACTAACCCTAACCCTAGGTCTAAACCTAACCCTAAACCCAACCCCAACCCTACACCTAACCCTAACATGTGCCCTAATCCTAATCCTTAAACTAACACTAACCTGTACCCTAACACGTACCCTGACACTAACACGTTTCCATACATTCACCTGTACTCTAATGTTTCCTATTCGCTAACCCTAACACTAGCCCTAAACCTAAACCTAACCCCAACCCTACACCTTACCCTAACCCATACCCTAATCATAAACACTAACTCGTGCCCTAACACCTACCCTAATCCTACACCTACCACTACCCCTAACACTAACGCTAACACTAACCCTAAACTTTACCATTTGTTAACCATAACCCTAGCCCCAAACCTAAACCTAACTACAACCCTACTCCTTACCCTAACACGTACACTAATCTTAACACGTACACTAACACTAACTCAATACCACACACGTACTTTGACAATAAGACAATTCCGTATGCTCAGCTGTAACCTAAACCTTACCCGTTCACTAAACTTAACCTTACCCCTAACACTAACAATAACGCCATCCCTACCAATTACCCTAACCCGAACCCTAATCCTAACCTGTAAACCCACACTAACCCCTGCCCTAACACGTACCCTGACCCTAACACTTTTCCGTAACCTCACCTGTACCCTACACCTTACCGTTAGCTAACCCTAACCCTAGCCCTAAACCTAGACCAAACCCCAACCGTACACCTTACTCTAACCCGTATGCTAATCCTAAGCCATACACTAAAACTGACACGTGTCCTAACACATACACTAACCGTAACACTTTTCTGTACCATCACCTGTACCATAAACCTGACATTTCGCTAACTCTAACCCTAGCCATAAAGCTAACCCTAACCCCAACCCTAAACCTTACCCAAACCGTACCCTAATCCTAACCAGTATACTAATACTAAGCCATGTCCTGACACGTACCCTGACCCTAACACTTTTCCGTACCCTCACCTGTACCCTACACCTTACCCAGTCGCTAACCCTAACCCTAGCTCTAGCCCTAGCCCTAAATCTAACCACAACCCTAACCCTTACCCTAACCCGAACCCTAATCCCAACCCATACACTAACATTAACCCATGCCCTAACACGTACAGTGACCCTAACACTTTTCCGTATCCTCTCCTATACCCTAAATCTTACCGTTCGCTAACCCTAACCCTAGCCCTAAACATAACTCTCACACCAATCTCACAGCATACCATAACCCGTTCACTAAACTTAACCCGTACAAAAAAATTAACACATGCCCTCACATGTACTTTGACGGTAACATGTTTCCGTATGCTCCCGTGTACCGTAAAACTCACCCGTTTTCTAACTCTAACACTAGCCCTAACCCTAACCATAACAACAGCCCTACCCATTTCCCTAACCTGTACCCTAATCCTTACCCGTACACTAACACTAATCCATGCCCTAACACATACCCTGACCCTAACACTTTTCTATACCCACTCCTGTACCCTAAATCTTACCATTCGCTAACCCTAACCCTATGTCTAGACCTAACCCTAACCCCAACCCTACACCTAACCCTAACACGTACCCTAATCCGAATCCGTACACTAACAGTAACCTGTGCCCTAACATGAACCCTGACCCTAACTCGTTTCCATAAGCTCACCTGTACCCTAAATGTTACCTATTTGCTAACCCTAACCCAACCCTACACCTAAACATAACCCCAACCTTACCCATTTCCCTAACCTGTACCCTAATCCTTACACGTACACTAACACTAATCCATGCCCTAACACGTACCCTGACCCTAACACTTTTCTATACCCACTCCTGTACCCTAAATCTTACCATTCACTAACCCTAACCCTATGTCTAAACCTAACCCTAACCCCAACCCTACACCTAACCCTAACACGTACCCTAATCCGAATCAGTACACTAAGAGTAACCTGTGCCCTAACATGAACCCTGACCCTAACCCGTTTCCATAAGCTCACCTGTACCCTAAATGTTACCTATTTGCTAACCCTAACCCCAACCCTACACCTAAACATAACCCCAACCCTACACCTTTCCCTAACCCATACCCTAATCCTAACCCGTACACTAACACTAACCCATGCCCTAACACGTACCCTGACCCTAACACTTTTCTATACCCACTCCTGTACCCTAAATCTTACCATTCGCTAACCCTAACCCTATGTCTAAACCTAACCCTAACCCCAACCCTACACCTAACCCTAACACGTACCCTAATCCGAATCCGTACACTAACACTAACCTGTGCCCTAACATGAACCCTGACCCTAACTCGTTTCCATAAGCTCACCTGTACCCTAAATGTTACCTATTTGCTAACCCTAACCCCAACTCTACAGCTAAACATAACCCCAACCCTACAACTTTCCCTAACCCATACTCTAATCCGAACCCATACACTAACACTAACCCGTGCCCTAACACGTACCCTGACCCTAACACTTTTCCGTAACCTCACCTGTACCCTACACCTTACCGTTAGCTAACCCTAACCCTAGCCCTAAACCTAGACCAAACCCCAACCGTACACCTTACCCTAACCCGTATGCTAATCCTAAGCCATACACTAAAACTGACACGTGTCCTAACACATACACTAACCGTAACACTTTTCTGTACCATCACCTGTACCATAAACCTGACATTTCGCTAACTCTAACCCTAGCCATAAAGCTAACCCTAACCCCAACCCTAAACCTTACCCAAACCATACCCTAATCCTAACCAGTATACTAATACTAAGCCATGTCCTGACACGTACCCTGACCCTAACACTTTTCCGAACCCTCACCTGTACCCTAAACCTTACCCATTCGCTAACCCTAACCCTAGCTCTAGCCCTAGCCCTAAATCTAACCACAACCCTAACCCTTACCCTAACCCGAACCCTAATCCCAACCCATACACTAACATTAACCCATGCCCTAACACGTACCCTGACCCTAACACTTTTCCGTATCCTCTCCTGAACCCTAAATCTTACCGTTCGCTAACCCTAACCCTAGCCCTAAACATAACTCTCACACCAACCTCACAGCATACCATAACCCGTACACTAAACTTAACCCGTACAAAAAACTAACCCATGCCCTCACATGTACTTTGACGGTAACACGTTTCCGTATGCTCCCGTGTACCGTAAAACTCACCCGTTTGCTAACTCTAACCCTAGCCCTAACCCTAACCATAACAACAGCCCTACCCATTTCCCTAACCTGTACCCTAATCCTTACCCGTACACTAACACTAATCCATGCCCTAACACGTACCCTGACCCTAACACTTTTTATACCCACTCCTGTACCCTAAATCTTACCATTCGATACCCCTAACCCTATGTCTAGACCTAACCCTAACCCCAAACCTACACTTAACCCTAACACGTACCCTAATCCGAATCCGTACACTAACAGTAACCTGTGCCCTAACATGAACCCTGACCCTAACTCGTTTCCATAAGCTCACCTGTACCCTAAATGTTACCTATTTGCTAACCCTAACCCCAACCCTACACCTAAACATAACCCCAACCTTACACATTTCCCTAACCTGTACCCTAATCCTAACCCGTACACTAACACTAACCCATGCCCTAACACGTACCCTGACCCTAACACTCTTCTATACCCACTGCTGTACCCTAAATCTTACCATTCGCTAACCCTAACCTATGTCTATACCTAACCCTAACCCCAAACCTACACCTAACCCTAACACGTACCCTAATCCGAATCAGTACACTAACACTAACCTGTGCCCTAACATGAACCCTGACCCTAACTCGTTTCCATAAGCTCACCTGTACCCTAAATGTTACCTATTTGCTAACCCTAACCCCAACCCTACAGCTAAACATAACCACAACCCTACAACTTTCCCTAACCCATACCCTAATCCGAACCCATACACTAACACTAACACATGCCCTAACACGTACCCTGACCCAAACACTTTTCCGTATCCTCTCCAGTACCCTAAAACTTACCGTTCGCTAAACCTAGCCCTTTCCCTAAACATAACGCTAACACCAACCTTACACCATACCCTAACCCATACACTAATCTTACCCTGTAAACCAAAATTAAGCAATGCCCTCACATGTACTTGGACACTAACAGGTTTCCGTACCCTTCTGTGTACCATAAACCTTACCTGTTCGCTAACACTATCCCTAGGTCTAAGCCTAACACTATCCACAACCCTACACAAAATCCTAACCCGTACCCTAATCCTAATCCATACAATAACACTAACGTGTGCCCTAACACCAAGCCTGACCCTAACTCGTTTCCATATGCTTACCTGTACCCTGAATATTACCTATTCGATAACCCTAACCCTAAACCTAAACCAAACCCTAACCCCAATCCTACACCTTACCCTAATCCGTACTGTAATCCTAACCCGTACCCTAATACTAATCCGTGCCCTGACACATACATGGACCATAACACTTTTCTGTAACCTCACCTGTACCCTAAACCTTACATTTCGCCAACCCTAACGCTAGCCCTAAAGCAAAATCTTACTCCAACCCTACCCCTTACCCTAACACGTACACTAATCTTAACCCGTACACTAACAGTGACCCATTGCCGCAAATGTATTTTTACCCTAAAACATTTCCGTACCCTCCCCTGTAACCTAAACCTTACCCGGTTGCTAACCATAACCCTAGATCTAAATCTTACTCTAACGCCAACCCTACATCTTTCCCTAACCCATACCCTAATCCTAAACCGTACACTAACACTAACCAGTGCCCTGAAACGTACCCTGTCCGTAACACTTTTCCATACCCTCACCTGCACGCTAAACCTAATCATTAGGTAACCCTAACTGTAGACTTAAACCTAACCCTAACACCAACCCTACACCCTATTCTAACCCTTACCCTATACTTAACCCCTACACTAACACTAACCCATGCCCTCACACGTACTTTGACACTAAAATGTCTCCATACACTCACATGTACCATAAGCTTTAACCGTTCACTAAACCTATCCCTAACCCTAACGCCAACCCTAACCATTACCCTAACCCATACCCTAATCCTAACCATACATTAACACTAACACGTTTCCTAACACATAACCTGACCCAAACACTTTTCCGTACACTCAACTGTACCCTAAAACTTACCCGTTCACTAACCCTAAGCCTAGCCCTAAACCTAACACTAACCCCAACCCCACACCTTACCCTAAACTGTACGCTAATCCTGACACGTACACTAACACTAAGAGGTGTCCTAACACATACCCTGACTCTAAATGTTTTCCGTACCCTCACCTGTACCCTAAACCTTACTGCTTCACTAACCGTAAACCTAGCCCTAAACATAACGCTAACACCAACCCTACACCATACCCTAACCCGTACACTAATCTTGACCCATACACCAAAATTATGGAATGCCATCACCTGTACTTTGACAATAACACCTTTCTGTACACTCAAGTACCATAAAAGTTACCTCTTCGCTAACTCTAACCCTAGCCCTAAACTTAACCCTAACGCCAACCCTACACATTACCCTAACCCGTACCCTAATCCTAACCCATACACTAACACTACACGTGCCCTAACAGGTACCCTGACCGTAACAGTTTTCCGTACACTCACCTGTACCCTAAACCATACCGTTTGCTATCCTTAACCTTAGACCTAAACGTAAACCTAAGCCCATCCCTAAACCTTACCCTAACTCGTACCCAAATCTAACCAGTACACTAACACTAATCCGTGCCTTAACACTTACACTGACCCTAACACTTTTCCATACCCACACCTGAACCCTAAACCTTACCATTCACTAACCCTAACCCTAGGTCTAAACCTAAACCTAAACACAACCCCAACCCTACACCTAACCCTAACATGTGCCCTAATCCTAATCCTTAAACTAACACTAACCTGTGCCCTAACACAATCCCTGACACTAACACGTTTCCATACGTTCACCTGTACTCTAATGTTACCTATTCGCTAACCCTAACACTAGCCCTAAACCTAAACCTAACTCCAACCATACACCTTACCCTAACTCATACCCTAATCATAACCCATACACTAACACTAACTCGTGCCCTAACACCTACCCTAACCATACACCTACACCTACCCCTAACACTAACGCTAACACTAACCCTAAACTTTACCATTTGTTAACCATAACCCTAGCCCCAAACCTAAACCTAACTACAACCCTACTCCTTGCCCTAACACGTACACTAATCTTAACACGTACACTAACACTAACTCAATACCACACACGTACTTTGACAATAAGACATTTCCGTATGCTCAGTTGTAACCTAAACCTTACCCGTTCACTAAACTTAACCCTACCCCTAACACTAACCATAACGCCAACCCTACCAATTACCCTAACCCGTACCCTAATCCTAACCTGTAAACCCACACTAACCCCTGCCCTAACACGTACCCTGACCCTAACACTTTTCCGTAACCTCACTTGTACCTTACACCTTACCGTTCGCTAACCCTAACCCTAGCCCTAAACCTAGACCAAACCCCAACTGTACACCTTACCCTAAACTGTATGCTAATCCTAAGCCATACACTAACACTGACACGTGTCCTAACACATACACTAACCCTAACATTTTTCTGTATCATTACCTGTACCCTAAACCTGACATTTCGCTAACCCTAGCCCTAGCCATAAAGCTAACCCTAAACCCAACCCTAAACCTTACCCAAACCGTACCCTAATCCTAACCAGTATAATAATACTAAGTCATGTCCTGACACGTACCCTGACCCTAACACCTTTCCGTACCGTCACCTGTACCCTAAACCTTACCCATTCGCTAACTCTAACCGTAGCCCTAATCCTAACCCCAACCCTACCACTTACCCTAACCCGTACCCTAATCCCAACCCATACACTAACATTAACTTATGCCCAAAACCGTACCCTGACCCTAACACTTTTCAATATCCTCTCCTGTACCCTAAATCTTACCGTTCGCTAACCCTAACCCTAGCCCTAAACATAACTCTCACACCAACCTCACAGCATACCCTAACCCGTACACTAAACTTAACCCGTACAAAAAAACTAACCCATGCCCTCACATGTACTTTGACAGTAACACGTTTCCGTACGCTCCCGTGTACCGTAAACCTTACCCATTCGCTAACTCTAACCCTAGCCCTAACCCAAACCATAACACCAACCCTACCCATTTCCCTAACCTGTACCCTAAACCTTACCCATACACTAACACTAATCCATGCCCTAACACGTACCCTGACCCTAACACTTTTCCATACCCACTGCTGTACGCTAAATCATACCATTTGCTAACCCTAAACCTATTTCTAAACCTAAACCTAACCCCAACCCTACACCTAGCCCTAGCACGTACCCTAATCCGAATCCGTACACTAACACTAACCTGTGCCCTAACATGAACCCTGACCCTAACTCGTTTCCATAAGCTCACTTGTACCCTAAATGTTACCTATTCGCTAACCCTAACCCCAACCCTACACCTAAACATAACCCCAACCCTACACCTTTCCCTAACCCATACCCTAATCCTAACCCGTACACTAACACTAACCCGTGCCCTAACACGTACCCTGACCCTAACACTTTTCCGTATCCTCTCCAGTACCCTAAATCTTACCGTTCGCTAAACCTAGCCCTTTACCTAAACATAACGCTAACACCAACCTTACACCATACCCTAACCCATACACTAATCGTACCCCGTACACCAAAATTAAGCAATGCCCTCACCTGTACTTTGACACTAACACGTTTCCGTACCCTCCTGTGTACCGTAAACCTTACCTGTTCGCTAACACTAACCCTAGGTCTAAGCCTAACACTATCCACAACCCTACACAAAATCCTAACCTGTACCCTAATCCTAATCCGAACAATAACACTAACCTGTGCCCTAAAACCAAGCCTGACCCTAACTCGTTTTCATATGTTTACCTGTACCATGAATATTACCTATTCGCTAACCCTAACCCTAAACCTAAACCTAACCCTAACCCCAATCCTACACCTTACCCTAATCCGTACTGTAGTCCTAACCCGTACCCTAATACTAATCCGTGCCCTGACACATACATGGACAATAACACTTTTCTGTAACCTCACCTGTACCCTAAACCTTTCATTTCGCCAACCCTAACCCTAGCTCTAAAGCTAAATCTAACTCCAACCCTACACCTTACCCTAACACGAACACTAATCTTAACCTATACACTAACACTGACCCATTGCCGCAAATGTATTTTGACCCTAAAACATTTCCGTACTCTCCTCTGTAACCTAAACCTTACCCGGTCGCTAACCATAACCCTAGATCTAAATCTAACCCTAACGCCAACCCTACATCTTACCGTAAACCATACCCTAATCCTAAACCATACACTAACACTAACCAGTGCCCTGAAACGTACCCTGACCGTAACACTTTTCCATACCCTCACCTGCACGCTAAACCTAATCATTAGGTAACCCTAACTGTAGACTTAAACCTAACCCTAACACCAACCCTACACCCTATTCTAACCCGTAACCTATATTTAACCCCTACACTAACACTAACCCATGCCCTCACACGTACTTTGACACTAAGATGTCTCCATACACTCACATGTACTATAAGCTTTAACCGTTCACTAAACCTATCCCTAACCCTAACGCCAACCCTAACCATTACCCTAACCCATACCCTAATCCTAACCATACATTAACACTAACACGTTTCCTAACACGTAACCTGACCCAAACACTTTTCTGCACACTCAACTGTACCCTAAAACTTACCCGTTCACTAACCCTAAGCCTAGCCCTAAACCTAACACTAACCCCAACCCCACACCTTACCCTAAACTGTACGCTAATCCTGACACGTACACTAACACTAAGAGGTGTCCTAACACATACCATGACTCTAAATGTTTTCCGTACCCTCACCTGTACCCTAAACCTTACTGCTTCACTAACCGTAAACCTAGCCCTAAACATAACGCTAACACCAACCCTACACCATACCCTAACCCGTACACTAATCTTGACCCGTACACCAAAATTATGGAATGCCATCACCTGTACTTTGACAATAACACGTTTCTCTACACTCATGTACCATAAAAGTTACCTCTTCGCTAACTCTAACCCTAGCCCTAAACTTAACCCTAACGCCAACCCTACACATTACCCTAACCCGTACCCTAATCCTAACCCATACACTAACACTACACGTGCCCTAACAGGTACGCTGACCGTAACAGTTTTCCGTACACTCACCTGTAACCTAAACCATACCGTTTGCTATCCTTAACCTTAGACCTAAACGTAAACCTAACCCCATCCCTAAACCTTACCCTAACTTGTACCCAAATCTAACCAGTACACTAACACTAACCCGTGCCTTAACACTTACCCTGACCCTAACACTTTTCCATACCCACACCTGAACCCTAAACCTTACCATTCACTAACCCTAACCCTAGGTCTAAACCTAACCCTAAACCCAACCCCAACCCTACACCTAACCCTAACATGTGCCCTAATCCTAATCCTTAAACTAACACTAACCTGTGCCCTAACACGTACCCTGACACTAACACGTTTCCATACATTCACCTGTACTCTAATGTTACCTATTCGCTAACCCTAACACTAGCCCTAAACCTAAACCTAACCCTAAACCTACACCTTACCCTAACCCATACCCTAATCATAACCCATACACTAACACTAACTCGTGCCCTAACACCTACCCTAATCCTACACCTACCACTACCCCTAACACTAACGCTAACACTAACCCTAAACTTTACCATTTGTTAACCATAACCCTAGCCCCAAACCTAAACCTAACTACAACCCTACTCCTTACCCTAACACGTACACTAATCTTAACACGTACACTAACACTAACTCAATACCACACACGTACTTTGACAATAAGACATTTCCGTATGCTCAGCTGTAACCTAAACCTTACCCGTTCACTAAACTTAACCTTACCCCTAACACTAACCATAACGCCATCCCTACCAATTACCCTAACCCGAACCCTAATCCTAACCTGTAAACCCACACTAACCCCTGCCCTAACACGTACCCTGACCCTAACACTTTTCCGTAACCTCACCTGTACCCTACACCTTACCGTTAGCTAAGCCTAACCCTAGCCCTAAACCTAGACCAAACCCCAACCGTACACCTTACCCTAACCCGTATGCTAATCCTAAGCCATACACTAAAACTGACACGTGTCCTAACACATACACTAACCGTAACACTTTTCTGTACCATCACCTGTACCATAAACCTGACATTTCGCTAACTCTAACCCTAGCCATAAAGCTAACCCTAACCCCAACCCTAAACCTTACCCAAACCGTACCCTAATCCTAACCAGTATACTAATACTAAGCCATGTCCTGACACGTACCCTGACCCTAACACTTTTCCGTACCCTCACCTGTACCCTACACCTTACCCAGTCGCTAAACCTAACCCTAGCTCTAGCCCTAGCCCTAAATCTAACCACAACCCTAACCCTTACCCTAACCCGAACCCTAATCCCAACCCATACACTAACATTAACCCATGCCCTAACACGTACCCTGACCCTAACACTTTTCCGTATCCTCTCCTGTACCCTAAATCTTACCGTTCGATAACCCTAACCGTAGCCCTAAACATAACTCTCACACCAATCTCACAGCATACCATAACCCGTTCACTAAACTTAACCCGTACAAAAAAATTAACCCATGCCCTCACATGTACTTTGACGGTAACACGTTTCCGTATGCTCCCGTGTACCGTAAAACTCACCCGTTTGCTAACTCTAACCCTAGCCCTAACCCTAACCATAACAACAGCCCTACACATTTCCCTAACCTGTACCCTAATCCTTACCCGTACACTAACACTAATCCATGCCCTAACACGTACCCTGACCCTAACACTTTTCTATACCCACTCCTGTACCCTAAATCTTACCATTCGCTAACCCTAACCCTATGTCTAGACCTAACCCTAACCCCAACCCTACACTTAACCCTAACACGTACCCTAATCCGAATCCGTACACTAACAGTAACCTGTGCCCTAACATGAACCCTGACCCTAACTCGTTTCCCTAAGCTCACTTGTACCCTAAATGTTACCTATTTGCTAACCCTAACCCCAACCCTACACCTAAACATAACCCCAACCTTACCCATTTTCCTAACCTGTACCCTAATCCTTACCCATACACTGACACTAATCCATGCCCTAACACGTACCCTGACCCTAACACTTTTCCAAACCCACTCCTGTACCCTAAATCTTACCATTCGCTAACCCTAACCCTATGTCTAAAGCTAACCCTAACCCCAACCCTACACCTAACCCTAACACGTACCCTAATCCGAATCAGTACACTAAGAGTAACCTGTTCCCTAACATGAACACTGACCCTAACTCTTTTCCATAAGCTCACCTGTACCCTAAATGTTACCTATTTGCTAACCCTAACTCCAACCCTACACCTAAACATAACTCCAACCCTACACCTTTCCCTAACCCATACCCTAATCCTAACCCGTACACTAACACTAATCCATGCCCTAACATGTACCCTGACCCTAACACTTTTCTATACCCACTCCTGTACCCTAAATCTTACCATTCGCTAACCCTAACCTATGTCTATACCTAACCCTAACCCCAACCCTACACCTAACCCTAACACGTACCCTAATCCGAATCAGTACACTAACACTAACCTGTTCCCTAACATGAACCCTGACCCTAACTCGTTTCCATAAGCTCACCTGTACCCTAAATGTTACCTATTTGCTAACCCTAACACCAACCCTACACCTAAACATAACCCCAACCCTACAACTTTCCCTAAACCATACCCTAATCCGAACCCATACACTAACACTAACCCGTGCCCTAACACGTACCCTGACCCTAACACTTTTCCGTATCCTCTCCAGTACCCTAAAACTTACCGTTCGCTAAACCTAGCCCTTTCCCTAAACATAACGCTAACACCAACCTTACACCATACACTAACCCATACACTAATCTTACCCTGTACACCAAAATTAAGCAATGCCCTCACATGTACTTGGACACTAACAGGTTTCCGTACCCTCCTGGGTACCATAAACCTTACCTGTTCGCTAACACTATCCCTAGGTCTAAGCCTAACACTATCCACAACCCTACACAAAATCCTAACCCGTACCCTAATCCTAATCCGTACAATAACACTAACGTGTGCCCTAACACCAAGCCTGATCCTAACTCGTTTCCATATGCTTACCTGTACCCTGAATATTACCTATTCGATAACCCTAACCCTAACCCTAAACCAAACCCTAACCCCAATCCTACACCATACCCTAATCCGTACTGTAATCCTAATCCGTACCCTAATACTAATCCGTGCCCTGACACATACATGGACCATAACACTTTTCTGTAACCTCACCTGTACCCTAAACCTTACATTTCGCCAACCCTAACGCTAGCCCTAAAGCAAAATCTTACTCCAACCCTACCCCTTACCCTAACACGTACACTAATCTTAACCCGTACACTAACAGTGACCCATTGCCGCAATTGTATTTTGACCCTAAAACATTTCCGTACCCTCCCCTGTAACCTAAACCTTACCCGGTTGCTAACCATAACCCTAGATCTAAATCTAACCCTAACGCCAACCCTACATCTTTCCCTAACCCATACCCTAATCCTAAACCGTACACTAACACTAACCAGTGCCCTGAAACGTACCCTGACCGTAACACTTTTCCATACCCTCACCTGCACGCTAAACCTAATCATTAGGTAACCCTAACTGTAGACTTAAACCTAACCCTAACACCAACCCTACACCCTATTCTAAACCTTACCCTATATTTAACCGCCACACTAACACTAACCCATGCCCTCACACGTACTTTGACACTAAAATGTCTCCATACACTCACATGTACCATAAGCTTTAACCGTTCACTAAACCTATCCCTAACCCTAATGCCAACCCTAACCATTACCCTAACCCATACCCTAATCCTAACCATACATTAACACTAACACGTTTCCTAACACATAACCTGACCAAAACACTTTTCCGTACACTCAACTGTACCCTAAAAGTTACCCGTTCACTAACCCTAAGCCTAGCCCTAAACCTAACACTAACCCCAACCCCACACCTTACCCTAAACTGTACGCTAATCCTGACACGTACACTAACACTAAGAGGTGTCCTAACACATACCCTGACTCTAAATGTTTTCCGTACCCTCACCTGTACCCTAAACCTTACTGCTTCACTAACCGTAAACCTAGCCCTAAACATAATGCTAACACCAACCCTACACCATACCCTAACCCGTACACTAATCTTGACCCGTACACCAAAATTATGGAATGCCATCACCTGTACTTTGACAATAACACGTTTCTCTACACTCATGTACCATAAAAGTTACCTCTTCGCTAACTCTAACCCTAGCCCTAAACTTAACCCTAACGCCAACCCTACACATTACCCTAACCCGTACCCTAATCCTAACCCATACACTAACACTACACGTGCCCTAACAGGTACCCTGACCGTAACAGTTTTCCGTACACTCACCTGTACCCTAAACCATACCGTTTGCTATCCTTAACCTTAGACCTAAACGTAAACCTAAGCACATCCCTAAACCTTACCCTAACTCGTACCCAAATCTAACCAGTACACTAACAGTAATCCGTGCCTTAACACTTACACTGACCCTAACACTTTTCCATACCCACACCTGAACCATATACCTTACCATTCACTAACCCTAACCCTAGGTCTAAACCTAAACCTAAACACAACCCCAACCCTACACCTAACTCTAACATGTGCCTTAATCCTAATCCTTAAACTAACACTAACCTGTGCCCTAACACGAACCCTGACACTAACACGTTTCCATACGTTCACCTGTACTCTAATGTTACCTATTCGCTAACCCTAACACTAGCCCTAAACCTAAACCTAACTCCAACCCTACACCTTACCCTAATCATAACCCATACACTAACACTAACTCGTGCCCTAACACCTACCCTAACCCTACACCTACACCTACCCCTAACACTAACGTTAACACTAACCCTAATCTTTACCATTTGTTAACCATAACCCTAGCCCCAAACCTAAACCTAACTACAACCCTACTCCTTACCCTAACACGTACACTAATCTTAACAGTACACTAACACTAACTCAATACCGCACACGTACTTTGACAATAAGACATTTCCGTATGCTCAGCTGTAACCTAAACCTAACCCGTTCACTAAACTTAACCCTACCCCTAACACTAACCATAACGCCACCCCTACCAATTCCCCTAACCCGTACCCTAATCCTAACCTGTAAACCCACACTAACCCCTGCCCTAACACGTACCATGACCCTAACACTTTTCCGTAACCTCACCTGTACCCTACACCTTATCGTTCGCTAACCCTAACCCTAGCCCTAAACCTAGACCAAACCCCAACTGTACACCTTACCCTAACCTGTATGCAAATCCTAAGCCATACACTAACACTGACACGTGTCCTAACACATACACTAACCCTAACATTTTTCTGTATCATTACCTGTACCCTAAACCTGACATTTCGCTAACCCTAGCCTTAGCCATAAAGCTAACCGTAAACCCAACCCTAAACCTTACCCAAACCGTACCCTAATCCTAACCAGTATACTAATACTAAGTCATGTCCTGACACGTACCCTGACCCTAACACCTTTCCGTACCGTCACCTGTACCCTAAACCTTACCCATTCGCTAACTCTAACCCTAGCCCTAATCCTAACCCCAACCCTACACCTTACCCTAACCCGTACCCTAATCCCAACCCATACACTAACATTAACTTATGCCCGAAACCAAACCCTGACCCTAACACTTTTCCATATCCTCTCCTGTACCCTAAATCTTACCGTTCGCTAACCCTAACCCTAGCCCTAAACATAACTCTCACACCAACCTCACTGCATACCCTAACCCGTACACTAAACTTAACTCGTACAAAAAAACTAACCCATGCCCACAAATGTACTTTGACAGTAACACGTTTCCGTACGCTCCCGTGTACCGTAAACCTTACCCATTCGCTAACTCTAACTCTAGCCCTAACCCAAACCATAACACCAACCCTACACATTTCCCTAACCTGTACCCTAATCCTTAACCATACACTAACACTAATCCATGCCCTAACACGTACCCTGAACCTAACACTTTTCCATACCCACTGCTGTACGCTAAATCATACCATTCGCTAACCCTAAACCTATTTCTATACCTAACCCTAACCCCAACCCTACACCTAGCCCTAGCACGTACCCTAATCCGAATCCATACACTAACACTAACCTGTGCCCTAACATGAACCCTGACCCTAACTCGTTTCCATAAGCTCACTTGTACCCTAAATGTTACCTATTGGCTAAACCTAACCCCAACCCTACACCTAAACATAACCCCAACCCTACACCTTTCCCTAACCCATACCCTAATCCTAACCCGTACACTAACACTAACCCGTGCCCTAACACGTACCCTGACCCTAACACTTTTCCGTATCCTCTCCAGTACCCTAAATCTTACCGTTCGCTAAACCTAGCCCTTTACCTAAACATAACGCTAACACCAACCTTATACCATACCCTAACCCATACACTAATCGTACCCCGTACACCAAAATTAAGCAATGGCCTCACCTGTACTTTGACACTAACACGTTTCCGTACCCTCCTGTGTACCGTAAACCTTACCTGTTCGCTAACACTAACCCTAGGTCTAAGCCTAACACTATCCACAACCCTACACAAAATCCTAACCTGTACCCTAATCCTAATCCGTACAATAACACTAACCTGTGCCCGAACACCAAGCCTGACCCTAACTCGTTTTCATATGTTTACATGTACCATGAATATTACCTATTCGCTAACCCTAACCCTAAACCTAAACCTAACCCTAACCCCAATCCTACACCTTACCCTAATCCGTACTGTAGTCCTAACCCGTACCCTAATACTAATCCGTGCCCTGACACATACATGGACCATAACACTTTTCTGTAACCTCACCTGTACCCTAAACCTTTCATTTCGCCAACCCTAACCCTAGCTCTAAAGCTAAATCTAACTCCAACCCTACACCTTACCCTAACACGAACACTAATCTTAACCCTTACACTAACACTGACCCATTGCCGCAAATGTATTTTGACCCTAAAACATTTCCGTACCCTCCCCTGTAACCTAAACCTTACCCGGTCGCTAACCATAACCCTAGATCTAAATCTAACCCTAACGCCAACCCTACATCTTACCCTAACCCATACCCTAATCCTAAACCATACACTAACACTAACCAGTGCCCTGAAACGTACCCTGACCGTAACACTTTTCCATACCCTCACCTGCACGCTAAACCTAATCATTAGGTAACCCTAACTGTAGACTTAAACCTAACCCTAACACCAACCCTACACCCTATTCTAACCCGTAACCTATATTTAACCCCTACACTAACACTAAACCATGCCCTCACACATACTTTGACACTAAGATGTCTCCATACACTCACATGTACCATAAGCTTTAACCGTTCACTAAACCTATCCCTAACCCTAACGCCAACCCTAACCATTACCCTAACCCATACCCTAATCCTAACCATACATTAACACTAACACGTTTCCTAACACGTAACCTGACCCAAACACTTTTCCGCACACTCAACTGTACCCTAAAACTTACCCGTTCACTAACCCTAAGCCTAGCCCTAAACCTAACACTAACCCCAACCCCACACCTTAACCTAAACTGTACGCTAATCCTGACACGTACACTAACACTAAGAGGTGTCCTAACACATACCATGACTCTAAATGTTTTCCGTACCCTCACCTGTACCCTAAACCTTACTGCTTCACTAACCGTAAACCTAGCCCTAAACATAACGCTAACACCAACCCTACACCATACCCTAACCCGTACACTAATCTTGACCCATACACCAAAATTATGGAATGCCATCACCTGTACTTTGACAATAACACGTTTCTCTACACTCATGTACCATAAAAGTTACCTCTTCGCTAACTCTAACCCTAGCCCTAAACTTAACCCTAACGCCAACCCTACACATTACCCTAACCCGTACCCTAATCCTAACCCATACACTAACACTACACGTGCCCTAACAGGTACCCTGACCGTAACAGTTTTCTGTACACTCACCTGTACCCTAAACCGTACCGTTTGCTATCCTTAACCTTAGACCTAAACGTAAACCTAAGCCCATCCCTAAACCTTACCCTAACTCGTACCCAAATCTAACCAGTACACTAACACTAATCCGTGCCTTAACACTTACACTGACCCTAACACTTTTCCATACCCACACCTGAACCCTAAACCTTACCATTCACTAACCCTAACCCTAGGTCTAAACCTAAACCTAAACACAACCCCAACCCTACACCTAACCCTAACATGTGCCCTAATCCTAATCCTTAAACTAACACTAACCTGTGCCCTAACACGAACCCTGACACTAACACGTTTCCATACGTTCACCTGTACTCTAATGTTACCTATTCGCTAACCCTAACACTAGCCCGAAACCTAAACCTAACTCCAACCCTATACCTTACCCTAACTCATACCCTAATCATAACCCATACACTAACACTAACTCGTGCCCTAACACCTACCCTAACCCTACACCTACACCTACCCCTAACACTAACGCTAACACTAACCCTAAACTTTACCATTTGTTAACCATAACCCTAGCCCCAAACCTAAACCTAACTACAACACTACTCCTTACCCTAACACGTACACTAATCTTAACACGTACACTAACACTAACTCAATACCGCACATGTACTTTGACAACAAGACATTTCCGTATGCTCAGCTGTAACCTAAACCTTACCCGTTCACTAAACTTAACCCTACCCTTAACACTAACCATAACTCCAACCCTACCAATTACCCTAACCCGTACACTAATCCTAACCTGTAAACCCACACTAACCCCTGCCCTAACACGTACCCTGACCCTAACACTTTTCCGTAACCTCACCTGTACCCTACACCTTACCGTTCGCTAACCCTAACCCTAGCCCTAAACCTAGACCAAACCCCAACTGTACACCTTACCATAAACTGTATGCTAATCCTAAGCCATACAGTAACACTGACACGTGTCCTAACACATACACTAACCCTAACATTTTTCTGTATCATTACCTGTACCCTAAACCTGACATTTCGCTAACCCTAGCCCTAGCCATAAAGCTAACCCTAACCCCAACCCTAAACCTTACCCAAACCGTACCCTAATCCTAACCAGTATACTAATACTAAGTCATGTCCTGACACGTACCCTGCCCCTAACACCTTTCCGTACCATCACCTGTACCCTAAACCTTACCCATTCGCTAACTCTAACCCTAGCCATAATCCTAACCCCAACCCAACCCCTTACCCTACTCCGTACCCTAATCCCAACCCATACACTAACATTAACTTATGCCCGAAACCGTACCCTGACCCTAACACTTTTCCATATCCTCTCCTGTACCCTAAATCTTACCGTTCGCTAACCCTAACCCTAGCCCTAAACATAACTCTCACACCAACCTCACAGCATACCCTAACCCGTACACTAAACTTAACCCGTACAAAAAAACTAACCCATGCCCTCACATGTACTTTGACAGTAACACGTTTCCGTATGCTCCAATGTACCGTAAACCTTACCCATTCGCTAACTCTAACCCTAGCCCTAACCCAAACCATAACACCAACCCTACCCATTTCCCTAACCTGTACCCTAATGCTTACCCATACACTAACACTAATCCATGCCCTAACACGTACCCTGACCCTAACACTTTTCCATACCCACTGCTGTACGCTAAATCATACCATTCGCTAACCCTAAACCTATTTCTAAACCTAACCCTAACCCCAACACTACACCTAGCCCTAGCACGTACCCTAATCCGAATCCGTACACTAACACTAACCTGTGTCCTAACATGAACCCTGACCATAACTCGTTTCCATAAGCTCACTTGTACCCTAAATGTTACCTATTCGCTAACCCTAACCCCAACCCTACACCTAAACATAACCCCAACCCTACACCTTTCCCTAACCCATACCCTAATCCTAACCCGTACACTAACACTAACCCGTGCCCTAACACATACCCTGACCCTAACACTTTTCCGTATCCTCTCCAGTACCCTAAATCTTACCGTTCGCTAAACCTAGCCCTTTACCTAAACATAACGCTAACACCAACCTTACACCATACCCTAACCCATACACTAATCGTACCCCGTACACCAAAATTAAGCAATGCCCTCACCTGTACTTTGACACTAACACGTTTCCGTACCCTCCTGTGTACCGTAAACCTTACCTGTTCGCTAACACTAACCCTAGGTCTAAGCCTAACACTATCCACAACCCTACACAAAATCCTAACCTGTACCCTAATCCTAATCCGTACAATAACACTAACCTGTGCCCTAACACCAAGCCTGACCCTAACTCGTTTTCATATGTTTACCTGTACCATGAATATTACCTATTCGCTAACCCTAACACTAACCCTAAACCTAACCCTAACCCCAATCCTACACCTTACCATAATCCGTACTGTAGTCCTAACCCGTACCCTAATACTAATCCGTGCCCTGACACATACATGGACCATAACACTTTTCTGTAACCTCACCTGTACCCTAAACCTTTCATTTCGCAAACCCTAACCCTAGCTCTAAAGCTAAATCTAACTCCAACCCTACACCTTACCCTAACACGAACACTAATCTTAACCTATACACTAACACTGACCCATTGCCGCAAATGTATTTTGACCCTAAAACATTTCCGTACCCTCCCCTGTAACCTAAACCTTACCCGGTCGCTAACCATAACCCTAGATCTAAATCTAACCCTAACACCAACCCTACATCTTACACTAACCGATACCTTAATCCTAAACCATACACTAACACTAACCAGTGCCCTGAAACGTACCCTGACCGTAACACTTTTCCATACCCTCACCTGCACGCTAAACCTTATCATTAGGTAACCCTAACTGTAGACTTAAACCTAACCCTAACACCAACCCTACACCCTATTCTAACCCGTAACCTATATTTAACCCCTACACTAACACTAACCCATGCCCTCACACGTACTTGGACACTAAGATGTCTCCATACACTCACATGTACCATAAGCTTTAACCGTTCACTAAACCTATCCCTAACCCTAACGCCAACCCTAACCATTACCCTAACCCATACCCTAATCCTAACCATACATTAACACTAACACGTTTCCTAACACGTAACCTGACCCAAAAAATTTTCCGCACACTCAACTGTACCCTAAAACTTACCCGTTCACTAACCCTAAGCCTAGCCCTAAACCTAACACTAACCCCAACCCCACACCTTACCCTAAACTGTACGCTAATCCTGACACGTACACTAACACTAAGAGGTGTCCTAACACATACCATGACTCTAAATGTTTTCTGTACCCTCACCTGTACCCTAAACCTTACTGCTTCACTAACCGTAAACCTAGCCCTAAACATAACGCTAACACCAACCCTACACCATACCCTAACCCGTACACTAATCTTGACCCGTACACCAAAATTATGGAATGCCATCACCTGTACTTTGACAATAACACGTTTCTCTACACTCATGTACCATAAAAGTTACCTCTTTGCTAACTCTAACCCTAGCCCTAAACTTAACCCTAACGCCAACCCTACACATTACCCTAACCCGTAACCTAATCCTAACCCATACACTAACACTACACGTGCCCTAACAGGTACCCTGACCGTAACAGTTTTCTGTACACTCACCTGTACCCTAAACCATACCGTTTGCTATCCTTAACCTTAGACCTAAACGTAAACCTAACCCCATCCCTAAACCTTACCCTAACTTGTACCCAAATCTAACCAGTACACTAACACTAACCCGTGCCTTAACACTTACCCTGACCCTAACACTTTTCCATACCCACACCTGAACCCTAAACCTTACCATTCACTAACCCTAACCCTAGGTCTAAACCTAACCCTAAACCCAACCCCAACCCTACACCTAACCCTAACATGTGCCCTAATCCTAATCCTTAAACTAACACTAACCTGTGCCCTAACACGTACCCTGACACTAACACGTTTCCATACATTCACCTGTACTCTAATGTTACCTATTCGCTAACCCTAACACTAGCCCTAAACCTAAACCTAACCCCAACCCTACACCTTACCCTAACCCATACCCTAATCATAACCCATACACTAACACTAACTCGTGCCCTAACACCTACCCTAATCCTACACCTACCACTACCCCTAACACTAACGCTAACACTAACCCTAAACTTTACCATTTGTTAACCATAACCCTAGCCCCAAACCTAAACCTAACTACAACACTACTCCTTACCCTAACACGTACACTAATCTTAACACGTACACTAACACTAAGTCAATACCACACACGTACTTTGACAATAAGACATTTCCGTATGCTCAGCTGTAACCTAAACCGTACCCGTTCACTAAACTTAACCTTACCCCTAACACTAAACATAACGCCATCCCTACCAATTACCCTAACCCGAACCCTAATCCTAACCTGTAAACCCACACTAACCCCTGCCCTAACACGTACCCTGACCCTAACACTTTTCCGTAACCTCACCTGTACCCTACACCTTACCGTTAGCTAAGCCTAACCCTAGCCCTAAACCTAGACCAAACGCCAACCGTACACCTTACCCTAACCCGTATGCTAATCCTAAGCCATACACTAAAACTGACACGTGTCCTAACACATACACTAACCGTAACACTTTTCTGTACCATCACCTGTACCATAAACCTGACATTTCGCTAACTCTAACCCTAGCCATAAAGCTAACCCTAACCCCAACCCTAAAAGTTACCCAAACCGTACCCTAATCCTAACCAGTATACTAATACTAAGCCATGTCCTGACACGTACCCTGACCCGAACACTTTTCCGTACCCTCACCTGTACCCTACACCTTACCCAGTCGCTAACCCTAACCCTAGCTCTAGCCCTAGCCCTAAATCTAACCACAACCCTAACCCTTACCCTAACCCGAACCCTAATCCCAACCCGTACACTAACACTAACCCGTGCCCTAACACGTACCCTGACCCTAACACTTTTCCGTATCCTCTCCAGTACCCTAAATCTTACCGTTCGCTAAACCTAGACCTTTACCTAAACATAACGCTAACACCAACCTTACACCATACCCTAACCCATACACTAATCGTACCCCGTACACCAAAATTAAGCAATGCCCTCACCTGTACTTTGACACTAACACGTTTCCGTACCCTCCTGTGTACCGTAAACCTTACCTGTTCGCTAACACTAACCCTAGGTCTAAGCCTAACACTATCCACAACCCTACACAAAATCCTAACCTGTACCCTAATCCTAATCTGTACAATAACACTAACCTGTGCCCGAACACCAAGCCTGACCCTAACTCGTTTTCATATGTTTACTTGTACCATGAATATTACCTATTCGCTAACCCTAACCCTAAACCTAAACCTAACCCTAACCCCAATCCTACACCTTACCCTAATCCGTACTGTAGTCCTAACCCGTACCCTAATACTAATCCGTGCCCTGACACATACATGGACCATAACACTTTTCTGTAACCTCACCTGTACCCTAAACCTTTCATTTCGCCAACCCTAACCCTAGCTCTAAAGCTAAATCTAACTCCAACCCTACACCTTACCCTAACACGAACACTAATCTTAACCCTTACACTAACACTGACCCATTGCCGCAAATGTATTTTGACCCTAAAACATTTCCGTACCCTCCCCTGTAACCTAAACCTTACCCGGTCGCTAACCATAACCCTAGATCTAAATCTAACCCTAACGCCAACCCTACATCTTACCCTAACCCATACCCTAATCCTAAACCATACACTAACACTAACCAGTGCCCTGAAACGTACCCTGACCGTAACACTTTTCCATACCCTCACCTGCACGCTAAACCTAATCATTAGGTAACCCTAACTGTAGACTTAAACCTAACCCTAACACCAACCCTACACCCTATTCTAACCCGTAACCTATATTTAACCCCTACACTAACACTAACCCATGCCCTCACACATACTTTGACACTAAGATGTCTCCATACACTCACATGTACCATAAGCTTTAACCGTTCACTAAACCTATCCCTAACCCTAACGCCAACCCTAACCATTACCCTAACCCATACCCTAATCCTAACCATACATTAACACTAACACGTTTCCTAACACGTAACCTGACCCAAACACTTTTCCGCACACTCAACTGTACCCTAAAACTTACCCGTTCACTAACCCTAAGCCTAGCCCTAAACCTAACACTAACCCCAACCCCACACCTTAACCTAAACTGTACGCTAATCCTGACACGTACACTAACATTAAGAGGTGTCCTAACACATACCATGACTCTAAATGTTTTCCGTACCCTCACCTGTACCCTAAATCTTACTGCTTCACTAACCGTAAACCTAGCCCTAAACATAACGCTAACACCAACCCTACACCATACCCTAACCCGTACACTAATCTTGACCCATACACCAAAATTATGGAATGCCATCACCTGTACTTTGACAATAACACGTTTCTCTACACTCATGTACCATAAAAGTTACCTCTTCGCTAACTCTAACCCTAGCCCTAAACTTAACCCTAACGCCAACCCTACACATTACCCTAACCCGTACCCTAATCCTAACCCATACACTAACACTACACGTGCCCTAACAGGTACCCTGACCGTAACAGTTTTCTGTACACTCACCTGTACCCTAAACCGTACCGTTTGCTATCCTTAACCTTAGACCTAAACATAAACCTAAGCCCATCCCTAAACCTTACCCTAACTCGTACCCAAATCTAACCAGTACACTAACACTAATCCGTGCCTTAACACTTACACTGACCCTAACACTTTTCCATACCCACACCTGAACCATAAACCTTACCATTCACTAACCCTAACCCTAGATCTAAACCTAAACCTAAACACAACCCCAACCCTACACCTAACCCTAACATGTGCCCTAATCCTAATCCTTAAACTAACACTAACCTGTGCCCTAACACGAACCCTGACACTAACACGTTTCCATACGTTCACCTGTACTCTAATGTTACCTATTCGCTAACCCTCACACTAGCCCTAAACCTAAACCTAACTCCAACCCTACACCTTACCCTAACTCATACCCTAATCATAACCCATACACTAACACTAACTCGTGCCCTAACACCTACCCTAACCCTACACCTACACCTACCCCTAACACTAACGCTAACACTAACCCTAAACTTTACCATTTGTTAACCATAACCCTAGCCCCAAACCTAAACCTAACTACAACCCTACTCCTTACCCTAACACGTACACTAATCTTAACACGTACACTAACACTAACTCAATACCGCACATGTACTTTGACAACAAGACATTTCCGTATGCTCAGCTGTAACCTAAACCTTACCCGTTCACTAAACTTAACCCTACCCTTAACACTAACCATAACTGCAACCCTACCAATTACCCTAACCCGTACACTAATCCTAACCTGTAAACCCACACTAACCCCTGCCCTAACACGTACCCTGACCCTAACACTTTTCCGTAACCTCACCTGTACCCTACACCTTACCGTTCGCTAACCCTAACCCTAGCCCTAAACCTAGACCAAACCCCAACTGTACACCTTACCATAAACTGTATGCTAATCCTAAGCCATACAGTAACACTGACACGTGTCCTAACACATACACTAACCCTAACATTTTTCTGTATCATTACCTGTACCCTAAACCTGACATTTCGCTAACCCTAGCCCTAGCCATAAAGCTAACCCTAACCCCAACCCTAAACCTTACCCAAACCGTACCTTAATCCTCACCAGTATACTAATACTAAGTCATGTCCTGACACGTACCCTGCCCCTAACACCTTTCCGTACCATCACCTGTACCCTAAACCTTACCCATTCGCTAACTCTAACCCTAGCCCTAATCCTAACCCCAACCCAACCCCTTACCCTACTGCGTACCCTAATCCCAACCCATACACTAACATTAACTTATGCCCGAAACCGTACCCTGACCCTAACACTTTTCCATATCCTCTCCTGTACCCTAAATCTTACCGTTCGCTAACCCTAACCCTAGCCCTAAACATAACTCTCACACCAACCTCACAGCATACCCTAACCCGTACACTAAACTTAACCCGTACAAAAAAACTAACCCATGCCCTCACATGTACTTTGACAGTAACACGTTTCCGTATGCTCCCATGTACCGTAAACCTTACCCATTCGCTAACTCTAACCCTAGCCCTAACCCAAACCATAACACCAACCCTACCCATTTCCCTAACCTGTACCCTAATGCTTACCCATACACTAACACTAATCCATGCCCTAACACGTACCCTGACCCTAACACTTTTCCATACCCACTGCTGTATGCTAAATCATACCATTCGCTAACCCTAAACCTATTTCTAAACCTAACCCTAACCCCAACACTACACCTAGCCCTAGCACGTACCCTAATCCGAATCCGTACACTAACACTAACCTGTGCCCTAACATGAACCCTGACCCTAACTCGTTTCCATAAGCTCACTTGTACCCTAAATGTTACCTATTCGCTAACCCTAACCCCAACCCTACACCTAAACATAACCCCAACCCTACACCTTTCCCTAACCCATACCCTAATCCTAACCCGTACACTAACACTAACCCTTGCCCTAACACATACCCTGACCCTAACACTTTTCCGTATCCTCTCCAGTACCCTAAATCTTACCGTTCGCTAAACCTAGCCCTTTACCTAAACATAACGCTAACACCAACCTTACACCATACCCTAACCCATAAACTAATCGTACCCCGTACACCAAAATTAAGCAATGCCCTCACCTGTACTTTGACACTAACACGTTTCCGTACCCTCCTGTGTACCGTAAACCTTACCTGTTCGCTAACACTAACCCTAGGTCTAAGCCTAACACTATCCACAACCCTACACAAAATCCTAACCTGTACCCTAATCCTAATCCGTACAATAACACTAACCTGTGCCCTAACACCAAGCCTGACCCTAACTCGTTTTCATATGTTTACCTGTACCATGAATATTACCTATTCGCTAACCCTAACCCTAACCCTAAACCTAACCCTAACCCCAATCCTACACCTTACCATAATCCGTACTGCAGTCCTAACCCGTACCCTAATACTAATCCGTGCCCTGACACATACATGGACCATAACACTTTTCTGTAACCTCACCTGTACCCTAAACCTTTCATTTCGCCAACCCTAACCCTAGCTCTAAAGCTAAATCTAACTCCAACCCTACACCTTACCCTAACACGAACACTAATCTTAACCTATACACTAACACTGACCCATTGCCGCAAATGTATTTTGACCCTAAAACATTTCCGTACCCTCCCCTGTAACCTAAACCTTACCCGGTCGCTAACCATAACCCTAGATCTAAATCTAACCCTAACACCAACCCTACATCTTACACTAACCGATACCTTAATCCTAAACCATACACTAACACTAACCAGTGCCCTGAAACGTACCCTGACCGTAACACTTTTCCATACCCTCACCTGCACGCTAAACCTAATCATTAGGTAACCCTAACTGTAGACTTAAACCTAACCCTAACACCAACCCTACACCCTATTCTAACCCGTAACCTATATTTAACCCCTACACTAACACTAACCCATGCCCTCACACGTACTTGGACACTAAGATGTCTCCATACACTCACATGTACCATAAGCTTTAACCGTTCACTAAACCTATCCCTAACCCTAACGCCAACCCTAACCATTACCCTAACCCATACCCTAATCCTAACCATACATTAACACTAACACGTTTCCAAACACGTAACCTGACCCAAAAAATTTTCCGCACACTCAACTGTACCCTAAAACTTACCCGTTCACTAACCCTAAGCCTAGCCCTAAACCTAACACTAACCCCAACCCCACACCTTACCCTAAACTGTACGCTAATCCTGACACGTACACTAACACTAAGAGGTGTCCTAACACATACCATGACTCTAAATGTTTTCTGTACCCTCACCTGTACCCTAAACCTTACTGCTTCACTAACCGTAAACCTAGCCCTAAACATAACGCTAACACCAACCCTACACCATACCCTAACCCGTACACTAATCTTGACCCGTACACCAAAATTATGGAATGCCATCACCTGTACTTTGACAATAACACGTTTCTCTACACTCATGTACCATAAAAGTTACCTCTTTGCTAACTCTAACCCTAGCCCTAAACTTAACCCTAACGCCAACCCTACACATTACCCTAACCCGTAACCTAATCCTAACCCATACACTAACACTACACGTGCCCTAACAGGTACCCTGACCGTAACAGTTTTCTGTACACTCACCTGTACCCTAAACCATACCGTTTGCTATCCTTAACCTTAGACCTAAACGTAAACCTAAGCCCATCCCTAAACCTTACCCTAACTCGTACTCAAATCTAACCAGTACACTAACACTAATCCGTGCCTTAACACTTACCCTGACCCTAACACTTTTCCATACCCACACCTGAACACTAAACATTACCATTCACTAACCCTAACCCTAGGTCTAAACCTAAATCTAAACCCAACCACAACCCTACACCTAACCGTAACATGTGCCCTAATCCTAATCCTTAAACTAACACTAACCTGTGCCCTAACACGAACCCTGACACTAACACGTTTCCATACGTTCACCTGTACTCTAATGTTACCTATTCGCTAACCCTAACACTAGCCCTAAACCTAAACCTAACCCCAACCCTACACCTTACCCTAACCCATACCCTAATCATAACCCATACACTAACACTAACTCGTGCCCTAACACCTACCCTAATCCTACACCTACCACTACCCCTAACACTAACGCTAACACTAACCCTAAACTTTACCATTTGTTAACCATAACCTTAGCCCCAAACCTAAACCTAACTACAACCCTACTCCTTACCCTAACACGTACACTAATCTTAACACGTACACTAACACTAACTCAATACCACACACGTACTTTGACAATAAGACATTTCCGTATGCTCAGCTGTAACCTAAACCTTACCCGTTCACTAAACTTAACCTTACCCCTAACACTAACCATAACGCCATCCCTACCAATTACCCTAACCCGAACCCTAATCCTAACCTGTAAACCCACACTAACCCCTGCCCTAACACGTACCCTGACCCTAACACTTTTCCGTAACCTCACCTGTACCCTACACCTTACCGTTAGCTAAGCCTAACCCTAGCCCTAAACCTAGACCAAAGGCCAACCGTACACCTTACCCTAACCCGTATGCTAATCCTAAGCCATACACTAAAACTGACACGTGTCCTAACACATACACTAACCGTAACACTTTTCTGTACCATCACCTGTACCATAAACCTGACATTTCGCTAACTCTAACCCTAGCCATAAAGCTAACCCTAACCCCAACCCTAAAAGTTACCCAAACCGTACCCTAATCCTAACCAGTATACTAATACTAAGCCATGTCCTGACACGTACCCTGACCCGAACACTTTTCCGTACCCTCACCTGTACCCTACACCTTACCCAGTCGCTAACCCTAACCCTAGCTCTAGCCCTAGCCCTAAATCTAACCACAACCCTAACCCTTACCCTAACCCGAACCCTAATCCCAACCCATACACTAACATTAACCCATGCCCTAACACGTACCCTGACCCTAACACTTTTCCGTATCCTCTCCTGTACCCTAAATCTTACCGTTCGCTAACCCTAACACTAGCCCTAAACATAACTCTCACACCAATCTCACAGCATATCATAACCCGTTCACTAAACTTAACCCGTACAAAAAAATTAACCCATGCCCTCACATGTACTTTGACGGTAACACGTTTCCGTATGCTCCCGTGTACCGTAAAACTCACCCGTTTGCTAACTCTAACCCTAGCCCTAACCCTAACCATAACAACAGCCCTACCCATTTCCCTAACCTATACCCTAATCCTTACCCATACACTAACACTAATCCATGCCCTAACACGTACCCTGACACTAACACTTTTCTATACCCACTCCTGTACCCTAAATCTTACCATTCGCTAACCCTAACCCTATGTCTAGACCTAACCCTAACCCCAACCCTACACCTAACCCTAACACGTACCCTAATCCGAATCCGTACACTAAGAGTAACCTGTGCCCTAACATGAACCCTGACCCTAACTCGTTTCCATAAGCTCACCTGTACCCTAAATGTTACCTATTTGCTAACCCTAACCCCAACCCTACACCTAAACATAACCGCAACCTTACCCATTTCCCTAACCTGTACCCTAATCCTTACCCGTACACTAACACTAATCCATGCCCTAACACGTACCCTGACCCTAACACTTTTCTATACCCACTCCTGTACCCTAAATCTTACCATTCGCTAAGCCTAACCCTATGTCTAAACCTAACCCTAACCCCAACCCTACACCTAACCCTAACACGTACCCTAATTCGAATCAGTACACTAAGAGTAACCGGTGCCCTAACATGAACCCTGACCCTAACTCGTTTCCATAAGCTCACCTGTACCCTAAATGTTACCTATTTGCTAACCCTAACTCCAACCCTACACCTAAACATAACTCCATCCCTGCACCTTTCCCTAACCCATACCCTAATCCTAACCGGTACACTAACACTAACCCATGCCCTAACACGTACCCTGACCCTAACACTTTTCTATACCCACTCCTGTACCCTAAATCTTACAATTCGCTAACCCTAACCTATGTCTATACCTGACCCTAACCCCAATCCTACACCTTACCCTAATCCGTACTGTAATCCTAACCCGTACCCTAATACTAATCCGTGCCCTGACACATACATGAACCATAACACTTTTCTGTAACCTCACCTGTACCCTAAACCTTACATTTCGCCAACCCTAACGCTAGCCCTAAAGCAAAATCTTACTCCAACCCTACCCCTTACCCTAACACGTACACTAAACTTAACCCGTACACTAACAGTGACCCATTGCCGCAAATGTATTTTGACCCTAAAACAATTCCGTACCCTCCCCTGTAACCTAAACCTTACCCGGTTGCTAACCATAACCCTAGATCTAAATCTAACCCTAACGCCAACCCTACATCTTTCCCTAACCCATACCCTAATCCTAAACCATACACTAACAATAACCACTGCCCTGAAACGTACCCTGACCGTAACACTTTTCCATACCCTCACCTGCACGCTAAACCTAATCATTAGGTAACCCTAACTGTAGACTTAAACCTAACCCTAACACCAACCCTACACCCTATTCTAACCCTTACCCTATATTTAACCCCTACACTAACACTAACCCATGCCCTCACACGTACTTTGACACTAAAATGTCTCCATACACTCACATGTACCATAAGCTTTAACCGTTCACTAAACCTATCCCTAACCCTAACGCCAACCCTAACCATTACCCTAACCCATACCCTAATCCTAACCATACATTAACACTAACACGTTTCCTAACACATAACCTGACCCAAACACTTTTCCGTACACTCAACTGTACCCTAAAACTTACCCGTTCACTAACCCTAAGCCTAGCCCTAAACCTAACACTAACCCCAACCCCACACCTTACCCTAAACTGTACGCTAATCCTGACACGTACACTAACACTAAGAGGTGTCCTAACACATACCCTGACTCTAAATGTTTTCCGTACCCTCACCTGTACCCTAAACCTTACTGCTTCACTAACCGTAAACCTAGCCCTAAACATAACGCTAACACCAACCCTACACCATACCCTAACCCGTACACTAATCTTGACCCGTACACCAAAATTATGGAATGCCATCACCTGTACTTTGACAATAACACGTTTCTCTACACTCATGTACCACAAAAGTTACCTCTTCGCTAACTCTAACCCTAGCCCTAAACTTAACCCTAACGCCAACCCTACACATTACCCTAACCCGTACCCTAATCCTAACCCATACACTAACACTACACGTGCCCTAACAGGTACCCTGACCGTAACAGTTTTCCGTACACTCACCTGTACCCTAAACCATACCGTTTGCTATCCTTAACCTTAGACCTAAACGTAAACCTAAGCCCATCCCTAAACCTTACCCTAACTCGTACCCAAATCTAACCAGTACACTAACACTAATCCGTGCCTTAACACTTACCCTGACCCTAACACTTTTCCATACCCACACCTGAACACTAAACATTACCACTCACTAACCCTAACCCTAGGTCTAAACCTAACCCTAAACCCAACCCCAACCCTACACCTAACCCTAACATGTGCCCTTATCCTAATCCTTAAACTAACACTAACCTGTGCCCTAACACGAACCCTGACACAAACACGTTTCCATACGTTCACCTGTACTCTAATGTTACCTATTCGCTAACCCTAACACTAGCCCTAAACCTAAACCTAACCCCAACCCTACACCTTACCCTAACCCATACCCTAATCATAACCCATACACTAACACTAACTCGTGCCCTAACACCTACCCTAATCCTACACCTACCACTACCCCTAACACTAACGCTAACACTAACCCTAAACTTTACCTTTTGTTAACCATAACCCTAGCCCCAAACCTAAACCTAACTACAACCCTACTCCTTACCCTAACACGTACACTAATCTTAACACGTACACTAACACTAACTCAATACCACACAAGTACTTTGACAATAAGACATTTCCGTATGCTCAGCTGTAACCTAAACCTTACCCGTTCACTAAACTTAACCTTACCCCTAACACTAAACATAACGCCATCCCTACCAATTACCCTAACCCGAACCCTAATCCTAACCTGTAAATCCACACTAACCCCTGCCCTAACACGTACCCTGACCCTAACACTTTTCCGTAACCTCACCTGTACCCTACACCTTACCGTTAGCTAACCCTAACCCTAGCCCTAAACCTAGACCAAACCCCAACCGTACACCTTACCCTAACCCGTATGCTAATCCTAAGCCATACACTAAAACTGACACGTGTCCTAACACATACACTAACCATAACACTTTTCTGTACCATCACCTGTACCATAAACCTGACATTTCGCTAACTCTAACCCTAGCCATAAAGCTAACCCTAACCCCAACCCTAAACCTTACCCAAACCGTACCCTAATCCTAACCAGTATACTAATACTAAGCCATGTCCTGACACGTACCCTGACCCGAACACTTTTCCGTACCCTCACCTGTACCCTACATCTTACCCAGTCGCTAACCCTAACCCTAGCTCTAGCCCTAGCCCTAAATCTAACCACAACCCTAACCCTTACCCTAACCCGAACCCTAATACCAAACCATACACTAACATTAACCCATGCCCTAACACGTACCCTGACCCTAACACTTTTCCGTATCCTCTCCTGTACCCTAAATCTTACCATTTGCTAACCCTAACCCTAGCCCTAAACATAACTCTCACACCAATCTCACAGCATACCATAACCCGTTCACTAAACTTAACCCGTACAAAAAAATTAACCCATGCCCTCACATGTACTTTGACGGTAACACGTTTCCGTATGCTCCCGTGTACCGTAAAACTCACCCGTTTGCTAACTCTAACCCTAGCCCTAACCCTAACCATAACAACAGCCCTACCCATTTCCCTAACCTGTACCCTAATCCTTACCCGTACACTAACACTAATCCATGCCCTAACACGTACCCTGACCCTAACACTTTTCTATACCCACTCCTGTACCCTAAATCTTACCATTCGCTAACCCTAACCCTATGTCTAGACCTAACCATAACCCCAACCCTACACCTAACCCTAACACGTACCCTAATCCGAATCCGTACACTAACAGTAACCTGTGCCCTAACATGAACCCTGACCCTAACTCGTTTCCATAAGCTCACCTGTACCCTAAATGTTACCTATTTGCTAACCTTAACCCCAACCCTACACCTAAACATAACCCCAAACTTACCCATTTCCCTAACCTGTACCCTAATCCTTACCCGTACACTAACACTAATCCATGCCCTAACACGTACCCTGACCCTAACACTTTTCCATACCCACTCCTGTACATTAAATCTTACCATTCGCTAACCCTAACCCTATGTCTAAACCTAACCCTAACCCCAACCCTACACCTAACCCTAACACGTACCCTAATTCGAATCAGTACACTAAGAGTAACCGGTGCCCTAACATGAACCCTGACCCTAACTCGTTTCCATAAGCTCACCTGTACCCTAAATGTTACCTATTTGCTAACCCTAACTCCAACCCTACACCTAAACATAACTCCATCCCTGCACCTTTCCCTAACCCATACCCTAATCCTAACCCATACACTAACACTAACCCATGCCCTAACACGTACCCTGACCCTAAAACTTTTCTATACCCACTCCTGTACCCTAAATCTTACAATTCGCTAACCCTAACCTATGTCTGTACCTAACCCTAACCCCAACCCTACACCTAACCCTAACACGTACCCTAATCTGAATCGGTACACTAACACTAACCTGTGCCCTAACTTGAACCCTGACCCTAACTCGTTTCCATAAGCTCACCTGTACCCTAAATGTTACCTATTTGCTAACCCTAACCCCAACTCTACAGCTAAACATAACCCCAACCCTACAACTTTCCCTAACCCATACCCCAATCCGAACCCATACACTAACACTAACCCGTGCCCTAACACGTACCCTGACCCTAACACTTTTCCGTATCCTCTCCAGTACCCTAAAACTTACCGTTCGCTAAACCTAGCCCTTTCCCTAAACATAACGCTAACACCAACCTTACACCATACCCTAACCCATACACTAATCTTACCCTGTACACCAAAATTAAGCAATGCCCTCACATGTACTTGGACATTAACAGGTTTCCGTAACCTCCTGGGTACCATAAACCTTACCTGTTCGCTAACACTATCCCTAGGTCTAAGCCTAACACTATCCACAACCCTACACATAATCCTAAACCATACCCTAATCCTAATCCGTACAATAACACTAACGTGTGCCCTAACACCAAGCCTGACCCTAACTCGTTTCCATATGCTTTCCTGTACCCTGAATATTACCTATTCGCTAACCCTAACCCTAACCCTAAACCAAACCCTAACCCCAATCCTACACCTTACCCTAATCCGTACTGTAATCCTAACCCGTACCCTAATACTAATCCGTGCCCTGACACATACATGAACCATAACACTTTTCTGTAACCTCACCTGTACCCTAAACCTTACATTTCGCCAACCCTAACGCTAGCCCTAAAGCAAAATCTTACTCCAACCCTACCCCTTACCCTAACACGTACACTAAACTTAACCCGTACACTAACAGTGACCCATTGCCGCAAATGTATTTTGACCCTAAAACAATTCCGTACCCTCCCCTGTAACCTAAACCTTACCCGGTTGCTAACCATAACCCTAGATCTAAATCTAACCCTAACGCCAACCCTACATCTTTCCCTAACCCATACCCTAATCCTAAACCATACACTAACACTAACCACTGCCCTGAAACGTACCCTGACCGTAACACTTCTCCATACCCTCACCTGCACGCTAAACCTAATCATTAGGTAACCCTAACTGTAGACTTAAACCTAACCCTAACACCAACCCTACACCCTATTCTAACCCTTACCCTATATTTAACCCCTACACTAACACTAACCCATGCCCTCACACGTACTTTGACACTAAAATGTCTCCATACACTCACATGTACCATAAGCTTTAACCGTTCACTAAACCTATCCCTAACCCTAACGCCAACCCTAACCATTACCCTAACCCATACCCTAATCCTAACCATACATTAACACTAACACGTTTCCTAACACATAACCTGACCCAAACACTTTTCCGTACACTCAACTGTACCCTAAAACTTACCCGTTCACTAACCCTAAGCCTAGCCCTAAACCTAACACTAACCCCAACCCCACACCTTACCCTAAACTGTACGCTAATCCTGACACGTACACTAACACTAAGAGGTGTCCTAACACATACCCTGACTCTAAATGTTTTCCGTACCCTCACCTGTACCCTAAACCTTACTGCTTCACTAACCGTAAACCTAGCCCTAAACATAACGCTAACACCAACCCTACACCATACCCTAACCCGTACACTAATCTTGACCCGTACACCAAAATTATGGAATGCCATCACCTGTACTTTGACAATAACACGTTTCTCTACACTCATGTACCACAAAAGTTACCTCTTCGCTAACTCTAACCCTAGCCCTAAACTTAACCCTAACGCCAACCCTACACATTACCCTAACCCGTACCCTAATCCTAACCCATACACTAACACTACACGTGCCCTAACAGGTACCCTGACCGTAACAGTTTTCCGTACACTCACCTGTACCCTAAACCATACCGTTTGCTATCCTTAACCTTAGACATAAACGTAAACCTAAGCCCATCCCTAAACCTTACCCTAACTCGTACCCAAATCTAACCAGTACACTAACACTAATCCGTGCCTTAACACTTACCCTGACCCTAACACTTTTCCATACCCACACCTGAGGCCTAAACCTTACCATTCACTAACCCTAACCCTTGTTCTAAACCTAACCGTAAACCCAACCCCAACCCTTCACCTAACCCTAACATGTGCCCTAATCCTAATCCTTAAACTAACACTAACCTGTGCCCTAACACGAACCCTGACACTAACACGTTTCCATACGTTCACCTGTACTCTAATGTTACCTATTCGCTAACCCTAACACTAGCCCTAAACCTAAACCTAACCCCAACCCTACACCTTACCCTAACCCATACCCTAATCATAACCCATACACTAACACTAACTCGTGCCCTAACACCTACCCTAATCCTACACCTACCACTACCCCTAACACTAACGCTAACACTAACCCTAAACTTTACCATTTGTTAACCATAACCCTAGCCCCAAACCTAAACCTAACTACAACCCTACTCCTTACCCTAACACGTACACTAATCTTAACACGTACACTAACACTAACTCAATACCACACACGTACTTTGACAATAAGACATTTCCGTTTCCTCAGCTGTAACCTAAACCTTACCCGTTCACTAAACTTAACCTTACCCCTAACACTAAACATAACGCCATCCCTACCAATTACCCTAACCCGAACCCTAATCCTAACCTGTAAATCCACACTAACCCCTGCCCTAACACGTACCCTGACCCTAACACTTTTCCGTAACCTCACCTGTACCCTACACCTTACCGTTAGCTAACCCTAACCCTAGCCCTAAACCTAGACCAAACCCCAACCGTACACCTTACCCTAACCCGTATGCTAATCCTAAGCCATACACTAAAACTGACACGTGTCCTAACACATACACTAACCATAACACTTTTCTGTACCATCACCTGTACCATAAACCTGACATTTCGCTAACTCTAACCCTAGCCATAAAGCTAACCCTAACCCCAACCCTAAACCTCACCCAAACCGTACCCTAATCCTAACCAGTATACTAATACTAAGCCATGTCCTGACACGTACCCTGACCCGAACACTTTTCCGTACTCTCACCTGTACCCTACACCTTACCCAGTCGCTAACCCTAACCCTAGCTCTAGCCCTAGCCCTAAATCTAACCACAACCCTAACCCTTACCCTAACCCGAACCCTAATACCAAACCATACACTAACATTAACCCATGCCCTAACACGTACCCTGACCCTAACACTTTTCCGTATCCTCTCCTGTACCCTAAATCTTACCATTCGCTAACCCTAACCCTAGCCCTAAACATAACTCTCACACCAATCTCACTGCATACCATAACCCGTTCACTAAACTTAACCCGTACAAAAAAATTAACCCATGCCCTCACATGTACTTTGACGGTAACACGTTTCCGTATGCTCCCGTGTACCGTAAAACTCACCCGTTTGCTAACTCTAACCCTAGCCCTAACCCTAACCATAACAACAGCCCTACCCATTTCCCTAACCTGTACCCTAATCCTTACCCGTACACTAACACTAATCCATGCCCTAACACGTACCCTGACCCTAACACTTTTCTATACCCACTCCTGTACCCTAAATCTTACCATTCGCTAACCCTAACCCTATGTCTAGACCTAACCATAACCCCAACCCTACACCTAACCCTAACACGTACCCTAATCCGAATCCGTACACTAACAGTAACCTGTGCCCTAACATGAACCCTGACCCTAACTCGTTTCCATAAGCTCACCTGTACCCTAAATGTTACCTATTTGCTAACCTTAACCCCAACCCTACACCTAAACATAACCCCAAACTTACCCATTTCCCTAACCTGTACCCTAATCCTTACCCGTACACTAACACTAATCCATGCCCTAACACGTACCCTGAACCTAACACTTTTCCATACCCACTCCTGTACCCTAAATCTTACCATTCGCTAACCCTAACCCTATGTCTAAACCTAACCCTAACCCCAACCCTACACCTAACCCTAACACGTACCCTAATTCGAATCAGTACACTAAGAGTAACCGGTGCCCTAACATGAACCCTGACCCTAACTCGTTTCCATAAGCTCACCTGTACCCTAAATGTTACCTATTTGCTAACCCTAACTCCAACCCTACACCTAAACATAACTCCATCCCTGCACCTTTCCCTAACCCATACCCTAATCCTAACCCATACACTAACACTAACCCATGCCCTAACACGTACCCTGACCCTAACACTTTTCTATACCCACTCCTGTACCCTAAATCTTACAATTCGCTAACCCTAACCTATGTCTATACCTAACCCTAACCCCAACCCTACACCTAACCCTAACACGTACCCTAATCCGAATCAGTACACTAACACTAACCTGTGCCCTAACTTGAACCCTGACCCTAACTCGTTTCCATAAGCTCACCTGTACCCTAAATGTTACCTATTTGCTAACCCTAACCCCAACCCTACAGCTAAACATAACCCCAACCCTACAACTTTCCCTAACCCATACCCCAATCCGAACCCATACACTAACACTAACCCGTGCCCTAACACGTACCCTAACCCTAACACTTTTCCGTATCCTCTCCAGTACCCTAAAACTTACCGTTCGCTAAACCTAGCCCTTTCCCTAAACATAACGCTAACACCAACCTTACACCATACCCTAACCCATACACTAATCTTACCCTGTACACCAAAATTAAGCAATGCCCTCACATGTACTTGGACATTAACAGGTTTCCGTAACCTCCTGGGTACCATAAACCTTACCTGTTCGCTAACACTATCCCTAGGTCTAAGCCTAACACTATCCACAACCCTACACATAATCCTAAACCATACCCTAATCCTAATCCGTACAATAACACTAACGTGTGCCCTAACACCAAGCCTGACCCTAACTCGTTTCCATATGCTTACCTGTACCCTGAATATTACCTATTCGCTAACCCTAACCCTAACCCTAAACCAAACCCTAACCCCAATCCTACACCTTACCCTAATCCGTACTGTAATCCTAACCCGTACCCTAATACTAATCCGTGCCCTGACACATACATGAACCATAACACTTTTCTGTAACCTCACCTGTACCCTAAACCTTACATTTCGCCAACCCTAACGCTAGCCCTAAAGCAAAATCTTACTCCAACCCTACCCCTTACCCTAACACGTACACTAAACTTAACCCGTACACTAACAGTGACCCATTGCCGCAAATGTATTTTGACCCTAAAACAATTCCGTACCCTCCCCTGTAACCTAAACCTTACCCGGTTGCTAACCATAACCCTAGATCTAAATCTAACCCTAACGCCAACCCTACATCTTTCCCTAACCCATACCCTAATCCTAAACCATACACTAACACTAACCACTGCCCAGAAACATACCCTGACCGTAACACTTTTCCATACCCTCACCTGCACGCTAAACCTAATCATTAGGTAACCCTAACTGTAGACTTAAACCTAACCCTAACACCAACCCTACACCCTATTCTAACCCTTACCCTATATTTAACCCCTACACTAACACTAACCCATGCCCTCACACGTACTTTGACACTAAAATGTCTCCATACACTCACATGTACCATAAGCTTTAACCGTTCACTAAACCTATCCCTAACCCTAACGCCAACCCTAACCATTACCCTAACCCATACCCTAATCCTAACCATACATTAACACTAACACGTTTCCTAACACATAACCTGACCCAAACACTTTTCCGTACACTCAACTGTACCCTAAAACTTACCCGTTCACTAACCCTAAGCCTAGCCCTAAACCTAACACTAACCCCAACCCCACACCTTACCCTAAACTGTACGCTAATCCTGACACGTACACTAACACTAAGAGGTGTCCTAACACATACCCTGACTCTAAAGGTTTTCCGTACCCTCACCTGTACCCTAAACCTTACTGCTTCACTAACCGTAAACCTAGCCCTAAACATAACGCTAACACCAACCCTACACCATACCCTAACCCGTACACTAATCTTGACCCGTACACCAAAATTATGGAATGCCATCACCTGTACTTTGACAATAACACGTTTCTCTACACTCATGTACCATAAAAGTTACCTCTTCGCTAACTCTAACCCTAGCCCTAAACTTAACCCTAACGCCAACCCTACACATTACCCTAACCCGTACCCTAATCCTAACCCATACACTAACACTACACGTGCCCTAACAGGTACCCTGACCGTAACAGTTTTCCGTACACTCACCTGTACCCTAAACCATACCGTTTGCTATCCTTAACCTTAGACCTAAACGTAAACCTAACCCCATCCCTAAACCTTACCCTAACTCGTACCCAAATCTAACCAGTACACTAACACTAATCCGTGCCTTAACACTTACCCTGACCCTAACACTTTTCCATACCCACACCTGAACACTAAACATTACCACTCACTAACCCTAACCCTAGGTCCAAACCTAACCCTAAACCCAACCCCAACCCTACACCTAACCCTAACATGTGCCCTAATCCTAATCCTTAAACTAACACTAACCTGTGCCCTAACACGAACCCTGACACTAACACGTTTCCATACGTTCACCTGTACTCTAATGTTACCTATTCGCTAACCCTAACACTAGCCCTAAACCTAAACCTAACCCCAACCCTACACCTTACCCTAACCCATACCCTAATCATAACCCATACACTAACACTAACTCGTGCCCTAACACCTACCCTAATCCTACACCTACCACTACCCCTAACACTAACGCTAACACTAACCCTAAACTTTACCATTTGTTAACCATAACCCTAGCCCCAAACCTAAACCTAACTACAACCCTACTCCTTACCCTAACACGTACACTAATCTTAACACGTACACTAACACTAACTCAATACCACACACGTACTTTGACAATAAGACATTTCCGTATGCTCAGCTGTAACCTAAACCTTACCCGTTCACTAAACTTAACCTTACCCCTAACACTAAACATAACGCCATCCCTACCAATTACCCTAACCCGAACCCTAATCCTAACCTGTAAATCCACACTAACCCCTGCCCTAACACGTACCCTGACCCTAACACTTTTCCGTAACCTCACCTGTACCCTACACCTTACCGTTAGCTAACCCTAACCCTAGCCCTAAACCTAGACCAAACCCCAACCGTACACCTTACCCTAACCCGTATGCTAATCCTAAGCCATACACTAAAACTGACACGTGTCCTAACACATACACTAACCATAACACTTTTCTGTACCATCACCTGTACCATAAACCTGACATTTCGCTAACTCTAACCCTAGCCATAAAGCTAACCCTAACCCCAACCCTAAACCTCACCCAAACCGTACCCTAATCCTAACCAGTATACTAATACTAAGCCATGTCCTGACACGTACCCTGACCCGAACACTTTTCCGTACCCTCACCTGTACCCTACACCTTACCCAGTCGCTAACCCTAACCCTAGCTCTAGCCCTAGCCCTAAATCTAACCACAACCCTAACCCTTACCCTAACCCGAACCCTAATACCAAACCATACACTAACATTAACCCATGCCCTAACACGTACCCTGACCCTAACACTTTTCCGTATCCTCTCCTGTACCCTAAAGCTTACCATTCGCTAACCCTAACCCTAGCCCTAAACATAACTCTCACACCAATCTCACTGCATACCATAACCCGTTCACTAAACTTAACCCGTACAAAAAAATTAACCCATGCCCTCACATGTACTTTGACGGTAACACGTTTCCGTATGCTCCCGTGTACCGTAAAACTCACCCGTTTGCTAACTCTAACCCTAGCCCTAACCCTAACCATAACAACAGCCCTACCCATTTCCCTAACCTGTACCCTAATCCTTACCCGTACACTAACACTAATCCATGCCCTAACACGTACCCTGACCCTAACACTTTTCTATACCCACTCCTGTACCCTAAATCTTACCATTCGCTAACCCTAACCCTATGTCTAGACCTAACCATAACCCCAACCCTACACCTAACCCTAACACGTACCCTAATCCGAATCCGTACACTAACAGTAACCTGTGCCCTAACATGAACCCTGACCCTAACTCGTTTCCATAAGCTCACCTGTACCCTAAATGTTACCTATTTGCTAACCTTAACCCCAACCCTACACCTAAACATAACCCCAAACTTACCCATTTCCCTAACCTGTACCCTAATCCTTACCCGTACACTAACACTAATCCATGCCCTAACACGTACCCTGAACCTAACACTTTTCCATACCCACTCCTGTACCCTAAATCTTACCATTCGCTAACCCTAACCCTATGTCTAAACCTAACCCTAACCCCAACCCTACACCTAACCCTAACACGTACCCTAATTCGAATCAGTACACTAAGAGTAACCGGTGCCCTAACATGAATCCTGACCCTAACTCGTTTCCATAAGCTCACCTGTACCCTAAATGTTACCTATTTGCTAACCCTAACTCCAACCCTACACCTAAACATAACTCCATCCCTGCACCTTTCCCTAACCCATACCCTAATCCTAACCCATACACTAACACTAACCCATGCCCTAACACGTACCCTGACCCTAACACTTTTCTATACCCACTCCTGTACCCTAAATCTTACAATTCGCTAACCCTAACCTATGTCTATACCTAACCCTAACCCCAACCCTACACCTAACCCTAACACGTACCCTAATCCGAATCAGTACACTAACACTAACCTGTGCCCTAACTTGAACCCTGACCCTAACTCGTTTCCATAAGCTCACCTGTACCCTAAATGTTACCTATTTGCTAACCCTAACCCCAACCCTACAGCTAAACATAACCCCAACCCTACAACTTTCCCTAACCCATACCCCAATCCGAACCCATACACTAACACTAACCCGTGCCCTAACACGTACCCTAACCCTAACACTTTTCCGTATCCTCTCCAGTACCCTAAAACTTACCGTTCGCTAAACCTAGCCCTTTCCCTAAACATAACGCTAACACCAACCTTACACCATACCCTAACCCATACACTAATCTTACCCTGTACACCAAAATTAAGCAATGCCCTCACATGTACTTGGACATTAGCAGGTTTCCGTAACCTCCTGGGTACCATAAACCTTACCTGTTCGCTAACACTATCCCTAGGTCTAAGCCTAACACTATCCACAACCCTACACATAATCCTAAACCATACCCTAATCCTAATCCGTACAATAACACTAACGTGTGCCCTAACACCAAGCCTGACCCTAACTCGTTTCCATATGCTTACCTGTACCCTGAATATTACCTATTCGCTAACCCTAACCCTAACCCTAAACCAAACCCTAACCCCAATCCTACACCTTACCCTAATCCGTACTGTAATCCTAACCCGTACCCTAATACTAATCCGTGCCCTGACACATACATGAACCATAACACTTTTCTGTAACCTCACCTGTACCCTAAACCTTACATTTCGCCAACCCTAACGCTAGCCCTAAAGCAAAATCTTACTCCAACCCTACCCCTTACCCTAACACGTACACTAAACTTAACCCGTACACTAACAGTGACCCATTGCCGCAAATGTATTTTGACCCTAAAACAATTCCGTACCCTCCCCTGTAACCTAAACCTTACCCGGTTGCTAACCATAACCCTAGATCTAAATCTAACCCTAACGCCAACCCTACATCTTTCCCTAACCCATACCCTAATCCTAAACCATACACTAACACTAACCACTGCCCTGAAACGTACCCTGACCGTAACACTTTTCCATACCCTCACCTGCACGCTAAACCTAATCATTAGGTAACCCTAACTGTAGACTTAAACCTAACCCTAACACCAACCCTACACCCTATTCTAACACTTACCCTATATTTAACCCCTACACTAACACTAACCCATGCCCTCACACGTACTTTGACACTAAAATGTCTCCATACACTCACATGTACCATAAGCTTTAACCGTTCACTAAACCTATCCCTAACCCTAACGCCAACCCTAACCATTACCCTAACCCATACCCTAATCCTAACCATACATTAACACTAACACGTTTCCTAACACATAACCTGACCCAAACACTTTTCCGTACACTCAACTGTACCCTAAAACTTACCCGTTCACTAACCCTAAGCCTAGCCCTAAACCTAACACTAACCCCAACCCCACACCTTACCCTAAACTGTATGCTAATCCTGACACGTACACTAACACTAAGAGGTGTCCTAACACATACCCTGACTCTAAAGGTTTTCCGTACCCTCACCTGTACCCTAAACCTTACTGCTTCACTAACCGTAAACCTAGCCCTAAACATAACGCTAACACCAACCCTACACCATACCCTAACCCGTACACTAATCTTGACCCGTACACCAAAATTATGGAATGCCATCACCTGTACTTTGACAATAACACGTTTCTCTACACTCATGTACCATAAAAGTTACCTCTTCGCTAACTCTAACCCTAGCCCTAAACTTAACCCTAACGCCAACCCTACACATTACCCTAACCCGTACCCTAATCCTAACCCATACACTAACACTACACGTGCCCTAACAGGTACCCTGACCGTAACAGTTTTCCGTACACTCACCTGTACCCTAAACCATACCGTTTGCTATCCTTAACCTTAGACCTAAACGTAAACCTAACCCCATCCCTAAACCTTACCCTAACTCGTACCCAAATCTAACCAGTACACTAACACTAATCCGTGCCTTAACACTTACCCTGACCCTAACACTTTTCCATACCCACACCTGAACACTAAACATTACCACTCACTAACCCTAACCCTAGGTCCAAACCTAACCCTAAACCCAACCCCAACCCTACACCTAACCCTAACATGTGCCCTAATCCTAATCCTTAAACTAACACTAACCTGTGCCCTAACACGAACCCTGACACTAACACGTTTCCATACGTTCACCTGTACTCTAATGTTACCTATTCGCTAACCCTAACACTAGCCCTAAACCTAAACCTAACCCCAACCCTACACCTTACCCTAACCCATACCCTAATCATAACCCATACACTAACACTAACTCGTGCCCTAACACCTACCCTAATCCTACACCTACCACTACCCCTAACACTAACGCTAACACTAACCCTAAACTTTACCATTTGTTAACCATAACCCTAGCCCCAAACCTAAACCTAACTACAACCCTACTCCTTACCCTAACACGTACACTAATCTTAAAACGTACACTAACACTAACTCAATACCACACACGTACTTTGACAATAAGACATTTCCGTATGCTCAGCTGTAACCTAAACCTTACCCGTTCACTAAACTTAACCTTACCCCTAACACTAACCATAACGCCATCCCTACCAATTACCTTAACCCGAACCCTAATCCTAACCTGTAAATCCACACTAACCCCTGCCCTAACACGTACCCTGACCCTAACACTTTTCCGTAACCTCACCTGTACCCTACACCTTACCGTTAGCTAACCCTAACCCTAGCCCTAAAACTAGACCAAACCCCAACCGTACACCTTACCCTAACCCGTATGCTAATCCTAAGGCATAAACTAAAACTGACACGTGTCCTAACACATACACTAACCGTAACACTTTTCTGTACCATCACCTGTACCATAAACCTGACATTTCGCTAACTCTAACACTAGCCATAAAGCTAACCCTAACCCCAACCCTAAACCTTACCCAAACCGTACCCTAATCCTAACCAGTATACTAATACTAAGCCATGTCCTGACACGTACCCTGACCCGAACACTTTTCCGTACCCTCACCTGTACCCTACACCTTACCCCGTCGCTAACCCTAACCCTAGCTCTAGCCCTAGCCCTAAATATAACCACAACCCTAACCCTTACCCTAACCCGAACCCTAATCCCAAACCATACACTAACATTAACCCATGCCTTAACACGTACCCTGACCCTAACACTTTTCGTATCCTCTCCTGTACCCTAAATCTTACCGTTCGCTAACCCTAACCCTAGCCCTAAACATAACTCTCACACCAATCTCACAGCATACCATAACCCGTTCACTAAACTTAACCCGTACAAAAAAATTAACCCATGCCCTCACATGTACTTTGACGGTAACACGTTTCCGTATGCTCCCGTGTGCTGTAAAACTCACCCGTTTGCTAACTCTAACCCTAGCCCTAACCCTAACCATAACAACAGCCCTACCCATTTCCCTAACCTGTACCCTAATCCTTACCCGTACACTAACACTAATCCATGCCCTAACACGTACCCTGACCCTAACACTTTTCTATACCCACTCCTGTACCCTAAATCTTACCATTCGCTAACCCTAACCTATGTCTATACGTAACCCTAACCCCAACCCTACACCTAACCCTAACACGTACCCTAATCCGAATCCGTACACTAACACTAACCTGTGCCCTAACATGAACCCTGACCCTAACTCGTTTCCATAAGCTCACCTGTACCCTAAATGTTACCTATTTGCTAACCCTAACCCCAACGCTACAGCTAAACATAACCCCAACCCTACAACTTTCCCTAACCCATACCCCAATCCGAACCCATACACTAACACTAACCCGTGCCCTAAAACGTACCCTGACCCTAACACTTTTCCGTATCCTCTCCAGTACCCTAAAACTTACCGTTCGCTAAACCTAGCCCTTTCCCTAAACATAACGCTAACACCAACCTTACACCATACCCTAACCCATACACTAATCTTACCCCGTACACCAAAATTACGCAATGCCCTCACATGTACTTGGACACTAACAGGTTTCCGTACCCTCCTGGGTACCATAAACCTTACCTGTTCGCTAACACTATCCCTAGGTCTAAGCCTAACACTATCCACAACCCTACATATAATCCTAACCCGTATCCTAATCCTAATCCGTACAATAACACTAACGTGTGCCCTAACACCAAGCCTGACCCTAACTCGTTTCCATATGCTTACCTGTACCCTGAATATTACCTATTCACTAACCCTAACCCTAACCCTAAACCAAACCCTAACCCCAATCCCACACCTTACCCTAATCCGTACTGTAATCCTAACCCGTACCCTAATACTAATCCGTGCCCTGACACATACATGGACCATAACACTTTTCTGTAACCTCACCTGTACCCTAAACCTTACATTTCGCCAAGCCTAACGCCAGCCCTAAAGCAAAATCTTACTCCAACCATACCCCTTACCCTAACACGTACACTAATCTTAACCCGTACACTAACACTGACCCATTGCCGCAAATGTATTTTGACCCTAAAACATTTCCGTACCCTCCCCTGTAACCTAAACCTTACCCGGTTGCTAACCATAACCCTAGATCTAAATCTAACCCTAACGCCAACCCTACATATTACCCTAACCCATACCCTAATCCTAAACCGTACACTAACACTAACCAGTGCCCTGAAACGTACCCTGACCGTAACACTTTTCCATACCCTCACCTGCACGCGAAACCTAATCATTAGGTAACCCTAACTGTAGACTTAAACATAACCCTAACACCAACCCTACACCCTATTCTAACCCTTACCCTATATTTAACCCCTACACTAACACTAACCCATGCCCTCACACGTACATTGACACTAAAATGTCTCCATACACTCACATGTACCATAAGCTTTAACCGTTCACTAAACCTATCCCTAAACCTAACGCCAACCCTAACCATTACCCTAACCCATACCCTAATCCTAACCATACATTAACACTAACACGTTTCCTAACACATAACCTGACACAAACATTTTTCCGTACACTCAACTGTACCCTAAAACTTACCCGTTCACTAACCCTAAGCCTAGCCCTAAACCTAACACCAACCCCAACCCCACACCTTACCCTAAACTGTACGCTAATCCTGACACGTACACTAACACTAGGAGGTGACCTAACACATACCCTGACTTTAAATGTTTTCCGTACCCTCACCTGTACCCTAAACCTTACTGCTTCACTAACCGTAAACCTAGCCCTAAACATAACGCTAACACCAACCCTACACCATACCCTAACCCGTACACTAATCTTGAACCGTACACCAAAATTATGGAAAGCCATCACCTGTACTTTGACAATAACACGTTTCTGTACACTCATATACCATAAAAGTTACCTCCTCTCTAACTCTAACCCTAGCCCTAAATTTAACCCTAACGCCAACCCTACACATTACCCTAACCTGTACCCTAATCCTAACCCATACACTAACACTACACGTGCCCTAACAGGTACCCTGACTGTAACAGTTTTCCGTACATTCACCTGTACCCTAAACCATACCGTTTGCTATCTTTAACCTTAGACCTAAACGTAAACCTAACCCCATCCCTAAACCTTACCCTAACTCGTACCCAAATCTAACCAGTACACTAACACTAATCCGTGCCTTAACACTTACCCTGACCCTAACACTTTTCCATACCCACACCTGAGGCCTAAACCTTACCATTCACTAACCCTAACCCTAGGTCTAAACCTAACCCTAAACCCAACCCCAACCCTTCACCTAACCCTAACATGTGCCCTAATCCTAATCCTTAAACTAACACTAACTTGTGCCCTAACACGAACCCTGACACTAACACGTTTCCATACGTTCACCTGTACTCTAATGTTACCTATTCGCTAACACTAACACTAGCCCTAAACCTAAACCTAACCCCAACCCTACACCTTACCCTAACCCATACCCTAATCATAACCCATACACTAACACTAACTCGTGCCCTAACACCTACCCTAAACCTACACCTACACCTACCCCTAACACTAACGCTAACACTAACCCTAAACTTTACCATTTGTTAACCATAACCCTAGCCCCAAACCTAAACCTAACTACAACCCTACTCCTTACCCTAACACGTACACTAATCTTAACACGTACACTAACACTAACTCAATACCACACACGTACTTTGACAATAAGACATTTCCGTATGCTCAGCTGTAACCTAAACCTTACCCGTTCACTAAACTTAACCCTATCCCTAACACAAACCATAAAGCCAACCCTACCAATTACCCTAACCCGTACCCTAATCCTAACCTGTAAACCCACACTAACCCCTGCCCTAACACGTACCCTGACCCTAACACTTTTCCGTAACCTCACCTGTACCCTACACCTTACCGTTAGCTAACACTAACCCTAGCCCTAAACCTAGACCAAACCCCAACCGTACACCTTACCCTAACCCGTATGCTAATCCTAAGCCATACACTAACACTGACACGTGTCCTAACACATACACTAACCGTAACACTTTTCTGTACCATCACCTGTACCCTAAACCTGACATTTCGCTAACCCTAACCCTAGCCCTAAAGCTAACCCTAACCCGAACCCTAAACCTTACCTAAACCGTACCCTAATCCTAACCAGTATACTAATACTAAGCAATGTCCTGACACGTACCCTGAGCCTAACACTTTTCCGTACCCTCACCTGTACCCTAAAACTTACCCATTCGCTAACCCTAACCCTAGCCATAAACCTAGACCAAACCCCAACCGTACACCTTACCCTAACCCGTATGCTAATCCTAAGCCATACACTAACACTGACACGTGTCCTAACACATACACTAACCATAACACATTTCTGTACCATCACCTGTACCCTAAACCTGACATTTCGCTAACCTTAACCCTAGCCATAAAACTAACCCTAACCCGAAACCTAAACCTTACCCAAACCGTACCCTAATCCTAACCAGTATACTAATACTAAGCCATGTCCTGACACGTACCCTGAACCTAACACTTTTCCGTACCCTCACCTGTACCCTAAACCTTACCCAGTCGCTAACCCTAACCCTAGCTCTAGCCCTAGCCATAAATCTAACCCCAACACTACACCTTACCCTAACCCGAATCCTAATCCCAACCCATACACTAACATTAACCCATGCCCTAACCCGTACCATGACCCTTACACTTTTCCGTATCCTCTCCTGTACCCTAAATCTTACCGTTCGCTAACCCTAACCCTAGCCCTAAACATAACTCTCACACCAACCTCACAGCATACCATAACCCGTACACTAAACTTAACCCGTACAAAAAAACTAACCCACGCCCTCAGATGTATTTTGACGGTAACACGTTTCCGTATGCTCCCGTGTACCGTAAAACTCACCCGTTTGCTAACTCTAACCCTAGCCCTAACCCTAACCATAACAATAACCCTACACATTTCCCTAACCTGTACCCTTATCCTTACCCGTACACTAATACTAATCCATGCCCTAACACGTACCCTGACCCTAACACTTTTCTATACCCACTCCTGTACCCTAAATCTTACCATTCGCTAACCCTAACCCTATGTCTAGACCTAACCCTAACCCCAACCCTACACCTAACCCTAACACGTACCCTAATCCGAATCTGTACACTAAGAGTAACCTGTGCCCTAACATGAACCCTGACCCTAACTCGTTTCCATAGGCTCACCTGTACCCTAAATGTTACCTATTTGCTAACCCTAACCCCAACCCTACACCTAAACATAACCCCAACCCTACACCTTTCCTAACCCATACCCTAATCCTAACCCGTACTCTAACACTAACCCATGCCCTAACACGTACCCTGACCGTAACACTTTTCTATACCCACTCCTGTACCCTAAATCTTACCATTCGCTAACCCTAACCCTATGTCTAAACCTAACCCTAACCCCAACCCTACACCTAACCCTAACACGTACCCTAATCCGAATCCGTACACTAACACTAACCTGTGCCCTAACATGAACCCTGACCCTAACTCGTTTCCATAAGCTCACCTGTACCCTAAATGTTACCTATTTGCTAACCCTAACCCCAACCCTACAGCTAAACATAACCCCTACCCTACAAATTTCCCTAACCCATACCCTAATCCGAACCCATACACTAACACTAACCCGTGCCCTAACACGTACCCTGACCCTAACACTTTTCCGTATCCTCTCCAGTACCCTAAAACTTACCGTTCGCTAAACCTAGCCCTTTCCCTAAACATAACGCTAACACCAACCTTACACCATACCCTAATCCATACACTAATCTTACCCCGTACACCAAAATTAAGCAATGCCCTCACATGTACTTGGACACTAACACGTTTCCGTATCCTCCTGTGTACCGTAAACCTTACCTGTTCGCTAACACTAACCCTAGGTCTAAGCCTAACACTATCCACAACCCTACACAGAATCCTAACCCGTACCCTAATCCTAATCCGTACAATAACACTAAAGTGTGCCCTAAAACCAAGCCTCACCCTAACTCGTTTCCATATGCTTACCTGTACCCTGAATATTACCTATTCGCTAACCCTAACCCTAACCCTAAACCAAACCCTAACCCCAATCCTACACCTTACCCTAATCCGTACTGTAATCCTAACCCCTACCCTAATACTAATCCGTGCCCTGACACATACATGGACCATAACACTTTTCTGTAACCTCACCTGTACCCTAAACCTTACATTTCGCCAACCCTATCGCTAGCCCTAAAGCAAAATCTTACTCCAACCCTACACCTTACCCTAACACGTACACTAATCTTAACCCGTACACTAACAGTGACCCATTGCCGCAAATGTATTTTGACCCTAAAACATTTCCGTACCCTCCCCTGTAACCTAAACCTTACCCGGTTGCTAACCATAACCCTAGATATAAATCTAACCCTAACGCCAACCCTACATCTTTCCCTAACCCGTACCCTAATCCTAAACCGTACACTAACACTAACCAGTGACCTGAAACGTACCCTGACCGTAACACTTTTCCATACCCTCACCTGCACGCTAAACCTAATCATTAGGTAACCCTAACTGTAGACTTAAACCTAACCCTAACACCAACCCTACACCCTATTCTAACCCTTACACTATATTTAACACCTACAGTAACACTAACCCATGCCCTCACACGTACTTTGACACTAAAATGTCTCCATACACTCACATGTACCATAAGCTTTAACCGTTCACTAAACCTATCCCTAACCCTAACGCCAACCCTAACCATTACCCTAACCCATACCCTAATCCTAACCATACATTAACACTAACACGTTTCCTAACACATAACCTGACACAAACATTTTTCCGTACACTCAACTGTACCCTAAAACTTACCCGTTCACTAACCCTAAGCCTAGCCCTAAACCTAAAACCAACCCCAACCCCACACCTTACCCTAAACTGTACGCTAATCCTGACACGTACACTAACACTAGGAGGTGACCTAACACATACCCTAATTTTAAATGTTTTCCGTACCCTCACCTGTACCCTAAACCTTACTGCTTCACTAACCGTAAACCTAGCCCTAAACATAACGCTAACACCAACCCTACACCATACTCTAACCCGTACACTAATCTTGAACCGTACACCAAAATTATGGAAAGCCATCACCTGTACTTTGACAATAACACGTTTCTGTACACTCATATACCATAAAAGTTACCTCCTCTCTAACTCTAACCCTAGCCCTAAATTTAACACTAACGCCAACCCTACACATTACCCTAACCTGTACCCTATTCCTAACCCATACACTAACACTACACGTGCCCTAACAGGTACCCTGACTGTAACAGTTTTCCGTACATTCACCTGTACCCTAAACCATACCGTTTGCTATCTTTAACCTTAGACCTAAACGTAAACCTAACCCCATCCCTAAACCTTACCCTAACTCGTACCCAAATCTAACCAGTACACTAACACTAATCCGTGCCTTAACACTTACCCTGACCCTAACACTTTTCCATACCCACACCTGAGGCCTAAACCTTACCATTCACTAACCCTAACCCTAGGTCTAAACCTAACCCTAAACCCAACCCCAACCCTTCACCTAACCCTAACATGTGCCCTAATCCTAATCCTTAAACTAACACTAACCTGTGCCCTAACACGAACCCTGACACTAACACGTTTCCATACGTTCACCTGTACTCTAATGTTACCTATTCGCTAACCCTAAAACTAGCCCTAAACCTAAACCTAACCCCAACCCTACACCTTACCCTAACCCATACCCTAATCATAACCCATACACTAACACTAACTCGTGCCCTAACACCTACCCTAAACCTACACCTACACCTACCCCTAACACTAACGCTAACACTAACCCTAAACTTTACCATTTGTTAACCATAACCCTAGCCCCAAACCTAAACCTAACTACAACCCTACTCCTTACCCTAACACGTACACTAATCTTAACACGTACACTAACACTAACTCAATACCACACACGTACTTTGACAATAAGACATTTCCGTATGCTCAGCTGTAACCTAAACCTTACCCGTTCACTAAACTTTACCCTATCCCTAACACTAACCATAAAGCCAACCCTACCAATTACCCTAACCCGTACCCTAATCCTAACCTGTAAACCCACACTAACCCCTGCCCTAACACGTACCCTGACCCTAACACTTTTCCGTAACCTCACCTGTACCCTACACCTTACCGTTAGCTAACACTAACCCTAGCCCTAAACCTAGACCAAACCCCAACCGTACACCTTACCCTAACCCGTATGCTAATCCTAAGCCATACACTAACACTGACACATGTCCTAACACATACACTAACCGTAACACTTTTCTGTACCATCACCTGTACCCTAAACCTGACATTTCGCTAACCCTAGCCCTATCCATAAAGCTAACCCTAACCCGAGCCCTAAACCTTACCTAAACCGTACCCTAATCCTAACCAGTATACTAATACTAAGCAATGTCCTGACACGTACCCTGAGCCTAACACTTTTCCGTACCCTCACCTGTACCCTAAAACTTACCCATTCGCTAACCCTAACCCTAGCCATAAACCTAGACCAAACCCCAACCGTACACCTTACCCTAACCCGTATGCTAATCCTAAGCCATACACTAACACTGACACGTGTCCTAACACATACACTAACCATAACACATTTCTGTACCATCACCTGTACCCTAAACCTGACATTTCGCTAACCTTAACCCTAGCCATAAAACTAACCCTAACCCGAAACCTAAACCTTACCCAAACCGTACCCTAATCCTAACCAGTATACTAATACTAAGCCATGTCCTGACACGTACCCTGAACCTAACACTTTTCCGTACCCTCACCTGTACCCTAAACCTTACCCAGTCGCTAACCCTAACCCTAGCTCTAGCCCTAGCCATAAATCTAACCCCAACACTACACCTTACCCTAACCCGAATCCTAATCCCAACCCATACACTAACATTAACCCATGCCCTAACCCGTACCATGACCCTTACACTTATCCGTATCCTCTCCTGTACCCTAAATCTTACCGTTCGCTAACCCTAACCCTAGCCCTAAACATAACTCTCACACCAACCTCACAGCATACCATAACCCGTACACTAAACTTAACCCGTACAAAAAAACTAACCCACGCCCTCAGATGTATTTTGACGGTAACACGTTTCCGTATGCTCCCGTGTACCGTAAAACTCACCCGTTTGCTAACTCTTACCCTAGCCCTAACCCTAACCATAACAATAACCCTACACATTTCCCTAACCTGTACCATTATCCTTACCCGTACACTAATACTAATCCATGCCCTAACACGTACCCTGACCCTAACACTTTTCTATACCCACTCCTGTACCCTAAATCTTACCATTCGCTAACCCTAACCCTATGTCTAGACCTAACCCTAACCCCAACCCTACACCTAACCCTAACACGTACCCTAATCCGAATCTGTACACTAAGAGTAACCTGTGCCCTAACATGAACCCTGACCCTAACTCGTTTCCATAGGCTCACCTGTACCCTAAATGTTACCTATTTGCTAACCCTAACCCCAACCCTACACCTAAACATAACCCCAACCCTACAACTTTCCCTAACCCATACCCCAATCCGAACCCATACACTAACACTAACCCGTGCCCTAACACGTACCCTGACCCTAACACTTTTCCGTATCCTCTCCAGTACCCTAAAACTTACCGTTCGCTAAACCTAGCCCTTTCCCTAAACATAACGCTAACACCAACCTTACACCATACCCTAACCCATACACTAATCTTACCCTGTACACCAAAATTAAGCAATGCCCTCACATGTACTTGGACATTAACAGGTTTCCGTAACCTCCTGGGTACCATAAACCTTACCTGTTCGCTAACACTATCCCTAGGTCTAAGCCTAACACTATCCACAACCCTACACATAATCCTAAACCATACCCTAATCCTAATCCGTACAATAACACTAACGTGTGCCCTAACACCAAGCCTGACCCTAACTCGTTTCCATATGCTTACCTGTACCCTGAATATTACCTATTCGCTAACCCTAACCCTAACCCTAAACCAAACCCTAACCCCAATCCTACACCTTACCCTAATCCGTACTGTAATCCTAACCCGTACCCTAATACTAATCCGTGCCCTGACACATACATGAACCATAACACTTTTCTGTAACCTCACCTGTACCCTAAACCTTACATTTCGCCAACACTAACGCTAGCCCTAAAGCAAAATCTTACTCCAACCCTACCCCTTACCCTAACACGTACACTAAACTTAACCCGTACACTAACAGTGACCCATTGCCGCAAATGTATTTTGACCCTAAAACAATTCCGTACCCTCCCCTGTAACCTAAACCTTACCCGGTTGCTAACCATAACCCTAGATCTAAATCTAACCCTAACGCCAACCCTACATCTTTCCCTAACCCATACGCTAATCCTAAACCATACACTAACACTAACCACTGCCCTGAAACGTACCCTGACCGTAACACTTTTCCATACCCTCACCTGCACGCTAAACCTAATCATTAGGTAACCCTAACTGTAGACTTAAACCTAACCCTAACACCAACCCTACACCCTATTCTAACCCTTACCCTATATTTAACCCCTACACTAACACTAACCCATGCCCTCACACGTACTTTGACACTAAAATGTCTCCATACACTCACATGTACCATAAGCTTTAACCGTTCACTAAACCTATCCCTAACCCTAACGCCAACCCTAACCATTACCCTAACCCATACCCTAATCCTAACCATACATTAACACTAACACGTTTCCTAACACATAACCTGACCCAAACACTTTTCCGTACACTCAACTGTACCCTAAAAATTACCCGTTCACTAACCCTAAGCCTAGCCCTAAACCTAACACTAACCCCAACCCCACACCTTACCCTAAACTGTACGCTAATCCTGACACGTACACTAACACTAAGAGGTGTCCTAACACATACCCTGACTCTAAAGGTTTTCCGTACCCTCACCTGTACCCTAAACCTTACTGCTTCACTAACCGTAAACCTAGCCCTAAACATAACGCTAACACCAACCCTACACCATACCCTAACCCGTACACTAATCTTGACCCGTACACCAAAATTATGGAATGCCATCACCTGTACTTTGACAATAACACGTTTCTCTACACTCATGTACCATAAAAGTTACCTCTTCGCTAACTCTAACCCTAGCCCTAAACTTAACCCTAACGCCAACCCTACACATTACCCTAACCCGTACCCTAATCCTAACCCATACACTAACACTACACGTGCCCTAACAGGTACCCTGACCGTAACAGTTTTCCGTACACTCACCTGTACCCTAAACCATACCGTTTGCTATCCTTAACCTTAGACCTAAACGTAAACCTAACCCCATCCCTAAACCTTACCCTAACTCGTACCCAAATCTAACCAGTACACTAACACTAATCCGTGCCTTAACACTTACCCTGACCCTAACACTTTTCCATACCCACACCTGAACACTAAACATTACCACTCACTAACCCTAACCCTAGGTCTAAACCTAACCCTAAACCCAACCCCAACCCTACACCTAACCCTAACATGTGCCCTAATCCCAATCCTTAAACTAACACTAACCTGTGCCCTAACACGAACCCTGACACTAACACGTTTCCATACGTTCACCTGTACTCTAATGTTACCTATTCGCTAACCCTAACACTAGCCCTAAACCTAAACCTAACCCCAACCCTACACCTTACCCTAACCCATACCCTAATCATAACCCATACACTAACACTAACTCGTGCCCTAACACCTACCCTAATCCTACACCTACCACTACCCCTAACACTAACGCTAACACTAACCCTAAACTTTACCATTTGTTAACCATAACCCTAGCCCCAAACCTAAACCTAACTACAACCCTACTCCTTACCCTAACACGTACACTAATCTTAACACGTACACTAACACTAACTCAATACCACACACGTACATTGACAATAAGACATTTCCGTATGCTCAGCTGTAACCTAAACCTTACCCGTTCACTAAACTTAACCTTACCCCTAACACTAACCATAACGCCATCCCTACCAATTACCTTAACCCGAACCCTAATCCTAACCTGTAAATCCACACTAACCCCTGCCCTAACACGTACCCTGAACCTAACACTTTTCCGTATCCTCTCCTGTACCCTAAATCTTACCATTTGCTAACCCTAACCCTAGCCCTAAACATAACTCTCACACCAATCTCACAGCATACCATAACCCGTTCACTAAACTTAACCCGTACAAAAAAATTAACCCATGCCCTCACATGTACTTTGACGGTAACACGTTTCCGTATGCTCCCGTGTACCGTAAAACTCACCCGTTTGCTAACTCTAACCCTAGCCCTAACCCTAACCATAACAACAGCCCTACCCATTTCCCTAACCTGTACCCTAATCCTTACCCGTACACTAACACTAATCCATGCCCTAACACGTACCCTGACCCTAACACTTTTCTATACCCACTCCTGTACCCTAAATCATACCATTCGCTAACCCTAACCCTATATCTAGACCTAACCATAACCCCAACCCTACACCTAACCCTAACACGTACCCTAATCCGAATCCGTACACTAACAGTAACCTGTGCCCTAACATGAACCCTGACCCTAACTCGTTTCCATAAGCTCACCTGTACGCTAAATGTTACCTATTTGCTAACCTTAACCCCAACCCTACACCTAAACATAACCCCAACCTTACCCATTTCCCTAACCTGTACCCTAATCCTTACCCGTACACTAACACTAATCCATGCCCTAACACGTACCCTGACCCTAACACTTTTCCATACCCACTCCTGTACCCTAAATCTTACCATTCGCTAACCCTAACCCTATGTCTAAACCTAACCCTAACCCCAACCCTACACCTAACCCTAACACGTACCCTAATCCGAATCAGTACACTAAGAGTAACCTATGCCCTAACATGAACCCTGACCCTAACTCGTTTCCATAAGCTCACCTGTACCCTAAATGTTACCTATTTGCTAACCCTAACTCCAACCCTACACCTAAACATAACTCCAACCCTACACCTTTCCCTAACCCATACCCTAATCATAACCCATACACTAACACTAACCCATGCCCTAACACGTACCCTGACCCTAACACGTTTCTATACCCACTCCTGTACCCTAAATCTTACCATTCGCTAACCCTAACCTATGTCTATACCTAACCCTAACCCCAACCCTACACCTAACCCTAACACGTACCCTAATCCGAATCCGTACACTAACACTAACCTGTGCCCTAACATGAACCCTGACCCTAACTCGTTTCCATAAGCTCACCTGTACCCTAAATGTTACCTATTTGCTAACCCTAACCCCAACGCTACAGCTAAACATAACCCCAACCCTACAACTTTCCCTAACCCATACCCCAATCCGAACCCATACACTAACACTAACCCGTGCCCTAAAACGTACCCTGACCCTAACACTTTTCCGTATCCTCTCCAGTACCCTAAAACTTACCGTTCGCTAAAGCTAGCCCTTTCCCTAAACATAACGCTAACACCAACCTTACACCATACCCTAACCCATACACTAATCTTACCCCGTACACCAAAATTAAGCAATGCCCTCACATGTACTTGGACACTAACAGGTTTCCGTACCCTCCTGGGTACCATAAACCTTACCTGTTCGCTAACACTATCCCTAGGTCTAAGCCTAACACTATCCACAACCCTACATATAATCCTAACCCGTATCCTAATCCTAATCCGTACAATAACACTAACGTGTGCCCTAACACCAAGCCTGACCCTAACTCGTTTCCATATGCTTACCTGTACCCTGAATATTACCTATTCACTAACCCTAACCCTAACCCTAAACCAAACCCTAACCCCAATCCTACACATTACCCTAATCCGTACTGTAATCCTAACCCGTACCCTAATACTAATCCGTGCCCTGACACATACATGGACCATAACACTTTTCTGTAACCTCACCTGTACCCTAAACCTTACATTTTGCCAACCCTAACGCTAGCCCTAAAGCAAAATCTTACTCCAACCCTACCCCTTACCCTAACACGTACACTAATCTTAACCCGTACACTAACAGTGACCCTTTGCCGCAAATGTATTTTGACCCTAAAACATTTCCGTACCCTCCCCTGTAACCTAAACCTTACCTGGTTGCTAACCATAACCCTAGATCTAAATCTAACCCTAACGCCAACCCTACATCTTTCCCTAACCCATACCCTAATCCTAAACCGTACCCTAACACTAACCAGTGCCCTGAAACGTACCCTGACCGTAACACTTTTCCATACCCTCACCTGCACGCTAAACCTAATCATTAGGTAACCCTAACTGTAGACTTAAACCTAACCCTAACACCAACCCTACACCCTATTCTAACTCTTACCCTATATTTAACCCCTACACTAACACTAACCCATGCCCTCACACGTACTTTGACACTAAAATGTCTCCATACACTCACATGTACCATAAGCTTTAACCATTCACTAAACCTATCCCTAACCCTAACGCCAACCCTAACCATTACCCTAACCCATACCCTAATCCTAACCATACATTAACACTAACACGTTTCCTAACACATAACCTGACCCAAACACTTTTCCGTACTCTCAACTGTACCCTAAAACTTACCCGTTCACTAACCCTAAGCCTAGCCCTAAACCTAACACTAACCCCAACCCCACACCTTACCCTAAACTGTACGCTAATCCTGACACGTACACTAACACTAAGAGGTGTCCTAACACATACCCTGACTCTAAATGTTTTCCGTACCCTCACCTGTACCCTAAACCTTACTGCTTCACTAACCGTAAACCTAGCCCTAAACATAACGCTAACACCAACCCTACACCATACCCTAACCCGTACACTAATCTTGACCCGTACACCAAAATTATGGAATGCCATCACCTGTACTTTGACAATAACACGTTTCTCTACACTCATGTACCATAAAAGTTACCTCTTCGCTAACTCTAACCCTAGCCCTAAACTTAACCCTAACGCCAACCCTACACATTACCCTAACCCGTACCCTAATCCTAACCCATACACTAACACTACACGTGCCCTAACAGGTACCCTGACCGTAACAGTTTTCTGTACACTCACCTGTACCCTAAACCATACCGTTTGCTATCCTTAACCTTAGACCTAAACGTAAACCTAAGCCCATCCCTAAACCTTACCCTAACTCGTACCCAAATCTAACCAGTACACTAACACTAATCCGTGCCTTAACACTTACCCTGACCCTAACACTTTTCCATACCCACACCTGAACCCTAAACCTTACCATTCACTAACCCTAACCCTAGGTCTAAACCTAACCCTAAACACAACCCCAACCCTACACCTAACCCTAACATGTGCCTTAATCCTAATCCTTAAACAAACACTAACCTGTGCCCTAACACGAACCCTGACACTAACACGTTTCCATACGTTCACCTGTACTCTAATGTTACCTATTCGCTAACCCTAACACTAGCCCTAAACCTAAACCTAACCCCAACCCTACACCTTACCATAACCCATACCCTAATCATAACCCATACACTAACACTAACTCGTGCCCTAACACCTACCCTAACCCTACACCTACACCTACCCCTAACACTAACACTGACCCTAAACTTTACCATTTGTTAACCATAACCCTAGCCCCAAACCTAAACCTAACTACAACCCTACTCCTTACCCTAACATGTACACTAATCTTAACACGTACACTAACACTATCTCAATACCACACACGTACTTTGACAATAAGACATTTCCGTATGCTCAGCTGTAACCTAAACCTTACCCGTTCACTAAACATAACCTTACCCCTAACACTAACCATAACGCCAACCCTACCAATTACCCTAACCCGTACCCTAATCCTAACCTGTAAACCCACACTAACCCCTGCCCTAACACGTACCCTGACCCTAACACTTTTCTGTAACCTCACCTATACCCTACACCTTACCGTTAGCTAACCGTAACCCTAGCCCTAAACCTAGACCAAACCCCAACCGTACACCTTACCCTAACCCGTATGCTAATCCTAAGCCATACACTAAAACTGACACGTGTCCTAACACATACACTAACCGTAACACTTTTCTGTACAATCACCTGTACCATAAACCTGACATTTCGCTAACTCTAACCCTAGCCATAAAGCTAACCCTAACCCCAACCCTAAACCTTACCCAAACCGTACCCTAATCCTAACCAGTATACTAATACTAAGCCATGTTCTGACACGTACCCTGACCCTAACACTTTTCCGTACCCTCACCTGTACCCTAAAACTTACCCATTCGCTTACCCTAACCCTAGCTCTAGCCCTAGCCCAAAATCTAACCCCAACCCTAACCCTTACCCTAACCCGAACCCTAATCCCAACCCATACACTAACATTAACCCATGCCCTAACACGTACCCTGAACCTAACACTTTTCCGTATCCTCTCCTGTACCCTAAATCTTACCGTTCGCTAACCCTAACCCTAGCCCTAAACATAACTCTCACACCAACCTCACAGCATACCATAACCCGTACACTAAACTTAACCTGTACAAAAAAACTAACCCATACCCTCACATGTACTTTGACGGTAACACGTTTCCGTATGCTCCTGTGTACCGTAAAACTCACCCGTTTGCTAACTCTAACCCTAGCCCTAAACCTAACCATAACAACAACCCTACCCATTTCCCTAACCTGTACCCTAATTCTTACCCGTACACTAACACTAATCCATGCCCTAACACGTACCCTGGCCCTAACACTTTTCTATACCCACTCCTGTACCCTAAATCTACCATTCGCTAACCCTAACCCTATGTCTAAACCTAACCCTAACCCCAACCCTACACCTAACCCTAACACGTACCCTAATCCGAATCCGTACACTAACACTAACCTGTGCCCTAACATGAACCCTGACCCTAACTCGTTTCCATAAGCTCACCTGTACCCTAAATGTTACCTATTTGCCTACCCTAACCCTAACCCTACAGCTAAACATAAGCCCAACCCTACAACTTTCCCTAACTGATACCCTAATCCGAACCCATACACTAACACTAACCCGTGCCCTAACACATACCCTAACCCTAACACTTTTCCGTATCCTTTCCAGTACCCTAAAACTTACCGTTCGCTAAACCCAGCCCTTTCCCTAAACATAACGCTAACACCAACCTTACACCATACCCTAACCCATACACTAATCTTACCCCGTACACCAAAATTAAGCAATGCCCTCACCTGTACTTTGACACTAACAGGTTTCCATACCCTCTTGTGTACCATAAACCTTACCTGTTCGCTAACACTAACCCTAGGTCTAAGCCTAACACTATCCACAACCCTAAACAAAATCCTAACCCGTACCCTAATCCTAATCCGTACAATAACAGTAACGTGTGCCCTAACACCAAGCCTGACCCTAACTCGTTTCCATATGCTTACCTGTACCCTGAATATTACCTATTCACTAACCCTAACCCTAACCCTAAACCAAACCCTAACCCCAATCCCACACCTTACCCTAATCCGTACTGTAATCCTAACCCGTACCCTAATACTAATCCGTGCCCTGACACATACATGGACCATAACACTTTTCTGTAACCTCACCTGTACCCTAAACCTTACATTTCGCCAAGCCTAACGCCAGCCCTAAAGCAAAATCTTACTCCAACCATACCCCTTACCCTAACACGTACACTAATCTTAACCCGTACACTAACACTGACCCATTGCCGCAAATGTATTTTGACCCTAAAACATTTCCGTACCCTCCCCTGTAACCTAAACCTTACCCGGTTGCTAAACATAACCCTAGATCTAAATCTAACCCTAACGCCAACCCTACATATTACCCTAACCCATACCCTAATCCTAAACCGTACACTAACACTAACCAGTGCCCTGAAACGTACCCTGACCGTAACACTTTTCCATACCCTCACCTGCACGCGAAACCTAATCATTAGGTAACCCTAACTGTAGACTTAAACATAACCCTAACACCAACCCTACACCCTATTCTAACCCTTACCCTATATTTAACCCCTACACTAACACTAACCCATGCCCTCACACGTACATTGACACTAAAATGTCTCCATACACTCACATGTACCATAAGCTTTAACCGTTCACTAAACCTATCCCTAAACCTAACGCCAACCCTAACCATTACCCTAACCCATACCCTAATCCTAACCATACATTAACACTAACACGTTTCCTAACACATAACCTGACACAAACATTTTTCCGTACACTCAACTGTACCCTAAAACTTACCCGTTCACTAACCCTAAGCCTAGCCCTAAACCTAACACCAACCCCAACCCCACACCTTACCCTAAACTGTACGCTAATCCTGACACGTACACTAACACTAGGAGGTGACCTAACACATACCCTGACTTTAAATGTTTTCCGTACCCTCACCTGTACCCTAAACCTTACTGCTTCACTAACCGTAAACCTAGCCCTAAACATAACGCTAACACCAACCCTACACCATACCCTAACCCGTACACTAATCTTGAACCGTACACCAAAATTATGGAAAGCCATCACCTGTACTTTGACAATAACACGTTTCTGTACACTCATATACCATAAAAGTTACCTCCTCTCTAACTCTAACCCTAGCCCTAAATTTAACCCTAACGCCAACCCTACACATTACCCTAACCTGTACCCTAATCCTAACCCATACACTAACACTACACGTGCCCTAACAGGTACCCTGACTGTAACAGTTTTCCGTACATTCACCTGTACCCTAAACCATACCGTTTGCTATCTTTAACCTTAGACCTAAACGTAAACCTAACCCCATCCCTAAACCTTACCCTAACTCGTACCCAAATCTAACCAGTACACTAACACTAATCCGTGCCTTAACACTTACCCTGACCCTAACACTTTTCCATACCCACACCTGAGGCCTAAACCTTACCATTCACTAACCCTAACCCTAGGTCTAAACCTAACCCTAAACCCAACCCCAACCCTTCACCTAACCCTAACATGTGCCCTAATCCTAATCCTTAAACTAACACTAACTTGTGCCCTAACACGAACCCTGACACTAACACGTTTCCATACGTTCACCTGTACTCTAATGTTACCTATTCGCTAACCCTAAAACTAGCCCTAAACCTAAACCTAACCCCAACCCTACATCTTACCCTAACCCATACCCTAATCATAACCCATACACTAACACTAACTCGTGCCCTAACACCTACCCTAAACCTACACCTACACCTACCCCTAACACTAACGCTAACACTAACCCTAAACTTTACCATTTGTTAACCATAACCCTAGCCCCAAACCTAAACCTAACTACAACCCTACTCCTTACCCTAACACGTACACTAATCTTAACACGTACACTAACACTAACTCAATACCACACACGTACTTTGACAATAAGACATTTCCGTATGCTCAGCTGTAACCTAAACCTTACCCGTTCACTAAACTTAACCCTATCCCTAACACTAACCATAAAGCCAACCCTACCAATTACCCTAACCCGTACCCTAATCCTAACCTGTAAACCCACACTAACCCCTGCCCTAACACGTACCCTGACCCTAACACTTTTCCGTAACCTCACCTGTACCCTACACCTTACCGTTAGCTAACACTAACCCCAGCCCTAAACCTAGACCAAACCCCAACACTACACCTTACCCTAACCCGAATCCTAATCCCAACCCATACACTAACATTAACCCATGCCCTAACCCGTACCATGACCCTTACACTTATCCGTATCCTCTCCTGTACCCTAAATCTTACCGTTCGCTAACCCTAACCCTAGCCCTAAACATAACTCTCACACCAACCTCACAGCATACCATAACCCGTACACTAAACTTAACCCGTACAAAAAAACTAACCCACGCCCTCAGATGTATTTTGACGGTAACACGTTTCCGTATGCTCCCGTGTACTGTAAAACTCACCCGTTTGCTAACTCTAACCCTAGCCCTAACCCTAACCATAACAATAACCCTACACATTTCCCTAACCTGTACCCTTATCCTTACCCGTACACTAATACTAATCCATGCCCTAACACGTACCCTGACCCTAACACTTTTCTATACCCACTCCTGTACCCTAAATCTTACCATTCGCTAACCCTAACCCTATGTCTAGACATAACCCTAACCCCAACCCTACACCTAACCCTAACACGTACCCTAATCCGAATCTGTACACTAAGAGTAACCTGTGCCCTAACATGAACCCTGACCCTAACTCGTTTCCATAGGCTCACCTGTACCCTAAATGTTACCTATTTGCTAACCCTAACCCCAACCCTACACCTAAACATAACCCCAACCCTACACCTTTCCTAACCCATACCCTAATCCTAACCCGTACTCTAACACTAACCCATGCCCTAACACGTACCCTGACCCTAACACTTTTCTATACCCACTCCTGTACCCTAAATCTTACCATTCGCTAACCCTAACCCTATGTCTAAACCTAACCCTAACCCCAACCCTACACCTAACCCTAACACGTACCCTAATCCGAATCCGTACACTAACACTAACATGTGCCCTAACATGAACCATGACCCTAACTCGTTTCCATAAGCTCACCTGTACCCTAAATGTTACCTATTTGCTAACCCTAACCCCAACCCTACAGCTAAACAAAACCCCTACCCTACAAATTTCCCTAAACCATACCCTAATCCGAACCCATACACTAACACTAACCCGTGCCCTAACACGTACCCTGACCCTAACACTTTTCCGTATCCTCTCCAGTACCCTAAAACTTACCGTTCGCTAAACCTAGCCCTTTCCCTAAACATAACGGTAACACCAACCTTACACCATACCCTAACCCATACACTAATCTTACCCCGTACACCAAAATTAAGCAATGCCCTCACATGTACTTGGACACTAACACGTTTCCGTATCCTCCTGTGTACCGTAAACCTTACCTGTTCGCTAACACTAACCCTAGGTCTAAGCCTAACACTATCCACAACCCTACACAGAATCCTAACCCGTACCCTAATCCTAATCCGTACAATAACACTAAAGTGTGCCCTAACATCAAGCCTGACCCTAACTCGTTTCCATATGCTTACCTGTACCCTGAATATTACCTATTCGCTAACCCTAACACTAACCCTAAACCTAACCCTAACCCCAATCCTACACCTTACCCTAATCCGTACTGTAATCCTAACCCGTACCCTAATACTAATCCGTGCCCTGACACATACATGGACCATAACACTTTTCTGTGACCTCACCTGTACCCTAAACCTTACATTTCGCCAACCCTATCGCTAGCCCTAAAGCAAAATCTTACTCCAACCCTACACCTTACCCTAACACGTACACTAATCTTAACCCGTACACTAACAGTGACCCATTGCCGCAAATGTATTTTGACCCTAAAATATTTCCGTACCCTCCCCTGTAATCTAAACCTTACCCGGTTGCTAACCATAACCCTAGATATAAATCTAACCCTAACGCCAACCCTACATCTTTCCCTAACCCGTACCCTAATCCTAAACCGTACACTAACACTAACCAGTGACCTGAAACGTACCCTGACCGTAACACTTTTCCATACCCTCACCTGCACGCTAAACCTAATCATTAGGTAACCCTAACTGTAGACTTAAACCTAACCCTAACACCAACCCTACACCCTATTCTAACCCTTACACTATATTTAACACCTACACTAACACTAACCCATGCCCTCACACGTACTTTGACACTAAAATGTCTCCATACACTCACATGTACCATAAGCTTTAACCGTTCACTAAACCTATCCCTAACCCTAACGCCAACCCTAACCATTACCCTAACCCATACCCTAATCCTAACCATACATTAACACTAACACGTTTCCTAACACATAACCTGACCCAAACACTTTTCCGTACACTCAACTGTACCCTAAAACTTACCCGTTCACTAACCCTAAGCCTAGCCCTAAACCTAACACTAACCCCAACCCCACACCTTACCCTAAACTGTACGCTAATCCTGACACGTACACTAACACTAAGAGGTGTCCTAACACATACCATGACTCTAAATGTTTTCCGTACCCTCACCTGTACCCTAAACCTTACTGCTTCACTAACCGTAAACCTAGCCCTAAACATAACGCTAACACCAACCCTACACCATACCCTAACCCGTACACTAATCTTGACCCGTACACCAAAATTATGGAATGCCATCACCTGTACTTTGACAATAACACGTTTCTCTACACTCATGTACCATAAAAGTTACCTCTTCGCTAACTCTAACCCTAGCCCTAAACTTAACCCTAACGCCAACCCTACACATTACCCTAACCCGTACCCTAATCCTAACCCATACACTAACACTACACGTGCCCTAACAGGTACCCTGACCGTAACAGTTTTCCGTACACTCACCTGTACCCTAAACCGTACCGTTTGCTATCCTTAAGCTTAGACCTAAACGTAAACCTAACCCCAACCCTAAACTTTACCCTAACTCGTACCCAAATCTAACCAGTACACTAACACTAATCCGTGCCTTAACACTTACACTGACCCTAACACTTTTCCATACCCACACCTGAACCCTAAACCTTACCATTCACTAACCCTAACCCTAGGTCTAAACCTAACCCTAAACACAACCCCAACCCTACACCTAACCCTAACATGTGCCCTAATCCTAATCCTTAAACTAACACTAACCTGCGCCCTAACACGAACCCTGACACTAACACGTTTCCATACGTTCACCTGTACTCTAATGTTACCTATTCGCTAACCCTAACACTAGCCCTAAACCTAAACCTAACCCCAACCCTACACCTTACCCTAACCCATGCCCTAATCATAACCCATACACTAACACTAACTCGTGCCCTAACACCTACCCTAAACCTACACCTACACCTACCCCTAACACTAACGCTAACACTAACCCTAAACTTTACAATTTGTTAACCATAACCCTAGCCCCAAACCTAAACCTAACTACAACCCTACTCCTTACCCTAACATGTACACTAATCATAACACGTACACTAACACTAACTCAATACCACACATGTACTTTGACAATAAGACATTTCCGTATGCTCAGATGTAACCTAAAACTTACCCGTTCACTAAACTTAACCTTAACCCTAACACTAACCATAACGCCAACCCTACCAATTACCCTAACCCGTACCCTAATCCTAACCTGTAAACCCACACTAACCCCTGCCCTAACACGTACCCTGACCCTAACACTTTTCCGTAACCTCACCTGTACCCTACACAATCCCGTTCGCTAACCCTAACAATAGCCCTAAACCTAGACCAAACCCCAACCGTACACCTTACCCTAACCCGTATGCTAATCCTAAGCCATACACTAAAACTGACACGTGTCCTAACACATACACTAACCGTAACACTTTTCTGTACCATCACCTGTACCATAAACCTGACATTTCACTAACTCTAACCCTAGCCATAAAGGTAACCCTAAACCCAACCCTAAACTTTACCCAAACCGTACCCTAATCCTAACCAGTATACTAATACTAAGCCATGTCCTGACACGTACCCTGAGCCTAACAATTTTCCGTACCCTCACCTGTACCCTAAACCTTACCCATTCACTAACCCAAACCCTAGCTCTAGCCCTAGCCCTAAATCTAACCCCAACCCAACCCGAACCCTAATCCCAACCCATACACTAACATTAACCCATGCCCTAACACGTACCCTGACCCTAACACTTTTCCGTATCCTCTCCTGTACCCTAAATCTTACCGTTCGCTAACCCTAACCCTAGCCCTAAACATAACTCTCACACCAACCTCACAGGATACCATAACCCGTACACTAAACTTAACCTGTACAAAAAAACTAACACATGCCCTCACATGTACTTTGACGGTAACACGTTTCCGTATGCTCCCGTGTACCGTAAAACTCACCCGTTTGCTAACTCTAACCCTAGCCCTAACCCTAACCATAACAACAACCCTACCCATTTCCCTAACTTGTACCCTAATCCTTACCCGTACACTAACACTAATCCATGCCCTAACACGTACCCTGACCCTAACACTTTTCTATACCCACTCCTGTACCCTAAATCTTACCATTCGCTAACCCTAACCCTATGTCTAAACCTAACCCTAACCCCAACCCTACAACTAACCCTAACACGTACCCTAATCCGAATCCGTACACTAACACTAACCTGTGCCCTAACATGAACCCTGACCCTAACTCGTTTCCATAAGCTCACCTGTACCCTAAATGTTACCTATTTGCTAACCCTAACCCCAACCCTACACCTAAACATAACCCTAACCCTACACCTTTCCCTAACCCATACCCTAATCCGAACCCGTGCACTAACACTAACCCGTGCCGTAACACGTACCCTGACCCTAACACTTTTCCGTATCCTCTCCAGTACCCTAAAACTTACCGTTCGCTAAACCTAGCCCTTTCCCTAAACATAACGCTAACACCAACCTTACACCATACCCTAACCCATACACTAATCTTACCCCGTACACCAAAATTAAGCAATGCCCTCACATGTACATGGACACTAACAGGTTTCCGTACCCTCCTGTGTACCATAAACCTTACCTGTTCGCTAACACTAACCCTAGGTCTAAGCCTAACACTATCCACAACCCTACACAGAATCCTAACCCGTATCCTAATCCTAATCCGTACAATAACACTAACGTGTGCCCTAACACCAAGCCTGACCCTAACTCGTTTCCATATGCTTACCTGTACCCTGAATATTACCTATTCGCTAACCCTAACCCTAACCCTAAACCAAACCCTAACCCCAATCCCACACCTTACCCTAATCTGTACTGTAATCCTAACCCGTAACCTAATACTAATCCATGCCCTGACACATACATGGACCATAACACTTTTCTGTAACCTCACCTGTACCCTAAACCTTACATTTCGCCAAGCCTAATGCTAGCCCTAAAGCAAAATCTTCCTCCAACCCTACCCCTTACCCTAACACGTACACTAATCTTAACACTTACACTAACACTGACCCTTTGCCGCAAATGTATTTTGACCCTAAAACATTTCCGTACCCTCCCCTGTAACCTAAACCTTACCCGGTTGCTAACCAAAACCCTAGATCTAAATCTAACCCTAACGCCAACCCTACATCTTACCCTAACCCATACCCTAAACCTAAACTGTACACTAACACTAACCAGTGACCTGAAAAGTACCCTGACCGTAACACTTTTCCATACCCTCACCTGCACGCTAAACCTAATCATTAGGTAACCCTAACTGTAGACTTAAACCTAACCCTAACACCAACCCTACACCCTATTCTAACCCTTACCCTATATTTAACCCCTTCACTAACACTAACCCATGCCCTCACACGTACTTTGACACTAAAATGTCTCCATACACTCACATGTACCATAAGCTTTAACCGTTCACTAAACCTATCCCTAACCCTAACGCCAACCCTAACCATTACCCTAACCCATACCCTAATCCTAACCATACATTAACACTAACACGTTTCCTAACACATAACCTGACCCAAACACTTTTCCGTACACTCAACTGTACCCTAAAACTTACCCGTTCACTAACCCTAAGCCTAGCCCTAAACCTAACACTAACCCCAACCCCACACCTTACCCTAAACTGTACGCTAATCCTGACACGTACACTAACACTAAGAGGTGTCCTAACACATACCAAGACTCTAAATGTTTTCCGTACCCTCACCTGTACCCTAAACCTTACTGCTTCACTAACCGTAAACCTAGCCCTAAACATAACGCTAACACCAACCCTACACCATACCCTAACCCGTACACTAATCTTGACCCGTACACCAAAATTATGGAATGCCATCACCTGTACTTTGACAATAACACGTTTCTCTACACTCATGTACCATAAAAGTTACCTCTTCGCTAACTCTAACCCTAGCCCTAAACTTAACCCTAACGCCAACCCTACACATTACCCTAACCCGTACCCTAATCCTAACCCATACACTAACACTACACGTGCCCTAACAGGTACCCTGACCGTAACAGTTTTCCGTACACTCACCTGTACCCTAAACCGTACCGTTTGCTATCCTTAAGCTTAGACCTAAACGTAAACCTAACCCCAACCCTAAACTTTACCCTAACTCGTACCCAAATCTAACCAGTACACTAACACTAATCCGTGCCTTAACACTTACACTGACCCTAACACTTTTCCATACCCACACCTGAACCCTAAACCTTACCATTCACTAACCCTAACCCTAGGTCTAAACCTAACCCTAAACACAACCCCAACCCTACACCTAACCCTAACATGTGCCCTAATCCTAATCCTTAAACTAACACTAACCTGCGCCCTAACACGAACCCTGACACTAACACGTTTCCATACGTTCACCTGTACTCTAATGTTACCTATTCGCTAACCCTAACACTAGCCCTAAACCTAAACCTAACCCCAACCCTACACCTTACCCTAACCCATGTCCTAATCATAACCCATACACTAACACTAACTCGTGCCCTAACACCTACCCTAACCCTACACCTACACCTACCCCTAACACTAACGCTAACACTAACCCTAAACTTTACAATTTGTTAACCATAACCCTAGCCCCAAACCTAAACCTAACTACAACCCTACTCCTTACCCTAACATGTACACTAATCTTAACACGTACACTAACACTAACTCAATACCACACACGTACTTTGACAATAAGACATTTCCGTATGCTCAGCTGTAACCTAAAACTTACCCGTTCACTAAACTTAACCTTAACCCTAACACTAACCATAACGCCAACCCTACCAATTACCCTAACCCGTACCCTAATCCTAACCTGTAAACCCACACTAACCCCTGCCCTAACACGTACCCTGACCCTAACACTTTTCCGTAACCTCACCTGTACCCTACACAATCCCGTTCGCTAACCCTAACCATAGCCCTAAACCTAGACCAAACCCCAACCGTACACCTTACCCTAACCCGTATGCTAATCCTAAGCCATACACTAAAACTGACACGTGTCCTAACACATACACTAACCGTAACACTTTTCTGTACCATCACCTGTACCATAAACCTGACATTTCACTAACTCTAAGCCTAGCCATAAAGCTAACCCTAAACCCAACCCTAAACTTTACCCAAACCGTACCCTAATCCTAACCAGTATACTAATACTAAGCCATGTCCTGACACGTACCCTGAGCCTAACAATTTTTTCGTACCCTCACCTGTACCCTAAACCTTAACAATTCACTAACCCAAACCCTAGCTCTAGCCCTAGCCCTAAATCTAACCCCAACCCAACCCGAACCCTAATCCCAACCCATACACTAACATTAAGCCATGCCCTAACACGTACCCTGACCCTAACACTTTTCCGTATCCTCTCCTGTACCCTAAATCTTACCGTTCGCTAACCCTAACCCTAGCCCTAAACATAACTCTCACACCAACCTCACAGGATACCATAACCCGTACACTAAACTTAACCTGTACAAAAAAACTAACACATGCCCTCACATGTACTTTGACGGTAACACGTTTCCGTATGCTCCCGTGTACCGTAAAACTCACCCGTTTGCTAACTCTAACCCTAGCCCTAACCCTAACCATAACAACAACCCTACCCATTTCCCTAACTTGTACCCTAATCCTTACCCGTACACTAACACTAATCCATGCCCTAACACGTACCCTGACCCTAACACTTTTCTATACCCACTCCTGTACCCTAAATCTTACCATTCGCTAACCCTAACCCTATGTCTAAACCTAACCCTAACCCCAACCCTACACCTAACCCTAACACGTACCCTAATCCGAATCCGTACACTAACACTAACCTGTGCCCTAACATGAACCCTGACCCTAACTCGTTTCCATAAGCTCACCTGTACCCTAAATGTTACCTATTTGCTAACCCTAACCCCAACCCTACACCTAAACATAACCCCAACCCTACAACTTTCCCTAACCCATACCCTAATCCGAACCCGTGCACTAACACTAACCCGTGCCGTAACACGTACCCTGACCCTAACACTTTTCCGTATCCTCTCCAGTACCCTAAAACTTACCGTTCGCTAAACCTAGCCCTTTCCCTAAACATAACGCTAACACCAACCTTACACCATACCCTAACCCATACACTAATCTTACCCCGTACACCAAAATTAAGCAATGCCCTCACATGTACATGGACACTAACAGGTTTCCGTACCCTCCTGTGTACCATAAACCTTACCTGTTCGCTAACACTAACCCTAGGTCTAAGCCTAACACTATCCACAACCCTACACAGAATCCTAACCCGTATCCTAATCCTAATCCGTACAATAACACTAACGTGTGCCCTAACACCAAGCCTGACCCTAACTCGTTTCCATATGCTTACCTGTACCCTGAATATTACCTATTCGCTAACCCTAACCCTAACCCTAAACCAAACCCTAACCCAAATCCCACACCTTACCCTAATCTGTACTGTAATCCTAACCCGTAACCTAATACTAATCCATGCCCTGACACATACATGGACCATAACACTTTTCTGTAACCTCACCTGTACCCTAAACCTTACATTTCGCCAAGCCTAATGCTAGCCCTAAAGCAAAATCTTACTCCAACCCTACCCCTTACCCTAACACGTACACTAATCTTAACACTTACACTAACACTGACCCTTTGCCGCAAATGTATTTTGACCCTAAAACATTTCCGTACCCTCCCCTGTAACCTAAACCTTACCCGGTTGCTAACCAAAACCCTAGATCTAAATCTAACCCTAACGCCAACCCTACATCTTACCCTAACCCATACCCTAAACCTAAACTGTACACTAACACTAACCAGTGACCTGAAAAGTACCCTGACCGTAACACTTTTCCATACCCTCACCTGCACGCTAAACCTAATCATTAGGTAACCCTAACTGTAGACTTAAACCTAACCCTAACACCAACCCTACACCCTATTCTAACCCTTACCCTATATTTAACCCCTTCACTAACACTAACCCATGCCCTCACACGTACTTTGACACTAAAATGTCTCCATACACTCACATGTACCATAAGCTTTAACCGTTCACTAAACCTATCCCTAACCCTAACGCCAACCCTAACCATTACCCTAACCCATACCCTAATCCTAACCATACATTAACACTAACACGTTTCCTAACACATAACCTGACCCAAACACTTTTCCGTACACTCAACTGTACCCTAAAACTTACCCGTTCACTAACCCTAAGCCTAGCCCTAAACCTAACACTAACCCCAACCCCACACCTTACCCTAAACTGTACGCTAATCCTGACACGTACACTAACACTAAGAGGTGTCCTAACACATACCAAGACTCTAAATGTTTTCCGTACCCTCACCTGTACCCTAAACCTTACTGCTTCACTAACCGTAAACCTAGCCCTAAACATAACGCTAACACCAACCCTACACCATACCCTAACCCGTACACTAATCTTGACCCGTACACCAAAATTATGGAATGCCATCACCTGTACTTTGACAATAACACGTTTCTCTACACTCATGTACCATAAAAGTTACCTCTTCGCTAACTCTAACCCTAGCCCTAAACTTAACCCTAACGCCAACCCTACACATTACCCTAACCCGTACCCTAATCCTAACCCATACACTAACACTACACGTGCCCTAACAGGTACCCTGACCGTAACAGTTTTCCGTACACTCACCTGTACCCTAAACCGTACCGTTTGCTATCCTTAAGCTTAGACCTAAACGTAAACCTAACCCCAACCCTAAACTTTACCCTAACTCGTACCCAAATCTAACCAGTACACTAACACTAATCCGTGCCTTAACACTTACACTGACCCTAACACTTTTCCATACCCACACCTGAACCCTAAACCTTACCATTCACTAACCCTAACCCTAGGTCTAAACCTAACCCTAAACACAACCCCAACCCTACACCTAACCCTAACATGTGCCCTAATCCTAATCCTTAAACTAACACTAACCTGCGCCCTAACACGAACCCTGACACTAACACGTTTCCATACGTTCACCTGTACTCTAATGTTACCTATTCGCTAACCCTAACACTAGCCCTAAACCTAAACCTAACCCCAACCCTACACCTTACCCTAACCCATGCCCTAATCATAACCCATACACTAACACTAACTCGTGCCCTAACACCTACCCTAACCCTACACCTACACCTACCCCTAACACTAACGCTAACACTAACCCTAAACTTTACAATTTGTTAACCATAACCCTAGCCCCAAACCTAAACCTAACTACAACCCTACTCCTTACCCTAACATGTACACTAATCTTAACACGTACACTAACACTAACTCAATACCACACATGTACTTTGACAATAAGACATTTCCGTATGCTCAGCTGTAACCTAAAACTTACCCGTTCACTAAACTTAACCTTAACCCTAACACTAACCATAACGCCAACCCTACCAATTACCCTAACCCGTACCCTAATCCTAACCTGTAAACCCACACTAACCCCTGCCCTAACACGTACCCTGACCCTAACACTTTTCCGTAACCTCACCTGTACCCTACACAATCCCGTTCGCTAACCCTAACCATAGCCCTAAACCTAGACCAAACCCCAACCGTACACCTTACCCTAACCCGTATGCTAATCCTAAGCCATACACTAAAACTGACACGTGTCCTAACACATACACTAACCGTAACACTTTTCTGTACCATCACCTGTACCATAAACCTGACATTTCACTAACTCTAACCCTAGCCATAAAGCTAACCCTAAACCCAACCCTAAACTTTACCCAAACCGTACCCTAATCCTAACCAGTATACTAATACTAAGCCATGTCCTGACACGTACCCTGAGCCTAACAATTTTCCGTACCCTCACCTGTACCCTAAACCTTACCCATTCACTAACCCAAACCCTAGCTCTAGCCCTAGCCCTAAATCTAACCCCAACCCAACCCGAACCCTAATCCCAACCCATACACTAACATTAACCCATGCCCTAACACGTACCCTGACCCTAACACTTCTCCGTATCCTCTCCTGTACCCTAAATCTTACCGTTCGCTAACCCTAACCCTAGCCCTAAACATAACTCTCACACCAACCTCACAGGATACCATAACCCGTACACTAAACTTAACCTGTACAAAAAAACTAACACATGCCCTCACATGTACTTTGACGGTAACACGTTTCCGTATGCTCCCGTGTACCGTAAAACTCACCCGTTTGCTAACTCTAACCCTAGCCCTAACCCTAACCATAACAACAACCCTACCCATTTCCCTAACTTGTACCCTAATCCTTACCCGTACACTAACACTAATCCATGCCCTAACACGTACCCTGACCCTAACACTTTTCTATACCCACTCCTGTACCCTAAATCTTACCATTCGCTAACCCTAACCCTATGTCTAAACCTAACCCTAACCCCAACCCTACAACTAACCCTAACACGTACCCTAATCCGAATCCGTACACTAACACTAACCTGTGCCCTAACATGAACCCTGACCCTAACTCGTTTCCATAAGCTCACCTGTACCCTAAATGTTACCTATTTGCTAACCCTAACCCCAACCCTACACCTAAACATAACCCCAACCCTACAACTTTCCCTAACCCATACCCTAATCCGAACCCGTGCACTAACACTAACCCGTGCCGTAACACGTACCCTGACCCTAACACTTTTCCGTATCCTCTCCAGTACCCTAAAACTTACCGTTCGCTAAACCTAGCCCTTTCCCTAAACATAACGCTAACACCAACCTTACACCATACCCTAACCCATACACTAATCTTACCCCGTACACCAAAATTAAGCAATGCCCTCACATGTACATGGACACTAACAGGTTTCCGTACCCTCCTGTGTACCATAAACCTTACCTGTTCGCTAACACTAACCCTAGGTCTAAGCCTAACACTATCCACAACCCTACACAGAATCCTAACCCGTATCCTAATCCTAATCCGTACAATAACACTAACGTGTGCCCTAACACCAAGCCTGACCCTAACTCGTTTCCATATGCTTACCTGTACCCTGAATATTACCTATTCGCTAACCCTAACCCTAACCCTAAACCAAACCCTAACCCCAATCCCACACCTTACCCTAATCTGTACTGTAATCCTAACCCGTAACCTAATACTAACCCATGCCCTGACACATACATGGACCATAACACTTTTCTGTAACCTCACCTGTACCCTAAACCTTACATTTCGCCAAGCCTAATGCTAGCCCTAAAGCAAAATCTTACTCCAACCCTACCCCTTACCCTAACACGTACACTAATCTTAACACTTACACTAACACTGACCCTTTGCCGCAAATGTATTTTGACCCTAAAACATTTCCGTACCCTCCCCTGTAACCTAAACCTTACCCGGTTGCTAACCAAAACCCTAGATCTAAATCTAACCCTAACGCCAACCCTACATCTTACCCTAACCCATACCCTAAACCTAAACTGTACACTAACACTAACCAGTGACCTGAAAAGAACCCTGACCGTAACACTTTTCCATACCCTCACCTGCACGCTAAACCTAATCATTAGGTAACCCTAACTGTAGACTTAAACGTAACCCTAACACCAACCCTACACCCTATTCTAACCCTTACACTATATTTAACCCCTTCACTAACACTAACCCATGCCCTCACACGTACTTTGACACTAAAATGTCTCCATACACTCACATGTACCATAAGCTTTAACCGTTCACTAAACCTATCCCTAACCCTAACGCCAACCCTAACCATTACCCTAACCCATACCCTAATCCTAACCATACATTAACACTAACACGTTTCCTAACACATAACCTGACCCAAACACTTTTCCGTACACTCAACTGTACCCTAAAACTTACCCGTTCACTAACCCTAAGCCTAGCCCTAAACCTAACACTAACCCCAACACCACATCTTACCCTAAACTGTACGCTAATCCTGACACGTACACTAACACTAAGAGGTGTCCTAACACATACCAAGACTCTAAATGTTTTCCGTACCCTCACCTGTACCCTAAACCTTACTGCTTCACTAACCGTAAACCTAGCCCTAAACATAACGCTAACACCAACCCTACACCATACCCTAACCCGTACACTAATCTTGACCCGTACACCAAAATTATGGAATGCCATCACCTGTACTTTGACAATAACACGTTTCTCTACACTCATGTACCATAAAAGTTACCTCTTTGCTAACTCTAACCCTAGCCCTAAACTTAACCCTAACGCCAACCCTACACATTACCCTAACCCGTACCCTAATCCTAACCCATACACTAACACTACACGTGCCCTAACAGGTACCCTGACCGTAACAGTTTTCCGTACACTCACCTGTACCCTAAACCGTACCGTTTGCTATCCTTAAGCTTAGACCTAAACGTAAACCTAACCCCAACCCTAAACTTTACCCTAACTCGTACCCAAATCTAACCAGTACACTAACACTAATCCGTGCCTTAACACTTACACTGACCCTAACACTTTTCCATACCCACACCTGAACCCTAAACCTTACCATTCACTAACCCTAACCCTAGGTCTAAACCTAACCCTAAACACAACCCCAACCCTACACCTAACCCTAACATGTGCCCTAATCCTAATCCTTAAACTAACACTAACCTGCGCCCTAACACGAACCCTGACACTAACACGTTTCCATACGTTCACCTGTACTCTAATGTTACCTATTCGCTAACCCTAACACTAGCCCTAAACCTAAACCTAACCCCAACCCTACACCTTACCCTAACCCATGCCCTAATCATAACCCATACACTAACACTAACTCGTGCCCTAACACCTACCCTAACCCTACACCTACACCTACCCCTAACACTAACGCTAACACTAACCCTAAACTTTACAATTTGTTAACCATAACCCTAGCCCCAAACCTAAACCTAACTACAACCCTACTCCTTACCCTAACATGTACACTAATCTTAACACGTACACTAACACTAACTCAATACCACACATGTACTTTGACAATAAGACATTTCCGTATGCTCAGCTGTAACCTAAAACTTACCCGTTCACTAAACTTAACCTTAACCCTAACACTAACCATAACGCCAACCCTACCAATTACCCTGACCCGTACCCTAATCCTAACCTGTAAACCCACACTAACCCCTGCCCTAACACGTACCCTGACCCTAACACTTTTCCGTAACCTCACCTGTACCCTACACAATCCCGTTCGCTAACCCTAACCATAGCCCTAAACCTAGACCAAACCCCAACCGTACACCTTACCCTAACCCGTATGCTAATCCTAAGCCATACACTAAAACTGACACGTGTCCTAACACATACACTAACCGTAACACTTTTCTGTACCATCACCTGTACCATAAACCTGACATTTCACTAACTCTAACCCTAGCCATAAAGCTAACCCTAAACCCAACCCTAAACTTTACCCAAACCGTACCCTAATCCTAACCAGTATACTAATACTAAGCCATGTCCTGACACGTACCCTGAGCCTAACAATTTTCCGTACCCTCACCTGTACCCTAAACCTTACCCATTCACTAACCCAAACCCTAGCTCTAGCCCTAGCCCTAAATCTAACCCCAACCCAACCCGAACCCTAATCCCAACCCATACACTAACATTAACCCATGCCCTAACACGTACCCTGACCCTAACACTTCTCCGTATCCTCTCCTGTACCCTAAATCTTACCGTTCGCTAACCCTAACCCTAGCCCTAAACATAACTCTCACACCAACCTCACAGGATACCATAACCCGTACACTAAACTTAACCTGTACAAAAAAACTAACACATGCCCTCACATGTACTTTGACGGTAACACGTTTCCGTATGCTCCCGTGTACCGTAAAACTCACCCGTTTGCTAACTCTAACCCTAGCCCTAACCCTAACCATAACAACAACCCTACCCATTTCCCTAACTTGTACCCTAATCCTTACCCGTACACTAACACTAATCCATGCCCTAACACGTACCCTGACCCTAACACTTTTCTATACCCACTCCTGTACCCTAAATCTTACCATTCGCTAACCCTAACCCTATGTCTAAACCTAACCCTAACCCCAACCCTACAACTAACCCTAACACGTACCCTAATCCGAATCCGTACACTAACACTAACCTGTGCCCTAACATGAACCCTGACCCTAACTCGTTTCCATAAGCTCACCTGTACCCTAAATGTTACCTATTTGCTAACCCTAACCCCAACCCTACACCTAAACATAACCCCAACCCTACAACTTTCCCTAACCCATACCCTAATCCGAACCCGTGCACTAACACTAACCCGTGCCGTAACACGTACCCTGACCCTAACACTTTTCCGTATCCTCTCCAGTACCCTAAAACTTACCGTTCGCTAAACCTAGCCCTTTCCCTAAACATAACGCTAACACCAACCTTACACCATACCCTAACCCATACACTAATCTTACCCCGTACACCAAAATTAAGCAATGCCCTCACATGTACATGGACACTAACAGGTTTCCGTACCCTCCTGTGTACCATAAACCTTACCTGTTCGCTAACACTAACCCTAGGTCTAAGCCTAACACTATCCACAACCCTACACAGAATCCTAACCCGTATCCTAATCCTAATCCGTACAATAACACTAACGTGTGCCCTAACACCAAGCCTGACCCTAACTCGTTTCCATATGCTTACCTGTACCCTGAATATTACCTATTCGCTAACCCTAACCCTAACCCTAAACCAAACCCTAACCCCAATCCCACACCTTACCCTAATCTGTACTGTAATCCTAACCCGTAACCTAATACTAACCCATGCCCTGACACATACATGGACCATAACACTTTTCTGTAACCTCACCTGTACCCTAAACCTTACATTTCGCCAAGCCTAATGCTAGCCCTAAAGCAAAATCTTACTCCAACCCTACCCCTTACCCTAACACGTACACTAATCTTAACACTTACACTAACACTGACCCTTTGCCGCAAATGTATTTTGACCCTAAAACATTTCCGTACCCTCCCCTGTAACCTAAACCTTACCCGGTTGCTAACCAAAACCCTAGATCTAAATCTAACCCTAACGCCAACCCTACATCTTACCCTAACCCATACCCTAAACCTAAACTGTACACTAACACTAACCAGTGACCTGAAAAGAACCCTGACCGTAACACTTTTCCATACCCTCACCTGCACGCTAAACCTAATCATTAGGTAACCCTAACTGTAGACTTAAACGTAACCCTAACACCAACCCTACACCCTATTCTAACCCTTACACTATATTTAACCCCTTCACTAACACTAACCCATGCCCTCACACGTACTTTGACACTAAAATGTCTCCATACACTCACATGTACCATAAGCTTTAACCGTTCACTAAACCTATCCCTAACCCTAACGCCAACCCTAACCATTACCCTAACCCATACCCTAATCCTAACCATACATTAACACTAACACGTTTCCTAACACATAACCTGACCCAAACACTTTTCCGTACACTCAACTGTACCCTAAAACTTACCCGTTCACTAACCCTAAGCCTAGCCCTAAACCTAACACTAACCCCAACACCACATCTTACCCTAAACTGTACGCTAATCCTGACACGTACACTAACACTAAGAGGTGTCCTAACACATACCAAGACTCTAAATGTTTTCCGTACCCTCACCTGTACCCTAAACCTTACTGCTTCACTAACCGTAAACCTAGCCCTAAACATAACGCTAACACCAACCCTACACCATACCCTAACCCGTACACTAATCTTGACCCGTACACCAAAATTATGGAATGCCATCACCTGTACTTTGACAATAACACGTTTCTCTACACTCATGTACCATAAAAGTTACCTCTTTGCTAACTCTAACCCTAGCCCTAAACTTAACCCTAACGCCAACCCTACACATTACCCTAACCCGTACCCTAATCCTAACCCATACACTAACACTACACGTGCCCTAACAGGTACCCTGACCGTAACAGTTTTCCGTACACTCACCTGTACCCTAAACCGTACCGTTTGCTATCCTTAAGCTTAGACCTAAACGTAAACCTAACCCCAACCCTAAACTTTACCCTAACTCGTACCCAAATCTAACCAGTACACTAACACTAATCCGTGCCTTAACACTTACACTGACCCTAACACTTTTCCATACCCACACCTGAACCCTAAACCTTACCATTCACTAACCCTAACCCTAGGTCTAAACCTAACCCTAAACACAACCCCAACCCTACACCTAACCCTAACATGTGCCCTAATCCTAATCCTTAAACTAACACTAACCTGCGCCCTAACACGAACCCTGACACTAACACGTTTCCATACGTTCACCTGTACTCTAATGTTACCTATTCGCTAACCCTAACACTAGCCCTAAACCTAAACCTAACCCCAACCCTACACCTTACCCTAACCCATGCCCTAATCATAACCCATACACTAACACTAACTCGTGCCCTAACACCTACCCTAACCCTACACCTACACCTACCCCTAACACTAACGCTAACACTAACCCTAAACTTTACAATTTGTTAACCATAACCCTAGCCCCAAACCTAAACCTAACTACAACCCTACTCCTTACCCTAACATGTACACTAATCTTAACACGTACACTAACACTAACTCAATACCACACATGTACTTTGACAATAAGACATTTCCGTATGCTCAGCTGTAACCTAAAACTTACCCGTTCACTAAACTTAACCTTAACCCTAACACTAACCATAACGCCAACCCTACCAATTACCCTAACCCGTACCCTAATCCTAACCTGTAAACCCACACTAACCCCTGCCCTAACACGTACCCTGACCCTAACACTTTTCCGTAACCTCACCTGTACCCTACACAATCCCGTTCGCTAACCCTAACCATAGCCCTAAACCTAGACCAAACCCCAACCGTACACCTTACCCTAACCCGTATGCTAATCCTAAGCCATACACTAAAACTGACACGTGTCCTAACACATACACTAACCGTAACACTTTTCTGTACCATCACCTGTACCATAAACCTGACATTTCACTAACTCTAACCCTAGCCATAAAGCTAACCCTAAACCCAACCCTAAACTTTACCCAAACCGTACCCTAATCCTAACCAGTATACTAATACTAAGCCATGTCCTGACACGTACCCTGAGCCTAACAATTTTCCGTACCCTCACCTGTACCCTAAACCTTACCCATTCACTAACCCAAACCCTAGCTCTAGCCCTAGCCCTAAATCTAACCCCAACCCAACCCGAACCCTAATCCCAACCCATACACTAACATTAAGCCATGCCCTAACACGTACCCTGACCCTAACACTTTTCCGTATCCTCTCCTGTACCCTAAATCTTACCGTTCGCTAACCCTAACCCTAGCCCTAAACATAACTCTCACACCAACCTCACAGGATACCATAACCCGTACACTAAACTTAACCTGTACAAAAAAACTAACACATGCCCTCACATGTACTTTGACGGTAACACGTTTCCGTATGCTCCCGTGTACCGTAAAACTCACCCGTTTGCTAACTCTAACCCTAGCCCTAACCCTAACCATAACAACAACCCTACCCATTTCCCTAACTTGTACCCTAATCCTTACCCGTACACTAACACTAATCCATGCCCTAACACGTACCCTGACCCTAACACTTTTCTATACCCACTCCTGTACCCTAAATCTTACCATTCGCTAACCCTAACCCTATGTCTAAACCTAACCCTAACCCCAACCCTACACCTAACCCTAACACGTACCCTAATCCGAATCCGTACACTAACACTAACCTGTGCCCTAACATGAACCCTGACCCTAACTCGTTTCCATAAGCTCACCTGTACCCTAAATGTTACCTATTTGCTAACCCTAACCCCAACCCTACACCTAAACATAACCCCAACCCTACAACTTTCCCTAACCCATACCCTAATCCGAACCCGTGCACTAACACTAACCCGTGCCGTAACACGTACCCTGACCCTAACACTTTTCCGTATCCTCTCCAGTACCCTAAAACTTACCGTTCGCTAAACCTAGCCCTTTCCCTAAACATAACGCTAACACCAACCTTACACCATACCCTAACCCATACACTAATCTTACCCCGTACACCAAAATTAAGCAATGCCCTCACATGTACATGGACACTAACAGGTTTCCGTACCCTCCTGTGTACCATAAACCTTACCTGTTCGCTAACACTAACCCTAGGTCTAAGCCTAACACTATCCACAACCCTACACAGAATCCTAACCCGTATCCTAATCCTAATCCGTACAATAACACTAACGTGTGCCCTAACACCAAGCCTGACCCTAACTCGTTTCCATATGCTTACCTGTACCCTGAATATTACCTATTCGCTAACCCTAACCCTAACCCTAAACCAAACCCTAACCCCAATCCCACACCTTACCCTAATCTGTACTGTAATCCTAACCCGTAACCTAATACTAATCCATGCCCTGACACATACATGGACCATAACACTTTTCTGTAACCTCACCTGTACCCTAAACCTTACATTTCGCCAAGCCTAATGCTAGCCCTAAAGCAAAATCTTACTCCAACCCTACCCCTTACCCTAACACGTACACTAATCTTAACACTTACACTAACACTGACCCTTTGCCGCAAATGTATTTTGACCCTAAAACATTTCCGTACCCTCCCCTGTAACCTAAACCTTACCCGGTTGCTAACCAAAACCCTAGATCTAAATCTAACCCTAACGCCAACCCTACATCTTACCCTAACCCATACCCTAAACCTAAATTGTACACTAACACTAACCAGTGACCTGAAAAGTACCCTGACCGTAACACTTTTCCATACCCTCACCTGCACGCTAAACCTAATCATTAGGTAACCCTAACTGTAGACTTAGACCTAACCCTAACACCAACCCTACACCCTATTCTAACCCTTACCCTATATTTAACCCCTTCACTAACACTAACCCATGCCCTCACACGTACTTTGACACTAAAATGTCTCCATACACTCACATGTACCATAAGCTTTAACCGTTCACTAAACCTATCCCTAACCCTAACGCCAACCCTAACCATTACCCTAACCCATACCCTAATCCTAACCATACATTAACACTAACACGTTTCCTAACACATAACCTGACCCAAACACTTTTCCGTACACTCAACTGTACCCTAAAACTTACCCGTTCACTAACCCTAAGCCTAGCCCTAAACCTAACACTAACCCCAACCCCACACCTTACCCTAAACTGTACGCTAATCCTGACACGTACACTAACACTAAGAGGTGTCCTAACACATACCAAGACTCTAAATGTTTTCCGTACCCTCACCTGTACCCTAAACCTTACTGCTTCACTAACCGTAAACCTAGCCCTAAACATAACGCTAACACCAACCCTACACCATACCCTAACCCGTACACTAATCTTGACCCGTACACCAAAATTATGGAATGCCATCACCTGTACTTTGACAATAACACGTTTCTCTACACTCATGTACCATAAAAGTTACCTCTTCGCTAACTCTAACCCTAGCCCTAAACTTAACCCTAACGCCAACCCTACACATTACCCTAACCCGTACCCTAATCCTAACCCATACACTAACACTACACGTGCCCTAACAGGTACCCTGACCGTAACAGTTTTCCGTACACTCACCTGTACCCTAAACCGTACCGTTTGCTATCCTTAAGCTTAGACCTAAACGTAAACCTAACCCCAACCCTAAACTTTACCCTAACTCGTACCCAAATCTAACCAGTACACTAACACTAATCCGTGCCTTAACACTTACACTGACCCTAACACTTTTCCATACCCACACCTGAACCCTAAACCTTACCATTCACTAACCCTAACCCTAGGTCTAAACCTAACCCTAAACACAACCCCAAACCTACACCTAACCCTAACATGTGCCCTAATCCTAATCCTTAAACTAACACTAACCTGTGCCCTAACACGAACCCTGACACTAACACGTTTCCATACGTTCACCTGTACTCTAATGTTACCTATTCGCTAACCCTAACACTAGCCCTAAACCTAAACCTAACCCCAACCCTACACCTTACCCTAACCCATGCCCTAATCATAACCCATACACTAACACTAACTCGTGCCCTAACACCTACCCTAACCCTACACCTACACCTACCCCTAACACTAACGCTAACACTAACCCTAAACTTTACCATTTGTTAACCATAACCCTAGCCCCAAACCTAAACCTAACCACAACCCTACTCCTTACCCTAACATGTACACTAATCTTAACACGTACACTTACACTAACTCAATACCACACACGTACTTTGACAATAAGACATTTCCGTATGCTCAGCTGTAACCTAAACCTTACCCGTTCACTAAACTTAACCTTACCCCTAACACTAACCATAACGCCAACCCTACCAATTACCCTAACCCGTACCCTAATCCTAACCTGTAAACCCACACTAACCCCTGCCCTAACACGTAACCTGACCCTAACACTTTTCCGTAACCTCACCTGTACCCTACACCTTACCGTTCGCTAACCCTAACCATAGCCCTAAACCTAGACCAAACCCCAACCGTACACCTTACCCTAACCCGTATGCTAATCCTAAGCCATACACTAAAACTGACACGTGTCCTAACACATACACTTACCATAACACTTTTCTGTACCATTACCTGTACCATAAACCTGACATTTCGCTAACTCTAACCCTAGCCATAAAGCTAACCCTAAACCCAACCCTAAACCTTACCCAAACCGTACCCTAATCCTAACCAGTATACTAATACTAAGCCATGTCCTGACACGTACCCTGACCCTAACACTTTTCCGTACCCTCACCTGTACCCTAAATCTTACCCATTCGCTAACCCTAACCCTAGCTCTAGCCCTAGCCCTAAATCTAACCCCAACCCAACCCGAACCCTAATCACAACCCATACACTAACATTAACCCATGCCCTAACACGTACCCTGAACCTAACACTTTTCCGTATCCTCTCCTGTACCCTAAATCTTACCGTTCGCTAACCCTAACCCTAGCACTAAACATAACTCTCACACCAACCTCACAGGATACCATAACCCGTACACTAAACCTAACCTGTACAAAAAAACTAACACATGCCCTCACATGTACTTTGACGGTAACACGTTTCTGTATGCTCCCGTGTACCGTAAAACTCACCCGTTTGCTAACTCTAACCCTAGCCCTAACCCTAACCATAACAACAACCCTACACATTTCCCTAACTTGTACCCTAATCCTTACCCATACACTAACACTAATCCATGCCCTAACACGTACCCTGACCCTAACACTTTTCTATACCCACTCCTGTACCCTAAATCTTACCATTCGCTAACCCTAACCCTATGTCTAAACCTAACCCTAACCCCAACCCTACACCTAACCCTAACACGTACCCTAATCCGAATCCGTACACTAACACTAACCTGTGCCCTAACATGAACCCTGACCCTAACTCGTTTCCATAAGCTCACCTGTACCCTAAATGTTACCTATTTGCTAACCCTAACCCCAACCCTACACCTAAACATAACCCCAACCCTACAACTTTCCCTAACCCATACCCTAATCCGAACCAGTACACTAACACTAACACGTGCCCTAACACGTACCCTGACCCTAACACTTTTCCGTATCCTCTCCAGTACCCTAAAACTTACCGTTCGCTAAACCTAGCCCTTTCCCTAAACATAACGCTAACACCAACCTTACACCATACCCTAACCCATACACTAATCTTACCCCGTACACCAAAATTAAGCAATGCCCTCACATGTACTTGGACACTAACAGGTTTCCGTACCCTCCTGTGTACCATAAACCTTACCTGTTCGCTAACACTAACCCTAGGTCTAAGCCTAACACTATCCACAACCCTACACAGAATCCTAACCCGTATCCTAATCCTAATCCGTACAATAACACTAACGTGTGCCCTAACACCAAGCCTGACCCTAACTCGTTTCCATATGCTTACCTGTACCCTGAATATTACCTATTTGCTAACCCTAACCCTAACCCTAAACCAAGCCCTAACCCCAATCCCACACCTTACCCTAATCCGTACTGTAATCCTAACCCGTACCCTAATACTAATCCGTGCCCTGACACATACATGGACCATAGCACTTTTCTGTAACCTCACCTGTACCCTAAACCTTACATTTCGCCAAGCCTAACGCTAGCCCTAAAGCAAAATCTTACTCCAACCCTACCCCTTACCCTAACACGTACACTAATCCTAACCCGTACACTAACACTGACCCATTGCCGCAAATGTATTTTGACCCTAAAACTTTTCCGTACCCTCCCCTGTAACCTAAATCTTACCTGGTTGCTAACCCTAACCCTAGATCTAAATCTAACCCTAACGCCAACCCTACATCTTACCCTAACCCATACCCTAATCCTAAACCGTACACTAACACTAACCAGTGCCGTGAAACGTACCCTGACCGTAACACTTTTCCATACCCTCACCTGCACGCTAAACCTAATCATTAGGTAACCCTAACTGTAGACTTAAACCTAACCCTAACACCAACCCTACACCCTATTCTAACCCTTACCCTATATTTAACCCCTACACTAACACTAACCCATGCCCTCACACGTACATTGACACTAAAATGTCTCCATACACTCACATGTACCATAAGCTTTAACCGTTCACTAAACCTATCCCTAACCCTAACGCCAACCCTAACCATTATCCTAACCCATACCCTAATCCTAACCATACATTAACACTAACAGGTTTCCTAACACATAACCTGACCCAAACACTTTTCTGTACACCCAACTGTACCCTAAAATTTACCCGTTCACTAACCCTAAGCCTAGCCCTAAACCTAACACTAACCCCAACACCACACCTTACCCTAAACTGTACGCTAATCCTGACACGTACACTAACACTAGGAGGTGACCTAACACATACCCTGACTCTAAATGTTTTCCGTACCCTCACCTGTACCCTAAACCTTACTGCTTCACTAACCGTAAACCTAGCCTTAAACATAACGCTAACACCAACCCTACACCATACCCTAACCCGTACACTAATCTTGACCCGTACACCAAAATTATGGAATGCCATCACCTGTACTTTGACAATAACACGTTTCTCTACACTCATATACCATAAATGTTACCTCTTCTCTGACTCTAACCCTAGCCCTAAATTTAACCCTAACGCCAACCCTACACATTACCCTAACCCGTACCCTAATCCTAACCCATACACTAACACTACACGTGCCCTAAGAGGTACCCTGACCATAACAGTTTTCCGTACATTCACCTGTACCCTAAACCATACCGTTTGCTATCTTTAACCTTAGACCTAAACGTAAACCTAACCCCATCCCTAAACCTTACACTAACTCATACCCAAATCTAACCAGTACACTAACACTAATCCGTGCCTTAACACTTACCCTGACCCTAACACTTTTCCATACCCACACATGAGGCCTAAACCTTACCATTCACTAACCCTAACCCTAGGTCTAAACCTAACCCTAAACCCAACCCCAACCCTTCACCTAACACTATCATGTGCCCTAATCCTAATCCTTAAACTAACACTAACCTGTGCCCTAACACGAACCCTGACACTAACACGTTTCCATACGTTCACCTGTACTCTAATGTTACCTATTCGCTAACCCTAAAACTAGCCCTAAACCTAAACCTAACCACAACACTACACCTTACCCTAACCCATACCCTAATTATAACCCATACACTAACACTAACACGTGCCCTAACACCTACCCTAAACCTACACCTACACCTACCCCTAACACTAACGCTAACACTAACCCTAAACTTTACCATTTGTTAACCATAACCCTAGCCCCAAACCTAAACCTAACTACAACCCTACTCCTTACCCTAACACGTACACTAATCTTAACCCGTACACTAACACTAACCCGATACCACACACGTACTTTGACAATAAGACATTTCCGTATGCTCAGCTGTAACCTAAACCTTACCCGTTCACTAAACTTAACCCTATCCCTAACACTAACCATAACGCCAACCCTACCAATTACCCTAAACCGTACCCTAATCCTAACCTGTAAACCCACACTAATCCCTGCCCTAACACATACCCTGACCCTAACACTTTTCCGTAACCTCACCTGTACCCTACACCTTACCGTTAGCTAACCCTAACCCTAGCCCTAAACCTAGACCAAACCCCAACCGTACACCTTATCCTAACCCGTATGCTAATCCTAAGCCATACACTAACACTGACACTTGTCCTAACACATACACTAACCGTAACACTTTTCTGTACCATCACCTGTACCCTAAACCTGACATTTCGCTAACCCTAACCCTAGCCATAAAGCTAACCCTAACCCGAACCCTAAACCTTACCCAAACCGTACCCTAATCCTAACCAGTATACTAATACTAAGCCATGTCCTGACACGTACCCTGAGCCTAACACTTTTCCGTACCCTCACCTGTACCCTAAACCTTACCCATTCGCTAACCCTAACCCTAGCTCTAGCCCTAGCCCTAAATCTAATCTCAACCCTAACCCTTACACTAACCCGAACCCTAATCCCAACCCATACACTAACATTAACCCATGCCCTAACACGTACCCTGACCCTTACACTTATCCGTATCCTCTCCTGTACCCTAAATCTTACCGTTCGCTAACCCTAACCCTAGCCCTAAACATAACTCTCACACCAACCTCACAGGATACCATAACCCGTACACTAAACTTAACCTGTACAAAAAACCTAACACATGCCCTCACATGTACTTTGACGGTAACACGTTTCCCTATGCTCCCGTGTACCGTAAAACTCACCCGTTTGCTAACTCTAACCAAGCCCTAACCCTAACCATAACAACAACCCTACCCATTTCCCTAACTTGTACCCTAATCCTTACCCGTACACTAACACTAATCCATGCCCTAACACGTACCCTGACCCTAACACTTTTCTATACCCACTCCTGTACCCTAAATCTTACCATTCGCTAACCCTAACCCTATGTCTAAACCTAACCCTAACCCCAACCCTACACCTAACCCTAACACGTACCCTAATCCGAATCCGTACACTAACACTAACCTGTGCCCTACCATGAACCCTGACCCTAACTCGTTTCCATAAGCTCACCTGTACCCTAAATGTTACCTATTTGCTAACCCTAACCCCAACCCTACAGCTAAACATAACCCCAATCCTACAACTTTCCCTAACCCATACCCTAATCCCAACCCATACACTAACATTATCCCATGCCCTAACACGTACCCTGACCCTAACACTTTTCCGTATCCTCTCCAGTACCCTAAAACTTACCGTTCGCTAAACCTAGCCCTTTCCCTAAACATAACGCTAACACCAACCTTACACCATACCCTAACCCATACACTAATCTTACCCCGTACACCAAAATTAAGCAATGCCCTCACATGTACTTGGACACTAACAGGTTTCCGTACCCTCCTGTGTACCATAAACCTTACCTGTTCGCTAACACTAACCCTAGGTCTAAGCCTAACACTATCCACAACCCTACACAGAATCCTAACCCGTATCCTAATCCTAATCCGTACAATAACACTAACGTGTGCCCTAACACCAAGCCTGACCCTAACTCGTTTCCATATGCTTACCTGTACCCTGAATATTACCTATTCGCTAACCCTAACCCTAACCCTAAACCAAACCCTAACCCCAATCCCACACTTTACCCTAATCCGTACTGTAATCCTAATCCGTGCCCTGACACATACATGGACCATAACACTTTTCTGTAACCTCACCTGTACCCTAAACCTTACATTTCGCCAAGCCTAACGCTAGCCCTAAAGCAAAATCTTACTCCAATCCTACCCCTTACCCTAACACGTACACTAATCTTAACCCATACACTAACAGTGACCCATTGCCACAAATGTATTTGGACCCTAAAACATTTCCGTACCCTCCCCTGTAACCTAAACCTTACCCGGTTGCTAACCATAACCCTAGATCTAAATCTAACCCTAACGCCAACCCTACATCTTACCCTAACCCATACCCTAATCCTAAAACGTACACTAACACTAACCAGTGCCGTGAAACGTACCCTGACCGTAACACTTTTCCATACCCTCACCTGCACGCTAAACCTAATCATTAGGTAACCCTAACTGTAGACCTAAACCTAACCCGAACACCAACCCTACACCCTATTCTAACCCTTACACTATATTTAACCCCTACACTAACACTAACCCATGCCCTCACACGTACTTTGACACTAAAATGTCTCCATACACTCACATGTACCATAAGCTTTAACCGTTCACTAAACCTATCCCTAACCCTAACGCCAACCCTAACCATTACCCTAACCCATACCCTAATCCTAACCATACATTAACACTAACACGTTTCCTAACACATAACCTGACCCAAACACTTTTCCGTACACTCAACTGTACCCTAAAACTTACCCGTTCACTAACCCTAAGCCTAGCCCTAAACCTAACACTAACCCCAACCCCACACCTTACCCTAAACTGTACGCTAATCCTGACACGTACACTAACACTAGGAGGTGACCTAACACATACCCTGACTCTAAATGTTTTCCGTACCCTCACCTGTACCCTAAACCTTACTGCTTCACTAACCGTAAACCTAGCCCTAAACATAACGCTAACACCAACCCTACACCATACCCTAACCCGTACACTAATCTTGACCCGTACACCAAAATTATGGAATGCCATCACCTGTACTTTGACAATAACACGTTTCTCTACACTCATGTACCATAAAAGTTACCTCTTTGCTAACTCTAACCCTAGCCCTAAACTTAACCCTAATGCCAACCCTACACATTACCCTAACCCGTACCCTAATCCTAACACATACACTAACACTACACGTGCCCTAACAGGTACCCTGACCGTAACAGTTTTCCGTACACTCACCTGTACCCTAAACCATACCGTTTGCTATCCTTAAGCTTAGACCTAAACGTAAACCTAACCCCATCCCTAAACCTTACCCTAACTCGTACCCAAATCTAACCAGTACACTAACACTAATCCGTGCCTTAACACTTACACTGACCCAAACACTTTTCCATACCCACACCTGAATCCTAAACCTTACCATTCACTAACCCTAACCCTAGGTCTAAACCTAACCCTAAACACAACCCCAACCCTACACCTAACCCTAACATGTGCCCTAATCCTAATCCTTAAACTAACACTAACCTGTGCCCTAACACGAACCCTGACACTAACACGTTTCCATACGTTCACCTGTACTCTAATGTTACCTATTCGCTAACCCTAACCCTAGCCCTAAACCTAAACCTAACCCCAACCCTACACCTTACCCTAACCCATGCCCTAATCATAACCCATACACTAACTCTAACTCGTGCCCTAACACCTACCCTAACCCTACACCTACACCTACCCCTAACACTAACGCTAACACTAACCCTAAACTTTACCATTTGTTAACCATAACCCTAGCCCCAAACCTAAACCTAACTACAACCCTACTCCTTACCCTAACATGTACACTAATCTTAACACGTACACTTACACTAACTCAATACCACACATACTTTGACAATAAGACATTTCCGTATACTCAGCTGTAACCTAAACCTTACCCGTTCACTAAACTTAACCTTACCCCTAACACTAACCATAACGCCAACCCTACAAATTACCCTAACCCGTACCCTAATCCTAACCTGTAAACCCACACTAACCCCTGCCCTAACACGTACCCTGACCCTAACACTTTTCCGTAACCTCACCTGTACCCTACACCTTACCGTTCGCTAACCCTAACCCTAGCCCTAAACCTAGACCAAACCCCAACCGTACACCTTACCCTAACCCGTATGCTAATCCTAAGCCATACACTAAAACTGACACATGTCCTAACACATACACTAACCGTAACACTTTTCTGTACCATCACCTGTACCATAAACCTGACATTTCGCTAACTCTAACCCTGGCCATAAAGCTAACCCTAAACCCAACCCTAAACCTTACCCAAACCGTACCCTAATCCTAACCAGTATACTAATACTAAGCCATCTCCTGACACGTACCCTGACCCCAACACTTTTCCGTACCCTCACCTGTACCCTAAACCTTACCCATTCGCTAACCCTAACCCTAGCTCTAGCCCTAGCCCTAAATCTAACCCCAACCCAACCCGAACCCTAATCACAACCCATACACTAACATTAACCCATGCCCTAACACGTACCCTGACCCTAACACTTTTCCGTATCCTCTCTTGTACCCTATATCTTACCGTTCGCTAACCCTAACCCTAGCCCTAAACCTAACTCTCACACCATCCTCACAGGATACCATAACCCGTACACTAAACTTAACCTGTACAAAAAAACTAACACATGCCCTCACATGTACTTTGACGGTAACACGTTTCCCTATGCTCCCGTGTACCGTAAAACTCACCCGTTTGTTAACTCTAACCCTAGCCCTAACCCTAACCATAACAACAACCCTACCCATTTCCCTAACTTGTACCCTAATCCTTACCAGTACACTAACACTAATCCATGCCCTAACACGTACCCTGACCCTAACACTTTTCTATACCCACTCCTGTACCCTAATTCTTACCATTCGCTAACCCTAACCCTATGTCTAAACCTAACCCTAACCCCAACCCTACACCTAACCCTAACACGTACCCTAATCCGAATCCGTACACTAACACTAACCTGTGCCCTAACATGAACCCTGACCCTAACTCGTTTCCATAAGCTCACCTGTACCCTAAATGTTACCTATTTGCTAACCCTAACCCCAACCCTACAGCTAAACATAACCCCAACCCTACAACTTTCCCTAACCCATACCCTAATCCGAACCCGTACACTAACACTAACCCGTGCCCTAACACGTACCCTGACACTAACACTTTTCCGTATCCTCTCCAGTACCCTAAAACTTACCGTTCGCTAAACCTAGCCCTTTCCCTAAACATAACGCTAACACCAACCTTACACCATACCCTAACCCATACACTAATCTTACCCCGTACACCAAAATTAAGCAATGCCCTCACATGTACTTGGACACTAACAGGTTTCCGTACCCTCCTGTGTACCATAAACCTTACCTGTTCGCCAACACTAACCCTAGGTCTAAGCCTAACACTATCCACAACCCTACACAGAATCCTAACCCGTATCCTAATCCTAATCCATACAATAACACTAACGTGTGCCCTAACACCAAGCCTGACCCTAACTCGTTTCCATATGCTTACCTGTACCCTGAATATTACCTATTCGCTAACCCTAACCCTAACCCTAAACCAAACCCTAACCCCAATCCCACACCTTACCCTAATCCGTACTGTAATCCTAACCCGTACCCTAATACTAATCCGTGCCCTGACACATACATGGACCATAACACTTTTCTGTAACCTCACCTGTACCCTAAACCTTACATTTCGCCAAGCCTAACGCTAGCCCTAAAGCAAAATCTTACTCCAACCCTACCCCTTACCCTAACACGTACACTAATCTTAACCCGTACACTAACACTGACCCATTGCCGCAAATGTATTTGGACCCTAAAACATTTCCGTACCCTCCCCTGTAACCTAAACCTTACCCGGTTGCTAACCATAACCCGAGATCTAAATCTAACCCTAACGCCAACCCTACATCTTACCCTAACCCATACCCTAATCCTAAACCGTACACTAACACTAACCAGTGCCGTGAAACGTACCCTGACCGTAACACTTTTCCATACCCTCACCTGAACGCTAAACCTAATCATTAGGTAACCCTAACTGTAGACCTAAACCTAACCCGAACACCAACCCTACACCCTATTCTAACCCTTACACTATATTTAACCCCTACACTAACACTAACCCATGCCCTCACACGTACTTTGACACTAAAATGTCTCCATACACTCACATGTACCATAAGCTTTAACCGTTCACTAAACCTATCCCTAACCCTAACGCCAACCCTAACCATTACCCTAACCCATACCCTAATCCTAACCATACATTAACACTAACACGTTTCCTAACACATAACCTGACCCAAACACTTTTCTGTACACTCAACTGTACCCTAAAACTTACCCGTTCACTAACCCTAAGCCTAGCCCTAAACCTAACACTAACCCCAACACCACACCTTACCCTAAACTGTACGCTAATCCTGACACGTACACTAACACTAGGAGGTGACCTAACACATACCCTGACTCTAAATGTTTTCCGTACCCTCACCTGTACCCTAAACCTTACTGCTTCACTAACCGTAAACCTAGCCCTAAACATAACGCTAACACCAACCCTACACCATACCCTAACCCTTACACTAATCTTGACCCGTACACGAAAATTATGGAATGCCATCACCTGTACTTTGACAATAACACGTTTCTCTACACTCATGTACCATAAAAGTTACCTCTTCGCTAACTCTAACCCTAGCCCTAAACTTAACCCTAACGCCAACCCTACACATTACCCTAACCCGTACCCTAATCCTAACCCATACACTAACACTACACATGCCCTAACAGGTACCCTGACCGTAACAGTTTTCCGTACACTCACCTGTACCCTAAACCATACCGTTTGCTTTCCTTAAGCTTAGACCTAAACGTAAACCTAACCCCATCCCTAAACCTTACCCTAACTCGTACCCAAATCTAACCAGTACACTAACACTAATCCGTGCCTTAACACTTACACTGACCCTAACACTTTTCCATACCCACACCTGAACCCTAAACCTTACCATTCACTAACCCTAACCCTAAGTCTAAACCTAACCCTAAACACAACCCCAACCCTACACCTAACCCTAACATGTGCCCTAATCCTAATCCTTAAACTAACACTAACCTGTGCCCTAACACGAACCCTGACACTAACACGTTTCCATACGTTCACCTGTACTCTAATGTTACCTATTCGCTAACCCTACCACTAGCCCTAAACCTAAACCTAACCCCAACCCTAAACCTTACCCTAACCCATAAGCTAATCATAACCCATACACTAACACTAACTCGTGCCCTAACACCTACCCTAACCCTACACCTACACCTACCCCTAACACTAACGCTAACACTAACCCTAAACTTTACCATTTGTTAACCATAACCCTAGCCCCAAACCTAAACCTAACTACAACCCTACTCCTTACCCTAACGTGTACACTAATCTTAACACGTACACTAACACTAACTCAATACCACACACGTACTTTGACAATAAGACATTTCCGTATGCTCAGCTGTAACCTAAACCTTACCCGTTCACTAAACTTAACCTTACCCCTAACACTAACCATAACGCCAACCCTACCAATTACCCTAACCCGTACCCTAATCCTAACCTGTAAACCCACACTAACCCCTGCCCTAACACGTACCCTGACCCTAACACTGTTCCGTAACCTCACCTGTACCCTACACCTTACCGTTAGCTAACCCTAACCCTAGCCCTAAACCTAGACCAAACCCCAACCGTACACCTTACCCTAACCCGTATGCTAATCCTAAGCCATACACTAACACTGACACGTGTCCTAACACATACACTAACCGTAACACTTTTCTGTACCATCACCTGTACCATAAACCTGACATTTCGCTAACTCTAACCCTGGCCATAAAGCTAACCCTAAACCCAACCCTAAACCTTACCCAAACCGTACCCTAATCCTAACCAGTATACTAATACTAAGCCATCTCCTGACACGTACCCTGACCCCAACACTTTTCCGTACCCTCACCTGTACCCTAAACCTTACCCATTCGCTAACCCTAACCCTAGCTCTAGCCCTAGCCCTAAATCTAACCCCAACCCAACCCGAACCCTAATCACAACCCATACACTAACATTAACCCATGCCCTAACACGTACCCTGACCCTAACACTTTTCCGTATCCTCTCTTGTACCCTATATCTTACCGTTCGCTAACCCTAACCCTAGCCCTAAACCTAACTCTCACACCATCCTCACAGGATACCATAACCCGTACACTAAACTTAACCTGTACAAAAAAACTAACACATGCCCTCACATGTACTTTGACGGTAACACGTTTCCCTATGCTCCCGTGTACCGTAAAACTCACCCGTTTGTTAACTCTAACCCTAGCCCTAACCCTAACCATAACAACAACCCTACCCATTTCCCTAACTTGTACCCTAATCCTTACCCGTACACTAACACTAATCCATGCCCTAACACGTACCCTGACCCTAACACTTTTCTATACCCACTCCTGTACCCTAATTCTTACCATTCGCTAACCCTAACCCTATGTCTAAACCTAACCCTAACCCCAACCCTACACCTAACCCTAACACGTACCCTAATCCGAATCCGTACACTAACACTAACCTGTGCCCTAACATGAACCCTGACCCTAACTCGTTTCCATAAGCTCACCTGTACCCTAAATGTTACCTATTTGCTAACCCTAACCCCAACCCTACAGCTAAACATAACCCCAACCCTACAACTTTCCCTAACCCATACCCTAATCCGAACCCGTACACTAACACTAACCCGTGCCCTAACACGTACCCTGACACTAACACTTTTCCGTATCCTCTCCAGTACCCTAAAACTTACCGTTCGCTAAACCTAGCCCTTTCCCTAAACATAACGCTAACACCAACCTTACACCATACCCTAACCCATACACTAATCTTACCCCGTACACCAAAATTAAGCAATGCCCTCACATGTACTTGGACACTAACAGGTTTCCGTACCCTCCTGTGTACCATAAACCTTACCTGTTCGCCAACACTAACCCTAGGTCTAAGCCTAACACTATCCACAACCCTACACAGAATCCTAACCCGTATCCTAATCCTAATCCATACAATAACACTAACGTGTGCCCTAACACCAAGCCTGACCCTAACTCGTTTCCATATGCTTACCTGTACCCTGAATATTACCTATTCGCTAACCCTAACCCTAACCCTAAACCAAACCCTAACCCCAATCCCACACCTTACCCTAATCCGTACTGTAATCCTAACCCGTACCCTAATACTAATCCGTGCCCTGACACATACATGGACCATAACACTTTTCTGTAACCTCACCTGTACCCTAAACCTTACATTTCGCCAAGCCTAACGCTAGCCCTAAAGCAAAATCTTACTCCAACCCTACCCCTTACCCTAACACGTACACTAATCTTAACCCGTACACTAACACTGACCCATTGCCGCAAATGTATTTGGACCCTAAAACATTTCCGTACCCTCCCCTGTAACCTAAACCTTACCCGGTTGCTAACCATAACCCGAGATCTAAATCTAACCCTAACGCCAACCCTACATCTTACCCTAACCCATACCCTAATCCTAAACCGTACACTAACACTAACCAGTGCCGTGAAACGTACCCTGACCGTAACACTTTTCCATACCCTCACCTGAACGCTAAACCTAATCATTAGGTAACCCTAACTGTAGACCTAAACCTAACCCGAACACCAACCCTACACCCTATTCTAACCCTTACACTATATTTAACCCCTACACTAACACTAACCCATGCCCTCACACGTACTTTGACACTAAAATGTCTCCATACACTCACATGTACCATAAGCTTTAACCGTTCACTAAACCTATCCCTAACCCTAACGCCAACCCTAACCATTACCCTAACCCATACCCTAATCCTAACCATACATTAACACTAACACGTTTCCTAACACATAACCTGACCCAAACACTTTTCTGTACACTCAACTGTACCCTAAAACTTACCCGTTCACTAACCCTAAGCCTAGCCCTAAACCTAACACTAACCCCAACACCACACCTTACCCTAAACTGTACGCTAATCCTGACACGTACACTAACACTAGGAGGTGACCTAACACATACCCTGACTCTAAATGTTTTCCGTACCCTCACCTGTACCCTAAACCTTACTGCTTCACTAACCGTAAACCTAGCCCTAAACATAACGCTAACACCAACCCTACACCATACCCTAACCCTTACACTAATCTTGACCCGTACACGAAAATTATGGAATGCCATCACCTGTACTTTGACAATAACACGTTTCTCTACACTCATGTACCATAAAAGTTACCTCTTCGCTAACTCTAACCCTAGCCCTAAACTTAACCCTAACGCCAACCCTACACATTACCCTAACCCGTACCCTAATCCTAACCCATACACTAACACTACACATGCCCTAACAGGTACCCTGACCGTAACAGTTTTCCGTACACTCACCTGTACCCTAAACCATACCGTTTGCTTTCCTTAAGCTTAGACCTAAACGTAAACCTAACCCCATCCCTAAACCTTACCCTAACTCGTACCCAAATCTAACCAGTACACTAACACTAATCCGTGCCTTAACACTTACACTGACCCTAACACTTTTCCATACCCACACCTGAACCCTAAACCTTACCATTCACTAACCCTAACCCTAAGTCTAAACCTAACCCTAAACACAACCCCAACCCTACACCTAACCCTAACATGTGCCCTAATCCTAATCCTTAAACTAACACTAACCTGTGCCCTAACACGAACCCTGACACTAACACGTTTCCATACGTTCACCTGTACTCTAATGTTACCTATTCGCTAACCCTACCACTAGCCCTAAACCTAAACCTAACCCCAACCCTAAACCTTACCCTAACCCATAAGCTAATCATAACCCATACACTAACACTAACTCGTGCCCTAACACCTACCCTAACCCTACACCTACACCTACCCCTAACACTAACGCTAACACTAACCCTAAACTTTACCATTTGTTAACCATAACCCTAGCCCCAAACCTAAACCTAACTACAACCCTACTCCTTACCCTAACGTGTACACTAATCTTAACACGTACACTAACACTAACTCAATACCACACACGTACTTTGACAATAAGACATTTCCGTATGCTCAGCTGTAACCTAAACCTTACCCGTTCACTAAACTTAACCTTACCCCTAACACTAACCATAACGCCAACCCTACCAATTACCCTAACCCGTACCCTAATCCTAACCTGTAAACCCACACTAACCCCTGCCCTAACACGTACCCTGACCCTAACACTGTTCCGTAACCTCACCTGTACCCTACACCTTACCGTTAGCTAACCCTAACCCTAGCCCTAAACCTAGACCAAACCCCAACCGTACACCTTACCCTAACCCGTATGCTAATCCTAAGCCATACACTAACACTGACACGTGTCCTAACACATACACTAACCGTAACACTTTTCTGTACCATCACCTCTACCATAAACCTGACATTTCGCTAACTCTAACCCTGGCCATAAAGCTAACCCTAAACCCAACCCTAAACCTTACCCAAACCGTACCCTAATCCTAACCAGTATACTAATACTAAGCCATGTCCTGACACGTACCCTGACCCCAACACTTTTCCGTACCCTCACCTGTACCCTAAACCTTACCCATTCGCTAACCCTAACCCTAGCTCTAGCCCTAGCCCTAAATCTAACCCCAACCCAACCCGAACCCTAATCACAACCCATACACTAACATTAACCCATGCCCTAACACGTACCCTGACCCTAACACTTTTCCGTATCCTCTCCTGTACCCTAAATCTTACCGTTCGCTAACCCTAACCCTAGCCCTAAACATAACTCTCACACCAACCTCACAGGATACCATAACCCGTACACTAAACTTAACCTGTACAAAAAAACTAACACATGCCCTCACATGTACTTTGACGGTAACACGTTTCCCTATGCTCCCGTGTACCGTAAAACTCACCCGTTTGCTAACTCTAACCCTAGCCCTAACCCTAACCATAACAACAACCCTACCCATTTCCCTAACTTGTACCCTAATCCTTACCCGTACACTAACACTAATCCATGCCCTAACACGTACCCTGACCCTAACACTTTTCTATACCCACTCCTGTACCCTAAATCTTACCATTCGCTAACCCTAACCCTAGGTCTAAACCTAACCCTAACCCCAACCCTACACCTAACCCTAACACGTACCCTAATCCGAATCCGTACACTAACACTAACCTGTGCCCTAACATGAACCCTGACCCTAACTCGTTTCCATAAGCTCACCTGTACCCTAAATGTTACCTATTTGCTAACCCTAACCCCAACCCTACAGCTAAACATAACCCCAACCCTACAACTTTCCCTAACCCATACCCTAATCCGAACCCGTACACTAACACTAACCCATGCCCTAACACGTACCCTGACCCTAACACTTTTCCGTATCCTCTCCAGTACCCTAAAACTTACCGTTCGCTAAACCTAGCCCTTTCCCTAAACATAACGCTAACACCAACCTTACACCATACCCTAACCCATACACTAATCTTACCCCGTACACCAAAATTAAGCAATGCCCTCACATGTACATGGACACTAACAGGTTTCCGTACCCTCCTGTGTACCATAAACCTTACCTGTTCTCTAACACTAACCCTAGGTCTAAGCCTAACACTATCCACAACCCTACACAGAATCCTAACCCGTATCCTAATCCTAATCCGTACAATAACACTAACGTGTGCCCTAACACCAAGCCTGACCCTAACTCGTTTCCATATGCTTACCTGTACCCTGAATATTACCTATTCGCTAACCCTAACCCTAACCCTAAACCAAACCCTAACCCCAATCCCACACCTTACCCTAATCCGTACTGTAATCCTAACCCGTACCCTAATACTAATGCGTGCCCTGACACATACATGGACCATAACACTTTTCTGTAACCTCACCTGTACCCTAAACCTTACATTTCGCCAACCCTAACGCTAGCCCTAAAGCAAAATCTTACTCCAACCCTACCCCTTACCCTAACACGTACACTAATCTTAACCCGTACACTAACAGTGACCCATTGCCGCAAATGTATTTTGACCCTAAAACATTTCCGTATCCTCCCCTGTAACCTAAAACTTACCCGGTCGCTAACCCTAACCCTAGATCTAAATCTAACCCTAACGCCAACCCTACATCTTACCCTAACCCATACCCTAATCCTAAAACGTACACTAACACTAACCAGTGCCGTGAAACGTACCCTGACCGTAACACTTTTCCATACCCTCACCTGCACGCTAAACCTAATCATTAGGTAACCCTAACTGTAGACCTAAACCTAACCCTAACACCCACCCTACACCCTATTCTAACCCTTACCCTATATTTAACCCCTACACTAACACTAACCCATGCCCTCACACGTACTTTGACACTAAAATGTCTCCATACACTCACATGTACCATAAGCTTTAACTGTTCACTAAACCTATCCCTAACCCTAACGCCAACCCTAACCATTACCCTAACCCATACCCTAATCCTAACCATACATTAACACTAACACGTTTCCTAACACATAACCTGACCCAAACACTTTTCCGTACACTCAACTGTACCCTAAAACTTACCCGTTCACTAACCCTAAGCCTAGCCCTAAACCTAACACTAACCCCAACACCACACCTTACCCTAAACTGTACGCTAATCCTGACACGTACACTAACACTAGGAGGTGACCTAACACATACCCTGACTCTAAATGTTTTCCGTACCCTCACCTGTACCCTAAACCTTACTGCTTCACTAACCGTAAACCTAGCCCTAAACATAACGCTAACACCAACCCTACACCATACCCTAACCCGTACACTAATCTTGACCCGTACACCAAAATTATGGAATGCCATCACCTGTACTTTGACAATAACACGTTTCTCTACACTCATGTACCATAAAAGTTAACTCTTCGCTAACTCTAACCCTAGCCCTAAACTTAACCCTAATGCCAACCCTACACATTACCCTAACCCGTACCCTAATCCTAACCCATACACTAACACTACACGTGCCCTAACAGGTACCCTGACCGTAACAGTTTTCCGTACACTCACCTGTACCCTAAACCATACCGTTTGCTATCCTTAAGCTTAGACCTAAACGTAAACCTAACCCCATCCCTAAACCTTACCCTAACTCGTACCCAAATCTAACCAGTACACTAACACTAATCCGTGCCTTAACACTTACACTGACCCTAACACTTTTCCATACCCACACCTGAACCCTAAACCTTACCATTCACTAACCCTAACCCTAGGTCTAAACCGAACCCTAAACACAACCCCAACCCTACACCTAACCCTAACATGTGCCCTAATCCTAATCCTTAAATTAACACTAACCTGTGCCCTAACACGAACCCTGACACTAACACGTTTCCATACGTTCACCTGTACTCTAATGTTACCTATTCGCTAACCCTACCACTAGCCCTAAACCTAAACCTAACCCCAACCCTACACCTTACCCTAACCCATGCCCTAATCATAACCCATACACTAACACTAACTCGTGCCCTAACACCTACCCTAACCCTACACCTACACCTACCCCTAACACTAACGCTAACACTAACCGTAAACTTTACCATTTGTTAACCATAACCCTAGCCCCAAACCTAAACCTAACTACAACCCTACTCCTTACCCTAACATGTACACTAATCTTAACACGTACACTTACACTAACTCAATACCACACACGTACTTTGACAATAAGACATTTCCGTATGCTCAGCTGTAACCTAAACCTTACCCGTTCACTAAACTTAACCTTACCCCTAACACTAACCATAACGCCAACCCTACCAATTACCCTAACCCGTACCCTAATCCTAACCTGTAAACCCACACTAACCCCTGCCCTAACACGTAACCTGACCCTAACACTTTTCCGTAACCTCACCTGTACCCTACACCTTACCGTTCGCTAACCCTAACCATAGCCCTAAACCTAGACCAAACCCCAACCGTACACCTTACCCTAACCCGTATGCTAATCCTAAGCCATACACTAAAACTGACACGTGTCCTAACACATACACTAACCGTAACAATTTTCTGTACCATCACCTGTACCATAAACCTGACATTTCGCTAACTCTAACCCTAGCCATAAAGCTAACCCTAAACCCAACCCTAAACCTTACCCAAATCGTACCCTAATCCTAACAAGTATACTAATACTAAGCATTGTCCTGACACTTACCCTGACCCTAACACTTTTCCGTACCCTCACCTGTACCCTAAACCTTACCCATTCGCTAACCCTAACCCTAGCTCTAGCCCTAGCCCTAAATCTAACCCCAACCCAACCCGAACCCTAATCACAACCCATACACTAACATTAACCCATGCCCTAACACGTACCCTGACCCTAACACTTTTCCGTATCCTCTCCTGTACCCTAAATCTTACCGTTCGCTAACCCTAACCCTAGCCCTAAACATAACTCTCACACCAACCTCACAGGATACCATAACCCGTACACTAAACTTAACCTGTACAAAAAAACTAACACATGCCCTCACATGTACTTTGACGGTAACACGTTTCCCTATGCTCCCGTGTACCGTAAAACTCACCCGTTTGCTAACTCTAACCCTAGCCCTAACCCTAACCATAACAACAACCCTACCCATTTCCCTAACTTGTACCCTAATCCTTACCCGTACACTAACACTAATCCATGCCCTAACACGTACCCTGACCCTAACACTTTTCTATACCCACTCCTGTACCCTAAATCTTACCATTCGCTAACCCTAACCCTAGGTCTAAACCTAACCCTAACCCCAACCCTACACCTAACCCTAACACGTACCCTAATCCGAATCCGTACACTAACACTAACCTGTGCCCTAACATGAACCCTGACCCTAACTCGTTTCCATAAGCTCACCTGTACCCTAAATGTTACCTATTTGCTAACCCTAACCCCAACCCTACAGCTAAACATAACCCCAACCCTACAACTTTCCCTAACCCATACCCTAATCCGAACCCGTACACTAACACTAACCCATGCCCTAACACGTACCCTGACCCTAACACTTTTCCGTATCCTCTCCAGTACCCTAAAACTTACCGTTCGCTAAACCTAGCCCTTTCCCTAAACATAACGCTAACACCAACCTTACACCATACCCTAACCCATACACTAATCTTACCCCGTACACCAAAATTAAGCAATGCCCTCACATGTACATGGACACTAACAGGTTTCCGTACCCTCCTGTGTACCATAAACCTTACCTGTTCTCTAACACTAACCCTAGGTCTAAGCCTAACACTATCCACAACCCTACACAGAATCCTAACCCGTATCCTAATCCTAATCCGTACAATAACACTAACGTGTGCCCTAACACCAAGCCTGACCCTAACTCGTTTCCATATGCTTACCTGTACCCTGAATATTACCTATTCGCTAACCCTAACCCTAACCCTAAACCAAACCCTAACCCCAATCCCACACCTTACCCTAATCCGTACTGTAATCCTAACCCGTACCCTAATACTAATGCGTACCCTGACACATACATGGACCATAACACTTTTCTGTAACCTCACCTGTACCCTAAACCTTACATTTCGCCAACCCTAACGCTAGCCCTAAAGCAAAATCTTACTCCAACCCTACCCCTTACCCTAACACGTACACTAATCTTAACCCGTACACTAACAGTGACCCATTGCCGCAAATGTATTTTGACCCTAAAACATTTCCGTATCCTCCCCTGTAACCTAAAACTTACCCGGTCGCTAACCCTAACCCTAGATCTAAATCTAACCCTAACGCCAACCCTACATCTTACCCTAACCCATACCCTAATCCTAAAACGTACACTAACACTAACCAGTGCCGTGAAACGTACCCTGACCGTAACACTTTTCCATACCCTCACCTGCACGCTAAACCTAATCATTAGGTAACCCTAACTGTAGACCTAAACCTAACCCTAACACCCACCCTACACCCTATTCTAACCCTTACCCTATATTTAACCCCTACACTAACACTAACCCATGCCCTCACACGTACTTTGACACTAAAATGTCTCCATACACTCACATGTACCATAAGCTTTAACTGTTCACTAAACCTATCCCTAACCCTAACGCCAACCCTAACCATTACCCTAACCCATACCCTAATCCTAACCATACATTAACACTAACACGTTTCCTAACACATAACCTGACCCAAACACTTTTCCGTACACTCAACTGTACCCTAAAACTTACCCGTTCACTAACCCTAAGCCTAGCCCTAAACCTAACACTAACCCCAACACCACACCTTACCCTAAACTGTACGCTAATCCTGACACGTACACTAACACTAGGAGGTGACCTAACACATACCCTGACTCTAAATGTTTTCCGTACCCTCACCTGTACCCTAAACCTTACTGCTTCACTAACCGTAAACCTAGCCCTAAACATAACGCTAACACCAACCCTACACCATACCCTAACCCGTACACTAATCTTGACCCGTACACCAAAATTATGGAATGCCATCACCTGTACTTTGACAATAACACGTTTCTCTACACTCATGTACCATAAAAGTTAACTCTTCGCTAACTCTAACCCTAGCCCTAAACTTAACCCTAATGCCAACCCTACACATTACCCTAACCCGTACCCTAATCCTAACCCATACACTAACACTACACGTGCCCTAACAGGTACCCTGACCGTAACAGTTTTCCGTACACTCACCTGTACCCTAAACCATACCGTTTGCTATCCTTAAGCTTAGACCTAAACGTAAACCTAACCCCATCCCTAAACCTTACCCTAACTCGTACCCAAATCTAACCAGTACACTAACACTAATCCGTGCCTTAACACTTACACTGACCCTAACACTTTTCCATACCCACACCTGAACCCTAAACCTTACCATTCACTAACCCTAACCCTAGGTCTAAACCGAACCCTAAACACAACCCCAACCCTACACCTAACCCTAACATGTGCCCTAATCCTAATCCTTAAATTAACACTAACCTGTGCCCTAACACGAACCCTGACACTAACACGTTTCCATACGTTCACCTGTACTCTAATGTTACCTATTCGCTAACACTACCACTAGCCCTAAACCTAAACCTAACCCCAACCCTACACCTTACCCTAACCCATGCCCTAATCATAACCCATACACTAACACTAACTCGTGCCCTAACACCTACCCTAACCCTACACCTACACCTACCCCTAACACTAACGCTAACACTAACCCTAAACTTTACCATTTGTTAACCATAACCCTAGCCCCAAACCTAAACCTAACTACAACCCTACTCCTTACCCTAACATGTACACTAATCTTAACACGTACACTTACACTAACTCAATACCACACACGTACTTTGACAATAAGACATTTCCGTATGCTCAGCTGTAACCTAAACCTTACCCGTTCACTAAACTTAACCTTACCCCTAACACTAACCATAACGCCAACCCTACCAATTACCCTAACCCGTACCCTAATCCTAACCTGTAAACCCACACTAACCCCTGCCCTAACACGTAACCTGACCCTAACACTTTTCCGTAACCTCACCTGTACCCTACACCTTACCGTTCGCTAACCCTAACCATAGCCCTAAACCTAGACCAAACCCCAACCGTACACCTTACCCTAACCCGTATGCTAATCCTAAGCCATACACTAAAACTGACACGTGTCCTAACACATACACTAACCGTAACAATTTTCTGTACCATAACCTGTACCATAAACCTGACATTTCGCTAACTCTAACCCTAGCCATAAAGCTAACCCTAAACCCAACCCTAAACCTTACCCAAATCGTACCCTAATCCTAACAAGTATACTAATACTAAGCATTGTCCTGACACTTACCCTGACCCTAACACTTTTCCGTACCCTCACCTGTACCCTAAACCTTACCCATTCGCTAACCCTAACCCTAGCTCTAGCCCTAGCCCTAAATCTAACCCCAACCCAACCCGAACCCTAATCACAACCCATACACTAACATTAACCCATGCCCTAACACGTACCCTGACCCTAACACTTTTCCGTATCCTCTCCTGTACCCTAAATCTTACCGTTCGCTAACCCTAACCCTAGCCCTAAACATAACTCTCACACCAACCTCAGAGGATACCATAACCCGTACACTAAACTTAACCTGTACAAAAAACCTAACACATGCCATCACATGTACTTTGACAGTAACACGTTTCCCTATGCTCCCGTGTACCGTAAAACTCACCCGTTTGCTAACTCTAACCCTAGCCCTAACCTTAACCATAACAACAACCCTACCCATTTCCCTAACTTGTACCCTAATCCTTACCCGTACACTAACACTAATCCATGCCCTAACACGTACCCTGACCCTAACACTTTTCTATACCCACTCCTGTACCCTAAATCTTACCATTCGCTAACCCTAACCCTATGTCTAAACCTAACCCTAACACCAACCCTACACCTAACCCTAACACGTACCCTAATCCGAATCCGTACACTAACACTAACCTGTGCCCTAACAGGAACCCTGACCCTAACTCGTTTCCATAAGTTCACCTGTACCCTAAATGTTACCTATTTGCTAACCCTAACCCCAACCCTACAGCTAAACATAACCCCAACCCTACAACTTTCCCTAACCCATACCCTAATCCGAACCCGTACACTAACACTAACCCGTGCCCTAACACGTACCCTGACCCTAACACTTTTCCCTATCCTCTCCAGTACCCTAAAACTTACCGTTCGCTAAACCTAGCCCTTTCCCTAAACATAACGCTAACACCAACCTTACACCGTACCCTAACCCATACACTAATCTTACCCCGTACACCAAAATTAAGCAATGCCCTCACATGTACATGGACACTAACAGGTTTCCGTACCCTCCTGTGTACCATAAACCTTACCTGTTCGCTAACACTAACCCTAGGTCTAAGCCTAACACTATCCACAACCCTACACAGAATCCTAACCCGTATCCTAATCCTAATCCGTACAATAACACTAACGTGTGCCCTAACACCAAGCCTGACCCTAACTCGTTTCCATATGCTTACCTGTACCCTGAATATTACCTATTCGCTAACCCTAACCCTAACCCTAAACCAAACCCTAACCCCAATCCCACACCTTACCCTAATCCGTACTGTAATCCTAACCCGTACCCTAATACTAATCCGTGCCCTGACACATACATGGACCATAACACTTTTCTGTAACCTCACCTGTACCCTAAACCTTACATTTCGCCAACCCTAACGCTAGCCCTAAAGCAAAATCTTACTCCAACCCTACCCCTTACCCTAACACGTACACTAATCTTAACCCGTACACTAACAGTGACCCATTGCCGCAAATGTATTTTGACCCTAAAACATTTCCGTATCCTCCCCTGTAACCTAAACCTTACCCGGTCGCTAACCCTAACCCTAGCTCTAAATCTAACACTAACGCCAACCCTACATCTTACCCTAACCCATACCCTAATCCTAAACCGTACACTAACACTAACCAGTGCCGTGAAACGTACCCTGACCGTAACACTTTTCCATACCCTCACCTGCACGCTAAACCTAATCATTAGGTAACCCTAACTGTAGACCTAAACCTAACCCTAACACCAACCCTACACCCTATTCTAAACCTTACCCTATATTTAACCCCTACACTAACACTAACCCATGCCCTCACACGTACTTTGACACTAAAAAGTCTCCATACACTCACATGTACCATAAGCTTTAACCGTTCACTAAACCTATCCCTAACCCTAACGCCAACCCTAACCATTACCCTAACCCATACCCTTATCCTAACCATACATTAACACTAACACGTTTCCTAACACATAACCTGACCCAAACACTTTTCCGTACACTCAACTGTACCCTAAAACTTACCCGTTCACTAACCCTAAGCCTAGCCCTAAACCTAACACTAACCCCAACACCACACCTTACCCTAAACTGTACGCTAATCCTGACACGTACACTAACACTAGGAGGTGACCTAACACATACCCTGACTCTAAATGTTTTCCGTACCCTCACCTGTACCCTAAACCTTACTGCTTCACTAACCGTAAACCTAGCCCTAAACATAACGCTAACACCAACCCTACACCATACCCTAACCCGTACACTAATCTTGACCCGTACACCAAAATTATGGAATGCCATCACCTGTACTTTGACAATAACACGTTTCTCTACACTCATGTACCATAAAAGTTAACTCTTCGCTAACTCTAACCCTAGCCCTAAACTTAACCCTAATGCCAACCCTACACATTACCCTAACCCGTACCCTAATCCTAACCCATACACTAACACTACACGTGCCCTAACAGGTACCCTGACCGTAACAGTTTTCCGTACACTCACCTGTACCCTAAACCATACCGTTTGCTATCCTTAAGCTTAGACCTAAACGTAAACCTAACCCCATCCCTAAACCTTACCCTAACTCGTACCCAAATCTAACCAGTACACTAACACTAATCCGTGCCTTAACACTTACCCTGACCCTAACACTTTTCCATACCCACACCTGAAGCCTAAACCTTACCATTCACTAACCCTAACCCTAGGTATAAAGCTAACCCTAAATCCAACCCCAACCCTACACCTAACCCTAACATGTACCCTAATCCTAATCCTTAACTAACACTAACCTGTGCCCTAACACGAACCCTGACACTAACACGTTTCCATACGTTCACCTGTACTCTAATGTTACCTATTCGCTAACCCTCACACTAGCCCTAAACCTAAACCTAACCCCAACCCTAAACCTTACCCTAACCCATAAGCTAATCATAACCCATACACTAACACTAACTTGTGCCCTAACACCTACCCTAACCCTACACCTACACCTACCCCTAACACTAACGCTAACACTAACCCTAAACTTTACCATTTGTTAACCATAACCCTAGCCCCAAACCTAAACCTAACTACAACCCTACTCCTTACCCTAACGTGTACACTAATCTTAACACGTACACTAACACTAACTCAATACCACACACGTACTTTGACAATAAGACATTTCCGTATGCTCAGGTGTAACCTAAACCTTACCCGTTCACTAAACTTAACCTTACCCCTAACACTAACCATAACGCCAACCCTACCAATTACCCTAACCCGTACCCTAATCCTAACCTGTAAACCCACACTAACCCCTGCCCTAACACGTACCCTGACCCTAACACTTTTCCGTAACCTCACCTGTACCCTACACCTTACCGTTCATTAATCCTAACCCTAGCCCTAAACCTAGAACAAACCCCAACCGTACACCTTACCCTAACCCGTATGCTAATCCTAAGCCATACACTAAAACTGACATGTGTCCTAACACATACACTAACCGTAACACTTTTCTGTACCATCACCTGTACAATAAACCAGACATTTCGCTAACTCTAACCCTAGCCATAAAGCTAACCCTAAACCCAACCCTAAACCTTACCCAAACCGTACCATAATCCTAACCAGTATACTAATACTAAGACATGTCCTGACACATACCCTGACCCTAAGACTTTTCCGTACCCTCACCTGTACCCTAAACCTTACCCATTCGCTAACCCTAACCCTAGCTCTAGCCCTAGCCCTAAATCTAACCCCAACCCTACACCTTACCCTAACCCGAACCCTAATCCCAACCCATACACTAACATTAACCCATGCCCTAAGACGTACCATGACCCTTACACTTATCCGTATCCTCTCCTGTACCCTAAAACTTACTGTTCGCTAACCCTAACCCTATCCCTAAACATAACTCTCACACCAACCTCACAGCATACCATAACCCGTACACTAAACTTAACCCGTACAAAAAAACTAACCCATGCCCTCAGATGTATTTTGACGGTAACACGTTTCCGTATGCTCCCGTGTACCGTAAAACTCACCCGTTTGCTAACTCTAACCCTAGCCCTAACCCTAACCATAACAATAACCCTACCCATTTCCCTAACCTGTACCCTTATCCTTACCCGTACACTAACACTAATCCATGCCCTAACACGTACCCTGACCCTAACACTTTTCTATACCCACTCCTGTACCCTAAATCTTACCATTCGTTAACCCTAACCCTATGTCTAAACCTAACCCTAACACCAACCCTACACCTAACCCTAACACGTACCCTAATCCGAATCAGTACACTAACTGTAACCTGTGCCCTAACATGAACCCTGACCCTAACTCGTTTCCATAAGCTCACCTGTACCCTAAATGTTACCTATTTGCTAACCCTTACCCCAACCCTACACCTGAACATAACCCCAACCCTACAACTTTCCCTAACCCATACCCTAATCCGAACCCGTACACTAACACTAACCCGTGCCCTAACATGTACCCTGACCCTAACACTTTTCCGTATCCTCTCCAGTACCCTAAAACTTACCGTTCGCTAAACCTAGCCCTTTCCCTAAACATAACGCTAACACCAACCTTACACCATACCCTAACCCATACACTAATCTTACCCCGTACACCAAAATTAAGCAATGCCCTCACATGTACTTGGACACTAACAGGTTTCCGTACCCTCCTGTGTACCATAAACCTTACCTGTTCACTAACACTAACCCTAGGTCTAAGCCTAACACTATCCACAACCCTACACAGAATCCTAACCCGTATCCTAATCCTAATCCGTACAATAACACTAACGTGTGCCCTAACACCAAGCCTGACCCTAACTCGTTTCCATATGCTTACCTGTACCCTGAATATTACCTATTCGCTAACCCTAACCCTAACCCTAAACCAAACCCTAACCCCAATCCCACACCTTACCCTAATCCGTACTGTAATCCTAACCCGTACCCTAATACTAATCCGTGCCCTGACACATACATGGACCATAACACTTTTCTGTAACCTCACCTGTACCCTAAACCTTACATTTCGCCAAGCCTAACGCTAGCCCTAAAGCAAAATCTTACTCCAACCCTACCCCTTACCCTAACACGTACACTAATCTTAACCCGTACACTAACAGTGACCCATTGCCGCAAATGTATTTGGACCCTAAAACATTTCCGTACCCTCCCCTGTAACCTAAATCTTACCCGGTTGCTAACCATAACCCTAGATCTAAATCTAACCCTAACGCCAACCCTACATATTACCCTAACCCATACCCTAATCCTAAACCGTACACTAACACTAACCAGTGCCGTGAAACGTACCCTGACCGTAACACTTTTCCATACCCTCACCTGCACGCTAAACCTAATCATTAGGTAACCCTAACTGTAGACTTAAACCTAACCCTAACACCAACCCTACACACTATTCTAACCCTTACCCTATATTTAACCCCTACACTAACACTAACCCATGCCCTCACACGTACATTGACACTAAAATGTCTCCATACACTCACATGTACCATAAGCTTTAACCGTTCACTAAACCTATCCCTAACCCTAACGCCAACCCTAACCATTACCCTAACCCATACCCTAATCCTAACCATACATTAACACTAACACGTTTCCTAACACATAACCTGACCCAAACACTTTTCCGTACACTCAACTGTACCCTAAAACTTACCCGTTCACTAACCCTAAGCCTAGCCCTAAACCTAACACTAACCCCAACCCCACACCTTACCCTAAACTGTACGCTAATCCTGACACGTACACTAACACTATGAGGTGACCTAACACATACCCTGACTCTAAATGTTTTCCGTGCCCTCAACTGTACCCTAAACCTTACTGCTTCACTAACCGTAAACCTAGCCCTAAACATAACGCTAACACAAACCCTACACCATACCCTAACCCGTACACTAAACTTGACCCGTACACCAAAATTATGGAATGCCATCACCTGTACTTTGACAATAACACGTTTCTGTACACTCATATACCATAAACGTTACCTCTTCTCTAACTCTAACCCTAGCCCTAAATTTAACCCTAACGCCAACCCTACACATTACCCTAACCCGTACCCTAATCCTAACCCATACACTAACACTACACATGCCCTAACAGGTACCCTGACCGTAACAGTTTTCCGTACATTCACCTGTACCCTAAACCATACAGTTTGCTATCTTTAACCTTAGACCTAAACGTAAACCTAACCCCATCCCTAAACCTTACACTAACTCATACCCAAATCTAACCAGTACACTAACACTAATCCGTGCCTTAACACTTACCCTGACCCTAACACATTTCCATACCCACACCTGAGGCCTAAACCTTACCATTCACTAACCCTAACCCTAGGTCTAAACCTAACCGTAAACCCAACCCCAACCCTTCACCTAACCCTAACATGTGCCCTAATCCTAATCCTTAAACTAACACTAACCTGTGCCCTAACACGAACCCAGACACTAACACGTTTCCATACGTTCACCTGTACTCTAATGTTACCTATTCGCTAACCCTAACACTAGCCCTAAACCTAAACCTAACCCCAACCCTAAACCTTACCCTAACCCATACCCTAATCATAACCCATACACTAACACTAACTCGTGCCCTAACACCTACCCTAAACCTACACCTACCCCTAACACTAACGCTAACACTAACCCTAAACTTTACCATTTGTTAACCATAACCCTAGCCCCAAACCTAAACTTAACTACAACCCTACTCCTTACCCTAACACATACACTAATCTTAACACGTACACTAACACTAACTCAATACCACACACGTACTTGGACAATAAGACATTTCCGTATGCTCAGCTGTAACCTCAACCTTACCCGTTCACTAAACTTAACCCTATCTCTAACACTAACCATAACGCCAACCCTACCAATTACCCTAACCCGTACCCTAATCCTAACCTGTAAACCCACACTAACCCCTGCCCTAATACGTACCCTGACCCTAACACTTTTCCGTAACCTCACCTGTACCCTACACCTTACGGTTAGCTAACACTAACCCTAGCCCTAACCCTAGACCAAACCCCAACCGTACACCTTACCCTAACCCGTATGCTAATCCTAAGCCATACACTAAAACTGACACGTGTCCTAACACATACACTAACCGTAACACTTTTCTGTACCATCACCTGTACCATAAACCTGACATTTCGCTAACCCTAACCCTAGCCATAAAGGTAACCCTAACACCAACCCTAAACCTTACCCAAACCGTACCCTAATCCTAACCAGTATACTAATACTAAGACATGTCCTGACAGATACCCTGAGCCTAACACTTTTCCGTACCCTCACCTGTACCCTAAACCTTACCCATTCGCTAACCCTAACCCTAGCTCTAGCCCTAGCCCTAAATCTAACCACAACCCTATACCTTACCCTAACCCGAACCCTAATCCCAACCCATACACTAACATTAACCCATGCCCTAACACGTACCGTGACTCTTACACTTATCCGTATCCTCTCCTGTACCCTAAATCTTACCATTCGCTAACCCTAACCCTAGCCCTAAACATAACTCTCACACCAACCTCACAGCATACCATAACCCGTACACTAAACTTAACCCGTACAAAAAAACTAACCCATGCCCTCAAATGTATTTTGACGGTAACACCGTTCCGTATGCTCCCGTGTACTGTAAAACTCACCCGTTTGCTAACTCTAACCCTAGCCCTAACCCTAACCATAACAACAACCCTACTCATTTCCCTAACTTGTACCCTAATCCTTACCCGTACACTAACACTAATCCATGCCCTAACACGTACCCTGACCCTAACACTTTTCTATACCCACTCCTGTACCCTAAATCTTACCATTCGCTAACCCTAACCCTATGTCTAAACCTAACCCTAACCCCAACCCTACACCTAACCCTAACACGTACCCTAATCCGAATCCGTACACTAACAGTAACCTGTGCCCTAACATGAACCCTGACCCTAACTCGTTTCCATAAGCTCACCTGTACCCTAAATGTTACCTATTTGCTAACCCTTACCCCAACCCTACACCTAAACATAACCCCAACCCTACACCTTTCCCTAACCCATACCCTAATCCGAACCCGTACACTAACACTAACCCGTGCCCTAACACGTACCCTGACCCTAACACTTTTCCGTATCCTCTCCAGTACCCTAAAACTTACCGTTCGCTAAACCTAGCCCTTTCCCTAAACATAACGCTAACACCAACCTTACACCATACCCTAACCCATACACTAATCTTACCCCGTACACCAAAATTAAGCAATGCCCTCACATGTACTTGGACACTAACAGGTTTCCGTACCCTCCTGTGTACCATAAACCTTACCTGTTCGCTAACACTAACCCTAGGTCTAAGCCTAACACTATCCACAACCCTACACAGAATCCTAACCCGTATCCTAATCCTAATCCGTACAATAACACTAACGTGTGCCCTAACACCAAGCCTGACCCTAACTCGTTTCCATATGCTTACCTGTACCCTGAATATTACCTATTCGCTAACCCTAACCCTAACCCTAAACCAAACCCTAACCCCAATCCCACACCTTACCCTAATCCGTACTGTAATCCTAACCCGTACCCTAATACTAATCCGTGCCCTGACACATACATGGACCATAACACTTTTCTGTAACCTCACCTGTACCCTAAACCTTACATTTCGCCAAGCCTAACGCTAGCCCTAAAGCAAAATCTTACTCCAACCCTACCCCTTACCCTAACACGTACACTAATCTTAACCCGTACACTAACACTGAGCCATTGCCGCAAATGTATTTGGACCCTAAAACATTTCCGTACCCTCCCCTGTAACCTAAATCTTACCCGGTTGCTAACCATAACCCTAGATCTAAATCTAACCCTAACGCCAACCCTACATATTACCCTAACCCATACCCTAATCCTAAACCGTACACTAACACTAACCAGTGCCGTGAAACGTACCCTGACCGTAACACTTTTCCATACCCTCACCTGCACGCTAAACCTAATCATTAGGTAACCCTAACTGTAGACTTAAACCTAACCCTAACACCAACCCTACACACTATTCTAACCCTTACCCTATATTTAACCCCTACACTAACACTAACCCATGCCCTCACACGTACATTGACACTAAAATGTCTCCATACACTCACATGTACCATAAGCTTTAACCGTTCACTAAACCTATCCCTAACCCTAACGCCAACCCTAACCATTACCCTAACCCATACCCTAATCCTAACCATACATTAACACTAACACGTTTCCTAACACATAACCTGACCCAAACACTTTTCCGTACACTCAACTGTACCCTAAAACTTACCCGTTCACTAACCCTAAGCCTAGCCCTAAACCTAACACTAACCCCAACCCCACACCTTACCCTAAACTGTACGCTAATCCTGACACGTACACTAACACTAGGAGGTGACCTAACACATACCCTGACTCTAAATGTTTTCCGTGCCCTCACCTGTACCCTAAACCTTACTGCTTCACTAACCGTAAACCTAGCCCTAAACATAATGCTAACACTAACCCTACACCATACCCTAACCCGTACACTAAACTTGACCCGTACACCAAAATTATGGAATGCCATCACCTGTACTTTGACAATAACACGTTTCTGTACACTCATATACCATAAAAGTTACCTCTTCTCTAACTCTAACCCTAGCCCTAAATTTAACCCTAACGCCAACGCTACACATTACCCTAACCCGTACCCTAATCCTAACCCATACACTGACACTACACATGCCCTAACAGGTACCCTGACCGTAACCGTTTTCCGTACATTCACCTGTAACCTAAACCATACCGTTTGCTATCTTTAACCTTAGACCTAAACGTAAACCTAACCCCATCCCTAAACCTTACACTAACTCGTACCCAAATCTAACCAGTACACTAACACTAATCCGTGCCTTAACACTTACCCTGACCCTAAAACTTTTCCATACCCACACCTGAGGCCTAAACCTTACCATTCACCTACCCTAACCCTAGGTCTAAACCTAACCCTAAACCCAACCCCAACCCTTCACCTAACCCTAACATGTGCCCTAATCCTAATCCTTAAACTAACACTAACCTGTGCCCTAACACGAACCCTGACACTAACACGTTTCCATACGTTCACCTGTACTCTAATGTTACCTATTCGCTAACCCTAACACTAGCCCTAAACCTAAACCTAACCCCAACCCTAAACCTTACCCTAACCCATACCCTAATCATAACCCATACACTAACACTAACTCGTGCCCTAACACCTACCCTAAACCTACACCTACACCTACCCCTAACACTAACGCTAACACTAACCCTAAACTTTACCATTTGTTAACCATAACCCTAGCCCCAAACCTAAACTTAACTACAACCCTACTCCTTACCCTAACACATACACTAATCTTAACACGTACACTAACACTAACTCAATACCACACACGTACTTGGACAATAAGACATTTCCGTATGCTCAGCTGTAACCTCAACCTTACCCGTTCACTAAACTTAACCCTATCCCTAACACTAACCATAACGCCAACCCTACCAATTACCCTAACCCGTACCCTAATCCTAACCTGTAAACCCACACTAACCCCTGCCCTAATACGTACCCTGACCCTAACACTTTTCCGTAACCTCACCTGTACCCTACACCTTACCGTTAGCTAACACTAACCCTAGCCCTAACCCTAGACCAAACCCCAACCGTACACCTTACCCTAACCCGTATGCTAATCCTAAGCCATACACTAAAACTGACACGTGTCCTAACACATACACTAACCGTAACACTTTTCTGTACCATCACCTGTACCATAAACCTGACATTTCGCTAACCCTAACCCTAGCCATAAAGGTAACCCTAACACCAACCCTAAACCTTACCCAAACCGTACCCTAATCCTAACCAGTATACTAATACTAAGACATGTCCTGACACATACCCTGAGCCTAACACTTTTCCGTACCCTCACCTGTACCCTAAACCTTACCCATTCGCTAACCCTAACCCTAGCTCTAGCCCTAGCCCTAAATCTAACCCCAACCCTATACCTTACCCTAACCCGAACCCTAATCCCAACCCATACACTAACATTAACCCATGCCCTAACACGTACCGTGACCCTTACACTTATCCGTATCCTCTCCTGTACCCTAAATCTTACCATTCGCTAACCCTAACCCTAGCCCTAAACATAACTCTCACACCAACCTCACAGCATACCATAACCCGTACACTAAACTTAACCCGTACAAAAAAACTAACCCATGCCCTCAAATGTATTTTGACGGTAACACCGTTCCGTATGCTCCCGTGTACTGTAAAACTCACCCGTTTGCTAACTCTAACCCTAGCCCTAACCCTAACCATAACAACAACCCTACTCATTTCCCTAACTTGTACCCTAATCCTTACCCGTACACTAACACTAATCCATGCCCTAACACGTACCCTGACCCTAACACTTTTCTATACCCACTCCTGTACCCTAAATCTTACCATTCGCTAACCCTAACCCTATGTCTAAACCTAACCCTAACACCAACCCTACACCTAACCCTAACACGTACCCTAATCCGAATCCGTACACTAACAGTAACCTGTGCCCTAACATGAACCCTGACCCTAACTCGTTTCCATAAGCTCACCTGTACCCTAAATGTTACCTATTTGCTAACCCTTACCCCAACCCTACACCTAAACATAACCCCAACCCTACACCTTTCCCTAACCCATACCCTAATCCGAACCCGTACACTAACACTAACCCGTGCCCTAACACGTACCCTGACCCTAACACTTTTCCGTATCCTCTCCAGTACCCTAAAACTTACCGTTCGCTAAACCTAGCCCTTTCCCTAAACATAACGCTAACACCAACCTTACACCATACCCTAACCCATACACTAATCTTACCCCGTACACCAAAATTAAGCAATGCCCTCACATGTACTTGGACACTAACAGGTTTCCGTACCCTCCTGTGTACCATAAACCTTACCTGTTCGCTAACACTAACCCTAGGTCTAAGCCTAACACTATCCACAACCCTACACAGAATCCTAACCCGTATCCTAATCCTAATCCGTACAATAACACTAACGTGTGCCCTAACACCAAGCCTGACCCTAACTCGTTTCCATATGCTTACCTGTACCCTGAATATTACCTATTCGCTAACCCTAACCCTAACCCTAAACCAAACCCTAACCCCAATCCCACACCTTACCCTAATCCGTACTGTAATCCTAACCCGTACCCTAATACTAATCCGTGCCCTGACACATACATGGACCATAACACTTTTCTGTAACCTCACCTGTACCCTAAACCTTACATTTCGCCAAGCCTAACGCTAGCCCTAAAGCAAAATCTTACTCCAACCCTACCCCTTACCCTAACACGTACACTAATCTTAACCCGTACACTAACACTGACCCATTGCCGCAAATGTATTTGGACCCTAAAACATTTCCGTACCCTCCCCTGTAACCTAAATCTTACCCGGTTGCTAACCATAACCCTAGATCTAAATCTAACCCTAACGCCAACCCTACATATTACCCTAACCCATACCCTAATCCTAAACCGTACACTAACACTAACCAGTGCCGTGAAACGTACCCTGACCGTAACACTTTTCCATACCCTCACCTGCACGCTAAACCTAATCATTAGGTAACCCTAAGTGTAGACTTAAACCTAACCCTAACACCAACCCTACACACTATTCTAACCCTTACCCTATATTTAACCCCTACACTAACACTAACCCATGCCCTCACACGTACATTGACACTAAAATGTCTCCATACACTCACATGTACCATAAGCTTTAACCGTTCACTAAACCTATCCCTAACCCTAACGCCAACCCTAACCATTACCCTAACCCATACCCTAATCCTAACCATACATTAACACTAACACGTTTCCTAACACATAACCTGACCCAAACACTTTTCCGTACACTCAACTGTACCCTAAAACTTACCCGTTCACTAACCCTAAGCCTAGCCCTAAACCTAACACTAACCCCAACCCCACACCTTACCCTAAACTGTACGCTAATCCTGACACGTACACTAACACTAGGAGGTGACCTAACACATACCCTGACTCTAAATGTTTTCCGTGCCCTCAACTGTACCCTAAACCTTACTGCTTCACTAACCGTAAACCTAGCCCTAAACATAACGCTAACACCAACCCTACACCATACCCTAACCCGTACACTAAACTTCACCCGTACACCAAAATTATGGAATGCCATCACCTGTACTTTGACAATAACACGTTTCTGTACACTCATATACCATAAAAGTTACCTCTTCTCTAACTCTAACCCTAGCCCTAAATTTAACCCTAACGCCAACCCTACACATTACCCTAACCCGTACCCTAATCCTAACCCATACACTAACACTACACATGCCCTAACAGGTACCCTGACCGTAACAGTTTTCCGTACATTCACCTGTACCCTAAACCATACAGTTTGCTATCTTTAACCTTAGACCTAAACGTAAACCTAACCCCATCACTAAACCTTACACTAACTCGTACCCAAATCTAACCAGTACACTAACACTAATCCGTGCCTTAACACTTACCCTGACCCTAACACTTTTCCATACCCACACCTGAGGCCTAAACCTTACCATTCACTAAACCTAACCCTAGGTCTAAACCTAACCGTAAACCCAACCCCAACCCTTCACCTAACCCTAACATGTGCCCTAATCCTAATCCTTAAACTAACACTAACCTGTGCCCTAACACGAACCCTGACACTAACACGTTTCCATACGTTCACCTGTACTCTAATGTTACCTATTCGCTAACCCTAACACTAGCCCTAAACCTAAACCTAACCCCAACCCTAAACCTTACCCTAACCCATACCCTAATCATAACCCATACACTAACACTAACTCGTGCCCTAACACCTACCCTAAACCTACACCTACCCCTAACACTAACGCTAACACTAACCCTAAACTTTACCATTTGTTAACCATAACCCTAGCCCCAAACCTAAACTTAACTACAACCCTACTCCTTACCCTAACACATACACTAATCTTAACACGTACACTAACACTAACTCAATACCACACACGTACTTTGACAATAAGACATTTCCGTATGCTCAGCTGTAACCTCAACCTTACCCGTTCACTAAACTTAACCCTATCCCTAACACTAACCATAACGCCAACCCTACCAATTACCCTAACCCGTACCCTAATCCTAACCTGTAAACCCACACTAACCCCTGCCCTAATACGTACCCTGACCCTAACACTTTTCCGTAACCTCACCTGTACCCTACACCTTACCGTTAGCTAACACTAACCCTAGCCCTAACCCTAGACCAAACCCCAACCGTACACCTTACCCTAACCCGTATGCTAATCCTAAGCCATACACTAAAACTGACACGTGTCCTAACACATACACTAACCGTAACACTTTCCTGTACCATCACCTGTACCATAAACCTGACATTTCGCTAACCCTAACCCTAGCCATAAAGGTAACCCTAACACCAACCCTAAACCTTACCCAAACCATACCCTAATCCTAACCAGTATACTAATACTAAGACATGTCCTGACACATACCCTGAGCCTAACACTTTTCCGTACCCTCACCTGTACCCTAAACCTTACCCATTCGCTAACCCTAACCCTAGCTCTAGCCCTAGCCCTAAATCTAACCCCAACCCTATACCTTACCCTAACCCGAACCCTAATCCCAACCCATACACTAACATTAACCCAAGCCCTAACACGTACCGTGACCCTTACACTTATCCGTATCCTCTCCTGTACCCTAAATCTTACCATTCGCTAACCCTAACCCTAGCCCTAAACATAACTCTCACACCAACCTCACAGCATACCATAACCCGTACACTAAACTTAACCCGTACAAAAAAACTAACCCATGCCCTCAAATGTATTTTGACGGTAACACCGTTCCGTATGCTCCCGTGTACTGTAAAACTCACCCGTTTGCTAACTCTAACCCTAGCCCTAACCCTAACCATAACAACAACCCTACTCATTTCCCTAACTTGTACCCTAATCCTTACCCGTACACTAACACTAATCCATGCCCTAACACGTACCCTGACCCTAACACTTTTCTATACCCACTCCTGTACCCTAAATCTTACCATTCGCTAACCCTAACCCTATGTCTAAACCTAACCCTAACACCAACCCTACACCTAACCCTAACACGTACCCTAATCCGAATCCGTACACTAACAGTAACCTGTGCCCTAACATGAACCCTGACCCTAACTCGTTTCCATAAGCTCACCTGTACCCTAAATGTTACCTATTTGCTAACCCTTACCCCAACCCTACACCTAAACATAACCCCAACCCTACACCTTTCCCTAACCCATACCCTAATCCGAACCCGTACACTAACACTAACCCGTGCCCTAACACGTACCCTGACCCTAACACTTTTCCGTATCCTCTCCAGTACCCTAAAACTTACCGTTCGCTAAACCTAGCCCTTTCCCTAAACATAACGCTAACACCAACCTTACACCATACCCTAACCCATACACTAATCTTACCCCGTACACCAAAATTAAGCAATGCCCTCACATGTACTTGGACACTAACAGGTTTCCGTACCCTCCTGTGTACCATAAACCTTACCTGTTCGCTAACACTAACCCTAGGTCTAAGCCTAACACTATCCACAACCCTACACAGAATCCTAACCCGTATCCTAATCCTAATCCGTACAATAACACTAACGTGTGCCCTAACACCAAGCCTGACCCTAACTCGTTTCCATATGCTTACCTGTACCCTGAATATTACCTATTCGCTAACCCTAACCCTAACCCTAAACCAAACCCTAACCCCAATCCCACACCTTACCCTAATCCGTACTGTAATCCTAACCCGTACCCTAATACTAATCCATGCCCTGACACATACATGGACCATAACACTTTTCTGTAACCTCACCTGTACCCTAAACCTTACATTTCGCCAAGCCTAATGCTAGCCCTAAAGCAAAATCTTACTCCAACCCTACCCCTTACCCTAACACGTACACTAATCTTAACCCGTACACTAACACTGACCCATTGCCGCAAATGTATTTGGACCCTAAAACATTTCCGTACCCTCCCCTGTAACCTAAATCTTACCCGGTTGCTAACCATAACCCTAGATCTAAATCTAACCCTAACGCCAACCCTACATATTACCCTAACCCATACCCTAATCCTAAACCGTACACTAACACTAACCAGTGCCGTGAAACGTACCCTGACCGTAACACTTTTCCATACCCTCACCTGCACGCTAAACCTAATCATTAGGTAACCCTAAGTGTAGACTTAAACCTAACCCTAACACCAACCCTACACACTATTCTAACCCTTACCCTATATTTAACCCCTACACTAACACTAACCCATGCCCTCACACGTACATTGACACTAAAATGTCTCCATACACTCACATGTACCATAAGCTTTAACCGTTCACTAAACCTATCCCTAACCCTAACGCCAACCCTAACCATTACCCTAACCCATACCCTAATCCTAACCATACATTAACACTAACACGTTTCCTAACACATAACCTGACCCAAACACTTTTCCGTACACTCAACTGTACCCTAAAACTTACCCGTTCACTAACCCTAAGCCTAGCCCTAAACCTAACACTAACCCCAACCCCACACCTTACCCTAAACTGTACGCTAATCCTGACACGTACACTAACACTAGGAGGTGACCTAACACATACCCTGACTCTAAATGTTTTCCGTGCCCTCAACTGTACCCTAAACCTTACTGCTTCACTAACCGTAAACCTAGCCCTAAACATAACGCTAACACCAACCCTACACCATACCCTAACCCGTACACTAAACTTCACCCGTACACCAAAATTATGGAATGCCATCACCTGTACTTTGACAATAACACGTTTCTGTACACTCATATACCATAAAAGTTACCTCTTCTCTAACTCTAACCCTAGCCCTAAATTTAACCCTAACGCCAACCCTACACATTACCATAACCCGTACCCTAATCCTAACCCATACACTAACACTACACATGCCCTAACAGGTACCCTGACCGTAACAGTTTTCCGTACATTCACCTGTACCCTAAACCATACAGTTTGCTATCTTTAACCTTAGACCTAAACGTAAACCTAACCCCATCCCTAAACCTTACACTAACTCATACCCAAATCTAACCAGTACACTAACACTAATCCGTGCCTTAACACTTACCCTGACACTAACACATTTCCATACCCACACCTGAGGCCTAAACCTTACCATTCACTAACCCTAACCCTAGGTCTAAACCTAACCGTAAACCCAACCACAACCCTTCACCTAACCCTAACATGTGCCCTAATCCTAATCCTTAAACTAACACTAACCTGTGCCCTAACACGAACCCTGACACTAACACGTTTCCATACGTTCACCTGTACTCTAATGTTACCTATTCGCTAACCCTAACACTAGCCCTAAACCTAAACCTAACCCCAACCCTAAACCTTACCCTAACCCATACCCTAATCATAACCCATACACTAACACTAACTCGTGCCCTAACACCTACCCTAAACCTACACCTACCCCTAACACTAACGCTAACACTAACCCTAAACTTTACCATTTGTTAACCATAACCCTAGCCCCAAACCTAAACTTAACTACAACCCTACTCCTTACCCTAACACATACACTAATCTTAACACGAACACTAACACTAACTCAATACCACACACGTACTTTGACAATAAGACATTTCCGTATGCTCAGCTGTAACCTCAACCTTACCCGTTCACTAAACTTAACCCTATCCCTAACACTAACCATAACGCCAACCCTACCAATTACCCTAACCCGTACCCTAATCCTAACCTGTAAACCCACACTAACCCCTGCCCTAATACGTACCCTGACCCTAACACTTTTCCGTAACCTCACCTGTACCCTACACCTTACGGTTAGCTAACACTAACCCTAGCCCTAACCCTAGACCAAACCCCAACCGTACACCTTACCTAACCCGTATGCTAATCCTAAGCCATACACTAAAACTGACACGTGTCCTAACACATACACTAACCGTAACACTTTTCTGTACCATCACCTGTACCATAAACCTGACATTTCGCTAACCCTAACCCTAGCCATAAAGGTAACCCTAACACCAACCCTAAACCTTACCCAAACCGTACCCTAATCCTAACCAGTATACTAATACTAAGACATGTCCTGACACATACCCTGAGCCTAACACTTTTCCGTACCCTCACCTGTACCCTAAACCTTACCCATTCGCTAACCCTAACCCTAGCTCTAGCCCTAGCCCTAAATCTAACCCCAACCCTATACCTTACCCTAACCCGAACCCTAATCCCAACCCATACACTAACATTAACCCATGCCCTAACACGTACCGTGACCCTTACACTTATCCGTATCCTCTCCTGTACCCTAAATCTTACCATTCGCTAACCCTAACCCTAGCCCTAAACATAACTCTCACACCAACCTCACAGCATACCATAACCCGTACACTAAACTTAACCCGTACAAAAAAACTAACCCATGCCCTCAAATGTATTTTGACGGTAACACCGTTCCGTATGCTCCCGTGTACTTTAAAACTCACCCGTTTGCTAACTCTAACCCTAGCCCTAACCCTAACCATAACAACAACCCTACTCATTTCCCTAACTTGTACCCTAATCCTTACCCGTACACTAACACTAATCCATGCCCTAACACGTACCCTGACCCTAACACTTTTCTATACCCACTCCTGTACCCTAAATCTTACCATTCGCTAACCCTAACCCTATGTCTAAACCTAACCCTAACCCCAACCCTACACCTAACCCTAACACGTACCCTAATCCGAATCCGTACACTAACAGTAACCTGTGCCCTAACATGAACCCTGACCCTAACTCGTTTCCATAAGCTCACCTGTACCCTAAATGTTACCTATTTGCTAACCCTTACCCCAACCCTACACCTAAACATAACCCCAACCCTACACCTTTCCCTAACCCATACCCTAATCCGAACCCGTACACTAACACTAACCCGTGCCCTAACACGTACCCTGACCCTAACACTTTTCCGTATCCTCTCCAGTACCCTAAAACTTACCGTTCGCTAAACCTAGCCCTTTCCCTAAACATAACGCTAACACCAACCTTACACCATACCCTAACCCATACACTAATCTTACCCCGTACACCAAAATTAAGCAATGCCCTCACATGTACTTGGACACTAACAGGTTTCCGTACCCTCCTGTGTACCATAAACCTTACCTGTTCGCTAACACTAACCCTAGGTCTAAGCCTAACACTATCCACAACCCTACACAGAATCCTAACCCGTATCCTAATCCTAATCCGTACAATAACACTAACGTGTGCCCTAACACCAAGCCTGACCCTAACTCGTTTCCATATGCTTACCTGTACCCTGAATATTACCTATTCGCTAACCCTAACCCTAACCCTAAACCAAACCCTAACCCCAATCCCACACCTTACCCTAATCCGTACTGTAATCCTAACCCGTACCCTAATACTAATCCGTGCCCTGACACATACATGGACCATAACACTTTTCTGTAACCTCACCTGTACCCTAAACCTTACATTTCGCCAAGCCTAACGCTAGCCCTAAAGCAAAATCTTACTCCAACCCTACCCCTTACCCTAACACGTACACTAATCTTAACCCGTACACTAACACTGACCCATTGCCGCAAATGTATTTGGACCCTAAAACATTTCCGTACCCTCCCCTGTAACCTAAATCTTACCCGGTTGCTAACCATAACCCTAGATCTAAATCTAACCCTAACGCCAACCCTACATATTACCCTAACCCATACCCTAATCCTAAACCGTACACTAACACTAACCAGTGCCGTGAAACGTACCCTGACCGTAACACTTTTCCATACCCTCACCTGCACGCTAAACCTAATCATTAGGTAACCCTAAGTGTAGACTTAAACCTAACCCTAACACCAACCCTACACACTATTCTAACCCTTACCCTATATTTAACCCCTACACTAACACTAACCCATGCCCTCACACGTACATTGACACTAAAATGTCTCCATACACTCACATGTACCATAAGCTTTAACCGTTCACTAAACCTATCCCTAACCCTAACGCCAACCCTAACCATTACCCTAACCCATACCCTAATCCTAACCATACATTAACACTAACACGTTTCCTAACACATAACCTGACCCAAACACTTTTCCGTACACTCAACTGTACCCTAAAACTTACCCGTTCACTAACCCTAAGCCTAGCCCTAAACCTAACACTAACCCCAACCCCACACCTTACCCTAAACTGTACGCTAATCCTGACACGTACACTAACACTAGGAGGTGACCTAACACATACCCTGACTCTAAATGTTTTCCGTGCCCTCAACTGTACCCTAAACCTTACTGCTTCACTAACCGTAAACCTAGCCCTAAACATAACGCTAACACCAACCCTACACCATACCCTAACCCGTACACTAAACTTGACCCGTACACCAAAATTATGGAATGCCATCACCTGTACTTTGACAATAACACGTTTCTGTACACTCATATACCATAAAAGTTACCTCTTCTCTAACTCTAACCCTAGCCCTAAATTTAACCCTAACACCAACCCTACACATTACCCTAACCCGTACCCTAATCCTAACCCATACACTAACACTACACATGCCCTAACAGGTACCCTGACCGTAACCGTTTTCCGTACATTCACCTGTAACCTAAACCATACCGTTTGCTATCTTTAACCTTAGACCTAAACGTAAACCTAACCCCATCCCTAAACCTTACACTAACTCGTACCCAAATCTAACCAGTACACTAACACTAATCCGTGCCTTAACACTTACCCTGACCCTAAAACTTTTCCATACCCACACCTGAGGCCTAAACCTTACCATTCACTAACCCTAACCCTAGGTCTAAACCTAACCCTAAACCCAACCCCAACCCTTCACCTAACCCTAACATGTGCCCTAATCCTAATCCTTAAACTAACACTAACCTGTGCCCTAACACGAACCCTGACACTAACACGTTTCCATACGTTCACCTGTACTCTAATGTTACCTATTCGCTAACCCTAACACTAGCCCTAAACCTAAACCTAACCCCAACCCTAAACCTTACCCTAACCCATACCCTAATCATAACCCATACACTAACACTAACTCGTGCCCTAACACCTACCCTAAACCTACACCTACACCTACCCCTAACACTAACGCTAACACTAACCCTAAACTTTACCATTTGTTAACCATAACCCTAGCCCCAAACCTAAACTTAACTACAACCCTACTCCTTACCCTAACACATACACTAATCTTAACACGTACACTAACACTAACTCAATACCACACACGTACTTTGACAATAAGACATTTCCGTATGCTCAGCTGTAACCTCAACCTTACCCGTTCACTAAACTTAACCCTATCCCTAACACTAACCATAACGCCAACCCTACCAATTACCCTAACCCGTACCCTAATCCTAACCTGTAAACCCACACTAACCCCTGCCCTAATACGTACCCTGACCCTAACACTTTTCCGTAACCTCACCTGTACCCTACACCTTACCGTTAGCTAACACTAACCCTAGCCCTAACCCTAGACCAAACCCCAACCGTACACCTTACCCTAACCCGTATGCTAATCCTAAGCCATACACTAAAACTGACACGTGTCCTAACACATACACTAACCGTAACACTTTTCTGTACCATCACCTGTACCATAAACCTGACATTTCGCTAACCCTAACCCTAGCCATAAAGGTAACCCTAACACCAACCCTAAACCTTACCCAAACCATACCCTAATCCTAACCAGTATACTAATACTAAGACATGTCCTGACACATACCCTGAGCCTAACACTTTTCCGTACCCTCACCTGTACCCTAAACCTTACCCATTCGCTAACCCTAACCCTAGCTCTAGCCCTAGCCCTAAATCTAACCCCAACCCTATACCTTACCCTAACCCGAACCCTAATCCCAACCCATACACTAACATTAACCCATGCCCTAACACGTACCGTGACCCTTACACTTATCCGTATCCTCTCCTGTACCCTAAATCTTACCATTCGCTAACCCTAACCCTAGCCCTAAACATAACTCTCACACCAACCTCACAGCATACCATAACCCGTACACTAAACTTAACCCGTACAAAAAAACTAACCCATGCCCTCAAATGTATTTTGACGGTAACACCGTTCCGTATGCTCCCGTGTACTGTAAAACTCACCCGTTTGCTAACTCTAACCCTAGCCCTAACCCTAACCATAACAACAACCCTACTCATTTCCCTAACTTGTACCCTAATCCTTACCCGTACACTAACACTAATCCATGCCCTAACACGTACCCTGACCCTAACACTTTTCTATACCCACTCCTGTACCCTAAATCTTACCATTCGCTAACCCTAACCCTATGTCTAAACCTAACCCTAACCCCAACCCTACACCTAACCCTAACACGTACCCTAATCCGAATCCGTACACTAACAGTAACCTGTGCCCTAACATGAACCCTGACCCTAACTCGTTTCCATAAGCTCACCTGTACCCTAAATGTTACCTATTTGCTAACCCTTACCCCAACCCTACACCTAAACATAACCCCAACCCTACACCTTTCCCTAACCCATACCCTAATCCGAACCCGTACACTAACACTAACCCGTGCCCTAACACGTACCCTGACCCTAACACTTTTCCGTATCCTCTCCAGTACCCTAAAACTTACCGTTCGCTAAACCTAGCCCTTTCCCTAAACATAACGCTAACACCAACCTTACACCATACCCTAACCCATACACTAATCTTACCCCGTACACCAAAATTAAGCAATGCCCTCACATGTACTTGGACACTAACAGGTTTCCGTACCCTCCTGTGTACCATAAACCTTACCTGTTCGCTAACACTAACCCTAGGTCTAAGCCTAACACTATCCACAACCCTACACAGAATCCTAACCCGTATCCTAATCCTAATCCGTACAATAACACTAACGTGTGCCCTAACACCAAGCCTGACCCTAACTCGTTTCCATATGCTTACCTGTACCCTGAATATTACCTATTCGCTAACCCTAACCCTAACCCTAAACCAAACCCTAACCCCAATCCCACACCTTACCCTAATCCGTACTGTAATCCTAACCCGTACCCTAATACTAATCCATGCCCTGACACATACATGGACCATAACACTTTTCTGTAACCTCACCTGTACCCTAAACCTTACATTTCGCCAAGCCTAACGCTAGCCCTAAAGCAAAATCTTACTCCAACCCTACCCCTTACCCTAACACGTACACTAATCTTAACCCGTACACTAACACTGACCCATTGCCGCAAATGTATTTTGACCCTAAAACATTTCCGTACCCTGCCCTGTAACCTAAACCTTACCCGGTTGCTAACCAAAACCCTAGATCTAAATCTAACCCTAACGCCAACCCTACATCTTACCCTAACCCATACCCTAATCCTAAACCGTACACTAACACTAACCAGTGCCGTGAAACGTATCCTGACCGTAACACTTTTCCATACCCTCACCTGCACGCTAAACCTAATCATTAGGTGACCCTAACTGTAGACCTAAACCTAACCCTAACACCAACCCTACACCCTATTCTAACCCTTACCCTATATTTAACCCCTACACTAACACTAACCCATGCCCTCACACGTACTTTGACACTGAAATGTCTCCCTACACTCACATGTACCATAAGCTTTAACCGTTCACTAAACCTATCCCTAACCCTAACGCCAACCCTAACCATTACCCTAACCCATACCCTAATCCTAACCATACATTAACACTAACACGTTTCCTAACACATAACCTGACCCAAACACTTTTCCGTACACTCAACTGTACCCTAAAACTTACCCGTTCACTAACCCTAAGCCTAGCCCTAAACCTAACACTAACCCCAACCCCACACCTTACCCTAAACTGTACGCTAATCCTGACACGTACACTAACACTAGGAGGTGACCTAACACATACCCTGACTCTAAATGTTTTCCGTGCCCTCAACTGTACCCTAAACCTTACTGCTTCACTAACCGTAAACCTAGCCCTAAACATAACGCTAACACCAACCCTACACCATACCCTAACCCGTACACTAAACTTCACCCGTACACCAAAATTATGGAATGCCATCACCTGTACTTTGACAATAACACGTTTCTGTACACTCATATACCATAAAAGTTACCTCTTCTCTAACTCTAACCCTAGCCCTAAATTTAACCCTAACGCCATCCCTACACATTACCCTAACCCGTACCCTAATCCTAACCCATACACTAACACTACACATGCCCTAACAGGTACCCTGACCGTAACAGTTTTCCGTACATTCACCTGTACCCTAAACCATACAGTTTGCTATCTTTAACCTTAGACCTAAACGTAAACCTAACCCCATCCCTAAACCTTACACTAACTAATACCCAAATCTAACCAGTACACTAACACTAATCCGTGCCTTAACACTTACCCTGACCCTAACACTTTTCCATACCCACACCTGAGGCCTAAACCTTACCATTCACTAAACCTAACCCTAGGTCTAAACCTAACCGTAAACCCAACCCCAACCCTTCACCTAACCCTAACATGTGCCCTAATCCTAATCCTTAAACTAACACTAACCTGTGCCCTAACACGAACCCTGACACTAACACGTTTCCATACGTTCACCTGTACTCTAATGTTACCTATTCGCTAACCCTAACACTAGCCCTAAACCTAAACCTAACCCCAACCCTAAACCTTACCCTAACCCATACCCTAATCATAACCCATACACTAACACTAACTCGTGCCCTAACACCTACCCTAAACCTACACCTACCCCTAACACTAACGCTAACACTAACCCTAAACTTTACCATTTGTTAACCATAACCCTAGCCCCAAACCTAAACTTAACTACAACCCTACTCCTTACCCTAACACATACACTAATCTTAACACGTACACTAACACTAACTCAATACCACACACGTACTTTGACAATAAGACATTTCCGTATGCTCAGCTGTAACCTCAACCTTACCCGTTCACTAAACTTAACCCTATCCCTAACACTAACCATAACGCCAACCCTACCAATTACCCTAACCCGTACCCTAATCCTAACCTGTAAACCCACACTAACCCCTGCCCTAATACGTACCCTGACCCTAACACTTTTCCGTAACCTCACCTGTACCCTACACCTTACCGTTAGCTAACACTAACCCTAGCCCTAACCCTAGACCAAACCCCAACCGTACACCTTACCCTAACCCGTATGCTAATCCTAAGCCATACACTAAAACTGACACGTGTCCTAACACATACACTAACCGTAACACTTTTCTGTACCATCACCTGTACCATAAACCTGACATTTCGCTAACCCTAACCCTAGCCATAAAGGTAACCCTAACACCAACCCTAATCCTTACCCAAACCGTACCCTAATCCTAACCAGTATACTAATACTAAGACATGTCCTGACACATACCCTGAGCCTAACACTTTTCCGTACCCTCACCTGTACCCTAAACCTTACCCATTCGCTAACCCTAACCCTAGCTCTAGCCCTAGCCCTAAATCTAACCCCAACCCTATACCTTACCCTAACCCGAACCCTAATCCCAACCCATACACTAACATTAACCCATGCCCTAACACGTACCGTGACCCTTACACTTATCCGTATCCTCTCCTGTACCCTAAATCTTACCATTCGCTAACCCTAACCCTAGCCCTAAACATAACTCTCACACCAACCTCACAGCATACCATAACCCGTACACTAAACTTAACCCGTACAAAAAAACTAACCCATGCCCTCAAATGTATTTTGACGGTAACACCGTTCCGTATGCTCCCGTGTACTGTAAAACTCACCCGTTTGCTAACTCTAACCCTAGCCCTAACCCTAACCATAACAACAACCCTACTCATTTCCCTAACTTGTACCCTAATCCTTACCCGTACACTAACACTAATCCATGCCCTAACACGTACCCTGACCCTAACACTTTTCTATACCCACTCCTGTACCCTAAATCTTACCATTCGCTAACCCTAACCCTATGTCTAAACCTAACCCTAACCCCAACCCTACACCTAACCCTAACACGTACCCTAATCCGAATCCGTACACTAACAGTAACCTGTGCCCTAACATGAACCCTGACCCTAACTCGTTTCCATAAGCTCACCTGTACCCTAAATGTTACCTATTTGCTAACCCTTACCCCAACCCTACACCTAAACATAACCCCAACCCTACACCTTTCCCTAACCCATACCCTAATCCGAACCCGTACACTAACACTAACCCGTGCCCTAACACGTACCCTGACCCTAACACTTTTCCGTATCCTCTCCAGTACCCTAAAACTTACCGTTCGCTAAACCTAGCCCTTTCCCTAAACATAACGCTAACACCAACCTTACACCATACCCTAACCCATACACTAATCTTACCCCGTACACCAAAATTAAGCAATGCCCTCACATGTACTTGGACACTAACAGGTTTCCGTACCCTCCTGTGTACCATAAACCTTACCTGTTCGCTAACACTAACCCTAGGTCTAAGCCTAACACTATCCACAACCCTACACAGAATCCTAACCCGTATCCTAATCCTAATCCGTACAATAACACTAACGTGTGCCCTAACACCAAGCCTGACCCTAACTCGTTTCCATATGCTTACCTGTACCCTGAATATTACCTATTCGCTAACCCTAACCCTAACCCTAAACCAAACCCTAACCCCAATCCCACACCTTACCCTAATCCGTACTGTAATCCTAACCCGTACCCTAATACTAATCCATGCCCTGACACATACATGGACCATAACACTTTTCTGTAACCTCACCTGTACCCTAAACCTTACATTTCGCCAAGCCTAACGCTAGCCCTAAAGCAAAATCTTACTCCAACCCTACCCCTTACCCTAACACGTACACTAATCTTAACCCGTACACTAACACTGACCCATTGCCGCAAATGTATTTTGACCCTAAAACATTTCCGTACCCTGCCCTGTAACCTAAACCTTACCCGGTTGCTAACCAAAACCCTAGATCTAAATCTAACCCTAACGCCAACCCTACATCTTACCCTAACCCATACCCTAATCCTAAACCGTACACTAACACTAACCAGTGCCGTGAAACGTATCCTGACCGTAACACTTTTCCATACCCTCACCTGCACGCTAAACCTAATCATTAGGTGACCCTAACTGTAGACCTAAACCTAACCCTAACACCAACCCTACACCCTATTCTAACCCTTACCCTATATTTAACCCCTACACTAACACTAACCCATGCCCTCACACGTACTTTGACACTGAAATGTCTCCCTACACTCACATGTACCATAAGCTTTAACCGTTCACTAAACCTATCCCTAACCCTAACGCCAACCCTAACCATTACCCTAACCCATACCCTAATCCTAACCATACATTAACACTAACACGTTTCCTAACACATAACCTGACCCAAACACTTTTCCGTACACTCAACTGTACCCTAAAACTTACCCGTTCACTAACCCTAAGCCTAGCCCTAAACCTAACACTAACCCCAACCCCACACCTTACCCTAAACTGTACGCTAATCCTGACACGTACACTAACACTAGGAGGTGACCTAACACATACCCTGACTCTAAATGTTTTCCGTGCCCTCAACTGTACCCTAAACCTTACTGCTTCACTAACCGTAAACCTAGCCCTAAACATAACGCTAACACCAACCCTACACCATACCCTAACCCGTACACTAAACTTCACCCGTACACCAAAATTATGGAATGCCATCACCTGTACTTTGACAATAACACGTTTCTGTACACTCATATACCATAAAAGTTACCTCTTCTCTAACTCTAACCCTAGCCCTAAATTTAACCCTAACGCCAACCCTACACATTACCCTAACCCGTACCCTAATCCTAACCCATACACTAACACTACACATGCCCTAACAGGTACCCTGACCGTAACAGTTTTCCGTACATTCACCTGTACCCTAAACCATACAGTTTGCTATCTTTAACCTTAGACCTAAACGTAAACCTAACCCCATCCCTAAACCTTACACTAACTAATACCCAAATCTAACCAGTACACTAACACTAATCCGTGCCTTAACACTTACCCTGACCCTAACACTTTTCCATACCCACACCTGAGGCCTAAACCTTACGATTCACTAAACCTAACCCTAGGTCTAAACCTAACCGTAAACCCAACCCCAACCCTTCACCTAACCCTAACATGTGCCCTAATCCTAATCCTTAAACTAACACTAACCTGTGCCCTAACACGAACCCTGACACTAACACGTTTCCATACGTTCACCTGTACTCTAATGTTACCTATTCGCTAACCCTAACACTAGCCCTAAACCTAAACCTAACCCCAACCCTAAACCTTACCCTAACCCATACCCTAATCATAACCCATACACTAACACTAACTCGTGCCCTAACACCTACCCTAAACCTACACCTACCCCTAACACTAACGCTAACACTAACCCTAAACTTTACCATTTGTTAACCATAACCCTAGCCCCAAACCTAAACTTAACTACAACCCTACTCCTTACCCTAACACATACACTAATCTTAACACGTACACTAACACTAACTCAATACCACACACGTACTTTGACAATAAGACATTTCCGTATGCTCAGCTGTAACCTCAACCTTACCCGTTCACTAAACTTAACCCTATCCCTAACACTAACCATAACGCCAACCCTACCAATTACCCTAACCCGTACCCTAATCCTAACCTGTAAACCCACACTAACCCCTGCCCTAATACGTACCCTGACCCTAACACTTTTCCGTAACCTCACCTGTACCCTACACCTTACCGTTAGCTAACACTAACCCTAGCCCTAACCCTAGACCAAACCCCAACCGTACACCTTACCCTAACCCGTATGCTAATCCTAAGCCATACACTAAAACTGACACGTGTCCTAACACATACACTAACCGTAACACTTTTCTGTACCATCACCTGTACCATAAACCTGACATTTCGCTAACCCTAACCCTAGCCATAAAGGTAACCCTAACACCAACCCTAAACCTTACCCAAACCGTACCCTAATCCTAACCAGTATACTAATACTAAGACATGTCCTGACACATACCCTGAGCCTAACACTTTTCCGTACCCTCACCTGTACCCTAAACCTTACCCATTCGCTAACCCTAACCCTAGCTCTAGCCCTAGCCCTAAATCTAACCCCAACCCTATACCTTACCCTAACCCGAACCCTAATCCCAACCCATACACTAACATTAACCCATGCCCTAACACGTACCGTGACCCTTACACTTATCCGTATCCTCTCCTGTACCCTAAATCTTACCATTCGCTAACCCTAACCCTAGCCCTAAACATAACTCTCACACCAACCTCACAGCATACCATAACACGTACACTAAACTTAACCCATACAAAAAAACTAACCCATGCCCTCAAATGTATTTTGACGGTAACACCGTTCCGTATGCTCCCGTGTACTGTAAAACTCACCCGTTTGCTAACTCTAACCCTAGCCCTAACCCTAACCATAACAACAACCCTACTCATTTCCCTAACTTGTACCCTAATCCTTACCCGTACACTAACACTAATCCATGCCCTAACACGTACCCTGACCCTAACACTTTTCTATACCCACTCCTGTACCCTAAATCTTACCATTCGCTAACCCTAACCCTATGTCTAAACCTAACCCTAACACCAACCCTACACCTAACCCTAACACGTACCCTAATCCGAATCCGTACACTAACAGTAACCTGTGCCCTAACATGAACCCTGACCCTAACTCGTTTCCATAAGCTCACCTGTACCCTAAATGTTACCTATTTGCTAACCCTTACCCCAACCCTACACCTAAACATAACCCCAACCCTACACCTTTCCCTAACCCATACCCTAATCCGAACCCGTACACTAACACTAACCCGTGCCCTAACACGTACCCTGACCCTAACACTTTTCCGTATCCTCTCCAGTACCCTAAAACTTACCGTTCGCTAAACCTAGCCCTTTCCCTAAACATAACGCTAACACCAACCTTACACCATACCCTAACCCATACACTAATCTTACCCCGTACACCAAAATTAAGCAATGCCCTCACATGTACTTGGACACTAACAGGTTTCCGTACCCTCCTGTGTACCATAAACCTTACCTGTTCGCTAACACTAACCCTAGGTCTAAGCCTAACACTATCCACAACCCTACACAGAATCCTAACCCGTATCCTAATCCTAATCCGTACAATAACACTAACGTGTGCCCTAACACCAAGCCTGACCCTAACTCGTTTCCATATGCTTACCTGTACCCTGAATATTACCTATTTGCTAACCCTAACCCTAACCCTAAACCAAACCCTAACCCCAATCCCACACCTTACCCTAATCCGTACTGTAATCCTAACCCGTACCCTAATACTAATCCGTGCCCTGACACATACATGGACCATAGCACTTTTCTGTAACCTCACCTGTACCCTAAACCTTACATTTCGCCAAGCCTAACGCTAGCCCTAAAGCAAAATCTTACTCCAACCCTACCCCTTACCCTAACACGTACACTAATCCTAACCCGTACACTAACACTGACCCATTGCCGCAAATGTATTTTGACCCTAAAACATTTCCGTACCCTCCCCTGTAACCTAAATCTTACCTGGTTGCTAAGCCTAACCCTACATCTAAATCTAACCCTAACGCCAACCCTACATCTTACCCTAACCCATACCCTAATCCTAAACCGTACACTAACACTAACCAGTGCCGTGAAACGTACCCTGACCGTAACACTTTTCCATACCCTCACCTGCACGCTAAACCTAATCATTAGGTAACCCTAACTGTAGACTTAAACCTAACCCTAACACCAACCCTACACCCTATTCTAACCCTTACCCTATATTTAACCCCTACACTAACACTAACCCATGCCCTCACACGTACATTGACACTAAAATGTCTCCATACACTCACATGTACCATAAGCTTTAACCGTTCACTAAACCTATCCCTAACCCTAACGCCAACCCTAACCATTATCCTAACCCATACCCTAATCCTAACCATACATTAACACTAACAGGTTTCCTAACACATAACCTGACCCAAACACTTTTCTGTACACCCAACTGTACCCTAAAATTTACCCGTTCACTAACCCTAAGCCTAGCCCTAAACCTAACACTAACCCCAACACCACACCTTACCCTAAACTGTACGCTAATCCTGACACGTACACTAACACTAGGAGGTGACCTAACACATACCCTGACTCTAAATGTTTTCCGTACCCTCACCTGTACCCTAAACCTTACTGCTTCACTAACCGTAAACCTAGCCCTAAACATAACGCTAACACCAACCCTACACCATACCCTAACCCGTACACTAATCTTGACCCGTACACCAAAATTATGGAATGCCATCACCTGTACTTTGACAATAACACGTTTCTCTACACTCATATACCATAAATGTTACCTCTTCTCTGACTCTAACCCTAGCCCTAAATTTAACCCTAACGCCAACCCTACACATTACCCTAACCCGTACCCTAATCCTAACCCATACACTAACACTACACGTGCCCTAACAGGTACCCTGACCATAACAGTTTTCCGTACATTCACCTGTACCCTAAACCATACCGTTTGCTATCTTTAACCTTAGACCTAAACGTAAACCTAACCCCATCCCTAAACCTTACACTAACTCATACCCAAATCTAACCAGTACACTAACACTAATCCGTGCCTTAACACTTACCCTGACCCTAACACTTTTCCATACCCACACCTGAACCCTAAACCTTACCATTCACTAACCCTAACCCTAGTTCTAAACCTAACCCTAAACACAACCCAACCCTACACCTAACCCTAACATGTGCCCTAATCCTAATCCTTAAACTAACACTAACCTGTGCCCTAACACGAACCCTGACACTAACATGTTTCCATACGTTCACCTGTACTCTAATGTTACCTATTCGCTAACCCTAACACTAGCCCTAAACCTAAACCTAACCCCAAACCTACACCTTACCCTAACCCATGCCCTAATCATAACCCATACACTAACTCGTGCCCTAACACCTACCCTAACCCTACACCTACACCTACCCCTAGCACTAACGCTAACACTAACACTAAACTTTACCATTTGTTAACCATAACCCTAGCCCCAAACCTAAACCTAACTACAACGCTACTCCTTACCCTAACATGTACACTAATCTTAACACGTACACTTACACTAACTCAATACCACACACGTACTTTGACAATAAGACATTTCCGTATGCTCAGCTGTAACCTAAACCTTACCCGTCCTCTAAACTTAACCTTACCCCTAACACTAACCATAACGCCAACCCTACCAATTACCCTAACTCGTACCCTAATCCTAACCTGTAAACCCACACTAACCCCTGCCCTAATACGTACCCTGACCCTAACACTTTTCCGTAACCTCACCTGTACCCTACACCTTACCGTTCGCTAACCCTAACCATAGCCCTAAACCTAGACCAAATCCCAACCGTACACCTTACCCTAACCCGTATGCTAATCCTAAGCCATACACTAAAACTGACACGTGTCCTAACACATACACTAACCGTAACACTTTTCTGTACCATCACCTGTACCATAAACCTGACATTTCGCTAACTCTAACCCTAGCCATAAAGCTAACCCTAAACCCAACCCTAAACCTTACCCAAACCGTACCCTAATCCTAACCAGTATACTAATACTAAGCCATGTCCTGACACGTACCCTGAGCCTAACACTTTTCCGTACCCTCACCTGTACCCTAAACCTTACCCATTCGCTAACCCTAACCCTAGCTCTAGCCCTAGCCCTAAATCTAACCCCAACCCAACCCGAACCCTAATCCCAACCCATACAGTAACATTAACCCATGCCCTAACACGTACCCTGACCCTAACACTTTTCCGTATCCTCTCCTGTAACCTAAATCGTACCGTTCGCTAACCCTAACCCTCGCCCTAAACATAACTCTCACACCAACCTCACAGGATACCATAACCCGTACACTAAACTTAACCTGTACAAAAAAACTAACACATGCCCTCACATGTACTTTGACGGTAACACGTTTCGGTATGCTCCCGTGTACCGTAAAACTCACCCGTTTGCTAACTCTAACCCTAGCCCTAATCCTAACCATAACAACAACCCTACCCATTTCCCTAACTTGTACCCTAATCCTTACCCGTACACTAACACTGATCCATGCCCTAACACGTACCCTGACCCTAACACTTTTCTATACCCACTCCTGTACCCTAAATCTTACCATTCGCTAACCCTAACCCTATGTCTAAACCTAACCCTAACACCAACCCTACACCTAACCCTAACACGTACCCTAATCCGAATCCGTACACTAACAGTAACCTGTGCCCTAAAATGAACCCTGCCCCTAACTCGTTTCCATAAGCTCACCTGTACCCTAAATGTTACCTATTTGCTAACCCTAACCCCAACCCTACAGCTAAACATAACCCCAACCCTACAACTTTCCCTAACCCATACCCTAATCCGAACCCATACACTAACACTAACCCGTGCCCTAACACGTACCCTGACCCTAACACTTTTCCGTATCCTCTCCAGTACCCTAAAACTTACCGTTCGCTAAACCTAGCCCTTTCCCTAAACATAACGCAAACAACAACCTTACACCATACCCTAACCCATACACTAATCTTACCCCGTACACCAAAATTAAGCAATGCCCTCACATGTACTTGGACACTAACAGGTTTCCGTACCCTCTTGTGTACCATAAACTATACCTGTTCGCTAACACTAACCCTAGGTCTAAGCCTAACACTATCCACAACCCTACACAAAATCCTAACCCGTATCCTTATCCTAATCCGTACAATAACACTAACGTGTGCCCTAACACCAAGCCTGACCCTAAATCGTTTCCATATGCTTACCTGTACCCTGAATATTACCTATTCGCTAACCCTAACCCTAACCCTAAACCAAACCCTAACCCCAATCCTACACCTTACCCTAATCCATACTCTAATCCTAACCCGTACCCTAATACTAATCCGTGCCCTGACACATACATGGACCATAACACTTTTCTGTAACCTCACCTGTACCCTAAACCTTACATTTCGCCAACCCTAACGCTAGCCCTAAAGCAAAATCTTACTCCAACCCTACCCCTTACCCTAACACGTACACTAATCTTAACCCGTACACTAACAGTGACCCATTGCCGCAAATGTATTTTGACCCTAAAACATTTCCGTACCCTCCCCTGTAACCTAAACCTTACCCGGTCGCTAACCCTAACCCTAGCTCTAAATCTAACCCTAACGCCAACCCTACATCTTACCCTAACCCATACCCTAATCCTAAAGTGTACACTAACAGTAACCAGTGACCTGAAAACTACCCTGACCGTAACACTTTTCCATACCCTCACCTGCACGCTAAACCTAATCATTAGGTAACCCTAACTGTAGACTTAAACCTAACCCTAACACCAACCCTACACCCTATTCTAACCCTTACCCTATATTTAACCCCTACACTAACACTAACCCATGCCCTCACACGTACTTTGACACTAAAATGTCTCCATACACTCACATGTACCATAAGCTTTAACCGTTCACTAAACCTATCCCTAAACCTAACGCCATCCCTAACCATTACCTTAACCCATACCCTAATCCTAACCATATATTAACACTAACACGTTCCCTAACACATAACCTGACCCAAACACTTTTCCGTACACTCAACTGTACCCTAAAACTTACCCGTTCACTAACCCTAAGCCTAGCCCTAAACCTAACACTAACCCCAACCCCACACCTTACCCTAAACTGTACGCTAATCCTGACACGTACACTAACACTAAGAGGTGTCCTAACACATACCCTGACTCTAAATGTTTTCCGTACCCTCACCTGTACCCTAAACCTTACTGCTTCACTAACCATAAACCTAGCCCTAAACATAACGCTAACACCAACCCTACACCATACCCTAACCCGTACACTAATCTTGACCCGTACACCAAAATTATGGAATGCCATCACCTGTACTTTGACAATAACACGTTTCTGTACACTCATGTACCATAAAAGTTACCTCTTCGCTAACTCTAACCCTAGCCCTAAACTTAACCCTAACGCCAACCCTACACATTACCCTAACCCGTACCCTAATCCTAAACCATACACTAACACTACACGTGCCCTAACAGGTACCCTGACCGTAACAGTTTTCCGTACACTCACCTGTACCCTAAACCATACCGTTTGCTATCCTTAAGCTTAGACCTAAACGTAAACCTAACACCATCCCTAAACCTTACCCTAACTCGTACCCAAATCTAACCAGTACACTAACACTAATCCGTGCCTTAACACTTACACTGACCCTAACACTTTTCCATACCCACACCTGAACCCTAAACCTTACCATTCACTAACCCTAACCCTAGGTCTAAACCTAACCCTAAACACAACCCCAAACCTACACCTAACCCTAACATGTGCCCTAATCCTAATCCTTAAACTAACACTAACCTGTGCCCTAACACGAACCCTGACACTAACACGTTTCCATACGTTCACCTGTACTCTAATGTTACCTATTCGCTAACCCTAACACTAGCCCTAAACCTAAACCTAACCCCAACCCTACTCCTTACCCTAACCCATGCCCTAATCATAACCCATACACTAACACTAACTCGTGCCCTAACACCTACCCTAACCCTACATCTACACCTACCCCTAACACTAACGCTAACACTAACCCTAAACTTTACCATTTGTTAACCATAACCCTAGCCCCAAACCTAAACCTAACTACAACCCTACTCCTTACCCTAACATGTACACTAATCTTAACACGTACACTTACACTAACTCAATACCACACACGTACTTTGACAATAAGACATTTCCGTATGCTCAGCTGTAACCTAAACCTTACCCGTTCACTAAACTTAACCTTACCCCTAACACTAACCATAACGCCAACCCTACCAATTACCCTAACCCGTACCCAAATCCTAACCTGTAAACCCACACTAACCCCTGCCCTAACACGTAACCTGACCCTAACACTTTTCCGTAACCTCACCTGTATCCTACACCTTACCGTTCGCTAACCCTAACCCTAGCCCTAACCCTAGACCAAACCCCAACCGTACACCTTACCCTAACCCGTATGCTAATCCTAAGCCATACACTAAAACTGACACGTGTCCTAACACATACACTAACCGTAACACTTTTCTGTACCATCACCTGTACCATAAACCTGACATTTCGCTAACTCTAACCCTAGCCATAAAGCTAACCCTAAACCCAACCCTAAACCTTACCCAAACCGTACCCTAATCCTAACCAGTATACTAATACTAAGCCATGTCCTGACACGTACCCTGAGCCTAACACTTTTCCGTACCCTCACCTGTACCCTAAACCTTACCCATTCGCTAACCCTAACCCTAGCTCTAGCCCTAGCCCTAAATCTAACCCCAACCCAACCCGAACCCTAATCCCAACCCATACAGTAACATTAACCCATGCCCTAACACGTACCCTGACCCTAACACTTTTCCGTATCCTCTCCTGTAACTAAATCGTACCGTTCGCTAACCCTAACCCTCGCCCTAAACATAACTCTCACACCAACCTCACAGGATACCATAACCCGTACACTAAACTTAACCTGTACAAAAAAACTAACACATGCCCTCACATGTACTTTGACGGTAACACGTTTCGGTATGCTCCCGTGTACCGTAAAACTCACCCGTTTGCTAACTCTAACCCTAGCCCTAATCCTAACCATAACAACAACCCTACCCATTTCCCTAACTTGTACCCTAATCCTTACCCGTACACTAACACTGATCCATGCCCTAACACGTACCCTGACCCTAACACTTTTCTATACCCACTCCTGTACCCTAAATCTTACCATTCGCTAACCCTAACCCTATGTCTAAACCTAACCCTAACACCAACCCTACACCTAACCCTAACACGTACCCTAATCCGAATCCGTACACTAACAGTAACCTGTGCCCTAACATGAATCCTGCCCCTAACTCGTTTCCATAAGCTCACCTGTACCCTAAATGTTACCTATTTGCTAACCCTAACCCCAACCCTACAGCTAAACATAACCCCAACCCTACAACTTTCCCTAACCCATACCCTAATCCGAACCCATACACTAACACTAACCCGTACCCTAACACGTACCCTGACCCTAACACTTTTCCGTATCCTCTCCAGTACCCTAAAACTTACCGTTCGCTAAACCTAGCCCTTTCCCTAAACATAACGCAAACAACAACCTTACACCATACCCTAACCCATACACTAATCTTACCCCGTACACCAAAATTAAGCAATGCCCTCACATGTACTTGGACACTAACAGGTTTCCGTACCCTCTTGTGTACCATAAACTATACCTGTTCGCTAACACTAACCCTAGGTCTAAGCCTAACACTATCCACAACCCTACACAAAATCCTAACCCATATCCTTATCCTAATCCGTACAATAACACTAACGTGTGCCCTAACACCAAGCCTGACCCTAAATCGTTTCCATATGCTTACCTGTACCCTGAATATTACCTATTCGCTAACCCTAACCCTAACCCTAAACCAAACCCTAACCCCAATCCTACACCTTACCCTAATCCATACTGTAATCCTAACACGTACCCTAATACTAATCCGTGCCCTGACACATACATGGACCATAACACTTTTCTGTAACCTCACCTGTACCCTAAACCTTACATTTCGCCAACACTAACGCTAGCCCTAAAGCAAAATCTTACTCCAACCCTACCCCTTACCCTAACACGTACACTAATCTTAACCCGTACACTAACAGTGACCCATTGCCGCAAATGTATTTTGACCCTAAAACATTTCCGTACCCTCCCCTGTAACCTAAACCTTACCCGGTCGCTAACCCTAACCCTAGCTCTAAATCTAACCCTAACGCCAACCCTACATCTTACCCTAACCCATACCCTAATCCTAAAGTGTACACTAACAGTAACCAGTGACCTGAAAAGTACCCTGACCGTAACACTTTTCCATACCCTCACCTGCACGCTAAACCTAATCATTAGGTAACCCTAACTGTAGACTTAAACCTAACCCTAACACCAACCCTACACCCTATTCTAACCCTTACCCTATATTTAACCCCTTCACTAACACTAACCCATGCCCTCACACGTACTTTGACACTAAAATGTCTCCATACACTCACATGTACCATAAGCTTTAACCGTTCACTAAACCTATCCCTAACCCTAACGCCAACCCTAACCATTACCCTAACCCATACACTAATCCTAACCATACATTAACACTAACACGTTTCCTAACACATAACCTGACCCAAACACTTTTCCGTACACTCAACTGTACCCTAAAACTTACCCGTTCACTAACCCTAAGCCTAGCCCTAAACCTAACACTAACCCCAACACCACACCTTACCCTAAACTGTACGCTAATCCTGACACGTACACTAACACTAAGAGGTGTCCTAACACATACCCTGACTCTAAATGTTTTCCGTACCCTCACCTGTACCCTAAACCTTACTGCTTCACTAACCGTAAACCTAGCCCTAAACATAACGCTAACACCAACCCTACACCATACCCTAACCCGTACACTAATCTTGACCCGTACACCAAAATTATGGAATGCCATCACCTGTACTTTGACAATAACACGTTTCTCGACACTCATGTACCATAAAAGTTACCTCTTCGCTAACTCTAACCCTAGCCCTAAACTTAACCCTAACGCCAACCCTACACATTACCCTAACCCGTACCCTAATCCTAACCCATACACTAACACTACACGTGCCCTAACAGGTACCCTGACCGTAACAGTTTTCCGTACACTCACCTGTACCCTAAACCATACCGTTTGCTATCCTTAAGCTTAGACCTAAACGTAAACCTAACACCATCCCTAAACCTTACCCTAACTCGTACCCAAATCTAACCAGTACACTAACACTAATCCGTGCCTTAACACTTACCCTGACCCTAACACTTTTCCATACCCACACCTGAAACCTAAACCTTACCATTCACTAACCCTAACCCTAGGTCTAAACCTAACCCTAAACACAACCCCAAACCTACACCTAACCCTAACATGTGCCCTAATCCTAATCCTTAAACTAACACTAACCTGTGCCCTAACACGAACCCTGACACTAACACGTTTCCATACGTTCACCTGTACTCTAATGTTACCTATTCGCTAACCCTAACACTAGCCCTAAACCTAAACCTAACCCCAACCCTACACCTTACCCTAACCCATGCCCTAATCATAACCCATACACTAACACTAACTCGTGCCCTAACACCTACCCTAACCCTACACCTACACCTACCCCTAACACTAACGCTAACACTAACCCTAAACTTTACCATTTGTTAACCATAACCCTAGCCCGAAACCTAAACCTAACTACAACCCAACTCCTTACCCTAACATGTACACTAATCTTAACACGTACACTTACACTAACTCAATACCACACACGTACTTTGACAATAAGACATTTCCGTATGCTCAGCTGTAACCTAAACCTTACCCGTTCACTAAACTTAACCTTACCCCTAACACTAACCATAACGCCAACCCTACCAATTACCCTAACCCGTACCCTAATCCTAACCTGTAAACCCACACTAACCCCTGCCCTAACACGTAACCTGACCCTAACACTTTTCCGTACACTCAACTGTACCCTAAAACTTACCCGTTCACTAACCCTAAGCCTAGCCCTAAACCTAACACTAACCCCAACACCACACCTTACCCTAAACTGTACGCTAATCCTGACACGTACACTAACACTAAGAGGTGTCCTAACACATACCCTGACTCTAAATGTTTTCCGTACCCTCACCTGTACCCTAAACCTTACTGCTTCACTAACCGTAAACCTAGCCCTAAACATAACGCTAACACCAACCCTACACCATACCCTAACCCGTACACTAATCTTGACCCGTACACCAAAATTATGGAATGCCATCACCTGTACTTTGACAATAACACGTTTCTCGACACTCATGTACCATAAAAGTTACCTCTTTGCTAACTCTAACCCTAGCCCTAAACTTAACCCTAACGCCAACCCTACACATTACCCTAACCCGTACCCTAATCCTAACACATACACTAACACTACACGTGCCCTAACAGGTACCCTGACCGTAACAGTTTTCCGTACACTCACCTGTACCCTAAACTATACCGTTTGCTATCCTTAAGCTTAGACCTAAACGTAAACCTAACACCATCCCTAAACCTTACCCTAACTCGTACCCAAATCTAACCAGTACACTAACACTAATCCGTGCCTTAACACTTACACTGACCCTAACACTTTTCCATACCCACACCTGAAACCTAAACCTTACCATTCACTAACCCTAACCCTAGGTCTAAACCTAACCCTAAACACAACCCCAAACCTACACCTAACCCTAACATGTGCCCTAATCCTAATCCTTAAACTAACACTAACCTGTGCCCTAACACGAACCCTGACACTAACACGTTTCCTTACGTTCACCTGTACTCTAATGTTACCTATTCGCTAACCCTAACACTAGCCCTAAACCTAAACCTAACCCCAATCCTACACCTTACCCTAACCCATGCCCTAATCATAACCCATACACTAACACTAACTCGTGCCCTAACACCTACCCTAACCCTACACCTACACCTACCCCTAACACTAACGCTAACACTAACCCTAAACTTTACCATTTGTTAACCATAACCCTAGCCCGAAACCTAAACCTAACTACAACCCTACTCCTTACCCTAACATGTACACTAATCTTAACACGTACACTTACACTAACTCAATACCACACACGTACTTTGACAATAAGACATTTCCGTATGCTCAGCTGTAACCTAAACCTTACCCGTTCACTAAACTTAACCTTACCCCTAACACTAACCATAACGCCAACCCTACCAATTACCCTAACCCGTACCCTAATCCTAACCTGTAAACCCACACTAACCCCTGCCCTAACACGTAACCTGACCCTAAAACTTTTCCGTAACCTCACCTGTACCCTACACCTTACCGTTCGCTAACCCTAACCATAGCCCTAAACCTAGACCAAACCCCAACCGTACACCTTACCCTAGCCCGTATGCTAATCCTAAGCCATACACTAAAACTAACACGTGTCCTAACACATACACTTACCATAACACTTTTCTGTACCATTACCTGTACCATAAACCTGACATTTCGCTAACTCTAACCCTAGCCATAAAGCTAACCCTAAACCCAACCCTAAACCTTACCCAAACCGTACCCTAATCCTAACCAGTATACTAATACTAAGCCATGTCCTGACACGTACCCTGACCCTAACACTTTTCCGTACCCTCACCTGTACCCTAAACCTTACCCATTCGCTAACCCTAACCCTAGCTCTAGCCCTAGCCCTAAATCTAACCCCAACCCAACCCGAACCCTAATCACAACCCATACACTAACATTAACCCATGCCCTAACACGTACCCTGAACCTAACACTTTTCCGTATCCTCTCCTGTACCCTAAATCTTACCGTTCGCTAACCCTAACCCTAGCACTAAACATAACTCTCACACCAACCTCACAGGATACCATAACCCGTACACTAAACCTAACCTGTACAAAAAAACTAACACATGCCCTCACATGTACTTTGACGGTAACACGTTTCCGTATGCTCCCGTGTACCGTAAAACTCACCCGTTTGCTAACTCTAACCCTAGCCCTAACCCTAACCATAACAACAACCCTACACATTTCCCTAACTTGTACCCTAATCCTTACCCATACACTAACACTAATCCATGCCCTAACACGTACCCTGACCCTAACACTTTTCTATACCCACTCCTGTACCCTAAATCTTACCATTCGATAACCCTAACCCTATGTCTAAACCTAACCCTAACCCCAACCCTACACCTAACCCTAACACGTACCCTAATCCGAATCCGTACACTAACACTAACCTGTGCCCTAACATGAACCCTGACCCTAACTCGTTTCCATAAGCTCACCTGTACCCTAAATGTTACCTATTTGCTAACCCTAACCCCAACCCTACAGCTAAACATAACCCCAACCCTACAACTTTCCCTAACCCATACCCTAATCCGAACCCGTACACTAACACTAACCCGTGCCCTAACACGTACCCTGACACTAACACTTTTCCGTATCCTCTCCAGTACCCTAAAACTTACCGTTCGCTAAACCTAGCCCTTTCCCTAAACATAACGCTAACACCAACCTTACACCATACCCTAACCCATACACTAATCTTACCCCGTACACCAAAATTAAGCAATGCCCTCACATGTACTTGGACACTAACAGGTTTCCGTACCCTCCTGTGTACCATAAACCTTACCTGTTCGCTAACACTAACCCTAGGTCTAAGCCTAACACTATCCACAACCCTACACAGAATCCTAACCCGTATCCTAATCCTAATCCGTACAATAACACTAACGTGTGCCCTAACACCAAGCCTGACCCTAACTCGTTTCCATATGCTTACCTGTACCCTGAATATTACCTATTCGCTAAACCTAACCCTAACCCTAAACCAAACCCTAACCCCAATCCCACACCTTACCCTAATCCGTACTGTAATCCTAACCCGTACCCTAATACTAATCCGTGCCCTGACACATACATGGACCATAGCACTTTTCTGTAACCTCACCTGTACCCTAAACCTTACCTTTCGCCAAGCCTAACGCTAGCCCTAAAGCAAAATCTTACTCCAACCCTACCCCTTACCCTAACACGTACACTAATCTTAACCCGTACACTAACACTGACCCATTGCCGCAAATGTATTTTGACCCTAAAACATTTCCGTACCCTCCCCTGTAACCTAAATATTACCTGGTTGCTAACCCTAACCCTAGATCTAAATCTAACCCTAACGCCAACCCTACATCTTACCCTAACCCATACCCTAATCCTAAACCGTACACTAACACTAACCAGTGCCGTGAAACGTACCCTGACCGTAACACTTTTCCATGCCCTCACCTGCACGCTAAACCTAATCATTAGGTAACCCTAACTGTAGACTTAAACCTAACCCTAACACCAACCCTACACCCTATTCTAACCCTTACCCTATATTTAACCCCTACACTAACACTAACCCATGCCCTCACACGTACATTGACACTAAAATGTCTCCATACACTCACATGTACCATAAGCTTTAACCGTTCACTAAACCTATCCCTAACCCTAACGCCAACCCTAACCATTATCCTAACCCATACCCTAATCCTAACCATACATTAACACTAACAGGTTTCCTAACACATAACCTGACCCAAACACTTTTCCGTACACCCAACTGTACCCTAAAATTTACCCGTTCACTAACCCTAAGCCTAGCCCTAAACCTAACACTAACCCCAACACCACACCTTACCCTAAACTGTACGCTAATCCTGACACGTACACTAACACTAGGAGGTGACCTAACACATACCCTGACTCTAAATGTTTTCCGTACCCTCACCTGTACCCTAAACCTTACTGCTTCACTAACCGTAAACCTAGCCCTAAACATAACGCTAACACCAACCCTACACCATACCCTAACCCGTACACTAATCTTGACCCGTACACCAAAATTATGGAATGCCATCACCTGTACTTTGACAATAACACGTTTCTCTACACTCATATACCATAAATGTTACCTCTTCTCTGACTCTAACCCTAGCCCTAAATTTAACCCTAACGCCAACCCTACACATTACCCTAACCCGTACCCTAATCCTAACCCATACACTAACACTACACGTGCCCTAACAGGTACCCTGACCATAACAGTTTTCCGTACATTCACCTGTACCCTAAACCATACCGTTTGCTATCTTTAACCTTAGACCTAAACGTAAACCTAACCCCATCCCTAAACCTTACACTAACTCATACCCAAATCTAACCAGTACACTAACACTAATCCGTGCCTTAACACTTACCCTGACCCTAAAACTTTTCCATACCCACACATGAGGCCTAAACCTTACCATTCACTAACCCTAACCCTAGGTCTAAACCTAACCCTAAACCCAACCCCAACCCTTCACCTAACACTATCATGTGCCCTAATCCTAATCCTTAAACTAACACTAACCTGTGCCCTAACACGAACCCTGACACTAACACGTTTCCATACGTTCACCTGTACTCTAATGTTACCTATTCGCTAACCCTAAAACTAGCCCTAAACCTAAACCTAACCACAACACTACACCTTACCCTAACCCATACCCTAATTATAACCCATACACTAACACTAACACGTGCCCTAACACCTACCCTAAACCTACACCTACACCTACCCCTAACACTAACGCTAACACTAACCCTAAACTTTACCATTTGTTAACCATAACCCTAGCCCCAAACCTAAACCTAACTACAACCCTACTCCTTACCCTAACACGTACACTAATCTTAACCCGTACACTAACACTAACCCGATACCACACACGTACTTTGACAATAAGACATTTCCGTATGCTCAGCTGTAACCTAAACCTTACCCGTTCACTAAACTTAACCCTATCCCTAACACTAACCATAACGCCACCCCTACCAATTACCCTAACCTGTACCCTAATCCTAACCTGTAAACCCACACTAATCCCTGCCCTAACACATACGCTGACCCTAACACTTTTCCGTAACCTCACCTGTACCCTACACCTTACCGTTAGCTAACCCTAACCCTAGCCCTAAACCTAGACCAAACCCCAACCGTACACCTTACCCTAACCCGTATGCTAATCCTAAGCCATACACTAACACTGACACTTGTCCTAACACATACACTAACCGTAACACTTTTCTGTTCCATCACCTGTACCCTAAACCTGACATTTCGCTAACCCTAACCCTAGCCATAAAGCTAACCCTAACCCGAACCCTAAACCTTACCCAAACCGTACCCTAATCCTAACCAGTATACTAATACTAAGCCATGTCCTGACACGTACCCTGAGCCTAACACTTTTCCGTACCCTCACCTGTACCCTAAACCTTACCCATTCGCTAACCCTAACCCTAGCTCTAGCCCTAGCCCTAAATCTAATCCCAACCCTAACCCTTACACTAACCCGAACCCTAATCCCAACCCATACACTAACATTAACCCATGCCCTAACACGTACCCTGACCCTTACACTTATCCGTATCCTCTCCTGTACCCTAAATCTTACCGTTCGCTAACCCTAACCCTAGCCCTAAACATAACTCTCACACCAACCTCACAGGATACCATAACCCGTACACTAAACTTAACCTGTACAAAAAACCTAACACATGCCCTCACATGTACTTTGACGGTAACACGTTTCCCTATGCTCCCGTGTACCGTAAAACTCACCCGTTTGCTAACTCTAACCAAGCCCTAACCCTAACCATAACAACAACCCTACCCATTTCCCTAACTTGTACCCTAATCCTTACCCGTACACTAACACTAATCCATGCCCTAACACGTACCCTGACCCTAACACTTTTCTATACCCACTCCTGTACCCTAAATCTTACCATTCGCTAACCCTAACCCTATGTCTAAACCTAACCCTAACCCCAACCCTACACCTAACCCTAACACGTACCCTAATCCGAATCCGTACACTAACACTAACCTGTGCCCTACCATGAACCCTGACCCTAACTCGTTTCCATAAGCTCACCTGTACCCTAAATGTTACCTATTTGCTAACCCTAACCCCAACCCTACAGCTAAACATAACCCCAATCCTACAACTTTCCCTAACCCATACCCTAATCCCAACCCATACACTAACATTATCCCATGCCCTAACACGTACCCTGACCCTAACACTTTTCCGTATCCTCTCCAGTACCCTAAAACTTACCGTTCGCTAAACCTAGCCCTTTCCCTAAACATAACGCTAACACCAACCTTACACCATACCCTAACCCATACACTAATCTTACCCCGTACACCAAAATTAAGCAATGCCCTCACATGTACTTGGACACTAACAGGTTTCCGTACCCTCCTGTGTACCATAAACCTTACCTGTTCGCTAACACTAACCCTAGGTCTAAGCCTAACACTATCCACAACCCTACACAGAATCCTAACCCGTATCCTAATCCTAATCCGTACAATAACACTAACGTGTGCCCTAACACCAAGCCTGACCCTAACTCGTTTCCATATGCTTACCTGTACCCTGAATATTACCTATTCGCTAACCCTAACCCTAACCCTAAACCAAACCCTAACCCCAATCCCACACTTTACCCTAATCCGTACTGTAATCCTAATCCGTGCCCTGACACATACATGGACCATAACACTTTTCTGTAACCTCACCTGTACCCTAAACCTTACATTTCGCCAAGCCTAACGCTAGCCCTAAAGCAAAATCTTACTCCAATCCTACCCCTTACCCTAACACGTACACTAATCTTAACCCATACACTAACAGTGACCCATTGCCACAAATGTATTTGGACCCTAAAACATTTCCGTACCCTCCCCTGTAACCTAAACCTTACCCGGTTGCTAACCATAACCCTAGATCTAAATCTAACCCTAACGCCAACCCTACATCTTACCCTAACCCATACCCTAATCCTAAAACGTACACTAACACTAACCAGTGCCGTGAAACGTACCCTGACCGTAACACTTTTCCATACCCTCACCTGCACGCTAAACCTAATCATTAGGTAACCCTAACTGTAGACCTAAACCTAACCCGAACACCAACCCTACACCCTATTCTAACCCTTACACTATATTTAACCCCTACACTAACACTAACCCATGCCCTCACACGTACTTTGACACTAAAATGTCTCCATACACTCACATGTACCATAAGCTTTAACCGTTCACTAAACCTATCCCTAACCCTAACGCCAACCCTAACCATTACCCTAACCCATACCCTAATCCTAACCATACATTAACACTAACACGTTTCCTAACACATAACCTGACCCAAACACTTTTCCGTACACTCAACTGTACCCTAAAACTTACCCGTTCACTAACCCTAAGCCTAGCCCTAAACCTAACACTAACCCCAACACCACACCTTACCCTAAACTGTACGCTAATCCTGACACGTACACTAACACTAGGAGGTGACCTAACACATACCCTGACTCTAAATGTTTTCCGTACCCTCACCTGTACCCTAAACCTTACTGCTTCACTAACCGTAAACCTAGCCCTAAACATAACGCTAACACCAACCCTACACCATACCCTAACCCGTACACTAATCTTGACCCGTACACCAAAATTATGGAATGCCATCACCTGTACTTTGACAATAACACGTTTCTCTACACTCATGTACCATAAAAGTTACCTCTTTGCTAACTCTAACCCTAGCCCTAAACTTAACCCTAACGCCAACCCTACACATTACCCTAACCCGTACCCTAATCCTAACACATACACTAACACTACACGTGCCCTAACAGGTACCCTGACCGTAACAGTTTTCCGTACACTCACCTGTACCCTAAACCATACCGTTTGCTATCCTTAAGCTTAGACCTAAACGTAAACCTAACCCCATCCCTAAACCTTACCCTAACTCGTACCCAAATCTAACCAGTACACTAACACTAATCCGTGCCTTAACACTTACACTGACCCAAACACTTTTCCATACCCACACCTGAATCCTAAACCTTACCATTCACTAACCCTAACCCTAGGTCTAAACCTAACCCTAAACACAACCCCAACCCTACACCTAACCCTAACATGTGCCCTAATCCTAATCCTTAAACTAACACTAACCTGTGCCCTAACACGAACCCTGACACTAACACGTTTCCATACGTTCACCTGTACTCTAATGTTACCTATTCGCTAACCCTAACCCTAGCCCTAAACCTAAACCTAACCCCAACCCTACACCTTACCCTAACCCATGCCCTAATCATAACCCATACACTAACTCTAACTCGTGCCCTAACACCTACCCTAACCCTACACCTACACCTACCCCTAACACTAACGCTAACACTAACCCTAAACTTTACCATTTGTTAACCATAACCCTAGCCCCAAACCTAAACCTAACTACAACCCTACTCCTTACCCTAACATGTACACTAATCTTAACACGTACACTTACACTAACTCAATACCACACATACTTTGACAATAAGACATTTCCGTATACTCAGCTGTAACCTAAACCTTACCCGTTCACTAAACTTAACCTTACCCCTAACACTAACCATAACGCCAACCCTACAAATTACCCTAACCCGTACCCTAATCCTAACCTGTAAACCCACACTAACCCCTGCCCTAACACGTACCCTGAGCCTAACACTTTTCCGTAACCTCACCTGTACCCTACACCTTACCGTTCGCTAACCCTAACCCTAGCCCTAAACCTAGACCAAACCCCAACCGTACACCTTACCCTAACCCGTATGCTAATCCTAAGCCATACACTAAAACTGACACATGTCCTAACACATACACTAACCGTAACACTTTTCTGTACCATCACCTGTACCATAAACCTGACATTTCGCTAACTCTAACCCTGGCCATAAAGCTAACCCTAAACCCAACCCTAAACCTTACCCAAACCGTACCCTAATCCTAACCAGTATACTAATACTAAGCCATCTCCTGACACGTACCCTGACCCCAACACTTTTCCGTACCCTCACCTGTACCCTAAACCTTACCCATTCGCTAACCCTAACCCTAGCTCTAGCCCTAGCCCTAAATCTAACCCCAACCCAACCCGAACCCTAATCACAACCCATACACTAACATTAACCCATGCCCTAACACGTACCCTGACCCTAACACTTTTCCGTATCCTCTCCTGTACCCTATATCTTACCGTTCGCTAACCCTAACCCTAGCCCTAAACCTAACTCTCACACCATCCTCACAGGATACCATAACCCGTACACTAAACTTAACCTGTACAAAAAAACTAACACATGCCCTCACATGTACTTTGACGGTAACACGTTTCCCTATGCTCCCGTGTACCGTAAAACTCACCCGTTTGTTAACTCTAACCCTAGCCCTAACCCTAACCATAACAACAACCCTACCCATTTCCCTAACTTGTACCCTAATCCTTACCCGTACACTAACACTAATCCATGCCCTAACACGTACCCTGACCCTAACACTTTTCTATACCCACTCCTGTACCCTAATTCTTACCATTCGCTAACCCTAACCCTATGTCTAAACCTAACCCTAACCCCAACCCTACACCTAACCCTAACACGTACCCTAATCCGAATCCGTACACTAACACTAACCTGTGCCCTAACATGAACCCTGACCCTAACTCGTTTCCATAAGCTCACCTGTACCCTAAATGTTACCTATTTGCTAACCCTAACCCCAACCCTACAGCTAAACATAACCCCAACCCTACAACTTTCCCTAACCCATACCCTAATCCGAACCCGTACACTAACACTAACCCGTGCCCTAACACGTACCCTGACCCTAACACTTTTCCGTATCCTCTCCAGTACCCTAAAACTTACCGTTCGCTAAACCTAGCCCTTTCCCTAAACATAACGCTAACACCAACCTTACACCATACCCTAACCCATACACTAATCTTACCCCGTACACCAAAATTAAGCAATGCCCTCACATGTACTTGGACACTAACAGGTTTCCGTACCCTCCTGTGTACCATAAACCTTACCTGTTCGCCAACACTAACCCTAGGTCTAAGCCTAACACTATCCACAACCCTACACAGAATCCTAACCCGTATCCTAATCCTAATCCATACAATAACACTAACGTGTGCCCTAACACCAAGCCTGACCCTAACTCGTTTCCATATGCTTACCTGTACCCTGAATATTACCTATTCGCTAACCCTAACCCTAACCCTAAACCAAACCCTAACCCCAATCCCACACCTTACCCTAATCCGTACTGTAATCCTAACCCGTACCCTAATACTAATCCGTGCCCTGACACATACATGGACCATAACACTTTTCTGTAACCTCACCTGTACCCTAAACCTTACATTTCGCCAAGCCTAACGCTAGCCCTAAAGCAAAATCTTACTCCAACCCTACCCCTTACCCTAACACGTACACTAATCTTAACCCGTACACTAACACTGACCCATTGCCGCAAATGTATTTGGACCCTAAAACATTTTCGTACCCTCCCCTGTAACCTAAACCTTACCCGGTTGCTAACCATAACCCGAGATCTAAATCTAACCCTAACGCCAACCCTACATCTTACCCTAACCCATACCCTAATCCTAAACCGTACACTAACACTAACCAGTGCCGTGAAACGTACCCTGACCGTAACACTTTTCCATACCCTCACCTGAACGCTAAACCTAATCATTAGGTAACCCTAACTGTAGACCTAAACCTAACCCGAACACCAACCCTACACCCTATTCTAACCCTTACACTATATTTAACCCCTACACTAACACTAACCCATGACCTCACACGTACTTTGACACTAAAATGTCTCCATACACTCACATGTACCATAAGCTTTAACCGTTCACTAAACCTATCCCTAACCCTAACGCCAACCCTAACCATTACCCTAACCCATACCCTAATCCTAACCATACATTAACACTAACACGTTTCCTAACACATAACCTGACCCAAACACTTTTCTGTACACTCAACTGTACCCTAAAACTTACCCGTTCACTAACCCTAAGCCTAGCCCTAAACCTAACACTAACCCCAACACCACACCTTACCCTAAACTGTACGCTAATCCTGACACGTACACTAACACTAGGAGGTGACCTAACACATACCCTGACTCTAAATGTTTTCCGTACCCTCACCTGTACCCTAAACCTTACTGCTTCACTAACCGTAAACCTAGCCCTAAACATAACGCTAACACCAACCCTACACCATACCCTAACCCGTACACTAATCTTGACCCGTACACCAAAATTATGGAATGCCATCACCTGTACTTTGACAATAACACGTTTCTCTACACTCATGTACCATAAAAGTTACCTCTTTGCTAACTCTAACCCTAGCCCTAAACTTAACCCTAATGCCAACCCTACACATTACCCTAACCCGTACCCTAATCCTAACCCATACACTAACACTACACGTGCCCTAACAGGTACCCTGACCGTAACAGTTTTCCGTACACTCACCTGTACCCTAAACCATACCGTTTGCTATCCTTAAGCTTAGACCTAAACGTAAACCTAACCCCATCCCTAAACCTTACCCTAACTCGTACCCAAATCTAACCAGTACACTAACACTAATCCGTGCCTTAACACTTACACTGACCCTAACACTTTTCCATACCCACACCTGAACCCTAAACCTTACCATTCACTAACCCTAACCCTAGGTCTAAACCTAACCCTAAACACAACCCCAACCCTACACCTAACCCTAACATGTGCCCTAATCCTAATCCTTAAATTAACACTAACCTGTGCCCTAACACGAACCCTGACACTAACACGTTTCCATACGTTCACCTGTACTCTAATGTTACCTATTCGCTAACCCTACCACTAGCCCTAAACCTAAACCTAACCCCAACCCTACACCTTACCCTAACCCATGCCCTAATCATAACCCATACACTAACACTAACTCGTGCCCTAACACCTACCCTAACCCTACACCTACACCTACCCCTAACACTAACGCTAACACTAACCCTAAACTTTACCATTTGTTAACCATAACCCTAGCCCCAAACCTAAACCTAACTACAACCCTACTCCTTACCCTAACATGTACACTAATCTTAACACGTACACTTACACTAACTCAATACCACACACGTACTTTGACAATAAGACATTTCCGTATGCTCAGCTGTAACCTAAACCTTACCCGTTCACTAAACTTAACCTTACCCCTAACACTAACCATAACGCCAACCCTACCAATTACCCTAACCCGTACCCTAATCCTAACCTGTAAACCCACACTAACCCCTGCCCTAACACGTAACCTGACCCTAACACTTTTCCGTAACCTCACCTGTACCCTACACCTTACCGTTCGCTAACCCTAACCATAGCCCTAAACCTAGACCAAACCCCAACCGTACACCTTACCCTAACCCGTATGCTAATCCTAAGCCATACACTAAAACTGACACGTGTCCTAACACATACACTAACCGTAACAATTTTCTGTACCATCACCTGTACCATAAACCTGACATTTCGCTAACTCTAACCCTAGCCATAAAGCTAACCCTAAACCCAACCCTAAACCTTACCCAAATCGTACCCTAATCCTAACAAGTATACTAATACTAAGCATTGTCCTGACACTTACCCTGAACCTAACACTTTTCCGTACCCTCACCTGTACCCTAAACCTTACCCATTCGCTAACCCTAACCCTAGCTCTAGCCCTAGCCCTAAATCTAACCCCAACCCAACCCGAACCCTAATCACAACCCATACACTAACATTAACCCATGCCCTAACACGTACCCTGACCCTAACACTTTTCCGTATCCTCTCCTGTACCCTAAATCTTACCGTTCGCTAACCCTAACCCTAGCCCTAAACATAACTCTCACACCAACCTCAGAGGATACCATAACCCGTACACTAAACTTAACCTGTACAAAAAACCTAACACATGCCATCACATGTACTTTGACAGTAACACGTTTCCCTATGCTCCCGTGTACCGTAAAACTCACCCGTTTGCTAACTCTAACCCTAGCCCTAACCTTAACCATAACAACAACCCTACCCATTTCCCTAACTTGTACCCTAATCCTTACCCGTACACTAACACTAATCCATGCCCTAACACGTACCCTGACCCTAACACTTTTCTATACCCACTCCTGTACCCTAAATCTTACCATTCGCTAACCCTAACCCTATGTCTAAACCTAACCCTAACACCAACCCTACACCTAACCCTAACACGTACCCTAATCCGAATCCGTACACTAACACTAACCTGTGCCCTAACAGGAACCCTGACCCTAACTCGTTTCCATAAGTTCACCTGTACCCTAAATGTTACCTATTTGCTAACCCTAACCCCAACCCTACAGCTAAACATAACCCCAACCCTACAACTTTCCCTAACCCATACCCTAATCCGAACCCGTACACTAACACTAACCCGTGCCCTAACACGTACCCTGACCCTAACACTTTTCCGTATCCTCTCCAGTACCCTAAAACTTACCGTTCGCTAAACCTAGCCCTTTCCCTAAACATAACGCTAACACCAACCTTACACCGTACCCTAACCCATACACTAATCTTACCCCGTACACCAAAATTAAGCAATGCCCTCACATGTACATGGACACTAACAGGTTTCCGTACCCTCCTGTGTACCATAAACCTTACCTGTTCGCTAACACTAACCCTAGGTCTAAACCTAACACTATCCACAACCCTACACAGAATCCTAACCCGTATCCTAATCCTAATCCGTACAATAACACTAACGTGTGCCCTAACACCAAGCCTGACCCTAACTCGTTTCCATATGCTTACCTGTACCCTGAATATTACGTATTCGCTAACCCTAACCCTAACCCTAAACCAAACCCTAACCCCAATCCCACACCTTACCCTAATCCGTACTGTAATCCTAACCCGTACCCTAATACTAATCCGTGCCCTGACACATACATGGACCATAACACTTTTCTGTAACCTCACCTGTACCCTAAACCTTACATTTCGCCAACCCTAACGCTAGCCCTAAAGCAAAATCTTACTCCAACCCTACCCCTTACCCTAACACGTACACTAATCTTAACCCGTACACTAACAGTGACCCATTGCCGCAAATGTATTTTGACCCTAAAACATTTCCGTATCCTCCCCTGTAACCTAAACCTTACCCGGTCGCTAACCCTAACCCTAGCTCTAAATCTAACCCTAACGCCAACCCTACATCTTACCCTAACCCATACCCTAATCCTAAACCGTACACTAACACTAACCAGTGCCGTGAAACGTACCCTGACCGTAACACTTTTCCATACCCTCACCTGCACGCTAAACCTAATCATTAGGTAACCCTAACTGTAGACCTAAACCTAACCCTAACACCAACCCTACACCCTATTCTAAACCTTACCCTATATTTAACCCCTACACTAACACTAACCCATGCCCTCACACGTACTTTGACACTAAAAAGTCTCCATACACTCACATGTACCATAAGCTTTAACCGTTCACTAAACCTATCCCTAACCCTAACGCCAACCCTAACCATTACCCTAACCCATACCCTTATCCTAACCATACATTAACACTAACACGTTTCCTAACACATAACCTGACCCAAACACTTTTCTGTACACTCAACTGTACCCTAAAACTTACCCGTTCACTAACCCTAAGCCTAGCCCTAATCCTAACACTAACCCCAACACCACACCTTACCCTAAACTGTACGCTAATCCTGACATGTACACTAACACTAGGAGGTGACGTAACACATACCCTGACTCTAAATGTTTTCCGTACCCTCACCTGTACCCTAAACCTTACTGCTTCACTAACCGTAAACCTAGCCCTAAACATAACGCTAACACCAACCCTACACCATACCCTAACCCGTACACTAATCTTGACCCGTACACCAAAATTATGGAATGCCATCACCTGTACTTTGACAATAACACGTTTCTCTACACTCATGTACCATAAAAGTTACCTCTTCGCTAACTCTAACCCTAGCCCTAAACTTAACCCTAACGCCAACCCTACACATTACCCTAACCCGTACCCTAATCCTAACTCATACACTAACACTACACGTGCCCTACCAGGTACCCTGACCGTAACAGTTTTCCGTACACTCACCTGTACCCTAAACCATACCGTTTGCTATCCTTAAGCTTAGACCTAAACGTAAACCTAACCCCATCCCTAAACTTTACCCTAACTCATACCCAAATCTAACCAGTACACTAACACTAATCCGTGCCTTAACACTTACCCTGACCCTAACACTTTTCCATACCCACACCTGAAGCCTAAACCTTACCATTCACTAACCCTAACCCTAGGTATAAAGCTAACCCTAAATCCAACCCCAACCCTACACCTAACCCTAACATGTACCCTAATCCTAATCCTTAACTAACACTAACCTGTGCCCTAACACGAACCCTGACACTAACACGTTTCCATACGTTCACCTGTACTCTAATGTTACCTATTCGCTAACCCTCACACTAGCCCTAAACCTAAACCTAACCCCAACCCTAAACCTTACCCTAACCCATAAGCTAATCATAACCCATACACTAACACTAACTTGTGCCCTAACACCTACCCTAACCCTACACCTACACCTACCCCTAACACTAACGCTAACACTAACCCTAAACTTTACCATTTGTTAACCATAACCCTAGCCCCAAACCTAAACCTAACTACAACCCTACTCCTTACCCTAACGTGTACACTAATCTTAACACGTACACTAACACTAACTCAATACCACACACGTACTTTGACAATAAGACATTTCCGTATGCTCAGGTGTAACCTAAACCTTACCCGTTCACTAAACTTAACCTTACCCCTAACACTAACCATAACGCCAACCCTACCAATTACCCTAACCCGTACCCTAATCCTAACCTGTAAACCCACACTAACCCCTGCCCTAACACGTACCCTGACCCTAACACTTTTCCGTAACCTCACCTGTACCCTACACCTTACCGTTCATTAATCCTAACCCTAGCCCTAACCCTAGACCAAACCCCAACCGTACACCTTACCCTAACCCGTATGCTAATCCTAAGCCATACACTAAAACTGACACGTGTCCTAACACATACACTAACCGTAACACTTTTCTGTACCATCACCTGTACAATAAACCAGACATTTCGCTAACTCTAACCCTAGCCATAAAGCTAACCCTAAACCCAACCCTAAACCTTACCCAAACCGTACCCTAATCCTAACCAGTATACTAATACTAAGACATGTCCTGACACATACCCTGACCCTAAGACTTTTCCGTACCCTCACCTGTACCCTAAACCTTACCCATTCGCTAACCCTAACCCTAGCTCTAGCCCTAGCCCTAAATCTAACCCCAACCCTACACCTTACCCTAACCCGAACCCTAATCCCAACCCATACACTAACATTAACCCATGCCCTAAGACGTACCATGACCCTTACACTTATCCGTATCCTCTCCTGTACCCTAAATCTTACTGTTCGCTAACCCTAACCCTATCCCTAAACATAACTCTCACACCAACCTCACAGCATACCATAACCCGTACACTAAACTTAACCCGTACAAAAAAACTAACCCATGCCCTCAGATGTATTTTGACGGTAACACGTTTCCGTATGCTCCCGTGTACCGTAAAACTCACCCGTTTGCTAACTCTAACCCTAGCCCTAACCCTAACCATAACAATAACCCTACCCATTTCCCTAACCTGTACCCTTATCCTTACCCGTACACTAACACTAATCCATGCCCTAACACGTACCCTGACCCTAACACTTTTCTATACCCACTCCTGTACCCTAAATCTTACCATTCGCTAACCCTAACCCTATGTCTAAACCTAACCCTAACCCCAACCCTACACCTAACCCTAACACGTACCCTAATCCGAATCAGTACACTAACTGTAACCTGTGCCCTAACATGAACCCTGACCCTAACTCGTTTCCATAAGCTCACCTGTACCCTAAATGTTACCTATTTGCTAACCCTTACCCCAACCCTACACCTGAACATAACCCCAACCCTACAACTTTCCCTAACCCATACCCTAATCCGAACCCGTACACTAACACTAACCCGTGCCCTAACATGTACCCTGACCCTAACACTTTTCCGTATCCTCTCCAGTACCCTAAAACTTACCGTTCGCTAAACCTAGCCCTTTCCCTAAACATAACGCTAACACCAACCTTACACCATACCCTAACCCATACACTAATCTTACCCCGTACACCAAAATTAAGCAATGCCCTCACATGTACTTGGACACTAACAGGTTTCCGTACCCTCCTGTGTACCATAAACCTTACCTGTTCACTAACACTAACCCTAGGTCTAAGCCTAACACTATCCACAACCCTACACAGAATCCTAACCCGTATCCTAATCCTAATCCGTACAATAACACTAACGTGTGCCCTAACACCAAGCCTGACCCTAACTCGTTTCCATATGCTTACCTGTACCCTGAATATTACCTATTCGCTAACCCTAACCCTAACCCTAAACCAAACCCTAACCCCAATCCCACACCTTACCCTAATCCGTACTGTAATCCTAACCCGTACCCTAATACTAATCCGTGCCCTGACACATACATGGACCATAACACTTTTCTGTAACCTCACCTGTACCCTAAACCTTACATTTCGCCAAGCCTAACGCTAGCCCTAAAGCAAAATCTTACTCCAACCCTACCCCTTACCCTAACACGTACACTAATCTTAACCCGTACACTAACACTGACCCATTGCCGCAAATGCATTTGGACCCTAAAACATTTCCGTACCCTCCCCTGTAACCTAAATCTTACCCGGTTGCTAACCATAACCCTAGATCTAAATCTAACCCTAACGCCAACCCTACATATTACCCTAACCCATACCCTAATCCTAAACCGTACACTAACACTAACCAGTGCCGTGAAACGTACCCTGACCGTAACACTTTTCCATACCCTCACCTGCACGCTAAACCTAATCATTAGGTAACCCTAACTGTAGACTTAAACCTAACCCTAACACCAACCCTACACACTATTCTAACCCTTACCCTATATTTAACCCCTACACTAACACTAACCCATGCCCTCACACGTACATTGACACTAAAATGTCTCTATACACTCACATGTACCATAAGCTTTAACCGTTCACTAAACCTATCCCTAACCCTAACGCCAACCCTAACTATTACCCTAACCCATACCCTAATCCTAACCATACATTAACACTAACACGTTTCCTAACACATAACCTGACCCAAACACTTTTCCGTACACTCAACTGTACCCTAAAACTTACCCGTTCACTAACCCTAAGCCTAGCCCTAAACCTAACACTAACCCCAACCCCACACCTTACCCTAAACTGTACGCTAATCCTGACACGTACACTAACACTAGGAGGTGACCTAACACATACCCTGACTCTAAATGTTTTCCGTGCCCTCAACTGTACCCTAAACCTTACTGCTTCACTAACCGTAAACCTAGCCCTAAACATAACGCTAACACAAACCCTACACCATACCCTAACCCGTACACTAAACTTGACCCGTACACCAAAATTATGGAATGCCATCACCTGTACTTTGACAATAACACGTTTCTGTACACTCATATACCATAAAAGTTACCTCTTCTCTAACTCTAACCCTAGCCCTAAATTTAACCCTAACGCCAACCCTACACATTACCCTAACCCGTACCCTAATCCTAACCCATACACTAACACTACACATGCCCTAACAGGTACCCTGACCGTAACAGTTTTCCGTACATTCACCTGTACCCTAAACCATACAGTTTGCTATCTTTAACCTTAGACCTAAACGTAAACCTAACCCCATCCCTAAACCTTACACTAACTCATACCCAAATCTAACCAGTACACTAACACTAATCCGTGCCTTAACACTTACCCTGACCCTAACACATTTCCATACCCACAACTGAGGCCTAAACCTTACCATTCACTAACCCTAACCCTAGGTCTAAACCTAACCGTAAACCCAACCCCAACCCTTCACCTAACCCTAACATGTGCCCTAATCCTAATCCTTAAACTAACACTAACCTGTGCCCTAACACGAACCCAGACACTAACACGTTTCCATACGTTCACCTGTACTCTAATGTTACCTATTCGCTAACCCTAACACTAGCCCTAAACCTAAACCTAACCCCAACCCTAAACCTTACCCTAACCCATACCCTAATCATAACCCATACACTAACACTAACTCGTGCCCTAACACCTACCCTAAACCTACACCTACCCCTAACACTAACGCTAACACTAACCCTAAACTTTACCATTTGTTAACCATAACCCTAGCCCCAAACCTAAACTTAACTACAACCCTACTCCTTACCCTAACACATACACTAATCTTAACACGTACACTAACACTAACTCAATACCACACACGTACTTGGACAATAAGACATTTCCGTATGCTCAGCTGTAACCTCAACCTTACCCGTTCACTAAACTTAACCCTATCCCTAACACTAACCATAACGCCAACCCTACCAATTACCCTAACCCGTACCCTAATCCTAACCTGTAAACCCACACTAACCCCTGCCCTAATACGTACCCTGACCCTAACACTTTTCCGTAACCTCACCTGTACCCTACACCTTACGGTTAGCTAACACTAACCCTAGCCCTAACCCTAGACCAAACCCCAACCGTACACCTTACCCTAACCCGTATGCTAATCCTAAGCCATACACTAAAACTGACACGTGTCCTAACACATACACTAACCGTAACACTTTTCTGTACCATCACCTGTACCATAAACCTGACATTTCGCTAACCCTAACCCTAGCCATAAAGGTAACCCTAACACCAACCCTAAACCTTACCCAAACCGTACCCTAATCCTAACCAGTATACTAATACTAAGACATGTCCTGACACATACCCTGAGCCTAACACTTTTCCGTACCCTCACCTGTACCCTAAACCTTACCCATTCGCTAACCCTAACCCTAGCTCTAGCCCTAGCCCTAAATCTAACCCCAACCCTATACCTTACCCTAACCCGAACCCTAATCCCAACCCATACACTAACATTAACCCATGCCCTAACACGTACCGTGACCCTTACACTTATCCGTATCCTCTCCTGTACCCTAAATCTTACCATTCGCTAACCCTAACCCTAGCCCTAAACATAACTCTCACACCAACCTCACAGCATACCATAACCCGTACACTAAACTTAACCCGTACAAAAAAACTAACCCATGCCCTCAAATGTATTTTGACGGTAACACCGTTCCGTATGCTCCCGTGTACTGTAAAACTCACCCGTTTGCTAACTCTAACCCTAGCCCTAACCCTAACCATAACAACAACCCTACTCATTTCCCTAACTTGTACCCTAATCCTTACCCGTACACTAACACTAATCCATGCCCTAACACGTACCCTGACCCTAACACTTTTCTATACCCACTCCTGTACCCTAAATCTTACCATTCGCTAACCCTAACCCTATGTCTAAACCTAACCCTAACCCCAACCCTACACCTAACCCTAACACGTACCCTAATCCGAATCCGTACACTAACAGTAACCTGTGCCCTAACATGAACCCTGACCCTAGCTCGTTTCCATAAGCTCACCTGTACCCTAAATGTTACCTATTTGCTAACCCTTACCCCAACCCTACACCTAAACATAACCCCAACCCTACACCTTTCCCTAACCCATACCCTAATCCGAACCCGTACACTAACACTAACCCGTGCCCTAACACGTACCCTGACCCTAACACTTTTCCGTATCCTCTCCAGTACCCTAAAACTTACCGTTCGCTAAACCTAGCCCTTTCCCTAAACATAACGCTAACACCAACCTTACACCATACCCTAACCCATACACTAATCTTACCCCGTACACCAAAATTAAGCAATGCCCTCACATGTACTTGGACACTAACAGGTTTCCGTACCCTCCTGTGTACCATAAACCTTACCTGTTCGCTAACACTAACCCTAGGTCTAAGCCTAACACTATCCACAACCCTACACAGAATCCTAACCCGTATCCTAATCCTAATCCGTACAATAACACTAACGTGTGCCCTAACACCAAGCCTGACCCTAACTCGTTTCCATATGCTTACCTGTACCCTGAATATTACCTATTCGCTAAACCTAACCCTAACCCTAAACCAAACCCTAACCCCAATCCCACACCTTACCCTAATCCGTACTGTAATCCTAACCCGTACCCTAATACTAATCCGTGCCCTGACACATACATGGACCATAGCACTTTTCTGTAACCTCACCTGTACCCTAAACCTTACCTTTCGCCAAGCCTAACGCTAGCCCTAAAGCAAAATCTTACTCCAACCCTACCCCTTACCCTAACACGTACACTAATCTTAACCCGTACACTAACACTGACCCATTGCCGCAAATGTATTTTGACCCTAAAACATTTCCGTACCCTCCCCTGTAACCTAAATATTACCTGGTTGCTAACCCTAACCCTAGATCTAAATCTAACCCTAACGCCAACCCTACATCTTACCCTAACCCATACCCTAATCCTAAACCGTACACTAACACTAACCAGTGCCGTGAAACGTACCCTGACCGTAACACTTTTCCATGCCCTCACCTGCACGCTAAACCTAATCATTAGGTAACCCTAACTGTAGACTTAAACCTAACCCTAACACCAACCCTAGACACTATTCTAACCCTTACCCTATATTTAACCCCTACACTAACACTAACCCATGCCCTCACACGTACATTGACACTAAAATGTCTCCATACACTCACATGTACCATAAGCTTTAACCGTTCACTAAACCTATCCCTAACCCTAACGCCAACCCTAACCATTATCCTAACCCATACCCTAATCCTAACCATACATTAACACTAACAGGTTTCCTAACACATAACCTGACCCAAACACTTTTCCGTACACCCAACTGTACCCTAAAATTTACCCGTTCACTAACCCTAAGCCTAGCCCTAAACCTAACACTAACCCCAACACCACACCTTACCCTAAACTGTACGCTAATCCTGACACGTACACTAACACTAGGAGGTGATCTAACACATACCCTGACTCTAAATGTTTTCCGTACCCTCACCTGTACCCTAAACCTTACTGCTTCACTAACCGTAAACCTAGCCCTAAACATAACGCTAACACCAACCCTACACCATACCCTAACCCGTACACTAATCTTGACCCGTACACCAAAATTATGGAATGCCATCACCTGTACTTTGACAATAACACGTTTCTCTACACTCATATACCATAAATGTTACCTCTTCTCTGACTCTAACCCTAGCCCTAAATTTAACCCTAACGCCAACCCTACACATTACCCTAACCCGTACCCTAATCCTAACCCATACACTAACACTACACGTGCCCTAACAGGTACCCTGACCATAACAGTTTTCCGTACATTCACCTGTACCCTAAACCATACCGTTTGCTATCTTTAACCTTAGACCTAAACGTAAACCTAACCCCATCCCTAAACCTTACACTAACTCATACCCAAATCTAACCAGTACACTAACACTAATCCGTGCCTTAACACTTACCCTGACCCTAAAACTTTTCCATACCCACACATGAGGCCTAAACCTTACCATTCACTAACCCTAACCCTAGGTCTAAACCTAACCCTAAACCCAACCCCAACCCTTCACCTAACACTATCATGTGCCCTAATCCTAATCCTTAAACTAACACTAACCTGTGCCCTAACACGAACCCTGACACTAACACGTTTCCATACGTTCACCTGTACTCTAATGTTACCTATTCGCTAACCCTAAAACTAGCCCTAAACCTAAACCTAACCACAACACTACACCTTACCCTAACCCATACCCTAATTATAACCCATACACTAACACTAACACGTGCCCTAACACCTACCCTAAACCTACACCTACACCTACCCCTAACACTAACGCTAACACTAACCCTAAACTTTACCATTTGTTAACCATAACCCTAGCCCCAAACCTAAACCTAACTACAACCCTACTCCTTACCCTAACACGTACACTAATCTTAACCCGTACACTAACACTAACCCGATACCACACACGTACTTTGACAATAAGACATTTCCGTATGCTCAGCTGTAACCTAAACCTTACCCGTTCACTAAACTTAACCCTATCCCTAACACTAACCATAACGCCAACCCTACCAATTACCCTAACCTGTACCCTAATCCTAACCTGTAAACCCACACTAATCCCTGCCCTAACACATACGCTGACCCTAACACTTTTCCGTAACCTCACCTGTACCCTACACCTTACCGTTAGCTAACCCTAACCCTAGCCCTAAACCTAGACCAAACCCCAACCGTACACCTTACCCTAACCCGTATGCTAATCCTAAGCCATACACTAACACTGACACTTGTCCTAACACATACACTAACCGTAACACTTTTCTGTTCCATCACCTGTACCCTAAACCTGACATTTCGCTAACCCTAACCCTAGCCATAAAGCTAACCCTAACCCGAACCCTAAACCTTACCCAAACCGTACCCTAATCCTAACCAGTATACTAATACTAAGCCATGTCCTGACACGTACCCTGAGCCTAACACTTTTCCGTACCCTCACCTGTACCCTAAACCTTACCCATTCGCTAACCCTAACCCTAGCTCTAGCCCTAGCCCTAAATCTAATCCCAACCCTAACCATTACACTAACCCGAACCCTAATCCCAACCCATACACTAACATTAACCCATGCCCTAACACGTACCCTGACCCTTACACTTATCCGTATCCTCTCCTGTACCCTAAATCTTACCGTTCGCTAACCCTAACCCTAGCCCTAAACATAACTCTCACACCAACCTCACAGGATACCATAACCCGTACACTAAACTTAACCTGTACAAAAAACCTAACACATGCCCTCACATGTACTTTGACGGTAACACGTTTCCCTATGCTACCGTGTACCGTAAAACTCACCCGTTTGCTAACTCTAACCAAGCCCTAACCCTAACCATAACAACAACCCTACCCATTTCCCTAACTTGTACCCTAATCCTTACCCGTACACTAACACTAATCCATGCCCTAACACGTACCCTGACCCTAACACTTTTCTATACCCACTCCTGTACCCTAAATCTTACCATTCGCTAACCCTAACCCTATGTCTAAACCTAACCCTAACCCCAACCCTACACCTAACCCTAACACGTACCCTAATCCGAATCCGTACACTAACACTAACCTGTGCCCTACCATGTACCCTGACCCTAACTCGTTTCCATAAGCTCACCTGTACCCTAAATGTTACCTATTTGCTAACCCTAACCCCAACCCTACAGCTAAACATAACCCCAACCCTACAACTTTCCCTAACCCATACCCTAATCCCAACCCATACACTAACATTATCCCATGCCCTAACACGTACCCTGACCCTAACACTTTTCCGTATCCTCTCCAGTACCCTAAAACTTACCGTTCGCTAAACCTAGCCCTTTCCCTAAACATAACGCTAACACCAACCTTACACCATACCCTAACCCATACACTAATCTTACCCCGTACACCAAAATTAAGCAATGCCCTCACATGTACTTGGACACTAACAGGTTTCCGTACCCTCCTGTGTACCATAAACCTTACCTGTTCGCTAACACTAACCCTAGGTCTAAGCCTAACACTATCCACAACCCTACACAGAATCCTAACCCGTATCCTAATCCTAATCCGTACAATAACACTAACGTGTGCCCTAACACCAAGCCTGACCCTAACTCGTTTCCATATGCTTACCTGTACCCTGAATATTACCTATTCGCTAACCCTAACCCTAACCCTAAACCAAACCCTAACCCCAATCCCACACTTTACCCTAATCCGTACTGTAATCCTAATCCGTGCCCTGACACATACATGGACCATAACACTTTTCTGTAACCTCACCTGTACCCTAAACCTTACATTTCGCCAAGCCTAACGCTAGCCCTAAAGCAAAATCTTACTCCAATCCTACCCCTTACCCTAACACGTACACTAATCTTAACCCATACACTAACAGTGACCCATTGCCACAAATGTATTTGGACCCTAAAACATTTCCGTACCCTCCCCTGTAACCTAAACCTTACCCGGTTGCTAACCATAACCCTAGATCTAAATCTAACCCTAACGCCAACCCTACATCTTACCCTAACCCATACCCTAATCCTAAAACGTACACTAACACTAACCAGTGCCGTGAAACGTACCCTGACCGTAACACTTTTCCATACCCTCACCTGCACGCTAAACCTAATCATTAGGTAACCCTAACTGTAGACCTAAACCTAACCCGAACACCAACCCTACACCCTATTCTAACCCTTACACTATATTTAACCCCTACACTAACACTAACCCATGCCCTCACACGTACTTTGACACTAAAATGTCTCCATACACTCACATGTACCATAAGCTTTAACCGTTCACTAAACCTATCCCTAACCCTAACGCCAACCCTAACCATTACCCTAACCCATACCCTAATCCTAACCATACATTAACACTAACACGTTTCCTAACACATAACCTGACCCAAACACTTTTCCGTACACTCAACTGTACCCTAAAACTTACCCGTTCACTAACCCTAAGCCTAGCCCTAAACCTAACACTAACCCCAACACCACACCTTACCCTAAACTGTACGCTAATCCTGACACGTACACTAACACTAGGAGGTGACCTAACACATACCCTGACTCTAAATGTTTTCCGTACCCTCACCTGTACCCTAAACCTTACTGCTTCACTAACCGTAAACCTAGCCCTAAACATAACGCTAACACCAACCCTACACCATACCCTAACCCGTACACTAATCTTGACCCGTACACCAAAATTATGGAATGCCATCACCTGTACTTTGACAATAACACGTTTCTCTACACTCATGTACCATAAAAGTTACCTCTTTGCTAACTCTAACCCTAGCCCTAAACTTAACCCTAACGCCAACCCTACACATTACCCTAACCCGTACCCTAATCCTAACACATACACTAACACTACACGTGCCCTAACAGGTACCCTGACCGTAACAGTTTTCCGTACACTCACCTGTACCCTAAACCATACCGTTTGCTATCCTTAAGCTTAGACCTAAACGTAAACCTAACCCCATCCCTAAACCTTACCCTAACTCGTACCCAAATCTAACCAGTACACTAACACTAATCCGTGCCTTAACACTTACACTGACCCAAACACTTTTCCATACCCACACCTGAATCCTAAACCTTACCATTCACTAACCCTAACCCTAGGTCTAAACCTAACCCTAAACACAACCCCAACCCTACACCTAACCCTAACATGTGCCCTAATCCTAATCCTTAAACTAACACTAACCTGTGCCCTAACACGAACCCTGACACTAACACGTTTCCATACGTTCACCTGTACTCTAATGTTACCTATTCGCTAACCCTAACCCTAGCCCTAAACCTAAACCTAACCCCAACCCTACACCTTACCCTAACCCATGTCCTAATCATAACCCATACACTAACTCTAACTCGTGCCCTAACACCTACCCTAACCCTACACCTACACCTACCCCTAACACTAACGCTAACACTAACCCTAAACTTTACCATTTGTTAACCATAACCCTAGCCCCAAACCTAAACCTAACTACAACCCTACTCCTTACCCTAACATGTACACTAATCTTAACACGTACACTTACACTAACTCAATACCACACATACTTTGACAATAAGACATTTCCGTATACTCAGCTGTAACCTAAACCTTACCCGTTCACTAAACTTAACCTTACCCCTAACACTAACCATAACGCCAACCCTACAAATTACCCTAACCCGTACCCTAATCCTAACCTGTAAACCCACACTAACCCCTGCCCTAACACGTACCCTGACCCTAACACTTTTCCGTAACCTCACCTGTACCCTACACCTTACCGTTCGCTAACCCTAACCCTAGCCCTAAACCTAGACCAAACCCCAACCGTACACCTTACCCTAACCCGTATGCTAATCCTAAGCCATACACTAAAACTGACACATGTCCTAACACATACACTAACCGTAACACTTTTCTGTACCATCACCTGTACCATAAACCTGACATTTCGCTAACTCTAACCCTGGCCATAAAGCTAACCCTAAACCCAACCCTAAACCTTACCCAAACCGTACCCTAATCCTAACCAGTATACTAATACTAAGCCATCTCCTGACACGTACCCTGACCCCAACACTTTTCCGTACCCTCACCTGTACCCTAAACCTTACCCATTCGCTAACCCTAACCCTAGCTCTAGCCCTAGCCCTAAATCTAACCCCAACCCAACCCGAACCCTAATCACAACCCATACACTAACATTAACCCATGCCCTAACACGTACCCTGACCCTAACACTTTTCCGTATCCTCTCCTGTACCCTATATCTTACCGTTCGCTAACCCTAACCCTAGCCCTAAACCTAAATCTCACACCATCCTCACAGGATACCATAACCCGTACACTAAACTTAACCTGTACAAAAAAACTAACACATGCCCTCACATGTACTTTGACGGTAACACGTTTCCCTATGCTCCCGTGTACCGTAAAACTCACCCGTTTGTTAACTCTAACCCTAGCCCTAACCCTAACCATAACAACAACCCTACCCATTTCCCTAACTTGTACCCTAATCCTTACCCGTACACTAACACTAATCCATGCCCTAACACGTACCCTGACCCTAACACTTTTCTATACCCACTCCTGTACCCTAATTCTTACCATTCGGTAACCCTAACCCTATGTCTAAACCTAACCCTAACCCCAACCCTACACCTAACCCTAACACGTACCCTAATCCGAATCCGTACACTAACACTAACCTGTGCCCTAACATGAACCCTGACCCTAACTCGTTTCCATAAGCTCACCTGTACCCTAAATGTTACCTATTTGCTAACCCTAACCCCAACCCTACAGCTAAACATAACCCCAACCCTACAACTTTCCCTAACCCATACCCTAATCCGAACCCGTACACTAACACTAACCCGTGCCCTAACACGTACCCTGACCCTAACACTTTTCCGTATCCTCTCCAGTACCCTAAAACTTACCGTTCGCTAAACCTAGCCCTTTCCCTAAACATAACGCTAACACCAACCTTACACCATACCCTAACCCATACACTAATCTTACCCCGTACACCAAAATTAAGCAATGCCCTCACATGTACTTGGACACTAACAGGTTTCCGTACCCTCCTGTGTACCATAAACCTTACCTGTTCGCCAACACTAACCCTAGGTCTAAGCCTAACACTATCCACAACCCTACACAGAATCCTAACCCGTATCCTAATCCTAATCCATACAATAACACTAACGTGTGCCCTAACACCAAGCCTGACCCTAACTCGTTTCCATATGCTTACCTGTACCCTGAATATTACCTATTCGCTAACCCTAACCCTAACCCTAAACCAAACCCTAACCCCAATCCCACACCTTACCCTAATCCGTACTGTAATCCTAACACGTACCCTAATACTAATGCGTGCCCTGACACATACATGGACCATAACACTTTTCTGTAACCTCACCTGTACCCTAAACCTTACATTTCGCCAAGCCTAACGCTAGCCCTAAAGCAAAATCTTACTCCAACCCTACCCCTTACCCTAACACGTACACTAATCTTAACCCGTACACTAACACTGACCCATTGCCGCAAATGTATTTGGACCCTAAAACATTTTCGTACCCTCCCGTGTAACCTAAACCTTACCCGGTTGCTAACCATAACCCGAGATCTAAATCTAACCCTAACGCCAACCCTACATCTTACCCTAACCCATACCCTAATCCTAAACCGTACACTAACACTAACCAGTGCCGTGAAACGTACCCTGACCGTAACACTTTTCCATACCCTCACCTGAACGCTAAACCTAATCATTAGATAACCCTAACTGTAGACCTAAACCTAACCCGAACACCAACCCTACACCCTATTCTAACCCTTACACTATATTTAACCCCTACACTAACACTAACCCATGCCCTCACACGTACTTTGACACTAAAATGTCTCCATACACTCACATGTACCATAAGCTTTAACCGTTCACTAAACCTATCCCTAACCCTAACGCCAACCCTAACCATTACCCTAACCCATACCCTAATCCTAACCATACATTAACACTAACACGTTTCCTAACACATAACCTGACCCAAACACTTTTCTGTACACTCAACTGTACCCTAAAACTTACCCGTTCACTAACCCTAAGCCTAGCCCTAAACCTAACACTAACCCCAACACCACACCTTACCCTAAACTGTACGCTAATCCTGACACGTACACTAACACTAGGAGGTGACCTAACACATACCCTGACTCTAAATGTTTTCCGTACCCTCACCTGTACCCTAAACCTTACTGCTTCACTAACCGTAAACCTAGCCCTAAACATAACGCTAACACCAACCCTACACCATACCCTAACCCTTACACTAATCTTGACCCGTACACCAAAATTATGGAATGCCATCACCTGTACTTTGACAATAACACGTTTCTCTACACTCATGTACCATAAAAGTTACCTCTTCGCTAACTCTAACCCTAGCCCTAAACTTAACCCTAACGCCAACCCTACACATTACCCTAACCCGTACCCTAATCCTAACCCATACACTAACACTACACGTGCCCTAACAGGTACCCTGACCGTAACAGTTTTCCGTACACTCACCTGTACCCTAAACCATACCGTTTGCTTTCCTTAAGCTTAGACCTAAACGTAAACCTAACCCCATCCCTAAACCTTACCCTAACTCGTACCCAAATCTAACCAGTACACTAACACTAATCCGTGCCTTAACACTTACACTGACCCTAACACTTTTCCATACCCACACCTGAACCCTAAACCTTACCATTCACTAACCCTAACCCTAAGTCTCAACCTAACCCTAAACACAACCCCAACCCTACACCTAACCCTAACATGTGCCCTAATCCTAATCCTTAAACTAACACTAACCTGTGCCCTAACACGAACCCTGACACTAACACGTTTCCATACGTTCACCTGTACTCTAATGTTACCTATTCGCTAACCCTACCACTAGCCCTAAACCTAAACCTAACCCCAACCCTAAACCTTACCCTAACCCATAAGCTAATCATAACCCATACACTAACACTAACTCGTGCCCTAACACCTACCCTATCCCTACACCTACACCTACCCCTAACACTAACGCTAACACTAACCCTAAACTTTACCATTTGTTAACCATAACCCTAGCCCCAAACCTAAACCTAACTACAACCCTACTCCTTACCCTAACGTGTACACTAATCTTAACACGTACACTAACACTAACTCAATACCACACACGTACTTTGACAATAAGACATTTCCGTATGCTCAGCTGTAACCTAAACCTTACCCGTTCACTAAACTTAACCTTATCCCTAACACTAACCATAACGCCAACCCTACCAATTACCCTAACCCGTACCCTAATCCTAACCTGTAAACCCACACTAACCCCTGCCCTAACACGTACCCTGACCCTAACACTTTTCCGTAACCTCACCTGTACCCTACACCTTACCGTTAGCTAACCCTAACCCTAGCCCTAAACCTAGACCAAACCCCAACCGTACACCTTACCCTAACCCGTATGCTAATCCTAAGCCATACACTAACACTGACACGTGTCCTAACACATACACTAACCGTAACACTTTTCTGTACCATCACCTCTACCATAAACCTGACATTTCGCTAACTCTAACCCTGGCCATAAAGCTAACCCTAAACCCAACCCTAAACCTTACCCAAACCGTACCCTAATCCTAACCAGTATACTAATACTAAGCCATGTCCTGACACGTACCCTGACCCCAACACTTTTCCGTACCCTCACCTGTACCCTAAACCTTACCCATTCGCTAACCCTAACCCTAGCTCTAGCCCTAGCCCTAAATCTAACCCCAACCCAACCCGAACCCTAATCACAACCCATACACTAACATTAACCCATGCCCTAACACGTACCCTGACCCTAACACTTTTCCGTATCCTCTCCTGTACCCTAAATCTTACCGTTCGCTAACCCTAACCCTAACCCTAAACATAACTCTCACACCAACCTCACAGGATACCATAACCCGTACACTAAACTTAACCTGTACAAAAAAACTAACACATGCCCTCACATGTACTTTGACGGTAACACGTTTCCCTATGCTCCCGTGTACCGTAAAACTCACCCGTTTGCTAACTCTAACCCTAGCCCTAACCCTAACCATAACAACAACCCTACCCATTTCCCTAACTTGTACCCTAATCCTTACCCGTACACTAACACTAATCCATGCCCTAACACGTACCCTGACCCTAACACTTTTCTATACCCACTCCTGTACCCTAAATCTTACCATTCGCTAACCCTAACCCTAGGTCTAAACCTAACCCTAACCCCAACCCTACACCTAACCCTAACACGTACCCTAATCCGAATCCGTACACTAACACTAACCTGTGCCCTAACATGAACCCTGACCCTAACTCGTTTCCATAAGCTCACCTGTACCCTAAATGTTACCTATTTGCTAACCCTAACCCCAACCCTACAGCTAAACATAACCCCAACCCTACAACTTTCCCTAACCCATACCCTAATCCGAACCCGTACACTAACACTAACCCGTGCCCTAACACGTACCCTGACCCTAACACTTTTCCGTATCCTCTCCAGTACCCTAAAACTTACCGTTCGCTAAACCTAGCCCTTTCCCTAAACATAACGCTAACACCAACCTTACACCATACCCTAACCCATACACTAATCTTACCCCGTACACCAAAATTAAGCAATGCCCTCACATGTACATGGACACTAACAGGTTTCTGTACCCTCCTGTGTACCATAAACCTTACCTGTTCTCTAACACTAACCCTAGGTCTAAGCCTAACACTATCCACAACCCTACACAGAATCCTAACCCGTATCCTAATCCTAATCCGTACAATAACACTAACGTGTGCCCTAACACCAAGCCTGACCCTAACTCGTTTCCATATGCTTACCTGTACCCTGAATATTACCTATTCGCTAACCCTAACCCTAACCCTAAACCAAACCCTAACCCCAATCCCACACCTTACCCTAATCCGTACTGTAATCCTAACCCGTACCCTAATACTAATGCGTGCCCTGACACATACATGGACCATAACACTTTTCTGTAACCTCACCTGTACCCTAAACCTTACATTTCGCCAACCCTAACGCTAGCCCTAAAGCAAAATCTTACTCCAACCCTACCCCTTACCCTAACACGTACACTAATCTTAACCCGTACACTAACAGTGACCCATTGCCGCAAATGTATTTTGACCCTAAAACATTTCCGTATCCTCCCCTGTAACCTAAAACTTACCCGGTCGCTAACCCTAACCCTAGATCTAAATCTAACCCTAACGCCAACCCTACATCTTACCCTAACCCATACCCTAATCCTAAAACGTACACTAACACTAACCAGTGCCGTGAAACGTACCCTGACCGTAACACTTTTCCATACCCTCACCTGCACGCTAAACCTAAGCATTAGGTAACCCTAACTGTAGACCTAAACCTAACCCTAACACCCACCCTACACCCTATTCTAACCCTTACCCTATATTTAACCCCTACACTAACACTAACCCATGCCCTCACACGTACTTTGACACTAAAATGTCTCCATACACTCACATGTACCATAAGCTTTAACTGTTCACTAAACCTATCCCTAACCCTAACGCCAACCCTAACCATTACCCTAACCCATACCCTAATCCTAACCATACATTAACACTAACACGTTTCCTAACACATAACCTGACCCAAACACTTTTCCGTACACTCAACTGTACCCTAAAACTTACCCGTTCACTAACCCTAAGCCTAGCCCTAAACCTAACACTAACCCCAACACCACACCTTACCCTAAACTGTACGCTAATCCTGACACGTACACTAACACTAGGAGGTGACCTAACACATACCCTGACTCTAAATGTTTTCCGTACCCTCACCTGTACCCTAAACCTTACTGCTTCACTAACCGTAAACCTAGCCCTAAACATAACGCTAACACCAACCCTACACCATACCCTAACCCGTACACTAATCTTGACCCGTACACCAAAATTATGGAATGCCATCACCTGTACTTTGACAATAACACGTTTCTCTACACTCATGTACCATAAAAGTTAACTCTTTGCTAACTCTAACCCTAGCCCTAAACTTAACCCTAATGCCAACCCTACACATTACCCTAACCCGTACCCTAATCCTAACCCATACACTAACACTACACGTGCCCTAACAGGTACCCTGACCGTAACAGTTTTCCGTACACTCACCTGTACCCTAAACCATACCGTTTGCTATCCTTAAGCTTAGACCTAAACGTAAACCTAACCCCATCCCTAAACCTTACCCTAACTCGTACCCAAATCTAACCAGTACACTAACACTAATCCGTGCCTTAACACTTACACTGACCCTAACACTTTTCCATACCCACACCTGAACCCTAAACCTTACCATTCACTAACCCTAACCCTAGGTCTAAACCTAACCCTAAACACAACCCCAACCCTACACCTAACCCTAACATGTGCCCTAATCCTAATCCTTAAATTAACACTAACCTGTGCCCTAACACGAACCCTGACACTAACACGTTTCCATACGTTCACCTGTACTCTAATGTTACCTATTCGCTAACCCTACCACTAGCCCTAAACCTAAACCTAACCCCAACCCTACACCTTACCCTAACCCATGCCCTAATCATAACCCATACACTAACACTAACTCGTGCCCTAACACCTACCCTAACCCTACACCTACACCTACCCCTAACACTAACGCTAACACTAACCCTAAACTTTACCATTTGTTAACCATAACCCTAGCCCCAAACCTAAACCTAACTACAACCCTACTCCTTACCCTAACATGTACACTAATCTTAACACGTACACTTACACTAACTCAATACCACACACGTACTTTGACAATAAGACATTTCCGTATGCTCAGCTGTAACCTAAACCTTACCCGTTCACTAAACTTAACCTTACCCCTAACACTAACCATAACGCCAACCCTACCAATTACCCTAACCCGTACCCTAATCCTAACCTGTAAACCCACACTAACCCCTGCCCTAACACGTAACCTGACCCTAACACTTTTCCGTAACCTCACCTGTACCCTACACCTTACCGTTCGCTAACCCTAACCATAGCCCTAAACCTAGACCAAACCCCAACCGTACACCTTACCCTAACCCGTATGCTAATCCTAAGCCATACACTAAAACTGACACGTGTCCTAACACATACACTAACCGTAACAATTTTCTGTACCATCACCTGTACCATAAACCTGACATTTCGCTAACTCTAACCCTAGCCATAAAGCTAACCCTAAACCCAACCCTAAACCTTACCCAAATCGTACCCTAATCCTAACAAGTATACTAATACTAAGCATTGTCCTGACACTTACCCTGAACCTAACACTTTTCCGTACCCTCACCTGTACCCTAAACATTACCCATTCGCTAACCCTAACCCTAGCTCTAGCCCTAGCCCTAAATCTAACCCCAACCCAACCCGAACCCTAATCACAACCCATACACTAACATTAACCCATGCCCTAACACGTACCCTGACCCTAACACTTTTCCGTATCCTCTCCTGTACCCTAAAACTTACCGTTCGCTAACCCTAACCCTAGCCCTAAACATAACTCTCACACCAACCTCAGAGGATACCATAACCCGTACACTAAACTTAACCTGTACAAAAAACCTAACACATGCCATCACATGTACTTTGACAGTAACACGTTTCCCTATGCTCCCGTGTACCGTAAAACTCACCCGTTTGCTAACTCTAACCCTAGCCCTAACCTTAACCATAACAACAACCCTACCCATTTCCCTAACTTGTACCCTAATCCTTACCCGTACACTAACACTAATCCATGCCCTAACACGTACCCTGACCCTAACACTTTTCTATACCCACTCCTGTACCCTAAATCTTACCATTCGCTAACCCTAACCCTATGTCTAAACCTAACCCTAACACCAACCCTACACCTAACCCTAACACGTACCCTAATCCGAATCCGTACACTAACACTAACCTGTGCCCTAACAGGAACCCTGACCCTAACTCGTTTCCATAAGTTCACCTGTACCCTAAATGTTACCTATTTGCTAACCCTAACCCCAACCCTACAGCTAAACATAACCCCAACCCTACAACTTTCCCTAACCCATACCCTAATCCGAACCCGTACACTAACACTAACCCGTGCCCTAACACGTACCCTGACCCTAACACTTTTCCGTATCCTCTCCAGTACCCTAAAACTTACCGTTCGCTAAACCTAGCCCTTTCCCTAAACATAACGCTAACACCAACCTTACACCGTACCCTAACCCATACACTAATCTTACCCCGTACACCAAAATTAAGCAATGCCCTCACATGTACATGGACACTAACAGGTTTCCGTACCCTCCTGTGTACCATAAACCTTACCTGTTCGCTAACACTAACCTTAGGTCTAAGCCTAACACTATCCACAACCCTACACAGAATCCTAACCCGTATCCTAATCCTAATCCGTACAATAACACTAACGTGTGCCCTAACACCAAGCCTGACCCTAACTCGTTTCCATATGCTTACCTGTACCCTGAATATTACCTATTCGCTAACCCTAACCCTAACCCTAAACCAAACCCTAACCCCAATCCCACACCTTACCCTAATCCGTACTGTAATCCTAACCCGTACCCTAATACTAATCCGTGCCCTGACACATACATGGACCATAACACTTTTCTGTAACCTCACCTGTACCCTAAACCTTACATTTCGCCAACCCTAACGCTAGCCCTAAAGCAAAATCTTACTCCAACCCTACCCCTTACCCTAACACGTACACTAATCTTAACCCGTACACTAACAGTGACCCATTGCCGCAAATGTATTTTGACCCTAAAACATTTCCGTATCCTCCCCTGTAACCTAAACCTTACCCGGTCGCTAACCCTAACCCTAGCTCTAAATCTAACCCTAACGCCAACCCTACATCTTACCCTAACCCATACCCTAATCCTAAACCGTACACTAACACTAACCAGTGCCGTGAAACGTACCCTGACCGTAACACTTTTCCATACCCTCACCTGCACGCTAAACCTAATCATTAGGTAACCCTAACTGTAGACCTAAACCTAACCCTAACACCAACCCTACACCCTATTCTAAACCTTACCCTATATTTAACCCCTACACTAACACTAACCCATGCCCTCACACGTACTTTGACACTAAAAAGTCTCCATACACTCACATGTACCATAAGCTTTAACCGTTCACTAAACCTATCCCTAACCCTAACGCCAACCCTAACCATTACCCTAACCCATACCCTTATCCTAACCATACATTAACACTAACACGTTTCCTAACACATAACCTGACCCAAACACTTTTCTGTACACTCAACTGTACCCTAAAACTTACCCGTTCACTAACCCTAAGCCTAGCCCTAATCCTAACACTAACCCCAACACCACACCTTACCCTAAACTGTACGCTAATCCTGACATGTACACTAACACTAGGAGGTGACGTAACACATACCCTGACTCTAAATGTTTTCCGTACCCTCACCTGTACCCTAAACCTTACTGCTTCACTAACCGTAAACCTAGCCCTAAACATAACGCTAACACCAACCCTACACCATACCCTAACCCGTACACTAATCTTGACCCGTACACCAAAATTATGGAATGCCATCACCTGTACTTTGACAATAACACGTTTCTCTACACTCATGTACCATAAAAGTTACCTCTTCGCTAACTCTAACCCTAGCCCTAAACTTAACCCTAACGCCAACCCTACACATTACCCTAACCCGTACCCTAATCCTAACTCATACACTAACACTACACGTGCCCTACCAGGTACCCTGACCGTAACAGTTTTCCGTACACTCACCTGTACCCTAAACCATACCGTTTGCTATCCTTAAGCTTAGACCTAAACGTAAACCTAACCCCATCCCTAAACTTTACCCTAACTCATACCCAAATCTAACCAGTACACTAACACTAATCCGTGCCTTAACACTTACCCTGACCCTAACACTTTTCCATACCCACACCTGAAGCCTAAACCTTACCATTCACTAACCCTAACCCTAGGTATAAAGCTAACCCTAAATCCAACCCCAACCCTACACCTAACCCTAACATGTACCCTAATCCTAATCCTTAACTAACACTAACCTGTGCCCTAACACGAACCCTGACACTAACACGTTTCCATACGTTCACCTGTACTCTAATGTAACCTATTCGCTAACCCTCACACTAGCCCTAAACCTAAACCTAACCCCAACCCTAAACCTTACCCTAACCCATAAGCTAATCATAACCCATACACTAACACTAACTTGTGCCCTAACACCTACCCTAACCCTACACCTACACCTACCCCTAACACTAACGCTAACACTAACCCTAAACTTTACCATTTGTTAACCATAACCCTAGCCCCAAACCTAAACCTAACTACAACCCTACTCCTTACCCTAACGTGTACACTAATCTTAACACGTACACTAACACTAACTCAATACCACACACGTACTTTGACAATAAGACATTTCCGTATGCTCAGGTGTAACCTAAACCTTACCCGTTCACTAAACTTAACCTTACCCCTAACACTAACCATAACGCCAACCCTACCAATTACCCTAACCCGTACCCTAATCCTAACCTGTAAACCCACACTAACCCCTGCCCTAACACATACCCTGACCCTAACACTTTTCCGTAACCTCACCTGTACCCTACACCTTACCGTTCATTAATCCTAACCCTAGCCCTAAACCTAGAACAAACCCCAACCGTACACCTTACCCTAACCCGTATGCTAATCCTAAACCATACACTAAAACTGACATGTGTCCTAACACATACACTAACCGTAACACTTTTCTGTACCATCACCTGTACAATAAACCAGACATTTCGCTAACTCTAACCCTAGCCATAAAGCTAACCCTAAACCCAACCCTAAACCTTACCCAAACCGTACCCTAATCCTAACCAGTATACTAATACTAAGACATGTCCTGACACATACCCTGACCCTAAGACTTTTCCGTACCCTCACCTGTACCCTAAACCTTACCCATTCGCTAACCCTAACCCTAGCTCTAGCCCTAGCCCTAAATCTAACCCCAACCCTACACCTTACCCTAACCCGAACCCTAATCCCAACCCATACACTAACATTAACCCATGCCCTAAGACGTACCATGACCCTTACACTTATCCGTATCCTCTCCTGTACCCTAAATCTTACTGTTCGCTAACCCTAACCCTATCCCTAAACATAACTCTCACACCAACCTCACAGCATACCATAACCCGTACACTAAACTTAACCCGTACAAAAAAACTAACCCATGCCCTCAGATGTATTTTGACGGTAACACGTTTCCGTATGCTCCCGTGTACCGTAAAACTCACCCGTTTGCTAACTCTAACCCTAGCCCTAACCCTAACCATAACAATAACCCTACCCATTTCCCTAACCTGTACCCTTATCCTTACCCGTACACTAACACTAATTCATGCCCTAACACGTACCCTGACCCTAACACTTTTCTATACCCACTCCTGTACCCTAAATCTTACCATTCGCTAACCCTAACCCTATGTCTAAACCTAACCCTAACCCCAACCCTACACCTAACCCTAACACGTACCCTAATCCGAATCAGTACACTAACTGTAACCTGTGCCCTAACATGAACCCTGACCCTAACTCGTTTCCATAAGCTCACCTGTACCCTAAATGTTACCTATTTGCTAACCCTTACCCCAACCCTACACCTGAATATAACCCCAACCCTACAACTTTCCCTAACCCATACCCTAATCCGAACCCGTACACTAACACTAACCCGTGCCCTAACATGTACCCTGACCCTAACACTTTTCCGTATCCTCTCCAGTACCCTAAAACTTACCGTTCGCTAAACCTAGCCCTTTCCCTAAACATAACGCTAACACCAACCTTACACCATACCCTAACCCATACACTAATCTTACCCCGTACACCAAAATTAAGCAATGCCCTCACATGTACTTGGACACTAACAGGTTTCCGTACCCTCCTGTGTACCATAAACCTTACCTGTTCACTAACACTAACCCTAGGTCTAAGCCTAACACTATCCACAACCCTACACAGAATCCTAACCTGTATCCTAATCCTAATCCGTACAATAACACTAACGTGTGCCCTAACACCAAGCCTGACCCTAACTCGTTTCCATATGCTTACCTGTACCCTGAATATTACCTATTCGCTAACCCTAACCCTAACCCTAAACCAAACCCTAACCCCAATCCCACACCTTACCCTAATCCGTACTGTAATCCTAACCCGTACCCTAATACTAATCCGTGCCCTGACACATACATGGACCATAACACTTTTCTGTAACCTCACCTGTACCCTAAACCTTACATTTCGCCAAGCCTAACGCTAGCCCTAAAGCAAAATCTTACTCCAACCCTACCCCTTACCCTAACACGTACACTAATCTTAACCCGTACACTAACACTGACCCATTGCCGCAAATGCATTTGGACCCTAAAACATTTCCGTACCCTCCCCTGTAACCTAAATCTTACCCGGTTGCTAACCATAACCCTAGATCTAAATCTAACCCTAACGCCAACCCTACATATTACCCTAACCCATACCCTAATCCTAAACCGTACACTAACACTAACCAGTGCCGTGAAACGTACCCTGACCGTAACACTTTTCCATACCCTCACCTGCACGCTAAACCTAATCATTAGGTAACCCTAACTGTAGACTTAAACCTAACCCTAACACCAACCCTACACACTATTCTAACCCTTACCCTATATTTAACCCCTACACTAACACTAACCCATGCCCTCACACGTACATTGACACTAAAATGTCTCTATACACTCACATGTACCATAAGCTTTAACCGTTCACTAAACCTATCCCTAACCCTAACGCCAACCCTAACCATTACCCTAACCCATACCCTAATCCTAACCATACATTAACACTAACACGTTTCCTAACACATAACCTGACCCAAACACTTTTCCGTACACTCAACTGTACCCTAAAACTTACCCGTTCACTAACCCTAAGCCTAGCCCTAAACCTAACACTAACCCCAACCCCACACCTTACCCTAAACTGTACGCTAATCCTGACACGTACACTAACACTAGGAGGTGACCTAACACATACCCTGACTCTAAATGTTTTCCGTGCCCTCAACTGTACCCTAAACCTTACTGCTTCACTAACCGTAAACCTAGCCCTAAACATAACGCTAACACAAACCCTACACCATACCCTAACCCGTACACTAAACTTGACCCGTACACCAAAATTATGGAATGCCATCACCTGTACTTTGACAATAACACGTTTCTGTACACTCATATACCATAAAAGTTACCTCTTCTCTAACTCTAACCCTAGCCCTAAATTTAACCCTAACGCCAACCCTACACATTACCCTAACCCGTACCCTAATCCTAACCCATACACTAACACTACACATGCCCTAACAGGTACCCTGACCGTAACAGTTTTCCGTACATTCACCTGTACCCTAAACCATACAGTTTGCTATCTTTAACCTTAGACCTAAACGTAAACCTAACCCCATCCCTAAACCTTACACTAACTCATACCCAAATCTAACCAGTACACTAACACTAATCCGTGCCTTAACACTTACCCTGACCCTAACACATTTCCATACCCACAACTGAGGCCTAAACCTTACCATTCACTAACCCTAACCCTAGGTCTAAACCTAACCGTAAACCCAACCCCAACCCTTCACCTAACCCTAACATGTGCCCTAATCCTAATCCTTAAACTAACACTAACCTGTGCCCTAACACGAACCCAGACACTAACACGTTTCCATACGTTCACCTGTACTCTAATGTTACCTATTCGCTAACCCTAACACTAGCCCTAAACCTAAACCTAACCCCAACCCTAAACCTTACCCTAACCCATACCCTAATCATAACCCATACACTAACACTAACTCGTGCCCTAACACCTACCCTAAACCTACACCTACCCCTAACACTAACGCTAACACTAACCCTAAACTTTACCATTTGTTAACCATAACCCTAGCCCCAAACCTAAACTTAACTACAACCCTACTCCTTACCCTAACACATACACTAATCTTAACACGTACACTAACACTAACTCAATACCACACACGTACTTGGACAATAAGACATTTCCGTATGCTCAGCTGTAACCTCAACCTTACCCGTTCACTAAACTTAACCCTATCCCTAACACTAACCATAACGCCAACCCTACCAATTACCCTAACCCGTACCCTAATCCTAACCTGTAAACCCACACTAACCCCTGCCCTAATACGTACCCTGACCCTAACACTTTTCCGTAACCTCACCTGTACCCTACACCTTACGGTTAGCTAACACTAACCCTAGCCCTAACCCTAGACCAAACCCCAACCGTACACCTTACCCTAACCCGTATGCTAATCCTAAGCCATACACTAAAACTGACACGTGTCCTAACACATACACTAACCGTAACACTTTTCTGTACCATCACCTGTACCATAAACCTGACATTTCGCTAACCCTAACCCTAGCCATAAAGGTAACCCTAACACCAACCCTAAACCTTACCCAAACCGTACCCTAATCCTAACCAGTATACTAATACTAAGACATGTCCTGACACATACCCTGAGCCTAACACTTTTCCGTACCCTCACCTGTACCCTAAACCTTACCCATTCGCTAACCCTAACCCTAGCTCTAGCCCTAGCCCTAAATCTAACCCCAACCCTATACCTTACCCTAACCCGAACCCTAATCCCAACCCATACACTAACATTAACCCATGCCCTAACACGTACCGTGACCCTTACACTTATCCGTATCCTCTCCTGTACCCTAAATCTTACCATTCGCTAACCCTAACCCTAGCCCTAAACATAACTCTCACACCAACCTCACAGCATACCATAACCCGTATACTAAACTTAACCCGTACAAAAAAACTAACCCATGCCCTCAAATGTATTTTGACGGTAACACCGTTCCGTATGCTCCCGTGTACTGTAAAACTCACCCGTTTGCTAACTCTAACCCTAGCCCTAACCCTAACCATAACAACAACCCTACTCATTTCCCTAACTTGTACCCTAATCCTTACCCGTACACTAACACTAATCCATGCCCTAACACGTACCCTGACCCTAACACTTTTCTATACCCACTCCTGTACCCTAAATCTTACCATTCGCTAACCCTAACCCTATGTCTAAACCTAACCCTAACCCCAACCCTACACCTAACCCTAACACGTACCCTAATCCGAATCCGTACACTAACAGTAACCTGTGCCCTAACATGAACCCTGACCCTAACTCGTTTCCATAAGCTCACCTGTACCCTAAATGTTACCTATTTGCTAACCCTTACCCCAACCCTACACCTAAACATAACCCCAACCCTACACCTTTCCCTAACCCATACCCTAATCCGAACCCGTACACTAACACTAACCCGTGCCCTAACACGTACCCTGACCCTAACACTTTTCCGTATCCTCTCCAGTACCCTAAAACTTACCGTTCGCTAAACCTAGCCCTTTCCCTAAACATAACGCTAACACCAACCTTACACCATACCCTAACCCATACACTAATCTTACCCCGTACACCAAAATTAAGCAATGCCCTCACATGTACTTGGACACTAACAGGTTTCCGTACCCTCCTGTGTACCATAAACCTTACCTGTTCGCTAACACTAACCCTAGGTCTAAGCCTAACACTATCCACAACCCTACACAGAATCCTAACCCGTATCCTAATCCTAATCCGTACAATAACACTAACGTGTGCCCTAACACCAAGCCTGACCCTAACTCGTTTCCATATGCTTACCTGTACCCTGAATATTACCTATTCGCTAACCCTAACCCTAACCCTAAACCAAACCCTAACCCCAATCCCACACCTTACCCTAATCCGTACTGTAATCCTAACCCGTACCCTAATACTAATCCGTGCCCTGACACATACATGGACCATAACACTTTTCTGTAACCTCACCTGTACCCTAAACCTTACATTTCGCCAAGCCTAACGCTAGCCCTAAAGCAAAATCTTACTCCAACCCTACCCCTTACCCTAACACGTACACTAATCTTAACCCGTACACTAACACTGACCCATTGCCGCAAATGTATTTGGACCCTAAAACATTTCCGTACCCTCCCCTGTAACCTAAATCTTACCCGGTTGCTAACCATAACCCTAGATCTAAATCTAACCCTAACGCCAACCCTACATATTACCCTAACCCATACCCTAATCCTAAACCGTACACTAACACTAACCAGTGCCGTGAAACGTACCCTGACCGTAACACTTTTCCATACCCTCACCTGCACGCTAAACCTAATCATTAGGTAACCCTAACTGTAGACTTAAACCTAACCCTAACACCAACCCTACACACTATTCTAACCCTTACCCTATATTTAACACCTACACTAACACTAACCCATGCCCTCACACGTACATTGACACTAAAATGTCTCCATACACTCACATGTACCATAAGCTTTAACCGTTCACTAAACCTATCCCTAACCCTAACGCCAACCCTAACCATTACCCTAACCCATACCCTAATCCTAACCATACATTAACACTAACACGTTTCCTAACACATAACCTGACCCAAACACTTTTCCGTACACCCAACTGTACCCTAAAACTTACCCGTTCACTAACCCTAAGCCTAGCCCTAAACCTAACACTAACCCCAACCCCACACCTTACCCTAAACTGTACGCTAATCCTGACACGTACACTAACACTAGGAGGTGACCTAACACATACCCTGACTCTAAATGTTTTCCGTGCCCTCACCTGTACCCTAAACCTTACTGCTTCACTAACCGTAAACCTAGCCCTAAACATAATGCTAACACCAACCCTACACCATACCCTAACCCGTACACTAAACTTGACCCGTACACCAAAATTATGGAATGCCATCACCTGTACTTTGACAATAACACGTTTCTGTACACTCATATACCATAAAAGTTACCTCTTCTCTAACTCTAACCCTAGCCCTAAATTTAACCCTAACGCCAACGCTACACATTACCCTAACCCGTACCCTAATCCTAACCCATACACTGACACTACACATGCCCTAACAGGTACCCTGACCGTAACCGTTTTCCGTACATTCACCTGTAACCTAAACCATACCGTTTGCTATCTTTAACCTTAGACCTGAACGTAAACCTAACCCCATCCCTAAACCTTACACTAACTCGTACCCAAATCTAACCAGTACACTAACACTAATCCGTGCCTTAACACTTACCCTGACCCTAAAACTTTTCCATACCCACACCTGAGGCCTAAACCTTACCATTCACTAACCCTAACCCTAGGTCTAAACCTAACCCTAAACCCAACCCCAACCCTTCACCTAACCCTAACATGTGCCCTAATCCTAATCCTTAAACTAACACTAACCTGTGCCCTAACACGAACCCTGACACTAACACGTTTCCATACGTTCACCTGTACTCTAATGTTACCTATTCGCTAAACCTAACACTAGCCCTAAACCTAAACCTAACCCCAACCCTAAACCTTACCCTAACCCATACCCTAATCATAACCCATACACTAACACTAAATCGTGCCCTAACACCTACCCTAAACCTACACCTACACCTACCCCTAACACTAACGCTAACACTAACCCTAAACTTTACCATTTGTTAACCATAACCCTAGCCCCAAACCTAAACTTAACTACAACCCTACTCCTTACCCTAACACATACACTAATCTTAACACGTACACTAACACTAACTCAATACCACACACGTACTTTGACAATAAGACATTTCCGTATGCTCAGCTGTAACCTCAACCTTACCCGTTCACTAAACTTAACCCTATCCCTAACACTAACCATAACGCCAACCCTACCAATTACCCTAACCCGTACCCTAATCCTAACCTGTAAACCCACACTAACCCCTGCCCTAATACGTACCCTGACCCTAACACTTTTCCGTAACCTCACCTGTACCCTACACCTTACCGTTAGCTAACACTAACCCTAGCCCTAACCCTAGACCAAACCCCAACCGTACACCTTACCCTAACCCGTATGCTAATCCTAAGCCATACACTAAAACTGACACGTGTCCTAACACATACACTAACCGTAACACTTTTCTGTACCATCACCTGTACCATAAACCTGACATTTCGCTAACCCTAACCCTAGCCATAAAGGTAACCCTAACACCAACCCTAAACCTTACCCAAACCGTACCCTAATCCTAACCAGTATACTAATACTAAGACATGTCCTGACACATACCCTGAGCCTAACACTTTTCCGTACCCTCACCTGTACCCTAAACCTTACCCATTCGCTAACCCTAACCCTAGCTCTAGCCCTAGCCCTAAATCTAACCCCAACCCTATACCTTACCCTAACCCGAACCCTAATCCCAACCCATACACTAACATTAACCCATGCCCTAACACGTACCGTGACCCTTACACTTATCCGTATCCTCTCCTGTACCCTAAATCTTACCATTCGCTAACCCTAACCCTAGCCCTAAACATAACTCTCACACCAACCTCACAGCATACCATAACCCGTACACTAAACTTAACCCGTACAAAAAAACTAACCCATGCCCTCAAATGTATTTTGACGGTAACACCGTTCCGTATGCTCCCGTGTACTGTAAAACTCCCCCGTTTGCTAACTCTAACCCTAGCCCTAACCCTAACCATAACAACAACCCTACTCATTTCCCTAACTTGTACCCTAATCCTTACCCGTACACTAACACTAATCCATGCCCTAACACGTACCCTGACCCTAACACTTTTCTATACCCACTCCTGTACCCTAAATCTTACCATTCGCTAACCCTAACCCTATGTCTAAACCTAACCCTAACCCCAACCCTACACCTAACCCTAACACGTACCCTAATCCAAATCCGTACACTAACAGTAACCTGTGCCCTAACATGAACCCTGACCCTAACTCGTTTCCATAAGCTCACCTGTACCCTAAATGTTACCTATTTGCTAACCCTTACCCCAACCCTACACCTAAACATAACCCCAACCCTACACCTTTCCCTAACCCATACCCTAATCCGAACCCGTACACTAACACTAACCCGTGCCCTAACACGTACCCTGACCCTAACACTTTTCCGTATCCTCTCCAGTACCCTAAAACTTACCGTTCGCTAAACCTAGCCCTTTCCCTAAACATAACGCTAACACCAACCTTACACCATACCCTAACCCATACACTAATCTTACCCCGTACACCAAAATTAAGCAATGCCCTCACATGTACTTGGACACTAACAGGTTTCCGTACCCTCCTGTGTACCATAAACCTTACCTGTTCGCTAACACTAACCCTAGGTCTAAGCCTAACACTATCCACAACCCTACACAGAATCCTAACCCGTATCCTAATCCTAATCCGTACAATAACACTAACGTGTGCCCTAACACCAAGCCTGACCCTAACTCGTTTCCATATGCTTACCTGTACCCTGAATATTACCTATTCGCTAACCCTAACCCTAACCCTAAACCAAACCCTAACCCCAATCCCACACCTTACCCTAATCCGTACTGTAATCCTAACCCGTACCCTAATACTAATCCGTGCCCTGACACATACATGGACCATAACACTTTTCTGTAACCTCACCTGTACCCTAAACCTTACATTTCGCCAAGCCTAACGCTAGCCCTAAAGCAAAATCTTACTCCAACCCTACCCCTTACCCTAACACGTACACTAATCTTAACCCGTACACTAACACTGACCCATTGCCGCAAATGTATTTTGACCCTAAAACATTTCCGTACCCTCCCCTGTAACCTAAATCTTACCCGGTTGCTAACCATAACCCTAGATCTAAATCTAACCCTAACGCCAACCCTACATATTACCCTAACCCATACCCTAATCCTAAACCGTACACTAACACTAACCAGTGCCGTGAAATGTACCCTGACCGTAACACTTTTCCATACCCTCACCTGCACGCTAAACCTAATCATTAGGTAACCCTAACTGTAGACTTAAACCTAACCCTAACACCAACCCTACACACTATTCTAACCCTTACCCTATATTTAACCCCTACACTAACACTAACCCATGCCCTCACACGTACATTGACACTAAAATGTCTCCATACACTCACATGTACCATAAGCTTTAACCGTTCACTAAACCTATCCCTAACCCTAACGCCAACCCTAACCATTACCCTAACCCATACCCTAATCCTAACCATACATTAACACTAACACGTTTCCTAACACATAACCTGACCCAAACACTTTTCCGTACACTCAACTGTACCCTAAAACTTACCCGTTCACTAACCCTAAGCCTAGCCCTAAACCTAACACTAACCCCAACCCCACACCTTACCCTAAACTGTACGCTAATCCTGACACGTACACTAACACTAGGAGGTGACCTAACACATACCCTGACTCTAAATGTTTTCCGTGCCCTCACCTGTACCCTAAACCTTACTGCTTCACTAACCGTAAACCTAGCCCTAAACATAATGCTAACACCAACCCTACACCATACCCTAACCCGTACACTAAACTTGACCCGTACACCAAAATTATGGAATGCCATCACCTGTACTTTGACAATAACACGTTTCTGTACACTCATATACCATAAAAGTTACCTCTTCTCTAACTCTAACCCTAGCCCTAAATTTAACCCTAACGCCAACGCTACACATTACCCTAACCCGTACCCTAATCCTAACCCATACACTGACACTACACATGCCCTAACAGGTACCCTGACCGTAACCGTTTTCCGTACATTCACCTGTAACCTAAACCATACCGTTTGCTATCTTTAACCTTAGACCTAAACGTAAACCTAACCCCATCCCTAAACCTTACACTAACTCGTACCCAAATCTAACCAGTACACTAACACTAATCCGTGCCTTAACACTTACCCTGACCCTAACACTTTTCCATACCCACACCTGAGGCCTAAACCTTACCATTCACTAACCCTAACCCTAGGTCTAAACCTAACCCTAAACCCAACCCCAACCCTTCACCTAACCCTAACATGTGCCCTAATCCTAATCCTTAAACTAACACTAACCTGTGCCCTAACACGAACCCTGACACTAACACGTTTCCATACGTTCACCTGTACTCTAATGTTACCTATTCGCTAACCCTAACACTAGCCCTAAACCTAAACCTAACCCCAACCCTAAACCTTACCCTAACCCATACCCTAATCATAACCCATACACTAACACTAACTCGTGCCCTAACACCTACCCTAAACCTACACCTACACCTACCCCTAACACTAACGCTAACACTAACCCTAAACTTTACCATTTGTTAACCATAACCCTAGCCCCAAACCTAAACTTAACTACAACCCTACTCCTTACCCTAACACATACACTAATCTTAACACGTACACTAACACTAACTCAATACCACACACGTACTTTGACAATAAGACATTTCCGTATGCTCAGCTGTAACCTCAACCTTACCCGTTCACTAAACTTAACCCTATCCCTAACACTAACCATAACGCCAACCCTACCAATTACCCTAACCCGTACCCTAATCCTAACCTGTAAACCCACACTAACCCCTGCCCTAATACGTACCCTGACCCTAACACTTTTCCGTAACCTCACCTGTACCCTACACCTTACCGTTAGCTAACACTAACCCTAGCCCTAACCCTAGACCAAACCCCAACCGTACACCTTACCCTAACCCGTATGCTAATCCTAAGCCATACACTAAAACTGACACGTGTCCTAACACATACACTAACCGTAACACTTTTCTGTACCATCACCTGTACCATAAACCTGACATTTCGCTAACCCTAACCCTAGCCATAAAGGTAACCCTAACACCAACCCTAAACCTTACCCAAACCGTACCCTAATCCTAACCAGTATACTAATACTAAGACATGTCCTGACACATACCCTGAGCCTAACACTTTTCCGTACCCTCACCTGTACCCTAAACCTTACCCATTCGCTAACCCTAACCCTAGCTCTAGCCCTAGCCCTAAATCTAACCCCAACCCTATACCTTACCCTAACCCGAACCCTAATCCCAACCCATACACTAACATTAACCCATGCCCTAACACGTACCGTGACCCTTACACTTATCCGTATCCTCTCCTGTACCCTAAATCTTACCATTCGCTAACCCTAACCCTAGCCCTAAACATAACTCTCACACCAACCTCACAGCATACCATAACCCGTACACTAAACTTAACCCGTACAAAAAAACTAACCCATGCCCTCAAATGTATTTTGACGGTAACACCGTTCCGTATGCTCCCGTGTACTGTAAAACTCACCCGTTTGCTAACTCTAACCCTAGCCCTAACCCTATCCATAACAACAACCCTACTCATTTCCCTAACTTGTACCCTAATCCTTACCCGTACACTAACACTAATCCATGCCCTAACACGTACCCTGACCCTAACACTTTTCTATACCCACTCCTGTACCCTAAATCTTACCATTCGCTAACCCTAACCCTATGTCTAAACCTAACCCTAACCCCAACCCTACACCTAACCCTAACACGTACCCTAATCCGAATCCGTACACTAACAGTAACCTGTGCCCTAACATGAACCCTGACCCTAACTCGTTTCCATAAGCTCACCTGTACCCTAAATGTTACCTATTTGCTAACCTTTACCCCAACCCTACACCTAAACATAACCCCAACCCTACACCTTTCCCTAACCCATACCCTAATCCGAACCCGTACACTAACACTAACCCGTGCCCTAACACGTTCCCTGACCCTAACACTTTTCCGTATCCTCTCCAGTACCCTAAAACTTACCGTTCGCTAAACCTAGCCCTTTCCCTAAACATAACGCTAACACCAACCTTACACCATACCCTAACCCATACACTAATCTTACCCCGTACACCAAAATTAAGCAATGCCCTCACATGTACTTGGACACTAACAGGTTTCCGTACCCTCCTGTGTACCATAAACCTTACCTGTTCGCTAACACTAACCCTAGGTCTAAGCCTAACACTATCCACAACCCTACACAGAATCCTAACCCGTATCCTAATCCTAATCCGTACAATAACACTAACGTGTGCCCTAACACCAAGCCTGACCCTAACTCGTTTCCATATGCTTACCTGTACCCTGAATATTACCTATTCGCTAACCCTAACCCTAACCCTAAACCAAACCCTAACCCCAATCCCACACCTTACCCTAATCCGTACTGTAATCCTAACCCGTACCCTAATACTAATCCGTGCCCTGACACATACATGGACCATAACACTTTTCTGTAACCTCACCTGTACCCTAAACCTTACATTTCGCCAAGCCTAACGCTAGCCCTAAAGCAAAATCTTGCTCCAACCCTACCCCTTTCCCTAACACGTACACTAATCTTAACCCATACACTAACACTGACCCATTGCCGCAAATGTATTTGGACCCTAAAACATTTCCGTACCCTCCCCTGTAACCTAAATCTTACCCGGTTGCTAACCATAACCCTAGATCTAAATCTAACCCTAACGCCAACCCTACATATTACCCTAACCCATACCCTAATCCTAAACCGTACACTAACACTAACCAGTGCCGTGAAACGTACCCTGACCGTAACACTTTTCCATACCCTCACATGCACGCTAAACCTAATCATTAGGTAACCCTAACTGTAGACTTAAACCTAACCCTAACACCAACCCTACACACTATTCTAACCCTTACCCTATATTTAACCCCTACACTAACACTAACCCATGCCCTCACACGTACATTGACACTAAAATGTCTCCATACACTCACATGTACCATAAGCTTTAACCGTTCACTAAACCTATCCCTAACCCTAACGCCAACCCTAACCATTACCCTAACCCATACCCTAATCCTAACCATACATTAACACTAACACGTTTCCTAACACATAACCTGACCCAAACACTTTTCCGTACACTCAACTGTACCCTAAAACTTACCCGTTCACTAACCCTAAGCCTAGCCCTAAACCTAACACTAACCCCAACCCCACACCTTACCCTAAACTGTACGCTAATCCTGACACGTACACTAACACTAGGAGGTGACCTAACACATACCCTGACTCTAAATGTTTTCCGTGCCCTCACCTGTACCCTAAACCTTACTGCTTCACTAACCGTAAACCTAGCCCTAAACATAATGCTAACACCAACCCTACACCATACCCTAACCCGTACACTAAACTTGACCCGTACACCAAAATTATGGAATGCCATCACCTGTACTTTGACAATAACACGTTTCTGTACACTCATATACCATAAAAGTTACCTCTTCTCTAACTCTAACCCTAGCCCTAAATTTAACCCTAACGCCAACCCTACACATTACCCTAACCCGTACCCTAATCCTAACCCATACACTAACACTACACATGCCCTAACAGGTACCCTGACCGTAACCGTTTTCCGTACATTCACCTGTAACCTAAACCATACCGTTTGCTATCTTTAACCTTAGACCTAAACGTAAACCTAACCCCATCCCTAAACCTTACACTAACTCGTACCCAAATCTAACCAGTACACTAACACTAATCCGTGCCTTAACACTTACCCTGACCCTAAAACTTTTCCATACCCACACCTGAGGCCTAAACCTTACCATTCACTAACCCTAACCCTAGGTCTAAACCTAACCCTAAACCCAACCCCAACCCTTCACCTAACCCTAACATGTGCCCTAATCCTAATCCTTAAACTAACACTAACCTGTGCCCTAACACGAACCCTGACACTAACACGTTTCCATACGTTCACCTGTACTCTAATGTTACCTATTCGCTAACCCTAACACTAGCCCTAAACCTAAACCTAACCCCAACCCTAAACCTTACCCTAACCCATACCCTAATCATAACCCATACACTAACACTAACTCGTGCCCTAACACCTACCCTAAACCTACACCTACACCTACCCCTAACACTAACGCTAACACTAACCCTAAACTTTACCATTTGTTAACCATAACCCTAGCCCCAAACCTAAACTTAACTACAACCCTACTCCTTACCCTAACACATACACTAATCTTAACACGTACACTAACACTAACTCAATACCACACACGTACTTGGACAATAAGACATTTCCGTATGCTCAGCTGTAACCTCAACCTTACCCGTTCACTAAACTTAACCCTATCCCTAACACTAACCATAACGCCAACCCTACCAATTACCCTAACCCGTACCCTAATCCTAACCTGTAAACCCACACTAACCCCTGCCCTAATACGTACCCTGACCCTAACACTTTTCCGTAACCTCACCTGTACCCTACACCTTACGGTTAGCTAACACTAACCCTAGCCCTAACCCTAGACCAAACCCCAACCGTACACCTTACCCTAACCCGTATGCTAATCCTAAGCCATACACTAAAACTGACACGTGTCCTAACACATACACTAACCGTAACACTTTTCTGTACCATCACCTGTACCATAAACCTGACATTTCGCTAACCCTAACCCTAGCCATAAAGGTAACCCTAACACCAACCCTAAACCTTACCCAAACCGTACCCTAATCCTAACCAGTATACTAATACTAAGACATGTCCTGACACATACCCTGAGCCTAACACTTTTCCGTACCCTCACCTGTACCCTAAACCTTACCCATTCGCTAACCCTAACCCTAGCTCTAGCCCTAGCCCTAAATCTAACCCCAACCCTATACCTTACCCTAACCCGAACCCTAATCCCAACCCATACACTAACATTAACCCATGCCCTAACACGTACCGTGACCCTTACACTTATCCGTATCCTCTCCTGTACCCTAAATCTTACCATTCGCTAACCCTAACCCTAGCCCTAAACATAACTCTCACACCAACCTCACAGCATACCATAACCCGTACACTAAACTTAACCCGTACAAAAAAACTAACCCATGCCCTCAAATGTATTTTGACGGTAACACCGTTCCGTATGCTCCCGTGTACTGTAAAACTCACCCGTTTGCTAACTCTAACCCTAGCCCTAACCCTAACCATAACAACAACCCTACTCATTTCCCTAACTTGTACCCTAATCCTTACCCGTACACTAACACTAATCCATGCCCTAACACGTACCCTGACCCTAACACTTTTCTATACCCACTCCTGTACCCTAAATCTTACCATTCGCTAACCCTAACCCTATGTCTAAACCTAACCCTAACGCCAACCCTACACCTAACCCTAACACGTACCCTAATCCGAATCCGTACACTAACAGTAACCTGTGCCCTAACATGAACCCTGACCCTAACTCGTTTCCATAAGCTCACCTGTACCCTAAATGTTACCTATTTGCTAACCCTTACCCCAACCCTACACCTAAACATAACCCCAACCCTACACCTTTCCCTAACCCATACCCTAATCCGAACCCGTACACTAACACTAACCCGTGCCCTAACACGTACCCTGACCCTAACACTTTTCCGTATCCTCTCCAGTACCCTAAAACTTACCGTTCGCTAAACCTAGCCCTTTCCCTAAACATAACGCTAACACCAACCTTACACCATACCCTAACCCATACACTAATCTTACCCCGTACACCAAAATTAAGCAATGCCCTCACATGTACTTGGACACTAACAGGTTTCCGTACCCTCCTGTGTACCATAAACCTTACCTGTTCGCTAACACTAACCCTAGGTCTAAGCCTAACACTATCCACAACCCTACACAGAATCCTAACCCGTATCCTAATCCTAATCCGTACAATAACACTAACGTGTGCCCTAACACCAAGCCTGACCCTAACTCGTTTCCATATGCTTACCTGTACCCTGAATATTACCTATTCGCTAACCCTAACCCTAACCCTAAACCAAACCCTAACCCCAATCCCACACCTTACCCTAATCCGTACTGTAATCCTAACCCGTACCCTAATACTAATCCGTGCCCTGACACATACATGGACCATAACACTTTTCTGTAACCTCACCTGTACCCTAAACCTTACATTTCGCCAAGCCTAACGCTAGCCCTAAAGCAAAATCTTACTCCAACCCTACCCCTTACCCTAACACGTACACTAATCTTAACCCGTACACTAACACTGACCCATTGCCGCAAATGTATTTGGACCCTAAAACATTTCCGTACCCTCCCCTGTAACCTAAATCTTACCCGGTTGCTAACCATAACCCTAGATCTAAATCTAACCCTAACGCCAACCCTACATATTACCCTAACCCATACCCTAATCCTAAACCGTACACTAACACTAACCAGTGCCGTGAAACGTACCCTGACCGTAACACTTTTCCATACCCTCACCTGCACGCTAAACCTAATCATTAGGTAACCCTAACTGTAGACTTAAACCTAACCCTAACACCAACCCTACACACTATTCTAACCCTTACCCTATATTTAACCCCTACACTAACACTAACCCATGCCCTCACACGTACATTGACACTAAAATGTCTCCATACACTCACATGTACCATAAGCTTTAACCGTTCACTAAACCTATCCCTAACCCTAACGCCAACCCTAACCATTACCCTAACCCATACCCTAATCCTAACCATACATTAACACTAACACGTTTCCTAACACATAACCTGACCCAAACACTTTTCCGTACACTCAACTGTACCCTAAAACTTACCCGTTCACTAACCCTAAGCCTAGCCCTAAACCTAACACTAACCCCAACCCCACACCTTACCCTAAACTGTACGCTAATCCTGACACGTACACTAACACTAGGAGGTGACCTAACACATACCCTGACTCTAAATGTTTTCCGTGCCCTCACCTGTACCCTAAACCTTACTGCTTCACTAACCGTAAACCTAGCCCTAAACATAATGCTAACACCAACCCTACACCATACCCTAACCCGTACACTAAACTTGACCCGTACACCAAAATTATGGAATGCCATCACCTGTACTTTGACAATAACACGTTTCTGTACACTCATATACCATAAAAGTTACCTCTTCTCTAACTCTAACCCTAGCCCTAAATTTAACCCTAACGCCAACGCTACACATTACCCTAACCCGTACCCTAATCCTAACCCATACACTGACACTACACATGCCCTAACAGGTACCCTGACCGTAACCGTTTTCCGTACATTCACCTGTAACCTAAACCATACCGTTTGCTATCTTTAACCTTAGACCTAAACGTAAACCTAACCCCATCCCTAAACCTTACACTAACTCGTACCCAAATCTAACCAGTACACTAACACTAATCCGTGCCTTAACACTTACCCTGACCCTAAAACTTTTCCATACCCACACCTGAGGCCTAAACCTTACCATTCACTAACCCTAACCCTAGGTCTAAACCTAACCCTAAACCCAACCCCAACCCTTCACCTAACCCTAACATGTGCCCTAATCCTAATCCTTAAACTAACACTAACCTGTGCCCTAACACGAACCCTGACACTAACACGTTTCCATACGTTCACCTGTACTCTAATGTTACCTATTCGCTAACCCTAACACTAGCCCTAAACCTAAACCTAACCCCAACCCTAAACCTTACCCTAACCCATACCCTAATCATAACCCATACACTAACACTAACTCGTGCCCTAACACCTACCCTAAACCTACACCTACACCTACCCCTAACACTAACGCTAACACTAACCCTAAACTTTACCATTTGTTAACCATAACCCTAGCCCCAAACCTAAACTTAACTACAACCCTACTCCTTACCCTAACACATACACTAATCTTAACACGTACACTAACACTAACTCAATACCACACACGTACTTTGACAATAAGACATTTCCGTATGCTCAGCTGTAACCTCAACCTTACCCGTTCACTAAACTTAACCCTATCCCTAACACTAACCATAACGCCAACCCTACCAATTACCCTAACCCGTACCCTAATCCTAACCTGTAAACCCACACTAACCCCTGCCCTAATACGTACCCTGACCCTAACACTTTTCCGTAACCTCACCTGTACCCTACACCTTACCGTTAGCTAACACTAACCCTAGCCCTAACCCTAGACCAAACCCCAACCGTACACCTTACCCTAACCCGTATGCTAATCCTAAGCCATACACTAAAACTGACACGTGTCCTAACACATACACTAACCGTAACACTTTTCTGTACCATCACCTGTACCATAAACCTGACATTTCGCTAACCCTAACCCTAGCCATAAAGGTAACCCTAACACCAACCCTAAACCTTACCCAAACCGTACCCTAATCCTAACCAGTATACTAATACTAAGACATGTCCTGACACATACCCTGAGCCTAACACTTTTCCGTACCCTCACCTGTACCCTAAACCTTACCCATTCGCTAACCCTAACCCTAGCTCTAGCCCTAGCCCTAAATCTAACCCCAACCCTATACCTTACCCTAACCCGAACCCTAATCCCAACCCATACACTAACATTAACCCATGCCCTAACACGTACCGTGACCCTTACACTTATCCGTATCCTCTCCTGTACCCTAAATCTTACCATTCGCTAACCCTAACCCTAGCCCTAAACATAACTCTCACACCAACCTCACAGCATACCATAACCCGTACACTAAACTTAACCCGTACAAAAAAACTAACCCATGCCCTCAAATGTATTTTGACGGTAACACCGTTCCGTATGCTCCCGTGTACTGTAAAACTCCCCCGTTTGCTAACTCTAACCCTAGCCCTAACCCTAACCATAACAACAACCCTACTCATTTCCCTAACTTGTACCCTAATCCTTACCCGTACACTAACACTAATCCATGCCCTAACACGTACCCTGACCCTAACACTGTTCTATACCCACTCCTGTACCCTAAATCTTACCATTCGCTAACCCTAACCCTATGTCTAAACCTAACCCTAACCCCAACCCTAAACCTAACCCTAACACGTACCCTAATCCGAATCCGTACACTAACAGTAACCTGTGCCCTAACATGAACCCTGACCCTAACTCGTTTCCATAAGCTCACCTGTACCCTAAATGTTACCTATTTGCTAACCCTTACCCCAACCCTACACCTAAACATAACCCCAACCCTACACCTTTCCCTAACCCATACCCTAATCCGAACCCGTACACTAACACTAACCCGTGCCCTAACACGTACCCTGACCCTAACACTTTTCCGTATCCTCTCCAGTACCCTAAAACTTACCGTTCGCTAAACCTAGCCCTTTCCCTAAACATAACGCTAACACCAACCTTACACCATACCCTAACCCATACACTAATCTTACCCCGTACACCAAAATTAAGCAATGCCCTCACATGTACTTGGACACTAACAGGTTTCCGTACCCTCCTGTGTACCATAAACCTTACCTGTTCGCTAACACTAACCCTAGGTCTAAGCCTAACACTATCCACAACCCTACACAGAATCCTAACCCGTATCCTAATCCTAATCCGTACAATAACACTAACGTGTGCCCTAACACCAAGCCTGACCCTAACTCGTTTCCATATGCTTACCTGTACCCTGAATATTACCTATTCGCTAACCCTAACCCTAACCCTAAACCAAACCCTAACCCCAATCCCACACCTTACCCTAATCCGTACTGTAATCCTAACCCGTACCCTAATACTAATCCGTGCCCTGACACATACATGGACCATAACACTTTTCTGTAACCTCACCTGTACCCTAAACCTTACATTTCGCCAAGCCTAACGCTAGCCCTAAAGCAAAATCTTACTCCAACCCTACCCCTTACCCTAACACGTACACTAATCTTAACCCGTACACTAACACTGACCCATTGCCGCAAATGTATTTGGACCCTAAAACATTTCCGTACCCTCCCCTGTAACCTAAATCTTACCCGGTTGCTAACCATAACCCTAGATCTAAATCTAACCCTAACGCCAACCCTACATATTACCCTAACCCATACCCTAATCCTAAACCGTACACTAACACTAACCAGTGCCGTGAAACGTACCCTGACCGTAACACTTTTCCATACCCTCACCTGCACGCTAAACCTAATCATTAGGTAACCCTAACTGTAGACTTAAACCTAACCCTAACACCAACCCTACACACTATTCTAACCCTTACCCTATATTTAACCCCTACACTAACACTAACCCATGCCCTCACACGTACATTGACACTAAAATGTCTCCATACACTCACATGTACCATAAGCTTTAACCGTTCACTAAACCTATCCCTAACCCTAACGCCAACCCTAACCATTACCCTAACCCATACCCTAATCCTAACCATACATTAACACTAACACGTTTCCTAACACATAACCTGACCCAAACACTTTTCCGTACACTCAACTGTACCCTAAAACTTACCCGTTCACTAACCATAAGCCTAGCCCTAAACCTAACACTAACCCCAACCCCACACCTTACCCTAAACTGTACGCTAATCCTGACACGTACACTAACACTAGGAGGTGACCTAACACATACCCTGACTCTAAATGTTTTCCGTGCCCTCACCTGTACCCTAAACCTTACTGCTTCACTAACCGTAAACCTAGCCCTAAACATAATGCTAACACCAACCCTACACCATACCCTAACCCGTACACTAAACTTGACCCGTACACCAAAATTATGGAATGCCATCACCTGTACTTTGACAATAACACGTTTCTGTACACTCATATACCATAAAAGTTACCTCTTCTCTAACTCTAACCCTAGCCCTAAATTTAACCCTAACGCCAACGCTACACATTACCCTAACCCGTACCCTAATCCTAACCCATACACTGACACTACACATGCCCTAACAGGTACCCTGACCGTAACCGTTTTCCGTACATTCACCTGTAACCTAAACCATACCGTTTGCTATCTTTAACCTTAGACCTAAACGTAAACCTAACCCCATCCCTAAACCTTACACTAACTCGTACCCAAATCTAACCAGTACACTAACACTAATCCGTGCCTTAACACTTACCCTGACCCTAAAACTTTTCCATACCCACACCTGAGGCCTAAACCTTACCATTCACTAACCCTAACCCTAGGTCTAAACCTAACCCTAAACCCAACCCCAACCCTTCACCTAACCCTAACATGTGCCCTAATCCTAATCCTTAAACTAACACTAACCTGTGCCCTAACACGAACCCTGACACTAACACGTTTCCATACGTTCACCTGTACTCTAATGTTACCTATTCGCTAACCCTAACACTAGCCCTAAACCTAAACCTAACCCCAACCCTACACCTTACCCTAACCCATACCCTAATCATAACCCATACACTAACACTAACTCGTGCCCTAACACCTACCCTAAACCTACACCTACACCTACCCCTAACACTAAAGCTAACACTAACCCTAAACTTTACCATTTGTTAACCATAACCCTAGCCCCAAACCTAAACTTAACTACAACCCTACTCCTTACCCTAACACATACACTAATCTTAACACGTACACTAACACTAACTCAATACCACACACGTACTTTGACAATAAGACATTTCCGTATGCTCAGCTGTAACCTCAACCTTACCCGTTCACTAAACTTAACCCTATCCCTAACACTAACCATAACGCCAACCCTACCAATTACCCTAACCCGTACCCTAATCCTAACCTGTAAACCCACACTAACCCCTGCCCTAATACGTACCCTGACCCTAACACTTTTCCGTAACCTCACCTGTACCCTACACCTTACCGTTAGCTAACACGAACCTTAGCCCTAACCCTAGACCAAACCCCAACCGTACACCTTACCCTAACCCGTATGCTAATCCTAAGCCATACACTAAAACTGACACGTGTCCTAACACATACACTAACCGTAACACTTTTCTGTACCATCACCTGTACCATAAACCTGACATTTCGCTAACCCTAACCCTAGCCATAAAGGTAACCCTAACACCAACCCTAAACCTTACCCAAACCGTACCCTAATCCTAACCAGTATACTAATACTAAGACATGTCCTGACACATACCCTGAGCCTAACACTTTTCCGTACCCTCACCTGTACCCTAAACCTTACCCATTCGCTAACCCTAACCCTAGCTCTAGCCCTAGCCCTAAATCTAACCCCAACCCTATACCTTACCCTAACCCGAACCCTAATCCCAACCCATACACTAACATTAACCCATGCCCTAACACGTACCGTGACCCTTACACTTATCCGTATCCTCTCCTGTACCCTAAATCTTACCATTCGCTAACCCTAACCCTAGCCCTAAACATAACTCTCACACCAACCTCACAGCATACCATAACCCGTACACTAAACTTAACCCGTACAAAAAAACTAACCCATGCCCTCAAATGTATTTTGACGGTAACACCGTTCCGTATGCTCCCGTGTACTGTAAAACTCCCCCGTTTGCTAACTCTAACCCTAGCCCTAACCCTAACCATAACAACAACCCTACTCATTTCCCTAACTTGTACCCTAATCCTTACCCGTACACTAACACTAATCCATGCCCTAACACGTACCCTGACCCTAACACTGTTCTATACCCACTCCTGTACCCTAAATCTTACCATTCGCTAACCCTAACCCTATGTCTAAACCTAACCCTAACCCCAACCCTACACCTAACCCTAACACGTACCCTAATCCGAATCCGTACACTAACAGTAACCTGTGCCCTAACATGAACCCTGACCCTAACTCGTTTCCATAAGCTCACCTGTACCCTAAATGTTACCTATTTGCTAACCCTTACCCCAACCCTACACCTAAACATAACCCCAACCCTACACCTTTCCCTAACCCATACCCTAATCCGAACCCGTACACTAACACTAACCCGTGCCCTAACACGTACCCTGACCCTAACACTTTTCCGTATCCTCTCCAGTACCCTAAAACTTACCGTTCGCTAAACCTAGCCCTTTCCCTAAACATAACGCTAACACCAACCTTACACCATACCCTAACCCATACACTAATCTTACCCCGTACACCAAAATTAAGCAATGCCCTCACATGTACTTGGACACTAACAGGTTTCCGTACCCTCCTGTGTACCATAAACCTTACCTGTTCGCTAACACTAACCCTAGGTCTAAGCCTAACACTATCCACAACCCTACACAGAATCCTAACCCGTATCCTAATCCTAATCCGTACAATAACACTAACGTGTGCCCTAACACCAAGCCTGACCCTAACTCGTTTCCATATGCTTACCTGTACCCTGAATATTACCTATTCGCTAACCCTAACCCTAACCCTAAACCAAACCCTAACCCCAATCCCACACCTTACCCTAATCCGTACTGTAATCCTAACCCGTACCCTAATACTAATCCGTGCCCTGACACATACATGGACCATAACACTTTTCTGTAACCTCACCTGTACCCTAAACCTTACATTTCGCCAAGCCTAACGCTAGCCCTAAAGCAAAATCTTGCTCCAACCCTACCCCTTACCCTAACACGTACACTAATCTTAACCCATACACTAACACTGACCCATTGCCGCAAATGTATTTGGACCCTAAAACATTTCCGTACCCTCCCCTGTAACCTAAATCTTACCCGGTTGCTAACCATAACCCTAGATCTAAATCTAACCCTAACGCCAACCCTACATATTACCCTAACCCATACCCTAATCCTAAACCGTACACTAACACTAACCAGTGCCGTGAAACGTTCCCTGACCGTAACACTTTTCCATACCCTCACCTGCACGCTAAACCTAATCATTAGGTAACCCTAACTGTAGACTTAAACCTAACCCTAACACCAACCCTACACACTATTCTAACCCTTACCCTATATTTAACCCCTACACTAACACTAACCCATGCCCTCACACGTACATTGACACTAAAATGTCTCCATACACTCACATGTACCATAAGCTTTAACCGTTCACTAAACCTATCCCTAACCCTAACGCCAACCCTAACCATTACCCTAACCCATACCCTAATCCTAACCATACATTAACACTAACACGTTTCCTAACACATAACCTGACCCAAACACTTTTCCGTACACTCAACTGTACCCTAAAACTTACCCGTTCACTAACCCTAAGCCTAGCCCTAAACCTAACACTAACCCCAACCCCACACCTTACCCTAAACTGTACGCTAATCCTGACACGTACACTAACACTAGGAGGTGACCTAACACATACCCTGACTCTAAATGTTTTCCGTGCCCTCACCTGTACCCTAAACCTTACTGCTTCACTAACCGTAAACCTAGCCCTAAACATAATGCTAACACCAACCCTACACCATACCCTAACCCGTACACTAAACTTGACCCGTACACCAAAATTATGGAATGCCATCACCTGTACTTTGACAATAACACGTTTCTGTACACTCATATACCATAAAAGTTACCTCTTCTCTAACTCTAACCCTAGCCCTAAATTTAACCCTAACGCCAACGCTACACATTACCCTAACCCGTACCCTAATCCTAACCCATACACTGACACTACACATGCCCTAACAGGTACCCTGACCGTAACCGTTTTCCGTACATTCACCTGTAACCTAAACCATACCGTTTGCTATCTTTAACCTTAGACCTAAACGTAAACCTAACCCCATCCCTAAACCTTACACTAACTCGTACCCAAATCTAACCAGTACACTAACACTAATCCGTGCCTTAACACTTACCCTGACCCTAAAACTTTTCCATACCCACACCTGAGGCCTAAACCTTACCATTCACTAACCCTAACCCTAGGTCTAAACCTAACCCTAAACCCAACCCCAACCCTTCACCTAACCCTAACATGTGCCCTAATCCTAATCCTTAAACTAACACTAACCTGTGCCCTAACACGAACCCTGACACTAACACGTTTCCATACGTTCACCTGTACTCTAATGTTACCTATTCGCTAACCCTAACACTAGCCCTAAACCTAAACCTAACCCCAACCCTAAACCTTACCCTAACCCATACCCTAATCATAACCCATACACTAACACTAACTCGTGCCCTAACACCTACCCTAAACCTACACCTACACCTACCCCTAACACTAACGCTAACACTAACCCTAAACTTTACCATTTGTTAACCATAACCCTAGCCCCAAACCTAAACTTAACTACAACCCTACTCCTTACCCTAACACATACACTAATCTTAACACGTACACTAACACTAACTCAATACCACACACGTACTTTGACAATAAGACATTTCCGTATGCTCAGCTGTAACCTCAACCTTACCCGTTCACTAAACTTAACCCTATCCCTAACACTAACCATAACGCCAACCCTACCAATTACCCTAACCCGTACCCTAATCCTAACCTGTAAACCCACACTAACCCCTGCCCTAATACGTACCCTGACCCTAACACTTTTCCGTAACCTCACCTGTACCCTACACCTTACCGTTAGCTAACACTAACCCTAGCCCTAACCCTAGACCAAACCCCAACCGTACACCTTACCCTAACCCGTATGCTAATCCTAAGCCATACACTAAAACTGACACGTGTCCTAACACATACACTAACCGTAACACTTTTCTGTACCATCACCTGTACCATAAACCTGACATTTCGCTAACCCTAACCCTAGCCATAAAGGTAACCCTAACACCAACCCTAAACCTTACCCAAACCGTACCCTAATCCTAACCAGTATACTAATACTAAGACATGTCCTGACACATACCCTGAGCCTAACACTTTTCCGTACCCTCACCTGTACCCTAAACCTTACCCATTCGCTAACCCTAACCCTAGCTCTAGCCCTAGCCCTAAATCTAACCCCAACCCTATACCTTACCCTAACCCGAACCCTAATCCCAACCCATACACTAACATTAACCCATGCCCTAACACGTACCGTGACCCTTACACTTATCCGTATCCTCTCCTGTACCCTAAATCTTACCATTCGCTAACCCTAACCCTAGCCCTAAACATAACTCTCACACCAACCTCACAGCATACCATAACCCGTACACTAAACTTAACCCGTACAAAAAAACTAACCCATGCCCTCAAATGTATTTTGACGGTAACACCGTTCCGTATGCTCCCGTGTACTGTAAAACTCACCCGTTTGCTAACTCTAACCCTAGCCCTAACCCTATCCATAACAACAACCCTACTCATTTCCCTAACTTGTACCCTAATCCTAACCCGTACACTAACACTAATCCATGCCCTAACACGTACCCTGACCCTAACACTTTTCTATACCCACTCCTGTACCCTAAATCTTACCATTCGCTAACCCTAACCCTATGTCTAAACCTAACCCTAACCCCAACCCTACACCTAACCCTAACACGTACCCTAATCCGAATCCGTACACTAACAGTAACCTGTGCCCTAACATGAACCCTGACCCTAACTCGTTTCCATAAGCTCACCTGTACCCTAAATGTTACCTATTTGCTAACCTTTACCCCAACCCTACACCTAAACATAACCCCAACCCTACACCTTTCCCTAACCCATACCCTAATCCGAACCCGTACACTAACACTAACCCGTGCCCTAACACGTACCCTGACCCTAACACTTTTCCGTATCCTCTCCAGTACCCTAAAACTTACCGTTCGCTAAACCTAGCCCTTTCCCTAAACATAACGCTAACACCAACCTTACACCATACCCTAACCCATACACTAATCTTACCCCGTACACCAAAATTAAGCAATGCCCTCACATGTACTTGGACACTAACAGGTTTCCGTACCCTCCTGTGTACCATAAACCTTACCTGTTCGCTAACACTAACCCTAGGTCTAAGCCTAACACTATCCACAACCCTACACAGAATCCTAACCCGTATCCTAATCCTAATCCGTACAATAACACTAACGTGTGCCCTAACACCAAGCCTGACCCTAACTCGTTTCCATATGCTTACCTGTACCCTGAATATTACCTATTCGCTAACCCTAACCCTAACCCTAAACCAAACCCTAACCCCAATCCCACACCTTACCCTAATCCGTACTGTAATCCTAACCCGTACCCTAATACTAATCCGTGCCCTGACACATACATGGACCATAACACTTTTCTGTAACCTCACCTGTACCCTAAACCTTACATTTCGCCAAGCCTAACGCTAGCCCTAAAGCAAAATCTTGCTCCAACCCTACCCCTTACCCTAACACGTACACTAATCTTAACCCGTACACTAACACTGACCCATTGCCGCAAATGTATTTGGACCCTAAAACATTTCCGTACCCTCCCCTGTAACCTAAATCTTACCCGGTTGCTAACCATAACCCTAGATCTAAATCTAACCCTAACGCCAACCCTACATATTACCCTAACCCATACCCTAATCCTAAACCGTACACTAACACTAACCAGTGCCGTGAAACGTACCCTGACCGTAACACTTTTCCATACCCTCACCTGCACGCTAAACCTAATCATTAGGTAACCCTAACTGTAGACTTAAACCTAACCCTAACACCAACCCTACACACTATTCTAACCCTTACCCTATATTTAACCCCTACACTAACACTAACCCATGCCCTCACACGTACATTGACACTAAAATGTCTCCATACACTCACATGTACCATAAGCTTTAACCGTTCACTAAACCTATCCCTAACCCTAACGCCAACCCTAACCATTACCCTAACCCATACCCTAATCCTAACCATACATTAACACTAACACGTTTCCTAACACATAACCTGACCCAAACACTTTTCCGTACACTCAACTGTACCCTAAAACTTACCCGTTCACTAACCCTAAGCCTAGCCCTAAACCTAACACTAACCCCAACCCCACACCTTACCCTAAACTGTACGCTAATCCTGACACGTACACTAACACTAGGAGGTGACCTAACACATACCCTGACTCTAAATGTTTTCCGTGCCCTCACCTGTACCCTAAACCTTACTGCTTCACTAACCGTAAACCTAGCCCTAAACATAATGCTAACACCAACCCTACACCATACCCTAACCCGTACACTAAACTTGACCCGTACACCAAAATTATGGAATGCCATCACCTGTACTTTGACAATAACACGTTTCTGTACACTCATATACCATAAAAGTTACCTCTTCTCTAACTCTAACCCTAGCCCTAAATTTAACCCTAACGCCAACCCTACACATTACCCTAACCCGTACCCTAATCCTAACCCATACACTAACACTACACATGCCCTAACAGGTACCCTGACCGTAACCGTTTTCCGTACATTCACCTGTAACCTAAACCATACCGTTTGCTATCTTTAACCTTAGACCTAAACGTAAACCTAACCCCATCCCTAAACCTTACACTAACTCGTACCCAAATCTAACCAGTACACTAACACTAATCCGTGCCTTAACACTTACCCTGACCCTAAAACTTTTCCATACCCACACCTGAGGACTAAACCTTACCATTCACTAACCCTAACCCTAGGTCTAAACCTAACCCTAAACCCAACCCCAACCCTTCACCTAACCCTAACATGTGCCCTAATCCTAATCCTTAAACTAACACTAACCTGTGCCCTAACACGAACCCTGACACTAACACGTTTCCATACGTTCACCTGTACTCTAATGTTACCTATTCGCTAACCCTAACACTAGCCCTAAACCTAAACCTAACCCCAACCCTAAACCTTACCCTAACCCATACCCTAATCATAACCCATACACTAACACTAACTCGTGCCCTAACACCTACCCTAAACCTACACCTACACCTACCCCTAACACTAACGCTAACACTAACCCTAAACTTTACCATTTGTTAACCATAACCCTAGCCCCAAACCTAAACTTAACTACAACCCTACTCCTTACCCTAACACATACACTAATCTTAACACGTACACTAACACTAACTCAATACCACACACGTACTTTGACAATAAGACATTTCCGTATGCTCAGCTGTAACCTCAACCTTACCCGTTCACTAAACTTAACCCTATCCCTAACACTAACCATAACGCCAACCCTACCAATTACCCTAACCCGTACCCTAATCCTAACCTGTAAACCCACACTAACCCCTGCCCTAATACGTACCCTGACCCTAACACTTTTCTGTAACCTCACCTGTACCCTACACCTTACCGTTAGCTAACACTAACCCTAGCCCTAACCCTAGACCAAACCCCAACCGTACACCTTACCCTAACCCGTATGCTAATCCTAAGCCATACACTAAAACTGACACGTGTCCTAACACATACACTAACCGTAACACTTTTCTGTACCATCACCTGTACCATAAACCTGACATTTCGCTAACCCTAACCCTAGCCATAAAGGTAACCCTAACACCAACCCTAAACCTTACCCAAACCGTACCCTAATCCTAACCAGTATACTAATACTAAGACATGTCCTGACACATACCCTGAGCCTAACACTTTTCCGTACCCTCACCTGTACCCTAAACCTTACCCATTCGCTAACCCTAACCCTAGCTCTAGCCCTAGCCCTAAATCTAACCCCAACCCTATACCTTACCCTAACCCGAACCCTAATCCCAACCCATACACTAACATTAACCCATGCCCTAACACGTACCGTGACCCTTACACTTATCCGTATCCTCTCCTGTACCCTAAATCTTACCATTCGCTAACCCTAACCCTAGCCCTAAACATAACTCTCACACCAACCTCACAGCATACCATAACCCGTACACTAAACTTAACCCGTACAAAAAAACTAACCCATGCCCTCAAATGTATTTTGACGGTAACACCGTTCCGTATGCTCCCGTGTACTGTAAAACTCCCCCGTTTGCTAACTCTAACCCTAGACCTAACCCTAACCATAACAACAACCCTACTCATTTCCCTAACTTGTACCCTAATCCTTACCCGTACACTAACACTAATCCATGCCCTAACACGTACCCTGACCCTAACACTTTTCTATACCCACTCCTGTACCCTAAATCTTACCATTCGCTAACCCTAACCCTATGTCTAAACCTAACCCTAACCCCAACCCTACACCTAACCCTAACACGTACCCTAATCCGAATCCGTACACTAACAGTAACCTGTGCCCTAACATGAACCCTGACCCTAACTCGTATCCATAAGCTCACCTGTACCCTAAATGTTACCTATTTGCTAACCCTTACACCAACCCTACACCTAAACATAACCCCAACCCTACACCTTTCCCTAACCCATACCCTAATCCGAACCCGTACACTAACACTAACCCGTGCCCTAACACGTACCCTGACCCTAACACTTTTCCGTATCCTCTCCAGTACCCTAAAACTTACCGTTCGCTAAACCTAGCCCTTTCCCTAAACATAACGCTAACACCAACCTTACACCATACCCTAACCCATACACTAATCTTACCCCGTACACCAAAATTAAGCAATGCCCTCACATGTACTTGGACACTAACAGGTTTCCGTACCCTCCTGTGTACCATAAACCTTACCTGTTCGCTAACACTAACCCTAGGTCTAAGCCTAACACTATCCACAACCCTACACAGAATCCTAACCCGTATCCTAATCCTAATCCGTACAATAACACTAACGTGTGCCCTAACACCAAGCCTGACCCTAACTCGTTTCCATATGCTTACCTGTACCCTGAATATTACCTATTCGCTAACCCTAACCCTAACCCTAAACCAAACCCTAACCCCAATCCCACACCTTACCCTAATCCGTACTGTAATCCTAACCCGTACCCTAATACTAATCCGTGCCCTGACACATACATGGACCATAACACTTTTCTGTAACCTCACCTGTACCCTAAACCTTACATTTCGCCAAGCCTAACGCTAGCCCTAAAGCAAAATCTTACTCCAACCCTACCCCTTACCCTAACACGTACACTAATCTTAACCCGTACACTAACACTGACCCATTGCCGCAAATGTATTTGGACCCTAAAACATTTCCGTACCCTCCCCTGTAACCTAAATCTTACCCGGTTGCTAACCATAACCCTAGATCTAAATCTAACCCTAACGCCAACCCTACATATTACCCTAACCCATACCCTAATCCTAAACCGTACACTAACACTAACCAGTGCCGTGAAACGTACCCTGACCGTAACACTTTTCCATACCCTCACCTGCACGCTAAACCTAATCATTAGGTAACCCTAAGTGTAGACTTAAACCTAACCCTAACACCAACCCTACACACTATTCTAACCCTTACCCTATATTTAACCCCTACACTAACACTAACCCATGCCCTCACACGTACATTGACACTAAAATGTCTCCATACACTCACATGTACCATAAGCTTTAACCGTTCACTAAACCTATCCCTAACCCTAACGCCAACCCTAACCATTACCCTAACCCATACCCTAATCCTAACCATACATTAACACTAACACGTTTCCTAACACATAACCTGACCCAAACACTTTTCCGTACACTCAACTGTACCCTAAAACTTACCCGTTCACTAACCCTAAGCCTAGCCCTAAACCTAACACTAACCCCAACCCCACACCTTACCCTAAACTGTACGCTAATCCTGACACGTACACTAACACTAGGAGGTGACCTAACACATACCCTGACTCTAAATGTTTTCCGTGCCCTCAACTGTACCCTAAACCTTACTGCTTCACTAACCGTAAACCTAGCCCTAAACATAACGCTAACACCAACCCTACACCATACCCTAACCCGTACACTAAACTTGACCCGTACACCAAAATTATGGAATGCCATCACCTGTACTTTGACAATAACACGTTTCTGTACACTCATATACCATAAAAGTTACCTCTTCTCTAACTCTAACCCTAGCCCTAAATTTAACCCTAACGCCAACCCTACACATTACCCTAACCCGTACCCTAATCCTAACCCATACACTAACACTACACATGCCCTAACAGGTACCCTGACCGTAACCGTTTTCCGTACATTCACCTGTAACCTAAACCATACCGTTTGCTATCTTTAACCTTAGACCTAAACGTAAACCTAACCCCATCCCTAAACCTTACACTAACTCGTACCCAAATCTAACCAGTACACTAACACTAATCCGTGCCTTAACACTTACCCTGACCCTAAAACTTTTCCATACCCACACCTGAGGCCTAAACCTTACCATTCACTAACCCTAACCCTAGGTCTAAACCTAACCCTAAACCCAACCCCAACCCTTCACCTAACCCTAACATGTGCCCTAATCCTAATCCTTAAACTAACACTAACCTGTGCCCTAACACGAACCCTGACACTAACACGTTTCCATACGTTCACCTGTACTCTAATGTTACCTATTCGCTAACCCTAACACTAGCCCTAAACCTAAACCTAACCCCAACCCTAAACCTTACCCTAACCCATACCCTAATCATAACCCATACACTAACACTAACTCGTGCCCTAACACCTACCCTAAACCTACACCTACACCTACCCCTAACACTAACGCTAACACTAACCCTAAACTTTACCATTTGTTAACCATAACCCTAGCCCCAAACCTAAACTTAACTACAACCCTACTCCTTACCCTAACACATACACTAATCTTAACACGTACACTAACACTAACTCAATACCACACACGTACTTTGACAATAAGACATTTCCGTATGCTCAGCTGTAACCTCAACCTTACCCGTTCACTAAACTTAACCCTATCCCTAACACTAACCATAACGCCAACCCTACCAATTACCCTAACCCGTACCCTAATCCTAACCTGTAAACCCACACTAACCCCTGCCCTAATACGTACCCTGACCCTAACACTTTTCCGTAACCTCACCTGTACCCTACACCTTACCGTTAGCTAACACTAACCCTAGCCCTAACCCTAGACCAAACCCCAACCGTACACCTTACCCTAACCCGTATGCTAATCCTAAGCCATACACTAAAACTGACACGTGTCCTAACACATACACTAACCGTAACACTTTTCTGTACCATCACCTGTACCATAAACCTGACATTTCGCTAACCCTAACCCTAGCCATAAAGGTAACCCTAACACCAACCCTAAACCTTACCCAAACCATACCCTAATCCTAACCAGTATACTAATACTAAGACATGTCCTGACACATACCCTGAGCCTAACACTTTTCCGTACCCTCACCTGTACCCTAAACCTTACCCATTCGCTAACCCTAACCCTAGCTCTAGCCCTAGCCCTAAATCTAACCCCAACCCTATACCTTACCCTAACCCGAACCCTAATCCCAACCCATACACTAACATTAACCCATGCCCTAACACGTACCGTGACCCTTACACTTATCCGTATCCTCTCCTGTACCCTAAATCTTACCATTCGCTAACCCTAACCCTAGCCCTAAACATAACTCTCACACCAACCTCACAGCATACCATAACCCGTACACTAAACTTAACCCGTACAAAAAAACTAACCCATGCCCTCAAATGTATTTTGACGGTAACACCGTTCCGTATGCTCCCGTGTACTGTAAAACTCACCCGTTTGCTAACTCTAACCCTAGCCCTAACCCTAACCATAACAACAACCCTACTCATTTCCCTAACTTGTACCCTAATCCTTACCCGTACACTAACACTAATCCATGCCCTAACACGTACCCTGACCCTAACACTTTTCTATACCCACTCCTGTACCCTAAATCTTACCATTCGCTAACCCTAACCCTATGTCTAAACCTAACCCTAACCCCAACCCTACACCTAACCCTAACACGTACCCTAATCCGAATCCGTACACTAACAGTAACCTGTGCCCTAACATGAACCCTGACCCTAACTCGTTTCCATAAGCTCACCTGTACCCTAAATGTTACCTATTTGCTAACCCTTACCCCAACCCTACACCTAAACATAACCCCAACCCTACACCTTTCCCTAACCCATACCCTAATCCGAACCCGTACACTAACACTAACCCGTGCCCTAACACGTACCCTGACCCTAACACTTTTCCGTATCCTCTCCAGTACCCTAAAACTTACCGTTCGCTAAACCTAGCCCTTTCCCTAAACATAACGCTAACACCAACCTTACACCATACCCTAACCCATACACTAATCTTACCCCGTACACCAAAATTAAGCAATGCCCTCACATGTACTTGGACACTAACAGGTTTCCGTACCCTCCTGTGTACCATAAACCTTACCTGTTCGCTAACACTAACCCTAGGTCTAAGCCTAACACTATCCACAACCCTACACAGAATCCTAACCCGTATCCTAATCCTAATCCGTACAATAACACTAACGTGTGCCCTAACACCAAGCCTGACCCTAACTCGTTTCCATATGCTTACCTGTACCCTGAATATTACCTATTCGCTAACCCTAACCCTAACCCTAAACCAAACCCTAACCCCAATCCCACACCTTACCCTAATCCGTACTGTAATCCTAACCCGTACCCTAATACTAATCCATGCCCTGACACATACATGGACCATAACACTTTTCTGTAACCTCACCTGTACCCTAAACCTTACATTTCGCCAAGCCTAACGCTAGCCCTAAAGCAAAATCTTACTCCAACCCTACCCCTTACCCTAACACGTACACTAATCTTAACCCGTACACTAACACTGACCCATTGCCGCAAATGTATTTGGACCCTAAAACATTTCCGTACCCTCCCCTGTAACCTAAATCTTACCCGGTTGCTAACCATAACCCTAGATCTAAATCTAACCCTAACGCCAACCCTACATATTACCCTAACCCATACCCTAATCCTAAACCGTACACTAACACTAACCAGTGCCGTGAAACGTACCCTGACCGTAACACTTTTCCATACCCTCACCTGCACGCTAAACCTAATCATTAGGTAACCCTAAGTGTAGACTTAAACCTAACCCTAACACCAACCCTACACACTATTCTAACCCTTACCCTATATTTAACCCCTACACTAACACTAACCCATGCCCTCACACGTACATTGACACTAAAATGTCTCCATACACTCACATGTACCATAAGCTTTAACCGTTCACTAAACCTATCCCTAACCCTAACGCCAACCCTAACCATTACCCTAACCCATACCCTAATCCTAACCATACATTAACACTAACACGTTTCCTAACACATAACCTGACCCAAACACTTTTCCGTACACTCAACTGTACCCTAAAACTTACCCGTTCACTAACCCTAAGCCTAGCCCTAAACCTAACACTAACCCCAACCCCACACCTTACCCTAAACTGTACGCTAATCCTGACACGTACACTAACACTAGGAGGTGACCTAACACATACCCTGACTCTAAATGTTTTCCGTGCCCTCAACTGTACCCTAAACCTTACTGCTTCACTAACCGTAAACCTAGCCCTAAACATAACGCTAACACCAACCCTACACCATACCCTAACCCGTACACTAAACTTCACCCGTACACCAAAATTATGGAATGCCATCACCTGTACTTTGACAATAACACGTTTCTGTACACTCATATACCATAAAAGTTACCTCTTCTCTAACTCTAACCCTAGCCCTAAATTTAACCCTAACGCCAACCCTACACATTACCCTAACCCGTACCCTAATCCTAACCCATACACTAACACTACACATGCCCTAACAGGTACCCTGACCGTAACAGTTTTCCGTACATTCACCTGTACCCTAAACCATACAGTTTGCTATCTTTAACCTTAGACCTAAACGTAAACCTAACCCCATCCCTAAACCTTACACTAACTCATACCCAAATCTAACCAGTACACTAACACTAATCCGTGCCTTAACACTTACCCTGACCCTAACACTTTTCCATACCCACACCTGAGGCCTAAACCTTACCATTCACTAACCCTAACCCTAGGTCTAAACCTAACCGTAAACCCAACCCCAACCCTTCACCTAACCCTAACATGTGCCCTAATCCTACTCCTTAAACTAACACTAACCTGTGCCCTAACACGAACCCTGACACTAACACGTTTCCATACGTTCACCTGTACTCTAATGTTACCTATTCGCTAACCCTAACACTAGCCCTAAACCTAAACCTAACCCCAACCCTAAACCTTACCCTAACCCATACCCTAATCATAACCCATACACTAACACTAACTCGTGCCCTAACACCTACCCTAAACCTACACCTACACCTACCCCTAACACTAACGCTAACACTAACCCTAAACTTTACCATTTGTTAACCATAACCCTAGCCCCAAACCTAAACTTAACTACAACCCTACTCCTTACCCTAACACATACACTAATCTTAACACGTACACTAACACTAACTCAATACCACACACGTACTTTGACAATAAGACATTTCCGTATGCTCAGCTGTAACCTCAACCTTACCCGTTCACTAAACTTAACCCTATCCCTAACACTAACCATAACGCCAACCCTACCAATTACCCTAACCCGTACCCTAATCCTAACCTGTAAACCCACACTAACCCCTGCCCTAATACGTACCCTGACCCTAACACTTTTCCGTAACCTCACCTGTACCCTACACCTTACCGTTAGCTAACACTAACCCTAGCCCTAACCCTAGACCAAACCCCAACCGTACACCTTACCCTAACCCGTATGCTAATCCTAAGCCATACACTAAAACTGACACGTGTCCTAACACATACACTAACCGTAACACTTTTCTGTACCATCACCTGTACCATAAACCTGACATTTCGCTAACCCTAACCCTAGCCATAAAGGTAACCCTAACACCAACCCTAAACCTTACCCAAACCGTACCCTAATCCTAACCAGTATACTAATACTAAGACATGTCCTGACACATACCCTGAGCCTAACACTTTTCCGTACCCTCACCTGTACCCTAAACCTTACCCATTCGCTAACCCTAACCCTAGCTCTAGCCCTAGCCCTAAATCTAACCCCAACCCTATACCTTACCCTAACCCGAACCCTAATCCCAACCCATACACTAACATTAACCCATGCCCTAACACGTACCGTGACCCTTACACTTATCCGTATCCTCTCCTGTACCCTAAATCTTACCATTCGCTAACCCTAACCCTAGCCCTAAACATAACTCTCACACCAACCTCACAGCATACCATAACCCGTACACTAAACTTAACCCGTACAAAAAAACTAACCCATGCCCTCAAATGTATTTTGACGGTAACACCGTTCCGTATGCTCCCGTGTACTGTAAAACTCACCCGTTTGCTAACTCTAACCCTAGCCCTAACCCTATCCATAACAACAACCCTACTCATTTCCCTAACTTGTACCCTAATCCTTACCCGTACACTAACACTAATCCATGCCCTAACACGTACCCTGACCCTAACACTTTTCTATACCCACTCCTGTACCCTAAATCTTACCATTCGCTAACCCTAACCCTATGTCTAAACCTAACCCTAACCCCAACCCTACACCTAACCCTAACACGTACCCTAATCCGAATCCGTACACTAACAGTAACCTGTGCCCTAACATGAACCCTGACCCTAACTCGTTTCCATAAGCTCACCTGTACCCTAAATGTTACCTATTTGCTAACCTTTACCCCAACCCTACACCTAAACATAACCCCAACCCTACACCTTTCCCTAACCCATACCCTAATCCGAACCCGTACACTAACACTAACCCGTGCCCTAACACGTACCCTGACCCTAACACTTTTCCGTATCCTCTCCAGTACCCTAAAACTTACCGTTCGCTAAACCTAGCCCTTTCCCTAAACATAACGCTAACACCAACCTTACACCATACCCTAACCCATACACTAATCTTACCCCGTACAGCAAAATTAAGCAATGCCCTCACATGTACTTGGACACTAACAGGTTTCCGTACCCTCCTGTGTACCATAAACCTTACCTGTTCGCTAACACTAACCCTAGGTCTAAGCCTAACACTATCCACAACCCTACACAGAATCCTAACCCGTATCCTAATCCTAATCCGTACAATAACACTAACGTGTGCCCTAACACCAAGCCTGACCCTAACTCGTTTCCATATGCTTACCTGTACCCTGAATATTACCTATTCGCTAACCCTAACCCTAACCCTAAACCAAACCCTAACCCCAATCCCACACCTTACCCTAATCCGTACTGTAATCCTAACCCGTACCCTAATACTAATCCGTGCCCTGACACATACATGGACCATAACACTTTTCTGTAACCTCACCTGTACCCTAAACCTTACATTTCGCCAAGCCTAACGCTAGCCGTAAAGCAAAATCTTGCTCCAACCCTACCCCTTACCCTAACACGTACACTAATCTTAACCCGTACACTAACACTGACCCATTGCCGCAAATGTATTTGGACCCTAAAACATTTCCGTACCCTCCCCTGTAACCTAAATCTTACCCGGTTGCTAACCATAACCCTAGATCTAAATCTAACCCTAACGCCAACCCTACATATTACCCTAACCCATACCCTAATCCTAAACCGTACACTAACACTAACCAGTGCCGTGAAACGTACCCTGACCGTAACACTTTTCCATACCCTCACCTGCACGCTAAACCTAATCATTAGGTAACCCTAACTGTAGACTTAAACCTAACCCTAACACCAACCCTACACACTATTCTAACCCTTACCCTATATTTAACCCCTACACTAACACTAACCCATGCCCTCACACGTACATTGACACTAAAATGTCTCCATACACTCACATGTACCATAAGCTTTAACCGTTCACTAAACCTATCCCTAACCCTAACGCCAACCCTAACCATTACCCTAACCCATACCCTAATCCTAACCATACATTAACACTAACACGTTTCCTAACACATAACCTGACCCAAACACTTTTCCGTACACTCAACTGTACCCTAAAACTTACCCGTTCACTAACCCTAAGCCTAGCCCTAAACCTAACACTAACCCCAACCCCACACCTTACCCTAAACTGTACGCTAATCCTGACACGTACACTAACACTAGGAGGTGACCTAACACATACCCTGACTCTAAATGTTTTCCGTGCCCTCACCTGTACCCTAAACCTTACTGCTTCACTAACCGTAAACCTAGCCCTAAACATAATGCTAACACCAACCCTACACCATACCCTAACCCGTACACTAAACTTGACCCGTACACCAAAATTATGGAATGCCATCACCTGTACTTTGACAATAACACGTTTCTGTACACTCATATACCATAAAAGTTACCTCTTCTCTAACTCTAACCCTAGCCCTAAATTTAACCCTAACGCCAACCCTACACATTACCCTAACCCGTACCCTAATCCTAACCCATACACTAACACTACACATGCCCTAACAGGTACCCTGACCGTAACCGTTTTCCGTACATTCACCTGTAACCTAAACCATACCGTTTGCTATCTTTAACCTTAGACCTAAACGTAAACCTAACCCCATCCCTAAACCTTACACTAACTCGTACCCAAATCTAACCAGTACACTAACACTAATCCGTGCCTTAACACTTACCCTGACCCTAAAACTTTTCCATACCCACACCTGAGGACTAAACCTTACCATTCACTAACCCTAACCCTAGGTCTAAACCTAACCCTAAACCCAACCCCAACCCTTCACCTAACCCTAACATGTGCCCTAATCCTAATCCTTAAACTAACACTAACCTGTGCCCTAACACGAACCCTGACACTAACACGTTTCCATACGTTCACCTGTACTCTAATGTTACCTATTCGCTAACCCTAACACTAGCCCTAAACCTAAACCTAACCCCAACCCTAAACCTTACCCTAACCCATACCCTAATCATAACCCATACACTAACACTAACTCGTGCCCTAACACCTACCCTAAACCTACACCTACACCTACCCCTAACACTAACGCTAACACTAACCCTAAACTTTACCATTTGTTAACCATAACCCTAGCCCCAAACCTAAACTTAACTACAACCCTACTCCTTACCCTAACACATACACTAATCTTAACACGTACACTAACACTAACTCAATACCACACACGTACTTTGACAATAAGACATTTCCGTATGCTCAGCTGTAACCTCAACCTTACCCGTTCACTAAACTTAACCCTATCCCTAACACTAACCATAACGCCAACCCTACCAATTACCCTAACCCGTACCCTAATCCTAACCTGTAAACCCACACTAACCCCTGCCCTAATACGTACCCTGACCCTAACACTTTTCTGTAACCTCACCTGTACCCTACACCTTACCGTTAGCTAACACTAACCCTAGCCCTAACCCTAGACCAAACCCCAACCGTACACCTTACCCTAACCCGTATGCTAATCCTAAGCCATACACTAAAACTGACACGTGTCCTAACACATACACTAACCGTAACACTTTTCTGTACCATCACCTGTACCATAAACCTGACATTTCGCTAACCCTAACCCTAGCCATAAAGGTAACCCTAACACCAACCCTAAACCTTACCCAAACCGTACCCTAATCCTAACCAGTATACTAATACTAAGACATGTCCTGACACATACCCTGAGCCTAACACTTTTCCGTACCCTCACCTGTACCCTAAACCTTACCCATTCGCTAACCCTAACCCTAGCTCTAGCCCTAGCCCTAAATCTAACCCCAACCCTATACCTTACCCTAACCCGAACCCTAATCCCAACCCATACACTAACATTAACCCATGCCCTAACACGTACCGTGACCCTTACACTTATCCGTATCCTCTCCTGTACCCTAAATCTTACCATTCGCTAACCCTAACCCTAGCCCTAAACATAACTCTCACACCAACCTCACAGCATACCATAACCCGTACACTAAACTTAACCCGTACAAAAAAACTAACCCATGCCCTCAAATGTATTTTGACGGTAACACCGTTCCGTATGCTCCCGTGTACTGTAAAACTCCCCCGTTTGCTAACTCTAACCCTAGACCTAACCCTAACCATAACAACAACCCTACTCATTTCCCTAACTTGTACCCTAATCCTTACCCGTACACTAACACTAATCCATGCCCTAACACGTACCCTGACCCTAACACTTTTCTATACCCACTCCTGTACCCTAAATCTTACCATTCGCTAACCCTAACCCTATGTCTAAACCTAACCCTAACCCCAACCCTACACCTAACCCTAACACGTACCCTAATCCGAATCCGTACACTAACAGTAACCTGTGCCCTAACATGAACCCTGACCCTAACTCGTATCCATAAGCTCACCTGTACCCTAAATGTTACCTATTTGCTAACCCTTACCCCAACCCTACACCTAAACATAACCCCAACCCTACACCTTTCCCTAACCCATACCCTAATCCGAACCCGTACACTAACACTAACCCGTGCCCTAACACGTACCCTGACCCTAACACTTTTCCGTATCCTCTCCAGTACCCTAAAACTTACCGTTCGCTAAACCTAGCCCTTTCCCTAAACATAACGCTAACACCAACCTTACACCATACCCTAACCCATACACTAATCTTACCCCGTACACCAAAATTAAGCAATGCCCTCACATGTACTTGGACACTAACAGGTTTCCGTACCCTCCTGTGTACCATAAACCTTACCTGTTCGCTAACACTAACCCTAGGTCTAAGCCTAACACTATCCACAACCCTACACAGAATCCTAACCCGTATCCTAATCCTAATCCGTACAATAACACTAACGTGTGCCCTAACACCAAGCCTGACCCTAACTCGTTTCCATATGCTTACCTGTACCCTGAATATTACCTATTCGCTAACCCTAACCCTAACCCTAAACCAAACCCTAACCCCAATCCCACACCTTACCCTAATCCGTACTGTAATCCTAACCCGTACCCTAATACTAATCCGTGCCCTGACACATACATGGACCATAACACTTTTCTGTAACCTCACCTGTACCCTAAACCTTACATTTCGCCAAGCCTAACGCTAGCCCTAAAGCAAAATCTTACTCCAACCCTACCCCTTACCCTAACACGTACACTAATCTTAACCCGTACACTAACACTGACCCATTGCCGCAAATGTATTTGGACCCTAAAACATTTCCGTACCCTCCCCTGTAACCTAAATCTTACCCGGTTGCTAACCATAACCCTAGATCTAAATCTAACCCTAACGCCAACCCTACATATTACCCTAACCCATACCCTAATCCTAAACCGTACACTAACACTAACCAGTGCCGTGAAACGTACCCTGACCGTAACACTTTTCCATACCCTCACCTGCACGCTAAACCTAATCATTAGGTAACCCTAAGTGTAGACTTAAACCTAACCCTAACACCAACCCTACACACTATTCTAACCCTTACCCTATATTTAACCCCTACACTAACACTAACCCATGCCCTCACACGTACATTGACACTAAAATGTCTCCATACACTCACATGTACCATAAGCTTTAACCGTTCACTAAACCTATCCCTAACCCTAACGCCAACCCTAACCATTACCCTAACCCATACCCTAATCCTAACCATACATTAACACTAACACGTTTCCTAACACATAACCTGACCCAAACACTTTTCCGTACACTCAACTGTACCCTAAAACTTACCCGTTCACTAACCCTAAGCCTAGCCCTAAACCTAACACTAACCCCAACCCCACACCTTACCCTAAACTGTACGCTAATCCTGACACGTACACTAACACTAGGAGGTGACCTAACACATACCCTGACTCTAAATGTTTTCCGTGCCCTCAACTGTACCCTAAACCTTACTGCTTCACTAACCGTAAACCTAGCCCTAAACATAACGCTAACACCAACCCTACACCATACCCTAACCCGTACACTAAACTTGACCCGTACACCAAAATTATGGAATGCCATCACCTGTACTTTGACAATAACACGTTTCTGTACACTCATATACCATAAAAGTTACCTCTTCTCTAACTCTAACCCTAGCCCTAAATTTAACCCTAACGCCAACCCTACACATTACCCTAACCCGTACCCTAATCCTAACCCATACACTAACACTACACATGCCCTAACAGGTACCCTGACCGTAACCGTTTTCCGTACATTCACCTGTAACCTAAACCATACCGTTTGCTATCTTTAACCTTAGACCTAAACGTAAACCTAACCCCATCCCTAAACCTTACACTAACTCGTACCCAAATCTAACCAGTACACTAACACTAATCCGTGCCTTAACACTTACCCTGACCCTAAAACTTTTCCATACCCACACCTGAGGCCTAAACCTTACCATTCACTAACCCTAACCCTAGGTCTAAACCTAACCGTAAACCCAACCCCAACCCTTCACCTAACCCTAACATGTGCCCTAATCCTACTCCTTAAACTAACACTAACCTGTGCCCTAACACGAACCCTGACACTAACACGTTTCCATACGTTCACCTGTACTCTAATGTTACCTATTCGCTAACCCTAACACTAGCCCTAAACCTAAACCTAACCCCAACCCTAAACCTTACCCTAACCCATACCCTAATCATAACCCATACACTAACACTAACTCGTGCCCTAACACCTACCCTAAACCTACACCTACCCCTAACACTAACGCTAACACTAACCCTAAACTTTACCATTTGTTAACCATAACCCTAGCCCCAAACCTAAACTTAACTACAACCCTACTCCTTACCCTAACACATACACTAATCTTAACACGTACACTAACACTAACTCAATACCACACACGTACTTTGACAATAAGACATTTCCGTATGCTCAGCTGTAACCTCAACCTTACCCGTTCACTAAACTTAACCCTATCCCTAACACTAACCATAACGCCAACCCTACCAATTACCCTAACCCGTACCCTAATCCTAACCTGTAAACCCACACTAACCCCTGCCCTAATACGTACCCTGACCCTAACACTTTTCCGTAACCTCACCTGTACCCTACACCTTACGGTTAGCTAACACTAACCCTAGCCCTAACCCTAGACCAAACCCCAACCGTACACCTTACCTAACCCGTATGCTAATCCTAAGCCATACACTAAAACTGACACGTGTCCTAACACATACACTAACCGTAACACTTTTCTGTACCATCACCTGTACCATAAACCTGACATTTCGCTAACCCTAACCCTAGCCATAAAGGTAACCCTAACACCAACCCTAAACCTTACCCAAATCGTACCCTAATCCTAACCAGTATACTAATACTAAGACATGTCCTGACACATACCCTGAGCCTAACACTTTTCCGTACCCTCACCTGTACCCTAAACCTTACCCATTCGCTAACCCTAACCCTAGCTCTAGCCCTAGCCCTAAATCTAACCCCAACCCTATACCTTACCCTAACCCGAACCCTAATCCCAACCCATACACTAACATTAACCCATGCCCTAACACGTACCGTGACCCTTACACTTATCCGTATCCTCTCCTGTACCCTAAATCTTACCATTCGCTAACCCTAACCCTAGCCCTAAACATAACTCTCACACCAACCTCACAGCATACCATAACCCGTACACTAAACTTAACCCGTACAAAAAAACTAACCCATGCCCTCAAATGTATTTTGATGGTAACACCATTCCGTATGCTCCCGTGTACTTTAAAACTCACCCGTTTGCTAACTCTAACCCTAGCCCTAACCCTAACCATAACAACAACCCTACTCATTTCCCTAACTTGTACCCTAATCCTTACCCGTACACTAACACTAATCCATGCCCTAACACGTACCCTGACCCTAACACTTTTCTATACCCACTCCTGTACCCTAAATCTTACCATTCGCTAACCCTAACCCTATGTCTAAACCTAACCCTAACCCCAACCCTACACCTAACCCTAACACGTACCCTAATCCGAATCCGTACACTAACAGTAACCTGTGCCCTAACATGAACCCTGACCCTAACTCGTTTCCATAAGCTCACCTGTACCCTAAATGTTACCTATTTGCTAACCCTTACCCCAACCCTACACCTAAACATAACCCCAACCCTACACCTTTCCCTAACCCATACCCTAATCCGAACCCGTACACTAACACTAACCCGTGCCCTAACACGTACCCTGACCCTAACACTTTTCCGTATCCTCTCCAGTACCCTAAAACTTACCGTTCGCTAAACCTAGCCCTTTCCCTAAACATAACGCTAACACCAACCTTACACCATACCCTAACCCATACACTAATCTTACCCCGTACACCAAAATTAAGCAATGCCCTCACATGTACTTGGACACTAACAGGTTTCCGTACCCTCCTGTGTACCATAAACCTTACCTGTTCGCTAACACTAACCCTAGGTCTAAGCCTAACACTATCCACAACCCTACACAGAATCCTAACCCGTATCCTAATCCTAATCCGTACAATAACACTAACGTGTGCCCTAACACCAAGCCTGACCCTAACTCGTTTCCATATGCTTACCTGTACCCTGAATATTACCTATTCGCTAACCCTAACCCTAACCCTAAACCAAACCCTAACCCCAATCCCACACCTTACCCTAATCCGTACTGTAATCCTAACCCGTACCCTAATACTAATCCGTGCCCTGACACATACATGGACCATAACACTTTTCTGTAACCTCACCTGTACCCTAAACCTTACATTTCGCCAAGCCTAACGCTAGCCCTAAAGCAAAATCTTACTCCAACCCTACCCCTTACCCTAACACGTACACTAATCTTAACCCGTACACTAACACTGACCCATTGCCGCAAATGTATTTGGACCCTAAAACATTTCCGTACCCTCCCCTGTAACCTAAATCTTACCCGGTTGCTAACCATAACCCTAGATCTAAATCTAACCCTAACGCCAACCCTACATATTACCCTAACCCATACCCTAATCCTAAACCGTACACTAACACTAACCAGTGCCGTGAAACGTACCCTGACCGTAACACTTTTCCATACCTTCACCTGCACGCTAAACCTAATCATTAGGTAACCCTAAGTGTAGACTTAAACCTAACCCTAACACCAACCCTACACACTATTCTAACCCTTACCCTATATTTAACCCCTACACTAACACTAACCCATGCCCTCACACGTACATTGACACTAAAATGTCTCCATACACTCACATGTACCATAAGCTTTAACCGTTCACTAAACCTATCCCTAACCCTAACGCCAACCCTAACCATTACCCTAACCCATACCCTAATCCTAACCATACATTAACACTAACACGTTTCCTAACACATAACCTGACCCAAACACTTTTCCGTACACTCAACTGTACCCTAAAACTTACCCGTTCACTAACCCTAAGCCTAGCCCTAAACCTAACACTAACCCCAACCCCACACCTTACCCTAAACTGTACGCTAATCCTGACACGTACACTAACACTAGGAGGTGACCTAACACATACCCTGACTCTAAATGTTTTCCGTGCCCTCAACTGTACCCTAAACCTTACTGCTTCACTAACCGTAAACCTAGCCCTAAACATAACGCTAACACCAACCCTACACCATACCCTAACCCGTACACTAAACTTCACCCGTACACCAAAATTATGGAATGCCATCACCTGTACTTTGACAATAACACGTTTCTGTACACTCATATACCATAAAAGTTACCTCTTCTCTAACTCTAACCCTAGCCCTAAATTTAACCCTAACACCAACCCTACACATTACCCTAACCCGTACCCTAATCCTAACCCATACACTAACACTACACATGCCCTAACAGGTACCCTGACCGTAACCGTTTTCCGTACATTCACCTGTAACCTAAACCATACCGTTTGCTATCTTTAACCTTAGACCTAAACGTAAACCTAACCCCATCCCTAAACCTTACACTAACTCGTACCCAAATCTAACCAGTACACTAACACTAATCCGTGCCTTAACACTTACCCTGACCCTAACACTTTTCCATACCCACACCTGAGGCCTAAACCTTACCATTCACTAACCCTAACCCTAGGTCTAAACCTAACCGTAAACCCAACCCCAACCCTTCACCTAACCCTAACATGTGCCCTAATCCTACTCCTTAAACTAACACTAACCTGTGCCCTAACACGAACCCTGACACTAACACGTTTCCATACGTTCACCTGTACTCTAATGTTACCTATTCGCTAACCCTAACACTAGCCCTAAACCTAAACCTAACCCCAACCCTAAACCTTACCCTAACCCATACCCTAATCATAACCCATACACTAACACTAACTCGTGCCCTAACACCTACCCTAAACCTACACCTACCCCTAACACTAACGCTAACACTAACCCTAAACTTTACCATTTGTTAACCATAACCCTAGCCCCAAACCTAAACTTAACTACAACCCTACTCCTTACCCTAACACATACACTAATCTTAACACGTACACTAACACTAACTCAATACCACACACGTACTTTGACAATAAGACATTTCCGTATGCTCAGCTGTAACCTCAACCTTACCCGTTCACTAAACTTAACCCTATCCCTAACACTAACCATAACGCCAACCCTACCAATTACCCTAACCCGTACCCTAATCCTAACCTGTAAACCCACACTAACCCCTGCCCTAATACGTACCCTGACCCTAACACTTTTCCGTAACCTCACCTGTACCCTACACCTTACGGTTAGCTAACACTAACCCTAGCCCTAACCCTAGACCAAACCCCAACCGTACACCTTACCTAACCCGTATGCTAATCCTAAGCCATACACTAAAACTGACACGTGTCCTAACACATACACTAACCGTAACACTTTTCTGTACCATCACCTGTACCATAAACCTGACATTTCGCTAACCCTAACCCTAGCCATAAAGGTAACCCTAACACCAACCCTAAACCTTACCCAAATCGTACCCTAATCCTAACCAGTATACTAATACTAAGACATGTCCTGACACATACCCTGAGCCTAACACTTTTCCGTACCCTCACCTGTACCCTAAACCTTACCCATTCGCTAACCCTAACCCTAGCTCTAGCCCTAGCCCTAAATCTAACCCCAACCCTATACCTTACCCTAACCCGAACCCTAATCCCAACCCATACACTAACATTAACCCATGCCCTAACACGTACCGTGACCCTTACACTTATCCGTATCCTCTCCTGTACCCTAAATCTTACCATTCGCTAACCCTAACCCTAGCCCTAAACATAACTCTCACACCAACCTCACAGCATACCATAACCCGTACACTAAACTTAACCCGTACAAAAAAACTAACCCATGCCCTCAAATGTATTTTGACGGTAACACCATTCCGTATGCTCCCGTGTACTTTAAAACTCACCCGTTTGCTAACTCTAACCCTAGCCCTAACCCTAACCATAACAACAACCCTACTCATTTCCCTAACTTGTACCCTAATCCTTACCCGTACACTAACACTAATCCATGCCCTAACACGTACCCTGACCCTAACACTTTTCTATACCCACTCCTGTACCCTAAATCTTACCATTCGCTAACCCTAACCCTATGTCTAAACCTAACCCTAACCCCAACCCTACACCTAACCCTAACACGTACCCTAATCCGAATCCGTACACTAACAGTAACCTGTGCCCTAACATGAACCCTGACCCTAACTCGTTTCCATAAGCTCACCTGTACCCTAAATGTTACCTATTTGCTAACCCTTACCCCAACCCTACACCTAAACATAACCCCAACCCTACACCTTTCCCTAACCCATACCCTAATCCGAACCCGTACACTAACACTAACCCGTGCCCTAACACGTACCCTGACCCTAACACTTTTCCGTATCCTCTCCAGTACCCTAAAACTTACCGTTCGCTAAACCTAGCCCTTTCCCTAAACATAACGCTAACACCAACCTTACACCATACCCTAACCCATACACTAATCTTACCCCGTACACCAAAATTAAGCAATGCCCTCACATGTACTTGGACACTAACAGGTTTCCGTACCCTCCTGTGTACCATAAACCTTACCTGTTCGCTAACACTAACCCTAGGTCTAAGCCTAACACTATCCACAACCCTACACAGAATCCTAACCCGTATCCTAATCCTAATCCGTACAATAACACTAACGTGTGCCCTAACACCAAGCCTGACCCTAACTCGTTTCCATATGCTTACCTGTACCCTGAATATTACCTATTCGCTAACCCTAACCCTAACCCTAAACCAAACCCTAACCCCAATCCCACACCTTACCCTAATCCGTACTGTAATCCTAACCCGTACCCTAATACTAATCCGTGCCCTGACACATACATGGACCATAACACTTTTCTGTAACCTCACCTGTACCCTAAACCTTACATTTCGCCAAGCCTAACGCTAGCCCTAAAGCAAAATCTTACTCCAACCCTACCCCTTACCCTAACACGTACACTAATCTTAACCCGTACACTAACACTGACCCATTGCCGCAAATGTATTTGGACCCTAAAACATTTCCGTACCCTCCCCTGTAACCTAAATCTTACCCGGTTGCTAACCATAACCCTAGATCTAAATCTAACCCTAACGCCAACCCTACATATTACCCTAACCCATACCCTAATCCTAAACCGTACACTAACACTAACCAGTGCCGTGAAACGTACCCTGACCGTAACACTTTTCCATACCTTCACCTGCACGCTAAACCTAATCATTAGGTAACCCTAAGTGTAGACTTAAACCTAACCCTAACACCAACCCTACACACTATTCTAACCCTTACCCTATATTTAACCCCTACACTAACACTAACCCATGCCCTCACACGTACATTGACACTAAAATGTCTCCATACACTCACATGTACCATAAGCTTTAACCGTTCACTAAACCTATCCCTAACCCTAACGCCAACCCTAACCATTACCCTAACCCATACCCTAATCCTAACCATACATTAACACTAACACGTTTCCTAACACATAACCTGACCCAAACACTTTTCCGTACACTCAACTGTACCCTAAAACTTACCCGTTCACTAACCCTAAGCCTAGCCCTAAACCTAACACTAACCCCAACCCCACACCTTACCCTAAACTGTACGCTAATTCTGACACGTACACTAACACTAGGAGGTGACCTAACACATACCCTGACTCTAAATGTTTTCCGTGCCCTCAACTGTACCCTAAACCTTACTGCTTCACTAACCGTAAACCTAGCCCTAAACATAACGCTAACACCAACCCTACACCATACCCTAACCCGTACACTAAACTTGACCCGTACACCAAAATTATGGAATGCCATCACCTGTACTTTGACAATAACACGTTTCTGTACACTCATATACCATAAAAGTTACCTCTTCTCTAACTCTAACCCTAGCCCTAAATTTAACCCTAACACCAACCCTACACATTACCCTAACCCGTACCCTAATCCTAACCCATACACTAACACTACACATGCCCTAACAGGTACCCTGACCGTAACCGTTTTCCGTACATTCACCTGTAACCTAAACCATACCGTTTGCTATCTTTAACCTTAGACCTAAACGTAAACCTAACCCCATCCCTAAACCTTACACTAACTCGTACCCAAATCTAACCAGTACACTAACACTAATCCGTGCCTTAACACTTACCCTGACCCTAACACTTTTCCATACCCACACCTGAGGCCTAAACCTTACCATTCACTAACCCTAACCCTAGGTCTAAACCTAACCCTAAACCCAACCCCAACCCTTCACCTAACCCTAACATGTGCCCTAATCCTAATCCTTAAACTAACACTAACCTGTGCCCTAACACGAACCCTGACACTAACACGTTTCCATACGTTCACCTGTACTCTAATGTTACCTATTCGCTAACCCTAACACTAGCCCTAAACCTAAACCTAACCCCAACCCTAAACCTTACCCTAACCCATACCCTAATCATAACCCATACACTAACACTAACTCGTGCCCTAACACCTACCCTAAACCTACACCTACACCTACCCCTAACACTAACGCTAACACTAACCCTAAACTTTACCATTTGTTAACCATAACCCTAGCCCCAAACCTAAACTTAACTACAACCCTACTCCTTACCCTAACACATACACTAATCTTAACACGTACACTAACACTAACTCAATACCACACACGTACTTTGACAATAAGACATTTCCGTATGCTCAGCTGTAACCTCAACCTTACCCGTTCACTAAACTTAACCCTATCCCTAACACTAACCATAACGCCAACCCTACCAATTACCCTAACCCGTACCCTAATCCTAACCTGTAAACCCACACTAACCCCTGCCCTAATACGTACCCTGACCCTAACACTTTTCCGTAACCTCACCTGTACCCTACACCTTACCGTTAGCTAACACTAACCCTAGCCCTAACCCTAGACCAAACCCCAACCGTACACCTTACCTAACCCGTATGCTAATCCTAAGCCATACACTAAAACTGACACGTGTCCTAACACATACACTAACCGTAACACTTTTCTGTACCATCACCTGTACCATAAACCTGACATTTCGCTAACCCTAACCCTAGCCATAAAGGTAACCCTAACACCAACCCTAAACCTTACCCAAATCGTACCCTAATCCTAACCAGTATACTAATACTAAGACATGTCCTGACACATACCCTGAGCCTAACACTTTTCCGTACCCTCACCTGTACCCTAAACCTTACCCATTCGCTAACCCTAACCCTAGCTCTAGCCCTAGCCCTAAATCTAACCCCAACCCTATACCTTACCCTAACCCGAACCCTAATCCCAACCCATACACTAACATTAACCCATGCCCTAACACGTACCGTGACCCTTACACTTATCCGTATCCTCTCCTGTACCCTAAATCTTACCATTCGCTAACCCTAACCCTAGCCCTAAACATAACTCTCACACCAACCACACAGCATACCATAACCCGTACACTAAACTTAACCCGTACAAAAAAACTAACCCATGCCCTCAAATGTATTTTGACGGTAACACCATTCCGTATGCTCCCGTGTACTTTAAAACTCACCCGTTTGCTAACTCTAACCCTAGCCCTAACCCTAACCATAACAACAACCCTACTCATTTCCCTAACTTGTACCCTAATCCTTACCCGTACACTAACACTAATCCATGCCCTAACACGTACCCTGACCCTAACACTTTTCTATACCCACTCCTGTACCCTAAATCTTACCATTCGCTAACCCTAACCCTATGTCTAAACCTAACCCTAACCCCAACCCTACACCTAACCCTAACACGTACCCTAATCCGAATCCGTACACTAACAGTAACCTGTGCCCTAACATGAACCCTGACCCTAACTCGTTTCCATAAGCTCACCTGTACCCTAAATGTTACCTATTTGCTAACCCTTACCCCAACCCTACACCTAAACATAACCCCAACCCTACACCTTTCCCTAACCCATACCCTAATCCGAACCCGTACACTAACACTAACACGTGCCCTAACACGTACCCTGACCCTAACACTTTTCCGTATCCTCTCCAGTACCCTAAAACTTACCGTTCGCTAAACCTAGCCCTTTCCCTAAACATAACGCTAACACCAACCTTACACCATACCCTAACCCATACACTAATCTTACCCCGTACACCAAAATTAAGCAATGCCCTCACATGTACTTGGACACTAACAGGTTTCCGTACCCTCCTGTGTACCATAAACCTTACCTGTTCGCTAACACTAACCCTAGGTCTAAGCCTAACACTATCCACAACCCTACACAGAATCCTAACCCGTATCCTAATCCTAATCCGTACAATAACACTAACGTGTGCCCTAACACCAAGCCTGACCCTAACTCGTTTCCATATGCTTACCTGTACCCTGAATATTACCTATTCGCTAACCCTAACCCTAACCCTAAACCAAACCCTAACCCCAATCCCACACCTTACCCTAATCCGTACTGTAATCCTAACCCGTACCCTAATACTAATCCGTGCCCTGACACATACATGGACCATAACACTTTTCTGTAACCTCACCTGTACCCTAAACCTTACATTTCGCCAAGCCTAACGCTAGCCCTAAAGCAAAATCTTACTCCAACCCTACCCCTTACCCTAACACGTACACTAATCTTAACCCGTACACTAACACTGACCCATTGCCGCAAATGTATTTGGACCCTAAAACATTTCCGTACCCTCCCCTGTAACCTAAATCTTACCCGGTTGCTAACCATAACCCTAGATCTAAATCTAACCCTAACGCCAACCCTACATATTACCCTAACCCATACCCTAATCCTAAACCGTACACTAACACTAACCAGTGCCGTGAAACGTACCCTGACCGTAACACTTTTCCATACCCTCACCTGCACGCTAAACCTAATCATTAGGTAACCCTAAGTGTAGACTTAAACCTAACCCTAACACCAACCCTACACACTATTCTAACCCTTACCCTATATTTAACCCCTACACTAACACTAACCCATGCCCTCACACGTACATTGACACTAAAATGTCTCCATACACTCACATGTACCATAAGCTTTAACCGTTCACTAAACCTATCCCTAACCCTAACGCCAACCCTAACCATTACCCTAACCCATACCCTAATCCTAACCATACATTAACACTAACACGTTTCCTAACACATAACCTGACCCAAACACTTTTCCGTACACTCAACTGTACCCTAAAACTTACCCGTTCACTAACCCTAAGCCTAGCCCTAAACCTAACACTAACCCCAACCCCACACCTTACCCTAAACTGTACGCTAATCCTGACACGTACACTAACACTAGGAGGTGACCTAACACATACCCTGACTCTAAATGTTTTCCGTGCCCTCAACTGTACCCTAAACCTTACTGCTTCACTAACCGTAAACCTAGCCCTAAACATAACGCTAACACCAACCCTACACCATACCCTAACCCGTACACTAAACTTGACCCGTACACCAAAATTATGGAATGCCATCACCTGTACTTTGACAATAACACGTTTCTGTACACTCATATACCATAAAAGTTACCTCTTCTCTAACTCTAACCCTAGCCCTAAATTTAACCCTAACACCAACCCTACACATTACCCTAACCCGTACCCTAATCCTAACCCATACACTAACACTACACATGCCCTAACAGGTACCCTGACCGTAACCGTTTTCCGTACATTCACCTGTAACCTAAACCATACCGTTTGCTATCTTTAACCTTAGACCTAAACGTAAACCTAACCCCATCCCTAAACCTTACACTAACTCGTACCCAAATCTAACCAGTACACTAACACTAATCCGTGCCTTAACACTTACCCTGACCCTAAAACTTTTCCATACCCACACCTGAGGCCTAAACCTTACCATTCACTAACCCTAACCCTAGGTCTAAACCTAACCCTAAACCCAACCCCAACCCTTCACCTAACCCTAACATGTGCCCTAATCCTAATCCTTAAACTAACACTAACCTGTGCCCTAACACGAACCCTGACACTAACACGTTTCCATACGTTCACCTGTACTCTAATGTTACCTATTCGCTAACCCTAACACTAGCCCTAAACCTAAACCTAACCCCAACCCTAAACCTTACCCTAACCCATACCCTAATCATAACCCATACACTAACACTAACTCGTGCCCTAACACCTACCCTAAACCTACACCTACACTTACCCCTAACACTAACGCTAACACTAACCCTAAACTTTACCATTTGTTAACCATAACCCTAGCCCCAAACCTAAACTTAACTACAACCCTACTCCTTACCCTAACACATACACTAATCTTAACACGTACACTAACACTAACTCAATACCACACACGTACTTTGACAATAAGACATTTCCGTATGCTCAGCTGTAACCTCAACCTTACCCGTTCACTAAACTTAACCCTATCCCTAACACTAACCATAACGCCAACCCTACCAATTACCCTAACCCGTACCCTAATCCTAACCTGTAAACCCACACTAACCCCTGCCCTAATACGTACCCTGACCCTAACACTTTTCCGTAACCTCACCTCTACCCTACACCTTACCGTTAGCTAACACTAACCCTAGCCCTAACCCTAGACCAAACCCCAACCGTACACCTTACCCTAACCCGTATGCTAATCCTAAGCCATACACTAAAACTGACACGTGTCCTAACACATACACTAACCGTAACACTTTTCTGTACCATCACCTGTACCATAAACCTGACATTTCGCTAACCCTAACCCTAGCCATAAAGGTAACCCTAACACCAACCCTAAACCTTACCCAAACCATACCCTAATCCTAACCAGTATACTAATACTAAGACATGTCCTGACACATACCCTGAGCCTAACACTTTTCCGTACCCTCACCTGTACCCTAAACCTTACCCATTCGCTAACCCTAACCCTAGCTCTAGCCCTAGCCCTAAATCTAACCCCAACCCTATACCTTACCCTAACCCGAACCCTAATCCCAACCCATACACTAACATTAACCCATGCCCTAACACGTACCGTGACCCTTACACTTATCCGTATCCTCTCCTGTACCCTAAATCTTACCATTCGCTAACCCTAACCCTAGCCCTAAACATAACTCTCACACCAACCTCACAGCATACCATAACCCATACACTAAACTTAACCCGTACAAAAAAACTAACCCATGCCCTCAAATGTATTTTGACGGTAACACCGTTCCGTATGCTCCCGTGTACTGTAAAACTCACCCGTTTGCTAACTCTAACCCTAGCCCTAACCCTAACCATAACAACAACCCTACTCATTTCCCTAACTTGTACCCTAATCCTTACCCGTACACTAACACTAATCCATGCCCTAACACGTACCCTGACCCTAACACTTTTCTATACCCACTCCTGTACCCTATATCTTACCATTCGCTAACCCTAACCCTATGTCTAAACCTAACCCTAACCCCAACCCTACACCTAACCCTAACACGTACCCTAATCCGAATCCGTACACTAACAGTAACCTGTGCCCTAACATGAACCCTGACCCTAACTCGTTTCCATAAGCTCACCTGTACCCTAAATGTTACCTATTTGCTAACCCTTACCCCAACCCTACACCTAAACATAACCCCAACCCTACACCTTTCCCTAACCCATACCCTAATCCGAACCCGTACACTAACACTAACCCGTGCCCTAACACGTACCCTGACCCTAACACTTTTCCGTATCCTCTCCAGTACCCTAAAACTTACCGTTCGCTAAACCTAGCCCTTTCCCTAAACATAACGCTAACACCAACCTTACACCATACCCTAACCCATACACTAATCTTACCCCGTACACCAAAATTAAGCAATGCCCTCACATGTACTTGGACACTAACAGGTTTCCGTACCCTCCTGTGTACCATAAACCTTACCTGTTCGCTAACACTAACCCTAGGTCTAAGCCTAACACTATCCACAACCCTACACAGAATCCTAACCCGTATCCTAATCCTAATCCGTACAATAACACTAACGTGTGCCCTAACACCAAGCCTGACCCTAACTCGTTTCCATATGCTTACCTGTACCCTGAATATTACCTATTCGCTAACCCTAACCCTAACCCTAAACCAAACCCTAACCCCAATCCCACACCTTACCCTAATCCGTACTGTAATCCTAACCCGTACCCTAATACTAATCCATGCCCTGACACATACATGGACCATAACACTTTTCTGTAACCTCACCTGTACCCTAAACCTTACATTTCGCCAAGCCTAACGCTAGCCCTAAAGCAAAATCTTACTCCAACCCTACCCCTTACCCTAACACGTACACTAATCTTAACCCGTACACTAACACTGACCCATTGCCGCAAATGTATTTGGACCCTAAAACATTTCCGTACCCTCCCCTGTAACCTAAATCTTACCCGGTTGCTAACCATAACCCTAGATCTAAATCTAACCCTAACGCCAACCCTACATATTACCCTAACCCATACCCTAATCCTAAACCGTACACTAACACTAACCAGTGCCGTGAAACGTACCCTGACCGTAACACTTTTCCATACCCTCACCTGCACGCTAAACCTAATCATTAGGTAACCCTAAGTGTAGACTTAAACCTAACCCTAACACCAACCCTACACACTATTCTAACCCTTACCCTATATTTAACCCCTACACTAACACTAACCCATGCCCTCACACGTACATTGACACTAAAATGTCTCCATACACTCACATGTACCATAAGCTTTAACCGTTCACTAAACCTATCCCTAACCCTAACGCCAACCCTAACCATTACCCTAACCCATACCCTAATCCTAACCATACATTAACACTAACACGTTTCCTAACACATAACCTGACCCAAACACTTTTCCGTACACTCAACTGTACCCTAAAACTTACCCGTTCACTAACCCTAAGCCTAGCCCTAAACCTAACACTAACCCCAACCCCACACCTTACCCTAAACTGTACGCTAATCCTGACACGTACACTAACACTAGGAGGTGACCTAACACATACCCTGACTCTAAATGTTTTCCGTGCCCTCAACTGTACCCTAAACCTTACTGCTTCACTAACCGTAAACCTAGCCCTAAACATAACGCTAACACCAACCCTACACCATACCCTAACCCGTACACTAAACTTCACCCGTACACCAAAATTATGGAATGCCATCACCTGTACTTTGACAATAACACGTTTCTGTACACTCATATACCATAAAAGTTACCTCTTCTCTAACTCTAACCCTAGCCCTAAATTTAACCCTAACGCCAACCCTACACATTACCCTAACCCGTACCCTAATCCTAACCCATACACTAACACTACACATGCCCTAACAGGTACCCTGACCGTAACAGTTTTCCGTACATTCACCTGTACCCTAAACCATACAGTTTGCTATCTTTAACCTTAGACCTAAACGTAAACCTAACCCCATCCCTAAACCTTACACTAACTCATACCCAAATCTAACCAGTACACTAACACTAATCCGTGCCTTAACACTTACCCTGACCCTAACACTTTTCCATACCCACACCTGAGGCCTAAACCTTACCATTCACTAACCCTAACCCTAGGTCTAAACCTAACCGTAAACCCAACCCCAACCCTTCACCTAACCCTAACATGTGCCCTAATCCTAATCCTTAAACTAACACTAACCTGTGCCCTAACACGAACCCTGACACTAACACGTTTCCATACGTTCACCTGTACTCTAATGTTACCTATTCGCTAACCCTAACACTAGCCCTAAACCTAAACCTAACCCCAACCCTAAACCTTACCCTAACCCATACCCTAATCATAACCCATACACTAACACTAACTCGTGCCCTAACACCTACCCTAAACCTACACCTACCCCTAACACTAACGCTAACACTAACCCTAAACTTTACCATTTGTTAACCATAACCCTAGCCCCAAACCTAAACTTAACTACAACCCTACTCCTTACCCTAACACATACACTAATCTTAACACGTACACTAACACTAACTCAATACCACACACGTACTTTGACAATAAGACATTTCCGTATGCTCAGCTGTAACCTCAACCTTACCCGTTCACTAAACTTAACCCTATCCCTAACACTAACCATAACGCCAACCCTACCAATTACCCTAACCCGTACCCTAATCCTAACCTGTAAACCCACACTAACCCCTGCCCTAATACGTACCCTGACCCTAACACTTTTCCGTAACCTCACCTGTACCCTACACCTTACGGTTAGCTAACACTAACCCTAGCCCTAACCCTAGACCAAACCCCAACCGTACACCTTACCTAACCCGTATGCTAATCCTAAGCCATACACTAAAACTGACACGTGTCCTAACACATACACTAACCGTAACACTTTTCTGTACCATCACCTGTACCATAAAGCTGACATTTCGCTAACCCTAACCCTAGCCATAAAGGTAACCCTAACACCAACCCTAAACCTTACCCAAATCGTACCCTAATCCTAACCAGTATACTAATACTAAGACATGTCCTGACACATACCCTGAGCCTAACACTTTTCCGTACCCTCACCTGTACCCTAAACCTTACCCATTCGCTAACCCTAACCCTAGCTCTAGCCCTAGCCCTAAATCTAACCCCAACCCTATACCTTACCCTAACCCGAACCCTAATCCCAACCCATACACTAACATTAACCCATGCCCTAACACGTACCGTGACCCTTACACTTATCCGTATCCTCTCCTGTACCCTAAATCTTACCATTCGCTAACCCTAACCCTAGCCCTAAACATAACTCTCACACCAACCTCACAGCATACCATAACCCGTACACTAAACTTAACCCGTACAAAAAAACTAACCCATGCCCTCAAATGTATTTTGACGGTAACACCATTCCGTATGCTCCCGTGTACTTTAAAACTCACCCGTTTGCTAACTCTAAACCTAGCCCTAACCCTAACCATAACAACAACCCTACTCATTTCCCTAACTTGTACCCTAATCCTTACCCGTACACTAACACTAATCCATGCCCTAACACGTACCCTGACCCTAACACTTTTCTATACCCACTCCTGTACCCTAAATCTTACCATTCGCTAACCCTAACCCTATGTCTAAACCTAACCCTAACCCCAACCCTACACCTAACCCTAACACGTACCCTAATCCGAATCCGTACACTAACAGTAACCTGTGCCCTAACATGAACCCTGACCCTAACTCGTTTCCATAAGCTCACCTGTACCCTAAATGTTACCTATTTGCTAACCCTTACCCCAACCCTACACCTAAACATAACCCCAACCCTACACCTTTCCCTAACCCATACCCTAATCCGAACCCGTACACTAACACTAACCCGTGCCCTAACACGTACCCTGACCCTAACACTTTTCCGTATCCTCTCCAGTACCCTAAAACTTACCGTTCGCTAAACCTAGCCCTTTCCCTAAACATAACGCTAACACCAACCTTACACCATACCCTAACCCATACACTAATCTTACCCCGTACACCAAAATTAAGCAATGCCCTCACATGTACTTGGACACTAACAGGTTTCCGTACCCTCCTGTGTACCATAAACCTTACCTGTTCGCTAACACTAACCCTAGGTCTAAGCCTAACACTATCCACAACCCTACACAGAATCCTAACCCGTATCCTAATCCTAATCCGTACAATAACACTAACGTGTGCCCTAACACCAAGCCTGACCCTAACTCGTTTCCATATGCTTACCTGTACCCTGAATATTACCTATTCGCTAACCCTAACCCTAACCCTAAACCAAACCCTAACCCCAATCCCACACCTTACCCTAATCCGTACTGTAATCCTAACCCGTACCCTAATACTAATCCGTGCCCTGACACATACATGGACCATAACACTTTTCTGTAACCTCACCTGTACCCTAAACCTTACATTTCGCCAAGCCTAACGCTAGCCCTAAAGCAAAATCTTACTCCAACCCTACCCCTTACCCTAACACGTACACTAATCTTAACCCGTACACTAACACTGACCCATTGCCGCAAATGTATTTGGACCCTAAAACATTTCCGTACCCTCCCCTGTAACCTAAATCTTACCCGGTTGCTAACCATAACCCTAGATCTAAATCTAACCCTAACGCCAACCCTACATATTACCCTAACCCATACCCTAATCCTAAACCGTACACTAACACTAACCAGTGCCGTGAAACGTACCCTGACCGTAACACTTTTCCATACCCTCACCTGCACGCTAAACCTAATCATTAGGTAACCCTAAGTGTAGACTTAAACCTAACCCTAACACCAACCCTACACACTATTCTAACCCTTACCCTATATTTAACCCCTACACTAACACTAACCCATGCCCTCACACGTACATTGACACTAAAATGTCTCCATACACTCACATGTACCATAAGCTTTAACCGTTCACTAAACCTATCCCTAACCCTAACGCCAACCCTAACCATTACCCTAACCCATACCCTAATCCTAACCATACATTAACACTAACACGTTTCCTAACACATAACCTGACCCAAACACTTTTCCGTACACTCAACTGTACCCTAAAACTTACCCGTTCACTAACCCTAAGCCTAGCCCTAAACCTAACACTAACCCCAACCCCACACCTTACCCTAAACTGTACGCTAATCCTGACACGTACACTAACACTAGGAGGTGACCTAACACATACCCTGACTCTAAATGTTTTCCGTGCCCTCAACTGTACCCTAAACCTTACTGCTTCACTAACCGTAAACCTAGCCCTAAACATAACGCTAACACCAACCCTACACCATACCCTAACCCGTACACTAAACTTGACCCGTACACCAAAATTATGGAATGCCATCACCTGTACTTTGACAATAACACGTTTCTGTACACTCATATACCATAAAAGTTACCTCTTCTCTAACTCTAACCCTAGCCCTAAATTTAACCCTAACACCAACCCTACACATTACCCTAACCCGTACCCTAATCCTAACCCATACACTAACACTACACATGCCCTAACAGGTACCCTGACCGTAACCGTTTTCCGTACATTCACCTGTAACCTAAACCATACCGTTTGCTATCTTTAACCTTAGACCTAAACGTAAACCTAACCCCATCCCTAAACCTTACACTAACTCGTACCCAAATCTAACCAGTACACTAACACTAATCCGTGCCTTAACACTTACCCTGACCCTAAAACTTTTCCATACCCACACCTGAGGCCTAAACCTTACCATTCACTAACCCTAACCCTAGGTCTAAACCTAACCCTAAACCCAACCCCAACCCTTCACCTAACCCTAACATGTGCCCTAATCCTAATCCTTAAACTAACACTAACCTGTGCCCTAACACGAACCCTGACACTAACACGTTTCCATACGTTCACCTGTACTCTAATGTTACCTATTCGCTAACCCTAACACTAGCCCTAAACCTAAACCTAACCCCAACCCTAAACCTTACCCTAACCCATACCCTAATCATAACCCATACACTAACACTAACTCGTGCCCTAACACCTACCCTAAACCTACACCTACACCTACCCCTAACACTAACGCTAACACTAACCCTAAACTTTACCATTTGTTAACCATAACCCTAGCCCCAAACCTAAACTTAACTACAACCCTACTCCTTACCCTAACACATACACTAATCTTAACACGTACACTAACACTAACTCAATACCACACACGTACTTTGACAATAAGACATTTCCGTATGCTCAGCTGTAACCTCAACCTTACCCGTTCACTAAACTTAACCCTATCCCTAACACTAACCATAACGCCAACCCTACCAATTACCCTAACCCGTACCCTAATCCTAACCTGTAAACCCACACTAACCCCTGCCCTAATACGTACCCTGACCCTAACACTTTTCCGTAACCTCACCTGTACCCTACACCTTACCGTTAGCTAACACTAACCCTAGCCCTAACCCTAGACCAAACCCCAACCGTACACCTTACCCTAACCCGTATGCTAATCCTAAGCCATACACTAAAACTGACACGTGTCCTAACACATACACTAACCGTAACACTTTTCTGTACCATCACCTGTACCATAAACCTGACATTTCGCTAACCCTAACCCTAGCCATAAAGGTAACCCTAACACCAACCCTAAACCTTACCCAAACCATACCCTAATCCTAACCAGTATACTAATACTAAGACATGTCCTGACACATACCCTGAGCCTAACACTTTTCCGTACCCTCACCTGTACCCTAAACCTTACCCATTCGCTAACCCTAACCCTAGCTCTAGCCCTAGCCCTAAATCTAACCCCAACCCTATACCTTACCCTAACCCGAACCCTAATCCCAACCCATACACTAACATTAACCCATGCCCTAACACGTACCGTGACCCTTACACTTATCCGTATCCTCTCCTGTACCCTAAATCTTACCATTCGCTAACCCTAACCCTAGCCCTAAACATAACTCTCACACCAACCTCACAGCATACCATAACCCGTACACTAAACTTAACCCGTACAAAAAAACTAACCCATGCCCTCAAATGTATTTTGACGGTAACACCGTTCCGTATGCTCCCGTGTACTGTAAAACTCACCCGTTTGCTAACTCTAACCCTAGCCCTAACCCTAACCATAACAACAACCCTACTCATTTCCCTAACTTGTACCCTAATCCTTACCCGTACACTAACACTAATCCATGCCCTAACACGTACCCTGACCCTAACACTTTTCTATACCCACTCCTGTACCCTAAATCTTACCATTCGCTAACCCTAACCCTATGTCTAAACCTAACCCTAACCCCAACCCTACACCTAACCCTAACACGTACCCTAATCCGAATCCGTACACTAACAGTAACCTGTGCCCTAACATGAACCCTGACCCTAACTCGTTTCCATAAGCTCACCTGTACCCTAAATGTTACCTATTTGCTAACCCTTACCCCAACCCTACACCTAAACATAACCCCAACCCTACACCTTTCCCTAACCCATACCCTAATCCGAACCCGTACACTAACACTAACCCGTGCCCTAACACGTACCCTGACCCTAACACTTTTCCGTATCCTCTCCAGTACCCTAAAACTTACCGTTCGCTAAACCTAGCCCTTTCCCTAAACATAACGCTAACACCAACCTTACACCATACCCTAACCCATACACTAATCTTACCCCGTACACCAAAATTAAGCAATGCCCTCACATGTACTTGGACACTAACAGGTTTCCGTACCCTCCTGTGTACCATAAACCTTACCTGTTCGCTAACACTAACCCTAGGTCTAAGCCTAACACTATCCACAACCCTACACAGAATCCTAACCCGTATCCTAATCCTAATCCGTACAATAACACTAACGTGTGCCCTAACACCAAGCCTGACCCTAACTCGTTTCCATATGCTTACCTGTACCCTGAATATTACCTATTCGCTAACCCTAACCCTAACCCTAAACCAAACCCTAACCCCAATCCCACACCTTACCCTAATCCGTACTGTAATCCTAACCCGTACCCTAATACTAATCCGTGCCCTGACACATACATGGACCATAACACTTTTCTGTAACCTCACCTGTACCCTAAACCTTACATTTCGCCAAGCCTAACGCTAGCCCTAAAGCAAAATCTTACTCCAACCCTACCCCTTACCCTAACACGTACACTAATCTTAACCCGTACACTAACACTGACCCATTGCCGCAAATGTATTTGGACCCTAAAACATTTCCGTACCCTCCCCTGTAACCTAAATCTTACCCGGTTGCTAACCATAACCCTAGATCTAAATCTAACCCTAACGCCAACCCTACATATTACCCTAACCCATACCCTAATCCTAAACCGTACACTAACACTAACCAGTGCCGTGAAACGTACCCTGACCGTAACACTTTTCCATACCCTCACCTGCACGCTAAACCTAATCATTAGGTAACCCTAAGTGTAGACTTAAACCTAACCCTAACACCAACCCTACACACTATTCTAACCCTTACCCTATATTTAACCCCTACACTAACACTAACCCATGCCCTCACACGTACATTGACACTAAAATGTCTCCATACACTCACATGTACCATAAGCTTTAACCGTTCACTAAACCTATCCCTAACCCTAACGCCAACCCTAACCATTACCCTAACCCATACCCTAATCCTAACCATACATTAACACTAACACGTTTCCTAACACATAACCTGACCCAAACACTTTTCCGTACACTCAACTGTACCCTAAAACTTACCCGTTCACTAACCCTAAGCCTAGCCCTAAACCTAACACTAACCCCAACCCCACACCTTACCCTAAACTGTACGCTAATCCTGACACGTACACTAACACTAGGAGGTGACCTAACACATACCCTGACTCTAAATGTTTTCCGTGCCCTCAACTGTACCCTAAACCTTACTGCTTCACTAACCGTAAACCTAGCCCTAAACATAACGCTAACACCAACCCTACACCATACCCTAACCCGTACACTAAACTTGACCCGTACACCAAAATTATGGAATGCCATCACCTGTACTTTGACAATAACACGTTTCTGTACACTCATATACCATAAAAGTTACCTCTTCTCTAACTCTAACCCTAGCCCTAAATTTAACCCTAACGCCAACCCTACACATTACCCTAACCCGTACCCTAATCCTAACCCATACACTAACACTACACATGCCCTAACAGGTACCCTGACCGTAACCGTTTTCCGTACATTCACCTGTAACCTAAACCATACCGTTTGCTATCTTTAACCTTAGACCTAAACGTAAACCTAACCCCATCCCTAAACCTTACACTAACTCGTACCCAAATCTAACCAGTACACTAACACTAATCCGTGCCTTAACACTTACCCTGACCCTAAAACTTTTCCATACCCACACCTGAGGCCTAAACCTTACCATTCACTAACCCTAACCCTAGGTCTAAACCTAACCCTAAACCCAACCCCAACCCTTCACCTAACCCTAACATGTGCCCTAATCCTAATCCTTAAACTAACACTAACCTGTGCCCTAACACGAACCCTGACACTAACACGTTTCCATACGTTCACCTGTACTCTAATGTTACCTATTCGCTAACCCTAACACTAGCCCTAAACCTAAACCTAACCCCAACCCTAAACCTTACCCTAACCCATACCCTAATCATAACCCATACACTAACACTAACTCGTGCCCTAACACCTACCCTAAACCTACACCTACACCTACCCCTAACACTAACGCTAACACTAACCCTAAACTTTACCATTTGTTAACCATAACCCTAGCCCCAAACCTAAACTTAACTACAACCCTACTCCTTACCCTAACACATACACTAATCTTAACACGTACACTAACACTAACTCAATACCACACACGTACTTTGACAATAAGACATTTCCGTATGCTCAGCTGTAACCTCAACCTTACCCGTTCACTAAACTTAACCCTATCCCTAACACTAACCATAACGCCAACCCTACCAATTACCCTAACCCGTACCCTAATCCTAACCTGTAAACCCACACTAACCCCTGCCCTAATACGTACCCTGACCCTAACACTTTTCCGTAACCTCACCTGTACCCTACACCTTACCGTTAGCTAACACTAACCCTAGCCCTAACCCTAGACCAAACCCCAACCGTACACCTTACCCTAACCCGTATGCTAATCCTAAGCCATACACTAAAACTGACACGTGTCCTAACACATACACTAACCGTAACACTTTTCTGTACCATCACCTGTACCATAAACCTGACATTTCGCTAACCCTAACCCTAGCCATAAAGGTAACCCTAACACCAACCCTAAACCTTACCCAAACCATACCCTAATCCTAACCAGTATACTAATACTAAGACATGTCCTGACACATACCCTGAGCCTAACACTTTTCCGTACCCTCACCTGTACCCTAAACCTTACCCATTCGCTAACCCTAACCCTAGCTCTAGCCCTAGCCCTAAATCTAACCCCAACCCTATACCTTACCCTAACCCGAACCCTAATCCCAACCCATACACTAACATTAACCCATGCCCTAACACGTACCGTGACCCTTACACTTATCCGTATCCTCTCCTGTACCCTAAATCTTACCATTCGCTAACCCTAACCCTAGCCCTAAACATAACTCTCACACCAAACTCACAGCATACCATAACCCGTACACTAAACTTAACCCGTACAAAAAAACTAACCCATGCCCTCAAATGTATTTTGACGGTAACACCGTTCCGTATGCTCCCGTGTACTGTAAAACTCACCCGTTTGCTAACTCTAACCCTAGCCCTAACCCTAACCATAACAACAACCCTACTCATTTCCCTAACTTGTACCCTAATCCTTACCCGTACACTAACACTAATCCATGCCCTAACACGTACCCTGACCCTAACACTGTTCTATACCCACTCCTGTACCCTAAATCTTACCATTCGCTAACCCTAACCCTATGTCTAAACCTAACCCTAACACCAACCCTACACCTAACCCTAACACGTACCCTAATCCGAATCCGTACACTAACAGTAACCTGTGCCCTAACATGAACCCTGACCCTAACTCGTTTCCATAAGCTCACCAGTACCCTAAATGTTACCTATTTGCTAACCCTTACCCCAACCCTACACCTAAACATAACCCCAACCCTACACCTTTCCCTAACCCATACCCTAATCCGAACCCGTACACTAACACTAACCCGTGCCCTAACACGTACCCTGACCCTAACACTTTTCCGTATCCTCTCCAGTACCCTAAAACTTACCGTTCGCTAAACCTAGCCCTTTCCCTAAACATAACGCTAACACCAACCTTACACCATACCCTAACCCATACACTAATCTTACCCCGTACACCAAAATTAAGCAATGCCCTCACATGTACTTGGACACTAACAGGTTTCCGTACCCTCCTGTGTACCATAAACCTTACCTGTTCGCTAACACTAACCCTAGGTCTAAGCCTAACACTATCCACAACCCTACACAGAATCCTAACCCGTATCCTAATCCTAATCCGTACAATAACACTAACGTGTGCCCTAACACCAAGCCTGACCCTAACTCGTTTCCATATGCTTACCTGTACCCTGAATATTACCTATTCGCTAACCCTAACCCTAACCCTAAACCAAACCCTAACCCCAATCCCACACCTTACCCTAATCCGTACTGTAATCCTAACCCGTACCCTAATACTAATCCATGCCCTGACACATACATGGACCATAACACTTTTCTGTAACCTCACCTGTACCCTAAACCTTACATTTCGCCAAGCCTAACGCTAGCCCTAAAGCAAAATCTTACTCAAACCCTACCCCTTACCCTAACACGTACACTAATCTTAACCCGTACACTAACACTGACCCATTGCCGCAAATGTATTTGGACCCTAAAACATTTCCGTACCCTCCCCTGTAACCTAAATCTTACCCGGTTGCTAACCATAACCCTAGATCTAAATCTAACCCTAACGCCAACCCTACATATTACCCTAACCCATACCCTAATCCTAAACCGTACACTAACACTAACCAGTGCCGTGAAACGTACCCTGACCGTAACACTTTTCCATACCCTCACCTGCACGCTAAACCTAATCATTAGGTAACCCTAAGTGTAGACTTAAACCTAACCCTAACACCAACCCTACACACTATTCTAACCCTTACCCTATATTTAACCCCTACACTAACACTAACCCATGCCCTCACACGTACATTGACACTAAAATGTCTCCATACACTCACATGTACCATAAGCTTTAACCGTTCACTAAACCTATCCCTAACCCTAACGCCAACCCTAACCATTACCCTAACCCATACCCTAATCCTAACCATACATTAACACTAACACGTTTCCTAACACATAACCTGACCCAAACACTTTTCCGTACACTCAACTGTACCCTAAAACTTACCCGTTCACTAACCCTAAGCCTAGCCCTAAACCTAACACTAACCCCAACCCCACACCTTACCCTAAACTGTACGCTAATCCTGACACGTACACTAACACTAGGAGGTGACCTAACACATACCCTGACTCTAAATGTTTTCCGTGCCCTCAACTGTACCCTAAACCTTACTGCTTCACTAACCGTAAACCTAGCCCTAAACATAACGCTAACACCAACCCTACACCATACCCTAACCCGTACACTAAACTTCACCCGTACACCAAAATTATGGAATGCCATCACCTGTACTTTGACAATAACACGTTTCTGTACACTCATATACCATAAAAGTTACCTCTTCTCTAACTCTAACCCTAGCCCTAAATTTAACCCTAACGCCAACCCTACACATTACCCTAACCCGTACCCTAATCCTAACCCATACACTAACACTACACATGCCCTAACAGGTACCCTGACCGTAACAGTTTTCCGTACATTCACCTGTACCCTAAACCATACAGTTTGCTATCTTTAACCTTAGACCTAAACGTAAACCTAACCCCATCCCTAAACCTTACACTAACTCATACCCAAATCTAACCAGTACACTAACACTAATCCGTGCCTTAACACTTACCCTGACCCTAACACTTTTCCATACCCACACCTGAGGCCTAAACCTTACCATTCACTAACCCTAACCCTAGGTCTAAACCTAACCGTAAACCCAACCCCAACCCTTCACCTAACCCTAACATGTGCCCTAATCCTAATCCTTAAACTAACACTAACCTGTGCCCTAACACGAACCCTGACACTAACACGTTTCCATACGTTCACCTGTACTCTAATGTTACCTATTCGCTAACCCTAACACTAGCCCTAAACCTAAACCTAACCCCAACCCTAAACCTTACCCTAACCCATACCCTAATCATAACCCATACACTAACACTAACTCGTGCCCTAACACCTACCCTAAACCTACACCTACCCCTAACACTAACGCTAACACTAACCCTAAACTTTACCATTTGTTAACCATAACCCTAGCCCCAAACCTAAACTTAACTACAACCCTACTCCTTACCCTAACACATACACTAATCTTAACACGTACACTAACACTAACTCAATACCACACACGTACTTTGACAATAAGACATTTCCGTATGCTCAGCTGTAACCTCAACCTTACCCGTTCACTAAACTTAACCCTATCCCTAACACTAACCATAACGCCAACCCTACCAATTACCCTAACCCGTACCCTAATCCTAACCTGTAAACCCACACTAACCCCTGCCCTAATACGTACCCTGACCCTAACACTTTTCCGTAACCTCACCTGTACCCTACACCTTACGGTTAGCTAACACTAACCCTAGCCCTAACCCTAGACCAAACCCCAACCGTACACCTTACCTAACCCGTATGCTAATCCTAAGCCATACACTAAAACTGACACGTGTCCTAACACATACACTAACCGTAACACTTTTCTGTACCATCACCTGTACCATAAACCTGACATTTCGCTAACCCTAACCCTAGCCATAAAGGTAACCCTAACACCAACCCTAAACCTTACCCAAATCGTACCCTAATCCTAACCAGTATACTAATACTAAGACATGTCCTGACACATACCCTGAGCCTAACACTTTTCCGTACCCTCACCTGTACCCTAAACCTTACCCATTCGCTAACCCTAACCCTAGCTCTAGCCCTAGCCCTAAATCTAACCCCAACCCTATACCTTACCCTAACCCGAACCCTAATCCCAACCCATACACTAACATTAACCCATGCCCTAACACGTACCGTGACCCTTACACTTATCCGTATCCTCTCCTGTACCCTAAATCTTACCATTCGCTAACCCTAACCCTAGCCCTAAACATAACTCTCACACCAACCTCACAGCATACCATAACCCGTACACTAAACTTAACCCGTACAAAAAAACTAACCCATGCCCTCAAATGTATTTTGACGGTAACACCGTTCCGTATGCTCCCGTGTACTTTAAAACTCACCCGTTTGCTAACTCTAACCCTAGCCCTAACCCTAACCATAACAACAACCCTACTCATTTCCCTAACTTGTACCCTAATCCTTACCCGTACACTAACACTAATCCATGCCCTAACACGTACCCTGACCCTAACACTTTTCTATACCCACTCCTGTACCCTAAATCTTACCATTCGCTAACCCTAACCCTATGTCTAAACCTAACCCTAACACCAACCCTACACCTAACCCTAACACGTACCCTAATCCGAATCCGTACACTAACAGTAACCTGTGCCCTAACATGAACCCTGACCCTAACTCGTTTCCATAAGCTCACCTGTACCCTAAATGTTACCTATTTGCTAACCCTTACCCCAACCCTACACCTAAACATAACCCCAACCCTACACCTTTCCCTAACCCATACCCTAATCCGAACCCGTACACTAACACTAACCCGTGCCCTAACACGTACCCTGACCCTAACACTTTTCCGTATCCTCTCCAGTACCCTAAAACTTACCGTTCGCTAAACCTAGCCCTTTCCCTAAACATAACGCTAACACCAACCTTACACCATACCCTAACCCATACACTAATCTTACCCCGTACACCAAAATTAAGCAATGCCCTCACATGTACTTGGACACTAACAGGTTTCCGTACCCTCCTGTGTACCATAAACCTTACCTGTTCGCTAACACTAACCCTAGGTCTAAGCCTAACACTATCCACAACCCTACACAGAATCCTAACCCGTATCCTAATCCTAATCCGTACAATAACACTAACGTGTGCCCTAACACCAAGCCTGACCCTAACTCGTTTCCATATGCTTACCTGTACCCTGAATATTACCTATTCGCTAACCCTAACCCTAACCCTAAACCAAACCCTAACCCCAATCCCACACCTTACCCTAATCCGTACTGTAATCCTAACCCGTACCCTAATACTAATCCGTGCCCTGACACATACATGGACCATAACACTTTTCTGTAACCTCACCTGTACCCTAAACCTTACATTTCGCCAAGCCTAACGCTAGCCCTAAAGCAAAATCTTACTCCAACCCTACCCCTTACCCTAACACGTACACTAATCTTAACCCGTACACTAACACTGACCCATTGCCGCAAATGTATTTGGACCCTAAAACATTTCCGTACCCTCCCCTGTAACCTAAATCTTACCCGGTTGCTAACCATAACCCTAGATCTAAATCTAACCCTAACGCCAACCCTACATATTACCCTAACCCATACCCTAATCCTAAACCGTACACTAACACTAACCAGTGCCGTGAAACGTACCCTGACCGTAACACTTTTCCATACCCTCACCTGCACGCTAAACCTAATCATTAGGTAACCCTAACTGTAGACTTAAACCTAACCCTAACACCAACCCTACACACTATTCTAACCCTTACCCTATATTTAACCCCTACACTAACACTAACCCATGCCCTCACACGTACATTGACACTAAAATGTCTCCATACACTCACATGTACCATAAGCTTTAACCGTTCACTAAACCTATCCCTAACCCTAACGCCAACCCTAACCATTACCCTAACCCATACCCTAATCCTAACCATACATTAACACTAACACGTTTCCTAACACATAACCTGACCCAAACACTTTTCCGTACACTCAACTGTACCCTAAAACTTACCCGTTCACTAACCCTAAGCCTAGCCCTAAACCTAACACTAACCCCAACCCCACACCTTACCCTAAACTGTACGCTAATCCTGACACGTACACTAACACTAGGAGGTGACCTAACACATACCCTGACTCTAAATGTTTTCCGTGCCCTCAACTGTACCCTAAACCTTACTGCTTCACTAACCGTAAACCTAGCCCTAAACATAACGCTAACACCAACCCTACACCATACCCTAACCCGTACACTAAACTTGACCCGTACACCAAAATTATGGAATGCCATCACCTGTACTTTGACAATAACACGTTTCTGTACACTCATATACCATAAAAGTTACCTCTTCTCTAACTCTAACCCTAGCCCTAAATTTAACCCTAACGCCAACCCTACACATTACCCTAACCCGTACCCTAATCCTAACCCATACACTAACACTACACATGCCCTAACAGGTACCCTGACCGTAACCGTTTTCCGTACATTCACCTGTAACCTAAACCATACCGTTTGCTATCTTTAACCTTAGACCTAAACGTAAACCTAACCCCATCCCTAAACCTTACACTAACTCGTACCCAAATCTAACCAGTACACTAACACTAATCCGTGCCTTAACACTTACCCTGACCCTAAAACTTTTCCATACCCACACCTGAGGCCTAAACCTTACCATTCACTAACCCTAACCCTAGGTCTAAACCTAACCCTAAACCCAACCCCAACCCTTCACCTAACCCTAACATGTGCCCTAATCCTAATCCTTAAACTAACACTAACCTGTGCCCTAACACGAACCCTGACACTAACACGTTTCCATACGTTCACCTGTACTCTAATGTTACCTATTCGCTAACCCTAACACTAGCCCTAAACCTAAACCTAACCCCAACCCTAAACCTTACCCTAACCCATACCCTAATCATAACCCATACACTAACACTAACTCGTGCCCTAACACCTACCCTAAACCTACACCTACCCCTAACACTAACGCTAACACTAACCCTAAACTTTACCATTTGTTAACCATAACCCTAGCCCCAAACCTAAACTTAACTACAACCCTACTCCTTACCCTAACACATACACTAATCTTAACACGTACACTAACACTAACTCAATACCACACACGTACTTTGACAATAAGACATTTCCGTATGCTCAGCTGTAACCTCAACCTTACCCGTTCACTAAACTTAACCCTATCCCTAACACTAACCATAACGCCAACCCTACCAATTACCCTAACCCGTACCCTAATCCTAACCTGTAAACCCACACTAACCCCTGCCCTAATACGTACCCTGACCCTAACACTTTTCCGTAACCTCACCTGTACCCTACACCTTACCGTTAGCTAACACTAACCCTAGCCCTAACCCTAGACCAAACCCCAACCGTACACCTTACCCTAACCCGTATGCTAATCCTAAGCCATACACTAAAACTGACACGTGTCCTAACACATACACTAACCGTAACACTTTTCTGTACCATCACCTGTACCATAAACCTGACATTTCGCTAACCCTAACCCTAGCCATAAAGGTAACCCTAACACCAACCCTAAACCTTACCCAAATCGTACCCTAATCCTAACCAGTATACTAATACTAAGACATGTCCTGACACATACCCTGAGCCTAACACTTTTCCGTACCCTCACCTGTACCCTAAACCTTACCCATTCGCTAACCCTAACCCTAGCTCTAGCCCTAGCCCTAAATCTAACCCCAACCCTATACCTTACCCTAACCCGAACCCTAATCCCAACCCATACACTAACATTAACCCATGCCCTAACACGTACCGTGACCCTTACACTTATCCGTATCCTCTCCTGTACCCTAAATCTTACCATTCGCTAACCCTAACCCTAGCCCTAAACATAACTCTCACACCAACCTCACAGCATACCATAACCCGTACACTAAACTTAACCCGTACAAAAAAACTAACCCATGCCCTCAAATGTATTTTGACGGTAACACCATTCCGTATGCTCCCGTGTACTTTAAAACTCACCCGTTTGCTAACTCTAACCCTAGCCCTAACCCTAACCATAACAACAACCCTACTCATTTCCCTAACTTGTACCCTAATCCTTACCCGTACACTAACACTAATCCATGCCCTAACACGTACCCTGACCCTAACACTTTTCTATACCCACTCCTGTACCCTAAATCTTACCATTCGCTAACCCTAACCCTATGTCTAAACCTAACCCTAACCCCAACCCTACACCTAACCCTAACACGTACCCTAATCCGAATCCGTACACTAACAGTAACCTGTGCCCTAACATGAACCCTGACCCTAACTCGTTTCCATAAGCTCACCTGTACCCTAAATGTTACCTATTTGCTAACCCTTACCCCAACCCTACACCTAAACATAACCCCAACCCTACACCTTTCCCTAACCCATACCCTAATCCGAACCCGTACACTAACACTAACCCGTGCCCTAACACGTACCCTGACCCTAACACTTTTCCGTATCCTCTCCAGTACTCTAAAACTTACCGTTCGCTAAACCTAGCCCTTTCCCTAAACATAACGCTAACACCAACCTTACACCATACCCTAACCCATACACTAATCTTACCCCGTACACCAAAATTAAGCAATGCCCTCACATGTACTTGGACACTAACAGGTTTCCGTACCCTCCTGTGTACCATAAACCTTACCTGTTCGCTAACACTAGGTCTAAGCCTAACACTATCCACAACCCTACACAGAATCCTAACCCGTATCCTAATCCTAATCCGTACAATAACACTAACGTGTGCCCTAACACCAAGCCTGACCCTAACTCGTTTCCATATGCTTACCTGTACCCTGAATATTACCTATTCGCTAACCCTAACCCTAACCCTAAACCAAACCCTAACCCCAATCCCACACCTTACCCTAATCCGTACTGTAATCCTAACCCGTACCCTAATACTAATCCGTGCCCTGACACATACATGGACCATAACACTTTTCTGTAACCTCACCTGTACCCTAAACCTTACATTTCGCCAAGCCTAACGCTAGCCCTAAAGCAAAATCTTACTCCAACCCTACCCCTTACCCTAACACGTACACTAATCTTAACCCGTACACTAACACTGACCCATTGCCGCAAATGTATTTGGACCCTAAAACATTTCCGTACCCTCCCCTGTAACCTAAATCTTACCCGGTTGCTAACCATAACCCTAGATCTAAATCTAACCCTAACGCCAACCCTACATATTACCCTAACCCATACCCTAATCCTAAACCGTACACTAACACTAACCAGTGCCGTGAAACGTACCCTGACCGTAACACTTTTCCATACCCTCACCTGCACGCTAAACCTAATCATTAGGTAACCCTAACTGTAGACTTAAACCTAACCCTAACACCAACCCTACACACTATTCTAACCCTTACCCTATATTTAACCCCTACACTAACACTAACCCATGCCCTCACACGTACATTGACACTAAAATGTCTCCATACACTCACATGTACCATAAGCTTTAACCGTTCACTAAACCTATCCCTAACCCTAACGCCAACCCTAACCATTACCCTAACCCATACCCTAATCCTAACCATACATTAACACTAACACGTTTCCTAACACATAACCTGACCCAAACACTTTTCCGTACACTCAACTGTACCCTAAAACTTACCCGTTCACTAACCCTAAGCCTAGCCCTAAACCTAACACTAACCCCAACCCCACACCTTACCCTAAACTGTACGCTAATCCTGACACGTACACTAACACTAGGAGGTGACCTAACACATACCCTGACTCTAAATGTTTTCCGTGCCCTCAACTGTACCCTAAACCTTACTGCTTCACTAACCGTAAACCTAGCCCTAAACATAACGCTAACACCAACCCTACACCATACCCTAACCCGTACACTAAACTTGACCCGTACACCAAAATTATGGAATGCCATCACCTGTACTTTGACAATAACACGTTTCTGTACACTCATATACCATAAAAGTTACCTCTTCTCTAACTCTAACCCTAGCCCTAAATTTAACCCTAACGCCAACCCTACACATTACCCTAACCCGTACCCTAATCCTAACCCATACACTAACACTACACATGCCCTAACAGGTACCCTGACCGTAACAGTTTTCCGTACATTCACCTGTACCCTAAACCATACAGTTTGCTATCTTTAACCTTAGACCTAAACGTAAACCTAACCCCATCCCTAAACTTTACACTAACTCATACCCAAATCTAACCAGTACACTAACACTAATCCGTGCCTTAACACTTACCCTGACCCTAACACTTTTCCATACCCACACCTGAGGCCTAAACCTTACCATTCACTAACCCTAACCCTAGGTCTAAACCTAACCGTAAACCCAACCCCAACCCTTCACCTAACCCTAACATGTGCCCTAATCCTAATCCTTAAACTAACACTAACCTGTGCCCTAACACGAACCCTGACACTAACACGTTTCCATACGTTCACCTGTACTCTAATGTTACCTATTCGCTAACCCTAACACTAGCCCTAAACCTAAACCTAACCCCAACCCTAAACCTTACCCTAACCCATACCCTAATCATAACCCATACACTAACACTAACTCGTGCCCTAACACCTACCCTAAACCTACACCTACCCCTAACACTAACGCTAACACTAACCCTAAACTTTACCATTTGTTAACCATAACCCTAGCCCCAAACCTAAACTTAACTACAACCCTACTCCTTACCCTAACACATACACTAATCTTAACACGTACACTAACACTAACTCAATACCACACACGTACTTTGACAATAAGACATTTCCGTATGCTCAGCTGTAACCTCAACCTTACCCGTTCACTAAACTTAACCCTATCCCTAACACTAACCATAACGCCAACCCTACCAATTACCCTAACCCGTACCCTAATCCTAACCTGTAAACCCACACTAACCCCTGCCCTAATACGTACCCTGACCCTAACACTTTTCCGTAACCTCACCTGTACCCTACACCTTACGGTTAGCTAACACTAACCCTAGCCCTAACCCTAGACCAAACCCCAACCGTACACCTTACCCTAACCCGTATGCTAATCCTAAGCCATACACTAAAACTGACACGTGTCCTAACACATACACTAACCGTAACACTTTTCTGTACCATCACCTGTACCATAAACCTGACATTTCGCTAACCCTAACCCTAGCCATAAAGGTAACCCTAACACCAACCCTAAACCTTACCCAAACCGTACCCTAATCCTAACCAGTATACTAATACTAAGACATGTCCTGACACATACCCTGAGCCTAACACTTTTCCGTACCCTCACCTGTACCCTAAACCTTACCCATTCGCTAACCCTAACCCTAGCTCTAGCCCTAGCCCTAAATCTAACCCCAACCCTATACCTTACCCTAACCCGAACCCTAATCCCAACCCATACACTAACATTAACCCATGCCCTAACACGTACCGTGACCCTTACACTTATCCGTATCCTCTCCTGTACCCTAAATCTTACCATTCGCTAACCCTAACCCTAGCCCTAAACATAACTCTCACACCAACCTCACAGCATACCATAACCCGTACACTAAACTTAACCCGTACAAAAAAACTAACCCATGCCCTCAAATGTATTTTGACGGTAACACCATTCCGTATGCTCCCGTGTACTTTAAAACTCACCCGTTTGCTAACTCTAACCCTAGCCCTAACCCTAACCATAACAACAACCCTACTCTTTTCCCTAACTTGTACCCTAATCCTTACCCGTACACTAACACTAATCCATGCCCTAACACGTACCCTGACCCTAACACTTTTCTATACCCACTCCTGTACCCTAAATCTTACCATTCGCTAACCCTAACCCTATGTCTAAACCTAACCCTAACACCAACCCTACACCTAACCCTAACACGTACCCTAATCCGAATCCGTACACTAACAGTAACCTGTGCCCTAACATGAACCCTGACCCTAACTCGTTTCCATAAGCTCACCTGTACCCTAAATGTTACCTATTTGCTAACCCTTACCCCAACCCTACACCTAAACATAACCCCAACCCTACACCTTTCCCTAACCCATACCCTAATCCGAACCCGTACACTAACACTAACCCGTGCCCTAACACGTACCCTGACCCTAACACTTTTCCGTATCCTCTCCAGTACCCTAAAACTTACCGTTCGCTAAACCTAGCCCTTTCCCTAAACATAACGCTAACACCAACCTTACACCATACCCTAACCCATACACTAATCTTACCCCGTACACCAAAATTAAGCAATGCCCTCACATGTACTTGGACACTAACAGGTTTCCGTACCCTCCTGTGTACCATAAACCTTACCTGTTCGCTAACACTAACCCTAGGTCTAAGCCTAACACTATCCACAACCCTACACAGAATCCTAACCCGTATCCTAATCCTAATCCGTACAATAACACTAACGTGTGCCCTAACACCAAGCCTGACCCTAACTCGTTTCCATATGCTTACCTGTACCCTGAATATTACCTATTCGCTAACCCTAACCCTAACCCTAAACCAAACCCTAACCCCAATCCCACACCTTACCCTAATCCGTACTGTAATCCTAACCCGTACCCTAATACTAATCCGTGCCCTGACACATACATGGACCATAACACTTTTCTGTAACCTCACCTGTACCCTAAACCTTACATTTCGCCAAGCCTAACGCTAGCCCTAAAGCAAAATCTTACTCCAACCCTACCCCTTACCCTAACACGTACACTAATCTTAACCCGTACACTAACACTGACCCATTGCCGCAAATGTATTTGGACCCTAAAACATTTCCGTACCCTCCCCTGTAACCTAAATCTTACCCGGTTGCTAACCATAACCCTAGATCTAAATCTAACCCTAACGCCAACCCTACATATTACCCTAACCCATACCCTAATCCTAAACCGTACACTAACACTAACCAGTGCCGTGAAACGTACCCTGACCGTAACACTTTTCCATACCCTCACCTGCACGCTAAACCTAATCATTAGGTAACCCTAAGTGTAGACTTAAACCTAACCCTAACACCAACCCTACACACTATTCTAACCCTTACCCTATATTTAACCCCTACACTAACACTAACCCATGCCCTCACACGTACATTGACACTAAAATGTCTCCATACACTCACATGTACCATAAGCTTTAACCGTTCACTAAACCTATCCCTAACCCTAACGCCAACCCTAACCATTACCCTAACCCATACCCTAATCCTAACCATACATTAACACTAACACGTTTCCTAACACATAACCTGACCCAAACACTTTTCCGTACACTCAACTGTACCCTAAAACTTACCCGTTCACTAACCCTAAGCCTAGCCCTAAACCTAACACTAACCCCAACCCCACACCTTACCCTAAACTGTACGCTAATCCTGACACGTACACTAACACTAGGAGGTGACCTAACACATACCCTGACTCTAAATGTTTTCCGTGCCCTCAACTGTACCCTAAACCTTACTGCTTCACTAACCGTAAACCTAGCCCTAAACATAACGCTAACACCAACCCTACACCATACCCTAACCCGTACACTAAACTTGACCCGTACACCAAAATTATGGAATGCCATCACCTGTACTTTGACAATAACACGTTTCTGTACACTCATATACCATAAAAGTTACCTCTTCTCTAACTCTAACCCTAGCCCTAAATTTAACCCTAACACCAACCCTACACATTACCCTAACCCGTACCCTAATCCTAACCCATACACTAACACTACACATGCCCTAACAGGTACCCTGACCGTAACCGTTTTCCGTACATTCACCTGTAACCTAAACCATACCGTTTGCTATCTTTAACCTTAGACCTAAACGTAAACCTAACCCCATCCCTAAACCTTACACTAACTCGTACCCAAATCTAACCAGTACACTAACACTAATCCGTGCCTTAACACTTACCCTGACCCTAAAACTTTTCCATACCCACACCTGAGGCCTAAACCTTACCATTCACTAACCCTAACCCTAGGTCTAAACCTAACCCTAAACCCAACCCCAACCCTTCACCTAACCCTAACATGTGCCCTAATCCTAATCCTTAAACTAACACTAACCTGTGCCCTAACACGAACCCTGACACTAACACGTTTCCATACGTTCACCTGTACTCTAATGTTACCTATTCGCTAACCCTAACACTAGCCCTAAACCTAAACCTAACCCCAACCCTAAACCTTACCCTAACCCATACCCTAATCATAACCCATACACTAACACTAACTCGTGCCCTAACACCTACCCTAAACCTACACCTACACCTACCCCTAACACTAACGCTAACACTAACCCTAAACTTTACCATTTGTTAACCATAACCCTAGCCCCAAACCTAAACTTAACTACAACCCTACTCCTTACCCTAACACATACACTAAAATTAACACGTACACTAACACTAACTCAATACCACACACGTACTTTGACAATAAGACATTTCCGTATGCTCAGCTGTAACCTCAACCTTACCCGTTCACTAAACTTAACCCTATCCCTAACACTAACCATAACGCCAACCCTACCAATTACCCTAACCCGTACCCTAATCCTAACCTGTAAACCCACACTAACCCCTGCCCTAATACGTACCCTGACCCTAACACTTTTCCGTAACCTCACCTGTACCCTACACCTTACCGTTAGCTAACACTAACCCTAGCCCTAACCCTAGACCAAACCCCAACCGTACACCTTACCCTAACCCGTATGCTAATCCTAAGCCATACACTAAAACTGACACGTGTCCTAACACATACACTAACCGTAACACTTTTCTGTACCATCACCTGTACCATAAACCTGACATTTCGCTAACCCTAACCCTAGCCATAAAGGTAACCCTAACACCAACCCTAAACCTTACCCAAACCGTACCCTAATCCTAACCAGTATACTAATACTAAGACATGTCCTGACACATACCCTGAGCCTAACACTTTTCCGTACCCTCACCTGTACCCTAAACCTTACCCATTCGCTAACCCTAACCCTAGCTCTAGCCCTAGCCCTAAATCTAACCCCAACCCTATACCTTACCCTAACCCGAACCCTAATCCCAACCCATACACTAACATTAACCCATGCCCTAACACGTACCGTGACCCTTACACTTATCCGTATCCTCTCCTGTACCCTAAATCTTACCATTCGCTAACCCTAACCCTAGCCCTAAACATAACTCTCACACCAACCTCACAGCATACCATAACCCGTACACTAAACTTAACCCGTACAAAAAAACTAACCCATGCCCTCAAATGTATTTTGACGGTAACACCGTTCCGTATGCTCCCGTGTACTGTAAAACTCACCCGTTTGCTAACTCTAACCCTAGCCCTAACCCTAACCATAACAACAACCCTACTCATTTCCCTAACTTGTACCCTAATCCTTACCCGTACACTAACACTAATCCATGCCCTAACACGTACCCTGACCCTAACACTTTTCTATACCCACTCCTGTACCCTAAATCTTACCATTCGCTAACCCTAACCCTATGTCTAAACCTAACCCTAACACCAACCCTACACCTAACCCTAACACGTACCCTAATCCGAATCCGTACACTAACAGTAACCTGTGCCCTAACATGAACCCTGACCCTAACTCGTTTCCATAAGCTCACCTGTACCCTAAATGTTACCTATTTGCTAACCCTTACCCCAACCCTACACCTAAACATAACCCCAACCCTACACCTTTCCCTAACCCATACCCTAATCCGAACCCGTACACTAACACTAACCCGTGCCCTAACACGTACCCTGACCCTAACACTTTTCCGTATCCTCTCCAGTACCCTAAAACTTACCGTTCGCTAAACCTAGCCCTTTCCCTAAACATAACGCTAACACCAACCTTACACCATACCCCAACCCATACACTAATCTTACCCCGTACACCAAAATTAAGCAATGCCCTCACATGTACTTGGACACTAACAGGTTTCCGTACCCTCCTGTGTACCATAAACCTTACCTGTTCGCTAACACTAACCCTAGGTCTAAGCCTAACACTATCCACAACCCTACACAGAATCCTAACCCGTATCCTAATCCTAATCCGTACAATAACACTAACGTGTGCCCTAACACCAAGCCTGACCCTAACTCGTTTCCATATGCTTACCTGTACCCTGAATATTACCTATTCGCTAACCCTAACCCTAACCCTAAACCAAACCCTAACCCCAATCCCACACCTTACCCTAATCCGTACTGTAATCCTAACCTGTACCCTAATACTAATCCGTGCCCTGACACATACATAGACCATAACACTTTTCTGTAACCTCACCTGTACCCTAAACCTTACATTTCGCCAAGCCTAACGCTAGCCCTAAAGCAAAATCTTACTCCAACCCTACCCCTTACCCTAACACGTACACTAATCTTAACCCGTACACTAACACTGACCCATTGCCGCAAATGTATTTGGACCCTAAAACATTTCCGTACCCTCCCCTGTAACCTAAATCTTACCCGGTTGCTAACCATAACCCTAGATCTAAATCTAACCCTAACGCCAACCCTACATATTACCCTAACCCATACCCTAATCCTAAACCGTACACTAACACTAACCAGTGCCGTGAAACGTACCCTGACCGTAACACTTTTCCATACCCTCACCTGCACGCTAAACCTAATCATTAGGTAACCCTAAGTGTAGACTTAAACCTAACCCTAACACCAACCCTACACACTATTCTAACCCTTACCCTATATTTAACCCCTACACTAACACTAACCCATGCCCTCACACGTACATTGACACTAAAATGTCTCCATACACTCACATGTACCATAAGCTTTAACCGTTCACTAAACCTATCCCTAACCCTAACGCCAACCCTAACCATTACCCTAACCCATACCCTAATCCTAACCATACATTAACACTAACACGTTTCCTAACACATAACCTGACCCAAACACTTTTCCGTACACTCAACTGTACCCTAAAACTTACCCGTTCACTAACCCTAAGCCTAGCCCTAAACCTAACACTAACCCCAACCCCACACCTTACCCTAAACTGTACGCTAATCCTGACACGTACACTAACACTAGGAGGTGACCTAACACATACCCTGACTCTAAATGTTTTCCGTGCCCTCAAGTGTACCCTAAACCTTACTGCTTCACTAACCGTAAACCTAGCCCTAAACATAACGCTAACACCAACCCTACACCATACCCTAACCCGTACACTAAACTTGACCCGTACACCAAAATTATGGAATGCCATCACCTGTACTTTGACAATAACACGTTTCTGTACACTCATATACCATAAAAGTTACCTCTTCTCTAACTCTAACCCTAGCCCTAAATTTAACCCTAACACCAACCCTACACATTACCCTAACCCGTACCCTAATCCTAACCCATACACTAACACTACACATGCCCTAACAGGTACCCTGACCGTAACCGTTTTCCGTACATTCACCTGTAACCTAAACCATACCGTTTGCTATCTTTAACCTTAGACCTAAACGTAAACCTAACCCCATCCCTAAACCTTACACTAACTCGTACCCAAATCTAACCAGTACACTAACACTAATCCGTGCCTTAACACTTACCCTGACCCTAAAACTTTTCCATACCCACACCTGAGGCCTAAACCTTACCATTCACTAACCCTAACCCTAGGTCTAAACCTAACCCTAAACCCAACCCCAACCCTTCACCTAACCCTAACATGTGCCCTAATCCTAATCCTTAAACTAACACTAACCTGTGCCCTAACACGAACCCTGACACTAACACGTTTCCATACGTTCACCTGTACTCTAATGTTACCTATTCGCTAACCCTAACACTAGCCCTAAACCTAAACCTAACCCCAACCCTAAACCTTACCCTAACCCATACCCTAATCATAACCCATACACTAACACTAACTCGTGCCCTAACACCTACCCTAAACCTACACCTACACCTACCCCTAACACTAACGCTAACACTAACCCTAAACTTTACCATTTGTTAACCATAACCCTAGCCCCAAACCTAAACTTAACTACAACCCTACTCCTTACCCTAACACATACACTAAAATTAACACGTACACTAACACTAACTCAATACCACACACGTACTTTGACAATAAGACATTTCCGTATGCTCAGCTGTAACCTCAACCTTACCCGTTCACTAAACTTAACCCTATCCCTAACACTAACCATAACGCCAACCCTACCAATTACCCTAACCCGTACCCTAATCCTAACCTGTAAACCCACACTAACCCCTGCCCTAATACGTACCCTGACCCTAACACTTTTCCGTAACCTCACCTGTACCCTACACCTTACCGTTAGCTAACACTAACCCTAGCCCTAACCCTAGACCAAACCCCAACCGTACACCTTACCCTAACCCGTATGCTAATCCTAAGCCATACACTAAAACTGACACGTGTCCTAACACATACACTAACCGTAACACTTTTCTGTACCATCACCTGTACCATAAACCTGACATTTCGCTAACCCTAACCCTAGCCATAAAGGTAACCCTAACACCAACCCTAAACCTTACCCAAACCGTACCCTAATCCTAACCAGTATACTAATACTAAGACATGTCCTGACACATACCCTGAGCCTAACACTTTTCCGTACCCTCACCTGTACCCTAAACCTTACCCATTCGCTAACCCTAACCCTAGCTCTAGCCCTAGCCCTAAATCTAACCCCAACCCTATACCTTACCCTAACCCGAACCCTAATCCCAACCCATACACTAACATTAACCCATGCCCTAACACGTACCGTGACCCTTACACTTATCCGTATCCTCTCCTGTACCCTAAATCTTACCATTCGCTAACCCTAACCCTAGCCCTAAACATAACTCTCACACCAACCTCACAGCATACCATAACCCGTACACTAAACTTAACCCGTACAAAAAAACTAACCCATGCCCTCAAATGTATTTTGACGGTAACACCGTTCCGTATGCTCCCGTGTACTGTAAAACTCACCCGTTTGCTAACTCTAACCCTAGCCCTAACCCTAACCATAACAACAACCCTACTCATTTCCCTAACTTGTACCCTAATCCTTACCCGTACACTAACACTAATCCATGCCCTAACACGTACCCTGACCCTAACACTTTTCTATACCCACTCCTGTACCCTAAATCTTACCATTCGCTAACCCTAACCCTATGTCTAAACCTAACCCTAAAACCAACCCTACACCTAACCCTAACACGTACCCTAATCCGAATCCGTACACTAACAGTAACCTGTGCCCTAACATGAACCCTGACCCTAACTCGTTTCCATAAGCTCACCTGTACCCTAAATGTTACCTATTTGCTAACCCTTACCCCAACCCTACACCTAAACATAACCCCAACCCTACACCTTTCCCTAACCCATACCCTAATCCGAACCCGTACACTAACACTAACCCGTGCCCTAACACGTACCCTGACCCTAACACTTTTCCGTATCCTCTCCAGTACCCTAAAACTTACCGTTCGCTAAACCTAGCCCTTTCCCTAAACATAACGCTAACACCAACCTTACACCATACCCTAACCCATACACTAATCTTACCCCGTACACCAAAATTAAGCAATGCCCTCACATGTACTTGGACACTAACAGGTTTCCGTACCCTCCTGTGTACCATAAACCTTACCTGTTCGCTAACACTAACCCTAGGTCTAAGCCTAACACTATCCACAACCCTACACAGAATCCTAACCCGTATCCTAATCCTAATCCGTACAATAACACTAACGTGTGCCCTAACACCAAGCCTGACCCTAACTCGTTTCCATATGCTTACCTGTACCCTGAATATTACCTATTCGCTAACCCTAACCCTAACCCTAAACCAAACCCTAACCCCAATCCCACACCTTACCCTAATCCGTACTGTAATCCTAACCCGTACCCTAATACTAATCCGTGCCCTGACACATACATGGACCATAACACTTTTCTGTAACCTCACCTGTACCCTAAACCTTACATTTCGCCAAGCCTAACGCTAGCCCTAAAGCAAAATCTTACTCCAACCCTACCCCTTACCCTAACACGTACACTAATCTTAACCCGTACACTAACACTGACCCATTGCCGCAAATGTATTTGGACCCTAAAACATTTCCGTACCCTCCCCTGTAACCTAAATCTTACCCGGTTGCTAACCATAACCCTAGATCTAAATCTAACCCTAACGCCAACCCTACATATTACCCTAACCCATACCCTAATCCTAAACCGTACACTAACACTAACCAGTGCCGTGAAACGTACCCTGACCGTAACACTTTTCCATACCCTCACCTGCACGCTAAACCTAATCATTAGGTAACCCTAAGTGTAGACTTAAACCTAACCCTAACACCAACCCTACACACTATTCTAACCCTTACCCTATATTTAACCCCTACACTAACACTAACCCATGCCCTCACACGTACATTGACACTAAAATGTCTCCATACACTCACATGTACCATAAGCTTTAACCGTTCACTAAACCTATCCCTAACCCTAACGCCAACCCTAACCATTACCCTAACCCATACCCTAATCCTAACCATACATTAACACTAACACGTTTCCTAACACATAACCTGACCCAAACACTTTTCCGTACACTCAACTGTACCCTAAAACTTACCCGTTCACTAACCCTAAGCCTAGCCCTAAACCTAACACTAACCCCAACCCCACACCTTACCCTAAACTGTACGCTAATCCTGACACGTACACTAACACTAGGAGGTGACCTAACACATACCCTGACTCTAAATGTTTTCCGTGCCCTCAAATGTACCCTAAACCTTACTGCTTCACTAACCGTAAACCTAGCCCTAAACATAACGCTAACACCAACCCTACACCATACCCTAACCCGTACACTAAACTTCACCCGTACACCAAAATTATGGAATGCCATCACCTGTACTTTGACAATAACACGTTTCTGTACACTCATATACCATAAAAGTTACCTCTTCTCTAACTCTAACCCTAGCCCTAAATTTAACCCTAACGCCAACCCTACACATTACCCTAACCCGTACCCTAATCCTAACCCATACACTAACACTACACATGCCCTAACAGGTACCCTGACCGTAACAGTTTTCCGTACATTCACCTGTACCCTAAACCATACCGTTTGCTATCTTTAACCTTAGACCTAAACGTAAACCTAACCCCATCCCTAAACCTTACACTAACTCATACCCAAATCTAACCAGTACACTAACACTAATCCGTGCCTTAACACTTACCCTGACCCTAACACTTTTCCATACCCACACCTGAGGCCTAAACCTTACCATTCACTAACCCTAACCCTAGGTCTAAACCTAACCGTAAACCCAACCCCAACCCTTCACCTAACCCTAACATGTGCCCTAATCCTAATCCTTAAACTAACACTAACCTGTGCCCTAACACGAACCCTGACACTAACACGTTTCCATACGTTCACCTGTACTCTAATGTTACCTATTCGCTAACCCTAACACTAGCCCTAAACCTAAACCTAACCCCAACCCTAAACCTTACCCTAACCCATACCCTAATCATAACCCATACACTAACACTAACTCGTGCCCTAACACCTACCCTAAACCTACACCTACCCCTAACACTAACGCTAACACTAACCCTAAACTTTACCATTTGTTAACCATAACCCTAGCCCCAAACCGAAACTTAACTACAACCCTACTCCTTACCCTAACACATACACTAATCTTAACACGTACACTAACACTAACTCAATACCACACACGTACTTTGACAATAAGACATTTCCGTATGCTCAGCTGTAACCTCAACCTTACCCGTTCACTAAACTTAACCCTATCCCTAACACTAACCATAACGCCAACCCTACCAATTACCCTAACCCGTACCCTAATCCTAACCTGTAAACCCACACTAACCCCTGCCCTAATACGTACCCTGACCCTAACACTTTTCCGTAACCTCACCTGTACCCTACACCTTACCGTTAGCTAACACTAACCCTAGCCCTAACCCTAGACCAAACCCCAACCGTACACCTTACCCTAACCCGTATGCTAATCCTAAGCCATACACTAAAACTGACACGTGTCCTAACACATACACTAACCGTAACACTTTTCTGTACCATCACCTGTACCATAAACCTGACATTTCGCTAACCCTAACCCTAGCCATAAAGGTAACCCTAACACCAACCCTAAACCTTACCCAAATCGTACCCTAATCCTAACCAGTATACTAATACTAAGACATGTCCTGACACATACCCTGAGCCTAACACTTTTCCGTACCCTCACCTGTACCCTAAACCTTACCCATTCCCTAACCCTAACCCTAGCTCTAGCCCTAGCCCTAAATCTAACCCCAACCCTATACCTTACCCTAACCCGAACCCTAATCCCAACCCTTACACTAACATTAACCCATGCCCTAACACGTACCGTGACCCTTACACTTATCCGTATCCTCTCCTGTACCCTAAATCTTACCATTCGCTAACCCTAACCCTAGCCCTAAACATAACTCTCACACCAACCTCACAGCATACCATAACCCGTACACTAAACTTAACCCGTACAAAAAAACTAACCCATGCCCTCAAATGTATTTTGACGGTAACACCATTCCGTATGCTCCCGTGTACTGTAAAACTCACCCATTTGCTAACTCTAACCCTAGCCCTAACCCTAACCATAACAACAACCCTACTCATTTCCCTAACTTGTACCCTAATCCTTACCCGTACACTAACACTAATCCATGCCCTAACACGTACCCTGACCCTAACACTTTTCTATACCCACTCCTGCACCCTAAATCTTACCATTCGCTAACCCTAACCCTATGTCTAAACCTAACCCTAACACCAACCCTACACCTAACCCTAACACGTACCCTAATCCGAATCCGTACACTAACAGTAACCTGTGCCCTAACATGAACCCTGACCCTAACTCGTTTCCATAAGCTCACCTGTACCCTAAATGTTACCTATTTGCTAACCCTTACCCCAACCCTACACCTAAACATAACCCCAACCCTACACCTTTCCCTAACCCATACCCTAATCCGAACCCGTACACTAACACTAACCCGTGCCCTAACACGTACCCTGACCCTAACACTTTTCCGTATCCTCTCCAGTACCCTAAAACTTACCGTTCGCTAAACCTAGCCCTTTCCCTAAACATAACGCTAACACCAACCTTACACCATACCCTAACCCATACACTAATCTTACCCCGTACACCAAAATTAAGCAATGCCCTCACATGTACTTGGACACTAACAGGTTTCCGTACCCTCCTGTGTACCATAAACCTTACCTGTTCGCTAACACTAACCCTAGGTCTAAGCCTAACACTATCCACAACCCTACACAGAATCCTAACCCGTATCCTAATCCTAATCCGTACAATAACACTAACGTGTGCCCTAACACCAAGCCTGACCCTAACTCGTTTCCATATGCTTACCTGTACCCTGAATATTACCTATTCGCTAACCCTAACCCTAACCCTAAACCAAACCCTAACCCCAATCCCACACCTTACCCTAATCCGTACTGTAATCCTAACCCGTACCCTAATACTAATCCGTGCCCTGACACATACATGGACCATAACACTTTTCTGTAACCTCACCTGTACCCTAAACCTTACATTTCGCCAAGCCTAACGCTAGCCCTAAAGCAAAATCTTACTCCAACCCTACCCCTTACCCTAACACGTACACTAATCTTAACCCGTACACTAACACTGACCCATTGCCGCAAATGTATTTGGACCCTAAAACATTTCCGTACCCTCCCCTGTAACCTAAATCTTACCCGGTTGCTAACCATAACCCTAGATCTAAATCTAACCCTAACGCCAACCCTACATATTACCCTAACCCATACCCTAATCCTAAACCGTACACTAACACTAACCAGTGCCGTGAAACGTACCCTGACCGTAACACTTTTCCATACCCTCACCTGCACGCTAAACCTAATCATTAGGTAACCCTAAGTGTAGACTTAAACCTAACCCTAACACCAACCCTACACACTATTCTAACCCTTACCCTATATTTAACCCCTACACTAACACTAACCCATGCCCTCACACGTACATTGACACTAAAATGTCTCCATACACTCACATGTACCATAAGCTTTAACCGTTCACTAAACCTATCCCTAACCCTAACGCCAACCCTAACCATTACCCTAACCCATACCCTAATCCTAACCATACATTAACACTAACACGTTTCCTAACACATAACCTGACCCAAACACTTTTCCGTACACTCAACTGTACCCTAAAACTTACCCGTTCACTAACCCTAAGCCTAGCCCTAAACCTAACACTAACCCCAACCCCACACCTTACCCTAAACTGTACGCTAATCCTGACACGTACACTAACACTAGGAGGTGACCTAACACATACCCTGACTCTAAATGTTTTCCGTGCCCTCAAATGTACCCTAAACCTTACTGCTTCACTAACCGTAAACCTAGCCCTAAACATAACGCTAACACCAACCCTACACCATACCCTAACCCGTACACTAAACTTCACCCGTACACCAAAATTATGGAATGCCATCACCTGTACTTTGACAATAACACGTTTCTGTACACTCATATACCATAAAAGTTACCTCTTCTCTAACTCTAACCCTAGCCCTAAATTTAACCCTAACGCCAACCCTACACATTACCCTAACCCGTACCCTAATCCTAACCCATACACTAACACTACACATGCCCTAACAGGTACCCTGACCGTAACAGTTTTCCGTACATTCACCTGTACCCTAAACCATACAGTTTGCTATCTTTAACCTTAGACCTAAACGTAAACCTAACCCCATCCCTAAACCTTACACTAACTCATACCCAAATCTAACCAGTACACTAACACTAATCCGTGCCTTAACACTTACCCTGACCCTAACACTTTTCCATACCCACACCTGAGGCCTAAACCTTACCATTCACTAACCCTAACCCTAGGTCTAAACCTAACCGTAAACCCAACCCCAACCCTTCACCTAACCCTAACATGTGCCCTAATCCTAATCCTTAAACTAACACTAACCTGTGCCCTAACACGAACCCTGACACTAACACGTTTCCATACGTTCACCTGTACTCTAATGTTACCTATTCGCTAACCCTAACACTAGCCCTAAACCTAAACCTAACCCCAACCCTAAACCTTACCCTAACCCATACCCTAATCATAACCCATACACTAACACTAACTCGTGCCCTAACACCTACCCTAAACCTACACCTACCCCTAACACTAACGCTAACACTAACCCTAAACTTTACCATTTGTTAACCATAACCCTAGCCCCAAACCGAAACTTAACTACAACCCTACTCCTTACCCTAACACATACACTAATCTTAACACGTACACTAACACTAACTCAATACCACACACGTACTTTGACAATAAGACATTTCCGTATGCTCAGCTGTAACCTCAACCTTACCCGTTCACTAAACTTAACCCTATCCCTAACACTAACCATAACGCCAACCCTACCAATTACCCTAACCCGTACCCTAATCCTAACCTGTAAACCCACACTAACCCCTGCCCTAATACGTACCCTGACCCTAACACTTTTCCGTAACCTCACCTGTACCCTACACCTTACCGTTAGCTAACACTAACCCTAGCCCTAACCCTAGACCAAACCCCAACCGTACACCTTACCCTAACCCGTATGCTAATCCTAAGCCATACACTAAAACTGACACGTGTCCTAACACATACACTAACCGTAACACTTTTCTGTACCATCACCTGTACCATAAACCTGACATTTCGCTAACCCTAACCCTAGCCATAAAGGTAACCCTAACACCAACCCTAAACCTTACCCAAATCGTACCCTAATCCTAACCAGTATACTAATACTAAGACATGTCCTGACACATACCCTGAGCCTAACACTTTTCCGTACCCTCACCTGTACCCTAAACCTTACCCATTCGCTAACCCTAACCCTAGCTCTAGCCCTAGCCCTAAATCTAACCCCAACCCTATACCTTACCCTAACCCGAACCCTAATCCCAACCCATACACTAACATTAACCCATGCCCTAACACGTACCGTGACCCTTACACTTATCCGTATCCTCTCCTGTACCCTAAATCTTACCATTCGCTAACCCTAACCCTAGCCCTAAACATAACTCTCACACCAACCTCACAGCATACCATAACCTGTACACTAAACTTAACCCGTACAAAAAAACTAACCCATGCCCTCAAATGTATTTTGACGGTAACACCATTCCGTATGCTCCCGTGTACTTTAAAACTCACCCATTTGCTAACTCTAACCCTAGCCCTAACCCTAACCATAACAACAACCCTACTCATTTCCCTAACTTGTACCCTAATCCTTACCCGTACACTAACACTAATCCATGCCCTAACACGTACCCTGACCCTAACACTTTTCTATACCCACTCCTGTACCCTAAATCTTACCATTCGCTAACCCTAACCCTATGTCTAAACCTAACCCTAACACCAACCCTACACCTAACCCTAACACGTACCCTAATCCGAATCCGTACACTAACAGTAACCTGTGCCCTAACATGAACCCTGACCCTAACTCGTTTCCATAAGCTCACCTGTACCCTAAATGTTACCTATTTGCTAACCCTTACCCCAACCCTACACCTAAACATAACCCCAACCCTACACCTTTCCCTAACCCATACCCTAATCCGAACCCGTACACTAACACTAACCCGTGCCCTAACACGTACCCTGACCCTAACACTTTTCCGTATCCTCTCCAGTACCCTAAAACTTACCGTTCGCTAAACCTAGCCCTTTCCCTAAACATAACGCTAACACCAACCTTACACCATACCCTAACCCATACACTAATCTTACCCCGTACACCAAAATTAAGCAATGCCCTCACATGTACTTGGACACTAACAGGTTTCCGTACCCTCCTGTGTACCTTAAACCTTACCTGTTCGCTAACACTAACCCTAGGTCTAAGCCTAACACTATCCACAACCCTACACAGAATCCTAACCCGTATCCTAATCCTAATCCGTACAATAACACTAACGTGTGCCCTAACACCAAGCCTGACCCTAACTCGTTTCCATATGCTTACCTGTACCCTGAATATTACCTATTCGCTAACCCTAACCCTAACCCTAAACCAAACCCTAACCCCAATCCCACACCTTACCCTAATCCGTACTGTAATCCTAACCCGTACCCTAATACTAATCCGTGCCCTGACACATACATGGACCATAACACTTTTCTGTAACCTCACCTGTACCCTAAACCTTACATTTCGCCAAGCCTAACGCTAGCCCTAAAGCAAAATCTTACTCCAACCCTACCCCTTACCCTAACACGTACACTAATCTTAACCCGTACACTAACACTGACCCATTGCCGCAAATGTATTTGGACCCTAAAACATTTCCGTACCCTCCCCTGTAACCTAAATCTTACCCGGTTGCTAACCATAACCCTAGATCTAAATCTAACCCTAACGCCAACCCTACATATTACCCTAACCCATACCCTAATCCTAAACCGTACACTAACACTAACCAGTGCCGTGAAACGTACCCTGACCGTAACACTTTTCCATACCCTCACCTGCACGCTAAACCTAATCATTAGGTAACCCTAACTGTAGACTTAAACCTAACCCTAACACCAACCCTACACACTATTCTAACCCTTACCCTATATTTAACCCCTACACTAACACTAACCCATGCCCTCACACGTACATTGACACTAAAATGTCTCCATACACTCACATGTACCATAAGCTTTAACCGTTCACTAAACCTATCCCTAACCCTAACGCCAACCCTAACCATTACCCTAACCCATACCCTAATCCTAACCATACATTAACACTAACACGTTTCCTAACACATAACCTGACCCAAACACTTTTCCGTACACTCAACTGTACCCTAAAACTTACCCGTTCACTAACCCTAAGCCTAGCCCTAAACCTAACACTAACCCCAACCCCACACCTTACCCTAAACTGTACGCTAATCCTGACACGTACACTAACACTAGGAGGTGACCTAACACATACCCTGACTCTAAATGTTTTCCGTGCCCTCAACTGTACCCTAAACCTTACTGCTTCACTAACCGTAAACCTAGCCCTAAACATAACGCTAACACCAACCCTACACCATACCCTAACCCGTACACTAAACTTGACCCGTACACCAAAATTATGGAATGCCATCACCTGTACTTTGACAATAACACGTTTCTGTACACTCATATACCATAAAAGTTACCTCTTCTCTAACTCTAACCCTAGCCCTAAATTTAACCCTAACACCAACCCTACACATTACCCTAACCTGTACCCTAATCCTAACCCATACACTAACACTACACATGCCCTAACAGGTACCCTGACCGTAACCGTTTTCCGTACATTCACCTGTAACCTAAACCATACCGTTTGCTATCTTTAACCTTAGACCTAAACGTAAACCTAACCCCATCCCTAAACCTTACACTAACTCGTACCCAAATCTAACCAGTACACTAACACTAATCCGTGCCTTAACACTTACCCTGACCCTAAAGCTTTTCCATACCCACACCTGAGGCCTAAACCTTACCATTCACTAACCCTAACCCTAGGTCTAAACCTAACCCTAAACCCAACCCCAACCCTTCACCTAACCCTAACATGTGCCCTAATCCTAATCCTTAAACTAACACTAACCTGTGCCCTAACACGAACCCTGACACTAACACGTTTCCATACGTTCACCTGTACTCTAATGTTACCTATTCGCTAACCCTAACACTAGCCCTAAACCTAAACCTAACCCCAACCCTAAACCTTACCCTAACCCATACCCTAATCATAACCCATACACTAACACTAACTCGTGCCCTAACACCTACCCTAAACCTACACCTACACCTACCCCTAACACTAACGCTAACACTAACCCTAAACTTTACCATTTGTTAACCATAACCCTAGCCCCAAACCTAAACTTAACTACAACCCTACTCCTTACCCTAACACATACACTAATCTTAACACGTACACTAACACTAACTCAATACCACACACGTACTTTGACAATAAGACATTTCCGTATGCTCAGCTGTAACCTCAACCTTACCCGTTCACTAAACTTAACCCTATCCCTAACACTAACCATAACGCCAACCCTACCAATTACCCTAACCCGTACCCTAATCCTAACCTGTAAACCCACACTAACCCCTGCCCTAATACGTACCCTGACCCTAACACTTTTCCGTAACCTCACCTGTACCCTACACCTTACCGTTAGCTAACACTAACCCTAGCCCTAACCCTAGACCAAACCCCAACCGTACACCTTACCCTAACCCGTATGCTAATCCTAAGCCATACACTAAAACTGACACGTGTCCTAACACATACACTAACCGTAACACTTTTCTGTACCATCACCTGTACCATAAACCTGACATTTCGCTAACCCTAACCCTAGCCATAAAGGTAACCCTAACACCAACCCTAAACCTTACCCAAACCGTACCCTAATCCTAACCAGTATACTAATACTAAGACATGTCCTGACACATACCCTGAGCCTAACACTTTTCCGTACCCTCACCTGTACCCTAAACCTTACCCATTCGCTAACCCTAACCCTAGCTCTAGCCCTAGCCCTAAATCTAACCCCAACCCTATACCTTACCCTAACCCGAACCCTAATCCCAACCCATACACTAACATTAACCCATGCCCTAACACGTACCGTGACCCTTACACTTATCCGTATCCTCTCCTGTACCCTAAATCTTACCATTCGCTAACCCTAACCCTAGCCCTAAACATAACTCTCACACCAACCTCACAGCATACCATAACCCGTACACTAAACTTAACCCGTACAAAAAAACTAACCCATGCCCTGAAATGTATTTTGACGGTAACACCGTTCCGTATGCTCCCGTGTACTGTAAAACTCACCCGTTTGCTAACTCTAACCCTAGTCCTAACCCTAACCATAACAACAACCCTACTCATTTCCCTAACTTGTACCCTAATCCTTACCCGTACACTAACACTAATCCATGCCCTAACACGTACCCTGACCCTAACACTTTTCTATACCCACTCCTGTACCCTAAATCTTACCATTCGCTAACCCTAACCCTATGTCTAAACCTAACCCTAACACCAACCCTACACCTAACCCTAACACGTACCCTTATCCGAATCCGTACACTAACAGTAACCTGTGCCCTAACATGAACCCTGACCCTAACTCGTTTCCATAAGCTCACCTGTACCCTAAATGTTACCTATTTGCTAACCCTTACCCCAACCCTACACCTAAACATAACCCCAACCCTACACCTTTCCCTAACCCATACCCTAATCCGAACCCGTACACTAACACTAACCCGTGCCCTAACACGTACCCTGACCCTAACACTTTTCCGTATCCTCTCCAGTACCCTAAAACTTACCGTTCGCTAAACCTAGCCCTTTCCCTAAACATAACGCTAACACCAACCTTACACCATACCCTAACCCATACACTAATCTTACCCCGTACACCAAAATTAAGCAATGCCCTCACATGTACTTGGACACTAACAGGTTTCCGTACCCTCCTGTGTACCATAAACCTTACCTGTTCGCTAACACTAACCCTAGGTCTAAGCCTAACACTATCCACAACCCTACACAGAATCCTAACCCGTATCCTAATCCTAATCCGTACAATAACACTAACGTGTGCCCTAACACCAAGCCTGACCCTAACTCGTTTCCATATGCTTACCTGTACCCTGAATATTACCTATTCGCTAACCCTAACCCTAACCCTAAACCAAACCCTAACCCCAATCCCACACCTTACCCTAATCCGTACTGTAATCCTAACCCGTACCCTAATACTAATCCGTGCCCTGACACATACATGGACCATAACACTTTTCTGTAACCTCACCTGTACCCTAAACCTTACATTTCGCCAAGCCTAACGCTAGCCCTAAAGCAAAATCTTACTCCAACCCTACCCCTTACCCTAACACGTACACTAATCTTAACCCGTACACTAACACTGACCCATTGCCGCAAATGTATTTGGACCCTAAAACATTTCCGTACCCTCCCCTGTAACCTAAATCTTACCCGGTTGCTAACCATAACCCTAGATCTAAATCTAACCCTAACGCCAACCCTACATATTACCCTAACCCATACCCTAATCCTAAACCGTACACTAACACTAACCAGTGCCGTGAAACGTACCCTGACCGTAACACTTTTCCATACCCTCACCTGCACGCTAAACCTAATCATTAGGTAACCCTAAGTGTAGACTTAAACCTAACCCTAACACCAACCCTACACCCTATTCTAACCCTTACCCTATATTTAACCCCTACACTAACACTAACCCATGCCCTCACACGTACATTGACACTAAAATGTCTCCATACACTCACATGTACCATAAGCTTTAACCGTTCACTAAACCTATCCCTAACCCTAACGCCAACCCTAACCATTACCCTAACCCATACCCTAATCCTAACCATACATTAACACTAACACGTTTCCTAACACATAACCTGACCCAAACACTTTTCCGTACACTCAACTGTACCCTAAAACTTACCCGTTCACTAACCCTAAGCCTAGCCCTAAACCTAACACTAACCCCAACCCCACACCTTACCGTAAACTGTACGCTAATCCTGACACGTACACTAACACTAGGAGGTGACCTAACACATACCCTGACTCTAAATGTTTTCCGTGCCCTCAACTGTACCCTAAACCTTACTGCTTCACTAACCGTAAACCTAGCCCTAAACATAACGCTAACACCAACCCTACACCATACCCTAACCCGTACACTAAACTTGACCCGTACACCAAAATTATGGAATGCCATCACCTGTACTTTGACAATAACACGTTTCTGTACACTCATATACCATAAAAGTTACCTCTTCTCTAACTCTAACCCTAGCCCTAAATTTAACCCTAACGCCAACCCTACACATTACCCTAACCCGTACCCTAATCCTAACCCATACACTAACACTACACATGCCCTAACAGGTACCCTGACCGTAACCGTTTTCCGTACATTCACCTGTAACCTAAACCATACCGTTTGCTATCTTTAACCTTAGACCTAAACGTAAACCTAACCCCATCCCTAAACCTTACACTAACTCGTACCCAAATCTAACCAGTACACTAACACTAATCCGTGCCTTAACACTTACCCTGACCCTAAAACTTTTCCATACCCACACCTGAGGCCTAAACCTTACCATTCACTAACCCTAACCCTAGGTCTAAACCTAACCGTAAACCCAACCCCAACCCTTCACCTAACCCTAACATGTGCCCTAATCCTAATCCTTAAACTAACACTAACCTGTGCCCTAACACGAACCCTGACACTAACACGTTTCCATACGTTCACCTGTACTCTAATGTTACCTATTCGCTAACCCTAACACTAGCCCTAAACCTAAACCTAACCCCAACCCTAAACCTTACCCTAACCCATACCCTAATCATAACCCATACACTAACACTAACTCGTGCCCTAACACCTACCCTAAACCTACACCTACACCTACCCCTAACACTAACGCTAACACTAACCCTAAACTTTACCATTTGTTAACCATAACCCTAGCCCCAAACCGAAACTTAACTACAACCCTACTCCTTACCCTAACACATACACTAATCTTAACACGTACACTAACACTAACTCAATACCACACACGTACTTTGACAATAAGACATTTCCGTATGCTCAGCTGTAACCTCAACCTTACCCGTTCACTAAACTTAACCCTATCCCTAACACTAACCATAACGCCAACCCTACCAATTACCCTAACCCGTACCCTAATCCTAACCTGTAAACCCACACTAACCCCTGCCCTAATACGTACCCTGACCCTAACACTTTTCCGTAACCTCACCTGTACCCTACACCTTACCGTTAGCTAACACTAACCCTAGCCCTAACCCTAGACCAAACCCCAACCGTACACCTTACCCTAACCCGTATGCTAATCCTAAGCCATACACTAAAACTGACACGTGTCCTAACACATACACTAACCGTAACACTTTTCTGTACCATCACCTGTACCATAAACCTGACATTTCGCTAACCCTAACCCTAGCCATAAAGGTAACCCTAACACCAACCCTAAACCTTACCCAAACCATACCCTAATCCTAACCAGTATACTAATACTAAGACATGTCCTGACACATACCCTGAGCCTAACACTTTTCCGTACCCTCACCTGTACCCTAAACCTTACCCATTCGCTAACCCTAACCCTAGCTCTAGCCCTAGCCCTAAATCTAACCCCAACCCTATACCTTACCCTAACCCGAACCCTAATCCCAACCCATACACTAACATTAACCCATGCCCTAACACGTACCGTGACCCTTACACTTATCCGTATCCTCTCCTGTACCCTAAATCTTACCATTCGCTAACCCTAACCCTAGCCCTAAACATAACTCTCACACCAACCTCACAGCATACCATAACCCGTACACTAAACTTAACCCGTACAAAAAAACTAACCCATGCCCTCAAATGTATTTTGACGGTAACACCGTTCCGTATGCTCCCGTGTACTGTAAAACTCACCCGTTTGCTAACTCTAACCCTAGCCCTAACCCTAACCATAACAACAACCCTACTCATTTCCCTAACTTGTACCCTAATCCTTACCCGTACACTAACACTAATCCATGCTCTAACACGTACCCTGACCCTAACACTTTTCTATACCCACTCCTGTACCCTAAATCTTACCATTCGCTAACCCTAACCCTATGTCTAAACCTAACCCTAACACCAACCCTACACCTAACCCTAACACGTACCCTAATCCGAATCCGTACACTAACAGTAACCTGTGCCCTAACATGAACCCTGACCCTAACTCGTTTCCATAAGCTCACCTGTACCCTAAATGTTACCTATTTGCTAACCCTTACCCCAACCCTACACCTAAACATAACCCCAACCCTACACCTTTCCCTAACCCATACCCTAATCCGAACCCGTACACTAACACTAACCCGTGCCCTAACACGTACCCTGACCCTAACACTTTTCCGTATCCTCTCCAGTACCCTAAAACTTACCGTTCGCTAAACCTAGCCCTTTCCCTAAACATAACGCTAACACCAACCTTACACCATATCCTAACCCATACACTAATCTTACCCCGTACACCAAAATTAAGCAATGCCCTCACATGTACTTGGACACTAACAGGTTTCCGTACCCTTCTGTGTACCATAAACCTTACCTGTTCGCTAACACTAACCCTAGGTCTAAGCCTAACACTATCCACAACCCTACACAGAATCCTAACCCGTATCCTAATCCTAATCCGTACAATAACACTAACGTGTGCCCTAACACCAAGCCTGACCCCAACTCGTTTCCATATGCTTACCTGTACCCTGAATATTACCTATTCGCTAACCCTAACCCTAACCCTAAACCAAACCCTAACCCCAATCCCACACCTTACCCTAATCCGTACTGTAATCCTAACCCGTATCCTAATACTAATCCGTGCCCTGACACATACATGGACCATAACACTTTTCTGTAACCTCACCTGTACCCTAAACCTTACATTTCGCCAAACCTAACGCTAGCCCTAAAGCAAAATCTTACTCCAACCCTACCCCTTACCCTAACACGTACACTAATCTTAACCCGTACACTAACACTGACCCATTGCCGCAAATGTATTTTGACCCTAAAACATTTCCGTACCCTCCCCTGTAACCTAAATCTTACCCGGTTGCTAACCATATCCTAGATCTAAATCTAACCCTAACGCCAAACCTACATATTACCCTAATCCATACCCTAATCCTAAACCGTACACTAACACTAACCAGTGCCGTGAAACGTACCCTGACCGTAACACTTTTCCATACCCTCACCTGCACGCTAAACCTAATCATTAGGTAACCCTAACTGTAGACTTAAACCTAACCCTAACACCAACCCTACACCCTATTCTAACCCTTACCCTATATTTAACCCCTACACTAACACTAACCCATGCCCTCACACGTACATTGACACTAAAATGTCTCCATACACTCACATGTACCATAAGCTTTAACCGTTCACTAAACCTATCCCTAACCCTAACGCCAACCCTAACCATTACCCTAACCCATACCCTAATCCTAACCATACATTAACACTAACACGTTTCCTAACACATAACCTGACCCAAACACTTTTCCGTACACTCAACTGTACCCTAAAACTTACCCGTTCACTAACCCTAAGCCTAGCCCTAAACCTAACACTAACCCCAACCCCACACCTTACCCTAAACTGTACGCTAATCCTGACACGTACACTAACACTAGGAGGTGACCTAACACATACCCTGACTCTAAATGTTTTCCGTACCCTCACCTGTACCCTAAACCTTACTGCTTCACTAACCGTAAACCTAGCCCTAAACATAACGCTAACACCAACCCTACACCATAACCTAACCCGTACACTAAACTTGACCCGTACACCAAAATTATGGAATGCCATCACCTGTACTTTGACAATAACACGTTTCTGTACACTCATATACCATAAAAGTTACCTCTTCTCTAACTCTAACCCTAGCCCTAAATTTAACCTTAACGCCAACCCTACACATTACCCTAACCCGTACCCTAATCCTAACCCATACACTAACACTACACGTGCCCTAACAGGTACCCTGACCGTAACAGTTTTCCGTACATTCACCTGTACCCTAAACCATACCGTTTGCTATCTTTAACCTTAGACCTAAACGTAAACCTAACCCCATCCCTAAACCTTACACTAACTCGTACCCAAATCTAACCAGTACACTAACACTAATCCGTGCCTTAACACTTACCCTGACCCTAACACTTTTCCATACCCACACCTGAACCCTAAACCTTACCATTCACTAACCCTAACCATAGGTTTATACCTAACCCTAAAGCCAACCTCAAACCTACACCTAACCCTAAAATGTAACCTAATCCTTATCCTTAAACTAAAACTAACCTGTGCCCTAACACGATCCCTGACCCTAACTCATTTCCATACACTCCCCTGTACTCTAATGTTACCTATTTGCTAACCCTAACACTAGCCCTAAACCTAAACCTAACCCCAACCGTACACCTTACCCTAACCCATACCCTAATCATAACCCATACATTAACACTAACTCGTGCCCTAACACCTACCCTAACCCAACCCCTAACACTAACCCTAACACTATCCCTAACACTAACCCTAAACTTTACCATTTGTTAACCATAACCCAAGCCCCAAACCTAAACCTAACTACAACCCTACTCCTTACCCTAACACGTACACTAGTCTTAACCCGTACACTAACACTAACTCAATACCGCACACATACTTTGACAATAAGACATTTCCGTATGCTCAGCTGTAACCTAAACCTTACCCATTCACTAAACTTAACCCTACCCCTAACACTAACCATAACGCCATCCCTACCAATTACCCTAACCCGTACCCTAATCCTAACCTGTAAACCCACACTAACCCCTGCCCTAACACGTACCCTGACCCTAACACTTTTCTGTATCGTCAGCTGTACCCTACACCTTATCATTCGCTAACACTAACCCTAGCCCTAAACCTAGACCAAACCCCAACAGTACAACTTACCCTAACGTGTATGCTAATCCTAAGCCATACACTAACACTGACACGTGTCCTAACACATACACTAAACGTAACACTTTTCTGTACCATCACATGTACCCTAAACCTGACATTTCGCTAACCCTAGCCCTAGCCATAAAGCTAACCCTAAACCCAACCAGAAACCTTACCCAAACCGTACCCTAGTCCTAACCAGTATACTAATACTAAGCCATGTCCTGACACGTACCCTGACCCTAACACTTTTCCGTACCCTCACCTGTACCCTAAACCTTACCCATTCGCTAACCCTAACACTAGCTCTAGCCCTAACTCTAAATCTAACCCCAACCCTACACCTTACCCTAACCCGAAACCTAATCCCAACCCATACACTAACATTAACCCATGCCCTAACACGTACCCTGACCCTAACACTTTTCCGTATCCTCTCCTGTACCCTAAATCTTACCGTTCGCTAACCCTAACCCTAGCCCTAAACATAACTCTCACACCAACCTCACAGCATACCCTAACCGGTACACTAAACTTAACCCGTACAAAAAAACTAACCCATGCCCTCACATGTTCTTTGACAGTAACACATTTCCGTACGCTCCTGTGTACCGTAAACCTTACCCGTTCGCTAACTCTAACCCTAGCCCTAACCCTAACCATAACAACAACCCTACCCATTTCCCTAACCTGTACCCTAATCCTTACCCGTACACTAACACTAATCCATGCCCTAATACGTACCCTGACCCTAACACATTTCTATACCCACTCCTGTACCCTAAATCTTACCATTCGCTAACCCTAACCCTATGTCTAAACCTAACACTAACCCCAACCCTACACCTAACCCTAACCCGTACCCTAATCCGAATCCGTACACTAAGAGTAACCTGTGCCCTAACATGAACCCTGACCCTAACTCGTTTCCATAAGCTCACCTGTACCCTAAATGTTACCTATTTGCTAACCCTTACCCCAACCCTACACCTAAACATAACCCCAACCCTACAACTTTCCCTAACCCATACCCTAATCCGAACCCGTGCACTAACACTAACCCGTGCCGTAACACGTACCCTGACCCTAACACTTTTCCGTATCCTGTCCAGTACCCTAAAACTTACCGTTCGCTAAACCTAGCCCTTTCCCTAAACATAACGCTAACACCAACCTTACACCATACCGTAACCCATACACTAATCTTACCCCGTACACCAAAATTAAGCAATGCCCTCACATGTACTTGGACACTAACAGGATTCCGTACCGTCCTGTGTACCATAAACCTTACCTGTTCGCTAACACTAACCCTAGCACTATCCACAACCCTACACAGAATCCTAACCCGTAACCTAATCCTAATCCGTACAATAACACTAACGTGTGCCCTAACACTAAGCCTGACCCTAACTCGTTTCCATATGCTTACCTGTACCCTGAATATTACCTATTCGCTAACCCTAACCCTAACCCTAAACCAAAGCCTAACCCCAATCCTACACCTTACCCTAATCCGTACTGTAATCCTAACCCGTACCCTAATACTAATCCGTGCCCTGACACATACATGGACCATAACACTTTTCTGTAACCTCACCTGTACCCTAAACCTTACATTTAGCCAACCCTAACGCTACCCGTAAAGCAAAATCTTACTCCAACCCTACCCCTTACCCTAACACGTACACTAATCTTAACCCGTACACTAACACTGACCCATTGCCGCAAATGTATTTTGACCCTAAAACATTTCCGTACCCTCCCCTGTAACCTAAACCTTACCGGTCGCTAACAATAACCCTAGATCTAAATCTAACCCTAACGCCAACCCTACATCTTACCCTAACCCATACCCTAATCCTAAACCATACACTAACACTAACCAGTGCCCTGAAACGTACCCTGAACGTAACACTTTTCAATATCCTCACCTGAACGCTAAACCTAATCGTTAGGTAACCCTAACTGTAGACTTAAACCTAACCCTAACAGAAACCCTACACCTTATTCTAACCGGTACCCTATATTTAACCCCTACACTAACACTAACCCATGCCCTCACACATACTTTGACACTAAAACGTCTCCATACACTCACATGTACCATAAGCCTTAACCGTTCACTAAACCTATCCCTAAGCCTAACGCCAACCCTAACCATTACCCTAACCCATACCCTAATCCTAACCATACATTAACACTAACACATTTCCTAACACATAACCCGACACAAACACTTTTCTGTACACTCAACTGTACCCTAAAACTTACCCGTTCACTAACCCTAAGCCTAGCCCTAAACCTAACACTAACCCCAACCCCACACCTTACCCTAAACTGTACGCTAATCCTGACACGTACACTAACACTAAGAGGTGTCCTAACACATACCCTGACTCTAAATGTTTTCCGAACCCTCACCTGTACCCTAAACCTTACTGCTTCACTAACCGTAAACCTAGCCCTAAACATAACGCTAACACCAACCCTAAACCATACCCTAACACGTACACTAATCTTGAACCGTACACCAAAATTATGGAATGCCATCACATGTACTTTGACAATAACACGTTTCCGTACACTCATGTACCATAAAAGTTACCTCTTCGCTAACTCTAACCCTAGCCCTAAACTTAACCCTAACGCCAACCCTACACATTACCCTAACCCGTACCCTAATCCTAACCCATACACTAACACTACACGTGCCCTAACAGGTACCCTGAACGTAACCATTTTCAGTACACTCACCTGTACCCTAAACCATACCGTTTGCTATCCTTAACCTTATACCTAAACGTAAACCTAACCCCATGCCTAAACCTTATCCTTACTTGTACCCAAATCTAACCAGTACACTAACACTAATCCGTGCCTTAACACTTACCCTGAACCTAACACTTTTCCATACCCACACCTGAGGCCTAAACCTTACCATTCACTAACCCTAACCATAGGTCTAAACCTAACCCTAAACCCAACACCAACCCTACACCTAACCCTAACATGTGCCCTAATCCTAATCCTTAAACTAACACTAACCTGTGCCCTAACACGAACCCTGACACTAACACGTTTCCATACGTTCACCTGTACTCTAATGTTACCTATTCGCTAACACTAACACTAACACTAAACCTAAACCTAACCCCAACCCTACACCTTACCCTAACCCATACCCTAATCATAACCCATACACTAACACTAACTCGTGCCCTAACACCTACCCTAAACCTACACCTACACCTACCCCTAACACTAACGCTAAAACTAACCCTAAACTTTACCATTTGTTAACCATAACCCTAGCCCCAAACCTAAACCTAACTACAACCCTACTCCTTACCCTAACACGTACACTAATCTTAACACGTACACTAACACTAACTCAATACCACACACGTACTTTGACAATAAGACATTTCCGTATGCTCAGCTGTAACCTAAACCTTACCCGTTCACTAAACTTAACCCTATCCCTAACACTAACCATAACGCCAACCCTACCAATTACCCTAACCCGTACCCTAATCCTAACCTGTAAACCCACACTAACCCCTGCCCTAACACGTACCCTGACCCTAACACTGTTCCGTAACCTCACCTGTACCCTACACCTTACCGTTAGCTAACACTAACCATAGCCCTAAACCTAGACCAAACCCCAACCGTACACCTTACCCTAACCTGTATGCTAATCCTAAGCCATACACTAACTCTGACACGTGTCCTAACACATACACTAACCGTAACACTTTTCTGTACCATCACCTGTACCCTAAACCTGACATTTCGCTAACCCTAACCTTAGCCATAATGCTAACCCTAAGCCCAACCCTAAACCTTACCCAAACCGTACCCTAATCCTAACCAGTATACTAATACTAAGCCATGTCCTGACACATACCCTGAGCCTAACACTTTTCCGTACCCTCACCTGTACCCTAAACCTTACCCAGTCGCTAACCCTAACCCTAGCTCTAGCCCTAGCCCTAAATCTAACCCCAACCCTATACCTTACCCTAACCCGAACCCTAATCCCAACCCATACACTAACATTAACCCATGCCCTAACACGTACCCTGACCCTTACACTTATCCGTATCCTCTCCTGTACCCTAAATCTTACCGTTCACTAACCCTAACCCTAGCCCTAAATATAACTCTCACACCAACCTCACAGCATACCATAAACCGTACACTAAAATTAACCGGTACAAAAAAACTAACCCATGCTCTCAGATGTATTTTGACGGTAACACGTTTCCGTATGCTCCCGTGTACCGTAAAACTCACCTGTTTGCTAACTCTAACCCTAGCCCTAACCCTAACCATAACAACAACCCTAGCCATTTCCCTAAGCTGTACCCTAATCCTTACCCGTACACTAACACTAATCCATGCCCTAATACGTACCCTGACCCTAACACTTTTCTATACCCACTCCTGTACCCTAAATCTTACCATTCGCTAACCCTAACCCTATGTCTAAACCTAACCCTAACCCCAACCCTACACCTAACCCTAACCCGTACCCTAATCCGAATCTGTACACTAAGAGTAACCTGTGCCCTAACATGAACCCTGACCCTAACTCGTTTCCATAAGGTCACCTGTACCCTAAATGTTACCTATTTGCTAACCCTAACCCCAACCCTACACCTAAACATAACCCCAACCCTACACCTTTCCCTAACCCATACCCTAATCCGAACCCGTACACTAACACTAACCCGTGCCCTAACACGTACCCTGACCCTAACACTTTTCCGTATCCTCTCCAGTACCCTAAAGCTTACCGTTCGCTAAACCTAGCCCTTTCCCTAAACATAACGCTAACACCAACCTTACACCATACCGTAACCCATACACTAATCTTATCCCGTACACCAAAATTAAGCAATGCCCTCACATGTACTTGGACACTAACAGGATTCCGTACCCTCCTGTGTACCATAAACCTTACCTGTTCGCTAACACTAACCCTAGCACTATCCACAACCCTACACAGAATCCTAACCCGTAACCTAATCCTAATCCGTACAATAACACTAACGTGTGCCCTAACACCAAGCCTGACCCTAACTCGTTTCCATATGCTTACCTGTACCCTGAATATTACCTATTCGCTAACCCTAACCCTAACCCTAAACCAAAGCCTAACCCCAATCCTACACCTTACCCTAATCCGTACTGTAATCCTAACCCGTACCCTAATACTAATCCGTGCCCTGACACATACATGGACCATAACACTTTTCTGTAACCTCACCTGTACCCTAAACCTTACATTTAGCCAACCCTAACGCTAGCCCTAAAGCAAAATCTTACTCCAACCCTACCCCTTACCCTAACACGTACACTAATCTTAACCCGTACACTAACACTGACCCATTGCCGCAAATGTATTTTGACCCTAAAACATTTCCGTAACCTCCCCTGTAACCTAAACCTTACGGGTCACTAAACATAACCCTAGATCTAAATCTAACCCTAACGCCAACCCTACATCTTACCCTAACCCATACCCTAATCCTAAACCATACACTAACACTAACCAGTGCCCTGAAACGTACCCTGACCGTAACACTTTTCAATACCCTCACCTGCACGCTAAACCTAATCATTAGGTAACCCTAACTGTAGACTTAAACCTAACCCTAACAGCAACCCTACACCTTATTCTAACCGGTACCCTATATTTAACCCCTACACTAACACTAACCCATGCCCTCACACGTACTTTGACACTAAAACATCTCCATACACTCACATGTACCATAAGCCTTAACCGTTCACTAAACCTATCCCTAAGCCTAACGCCAACCCTAACCATTAACCTAACCCATACCCTAATCCGAACCATACATTAACACTAAAACGTTTCCTAACACATAACCTGACCCAAACACTTTTCCGTACACTCAATTGTACCCTAAAACTTACCAGTTCACTAACCCTAAGCCTAGCCCAAAAGCTAACCCTAACCCCAACCCCACACCTTACCCTAAACTGTACACTAATCCTAACACGTACAGTAACACTAACAGGTGTCCTAACACATACCGTGACTCTAAAAGTTTTCCGTACCCTCACCTGTACCCTAAACCTTACTGGTTCACTAACCGTAACCCTGGCCCTAAACATAACGCTAACACCAACCTTACACCATACCTTAACCCGTACACTAAACTTAACCCGTACACCAAAATTATGCAATGCCATCACACGTACTTTGACACTACCACGTTTCCGTACACTCATGTACCATAAAACTTACCTGTTCGCTAACTCTAACCCTAGCCCTAAACTTAACCCTAACGCCAACCCTACACATTACCCTAACCAGTACCCTAATCCTAACCCATACACTAACTCTACACGTGCCCTAACAGGTACCATGACAGTAACAGTTTTCCGTACACTCACCTGTACCCTAAACCATACCGTTTGCTATCCTTAACCCTAGACCTAAACGTAAACCTAACCCCATCCCTAAACGTTACCCTAACGCGTACCCAATCCTAACCAGTACACTAACACTAATCCGTGACTTAACACTTACCCTGACCCTAACACTTTTCCATACCCACACCTGAACCCTAAACCTTACCATTCACTAACCCTAACCATAGGTTTATACCTAACCCTAAAGCCAACCCCAAACCTACACCTAAGCCTAAAATGTAACCTAATCCTAATCCTTAAACTAAAACTAACCTGTGCCCTAACACGATCCCTGACCCTAACTCATTTCCATACACTCCCCTGTACTCTAATGTTACCTATTCGCTAACCCTAACACTAGCCCTAAACCTAAACCTAACCTCAACCGTACACCTTACCCTAACCCATACCCTAATCATAACCCATACATTAACACTAACTCGTGCCCTAACACCTACCCTAACCCTACCCCTAACACTAACCCTAACACTAACCCTAAACTTTACCATTTGTTAACCATAACCCAAGCCCCAAACCTAAACCGAACTACAACCCTACTCCTTACCCTAACACGTACACTAATCTTAACACGTACACTAACACTAACTCAATACCACACACGTACTTTGACAATAAGACATTTCCATATGCTCAGCTGTAACCTAAACCTTACCCGTTCACTAAACTTAACCCTACCCCTAACACTAACCATAACGCCAACCCTACCAATTACCCTAACCCGTACCCTAATCCTAACCTGTAAACCCACACTAACCCCTGCCCTAACACGTACCCTGACCCTAACACTTTTCCGAATCCAAAGCTGTACCCTACACCTTATCATTCGCTAACCCTAACCCTAGCCCTAAACCTAGACCAAACCCCAACCGTACACCTTACCCTAACCTGTATGCTAACGCTAAGCCATACACTAACACTGACACGTGTCCTAACACATACACTAACTGTAACACTTTTCTGTACCATCACATGTACTCTAAACCTGACATTTCGCTAACCCTAGCCCTAGCCATAAAGCTAACCCTAACCCCAACCAGAAACCTTACCCAAACCGTACCCTAGTCCTAACCAGTATACTAATACTAAGCCATGTCCTGACACGTAACCTGACCCTAACACTTTTCCGTACCCTCACCTGTACCCTAAACCTTACCCATTCGCTAACCCTAACACTAGCTCTAGCCCTAGCTCTAAATCTAACCGCAACCCTAACCCTTACCCTAACACGAAACCTAATCCCAACCCATACACTAACATTAACCCATGCCCTAACACGTACCCTGACCATAACACTTTTCCGTATCCTCTCCTGTACCCTAAATCTTACCGTTCGCTAACCCTAACCCTAGCCCTAAACATAACTCTCACACCAACCTCACAGCATACCCTAACCGGTACACTAAACTTAACCCGTAGAAAAAATCTAACCCATGCCCTCACATGTTCTTTGACAGTAACACATTTCCGTACGCTCCTGTGTACCGTAAACCTTACCCGTTCGCTAACTATAACCCTAGACCTAACCCTAAATATAACACCAACCCTACCCATTTCCCTAACCTGTACCCTAATCCTAACCCGTACACTAACACTAATCCATGCCCTAACATGTACCCTGACCCTAACACTTTTCCATACCCACTCCTGTACCCTAAATCTTACCATTCGCTAACCCTAACCCTATGTCTAAACCTAACCCTAACCCCAACCCTACACCTAACCCTAACACGTACCCTAATCCGAATCCGTACACTAACACTAACCTGTGCCCTACCATGAACCCTGACCCTAACTCGTTTCCATAACCTCACCTGTACCCTAAATGTTACCTATTTGCTAACCCTAACCCCAACCCTACACCTAAACATAACCCCAACCCTACACCTTTCCCTAACCCATACCCTAATCCTAACCCTTACACTAACACTAACCCGTGCCCTAATACGTACCCTGACCCTAACACTTTTCCGTATACTCTCCAGTACCCTAAATCTTACCGTTCGCTAAAACTAGCCCTTTCCCTAAACATAACGCTAACACCAACCTTACACCATACCCTAACCCATACACTAATCTTACCCCGTACACCAAAATTAAGCAATGCCCTCACCTGTACTTTGACACTAACACGTTTCCGTACACTCCTGTGTACCGTAAACCTTACCTGTTCGCTAACACTAACCCTAGGTCTAAGCCTAACACTATCCACAACCCTACACAAAATCCTAACTTGTACCCTAATCCTAATCCGTACAATAACACTAACGTGTGCCCTAACACCAAGCCTGACCCTAACTCGTTTCCATATGCTTACCTGTACCCTGAATATTACCTATTCGCTAACCCTAACCCTAATCCTAAACCTAACCCTAACCCCAATCCTACACCTTACCCTAAACCTTACTGTAATCCTAACCCGTACCCTAATACTAATCCGTGCCCTGACACATACATGGACCATAACACTTTTCTGTAACCTCACCTGTACCCTAAACCTTACATTTCGCCAACACTAACCCTAGCCTTAAAGCTAAATCTAACTCCAACCCTACACCTTACCCTACCACGTACACTAATCTTAACCCGTACACTAACACTGACCCATTGCCGCAAATGTATTTTGACCCTAAAACATTTCCGTACCCTCCCCTGTAACCTAAACCTTACCCGGTCGCTAACCCTAACCCTAGCTCTAAATCTAACCCTAACGCCAACCCTACATCTTACCCTAACCCATACCCTAATCCTAAACTCTACACTAACAGTAACCAGTGACCTGAAAAGTACCCTGACCGTAACACTTTTCCATACCCTCACCTGCACGCTAAACCTAATCATTAGGTAACCCTAACTGTAGACTTAAACCTAACCCTAACACCAACCCTACACCCTATTCTAACCCTTACCCTATATTTAACCCCTACACTAACACTAACCCATGCCCTCACACGTACTTTGACACTAAAATGTCTCCATACACTCACATGTACCATAAGCTTTAACCGTTCACTAAACCTATCCCTAACCCTAACGCCAACCCTAACCATTACCCTAACCCATACCCTAATCATAACCCATACACTAACACTAACTCGTGCCCTAACACCTACCCTAAACCTACACCTACACCTACCCCTAACACTAACGCTAACACTAACCCTAAACTTTACCATTTGTTAACCATAACCCTAGCCCCAAACCTAAACTTAACTACAACCCTACTCCTTACCCTAACACATACACTAATCTTAACACGTACACTAACACTAACTCAATACCACACACGTACTTTGACAATAAGACATTTCCGTATGCTCAGCTGTAACCTCAACCTTACCCGTTCACTAAACTTAACCCTATCCCTAACACTAACCATAACGCCAACCCTACCAATTACCCTAACCCGTACCCTAATCCTAACCTGTAAACCCACACTAACCCCTGCCCTAATACGTACCCTGACCCTAACACTTTTCCGTAACCTCACCTGTACCCTACACCTTACCGTTAGCTAACACTAACCCTAGCCCTAACCCTAGACCAAACCCCAACCGTACACCTTACCCTAACCCGTATGCTAATCCTAAGCCATACACTAAAACTGACACGTGTCCTAACACATACACTAACCGTAACACTTTTCTGTACCATCACCTGTACCATAAACCTGACATTTCGCTAACCCTAACCCTAGCCATAAAGGTAACCCTAACACCAACCCTAAACCTTACCCAAACCGTACCCTAATCCTAACCAGTATACTAATACTAAGACATGTCCTGACACATACCCTGAGCCTAACACTTTTCCGTACCCTCACCTGTACCCTAAACCTTACCCATTCGCTAACCCTAACCCTAGCTCTAGCCCTAGCCCTAAATCTAACCCCAACCCTACACCTTACCCTAACCCGAACCCTAATCCCAACCCATACACTAACATTAACCCATGCCCTAACACGTACCATGACACTTACACTTATCCTTATCCTCTCCTGTACCCTAAATCTTACCGTTTGCTAACCCTAACCCTAGCCCTAAACATAACTCTCACACCAACCTCACAGCATACCATAACCCGTACTCTAAACTTAACCCGTACAAAAAAACTAACCTATGCCCTCAGATGTATTTTGACGGTAACACGTTCCGTATGCTCCCGTATACCGTAAAACTCACCCGTTTGCTAACTCTAACCCTAACCCTAATCCTAACCATAACAATAACCCTACCCATTTCCCTAACCTGTACCCTTATCCTTACCCGTACACTAACACTAATCCATGCCCTAACACGTACCCTGACCCTAACACTTTTCTATACCCACTCCTGTACCCTAAATCTTACCATTCGCTAACCCTAACCCTATGTCTAAACCTAACCCTAACCCCAACCCTACACCTAACCCTAACCCGTACCCTAATCCGAATCTGTACACTAAGAGTAACCTGTGCCCTAACATGAACCCTGACCCTAACTCGTTTCCATAAGGTCACCTGTACCCTAAATGTTACCTATTTGCTAACCCTAACCCCAACCCTACACCTAAACATAACCCCAACCCTACACCTTTCCCTAACCCATACCCTAATCCGAACCCGTACACTAACACTAACCCATGCCCTAACACGTACCCTGACCCTAACACTTTTCCGTATCCTCTCCAGTACCCTAAAGCTTACCGTTCGCTAAACCTAGCCCTTTCCCTAAACATAACGCTAACACCAACCTTACACCATACCGTAACCCATACACTAATCTTATCCCGTACACCAAAATTAAGCAATGCCCTCACATGTACTTGGACACTAACAGGATTCCGTACCCTCCTGTGTAACATAAACCTTACCTGTTCGCTAACACTAACCCTAGCACTATCCACAACCCTACACAGAATCCTAACCCGTAACCTAATCCTAATCCGTACAATAACACTAACGTGTGCCCTAACACCAAGCCTGACCCTAACTCGTTTCCATATGCTTACCTGTACCCTGAATATTACCTATTCGCTAACCCTAACCCTAACCCTAAACCAAAGCCTAACCCCAATCCTACACCTTACCCTAATCCGTACTGTAATCCTAACCCGTACCCTAATACTAATCCGTGCCCTGACACATACATGGACCATAACACTTTTCTGTAACCTCACCTGTACCCTAAACCTTACATTTCGCCAACCCTAACGCTAGCCCTAAAGCAAAATCTTACTCCAACCCTACCCCTTACCCTAACACGTATACTAATCTTAACCCGTACACTAACACTGACCCATTGCCGCAAATGTATTTTGACCCTAAAACATTTCCGTACCCTCCCCTGTAACCTAAACCTTACGGGTCGCTAAACATAACCCTAGATCTAAATCTAACCCTAACGCCAACCCTACATCTTACCCTAACCCATACCCTAATCCTAAACCATACACTAACACTAACCAGTGCCCTGAAACGTACCCTGACCGTAACACTTTTCAATACCCTCACCTGCACGCTAAACCTAATCATTAGGTAACCCTAACTGTAGACTTAAACCTAACCCTAACAGCAACCCTACACCTTATTCTAACCGGTACCCTATATTTAACCCCTACACTAACACTAACCCATGCCCTCACACGTACTTTGACACTAAAACGTCTCCATACACTCACATGTACCATAAGCCTTAACCGTTCACTAAACCTATCCCTAAGCCTAACGCCAACCCTAACCATTAACCTAACCCATACCCTAATCCGAACCATATATTAACACTAAAACGTTTCCTAACACATAACCTGACCCAAACACTTTTCCGTACACTCAATTGTACCCTAAAACTTACCAGTTCACTAACCCTAAGCCTAGCCCAAAAGCTAACCCTAACCCCAACCCCACACCTTACCCTAAACTGTACACTTATCCTAACACGTACAGTAACACTAACAGGTGTCCTAACACAAACCGTGACTCTAAAAGTTTTCCGTACCCTCACCTGTACCCTAAACCTTACTGGTTCACTAACCGTAACCCTGGCCCTAAACATAACGCTAACACCAACCTTACACCATACCTTAACCCGTACACTAAACTTAACCCGTACACCAAAATTATGCAATGCCATCACACGTACTTTGACACTACCACGTTTCCGTACACTCATGTACCATAAAACTTACCTGTTCGCTAACTCTAACCCTAGCCCTAAACTTAACCCTAACGCCAACCCTACACATTACCCTAACCAGTACCCTAATCCTAACCCATACACTAACTCTACACGTGCCCTAACAGGTACCATGACAGTAACAGTTTTCCGTACACTCACCTGTACCCTAAACCATACCGTTTGCTATCCTTAACCCTAGACCTAAACGTAAACCTAACCCCATCCCTAAACGTTACCCTAACGCGTACCCAATCCTAACCAGTACACTAACACTAATCCGTGACTTAACACTTACCCTGACCCTAACACTTTTCCATACCCACACCTGAACCCTAAACCTTACCATTCACTAACCCTAACCATAGGTTTATACCTAACCCTAAAGCCAACCCCAAACCTACACCTAAGCCTAAAATGTAACCTAATCCTAATCCTTAAACTAAAACTAACCTGTGCCCTAACACGATCCCTGACCCTAACTCATTTCCATACACTCCCCTGTACTCTAATGTTACCTATTCGCTAACCCTAACACTAGCCCTAAACCTAAACCTAACCTCAACCGTACACCTTACCCTAACCCATACCCTAATCATAACCCATACATTAACACTAACTCGTGCCCTAACACCTACCCTAACCCTACCCCTAACACTAACCCTAACACTAACCCTAAACTTTACCATTTGTTAACCATAACCCAAGCCCCAAACCTAAACCGAACTACAACCCTACTCCTTACCCTAACACGTACACTAATCTTAACACGTACACTAACACTAACTCAATACCACACACGTACTTTGACAATAAGACATTTCCATATGCTCAGCTGTAACCTAAACCTTACCCGTTCACTAAACTTAACCCTACCCCTAACACTAACCATAACGCCAACCCTACCAATTACCCTAACCCGTACCCTAATCCTAACCTGTAAACCCACACTAACCCCTGCCCTAACACGTACCCTGACCCTAACACTTTTCCGAATCCAAAGCTGTACCCTACACCTTATCATTCGCTAACCCTAACCCTAGCCCTAAACCTAGACCAAACCCCAACCGTACACCTTACCCTAACCTGTATGCTAACGCTAAGCCATACACTAACACTGACACGTGTCCTAACACATACACTAACTGTAACACTTTTCTGTACCATCACATGTACTCTAAACCTGACATTTCGCTAACCCTAGCCCTAGCCATAAAGCTAACCCTAACCCCAACCAGAAACCTTACCCAAACCGTACCCTAGTCCTAACCAGTATACTAATACTAAGCCATGTCCTGACACGTAACCTGACCCTAACACTTTTCCGTACCCTCACCTGTACCCTAAACCTTACCCATTCGCTAACCCTAACACTAGCTCTAGCCCTAGCTCTAAATCTAACCGCAACCCTAACCCTTACCCTAACACGAACCCTAATCCCAACCCATACACTAACATTAACCCATGCCCTAACACGTACCCTGACCATAACACTTTTCCGTATCCTCTCCTATACCCTAAATCTTACCGTTCGCTAACCCTAACCCTAGCCCTAAACATAACTCTCACACCAACCTCACAGCATACCCTAACCGGTACACTAAACTTAACCCGTAGAAAAAATCTAACCCATGCCCTCACATGTTCTTTGACAGTAACACATTTCCGTACGCTCCTGTGTATCGTAAACCTTACCCGTTCGCTAACTATAACCCTAGACCTAACCCTAAATATAACACCAACCCTACCCATTTCCCTAACCTGTACCCTAATCCTAACCCGTACACTAACACTAATCCATGCCCTAACACGTACCCTGACCCTAACACTTTTCCATACCCACTCCTGTACCCTAAATCTTACCATTCGCTAACCCTAACCCTATGTCTAAACCTAACCCTAACCCCAACCCTACACCTAACCCTAACACGTACCCTAATCCGAATCCGTACACTAACACTAACCTGTGCCCTACCATGAACCCTGACCCTAACTCGTTTCCATAACCTCACCTGTACCCTAAATGTTACCTATTTGCTAACCCTAACCCCAACCCTACACCTAAACATAACCCCAACCCTACACCTTTCCCTAACCCATACCCTAATCCTAACCCTTACACTAACACTAACCCGTGCCCTAATACGTACCCTGACCCTAACACTTTTCCGTATACTCTCCAGTACCCTAAATCTTACCGTTCGCTAAAACTAGCCCTTTCCCTAAACATAACGCTAACACCAACCTTACACCATACCCTAACCCATACACTAATCTTACCCCGTACAACAAAATTAAGCAATGCCCTCACCTGTACTTTGACACTAACACGTTTCCGTACACTCCTGTGTACCGTAAACCTTACCTGTTCACTAACACTAACCCTAGGTCTAAGCCTAACACTATCCACAACCCTACACAAAATCCTAACTTGTACCCTAATCCTAATCCGTACAATAACACTAACGTGTGCCCTAACACCAAGCCTGACCCTAACTCGTTTCCATATGCTTACCTGTACCCTGAATATTACCTATTCGCTAACCCTAACCCTAATCCTAAACCTAACCCTAACCCCAATCCTACACCTTACCCTAAACCTTACTGTAATCCTAACCCGTACCCTAATACTAATCCGTGCCCTGACACATACATGGACCATAACACTTTTCTGTAACCTCACCTGTACCCTAAACCTTACATTTCGCCAACACTAACCCTAGCCTTAAAGCTAAATCTAACTCCAACCCTACACCTTACCCTACTACGTACACTAATCTTAACCCGTACACTAACACTGACCCATTGCCGCAAATGTATTTTGACCCTAAAACATTTCCGTACCCTCCCCTGTAACCTAAACCTTACCCGGTCGCTAACCCTAACCCTAGCTCTAAATCTAACCCTAACGCCAACCCTACATCTTACCCTAACCCATACCCTAATCCTAAACTCTACACTAACAGTAACCAGTGACATGAAAAGTACCCTGACCGTAACACTTTTCCATACCCTCACCTGCACGCTAAACCTAATCATTAGGTAACCCTAACTGTAGACTTAAACCTAACCCTAACACCAACCCTACACCCTATTCTAACCCTTACCCTATATTTAACCCCTACACTAACACTAACCCATGCCCTCACACGTACTTTGACACTAAAATGTCTCCATACACTCACATGTACCATAAGCTTTAACCGTTCACTAAACCTATCCCTAACCCTAACGGAAACCCTAACCATTACCCTAACCCATACCCTAATCATAACCCATACACTAACACTAACTCGTGCCCTAACACCTACCCTAAACCTACACCTACACCTACCCCTAACACTAACGCTAACACTAACCCTAAACTTTACCATTTGTTAACCATAACCCTAGCCCCAAACCTAAACTTAACTACAACCCTACTCCTTACCCTAACACATACACTAATCTTAACACGTACACTAACACTAACTCAATACCACACACGTACTTTGACAATAAGACATTTCCGTATGCTCAGCTGTAACCTCAACCTTACCCGTTCACTAAACTTAACCCTATCCCTAACACTAACCATAACGCCAACCCTACCAATTACCCTAACCCGTACCCTAATCCTAACCTGTAAACCCACACTAACCCCTGCCCTAATACGTACCCTGACCCTAACACTTTTCCGTAACCTCACCTGTACCCTACACCTTACCGTTAGCTAACACTAACCCTAGCCCTAACCCTAGACCAAACCCCAACCGTACACCTTACCCTAACCCGTATGCTAATCCTAAGCCATACACTAAAACTGACACGTGTCCTAACACATACACTAACCGTAACACTTTTCTGTACCATCACCTGTACCATAAACCTGACATTTCGCTAACCCTAACCCTAGCCATAAAGGTAACCCTAACACCAACCCTAAACCTTACCCAAACCGTACCCTAATCCTAACCAGTATACTAATACTAAGACATGTCCTGACACATACCCTGAGCCTAACACTTTTCCGTACCCTCACCTGTACCCTAAACCTTACCCATTCGCTAACCCTAACCCTAGCTCTAGCCCTAGCCCTAAATCTAACCCCAACCCTACACCTTACCCTAACCCGAACCCTAATCCCAACCCATACACTAACATTAACCCATGCCCTAACACGTACCATGACACTTACACTTATCCTTATCCTCTCCTGTACCCTAAATCTTACCGTTTGCTAACCCTAAACCTAGCCCTAAACATAACTCTCACACCAACCTCACAGCATACCATAACCCGTACTCTAAACTTAACCCGTACAAAAAAACTAACCCATGCCCTCAGATGTATTTTGACGGTAACACGTTCCGTATGCTCCCGTATACCGTAAAACTCACCCGTTTGCTAACTCTAACCCTAACCCTAACCCTAACCATAACAATAACCCTACCCATTTCCCTAACCTGTACCCTTATCCTTACCCGTACACTAACACTAATCCATGCCCTAACACGTACCCTGACCCTAACACTTTTCTATACCCACTCCTGTACCCTAAATCTTACCATTCGCTAACCCTAACCCTATGTCTAAACCTAACCCTAACCCCAAACCTACACCTAACCCTAACACGTACCCTTATCCGAATCCGTACACTAACAGTAACCTGTGCCCTAACATGAACCCTGACCCTAACTCGTTTCCATAAGCTCACCTGTACCCTAAATGTTACCTATTTGCTAACCCTTACCCCAACCCTACACCTAAACATAACCCCAACCCTACAACTTTCCCTAACCCATACCCTAATCCGAACCCGTACACTAACACTAACCCGTGCCCTAACACGTACCCTGACCCTAACACTTTTCCGTATCCTCTCCAGTACCCTGAAACTTACCGTTCGCTAAACCTAGCCCTTTCCCTAAACATAACGCTAACACCAACCTTACACCATACCCTAACCCATACACTAATCTTACCCCGTACACCAAAATTAAGCAATGCCCTCACATGTACTTGGACACTAACAGGTTTCCGTACCCTCCTGTGTACCATAAACCTTACCTGTTCGCTAACACTAACCCTAGGTCTAAGCCTAACACTATCCACAACCCTACACAGAATCCTAACCCGTATCCTAATCCTAATCCATACAATAACACTAACGTGTGCCCTAACACCAAGCCTGACCCTAACTCGTTTCCATATGCTTACCTGTACCCTGAATATTACCTATTCGCAAACCCTAACCCTAACCCTAAACCAAACCCTAACTCCAATCCCACACATTACCCTAATCCGTACTGTAATCCTAACCCGTACCCTAATACTAATCCGTGCCCTGACACATACATGGACGATAACACTTTTCTGTAACCTCACCTGTACCCAAAACCTTACATTTCGCCCACCCTAACGCTAGCCCTAAAGCAAAATCTTACTCCAACCCTACCCCTTACCCTAACACGTACACTAATCTTAACCCGTACACTAACACTGACCCATTGCCGCAAATGTATTTTGACCCTAAAACATTTCCGTACCCTCCCCTGTAACCTAAACCTTACCCTGTCGCTAACCATAACCCTAGATCTAAATCTAACCCTAACGCCCACCCTACATCTTACCCTAACCCATTCCCTAATCCTAAACTGTACACTAACAGTAACCAGTGACCTGAAAAGTACCCTGACCGTAACACTTTTCCATACCCTCACCTGCACGCTAAACATAATCATTAGGTAACCCTAACTGTAGACTTAAACCTAACCCTAACACCAACCCTACACCCTATTCTAACCCTTACCCTATATTTAACCCCTACACTAACACTAACCCATGCCCTCACATGTACTTTGACACTAAAATGTCTCCATACACTCACATGTACCATAAGCTTTAACCGTTCACTAAACCTATCCCTAACCCTAACGCCAACCCTAACCATTACCCTAACCCATACCCTAATCCTAACCATACATTAACACTAACACATTTCCTAACACATAACCTGACCCAAACACTTTTTCCGTACACTCAACTGTACCCTAAAACTTACCCGTTCACTAACCCTAAGCCTAGCCCTAAACCTAACACTAACCCCAACCCCACACCTTACCCTAAACTGTACGCTAAACCTGACACGTACACTAACACTAACAGGTGTCCTAACACATACCCTGACTCTAAATGTTTTCCGTACCCTCACCTGTACCCTAAACCTTACTGGTTCACTAACCGTAACCCTAGCCCTAAATATAACGCTAACACTAACCTTACACCATACCTTAACCCGTACACTAAACTTAATCCGTACACCAAATTTATGCAATGCCATCACACGTACTTTGACACTACCACGTTTCCGTACACTCATGTACCATAAAACTTACCTGTTCGCTAACTCGAACCCTAGCCCTAAACTTAACCCTAACGCCAACCCTACACATTACCCTAACCAGTACCCTAATCCTAACCCATACACTAACTCTACACGTGCCCTAACAGGTACCATGACAGTAACAGTTTTCCGTACACTCATCTGTACCCTAAACCATACCGTTTGCTATCCTTAACCCTAGACCTAAACGTAAACCTAACCCTATTCCTAAACGTTACCCTAACGCATACCCAATCCTAACCAGTACACTAACACTAATCCGTGACTTAACACTTACCCTGACCCTAACACTTTTCCATACCCACACCTGAACCCTAAACCTTACCATTCACTAACCCTAACCATAGGTTTATACCTAACCCTAAAGCCAACCTGAAACCTACACCTAAGCCTAAAATGTAACCTAATCCTAATCCTTAAACTAAAACTAACCTGTGCCCTAACACGATCCCTGACCCTAACTCATTTCCATACACTCCCCTGTACTCTAATGTTACCTATTTGCTAACCCTAACACTAGCCCTAAACCTAAACCTAACCCCAACCGTACACCTTACCCTAACCCATACCCTAATCATAACCCATACATTAACACTAACTCGTGCCCTAACACCTACCCTAACCCTACCCCTAACACTAACCCTAACACTAACCCTAACACTAACCCTAAACTTTACCATTTGTTAACCATAACCCAAGCCCCAAACCTAAACCTAACTACAACCCTACTCCTTACCCTAACACGTACACTAGTCTTAACCCGTACACTAACACTAACTCAATACCGCACACATACATTGACAATAAGACATTTCCGTATGCTCAGCTGTAACCTAAACCTTACCCGTTCACTAAACTTAACCCTACCCCTAACACTAACCATAACGCCAACCCTACCAATTACCCTAACCCGTACCCTAATCCTAACCTGTAAACCCACACTAACCCCTGCCCTAACACGTACCCTGACCCTAACACTTTTCCGAATCCTCAGCTGTACCCTACACCTTATCATTCGCTAACCCTAACCCTAGCCCCAAACCTAGACCAAACCCCAACAGTACACCTTACCCTAACCTGTATGCTAATCCTAAGCCATACACTAACACTGACACGTGTCCTAACTCATACACTAACCGTAACACTTTTCTGTACCATCACATGTACCCTAAACGTGACATTTCGCTAACCCTAGCCCTAGCCATAAAGCTAACCCTAACCCCAACCAGAAACCTTACCCAAACCGTACCCTAGTCCTAACCAGTATACTAATACTAAGCCATGTCCTGACACGTACCCTGACCCTAACACTTTTCCGTACCCTCACCTGTACCCTAAACCTTACCCATTCGCTAACCCTAACACTAGCTCTAGCCCTAGCTCTAAATCTAACCCCAACCCTACACCTTACCCTAACCCGAACCCTAATCCCAACCCATACACTAACATTAACCCATGCCCTAACACGTACCCTGACCATAACACTTTTCCGTATCCTCTCCTGTACCCTAAATCTTACCGTTCGCTAACCCTAACCCTAGCCCTAAACATAACTCTCACACCAACCTCACAGCATACCCTAACCGGTACACTAAACTTAACCCGTACAAAAAAACTAACCCATGCCCTCACATGTTCTTTGACAGTAACACATTTCCGTACGCTCCTGTGTACCGTAAACCTTACACATTCGCTAACTCTAACCCTAGCCCTAACCCTAACCATAACAACAACCCTACCCATTTCCCTAACCTGTACCCTAATCCTTACCTGTACACTAAAACTAATCCATGCCCTAACACGTACCCTGACCCTAACACTTTTCCATACCCACTCCTGTACCCTAAATCTTACCATTCGCTAACCCTAACCCTATGTCTAAACCTAACCCTAACCCCAACCCTACACCTAACCCTAACACGTACCCTAATCCGAATCCGTACACTAACAGTAACCTGTGCCCTACCATGAACCCTGACCCTAACTCGTTTCCATAAGCTCACCTGTACCCTAAATGTTACCTATTTGCTAACCCTAACCCGAACACTACACCTAAGCATAACCCCAACCCTACATCTTTCCCTAACCCATACCGTAATCCTAACCCTTACACTAACACTAACCCGTGCCCTAATATGTACCCTGACCCTAACACTTTTCCGTATCCTCTTCAGTACCCTAAATCTTACCGTTCGCTAAAACTAGCCGTTTCCCTAAACATAACGCTAACACCAACCTTACACCATACCCTAACCCATACACTAATCTTACCCAGTACACCAAAATTAAGCAATGCCCTCACCTGTACTTTGACACTAACACGTTTCCGTACCCTCCTGTGTACCGTAAACCTTACCTGTTCGCTAACACTAACCCTAGGTCTAAACCTAACACTATCCACAACCCTACACAAAATCCTAACCTGTACCCTAATCCTAATCCCTACAATAACACTAACGTGTGCCCTAACACCAAGCCTGACCGTAACTCGTTTCCATAAGCTTACCTGTACCCAGAATATTACCTATTTGCTAACCCTAACCCTAACCCTAAACCTAACCCTAACCCCAATCCTACACCTTACCTTAATCCGTACTGTAATCCTAACCCGTACCCTAATACTAATCCGTGCCCTGACACATACATGGACCATAACACTTTTCTGTAACCTCACCTGTTCCCAAACCTTACATTTCGCCAACACTAACCCTAGCCCTAAAGCTAAATCTAACTCCAACCCTACACCTTACCCTACCACGTACACTAATCTTAACCCGTACACTAACACTGACCCATTGCCGCAAATGTATTTTGACCCTAAAACATTTCCGTACCCTCCCCTGTAACCTAAACCTTACCCAGTCGCTAACCCTAACCCTAGCTCTAAATCTAACCCTAACGCCAACCCTACATCTTACCCTAACCCATACCCTAATCCTAAACTGTACACTAACAGTAACCAGTGACCTGAAAAGAACCCTGACCGTAACACTTTTCCATACCCTCACCTGCACGCTAAACCTTATCATTAGGTAACCCTAACTGTAGACTTAAACCTAACCCTAACACCAACCCTACACCCTATTCTAACCCTTACCCTATATTTAACCCCTACACTAACACTAACCCATGCCCTCACACGTACTTTGACACTAAAATGTCTCCATACACTCACATGTACCATAAGCTTTAACCGTTCACTAAACCTATCCCTAACCATAACGCCAACCCTAACCATTACCCTAACCCATACCCCAATCCTAACCATACATTAACACTAACACGTTTCCTAACACATAACCTGACCCAAACACTTTTCCGTACACTCAACTGTACCCTAAAACTTACCCGTTCACTAACCCTAAGCCTAGCCCTAAACCTAACACTAACCCCAACACCACACCTTACCCTAAACTGTACGCTAAACCTGACACGTACACTAACACTAACAGGTGTCCTAACACATACCCTGACTCTAAATGTTTTCCGTACCCTCACCTGTACCCTAAACCTTACTGGTTCACTAACCGTAACCCTAGCCCTAAATATAACGCTAACACTAACCTTACACCATACCTTAACCCGTACACTAAACTTAATCCGTACACCAAATTTATGCAATGCCATCACACGTACTTTGACACTACCACGTTTCCGTACACTCATGTACCATAAAACTTACCTGTTCGCTAACTCGAACCCTAGCCCTAAACTTAACCCTAACGCCAACCCTACACATTACCCTAACCAGTACCCTAATCCTAACCCATACACTAACTCTACACGTGCCCTAACAGGTACCATGACAGTAACAGTTTTCCGTACACTCACCTGTACCCTAAACCATACCGTTTGCTATCCTTAACCCTAGACCTAAACGTAAACCTAACCCTATTCCTAAACGTTACCCTAACGCATACCCAATCCTAACCAGTACACTAACACTAATCCGTGACTTAACACTTACCCTGACCCTAACACTTTTCCATACCCACACCTGAACCCTAAACCTTACCATTCACTAACCCTAACCATAGGTTTATACCTAACCCTAAAGCCAACCTGAAACCTACACCTAAGCCTAAAATGTAACCTAATCCTAATCCTTAAACTAAAACTAACCTGTGCCCTAACACGATCCCTGACCCTAACTCATTTCCATACACTCCCCTGTACTCTAATGTTACCTATTCGCTAACCCTAACACTAGCCCTAAACCTAAACCTAACCCCAACCGTACACCTTACCCTAACCCATACCCTAATCATAACCCATACATTAACACTAACTCGTGCCCTAACACCTACCCTAACCCTACCCCTAACACTAACCCTAACACTAACCCTAACACTAACCCTAAACTTTACCATTTGTTAACCATAACCCAAGCCCCAAAACCTAAACCTAACTACAACCCTACTCCTTACCCTAACACGTACACTAGTCTTAACCCGTACACTAACACTAACTCAATACCGCACACATACTTTGACAATAAGACATTTCCGTATGCTCAGCTGTAACGTAAACCTTACCCGTTCACTAAACTTAACCCTACCCCTAACACTAACCATAACGCCAACCCTACCAATTACCCTAACCCGTACCCTAATCCTAACCTGTAAACCCACACTAACACCTGCCCTAACACGTACTCTGACCCTAACACTTTTCCGAATCCTCAGCTGTACCCTACACCTTATCATTCGCTAACCCTAACCCTAGCCCTAAACCTAGACCAAACCCCAACAGTACACCTTACCATAACCTGTACCCTAATCCTAACCCATACACTAACACTACACGTGCCCTAACAGGTACCCTGAGCGTAACAGTTTTCCGTACATTCACCTGTAACCTAAACCATACCGTTTGCTATCTTTAACCTTAGACCTAAACGTAAACCTAACCCCATCCCTAAACCTTACACTAACTCGTACCCAAATCTAACCAGTACACTAACACTAATCCGTGCCTTAACACTTACCCTGACCCTAACACTTTTCCATACCCACACCTGAGGCCTAAACCTTACCATTCACTAACCCTAACCCTAGGTCTAAACCTAACCCTAAACCCAACCCCAACACTTCACCTAACCCTAACATGTGCCCTAATCCTAATTCTTAAACTAACACTAACCTGTACCCTAACACGAACCCTGACACTAACACGTTTCCATACGTTCACCTGTACTCTAATGTTACCTATTCGGTAACCCTAACACTAGCCCTAAACCTAAACCTAACCCCAACCCTACACCTTACCCTAACCCATACCCTAATCATAACCCATACACTAACACTAACTCGTGCCCTAACACCTACCCTAAACCTACACCTACACCTACCACTAACACTAACGCTAACACTAACCCTAAACTTTACCATTTGTTAACCATAACCCTAGCCCCAAACCTAAACTTAACTACAACCCTACTCCTTACCCTAACACATACACTAATCTTAACACGTACACTAACACTAACTCAATACCACACACGTACTTTGACAATAAGACATTTCCGTATGCTCAGCTGTAACCTCAACCTTACCCGTTCACTAAACTTAACCCTATCCCTAACACTAACCATAACGCCAACCCTACCAATTACCCTAACCCGTACCCTAATCCTAACCTGTAAACCCACACTAACCCCTGCCCTAACATGTACCCTGACCCTAACACTTTTCCGTAACCTCACCTGTACCCTACACCTTACCATTAGCTAACCCTAACCCTAGCCCTAAACCTAGACCAAACCCCAACCGTACACCTTACCCTAACCCGTATGCTAATCCTAAGCCATACACTAACACTGACACGTGTCCTAACACATACACTAACCGTAACACTTTTCTGTACCATCACCTGTACCCTAAACCTGACATTTTGCTAACCCTAACCCTAGCCATAAAGCTAACCCTAACCCGAACCCTAAACCTTACCCAAACCGTACCCAAATCCTAACCAGTATACTAATACTAAGCCATGTCCTGACACGTACCCTGAGCCTAACACTTTTCCGTACCCTCACCTGTCCCCTAAACCTTACCCATTCGCTAACCCTAACCCTAGCTCTAGCCCTAGCCCTAAATCTAACTACAACCCTACACCTTACCCTAACCCGAACCCTAATCCCAACCCATACACTAACATTAACCCATGCCCTAACACGTACCCTGACCCTTACACTTATCCTTATCCTCTCCTGTACCCTAAATCTTACCATTTGCTAACCCTAACCCTAGCCCTAAACGTAACTCTCACACCAACCTCAGAGCATACCATAACCCGTACACTAAACTTAATCCGTACAAAAAAACTAACCCATGCCCTCAGATGTATTTTGACGGTAACACGTTCCGTATGCTCCCGTGTACCGTAAAACTCACCCGTTTGCTAACTCTAACCCTAACCCTAACCCTAACCATAACAATAACCCTACCCATTTCCCTAACCTGTACCCTTATCCTTACCCGTACACTAACACTAATCCATGCCCTAACACGTACCCTGACCCTAACACTTTTCTATACCCACTCCTGTACCCTAAATCTTACCATTCGCTAACCCTAACCCTATGTCTAAACCTAACCCTAACCCCAAACCTACACCTAACCCTAACACGTACCCTAATCCGAATCAGTACACTAACAGTAACCTGTGCCCTAACATGAACCCTGACCCTAACTCGTTTCCATAAGCTCACCTGTACCCTAAATGTTACCTATTTGCTAACCCTAACCCCAACCCTACACCTAAACATAACCCCAACCCTACAACTTTCCCTAACCCATACCATAATCCGAACCCGTACACTAACACTAACCCGTGCCCTAACACGTACCCTGACCCTAACACTTTTCCGTATCCTCTCCAGTACCCTAAAACTTACCGTTCGCTAAACCTAGCCCTTTCCCTAAACATAACGCTAACACCAACCTTACACCATACCCTAACCCATACACTAATCTTACCCCGTACACCAAAATTAAGCAATGCCCTCACATGTACTTGGACACTAACAGGTTTCCGTACCCTCCTGTGTACCATAAACCTTACCTGTTCGCTAACACTAACCCTAGGTCTAAGCCTAACACTATCCACAACCCTACACAGAATCCTAACCCGTATCCTAATCCTAATCCATACAATAACACTAACGTGTGCCCTAACAACAAGCCTGACCCTAACTCGTTTCCATATGCTTACCTGTACCCTGAATATTACCTATTCGCTAACCCTAACCCTAACCCTAAACCAAACCCTAACCCCAATCCCACACCTTACCCTAATCCGTACTGTAATCCTAACCCGTACCCTAATACTAATCCGTGCCCTGACACATACATGGACCATAACACTTTTCTGTAACCTCACCTGTACCCAAAACCTTACATTTCGCCCACCCTAACGCTAGCCCTAAAGCAAAATCTTACTCCAACCCTACCCCTTACCCTAACACGTACACTAATCTTAACCCGTACACTAACACTGACCCATTGCCGCAAATGTATTTTGACCCTAAAACATTTCCGTACCCTCCCCTGTAACCTAAACCTTACCCTGTCGCTAACCATAACCCTAGATCTAAATCTAACCCTAACGCCAACCCTACATCTTACCCTAACCCATTCCCTAATCCTAAACTGTACACTAACAGTAACCAGTGACTTGAAAAGTACCCTGACCGTAACACTTTTCCATACCCTCACCTGCACGCTAAACCTAATCATTAGGTAACCCTAACTGTAGACTTAAACCTAACCCTAACACCAACCCTACACCCTATTCTAACCCTTACCCTATATTTAACCCCTACACTAACACTAACCCATGCCCTCACACGTACTTTGACACTAAAATGTCTCCATACACTCACATGTACCATAAGCTTTAACCGTTCACTAAACCTATCCCTAACCCTAACGCCAACCCTAACCATTACCCTAACCCATACCCTAATCCTAACCATACATTAACACTAACACATTTCCTAACACATAACCTGACCCAAACACTTTTTCCGTACACTCAACTGTACCCTAAAACTTACCCGTTCACTAACCCTAAGCCTAGCCCTAAACCTAACACTAACCCCAACCCCACACCTTACCCTAAACTGTACGCTAAACCTGACACGTACACTAACACTAACAGGTGTCCTAACACATACCCTGACTCTAAATGTTTTCCGTACCCTCACCTGTACCCTAAACCTTACTGGTTCACTAACCGTAACCCTAGCCCTAAATATAACGCTAACACTAACCTTACACCATACCTTAACCCGTACACTAAACTTAATCCGTACACCAAATTTATGCAATGCCATCACACGTACTTTGACACTACCACGTTTCCGTACACTCATGTACCATAAAACTTACCTGTTCGCTAACTCGAACCCTAGCCCTAAACTTAACCCTAACGCCAACCCTACACATTACCCTAACCAGTACCCTAATCCTAACCCATACACTAACTCTACACGTGCCCTAACAGGTACCATGACAGTAACAGTTTTCCGTACACTCATCTGTACCCTAAACCATACCGTTTGCTATCCTTAACCCTAGACCTAAACGTAAACCTAACCCTATTCCTAAACGTTACCCTAACGCATACCCAATCCTAACCAGTACACTAACACTAATCCGTGACTTAACACTTACCCTGACCCTAACACTTTTCCATACCCACACCTGAACCCTAAACCTTACCATTCACTAACCCTAACCATAGGTTTATACCTAACCCTAAAGCCAACCTGAAACCTACACCTAAGCCTAAAATGTAACCTAATCCTAATCCTTAAACTAAAACTAACCTGTGCCCTAACACGATCCCTGACCCTAACTCATTTCCATACACTCCCCTGTACTCTAATGTTACCTATTTGCTAACCCTAACACTAGCCCTAAACCTAAACCTAACCCCAACCGTACACCTTACCCTAACCCATACCCTAATCATAACCCATACATTAACACTAACTCGTGCCCTAACACCTACCCTAACCCTACCCCTAACACTAACCCTAACACTAACCCTAAACTTTACCATTTGTTAACCATAACCCAAGCCCCAAAACCTAAACCTAACTACAACCCTACTCCTTAACCTAACACGTACACTAGTCTTAACCCGTACACTAACACTAACTCAATACCGCACACATACTTTGACAATAAGACATTTCCGTATGCTCAGCTGTAACCTAAACCTTACCCGTTCACTAAACTTAACCCTACCCCTAAAACTAACCATAACGCCAACCCTACAAATTACCCTAACCCATACCCTAATCCTAACCTGTAAACCCACACTAACCCCTGCCCTAACACGTACCCTGACCCTAACACTTTTCCGTATCCTCAGCTGTACCCTACACCTTATCATTCGCTAACCCTAACCCTAGCCCTAAACCTAGACCAAACCCCAACAGTACACCTTACCCTAACCTGTATGCTAATCCTAAGCCATACACTAACACTAACTCGTGCCCTAACACCTATCCTAAACCTACACCTACACCTACCCCTAACACTAACGCTAACACTAACCCTAAACTTTACCATTTGTTAACCATAACCCTAGCCCCAAACCTAAACCTAACTACAACCCTACTCCTTACCCTAACACGTACACTAATCTTTACACGTACACTAACACTAACTCAATACCACACACGTACTTTGACAATAAGACATTTCCGTATGCTCAGCTGTAACCTAAACCTTACCCGTTCACTAAACTTAACCCTATCCCTAACACTAACCATAATGCCAACCCTACCAATTACCCTAACCCGTACCCTAATCCTAACCTGTAAACCCACACTAACCCCTGCCCTACCATGTACCCTGACCCTAACACTTTTCCGTAACCTCACCTGTACCCTACACCTTACCGTTAGCTAACCCTAACCCTAGCCCTAAACCTAGCCCAAACCCCAACCGTACACCTTACCCTAACCCGTATGCTAATCCTAAGCCATACACTAACACAGACACGTGTCCTAACACATACACTAACCGTAACACTTTTCTGTACCATCACCTGTACCCTAAACCTGACATTTTGCTAACCCTAACCCTAGCCATAAAGCTAACCCTAACCCGAACCCTAAACCTTACCCAAACCGTACCCTAATCCTAACCAGTATACTAATACTAAGCCATGTCCTGACACGTACCCTGAGCCTAACACTTTACCGTACCCTCACCTGTCCCCTAAACCTTACCCATTCGCTAACCCTAACCCTAGCTCTAGCCCTAGCCCTAAATCTAACCGCAACCCTACACCTTACCCTAACCCGAACCCTAATCCCAACCCATACACTAACATTAACCCATGCCCTAACACGTACCCTGACCCTTACACTTATCCTTATCCTCTCCTGTACCCTAAATCTTACCGTTTGCTAACCCTAACCCTAGCCCTAAACATAACTCTCACACCAACCTCACAGCATACCATAACACGTACACTAAACTTAACCCGTACAAAAAAACTAACCCATGCCCTCAGATGTATTTTGACGGTAACACGTTCCGTATGCTCCCGTGTACCGTAAAACTCACCCGTTTGCTAACTCTAACCCTAACCCTAACCCTAACCATAACAATAACCCTACCCATTTCCCTAACCTGTACCCTTATCCTTACCCGTACACTAACACTAATCCATGCCCTAACACGTTCCCTGACCCTAACACTTTTCTATACCCACTCCTGTACCCTAAATCTTACCATTAGCTAACCCTAACCCTATGTCTAAACCTAACCCTAACCCCAACCCTACACCTAACCCTAACACGTACCCTAATTCGAATCAGTACACTAACAGTAACCTGTGCCCTAACATGAACCCTGACCCTAACTCGTTTCCATAAGCTCACCTGTACCCTAAATGTTACCTATTTGCTAACCCTAACCCCAACCCTACACCTAAACATAACCCCAACCCTACAACTTTCCCTAACCCATACCATAATCCGAACCCGTACATTAACACTAACCCGTGCCCTAACACGTACCCTGACCCTAACACTTTTCCGTATCCTCTCCAGTACCCTAAAACTTACCGTTCGCTAAACCTAGCCCTTTCCCTAAACATAACGCTAACACCAACCTTACACCATACCCTAACCCATACACTAATCTTACCCCGTACACCAAAATTAAGCAATGCCCTCACATGTACTTGGACACTAACAGGTTTCCGTACCCTCCTGTGTACCATAAACCTTACCTGTTCGCTAACACTAACCCTAGGTCTAAGCCTAACACTATCCACAACCCTACACAGAATCCTAACCCGTATCCTAATCCTAATCCATACAATAACACTAACGTGTGCCCTAACACCAAGCCTGACCCTAACTCGTTTCCATATGCTTACCTGTACCCTGAATATTACCTATTCGCTAACCCTAACCCTAACCCTAAACCAAACCCTAACCCCAATCCCACACCTTACCCTAATCCGTACTGTAATCCTAACCCGTACCCTAATACTAATCCGTGCCCTGACACATACATGGACCATAACACTTTTCTGTAACCTCACCTGTACCCAAAACCTTACATTTCGCCCACCCTAACGCTAGCCCTAAAGCAAAATCTTACTCCAACCCTACCCCTTACCCTAACACGTACACTAATCTTAACCCGTACACTAACACTGACCCATTGCCGCAAATGTATTTTGACCCTAAAACATTTCCGTACCCTCCCCTGTAACCTAAACCTTACCCTGTCGCTAATCATAACCCTAGATCTAAATCTAACCCTAACGCCAACCCTACATCTTACCCTAACCCATTCCCTAATCCTAAACTGTACACTAACAGTAACCAGTGACTTGAAAAGTACCCTGACCGTAACACTTTTCCATACCCTCACCTGCACGCTAAACCTAATCATTAGGTAACCCTAACTGTAGACTTAAACCTAACCCTAACACCAACCCTACACCCTATTCTAACCCTTACCCTATATTTAACCCCTACACTAACACTAACCCATGCCCTCACACGTACTTTGACACTAAAATGTCTCCATACACTCACATGTACCATAAGCTTTAACCGTTCACTAAACCTATCCCTAACCCTAACGCCAACCCTAACCATTACCCTAACCCATACCCTAATCCTAACCATACATTAACACTAACACATTTCCTAACACATAACCTGACCCAAACACTTTTTCCGTACACTCAACTGTACCCTAAAACTTACCCGTTCACTAACCCTAAGCCTAGCCCTAAACCTAACACTAACCCCAACCCCACACCTTACCCTAAACTGTACGCTAAACCTGACACGTACACTAACACTAACAGGTGTCCTAACACATACCCTGACTCTAAATGTTTTCCGTACCCTCACCTGTACCCTAAACCTTACTAGTTCACTAACCGTAACCCTAGCCCTAAATATAAAGCTAACACTAACCTTACACCATACCTTAACCCGTATACTAAACTTAATCCGTACACCAAATTTATGCAATGCCATCACACGTTCTTTGACACTACCACGTTTCCGTACACTCATGTACCATAAAACTTACCTGTTCGCTAACTCGAACCCTAGCCCTAAACTTAACCCTAACGCCAACCCTACACATTACCCTAACCAGTACCCTAATCCTAACCCATACACTAACTCTACACGTGCCCTAACAGGTACCATGACAGTAACAGTTTTCCGTACACTCACCTGTACCCTAAACCATACCGTTTGCTATCCTTAACCCTAGACCTAAACGTAAACCTAACCCTATTCCTAAACGTTACCCTAACGCATACCCAATCCTAACCTGTACACTAACACTAATCCGTGACTTAACACTTACCCTGACCCTAACACTTTTCCATACCCACACCTGAACCCTAAACCTTACCATTCACTAACCCTAACCATAGGTTTATACCTAACCCTAAAGCCAACCTGAAACCTACACCTAAGCCTAAAATGTAACCTAATCCTAATCCTTAAACTAAAACTAACCTGTGCCCTAACACGATCCCTGACCCTAACTCATTTCCATACACTCCCCTGTACTCTAATGTTACCTATTTGCTAACCCTAACACTAGCCCTAAACCTAAACCTAACCCCAACCGTACACCTTACCCTAACCCATACCCTAATCATAACCCATACATTAACACTAACTCGTGCCCTAACACCTACCCTAACCCTACCCCTAACACTAACCCTAACACTAACCCTAACACTAACCCTAAACTTTACCATTTGTTAACCATAACCCAAGCCCCAAAACCTAAACCTAACTACAACCCTACTCCTTACCCTAACACGTACACTACTCTTAACCCGTACACTAACACTAACTCAATACCGCACACATACTTTGACAATAAGACATTTCCGTATGCTCAGCTGTAACCTAAACCTTACCCGTTCACTAAACTTAACCCTACCCCTAACACTAACCATAACGCCAACCCTACCAATTACCCTAACCCATACCCTAATCCTAACCTGTAAACCCACACTAAACCCTGCCCTAACACGTACCCTGACCCTAACACTTTTCCGTATCCTCAGCTGTACCCTACACCTTATCATTCGCTAACCCTAACCCTAGCCCTAAACCTAGACCAAACCCCAACAGTACACCTTACCCTAACCTGTATGCTAATCCTAAGCCATACACTAACACTGACACGTGTCCTAACTCATACACTAACTGTAACACTTTTCTGTACCATCACATGTACCCTAAACGTGACATTTCGCTAACCCTAGCCCTAGCCATAAAGCTAACCCTAACCCCAACCAGAAACCTTACCCAAACCGTACCCTAGTCCTAACCAGTATACTAATACTAAGCCATGTCCTGACACGTACCCTGACCCTAACACTTTTCCGTACCCTCACCTGTACCCTAAACCTTACCCATTCGCTAACCCTAACACTAGCTCTAGCCCTAGCTCTAAATCTAACCCCAACCCTACACCTTACCCTAACCCGAACCCTAATCCCAACCCATACACTAACATTAACCCATGCCCTAACACGTACCCTGACCATAACACTTTTCCGTATCCTCTCCTGTACCCTAAATCTTACCGTTCGCTAACCCTAACCCTAGCCCTAAACATAACTCTCACACCAACCTCACAGCATACCCTAACCGGTACACTAAACTTAACCCGTACAAAAAAACTAACCCATGCCCTCACATGTTCTTTGACAGTAACACATTTCCGTACGCTCCTGTGTACCGTAAACCTTACCCGTTCGCTAACTCTAACCCTAGCCCTAACCCTAACCATAACAACAACCCTACCCATTTCCCTAACCTGTACCCTAATCCTTACCCGTACACTAACACTAATCCATGCCCTAACACGTACCCTGACCCTAACACTTTTCCATACCCACTCCTGTACCCTAAATCTTACCATTCGCTAACCCTAACCCTATGTCTAAACCTAAACCTAACCCCAACCCTACACCTAACCCTAACACGTACCCTAATCCGAATCCGTACACTAACAGTAACCTGTGCCCTACCATGAACCCTGACCCTAACTCGTTTCCATAAGCTCACCTGTACCCTAAATGTTACCTATTTGGTAACCCTAACCCCAACCCTACACCTAAGCATAACCCCAACCCTACATCTTTCCCTAACCCATACCGTAATCGTAACCCTTACACTAACACTAACCCGTGCCCTAATATGTACCCTGACCCTAACACTTTTCCATATCCTCTCCAGTACCCTAAATCTTACCGTTCGCTAAAACTAGCCCTTTCCCTAAACATAACGCTAACGCCAACCTTACACCATACCCTAACCCATACACTAATCTTACCCAGTACACCAAAATTAAGCAATGCCCTCACCTGTACTTTGACACTAACACGTTTCCGTACCCTCCTGTGTACCGTAAACCTTACCTGTTCGCTAACACTAACCCTAGGTCTAAACCTAACACTATCCACAACCCTACACAAAATCCTAACCTGTACCCTAATCCTAATTCCTACAATAACACTAACGTGTGCCCTAACACCAAGCCTGACCCTAACTCGTTTCCATAAGCTTACCTGTACCCAGAATATTACCTATTTGCTAACCCTAACCCTAACCCTAAACCTAACCCTAACCCCAATCCTACACCTTACCCTAATCCGTACTGTAATCCTAACCAGTACCCTAATACTAATCCGTGCCCTGACACATACATGGACCATAACACTTTTCTGTAACCTCACCTGTTCCCAAACCTTACATTTCGCCAACACTAACCCTAGCCCTAAAGCTAAATCTAACTCCAACCCTACACCTTACCCTACCACGTACACTAATCTTAACCCGTACACTAACACTGACCCATTGCCGCAAATGTATTTTGACCCTAAAACATTTCCGTACCCTCCCCTGTAACCTAAACCTTACCCGGTCGCTAACCCTAACCCTAGCTCTAAATCTAACCCTAACGCTAACCCTACATCTTACCCTAACGCATACCCTAATCCTAAACTGTACACTAACAGTAACCAGTGACCTGAAAATTACCCTGACCGTAACACTTTTCAATACCCTCACCTGCACGCTAAACCTAATCATTAGGTAACCCTAACTGTAGACTTAAACCTAACCCTAACACCAACCCTACACCCTATTCTAACCCTTATCATATATTTAAACCCTACACTAACACTAACCCATGCCCTCACACGTACTTTGACACTAAAATGTCTCCATACACTCACATGTACCATAAGCTTTAACCGTTCACTAAACCTATCCCTAACCCTAACGCCAACCCTAACCATTACCCTAACCCATACCCTAATCCTAACCATACATTAACACTAACACGTTTCCTAACACATAACCTGACCCAAACACTTTTCCGTACACTCAACTGTACCCTAAAACTTACCCGTTCACTAACCCTAAGCCTAGCCCTAAACCTAACACTAACCCCAACACCACACCTTACCCTAAACTGTACGCTAATCCTGACACGTACACTAACACTAAGAGGTGTCCTAACACATACCCTGACTCTAAATGTTTTCCGTACCCTCACCTGTACCCTAAACCTTACTGGTTCACTAACCGTAACCCTGGCCCTAAACATAACGCTAACACCAACCTTACACCATACCTTAACCCGTACACTAAACTTAACCCGTACACCAAAATTATGCAATGCCATCACACGTACTTTGACACTACCACGTTTCCGTACACTCATGTACCATAAAACTTACCTGTTCGCTAACTCTAACCCTAGCCCTAAACTTAACCCTAACGCCAACCCTACACATTACCCTAACCCGTACCCTAATCCTAACCCATACACTAACTCTACACGTGCCCTAACAGGTACCATGACAGTAACAGTTTTCCATACACTCACCTGTACCCTAAACCATACCGTTTGCTATCCTTAAGCCTAGACCTAAACATAAACCTAACCCCATCCCTAAACGTTACCCTAACGCGTACCCAATCCTAACCAGTACACTAACACTAATCCGTGACTTAACACTTACCCTGACCCTAACACTTTTCCATACCCACACCTGAACCCTAAACCTTACCATTCACTAACCCTAACCATAGGTTTATACCTAACCCTAAAGCCAACCCCAACCCTACACCTAAGCCTAAAATGTAACCTAATCCTAATCCTTAAACTAAAACTAACCTGTGCCCTAACACGATCCCTGACCCTAACTCATTTCCATACACTCCCCTGTACTCTAATGTTACCTATTCGCTAACCCTAACACTAGCCCTAAACCTAAACCTAACCTCAACCGTACACCTTACCCTAACCCATACCCTAATCATAACCCATACATTAACACTAACTCGTGCCCTAACACCTACCCTAACCCTACCCCTAACACTAACCCTAACACTAACCCTAAACTTTACCATTTGTTAACCATAACCCAAGCCCCAAACCTAAACCTAACTACAACCCTACTCCTTACCCTAACACGTACACTAGTCTTAACCCGTACACTAACACTAACTCGATACCGCACACATACTTTGACAATAAGACATTTCCGTATGCTCAGCTGTAACCTAAACCTTACCCGTTCACTAAACTTAACCCTACCCCTAACACTAACCATAACGCCAACCCTACCAATTACCCTAACCCGTACCCTAATCCTAACCTGTAAACCCACACTAACCCCTGCCCTAACACGTACCCTGACCCTAACACTTTTCCGAATCCTCAGCTGTACCCTGCACCTTATCATTCGCTAACCCTAACCCTAGCCCTAAACCTAGACCAAACCCCAACAGTACACCTTACCCTAACCTGTATGCTAATCCTAAGCCATACACTAACACTGACACGTGTCCTAACACATACACTAACTGTAACACTTTTCTGTACCATCACATGTACCCTAAACCTGACATTTCGCTAACCCTAGCCCTAGCCATAAAGCTAACCCTAACCCCAACCAGAAACCTTACCCAAACCGTACCCTAGTCCTAACCACTATACTAATACTAAGACATGTCCTGACACGTAACCTGACCCTAACACTTTTCCGTACTCTCACCTGTACCCTAAACCTTACCCATTCGCTAACCCTAACACTAGCTCTAGCCCTAGCTCTAAATCTAACCCCAACCCTACACCTTACCCTAACCTGAAGCCTAATCCCAACCCATACACTAACATTAACCCATGCCCTAACACGTACCCTGACCCTAACACTTTTCCGTATCCTCTCCTGTACCCTAAATCTTACCGTTCGCTAACCCTAACCCTAGCCCTAAACATAACTCTCACACCAACCTCACAGCATACCCTAACCGGTACACTAAACTTAACCTGTACAAAAAAACTAACCCATGCCCTCACATGTTCTTTGACAGTAACACATTTCCGTACGCTCCTGTGTACCGTAAACCTTACCCGTTCGCTAACTCTAACCCTAGCCCTAACCTTAAATATAACACCAACCCTACACATTTCCCTAACCTGTACCCTAATCCTAACCCGTACACTAACACTAATCCATGCCCTAACATGTACCCTGACCCTAACACTTTTCCATACCCACTCCTGTACCCTAAATCTTACCATTCGCTAACCCTAACCCTATGTCTAAACCTAACCCTAACCCCAACCCTACACCTAACCCTAACACGTACCCTAATCCGAATCCGTACACTAAAACTAACCTGTGCCCTACCATGAACCCTGACCCTAACTCGTTTCCATAAGCTCACCTGTACCCTAAATGTTACCTATTTGCTAACCCTAACCCCAACCCTACACCTAAACATAAGCCCAACCCTACACCTTTCCCTAACCCATACCCTAATCCTAACCCTTACACTAACACTAACCCGTGCCCTAATACGTACCCTGACCCTAACACTTTTCCGTATCCTCTCCAGTACCCTAAATCTTACCGTTCGCTAAAACTAGCCCTTTCCCTAAACATAACGCTAACACCAACCTTACACCATACCCTAACCCATAAACTAATCTTACCCAGTACACCAAAATTAAGCAATGCCCTCACCTGTTCTTTGACACTAACACGTTTCCGTACACTCATGTACCATAAAAGTTACCTCTTCTCTAACTCTAACCCTAGCCCTAAATTTAACCCTAACGCCAACCCTACACATTACCCAAACCCGTACCCTAATCCTAACCCATACACTAACACTACACATGCCCTAACAGGTACCCTGACCGTAACAGTTTTCCGTACATTCACCTGTACCCTAAACCATACCGTTTGCTATCTTTAACCTTAGACCTAAACGTAAACCTAACCCCATCCCTAAACCTTACACTAACTCGTACCCAAATCTAACCAGTACACTAACACTAATCCGTGCCTTAACACTTACCCTGACCCTAACACTTTTCCATACCCACACCTGAGGCCTAAACCTTACCATTCACTAACCGTAACCCTAGGTCTAAACCTAACCCTAAACCCAACCCCAACCCTTCACCTAACCCTAACATGTGCCCTAATCCTAATCCTTAAACTAACACTAACCTGTGCCCTAACACGAACCCTGACACTAACACGTTTCCATACGTTCACCTGTACTCTAATGTTACCTATTCGCTAACACTAACACTAGCCCTAAACCTAAACCTAACCCCAACCCTAAACCTTACCCTAACCCATACCCTAATCATAACCCATACACTAACACTAACTCGTGCCCTAACACCTACCCTAAACCTACACCTACACCTACCCCTAACACTAACGCTAACACTAACCCTAAACTTTACCATTTGTTAACCATAACCCTAGCCCCAAACCTAAACTTAACTACAACCCTACTCCTTACCCTAACACATACACTAATCTTAACACGTACACTAACACTAACTCAATACCACACACGTACTTTGACAATAAGACATTTCCGTATGCTCAGCTGTAACCTCAACCTTACCCGTTCACTAAACTTAACCCTATCCCTAACACTAACCATAAAGCCAACCCTACCAATTACCCTAACCCGTACCCTAATCCTAACCTGTAAACCCACACTATCCCCTGCCCTAATACGTACCCTGACCCTAACACTTTTCCGTAACCTCACCTGTACCCTACACCTTACCGTTAGCTAACACTAACCCTAGCCCTAAACCTAGACCAAACCCCAACCGTACACCTTACCCTAACCCGTATGCTAATCCTAAGCCATACACTAACACTGACACGTGTCCTAACACATACACTAACCGTAACACTTTTCTGTACCATCACCTGTACCCTAAACCTGACATTTTGCTAACCTAAACCTAGCCATAAAGCTAACCCTAACCCGAACCCTAAACCTTACCCAAACCGTACCCTAATCCTAACCAGTATACTAATACTAAGCCATGTCCTGACACGTACCCTGAGCCTAACACTTTTCCGTACCCTCACCTGTACCCTAAACCTTACCCATTCGCTAACCCTAACCCTAGCTCTAGCCCTAGCCCTAAATCTAATCCCAACCCTACAACTTACCCTAAACCGAACCCTAATCCCAACCCATACACTAACATTAACCCATGCCCTAACACGTACCCTGACCCTAACACTTATCCTTATCCTCTCCTGTACCCTAAATCTTACCGTTTGCTAACCCTAACCCTAGCCCTAAACATAACTCTCACACCAACCTCACAGCATACCATAACCCGTACACTAAACTTAACCCGTACAAAAAAACTAACCCATGACCTCAGATGTATTTTGACGGTAACACGTTCCGTATGCTCCCGTGTACCGTAAAACTCACCCGTTTGCTAACTCTAACCCTAACCCTAACCCTAACCATAACAATAACCCTACACATTTCCCTAACCTGTACCCTTATCCTTACCCGTACACTAACACTAATCCATGCCCTAACACGTACCCTGACCCTAACACTTTTCTATACCCACTCCTGTACCCTAAATCTTACCATTCGCTAACCCTAACCCTATGTCTAAACCTAACCCTAACCCCAACCCTACACCTAACCCTAACACGTACCCTAATCCGAATCCGTACACTAACAGTAACCTGTGCCCTAACATGAACCCTGACCCTAACTCGTTTCCATAAGCTCACCTGTACCCTAAATGTTACCTATTTGCTAACACTAACCCCAACCCTACACCTAAACATAACCCCAACCCTACAACTTTCCCTAACCCATACCCTAATCCGAACCCGTACACTAACACTAACCCGTGCCCTAACACGTACCCTGACCCTAACACTTTTCCGTATCCTCTCCAGTACCCTAAAACTTACCGTTCGCTAAACCTAGCCCTTTCCCTAAACATAATGCTAACACCAACCTTACACCATACCCTAACCCATACACTAATCTTACCCCGTACACCAAAATTAAGCAATGCCCTCACATGTACTTGGACACTAACAGGTTTCCGTACCCTCCTGTGTACCGTAAACCTTACCTGTTCGCTAACACTAACCCTAGGTCTAAGCCTAACACTATCCACAACCCTACACAGAATCCTAACCCGTATCCTAATCCTAATCCATACAATAACACTAACGTGTGCCCTAACACCAAGCCTGACCCTAACTCGTTTCCATATGCTTACCTGTACCCTGAATATTACCTATTCGCTAACCCTAACCCTAACCCTAAACCAAACCCGAACCCCAATCCCACACCTTACCCTAATCCGTACTGTAATCCTAACCCGTACCCTAATACTAATCCGTGCCCTGACACATACATGGACCATAACACTTTTCTGTAACCTCACCTGTACCCAAAACCTTACATTTTGCCCACCCTAACGCTAGCCCTAAAGCAAAATCTTACTCCAAACCTACCCCTTACCCTAACACGTACACTAATCTTAACCCGTACACTAACACTAACCCATTGCCGCAAATGTATTTTGACCCTAAAACATTTCCGTACCCTCCCCTGTAACCTAAACCTTACCCTGTCGCTAACCATAACCCTAGATCTAAATCTAACCCTAACGCCAACCCTACATCTTACCCTAACCCATTCCCTAATCCTAAACTGTACACTAACAGTAACCAGTGACTTGAAAAGTACCCTGACCGTAACACTTTTCCATACCCTCACCTGCACGCTAAACCTACTCATTAGGTAACCCTAACTGTAGACTTAAACCTAACCCTAACACCAAACCTACACCCTATTCTAACCCTTACCCTATATTTAACCCCTACACTAACACTAACCCATGCCCTCACAGGTACTTTGACACTAAAATGTCTCCATACACTCACATGTACCATAAGCTTTAACCGTTCACTAAACCTATCCCTAACCCTAACGCCAACCCTAACCATTACCCTAACCCATACCCTAATCCTAACCATACATTAACACTAACACATTTCCTAACACATAATCTGACCCAAACACTTTTTCCGTACACTCAACTGTACCCTAAAACTTACCCGTTCACTAACCCTAAGCCTAGCCCTAAACCTAACACTAACCCCAACCCCACACCTTACCCTAAACTGTACGCTAAACCTGACACGTACACTAACACTAACAGGTGTCCTAACACATACCCTGACTCTAAATGTTTTCCGTACCCTCACCTGTACCCTAAACCTTACTGGTTCACTAACCGTAACCCTAGCCCTAAATATAACGCTAACACTAACCTTACACCATACCTTAACCCGTACACTAAACTTAATCCGTACACCAAATTTATGCAATGCCATCACACGTACTTTGACACTACCACGTTTCCGTACACTCATGTACCATAAAACTTACCTGTTCGCTAACTCGAACCCTAGCCCTAAACTTAACCCTAACGCCAACCCTACACATTACCCTAACCAGTACCCTAATCCTAACCCATACACTAACTCTACACGTGCCCTAACAGGTACCATGACAGTAACAGTTTTCCGTACACTCACCTGTACCCTAAACCATACCGTTTGCTCTCCTTAACCCTAGACCTAAACGTAAACCTAACCCTATTCCTAAACGTTACCCTAACGCATACCCAATCCTAACCAGTACACTAACACTAATCCGTGACTTAACACTTACCCTGACCCTAACACTTTTCCATACCCACACCTGAACCCTAAACCTTACCATTCACTAACCCTAACCATAGGTTTATACCTAACCCTAAAGCCAACCTCAAACCTACACCTAAGCCTAAAATGTAACCTAATCCTAATCCTTAAACTAAAAGTAACCTGTGCCCTAACACGATCCCTGACCCTAACTCATTTCCATACACTCCCCTGTACTCTAATGTTACCTATTCGCTAACCCTAACACTAGCCCTAAACCTAAACCTAACCCCAACCGTACACCTTACCCTAACCCATACCCTAATCATAACCCATACATTAACACTAACTCGTGCCCTAACACCTACCCTAACCCTACCCCTAACACTAACCCTAACACTAACCCTAAAACTAACCCTAAACTTTACCATTTGTTAACCATAACCCAAGCCCCAAACCTAAACCTAACTACAACCCTACTCCTTACCCTAACACGTACACTAGTCTTAACCCGTACACTAACACTAACTCAATACCGCACACATACTTTGACAATAAGACATTTCCGTATGCTCAGCTGTAACCTAAACCTTACCCGTTCACTAAACTTAACCCTACCCCTAACACTAACCATAACGCCAACCCTACCAATTACCCTAACCCGTACCCTAATCCTAACCTGTAAACCCACACTAACCCCTGCCCTAACACGTACCCTGACCCTAACACTTTTCTGAATCCTCAGCTGTACCCTACACCTTTTCATTCGCTAACCCTAACCCTAGCCCTAAACCTAGACCAAACCCCAACATTACACCTTACCCTAACCTGTATGCTAATCCTAAGCCATACACTAACACTGACACGTGTCCTAACACATACACTAACTGTAACACTTTTCTGTACCATCACATGTACCCTAAACCTGACATTTCGCTAACCCTAGCCCTAGCCATAAAGCTAACCCTAACCCCAACCAGAAACCTTACCCAAACCGTACCCTAGTCCTAACCAGTATACTAATACTAAGCCATGTCCTGACAGGTAACCTGACCCTAACACTTTTCCGTACCCTCACCTGTACCCTAAACCTTACCCATTCGCTAACCCTAACACTAGCTCTAGCCCTAGCTCTAAATCTAACCCCAACCCTACACCTTACCCTAACCCGAACCCTAATCCCAACCCATACACTAACATTAACCCATGCCCTAACACGTACCCTGACCCTAACACTTTTCCGTATCCTCTCCTGTACCCTAAATCTTACCGTTCGCTAACCCTAACCCTAGCCCTAAACATAACTCTCACACCAACCTCACAGCATACCCTAACCGGTACACTAAACTTAACCCGTACAAAAAAACTAACCCATGCCCTCACATGTTCTTTGACAGTAACACATTTCCGTATGCTCCTGTGTACCGTAAACCTTACCCGTTTGCTAACTCTAACCCTAGACCTAACCCTAAATATAACACCAACCCTACCCATTTCCCTAACCTGTACCCTAATCCTAACCCGTACACTAACACTAATCCATGCCCTAACACATACCCTGACCCTAACACTTTTCCATACCCACTCCTGTACCCTAAATCTTACCATTCGCTAACCCTAACCCTATGTATAAACCTAACCCTAACCCCAACCCTACACCTAACCCTAACACGTACCCTAATCCGAATCCGTACACTAACACTAACCTGTGCCCTACCATGAACCCTGACCCTAACTCGTTTCCATAAGCTCACCTGTACCCTAAATGTTACCTCTTTGCTAATCCTAACCCCAACCCTACACCTAAACATAACCCCAACCCTACACCTTTCCCTAACCCATACCCTAATCCTAACCCTTACACTAACACTAACCCGTGCCCTAATACGTACCCTGACCCTAACACTTTTCCGTATCCTCTCCAGTACCCTAAATCTTACCGTTCGATAAAACTAGCCCTGTCCCTAAACATAACGCTAACACCAACCTTACACCATACCCTAACCCATACACTAATCTTACCCCGTACACCAAAATTAAGCAATGCCCTCACCTGTACTTTGACACTAACACGTTTCCGTACCCTCCTGTGTACCGTAAACCTTACCTGTTCGCTAACACTAACCCTAGGTCTAAGCCTAACACTATCCACAACCCTACACAAAATCCTAACTTGTACCCTAATCCTAATCCGTACAATAACACTAACGTGTGCCCTAACACCAAGCCTGACCCTAACTCGTTTCCATATGCTTACCTGTACCCTGAATATTACCTATTTGCTAACCCTAACCTTAATCCTAAACATAACCCTAACCCCAATCCTACACCTTACCCTAATCTGTACTGTAATCCTAACCCGTACCCTAATACTAATCCGTGCCCTGACACATACATGGACCATAACACTTTTCTGTAACCTCACCTGTACCCTAAACCTTACATTTAGCCAACCCTAACGCTAGCCCTAAAGCAAAATCTTTCTCCAACCCTACCCCTTACCCTAACACGTACACTAATCTTAACCCGTACACTAACACTGACCCATTGTCGCAAATGTATTTTGACCCTAAAACATTTCCGTACCCTCCCCTGTAACCTAAACCTTACCCGGTCGCTAACCCTAACCCTAGCTCTAAATCTAACCCTAACGCCAACCCTACATCTTACCCTAACCCATACCCTAATCCTAAACTGTACACTAACAGTAACCAGTGACGTGAAAAGTACCCTGACCGTAACACTTTTCCATACCCTCACCGGCACGCTAAACCTAATCATTAGGTAACCCTAACTGTAGACTTAAACCTAACCCTAACACCAACCCTACACCCTATTCTAACCCTTACCCTATATTTAACCCCTACACTAACACTAACCCATGCCCTCACACGTACTTTGACACTAAAATGTCTCCATACACTCACATGTACCATAAGCTTTAACCGTTCACTAAACCTATCCCTAACCCTAACGCCAACCCTAAACATTACCCTAACCCATACCCTAATCCTAACCATACATTAACACTAACACGTTTCCTAACACATAACCTGACCCAAACACTTTTCCGTACACTCAACTGTACCCTAAAACTTACCCGTTCACTAACCCTAAGCCTAGCCCTAAATCTAACACTAACCCCAACACCACACCTTACCCTAAACTGTACGCTAATCCTGACACGTACACTAACACTAAGAGGTGTCCTAACACATACCCTGACTCTAAATGTTTTGCGTACCCTCACCTGTACCCTAAACCTTACTGCTTCACTAAGCGTAAACCTAGCCCTAAACATAACGCTAACACCAACCCTACACCATACCCTAACCCGTACACTAATCTTGACCCGTACACCAAAATTATGGAATGCCATCACCTGTACTTTGACAATAACACGTTTCTGTACACTCATGTACCATAAAAGTTACCTCTTCGCTAACTCTAACCCTAGCCCTAAACTTAACCCTAACGCCAACCCTACACATTACCCTAACCCGTACCCTAATCCTAACCCATACACTAACACTACACGTGCCCTAACAGGTACCCTGACCGTAACCGTTTTCCGTACACTCACCTGTACCCTAAACTATACCGTTTGCTATCCTTAACCTTAGACCTAAACGTAAACCTAACCCCATCCCTAAACCTTACCCTAACTCGTACCCAAATCTAACCAGTACACTAACACTAATTCGTGCCTTAACACTTACCCTGACACTAACACTTTTCCATACCCACACCTGAAGCCTAAACCTTACCATTCACTAACCCTAACCCTAGGTCTAAACCTAACCCTAAACCCAACCCCAACCCTACACCTAACCCTAACATGTGCCCTAATCCTAATCCTTAAACTAACACTAACCTGTGCCCTAACACGAACCCTGACACTAACACGTTTCCATACGTTCACCTGTACTCTAATGTTACCTATTCGCTAACCCTAAAACTAGCCCTAAACCTAAACCTAACCCCAACCCTACACCTTACCCTAACCCATACCCTAATCATAACCCATACACTAACACTAACTCGTGCCCTAACACCTACCCTAAACCTACACCTACACCTACCCCTAACACTAACGCTAACACTAACCCTAAACTTTACCATTTGTTAACCATAACCCTAGCCCCAAACCTAAACCTAACTACAACCCTACTCCTTACCCTAACACGTACACTAATCTTAACACGTACACTAACACTAACTCAATACCACACACGTACTTTGACAATAAGACATTTCCGTATGCTCAGATGTAACCTAAACCTTACCCGTTCACTAAACTTAACCCTATCCCTAACACTAACCATAACGCCAACCCTACCTATTACCCTAACCCGTACCCTAATCCTAACCTGTAAACCCACACTAACCCCTGCGCTAACACGTTCCCGGACCCTAACACTTTTCCGTAACCTCACCTGTACCCTACACCTTACCGTTAGCTAACCCTAACCCTAGCCCTAAACCTAGACCAAACCCCAACCGTACACCTTACCCTAACCCGTATGCTAATCCTAAGCCATACACTAACACTGAAATATGTCCTAACACATACACTAACCGTAACACTTTTCTGTACCATCACCTGTACCGTAAAACTAACATTTCGGTAACCCTAACCCTAGCCATAAAGCTAACCCTAACCCCAACCCTAAAACTTACCCAAACCGTACCCTAATCCTAACCAGTATACTAATACTAAGCCATGTCCTGACACGTACCCTGAGCCTAACACTTTTCCGTACCCTCACCTGTACCCTAAACCTTACCCATTCGCTAACCCTAACCCTAGCTCTAGCCCTAGCCCTAAATCTAACCCCAACCCTACACCTTACCCTAACCCGAACCCTAATCCCAACCCATACACTAACATTAACCCATGCCCTAACACGTACCCTGACCCTTACACTTATCCGTATCCTCTCCTGTACCCTAAATCTTACCGTTCACTAACCCTAACCCTAGCCCTAAACATAACTCTCACACCAACCTCAGAGCATACCATAACCCGTACACTAAACTTAACCCGTACAAAAAAACTAACCCATGCCCTCAGATGTATTTTGACGGTAACACGTTTCCGTATGCTCCCTTGTACCGTAAAACTCACCCGTTTGCTAACTCTAACCCTAGCCCTAACCCTAACCATAACAACAACCCTACCCATTTCCCTAACCTGTACCCTAATCCTTACCCGTACACTAACACTAATCCATGCCCTAATACGTACCCTGACCCTAACACATTTCTATACCCACTCCTGTACCCTAAATCTTACCATTCGCTAACCCTAACCCTATGTCTAAACCTAACCCTAACCCCAACCCTACACCTAACCCTAACACGTACCCTAATCCGAATCCGTACACTAAGAGTAACCTGTGCTCTAACATGAACCCTGACCCTAACTCGTTTCCATAAGCTCACCTGTACCCTAAATGTTACCTATTTGCTAACCCTAACCCCAACCCTACACCTAAACATAACCCCAACCCTACACCTTTCCCTAACCCATACCCTAATCCGAACCCGTACACTAACACTAACCCGTGCCCTAACACGTACCCTGACCCTAACACTTTTCCGTATCCTCTCCAGTACCCTAAAACTTACCGTTCGCTAAACCTAGCCCTTTCCCTAAACATAACGCTAACACCAACCTTACACCATACCCTAACCCATACACTAATCTTACCCCGTACACCAAAATTAAGCAATGCCCTCACATGTACTTGGACACTAACAGGTTTCCGTACCGTCCTGTGTACCATAAACCTTACCTGTTGGCTAACACTAACCCTAGCACTATCCACAACCTTACACAGAATCCTAACCCGTAACCTAATCCTAATCCGTACAATAACACTAACGTGTGCCCTAACACCAAGCCTGACCCTAACTCGTTTCCATATGCTTACCTGTACCCTGAATATTACCTATTCGCTAACCCTAACCCTAACCCTAAACCAAACCCTAACCCCAATCCTACACCTTACCCTAATCCGTACTGTAATCCTAACCCGTACCCTAATACTAATCCGTGCCCTGACACATACATGGACCATAACACTTTTCTGTAACCTCACCTGTACCCTAAACCTTACATTTAGCCAACCCTAACGATAGCCCTAAAGCAAAATCTTACTCCAACCCTACCCCTTACTCTAACACGTACACTAATCTTAACCCGTACACTAACACTGACCCATTGCCGCAAATGTATTTTGACCCTAAAACATTTCCGTACCCTCCCCTGTAACCTAAACCTTACCGGTCGCTAACCATAACCCTAGATCTAAATCTAACCCTAACGCCATCCCTACATCTTACCCTAACCCATACCCTAATCCTAAACCATACACTAACACTAACCAGTGCCCTGAAACGTACCCTGACCGTAACACTTTTCAATACCCTCACCTGCACGCTAAACCTAATCATTAGGTAACCCTAACTGTAGACTTAAACCTAACCCTAACAGCAACCCTACACCTTATTCTAACCGGTACCCTATATTTAACCCCTACACTAACACTAACCCATGCCCTCTCACGTACTTTGACACTAAAACGTCTCCATACACTCACATGTACCATAAGCCTTAACCGTTCACTAAACCTATCCCTAACCCTAACGCCAACCCTAACCATTAACCTAACCCATACCCTAATCCGAACCATACATTAACACTAAAACGTTTCCTAACACATAACCTGACCCAAACACTTTTCCATACACTCAACTGTACCCTAAAACTTACCCGTTCACTAACCCTAATCCTAGCCCAAAAGCTAACCCTAACCCCAACCCCACACCTTACCCTAAACTGTACACTAATCCTAACACGTACAGTAACACTAACAGGTGTCCTAACACATACCGTGACTCTAAAAGTTTTCCGTACCCTCACCTGTACCCTAAACCTTACTGGTTCACTAACCGTAACCCTAGCCCTAAACATAACGCTAACACCAACCTTACACCATACCTTAACCCGTACACTAAACTTAACCCGTACACCAAAATTATGCAATGCCATCACACGTACTTTGACACTACCACGTTTCCGTACACTCATGTACCATAAAACTTACCTGTTCGCTAACTCTAACCCTAGCCCTAAACTTAACCCTAACGCCAACCCTACACATTACCCTAACCAGTACCCTAATCCTAATCCATACACTAACTCTACACGTGCCCTAACAGGTACCATGACAGTAACAGTTTTCCGTACACTCACCTGTACCCTAAACCATACCGTTTGCTCTCCTTAACCCTAGACCTAAACGTAAACCTAACCCCATCCCTAAACGTTACCCTAACGCGTACCCAATCCTAACCAGTACACTAACACTAATCCGTGACTTAACACTTACCCTGACCCTAACACTTTTCCATACCCACACCTGAACCCTAAACCTTACCATTCACTAACCCTAACCATAGGTTTATACCTAACCCTAAAGCCAACCCCAACCCTACACCTAAGCCTAAAATGTAACCTAATCCTAATCCTTAAACTAAAACTAACCTGTGCCCTAACACGATCCCTGACCCTAACTCATTTCCATACACTCCCCTGTACTCTAATGTTACCTATTCGCTAACCCTAACACTAGCCCTAATCCTAAACCTAACCTCAACCGTACACCTTGCCCTAACCCATACCCTAATCATAACCCATACATTAACACTAACTCGTGCCCTAACACCTACCCTAACCCTACCCCTAACACTAACCCTAACACTAACCCTAAACTTTACCATTTGTTAACCATAACCCAAGCCCCAAACCTAAACCTAACTACAACCCTACTCCTTACCCTAACACGTACACTAGTCTTAACCCGTACACTAACACTAACTCAATACCGCACACATACTTTGACAATAAGATATTTCCATATGCTCAGCTGTAACCTAAACCTTACCCGTTCACTAAACTTAACCCTACCCCTAACACTAACCATAATGCCAACCCTACCAATTACCCTAACCCGTACCCTAATCCTAACCTGTAAACCCACACTAACCCCTGCCCTAACACGTACCCTGACCCTAACACTTTTCCGAATCCTCAGCTGTACCCTACACCTTATCATTCGCTAACCCTAACCCCAGCCCTAAACCTAGACCAAACCCCAACAGTACACCTTACCCTAACCTGTATGCTAATCCTAAGCCATACACTAACACTGACACGTGTCCTAACACATACACTAACTGTAACACTTTTCTGTACCATCACATGTACCCTAAACCTGACATTTCGCTAACCCTAGCCCTAGCCATAAAGCTAACCCTAACCCCAACCAGAAACCTTACCCAAACCGTACCCTAGTCCTAACCAGTATACTAATACTAAGCCATGTCCTGACACGTAACCTGACCCTAACACTTTTCCGTACCCTCACCTGTACCCTAAACCTTACCCATTCGCTAACCCTAACACTAGCTCTAGCCCTAGCTCTAAATCTAACTCCAACCCTACACCTTACCCTAACCCGAACCCTAATCCCAACCCATACACTAACATTAACCCATGCCCTAACACGTACCCTGACCCTAACACTTTTCCGTATCCTCTCTTGTACCCTAAATCTTACCGTTCACTAACCCTAACCCTAGCCCTAAACATAACTCTCCCACCAACCTCACAGCATACCCTAACCGGTACACTAAACTTAACCCGTACAAAAAAACTAACCCATGCCCTCACATGTTCTTTGACAGTAACACATTTCCGTACGCTCCTGTGTACCGTAAACCTTACCCGTTCGCTAACTCTAACCCTAGACCTAACCCTAAATATAACACCAACCCTACCCATTTCCCTAACCTGTACCCTAATCCTTACCCGTACACTAACACTAATCCATGCCCTAACACGTACCCTGACCCTAACACTTTTCCATACCCACTCCTGTACCCTAAATCTTACCATTCGCTAACCCTAACCCTATGTCTAAACCTAACCCTAACCCCAAACCTACACCTAACCCTAACACGTACCCTAATCCGAATCCGTACACTAACACTAACCTGTGCCCTACCATGAACCCTGACCCTAACTCGTTTCCATAAGCTCACCTGTACCCTAAATGTTACCTATTTCCTAACCCTAACCCCAACCCTACACCTAAACATAACCCCAACCCTACAACTTTCCCTAACCCATACCCTAATCCTAACCCTTACACTAACACTAATCCGTGCCCTAATACGTACCCTGACCCTAACACTTTTCCGTATCCTCTCCAGTACCCTAAATCTTACCGTTCGCTAAAACTAGCCCTTTCCCTAAACATAACGCTAACACCAACCTTACACCATACCCTAACCCATACACTTATCTTACCCCGTACACCAAAATTAAGCAATGCCCTCACCTGTACTTTGACACTAACACGTTTCTGTACACTCCTGTGTACCGTAAACCTTACCTGTTCGCTAACACTAACCCTAGGTCTAAGCCTAACACTATCCACAACCCTACACAAAATCCTAACTTGTACCCTAATCCTAATCCGTACAATAACACTAACGTGTGCCCTAACACCAAGCCTGACCCTAAGTCGTTTCCATATGCTTACCTGTACCCTGAATATTACCTATTCGCTAACCCTAACCCTAATCCTAAACCTAACCCTAACCCCAATCCTACACCTTACCCTAATCCGTACTGTAATCCTAACCCGTACCCTAATACTAATCCGTGCCCTGACACATACATGGACCATAACACTTTTCTGTAACCTCACCTGTACCCTAAACCTTACATTTCGCCAACACTAACCCTAGCCCTAAAGCTAAATCTAACTCCAACCCTACACCTTACCCTAACACGTAAACTAATCTTAACCCGTACACTAACACTGACCCATTGCCGCAAATGTATTTTGACCCTAAAACATTTCCGTACCCTCCCCTGTAACCTAAACCTTACCCGGTCGCTAACCCTAACCCTAGCTCTAAATCTAACCCTAACGCCAACCCTACATCTTACCCTAACCCATACCCTAATCCTAAACTGTACACTAACAGTAACCAGTGACCTGAAAAGTACCCTGACCGTAACACTTTTCCATACCCTCACCTGCACGCTAAACCTAATCATTAGGTAACCCTAACTGTAGACTTAAACCTAACCCTAACACCAACCCTACACCCTATTCTAACCCTTACCCTATATTTAACCCCTACACTAACACTAACCCATGCCCTCACACGTACTTTGACACTAAAATGTCTCCATACACTCACATGTACCATAAGCTTTAACCGTTCACTAAACCTATCCCTAACCCTAACGCCAACCCTAACCATTACCCTAACCCATACCCTAATCCTAACCATACATTAACACTAACACGTTTCCTAACACATAACCTGACCCAAACACTTTTCCGTACACTCAACTGTACCCTAAAACTTACCCGTTCACTAACCCTAAGCCTAGCCCTAAACCTAACACTAACCCCAACACCACACCTTACCCTAAACTGTACGCTAATCCTGACACGTACACTAACACTAAGAGGTGTCCTAACACATATCCTGACTCTAAAAGTTTTCCGTACCCTCACCTGTACCCTAAACCTTACTGCTTCACTAACCGTAAACCTAGCCCTAAACATAACGCTAACACCAACCCTACACCATACCTTAACCCGTACACTAATCTTGACCCGTACACAAAAATTATGGAATGCCATCAACTGTACTTTGACAATAACACGTTTCTCTACACTCATGTACCATAAAAGTTACCTCTTCGCTAACTCTAACCCTAGCCCTAAACGTAACCCTAACGCCAACCCTACACATTACCCTAACCCGTACCCTAATCCTAACCCATACACTAACACTACACGTGCCCTAACAGGTACCCTGACCGTAACCGTTTTCCGTACACTCACCTGTACCCTAAACTATACCGTTTGCTATCCTTAACCTTAGACCTAAACGTAAACCTAACCCCATCCCTAAACCTTACCCTAACTCGTACCCAAATCTAACCAGTACACTAACACTAATTCGTGCCTTAACACTTACCCTGACACTAACACTTTTCCATACCCACACCTGAAGCCTAAACCTTACCATTCACTAACCCTAACCCTAGGTCTAAACCTAACCCTAAACCCAACCCCAACCCTACACCTAACCCTAACATGTGCCCTAATCCTAATCCTTAAACTAACACTAACCTGTGCCCTAACACGAACCCTGACACTAACACGTTTCCATACGTTCACCTGTACTCTAATGTTACCTATTCGCTAACCCTAAAACTAGCCCTAAACCTAAACCTAACCCCAACCCTACACCTTACCCTAACCCATACCCTAATCATAACCCATACACTAACACTAACTCGTGCCCTAACACCTACCCTAAACCTACACCTACACCTACCCCTAACACTAACGCTAACACTAACCCTAAACTTTACCATTTGTTAACCATAACCCTAGCCCCAAACCTAAACCTAACTACAACCCTACTCCTTACCCTAACACGTACACTAATCTTAACACGTACACTAACACTAACTCAATACCACACACGTACTTTGACAATAAGACATTTCCGTATGCTCAGATGTAACCTAAACCTTACCCGTTCACTAAACTTAACCCTATCCCTAACACTAACCATAACGCCAACCCTACCTATTACCCTAACCCGTACCCTAATCCTAACCTGTAAACCCACACTAACCCCTGCGCTAACACGTTCCCGGACCCTAACACTTTTCCGTAACCTCACCTGTACCCTACACCTTACCGTTAGCTAACCCTAACCCTAGCCCTAAACCTAGACCAAACCCCAACCGTACACCTTACCCTAACCCGTATGCTAATCCTAAGCCATACACTAACACTGAAATATGTCCTAACACATACACTAACCGTAACACTTTTCTGTACCATCACCTGTACCGTAAAACTAACATTTCGGTAACCCTAACCCTAGCCATAAAGCTAACCCTAACCCCAACCCTAAAACTTACCCAAACCGTACCCTAATCCTAACCAGTATACTAATACTAAGCCATGTCCTGACACGTACCCTGAGCCTAACACTTTTCCGTACCCTCACCTGTACCCTAAACCTTACCCATTCGCTAACCCTAACCCTAGCTCTAGCCCTAGCCCTAAATCTAACCCCAACCCTACACCTTACCCTAACCCGAACCCTAATCCCAACCCATACACTAACATTAACCCATGCCCTAACACGTACCCTGACCCTAACACTTATCCGTATCCTCTCCTGTACCCTAAATCTTACCGTTCACTAACCCTAACCCTAGCCCTAAACATAACTCTCACACCAACCTCAGAGCATACCATAACCCGTACACTAAACTTAACCCGTACAAAAAAACTAACCCATGCCCTCAGATGTATTTTGACGGTAACACGTTTCCGTATGCTCCCTTGTACCGTAAAACTCACCCGTTTGCTAACTCTAACCCTAGCCCTAACCCTAACCATAACAACAACCCTACCCATTTCCCTAACCTGTACCCTAATCCTTACCCGTACACTAACACTAATCCATGCCCTAATACGTACCCTGACCCTAACACATTTCTATACCCACTCCTGTACCCTAAATCTTACCATTCGCTAACCCTAACCCTATGTCTAAACCTAACCCTAACCCCAACCCTACACCTAACCCTAACACGTACCCTAATCCGAATCCGTACACTAAGAGTAACCTGTGCTCTAACATGAACCCTGACCCTAACTCGTTTCCATAAGCTCACCTGTACCCTAAATGTTACCTATTTGCTAACCCTAACCCCAACCCTACACCTAAACATAACCCCAACCCTACACCTTTCCCTAACCCATACCCTAATCCGAACCCGTACACTAACACTAACCCGTGCCCTAACACGTACCCTGACCCTAACACTTTTCCGTATCCTCTCCAGTACCCTAAAACTTACCGTTCGCTAAACCTAGCCCTTTCCCTAAACATAACGCTAACACCAACCTTACACCATACCCTAACCCATACACTAATCTTACCCCGTACACCAAAATTAAGCAATGCCCTCACATGTACTTGGACACTAACAGGTTTCCGTACCGTCCTGTGTACCATAAACCTTACCTGTTGGCTAACACTAACCCTAGCACTATCCACAACCTTACACAGAATCCTAACCCGTAACCTAATCCTAATCCGTACAATAACACTAACGTGTGCCCTAACACCAAGCCTGACCCTAACTCGTTTCCATATGCTTACCTGTACCCTGAATATTACCTATTCGCTAACCCTAACCCTAACCCTAAACCAAACCCTAACCCCAATCCTACACCTTACCCTAATCCGTACTGTAATCCTAACCCGTACCCTAATACTAATCCGTGCCCTGACACATACATGGACCATAACACTTTTCTGTAACCTCACCTGTACCCTAAACCTTACATTTAGCCAACCCTAACGATAGCCCTAAAGCAAAATCTTACTCCAACCCTACCCCTTACTCTAACACGTACACTAATCTTAACCCGTACACTAACACTGACCCATTGCCGCAAATGTATTTTGACCCTAAAACATTTCCGTACCCTCCCCTGTAACCTAAACCTTACCGGTCGCTAACCATAACCCTAGATCTAAATCTAACCCTAACGCCATCCCTACATCTTACCCTAACCCATACCCTAATCCTAAACCATACACTAACACTAACCAGTGCCCTGAAACGTACCCTGACCGTAACACTTTTCAATACCCTCACCTGCACGCTAAACCTAATCATTAGGTAACCCTAACTGTAGACTTAAACCTAACCCTAACAGCAACCCTACACCTTATTCTAACCGGTACCCTATATTTAACCCCTACACTAACACTAACCCATGCCCTCTCACGTACTTTGACACTAAAACGTCTCCATACACTCACATGTACCATAAGCCTTAACCGTTCACTAAACCTATCCCTAACCCTAACGCCAACCCTAACCATTAACCTAACCCATACCCTAATCCGAACCATACATTAACACTAAAACGTTTCCTAACACATAACCTGACCCAAACACTTTTCCATACACTCAACTGTACCCTAAAACTTACCCGTTCACTAACCCTAATCCTAGCCCAAAAGCTAACCCTAACCCCAACCCCACACCTCACCCTAAACTGTACACTAATCCTAACACGTACAGTAACACTAACAGGTGTCCTAACACATACCGTGACTCTAAAAGTTTTCCGTACCCTCACCTGTACCCTAAACCTTACTGGTTCACTAACCGTAACCCTAGCCCTAAACATAACGCTAACACCAACCTTACACCATACCTTAACCCGTACACTAAACTTAACCCGTACACCAAAATTATGCAATGCCATCACACGTACTTTGACACTACCACGTTTCCGTACACTCATGTACCATAAAACTTACCTGTTCGCTAACTCTAACCCTAGCCCTAAACTTAACCCTAACGCCAACCCTACACATTACCCTAACCAGTACCCTAATCCTAATCCATACACTAACTCTACACGTGCCCTAACAGGTACCATGACAGTAACAGTTTTCCGTACACTCACCTGTACCCTAAACCATACCGTTTGCTCTCCTTAACCCTAGACCTAAACGTAAACCTAACCCCATCCCTAAACGTTACCCTAACGCGTACCCAATCCTAACCAGTACACTAACACTAATCCGTGACTTAACACTTACCCTGACCCTAACACTTTTCCATACCCACACCTGAACCCTAAACCTTACCATTCACTAACCCTAACCATAGGTTTATACCTAACCCTAAAGCCAACCCCAACCCTACACCTAAGCCTAAAATGTAACCTAATCCTAATCCTTAAACTAAAACTAACCTGTGCCCTAACACGATCCCTGACCCTAACTCATTTCCATACACTCCCCTGTACTCTAATGTTACCTATTCGCTAACCCTAACACTAGCCCTAATCCTAAACCTAACCTCAACCGTACACCTTGCCCTAACCCATACCCTAATCATAACCCATACATTAACACTAACTCGTGCCCTAACACCTACCCTAACCCTACCCCTAACACTAACCCTAACACTAACCCTAAACTTTACCATTTGTTAACCATAACCCAAGCCCCAAACCTAAACCTAACTACAACCCTACTCCTTACCCTAACACGTACACTAGTCTTAACCCGTACACTAACACTAACTCAATACCGCACACATACTTTGACAATAAGATATTTCCATATGCTCAGCTGTAACCTAAACCTTACCCGTTCACTAAACTTAACCCTACCCCTAACACTAACCATAATGCCAACCCTACCAATTACCCTAACCCGTACCCTAATCCTAACCTGTAAACCCACACTAACCCCTGCCCTAACACGTACCCTGACCCTAACACTTTTCCGAATCCTCAGCTGTACCCTACACCTTATCATTCGCTAACCCTAACCCTAGCCCTAAACCTAGACCAAACCCCAACAGTACACCTTACCCTAACCTGTATGCTAATCCTAAGCCATACACTAACACTGACACGTGTCCTAACACATACACTAACTGTAACACTTTTCTGTACCATCACATGTACCCTAAACCTGACATTTCGCTAACCCTAGCCCTAGCCATAAAGCTAACCCTAACCCCAACCAGAAACCTTACCCAAACCGTACCCTAGTCCTAACCAGTATACTAATACTAAGCCATGTCCTGACACGTAACCTGACCCTAACACTTTTCCGTACCCTCACCTGTACCCTAAACCTTACCCATTCGCTAACCCTAACACTAGCTCTAGCCCTAGCTCTAAATCTAACTCCAACCCTACACCTTACCCTAACCCGAACCCTAATCCCAACCCATACACTAACATTAACCCATGCCCTAACACGTACCCTGACCCTAACACTTTTCCGTATCCTCTCCTGTACCCTAAATCTTACCGTTCACTAACCCTAACCCTAGCCCTAAACATAACTCTCCCACCAACCTCACAGCATACCCTAACCGGTACACTAAACTTAACCCGTACAAAAAAACTAACCCATGCCCTCACATGTTCTTTGACAGTAACACATTTCCGTACGCTCCTGTGTACCGTAAACCTTACCCGTTCGCTAACTCTAACCCTAGACCTAACCCTAAATATAACACCAACCCTACCCATTTCCCTAACCTGTACCCTAATCCTTACCCGTACACTAACACTAATCCATGCCCTAACACGTACCCTGACCCTAACACTTTTCCATACCCACTCCTGTACCCTAAATCTTACCATTCGCTAACCCTAACCCTATGTCTAAACCTAACCCTAACCCCAAACCTACACCTAACCCTAACACGTACCCTAATCCGAATCCGTACACTAACACTAACCTGTGCCCTACCATGAACCCTGACCCTAACTCGTTTCCATAAGCTCACCTGTACCCTAAATGTTACCTATTTCCTAACCCTAACCCCAACCCTACACCTAAACATAACCCCAACCCTACAACTTTCCCTAACCCATACCCTAATCCTAACCCTTACACTAACACTAACCCGTGCCCTAATACGTACCCTGACCCTAACACTTTTCCGTATCCTCTCCAGTACCCTAAATCTTACCGTTCGCTAAAACTAGCCCTTTCCCTAAACATAACGCTAACACCAACCTTACACCATACCCTAACCCATACACTTATCTTACCCCGTACACCAAAATTAAGCAATGCCCTCACCTGTACTTTGACACTAACACGTTTCTGTACACTCCTGTGTACCGTAAACCTTACCTGTTCGCTAACACTAACCCTAGGTCTAAGCCTAACACTATCCACAACCCTACACAAAATCCTAACTTGTACCCTAATCCTAATCCGTACAATAACACTAACGTGTGCCCTAACACCAAGCCTGACCCTAAGTCGTTTCCATATGCTTACCTGTACCCTGAATATTACCTATTCGCTAACCCTAACCCTAATCCTAAACCTAACCCTAACCCCAATCCTACACCTTACCCTAATCCGTACTGTAATCCTAACCCGTACCCTAATACTAATCCGTGCCCTGACACATACATGGACCATAACACTTTTCTGTAACCTCACCTGTACCCTAAACCTTACATTTCGCCAACACTAACCCTAGCCCTAAAGCTAAATCTAACTCCAACCCTACACCTTACCCTAACACGTAAACTAATCTTAACCCGTACACTAACACTGACCCATTGCCGCAAATGTATTTTGACCCTAAAACATTTCCGTACCCTCCCCTGTAACCTAAACCTTACCCGGTCGCTAACCCTAACCCTAGCTCTAAATCTAACCCTAACGCCAACCCTACATCTTACCCTAACCCATACCCTAATCCTAAACTGTACACTAACAGTAACCAGTGACCTGAAAAGTACCCTGACCGTAACACTTTTCCATACCCTCACCTGCACGCTAAACCTAATCATTAGGTAACCCTAACTGTAGACTTAAACCTAACCCTAACACCAACCCTACACCCTATTCTAACCCTTACCCTATATTTAACCCCTACACTAACACTAACCCATGCCCTCACACGTACTTTGACACTAAAATGTCTCCATACACTCACATGTACCATAAGCTTTAACCGTTCACTAAACCTATCCCTAACCCTAACGCCAACCCTAACCATTACCCTAACCCATACCCTAATCCTAACCATACATTAACACTAACACGTTTCCTAACACATAACCTGACCCAAACACTTTTCCGTACACTCAACTGTACCCTAAAACTTACCCGTTCACTAACCCTAAGCCTAGCCCTAAACCTAACACTAACCCCAACACCACACCTTACCCTAAACTGTACGCTAATCCTGACACGTACACTAACACTAAGAGGTGTCCTAACACATATCCTGACTCTAAAAGTTTTCCGTACCCTCACCTGTACCCTAAACCTTACTGCTTCACTAACCGTAAACCTAGCCCTAAACATAACGCTAACACCAACCCTACACCATACCTTAACCCGTACACTAATCTTGACCCGTACACAAAAATTATGGAATGCCATCAACTGTACTTTGACAATAACACGTTTCTCTACACTCATGTACCATAAAAGTTACCTCTTCGCTAACTCTAACCCTAGCCCTAAACGTAACCCTAACGCCAACCCTACACATTACCCTAACCCGTACCCTAATCCTAACCCATACACTAACACTACACGTGCCCTAACAGGTACCCTGACCGTAACCGTTTTCCGTACACTCACCTGTACCCTAAACTATACCGTTTGCTATCCTTAACCTTAGACCTAAACGTAAACCTAACCCCATCCCTAAACCTTACCCTAACTCGTACCCAAATCTAACCAGTACACTAACACTACTCCGTGCCTTAACACTTACCCTGACACTAACACATTTCCATACCCACACCTGAAGCCTAAACCTTACCATTCACTAACCCTAACCCTAGGTCTAAACCTAACCCTAAACCCAACCCCAACCCTACACCTAACACTAACATGTGCCCTAATCCTAATCCTTAAACTAACACTAACCTGTGCCCTAACACGAACCCTGACACTAACACGTTTCCATACTTTCACCTGTACTCTAATGTTACCTATTCGCTAACCCTAAAACTAGCCCTAAACCTAAACCTAACCCCAACCCTACCCCTTACCCTAACCCATACCCTAATCATAACCCATACACTAACACTAACTCGTGCCCTAACACCTACCCTAAACCTACACCTACACCTACCCCTAACACTAACGCTAACACTAACCCTAAACTTTACCATTTGTTAACCATAACCCTAGCCCCAAACCTAAACCTAACTACAACCCTACTCCTTACCCTAACACGTACACTAATCTTAACACGTACACTAAAACTAACTCAATACCACACACGTACTTTGACAATAAGACATTTCCGTATGCTCAGCTGTAACCTAAACCTTACCCGTTCACTAAACTTAACCCTATCCCTAACACTAACCATAACGCCAACCCTACCAATTACCCGAACCCGTACCCTAATCCTAACCTGTAAACCCACACTAACCCCTGCCCTAAAACGTACCCTGACCCTTACACTTATCCGTATCCTCTCCTGTACCCTAAATCTTACCGTTCGCTAACCCTAACCCTAGCCATAAACATAACTCTCACACCAACCTCACAGCATACCATAACCCGTACACTAAACTTCACCCGTACAAAAAAACTAACCCATGCCCTCAGATGTATTTTGACGGTAACACGTTTCCGTATGCTCCCGTGTACCGTAAAACTCACCCGTTTGCTAACTCTAACCCTAGCCCTAACCCTAACCATAACAACAACCCTACCCATTTCCCTAAGCTGTACCCTAATCCTTACCCGTACACTAACACTAATCCATGCCCTAATACGTACCCTGACCCTAACACTTTTCTATACCCACTCCTGTACCCTAAATCTTACCATTCGCTAACCCTAACCCTATGTCTAAACCTAACCCTAACCCCAACCCTACACCTAACCCTAACACGTACCCTAATCCGAATCCGTACACTAACAGTAACCTGTGCCCTAACATGAACCCTGACCCTAACTCGTTTCCATAAGCTCACCTGTACCCTAAATGTTACCTATTTGCTAACCCTAACCCCAACCCTACACCTAAACATAACCCCAACCCTACACCTTTCCCTAACCCATACCCTAATCCGAACCCGTACACTAACACTATCCCGTGCCCTAACACGTACCCTGACCCCAACACTTTTCCGTATCCTCTCCAGTACCCTAAAACTTACCGTTCGCTAAACCTAGCCCTTTCCCTAAACATAACGCTAACACCAACCTTACACCATACCCTAACCCATACACTAATCTTACCCCGTACACCAAAATTAAGCAATGCCCTCACATGTACTTGGACACTAACAGGTTTCCGTACCCTCCTGTGTACCATAAACCTTACCTGTTCGCTAACACTAACCCTAGCACTATCCACAACCCTACACAGAATCCTAACCCGTAACCTAATCCTAATCCGTACAATAACACTAACGTGTGCCCTAACACCAAGCCTGACCCTAACTCGTTTCCATATGCTTACCTGTACCCTGAATATTACCTATTCGCTAACCCTAACCCTAACCCTAAACCAAACCCTAACCCCAATCCTACACCTTACCCTAATCTGTACTGTAATCCTAACCCGTACCCTAATACTAATCCGTGCCCTGACACATACATGGACCATAACACTTTTCTGTAACCTCACCTGTACCCTAAACCTTACATTTAGCCAACCCTAACGCTAGCCCTAAAGCAAAATCTTACTCCAACCCTACCCCTTACCCTAACACGTACACTAATCTTAACCCGTACACTAACCCTGACCCATTGCCGCAAATGTATTTTGACCCTAAAACATTTCCGTACCCTCCCCTGTAACCTAAACCTTACCGGTCGCTAACCATAACCCTAGATCTAAATCTAACCCTAACGCCATCCCTACATCTTACCCTAACGCCATCCCTTCATCTTACCCTAACCCATACCCTAATCCTAAACCGTACACTAACACTAACCAGTGCCCTGAAACGTACCCTGACCGTAACACTTTTCAATACCCTCACCTGCACGCTAAACCTAATCATTAGGTAACGCTAACTGTAGACTTAAACCTAACCCTAACAGCAACCCTACACCTTATTCTAACCGGTACCCTATATTTAACCCCTACACTAACACTAACCCATGCCCTCACACGTACTTTGACACTAAAACGTCTCCATACACTCACATGTACCATAAGCCTTAACCGTTCACTAAACCTATGCCTAAGCCTAACGCCAACCCTAACCATTACCCTAACCCATACCCTAATCCGAACCATACATTAACAGTAAAACGTTTCCTAACATAAACCTGACCCAAACACTTTTCCGTACACTCAACTGTACCCTAAAACTTACCCGTTCACTAACCCTAAGCCTAGCCCAAAAGCTAACCCTAACCCCAACCCCACACCTTACCCTAAACTGTACGCTAATCCTGACACGTACAGTAACACTAACAGGTGTCCTAACACATACCGTGACTCTAAAAGTTTTCCGTACCCTCACCTGTACCCTAAACCTTACTGGTTCACTAACCGTATCCCTGGCCCTAAACATAACGCTAACACCAACCTTACACCATACCTTAACCCGTACACTAAACTTAACCCGTACACCAAAATTATGCAATGCCATCACACGTACTTTGACACTACCACGTTTCCGTACACTCATGTACCATAAAACTTACCTGTTCGCTAACTCTAACCCTAGCCCTAAACTTAACCCTAACGCCAACCCTACACATTACCCTAACCAGTACCCTAATCCTAACCCATACACTAACTCTACACGTGCCCTAACAGGTACCATGACAGTAACAGTTTTCCGTACACTCACCTGTACCCTAAACCATACCGTTTGCTCTCCTTAACCCTAGACCTAAACGTAAACCTAACCCCATCCCTAAACGTTACCCTAACGCGTACCCAATCCTAACCAGTACACTAACACGAATCCGTGACTTAACACTTACCCTGACCCTAACACTTTTCCATACCCACACCTGAACCCTAAACCTTATCATTCACTAACCCTAACCATAGGTTTATACCTAACCCTAAAGCCAACCCCAACCCTACACCTAAGCCTAAAATGTAACCTAATCCTAATCCTTAAACTATAACTAACCTGTGCCCTAACACGATCCCTGACCCTAACTCATTTCCATACACTCCCCTGTACTCTAATGTTACCTATTCGCTAACCCTAACACTAGCCCTAAACCTAAACCTAACGTCAACCGTACACCTTACCCTAACCCATACCCTAATCATAACCCATACATTAACACTAACTCGTGCCCTAACACCTACCCTAACCCTACCCCTAACACTAACCCTAACACTAACCCTAAACTTTACCATTTGTTAACCATAACCCAAGCCCCAAACCTAAACCTAACTACAACCCTACTCCTTACCCTAACACATACACTAGTCTTAACCCGTACACTAACACTAACTCAATACCGCACACATACTTTGACAATAAGACATTTCCGTATGCTCAGCTGTAACCTAAACCTTACCCGTTCACTAAACTTAACCCTACCCCTAACACTAACCATAACGCCAACCCTACCAATTACCCTAACCCGTACCCTAATCCTAAACTGTAAACCCACACTAACCCCTGCCCTAACACGTACCCTGACCCTAACACTTTTCCGTATCCTCAGCTGTACCCTACACCTTATCATTCGCTAACCCTAACCCTAGCCCTAAACCTAGACCAAACCCCAACAGTACACCTTACCCTAACCTGTATGCTAATCCTAAGCCATACACTAACACTGACACGTGTCCTAACACGTACACTAACCGTAACACTTTTCTGTACCATCACATGTACCCTAAACCTGACATTTCGCTAACCCTAGCCCTAGCCATAAAGCTAACCCTAACCCCAACCAGAAACCTTACCCAAACCGTACCCTAGTCCTAACCAGTATACTAATACTAAGCCATGTCCTGACACGTAACCTGACCCTAACACTTTTCCGTACCCTCACCTGTACCCTAAACCTTACCCATTCGCTAACCCTAACACTAGCTCTAGCCCTAGCTCTAAATCTAACCCCAACCCTACACCTTACCCTAACCCGAATCCTAATCCCAACCCATACACTAACATTAACCCATGCCCTAACACGTACCCTGACCCTAACACTTTTCCGTATCCTCTCCTGTACCCTAAATCTTACCGTTCGCTAACCCTAACCCTAGCCCTAAACATAACTCTCACACCAACCTCACAGCATACCCTAACCGGTACACTAAACTTAACCCGTACAAAAAAAATAACCCATGCCCTCACATGTTCTTTGACAGTAACACATTTCCGTACGCTCCTGTGTACCGTAAACCTTACCCGTTCGCTAACTCTAACCCTAGACCTGACCCTAAATATAACACCAACCCTACCCATTTCCCTAACCTGTACCCTAACCCTAACCCGTACACTAACACTAATCCATGCCCTAACACGTACCCTGACCCTAACACTTTTCCATACCCACTCCTGTACCCTAAATCTTACCATTCGCTAACCCTAACCCTATGTCTAAACCTAACCCTAACCCCAACCCTACACCTAACCCTAACACGTACCCTAATCCGAATCCGTACACTAACACTAACCTGTGCCCTACCATGAACCCTGACCCTAACTCGTTTCCATAAGCTCACCTGTACCCTAAATGTTACCTATTTGCTAACCCTAACCCCAACCCTACACCTAAACATAACCCCAACCCTACACCTTTCCCTAACCCATACCCTAATCCTAACCCATACATTAACACTAACACGTTTCCTAACACATAACCTGACCCAAACACTTTTCCGTACACTCAACTGTACCCTAAAACTTACCCGTTCACTAACCCTAAGCCTAGCCCTAAACCTAACCCTAACCCCAACACCAAACCTTACCCTAAACTGTACGCTAATCCTGACACGTACACTAACACTAAGAGGTGTCCTAACACATACCCTGACTCTAAATGTTTTCCGTACCCTCACCTGTACCCTAAACCTTACTGCTTCACTAACCGTAAACCTAGCCCTAAACATAACGCTAACACCAACCCTACACCATACCTTAACCCGTACACTAATCTTGACCCGTACACCAAAATTATGGAATGCCATCACCTGTACTTTGACAATAACACGTTTCTCTACACTCATGTACCATAAAAGTTACCTCTTCGCTAACTCTAACCCTAGCCCTAAACTTAACCCTAACGCCAACCCTACACATTACCCGAACCCATACCCTAATCCTAACCCATACACTAACACTACACGTGCCCTAACAGGTACCCTGACCGTAACCGTTTTCCGTACACTCACCTGTACCCTAAACTATACCGTTTGCTATCCTTAACCTTAGACCTAAACGTAAACCTAACCCCATCCCTAAACCTTACCCTAACTCGTACCCAAATCTAACCAGTACACTAACACTAATCCGTGCCTTAACACTTACCCTGACACTAACACTTTTCCATACCCACACCTGAAGCCTAAACCTTACCATTCACTAACCCTAACCCTAGGTCTAAACCTAACCCTAAACCCAACCCCAACCCTACACCTAACCCTAACATGTGCCCTAATCCTAATCCTTAAACTAACACTAACCTGTGCCCTAACACGAACCCTGACACTAACACGTTTCCATACGTTCACCTGTACTCTAATGTTACCTATTCGCTAACCCTAAAACTAGCCCTAAACCTAAACCTAACCCCAACCCTACACCTTACCCTAACCCATACCCTAATCATAACCCATACACTAACACTAACTCGTGCCCTAACACCTACCCTAAACCTACACCTACACCTACCCCTAACACTAACGCTAACACTAACCCTAAACTTTACCATTTGTTAACCATAACCCTAGCCCCAAACCTAAACCTAACTACAACCCTACTCCTTACCCTAACACGTACACTAATCTTAACACGTACACTAACACTAACTCAATACCACACACGTACTTTGACAATAAGACATTTCCGTATGCTCAGATGTAACCTAAACCTTACCCGTTCACTAAACTTAACCCTATCCCTAACACTAACCATAACGCCAACCCTACCAAATACCCTAACCCGTACCCTAATCCTAACCTGTAAACCCTCACTAACCCCTGCCCTAACACGTACCCTGACCCTTACACTTATCCGTATCCTCTCCTGTACCCTAAATCTTACCGTTCGCTAACCCTAACCCTAGCCATAAACATAACTGTCACACCAACCTCACAGCATACCATAACCCGTACACTAAACTTAACCCGTACAAAAAAACTAACCCATGCCCTCAGATGTATTTTGACGGTAACACGTTTCCGTATGCTACCGTGTACCGTAAAACTCACCCGTTTGCTAACTCTAACCCTAGCCCTAACCCTAACCATAACAACAACCCTACACATTTCCCTAACCTGTACCCTAATCCTTACCCGTACACTAACACTAATCCATGCCCTAATACGTACCCTGACCCTAACACTTTTCTATACCCACTCCTGTACCCTAAATCTTACCATTCGCTAACCCTAACCCTATGTCTAAACCTAACCCTAACCCCAACCCTACACCTAACCCTAACACGTACCCTAATCCGAATCCGTACACTAAGAGTAACCTGTGCCCTAACAGGAACCCTGACCCTAACTCATTTCCATAAGTTCACCTGTACCCTAAATGTTACCTATTTGCTAACACTAACCCCAACCCTACACCTAAACATAACCCCAACCCTACACCTTTCCCTAACCCATACCCTAATCCGAACCCGTACACTAACACTAACCCGTGCCCTAACACGTACCCTGACCCTAACACTTTTCCGTATCCTCTCCAGTACCCTAAAACTTACCGTTCGCTAACCCTAGCCCTTTCCCTAAACATAATGCTAACACCAACCTTACACCATACCCTAACCCATAAACTAATCTTACCCCGTACACCAAAATTAAGCAATGCCCTCACATGTACTTGGACACTAACAGGTTTCCGTACCCTCCTGTGTACCATAAACCTTACCTGTTCGCTAACACTAACCCTAGCACTATCCACAACCCTACACAGAATCCTAACCCGTAACCTAATCCTAATCCGTACAATAACACTAACGTGTGCCCTAACACCAAGCCTGACCCTAACTCGTTTCCATATGCTTACCTGTACCCTGAATATTACCTATTCGCTAACCCTAACCCTAACCCTAAACCAAACCCTAACCCCAATCCTACACCTTACCCTAATCCGTACTGTAATCCTAACCCGTACCCTAATACTAATCCGTGCCCTGACACATACATGGACCATAACACTTTTCTGTAACCTCACCTGTACCCTAAACCTTACATTTAGCCAACCCTAACGCTAGCCCTAAAGCAAAATCTTACTCCAACCCTACCCCTTACCCTAACACGTACACTAATCTTAACCCGTACACTAACACTGACCCATTGCTGCAAATGTATTTTGACCCTAAAACATTTCCGTACCCTCCCCTGTAACCTAAACCTTACCGGTCGCTAACCATAACCCTAGATCTAAATCTAACCCTAACGCCATCCCTACATCTTACCCTAACCCATACCCTAATCCTAAACCGTACACTAACACTAACCAGTGCCCTGAAACGTACCCTGACCGTAACACTTTTCAATACCCTCACCTGCACGCTAAACCTAATCATTAGGTAACGCTAACTGTAGACTTAAACCTAACCCTAACAGCAACCCTACACCCTATTCTAACCCTTACCCTATATTTAACCCCTACACTAACACTAACCCATGCCCTCACACGTACTTTGACACTAAAACGTCTCCATACACTCACATGTACCATAAGCCTTAACCGTTCACTAAACCTATGCCTAAGCCTAACGCCAACCCTAACCATTACCCTAACCCATACCCTAATCCGAACCATACATTAACACTAAAACGTTTCCTAACATAAACCTGACCCAAACACTTTTCCGTACACTCAACTGTACCCTAAAACTTACCCGTTCACTAACCCTAAGCCTAGCCCAAAAGCTAACCCTAACCCCAACCCCACACCTTACCCTAAACTGTACGCTAATCCTGACACATACAGTAACACTAACAGGTGTCCTAACACATACCGTGACTCTAAAAGTTTTCCGTACCCTCACCTGTACCCTAAACCTTACTGGTTCACTAACCGTATCCCTGGCCCTAAACATAACGCTAACACCAACCTTACACCATACCTTAACCCGTACACTAAACTTAACCCGTACACCAAAATTATGCAATGCCATCACACGTACTTTGACACTACCAAGTTTCCGTACACTCATGTACCATAAAACTTACCTGTTCGCTAACTCTAACCCTAGCCCTAAACTTAACCCTAACGCCAACCCTACACATTACCCTAACCAGTACCCTAATCCTAACCCATACACTAACTCTACACGTGCCCTAACAGGTACCATGACAGTAACAGTTTTCCGTACACTCACCTGTACCCTAAACCATACCGTTTGCTCTCCTTAACCCTAGACCTAAACGTAAACCTAACCCCATCCCTAAACGTTACCCTAACGCGTACCCAATCCTAACCAGTACACTAACACTAATCCGTGACTTAACACTTACCCTGACCCTAACACTTTTCCATACCCACACCTGAACCCTAAACCTTACCATTCACTAACCCTAACCATAGGTTTATACCTAACCCTAAAGCCAACCCCAACCCTACACCTAAGCCTAAAATGTAACCTAATCCTAATCCTTAAACTAAAACTAACCTGTGCCCTAACACGATCCCTGACCCTAACTCATTTCCATACACTCCCCTGTACTCTAATGTTACCTATTCGCTAACCCTAACACTAGCCCTAAACCTAAACCTAACGTCAACCGTACACCTTACCCTAACCCATACCCTAATCATAACCCATACATTAACACTAACTCGTGCCCTAACACCTACCCTAACCCTACCCCTAACACTAACCCTAACACTAACCCTAAACTTTACCATTTGTTAACCATAACCCAAGCCCCAAACCTAAACCTAACTACAACCCTACTCCTTACCCTAACACATACACTAGTCTTAACCCGTACACTAACACTAACTCAATACCGCACACATACTTTGACAATAAGACATTTCCGTATGCTCAGCTGTAACCTAAACCTTACCCGTTCACTAAATTTAACCCTACCCCTAACACTAACCATAACGCCAACCCTACCAATTACCCTAACCCGTACCCTAATCCTAAACTGTAAACCCACACTAACCCCTGCCCTAACACGTACCCTGACCCTAACACTTTTCCGTATCCTCAGCTGTACCCTACACCTTATCATTCGCTAACCCTAACCCTAGCCCTAAACCTAGACCAAACCCCAACAGTACACCTTACCCTAACCTGTATGCTAATCCTAAGCCATACACTAACACTGACACGTGTCCTAACACGTACACTAACCGTAACACTTTTCTGTACCATCACATGTACCCTAAACCTGACATTTCGCTAACCCTAGCCCTAGCCATAAAGCTAACCCTAACCCCAACCAGAAACCTTACCCAAACCGTACCCTAGTCCTAACCAGTATACTAATACTAAGCCATGTCCTAACACGTACCCTGACCCTAACACTTTTCCATACCCACTCCTGTACCCTAAATCTTACCATTCGCTAACCCTAACCCTATGTCTAAACCTAACCCTAACCCCAACCCTACACCTAACCCTAACACGTACCCTAATCTGAATCCGTACACTAACACTAACCTGTGCACTACCATGAACCCTGACCCTAACTCGTTTCCATAAGCTCACCTGTACCCTAAATGTTACCTATTTGCTAACCCTAACCCCAACCCTACACCTAAACATAACCCCAACCCTACACCTTTCCCTAACCCATACCCTAATCCTAACCCTTACACTAACACTAACCCGTGCCCTAATACGTACCCTGACCCTAACACTTTTCCGTATCCTCTCCAGTACCCTAAATCTTACCGTTCGCTAAAACTAGCCCTTTACCTAAACATAACGCTAACACCAACCTTACACCATACCCTAACCCATACACTAATCTTACCCCGTACACCAAAATTAAGCAATGCCCTCACCTGTACTTTGACACTAACACTTTTCCGTACACTCCTGTGTACCGTAAACCTTACCTGTTCGCTAACACTAACCCTAGGTCTAAGCCTAACACTATCCACAACCCTACACAAAATCCTAACCCGTTTCCTAATCCTAATCCGTACAATAACACTAACGTGTGCCCTAACACCAAGCCTGACCCTAACTCGTTTCCATATGCTTACCTGTACCCTGAATATTACCTATTCGCTAACCCTAACCCTAATCCTAAACCTAACCCTAACCCCAATCCTACACCTTACCCTAATCCGTACTGTAATCCTAACCCGTACCCTAATACTAATCCGTGCCCTGACACATACATGGACCATAACACTTTTCTGTAACCTCACCTGTACCCTAAACCTTACATTTCGCCAACACTAACCCTAGCCCTAAAGCTAAATCTAACTCCAACCCTACACCTTACCCTAACACGTACACTAATCTTAACCCGTACACTAACACTGACCCATTGCCGCAAATGTATTTTGACCCTAAAACATTTCCGTACCCTCCCCTGTAACCTAAACCTTACCCGGTCGCTAACCCTAACCCTAGCTCTAAATCTAACCCTAACGCCAACCCTACATCTTACCCTAACCCATACCCTAATCCTAAACTGTACACTAACAGTAACCAGTGACCTGAAAAGTACCCTGACCGTAACACTTTTCCATACCCTCAGCTGCACGCTAAACCTAATCATTAGGTAACCCTAACTGTAGACTTAAACCTAACCCTAACACCAACCCTACACCCTATTCTAACCCTTACCCTATATTTAACCCCTACACTAACACTAACCCATGCCCTCACACGTACTTTGACACTAAAATGTCTCCATACACTCACATGTACCATAAGCTTTAACCGTTCACTAAACCTATCCCTAACCCTAACGCCAACCCTAACCATTACGCTAACCCATACCCTAATCCTAACCATATATTAACACTAACACGTTTCCTAACACATAACCTGACCCAAACACTTTTCCGTACACTCAACTGTACCCTAAAACTTACCCGTTCACTAACCCTAAGCCTAGCCCTAAACCTAACACTAACCCCAACCCCACACCTTACCCTAAACTGTACGCTAATCCTGACACGTACACTAACACTAAGAGGTGTCCTAACACATACCCTGACTCTAAATGTTTTCCGTACCCTCACCTGTACCCTAAACCTTACTGCTTCACTAACCGTAAACCTAGCCCTAAACATAACGCTAACACCAACCCTACACCATACCCTAACCCGTACACTAATCTTGACCCGTACACCAAAATTATGGAATGCCATCACCTGTACTTTGACAATAACACGTTTCTCTACACTCATGTAACATAAAAGTTACCTCTTCGCTAACTCTAACCCTAGCCCTAATCTTAACCCTTACGCCAACCCTACACATTACCCTAACCCGTACCCTAATCCTAACCCATACACTAACACTACACGTGCCCTAACAGGTACCCTGACCGTAACCGTTTTCCGTACACTCACCTGTACCCTAAACTATACCGTTTGCTATCCTTAACCTTAGACCTAAACGTAAACCTAACCCCATCCCTAAACCTTACCCTAACTCGTACCCAAATCTAACCAGTACACTAACACTAATCCGTGCCTTAACACTTACCCTGACACTAACACTTTTCCATACCCACACCTGAAGCCTAAACCTTACCATTCACTAACCCTAACCCTAGGTCTAAACCTAACCCTAAACCCAACCCCAACCCTACACCTAACCCTAACATGTGCCTTAATCCTAATCCTTAAACTAACACTAACCTGTGCCCTAACACGAACCCTGACACTAACACGTTTCCATACGTTCACCTGTACTCTAATGTTACCTATTCGCTAACCCTAAAACTAGCCCTAAACCTAAACCTAACCCCAATCCTACACCTTACCCTAACCCATACCCAAATCATAACCCATACACTAACACTAACTCGTGCCCTAACACCTACCCTAAACCTACACCTACACCTACCCCTAACACTAACGCTAACACTAACCCTAAACTTTACCATTTGTTAACCATAACCCTAGCCCCAAACCTAAACCTAACTACAACCCTACTCCTTACCCTAACACGTACACTAATCTTAACACGTACACTAACACTAACTCAATACCACACACGTAATTTGACAATAAGACATTTCCGTATGCTCAGATGTAACCTAAACCTTACCCGTTCACTAAACTTAACCCTATCCCTAACACTAACCATAACGCCAACCCTACCAATTACCCTAACCCGTACCCTAATCCTAACCTGTAAACCCACACTAACCCCTGCCCTAACACGTTCCCTGACCCTAACACTTTTCCGTAACCTCACCTGTACCCTACACCTTACCGTTAGCTAACCCTAACCCTAGCCCTAAACCTAGACCAAACCCCAACCGTACACCTTACCCTAACCCGTATGCTAATCCTAAGCCATACACTAACACTGAAATATGTCCTAACACATACACTAACCGTAACACTTTTCTGTACCATCACCTGTACCGTAAAACTAACATTTCGGTAACCCTAACCCTAGCCATAAAGCTAACCCTAACCCCAACCCTAAAACTTACCCAAACCGTACCCTAATCCTAACCAGTATACTAATACTAAGCCATGTCCTGACACGTACCCTGAGCCTAACACTTTTCCGTACCCTCAACTGTACCCTAAACCTTACCCATTCGCTAACCCTAACCCTAGCTCTAGCCCTAGCCCTAAATCTAACCCCAACCCTACACCTTACCCTAACCCGAACCCTAATCCCAACCCATACACTAACATTAACCCATGCCCTAACACGTACCCTGACCCTTACACTTATCCGTATCCTCTCCTGTACCCTAAATCTTACCGTTCGCTAACCCTAACCCTAGCCCTAAACATAATTCTCACACCAACCTCACAGCATACCATAACCCGTACACTAAACTTAACCCGTACAAAAAAACTAACCCATGCCCTCAGATGTATTTTGACGGTAACACGTTTCCGTATGCTCCCGTGTACCGTAAAACTCACCCGTTTGCTAACTCTAACCCTAGCCCTAACCCTAACCATAACAACAACCCTACCCATTTCCCTACCCTGTACCCTAATCCTTACCCGTACACTAACACTAATCCATGCCCTAATACGTACCCTGACCCTAACACTTTTCTATACCCACTCCTGTACCCTAAATCTTACCATTCGCTAACCCTAACCCTATGTCTAAACCTAACCCTAACCCCAACCCTACACCTAACCCTAACACGTACCCTAATCCGAATCCGTACACTAACAGTAACCTGTGCCCTAACATGAACCCTGACCCTAACTCGTTTCCATAAGCTCACCTGTACCCTAAATGTTACCTATTTGCTAACCCTAACCCCAACCCTACACCTAAACATAACCCCAACCCTACACCTTTCCCTAACCCATACCCTAATCCGAACCCGTACACTAACACTAACCCGTGCCCTAACACGTACCCTGACCCTAACTCTTTTCCATATCCTCTCCAGTACCCTAAATCTTACTATTCGCTAAACCAATCCATTTCCCGAAACATAACGCTAACACCAACCTTACACCATACCCTAACCCATACACTAATCTTACCCCGTACACCAAAATTAAGCAATGCCCTCACCTGTACTTTGACACTAACACTTTTCCGTACACTCCTGTGTACCGTAAACCTTACCTGTTCGCTAACACTAACCCTAGGTCTAAGCCTAACACTATCCACAACCCTACACAAAATCCTAACTTGTACCCTAATCCTAATCCGTACAATAACACTAACGTGTGCCCTAACACCAAGCCTGACCCTAACTCGTTTCCATATGCTTACCTGTACCCTGAATATTACCTATTCGCTAACCCTAACCCTAATCCTAAACCTAACCCTAACCCCAATCCTACACCTTACCCTAATCCGTACTGTAATCCTAACCCGTACCCTAATACTAATCCGTGCCCTGACACATACATGGACCATAACACTTTTCTGTAACCTCACCTGTACCCTAAACCTTACATTTCGCCAACACTAACCCTAGCCCTAAAGCTAAATCTAACTCCAACCCTACACCTTACCCTAACACGTACACTAATCTTAACCCGTACACTAACACTGACCCATTGCCGCAAATGTATTTTGACCCTAAAACATTTCCGTACCCTCCCCTGTAACCTAAACCTTACCCGGTCGCTAACCCTAACCCTAGCTCTAAATCTAACCCTAACGCCAACCCTACATCTTACCCTAACCCATACCCTAATCCTAAACTGTACACTAACAGTAACCAGTGACCTGAAAAGTACCCTGACCGTAACACTTTTCCATACCCTCAGCTGCACGCTAAACCTAATCATTAGGTAACCCTAACTGTAGACTTAAACCTAACCCTAACACCAACCCTACACCCTATTCTAACCCTTACCCTATATTTAACCCCTACACTAACACTAACCCATGCCCTCACACGTACTTTGACACTAAAATGTCTCCATACACTCACATGTACCATAAGCTTTAACCGTTCACTAAACCTATCCCTAACCCTAACGCCAACCCTAACCATTACGCTAACCCATACCCTAATCCTAACCATATATTAACACTAACACGTTTCCTAACACATAACCTGACCCAAACACTTTTCCGTACACTCAACTGTACCCTAAAACTTACCCGTTCACTAACCCTAAGCCTAGCCCTAAACCTAACACTAACCCCAACCCCACACCTTACCCTAAACTGTACGCTAATCCTGACACGTACACTAACACTAAGAGGTGTCCTAACACATACCCTGACTCTAAATGTTTTCCGTACCCTCACCTGTACCCTAAACCTTACTGCTTCACTAACCGTAAACCTAGCCCTAAACATAACGCTAACACCAACCCTACACCATACCCTAACCCGTACACTAATCTTGACCCGTACACCAAAATTATGGAATGCCATCACCTGTACTTTGACAATAACACGTTTCTCTACACTCATGTAACATAAAAGTTACCTCTTCGCTAACTCTAACCCTAGCCCTAATCTTAACCCTTACGCCAACCCTACACATTACCCTAACCCGTACCCTAATCCTAACCCATACACTAACACTACACGTGCCCTAACAGGTACCCTGACCGTAACCGTTTTCCGTACACTCACCTGTACCCTAAACTATACCGTTTGCTATCCTTAACCTTAGACCTAAACGTAAACCTAACCCCATCCCTAAACCTTACCCTAACTCGTACCCAAATCTAACCAGTACACTAACACTAATCCGTGCCTTAACACTTACCCTGACACTAACACTTTTCCATACCCACACCTGAAGCCTAAACCTTACCATTCACTAACCCTAACCCTAGGTCTAAACCTAACCCTAAACCCAACCCCAACCCTACACCTAACCCTAACATGTGCCTTAATCCTAATCCTTAAACTAACACTAACCTGTGCCCTAACACGAACCCTGACACTAACACGTTTCCATACGTTCACCTGTACTCTAATGTTACCTATTCGCTAACCCTAAAACTAGCCCTAAACCTAAACCTAACCCCAATCCTACACCTTACCCTAACCCATACCCAAATCATAACCCATACACTAACACTAACTCGTGCCCTAACACCTACCCTAAACCTACACCTACACCTACCCCTAACACTAACGCTAACACTAACCCTAAACTTTACCATTTGTTAACCATAACCCTAGCCCCAAACCTAAACCTAACTACAACCCTACTCCTTACCCTAACACGTACACTAATCTTAACACGTACACTAACACTAACTCAATACCACACACGTAATTTGACAATAAGACATTTCCGTATGCTCAGATGTAACCTAAACCTTACCCGTTCACTAAACTTAACCCTATCCCTAACACTAACCATAACGCCAACCCTACCAATTACCCTAACCCGTACCCTAATCCTAACCTGTAAACCCACACTAACCCCTGCCCTAACACGTTCCCTGACCCTAACACTTTTCCGTAACCTCACCTGTACCCTACACCTTACCGTTAGCTAACCCTAACCCTAGCCCTAAACCTAGACCAAACCCCAACCGTACACCTTACCCTAACCCGTATGCTAATCCTAAGCCATACACTAACACTGAAATATGTCCTAACACATACACTAACCGTAACACTTTTCTGTACCATCACCTGTACCGTAAAACTAACATTTCGGTAACCCTAACCCTAGCCATAAAGCTAACCCTAACCCCAACCCTAAAACTTACCCAAACCGTACCCTAATCCTAACCAGTATACTAATACTAAGCCATGTCCTGACACGTACCCTGAGCCTAACACTTTTGCGTACCCTCAACTGTACCCTAAACCTTACCCATTCGCTAACCCTAACCCTAGCTCTAGCCCTAGCCCTAAATCTAACCCCAACCCTACACCTTACCCTAACCCGAACCCTAATCCCAACCCATACACTAACATTAACCCATGCCCTAACACGTACCCTGACCCTTACACTTATCCGTATCCTCTCCTGTACCCTAAATCTTACCGTTCGCTAACCCTAACCCTAGCCCTAAACATAATTCTCACACCAACCTCACAGCATACCATAACGCGTACACTAAACTTAACCCGTACAAAAAAACTAACCCATGCCCTCAGATGTATTTTGACGGTAACATGTTTCCGTATGCTCCCGTGTACCGTAAAACTCACCCGTTTGCTAACTCTAACCCTAGCCCTAACCCTAACCATAACAACAACCCTACCCATTTCCCTACCCTGTACCCTAATCCTTACCCGTACACTAACACTAATCCATGCCCTAATACGTACCCTGACCCTAACACTTTTCTATACCCACTCCTGTACCCTAAATCTTACCATTCGCTAACCCTAACCCTATGTCTAAACCTAACCCTAACCCCAACCCTACACCTAACCCTAACACGTACCCTAATCCGAATCCGTACACTAACAGTAACCTGTGCCCTAACATGAACCCTGACCCTAACTCGTTTCCATAAGCTCACCTGTACCCTAAATGTTACCTATTTGCTAACCCTAACCCCAACCCTACACCTAAACATAACCCCAACCCTACACCTTTCCCTAACCCATACCCTAATCCGAACCCGTACACTAACACTAACCCGTGCCCTAACACGTACCCTGACCCTAACTCTTTTCCATATCCTCTCCAGTACCCTAAATCTTACTATTCGCTAAACCAATCCATTTCCCGAAACATAACGCTAACACCAACCTTACACCATACCCTAACCCATACACTAATCTTACCCCGTACACCAAAATTAAGCAATGCCCTCACATGTACTTGGACACTAACAGGTTTCCGTACCCTCCTGTGTACCATAAACCTTACCTGTTCGCTAACACTAACCCTAGCACTATCCACAATCCTACACACAATCCTAACCCGTAACCTAATCCTAATCCGTACAATAACACTAACGTGTGCCCTAACACCAAGCCTGACCCTAACTCGTTTCCATATGCTTACCTGTACCCTGAATATTACCTATTCGCTAACCCTAACCCTAACCCTAAACCAAACCCTAACCCCAATCCTACACCTTACCCTAATCCGTACTGTAATCCTAACCCGTACCCTAATACTAATCCGTGCCCTGACACATACATGGACCATAACACTTTTCTGTAACCTCACCTGTACCCTAAACCTTACATTTAGCCAACCCTAACGCTAGCCCTAAAGCAAAATCTTACTCCAACCCTACCCCTTACCCTAACACGTACACTAAACTTAACCCGTACACTAACACTGACCCATTGCCGCAAATGTATTTTGACCCTAAAACATTTACGTACCCTCCCCTGTAACCTAAACCTTACCGGTCGCTAACCATAACCCTAGATCTAAATCTAACCCTAACGCCATCCCTACATCTTACCCTAACCCATACCCTAATCCTAAACCGTACACTAACACTAACCAGTGCCCTGAAACGTACCCTGACCGTAACACTTTTCAATACCCTCACCTGCACGCTAAACCTAATCATTAGGTAACCCTAACTGTAGACTTAAACATAACCCTAACAGCAACCCTACACCTTATTCTAACCGGTACCCTATATTTAACCCCTACACTAACACTAACCCATGCCCTCACACGTACTTTGACACTAAAACGTCTCCATACACTCACATGTACCATAAGCCTTAACCGTTCACTAAACCTATCCCTAAGCCTAACGCCAACCCTAACCATTACCCTAACCCATACCCTAATCCGAACCATACATTAACACTAAAACGTTTCCTAACACATAACCTGACCCAAACACTTTTCCGTACACTCAACTGTACCCTAAAACTTACCCGTTCACTAACCCTAAGCCTAGCCCAAAAGCTAACCCTAACCTCAACCCCACACCTTACCCTAAACTGTACACTAATCCTAACACGTACAGTAACACTAACAGGTGTCCTAACACATACCGTGACTCTAAATGTTTTCCGTACCCTCACCTGTACCCTAAACCTTACTGGTTCACTAACCGTATCCCTGGCCCTAAACATAACGCTAACACCAACCTTACACCATACCTTAACCCGTACACTAAACTTAACCCGTACACCAAAATTATGCAATGCCATCACACGTACTTTGACACTACCACGTTTCCGTACACTCATGTACCATAAAACTTACCTGTTCGCTAACTCTAACCCTAGCCCTAAACTTAACCCTAACGCCAACCCTACACATTACCCTAACCAGTACCCTAATCCTAACCCATACACTAACTCTACACGTGCCCTAACAGGTACCATGACAGTAACAGTTTTCCGTACACTCACCTGTACCCTAAACCATACCGTTTGCTATCCTTAACCCTAGACCTAAACGTAAACCTAACCCCATCCCTAAACGTTACCCTAACGCGTACCCAATCCTAACCAGTACACTAACACTAATCCGTGACTTAACACTTACCCTGACCCTAACACTTTTCCATACCCACACCTGAACCCTAAACCTTACCATTCACTAACCCTAACCATAGGTTTATACCTAACCCTAAAGCCAACCCCAACCCTACACCTAAGCCTAAAATGTAACCTAATCCTAATCCTTAAACTAAAACTAACCTGTGCCCTAACACGATCCCTGACCCTAACTCATTTCCATACACTCCCCTGTACTCTAATGTTACCTATTCGCTAACCCTAACACTAGCCCTAATCCTAAACCTAACCTCAACCGTACACCTTACCCTAACCCATACCCTAATCATAACCCATACATTAACACTAACTCGTGCCCTAACACCTACCCTAACCCTACCCCTAACACTAACCCTAACACTAACCCTAAACTTTACCATTTGTTAACCATAACCCAAGCCCCAAACCTAAACCTAACTACAACCCTACTCCTTACCCTAACACGTACACTAGTCTTAACCCGTACACTAACACTAACTCAATACCGCACACATACTTTGACAATAAGACATTTCCGTATGCTCAGCTGTAACCTAAACCTTACCCGTTCACTAAACTTAACCCTACCCCTAACACTAACCATAACGCCAACCCTACCAATTACCCTAACCCGTAACCTAATCCTAACCTGTAAACCCACACTAACCCCTGCCCTAACACGTACCCTGACCCTAACACTTTTCCGTATCCTCAGCTGTACCCTACACCTTATCATACGCTAACCCTAACCCTAGCCCTAAACCTAGACCAAACCCCAACAGTACACCTTACCCTAACCTGTATGCTAATCCTAAGCCATACACTAACACTGACACGTGTCCTAACACGTACACTAACCGTAACACTTTTCTGTACCATCACATGTACCCTAAACCTGACATTTCGCTAACCCTAGCCCTAGCCATAAAGCTAACCCTACCCCCAACCAGAAACCTTACCCAAACCGTACCCTAGTCCTAACCAGTATACTAATACTAAGCCATGTCCTGACACGTAACCTGACCCTAACACTTTTCCGTACCCTCACCTGTACCCTAAACCTTACCCATTCGCTAACCCTAACACTAGCTCTAGCCCTAGCTCTAAATCTAACCCCAACCCTACACCTTACCCTAACCCGAACCCTAATCCCAACCCATACACTAACATTAACCCATGCCCTAACACGTACCCTGACCCTAAAACTTTTCCGTATCCTCTCCTGTACCCTAAATCTTACCGTTCGCTAACCCTAACCCTAGCCCTAAACATAACTCTCACACCAACCTCACAGCATACCCTAACTGGTACACTAAACTTAACCCGTACAAAAAAACTAACCCATGCCCTCACATGTTCTTTGACAGTAACACATTTCCGTACGCTCCTGTGTACCGTAAACCTTACCCGTTCGCTAACTCTAACCCTAGACCTGACCCTAAATATAACACCAACCCTACCCATTTCCCTAATCTGTACCCTAATCCTAACCCGTACACTAACACTAATCAATGCCCTAACACGTACCCTGACCCTAACACTTTTCCATACCCACTCCTGTACCCTAAATCTTACCATTCGCTAACCCTAACCCTATGTCTAAACCTAACCCTAACCCCAACCCTACACCTAACCCTAACACGTACCCTAATCTGAATCCGTACACTAACACTAACCTGTGCCCTACCATGAACCCTGACCCTAACTCGTTTCCATAAGCTCACCTGTACCCTAAATGTTACCTATTTGCTAACCATAACCCCAACCCTACACCTAAACATAACCCCAACCCTACAACTTTCCCTAACCCATACCCTAATCCTAACCCTTACACTAACACTAACCCGTGCCCTAATACGTACCCTGACCCTAACACTTTTCCGTATCCTCTCCAGTACCCTAAATCTTACCGTTCGCTAAAACTAGCCCTTTCCCTAAACATAACGCTAACACCAACCTTACACCATACCCTAACCCATACACTAATCTTACCCCGTACACCAAAATTAAGCAATGCCCTCACGTGTACTTTGACACTAACACGTTTCCGTACACTCCTGTGTACCATAAACATTACCTGTTCACTAACACTAACCCTAGGTCTAAGCCTAACACTATCCACAACCCTACACAAAATCCTAACTTGTACCCTAATCCTAATCCGTACAATAACACTAACGTGTGCCCTAACACCAAGCCTGACCCTAACTCGTTTCCATATGCTTACCTGTACCCTGAATATTACCTATTCGCTAACCCTAACCCTAATCCTAAACCTAACCCTAACCCCAATCCTACACCTTACCCTAATCCGTACTGTAATCCTAACCCGTACCCTAATACTAATCCGTGCCCTGACACATACATGGACCATAACACTTTTCTGTAACCTCACCTGTACCCTAAACCTTACATTTCGCCAACACTAACCCTAGTCCTAAAGCTAAATCTAACTCCAACCCTACACCTTACCCTAACACGTACACTAATCTTAACCCGTACACTAACACTGACCCATTGCCGCAAATGTATTTGGACCCTAAAACATTTCCGTACCCTCCCCTGTAACCTAAACCTTACCCGGTCGCTAACCCTAACCCTAGCTCTAAATCTAACCCTAACGCCAACCCTACATCTTACCCTAACCCATACCCTAATCCTAAACTGTACACTAACAGTAACCAGTGACCTGAAAAGTACCCTGACCGTAACACTTTTCCATACCCTCACCTGCACGCTAAACCTAATCATTAGGTAACCCTAACTGTAGACTTAAACCTAACCCTAAGACCAACCCTACACCCTATTCTAACCCTTACCCTATATTTAACCGCTACACTAACACTAACCCATGCCCTCACACGTACTTTGACACTAAAATGTCTCCATACACTCACATGTACCATAAGCTTTAACCGTTCACTAAACCTATCCCTAAACCTAACGCCAACCCTAACCATTACCCTAACCCATACCCTAATCCTAACCATATATTAACACTAACACGTTTCCTAACACATAACCTGACCCAAACACTTTTCCGTACACTCAACTGTACCCTAAAACTTACCCGTTCACTAACCCTAAGCCTAGCCCTAAACCTAACACTAACCCCAACACCACACCTTACCCTAAACTGTACGCTAATCCTGACACGTACACTAACACTAAGAGGTGTCCTAACACATACCCTGACTCTAAATGTTTTCCGTACCCTCACCTGTACCCTAAACCTTACTGCTTCACTTACCGTAAACCTAGCCCTAAACATAACGCTAACACCAACCCTACACCATACCCTAACCCGTACACTAATCTTGACCCGTACACCAAAATTATGGAATGCCATCACCTGTACTTTGACAATAACACGTTTCTGTACACTCATGTACCATAAAAGTTACCTCTTCGCTAACTCTAACCCTAGCCCTAAACTTAACCCTAACGCCAACCCTACACATTACCCTAACCTGTACCCTAATCCTAACCCATACACTAACACTACACGTGCCCTAACAGGTACCCTGACCGTAACCGTTTTCCGTACACTCACCTGTACCCTAAACTATACCGTTTGCTATCCTTAACATTAGACCTAAACGTAAACCTAACCCCATCCCTAAACCTTACCCTAACTCGTACCCAAATCTAACCAATCCACTAAAACTAATCCGTGCCTTAACACTTACCCTGACACTAACACTTTTCCATACCCACACCTGAAGCCTAAACCTTACCATTCACTAACCCTAACCCTAGGTCTAAACCTAACCCTAAACCCAACCCCAACCCTACACCTAACCCTAACATGTGCCCTAATCCTAATCCTTAAACTAACACTAACCTGTGCCCTAACACGAACCCTGACACTAACACGTTTCCATACGTTCACCTGTACTCTAATGTTACCTATTCGCTAACCCTAAAACTAGCCCTAAACCTAAACCTAACCCCAACCCTACACCTTACCCTAACCCATACCCTAATCATAACCCATACACTAACACTAACTCGTGCCCTAACACCTACCCTAAACCTACACCTACACCTACCCCTAACACTAACGCTAACACTAACCCTAAACTTTACCATTTGTTAACCATAACCCTAGCCCCAAACCTAAACCTAACTACAACCCTACTCCTTACCCTAACACGTACACTAATCTTAACACGTACACTAACACTAACTCAATACCACACACGTACTTTGACAATAAGACATTTCCGTATGCTCAGATGTAACCTAAACCTTACCCGTTCACTAAACTTAACCCTATCCCTAACACTAACCATAACGCCAACCCTACCTATTACCCTAACCCGTACCCTAATCCTAACCTGTAAACCCACACTAACCCCTGCGCTAACACGTTCCCTGACCCTAACACTTTTCCGTAACCTCACCTGTACCCTACACCTTACCGTTAGCTAAGCCTAACCCTAGCCCTAAACCTAGACCAAACCCCAACCGTACACCTTACCCTAACCCGTATGCTAATCCTAAGCCATACACTAACACTGAAATATGTCCTAACACATACACTAACCGTAACACTTTTCTGTACCATCACCTGTACCGTAAAACTAACATTTCGGTAACCCTAACCCTAGCCATAAAGCTAACCCTAACCCCAACCCTAAAACTTACCCAAACCGTACCCTAATCCTAACCAGTATACTAATACTAAGCCATGTCCTGACACGTACCCTGAGCCTAACACTTTTCCGTACCCTCACCTGTACCCTAAACCTTACCCATTCGCTAACCCTAACCCTAGCTCTAGCCCTAGCCCTAAATCTAACCCCAACCCTACACCTTACCCTAACCCGAACCCTAATCCCAACCCATACACTAACATTAACCCATGCCCTAACACGTACCCTGACCCTTACACTTATCCGTATCCTCTCCTGTACCCTAAATCTTACCGTTCACTAACCCTAACCCTAGCCCTAAACATAACTCTCACACCAACCTCAGAGCATACCATAACCCGTACACTAAACTTAACCCGTACAAAAAAACTAACCCATGCCCTCAGATGTATTTTGACGGTAACACGTTTCCGTATGCTCCCTTGTACCGTAAAACTCACCCGTTTGCTAACTCTAACCCTAGCCCTAACCCTAACCATAACAACAACCCTACCCATTTCCCTAACCTGTACCCTAATCCTTACCCGTACACTAACACTAATCCATGCCCTAATACGTACCCTGACCCTAACACTTTTCTATACCCACTCCTGTACCCTAAATCTTACCATTCGCTAACCCTAACCCTATGTCTAAACCTAACCCTAACCCCAACCCTACACCTAACCCTAACACGTACCCTAATCCGAATCCGTACACTAAGAGTAACCTGTGCTCTAACATGAACCCTGACCCTAACTCGTTTCCATAAGCTCACCTGTACCCTAAATGTTACCTATTTGCTAACCCTAACCCCAACCCTACACCTAAACATAACCCCAACCCTACACCTTTCCCTAACCCATACCCTAATCCGAACCCGTACACTAACACTAACCCGTGCCCTAACACGTACCCTGACCCTAACACTTTTCCGTATCCTCTCCAGTACCCTAAAACTTACCGTTCGCTAAACCTAGCCCTTTCCCTAAACATAACGCTAACACCAACCTTACACCATACCCTAACCCATACACTAATCTTACCCCGTACACCAAAATTAAGCAATGCCCTCACATGTACTTGGACACTAACAGGTTTCCGTACCCTCCTGTGTACCATAAACCTTACCTGTTCGCTAACACTAACCCTAGCACTATCCACAATCCTACACACAATCCTAACCCGTAACCTAATCCTAATCCGTACAATAACACTAACGTGTGCCCTAACACCAAGCCTGACCCTAACTCGTTTCCATATGCTTACCTGTACCCTGAATATTACCTATTCGCTAACCCTAACCCTAACCCTAAACCAAACCCTAACCCCAATCCTACACCTTACCCTAATCCGTACTGTAATCCTAACCCGTACCCTAATACTAATCCGTGCCCTGACACATACATGGACCATAACACTTTTCTGTAACCTCACCTGTACCCTAAACCTTACATTTAGCCAACCCTAACGCTAGCCCTAAAGCAAAATCTTACTCCAACCCTACCCCTTACCCTAACACGTACACTAAACTTAACCCGTACACTAACACTGACCCATTGCCGCAAATGTATTTTGACCCTAAAACATTTACGTACCCTCCCCTGTAACCTAAACCTTACCGGTCGCTAACCATAACCCTAGATCTAAATCTAACCCTAACGCCATCCCTACATCTTACCCTAACCCATACCCTAATCCTAAACCGTACACTAACACTAACCAGTGCCCTGAAACGTACCCTGACCGTAACACTTTTCAATACCCTCACCTGCACGCTAAACCTAATCATTAGGTAACCCTAACTGTAGACTTAAACATAACCCTAACAGCAACCCTACACCTTATTCTAACCGGTACCCTATATTTAACCCCTACACTAACACTAACCCATGCCCTCACACGTACTTTGACACTAAAACGTCTCCATACACTCACATGTACCATAAGCCTTAACCGTTCACTAAACCTATCCCTAAGCCTAACGCCAACCCTAACCATTACCCTAACCCATACCCTAATCCGAACCATACATTAACACTAAAACGTTTCCTAACACATAACCTGACCCAAACACTTTTCCGTACACTCAACTGTACCCTAAAACTTACCCGTTCACTAACCCTAAGCCTAGCCCAAAAGCTAACCCTAACCTCAACCCCACACCTTACCCTAAACTGTACACTAATCCTAACACGTACAGTAACACTAACAGGTGTCCTAACACATACCGTGACTCTAAATGTTTTCCGTACCCTCACCTGTACCCTAAACCTTACTGGTTCACTAACCGTATCCCTGGCCCTAAACATAACGCTAACACCAACCTTACACCATACCTTAACCCGTACACTAAACTTAACCCGTACACCAAAATTATGCAATGCCATCACACGTACTTTGACACTACCACGTTTCCGTACACTCATGTACCATAAAACTTACCTGTTCGCTAACTCTAACCCTAGCCCTAAACTTAACCCTAACGCCAACCCTACACATTACCCTAACCAGTACCCTAATCCTAACCCATACACTAACTCTACACGTGCCCTAACAGGTACCATGACAGTAACAGTTTTCCGTACACTCACCTGTACCCTAAACCATACCGTTTGCTATCCTTAACCCTAGACCTAAACGTAAACCTAACCCCATCCCTAAACGTTACCCTAACGCGTACCCAATCCTAACCAGTACACTAACACTAATCCGTGACTTAACACTTACCCTGACCCTAACACTTTTCCATACCCACACCTGAACCCTAAACCTTACCATTCACTAACCCTAACCATAGGTTTATACCTAACCCTAAAGCCAACCCCAACCCTACACCTAAGCCTAAAATGTAACCTAATCCTAATCCTTAAACTAAAACTAACCTGTGCCCTAACACGATCCCTGACCCTAACTCATTTCCATACACTCCCCTGTACTCTAATGTTACCTATTCGCTAACCCTAACACTAGCCCTAATCCTAAACCTAACCTCAACCGTACACCTTACCCTAACCCATACCCTAATCATAACCCATACATTAACACTAACTCGTGCCCTAACACCTACCCTAACCCTACCCCTAACACTAACCCTAACACTAACCCTAAACTTTACCATTTGTTAACCATAACCCAAGCCCCAAACCTAAACCTAACTACAACCCTACTCCTTACCCTAACACGTACACTAGTCTTAACCCGTACACTAACACTAACTCAATACCGCACACATACTTTGACAATAAGACATTTCCGTATGCTCAGCTGTAACCTAAACCTTACCCGTTCACTAAACTTAACCCTACCCCTAACACTAACCATAACGCCAACCCTACCAATTACCCTAACCCGTAACCTAATCCTAACCTGTAAACCCACACTAACCCCTGCCCTAACACGTACCCTGACCCTAACACTTTTCCGTATCCTCAGCTGTACCCTACACCTTATCATACGCTAACCCTAACCCTAGCCCTAAACCTAGACCAAACCCCAACAGTACACCTTACCCTAACCTGTATGCTAATCCTAAGCCATACACTAACACTGACACGTGTCCTAACACGTACACTAACCGTAACACTTTTCTGTACCATCACATGTACCCTAAACCTGACATTTCGCTAACCCTAGCCCTAGCCATAAAGCTAACCCTACCCCCAACCAGAAACCTTACCCAAACCGTACCCTAGTCCTAACCAGTATACTAATACTAAGCCATGTCCTGACACGTAACCTGACCCTAACACTTTTCCGTACCCTCACCTGTACCCTAAACCTTACCCATTCGCTAACCCTAACACTAGCTCTAGCCCTAGCTCTAAATCTAACCCCAACCCTACACCTTACCCTAACCCGAACCCTAATCCCAACCCATACACTAACATTAACCCATGCCCTAACACGTACCCTGACCCTAAAACTTTTCCGTATCCTCTCCTGTACCCTAAATCTTACCGTTCGCTAACCCTAACCCTAGCCCTAAACATAACTCTCACACCAACCTCACAGCATACCCTAACTGGTACACTAAACTTAACCCGTACAAAAAAACTAACCCATGCCCTCACATGTTCTTTGACAGTAACACATTTCCGTACGCTCCTGTGTACCGTAAACCTTACCCGTTCGCTAACTCTAACCCTAGACCTGACCCTAAATATAACACCAACCCTACCCATTTCCCTAATCTGTACCCTAATCCTAACCCGTACACTAACACTAATCAATGCCCTAACACGTACCCTGACCCTAACACTTTTCCATACCCACTCCTGTACCCTAAATCTTACCATTCGCTAACCCTAACCCTATGTCTAAACCTAACCCTAACCCCAAACCTACACCTAACCCTAACACGTACCCTAATCTGAATCCGTACACTAACACTAACCTGTGCCCTACCATGAACCCTGACCCTAACTCGTTTCCATAAGCTCACCTGTACCCTAAATGTTACCTATTTGCTAACCATAACCCCAACCCTACACCTAAACATAACCCCAACCCTACAACTTTCCCTAACCCATACCCTAATCCTAACCCTTACACTAACACTAACCCGTGCCCTAATACGTACCCTGACCCTAACACTTTTCCGTATCCTCTCCAGTACCCTAAATCTTACCGTTCGCTAAAACTAGCCCTTTCCCTAAACATAACGCTAACACCAACCTTACACCATACCCTAACCCATACACTAATCTTACCCCGTACACCAAAATTAAGCAATGCCCTCACGTGTACTTTGACACTAACACGTTTCCGTACACTCCTGTGTACCATAAACATTACCTGTTCACTAACACTAACCCTAGGTCTAAGCCTAACACTATCCACAACCCTACACAAAATCCTAACTTGTACCCTAATCCTAATCCGTACAATAACACTAACGTGTGCCCTAACACCAAGCCTGACCCTAACTCGTTTCCATATGCTTACCTGTACCCTGAATATTACCTATTCGCTAACCCTAACCCTAATCCTAAACCTAACCCTAACCCCAATCCTACACCTTACCCTAATCCGTACTGTAATCCTAACCCGTACCCTAATACTAATCCGTGCCCTGACACATACATGGACCATAACACTTTTCTGTAACCTCACCTGTACCCTAAACCTTACATTTCGCCAACACTAACCCTAGTCCTAAAGCTAAATCTAACTCCAACCCTACACCTTACCCTAACACGTACACTAATCTTAACCCGTACACTAACACTGACCCATTGCCGCAAATGTATTTGGACCCTAAAACATTTCCGTACCCTCCCCTGTAACCTAAACCTTACCCGGTCGCTAACCCTAACCCTAGCTCTAAATCTAACCCTAACGCCAACCCTACATCTTACCCTAACCCATACCCTAATCCTAAACTGTACACTAACAGTAACCAGTGACCTGAAAAGTACCCTGACCGTAACACTTTTCCATACCCTCACCTGCACGCTAAACCTAATCATTAGGTAACCCTAACTGTAGACTTAAACCTAACCCTAAGACCAACCCTACACCCTATTCTAACCCTTACCCTATATTTAACCGCTACACTAACACTAACCCATGCCCTCACACGTACTTTGACACTAAAATGTCTCCATACACTCACATGTACCATAAGCTTTAACCGTTCACTAAACCTATCCCTAAACCTAACGCCAACCCTAACCATTACCCTAACCCATACCCTAATCCTAACCATATATTAACACTAACACGTTTCCTAACACATAACCTGACCCAAACACTTTTCCGTACACTCAACTGTACCCTAAAACTTACCCGTTCACTAACCCTAAGCCTAGCCCTAAACCTAACACTAACCCCAACACCACACCTTACCCTAAACTGTACGCTAATCCTGACACGTACACTAACACTAAGAGGTGTCCTAACACATACCCTGACTCTAAATGTTTTCCGTACCCTCACCTGTACCCTAAACCTTACTGCTTCACTAACCGTAAACCTAGCCCTAAACATAACGCTAACACCAACCCTACACCATACCCTAACCCGTACACTAATCTTGACCCGTACACCAAAATTATGGAATGCCATCACCTGTACTTTGACAATAACACGTTTCTGTACACTCATGTACCATAAAAGTTACCTCTTCGCTAACTCTAACCCTAGCCCTAAACTTAACCCTAACGCCAACCCTACACATTACCCTAACCTGTACCCTAATCCTAACCCATACACTAACACTACACGTGCCCTAACAGGTACCCTGACCGTAACCGTTTTCCGTACACTCACCTGTACCCTAAACTATACCGTTTGCTATCCTTAACATTAGACCTAAACGTAAACCTAACCCCATCCCTAAACCTTACCCTAACTCGTACCCAAATCTAACCAATCCACTAAAACTAATCCGTGCCTTAACACTTACCCTGACACTAACACTTTTCCATACCCACACCTGAAGCCTAAACCTTACCATTCACTAACCCTAACCCTAGGTCTAAACCTAACCCTAAACCCAACCCCAACCCTACACCTAACCCTAACATGTGCCCTAATCCTAATCCTTAAACTAACACTAACCTGTGCCCTAACACGAACCCTGACACTAACACGTTTCCATACGTTCACCTGTACTCTAATGTTACCTATTCGCTAACCCTAAAACTAGCCCTAAACCTAAACCTAACCCCAACCCTACACCTTACCCTAACCCATACCCTAATCATAACCCATACACTAACACTAACTCGTGCCCTAACACCTACCCTAAACCTACACCTACACCTACCCCTAACACTAACGCTAACACTAACCCTAAACTTTACCATTTGTTAACCATAACCCTAGCCCCAAACCTAAACCTAACTACAACCCTACTCCTTACCCTAACACGTACACTAATCTTAACACGTACACTAACACTAACTCAATACCACACACGTACTTTGACAATAAGACATTTCCGTATGCTCAGATGTAACCTAAACCTTACCCGTTCACTAAACTTAACCCTATCCCTAACACTAACCATAACGCCAACCCTACCTATTACCCTAACCCGTACCCTAATCCTAACCTGTAAACCCACACTAACCCCTGCGCTAACACGTTCCCTGACCCTAACACTTTTCCGTAACCTCACCTGTACCCTACACCTTACCGTTAGCTAAGCCTAACCCTAGCCCTAAACCTAGACCAAACCCCAACCGTACACCTTACCCTAACCCGTATGCTAATCCTAAGCCATACACTAACACTGAAATATGTCCTAACACATACACTAACCGTAACACTTTTCTGTACCATCACCTGTACCGTAAAACTAACATTTCGGTAACCCTAACCCTAGCCATAAAGCTAACCCTAACCCCAACCCTAAAACTTACCCAAACCGTACCCTAATCCTAACCAGTATACTAATACTAAGCCATGTCCTGACACGTACCCTGAGCCTAACACTTTTCCGTACCCTCACCTGTACCCTAAACCTTACCCATTCGCTAACCCTAACCCTAGCTCTAGCCCTAGCCCTAAATCTAACCCCAACCCTACACCTTACCCTAACCCGAACCCTAATCCCAACCCATACACTAACATTAACCCATGCCCTAACACGTACCCTGACCCTTACACTTATCCGTATCCTCTCCTGTACCCTAAATCTTACCGTTCACTAACCCTAACCCTAGCCCTAAACATAACTCTCACACCAACCTCAGAGCATACCATAACCCGTACACTAAACTTAACCCGTACAAAAAAACTAACCCATGCCCTCAGATGTATTTTGACGGTAACACGTTTCCGTATGCTCCCTTGTACCGTAAAACTCACCCGTTTGCTAACTCTAACCCTAGCCCTAACCCTAACCATAACAACAACCCTACCCATTTCCCTAACCTGTACCCTAATCCTTACCCGTACACTAACACTAATCCATGCCCTAATACGTACCCTGACCCTAACACTTTTCTATACCCACTCCTGTACCCTAAATCTTACCATTCGCTAACCCTAACCCTATGTCTAAACCTAACCCTAACCCCAACCCTACACCTAACCCTAACACGTACCCTAATCCGAATCCGTACACTAAGAGTAACCTGTGCTCTAACATGAACCCTGACCCTAACTCGTTTCCATAAGCTCACCTGTACCCTAAATGTTACCTATTTGCTAACCCTAACCCCAACCCTACACCTAAACATAACCCCAACCCTACACCTTTCCCTAACCCATACCCTAATCCGAACCCGTACACTAACACTAACCCGTGCCCTAACACGTACCCTGACCCTAACACTTTTCCGTATCCTCTCCAGTACCCTAAAACTTACCGTTCGCTAAACCTAGCCCTTTCCCTAAACATAACGCTAACACCAACCTTACACCATACCCTAACCCATACACTAATCTTACCCCGTACACCAAAATTAAGCAATGCCCTCACATGTACTTGGACACTAACAGGTTTCCGTACCGTCCTGTGTACCATAAACCTTACCTGTTGGCTAACACTAACCCTAGCACTATCCACAACCCTACACAGAATCCTAACCCGTAACCTAATCCTAATCCGTACAATAACACTAACGTGTGCCCTAACACCAAGCCTGACCCTAACTCGTTTCCATATGCTTACCTGTACCCTGAATATTACCTATTCGCTAACCCTAACCCTAACCCTAAACCAAACCCTAACCCCAATCCTACACCTTACCCTAATCCGTACTGTAATCCTAACCCGTACCCTAATACTAATCCGTGCCCTGACACATACATGGACCATAACACTTTTCTGTAACCTCACCTGTACCCTAAACCTTACATTTAGCCAACCCTAACGCTAGCCCTAAAGCAAAATCTTACTCCAACCCTACCCCTTACCCTAACACGTACACTAATCTTAACCCGTACACTAACACTGACCCATTGCCGCAAATGTATTTTGACCCTAAAACATTTCCGTACCCTCCCCTGTAACCTAAACCTTACCGGTCGCTAACCATAACCCTAGATCTAAATCTAACCCTAACGCCATCCCTACATCTTACCCTAACCCATACCCTAATCCTAAACCATACACTAACACTAACCAGTGCCCTGAAACGTACCCTGACCGTAACACTTTTCAATACCCTCACCTGCACGCTAAACCTAATCATTAGGTAACCCTAACTGTAGACTTAAACCTAACCCTAACAGCAACCCTACACCTTATTCTAACCGGTACCCTATATTTAACCCCTACACTAACACTAACCCATGCCCTCTCACGTACTTTGACACTAAAACGTCTCCATACACTCACATGTACCATAAGCCTTAACCGTTCACTAAACCTATCCCTAACCCTAACGCCAACCCTAACCATTACCCTAACCCATACCCTAATCCGAACCATACATTAACACTAAAACGTTTCCTAACACATAACCTGACCCAAACACTTTTCCATACACTCAACTGTACCCTAAAACTTACCCGTTCACTAACCCTAATCCTAGCCCAAAAGCTAACCCTAACCCCAACCCCACACCTTACCCTAAACTGTACACTAATCCTAACACGTACAGTAACACTAACAGGTGTCCTAACACATACCGTGACTCTAAAAGTTTTCCGTACCCTCACCTGTACCCTAAACCTTACTGGTTCACTAACCGTAACCCTAGCCCTAAACATAACGCTAACACCAACCTTACACCATACATTAACCCGTACACTAAACTTAACCCGTACACCAAAATTATGCAATGCCATCACACGTACTTTGACACTACCACGTTTCCGTACACTCATGTACCATAAAACTTACCTGTTCGCTAACTCTAACCCTAGCCCTAAACTTAACCCTAACGCCAACCCTACACATTACCCTAACCAGTACCCTAATCCTAATCCATACACTAACTCTACACGTGCCCTAACAGGTACCATGACAGTAACAGTTTTCCGTACACTCACCTGTACCCTAAACCATACCGTTTGCTCTCCTTAACCCTAGACCTAAACGTAAACCTAACCCCATCCCTAAACGTTACCCTAACGCGTACCCAATCCTAACCAGTACACTAACACTAATCCGTGACTTAACACTTACCCTGACCCTAACACTTTTCCATACCCACACCTGAACCCTAAACCTTACCATTCACTAACCCTAACCATAGGTTTATACCTAACCCTAAAGCCAACCCCAACCCTACACCTAAGCCTAAAATGTAACCTAATCCTAATCCTTAAACTAAAACTAACCTGTGCCCTAACACGATCCCTGACCCTAACTCATTTCCATACACTCCCCTGTACTCTAATGTTACCTATTCGCTAACCCTAACACTAGCCCTAATCCTAAACCTAACCTCAACCGTACACCTTGCCCTAACCCATACCCTAATCATAACCCATACATTAACACTAACTCGTGCCCTAACACCTACCCTAACCCTACCCCTAACACTAACCCTAACACTAACCCTAAACTTTACCATTTGTTAACCATAACCCAAGCCCCAAACCTAAACCTAACTACAACCCTACTCCTTACCCTAACACGTACACTAGTCTTAACCCGTACACTAACACTAACTCAATACCGCACACATACTTTGACAATAAGACATTTCCGTATGCTCAGCTGTAACCTAAACCTTACCCGTTCACTAAACTTAACCCTACCCCTAACACTAACCATAATGCCAACCCTACCAATTACCCTAACCCGTACCCTAATCCTAACCTGTAAACCCACACTAACCCCTGCCCTAACACGTACCCTGACCCTAACACTTTTCCGAATCCTCAGCTGTACCCTACACCTTATCATTCGCTAACCCTAACCCTAGCCCTAAACCTAGACCAAACCCCAACAGTACACCTTACCCTAACCTGTATGCTAATCCTAAGCCATACACTAACACTGACACGTGTCCTAACACATACACTAACTGTAACACTTTTCTGTACCATCACATGTACCCTAAACCTGACATTTCGCTAACCCTAGCCCTAGCCATAAAGCTAACCCTAACCCCAACCAGAAACCTTACCCAAACCGTACCCTAGTCCTAACCAGTATACTAATACTAAGCCATGTCCTGACACGTAACCTGACCCTAACACTTTTCCGTACCCTCACCTGTACCCTAAACCTTACCCATTCGCTAACCCTAACACTAGCTCTAGCCCTAGCTCTAAATCTAACCCCAACCCTACACCTTACCCTAACCCGAACCCTAATCCCAACCCATACACTAACATTAACCCATGCCCTAACACGTACCCTGACCCTAACACTTTTCCGTATCCTCTCCTGTACCCTAAATCTTACCGTTCACTAACCCTAACCCTAGCCCTAAACATAACTCTCCCACCAACCTCACAGCATACCCTAACCGGTACACTAAACTTAACCCGTACAAAAAAACTAACCCATGCCCTCACATGTTCTTTGACAGTAACACATTTCCGTACGCTCCTGTGTACCGTAAACCTTACCCGTTCGCTAACTCTAACCCTAGACCTAACCCTAAATATAACACCAACCCTACCCATTTCCCTAACCTGTACCCTAATCCTTACCCGTACACTAACACTAATCCATGCCCTAATACGTACCCTGACCCTAACACTTTTCTATACCCACTCATGTACCCTAAATCTTACCATTCGCTAACCCTAACCCTATGTCTAAACCTAACCCTAACCCCAACCCTACACCTAAACCTAACACGTACCCTAATCCGAATCCGTACACTAAGAGTAACCTGTGCTCTAACATGAACCCTGACCCTAACTCGTTTCCATAAGCTCACCTGTACCCTAAATGTTACCTATTTGCTAACCCTAACCCCAACCCTACACCTAAACATAACCCCAACCCTACACCTTTCCCTAACCCATACCCTAATCCGAACCCGTACACTAACACTAACCCGTGCCCTAACACGTACCCTGACCCTAACACTTTTCCGTATCCTCTCCAGTACCCTAAAACTTACCGTTCGCTAAACCTAGCCCTTTCCCTAAACATAACGCTAACACCAACCTTACACCATACCCTAACCCATACACTAATCTTACCCCGTACACCAAAATTAAGCAATGCCCTCACATGTACTTGGACACTAACAGGTTTCCGTACCGTCCTGTGTACCATAAACCTTACCTGTTGGCTAACACTAACCCTAGCACTATCCACAACCCTACACAGAATCCTAACCCGTAACCTAATCCTAATCCGTACAATAACACTAACGTGTGCCCTAACACCAAGCCTGACCCTAACTCGTTTCCATATGCTTACCTGTACCCTGAATATTACCTATTCGCTAACCCTAACCCTAACCCTAAACCAAACCCTAACCCCAATCCTACACCTTACCCTAATCCGTACTGTAATCCTAACCCGTACCCTAATACTAATCCCTGCCCTGACACATACATGGACCATAACACTTTTCTGTAACCTCACCTGTACCCTAAACCTTACATTTAGCCAACCCTAACGCTAGCCCTAAAGCAAAATCTTACTCCAACCCTACCCCTTACCCTAACACGTACACTAATCTTAACCCGTACACTAACACTGACCCATTGCCGCAAATGTATTTTGACCCTAAAACATTTCCGTACCCTCCCCTGTAACCTAAACCTTACCGGTCGCTAACCATAACCCTAGATCTAAATCTAACCCTAACGCCATCCCTACATCTTACCCTAACCCATACCCTAATCCTAAACCATACACTAACACTAACCAGTGCCCTGAAACGTACCCTGACCGTAACACTTTTCAATACCCTCACCTGCACGCTAAACCTAATCATTAGGTAACCCTAACTGTAGACTTAAACCTAACCCTAACAGCAACCCTACACCTTATTCTAACCGGTACCCTATATTTAACCCCTACACTAACACTAACCCATGCCCTCTCACGTACTTTGACACTAAAACGTCTCCATACACTCACATGTACCATAAGCCTTAACCGTTCACTAAACCTATCCCTAACCCTAACGCCAACCCTAACCATTACCCTAACCCATACCCTAATCCGAACCATACATTAACACTAAAACGTTTCCTAACACATAACCTGACCCAAACACTTTTCCATACACTCAACTGTACCCTAAAACTTACCCGTTCACTAACCCTAATCCTAGCCCAAAAGCTAACCCTAACCCCAACCCCACACCTTACCCTAAACTGTACACTAATCCTAACACGTACAGTAACACTAACAGGTGTCCTAACACATACCGTGACTCTAAAAGTTTTCCGTACCCTCACCTGTACCCTAAACCTTACTGGTTCACTAACCGTAACCCTAGCCCTAAACATAACGCTAACACCAACCTTACACCATACCTTAACCCGTACACTAAACTTAACCCGTACACCAAAATTATGCAATGCCATCACACGTACTTTGACACTACCACGTTTCCGTACACTCATGTACCATAAAACTTACCTGTTCGCTAACTCTAACCCTAGCCCTAAACTTAACCCTAACGCCAACCCTACACATTACCCTAACCAGTACCCTAATCCTAATCCATACACTAACTCTACACGTGCCCTAACAGGTACCATGACAGTAACAGTTTTCCGTACACTCACCTGTACCCTAAACCATACCGTTTGCTCTCCTTAACCCTAGACCTAAACGTAAACCTAACCCCATCCCTAAACGTTACCCTAACGCGTACCCAATCCTAACCAGTACACTAACACTAATCCGTGACTTAACACTTACCCTGACCCTAACACTTTTCCATACCCACACCTGAACCCTAAACCTTACCATTCACTAACCCTAACCATAGGTTTATACCTAACCCTAAAGCCAACCCCAACCCTACACCTAAGCCTAAAATGTAACCTAATCCTAATCCTTAAACTAAAACTAACCTGTGCCCTAACACGATCCCTGACCCTAACTCATTTCCATACACTCCCCTGTACTCTAATGTTACCTATTCGCTAACCCTAACACTAGCCCTAATCCTAAACCTAACCTCAACCGTACACCTTGCCCTAACCCATACCCTAATCATAACCCATACATTAACACTAACTCGTGCCCTAACACCTACCCTAACCCTACCCCTAACACTAACCCTAACACTAACCCTAAACTTTACCATTTGTTAACCATAACCCAAGCCCCAAACCTAAACCTAACTACAACCCTACTCCTTACCCTAACACGTACACTAGTCTTAACCCGTACACTAACACTAACTCAATACCGCACACATACTTTGACAATAAGACATTTCCGTATGCTCAGCTGTAACCTAAACCTTACCCGTTCACTAAACTTAACCCTACCCCTAACACTAACCATAATGCCAACCCTACCAATTACCCTAACCCGTACCCTAATCCTAACCTGTAAACCCACACTAACCCCTGCCCTAACACGTACCCTGACCCTAACACTTTTCCGAATCCTCAGCTGTACCCTACACCTTATCATTCGCTAACCCTAACCCTAGCCCTAAACCTAGACCAAACCCCAACAGTACACCTTACCCTAACCTGTATGCTAATCCTAAGCCATACACTAACACTGACACGTGTCCTAACACATACACTAACTGTAACACTTTTCTGTACCATCACATGTACCCTAAACCTGACATTTCGCTAACCCTAGCCCTAGCCATAAAGCTAACCCTAACCCCAACCAGAAACCTTACCCAAACCGTACCCTAGTCCTAACCAGTATACTAATACTAAGCCATGTCCTGACACGTAACCTGACCCTAACACTTTTCCGTACCCTCACCTGTACCCTAAACCTTACCCATTCGCTAACCCTAACACTAGCTCTAGCCCTAGCTCTAAATCTAACCCCAACCCTACACCTTACCCTAACCCGAACCCTAATCCCAACCCATACACTAACATTAACCCATGCCCTAACACGTACCCTGACCCTAACACTTTTCCGTATCCTCTCCTGTACCCTAAATCTTACCGTTCACTAACCCTAACCCTAGCCCTAAACATAACTCTCCCACCAACCTCACAGCATACCCTAACCGGTACACTAAACTTAACCCGTACAAAAAAACTAACCCATGCCCTCACATGTTCTTTGACAGTAACACATTTCCGTACGCTCCTGTGTACCGTAAACCTTACCCGTTCGCTAACTCTAACCCTAGACCTAACCCTAAATATAACACCAACCCTACCCATTTCCCTAATCTGTACCCTAATCCTTACCCGTACACTAACACTAATCCATGCCCTAACACGTACCCTGACCCTAACACTTTTCCATACCCACTCCTGTACCCTAAATCTTACCATTCGCTAACCCTAACCCTATGTCTAAACCTAACCCTAACCCCAAACCTACACCTAACCCTAACACGTACCCTAATCCGAATCCGTACACTAACACTAACCTGTGCCCTACCATGAACCCTGACCCTAACTCGTTTCCATAAGCTCACCTGTACCCTAAATGTTACCTATTTGCTAACCCTAACCCCAACCCTACACCTAAACATAACCCCAACCCTACACCTTTCCCTAACCCATACCCTAATCCTAACCCTTACACTAACACTAACCCGTGCCCTAATACGTACCCTGACCCTAACACTTTTCCGTATCCTCTCCAGTACCCTAAATCTTACCGTTCGCTAAAACTAGCCCTTTCCCTAAACATAACGCTAACACCAACCTTACACCATACCCTAACCCATACACTAATCTTACCCCGTACACCAAAATTAAGCAATGCCCTCACCTGTACTTTGACACTAACACGTTTCTGTACACTCCTGTGTACCGTAAACCTTACCTGTTCGCTAACACTAACCCTAGGTCTAAGCCTAACACTATCCACAACCCTACACAAAATCCTAACTTGTACCCTAATCCTAATCCGTACAATAACACTAACGTGTGCCCTAACACCAAGCCTGACCCTAAGTCGTTTCCATATGCTTACCTGTACCCTGAATATTACCTATTCGCTAACCCTAACCCTAATCCTAAACCTAACCCTAAACCCAATCCTACACCTTACCCTAATCCGTACTGTAATCCTAACCCGTACCCTAATACTAATCCGTGCCCTGACACATACATGGACCATAACACTTTTCTGTAACCTCACCTGTACCCTAAACCTTACATTTCGCCAACACTAACCCTAGCCCTAAAGCTAAATCTAACTCCAACCCTACACCTTACCCTAACACGTAAACTAATCTTAACCCGTACACTAACACTGACCCATTGCCGCAAATGTATTTTGACCCTAAAACATTTCCGTACCCTCCCCTGTAACCTAAACCTTACCCGGTCGCTAACCCTAACCCTAGCTCTAAATCTAACCCTAACGCCAACCCTACATCTTACCCTAACCCATACCCTAATCCTAAACTGTACACTAACAGTAACCAGTGACCTGAAAAGTACCCTGACCGTAACACTTTTCCATACCCTCACCTGCACGCTAAACCTAATCATTAGGTAACCCTAACTGTAGACTTAAACCTAACCCTAACACCAACCCTACACCCTATTCTAACCCTTACCCTATATTTAACCCCTACACTAACACTAACCCATGCCCTCACACGTACTTTGACACTAAAATGTCTCCATACACTCACATGTACCATAAGCTTTAACCGTTCACTAAACCTATCCCTAACCCTAACGCCAACCCTAACCATTACCCTAACCCATACCCTAATCCTAACCATACATTAACACTAACACGTTTCCTAACACATAACCTGACCCAAACACTTTTCCGTACACTCAACTGTACCCTAAAACTTACCCGTTCACTAACCCTAAGCCTAGCCCTAAACCTAACACTAACCCCAACACCACACCTTACCCTAAACTGTACGCTAATCCTGACACGTACACTAACACTAAGAGGTGTCCTAACACATACCCTGACTCTAAAAGTTTTCCGTACCCTCACCTGTACCCTAAACCTTACTGCTTCACTAACCGTAAACCTAGCCCTAAACATAACGCTAACACCAACCCTACACCATACCTTAACCCGTACACTAATCTTGACCCGTACACAAAAATTATGGAATGCCATCAACTGTACTTTGACAATAACACGTTTCTCTACACTCATGTACCATAAAAGTTACCTCTTCGCTAACTCTAACCCTAGCCCTAAACGTAACCCTAACGCCAACCCTACACATTACCCTAACCCGTACCCTAATCCTAACCCATACACTAACACTACACGTGCCCTAACAGGTACCCTGACCGTAACCGTTTTTCGTACACTCACCTGTACCCTAAACTATACCGTTTGCTATCCTTAACCTTAGACCTAAAGGTAAACCTAACCCCATCCCTAAACCTTACCCTAACTCGTACCCAAATCTAACCAGTACACTAACACTAATCCGTGCCTTAACACTTACCCTGACACTAACACTTTTCCATACCCACACCTGAAGCCTAAACCTTACCATTCACTAACCCTAACCCTAGGTCTAAACCTAACCCTAAACCCAACCCCAACCCTACACCTAACACTAACATGTGCCCTAATCCTAATCCTTAAACTAACACTAACCTGTGCCCTAACACGAACCCTGACACTAACACGTTTCCATACTTTCACCTGTACTCTAATGTTACCTTTTCGCTAACCCTAAAACTAGCCCTAAACCTAAACCTAACCCCAACCCTACACCTTACCCTAACCCATACCCTAATCATAACCCATACACTAACACTAACTCGTGCCCTAACACCTACCCTAAACCTACACCTACACCTACCCCTAACACTAACGCTAACACTAACCCTAAACTTTACCACTTGTTAACCATAACCCTAGCCCCAAACCTAAACCTAACTACAACCCTACTCCTTACCCTAACACGTACACTAATCTTAACACGTACACTAACACTAACTCAATACCACACACGTACTTTGACAATAAGACATTTCCGTATGCTCAGCTGTAACCTAAACCTTACCCGTTCACTAAACTTAACCCTATCCCTAACACTAACCATAACGCCAACCCTACCAATTACCCTAACCCGTACCCTAATCCTAACCTGTAAACCCACACTAACCCCTGCCCTAACACGTACCCTGACCCTTACACTTATCCGTATCCTCTCCTGTACCCTAAATCTTACCGTTCGCTAACCCTAACCCTAGCCATAAACATAACTCTCACACCAACCTCACAGCATACCATAACCCGTACACTAAACTTCACCCGTACAAAAAAACTAACCCATGCCCTCAGATGTATTTTGACGGTAACACGTTTCCGTATGCTCCCGTGTACCGTAAAACTCACCCGTTTGCTAACTCTAACCCTAGCCCTAACCCTAACCATAACAACAACCCTACCCATTTCCCTAAGCTGTACCCTAATCCTTACCCGTACACTAACACTAATCCATGCCCTAATACGTACCCTGACCCTAACACTTTTCTATACCCACTCCTGTACCCTAAATCTTACCATTCGCTAACCCTAACCCTATGTCTAAACCTAACCCTAACCCCAACCCTACACCTAACCCTAACACGTACCCTAATCCGAATCCGTACACTAAGAGTAACCTGTGCCCTAACATGAACCCTGACCCTAACTCGTTTCCATAAGCTCACCTGTACCCTAAATGTTACCTATTTGCTAACCCTAACCCCAACCCTACACCTAAACATAACCCCAACCCTACACCTTTCCCTAACCCATACCCTAATCCGAACCAGTACACTAACACTATCCCGTGCCCTAACACGTACCCTGACCCCAACACTTTTCCGTATCCTCTCCAGTACCCTAAAACTTACCGTTCGCTAAACCTAGCCCTTTCCCTAAACATAACGCTAACACCAACCTTACACCATACCCTAACCCATACACTAATCTTACCCCGTACACCAAAATTAAGCAATGCCCTCACATGTACTTGGACACTAACAGGTTTCCGTACCCTCCTGTGTACCATAAACCTTACCTGTTCGCTAACACTAACCCTAGCACTATCCACAACCCTACACAGAATCCTAACCCGTAACCTAATCCTAATCCGTACAATAACACTAACGTGTGCCCTAACACCAAGCCTGACCCTAACTCGTTTCCATATGCTTACCTGTACCCTGAATATTACCTATCCGCTAACCCTAACCCTAACCCTAAACCAAACCCTAACCCCAATCCTACACCTTACCCTAATCCGTACTGTAATCCTAACCCGTACCCTAATACTAATCCGTGCCCTGACACATACATGGACCATAACACTTTTCTGTAACCTCACCTGTACCCTAAACCTTACATTTAGCCAACCCTAACGCTAGCCCTAAAGCAAAATCTTACTCCAACCCTACCCCTTACCCTAACACGTACACTAATCTTAACCCGTACACTAACCCTGACCCATTGCCGCAAATGTATTTTGACCCTAAAACATTTCCGTACCCTCCCCTGTAACCTAAACCTTACCGGTCGCTAACCATAACCCTAGATCTAAATCTAACCCTAACGCCATCCCTACATCTTACCCTAACGCCATCCCTTCATCTTACCCTAACCCATACCCTAATCCTAAACCGTACACTAACACTAACCAGTGCCCTGAAACGTACCCTGACCGTAACACTTTTCAATACCCTCACCTGCACGCTAAACCTAATCATTAGGTAACGCTAACTGTAGACTTAAACCTAACCCTAACAGCAACCCTACACCTTATTCTAACCGGTACCCTATATTTAACCCCTACACTAACACTAACCCATGCCCTCACACGTACTTTGACACTAAAACGTCTCCATACACTCACATGTACCATAAGCCTTAACCGTTCACTAAACCTATGCCTAAGCCTAACGCCAACCCTAACCATTACCCTAACCCATACCCTAATCCGAACCATACATTAACAGTAAAACGTTTCCTAACATAAACCTGACCCAAACACTTTTCCGTACACTCAACTGTACCCTAAAACTTACCCGTTCACTAACCCTAAGCCTAGCCCAAAAGCTAACCCTAACCCCAACCCCACACCTTACCCTAAACTGTACGCTAATCCTGACACGTACAGTAACACTAACAGGTGTCCTAACACATACCGTGACTCTAAAAGTTTTCCGTACCCTCACCTGTACCCTAAACCTTACTGGTTCACTAACCGTATCCCTGGCCCTAAACATAACGCTAACACCAACCTTACACCATACCTTAACCCGTACACTAAACTTAACCCGTACACCAAAATTATGCAATGCCATCACACGTACTTTGACACTACCACGTTTCCGTACACTCATGTACCATAAAACTTACCTGTTCACTAACTCTAACCCTAGCCCTAAACTTAACCCTAACGCCAACCCTACACATTACCCTAACCAGTACCCTAATCCTAACCCATACACTAACTCTACACGTGCCCTAACAGGTACCATGACAGTAACAGTTTTCCGTACACTCACCTGTACCCTAAACCATACCGTTTGCTCTCCTTAACCCTAGACCTAAACGTAAACCTAACCCCATCCTTAAACGTTACCCTAACGCGTACCCAATCCTAACCAGTACACTAACACGAATCCGTGACTTAACACTTACCCTGACCCTAACACTTTTCCATACCCACACCTGAACCCTAAACCTTACCATTCACTAACCCTAACCATAGGTTTATACCTAACCCTAAAGCCAACCCCAACCCTACACCTAAGCCTAAAATGTAACCTAATCCTAATCCTTAAACTAAAACTAACCTGTGCCCTAACACGATCCTGACCCTAACTCATTTCCATACACTCCCCTGTACTCTAATGTTACCTATTCGCTAACCCTAACACTAGCCCTAAACCTAAACCTAACCTCAACCGTACACCTTACCCTAACCCATACCCTAATCATAACCCATACATTAACACTAACTCGTGCCCTAACACCTACCCTAACCCTACCCCTAACACTAACCCTAACACTAACCCTAAACTTTACCATTTGTTAACCATAACCCAAGCCCCAAACCTAAACCTAACTACAACCCTACTCCTTACCCTAACACATACACTAGTCTTAACCCGTACACTAACACTAACTCAATACCGCACACATACTTTGACAATAAGACATTTCCGTATGCTCAGCTGTAACCTAAACTTTACCCGTTCACTAAACTTAACCCTACCCCTAACACTAACCATAACGCCAACCCTACCAATTACCCTAACCCGTACCCTAATCCTAAACTGTAAACCCACACTAACCCCTGCCCTAACACGTACCCTGACCCTAACACTTTTCCGTATCCTCAGCTGTACCCTACACCTTATCATTCGCTAACCCTAACCCTAGCCCTAAACCTAGACCAAACCCCAACAGTACACCTTACCCTAACCTGTATGCTAATCCTAAGCCATACACTAACACTGACACGTGTCCTAACACGTACACTAACCGTAACACTTTTCTGTACCATCACATGTACCCTAAACCTGACATTTCGCTAACCCTAGCCCTAGCCATAAAGCTAACCCTAACCCCAACCAGAAACCTTACCCAAACCGTACCCTAGTCCTAACCAGTATACTAATACTAAGCCATGTCCTGACACGTAACCTGACCCTAACACTTTTCCGTACCCTCACCTGTACCCTAAACCTTACCCATTCGCTAACCCTAACACTAGCTCTAGCCCTAGCTCTAAATCTAACCCCAACCCTACACCTTACCCTAACCCGAACCCTAATCCCAACCCATACACTAACATTAACCCATGCCCTAACACGTACCCTGACCCTAACACTTTTCCGTATCCTCTCCTGTACCCTAAATCTTACCGTTCGCTAACCCTAACCCTAGCCCTAAACATAACTCTCACACCAACCTCACAGCATACCCTAACCGGTACACTAAACTTAACCCGTACAAAAAAAATAACCCATGCCCTCACATGTTCTTTGACAGTAACACATTTCCGTACGCTCCTGTGTACCGTAAACCTTACCCGTTCGCTAACTCTAACCCTAGACCTGACCCTAAATATAACACCAACCCTACCCATTTCCCTAACCTGTACCCTAACCCTAACCCGTACACTAACACTAATCCATGCCCTAACACGTACCCTGACCCTAACACTTTTCCATACCCACTCCTGTACCCTAAATCTTACCATTCGCTAACCCTAACCCTATGTCTAAACCTAACCCTAACCCCAACCCTACACCTAACCCTAACACGTACCCTAATCCGAATCCGTACACTAACACTAACCTGTGCCCTACCATGAACCCTGACCCTAACTCGTTTCCATAAGCTCACCTGTACCCTAAATGTTACCTATTTGCTAACCCTAACCCCAACCCTACACCTAAACATAACCCCAACCCTACACCTTTCCCTAACCCATACCCTAATCGTAACCCATACATTAACACTAACACGTTTCCTAACACATAACCTGACCCAAACACTTTTCCGTACACTCAACTGTACCCTAAAACTTACCCGTTCACTAACCCTAAGCCTAGCCCTAAACCTAACCCTAACCCCAACACCAAACCTTACCCTAAACTGTACGCTAATCCTGACACGTACACTAACACTAAGAGGTGTCCTAACACATACCCTGACTCTAAATGTTTTCCGTACCCTCACCTGTACCCTAAACCTTACTGCTTCACTAACCGTAAACCTAGCCCTAAACATAACGCTAACACCAACCCTACACCATACCTTAACCCGTACACTAATCTTGACCCGTACACCAAAATTATGGAATGCCATCACCTGTACTTTGACAATAACACGTTTCTCTACACTCATGTACCATAAAAGTTACCTCTTCGCTAACTCTAACCCTAGCCCTAAACTTAACCCTAACGCCAACCCTACACATTACCCTAACCCGTACCCTAATCCTAACCCATACACTAACACTACACGTGCCCTAACAGGTACCCTGACCGTAACCGTTTTCCGTACACTCACCTGTACCCTAAACTATACCGTTTGCTATCCTTAACCTTAGACCTAAACGTAAACCTAACCCCATCCCTAAACCTTACCCTAACTCGTACCCAAATCTAACCAGTACACTAACACTAATCCGTGCCTTAACACTTACCCTGACACTAACACTTTTCCATACCCACACCTGAAGCCTAAACCTTACCATTCACTAACCCTAACCCTAGGTCTAAACCTAACCCTAAACCCAACCCCAACCCTACACCTAACCCTAACATGTGCCCTAATCCTAATCCTTAAACTAACACTAACCTGTGCCCTAACACGAACCCTGACACTAACACGTTTCCATACGTTCACCTGTACTCTAATGTTACCTATTCGCTAACCCTAAAACTAGCCCTAAACCTAAACCTAACCCCAACCCTACACCTTACCCTAACCCATACCCTAATCATAACCCATACACTAACACTAACTCGTGCCCTAACACCTACCCTAAACCTACACCTACACCTACCCCTAACACTAACGCTAACACTAACCCTAAACTTTACCATTTGTTAACCATAACCCTAGCCCCAAACCTAAACCTAACTACAACCCTACTCCTTACCCTAACACGTACACTAATCTTAACACGTACACTAACACTAACTCAATACCACACACGTACTTTGACAATAAGACATTTCCGTATGCTCAGATGTAACCTAAACCTTACCCGTTCACTAAACTTAACCCTATCCCTAACACTAACCATAACGCCAACCCTACCAATTACCCTAACCCGTACCCTAATCCTAACCTGTAAACCCACACTAACCCCTGCCCTAACACGTACCCTGACCCTTACACTTATCCGTATCCTCTCCTGTACCCTAAATCTTACCGTTCGCTAACCCTAACCCTAGCCATAAACATAACTGTCACACCAACCTCACAGCATACCATAACCCGTACACTAAACTTAACCCGTACAAAAAAACTAACCCATGCCCTCAGATGTATTTTGACGGTAACACGTTTCCGTATGCTCCCGTGTACCGTAAAACTCACCCGTTTGCTAACTCTAACCCTAGCCCTAACCCTAACCATAACAACAACCCTACACATTTCCCTAACCTGTACCCTAATCCTTACCCGTACACTAACACTAATCCATGCCCTAATACGTACCCTGACCCTAACACTTTTCTATACCCACTCCTGTACCCTAAATCTTACCATTCGCTAACCCTAACCCTATGTCTAAACCTAACCCTAACCCCAACCCTACACCTAACCCTAACACGTACCCTAATCCGAATCCGTACACTAAGAGTAACCTGTGCCCTAACATGAAACCTGACCCTAACTCATTTCCATAAGCTCACCTGTACCCTAAATGTTACCTATTTGCTAACACTAACCCCAACCCTACACCTAAACATAACCCCAACCCTACACCTTTCCCTAACCCATACCCTAATCCGAACCCGTACACTAACACTAACCCGTGCCCTAACACGTACCCTGACCCTAACACTTTTCCGTATCCTCTCCAGTACCCTAAAACTTACCGTTCGCTAAACCTAGCCCTTTCCCTAAACATAATGCTAACACCAACCTTACACCATACCCTAACCCATACACTAATCTTACCCCGTACACCAAAATTAAGCAATGCCCTCACATGTACTTGGACACTAACAGGTTTCCATACCCTCCTGTGTACCATAAACCTTAACTGTTCGCTAACACTAACCCTAGCACTATCCACAACCCTACACAGAATCCTAACCCGTAACCTAATCCTAATCCGTACAATAACACTAACGTGTGCCCTAACACCAAGCCTGACCCTAACTCGTTTCCATATGCTTACCTGTACCCTGAATATTACCTATTCGCTAACCCTAACCCTAACCCTAAACCAAACCCTAACCCCAATCCTACACCTTACCCTAATCCGTACTGTAATCCTAACCCGTACCCTAATACTAATCCGTGCCCTGACACATACATGGACCATAACACTTTTCTGTAACCTCACCTGTACCCTAAACCTTACATTTAGCCAACCCTAACGCTAGCCCTAAAGCAAAATCTTACTCCAACCCTACCCCTTACCCTAACACGTACACTAATCTTAACCCGTACACTAACCCTGACCCATTGCTGCAAATGTATTTTGACCCTAAAACATTTCCGTACCCTCCCCTGTAACCTAAACCTTACCGGTCGCTAACCATAACCCTAGATCTAAATCTAACCCTAACGCCATCCCTACATCTTACCCTAACCCATACCCTAATCCTAAACCGTACACTAACACTAACCAGTGCCCTGAAACGTACCCTGACCGTAACACTTTTCAATACCCTCACCTGCACGCTAAACCTAATCATTAGGTAACGCTAACTGTAGACTTAAACCTAACCCTAACAACAACCCTACACCTTATTCTAACCGGTACCCTATATTTAACCCCTACACTAACACTAACCCATGCCCTCACACGTACTTTGACACTAAAACGTCTCCATACACTCACATGTACCATAAGCCTTAACCGTTCACTAAACCTATGCCTAAGCCTAACGCCAACCCTAACCATTACCCTAACCCATACCCTAATCCGAACCATACATTAACAGTAAAACGTTTCCTAACATAAACCTGACCCAAACACTTTTCCGTACACTCAACTGTACCCTAAAACTTACCCGTTCACTAACCCTAAGCCTAGCCCAAAAGCTAACCCTAACCCCAACCCCACACCTTACCCTAAACTGTACGCTAATCCTGACACGTACAGTAACACTAACAGGTGTCCTAACACATACCGTGACTCTAAAAGTTTTCCGTACCCTCACCTGTACCCTAAACCTTACTGGTTCACTAACCGTATCCCTGGCCCTAAACATAACGCTAACACCAACCTTACACCATACCTTAACCCGTACACTAAACTTAACCCGTACACCAAAATTATGCAATGCCATCACACGTACTTTGACACTACCAAGTTTCCGTACACTCATGTACCATAAAACTTACCTGTTCGCTAACTCTAACCCTAGCCCTAAACTTAACCCTAACGCCAACCCTACACATTACCCTAACCAGTACCCTAATCCTAACCCATACACTAACTCTACACGTGCCCTAACAGGTACCATGACAGTAACAGTTTTCCGTACACTCACCTGTACCCTAAACCATACCGTTTGCTCTCCTTAACCCTAGACCTAAACGTAAACCTAACCCCATCCCTAAACGTTACCCTAACGCGTACCCAATCCTAACCAGTACACTAACACTAATCCGTGACTTAACACTTACCCTGACCCTAACACTTTTCCATACCCACACCTGAACCCTAAACCTTACCATTCACTAACCCTAACCATAGGTTTATACCTAACCCTAAAGCCAACCCCAACCCTACACCTAAGCCTAAAATGTAACCTAATCCTAATCCTTAAACTAAAACTAACCTGTGCCCTAACACGATCCCTGACCCTAACTCATTTCCATACACTCCCCTGTACTCTAATGTTACCTATTCGCTAACCCTAACACTAGCCCTAAACCTAAACCTAACCTCAACCGTACACCTTACCCTAACCCATACCCTAATCATAACCCATACATTAACACTAACTCGTGCCCTAACACCTACCCTAACCCTACCCCTAACACTAACCCTAACACTAACCCTAAACTTTACCATTTGTTAACCATAACCCAAGCCCCAAACCTAAACCTAACTACAACCCTACTCCTTACCATAACACATACACTAGTCTTAACCCGTACACTAACACTAACTCAATACCGCACACATACTTTGACAATAAGACATTTCCGTATGCTCAGCTGTAACCTAAACCTTACCCGTTCACTAAACTTAACCCTACCCCTAACACTAACCATAACGCCAACCCTACCAATTACCCTAACCCGTACCCTAATCCTAAACTGTAAACCCACACTAACCCCTGCCCTAACACGTACCCTGACCCTAACACTTTTCCGTATCCTCAGCTGTACCCTACACCTTATCATTCGCTAACCCTAACCCTAGCCCTAAACCTAGACCAAACCCCAACCGTACACCTTACCCTAACCTGTATGCTAATCCTAAGCCATACACTAACACTGACACGTGTCCTAACACGTACACTAACCGTAACACTTTTCTGTACCATCACATGTACCCTAAACCTGACATTTCGCTAAACCTAGCCCTAGCCATAAAGCTAACCCTAACCCCAACCAGAAACCTTACCCAAACCGTACCCTAGTCCTAACCAGTATACTAATACTAAGCCATGTCCTAACACGTACCCTGACCCTAACACTTTTCCATACCCACTCCTGTACCCTAAATCTTACCATTCGCTAACCCTAACCCTATGTCTAAACCTAAACCTAACCCCAACCCTACACCTAACCCTAACACGTACCCTAATCTGAATCCGTACACTAACACTAACCTGTGCACTACCATGAACCCTGACCCTAACTCGTTTCCATAAGCTCACCTGTACCCTAAATGTTACCTATTTGCTAACCCTAACCCCAACCCTACACCTAAACATAACCTCAACCCTACACCTTTCCCTAACCCATACCCTAATCCTAACCCTTACACTAACACTAACCCGTGCCCTAATACGTACCCTGAGCCTAACACTTTTCCGTATCCTCTCCAGTACCCTAAATCTTACCGTTCGCTAAAACTAGCCCTTTCCCTAAACATAACGCTAAAACCAACCTTACACCATACCCTAACCCATACACTAATCTTACCCCGTACACCAAAATTAAGCAATGCCCTCACCTGTACTTTGACACTAACACGTTTCCGTACACTCCTGTGTACCGTAAACCTTACCTGTTCGCTAACACTAACCCTAGGTCTAAGCCTAACACTATCCACAACCCTACACAAAATCCTAACTTGTACCCTAATCCTAATCCGTACAATAACACTAACGTGTGCCCTAACACCAAGCCTGACCCTAACTCGTTTCCATATGCTTACCTGTACCCTGAATATTACCTATTCGCTAACCCTAACCCTAATCCTAAACCTAACCCTAACCCCAATCCTACACCTTACCCTAATCCGTACTGTAATCCTAACCCGTACCCTAATACTAATCCGTGCCCTGACACATACATGGACCATAACACTTTTCTGTAACCTCACCTGTAACCTAAACCTTACATTTCGCCAACACTAACCCTAGCCCTAAAGCTAAATCTAACTCCAACCCTACACCTTACCCTAACACGTACACTAATCTTAACCCGTACACTAACACTGACCCATTGCCGCAAATGTATTTTGACCCTAAAACATTTCCGTACCCTCCCCTGTAACCTAAACCTTACCCGGTCGCTAACCCTAACCCTAGCTCTAAATCTAACCCTAACGCCAACCCTACATCTTACCCTAACCCATACCCTAATCCTAAACTGTACACTAACAGTAACCAGTGACCTGAAAAGTACCCTGACCGTAACACTTTTCCATACCCTCACCTGCACGCTAAACCTAATCATTAGGTAACCCTAACTGTAGACTTAAACCTAACCCTAACACCAACCCTACACCCTATTCTAACCCTTACCCTATATTTAACCCCTACACTAACACTAACCCATGCCCTCACACGTACTTTGACACTAAAATGTCTCCATACACTCACATGTACCATAAGCTTTAACCGTTCACTAAACCTATCCCTAACCCTAACGCCAACCCTAACCATTACCCTAACCCATACCCTAATCCTAACCATATATTAACACTAACACGTTTCCTAACACATAACCTGACCCAAACACTTTTCCGTACACTCAACTGTACCCTAAAACTTACCCGTTCACTAACCCTAAGCCTAGCCCTAAACCTAACACTAACCCCAACACCACACCTTACCCTAAACTGTACGCTAATCCTGACACGTACACTAACACTAAGAGGTGTCCTAACACATACCCTGACTCTAAATGTTTTCCGTACCCTCACCTGTACCCTAAACCTTACTGCTTCACTAACCGTAAACCTAGCCCTAAACATAACGCTAACACCAACCCTACACCATACCCTAACCCGTACACTAATCTTGACCCGTACACCAAAATTATGGAATGCCATCACCTGTACTTTGACAATAACACGTTTCTCTACACTCATGTACCATAAAAGTTACCTCTTCGCTAACTCTAACCCTAGCCCTAATCTTAACCCTTACGCCAACCCTACACATTACCAAAACCCGTACCCTAATCCTAACCCATACACTAACACTACACGTGCCCTAACAGGTACCCTGACCGTAACCGTTTTCCGTACACTCACCTGTACCCTAAACTATACCGTTTGCTATCCTTAACCTTAGACCTAAACGTAAACCTAACCCAATCCCTAAACCTTACCCTAACTCGTACCCAAATCTAACCAGTACACTAACACTAATCCGTGCCTTAACACTTACCCTGACACTAACACTTTTCCATACCCACACCTGAAGCCTAAACCTTACCATTCACTAACCCTAACCCTAGGTCTAAACCTAACCCTAAACCCAACCCCAACCCTACACCTAACCCTAACATGTGCCTTAATCCTAATCCTTAAACTAACACTAACCTGTGCCCTAACACGAACCCTGACACTAACACGTTTCCATACGTTCACCTGTACTCTAATGTTACCTATTCGCTAACCCTAAAACTAGCCCTAAACCTAAACCTAACCCCAATCCTACACCTTACCCTAACCCATACCCAAATCATAACCCATACACTAACACTAACTCGTGCCCTAACACCTACCCTAAACCTACACCTACACCTACACCTAACACTAACGATAACACTAACCCTAAACTTTACCATTTGTTAACCATAACCCTAGCCCCAAACCTAAACCTAACTACAACCCTACTCCTTACCCTAACACGTACACTAATCTTAACACGTACACTAACACTAACTCAATACCACACACGTAATTTGACAATAAGACATTTCCGTATGCTCAGATGTAACCTAAACCTTACCCGTTCACTAAACTTAACCCTATCCCTAACACTAACCATAACGCCAACCCTACCAATTACCCTAACCCGTACCCTAATCCTAACCTGTAAACCCACACTAACCCCTGCCCTAACACGTTCCCTGACACTAACACTTTTCCGTAACCTCACCTGTACCCTACACCTTACCGTTAGCTAACCCTAACCCTAGCCCTAAACCTAGACCAAACCCCAACCGTACACCTTACCCTAACCCGTATGCTAATCCTAAGCCATACACTAACACTGAAATATGTCCTAACACATACACTAACCGTAACACTTTTCTGTACCATCACCTGTACCGTAAAACTAACATTTCGGTAACCCTAACCCTAGCCATAAAGCTAACCCTAACCCCAACCCTAAAACTTACCCAAACCGTACCCTAATCCTAACCAGTATACTAATACTAAGCCATGTCCTGACACGTACCCTGAGCCTAACACTTTTCCGTACCCTCAACTGTACCCTAAACCTTACCCATTCGCTAACCCTAACCCTAGCTCTAGCCCTAGCCCTAAATCTAACCCCAACCCTACACCTTACCCTAACCCGAACCCTAATCCCAACCCATACACTAACATTAACCCATGCCCTAACACGTACCCTGACCCTTACACTTATCTGTATCCTCTCCTGTACCCTAAATCTTACCGTTCGCTAACCCTAACCCTAGCCCTAAACATAACTCTCACACCAACCTCACAGCATACCATAACCCGTACACTAAACTTAACCCGTACAAAAAAACTAACCCATGCCCTCAGATGTATTTTGACGGTAACACGTTTCCGTATGCTCCCGTGTACCGTAAAACTCACCCGTTTGCTAACTCTAACCCTAGCCCTAACCCTAACCATAACAACAACCCTACCCATTTCCCTACCCTGTACCCTAATCCTTACCCGTACACTAACACTAATCCATGCCCTAATACGTACCCTGACCCTAACACTTTTCTATACCCACTCCTGTACCCTAAATCTTACCATTCGCTAACCCTAACCCTATGTCTAAACCTAACCCTAACCCCAACCCTACACCTAACCCTAACACGTACCCTAATCCGAATCCGTACACTAACAGTAACCTGTGCCCTAACATGAACCCTGACCCTAACTCGTTTCCATAAGCTCACCTGTACCCTAAATGTTACCTATTTGCTAACCCTAACCCCAACCCTACACCTAAACATAACCCCAACCCTACACCTTTCCCTAACCCATACCCTAATCCGAACCCGTACACTAACACTAACCCGTGCCCTAACACGTACCCTGACCCTAACTCTTTTCCATATCCTCTCCAGTACCCTAAATCTTACTATTCGCTAAACCAATCCATTTCCCGAAACATAACGCTAACACCAACCTTACACCATACCCTAACCCATACACTAATCTTACCCCGTACACCAAAATTAAGCAATGCCCTCACATGTACTTGGACACTAACAGGTTTCCGTACCCTCCTGTGTACCATAAACCTTACCTGTTCGCTAACACTAACCCTAGCACTATCCACAATCCTACACACAATCCTAACCCGTAACCTAATCCTAATCCGTACAATAACACTAACGTGTGCCCTAACACCAAGCCTGACCCTAACTCGTTTCCATATGCTTACCTGTACCCTGAATATTACCTATTCGCTAACCCTAACCCTAACCCTAAACCAAACCCTAACCCCAATCCTACACCTTACCCTAATCCGTACTGTAATCCTAACCCGTACCCTAATACTAATCCGTGCCCTGACACATACATGGACCATAACACTTTTCTGTAACCTCACCTGTACCCTAAACCTTACATTTAGCCAACCCTAACGCTAGCCCTAAAGCAAAATCTTACTCCAACCCTACCCCTTACCCTAACACGTACACTAATCTTAACCCGTACACTAACACTGACCCATTGCCGCAAATGTATTTTGACCCTAAAACATTTCCGTACCCTCCCCTGTAACCTAAACCTTACCGGTCGCTAACCATAACCCTAGATCTAAATCTAACCCTAACGCCATCCCTACATCTTACCCTAACCCATACCCTAATCCTAAACCATACACTAACACTAACCAGTGCCCTGAAACGTACCCTGACCGTAACACTTTTCAATACCCTCACCTGCACGCTAAACCTAATCATTAGGTAACCCTAACTGTAGACTTAAACCTAACCCTAACAGCAACCCTACACCTTATTCTAACCGGTACCCTATATTTAACCCCTACACTAACACTAACCCATGCCCTCACACGTACTTTGACACTAAAACGTCTCCATACACTCACATGTACCATAAGCCTTAACCGTTCACTAAACCTATCCCTAAGCCTAACGCCAACCCTAACCATTACCCTAACCCATACCCTAATCCGAACCATACATTAACACTAAAACGTTTCCTAACACATAACCTGACCCAAACACTTTTCCGTACACTCAACTGTACCCTAAAACTTACCCGTTCACTAACCCTAAGCCTAGCCCAAAAGCTAACCCTAACCTCAACCCCACACCTTACCCTAAACTGTACACTAATCCTAACACGTACAGTAACACTAACAGGTGTCCTAACACATACCGTGACTCTAAAAGTTTTCCGTACCCTCACCTGTACCCTAAACCTTACTGGTTCACTAACCGTATCCCTGGCCCTAAACATAACGCTAACACCAACCTTACACCATACCTTAACCCGTACACTAAACTTAACCCGTACACCAAAATTATGCAATGCCATCACACGTACTTTGACACTACCACGTTTCCGTACACTCATGTACCATAAAACTTACCTGTTCGCTAACTCTAACCCTAGCCCTAAACTTAACCCTAACGCCAACCCTACACATTACCCTAACCAGTACCCTAATCCTAATCCATACACTAACTCTACACGTGCCCTAACAGGTACCATGACAGTAACAGTTTTCCGTACACTCACCTGTACCCTAAACCATACCGTTTGCTCTCCTTAACCCTAGACCTAAACGTAAACCTAACCCCATCCCTAAACGTTACCCTAACGCGTACCCAATCCTAACCAGTACACTAACACTAATCCGTGACTTAACACTTACCCTGACCCTAACACTTTTCCATACCCACACCTGAACCCTAAACCTTACCATTCACTAACCCTAACCATAGGTTTATACCTAACCCTAAAGCCAACCCCAACCCTACACCTAAGCCTAAAATGTAACCTAATCCTAATCCTTAAACTAAAACTAACCTGTGCCCTAACACGATCCCTGACCCTAACTCATTTCCATACACTCCCCTGTACTCTAATGTTACCTATTCGCTAACCCTAACACTAGCCCTAAACCTAAACCTAACCTCAACCGTACACCTTACCCTAACCCATACCCTAATCATAACCTATACATTAACATTAACTCGTGCCCTAACACCTACCCTAACCCTACCCCTAACACTAACCCTAACACTAACCCTAACACTAACCCTAAACTTTACCATTTGTTAACCATAACCCAAGCCCCAAACCTAAACCTAACTACAACCCTACTCCTTACCCTAACACGTACACTAGTCTTAACCCGTACACTAACACTAACTCAATACCGCACACATACCATGACAATAAGACATTTCCGTATGCTCAGCTGTAACCTAAACCTTACCCGTTCACTAAACTTAACCCTACCCCTAACACTAACCATAACGCCAACCCTACCAATTACCCTAACCCGTACCCTAATCCTAACCTGTAAACCCACACTAACCCCTGCCCTAACACGTACCCTGACCCTAACACTTTTCCGTATCCTCAGCTGTACCCTACACCTTATCATTCGCTAACCCTAACCCTAGCCCTAAACCTAGAACAAACCCCAACAGTACACCTTACCCTAACCTGTATGCTAATCCTAAGCCATACACTAACACTGACACGTGTCCTAACACGTACACTAACCGTAACACTTTTCTGTACCATCACATGTACCCTAAACCTGACATTTCGCTAACCCTAGCCCTAGCCATAAAGCTAACCCTAACCCCAACCAGAAACCTTACCCAAACCGTACCCTAGTCCTAACCAGTATACTAATACTAAGCCATGTCCTGACACGTAACCTGACCCTAACACTTTTGCGTACCCTCACCTGTACCCTAAACCTTACCCATTCGCTAACCCTAACACTAGCACTAGCCCTAGCTCTAAATCTAACCCCAACCCTACACCTTAGCCTAACCCGAACCCTAATCCCAACCCATACACTAACATTAACCCATGCCCTAACACGTACCCTGACCCTAACACTTTTCCGTATCCTCTCCTGTACCCTAAATCTTACCGTTCGCTAACCCTAACCCTAGCCCTAAACATAACTCTCACACCAACCTCACAGCATACCCTAACCGGTACACTAAACTTAACCCGTACAAAAAAACTAACCCATTCCCTCACATGTTCTTTGACAGTAACACATTTCCGTACGCTCTTGTGTACCGTAAACCTTACGCGTTCGCTAACTCTAACCCTAGACCTGACCCTAAATATAACACCAACCCTACCCATTTCCCTAACCTGTACCCTAATCCTAACCCGTACACTAACACTAATCAATGCCCTAACACGTACCCTGACCCTAACAATTTTCCATACCCACTCCTGTACCCTAAATCTTACCATTCGCTAACCCTAACCCTATGTCTAAACCTAACCCTAACCCCAACCCTACACCTAACCCTAACACGTACCCTAATCTGAATCCGTACACTAATACTAACCTGTGCCCTACCACGAACCCTGACCCTAACTCGTTTCCATAAGCTCACCTGTACCCTAAATGTTACCTATTTGCTAATCCTAACCCCAACCCTACACCTAAACATAACCCCAACCCTACACCTTTCCCTAACCCATACCCTAATCCTAACCCTTACACTAACACTAACCCGTGCCCTAATACGTACCCTGACCCTAACACTTTTCCGTATCCTCTCCAGTACCCTAAATCTTACCGTTCGCTAAAACTAGCCCTTTCCCTAAACATAACGCTAACACCAACCTTACACCATACCCTAACCCATACACTAATCTTACCCCGTACACCAAAATTAAGCAATGCCCTCACCTGTACTTTGACACTAGCACGTTTCCGTACACTCCTGTGTACCGTAAACCTTACCTGTTCGCTAACACTAACCCTAGGTCTAAGCCTAACACTATCCACAACCCTACACAAAATCCTAACTTGTACCCTAATCCTAATCCGTACAATAACACTAACGTGTGCCCTAACACCAAGCCTGACCCTAACTCTTTTCCATATGCTTACCTGTACCCTGAATATTACCTATTCGCTAACCCTAACCCTAATCCTAAACCTAACCCTAACCCCAATCCTACACCTTACCCTAATCCGTACTGTAATCCTAACCCGTACCCTAATACTAATCCGTGCCCTGACACATACATGGACCATAACACTTTTCTGTAACCTCACCTGTACCCTAAACCTTACATTTCGCCAACACTAACCCTAGTCCCAAAGCTAAATCTAACTCCAACCCTACACCTTACCCTAACACGTACACTAATCTTAACCCGTACACTAACACTGACCCATTGCCGCAAATGTATTTTGACCCTAAAACATTTCCGTACCCTCCCCTGTAACCTAAACCTTACCCGGTCGCTAACCCTAACCCTAGCTCTAAATCTAACCCTAACGCCAACCCTACATCTTACCCTAACCTATACCCTAATCCTAAACTGTACACTAACAGTAACCAGTGACCTGAAAAGTACCCTGACCGTAACACTTTTCCATACCCTCACCTGCACGCTAAACCTAATCATTAGGTAACCCTAACTGTAGACTTAAACCTAACCCTAACACCAACCCTACACCCTATTCTAACCCTTACCCTATATTTAACCCCTACACTAACACTAACCCATGCCCTCACACGTACTTTGACACTAAAATGTCTCCATACACTCACATGTACCATAAGCTTTAACCGTTCACTAAACCTATCCCTAACCCTAACGCCAACCCTAACCATTACCCTAACCCATACCCTAATCCTAACCATATATTAACACTAACACGTTTCCTAACACATAACCTGACCCAAACACTTTTCCGTACACTCAACTGTACCCTAAAACTTACCCGTTCACTAACCCTAAGCCTAGCCCTAAACCTAACACTAACCCCAACACCACACCTTACCCTAAACTGTACGCTAATCCTGACACGTACACTAACACTAAGAGGTGTCCTAACACATACCCTGACTCTAAATGTTTTCCGTACCCTCACCTGTACCCTAAACCTTACTGCTTCACTAACCGTAAACCTAGCCCTAAACATAACGCTAACACCAACCCTACACCATACCCTAACCCGTACACTAATCTTGACCCGTACACCAAAATTATGGAATGCCATCACATGTACTTTGACAATAACACGTTTCTGTACACTCATGTACCATAAAAGTTACCTCTTCGCTAACTCTAACCCTAGCCCTAAACTTAACCCTAACGCCAACCCTACACATTACCCTAACCCGTACCCTAATCCTAACCCATACACTAACACTACACGTGCCCTAACAGGTACCCTGACCGTAACCGTTTTCCGTACACTCACCTGTACCCTAAACTATACCGTTTGCTATCCTTAACCTTAGACCTAAACGTAAACCTAACCCCATCCCTAAACCTTACCCTAACTCGTACCCAAATCTAACCAGTACACTAACACTAATCCGTGCCTTAACACTTACCCTGACACTAACACATTTCCATACCCACACCTGAAGCCTAAACCTTACCATTCACTAACCCTAACCCTAGGTCTAAACCTAACCCTAAACCCAACCCCAACCCTACACCTAACCCTAACATGTGCCCTAATCCTAATCCTTAAACTAACACTAACCTGTGCCCTAACATGAACCCTGACACTAACACCTTTCCATACGTTCACCTGTACTCTAATGTTACCTATTCGCTAACCCTAAAACTAGCCCTAAACCTAAACCTAACCCCAACCCTACACCTTACCCTAACCCATACCCTAATCATAACCCATACACTAACACTAACTCGTGCCCTAACACCTACCCTAAACCTACACCTACACCTACCCCTAACACTAACGCTAACACTAACCCTAAACTTTACCATTTGTTAACCATAACCCTAGACCCAAACCTAAACCTAACTACAACCCTACTCCTTACCCTAACACGTACACTAATCTTAACACGTACACTAACACTAACTCAATACCACACACGTACTTTGACAATAAGACATTTCCGTATGCTCAGATGTAACCTAAACCTTACCCGTTCACTAAACTTAACCCTATCCCTAACACTAACCATAACGCCAACCCTACCAATTACCCTAACCCGTACCCTAATCCTAACCTGTAAACCCACACTAACCCCTGCCCTAACACGTTCCCTGACCCTAACACTTTTCCGTAACCTCACCTGTACCCTACACCTTACTGTTAGCTAACCCTAACCCTAGCCCTAAACCTAGACCAAACCCCAACCGTACACATTACCCTAACCCGTATGCTAATCCTAAGCCATACACTAACACTGAAATATGTCCTAACACATACACTAACCGTAACACTTTTCTGTACCATCACCTGTACCGTAAAACTAACATTTCGGTAACCCGAACCCTAGCCATAAAGCTAACCCTAACCCCAACCCTAAAACTTACCCAAACCGTACCCTAATCCTAACCAGTATACTAATACTAAGCCATGTCCTGACACGTACCCTGAGCCTAACACTTTTCCGTGCCCTCACCTGTCCCCTAAACCTTACCCATTCGCTAACCCTAACCCTAGCTCTAGCCCTAGCCCTAAATCTAACCCCAACCCTACACCTTACCCTAACCCGAACCCTAATCCCAACCCATACACTAACATTAACCCATGCCCTAACACGTACCCTGACCCTTACACTTATCCGTATCCTCTCCTGTACGCTAAATCTTACCGTTCGCTAACCCTAACCATAGCCATAAACATAACTCTCACACCAACCTCACAGCATACCATAACCCGTACACTAAACTTAACCCGTACAAAAAAACTAACCCATGCCCTCAGATGTATTTTGACGGTAACACGTTTCCGTATGCTCCCGTGTACCGTAAAACTCACCCGTTTGCTAACTCTAACCCTAGCCCTAACCCTAACCATAACAACAACCCTACCCATTTCCCTAAGCTGTACCCTAATCCTTACCCGTACACTAACACTAATCCATGCCCTAATACGTACCCTGACCCTAACACTTTTCTATACCCACTCCTGTACCCTAAATCTTACCATTCGCTAACCCTAACCCTATGTCTAAACCTAACCCTAACCCCAACCCTACACCTAACCCTAACACGTACCCTAATCCGAATCCGTACACTAAGAGTAACCTGTGCCCTAACATGAACCCTGACCCTAACTCGTTTCCATAAGCTCACCTGTACCCTAAATGTTACCTATTTGCTAACCCTAACCCCAACCCTACACCTAAACATAACCCCAACCCTACACCTTTCCCTAACCCATACCCTAATCCGAACCCGTACACTAACACTATCCCGTGCCCTAACACGTACCCTGACCCTAACACTTTTCCGTATCCTCTCCAGTACCCTAAAACTTACCGTTCGCTAAACCTAGCCCTTTCCCTAAACATAACGCTAACACCAACCTTACACCATACCCTAACCCATACACTAATCTTACCCCGTACACCAAAATTAAGCAATGCCCTCACATGTACTTGGACACTAACAGGTTTCCGTACCCTCCTGTGTACCATAAACCTAACCTGTTCGCTAACACTAACCCTAGCACTATCCACAACCCTACACAGAATCCTAACCCGTAACCTAATCCTAATCCGTACAATAACACTAACGTGTGCCCTAACACCAAGCCTGACCCTAACTCGTTTCCATATGCTTACCTGTACCCTGAATATTACCTATTCGCTAACCCTAACCCTAACCCTAAACCAAACCCTAACCCCAATCCTACACCTTACCCTAATCCGTACTGTAATCCTAACCCGTACCCTAATACTAATCCGTGCCCTGACACATACATGGACCATAACACTTTTCTGTAACCTCACCTGTACCCTAAACCTTACATTTAGCCAACCCTAACGCTAGCCCTAAAGCAAAATCTTACTCCAACCCTACCCCTTACCCTAACACGTACACTAATCTTAACCCGTACACTAACACTGACCCATTGCTGCAAATGTATTTTGACCCTAAAACATTTCCGTACCCTCCCCTGTAACCTAAACCTTACCGGTCGCTAACCATAACCCTAGATCTAAATCTAACCCTAACGCCATCCCTACATCTTACCCTAACCCATACCCTAATCCTAAACCGTACACTAACACTAACCAGTGCCCTGAAACGTACCCTGACCGTAACACTTTTCAATACCCTCACCTCACGCTAAACCTAATCATTAGGTAACCCTAACTGTAGACTTAAACCTAACCCTAACAGCAACCCTACACCTTATTCTAACCGGTACCCTATATTTAACCCCTACACGAACACTAACCCATGCCCTCACACGTACTTTGACACTAAAACGTCTCCATACACTCACATGTACCATAAGCCTTAACCGTTCACTAAACCTATGCCTAAGCCTAACGCCAACCCTAACCATTACCCTAACCCATACCCTAATCCGAACCATACATTAACAGTAAAACGTTTCCTAACATAAACCTGACCCAAACACTTTTCCGTACACTCAACTGTACCCTAAAACTTACCCGTTCACTAACCCTAAGCCTAGCCCAAAAGCTAACCCTAACCCCAACCCCACACCTTACCCTAAACTGTACGCTAATCCTGACACGTACAGTAACACTAACAGGTGTCCTAACACATACCGTGACTCTAAAAGTTTTCCGTACCCTCACCTGTACCCTAAACCTTACTGGTTCACTAACCGTATCCCTGGCCCTAAACATAACGCTAACACCAACCTTACACCATACCTTAACCCGTACACTAAACTTAACCCGTACACCAAAATTATGCAATGCCATCACACGTACTTTGACACTACCACGTTTCCGTACACTCATGTACCATAAAACTTACCTGTTCGCTAACTCTAACCCTAGCCCTAAACTTAACCCTAACGCCAACCCTACACATTACCCTAACCAGTACCCTAATCCTAACCCATACACTAACTCTACACGTGCCCTAACAGGTACCATGACAGTAACAGTTTTCCGTACACTCACCTGTACCCTAAACCATACCGTTTGCTATCCTTAACCCTAGACCTAAACGTAAACCTAACCCCATCCCTAAACGTTACCCTAACGCGTACCCAATCCTAACCAGTACACTAACACTAATCCGTGACTTAACACTTACCCTGACCCTAACACTTTTCCATACCCACACCTGAACCCTAAACCTTACCATTCACTAACCCTAACCATAGGTTTATACCTAACCCTAAAGCCAACCCCAACCCTACACCTAAGCCTAAAATGTAACCTAATCCTAATCCTTAAACTAAAACTAACCTGTGCCCTAACACGATCCCTGACCCTAACTCATTTCCATACACTCCCCTGTACTCTAATGTTACCTATTCGCTAACCCTAACACTAGCCCTAAACCTAAACCTAACCTCAACCGTACACCTTACCCTAACCCATACCCTAATCATAACCCATACATTAACACTAACTCGTGCCCTAACACCTACCCTAACCCTACCCCTAACACTAACCCTAACACTAACCCTAAACTTTACCATTTGTTAACCATGACCCAAGCCCCAAACCTAAACCTAACTACAACCCTACTCCTTACCCTAACACATACACTAGTCTTAACCCGTACACTAACACTAACTCAATACCGCACACATACTTTGACAATAAGACATTTCCGTATGCTCAGCTGTAACCTAAACCTTACCCGTTCACTAAACTTAACCCTACCCCTAACACTAACCATAACGCCAACCCTACCAATTACCCTAACCCGTACCCTAATCCTAAACTGTAAACCCACACTAACCCCTGCCCTAACACGTACCCTGACCCTAACACTTTTCCGTATCCTCAGCTGTACCCTACACCTTATCATTCGCTAACCCTAACCCTAGCCCTAAACCTAGACCAAACCCCAACCGTACACCTTACCCTAACCTGTATGCTAATCCTAAGCCATACACTAACACTGACACGTGTCCTAACACGTACACTAACCGTAACACTTTTCTGTACCATCACATGTACCCTAAACCTGACATTTCGCTAACCCTAGCCCTAGCCATAAAGCTAACCCTAACCCCAACCAGAAACCTTACCCAAACCGTACCCTAGTCCTAACCAGTATACTAATACTAAGCCATGTCCTGACACGTAACCTGACCCTAACACTTTTCCGTACCCTCACCTGTACCCTAAACCTTACCCATTCGCTAACCCTAACACTAGCTCTAGCCCTAGCTCTAAATCTAACCCCAACCCTACACCTTACCCTAACCCGAACCCTAATCCCAACCCATACACTAACATTAACCCATGCCCTAACACGTACCCTGACCCTAACACTTTTCCGTATCCTCTCCTGTACCCTAAATCTTACCGTTCGCTAACCCTAACCCTAGCCCTAAACATAACTCTCACACCAACCTCACAGCATACCCTAACCGGTACACTAAACTTAACCCGTACAAAAAAAAATAACCCATGCCCTCACATGTTCTTTGACAGTAACACATTTCCGTACGCTCCTGTGTACCGTAAACCTTACCCGTTCGCTAACTCTAACCCTAGACCTGACCCTAAATATAACACCAACCCTACCCATTTCCCTAACCTGTACCCTAATCCTAACCCGTACACTAACACTAATCCATGCCCTAACACGTACCCTGACCCTAACACTTTTCCATACCCACTCCTGTACCCTAAATCTTACCATTCGCTAACCCTAACCCTATGTCTAAACCTAACCCTAACCCCAACCCTACACCTAATCCTAACACGTACCCTAATCTGAATCCGTACACTAACACTAACCTGTGCCCTACCATGAACCCTGACCCTAACTCGTTTCCATAAGCTCACCTGTACCCTAAATGTTACCTATTTGCTAACCCTAACCCCAACCCTACACCTAAACATAACCCCAACCCTACACCTTTCCCTAACCCATACCCTAATCCTAACCCTTACACTAACACTAACCCGTGCCCTAATACGTACCCTGACCCTAACACTTTTCCGTATCCTCTCCAGTACCCTAAATCTTACCGTTCGCTAAAACTAGCCCTTTCCCTAAACATAACGCTAACACCAACCTTACACCATACCCTAACCCATACACTAATCTTACCCCGTACACCAAAATTAAGCAATGCCCTCACCTGTACTTTGACACTAGCACGTTTCCGTACACTCCTGTGTACCGTAAACCTTACCTGTTCGCTAACACTAACCCTATGTCTAAGCCTAACACTATCCACAACCCTACACAAAATCCTAACTTGTACCCTAATCCTAATCCGTACAATAACACTAACGTGTGCCCTAACACCAAGCCTGACCCTAACTCGTTTCCATATGCTTACCTGTACCCTGAATATTACCTATTCGCTAACCCTAACCCTAATCCTAAACCTAACCCTAACCCCAATCCTACACCTTACCCTAATCCGTACTGTAATCCTAACCCGTACCCTAATACTAATCCGTGCCCTGACACATACATGGACCATAACACTTTTCTGTAACCTCACCTGTACCCTAAACCTTACATTTCGCCAACACTAACCCTAGCCCTAAAGCTAAATCTAACTCCAACCCTACACCTTACCCTAACACGTACACTAATCTTAACCCGTACACTAACACTGACCCATTGCCGCAAATGTATTTTGACCCTAAAACATTTCCGTACCCTCCCCTGTAACCTAAACCTTACCCGGTCGCTAACCCTAACCCTAGCTCTAAATCTAACCCTAACGCCAACCCTACATCTTACCCTAACCCATACCCTAATCCTAAACTGTACACTAACAGTAACCAGTGACCTGAAAAGTACCCTGACCGTAACACTTTTCCATACCCTCAGCTGCACGCTAAACCTAATCATTAGGTAACCCTAACTGTAGACTTAAACCTAACCCTAACACCAACCCTACACCCTATTCTAACCCTTACCCTATATTTAACCCCTACACTAACACTAACCCATGCCCTCACACGTACTTTGACACTAAAATGTCTCCATACACTCACATGTACCATAAGCTTTAACCGTTCACTAAACCTATCCCTAACCCTAACGCCAACCCTAAACATTACCCTAACCCATACCCTAATCCTAACCATATATTAACACTAACACGTTTCCTAACACATAACCTGACCCAAACACTTTTCCGTACACTCAACTGTACCCTAAAACTTACCCGTTCACTAACCCTAAGCCTAGCCCTAAACCTAACACTAACCCCAACACCACACCTTACCCTAAACTGTACGCTAATCCTGACACGTACACTAACACTAAGAGGTGTCCTAACACATACCCTGACTCTAAATGTTTTCCGTACCCTCACCTGTACCCTAAACCTTACTGCTTCACTAACCGTAAACCTAGCCCTAAACATAACGCTAACACCAACCCTACACCATACCCTAACCCGTACACTAATCTTGACCCGTACACCAAAATTATGGAATGCCATCACCTGTACTTTGACAATAACACGTTTCTCTACACTCATGTACCATAAAAGTTACCTCTTCGCTAACTCTAACCCTAGCCCTAAACTTAAACCTAACGCCAACCCTACACATTACCCTAACCCGTACCCTAATCCTAACCCATACACTAACACTACACGTGCCCTAACAGGTACCCTGACCGTAACCGTTTTCCGTACACTCACCTGTACCCTAAACTATACCGTTTGCTATCCTTAACCTTAGACCTAAACGTAAACCTAACCCCATCCCTAAACCTTACCCTAACTCGTACCCAAATCTAACCAGTACACTAACACTAATCCGTGCCTTAACACTTACCCTGACACTAACACTTTTCCATACCCACACCTGAAGCCTAAACCTTACCATTCACTAACCCTAACCCTAGGTCTAAACCTAACCCTAAACCCAACCCCAACCCTACACCTAACCCTAACATGTGCCTTAATCCTAATCCTTAAACTAACACTAACCTGTGCCCTAACACGAACCCTGACACTAACACGTTTCCATACGTTCACCTGTACTCTAATGTTACCTATTCGCTAACCCTAAAACTAGCCCTAAACCTAAACCTAACCCCAACCCTACACCTTACCCTAACCCATACCCAAATCATAACCCATACACTAACACTAACTCGTGCCCTAACACCTACCCTAAACCTACACCTACACCTACCCCTAACACTAACGCTAACACTAACCCTAAACTTTACCATTTGTTAACCATAACCCTAGCCCCAAACCTAAACCTAACTACAACCCTACTCCTTACCCTAACATGTACACTAATCTTAACACGTACACTAACACTAACTCAATACCACACACGTAATTTGACAATAAGACATTTCCGTATGCTCAGATGTAACCTAAACCTTACCCGTTCACTAAACTTAACCCTATCCCTAACAATAACCATAACGCCAACCCTACCAATTACCCTAACCCGTACCCTAATCCTAACCTGTAAACCCACACTAACCCCTGCCCTAACACGTTCCCTGACCCTAACACTTTTCCGTAACCTCACCTGTACCCTACACCTTACCGTTAGCTAACCCTAACCCTAGCCCTAAACCTAGACCAAACCCCAACCGTACACCTTACCCTAACCCGTATGCTAATCCTAAGCCATACACTAACACTGAAATATGTCCTAACACATACACTAACTATAACACTTTTCTGTACCATCACCTGTACCGTAAAACTAACATTTCGGTAACCCTAACCCTAGCCATAAAGCTAACCCTAACCCCAACCCTAAAACTTACCCAAACCGTACCCTAATCCTAACCAGTATACTAATACTAAGCCATGTCCTGACACGTACCCTGAGCCTAACACTTTTCCGTACCCTCAACTGTACCCTAAACCTTACCCATTCGCTAACCCTAACCCTAGCTCTAGCCCTAGCCCTAAATCTAACCCCAACCCTACACCTTACCCTAACCCGAACCCTAATACCAACCCATACACTAACATTAACCCATGCCCTAACACGTACCCTGACCCTTACACTTATCCGTATCCTCTCCTGTACCCTATATCTTACCGTTCGCTAACCCTAACCCTAGCCCTAAACATAACTCTCACACCAACGTCACAGCATACCATAACCCGTACACTAAACTTAACCCGTACAAAAAAACTAACCCATGCCCTCAGATGTATTTTGACGGTAACACGTTTCCGTATGCTCCCGTGTACCGTAAAACTCACCCGTTTGCTAACTCTAACCCTAGCCCTAACCCTAACCATAACAACAACCCTACCCATTTCCCTAACCTGTACCCTAATCCTTACCCGTACACTAACACTAATCCATGCCCTAATACGTACCCTGACCCTAACACTTTTCTATACCCACTCCTGTACCCTAAATCTTACCATTCGCTAACCCTAACCCTATGTCTAAACCTAACCCTAACCCCAACCCTACACCTAACCCTAACACGTACCCTAATCCGAATCCGTACACTAAGAGTAACCTGTGCCCTAACATGAACCCTGACCCTAACTCGTTTCCATAAGCTCACCTGTACCCTAAATGTTACCTATTTGCTAACCCTAACCCCAACCCTACACCTAAACATAACCCCAACCCTACACCTTTCCCTAACCCATACCCTAATCCGAACCCGTACACTAACACTAACCCGTGCCCTAACACGTACCCTGACCCTAACACTTTTCCGTATCCTCTCCAGTACCCTAAAACTTACCGTTCGCTAAACCTAGCCCTTTCCCTAAACATAACGCTAACACCAACCTTACACCATACCCTAACCCATACACTAATCTTACCCCGTACACCAAAATTAAGCAATGCCCTCACATGTACTTGGACACTAACAGGTTTCCGTACCGTCCTGTGTACCATAAACCTTACCTGTTCGCTAACACTAACCCTAGCACTATCCACAACCCTACACAGAATCCTAACCCGTAACCTAATCCTAATCCGTACAATAACACTAACGTGTGCCCTAACACCAAGCCTGACCCTAACTCGTTTCCATATGCTTACCTGTACCCTGAATATTACCTATTCGCTAACCCTAACCCTAACCCTAAACCAAACCCTAACCCCAATCCTACACCTTACCCTAATCCGTACTGTAATCCTAACCCGTACCCTAATACTAATCCGTGCCCTGACACATACATGGACCATAACACTTTTCTGTAACCTCACCTGTACCCTAAACCTTACATTTAGCCAACCCTAACGCTAGCCCTAAAGCAAAATCTTACTCCAACCCTACCCCTTACCCTAACACGTACACTAATCTTAACCCGTACACTAACACTGACCCATTGCCGCAAATGTATTTTGACCCTAAAACATTTCCGTACCATCCCCTGTAACCTAAACCTTACCGGTCGCTAACCATAACCCTAGATCTAAATCTAACCCTAACGCCATCCCTACATCTTACCCTAACCCATACCCTAATCCTAAACCGTACACTAACACTAACCAGTGCCCTGAAACGTACCCTGACCGTAACACTTTTCAATACCCTCACCTGCACGCTAAACCTAATCATTAGGTAACCCTAACTGTAGACTTAAACCTAACCCTAACAGCAACCCTACACCTTATTCTAACCGGTACCCTATATTTAACCCCTACACTAACACTAACCCATGCCCTCACACGTACTTTGACACTAAAACGTCTCCATACACTCACATGTACCATAAGCCTTAACCGTTCACTAAACCTATCCCTAAGCCTAACGCCAACCCTAACCATTACCCTAACCCATACCCTAATCCGAACCATACATTAACACTAAAACGTTTCCTAACACATAACCTGACCCAAACACTTTTCCATACACTCAACTGTACCCTAAAACTTACCCGTTCACTAACCCTAAGCCTAGCCCAAAAGCTAACCCTAACCCCAACCCCACACCTTACCCTAAACTGTACACTAATCCTAACACGTACAGTAACACTAACAGGTGTCCTAACACATACCGTGACTCTAAAAGTTTTCCGTACCCTCACCTGTACCCTAAACCTTACTGGTTCACTAACCGTAACCCTAGCCCTAAACATAACGCTAACACCAATCTTACACCATACCTTAACCCGTACACTAAACTTAACCCGTACACCAAAATTATGCAATGCCATCACACGTACTTTGACACTACCACGTTTCCGTACACTCATGTACCATAAAACTTACCTGTTCGCTAACTCTAACCCTAGCCCTAAACTTAACCCTAACGCCAACCCTACACATTACCCTAACCAGTACCCTAATCCTAATCCATACACTAACTCTACACGTGCCCTAACAGGTACCATGACAGTAACAGTTTTCCGTACACTCACCTGTACCCTAAACCATACCGTTTGCTATCCTTAACCCTAGACCTAAACGTAAACCTAACCCCATCCCTAAACGTTACCCTAACGCGTACCCAATCCTAACCAGTACACTAACACTAATCCGTGACTTAACACTTACCCTGACCCTAACACTTTTCCATACCCACACCTGAACCCTAAACCTTACCATTCACTAACCATAACCATAGGTTTATACCTAACCCTAAAGCCAACCCCAACCCTACACCTAAGCCTAAAATGTAACCTAATCCTAATCCTTAAACTAAAACTAACCTGTGCCCTAACACGATCCCTGACCCTAACTCATTTCCATACACTCCCCTGTACTCTAATGTTACCTATTCGCTAACCCTAACACTAGCCCTAATCCTAAACCTAACCTCAACCGTACACCTTACCCTAACCCATACCATAATCATAACCCATACATTAACACTAACTCGTGCCCTAACACCTACCCTAACCCTACCCCTAACACTAACCCTAACACTAACCCTAAACTTTACCATTTGTTAACCATAACCCAAGCCCCAAACCTAAACCTAACTACAACCCTACTCCTTACCCTAACACGTACACTAGTCTTAACCGGTACACTAACACTAACTCAATACCGCACACATACTTTGACAATAAGACATTTCCATATGCTCAGCTGTAACCTAAACCTTACCCGTTCACTAAACTTAACCCTACCCCTAACACTAACCATAACGCCAACCCTACCAATTACCCTAACCCGTACCCTAATCCTAACCTGTAAACCCACACTAACCCCTGCCCTAACACGTACCCTGACCCTAACACTTTTCCGAATCCTCAGCTGTACCCTACACCTTATCATTCGCTAACCCTAACCCTAGCCCTAAACCTAGACCAAACCCCAACAGTACACCTTACCCTAACCTGTATGCTAATCCTAAGCCATACACTAACACTGACACGTGTCCTAACACATACACTAACTGTAACACTTTTCTGTACCATCACATGTACCCTAAACCTGACATTTCGCTAACCCTAGCCCTAGCCATAAAGCTAACCCTAACCCCAACCAGAAACCTTACCCAAACCGTACCCTAGTCCTAACCAGTATACTAATACTAAGCCATGTCCTGACACGTAACCTGACCCTAACACTTTTCCGTACCCTCACCTGTACCCTAAACCTTACCCATTCGCTAACCCTAACACTAGCTCTAGCCCTAGCTCTAAATCTAACCCCAACCCTACACCTTACCCTAACCCGAACCCTAATCCCAACCCATACACTAACATTAACCCATGCCCTAACACGTACCCTGACCCTAACACTTTTCCGTATCCTCTCCTGTACCCTAAATCTTACTGTTAACTAACCCTAACCCTAGCCCTAAACATAACTCTCACACCAACCTCACAGCATACCCTAACCGGTACACTAAACTTAACCCGTACAAAAAAACTAACCCATGCCCTCACATGTTCTTTGACAGTAACACATTTCCGTACGCTCCTGTGTACCGTAAACCTTACCCGTTCGCTAACTCTAACCCTAGACCTAACCCTAAATATAACACCAACCCTACCCATTTCCCTAACCTGTACCCTAATCCTTACCCGTACACTAACACTAATCCATGCCCTAACACGTACCCTGACCCTAACACTTTTCCATACCCACTCCTGTACCCTAAATCTTACCATTCGCTAACCCTAACCCTATGTCTAAACCTAACCCTAACCCCAACCCTACACCTAACCCTAACACGTACCCTAATCCGAATCCGTACACTAACACTAACCTGTGCCCTACCATGAACCCTGACCCTAACTCGTTTCCATAAGCTCACCTGTACCCTAAATGTTACCTATTTGCTAACCCTAACCCCAACCCTACACCTAAACATAACCCCAACCCTACACCTTTCCCTAACCCATACCCTAATCCTAACCCTTACACTAACACTAACCCGTGCCCTAATACGTACCCTGACCCTAACACTTTTCCGTATCCTCTCCAGTACCCTAAATCTTACCGTTCGCTAAAACTAGCCCTTTCCCTAAACGTAACGCTAACACCAACCTTACACCATACCCTAACCCATACACTAATCTTACCCCGTACACCAAAATTAAGCAATGCCCTCACCTGTACTTTGACACTAACACGTTTCCGTACCCTCCTGTGTACCGTAAACCTTACCTGTTCGCTAACACTAACCCTAGGTCTAAGCCTAACACTATCCACAACCCTACACAAAATCCTAACTTGTACCCTAATCCTAATCCGTACAATAACACTAACGTGTGCCCTAACACCAAGCCTGACCCTAAGTCGTTTCCATATGCTTACCTGTACCCTGAATATTACCTATTCGCTAACCCTAACCCTAATCCTAAACCTAACCCTAACCCCAATCCTACACCTTACCCTAATCCGTACTGTAATCCTAACCCGTACCCTAATACTAATCCGTGCCCTGACACATACATGGACCATAACACTTTTCTGTAACCTCACCTGTACCCTAAACCTTACATTTCGCCAACACTAACCCTAGCCCTAAAGCTAAATCTAACTCCAACCCTACACCTTACCCTAACACGTACACTAATCTTAACCCGTACACTAACACTGACCCATTGCCGCAAATGTATTTTGACCCTAAAACATTTCCGTACCCTCCCCTGTAACCTAAACCTTACCCGGTCGCTAACCCTAACCCTAGCTCTAAATCTAACCCTAACGCCAACCCTACATCTTACCCTAACCCATACCCTAATCCTAAACTGTACACTAACAGTAACCAGTGACCTGAAAAGTACCCTGACCGTAACACTTTTCCATACCCTCACCTGCACGCTAAACCTAATCATTAGGTAACCCTAACTGTAGACTTAAACCTAACCCTAACACCAACCCTACACCCTATTCTAACCCTTACCCTATATTTAACCCCTACACTAACACTAACCCATGCCCTCACACGTACTTTGACACTAAAATGTCTCCATACACTCACATGTACCATAAGCTTTAACCGTTCACTAAACCTATCCCTAACCCTAACGCCAACCCTAACCATTACCCTAACCCATACCCTAATCCTAACCATACATTAACACTAACACGTTTCCTAACACATAACCTGACCCAAACACTTTTCCGTACACTCAACTGTACCCTAAAACTTACCCGTTCACTAACCCTAAGCCTAGCCCTAAACCTAACACTAACCCCAACACCACACCTTACCCTAAACTGTACGCTAATCCTGACACGTACACTAACACTAAGAGGTGTCCTAACACATACCCTGACTCTAAATGTTTTCCGTACCCTCACCTGTACCCTAAACCTTACTGCTTCACTAACCGTAAACCTAGCCCTAAACATAACGCTAACACCAACCCTACACCATACCTTAACCCGTACACTAATCTTGACCCGTACACCAAAATTATGGAATGCCATCACCTGTACTTTGACAATAACACGTTTCTCTACACTCATGTACCATAAAAGTTACCTCTTCGCTAACTCTAACCCTAGCCCTAAACTTAACCCTAACGCCAACCCTACACATTACCCTAACCCGTACCCTAATCCTAACCCATACACTAACACTACACGTGCCCTAACAGGTACCCTGACCGTAACCGTTTTCCGTACACTCACCTGTACCCTAAACTATACCGTTTGCTATCCTTAACCTTAGACCTAAAGGTAAACCTAACCCCATCCCTAAACCTTACCCTAACTCGTACCCAAATCTAACCAGTACACTAACACTAATCCGTGCCTTAACACTTACCCTGACACTAACACTTTTCCATACCCACACCTGAAGCCTAAACCTTACCATTCACTAACCCTAACCCTAGGTCTAAACCTAACCCTAAACCCAACCCCAACCCTACACCTAACACTAACATGTGCCCTAATCCTAATCCTTAAACTAACACTAACCTGTGCCCTAACACGAACCCTGACACTAACACGTTTACATACGTTCACATGTACTCTAATGTTACCTATTCGCTAACCCTAAAACTAGCCCTAAACCTAAACCTAACCCCAACCCTACACCTTACCCTAACCCATACCCTAATCATAACCCATACACTAACACTAACTCGTTCCCTAACACCTACCCTAAACCTACACCTACACCTACCCCTAACACTAACGCTAACACTAACCCTAAACTTTACCATTTGTTAACCATAACCCTAGCCCCAAACCTAAACCTAACTACAACCCTACTCCTTACCCTAACACGTACACTAATCTTAACACGTACACTAACACTAACTCAATACCACACACGTACTTTGACAATAAGACATTTCCGTATGCTCAGCTGTAACCTAAACCTTACCCGTTCACTAAACTTAACCCTATCCCTAACACTAACCATAACGCCAACCCTACCAATTACCCTAACCCGTACCCTAATCCTAACCTGTAAACCCACACTAACCCCTGCCCTAACACGTACCCTGACCCTTACACTTATCCGTATCCTCTCCTGTACCATAAATCTTACCGTTCGCTAACCCTAACCCTAGCCATAAACATAACTCTCACACCAACCTCACAGCATACCATAACCCGTACACTAAACTTAACCCGTACAAAAAAACTAACCCATGCCCTCAGATGTATTTTGACGGTAACACGTTTCCGTATGCTCCCGTGTACCGTAAAACTCACCCGTTTGCTAACTCTAACCCTAGCCCTAACCCTAACCATAACAACAACCCTACCCATTTCCCTAAGCTGTACCCTAATCCTTACCCGTACACTAACACTAATCCATGCCCTAATACGTACCCTGACCCTAACACTTTTCTATACCCACTCCTGTACCCTAAATCTTACCATTCGCTAACCCTAACCCTATGTCTAAACCTAACCCTAACCCCAACCCTACACCTAACCCTAACACGTACCCTAATCCGAATCCGTACACTAAGAGTAACCTGTGCCCTAACATGAACCCTGACCCTAACTCGTTTCCATAAGCTCACCTGTACCCTAAATGTTACCTATTTGCTAACCCTAACCCCAACCCTACACCTAAACATAACCCCAACCCTACACCTTTCCCTAACCCATACCCTAATCCGAACCCGTACACTAACACTAACCCGTGCCCTAACACGTACCCTGACCCTAACACTTTTCCGTATCCTCTCCAGTACCCTAAAACTTACCGTTCGCTAAACCTAGCCCTTTCCCTAAACATAACGCTAACACCAACCTTACACCATACCCTAACCCATACACTAATCTTACCCCGTACACCAAAATTAAGCAATGCCCTCACATGTACTTGGACACTAACAGGTTTCCGTACCGTCCTGTGTACCATAAACCTTACCTGTTCGCTAACACTAACCCTAGCACTATCCACAACCCTACACAGAATCCTAACCCGTAACCTAATCCTAATCCGTACAATAACACTAACGTGTGCCCTAACACCAAGCCTGACCCTAACTCGTTTCCATATGCTTACCTGTACCCTGAATATTACCTATTCGCTAACCCTAACCCTAACCCTAAACCAAACCCTAACCCCAATCCTACACCTTACCCTAATCCGTACTGTAATCCTAACCCGTACCCTAATACTAATCCGTGCCCTGACACATACATGGACCATAACACTTTTCTGTAACCTCACCTGTACCCTAAACCTTACATTTAGCCAACCCTAACGCTAGCCCTAAAGCAAAATCTTACTCCAACCCTACCCCTTACCCTAACACGTACACTAATCTTAACCCGTACACTAACACTGACCCATTGCCGCAAATGTATTTTGACCCTAAAACATTTCCGTACCATCCCCTGTAACCTAAACCTTACCGGTCGCTAACCATAACCCTAGATCTAAATCTAACCCTAACGCCATCCCTACATCTTACCCTAACCCATACCCTAATCCTAAACCGTACACTAACACTAACCAGTGCCCTGAAACGTACCCTGACCGTAACACTTTTCAATACCCTCACCTGCACGCTAAACCTAATCATTAGGTAACCCTAACTGTAGACTTAAACCTAACCCTAACAGCAACCCTACACCTTATTCTAACCGGTACCCTATATTTAACCCCTACACTAACACTAACCCATGCCCTCACACGTACTTTGACACTAAAACGTCTCCATACACTCACATGTACCATAAGCCTTAACCGTTCACTAAACCTATCCCTAAGCCTAACGCCAACCCTAACCATTACCCTAACCCATACCCTAATCCGAACCATACATTAACACTAAAACGTTTCCTAACATAAACCTGACCCAAACACTTTTCCGTACACTCAACTGTACCCTAAAACTTACCCGTTCACTAACCCTAAGCCTAGCCCAAAAGCTAACCCTAACCCCAACCCCACACCTTACCCTAAACTGTACACTAATCCTAACACGTACAGTAACACTAACAGGTGTCCTAACACATACCGTGACTCTAAAAGTTTTCCGTACCCTCACCTGTACCCTAAACCTTACTGGTTCACTAACCGTAACCCTAGCCCTAAACATAACGCTAACACCAATCTTACACCATACCTTAACCCGTACACTAAACTTAACCCGTACACCAAAATTATGCAATGCCATCACACGTACTTTGACACTACCACGTTTCCGTACACTCATGTACCATAAAACTTACCTGTTCGCTAACTCTAACCCTAGCCCTAAACTTAACCCTAACGCCAACCCTACACATTACCCTAACCAGTACCCTAATCCTAATCCATACACTAACTCTACACGTGCCCTAACAGGTACCATGACAGTAACAGTTTTCCGTACACTCACCTGTACCCTAAACCATACCGTTTGCTATCCTTAACCCTAGACCTAAACGTAAACCTAACCCCATCCCTAAACGTTACCCTAACGCATACCCAATCCTAACCAGTACACTAACACTAATCCGTGACTTAACACTTACCCTGACCCTAACACTTTTCCATACCCACACCTGAACCCTAAACCTTACCATTCACTAACCATAACCATAGGTTTATACCTAACCCTAAAGCCAACCCCAACCCTACACCTAAGCCTAAAATGTAACCTAATCCTAATCCTTAAACTAAAACTAACCTGTGCCCTAACACGATCCCTGACCCTAACTCATTTCCATACACTCCCCTGTACTCTAATGTTACCTATTCGCTAACCCTAACACTAGCCCTAATCCTAAACCTAACCTCAACCGTACACCTTACCCTAACCCATACCCTAATCATAACCCATACATTAACACTAACTCGTGCCCTAACACCTACCCTAACCCTACCCCTAACACTAACCCTAACACTAACCCTAAACTTTACCATTTGTTAACCATAACCCAAGCCCCAAACCTAAACCTAACTACAACCCTACTCCTTACCCTAACACGTACACTAGTCTTAACCGGTACACTAACACTAACTCAATACCGCACACATACTTTGACAATAAGACATTTCCATATGCTCAGCTGTAACCTAAACCTTACCCGTTCACTAAACTTAACCCTACCCCTAACACTAACCATAACGCCAACCCTACCAATTACCCTAACCCGTACCCTAATCCTAACCTGTAAACCCACACTAACCCCTGCCCTAACACGTACCCTGACCCTAACACTTTTCCGAATCCTCAGCTGTACCCTACACCTTATCATTCGCTAACCCTAACCCTAGCCCTAAACCTAGACCAAACCCCAACAGTACACCTTACCCTAACCTGTATGCTAATCCTAAGCCATACACTAACACTGACACGTGTCCTAACACATACACTAACTGTAACACTTTTCTGTACCATCACATGTACCCTAAACCTGACATTTCGCTAACCCTAGCCCTAGCCATAAAGCTAACCCTAACCCCAACCAGAAACCTTACCCAAACCGTACCCTAGTCCTAACCAGTATACTAATACTAAGCCATGTCCTGACACGTAACCTGACCCTAACACTTTTCCGTACCCTCACCTGTACCCTAAACCTTACCCATTCGCTAACCCTAACACTAGCTCTAGCCCTAGCTCTAAATCTAACCCCAACCCTACACCTTACCCTAACCCGAACCCTAATCCCAACCCATACACTAACATTAACCCATGCCCTAACACGTACCCTGACCCTAACACTTTTCCGTATCCTCTCCTGTACCCTAAATCTTACTGTTAACTAACCCTAACCCTAGCCCTAAACATAACTCTCACACCAACCTCACAGCATACCCTAACCGGTACACTAAACTTAACCCGTACAAAAAAACTAACCCATGCCCTCACATGTTCTTTGACAGTAACACATTTCCGTACGCTCCTGTGTACCGTAAACCTTACCCGTTCGCTAAATCTAACCCTAGACCTAACCCTAAATATAACACCAACCCTACCCATTTCCCTAACCTGTACCCTAATCCTTACCCGTACACTAACACTAATCCATGCCCTAACACGTACCCTGACCCTAACACTTTTCCATACCCACTCCTGTACCCTAAATCTTACCATTCGCTAACCCTAACCCTATGTCTAAACCTAACCCTAACCCCAACCCTACACCTAACCCTAACACGTACCCTAATCCGAATCCGTACACTAACACTAACCTGTGCCCTACCATGAACCCTGACCCTAACTCGTTTCCATAAGCTCACCTGTACCCTAAATGTTACCTATTTGCTAACCCTAACCCCAACCCTACACCTAAACATAACCCCAACCCTACACCTTTCCCTAACCCATACCCTAATCCTAACCCTTACACTAACACTAACCCGTGCCCTAATACGTACCCTGACCCTAACACTTTTCCGTATCCTCTCCAGTACCCTAAATCTTACCGTTCGCTAAAACTAGCCCTTTCCCTAAACATAACGCTAACACCAACCTTACACCATACCCTAACCCATACACTAATCTTACCCCGTACACCAAAATTAAGCAATGCCCTCACCTGTACTTTGACACTAACACGTTTCCGTACCCTCCTGTGTACCGTAAACCTTACCTGTTCGCTAACACTAACCCTAGGTCTAAGCCTAACACTATCCACAACCCTACACAAAATCCTAACTTGTACCCTAATCCTAATCCGTACAATAACACTAACGTGTGCCCTAACACCAAGCCTGACCCTAACTCGTTTCCATATGCTTACCTGTACCCTGAATATTACCTATTCGCTAACCCTAACCCTAATCCTAAACCTAACCCTAACCCCAATCCTACACCTTACCCTAATCCGTACTGTAATCCTAACCCGTACCCTAATACTAATCCGTGCCCTGACACATACATGGACCATAACACTTTTCTGTAACCTCACCTGTACCCTAAACCTTACATTTCGCCAACACTAACCCTAGCCCTAAAGCTAAATCTAACTCCAACCCTACACCTTACCCTAACACGTACACTAATCTTAACCCGTACACTAACACTGACCCATTGCCGCAAATGTATTTTGACCCTAAAACATTTCCGTACCCTCCCCTGTAACCTAAACCTTACCCGGTCGCTAACCCTAACCCTAGCTCTAAATCTAACCCTAACGCCAACCCTACATCTTACCCTAACCCATACCCTAATCCTAAACTGTACACTAACAGTAACCAGTGACCTGAAAAGTACCCTGACCGTAACACTTTTCCATACCCTCACCTGCACGCTAAACCTAATCATTAGGTAACCCTAACTGTAGACTTAAACCTAACCCTAACACCAACCCTACACCCTATTCTAACCCTTACCCTATATTTAACCCCTACACTAACACTAACCCATGCCCTCACACGTACTTTGACACTAAAATGTCTCCATACACTCACATGTACCATAAGCTTTAACCGTTCACTAAACCTATCCCTAACCCTAACGCCAACCCTAACCATTACCCTAACCCATACCCTAATCCTAACCATACATTAACACTAACACGTTTCCTAACACATAACCTGACCCAAACACTTTTCCGTACACTCAACTGTACCCTAAAACTTACCCGTTCACTAACCCTAAGCCTAGCCCTAAACCTAACACTAACCCCAACACCACACCTTACCCTAAACTGTACGCTAATCCTGACACGTACACTAACACTAAGAGGTGTCCTAACACATACCCTGACTCTAAATGTTTTCCGTACCCTCACCTGTACCCTAAACCTTACTGCTTCACTAACCGTAAACCTAGCCCTAAACATAACGCTAACACCAACCCTACACCATACCTTAACCCGTACACTAATCTTGACCCGTACACCAAAATTATGGAATGCCATCACCTGTACTTTGACAATAACACGTTTCTCTACACTCATGTACCATAAAAGTTACCTCTTCGCTAACTCTAACCCTAGCCCTAAACTTAACCCTAACGCCAACCCTACACATTACCCTAACCCGTACCCTAATCCTAACCCATACACTAACACTACACGTGCCCTAACAGGTACCCTGACCGTAACCGTTTTCCGTACACTCACCTGTACCCTAAACTATACCGTTTGCTATCCTTAACCTTAGACCTAAAGGTAAACCTAACCCCATCCCTAAACCTTACCCTAACTCGTACCCAAATCTAACCAGTACACTAACACTAATCCGTGCCTTAACACTTACCCTGACACTAACACTTTTCCATACCCACACCTGAAGCCTAAACCTTACCATTCACTAACCCTAACCCTAGGTCTAAACCTAACCCTAAACCCAACCCCAACCCTACACCTAACACTAACATGTGCCCTAATCCTAATCCTTAAACTAACACTAACCTGTGCCCTAACACGAACCCTGACACTAACACGTTTACATACGTTCACATGTACTCTAATGTTACCTATTCGCTAACCCTAAAACTAGCCCTAAACCTAAACCTAACCCCAACCCTACACCTTACCCTAACCCATACCCTAATCATAACCCATACACTAACACTAACTCGTTCCCTAACACCTACCCTAAACCTACACCTACACCTACCCCTAACACTAACGCTAACACTAACCCTAAACTTTACCATTTGTTAACCATAACCCTAGCCCCAAACCTAAACCTAACTACAACCCTACTCCTTACCCTAACACGTACACTAATCTTAACACGTACACTAACACTAACTCAATACCACACACGTACTTTGACAATAAGACATTTCCGTATGCTCAGCTGTAACCTAAACCTTACCCGTTCACTAAACTTAACCCTATCCCTAACACTAACCATAACGCCAACCCTACCAATTACCCTAACCCGTACCCTAATCCTAACCTGTAAACCCACACTAACCCCTGCCCTAACACGTACCCTGACCCTTACACTTATCCGTATCCTCTCCTGTACCATAAATCTTACCGTTCGCTAACCCTAACCCTAGCCATAAACATAACTCTCACACCAACCTCACAGCATACCATAACCCGTACACTAAACTTAACCCGTACAAAAAAACTAACCCATGCCCTCAGATGTATTTTGACGGTAACACGTTTCCGTATGCTCCCGTGTACCGTAAAACTCACCCGTTTGCTAACTCTAACCCTAGCCCTAACCCTAACCATAACAACAACCCTACCCATTTCCCTAAGCTGTACCCTAATCCTTACCCGTACACTAACACTAATCCATGCCCTAATACGTACCCTGACCCTAACACTTTTCTATACCCACTCCTGTACCCTAAATCTTACCATTCGCTAACCCTAACCCTATGTCTAAACCTAACCCTAACCCCAACCCTACACCTAACCCTAACACGTACCCTAATCCGAATCCGTACACTAAGAGTAACCTGTGCCCTAACATGAACCCTGACCCTAACTCGTTTCCATAAGCTCACCTGTACCCTAAATGTTACCTATTTGCTAACCCTAACCCCAACCCTACACCTAAACATAACCCCAACCCTACACCTTTCCCTAACCCATACCCTAATCCGAACCCGTACACTAACACTAACCCGTGCCCTAACACGTACCCTGACCCTAACACTTTTCCGTATCCTCTCCAGTACCCTAAAACTTACCGTTCGCTAAACCTAGCCCTTTCCCTAAACATAACGCTAACACCAACCTTACACCATACCCTAACCCATACACTAATCTTACCCCGTACACCAAAATTAAGCAATGCCCTCACATGTACTTGGACACTAACAGGTTTCCGTACCGTCCTGTGTACCATAAACCTTACCTGTTCGCTAACACTAACCCTAGCACTATCCACAACCCTACACAGAATCCTAACCCGTAACCTAATCCTAATCCGTACAATAACACTAACGTGTGCCCTAACACCAAGCCTGACCCTAACTCGTTTCCATATGCTTACCTGTACCCTGAATATTACCTATTCGCTAACCCTAACCCTAACCCTAAACCAAACCCTAACCCCAATCCTACACCTTACCCTAATCCGTACTGTAATCCTAACCCGTACCCTAATACTAATCCGTGCCCTGACACATACATGGACCATAACACTTTTCTGTAACCTCACCTGTACCCTAAACCTTACATTTAGCCAACCCTAACGCTAGCCCTAAAGCAAAATCTTACTCCAACCCTACCCCTTACCCTAACACGTACACTAATCTTAACCCGTACACTAACACTGACCCATTGCCGCAAATGTATTTTGACCCTAAAACATTTCCGTACCATCCCCTGTAACCTAAACCTTACCGGTCGCTAACCATAACCCTAGATCTAAATCTAACCCTAACGCCATCCCTACATCTTACCCTAACCCATACCCTAATCCTAAACCGTACACTAACACTAACCAGTGCCCTGAAACGTACCCTGACCGTAACACTTTTCAATACCCTCACCTGCACGCTAAACCTAATCATTAGGTAACCCTAACTGTAGACTTAAACCTAACCCTAACAGCAACCCTACACCTTATTCTAACCGGTACCCTATATTTAACCCCTACACTAACACTAACCCATGCCCTCACACGTACTTTGACACTAAAACGTCTCCATACACTCACATGTACCATAAGCCTTAACCGTTCACTAAACCTATCCCTAAGCCTAACGCCAACCCTAACCATTACCCTAACCCATACCCTAATCCGAACCATACATTAACACTAAAACGTTTCCTAACATAAACCTGACCCAAACACTTTTCCGTACACTCAACTGTACCCTAAAACTTACCCGTTCACTAACCCTAAGCCTAGCCCAAAAGCTAACCCTAACCCCAACCCCACACCTTACCCTAAACTGTACACTAATCCTAACACGTACAGTAACACTAACAGGTGTCCTAACACATACCGTGACTCTAAAAGTTTTCCGTACCCTCACCTGTACCCTAAACCTTACTGGTTCACTAACCGTAACCCTAGCCCTAAACATAACGCTAACACCAATCTTACACCATACCTTAACCCGTACACTAAACTTAACCCGTACACCAAAATTATGCAATGCCATCACACGTACTTTGACACTACCACGTTTCCGTACACTCATGTACCATAAAACTTACCTGTTCGCTAACTCTAACCCTAGCCCTAAACTTAACCCTAACGCCAACCCTACACATTACCCTAACCAGTACCCTAATCCTAATCCATACACTAACTCTACACGTGCCCTAACAGGTACCATGACAGTAACAGTTTTCCGTACACTCACCTGTACCCTAAACCATACCGTTTGCTATCCTTAACCCTAGACCTAAACGTAAACCTAACCCCATCCCTAAACGTTACCCTAACGCGTACCCAATCCTAACCAGTACACTAACACTAATCCGTGACTTAACACTTACCCTGACCCTAACACTTTTCCATACCCACACCTGAACCCTAAACCTTACCATTCACTAACCATAACCATAGGTTTATACCTAACCCTAAAGCCAACCCCAACCCTACACCTAAGCCTAAAATGTAACCTAATCCTAATCCTTAAACTAAAACTAACCTGTGCCCTAACACGATCCCTGACCCTAACTCATTTCCATACACTCCCCTGTACTCTAATGTTACCTATTCGCTAACCCTAACACTAGCCCTAATCCTAAACCTAACCTCAACCGTACACCTTACCCTAACCCATACCCTAATCATAACCCATACATTAACACTAACTCGTGCCCTAACACCTACCCTAACCCTACCCCTAACACTAACCCTAACACTAACCCTAAACTTTACCATTTGTTAACCATAACCCAAGCCCCAAACCTAAACCTAACTACAACCCTACTCCTTACCCTAACACGTACACTAGTCTTAACCCGTACAATAACACTAACTCAATACCGCACACATACTTTGACAATAAGACATTTCCATATGCTCAGCTGTAACCTAAACCTTACCCGTTCACTAAACTTAACCCTACCCCTAACACTAACCATAAGGCCAACCCTACCAATTACCCTAACCCGTACCCTAATCCTAACCTGTAAACCCACACTAACCCCTGCCCTAACACGTACCCTGACCCTAACACTTTTCCGAATCCTCAGCTGTACCCTACACCTTATCATTCGCTAACCCTAACCCTAGCCCTAAACCTAGACCAAACCCCAACAGTACACCTTACCCTAACCTGTATGCTAATCCTAAGCCATACACTAACACTGACACGTGTCCTAACACATACACTAACTGTAACACTTTTCTGTACCATCACATGTACCCTAAACCTGACATTTCGCTAACCCTAGCCCTAGCCATAAAGCTAACCCTAACCCCAACCAGAAACCTTACCCAAACCGTACCCTAGTCCTAACCAGTATACTAATACTAAGCCATGTCCTGACACGTAACCTGACCCTAACACTTTTCCGTACCCTCACCTGTACCCTAAACCTTACCCATTCGCTAACCCTAACACTAGCTCTAGCCCTAGCTCTAAATCTAACCCCAACCCTACACCTTACCCTAACCCGAACCCTAATCCCAACCCATACACTAACATTAACCCATGCCCTAACACGTACCCTGACCCTAACACTTTTCCGTATCCTCTCCTGTACCCTAAATCTTACTGTTAACTAACCCTAACCCTAGCCCTAAACATAACTCTCACACCAACCTCACAGCATACCCTAACCGGTACACTAAACTTAACCCGTACAAAAAAACTAACCCATGCCCTCACATGTTCTTTGACAGTAACACATTTCCGTACGCTCCTGTGTACCGTAAACCTTACCCGTTCGCTAAATCTAACCCTAGACCTAACCCTAAATATAACACCAACCCTACCCATTTCCCTAACCTGTACCCTAATCCTTACCCGTACACTAACACTAATCCATGCCCTAACACGTACCCTGACCCTAACACTTTTCCATACCCACTCCTGTACCCTAAATCTTACCATTCGCTAACCCTAACCCTATGTCTAAACCTAACCCTAACCCCAACCCTACACCTAACCCTAACACGTACCCTAATCCGAATCCGTACACTAACACTAACCTGTGCCCTACCATGAACCCTGACCCTAACTCGTTTCCATAAGCTCACCTGTACCCTAAATGTTACCTATTTGCTAACCCTAACCCCAACCCTACACCTAAACATAACCCCAACCCTACACCTTTCCCTAACCCATACCCTAATCCTAACCCTTACACTAACACTAACCCGTGCCCTAATACGTACCCTGACCCTAACACTTTTCCGTATCCTCTCCAGTACCCTAAATCTTACCGTTCGCTAAAACTAGCCCTTTCCCTAAACATAACGCTAACACCAACCTTACACCATACCCTAACCCATACACTAATCTTACCCCGTACACCAAAATTAAGCAATGCCCTCACCTGTACTTTGACACTAACACGTTTCCGTACCCTCCTGTGTACCGTAAACCTTACCTGTTCGCTAACACTAACCCTAGGTCTAAGCCTAACACTATCCACAACCCTACACAAAATCCTAACTTGTACCCTAATCCTAATCCGTACAATAACACTAACGTGTGCCCTAACACCAAGCCTGACCCTAACTCGTTTCCATATGCTTACCTGTACCCTGAATATTACCTATTCGCTAACCCTAACCCTAATCCTAAACCTAACCCTAACCCCAATCCTACACCTTACCCTAATCCGTACTGTAATCCTAACCCGTACCCTAATACTAATCCGTGCCCTGACACATACATGGACCATAACACTTTTCTGTAACCTCACCTGTACCCTAAACCTTACATTTCGCCAACACTAACCCTAGCCCTAAAGCTAAATCTAACTCCAACCCTACACCTTACCCTAACACGTACACTAATCTTAACCCGTACACTAACACTGACCCATTGCCGCAAATGTATTTTGACCCTAAAACATTTCCGTACCCTCCCCTGTAACCTAAACCTTACCCGGTCGCTAACCCTAACCCTAGCTCTAAATCTAACCCTAACGCCAACCCTACATCTTACCCTAACCCATACCCTAATCCTAAACTGTACACTAACAGTAACCAGTGACCTGAAAAGTACCCTGACCGTAACACTTTTCCATACCCTCACCTACACGCTAAACCTAATCATTAGGTAACCCTAACTGTAGACTTAAACCTAACCCTAACACCAACCCTACACCCTATTCTAACCCTTACCCTATATTTAACCCCTACACTAACACTAACCCATGCCCTCACACGTACTTTGACACTAAAATGTCTCCATACACTCACATGTACCATAAGCTTTAACCGTTCACTAAACCTATCCCTAACCCTAACGCCAACCCTAACCATTACCCTAACCCATACCCTAATCCTAACCATACATTAACACTAACACGTTTCCTAACACATAACCTGACCCAAACACTTTTCCGTACACTCAACTGTACCCTAAAACTTACCCGTTCACTAACCCTAAGCCTAGCCCTAAACCTAACACTAACCCCAACACCACACCTTACCCTAAACTGTACGCTAATCCTGACACGTACACTAACACTAAGAGGTGTCCTAACACATACCCTGACTCTAAATGTTTTCCGTACCCTCACCTGTACCCTAAACCTTACTGCTTCACTAACCGTAAACCTAGCCCTAAACATAACGCTAACACCAACCCTACACCATACCTTAACCCGTACACTAATCTTGACCCGTACACCAAAATTATGGAATGCCATCACCTGTACTTTGAAAATAACACGTTTCTCTACACTCATGTACCATAAAAGTTACCTCTTCGCTAACTCTAACCCTAGCCCTAAACTTAACCCTAACGCCAACCCTACACATTACCCTAACCCGTACCCTAATCCTAACCCATACACTAACACTACACGTGCCCTAACAGGTACCCTGACCGTAACCGTTTTCCGTACACTCACCTGTACCCTAAACTATACCGTTTGCTATCCTTAACCTTAGACCTAAACGTAAACCTAACCCCATCCCTAAACCTTACCCTAACTCGTACCCAAATCTAACCAGTACACTAACACTAATCCGTGCCTTAACACTTACCCTGACACTAACACTTTTCCATACCCACACCTGAAGCCTAAACCTTACCATTCACTAACCCTAACCCTAGGTCTAAACCTAACCCTAAACCCAACCCCAACCCTACACCTAACACTAACATGTGCCCTAATCCTAATCCTTAAACTAACACTAACCTGTGCCCTAACACGAACCCTGACACTAACACGTTTACATACGTTCACATGTACTCTAATGTTACCTATTCGCTAACCCTAAAACTAGCCCTAAACCTAAACCTAACCCCAACCCTACACCTTACCCTAACCCATACCCTAATCATAACCCATACACTAACACTAACTCGTTCCCTAACACCTACCCTAAACCTACACCTACACCTACCCTAACACTAACGCTAACACTAACCCTAAACTTTACCATTTGTTAACCATAACCCTAGCCCCAAACCTAAACCTAACTACAACCCTACTCCTTACCCTAACACGTACACTAATCTTAACACGTACACTAACACTAACTCAATACCACACACGTACTTTGACAATAAGACATTTCCGTATGCTCAGCTGTAACCTAAACCTTACCCGTTCACTAAACTTAACCCTATCCCTAACACTAACCATAACGCCAACCCTACCAATTACCCTAACCCGTACCCTAATCCTAACCTGTAAACCCACACTAACCCCTGCCCTAACACGTACCCTGACCCTTACACTTATCCGTATCCTCTCCTGTACCCTAAATCTTACCGTTCGCTAACCCTAACCCTAGCCATAAACATAACTCTCACACCAACCTCACAGCATACCATAACCCGTACACTAAACTTAACCCGTACAAAAAAACTAACCCATGCCCTCAGATGTATTTTGACGGTAACACGTTTCCGTATGCTCCCGTGTACCGTAAAACTCACCCGTTTGCTAACTCTAACCCTAGCCCTAACCCTAACCATAACAACAACCCTACCCATTTCCCTAAGCTGTACCCTAATCCTTACCCGTACACTAACACTAATCCATGCCCTAATACGTACCCTGACCCTAACACTTTTCTATACCCACTCCTGTACCCTAAATCTTACCATTCGCTAACCCTAACCCTATGTCTAAACCTAACCCTAACCCCAACCCTACACCTAACCCTAACACGTACCCTAATCCGAATCCGTACACTAAGAGTAACCTGTGCCCTAACATGAACCCTGACCCTAACTCGTTTCCATAAGCTCACCTGTACCCTAAATGTTACCTATTTGCTAACCCTAACCCCAACCCTACACCTAAACATAACCCCAACCCTACACCTTTCCCTAACCCATACCCTAATCCGAACCCGTACACTAACACTATCCCGTGCCCTAACACGTACCCTGACCCTAACACTTTTCCGTATCCTCTCCAGTACCCTAAAACTTACCGTTCGCTAAACCTAGCCCTTTCCCTAAACATAACGCTAACACCAACCTTACACCATACCCTAACCCATACACTAATCTTACCCCGTACACCAAAATTAAGCAATGCCCTCACATGTACTTGGACACTAACAGGTTTCCGTACCCTCCTGTGTACCATAAACCTAACCTGTTCGCTAACACTAACCCTAGCACTATCCACAACCCTACACAGAATCCTAACCCGTAACCTAATCCTAATCCGTACAATAACACTAACGTGTGCCCTAACACCAAGCCTGACCCTAACTCGTTTCCATATGCTTACCTGTACCCTGAATATTACCTATTCGCTAACCCTAACCCTAACCCTAAACCAAACCCTAACCCCAATCCTACACCTTACCCTAATCCGTACTGTAATCCTAACCCGTACCCTAATACTAATCCGTGCCCTGACACATACATGGACCATAACACTTTTCTGTAACCTCACCTGTACCCTAAACCTTACATTTAGCCAACCCTAACGCTAGCCCTAAAGCAAAATCTTACTCCAACCCTACCCCTTACCCTAACACGTACACTAATCTTAACCCGTACACTAACACTGACCCATTGCCGCAAATGTATTTTGACCCTAAAACATTTCCGTACCCTCCCCTGTAACCTAAACCTTACCGGTCGCTAACCATAACCCTAGATCTAAATCTAACCCTAACGCCATCCCTACATCTTACCCTAACCCATACCCTAATCCTAAACCGTACACTAACACTAACCAGTGCCCTGAAACGTACCCTGACCGTAACACTTTTCAATACCCTCACCTGCACGCTAAACCTAATCATTAGGTAACCCTAACTGTAGACTTAAACCTAACCCTAACAGCAACCCTACACCTTATTCTAACCGGTACCCTATATTTAACCCCTACACTAACACTAACCCATGCCCTCACACGTACTTTGACACTAAAACGTCTCCATACACTCACATGTACCATAAGCCTTAACCGTTCACTAAACCTATCCCTAAGCCTAACGCCAACCCTAACCATTACCCTAACCCATACCCTAATCCTAACCATACATTAACACTAACACGTTTCCTAACACATAACCTGACCCAAACACTTTTCCGTACACTCAACTGTACCCTAAAACTTACCCGTTCACTAACCCTAAGCCTAGCCCAAAAGCTAACCCTAACCCCAACCCCACACCTTACCCTAAACTGTACACTAATCCTAACACGTACAGTAACACTAACAGGTGTCCTAACACATACCGTGACTCTAAAAGTTTTCCGTACCCTCACCTGTACCCTAAACCTTACTGGTTCACTAACCGTAACCCTGGCCCTAAACATAACGCTAACACCAACCTTACACCATACCTTAACCCGTACACTAAACTTAACCCGTACACCAAAATTATGCAATGCCATCACACGTACTTTGACACTACCACGTTTCTGTACACTCATGTACCATAAAACTTACCTGTTCGCTAACTCTAACCCTAGCCCTAAACTTAACCCTAAAGCCAACCCTACACATTACCCTAACCAGTACCCTAATCCTAACCCATACACTAACTCTACACGTGCCCTAACAGGTACCATGACAGTAACAGTTTTCCGTACACTCACCTGTACCCTAAACCATACCGTTTGCTATCCTTAACCCTAGACCTAAACGTAAACCTAACCCCATCCCTAAACGTTACCCTAATGCGTACCCAATCCTAACCAGTACACAAACACTAATCCGTGACTTAACACTTACCCTGACCCTAACACTTTTCCATACCCACACCTGAACCCTAAACCTTACCATTCACTAACCCTAACCATAGGTTTATACCTAACCCTAAAGCCAACCCCAACCCTACACCTAAGCCTAAAATGTAACCTAATCCTAATCCTTAAACTAAAACTAACCTGTGCCCTAACACGATCCCTGACCCTAACTCATTTCCATACACTCCCCTGTACTCTAATGTTACCTATTCGCTAACCCTAACACTAGCCCTAAACCTAAACCTAACCTCAACCGTACACCTTACCCTAACCCATACCCTAATCATAACCCATACATTAACACTAACTCGTGCCCTAACACCTACCCTAACCCTACCCCTAACACTAACCCTAACACTAACCCTAAACTTTACCATTTGTTAACCATAACCCAAGCCCCAAACCTAAACCGAACTACAACCCTACTCCTTACCCTAACACGTACACTAGTCTTAACCCGTACACTAACACTAACTCAATACCGCACATATACTTTGACAATAAGACATTTCCGTATGCTCAGCTGTAACCTAAACCTTACCCGTTCACTAAACTTAACCCTACGCCTAACACTAACCATAACGCCAACACTAACAATTACCCTAACCCGTAACCTAATCCTAACCTGTAAACCCACACTAACCCCTGCCCTAACACGTACCCTGACCCTAACACTTTTCCGAATCCTCAGCTGTACCCTACACCTTATCATTCGCTAACCCTAACCCTAGCCCTAAACCTAGACCAAACCCCAACAGTACACCTTACCCTAACCTGTATGCTAATCCTAAGCCATACACTAACACTGACACGTGTCCTAACACATACACTAACTGTAACACTTTTCTGTACCATCACATGTACCCTAAACCTGATATTTCGCTAACCCTAGCCCTAGCCATAAAGATAACCCTAACCCCAACCAGAAACCTTAACCAAACCGTACCCTAGTCCTAACCACTATATTAATACTAAGCCATGTCCTGACACGTAACCTGACCCTAACACTTTTCCGTACCCTCACCTGTACCCTAAACCTTACCCATTCGCTAACCCTAACACTAGCTCTAGCCCTAGCTCTAAATCTAACCCCAACCCTACACCTTACCCTAACCCGAACACTAATCCCAACCCATACACTAACATTAACCCATGCCCTAACACGTACCCTGACCCTAACACTTTTCCGTATCCTCTCCTGTACCCTAAATCTTACCGTTCGCTAACCCTAACCCTAGCCCTAAACATAACTCTCACACCAACCTCACAGCATACCCTAACCGGTACACTAAACTTAACCCGTACAAAAAAAATAACCCATCCCCTCACATGTTCTTTGACAGTAACACATTTCCGTACGCTCCTGTGTACCGTAAACCTTACCCGTTCGCTAACACTAACCCTAGACCTAACCCTAAATATAACACCAACCCAACCCATTTCCCTAACCTGTACCCTAATCCTAACCCGTACACTAACACTAATCCATGCCCTAACACGTACCCTGACCCTAACACTTTTCCATACCCACTCCTGTACCCTAAATCTTACCATTCGCTAACCCTAACCCTATGTCTAAACCTAACCCTAACCCCAACCCTACACCTAACCCTAACACGTACCCTAATCTGAATCCGTACACTAACACTAACCTGTGCCCTACCATGAACCCTGACCCTAACTCGTTTCCATAAGCTCACCTGTACCCTAAATGCTACCTATTTGCTAACCCTAACCCCAACCCTACACCTAAACATAACCCCAACCCTACACCTTTCCCTAACCCATACCCTAATCCTAACCCTTACACTAACACTAACCCGTGCCCTAATACGTACCCTGACCCTAACACTTTTCCGTATCCTCTCCAGTACCCTAAATCTTACCATTCGCTAAAACTAGCCCTTTCCCTAAACATAACGCTAACACCAACCTTACACCATACCCTAACCCATACACTAATCTTACCCCGTATACCAAAATTAAGCAATGCCCTCACCTGTACTTTGACACTAAAACGTTTCCGTACCCTCCTGTGTACCGTAAACCTTACCTGTTCGCTAACACTAACCCTAGGTCTAAGCCTAACACTATCCACCACCCTACACAAAATCCTAACTTGTACCCTAATCCTAATCCGTACAATAACACTAACGTGTGCCCTAACACCAAGCCTGACCCTAACTCTTTTCCATATGCTTACCTGTACCCTGAATATTACCTATTCGCTAACCCTAACTCTAATCCTAAACTTAACCCTAACCCCAATCCTACACCTTACCCTAATCCGTACTGTAATCCTAACCCGTACCCTAATACTAATCCGTGCCCTGACACATACATGGACCATAACACTTTTCTGTAGCCTCACCTGTACCCTAAACCTTACATTTCGCCAACACTAACCCTAGCCCTAAAGCTAAATCTAACTCCAACCCTACACCTTACCCTAACACGTACACTAATCTTAACCCGTACACTAACACTGACCCATTGCCGCAAATGTATTTTGACCCTAAAACATTTCCGTACCCTCCCCTGTAACCTAAACCTTACCCGGTCGCTAACCCTAACCCTAGCTCTAAATCTAACCCTAACGCCAACCCTACATCTTACCCTAACCCATACCCTAATCCTAAACCGTACACTAACACTAACCAGTGACCTGAAAAGTACCCTGACTGTAACACTTTTCCATACCCTCACCTGCACGCTAAACCTAATCATTAGGTAACCCTAACTGTAGACTTAAACCTAACCCTAACACCAACCCTACACCCTATTCTAACCCTTACCCTATATTTAACCCCTACACTAACACTAACCCATGCCCTCACACGTACTTTGACACTAAAATGTCTCCATACACTCACATGTACCATAAGCTTTAACCGTTCACTAAACCTATCCCTAACCCTAACGCCAACCCTAACCATTACCCTAACCCATACCCTAATCCTAACCATATATTAACACTAACACGTTTCCTAACACATAACCTGACCCAAACACTTTTCCGTACACTCAACTGTACCCTAAAACTTACCCGTTCACTAACCCTAAGCCTAGCCCTAAACCTAACACTAACCCCAACACCACACCTTACCCTAAACTGTACGCTAATCCTGACACGTACACTAACACTAAGAGGTGTCCTAACACATACCCTGACTCTAAATGTTTTCCGTACCCTCACCTGTACCCTAAACCTTACTGCTTCACTAACCGTAAACCTAGCCCTAAACATAACGCTAACACCAACCCTACACCATACCCTAACCCGTACACTAATCTTGACCCGTACACCAAAATTATGGAATGCCATCACCTGTACTTTGACAATAACACGTTTCTGTACACTCATGTACCATAAAAGTTACCTCTTCGCTAACTCTAACCCTAGCCCTAAACTTAACCCTAACGCCAACCCTACACATTACCCTAACCCGTACCCTAATCCTAACCCATACACTAACACTACACGTGCCCTAACAGGTACCCTGACCGTAACCGTTTTCCGTACACTCACCTGTACCCTAAACTATACCGTTTGCTATCCTTAACCTTAGACCTAAACGTAAACCTAACCCCATCCCTAAACCTTACCCTAACTCGTACCCAAATCTAACCAGTACACTAACACTAATCCGTGCCTTAACACTTACCCTGACACTAACACTTTTCCATACCCACACCTGAAGCCTAAACCTTACCATTCACTAACCCTAACCCTAGGTCTAAACCTAACCCTAAACCCAACCCCAACCCTACACCTAACCCTAACATGTGCCCTAATCCTAATCCTTAAACTAACACTAACCTGTGCCCTAACACGAACCCTGACACTAACACGTTTCCATACGTTCACCTGTACTCTAATGTTACCTATTCGCTAACCCTAAAACTAGCCCTAAACCTAAACCTAACCCCAACCCTACACCTTACCCTAACCCATACCCTAATCATAACCCATACACTAACACTAACTCGTGCCCTAACACCTACCCTAAACCTACACCTACACCTACCCCTAACACTAACGCTAACACTAACCCTAAACTTTACCATTTGTTAACCATAACCCTAGCCCCAAACCTAAACCTAACTACAACCCTACTCCTTACCCTAACACGTACACTAATCTTAACACGTACACTAACACTAACTCAATACCACACACGTACTTTGACAATAAGACATTTCCGTATGCTCAGATGTAACCTAAACCTTACCCGTTCACTAAACTTAACCATATCCCTAACACTAACCATAACGCCAACCCTACCAATTACCCTAACCCGTACCCTAATCCTAACCTGTAAACCCACACTAACCCCTGCCCTAACACGTTCCCTGACCCTAACACTTTTCCGTAACCTCACCTGTACCCTACACCTTACCGTTAGCTAACCCTAACCCTAGCCCTAAACCTAGACCAAACCCCAACCATACACCTTATCCTAACCCGTATGCTAATCCTAAGCCATACACTAACACTGAAATATGTCCTAACACATACACTAACCGTAACACTTTTCTGTACCATCACCTGTACCGTAAAACTAACATTTCGGTAACCCTAACCCTAGCCATAAAGCTAACCCTAACCCCAACCCTAAAACTTACCCAAACCGTACCCTAATCCTAACCAGTATACTAATACTAAGCCATGTCCTGACACGTACCCTGAGCCTAACACTTTTCCGTACCCTCACCTGTCCCCTAAACCTTACCCATTCGCTAACCCTAACACTAGCTCTAGCCCTAGCCCTAAATCTAACCCCAACCCTACACCTTACCCTAACCCGAACCCTAATCCCAACCCATACACTAACATTAACCCATGCCCTAACACGTACCCTGACCCTTACACTTATCCGTATCCTCTCCTGTACCCTAAATCTTACCGTTCACTAACCCTAACCCTAGCCCTAAACATAACTCTCACACCAACCTCAGAGCATACCATAACCCGTACACTAAACTTAACCCGTACAAAAAAACTAACCCATGCCCTCAGATGTATTTTGACGGTAACACGTTTCCGTATGCTCCCGTGTACCGTAAAACTCACCCGTTTGCTAACTCTAACCCTAGCCCTAACCCTAACCATAACAACAACCCTACCCATTTCCCTAACCTGTACCCTAATCCTTACCCGTACACTAACACTAATCCATGCCCTAATACGTACCCTGACCCTAACACTTTTCTATACCCACTCCTGTACCCTAAATCTTACCATTCGCTAACCCTAACCCTATGTCTAAACCTAACCCTAACCCCAACCCTACACCTAACCCTAACACGTACCCTAATCCGAATCCGTACACTAAGAGTAACCTGTGCCCTAACATGAACCCTGACCCTAACTCGTTTCCATAAGCTCACCTGTACCCTAAATGTTACCTATTTGCTAACACTAACCCCAACCCTACACCTAAACATAACCCCAACCCTACACCTTTCCCTAACCCATACCCTAATCCTAACCCTTACACTAACACTAACCCGTGCCCTAACACGTACCCTGACCCTAACACTTTTCCGTATCCTCTCCAGTACCCTAAAACTTACCGTTCGCTAAACCTAGCCCTTTCCCTAAACATAACGCTAACACCAACCTTACACCATACCCTAACCCATACACTAATCTTACCCCGTACACCAAAATTAAGCAATGCCCTCACATGTACTTGGACACTAACAGGTTTCCGTACCCTCCTGTGTACCATAAACCTTACCTGTTCGCTAACACTAACCCTAGCACTATCCACAACCCTACACAGAATCCTAACCCGTAACCTAATCCTAATCCGTACAATAACACTAACGTGTGCCCTAACACCAAGCCTGACCCTAACTCGTTTCCATATGCTTACCTGTACCCTGAATATTACCTATTCGCTAACCCTAACCCTAACCCTAAACCAAACCCTAACCCCAATCCTACACCTTACCCTAATCCGTACTGTAATCCTAACCCGTACCCTAATACTAATCCGTGCCCTGACACATACATGGACCATAACACTTTTCTGTAACCTCACCTGTACCCTAAACCTTACATTTAGCCAACCCTAACGCTAGCCCTAAAGCAAAATCTTACTCCAACCCTACCCCTTACCCTAACACGTACACTAATCTTAACCCGTACACTAACACTGACCCATTGCCGCAAATGTATTTTGACCCTAAAACATTTCCGTACCCTCCCCTGTAACCTAAACCTTACCGGTCGCTAACCATAACCCTAGATCTAAATCTAACCCTAACGCCATCCCTACATCTTACCCTAACCCATACCCTAATCCTAAACCGTACACTAACACTAACCAGTGCCCTGAAACGTACCCTGACCGTAACACTTTTCAATACCCTCACCTGCACGCTAAACCTAATCATTAGGTAACCCTAACTGTAGACTTAAACCTAACCCTAACAGCAACCCTACACCTTATTCTAACCGGTACCCTATATTTAACCCCTACACTAACACTAACCCATGCCCTCACACGTACTTTGACACTAAAACGTCTCCATACACTCACATGTACCATAAGCCTTAACCGTTCACTAAACCTATCCCTAAGCCTAACGCCAACCCTAACCATTACCCTAACCCATACACTAATCCGAACTATACATTAACACTAAAACGTTTCCTAACACATAACCTGACCCAAACACTTTTCCGTACACTCAACTGTACCCTAAAACTTACCCGTTCACTAACCCTAAGCCTAGCCCAAAAGCTAACCCTAACCTCAACCCCACACCTTACCCTAAACTGTACACTAATCCTAACACGTACAGTAACACTAACAGGTGTCCTAACACATACCGTGACTCTAAAAGTTTTCCGTACCCTCACCTGTACCCTAAACCTTACTGGTTCACTAACCGTATCCCTGGCCCTAAACATAACGCTAACACCAACCTTACACCATACCTTAACCCGTACACTAAACTTAACCCGTACACCAAAATTATGCAATGCCATCACACGTACTTTGACACTACCACGTTTCCGTACACTCATGTACCATAAAACTTACCTGTTCGCTAACTCTAACCCTAGCCCTAAACTTAACCCTAACGACAACCCTAAACATTACCCTAACCAGTACCCTAATCCTAACCCATACACTAACTCTACACGTGCCCTAACAGGTACCATGACAGTAACAGTTTTCCGTACACTCACCTGTACCCTAAACCATACCGTTTGCTATCCTTAACCCTAGACCTAAACGTAAACCTAACCCCATCCCTAAACGTTACCCTAACGCGTACCCAATCCTAACCAGTACACTAACACTAATCCGTGACTTAACACTTACCCTGACCCTAACACTTTTCCATACCCACACCTGAACCCTAAACCTTACCATTCACTAACCCTAACCATAGGTTTATACCTAACCCTAAAGCCAACCCCAACCCTACACCTAAGCCTAAAATGTAACCTAATCCTAATCCTTAAACTAAAACTAACCTGTGCCCTAACACGATCCCTGACCCTAACTCATTTCCATACACTCCCCTGTACTCTAATGTTACCTATTCGCTAACCCTAACACTAGCCCTAAACCTAAACCTAACCTCAACCGTACACCTTACCCTAACCCATACCCTAATCATAACCCATACATTAACACTAACTCGTGCCCTAACACCTACCCTAACCCTACCCCTAACACTAACCCTAACACTAACCCTAACACTAACCCTAAACTTTACCATTTGTTAACCATAACCCAAGCCCCAAACCTAAACCTAACTACAACCCTACTCCTTACCCTAACACGTACACTAGTCTTAACCCGTACACTAACACTAACTCAATACCGCACACATACTTTGACAATAAGACATTTCCGTATGCTCAGCTGTAACCTAAACCTTACCCGTTCACTAAACTTAACCCTACCCCTAACACTAACCATAACGCCAACCCTACCAATTACCCTAACCCGTACCCTAATCCTAACCTGTAAACCCACACTAACCCCTGCCCTAACACGTACCCTGACCCTAACACTTTTCCGTATCCTCAGCTGTACCCTACACCTTATCATTCACTAACCCTAACCCTAGCCCTAAACCTAGACCAAACCCCAACAGTACACCTTACCCTAACCTGTATGCTAATCCTAAGCCATACACTAACACTGACACGTGTCCTAACACGTACACTAACCGTAACACTTTTCTGTACCATCACATGTACCCTAAACCTGACATTTCGCTAACCCTAGCCCTAGCCATAAAGCTAACCCTAACCCCAACCAGAAACCTTACCCAAACCGTACCCTAGTCCTAACCACTATACTAATACTAAGCCATGTCCTGACACGTAACCTGACCCTAACACTTTTCCGTACCCTCACCTGTACCCTAAACCTTACCCATTCGCTAACCCTAACACTAGCACTAGCCCTAGCTCTAAATCTAACCCCAACCCTACACCTTACCCTAACCCGAACCCTAATCCCAACCCATACACTAACATTAACCCATGCCCTAACACGTACCCTGACCCTAACACTTTTCCGTATCCTCTCCTGTACCCTAAATCTTACCGTTCGCTAACCCTAACCCTAGCCCTAAACATAACTCTCACACCAACCTCACAGCATACCCTAACCGGTACACTAAACTTAACCCGTACAAAAAAACTAACCCATGCCCTCACATGTTCTTTGACAGTAACACATTTCCGTACGCTCTTGTGTACCGTAAACCTTACGAGTTCGCTAACTCTAACCCTAGACCTGACCCTAAATATAACACCAACCCTACCCATTTCCCTAATCTGTACCCTAATCCTAACCCGTACACTAACACTAATCAATGCCCTAACACGTACCCTGACCCTAACACTTTTCCATAACCACTCCTGTACCCTAAATCTTACCATTCGCTAACCCTAACCCTATGTCTAAACCTAACCCTAACCCCAACCCTACACCTAACCCTAACACGTACCCTAATCTGAATCCGTACACTAACACTAACCTGTGCCCTACCATGAACCCTGACCCTAACTCGTTTCCATAAGCTCACCTGTACCCTAAATGTTACCTATTTGCTAACCCTAACCCCAACCCTACACCTAAACATAACCCCAACCCTACACCTTTCCCTAACCCATACCCTAATCCTAACCCTTACACTAACACTAACCCGTGCCCTAATACGTACCCTGACCCTAACACTTTTCCGTATCCTCTCCAGTACCCTAAATCTTACCGTTCGCTAAAACTAGCCCTTTCCCTAAACATAACGCTAACACCAACCTTACACCATACCCTAACCCATACACTAATCTTACCCCGTACACCAAAATTAAGCAATGCCCTCACCTGTACTTTGACACTAACACGTTTCCGTACACTCCTGTGTACCATAAACCTTACCTGTTCACTAACACGAACCCTAGGTCTAAGCCTAACACTATCCACAACCTTACACAAAATTCTAACTTGTACCCTAATCCTAATCCGTACAATAACACTAACGTGTGCCCTAACACCAAGCCTGACCCTAACTCGTTTCCATATGCTTACCTGTACCCTGAATATTACCTATTCGCTAACCCTAACCCTAATCCTAAACCTAACCCTAACCCCAATCCTACACCTTACCCTAATCCGTACTGTAATCCTAACCCGTACCCTAATACTAATCCGTGCCCTGACACATACATGGACCATAACACTTTTCTGTAACCTCACCTGTACCCTAAACCTTACATTTCGCCAACACTAACCCTAGTCCTAAAGCTAAATCTAACTCCAACCCTACACCTTACCCTAACATGTACACTAATCTTAACCCGTACACTAACACTGACCCATTGCCGCAAATGTATTTTGACCCTAAAACATTTCCGTACCCTCCCCTGTAACCTAAACCTTACCCGGTCGCTAACCCTAACCCTAGCTCTAAATCTAACCCTAACGCCAACCCTACATCTTACCCTAACCCATACCCTAATCCTAAACTGTACACTAACAGTAACCAGTGACCTGAAAAGTACCCTGACCGTAACACTTTTCCATACCCTCACCTGCACGCTAAACCTAATCATTAGGTAACCCTAACTGTAGACTTAAACCTAACCCTAACACCAACCCTACACCCTATTCTAACCCTTACCCTATATTTAACCCCTACACTAACACTAACCCATGCCCTCACACGTACTTTGACACTAAAATGTCTCCATACACTCACATGTACCATAAGCTTTAACCGTTCACTAAACCTATCCCTAAACCTAACGCCAACCCTAACCATTACCTTAACCCATACCCTAATCTTATCCATATATTAACACTAACACGTTTCCTAACACATAACCTGACCCAAACACTTTTCCGTACACTCAACTGTACCCTAAAACTTACCCGTTCACTAACCCTAAGCCTAGCCCTAAACCTAACACTAACCCCAACCCCACACCTTACCCTAAACTGTACGCTAATCCTGACACGTACACTAACACTAAGAGGTGTCCTAACACATACCCTGACTCTAAATGTTTTCCGTACCCTCACCTGTACCCTAAACCTTACTGCTTCACTAACCGTAAACCTAGCCCTAAACATAACGCTAACACCAACCCTACACCATACCCTAACCCGTACACTAATCTTGACCCGTACACCAAAATTATGGAATGCCATCACCTGTACTTTGACAATAACACGTTTCTGTACACTCATGTACCATAAAAGTTACCTCTTCGCTAACTCTAACCCTAGCCCTAAACTTAACCCTAACGCCAACCCTACACATTACCCTAACCCGTACCCTAATCCTAACCCATACACTAACACTACACGTGCCCTAACAGGTACCCTGACCGTAACCGTTTTCCGTACACTCACCTGTACCCTAAACTATACCGTTTGCTATCCTTAACCTTAGACCTAAACGTAAACCTAACCCCATCCCTAAACCTTACCCTAACTCGTACCCAAATCTAACCAATACACTAACACTAATCCGTGCCTTAACACTTACCCTGACACTAACACTTTTCCATACCCACACCTGAAGCCTAAACCTTACCATTCACTAACCCTAACCCTAGGTCTAAACCTAACCCTAAACCCAACCCCAACCCTACACCTAACCCTAACATGTGCCCTAATCCTAATCCTTAAACTAACACTAACCTGTGCCCTAACATGAACCCTGACACTAAAACGTTTCCATACGTTCACCTGTACTCTAATGTTACCTATTCGCTAACCCTAAAACTAGCCCTAAACCTAAACCTAACCCCAACCCTACACCTTACCCTAACCCATACCCTAATCATAACCCATACACTAACACTAACTCGTGCCCTAACACCTACCCTAAACCTACACCTACACCTACCCCTAACACTAACGCTAACACTAACCCTAAACTTTACCATTTGTTAACCATAACCCTAGCCCCAAACCTAAACCTAACTACAACCCTACTCCTTACCCTAACACGTACACTGATCTTAACACGTACACTAACACTAACTCAATACCACACACGTACTTTGACAATAAGACATTTCCGTATGCTCAGATGTAACCTAAACCTTACCCGTTCACTAAACTTAACCCTATCCCTAACACTAACCATAACGCCAACCCTACCAATTACCCTAACCCGTACCCTAATCCTAACCTGTAAACCCACACTAACCCCTGCCCTAACACGTTCCCTGACCCTAACACTTTTCCGTAACCTCACCTGTACCCTACACCTTACCGTTAGCTAAGCCTAACCCTAGCCCTAAACCTAGACCAAACCCCAACCGTACACCTTACCCTAACCCGTATGCTAATCCGAAGCCATACACTAACACTGAAATATGTCCTAACACATACACTAACCGTAACACTTTTCTGTACCGTCACCTGTACCGTAAAACTAACATTTCGGTAACCCTAACCCTAGCCATAAAGCTAACCCTAACCCCAACCCTAAAACTTACCCAAACCGTACCCTAATCCTAACCAGTATACTAATACTAAGCCATGTCCTGACACGTACCCTGAGCCTAACACTTTTCCGTACCCTCACCTGTCCCCTAAACCTTACCCATTCGCTAACCCTAACCCTAGCTCTAGCCCTAGCCCTAAATCTAACCCCAACCCTACACCTTACCCTAACCCGAACCCTAATCCCAACCCATACACTAACATTAACCCATGCCCTAACACGTACCCTGACCCTTACACTTATCCGTATCCTCTCCTGTACCCTAAATCTTACCGTTCACTAACCCTAACCCTAGCCCTAAACATAACTCTCACACCAACCTCAGAGCATACCATAACCCGTACACTAAACTTAACCCGTACAAAAAAACTAACCCATGCCCTCAGATGTATTTTGACGGTAACACGTTTCCGTATGCTCCCGTGTACCGTAAAACTCACCCGTTTGCTAACTCTAACCCTAGCCCTAACCCTAACCATAACAACAACCCTACCCATTTCCCTAACCTGTACCCTAATCCTTACCCGTACACTAACACTAATCCATGCCCTAATACGTACCCTGACCCTAACACTTTTCTATACCCACTCCTGTACCCTAAATCTTACCATTCGCTAACCCTAACCCTATGTCTAAACCTAACCCTAACCCCAACCCTACACCTAACCCTAACACGTACCCTAATCCGAATCCGTACACTAAGAGTAACCTGTGCCCTAACATGAACCCTGACCCTAACTCGTTTCCATAAGCTCACCTGTACCCTAAATGTTACCTATTTGCTAACCCTAACCCCAACCCTACACCTAAACATAACCCCAACCCTACACCTTTCCCTAACCCATACCCTAATCCGAACCCGTACACTAACACTAACCCGTGCCCTAACACGTACCCTGACCCTAACACTTTTCCGTATCCTCTCCAGTACCCTAAAACTTACCGTTCGCTAAACCTAGCCCTTTCCCTAAACATAACGCTAACACCAACCTTACACCATACCCTAACCCATACACTAATCTTACCCCGTACACCAAAATTAAGCAATGCCCTCACATGTACTTGGACACTAACAGGTTTCCGTACCGTCCTGTGTACCATAAACCTTACCTGTTCGCTAACACTAACCATAGCACTATCCACAACCCTACACAGAATCCTAACCCGTAACCTAATCCTATTCCGTACAATAACACTAACGTGTGCCCTAACACCAAGCCTGACCCTAACTCGTTTCCATATGCTTACCTGTACCCTGAATATTACCTATTCGCTAACCCTAACCCTAACCCTAAACCAAACCCTAACCCCAATCCTACACCTTACCCTAATCCGTACTGTAATCCTAACCCGTACCCTAATACTAATCCGTGCCCTGACACATACATGGACCATAACACTTTTCTGTAACCTCACCTGTACCCTAAACCTTACATTTAGCCAACCCTAACGCTAGCCCTAAAGCAAAATCTTACTCCAACCCTACCCCTTACCCTAACACGTACACTAATCTTAACCCGTACACTAACACTGACCCATTGCCGCAAATGTATTTTGACCCTAAAACATTTCCGTACCCTCCCCTGTAACCTAAACCTTACCGGTCGCTAACCATAACCCTAGATCTAAATCTAACCCTAACGCCATCCCTACATCTAACCCTAACCCATACCCTAATCCTAAACCGTACACTAACACTAACCAGTGCCCTGAAACGTACCCTGACCGTAACACTTTTCAATACCCTCACCTGCACGCTAAACCTAATCATTAGGTAACCCTAACTGTAGACTTAAACCTAAACCTAACAGCAACCCTACACCTTATTCTAACCGGTACCCTATATTTAACCCCTACACTAACACTAACCCATGCCCTCACACGTACTTTGACACTAAAACGTCTCCATACACTCACATGTACCATAAGCCTTAACCGTTCACTAAACCTATCCCTAAGCCTAACGCCAACCCTAACCATTACCCTAACCCATACCCTAATCCGAACCATACATTAACACTAAAACGTTTCCTAACACATAACCTGACCCAAACACTTTTCCATACACTCAACTGTACCCTAAAACTTACCCGTTCACTAACCCTAAGCCTAGCCCAAAAGCTAACCCTAACCCCAACCCCACACCTTACCCTAAACTGTACACTAATCCTAACACGTACAGTAACACTAACAGGTGTCCTAACACATACCGTGACTCTAAAAGTTTTCCGTACCCTCACCTGTACCCTAAACCTTACTGGTTCACTAACCGTAACCCTAGCCCTAAACATAACGCTAACACCAATCTTACACCATACCTTAACCCGTACACTAAACTTAACCCGTACACCAAAATTATGCAATGCCATCACACGTACTTTGACACTACCACGTTTCCGTACACTCATGTACCATAAAACTTACCTGTTCGCTAACTCTAACCCTAGCCCTAAACTTAACCCTAACGCCAACCCTACACATTACCCTAACCAGTACCCTAATCCTAATCCATACACTAACTCTACACGTGCCCTAACAGGTACCATGACAGTAACAGTTTTCCGTACACTCACCTGTACCCTAAACCATACCGTTTGCTCTCCTTAACCCTAGACCTAAACGTAAACCTAACCCCATCCCTAAACGTTACCCTAACGCGTACCCAATCCTAACCAGTACACTAACACTAATCCGTGACTTAACACTTACCCTGACCCTAACACTTTTCCATACCCACACCTGAACCCTAAACCTTACCATTCACTAACCCTAACCATAGGTTTATACCTAACCCTAAAGCCAACCCCAACCCTACACCTAAGCCTAAAATGTAACCTAATCCTAATCCTTAAACTAAAACTAACCTGTGCCCTAACACGATCCCTGACCCTAACTCATTTCCATACACTCCCCTGTACTCTAATGTTACCTATTCGCTAACCCTAACACTAGCCCTAATCCTAAACCTAACCTCAACCGTACACCTTACCCTAACCCATACCCTAATCATAACCCATACATTAACACTAACTCGTGCCCTAACACCTACCCTAACCCTACCCCTAACACTAACCCTAACACTAACCCTAAACTTTACCATTTGTTAACCATAACCCAAGCCCCAAACCTAAACCTAACTACAACCCTACTCCTTACCCTAACACGTACACTAGTCTTAACCCGTACACTAACACTAACTCAATACCGCACACATACTTTGACAATAAGACATTTCCGTATGCTCAGCTGTAACCTAAACCTTACCCGTTCACTAAACTTAACCCTACCCCTAACACTAACCATAACGCCAACCCTACCAATTACCCTAACCCGTACCCTAATCCTAACCTGTAAACCCACACTAACCCCTGCCCTAACACGTACCCTGACCCTAACACTTTTCCGAATCCTCAGCTGTACCCTACACCTTATCATTCGCTAACCCTAACCCTAGCCCTAAACCTAGACCAAACCCCAACAGTACACCGTACCCTAACCTGTATGCTAATCCTAAGCCATACACTAACACTGACACGTGTCCTAACACATACACTAACTGTAACACTTTTCTGTACCATCACATGTACCCTAAACCTGACATTTCGCTAACCCTAGCCCTAGCCATAAAGCTAAACCTAACCCCAACCAGAAACCTTACCCAAACCGTACCCTAGTCCTAACCAGTATACTAATACTAAGCCATGTCCTGACACGTAACCTGACCCTAACACTTTTCCGTACCCTCACCTGTACCCTAAACCTTACCCATTCGCTAACCCTAACACTAGCTCTAGCCCTAGCTCTAAATCTAACCCCAACCCTACACCTTACCCTAACCCGAACCCTAATCCCAACCCATACACTAACATTAACCCATGCCCTAACACGTACCCTGACCCTAACACTTTTCCGTATCCTCTCCTGTACCCTAAATCTTACCGTTCACTAACCCTAACCCTAGCCCTAAACATAACTCTCACACCAACCTCACAGCATACCCTAACCGGTACACTAAACTTAACCCGTACAAAAAAACTAACCCATGCCCTCACATGTTCTTTGACAGTAACACATTTCCGTACGCTCCTGTGTACCGTAAACCTTACCCGTTCGCTAACTCTAACCCTAGACCTAACCCTAAATATAACACCAACCCTACCCATTTCCCTAAACTGTACCCTAATCCTTACCCGTACACTAACACTAATCCATGCCCTAACACGTACCCTGACCCTAACACTTTTCCATACCCACTCCTGTACCCTAAATCTTATCATTCGCTAACCCTAACCCTATGTCTAAACCTAACCCTAACCCCAACCCTACACCTAACCCTAACACGTACCCTAATCTGAATCCGTACACTAACACTAACCTGTGCCCTACCATGAACCCTGACCCTAACTCGTTTCCATAAGCTCACCTGTACCCTAAATGTTACCTATTTGCTAACCCTAACCCCAACCCTACACCTAAACATAACCCCAACCCTACACCTTTCCCTAACCCATACCCTAATCCTAACCCTTACACTAACACTAACCCGTGCCCTAATACGTACCCTGACCCTAACACTTTTCCGTATCCTCTCCAGTACCCTAAATCTTACCGTTCGCTAAAACTAGCCCTTTCCCTAAACATAACGCTAACACCAACCTTACACCATACCCTAACCCATACACTAATCTTACCCCGTACACCAAAATTAAGCAATGCCCTCACCTGTACTTTGACACTAACACGTTTCCGTACACTCCTGTGTACCATAAACCTTACCTGTTCACTAACACTAACCCTAGGTCTAAGCCTAACACTATCCACAACCCTACACAAAATCCTAACTTGTACCCTAATCCTAATCCGTACAATAACACTAACGTGTGCCCTAACACCAAGCCTGACCCTAACTCGTTTCCATATGCTTACCTGTACCCTGAATATTACCTATTCGCTAACCCTAACCCTAATCCTAAACCTAACCCTAACCCCAATCCTACACCTTACCCTAATCCGTACTGTAATCCTAACCCGTACCCTAATACTAATCCGTGCCCTGACACATACATGGACCATAACACTTTTCTGTAACCTCACCTGTACCCTAAACCTTACATTTCGCCAACACTAACCCTAGCCCTAAAGCTAAATCTAACTCCAACCCTACACCTTACCCTAACACGTACACTAATCTTAACCCATACACTAACACTGACCCATTGCCGCAAATGTATTTTGACCCTAAAACATTTCCGTACCCTCCCCTGTAACCTAAACCTTACCCGGTCGCTAACCCTAACCCTAGCTCTAAATCTAACCCTAACGCCAACCCTACATCTTACCCTAACCCATACCCTAATCCTAAACTGTACACTAACATTAACCAGTGACCTGAAAAGTACCCTGACCGTAACACTTTTCCATACCCTCACCTGCACGCTAAACCTAATCATTAGGTAACCCTAACTGTAGACTTAAACCTAAACCTAACACCAACCCTACACCCTATTCTAACCCTTACCCTATATTTAACCCCTACACTAACACTAACCCATGCCCTCACACGTACTTTGACACTAAAATGTCTCCATACACTCACATGTACCATAAGCTTTAACCGTTCACTAAACCTATCCCTAAACCTAACGCCAACTCTAACCATTACCCTAACCCATACCCTAATCCTAACCATATATTAACACTAACACGTTTCCTAACACATAACCTGACCCAAACACTTTTCCGTACACTCAACTGTACCCTAAAACTTACCCGTTCACTAACCCTAAGCCTAGCCCTAAACCTAACACTAACCCCAACACCACACCTTACCCTAAACTGTACGCTTATCCTGACACGTACACTAACACTAAGAGGTGTCCTAACACATACCCTGACTCTAAATGTTTTCCGTACCCTCACCTGTACCCTAAACCTTACTGCTTCACTAACCGTAAACCTACCCCTAAACATAACGCTAACACCAACCCTACACCATACCCTAACCCGTACACTAATCTTGACCCGTACACCAAAATTATGGAATGCCATCACCTGTACTTTGACAATAACACGTTTCTGTACACTCATGTACCATAAAAGTTACCTCTTCGCTAACTCTAACCCTAGCCCTAAACTTAACCCTAACGCCAACCCTACACATTACCCTAACCTGTACCCTAATCCTAACCCATACACTAACACTACACGTGCCCTAACAGGTACCCTGACCGTAACCGTTTTCCGTACACTCACCTGTACCCTAAACTATACCGTTTGCTATCCTTAACCTTAGACCTAAACGTAAACCTAACCCCATCCCTAAACCTTACCCTAACTCGTACCCAAATCTAACCAATACACTAACACTAATCCGTGCCTTAACACTTACCCTGACACTAACACTTTTCCATACCCACACCTGAAGCCTAAACCTTACCATTCACTAACCCTAACCCTAGGTCTAAACCTAACCCTAAACCCAACCCCAACCCTACACCTAACCCTAACATGTGCCCTAATCCTAATCCTTAAACTAACACTAACCTGTGCCCTAACATGAACCCTGACACTAACACGTTTCCATACGTTCACCTGTACTCTAATGTTACCTATTCGCTAACCCTAAAACTAGCCCTAAACCTAAACCTAACCCCAACCCTACACCTTACCCTAACCCATACCCTAATCATAACCCATACACTAACACTAACTCGTGCCCTAACACCTACCCTAAACCTACACCTACACCTACCCCTAACACTAACGCTAAAACTAACCCTAAACTTTACCATTTGTTAACCATAACCCTAGCCCCAAACCTAAACCTAACTACAACCCTACTCCTTACCCTAACACGTACACTGATCTTAACACGTACACTAACACTAACTCAATACCACACACGTACTTTGACAATAAGACATTTCCGTATGCTCAGATGTAACCTAAACCTTACCCGTTCACTAAACTTAACCCTATCCCTAACACTAACCATAACGCCAACCCTACCAATTACCCTAACCCGTACCCTAATCCTAACCTGTAAACCCACACTAACCCCTGCCCTAACACGTTCCCTGACCCTAACACTTTTCCGTAACCTCACCTGTACCCTACACCTTACCGTTAGCTAAGCCTAACCCTAGCCCTAAACCTAGACCAATCCCCAACCGTACACCTTACCCTAACGCGTATGCTAATCCTAAGCCATACACTAACACTGAAATATGTCCTAACACATACACTAACCGTAACACTTTTCTGTACCGTCACCTGTACCGTAAAACTAACATTTCGGTAACCCTAACCCTAGCCATAAAGCTAACCCTAACCCCAACCCTAAAACTTACCCAAACCGTACCCTAATCCTAACCAGTATACTAATACTAAGCCATGTCCTGACACGTACCCTGAGCCTAACACTTTTCCGTACCCTCACCTGTCCCCTAAACCTTACCCATTCGCTAACCCTAACCCTAGCTCTAGCCCTAGCCCTAAATCTAACCCCAACCCTACACCTTACCCTAACCCGAACCCTAATCCCAACCCATACACTAACATTAACCCATGCCCTAACACGTACCCTGACCCTTACACTTATCCGTATCCTCTCCTGTACCCTAAATCTTACCGTTCGCTAACCCTAACCCTAGCCATAAACATAACTCTCACACCAAACTCACAGCATACCATAACCCGTACACTAAACTTAACCCGTACAAAAAAACTAACCCATGCCCTCAGATGTATTTTGACGGTAACACGTTTCCGTATGCTCCCGTGTACCGTAAAACTCACCCGTTTGCTAACTCTAACCCTAGCCCTAACCCTAACCATAACAACAACCCTACCCATTTCCCTAAGCTGTACCCTAATCCTTACCCGTACACTAACACTAATCCATGCCCTAATACGTACCCTGACCCTAACACTTTTCTATACCCACTCCTGTACCCTAAATCTTACCATTCGCTAACCCTAACCCTATGTCTAAACCTAACCCTAACCCCAACCCTACACCTAACCCTAACACGTACCCTAATCCGAATCCGTACACTAAGAGTAACCTGTGCCCTAACATGAACCCTGACCCTAACTCGTTTCCATAAGCTCACCTGTACCCTAAATGTTACCTATTTGCTAACCCTAACCCAACCCTACACCTAAACATAACCCCAACCCTACACCTTTCCCTAACCGATACCCTAATCCGAACCCGTACACTAACACTATCCCGTGCCCTAACACGTACCCTGACCCTAACACTTTTCCGTATCCTCTCCAGTACCCTAAAACTTACCGTTCGCTAAACCTAGCCCTTTCCCTAAACATAACGCTAACACCAACCTTACACCATACCCTAACCCATACACTAATCTTACCCCGTACACCAAAATTAAGCAATGCCCTCACATGTACTTGGACACTAACAGGTTTCCGTACCCTCCTGTGTACCATAAACCTAACCTGTTCACTAACACTAACCCTAGCACTATCCACAACCCTACACAGAATCCTAACCCGTAACCTAATCCTAATCCGTACAATAACACTAACGTGTGCCCTAACACCAAGCCTGACCCTAACTCGTTTCCATATGCTTACCTGTACCCTGAATATTACCTATTCGCTAACCCTAACCCTAACCCTAAACCAAACCCTAACCCCAATCCTACACCTTACCCTAATCCGTACTGTAATCCTAACCCGTACCCTAATACTAATCCGTGCCCTGACACATACATGGACCATAACACTTTTCTGTAACCTCACCTGTACCCTAAACCTTACATTTAGCCAACCCTAACGCTAGCCCTAAAGCAAAATCTTACTCCAACCCTAACCCTTACCCTAACACGTACACTAATCTTAACCCGTACACTAACACTGACCCATTGCCGCAAATGTATTTTGACCCTAAAACATTTCCGTACCCTCCCCTGTAACCTAAACCTTACCGGTCGCTAACCATAACCCTAGATCTAAATCTAACCCTAACGCCATCCCTACATCTAACCCTAACCCATACCCTAATCCTAAACCGTACACTAACACTAACCAGTGCCCTGAAACGTACCCTGACCGTAACACTTTTCAATACCCTCACCTGCACGCTAAACCTAATCATTAGGTAACCCTAACTGTAGACTTAAACCTAACCCTAACAGCAACCCTACACCTTATTCTAACCGGTACCCTATATTTAACCCCTACACTAACACTAACCCATGCCCTCACACGTACTTTGACACTAAAACGTCTCCATACACTCACATGTACCATAAGCCTTAACCGTTCACTAAACCTATCCCTAAGCCTAACGCCAACCCTAACCATTACCCTAACCCATACCCTAATCCGAACCATACATTAACACTAAAACGTTTCCTAACACATAACCTGACCCAAACACTTTTCCGTACACTCAACTGTACCCTAAAACTTACCCGTTCACTAACCCTAAGCCTAGCCCAAAAGCTAACCCTAACCCCAACCCCACACCTTACCCTAAACTGTACACTAATCCTAACACGTACAGTAACACTAACAGGTGTCCTAACACATACCGTGACTCTAAAAGTTTTCCGTACCCTCACCTGTACCCTAAACCTTACTGGTTCACTAACCGTAACCCTGGCCCTAAACATATCGCTAACACCAACCTTACACCATACCTTAACCCGTACACTAAACTTAACCCGTACACCAAAATTATGCAATGCCATCACACGTACTTTGACACTACCACGTTTCTGTACACTCATGTACCATAAAACTTACCTGTTCGCTAACTCTAACCCTAGCCCTAAACTTAACCCTAACGCCAACCCTACACATTACCCTAACCAGTACCCTAATCCTAACCCATACACTAACTCTACACGTGCCCTAACAGGTACCATGACAGTAACAGTTTTCCGTACACTCACCTGTACGCTAAACCATACCGTTTGCTATCCTTAACCCTAGACCTAAACGTAAACCTAACCCCATCCCTAAACGTTACCCTAACGCGTACCCAATCCTAACCAGTACACAAACACTAATCCGTGACTTAACACTTACCCTGACCCTAACACTTTTCCATACCCACACTTTAACCCTAAACCTTACCATTCACTAACCCTAACCATAGGTTTATACCTAACCCTAAAGCCAACCCCAACCCTACACCTAAGCCTAAAATGTAACCTAATCCTAATCCTTAAACTAAAACTAACCTGTGCCCTAACACGATCCCTGACCCTAACTCATTTCCATACACTCCCCTGTACTCTAATGTTACCTATTCGCTAACCCTAACACTAGCCCTAAACCTAAAACTAACCTCAACCGTACACCTTACCCTAACCCATACCCTAATCATAACCCATACATTAACACTAACTCGTGCCCTAACACCTACCCTAACCCTACCCCTAACACTAACCCTAACACTAACCCTAAACTTTACCATTTGTTAACCATAACCCAAGCCCCAAACCTAAACCTAACTACAACCCTACTCCTTACCCTAACACGTACACTAGTCTTAACCCGTACACTAACACTAACTCAATACCGCACACATACTTTGACAATAAGACATTTCCGTATGCTCAGCTGTAACCTAAACCTTACCCGTTCACTAAACTTAACCCTACGCCTAACACTAACCATAACGCCAACACTAACAATTACCCTAACCCGTACCCTAATCCTAACCTGTAAACCCACACTAACCCCTGCCCTAACACGTACCCTGACCCTAACACTTTTCCGAATCCTCAGCTGTACCCTACACCTTATCATTCGCTAACCCTAACCCTAGCCCTAAACCTAGACCAAACCCCAACAGTACACCTTACCCTAACCCCTATGCTAATCCTAAGCCATACACTAACACTGAAATATGTCCTAACACATACACTAACCGTAACACTTTTCTGTACCATCACCTGTACCGTAAAACTAACATTTCGGTAACCCTAACCCTAGCCATAAAGCTAACCCTAACCCCAACCCTAAAACTTACCCAAACCGTACCCTAATCCTAACCAGTATACTAATACTAAGCCATGTCCTGACATGTACCCTGAGCCTAACAATTTTCCGTACCCTCACCTGTCCCCTAAACCTTACCCATTCGCTAACCCTAACCCTAGCTCTAGCCCTAGCCCTAAATCTAACCCCAACGCTACACCTTACCCTAACCCGAACCCTAATCCCAACCCATACACTAACATTAACCCATGCCCTAACACGTACCCTGACCCTTACACTTATCCGTATCCTCTCCTGTACCCTAAATCTTACCGTTCACTAACCCTAACCCTAGCCCTAAACATAACTCTCACACCAACCTCAGAGCATACCATAACCCGTACACTAAACTTAACCCGTACAAAAAAACTAACCCATGCCCTCAGATGTATTTTGACGGTAACACGTTTCCGTATGCTCCCGTGTACCGTAAAACTCACCCGTTTGCTAACTCTAACCCTAGCCCTAACCCTAACCATAACAACAACCCTACCCATTTCCCTAAGCTGTACCCTAATCCTTACCCGTACACTAACACTAATCCATGCCCTAATACGTACCCTGACCCTAACACTTTTCTATACCCACTCCTGTACCCTAAATCTTACCATTCGCTAACCCTAACCCTATGTCTAAACCTAACCCTAACCCCAACCCTACACCTAACCCTAACACGTACCCTAATCCGAATCCGTACACTAAGAGTAACCTGTGCCCTAACATGAACCCTGACCCTAACTCGTTTCCATAAGCTCACCTGTACCCTAAATGTTACCTATTTGCTAACCCTAACCCCAACCCTACACCTAAACATAACCCCAACCCTACACCTTTCCCTAACCCATACCCTAATCCTAACCCTTACACTAACACTAACCCGTGCCCTAACACGTACCCTGACCCTAACACTTTTCCGTATCCTCTCCAGTACCCTAAAACTTACCGTTCGCTAAACCTAGCCCTTTCCCTAAACATAACGCTAACACCAACCTTACACCATACCCTAACCCATACACTAATCTTACCCCGTACACCAAAATTAAGCAATGCCCTCACATGTACTTGGACACTAACAGGTTTCCGTACCCTCCTGTGTACCATAAACCTTACCTGTTCGCTAACACTAACCCTAGCACTATCCACAACCCTACACAGAATCCTAACCCGTAACCTAATCCTACTCCGTACAATAACACTAACGTGTGCCCTAACACCAAGCCTGACCCTAACTCGTTTCCATATGCTTACCTGTACCCTGAATATTACCTATTCGCTAACCCTAACCCTAACCCTAAACCAAACCCTAACCCCAATCCTACACCTTACCCTAATCCGTACTGTAATCCTAACCCGTACCCTAATACTAATCCGTGCCCTGACACATACATGGACCATAACACTTTTCTGTAACCTCACCTGTACCCTAAACCTTACATTTAGCCAACCCTAACGCTAGACCTAAAGCAAAATCTTACTCCAACCCTACCCCTTACCCTAACACGTACACTAATCTTAACCCGTACACTAACACTGACCCATTGCCGCAAATGTATTTTGACCCTAAAACATTTCCGTACCCTCCCCTGTAACCTAAACCTTACCGGTCGCTAACCATAACCCTAGATCTAAATCTAACCCTAACGCCATCCCTACATCTTACCCTAACCAATTCCCTAATCCTAAACCGTACACTAACACTAACCAGTGCCCTGAAACGTACCCTGACCGTAACACTTTTCAATACCCTCACCTGCACGCTAAACCTAATCATTAGGTAACCCTAACTGTAGACTTAAACCTAACCCTAACAGCAACCCTACACCTTATTCTAACCGGTACCCTATATTTAACCCCTACACTAACACTAACCCATGCCCTCACACGTACTTTGACACTAAAACGTCTCCATACACTCACATGTACCATAAGCCTTAACCGTTCACTAAACCTATCCCTAACCCTAACGCCAACCCTAACCATTACCCTAACCCATACCCTAATCCGAACCATACATTAACACTAAAACGTTTCCTAACACATAACCTGACCCAAACACTTTTCCATACACTCAACTGTACCCTAAAACTTACCCGTTCACTAACCCTAAGCCTAGCCCAAAAGCTAACCCTAACCCCAACCCCACACCTTACCCTAAACTGTACACTAATCCTAACACGTACAGTAACACTAACAGGTGTCCTAACACATACCGTGACTCTAAAAGTTTTCCGTACCCTCACCTGTACCCTAAACCTTACTGGTTCACTAACCGTAACCCTAGCCCTAAACATAACGCTAACACCAATCTTACACCATACCTTAACCCGTACACTAAACTTAACCCGTACACCAAAATTATGCAATGCCATCACACGTACTTTGACACTACCACGTTTCCGTACACTCATGTACCATAAATCTTACCTGTTCGCTAACTCTAACCCTAGCCCTAAACTTAACCCTAACGCCAACCCTACACATTACCCTAACCAGTACCCTAATCCTAATCCATACACTAACTCTACACGTGCCCTAACAGGTACCATGACAGTAACAGTTTTCCGTACACTCACCTGTACCCTAAACCATACCGTTTGCTCTCCTTAACCCTAGACCTAAACATAAACCTAACCCCATCCCTAAACGTTACCCTAACGCGTACCCAATCCTAACCAGTACACTAACACTAATCCGTGACTTAACACTTACCCTGACCCTAACACTTTTCCATACCCACACCTGAACCCTAAACCTTACCATTCACTAACCCTAACCATAGGTTTATACCTAACCCTAAAGCCAACCCCAACCCTACACCTAAGCCTAAAATGTAACCTAATCCTAATCCTTAAACTAAAACTAACCTGTGCCCTAACACGATCCCTGACCCTAACTCATTTCCATACACTCCCCTGTACTCTAATGTTACCTATTCGCTAACCCTAACACTAGCCCTAAACCTAAACCTAACCTCAACCGTACACCTTACCCTAACCCATACCCTAATCATAACCCATACATTAACACTAACTCGTGCCCTAACACCTACCCTAACCCTACCCCTAACACTAACCCTAAACTTTACCATTTGTTAACCATAACCCAAGCCCCAAACCTAAACCTAACTACAACCCTACTCCTTACCCTAACACGTACACTAGTCTTAACCCGTACACTAACACTAACTCAATACCGCACACATACTTTGACAATAAGACATTTCCGTATGCTCAGCTGTAACCTAAACCTTACCCGTTCACTAAACTTAACCCTACGCCTAACACTAACCATAACGCCAACACTAACAATTACCCTAACCCGTACCCTAATCCTAACCTGTAAACCCACACTAACCCCTGCCCTAACACGTACCCTGACCCTAACACTTTTCCGAATCCTCAGCTGTACCCTACACCTTATCATTCGCTAACCCTAACCCTAGCCCTAAACCTAGACCAAATCCCAACAGTACACCTTACCCTAACCTGTATGCTAATCCTAAGCCATACACTAACACTGACACGTGTCCTAACACATACACTAACTGTAACACTTTTCTGTACCATCACATGTACCCTAAACCTGACATTTCGCTAACCCTAGCCCTAGCCATAAAGATAACCCTAACCCCAACCAGAAACCTTACCCAAACCGTACCCTAGTCCTAACCACTATACTAATACTAAGCCATGTCCTGACACGTAACCTGACCCTAACACTTTTCCGTACCCTCACCTGTACCCTAAACCTTACCCATTCGCTAACCCTAACACTAGCTCTAGCCCTAGCTCTAAATCTAACCCCAACCCTACACCTTACCCTAACCCGAACCCTAATCCCAACCCATACACTAACATTAACCCATGCCCTAACACGTACCCTGACCCTAACACTTTTCCGTATCCTCTCCTGTACCCTAAATCTTACCGTTCGCTAACCCTAACCCTAGCCCTAAACATAACTCTCACACCAACCTCACAGCATACCCTAACCGGTACACTAAACTTAACCCGTACAAAAAAAATAACCCATGCCCTCACATGTTCTTTGACAGTAACACATTTCCGTACGCTCCTGTGTACCGTAAACCTTACCCGTTCGCTAACTCTAACCATAGACCTAACCCTAAATATAACACCAACCCTACCCATTTCCCTAACCTGTACCCTAATCCTAACCCGTACACTAACACTAATCCATGCCCTAACACGTACCCTGACCCTAACACTTTTCCATACCCACTCCTGTACCCTAAATCTTACCATTCGCTAACCCTAACCCTATGTCTAAACCTAACCCTAACCCCAACCCTACACCTAACCCTAACACGTACCCTAATCCGAATCCGTACACTAAGAGTAACCTGTGCCCTAACATGAACCCTGACCCTAACTCGTTTCCATAAGCTCACCTGTACCCTAAATGTTACCTATTTGCTAACCCTAACCCCAACCCTACACCTAAACATAACCCCAACCCTACACCTTTCCCTAACCCATACCCTAATCCGAACCCGTACACTAACACTAACCCGTGCCCTAACACGTACCCTGACCCTAACACTTTTCCGTATCCTCTCCAGTACCCTAAAACTTACCGTTCGCTAAACCTAGCCCTTTCCCTAAACATAACGCTAACACCAACCTTACACCATACCCTAACCCATACACTAATCTTACCCCGTACACCAAAATTAAGCAATGCCCTCACATGTACTTGGACACTAACAGGTTTCCGTACCCTCCTGTGTACCATAAACCTTACCTGTTCGCTAACACTAACACTAGCACTATCCACAACCCTACACAGAATCCTAACCCGTAACCTAATCCTAATCCGTACAATAACACTAACGTGTGCCCTAACACCAAGCCTGACCCTAACTCGTTTCCATATGCTTACCTGTACCCTGAATATTACCTATTCGCTAACCCTAACCCTAACCCTAAACCAAACCTTAACCCCAATCCTACACCTTACCCTAATCCGTACTGTAATCCTAACCCGTACCCTAATACTAATCCGTGCCCTGACACATACATGGACCATAACACTTTTCTGTAACCTCACCTGTACCCTAAACCTTACATTTAGCCAACCCTAACGCTAGCCCTAAAGCAAAATCTTACTCCAACCCTACCCCTTACCCTAACACGTACACTAATCTTAACCCGTACACTAACACTGACCCATTGCCGCAAATGTATTTTGACCCTAAAACATTTCCGTACCCTCCCCTGTAACCTAAAGCTTACCGGTCGCTAACCATAACCCTGGATCTAAATCTAACCCTAACGCCATCCCTACATCTTACTCTAACCCATACCCTAATCCTAAACCGTACACTAACACTAACCAGTGCCCTGAAACGTACCCTGACCGTAACACTTTTCAATACCCTCACCTGCACGCTAAACCTAATCATTAGGTAACCCTAACTGTAGACTTAAACCTAACCCTAACAGCAACCCTACACCTTATTCTAACCGGTACCCTATATTTAACCCCTACACTAACACTAACCCATGCCCTCACACGTACTTTGACACTAAAACGTCTCCATACACTCACATGTACCATAAGCCTTAACCGTTCACTAAACCTATCCCTAAGCCTAACGCCAACCCTAACCATTACCCTAACCCATACCCTAATCCGAACCATACATTAACACTAAAACGTTTCCTAACACATAACCTGACCCAAACACTTTTCCGTACACTCAACTGTACCCTAAAACTTACCCGTTCACTAACCCTAAGCCTAGCCCAAAAGCTAACCCTAACCCCAACCCCACACCTTACCCTAAACTGTACACTAATCCTAACACGTACAGTAACACTAACAGGTGTCCTAACACATACCGTGACTCTAAAAGTTTTCCGTACCCTCACCTGTACCCTAAACCTTACTGGTTCACTAACCGTAACCCTGGCCCTAAACATAACGCTAACACCAACCTTACACCATACCTTAACCCGTACACTAAACTTAACCCGTACACCAAAATTATGCCATGCCATCACACGTACTTTGACACTACCACGTTTCCGTACACTCATGTACCATAAAACTTACCTGTTCGCTAACTCTAACCCTAGCCCTAAACTTAACCCTAACGCCAACCCTACACATTACCCTAACCAGTACCCTAATCCTAACCCATACACTAACTCTACACGTGCCCTAACAGGTACCATGACAGTAACAGTTTTCCGTACACTCACCTGTACCCTAAACCATACCGTTTGCTATCCTTAACCCTAGACCTAAACGTAAACCTAACCCCATCCCTAAACGTTACCCTAACGCGTACCCAATCCTAACCAGTACACAAACACTAATCCGTGACTTAACACTTACCCTGACCCTAACACTTTTCCATACCCACACCTGAACCCTAAACCTTACCATTCACTAACCCTAACCATAGGTTTATACCTAACACTAAAGCCAACCCCAACCCTACACCTAAGCCTAAAATGTAACCTAATCCTAATCCTTAAACTAAAACTAACCTGTGCCCTAACACGATCCCTGACCCTAACTCATTTCCATACACTCCCCTGTACTCTAATGTTACCTATTCGCTAACCCTAACACTAGCCCTAAACCTAAACCTAACCTCAACCGTACACCTTACCCTAACCCATACCCTAATCATAACCCATACATTAACACTAACTCGTGCCCTAACACCTACCCTAACCCTACCCCTAACACTAACCCTAACACTAACCCTAAACTTTACCATTTGTTAACCATAACCCAAGCCCCAAACCTAAACCTAACTACAACCCTACTCCTTACCCTAACACGTACACTAGTCTTAACCCGTACACTAACACTGACTCAATACTGCACACATACTTTGACAATAAGACATTTCCGTATGCTCAGCTGTAACCTAAACCTTACCCATTCACTAAACTTAACCCTACCCCTAACACTAACCATAACGCCAACCCTACCAATTACCCTAACCCGTACCCTAATCCTAACCTGTAAACCCACACTAACCCCTGCCCTAACACGTACCCTGACCCTAACACTTTTCCAAATCCTCAGCTGTACCCTACACCTTATCATTCGCTAACCCTAACCCTAGCCCTAAACCTAGACCAAACCCCAACAGTACACCTTACCCTAACCTGTATGCTAATCCTAAGCCATACACTAACACTGACACGTGTCCTAACACATACACTAACTGTAACACTTTTCTGTACCATCACATGTACCCTAAACCTGACATTTCGCTAACCCTAGCCCTAGCCATAAAGATAACCCTAACCCCAACCAGAAACCTTACCCAAACCGTACCCTAGTCCTAACCAGTATACTAATACTAAGCCATGTCCTGACACGTAACCTGACCCTAACACTTTTCCGTACCCTAACCTGTACCCTAAACCTTACCCATTCGCTAACCCTAACACTAGCTCTAGCCCTAGCTCTAAATCTAACCCCAACCCTACACCTTACCCTAACCCGAACCCTAATCCCAACCCATACACTAACATTAACCCATGCCCTAACACGTACCCTGACCCTAACACTTTTCCGTATCCTCTCCTGTACCCTAAATCTTACCGTTTGCTAACCCTAACCCTAGCCCTAAACATAACTCTCACACCAACCTCAGAGCATACCCTAACCGGTACACTAAACTTAACCCGTACAAAAAAAATAACCCATGCCCTCACATGTTCTTTGACAGTAACACATTTCCGTACGCTCCTGTGTACCGTAAACCTTACCCGTTCGCTAACTCTAACGCTAGACCTAACCCTAAATATAACACCAACCCTACCCATTTCCCTAACCTGTACCCTAATCCTAACCCGTACACTAACACTAATCCATGCCCTAACACGTACCCTGACCCTAACACTTTTCCATACCCACTCCTGTACCCTAAATCTTACCATTCGCTAACCCTAACCCTATGTCTAAACCTAACCCTAACCCCAACCCTACACCTAACCCTAAAACGTACCCTAATCTGAATCCGTACACTAACACTAACCTGTGCCCTACCATGAACCCTGACCCTAACTCGTTTCCATAAGCTCACCTGTACCCTAAATGTTACCTATTTGCTAACCCTAACCCCAACCCTACACCTAAACATAACCCCAACCCTACACCTTTCCCTAACCCATACCCTAATCCTAACCCTTACACTAACACTAACCCGTGCCCTAATACGTACCCTGACCCTAACACTTTTCCGTATCCTCTCCAGTACCCTAAATCTTACCATTCGCTAAAACTAGCCCTTTCCCTAAACATAACGCTAACACCAACCTTACACCATACCCTAACCCATACACTAATCTTACCCCGTATACCAAAATTAAGCAATGCCCTCACCTGTACTTTGACACTAACACGTTTCCGTACCCTCCTGTGTACCGTAAACCTTACCTGTTCGCTAACACTAACCCTAGGTCTAAGACTAACACTATCCACAACCCTACACAAAATCCTAACTTGTACCCTAATCCTAATCCGTACAATAACACTAACGTGTGCCCTAACACCAAGCCTGACCCTAACTCTTTTACATATGCTTACCTGTACCCTGAATATTACCTATTCGCTAACCCTAACTCTAATCCTAAACTTAACCCTAACCCCAATCCTACACCTTACCCTAATCCGTACTGTAATCCTAACCCGTACCCTAATACTAATCCGTGCCCTGACACATACATGGACCATAACACTTTTCTGTAACCTCACCTGTACCCTAAACCTTACATTTCGCCAACACTAACCCTAGCCCTAAAGCTAAATCTAACTCCAACCCTACACCTTACCCTACCACGTACACTAATCTTAACCCGTACACTAACACTGACCCATTGCCGCAAATGTATTTTGACCCTAAAACATTTCCGTACCCTCCCCTGTAACCTAAACCTTACCCGGTCGCTAACCCTAACCCTAGCTCTAAATCTAACCCTAACGCCAACCCTACATCTTACCCTAACCCATACCCTAATCCTAAACCGTACACTAACACTAACCAGTGACCTGAAAAGTACCCTGACCGTAACACTTTTCCATACCCTCACCTGCACGCTAAAACTAATCATTAGGTAACCCTAACTGTAGACTTAAACCTAACCCTAACACCAACCCTACACCCTATTCTAAACCTTACCCTATATTTAACCCCTACACTAACACTAACCCATGCCCTCACACGTACTTTGACACTAAAATGTCTCCATACACTCACATGTACCATAAGCTTTAACCGTTCACTAAACCTATCCCTAACCCTAACGCCAACCCTAACCATTACCCTAACCCATACCCTAATCCTAACCATACATTAACACTAACACGTTTCCTAACACATAACCTGACCCAAACACTTTTCTGTACACTCAACTGTACCCTAAAACTTACCCGTTCACTAACCCTAAGCCTAGCCCTAAACCTAACACTAACCCCAACACCACACCTTACCCTAAACTGTACGCTAATCCTGACACGTACACTAACACTAAGAGGTGTCCTAACACATACCCTGACTCTAAATGTTTTCCGTACCCTCACCTGTACCCTAAACCTTACTGCTTCACTAACCGTAAACCTAGCCCTAAACATAACGCTAACACCAACCCTACACCATACCCTAACCCGTACACTAATCTTGACCCGTACACCAAAATTATGGAATGCCATCACCTGTACTTTGACAATAACACGTTTCTGTACACTCATGTACCATAAAAGTTACCTCTTCGCTAACTCTAACCCTAGCCCTAAACTTAACCCTAACGCCAACCCTACACATTACCCTAACCCGTACCCTAATCCTAACCCATACACTAACACTACACGTGCCCTAACAGGTACCCTGACCATAACCGTTTTCCGTACACTCACCTGTACCCTAAACTATACCGTTTGCTATCCTTAACCTTAGACCTAAACGTAAACCTAACCCCATCCCTAAACCTTACCCTAACTCGTACCCAAATCTAACCAGTACACTAACACTAATCCGTGCCTTAACACTTACCCTGACACTAACACTTTTCCATACCCACACCTGAAGCCTAAACCTTACCATTCACTAACCCTAACCCTAGGTCTAAACCTAACCCTAAACCCAACCCCAACCCTACACCTAACCCTAACATGTGCCCTAATCCTAATCCTTAAACTAACACTAACCTGTGCCCTAACACGAACCCTGACACTAACACGTTTCCATACGTTCACCTGTACTCTAATGTTACCTATTCGCTAACCCTAAAACTAGCCCTAAACCTAAACCTAACCCCAACCCTACACCTTACCCTAACCCATACCCTAATCATAACCCATACACTAACACTAACTCGTGCCCTAACACCTACCCTAAACCTACACCTACACCTACCCCTAACACTAACGCTAACACTAACCCTAAACTTTACCATTTGTTAACCATAACCCTAGCCCCAAACCTAAACCTAACTACAACCCTACTCCTTACCCTAACACGTACACTAATCTTAACACGTACACTAACACTAACTCAATACCACACACGTACTTTGACAATAAGACATTTCCGTATGCTCAGATGTAACCTAAACCTTACCCGTTCACTGAACTTAACCCTATCCCTAACACTAACCATAACGCCAACCCTACCAATTACCCTAACCCGTACCCTAATCCTAACCTGTAAACCCACACTAACCCCTGCCCTAACACGTACCCTGACCATAACACTTTTCCGTAACCTCACCTGTACCCTACACCTTACCGTTAGCTAACCCTAACCCTAGCCCTAAACCTAGACCAAACCCCAACCGTACACCTTACCCTAACCCGTATGCTAATCCTAAGCCATACACTAACACTGAAATATGTCCTAACATATACATTAACAGTAACACTTTTCTGTACCATCACCTGTACCGTAAAACTAACATTTCGGTAACCCTAACCCTAGCCATAAAGCTAACCCTAACCCCAACCCTAAAACTTACCCAAACCGTACCCTAATCCTAACCAGTATACTAATACTAAGCCATGTCCTGACACGTACCCTGAGCCTAACACTTTTCCGTACCCTCACCTGTCCCCTAAACCTTACCCATTCGCTAACCCTAACCCTAGCTCTAGCCCTAGCCCTAAATCTAACCCCAACCCTACACCTTACCCTAACCCGAACCCTAATCCCAACCCATACACTAACATTAACCCATGCCCTAACACGTACCCTGACACTTACACTTATCCGTATCCTCTCCTGTACCCTAAATCTTACCGTTCGCTAACCCTAACCCTAGCCCTAAACATAACTCTCACACCAACCTCACAGCATACCATAACCCGTACACTAAACTTAACCCGTACAAAAAAACTAACCCATGCCCTCAGATGTATTTTGACGGTAACACGTTTCCGTATGCTCCCGTGTACCGTAAAACTCACCCGTTTGCTAACTCTAACCCTAGCCCTAACCCTAACCATAACAACAACCCTACCCATTTCCCTAACCTGTACCCTAATCCTTACCCGTACACTAACACTAATCCATGCCCTAATACGTACCATGACCCTAACACTTTTCTATACCCACTCCTGTACCCTAAATCTTACCATTCGCTAACCCTAACCCTATGTCTAAACCTAACCCTAACCCCAACCCTACACCTTACCCTAACACGTACCCTAATCCGAATCCGTACACTAAGAGTAACCTGTGCCCTAACATGAACCCTGACCCTAACTCGTTTCCATAAGCTCACCTGTACCCTAAATGTTACCTATTTGCTAACCCTAACCCCAACCCTACACCTAAACATAACCCCAACCCTACACCTTTCCCTAACCCATACCCTAATCCTAAACCTTACACTAACACTAACCCGTGCCCTAATATGTACCCTGACCCTAACACTTTTCCGTATCCTCTCCAGTACCCTAAATCTTACCGTTCGCTAAAACTAGCCCTTTCCCTAAACATAACGCTAACACCAACCTTACACCATACCCTAACCCATACACTAATCTTACCCCGTACACCAAAATTAAGCAATGCCCTCACCTGTACTTTGACACTAACAGGTTTCCGTACCCTCCTGTGTACCATAAACCTTACCTGTTCGCTAACACTAACACTAGCACTATCCACAACCCTACACAGAATCCTAACCCGTAACCTAATCCTAATCCGTACAATAACACTAACGTGTGCCCTAACACCAAGCCTGACCCTAACTCGTTTCCATATGCTTACCTGTACCCTGAATATTACCTATTCGCTAACCCTAACCCTAACCCTAAACCAAACCCTAACCCCAATCCTACACCTTACCCTAATCCGTACTGTAATCCTAACCCGTACCCTAATACTAATCCGTGCCCTGACACATACATGGACCATAACACTTTTCTGTAACCTCACCTGTACCCTAAACCTTACATTTAGCCAACCCTAACGCTAGCCCTAAAGCAAAATCTTACTCCAACCCTACCCCTTACCCTAACACGTACACTAATCTTAACCCGTACACTAACACTGACCCATTGCCGCAAATGTATTTTGACCCTAAAACATTTCCGTACCCTCCCCTGTAACCTAAACCTTACCGGTCGCTAACCATAACCCTAGATCTAAATCTAACCCTAACGCCATCCCTACATCTTACCCTAACCCATACCCTAATCCTAAACCGTACACTAACACTAACCAGTGCCCTGAAACGTACCCTGACCGTAACACTTTTCAATACCCTCACCTGCACGCTAAACCTAATCATTAGGTAACCCTAACTGCAGACTTAAACCTAACCCTAACAGCAACCCTACACCTTATTCTAACCGGTACCCTATATTTAACCCCTACACTAACACTAACCCATGCCCTCACAGGTACTTTGACACTAAAACGTCTCCATACACTCACATGTACCATAAGCCTTAACCGTTCACTAAACCTATCCCTAAGCCTAACGCCAACCCTAACCATTACCCTAACCCATACCCTAATCCGAACCATACATTAACACTAAAACGTTTCCTAACACATAACCTGACCCAAACACTTTTCCGTACACTCAACTGTACCCTAAAACTTACCCGTTCACTAACCCTAAGCCTAGCCCAAAAGCTAACCCTAACCCCAACCCCACACCTTACCCTAAACTGTACACTAATCCTAACACGTACAGTAACACTAACAGGTGTCCTAACACATACCGTGACTCTAAAAGTTTTCCGTACCCTCACCTGTACCCTAAACCTTACTGGTTTACTAACCGTAACCCTGGCCCTAAACATAACGCTAACACCAACCTTACACCATACCTTAACCCGTACACTAAACTTAACCCATACACCAAAATTATGCAATGCCATCACACGTACTTTGACACTACCACGTTTCCGTACACTCATGTACCATAAAACTTACCTGTTCGCTAACTCTAACCCTAGCCCTAAACTTAACCCTAACGCCAACCCTACACATTACCCTAACCAGTACCCTAATCCTAACCCATACACTAACTCTACACGTGCCCTAACAGGTACCATGACAGTAACAGTTTTCCGTACACTCACCTGTACCCTAAACCATACCGTTTGCTATCCTTAACCCTAGACCTAAACGTAAACCTAACCCCATCCCTAAACGTTACCCTAACGCGTACCCAATCCTAACCAGTACACTAACACTAATCCGTGACTTAACACTTACCCTGACCCTAACACTTTTCCATACCCACACCTGAACCCTAAACCTTACCATTCACTAACCCTAACCATAGGTTTATACCTAACCCTAAAGCCAACCCCAACCCTACACCTAAGCCTAAAATGTAACCTAATCCTAATCCTTAAACTAAAACTAACCTGTGCCCTAACACGATCCCTGACCCTAACTCATTTCCATACACTCCCCTGTACTCTAATGTTACCTATTCGCTAACCCTAACACTAGCCCTAAACCTAAACCTAACCTCAACCGTACACCTTACCCTAACCCATACCCTAATCATAACCCATACATTAACACTAACTCGTGCCCTAACACCTACCCTAACCCTACCCCTAACACTAACCCTAACACTAACCCTAAACTTTACCATTTGTTAACCATAACCCAAGCCCCAAACCTAAACCTAACTACAACCCTACTCCTTACCCTAACACGTACACTAGTCTTAACCCGTACACTAACACTAACTCAATAACGCACACATACTTTGACAATAAGACATTTCCGTATGCTCAGCTGTAACCTAAACCTTACCCGTTCACTAAACTTAACCCTACCCCTAACACTAACCATAACGCCAACCCTACCAATTACCCTAACCCGTACCCTAATCCTAACCTGTAAACCCACACTAACCCCTGCCCTAACACGTACCCTGACCCTAACACTTTTCCAAATCCTCAGCTGTACCCTACACCTTATCATTCGCTAACCCTAACCCTAGCCCTAAACCTAGACCAAACCCCAACAGTACACCTTACCCTAACCTGTATGCTAATCCTAAGCCATACACTAACACTGACACGTGTCCTAACACATACACTAACTGTAACACTTTTCTGTACCATCACATGTACCCTAAACCTGACATTTCGCTAACCCTAGCCCTAGCCATAAAGATAACCCTAACCCCAACCAGAAACCTTACCCAAACCGTACCCTAGTCCTAACCAGTATACTAATACTAAGCCATGTCCTGACACGTAACCTGACCCTAACACTTTTCCGTACCCTCACCTGTACCCTAAACCTTAACCATTCGCTAACCCTAACACTATCTCTAGCCCTAGCTCTAAATCTAACCCCAACCCTACACCTTACCCTAACCCGAACCCTAATCCCAACCCATACACTAACACTAACCCGTGCCCTAATACGTACCCTGACCCTAACACTTTTCCGTATCCTCTCCAGTACCCTAAATCTTACCATTCGCTAAAACTAGCCCTTTCCCTAAACATAACGCTAACACCAACCTTACACCATACCCTAACCCATACACTAATCTTACCCCGTATACCAAAATTAAGCAATGCCCTCACCTGTACTTTGACACTAACACGTTTCCGTACCCTCCTGTGTACCGTAAACCTTACCTGTTCGCTAACACTAACCCTAGGTCTAAGCCTAACACTATCCACAACCCTACACAAAATCCTAACTTGTACCCTAATCCTAATCCGTACAATAACACTAACGTGTGCCCTAACACCAAGCCTGACCCTAACTCTTTTCCATATGCTTACCTGTACCCTGAATATTACCTATTCGATAACCCTAACTCTAATCCTAAACTTAACCCTAACCCCAATCCTACACCTTACCCTAATCCGTACTGTAATCCTAACCCGTACCCTAATACTAATCCGTGCCCTGACACATACATGGACCATAACACTTTTCTGTAACCTCACCTGTACCCTAAACCTTACATTTCGCCAACACTAACCCTAGCCCTAAACCTAAACCAAACCCCAACACCACACCATACCCTAAACGGTACGCTAATCCTGACATGTACACTAACACTAACAAGTGTCCTAACACATACCCTGACTCTAAAAGTTTTCCGTACCCTCACCTGTACCCTAAACCTTACTGCTTCACTAACCGTAAACCTAGCCCTAAACATAACGCTAACACCAACCCTACACCATACCCTAACCCGTACACTAATCTTGACCCGTACACCAAAATTATGGAATGCCATCACCTGTACTTTGACAATAACACGTTTCTGTACACTCATGTACCATAAAAGTTACCTCTTCGCTAACTCTAACCCTAGCCCTAAACTTAACCCTAACGCCAACCCTACACATTACCCTAACCCGTACCCTAATCCTAACCCATACACTAACACTACACGTGCCCTAACAGGTACCCTGACCGTAACCGTTTTCCGTACACTCACCTGTACCCTAAACTATACCATTTGCTATCCTTAACCTTAGACCTAAACGTAAACCTAACCCCATCCCTAAACCTTACCCTAACTCGTACCCAAATCTAACCAGTACACTAACACTAATCCGTGCCTTAACACTTACCCTGACACTAACACTTTTCCATACCCACACCTGAAGCCTAAACCTTACCATTCACTAACCCTAACCCTAGGTCTAAACCTAACCCTAAACCCAACCCCAACCCTACACCTAACCCTAACATGTGCCCTAATCCTAATCCTTAAACTAACACTAACCTGTGCCCTAACACGAACCCTGACACTAACACGTTTCCATACGTTCACCTGTACTCTAATGTTACCTATTCGCTAACCCTAAAACTAGCCTAAACCTAAACCTAACCCCAACCCTACACCTTACCCTAACCCATACCCTAATCATAACCCATACACTAACACTAACTCGTGCCCTAACACCTACCCTAAACCTACACCTACACCTACCCCTAACACTAACGCTAACACTAACCCTAAACTTTACCATTTGTTAACCATAACCCTAGCCCCAAACCTAAACCTAACTACAACCCTACTCCTTACCCTAACACGTACACTAATCTTAACACGTACACTAACACTAACTCAATACCACACACGTACTTTGACAATAAGACATTTCCGTATGCTCAGATGTAACCTAAACCTTACCCGTTCACTAAACTTAACCCTATCCCTAACACTAACCATAACGCCAACCCTACCAATTACCCTAACCCGTACCCTAATCCTAACCTGTAAACCCACACTAACCCCTGCCCTAACACGTTCCCTGACCCTAACACTTTTCCGTAACCTCACCTGTACCCTACACCTTACTGTTAGCTAACCCTAACCCTAGCCCTAAACCTAGACCAAACCCCAACCGTACACCTTACCCTAACCCGTATGCTAATCCTAAGCCATACACTAACACTGAAATATGTCCTAACATATACATTAACAGTAACACTTTTCTGTACCATCACCTGTACCGTAAAACTAACATTTCGGTAACCCTAACCCTAGCCATAAAGCTAACCCTAACCCCAACCCTAAAACTTACCCAAACCGTACCCTAATCCTAACCAGTATACTAATACTAAGCCATGTCCTGACACGTACCCTGAGCCTAACACTTTTCCGTACCCTCACCTGTCCCCTAAACCTTACCCATTCGCTAACCCTAACCCTAGCTCTAGCCCTAGCCCTAAATCTAACCCCAACCCTACACCTTACCCTAACCCGAACCCTAATCCCAACCCATACACTAACATTAACCCATGCCCTAACACGTACCCTGACCCTTACACTTATCCGTATCCTCTCCTGTACCCTAAATCTTACCGTTCGCTAACCCTAACCCTAGCCCTAAACATAACTCTCACACCAACCTCACAGCATACCATAACCCGTACACTAAACTTAACCCGTACAAAAAAACTAACCCATGCCCTCAGATGTATTTTGACGGTAACACGTTTCCGTATGCTCCCGTGTACCGTAAAACTCACCCGTTTGCTAACTCTAACCCTAGCCCTAACCCTAACCATAACAACAACCCTACCCATTTCCCTAACCTGTACCCTAATCCTTACCCGTACACTAACACTAATCCATGCCCTAATACGTACCCTGACCCTAACACTTTTCTATACCCACTCCTGTACCCTAAATCTTACCATTCGCTAACCCTAACCCTATGTCTAAACCTAACCCTAACCCCAACCCTACACCTTACCCTAACACGTACCCTAATCCGAATCCGTACACTAAGAGTAACCTGTGCCCTAACATGAACCCTGACCCTAACTCGTTTCCATAAGCTCACCTGTACCCTAAATGTTACCTATTTGCTAACCCTAACCCCAACCCTACACCTAAACATAACCCCAACCCTACACCTTTCCCTAACCCATACCCTAATCCTAACCCTTACACTAACACTAACCCGTGCCCTAATACGTACCCTGACCCTAACACTTTTCCGTATCCTCTCCAGTACCCTAAATCTTACCGTTCGCTAAAACTAGCCCTTTCCCTAAACATAACGCTAACACCAACCTTACACCATACCCTAACCCATACACTAATCTTACCCCGTACACCAAAATTAAGCAATGCCCTCACCTGTACTTTGACACTAACACGTTTCCGTACACTCCTGTGTACCGTAAACCTTACCTGTTCGCTAACACTAACCCTAGGTCTAAGCCTAACACTATCCACAACCCTACACAGAATCCTAACCCGTAACCTAATCCTAATCCGTACAATAACACTAACGTGTGCCCTAACACCAAGCCTGACCCTAACTCGTTTCCATATGCTTACCTGTACCCTGAATATTACCTATTCGCTAACCCTAACCCTAACCCTAAACCAAACCCTAACCCCAATCCTACACCTTACCCTAATCCGTACTGTAATCCTAACCCGTACCCTAATACTAATCCGTGCCCTGACACATACATGGACCATAACACTTTTCTGTAACCTCACCTGTACCCTAAACCTTACATTTAGCCAACACTAACGCTAGCCCTAAAGCAAAATCTTACTCCAACCCTACCCCTTACCCTAACACGTACACTAATCTTAACCCGTACACTAACACTGACCCATTGCCGCAAATGTATTTTGACCCTAAAACATTTCCGTACCCTCCCCTGTAACCTAAACCTTACCGGTCGCTAACCATAACCCTAGATCTAAATCTAACCCTAACGCCATCCCTACATCTTACCCTAACCCATACCCTAATCCTAAACCGTACACTAACACTAACCAGTGCCCTGAAACGTACCCTGACCGTAACACTTTTCAATACCCTCACCTGCACGCTAAACCTAATCATTAGGTAACCCTAACTGTAGACTTAAACCTAACCCTAACAGCAACCCTACACCTTATTCTAACCGGTACCCTATATTTAACCCCTACACTAACACTAACCCATGCCCTCACACGTACTTTGACACAAAAACGTCTCCATACACTCACATGTACCATAAGCCTTAACCGTTCACTAAACCTATCTCTAAGCCTAACGCCAACCCTAACCATTACCCTAACCCATACCCTAATCCGAACCATACATTAACACTAAAACGTTTCCTAACACATAACCTGACCCAAACACTTTTCCGTACACTCAACTGTACCCTAAAACTTACCCGTTCACTAACCCTAAGCCTAGCCCAAAAGCTAACCCTAACCCCAACCCCACACCTTACCCTAAACTGTACACTAATCCTAACACGTACAGTAACACTAACAGGTGTCCTAACACATACCGTGACTCTAAAAGTTTTCCGTACCCTCACCTGTACCCTAAACCTTACTGGTTCACTAACCGTAACCCTGGCCCTAAACATAACGCTAACACCAACCTTACACCATACCTTAACCCGTACACTAAACTTAACCCGTACACCAAAATTATGCAATGCCATCACACGTACTTTGACACTACCACGTTTCCGTACACTCATGTACCATAAAACTTACCTGTTCGCTAACTCTAACCCTACCCCTAACACTAACCCTAACACTAACCCTAAACTTTACCATTTGTTAACCATAACCCAAGCCCCAAACCTAAACCTAACTACAACCCTACTCCTTACCCTAACACGTACACTAGTCTTAACCCGTACACTAACACTAACTCAATAACGCACACATACTTTGACAATAAGACATTTCCGTATGCTCAGCTGTAACCTAAACCTTACCCGTTCACTAAACTTAACCCTACCCCTAACACTAACCATAACGCCAACCCTACCAATTACCCTAACCCGTACCCTAATCCTAACCTGTAAACCCACACTAACCCCTGCCCTAACACGTACCCTGACCCTAACACTTTTCCGAATCCTCAGCTGTACCCTACACCTTATCATTCGCTAACCCTAACCCTAGGCCTAAACCTAGACCAAACCCCAACAGTACACCTTACCCTAACCTGTATGCTAATCCTAAGCCATACACTAACACTGACACGTGTCCTAACACATACACTAACTGTAACACTTTTCTGTACCATCATATGTACCCTAAACCTGACATTTTGCTAACCCTAGCCCTTGCCATAAAGATAACCCTAACCCCAACCAGAAACCTTACCCAAACCGTACCCTAGTCCTAACCAGTATACTAATACTAAGCCATGTCCTGACACGTAACCTGACCCTAACACTTTTCCGTACCCTCACCTGTACCCTAAACCTTACCCATTCGCTAACCCTAACACTAGCTCTAGCCCTAGCTCTAAATCTAACCCCAACCCTACACCTTACCCTAACCCGAACCCTAATCCCAACCCATACACTAACATTAACCCATGCCCTAACACGTACCCTGACCCTAACACTTTTCGGTATCCTCTCCTGTACCCTAAATCTTACCGTTCGCTAACCCTAACCCTAGCCCTAAACATAACTCTCACACCAACCTCACAGCATACCCTAACCGGTACACTAAACTTAACCCGTACAAAAAAAATAACCCATGCCCTCACATGTTCTTTGACAGTAACACATTTCCGTACGCTCCTGTGTACCGTAAACCTTACCCGTTCGCAAACTCTAACCCTAGACCTAACCCTAAATATAACACCAACCCTACCCATTTCCCTAACCTGTACCCTAATCCTAACCCGTACACTAACACTAATCCATGCCCTAACACGTACCCTGACCCTGACACTTTTCCATACACACTCCTGTACCCTAAATCTTACCATTCGCTAACCCTAACCCTATGTCTAAACCTAACCCTAACCCCAACCCTACACCTAACCCTAACACGTACCCTAATCTGAATCCGTACACTAACACTAACCTGTGCCCTACCATGAACCCTGACCCTAACTCGTTTCCATAAGCTCACCTGTACCCTAAATGTTACCTATTTGCTAACCCTAACCCCAACCCTACACCTAAACATAACCCCAACCCTACACCTTTCCCTAACCCATACCCTAATCCTAACCCTTACACTAACACTAACCCGTGCCCTAATACGTACCCTGACCCTAACACTTTTCCGTATCCTCTCCAGTACCCTAAATCTTACCATTCGCTAAAACTAGCCCTTTCCCTAAACATAACGCTAACACCAACCTTACACCATACCCTAACCCATACACTAATCTTACCCCGTATACCAAAATTAAGCAATGCCCTCACCTGTACTTTGACACTAACACGTTTCCGTACCCTCCTGTGTACCGTAAACCTTACCTGTTCGCTAACACTAACCCTAGGTCTAAGACTAACACTATCCACAACCCTACACAAAATCCTAACTTGTACCCTAATCCTAATCCGTACAATAACACTAACGTGTGCCCTAACACCAAGCCTGACCCTAACTCGTTTCCATATGCTTACCTGTACCCTGAATATTACCTATTCGCTAACCCTAACTCTAATCCTAAACTTAACCCTAACCCCAATCCTACACCTTACCCTAATCAGTACTGTAAACCTAACCCGTACCCTAATACTAATCCGTGCCCTGACACATACATGGACCATAACACTTTTCTGTAACCTCACCTGTACCCTAAACCTTACATTTCGCCAACACTAACCCTAGCCCTAAAGCTAAATCTAACTCCAACCCTACACCTTACCCTAACACATACACTAATCTTAACCCGTACACTAACACTGACCCATTGCCGCAAATGTATTTTGACCCTAAAACATTTCCGTACCCTCCCCTGTAACCTAAACCTTACCCGGTCGCTAACCCTAACCCTAGCTCTAAATCTAACCCTAACGCCAACCCTACATCTTACCCTAACCCATACCCTAATCCTAAACTGTACACTAACAGTAACCAGTGACCTGAAAAGTACCCTGACCGTAACACTTTTCCATACCCTCACCTGCACGCTAAACCTAATCATTAGGTAACCCTAACTGTAGACTTAAACCTAACCCTAACACCAACCCTACACCCTATTCTAACCCTTGCCCTATATTTAACCCCTACACTAACACTAACCCATGCCCTCACACGTACTTTGACACTAAAATGTCTCCATACACTCACATGTACCATAAGCTTTAACCGTTCACTAAACCTATCCCTAACCCTAACGCCAACCCTAACCATTACCCTAACCCATACCCTAATCCTAACCATACATTAACACTAACACGTTTCCTAACACATAACCTGACCCAAACACTTTTCCGTACACTCAACTGTACCCTAAAACTTACCCGTTCACTAACCCTAAGCCTAGCCCTAAACCTAACACTAACCCCAACACCACACCTTACCCTAAACTGTACGCTAATCCTGACACGTACACTAACACTAAGAGGTGTCCTAACACATACCCTGACTCTAAATGTTTTCCGTACCCTCACCTGTGCCCTAAACCTTACTGCTTCACTAACCGTAAACCTAGCCCTAAACATAACGCTAACACCAACCCTACACCATACCCTAACCCGTACACTAATCTTGACCCGTACACCAAAATTATGGAATGCCATCACCTGTACTTTGACAATAACACGTTTCTCTACACTCATGTACCATAAAAGTTACCTCTTCGCTAACTCTAACCCTAGCCCTAAACTTAACCCTAACGCCAACCCTACACATTACCCTAACCCGTACCCTAATCCTAACCCATACACTAACACTACACGTGCCCTAACAGGTACCCTGACCGTAACCGTTTTCCGTACACTCACCTGTACCCTAAACTATACCGTTTGCTATCCTTAACCTTAGACCTAAACGTAAACCTAACCCCATCCCTAAACCTTACCCTAACTCGTACCCAAATCTAACCAGTACACTAACACTAATCCGTGCCTTAACACTTACCCTGACACTAACACTTTTCCATACCCACACCTGAAGCCTAAACCTTACCATTCACTAACCCTAACCCTAGTTCTAAACCTAACCCTAAACCCTACCCCAACCCTACACCTAACCCTAACATGTGCTCTAATCCTAATCCTTAAACTAACACTAACCTGTGCCCTAACACGAACCCTGACACTAACACGTTTCCATACGTTCACCTGTACTCTAATGTTACCTATTCGCTAACCCTAAAACTAGCCCTAAACCTAAACCTAACCCCAACCCTACACCTTACCCTAACCCATACCCTAATCATAACCCATACACTAACACTAACTCGTGCCCTAACACCTACCCTAAACCTACACCTACACCTACCCCTAACACTAACGCTAACACTAACCCTAAACTTTACCATTTGTTAACCATAACCCTAGCCCCAAACCTAAACCTAACTACAACCCTACTCCTTACCCTAACACGTACACTAATCTTAACACGTACACTAACACTAACTCAATACCACACACGTACTTTGACAATAAGACATTTCCGTATGCTCAGCTGTAACCTAAACCTTACCCGTTCACTAAACTTAACCCTATCCCTAACACTAACCATAACGCCAACCCTACCAATTACCCTAACCCGTACCCTAATCCTAACCTGTAAACCCACACTAACCCCTGCCCTAACACGTTCCCTGACCCTAACACTTTTCCGTAACCTCACCTGTACCCTACACCTTACCGTTAGCTAACCCTAACCCTAGCCCTAAACCTAGACCAAACCCCAACCGTACACCTTACCCTAACCCGTATGCTAATCCTAAGCCATACACTAACTCTGAAATATGTCCTAACACATACATTAACCGTAACACTTTTGTGTACCATCATCTGTACCGTAAAACTAACATTTCGGTAACCCTAACCCTAGCCATAAAGCTAACCCTAACCCCAACCCTAAAACTTACCCAAACCGTACCCTAATCCTAACCAGTATACTAATACTAAGCCATGTCCTGACACGTACCCTGAGCCTAACACTTTTCCGTACCCTCACCTGTCCCCTAAACCTTACCCATTCGCTAACCCTAACCCTAGCTCTAGCCCTAGCCCTAAATCTAACCCCAACCCTACACCTTACCCTAACCCGAACCCTAATCCCAACCCATACACTAACATTAACCCATGCCCTAACACGTACCCTGACCCTTACACTTATCCGTATCCTCTCCTGTAACCTAAATCTTACCGTTCGCTAACCCTAACCCTAGCCATAAACATAACTCTCACACCAACCTCACAGCATACCATAACCCGTACACTAAACTTAACCCGTACAAAAAAACTAACCCATGCCCTCAGATGTATTTTGACGGTAACACGTTTCCGTATGCTCCCGTGTACCATAAAACTCACCCGTTTGCTAACTCTAACCCTAGCCCTAACCCTAACCATAACAACAACCCGACCCATTTCGCTAACCTGTACCTTAATCCTTACCCGTACACTAACACTAATCCATGCCCTAACACGTACCCTGACCCTAACACTTTTCTATACCCACTCCTGTACCCTAAATCTTACCATTCGCTAACCCTAACCCTATGTCTAAACCTAAACCTAACCCCAACCCTAACCCCAACCCTACACCTAACCCTAACACGTACCCTAATCCGAATCCGTACACTAAGAGTAACCTGTGCCCTAACATGAACCCTGACCCTAACTCGTTTCCATAAGCTCACCTGTACCCTAAATGTTACCTATTTGCTAACCCTAACCCCAACCCTACACCTAAACATAACCCCAACCCTACACCTTTCCCTAACCCATACCCTAATCCTAACCCTTACACTAACACTAACCCGTGCCCTAATACGTACCCTGACCCTAACACTTTTCCGTATCCTCTCCAGTACCCTAAATCTTACCGTTCGCTAAAACTAGCCCTTTCCCTAAACATAACGCTAACACCAACCTTACACCATACCCTAACCCATACACTAATCTTACCCCGTACACCAAAATTAAGCAATGCCCTCACATGTACTTTGACACTAACACGTTTCCGTACACTCCTGTGTACCGTAAACCTTACCTGTTCGCTAACACTAACCCTAGGTCTAAGCCTAACACTATCCACAACCCTACACAGAATCCTAACCCGTAACCTAATCCTAATCCGTACAATAACACTAACGTGTGCCCTAACACCAAGCCTGACCCTAACTCGTTTCCATATGCTTACCTGTACCCTGAATATTACCTATTCGCTAACCCTAACCCTAACCCTAAACCAAACCCTAACCCCAATCCTACACCTTACCCTAATCCGTACTGTAATCCTAACCCGTACCTTAATACTAATCCGTGCCCTGACACATACATGGACCATAACACTTTTCTGTAACTTCACCTGTACCCTAAACCTTACATTTAGCCAACCCTAACGCTAGCCCTAAAGCAAAATCTTACTCCAACCCTACCCCTTACCCTAACACGTACACTAATCTTAACCCGTACACTAACACTGACCCATTGCCGCAAATGTATTTTGACCCTAAAACATTTCCGTACCCTCCCCTGTAACCTAAACCTTACCGGTCGCTAACCATAACCCTAGATCTAAATCTAACCCTAACGCCATCCCTACATCTTACCCTAACCCATACCCTAATCCTAAACCGTACACTAACACTAACCAGTGCCCTGAAACGTACCCTGACCGTAACACTTTTCAATACCCTCACCTGCACGCTAAACCTAATCATTAGGTAACCCTAACTGTAGACTTAAACCTAACCCTAACAGCAACCCTACACCTTATTCTAACCGGTACCCTATATTTAACCCCTACACTAACACTAACCCATGCCCTCACACGTACTTTGACACTAAAACGTCTCCATACACTCACATGTACCATAAGCCTTAACCGTTCACTAAACCTATCCCTAAGCCTAACGCCAACCCTAACCATTACCCTAACCCATACCCTAATCCGAACCATACATTAACACTAAAACGTTTCCTAACACATAACCTGACCCAAACACTTTTCCGTACACTCAACTGTACCCTAAAACTTACCCGTTCACTAACCCTAAGCCTAGCCCAAAAGCTAACCCTAACCCCAACCCCACACCTTACCCTAAACTGTACACTAATCCTAACACGTACAGTAACACTAACAGGTGTCCTAACACATACCGTGACTCTAAAAGTTTTCCGTACCCTCACCTGTACCCTAAACCTTACTGGTTCACTAACCGTAACCCTGGCCCTAAACATAACGCTAACACCAACCTTACACCATACCTTAACCCGTACACTAAACTTAACCCGTACACCAAAATTATGCAATGCCATCACACGTACTTTGACACTACCACGTTTCCGTACACTCATGTACCATAAAACTTACCTGTTCGCTAACTCTAACCCTAGCCCTAAACTTAACCCTAACGCCAACCCTACACATTACCCTAACCAGTACCCTAATCCTAACCCATACACTAACTCTACACGTGCCCTAACAGGTACCATGACAGTAACAGTTTTCCGTACACTCACCTGTACCCTAAACCATACCGTTTGCTATCCTTAACCCTAGACCTAAACGTAAACCTAACCCCATCCCTAAACGTTACCCTAACGCGTACCCAATCCTAACCAGTACACAAACACTAATCTGTGACTTAACACTTACCCTGACCCTAACACTTTTCCATACCCACACCTGAACCCTAAACCTTACCATTCACTAACCCTAACCATAGGTTTATACCTAACCCTAAAGCCAACCCCAACCCTACACCTAAGCCTAAAATGTAACCTAATCCTAATCCTTAAACTAAAACTAACCTGTGCCCTAACACGATCCCTGACCCTAACTCATTTCCATACACTCCCCTGTACTCTAATGTTACCTATTCGCTAACCCTAACACTAGCCCTAAACCTAAACCTAACCTCAACCGTACACCTTACCCTAACCCATACCCTAATCATAACCCATACATTAACACTAACTCGTGCCCTAACACCTACCCTAACCCTACCCCTAACACTAACCCTAACACTAACCCTAAACTTTACCATTTGTTAACCATAACCCAAGCCCCAAACCTAAACCTAACTACAACCCTACTCCTTACCCTAACACGTACACTAGTCTTAACCCGTACACTAACACTAACTCAATACCGCACACATACTTTGACAATAAGACATTTCCGTATGCTCAGCTGTAACCTAAACCTTACCCGTTCACTAAACTTAACCCTACCCCTAACACTAACCATAACGCCAACCCTACCAATTACCCTAACCCGTACCCTAATCCTAACCTGTAAACCCACACTAACCCCTGCCCTAACACGTACCCTGACCCTAACACTTTTCCGAATCCTCAGCTGTACCCTACACCTTATCATTCGCTAACCCTAACCCTAGCCCTAAACCTAGACCAAACCCCAACAGTACACCTTACCCTAACCTGTATGCTAATCCTAAGCCATACACTAACACTGACACGTGTCCTAACACATACACTAACTGTAACACTTTTCTGTACCATCACATGTACCCTAAACCTGACATTTCACTAACCCTAGCCCTAGCCATAAAGCTAACCCTACCCCCAACCAGAAACCTTACCCAAACCGTACCCTAGTCCTAACCAGTATACTAATACTAAGCCATGTCCTGACACGTAACCTGACCCTAACACTTTTCCGTACCCTCACCTGTACCCTAAACCTTACCCATTCGCTAACCCTAACACTAGCTCTAGCCCTAGCTCTAAATCTAACCCCAACCCTACACCTTACCCTAACCCGAACCCTAATCCCAACCCATACACTAACATTAACCCATGCCCTAACACGTACCCTGACCCTAACACTTTTCCGTATCCTCTCCTGTACCCTAAATCTTACTGTTCGCTAACCCTAACCCTAGCCCTAAACATAACTCTCACACCAACCTCACAGCATACCCTAACCGGTACACTAAACTTAACCCGTACAAAAAAACTAACCCATGTCCTCACATGTTCTTTGACAGTAACACATTTCCGTATGCTCCTGTGTAACGTAAACCTTACCCGTTCGCTAACTCTAACCCTAGACCTAACCCTAAATATAACACCAAACCTACCCATTTCCCTAACCTGTACCCTAATCCTAACCCGTACACTAACACTAATCCATGCCCTAACACGTACCCTGACCCTAACACTTTTCTATACCCACTCCTGTACCCTAAATCTTACCATTCGCTAACCCTAACCCTATGTCTAAACCTAACCCTAACCCCAACCCTACACCTAACCCTAACACGTACCCTAATCCGAATCCGTACACTAAGAGTAACCTGTGCTCTAACATGAACCCTGACCCTAACTCGTTTCCATAAGCTCACCTGTACCCTAAATGTTACCTATTTGCTAACCCTAACCCCAACCCTACACCTAAACATAACCCCAACCCTACACCTTTCCCTAACCCATACCCTAATCCTAACCCTTACACTAACACTAACCCGTGCCCTAATACGTACCCTGACCCTAACACTTTTCCGTATCCTCTCCAGTACCCTAAATCTTACCGTTCGCTAAAACTAGCCCTTTCCCTAAACATAACGCTAACACCAACCTTACACCATACCCTAACCCATACACTAATCTTACCCCGTACACCAAAATTAAGCAATGCCCTCACCTGTACTTTGACACTAACACGTTTCCGTACACTCCTGTGTACCGTAAACCTTACCTGTTCGCTAACACTAACCCTAGGTCTAAGCCTAACACTATCCACAACCCTACACAGAATCCTAACCCGTAACCTAATCCTAATCCGTACAATAACACTAACGTGTGCCCTAACACCAAGCCTGACGCTAACTCGTTTCCATATGCTTACCTGTACCCTGAATATTACCTATTCGCTAACCCTAACCCTAACCCTAAACCAAACCCTAACCCCAATCCTACACCTTACCCTAATCCGTACTGTAATCCTAACCCGTACCCTAATACTAATCCGTGCCCTGGCACATACATGGACCATAACACTTTTCTGTAACCTCACCTGTACCCTAAACCTTACATTTAGCCAACCATAACGCTAGCCCTAAAGCAAAATCTTACTCCAACCCTACCCCTTACCCTAACACGTACACTAATCTTAACCCATACACTAACACTGACCCATTGCCGCAAATGTATTTTGACCCTAAAACATTTCCGTACCCTCCCCTGTAACCTAAACCTTACCGGTCGCTAACCATAACCCTAGATCTAAATCTAACACTAACGCCATCCCTACATCTTACCCTAACGCCATCCCTTCATCTTACCCTAACCCATACCCTAATCCTAAACCGTACACTAACACTAACCAGTGCCCTGAAACGTACCCTGACCGTAACAGTTTTCAATACCCTCACCTGCACGCTAAACCTAATCATTAGGTAACCCTAACTGTAGACTTAAACCTAACCCTAACAGCAACCCTACACCTTATTCTAACCGGTACCCTATATTTAACCCCTACACTAACACTAACCCATGCCCTCACACGTACTTTGACACTAAAACGTCTCCATACACTCACATGTACCATAAGCCTTAACCGTTCACTAAACCTATCCCTAAGCCTAACGCCAACCCTAACCATTACCCTAACCCATACCCTAATCCGAACCATACATTAACACTAAAACGTTTCCTAACACATAACCTGACCCAAACACTTTTCCGTACACTCAACTGTACCCTAAAACTTACCCGTTCACTAACCCTAAGCCTAGCCCAAAAGCTAACCCTAACCCCAACCCCACACCTTACCCTAAACTGTACACTAATCCTAACACGTACAGTAACACTAACAGGTGTCCTAACACATACCGTGACTCTAAAAGTTTTCCGTACCCTCACCTGTACCCTAAACCTTACTGGTTCACTAACCGTAACCCTGGCCCTAAACATAACGCTAACACCAACCTTACACCATACCTTAACCCGTACACTAAACTTAACCCGTACACCAAAATTATGCAATGCCATCACACGTACTTTGACACTACCACGTTTCCGTACACTCATGTACCATAAAACTTACCTGTTCGCTAACTCTAACCCTAGCCCTAAACTTAACCCTAACGCCAACCCTACACATTACCCTAACCAGTACCCTAATCCTAAACCATACACTAACTCTACACGTGCCCTAACAGGTACCATGACAGTAACAGTTTTCCGTACACTCACCTGTACCCTAAACCATACCGTTTGCTATCCTTAACCCTAGACCTAAACGTAAACCTAACCCCATCCCTAAACGTTACCCTAACGCGTACCCAATCCTAACCAGTACACAAACACTAATCTGTGACTTAACACTTACCCTGACCCTAACACTTTTCCATACCCACACCTGAACCCTAAACCTTACCATTCACTAACCCTAACCATAGGTTTATACCTAACCCTAAAGCCAACCCCAACCCTACACCTAAGCCTAAAATGTAACCTAATCATAATCCTTAAACTAAAACTAACCTGTGCCCTAACACGATCCCTGACCCTAACTCATTTCCATACACTCCCCTGTACTCTAATGTTAGCTATTCGCTAACCCTAACACTAGCCCTAAACCTAAACCTAACCTCAACCGTACACCTTACCCTAACCCATACCCTAATCATAACCCATACATTAACACTAACTCGTGCCCTAACAGCTACCCTACCCCTACCCCTAACACTAACCCTAACACTAACCCTAAACTTTACCATTTGTTAACCATAACCCAAGCCCCAAACCTAAACCTAACTACAACCCTACTCCTTACCCTAACACGTACACTAGTCTTAACCCGTACACTAACACTAACTCAATACCGCACACATACTTTGACAATAAGACATTTCCGTATGCTCAGCTGTAACCTAAACCTTACCCGTTCACTAAACTTAACCCTACCCCTAACACTAACCATAACGCCAACCCTACCAATTACCCTAACCCGTACCCTAATCCTAACCTGTAAACCCACACTAACCCCTGCCCTAACACGTACCCTGACCCTAACACTTTTCCGAATCCTCAGCTGTACCCTACACCTTATCATTCGCTAACCCTAACCCTAGCCCTAAACCTAGACCAAACCCCAACAGTACACCTTACCCTAACCTGTATGCTAATCCTAAGCCATACACTAACACTGACACGTGTCCTAACACATACACTAACTGTAACACTTTTCTGTACCATCACATGTACCCTAAACCTGACATTTCACTAACCCTAGCCCTAGCCATAAAGCTAACCCTACCCCCAACCAGAAACCTTACCCAAACCGTACCCTAGTCCTAACCAGTATACTAATACTAAGCCATGTCCTGACACGTAACCTGACCCTAACACTTTTCCGTACCCTCACCTGTACCCTAAACCTTACCCATTCGCTAACCCTAACACTAGCTCTAGCCCTAGCTCTAAATCTAACCCCAACCCTACACCTTACCCTAACCCGAACCCTAATCCCAACCCATACACTAACATTAACCCATGCCCTAACACGTACCCTGACCCTAACACTTTTCCGTATCCTCTCCTGTACCCTAAATCTTACTGTTCGCTAACCCTAACCCTAGCCCTAAACATAACTCTCACACCAACCTCACAGCATACCCTAACCGGTACACTAAACTTAACCCGTACAAAAAAACTAACCCATGCCCTCACATGTTCTTTGACAGTAACACATTTCCGTACGCTCCTGTGTACCGTAAACCTTACCCGTTCGCTAACTCTAACCCTAGACCTAACCCTAAATATAACACCAACCCTACCCATTTCCCTAACCTGTACCCTAATCCTAACCCGTACACTAACACTAATCCATGCCCTAACACGTACCCTGACCCTAACACTTTTCTATACCCACTCCTGTACCCTAAATCTTACCATTCGCTAACCCTAACCCTATGTCTAAACCTAACCCTAACCCCAACCCTACACCTAACCCTAACACGTACCCTAATCCGAATCCGTACACTAAGAGTAACCTGTGCTCTAACATGAACCCTGACCCTAACTCGTTTCCATAAGCTCACCTGTACCCTAAATGTTACCTATTTGCTAACCCTAACCCCAACCCTACACCTAAACATAACCCCAACCCTACACCTTTCCCTAACCCATACCCTAATCCTAACCCTTACACTAACACTAACCCGTGCCCTAATACGTACCCTGACCCTAACACTTTTCCGTATCCTCTCCAGTACCCTAAATCTTACCGTTCGCTAAAACTAGCCCTTTCCCTAAACATAACGCTAACACCAACCTTACACCATACCCTAACCCATACACTAATCTTACCCCGTACACCAAAATTAAGCAATGCCCTCACCTGTACTTTGACACTAACACGTTTCCGTACACTCCTGTGTACCGTAAACCTTACCTGTTCGCTAACACTAACCCTAGGTCTAAGCCTAACACTATCCACAACCCTACACAGAATCCTAACCCGTAACCTAATCCTAATCCGTACAATAACACTAACGTGTGCCCTAACACCAAGCCTGACGCTAACTCGTTTCCATATGCTTACCTGTACCCTTAATATTACCTATTCGCTAACCCTAACCCTAACCCTAAACCAAACCCTAACCCCAATCCTACACCTTACCCTAATCCGTACTGTAATCCTAACCCGTACCCTAATACTAATCCGTGCCCTGGCACATACATGGACCATAACACTTTTCTGTAACCTCACCTGTACCCTAAACCTTACATTTAGCCAACCCTAACGCTAGCCCTAAAGCAAAATCTTACTCCAACCCTACCCCTTACCCTAACACGTACACTAATCTTAACCCATACACTAACACTGACCCATTGCCGCAAATGTATTTTGACCCTAAAACATTTCCGTACCCTCCCCTGTAACCTAAACCTTACCGGTCGCTAACCATAACCCTAGATCTAAATCTAACCCTAACGCCATCCCTACATCTTACCCTAACGCCATCCCTTCATCTTACCCTAACCCATACCCTAATCCTAAACCGTACACTAACACTAACCAGTGCCCTGAAACGTACCCTGACCGTAACACTTTTCAATACCCTCACCTGCACGCTAAACCTAATCATTAGGTAACCCTAACTGTAGACTTAAACCTAACCCTAACAGCAACCCTACACCTTATTCTAACCGGTACCCTATATTTAACCCCTACACTAACACTAACCCATGCCCTCACACGTACTTTGACACTAAAACGTCTCCATACACTCACATGTACCATAAGCCTTAACCGTTCACTAAACCTATCCCTAAGCCTAACGCCAACCCTAACCATTACCCTAACCCATACCCTAATCCGAACCATACATTAACACTAAAACGTTTCCTAACACATAACCTGACCCAAACACTTTTCCGTACACTCAACTGTACCCTAAAACTTACCCGTTCACTAACCCTAAGCCTAGCCCAAAAGCTAACCCTAACCCCAACCCCACACCTTACCCTAAACTGTACACTAATCCTAACACGTACAGTAACACTAACAGGTGTCCTAACACATACCGTGACTCTAAAAGTTTTCCGTACCCTCACCTGTACCCTAAACCTTACTGGTTCACTAACCGTAACCCTGGCCCTAAACATAACGCTAACACCAACCTTACACCATACCTTAACCCGTACACTAAACTTAACCCGTACACCAAAATTATGCAATGCCATCACACGTACTTTGACACTACCACGTTTCCGTACACTCATGTACCATAAAACTTACCTGTTCGCTAACTCTAACCCTAGCCCTAAACTTAACCCTAACGCCAACCCTACACATTACCCTAACCAGTACCCTAATCCTAACCCATACACTAACATTAACCCATGCCCTAACACGTACCCTGACCCTTACACTTATCCGTATCCTCTCCTGTACCCTAAATCTTACCGTTCGCTAACCCTAACCCTAGCCATAAACATAACTCTCACACCAACCTCACAGCATACCATAACCCGTACACTAAACTTAACCCGTACAAAAAAACTAACCCATGCCCTCAGATGTATTTTGACGGTAACACGTTTCCGTATGCTCCCGTGTACCATAAAACTCACCCGTTTGCTAACTCTAACCCTAGCCCTAACCCTAACCATAACAACAACCCGACCCATTTCGCTAACCTGTACCTTAATCCTTACCCGTACACTAACACTAATCCATGCCCTAACACGTACCCTGACCCTAACACTTTCTATACCCACTCCTGTACCCTAAATCTTACCATTCGCTAACCCTAACCCTATGTCTAAACCTAACCCTAACCCCAACCCTACACCTAACCCTAACACGTACCCTAATCCGAATCCGTACACTAAGAGTAACCTGTGCCCTAACATGAACCCTGACCCTAACTCGTTTCCATAAGCTCACCTGTACCCTAAATGTTACCTATTTGCTAACCCTAACCCCAACCCTACACCTAAACATAACCCCAACCCTACACCTTTCCCTAACCCATACCCTAATCCTAACCCTTACACTAACACTAACCCGTGCCCTAATACGTACCCTGACCCTAACACTTTTCCGTATCCTCTCCAGTACCCTAAATCTTACCGTTCGCTAAAACTAGCCCTTTCCCTAAACATAACGCTAACACCAACCTTACACCATACCCTAACCCATACACTAATCTTACCCCGTACACCAAAATTAAGCAATGCCCTCACCTGTACTTTGACACTAACACGTTTCCGTACACTCCTGTGTACCGTAAACCTTACCTGTTCGCTAACACTAACCCTAGGTCTAAGCCTAACACTATCCACAACCCTACACAGAATCCTAACCCGTAACCTAATCCTAATCCGTACAATAACACTAACGTGTGCCCTAACACCAAGCCTGACGCTAACTCGTTTCCATATGCTTACCTGTACCCTGAATATTACCTATTCGCTAACCCTAACCCTAACCCTAAACCAAACCCTAACCCCACTCCTACACCTTACCCTAATCCGTACTGTAATCCTAACCCGTACCCTAATACTAATCCGTGCCCTGACACATACATGGACCATAACACTTTTCTGTAACCTCACCTGTACCCTAAACCTTACATTTAGCCAACCCTAACGCTAGCCCTAAAGCAAAATCTTACTCCAACCCTACCCCTTACCCTAACACGTACACCAATCTTAACCCGTACACTAACACTGACCCATTGCCGCAAATGTATTTTGACCCTAAAACATTTCCGTACCCTCCCCTGTAACCTAAACCTTACCGGTCGCTAACCATAACCCTAGATCTAAATCTAACCCTAACGCCATCCCTACATCTTACCCTAACCCATACCCTAATCCTAAACCGTACACTAACACTAACCAGTGCCCTGAAACGTACCCTGACCGTAACACTTTTCAATACCCTCACCTGCACGCTAAACCTAATCATTAGGTAACCCTAACTGTAGACTTAAACCTAACCCTAACAGCAACCCTACACCTTATTCTAACCGGTACCCTATATTTAACCCCTACACTAACACTAACCCATGCCCTCACACGTACTTTGACACTAAAACGTCTCCATACACTCACATGTACCATAAGCCTTAACCGTTCACTAAACCTATCCCTAAGCCTAACGCCAACCCTAACCATTACCCTAACCCATACCCTAATCCGAACCATACATTAACACTAAAACGTTTCCTAACACATAACCTGACCCAAACACTTTTCCGTACACTCAACTGTACCCTAAAACTTACCCGTTCACTAACCCTATGCCTAGCCCAAAAGCTAACCCTAACCCCAACCCCACACCTTACCCTAAACTGTACACTAATCCTAACACGTACAGTAACACTAACAGGTGTCCTAACACATACCGTGACTCTAAAAGTTTTCCGTACCCTCACCTGTACCCTAAACCTTACTGGTTCACTAACCGTAACCCTGGCCCTAAACATAACGCTAACACCAACCTTACACCATACCTTAACCCGTACACTAAACTTAACCCGTACACCAAAATTATGCAATGCCATCACACGTACTTTGACACTACCACGTTTCCGTACACTCATGTACCATAAAACTTACCTGTTCGCTAACTCTAACCCTAGCCCTAAACTTAACCCTAACGCCAACCCTACACATTACCCTAACCAGTACCCTAATCCTAACCCATACACTAACTCTACACGTGCCCTAACAGGTACCATGACAGTAACAGTTTTCCGTACACTCACCTGTACCCTAAACCATACCGTTTGCTATCCTTAACCCTAGACCTAAACGTAAACCTAAACCCATCCCTAAACGTTACCCTAACGCGTACCCAATCCTAACCAGTACACAAACACTAATCTGTGACTTAACACTTACCCTGACCCTAACACTTTTCCATACCCACACCTGAACCCTAAACCTTACCATTCACTAACCCTAACCATAGGTTTATACCTAACCCTAAAGCCAACCCCAACCCTACACCTAAGCCTAAAATGTAACCTAATCATAATCCTTAAACTAAAACTAACCTGTGCCCTAACACGATCCCTGACCCTAACTCATTTCCATACACTCCCCTGTACTCTAATGTTACCTATTCGCTAACCCTAACACTAGCCCTAAACCTAAACCTAACCTCAACCGTACACCTTACCCTAACCAATACCCTAATCATAACCCATACATTAACACTAACTCGTGCCCTAACACCTACCCTAACCCTACCCCTAACACTAACCCTAACACTAACCCTAAACTTTACCATTTGTTAACCATAACCCAAGCCCCAAACCTAAACCTAACTACAACCCTACTCCTTACCCTAACACGTACACTAGTCTTAACCCATACACTAACACTAACTCAATACCGCACACATACTTTGACAATAAGACATTTCCGTATGCTCAGCTGTAACCTAAACCTTACCCGTTCACTAAACTTAACCCTACCCCTAACACTAACCATAACGCCAACCCTACCAATTACCCTAACCCGTACCCTAATCCTAACCTGTAAACCCACACTAACCCCTGCCCTAACACGTACCCTGACCCTAACACTTTTCCGAATCCTCAGCTGTACCCTACACCTTATCATTCGCTAACCCTAACCCTAGCCCTAAACCTAGACCAAACCCCAACAGTACACCTTACCCTAACCTGTATGCTAATCCTAAGCCATACACTAACACTGACACGTGTCCTAACACATACACTAACTGTAACACTTTTCTGTACCATCACATGTACCCTAAACCTGACATTTCACTAACCCTAGCCCTAGCCATAAAGCTAACCCTACCCCCAACCAGAAACCTTACCCAAACCGTACCCTAGTCCTAACCAGTATACTAATACTAAGCCATGTCCTGACACGTAACCTGACCCTAACACTTTTCCGTACCCTCACCTGTACCCTAAACCTTACCCATTCGCTAACCCTAACACTAGCTCTAGCCCTAGCTCTAAATCTAACCCCAACCCTACACCTTACCCTAACCCGAACCCTAATCCCAACCCATACACTAACATTAACCCATGCCCTAACACGTACCCTGACCCTAACACTTTTCCGTATCCTCTCCTGTACCCTAAATCTTACTGTTCCCTAACCCTAACCCTAGCCCTAAACATAACTCTCACACCAACCTCACAGCATACCCTAACCGGTACACTAAACTTAACCCGTACAAAAAAACTAACCCATGCCCTCACATGTTCTTTGACAGTAACACATTTCCGTACGCTCCTGTGTACCGTAAACCTTACCCGTTCGCTAACTCTAACCCTAGACCTAACCCTAAATATAACACCAACCCTACCCATTTCCCTAACCTGTACCCTAATCCTAACCCGTACACTAACACTAATCCATGCCCTAACACGTACCCTGACCCTAACACTTTTCTATACCCACTCCTGTACCCTAAATCTTACCATTCGCTAACCCTAACCCTATGTCTAAACCTAACCCTAACCCCAACCCTACACCTAACCCTAACACGTACCCTAATCCGAATCCGTACACTAAGAGTAACCTGTGCTCTAACATGAACCCTGACCCTAACTCGTTTCCATAAGCTCACCTGTACCCTAAATGTTACCTATTTGCTAACCCTAACCCCAACCCTACACCTAAACATAACCCCAACCCTACACCTTTCCCTAACCCATACCCTAATCCTAACCCTTACACTAACACTAACCCGTGCCCTAATACGTACCCTGACCCTAACACTTTTCCGTATCCTCTCCTGTACCCTAAATCTTACCGTTCGCTAAAACTAGCCCTTTCCCTAAACATAACGCTAACACCAACCTTACACCATACCCTAACCCATACACTAATCTTACCCCGTACACCAAAATTAAGCAATGCCCTCACCTGTACTTTGACACTAACACGTTTCCGTACACTCCTGTGTACCGTAAACCTTACCTGTTCGCTAACACTAACCCTAGGTCTAAGCCTAACACTATCCACAACCCTACACAGAATCCTAACCCGTAACCTAATCCTAATCCGTACAATAACACTAACGTGTGCCCTAACACCAAGCCTGACGCTAACTCGTTTCCATATGCTTACCTGTACCCTGAATATTACCTATTCGCTAACCCTAACCCTAACCCTAAACCAAACCCTAACCCCAATCCTACACCTTACCCTAATCCGTTCTGTAATCCTAACCCGTACCCTAATACTAATCCGTGCCCTGGCACATACATGGACCATAACACTTTTCTGTAACCTCACCTGTACCCTAAACCTTACATTTAGCCAACCCTAACGCTAGCCCTAAAGCAAAATCTTACTCCAACCCTACCCCTTACCCTAACACGTACACTAATCTTAACCCATACACTAACACTGACCCATTGCCGCAAATGTATTTTGACCCTAAAACATTTCCGTACCCTCCCCTGTAACCTAAACCTTACCGGTCGCTAACCATAACCCTAGATCTAAATCTAACCCTAACGCCATCCCTACATCTTACCCTAACGCCATCCCTTCATCTTACCCTAACCCATACCCTAATCCTAAACCGTACACTAACACTAACCAGTGCCCTGAAACGTACCCTGACCGTAACACTTTTCAATACCCTCACCTGCACGCTAAACCTAATCATTAGGTAACCCTAACTGTAGACTTAAACCTAACCCTAACAGCAACCCTACACCTTATTCTAACCGGTACCCTATATTTAACCCCTACACTAACACTAACCCATGCCCTCACACGTACTTTGACACTAAAACGTCTCCATACACTCACATGTACCATAAGCCTTAACCGTTCACTAAACCTATCCCTAAGCCTAACGCCAACCCTAACCATTACCCTAACCCATACCCTAATCCGAACCATACATTAACACTAAAACGTTTCCTAACACATAACCTGACCCAAACACTTTTCCGTACACTCAACTGTACCCTAAAACTTACCCGTTCACTAACCCTAAGCCTAGCCCAAAAGCTAACCCTAACCCCAACCCCACACCTTACCCTAAACTGTACACTAATCCTAACACGTACAGTAACACTAACAGGTGTCCTAACACATACCGTGACTCTAAAAGTTTTCCGTACCCTCACCTGTACCCTAAACCTTACTGGTTCACTAACCGTAACCCTGGCCCTAAACATAACGCTAACACCAACCTTACACCATACCTTAACCCGTACACTAAACTTAACCCGTACACCAAAATTATGCAATGCCATCACACGTACTTTGACACTACCACGTTTCCGTACACTCATGTACCATAAAACTTACCTGTTCGCTAACTCTAACCCTAGCCCTAAACTTAACCCTAACGCCAACCCTACACATTACCCTAACCAGTACCCTAATCCTAACCCATACACTAACATTAACCCATGCCCTAACACGTACCCTGACCCTTACACTTATCCGTATCCTCTCCTGTACCCTAAATCTTACCGTTCGCTAACCCTAACCCTAGCCATAAACATAACTCTCACACCAACCTCACAGCATACCATAACCCGTACACTAAACTTAACCCGTACAAAAAAACTAACCCATGCCCTCAGATGTATTTTGACGGTAACACGTTTCCGTATGCTCCCGTGTACCATAAAACTCACCCGTTTGCTAACTCTAACCCTAGCCCTAACCCTAACCATAACAACAACCCGACCCATTTCGCTAACCTGTACCTTAATCCTTACCCGTACACTAACACTAATCCATGCCCTAACACGTACCCTGACCCTAACACTTTTCTATACCCACTCCTGTACCCTAAATCTTACCATTCGCTAACCCTAACCCTATGTCTAAACCTAACCCTAACCCCAACCCTACACCTAACCCTAACACGTACCCTAATCCGAATCCGTACACTAAGAGTAACCTGTGCCCTAACATGAACCCTGACCCTAACTCGTTTCCATAAGCTCACCTGTACCCTAAATGTTACCTATTTGCTAACCCTAACCCCAACCCTACACCTAAACATAACCCCAACCCTACACCTTTCCCTAACCCATACCCTAATCCTAACCCTTACACTAACACTAACCCGTGCCCTAATACGTACCCTGACCCTAACACTTTTCCGTATCCTCTCCAGTACCCTAAATCTTACCGTTCGCTAAAACTAGCCCTTTCCCTAAACATAACGCTAACACCAACCTTACACCATACCCTAACCCATACACTAATCTTACCCCGTACACCAAAATTAAGCAATGCCCTCACCTGTACTTTGACACTAACACGTTTCCGTACACTCCTGTGTACCGTAAACCTTACCTGTTCGCTAACACTAACCCTAGGTCTAAGCCTAACACTATCCACAACCCTACACAGAATCCTAACCCGTAACCTAATCCTAATCCGTACAATAACACTAACGTGTGCCCTAACACCAAGCCTGACCCTAACTCGTTTCCATATGCTTACCTGTACCCTGAATATTACCTATTCGCTAACCCTAACCCTAACCCTAAACCAAACCCTAACCCCAATCCTACACCTTACCCTAATCCGTACTGTAATCCTAACCCGTACCCTAATACTAATCCGTGCCCTGACACATACATGGACCATAACACTTTTCTGTAACCTCACCTGTACCCTAAACCTTACATTTAGCCAACCCTAACGCTAGCCCTAAAGCAAAATCTTACTCCAACCCTACCCCTTACCCTAACACGTACACTAATCTTAACCCGTACACTAACACTGACCCATTGCCGCAAATGTATTTTGACCCTAAAACATTTCCGTACCCTCCCCTGTAACCTAAACCTTACCGGTCGCTAACCATAACCCTAGATCTAAATCTAACCCTAACGCCATCCCTACATCTTACCCTAACCCATACCCTAATCCTAAACCGTACACTAACACTAACCAGTGCCCTGAAACGTACCCTGACCGTAACACTTTTCAATACCCTCACCTGCACGCTAAACCTAATCATTAGGTAACCCTAACTGTAGACTTAAACCTAACCCTAACAGCAACCCTACACCTTATTCTAACCGGTACCCTATATTTAACCCCTACACTAACACTAACCCATGCCCTCACACGTACTTTGACACTAAAACGTCTCCATACACTCACATGTACCATAAGCCTTAACCGTTCACTAAACCTATCCCTAAGCCTAACGCCAACCCTAACCATTACCCTAACCCATACCCTAATCCGAACCATACATTAACACTAAAACGTTTCCTAACACATAACCTGACCCAAACACTTTTCCGTACACTCAACTGTACCCTAAAACTTACCCGTTCACTAACCCTAAGCCTAGCCCAAAAGCTAACCCTAACCCCAACCCCACACCTTACCCTAAACTGTACACTAATCCTAACACGTACAGTAACACTAACAGGTGTCCTAACACATACCGTGACTCTAAAAGTTTTCCGTACCCTCACCTGTACCCTAAACCTTACTGGTTCACTAACCGTAACCCTGGCCCTAAACATAACGCTAACACCAACCTTACACCATACCTTAACCCGTACACTAAACTTAACCCGTACACCAAAATTATGCAATGCCATCACACGTACTTTGACACTACCACGTTTCCGTACACTCATGTACCATAAAACTTACCTGTTCGCTAACTCTAACCCTAGCCCTAAACTTAACCCTAACGCCAACCCTACACATTACCCTAACCAGTACCCTAATCCTAACCCATACACTAACTCTACACGTGCCCTAACAGGTACCATGACAGTAACAGTTTTCCGTACACTCACCTGTACCCTAAACCATACCGTTTGCTATCCTTAACCCTAGACCTAAACGTAAACCTAACCCCATCCCTAAACGTTACCCTAACGCGTACCCAATCCTAACCAGTACACAAACACTAATCTGTGACTTAACACTTACCCTGACCCTAACACTTTTCCATACCCACACCTGAACCCTAAACCTTACCATTCACTAACCCTAACCATAGGTTTATACCTAACCCTAAAGCCAACCCCAACCCTACACCTAAGCCTAAAATGTAACCTAATCATAATCCTTAAACTAAAACTAACCTGTGCCCTAACACGATCCCTGACCCTAACTCATTTCCATACACTCCCCTGTACTCTAATGTTACCTATTCGCTAACCCTAACACTAGCCCTAAACCTAAACCTAACCTCAACCGTACACCTTACCCTAACCCATACCCTAATCATAACCCATACATTAACACTAACTCGTGCCCTAACACCTACCCTACCCCTACCCCTAACACTAACCCTAACACTAACCCTAAACTTTACCATTTGTTAACCATAACCCAAGCCCCAAACCTAAACCTAACTACAACCCTACTCCTTACCCTAACACGTACACTAGTCTTAACCCGTACACTAACACTAACTCAATACCGCACACATACTTTGACAATAAGACATTTCCGTATGCTCAGCTGTAACCTAAACCTTACCCGTTCACTAAACTTAACCGTACCCCTAACACTAACCATAACGCCAACCCTACCAATTACCCTAACCCGTACCCTAATCCTAACCTGTAAACCCACACTAACCCCTGCCCTAACACGTACCCTGACCCTAACACTTTTCCGAATCCTCAGCTGTACCCTACACCTTATCATTCGCTAACCCTAACCCTAGCCCTAAACCTAGACCAAACCCCAACAGTACACCTTACCCTAACCTGTATGCTAATCCTAAGCCATACACTAACACTGACACGTGTCCTAACACATACACTAACTGTAACACTTTTCTGTACCATCACATGTACCCTAAACCTGACATTTCGCTAACCCTAGCCCTAGCCATAAAGCTAACCCTACCCCCAACCAGAAACCTTACCCAAACCGTACCCTAGTCCTAACCAGTATACTAATACTAAGCCATGTCCTGACACGTAACCTGACCCTAACACTTTTCCGTACCCTCACCTGTACCCTAAACCTTACCCATTCGCTATCCCTAACACTAGCTCTAGCCCTAGCTCTAAATCTAACCCCAACCCTACACCTTACCCTAACCCGAACCCTAATCCCAACCCATACACTAACATTAACCCATGCCCTAACACGTACCCTGACCCTAACACTTTTCCGTATCCTCTCCTGTACCCTAAATCTTACTGTTCGCTAACCCTAACCCTAGCCCTAAACATAACTCTCACACCAACCTCACAGCATACCCTAACCGGTACACTAAACTTAACCCGTACAAAAAAACTAACCCATGCCCTCACATGTTCTTTGACAGTAACACATTTCCGTACGCTCCTGTGTACCGTAAACCTTACCCGTTCGCTAACTCTAACCCTAGACCTAACCCTAAATATAACACCAACCCTACCCATTTCCCTAACCTGTACCCTAATCCTAACCCGTACACTAACACTAATCCATGCCCTAACACGTACCCTGACCCTAACACTTTTCTATACCCACTCCTGTACCCTAAATCTTACCATTCGCTAACCCTAACCCTATGTCTAAACCTAACCCTAACCCCAACCCTACACCTAACCCTAACACGTACCCTAATCCGAATCCGTACACTAAGAGTAACCTGTGCTCTAACATGAACCCTGACCCTAACTCGTTTCCATAAGCTCACCTGTACCCTAAATGTTACCTATTTGCTAACCCTAACCCCAACCCTACACCTAAACATAACCCCAACCCTACACCTTTCCCTAACCCATACCCTAATCCTAACCCTTACACTAACACTAACCCGTGCCCTAATACGTACCCTGACCCTAACACTTTTCCGTATCCTCTCCAGTACCCTAAATCTTACCGTTCGCTAAAACTAGCCCTTTCCCTAAACATAACGCTAACACCAACCTTACACCATACCCTAACCCATACACTAATCTTACCCCGTACACCAAAATTAAGCAATGCCCTCACCTGTACTTTGACACTAACACGTTTCCGTACACTCCTGTGTACCGTAAACCTTACCTGTTCGCTAACACTAACCCTAGGTCTAAGCCTAACACTATCCACAACCCTACACAGAATCCTAACCCGTAACCTAATCCTAATCCGTACAATAACACTAACGTGTGCCCTAACACCAAGCCTGACGCTAACTCGTTTCCATATGCTTACCTGTACCCTGAATATTACCTATTCGCTAACCCTAACCCTAACCCTAAACCAAACCCTAACCCCAATCCTACACCTTACCCTAATCCGTACTGTAATCCTAACCCGTACCCTAATACTAATCCGTGCCCTGGCACATACATGGACCATAACACTTTTCTGTAACCTCACCTGTACCCTAAACCTTACATTTAGCCAACCCTAACGCTAGCCCTAAAGCAAAATCTTACTCCAACCCTACCCCTTACCCTAACACGTACACTAATCTTAACCCATACACTAACACTGACCCATTGCCGCAAATGTATTTTGACCCTAAAACATTTCCGTACCCTCCCCCGTAACCTAAACCTTACCGGTCGCTAACCATAACCCTAGATCTAAATCTAACCCTAACGCCATCCCTACATCTTACCCTAACGCCATCCCTTCATCTTACCCTAACCCATACCCTAATCCTAAACCGTACACTAACACTAACCAGTGCCCTGAAACGTACCCTGACCGTAACACTTTTCAATACCCTCACCTGCACGCTAAACCTAATCATTAGGTAACCCTAACTGTAGACTTAAACCTAACCCTAACAGCAACCCTACACCTTATTCTAACCGGTACCCTATATTTAACCCCTACACTAACACTAACCCATGCCCTCACACGTACTTTGACACTAAAACGTCTCCATACACTCACATGTACCATAAGCCTTAACCGTTCACTAAACCTATCCCTAAGCCTAACGCCAACCCTAACCATTACCCTAACCCATACCCTAATCCGAACCATACATTAACACTAAAACGTTTCCTAACACATAACCTGACCCAAACACTTTTCCGTACACTCAACTGTACCCTAAAACTTACCCGTTCACTAACCCTAAGCCTAGCCCAAAAGCTAACCCTAACCCCAACCCCACACCTTACCCTAAACTGTACACTAATCCTAACACGTACAGTAACACTAACAGGTGTCCTAACACATACCGTGACTCTAAAAGTTTTCCGTACCCTCACCTGTACCCTAAACCTTACTGGTTCACTAACCGTAACCCTGGCCCTAAACATAACGCTAACACCAACCTTACACCATACCTTAACCCGTACACTAAACTTAACCCGTACACCAAAATTATGCAATGCCATCACACGTACTTTGACACTACCACGTTTCCGTACACTCATGTACCATAAAACTTACCTGTTCGCTAACTCTAACCCTAGCCCTAAACTTAACCCTAACGCCAACCCTACACATTACCCTAACCAGTACCCTAATCCTAACCCATACACTAACTCTACACGTGCCCTAACAGGTACCATGACAGTAACAGTTTTCCGTACACTCACCTGTACCCTAAACCATACCGTTTGCTATCCTTAACCCTAGACCTAAACGTAAACCTAACCCCATCCCTAAACGTTACCCTAACGCGTACCCAATCCTAACCAGTACACAAACACTAATCTGTGACTTAACACTTACCCTGACCCTAACACTTTTCCATACCCACACCTGAACCCTAAACCTTACCATTCACTAACCCTAACCATAGGTTTATACCTAACCCTAAAGCCAACCCCAACCCTACACCTAAGCCTAAAATGTAACCTAATCCTAATCCTTAAACTAAAACTAACCTGTGCCCTAACACGATCCCTGACCCTAACTCATTTCCATACACTCCCCTGTACTCTAATGTTACCTATTCGCTAACCCTAACACTAGCCCTAAACCTAAACCTAACCTCAACCGTACACCTTACCCTAACCCATACCCTAATCATAACCCATACATTAACACTAACTCGTGCCCTAACACCTACCCTAACCCTACCCCTAACACTAACCCTAACACTAACCCTAAACTTTACCATTTGTTAACCAGAACCCAAGCCCCAAACCTAAACCTAACTACAACCCTACTCCTTACCCTAACACGTACACTAGTCTTAACCCGTACACTAACACTAACTCAATACCGCACACATACTTTGACAATAAGACATTTCCGTATGCTCAGCTGTAACCTAAACCTTACCCGTTCACTAAACTTAACCCTACCCCTAACACTAACCATAACGCCAACCCTACCAATTACCCTAACCCGTACCCTAATCCTAACCTGTAAACCCACACTAACCCCTGCCCTAACACGTACCCTGACCCTAACACTTTTCCGAATCCTCAGCTGTACCCTACACCTTATCATTCGCTAACCCTAACCCTAGCCCTAAACCTAGACCAAACCCCAACAGTACACCTTACCCTAACCTGTATGCTAATCCTAAGCCATACACTAACACTGACACGTGTCCTAACACATACACTAACTGTAACACTTTTCTGTACCATCACATGTACCCTAAACCTGACATTTCGCTAACCCTAGCCCTAGCCATAAAGCTAACCCTAACCCCAACCAGAAACCTTACCCAAACCGTACCCTAGTCCTAACCAGTATACTAATACTAAGCCATGTCCTGACACGTAACCTGACCCTAACACTTTTCCGTACCCTCACCTGTACCCTAAACCTTACCCATTCGCTAACCCTAACACTAGCTCTAGCCCTAGCTCTAAATCTAACCCCAACCCTACACCTTACCCTAACCCGAACCCTAATCCCAACCCATACACTAACATTAACCCATGCCCTAACACGTACTCTGACCCTAACACTTTTCCGTATCCTCTCCTGTACCCTAAATCTTACTGTTCGCTAACCCTAACCCTAGCCCTAAACATAACTCTCACACCAACCTCACAGCATACCATAACCGGTACACTAAACTTAACCCGTACAAAAAAACTAACCCATGCCCTCACATGTTCTTTGACAGTAACACATTTCCGTACGCTCCTGTGTACCGTAAACCTTACCCGTTCGCTAACTCTAACCCTAGACCTAACCCTAAATATAACACCAACCCTACCCATTTCCCTAACCTGTACCCTAATCCTAACCCGTACACTAACACTAATCCATGCCCTAACACGTACCCTGACCCTAACACTTTTCTATACCCACTCCTGTACCCTAAATCTTACCATTCGCTAACCCTAACCCTATGTCTAAACCTAACCCTAACCCCAACCCTACACCTAACCCTAACACGTACCCTAATCCGAATCCGTACACTAAGAGTAACCTGTGCTCTAACATGAACCCTGACCCTAACTCGTTTTCATAAGCTCACCTGTACCCTAAATGTTACCTATTTGCTAACCCTAACCCCAACCCTACACCTAAACATAACCCCAACCCTACACCTTTCCCTAACCCATACCCTAATCCTAACCCTTACACTAACACTAACCCGTGCCCTAATACGTACCCTGACCCTAACACTTTTCCGTATCCTCTCCAGTACCCTAAATCTTACCGTTCGCTAAAACTAGCCCTTTCCCTAAACATAACGCTAACACCAACCTTACACCATACCCTAACCCATACACTAATCTTACCCCGTACACCAAAATTAAGCAATGCCCTCACCTGTACTTTGACACTAACACGTTTCCGTACACTCCTGTGTACCGTAAACCTTACCTGTTCGCTAACACTAACCCTAGGTCTAAGCCTAACACTATCCACAACCCTACACAGAATCCTAACCCGTAACCTAATCCTAATCCGTACAATAACACTAACGTGTGCCCTAACACCAAGCCTGACGCTAACTCGTTTCCATATGCTTACCTGTACCCTGAATATTACCTATTCGCTAACCCTAACCCTAACCCTAAACCAAACCCTAACCCCAATCCTACACCTTACCCTAATCCGTACTGTAATCCTAACCCGTACCCTAATACTAATCCGTGCCCTGGCACATACATGGACCATAACACTTTTCTGTAACCTCACCTGTACCCTAAACCTTACATTTAGCCAACCCTAACGCTAGCCCTAAAGCAAAATCTTACTCCAACCCTACCCCTTACCCTAACACGTACACTAATCTTAACCCATACACTAACACTGACCCATTTCCGCAAATGTATTTTGACCCTAAAACATTTCCGTACCCTCCCCTGTAACCTAAACCTTACCGGTCGCTAACCATAACCCTAGATCTAAATCTAACCCTAACGCCATCCCTACATCTTACCCTAACGCCATCCCTTCATCTTACCCTAACCCATACCCTAATCCTAAACCGTACACTAACACTAACCAGTGCCCTGAAACGTACCCTGACCGTAACACTTTTCAATACCCTCACCTGCACGCTAAACCTAATCATTAGGTAACCCTAACTGTAGACTTAAACCTAACCCTAACAGCAACCCTACACCTTATTCTAACCGGTACCCTATATTTAACCCCTACACTAACACTAACCCATGCCCTCACACGTACTTTGACACTAAAACGTCTCCATACACTCACATGTACCATAAGCCTTAACCGTTCACTAAACCTATCCCTAAGCCTAACGCCAACCCTAACAATTACCCTAACCCATACCCTAATCCGAACCATACATTAACACTAAAACGTTTCCTAACACATAACCTGACCCAAACACTTTTCCGTACACTCAACTGTACCCTAAAACTTACCCGTTCACTAACCCTAAGCCTAGCCCAAAAGCTAACCCTAACCCCAACCCCACACCTTACCCTAAACTGTACACTAATCCTAACACGTACAGTAACACTAACAGGTGTCCTAACACATACCGTGACTCTAAAAGTTTTCCGTACCCTCACCTGTACCCTAAACCTTACTGGTTCACTAACCGTAACCCTGGCCCTAAACATAACGCTAACACCAACCTTACACCATACCTTAACCCGTACACTAAACTTAACCCGTACACCAAAATTATGCAATGCCATCACACGTACTTTGACACTACCACGTTTCCGTACACTCATGTACCATAAAACTTACCTGTTCGCTAACTCTAACCCTAGCCCTAAACTTAACCCTAACGCCAACCCTACACATTACCCTAACCAGTACCCTAATCCTAACCCATACACTAACTCTACACGTGCCCTAACAGGTACCATGACAGTAACAGTTTTCCGTACACTCACCTGTACCCTAAACCATACCGTTTGCTATCCTTAACCCTAGACCTAAACGTAAACCTAACCCCATCCCTAAACGTTACCCTAACGCGTACCCAATCCTAACCAGTACACAAACACTAATCTGTGACTTAACACTTACCCTGACCCTAACACTTTTCCATACCCACACCTGAACCCTAAACCTTACCATTCACTAACCCTAACCATAGGTTTATACCTAACCCTAAAGCCAACCCCAACCCTACACCTAAGCCTAAAATGTAACCTAATCCTAATCCTTAAACTAAAACTAACCTGTGCCCTAACACGATCCCTGACCCTAACTCATTTCCATACACTCCCCTGTACTCTAATGTTACCTATTCGCTAACCCTAACACTAGCCCTAAACCTAAACCTAACCTCAACCGTACACCTTACCCTAACCCATACCCTAATCATAACCCATACATTAACACTAACTCGTGCCCTAACACCTACCCTAACCCTACCCCTAACACTAACCCTAACACTAACCCTAAACTTTACCATTTGTTAACCATAACCCAAGCCCCAAACCTAAACCTAACTACAACCCTACTCCTTACCCTAACACGTACACTAGTCTTAACCCGTACACTAACACTAACTCAATACCGCACACATACTTTGACAATAAGACATTTCCGTATGCTCAGCTGTAACCTAAACCTTACCCGTTCACTAAACTTAACCCTACCCCTAACACTAACCATAACGCCAACCCTACCAATTACCCTAACCCGTACCCTAATCCTAACCTGTAAACCCACACTAACCCCTGCCCTAACACGTACCCTGACCCTAACACTTTTCCGAATCCTCAGCTGTACCCTACACCTTATCATTCGCTAACCCTAACCCTAGCCCTAAACCTAGACCAAACCCCAACAGTACACCTTACCCTAACCTGTATGCTAATCCTAAGCCATACACTAACACTGACACGTGTCCTAACACATACACTAACTGTAACACTTTTCTGTACCATCACATGTACCCTAAACCTGACATTTCGCTAACCCTAGCCCTAGCCATAAAGCTAACCCTAACCCCAACCAGAAACCTTACCCAAACCGTACCCTAGTCCTAACCAGTATACTAATACTAAGCCATGTCCTGACACGTAACCTGACCCTAACACTTTTCCGTACCCTCACCTGTACCCTAAACCTTACCCATTCGCTAACCCTAACACTAGCTCTAGCCCTAGCTCTAAATCTAACCCCAACCCTACACCTTACCCTAACCCGAACCCTAATCCCAACCCATACACTAACATTAACCCATGCCCTAACACGTACCCTGACCCTAACACTTTTCCGTATCCTCTCCTGTACCCTAAATCTTACTGTTCGCTAACCCTAACCCTAGCCCTAAACATAACTCTCACACCAACCTCACAGCATACCCTAACCGGTACACTAAACTTAACCCGTACAAAAAAACTAACCCATGCCCTCACATGTTCTTTGACAGTAACACATTTCCGTATGCTCCTGTGTACCGTAAACCTTACCCGTTCGCTAACTCTAACCCTAGACCTAACCCTAAATATAACACCAACCCTACCCATTTCCCTAACCTGTACCCTAATCCTAACCCGTACACTAACACTAATCCATGCCCTAACACGTACCCTGACCCTAACACTTTTCCATACCCACTCCTGTACCCTAAATCTTACCATTCGCTAACCCTAACCCTATGTCTAAACCTAACCCTAACCCCAACCCTACACCTAACCCTAACACGTACCCTAATCCGAATCCGTACACTAAGAGTAACCTGTGCCCTAACATGAACCCTGACCCTAACTCGTTTCCATAAGCTCACCTGTACCCTAAATGTTACCTATTTGCTAACCCTAACCCCAACCCTACACCTAAACATAACCCCAACCCTACACCTTTCCCTAACCCATACCCTAATCCTAACCCTTACACTAACACTAACCCGTGCCCTAACACGTACCCTGACCCTAACACTTTTCCGTATCCTCTCCAGTACCCTAAAACTTAACGTTCGCTAAACCTAGCCCTTTCCCTAAACATAACGCTAACACCAACCTTACACCATACCCTAACCCATACACTAATCTTACCCCGTACACCAAAATTAAGCAATGCCCTCTCCTGTACTTTGACACTAACACGTTTCCGTACACTCCTGTGTACCGTAAACCTTACCTGTTCGCTAACACTAACCCTAGGTCTAAGCCTAACACTATCCACAACCCTACACAAAATCCTAACTTGTACCCTAATCCTAATCCGGACAAAACACTAACGTGTGCCCTAACACCAAGCCTGACCCTAACTCGTTTCCATATGCTTACCTGTACCCTGAATATTACCTATTCGCTAACCCTAACCCTAATCCTAAACCTAACCCTAACCCCAATCCTACACCTTACCCAAATCCGTACTGTAATCCTAACCCGTACCCTAATACTAATCCGTGCCCTGACACATACATGGACCATAACACTTTTCTGTAACCTCACCTGTACCCTAAACCTTACATTTCGCCAACACTAACCCTAGCCCTAAAGCTAAATCTAACTCCAACCCTACACCTTACCCTAACACGTACACTAATCTTAACCCGTACACTAACACTGACCCATTGCCGCAAATGTATTTTGACCCTAAAACATTTCCGTACCCTCCCCTGTAACCTAAACCTTACCCGGTCGCTAACCCTAACCCTAGCTCTAAATCTAACCCTAACGCCAACCCTACATCTTACCCTAACCCATACCCTAATCCTAAACTGTACACTAACAGTAACCAGTGACCTGAAAAGTACCCTGACCGTAACACTTTTCCATACCCTCACCTGCATGCTAAACCTAATCATTAGGTAACCCTAACTGTAGACTTAAACCTAACCCTAACACCAACCCTACACCCTATTCTAACCCTTACCCTATATTTAACCCCTACACTAACACTAACCCATGCCCTCACACGTACTTTGACACTAAAATGTCTCCATACACTCACATGTACCATAAGCTTTAACCATTCACTAAACCTATCCCTAACCCTAACGCCAACCCTAACCATTACCCTAACCCATACCCTAATCCTAACCATACATTAACACTAACACGTTTCCTAACACATAACCTGACCCAAACACTTTTCTGTACACTCAACTGTACCCTAAAACTTACCCGTTCACTAACCCTAAGCCTAGCCCTAAACCTAACACTAACCCCAACACCACACCTTACCCTAAACTGTACGCTAATCCTGACACGTACACTAACACTAAGAGGTGTCCTAACACATACCCTGACTCTAAATGTTTTCCGTACCCTCACCTGTACCCTAAACCTTACTGCTTCACTAACCGTAAACCTAGTCCTAAACATAACGCTAACACCAACCCTACACCATACCCTAACCCGTACACTAATCTTGACCCGTACACCAAAATTATGGAATGCCATCACCTGTACTTTGACAATAACACGTTTCTGTACACTCATGTACCATAAAAGTTACCTCTTCGCTAACTCTAACCCTAGCCCTAAACTTAACCCTAACGCCAACCCTACACATTACCCTAACCCGTACCCTAATCCTAACCCATACACTAACACTACACGTGCCCTAACAGGTACCCTGACCGTAACCGTTTTCCGTACACTCACCTGTACCCTAAACTATACCGTTTGCTATCCTTAACCTTAGACCTAAACGTAAACCTAACCCCATCCCTAAACCTTACCCTAACTCGTACCCAAATCTAACCAGTACACTAACACTAATCCGTGCCTTAACACTTATCCTGACACTAACACTTTTCCATACCCACACCTGAAGCCTAAACCTTACCATTCACTAACCCTAACCCTAGGTCTAAACCTAACCCTAAACCCAACCCCAACCCTACACCTAACCCTAACATGTGCCCTAATCCTAATCCTTAAACTAACACTAACCTGTGCCCTAACACGAACCCTGACACTAACACGTTTCCATACGTTCACCTGTACTCTAATGTTACCCATTCGCTAACGCTTAAATTAGCCCTAAACCTAAACCTAACCCCAACCCTACACCTTACCCTAACCCATACCCTAATCATAACCCATACACTAACACTAACTCGTGCCCTAACACCTACCCTAAACCTACACCTACACCTACACCTAACACTAACGCTAACACTAACCCTAAACTTTACCATTTGTTAACCATAACCCTAGCCCCAAACCTAAACCTAACTACAACCCTACTCCTTACCCTAACACGTACACTAATCTTAACACGTACACTAACACTAACTCAATACCACACACGTACTTTGACAATAAGACATTTCCGTATGCTCAGCTGTAACCTAAACCTTACCCGTTCACTAAACTTAACCCTATCCCTAACACTAACCATAACGCCAACCCTACCAATTACCCTAACCCGTACCCTAATCCTAACCTGTAAACCCACACTAACCCCTGCCCTAACACGTTCCCTGACCCTAACATTTTTCCGTAACCTCACCTGTACCCTACACCTTACCGTTAGCAAACCCTAACCCTAGCCTTAAAACCTAGACCAAACCCCAACCGTACACCTTACCCTAACCCGTATGCTAATCCTAAGCCATACACTAACACTGAAATATGTCCTAACACATACACTAACCGTAACACTTTTCTGTACCATCACCTGTACCGTAAAACTAACATTTCGGTAACCCTAACCCTAGCCATAAAGCTAACCCTAACCCCAACCCTAAAACTTACCCAAACCGTACCCTAATCCTAACCAGTATACTAATACTAAGCCATGTCCTGACACGTACCCTGAGCCTAACACTTTTCCGTACCCTCACCTGTCCCCTAAACCTTACCCATTCGCTAACCCTAACCCTAGCTCTAGCCCTAGCCCTAAATCTAACCCCAACCCTACACCTTACCCTAACCCGAACCCTAATCCCAACCCATACACTAACATTAACCAATGCCCTAACACGTACCCTGACCCTTACACTTATCCGTATCCTCTCCTGTACCCTAAATCTTACCGTTCGCTAACCCTAACCCTAGCCCTAAACATAACTCTCACACCAACCTCACAGCATACCATAACCCGTACACTAAACTTAACCCGTACAAAAAAACTAACCCATGCCATCAGATGTATTTTGACGGTAACACGTTTCCGTATGCTCCCGTGTACCGTAAAACTCACCCGTTTGCTAACTCTAACCCTAGCCCTAACCCTAACCATAACAACAACCCTACCCATTTCCCTAACCTGTACCCTAATCCTTACCCGTACACTAACACTAATCCATGCCCTAATACGTACCCTGACCCTAACACTTTTCTATACCCACTCCTGTACCCTAAATCTTACCATTCGCTAACCCTAACCCTATGTCTAAACCTAACCCTAACCCCAACCCTACACCTAACCCTAACACGTACCCTAATCCGAATCCGTACACTAAGAGTAACCTGTGCCCTAACATGAACCCTGACCCTAACTCGTTTCCATAAGCTCACCTGTACCCTAAATGTTACCTATTTGCTAACCCTAACCCCAACCCTACACCTAAACATAACCCCAACCCTACACCTTTCCCTAACCCATACCCTAATCCTAACCCTTACACTAACACTAACCCGTGCCCTAACACGTACCCTGACCCTAACACTTTTCCGTATCCTCTCCAGTACCCTAAAACTTACCGTTCGCTAAACCTAGCCCTTTCCCTAAACATAACGCTAACACCAACCTTACACCATACCCTAACCCATACACTAATCTTACCCCGTACACCAAAATTAAGCAATGCCCTCACATGTACTTGGACACTAACAGGTTTCCGTACCCTCCTGTGTACCATAAACCTTACCTGTTCGCTAACACTAACCCTAGCACTATCCACAACCCTACACAGAATCCTAACCCGTAACCTAATCCTAATCCGTACAATAACACTAACGTGTGCCCTAACACCAAGCCTGACCCTAACTCGTTTCCATATGCTTACCTGTACCCTGAATATTACCTATTCGCTAACCCTAACCCTAACCCTAAACCAAACCCTAACCCCAATCCTACACCTTACCCTAATCCGTACTGTAATCCTAACCTGTACCCTAATACTAATCCGTGCCCTGACACATACATGGACCATAACACTTTTCTGTAACCTCACCTGTACCCTAAACCTTACATTTAGCCAACCCTAACGCTAGCCCTAAAGCAAAATCTTACTCCAACCCTACCCCTTACCCTAACACGTACACTAATATTAACCCGTACACTAACACTGACCCATTGCCGCAAATGTATTTTGACCCTAAAACATTTCCGTACCCTCCCCTGTAACCTAAACCTTACCCGGTCGCTAACCATAACCCTAGATCTAAATCTAACCCTAATGCCAACCCTACATCTTACCCTAACCCATACCCTAATCCTAAACCGTACACTAACACTAACCAGTGCCCTGAAACGTAACCTGACCGTAACACTTTTCAATACCCTCACCTGCACGCTAAACCTAATCATTAGGTAACCCTAACTGTAGACTTAAACCTAAACCTAACAGCAACCCTACACCTTATTCTAACCGGTACCCTATATTTAACCCCTACACTAACACTAACCCATGCCCTCACACGTACTTTGACACTAAAACGTCTCCATACACTCACATGTACCATAAGCCTTAACCGTTCACTAAACCTATCCCTAACCCTAACGCAAACCCTAACCATTACCCTAACCCATACCCTAATCCGAACCATACATTAACACTAAAATGTTTCCTAACACATAACCTGACCCAAACACTTTTCCGTACACTCAACTGTACCCTAAAGCTTACCCGTTCACTAACCCTAAGCCTAGCCCAAAAGCTAACCCTAACCCCAACCCCACACCTTACCCTAAACTGTACACTAATCCTAACACGTACAGTAACACTAACAGGTGTCCTAACACATACCGTGACTCTAAAAGTTTTCCGTACCCTCACCTGTACCTTAAACCTTACAGGTTCACTAACCGTAACCCTAGCCCTAAACATAACGCTAACACCAACCTTACACCATACCTTAACCCGTACACTAAACTTAACCCGTACACCAAAATTATACAATGCCATCACACGTACTTTGACACTACCACGTTTCCGTACACTCATGTACCATAAAACTTACCTGTTCGCTAACTCTAACCCTAGCCCTAAACATAACCCTAACGCCAACCCTACACATTACCCTACCCAGTACCCTAACCCTAACCCATACACTAACTCTACACGTGCCCTAACAGGTACCATGACAGTAACAGTTTTCCGTACACTCACCTGTACCCTAAACCATACCGTTTGCTATCCTTAACCCTAGACCTAAACGTAAACCTAACCCCATCCCTAAACGTTACCCTAACGCGTACCCAATCCTAACCAGTACACTAACACTAATCCGTGACTTAACACTTACCCTGACCCTAACACTTTTCCATACCCACACCTGAACCCTAAACCTTACCATTCACTAACACTAACCATAGGTTTATACCTAACCCTAAAGCCAACCCCAACCCTACACCTAAGCCTAAAATGTAACCTAATCCTAATCCTTAAACTAAAACTAACCTGTGCCCTAACACGATCCCTGACCCTAACTCATTTCCATACACTCCCCTGTACTCTAATGTTACCTATTCGCTAACCCTAACACTAGCCCTAAACCTAAACCTAACCCCAACCGTACACCTTACCCTAACCCATACCCTAATCATAACCCATACATTAACACTAACTCGTGCCCTAACACCTACCCTAACCCTACCCCTAACACTAACCCTAACACTAACCCTAACACTAACCCTAAACTTTACCATTTGTTAACCATAACCCAAGCCCCAAACCTAAACCTAACTACAACCCTACTCCTTACCCTAACACGTACACTAGTCTTAACCCGTACACTAACACTAACTCAATACCGCACACATACTTTGACAATAAGACATTTCCGTATGCTCAGCTGTAACCTAAACCTTACCCGTTCACTAAACTTAACCCTAACCCTAACACTAACCATAACGCCAACCCTACTAATTACCCTAACCCGTACCCTAATCCTAACCTGTAAACCCACACTAACCCCTGCCCTAACACGTACCCTGACCCTAACACTTTTCCGAATCCTCAGCTGTACCCTACACCTTATCATTCGCTAACCCTAACCCTAGCCCTAAACCTAGACCAAACCCCAACAGTACACCTTACCCTAACCTGTATGCTAATCCTAAGCCATACACTAACACTGACACGTGTCCTAACACATACACTAACTGTAACACTTTTCTTTACCTTCACATGTACCCTAAACCTGACATTTCGCTAACCCTAGCCCTAGCCATAAAGCTAACCCTAACCCCAACCAGAAACCTTACCCAAACCGTACCCTAGTCCTAACCAGTATACTAATACTAAGCCATGTCCTGACACGTAACCTGACCCTAACACTTTTCCGTACCCTCAACTGTACCCTAAACCTTACCCATTCGCTAACCCTAACACTAGCTCTAGCCCTAGCTCTAAATCTAACCCCAACCCTACACCTTACCCTAACCCGAACCCTAATCCCAACCCATACACTAACACTAACCCGTGCCCTAATACGTACCCTGACCCTAACACTTTTCCGTATCCTCTCCTGTACCCTAAATCTTACCGTTCGCTAAAACTAGCCCTTTCCCTAAACATAACGCTAACACCAACCTTACACCATACCCTAACCCATACACTAATCTTACCCCGTACACCAAAATTAAGCAATGCCCTCACCTGTACTTTGACACTAACACGTTTCCGTACACTCCTGTGTACCGTAAACCTTACCTGTTCGCTAACACTAACCCTAGGTCTAAGCCTAACACTATCCACAACCCTACACAAAATCCTAACTTGTACCCTAATCCTAATCCGTACAATAACACTAACGTGTGCCCTAACACCAAGCCTGACCCTAACTCGTTTCCATATGCTTACCTGTACCCTGAATATTACCTATTCGCTAACCCTAACCCTAACCCTAAACCAAACCCTAACCCCAATCCTACACTTTACCCTAATCCGTACTGTAATCCTAACCCGTACCCTAATACTAATCCGTGCCCTGACACATACATGGACCATAGCACTTTTCTGTAACCTCACCTGTACCCTAAACCTTACATTTCGCCAACACTAACCCTAGCCCTAAAGCTAAATCTAACTCCAACCCTACACCTTACCCTAACACGTACACTAATCTTAACCCGTACACTAACACTGACCCATTGCCGCAAATGTATTTTGACCCTAAAACATTTCCGTACCCTCCCCTGTAACCTAAACCTTACCCGGTCGCTAACCCTAACCCTAGCTCTAAATCTAACCCTAACGCCAACCCTACATCTTACCCTAACCCATACCCTAATCCTAAACTGTACACTAACAGTAACCAGTGACCTGAAAAGTACCCTGACCGTAACACTTTTCCATACCCTCACCTGCACGCTAAACCTAATCATTAGGTAACCCTAACTGTAGACTTAAACCTAACCCTAACACCAACCCTACACCCTATTCTAACCCTTACCCTATATTTAACCCCTACACTAACACTAACCCATGCCCTCACACGTACTTTGACACTAAAATGTCTCCATACACTCACATGTACCATAAGCTTTAACCGTTCACTAAACCTATCCCTAACCCTAACGCCAACCCTAACCATTACCCTAACCCATACCCTAATCCTAACCATACATTAACACTAACACGTTTCCTAACACATAACCTGACCCAAACACTTTTCCGTACACTCAACTGTACCCTAAAACTTACCCGTTCACTAACCCTAAGCCTAGCCCTAAACCTAACACTAACCCCAACACCACACCTTACCCTAAACTGTACGCTAATCCTGACACGTACACTAACACTAAGAGGTCTCCTAACACATACCCTGACTCTAAATGTTTTCCGTACCCTCACCTGTACCCTAAACCTTACTGCTTCACTAACCGTAAACCTAGCCCTAAACATAACGCTTACACCAACCCTACACCATACCCTAACCCGTACACTAATCTTGACCCGTACACCAAAATTATGGAATGCCATCACCTGTACTTTGACAATAACACGTTTCTGTACACTCATGTACCATAAATGTTACCTCTTCGCTAACTCTAACCCTAGCCCTAAACTTAACCCTAACGCCAACCCTACACATTACCCTAACCCGTACCCTAATCCTAACCCATACACTAACACTACACGTGCCCTAACAGGTACCCAGACCGTAACCGTTTTCCGTACACTCACCTGTACCCTAAACTATACCGTTTGCTATCCTTAACCTTAGACCTAAACGTAAACCTAACCCCATCCCTAAACCTTACCCTAACTCGTACCCAAATCTAACCAGTACACTAACACTAATCCGTGCCTTAACACTTACCCTGACACTAACACTTTTCCATACCCACACCTGAAGCCTAAACCTTACCATTCACTAACCCTAACCCTAGGTCTAAACCTAACCCTAAACCCAACCCCAACCCTACACCTAACCCTAACATGTGCCCTAATCCTAATCCTTAAACTAACACTAACCTGTGCCCTAACACGAACCCTGACACTAACACGTTTCCATACGTTCACCTGTACTCTAATGTTACCTATTCGCTAACCCTTAAATTAGCCCTAAACCTAAACCTAAGCCCAACCCTACACCTTACCCTAACCCATACCCTAATCATAACCCATACACTAACACTAACTCGTGCCCTAACACCTACCCTAAACCTACACCTACACCTACACCTAACACTAACGCTAACACTAACCCTAAACTTTACCATTTGTTAACCATAACCCTAGCCCCAAACCTAAACCTAACTACAACCCTACTCTTTACCCTAACACGTACACTAATCTTAACACGTACACTAACACTAACTCAATACCACACACGTACTTTGACAATAAGACATTTCCGTATGCTCAGCTGTAACCTAAACCTTACCCGTTCACTAAACTTAACCCTATCCCTAACACTAACCATAACGCCAACCCTACCAATTACCCTAACCCGTACCCTAATTCTAACCTGTAAACCCACACTAACCCCTGCCCTAACACGTTCCCTGACCCTAACACTTTTCCGTAACCTCACCTGTACCCTACACCTTACTGTTAGCAAACACTAACCCTAGCCTTAAAACCTAGACCAAACCCCAACCGTACACCTTACCCTACCCCGTATGCTAATCCTAAGCCATACACTAACACTGAAATATGTCCTAACACATACACTAACCGTAACACTTTTCTGTACCATCACCTGTACCGTAAAACTAACATTTCGGTAACCCTAACCCTAGCCATAAAGCTAACCGTAACCCCAACCCTAAAACTTACCCAAACCGTACCCTAATCCTAACCAGTATACTAATACTAAGCCATGTCCTGACATGTACCCTGAGCCTAACACTTTTCCGTACCCTCACCTGTCCCCTAAACCTTACCCATTCGCTAACCCTAACCCTAGCTCTAGCCCTAGCCCTAAATCTAACCCCAACCCTACACCTTACCCTAACCCGAACCCTAATCCCAACCCATACACTAACATTAACCAATGCCCTAACACGTACCCTGACCCTTACACTTATCCGTATCCTCTCCTGTACCCTAAATCTTACCGTTCGCTAACCCTAACCCTAGCCCTAAACATAACTCTCACACCAACCTCACAGCATACCATAACCCGTACACTAAACTAAACCCGTACAAAAAAACTAACCCATGCCCTCAGATGTATTTTGACGGTAACACGTTTCCGTATGCTCCCGTGTACCGTAAAACTCACCCGTTTGCTAACTCTAACCCTAGCCCTAACCCTAACCATAACAACAACCCTACCCATTTCCCTAACCTGTACCCTAATCCTTACCCGTACACTAACACTAATCCATGCCCTAATACGTACCCTGACCCTAACACTTTTCTATACCCACTCCTGTACCCTAAATCTTACCATTCGCTAACCCTAACCCTATGTCTAAACCTAACCCTAACCCCAACCCTACACCTAACCCTAACACGTACCCTAATCCGAATCCGTACACTAAGAGTAACCTGTGCCCTAACATGAACCCTGACCCTAACTCGTTTCCATAAGCTCACCTGTACCCTAAATGTTACCTATTTGCTAACCCTAACCCCAACCCTACACCTAAACATAACCCCAACCCTACACCTTTCCCTAACCCATACCCTAATCCGAACCCTTACACTAACACTAACCCGTGCCCTAACACGTACCCTGACCCTAACACTTTTCTGTATCCTCTCCAGTACCCTAAAACTTACCGTTCGCTAAACCTAGCCCTTTCCCTAAACATAACGCTAACACCAACCTTACACCATACCCTAACCCATACACTAATCTTACCCCGTACACCAAAATTAAGCAATGCCCTCACATGTACTTGGACACTAACAGGTTTCCGTACCCTCCTGTGTACCATAAACCTTACCTGTTCGCTAACACTAACCCTAGCACTATCCACAACCCTACACAGAATCCTAACCCGTAACCTAATCCTAATCCGTACAATAACACTAACGTGTGCCCTAACACCAAGCCTGACCCTAACTCGTTTCCATATGCTTACCTGTACCCTGAATATTACCTATTCGCTAACCCTAACCCTAACCCTAAACCAAACCCTAACCCCAATCCTACACCTTACCCTAATCCGTACTGTAATCCTAACCCGTACCCTAATACTAATCCGTGCCCTGACACATACATGGACCATAACACTTTTCTGTAACCTCACCTGTACCCTAAACCTTACATTTAGCCAACCCTAACGCTAGCCCTAAAGCAAAATCTTACTCCAACCCTACCCCTTACCCTAACACGTACACTAATCTTAACCCGTACACTAACACTGACCCATTGCCGCAAATGTATTTTGACCCTAAAACATTTCCGTACCCTCCCCTGTAACCTAAACCTTACCGGTCGCTTACCATAACCCTAGATCTAAATCTAACCCTAACGCCATCCCTACATCTTACCCTAACCCATACCCTAATCCTAAACCGTACACTAACACTAACCAGTGCCCTGAAACGTACCCTGACCGTAACACTTTTCAATACCCTCACCTGCACGCTAAACCTAATCATTAGGTAACCCTAACTGTAGACTTAAACCTAACCCTAACAGCAACCCTACACCTTATTCTAACCGGTACCCTATATTTAACCCCTACACTAACACTAACCCATGCCCTCACACGTACTTTGACACTAAAACGTCTCCATACACTCACATGTACCATAAGCCTTAACCGTTCACTAAACCTATCCCTAAGCCTAACGCCAACCCTAACCATTACCCTAACCCATACCCTAATCCGAACCATACATTAACACTAAAACGTTTCCTAACACATAACCTGACCCAAACACTTTTCCGTACACTCAACTGTACCCTAAAACTTACCCGTTCACTAACCCTAAGCCTAGCCCAAAAGCTAACCCTAACCCCAACCCCACACCTTACCCTAAACTGTACACTAATCCTAACACGTACAGTAACACTAACAGGTGTCCTAACACATACCGTGACTCTAAAAGTTTTCCGTACCCTCACCTGTACCCTAAACCTTACTGGTTCACTAACCGTAACCCTGGCCCTAAACATAACGCTAACACCAACCTTACACCATACCTTAACCCGTACACTAAACTTAACCCGTACACCAAAATTATGCAATGCCATCACACGTACTTTGACACTACCACGTTTCCGTACACTCATGTACCATAAAACTTACCTGTTCGCTAACTCTAACACTAGCCCTAAACTTAACCCTAACGCCAACCCTACACATTACCCTACCCAGTACCCTAATCCTAACCCATACACTAACTCTACACGTGCCCTAACAGGTACCATGACAGTAACAGTTTTCCGTACACTCACCTGTACCCTAAACCATACCGTTTGCTATCCTTAACCCTAGACCTAAACGTAAACCTAACCCCATCCCTAAACGTTACCCTAACGCGTACCCAATCCTAACCAGTACACTAACACTAATCCGTGACTTAACACTTACCCTGACCCTAACACTTTTCCATACCCACACCTGAACTCTAAACCTTACCATTCACTAACCCTAACCATAGGTTTATACCTAACCCTAAAGCCAACCCCAACCCTACACCTAAGCCTAAAATGTAACCTAATCCTAATCCTTAAACTAAAACTAACCTGTGCCCTAACACGATCCCTGACCCTAACTCATTTCCATACACTCCCCTGTACTCTAATGTTACCTATTCGCTAACCCTAACACTAGCCCTAAACCTAAACCTAACCTCAACCGTACACCTTACCCTAACCCATACCCTAATCATAACCCATACATTAACACTAACTCGTGCCCTAACACCTACCCTACCCCTACCCCTAACACTAACCCTAACACTAACCCTAAACTTTACCATTTGTTAACCATAACCCAAGCCCCAAACCTAAACCTAACTACAACCCTACTCCTTACCCTAACACGTACACTAGTCTTAACCCGTACACTAACACTAACTCAATACCGCACACATACTTTGACAATAAGACATTTCCGTATGCTCAGCTGTAACCTAAACCTTACCCGTTCACTAAACTTAACCCTACCCCTAACACTAACCATAACGCCAACCCTACCAATTACCCTAACCCGTACCCTAATCCTAACCTGTAAACCCACACTAACCCCTGCCCTAACACGTACCCTGACCCTAACACTTTTCCGAATCCTCAGCTGTACCCTACACCTTATCATTCGCTAACCCTAACCCTAGCCCTAAACCTAGACCAAACCCCAACAGTACACCTTACCCTAACCTGTATGCTAATCCTAAGCCATACACTAACACTGACACGTGTCCTAACACATACACTAACTGTAACACTTTTCTGTACCATCACATGTACCCTAAACCTGACATTTCGCTAACCCTAGCCCTAGCCATAAAGCTAACCCTAACCCCAACCAGAAACCTTACCCAAACCGTACCCTAGTCCTAACCAGTATACTAATACTAAGACATGTCCTGACACGTAACCTGACCCTAACACTTTTCCGTACCCTCACCTGTACCCTAAACCTTACCCATTCGCTAACCCTAACACTAGCTCTAGCCCTAGCTCTAAATCTAACCCCAACCCTACACCTTACCCTAACCCGAACCCTAATCCCAACCCATACACTAACATTAACCCATGCCCTAACACGTACCCTGACCCTATCACTTTTCCGTATCCTCTCCTGTACCCTAAATCTTACCGTTCGCTAACCCTAACCCTAGCCCTAAACATAACTCTCACACCAACCTCACAGCATACCCTAACCGGTACACTAAACTTAACCCGTACAAAAAAACTAACCCATGCCCTCACATGTTCTTTGACAGTAACACATTTCCGTACGCTCCTGTGTACCGTAAACCTTACCCGTTCGCTAACTCTAACCCTAGACATAACCCTAAATATAACACCAACCCTACCCATTTCCCTAACCTGTACCCTAATCCTAACCCGTACACTAACACTAATCCATGCCCTAACATGTACCCTGACCCTAACACTTTTCCATACCCACTCCTGTACCCTAAATCTTACCATTCGCTAACCCTAACCCTATGTCTAAACCTAACCCTAACTCCAACCCTACACCTAACCCTAACACGTACCCTAATCCGAATCCGTACACTAACACTAACCTGTGCCCTACCATGAACCCTGACCCTAACTCGTTTCCATAAGCTCACCTGTACCCTAAATGTTACCTATTCGCTAACCCTAACCCCAACCCTACACCTAAACATAACCCCAACCCTACACCTTTCCCTAACCCATACCCTAATCCTAACCCTTACACTAACACTAACCCGTGCCCTAATACGTACCCTGACCCTAACACTTTTCCGTATCCTCTCCAGTACCCTAAATCTTACCGTTCGCTAAAACTAGCCCTTTCCCTAAACATAACGCTAACACCAACCTTACACCATACCCTAACCCATACTCTAATCTTACCCCGTACACCAAAATTAAGCAATGCCCTCACCTGTACTTTGACACTAACACGTTTCCGAACACTCCTGTGTACCGTAAACCTTACCTGTTCGCTAACACTAACCCTAGGTCTAAGCCTAACACTATCCACAACCCTACACAAAATCCTAACTTGTACCCTAATCCTAATCCGGACAAAACACTAACGTGTGCCCTAACACCAAGCCTGACCCTAACTCGTTTCCATATGCTTACCTGTACCCTGAATATTACCTATTCGCTAACCCTAACCCTAATCCTAAACTTAACCCTAACCCCAATCCTACACCTTACCCTAATCCGTACTGTAATCCTAACCCGTACCCTAATACTAATCCGTGCCCTGACACATACATGGACCATAACACTTTTCTGTAACCTCACCTGTACCCTAAACCTTACATTTCGCCAACACTAACCCTAGCCCTAAAGCTAAATCTAACTCCAACCCTACACCTTACCCTAACACGTACACTAATCTTAACCCGTACACTAACACTGACCCATTGCCGCAAATGTATTTTGACCCTAAAACATTTCCGTACCCTCCCCTGTAACCTAAACCTTACCCGGTCGCTAACCCTAACCCTAGCTCTAAATCTAAACCTAACGCCAACCCTACATCTTACCCTAACCCATACCCTAATCCTAAACTGTACACTAACAGTAACCAGTGACCTGAAAAGTACCCTGACCGTAACACATTTCCATACCCTCACCTGCACGCTAAACCTAATCATTAGGTAACCCTAACTGTAGACTTAAACCTAACCCTAACACCAACCCTACACCCTATTCTAACCCTTACCCTATATTTAACCCCTACACTAACACTAACCCATGCCCTCACACGTACTTTGACACTAAAATGTCTCCATACACTCACATGTACCATAAGCTTTAACCGTTCACTAAACCTATCCCTAACCCTAACGCCAACCCTAACCATTACCCTAACCCATACCCTAATCCTAACCATACATTAACACTAACACGTTTCCTAACACATAACCTGACCCAAACACTTTTCCGTACGCTCAACTGTACCCTAAAACTTACCCGTTCACTAACCCTAAGCCTAGCCCTAAACCTAACACTAACCCCAACACCACACCTTACCCTAAACTGTACGCTAATCCTGACACGTACACTAACACTAAGAGGTGTCCTAACACATACCCTGACTCTAAATGTTTTCCGTACCCTCGCCTGTACCCTAAACCTTACTGCTTCACTAACCGTAAACCTAGCCCTAAACATAACGCTAACACCAACCCTACACCATACCCTAACCCGTACACTAATCTTGACCCGTACACCAAAATTATGGAATGCCATCACCTGTACTTTGACAATAACACGTTTCTGTACACTCATGTACCATAAAAGTTACCTCTTCGCTAACTCTAACCCTAGCCCTAAACTTAACCCTAACGCCAACCCTACACATTACCCTAACCCGTACCCTAATCCTAACCCATACACTAACACTACACTTGCCCTAACAGGTACCCTGACCGTAACCGTTTTCCGTACACTCACCTGTACCCTAAACTATACCGTTTGCTATCCTTAACCTTAGACCTAAACGTAAACCTAACCCCATCCCTAAATCTTACCCTAACTCGTACCCAAATCTAACCAGTACACTAACACTAATCCGTGCCTTAACACTTACCCTGACACTAACACTTTTCCATACCCACACCTGAAGCCTAAACCTTACCATTCACTAACCCTAACCCTAGGTCTAAACCTAACCCTAAACCCAACCCCAACCCTACACCTAACCCTAACATGTGCCCTAATCCTAATCCTTAAACTAACACTAACCTGTGCCCTAACACGAACCCTGACACTAACACGTTTCCATACGTTCACCTGTACTCTAATGTTACCTATTCGCTAACCCTTAAACTAGCCCTAAACCTAAACCTAACCCCAACCCTACACCTTACCCTAACCCATACCCTAATCATAACCCATACACTAACACTAACTCGTGCCCTAACACCTACCCTAAACCTACACCTACACCTACACCTAACACTAACGCTAACACTAACCCTAAACTTTACCATTTGTTAACCATAACCCTAGCCCCAAACCTAAACCTAACTACAACCCTACTCCTTACCCTAACACGTACACTAATCTTAACACGTACACTAACACTAACTCAATACCACACACGTACTTTGACAATAAGACATTTCCGTATGCTCAGCTGTAACCTAAACCTTACCCGTTCACTAAACTTAACCCTATCCCTAACACTAACCATAACGCCAACCCTACCAATTACCCTAAACCGTACCCTAATCCTAACCTGTAAACCCACATTAACCCCTGCCCTAACACGTTCCCTGACCCTAACACTTTTCCGTAACCTCACCTGTACCCTACACCTTACCGTTAGCAAACCCTAACCCTAGCCTTAAAACCTAGACCAAACCCCAACCGTACACCTTACCCTAACCCGTATGCTAATCCTAAGCCATACACTAACACTGAAATATGTCCTAACACATACACTAACCGTAACACTTTTCTGTACCATCAACTGTACCGTAAAACTAACATTTTGGTAACCCTAACCCTAGCCATAAAGCTAACCCTAACTCCAACCCTAAAACTTACCCAAACCGTACCCTAATCCTAACCAGTATACTAATACTAAGCCATGTCCTGACACGTACCCTGAGCCTAACACTTTTCCGTACCCTCACCTGTCCCCTAAACCTTACCCATTCGCTAACCCTAACCCTAGCTCTAGCCCTAGCCCTAAATCTAACCCCAACCCTACACCTTACCCTAACCCGAACCCTAATCCCAACCCATACACTAACATTAACCAATGCCCTAACACGTACCCTGACCCTTAAACTTATCCGTATCCTCTCCTGTACCCTAAATCTTACCGTTCGCTAACCCTAACCCTAGCCCTAAACATAACTCTCACACCAACCTCACAGCATACCATAACGCGTACACTAAACTTAACCCGTACAAAAAAACTAACCCATGCCCTCAGATGTATTTTGACGGTAACACGTTTCCGTATGCTCCCGTGTACCGTAAAACTCACCCGTTTGCTAACTCTAACCCTAGCCCTAACCCTAACCATAACAACAACCCTACCCATTTCCCTAACCTGTACCCTAATCCTTACCCGTACACTAACACTAATCCATGCCCTAATACGTACCCTGACCCTAACACTTTTCTATACCCACTCCTGTACCCTAAATCTTACCATTCGCTAACCCTAACCCTATGTCTAAACCTAACCCTAACCCCAACCCTACACCTAACCCTAACACGTACCCTAATCCGAATCCGTACACTAAGAGTAACCTGTGCCCTAACATGAACCCTGACCCTAACTCGTTTCCATAAGCTCACCTGTACCCTAAATGTTACCTATTTGCTAACCCGAACCCCAACCCTACACCTAAACATAACCCCAACCCTACACTTTTCCCTAACCCATACCCTAATCCTAACCCTTACACTAACACTAACCCGTGCCCTAACACGTACCCTGACCCTAACACTTTTCCATATCCTCTCCAGTACCCTAAAACTTACCGTTCGCTAAACCTAGCCCTTTCCCTAAACATAACGCTAACACCAACCTTACACCATACCCTAACCCATACACTAATCTTACCCCGTACACCAAAATTAAGCAATGCCCTCTCCTGTACTTTGACACTAACAGGTTTCCGTACCCTCCTGTGTACCATAAACCTTACCTGTTCGCTAACACTAACCCTAGCACTATCCACAACCCTACACAGAATCCTAACCCGTAACCTAATCCTAATCCATACAATAACACTAACGTGTGCCCTAACACCAAGCCTGACCCTAACTCGTTTCCATATGCTTACCTGTACCCTGAATATTACCTATTCGCTAACCCTAAACCTAACCCTATACCAAACCCTAACCCCAATCCTACACCTTACCCTAATCCGTACTGTAATCCTAACCCGTACCCTAATACTAATCCGTGCCCTGACACATACATGGACCATAACACTTTTCTGTAACCTCACCTGTACCCTAAACCTTACATTTAGCCAACCCTAACGCTAGCCCTAAAGCAAAATCTTACTCCAACCCTACCCCTTACCCTAACACGTACACTAATCTTAACCCGTACACTAACACTGACCCATTGCCGCAAATGTATTTTGACCCTAAAACATTTCCGTACCCTCCCCTGTAACCTAAACCTTACCGGTCGCTAACCATAACCCTAGATCTAAATCTAACCCTAACGCCATCCCTACATCTTACCCTAACCCATACCCTAATCCTAAACCGTACACTAACACTAACCAGTGCCCTGAAACGTACCCTGACCGTAACACTTTTCCATACCCTCACCTGCACGCTAAACCTAATCATTAGGTAACCCTAACTGTAGACTTAAACCTAACCCTAACAGCAACCCTACACCTTATTCTAACCGGTACCCTATATTTAACCCCTACACTAACACTAACCCATGCCCTCACAGGTACTTTGACACTAAAACGTCTCCATACACTCACATGTATCATAAGCCTTAACCGTTCACTAAACCTATCCCTAAGCCTAACGCCAACCCTAACCATTACCCTAACCCATACCCTAATCCGAACCATACATTAACACTAAAACGTTTCCTAACACATAACCTGACCCAAACACTTTTCCGTACACTCAACTGTACCCTAAAACTTACCCGTTCACTAACCCTAAGCCTAGCCCAAAAGCTAACCCTAACCCCAACCCCACACCTTACCCTAAACTGTACACTAATCCTAACACGTACAGTAACACTACCAGGTGTCCTAACACATACCGTGACTCTAAAAGTTTTCCGTACGCTCACCTGTACCCTAAACCTTACTGGTTCACTAACCGTAACCCTGGCCCTAAACATAACGCTAACACCAACCTTACACCATACCTTAACCCGTACACTAAACTTAACCCGTACACCAAAATTATGCAATGCCATCACACGTACTTTGACACTACCACGTTTCCGTACACTCATGTACCATAAAACTTACCTGTTCGCTAACTCTAACCCTAGCCCTAAACTTAACCCTAACGCCAACCCTACACATTACCCTAACCAGTACCCTAATCCTAACCCATACACTAACTCTACACGTGCCCTAACAGGTACCATGACAGTAACAGTTTTCCATACACTCACCTGTACCCTAAACCATACCGTTTGCTATCCTTAACCCTAGACCTAAACGTAAACCTAACCCCATCCCTAAACGTTACCATAACGCGTACCCAATCCTAACCAGTACACTAACACTAATCCGTGACTTAACACTTACCCTGACCCTAACACTTTTCCATACCCACACCTGAACCCTAAACCTTACCATTCACTTACCCTAACCATAGGTTTATACCTAACCCTAAAGCCAACCCCAACCCTACACCTAAGCCTAAAATGTAACCTAATCCTAATCCTTAAACTAAAACTAACCTGTGCCCTAACACGATCCCTGACCCTAACTCATTTCCATACACTCCCCTGTACTCTAATGTTACCTATTCGCTAACCCTAACAGTAGCCCTAAACCTAAACCTAACCTCAACCGTACACCTTACCCTAACCCATACCCTAATCATAACCCATACATTAACACTAACTCGTGCCCTAACACCTACCCTAACCCTACCCCTAACACTAACCCTAACACTAACCCTAAACTTTACCATTTGTTAACCATAACCCAAGCCCCAAACCTAAACCTAACTACAACCCTACTCCTTACCCTAACACGTACACTAGTCTTAACCCGTACACTAACACTAACTCAATACCGCACACATACTTTGACAATAAGACATTTCCGTATGCTCAGCTGTAACCTAAACCTTACCCGTTCACTAAACTTAACCCTACACCTAACACTAACCATAACGCCAACCCTACCAATTACCCTAACCCGTACCCTAATCCTAACCTGTAAACCCACACTAACCCCTGCCCTAACACGTACCCTGACCCTAACACTTTTCCGAATCCTCAGCTGTACCCTACACCTTATCATTCGCTAACCCTAACCCTAGCCCTAAACCTAGACCAAACCCCAACAGTACACCTTACCCTAACCTGTATGCTAATCCTAAGCCATACACTAACACTGACACATGTCCTAACACATACACTAACTGTAACACTTTTCTGTACCATCACATGTACCCTAAACCTGACATTTCGCTAACCCTAGCCCTAGCCATAAAGCTAACCCTAACCCCAACCAGAAACCTTACCCAAACCGTACCCTAGTCCTAACCAGTATACTAATACTAAGACATGTCCTGACACGTAACCTGACCCTAACACTTTTCCGTACCCTCACCTGTACCCTAAACCTTACCCATTCGCTAACCCTAACACTAGCTCTAGCCCTAGCTCTAAATCTAACCCCAACCCTACACCTTACCCTAACCCGAACCCTAATCCCAACCCATACACTAACATTAACCCATGCCCTAACACGTACCCTGACCCTATCACTTTTCCGTATCCTCTCCTGTACCCTAAATCTTACCGTTCGCTAACCCTAACCCTAGCCCTAAACATAACTCTCACACCAACCTCACAGCATACCCTAACCGGTACACTAAACTTAACCCGTACAAAAAAACTAACCCATGCCCTCACATGTTCTTTGACAGTAACACATTTCCGTACGCTCCTGTGTACCGTAAACCTTACCCGTTCGCTAACTCTAACCCTAGACATAACCCTAAATATAACACCAACCCTACCCATTTCCCTAACATGTACCCTAATCCTAACCCGTACACTAACACTAATCCATGCCCTAACACGTACCCTGACCCTAACACTTTTCTATACCCACTCCTGTACCCTAAATCTTACCATTCGCTAACCCTAACCCTATGTCTAAACCTAACCCTAACCCCAACCCTACACCTAACCCTAACACGTACCCTAATCCGAATCCGTACACTAAGAGTAACCTGTGCCCTAACATGAACCCTGACCCTAACTCGTTTCCATAAGCTCACCTGTACCGTAAATGTTACCTATTTGCTAACCCTAACCCCAACCCTACACCTAAACATAACCCCAACCCTACACCTTTCCCTAACCCATACCCTAATCCTAACCCTTACACTAACACTAACACGTGCCCTAACACGTACCCTGACCCTAACACTTTTCCGTATCCTCTCCAGTACCCTAAAACTTACCGTTCGCTAAACCTAGCCCTTTCCCTAAACATAACGCTAACACCAACCTTACACCATACCCTAACCCATACACTAATCTTACCCCGTACACCAAAATTAAGCAATGCCCTCACATGTACTTGGACACTAACAGGTTTCCGTACCCTCCTTTGTACCATAAACCTTACCTGTTCGCTAACACTAACCCTAGCACTATCCACAACCCTACACAGAATCCTAACCCGTAACCTAATCCTAATCCGTACAATAACACTAACGTGTGCCCTAACACCAAGCCTGACCCTAACTCGTTTCCATATGCTTACCTGTACCCTGAATATTACCTATTCGCTAACCCTAAACCTAACCCTATACCAAACCCTAACCCCAATCCTACACCTTACCCTAATCCGTACTGTAATCCTAACCCGTACCCTAATACTAATCCGTGCCCTGACACATACATGGACCATAACACTTTTCTGTAACCTCACCTGTACCCTAAACCTTACATTTAGCCAACCCTAACGCTAGCCCTAAAGCAAAATCTTACTCCAACCCTACCCCTTACCCTAACACGTACACTAATCTTAACCCGTACACTAACACTGACCCATTGCCGCAAATGTATTTTGACCCTAAAACATTTCCGTACCCTCCCCTGTAACCTAAACCTTACCGGTCGCTAACCATAACCCTAGATCTAAATCTAACCCTAACGCCATCCCTACATCTTACCCTAACCCATACCCTAATCCTAAACCGTACACTAACACTAACCAGTGCCCTGAAACGTACCCTGACCGTAACACTTTTCCATACCCTCACCTGCACGTTAAACCTAATCATTAGGTAACCCTAACTGTAGACTTAAACCTAACCCTAACAGCAACCCTACACCTTATTCTAACCGGTACCCTATATTTAACCCCTACACTAACACTAACCCATGCCCTCACAGGTACTTTGACACTAAAACGTCTCCATACACTCACATGTACCATAAGCCTTAACCGTTCACTAAACCTATCCCTAAGCCTAACGCCAACCCTAACCATTACCCTAACCCATACCCTAATCCGAACCATACATTAACACTAAAACGTTTCCTAACACATAACCTGACCCAAACACTTTTCCGTACACTCAACTGTACCCTAAAACTTACCCGTTCACTAACCCTAAGCCTAGCCCAAAAGCTAACCCTAACCCCAACCCCACACCTTACCCTAAACTGTACACTAATCCTAACACGTACAGTAACACTACCAGGTGTCCTAACACATACCGTGACTCTAAAAGTTTTCCGTACGCTCACCTGTACCCTAAACCTTACTGGTTCACTAACCGTAACCCTGGCCCTAAACATAACGCTAACACCAACCTTACACCATACCTTAACCCGTACACTAAACTTAACCCGTACACCAAAATTATGCAATGCCATCACACGTACTTTGACACTACCACGTTTCCGTACACTCATGTACCATAAAACTTACCTGTTCGCTAACTCTAACCCTAGCCCTAAACTTAACCCTAACGCCAACCCTACACATTACCCTAACCAGTACCCTAATCCTAACCCATACACTAACTCTACACGTGCCCTAACAGGTACCATGACAGTAACAGTTTTCCGTACACTCACCTGTACCCTAAACCATACCGTTTGCTATCCTTAACCCTAGACCTAAACGTAAACCTAACCCCATCCCTAAACGTTACCATAACGCGTACCCAATCCTAACCAGTACACTAACACTAATCCGTGACTTAACACTTACCCTGACCCTAACACTTTTCCATACCCACACCTGAACCCTAAACCTTACCATTCACTTACCCTAACCATAGGTTTATACCTAACCCTAAAGCCAACCCCAACCCTACACCTAAGCCTAAAATGTAACCTAATCCTAATCCTTAAACTAAAACTAACCTGTGCCCTAACACGATCCCTGACCCTAACTCATTTCCATACACTCCCCTGTACTCTAATGTTACCTATTCGCTAACCCTAACAGTAGCCCTAAACCTAAACCTAACCTCAACCGTACACCTTACCCTAACCCATACCCTAATCATAACCCAAACATTAACACTAACTCGTGCCCTAACACCTACCCTAACCCTACCCCTAACACTAACCCTAACACTAACCCTAAACTTTACCATTTGTTAACCATAACCCAAGCCCCAAACCTAAACCTAACTACAACCCTACTCCTTACCCTAACACGTACACTAGTCTTAACCCGTACACTAACACTAACTCAATACCGCACACATACTTTGACAATAAGACATTTCCGTATGCTCAGCTGTAACCTAAACCTTACCCGTTCACTAAACTTAACCCTACCCCTAACACTAACCATAACGCCAACCCTACCAATTACCCTAACCCGTACCCTAATCCTAACCTGTAAACCCACACTAACCCCTGCCCTAACACGTACCCTGACCCTAACACTTTTCCGAATCCTCAGCTGTACCCTACACCTTATCATTCGCTAACCCTAACCCTAGCCCTAAACCTAGACCAAACCCCAACAGTACACCTTACCCTAACCTGTATGCTAATCCTAAGCCATACACTAACACTGACACATGTCCTAACACATACACTAACTGTAACACTTTTCTGTACCATCACATGTACCCTAAACCTGACATTTCGCTAACCCTAGCCCTAGCCATAAAGCTAACCCTAACCCCAACCAGAAACCTTACCCAAACCGTACCCTAGTCCTAACCAGTATACTAACACTAAGACATGTCCTGACACGTAACCTGACCCTAACACTTTTCCGTACCCTCACCTGTACCCTAAACCTTACCCATTCGCTAACCCTAACACTAGCTCTAGCCCTAGCTCTAAATCTAACCCCAACCCTACACCTTACCCTAACCCGAACCCTAATCCCAACCCATACACTAACATTAACCCATGCCCTAACACGTACCCTGACCCTATCACTTTTCCGTATCCTCTCCTGTACCCTAAATCTTACCGTTCGCTAACCCTAACCCTAGCCCTAAACATAACTCTCACACCAACCTCACAGCATACCCTAACCGGTACACTAAACTTAACCCGTACAAAAAAACTAACCCATGCCCTCACATGTTCTTTGACAGTAACACATTTCCGTACGCTCCTGTGTACCGTAAACCTTACCCGTTCGCTAACTCTAACCCTAGACATAACCCTAAATATAACACCAACCCTACCCATTTCCCTAACATGTACCCTAATCCTAACCCGTACACTAACACTAATCCATGCCCTAACACGTACCCTGACCCTAACACTTTTCCATACCCACTCCTGTACCCTAAATCTTACCATTCGCTAACCCTAACCCTATGTCTAAACCTAACCCTAACTCCAACCCTACACCTAACCCTAACACGTACCCTAATCCGAATCCGTACACTAACACTAACCTGTGCCCTACCATGAACCCTGACCCTAACTCGTTTCCATAAGCTCACCTGTACCCTAAATGTTACCTATTCGCTAACCCTAACCCCAACCCTACACCTAAACATAACCCCAACCCTACACCTTTCCCTAACCCATACCCTAATCCTAACCCTTACACTAACACTAACCCGTGCCCTAATACGTACCCTGACCCTAACACTTTTCCGTATCCTCTCCAGTACCCTAAATCTTACCGTTCGCTAAAACTAGCCCTTTCCCTAAACATAACGCTAACACCAACCTTACACCATACCCTAACCCATACACTAATCTTACCCCGTACACCAAAATTAAGCAATGCCCTCACCTGTACTTTGACACTAACACGTTTCCGAACACTCCTGTGTACCGTAAACCTTACCTGTTCGCTAACACTAACCCTAGGTCTAAGCCTAACACTATCCACAACCCTACACAAAATCCTAACTTGTACCCTAATCCTAATCCGGACAAAACACTAACGTGTGCCCTAACACCAAGCCTGACCCTAACTCGTTTCCATATGCTTACCTGTACCCTGAATATTACCTATTCGCTAACCCTAACCCTAATCCTAAACTTAACCCTAACCCCACTCCTACACCTTACCCTAATCCGTACTGTAATCCTAACCCGTACCCTAATACTAATCCGTGCCCTGACACATACATGGACCATAACACTTTTCTGTAACCTCACCTGTACCCTAAACCTTACATTTCGCCAACACTAACCCTAGCCCTAAAGCTAAATCTAACTCCAACCCTACACCTTACCCTAACACGTACACTAATCTTAACCCGTACACTAACACTGACCCATTGCCGCAAATGTATTTTGACCCTAAAACATTTCCGTACCCTCCCCTGTAACCTAAACCTTACCCGGTCGCTAACCCTAACCCTAGCTCTAAATCTAAACCTAACGCCAACCCTACATCTTACCCTAACCCATACCCTAATCCTAAACTGTACACTAACAGTAACCAGTGACCTGAAAAGTACCCTGACCGTAACACATTTCCATACCCTCACCTGCACGCTAAACCTAATCATTAGGTAACCCTAACTGTAGACTTAAACCTAACCCTAACACCAACCCTACACCCTATTCTAACCCTTACCCTATATTTAACCCCTACACTAACACTAACCCATGCCCTCACACGTACTTTGACACTAAAATGTCTCCATACACTCACATGTACCATAAGCTTTAACCGTTCACTAAACCTATCCCTAACCCTAACGCCAACCCTAACCATTACCCTAACCCATACCCTAATCCTAACCATACATTAACACTAACACGTTTCCTAACACATAACCTGACCCAAACACTTTTCCGTACGCTCAACTGTACCCTAAAACTTACCCGTTCACTAACCCTAAGCCTAGCCCTAAACCTAACACTAACCCCAACACCACACCTTACCCTAAACTGTACGCTAATCCTGACACGTACACTAACACTAAGAGGTGTCCTAACACATACCCTGACTCTAAATGTTTTCCGTACCCTCACCTGTACCCTAAACCTTACTGCTTCACTAACCGTAAACCTAGCCCTAAACATAACGCTAACACCAACCCTACACCATACCCTAACCCGTACACTAATCTTGACCCGTACACCAAAATTATGGAATGCCATCACCTGTACTTTGACAATAACACGTTTCTGTACACTCATGTACCATAAAAGTTACCTCTTCGCTAACTCTAACCCTAGCCCTAAACTTAACCCTAACGCCAACCCTACACATTACCCTAACCCGTACCCTAATCCTAACCCATACACTAACACTACACTTGCCCTAACAGGTACCCTGACCGTAACCGTTTTCCGTACACTCACCTGTACCCTAAACTATACCGTTTGCTATCCTTAACCTTAGACCTAAACGTAAACCTAACCCCATCCCTAAACCTTACCCTAACTCGTACCCAAATCTAACCAGTACACTAACACTAATCCGTGCCTTAACACTTACCCTGACACTAACACTTTTCCATACCCACACCTGAAGCCTAAACCTTACCATTCACTAACCCTAACCCTAGGTCTAAACCTAACCCTAAACCCAACCCCAACCCTACACCTAACCCTAACATGTGCCCTAATCCTAATCCTTAAACTAACACTAACCTGTGCCCTAACACGAACCCTGACACTAACACGTTTCCATACGTTCACCTGTACTCTAATGTTACCTATTCGCTAACCCTTAAACTAGCCCTAAACCTAAACCTAACCCCAACCCTAAACCTTACCCTAACCCATACCCTAATCATAACCCATACACTAACACTAACTCGTGCCCTAACACCTACCCTAAACCTACACCTACACCTACACCTAACACTAACGCTAACACTAACCCTAAACTTTACCATTTGTTAACCATAACCCTAGCCCCAAACCTAAACCTAACTACAACCCTACTCCTTACCCTAACACGTACACTAATCTTAACACGTACACTAACACTAACTCAATACCACACACGTACTTTGACAATAAGACATTTCCGTATGCTCAGCTGTAACCTAAACCTTACCCGTTCACTAAACTTAACCCTATCCCTAACACTAACCATAACGCCAACCCTACCAATTACCCTAAACCGTACCCTAATCCTAACCTGTAAACCCACACTAACCCCTGCCCTAACACGTTCCCTGACCCTAACACTTTTCCGTAACCTCACCTGTACCCTACACCTTACCGTTAGCAAACCCTAACCCTAGCCTTAAAACCTAGACCAAACCCCAACCGTACACCTTACCCTAACCCGTATGCTAATCCTAAGCCATACACTAACACTGAAATATGTCCTAACACATACACTAACCGTAACACTTTTCTGTACCATCACCTGTACCGTAAAACTAACATTTCGGTAACCCTAACCCTAGCCATAAAGCTAACCCTAACCCCAACCCTAAAACTTACCCAAACCGTACCCTAATCCTAACCAGTATACTAATACTAAGCCATGTCCTGACACGTACCCTGAGCCTAAAACTTTTCCGTACCCTCACCTGTCCCCTAAACCTTACCCATTCGCTAAGCCTAACCCTAGTTCTAGCCCTAGCCCTAGCCCTAAATCTAACCCCAACCCTACACCTTACCCTAACCCGAACCCTAATCCCAACCCATACACTAACATTAACCAATGCCCTAACACGTACCCTGACCCTTACACTTATCCGTATCCTCTCCTGTACCCTAAATCTTACCGTTCGCTAACCCTAACCCTAGCCCTAAACATAACTCTCACACCAACCTCACAGCATACCATAACCCGTACACTAAACTTAACCCGTACAAAAAAACTAACCCATGCCCTCAGATGTATTTTGATGGTAACACGTTTCCGTATGCTCCCGTGTACCGTAAAACTCACCCGTTTGCTAACTCTAACCCTAGCCCTAACCCTAACCATAACAACAACCCTACCCATTTCCCTAACCTGTACCCTAATCCTTACCCGTACACTAACACTAATCCATGCCCTAATACGTACCCTGACCCTAACACTTTTCTATACCCACTCCTGTACCCTAAATCTTACCATTCGCTAACCCTAACCCTATGTCTAAACCTAACCCTAACCCCAACCCTACACCTAACCCTAACACGTACCCTAATCCGAATCCGTACACTAAGAGTAACCTGTGCCCTAACATGAACCCTGACCCTAACTCGTTTCCATAAGCTCACCTGTACCCTAAATGTTACCTATTTGCTAACCCTAACCCCAACCCTACACCTAAACATAACCCCAACCCTACACCTTTCCCTAAACCATACCCTAATCCTAACCCTTACACTAACACTAACACGTGCCCTAACACGTACCCTGACCCTAACACTTTTCCGTATCCTCTCCAGTACCCTAAAACTTACCGTTCGCTAAACCTAGCCCTTTCCCTAAACATAACGCTAACACCAACCTTACACCATACCCTAACCCATACACTAATCTTACCCCGTACACCAAAATTAAGCAATGCCCTCACATGTACTTGGACACTAACAGGTTTCCGTACCCTCCTGTGTACCATAAACCTTACCTGTTCGCTAACACTAACCCTAGCACTATCCACAACCCTACACAGAATCCTAACCCGTAACCTAATCCTAATCCGTACAATAACACTAACGTGTGCCCTAACACCAAGCCTGACCCTAACTCGTTTCCATATGCTTACCTGTACCCTGAATATTACCTATTCGCTAACCCTAACCCTAACCCTAAACCAAACCCTAACCCCAATCCTACACCTTACCCTAATCCGTACTGTAATCCTAACCCGTACCCTAATACTAATCCGTGCCCTGACACATACATGGACCATAACACTTTTCTGTAACCTCACCTGTACCCTAAACCTTACATTTAGCCAACCCTAACGCTAGCCCTAAAGCAAAATCTTACTCCAACCCTACCCCTTACCCTAACACGTACACTAATCTTAACCCGTACACTAACACTGACCCATTGCCGCAAATGTATTTTGACCCTAAAACATTTCCGTACCCTCCCCTGTAACCTAAACCTTACCGGTCGCTAACCATAACCCTAGATCTAAATCTAACCCTAACGCCATCCCTACATCTTATCCTAACCCATACCCTAATCCTAAACCGTACACTAACACTAACCAGTGCCCTGAAACGTACCCTGACCGTAACACTTTTCAATACCCTCACCTGCACGCTAAACCTAATCATTAGGTAACCCTAACTGTAGACTTAAACCTAACCCTAACAGCAACCCTACACCTTATTCTAACCGGTACCCTATATTTAACCCCTACACTAACACTAACCCATGCCCTCACAGGTACTTTGACACTAAAACGTCTCCATACACTCACATGTACCATAAGCCTTAACCGTTCACTAAACCTATCCCTAAGCCTAACGCCAACCCTAACCATTACCCTAACCCATACCCTAATCCGAACCATACATTAACACTAAAACGTTTCCTAACACATAACCTGACCCAAACACTTTTCCGTACACTCAACTGTACCCTAAAACTTACCCGTTCACTAACCCTAAGCCTAGCCCAAAAGCTAACCCTAACAACAACACCACACCTTACCCTAAACTGTACACTAATCCTAACACGTACAGTAACACTACCAGGTGTCCTAACACATACCGTGACTCTAAAAGTTTTCCGTACCCTCACCTGTACCCTAAACCTTACTGGTTCACTAACCGTAACCCTGGCCCGAAACATAACGCTAACACCAACCTTACACCATACCTTAACCCGTACACTAAACTTAACCCGTACACCAAAATTATGCAATGCCATCACACGTACTTTGACACTACCACGTTTCCGTACACTCATGTACCATAAAACTTACCTGTTCGCTAACTCTAACCCTAGCCCTAAACTTAACCCTAAAGCCAACCCTACACATTACCCTAACCAGTACCCTAATCCTAACCCATACACTAACTCTACACGTGCCCTAACAGGTACCATGACAGTAACAGTTTTCCGTACACTCACCTGTACCCTAAACCATACCGTTTGCTATCCTTAACCCTAGACCTAAACGTAAACCTAACCCCATCCCTAAACGTTACCCTAACGTGTACCCAATCCTAACCAGTACACTAACACTAATCCGTGACTTAACACTTACCCTGACCCTAACACTTTTCCATACCCACACCTGAACCCTAAACCTTACCATTCACTAACCCTAACCATAGGTTTATACCTAACCCTAAAGCCAACCCCAACCCTACACCTAACCCTAAAATGTAACCTAATCCTAATCCTTAAACTAAAACTAATCTGTGCCCTAACACGATCCCTGACCCTAACTCATTTCCATACACTCCCCTGTACTCTAATGTTACCTATTCGCTAACCCTAACACTAGCCCTAAACCTAAACCTAACCTCAACCGTACACCTTACCCTAACCCATACCCTAATCATAACCCATACATTAACACTAACTCGTGCCCTAACACCTACCCTAACCCTACCCCTAACACTAACCCTAACACTAACCCTAAACTTTACCATTTGTTAACCATAACCCAAGCCCCAAACCTAAACCTAACTACAACCCTACTCCTTACCCTAACACGTACACTAGTCTTAACCCGTACACTAACACTAACTCAATACCGCACACATACTTTGACAATAAGACATTTCCGTATGCTCAGCTGTAACCTAAACCTTACCCGTTCACTAAACTTAACCCTACCCCTAACACTAACCATAACGCCAACCCTACCAATTACCCTAACCCGTACCCTAATCCTAACCTGTAAACCCACACTAAACCCTGCCCTAACACGTACCCTGACCCTAACACTTTTCCGAATCCTCAGCTGTACCCTACACCTTATCATTCGCTAACACTAACCCTAGCCCTAAACTTAGACCAAACCCCAACAGTACACCTTACCCTAACCTGTATGCTAATCCTAAGCCATACACTAACACTGACACGTGTCCTAACACATACACTAACTGTAACACTTTTCTGTACCATCACATGTACCCTAAACCTGACATTTCGCTAACCCTAGCCCTAGCCATAAAGATAACCCTAACCCCAACCAGAAACCTTACCCAAACCGTACACTAGTCCTAACCAGTATACTAATACTAAGCCATGTCCTGACACGTAACCTGACCCTAACACTTTTCCATACCCTCACCTGTACCCTAAACCTTACCCATTCGCTAACCCTAACACTAGCTCTAGCCCTAGCTCTAAATCTAACCCCAGCCCTACACCTTACCCTAACCCGAACCCTAATCCCAACCCATACACTAACATTAACCCATGCCCTAACACGTACCCTGACCCTAACACTTTTCCGTATCCTCTCCTGTACCCTAAATCTTACCGTTCGCTAACCCTAACCCTAGCCCTAAACATAACTCTCACACCAACCTCACAGCATACCCTAACCGGTACACTAAACTTAACCCGTACAAAAAAACTAACCCATGCCCTCACATGTTCTTTGACAGTAACACATTTCCTTACGCTCCTGTGTACCGTAAACCTTACCCGTTCGCTAACTCTAACCCTAGACATAACCCTAAATACAACACCAACCCTACCCATTTCCCTAACCTGTACCCTAATCCTAACCCGTACACTAACACTAATCCATGCCCTAACACGTACCCTGACCCTAACACTTTTCCATACCCACTCCTGTACCCTAAATCTTACCATTCGCTAACCGTAACCCTATGTCTAAACCTAACCCTAACTCCAACCCTACACCTAACCCTAACACGTACCCTAATCCGAATCCGTACACTAACACTAACCTGTGCCCTACCATGAACCCTGACCCTAACTCGTTTCCATAAGCTCACCTGTACCCTAAATGTTACCTATTCGCTAACCCTAACCCCAACCCTACACCTAAACATAACCCCAACCCTACACCTTTCCCTAACCCATACCCTAATCCTAACCCTTACACTAACACTAACCCGTGCCCTAATACGTACCCTGACCCTAACACTTTTCCGTATCCTCTCCAGTACCCTAAATCTTACCGTTCGCTAAAACTAGCCCTTTCCCTAAACATAACGCTAACACCAACCTTACACCATACCCTAACCCATACACTAATCTTACCCCGTACACCAAAATTAAGCAATGCCCTCACCTGTACTTTGACACTAACACGTTTCCGAACACTCCTGTGTACCGTAAACCTTACCTGTTCGCTAACACTAACCCTAGGTCTAAGCCTAACACTATCCACAACCCTACACAAAATCCTAACTTGTACCCTAATCCTAATCCGTACAAAACACTAACGTGTGCCCTAACACCAAGCCTGACCCTAACTCGTTTCCATATGCTTACCTGTACCCTGAATATTACCTATTCGCTAACCCTAACCCTAATCCTAAACTTAACCCTAACCCCAATCCTACACCTTACCCTAATCCGTACTGTAATCCTAACCCGTACCCTAATACTAATCCGTGCCCTGACACATACATGGACCATAACACTTTTCTGTAACATCACCTGTACACTAAACCTTACATTTCGCCAACACTAACCCTAGCCCTAAAGCTAAATCTAACTCCAACCCTACACCTTACCCTAACACGTACACTAATCTTAACCCGTACACTAACACTGACCCATTGCCGCAAATGTATTTTGACCCTAAAACATTTCCGTACCCTCCCCTGTAACCTAAACCTTACCCGGTCGCTAACCCTAACCCTAGCTCTAAATCTAAACCTAACGCCAACCCTACATCTTACCCTAACCCATACCCTAATCCTAAACTGTACACTAACAGTAACCAGTGACCTGAAAAGTACACTGACCGTAACACTTTTCCATACCCTCACCTGCACGCTAAACCTAATCATTAGGTAACCCTAACTGTAGACTTAAACCTAACCCTAACACCAACCCTACACCCTATTCTAACCCTTACCCTATATTTAACCCCTACACTAACACTAACCCATGCCCTCACACGTACTTTGACACTAAAATGTCTCCATACACTCACATGTACCATAAGCTTTAACCGTTCACTAAACCTATCCCTAACCCTAACGCCAACCCTAACCATTACCCTAACGCATACCCTAATCCTAACCATACATTAAAACTAACACGTTTCATAACACATAACCTGACCCAAACACTTTTCCGTACGCTCAACTGTACCCTAAAACTTACCCGTTCACTAACCCTAAGCCTAGCCCTAAACCTAACACTAACCCCAACACCACACCTTACCCTAAACTGTACGCTAATCCTGACACGTACACTAACACTAAGAGGTGTCCTAACACATACCCTGACTCTAAATGTTTTCCGTACCCTCACCTGTACCCTAAACCTTACTGCTTCACTAACCGTAAACCTAGCCCTAAACATAACGCTAACACCAACCCTACACCATACCCTAACCCGTACACTAATCTTGACCCGTACACCAAAATTATGGAATGCCATCACCTGTACTTTGACAATAACACGTTTCTCTACACTCATATACCATAAAAGTTACCTCTTCACTAACTCTAACCCTAGCCCTAAACTTAACCCTAACGCCAACCCTACACATTACCCTAACCCGTACCCTAATCCTAACCCATACACTAACACTACACGTGCCCTAACAGGTACCCTGACCGTAACCGTTTTCCGTACACTCACCTGTACCCTAAACTATACCGTTTGCTATCCTTAACCTTAGACCTAAACGTAAACCTAACCCCATCCCTAAACCTTACCCTAACTCGTACCCAAATCTAACCAGTACACTAACACTAATCCGTGCCTTAACACTTACCCTGACACTAACACTTTTCCGTACCCACACCTGAAGCCTAAACCTTACCATTCACTAACCCTAACCCTAGGTCTAAACCTAACCCTAAACCCAACCCCAACCATACACCTAACCCTAACATGTGCCCTAATCCTAATCCTTAAACTAACACTAACCTGTGCCCTAACACGAACCCTGACACTAACACGTTTCCATACGTTCACCTGTACTCTAATGTTACCTATTCGCTAACCCTAAAACTAGCCCTAAACCTAAACCTAACCCCAACCCTACACCTTACCCTAACCCATACCCTAATCCTAACCCATACACTAACACTAACTCATGCCCTAACACCTACCCTAAACCTACACCTACACCTACCCCTAACACTAACGCTAACACTAACCCTAAACTTTACCATTTGTTAACCATAACCCTGGCCCCAAACCTAAACCTAACTACAACCCTACTCCTTACCCTAACACGTACACTAATCTTAACACGTACACTAACACTAACTCAATACCACACACGTACTTTGACAATAAGACATTTCCGTATGCTCAGATGTAACCTAAACCTTACCCGTTCACTAAACTTAACCCTATCCCTAACACTAACCATAACGCCAACCCTACCAATTACCCTAACCCGTACCCTAATCCTAACCTGTAAACCCACACTAACCCCTGCCCTAACACGTTCCCTGACCCTAACACTTTTCCGTAACCTCACCTGTACCCTACACCTTACCGTTAGCTAACCCTAACCCTAGCCCTAAACCTAGACCAAACCCCAACCGTACACCTTACCCTACCCCGTATGCTAATCCTAAGCCATACACTAACACTGAAATATGTCCTAACACATACACTAACCGTAACACTTTTCTGTACCATCACCTGTACCGTAAAACTAACATTTCGGTAACCCTAACCCTAGCCATAAAGCTAACCCTAACCCCAACCCTAAAACTTACCCAAACCGTACCCTAATCCTAACCAGTATACTAATACTAAGCCATGTCCTGACATGTACCCTGAGCCTAACACTTTTCCGTACCCTCACCTGTACCCTAAACCTTACCCATTCGCTAACCCTAAACCTAGCTCTAGCCCTAGCACTAAATCTAACCCCAACCCTACCCCTTACCCTAACACGAAACCTAATCCCAACCCATACACTAACATTAACCCATGCCCTAACACGTACCCTGACCCTAACACTTTTCCGTATCCTCTCCTGTACCCTAAATCTTACCGTTCGCTAACCCTAACCCTAGCCCTAAACATAACTCTCACACCAACCTCACAGCTTACCATAACCCGTACACTAAACTTAACCTGTACAAAAAAACTAACCCATGCCCTCACATGTACTTTGACGGTAACACGTTTCTGTATGCTCCCGTGTACGGTAAAACTCACCCGTTTGCTAACTCTAACCCTAACCCTAACCCTAAACATAACAACAACCGTACACATTTCCCTAACCTGTACCCTAATCCTTATCCGTACACTAACACTAATCCATGCCCTAACACGTACCCTGACCCTAACACTTTTCTATACCCACTCCTGTACCCTAAATCTTACCATTCGCTAACCCTAACCCTATGTCTAAACCTAACCCTAACCCCAACCCTACACCTAACCCTAACACGTACCCTAATCTGAATCCATACACTAACACTAACCTGTGCCCTAACATGAACCCTGACCCTAACTCGTTTCCATAAGCTCACCTGTACCCTAAATGTTACCTATTTGCTAACCCTAACCCCAAACCTACACCTAAACATAACCTCAACCCTAAAACTTTCCCTAACACATACCCTAATCCGAACCCGTACACTAACACTAACCCGTGCCCTAACACGTACCCTGACCCTAACACTTTTCCGTATCCTCTCCAGTACCCTAAAACTTACCGTTCGCTAAACCTAGCCCTTTCCCTAAACATAACGCTAACACCAACCGTACACCATACCCTAACCCATACACTAATCTTACCCCGTACACCAAAATTAAGCAATGCCCTCACATGTACTTGGACACTAACAGGTTTCTGTACCCTCCTGTGTACCATAAACCTTACCTGTTCACTAACACTAACCCTAGGTCTAAGCCTAACACTATCCACAACCCTACACAGAATCCTAACCCGTATCCTAATCCTAATCCGTACAATAACTCTAACGTGTCCCCTAACACCAAGCCTGACCCTAACTCGTTTCCATATGCTTACCTGTACCCTGAATATTACCTATTCGCTAACCCTAAACCTAACCCTAAACCAAACCCTAACCCCAATCCTACACCTTACCCTAATCCGTACTGTAATCCTAACCCGTACCCTAATACTAATCCGTGCTCTGACACATACATGGACCATAACACTTTTCTGTAACCTCACCTGTACCCTAAACCTTACATTTAGCCAACCCTAACGCTAGCCCTAAAGCAAAATCTTACTCCAACCCTACCCCTTACCCTAACACGTACACTAATCTTAACCCGTACACTAACACTGACCCATTGCCGCAAATGTATTTTGACCCTAAAACATTTCCGTACCCTCCCCTGTAACCTAAACCTTACCCGGTCGCTAACCATAACCCTAGATCTAAATCTAACCCTAACGCCAAGCCTACATCTTACCCTAACCCATACCCTAATCCTAAACCGTACACTAACACTAACCAGTGCCCTGAAACGTACCCTGACCGTAACACTTTTCAATACCCTCACCTGCACGCTAAACCTAATCATTAGGTAACCCTAACTGTAGACTTAAACCTAACCCTAACAGCAACCCTACACCTTATTCTAACCGGTACCCTATATTTAACCCCTACACTAACACTAACCCATGCCCTCACACGTACTTTGACACTAAAACGTCTCCATACACTCACATGTACCATAAGCCTTAACCGTTCACTAAACCTATCCCTAACCCTAACGCAAACCCTAACAATTACCCTAACCCATACCCTAATCCGAACCATACATTAACACTAAAACGTTTCCTAACACATAACCTGACCCAAACACTTTTCCGTACACTCAACTGTACCCTAAAACTTACACGTTCACTAACCCTAAGCCTAGCCCACAAGCTAACCCTAACCCCAACCCCACACCTTACCCTAAACTGTACACTAATCCTAACACATACAGTAACACTAACAGGTGTCCTAACACATACCGTGACCCTAAAAGTTTTCCGTACCCTCACCTGTACCCTAAACCTTACAGGTTCACTAACCGTAACCCTAGCCCTAAACATAACGCTAACACCAACCTTACACCATACCTTAACCCGTACACTAAACTTAACCCGTACACCAAAATTATACAATGCCATCACACGTACTTTGACACTACCACGTTTCCGTACACTCATGTACCATAAAACTTACCTGTTCGCTAACTCTAACCCTAGCCCTAAACATAACCCTAACGCCAACCCTACACATTACCCTACCCAGTACCCTAATCCTAACCCATACACTAACTCTACACGTGCCCTAACAGGTACCATGACAGTAACAGTTTTCCGTACACTCACCTGTACCCTAAACCATACCATTTGCTATCCTTAACCCTAGACCTAAACGTAAACCTAACCCCATCCCTAAACGTTACCCTAACGCGTACCCAATCCTAACCAGTACACTAAAACTAATCCGTGACTTAACACTTACCCTGACCCTAACACTTTTCCATACCCACACCTGAACCCTAAACCTTACCATTCACTAACCCTAACCATAGGTTTATACCTAACCCTAAACCCAACCCCAACCCTTCACCTAACCCTAACATGTGCCCTAATCCTAATCCTTAAACTAACACTAACCTGTGCCCTAACACGAACCCTGACACTAACACGTTTCCATACGTTCACCTGTACTCTAATGTTACCTATTCGCTAACCCTAAAACTAGCCCTAAACCTAAACCTAACCCCAACCCTACACCTTACCCTAACCCATACCCTAATCATAACCCATACACTAACACTAACTCGTGCCCTAACACCTACCCTAAACCTACACCTACACCTACCCCTAACACTAACGCTAATACTAACCCTAAACTTTACCATTTGTTAACCATAACCCTAGCCCCAAACCTAAACCTAACTACAACCCTACTCCTTACCCTAACACGTACACTAATCTTAACACGTACACTAACACTAACTCAATACCACACACGTACTTTGACAATAAGACATTTCCGTATGCTCAGCTGTAACCTAAACCTTACCCGTTCACTAAACTTAACCCTATCCCTAACACTAACCATAACGCCAACCCTACAAATTACCCTAACCCGTACCCTAATCCTAACCTGTAAACCCACACTAACCCCTGCCCTAACACGTTCCCTGACCCTAACACTTTTCCGTAACCTCACCTGTACCCTACACCTTACCATTAGCTAACCCTAACCCTAGCCCTAAACCTAGACCAAACTCCAACCGTACACCTTACCCTAACCCGTATGCTAATACTAAGCCATACACTAACACTGAAATATGTCCTAACACATACACTAACCGTAACACTTTTCTGTACCATCACCTGTACCGTAAAACTAACATTTCGGTAACCCTAACCCTAGCCATAAAGCTAACCCTAACCCCAACCCTAAAACTTACCCAAACCGTACCCTAATCCTAACCAGTATACTAATACTAAGCCATGTCCTGACATGTACCCTGAGCCTAACACTTTTCCGTACCCTCAACTGTACCCTAAACCTTACCCATTCGCTAACCCTAAACCTAGCTCTAGCCCTAGCCCTAAATCTAACCCCAACCCTACCCCTTACCCTAACCCGAAATCTAATCCCAACCCATACACTAACATTAACCCATGCCCTAACACGTACCCTGACCCTAACACTTTTCCGTATCCTCTCCTGTACCCTAAATCTTACCGTTCGCTAACCCTAACCCTAGCCCTAAACATAACTCTCACACCAACCTCACAGCATACCATAACCCGTACACTAAACTTAACCTGTACAAAAAAACTAACACATGCCCTCACATGTACTTTGACGGTAACATGTTTCCGTATGCTCCCGTGTACCGTAAAACTCACCAGTTTGCTAACTCTAACCCTAGCCCTAACCCTAACCATAACAACAACCCTACCCATTTCCCTAACGTGTACTCTAATCCTTACCCGTACACTAACACTAATCCATGCCCTAACACGTACCCTGACCCTAACACTTTTCTATACCCACTCCTGTACCCTAAATCTTACCATTCGCTAACCCTAACCCTATGTCTAAACCTAACCCTAACCCCAACCCTACACCTAACCCTAACACGTACCCTAATCCGAATCCGTACACTAACACTAACCTGTGCCCTACCATGAACCCTGACCCTAACACGTTTCCATAAGCTCAACTGTACCCTGAATGTTACCTATTTGCTAACCTTAACCCCAACCCTACACCTAAACATAACCCCAACCCTACACCTTTCCCTAACCCATACCCTAATCCTAACCCTTACACTAACACTAACCCGTGCCCTAATACGTACCCTGACCCTAACACTTTTCCGTATCCTCTCCAGTACCCTAAAACTTACCGTTCGCTAAAACTAGCCCTTTCCCTAAACATAACGCTAACACCAACCTTACACCATACCCTAACCCATACACTAATCTTACCCCGTACACCAAAATTAAGCAATGCCCTCTCCTGTACTTTGACACTAACACGTTTCCGTACACTCCCGTGTACCGTAAACCTTACCTGTTCGCTAACACTAACCCTAGGTCTAAGCCTAACACTATCCACAACCCTACACAAAATCCTAACTTGTACCCTAATCCTAATCCGTACAATAACTCTAACGTGTGCCCTAACACCATGCCTGACCCTAACTCGTTTCCATATGCTTACCTGTACCCTGAATATTACCTATTCGCTAACCCTAACCCTAATCCTAAACCTAACCCTAACCCCAATCCTACACCTTCCCCTAATCCGTACTGTAATCCTAACCCGTACCCTAATACTAATCCGTGCCCAGACACATACATGGACCATAACACTTTTCTGTAACCTCACCTGTACCCTAAACCTTACATTTCGCCAACACTAACCCTAGCCCTAAAGCTAAATCTAACTCCAACCCTACACCTTACCCTAACACGTACACTAATCTTAACCCGTACACTAACACTGACCCATTGCCGCAAATGTATTTTGACCCTAAAACATTTCCGTACCCTCCCCTGTAACCTAAACCTTACCCGGTCGCTAACCCTAACCCTAGCTCTAAATCTAACCCTAACGCCAACCCTACATCTTACCCTAACCCATACCCTAATCCTAAAGTGTACACTAACAGTAACCAGTGACCTGAAAAGTACCCTGACTGTAACACTTTTCCATACCCTCACCTGCACGCTAAACCTAATCATTAGGTAACCCTAACTGTAGACTTAAACCTAACCCTAACACCAACCCTACACCCTATTCTAACCCTTACCCTATATTTAACCCCTACACTAACACTAACCCATGCCCTCACACGTACTTTGACACTAAAATGTCTCCATACACTCACATGTACCATAAGCTTTAACCATTCACTAAACTTATCCCTAACCCTAAAGCCAACCCTAACCATTACCCTAACCCATACCCTAATCCTAACCATACATTAACACTAACACGTTTCCTAACACATAACCTGACCCAAACACTTTTCCGTACACTCAACTGTACCCTAAAACTTACCCGTTCACTAACCCTAAGCCTAGCCCTAAACCTAACACTAACCCCAACACCACACCTTACCCTAAACTGTACGCTAATCCTGACACGTACACTAACACTAAGAGGTGTCCTAACACATACCCTGACTCTAAATGTTTTCCGTACCCTCACCTGTACCCTAAACCTTACTGCTTCACTAACCGTAAACCTAGCCCTAAACATAACGCTAACACCAACCCTACACCATACCCTAACCCGTACACTAATCTTGACCCGTACACCAAAATTATGGAATGCCATCACCTGTACTTTGACGATAACACGTTTCTGTACACTCATGTACCATAAAAGTTACCTCTTCGCTAACTCTAACCCTAGCCCTAAACTTAACCCTAACGCCAACCGTACACATTACCCTAACCCGTACCCTAATCCTAACCCATACACTAACACTACACGTGCCCTAACAGGTACCCTGACCGTAACCGTTTTCCGTACACTCACCTGTACCCTAAACTATACCGTTTGCTATCCTTAACCTTAGACCTAAACGTAAACCTAACCCCATCCCTAAACCTTACCCTAACTCGTACCCAAATCTAACCAGTACACTAACACTAATCCGTGCCTTAACACTTACCCTGACACTAACACTTTTCCATACCCACACCTGAAGCCTAAACCTTACCATTCACTAACCCTAACCCTAGGTCTAAACCTAACCCTAAACCCAACCCCAACCCTACACCTAACCCTAACATGTGCCCTAATCCTAATCCTTAAACTAACACTAACCTGTGCCCTAACACGAACCCTGACAATAACACGTTTCCATACGTTCACCTGTACTCTAATGTTACCTATTCGCTAACCCTAAAACTAGCCCTAAACCTAAACCTAACCCCAACCCTACACCTTACCCTAACCCATACCCTAATCATAACCCATACACTAACACTAACTCGTGCCCTAACACCTACCCTAAACCTACACCTACACCTACCCCTAATACTAACGCTAACACTAACCCTAAACTTTACCATTTGTTAACCATAACCCTAGCCCCAAACCTAAACCTAAATACAACCCTACTCCTTACCCTAACACGTACACTAATCTTAACACGTACACTAACACTAACTCAATACCACACACGTACTTTGACAATAAGACATTTCCGTATGCTCAGATGTAACCTAAACCTTACCCGTTCACTAAACTTAACCCTATCCCTAACACTAACCATAACGCCAACCCTACCAATTACCCTAACCCGTACCCTAATCCTAACCTGTAAACCCACACTAACCCCTGCCCTAACACGTTCCCTGACCCTAACACTTTTCCGTAACCTCACCTGTACCCTACACCTTACCGTTAGCAAACCCTAACCCTAGCCTTAAAACCTAGACCAAACCCCAACCGTACACCTTACCCTAACCCGTATGCTAATCCTAAGCCATACACTAACACTGAAATATGTCCTAACACATACACTAACCGTAACACTTTTCTGTACCATCACCTGTACCGTAAAACTAACATTTCGGTAACCCTAACCCTAGCCATAAAGCTAACCCTAACCCCAACCCTAAAACTTACCCAAACCGTACCCTAATCCTAACCAGTATACTAATACTAAGCCATGTCCTGACACGTACCCGGAGCCTAACACTTTTCCGTACCCTCACCTGTCCCCTAAACCTTACCCATTCGCTAACCCTAACCCTAGCTCTAGCCCTAGCCCTAAATCTAACCCCAACCCTACACCTTACCCTAACCAGAACCCTAATCCCAACCCATACACTAACATTAACCCATGCCCTATCACGTACCCTGACCCTTACACTTATCCGTATCCTCTCCTGTACCCTAAATCTTACCGTTCGCTAACCCTAACCCTAGCCCTAAACATAACTCTCACACCAACCTCACAGCATACAATAACCCGTACACTAAACTTAACCCGTACAAAAAAACTAACCCATGCCCTCAGATGTATTTTGACGGTAACACGTTTCCGTATGCTCCCGTGTACCGTAAAACTCACCCGTTTGCTAACTCTAACCCTATCCCTAACCCTAACCATAACAACAACACTACACATTTCCCTAACCTGTACCCTAATCCTTACCCGTACACTAACACTAATGCATGCCCTAATACGTACCCTGACCCTAACACTTTTCTATACCCACTCCTGTACCCTAAATCTTACCATTCGCTAACCCTAACCCTATGTCTAAACCTAACCCTAACCCCAACCCTACACCTAACCCTAACACGTACCCTAATCCGAATCCGTACACTAAGAGTAACCTGTGCCCTAACATGAACCCTGACCCTAACTCGTTTCCATAAGCTCACCTGTACCCTAAATGTTACCTATTTGCTAACCCTAACCCCAACCCTACACCTAAACATAACCCCAACCCTACATCTTTCCCTAACCCATACCCTAATCCGAACCCGTACACTAACACTAACCCGTGCCCTAACACGTACCCTGACCCTAACACTTTTCCGTATCCTCTCCAGTACCCTAAAACTTACCGTTCGCTAAACCTAGCCCTTTCCCTAAACATAACGCTAACACCAACCTTACACCATACCCTAACCCATACACTAATCTTACCCCGTACACCAAAATTAAGCAATGCCCTCACATGTACTTGGACACTAAAAGGTTTCCGTACCCTCCTGTGTACCATAAACCTTACCTGTTCGCTAACACTAACCCTAGCACTATCCACAACCCTACACAGAATCCTAACCCGTAACCTAATCCTAATCCGTACAATAACACTAACGTGTGCCCTAACACCAAGCCTGACCCTAACTCGTTTCCATATGCTTACCTGTACCCTGAATATTACCTATTCGCTAACCCTAACCCTAACCCTAAACCAAACCCTAACCCCAATCCTACACCTTACCCTAATCCGTACTGTAATCCTAACCCGTACCCTAATACTAATCCGTGCCCTGACACATACATGGACCATAACACTTTTCTGTAACCTCACCTGTACCCTAAACCTTACATTTAGCCAACCCTAACGCTAGCCCTAAAGCAAAATCTTACTCCAACCCTACCCCTTACCCTAACACGTACACTAATCTTAACCCGTACACTAACACTGACCCATTGCCGCAAATGTATTTTGACCCTAAAACATTTCCGTACCCTCCCCTGTAACCTAAACCTTACCGGTCGCTAACCATAACCCTAGATCTAAATCTAACCTTAACGCCATCCCTACATCTTACCCTAACCCATACCCTAATCCTAAACCGTACACTAACACTAACCAGTGCCCTGAAACGTACCCTGACCGTAACACTTTTCAATACCCTCACCTGCACGCTAAACCTAATCATTAGGTAACCCTAACTGTAGACTTAAACCTAACCCTAACAGCAACCCTACACCTTATTCTACCCGGTACCCTACATTTAACCCCTACACTAACACTAACCCATGCCCTCACACGTACTTTGACACTAAAACGTCTCCATACACTCACATGTACCATAAGCCTTAACCTTTCACTAAACCTATCCCTAAGCCTAACGCCAACCCTAACCATTACCCTAACCCATACCCTAATCCGAACCATACATTAACACTAAAACGTTTCCTAACACATAACCTGACCCAAACACTTTTCCGTACACTCAACTGTACCCTAAAACTTACCCATTCACTAACCCTAAGCCTAGCCCAAAAGCTAACCCTAACCCCAACCCCACACCTTACCCTAAACTGTACACTAATCCTAACACGTACAGTAACACTAACAGGTGTCCTAACACATACCGTGACTCTAAAAGTTTTCCGTACCCTCACCTGTACCCTAAACCTTACTGGTTCACTAACCGTAACCCTAGCCCTAAACATAACGCTAACACCAACCTTACACCATACCTTAACCCGTACACTAAACTTAACCCGTACACCAAAATTATGCAATGCCATCACACGTACTTTGACACTACCACGTTTCCGTACACTCATGTACCATAAAACTTACCTGTTCGCTAACTCTAACCCTAGCCCTATACTTAACGCTAGCGCCAACCCTACACATTACCCTAACCAGTACCCTAATCCTAACCCATACACTAACTCTACACGTGCCCTAACAGGTACCATGACAGTAACAGTTTTCCGTACACTCACCTGTACCCTAAACCATACCGTTTGCTATCCTTAACCCTAGACCTAAACGTAAACCTAACCCCATCCCTAAACGTTACCCTAACGCGTACCCAATCTTAACCAGTACACTAACACTAATCCGTGACTTAACACTTACCCTGACCCTAACACTTTTCCATACCCACACCTGAACCCTAAACCTTACCATTCACTAACCCTAACCATAGGTTTATACGTAACCCTAAAGCCAACCCCAACCCTACACCTAAGCCTAAACTGTAACCTAATCCTAATCCTTAAACTAAAACTAACCTGTGCCCTAACATGATCCCTGACCCTAACTCATTTCCATACACTCCCCTGTACTCTAATGTTACCTATTCGCTAACCCTAACACTAGCCCTAAACCTAAACCTAACCCCAACCGTACACCTTACCCTAACCCATACCCTAATCATAACCCATACATTAACACTAACTCGTGCCCTAACAACTACCCTAACCCTACCCCTAACACTAACCCTAACACTAACCCTAACACTAACCCTAAACTTTACCATTTGTTAACCATAACCCAAGCCCCAAACCTAAACCTAACTACAACCCTACTCTTTACCCTAACACGTACACTAATCTTAACACGTACACTAACACTAACTCAATACCGCACACATACTTTGACAATAAGACATTTCCGTATGCTCAGCTGTAACCTAAACCTTACCCGTTCACTAAACTTAACCCTACCCCTAACACTAACCATAACGCCAACCCTACCAATTACCCTAACCCGTACCCTAATCCTAACCTGTAAACCCACACTAACCCCTGCCCTAACACGTACCCTGACCCTAACACTTTTCCGAATCCTCAGCTGTACCCTACACCTTATCATTCGCTAACCCTAACCCTAGCCCTAAACCTAGACCAAACCCCAACAGTACACCTTACCCTAACCTGTATGCTAATCCTAAGCCATACACTAACACTGACACGTGTCCTAACACATACACTAACTGTAACACTTTTCTGTACCATCACATGTACCCTAAACCTGACATTTCGCTAACCCTAGCCCTAGCCATAAAGCTAACCCTAACCCCAACCAGAAACCTTACCCAAACCGTACCCTAGTCCTAACCAGTATACTAATACTAAGCCATGTCCTGACACGTAACCTGACCCTAACACTTTTCCGTACCCTCACCTGTACCCTAAACCTTACCCATTCGCTAACCCTAACACTAGCTCTAGCCCTAGCTCTAAATCTAACCCCAACCCTACACCTTACCCTAACCCGAACCCTAATCCCAACCCATACACTAACATTAACCCATGCCCTAACACGTACCCTGACCCTAACACTTTTCCGTATCCTCTCCTGTACCCTAAATCTTACTGTTCGCTAACCCTAACCCTAGCCCTAAACATAACTCTCACACCAACCTCACAGCATACCCTAACCGGTACACTAAACTTAACCCGTACAAAAAAACTAACCCATGCCCTCACATGTTCTTTGACAGTAACACATTTCCATACGCTCCTGTGTACCGTAAACCTTACCCGTTCGCTAACTCTAACCCTAGACCTAACCCTAAATATAACACCAACCCTACCCATTTCCCTAACCTGTACCCTAATCCTAACCCGTACACTAACACTAATCCATGCCCTAACACGTACCCTGAACCTAACACTTTTCCATACCCACTCCTGTACCCTAAATCTTACCATTCGCTAACCCTAACCCTATGTCTAAACCTAACCCTAACCCCAACCCTACACCTAACCCTAACACGTACCCTAATCCGAATCCGTACACTAACACTAACCTGTGCCCTACCATGAACCCTGACCCTAACTCGTTTCCATAAGCTCACCTGTACCCTAAATGTTACCTATTTGCTAACCCTAACCCCAACCCTACACCTAAACATAACCCCAACCCTACACCTTTCCCTAACCCATACCCTAATCCTAACCCTTACACTAACACTAACCCGTGCCCTAATACGTACCCTGACCCTAACACTTTTCCGTATCCTCTCCAGTACCCTAAATCTTACCGTTCGCTAAAACTAGCCCTTTCCCTAAACATAACGCTAACACCAACCTTACACCATACCCTAACCCATACACTAATCTTACCCCGTACACCAAAATTAAGCAATGCCCTCACCTGTACTTTGACACTAACACGTTTCTGTACACTCCTGTGTACCGTAAACCTTACCTGTTCGCTAACACTAACCCTAGGTCTAAGCCTAACACTATCCACAACCCTACACAGAATCCTAACCCGTAACCTAATCCTAATCCGTACAATAACACTAACGTGTGCCCTAACACCATGCCTGACACTAACTCGTTTCCATATGCTTACCTGTACCCTGAATATTACCTATTCGCTAACCCTAACCCTAATCCTAAACCTAACCCTAACCCCAATCCTACACCTTACCCTAATCCGTACTGTAATCCTAACCCGTACCCTAATACTAATCCGTGCCCTGACACATACATGGACCATAACACTTTTCTGTAACCTCACCTGTACCCTAAACCTTACATTTCGCCAACACTAACCCTAGCCCTAAAGCTAAATCTAACTCCAACCCTACACCTAACCCTAACACGTACCCTAATCCGAATCCGTACACTAACACTAACCTGTGCCCTACCATGAACCCTGACCCTAACTCGTTTCCATAAGCTAACCTGTACCCTAAATGTTACCTATTTGCTAACCCTAACCCCAAACCTACACCTAAACATAACCCCAACCCTTCACCTTTCCCTAACCCATAGCCTAATCCTAACCCTTACACTAACACTAACCCGTGCCCTAATACGTACCCTGACCCTAACACTTTTCCGTATCCTCTCCAGTACCCTAAATCTTACCGTTCGCTAAAACTAGCCCTTTCCCTAAACATAACGCTAACACCAACCTTACACCATACCCTAACCCATACACTAATCTTACCCTGTACACCAAAATTAAGCAATGCCCTCACCTGTACTTTGACACTAACACGTTTCCGTACACTCCTGTGTACCGTAAACCTTACCTGTTCGCTAACACTAACCCTAGGTCTAAGTCTAACACTATCCACAACCCTACACAAAATCCTAACTTGTACCCTAATCCTAATCCATACAATAACACTAACGTGTGCCCTAACACCATGCCTGACCCTAACTCGTTTCCATATGCTTACCTGTACCCTGAATATTACCTATTCGCTAACCCTAACCCTAATCCTAAACCTAACCCTAACCCCAATCCTACACCTTACCCTAATCCGTACTGTAATCCTAACCCGTACCCTTTTACTAATCCGTGCCCTGACACATACATGGACCATAACACTTTTCTGTAACCTCACCTGTACCCTAAACCTTACATTTCGCCAACACTAACCCTAGCCCTAAAGCTAAATCTAACTCCAACCCTACACCTTACCCTAACACGTACACTAATCTTAACCCGTACACTAACACTGACCCATTGCCGCAAATGTATTTTGACCCTAAAACATTTCCGTACCCTCCCCTGTAACCTAAACCTTACCCGGTCGCTAACCCTAACCCTAGCTCTAAATCTAACCTTAACGCCAACCCTACATCTTACCCTAACCCATACCCTAATCCTAAAGTGTACACTAACAGTAACCAGTGACCTGAAAAGTACCCTGACCGTAACACTTTTCCATACCCTCACCTGCACGCTAAACCTAATCATTAGGTAACCCTAACTGTAGACTTAAACCTAACCCTAACACCAACCCTACACCCTATTCTAACCCTTACCCTATATTTAACCCCTACACTAACACTAACCCATGCCCTCACACGTACTTTGACACTAAAATGTCTCCATACACTCACATGTACCATAAGCTTTAACCATTCACTAAACCTATCCCTAACCCTAAAGCCAACCCTAACCATTACCCTAACCCATACCCTAATCCTAACCATACATTAACACTAACACGTTTCCTAACACATAACCTGACCCAAACACTTTTCCGTACACTCAACTGTACCCTAAAACTTACCCGTTCACTAACCCTAAGCCTAGCCCTAAACCTAACACTAACCCCAACACCACACCTTACCCTAAACTGTACGCTAATCCTGACACGTACACTAAAACTAAGAGGTGTCCTAACACATACCCTGACTCTAAATGTTTTCCGTACCCTCACCTGTACCCTAAACCTTACTGCTTCACTAACCGTAAACCTAGCCCTAAACATAACGCTAACACCAACCCTACACCATACCCTAACCCGTACACTAATCTTGACCCGTACACCAAAATTATGGAATGCCATCACCTGTACTTTGACAATAACACGTTTCTGTACACTCATGTACCATAAAAGTTACCTCTTCACTAACTCTAACCCTAGCCCTAAACTTAACCCTAACGCCAACCGTACACATAACCCTAACCCGTACCCTAATCCTAACCCATACACTAACACTACACGTGCCCTAACAGGTACCCTGACCGTAACCGATTTCCGTACACTCACCTGTACCCTAAACTATACCGTTTGCTATCCTTAACCATAGACCTAAACGTAAACCTAACCCCATCCCTAAACCTTACCCTAACTCGTACCCAAATCTAACCAGTACACTAACACTAATCCGTGCCTTAACACTTACCCTGACACTAACACTTTTCCATACCCACACCTGAAGCCTAAACCTTACCATTCACTAACCCTAACCCTAGGTCTAAACCTAACCCTAAACCCAACCCCAACCCTACACCTAACCCTAACATGTGCCCTAATCCTAATCCTTAAAATAACACTAACCTGTGCCCTAACACGAACCCTGACACTAACACGTTTCCATACGTTCACCTGTACTCTAATGTTACCTATTCGCTAACCCGAAAACTAGCCCTAAACCTAAACCTAACCCCAACCCTACACCTTACCCTAACCCATACCCTAATCATAACCCATACACTAACACTAACTCGTGCCCTAACACCTACCCTAAACCTACACCTACACCTACCCCTAACACTAACGCTAACACTAACCCTAAACTTTACCATTTGTTAACCATAACCCTAGCCCCAAACCTAAACCTAACTACAACCCTACTCCTTACCCTAACACGTACACTAATCTTAACACGTACACTAACACTAACTCAATACCACACACGTACTTTGACAATAAGACATTTCCGTATGCTCAGATGTAACCTAAACCTTACCCGTTCACTAAACTTAACCCTATCCCTAACACTAAACATAACGCCAACCCTACCAATTACCCTAACCCGTACCCTAATCCTAACCTGTAAACCCACACTAACCCCTGCCCTAACACGTTCCCTGACCCTAACATTTTTCCGTAACCTCACCTGTACCCTACACCTTACCGTTAGCTAACCCTAACCCTAGCCTTAAAACCTAGACCAAACCCCAACCGTACACCTTACCCTAACCCGTATGCTAATCCTAAGCCATACAGTAACACTGAAATATGTCCTAACACATACACTAACCGTAACACTTTTCTGTACCATCACCTGTACCGTAAAACTAACATTTCGGTAACCCTAACCCTAGCCATAAAGCTAACCCTAACCCCAACCCTAAAACTTACCCAAACCGTACCCTAATCCTAACCAGTATACTAATACTAAGCCATGTCCTGACACGTACCCTGAGCCTAACACTTTTCGGTACCCTCACCTGTCCCCTAAACCTTACCCATTCGCTAACCCTAACCCTAGCTCTAGCCCTAGCCCTAAATCTAACCCCAACCCTACACCTTACCCTAACCCGAACCCTAATCCCAACCCATACACTAACATTAACCCATGCCCTAACACGTACCCTGACCCTTACACTTATCCGTATCCTCTCCTGTACCCTAAATCTTACCGTTCGCTAACCCTAACCCTAGCCCTAAACATAACTCTCACACCAACCTCACAGCATACCATAACCCGTACACTAAACTTAACCCGTACAAAAAAACTAACCCATGCCCTCAGATGTATTTTGACGGTAACACGTTTCCGTATGCTCCCGTGTTCCGTAAAACTCACCCGTTTGCTAACTCTAACCCTAGCCCTAACCCTAACCATAACAACAACCCTAACCATTTCCCTAACCTGTACCCTAATCCTTACCCGTACACTAACACTAATCCATGCCCTAATACGTACCCTGACCCTAACACTTTTCTATACCCACTCCTGTACCCTAAATCTTACCATTCGCTAACCCTAACCCTATGTCTAAACCTAACCCTAACCCCAACCCTACACCTAACCCTAACACGTACCCTAATCCGAATCCGTACACTAAGAGTAACCTGTGCCCTAACATGAACCCTGACCCTAACTCGTTTCCATAAGCTCACCTGTACCCTAAATGTTACCTATTTGCTAACCCTAACCCCAACCCTACACCTAAACATAACCCCAACCCTACACCTTTCCCTAACCCATACCCTAATCCGAACCCATACACTAACACTAACCCGTGCCCTAACACGTACCCTGACCCTAACACTTTTCCGTATCCTCTCCAGTACCCTAAAACTTACCGTTCGCTAAACCTAGCCCTTTCCCTAAACATAACGCTAACACCAACCTTACACCATACCCTAACCCATACACTAATCTTACCCCGTACACCAAAATTAAGCAATGCCCTCACATGTACTTGGACACTAAAAGGTTTCCGTACCCTCCTGTGTACCATAAACCTTACCTGTTCGCTAAAACTAACCCTAGCACTATCCACAACCCTACACAGAATCCTAACCCGTAACCTAATCCTAATCCGTACAATAACACTAACGTGTGCCCTAACACCAAGCCTGACCCTAACTCGTTTCCATATGCTTACCTGTACCCTGAATATTACCTATTCGCTAACCCTAACCCTAACCCTAAACCAAACCCTAACCCCAATCCTACACCTTACCCTAATCCGTACTGTAATCCTAACCCGTACCCTAATACTAATCCGTGCCCTGACACATACATGGACCATAACACTTTTCTGTAACCTCACCTGTACCCTAAACCTTACATTTAGCCAACCCTAACGCTAGCCCTAAAGCAAAATCTTACTCCAACCCTACCCCTTACCCTAACACGTACACTAATCTTAACCCGTACACTAACACTGACCCATTGCCGCAAATGTATTTTGACCCTAAAACATTTCCGTACCCTCCCCTGTAACCTAAACCTTACCGGTCGCTAACCATAACCCTAGATCTAAATCTAACCCTAACGCCATCCCTACATCTTACCCTAACCCATACCCTAATCCTAAACCGTACACTAACACTAACCAGTGCCCTGAAACGTACCCTGACCGTAACACTTTTCAATACCCTCACCTGCACGCTAAACCTAATCATTAGGTAACCCTAACTGTAGACTTAAACCTAACCCTAACAGCAACCCTACACCTTATTCTAACCGGTACCCTATATTTAACCCCTACACTAACACTAACCCATGCCCTCACATGTACTTTGACACTAAAACGTCTCCATACACTCACATGTACCATAAGCCTTAACCGTTCACTAAACCTATCCCTAAGCCTAACGCCAACCCTAACCATTACCCTAACCCATACCCTAATCCGAACCATACATTAACACTAAAACGTTTCCTAACACATAACCTGACCCAAACACTTTTCCGTACAATCAACTGTACCCTAAAACTTACCCATTCACTAACCCTAAGCCTAGCCCAAAAGCTAACCCTAACCCCAACCCCACACCTTACCCTAAACTGTACACTAATCCTAACACGTACAGTAACACTAACAGGTGTCCTGACACATACCGTGACTCTAAAAGTTTTCCGTACCCTCACCTGTACCCTAAACCTTACTGGTTCACTAACCGTAACCCTAGCCCTAAACATAACGCTAACACCAACCTTACACCATACCTTAACCCGTACACTAAACTTAACCCGTACACCAAAATTATGCAATGCCATCACACGTACTTTGACACTACCACGTTTCCGTACACTCATGTACCATAAAACTTACCTGTTCGCTAACTCTAACCCTAGCCCTATACTTAACGCTAGCGCCAACCCTACACATTACCCTAACCAGTACCCTAATCCTAACCCATACACTAACTCTACACGTGCCTAACAGGTACCATGACAGTAACAGTTTTCCGTACACTCACCTGTACCCTAAACCATACCGTTTGCTATCCTTAACCCTAGACCTAAACGTAAACCTAACCCCATCCCTAAACGTTACCCTAACGCGTACCCAATCTTAACCAGTACACTAACACTAATCCGTGACTTAACACTTACCCTGACCCTAACACTTTTCCATACCCACACCTGAACCCTAAACCTTACCATTCACTAACCCTAACCATAGGTTTATACCTAACCCTAAAGCCAACCCCAACCCTACACCTAAGCCTAAAATGTAACCTAATCCTAATCCTTAAACTAAAACTAACCTGTGCCCTAACATGATTCCTGACCCTAACTCATTTCCATACACTCCCCTGTACTCTAATGTTACCTATTCGCTAACCCTAACACTAGCCCTAAACCTAAACCTAACCCCAACCGTACACCTTACCCTAACCCATACCCTAATCATAACCCATACATTAACACTAACTCGTGCCCTAACACCTACCCTAACCCTACCCCTAACACTAACCCTAACACTAACCCTAACACTAACCCTAAACTTTACCATTTGTTAACCATAACCCAAGCCCCAAACCTAAACCTAACTACAACCCTACTCCTTACCCTAACACGTACACTAGTCTTAACCCGTACACTAACACTAACTCAATACCGCACACATACTTTGACAATAAGACATTTCCGTATGCTCAGCTGTAACCTAAACCTTACCCGTTCACTAAACTTAACCCTACCCCTAACACTAACCATAACGCCAACCCTACCAATTACCCTAACCCATACCCTAATCCTAACCTGTAAACCCACACTAACCCCTGCCCTAACACGTACCCTGACCCTAACACTTTTCCGAATCCTCAGCTGTACCCTACACCTTATCATTCGCTAACCCTAACCCTAGCCCTAAACCTAGACCAAACCCCAACAGTACACCTTACCCTAACCTGTATGCTAATCCTAAGCCATACACTAACACTGACACGTGTCCTAACACGTACACTAACTGTAACACTTTTCTGTACCATCACATGTACCCTAAACCTGACATTTCGCTAACCCTAGCCCTAGCCATAAAGCTAACCCTAAACCCAACCAGAAACCTTACCCAAACCGTACCCTAGTCCTAACCAGTATACTAATACTAAGCCATGTCCTGACACGTAACCTGACCCTAACACTTTTCCGTACCCTCACCTGTACCCTAAACCTTACCCATTCGCTAACCCTAACACTAGCTCTAGCCCTAGCTCTAAATCTAACCCCAACCCTACACCTTACCCTAACCCGAACCCTAATCCCAACCCATACACTAACATTAACCCATGCCCTAACACGTACCCTGACCCTAACACTTTTCCGTATCCTCTCCTGTACCCTAAATCTTACCGTTCGCTAACCCTAACCCAAGCCCTAAACATAACTCTCACACCAACCTCACAGCATACCCTAACCGGTACACTAAACTTAACCCGTACAAAAAAACTAACCCATGCCCTCACATGTTCTTTGACAGTAACACATTTCCGTACGCTCCTGTGTACCGTAAACCTTACCCGTTCGCTAACTCTAACCCTAGGCCTAACCCTAAATATAACACCAACCCTACCCATTTCCCTAACCTGTACCCTAATCCTAACCCGTACACTAACATTAAACCATGCCCTAACACGTACCCTGACCCTAACACTTTTCCATACCCACTCCTGTACCGTAAATCTTACCATTCACTAACCCTAACCCTATGTCTAAACCTAACCCTAACCCCAACCCTACACCTAACCCTAACACGTACCCTAATCCGAATCCGTACACTAACACTAACCTGTGCCCTACCATGAACCGTGACCCTAACTCGTTTCCATAAGCTCACCTGTACCCTAAATGTTACCTATTTGCTAACCCTAACCCCAACCCTACACCTAAACATAACCCCAACCCTACACCTTTCCCTAACCCATACCCTAATCCTAGCCCTTACACTAACACTAACCCGTGCCCTAATACGTACCCTGACCCTAACACTTTTCCGTATCCTCTCCAGTACCCTAAATCTTACCGTTCGCTAAAACTAGCCCTTTCCCTAAACATAATGCTAACACCAACCTTACACCATACCCTAACCCATACACTAATCTTACCCCGTACACCAAAATTAAGCAATGCCCTCACCTGTACTTTGACACTAACACGTTTCCGTACACTCCTGTGTACCGTAAACCTTACCTGTTCGCTAACACTAACCCTAGGTCTAAGCCTAACACTATCCACAACCCTACACAAAATCCTAACCCGTAACCTAATCCTAATCCGTACAATAACACTAACGTGTGCCCTAACACCATGCCTGACCCTAACTCGTTTCCATATGCTTACCTGTACCCTGAATATTACCTATTCGCTAACCCTAACCCTAATCCTAAACCTAACCCTAACCCCAATCCTACACCTTACCCTAATCCGTACTGTAATCCTAACCCGTACCCTAATACTAATCCGTGCCCTGACACATACATGGACCATAACACTTTTCTGTAACCTCACCTGTACCCTAAAACTTACATTTCGCCAACACTAACCCTAGCCCTAAAGCTAAATCTAACTCCAACCCTACACCTTACCCTAACACGTACACTAATCTTAACCCGTACACTAACACTGACCCATTGCCGCAAATGTATTTTGACCCTAAAACATTTCCGTACCCTCCCCTGTAACCTAAACCTTACCCGGTCGCTAACCCTAACCCTAGCTCTAAATCTAAACCTAACGCCAACCCTACATCTTACCCTAACCCATACCCTAATCCTAAACTGTACACTAACAGTAACCAGTGACCTGAAAAGTACCCTGACCGTAACACTTTTCCATACCCTCACCTGCACGCTAAACCTAATCATTAGGTAACCCTAACTGTAGACTTAAACCTAACCCTAACACCAACCCTACACCCTATTCTAACCCTTACCCTATATTTAACCCCTACACTAACACTAACCCATGCCCTCACACGTACTTTGACACTAAAATGTCTCCATACACTCACATGTACCATAAGCTTTAACCATTCACTAAACCTATCCCTAACCCTAAAGCCAACCCTAACCATTACCCTAACCCATACCCTAATCCTAACCATACATTAACACTAACACGTTTCCTAACACATAACCTGACCCAAACACATTTCCGTACACTCAACTGTACCCTAAAACTTACCCGTTCACTAACCCTAAGCCTAGCCCTAAACCTAACACTAACCCCAACACCACACCTTACCCTAAACTGTACGCTAATCCTGACACGTACACTAACACTAAGAGGTGTCCTAACACATACCCTGACTCTAAATGTTTTCCGTACCCTCACCTGTACCCTAAACCTTACTGCTTCACTAACTGTAAACCTAGCCCTAAACATAACGCTAACACCAACCCTACACCATACCCTAACCCGTACACTAATCTTGACCCGTACACCAAAATTATGGAATGCCATCACCTGTACTTTGACAATAACACGTTTCTGTACACTCATGTACCATAAAAGTTACCTCTTCGCTAACTCTAACCCTAGCCCTAAACTTAACCCTAACGCCAACCGTACACATTACCCTAACCCGTACCCTAATCCTAACCCATACACTAACACTACACGTGCCCTAACAGGTACCCAGACCGTAACCGTTTTCCGTACACTCACCTGTACCCTAAACTATACCGTTTGCTATCCTTAACCTTAGACCTAAACGTAAACCTAACCCCATCCCTAAACCTTACCCTAACTCGTACCCAAATCTAACCAGTACACTAACACTAATCCGTGCCTTAACACTTACCCTGACACTAACACTTTTCCATACCCACACCTGAAGCCTAAACCTTACCATTCACTAACCCTAACCCTAGGTCTAAACCTAACCCTAAACCCAACCCCAACCCTACACCTAACCCTAACATGTGCCCTAATACTAATCCTTAAACTAACACTAACCTGTGCCCTAACACGAACCCTGACACTAACACGTTTCCATACGTTCACCTGTACTCTAATGTTACCTATTCGCTAACCCGAAAACTAGCCCTAAACCTAAACCTAACCCCAACCCTACACCTTACCCTAACCCATACCCTAATCATAACCCATACACTAACACTAACTCGTGCCCTAACACCTACCCTAAACCTACACCTACACCTACCCCTAATACTAACGCTAACACTAACCCTAAACTTTACCATTTGTTAACCATAACCCTAGCCCCAAACCTAAACCTAACTACAACCCTACTCCTTACCCTAACACGTACACTAATCTTAACACGTACACTAACACTAACTCAATACCACACACGTACTTTGACAATAAGACATTTCCGTATGCTCAGATGTAACCTAAACCTTACCCGTTCACTAAACTTAACCCTATCCCTAACACTAACCATAACGCCAACCCTACCAATTACCCTAACCCGTACCCTAATCCTAACCTGTAAACCCACACTAACCCCTGCCCTAACACGTTCCCTGACCCTAACACTTTTCCGTAACCTCACCTGTACCCTACACCTTACCGTTAGCAAACCCTAACCCTAGCCTTAAAACCTAGACCAAACCCCAACCGTACACCTTACCCTAACCCGTATGCTAATCCTAAGCCATACACTAACACTGAAATATGTCCTAACACATACACTAACCGTAACACTTTTCTGTACCATCACCTGTACCGTAAAACTAACATTTCGGTAACCCTAACCCTAGCCATAAAGCTAACCCTAACCCCAACCCTAAAACTTACCCAAACCGTACCCTAATCCTAACCAGTATACTAATACTAAGCCATGTCCTGACACGTACCCTGAGCCTAACACTTTTCCGTACCCTCACCTGTCCCCTAAACCTTACCCATTCGCTAACCCTAACCCTAGCTCTAGCCCTAGCCCTAAATCTAACCCCAACCCTACACCTTACCCTAACCCGAACCCTAATCCCAACCCATACACTAACATTAACCCATGCCCTATCACGTACCCTGACCCTTACACTTATCCGTATCCTCTTCTGTACCCTAAATCTTTCCGTTCGCTAACCCTAACCCTAGCCCTAAACATAACTCTCACACCAACCTCACAGCATACAATAACCCGTACATTAAACTTAACCCGTACAAAAAAACTAACCCATGCCCTCAGATGTAATTTGACGGTAACACGTTTCCGTATGCTCCCGTTTACCGTAAAACTCACCCGTTTGCTAACTCTAACCCTAACCCTAACCCTAACCATAACAACAACCCTACCCATTTCCCTAACCTGTACCCTAATCCTTACCCGTACACTAACACTAATCCATGCCCTAATACGTACCCTGACCCTAACACTTTTCTATACCACTCCTGTACCCTAAATCTTACCATTCGCTAACACTAACCCTATGTCTAAACCTAACCCTAACCCCAACCCTACACCTAACCCTAACACGTACCGTAATCCGAATCCGTACACTAAGAGTAACCTGTGCCCTAACATGAACCCTGACCCTAACTCGTTTCCATAAGCTCACCTGTACCCTAAATGTTACCTATTTGCTAACCCTAACCCCAACCCTACACCTAAACATAACCCCAACCCTACACCTTTCCCTAACCCATACCCTGATCCGAACCCGTACACTAACACTAACCCGTACCCTAACACGTACCCTGACCCTAACACTTTTCCGTATCCTCTCCAGTACCCTAAAACTTACCGTTCGCTAAACCTAGCCCTTTCCCTAAACATAACGCTAACACCAACCTTACACCATACCCTAACCCATACACTAATCTTACCCCGTACACCAAAATTAAGCAATGCCCTCACATGTACTTGGACACTAACAGGTTTCCGTACCCTCCTGTGTACCATAAACCTAACCTGTTCGCTAACACTAACCCTAGCACTATCCACAACCCTACACAGAATCCTAACCCGTAACCTAATCCTAATCCGTACAATAACACTAACGTGTGCACTAACACCAAGCCTGACCCTAACTCGTTTCCATATGCTTACCTGTACCCTGAATATTACCTATTCGCTAACCCTAACCCTAACCCTAAACCAAACCCTAACCCCAATCCTACACCTTACCCTAATCCGTACTGTAATCCTAACCCGTACCCTAATACTAATCCGTGCCTTGACACATACATGGACCATAACACTTTTCTGTAACCTCACCTGTACCCTAAACCTTACATTTAGCCAACCCTAACGCTAGCCCTAAAGCAAAATCTTACCCAACCCTACCCCTTACCCTAACACGTACACTAATCTTAACCCGTACACTAACACTGACCCATTGCCGCAAATGTATTTTGACCCTAAAACATTTCCGTAGCCTCCCCTGTAACCTAAACCTTACCAGTCGCTAACCATAACCCTAGATCTAAATCTAACCCTAACGCCATCCCTACATCTTACCCTAACCCATACCCTAATCCTAAACCGTACACTAACACTAACCAGTGCCCTGAAACGTACCCTGACCGTAACACTTTTCAATACCCTCACCTGCACGCTAAACCTAATCATTAGGTAACCCTAACTGTAGACTTAAACCTAACCCTAACAGCAACCCTACACCTTATTCTAACCGGTACCCTATATTTAACCCCTACACTAACACTAACCCATGCCCTCACACGTACTTTGACACTAAAACGTCTCCATACACTCACATGTACCATAAGCCTTAACCGTTCACTAAACCTATCCCTAAGCCTAACGCCAACCCTAACCATTACCCTAACCCATACCCTAATCCGAACCATACATTAACACTAAAACGTTTCCTAACACATAACCTGACCCAAACACTTTTCCGTACACTCAACTGTAACCTAAAACTTACCCATTCACTAACCCTAAGCCTAGCCCAAAAGCTAACCCTAACCCCAACCCCACACCTTACCCTAAACTGTACACTAATCCTAACACGTACAGTAACACTAACAGGTGTCCTGACACATACCGTGACTCTAAAAGTTTTCCGTACCCTCACCTGTACCCTAAACCTTACTGGTTCACTAACCGTAACCCTAGCCCTAAACATAACGCTAACACCAACCTTACACCATACCTTAACCCGTACACTAAACTTAACCCGTACACCAAAATTATGCAATGCCATCACACGTACTTTGACACTACCACGTTTCCGTACACTCATGTACCATAAAACTTACCTGTTCGCTAACTCTAACCCTAGCCCTATACTTAACGCTAGCGCCAACCCTACACATTACCCTAACCAGTACCCTAATCCTAACCCATACACTAACTCTACACGTGCCTAACAGGTACCATGACAGTAACAGTTTTCCGTACACTCACCTGTACCCTAAACCATACCGTTTGCTATCCTTAACCCTAGACCTAAACGTAAACCTAACCCCATCCCTAAACGTTACCCTAACGCGTACCCAATCTTAACCAGTACACTAACACTAATCCGTGACTTAACACTTACCCTGACCCTAACACTTTTCCATACCCACACCTGAACCCTAAACCTTACCATTCACTAACCCTAACCATAGGTTTATACCTAACCCTAAAGCCAACCCCAACCCTACACCTAAGCCTAAAATGTAACCTAATCCTAATCCTTAAACTAAAACTAACCTGTGCCCTAACATGATCCCTGACCCTAACTCATTTCCATACACTCCCCTGTACTCTAATGTTACCTATTCGCTAACCCTAACACTAGCCCTAAACCTAAACCTAACCCCAACCGTACACCTTACCCTAACCCATACCCTAATCATAACCCATACATTAACACTAACTCGTGCCCTAACACCTACCCTAACCCTACCCCTAACACTAACCCTAACACTAACCCTAACACTAACCCTAAACTTTACCATTTGTTAACCATAACCCAAGCCCCAAACCTAAACCTAACTACAACCCTACTCCTTACCCTAACACGTACACTAGTCTTAACCCGTACACTAACACTAACTCAATACCGCACACATACTTTGACAATAAGACATTTCCGTATGCTCAGCTGTAACCTAAACCTTACCCGTTCACTAAACTTAACCCTACCCCTAACACTAACCATAACGCCAACCCTACCAATTACCCTAACCCATACCCTAATCCTAACCTGTAAACCCACACTAACCCCTGCCCTAACACGTACCCTGACCCTAACACTTTTCCGAATCCTCAGCTGTACCCTACACCTTATCATTCGCTAACCCTAACCCTAGCCCTAAACCTAGACCAAACCCCAACAGTACACCTTACCCTAACCTGTATGCTAATCCTAAGCCATACACTAACACTGACACGTGTCCTAACACGTACACTAACTGTAACACTTTTCTGTACCATCACATGTACCCTAAACCTGACATTTCGCTAACCCTAGCCCTAGCCATAAAGCTAACCCTAAACCCAACCAGAAACCTTACCCAAACCGTACCCTAGTCCTAACCAGTATACTAATACTAAGCCATGTCCTGACACGTAACCTGACCCTAACACTTTTCCGTACCCTCACCTGTACCCTAAACCTTACCCATTCGCTAACCCTAACACTAGCTCTAGCCCTAGCTCTAAATCTAACCCCAACCCTACACCTTACCCTAACCCGAACCCTAATCCCAACCCATACACTAACATTAACCCATGCCCTAACACGTACCCTGACCCTAACACTTTTCCGTATCCTCTCCTGTACCCTAAATCTTACCGTTCGCTAACCCTAACCCTAGCCCTAAACATAACTCTCACACCAACCTCACAGCATACCCTAACCGGTACACTAAACTTAACCCGTACAAAAAAACTAACCCATGCCCTCACATGTTCTTTGACAGTAACACATTTCCGTACGCTCCTGTGTACCGTAAACCTTACCCGTTCGCTAACTCTAACCCTAGGCCTAACCCTAAATATAACACCAACCCTACCCATTTCCCTAACCTGTACCCTAATCCTAACCCGTACACTAACATTAAACCATGCCCTAACACGTACCCTGACCCTAACACTTTTCCATACCCACTCCTGTACCGTAAATCTTACCATTCACTAACCCTAACCCTATGTCTAAACCTAACCCTAACCCCAACCCTACACCTAACCCTAACACGTACCCTAATCCGAATCCGTACACTAACACTAACCTGTGCCCTACCATGAACCCTGACCCTAACTCGTTTCCATAAGCTCACCTGTACCCTAAATGTTACCTATTTGCTAACCCTAACCCCAACCCTACACCTAAACATAACCCCAACCCTACACCTTTCCCTAACCCATACCCTAATCCTAGCCCTTACACTAACACTAACCCGTGCCCTAATACGTACCCTGACCCTAACACTTTTCCGTATCCTCTCCAGTACCCTAAATCTTACCGTTCGCTAAAACTAGCCCTTTCCCTAAACATAATGCTAACACCAACCTTACACCATACCCTAACCCATACACTAATCTTACCCCGTACACCAAAATTAAGCAATGCCCTCACCTGTACTTTGACACTAACACGTTTCCGTACACTCCTGTGTACCGTAAACCTTACCTGTTCGCTAACACTAACCCTAGGTCTAAGCCTAACACTATCCACAACCCTACACAAAATCCTAACCCGTAACCTAATCCTAATCCGTACAATAACACTAACGTGTGCCCTAACACCATGCCTGACCCTAACTCGTTTCCATATGCTTACCTGTACCCTGAATATTACCTATTCGCTAACCCTAACCCTAATCCTAAACCTAACCCTAACCCCAATCCTACACCTTACCCTAATCCGTACTGTAATCCTAACCCGTACCCTAATACTAATCCGTGCCCTGACACATACATGGACCATAACACTTTTCTGTAACCTCACCTGTACCCTAAAACTTACATTTCGCCAACACTAACCCTAGCCCTAAAGCTAAATCTAACTCCAACCCTACACCTTACCCTAACACGTACACTAATCTTAACCCGTACACTAACACTGACCCATTGCCGCAAATGTATTTTGACCCTAAAACATTTCCGTACCCTCCCCTGTAACCTAAACCTTACCCGGTCGCTAACCCTAACCCTAGCTCTAAATCTAAACCTAACGCCAACCCTACATCTTACCCTAACCCATACCCTAATCCTAAACTGTACACTAACAGTAACCAGTGACCTGAAAAGTACCCTGACCGTAACACTTTTCCATACCCTCACCTGCACGCTAAACCTAATCATTAGGTAACCCTAACTGTAGACTTAAACCTAACCCTAACACCAACCCTACACCCTATTCTAACCCTTACCCTATATTTAACCCCTACACTAACACTAACCCATGCCCTCACACGTACTTTGACACTAAAATGTCTCCATACACTCACATGTACCATAAGCTTTAACCATTCACTAAACCTATCCCTAACCCTAAAGCCAACCCTAACCATTACCCTAACCCATACCCTAATCCTAACCATACATTAACACTAACACGTTTCCTAACACATAACCTGACCCAAACACATTTCCGTACACTCAACTGTACCCTAAAACTTACCCGTTCACTAACCCTAAGCCTAGCCCTAAACCTAACACTAACCCCAACACCACACCTTACCCTAAACTGTACGCTAATCCTGACACGTACACTAACACTAAGAGGTGTCCTAACACATACCCTGACTCTAAATGTTTTCCGTACCCTCACCTGTACCCTAAACCTTACTGCTTCACTAACTGTAAACCTAGCCCTAAACATAACGCTAACACCAACCCTACACCATACCCTAACCCGTACACTAATCTTGACCCGTACACCAAAATTATGGAATGCCATCACCTGTACTTTGACAATAACACGTTTCTGTACACTCATGTACCATAAAAGTTACCTCTTCGCTAACTCTAACCCTAGCCCTAAACTTAACCCTAACGCCAACCGTACACATTACCCTAACCCGTACCCTAATCCTAACCCATACACTAACACTACACGTGCCCTAACAGGTACGCTGACAGTAACCGTTTTCCGTACACTCACCTGTACCCTAAACTATACCGTTTGCTATCCTTAACCTTAGACCTAAACGTAAACCTAACCCCATCCCTAAACCTTACCCTAACTCGTACCCAAATCTAACCAGTACACTAACACTAATCCGTGCCTTAACACTTACCCTGACACTAACACTTTTCCATACCCACACCTGAAGCCTAAACCTTACCATTCACTAACCCTAACCCTAGGTCTAAACCTAACCCTAAACCCAACCCCAACCCTACACCTAACCCTAACATGTGCCCTAATACTAATCCTTAAACTAACACTAACCTGTGCCCTAACACGAACCCTGACACTAACACGTTTCCATACGTTCACCTGTACTCTAATGTTACCTATTCGCTAACCCTAAAACTAGCCCTAAACCTAAACCTAACCCCAACCCTACACCTTACCCTAACCCATACCCTAATCATAACCCATACACTAACACTAACTCGTGCCCTAACACCTACCCTAAACCTACACCTACACCTACCCCTAATACTAACGCTAACACTAACCCTAAACTTTACCATTTGTTAACCATAACCCTAGCCCCAAACCTAAACCTAACTACAACCCTACTCCTTACCCTAACACGTACACTAATCTTAACACGTACACTAACACTAACTCAATACCACACACGTACTTTGACAATAAGACATTTCCGTATGCTCAGATGTAACCTAAACCTTACCCGTTCACTAAACTTAACCCTATCCCTAACACTAACCATAACGCCAACCCTACCAATTACCCTAACCCGTACCCTAATCCTAACCTGTAAACCCACACTAACCCCTGCCCTAACACGTTCCCTGACCCTAACACTTTTCCGTAACCTCACCTGTACCCTACACCTTACCGTTAGCAAACCCTAACCCTAGCCTTAAAACCTAGACCAAACCCCAACCGTACACCTTACCCTAACCCGTATGCTAATCCTAAGCCATACACTAACACTGAAATATGTCCTAACACATACACTAACCGTAACACTTTTCTGTACCATCACCTGTACCGTAAAACTAACATTTCGGTAACCCTAACCCTAGCCATAAAGCTAACCCTAACCCCAACCCTAAAACTTACCCAAACCGTACCCTAATCCTAACCAGTATACTAATACTAAGCCATGTCCTGACACGTACCCTGAGCCTAACACTTTTCCGTACCCTCACCTGTCCCCTAAACCTTACCCATTCGCTAACCCTAACCCTAGCTCTAGCCCTAGCCCTAAATCTAACCCCAACCCTACACCTTACCCTAACCCGAACCCTAATCCCAACCCATACACTAACATTAACCCATGCCCTATCACGTACCCTGACCCTTACACTTATCCGTATCCTCTTCTGTACCCTAAATCTTTCCGTTCGCTAACCCTAACCCTAGCCCTAAACATAACTCTCACACCAACCTCACAGCATACAATAACCCGTACACTAAACTTAACCCGTACAAAAAAACTAACCCATGCCCTCAGATGTAATTTGACGGTAACACGTTTCCGTATGCTCCCGTTTACCGTAAAACTCACCCGTTTGCTAACTCTAACCCTAACCCTAACCCTAACCATAACAACAACCCTACCCATTTCCCTAACCTGTACCCTAATCCTTACCCGTACACTAACACTAATCCATGCCCTAATACGTACCCTGACCCTAACACTTTTCTATACCACTCCTGTACCCTAAATCTTACCATTCGCTAACACTAACCCTATGTCTAAACCTAACCCTAACCCCAACCCTACACCTAACCCTAACACGTACCGTAATCCGAATCCGTACACTAAGAGTAACCTGTGCCCTAACATGAACCCTGACCCTAACTCGTTTCCATAAGCTCACCTGTACCCTAAATGTTACCTATTTGCTAACCCTAACCCCAACCCTACACCTAAACATAACCCCAACCCTACACCTTTCCCTAACCCATACCCTAATCCGAACCCGTACACTAACACTAACCCGTACCCTAACACGTACCCTGACCCTAACACTTTTCCGTATCCTCTCCAGTACCCTAAAACTTACCGTTCGCTAAACCTAGCCCTTTCCCTAAACATAACGCTAACACCAACCTTACACCATACCCTAACCCATACACTAATCTTACCCCGTACACCAAAATTAAGCAATGCGCTCACATGTACTTGGACACTAACAGGTTTCCGTACCCTCCTGTGTACCATAAACCTAACCTGTTCGCTAACACTAACACTAGCACTATCCACAACCCTACACAGAATCCTAACCCGTAACCTAATCCTAATCCGTACAATAACACTAACGTGTGCACTAACACCAAGCCTGACCCTAACTCGTTTCCATATGCTTACCTGTACCCTGAATATTACCTATTCGCTAACCCTAACCCTAACCCTAAACCAAACCCTAACCCCAATCCTACACCTTACCCTAATCCGTACTGTAATCCTAACCCGTACCCTAATACTAATCCGTGCCTTGACACATACATGGACCATAACACTTTTCTGTAACCTCACCTGTACCCTAAACCTTACATTTAGCCAACCCTAACGCTAGCCCTAAAGCAAAATCTTACCCAACCCTACCCCTTACCCTAACACGTACACTAATCTTAACCCGTACACTAACACTGACCCATTGCCGCAAATGTATTTTGACCCTAAAACATTTCCGTAGCCTCCCCTGTAACCTAAACCTTACCGGTCGCTAACCATAACCCTAGATCTAAGTCTAACCCTAACGCCATCCCTACATCTTACCCTAACCCATACCCTAATCCTAAACCGTACACTAACACTAACCAGTGCCCTGAAACGTACCCTGACCGTAACACTTTTCAATACCCTCACCTGCACGCTAAACCTAATCATTAGGTAACCCTAACTGTAGACTTAAACCTAACCCTAACAGCAACCCTACACCTTATTCTAACCGGTACCCTATATTTAACCCCTACACTAACACTAACCCATGCCCTCACACGTACTTTGACACTAAAACGTCTCCATACACTCACATGTACCATAAGCCTTAACCGTTCACTAAACCTATCCCTAAGCCTAACGCCAACCCTAACCATTACCCTAACCCATACCCTAATCCGAACCATACATTAACACTAAAACGTTTCCTAACACATAACCTGACCCAAACACTTTTCCGTACACTCAACTGTAACCTAAAACTTACCCATTCACTAACCCTAAGCCTAGCCCAAAAGCTAACCCTAACCCCAACCCCACACCTTACCCTAAACTGTACACTAATCCTAACACGTACAGTAACACTAACAGGTGTCCTAACACATACCGTGACTCTAAAAGTTTTCCGTACCCTCACCTGTACCCTAAACCTTACTGGTTCACTAACCGTAACCCTAGCCCTAAACATAACGCTAACACCAACCTTACACCATACCTTAACCCGTACACTAAACTTAACCCGTACACCAAAATTATGCAATGCCATCACACGTACTTTGACACTACCACGTTTCCGTACACTCATGTACCATAAAACTTACCTGTTCGCTAACTCTAACCCTAGCCCTATACTTAACGCTAGCGCCAACCCTACACATTACCCTATCCAGTACCCTAATCCTAACCCATACACTAACTCTACACGTGCCCTAACAGGTACCATGGCAGTAACAGTTTTCCGTACACTCACCTGTACCCTAAACCATACCGTTTGCTATCCTTAACCCTAGACCTAAACGTAAACCTAACCCCATCCCTAAACGTTACCCTAACGCGTACCCAATCTTAACCAGTACACTAACACTAATCCGTAACTTAACACTTACCCTGACCCTAACACTTTTCCATACCCACACCTGAACCCTAAACCTTACCATTCACTAACCCTAACCATAGGTTTATACCTAACCCTAAAGCCAACCCCAACCCTACACCTAAGCCTAAAATGTAACCTAATCCTAATCCTTAAACTAAAACTAACCTGTGCCCTAACATGATCCCTGACCCTAACTCATTTCCATACACTCCCCTGTACTCTAATGTTACCTATTCGCTAACCCTAACACTAGCCCTAAACCTAAACCTAACCCCAACCGTACACCTTACCCTAACCCATACCCTAATCATAACCCATACATTAACACTAACTCGTGCCCTAACACCTACCTTAACCCTACCCCTAAAACTAACCCTAACACTAACCCTAACACTAACCCTAAACTTTACCATTTGTTAACCATAACCCAAGCCCCAAACCTAAACCTAACTACAACCCTACTCCTTACCCTAACACGTACACTAGTCTTAACCCGTACACTAACACTAACTCAATACCGCACACATACTTTGACAATAAGACATTTCCGTATGCTCAGCTGTAACCTAAACCTTACCCGTTCACTAAACTTAACCCTACCCCTAACACTAACCATAACGCCAAACCTACCAATTACCCTAACCCGTACCCTAATCCTAACCTGTAAACCCACACTAACCCCTGCCCTAACACGTACCCTGACCCTAACACTTTTCCGAATCCTCAGCTGTACCCTACACCTTATCATTCGCTAACCCTAACCCTAGCCCTAAACCTAGACCAAACCCCAACAGTACACCTTACCCTAACCTGTATGCTAATCCTAAGCCATACACTAACACTGACACGTGTCCTAACACATACACTAACTGTAACACTTTTCTGTACCATCACATGTACCCTAAACGTGACATTTCGCTAACCCTAGCCCTAGCCATAAAGCTAACCCTAACCCCAACCAGAAACCTTACCCAAACCGTACCCTAGTCCTAACCAGTATACTAATACTAAGCCATGTCCTGACACGTAACCTGACCCTAACACTTTTCCGTACCCTCACCTGTACCCTAAACCTTACCCATTCGCTAACCCTAACACTAGCTCTAGCCCTAGCTCTAAATCTAACCCCAACCCTACACCTTACCCTAACCCGAACCCTAATCCCAACCCATACACTAACATTAACCCATGCCCTAACACGTACCCTGACCCTAACACTTTTCCGTATCCTCTCCTGTACCCTAAATCTTACCGTTCGCTAACCCTAACCCTAGCCCTAAACATAACTCTCACACCAACCTCACAGCATACCCTAACCGGTACACTAAACTTAACCCGTACAAAAAAACTAACCCATGCCCTCACATGTTCTTTGACAGTAACACATTTCCGTACGCTCCTGTGTACCGTAAACCTTACCCGTTCGCTAACTCTAACCCTAGGCCTAACCCTAAATATAACACCAACCCTACACATTTCCCTAACCTGTACCCTAATCCTAACCCGTACACTAACATTAAACCATGCCCTAACACGTACCCTGACCCTAACACTTTTCCATACCCACTCCTGTACCCTAAATCTTACCATTCACTAACCCTAACCCTATGTCTAAACCTAACCCTAACCCCAACCCTACACCTAACCCTAACACGTACCCTAATCCGAATCCGTACACTAACACTAACCTGTGCCCTACCATGAACCCTGACCCTAAATCGTTTCCATAAGCTCACCTGTACCCTAAATGTTACCTATTTGCTAACCCTAACCCCAACCCTACACCTAAACATAACCCCAACCCTACACCTTTCCCTAACCCATACCCTAATCCTAGCCCTTACACTAACACTAACCCGTGCCCTAATACGTACCCTGACCCTAACACTTTTCCGTATCCTCTCCAGTACCCTAAATCTTACCGTTCGCTAAAACTAGCCCTTTCCCTAAACATAATGCTAACACCAACCTTACACCATACCCTAACCCATACACTAATCTTACCCCGTACACCAAAATTAAGCAATGCCCTCACCTGTACTTTGACACTAACACGTTTCCGTACACTCCTGTGTACCGTAAACCTTACCTGTTCGCTAACACTAACCCTAGGTCTAAGCCTAACACTATCCACAACCCTACACAAAATCCTAACCCGTAACCTAATCCTAATCCGTACAATAACACTAACGTGTGCCCTAACACCATGCCTGACCCTAACTCGTTTCCATATGCTTACCTGTACCCTGAATATTACCTATTCGCTAACCCTAACCCTAATCCTAAACCTAACCCTAACCCCAATCCTACACCTTACCCTAATCCGTACTGTAATCCTAACCCGTACCCTAATACTAATCCGTGCCCTGACACATACATGGACCATAACACTTTTCTGTAACCTCACCTGTACCCTAAAACTTACATTTCGCCAACACTAACCCTAGCCCTAAAGCTAAATCTAACTCCAACCCTACACCTTACCCTAACACGTACACTAATCTTAACCCGTACACTAACACTGACCCATTGCCGCAAATGTATTTTGACCCTAAAACATTTCCGTACCCTCCCCTGTAACCTAAACCTTACCCGGTCGCTAACCCTAACCCTAGCTCTAAATCTAAACCTAACGCCAACCCTACATCTTACCCTAACCCATACCCTAATCCTAAACTGTACACTAACAGTAACCAGTGACCTGAAAAGTACCCTGACCGTAACACTTTTCCATACCCTCACCTGCACGCTAAACCTAATCATTAGGTAACCCTAACTGTAGACTTAAACCTAACCCTAACACCAACCCTACACCCTATTCTAACCCTTACCCTATATTTAACCCCTACACTAACACTAACCCATGCCCTCACACGTACTTTGACACTAAAATGTCTCCATACACTCACATGTACCATAAGCTTTAACCATTCACTAAACCTATCCCTAACCCTAAAGCCAACCCTAACCATTACCCTAACCCATACCCTAATCCTAACCATACATTAACACTAACACGTTTCCTAACACATAACCTGACCCAAACACATTTCCGTACACTCAACTGTACCCTAAAACTTACCCGTTCACTAACCCTAAGCCTAGCCCTAAACCTAACACTAACCCCAACACCACACCTTACCCTAAACTGTACGCTAATCCTGACACGTACACTAACACTAAGAGGTGTCCTAACACATACCCTGACTCTAAATGTTTTCCGTACCCTCACCTGTACCCTAAACCTTACTGCTTCACTAACTGTAAACCTAGCCCTAAACATAACGCTAACACCAACCCTACACCATACCCTAACCCGTACACTAATCTTGACCCGTACACCAAAATTATGGAATGCCATCACCTGTACTTTGACAATAACACGTTTCTGTACACTCATGTACCATAAAAGTTACCTCTTCGCTAACTCTAACCCTAGCCCTAAACTTAACCCTAACGCCAACCGTACACATTACCCTAACCCGTACCCTAATCCTAACCCATACACTAACACTACACGTGCCCTAACAGGTACCCTGACCGTAACCGTTTTCCGTACACTCACCTGTACCCTAAACTATACCGTTTGCTATCCTTAACCTTAGACCTAAACGTAAACCTAACCCCATCCCTAAACCTTACCCTAACTCGTACCCAAATCTAACCAGTACACTAACACTAATCCGTGCCTTAACACTTACCCTGACACTAACACTTTTCCATACCCACACCTGAAGCCTATACCTTACCATTCACTAACCCTAACCCTAGGTCTAAACCTAACCCTAAACCCAACCCCAACCCTACACCTAACCCTAACATGTGCCCTAATACTAATCCTTAAACTAACACTAACCTGTGCCCTAACACGAACCCTGACACTAACACGTTTCCATACGTTCACCTGTACTCTAATGTTACCTATTCGCTAACCCTAAAACTAGCCCTAAACCTAAACCTAACCCCAACCCTACACCTTACCCTAACCCATACCCTAATCATAACCCATACACTAACACTAACTCGTGCCCTAACACCTACCCTAAACCTACACCTACACCTACCCCTAATACTAACGCTAACACTAACCCTAAACTTTACCATTTGTTAACCATAACCCTAGCCCCAAACCTAAACCTAACTACAACCCTACTCCTTACCCTAACACGTACACTAATCTTAACACGTACACTAACACTAACTCAATACCACACACGTACTTTGACAATAAGACATTTCCGTATGCTCAGATGTAACCTAAACCTTACCCGTTCACTAAACTTAACCCTATCCCTAACACTAACCATAACGCCAACCCTACCAATTACCCTAACCCGTACCCTAATCCTAACCTGTAAACCCACACTAACCCCTGCCCTAACACGTTCCCTGACCCTAACACTTTTCCGTAACCTCACCTGTACCCTACACCTTACCGTTAGCAAACCCTAACCCTAGCCTTAAAACCTAGACCAAACCCCAACCGTACACCTTACCCTAACCCGTATGCTAATCCTAAGCCATACACTAACACTGAAATATGTCCTAACACATACACTAACCGTAACACTTTTCTGTACCATCACCTGTACCGTAAAACTAACATTTCGGTAACCCTAACCCTAGCCATAAAGCTAACCCTAACCCCAACCCTAAAACTTACCCAAACCGTACCCTAATCCTAACCAGTATACTAATACTAAGCCATGTCCTGACACGTACCCTGAGCCTAACACTTTTCCGTACCCTCACCTGTCCCCTAAACCTTACCCATTCGCTAACCCTAACCCTAGCTCTAGCCCTAGCCCTAAATCTAACCCCAACCCTACACCTTACCCTAACCCGAACCCTAATCCCAACCCATACACTAACATTAACCCATGCCCTATCACGTACCCTGACCCTTACACTTATCCGTATCCTCTTCTGTACCCTAAATCTTTCCGTTCGCTAACCCTAACCCTAGCCCTAAACATAACTCTCACACCAACCTCACAGCATACAATAACCCGTACACTAAACTTAACCCGTACAAAAAAACTAACCCATGCCCTCAGATGTAATTTGACGGTAACACGTTTCCGTATGCTCCCGTTTACCGTAAAACTCACCCGTTTGCTAACTCTAACCCTAACCCTAACCCTAACCATAACAACAACCCTACCCATTTCCCTAACCTGTACCCTAATCCTTACCCGTACACTAACACTAATCCATGCCCTAATACGTACCCTGACCCTAACACTTTTCTATACCACTCCTGTACCCTAAATCTTACCATTCGCTAACACTAACCCTATGTCTAAACCTAACCCTAACCCCAACCCTACACCTAACCCTAACACGTACCGTAATCCGAATCCGTACACTAAGAGTAACCTGTGCCCTAACATGAACCCTGACCCTAACTCGTTTCCATAAGCTCACCTGTACCCTAAATGTTACCTATTTGCTAACCCTAACCCCAACCCTACACCTAAACATAACCCCAACCCTACACCTTTCCCTAACCCATACCCTAATCCGAACCCGTACACTAACACTAACCCGTACCCTAACACGTACCCTGACCCTAACACTTTTCCGTATCCTCTCCAGTACCCTAAAACTTACCGTTCGCTAAACCTAGCCCTTTCCCTAAACATAACGCTAACACCAACCTTACACCATACCCTAACCCATACACTAATCTTACCCCGTACACCAAAATTAAGCAATGCGCTCACATGTACTTGGACACTAACAGGTTTCCGTACCCTCCTGTGTACCATAAACCTAACCTGTTCGCTAACACTAACACTAGCACTATCCACAACCCTACACAGAATCCTAACCCGTAACCTAATCCTAATCCGTACAATAACACTAACGTGTGCACTAACACCAAGCCTGACCCTAACTCGTTTCCATATGCTTACCTGTACCCTGAATATTACCTATTCGCTAACCCTAACCCTAACCCTAAACCAAACCCTAACCCCAATCCTACACCTTACCCTAATCCGTACTGTAATCCTAACCCGTACCCTAATACTAATCCGTGCCTTGACACATACATGGACCATAACACTTTTCTGTAACCTCACCTGTACCCTAAACCTTACATTTAGCCAACCCTAACGCTAGCCCTAAAGCAAAATCTTACCCAACCCTACCCCTTACCCTAACACGTACACTAATCTTAACCCGTACACTAACACTGACCCATTGCCGCAAATGTATTTTGACCCTAAAACATTTCCGTAGCCTCCCCTGTAACCTAAACCTTACCGGTCGCTAACCATAACCCTAGATCTAAATCTAACCCTAACGCCATCCCTACATCTTACCCTAACCCATACCCTAATCCTAAACCGTACACTAACACTAACCAGTGCCCTGAAACGTACCCTGACCGTAACACTTTTCAATACCCTCACCTGCACGCTAAACCTAATCATTAGGTAACCCTAACTGTAGACTTAAACCTAACCCTAACAGCAACCCTACACCTTATTCTAACCGGTACCCTATATTTAACCCCTACACTAACACTAACCCATGCCCTCACACGTACTTTGACACTAAAACGTCTCCATACACTCACATGTACCATAAGCCTTAACCGTTCACTAAACCTATCCCTAAGCCTAACGCCAACCCTAACCATTACCCTAACCCATACCCTAATCCGAACCATACATTAACACTAAAACGTTTCCTAACACATAACCTGACCCAAACACTTTTCCGTACACTCAACTGTAACCTAAAACTTACCCATTCACTAACCCTAAGCCTAGCCCAAAAGCTAACCCTAACCCCAACCCCACACCTTACCCTAAACTGTACACTAATCCTAACACGTACAGTAACACTAACAGGTGTCCTAACACATACCGTGACTCTAAAAGTTTTCCGTACACTCACCTGTACCCTAAACCTTACTGGTTCACTAACCGTAACCCTAGCCCTAAACATAACGCTAACACCAACCTTACACCATACCTTAACCCGTACACTAAACTTAACCCGTACACCAAAATTATGCAATGCCATCACACGTACTTTGACACTACCACGTTTCCGTACACTCATGTACCATAAAACTTACCTGTTCGCTAACTCTAACCCTAGCCCTATACTTAACGCTAGCGCCAACCCTACACATTACCCTATCCAGTACCCTAATCCTAACCCATACACTAACTCTACACGTGCCCTAACAGGTACCATGGCAGTAACAGTTTTCCGTACACTCACCTGTACCCTAAACCATACCGTTTGCTATCCTTAACCCTAGACCTAAACGTAAACCTAACCCCATCCCTAAACGTTACCCTAACGCGTACCCAATCTTAACCAGTACACTAACACTAATCCGTAACTTAACACTTACCCTGACCCTAACACTTTTCCATACCCACACCTGAACCCTAAACCTTACCATTCACTAACCCTAACCATAGGTTTATACCTAACCCTAAAGCCAACCCCAACCCTACACCTAAGCCTAAAATGTAACCTAATCCTAATCCTTAAACTAAAACTAACCTGTGCCCTAACATGATCCCTGACCCTAACTCATTTCCATACACTCCCCTGTACTCTAATGTTACCTATTCGCTAACCCTAACACTAGCCCTAAACCTAAACCTAACCCCAACCGTACACCTTACCCTAACCCATACCCTAATCATAACCCATACATTAACACTAACTCGTGCCCTAACACCTACCTTAACCCTACCCCTAAAACTAACCCTAACACTAACCCTAACACTAACCCTAAACTTTACCATTTGTTAACCATAACCCAAGCCCCAAACCTAAACCTAACTACAACCCTACTCCTTACCCTAACACGTACACTAGTCTTAACCCGTACACTAACACTAACTCAATACCGCACACATACTTTGACAATAAGACATTTCCGTATGCTCAGCTGTAACCTAAACCTTACCCGTTCACTAAACTTAACCCTACCCCTAACACTAACCATAACGCCAAACCTACCAATTACCCTAACCCGTACCCTAATCCTAACCTGTAAACCCACACTAACCCCTGCCCTAACACGTACCCTGACCCTAACACTTTTCCGAATCCTCAGCTGTACCCTACACCTTATCATTCGCTAACCCTAACCCTAGCCCTAAACCTAGACCAAACCCCAACAGTACACCTTACCCTAACCTGTATGCTAATCCTAAGCCATACACTAACACTGACACGTGTCCTAACACATACACTAACTGTAACACTTTTCTGTACCATCACATGTACCCTAAACGTGACATTTCGCTAACCCTAGCCCTAGCCATAAAGCTAACCCTAACCCCAACCAGAAACCTTACCCAAACCGTACCCTAGTCCTAACCAGTATACTAATACTAAGCCATGTCCTGACACGTAACCTGACCCTAACACTTTTCCATACCCTCACCTGTACCCTAAACCTTACCCATTCGCTAACCCTAACACTAGCTCTAGCCCTAGCTCTAAATCTAACCCCAACCCTACACCTTACCCTAACCCGAACTCTAATCCCAACCCATACACTAACATTAACCCATGCCCTAACACGTACCCTGACCCTAACACTTTTCCGTATCCTCTCCTGTACCCTAAATCTTACCGTTCGCTAACCCTAACCCTAGCCCTAAACATAACTCTCACACCAACCTCACAGCATACCCTAACCGGTACACTAAACTTAACCCGTACAAAAAAACTAACCCATGCCCTCACATGTTCTTTGACAGTAACACATTTCCGTACGCTCCTGTGTACCGTAAACCTTACCCGTTCGCTAACTCTAACCCTAGGCCTAACCCTAAATATAACACCAACCCTACACATTTCCCTAACCTGTACCCTAATCCTAACCCGTACACTAACATTAAACCATGCCCTAACACGTACCCTGACCCTAACACTTTTCCATACCCACTCCTGTACCCTAAATCTTACCATTCACTAACCCTAACCCTATGTCTAAACCTAACCCTAACCCCAACCCTACACCTAACCCTAACACGTACCCTAATCCGAATCCGTACACTAACACTAACCTGTGCCCTACCATGAACCCTGACCCTAACTCGTTTCCATAAGCTCACCTGTACCCTAAATGTTACCTATTTGCTAACCCTAACCCCAACCCTACACCTAAACATAACCCCAACCCTACACCTTTCCCTAACCCATACCCTAATCCTAGCCCTTACACTAACACTAACCCGTGCCCTAATACGTACCCTGACCCTAACACTTTTCCGTATCCTCTCCAGTACCCTAAATCTTACCGTTCGCTAAAACTAGCCCTTTCCCTAAACATAACGCTAACACCAACCTTACACCATACCCTAACCCATACACTAATCTTACCCCGTACACGAAAATTAAGCAATGCCCTCACCTGTACTTTGACACTAACACGTTTCCGTACACTCCTGTGTACCGTAAACCTTACCTGTTCGCTAACACTAAGCCTAGGTCTAAGCCGAACACTATCCACAACCCTACACAAAATCCTAACCCGTAACCTAATCCTAATCCGTACAATAACACTAACGTGTGCCCTAACACCATGCCTGAACCTAACTCGTTTCCATATGCTTACCTGTACCCTGAATATTACCTATTCGCTAACCCTAACCCTAATCCTAAACCTAACCCTAACCCCAATCCTACACCTTACCCTAATCCGTACTGTAATCCTAACCCGTACCCTAATACTAATCCGTGCCCTGACACATACATGGACCATAACACTTTTCTGTAACCTCACATGTACCCTAAACCTTACATTTCGCCAACACTAACCCTAGCCCTAAAGCTAAATCTAACTCCAACCCTACACCTAACCCTAACACGTACCCTAATCCGAATCCGTACACTAACACTAACCTGTGCCCTACCATGAACCCTGACCCTAACTCGTTTCCATAAGCTAACCTGTACCCTAAATGTTACCTATTTGCTAACCCTAACCCCAACCCTACACCTAAACATAACCCCAACCCTTCACCTTTCCCTAACCCATAGCCTAATCCTAACCCTTACACTAACACTAACCCGTGCCCTAATACGTACCCTGACCCTAACACTTTTCCGTATCCTCTCCAGTACCCTAAATCTTACCGTTCGCTAAAACTAGCCCTTTCCCTAAACATAACGCTAACACCAACCTTACACCATACCCTAACCCATACACTAATCTTACCCTGTACACCAAAATTAAGCAATGCCCTCACCTGTACTTTGACACTAACACGTTTCCGTACACTCCTGTGTACCGTAAACCTTACCTGTTCGCTAACACTAACCCTAGGTCTAAGTCTAACACTATCCACAACCCTACACAAAATCCTAACTTGTACCCTAATCCTAATCCGTACAATAACACTAACGTGTGCCCTAACACCATGCCTGACCCTAACTCGTTTCCATATGCTTACCTGTACCCTGAATATTACCTATTCGCTAACCCTAACCCTAATCCTAAACCTAACCCTAACCCCAATCCTACACCTTACCCTAATCCGTACTGTAATCCTAACCCGTACCCTTTTACTAATCCGTGCCCTGACACATACATGGACCATAACACTTTTCTGTAACCTCACCTGTACCCTAAACCTTACATTTCGCCAACACTAACCCTAGCCCTAAAGCTAAATCTAACTCCAACCCTACACCTTACCCTAACACGTACACTAATCTTAACCCGTACACTAACACTGACCCATTGCCGCAAATGTATTTTGACCCTAAAACATTTCCGTACCCTCCCCTGTAACCTAAACCTTACCCGGTCGCTAACCCTAACCCTAGCTCTAAATCTAACCCTAACGCCAACCCTACATCTTACCCTAACCCATACCCTAATCCTAAAGTGTACACTAACAGTAACCAGTGACCTGAAAAGTACCCTGACCGTAACACTTTTCCATACCCTCACCTGCACGCTAAACCTAATCATTAGGTAACCCTAACTGTAGACTTAAACCTAACCCTAACAGCAACCCTACACCCTATTCTAACCCTTACCCTATATTTAACCCCTACACTAACACTAACCCATGCCCTCACACGTACTTTGACACTAAAATGTCTCCATACACTCACATGTACCATAAGCTTTAACCATTCACTAAACCTATCCCTAACCCTAACGCCAACCCTAACCATTACCCTAACCCATACCCTAATCCTAACCATACATTAACACTAACACGTTTCCTAACACATAACCTGACCCAAACACTTTTCCGTACACTCAACTGTACCCTAAAACTTACCCGTTCACTAACCCTAAGCCTAGCCCTAAACCTAACACTAACCCCAACACCACACCTTACCCTAAACTGTACGCTAATCCTGACACGTACACTAAAACTAAGAGGTGTCCTAACACATACCCTGACTCTAAATGTTTTCCGTACCCTCACCTGTACCCTAAACCTTACTGCTTCACTAACCGTAAACCTAGCCCTAAACATAACGCTAACACCAACCCTACACCATACCCTAACCCGTACACTAATCTTGACCCGTACACCAAAATTATGGAATGCCATCACCTGTACTTTGACAATAACACGTTTCTGTACACTCATGTACCATAAAAGTTACCTCTTCACTAACTCTAACCCTAGCCCTAAACTTAACCCTAACGCCAACCGTACACATAACCCTAACCCGTACCCTAATCCTAACCCATACACTAACACTACACGTGCCCTAACAGGTACCCTGACCGTAACCGTTTTCCGTACACTCACCTGTACCCTAAACTATACCGTTTGCTATCCTTAACCATAGACCTAAACGTAAACCTAACCCCATCCCTAAACCTTACCCTAACTCGTACCCAAATCTAACCAGTACACTAACACTAATCTGTGCCTTAACACTTACCCTGACACTAACACTTTTCCATACCCACACCTGAAGCCTAAACCTTACCATTCACTAACCCTAACCCTAGGTCTAAACCTAACCCTAAACCCAACCCCAACCCTACACCTAACCCTAACATGTGCCCTAATCCTAATCCTTAAAATAACACTAACCTGTGCCCTAACACGAACCCTGACACTAACACGTTTCCATACGTTCACCTGTACTCTAATGTTACCTATTCGCTAACCCGAAAACTAGCCCTAAACCTAAACCTAACCCCAACCCTACACCTTACCCTAACCCATACCCTAATCATAACCCATACACTAACACTAACTCGTGCCCTAACACCTACCCTAAACCTACACCTACACCTACCCCTAACACTAACGCTAACACTAACCCTAAACTTTACCATTTGTTAACCATAACCCTAGCCCCAAACCTAAACCTAACTACAACCCTACTCCTTACCCTAACACGTACACTAATCTTAACACGTACACTAACACTAACTCAATACCACACACGTACTTTGACAATAAGACATTTCCGTATGCTCAGATGTAACCTAAACCTTACCCGTTCACTAAACTTAACCCTATCCCTAACAGTAAACATAACGCCAACCCTACCAATTACCCTAACCCGTACCCTAATCCTAACCTGTAAACCCACACTAACCCCTGCCCTAACACGTTCCCTGACCCTAACATTTTTCCGTAACCTCACCTGTACCCTACACCTTACCGTTAGCTAACCCTAACCCTAGCCTTAAAACCTAGACCAAACCCCAACCGTACACCTTACCCTAACCCGTATGCTAATCCTAAGCCATACAGTAACACTGAAATATGTCCTAACACATACACTAACCGTAACACTTTTCTGTACCATCACCTGTACCGTAAAACTAACATTTCGGTAACCCTAACCCTAGCCATAAAGCTAACCCTAACCCCAACCCTAAAACTTACCCAAACCGTACCCTAATCCTAACCAGTATACTAATACTAAGCCATGTCCTGACACGTACCCTGAGCCTAACACTTTTCGGTACCCTCACCTGTCCCCTAAACCTTACCCATTCGCTAACCCTAACCCTAGCTCTAGCCCTAGCCCTAAATCTAACCCCAACCCTACACCTTACCCTAACCCGAACCCTAATCCCAACCCATACACTAACATTAACCCATGCCCTAACACGTACCCTGACCCTTACACTTATCCGTATCCTCTCCTGTACCCTAAATCTTACCATTCGCTAACCCTAACCCTAGCCCTAAACATAACTCTCACACCAACCTCACAGCATACCATAACCCGTACACTAAACTTAACCCGTACAAAAAAACTAACCCATGCCCTCAGATGTATTTTGACGGTAACACGTTTCCGTATGCTCCCGTGTACCGTAAAACTCACCCGTTTGCTAACTCTAACCCTAGCCCTAACCCTAACCATAACAACAACCCTAACCATTTCCCTAACCTGTACCCTAATCCTTACCCGTACACTAACACTAATCCATGCCCTAATACGTACCCTGACCCTAACACTTTTCTATACCCACTCCTGTACCCTAAATCTTACCATTCGCTAACCCTAACCCTATGTCTAAACCTAACCCTAACCCCAACCCTACACCTAACCCTAACACGTACCCTAATCCGAATCCGTACACTAAGAGTAACCTGTGCCCTATCATGAACCCTGACCCTAACTCGTTTCCATAAGCTCACCTGTACCCTAAATGTTACCTATTTGCTAACCCTAACCCCAACCCTACACCTAAACATAACCCCAACCCTACACCTTTCCCTAACCCATACCCTAATCCGAACCCATACACTAACACTAACCCGTGCCCTAACACGTACCCTGACCCTAACACTTTTCCGTATCCTCTCCAGTACCCTAAAACTTACCGTTCGCTAAACCTAGCCCTTTCCCTAAACATAACGCTAACACCAACCTTACACCATACCCTAACCCATACACTAATCTTACCCCGTACACCAAAATTAAGCAATGCCCTCACATGTACTTGGACACTAAAAGGTTTCCGTACCCTCCTGTGTACCATAAACCTTACCTGTTCGCTAAAACTAACCCTAGCACTATCCACAACCCTACACAGAATCCTAACCCGTAACCTAATCCTAATCCGTACAATAACACTAACGTGTGCACTAACACCAAGCCTGACCCTAACTCGTTTCCATATGCTTACCTGTACCCTGAATATTACCTATTCGCTAACCCTAACCCTAACCCTAAACCAAACCCTAACCCCAATCCTACACCTTACCCTAATCCGTACTGTAATCCTAACCCGTACCCTAATACTAATCCGTGCCCTGACACATACATGGACCATAACACTTTTCTGTAACCTCACCTGTACCCTAAACCTTACATTTAGCCAACCCTAACGCTAGCCCTAAAGCAAAATCTTACTCCAACCCTACCCCTTACCCTAACACGTACACTAATCTTAACCCGTACACTAACACTGACCCATTGCCGCAAATGTATTTTGACCCTAAAACATTTCCGTACCCTCCCCTGTAACCTAAACCTTACCGGTCGCTAACCATAACCCTAGATCTAAATCTAACCCTAACGCCATCCCTACATCTTACCCTAACCCATACCCTAATCCTAAACCGTACACTAACACTAACCAGTGCCCTGAAACGTACCCTGACCGTAACACTTTTCAATACCCTCACCTGCACGCTAAACCTAATCATTAGGTAACCCTAACTGTAGACTTAAACCTAACCCTAACAGCAACCCTACACCTTATTCTAACCGGTACCCTATATTTAACCCCTACACTAACACTAACCCATGCCCTCACATGTACTTTGACACTAAAACGTCTCCATACACTCACATGTACCATAAGCCTTAACCGTTCACTAAGCCTATCCCTAAGCCTAACGCCAACCCTAACCATTACCCTAACCCATACCCTAATCCGAACCATACATTAACACTAAAACGTTTCCTAACACATAACCTGACCCAAACACTTTTCCGTACAATCAACTGTACCCTAAAACTTACCCATTCACTAACCCTAAGCCTAGCCCAAAAGCTAACCCTAACCCCAACCCCACACCTTACCCTAAACTGTACACTAATCCTAACACGTACAGTAACACTAACAGGTGTCCTAACACATACCGTGACTCTAAAAGTTTTCCGTACCCTCACCTGTACCCTAAACCTTACTGGTTCACTAACCGTAACCCTAGCCCTAAACATAACGCTAACACCAACCTTACACCATACCTTAACCCGTACACTAAACTTAACCCGTACACCAAAATTATGCAATGCCATCACACGTACTTTGACACTACCACGTTTCCGTACACTCATGTACCATAAAACTTACCTGTTCGCTAACTCTAACCCTAGCCCTATACTTAACGCTAGCGCCAACCCTACACATTACCCTAACCAGTACCCTAATCCTAACCCATACACTAACTCTACACGTGCCTAACAGGTACCATGACAGTAACAGTTTTCCGTACACTCACCTGTACCCTAAACCATACCGTTTGCTATCCTTAACCCTAGACCTAAACGTAAACCTAACCCCATCCCTAAACGTTACCCTAACGCGTACCCAATCTTAACCAGTACACTAACACTAATCCGTGACTTAACACTTACCCTGACCCTAACACTTTTCCATACCCACACCTGAACCCTAAACCTTACCATTCACTAACCCTAACCATAGGTTTATACCTAACCCTAAAGCCAACTCCAACCCTACACCTAAGCCTAAAATGTAACCTAATCCTAATCCTTAAACTAAAACTAACCTGTGCCCTAACATGATCCCTGACCCTAACTCATTTCCATACACTCCCCTGTACTCTAATGTTACCTATTCGCTAACCCTAACACTAGCCCTAAACCTAAACCTAACCCCAACCGTACACCTTACCCTAACCCATACCCTAATCATAACCCATACATTAACACTAACTCGTGCCCTAACACCTACCCTAACCCTACCCCTAACACTAACCCTAACACTAACCCTAACACTAACCCTAAACTTTACCATTTGTTAACCATAACCCAAGCCCCAAACCTAAACTTAACTACAACCCTACTCCTTACCCTAACACGTACACTAGTCTTAACCCGTACACTAACACTAACTCAATACCGCACACATACTTTGACAATAAGACATTTCCGTATGCTCAGCTGTAACCTAAACCTTACCCGTTCACTAAACTTAACCCTACCCCTAACACTAACCATAACGCCAACCCTACCAATTACCCTAACCCGTACCCTAATCCTAACCTGTAAACCCACACTAACCCCTGCCCTAACACGTACCCTGACCCTAACACTTTTCCGAATCCTCAGCTGTACCCTACACCTTATCATTCGCTAACCCTAACCCTAGCCCTAAACCTAGACCAAACCCCAACAGTACACCTTACCCTAACCTGTATGCTAATCCTAAGCCATACACTAACACTGACACGTGTCCTAACACATACACTAACTGTAACACTTTTCTGTACCATCACATGTACCCTAAACCTGACATTTCGCTAACCCTAGCCCTAGCCATAAAGCTAACCCTAAACCCAACCAGAAACCTTACCCAAACCGTACCCTAGTCCTAACCAGTATACTAATACTAAGCCATGTCCTGACACGTAACCTGACCCTAACACTTTTCCGTACCCTCACCTGTACCCTAAACCTTACCCATTCGCTAACCCTAACACTAGCTCTAGCCCTAGCTCTAAATCTAACCCCAACCCTACACCTTACCCTAACCCGAACCCTAATCCCAACCCATACACTAACATTAACCCATGCCCTAACACGTACCCTGACCCTAACACTTTTCCGTATCCTCTCCTGTACCCTAAATCTTACCGTTCGCTAACCCTAACCCAAGCCCTAAACATAACTCTCACACCAACCTCACAGCATACCCTAACCGGTACACTAAACTTAACCCGTACAAAAAAACTAACCCATGCCCTCACATGTTCTTTGACAGTAACACATTTCCGTACGCTCCTGTGTACCGTAAACCTTACCCGTTCGCTAACTCTAACCCTAGGCCTAACCCTAAATATAACACCAACCCTACCCATTTCCCTAACCTGTACCCTAATCCTAACCCGTACACTAACATTAAACCATGCCCTAACACGTACCCTGACCCTAACACTTTTCCATACCCACTCCTGTACCGTAAATCTTACCATTCACTAACCCTAACCCTATGTCTAAACCTAACCCTAACCCCAACCCTACACCTAACCCTAACACGTACCCTAATCCGAATCCGTACACTAACACTAACCTGTGCCCTACCATGAACCCTGACCCTAACTCGTTTCCATAAGCTCACCTGTACCCTAAATGTTACCTATTTGCTAACCCTAACCCCAACCCTACACCTAAACATAACCCCAACCCTACACCTTTCCCTAACCCATACCCTAATCCTAGCCCTTACACTAACACTAACCCGTGCCCTAATACGTACCCTGACCCTAACACTTTTCCGTATCCTCTCCAGTACCCTAAATCTTACCGTTCGCTAAAACTAGCCCTTTCCCTAAACATAATGCTAACACCAACCTTACACCATACCCTAACCCATACACTAATCTTACCCCGTACACCAAAATTAAGCAATGCCCTCACCTGTACTTTGACACTAACACGTTTCCGTACACTCCTGTGTACCGTAAACCTTACCTGTTCGCTAACACTAACCCTAGGTCTAAGCCTAACACTATCCACAACCCTACACAAAATCCTAACCCGTAACCTAATCCTAATCCGTACAATAACACTAACGTGTGCCCTAACACCATGCCTGACCCTAACTCGTTTCCATATGCTTACCTGTACCCTGAATATTACCTATTCGCTAACCCTAACCCTAATCCTAAACCTAACCCTAACCCCAATCCTACACCTTACCCTAATCCGTACTGTAATCCTAACCCGTACCCTAATACTAATCCGTGCCCTGACACATACTTGGACCATAACACTTTTCTGTAACCTCACCTGTACCCTAAAACTTACATTTCGCCAACACTAACCCTAGCCCTAAAGCTAAATCTAACTCCAACCCTACACCTTACCCTAACACGTACACTAATCTTAACCCGTACACTAACACTGACCCATTGCCGCAAATGTATTTTGACCCTAAAACATTTCCGTACCCTCCCCTGTAACCTAAACCTTACCCGGTCGCTAACCCTAACCCTAGCTCTAAATCTAACCCTAACGCCAACCCTACATCTTACCCTAACCCATACCCTAATCCTAAACTGTACACTAACAGTAACCAGTGACCTGAAAAGTACCCTGACCGTAACACTTTTCCATACCCTCACCTGCACGCTAAACCTAATCATTAGGTAACCCTAACTGTAGACTTAAACCTAACCCTAACACCAACCCTACACCCTATTCTAACCCTTACCCTATATTTAACCCCTACACTAACACTAACCCATGCCCTCACACGTACTTTGACACTAAAATGTCTCCATACACTCACATGTACCATAAGCTTTAACCATTCACTAAACCTATCCCTAACCCTAAAGCCAACCCTAACCATTACCCTAACCCATACCCTAATCCTAACCATACATTAACACTAACACGTTTCCTAACACATAACCTGACCCAAACACATTTCCGTACACTCAACTGTACCCTAAAACTTACCCGTTCACTAACCCTAAGCCTAGCCCTAAACCTAACACTAACCCCAACACCACACCTTACCCTAAACTGTACGCTAATCCTGACACGTACACTAACACTAAGAGGTGTCCTAACACATACCCTGACTCTAAATGTTTTCCGTACCCTCACCTGTACCCTAAACCTTACTGCTTCACTAACTGTAAACCTAGCCCTAAACATAACGCTAACACCAACCCTACACCATACCCTAACCCGTACACTAATCTTGACCCGTACACCAAAATTATGGAATGCCATCACCTGTACTTTGACAATAACACGTTTCTGTACACTCATGTACCATAAAAGTTACCTCTTCGCTAACTCTAACCCTAGCCCTAAACTTAACCCTAACGCCAACCGTACACATTACCCTAACCCGTACCCTAATCCTAACCCATACACTAACACTACACGTGCCCTAACAGGTACCCTGACCGTAACCGTTTTCCGTACACTCACCTGTACCCTAAACTATACCGTTTGCTATCCTTAACCTTAGACCTAAACGTAAACCTAACCCCATCCCTAAACCTTACCCTAACTCGTACCCAAATCTAACCAGTACACTAACACTAATCCGTGCCTTAACACTTACCCTGACACTAACACTTTTCCATACCCACACCTGAAGCCTAAACCTTACCATTCACTAACCCTAACCCTAGGTCTAAACCTAACCCTAAACCCAACCCCAACCCTACACCTAACCCTAACATGTGCCCTAATACTAATCCTTAAACTAACACTAACCTGTGCCCTAACACGAACCCTGACACTAACACGTTTCCATACGTTCACCTGTACTCTAATGTTACCTATTCGCTAACCCTAAAACTAGCCCTAAACCTAAACCTAACCCCAACCCTACACCTTACCCTAACCCATACCCTAATCATAACCCATACACTAACACTAACTCGTGCCCTAACACCTACCCTAAACCTACACCTACACCTACCCCTAATACTAACGCTAACACTAACCCTAAACTTTACCATTTGTTAACCATAACCCTAGCCCCAAACCTAAACCTAACTACAACCCTACTCCTTACCCTAACACGTACACTAATCTTAACACGTACACTAACACTAACTCAATACCACACACGTACTTTGACAATAAGACATTTCCGTATGCTCAGATGTAACCTAAACCTTACCCGTTCACTAAACTTAACCCTATCCCTAACACTAACCATAACGCCAACCCTACCAATTACCCTAACCCGTACCCTAATCCTAACCTGTAAACCCACACTAACCCCTGCCCTAACACGTTCCCTGACCCTAACACTTTTCCGTAACCTCACCTGTACCCTACACCTTACCGTTAGCAAACCCTAACCCTAGCCTTAAAACCTAGACCAAACCCCAACCGTACACCTTACCCTAACCCGTATGCTAATCCTAAGCCATACACTAACACTGAAATATGTCCTAACACATACACTAACCGTAACACTTTTCTGTACCATCACCTGTACCGTAAAACTAACATTTCGGTAACCCTAACCCTAGCCATAAAGCTAACCCTAACCCCAACCCTAAAACTTACCCAAACCGTACCCTAATCCTAACCAGTATACTAATACTAAGCCATGTCCTGACACGTACCCTGAGCCTAACACTTTTCCGTACCCTCACCTGTCCCCTAAACCTTACCCATTCGCTAACCCTAACCCTAGCTCTAGCCCTAGCCCTAAATCTAACCCCAACCCTACACCTTACCCTAACCCGAACCCTAATCCCAACCCATACACTAACATTAACCCATGCCCTATCACGTACCCTGACCCTTACACTTATCCGTATCCTCTTCTGTACCCTAAATCTTTCCGTTCGCTAACCCTAAACCTAGCCCTAAACATAACTCTCACACCAACCTCACAGCATACAATAACCCGTACACTAAACTTAACCCGTACAAAAAAACTAACCCATGCCCTCAGATGTAATTTGACGGTAACACGTTTCCGTATGCTCCCGTTTACCGTAAAACTCACCCGTTTGCTAACTCTAACCCTAGCCCTAACCCTAACCATAACAACAACCCTACCCATTTCCCTAAAGTGTACCCTAATCCTTACCCGTACACTAACACTAATCCATGCCCTAATACGTGCCCTGACCCTAACACTTTTCTATACCACTCCTGTACCCTAAATCTTACCATTCGCTAACACTAACCCTATGTCTAAACCTAACCCTAACCCCAACCCTACACCTAACCCTAACACGTACCGTAATCCGAATCCGTACACTAAGAGTAACCTGTGCCCTAACATGAACCCTGACCCTAACTCGTTTCCATAAGCTCACCTGTACCCTAAATGTTACCTATTTGCTAACCCTAACCCCAACCCTACACCTAAACATAACCCCAACCCTACACCTTTCCCTAACCCATACCCTAATCCGAACCCGTACACTAACACTAACCCGTGCCCTAACACGTACCCTGACCCTAACACTTTTCCGTATCCTCTCCAGTACCCTAAAACTTACCGTTCGCTAAACCTAGCCCTTTCCCTAAACATAACGCTAACACCAACCTTACACCATACCCTAACCCATACACTAATCTTACCCCGTACACCAAAATTAAGCAATGCCCTCACATGTACTTGGACACTAACAGGTTTCCGTACCCTCCTGTGTACCATAAACCTTACCTGTTCGCTAACACTAACCCTAGCACTATCCACAACCCTACACAGAATCCTAACCCGTAACCTAATCCTAATCCGTACAATAACACTAACGTGTGCACTAACACCAAGCCTGACCCTAACTCGTTTCCATATGCTTACCTGTACCCTGAATATTACCTATTCGCTAACCCTAACCCTAACCCTAAACCAAACCCTAACCCCAATCCTACACCTTACCCTAATCCGTACTGTAATCCTAACCCGTACCCTAATACTAATCCGTGCCCTGACACATACATGGACCATAACACTTTTCTGTAACCTCACCTGTACCCTAAACCTTACATTTAGCCAACCCTAACGCTAGCCCTAAAGCAAAATCTTACCCAACCCTACCCCTTACCCTAACACGTACACTAATCTTAACCCGTACACTAACACTGACCCATTGCCGCAAATGTATTTGGACCCTAAAACATTTCCGTAGCCTCCCCTGTAACCTAAACCTTACCGGTCGCTAACCATAACCCTAGATCTAAATCTAACCCTAACGCCATCCCTACATCTTACCCTAACCCATACCCTAATCCTAAACCGTACACTAACACTAACCAGTGCCCTGAAACGTACCCTGACCGTAACACTTTTCAATACCCTCACCTGCACGCTAAACCTAATCATTAGGTAACCCTAACTGTAGACTTAAACCTAACCCTAACAGCAACCCTACACCTTATTCTAACCGGTACCCTATATTTAACCCCTACACTAACACTAACCCATGCCCTCACACGTACTTTGACACTAAAACGTCTCCATACACTCACATGTACCATAAGCCTTAACCGTTCACTAAACCTATCCCTAAGCCTAACGCCAACCCTAACCATTACCCTAACCCATACCCTAATCCGAACCATACATTAACACTAAAACGTTTCCTAACACATAACCTGACCCAAACACTTTTCCGTACAATCAACTGTACCCTAAAACTTACCCATTCACTAACCCTAAGCCTAGCCCAAAAGCTAACCCTAACGCCAACCCCACACCTTACCCTAAACTGTACACTAATCCTAACACGTACAGTAACACTAACAGGTGTCCTAACACATACCGTGACTCTAAAAGTTTTCCGTACCCTCACCTGTACCCTAAACCTTACTGGTTCACTAACCGTAACCCTAGCCCTAAACATAACGCTAACACCAACCTTACACCATACCTTAACCCGTACACTAAACTTAACCCGTACACCAAAATTATGCAATGCCATCACACGTACTTTGACACTACCACGTTTCCGTACACTCATGTACCATAAAACTTACCTGTTCGCTAACTCTAACCCTAGCCCTATACTTAACGCTAGCGCCAACCCTACACATTACCCTAACCAGTACCCTAATCCTAACCCATACACTAACTCTACACGTGCCTAACAGGTACCATGACAGTAACAGTTTTCCGTACACTCACCTGTACCCTAAACCATACCGTTTGCTATCCTTAACCCTAGACCTAAACGTAAACCTAACCCCATCCCTAAACGTTACCCTAACGCGTACCCAATCCTTACCAGTACACTAACACTAATCCGTGACTTAACACTTACCCTGACCCTAACACTTTTCCATACCCACACCTGAACCCTAAACCTTACCATTCACTAACCCTAACCATAGGTTTATACCTAACCCTAAAGCCAACCCCAACCCTACACCTAACCCTAAAATGTAACCTAATCCTAATCGTTAAACTAAAACTAACCTGTGCCCTAACACGATCCCTGACCCTAACTCATTTCCATACACTCCCCTGTACTCTAATGTTACCTATTCGCTAACCCTAACACTAGCCCTAAACCTAAACCTAACCCCAACCGTACACCTTACCCTAACCCATACCCTAATCATAACCCATACATTAACACTAACTCGTGCCCTAACACCTACCCTAACCCTACCCCTAACACTAACCCTAACACTAACCCTAACACTAACCCTAAACTTTACCATTTGTTAACCATAACCCAAGCCCCAAACCTAAACCTAACTACAACCCTACTCCTTACCCTAACACGTACACTAGTCTTAACCCGTACACTAACACTAACTCAATACCGCACACATACTTTGACAATAAGACATTTCCGTATGCTCAGCTGTAACCTAAACCTTACCCGTTCACTAAACTTAACCCTACCCCTAACACTAACCATAACGCCAAACCTACCAATTACCCTAACCCGTACCCTAATCCTAACCTGTAAACCCACACTAACCCCTGCCCTAACACGTACCCTGACCCTAACACTTTTCCGAATCCTCAGCTGTACCCTACACCTTATCATTCGCTAACCCTAACCCTAGCCCTAAACCTAGACCAAACCCCAACAGTACACCTTACCCTAACCTGTATGCTAATCCTAAGCCATACACTAACACTGACACGTGTCCTAACACATACACTAACTGTAACACTTTTCTGTACCATCACATGTACCCTAAACCTGACATTTCGCTAACCCTAGCCCTAGCCATAAAGCTAACCCTAACCCCAACCAGAAACCTTACCCAAACCGTACCCTAGTCCTAACCAGTATACTAATACTAAGCCATGTCCTGACACGTAACCTGACCCTAACACTTTTCCGTACCCTCACCTGTACCCTAAACCTTACCCATTCGCTAACCCTAACACTAGCTCTAGCCCTAGCTCTAAATCTAACCCCAACCCTACACCTTACCCTAACCCGAACCCTAATCCCAACCCATACACTAACATTAACCCATGCCCTAACACGTACCCTGACCCTAACACTTTTCCGTATCCTCTCCTGTACCCTAAATCTTACCGTTCGCTAACCCTAACCCTAGCCCTAAACATAACTCTCACACCAACCTCACAGCATACCCTAACCGGTACACTAAACTTAACCCGTACAAAAAAACTAACCCATGCCCTCACATGTTCTTTGACAGTAACACATTTCCGTACGCTCCTGTGTACCGTAAACCTTACCCGTTCGCTAACTCTAACCCTAGGCCTAACCCTAAATATAACACCAACCCTACACATTTCCCTAACCTGTACCCTAATCCTAACCCGTACACTAACATTAAACCATGCCCTAACACGTACCCTGACCCTAACACTTTTCCATACCCACTCCTGTACCCTAAATCTTACCATTCACTAACCCTAACCCTATGTCTAAACCTAACCCTAACCCCAACCCTACACCTAACCCTAACACGTACCCTAATCCGAATCCGTACACTAACACTAACCTGTGCCCTACCATGAACCCTGACCCTAACTCGTTTCCATAAGCTCACCTGTACCCTAAATGTTACCTATTTGCTAACCCTAACCCCAACCCTACACCTAAACATAACCCCAACCCTACACCTTTCCCTAACCCATACCCTAATCCTAGCCCTTACACTAACACTAACCCGTGCCCTAATACGTACCCTGACCCTAACACTTTTCCGTATCCTCTCCAGTACCCTAAATCTTACCGTTCGCTAAAACTAGCCCTTTCCCTAAACATAACGCTAACACCAACCTTACACCATACCCTAACCCATACACTAATCTTACCCCGTACACCAAAATTAAGCAATGCCCTCACCTGTACTTTGACACTAACACGTTTCCGTACACTCCTGTGTACCGTAAACCTTACCTGTTCGCTAACACTAAGCCTAGGTCTAAGCCTAACACTATCCACAACCCTACACAAAATCCTAACCCGTAACCTAATCCTAATCCGTACAATAACACTAACGTGTGCCCTAACACCATGCCTGAACCTAACTCGTTTCCATATGCTTACCTGTACCCTGAATATTACCTATTCGCTAACCCTAACCCTAATCCTAAACCTAACCCTAACCCCAATCCTACACCTTACCCTAATCCGTACTGTAATCCTAACCCGTACCCTAATACTAATCCGTGCCCTGACACATACATGGACCATAACACTTTTCTGTAACCTCACCTGTACCCTAAACCTTACATTTCGCCAACACTAACCCTAGCCCTAAAGCTAAATCTAACTCCAACCCTACACCTAACCCTAACACGTACCCTAATCCGAATCCGTACACTAACACTAACCTGTGCCCTACCATGAACCCTGACCCTAACTCGTTTCCATAAGCTAACCTGTACCCTAAATGTTACCTATTTGCTAACCCTAACCCCAACCCTACACCTAAACATAACCCCAACCCTTCACCTTTCCCTAACCCATAGCCTAATCCTAACCCTTACACTAACACTAACCCGTGCCCTAATACGTACCCTGACCCTAACACTTTTCCGTATCCTCTCCAGTACCCTAAATCTTACCGTTCGCTAAAACTAGCCCTTTCCCTAAACATAACGCTAACACCAACCTTACACCATACCCTAACCCATACACTAATCTTACCCTGTACACCAAAATTAAGCAATGCCCTCACCTGTACTTTGACACTAACACGTTTCCGTACACTCCTGTGTACCGTAAACCTTACCTGTTCGCTAACACTAACCCTAGGTCTAAGTCTAACACTATCCACAACCCTACACAAAATCCTAACTTGTACCCTAATCCTAATCCGTACAATAACACTAACGTGTGCCCTAACACCATGCCTGACCCTAACTCGTTTCCATATGCTTACCTGTACCCTGAATATTACCTATTCGCTAACCCTAACCCTAATCCTAAACCTAACCCTAACCCCAATCCTACACCTTACCCTAATCCGTACTGTAATCCTAACCCGTACCCTTTTACTAATCCGTGCCCTGACACATACATGGACCATAACACTTTTCTGTAACCTCACCTGTACCCTAAACCTTACATTTCGCCAACACTAACCCTAGCCCTAAAGCTAAATCTAACTCCAACCCTACACCTTACCCTAACACGTACACTAATCTTAACCCGTACACTAACACTGACCCATTGCCGCAAATGTATTTTGACCCTAAAACATTTCCGTACCCTCCCCTGTAACCTAAACCTTACCCGGTCGCTAACCCTAACCCTAGCTCTAAATCTAACCCTAACGCCAACCCTACATCTTACCCTAACCCATACCCTAATCCTAAAGTGTACACTAACAGTAACCAGTGACCTGAAAAGTACCCTGACCGTAACACTTTTCCATACCCTCACCTGCACGCTAAACCTAATCATTAGGTAACCCTAACTGTAGACTTAAACCTAACCCTAACACCAACCCTACACCCTATTCTAACCCTTACCCTATATTTAACCCCTACACTAACACTAACCCATGCCCTCACACGTACTTTGACACTAAAATGTCTCCATACACTCACATGTACCATAAGCTTTAACCATTCACTAAACCTATCCCTAACCCTAACGCCAACCCTAACCATTACCCTAACCCATACCCTAATCCTAACCATACATTAACACTAACACGTTTCCTAACACATAACCTGACCCAAACACTTTTCCGTACACTCAACTGTACCCTAAAACTTACCCGTTCACTAACCCTAAGCCTAGCCCTAAACCTAACACTAACCCCAACACCACACCTTACCCTAAACTGTACGCTAATCCTGACACGTACACTAAAACTAAGAGGTGTCCTAACACATACCCTGACTCTAAATGTTTTCCGTACCCTCACCTGTACCCTAAACCTTACTGCTTCACTAACCGTAAACCTAGCCCTAAACATAACGCTAACACCAACCCTACACCATACCCTAACCCGTACACTAATCTTGACCCGTACACCAAAATTATGGAATGCCATCACCTGTACTTTGACAATAACACGTTTCTGTACACTCATGTACAATAAAAGTTACCTCTTCACTAACTCTAACCCTAGCCCTAAACTTAACCCTAACGCCAACCGTACACATAACCCTAACCCGTACCCTAATCCTAACCCATACACTAACACTACACGTGCCCTAACAGGTACCCTGACCGTAACCGTTTTCCGTACACTCACCTGTACCCTAAACTATACCGTTTGCTATCCTTAACCATAGACCTAAACGTAAACCTAACCCCATCCCTAAACCTTACCCTAACTCGTACCCAAATCTAACCAGTACACTAACACTAATCTGTGCCTTAACACTTACCCTGACACTAACACTTTTCCATACCCACACCTGAAGCCTAAACCTTACCATTCACTAACCCTAACCCTAGGTCTAAACCTAACCCTAAACCCAACCCCAACCCTACACCTAACCCTAACATGTGCCCTAATCCTAATCCTTAAAATAACACTAACCTGTGCCCTAACACGAACCCTGACACTAACACGTTTCCATACGTTCACCTGTACTCTAATGTTACCTATTCGCTAACCCGAAAACTAGCCCTAAACCTAAACCTAACCCCAACCCTACACCTTACCCTAACCCATACCCTAATCATAACCCATACACTAACACTAACTCGTGCCCTAACACCTACCCTAAACCTACACCTACACCTACCCCTAACACTAACGCTAACACTAACCCTAAACTTTACCATTTGTTAACCATAACCCTAGCCCCAAACCTAAACCTAACTACAACCCTACTCCTTACCCTAACACGTACACTAATCTTAACACGTACACTAACACTAACTCAATACCACACACGTACTTTGACAATAAGACATTTCCGTATGCTCAGATGTAACCTAAACCTTACCCGTTCACTAAACTTAACCCTATCCCTAACACTAAACATAACGCCAACCCTACCAATTACCCTAACCCGTACCCTAATCCTAACCTGTAAACCCACACTAACCCCTGCCCTAACACGTTCCCTGACCCTAACATTTTTCCGTAACCTCACCTGTACCCTACACCTTACCGTTAGCTAACCCTAACCCTAGCCTTAAAACCTAGACCAAACCCCAACCGTACACCTTACCCTAACCCGTATGCTAATCCTAAGCCATACAGTAACACTGAAATATGTCCTAACACATACACTAACCGTAACACTTTTCTGTACCATCACCTGTACCGTAAAACTAACATTTCGGTAACCCTAACCCTAGCCATAAAGCTAACCCTAACCCCAACCCTAAAACTTACCCAAACCGTACCCTAATCCTAACCAGTATACTAATACTAAGCCATGTCCTGACACGTACCCTGAGCCTAACACATTTCGGTACCCTCACCTGTCCCCTAAACCTTACCCATTCGCTAACCCTAACCCTAGCTCTAGCCCTAGCCCTAAATCTAACCCCAACCCTACACCTTACCCTAACCCGAACCCTAATCCCAACCCATACACTAACATTAACCCATGCCCTAACACGTACCCTGACCCTTACACTTATCCGTATCCTCTCCTGTACCCTAAATCTTACCGTTCGCTAACCCTAACCCTAGCCCTAAACATAACTCTCACACCAACCTCACAGCATACCATAACCCGTACACTAAACTTAACCCGTACAAAAAAACTAACCCATGCCCTCAGATGTATTTTGACGGTAACACGTTTCCGTATGCTCCCGTGTACCGTAAAACTCACCCGTTTGCTAACTCTAACCCTAGCCCTAACCCTAACCATAACAACAACCCTAACCATTTCCCTAACCTGTACCCTAATCCTTACCCGTACACTAACACTAATCCATGCCCTAATACGTACCCTGACCCTAACACTTTTCTATACCCACTCCTGTACCCTAAATCTTACCATTCGCTAACCCTAACCCTATGTCTAAACCTAACCCTAACCCCAACCCTACACCTAACCCTAACACGTACCCTAATCCGAATCCGTACACTAAGAGTAACCTGTGCCCTATCATGAACCCTGACCCTAACTCGTTTCCATAAGCTCACCTGTACCCTAAATGTTACCTATTTGCTAACCCTAACCCCAACCCTACACCTAAACATAACCCCAACCCTACACCTTTCCCTAACCCATACCCTAATCCGAACCCATACACTAACACTAACCCGTGCCCTAACACGTACCCTGACCCTAACACTTTTCCGTATCCTCTCCAGTACCCTAAAACTTACCGTTCGCTAAACCTAGCCCTTTCCCTAAACATAACGCTAACACCAACCTTACACCATACCCTAACCCATACACTAATCTTACCCCGTACACCAAAATTAAGCAATGCCCTCACATGTACTTGGACACTAAAAGGTTTCCGTACCCTCCTGTGTACCATAAACCTTACCTGTTCGCTAAAACTAACCCTAGCACTATCCACAACCCTACACAGAATCCTAACCCGTAACCTAATCCTAATCCGTACAATAACACTAACGTGTGCCCTAACACCAAGCCTGACCCTAACTCGTTTCCATATGCTTACCTGTACCCTGAATATTACCTATTCGCTAACCCTAACCCTAACCCTAAACCAAACCCTAACCCCAATCCTACACCTTACCCTAATCCGTACTGTAATCCTAACCCGTACCCTAATACTAATCCGTGCCCTGACACATACATGGACCATAACACTTTTCTGTAACCTCACCTGTACCCTAAACCTTACATTTAGCCAACCCTAACGCTAGCCCTAAAGCAAAATCTTACTCCAACCCTACCCCTTACCCTAACACGTACACTAATCTTAACCCGTACACTAACACTGACCCATTGCCGCAAATGTATTTTGACCCTAAAACATTTCCGTACCCTCCCCTGTAACCTAAACCTTACCGGTCGCTAACCATAACCCTAGATCTAAATCTAACCCTAACGCCATCCCTACATCTTACCCTAACCCATACCCTAATCCTAAACCGTACACTAACACTAACCAGTGCCCTGAAACGTACCCTGACCGTAACACTTTTCAATACCCTCACCTGCACGCTAAACCTAATCATTAGGTAACCCTAACTGTAGACTTAAACCTAACCCTAACAGCAACCCTACACCTTATTCTAACCGGTACCCTATATTTAACCCCTACACTAACACTAACCCATGCCCTCACATGTACTTTGACACTAAAACGTCTCCATACACTCACATGTACCATAAGCCTTAACCGTTCACTAAGCCTATCCCTAAGCCTAACGCCAACCCTAACCATTACCCTAACCCATACCCTAATCCGAACCATACATTAACACTAAAACGTTTCCTAACACATAACCTGACCCAAACACTTTTCCGTACAATCAACTGTACCCTAAAACTTACCCATTCACTAACCCTAAGCCTAGCCCAAAAGCTAACCCTAACCCCAACCCCACACCTTACCCTAAACTGTACACTAATCCTAACACGTACAGTAACACTAACAGGTGTCCTAACACATACCGTGACTCTAAAAGTTTTCCGTACCCTCACCTGTACCCTAAACCTTACTGGTTCACTAACCGTAACCCTAGCCCTAAACATAACGCTAACACCAACCTTACACCATACCTTAACCCGTACACTAAACTTAACCCGTACACCAAAATTATGCAATGCCATCACACGTACTTTGACACTACCACGTTTCCGTACACTCATGTACCATAAAACTTACCTGTTCGCTAACTCTAACCCTAGCCCTATACTTAACGCTAGCGCCAACCCTACACATTACCCTAACCAGTACCCTAATCCTAACCCATACACTAACTCTACACGTGCCTAACAGGTACCATGACAGTAACAGTTTTCCGTACACTCACCTGTACCCTAAACCATACCGTTTGCTATCCTTAACCCTAGACCTAAACGTAAACCTAACCCCATCCCTAAACGTTACCCTAACGCGTACCCAATCTTAACCAGTACACTAACACTAATCCGTGACTTAACACTTACCCTGACCCTAACACTTTTCCATACCCACACCTGAACCCTAAACCTTACCATTCACTAACCCTAACCATAGGTTTATACCTAACCCTAAAGCCAACCCCAACCCTACACCTAAGCCTAAAATGTAACCTAATCCTAATCCTTAAACTAAAACTAACCTGTGCCCTAACATGATCCCTGACCCTAACTCATTTCCATACACTCCCCTGTACTCTAATGTTACCTATTCGCTAACCCTAACACTAGCCCTAAACCTAAACCTAACCCCAACCGTACACCTTACCCTAACCCATACCCTAATCATAACCCATACATTAACACTAACTCGTGCCCTAACACCTACCCTAACCCTACCCCTAACACTAACCCTAACACTAACCCTAACACTAACCCTAAACTTTACCATTTGTTAACCATAACCCAAGCCCCAAACCTAAACTTAACTACAACCCTACTCCTTACCCTAACACGTACACTAGTCTTAACCCGTACACTAACACTAACTCAATACCGCACACATACTTTGACAATAAGACATTTCCGTATGCTCAGCTGTAACCTAAACCTTACCCGTTCACTAAACTTAACCCTACCCCTAACACTAACCATAACGCCAACCCTACCAATTACCCTAACCCGTACCCTAATCCTAACCTGTAAACCCACACTAACCCCTGCCCTAACACGTACCCTGACCCTAACACTTTTCCGAATCCTCAGCTGTACCCTACACCTTATCATTCGCTAACCCTAACCCTAGCCCTAAACCTAGACCAAACCCCAACAGTACACCTTACCCTAACCTGTATGCTAATCCTAAGCCATACACTAACACTGACACGTGTCCTAACACATACACTAACTGTAACACTTTTCTGTACCATCACATGTACCCTAAACCTGACATTTCGCTAACCCTAGCCCTAGCCATAAAGCTAACCCTAAACCCAACCAGAAACCTTACCCAAACCGTACCCTAGTCCTAACCAGTATACTAATACTAAGCCATGTCCTGACACGTAACCTGACCCTAACACTTTTCCGTACCCTCACCTGTACCCTAAACCTTACCCATTCGCTAACCCTAACACTAGCTCTAGCCCTAGCTCTAAATCTAACCCCAACCCTACACCTTACCCTAACCCGAACCCTAATCCCAACCCATACACTAACATTAACCCATGCCCTAACACGTACCCTGACCCTAACACTTTTCCGTATCCTCTCCTGTACCCTAAATCTTACCGTTCGCTAACCCTAACCCAAGCCCTAAACATAACTCTCACACCAACCTCACAGCATACCCTAACCGGTACACTAAACTTAACCCGTACAAAAAAACTAACCCATGCCCTCACATGTTCTTTGACAGTAACACATTTCCGTACGCTCCTGTGTACCGTAAACCTTACCCGTTTGCTAACTCTAACCCTAGGCCTAACCCTAAATATAACACCAACCCTACCCATTTCCCTAACCTGTACCCTAATCCTAACCCGTACACTAACATTAAACCATGCCCTAACACGTACCCTGACCCTAACACTTTTCCATACCCACTCCTGTACCGTAAATCTTACCATTCACTAACCCTAACCCTATGTCTAAACCTAACCCTAACCCCAACCCTACACCTAACCCTAACACGTACCCTAATCCGAATCCGTACACTAACACTAACCTGTGCCCTACCATGAACCCTGACCCTAACTCGTTTCCATAAGCTCACCTGTACCCTAAATGTTACCTATTTGCTAACCCTAACCCCAACCCTACACCTAAACATAACCCCAACCCTACACCTTTCCCTAACCCATACCCTAATCCTAGCCCTTACACTAACACTAACCCGTGCCCTAATACGTACCCTGACCCTAACACTTTTCCGTATCCTCTCCAGTACCCTAAATCTTACCGTTCGCTAAAACTAGCCCTTTCCCTAAACATAATGCTAACACCAACCTTACACCATACCCTAACCCATACACTAATCTTACCCCGTACACCAAAATTAAGCAATGCCCTCACCTGTACTTTGACACTAACACGTTTCCGTACACTCCTGTGTACCGTAAACCTTACCTGTTCGCTAACACTAACCCTAGGTCTAAGCCTAACACTATCCACAACCCTACACAAAATCCTAACCCGTAACCTAATCCTAATCCGTACAATAACACTAACGTGTGCCCTAACACCATGCCTGACCCTAACTCGTTTCCATATGCTTACCTGTACCCTGAATATTACCTATTCGCTAACCCTAACCCTAATCCTAAACCTAACCCTAACCCCAATCCTACACCTTACCCTAATCCGTACTGTAATCCTAACCCGTACCCTAATACTAATCCGTGCCCTGACACATACTTGGACCATAACACTTTTCTGTAACCTCACCTGTACCCTAAAACTTACATTTCGCCAACACTAACCCTAGCCCTAAAGCTAAATCTAACTCCAACCCTACACCTTACCCTAACACGTACACTAATCTTAACCCGTACACTAACACTGACCCATTGCCGCAAATGTATTTTGACCCTAAAACATTTCCGTACCCTCCCCTGTAACCTAAACCTTACCCGGTCGCTAACCCTAACCCTAGCTCTAAATCTAACCCTAACGCCAACCCTACATCTTACCCTAACCCATACCCTAATCCTAAACTGTACACTAACAGTAACCAGTGACCTGAAAAGTACCCTGACCGTAACACTTTTCCATACCCTCACCTGCACGCTAAACCTAATCATTAGGTAACCCTAACTGTAGACTTAAACCTAACCCTAACACCAACCCTACACCCTATTCTAACCCTTACCCTATATTTAACCCCTACACTAACACTAACCCATGCCCTCACACGTACTTTGACACTAAAATGTCTCCATACACTCACATGTACCATAAGCTTTAACCATTCACTAAACCTATCCCTAACCCTAAAGCCAACCCTAACCATTACCCTAACCCATACCCTAATCCTAACCATACATTAACACTAACACGTTTCCTAACACATAACCTGACCCAAACACATTTCCGTACACTCAACTGTACCCTAAAACTTACCCGTTCACTAACCCTAAGCCTAGCCCTAAACCTAACACTAACCCCAACACCACACCTTACCCTAAACTGTACGCTAATCCTGACACGTACACTAACACTAAGAGGTGTCCTAACACATACCCTGACTCTAAATGTTTTCCGTACCCTCACCTGTACCCTAAACCTTACTGCTTCACTAACTGTAAACCTAGCCCTAAACATAACGCTAACACCAACCCTACACCATACCCTAACCCGTACACTAATCTTGACCCGTACACCAAAATTATGGAATGCCATCACCTGTACTTTGACAATAACACGTTTCTGTACACTCATGTACCATAAAAGTTACCTCTTCGCTAACTCTAACCCTAGCCCTAAACTTAACCCTAACGCCAACCGTACACATTACCCTAACCCGTACCCTAATCCTAACCCATACACTAACACTACACGTGCCCTAACAGGTACCCTGACCGTAACCGTTTTCCGTACACTCACCTGTACCCTAAACTATACCGTTTGCTATCCTTAACCTTAGACCTAAACGTAAACCTAACCCCATCCCTAAACCTTACCCTAACTCGTACCCAAATCTAACCAGTACACTAACACTAATCCGTGCCTTAACACTTACCCTGACACTAACACTTTTCCATACCCACACCTGAAGCCTAAACCTTACCATTCACTAACCCTAACCCTAGGTCTAAACCTAACCCTAAACCCAACCCCAACCCTACACCTAACCCTAACATGTGCCCTAATACTAATCCTTAAACTAACACTAACCTGTGCCCTAACACGAACCCTGACACTAACACGTTTCCATACGTTCACCTGTACTCTAATGTTACCTATTCGCTAACCCTAAAACTAGCCCTAAACCTAAACCTAACCCCAACCCTACACCTTACCCTAACCCATACCCTAATCATAACCCATACACTAACACTAACTCGTGCCCTAACACCTACCCTAAACCTACACCTACACCTACCCCTAATACTAACGCTAACACTAACCCTAAACTTTACCATTTGTTAACCATAACCCTAGCCCCAAACCTAAACCTAACTACAACCCTACTCCTTACCCTAACACGTACACTAATCTTAACACGTACACTAACACTAACTCAATACCACACACGTACTTTGACAATAAGACATTTCCGTATGCTCAGATGTAACCTAAACCTTACCCGTTCACTAAACTTAACCCTATCCCTAACACTAACCATAACGCCAACCCTACCAATTACCCTAACCCGTACCCTAATCCTAAACTGTAAACCCACACTAACCCCTGCCCTAACACGTTCCCTGACCCTAACACTTTTCCGTAACCTCACCTGTACCCTACACCTTACCGTTAGCAAACCCTAACCCTAGCCTTAAAACCTAGACCAAACCCCAACCGTACACCTTACCCTAACCCGTATGCTAATCCTAAGCCATACACTAACACTGAAATATGTCCTAACACATACACTAACCGTAACACTTTTCTGTACCATCACCTGTACCGTAAAACTAACATTTCGGTAACCCTAACCCTAGCCATAAAGCTAACCCTAACCCCAACCCTAAAACTTACCCAAACCGTACCCTAATCCTAACCAGTATACTAATACTAAGCCATGTCCTGACACGTACCCTGAGCCTAACACTTTTCCGTACCCTCACCTGTCCCCTAAACCTTACCCATTCGCTAACCCTAACCCTAGCTCTAGCCCTAGCCCTAAATCTAACCCCAACCCTACACCTTACCCTAACCCGAACCCTAATCCCAACCCATACACTAACATTAACCCATGCCCTATCACGTACCCTGACCCTTACACTTATCCGTATCCTCTTCTGTACCCTAAATCTTTCCGTTCGCTAACCCTAAACCTAGCCCTAAACATAACTCTCACACCAACCTCACAGCATACAATAACCCGTACACTAAACTTAACCCGTACAAAAAAACTAACCCATGCCCTCAGATGTAATTTGACGGTAACACGTTTCCGTATGCTCCCGTTTACCGTAAAACTCACCCGTTTGCTAACTCTAACCCTAGCCCTAACCCTAACCATAACAACAACCCTACTCATTTCCCTAACCTGTACCCTAATCCTTACCCGTACACTAACACTAATCCATGCCCTAATACGTGCCCTGACCCTAACACTTTTCTATACCACTCCTGTACCCTAAATCTTACCATTCGCTAACACTAACCCTATGTCTAAACCTAACCCTAACCCCAACCCTACACCTAACCCTAACACGTACCGTAATCCGAATCCGTACACTAAGAGTAACCTGTGCCCTAACATGAACCCTGACCCTAACTCGTTTCCATAAGCTCACCTGTACCCTAAATGTTACCTATTTGCTAACCCTAACCCCAACCCTACACCTAAACATAACCCCAACCCTACACCTTTCCCTAACCCATACCCTAATCCGAACCCGTACACTAACACTAACCCGTGCCCTAACACGTACCCTGACCCTAACACTTTTCCGTATCCTCTCCAGTACCCTAAAACTTACCGTTCGCTAAACCTAGCCCTTTCCCTAAACATAACGCTAACACCAACCTTACACCATACCCTAACCCATACACTAATCTTACCCCGTACACCAAAATTAAGCAATGCCCTCACATGTACTTGGACACTAACAGGTTTCCGTACCCTCCTGTGTACCATAAACCTTACCTGTTCGCTAACACTAACCCTAGCACTATCCACAACCCTACACAGAATCCTAACCCGTAACCTAATCCTAATCCGTACAATAACACTAACGTGTGCACTAACACCAAGCCTGACCCTAACTCGTTTCCATATGCTTACCTGTACCCTGAATATTACCTATTCGCTAACCCTAACCCTAACCCTAAACCAAACCCTAACCCCAATCCTACACCTTACCCTAATCCGTACTGTAATCCTAACCCGTACCCTAATACTAATCCGTGCCCTGACACATACATGGACCATAACACTTTTCTGTAACCTCACCTGTACCCTAAACCTTACATTTAGCCAACCCTAACGCTAGCCCTAAAGCAAAATCTTACCCAACCCTACCCCTTACCCTAACACGTACACTAATCTTAACCCGTACACTAACACTGACCCATTGCCGCAAATGTATTTTGACCCTAAAACATTTCCGTAGCCTCCCCTGTAACCTAAACCTTACCGGTCGCTAACCATAACCCTAGATCTAAATCTAACCCTAACGCCATCCCTACATCTTACCCTAACCCATACCCTAATCCTAAACCGTACACTAACACTAACCAGTGCCCTGAAACGTACCCTGACCGTAACACTTTTCAATACCCTCACCTGCACGCTAAACCTAATCATTAGGTAACCCTAACTGTAGACTTAAACCTAACCCTAACAGCAACCCTACACCTTATTCTAACCGGTACCCTATATTTAACCCCTACACTAACACTAACCCATGCCCTCACACGTAGTTTGACACTAAAACGTCTCCATACACTCACATGTACCATAAGCCTTAACCGTTCACTAAACCTATCCCTAAGCCTAACGCCAACCCTAACCATTACCCTAACCCATACCCTAATCCGAACCATACATTAACACTAAAACGTTTCCTAACACATAACCTGACCCAAACACTTTTCCGTACACTCAACTGTAACCTAAAACTTACCCATTCACTAACCCTAAGCCTAGCCCAAAAGCTAACCCTAACCCCAACCCCACACCTTACCCTAAACTGTACACTAATCCTAACACGTACAGTAACACTAACAGGTGTCCTAACACATACCGTGACTCTAAAAGTTTTCCGTACCCTCACCTGTACCCTAAACCTTACTGGTTCACTAACCGTAACCCTAGCCCTAAACATAACGCTAACACCAACCTTACACCATACCTTAACCCGTACACTAAACTTAACCCGTACACCAAAATTATGCAATGCCATCACACGTACTTTGACACTACCACGTTTCCGTACACTCATGTACCATAAAACTTACCTGTTCGCTAACTCTAACCCTAGCCCTATACTTAACGCTAGCGCCAACCCTACACATTACCCTATCCAGTACCCTAATCCTAACCCATACACTAACTCTACACGTGCCCTAACAGGTACCATGACAGTAACAGTTTTCCGTACACTCACCTGTACCCTAAACCATACGGTTTGCTATCCTTAACCCTAGACCTAAACGTAAACCTAACCCCATCCCTAAACGTTACCCTAATGCGTACCCAATCTTAACCAGTACACTAACACTAATCCGTAACTTAACACTTACCCTGACCCTAACACTTTTCCATACCCACACCTGAACCCTAAACCTTACCATTCACTAACCCTAACCATAGGTTTATACCTAACCCTAAAGCCAACCCCAACCCTACACCTAAGCCTAAAATGTAACCTAATCCTAATCCTTAAACTAAAACTAACCTGTGCCCTAACATGATCCCTGACCCTAACTCATTTCCATACACTCCCCTGTACTCTAATGTTACCTATTCGCTAACCCTAACACTAGCCCTAAACCTAAACCTAACCCCAACCGTACACCTTACCCTAACCCATACCCTAATCATAACCCATACATTAACACTAACTCGTGCCCTAACACCTACCTTAACCCTACCCCTAAAACTAACCCTAACACTAACCCTAACACTAACCCTAAACTTTACCATTTGTTAACCATAACCCAAGCCCCAAACCTAAACCTAACTACAACCCTACTCCTTACCCTAACACGTACACTAGTCTTAACCCGTACACTAACACTAACTCAATACCGCACACATACTTTGACAATAAGACATTTCCGTATGCTCAGCTGTAACCTAAACCTTACCCGTTCACTAAACTTAACCCTACCCCTAACACTAACCATAACGCCAACCCTACCAATTACCCTAACCCGTACCCTAATCCTAACCTGTAAACCCACACTAACCCCTGCCCTAACACGTACCCTGACCCTAACACTTTTCCGAATCCTCAGCTGTACCCTACACCTTATCATTCGCTAACCCTAACCCTAGCCCTAAACCTAGACCAAACCCCAACAGTACACCTTACCCTAACCTGTATGCTAATCCTAAGCCATACACTAACACTGACACGTGTCCTAACACATACACTAACTGTAACACTTTTCTGTACCATCACATGTACCCTAAACCTGACATTTCGCTAACCCTAGCCCTAGCCATAAAGCTAACCCTAACCCCAACCAGAAACCTTACCCAAACCGTACCCTAGTCCTAACCAGTATACTAATACTAAGCCATGTCCTGACACGTAACCTGACCCTAACACTTTTCCGTACCCTCACCTGTACCCTAAACCTTACCCATTCGCTAACCCTAACACTAGCTCTAGCCCTAGCTCTAAATCTAACCCCAACCCTACACCTTACCCTAACCCGAACCCTAATCCCAACCCATACACTAACATTAACCCATGCCCTAACACGTACCCTGACCCTAACACTTTTCCGTATCCTCTCCTGTACCCTAAATCTTACCGTTCGCTAACCCTAACCCTAGCCCTAAACATAACTCTCACACCAACCTCACAGCATACCCTAACCGGTACACTAAACTTAACCCGTACAAAAAAACTAACCCATGCCCTCACATGTTCTTTGACAGTAACACATTTCCGTACGCTCCTGTGTACCGTAAACCTTACCCGTTCGCTAACTCTAACCCTAGGCCTAACCCTAAATATAACACCAACCCTACACATTTCCCTAACCTGTACCCTAATCCTAACCCGTACACTAACATTAAACCATGCCCTAACACGTACCCTGACCCTAACACTTTTCCATACCCACTCCTGTACCGTAAATCTTACCATTCACTAACCCTAACCCTATGTCTAAACCTAACCCTAACACCAACCCTACACCTAACCCTAACACGTACCCTAATCCGAATCCGTACACTAACACTAACCTGTGCCCTACCATGAACCCTGACCCTAACTCGTTTCCATAAGCTCACCTGTACCCTAAATGTTACCTATTTGCTAACCCTAACCCCAACCCTACACCTAAACATAACCCCAACCCTACACCTTTCCCTAACCCATACCCTAATCCTAGCCCTTACACTAACACTAACCCGTGCCCTAATACGTACCCTGACCCTAACACTTTTCCGTATCCTCTCCAGTACCCTAAATCTTACCGTTCGCTAAAACTAGCCCTTTCCCTAAACATAACGCTAACACCAACCTTACACCATACCCTAACCCATACACTAATCTTACCCCGTACACCAAAATTAAGCAATGCCCTCACCTGTACTTTGACACTAACACGTTTCCGTACACTCCTGTGTACCGTAAACCTTACCTGTTCGCTAACACTAAGCCTAGGTCTAAGCCTAACACTATCCACAACCCTACACAAAATCCTAACCCGTAACCTAATCCTAATCCGTACAATAACACTAACGTGTGCCCTAACACCATGCCTGAACCTAACTCGTTTCCATATGCTTACCTGTACCCTGAATATTACCTATTCGCTAACCCTAACCCTAATCCTAAACCTAACCCTAACCCCAATCCTACACCTTACCCTAATCCGTACTGTAATCCTAACCCGTACCCTAATACTAATCCGTGCCCTGACACATACATGGACCATAACACTTTTCTGTAACCTCACCTGTACCCTAAACCTTACATTTCGCCAACACTAACCCTAGACCTAAAGCTAAATCTAACTCCAACCCTACACCTAACCCTAACACGTACCCTAATCCGAATCCGTACACTAACACTAACCTGTGCCCTACCATGAACCCTGACCCTAACTCGTTTCCATAAGCTCACCTGTACCCTAAATGTTACCTATTTGCTAACCCTAACCCCAACCCTACACCTAAACATAACCCCAACCCTTCACCTTTCCCTAACCCATAGCCTAATCCTAACCCTTACACTAACACTAACCCGTGCCCTAATACGTACCCTGACCCTAACACTTTTCCGTATCCTCTCCAGTACCCTAAATCTTACCGTTCGCTAAAACTAGCCCTTTCCCTAAACATAACGCTAACACCAACCTTACACCATACCCTAACCCATACACTAATCTTACCCCGTACACCAAAATTAAGCAATGCCCTCACCTGTACTTTGACACTAACAAGTTTCCATACACTCCTGTGTACCGTAAACCTTACCTGTTCGCTAACACTAACCCTAGGTCTAAGCCTAACACTATCCACAACCCTACACAAATCCTAACTTGTACCCTAATCCTAATCCGTACAATAACACTAACGTGTGCCCTAACACCAAGCCTGACCCTAACTCGTTTCCATATGCTTACCTGTACCCTGAATATTACCTATTCGCTAACCCTAACCCTAATCCTAAACCTAACCCTAACCCCAATCCTACACCTTACCCTAATCCGTACTGTAATCCTAACCCGTACCCTAATACTAATCCGTGCCCTGACACATACATGGACCATAACACTTTTCTGTAACCTCACCTGTACCCTAAACCTTACATTTCACCAACACTAACCCTAGCCCTAAAGCTAAATCTAACTCCAACCCTACACCTTACCCTAACACGTACACTAATCTTAATCCGTACACTAACACTGACCCGTTGCCGCAAATGTATTTTGACCCTAAAACATTTCCGTACCCTCCCCTGTAACCTAAACCTTACCCGGTCGCTAACCCTAACCCTAGCTCTAAATCTAACCCTAACGCCAACCCTACATCTTACCCTAACCCATACCCTAATCCTAAACTGTACACTAACAGTAACCAGTGACCTGAAAAGTACCCTGACCGTAACACTTTTCCATACCCTCACCTGCACGCTAAACCTAATCATTAGGTAACCCTAACTGTAGACTTAAACCTAACCCTAACACCAACCCTACACCCTATTCTAACCCTTACCCTATATTTAACCCCTACACTAACACTAACCCATGCCCTCACACGTACTTTGACACTAAAATATCTCCATACACTCACATGTACCATAAGCTTTAACCATTCACTAAACCTATCCCTAACCCTAACGCCAACCCTAACCATTACCCTAACCCATACCCTAATCCTAACCATACATTAACACTAACACGTTTCCTAACACATAACCTGACCCAAACACTTTTCCGTACACTCAACTGTACCCTAAAACTTACCCGTTCACTAACCCTAAGCCTAGCCCTAAACCTAACACTAACCCCAACACCACACCTTACCCTAAACTGTACGCTAATCCTGACACGTACACTAAAACTAAGAGGTGTCCTAACACATACCCTGACTCTAAATGTTTTCCGTACCCTCACCTGTACCCTAAACCTTACTGCTTCACTAACCGTAAACCTAGCCCTAAACATAACGCTAACACCAACCCTACACCATACCCTAACCCGTACACTAATCTTGACCCGTACACCAAAATTATGGAATGCCATCACCTGTACTTTGACAATAACACGTTACTGTACACTCATGTACCATAAAAGTTACCTCTTCGCTAACTCTAACCCTAGCCCTAAACTTAACCCTAACGCCAACCGTACACATTACCCTAACCCGTACCCTAATCCTAACCCATACACTAACACTACACGTGCCCTAAGAGGTACCCTGACCGTAACCGATTTCCGTACACTCACCTGTACCCTAAACTATACCGTTTGCTATCCTTAACCTTAGACCTAAACGTAAACCTAACCCCATCCCTAAACCTTACCCTAACTCGTACCCAAATCTAACCAGTACACAAACACTAATCCGTGCCTTAACACTTACCCTGACACTAACACTTTTCCATACCCACACCTGAAGCCTAAACCTTACCATTCACTAACCCTAACCCTAGGTCTAAACCTAACCCTAAACCCAACCCCAACCCTACACCTAACCCTAACATGTGCCCTAATCCTAATCCTTAAACTAACACTAACCTGTGCCCTAACACGAACCCTGACACTAACACGTTTCCATACGTTCACCTGTACTCTAATGTTACCTATTCGCTAACCCTAAAACTAGCCCTAAACCTAAACCTAACCCCAACCCTACACCTTACCCTAACCCATACCCTAATCATAACCCATACACTAACACTAACTCGTGCCCTAACACCTACCCTAAACCTACACCTACACCTACCCCTAACACTAACGCTAACACTAACCCTAAACTTTACCATTTGTTAACCATAACCCTAGCCCCAAACCTAAACCTAACTACAACCCTACTCCTTACCCTAACACGTACACTAATCTTAACACGTACACTAACACTAACTCAATACCACACACGTACTTTGACAATAAGACATTTCCGTATGCTCAGATGTAACCTAAACCTTACCCGTTCACTAAACTTAACCCTATCCCTAACACTAACCATAACGCCAACCCTACCAATTACCCTAACCCGTACCCTAATCCTAACCTGTAAACCCACACTAACCCCTGCCCTAACACGTTCCCTGACCCTAACATTTTTCCGTAACCTCACCTGTACCCTACACCTTACCGTTAGCTAACCCTCACCCTAGCCTTAAAACCTAAACCAAACCCCAACCGTACACCTTACCCTAACCCGTATGCTAATCCTAAGCCATACACTAACACTGAAATATGTCCTAACACATACACTAACCATAACACTTTTCTGTACCATCACCTGTACCGTAAAACTAACATTTCGGTAACCCTAACCCTAGCCATAAAGCTAACCCTAACCCCAAACCTAAAACTTACCCAAACCGTACCCTAATCCTAACCAGTATACTAATACTAAGCCATGTCCTGACACGTACCCTGAGCCTAACACTTTTCCGTACCCTCACCTGTCCTCTAAACCTTACCCATTCACTAACCCTAACCCTAGCTCTAGCCCTAGCCCTAAATCTAACCCCAACCCTACACCTTACCCTAACCCGAACCCTAATCCCAACCCATACACTAACATTAACCCATGCCCTAACACGTACCCTGACCCTTACACTTATCCGTATCCTCTCCTGTACCCTAAATCTTACCGTTCGCTAACCCTAACCCTAGCCCTAAACATAACTCTCACACCAACCTCACAGCATACCATAACCCGTACACTAAACTTAACCCGTACAAAAAAACTAACCCATGCCCTCAGATGTATTTTGACGGTAACACGTTTCCGTATGCTCCCGTGTACCGTAAAACTCACCCGTTTGCTTACTCTAACCCTAGCCCTAACCCTAACCATAACAACAACCCTACCCATTTCCCTAACCTGTACCCTAATCCTTACCCGTACACTAACACTAATCCATGCCCTAATACGTACCCTGACCCTAACACTTTTCTATACCCACTCCTGTACCCTAAATCTTACCATTCGCTAACCCTAACCCTATGTCTAAACCTAACCCTAACCCCAACCCTACACCTAACCCTAACACGTACCCTAATCCGAATCCGTACACTAAGAGTAACCTGTGCCCTAACATGAACCCTGACCCTAACTCGTTTCCATAAGCTCACCTGTACCCTAAATGTTACCTATTTGCTAACCCTAACCCCAACCCTACACCTAAACATAACCCCAACCCTACACCTTTCCCTAACCCATACCCTAATCCGAACCCGTACACTAACACTAACCCGTGCCCTAACACGTACCCTGACCCTAACACTTTTCCGTATCCTCTCCAGTACCCTTAAACTTACCGTTCGCTAAACCTAGCCCTTTCCCAAAACATAACGCTAACACCAACCTTACACCATACCCTAACCCATACACTAATCTTACCCCGTACACCAAAATTAAGCAATGCCCTCACATGTACTTGGACACTAACAGGTTTCCGTACCCTCCTGTGTACCATAAACCTTACCTGTTCGCTAACACTAACCCTAGCACTATCCACAACCCTACACAGAATCCTAACCCGTAACCTAATCCTAATCCGTACAATAACACTAACGTGTGCCCTAACACCAAGCCTGACCCTAACTCGTTTCCATATGCTTACCTGTACCCTGAATATTACCTATTCGCTAACCCTAACCCTAACCCTATACCAAACCCTAACCCCAATCCTACACCTTACCCTAATCCGTACTGTAATCCTAACCCGTAACCTAATACTAATCCATGCCCTGACACATACATGGACCATAACACTTTTCTGTAACCTCACCTGTACCCTAAACCTTACATTTAGCCAACCCTAACGCTAGCCCTAAAGCAAAATCTTACTCCAACCCTACCCCTTACCCTAACATGTACACTAATCTTAACCCGTACACTAACACTGACCCATTGCCGCAAATGTATTTTGACCCTAAAACATTTCCGTACCCTCCCCTGTAACCTAAATCTTACCGGTCGCTAACCATAACCCTAGATCTAAATCTAACCCTAACGCCATCCCTACATCTTACCCTAACCCATACCCTAATCCTAAACCGTACACTAACACTAACCAGTGCCCTGAAACGTACCCTGACCGTAACACTTTTCAATACCCTCACCTGCACGCTAAACCTAATCATTAGGTAACCCTAACTGTAGACTTAAACCTAACCCTAACAGCAACCCTACACCTTATTCTAACCGGTACCCTATATTTAACCCCTACACTAACACTAACCCATGCCCTCACACGTACTTTGACACTAAAATGTCTCCATACACTCACATGTACCATAAGCCTTAACCGTTCACTAAACCTATCCCTAAGCCTAACGCCAACCCTAACCATTACCCTAACCCATACCCTAATCCGAACCATACATTAACTCTAAAACTTTTCCTAACACATAACCTGACCCAAACACTTTTCCGTACACTCAACTGTACCCTAAAACTTACCCATTCACTAACCCTAAGCCTAGCCCAAAAGCTAACCCTAACCCCAACCCCACACCTTACCCTAAACTGTACACTAATCCTAACACGTACAGTAACACTAACAGGTGTCGTAACACATACCGTGACTCTAAAAGTTTTCCGTACCCTCAACTGTACCCTAAACCTTACTGGTTCACTAACCATAACCCTAGCCCTAAACATAACGCTAACACCAACCTTACACCATACCTTAACCCGTACACTAAACTTAACCCGTACACCAAAATTATGCAATGCCATCACACGTACTTTGACACTACCACGTTTCCGTACACTCATGTACCATAAAACTTACCTATTCGCTAACTCTAACCCTAGCCCTATACTTAACGCTAGCGCCAACCCTACACATTACCCTAACCAGTACCCTAATCCTAACCCATACACTAACTCTACACGTGCCCTAACAGGTACCATGACAGTAACAGTTTTCCGTACACTCACCTGTACCCTAAACCATACCGTTTGCTATCCTTAACCCTAGACCTAAACGTAAACCTAACCCCATCCCTAAACGTTACCCTAACGCGTACCCAATCCTAACCAGTACACAAACACTAATCCGTGACTTAACACTTACCCTGACCCTAACACTTTTCCATACCCACACCTGAACCCTAAACCTTACCATTCACTAACCCTAACCATAGGTTTATACCTAACCCTAAAGCCAACCCCAACCCTACACCTAAGCCTAAAATGTAACCTAATCCTAATCCTTAAACTAAAACTAACCTGTGCCCTAACACGATCCCTGACCCTAACTCATTTCCATACACTCCCATGTACTCTAATGTTACCTATTCGCTAACCCTAACACTAGCCCTAAACCTAAACCTAACCTCAACCGTACACCTTACCCTAACCCATACCCTAATCATAACCCATACATTAACACTAACTCGTGCCCTAACACCTACCCTAACCCTACCCCTAACACTAACCCTAGCACTAACCCTAACACTAACTCTAAACTTTACCATTTGTTAACCATAACCCAAGCCCCAAACCTAAACCTAACTACAACCCTACTCCTTACCCTAACACGTACACTAGTCTTAACCCGTACACTAACACTAACTCAATACCGCACACATACTTTGACAATAAGACATTTCCGTATGCTCAGCTGTAACCTAAACCTTACCCGTTCACTAAACTTAACCCTACCCCTAACAGTAACCATAACGCCAACCCTACCAATTACCCTAACCCGTACCCTAATCCTAACCTGTAAACCCACACTAACCCCTGCCCTAACACGTACCCTGACCCTAACACTTTTCCGAATCCTCAGCTGTACCCTACACCTTATCATTCGCTAACCCTAACCCTAGCCCTAAACCTAGACCAAACCCCAACAGTACACCTTACCCTAACCTGTATGCTAATCCTAAGCCATACACTAACACTGACACGTGTCCTAACACATACACTAACTGTAACACTTTTCTGTACCATCACATGTACCCTAAACCTGACATTTCGCTAACCCTAGCCCTAGCCATAAAGCTAACCCTAACCCCAACCAGAAACCTTACCCAAACCGTACCCTAGTCCTAACCAGTAAACTAATACTAAGCCATGTCCTGACACGTAACCTGACCCTAACACTTTTCCGTACCATCACCTGTACCCTAGACCTTACCCATTCGCTAACCCTAACCCTAGCTCTAGCCCTAGCTCTAAATCTAACCCCAACCCTACACCTTACCCTAACCCGAACCCTAATCCCAACCCATACACTAACATTAACCCATGCCCTAACACGTACCCTGACCCTAACACTTTTCCGTATCCTCTCCTGTACCCTAAATCTTACCGTTCGCTAACCCTAACCCTAGCCCTAAACATAACTCTCACACCAACCTCACAGCATACCCTAACCGGTACACTAAACTTAACTCGTACAAAAAAACTAACCCATGCCCTCACATGTTCTTTGACAGTAACACATTTCCGTACGATCCTGTGTACCGTAAACCTTACCCGTTCGCTAACTCTAACCCTAGACCTAACCCTAAATATAACACCAACCATACCCATTTCCCTAATCTGTACCCTAATCCTAACCCGTACACTAACACTAATCCATGCCCTAACACGTACCCTGACACTGACACTTTTCCATACCCACTCCTGTACCCTAAATCTTACCATTCGCTAACCCTAACCCTATGTCTAAACCTAACCCTAACCCCAACCCTACACCTAACCCTAACACGTACCCTAAACCGAATCCGTACACTAACACTAACCTGTGCCCTACCATGAACCCTGACCCTAACTCGTTTCCATAAGCTCACCTGTACCCTAAATGTTACCTATTTGCTAACCCTAACCCCAACCCTACACCTAAACATAACCCCAACCCTACACCTTTCCCTAACCCATACCCTAATCCTAACCCTTACACTAACACTAACCCGTGCCCTAATACGTACCCTGACCCTAACACTTTTCCGTATCCTCTCCAGTACCCTAAATCTTACCGTTCGCTAAAACTAGCCCTTTCCCTAAACATAACGCTAACACCAACCTTACACCATACCCTAACCCATACACTAATCTTACCCCGTACACCAAAATTAAGCAATGCCCTCTCCTGTACTTTGACACTAACACGTTTCCGTACACTCCTCTTTACCGTAAACCTTACCTGTTCGCTAACACTAACCCTAGGTCTAAGCCTAACACTATCCACAACCCTACACAAAATCCTAACTTGTACCCTAATCCTAATCCGTACAATAACACTAACGTGTGCCCTAACACCAAGCCTGACCCTAACTCGTTTCCATATGCTTACCTGTACCCTGAATATTACCTATTCGCTAACCCTAACCCTAATCCTAAACCTAACCCTAACCCCAATCCTACACCTTACCCTAATCCGTACTGTAATCCTAACCCGTACCCTAATACTAATCCGTGCCCTGACACATACATGGACCATAACACTTTTCTGTAACCTCACCTGTACCCTAAACCTTACATTTCGCCAACACTAACCCTAGCCCTAAAGCTAAATCTAACTCCAACCCTACACCTTACCCTAACACGTACACTAATCTTAACCCGTACACTAACACTGACCCATTGCCGCAAATGTATTTTGACCCTAAAACATTTCCGTACCCTCCCCTGTAACCTAAACCTTACCCGGTCGCTAACCCTAACCCTAGCTCTAAATCTAACCCTAACGCCAACCCTACATCTTACCCTAACCCATACCCTAATCCTAAACTGTACACTAACAGTAACCAGTGACCTGAAAAGTACCCTGACCGTAACACTTTTCCATACCCTCACCTGCACGCTAAACCTAATCATTAGGTAACCCTAACTGTAGACTTAAACCTAACCCTAACACCAACCCTACACCCTATTCTAACCCTTAACCTATATTTAACCCCTACACTAACACTAACCCATGCCCTCACACGTACTTTGACACTAAAATGTCTCCATACACTCACATGTACCATAAGCTTTAACCATTCACTAAACCTATCCCTAACCCTAACGCCAACCCTAACCATTACCCTAACCCATACCCTAATCCTAACCATACATTAACACTAACACGTTTCCTAACACATAACCTGACCCAAACACTTTTCCGTACACTCAACTGTACCCTAAAACTTAACCGTTCACTAACCCTAAGCCTAGCCCTAAACCTAACACTAACCCCAACACCACACCTTACCCTAAACTGTACGCTAATCCTGACACGTACACTAACACTAAGAGGTGTCCTAACACATACCCTGACTCTAAATGTTTTCCGTACCCTCACCTGTACCCTAAACCTTACTGCTTCACTAACCGTAAACCTAGCCCTAAACATAACGCTAACACCAACCCTACACCATACCCTAACCCGTACACTAATCTTGACCCGTACACCAAAATTATGGAATGCCATCACCTGTACTTTGACAATAACACGTTTCTGTACACTCATGTACCATAAAAGTTACCTCTTCGCTAACTCTAACCCTAGCCCTAAACTTAACCCTAACGCCAACCGTACACATTACCCTAACCCGTACCCTAATCCTAACCCATACACTAACACTACACGTGCCCTAACAGGTACCCTGACCGTAACCGTTTTCCGTACACTCACCTGTACCCTAAACTGTACCGTTTGCTATCCTTAACCTTAGACCTAAACGTAAACCTAACCCCATCCCTAAACCTTACCCTAACTCGTACCCAAATCTAACCAGTACACTAACACTAATCCGTGCCTTAACACTTACCCTGACACTAACACTTTTCCATACCCACACCTGAAGCCTAAACCTTACCATTCACTAACCCTAACCCTAGGTCTAAACGTAACCCTAAACCCAACCCCAACCCTACACCTAACCCTAACATGTGCCCTAATCCTAATCCTTAAACTAACACTAACCTTTGCCCTAACACGAACCCTGACACTAACACGTTTCCATACGTTCACCTGTACTCTAATGTTACCTATTCGCTAACCCTAAAACTAGCCCTAAACCTAAACCTAACCCCAACCCTACACCTTACCCTAACCCATACCCTAATCATAACCCATACACTAACACTAACTCGTGCCCTAACACCTACCCTAAACCTACACCTACACCTACCCCTAACACTAACGCTAACACTAACCCTAAACTTTACCATTTGTTAACCATAACCCTAGCCCCAAACCTAAACCTAACTACAACCCTACTCCTTACCCTAACACGTACACTAATCTTAACACGTACACTAACACTAACTCAATACCACACACGTACTTTGACAATAAGACATTTCCGTATGCTCAGATGTAACCTAAACCTTACCCGTTCACTAAACTTAACCCTATCCCTAACACTAACCATAACGCCAACCCTACCAATTACCCTAACCCGTACCCTAATCCTAACCTGTAAACCCACACTAACCCCTGCCCTAACACGTTCCCTGACCCTAACACTTTTCCGTAACCTCACCTGTACCCTACACCTTAGCGTTAGCAAACCCTAACCCTAGCCTTAAAACCTAGACCAAACCCCAACCGTACACCTTACCCTAACCCGTATGCTAATCCTAAGCCATACACTAACACTGAAATATGTCCTAACACATACACTAACCGTAACACTTTTCTGTACCATCACCTGTACCGTAAAACTAACATTTCGGTAACCCTAACCCTAGCCATAAAGCTAACCCTAACCCCAACCCTAAAACTTACCCAAACCGTACCCTAATCCTAACCAGTATACTAATACTAAGCCATGTCCTGACACGTACCCTGAGCCTAACACTTTTCCGTACCCTCACCTGTCCCCTAAACCTTACCCATTCGCTAACCCTAACCCTAGCTCTAGCCCTAGCCCTAAATCTAACCCCAACCCTACACCTTACCCTAACCCGAACCCTAATCCCAACCCATACACTAACATTAACCCATGCCCTAACACGTACCCTGACCCTTACACTTATCCGTATCCTCTCCTGTACCCTAAATCTTACCGTTCGCTAACCCTAACCCTAGCCCTAAACATAACTCTCACACCAACCTCACAGCATACCATAACCCGTACACTAAACTTAACCCGTACAAAAAAACTAACCCATGCCCTCAGATGTATTTTGACGGTAACACGTTTCCGTATGCTCCCGTGTACCGTAAAACTCACCCGTTTGCTAACTCTAACCCTAGCCCTAACCCTAACCATAACAACAACCCTACCCATTTCCCTAACCTGTACCCTAATCCTTACCCGTACACTAACACTAATGCATGCCCTAATACGTGCCCTGACCCTAACACTTTTCTATACCCACTCCTGTACCCTAAATCTTACCATTCGCTAACCCTAACCCTATGTCTAAACCTAACCCTAACCCCAACCCTACACCTAACCCTAACACGTACCCTAATCCGAATCCGTACACTAAGAGTAACCTGTGCCCTAACATGAACCCTGACCCTAACTCGTTTCCATAAGCTCACCTGTACCCTAAATGTTACCTATTTGCTAACCCTAACCCCAACCCTACACCTAAACATAACCCCAACCCTACACCTTTCCCTAACCCATACCCTAATCCGAACCCGTACACTAACACTAACCCGTGCCCTAACACGTACCCTGACCCTAACACTTTTCCGTATCCTCTCCAGTACCCTAAATCTTACCGTTCGCTAAAACTAGCCCTTTCCCTAAACATAACGCTAACACCAACCTTACACCATACCCTAACCCATACACTAATCTTACCCCATACACCAAAATTAAGCAATGCCCTCTCCTGTACTTTGACACTAACACGTTTCCGTACACTCCTGTGTACCGTAAACCTTACCTGTTCGCTAACACTAACCCTAGGTCTAAGCCTAACACTATCCACAACCCTACACAAAATCCTAACTTGTACCCTAATCCTAATCCGTACAATAACACTAACGTGTGCCCTAACACCAAGCCTGACCCTAACTCGTTTCCATATGCTTACCTGTACCCTGAATATTACCTATTCGCTAACCCTAACCCTAATCCTAAACCTAACCCTAACCCCAATCCTACACCTTACCCTAATCCGTACTGTAATCCTAACCCGTACCCTAATACTAATCCGTGCCCTGACACATACATGGACCATAACACTTTTCTGTAACCTCACCTGTACCCTAAACCTTACATTTCGCCAACACTAACCCTAGCCCTAAAGCTAAATCTAACTCCAACCCTACACCTTACCCTAACACGTACACTAATCTTAACCCGTACACTAACACTGACCCATTGCCGCAAATGTATTTTGACCCTAAAACATTTCCGTACCCTCCCCTGTAACCTAAACCTTACCTGGTCGCTAACCCTAACCCTAGCTCTAAATCTAACCCTAACGCCAACCCTACATCTTACCCTAACCCATACCCTAATCCTAAACTGTACACTAACAGTAACCAGTGACCTGAAAAGTACCCTGACCGTAACACTTTTCCATACCCTCACCTGCACGCTAAACCTAATCATTAGGTAACCCTAACTGTAGACTTAAACCTAACCCTAACACCAACCCTACACCCTATTCTAACCCTTACCCTATATTTAACCCCTACACTAACACTAACCCATGCCCTCTCACGTACTTTGACACTAAAATGTCTCCATACACTCACATGTACCATAAGCTTTAACCATCCACTAAACCTATCCCTAACCCTAATGCCAACCCTAACCATTACCCTAACCCATACCCTAATCCTAACCATACATTAACACTAACACGTTTCCTAACACATAACCTGACCCAAACACTTTTCCGTACACTCAACTGTACCCTAAAACTTACCCGTTCACTAACCCTAAGCCTAGCCCTAAACCTAACACTAACCCCAACACCACACCTTACCCTAAACTGTACGCTAATCCTGACACGTACACTAACACTAAGAGGTGTCCTAACACATACCCTGACTCTAAATGTTTTCCGTACCCTCACCTGTACCCTAAACCTTACTGCTTCACTAACCGTAAACCTAGCCCTAAACATAACGCTAACACCAACCCTACACCATACCCTAACCCGTACACTAATCTTGACCCGTACACCAAAATTATGGAATGCCATCACCTGTACTTTGACAATAACACGTTTCTGTACACTCATGTACCATAAAAGTTACCTCTTCGCTAACTCTAACCCTAGCCCTAAACTTAACCCTAACGCCAACCGTACACATTACCCTAACCCGTACCCTAATCTTAACCCATACACTAACACTACACGTGCCCTAACAGGTACCCTGACCGTAACCGTTTTCCGTACACTCACCTGTACCCTAAACTATACCGTTTGCTATCCTTAACCTTAGACCTAAACGTAAACCTAACCTCATCCCTAAACCTTACCCTAACTCGTACCCAAATCTAACCAGTACACTAACACTAATCCGTGCCTTAACACTTACCCTGACACTAACACTTTTCCATACCCACACCTGAAGCCTAAACCTTACCATTCACTAACCCTAACCCTAGGTCTAAACCTAACCCTAAACCCAACCCCAACCCTACACCTAACCCTAACATGTGCCCTAATCCTAATCCTTAAACTAACACTAACCTGTGCCCTAACACGAACCCTGACACTAACACGTTTCCATACGTTCACCTGTACTCTAATGTTACCTATTCGCTAACCCTAAAACTAGCCCTAAACCTAAACCTAACCCCAACCCTACACCTTACCCTAACCCATACCCTAATCATAACCCATACACTAACACTAACTCGTGCCCTAACACCTACCCTAAACCTACACCTACACCTACCCCTAACACTAACGCTAACACTAACCCTAAACTTTACCATTTGTTAACCATAACCCTAGCCCCAAACCTAAACCTAACTACAACCCTACTCCTTACCCTAACACGTACACTAATCTTAACACGTACACTAACACTAACTCAATACCACACACGTACTTTGACAATAAGACATTTCCGTATGCTCAGATGTAACCTAAACCTTACCCGTTCACTAAACTTAACCCTATCCCTAACACTAACCATAACGCCAACCCTACCAATTACCCTAACCCGTACCCTAATCCTAACCTGTAAACCCACACTAACCCCTGCACTAACACGTTCCCTGACCCTAACACTTTTCCGTAACCTCACCTGTACCCTACACCTTACCGTTAGCAAACCCTAACCCTAGCCTTAAAACCTAGACCAAACCCCAACCGTACACCTTACCCTAACCCGTATGCTAATCCTAAGCCATACACTAACACTGAAATATGTCCTAACACATACACTAACCGTAACACTTTTCTGTACCATCACCTGTACCGTAAAACTAACATTTCGGTAACCCTAACCCTAGCCATAAAGCTAACCCTAACCCCAACCCTAAAACTTACCCAAACCGTACCCTAATCCTAACCAGTATACTAATACTAAGCCATGTCCTGACACGTACCCTGAGCCTAACACTTTTCCGTACCCTCACCTGTCCCCTAAACCTTACCCATTCGCTAACCCTAACCCTAGCTCTAGCCCTAGCCCTAAATCTAACCCCAACCCTACACCTTACCCTAACCCGAACCCTAATCCCAACCCATACACTAACATTAACCCATGCCCTAACACGTACCCTGACCCTTACACTTATCCGTATCCTCTCCTGTACCCTAAATCTTACCGTTCGCTAACCCTAACCCTAGCCCTAAACATAACTCTCACACCAACCTCACAGCATACCATAACCCGTACACTAAACTTAACCCGTACAAAAAAACTAACCCATGCCCTCAGATGTATTTTGACGGTAACACGTTTCCGTATGCTCCTGTGTACCGTAAAACTCACCCGTTTGCTAACTCTAACCCTAGCCCTAACCCTAACCATAACAACAACCCTACCCATTTCCCTAACCTGTACCCTAATCCTTACCCGTACACTAACACTAATGCATGCCCTAATACGTGCCCTGACCCTAACACTTTTCTATACCCACTCCTGTACCCTAAATCTTACCATTCGCTAACCCTAACCCTATGTCTAAACCTAACCCTAACCCCAACCCTACACCTAACCCTAACACGTACCCTAATCCGAATCCGTACACTAAGAGTAACCTGTGCCCTAACATGAACCCTGACCCTAACTCGTTTCCATAAGCTCACCTGTACCCTAAATGTTACCTATTTGCTAACCCTAACCCCAACCCTACACCTAAACATAACCCCAACCCTACACCTTTCCCTAACCCATACCCTAATCCGAACCCGTACACTAACACTAACCCGTGCCCTAACACGTACCCTGACCCTAACACTTTTCCGTATCCTCTCCAGTACCCTAAATCTTACCGTTCGCTAAAACTAGCCCTTTCCCTAAACATAACGCTAACACCAACCTTACACCATACCCTAACCCATACACTAATCTTACCCCGTACACCAAAATTAAGCAATGCCCTCTCCTGTACTTTGACACTAACACGTTTCCGTACACTCCTGTGTACCGTAAACCTTACCTGTTCGCTAACACTAACCCTAGGTCTAAGCCTAACACTATCCACAACCCTACACAAAATCCTAACTTGTACCCTAATCCTAATCCGTACAATAACACTAACGTGTGCCCTAACACCAAGCCTGACATTAACTCGTTTCCATATGCTTACCTGTACCCTGAATATTACCTATTCGCTAACCCTAACCCTAATCCTAAACCTAACCCTAACCCCAATCCTACACCTTACCCTAATCCGTACTGTAATCCTAACCCGTACCCTAATACTAATCCGTGCCCTGACACATACATGGACCATAACACTTTTCTGTAACCTCACCTGTACCCTAAACCTTACATTTCGCCAACACTAACCCTAGCCCTAAAGCTAAATCTAACTCCAACCCTACACCTTACCCTAACACGTACACTAATCTTAACCCGTACACTAACACTGACCCATTCCCGCAAATGTATTTTGACCCTAAAACATTTCCGTACCCTCCCCTGTAACCTAAACCTTACCCGGTCGCTAACCCTAACCCTAGCTCTAAATCTAACCCTAACGCCAACCCTACATCTTACCCTAACCCATACCCTAATCCTAAACTGTACACTAACAGTAACCAGTGACCTGAAAAGTACCCTGACCGTAACACTTTTCCATACCCTCACCTGCACGCTAAACCTAATCATTAGGTAACCCTAACTGTAGACTTAAACCTAACCCTAACACCAACCCTACACCCTATTCTAACTCTTACCCTATATTTAACCCCTACACTAACACTAACCCATGCCCTCACACGTACTTTGACACTAAAATGTCTCCATACACTCACATGTACCATAAGCTTTAACCATTCACTAAACCTATCCCTAACCCTAACGCCAACCCTAACCATTACCCTAACCCATACCCTAATCCTAACCATACATTAACACTAACACGTTTCCTAACACATAACCTGACCCAAACACTTTTCCGTACACTCAACTGTACCCTAAAACTTACCCGTTCACTAACCCTAAGCCTAGCCCTAAACCTAACACTAACCCCAACACCACACCTTACCCTAAACTGTACGCTAATCCTGACACGTACACTAACACTAAGAGGTGTCCTAACACATACCCTGACTCTAAATGTTTTCCGTACCCTCACCTGTACCCTAAACCTTACTGCTTCACTAACCGTAAACCTAGCCCTAAACATAACGCTAACACCAACCCTACACCATACCCTAACCCGTACACTAATCTTTACCCGTACACCAAAATTATGGAATGCCATCACCTGTACTTTGACAATAACACGTTTCTGTACACTCATGTATCATAAAAGTTACCTCTTCGCTAACTCTAACCCTAGCCCTAAACTTAACCCTAACGCCAACCCTACACATTACCCTAACCCGTACCCTAATCCTAACCCATACACTAACACTACACGTGCCCTAACAGGTACGCTGACAGTAACCGTTTTCCGTACACTCACCTGTACCCTAAACTATACCGTTTGCTATCCTTAACCTTAGACCTAAACGTAAACCTAACCCCATCCCTAAACCTTACCCTAACTCGTACCCAAATCTAACCAGTACACTAACACTAATCCGTGCCTTAACACTTACCCTGACACTAACACTTTTCCATACCCACACCTGAAGCCTAAACCTTACCATTCACTAACCCTAACCCTAGGTCTAAACCTAACCCTAAACCCAACCCCAACCCTACACCTAACCCTAACATGTGCCCTAATCCTAATCCTTAAACTAACACTAACCTGTGCCCTAACACGAACCCTGACACTAACACGTTTCCATACGTTCACCTGTACTCTAATGTTACCTATTCGCTAACCCTAAAACTAGCCCTAAACCTAAACCTAACCCCAACCCTACACCTTACCCTAACCCATACCCTAATCATAACCCATACACTAACACTAACTCGTGCCCTAACACCTACCCTAAACCTACACCTACACCTACCCCTAACACTAACGCTAACACTAACCCTAAACTTTACCATTTGTTAACCATAACCCTAGCCCCAAACCTAAACCTAACTACAACCCTACTCCTTACCCTAACACGTACACTAATCTTAACACGTACACTAACACTAACTCAATACCACACACGTACTTTGACAATAAGACATTTCCGTATGCTCAGATGTAACCTAAACCTTACCCGTTCACTAAACTTAACCCTATCCCTAACACTAACCATAACGCCAACCCTACCAATTACCCTAACCCGTACCCTAATCCTAACCTGTAAACCCACACTAACCCCTGCCCTAACACGTTCCCTGACCCTAACACTTTTCCGTAACCTCACCTGTACCCTACACCTTACCGTTAGCAAACCCTAACCCTAGCCTTAAAACCTAGACCAAACCCCAACCGTACACCTTACCCTAACCCGTATGCTAATCCTAAGCCATACACTAACACTGAAATATGTCCTAACACATACACTAACCGTAACACTTTTCTGTACCATCACCTGTACCGTAAAACTAACATTTCGGCAACCCTAACCCTAGCCATAAAGCTAACCCTAACCCCAACCCTAAAACTTACCCAAACCGTACCCTAATCCTAACCAGTATACTAATACTAAGCCATGTCCTGACACGTACCCTGAGCCTAACACTTTTCCGTACCCTCACCTGTCCCCTAAACCTTACCCATTCGCTAACCCTAACCCTAGCTCTAGCCCTAGCCCTAAATCTAACCCCAACCCTACACCTTACCCTAACCCGAACCCTAATCCCAACCCATACACTAACATTAACCCATGCCCTAACACGTACCCTGACCCTTACACTTATCCGTATCCTCTCCTGTACCCTAAATCTTACCGTTCGCTAACCCTAACCCTAGCCCTAAACATAACTCTCACACCAACCTCACAGCATACCATAACCCGTACACTAAACTTAACCCGTACAAAAAAACTAACCCATGCCCTCAGATGTATTTTGACGGTAACACGTTTCCGTATGCTCCCGTTTACCGTAAAACTCACCCGTTTGCTAACTCTAACCCTAGCCCTAACCCTAACCATAACAACAACCCTACCCATTTCCCTAACCTGTACCCTAATCCTTACCCGTACACTAACACTAATGCATGCCCTAATACGTGCCCTGACCCTAACACTTTTCTATACCCACTCCTGTACCCTAAATCTTACCATTCGCTAACCCTAACCCTATGTCTAAACCTAACCCTAACCCCAACCCTACACCTAACCCTAACACGTACCCTAATCCGAATCCGTACACTAAGAGTAACCTGTGCCCTAACATGAACCCTGACCCTAACTCGTTTCCATAAGCTCACCTGTACCCTAAATGTTACCTATTTGCTAACCCTAACCCCAACCCTACACCTAAACATAACCCAAACCCTACACCTTTCCCTAACCCATACCCTAATCCGAACCCGTACACTAACACTAACCCGTGCCCTAACACGTACCCTGACCCTAACACTTTTCCGTATCCTCTCCAGTACCCTAAATCTTACCGTTCGCTAAAACTAGCCCTTTCCCTAAACATAACGCTAACACCAACCTTACACCATACCCTAACCCATACACTAATCTTACCCCGTACACCAAAATTAAGCAATGCCCTCTCCTGTACTTTGACACTAACACGTTTCCGTACACTCCTGTGTACCGTAAACCTTACCTGTTCGCTAACACTAACCCTAGGTCTAAGCCTAACACTATCCACAACCCTACACAAAATCCTAACTTGTACCCTAATCCTAATCCGTACAATAACACTAATGTGTGCCCTAACACCAAGCCTGACCCTAACTCGTTTCCATATGCTTACCTGTACCCTGAATATTACCTATTCGCTAACCCTAACCCTAATCCTAAACCTAACCCTAACCCCAATCCTACACCTTACCCTAATCCGTACTGTAATCCTAACCCGTACCCTAATACTAATCCGTGCCCTGACACATACATGGACCATAACACTTTTCTGTAACCTCACCTGTACCCTAAACCTTACATTTCGCCAACACTAACCGTAGCCCTAAAGCTAAATCTAACTCCAACCCTACACCTTACCCTAACACGTACACTAATCTTAACCCGTACACTAACACTGACCCATTGCCGCAAATGTATTTTGACCCTAAAACATTTCCGTACCCTCCCCTGTAACCTAAACCTTACCCGGTCGCTAACCCTAACCCTAGCTCTAAATCTAACCCTAACGCCAACCCTACATCTTACCCTAACCCATACCCTAATCCTAAACTGTACACTAACAGTAACCAGTGACCTGAAAAGTACCCTGACCGTAACACTTTTCCATACCCTCACCTGCACGCTAAACCTAATCATTAGGTAACCCTAACTGTAGACTTAAACCTAACCCTAACACCAACCCTACACCCTATTCTAACCCTTACCCTATATTTAACCCCTACACTAACACTAACCCATGCCCTCACACGTACTTTGACACTAAAATGTCTCCATACACTCACATGTACCATAAGCTTTAACCATTCACTAAACCTATCCCTAACCCTAACGCCAACCCTAACAATTACCCTAACCCATACCCTAATCCTAACCATACATTAACACTAACACGTTTCCTAACACATAACCTGACCCAAACACTTTTCCGTACACTCAACTGTACCCTAAAACTTACCCGTTCACTAACCCTAAGCCTAGCCCTAAACCTAACACTAACCCCAACACCACACCTTACCCTAAACTGTACGCTAATCCTGACACGTACACTAACACTAAGAGGTGTCCTAACACATACCCTGACTCTAAATGTTTTCCGTACCCTCACCTGTACCCTAAACCTTACTGCTTCACTAACCGTAAACCTAGCCCTAAACATAACGCTAACACCAACCCTACACCATACCCTAACCCGTACACTAATCTTGACCCGTACACCAAAATTATGGAATGCCATCACCTGTACTTTGACAATAACACGTTTCTGTACACTCATGTACCATAAAAGTTACCTCTTCGCTAACTCTAACCCTAGCCCTAAACTTAACCCTAACGCCAACCCTACACATTACCCTAACCCGTACCCTAATCCTAACCCATACACTAACACTACACGTGCCCTAACAGGTACGCTGACCGTAACCGTTTTCCGTACACTCACCTGTACCCTAAACTATACCGTTTGCTATCCTTAACCTTAGACCTAAACGTAAACCTAACCCCATCCCTAAACCTTACCCTAACTCGTACCCAAATCTAACCAGTACACTAACACTAATCCGTGCCTTAACACTTACCCTGACACTAACACTTTTCCATACCCACACCTGAAGCCTAAACCTTACCATTCAATAACCCTAACCCTAGGTCTAAACCTAACCCTAAACCCAACCCCAACCCTACACCTAACCCTAACATGTGCCCTAATCCTAATCCTTAAACTAACACTAACCTGTGCCCTAACACGAACCCTGACACTAACACGTTTCCATACGTTCACCTGTACTCTAATGTTACCTATTCGCTAACCCTAAAACTAGCCCTAAACCTAAACCTAACCCCAACCCTACACCTTACCCTAACCCATACCCTAATCATAACCCATACACTAACACTAACTCGTGCCCTAACACCTACCCTAAACCTACACCTACACCTACCCCTAACACTAACGCTAACACTAACCCTAAACTTTACCATTTGTTAACCATAACCCTAGCCCCAAACCTAAACCTAACTACAACCCTACTCCTTACCCTAACACGTACACTAATCTTAACACGTACACTAACACTAACTCAATACCACACACGTACTTTGACAATAAGACATTTCCGTATGCTCAGATGTAACCTAAACCTTACCCGTTCACTAAACTTAACCCTATCCCTAACACTAACCATAACGCCAACCCTACCAATTACCCTAACCCGTACCCTAATCCTAACCTGTAAACCCACACTAACCCCTGCCCTAACACGTTCCCTGACCCTAACACTTTTCCGTAACCTCACCTGTACCCTACACCTTACCGTTAGCAAACCCTAACCCTAGCCTTAAAACCTAGACCAAACCCCAACCGTACACCTTACCCTAACCCGTATGCTAATCCTAAGCCATACACTAACACTGAAATATGTCCTAACACATACACTAACCGTAACACTTTTCTGTACCATCACCTGTACCGTAAAACTAACATTTCGGTAACCCTAACCCTAGCCATAAAGCTAACCCTAACCCCAACCCTAAAACTTACCCAAACCGTACCCTAATCCTAACCAGTATACTAATACTAAGCCATGTCCTGACACGTACCCTGAGCCTAACACTTTTCCGTACCCTCACCTGTCCCCTAAACCTTACCCATTCGCTAACCCTAACCCTAGCTCTAGCCCTAGCCCTAAATCTAACCCCAACCCTACACCTTACCCTAACCCGAACCCTAATCCCAACCCATACACTAACATTAACCCATGCCCTAACACGTACCCTGACCCTTACACTTATCCGTATCCTCTCCTGTACCCTAAATCTTACCGTTCGCTAACCCTAACCCTAGCCCTAAACATAACTCTCACACCAACCTCACAGCATACCATAACCCGTACACTAAACTTAACCCGTACAAAAAAACTAACCCATGCCCTCAGATGTATTTTGACGGTAACACGTTTCCGTATGCTCCTGTGTACCGTAAAACTCACCCGTTTGCTAACTCTAACCCTAGCCCTAACCCTAACCATAACAACAACCCTACCCATTTCCCTAACCTGTACCCTAATCCTTACCCGTACACTAACACTAATGCATGCCCTAATACGTGCCCTGACCCTAACACTTTTCTATACCCACTCCTGTACCCTAAATCTTACCATTCGCTAACCCTAACCCTATGTCTAAACCTAACCCTAACCCCAACCCTACACCTAACCCTAACACGTACCCTAATCCGAATCCGTACACTAAGAGTAACCTGTGCCCTAACATGAACCCTGACCCTAACTCGTTTCCATAAGCTCACCTGTACCCTAAATGTTACCTATTTGCTAACCCTAACCCCAACCCTACACCTAAACATAACCCCAACCCTACACCTTTCCCTAACCCATACCCTAATCCGAACCCGTACACTAACACTAACCCGTGCCCTAACACGTACCCTGACCCTAACACTTTTCCGTATCCTCTCCAGTACCCTAAATCTTACCGTTCGCTAAAACTAGCCCTTTCCCTAAACATAACGCTAACACCAACCTTACACCATACCCTAACCCATACACTAATCTTACCCCGTACACCAAAATTAAGCAATGCCCTCTCCTGTACTTTGACACTAACACGTTTCCGTACACTCCTGTGTACCGTAAACCTTACCTGTTCGCTAACACTAACCCTAGGTCTAAGCCTAACACTATCCACAACCCTACACAAAATCCTAACTTGTACCCTAATCCTAATCCGTACAATAACACTAACGTGTGCCCTAACACCAAGCCTGACCCTAACTCGTTTCCATATGCTTACCTGTACCCTGAATATTACCTATTCGCTAACCCTAACCCTAATCCTAAACCTAACCCTAAACCCAATCCTACACCTTACCCTAATCCGTACTGTAATCCTAACCCGTACCCTAATACTAATCCGTGCCCTGACACATACATGGACCATAACACTTTTCTGTAACCTCACCTGTACCCTAAACCTTACATTTCGCCAACACTAACCCTAGCCCTAAAGCTAAATCTAACTCCAACCCTACACCTTACCCTAACACGTACACTAATCTTAACCCGTACACTAACACTGACCCATTGCCGCAAATGTATTTTGACCCTAAAACATTTCCGTACCCTCCCCTGTAACCTAAACCTTACCCGGTCGCTAACCCTAACCCTAGCTCTAAATCTAACCCTAACGCCAACCCTACATCTTACCCTAACCCATACCCTAATCCTAAACTGTACACTAACAGTAACCAGTGACCTGAAAAGTACCCTGACCGTAACACTTTTCCATACCCTCACCTGCACGCTAAACCTAATCATTAGGTAACCCTAACTGTAGACTTAAACCTAACCCTAACACCAACCCTACACCCTATTCTAACCCTTACCCTATATTTAACCCCTACACTAACACTAACCCATGCCCTCACACGTACTTTGACACTAAAATGTCTCCATACACTCACATGTACCATAAGCTTTAACCATTCACTAAACCTATCCCTAACCCTAACGCCAACCCTAACCATTACCCTAACCCATACCCTAATCCTAACCATACATTAACACTAACACGTTTCCTAACACATAACCTGACCCAAACACTTTTCCGTACACTCAACTGTACCCTAAAACTTACCCGTTCACTAACCCTAAGCCTAGCCCTAAACCTAACACTAACCCCAACACCACACCTTACCCTAAACTGTACGCTAATCCTGACACGTACACTAACACTAAGAGGTGTCCTAACACATACCCTGACTCTAAATGTTTTCCGTACCCTCACCTGTACCCTATACCTTACTGCTTCACTAACCGTAAACCTAGCCCTAAACATAACGCTAACACCAACCCTACACCATACCCTAACCCGTACACTAATCTTTACCCGTACACCAAAATTATGGAATGCCATCACATGTACTTTGACAATAACACGTTTCTGTACACTCATGTATCATAAAAGTTACCTCTTCGCTAACTCTAACACTAGCCCTAAAATTAACCCTAACGCCAACCCTACACATTACCCTAACCCGTACCCTAATCCTAACCCATACACTAAAACTACACGTGCCCTAACAGGTACGCTGACCGTAACCGTTTTCCGTACACTCACCTGTACCCTAAACTATACCGTTTGCTATCCTTAACCTTAGACCTAAACGTAAACCTAACCCCATCCCTAAACCTTACCCTAACTCGTACCCAAATCTAACCAGTACACTAACACTAATCCGTGCCTTAACACTTACCCTGACACTAACACTTTTCCATACCCACACCTGAAGCCTAAACCTTACCATTCACTAACCCTAACCCTAGGTCTAAACCTAACCCTAAACCCAACCCCAACCCTACACCTAACCCTAACATGTGCCCTAATCCTAATCCTTAAACTAACACTAACCTGTGCCCTAACACGAACCCTGACACTAACACGTTTCCATACGTTCACCTGTACTCTAATGTTACCTATTCGCTAACCCTAAAACTAGCCCTAAACCTAAACCTAACCCCAACCCTACACCTTACCCTAACCCATACCCTAATCATAACCCATACACTAACACTAACTCGTGCCCTAACACCTACCCTAAACCTACACCTACACCTACCCCTAACACTAACGCTAACACTAACCCTAAACTTTACCATTTGTTAACCATAACCCTAGCCCCAAACCTAAACCTAACTACAACCCTACTCCTTACCCTAACACGTACACTAATCTTAACACGTACACTAACACTAACTCAATACCACACACGTACTTTGACAATAAGACATTTCCGTATGCTCAGATGTAACCTAAACCTTACCCGTTCACTAAACTTAACCCTATCCCTAACACTAACCATAACGCCAACCCTACCAATTACCCTAACCCGTACCCTAATCCTAACCTGTAAACCCACACTAACCCCTGCCCTAACACGCTCCCTGACCCTAACACTTTTCCGTAACCTCACCTGTACCCTACACCTTACCGTTAGCAAACCCTAACCCTAGCCTTAAAACCTAGACCAAACCCCAACCGTACACCTTACCCTAACCCGTATGCTAATCCTAAGCCATACACTAACACTGAAATATGTCCTAACACATACACTAACCGTAACACTTTTCTGTACCATCACCTGTACCGTAAAACTAACATTTCGGTAACCCTAACCCTAGCCATAAAGCTAACCCTAACCCCAACCCTAAAACTTACCCAAACCGTACCCTAATCCTAACCAGTATACTAATACTAAGCCATGTCCTGACACGTACCCTGAGCCTAACACTTTTCCGTACCCTCACCTGTCCCCTAAACCTTACCCATTCGCTAACCCTAACCCTAGCTCTAGCCCTAGCCCTAAATCTAACCCCAACCCTACACCTTACCCTAACCCGAACCCTAATCCCAACCCATACACTAACATTAACCCATGCCCTAACACGTACCCTGACCCTTACACTTATCCGTATCCTCTCCTGTACCCTAAATCTTACCGTTTGCTAACCCTAACCCTAGCCCTAAACATAACTCTCACACCAACCTCACAGCATACCATAACCCGTACACTAAACTTAACCCGTACAAAAAAACTAACCCATGCCCTCAGATGTATTTTGACGGTAACACGTTTCCGTATGCTCCTGTGTACCGTAAAACTCACCCGTTTGCTAACTCTAACCCTAGCCCTAACCCTAACCATAACAACAACCCTACCCATTTCCCTAACCTGTACCCTAATCCTTACCCGTACACTAACACTAATGCATGCCCTAATACGTGCCCTGACCCTAACACTTTTCTATACCCACTCCTGTACCCTAAATCTTACCATTCGCTAACCCTAACCCTATGTCTAAACCTAACCCTAACCCCAACCCTACACCTAACCCTAACACGTACCCTAATCCGAATCCGTACACTAAGAGTAACCTGTGCCCTAACATGAACCCTGACCCTAACTCGTTTCCATAAGCTCACCTGTACCCTAAATGTTACCTATTTGCTAACCCTAACCCCAACCCTACACCTAAACATAACCCCAACCCTACACCTTTCCCTAACCCATACCCTAATCCGAACCCGTACACTAACACTAACCCGTGCCCTAACACGTACCCTGACCCTAACACTTTTCCGTATCCTCTCCAGTACCCTAAATCTTACCGTTCGCTAAAACTAGCCCTTTCCCTAAACATAACGCTAACACCAACCTTACACCATACCCTAACCCATACACTAATCTTACCCCGTACACCAAAATTAAGCAATGCCCTCTCCTGTACTTTGACACTAACACGTTTCCGTACACTCCTGTGTACCGTAAACCTTACCTGTTCGCTAACACTAACCCTAGGTCTAAGCCTAACACTATCCACAACCCTACACAAAATCCTAACTTGTACCCTAATCCTAATCCGTACAATAACACTAACGTGTGCCCTAACACCAAGCCTGACCCTAACTCGTTTCCATATGCTTACCTGTACCCTGAATATTACCTATTCGCTAACCCTAACCCTAATCCTAAACCTAACCCTAACCCCAATCCTACACCTTACCCTAATCCGTACTGTAATCCTAACCCGTACCCTAATACTAATCCGTGCCCTGACACATACATGGACCATAACACTTTTCTGTAACCTCACCTGTACCCTAAACCTTACATTTCGCCAACACTAACCCTAGCCCTAAAGCTAAATCTAACTCCAACCCTACACCTTACCCTAACACGTACACTAATCTTAACCCGTACACTAACACTGACCCATTGCCGCAAATGTATTTTGACCCTAAAACATTTCCGTACCCTCCCCTGTAACCTAAACCTTACCCGGTCGCTAACCCTAACCCTAGCTCTAAATCTAACCCTAACGCCAACCCTACATCTTACCCTAACCCATACCCTAATCCTAAACTGTACACTAACAGTAACCAGTGACCTGAAAAGTACCCTGACCGTAACACTTTTCCATACCCTCACCTGCACGCTAAACCTAATCATTAGGTAACCCTAACTGTAGACTTAAACCTAACCCTAACACCAACCCTACACCCTATTCTAACCCTTACCCTATATTTAACCCCTACACTAACACTAACCCATGCCCTCACACGTACTTTGACACTAAAATGTCTCCATACACTCACATGTACCATAAGCTTTAACCATTCACTAAACCTATCCCTAACCCTAACGCCAACCCTAACCATTACCCTAACCCATACCCTAATCCTAACCATACATTAACACTAACACGTTTCCTAACACATAACCTGACCCAAACACTTTTCCGTACACTCAACTGTACCCTAAAACTTACCCGTTCACTAACCCTAAGCCTAGCCCTAAACCTAACACTAACCCCAACACCACACCTTACCCTAAACTGTACGCTAATCCTGACACGTACACTAACACTAAGAGGTGTCCTAACACATACCCTGACTCTAAATGTTTTCCGTACCCTCACCTGTACCCTATACCTTACTGCTTCACTAACCGTAAACCTAGCCCTAAACATAACGCTAACACCAACCCTACACCATACCCTAACCCGTACACTAATCTTTACCCGTACACCAAAATTATGGAATGCCATCACATGTACTTTGACAATAACACGTTTCTGTACACTCATGTATCATAAAAGTTACCTCTCCGCTAACTCTAACACTAGCCCTAAAATTAACCCTAACGCCAACCCTACACATTACCCTAACCCGTACCCTAATCCTAACCCATACACTAACACTACACGTGCCCTAACAGGTACGCTGACCGTAACCGTTTTCCGTACACTCACCTGTACCCTAAACTATACCGTTTGCTATCCTTAACCTTAGACCTAAACGTAAACCTAACCCCATCCCTAAACCTTACCCTAACTCGTACCCAAATCTAACCAGTACACTAACACTAATCCGTGCCTTAACACTTACCCTGACACTAACACTTTTCCATACCCACACCTGAAGCCTAAACCTTACCATTCACTAACCCTAACCCTAGGTCTAAACCTAACCCTAAACCCAACCCCAACCCTACACCTAACCCTAACATGTGCCCTAATCCTAATCCTTAAACTAACACTAACCTGTGCCCTAACACGAACCCTGACACTAACACGTTTCCATACGTTCACCTGTACTCTAATGTTACCTATTCGCTAACCCTAAAACTAGCCCTAAACCTAAACCTAACCCCAACCCTACACCTTACCCTAACCCATACCCTAATCATAACCCATACACTAACACTAACTCGTGCCCTAACACCTACCCTAAACCTACACCTACACCTACCCCTAACACTAACGCTAACACTAACCCTAAACTTTACCATTTGTTAACCATAACCCTAGCCCCAAACCTAAACCTAACTACAACCCTACTCCTTACCCTAACACGTACACTAATCTTAACACGTACACTAACACTAACTCAATACCACACACGTACTTTGACAATAAGACATTTCCGTATGCTCAGATGTAACCTAAACCTTACCCGTTCACTAAACTTAACCCTATCCCTAACACTAACCATAACGCCAACCCTACCAATTACCCTAACCCGTACCCTAATCCTAACCTGTAAACCCACACTAACCCCTGCCCTAACACGCTCCCTGACCCTAACACTTTTCCGTAACCTCACCTGTACCCTACACCTTACCGTTAGCAAACCCTAACCCTAGCCTTAAAACCTAGACCAAACCCCAACCGTACACCTTACCCTAACCCGTATGCTAATCCTAAGCCATACACTAACACTGAAATATGTCCTAACACATACACTAACCGTAACACTTTTCTGTACCATCACCTGTACCGTAAAACTAACATTTCGGTAACCCTAACCCTAGCCATAAAGCTAACCCTAACCCCAACCCTAAAACTTACCCAAACCGTACCCTAATCCTAACCAGTATACTAATACTAAGCCATGTCCTGACACGTACCCTGAGCCTAACACTTTTCCGTACCCTCACCTGTCCCCTAAACCTTACCCATTCGCTAACCCTAACCCTAGCTCTAGCCCTAGCCCTAAATCTAACCCCAACCCTACACCTTACCCTAACCCGAACCCTAATCCCAACCCATACACTAACATTAACCCATGCCCTAACACGTACCCTGACCCTTACACTTATCCGTATCCTCTCCTGTACCCTAAATCTTACCGTTCGCTAACCCTAACCCTAGCCCTAAACATAACTCTCACACCAACCTCACAGCATACCATAACCCGTACACTAAACTTAACCCGTACAAAAAAACTAACCCATGCCCTCAGATGTATTTTGACGGTAACACGTTTCCGTATGCTCCTGTGTACCGTAAAACTCACCCGTTTGCTAACTCTAACCCTAGCCCTAACCCTAACCATAACAACAACCCTACCCATTTCCCTAACCTGTACCCTAATCCTTACCCGTACACTAACACTAATGCATGCCCTAATACGTGCCCTGACCCTAACACTTTTCTATACCCACTCCTGTACCCTAAATCTTACCATTCGCTAACCCTAACCCTATGTCTAAACCTAACCCTAACCCCAACCCTACACCTAACCCTAACACGTACCCTAATCCGAATCCGTACACTAAGAGTAACCTGTGCCCTAACATGAACCCTGACCCTAACTCGTTTCCATAAGCTCACCTGTACCCTAAATGTTACCTATTTGCTAACCCTAACCCCAACCCTACACCTAAACATAACCCCAACCCTACACCTTTCCCTAACCCATACCCTAATCCGAACCCGTACACTAACACTAACCCGTGCCCTAACACGTACCCTGACCCTAACACTTTTCCGTATCCTCTCCAGTACCCTAAATCTTACCGTTCGCTAAAACTAGCCCTTTCCCTAAACATAACGCTAACACCAACCTTACACCATACCCTAACCCATACACTAATCTTACCCCGTACACCAAAATTAAGCAATGCCCTCTCCTGTACTTTGACACTAACACGTTTCCGTACACTCCTGTGTACCGTAAACCTTACCTGTTCGCTAACACTAACCCTAGGTCTAAGCCTAACACTATCCACAACCCTACACAAAATCCTAACTTGTACCCTAATCCTAATCCGTACAATAACACTAACGTGTGCCCTAACACCAAGCCTGACCCTAACTCGTTTCCATATGCTTACCTGTACCCTGAATATTACCTATTCGCTAACCCTAACCCTAATCCTAAACCTAACCCTAACCCCAATCCTACACCTTACCCTAATCCGTACTGTAATCCTAACCCGTACCCTAATACTAATCCGTGCCCTGACACATACATGGACCATAACACTTTTCTGTAACCTCACCTGTACCCTAAACCTTACATTTCGCCAACACTAACCCTAGCCCTAAAGCTAAATCTAACTCCAACCCTACACCTTACCCTAACACGTACACTAATCTTAACCCGTACACTAACACTGACCCATTGCCGCAAATGTATTTTGACCCTAAAACATTTCCGTACCCTCCCCTGTAACCTAAACCTTACCCGGTCGCTAACCCTAACCCTAGCTCTAAATCTAACCCTAACGCCAACCCTACATCTTACCCTAACCCATACCCTAATCCTAAACTGTACACTAACAGTAACCAGTGACCTGAAAAGTACCCTGACCGTAACACTTTTCCATACCCTCACCTGCACGCTAAACCTAATCATTAGGTAACCCTAACTGTAGACTTAAACCTAACCCTAACACCAACCCTACACCCTATTCTAACCCTTACCCTATATTTAACCCCTACACTAACACTAACCCATGCCCTCACACGTACTTTGACACTAAAATGTCTCCATACACTCACATGTACCATAAGCTTTAACCATTCACTAAACCTATCCCTAACCCTAACGCCAACCCTAACCATTACCCTAACCCATACCCTAATCCTAACCATACATTAACACTAACACGTTTCCTAACACATAACCTGACCCAAACACTTTTCCGTACACTCAACTGTACCCTAAAACTTACCCGTTCACTAACCCTAAGCCTAGCCCTAAACCTAACACTAACCCCAACACCACACCTTACCCTAAACTGTACGCTAATCCTGACACGTACACTAACACTAAGAGGTGTCCTAACACATACCCTGACTCTAAATGTTTTCCGTACCCTCACCTGTACCCTATACCTTACTGCTTCACTAACCGTAAACCTAGCCCTAAACATAACGCTAACACCAACCCTACACCATACCCTAACCCGTACACTAATCTTTACCCGTACACCAAAATTATGGAATGCCATCACATGTACTTTGACAATAACACGTTTCTGTACACTCATGTATCATAAAAGTTACCTCTTCGCTAACTCTAACCCTAGCCCTAAAATTAACCCTAACGCCAACCCTACACATTACCCTAACCCGTACCCTAATCCTAACCCATACACTAACACTACACGTGCCCTAACAGGTACGCTGACCGTAACCGTTTTCCGTACACTCACCTGTACCCTAAACTATACCGTTTGCTATCCTTAACCTTAGACCTAAACGTAAACCTAACCCCATCCCTAAACCTTACCCTAACTCGTACCCAAATCTAACCAGTACACTAACACTAATCCGTGCCTTAACACTTACCCTGACACTAACACTTTTCCATACCCACACCTGAAGCCTAAACCTTACCATTCACTAACCCTAACCCTAGGTCTAAACCTAACCCTAAACCCAACCCCAACCCTACACCTAACCCTAACATGTGCCCTAATCCTAATCCTTAAACTAACACTAACCTGTGCCCTAACACGAACCCTGACACTAACACGTTTCCATACGTTCACCTGTACTCTAATGTTACCTATTCGCTAACCCTAAAACTAGCCCTAAACCTAAACCTAACCCCAACCCTACACCTTACCCTAACCCATACCCTAATCATAACCCATACACTAACACTAACTCGTGCCCTAACACCTACCCTAAACCTACACCTACACCTACCCCTAACACTAACGCTAACACTAACCCTAAACTTTACCATTTGTTAACCATAACCCTAGCCCCAAACCTAAACCTAACTACAACCCTACTCCTTACCCTAACACGTACACTAATCTTAACACGTACACTAACACTAACTCAATACCACACACGTACTTTGACAATAAGACATTTCCGTATGCTCAGATGTAACCTAAACCTTACCCGTTCACTAAACTTAACCCTATCCCTAACACTAACCATAACGCCAACCCTACCAATTACCCTAACCCGTACCCTAATCCTAACCTGTAAACCCACACTAACCCCTGCCCTAACACGTTCCCTGACCCTAACACTTTTCCGTAACCTCACCTGTACCCTACACCTTACCGTTAGCAAACCCTAACCCTAGCCTTAAAACCTAGACCAAACCCCAACCGTACACCTTACCCTAACCCGTATGCTAATCCTAAGCCATACACTAACACTGAAATATGTCCTAACACATACACTAACCGTAACACTTTTCTGTACCATCACCTGTACCGTAAAACTAACATTTCGGTAACCCTAACCCTAGCCATAAAGCTAACCCTAACCCCAACCCTAAAACTTACCCAAACCGTACCCTAATCCTAACCAGTATACTAATACTAAGCCATGTCCTGACACGTACCCTGAGCCTAACACTTTTCCGTACCCTCACCTGTCCCCTAAACCTTACCCATTCGCTAACCCTAACCCTAGCTCTAGCCCTAGCCCTAAATCTAACCCCAACCCTACACCTTACCCTAACCCGAACCCTAATCCCAACCCATACACTAACATTAACCCATGCCCTAACACGTACCCTGACCCTTACACTTATCCGTATCCTCTCCTGTACCCTAAATCTTACCGTTCGCTAACCCTAACCCTAGCCCTAAACATAACTCTCACACCAACCTCACAGCATACCATAACCCGTACACTAAACTTAACCCGTACAAAAAAACTAACCCATGCCCTCAGATGTATTTTGACGGTAACACGTTTCCGTATGCTCCCGTGTACCGTAAAACTCACCCGTTTGCTAACTCTAACCCTAGCCCTAACCCTAACCATAACAACAACCCTACCCATTTCCCTAACCTGTACCCTAATCCTTACCCGTACACTAACACTAATGCATGCCCTAATACGTGCCCTGACCCTAACACTTTTCTATACCCACTCCTGTACCCTAAATCTTACCATTCGCTAACCCTAACCCTATGTCTAAACCTAACCCTAACCCCAACCCTACACCTAACCCTAACACGTACCCTAATCCGAATCCGTACACTAAGAGTAACCTGTGCCCTAACATGAACCCTGACCCTAACTCGTTTCCATAAGCTCACCTGTACCCTAAATGTTACCTATTTGCTAACCCTAACCCCAACCCTACACCTAAACATAACCCCAACCCTACACCTTTCCCTAACCCATACCCTAATCCGAACCCGTACACTAACACTAACCCGTGCCCTAACACGTACCCTGACCCTAACACTTTTCCGTATCCTCTCCAGTACCCTAAATCTTACCGTTCGCTAAAACTAGCCCTTTCCCTAAACATAACGCTAACACCAACCTTACACCATACCCTAACCCATACACTAATCTTACCCCGTACACCAAAATTAAGCAATGCCCTCTCCTGTACTTTGACACTAACACGTTTCCGTACACTCCTGTGTACCGTAAACCTTACCTGTTCGCTAACACTAACCCTAGGTCTAAGCCTAACACTATCCACAACCCTACACAAAATCCTAACTTGTACCCTAATCCTAATCCGTACAATAACACTAACGTGTGCCCTAACACCAAGCCTGACCCTAACTCGTTTCCATATGCTTACCTGTACCCTGAATATTACCTATTCGCTAACCCTAACCCTAATCCTAAACCTAACCCTAACCCCAATCCTACACCTTACCCTAATCCGTACTGTAATCCTAACCCGTACCCTAATACTAATCCGTGCCCTGACACATACATGGACCATAACACTTTTCTGTAACCTCACCTGTACCCTAAACCTTACATTTCGCCAACACTAACCCTAGCCCTAAAGCTAAATCTAACTCCAACCCTACACCTTACCCTAACACGTACACTAATCTTAACCCGTACACTAACACTGACCCATTCCCGCAAATGTATTTTGACCCTAAAACATTTCCGTACCCTCCCCTGTAACCTAAACCTTACCCGGTCGCTAACCCTAACCCTAGCTCTAAATCTAACCCTAACGCCAACCCTACATCTTACCCTAACCCATACCCTAATCCTAAACTGTACACTAACAGTAACCAGTGACCTGAAAAGTACCCTGACCGTAACACTTTTCCATACCCTCACCTGCACGCTAAACCTAATCATTAGGTAACCCTAACTGTAGACTTAAACCTAACCCTAACACCAACCCTACACCCTATTCTAACCCTTACCCTATATTTAACCCCTACACTAACACTAACCCATGCCCTCACACGTACTTTGACACTAAAATGTCTCCATACACTCACATGTACCATAAGCTTTAACCATTCACTAAACCTATCCCTAACCCTAACGCCAACCCTAACCATTACCCTAACCCATACCCTAATCCTAACCATACATTAACACTAACACGTTTCCTAACACATAACCTGACCCAAACACTTTTCCGTACACTCAACTGTACCCTAAAACTTACCCGTTCACTAACCCTAAGCCTAGCCCTAAACCTAACACTAACCCCAACACCACACCTTACCCTAAACTGTACGCTAATCCTGACACGTACACTAACACTAAGAGGTGTCCTAACACATACCCTGACTCTAAATGTTTTCCGTACCCTCACCTGTACCCTAAACCTTACTGCTTCACTAACCGTAAACCTAGCCCTAAACATAACGCTAACACCAACCCTACACCATACCCTAACCCGTACACTAATCTTTACCCGTACACCAAAATTATGGAATGCCATCACCTGTACTTTGACAATAACACGTTTCTGTACACTCATGTATCATAAAAGTTACCTCTTCGCTAACTCTAACCCTAGCCCTAAACTTAACCCTAACGCCAACCCTACACATTACCCTAACCCGTACCCTAATCCTAACCCATACACTAACACTACACGTGCCCTAACAGGTACGCTGACCGTAACCGTTTTCCGTACACTCACCTGTACCCTAAACTATACCGTTTGCTATCCTTAACCTTAGACCTAAACGTAAACCTAACCCCATCCCTAAACCTTACCCTAACTCGTACCCAAATCTAACCAGTACACTAACACTAATCCGTGCCTTAACACTTACCCTGACACTAACACTTTTCCATACCCACACCTGAAGCCTAAACCTTACCATTCACTAACCCTAACCCTAGGTCTAAACCTAACCCTAAACCCAACCCCAACCCTACACCTAACCCTAACATGTGCCCTAATCCTAATCCTTAAACTAACACTAACCTGTGCCCTAACACGAACCCTGACACTAACACGTTTCCATACGTTCACCTGTACTCTAATGTTACCTATTCGCTAACCCTAAAACTAGCCCTAAACCTAAACCTAACCCCAACCCTACACCTTACCCTAACCCATACCCTAATCATAACCCATACACTAACACTAACTCGTGCCCTAACACCTACCCTAAACCTACACCTACACCTACCCCTAACACTAACGCTAACACTAACCCTAAACTTTACCATTTGTTAACCATAACCCTAGCCCCAAACCTAAACCTAACTACAACCCTACTCCTTACCCTAACACGTACACTAATCTTAACACGTACACTAACACTAACTCAATACCACACACGTACTTTGACAATAAGACATTTCCGTATGCTCAGATGTAACCTAAACCTTACCCGTTCACTAAACTTAACCCTATCCCTAACACTAACCATAACGCCAACCCTACCAATTACCCTAACCCGTACCCTAATCCTAACCTGTAAACCCACACTAACCCCTGCCCTAACACGTTCCCTGACCCTAACACTTTTCCGTAACCTCACCTGTACCCTACACCTTACCGTTAGCAAACCCTAACCCTAGCCTTAAAACCTAGACCAAACCCCAACCGTACACCTTACCCTAACCCGTATGCTAATCCTAAGCCATACACTAACACTGAAATATGTCCTAACACATACACTAACCGTAACACTTTTCTGTACCATCACCTGTACCGTAAAACTAACATTTCGGTAACCCTAACCCTAGCCATAAAGCTAACCCTAACCCCAACCCTAAAACTTACCCAAACCGTACCCTAATCCTAACCAGTATACTAATACTAAGCCATGTCCTGACACGTACCCTGAGCCTAACACTTTTCCGTACCCTCACCTGTCCCCTAAACCTTACCCATTCGCTAACCCTAACCCTAGCTCTAGCCCTAGCCCTAAATCTAACCCCAACCCTACACCTTACCCTAACCCGAACCCTAATCCCAACCCATACACTAACATTAACCCATGCCCTAACACGTACCCTGACCCTTACACTTATCCGTATCCTCTCCTGTACCCTAAATCTTACCGTTCGCTAACCCTAACCCTAGCCCTAAACATAACTCTCACACCAACCTCACAGCATACCATAACCCGTACACTAAACTTAACCCGTACAAAAAAACTAACCCATGCCCTCAGATGTATTTTGACGGTAACACGTTTCCGTATGCTCCCGTGTACCGTAAAACTCACCCGTTTGCTAACTCTAACCCTAGCCCTAACCCTAACCATAACAACAACCCTACCCATTTCCCTAACCTGTACCCTAATCCTTACCCGTACACTAACACTAATGCATGCCCTAATACGTGCCCTGACCCTAACACTTTTCTATACCCACTCCTGTACCCTAAATCTTACCATTCGCTAACCCTAACCCTATGTCTAAACCTAACCCTAACCCCAACCCTACACCTAACCCTAACACGTACCCTAATCCGAATCCGTACACTAAGAGTAACCTGTGCCCTAACATGAACCCTGACCCTAACTCGTTTCCATAAGCTCACCTGTACCCTAAATGTTACCTATTTGCTAACCCTAACCCCAACCCTACACCTAAACATAACCCCAACCCTACACCTTTCCCTAACCCATACCCTAATCCGAACCCGTACACTAACACTAACCCGTGCCCTAACACGTACCCTGACCCTAACACTTTTCCGTATCCTCTCCAGTACCCTAAATCTTACCGTTCGCTAAAACTAGCCCTTTCCCTAAACATAACGCTAACACCAACCTTACACCATACCCTAACCCATACACTAATCTTACCCCGTACACCAAAATTAAGCAATGCCCTCTCCTGTACTTTGACACTAACACGTTTCCGTACACTCCTGTGTACCGTAAACCTTACCTGTTCGCTAACACTAACCCTAGGTCTAAGCCTAACACTATCCACAACCCTACACAAAATCCTAACTTGTACCCTAATCCTAATCCGTACAATAACACTAACGTGTGCCCTAACACCAAGCCTGACCCTAACTCGTTTCCATATGCTTACCTGTACCCTGAATATTACCTATTCGCTAACCCTAACCCTAATCCTAAACCTAACCCTAACCCCAATCCTACACCTTACCCTAATCCGTACTGTAATCCTAACCCGTACCCTAATACTAATCCGTGCCCTGACACATACATGGACCATAACACTTTTCTGTAACCTCACCTGTACCCTAAACCTTACATTTCGCCAACACTAACCGTAGCCCTAAAGCTAAATCTAACTCCAACCCTACACCTTACCCTAACACGTACACTAATCTTAACCCGTACACTAACACTGACCCATTGCCGCAAATGTATTTTGACCCTAAAACATTTCCGTACCCTCCCCTGTAACCTAAACCTTACCCGGTCGCTAACCCTAACCCTAGCTCTAAATCTAACCCTAACGCCAACCCTACATCTTACCCTAACCCATACCCTAATCCTAAACTGTACACTAACAGTAACCAGTGACCTGAAAAGTACCCTGACCGTAACACTTTTCCATACCCTCACCTGCACGCTAAACCTAATCATTAGGTAACCCTAACTGTAGACTTAAACCTAACCCTAACACCAACCCTACACCCTATTCTAACCCTTACCCTATATTTAACCCCTACACTAACACTAACCCATGCCCTCACACGTACTTTGACACTAAAATGTCTCCATACACTCACATGTACCATAAGCTTTAACCATTCACTAAACCTATCCCTAACCCTAACGCCAACCCTAACCATTACCCTAACCCATACCCTAATCCTAACCATACATTAACACTAACACGTTTCCTAACACATAACCTGACCCAAACACTTTTCCGTACACTCAACTGTACCCTAAAACTTACCCGTTCACTAACCCTAAGCCTAGCCCTAAACCTAACACTAACCCCAACACCACACCTTACCCTAAACTGTACGCTAATCCTGACACGTACACTAACACTAAGAGGTGTCCTAACACATACCCTGACTCTAAATGTTTTCCGTACCCTCACCTGTACCCTAAACCTTACTGCTTCACTAACCGTAAACCTAGCCCTAAACATAACGCTAACACCAACCCTACACCATACCCTAACCCGTACACTAATCTTTACCCGTACACCAAAATTATGGAATGCCATCACCTGTACTTTGACAATAACACGTTTCTGTACACTCATGTATCATAAAAGTTACCTCTTCGCTAACTCTAACCCTAGCCCTAAACTTAACCCTAACGCCAACCCTACACATTACCCTAACCCGTACCCTAATCCTAACCCATACACTAACACTACACGTGCCCTAACAGGTACGCTGACCGTAACCGTTTTCCGTACACTCACCTGTACCCTAAACTATACCGTTTGCTATCCTTAACCTTAGACCTAAACGTAAACCTAACCCCATCCCTAAACCTTACCCTAACTCGTACCCAAATCTAACCAGTACACTAACACTAATCCGTGCCTTAACACTTACCCTGACACTAACACTTTTCCATACCCACACCTGAAGCCTAAACCTTACCATTCACTAACCCTAACCCTAGGTCTAAACCTAACCCTAAACCCAACCCCAACCCTACACCTAACCCTAACATGTGCCCTAATCCTAATCCTTAAACTAACACTAACCTGTGCCCTAACACAAACCCTGACACTAACACGTTTCCATACGTTCACCTGTACTCTAATGTTACCTATTCTCTAACCCTAAAACTAGCCCTAAACCTAAACCTAACCCCAACCCTACACCTTACACTAACCCATACCCTAATCATAACCCATACACTAACACTAACTCGTGCCCTAACACCTACCCTAAACCTACACCTACACCTACCCCTAACACTAACGCTAACACTAACCCTAAACTTTACCATTTGTTAACCATAACCCTAGCCCCAAACCTAAACCTAACTACAACCCTACTCCTTACCCTAACACGTACACTAATCTTAACACGTACACTAACACTAACTCAATACCACACACGTACTTTGACAATAAGACATTTCCGTATGCTCAGATGTAACCTAAACCTTACCCGTTCACTAAACTTAACCCTATCCCTAACACTAACCATAACGCCAACCCTACCAATTACCCTAACCCGTACCCTAATCCTAACCTGTAAACCCACACTAACCCCTGCCCTAACACGTTCCCTGACCCTAACACTTTTCCGTAACCTCACCTGTACCCTACACCTTACCGTTAGCAAACCCTAACCCTAGCCTTAAAACCTAGACCAAACCCCAACCGTACACCTTACCCTAACCCGTATGCTAATCCTAAGCCATACACTAACACTGAAATATGTCCTAACACATACACTAACCGTAACACTTTTCTGTACCATCACCTGTACCGTAAAACTAACATTTCGGTAACCCTAACCCTAGCCATAAAGCTAACCCTAACCCCAACCCTAAAACTTACCCAAACCGTACCCTAATCCTAACCAGTATACTAATACTAAGCCATGTCCTGACACGTACCCTGAGCCTAACACTTTTCCGTACCCTCACCTGTCCCCTAAACCTTACCCATTCGCTAACCCTAACCCTAGCTCTAGCCCTAGCCCTAAATCTAACCCCAACCCTACACCTTACCCTAACCCGAACCCTAATCCCAACCCATACACTAACATTAACCCATGCCCTAACACGTACCCTGACCCTTACACTTATCCGTATCCTCTCCTGTACCCTAAATCTTACCGTTCGCTAACCCTAACCCTAGCCCTAAACATAACTCTCACACCAACCTCACAGCATACCATAACCCGTACACTAAACTTAACCCGTACAAAAAAACTAACCCATGCCCTCAGATGTATTTTGACGGTAACACGTTTCCGTATGCTCCCGTGTACCGTAAAACTCACCCGTTTGCTAACTCTAACCCTAGCCCTAACCCTAACCATAACAACAACCCTACCCATTTCCCTAACCTGTACCCTAATCCTTACCCGTACACTAACACTAATGCATGCCCTAATACGTGCCCTGACCCTAACACTTTTCTATACCCACTCCTGTACCCTAAATCTTACCATTCGCTAACCCTAACCCTATGTCTAAACCTAACCCTAACCCCAACCCTACACCTAACCCTAACACGTACCCTAATCCGAATCCGTACACTAAGAGTAACCTGTGCCCTAACATGAACCCTGACCCTAACTCGTTTCCATAAGCTCACCTGTACCCTAAATGTTACCTATTTGCTAACCCTAACCCCAACCCTACACCTAAACATAACCCCAACCCTACACCTTTCCCTAACCCATACCCTAATCCGAACCCGTACACTAACACTAACCCGTGCCCTAACACGTACCCTGACCCTAACACTTTTCCGTATCCTCTCCAGTACCCTAAATCTTACCGTTCGCTAAAACTAGCCCTTTCCCTAAACATAACGCTAACACCAACCTTACACAATACCCTAACCCATACACTAATCTTACCCCGTACACCAAAATTAAGCAATGCCCTCTCCTGTACTTTGACACTAACACGTTTCCGTACACTCCTGTGTACCGTAAACCTTACCTGTTCGCTAACACTAACCCTAGGTCTAAGCCTAACACTATCCACAACCCTACACAAAATCCTAACTTGTACCCTAATCCTAATCCGTACAATAACACTAACGTGTGCCCTAACACCAAGCCTGACCCTAACTCGTTTCCATATGCTTACCTGTACCCTGAATATTACCTATTCGCTAACCCTAACCCTAATCATAAACCTAACCCTAACCCCAATCCTACACCTTACCCTAATCCGTACTGTAATCCTAACCCGTACCCTAATACTAATCCGTGCCCTGACACATACATGGACCATAACACTTTTCTGTAACCTCACCTGTACCCTAAACCTTACATTTCGCCAACACTAACCCTAGCCCTAAAGCTAAATCTAACTCCAACCCTACACCTTACCCTAACACGTACACTAATCTTAACCCGTACACTAACACTGACCCATTGCCGCAAATGTATTTTGACCCTAAAACATTTCCGTACCCTCCCCTGTAACCTAAACCTTACCCGGTCGCTAACCCTAACCCTAGCTCTAAATCTAACCCTAACGCCAACCCTACATCTTACCCTAACCCATACCCTAATCCTAAACTGTACACTAACAGTAACCAGTGACCTGAAAAGTACCCTGACCGTAAAACTTTTCCATACCCTCACCTGCACGCTAAACCTAATCATTAGGTAACCCTAACTGTAGACTTAAACCTAACCCTAACACCAACCCTACACCCTATTCTAACCCTTACCCTATATTTAACCCCTACACTAACACTAACCCATGCCCTCACACGTACTTTGACACTAAAATGTCTCCATACACTCACATGTACCATAAGCTTTAACCATTCACTAAACCTATCCCTAACCCTAACGCCAACCCTAACCATTACCCTAACCCATACCCTAATCCTAACCATACATTAACACTAACACGTTTCCTAACACATAACCTGACCCAAACACTTTTCCGTACACTCAACTGTACCCTAAAACTTACCCGTTCACTAACCCTAAGCCTAGCCCTAAACCTAACACTAACCCCAACACCACACCTTACCCTAAACTGTACGCTAATCCTGACACGTACACTAACACTAAGAGGTGTCCTAACACATACCCTGACTCTAAATGTTTTCCGTACCCTCACCTGTACCCTAAACCTTACTGCTTCACTAACCGTAAACCTAGCCCTAAACATAACGCTAACACCAACCCTACACCATACCCTAACCCGTACACTAATCTTTACCCGTACACCAAAATTATGGAATGCCATCACCTGTACTTTGACAATAACACGTTTCTGTACACTCATGTATCATAAAAGTTACCTCTTCGCTAACTCTAACCCTAGCCCTAAACTTAACCCTAACGCCAATCCTACACATTACCCTAACCCGTACCCTAATCCTAACCCATACACTAACACTACACGTGCCCTAACAGGTACGCTGACCGTAACCGTTTTCCGTACACTCACCTGTACCCTAAACTATACCGTTTGCTATCCTTAACCTTAGACCTAAACGTAAACCTAACCCCATCCCTAAACCTTACCCTAACTCGTACCCAAATCTAACCAGTACACTAACACTAATCCGTGCCTTAACACTTACCCTGACACTAACACTTTTCCATACCCACACCTGAAGCCTAAACCTTACCATTCACTAACCCTAACCCTAGGTCTAAACCTAACCCTAAACCCAACCCCAACCCTACACCTAACCCTAACATGTGCCCTAATCCTAATCCTTAAACTAACACTAACCTGTGCCCTAACACGAACCCTGACACTAACACGTTTCCATACGTTCACCTGTACTCTAATGTTACCTATTCGCTAACCCTAAAACTAGCCCTAAACCTAAACCTAACCCCAACCCTACACCTTACTCTAACCCATACCCTAATCATAACCCATACACTAACACTAACTCGTGCCCTAACACCTACCCTAAACCTACACCTACACCTACCCCTAACACTAACGCTAACACTAACCCTAAACTTTACCATTTGTTAACCATAACCCTAGCCCCAAACCTAAACCTAACTACAACCCTACTCCTTACCCTAACACGTACACTAATCTTAACACGTACACTAACACTAACTCAATACCACACACGTACTTTGACAATAAGACATTTCCGTATGCTCAGATGTAACCTAAACCTTACCCGTTCACTAAACTTAACCCTATCCCTAACACTAACCATAACGCCAACCCTACCAATTACCCTAACCCGTACCCTAATCCTAACCTGTAAACCCACACTAACCCCTGCCCTAACACGTTCCCTGACCCTAACACTTTTCCGTAACCTCACCTGTACCCTACACCTTACCGTTAGCAAACCCTAACCCTAGCCTTAAAACCTAGACCAAACCCCAACCGTACACCTTACCCTAACCCGTATGCTAATCCTAAGCCATACACTAACACTGAAATATGTCCTAACACATACACTAACCGTAACACTTTTCTGTACCATCACCTGTACCGTAAAACTAACATTTCGGTAACCCTAACCCTAGCCATAAAGCTAACCCTAACCCCAACCCTAAAACTTACCCAAACCGTACCCTAATCCTAACCAGTATACTAATACTAAGCCATGTCCTGACACGTACCCTGAGCCTAACACTTTTCCGTACCCTCACCTGTCCCCTAAACCTTACCCATTCGCTAACCCTAACCCTAGCTCTAGCCCTAGCCCTAAATCTAACCCCAACCCTACACCTTACCCTAACCCGAACCCTAATCCCAACCCATACACTAACATTAACCCATGCCCTAACACGTACCCTGACCCTTACACTTATCCGTATCCTCTCCTGTACCCTAAATCTTACCGTTCGCTAACCCTAACCCTAGCCCTAAACATAACTCTCACACCAACCTCACAGCATACCATAACCCGTACACTAAACTTAACCCGTACAAAAAAACTAACCCATGCCCTCACATGTTCTTTGACAGTAACACATTTCCGTACGCTCCTGTGTACCGTAAACCTTACCCGTTTGCTAACTCTAACCCTAGCCCTAACCCTAACCATAACAACAACCCTACCCATTTCCCTAACCTGTACCCTAATCCTTACCCGTACACTAACACTAATGCATGCCCTAATACGTGCCCTGACCCTAACACTTTTCTATACCCACTCCTGTACCCTAAATCTTACCATTCGCTAACCCTAACCCTATGTCTAAACCTAACCCTAACCCCAACCCTACACCTAACCCTAACACGTACCCTAATCCGAATCCGTACACTAAGAGTAACCTGTGCCCTAACATGAACCCTGACCCTAACTCGTTTCCATAAGCTCACCTGTACCCTAAATGTTACCTATTTGCTAACCCTAACCCCAACCCTACACCTAAACATAACCCCAACCCTACACCTTTCCCTAACCCATACCCTAATCCGAACCCGTACACTAACACTAACCCGTGCCCTAACACGTACCCTGACCCTAACACTTTTCCGTATCCTCTCCAGTACCCTAAATCTTACCGTTCGCTAAAACTAGCCCTTTCCCTAAACATAACGCTAACACCAACCTTACACCATACCCTAACCCATACACTAATCTTACCCCGTACACCAAAATTAAGCAATGCCCTCTCCTGTACTTTGACACTAACACGTTTCCGTACACTCCTGTGTACCGTAAACCTTACCTGTTCGCTAACACTAACCCTAGGTCTAAGCCTAACACTATCCACAACCCTACACAAAATCCTAACTTGTACCCTAATCCTAATCCGTACAATAACACTAACGTGTGCCCTAACACCAAGCCTGACCCTAACTCGTTTCCATATGCTTACCTGTACCCTGAATATTACCTATTCGCTAACCCTAACCCTAATCCTAAACCTAACCCTAACCCCAATCCTACACCTTACCCTAATCCGTACTGTAATCCTAACCCGTACCCTAATACTAATCCGTGCCCTGACACATACATGGACCATAACACTTTTCTGTAACCTCACCTGTACCCTAAACCTTACATTTCGCCAACACTAACCCTAGCCCTAAAGCTAAATCTAACTCCAACCCTACACCTTACCCTAACACGTACACTAATCTTAACCCGTACACTAACACTGACCCATTGCCGCAAATGTATTTTGACCCTAAAACATTTCCGTACCCTCCCCTGTAACCTAAACCTTACCCGGTCGCTAACCCTAACCCTAGCTCTAAATCTAACCCTAACGCCAACCCTACATCTTACCCTAACCCATACCCTAATCCTAAACTGTACACTAACAGTAACCAGTGACCTGAAAAGTACCCTGACCGTAACACTTTTCCATACCCTCACCTGCACGCTAAACCTAATCATTAGGTAACCCTAACTGTAGACTTAAACCTAACCCTAACACCAACCCTACACCCTATTCTAACCCTTACCCTATATTTAACCCCTACACTAACACTAACCCATGCCCTCACACGTACTTTGACACTAAAATGTCTCCATACACTCACATGTACCATAAGCTTTAACCATTCACTAAACCTATCCCTAACCCTAACGCCAACCCTAACAATTACCCTAACCCATACCCTAATCCTAACCATACATTAACACTAACACGTTTCCTAACACATAACCTGACCCAAACACTTTTCCGTACACTCAACTGTACCCTAAAACTTACCCGTTCACTAACCCTAAGCCTAACCCTAAACCTAACACTAACCCCAACACCACACCTTACCCTAAACTGTACGCTAATCCTGACACGTACACTAACACTAAGAGGTGTCCTAACACATACCCTGACTCTAAATGTTTTCCGTACCCTCACCTGTACCCTAAACCTTACTGCTTCACTAACCGTAAACCTAGCCCTAAACATAACGCTAACACCAACCCTACACCATACCCTAACCCGTACACTAATCTTTACCCGTACACCAAAATTATGGAATGCCATCACCTGTACTTTGACAATAACACGTTTCTGTACACTCATGTATCATAAAAGTTACCTCTTCGCTAACTCTAACCCTAGCCCTAAACTTAACCCTAACGCCAATCCTACATATTACCCTAACCCGTACCCTAATCCTAACCCATACACTAACACTACACGTGCCCTAACAGGTACGCTGACCGTAACCGTTTTCCGTACACTCACCTGTACCCTAAACTATACCGTTTGCTATCCTTAACCTTAGACCTAAACGTAAACCTAACCCCATCCCTAAACCTTACCCTAACTCGTACCCAAATCTAACCAGTACACTAACACTAATCCGTGCCTTAACACTTACCCTGACACTAACACTTTTCCATACCCACACCTGAAGCCTAAACCTTACCATTCACTAACCCTAACCCTAGGTCTAATCCTAAGCCATACACTAACACTGAAATATGTCCTAACACATACACTAACCGTAACACTTTTCTGTACCATCACCTGTACCGTAAAACTAACATTTCGGTAACCCTAACCCTAGCCATAAAGCTAACCCTAACCCCAACCCTAAAACTTACCCAAACCGTACCCTAATCCTAACCAGTATACTAATACTAAGCCATGTCCTGACACGTACCCTGAGCCTAACACTTTTCCGTACCCTCACCTGTCCCCTAAACCTTACCCATTCGCTAACCCTAACCCTAGCTCTAGCCCTAGCCCTAAATCTAACCCCAACCCTACACCTTACCCTAACCCGAACCCTAATCCCAACCCATATAATAACATTAACCCATGCCCTAACACGTACCCTGACCCTTACACTTATCCGTATCCTCTCCTGTACCCTAAATCTTACCGTTCGCTAACCCTAACCCTAGCCCTAAACATAACTCTCACACCAAACTCACAGCATACCATAACCCGTACACTAAACTTAACCCGTACAAAAAAACTAACCCATGCCCTCAGATGTATTTTGACGGTAACATGTTTCCGTATGCTCCCGTGTACCGTAAAACTCACCCGTTTGCTAACTCTAACCCTAGCCCTAACCCTAACCATAACAACAACCCTACCCATTTCCCTAACCTGTACCCTAATCCTTACCCGTACACTAACACTAATGCATGCCCTAATACGTGCCCTGACCCTAACACTTTTCTATACCCACTCCTGTACCCTAAATCTTACCATTCGCTAACCCTAACCCTATGTCTAAACCTAACCCTAACCCCAACCCTACACCTAACCCTAACACGTACCCTAATCCGAATCCGTACACTAAGAGTAACCTGTGCCCTAACATGAACCCTGACCCTAACTCGTTTCCATAAGCTCACCTGTACCCTAAATGTTACCTATTTGCTAACCCTAACCCCAACCCTACACCTAAACATAACCCCAACCCTACACCTTTCCCTAACCCATACCCTAATCCGAACCCGTACACTAACACTAACCCGTGCCCTAACACGTACCCTGACCCTAACACTTTTCCGTATCCTCTCCAGTACCCTAAAACTTACCGTTCGCTAAACCTAGCCCTTTCCCTAAACATAATGCTAACACCAACCTTACACCATACCCTAACCCATACACTAATCTTACCCCGTACACCAAAATTAAGCAATGCCCTCACATGTACTTGGACACTAACAGGTTTCCGTACCCTCCTGTGTACCATAAACCTTACCTGTTCGCTAACACTAACCCTAGCACTATCCACAACCCTACACAGAATCCTAACCCGTAACCTAATCCTAATCCGTACAATAACACTAACGTGTGCCCTAACACCAAGCCTGACCCTAACTCGTTTCCATATGCTTACCTGTACCCTGGATATTACCTATTCGCTAACCCTAACCCTAACCCTAAACCAAACCCTAACCCCAATCCTACACCTTACCCTAATCCGTACTGTAATCCTAACCCGTACCCTAATACTAATCCGTGCCCTGACACATACATGGACCATAACACTTTTCTGTAACCTCACCTGTACCCTAAACCTTACATTTAGCCAACCCTAACGCTAGCCCTAAAGCAAAATCTTACTCCAACCCTACCCCTTACCCTAACACGTACACTAATCTTAACCCGTACACTAACACTGACCCATTGACGCAAATGTATTTTGACCCTAAAACATTTCCGTACCCTCCCCTGTAACCTAAACCTTACGGGTCGCTAACCATAACCCTAGATCTAAATCTAACCCTAACGCCATCCCTACATCTTACCCTAACCCATACCCTAATCCTAAACCGTACACTAACACTAACCAGTGCCCTGAAACGTACCCTGACCGTAACACTTTTCAATACCCTCACCTGCACGCTAAACCTAATCATTAGGTAACCCTAACTGTAGACTTAAACCTAACCCTAACAGCAACCCTACACCTTATTCTAACCGGTACTCTATATTTAACCCCTACACTAACACTAACCCATGCCCTCACACGTACTTTGACACTAAAACGTCTCCATACACTCACATGTACCATAAGCCTTAACCGTTCACTAAACCTATCCGTAAGCCTAATGCCAACCCTAACCATTACCCTAACCCATACCCTAATCCGAACCATACATTAACACTAAAACGTTTCCTAACACATAACCTGACCCAAACACTTTTCCGTACACTCAACTGTACCCTAAAACTTACCCGTTCACTAACCCTAAGCCTAGCCCAAAAGCTAACCCTAACCCCAACCCCACACCTTACCCTAAACTGTACACTAATCCTAACATGTACAGTAACACTAACAGGTGTCCTAACACATACCGTGACTCTAAAAGTTTTCCGTACCCTCACCTGTACCCTAAACCTTACTGGTTCACTAACCGTAACCATGGCCCTAAACATAACGCTAACACCAACCTTACACCATACCTTAACACGTACACTAAACTTAACCCGTACACCAAAATTATGCAATGCCATCACACGTACTTTGACACTACCACGTTTCCGTACACTCATGTACCATAAAACTTACCTGTTCGCTAACTCTAACCCTAGCCCTAAACTTAACCCTAACGCCAACCCTACACATTACCCTAACCAGTACCCTAATCCTAACCCATACACTAACTCTACACGTGCCCTAACAGGTACCATGACAGTAACAGTTTTCCGTACACTCACCTGTACCCTAAACCATACCGTTTGCTATCCTTAACCCTAGACCTAAACGTAAACCTAACCCCATCCCTAAACGTTACCCTAACGCGTACCCAATCCTAACCAGTACACTAACACTAATCCGTGACTTAACACTTACCCTGACCCTAACACTTTTCCATACCCACACCTGAACCCTAAACCTTACCATTCACTAACCCTAACCATAGGTTTATACCTAACCCTAAAGCCAACCCCAACCCTACACCTAAGCCTAAAATGTAACCTAATCCTAATCCTTAAACTAAAACTAACCTGTGCCCTAACACGATCCCTGACCCTAACTCATTTCCGTACACTCCCCTGTACTCTAATGTTACCTATTCGCTAACCCTAACACTAGCCGTAAACCTAAACCTAACCTCAACCGTACACCTTACCCTAACCCATACCCTAATCATAACCCATACATTAACACTAACTCGTACCCTAACACCTACCCTAACCCTACCCCTAACACTAACCCTAACACTAACCCTAAACTTTACCATTTGTTAACCATAACCCAAGCCCCAAACCTAAACCTAACTACAACCCTACTCCTTACCCTAACACGTACACTAGTCTTAACCCGTACACTAACACTAACTCAATACCGCACACATACTTTGACAATAAGACATTTCCGTATGCTCAGCTGTAACCTAAACCTTACCCGTTCACTAAACTTAACCCTACCCCTAACACTAACCATAACGCCAACCCTACCAATTACCCTAACCCGTACCCTAATCCTAACCTGTAAACCCACACTAACCCCTGCCCTAACACGTACCCTGACCCTAACACTTTTCCGAATCCTCAGCTGTACCCTGCACCTTATCATTCGCTAACCCTAACCCTAGCCCTAAACCTAGACCAAACCCCAACAGTACACCTTACCCTAACCTGTATGCTAATCCTAAGCCATACACTAACACTGACACGTGTCCTAACACATACACTAACTGTAACAATTTTCTGTACCATCACATGTACCCTAAACCTGACATTTCGCTAACCCTAGCCCTAGCCATAAAGCTAACCCTAACCCCAACCAGAAACCTTACCCAAACCGTACCCTAGTCCTAACCAGTATACTAATACTAAGCCATGTCCTGACACGTAACCTGACCCTAACACTTTTCCGTACCCTCACCTGTACCCTAAACCTTACCCATTCGCTAACCCTAACACTAGCTCTAGCCCTAGCTCTAAATCTAACCCCAACCCTACACCTTACCCTAACCCGAACCCTAATCCCAAACCATACACTAACATTAACCCATGCCCTAACACGTACCCTGACCCTAACACTTTTCCGTATCCTCTCCTGTACCCTAAATCTTACCGTTTGCTAACCCTAACCCTAGCCCTAAACATAACTCTCACACCAACCTCACAGCATACCCTAACCGGTACACTAAACTTAACCCGTACAAAAAAACTAACCCATGCCCTCACATGTTCTTTGACAGTAACACATTTCCGTACGCTCCTGTGTACCGTAAACCTTACCCGTTCGCTAACTCTAACCCTAGACCTAACCCTAAATATAACACCAACCATACCCATTTCCCTAATCTGTACCCTAATCCTAACCCGTACACTAACACTAATCCATGCCCTAACACGTACCCTGACACTGACACTTTTCCATACCCACTCCTGTACCCTAAATCTTACCATTCGCTAACCCTAACCCTATGTCTAAACCTAACCCTAACCCCAACCCTACACCTAACCCTAACACGTACCCTAATCCGAATCCGTACACTAACACTAACCTGTGCCCTACCATGAACCCTGACCCTAACTCGTTTCCATAAGCTCACCTGTACCCTAAATGTTACCTATTTGCTAACCCTAACCCCAACCCTACAACTAAACATAACCCCAACCCTACACCTTTCCCTAACCCATACCCTAATCCTAACCCTTACACTAACACTAACCCGTGCCCTAATACGTACCCTGACCCTAACACTTTTCCGTATCCTCTCCAGTACCCTAAATCTTACCGTTCGCTAAAACTAGCCCTTTCCCTAAACATAACGCTAACACCAACCTTACACCATACCCTAACCCATACACTAATCTTACCCCTTACACCAAAATTAAGCAATGCCCTCTCCTGTACTTTGACACTAACACGTTTCCGTACACTCCTGTGTACCGTAAACCTTACCTGTTCGCTAACACTAACCCTAGGTCTAAGCCTAACACTATCCACAACCCTACACAAAATCCTAACTTGTACCCTAATCCTAATCCGTACAATAACACTAACGTGTGCCCTAACACCAAGCCTGACCCTAACTCGTTTCCATATGCTTACCTGTACCCTGAATATTACCTATTCGCTAACCCTAACCCTAATCCTAAACCTAACCCTAACCCCAATCCTACACCTTACCCTAATCCGTACTGTAATCCTAACCCGTACCCTAATACTAATCCGTGCCCTGACACATACATAGACCATAACACTTTTCTGTAACCTCACCTGTACCCTAAACCTTACATTTCGCCAACACTAACCCTAGCCCTAAAGCTAAATCTAACTCCAACCCTACACCTTACCCTAACACGTACACTAATCTTAACCCGTACACTAACACTGACCCATTGCCGCAAATGTATTTTGACCCTAAAACATTTCCGTACCCTCCCCTGTAACCTAAACCTTACCCGGTCGCTAACCCTAACCCTAGCTCTAAATCTAACCCTAACGCCAACCCTACATCTTACCCTAACCCATACCCTAATCCTAAACTGTACACTAACAGTAACCAGTGACCTGAAAAGTACCCTGACCGTAACACTTTTCCATACCCTCACCTGCACGCTAAACCTAATCATTAGGTAACCCTAACTGTAGACTTAAACCTAACCCTAACACCAACCCTACACCCTATTCTAACCCTTACCCTATATTTAACCCCTACACTAACACTAACCCATGCCCTCACACGTACTTTGACACTAAAATGTCTCCATACACTCACATGTACCATAAGCTTTAACCATTCACTAAACTTATCCCTAACCCTAAAGCCAACTCTAACCATTACCCTAACCCATACCCTAATCCTAACCATACATTAACACTAACACGTTTCCTAACACATAACCTGACCCAAACACTTTTCCGTACACTCAACTGTACCCTAAAACTTACCCGTTCACTAACCCTAAGCCTAGCCCTAAACCTAACACTAACCCCAACACCACACCTTACCCTAAACTGTACGCTAATCCTGACACGTACACTAACACTAAGAGGTGTCCTAACACATACCCTGACTCTAAATGTTTTCCGTACCCTCACCTGTACCCTAAACCTTACTGCTTCACTAACCGTAAACCTAGCCCTAAACATAACGCTAACACCAACCCTACACCATACCCTAACCCGTACACTAATCTTGACCCGTACACCAAAATTATGGAATGCCATCACCTGTACTTTGACAATAACACGTTTCTGTACACTCATGTACCATAAAAGTTACCTCTTCGCTAACTCTAACCCTAGCCCTAAACTTAACCCTAACGCCAACCGTACACATTACCCTAACCCGTACCCTAATCCTAACCCATACACTAACACTACACGTGCCCTAACAGGTACCCTGACCGTAACCGTTTTCCGTACACTCACCTGTACCCTAAACTATACCGTTTGCTATCCTTAACCTTAGACCTAAACGTAAACCTAACCCCATCCCTAAACCTTACCCTAACTCGTACCCAAATCTAACCAGTACACTAACACTAATCCGTGCCTTAACACTTACCCTGACACTAACACTTTTCCATACCCACACCTGAAGCCTAAACCTTACCATTCACTAACCCTAACCCTAGGTCTAAACCTAACCCTAAACCCAACCCCAACCCTACACCTAACCCTAACATGTGCCCTAATCCTAATCCTTAAACTAACACTAACCTGTGCCCTAACACGAACCCTGACACTAACACGTTTCCATACGTTCACCTGTACTCTAATGTTACCTATTCGCTAACCCTAAAACTAGCCCTAAACCTAAACCTAACCCCAACCCTACACCTTACCCTAACCCATACCCTAATCATAACCCATACACTAACACTAACTCGTGCCCTAACACCTACCCTAAACCTACACCTACACCTACCCCTAACACTAACGCTAACACTAACCCTAAACTTTACCATTTGTTAACCATAACCCTAGCCCCAAACCTAAACCTAACTACAACCCTACTCCTTACCCTAACACGTACACTAATCTTAACACGTACACTAACACTAACTCAATACCACACACGTACTTTGACAATAAGACATTTCCGTATGCTCAGCTGTAACCTAAACCTTACCCGTTCACTAAACTTAACCCTATCCCTAACACTAACCATAACGCCAACCCTACCAATTACCCTAACCCGTACCCTAATCCTAACCTGTAAACCCACACTAACCCCTGCCCTAACACGTTCCCTGACCCTAACACTTTTCCGTAACCTCACCTGTACCCTACACCTTACTGTTAGCAAACCCTAACCCTAGCCTTAAAACCTAGACCAAACCCCAACCGTACACCTTACCCTAACCCGTATGCTAATCCTAAGCCATACACTAACACTGAAATATGTCCTAAGACATACACTAACCGTAACACTTTTCTGTACCATCACCTGTACCGTAAAACTAACATTTCGGTAACCCTAACCCTAGCCATAAAGCTAACCCTAACCCCAACCCTAAAACTTACCCAAACCGTACCCTAATCCTAACCAGTATACTAATACTAAGCCATGTCCTGACACGTACCCTGAGCCTAACACTTTTCCGTACCCTCACCTGTCCCCTAAACCTTACCCATTCCCTAACCCTAACCCTAGCTCTAGCCCTAGCCCTAAATCTAACCCCAACCCTACACCTTACCCTAACCCGAACCCTAATCCCAACCCATACACTAACATTAACCCATGCCCTAACACGTACCCTGACCCTTACACTTATCCGTATCCTCTCCTGTACCCTAAATCTTACCGTTCGCTAACCCTAACCCTAGCCCTAAACATAACTCTCACACCAACCTCACAGCATACCATAACCCGTACACTAAACTTAACCCGTACAAAAAAACTAACCCATGCCCTCAGATGTATTTTGACGGTAACACGTTTCCGTATGCTCCCGTGTACCGTAAAACTCACCCGTTTGCTAACTCTAACCCTAGCCCTAACCCTAACCATAACAACAACCCTACCCATTTCCCTAACCTGTACCCTAATCCTTACCCGTACACTAACACTAATGCATGCCCTAATACGTGCCCTGACCCTAACACTTTTCTATACCCACTCCTGTACCCTAAATCTTACCATTCGCTAACCCTAACCCTATGTCTAAACCTAACCCTAACCCCAACCCTACACCTAACCCTAACACGTACCCTAATCCGAATCCGTACACTAAGAGTAACCTGTGCCCTAACATGAACCCTGACCCTAACTCGTTTCCATAAGCTCACCTGTACCCTAAATGTTACCTATTTGCTAACCCTAACCCCAACCCTACACCTAAACATAACCCCAACCCTACACCTTTCCCTAACCCATACCCTAATCCGAACCCGTACACTAACACTAACCCGTGCCCTAATACGTACCCTGACCCTAACACTTTTCCGTATCCTCTCCAGTACCCTAAATCTTACCGTTCGCTAAAACTAGCCCTTTCCCTAAACATAACGCTAACACCAACCTTACACCATACCCTAACCCATACACTAATCTTACCCCGTACACCAAAATTAAGCAATGCCCTCTCCTGTACTTTGACACTAACACGTTTCCGTACACTCCTGTGTACCGTAAACCTTACCTGTTCGCTAACACTAACCCTAGGTCTAAGCCTAACACTATCCACAACCCTACACAAAATCCTAACTTGTACCCTAATCCTAATCCGTACAATAACACTAACGTGTGCCCTAACACCAAGCCTGACCCTAACTCGTTTCCATATGCTTACCTGTACCCTGAATATTACCTATTCGCTAACCCTAACCCTAATCCTAAACCTAACCCTAACCCCAATCCTACACCTTACCCTAATCCGTACTGTAATCCTAACCCGTACCCTAATACTAATCCGTGCCCTGACACATACATGGACCATAACACTTTTCTGTAACCTCACCTGTACCCTAAACCTTACATTTCGCCAACACTAACCCTAGCCCTAAAGCTAAATCTAACTCCAACCCTACACCTTACCCTAACACGTACACTAATCTTAACCCGTACACTAACACTGACCCATTGCCGCAAATGTATTTTGACCCTAAAACATTTCCGTACCCTCCCCTGTAACCTAAACCTTACCCGGTCGCTAACCCTAACCCTAGCTCTAAATCTAACCCTAACGCCAACCCTACATCTTACCCTAACCCATACCCTAATCCTAAACTGTACACTAACAGTAACCAGTGACCTGAAAAGTACCCTGACCGTAACACTTTTCCATACCCTCACCTGCACGCTAAACCTAATCATTAGGTAACCCTAACTGTAGACTTAAACCTAACCCTAACACCAACCCTACACCCTATTCTAACCCTTACCCTATATTTAACCCCTACACTAACACTAACCCATGCCCTCTCACGTACTTTGACACTAAAATGTCTCCATACACTCACATGTACCATAAGCTTTAACCATTCACTAAACCTATCCCTAACCCTAACGCCAACCCTAACCATTACCCTAACCCATACCCTAATCCTAACCATACATTAACACTAACACGTTTCCTAACACATAACCTGACCCAAACACTTTTCCGTACACTCAACTGTACCCTAAAACTTACCCGTTCACTAACCCTAAGCCTAGCCCTAAACCTAACACTAACCCCAACACCACACCTTACCCTAAACTGTACGCTAATCCTGACTCGTACAATAACACTAAGAGGTGTCCTAACACATACCCTGACTCTAAATGTTTTCCGTACCCTCACCTGTACCCTAAACCTTACTGCTTCACTAACCGTAAACCTAGCCCTAAACATAACGCTAACACCAACCCTACACCATACCCTAACCCGTACACTAATCTTTACCCGTACACCAAAATTATGGAATGCCATCACCTGTACTTTGACAATAACACGTTTCTGTACACTCATGTACCATAAAAGTTACCTCTTCGCTAACTCTAACCCTAGCCCTAAACTTAACCCTAACGCCAACCGTACACATTACCCTAACCCGTACCCTAATCCTAACCCATACACTAACACTACACGTGCCCTAACAGGTACCCTGACCATAACCGTTTTCCGTACACTCACCTGTACCCTAAACTATACCGTTTGCTATCCTTAACCTTAGACCTAAACGTAAACCTAACCCCATCCCTAAACCTTACCCTAACTCGTACCCAAATCTAACCAGTACACTAACACTAATCCGTGCCTTAACACTTACCCTGACACTAACACTTTTCCATACCCACACCTGAAGCCTAAACCTTACCATTCACTAACCCTAACCCTAGGTCTAAACCTAACCCTAAACCCAACCCCAACCCTACACCTAACCCTAACATGTGCCCTAATCCTAATCCTTAAACTAACACTAACCTGTGCCCTAACACGAACCCTGACACTAACACGTTTCCATACGTTCACCTGTACTCTAATGTTACCTATTCGCTAACCCTAAAACTAGCCCTAAACCTAAACCTAACCCCAACCCTACACCTTACCCTAACCCATACCCTAATCATAACCCATACACTAACACTAACTCGTGCCCTAACACCTACCCTAAACCTACACCTACACCTACCCCTAACACTAACGCTAACACTAACCCTAAACTTTACCATTTGTTAACCATAACCCTAGCCCCAAACCTAAACCTAACTACAACCCTACTCCTTACCCTAACACGTACACTAATCTTAACACGTACACTAACACTAACTCAATACCACACACGTACTTTGACAATAAGACATTTCCGTATGCTCAGCTGTAACCTAAACCTTACCCGTTCACTAAACTTAACCCTATCCCTAACACTAACCATAACGCCAACCCTACCAATTACCCTAACCCGTACCCTAATCCTAACCTGTAAACCCACACTAACCCCTGCCCTAACACGTTCCCTGACCCTAACACTTTTCCGTAACCTCACCTGTACCCTACACCTTACCGTTAGCAAACCCTAACCCTAGCCTTAAAACCTAGACCAAACCCCAACCGTACACCTTACCCTAACCCGTATGCTAATCCTAAGCCATACACTAACACTGAAATATGTCCTAAGACATACACTAACCGTAACACTTTTCTGTACCATCACCTGTACCGTAAAACTAACATTTCGGTAACCCTAACCCTAGCCATAAAGCTAACCCTAACCCCAACCCTAAAACTTACCCAAACCGTACCCTAATCCTAACCAGTATACTAATACTAAGCCATGTCCTGACACGTACCCTGAGCCTAACACTTTTCCGTACCCTCACCTGTCCCCTAAACCTTACCCATTCGCTAACCCTAACCCTAGCTCTAGCCCTAGCCCTAAATCTAACCCCAACCCTACACCTTACCCTAACCCGAACCCTAATCCCAACCCATACACTAACATTAACCCATGCCCTAACACGTACCCTGACCCTTACACTTATCCGTATCCTCTCCTGTACCCTAAATCTTACCGTTCGCTAACCCTAACCCTAGCCCTAAACATAACTCTCACACCAACCTCACAGCATACCATAACCCGTACACTAAACTTAACCCGTACAAAAAAACTAACCCATGCCCTCAGATGTATTTTGACGGTAACACGTTTCCGTATGCTCCCGTGTACCGTAAAACTCACCCGTTTGCTAACTCTAACCCTAGCCCTAACCCTAACCATAACAACAACCCTACCCATTTCCCTAACCTGTACCCTAATCCTTACCCGTACACTAACACTAATGCATGCCCTAATACGTGCCCTGACCCTAACACTTTTCTATACCCACTCCTGTACCCTAAATCTTACCATTCGCTAACCCTAACCCTATGTCTAAACCTAACCCTAACCCCAACCCTACACCTAACCCTAACACGTACCCTAATCCGAATCTGTACACTAAGAGTAACCTGTGCCCTAACATGAACCCTGACCCTAACTCGTTTCCATAAGCTCACCTGTACCCTAAATGTTACCTATTTGCTAACCCTAACCCCAACCCTACACCTAAACATAACCCCAACCCTACACCTTTCCCTAACCCATACCCTAATCCGAACCCGTACACTAACACTAACCCGTGCCCTAACACGTACCCTGACCCTAACACTTTTCCGTATCCTCTCCAGTACCCTAAATCTTACCGTTCGCTAAAACTAGCCCTTTCCCTAAACATAACGCTAACACCAACCTTACACCATACCCTAACCGATACACTAATCTTACCCCGTACACCAAAATTAAGCAATGCCCTCTCCTGTACTTTGACACTAACACGTTTCCGTACACTCCTGTGTACCGTAAACCTTACCTGTTCGCTAACACTAACCCTAGGTCTAAGCCTAACACTATCCACAACCCTACACAAAATCCTAACTTGTACCCTAATCCTAATCCGTACAATAACACTAACGTGTGCCCTAACACCAAGCCTGACCCTAACTCGTTTCCATATGCTTACCTGTACCCTGAATATTACCTATTCGCTAACCCTAACCCTAATCCTAAACCTAACCCTAACCCCAATCCTACACCTTACCCTAATCCGTACTGTAATCCTAACCCGTACCCTAATACTAATCCGTGCCCTGACACATACATGGACCATAACACTTTTCTGTAACCTCACCTGTACCCTAAACCTTACATTTCGCCAACACTAACCCTAGCCCTAAAGCTAAATCTAACTCCAACCCTACACCTTACCCTAACACGTACACTAATCTTAACCCGTACACTAACACTGACCCATTGCCGCAAATGTATTTTGACCCTAAAACATTTCCGTACCCTCCCCTGTAACCTAAACCTTACCCGGTCGCTAACCCTAACCCTAGCTCTAAATCTAACCCTAACGCCAACCCTACATCTTACCCTAACCCATACCCTAATCCTAAACTGTACACTAACAGTAACCAGTGACCTGAAAAGTACCCTGACCGTAACACTTTTCCATACCCTCACCTGCACGCTAAACCTAATCATTAGGTAACCCTAACTGTAGACTTAAACCTAACCCTAACACCAACCCTACACCCTATTCTAACCCTTACCCTATATTTAACCCCTACACTAACACTAACCCATGCCCTCTCACGTACTTTGACACTAAAATGTCTCCATACACTCACATGTACCATAAGCTTTAACCATTCACTAAACCTATCCCTAACCCTAACGCCAACCCTAACCATTACCCTAACCCATACCCTAATCCTAACCATACATTAACACTAACACGTTTCCTAACACATAACCTGACCCAAACACTTTTCCGTACACTCAACTGTACCCTAAAACTTACCCGTTCACTAACCCTAAGCCTAGCCCTAAACCTAACACTAACCCCAACACCACACCTTACCCTAAACTGTACGCTAATCCTGACTCGTACACTAACACTAAGAGGTGTCCTAACACATACCCTGACTCTAAATGTTTTCCGTACCCTCACCTGTACCCTAAACCTTACTGCTTCACTAACCGTAAACCTAGCCCTAAACATAACGCTAACACCAACCCTACACCATACCCTAACCCGTACACTAATCTTTACCCGTACACCAAAATTATGGAATGCCATCACCTGTACTTTGACAATAACACGTTTCTGTACACTCATGTACCATAAAAGTTACCTCTTCGCTAACTCTAACCCTAGCCCTAAACTTAACCCTAACGCCAACCGTACACATTACCCTAACCCGTACCCTAATCCTAACCCATACACTAACACTACACGTGCCCTAACAGGTACCCTGACCATAACCGTTTTCCGTACACTCACCTGTACCCTAAACTATACCGTTTGCTATCCTTAACCTTAGACCTAAACGTAAACCTAACCCCATCCCTAAACCTTACCCTAACTCGTACCCAAATCTAACCAGTACACTAACACTAATCCGTGCCTTAACACTTACCCTGACACTAACACTTTTCCATACCCACACCTGAAGCCTAAACCTTACCATTCACTAACCCTAACCCTAGGTCTAAACCTAACCCTAAACCCAACCCCAACCCTACACCTAACCCTAACATGTGCCCTAATCCTAATCCTTAAACTAACACTAACCTGTGCCCTAACACGAACCCTGACACTAACACGTTTCCATACGTTCACCTGTACTCTAATGTTACCTATTCGCTAACCCTAAAACTAGCCCTAAACCTAAACCTAACCCCAACCCTACACCTTACCCTAACCCATACCCTAATCATAACCCATACACTAACACTAACTCGTGCCCTAACACCTACCCTAAACCTACACCTACACCTACCCCTAACACTAACGCTAACACTAACCCTAAACTTTACCATTTGTTAACCATAACCCTAGCCCCAAACCTAAACCTAACTACAACCCTACTCCTTACCCTAACACGTACACTAATCTTAACACGTACACTAACACTAACTCAATACCACACACGTACTTTGACAATAAGACATTTCCGTATGCTCAGCTGTAACCTAAACCTTACCCGTTCACTAAACTTAACCCTATCCCTAACACTAACCATAACGCCAACCCTACCAATTACCCTAACCCGTACCCTAATCCTAACCTGTAAACCCACACTAACCCCTGCCCTAACACGTTCCCTGACCCTAACACTTTTCCGTAACCTCACCTGTACCCTACACCTTACCGTTAGCAAACCCTAACCCTAGCCTTAAAACCTAGACCAAACCCCAACCGTACACCTTACCCTAACCCGTATGCTAATCCTAAGCCATACACTAACACTGAAATATGTCCTAAGACATACACTAACCGTAACACTTTTCTGTACCATCACCTGTACCGTAAAACTAACATTTCGGTAACCCTAACCCTAGCCATAAAGCTAACCCTAACCCCAACCCTAAAACTTACCCAAACCGTACCCTAATCCTAACCAGTATACTAATACTAAGCCATGTCCTGACACGTACCCTGAGCCTAACACTTTTCCGTACCCTCACCTGTCCCCTAAACCTTACCCATTCGCTAACCCTAACCCTAGCTCTAGCCCTAGCCCTAAATCTAACCCCAACCCTACACCTTACCCTAACCCGAACCCTAATCCCAACCCATACACTAACATTAACCCATGCCCTAACACGTACCCTGACCCTTACACTTATCCGTATCCTCTCCTGTACCCTAAATCTTACCGTTCGCTAACCCTAACCCTAGCCCTAAACATAACTCTCACACCAACCTCACAGCATACCATAACCCGTACACTAAACTTAACCCGTACAAAAAAACTAACCCATGCCCTCAGATGTATTTTGACGGTAACACGTTTCCGTATGCTCCCGTGTACCGTAAAACTCACCCGTTTGCTAACTCTAACCCTAGCCCTAACCCTAACCATAACAACAACCCTACCCATTTCCCTAACCTGTACCCTAATCCTTACCCGTACACTAACACTAATGCATGCCCTAATACGTGCCCTGACCCTAACACTTTTCTATACCCACTCCTGTACCCTAAATCTTACCATTCGCTAACCCTAACCCTATGTCTAAACCTAACCCTAACCCCAACCCTACACCTAACCCTAACACGTACCCTAATCCGAATCCGTACACTAAGAGTAACCTGTGCCCTAACATGAACCCTGACCCTAACTCGTTTCCATAAGCTCACCTGTACCCTAAATGTTACCTATTTGCTAACCCTAACCCCAACCCTACACCTAAACATAACCCCAACCCTACACCTTTCCCTAACCCATACCCTAATCCGAACCCGTACACTAACACTAACCCGTGCCCTAACACGTACCCTGACCCTAACACTTTTCCGTATCCTCTCCAGTACCCTAAATCTTACCGTTCGCTAAAACTAGCCCTTTCCCTAAACATAACGCTAACACCAACCTTACACCATACCCTAACCGATACACTAATCTTACCCCGTACACCAAAATTAAGCAATGCCCTCTCCTGTACTTTGACACTAACACGTTTCCGTACACTCCTGTGTACCGTAAACCTTACCTGTTCGCTAACACTAACCCTAGGTCTAAGCCTAACACTATCCACAACCCTACACAAAATCCTAACTTGTACCCTAATCCTAATCCGTACAATAACACTAACGTGTGCCCTAACACCAAGCCTGACCCTAACTCGTTTCCATATGCTTACCTGTACCCTGAATATTACCTATTCGCTAACCCTAACCCTAATCCTAAACCTAACCCTAACCCCAATCCTACACCTTACCCTAATCCGTACTGTAATCCTAACCCGTACCCTAATACTAATCCGTGCCCTGACACATACATGGACCATAACACTTTTCTGTAACCTCACCTGTACCCTAAACCTTACATTTCGCCAACACTAACCCTAGCCCTAAAGCTAAATCTAACTCCAACCCTACACCTTACCCTAACACGTACACTAATCTTAACCCGTACACTAACACTGACCCATTGCCGCAAATGTATTTTGACCCTAAAACATTTCCGTACCCTCCCCTGTAACCTAAACCTTACCCGGTCGCTAACCCTAACCCTAGCTCTAAATCTAACCCTAACGCCAACCCTACATCTTACCCTAACCCATACCCTAATCCTAAACTGTACACTAACAGTAACCAGTGACCTGAAAAGTACCCTGACCGTAACACTTTTCCATACCCTCACCTGCACGCTAAACCTAATCATTAGGTAACCCTAACTGTAGACTTAAACCTAACCCTAACACCAACCCTACACCCTATTCTAACCCTTACCCTATATTTAACCCCTACACTAACACTAACCCATGCCCTCTCACGTACTTTGACACTAAAATGTCTCCATACACTCACATGTACCATAAGCTTTAACCATTCACTAAACCTATCCCTAACCCTAACGCCAACCCTAACCATTACCCTAACCCATACCCTAATCCTAACCATACATTAACACTAACACGTTTCCTAACACATAACCTGACCCAAACACTTTTCCGTACACTCAACTGTACCCTAAAACTTACCCGTTCACTAACCCTAAGCCTAGCCCTAAACCTAACACTAACCCCAACACCACACCTTACCCTAAACTGTACGCTAATCCTGACTCGTACACTAACACTAAGAGGTGTCCTAACACATACCCTGACTCTAAATGTTTTCCGTACCCTCACCTGTACCCTAAACCTTACTGCTTCACTAACCGTAAACCTAGCCCTAAACATAACGCTAACACCAACCCTACACCATACCCTAACCCGTACACTAATCTTTACCCGTACACCAAAATTATGGAATGCCATCACCTGTACTTTGACAATAACACGTTTCTGTACACTCATGTACCATAAAAGTTACCTCTTCGCTAACTCTAACCCTAGCCCTAAACTTAACCCTAACGCCAACCGTACACATTACCCTAACCCGTACCCTAATCCTAACCCATACACTAACACTACACGTGCCCTAACAGGTACCCTGACCATAACCGTTTTCCGTACACTCACCTGTACCCTAAACTATACCGTTTGCTATCCTTAACCTTAGACCTAAACGTAAACCTAACCCCATCCCTAAACCTTACCCTAACTCGTACCCAAATCTAACCAGTACACTAACACTAATCCGTGCCTTAACACTTACCCTGACACTAACACTTTTCCATACCCACACCTGAAGCCTAAACCTTACCATTCACTAACCCTAACCCTAGGTCTAAACCTAACCCTAAACCCAACCCCAACCCTACACCTAACCCTAACATGTGCCCTAATCCTAATCCTTAAACTAACACTAACCTGTGCCCTAACACGAACCCTGACACTAACACGTTTCCATACGTTCACCTGTACTCTAATGTTACCTATTCGCTAACCCTAAAACTAGCCCTAAACCTAAACCTAACCCCAACCCTACACCTTACCCTAACCCATACCCTAATCATAACCCATACACTAACACTAACTCGTGCCCTAACACCTACCCTAAACCTACACCTACACCTACCCCTAACACTAACGCTAACACTAACCCTAAACTTTACCATTTGTTAACCATAACCCTAGCCCCAAACCTAAACCTAACTACAACCCTACTCCTTACCCTAACACGTACACTAATCTTAACACGTACACTAACACTAACTCAATACCACACACGTACTTTGACAATAAGACATTTCCGTATGCTCAGCTGTAACCTAAACCTTACCCGTTCACTAAACTTAACCCTATCCCTAACACTAACCATAACGCCAACCCTACCAATTACCCTAACCCGTACCCTAATCCTAACCTGTAAACCCACACTAACCCCTGCCCTAACACGTTCCCTGACCCTAACACTTTTCCGTAACCTCACCTGTACCCTACACCTTACCGTTAGCAAACCCTAACCCTAGCCTTAAAACCTAGACCAAACCCCAACCGTACACCTTACCCTAACCCGTATGCTAATCCTAAGCCATACACTAACACTGAAATATGTCCTAAGACATACACTAACCGTAACACTTTTCTGTACCATCACCTGTACCGTAAAACTAACATTTCGGTAACCCTAACCCTAGCCATAAAGCTAACCCTAACCCCAACCCTAAAACTTACCCAAACCGTACCCTAATCCTAACCAGTATACTAATACTAAGCCATGTCCTGACACGTACCCTGAGCCTAACACTTTTCCGTACCCTCACCTGTCCCCTAAACCTTACCCATTCGCTAACCCTAACCCTAGCTCTAGCCCTAGCCCTAAATCTAACCAAAAACCCTACACCTTACCCTAACCCGAACCCTAATCCCAACCCATACACTAACATTAACCCATGCCCTAACACGTACCCTGACCCTTACACTTATCCGTATCCTCTCCTGTACCCTAAATCTTACCGTTCGCTAACCCTAACCCTAGCCCTAAACATAACTCTCACACCAACCTCACAGCATACCATAACCCGTACACTAAACTTAACCCGTACAAAAAAACTAACCCATGCCCTCAGATGTATTTTGACGGTAACACGTTTCCGTATGCTCCCGTGTACCGTAAAACTCACCCGTTTGCTAACTCTAACCCTAGCCCTAACCCTAACCATAACAACAACCCTACCCATTTCCCTAACCTGTACCCTAATCCTTACCCGTACACTAACACTAATGCATGCCCTAATACGTGCCCTGACCCTAACACTTTTCTATACCCACTCCTGTACCCTAAATCTTACCATTCGCTAACCCTAACCCTATGTCTAAACCTAACCCTAACCCCAACCCTACACCTAACCCTAACACGTACCCTAATCCGAATCCGTACACTAAGAGTAACCTGTGCCCTAACATGAACCCTGACCCTAACTCGTTTCCATAAGCTCACCTGTACCCTAAATGTTACCTATTTGCTAACCCTAACCCCAACCCTACACCTAAACATAACCCCAACCCTACACCTTTCCCTAACCCATACCCTAATCCGAACCCGTACACTAACACTAACCCGTGCCCTAACACGTACCCTGACCCTAACACTTTTCCGTATCCTCTCCAGTACCCTAAATCTTACCGTTCGCTAAAACTAGCCCTTTCCCTAAACATAACGCTAACACCAACCTTACACCATACCCTAACCCATACACTAATCTTACCCCGTACACCAAAATTAAGCAATGCCCTCTCCTGTACTTTGACACTAACACGTTTCCGTACACTCCTGTGTACCGTAAACCTTACCTGTTCGCTAACACTAACCCTAGGTCTAAGCCTAACACTATCCACAACCCTACACAAAATCCTAACTTGTACCCTAATCCTAATCCGTACAATAACACTAACGTGTGCCCTAACACCAAGCCTGACCCTAACTCGTTTCCATATGCTTACCTGTACACTGAATATTACCTATTCGCTAACCCTAACCCTAATCCTAAACCTAACCCTAACCCCAATCCTACACCTTACCCTAATCCGTACTGTAATCCTAACCCGTACCCTAATACTAATCCGTGCCCTGACACATACATGGACCATAACACTTTTCTGTAACCTCACCTGTACCCTAAACCTTACATTTCGCCAACACTAACCCTAGCCCTAAAGCTAAATCTAACTCCAACCCTACACCTTACCCTAACACGTACACTAATCTTAACCCGTACACTAACACTGACCCATTGCCGCAAATGTATTTTGACCCTAAAACATTTCCGTACCCTCCCCTGTAACCTAAACCTTACCCGGTCGCTAACCCTAACCCTAGCTCTAAATCTAACCCTAACGCCAACCCTACATCTTACCCTAACCCATACCCTAATCCTAAACTGTACACTAACAGTAACCAGTGACCTGAAAAGTACCCTGACCGTAACACTTTTCCATACCCTCACCTGCACGCTAAACCTAATCATTAGGTAACCCTAACTGTAGACTTAAACCTAACCCTAACACCAACCCTACACCCTATTCTAACCCTTACCCTATATTTAACCCCTACACTAACACTAACCCATGCCCTCTCACGTACTTTGACACTAAAATGTCTCCATACACTCACATGTACCATAAGCTTTAACCTTTCACTAAACCTATCCCTAACCCTAACGCCAACCCTAACCATTACCCTAACCCATACCCTAATCCTAACCATACATTAACACTAACACGTTTCCTAACACATAACCTGACCCAAACACTTTTCCGTACACTCAACTGTACCCTAAAACTTACCCGTTCACTAACCCTAAGCCTAGCCCTAAACCTAACACTAACCCCAACACCACACCTTACCCTAAACTGTACGCTAATCCTGACACATACACTAACACTAAGAGGTGTCCTAACACATACCCTGACTCTAAATGTTTTCCGTACCCTCACCTGTACCCTAAACCTTACTGCTTCACTAACCGTAAACCTAGCCCTAAACATAACGCTAACACCAACCCTACACCATACCCTAACCCGTACACTAATCTTGACCCGTACACCAAAATTATGGAATGCCATCACCTGTACTTTGACAATAACACGTTTCTGTACACTCATGTATCATAAAAGTTACCTCTTCGCTAACTCTAACCCTAGCCCTAAACTTAACCCTAACGCCAACCCTACACATTACCCTAACCCGTACCCTAATCCTAACCCATACACTAACACTACACGTGCCCTAACAGGTACGCTGACCGTAACCGTTTTCCGTACACTCACCTGTACCCTAAACTATACCGTTTGCTATCCTTAACCTTAGACCTAAACGTAAACCTAACCCCATCCCTAAACCTTACCCTAACTCGTACCCAAATCTAACCAGTACACTAACACTAATCCGTGCCTTAACACTTACCCTGACACTAACACTTTTCCATACCCACACCTGAAGCCTAAACCTTACCATTCACTAACCCTAACCCTAGGTCTAAACCTAACCCTAAACCCAACCCCAACCCTACACCTAACCCTAACATGTGCCCTAATCCTAATCCTTAAACTAACACTAACCTGTGCCCTAACACGAACCCTGACACTAACACGTTTCCATACGTTCACCTGTACTCTAATGTTACCTATTCGCTAACCCTAAAACTAGCCCTAAACCTAAACCTAACCCCAACCCTACACCTTACCCTAACCCATACCCTAATCATAACCCATACACTAACACTAACTCGTGCCCTAACACCTACCCTAAACCTACACCTACACCTACCCCTAACACTAACGCTAACACTAACCCTAAACTTTACCATTTGTTAACCATAACCCTAGCCCCAAACCTAAACCTAACTACAACCCTACTCCTTACCCTAACACGTACACTAATCTTAACACGTACACTAACACTAACTCAATACCACACACGTACTTTGACAATAAGACATTTCCGTATGCTCAGCTGTAACCTAAACCTTACCCGTTCACTAAACTTAACCCTATCCCTAACACTAACCATAACGCCAACCCTACCAATTACCCTAACCCGTACCCTAATCCTAACCTGTAAACCCACACTAACCCCTGCCCTAACACGTTCCCTGACCCTAACACTTTTCCGTAACCTCACCTGTACCCTACACCTTACCGTTAGCAAACCCTAACCCTAGCCTTAAAACCTAGACCAAACCCCAACCGTACACCTTACCCTAACCCGTATGCTAATCCTAAGCCATACACTAACACTGAAATATGTCCTAACACATACACTAACCGTAACACTTTTCTGTACCATCACCTGTACCGTAAAACTAACATTTCGGTAACCCTAACCCTAGCCATAAAGCTAACCCTAACCCCAACCCTAAAACTTACCCAAACCGTACCCTAATCCTAACCAGTATACTAATACTAAGCCATGTCCTGACACGTACCCTGAGCCTAACACATTTCCGTACCCTCACCTGTCCCCTAAACCTTACCCATTCGCTAACCCTAACCCTAGCTCTAGCCCTAGCCCTAAATCTAACCCCAACCCTACACCTTACCCTAACCCGAACCCTAATCCCAACCCATACACTAACATTAACCCATGCCCTAACACGTACCCTGACCCTTACACTTATCCGTATCCTCTCCTGTACCCTAAATCTTACCGTTCGCTAACCCTAACCCTAGCCCTAAACATAACTCTCACACCAACCTCAAAGCATACCATAACCCGTACACTAAACTTAACCCGTACAAAAAAACTAACCCATGCCCTCAGATGTATTTTGACGGTAACACGTTTCCGTATGCTCCCGTGTACCGTAAAACTCACCCGTTTGCTAACTCTAACCCTAGCCCTAACCCTAACCATAACAACAACCCTACCCATTTCCCTAACCTGTACCCTAATCCATACCCGTACACTAACACTAATGCATGCCCTAATACGTGCCCTGACCCTAACACTTTTCTATACCCACTCCTGTACCCTAAATCTTACCATTCGCTAACCCTAACCCTATGTCTAAACCTAACCCTAACCCCAACCCTACACCTAACCCTAACACGTACCCTAATCCGAATCCGTACACTAAGAGTAACCTGTGCCCTAACATGAACCCTGACCCTAACTCGTTTCCATAAGCTCACCTGTACCCTAAATGTTACCTATTTGCTAACCCTAACCCCAACCCTACACCTAAACATAACCCCAACCCTACACCTTTCCCTAACCCATACCCTAATCCGAACCCGTACACTAACACTAACCCGTGCCCTAACACGTACCCTGACCCTAACACTTTTCCGTATCCTCTCCAGTACCCTAAATCTTACCGTTCGCTAAAACTAGCCCTTTCCCTAAACATAACGCTAACACCAACCTTACACCATACCCTAACCCATACACTAATCTTACCCCGTACACCAAAATTAAGCAATGCCCTCTCCTGTACTTTGACACTAACACGTTTCCGTACACTCCTGTGTACCGTAAACCTTACCTGTTCGCTAACACTAACCCTAGGTCTAAGCCTAACACTATCCACAACCCTACACAAAATCCTAACTTGTACCCTAATCCTAATCCGTACAATAACACTAACGTGTGCCCTAACACCAAGCCTGACCCTAACTCGTTTCCATATGCTTACCTGTACCCTGAATATTACCTATTCGCTAACCCTAACCCTAATCATAAACCTAACCCTAACCCCAATCCTACACCTTACCCTAATCCGTACTGTAATCCTAACCCGTACCCTAATACTAATCCGTGCCCTGACACATACATGGACCATAACACTTTTCTGTAACCTCACCTGTACCCTAAACCTTACATTTCGCCAACACTAACCCTAGCCCTAAAGCTAAATCTAACTCCAACCCTACACCTTACCCTAACACGTACACTAATCTTAACCCGTACACTAACACTGACCCATTGCCGCAAATGTATTTTGACCCTAAAACATTTCCGTACCCTCCCCTGTAACCTAAACCTTACCCGGTCGCTAACCCTAACCCTAGCTCTAAATCTAACCCTAACGCCAACCCTACATCTTACCCTAACCCATACCCTAATCCTAAACTGTACACTAACAGTAACCAGTGACCTGAAAAGTACCCTGACCGTAACACTTTTCCATACCCTCACCTGCACGCTAAACCTAATCATTAGGTAACCCTAACTGTAGACTTAAACCTAACCCTAACACCAACCCTACACCCTATTCTAACCCTTACCCTATATTTAACCCCTACACTAACACTAACCCATGCCCTCACACGTACTTTGACACTAAAATGTCTCCATACACTCACATGTACCATAAGCTTTAACCATTCACTAAACCTATCCCTAACCCTAACGCCAACCCTAACAATTACCCTAACCCATACCCTAATCGTAACCATACATTAACACTAACACGTTTCCTAACACATAACCTGACCCAAACACTTTTCCGTACACTCAACTGTACCCTAAAACTTACCCGTTCACTAACCCTAAGCCTAGCCCTAAACCTAACACTAACCCCAACACCACACCTTACCCTAAACTGTACGCTAATCCTGACACGTACACTAACACTAAGAGGTGTCCTAACACATACCCTGACTCTAAATGTTTTCCGTACCCTCACCTGTACCCTAAACCTTACTGCTTCACTAACCGTAAACCTAGCCCTAAACATAACGCTAACACCAACCCTACACCATACCCTAACCCGTACACTAATCTTTACCCGTACACCAAAATTATGGAATGTCATCACCTGTACTTTGACAATAACACGTTTCTGTACACTCATGTACCATAAAAGTTACCTCTTCGCTATCTCTAACCCTAGCCCTAAACTTAACCCTAACGCCAACCCTACACATTACCCTAACCCGTACCCTAATCCTAACCCATACACTAACACTACACGTGCCCTAACAGGTACCCTGACCGTAACCGTTTTCCGTACACTCACCTGTACCCTAAACTATACCGTTTGCTATCCTTAACCTTAGACCTAAACGTAAACCTAACCCCATCCCTAAACCTTAACCTAACTCGTACCCAAATCTAACCAGTACACTAACACTAATCCGTGCCTTAACACTTACCCTGACACTAACACTTTTCCATACCCACACCTGAAGCCTAAACCTTACCATTCACTAACCCTAACCCTAGGTCTAATCCTAAGCCATACACTAACACTGAAATATGTCCTAACACATACACTAACCGTAACACTTTTCTGTACCATCACCTGTACCGTAAAACTAACATTTCGGTAACCCTAACCCTAGCCATAAAGCTAACCCTAACCCCAACCCTAAAACTTACCCAAACCGTACCCTAATCCTAACCAGTATACTAATACTAAGCCATGTCCTGACACGTACCCTGAGCCTAACACTTTTCCGTACCCTCACCTGTCCCCTAAACCTTACCCATTCGCTAACCCTAACCCTAGCTCTAGCCCTAGCCCTAAATCTAACCCCAACCCTACACCTTACCCTAACCCGAACCCTAATCCCAACCCATACACTAACATTAACCCATGCCCTAACACGTACCCTGACCCTTACACTTATCCGTATCCTCTCCTGTACCCTAAATCTTACCGTTCGCTAACGCTAACCCTAGCCCTAAACATAACTCTCACACCAACCTCACAGCATACCATAACCCGTACACTAAACTTAACCCGTACAAAAAAACTAACCCATGCCCTCAGATGTATTTTGACGGTAACACGTTTCCGTATGCTCCCGTGTACCGTAAAACTCACCCGTTTGCTAACTCTAACCCTAGCCCTAACCCTAACCATAACAACAACCCTACCCATTTCCCTAACCTGTACCCTAATCCTTACCCGTACACTAACACTAATGCATGCCCTAATACGTGCCCTGACCCTAACACTTTTCTATACCCACTCCTGTACCCTAAATCTTACCATTCGCTAACCCTAACCCTATGTCTAAACCTAACCCTAACCCCAACCCTACACCTAACCCTAACACGTACCCTAATCCGAATCCGTACACTAAGAGTAACCTGTGCCCTAACATGAACCCTGACCCTAACTCGTTTCCATAAGCTCACCTGTACCCTAAATGTTACCTATTTGCTAACCCTAACCCCAACCCTACACCTAAACATAACCCCAACCCTACACCTTTCCCTAACCCATACCCTAATCCGAACCCGTACACTAACACTAACCCGTGCCCTAACACGTACCCTGACCCTAACACTTTTCCGTATCCTCTCCAGTACCCTAAAACTTACCGTTCGCTAAACCTAGCCCTTTCCCTAAACATAATGCTAACACCAACCTTACACCATACCCTAACCCATACACTAATCTTACCCCGTACACCAAAATTAAGCAATGCCCTCACATGTACTTGGACACTAACAGGTTTCCGTACCCTCCTGTGTACCATAAACCTTACCTGTTCGCTAACACTAACCCTAGCACTATCCACAACCCTACACAGAATCCTAACCCGTAACCTAATCCTAATCCATACAATAACACTAACGTGTGCCCTAACACCAAGCCTGACCCTAACTCGTTTCCATATGCTTACCTGTACCCTGAATATTACCTATTCGCTAACCCTAACCCTAACCCTAAACCAAACCCTAACCCCAATCCTACACCTTACCCTAAACCGTACTGTAATCCTAACCCGTACCCTAATACTAATCCGTGCCCTGACACATACATGGACCATAACACTTTTCTGTAACCTCACCTGTACCCTAAACCTTACATTTAGCCAACCCTAACGCTAGCCCTAAAGCAAAATCTTACTCCAACCCTACCCCTTACCCTAACACGTACACTAATCTTAACTCGTACACTAACACTGACCCATTGCCGCAAATGTATTTTGACCCTAAAACATTTCCGTACCCTCCCCTGTAACCTAAACCTTACGGGTCGCTAACCATAACCCTAGATCTAAATCTAACCCTAACGCCATCCCTACATCTTACCCTAACCCATACCCTAATCCTAAACCGTACACTAACACTAACCAGTGCCCTGAAACGTACCCTGACCGTAACACTTTTCAATACCCTCACCTGCACGCTAAACCTAATCATTAGGTAACCCTAACTGTAGACTTAAACCTAACCCTAACAGCAACCCTACACCTTATTCTAACCGGTACCCTATATTTAACCCCTACACTAACACTAACCCATGCCCTCACACGTACTTTGACACTAAAACGTCTCCATACACTCACATGTACCATAAGCCTTAACCGTTCACTAAACCTATCCCTAAGCCTAATGCCAACCCTAACCATTACCCTATCCCATACCCTAATCCGAACCATACATTAACACTAAAACGTTTCCTAACACATAACCTGACCCAAACACTTTTCCGTACACTCAACTGTACCCTAAAACTTACCCGTTCACTAACCCTAAGCCTAGCCCAAAAGCTAACCCTAACCCCAACCCCACACCTTACCCTAAACTGTACACTAATCCTAACATGTACAGTAACTCTAACAGGGGTCCTAACACATACCGTGACTCTAAAAGTTTTCGGTACCCTCACCTGTACCCTAAACCTTACTGGTTCACTAACCGTAACCATGGCCCTAAACATAACGCTAACACCAACCTTACACCATACCTTAACCCGTACACTAAACTTAACCCGTACACCAAAATTATGCAATGCCATCACACGTACTTTGACACTACCACGTTTCCGTACACTCATGTACCATAAAACTTACCTGTTCGCTAACTCTAACCCTAGCCCTAAACTTAACCCTAAAGCCAACCCTACACATTACCCTAACCAGTACCCTAATCCTAACCCATACACTAACTCTACACGTGCCCTAACAGGTACCATGACAGTAACAGTTTTCCGTACACTCACCTGTACCCTAAACCATACCGTTTGCTATCCTTAACCCTAGACCTAAACGTAAACCTAACCCCATCCCTAAACGTTACCCTAACGCGTACCCAATCCTAACCAGTACACTAACACTAATCCATGACTTAACACTTACCCTGACCCTAACACTTTTCCATACCCACACCTGAACCCTAAACCTTACCATTCACTAACCCTAACCATAGGTTTATACCTAACCCTAAAGCCAACCCCAACCCTACACCTAAGCCTAAAATGTAACCTAATCCTAATCCTTAAACTAAAACTAACCTGTGCCCTAACACGATCCCTGACCCTAACTCATTTCCATACACTCCCCTGTACTCTAATGTTACCTATTCGCTAACCCTAACACTAGCCCTAAACCTAAACCTAACCTCAACCGTACACCTTACCCTAACCCATACCCTAATCATAACCCATACATTAACACTAACTCGTGCCCTAACACCTACCCTAACCCTACCCCTAACACTAACCCTAACACTAACCCTAAACTTTACCATTTGTTAACCATAACCCAAGCCCCAAACCTAAACCTAACTACAACCCTACTCCTTACCCTAACACGTACACTAGTCTTAACCCGTACACTAACACTAACTCAATACCGCACACATACTTTGACAATAAGACATTTCCGTATGCTCAGCTGTAACCTAAACCTTACCCGTTCACTAAACTTAACCCTACCCCTAACACTAACCATAACGCCAACCCTACCAATTACCCTAACCCGTACCCTAATCCTAACCTGTAAACCCACACTAACCCCTGCCCTAACACGTACCCTGACCCTAACACTTTTCCGAATCCTCAGCTGTACCCTACACCTTATCATTCGCTAACCCTAACCCTAGCCCTAAACCTAGACCAAACCCCAACAGTACACCTTACCCTAACCTGTATGCTAATCCTAAGCCATACACTAACACTGACACGTGTCCTAACACATACACTAACTGTAACACTTTTCTGTACCATCACATGTACCCTAAACCTGACATTTCGCTAACCCTAGCCCTAGCCATAAAGATAACCCTAAACCCAACCAGAAACCTTACCCAAACCGTACCCTAGTCCTAACCAGTATACTAATACTAAGCCATGTCCTGACACGTAACCTGACCCTAACACTTTTCCGTACCCTCACCTGTACCCTAAACCTTACCCATTCGCTAACCCTAACACTAGCTCTAGCCCTAGCTCTAAATCTAACCCCAACCCTACACCTTACCCTAACCCGAACCCTAATCCCAACCCATACACTAACATTAACCCATGCCCTAACACGTACCCTGACCCTAACACTTTTCCGTATCCTCTCCTGTACCCTAAATCTTACCGTTCGCTAACCCTAACCCTAGCCCTAAACATAACTCTCACACCAACCTCACAGCATACCCTAACCGGTACACTAAACTTAACCCGTACAAAAAAACTAACCCATGCCCTCACATGTTCTTTGACAGTAACACATTTCCGTACGCTCCTGTGTACCGTAAACCTTACCCGTTCGCTAACTCTAACCCTAGACCTAACCCTAAATATAACACCAACCATACCCATTTCCCTAACCTGTACCCTAATCCTAACCCGTACACTAACACTAATCCATGCCCTAACACGTACCCTGACCCTGACACTTTTCCATACCCACTCCTGTACCCTAAATCTTACCATTCGCTAACCCTAACCCTATGTCTAAACCTAACCCTAACCCCAACCCTACACCTAACCCTAACACGTACCCTAATCCGAATCCGTACACTAACACTAACCTGTGCCCTACCATGAACCCTGACCCTAACTCGTTTCCATAAGCTCACCTGTACCCTAAATGTTACCTATTTGCTAACCCTAACCCCAACCCTACACCTAAACATAACCCCAACCCTACACCTTTCCCTAACCCATACCCTAATCCTAACCCTTACACTAACACTAACCCGTGCCCTAATACGTACCCTGACCCTAACACTTTTCCGTATCCTCTCCAGTACCCTAAATCTTACCGTTCGCTAAAACTAGCCCTTTCCCTAAACATAACGCTAACACCAACCTTACACCATACCCTAACCCATACACTAATCTTACCCCGTACACCAAAATTAAGCAATGCCCTCTCCTGTACTTTGACACTAACACGTTTCCGTACACTCCTGTGTACCGTAAACCTTACCTGTTCGCTAACACTAACCCTAGGTCTAAGCCTAACACTATCCACAACCCTACACAAAATCCTAACTTGTACCCTAATCCTAATCCGTACAATAACACTAACGTGTGCCCTAACACCAAGCCTGACCCTAACTCGTTTCCATATGCTTACCTGTACCCTGAATATTACCTATTCGCTAACCCTAACCCTAATCCTAAACCTAACCCTAACCCCAATCCTACACCTTACCCTAATCCGTACTGTAATCCTAACCCGTACCCTAATACTAATCCGTGCCCTGACACATACATGGACCATAACACTTTTCTGTAACCTCACCTGTACCCTAAACCTTACATTTCGCCAACACTAACCCTAGCCCTAAAGCTAAATCTAACTCCAACCCTACACCTTACCCTAACACGTACACTAATCTTAACCCGTACACTAACACTGACCCATTGCCGCAAATGTATTTTGACCCTAAAACATTTCCGTACCCTCCCCTGTAACCTAAACCTTACCCGGTCGCTAACCCTAACCCTAGCTCTAAATCTAACCCTAACGCCAACCCTACATCTTACCCTAACCCATACCCTAATCCTAAACTGTACACTAACAGTAACCAGTGACCTGAAAAGTACCCTGACCGTAACACTTTTCCATACCCTCACCTGCACGCTAAACCTAATCATTAGGTAACCCTAACTGTAGACTTAAACCTAACCCTAACACCAACCCTACACCCTATTCTAACCCTTACCCTATATTTAACCCCTACACTAACACTAACCCATGCCCTCACACGTACTTTGACACTAAAATGTCTCCATACACTCACATGTACCATAAGCTTTAACCATTCACTAAACCTATCCCTAACCCTAACGCCAACCCTAACCATTACCCTAACCCATACCCTAATCCTAACCATACATTAACACTAACACGTTTCCTAACACATAACCTGACCCAAACACTTTTCCGTACACTCAACTGTACCCTAAAACTTACCCGTTCACTAACCCTAAGCCTAGCCCTAAACCTAACACTAACCCCAACACCACACCTTACCCTAAACTGTACGCTAATCCTGACACGTACACTAACACTAAGAGGTGTCCTAACACATACCCTGACTCTAAATGTTTTCCGTACCCTCACCTGTACCCTAAACCTTACTGCTTCACTAACCGTAAACCTAGCCCTAAACATAACGCTAACACCAACCCTACACCATACCCTAACCCGTACACTAATCTTGACCCGTACACCAAAATTATGGAATGCCATCACCTCTACTTTGACAATAACACGTTTCTCTACACTCATGTACCATAAAAGTTACCTCTTCGCTAACTCTAACCCTAGCCCTAAACTTAACCCTAACGCCAACCCTACACATTACCCTAACCCGTACCCTAATCCTAACCCATACACTAACACTACACGTGCCCTAACAGGTACCCTGACCGTAACCGTTTTCCGTACACTCACCTGTACCCTAAACTATACCGTTTGCTATCCTTAACCTTAGACCTAAACGTAAACCTAACCCCATCCCTAAACCTTACCCTAACTCGTACCCAAATCTAACCAGTACACTAACACTAATCCGTGCCTTAACACTTACCCTGACACTAACACTTTTCCATACCCACACCTGAAGCCTAAACCTTACCATTCACTAACCCTAACCCTAGGTCTAAACCTAACCCTAAACCCAACCCCAACCCTACACCTAACCCTAACATGTGCCCTAATCCTAATCCTTAAACTAACACTAACCTGTGCCCTAACATGAACGCTGACACTAACACGTTTCCATACGTTCACCTGTACTCTAATGTTACCTATTCGCTAACCCTAAAACTAGCCCTAAACCTAAACCTAACCCCAACCCTACAACTTACCCTAACCCATACCCTAATCATAACCCATACACTAACACTAACTCATGCCCTAACACCTACCCTAAACCTACACCTACACCTACCCCTAACACTAACGCTAACACTAACCCTAATCTTTACCATTTGTTAACCATAACCCTAGCCCCAAACCTAAACCTAACTACAACCCTACTACTTACACTAACACGTACACTAATCTTAACATGTACACTAATAGTAACTCAATACCACACACGTACTTTGACAATAAGACATTTCCGTATGCTCAGATGTAACCTAAACCTTACCCGTTCAAGAAACTTAACCCTACCCCTAACACTAACCATAACGCCAACCCTACCAATTACCCTAACCCGTACCCTAATCCTAACCTGTAAACCCACACTAACCCCTGCCCTAACACGTTCCCTGACCCTAACACTTTTCCGTAACCTCACCTGTACCCTACACCTTACCGTTAGCTAACCCTAACCCTAGCCCTAAACCTAGACCAAACCCCAACCGTACACCTTACCCTACCCCGTATGCTAATCCTAAGCCATACACTAACACTGAAATATGTCCTAACACATACACTAACCGTAACACTTTTCTGTACCATCACCTGTACCGTAAAACTAACATTTCGGTAACCCTAACCCTAGCCATAAAGATAACCCTAACCCCAACCCTAAAACTTACCCAAACCATACCCTAATCCTAACCAGTATACTAATACTAAGCCATGTCCTGACATGTACCCTGAGCCTAACACTTTTCCGTACCCTCACCTGTACCCTAAACCTTACCCATTCGCTAACCCTAAACCTAGCTCTAGCCCTAGCACTAAATCTAACCCCAACCCTACCCCTTACCCTAACCTGAAACCTAATCCCAACCCATACACTAACATTAACCCATGCCCTAACACGTACCCTGACCCTAACACTTTTCCGTATCCTCTCCTGTACCCTAAATCTTACCGTTCGCTAACCCTAACTCTAGCCCTAAACATAACTCTCACACCAACCTCACAGCATACCATAACCCGTACACTAAACTTAACCTGTACAAAAAAACTAACCTATGCCCTCACATGTACTTTGACGGTAACACGTTTCTGTATGCTCCCGTGTACCGTAAAACTCACCTGTTTGCTAACTCTAACCCTAGCTCTAACCCTAACCATAACAACAACCGTACACATTTCCCTAACCTGTACCCTAATCCTTATCCGTACACTAACACTAATCCATGCCCTAACACGTACCCTGACCCTAACACTTTTCTATACCCACTCCTGTACCCTAAATCTTACCATTCGCTAACCCTAACCCTATGTCTAAACCTAACCCTAACCCCAACCCTACACCTAACCCTAACACGTACCCTAATCTGAATCCGTACACTAACACTAACCTGTGCCCTAACATGAACCATGACCCTAACTCGTTTCCATAAGCTCACCTGTACCCTAAATGTTACCTATTTGCTAACACTAACCCCAACCCTACACCTAAACATAACCCCAACCCTACACCTTTCCCTAACCCATACCCTAATCCTAACCCGTACAATAACACTAACCCGTGCCCTAACACGTACCCTGACCCTAACACTTTTCCGTATCCTCTCCAGTACCCTAAAACTTACCGTTCGCTAAACCTAGCCCTTTCCCTAAACATAACGCTAACACCAACCTTACACCATACCCTAACCCATACACTAATCTTACCCCGTACACCAAAATTAAGCAATGCCCTCACATGTAGTTGGACACTAACAGGTTTCTGTACCCTCCTGTGTACAATAAACCTTACCTGTTCGCTAACACTAACCCTAGGTCTAAGCCTAACACTCTCCACAACCCTACACAGAATCCTAACCCGTATCCTAATCCTAATCCGTACAATAACACTAACGTGTGCCCTAACACCAAGCCTGACCCTAACTCGTTTCCATATGCTTAACTGTACCCTGATTATTACCTATTCGCTAACCCTAAACCTAACCCTAAACCAAACCCTAACCCCAATCCTACACCTTACCCTAATCCGTACTGTAATCCTAACCCGTACCCTAATACTAATCCATGCCCTGACACATACATGGACCATAACACTTTTCTCTAACCTCACCTGTACCCTAAACCTTACATTTAGCCAACCCTAACGCTAGCCCTAAAGCAAAATCTTACTCCAACCCTACACCTTACCCTAACACGTACACTAATCTTAACCAGTACACTAACACTGACCCATTGCCGCAAATGTATTTTGACCCTAAAACATTTCCGTACCCTCCCCTGTAACCTAAACCTTACCCGGTCGCTAACCATAACCCTAGATCTAAATCTAACCCTAACGCCAACCCTACATCTTACCCTAACCCATACCCTAATCCTAAACCGTACACTAACACTAACCAGTGCCCTGAAACGTACCCTGACCGTAACACTTTTCAATACCCTCACCTGCACGCTAAACCTAATCATTAGGTAACCCTAACTGTAGACTTAAACCTAACCCTAACAGCAACCCTACACCTTATTCTAACCGGTACCCTATATTTAACCCCTACACTAACACTAACCCATGCCCTCACACGTACTTTGACACTAAAACGTCTCCATACACTCACATGTACCATAAGCCTTAACCGTTCACTAAACCTATCCCTAAGCCTAACGCCAACCCTAACCATTACCCTAACCCATACCCTACTCCGAACCATACATTAACACTAAAACGTTTCCTAACACATAACCTGACCCAAACACTTTTCCGTACACTCAACTGTACCCTAAAACTTACCCGTTCACTAACCCTAAGCCTAGCCCAAAAGCTAACCCTAACCCCAACCCCACACCTTACCCTAAACTGTAAACTAATCCTAACACGGACAGTAACACTAACAGGTGTCCTAACACATACCGTGACTCTAAAAGTTTTCCGTACCCTCACCTGTACCCTAAACCTTACTGGTTCACTAACCGTAACCCTAGCCCTAAACATAACGCTAACACCAACCTTACACCATACCTTAACCCGTACACTAAACTTAACCCGTACACCAAAATTATGCAATGCCATCACACGTACTTTGACACTACCACGTTTCCGTACACTCATGTACCATAAAACTTACCTGTTCGCTAACTCTAACCCTAGCCCTAAACTTAACCCTAACGCCAACCCTACACATTACCCTACCCAGTACCCTAATCCTAACCCATACACTAACTCTACACGTGCCCTAACAGGTACCATGACAGTAACAGTTTTCCGTACACTCACCTGTACCCTAAACCATACCGTTTGCTATCCTTAACCCTAGACCTAAACGTAAACCTAACCCCATCCCTAAACGTTACCCTAACGCGTACCCAATCCTTACCAGTACACTAACACTAATCCGTGACTTAACACTTACCCTGACCCTAACACTTTTCCATACCCACACCTGAACCCTAAACCTTACCATTCACTAACCCTAACCATAGGTTTATACCTAACCCTAAAGCCAACCCCAACCCTACACCTAACCCTAAAATGTAACCTAATCCTAATCGTTAAACTAAAACTAACCTGTGCCCTAACACGATCCCTGACCCTAACTCATTTCCATACACTCCCCTGTACTCTAATGTTACCTATTCGCTAACCCTAACACTAGCCCTAAACCTAAACCTAACCCCAACCGTACACCTTACCCTAACCCATACCCTAATCATAACCCATACATTAACACTAACTCGTGCCCTAACACCTACCCTAACCCTACCCCTAACACTAACCCTAACACTAACCCTAACACTAACTCTAAACTTTACCATTTGTTAACCATAACCCAAGCCCCAAACCTAAACCTAACTACAACCCTACTCCTTACCCTAACACGTACAGTAGTCTTAACACGTACACTAACACTAACTCAATACCGCACACATACTTTGACAATAAGACATTTCCGTATGCTCAGCTGTAACCTAAACCTTACCCGTTCACTAAACTTAACCCTACCCCTAACACTAATCATAACGCCAACCCTACCAATTACCCTAACCCGTACCCTAATCCTAACCTGTAAACCCACACTAACCCCTGCCCTAACACGTACCCTGACCCTAACACTTTTCCGTATCCTCAGCTGTACCCTACACCTTATCATTCGCTAACACTAACCCTAGCCCTAAACCTAGACCAAACCCCAACACTACACCTTACCCTAACCTGTATGCTAATCCTAAGCCATACACTAACACTGACACGTGTCCTAACACGTACACTAACCGTAACACATTTCTGTACCATCACATGTACCCTAAACCTGACATTTCGCTAACCCTAGCCCTAGCCGTAAAGCTAACCCTAAACCCAACCAGAAACCTTACCCAAACCGTACCCTAGTCCTAACCAGTATACTAATACTAAGCCATGTCCTGACACGTAACCTGACCCTAACACTTTTCCGTACCCTCACCTGTACCCTAAACCTTACCCATTCGCTAACCCTAACAATAGCTCTAGCCCTAGCTCTAAATCTAACCCCAACCCTACACCTTACCCTAACCCGAACCCTAATCCCAACCCATACACTAACATTAACCCATGCCCTAACACGTACCCTGACCCTAACAATTTTCCGTATCCTCTCCTGTACCCTAAATCTTACCGTTCGCTAACCCTAACCCTAGCCCTAAACATAACTCTCACACCAACCTCACAGCATACCCTAACCGGTACACTAAACTTAACCCGTACAAAAAAACTAACCCATGCCCTCACATGTTCTTTGACAGTAACACATTTCCGTACGCTCCTGTGTACCGTAAACCTTACCCGTTCGCTAACTCTAACCCTAGACCTAACCCTAAATATAACACCAACCCTACACATTTCACTAACCTGTACCCTAATCCTTACCCGTACACTAACACTAATCCATGCCCTAACACGTACCCTGACCCTAACACTTTTCCATACCCACTCCTGTACCCTAAATCTTACCATTCGCTAACCCTAACCCTATGTCTAAACCTAACCCTAACCACAACCCTACACCTAACCCTAACACGTACCCTAATCCGAATCCGTACACTAACACTAACCTGTGCCCTACCATGAACCCTGACCCTAACTCGTTTCCATAAGCTCACCTGTACCCTAAATGTTACCTATTTGCTAACCCTAACCCCAACCCTACACCTAAACATAACCCCAACCCTACACCTTTCCCTAACCCATACCCTAATCCTAACCCTTACACTAACACTAACCCGTGCCCTAATACGTACCCTGACCCTAACACTTTTCCGTATCCTCTCCAGTACCCTAAATCTTACCGTTCGCTAAAACTAGCCCTTTCCCTAAACATAACGCTAACACCAACCTTACACCATACCCTAACCCATACACTAATCTTACCCCGTACACCAAAATTAAGCAATGCCCTCTCCTGTACTTTGACACTAACACGTTTCCGTACACTCCTGTGTACCGTAAACCTTACCTGTTCGCTAACACTAACCCTAGGTCTAAGCCTAACACTATCCACAACGCTACACAAAATCCTAACTTGTACCCTAATTCTAATCCGTACAATAACACTAACGTGTGCCCTAACACCAAGCCTGACCCTAACTCGTTTCCATATGCTTACCTGTACACTGAATATTACCTATTCGCTAACCCTAACCCTAATCCTAAACCTAACCCTAACCCCAATCCTACACCTTACCCTAATCCGTACTGTAATCCTAACCCGTACCCTAATACTAATCCGTGCCCTGACACATACATGGACCATAACACTTTTCTGTAACCTCACCTGTACCCTAAACCTTACATTTCGCCAACACTAACCCTAGCCCTAAAGCTAAATCTAACTCCAACCCTACACCTTACCCTAACACGTACACTAATCTTAACCCGTACACTAACACTGACCCATTGCCGCAAATGTATTTTGACCCTAAAACATTTCCGTACCCTCCCCTGTAACCTAAACCTTACCCGGTCGCTAACCCTAACCCTAGCTCTAAATCTAACCCTAACGCCAACCCTACATCTTACCCTAACCCATACCCTAATCCTAAACTGTACACTAACAGTAACCAGTGACCTGAAAAGTACCCTGACCGTAACACTTTTCCATACCCTCACCTGCACGCTAAACCTAATCATTAGGTAACCCTAACTGTAGACTTAAACCTAACCCTAACACCAACCCTACACCCTATTCTAACCCTTACCCTATATTTAACCCCTACACTAACACTAACCCATGCCCTCTCACGTACTTTGACACTAAAATGTCTCCATACACTCACATGTACCATAAGCTTTAACCTTTCACTAAACCTATCCCTAACCCTAACGCCAACCCTAACCATTACCCTAACCCATACCCTAATCCTAACCATACATTAACACTAACACGTTTCCTAACACATAACCTGACCCAAACACTTTTCCGTACACTCAACTGTACCCTAAAACTTACCCGTTCACTAACCCTAAGCCTAGCCCTAAACCTAACACTAACCCCAACACCACACCTTACCCTAAACTGTACGCTAATCCTGACACATACACTAACACTAAGAGGTGTCCTAACACATACCCTGACTCTAAATGTTTTCCGTACCCTCACCTGTACCCTAAACCTTACTGCTTCACTAACCGTAAACCTAGCCCTAAACATAACGCTAACACCAACCCTACACCATACCCTAACCCGTACACTAATCTTGACCCGTACACCAAAATTATGGAATGCCATCACCTGTACTTTGACAATAACACGTTTCTGTACACTCATGTATCATAAAAGTTACCTCTTCGCTAACTCTAACCCTAGCCCTAAACTTAACCCTAACGCCAACCCTACACATTACCCTAACCCGTACCCTAATCCTAACCCATACACTAACACTACACGTGCCCTAACAGGTACGCTGACCGTAACCGTTTTCCGTACACTCACCTGTACCCTAAACTATACCGTTTGCTATCCTTAACCTTAGACCTAAACGTAAACCTAACCCCATCCCTAAACCTTACCCTAACTCGTACCCAAATCTAACCAGTACACTAACACTAATCCGTGCCTTAACACTTACCCTGACACTAACACTTTTCCATACCCACACCTGAAGCCTAAACCTTACCATTCACTAACCCTAACCCTAGGTCTAAACCTAACCCTAAACCCAACCCCAACCCTACACCTAACCCTAACATGTGCCCTAATCCTAATCCTTAAACTAACACTAACCTGTGCCCTAACACGAACCCTGACACTAACACGTTTCCATACGTTCACCTGTACTCTAATGTTACCTATTCGCTAACCCTAAAACTAGCCCTAAACCTAAACCTAACCCCAACCCTACACCTTACCCTAACCCATACCCTAATCATAACCCATACACTAACACTAACTCGTGCCCTAACACCTACCCTAAACCTACACCTACACCTACCCCTAACACTAACGCTAACACTAACCCTAAACTTTACCATTTGTTAACCATAACCCTAGCCCCAAACCTAAACCTAACTACAACCCTACTCCTTACCCTAACACGTACACTAATCTTAACACGTACACTAACACTAACTCAATACCACACACGTACTTTGACAATAAGACATTTCCGTATGCTCAGCTGTAACCTAAACCTTACCCGTTCACTAAACTTAACCCTATCCCTAACACTAACCATAACGCCAACCCTACCAATTACCCTAACCCGTACCCTAATCCTAACCTGTAAACCCACACTAACCCCTGCCCTAACACGTTCCCTGACCCTAACACTTTTCCGTAACCTCACCTGTACCCTACACCTTACCGTTAGCAAACCCTAACCCTAGCCTTAAAACCTAGACCAAACCCCAACCGTACACCTTACCCTAACCCGTATGCTAATCCTAAGCCATACACTAACACTGAAATATGTCCTAACACATACACTAACCGTAACACTTTTCTGTACCATCACCTGTACCGTAAAACTAACATTTCGGTAACCCTAACCCTAGCCATAAAGCTAACCCTAACCCCAACCCTAAAACTTACCCAAACCGTACCCTAATCCTAACCAGTATACTAATACTAAGCCATGTCCTGACACGTACCCTGAGCCTAACACATTTCCGTACCCTCACCTGTCCCCTAAACCTTACCCATTCGCTAACCCTAACCCTAGCTCTAGCCCTAGCCCTAAATCTAACCCCAACCCTACACCTTACCCTAACCCGAACCCTAATCCCAACCCATACACTAACATTAACCCATGCCCTAACACGTACCCTGACCCTTACACTTATCCGTATCCTCTCCTGTACCCTAAATCTTACCGTTCGCTAACCCTAACCCTAGCCCTAAACATAACTCTCACACCAACCTCAAAGCATACCATAACCCGTACACTAAACTTAACCCGTACAAAAAAACTAACCCATGCCCTCAGATATATTTTGACGGTAACACGTTTCCGTATGCTCCCGTGTACCGTAAAACTCACCCGTTTGCTAACTCTAACCCTAGCCCTAACCCTAACCATAACAACAACCCTACCCATTTCCCTAACCTGTACCCTAATCCTTACCCGTACACTAACACTAATGCATGCCCTAATACGTGCCCTGACCCTAACACTTTTCTATACCCACTCCTGTACCCTAAATCTTACCATTCGCTAACCCTAACCCTATGTCTAAACCTAACCCTAACCCCAACCCTACACCTAACCCTAACACGTACCCTAATCCGAATCCGTACACTAAGAGTAACCTGTGCCCTAACATGAACCCTGACCCTAACTCGTTTCCATAAGCTCACCTGTACCCTAAATGTTACCTATTTGCTAACCCTAACCCCAACCCTACACCTAAACATAACCCCAACCCTACACCTTTCCCTAACCCATACCCTAATCCGAACCCGTACACTAACACTAACCCGTGCCCTAACACGTACCCTGACCCTAACACTTTTCCGTATCCTCTCCAGTACCCTAAATCTTACCGTTCGCTAAAACTAGCCCTTTCCCTAAACATAACGCTAACACCAACCTTACACCATACCCTAACCCATACACTAATCTTACCCCGTACACCAAAATTAAGCAATGCCCTCTCCTGTACTTTGACACTAACACGTTTCCGTACACTCCTGTGTACCGTAAACCTTACCTGTTCGCTAACACTAACCCTAGGTCTAAGCCTAACACTATCCACAACCCTACACAAAATCCTAACTTGTACCCTAATCCTAATCCGTACAATAACACTAACGTGTGCCCTAACACCAAGCCTGACCCTAACTCGTTTCCATATGCTTACCTGTACCCTGAATATTACCTATTCGCTAACCCTAACCCTAATCATAAACCTAACCCTAACCCCAATCCTACACCTTACCCTAATCCGTACTGTAATCCTAACCCGTACCCTAATACTAATCCGTGCCCTGACACATACATGGACCATAACACTTTTCTGTAACCTCACCTGTACCCTAAACCTTACATTTCGCCAACACTAACCCTAGCCCTAAAGCTAAATCTAACTCCAACCCTACACCTTACCCTAACACGTACACTAATCTTAACCCGTACACTAACACTGACCCATTGCCGCAAATGTATTTTGACCCTAAAACATTTCCGTACCCTCCCCTGTAACCTAAACCTTACCCGGTCGCTAACCCTAACCCTAGCTCTAAATCTAACCCTAACGCCAACCCTACATCTTACCCTAACCCATACCCTAATCCTAAACTGTACACTAACAGTAACCAGTGACCTGAAAAGTACCCTGACCGTAACACTTTTCCATACCCTCACCTGCACGCTAAACCTAATCATTAGGTAACCCTAACTGTAGACTTAAACCTAACCCTAACACCAACCCTACACCCTATTCTAACCCTTACCCTATATTTAACCCCTACACTAACACTAACCCATGCCCTCACACGTACTTTGACACTAAAATGTCTCCATACACTCACATGTACCATAAGCTTTAACCATTCACTAAACCTATCCCTAACCCTAACGCCAACCCTAACAATTACCCTAACCCATACCCTAATCGTAACCATACATTAACACTAACACGTTTCCTAACACATAACCTGACCCAAACACTTTTCCGTACACTCAACTGTACCCTAAAACTTACCCGTTCACTAACCCTAAGCCTAGCCCTAAACCTAACACTAACCCCAACACCACACCTTACCCTAAACTGTACGCTAATCCTGACACGTACACTAACACTAAGAGGTGTCCTAACACATACCCTGACTCTAAATGTTTTCCGTACCCTCACCTGTACCCTAAACCTTACTGCTTCACTAACCGTAAACCTAGCCCTAAACATAACGCTAACACCAACCCTACACCATACCCTAACCCGTACACTAATCTTTACCCGTACACCAAAATTATGGAATGTCATCACCTGTACTTTGACAATAACACGTTTCTGTACACTCATGTACCATAAAAGTTACCTCTTCGCTATCTCTAACCCTAGCCCTAAACTTAACCCTAACGCCAACCCTACACATTACCCTAACCCGTACCCTAATCCTAACCCATACACTAACACTACACGTGCCCTAACAGGTACCCTGACCGTAACCGTTTTCCGTACACTCACCTGTACCCTAAACTATACCGTTTGCTATCCTTAACCTTAGACCTAAACGTAAACCTAACCCCATCCCTAAACCTTAACCTAACTCGTACCCAAATCTAACCAGTACACTAACACTAATCCGTGCCTTAACACTTACCCTGACACTAACACTTTTCCATACCCACACCTGAAGCCTAAACCTTACCATTCACTAACCCTAACCCTAGGTCTAATCCTAAGCCATACACTAACACTGAAATATGTCCTAACACATACACTAACCGTAACACTTTTCTGTACCATCACCTGTACCGTAAAACTAACATTTCGGTAACCCTAACCCTAGCCATAAAGCTAACCCTAACCCCAACCCTAAAACTTACCCAAACCGTACCCTAATCCTAACCAGTATACTAATACTAAGCCATGTCCTGACACGTACCCTGAGCCTAACACTTTTCCGTACCCTCACCTGTCCCCTAAACCTTACCCATTCGCTAACCCTAACCCTAGCTCTAGCCCTAGCCCTAAATCTAACCCCAACCCTACACCTTACCCTAACCCGAACCCTAATCCCAACCCATACACTAACATTAACCCATGCCCTAACACGTACCCTGACCCTTACACTTATCCGTATCCTCTCCTGTACCCTAAATCTTACCGTTCGCTAACGCTAACCCTAGCCCTAAACATAACTCTCACACCAACCTCACAGCATACCATAACCCGTACACTAAACTTAACCCGTACAAAAAAACTAACCCATGCCCTCAGATGTATTTTGACGGTAACACGTTTCCGTATGCTCCCGTGTACCGTAAAACTCACCCGTTTGCTAACTCTAACCCTAGCCCTAACCCTAACCATAACAACAACCCTACCCATTTCCCTAACCTGTACCCTAATCCTTACCCGTACACTAACACTAATGCATGCCCTAATACGTGCCCTGACCCTAACACTTTTCTATACCCACTCCTGTACCCTAAATCTTACCATTCGCTAACCCTAACCCTATGTCTAAACCTAACCCTAACCCCAACCCTACACCTAACCCTAACACGTACCCTAATCCGAATCCGTACACTAAGAGTAACCTGTGCCCTAACATGAACCCTGACCCTAACTCGTTTCCATAAGCTCACCTGTACCCTAAATGTTACCTATTTGCTAACCCTAACCCCAACCCTACACCTAAACATAACCCCAACCCTACACCTTTCCCTAACCCATACCCTAATCCGAACCCGTACACTAACACTAACCCGTGCCCTAACACGTACCCTGACCCTAACACTTTTCCGTATCCTCTCCAGTACCCTAAAACTTACCGTTCGCTAAACCTAGCCCTTTCCCTAAACATAATGCTAACACCAACCTTACACCATACCCTAACCCATACACTAATCTTACCCCGTACACCAAAATTAAGCAATGCCCTCACATGTACTTGGACACTAACAGGTTTCCGTACCCTCCTGTGTACCATAAACCTTACCTGTTCGCTAACACTAACCCTAGCACTATCCACAACCCTACACAGAATCCTAACCCGTAACCTAATCCTAATCCATACAATAACACTAACGTGTGCCCTAACACCAAGCCTGACCCTAACTCGTTTCCATATGCTTACCTGTACCCTGAATATTACCTATTCGCTAACCCTAACCCTAACCCTAAACCAAACCCTAACCCCAATCCTACACCTTACCCTAAACCGTACTGTAATCCTAACCCGTACCCTAATACTAATCCGTGCCCTGACACATACATGGACCATAACACTTTTCTGTAACCTCACCTGTACCCTAAACCTTACATTTAGCCAACCCTAACGCTAGCCCTAAAGCAAAATCTTACTCCAACCCTACCCCTTACCCTAACACGTACACTAATCTTAACTCGTACACTAACACTGACCCATTGCCGCAAATGTATTTTGACCCTAAAACATTTCCGTACCCTCCCCTGTAACCTAAACCTTACGGGTCGCTAACCATAACCCTAGATCTAAATCTAACCCTAACGCCATCCCTACATCTTACCCTAACCCATACCCTAATCCTAAACCGTACACTAACACTAACCAGTGCCCTGAAACGTACCCTGACCGTAACACTTTTCAATACCCTCACCTGCACGCTAAACCTAATCATTAGGTAACCCTAACTGTAGACTTAAACCTAACCCTAACAGCAACCCTACACCTTATTCTAACCGGTACCCTATATTTAACCCCTACACTAACACTAACCCATGCCCTCACACGTACTTTGACACTAAAACGTCTCCATACACTCACATGTACCATAAGCCTTAACCGTTCACTAAACCTATCCCTAAGCCTAATGCCAACCCTAACCATTACCCTAACCCATACCCTAATCCGAACCATACATTAACACTAAAACGTTTCCTAACACATAACCTGACCCAAACACTTTTCCGTACACTCAACTGTACCCTAAAACTTACCCGTTCACTAACCCTAAGCCTAGCCCAAAAGCTAACCCTAACCCCAACCCCACACCTTACCCTAAACTGTACACTAATCCTAACATGTACAGTAACTCTAACAGGGGTCCTAACACATACCGTGACTCTAAAAGTTTTCGGTACCCTCACCTGTACCCTAAACCTTACTGGTTCACTAACCGTAACCATGGCCCTAAACATAACGCTAACACCAACCTTACACCATACCTTAACCCGTACACTAAACTTAACCCGTACACCAAAATTATGCAATGCCATCACACGTACTTTGACACTACCACGTTTCCGTACACTCATGTACCATAAAACTTACCTGTTCGCTAACTCTAACCCTAGCCCTAAACTTAACCCTAAAGCCAACCCTACACATTACCCTAACCAGTACCCTAATCCTAACCCATACACTAACTCTACACGTGCCCTAACAGGTACCATGACAGTAACAGTTTTCCGTACACTCACCTGTACCCTAAACCATACCGTTTGCTATCCTTAACCCTAGACCTAAACGTAAACCTAACCCCATCCCTAAACGTTACCCTAACGCGTACCCAATCCTAACCAGTACACTAACACTAATCCATGACTTAACACTTACCCTGACCCTAACACTTTTCCATACCCACACCTGAACCCTAAACCTTACCATTCACTAACCCTAACCATAGGTTTATACCTAACCCTAAAGCCAACCCCAACCCTACACCTAAGCCTAAAATGTAACCTAATCCTAATCCTTAAACTAAAACTAACCTGTGCCCTAACACGATCCCTGACCCTAACTCATTTCCATACACTCCCCTGTACTCTAATGTTACCTATTCGCTAACCCTAACACTAGCCCTAAACCTAAACCTAACCTCAACCGTACACCTTACCCTAACCCATACCCTAATCATAACCCATACATTAACACTAACTCGTGCCCTAACACCTACCCTAACCCTACCCCTAACACTAACCCTAACACTAACCCTAAACTTTACCATTTGTTAACCATAACCCAAGCCCCAAACCTAAACCTAACTACAACCCTACTCCTTACCCTAACACGTACACTAGTCTTAACCCGTACACTAACACTAACTCAATACCGCACACATACTTTGACAATAAGACATTTCCGTATGCTCAGCTGTAACCTAAACCTTACCCGTTCACTAAACTTAACCCTACCCCTAACACTAACCATAACGCCAACCCTACCAATTACCCTAACCCGTACCCTAATCCTAACCTGTAAACCCACACTAACCCCTGCCCTAACACGTACCCTGACCCTAACACTTTTCCGAATCCTCAGCTGTACCCTACACCTTATCATTCGCTAACCCTAACCCTAGCCCTAAACCTAGACCAAACCCCAACAGTACACCTTACCCTAACCTGTATGCTAATCCTAAGCCATACACTAACACTGACACGTGTCCTAACACATACACTAACTGTAACACTTTTCTGTACCATCACATGTACCCTAAACCTGACATTTCGCTAACCCTAGCCCTAGCCATAAAGATAACCCTAAACCCAACCAGAAACCTTACCCAAACCGTACCCTAGTCCTAACCAGTATACTAATACTAAGCCATGTCCTGACACGTAACCTGACCCTAACACTTTTCCGTACCCTCACCTGTACCCTAAACCTTACCCATTCGCTAACCCTAACACTAGCTCTAGCCCTAGCTCTAAATCTAACCCCAACCCTACACCTTACCCTAACCCGAACCCTAATCCCAACCCATACACTAACATTAACCCATGCCCTAACACGTACCCTGACCCTAACACTTTTCCGTATCCTCTCCTGTACCCTAAATCTTACCGTTCGCTAACCCTAACCCTAGCCCTAAACATAACTCTCACACCAACCTCACAGCATACCCTAACCGGTACACTAAACTTAACCCGTACAAAAAAACTAACCCATGCCCTCACATGTTCTTTGACAGTAACACATTTCCGTACGCTCCTGTGTACCGTAAACCTTACCCGTTCGCTAACTCTAACCCTAGACCTAACCCTAAATATAACACCAACCATACCCATTTCCCTAACCTGTACCCTAATCCTAACCCGTACACTAACACTAATCCATGCCCTAACACGTACCCTGACCCTGACACTTTTCCATACCCACTCCTGTACCCTAAATCTTACCATTCGCTAACCCTAACCCTATGTCTAAACCTAACCCTAACCCCAACCCTACACCTAACCCTAACACGTACCCTAATCCGAATCCGTACACTAACACTAACCTGTGCCCTACCATGAACCCTGACCCTAACTCGTTTCCATAAGCTCACCTGTACCCTAAATGTTACCTATTTGCTAACCCTAACCCCAACCCTACACCTAAACATAACCCCAACCCTACACCTTTCCCTAACCCATACCCTAATCCTAACCCTTACACTAACACTAACCCGTGCCCTAATACGTACCCTGACCCTAACACTTTTCCGTATCCTCTCCAGTACCCTAAATCTTACCGTTCGCTAAAACTAGCCCTTTCCCTAAACATAACGCTAACACCAACCTTACACCATACCCTAACCCATACACTAATCTTACCCCGTACACCAAAATTAAGCAATGCCCTCTCCTGTACTTTGACACTAACACGTTTCCGTACACTCCTGTGTACCGTAAACCTTACCTGTTCGCTAACACTAACCCTAGGTCTAAGCCTAACACTATCCACAACCCTACACAAAATCCTAACTTGTACCCTAATCCTAATCCGTACAATAACACTAACGTGTGCCCTAACACCAAGCCTGACCCTAACTCGTTTCCATATGCTTACCTGTACCCTGAATATTACCTATTCGCTAACCCTAACCCTAATCCTAAACCTAACCCTAACCCCAATCCTACACCTTACCCTAATCCGTACTGTAATCCTAACCCGTACCCTAATACTAATCCGTGCCCTGACACATACATGGACCATAACACTTTTCTGTAACCTCACCTGTACCCTAAACCTTACATTTCGCCAACACTAACCCTAGCCCTAAAGCTAAATCTAACTCCAACCCTACACCTTACCCTAACACGTACACTAATCTTAACCCGTACACTAACACTGACCCATTGCCGCAAATGTATTTTGACCCTAAAACATTTCCGTACCTTCCCCTGTAACCTAAACCTTACCCGGTCGCTAACCCTAACCCTAGCTCTAAATCTAACCCTAACGCCAACCCTACATCTTACCCTAACCCATACCCTAATCCTAAACTGTACACTAACAGTAACCAGTGACCTGAAAAGTACCCTGACCGTAACACTTTTCCATACCCTCACCTGCACGCTAAACCTAATCATTAGGTAACCCTAACTGTAGACTTAAACCTAACCCTAACACCAACCCTACACCCTATTCTAACCCTTACCCTATATTTAACCCCTACACTAACACTAACCCATGCCCTCACACGTACTTTGACACTAAAATGTCTCCATACACTCACATGTACCATAAGCTTTAACCATTCACTAAACCTATCCCTAACCCTAACGCCAACCCTAACCATTACCCTAACCCATACCCTAATCCTAACCATACATTAACACTAACACGTTTCCTAACACATAACCTGACCCAAACACTTTTCCGTACACTCAACTGTACCCTAAAACTTACCCGTTCACTAACCCTAAGCCTAGCCCTAAACCTAACACTAACCCCAACACCACACCTTACCCTAAACTGTACGCTAATCCTGACACGTACACTAACACTAAGAGGTGTCCTAACACATACCCTGACTCTAAATGTTTTCCGTACCCTCACCTGTACCCTAAACCTTACTGCTTCACTAACCGTAAACCTAGCCCTAAACATAACGCTAACACCAACCCTACACCATACCCTAACCCGTACACTAATCTTGACCCGTACACCAAAATTATGGAATGCCATCACCTCTACTTTGACAATAACACGTTTCTCTACACTCATGTACCATAAAAGTTACCTCTTCGCTAACTCTAACCCTAGCCCTAAACTTAACCCTAACGCCAACCCTACACATTACCCTAACCCGTACCCTAATCCTAACCCATACACTAACACTACACGTGCCCTAACAGGTACCCTGACCGTAACCGTTTTCCGTACACTCACCTGTACCCTAAACTATACCGTTTGCTATCCTTAACCTTAGACCTAAACGTAAACCTAACCCCATCCCTAAACCTTACCCTAACTCGTACCCAAATCTAACCAGTACACTAACACTAATCCGTGCCTTAACACTTACCCTGACACTAACACTTTTCCATACCCACACCTGAAGCCTAAACCTTACCATTCACTAACCCTAACCCTAGGTCTAAACCTAACCCTAAACCCAACCCCAACCCTACACCTAACCCTAACATGTGCCCTAATCCTAATCCTTAAACTAACACTAACCTGTGCCCTAACATGAACGCTGACACTAACACGTTTCCATACGTTCACCTGTACTCTAATGTTACCTATTCGCTAACCCTAAAACTAGCCCTAAACCTAAACCTAACCCCAACCCTACAACTTACCCTAACCCATACCCTAATCATAACCCATACACTAACACTAACTCATGCCCTAACACCTACCCTAAACCTACACCTACACCTACCCCTAACACTAACGCTAACACTAACCCTAATCTTTACCATTTGTTAACCATAACCCTAGCCCCAAACCTAAACCTAACTACAACCCTACTACTTACACTAACACGTACACTAATCTTAACATGTACACTAATAGTAACTCAATACCACACACGTACTTTGACAATAAGACATTTCCGTATGCTCAGATGTAACCTAAACCTTACCCGTTCAAGAAACTTAACCCTACCCCTAACACTAACCATAACGCCAACCCTACCAATTACCCTAACCCGTACCCTAATCCTAACCTGTAAACCCACACTAACCCCTGCCCTAACACGTTCCCTGACCCTAACACTTTTCCGTAACCTCACCTGTACCCTACACCTTACCGTTAGCTAACCCTAACCCTAGCCCTAAACCTAGACCAAACCCCAACCGTACACCTTACCCTACCCCGTATGCTAATCCTAAGCCATACACTAACACTGAAATATGTCCTAACACATACACTAACCGTAACACTTTTCTGTACCATCACCTGTACCGTAAAACTAACATTTCGGTAACCCTAACCCTAGCCATAAAGATAACCCTAACCCCAACCCTAAAACTTACCCAAACCATACCCTAATCCTAACCAGTATACTAATACTAAGCCATGTCCTGACATGTACCCTGAGCCTAACACTTTTCCGTACCCTCACCTGTACCCTAAACCTTACCCATTCGCTAACCCTAAACCTAGCTCTAGCCCTAGCACTAAATCTAACCCCAACCCTACCCCTTACCCTAACCTGAAACCTAATCCCAACCCATACACTAACATTAACCCATGCCCTAACACGTACCCTGACCCTAACACTTTTCCGTATCCTCTCCTGTACCCTAAATCTTACCGTTCGCTAACCCTAACTCTAGCCCTAAACATAACTCTCACACCAACCTCACAGCATACCATAACCCGTACACTAAACTTAACCTGTACAAAAAAACTAACCTATGCCCTCACATGTACTTTGACGGTAACACGTTTCTGTATGCTCCCGTGTACCGTAAAACTCACCTGTTTGCTAACTCTAACCCTAGCTCTAACCCTAACCATAACAACAACCGTACACATTTCCCTAACCTGTACCCTAATCCTTATCCGTACACTAACACTAATCCATGCCCTAACACGTACCCTGACCCTAACACTTTTCTATACCCACTCCTGTACCCTAAATCTTACCATTCGCTAACCCTAACCCTATGTCTAAACCTAACCCTAACCCCAACCCTACACCTAACCCTAACACGTACCCTAATCTGAATCCGTACACTAACACTAACCTGTGCCCTAACATGAACCATGACCCTAACTCGTTTCCATAAGCTCACCTGTACCCTAAATGTTACCTATTTGCTAACACTAACCCCAACCCTACACCTAAACATAACCCCAACCCTACACCTTTCCCTAACCCATACCCTAATCCTAACCCGTACAATAACACTAACCCGTGCCCTAACACGTACCCTGACCCTAACACTTTTCCGTATCCTCTCCAGTACCCTAAAACTTACCGTTCGCTAAACCTAGCCCTTTCCCTAAACATAACGCTAACACCAACCTTACACCATACCCTAACCCATACACTAATCTTACCCCGTACACCAAAATTAAGCAATGCCCTCACATGTAGTTGGACACTAACAGGTTTCTGTACCCTCCTGTGTACAATAAACCTTACCTGTTCGCTAACACTAACCCTAGGTCTAAGCCTAACACTCTCCACAACCCTACACAGAATCCTAACCCGTATCCTAATCCTAATCCGTACAATAACACTAACGTGTGCCCTAACACCAAGCCTGACCCTAACTCGTTTCCATATGCTTAACTGTACCCTGATTATTACCTATTCGCTAACCCTAAACCTAACCCTAAACCAAACCCTAACCCCAATCCTACACCTTACCCTAATCCGTACTGTAATCCTAACCCGTACCCTAATACTAATCCGTGCCCTGACACATACATGGACCATAACACTTTTCTGTAACCTCACCTGTACCCTAAACCTTACATTTAGCCAACCCTAACGCTAGCCCTAAAGCAAAATCTTACTCCAACCCTACACCTTACCCTAACACGTACACTAATCTTAACCAGTACACTAACACTGACCCATTGCCGCAAATGTATTTTGACCCTAAAACATTTCCGTACCCTCCCCTGTAACCTAAACCTTACCCGGTCGCTAACCATAACCCTAGATCTAAATCTAACCCTAACGCCAACCCTACATCTTACCCTAACCCATACCCTAATCCTAAACCGTACACTAACACTAACCAGTGCCCTGAAACGTACCCTGACCGTAACACTTTTCAATACCCTCACCTGCACGCTAAACCTAATCATTAGGTAACCCTAACTGTAGACTTAAACCTAACCCTAACAGCAACCCTACACCTTATTCTAACCGGTACCCTATATTTAACCCCTACACTAACACTAACCCATGCCCTCACACGTACTTTGACACTAAAACGTCTCCATACACTCACATGTACCATAAGCCTTAACCGTTCACTAAACCTATCCCTAAGCCTAACGCCAACCCTAACCATTACCCTAACCCATACCCTACTCCGAACCATACATTAACACTAAAACGTTTCCTAACACATAACCTGACCCAAACACTTTTCCGTACACTCAACTGTACCCTAAAACTTACCCGTTCACTAACCCTAAGCCTAGCCCAAAAGCTAACCCTAACCCCAACCCCACACCTTACCCTAAACTGTAAACTAATCCTAACACGGACAGTAACACTAACAGGTGTCCTAACACATACCGTGACTCTAAAAGTTTTCCGTACCCTCACCTGTACCCTAAACCTTACTGGTTCACTAACCGTAACCCTAGCCCTAAACATAACGCTAACACCAACCTTACACCATACCTTAACCCGTACACTAAACTTAACCCGTACACCAAAATTATGCAATGCCATCACACGTACTTTGACACTACCACGTTTCCGTACACTCATGTACCATAAAACTTACCTGTTCGCTAACTCTAACCCTAGCCCTAAACTTAACCCTAACGCCAACCCTACACATTACCCTACCCAGTACCCTAATCCTAACCCATACACTAACTCTACACGTGCCCTAACAGGTACCATGACAGTAACAGTTTTCCGTACACTCACCTGTACCCTAAACCATACCGTTTGCTATCCTTAACCCTAGACCTAAACGTAAACCTAACCCCATCCCTAAACGTTACCCTAACGCGTACCCAATCCTTACCAGTACACTAACACTAATCCGTGACTTAACACTTACCCTGACCCTAACACTTTTCCATACCCACACCTGAACCCTAAACCTTACCATTCACTAACCCTAACCATAGGTTTATACCTAACCCTAAAGCCAACCCCAACCCTACACCTAACCCTAAAATGTAACCTAATCCTAATCGTTAAACTAAAACTAACCTGTGCCCTAACACGATCCCTGACCCTAACTCATTTCCATACACTCCCCTGTACTCTAATGTTACCTATTCGCTAACCCTAACACTAGCCCTAAACCTAAACCTAACCCCAACCGTACACCTTACCCTAACCCATACCCTAATCATAACCCATACATTAACACTAACTCGTGCCCTAACACCTACCCTAACCCTACCCCTAACACTAACCCTAACACTAACCCTAACACTAACTCTAAACTTTACCATTTGTTAACCATAACCCAAGCCCCAAACCTAAACCTAACTACAACCCTACTCCTTACCCTAACACGTACAGTAGTCTTAACACGTACACTAACACTAACTCAATACCGCACACATACTTTGACAATAAGACATTTCCGTATGCTCAGCTGTAACCTAAACCTTACCCGTTCACTAAACTTAACCCTACCCCTAACACTAATCATAACGCCAACCCTACCAATTACCCTAACCCGTACCCTAATCCTAACCTGTAAACCCACACTAACCCCTGCCCTAACACGTACCCTGACCCTAACACTTTTCCGTATCCTCAGCTGTACCCTACACCTTATCATTCGCTAACACTAACCCTAGCCCTAAACCTAGACCAAACCCCAACACTACACCTTACCCTAACCTGTATGCTAATCCTAAGCCATACACTAACACTGACACGTGTCCTAACACGTACACTAACCGTAACACATTTCTGTACCATCACATGTACCCTAAACCTGACATTTCGCTAACCCTAGCCCTAGCCGTAAAGCTAACCCTAAACCCAACCAGAAACCTTACCCAAACCGTACCCTAGTCCTAACCAGTATACTAATACTAAGCCATGTCCTGACACGTAACCTGACCCTAACACTTTTCCGTACCCTCACCTGTACCCTAAACCTTACCCATTCGCTAACCCTAACAATAGCTCTAGCCCTAGCTCTAAATCTAACCCCAACCCTACACCTTACCCTAACCCGAACCCTAATCCCAACCCATACACTAACATTAACCCATGCCCTAACACGTACCCTGACCCTAACAATTTTCCGTATCCTCTCCTGTACCCTAAATCTTACCGTTCGCTAACCCTAACCCTAGCCCTAAACATAACTCTCACACCAACCTCACAGCATACCCTAACCGGTACACTAAACTTAACCCGTACAAAAAAACTAACCCATGCCCTCACATGTTCTTTGACAGTAACACATTTCCGTACGCTCCTGTGTACCGTAAACCTTACCCGTTCGCTAACTCTAACCCTAGACCTAACCCTAAATATAACACCAACCCTACACATTTCACTAACCTGTACCCTAATCCTTACCCGTACACTAACACTAATCCATGCCCTAACACGTACCCTGACCCTAACACTTTTCCATACCCACTCCTGTACCCTAAATCTTACCATTCGCTAACCCTAACCCTATGTCTAAACCTAACCCTAACCCCAACCCTACACCTAACCCTAACACGTACCCTAATCCGAATCCGTACACTAACACTAACCTGTGCCCTACCATGAACCCTGACCCTAACTCGTTTCCATAAGCTCACCTGTACCCTAAATGTTACCTATTTGCTAACCCTAACCCCAACCCTACACCTAAACATAACCCCAACCCTACACCTTTCCCTAACCCATACCCTAATCCTAACCCTTACACTAACACTAACCCGTGCCCTAATACGTACCCTGACCCTAACACTTTTCCGTATCCTCTCCAGTACCCTAAATCTTACCATTCGCTAAAACTAGCCCTTTCCCCAAAAATAACGCTAACACCAACCTTACACCATACCCAAACCCATACACTAATCTTACCCCGTACACCAAAATTAAGCAATGCCCTCACCTGTACTTTGACACTAACACGTTTCCGTACCCTCCTGTGTACCGTAAACCTTACCTGTTCGCTAACACTAACCCTAGGTCTAAGCCTAACACTATCCACAACCCTACACAAAATCCTAACCTGTACCCTAATCCTAATCCCTACAATAACACTAACGTGTGCCCTAACACCAAGCCTGACCCTAACTCGTTTCCATATGCTTACCTGTACCCTGAATATTACCTATTTGCTACCCCTAACCCTAACCCTAAACCTAACCCTAACCCCAATCCTACACCTTACCCTAATCCGTACTGTAATCCTAACCCGTACCCTAATACTAATCCGTGCCCTGACACATACATGGACCATAACACTTTTCTGTAACCTCACCTGTACCCTAAACCTTACATTTCGCCAACACTAACCCTAGCCCTAAAGCTAAATCTAACTCAAACCCTACACCTTAACCTAACACGTACACTAATCTTAACCCGTACACTAACACTGACCCATTGCCGCAAATGTATTTTGACCCTAAAACATTTCCGTACCCTCCCCTGTAACCTAAACCTTACCCGGTCGCTAACCCTAACCCTAGCTCTAAATCTAACCCTAACGCCAACCCTACATCTTACCCTAACCCATACCCTAATCCTAAACTGTACACTAACAGTAACCAGTGACCTGAAAAGTACCCTGACCGTAACACTTTTCCATACCCTCACCTGCACGCTAAACCTAATCATTAGGTAACCCTAACTGTAGACTTAAACCTAACCCTAACACCAACCCTACACCCTATTCTAACCCTTACCCTATATTTAACCCCTACACTAACACTAACCCATGCCCTCACACGTACTTTGACACTAAAATGTCTCCATACACTCACATGTACCATAAGCTTTAACCGTTCACTAAACCTATCCCTAACCCTAACGCCAACCCTAACCATTACCCTAACCCATACCCTAATCCTAACCATACATTAACACTAACACGTTTCCTAACACATAACCTGACCCAAACACTTTTCCGTACACTCAACTGTACCCTAAAACTTACCTGTTCACTAACCCTAAGCCTAGCCCTAAACCTAACACTAACCCCAACACCACACCTTACCCTAAACTGTATGCTAATCCTGACACGTACACTAACACTAAGAGGTGTCCTAACACATACCCTGACTCTAAATGTTTTCCGTACCCTCACCTGTACCCTAAACCTTACTGCTTCACTAACCGTAAACCTAGCCCTAAACATAACGCTAACACCAACCCTACACCATACCCTAACCCGTACACTAATCTTGACCCGTACACCAAAATTATGGAATGCCATCACCTCTACTTTGACAATAACACGTTTCTCTACACTCATGTACCATAAAAGTTACCTCTTCGCTAACTCTAACCCTAGCCCTAAACTTAACCCTAACGCCAACCCTACACATTACCCTAACCCGTACCCTAATCCTAACCCATACACTAACACTACACGTGCCCTAACAGGTACCCTGACCGTAACCGTTTTCCGTACACTCACCTGTACCCTAAACTATACCGTTTGCTATCCTTAACCTTAGACCTAAACGTAAACCTAACCCCATCCCTAAACCTTACCCTAACTCGTACCCAAATCTAACCAGTACACTAACACTAATCCGTGCCTTAACACTTACCCTGACACTAACACTTTTCCATACCCACACCTGAAGCCTAAACCTTACCATTCACTAACCCTAACCCTAGGTCTAAACCTAACCCTAAACCCAACCGCAACCCTACACCTAACCCTAACATGTGCCCTAATCCTAATCCTTAAACTAACACTAACCTATGCCCTAACATGAACGCTGACACTAACACGTTTCCATACGTTCACCTGTACTCTAATGTTACCTATTCGCTAACCCTAAAACTAGCCCTAAACCTAAACCTAACCCCAACCCTACAACTTACCCTAACCCATACCCTAATCATAACCCATACACTAACACTAACTCATGCCCTAACACCTACCCTAAACCTACACCTACACCTACCCCTAACACTAACGCTAACACTAACCCTAAACTTTACCATTTGTTAACCATAACCCTAGCCCCAAACCTAAACCTAACTACAACCCTACTCCTTACCCTAACACATACACTAATCTTAACATGTACACTAATAGTAACTCAATACCACACACGTACTTTGACAATAAGACATTTCCGTATGCTCAGATGTAACCTAAACCTTACCCGTTCAAGAAACTTAACCCTACCCCTAACACTAACCATAACGCCAACCCTACCAATTACCCTAACCCGTACCCTAATCCTAACCTGTAAACCCACACTAACCCCTGCCCTAACACGTTCCCTGACCCTAACACTTTTCCGTAACCTCACCTGTACCCTACACCTTACCGTTAGCTAACCCTAACCCTAGCCCTAAACCTAGACCAAAACCCAACCGTACACCTTACCCTACCCCGTATGCTAATCCTAAGCCATACACTAACACTGAAATATGTCCTAACACATACACTAACCGTAACACTTTTCCCTACCATCACCTGTACCGTAAAACTAACATTTCGGTAACCCTAACCCTAGCCATAAAGATAACCCTAACCCCAACCCTAAAACTTACCCAAACCATACCCTAATCCTAACCAGTATACTAATACTAAGCCATGTCCTGACATGTACCCTGAGCCTAACACTTTTCCGTACCCTCACCTGTACCCTAAACCTTACCCATTCGCTAACCCTAAACCTAGCTCTAGCCCTAGCACTAAATCTAACCCCAACCCTACCCCTTACCCTAACCTGAAACCTAATCCCAACCCACACACTAACATTAACCCATGCCCTAACACGTACCCTGACCCTAACACTTTTCCGTATCCTCTCCTGTACCCTAAATCTTACCGTTCGCTAACCCTAACCCTAGCCCTAAACATAACTCTCACACCAACCTCACAGCATACCATAACCCGTACACTAAACTTAACCTTTACAAAAAAACTAACCCATGCCCTCACATGTACTTTGACGGTAACACGTTTCTGTATGTTCCCGTGTACCGTAAAACTCACCCGTTTGCTAACTCTAACCCTAGCTCTAACCCTAACCATAACAACAACCGTACACATTTCCCTAACCTGTACCCTAATCCTTATCCGTACACTAACACTAATCCATTTCCTAACACGTACCCTGACCCTAACACTTTTCTATACCCACTCCTGTACCCTAAATCTTACCATTCGCTAACCCTAACCCTATGTCTAAACCTAACCCTAACCCCAACCCTACACCTAACCCTAACACGTACCCTAATCTGAATCCGTACACTAACACTAACCTGTGCCCTAACATGAACCCTGACCCTAACTCGTTTCCATAAGCTCACCTGTACCCTAAATGTTACCTATTTGCTAACACTAACCCCAACCCTACACCTAAACATAACCCCAACCCTACACCTTTCCCTAACCCATACCCTAATCCTAACCCGTACAATAACACTAACCCGTGCCCTAACACGTACCCTGACCCTAACACTTTTCCGTATCCTCTCCAGTACCCTAAAACTTACCGTTCGCTAAACCTAGCCCTTTCACTAAACATAACGCTAACACCAACGTTACACCATACCCTAACCCATACACTAATCTTACCCCGTACACCAAAATTAAGCAATGCCCTCACATGTACTTGGACACAAAGAGGTTGCTGTACCCTCCTGTGTACAATAAACCTTACCTGTTCGCTAACACTAACCCTAGGTCTAAGCCTAACACTATCCACAACCCTACACAGAATCCTAACCCGTATCCTAATCCTAATCCGTACAATAACACTAACGTGTGCCCTAACACCAAGCCTGACCCTAACTCGTTTCCATATGCTTAACTGTACCCTGATTATTACCTATTCGCTAACCCTAAACCTAACCCTAAACCAAACCCTAACCCCAATCCTACACCTTACCCTAATCCGTACTGTAATCCTAACCCGTACCCTAATACTAATCCGTGCCCTGACACATACATGGACCATAACACTTTTCTGTAACCTCACCTGTACCCTAAACCTTACATTTAGCCAACCCTAACGCTAGCCCTAAAGCAAAATCTTACTCCAACCCTACCCCTTACCCTAACACGTACACTAATCTTAACCAGTACACTAACACTGACCCATTGCCGCAAATGTATTTTGACCCTAAAACATTTCCGTACCCTCCCCTGTAACCTAAACCTTACCCGGTCGCTAACCATAACCCTAGATCTAAATCTAACCCTAACGCCAACCCTACATCTTACCCTAACCCATACCCTAATCCTAAACCGTACACTAACACTAACCAGTGCCCTGAAACGTACCCTGACCGTAACACTTTTCAATACCCTCACCTGCACGCTAAACTTAATCATTAGGTAACCCTAACTGTAGACTTAAACCTAACCCTAACAGCAACCCTACACCTTATTCTAACCGGTACCCTATATTTAACCCCTACACTAACACTAACCCATGCCCTCACACGTACTTTGACACTAAAACGTCTCCATACACTCATATGTACCATAAGCCTTAACCGTTCACTAAACCTATCCCTAAGCCTAACGCCAACCCTAACCATTACCCTAACCCATACCCTACTCCGAAACATATATTAACACTAAAACGTTTCCTAACACATAACCTGACCCAAACACTTTTCCGTACACTCAACTGTACCCTAAAACTTACCCGTTCACTAACCCTAAGCCTAGCCCAAAAGCTAACCCTAACCCCAACCCCACACCTTACCCTAAACTGTAAACTAATCCTAACACGGACAGTAACACTAACAGGTGTCCTAACACATACCGTGACTCTAAAAGTTTTCCGTACCCTCACCTGTACCCTAAACCTTACTGGTTCACTAACCGTAACCCTAGCCCTAAACATAACGCTAACACCAACCTTACACCATACCTTAACCCGTACACTAAACTTAACCCGTACACCAAAATTATGCAATGCCATCACACGTACTTTGACACTACCACGTTTCCGTACACTCATGTACCATAAAACTTACCTGTTCGCTAACTCTAACCCTAGCCCTAAACTTAACCCTAACGCCAACCCTACACATTACCCTAACCAGTACCCTAATCCTAACCCATACACTAACTCTACACGTGCCCTAACAGGTACCATGACAGTAACAGTTTTCCGTACACTCACCTGTACCCTAAACCATACCGTTTGCTATCCTTAACCCTAGACCTAAACGTAAACCTAACCCCATCCCTAAACGTTACCCTAACGCGTACCCAATCCTAACCAGTACACTAACACTAATCCGTGACTTAACACTTACCCTGACCCTAACACTTTTCCATACCCACACCTGAACCCTAAACCTTACCATTCACTAACCCTAACCATAGGTTTATACCTAACCCTAAAGCCAACCCCAACCCTACACCTAACCCTAAAATGTAACCTAATCCTAATCCTTAAACTAAAACTAACCTGTGCCCTAACACGATCCCTGACCCTAACTCATTTCCATACACTCCCCTGTACTCTAATGTTACCTATTCGCTAACCCTAACACTAGCCCTAAACCTAAACCTAACCCCAACCGTACACCTTACCCTAACCCATACCCTAATCATAACCCATACATTAACACTAACTCGTGCCCTAACACCTACCCTAACCCTACCCCTAACACTAACCCTAACACTAACCCTAACACTAACTCTAAACTTTACCATTTGTTAACCATAACCCAAGCCCCAAACCTAAACCTAACTACAACCCTACTCCTTACCCTAACACGTACAGTAGTCTTAACCCGTACACTAACACTAACTCAATACCGCACACATACTTTGACAATAAGACATTTCCGTATGCTCAGCTGTAACCTAAACCTTACCCGTTCACTAAACTTAACCCTACCCCTAACACTAATCATAACGCCAACCCTACCAATTACCCTAACCCGTACCCTAATCCTAACCTGTAAACCCACACTAACCCCTGCCCTAACACGTACCCTGACCCTAACACTTTTCCGTATCCTCAGCTGTACCCTACACCTTATCATTCGCTAACACTAACCCTAGCCCTAAACCTAGACCAAACCCCAACAGTACACCTTACCCTAACCTGTATGCTAATCCTAAGCCATACACTAACACTGACACGTGTCCTAACACGTACACTAACCGTAACACATTTCTGTACCATCACATGTACCCTAAACCTGACATTTCGCTAACCCTAGCCCTAGCCATAAAGCTAACCCTAAACCCAACCAGAAACCTTACCCAAACCGTACCCTAGTCCTAACCAGTATACTAATACTAAGCCATGTCCTGACACGTAACCTGACCCTAACACTTTTCCGTACCCTCACCTGTACCCTAAACCTTACCCATTCGCTATCCCTAACAATAGCTCTAGCCCTAGCTCTAAATCTAACCCCAACCCTACACCTTACCCTAACCCGAACCCTAATCCCAACCCATACACTAACATTAACCCATGCCCTAACACGTACCCTGACCCTAACACTTTTCCGTATCCTCTCCTGTACCCTAAATCTTGCCGTTCGCTAACCCTAACCCTAGCCCTAAACATAACTCTCACACCAACCTCACAGCATACCCTAACCGGTACACTAAACCCGTACAAAAAAACTAACACATGCCCTCACATGTTCTTTGACAGTAACACATTTCCGTACGCTCCTGTGTACCGTAAACCTTACCCGTTCGCTAACTCTAACCCTAGACCTAACCCTAAATATAACACCAACCCTACCCATTTCCCTAACCTGTACCCTAATCCTTACCCGTACACTAACACTAATCCATGCCCTAACACGTACCCTGACCCTAACACTTTTCCATACCCACTGCTGTACCCTAAATCTTACCATTCGCTAACCCTAACCCTATGTCTAAACCTAACCCTAACCCCAACCCTACACCTAACCCTAACACGTACCCTAATCCGAATCCGTACACTAACACTAACCTGTGCCCTACCATGAACCCTGACCCTATCTCGTTTCCATAAGCTCACCTGTACCCTAAATGTTACCTATTTGCTAACCCTAACCCCAACCCTACACCTAAACATAACCCCAACCCTACACCTTTCCCTAACCCATACCCTAATCCTAACCCTTACACAAACACTAACCCGTGCCCTAATACGTACCCTGACCCTAACACTTTTCCGTATCCTCTCCAGTACCCTAAATCTTACCATTCGCTAAAACTAGCCCTTTCCCTAAAAATAACGCTAACACCAACCTTACACCATACCCAAACCCATACACTAATCTTACCCCGTACACCAAAATTAAGCAATGCCCTCACCTGTACTTTGACACTAACACGTTTCCGTACCCTCCTGTGTACCGTAAACCTTACCTGTTCGCTAACACTAACCCTAGGTCTAAGCCTAACACTATCCACAACCCTACACAAAATCCTAACCTGTACCCTAATCCTAATCCCTACAATAACACTAACGTGTGCCCTAACACCAAGCCTGACCCTAACTCGTTTCCATATGCTTACCTGTACCCTGAATATTACCTATTTGCTACCCCTAACCCTAACCCTAAACCTAACCCTAACCCCAATCCTACACCTTACCCTAATCCGTACTGTAATCCTAACCCGTACCCTAATACTAATCCATGCCCTGACAGATACATGGACCATAACACTTTTCTGTAACCTCACCTGTACCCTAAAACTTACCCGTTCACTAACACTAAGACTAGCCCTAAACCTAACACAAACCCCAACCCCACACCTTACCCTAAACTGTACGCTAATCCTGACACGTACACTAACACTAAGAGGTGTCCTAACACATACTCTGACTCTAAATGTTTTCCGTACCCTCACCAGTACCCTAAACCTTACTGCTTCACTAACCGTAAAACTAGCCCTAAACATAACGCTAACACCAACCCTACACCATACCCTAACACGTACAGTAATCTTGACCCGTACACCAAAATTATGGAATGCCATTACATGTACTTTGACAATAAAACGTTTCCATACATTCATGTACCATAAAAGTTACCTCTTCGCTAACTCTAACCCTAGCCCTAAACTTAACCCTAACGCCAACCCTACACATTACCCTAACCCGTACCCTAATCCTAACCCATACACTAACACTACACGTGCCCTAACAGGTACCCTGAACGTAACCGTTTTCCGTACACTCACCTGTACCCTAAACCATACCGTTTGCTATCCTTAACCTTAGACCGAAACGTAAACCTAACCCCATCCCTAAACCTTACCCTAACTCGTACACAAATCTAACCAGTACACTAACACTAATCCGTGCCTTAACACTTACCCTGACACTAACACTTTTCCATACCCACACTTGAAGCCTAAACCTTACCATTCATTAACCCTAACCCTAGGTCTAAACCTAACCCTAAACCCAACCCCAACCCTTCACCTAACCCTAACATGTGCCCTAATCCTAATCCTTAAACTAACACTAACCTGTGCCCTAACACGAACCCTGACACTAACACGTTTCCATACTTTCACCTGTACTCTAATGTTACCTATTCGCTAACCCTAAAACTAGCCCTAAACCTAAACCTAACCCCCACCCTACACCTTACCCTAACCCATACCCTAATCATAACCCATACACTAACACTAACTCGTGCCCTAACACCTACCCTAAACCTACACCTACACCTACCCCTAACACTAACGCTAATACTAACCCTAAACTTTACCATTTCTTAACCATAACCCTAGCCCCAAACCTAAACCTAACTACAACCCTACTCCTTACCCTAACACGTACACTAATCTTAACACGTACACTAACACTAAGTCAATACCACACACGTACTTTGAAAATAAGACATTTCCGTATGCTCAGCTGTAACCTAAACCTTACCCGTTCACTAAACTTAACCCTATCCCTAACACTAACCATAACGCCAACCCTACCAATTACCCTAACCCGTACCCTAATCCTAACCTGTAAACCCACACTAACCCCTGCCCTAACACGTACCCTGACCCTAACACTTTTCCGTAACCTCAAATGTACCCTACACCTTACCATTAGCTAACCCTAACCCTAGCCCTAAACCTAGACCAAACCCCAACCGTACACCTTACCCTACCCCGTATGCTAATCCTAAGCCATACACTAACACTGAAATATGTCCTAACACATACACTAACCGTAACACTTTTCTGTACCATCACCTGTACCGTAAAACTAACATTTCGGTAACCCTAACCCTAGCCATAAAGCTAACCCTAACCCCAACCCTAAAACTTATCCAAACCGTACACTAATCCTAACCAGTATACTAATACTAAGCCATGTCCTGACATGTACCCTGAGCCTAACACTTTTCCGTACCCTCACCTGTACCCTAAACCTTACCCATTCGCTAACCCTAAACCTAGCTCTAGCCCTAGCCCTAAATCTAACCCCAACCCTACCCCTTACCCTAACCCGAAACCTAATCCCAACCCATACACTAACATTAACCCATGCCCTAACACGTACCCTGACCCTAACACTTTTCCGTATCCTCTCCTGTACCCTAAATCTTACCGTTCGCTAACCCTAACCCTACCCCTAAACATAACTCTCACACCAACCTCACAGCATACCATAACCCGTACACTAAACTTAACCTGTACAAAAAAACTAACACATGCCCTCACATGTACTTTGACGGTAACACGTTTCCGTATGCTCCCGTGTACCGTAAAACTCACCAGTTTGCTAACTCTAACCCTAGCCCTAACCCTTACCATAACAACAACCGTACATATTTCCCTAACCTGTACTCTAATCCTTACCCGTACACTAACACTAATCCATGCCCTAACACGTACCCTGACCCTAACACTTTTCTATACCCACTCCTGTACCCTAAATCTTACCATTCGCTAACCCTAACCCTATGTCTAAACCTAACCCTAACCCCAACCCTACACCTAACCCTAACACGTACCCTAATCTGAATCCGTACACTAACACTAACATGTGCCCTAACATGAACCCTGACCCTAACTCGTTTCCATAAGCTCACCTGTACCCTAAATGTTACCTATTTGCTAACCCAACCCCAACCCTACACCTAATCATAACCCCAACCCTACAACTTTCCCTAACCCATACCCTAATCCTAACCCGTACACTAACACTAACCCGTGCCCTAACACGTACCCTGACCCTAACACTTTTCCGTATCCTCTCCAGTACCCTAAAACTTACCGTTCGCTAAACCTAGCCCTTTCCCTAAACATAACGCTAACACCAACCTTACACCATACCCTAACCCATACACTAATCTTACCCCGGACACCAAAATTAAGCAATGACCTCACATGTACTTGGACACTAACAGGTTTCTGTACCCTCCTGTGTACAATAAACCTTACCTGTTCGCTAACACTAACCCTAGGAATAAGCCTAACACTATCCACAACCCTACACAGAATCCTAACCCGTATCCTAATCCTAATCCGTACAATAACACTAACGTGTGCCCTAACACCAAGCCTGACCCTAACTCGTTTCCATATGCTTAACAGTACCCTGATTATTACCTATTCGCTAACCCTAAACCTAACCCTAAACCAAACCCTAACCCCAATCCTACACCTTACCCTAATCCGTACTGTAATCCTAACCCGTACCCTAATACTAATCCGTGCCCTGACACATACATGGACCATAACACTTTTCTGTAACCTCACCTGTACCCTAAATCTTACATTTAGCCAACCCTAACGCTAGCCCTAAAGCAAAATCTTACTCCAACCCTACCCCTTACCCTAACACGTACACTAATCTTAACCGGTACACTAACACTGACCCATTGCCGCAAATGTATTTTGACCCTAAAACATTTCCGTACCCTCCCCTGTAACCTAAACCTTACCCGGTCGCTAACCCTAACCCTAGCTCTAAATCTAACCCTAACGCCAACCCTACATCTTACCCTAACCCATACCCTAATCCTAAACCATACACTAACACTAACCAGTGCCCTGAAACGTACCCTGACCGTAACACTTTTCAATACCCTCACCTTCACGCTAAACCTAATCATTAGATAACCCTAACTGTAGACTTAAACCTAACCCTAACAGCAACCCTACACCTTATTCTAACCGGTACCCTATATTTAACCCCTACACTAACACTAACCCATGCCCTCACACGTACTTTGACACTAAAACGTCTCCATACACTCACATGTACCATAAGCCTTAACCGTTCACTAAACCTAATCCTAAGCCTAACGCCAACCCTAACCATTACCCTAACCCATACCCTAATCCGAACCATACATTAACACTAAAACGTTTCCTAACACATAACCTGACCCAAACACTTTTCCGTACACTCAACTGTACCCTAAAACTTACCCATTTACTAACCCTAAGCCTAGCCCAAAAGCTAACCCTAACCCCAACCCCACACCTTACCCTAAACTGTACACTAATCCTAACACGTACAGTAACACTAACAGGTGTCCTAACACATACCGTGACTGTAAAAGTTTTCCGTACCCTCACCTGTACCCGAAACCTTACTGGTTCACTAACCGTAACCCTAGCCCTAAACATAACGCTAACACCAACCTTACACCATACCTTAACCCGTACACTAAACTTAACCCGTACACCAAAATTATGCAATGCCATCACACGTACTTTGACACTACCACGTTTCCGTACACTCATGTACCATAAAAGTTACCTCTTGGCTAACTCTAACCCTAGCCCTAAACTTAACCCTAACGCCAACCCTACACATTACCCTAACCCGTACCCTTATCCTAACCCATACACTAACACTACACGTGCCCTAACAAGTACCCTGAACGTAACCGTTTTCAGTACACTCACCTGTACCTTAAACCATACCGTTTGCTATCCTTAACCTTAGACCTAAACGTAAACCTAACCCCATCCCTAAACCTTATCCTAACTCGTACCCAAATCTAACCAGTACACTAACACTAATCCGTGCCTTAACACTTACACTGACCCTAAAACTTTTCCATACCCACACCTGAGGCCTAAACCTTACCATTCACTAACCCTAACCCTAGGTCTAAACCTAACCCTAAACCCAACCCCAACCCTTCACCTAACCCTAACATGTGCCCTAATCCTAATCCTTAAACTAACACTAACCTGTGCCCTAACACAAACCCTTACACTAACACGTTTCCATACGTTCACCTGTACTCTAATGTTACCTATTCGCTAACACTAAAACTAGCCCTAAACCTAAACCTAACCCCAACCCTACACCTTACCCTAACCCATACCCTAATCATAACCCATACACTAACACTAACTCGTGCCCTAACACCTACCGTAAACCTACACCTACACCTACCCCTAACACTAACGCTAATACTAACCCTAAACTTTACCATTTCTTAACCATAACCCTAGCCCCAAACCTAAACCTAACTACAACCCTACTCCTTACCCTAACACGTACACTAATCTTAACACGTACACTAACACTAAGTCAATACCACACACGTACTTTGACAATAAGACATTTCCGTATGCTCAGCTGTAACCTAAACCTTACCCGTTCACTAAACTTAACCCTATCCCTAACACTAACCATAACGCCAACCCTACCAATTACCCTAACCCGTACCCTAATCCTAACCTGTAAACCCACACTAACCCCTGCCCTAACACGTACCCTGACCCTAACACTTTTCCGTAACCTCAACTGTACCCTACACCTTACCATTAGCTAACCCTAACCCTAGCCCTAAACCTAGACCAAACCCCAACCGTACACCTTACCCTACCCCGTATGCTAATCCTAAGCCATACACTAACACTGAAATATGTCCTAACACATACACTAACCGTAACACTTTTCTGTACCATCACCTGTACCGTAAAACTAACATTTCGGTAACCCTAACCCTAGCCATAAAGCTAACCCTAACCCCAACCCTAAAACTTATCCAAACCGTACACTAATCCTAACCAGTATACTAATACTAAGCCATGTCCTGACATGTACCCTGAGCCTAACACTTTTCCGTACCCTCACCTGTACCCTAAACCTTACCCATTCGCTAACCCTAAACCTAGCTCTAGCCCTAGCCCTAAATCTAACCCCAACCCTACCCCTTACCCTAACCCGAAACCTAATCCCAACCCATACACTAACATTAACCCATGCCCTAACACGTACCCTGACCCTAACACTTTTCCGTATCCTCTCCTGTACCCTAAATCTTACCGTTCGCTAACCCTAACCCTACCCCTAAACATAACTCTCACACCAACCTCACAGCATACCATAACCCGTACACTAAACTTAACCTGTACAAAAAAACTAACCCATGCCCTCACATGTACTTTGACGGTAACACGTTTCCGTATGCTCCCGTGTACCGTAAAACTCACCAGTTTGCTAACTCTAACCCTAGCCCTAACCCTTACCATAACAACAACCGTACACATTTCCCTAACCTGTACTCTAATCCTTACCCGTACACTAACACTAATCCATGCCCTAACACGTACCCTGACCCTAACACTTTTCTATACCCACTCCTGTACCCTAAATCTTACCATTCGCTAACCCTAACCCTATGTCTAAACCTAACCCTAACCCCAACCCTACACCTAACCCTAACACGTACCCTAATCTGAATCCGTACACTAACACTAACATGTGCCCTAACAAGAACCCTGACCCTAACTCGTTTCCATAAGCTCACCTGTACCCTAAATGTTACCTATTTGCTAACCCTAACCCCAACCCTACACCTAATCATAACCCCAACCCTACAACTTTCCCTAACCCATACCCTAATCCTAACCCGTACACTAACACTAACCCGTGCCCTAACACGTACCCTGACCCTAACACTTTTCCGTATCCTCTCCAGTACCCTAAAACTTACCGTTCGCTAAACCTAGCCCTTTCCCTAAACATAACGCTAACACCAACCTTACACCATACCCTAACCCATACACTAATCTTACCCCGGACACCAAAATTAAGCAATGCCCTCACATGTACTTGGACACTAACAGGTTTCTGTACCCTCCTGTGTACAATAAACCTTACCTGTTCGCTAACACTAACCCTAGGAATAAGCCTAACACTATCCACAACCCTACACAGAATCCTAACCCGTATCCTAATCCTAATCCGTACAATAACACTAACGTGTGCCCTAACACCAAGCCTGACCCTAACTCGTTTCCATATGCTTAACTGTACCCTGATTATTACCTATTCGCTTACCCTAAACCTAACCCTAAACCAAACCCTAACCCCAATCCTACACCTTACCCTAATCCGTACTGTAATCCTAACCCGTACCCTAATACTAATCCGTGCCCTGACACATACATGGACCATAACACTTTTCTGTAACCTCACCTGTACCCTAAATCTTACATTTAGCCAACCCTAACGCTAGCCCTAAAGCAAAATCTTACTCCAACCCTACCCCTTACCCTAACACGTACACTAATCTTAACCGGTACACTAACACTGACCCATTGCCGCAAATGTATTTTGACCCTAAAACATTTCCGTACCCTCCCCTGTAACCTAAACCTTACCCGGTCGCTAACCCTAACCCTACCTCTAAATCTAACCCTAACGCCAACCCTACATCTTACCCTAAACCATACCCTAATCCTAAACCATACACTAACACTAACCAGTGCCCTGAAACGTACCATGACCGTAACACTTTTCAATATCCTCACCTTCACGCTAAACCTAATCATTAGATAACCCTAACTGTAGACTTAAACCTAACCCTAACAGCAACCCTACACCTTATTCTAACCGGTACCCTATATTTAACCCCTACACTAACACTAACGCATGCCCTCACACGTACTTTGACACTAAAACGTCTCCATACACTCACATGTACCATAAGCCTTAACCGTTCACTAAACCTAATCCTAAGCCTAACGCCAACCCTAACCATTACCCTAACCCATACCCTAATCCGAACCATACATTAACACTAAAACGTTTCCTAACACATAACCTGACCCAAACACTTTTCCGTACACTCAACTGTACCCTAAAACTTACCCATTTACTAACCCTAAGCCTAGCCCAAAAGCTAACCCTAACCCCAACCCCACACCTTACCCTAAACTGTACACTAATCCTAACACGTACAGTAACACTAACAGGTGTCCTAACACATACCGTGACTGTAAAAGTTTTCCGTACCCTCACCTGTACCCTAAACCTTACTGGTTCACTAACCGTAACCCTAGCCCTAAACATAACGCTAACACCAACCTTACACCATACCTTAACCTGTACACTAAACTTAACCCGTACACCAAAATTATGCAATGCCATCACACGTACTTTGACACTACCACGTTTCCGTACACTCATGTACCATAAAACTTACCTGTTCGCTAACTCTAACCCTAGCCCTAAACTTAACCCTAACGCCAACCCCACACCTTACCCTAAACTGTACGCTAATCCTGACACGTACACTAACACTAAGAGGTGTCCTAACACATACCCTGACTCTAAATGTTTTCCGTACACTCACCTGTACCCTAAAGCTTACTGCTTCACTAACCGTAAACCTAGCCCTAAACATAACGCTAACACCAACCCTACACCATACCCTAACACGTACACTAATCTTGAACCGTACACCAAAATTATGGAATGCCAACACATGTACTTTGACAATAACACGTTTCCGTACACTCATGTACCATAAAAGTTACCTCTTGGCTAACTCTAACCCTAGCCCTAAACTTAACCCTAACGCCAACCCTACACATTACCCTAACCCGTACCCTTATCCTAACCCATACACTAACACTACACGTGCCCTAACAAGTACCCTGAACGTAACCGTTTTCAGTACACTCACCTGTACCTTAAACCATACCGTTTGCTATCCTTAACCTTAGACCTAAACGTAAACCTAACCCCATCCCTAAACCTTATCCTAACTCGTACCCAAATCTAACCAGTACACTAACACTAATCCGTGCCTTAACACTTACACTGACCCTAAAACTTTTCCATACCCACACCTGAGGCCTAAACCTTACCATTCACTAACCCTAACCCTAGGTCTAAACCTAACCCTAAACCCAACCCCAACCCTTCACCTAACCCTAACATGTGCCCTAATCCTAATCCTTAAACTAACACTAAACTGTGCCCTAACACAAACCCTTACACTAACACGTTTCCATACGTTCACCTGTACTCTAATGTTACCTATTCGCTAACCCTAAAACTAGCCCTAAACCTAAACCTAACCCCAACCCTACACCTTACCCTAACCCATACCCTAATCATAACCCATACACTAACACTAACTCGTGCCCTAACACCTACCGTAAACCTACACCTACACCTACCCCTAACACTAACGCTAACACTAACCCTAAACTTTACCATTTGTTAACCATAACCCTAGCCACAAACCTAAACCTAACTACAACCCTACTCCTTACCCTAACACGTACACTAATCTTAACACGTACACTAACACTAACTCAATACCACACACGTACTTTGACAATAAGACATTTCCGTATGCTCAGCTGTAACGTAAACCTTAACCGTTCACTAAACTTAACCCTATCCCTAACACTAACCATAACGCCAACCCTACCAATTACCCTAACCCGTACCCCAATCCTAACCTGTAAACCCACACTAACCCATGCCCTAACACGTACCCTGACCCTAACACTTTTCCGTAACCTCACCTGTACCCTACACCTTACCGTTAGCTAACCCTAACCCTATCCCTAAACCTAGACCAAACACCAACCGTACACCTTACCCTACGCCGTATGCTAATCCTAAGCCATACACTAACACTGACACGTGTCCTAACACATACACTAACCGTAACACTTTTCTGTACCATCACCTGTACCCTAAACCTGACATTTCGCTAACCCTAACCCTAGCCATAAAGCTAACCCTAACCCCAACCCTAAACCTTACCCAAACTGTACCCTAATCCTAACCAGTATACTAATACTAAGCCATGTCCTGACACGTACCCTGAGCCTAACACTTTTCCGTACCCTCACCTGTACCCTAAACCTTACCCATTCGCTAACCCTAACACTAGCTCTACCCCTAGCTCTAAATCTAACCCCAACCCTACACCTTACCCTAACCCGAACCCTAATCCCAACCCATACACTAACATTAACACATGCCCTAACACGTACCCTGACCCTAACACTTTTCCGTATCCTCTCCGTTACCTTACCGTTCGCTAACCCTAACACTAGCCCTAAACATTACTCTCACAGCAACCTCACAGCATACCCTACCCGGTACACTAAACTTAACCCGTACAAAAAAACTAACCCATGCCCTCACATGTTCTTTGACAGTAACACATTACCGTACGCTCCTGTGTACTGTAAACCTTACCCGTTCGCTAACTCTAACCCTAGACCTAACCCTAAATATAACACCAACCCTACACATTTCCCTAACCTGTACCCTAATCCTTACCCGTACACTAACACTAATCCATGCCCTAACACGTACCCTGACCCTAACACTTTTCCATACCCACTCCTGTACCCTAAATCTTACCATTCGCTAACCCTAACCCTATGTCTAAACCTAACCCTAACCCCAACCCTACACCTAACCCTAACACGTACCCTAATCCGAATCCGTACACTAACACTAACCTGTGCCCTACCATGAACCCTGACCCTAACTCGTTTCCATAAGCTCACCTGTACCCTAAATGTTACCTATTTGCTAACCCTAACCCCAACCCTACACCTAAACATAACCCCAACCCTACACCTTTCCCTAACCCATACCCTAATCCTAACCCTTACACAAACACTAACCCGTGCCCTAATACGTACCCTGACCCTAACACTTTTCCGTATCCTCTCCAGTACCCTAAATCTTACCGTTCGCTAAAACTAGCCCTTTCCCTAAACATAACGCTAACACCAACCTTACACCATACCCTAACCCATACACTAATCTTACCCCGTACACCAAAATTAAGCAATGCCCTCACCTGTACTTTGACACTAACACGTTTCCGTACACTCCTGTGTACCGTAAACCTTACCTGTTCGCTAACACTAACCCTAGGTCTAAGCCTAACACTATCCACAACCCTACACAAAATCCTAACCTGTACCCTAATCCTAATCCGTACAATAACACTAACGTGTGCCCTAACACCAAGCCTGACCCTAACTCGTTTCCATATGCTTACCTGTACCCTGAGTATTACCTATTTGCTACCCCTAACCCTAACCCTAAACCTAACCCTAACCCCAATCCTACACCTTACCCTAATCCGTACTGTAATCCTAACCCGTACCCTAATACTAATCCGTGCCCTGACACATACATGGACCATAACACTTTTCTGTAACCTCACCTGTACCCTAAACCTTACATTTCGCCAACACTAACCGTAGCCCTAAAGCTAAATCTAACTCCAACCCTACACCTTACCCTAACACGTACACTAATCTTAACCCGTACACTAACACTGACCCATTGCCGCAAATGTATTTTGACCCTAAAACATTTCCGTACCCTCCCCTGTAACCTAAACCTTACCCGGTCGCTAACCCTAACCCTAGCTCTAAATCTAACCCTAACGCCAACCCTACATCTTACCCTAACCCATACCCTAATCCTAAACTGTACACTAACAGTAACCAGTGACCTGAAAAGTACCCTGACCGTAACACTTTTCCATACCCTCACCTGCACGCTAAACCTAATCATTAGGTAACCCTAACTGTAGACTTAAACCTAACCCTAACACCAACCCTACACCCTATTCTAACCCTTACCCTATATTTAACCCCTACACTAACACTAACCCATGCCCTCACACGTACTTTGACACTAAAATGTCTCCATACACTCACATGTACCATAAGCTTTAACCGTTCACTAAACCAATCCCTAACCCTAACGCCAAACCTAACCATTACCCTAACCCATACCCTAATCCTAACCATACATTAACACTAACACATTTCCTAACACATAACCTGACCCAAACACTTTTCCGTACACTCAACTGTACCCTAAAACTTACCCGTTCACTAACCCTAAGCCTAGCCCTAAACCTAACACTAACCCCAACCCCACACCTTACCCTAAACTGTACGCTAATCCTGACACGTACACTAACACTAAGAGGTGTCCTAACACATACCCTGACTCTAAATGTTTTCCGTACCCTCACCTGTACCCTAAACCTTACTGCTTCACTAACCGTAAACCTAGCCCTAAACATAACGCTAACACCAACCCTACACCATACCCTAACACGTACACTAATCTTGACCCGTACACCAAAATTATGGAATGCCATCACATGTACTTTGACAATAACACGTTTCCGTACACTCATGTACCATAAAAGTTACCTCTTCGCTAACTCTAACCCTAGCCCTAAACTTAACCCTAACGCCAACCCTACACATTACCCTAACCCGTACCCTAATCCTAACCCATACACTAACACTACACGTGCCCTAACTGGTACCCTGAACGTAACCGTTTTCCGTACACTCCCCTGTACCCTAAACCATACCGTTTGCTATCCTTAACCTTAGACCTAAACGTAAACCTAACCCCATCCCTAAACCTTACCCTAACTCGTACCCAAATCTAACCAGTACACTAACACTAATCCGTGCCTTAACACTTACCCTGACCCTAACACTTTTGCATACCCACACCTGAGGCCTAAACCTTACCATTCACTAACCCTAACCCTAGGTCTAAACCTAACCCTAAACCCAACCCCAACCCTTCACCTAACCCTAACTTGTGCCCTAATCCTAATCCTTAAACTAACACTAACCTGTGCCCTAACACGAACCCTGACACTAACACGTTTCCATACATTCACCTGTACTCTAATGTTACCTATTCGCTAACCCTAACACTAGCCCTAAACCTAAACCTAACCCCACCCCTACACCTTACCCTAACCCATACCCTAATCATAACCCATACACTAACACTAACTCGTGCCCTAACACCTACCCTAATCCTACACCTACACCTACCCCTAACACTAACTCTAACACTAACCCTAAACTTTACCATTTGTTAACCATAACCCTAGCCCCAAACCTAAACCTAACTACAACCCTACTCCTTACCCTAACACGTACACTAATCTTAACACGTACACTAACACTAACTCAATACCACACACGTACTTTGACAATAAGATATTTCCGTATGCTCAGCTGTAACCTAAACCTTACCCGTTCACTAAACTTAACCCTATCCCTAACACTAACCATAACGCCAACCCTACCAATTACCCTAACCCGTACCCTAATCCTAACCTGTAAACCCACACTAACCCCTGCCCTAACACGTACCCTGACCATAACACTTTTCCGTAACCTCACCTGTACCCTACACCTTACCGTTAGCTAACCCTAACCCTAGTCCTAAACCTAGACCAAACCCCAACCGTACACCTTACCCTAACCCGTATGCTAATCCTAAGCCGTACACTAACACTGACACGTGTCCTAACACATACACTAACCGTAACACTTTTCTGTACCATCACCTGTACCCTAAACCTGACATTTCGCTAACCCTAACCCTAGCCAAAAAGCTAACCCTAACCCGAACCCTAAACCTTACCCAAACCGTACCCTAATCCTAACCAGTATACTAATACTAAGCCATGTCCTGACACGTACCCTGAGCCTAACACTTTTCCGTACCCTCACCTGTACCCTAAACCTTACCCATTCGCTAACCCTAACCCTAGCTCTAGCCCTAGCTCTAAATCTAACCCCAACCCTACACCTTACCCTAACCCGAACCCTAATCCCAACCCATACACTAACATTAACCCATGCCCTAACACGTACCCTGACCCTTACACTTATCCGTATCCTCTCCTGTACCCTAAATCTTACCGTTCAATAACCCTAACTCTAGCCCTAAACATAACTCTCACACCAACCTCACAGCATACCATAACCCGTACACTAAACTTAACCCGTACAAAAAAACTAACCCATGCCCTCAGATGTATTTTGACGGTAACACGTTTCCGTATGCTCCCGTGTACCGTAAAACTCACCCGTTTGCTAACTCTAACCCTAGCCCTAACCCTAACCATAACAACAACCCTACCCATTTCCCTAACCTGTACCCTAATCCTTACCCGTACACTAACACTAATCCATGCCCTAACACGTACCCTGACCCTAACACTTTTCTATACCCACTCCTGTACCCTAAATCTTACCATTCGCTAACCCTAACCCTATGTCTAAACCTAACCCTAACCCCAACCCTACACCTAACCCTAACACGTACCCTAATCCGAATCCGTACACTAACAGTAACCTGTGCCCTAACATGAACCCTGACCCTAACTCGTTTCCATAAGCTCACCTGTACCCTAAATGTTACCTATTTGCTAACCCTAACCCCAACCCTACACCTAAACATAACCCCAACCCTACAACTTTCCCTAACACATACCCTAATCCGAACCCGTACACTAACACTAATCCGTGCCCTAACACGTACCCTGACCCTAACACTTTTCCGTATCCTCTCCAGTACCCTAAAACTTACCGTTCGCTAAACCTAGCCCTTTCCCTAAACATAACACTAACACCAACCGTACACCATACCCTAACCCATACACTAATCTTACCCCGTACACCAAAATTAAGCAATGCCCTCACATGTACTTGGACACTAACAGGTTTCCGTACCCTCCTGTGTACCATAAACCTTACCTGTTCGCTAACACTAACCCTAGGTCTAAGCCTAACACTATCCACAACCCTACACAGAATCCTAACCCGTTTCCTAATCCTAATCCGTACAATAACACTAACGTGTGCCCTAACACCAAGCCTGACCCTAACTCGTTTCCTTATGCTTACCTGTACCCTGAATATTACCTATTCGCTAACCCTAACCCTAACCCTAAACCAAACCCTAACCCCAATCCTACACCTTACCCTAATCCGTACTGTAATCCTAACCCGTACCCTAATACTAATCCGTGCCCTGACACATACATGGACCATAACACTTTTCTGTAACCTCACCTGTACCCTAAACCTTACATTTAGCCAACCCTAACGCTAGCCCTAAAGCAAAATCTTACTCCAACCCTACACCTTACCCTAACACGTACACTAATCTTAACCCGTACACTAACACTGAACCATTGCCGCAAATGTATTTTGACCCTAAAACATTTCCGTACCCTCCCCTGTAACCTAAACCTTACCCGGTTGCTAACCCTAACCCTAGCTCTAAATCTAACCCTAACGCCAACCCTACATCTTACCCTAACCCATACCCTAATCCTAAACTGTACACTAACAGTAACAAGTGACCTGAAAAGTACCCTGACCGTAACACTTTTCCATACCCTCACCTGCACGCTAAACCTAATCATTAGGTAACCCTAACTGTAGACTTAAACCTAACCCTAACACCAACCCTACACCCTATTCTAACCCTTACCCTATATTTAACCCCTACACTAACACTAACCCATGCCCTCACACGTACTTTGACACTAAAATGTCTCCATACACTCACATGTACCATAAGCTTTAACCGTTCACTAAACCTATCCCTAACCCTAACGCCAACCCTAACCATTACCCTAACCCATACCCTAATCCTAACCATACATTAACACTAACACATTTCCTAACACATAACCTGACCCAAACACTTTTCCGTACACTCAACTGTACCCTAAAACTTACCCGTTCACTAACCCTAAGCCTAGCCCTAAACCTAACACTAACCCCAACCCCACACCTTACCCTAAACTGTACGCTAATCCTGACTCGTACACTAACACTAAGAGGTGTCCTAACACATACCCTGACTCTAAATGTTTTCCGTACCCTCACCTGTACCCTAAACCTTACTGCTTCACTAACCGTAAACCTAGCCCTAAACATAACGCTAACACCAACCCTACACCATACCCTAACACGTACACTAATCTTGACCTGTACACCAAAATTATGGAATGCCATCACATGTACTTTGACAATAACACGTTTCCGTACACTCATGTACCATAAAAGTTACCTCTTCGCTAACTCTAACCCTAGCCCTAAACTTAACCCGAACGCCAACCCTACACATTACCCTAACCCGTACCCTAATCCTAACCCATACACTAACACTACACGTGCCCTAACAGGTACCCTGAACGTAACCGTTTTCCGTACACTCCCCTGTACCCTAAACCATACCGTTTACTATCCTTAACCTTAGACCTAAACGTAAACCTATCCCCATCCCTAAACCTTACCCTAACTCGTACCCAAATCTAACCAGTACACTAACACTAATCCGTGCCTTAACACTTACCCTGACCCTAACACTTTTCCATACCCACACCTGAGGGCTAAACCTTACCATTCACTAACCCTAACCCTAGGTCTAAACCTAAACCTAAACCCAACCCCAACCCTTCACCTAACCCTAACTTGTGCCCTAATCCTAATCCTTAAACTAACACTAACCTGTGCCCTAACACGAACCCTGACACTAACACGTTTCCATACGTTCACCTGTACTCTAATGTTACCTATTCGCTAACCCTAACACTAGCCCTAAACCTAAACCTAACCCCAACCCTACACCTTACCCTAACCCATACCCTAATCATAACCCATACACTAACACTAACTCGTGCCCTAACACCTACCCTAATCCTACACCTACACCTACCCCTAACACTAACGCTAACATTAACCCTAAACTTTACCATTTGTTAACCATAACCCTAGCCCCAAACCTAAACCTAACTACAACCCTACACCTTACCCTAACACGTACACTAATCTTAACACGTACACTAACACTAACTCAATACCACACACGTACTTTGACAATAACACATTTCCGTATGCTCAGCTGTAACCTAAACCTTACCCGTTCACTAAACTTAACCCTATCCCTAACACTAACCATAACGCCAACCCTACCAATTACCCTAACCCGTACCCTAATCCTAACCTGTAAACCCACACTAACCCCTGCCCTAACACGTACCCTGACCCTAACACTTTTCCGTAACCTCACCTGTACCCTACACCTTACCGTTAGCTAACCCTAACCCTAGCCCTAAACCTAGACCAAACCCCAACCGTACACCTTACCCTAACCCGTATGCTAATCCTAAGCCGTACACTAACACTGACACGTGTCCTAACACATACACTAACCGTAACACTTTTCTGTACCATCACCTGTACCCTAAACCTGACATTTCGCTAACCCTAACCCTAGCCAAAAAGCTAAACCTAACCCGAACCCTAAACCTTACCCAAACCGTACCCTAATCCTAACCAGTATACTAATACTAAGCCATGTCCTGACACGTACCCTGAGCCTAACACTTTTCCGTACCCTCACCTGTACCCTAAACTTTACCCATTCGCTAACCCTAACCCTAGCTCTAGCCCTAGCCCTAAATCTAACCCCAACCCTACACCTTACCCTAACCCGAACCCTAATCCCAACCCATACACTAACATTAACCCATGCCCTAACACGTACCCTGACCCTTACACTTATCCGTATCCTCTCCTGTACCCTAAATCTTACCGTTCGCTAACCCTAACTCTAGCCCTAAACATAACTCTCACACCAACCTCACAGCATACCATAACCCGTACACTAAACTTAACCCGTACAAAAAAACTAACCCATGCCCTCAGATGTATTTTGACGGTAACACGTTTCTGTATGCTCCCGTGTACCGTAAAACTCACCCGTTTGCTAACTCTAACCCTAGCCCTAACCCTAACCATAACAACAACCCTACCCATTTCCCTAACCTGTACCCTAATCCTTACCCGTACACTAACACTAATCCATGCCCTAATACGTACCCTGACCCTAACACTTTTCTATACCCACTCCTGTACCCTAAATCTTACCATTCGCTAACCCTAACCCTATGTCTAAACCTAACCCTAACCCCAACCCTACACCTAACCCTAACACGTACCCTAATCCGAATCCGTACACTAACAGTAACCTGTGCCCTAACATGAACCCTGACCCTAACTCGTTTCCATAAGCTCACCTGTACCCTAAATGTTACCTATTTGCTAACCCTAACCCCAAACCTACACCTAAACATAACCCCAACCCTACAACTTTCCCTAACACATACCCTAATCCGAACTAGTACACTAACACTAACCCGTGCCCTAACACGTACCCTGACCCTAACACTTTTCCGTATCCTCTCCAGTACCCTAAAACTTACCGTTCGCTAAACCTAGCCCTTTCCCTAAACATAACGCTAACACCAACCGTACACCATACCCTAACCCATACACTAATCTTACCCCGTACACCAAAATTAAGCAATGCCCTCACATGTACTTGGACACTAACAGGTTTCTGTACCCTCCTGTGTACCAGAAACCTTACCTGTTCACTAACACTAACCCTAGGTCTAAGCCTAACACTATCCACAACCCTACACAGAATCCTAACCCGTATCCTAATCCTAATCCGTACAATAACACTAACGTGTGCCCTAACACCAAGCCTGACCCCAACTCGTTTCCATATGCTTACCTGTACCCTGAATATTACCTATTCGCTAACCCTAACCCTAACCCTAAACCAAACCCTAACCCCAATCCTACACCTTACCCTAATCCGTACTGTAATCCTAACCCGTACCCTAATAATAATCCGTGCCCTGACACATACATGGACCATAACACTTTTCTGTAACCTCACCTGTACCCTAAACCTTACATTTAGCCAACCCTAACGCTAGCCCTAAAGCAAAATCTTACTCCAACCCTACCCCTTACCCTAACACATACACTAATCTTAACCCGTACACTAACACTGACCCATTGCCGCAAATGTATTTTGACCCTAAAACATTTCCGTACCCTCCCCTGTAACCTAAACCTTACCCGGTCGCTAACCCTAACCCTAGCTCTAAATCTAACCCTAACGCCAACCCTACATCTTACCCTAACCCATACCCTAATCCTAAACTGTACACTAACAGTAACCAGTGACCTGAAAAGTACCCTGACCGTAACACTTTTCCATACCCTCACCTGCACGCTAAACCTAATCATTAGGAAACCCTAACTGTAGACTTAAACCTAACCCTAACACCAACCCTACACCCTATTCTAACCCTTACCCTATATTTAACCCCTACACTAACACTAACCCATGCCCTCACCCGTACTTTGACACTAAAATGTCTCCATACACTCACATGTACCATAAGCTTTAACCGTTCACTAAACCTATCCCTAACCCTAACGCCAACCCTAACCATTACCCTAACCCATACCCTAATCCTAACCATACATTAACACTAACACATTTCCTAACACATAACCTGACCCAAACACTTTTCCGTACACTCAACTGTACCCTAAAACTTACCCGTTCACTAACCCTAAGCCTAGCCCTAAACCTAACACTAACCCCAACCCCACACCTTACCCTAAACTGTACGCTAATCCTGACACGTACACTAACACTAAGAGGTGTCCTAACACATACCCTGACTCTAAATGTTTTCCGTACCCTCACCTGTACCCTAAACCTTACTGCTTCACTAACCGTAAACCTAGCCCTAAACATAACGCTAACACCAACCCTACACCATACCCTAACGCGTACACTAATCTTGACCCGTACACCAAAAGTATGGAATGCCATCACATGTACTTTGACAATAACACTTTTCCGTACACTCATGTACCATAAAAGTTAACTCTTGGCTAACTCTAACCCTAGCCCTAAACTTAACCCTAACGCCAACCCTACAGATTACCCTAACCCGTACCCTAATCCTAACCCATACACTAACACTACACGTGCCCTAACAGGTACCCTGAACGTAACCGTTTTCCGTACACTCCCCTGTACCCTAAACCATACCGTTTGCTATCCTTAACCTTAGACCTAAACGTAAACCTAACCCCATCCCTAAACCTTACCCTAACTCGTACCCAAATCTAACCAGTACACTAACACTAATCCGTGCCTTAACACTTACCCTGACCCTAACACTTTTCCATACCCACACCTGAGGCCTAAACCTTACCATTCACTAACCCTAACCCTAGGTCTAAACCTAACCCTAAACCCAACCCCAACCCTTCACCTAACCCTAACTTGTGCCCTAATCCTAATCCTTAAACTAACACTAACCTGTGCCCTAACACGAACCCTGACACTAACACGTTTCCATACGTTCACCTGTACTCTAATGTTACCTATTCGCTAACCCTAACACTAGCCCTAAACTTAAACCTAACCCCAACCCTACACCTTACCCTAACCCATACCCTAATCATAACCCATACACTAACACTAACTCGTGCCCTAACACCTACCCTAATCCTACACCTACACCTACCCCTAACACTAACGCTAACATTAACCCTAAACTTTACCATTTGTTAACCATAACCCTAGCCCCAAACCTAAACCTAACTACAACCCTACTCCTTACCCTAACACGTACACTAATCTTAACACGTACACTAACACTAACTCAATACCACACACGTACTTTGACAATAAGACATTTCCGTATGCTCAGCTGTAACCTAAACCTTACCCGTTCACTAAACTTAACCCTATCCCTAACACTAACCATAACGCCAACCCTACCAATTACCCTAACCCGTACCCTAATCCTAACCTGTAAACCCACACTAACCCCTTCCCTAACACGTACCCTGACCCTAACACTTTTCCGTAACCTCACCTGTACCCTACACCTTACCGTTAGCTAACCCTAACCCTAGCCCTAAACCTAGACCAAACCCCAACCGTACACCTTACCCTAACCCGTATGCTAATCCTAAGCCGTACACTAACACTGACACGTGTCCTAACACATACACTAACCGTAACACTTTTCTGTACCATCACCTGTACCCTAAACCTGACATTTCGCTAACCCTAACCCTAGCCAAAAAGCTAACCCGAACCCGAACCCTAAACCTTACCCAAACCGTACCCTAATCCTAACCAGTATACTAATACTAAGCCATGTCCTGACACGTACCCTGAGCCTAACACTTTTCCGTACCCTCACCTGTACCCTAAACCTTACCCATTCGTTAACCCTAACCCTAGCTCTAGCCCTAGCCCTAAATCTAACCCCAACCCTACACCTTACCCTAACCCGAACCCTAATCCCAACCCATACACTAACATTAACCCATGCCCTAACACGTACCCTGACCCTTACACTTATCCGTATCCTCTCCTGTACCCTAAATCTTACTGTTCGCTAACCCTAACTCTAGCCCTAAACATAACTCTCACACCAACCTCACAGCATACCATAACCCGTACACTAAACTTAACCCGTACAAAAAAACTAACCCATGCCCTCAGATGTATTTTGACGGTAACACGTTTCTGTATGCTCCCGTGTACCGTAAAACTCACCCGTTTGCTAACTCTAACCCTAGCCCTAACCCTAACCATAACAACAACCCTACCCATTTCCCTAACCTGTACCGTAATCCTTACCCGTACACTAACACTAATCCATGCCCTAATACGTACCCTGACCCTAACACTTTTCTATACCCACTCCTGTACCCTAAATCTTACCATTCGCTAACCCTAACCCTATGTCTAAACCTAACCCTAACCCCAACCCTACACCTAACCCTAACACGTACCCTAATCCGAATCCGTACACTAACAGTAACCTGTGCCCTAACATGAACCCTGACCCTAACTCGTTTCCATAAGCTCACCTGTACCCTAAATGTTACCTATTTGCTAACCCTAACCCCAAACCTACACCTAAACATAACCCCAACCCTACAACTTTCCCTAACACATACCCTAATCCGAACCCGTACACTAACACTAACCCGTGCCCTAACACGTACCCTGACCCTAACACTTTTCCGTATCCTCTCCAGTACCCTAAAACTTACCGTTCGCTAAACCTAGCCCTTTCCCTAAACATAACGCTAACAACAACCGTACACCATACCCTAACCCATACACTAATCTTACCCCGTACACCAAAATTAAGCAATGCCCTCACATGTACTTGGACACTAACAGGTTTCTGTACCCTCCTGTGTACCAGAAACCTTACCTGTTCACTAACACTAACCCTAGGTCTAAGCCTAACCCTATCCACAACCCTACACAGAATCCTAACCCGTATCCTAATCCTAATCCGTACAATAACACTAACGTGTGCCCTAACACCAAGCCTGACCCCAACTCGTTTCCATATGCTTACCTGTACCCTGAATATTACCTATTCGCTAACCCTAACCCTAACCCTAAACCAAACCCTAACCCCAATCCTACACCTTACCCTAATCCGTACTGTAATCCTAACCCGTACCCTAATAATAATCCGTGCCCTGACACATACATGGACCATAACACTTTTCTGTAACCTCACCTGTACCCTAAACCTTACATTTAGCCAACCCTAACGCTAGCCCTAAAGCAAAATCTTACTCCAACCCTACCCCTTACCCTAACACATACACTAATCTTAACCCGTACACTAACACTGACCCATTGCCGCAAATGTATTTTGACCCTAAAACATTTCCGTACCCTCCCCTGTAACCTAAACCTTACCCGGTCGCTAACCCTAACCCTAGCTCTAAATCTAACCCTAACGCCAACCCTACATCTTACCCTAACCCATACCCTAATCCTAAACTGTACACTAACAGTAACCAGTGACCTGAAAAGTACCCTGACCGTAACACTTTTCCATACCCTCACCTGCACGCTAAACCTAATCATTAGGAAACCCTAACTGTAGACTTAAACCTAACCCTAACACCAACCCTACACCCTATTCTAACCCTTACCCTATATTTAACCCCTACACTAACACTAACCCATGCCCTCACACGTACTTTGACACTAAAATGTCTCCATACACTCACATGTACCATAAGCTTTAACCGTTCACTAAACCTATCCCTAACCCTAACGCCAACCCTAACCATTACCCTAACCCATACCCTAATCCTAACCATACATTAACACTAACACATTTCCTAACATATAACCTGACCCAAACACTTTTCCGTACACTCAACTGTAACCTAAAACTTACCCGTTCACTAACCCTAAGCCTAGCCCTAAACCTAACACTAACCCCTACCCCACACCTTACCCTAAACTGTACGCTAATCCTGACACGTACACTAACACTAAGAGGTGTCCTAACACATACCCTGACTCTAAATGTTTTCCGTACCCTCACCTGTACCCTAAACCTTACTGCTTCACTAACCGTAAACCTAGCCCTTAACATAACGCTAACACCAACCCTACACCATACCCTAACACGTACACTAATCTTGACCCGTACACCAAAATTATGGAATGCCATCACATGTACTTTGACAATAACACTTTTCCGTACACTCATGTACCATAAAAGTTACCTCTTGGCTAACTCTAACCCTAGCCCTAAACTTAACCCTAACGCCAACCCTACACATTACCCTAACCCGTACCCTAATCCTAACCCATACACTAACACTACACGTGCCCTAACAGGTACCCTGAACGTAACCGTTTTCCGTACACTCACCTGTACCCTAAACCATACCGTTTGCTATCCTTAACCTTAGACCTAAACGTAAACCTAACCCCATCCCTAAACCTTACCCTAACTCGTACCCAAATCTAACCAGTACACTAACACTAATCCGTGCCTTAACACTTACACTGACCCTAACACTTTTCCATACCCACACCTGAGGCCTAAACCTTACCATTCACTAACCCTAACCCTAGGTCTAAACCTAACCCTAAACCCAACCCCAACCCTTCACCTAACCCTAACATGTGCCCTAATCCTAATCCTTAAACTAACACTAACCTGTGCCCTAACACGAACCCTGACACTAACAAGTTTCCATACGTTCACCTGTACTCTAATGTTACCTATTCGCTAACCCTAACACTAGCCCTAAACCTAAACCTAACCCCAACCCTACACCTTACCCTAACCCATACCCTAATCATAACCCATACACTAACACTAACTCGTGCCCTAACACCTACCCTAAACCTACACCTACACCTACCCCTAACACTAACGCTAACATTAACCCTAAACTTTACCATTTGTTAACCATAACCCTAGCCCCAAACCTAAACCTAACTACAACCCTACTCCTTACCCTAACACGTACACTAATTTTAACCCGTACAGTAACACTGACTCTATACCGCAAATGTACTTTGACAATAAGACATTTCCGTATGCTCAGCTGTAACCTAAACCTTACCCGTTCACTAAACTTAACCCTATCCCTAACAGTAACCATAACGCCAACCCTACCAATTACCCTAACCCGTACCCTAATCCTAACCTGTAAACCCACACTAACCCCTGCCCTAACACGTACCCTGACCGTAACACTTTTCCGTAACCTCACCTGTACCCTACACCTTACCGTTAGCTAACCCTAACCCTAGCCCTAAACCTAGACCAAACCCCAACAGTACACCTTACCCTAACCCGTATGCTAATCCTAAGCCGTACACTAACACTGACACGTGTCCTAACACATACACTAACCGTAACACTTTTCTGTACCATCACCTGTACCCTAAACCTGACATTTCGCTAACCCTAACCCTAGCCAAAAAGCTAACCCTAACCCGAACCCTAAACCTTACCCAAACCGTACCCTAATCCTAACCAGTATACTAATACTAAGCCATGTCCTGACACGTACCCTGAGCCTAACACTTTTCCGTACCCTCACCTGTACCCTAAACCTTACCCATTCGCTAACCCTAACCCTAGCTCTAGCCCTAGCCCTAAATCTAACCACAACCCTACACCTTACCCTAACCCGAACCCTAATCCCAACCCATACACTAACATTAACCCATGCCCTAACACGTACCCTGACCCTTACACTTATCCGTATCCTCTCCTGTACCCTAAATCTTACCGTTCGCTAACCCTAACTCTAGCCCTAAACATAACTCTCACACCAACCTCACAGCATACCATAACCCGTACACTAAACTTAACCCGTACAAAAAAACTAACCCATGCCCTCAGATGTATTTTGACGGTAACACGTTTCCGTATGCTCCCGTGTACCGTAAAACTCACCCGTTTGCTAACTCTAACCCTAGCCCTAACCCTAACCATAACAACAACCCTACCCATTTCCCTAACCTGTACCCTAATCCTTACCCGTACACTAACACTAATCCATGCCCTAACACGTACCCTGACCCTAACACTTTTCTATACCCACTCCTGTACCCTAAATCTTACCATTCGCTAACCCTAACCCTATGTCTAAACCTAAACCTAACCCCAACCCTACACCTAACCCTAACACGTACCCTAATCCGAATCCGTACACTAACAGTAACCTGTGCCCTAACATGAACCCTGACCCTAACTCGTTTCCACAAGCTCACCTGTACCCTAAATGTTACCTATTTGCTAACCCTAACCCCAACCCTACACGTAAACATAACCCCAACCCTACAACTTTCCCTAACACATACCCTAATCCGAACCCGTACACTAACACTAACCCGTGCCCTAACACGTTCCCTGACCCTAACACTTTTCCATATCCTCTCCAGTACCCTAAAACTTACCGTTCGCTAAACCTAGCCCTTTCCCTAAACATAACGCTAACACCAACCGTACACCATACCCTAACCCATACACTAATCTTACCCCGTACACCAAAATTAAGAAATGCCCTCACATGTACTTGGACACTAACAGGTTTCCGTACCGTCCTGTGTACCATAAACCTTACCTGTTCGCTAACACTAACCCTAGGTCTAAGCCTAACACTATCCACAACCCTACACAGAATCCTAACCCGTATCCTAATCCTAATCCGTACAATAACACTAACGTGTGCCCTAACACCAAGCCTGACCCCAACTCGTTTCCATATGCTTACCTGTACCCTGAATATTACCTATTCGCTAACCCTAACCCTAACCCTAAACCAAACCCTAACCCCAATCCTACACCTTACCCTAATCCGTACTGTAATCCTAACCCGTACCCTAATACTAATCCGTGCCCTGACACATACATGGACCATAACACTTTTCTGTAACCTCACCTGTACCCTAAACCTTACATTTAGCCAACACTAACGCTAGCCCTAAAGCAAAATCTTACTCCAACCCTACCCCTTACCCTAACACATACATTAATGTTAACCCGTACACTAACACTGACCCATTGCCGCAAATGTATTTTGACCCTAAAACATTTCCGTACCCTCCCCTGTAACCTAAACCTTACCCGGTCGCTAACCCTAACCCTAGCTCTAAATCTAACCCTAACGCCAACCCTACATCTTACCCTAACCCATACCCTAATCCTAAACTGTACACTAACAGTAACCAGTGACCTGAAAAGTACCCTGACCGTAACACTTTTCCATACCCTCACCTGCACGCTAAACCTAATCATTAGGAAACCCTAACTGTAGACTTAAACCTAACCCTAACACCAACCCTACACCCTATTCTAACCCTTACCCTATATTTAACCCCTACACTAACACTAACCCATGCCCTCACACGTACTTTGACACTAAAATGTCTCCATACACTCACATGTACCATAAGCTTTAACTGTTCACTAAACCTATCCCTAACTCTAACGCCAACCCTAACCATTACCCTAAACCATACCCTAATCCTAACCATACATTAACACTAACACATTTCCTAACACATAACCTGACCCAAACACTTTTCCGTACACTCAACTGTACCCTAAAACTTACCCGTTCACTAACCCTAAGCCTAGCTCTAAACCTAACACTAACCCCAACCCCACACCTTACCCTAAACTGTACGCTAATCCTGACACGTACACTAACACTAAGAGGTGTCCTAACACATACCCTGACTCTAAATGTTTTCCGTACCCTCACCTGTACCCTAAACCTTACTGCTTCACTAACCGTAAACCTAGCCCTAAACATAACGCTAACACCAACCCTACACCATACCCTAACACGTACACTAATCTTGACCTGTACACTAAAATTATGGAATGCCATCACATGTACTTTGACAATAACACGTTTCCGTACACTCATGTACCATAAAAGTTACCTCTTTGCTAACTCTAACCCTAGCCCTAAACTTAACCCTAACGCCAACCCTACACATTACCCTAACCCGTACCCTAATCCTAACCCATACACTAACACTACACGTGCCCTAACAGGTACCCTGAACGTAACCGTTTTCCGTACACTCCCCTGTACCCTAAACCATACCGTTTGCTATCCTTAACCTTAGACCTAAACGTAAACCTAACCCCATCCCTAAACCTTACCCTAACTCGTACCCAAATCTAACCAGTACACTAACACTAATCCGTGCCTTAACACTTACCCTGACCCTAACACTTTTCCATACCCACACCTGAGGCCTAAACCTTACCATTCACTAACCCTAACCCTAGGTCTAAACCTAACCCTAAACCCAACCCCAACCCTTCACCTAACCCTAACTTGTGCCCTAATCCTAATCCTTAAACTAACACTAACCTGTGCCCTAACACGAACCCTGACACTAACACGTTTCCATACGTTCACCTGTACTCTAATGTTACCTATTCGCTAACCCTAAAACTAGCCCTAAACCTAAACCTAACCCCAACCCTACACCTTACCCTAACCCATACCCTAATCATAACCCATACACTAACACTAACTCGTGCCCTAACTCCTACCCTAATCCTACACCTACACCTACCCCTAACACTAACGCTAACATTAACCCTAAACTTTACCATTTGTTAACCATAACCCTAGCCCCAAACCTAAACCTAACTACAACCCTACTCCTTACCCTAACACATACACTAATCTTAACACGTACACTAACACTAACTAAATACCACACACGTACTTTGACAATAAGACATTTCCGTATGCTCAGCTGTAACCTAAACCTTACCCGTTCACTAAACTTAACCCTATCCCTAACACTAACCATAACGCCAACCCTACCAATTACCCTAACCCGTACCCTAATCCTAACCTGTAAACCCACACTAACCCCTGCCCTAACACGTACCCTGACCGTAACACTTTTCCGTAACCTCACCTGTACCCTACACCTTACCGTTAGCTAACCCTAACCCTAGCCCTAAACCTAGACCAAACCCCAACCGTACACCTTACCCTAACCCGTATGCTAATCCTAAGCCGTACACTAACACTGACACGTGACCTAACACATACACTAACCGTAACACTTTTCTGTACCATCACCTGTACCCTAAACCTGACATTTCGCTAACCCTAACCCTAGCCAAAAAGCTAACCCTAACCCGAACCCTAAACCTTACCCAAACTGTACCCTAATCCTAACCAGTATACTAATACTAAGCCATGTCCTGACACGTAACCTGAGCCTAACACTTTTCCGTACCCTCACCTGTACCCTAAACCTTACCCATTCGCTAACCCTAACCCTAGCTCTAGCCCTAGCCCTAAATCTAACCGCAACCCTACACCTTACCCTAACCCGAACCCTAATCCCAACCCATACACTAACATTAACCCATGCCCTAACACGTACCCTGACCCTTACACTTATCCGTGTCCTCTCCTGTACCCTAAATCTTACCGTTCGCTAACCCTAACCCTAGCCCTAAACATAACTCTCACACCAACCTCACAGGATACCATAACCCGTACACTAAACTTAACCCGTACAAAAAAACTAACCCATGCCCTCAGATGTATTTTGACGGTAACACGTTTCTGTATGCTCCCGTGTACCGTAAAACTCACCCGTTTGCTAACTCTAACCCTAGCCCTAACCCTAACCATAACAACAACCCTACCCATTTCCCTAACCTGTACCCTAATCCTTACCCGTACACTAACACTAATCCATGCCCTAATACGTACCCTGACCCTAACACTTTTCTATACCCACTCCTGTACCCTAAATCTTACCATTCGCTAACCCTAACCCTATGTCTAAACCTAACCCTAACCCCAAACCTACACCTAACCCTAACACGTACCCTAATCCGAATCCGTACACTAACAGTAACCTGTGCCCTAACATGAACCCTGACCCTAACTCGTTTCCATAAGCTCACCTGTACCCTAAATGTTACCTATTTGCTAACCCTAACCCCAAACCTACACTTAAACATAACCCCAACCCTACAACTTTCCCTAACACATACCCTAATCCGAACCTGTACACTAACACTAACCCGTGCCCTAACACGTACCCTGACCCTAACACTTTTCCGTATCCTCTCCAGTACCCTAAAACTTACCGTTCGCTAAACCTAGCCCTTTCCCTAAACATAACGCTAACACCAACCGTACACCATACCCTAACCCATACACTAATCTTACCCCGTACACCAAAATTAAGCAATGCCCTCACATGTACTTGGACACTAACAGGTTTCTGTACCCTCCTGTGTACCAGAAACCTTACATGTTCACTAACACTAACCCTAGGTCTAAGCCTAACACTATCCACAACCCTACACAGAATCCTAACCCGTATCCTAATCCTAATCCGTACAATAACACTAACGTGTGCCCTAACACCAAGCCTGACCCCAACTCGTTTCCATATGCTTACCTGTACCCTGAATATTACCTATTCGCTAACCCTAACCCTAACCCTAAACCAAACCCTAACCCCAATCCTACACCTTACCCTAATCCGTACTGTAATCCTAACCCGTACCCTAATAATAATCCGTGCCCTGACACATACATGGACCATAACACTTTTCTGTAACCTCACCTGTACCCTAAACCTTACATTTAGCCAACCCTAACGCTAGCCCTAAAGCAAAATCTTACTCCAACCCTACCCCTTACCCTAACACATACACTAATCTTAACCCGTACACTAACACTGACCCATTGCCGCAAATGTATTTTGACCCTAAAACATTTCCGTACCCTCCCCTGTAACCTAAACCTTACCCGGTCGCTAACCCTAACCCTAGCTCTAAATCTAACCCTAACGCCAACCCTACATCTTACCCTATCCCATACCCTAATCCTAAACTGTACACTAACAGTAACCAGTGACCTGAAAAGTACCCTGACCGTAACACTTTTCCATACCCTCACCTGCACGCTAAACCTAATCATTAGGAAACCCTAACTGTAGACTTAAACCTAACCCTAACACCAACCCTACACCCTATTCTAACCCTTACCCTATATTTAACCCCTACACTAACACTAACCCATGCCCTCACACGTACTTTGACACTAAAATGTCTCCATACACTCACATGTACCATAAGCTTTAACCGTTCACTAAACCTATCCCTAACCCTAACGCCAACCCTAACCATTACCCTAACCCATACCCTAATCCTAACCATACATTAACACTAACACATTTCCTAACATATAACCTGACCCAAACACTTTTCCGTACACTCAACTGTAACCTAAAACTTACCCGTTCACTAACCCTAAGCCTAGCCCTAAACCTAACACTAACCCCTACCCCACACCTTACCCTAAACTGTACGCTAATCCTGACACGTACACTAACACTAAGAGGTGTCCTAACACATACCCTGACTCTAAATGTTTTCCGTACCCTCACCTGTACCCTAAACCTTACTGCTTCACTAACCGTAAACCTAGCCCTTAACATAACGCTAACACCAACCCTACACCATACCCTAACACGTACACTAATCTTGACCCGTACACCAAAATTATGGAATGCCATCACATGTACTTTGACAATAACACTTTTCCGTACACTCATGTACCATAAAAGTTACCTCTTGGCTAACTCTAACCCTAGCCCTAAACTTAACCCTAACGCCAACCCTACACATTACCCTAACCCGTACCCTAATCCTAACCCATACACTAACACTACACGTGCCCTAACAGGTACCCTGAACGTAACCGTTTTCCGTACACTCACCTGTACCCTAAACCATACCGTTTGCTATCCTTAACCTTAGACCTAAACGTAAACCTAACCCCATCCCTAAACCTTACCCTAACTCGTACCCAAATCTAACCAGTACACTAACACTAATCCGTGCCTTAACACTTACACTGACCCTAACACTTTTCCATACCCACACCTGAGGCCTAAACCTTACCATTCACTAACCCTAACCCTAGGTCTAAACCTAACCCTAAACCCAACCCCAACCCTTCACCTAACCCTAACATGTGCCCTAATCCTAATCCTTAAACTAACACTAACCTGTGCCCTAACACGAACCCTGACACTAACAAGTTTCCATACGTTCACCTGTACTCTAATGTTACCTATTCGCTAACCCTAACACTAGCCCTAAACCTAAACCTAACCCCAACCCTACACCTTACCCTAACCCATACCCTAATCATAATCCATACACTAACTCTAACTCGTGCCCTAACACCTACCCTAAACCTACACCTACACCTACCCCTAACACTAACGCTAACATTAACCCTAAACTTTACCATTTGTTAACCATAACCCTAGCCCCAAACCTAAACCTAACTACAACCCTACTCCTTACCCTAACACGTACACTAATTTTAACCCGTACAGTAACACTGACTCTATACCGCAAATGTACTTTGACAATAAGACATTTCCGTATGCTCAGCTGTAACCTAAACCTTACCCGTTCACTAAACTTAACCCTATCCCTAACAGTAACCATAACGCCAACCCTACCAATTACCCTAACCCGTACCCTAATCCTAACCTGTAAACCCACACTAACCCCTGCCCTAACACGTACCCTGACCGTAACACTTTTCCGTAACCTCACCTGTACCCTACACCTTACCGTTAGCTAACCCTAACCCTAGCCCTAAACCTAGACCAAACCCCAACAGTACACCTTACCCTAACCCGTATGCTAATCCTAAGCCGTACACTAACACTGACACGTGTCCTAACACATACACTAACCGTAACACTTTTCTGTACCATCACCTGTACCCTAAACCTGACATTTCGCTAACCCTAACCCTAGCCAAAAAGCTAACCCTAACCCGAACCCTAAACCTTACCCAAACCGTACCCTAATCCTAACCAGTATACTAATACTAAGCCATGTCCTGACACGTACCCTGAGCCTAACACTTTTCCGTACCCTCACCTGTACCCTAAACCTTACCCATTCGCTAACCCTAACCCTAGCTCTAGCCCTAGCCCTAAATCTAACCACAACCCTACACCTTACCCTAACCCGAACCCTAATCCCAACCCATACACTAACATTAACCCATGCCCTAACACGTACCCTGACCCTTACACTTATCCGTATCCTCTCCTGTACCCTAAATCTTACCGTTCGCTAACCCTAACTCTAGCCCTAAACATAACTCTCACACCAACCTCACAGCATACCATAACCCGTACACTAAACTTAACCCGTACAAAAAAACTAACCCATGCCCTCAGATGTATTTTGACGGTAACACGTTTCCGTATGCTCCCGTGTACCGTAAAACTCACCCGTTTGCTAACTCTAACCCTAGCCCTAACCCTAACCATAACAACAACCCTACCCATTTCCCTAACCTGTACCCTAATCCTTACCCGTACACTAACACTAATCCATGCCCTAACACGTACCCTGACCCTAACACTTTTCTATACCCACTCCTGTACCCTAAATCTTACCATTCGCTAACCCTAACCCTATGTCTAAACCTAAACCTAACCCCAACCCTACACCTAACCCTAACACGTACCCTAATCCGAATCCGTACACTAACAGTAACCTGTGCCCTAACATGAACCCTGACCCTAACTCGTTTCCACAAGCTCACCTGTACCCTAAATGTTACCTATTTGCTAACCCTAACCCCAACCCTACACGTAAACATAACCCCAACCCTACAACTTTCCCTAACACATACCCTAATCCGAACCCGTACACTAACACTAACCCGTGCCCTAACACGTTCCCTGACCCTAACACTTTTCCATATCCTCTCCAGTACCCTAAAACTTACCGTTCGCTAAACCTAGCCCTTTCCCTAAACATAACGCTAACACCAACCGTACACCATACCCTAACCCATACACTAATCTTACCCCGTACACCAAAATTAAGAAATGCCCTCACATGTACTTGGACACTAACAGGTTTCCGTACCGTCCTGTGTACCATAAACCTTACCTGTTCGCTAACACTAACCCTAGGTCTAAGCCTAACACTATCCACAACCCTACACAGAATCCTAACCCGTATCCTAATCCTAATCCGTACAATAACACTAACGTGTGCCCTAACACCAAGCCTGACCCCAACTCGTTTCCATATGCTTACCTGTACCCTGAATATTACCTATTCGCTAACCCTAACCCTAACCCTAAACCAAACCCTAACCCCAATCCTACACCTTACCCTAATCCGTACTGTAATCCTAACCCGTACCCTAATACTAATCCGTGCCCTGACACATACATGGACCATAACACTTTTCTGTAACCTCACCTGTACCCTAAACCTTACATTTAGCCAACACTAACGCTAGCCCTAAAGCAAAATCTTACTCCAACCCTACCCCTTACCCTAACACATACACTAATGTTAACCCGTACACTAACACTGACCCATTGCCGCAAATGTATTTTGACCCTAAAACATTTCCATACCCTCCCCTGTAACCTAAACCTTACCCGGTCGCTAACCCTAACCCTAGCTCTAAATCTAACCCTAACGCCAACCCTACATCTTACCCTAACCCATACCCTAATCCTAAACTGTACACTAACAGTAACCAGTGACCTGAAAAGTACCCTGACCGTAACACTTTTCCATACCCTCACCTGCACGCTAAACCTAATCATTAGGTAACCCTAACTGTAGACTTAAACCTAACCCTAACACCAACCCTACACCCTATTCTAACCCTTACCCTATATTTAACCCCTACACTAACACTAACACATGCCCTCACACGTACTTTGACACTAAAATGTCTCCATACACTCACATGTACCATAAGCTTTAACCGTTCACTAAACCTATCCCTAACCCTAACGCCAACCCTAACCATTACCCTAACCCATACCCTAATCCTAACCATACATTAACACTAACACATTTCCTAACACATAACCTGACCCAAACACTTTTCCGTACACTCAACTGTAACCTAAAAATTACCCGTTCACTAACCCTAAGCCTAGCCCTAAACCTAACACTAACCCCAACCCCACACCTTACCCTAAACTGTACGCTAATCCTGACACGTACACTAACACTAAGAGGTGTCCTAACACATACCCTGACTCTAAATGTTTTCCGTACCCTCACCTGTACCCTAAACCTTACTGCTTCACTAACCGTAATCCTAGCCCTTAACATAACGCTAACACCAACCCTACACCATACCCTAACACGTACACTAATCTTGACCCGTACACCAAAATTATGGAATGCCATCACATGTACTTTGACAATAACACTTTTCCGTACACTCATGTACCATAAAAGTTACCTCTTGGCTAACTCTAACCCTAGCCCTAAACTTAACCCTAACGCCAACCCTACACATTACCCTAACCCGTACCCTAATCCTAACCCATACACTAACACTACACGTGCCCTAACAGGTACCCTGAACGTAACCGTTTTCCGTACACTCACCTGTACCCTAAACCATACCGTTTGCTATCCTTAACCTTAGACCTAAACGTAAACCTAACCCCATCCCTAAACCTTACCCTAACTCGTACCCAAATCTAACCAGTACACTAGCACTAATCCGTGCCTTAACACTTACACTGACCCTAACACTTTTCCATACCCACACCTGAGGCCTAAACCTTACCATTCACTAACCCTAACCCTAGGTCTAAACCTAACCCTAAACCCAACCCCAACCCTTCACCTAACCCTAACATGTGCCCTAACCCTAATCCTTAAACTAACACTAACCTGTGCCCTAACACGAACCCTGACACTAACACGTTTCCATACGTTCACCTGTACTCTAATGTTACCTATTCGCTAACCCTAACACTAGCTCTAAACCTAAACCTAACCCCAACCCTACACCTTACCCTAACCCATACCCTAATCATAACCCATACACTAACACTAACTCGTGCCCTAACACCTACCCTAAACCTACACCTACACCTACCCCTAACACTAACGCTAACATTAACCCTAAACTTTACCATTTGTTAACCATAACCCTAGCCCCAAACCTAAACCTAACTACAACCCTACTCCTTACCCTAACACGTACACTAATTTTAACCCGTACAGTAACACTAACTCTATACCGCAAATGTACTTTGACAATAAGACATTTCCGTATGCTCAGCTGTAACCTAAACCTTACCCGTTCACTAAACTTAACCCTATCCCTAACAGTAACCATAACGCCAACCCTACCAATTACCCTAACCCGTACCCTAATCCTAACCTGTAAACCCACACTAACCCCTGCCCTAACACGTACCCTGACCGTAACACTTTTCCGTAACCTCACCTGTACCCTACACCTTACCGTTAGCTAACCCTAACCCTAGCCCTAAACCTAGACCAAACCCCAAACGTACACCTTACCCTAACCCGTATGCTAATCCTAAGCCGTACACTAACACTGACACGTGTCCTAACACATACACTAACCGTAACACTTTTCTGTACCATCACCTGTACCCTAAACCTGACATTTCGCTAACCCTAACCCTAGCCAAAAAGCTAACCCTAACCCGAACCCTAAACCTTACCCAAACCGTACCCTAATCCTAACCAGTATACTAATACTAAGCCATGTCCTGACACGTACCCTGAGCCTAACACTTTTCCGTACCCTCACCTGTACCCTAAACCTTACCCATTCGCTAACCCTAACCCTAGCTCTAGCCCTAGCCCTAAATCTAACCACAACCCTACACCTTACCCTAACCCGAACCCTAATCCCAACCCATACACTAAATTTAACCCATGCCCTAACACGTACCCTGACCCTTACACTTATCCGTATCCTCTCCTGTACCCTAAATCTTACCGTTCGCTAACCCTAACTCTAGCCCTAAACATAACTCTCACACCAACCTCACAGCATACCATAACCCGTACACTAAACTTAACCCGTACAAAAAAACTAACCCATGCCCTCAGATGTATTTTGACGGTAACACGTTTCCGTATGCTCCCGTGTACCGTAAAACTCACCCGTTTGCTAACTCTAACCCTAGCCCTAACCATAACCATAACAACAACCCTACCCATTTCCCTAACCTGTACCCTAATCCTTACCCGTACACTAACACTAATCCATGCCCTAACACGTACCCTGACCCTAACACTTTTCTATACCCACTCCTGTACCCTAAATCTTACCATTCGCTAACCCTAACCCTATGTCTAAACCTAACCCTAACCCCAACCCTACACCTAACCCTAACACGTACCCTAATCCGAATCCGTACACTAACAGTAACCTGTGCCCTAACATGAACCCTGACCCTAACTCGTTTCCATAAGCTCACCTGTACCCTAAATGTTACCTATTTGCTAACCCTAACCCCAACCCTACACGTAAACATAACCCCAACCCTACAACTTTCCCTAACACATACCCTAATCCGAACCCGTACACTAACACTAACCCGTGCCCTAACACGTTCCCTGACCCTAACACTTTTCCATATCCTCTCCAGTACCCTAAAACTTACCGTTCGCTAAACCTAGCCCTTTCCCTAAACATAACGCTAACACCAACCGTACACCATACCCTAACCCATACACTAATCTTACCCCGTACACCAAAATTAAGAAATGCCCTCCCATGTACTTGGACACTAACCGGTTTCCGTACCGTCCTGTGTACCATAAACCTTACCTGTTCGCTAACACTAACCCTAGGTCTAAGCCTAACACTATCCACAACCCTACACAAAATCCTAACCCGTATCCTAATCCTAATCCGTACAATAACACTAACGTGTGCCCTAACACCAAGCCTGACCCTAACTCGTTTCCACATGCTTACCTGTACCCTGAATATTACCTATTTGCTAACCCTAACCCTAACCCTAAACCTAACCCTAACCCCAATCCTACACCTTACCCTAATCCGTACTGTAATCCTAACCCGTACCCTAATACTAATCCGTGCCCTGACACATACATGGACCATAACACTTTTCTGTAACCTCACCTGTACCCTAAACCTTACATTTCGCCAACACTAACCCTAGCCCTAAAGCTAAATCTAACTCCAACCCTACACCTTACCCTAACACGTACACTAATCTTAACCCGTACACTAACACTGACCCATTGCCGCAAATGTATTTTGACCTTAAAACATTTCCGTACCCTCCCCTGTAACCTAAACCTTACCCGGTCGCTAACCGTAACCCTAGCTCTAAATCTAACCCTAACGCCAACCCTACATCTTACCCTAACCCATACCCTAATCCTAAACTGTACACTAACAGTAACCAGTGACCTGAAAAGTACCCTGACCGTAACACTTTTCCATACCCTCACCTGCACGCTAAACCTAATCATTTGGTAACCCTAACTGTAGACTTAAACCTAACCCTAACACCAACCCTACACCCTATTCTAACCCTTACCCTATATTTAACCCCTACACTAACACTAACCCATGCCCTCACACGTACTTTGACACTAAAATGTCTCCATACACTCACATGTACCATAAGCTTTAACCGTTCACTAAACCTATCCCTAACCCTAACGCCAACCCTAACCATTACCCTAACCCATACCCTAATCCTAACCATACATTAACACTAACACATTTCCTAACACATAACCTGACCCAAACACTTTTCCGTACACTCAACTGTACCCTAAAACTTACCCGTTCACTAACCCTAAGCCTAGCCCTAAACCTAACACTAACCCCAACCCCACACCTTACCCTAAACTGTACGCTAATCCTGACACGTACACTAACACTAAGAGGTGTCCTAAAACATACCGTGACTCTAAATGTTTTCCGTACCCTCACCTGTACCCTAAACCTTACTGCTTCACTAACCGTAAACCTAGCCCTAAACATAACGCTAACACCAACCCTACACCATACCCTAACACGTACACTAATCTTGACCTGTACACCAAAATTATGGAATGCCATCACATGTACTTTGACAATAACACGTTTCCGTACACTCATGTACCATAAAAGTTACCTCTTCGCTAACTCTAACCCTAGCCCTAAACTTAACCCTAACGCCAACCCTACACATTACCCTAACCCGTACCCTAATCCTAACCCATACACTAACACTACACGTGCCCTAACAGGTACCCTGAACGTAACCGTTTTCCGTACACTCCCCTGTACCCTAAACCATACCGTTTGCTATCCTTAACCTTAGACCTAAACGTAAACCTAACCCCATCCCTAAACCTTACCCTAACTCGTACCCAAATCTAACCAGTACACTAACACTAATCCGTGCCTTAACACTTACCCTGACCCTAACACTTTTCCATACCCACACCTGAGGCCTAAACCTTACCATTCACTAACCCTAACCCTAGGTCTAAACCTAACCCTAAACCCAACCCCAACCCTTCACCTAACCCTAACTTGTGCCCTAATCCTAATCCTTAAACTAACACTAACCTGTGCCCTAACACGAACCCTGACACTAACACGTTTCCATATGTTCACCTGTACTCTAATGTTACCTATTCGCTAACCCTAAAACTAGCCCTAAACCTAAACCTAACCCCAACCCTACACCTTACCCTAACCCATACCCTAATCATAACCCATACACTAACACTAACTCGTGCCCTAACACCTACCCTAAACCTACACCTACACCTACCCCTAACACTAACGCTAACATTAACCCTAAACGTTACCATTTGTTAACCATAACCCTAGCCCCAAACCTAAACCTAACTACAACCCTACTCCTTACCCTAACACGTACACTAATCTTAACACGTACACTAACACTAACTCAATACCACACACGTACTTTGACAATAAGACATTTCCGTATGCTCAGCTGTAACCTAAACCTTACCCGTTCACTAAACTTAACCCTATCCCTAACACTAACCATAACGCCAACCCTACCAATTACCCTAACCCATACCCTAATCCTAACCTGTAAACCCACACTAACCCCTTCCCTAACACGTACCCTGACCCTAACACTTTTCCGTAACCTCACCTGTACCCTACACCTTACCGTTAGCTAACCCTAACCCTAGCCCTAAACCTAGACCAAACCCCAACCGTACACCTTACCCTAACCCGTATGCTAATCCTAAGCCGTACACTAACACTGACACGTGTCCTAACACATACACTAACCGTAACACTTTTCTGTACCATCACCTGTACCCTAAACCTGACATTTCGCTAACCCTAACCCTAGCCAAAAAGCTAACCCTAACCCGAACCCTAAACCTTACCCAAACCGTACCCTAATCCTAACCAGTATACTAATACTAAGCCATGTCCTGACACGTACCCTGAGCCTAACACTTTTCCGTACCCTCACCTGTACCCTAAACCTTACCCATTCGCTAACCCTAACCCTAGCTCCAGCCCTAGCCCTAAATCTAACCCCAACCCTACACCTTACCCTAACCCGAACCCTAATCCCAACCCATACACTAACATTAACCCATGCCCTAACACGTACCCTGACCCTAACACTTTTCCGTATCCTCTCCTGTACCCTAAATCTTACCGTTCGCTAACCCTAACCCTAGCCCTAAACATAACTCTCACAGCAACCTCACAGCATACCCTACCCCGTACACTAAACTTAACCCGTACAAAAAAAGTAACCCATGCCCTCACATGTTCTTTGACAGTAACACATTTCCGTACGCTCCTGTGTACCATAAACCTTACCCGTTCGCTAACTCTAACCCTAGACCTAACCCTAAATATAACACCAACCCTACCCATTTCCCTAACCTGTACCCTAATCCTTACCTGTACACTAACACTAATCCATGCCCTAACACGTACCCTGACCCTAACACTTTTCCATACCCACTCCTGTACCCTAAATCTTACCATTCGCTAACCCTAACCCTATGTCTAAACCTAACCCTAAACCCAACCCTACACCTAACCCTAACACGTACCCTAATCCGAATCCGTACACTAAAACTAACCTGTGCCCTACCATGAACGCTGACCCTAACTTGTTTCCATAAGCTCACCTGTACCCTAAATGTTACCTATTTGCTAACCCTAACCCCAACCCTACACCTAAACATAACCCCAACCCTACACCTTTCCCTAACCCATACCCTAATCCTAACCCTTACACTAACACTAACCCGTGCCCTAATACGTACCCTGACCCTAACACTTTTCCGTATCCTCTCCAGTACCCTAAATCTTACCGTTCGCTAAAACTAGCCCTTTCCCTAAACATAACGCTAACACCAACCTTACACCATACCCTAACCCATACACTAATCTTACCCCGTACACCAAAATTAAGCAATGCCCTCACCTGTACTTTGACACTAACACGTTTCCGTACACTCCTGTGTACCGTAAACCTTACCTGTTCGCTAACACTAACCCAAGGTCTAAGCCTAACACTATCCACAACCCTACACAAAATTCTAACCTGTACCCTAATCCTAATCCGTACAATAACACTAACGTGTGCCCTAACACCAAGCCTGACCCTAACTCGTTTCCACATGCTTACCTGTACCCTGAATATTACCTATTTGCTAACCCTAACCCTAACCCTAAACCTAACCCTAACCCCAATCCTACACCTTACCCTAATCCGTACTGTAATCCTAACCCGTACCCTAATACTAATCCGTGCCCTGACACATACATGGACCATAACACTTTTCTGTAACCTCACCTGTACCCTAAACCTTACATTTCGCCAACACTAACCCTAGCCCTAAAGCTAAATCTAACTCCAACCCTACACCTTACCCTAACACGTACACTAATCTTAACCCGTACACTAACACTGACCCATTGCCGCAAATGTATTTTGACCCTAAAACATTTCCGTACCCTCCCCTGTAACCTAAACCTTACCCGGTCGCTAACCGTAACCCTAGCTCTAAATCTAACCCTAACGCCAACCCTACATCTTACCCTAAACCATACCCTAATCCTAAACTGTACACTAACAGTAACCAGTGACCTGAAAAGTACCCTGACCGTAACACTTTTCCATACCCTCACCTGCACGCTAAACCTAATCATTTGGTAACCCTAACTGTAGACTTAAACCTAACCCTAACACCAACCCTACACCCTATTCTAACCCTTACCCTATATTTAACCCCTACACTAACACTAACCCATGCCCTCACACGTACTTTGACACTAAAATGTCTCCATACACTCACATGTACCATAAGCTTTAACTGTTCACTAAACCTATCCCTAACTCTAACGCCAACCCTAACCATTACCCTAAACCATACCCTAATCCTAACCATACATTAACACTAACACATTTCCTAACACATAACCTGACCCAAACACTTTTCTGTACACTCAACTGTACCCTAAAACTTACCCGTTCACTAACCCTAAGCCTAGCTCTAAACCTAACACTAACTCCAACCCCACACCTTACCCTAAACTGTACGCTAATCCTGACACGTACACTAACACTAAGAGGTGTCCTAACACATACCCTGACTCTAAATGTTTTCCGTACCCTCACCTGTACCCTAAACCTTACTGCTTCACTAACCGTAAACCTAGCCCTAAACATAACGCTAACACCAACCCTACACCATACCCTAACACGTACACTAATCTTGACCTGTACACTAAAATTATGGAATGCCATCACATGTACTTTGACAATAACACGTTTCCGTACACTCATGTACCATAAAAGTTACCTCTTTGCTAACTCTAACCCTAGCCCTAAACTTAACCCTAACGCCAACCCTACACATTACCCTAACCCGTACCCTAATCCTAACCCATACACTAACACTACACGTGCCCTAACAGGTACCCTGAACGTAACCGTTTTCCGTACACTCCCCTGTACCCTAAACCATACCGTTTGCTATCCTTAACCTTAGACCTAAACGTAAACCTAACCCCATCCCTAAACCTTACCCTAACTCGTACCCAAATCTAACCAGTACACTAACACTAATCCGTGCCTTAACACTTACCCTGACCCTAACACTTTTCCATACCCACACCTGAGGCCTAAACCTTACCATTCACTAACCCTAACCCTAGGTCTAAACCTAACCCTAAACCCAACCCCAACCCTTCACCTAACCCTAACTTGTGCCCTAATCCTAATCCTTAAACTAACACTAACCTGTGCCCTAACACGAACCCTGACACTAACACGTTTCCATACGTTCACCTGTACTCTAATGTTACCTATTCGCTAACCCTAACACTAGCCCTAAACCTAAACCTAACTCCAACCCTACACCTTACCCTAACCCATACCCTAATCATAACCCATACACTAACACTAACTCGTGCCCTAACACCTACCCTAATCCTACACATACACCTACCCCTAAAACTAACGCTAACATTAACCCTAAACTTTACCATTTGTTAACCATAACCCTAGCCCCAAACCTAAACCTAACTACATCCCTACACCTTACCCTAACACGTACACTAATCTTAACCCGTACAGTAACACTAACTCTATACCGCAAATGTACTTTGACAATAAGACATTTCCGTATGCTCAGCTGTAACCTAAACCTTACCCGTTCACTAAACTTAACCCTATCCCTAACACTAACCATAATGCCAACCCTACCAATTACCCTAACCCGTACCCTAATCCTAACCTGTAAACCCACACTAACCCCTGCCCTAACACGTACCCTGACCGTAACACTTTTCTGTAACCTCACCTGTACCCTACACCTTACCGTTAGCTAACCCTAACCCTAGCCCTAAACCTAGACCAAACCCCAACCGTACACCTTACCCTAACCCGTATGCTAATCCTAAGCCGTACACTAACACTGACACGTGTCCTAACACATACACTAACCGTAACACTTTTCTGTACCATCACCTGTACCCTAAACCTGACATTTCACTAACCCTAACAATAGCCAAAAAGCTAACCCTAAACCGAACCCTAAACCTTACCCAAACCGTACCCTAATCCTAACCAGTATACTAATACTAAGCCATGTCCTGACACGTACCCTGAGCCTAACACTTTTCCGTACCCTCACCTGTACGCTAAACCTTACCCATTCGCTAACCCTAACCCTAGCTCTAGCCCTAGCCCTAAATCTAACCACAACCCTACACCTTACCCTAACCCGAACCCTAATCCCAACCCATACACTAACATTAACCCATGCCCTAACACGTACCCTGACACTTACACTTATCCGTATCCTCTCCTGTACCCTAAATCTTACCGTTCGCTAACCCTAACCCTAGCCCTAAACATAACTCTCACACCAACCTCACAGCATACCATAACCCGTACACTAAACTTAACCCGTACAAAAAAACTAACCCATGCCCTCAGATGTATTTTGATGGTAACACGTTTCCGTATGCTCCCCTGTCCCGTAAAACTCACCCGTTTGCTAACTCTAACCCTAGCCCTAACCCTAACCATAACAACAACCCTACCCATTTCCCTAACCTGTACCCTAATCCTTACCCGTACACTAACACTAATCCATGCCCTAACACGTACCCTGACAATAACACTTTTCTATACCCGCTCCTGTACCCTAAATCTTACCATTCGCTAACCCTAACCCTATGTCTAAACCTAACCCTAACCCCAACCCTACACCTAACCCTAACACGTACCCTAATCCGAATCCGTACACTAACAGTAACCTGTGCCCTAACATGAACCCTGACCCTAACTCGTTTCCATAAGCTCACCTGTACCCTAAATGTTACCTATTTGCTAACCCTAACCCCAACCCTACACCTAAACATAACCCCAACCCTACAACTTTCCCTAACCCATACCCTAATCCGAACCCGTACAATAACACTAACCCGTGCCCTAACACGTACCCTGACCCTAACACTTTTCCGTATCCTCTCCAGTACCCTAAAACTTACCGTTCGCTAAACCTAGCCCTTTCCCTAAACATAACGCTAACACCAACCATACACCATACCCTAACCCATACACTAATCTTACCCCGTACACCAAAATTAAGCAATGCCCTCACATGTACTTGGACACTAACAGGTTTCCGTACCCTCCTGTGTACCATAAACCTTACCTGTTTGCTAACACTAACCCTAGGTCTAAACCTAACACTATCCACAACCCTACACAGAATCCTAACCCGTATCCTAATCCTAATCCGTACAATAACACTAACGTGTGCCCTAACACCAAGCCTGACCCTAACTCGTTTCCATATGCTTACCTGTACCCTGAATATTACCTATTCGCTAACCCTAACCCTAACCCTAAACCAAACCCTAACCCCAATCCTACACTTTACCCTAATCCGTACTGTAATCCTAACCCGTACCCTAATACTAATCCGTGCCCTGACACATACATGGACCATAACACTTTTCTGTAACCTCACCTGTACCCTAAACCTTACATTTAGCCAACCCTAACGCTAGCCCTAAAGTAAAATCTTACTGCAACCCTACCCCTTACCCTAACACGTACACTAATCTTAAACCGTACACTAACACTGACCCATTGCCGCAAATGTATTTTGACCCTAAAACATTTCCGTACCCTCCCCTGTAACCTAAACCTTACCCGGTCGCTAACCATAACCCTACATCTAAATCTAACCCTAACGCCATCCCTACATCTTACCCTAACCCATACCCTAATCCTAAACCGTACACTAACACTAACCAGTGCCCTGAAACGTACCCTGACCGTAACACTTTTCAATACCCTCACCTGCACGCTAAACCTAATCATTAGGTAACCCTAACTGTAGACTTAAACCTAACCCTAACAGCAACCCTACACCTTATTCTAACCGGTACCCTATATTTAACCCCTACACTAACACTAACCCATGCCCTCACACGTACTTTGACACTAAAATGTCTCCATACACTCACATGTACCATAAGCCTTAACCGTTCACTAAACCTATCCCTAAGCCTAACGCCAACCCTAACCATTACCCTAACCCATACCCTAATCCGAACCATACATTAACACTAAAACGTTTCCTAACACATAACCTGACCCAAACACTTTTCCGTACACTCAACTGTACCCTAAAACTTACCCGTTCACTAACCCTAAGCCTAGCCCAAAAGCTAACCCTAATCCCAACCCCACACCTTACCCTAAACTGTACACTAATCCTAACACGTACAGTAACACTAACAGGTGTCCTAACACATACCGTGACTCTAAAAGTTTTCCGTACCCTCACCTGTACCCTAAACCTTACTGGTTCACTAACCGTAACCCTAGCCCTAAACATAACGCTAACACCAACCTTACACCATACCTTAACCCGTACACTAAACTTAACCCGTACACCAAAATTATGCAATGCCATCACACGTACTTTGACACTACCACGTTTCCGTACACTCATGTACCATAAAACTTACCTGTTCACTAACTCTAACCCTAGCCCTAAACTTAACCCTAACGCCAACCCTACACATTACCCTAACCAGTACCCTAATCCTAACCCATACACTAACTCTACACGTGCCCTAACAGGTCCCATGACAGTAACAGTTTTCCGTACACTCACCTGTACCCTAAACCATACCGTTTGCTATCCTTAACCCTGGACCTAAACGTAAACCTAACCCCATCCCTAAACGTTACCCTAAGGCGTACCCAATCCTAACCAGTACACTAACACTAATCCGTGACTTATCACTTACCCTGACCCTAACACTTTTCCATACCCACACCTGAACCCTAAACCTTACCATTCACTAACCCTAACCATAGGTTTACACCTAACCCTAAAGCCAACACCAACCCTACACCTAACCCTAAAATGTAACCTAATCCTAATCCTTAAACTAAAACTAACCTGTGCCCTAACACGATCCCTGACCCTAACTCATTTCCATACACTCCCCTGTACTCTAATGTTACCTATTCGCTAACCCTAACACTAGCCCTAAACCTAAACCTAACCCCAACCGTACACCTTACCCTACCCATACCCTAATCATAACCTATACATTAACACTAACTCGTGCCCTAACACCTACCCTAACCCTACCCCTAACGCTAACCCTAACACTAACCCTAACACTAACCCTAAACTTTACCATTTGTGAAACATAACCCAAGCCCCAAACCTAAACCTAACTACAACCCTACTCCTTACCCTAACACGTACACTAGTCTTAACCCGTACACTAACACTAACTCAATACCGCACACATACTTTGACAATAAGACATTTCCGTATGCTCAGCTGTAACCTAAACCTTACCCGTTCACTAAACTTAACCCTACCCCTAACACTAACCATAACGCCAACCCTACCAATTACCCTAACCCGTACCCTAATCCTAACCTGTAAACCCACACTAACCCCTGCCCTAACACGTACCCTGACCCTAACACTTTTCCGAATCCTCAGCTGTACCCTACACCTTATCATTCGCTAACCCTAACCCTAGCCCTAAACCTAGACCAAACCCCAACAGTACACCTTACCCTAACCTGTATGCTAATCCTAAGCCATACACTAACACTGACACGTGTCCTAACACATACACTAACTGTAACACTTTTCTGTACCATCACATGTACCCTAAACCTGACATTTCGCTAACCCTAGCCCTAGCCATAAAGCTAACCCTAACCCCAACCAGAAACCTTACCCAAACCGTACCCTAGTCCTAACCAGTATACTAATACTAAGCCATGTCCTGACACGTAACCTGACCCTAACACTTTTCCGTACCCTCACCTGTACCCTAAACCTTACCCATTCGCTAACCCTAACACTAGCTCTAGCCCTAGCTCTAAATCTAACCCCAACCCTACACCTTACCCTAACCCGAACCCTAATCCCAACCCATACACTAACATTAACCCATGCCCTAACACGTACCCTGACCCTAACACTTTTCCGTATCCTCTCCTGTACCCTAAATCTTACCGTTCGCTAACCCTAACCCTAGCCCTAAACATAACTCTCACACCAACCTCACAGCATACCCTAACCGGTACACTAAACTTAACCCGTACAAAAAAACTAACCCATGCCCTCACATGTTCTTTGACAGTAACACATTTCCATACGCTCCTGTGTACCGTAAACCTTACCCGTTCGCTAACTCTAACCCTAGACCTAACCCTAAATATAACACCAACCCTACCCATTTCCCTAACCTGTACCCTAATCCTAACCCGTACACTAACACTAATCCATGCCCTAACACGTACCCTGACCCTAACACTTTTCCATACCCACTCCTGTACCCTAAATCTTACCATTCGCTAACCCTAACCCTATGTCTAAACCTAACCCTAACCCCAACCCTACACCTAACCCTAACACGTACCCTAATCCGAATCCGTACACTAACACTAACCTGTGCCCTACCATGAACCCTGACCCTAACTCGTTTCCATAAGCTCACCTGTACCCTAAATGTTACCTATTCGCTAACCGTAACCCCAACCCTACACCTAAACATAACCCCAACCCTACACCTTTCCCTAACCCATACCCTAATCCTAACCCTTACACTAACACTACCCCGTGCCCTAATACGTACCCTGACCCTAACACTTTTCCGTATCCTCTCCAGTACCCTAAATCTTACCGTTCGCTAAAACTAGCCCTTTCCCTAAACATAACGCTAACACCAACCTTACACCATACCCTAACCCATACACTAATCTTACACCGTACACCAAAATTAAGCAATGCCCTCACCTGTACTTTGACACTAACACGTTTCCGTACACTCCTGTGTACCGTAAATCTTACCTGTTCGCTAACACTAACCCTAGGTCTAAGCCTAACACTATCCACAACCCTACACAAAATCCTAACTTGTACCCTAATCCTAATCAGTACAATAACACTAACGTGTGCCCTAACACCAAGCCTGACCCTAACTCGTTTCCATATGCTTACCTGTACCCTGAATATTACCTATTCGCTAACCCTAACCCTAATCCTAAACTTAACCCTAACCCCAATCCTACACCTTACCCTAATCCGTACTGTAATCCTAACCCGTACCCTAATACTAATCCGTGCCCTGACACATACATGAACCATAACACTTTTCTGTAACCTCACCTGTACCCTAAACCTTACATTTCGCCAACACTAACCCTAGCCCTAAAGCTAAATCTAACTCCAACCCTACACCTTACCCTAACACGTACACTAATCTTAACCCGTACACTAAAACTGACCCATTGCCGCAAATGTATTTTGACCCTAAAACATTTCCGTATCCTCCCCTGTAACCTAAAGCTTACCCGGTCGCTAACCCTAACCCTAGCTCTAAATCTAACCCTAACGCCAACCCTACATCTTACACTAACCCATACCCTAATCCTAAACTGTACACTAACAGTAACCAGTGACCTGAAAAGTACCCTGACCGTAACACTTTTCCATACCCTCACCTGCACGCTAAACCTAATCATTAGGTAACCCTAACTGTAGACTTAAACCTAACCCTAACACCAACCCTACACCCTATTCTAACCCTTACCCTATATTTAACCCCTACACTAACACTAAACCATGCCCTCACACGTACTTTGACACTAAAATGTCTCCATACACTCACATGTACCATAAGCTTTAACCGTTCACTAAACCTATCCCTAACCCTAACGCCAACCCTAACCATTACCCTAACCCATACCCTAATCCTAACCATACATTAACACTAACACGTTTCCTAACACATAACCTGACACAAACACTTTTCCGTACACTCAACTGTACCCTAAAACTTACCCGTTCACTAACCCTAAGCCTAGCCCCAAAGCTAACCCTAACCCCAACCCCACACCTTACCCTAAACTGTACACTAATCCTAACACGGACAGTAACACTAACAGGTGTCCTAACACATACCCTGACTCTAAAAGTTTTCCGTACCCTCACCTGTACCCTAAACCTTACTGGTTCACTAACCGTAACCCTAGCCCTAAACATAACGCTAACACCAACCTTACACCATACCTTAACCCGTACACTAAACTTAACCCATACACCAAAATTATGCAATGCCATCACACGTACTTTGACACTACCACGTTTCCGTACACTCATGTACCATAAAACTTACCTGTTCGCTAACTCTAACCCTAGCCCTAAACTTAACCCTAACGCCAACCCTACACATTACCCTAACCAGTACCCTAATCCTAACCCATACACTAACTCTACACGTGCCCTAACAGGTACCATGACAGTAACAGTTTTCCGTACACTCACCTGTACCCTAAACCATACCGTTTGCTATCCTTAACCCTAGACCTAAACGTAAACCTAACCCCATCCCTAAACGTTACCCTAACGCGTACCCAATCCTAACCAGTACACTAACACTAATCCGTGACTTAACACTTACCCTGACCCTAACACTTTTCCATACCCACACCTGAACCCTAAACCTTACCATTCACTAACCCTAACCATAGGTTTATACCTAACCCTAAAGCCAACCCCAACCCTACACCTAACCCTAAAATGTAACCTAATCCTAATCCTTAAACTAAAACTAACCTGTGCCCTAACACGATCCCTGACCCTAATTCATTTCCATACACTCCCCTGTACTCTAATGTTACCTATTCGCTAACCCTAAAACTAGCCCTAAACCTAAACCTAACCCCAACGCTACACCTTACCCTAACCCATACCCTAATCATAACCCATACACTAACACTAACTCATGCCCTAACACCTACCCTAAACCTACACCTACACCTACCCCTAACACTAACGCTAACACTAACCCTAAACTTTACCATTTGTTAACCATAACCCTAGCCCCAAACCTAAACCTAACTACAACCCTACTCCTTACCCTAACACGTACACTAATCTTAACACCTACACTAACACTAACTCAATACCACACACGTACTTTGACAATAAGACATTTCCGTATGCTCAGATGTAACCTAAACCTTACCCGTTCACTAAACTTAACCCTATCCCTAACACTAACCATAACGCCAACCCTACCAATTACCCTAACCCGTACCCTAATCCTAACCTGTAAACCCACACTAACCCCTGCCCTAACACGTTCCCTGACCCTAACACTTTTCCGTAACCTCACCTGTACCCTACACCTTACCGTTAGCTAACCCTAACCCTAGCCCTAAACCTAGACCAAACCCCAACCGTACACCTTACCCTACCCCGTATGCTAATCCTAAGCCATACACTAACACTGAAATATGTCCTAACACATACACTAACCGTAACACTTTTCTGTACCATCATCTGTACCGTAAAACTAACATTTTGGTAACCCTAACCCTAGCCATAAAGCTAACCCTAACCCCAACCCTAAAACTTACCCAAACCGTACCCTAATCCTAACCAGTATACTATATACTAAGCCATGTCCTGACATGTACCCTGAGCCTAACACTTTTCCGTACCCTCACCTGTACCCTAAACCTTACCCATTCGCTAACCCTAAACCTAGCTCTAGCCCTAGCCCTAAATCTAACCCCAACCCTACCCCTTACCCTAACCTGAAACCTAATCCCAACCCATACACTAACATTAACCCATGCCCTAACACGTACCCTGACCCTAACACTTTTCCGTATCCTCTCCTGTACCCTAAATCTTACCGTTCGCTAACCCTAACCCTAGCCCTAAACATAACTCTCACACCAACCTCACAGCATACCATAACCCGTACACTAAACTTAACCTGTACAAAAAAACTAACCCATGCCCTCACATGTACTTTGACGGTAACACGTTTCTGTATGCTCCCGTGTACCGTAAAACTCACCCGTTTGCTAACTCTAACCCTAGCCCTAACCCTAACCATAACAACAACCGTACACATTTCCCTAACCTGTACCCTAATCCTTATCCGTACACTAACACTAATCCATGCCCTAACACGTACCCTGACCCTAACACTTTTCTATACCCACTCCTGTACCCTAAATCTTACCATTCGCTAACCCTAACCCTATGTCTAAACCTAACCCTAACCCCAACCCTACACCTAACCCTAACACGTACCCTAATCTGAATCCGTACACTAACACTAACCTGTGCCCTAACATGAACCCTGACCCTAACTCGTTTCCATAAGCTCACCTGTACCCTAAATGTTACCTATTTGCTAACCCTAACCCCAACCCTACACCTAAACATAACCCCAACCCTACAACTTTCCCTAACCCATACCCTAATCCTAACCCGTACACTAACACTAACCCGTGCCCTAACACATACCCTGACCCTAACACTTTTCCGTATCCTCTTCAGTACCCTAAAACTTACCATTCGCTAAACCTAGCCCTTTCCCTAAACATAACACTAACACCAACCTTACACCATACCCTAACCCATACACTAATCTTACCCCGTAAACCAAAATTAAGCAATGCCCTCACATGTACTTGGACACTAACAGGTTTCTGTACCCTCCTGTGTACAATAAACCTTACCTGTTCGCTAACACTAACCCTAGGTCTAAGCCTAACACTATCCACAACCCTACACAGAATCCTAACCCGTATCCTAATCCTAATCCGTACAATAACACTAACGTGTGCCCTAACACCAAGCCTGACCCTAACTCGTTTCCATATGCTTAACTGTACCCTGATTATTACCTATTCGCTAACCCTAAACCTAACCCTAAACCAAACCCTAACCCCAATCCTACACCTTACCCTAATCCGTACTGTAATCCTAACCCGTACCCTAATACTAATCCGTGCCCTGACACATACATGTACCATAACACTTTTCTGTAACCTCACCTGTACCCTAAACCTTACATTTAGCCAACCCTAACGCTAGCCCTAAAGCAAAATCTTACTCCAACCCTACCCCTTACCCTAACACGTACACTAATCTTAACCCGTACACTAACACTGACCCATTGCCGCAAATGTATTTTGACCCTAAAACATTTCCGTACCCTCCCCTGTAACCTAAACCTTACCCGGTCGCTAACCATAACCCTAGATCTAAATCTAACCCTAACGCCAACCCTACATCTTACCCTAACCCATACCCTAATCCTAAACCGTACACTAACACTAACCAGTGCCCTGAAACGTACCCTGACTGTAACACTTTTCAATACCCTCACCTTCACGCTAAACCTAATCATTAGGTAACCCTAACTGTAGACTTAAACCTAACCCTAACAGCAACCCTACACCTTATTCTAACCGGTACCCTATATTTAACCCCTACACTAACACTAACCCATGCCCTCACACGTACTTTGACACTAAAACGTCTCCATACACTCACATGTACCATAAGCCTTAACCATTCACTAAACCTATCCCTAAGCCTAACGCCAACCCTAACCATTACCCTAACCCATACCCTAATCCGAACCATACATTAACACTAAAACGTTTCCTAACACATAACCTGACCCAAACACTTTTCCGTACACTCAACTGTACCCTAAAACTTACCCGTTCACTAACCCTAAGCCTAGCCCAAAAGCTAACCCTAACCCCAACCCCACACCTTACCCTAAACTGTACACTAATCCTAACACGTACAGTAACACTAACAGGTGTCCTAACACATACCCTGACTCTAAAAGTTTTCCGTACCCTCACCTGTACCCTAAACCTTACTGGTTCACTAACCGTAACCCTAGCCGTAAACATAACGCTAACACCAACCTTACACCATACCTTAACCCGTACACTAAACTTAACCCGTACACCAAAATTATGCAATGCCATCACACGTACTTTGACACTACCACGTTTCCGTACACTCATGTACCATAAAACTTACCTGTTCGCTAACTCTAACCCTAGCCCTAAACTTAACCCTAACGCCAACCCTACACATTACCCTAACCAGTACCCTAATCCTAACCCATACACTAACTCTACACGTGCCCTAACAGGTACCATGACAGTAACAGTTTTCCGTACACTCACCTGTACCCTAAACCATACCGTTTGCTATCCTTAACCCTAGACCTAAACGTAAACCTAACCCCATCCCTAAACGTTACCCTAACGCGTACCCAATCCTAACCAGTACACTAACACTAATCCGTGACTTAACACTTACCCTGACCCTAACACTTTTCCATACCCACACCTGAACCCTAAACCTTACCATTCACTAACCCTAACCATAGGTTTATACCTAACCCTAAAGCCAACCCCAACCCTACACCTAACCCTAAAATGTAACCTAATCCTAATCCTTAAACTAACACTAACCTGTGCCCTAACACGAACCCTGACACTAACACGTTTCCATACGTTCACCTGTACTCTAATGTTACCTATTCGCTAACCCTAAAACTAGCCCTAAACCTAAACCTAACCCCAACGCTACACCTTACCCTAACCCATACCCTAATCATAACCCATACACTAACACTAACTCATGCCCTAACACCTACCCTAAACCTACACCTACACCTACCCCTAACACTAACGCTAACACTAACCCTAAACTTTACCATTTGTTAACCATAACCCTAGCCCCAAACCTAAACCTAACTACAACCCTACACCTTACCCTAACACGTACACTAATCTTAACACCTACACTAACACTAACTCAATACCACACACGTACTTTGACAATAAGACATTTCCGTATGCTCAGATGTAACCTAAACCTTACCGGTTCACTAAACTTAACCCTATCCCTAACACTAACCATAACGCCAACCCTACCAATTACCCTAACCCGTACCCTAATCCTAACCTGTAAACCCACACTAACCCCTGCCCTAACACGTTCCCTGACCCTAACACTTTTCCGTAACCTCACCTGTACCCTACACCTTACCGTTAGCTAACCCTAACCCTAGTCCTAAACCTAGACCAAACCACAACCGTACACCTTACCCTACCGCGTATGCTAATCCTAAGCCATACACTAACACTGAAATATGTCCTAACACATACACTAACCGTAACACTTTTCCCTACCATCACCTGTACCGTAAAACTAACATTTCGGTAACCCTAACCCTAGCCATAAAGCTAACCCTAACCCCAACCCTAAAACTTACCCAAACCGTACCCTAATCCTAACCAGTATACTAATACTAAGCCATGTCCTGACATGTACCCTGAGCCTAACACTTTTCCGTACCCTCACCTGTACCCTAAACCTTACCCATTCGCTAACCCTAAACCTAGCTCTAGCCCTAGCCCTAAATCTAACCCCAACCCTACCCCTTACCCTAACCTGAAACCTAATCCCAACCCATACACTAACATTAACCCATGCCCTAACACGTACCCTGACCCTAACACTTTTCCGTATCCTCTCCTGTACCCTAAATCTTACCGTTCGCTAACCCTAACCCTAGCCCTAAACATAACTCTCACACCAACCTCACAGCATACCATAACCCGTACACTAAACTTAACCTGTACAAAAAAACTAACCCATGCCCTCACATGTACTTTGACGGTAACACGTTTCTGTATGCTCCCGTGTACCGTAAAACTCACCCGTTTGCTAACTCTAACCCTAGCCCTAACCCTAACCATAACAACAACCGTACACATTTCCCTAACCTGTACCCTAATCCTTATCCGTACACTAACACTAATCCATGCCCTAACACGTACCCTGACCCTAACACTTTTCTATACCCACTCCTGTACCCTAAATCTTACCATTCGCTAACCCTAACCCTATGTCTAAACCTAACCCTAACCCCAACCCTACACCTAACCCTAACACGTACCTTAATCTGAATCCGTACACTAACACTAACCTGTGCCCTAACATGAACCCTGGCCCTAACTCGTTTCCATAAGCTCACCTGTACCCTAAATGTTACCTATTTGCTAACCCTAACCCCAACCCTACACCTAAACATAACCCCAACCCTACAACTTTCCCTAACCCATACCCTAATCCTAACCCGTACACTAACACTAACCCGTGCCCTAACACGTACCCTGACCCTAACACTTTTCCGTATCCTCTCCAGTACCCTAAAACTTACCGTTCGCTAAACCTAGCCCTTTCCCTAAACATAACGCTAACACCAACCTTACACCATACCCTAACCCATACACTAATCTTACCCCGTACACCAAAATTAAGCAATGACCTCACATGTACTTGGACACTAACAGGTTTCTGTACCCTCCTGTGTACAATAAACCTTACCTGTTCGCTAACACTAACCCTAGGTCTAAGCCTAACACTATCCACAACCCTACACAGAATCCTAACCCGTATCCTAATCCTAATCCGTACAATAACACTAACGTGTGCCCTAACACCAAGACTGACCCTAACTCGTTTCCATATGCTTAACTGTACCCTGATTATTACCTATTCGCTAACCCTAAACCTAACCCTAAACCAAACCCTAACCCCAATCCTACACCTTACCCTAATCCGTACTGTAATCCTAACCCGTACCCTAATACTAATCCGTGCCCTGACACATACATGGACCATAACACTTTTCTGTAACCTCACCTGTACCCTAAACCTTACATTTAGCCAAGCCTAACGCTAGCCCTAAAGCAAAATCTTACTCCAACCCTACCCATTACCCTAACACGTACACTAATCTTAACCCGTACACTAACACTGACCCATTGCCGCAAATGTATTTTGACCCTAAAACATTTCCGTACCCTCCCCTGTAACCTAAACCTTACCCGGTCGCTAACCATAACCCTAGATCTAAATCTAACCCTAACGCCAACCCTACATCTTACCCTAACCCATACCCTAATCCTAAACCGTACACTAACACTAACCAGTGCCCTGAAACGTACCCTGACTGTAATAGTTTTCAATACCCTCACCTTCACGCTAAACCTAATCATTAGGTAACCCTAACTGTAGACTTAAACCTAACCCTAACAGCAACCCTACACCTTATTCTAACCGGTACCCTATATTTAACCCCTACACTAACACTAACCCATGCCCTCACACGTACTTTGACACTAAAACGTCTCCATACACTCACATGTAACATAAGCCTTAACCGTTCACTAAACCTATCCCTAAACCTAACGCCAACCCTAACCATTACCCTAACCCATACCCTAATCCGAACCATACATTAACACTAAAATGTTTCCTAACACATAACCTGACCCAAACACTTTTCCGTACACTCAACTGTACCCTAAAACTTACCCGTTCACTAACCCTAAGCCTAGCCCAAAAGCTAACCCTAACCCCAACCCCACACCTTACCCTAAACTGTACACTAATCCTAACACGTACAGTAACACTAACAGGTGTCCTAACACATACCCTGACTCTAAAAGTTTTCTGTACCCTCACCTGTACCCTAAACCTTACTGGTTCACTAACCGTAACCCTAGCCCTAAACATAACGCTAACACCAACCTTACACCATACCTTAACCCGTACACTAAACTTAACCCGTACACCAAAATTATGCAATGCCATCACACGTACTTTGACACTACCACGTTTCCGTACACTCATGTACCATAAAACTTACCTGTTCGCTAACTCTAACCCTAGCCCTAAATTTAACCCTAACGCCAACCCTACACATTACCCTAACCAGTACCCTAATCCTAACCCATACACTAACTCTACACGTGCCCTAACAGGTACCATGACAGTAACAGTTTTCCGTACACTCACCTGTACCCTAAACCATACCGTTTGCTATCCTTAACCCTAGACCTAAACGTAAACCTAACCCCATCCCTAAACGTTACCCTAACGCGTACCCAATCCTAACCAGTACACTAACACTAATCCGTGACTTAACACTTACCCTGACCCTAACACTTTTCCATACCCACACCTGAACCCTAAACCTTACCATTCACTAACCCTAACCATAGGTTTATACCTAACCCTAAAGCCAACCCCAACCCTACACCTAAGCCTAAAATGTAACCTAATCCTAATCCTTAAACTAAAACTAACCTGTGCCCTAACACGATCCCTGACCCTAATTCATTTCCATACACTCCCCTGTACTCTAATGTTACCTATTCGCTAACCCTAAAACTAGCCCTAAACCTAAACCTAACCCCAATGCTACACCTTACCCTAACCCATACCCTAATCATAACCCATACACTAACACTAACTCATGCCCTAACACCTACCCTAAACCTACACCTACACCTACCCCTAACACTAACGCTAACACTAACCCTAATCTTTACCATTTGTTAACCATAACCCTAGCCCCAAACCTAAACCTAACTACAACCCTACTCCTTACCCTAACACGTACACTAATCTTAACACCTACACTAACACTAACTCAATACCACACACGTACTTTGACAATAAGACATTTCCGTATGCTCAGATGTAACCTAAAACTTACCCGTTCACTAAACTTAACCCTATCCCTAACACTAACCATAACGCCAACCCTACCAATTACCCTAACCCGTACCCTAATCCTAACCTGTAAACCCACACTAACCCCTGCCCTAACACGTTCCCTGACCCTAACACTTTTCCGTAACCTCAACTGTACCCTACACCTTACCGTTAGCTAACCCTAACCCTAGCCCTAAACCTAGACCAAACCCCAACCGTACACCTTACCCTACCCCGTATGCTAATCCTAAGCCATACACTAACACTGAAATATGTCCTAACACATACACTAACCGTAACACTTTTCTGTACCATCACCTGTACCGTAAAACTAACATTTCGGTAACCCTAACCCTAGCCATAAAGCTAACCCTAACCCCAACCCTAAAACTTACCCAAACCGTACCCTAATCCTAACCAGTATACTAATACTAAGCCATGTCCTGACATGTACCCTGAGCCTAACACTTTTCCGTACCCTCACCTGTACCCTAAACCTTACCCATTCGCTAACCCTAAACCTAGCTCTAGCCCTAGCCCTAAATCTAACCCCAACCCTACCCCTTACCCTAACCTGAAACCTAATCCCAACCCATACACTAACATTAACCCATGCCCTAACACGTACCCTGACCCTAACACTTTTCCGTATCCTCTCCTGTACCCTAAATCTTACCGTTCGCTAACCCTAACCCTAGCCCTAAACATAACTCTCACACCAACCTCACAGCATACCATAACCCGTACACTAAACTTAACCTGTACAAAAAAACTAACCCATGCCCTCACATGTACTTTGACGGTAACACGTTTCTGTATGCTCCCGTGTACCTTAAAACTCACCCGTTTGCTAACTCTAACCCTAGCCCTAACCCTAACCATAACAACAACCGTACACATTTCCCTAACCTGTACCCTAATCCTTATCCGTACACTAACACTAATCCATGCCCTAACACGTACCCTGACCCTAACACTTTTCTATACCCACTCCTGTACCCTAAATCTTACCATTCGCTAACCCTAACCCTATGTCTAAACCTAACCCTAACCCCAACCCTACACCTAACCCTAACACGTACCCTAATCTGAATCCGTACACTAACACTAACCTGTGCCCTAACATGAACCCTGACCCTAACTCGTTTCCATAAGCTCACCTGTACCCTAAATGTTACCTATTTGCTAACCCTAACCCCAACCCTACACCTAAACATAACCCCAACCCTACAACTTTCCCTAACCCATACCCTAATCCTAACCCGTACACTAACACTAACCCGTGCCCTAACACGTACCCTGACCCTAACACTTTTCCGTATCCTCTCCAGTACCCTAAAACTTACCGTTCGCTAAACCTAGCCCTTTCCCTAAACATAACGCTAACACCAACCTTACACCATACCCTAACCCATACACTAATCTTACCCCGTACACCAAAATTAAGCAATGCCCTCACATGTACTTGGACACTAACAGGTTTCTGTACCCTCCTGTGTACAATAAACCTTACCTGTTCGCTAACACTAACCCTAGGTCTAAGCCTAACACTATCCACAACCCTACACAGAATCCTAACCCGTATCCTAATCCTAATCCGTACAATAACACTAACGTGTGCCCTAACACCAAGCCTGACCCTAACTCGTTTCCATATGCTTAACTGTACCCTGATTATTACCTATTCGCTAACCCTAAACCTAACCCTAAACCAAACCCTAACCGCAATCCTACACCTTACCCTAATCCGTACTGTAATCCTAACCCGTACCCTAATACTAATCCGTGCCCTGACACATACATGGACCATAACACTTTTCTGTAACCTCACCTGTACCCTAAACCTTACATTTAGCCAACCCTAACGCTAGCCCTAAAGCAAAATCTTACTCCAACCCTACCCCTTACCCTAACACGTACACTAATCTTAACCCGTACACTAACACTGACCCATTGCCGCAAATGTATTTTGACCCTAAAACATTTCCGTACCCTCCCCTGTAACCTAAACCTTACCCGGTCGCTAACCATAACCTTAGATCTAAATCTAACCCTAACGCCAACCCTACATCTTACCCTAACCCATACCCTAATCCTAAACCGTACACTAACACTAACCAGTGCCCTGAAACGTACCCTGACTGTAACACTTTTCAATACCCTCACCTTCACGCTAAACCTAATCATTAGGTAACCCTAACTGTAGACTTAAACCTAACCCTAACAGCAACCCTACACCTTATTCTAACCGGTACCCTATATTTAACCCCTACACTAACACTAAGCCATGCCCTCACACGTACTTTGACACTAAAACGTCTCCATACACTCACATGTACCATAAGCCTTAACCGTTCACTAAACCTATCCCTAAGCCTAACGCCAACCCTAACCATTACCCTAACCCATACCCTAATCCGAACCATACATTAACACTAAAACGTTTCCTAACACATAACCTGACCCAAACACTTTTCCGTACACTCAACTGTACCCTAAAACTTACCCGTTCACTAACCCTAAGCCTAGCCCAAAAGCTAACCCTAACCCCAACCCCACACCTTACCCTAAACTGTACACTAATCCTAACACGTACAGTAACACTAACAGGTGTCCTAACACATACCCTGACTCTAAAAGTTTTCCGTACCCTCACCTGTACCCTAAACCTTACTGGTTCACTAACCGTAACCCTAGCCCTAAACATAACGCTAACACCAACCTTACACCATACCTTAACCCGTACACTAAACTTAACCCGTACACCAAAATTATGCAATGCCATCACACGTACTTTGACACTACCACGTTTCCGTACACTCATGTACCATAAAACTTACCTGTTCGCTAACTCTAACCCTAGCCCTAAACTTAACCCTAACGCCAACCCTACACATTACCCTAACCCATACCCTAATCCTAAACTGTACACTAACAGTAACCAGTGACCTGAAAAGTACCCTGACCGTAACACTTTTCCATACCCTCACCTGCACGCTAAACCTAATCATTTGGTAACCCTAACTGTAGACTTAAACCTAACCCTAACACCAACCCTACACCCTATTCTAACCCTTACCCTATATTTAACCCCTACACTAACACTAACCCATGCCCTCACACGTACTTTGACACTAAAATGTCTCCATACACTCACATGTACCATAAGCTTTAACCGTTCACTAAACCTATCCCTAACCCTAACGCCAACCCTAACCATTACCCTAACCCATACCCTAATCCTAACCATACATTAACACTAACACATTTCCTAACACATAACCTGACCCAAACACTTTTCCGTACACTCAACTGTACCCTAAAACTTACCCGTTCACTAACCCTAAGCCTAGCCCTAAACCTAACACTAACCCCAACCCCACACCTTACCCTAAACTGTACGCTAATCCTGACACGTACACTAACACTAAGAGGTGTCCTAAAACATACCGTGACTCTAAATGTTTTCCGTACCCTCACCTGTACCCTAAACCTTACTGCTTCACTAACCGTAAACCTAGCCCTAAACATAACGCTAACACCAACCCTACACCATACCCTAACACGTACACTAATCTTGACCTGTACACCAAAATTATGGAATGCCATCACATGTACTTTGACAATAACACGTTTCCGTACACTCATGTACCATAAAAGTTACCTCTTCGCTAACTCTAACCCTAGCCCTAAACTTAACCCTAACGCCAACCCTACACATTACCCTAACCCGTACCCTAATCCTAACCCATACACTAACACTACACGTGCCCTAACAGGTACCCTGAACGTAACCGTTTTCCGTACACTCCCCTGTACCCTAAACCATACCGTTTGCTATCCTTAACCTTAGACCTAAACGTAAACCTAACCCCATCCCTAAACCTTACCCTAACTCGTACCCAAATCTAACCAGTACACTAACACTAATCCGTGCCTTAACACTTACCCTGACCCTAACACTTTTCCATACCCACACCTGAGGCCTAAACCTTACCATTCACTAACCCTAACCCTAGGTCTAAACCTAACCCTAAACCCAACCCCAACCCTTCACCTAACCCTAACTTGTGCCCTAATCCTAATCCTTAAACTAACACTAACCTGTGCCCTAACACGAACCCTGACACTAACACGTTTCCATATGTTCACCTGTACTCTAATGTTACCTATTCGCTAACCCTAAAACTAGCCCTAAACCTAAACCTAACCCCAACCCTACACCTTACCCTAACCCATACCCTAATCATAACCCATACACTAACACTAACTCGTGCCCTAACACCTACCCTAAACCTACACCTACACCTACCCCTAACACTAACGCTAACATTAACCCTAAACGTTACCATTTGTTAACCATAACCCTAGCCCCAAACCTAAACCTAACTACAACCCTACTCCTTACCCTAACACGTACACTAATCTTAACACGTACACTAACACTAACTCAATACCACACACGTACTTTGACAATAAGACATTTCCGTATGCTCAGCTGTAACCTAAACCTTACCCGTTCACTAAACTTAACCCTATCCCTAACACTAACCATAACGCCAACCCTACCAATTACCCTAACCCATACCCTAATCCTAACCTGTAAACCCACACTAACCCCTTCCCTAACACGTACCCTGACCCTAACACTTTTCCGTAACCTCACCTGTACCCTACACCTTACCGTTAGCTAACCCTAACCCTAGCCCTAAACCTAGACCAAACCCCAACCGTACACCTTACCCTAACCCGTATGCTAATCCTAAGCCGTACACTAACACTGACACGTGTCCTAACACATACACTAACCGTAACACTTTTCTGTACCATCACCTGTACCCTAAACCTGACATTTCGCTAACCCTAACCCTAGCCAAAAAGCTAACCCTAACCCGAACCCTAAACCTTACCCAAACCGTACCCTAATCCTAACCAGTATACTAATACTAAGCCATGTCCTGACACGTACCCTGAGCCTAACACTTTTCCGTACCCTCACCTGTACCCTAAACCTTACCCATTCGCTAACCCTAACCCTAGCTCCAGCCCTAGCCCTAAATCTAACCCCAACCCTACACCTTACCCTAACCCGAACCCTAATCCCAACCCATACACTAACATTAACCCATGCCCTAACACGTACCCTGACCCTAACACTTTTCCGTATCCTCTCCTGTACCCTAAATCTTACCGTTCGCTAACCCTAACCCTAGCCCTAAACATAACTCTCACAGCAACCTCACAGCATACCCTACCCCGTACACTAAACTTAACCCGTACAAAAAAAGTAACCCATGCCCTCACATGTTCTTTGACAGTAACACATTTCCGTACGCTCCTGTGTACCATAAACCTTACCCGTTCGCTAACTCTAACCCTAGACCTAACCCTAAATATAACACCAACCCTACCCATTTCCCTAACCTGTACCCTAATCCTTACCTGTACACTAACACTAATCCATGCCCTAACACGTACCCTGACCCTAACACTTTTCCATACCCACTCCTGTACCCTAAATCTTACCATTCGCTAACCCTAACCCTATGTCTAAACCTAACCCTAAACCCAACCCTACACCTAACCCTAACACGTACCCTAATCCGAATCCGTACACTAAAACTAACCTGTGCCCTACCATGAACGCTGACCCTAACTTGTTTCCATAAGCTCACCTGTACCCTAAATGTTACCTATTTGCTAACCCTAACCCCAACCCTACACCTAAACATAACCCCAACCCTACACCTTTCCCTAACCCATACCCTAATCCTAACCCTTACACTAACACTAACCCGTGCCCTAATACGTACCCTGACCCTAACACTTTTCCGTATCCTCTCCAGTACCCTAAATCTTACCGTTCGCTAAAACTAGCCCTTTCCCTAAACATAACGCTAACACCAACCTTACACCATACCCTAACCCATACACTAATCTTACCCCGTACACCAAAATTAAGCAATGCCCTCACCTGTACTTTGACACTAACACGTTTCCGTACACTCCTGTGTACCGTAAACCTTACCTGTTCGCTAACACTAACCCAAGGTCTAAGCCTAACACTATCCACAACCCTACACAAAATTCTAACCTGTACCCTAATCCTAATCCGTACAATAACACTAACGTGTGCCCTAACACCAAGCCTGACCCTAACTCGTTTCCACATGCTTACCTGTACCCTGAATATTACCTATTTGCTAACCCTAACCCTAACCCTAAACCTAACCCTAACCCCAATCCTACACCTTACCCTAATCCGTACTGTAATCCTAACCCGTACCCTAATACTAATCCGTGCCCTGACACATACATGGACCATAACACTTTTCTGTAACCTCACCTGTACCCTAAACCTTACATTTCGCCAACACTAACCCTAGCCCTAAAGCTAAATCTAACTCCAACCCTACACCTTACCCTAACACGTACACTAATCTTAACCCGTACACTAACACTGACCCATTGCCGCAAATGTATTTTGACCCTAAAACATTTCCGTACCCTCCCCTGTAACCTAAACCTTACCCGGTCGCTAACCGTAACCCTAGCTCTAAATCTAACCCTAACGCCAACCCTACATCTTACCCTAAACCATACCCTAATCCTAAACTGTACACTAACAGTAACCAGTGACCTGAAAAGTACCCTGACCGTAACACTTTTCCATACCCTCACCTGCACGCTAAACCTAATCATTTGGTAACCCTAACTGTAGACTTAAACCTAACCCTAACACCAACCCTACACCCTATTCTAACCCTTACCCTATATTTAACCCCTACACTAACACTAACCCATGCCCTCACACGTACTTTGACACTAAAATGTCTCCATACACTCACATGTACCATAAGCTTTAACTGTTCACTAAACCTATCCCTAACTCTAACGCCAACCCTAACCATTACCCTAAACCATACCCTAATCCTAACCATACATTAACACTAACACATTTCCTAACACATAACCTGACCCAAACACTTTTCTGTACACTCAACTGTACCCTAAAACTTACCCGTTCACTAACCCTAAGCCTAGCTCTAAACCTAACACTAACTCCAACCCCACACCTTACCCTAAACTGTACGCTAATCCTGACACGTACACTAACACTAAGAGGTGTCCTAACACATACCCTGACTCTAAATGTTTTCCGTACCCTCACCTGTACCCTAAACCTTACTGCTTCACTAACCGTAAACCTAGCCCTAAACATAACGCTAACACCAACCCTACACCATACCCTAACACGTACACTAATCTTGACCTGTACACTAAAATTATGGAATGCCATCACATGTACTTTGACAATAACACGTTTCCGTACACTCATGTACCATAAAAGTTACCTCTTTGCTAACTCTAACCCTAGCCCTAAACTTAACCCTAACGCCAACCCTACACATTACCCTAACCCGTACCCTAATCCTAACCCATACACTAACACTACACGTGCCCTAACAGGTACCCTGAACGTAACCGTTTTCCGTACACTCCCCTGTACCCTAAACCATACCGTTTGCTATCCTTAACCTTAGACCTAAACGTAAACCTAACCCCATCCCTAAACCTTACCCTAACTCGTACCCAAATCTAACCAGTACACTAACACTAATCCGTGCCTTAACACTTACCCTGACCCTAACACTTTTCCATACCCACACCTGAGGCCTAAACCTTACCATTCACTAACCCTAACCCTAGGTCTAAACCTAACCCTAAACCCAACCCCAACCCTTCACCTAACCCTAACTTGTGCCCTAATCCTAATCCTTAAACTAACACTAACCTGTGCCCTAACACGAACCCTGACACTAACACGTTTCCATACGTTCACCTGTACTCTAATGTTACCTATTCGCTAACCCTAACACTAGCCCTAAACCTAAACCTAACTCCAACCCTACACCTTACCCTAACCCATACCCTAATCATAACCCATACACTAACACTAACTCGTGCCCTAACACCTACCCTAATCCTACACATACACCTACCCCTAAAACTAACGCTAACATTAACCCTAAACTTTACCATTTGTTAACCATAACCCTAGCCCCAAACCTAAACCTAACTACATCCCTACACCTTACCCTAACACGTACACTAATCTTAACCCGTACAGTAACACTAACTCTATACCGCAAATGTACTTTGACAATAAGACATTTCCGTATGCTCAGCTGTAACCTAAACCTTACCCGTTCACTAAACTTAACCCTATCCCTAACACTAACCATAATGCCAACCCTACCAATTACCCTAACCCGTACCCTAATCCTAACCTGTAAACCCACACTAACCCCTGCCCTAACACGTACCCTGACCGTAACACTTTTCTGTAACCTCACCTGTACCCTACACCTTACCGTTAGCTAACCCTAACCCTAGCCCTAAACCTAGACCAAACCCCAACCGTACACCTTACCCTAACCCGTATGCTAATCCTAAGCCGTACACTAACACTGACACGTGTCCTAACACATACACTAACCGTAACACTTTTCTGTACCATCACCTGTACCCTAAACCTGACATTTCACTAACCCTAACAATAGCCAAAAAGCTAACCCTAAACCGAACCCTAAACCTTACCCAAACCGTACCCTAATCCTAACCAGTATACTAATACTAAGCCATGTCCTGACACGTACCCTGAGCCTAACACTTTTCCGTACCCTCACCTGTACGCTAAACCTTACCCATTCGCTAACCCTAACCCTAGCTCTAGCCCTAGCCCTAAATCTAACCACAACCCTACACCTTACCCTAACCCGAACCCTAATCCCAACCCATACACTAACATTAACCCATGCCCTAACACGTACCCTGACACTTACACTTATCCGTATCCTCTCCTGTACCCTAAATCTTACCGTTCGCTAACCCTAACCCTAGCCCTAAACATAACTCTCACACCAACCTCACAGCATACCATAACCCGTACACTAAACTTAACCCGTACAAAAAAACTAACCCATGCCCTCAGATGTATTTTGATGGTAACACGTTTCCGTATGCTCCCCTGTCCCGTAAAACTCACCCGTTTGCTAACTCTAACCCTAGCCCTAACCCTAACCATAACAACAACCCTACCCATTTCCCTAACCTGTACCCTAATCCTTACCCGTACACTAACACTAATCCATGCCCTAACACGTACCCTGACAATAACACTTTTCTATACCCGCTCCTGTACCCTAAATCTTACCATTCGCTAACCCTAACCCTATGTCTAAACCTAACCCTAACCCCAACCCTACACCTAACCCTAACACGTACCCTAATCCGAATCCGTACACTAACAGTAACCTGTGCCCTAACATGAACCCTGACCCTAACTCGTTTCCATAAGCTCACCTGTACCCTAAATGTTACCTATTTGCTAACCCTAACCCCAACCCTACACCTAAACATAACCCCAACCCTACAACTTTCCCTAACCCATACCCTAATCCGAACCCGTACAATAACACTAACCCGTGCCCTAACACGTACCCTGACCCTAACACTTTTCCGTATCCTCTCCAGTACCCTAAAACTTACCGTTCGCTAAACCTAGCCCTTTCCCTAAACATAACGCTAACACCAACCATACACCATACCCTAACCCATACACTAATCTTACCCCGTACACCAAAATTAAGCAATGCCCTCACATGTACTTGGACACTAACAGGTTTCCGTACCCTCCTGTGTACCATAAACCTTACCTGTTTGCTAACACTAACCCTAGGTCTAAACCTAACACTATCCACAACCCTACACAGAATCCTAACCCGTATCCTAATCCTAATCCGTACAATAACACTAACGTGTGCCCTAACACCAAGCCTGACCCTAACTCGTTTCCATATGCTTACCTGTACCCTGAATATTACCTATTCGCTAACCCTAACCCTAACCCTAAACCAAACCCTAACCCCAATCCTACACTTTACCCTAATCCGTACTGTAATCCTAACCCGTACCCTAATACTAATCCGTGCCCTGACACATACATGGACCATAACACTTTTCTGTAACCTCACCTGTACCCTAAACCTTACATTTAGCCAACCCTAACGCTAGCCCTAAAGTAAAATCTTACTGCAACCCTACCCCTTACCCTAACACGTACACTAATCTTAAACCGTACACTAACACTGACCCATTGCCGCAAATGTATTTTGACCCTAAAACATTTCCGTACCCTCCCCTGTAACCTAAACCTTACCCGGTCGCTAACCATAACCCTACATCTAAATCTAACCCTAACGCCATCCCTACATCTTACCCTAACCCATACCCTAATCCTAAACCGTACACTAACACTAACCAGTGCCCTGAAACGTACCCTGACCGTAACACTTTTCAATACCCTCACCTGCACGCTAAACCTAATCATTAGGTAACCCTAACTGTAGACTTAAACCTAACCCTAACAGCAACCCTACACCTTATTCTAACCGGTACCCTATATTTAACCCCTACACTAACACTAACCCATGCCCTCACACGTACTTTGACACTAAAATGTCTCCATACACTCACATGTACCATAAGCCTTAACCGTTCACTAAACCTATCCCTAAGCCTAACGCCAACCCTAACCATTACCCTAACCCATACCCTAATCCGAACCATACATTAACACTAAAACGTTTCCTAACACATAACCTGACCCAAACACTTTTCCGTACACTCAACTGTACCCTAAAACTTACCCGTTCACTAACCCTAAGCCTAGCCCAAAAGCTAACCCTAATCCCAACCCCACACCTTACCCTAAACTGTACACTAATCCTAACACGTACAGTAACACTAACAGGTGTCCTAACACATACCGTGACTCTAAAAGTTTTCCGTACCCTCACCTGTACCCTAAACCTTACTGGTTCACTAACCGTAACCCTAGCCCTAAACATAACGCTAACACCAACCTTACACCATACCTTAACCCGTACACTAAACTTAACCCGTACACCAAAATTATGCAATGCCATCACACGTACTTTGACACTACCACGTTTCCGTACACTCATGTACCATAAAACTTACCTGTTCACTAACTCTAACCCTAGCCCTAAACTTAACCCTAACGCCAACCCTACACATTACCCTAACCAGTACCCTAATCCTAACCCATACACTAACTCTACACGTGCCCTAACAGGTCCCATGACAGTAACAGTTTTCCGTACACTCACCTGTACCCTAAACCATACCGTTTGCTATCCTTAACCCTGGACCTAAACGTAAACCTAACCCCATCCCTAAACGTTACCCTAAGGCGTACCCAATCCTAACCAGTACACTAACACTAATCCGTGACTTATCACTTACCCTGACCCTAACACTTTTCCATACCCACACCTGAACCCTAAACCTTACCATTCACTAACCCTAACCATAGGTTTACACCTAACCCTAAAGCCAACACCAACCCTACACCTAACCCTAAAATGTAACCTAATCCTAATCCTTAAACTAAAACTAACCTGTGCCCTAACACGATCCCTGACCCTAACTCATTTCCATACACTCCCCTGTACTCTAATGTTACCTATTCGCTAACCCTAACACTAGCCCTAAACCTAAACCTAACCCCAACCGTACACCTTACCCTACCCATACCCTAATCATAACCTATACATTAACACTAACTCGTGCCCTAACACCTACCCTAACCCTACCCCTAACGCTAACCCTAACACTAACCCTAACACTAACCCTAAACTTTACCATTTGTGAAACATAACCCAAGCCCCAAACCTAAACCTAACTACAACCCTACTCCTTACCCTAACACGTACACTAGTCTTAACCCGTACACTAACACTAACTCAATACCGCACACATACTTTGACAATAAGACATTTCCGTATGCTCAGCTGTAACCTAAACCTTACCCGTTCACTAAACTTAACCCTACCCCTAACACTAACCATAACGCCAACCCTACCAATTACCCTAACCCGTACCCTAATCCTAACCTGTAAACCCACACTAACCCCTGCCCTAACACGTACCCTGACCCTAACACTTTTCCGAATCCTCAGCTGTACCCTACACCTTATCATTCGCTAACCCTAACCCTAGCCCTAAACCTAGACCAAACCCCAACAGTACACCTTACCCTAACCTGTATGCTAATCCTAAGCCATACACTAACACTGACACGTGTCCTAACACATACACTAACTGTAACACTTTTCTGTACCATCACATGTACCCTAAACCTGACATTTCGCTAACCCTAGCCCTAGCCATAAAGCTAACCCTAACCCCAACCAGAAACCTTACCCAAACCGTACCCTAGTCCTAACCAGTATACTAATACTAAGCCATGTCCTGACACGTAACCTGACCCTAACACTTTTCCGTACCCTCACCTGTACCCTAAACCTTACCCATTCGCTAACCCTAACACTAGCTCTAGCCCTAGCTCTAAATCTAACCCCAACCCTACACCTTACCCTAACCCGAACCCTAATCCCAACCCATACACTAACATTAACCCATGCCCTAACACGTACCCTGACCCTAACACTTTTCCGTATCCTCTCCTGTACCCTAAATCTTACCGTTCGCTAACCCTAACCCTAGCCCTAAACATAACTCTCACACCAACCTCACAGCATACCCTAACCGGTACACTAAACTTAACCCGTACAAAAAAACTAACCCATGCCCTCACATGTTCTTTGACAGTAACACATTTCCATACGCTCCTGTGTACCGTAAACCTTACCCGTTCGCTAACTCTAACCCTAGACCTAACCCTAAATATAACAGCAACCCTACCCATTTCCCTAACCTGTACCCTAATCCTAACCCGTACACTAACACTAATCCATGCCCTAACACGTACCCTGACCCTAACACTTTTCCATACCCACTCCTGTACCCTAAATCTTACCATTCGCTAACCCTAACCCTATGTCTAAACCTAACCCTAACCCCAACCCTACACCTAACCCTAACACGTACCCTAATCCGAATCCGTACACTAACACTAACCTGTGCCCTACCATGAACCCTGACCCTAACTCGTTTCCATAAGCTCACCTGTACCCTAAATGTTACCTATTCGCTAACCGTAACCCCAACCCTACACCTAAACATAACCCCAACCCTACACCTTTCCCTAACCCATACCCTAATCCTAACCCTTACACTAACACTACCCCGTGCCCTAATACGTACCCTGACCCTAACACTTTTCCGTATCCTCTCCAGTACCCTAAATCTTACCGTTCGCTAAAACTAGCCCTTTCCCTAAACATAACGCTAACACCAACCTTACACCATACCCTAACCCATACACTAATCTTACACCGTACACCAAAATTAAGCAATGCCCTCACCTGTACTTTGACACTAACACGTTTCCGTACACTCCTGTGTACCGTAAATCTTACCTGTTCGCTAACACTAACCCTAGGTCTAAGCCTAACACTATCCACAACCCTACACAAAATCCTAACTTGTACCCTAATCCTAATCAGTACAATAACACTAACGTGTGCCCTAACACCAAGCCTGACCCTAACTCGTTTCCATATGCTTACCTGTACCCTGAATATTACCTATTCGCTAACCCTAACCCTAATCCTAAACTTAACCCTAACCCCAATCCTACACCTTACCCTAATCCGTACTGTAATCCTAACCCGTACCCTAATACTAATCCGTGCCCTGACACATACATGAACCATAACACTTTTCTGTAACCTCACCTGTACCCTAAACCTTACATTTCGCCAACACTAACCCTAGCCCTAAAGCTAAATCTAACTCCAACCCTACACCTTACCCTAACACGTACACTAATCTTAACCCGTACACTAAAACTGACCCATTGCCGCAAATGTATTTTGACCCTAAAACATTTCCGTATCCTCCCCTGTAACCTAAAGCTTACCCGGTCGCTAACCCTAACCCTAGCTCTAAATCTAACCCTAACGCCAACCCTACATCTTACACTAACCCATACCCTAATCCTAAACTGTACACTAACAGTAACCAGTGACCTGAAAAGTACCCTGACCGTAACACTTTTCCATACCCTCACCTGCACGCTAAACCTAATCATTAGGTAACCCTAACTGTAGACTTAAACCTAACCCTAACACCAACCCTACACCCTATTCTAACCCTTACCCTATATTTAACCCCTACACTAACACTAAACCATGCCCTCACACGTACTTTGACACTAAAATGTCTCCATACACTCACATGTACCATAAGCTTTAACCGTTCACTAAACCTATCCCTAACCCTAACGCCAACCCTAACCATTACCCTAACCCATACCCTAATCCTAACCATACATTAACACTAACACGTTTCCTAACACATAACCTGACACAAACACTTTTCCGTACACTCAACTGTACCCTAAAACTTACCCGTTCACTAACCCTAAGCCTAGCCCCAAAGCTAACCCTAACCCCAACCCCACACCTTACCCTAAACTGTACACTAATCCTAACACGGACAGTAACACTAACAGGTGTCCTAACACATACCCTGACTCTAAAAGTTTTCCGTACCCTCACCTGTACCCTAAACCTTACTGGTTCACTAACCGTAACCCTAGCCCTAAACATAACGCTAACACCAACCTTACACCATACCTTAACCCGTACACTAAACTTAACCCATACACCAAAATTATGCAATGCCATCACACGTACTTTGACACTACCACGTTTCCGTACACTCATGTACCATAAAACTTACCTGTTCGCTAACTCTAACCCTAGCCCTAAACTTAACCCTAACGCCAACCCTACACATTACCCTAACCAGTACCCTAATCCTAACCCATACACTAACTCTACACGTGCCCTAACAGGTACCATGACAGTAACAGTTTTCCGTACACTCACCTGTACCCTAAACCATACCGTTTGCTATCCTTAACCCTAGACCTAAACGTAAACCTAACCCCATCCCTAAACGTTACCCTAACGCGTACCCAATCCTAACCAGTACACTAACACTAATCCGTGACTTAACACTTACCCTGACCCTAACACTTTTCCATACCCACACCTGAACCCTAAACCTTACCATTCACTAACCCTAACCATAGGTTTATACCTAACCCTAAAGCCAACCCCAACCCTACACCTAACCCTAAAATGTAACCTAATCCTAATCCTTAAACTAAAACTAACCTGTGCCCTAACACGATCCCTGACCCTAATTCATTTCCATACACTCCCCTGTACTCTAATGTTACCTATTCGCTAACCCTAAAACTAGCCCTAAACCTAAACCTAACCCCAACGCTACACCTTACCCTAACCCATACCCTAATCATAACCCATACACTAACACTAACTCATGCCCTAACACCTACCCTAAACCTACACCTACACCTACCCCTAACACTAACGCTAACACTAACCCTAAACTTTACCATTTGTTAACCATAACCCTAGCCCCAAACCTAAACCTAACTACAACCCTACTCCTTACCCTAACACGTACACTAATCTTAACACCTACACTAACACTAACTCAATACCACACACGTACTTTGACAATAAGACATTTCCGTATGCTCAGATGTAACCTAAACCTTACCCGTTCACTAAACTTAACCCTATCCCTAACACTAACCATAACGCCAACCCTACCAATTACCCTAACCCGTACCCTAATCCTAACCTGTAAACCCACACTAACCCCTGCCCTAACACGTTCCCTGACCCTAACACTTTTCCGTAACCTCACCTGTACCCTACACCTTACCGTTAGCTAACCCTAACCCTAGCCCTAAACCTAGACCAAACCCCAACCGTACACCTTACCCTACCCCGTATGCTAATCCTAAGCCATACACTAACACTGAAATATGTCCTAACACATACACTAACCGTAACACTTTTCTGTACCATCATCTGTACCGTAAAACTAACATTTTGGTAACCCTAACCCTAGCCATAAAGCTAACCCTAACCCCAACCCTAAAACTTACCCAAACCGTACCCTAATCCTAACCAGTATACTATATACTAAGCCATGTCCTGACATGTACCCTGAGCCTAACACTTTTCCGTACCCTCACCTGTACCCTAAACCTTACCCATTCGCTAACCCTAAACCTAGCTCTAGCCCTAGCCCTAAATCTAACCCCAACCCTACCCCTTACCCTAACCTGAAACCTAATCCCAACCCATACACTAACATTAACCCATGCCCTAACACGTACCCTGACCCTAACACTTTTCCGTATCCTCTCCTGTACCCTAAATCTTACCGTTCGCTAACCCTAACCCTAGCCCTAAACATAACTCTCACACCAACCTCACAGCATACCATAACCCGTACACTAAACTTAACCTGTACAAAAAAACTAACCCATGCCCTCACATGTACTTTGACGGTAACACGTTTCTGTATGCTCCCGTGTACCGTAAAACTCACCCGTTTGCTAACTCTAACCCTAGCCCTAACCCTAACCATAACAACAACCGTACACATTTCCCTAACCTGTACCCTAATCCTTATCCGTACACTAACACTAATCCATGCCCTAACACGTACCCTGACCCTAACACTTTTCTATACCCACTCCTGTACCCTAAATCTTACCATTCGCTAACCCTAACCCTATGTCTAAACCTAACCCTAACCCCAACCCTACACCTAACCCTAACACGTACCCTAATCTGAATCCGTACACTAACACTAACCTGTGCCCTAACATGAACCCTGACCCTAACTCGTTTCCATAAGCTCACCTGTACCCTAAATGTTACCTATTTGCTAACCCTAACCCCAACCCTACACCTAAACATAACCCCAACCCTACAACTTTCCCTAACCCATACCCTAATCCTAACCCGTACACTAACACTAACCCGTGCCCTAACACATACCCTGACCCTAACACTTTTCCGTATCCTCTTCAGTACCCTAAAACTTACCATTCGCTAAACCTAGCCCTTTCCCTAAACATAACACTAACACCAACCTTACACCATACCCTAACCCATACACTAATCTTACCCCGTAAACCAAAATTAAGCAATGCCCTCACATGTACTTGGACACTAACAGGTTTCTGTACCCTCCTGTGTACAATAAACCTTACCTGTTCGCTAACACTAACCCTAGGTCTAAGCCTAACACTATCCACAACCCTACACAGAATCCTAACCCGTATCCTAATCCTAATCCGTACAATAACACTAACGTGTGCCCTAACACCAAGCCTGACCCTAACTCGTTTCCATATGCTTAACTGTACCCTGATTATTACCTATTCGCTAACCCTAAACCTAACCCTAAACCAAACCCTAACCCCAATCCTACACCTTACCCTAATCCGTACTGTAATCCTAACCCGTACCCTAATACTAATCCGTGCCCTGACACATACATGTACCATAACACTTTTCTGTAACCTCACCTGTACCCTAAACCTTACATTTAGCCAACCCTAACGCTAGCCCTAAAGCAAAATCTTACTCCAACCCTACCCCTTACCCTAACACGTACACTAATCTTAACCCGTACACTAACACTGACCCATTGCCGCAAATGTATTTTGACCCTAAAACATTTCCGTACCCTCCCCTGTAACCTAAACCTTACCCGGTCGCTAACCATAACCCTAGATCTAAATCTAACCCTAACGCCAACCCTACATCTTACCCTAACCCATACCCTAATCCTAAACCGTACACTAACACTAACCAGTGCCCTGAAACGTACCCTGACTGTAACACTTTTCAATACCCTCACCTTCACGCTAAACCTAATCATTAGGTAACCCTAACTGTAGACTTAAACCTAACCCTAACAGCAACCCTACACCTTATTCTAACCGGTACCCTATATTTAACCCCTACACTAACACTAACCCATGCCCTCACACGTACTTTGACACTAAAACGTCTCCATACACTCACATGTACCATAAGCCTTAACCATTCACTAAACCTATCCCTAAGCCTAACGCCAACCCTAACCATTACCCTAACCCATACCCTAATCCGAACCATACATTAACACTAAAACGTTTCCTAACACATAACCTGACCCAAACACTTTTCCGTACACTCAACTGTACCCTAAAACTTACCCGTTCACTAACCCTAAGCCTAGCCCAAAAGCTAACCCTAACCCCAACCCCACACCTTACCCTAAACTGTACACTAATCCTAACACGTACAGTAACACTAACAGGTGTCCTAACACATACCCTGACTCTAAAAGTTTTCCGTACCCTCACCTGTACCCTAAACCTTACTGGTTCACTAACCGTAACCCTAGCCGTAAACATAACGCTAACACCAACCTTACACCATACCTTAACCCGTACACTAAACTTAACCCGTACACCAAAATTATGCAATGCCATCACACGTACTTTGACACTACCACGTTTCCGTACACTCATGTACCATAAAACTTACCTGTTCGCTAACTCTAACCCTAGCCCTAAACTTAACCCTAACGCCAACCCTACACATTACCCTAACCAGTACCCTAATCCTAACCCATACACTAACTCTACACGTGCCCTAACAGGTACCATGACAGTAACAGTTTTCCGTACACTCACCTGTACCCTAAACCATACCGTTTGCTATCCTTAACCCTAGACCTAAACGTAAACCTAACCCCATCCCTAAACGTTACCCTAACGCGTACCCAATCCTAACCAGTACACTAACACTAATCCGTGACTTAACACTTACCCTGACCCTAACACTTTTCCATACCCACACCTGAACCCTAAACCTTACCATTCACTAACCCTAACCATAGGTTTATACCTAACCCTAAAGCCAACCCCAACCCTACACCTAACCCTAAAATGTAACCTAATCCTAATCCTTAAACTAACACTAACCTGTGCCCTAACACGAACCCTGACACTAACACGTTTCCATACGTTCACCTGTACTCTAATGTTACCTATTCGCTAACCCTAAAACTAGCCCTAAACCTAAACCTAACCCCAACGCTACACCTTACCCTAACCCATACCCTAATCATAACCCATACACTAACACTAACTCATGCCCTAACACCTACCCTAAACCTACACCTACACCTACCCCTAACACTAACGCTAACACTAACCCTAAACTTTACCATTTGTTAACCATAACCCTAGCCCCAAACCTAAACCTAACTACAACCCTACACCTTACCCTAACACGTACACTAATCTTAACACCTACACTAACACTAACTCAATACCACACACGTACTTTGACAATAAGACATTTCCGTATGCTCAGATGTAACCTAAACCTTACCGGTTCACTAAACTTAACCCTATCCCTAACACTAACCATAACGCCAACCCTACCAATTACCCTAACCCGTACCCTAATCCTAACCTGTAAACCCACACTAACCCCTGCCCTAACACGTTCCCTGACCCTAACACTTTTCCGTAACCTCACCTGTACCCTACACCTTACCGTTAGCTAACCCTAACCCTAGTCCTAAACCTAGACCAAACCACAACCGTACACCTTACCCTACCCCGTATGCTAATCCTAAGCCATACACTAACACTGAAATATGTCCTAACACATACACTAACCGTAACACTTTTCCCTACCATCACCTGTACCGTAAAACTAACATTTCGGTAACCCTAACCCTAGCCATAAAGCTAACCCTAACCCCAACCCTAAAACTTACCCAAACCGTACCCTAATCCTAACCAGTATACTAATACTAAGCCATGTCCTGACATGTACCCTGAGCCTAACACTTTTCCGTACCCTCACCTGTACCCTAAACCTTACCCATTCGCTAACCCTAAACCTAGCTCTAGCCCTAGCCCTAAATCTAACCCCAACCCTACCCCTTACCCTAACCTGAAACCTAATCCCAACCCATACACTAACATTAACCCATGCCCTAACACGTACCCTGACCCTAACACTTTTCCGTATCCTCTCCTGTACCCTAAATCTTACCGTTCGCTAACCCTAACCCTAGCCCTAAACATAACTCTCACACCAACCTCACAGCATACCATAACCCGTACACTAAACTTAACCTGTACAAAAAAACTAACCCATGCCCTCACATGTACTTTGACGGTAACACGTTTCTGTATGCTCCCGTGTACCGTAAAACTCACCCGTTTGCTAACTCTAACCCTAGCCCTAACCCTAACCATAACAACAACCGTACACATTTCCCTAACCTGTACCCTAATCCTTATCCGTACACTAACACTAATCCATGCCCTAACACGTACCCTGACCCTAACACTTTTCTATACCCACTCCTGTACCCTAAATCTTACCATTCGCTAACCCTAACCCTATGTCTAAACCTAACCCTAACCCCAACCCTACACCTAACCCTAACACGTACCTTAATCTGAATCCGTACACTAACACTAACCTGTGCCCTAACATGAACCCTGGCCCTAACTCGTTTCCATAAGCTCACCTGTACCCTAAATGTTACCTATTTGCTAACCCTAACCCCAACCCTACACCTAAACATAACCCCAACCCTACAACTTTCCCTAACCCATACCCTAATCCTAACCCGTACACTAACACTAACCCGTGCCCTAACACGTACCCTGACCCTAACACTTTTCCGTATCCTCTCCAGTACCCTAAAACTTACCGTTCGCTAAACCTAGCCCTTTCCCTAAACATAACGCTAACACCAACCTTACACCATACCCTAACCCATACACTAATCTTACCCCGTACACCAAAATTAAGCAATGACCTCACATGTACTTGGACACTAACAGGTTTCTGTACCCTCCTGTGTACAATAAACCTTACCTGTTCGCTAACACTAACCCTAGGTCTAAGCCTAACACTATCCACAACCCTACACAGAATCCTAACCCGTATCCTAATCCTAATCCGTACAATAACACTAACGTGTGCCCTAACACCAAGACTGACCCTAACTCGTTTCCATATGCTTAACTGTACCCTGATTATTACCTATTCGCTAACCCTAAACCTAACCCTAAACCAAACCCTAACCCCAATCCTACACCTTACCCTAATCCGTACTGTAATCCTAACCCGTACCCTAATACTAATCCGTGCCCTGACACATACATGGACCATAACACTTTTCTGTAACCTCACCTGTACCCTAAACCTTACATTTAGCCAAGCCTAACGCTAGCCCTAAAGCAAAATCTTACTCCAACCCTACCCATTACCCTAACACGTACACTAATCTTAACCCGTACACTAACACTGACCCATTGCCGCAAATGTATTTTGACCCTAAAACATTTCCGTACCCTCCCCTGTAACCTAAACCTTACCCGGTCGCTAACCATAACCCTAGATCTAAATCTAACCCTAACGCCAACCCTACATCTTACCCTAACCCATACCCTAATCCTAAACCGTACACTAACACTAACCAGTGCCCTGAAACGTACCCTGACTGTAATAGTTTTCAATACCCTCACCTTCACGCTAAACCTAATCATTAGGTAACCCTAACTGTAGACTTAAACCTAACCCTAACAGCAACCCTACACCTTATTCTAACCGGTACCCTATATTTAACCCCTACACTAACACTAACCCATGCCCTCACACGTACTTTGACACTAAAACGTCTCCATACACTCACATGTACCATAAGCCTTAACCGTTCACTAAACCTATCCCTAAACCTAACGCCAACCCTAACCATTACCCTAACCCATACCCTAATCCGAACCATACATTAACACTAAAATGTTTCCTAACACATAACCTGACCCAAACACTTTTCCGTACACTCAACTGTACCCTAAAACTTACCCGTTCACTAACCCTAAGCCTAGCCCAAAAGCTAACCCTAACCCCAACCCCACACCTTACCCTAAACTGTACACTAATCCTAACACGTACAGTAACACTAACAGGTGTCCTAACACATACCCTGACTCTAAAAGTTTTCTGTACCCTCACCTGTACCCTAAACCTTACTGGTTCACTAACCGTAACCCTAGCCCTAAACATAACGCTAACACCAACCTTACACCATACCTTAACCCGTACACTAAACTTAACCCGTACACCAAAATTATGCAATGCCATCACACGTACTTTGACACTACCACGTTTCCGTACACTCATGTACCATAAAACTTACCTGTTCGCTAACTCTAACCCTAGCCCTAAATTTAACCCTAACGCCAACCCTACACATTACCCTAACCAGTACCCTAATCCTAACCCATACACTAACTCTACACGTGCCCTAACAGGTACCATGACAGTAACAGTTTTCCGTACACTCACCTGTACCCTAAACCATACCGTTTGCTATCCTTAACCCTAGACCTAAACGTAAACCTAACCCCATCCCTAAACGTTACCCTAACGCGTACCCAATCCTAACCAGTACACTAACACTAATCCGTGACTTAACACTTACCCTGACCCTAACACTTTTCCATACCCACACCTGAACCCTAAACCTTACCATTCACTAACCCTAACCATAGGTTTATACCTAACCCTAAAGCCAACCCCAACCCTACACCTAAGCCTAAAATGTAACCTAATCCTAATCCTTAAACTAAAACTAACCTGTGCCCTAACACGATCCCTGACCCTAATTCATTTCCATACACTCCCCTGTACTCTAATGTTACCTATTCGCTAACCCTAAAACTAGCCCTAAACCTAAACCTAACCCCAATGCTACACCTTACCCTAACCCATACCCTAATCATAACCCATACACTAACACTAACTCATGCCCTAACACCTACCCTAAACCTACACCTACACCTACCCCTAACACTAACGCTAACACTAACCCTAATCTTTACCATTTGTTAACCATAACCCTAGCCCCAAACCTAAACCTAACTACAACCCTACTCCTTACCCTAACACGTACACTAATCTTAACACCTACACTAACACTAACTCAATACCACACACGTACTTTGACAATAAGACATTTCCGTATGCTCAGATGTAACCTAAAACTTACCCGTTCACTAAACTTAACCCTATCCCTAACACTAACCATAACGCCAACCCTACCAATTACCCTAACCCGTACCCAAATCCTAACCTGTAAACCCACACTAACCCCTGCCCTAACACGTTCCCTGACCCTAACACTTTTCCGTAACCTCAACTGTACCCTACACCTTACCGTTAGCTAACCCTAACCCTAGCCCTAAACCTAGACCAAACCCCAACCGTACACCTTACCCTACCCCGTATGCTAATCCTAAGCCATACACTAACACTGAAATATGTCCTAACACATACACTAACCGTAACACTTTTCTGTACCATCACCTGTACCGTAAAACTAACATTTCGGTAACCCTAACCCTAGCCATAAAGCTAACCCTAACCCCAACCCTAAAACTTACCCAAACCGTACCCTAATCCTAACCAGTATACTAATACTAAGCCATGTCCTGACATGTACCCTGAGCCTAACACTTTTCCGTACCCTCACCTGTACCCTAAACCTTACCCATTCGCTAACCCTAAACCTAGCTCTAGCCCTAGCCCTAAATCTAACCCCAACCCTACCCCTTACCCTAACCTGAAACCTAATCCCAACCCATACACTAACATTAACCCATGCCCTAACACGTACCCTGACCCTAACACTTTTCCGTATCCTCTCCTGTACCCTAAATCTTACCGTTCGCTAACCCTAACCCTAGCCCTAAACATAACTCTCACACCAACCTCACAGCATACCATAACCCGTACACTAAACTTAACCTGTACAAAAAAACTAACCCATGCCCTCACATGTACTTTGACGGTAACACGTTTCTGTATGCTCCCGTGTACCTTAAAACTCACCCGTTTGCTAACTCTAACCCTAGCCCTAACCCTAACCATAACAACAACCGTACACATTTCCCTAACCTGTACCCTAATCCTTATCCGTACACTAACACTAATCCATGCCCTAACACGTACCCTGACCCTAACACTTTTCTATACCCACTCCTGTACCCTAAATCTTACCATTCGCTAACCCTAACCCTATGTCTAAACCTAACCCTAACCCCAACCCTACACCTAACCCTAACACGTACCCTAATCTGAATCCGTACACTAACACTAACCTGTGCCCTAACATGAACCCTGACCCTAACTCGTTTCCATAAGCTCACCTGTACCCTAAATGTTACCTATTTGCTAACCCTAACCCCAACCCTACACCTAAACATAACCCCAACCCTACAACTTTCCCTAACCCATACCCTAATCCTAACCCGTACACTAACACTAACCCGTGCCCTAACACGTACCCTGACCCTAACACTTTTCCGTATCCTCTCCAGTACCCTAAAACTTACCGTTCGCTAAACCTAGCCCTTTCCCTAAACATAACGCTAACACCAACCTTACACCATACCCTAACCCATACACTAATCTTACCCCGTACACCAAAATTAAGCAATGCCCTCACATGTACTTGGACACTAACAGGTTTCTGTACCCTCCTGTGTACAATAAACCTTACCTGTTCGCTAACACTAACCCTAGGTCTAAGCCTAACACTATCCACAACCCTACACAGAATCCTAACCCGTATCCTAATCCTAATCCGTACAATAACACTAACGTGTGCCCTAACACCAAGCCTGACCCTAACTCGTTTCCATATGCTTAACTGTACCCTGATTATTACCTATTCGCTAACCCTAAACCTAACCCTAAACCAAACCCTAACCGCAATCCTACACCTTACCCTAATCCGTACTGTAATCCTAACCCGTACCCTAATACTAATCCGTGCCCTGACACATACATGGACCATAACACTTTTCTGTAACCTCACCTGTACCCTAAACCTTACATTTAGCCAACCCTAACGCTAGCCCTAAAGCAAAATCTTACTCCAACCCTACCCCTTACCCTAACACGTACACTAATCTTAACCCGTACACTAACACTGACCCATTGCCGCAAATGTATTTTGACCCTAAAACATTTCCGTACCCTCCCCTGTAACCTAAACCTTACCCGGTCGCTAACCATAACCTTAGATCTAAATCTAACCCTAACGCCAACCCTACATCTTACCCTAACCCATACCCTAATCCTAAACCGTACACTAACACTAACCAGTGCCCTGAAACGTACCCTGACTGTAACACTTTTCAATACCCTCACCTTCACGCTAAACCTAATCATTAGGTAACCCTAACTGTAGACTTAAACCTAACCCTAACAGCAACCCTACACCTTATTCTAACCGGTACCCTATATTTAACCCCTACACTAACACTAAGCCATGCCCTCACACGTACTTTGACACTAAAACGTCTCCATACACTCACATGTACCATAAGCCTTAACCGTTCACTAAACCTATCCCTAAGCCTAACGCCAACCCTAACCATTACCCTAACCCATACCCTAATCCGAACCATACATTAACACTAAAACGTTTCCTAACACATAACCTGACCCAAACACTTTTCCGTACACTCAACTGTACCCTAAAACTTACCCGTTCACTAACCCTAAGCCTAGCCCAAAAGCTAACCCTAACCCCAACCCCACACCTTACCCTAAACTGTACACTAATCCTAACACGTACAGTAACACTAACAGGTGTCCTAACACATACCCTGACTCTAAAAGTTTTCCGTACCCTCACCTGTACCCTAAACCTTACTGGTTCACTAACCGTAACCCTAGCCCTAAACATAACGCTAACACCAACCTTACACCATACCTTAACCCGTACACTAAACTTAACCCGTACACCAAAATTATGCAATGCCATCACACGTACTTTGACACTACCACGTTTCCGTACACTCATGTACCATAAAACTTACCTGTTCGCTAACTCTAACCCTAGCCCTAAACTTAACCCTAACGCCAACCCTACACATTACCCTAACCAGTACCCTAATCCTAACCCATACACTAACTCTACACGTGCCCTAACAGGTACCATGACAGTAACAGTTTTCCGTACACTCACCTGTACCCTAAACCATACCGTTTGCTATCCTTAACCCTAGACCTAAACGTAAACCTAACCCCATCCCTAAACGTTACCCTAACGCATACCCAATCCTAACCAGTACACTAACACTAATCCGTGACTTAACACTTACCCTGACCCTAACACTTTTCCATACCCACACCTGAACCCTAAACCTTACCATTCACTAACCCTAACCATAGGTTTATACCTAACCCTAAAGCCAACCCCAACCCTACACCTAACCCTAAAATGTAACCTAATCCTAATCCTTAAACTAACACTAACCTGTGCCCTAACACGAACCCTGACACTAACACGTTTCCATACGTTCACCTGTACTCTAATGTTACCTATTCGCTAACCCTAAAACTAGCCCTAAACCTAAACCTAACCCCAACGCTACACCTTACCCTAACCCATACCCTAATCATAACCCATACACTAACACTAACTCATGCCCTAACACCTACCCTAAACCTACACCTACACCTACCCCTAACACTAACGCTAACACTAACCCTAAACTTTACCATTTGTTAACCATAACCCTAGCCCCAAACCTAAACCTAACTACAACCCTACACCTTACCCTAACACGTACACTAATCTTAACACCTACACTAACACTAACTCAATACCACACACGTACTTTGACAATAAGACATTTCCGTATGCTCAGATGTAACCTAAACCTTACCGGTTCACTAAACTTAACCCTATCCCTAACACTAACCATAACGCCAACCCTACCAATTACCCTAACCCGTACCCTAATCCTAACCTGTAAACCCACACTAACCCCTGCCCTAACACGTTCCCTGACCCTAACACTTTTCCGTAACCTCACCTGTACCCTACACCTTACCGTTAGCTAACCCTAACCCTAGTCCTAAACCTAGACCAAACCACAACCGTACACCTTACCCTACCCCGTATGCTAATCCTAAGCCATACACTAACACTGAAATATGTCCTAACACATACACTAACCGTAACACTTTTCCCTACCATCACCTGTACCGTAAAACTAACATTTCGGTAACCCTAACCCTAGCCATAAAGCTAACCCTAACCCCAACCCTAAAACTTACCCAAACCGTACCCTAATCCTAACCAGTATACTAATACTAAGCCATGTCCTGACATGTACCCTGAGCCTAACACTTTTCCGTACCCTCACCTGTACCCTAAACCTTACCCATTCGCTAACCCTAAACCTAGCTCTAGCCCTAGCCCTAAATCTAACCCCAACCCTACCCCTTACCCTAACCTGAAACCTAATCCCAACCCATACACTAACATTAACCCATGCCCTAACACGTACCCTGACCCTAACACTTTTCCGTATCCTCTCCTGTACCCTAAATCTTACCGTTCGCTAACCCTAACCCTAGCCCTAAACATAACTCTCACACCAACCTCACAGCATACCATAACCCGTACACTAAACTTAACCTGTACAAAAAAACTAACCCATGCCCTCACATGTACTTTGACGGTAACACGTTTCTGTATGCTCCCGTGTACCGTAAAACTCACCCGTTTGCTAACTCTAACCCTAGCCCTAACCCTAACCATAACAACAACCGTACACATTTCCCTAACCTGTACCCTAATCCTTATCCGTACACTAACACTAATCCATGCCCTAACACGTACCCTGACCCTAACACTTTTCTATACCCACTCCTGTACCCTAAATCTTACCATTCGCTAACCCTAACCCTATGTCTAAACCTAACCCTAACCCCAACCCTACACCTAACCCTAACACGTACCTTAATCTGAATCCGTACACTAACACTAACCTGTGCCCTAACATGAACCCTGGCCCTAACTCGTTTCCATAAGCTCACCTGTACCCTAAATGTTACCTATTTGCTAACCCTAACCCCAACCCTACACCTAAACATAACCCCAACCCTACAACTTTCCCTAACCCATACCCTAATCCTAACCCGTACACTAACACTAACCCGTGCCCTAACACGTACCCTGACCCTAACACTTTTCCGTATCCTCTCCAGTACCCTAAAACTTACCGTTCGCTAAACCTAGCCCTTTCCCTAAACATAACGCTAACACCAACCTTACACCATACCCTAACCCATACACTAATCTTACCCCGTACACCAAAATTAAGCAATGACCTCACATGTACTTGGACACTAACAGGTTTCTGTACCCTCCTGTGTACAATAAACCTTACCTGTTCGCTAACACTAACCCTAGGTCTAAGCCTAACACTATCCACAACCCTACACAGAATCCTAACCCGTATCCTAATCCTAATCCGTACAATAACACTAACGTGTGCCCTAACACCAAGACTGACCCTAACTCGTTTCCATATGCTTAACTGTACCCTGATTATTACCTATTCGCTAACCCTAAACCTAACCCTAAACCAAACCCTAACCCCAATCCTACACCTTACCCTAATCCGTACTGTAATCCTAACCCGTACCCTAATACTAATCCGTTCCCTGACACATACATGGACCATAACACTTTTCTGTAACCTCACCTGTACCCTAAACCTTACATTTAGCCAAGCCTAACGCTAGCCCTAAAGCAAAATCTTACTCCAACCCTACCCATTACCCTAACACGTACACTAATCTTAACCCGTACACTAACACTGACCCATTGCCGCAAATGTATTTTGACCCTAAAACATTTCCGTACCCTCCCCTGTAACCTAAACCTTACCCGGTCGCTAACCATAACCCTAGATCTAAATCTAACCCTAACGCCAACCCTACATCTTACCCTAACCCATACCCTAATCCTAAACCGTACACTAACACTAACCAGTGCCCTGAAACGTACCCTGACTGTAACAGTTTTCAATACCCCCACCTTCACGCTAAACCTAATCATTAGGTAACCCTAACTGTAGACTTAAACCTAACCCTAACAGCAACCCTACACCTTATTCTAACCGGTACCCTATATTTAACCCCTACACTAACACTAACCCATGCCCTCACACGTACTTTGACACTAAAACGTCTCCATACACTCACATGTACCATAAGCCTTAACCGTTCACTAAACCTATCCCTAAACCTAACGCCAACCCTAACCATTACCCTAACCCATACCCTAATCCGAACCATACATTAACACTAAAATGTTTCCTAACACATAACCTGACCCAAACACTTTTCCGTACACTCAACTGTACCCTAAAACTTACCCGTTCACTAACCCTAAGCCTAGCCCAAAAGCTAACCCTAACCCCAACCCCACACCTTACCCTAAACTGTACACTAATCCTAACACGTACAGTAACACTAACAGGTGTCCTAACACATACCCTGACTCTAAAAGTTTTCTGTACCCTCACCTGTACCCTAAACCTTACTGGTTCACTAACCGTAACCCTAGCCCTAAACATAACGCTAACACCAACCTTACACCATACCTTAACCCGTACACTAAACTTAACCCGTACACCAAAATTATGCAATGCCATCACACGTACTTTGACACTACCACGTTTCCGTACACTCATGTACCATAAAACTTACCTGTTCGCTAACTCTAACCCTAGCCCTAAATTTAACCCTAACGCCAACCCTACACATTACCCTAACCAGTACCCTAATCCTAACCCATACACTAACTCTACACGTGCCCTAACAGGTACCATGACAGTAACAGTTTTCCGTACACTCACCTGTACCCTAAACCATACCGTTTGCTATCCTTAACCCTAGACCTAAACGTAAACCTAACCCCATCCCTAAACGTTACCCTAACGCGTACCCAATCCTAACCAGTACACTAACACTAATCCGTGACTTAACACTTACCCTGACCCTAACACTTTTCCATACCCACACCTGAACCCTAAACCTTACCATTCACTAACCCTAACCATAGGTTTATACCTAACCCTAAAGCCAACCCCAACCCTACACCTAAGCCTAAAATGTAACCTAATCCTAATCCTTAAACTAAAACTAACCTGTGCCCTAACACGATCCCTGACCCTAATTCATTTCCATACACTCCCCTGTACTCTAATGTTACCTATTCGCTAACCCTAAAACTAGCCCTAAACCTAAACCTAACCCCAATGCTACACCTTACCCTAACCCATACCCTAATCATAACCCATACACTAACACTAACTCATGCCCTAACACCTACCCTAAACCTACACCTACACCTACCCCTAACACTAACGCTAACACTAACCCTAAACTTTACCATTTGTTAACCATAACCCTAGCCCCAAACCTAAACCTAACTACAACCCTACTCCTTACCCTAACACGTACACTAATCTTAACACCTACACTAACACTAACTCAATACCACACACGTACTTTGACAATAAGACATTTCCGTATGCTCAGATGTAACCTAAACCTTACCCGTTCACTAAACTTAACCCTATCCCTAACACTAACCATAACGCCAACCCTACCAATTACCCTAACCCGTACCCTAATCCTAACCTGTAAACCCACACTAACCCCTGCCCTAACACGTTCCCTGACCCTAACACTTTTCCGTAACCTCACCTGTACCCTACACCTTACCGTTAGCTAACCCTAACCCTAGCCCTAAACCTAGACCAAACCCCAACCGTACACCTTACCCTACCCCGTATGCTAATCCTAAGCCATACACTAACACTGAAATATGTCCTAACACATACACTAACCGTAACACTTTTCTGTACCATCACCTGTACCGTAAAACTAACATTTCGGTAACCCTAACCCTAGCCATAAAGCTAACCCTAACCCCAACCCTAAAACTTACCCAAACCGTACCCTAATCCTAACCAGTATACTAATACTAACCCATGTCCTGACATGTACCCTGAGCCTAACACTTTTCCGTACCCTCACCTGTACCCTAAACCTTACCCATTCGCTAACCCTAAACCTAGCTCTAGCCCTAGCCCTAAATCTAACCCCAACCCTACCCCTTACCCTAACCTGAAACCTAATCCCAACCCATACACTAACATTAACCCATGCCCTAACACGTACCCTGACCCTAACACTTTTCCGTATCCTCTCCTGTACCCTAAATCTTACCGTTCGCTAACCCTAACCCTAGCCCTAAACATAACTCTCACACCAACCTCACAGCATACCATAACCCGTACACTAAACTTAACCTGTACAAAAAAACAAACCCATGCCCTCACATGTACTTTGACGGTAACACGTTTCTGTATGCTCCCGTGTACCGTAAAACTCACCCGTTTGCTAACTCTAACCCTAGCTCTAACCCTAACCATAACAACAACCGTACACATTTCCCTAACCTGTACCCTAATCCTTATCCGTACACTAACACTAATCCATGCCCTAACACGTACACTGACCCTAACACTTTTCTATACCCACTCCTGTACCCTAAATCTTACCATTCGCTAACCCTAACCCTATGTCTAAACCTAACCCTAACCCCAACCCTACACCTAACCCTAACACGTACCCTAATCTGAATCCGTACACTAACACTAACCTGTGCCCTAACATGAACCCTGACCCTAACTCGTTTCCATAAGCTCACCTGTACCCTAAATGTTACCTATTTGCTAACCCTAACCCCAACCCTACACCTAAACATAACCCCAACCCTACAACTTTCCCTAACCCATACCCTAATCCTAACCCGTACACTAACACTAACCCGTGCCCTAACACGTACCCTGACCCTAACACTTTTCCGTATCCTCTCCAGTACCCTAAAACTTACCCTTCTCTAAACCTAGCCCTTTCCCTAAACATAACGCTAACACCAACCTTACACCATACCCTAACCCATACACTAATCTTACCCCGTACACCAAAATTAAGCAATGCCCTCACATGTACTTGGACACTAACAGGTTTCTGTACCCTCCTGTGTACAATAAACCTTACCTGTTCGCTAAAACTAACCCTAGGTCTAAGCCTAACACTATCCACAACCCTACACAGAATCCTAACCCGTATCCTAATCCTAATCCGTACAATAACACTAACGTGTGCCCTAACACCAAGCCTGACCCTAACTCGTTTCCATATGCTTAACTGTACCCTGATTATTACCTATTCGCTAACCCTAACCCTAACCCTAAACCAAACCCTAACCCCAATCCTACACCTTACCCTAATCCGTACTGTAATCCTAACCCGTACCCTAATACTAATCCGTGCCCTGACACATACATGGACCATAACACTTTTCTGTAACCTCACCTGTACCCTAAACCTTACATTTAGCCAACCCTAACGCTAGCCCTAAAGCAAAATCTTACTCCAACCCTACCGCTTACCCTAACACGTACACTAATCTTAACCCGTACACTAACACTGACCCATTGCCGCAAATGTATTTTGACCCTAAAACATTTCCGTACCCTCCCCTGTAACCTAAACCTTACCCGGTCGCTAACCATAACCCTAGATCTAAATCTAACCCTAACGCCAACCCTACATCTTACCCTAACCCATACCCTAATCCTAAACCGTACACTAACACTAACCAGTGCCCTGAAACGTACCCTGACTGTAACACTTTTCAATACCCTCACCTTCACGCTAAACCTAATCATTAGGTAACCCTAACTGTAGACTTAAACCTAACCCTAACAGCAACCCTACACCTTATTCTAACCGGTACCCTATATTTAACCCCTACACTAACACTAACCCATGCCCTCACACGTACTTTGACACTAAAACGTCTCCATACACTCACATGTACCATAAGCCTTAACCGTTCACTAAACCTATCCCTAAGCCTAACGCCAACCCTAACCATTACCCTAACCCATACCCTAATCCGAACCATACATTAACACTAAAACGTTTCCTAACACATAACCTGACCCAAACACTTTTCCGTACACTCAACTGTACCCTAAAACTTACCCGTTCACTAACCCTAAGCCTAGCCCAAAAGCTAACCCTAACCCCAACCCCACACCTTACCCTAAACTGTACACTAATCCTAACACGTACAGTAACACTAACAGGTGTCCTAACACATACCCTGACTCTAAAAGTTTTCCGTACCCTCACCTGTACCCTAAACCTTACTGGTTCACTAACCGTAACCCTAGCCCTAAACATAACGCTAACACCAACCTTACACCATACCTTAACCCGTACACTAAACTTAACCCGTACACCAAAATTATGCAATGCCATCACACGTACTTTGACACTACCACGTTTCCGTACACTCATGTACCATAAAACTTACCTGTTCGCTAACTCTAACCCTAGCCCTAAACTTAACCCTAACGCCAACCCTACACATTACCCTAACCAGTACCCTAATCCTAACCCATACACTAACTCTACACGTGCCCTAACAGGTACCATGACAGTAACAGTTTTCCGTACACTCACCTGTACCCTAAACCATACCGTTTGCTATCCTTAACCCTAGACCTAAACGTAAACCTAACCCCATCCCTAAACGTTACCCTAACGCGTACCCAATCCTAACCAGTACACTAACACTAATCCGTGACTTAACACTTACCCTGACCCTAACACTTTTCCATACCCACACCTGAACCCTAAACCTTACCATTCACTAACCCTAACCATAGGTTTATACCTAACCCTAAAGCCAACCCCAACCCTACACCTAAGCCTAAAATGTAACCTAATCCTAATCCTTAAACTAAAACTAACCTGTGCCCTAACACGATCCCTGACCCTAATTCATTTCCATACACTCCCCTGTACTCTAATGTTACCTATTCGCTAACCCTAAAACTAGCCCTAAACCTAAACCTAACCCCAACGCTACACCTTACCCTAACCCATACCCTAATCATAACCCATACACTAACATTAACTCATGCCCTAACACCTACCCTAAACCTACACCTACACCTACCCCTAACACTAACGCTAACACTAACCCTAAACTTTACCATTTGTTAACCATAACCCTAGCCCCAAACCTAAACCTAACTACAACCCTACTCCTTACCCTAACACGTACACTAATCTTAACACCTACACTAACACTAACTCAATACCACACACGTACTTTGACAATAAGACATTTCCGTATGCTCAGATGTAACCTAAACCTTACCCGTTCACTAAACTTAACCCTATCCCTAACACTAACCATAACGCCAACCCTACCAATTACCCTAACCCGTACCCTAATCCTAACCTGTAAACCCACACTAACCCCTGCCCTAACACGTTCCCTGACCCTAACACTTTTCCGTAACCTCACCTGTACCCTACACCTTACCGTTAGCTAACCCTAACCCTAGCCCTAAACCTAGACCAAACCCCAACCGTACACCTTACCCTACCCCGTATGCTAATCCTAAGCCATACACTAACACTGAAATATGTCCTAACACATACACTAACCGTAACACTTTTCTGTACCATCACCTGTACCGTAAAACTAACATTTCGGTAACCCTAACCCTAGCCATAAAGCTAACCCTAACCCCAACCCTAAAACTTACCCAAACCGTACCCTAATCCTAACCAGTATACTAATACTAAGCCATGTCCTGACATGTACCCTGAGCCTAACACTTTTCTGTACCCTCACCTGTACCCTAAACCTTACCCATTCGCTAACCCTAAACCTAGCTCTAGCCCTAGCCCTAAATCTAACCCCAACCCTACCCCTTACCCTAACCTGAAACCTAATCCCAACCCATACACTAACATTAACCCATGCCCTAACACGTACCCTGAACCTAACACTTTTCCGTATCCTCTCCTGTACGCTAAATCTTACCGTTCGCTAACCCTAACCCTAGCCCTAAACATAACTCTCACACCAACCTCACAGCATACCATAACCCGTACACTAAACTTAACCTGTACAAAAAAACTAACCCATGCCCTCACATGTACTTTGACGGTAACACGTTTCTGTATGCTCCCGTGTACCGTAAAACTCACCCGTTTGCTAACTCTAACCCTAGCCCTAACCCTAACCATAACAACAACCGTACACATTTCCCTAACCTGTACCCTAATCCTTATCCGTACACTAACACTAATCCATGCCCTAACACGTACCCTGACCCTAACACTTTTCTATACCCACTCCTGTACCCTAAATCTTACCATTCGCTAACCCTAACCCTATGTCTAAACCTAACCCTAACCCCAACCCTACACCTAACCCTAACACGTACCCTAATCTGAATCCGTACACTAACACTAACCTGTGCCCTAACATGAACCCTGACCCTAACTCGTTTCCATAAGCTCACCTGTACCCTAAATGTTACCTATTTGCTAACCCTAACCCCAACCCTACACCTAAACATAACCCCAACCCTACAACTTTCCCTAACCCATACCCTAATCCTAACCCGTACACTAACACTAACCCGTGCCCTAACACGTACCCTGACCCTAACACTTTTCCGTATCCTCTCCAGTACCCTAAAACTTACCGTTCGCTAAACCTAGCCCTTTCCCTAAACATAACGCTAACACCAACCTTACACCATACCCTAACCCATACACTAATCTTACCCCGTACACCAAAATTAAGCAATGCCCTCACATGTACTTGGACACTAACAGGTTTCTGTACCCTCCTGTGTACAATAAACCTTACCTGTTCGCTAACACTAACCATAGGTCTAAGCCTAACACTATCCACAACCCTACACAGAATCCTAACCCGTATCCTAATCCTAATCCGTACAATAACACTAACGTGTGCCCTAACACCAAGCCTGACCCTAACTCGTTTCCATATGCTTAACTGTACCCTGATTATAACCTATTCGCTAACCCTAAACCTAACCCTAAACCAAACCCTAACCCCAATCCTACACCTTACCCTAATCCGTACTGTAATCCTAACCCGTACCCTAATACTAATCCGTGCCCTGACACATACATGGACCATAACACTTTTCTGTAACCTCACCTGTACCCTAAACCTTACATTTAGCCAACCCTAACGCTAGCCCTAAAGCAAAATCTTACTCCAACCCTACCGCTTACCCTAACACGTACACTAATCTTAACCCGTACACTAACACTGACCCATTGCCGCAAATGTATTTTGACCCTAAAACATTTCCGTACCCTCCCCTGTAACCTAAACCTTACCCGGTCGCTAACCCTAACCCTAGCTCTAAATCTAACCCTAACGCCAACCCTACATCTTACCCTAACCCATACCCTAATCCTAAACCGTACACTAACACTAACCAGTGCCCTGAAACGTACCCTGACCGTAACACTTTTCAATACCCTCACCTGCACGCTAAACCTAATCATTAGGTAACCCTAACTGTAGACTTAAACCTAACCCTAACAGCAACCCTACACCTTATTCTAACCGGTACCCTATATTTAACCCCTACACTAACACTAACCCATGCCCTCACACGTACTTTGACACTAAAACGTCTCCATACACTCACATGTACCATAAGCCTTAACCGTTCACTAAACCTATCCCTAAGCCTAACGCCAACCCTAACCATTACCCTAACCCATACCCTAATCCGAACCATACATTAACACTAAAACGTTTCCTAACACATAACCTGACCCAAACACTTTTCCGTACACTCAACTGTACCCTAAAACTTACCCGTTCACTAACCCTAAGCCTAGCCCAAAAGCTAACCCTAACCCCAACCCCACACCTTACCCTAAACTGTACACTAATCCTAACACGTACAGTAACACTAACAGGTGTCCTAACACATACCGTGAGTGTAAAAGTTTTCCGTACCCTCAACTGTACCCTAAACCTTACTGCTTCACTAACCGTAACCCTGGCCCTAAACATAACGCTAACACCAACCTTACACCATACCTTAACCCGTACACTAAACTTAACCCGTACACCAAAATTATGCAATGCCATCACACGTACTTTGACACTACCACGTTTCCGTACACTCATGTACCATAAAACTTACCTGTTCGCTAACTCTAACCCTAGCCCTAAACTTAACCCTAACGCCAACCCTACACATTACCCTAACCAGTACCCTAATCCTAACCCATACACTAACTCTACACGTGCCCTAACAGGTACCATGACAGTAACAGTTTTCCGTACACTCACCTGTACCCTAAACCATACCGTTTGCTATCCTTAACCCTAGACCTAAACGTAAACCTAACCCCATCCCTAAACGTTACCCTAACGCGTACCCAATCCTAACCAGTACACTAACACTAATCCGTGACTTAACACTTACCCTGACCCTAACACTTTTCCATACCCACACCTGAACCCTAAACCTTACCATTCACTAACCCTAACCATAGGTTTATACCTAACCCTAAAGCCAACCCCAACCCTACACCTAACCCTAAAATGTAACCTAATCCTAATCCTTAAACTAAAACTAACCTGTGCCCTAACACGATCCCTGACCCTAATTCATTTCCATACACTCCCCTGTACTCTAATGTTACCTATTCGCTAACCCTAAAACTAGCCCTAAACCTAAACCTAACCCCAACGCTACACCTTACCCTAACCCATACCCTAATCATAACCCATACACTAACACTAACTCATGCCCTAACACCTACCCTAAACCTACACCTACACCTACCCCTAACACTAACGCTAACACTAACCCTAAACTTTACCATTTGTTAACCATAACCCTAGCCCCAAACCTAAACCTAACTACAACCCTACTCCTTACCCTAACACGTACACTAATCTTAACACCTACACTAACACTAACTCCATACCACACACGTACTTTGACAATAAGACATTTCCGTATGCTCAGATGTAACCTAAACCTTACCCGTTCACTAAACTTAACCCTATCCCTAACACTAACCATAACGCCAACCCTACCAATTACCCTAACCCATACCCTAATCCTAACCTGTAAACCCACACTAACCCCTGCCCTAACACGTTCCCTGACCCTAACACTTTTCCGTAACCTCACCTGTACCCTACACCTTACCGTTAGCTAACCCTAACCCTAGCCCTAAACCTAGACCAAACCCCAACCGTACACCTTACCCTACCCCGTATGCTAATACTAAGCCATACACTAACACTGAAATATGTCCTAACACATACACTAACCGTAACACTTTTCCCTACCATCACCTGTACCGTAAAACTAACATTTCGGTAACCCTAACCCTAGCCATAAAGCTAACCCTAACCCCAACCCTAAAACTTACCCAAACCGTACCCTAATCCTAACCAGTATACTAATACTAACCCATGTCCTGACATGTACCCTGAGCCTAAAACTTTTCCGTACCCTCACCTGTACCCTAAACCTTACCCATTCGCTAACCCTAAACCTAGCTCTAGCCCTAGCCCTAAATCTAACCCCAACCCTACCCCTTACCCTAACCTGAAACCTAATCCCAACCCATACACTAACATTAACCCATGCCCTAACACGTACCCTGAACCTAACACTTTTCCGTATCCTCTCCTGTACCCTAAATCTTACCGTTCGCTAACCCTTACCCTAGCCCTAAACATAACTCTCACACCAACCTCACAGCATACCATAACCCGTACACTAAACTTAACCTGTACAAAAATACTAACCCATGCCCTCACATGTACTTTGACGGTAACACGTTTCTGTATGCTCCCGTGTACCGTAAAACTCACCCGTTTGCTAACTCTAACCCTAGCCCTAACCCTAACCATAACAACAACCGTACACATTTCCCTAACCTGTACCCTAATCCTTATCCGTACACTAACACTAATCCATGCCCTAACACGTACCCTGACCCTAACACTTTTCTATACCCACTCCTGTACCCTAAATCTTACCATTCGCTAACCCTAACCCTATGTCTAAACCTAACCCTAACCCCAACCCTACACCTAACCCTAACACGTACCCTAATCTGAATCCGTACACTAACACTAACCTGTGCCCTAACATGAACCCTGACCCTAACTCGTTTCCATAAGCTCACCTGTACCCTAAATGTTACCTATTTGCTAACCCTAACCCCAACCCTACACCTAAACATAACCCCAACCCTACAACTTTCCCTAACCCATACCCTAATCCTAACCCGTACACTAACACTAACCCGTGCCCTTACACGTACCCTGACCCTAACACTTTTCCGTATCCTCTCCAGTACCCTAAAACTTACCGTTCGCTAAACCTAGCCCTTTCCCTAAACATAACGCTAACACCAACCTTACACCATACCCTAACCCATACACTAATCTTACCCCGTACACCAAAATTAAGCAATGCCCTCACATGTACTTGGACACTAACAGGTTTCTGTACCCTCCTGTGTACAATAAACCTTACCTGTTCGCTAACACTAACCATAGGTCTAAGCCTAACACTATCCACAACCCTACACAGAATCCTAACCCGTATCCTAATCCTAATCCGTACAATAACACTAACGTGTGCCCTAACACCAAGCCTGACCCTAACTCGTTTCCATATGCTTAACTGTACCCTGATTATTACCTATTCGCTAACCCTAAACCTAACCCTAAACCAAACCCTAACCCCAATCCTACACCTTACCCTAATCCGTACTGTAATCCTAACCCGTACCCTAATACTAATCCGTGCCCTGACACATACATGGACCATAACACTTTTCTGTAAACTCACCTGTACCCTAAACCTTACATTTCGCCAACACTAACGCTAGACCTAAAGCAAAATCTTACTCCAACCCTACCCCTTACCGTAACACGTACACTAATCTTAACCCGTACACTAACACTGACCCATTGCCGCAAATGTATTTTGACCCTAAAACATTTCCGTACCCTCCCCTGTAACCTAAACCTTACCCGGTCGCTAACCATAACCCTAGATCTAAATCTAACCCTAACGCCAACCCTACATCTTACCCTAACCCATACCCTAATCCTAAACCGTACACTAACACTAACCAGTGCCCTGAAATGTACCCTGACCGTAACACTTTTCAATACCCTCACCTGCACGCTAAACCTAATCATTAGGTAACCCTAACTGTAGACTTAAACCTAACCCTAACAGCAACCCTACACCTTATTCTAACCGGTACCCTATATTTAACCCCTACACTAACACTAACCCATGCCCTCACACGTACTTTGACACTAAAACGTCTCCATACACTCACATGTACCATAAGCCTTAACCGTTCACTAAACCTATCCCTAAGTCTAACGCCAACCCTAACCATTACCCTAACCCATACCCTAATCCGAACCATACATTAACACTAAAACGTTTCCTAACACATAACCTGACCCAAACACTTTTCCGTACACTCAACTGTACCCTAAAACTTACCCGTTCACTAACCCTAAGCCTAGCCCAAAAGCTAACCCTAACCCCAACCCCACACCTTACCCTAAACTGTACACTAATCCTAACACGTACAGTAACACTAACAGGTGTCCTAACACATACCGTGACTCTAAAAGTTTTCCGTACCCTCACCTGTACCCTAAACCTTACTGGTTCACTAACCGTAACCCTAGCCGTAAACATAACGCTAACACCAACCTTACACCATACCTTAACCCGTACACTAAACTTAACCCGTACACCAAAATTATGCAATGCCATCACACGTACTTTGACACTACCACGTTTCCGTACACTCATGTACCATAAAACTTACCTGTTCGCTAACTCTAACCCTAGCCCTAAACTTAACCCTAACGCCAACCCTACACATTACCCTAACCAGTACCCTAATCCTAACCCATACACTAACTCTACACGTGCCCTAACAGGTACCATGACAGTAACAGTTTTCCGTACACTCACCTGTACCCTAAACCATACCGTTTGCTATCCTTAACCCTAGACCTAAACGTAAACCTAACCCCATCCCTAAACGTTACCCTAACGCGTACCCAATCCTAACCAGTACACTAACACTAATCCGTGACTTAACACTTACCCTGACCCTAACACTTTTCCATACCCACACCTGAACCCTAAACCTTACCATTCACTAACCCTAACCATAGGTTTATACCTAACCCGAAAGCCAACCCCAACCCTACACCTAACCCTAAAATGTAACCTAATCCTAATCCTTAAACTAAAACTAACCTGTGCCCTAACACGATCCCTGACCCTAATTCATTTCCATACACTCCCCTGTACTCTAATGTTACCTATTCGCTAACCCTAACACTAGCCCTAAACCTAAACCTAACCCCAACCGTACACCTTACCCTAACCCATACCCTAATCATAACCCATACATTAACACTAACTCGTGCCCTAACACCTACCCTAACCCTACCCCTAACACTAACCCTAACACTAACCCTAACACTAACCCTAAACTTTACCATTTGTTAACCATAACCCAAGCCCCAAACCTAAACCTAACTACAACCCTACTCCTTACCCTAACACGTACACTAGTCTTAACCCGTACACTAACACTAACTCAATACCGCACACATACTTTGACAATAAGACATTTCCGTATGCTCAGCTGTAACCTAAACCTTACCCGTTCACTAAACTTAACCCTACCCCTAACACTAACCATAACGCCAACCCTACCAATTACCCTAACCCGTACCCTAATCCTAACCTGTAAACCCACACTAACCCCTGCCCTAACACGTACCCGGACCCTAACACTTTTCCGTATCCTCAGCTGTACCCTACACCTTATCATTCGCTAACCCTAAACCTAGCCCTAAACCTAGACCAAACCCCAACAGTACACCTTACCCTAACCTGTATGCTAATCCTAAGCCATACACTAGCACTGACACGTGTCCTAACACATACACTAACCGTAACACTTTTCTGTACCATCACATGTACCCTAAACCTGACATTTCGCTAACCCTAGCCCTAGCCATAAAGCTAACCCTAACCCCAACCAGAAACCTTACCCAAACCGTACCCTAGTCCTAACCAGTATACTAATAATAAGCCATGTCCTGACACGTAACCTGACCCTAACACTTTTCCGTACCCTCACCTGTACCCTAAACCTTACCCATTCCCTAACCCTAACACTAGCTCTACCCCTAGCTCTAAATCTAACCCCAACCCTACACCTTACTCTAACCCGAACCCTAATCCCAACCCATACACTAACATTAACCCATGCCCTAACACGTACCCTGACCCTAACACTTTTCCGTATCCTCTCCTGTACCCTAAATCTTACCGTTCGCTAACCCTAACCCTAGCCCTAAACATAACTCTCACAGCAACCTCACAGCATACCCTACCCGGTACACTAAACTTAACCCGTACAAAAAAACGAACCCATGCCCTCACATGTTCTTTGACAGTAACACATTTCCGTACGCTCCTGTGTACCGTAAACCTTACCCGTTTGTTAACTCTAACCCTAGACCTAACCCTAAATATAACACCAACCCTACACATTTCCCTAAACTGTACCCTAATCCTTACCCGTACACTAACACTAATCCATGCCCTAACACGTACCCTGACCCTAACACTTTTCCATACCCACTCCTGTACCCTAAATCTTACCATTCGCTAACCCTAACCCTATGTCTAAACCTAACCCTAACCCCAACCCTACACCTAACCCTAACACGTACCCTAATCCGAATCCGTACACTAACACTAAACTGTGCCCTACCATGAACCCTGACCCTAACTCGTTTCCATAAGCTCACCTGTACCCTAAATGTTACCTATTTGCTAACCCTAACCCCAACCCTACACCTAAACATAACCCCAACCCTACACCTTTCCCTAACCCATACCCTAATCCTAACCCTTACACAAACACTAATCCGTGCCCTAATACGTACCCTGACCCTAACACTTTTCCGTATCCTCTCCAGTACGCTAAATCTTACCGTTCGCTAAAACTAGCCCTTTCCCTAAACATAACGCTAACACCAACCTTACACCATACCCTAACCCATACACTAGTCTTACCCCGTACACCAAAATTAAGCAATGCCCTCACCTGTACTTTGACACTAACACGTTTCCGTACCCTCCTGTGTACCGTAAACCTTACCTGTTCGCTAACACTAACCCTAGGTCTAAGCCTAACACTATCCACAACCCTACACAAAATCCTAACCTGTACCCTAATCCTAATCCGTACAATAACACTAACGTGTTCCCTAACACCAAGCCTGACCCTAACTCGTTTCCATATGCTTACCTGTACCCTGAGTATTACCTATTTGCTACCCCTAACCCTAACCCTAAACCTAACCCTAACCCCAATCCTACACCTTACCCTAATCCGTACTGTAATCCTAACCCGTACCCTAATACTAATCCGTGCCCTGACACATACATGGACCATAACACTTTTCTGTAACCTCACCTGTACCCTAAACCTTACATTTCGCCAACACTAACCCTAGCCCTAAAGCTAAATCTAACTCCAACCCTACACCTTACCCTAACACATACACTAATCTTAACCCGTACACTAACACTGACCCATTGCCACAAATGTATTTTGACCCTAAAACATTTCCGTACCCTCCCCTGTAACCTAAACCTTACCCGGTCGCTAACCCTAACCCTAGCTCTAAATCTAACCCTAACGCCAACCCTACATCTTACCCTAACCCATACCCTAATCCTAAACTGTACACTAACAGTAACCAGTGACCTGAAAAGTACCCTGACCGTAACACTTTTCCATACCCTCACCTGCACGCTAAACCTAATCATTAGGTAACCCTAACTGTAGACTTACACCTAACCCTAACACCAACCCTACACCCTATTCTAACCCTTACCCTATATTTAACCCCTACACTAACACTAACCCATGCCCTCACACGTACTTTGACACTAAAATGTCTCCATACACTCACATGTACCATAAGCTTTAACCGTTCACTAAACCTATCCCTAACCCTAACGCCAACCCTAACCATTACCCTAACCCATACCCTAATCCTAACCATACATTAACACTAACACATTTCCTAACACATAACCTGACCCAAACACTTTTCCGTACACTCAACTGTACCCTAAAACTTACCCGTTCACTAACCCTAAGCCTAGCCCTAAACCTAACACTAACCCCAACCCCACACCTTACCCTAAACTGTACGCTAATCCTGACACGTACACTAACACTAAGAGGTGTCCTAACACATACCCTGACTCTAAATGTTTTCCGTACCCTCACCTGTACCCTAAACCTTACTGCTTCACTAACCGTAAACCTAGCCCTAAACATAACGCTAACACCAACCCTACACCATACCCTAACACGTACACTAATCTTGACCCGTACACCAAAATTATGGAATGCCATCACATGTAGTTTGACAATAACACGTTTCCGTACACTCATGTACCATAAAAGTTACCTCTTCGCTAACTCTAACCCTAGCCCTAAACTTAACCCTAACGCAAACCCTACACATTACCCTAACCCGTACCCTAATCCTAACCCATACACTAACACTACACGTGCCCTAACAGGTACCCTGAACGTAACCATTTTCCGTACACTCCCCTGTACCCTAAACCATACCGTTTGCTATCCTTAACCTTAGACCTAAACGTAAACCTAACCCCATCCCTAAACCTTACCCTAACTCGTACCCAAATCTAACCAGTACACTAACACTAATCCGTGCCTTAACACTTACACTGACCCTAACACTTTTCCATACCCACACCTGAGGCCTAAACCTTACCATTCACTAACCCTAACCCTAGGTCTAAACCTAACCCTAAACCCAACCCCAACCCTTCACCTAACCCTAACTTGTGCCCTAATCCTAATCCTTAAACTAACACTAACCTGTGCCCTAACACGAACCCTGACACTAACACGTTTCCATACGTTCACCTGTACTCTAATGTTACCTATTCGCTAACCCTAACACTAGCCCTAAACCTAAACCTAACCCCACCCCTACACTTTACCCTAACCCATACCCTAATCATAACCCATACACTAACACTAACGCGTGCCCTAAAATCTACCCTAATCCTAAACCTACACCTACCCTAACACTAACGCTAACACTAACCCTAAACTTTACCATTTGTTAACCATAACCCTAGCCCCAAACCTAAACCTAACTACAACCCTACTCCTTACCCTAACACGTACACTAATCTTAACACGTACACTAACACTAACTCAATACCACACACGTACTTTGACAATAAGACATTTCCGTATGCTCAGCTGTAACCTAAACCTTACCCGTTCACTAAACTTAACCCTATCCCTAACACTAACCATAACGCCAACCCTACCAATTACCCTAACCCGTACCCTAATCCTAACCTGTAAACCCACACTAACCCCTGCCCTAACACGTACCCTGACCATAACACTTTTCCGTAACCTCACCTGTACCCTACACCTTACCGTTAGCTAACCCTAACCCTAGCCCTAAACCTAGACCAAACCCCAACCGTACACCTTACCCTAACCCGTATGCTAATCCTAAGCCGTACACTAACACTGACACGTGTCCTAACACATACACTAACCGTAACACTTTTCTGTACCATCACCTGTACCCTAAACCTGACATTTCGCTAACCCTAACCCTAGCCAAAAAGCTAACCCTAACCCGAACCCTAAACCTTACCCAAACCGTACCCTAATCCTAACCAGTATACTAATACTAAGCCATGTCCTGACACGTACCCTGAGCCTAACACTTTTCCGTACCCTCACCTGTACCCTAAATCTTACCCATTCGCTAACCCTAACCCTAGCTCTAGCCCTAGCTCTAAATCTAACCCCAACCCTACACCTTACCCTAACCCGAACCCTAATCCCAACCCATACACTAACATTAACCCATGCCATAACACGTACCCTGACCCTTACACTTATCCGTATCCTCTCCTGTACCCTAAATCTTACTGTTCAATAACCCTAACTCTAGCCCTAAACATAACTCTCACACCAACCTCACAGCATACCATAACACGTACACTAAACTTAACCCGTACAAAAAAACTAACCCATGCCCTCAGATGCATTTTGACGGTAACACGTTTCCGTATGCTCCCGTGTACCGTAAAACTCACCCATTTGCTAACTCTAACTCTAGCCCTAACCCTAACCATAACAACAACCCTACCCATTTCCCTAACCTGTACCCTAATCCTTACCCGTACACTAACACTAATCCATGCCCTAACACGTACCCTGACCCTAACACTTTTCTATACCCACTCCTGTACCCTAAATCTTACCATTCGCTAACCCTAACCCTATGTCTAAACCTAACCCTAACCCCAACCCTACACCTAACCCTAACACGTACCCTAATCCGAATCCGTACACTAACAGTAACCTGTGCCCTAACATGAACCCTGACCCTAACTCGTTTCCATAAGCTCACCTGTACCCTAAATGTTACCTATTTGCTAACCCTAACCCCAACCCTACACCTAAACATAACCCCAACCCTACAACTTTCCCTAACACATACCCTAATCCGAACCCGTACACTAACACTAATCCATGCCCTAACACGTACCCTGACCCTAACACTTTTCCGTATCCTCTCCAGTACCCTAAAACTTACCGTTCGCTAAACCTAGCCCTTTCCCTAAACATAACACTAACACGAACCGTACACCATACCCTAACCCATACAGTAATCTTACCCCGTACACCAAAATTAAGCAATGCCCTCACATGTACTTGGACACTAACAGGTTTCCGTACCCTCCTGTGTACCATAAACCTTACCTGTTCGCTAACACTAACCCTAGGTCTAAGCCTAACACTATCCACAACCCTACACAGAATCCTAACCCGTTTCCTAATCCTAATCCGTACAATAACACTAACGTGTGCCCTAACACCAAGCCTGACCCTAACTCGTTTCCATATGCTTACCTGTACCCTGAATATTACCTATTCGCTAACCCTAACCATAACCCTAAACCAAACCCTAACCCCAATCCTACACCTTACCCTAATCCGTACTGTAATCCTAACCCGTACCCTAATACTAATCCGTGCCCTGACACATACATGGACCATAACACTTTTCTGTAACCTCACCTGTACCCTAAACCTTACATTTAGCCAACCCTAACGCTAGCCCTAAAGCAAAATCTTACTCCAACCCTACCCCTTACCCTAACACATACACTAATCTTAACCCGTACACTAACACTGACCCATTGCCGCAAATGTATTTTGACCCTAAAACATTTCCGTACCCTCCCCTGTAACCTAAATCTTACCCGGTCGCTAACCCTAACCCTAGCTCTAAATCTAACCCTAACGCCAACCCTACATCTTACCCTAACCCATACCCTAATCCTAAACTGTACACTAACAGTAACCAGTGACCTGAAAAGTACCCTGACCGTAACACTTTTCCATACCCTCACCTGCACGCTAAACCTAATCATTAGGTAACCCTAACTGTAGACTTAAACCTAACCCTAACACCAACCCTACACCCTATTCTAACCCTTACCCTATATTTAACCCCTACACTAACACTAACCCATGCCCTCACACGTACTTTGACACTAAAATGTCTCCATACACTCACATGTACCATAAGCTTTAACCGTTCACTAAACCTATCCCTAACCCTAACGCCAACCCTAACCATTACACTAACCCATACCCTAATCCTAACCATACATTAACACTAACACATTTCCTAACACATAACCTGACCCAAACACTTTTCCGTACACTCCACTGTACCCTAAAACTTACCCGTTCACTAACCCTAAGCCTAGCCCTAAACCTAACACTAACCCCAACCCCACACCTTACCCTAAACTGTACGCTAATCCTGACACGTACACTAAAACTAAGAGGTGTCCTAACACATACCCTGACTCTAAATGTTTTCCGTACCCTCACCTGTACCCTAAACCTTACTGCTTCACTAACCGTAAACCTAGCCCTAAACATAACGCTAACACCAACCCTACACCATACCCTAACACGTACACTAATTTTGACCTGTACACCAAAATTATGGAATGCCATCACATGTACTTTGACACTAACACGTTTCCGTACACTCATGTACCATAAAAGTTACCTCTTCGCTAACTCTAACCCTAGCCCTAAACTTAACCCTAACGCCAACCCTACACATTACCCTAACCCGTACCCTAATCCTAACCCATACACTAACACTACACGTGCCCTAACAGGTACCCTGAACGTAACCGTTTTCTGTACACTCCCCTGTACCCTAAACCATACCGTTTGCTATCCTTAACCTTACACCTAAACGTAAACCTAACCCCATCCCTAAACCTTACCTTAACTCGTACCCAAATCTAACCAGTACACTAACACTAATCCGTGCCTTAACACTTACCCTGACCCTAACACTTTTCCATACCCACACCTGAGGCCTAAACCTTACCATTCACTAACCCTAACGCTAGGTCTAAACCTAACACTAAACCCAACCCCAACCCTTCAGCTAACCCTAACTTGTGCCCTAATCCTAATCCTTAAACTAACACTAACCTGTGCCCTAACACGAACCCTGACACTAACACGTTTCCATACGTTCACCTGTACTCTAATGTTACCTATTCGCTAACCCTAAAACTAGCCCTAAACCTAAACCTAACCCCAACCCTACACCTTACCCTAACCCATACCCTAATCATAACCCATACACTAACACTAACTCGTGCCCTAACACCTACCCTAATCCTACAACTACACCTACCCCTAACACTAACGCTAACATTAACCCTAAACTTTACCATTTGTTAACCATAACCCTAGCCCCAAACCTAAACCTAACTACAACCCTACTCCTTACCCTAACACGTACACTAATCTTAACACGTACACTAACACTAACTCAATACCACACACGTACTTTGACAATAAGACATTTCCGTATGCTCAGCTGTAACCTAAACCTTACCCGTTCACTAAACTTAACCCTATCCCTAACACTAACCATAACGCCAACCCTACCAATTACCCTAACCCGTACCCTAATCCTAACCTGTAAACCCACACTAACCCCTGCCCTAACACGTACCCTGACCGTAACACTTTTCCGTAACCTCACCTGTACCCTACACCTTACCGTTAGCTAACCCTAACCCTAGCCCTAAACCTAGACCAAACCCCAACCGTACACCTTACCCTAACCCGTATGCTAATCCTAAGCCGTACACTAACACTGACACGTGTCCTAACACATACACTAACCGTAACACTTTTCTGTACCATCACCTGTACCCTAAACCTGACATTTCGCTAACCCTAACCCTAGCCAAAAAGCTAACCCTAACCCTAACCCTAAACCTTACCCAAACCGTACCCTAATCCTAACCAGTACACTAATACTAAGCCATGTCCTGACACGTACCCTGAGCCTAACACTTTTCCGTACCCTCACCTGTACCCTAAACCTTACCCATTCGCTAACCCTAACCCTAGCTCTAGCCCTAGCCCTAAACCTAACCACAACCCTACACCTTACCCTAACCCGAACCCTAATCCCAACCCATACACTAACATTAACCCATGCCCTAACACGTACCCTGACCCTTACACTTATCCGTATCCTCTCCTGTACCGTAAACCTTACCGTTCGCTAACCCTAACTCTAGCCCTAAACATAACTCTCACACCAACCTCACAGCATACCATAACCTGTACACTAAACTTAACCCGTACAAAAAAACTAACCCATGCCCTCAGATGTATTTTGACGGTAACACGTTTCCATATGCTCCCGTGTACCGTAAAATTCACCCGTTTGCTAACTCTAACCCTAGCCCTAACCCTAACCATAACAACAACCCTACCCATTTCCCTAACCTGTACCCTAATCCTTACCCGTACACTAACACTAATCCATGCCCTAACACGTACCCTGACCCTAACACTTTTCTATACCCACTCCTGTACCCTAAATCTTACCATTCGCTAACCCTAACCCAATGTCTAAACCTAACCCTAACCCCAACCCTACACCTAACCCTAACACGTACACTAATCTGAATCCGTACACTAACAGTAACCTGTGCCCTAACATGAACCCTGACCCTAACTCGTTTCCATAAGCTCACCTGTACCCTACATGTTAACTATTTGCTAACCCTAACCCCAACCCTACACCTAAACATAACCCCAACCCTACAACTTTCCCTAACACATACCCTAATCCGAACCCGTACACTAACACTAACCCGTGCCCTAACACGTACCCTGACCCTAACACTTTTCCGTATCCTCTCCAGTACCCTAAAACTTACCGGTCGCTAAACCTAGCCCTTTCCCTAAACATAACGCTAACACCAACCATACACCATACCCTAACCCATACACTAATCTTACCCCGTACACCAAAATTAAGCAATGCCCTCACATGTACTTGGACACTAACAGGTTTCCGTACCCTCCTGTGTACCATAAACCTTACCTGTTCGCTAACACTAACCCTAGGTCTAAGCCTAACACTATCCACAACCCTACACAGAATCCTAACCCGTATCCTAATCCTAATCCGTACAATAACACTAACGTGTGCCCTAACACCAAGCCTGACCCCAACTCGTTTCCATATGCTTACCTGTACCCTGAATATTACCTATTCGCTAACCCTAACCCTAACCCTAAACCAAACCCTAACCCCAATCCTACACCTTACCCTAATCCGTACTGTAATCCTAACCCGTACCCTAATACTAATCCGTGCCCTGACACATACATGGACCATAACACTTTTCTGTAACCTCACCTGTACCCTAAACCTTACATTTAGCCAACCCTAACGCTAGCCCTAAAGCAAAATCTTACTCCAACCCTACCCCTTACCCTAACACATACACTAATCTTAACCCGTACACTAACACTGACCCATTGCCGCAAATGTATTTTGACCCTAAAACATTTCCGTACCCTCCCCTGTAACCTAAACCTTACCCGGTCGCTAACCCTAACCCTAGCTCTAAATCTGACCCTAACGCCAACCCTACATCTTACCCTAACCCATACCCTAATCCTAAACTGTACACTAACAGTAACCAGTGACCTGAAAAGTACCCTGACCGTAACACTTTTCCATACCCTCACCTGCACGCTAAACCTAATCATTAGGTAACCCTAACTGTAGACTTAAACCTAACCCTAACACCAACCCTACACCCTATTCTAACCCTTACCCTATATTTAACCCCTACACTAACACTAACCCATGCCCTCACACGTACTTTGACACTAAAATGTCTCCATACACTCACATGTACCATAAGCTTTAACCGTTCACTAAACCTATCCCTAACCCTAACGCCAACCCTAACCATTACCCTAACCCATACCCTAATCCTAACCATACATTAACACTAACACATTTCCTAACACATAACCTGACCCAAACACTTTTCCGTACACTCAACTGTACCCTAAAACTTACCCGTTCACTAACCCTAAGCCTAGCCCTAAACCTAACACTAACCCCAACCCCACACCTTACCTTAAACTGTACGCTAATCCTGACACGTACACTAACACTAAGAGGTGTCCTAACACATACCCTGACTCTAAATGTTTTCCGTACCCTCACCTGTACCCTAAACCTTACTGCTTCACTAACCGTAAACCTAGCCCTAAACATAACGCTAACACCAACCCTACACCATACCCTAACACGTACACTAATCTTGACCCGTACACCAAAATTATGGAATGCCATCACATGTACTTTGTCAATAACACTTTTCCGTACACTCATGTACCATAAAAGTTACCTCTTGGCTAACTCTAACCCTAGCCCTAAACTTAACCCTAACGCCAACCCTACACATTACCCTAACCCGTACCCTAATCCTAACCCATACACTAACACTACACGTGCCCTAACAGGTACCCTGAACGTAACCATTTTCCGTACACTCACCTGTACCCTAAACCATACCGTTTGCTATCCTTAACCTTAGACCTAAACGTAAACCTAACCCCATCCCTAAACCTTACCCTAACTCGTACCCAAATCTAACCAGTACACTAACACTAATCCGTGCCTTAACACTTACACTGACCCTAACACTTTTCCATACCCACACCTGAGGCCTAAACCTTACCATTCACTAACCCTAACCCTAGGTCTAAACCTGACCCTAAACCCAACCCCAACCCTTCACCTAACCCTAACATGTGCCCTAATCCTAATCCTTAAACTAACACTAACCTGTGCCCTAACACGAACCCTGACACTAACACGTTTCCATACGTTCACCTGTACTCTAATGTTACCTATTCGCTAACACTAACACTAGCCCTAAACCTAAACCTAACCCCAACCCTACACCTTACCCTAACCCATACCCTAATCATAACCCATACACTAACACTAACTCGTGCCCTAACACCTACCCTAATCCTACACCTACACCTACGCCTAACACTAACGCTAACATTAACCCTAAACTTTACCATTTGTTAACCATAACCCTAGCCCCAAACCTAAACCTAACTACAACCCTACTCCTTACCCTAACACGTACACTAATCTTAACCCGTACAGTAACACTAACTCAATACCACACACGTACTTTGACAATAAGACATTTCCGTATGCTCAGCTGTAACCTAAACCTTACCCGTTCACTAAACTTAACCCTATCCCTAACACTAACCATAACGCCAACCCTACCAATTACCCTAACCCGTACCCTAATCCTAACCTGTAAACCCACACTAACCCCTGCCCTAACACGTACCCTGACCATAACACTTTTCCGTAACCTCACCTGTACCCTACACCTTACCGTTAGCTAACCCTAACCCTAGTCCTAAACCTAGACCAAACCCCAACCGTACACCTTACCCTAACCCGTATGCTAATCCTAAGCCGTACACTAACACTGACACGTGTCCTAACACATACACTAACCGTAACACTTTTCTGTACCATCACCTGTACCCTAAACCTGACATTTCGCTCACCCTAACCCTAGCCAAAAAGCTAACCCTAACCCGAACCCTAAACCTTACCCAAACCGTACCCTAATCCTAACCAGTATACTAATACTAAGCCATGTCCTGACAGGTACCCTGAGCGTAACACTTTTCCGTACCCTCACCTGTAATCTAAACCTTACCCATTCGCTAACCCTAACCCTAGCTCTAGCCCTAGCTCTAAATCTAACCCCAACCCTACACCTTACCCTAAACCGAACCCTAATCCCAACCCATACACTAACATTAACCCATGCCCTAACACGTACCCTGACCCTTACACTTATCCGTATCCTCTCCTGTACCCTAAATATTACTGTTCAATAACCCTAACTCTAGCCCTAAACATAACTCTCACACCAACCTCACAGCATACCATAACACGTACACTAAACTTAACCCGTACAAAAAAACTAACCCATGCCCTCAGATGTATTTTGACGGTAACACGTTTCCGTATGCTCCCGTGTACTGTAAAACTCACCCGTTTGCTAACTCTAACCCTAGCCCTAACCCTAACCATAACAACAACCCTACCCATTTCCCTAACCTGTACCCTAATCCTTACCCGTACACTAACACTAATCCATGCCCTAACACGTACCCTGACCCTAACACTTTTCTATACCCACTCCTGTACCCTAAATCTTACCATTCGCTAACCCTAACCCTATGTCTAAACCTAACCCTAAACCCAACCCTACACCTAACCCTAACACGTACCCTAATCCGAATCCGTACACTAACAGTAACCTGTGCCCTAACATGAACCCTGACCCTAACTCGTTTCCATAAGCTCACCTGTACCCTAAATGTTACCTATTTGCTAACCCTAACCCCAACCCTACACCTAAACATAACCCCAACCCTACAACTTTCCCTAACACATACCCTAATCCGAACCCGTACACTAACACTAATCCGTGCCCTAACACGTACCCTGACCCTAACACTTTTCCGTATCCTCTCCAGTACCCTAAAACTTACCGTTCGCTAAACCTCGCCCTTTCCCTAAACATAACACTAACACCAACCGTACACCATACCCTAACCCATACACTAATCTTACCCCGTACACCAAAATTAAGCAATGCCCTCACATGTACTTGGACACTAACAGGTTTCCGTACCCTCCTGTGTACCATAAACCTTACCTGTTCGCTAACACTAACCCTAGGTCTAAGCCTAACACTATCCACAACCCTACACAGAATCCTAACCCGTTTCCTAATCCTAATCCGTACAATAACACTAACGTGTGCCCTAACACCAAGCCTGACTCTAACTCGTTTCCATATGCTTACCTGTACCCTGAATATTACCTATTCGCTAACCCTAACCCTAACCCTAAACCAAACCCTAACCCCAATCCTACACCTTACCCTAATCCGTACTGTAATCCTAACCCGTACCCTAATACTAATCCGTGCCCTGACACATACATGGACCATAACACTTTTCTGTAACCTCACCTGTACCCTAAACCTTACATTTAGCCAACCCTAACGCTAGCCCTAAAGCAAAATCTTACTCCAACCCTACCCCTTACCCTAACACATACACTAATCTTAACCCGTACACTAACACTGACCCATTGCCGCAAATGTATTTTGACCCTAAAACATTTCCGTACCCTCCCCTGTAACCTAAACCTTACCCGGTCGCTAACCCTAACCCTAGCTCTAAATCTAACCCTAACGCCAACCCTACATCTTACCCTAACCCATACCCTAATCCTAAACTGTACACTAACAGTAACCAGTGACCTGAAAAGTACCCTGACCGTAACACTTTTCCATACCCTCACCTGCACGCTAAACCTAATCATTAGGTAACCCTAACTGTAGACTTAAACCTAACCCTAACACCAACCCTACACCCTATTCTAACCCTTACCCTATATTTAACCCCTACACTAACACTAACCCATGCCCTCACACGTACTTTGACACTAAAATGTCTCCATACACTCACATGTACCATAAGCTTTAACCGTTCACTAAACCTATCCTTAACCCTAACGCCAACCCTAACCATTACCCTAACCCATACCCTAATCCTAACCATACATTAACACTAACACATTTCCTAACACATAACCTGACCCAAACACTTTTCCGTACACTCAACTGTACCCTAAAACTTACCCGTTCACTAACCCTAAGCCTAGCCCTAAACCTAACACTAACCCCAACCCCACACCTTACCCTAAACTGTACGCTAATCCTGACACGTACACTAACACTAAGAGGTGTCCTAACACATACCCTGACTCTAAATGTTTTCCGTACCCTCACCTGTACCCTAAACCTTACTGCTTCACTAACCGTAAACCTAGCCCTAAACATAACGCTAACACCAACCCTACACCATACCCTAACACGTACACTAATCTTGACCCGTACACCAAAAGTATGGAATGCCATCACATGTACTTTGACAATAACACTTTTCCGTACACTCATGTACCATAAAAGTTACCTCTTGGCTAACTCTAACCCTAGCCCTAAACTTAACCCTAACGCCAACCCTACACATTACCCTAACCCGTACCCTAATCCTAACCCATACACTAACACTACACGTGCCCTAACAGGTACCCTGAACGTAACCATTTTCCGTACACTCACCTGTACCCTAAACCATACCGTTTGCTATCCTTAACCTTAGACCTAAACGTAAACCTAACCCCATCCCTAAACCTTACCCTAACTCGTACCCAAATCTAACCAGTACACTAACACTAATCCGTGCCTTAACACTTACACTGACCCTAACACTTTTCCATACCCACACCTGAGGCCTAAACCTTACCATTCACTAACCCTAACCCTAGGTCTAAACCTAACCCTAAACCCAACCCCAACCCTTCACCTAACCCTAACATGTGCCCTAATCCTAATCCTTAAACTAACACTAACCTGTGCCCTAACACGAACCCTGACACTAACACGTTTCCATACGTTCACCTGTACTCTAATGTTACCTATTCGCTAACGCTAACACTAGCCCTAAACCTAAACCTAACCCCAACCCTACACCTTACCCTAACCCATACCCTAATCATAACCAATACACTAACACTAACTCGTGCCCTAACACCTACCCTAATCCTACACCTACACCTACCCCTAACACTAACGCTAACATTAACCCTAAACTTTACCATTTGTTAACCATAACCCTAGCCCCAAACCTAAACCTAACTACAACCCTACTCCTTACCCTAACACGTACACTAATCTTAACCCGTACAGTAACACTAACTCAATACCACACACGTACTTTGACAATAAGACATTTCCGTATGCTCAGCTGTAACCTAAACCTTACCCGTTCACTAAACTTAACCCTATCCCTAACACTAACCATAACGCCAACCCTACCAATTACCCTAACCCGTACCCTAATCCTAACCTGTAAACCCACACTAACCCCTGACCTAACACGTACCCTGACCATAACACTTTTCCGTAACCTCACCTGTACCCTACACCTTACCGTTAGCTAACCCTAACCCTAGTCCTAAACCTAGACCAAACCCCAACCGTACACCTTACCCTAATCCGTATGCTAATCCTAAGCCGTACACTAACACTGACACGTGTCCTAACACATACACTAACCGTAACACTTTTCTGTACCATCACCTGTACCCTAAACCGGACATTTCGCTAACCCTAACCCTAGCCAAAAAGCTAACCCTAACCCGAACCCTAAACCTTACCCAAACCGTACCCTAATCCTAACCAGTATACTAATACTAAGCCATGTCCTGACACGTACCCTCAGCCTAACACTTTTCCGTACCCTCACCTGTACCCTAAACCTTACCCATTCGCTAACCCTAACCCTAGCTCTAGCCCTAGCTCTAAATCTAACCCCAACCCTACACCTTACCCTAACCCGAACCCTAATCCCAACCCATACACTAACATTAACCCATGCCTTAACACGTACCCTGACCCTTACACTTATCCGTATTCTCTCCTGTACCCTAAATCTTACTGTTCAATAACCCTAACTCTAGCCCTAAACATAACTCTCACACCAACCTCACAGCATACCATAACCCGTACACTAAACTTAACCCGTATAAAAAAACTAACCCATGCCCTCAGATGTATTTTGACGGTAACACGTTTCCGTATGCTCCCGTGTACCGTAACACTCACCCGTTTGCTAACTCTAACCCTAGCCCTAATCCTAACCATAACAACAACCCTACCCATTTCCCTAACCTGTACCCTAATCCTTACCCGTACACTAACACTAATCCATGCCCTAACACGTACCCTGACCCTAACACTTTTCTATACCCACTCCTGTACCCTAAATCTTACCATTCGCTAACCCTAACCCTATGTCTAAACCTAACCCTAACCCCAACCCTACACCTAACCCTAACACGTACCCTAATCCGAATCCGTACACTAACAGTAACCTGTGCCCTAACATGAACCCTGACCCTAACTCGTTTCCATAAGCTCACCTGTACCCTAAATGTTACCTATTTGCTAACCCTAACCCCAACCCTACACCTAAACATAACCCCAACCCTACAACTTTCCCTAACACATACCCTAATCCGAACCCGTACACTAACACTAATCCGTGCCCTAACACGTACCCTGACCCTAACACTTTTCCGTATCCTCTCCAGTACCCTAAAACTTACCGTTCGCTAAACCTAGCCCTTTCCCTAAACATAACACTAACACCAACCGTACACCATACCCTAACCCATACACTAATCTTACCCCGTACACCAAAATTAAGCAAAGCCCTCACATGTACTTGGACACTAACAGGTTTCCGTACCCTCCTGTGTACCATAAACCTTACCTGTTCGCTAACACTAACCCTAGGTCTAAGCCTAACACTATCCACAACCCTACACAGAATCCTAACCCGTTTCCTAATCCTAATCCGTACAATAACACTAACGTGTGCCCTAACACCAAGCCTGACCCTAACTCGTTTCCATATGCTTACCTGTACCCTGAATATTACCTATTCGCTAACCCTAACCCTAACCGTAAACCAAACCCTAACCCCAATCCTACACCTTACCCTAATCCGTACTGTAATCCTAACCCGTACCCTAATACTAATCCGTGCCCTGACACATACATGGACCATAACACTTTTCCGTACCCTCACCTGTACCCTAAACCTTACCCATTCGCTAACCCTAACCCTAGCTCTAGCCCTAGCCCTAAATCTAACCCCAAACCTACACCTTACCCTAACCCGAACCCTAATCCCAACCCATACACTAACATTAACCCATGCCCTAACACGTACCCTGACCCTTACACTTATCCGTATCCTCTCCTGTACCCTAAATCTTACCGTTCGCTAACCCTAACTCTAGCCCTAAACATAACTCTCACACCAACCTCACAGCATACCAAAACCCGTACACTAAACTTAACCCGTACAAAAAAACTAACCCATGCCCTCAGATGTATTTTGACGGTAACACGTTTCCGTATGCTCCCGTGTACCGTAAAATTCACCCGTTTGCTAACTCTAACCCTAGCCCTAACCCTAACCATAACAACAACCCTACCCATTTCCCTAACCTGTACCCTAATCCTTACCCGTACACTAACACTAATCCATGCCCTAACACGTACCCTGACCCTAACACTTTTCTATACCCACTCCTGTACCCTAAATCTTACCATTCGCTAACCCTAACCCTATGTCTAAACCTAACCCTAACCCCAACCCTACACCTAACCCTAACACGTACCCTAATCCGAATCCGTACACTAACAGTAACCTGTGCTCTAACATGAACCCTGACCCTAACTCGTTTCCATAAGCTCACCTGTACCCTAAATGTTACCTATTTGCTAACCCTAACCCCAACCCTACACCTAAACATAACCCCAACCCTACAACTTTCCCTAACACATACCCTAATCCGAACCCGTACACTAACACTAACCCGTGCCCTAACACGTATCCTGACCCTAACACTTTTCCGTATCCTCTCCAGTACCCTAAAACTTACCGTTCGCTAAACCTAGCCCTTTCCCTAAACATAACGCTAACACCAACCGTACACCATACCCTAACCCATACACTAATCTTACTCCGTACACCAAAATTAAGCAATGCCCTCACATGTACTTGGACACTAACAGGTTTCCGTACCCTCCTGTGTACCATAAACCTTACCTGTTCGCTAACACTAACCCTAGGTCTAAGCCTAACACTATCCACAACCCTACACAGAATCCTAACCCGTATCTTAATCCTAATCCGTACAATAACACTAACGTGTGCCCTAACACCAAGCCTGACCCCAACTCGTTTCCATATGCTTACCTGTACCCTGAATATTACCTATTCGCTAACCCTAACCCTAACCCTAAACCAAACCCTAACCCCAATCCTACACCTTACCCTAATCCGTACTGTAATCCTAACCCGTACCCTAATACTAATCCGTGCCCTGACACATACATGGACCATAACACTTTTCTGTAACCTCACCTGTACCCTAAACCTTACATTTAGCCAACCCTAACGCTAGCCCTAAAGCAAAATCTTACTCCAACCCTACCCCTTACCCTAACACATACACTAATCTTAACCCGTACACTAACACTGACCCATTGCCGCAAATGTATTTTGACCCTAAAACATTTCCGTACCCTCCCCTGTAACCTAAACCTTACCCGGTCGCTAACCCTAACCCTAGCTCTAAATCTGACCCTAACGCCAACCCTACATCTTACCCTAACCCATACCCTAATCCTAAACTGTACACTAACAGTAACCAGTGACCTGAAAAGTACCCTGACCGTAACACTTTTCCATACCCTCACCTGCACGCTAAACCTAATCATTAGGTAACCCTAACTGTAGACTTAAACCTAACCCTAAGACCAACCCTACACCCTATTCTAACCCTTACCCTATATTTAACCCCTACACTAACACTAACCCATGCCCTCACACGTACTTTGACACTAAAATGTCTCCATACACTCACATGTACCATAAGCTTTAACCGTTCACTAAACCTATCCCTAACCCTAACGCCAACCCTAACCATTACCCTAACCCATACCCTAATCCTAACCATACATTAACACTAACACATTTCCTAACACATAACCTGACCCAAACACTTTTCCGTACACTCAACTGTACCCTAAAACTTACCCGTTCACTAACCCTAAGCCTAGCCCTAAACCTAACACTAACCCCAACCCCACACCTTACCCTAAACTGTACGCTAATCCTGACACGTACACTAACACTAAGAGGTGTCCTAACACATACCCTGACTCTAAATGTTTTCCGTACCCTCACCTGTACCCTAAACCTTACTGCTTCACTAACCGTAAACCTAGCCCTAAACATAACGCTAACACCAACCCTACACCATACCCTAACACGTACACTAATCTTGACCCGTACACCAAAAGTATGGAATGCCATCACATGTACTTTGACAATAACACTTTTCCGTACACTCATGTACCATAAAAGTTACCTCTTGGCTAACTCTAACCCTAGCCCTAAACTTAACCCTAACGCCAACCCTACACATTACCCTAACCCGTACCCTAATCCTAACCCATACACTAACACTACACGTGCCCTAACAGGTACCCTGAACGTAACCATTTTCCGTACACTCACCTGTACCCTAAACCATACCGTTTGCTATCCTTAACCTTAGACCTAAACGTAAACCTAACCCCATCCCTAAACCTTACCCTAACTCGTACCCAAATCTAACCAGTACACTAACACTAATCCGTGCCTTAACACTTACACTGACCCTAACACTTTTCCATACCCACACCTGAGGCCTAAACCTTACCATTCACTAACCCTAACCCTAGGTCTAAACCTAACCCTAAACCCAACCCCAACCCTTCACCTAACCCTAACATGTGCCCTAATCCTAATCCTTAAACTAACACTAACCTGTGCCCTAACACGAACCCTGACACTAACACGTTTCCATACGTTCACCTGTACTCTAATGTTACCTATTCGCTAACCCTAACACTAGCCCTAAACCTAAACCTAACCCCAACCCTACACCTTACCCTAACCCATACCCTAATCATAACCCATACACTAACACTAACTCGTGCCCTAACACCTACCCTAATCCTACACCTACACCTACCCCTAACACTAACGCTAACATTAACCCTAAACTTTACCATTTGTTAACCATAACCCTAGCCCCAAACCTAAACCTAACTACAACCCTACTCCTTACCCTAACACGTACACTAATCTTAACCCGTACAGTAACACTAACTCAATACCACACACGTACTTTGACAATAAGACATTTCCGTATGCTCAGCTGTAACCTAAACCTTACCCGTTCACTAAACTTAACCCTATCCCTAACACTAACCATAACGCCAACCCTACCAATTACCCTAACCCGTACCCTAATCCTAACCTGTAAACCCACACTAACCCCTGACCTAACACGTACCCTGACCATAACACTTTTCCGTAACCTCACCTGTACCCTACACCTTACCGTTAGCTAACCCTAACCCTAGTCCTAAACCTAGACCAAACCCCAACCGTACACCTTACCCTAACCCGTATGCTAATCCTAAGCCGTACACTAACACTGACACGTGTCCTAACACATACACTAACCGTAACACTTTTCTGTACCATCACCTGTACCCTAAACCTGACATTTCGCTAACCCTAACCCTAGCCAAAAAGCTAACACTAACCCGAACCCTAAACCTTACCCAAACCGTACCCTAATCCTAACCAGTATACTAATACTAAGCCATGTCCTGACACGTACCCTCAGCCTAACACTTTTCCGTACCCTCACCTGTACCCTAAACCTTACCCATTCGCTAACCCTAACCCTAGCTCTAGCCCTAGCTCTAAATCTAACCCCAACCCTACACCTTACCCTAACCCGAACCCTAATCCCAACCCATACACTAACATTAACCCATGCCTTAACACGTACCCTGACCCTTACACTTATCCGTATTCTCTCCTGTACCCTAAATCTTACTGTTCAATAACCCTAACTCTAGCCCTAAACATAACTCTCACACCAACCTCACAGCATACCATAACCCGTACACTAAACTTAACCCGTATAAAAAAACTAACCCATGCCCTCAGATGTATTTTGACGGTAACACGTTTCCGTATGCTCCCGTGTACCGTAAAACTCACCCGTTTGCTAACTCTAACCCTAGCCCTAACCCTAACCATAACAACAACCCTACCCATTTCCCTAACCTGTACCCTAATCCTTACCCGTACACTAACACTAATCCATGCCCTAACACGTACCCTGACCCTAACACTTTTCTATACCCACTCCTGTACCCTAAATCTTACCATTCGCTAACCCTAACCCTATGTCTAAACCTAACCCTAACCCCAACCCTACACCTAACCCTAACACGTACCCTAATCCGAATCCGTACACTAACAGTAACCTGTGCCCTAACATGAACCCTGACCCTAACTCGTTTCCATAAGCTCACCTGTACCCTAAATGTTACCTATTTGCTAACCCTAACCCCAACCCTACACCTAAACATAACCCCAACCCTACAACTTTCCCTAACACATACCCTAATCCGAACCCGTACACTAACACTAATCCGTGCCCTAACACGTACCCTGACCCTAACACTTTTCCGTATCCTCTCCAGTACCCTAAAACTTACCGTTCGCTAAACCTAGCCCTTTCCCTAAACATAACACTAACACCAACCGTACACCATACCCTAACCCATACACTAATCTTACCCCGTACACCAAAATTAAGCAATGCCCTCACATGTACTTGGACACTAACAGGTTTCCGTACCCTCCTGTGTACCATAAACCTTACCTGTTCGCTAACACTAACCCTAGGTCTAAGCCTAACACTATCCACAACCCTACACAGAATCCTAACCCGTTTCCTAATCCTAATCCGTACAATAACACTAACGTGTGCCCTAACACCAAGCCTGACCCTAACTCGTTTCCATATGCTTACCTGTACCCTGAATATTACCTATTCGCTAACCCTAACCCTAACCCTAAACCAAACACTAACCCCAATCCTACACCTTACCCTAATCCGTACTGTAATCCTAACCCGTACCCTAATACTAATCCGTGCCCTGACACATACATGGACCATAACACTTTTCTGTAACCTCACCTGTACCCTAAACCTTACATTTAGCCAACCCTAACGCTAGCCCTAAAGCAAAATCTTACTCCAACCCTACCCCTTACCCTAACACGTACACTAATCTTAACCCGTACACTAACACTGACCCATTGCCGCAAAGGTATTTTGACCCTAAAACATTTCCGTACCCTCCCCTGTAACCTAAACCTTACCCGGTCGCTAACCCTAACCCTAGCTCTAAATCTAACCCTAACGCCAACCCTACATCTTACCCTAACCCATACCCTAATCCTAAACTGTACACTAACAGTAACCAGTGACCTGAAAAGTACCCTGACCGTAACACTTTTCCATACCCTCACCTGCACGCTAAACCTAATCATTAGGTAACCCTAACTGTAGACTTAAACCTAACCCTAACACCAACCTACACCCTATTCTAACCCTTACCCTATATTTAACCCCTACACTAACACTAACCCATGCCCTCACATGTACTTTGACACTAAAATGTCTCCATACACTCACATGTACCATAAGCTTTAACCGTTCACTAAACCTATCCCTAACCCTAACGCCAACCCTAACCATTACCCTAACCCATACCCTAATCCTAACCATACATTAACACTAACACATTTCCTAACACATAACCTGACCCAAACACTTTTCCGTACACTCAACTGTACCCTAAAACTTACCCGTTCACTAACCCTAAGCCTAGCCCTAAACCTAACACTAACCCCAACCCCACACCTTACCCTAAACTGTACGCTAATCCTGACACGTACACTAAAACTAAGAGGTGTCCTAACACATACCCTGACTCTAAATGTTTTCCGTACCCTCACCTGTACCCTAAACCTTACTGCTTCACTAACCGTAAACCTAGCCCTAAACATAACGCTAACACCAACCCTACACCATACCCTAACACGTACACTAATCTTGACCTGTACACCAAAATTATGGAATGCCATCACATGTACTTTGACACTAACACGTTTCCGTACACTCATGTACCATAAATTTACCTCTTCGCTAACTCTAACCCTAGCCCTAAACTTAACCCTAACGCCAACCCTACACATTACCCTAACCCGTACCCTAATCCTAACCCATACACTAACACTACACGTGCCCTAACAGGTACCCTGAACGTAACCGTTTTCCGTACACTCCCCTGTACCCTAAACCATACCGTTTGCTATCCTTAACCTTAGACCTAAACGTAAACCTAACCCCATCCCTAAACCTTACCCTAACTCGTACCCAAATCTAACCAGTACACTAACACTAATCCGTGCCTTAACACTTACCCTGACCCTAACACTTTTCCATACCCACACCTGAGGCCTAAACCTTACCATTCACTAACCCTAACCCTAGGTCTAAACCTAACCCTAAACCCAACCCCAACCCTTCAGCTAACCCTAACTTGTGCCCTAATCCTACTCCTTAAACTAACACTAACCTGTGCCCTAACACGAACCCTGACACTAACACGTTTCCATACGTTCACCTGTACTCTAATGTTACCTATTCGCTAACCCTAAAACTAGCCCTAAACCTAAACCTAACCCCAACCCTACACCTTACCCTAACCCATACCCTAATCATAACCCATACACTAACACTAACTCGTGCCCTAACACCTACCCTAATCCTACACCTACACCTACCCCTAACACTAACGCTAACATTAACCCTAAACTTTACCATTTGTTAACCATAACCCTAGCCCCAAACCTAAACCTAACTACAACCCTACTCCTTACCCTAACACTTACACTAATCTTAACACGTACACTAACACTAACTCAATACCACACACGTACTTTGACAATAAGACATTTCCGTATGCTCAGCTGTAACCTAAACCTTACCCGTTCACTAAACTTAACCCTATCCCTAACACTAACCATAACGCCAACCCTACCAATTACCCTAACCCGTACCCTAATCCTAACCTGTAAACCCACACTAACCCCTGCCCTAACACGTACCCTGACCATAACACTTTTCCGTAACCTCACCTGTACCCTACACCTTACCGTTAGCTAACCCTAACCCTAGCCCTAAACCTAGACCAAACCCCAACCGTACACCTTACCCTAACCCGTATGCTAATCCTAAGCCGTATACTAACACTGACACGTGTCCTAACACATACACTAACCGTAACACTTTTCTGTACCATCACCTGTACCCTAAACCTGACATTTCGCTAACCCTAACCCTAGCCAAAAAGCTAACCCTAACCCGAACCCTAAACCTTACCCAAACCGTACCCTAATCCTAACCAGTACACTAATACTAAGCCATGTCCTGACACGTACCCTGAGCCTAACACTTTTCCGTACCCTCACCTGTACCCTAAACCTTACCCATTCGCTAACCCTAACCCTAGCTCTAGCCCTAGCCCTAAATCTAACCCCAACCCTACACCTTACCCTAACCCGAACCCTAATCCCAACCCATACACTAACATTAACCCATGCCCTAACACGTACCCTGACCCTTACACTTATCCGTATCCTCTCCTGTACCCTAAATCTTACCGTTCGCTAACCCTAACTGTAGCCCTAAACATAACTCTCACACCAACCTCACAGCATACCATAACCCGTACACTAAACTTAACCCGTACAAAAAAACTAACCCATGCCCTCAGATGTATTTTGACGGTAACACGTTTCCGTATGCTCCCGTGTACCGTAAAATTCACCCGTTTGCTAACTCTAACCCTAGCCCTAACCCTAACCATAACAACAACCCTACCCATTTCCCTAAGCTGTACCCTAATCCTTACCCGTACACTAACACTAATCCATGCCCTAACACGTACCCTGACCCTAACACTTTTCTATACCCACTCCTGTACCCTAAATCTTACCATTCGCTAACCCTAACCCTATGTCTAAACCTAACCCTAACCCCAACCCTACACCTAACCCTAACACGTACCCTAATCTGAATCCGTACACTAACAGTAACCTGTGCCCTAACATGAACCCTGACCCTAACTCGTTTCCATAAGCTCACCTGTACCCTAAATGTTACCTATTTGCTAACCCTAACCCCAACCCTACCCCTAAACATAACCCCAACCCTACAACTTTCCCTAACACATACCCTAATCCGAACCCGTACACTAACACTAACCCGTGCCCTAACACGTACCCTGACCCTAACACTTTTCCGTATCCTCTCCAGTACCCTAAAACTTACCGTTCGCTAAACCTAGCCCTTTCCCTAAACATAACACTAACACCAACCGTACACCATACCCTAAGCCATACACTAATCTTACCCCGTACACCAAAATTAAGCAATGCCCTCACATGTACTTGGACACTAACAGGTTTCCGTACCCTCCTGTGTACCATAAACCTTACCTGTTCGCTAACACTAACCCTAGGTCTAAGCCTAACACTATCCACAACCCTACACAGAATCCTAACCCGTTTCCTAATCCTAATCCGTACAATAACACTAACGTGTGCCCTAACACCAAGCCTGACCCTAACTCGTTTCCATATGCTTACCTGTACCCTGAATATTACCTATTCGCTAACCCTAACCCTAACCCTAAACCAAACCCTAACCCCAATCCTACACCTTACCCTAATCCGTACTGTAATCCTAACCCGGACCCTAATACTAATCCGTGCCCTGACACATACATGGACCATAACACTTTTCTGTAACCTCACCTGTACCCTAAACCTTACATTTAGCCAACCCTAACGCTAGCCCTAAAGCAAAATCTTACTCCAACCATACCCCTTACCCTAACACGTACACTAATCTTAACCCGTACACTAACACTGACCCATTGCCGCAAATGTATTTTGACCCTAAAACATTTCCGTACCCTCCCCTGTAACCTAAACCTTACCCGGTCGCTAACCCTAACCCTAGCTCTAAATCTAACCCTAACGCCAACCCTACATCTTACCCTAACCCATACCCTAATCCTAAACTGTACACTAACAGTAACCAGTGACCTGAAAAGTACCCTGACCGTAACACTTTTCCATACCCTCACCTGCACGCTAAACCTAATCATTAGGTAACCCTAACTGTAGACTTAAACCTAACCCTAACACCAACCCTACACCCTATTCTAACCCTTACCCTATATTTAACCCCTACACTAACACTAACCCATGCCCTCACACGTACTTTGACACTAAAATGTCTCCATACACTCACATGTACCATAAGCTTTAACCGTTCACTAAACCTATCCCTAACCCTAACGCCAACCCTAACCATTACCCTAACCCATACCCTAATCCTAACCATACATTAACACTAACACATTTCCTAACACATAACCTGACCCAAACACTTTTCCGTACACTCAACTGTACCCTAAAACTTACCCGTTCACTAACCCTAAGCCTAGCCCTAAACCTAACACTAACCCCAACCCCACACCTTACCCTAAACTGTACGCTAATCCTGACACGTACACTAAAACTAAGAGGTGTCCTAACACATACCCTGACTCTAAATGTTTTCCGTACCCTCACCTGTACCCTAAACCTTACTGCTTCACTAACCGTAAACCTAGCCCTAAACATAACGCTAACACCAACCCTACACCATACCCTAACACGTACACTAATCTTGACCTGTACACCAAAATTATGGAATGCCATCACATGTACTTTGACACTAACACGTTTCCGTACACTCATGTACCATAAAAGTTACCTCTTCGCTAACTCTAACCCTAGCCCTAAACTTAACCCTAACGCCAACCCTACACATTACCCTAACCCGTACCCTAATCCTAACCCATACACTAACACTACACGTGCCCTAACAGGTACCCTGAACGTAACCGTTTTCCGTACACTCCCCTGTACCCTAAACCATACCGTTTGCTATCCTTAACCTTAGACCTAAACGTAAACCTAACCCCATCCCTAAACCTTACCCTAACTCGTACCCAAATCTAACCAGTACACTAACACTAATCCGTGCCTTAACACTTACCCTGACCCTAACACTTTTCCATACCCACACCTGAGGCCTAAACCTTACCATTCACTAACCCTAACCCTAGGTCTAAACCTAACCCTAAACCCAACCCCAACCCTTCACGTAAACCTAACATGTGCCCTAATCCTAATCCTTAAACTAACACTAACCTGTGCCCTAACACGAACCCTGACACTAACACGTTTCCATACGTTCACCTGTACTCTAATGTTACCTATTCGCTAACCCTAAAACTAGCCCTAAACCTAAACCTAACCCCAACCCTACACCTTACCCTAACCCATACCCTAATCATAACCCATACACTAACACTAACTCGTGCCCTAACACCTACCCTAATCCTACACCTACACCTACCCCTAACACTAACGCTAACATTAACCCTAAACTTTACCATTTGTTAACCATAACCCTAGCCCCAAACCTAAACCTAACTACAACCCTACTCCTTACCCTAACACGTACACTAATCTTAACACGTACACTAACACTAACTCAATACCACACACGTACTTTGACAATAAGACATTTCCGTATGCTCAGCTGTAACCTAAACCTTACCCGTTCACTAAACTTAACCCTATCCCTAACACTAACCATAACGCCAACCCTACCAATTACCCTAACCCGTACCCTAATCCTAACCTGTAAACCCACACTAACCCCTACCCTAACACGTACCCTGACCGTAACACTTTTCCGTAACCTCACCTGTACCCTACACCTTACCGTTAGCTAACCCTAACCCTAGCCCTAAACCTAGACCAAACCCCAACCGTACACCTTACCCTAACCCGTATGCTAATCCTAAGCCGTACACTAACACTGACACGTGTCCTAACACATACACTAACCGTAACACTTTTCTGTACCATCACCTGTACCCTAAACCTGACATTTCGCTAACCCTAACCCTAGCCAAAAAGCTAACCCTAACCTGAACCCTAAACCTTACCCAAACCGTACCCTAATCCTAACCAGTACACTAATACTAAGCCATGTCCTGACACGTACCCTGAGCCTAACACTTTTCCGTACCCTCACCTGTACCCTAAACCTTACCCATTCGCTAACCCTAACCCTAGCTCTAGCCCTAGCCCTAAATCTAACCCCAAACCTACACCTTACCCTAACCCGAACCCTAATCCCAACCCATACACTAACATTAACCCATGCCCTAACACGTACCCTGACCCTTACACTTATCCGTATCCTCTCCTGTACCCTAAATCTTACCGTTCGCTAACCCTAACTCTAGCCCTAAACATAACTCTCACACCAACCTCACAGCATACCATAACCCGTACACTAAACTTAACCCGTACAAAAAAACTAACCCATGCCCTCAGATGTATTTTGACGGTAACACGTTTCCGTATGCTCCCGTGTACCGTAAAATTCACCCGTTTGCTAACTCTAACCCTAGCCCTAACCCTAACCATAACAACAACCCTACCCATTTCCCTAACCTGTACCCTAATCCTTACCCGTACACTAACACTAATCCATGCCCTAACACGTACCCTGACCCTAACACTTTTCTATACCCACTCCTGTACCCTAAATCTTACCATTCGCTAACCCTAACCCTATGTCTAAACCTAACCCTAACCCCAACCCTACACCTAACCCTAACACGTACCCTAATCCGAATCCGTACACTAACAGTAACCTGTGCCCTAACATGAACCCTGACCCTAACTCGTTTCCATAAGCTCACCTGTACCCTAAATGTTACCTATTTGCTAACCCTAACCCCAACCCTACACCTGAACATAACCCCAACCCTACAACTTTCCCTAACACATACCCTAATCCGAACCCGTACACTAACACTAACCCGTGCCCTAACACGTACCCTGACCCTAACACTTTTCCGTATCCTCTCCAGTACCCTAAAACTTACCGTTCGCTAAACCTAGCCCTTTCCCTAAACATAACGCTAACACCAACCGTACACCATACCCTAACCCATACACTAATCTTACCCCGTACACCAAAATTAAGCAATGCCCTCACATGTACTTGGACACTAACAGGTTTCCGTACCCTCCTGTGTACCATAAACCTTACCTGTTCGCTAACACTAACCCTAGGTCTAAGCCTAACACTATCCACAACCCTACACAGAATCCTAACCCGTATCCTAATCCTAATCCGTACAATAACACTAACGTGTGCCCTAACACCAAGCCTGACCCCAACTCGTTTCCATATGCTTACCTGTACCCTGAATATTACCTATTCGCTAACCCTAACCCTAACCCTAAACCAAACCCTAACCCCAATCCTACACCTTACCCTAATCCGTACTGTAATCCTAACCCGTACCCTAATACTAATCCGTGCCCTGACACATACATGGACCATAACACTTTTCTGTAACCTCACCTGTACCCTAAACCTTACATTTAGCCAACCCTAACTCTAGCCCTAAAGCAAAATCTTACTCCAACCCTACCCCTTACCCTAACACATACACTAATCTTAACCCGTACACTAACACTGACCCATTGCCGCAAATGTATTTTGACCCTAAAACATTTCCGTACCCTCCCCTGTAACCTAAACCTTACCCGGTCGCTAACCCTAACCCTAGCTCTAAATCTGACCCTAACGCCAACCCTACATCTTACCCTAACCCATACCCTAATCCTAAACTGTACACTAACAGTAACCAGTGACCTGAAAAGTACCCTGACCGTAACACTTTTCCATACCCTCACCTGCACGCTAAACCTAATCATTAGGTAACCCTAACTGTAGACTTAAACCTAACCCTAACACCAACCCTACACCCTATTCTAACCCTTACCCTATATTTAACCCCTACACTAACACTAACCCATGCCCTCACACGTACTTTGACACTAAAATGTCTCCATACACTCACATGTACCATAAGCTTTAACCGTTCACTAAACCTATCCCTAACCCTAACGCCAACCCTAACCATTACCCTAACCCATACCCTAATCCTAACCATACATTAACACTAACACATTTCCTAACACATAACCTGACCCAAACACTTTTCCGTACACTCAACTGTACCCTAAAACTTACCCGTTCACTAACCCTAAGCCTAGCCCTAAACCTAACACTAACCCCAACCCCACACCTTACCCTAAACTGTACGCTAATCCTGACACGTACACTAAAACTAAGAGGTGTCCTAACACATACCCTGACTCTAAATGTTTTCCGTACCCTCACCTGTACCCTAAACCTTACTGCTTCACTAACCGTAAACCTAGCCCTAAACATAACGCTAACACCAACCCTACACCATACCCTAACACGTACACTAATCTTGACCTGTACACCAAAATTATGGAATGCCATCACATGTACTTTGACACTAACACGTTTCCGTACACTCATGTACCATAAAAGTTACCTCTTCGCTAACTCTAACCCTAGCCCTAAACTTAACCCTAACGCCAACCCTACACATTACCCTAACCCGTACCCTAATCCTAACCCATACACTAACACTACACGTGCCCTAACAGGTACCCTGAACGTAACCGTTTTCCGTACACTCCCCTGTACCCTAAACCATACCGTTTGCTATCCTTAACCTTAGACCTAAACGTAAACCTAACCCCATCCCTAAACCTTACCCTAACTCGTACCCAAATCTAACCAGTACACTAACACTAATCCGTGCCTTAACACTTACCCTGACCCTAACACTTTTCCATACCCACACCTGAGGCCTAAACCTTACCATTCACTAACCCTAACCCTAGGTCTAAACCTAACCCTAAACCCAACCCCAACCCTTCACGTAAACCTAACATGTGCCCTAATCCTAATCCTTAAACTAACACTAACCTGTGCCCTAACACGAACCCTGACACTAACACGTTTCCATACGTTCACCTGTACTCTAATGTTACCTATTCGCTAACCCTAAAACTAGCCCTAAACCTAAACCTAACCCCAACCCTACACCTTACCCTAACCCATACCCTAATCATAACCCATACACTAACACTAACTCGTGCCCTAACACCTACCCTAATCCTACACCTACACCTACCCCTAACACTAACGCTAACATTAACCCTAAACTTTACCATTTGTTAACCATAACCCTAGCCCCAAACCTAAACCTAACTACAACCCTACTCCTTACCCTAACACGTACACTAATCTTAACACGTACACTAACACTAACTCAATACCACACACGTACTTTGACAATAAGACATTTCCGTATGCTCAGCTGTAACCTAAACCTTACCCGTTCACTAAACTTAACCCTATCCCTAACACTAACCATAACGCCAACCCTACCAATTACCCTAACCCGTACCCTAATCCTAACCTGTAAACCCACACTAACCCCTACCCTAACACGTACCCTGACCGTAACACTTTTCCGTAACCTCACCTGTACCCTACACCTTACCGTTAGCTAACCCTAACCCTAGCCCTAAACCTAGACCAAACCCCAACCGTACACCTTACCCTAACCCGTATGCTAATCCTAAGCCGTACACTAACACTGACACGTGTCCTAACACATACACTAACCGTAACACTTTTCTGTACCATCACCTGTACCCTAAACCTGACATTTCGCTAACCCTAACCCTAGCCAAAAAGCTAACCCTAACCTGAACCCTAAACCTTACCCAAACCGTACCCTAATCCTAACCAGTACACTAATACTAAGCCATGTCCTGACACGTACCCTGAGCCTAACACTTTTCCGTACCCTCACCTGTACCCTAAACCTTACCCATTCGCTAACCCTAACCCTAGCTCTAGCCCTAGCCCTAAATCTAACCCCAAACCTACACCTTACCCTAACCCGAACCCTAATCCCAACCCATACACTAACATTAACCCATGCCCTAACACGTACCCTGACCCTTACACTTATCCGTATCCTCTCCTGTACCCTAAATCTTACCGTTCGCTAACCCTAACTCTAGCCCTAAACATAACTCTCACACCAACCTCACAGCATACCATAACCCGTACACTAAACTTAACCCGTACAAAAAAACTAACCCATGCCCTCAGATGTATTTTGACGGTAACACGTTTCCGTATGCTCCCGTGTACCGTAAAATTCACCCGTTTGCTAACTCTAACCCTAGCCCTAACCCTAACCATAACAACAACCCTACCCATTTCCCTAACCTGTACCCTAATCCTTACCCGTACACTAACACTAATCCATGCCCTAACACGTACCCTGACCCTAACACTTTTCTATACCCACTCCTGTACCCTAAATCTTACCATTCGCTAACCCTAACCCTATGTCTAAACCTAACCCTAACCCCAACCCTACACCTAACCCTAACACGTACCCTAATCCGAATCCGTACACTAACAGTAACCTGTGCCCTAACATGAACCCTGACCCTAACTCGTTTCCATAAGCTCACCTGTACCCTAAATGTTACCTATTTGCTAACCCTAACCCCAACCCTACACCTGAACATAACCCCAACCCTACAACTTTCCCTAACACATACCCTAATCCGAACCCGTACACTAACACTAACCCGTGCCCTAACACGTACCCTGACCCTAACACTTTTCCGTATCCTCTCCAGTACCCTAAAACTTACCGTTCGCTAAACCTAGCCCTTTCCTTAAACATAACGCTAACACCAACCGTACACCATACCCTAACCCATACACTAATCTTACCCCGTACACCAAAATTAAGCAATGCCCTCACATGTACTTGGACACTAACAGGTTTCCGTACCCTCCTGTGTACCATAAACCTTACCTGTTCGCTAACACTAACCCTAGGTCTAAGCCTAACACTATCCACAACCCTACACAGAATCCTAACCCGTATCCTAATCCTAATCCGTACAATAACACTAACGTGTGCCCTAACACCAAGCCTGACCCCAACTCGTTTCCATATGCTTACCTGTACCCTGAATATTACCTATTCGCTAACCCTAACCCTAACCCTAAACCAAACCCTAACCCCAATCCTACACCTTACCCTAATCCGTACTGTAATCCTAACCCGTACCCTAATACTAATCCGTGCCCTGACACATACATGGACCATAACACTTTTCTGTAACCTCACCTGTACCCTAAACCTTACATTTAGCCAACCCTAACTCTAGCCCTAAAGCAAAATCTTACTCCAACCCTACCCCTTACCCTAACACATACACTAATCTTAACCCGTACACTAACACTGACCCATTGCCGCAAATGTATTTTGACCCTAAAACATTTCCGTACCCTCCCCTGTAACCTAAACCTTACCCGGTCGCTAACCCTAACCCTAGCTCTAAATCTGACCCTAACGCCAACCCTACATCTTACCCTAACCCATACCCTAATCCTAAACTGTACACTAACAGTAACCAGTGACCTGAAAAGTACCCTGACCGTAACACTTTTCCATACCCTCACCTGCACGCTAAACCTAATCATTAGGTAACCCTAACTGTAGACTTAAACCTAACCCTAACACCAACCCTACACCCTATTCTAACCCTTACCCTATATTTAACCCCTACACTAACACTAACCCATGCCCTCACACGTACTTTGACACTAAAATGTCTCCATACACTCACATGTACCATAAGCTTTAACCGTTCACTAAACCTATCCCTAACCCTAACGCCAACCCTAACCATTACCCTAACCCATACCCTAATCCTAACCATACATTAACACTAACACATTTCCTAACACATAACCTGACCCAAACACTTTTCCGTACACTCAACTGTACCCTAAAACTTACCCGTTCACTAACCCTAAGCCTAGCCCTAAACCTAACACTAACCCCAACCCCACACCTTACCCTAAACTGTACGCTAATCCTGACATGTACACTAACACTAAGAGGTGTCCTAACACATACCCTGACTCTAAATGTTTTCCGTACCCTCACCTGTACCCTAAACCTTACTGCTTCACTAACCGTAAACCTAGCCCTAAACATAACGCTAACACCAACCCTACACCATACCCTAACACGTACACTAATCTTGACCCGTACACCAAAAGTATGGAATGCCATCACATGTACTTTGACAATAACACTTTTCCGTACACTCATGTACCATAAAAGTTACCTCTTGGCTAACTCTAACCCTAGCCCTAAACTTAACCCTAACGCCAACCCTACACATTACCCTAACCCGTACCCTAATCCTAACCCATACACTAACACTACACGTGCCCTAACAGGTACCCTGAACATAACCATTTTCCGTACACTCACCTGTACCCTAAACCATACCGTTTGCTATCCTTAACCTTAGACCTAAACGTAAACCTAACCCCATCCCTAAACCTTACCCTAACTCGTACCCAAATCTAACCAGTACACTAACACTAATCCGTGCCTTAACACTTACACTGACCCTAACACTTTTCCATACCCACACCGGAGGCCTAAACCTTACCATTCACTAACCCTAACCCTAGGTCTAAACCTAACCCTAAACCCAACCCCAACCCTTCACCTAACCCTAACATGTGCCCTAATCCTAATCCTTAAACTAACACTAACCTGTGCCCTAACACGAACCCTGACACTAACACGTTTCCATACGTTCACCTGTACTCTAATGTTACCTATTCGCTAACCCTAACACTAGCCCTAAACCTAAACCTAACCCCAACCCTACACCTTACCCTAACCCATACCCTAATCATAACCCATACACTAACACTAACTCGTGCCCTAACACCTACCCTAATCCTACACCTACACCTACCCCTAACACTAACGCTAACATTAACCCTAAACTTTACCATTTGTTAACCATAACCATTGCCCCAAACCTAAACCTAACTACAACGCTACTCCTTACCCTAACACGTACACTAATCTTAACCCGTACAGTAACACTAACTCAATACCACACACGTACTTTGACAATAAGACATTTCCGTATGCTCAGCTGTAACCTAAACCTTACCCGTTCACTGAACTTAACCCTATCCCTAACACTAACCATAACGCCAACCCTACCAATTACCCTAACCCGTACCCTAATCCTAACCTGTAAACCCACACTAACCCCTGCCCTAACACGTACCCTGACCATAACACTTTTCCGTAACCTCACCTGTACCCTACACCTTACCGTTAGCTAACCCTAACCCTAGTCCTAAACCTAGACCAAACCCCAACCGTACACCTTACCCTAACCCGTATGCTAATCCTAAGCCGTACACTAACACTGACACGTGTCCTAACACATACACTAACCGTAACACTTTTCTGTACCATCACCTGTACCCTAAACCTGACATTTCGCTAACCCTAACCCTAGCCAAAAAGCTAACCCTAACCCGAACCCTAAACCTTACCCAAACCGTACCCTAATACTAACCAGTATACTAATACTAAGCCATGTCCTGACACGTACCCTGAGCCTAACACTTTTCCGTACCCTCACCTGTACCCTAAACCTTACCCATTCGCTAACCCTAACCCTAGCTCTAGCCCTAGCTCTAAATCTAACCCCAACCCTACACCTTACCCTAACCCGAACCCTAATCCCAACCCATACACTAACATTAACCCATGCCCTAACACGTACCCTGACCCTTACACTTATCCGTATTCTCTCCTGTACCCTAAATCTTACTGTTCAATAACCCTAACTCTAGCCCTAAACATAACTCTCACACCAACCTCACAGCATACCATAACCCGTACACTAAACTTAACCCGTATAAAAAAACTAACCCATGCCCTCAGATGTATTTTGACGGTAACACGTTTCCGTATGCTCCCGTGTACCGTAAAACTCACCTGTTTGCTAACTCTAACCCTAGCCCTAACCCTAACCATAACAACAACCCTACCCATTTCCCTAACCTGTACCCTAATCCTTACCCGTACACTAACACTAATCCATGCCCTAACACGTACCCTGACCCTAACACTTTTCTATACCCACTCCTGTACCCTAAATCTTACCATTCGCTAACCCTAACCCTATGTCTAAACCTAACCCTAACCCCAACCCTACACCTAACCCTAACACGTACCCTAATCCGAATCCGTACACTAACAGTAACCTGTGCCCTAACATGAACCCTGACCCTAACTCGTTTCCATAAGCTCACCTGTACCCTAAATGTTACCTATTTGCTAACCCTAACCCCAACCCTACCCCTAAACATAACCCCAACCCTACAACTTTCCCTAACACATACCCTAATCCGAACCCGTACACTAACACTAATCCGTGCCCTAACACGTACCCTGACCCTAACACTTTTCCGTATCCTCTCCAGTACCCTAAAACTTACCGTTCGCTAAACCTAGCCCTTTCCTAAACATAACACTAACACCAACCGTACACCATACCCTAAGCCATACACTAATCTTACCCCGTACACCAAAATTAAGCAATGCCCTCACATGTACTTGGACACTAACAGGTTTCCGTACCCTCCTGTGTACCATAAACCTTACCTGTTCACTAACACTAACCCTAGGTCTAAGCCTAACACTATCCACAACCCTACACAGAATCCTAACCCGTTTCCTAATCCTAATCCGTACAATAACACTAACGTGTGCCCTAACACCAAGCCTGACCCTAACTCGTTTCCATATGCTTACCTGTACCCTGAATATTACCTCTTCGCTAACCCTAACCCTAACCCTAAACCAAACCCTAACCCCAATCCTACACCTTACCCTAATCCGTACTGTAATCCTAACCAGTACCCTAATACTAATCCGTGCCCTGACACATACATGGACCATAACACTTTTCTGTAACCTCACCTGTACCCTAAACCTTACATTTAGCCAACCCTAACGCTAGCCCTAAAGCAAAATCTTACTCCAACCCTACCCCTTACCCTAACACGTACACTAATCTTAACCCGTACACTAACACTGACCCATTGCCGCAAATGTATTTTGACCCTAAAACATTTCCGTACCCTCCCCTGTAACCTAAACCTTACCCGGTCGCTAACCCTAACCCTAGCTCTAAATCTAACCCTAACGCCAACCCTACATCTTACCCTAACCCATACCCTAATCCTAAACTGTACACTAACAGTAACCAGTGACCTGAAAAGTACCCTGACCGTAACACTTTTCCATACCCTCACCTGCACGCTAAACCTAATCATTAGGTAACCCTAACTGTAGACTTAAACCTAACCCTAACACCAACCTACACCCTATTCTAACCCTTACCCTATATTTAACCCCTACACTAACACTAACCCATGCCCTCACACGTACTTTGACACTAAAATGTCTCCATACACTCACATGTACCATAAGCTTTAACCGTTCACTAAACCTATCCCTAACCCTAACGCCAACCCTAACCATTACCCTAACCCATACCCTAATCCTAACCATACATTAACACTAACACATTTCCTAACACATAACCTGACCCAAACACTTTTCCGTACACTCAACTGTACCCTAAAACTTACCCGTTCACTAACCCTAAGCCTAGCCCTAAACCTAACACTAACCCCAACCCCACACCTTACCCTAAACTGTACGCTAATCCTGACACGTACACTAAAACTAAGAGGTGTCCTAACACATACCCTGACTCTAAATGTTTTCCGTACCCTCACCTGTACCCTAAACCTTACTGCTTCACTAACCGTAAACCTAGCCCTAAACATAACGCTAACACCTACCCTACACCATACCCTAACACGTACACTAATCTTGACCTGTACACCAAAATTATGGAATGCCATCACATGTACTTTGACACTAACACGTTTCCGTACACTCATGTACCATAAAAGTTACCTCTTCGCTAACTCTAACACTAGCCCTAAACTTAACCCTAACGCCAACCCTACACATTACCCTAACCCGTACCCTAATCCTAACCCATACACTAACACTACACGTGCCCTAACAGGTACCCTGAACGTAACCGTTTTCCGTACACTCCCCTGTACCCTAAACCATACCGTTTGCTATCCTTAACCTTAGACCTAAACGTAAACCTAACCCCATCCCTAAACCTTACCCTAACTCGTACCCAAATCTAACCAGTACACTAACACTAATCCGTGCCTTAACACTTACCCTGACCCTAACACTTTTCCATACCCACACCTGAGGCCTAAACCTTACCATTCACTAACCCTAACCCTAGGTCTAAACCTAACCCTAAACCCAACCCCAACCCTTGAGCTAACCCTAACTTGTGCCCTAATCCTAATCCTTAAACTAACACTAACCTGTGCCCTAACACGAACCCTGACACTAACACGTTTCCATACGTTCACCTGTACTCTAATGTTACCTATTCGCTAACCCTAAAACTAGCCCTAAACCTAAACCTAACCCCAACCCTACACCTTACCCTAACCCATACCCTAATCATAACCCATACACTAACACTAACTCGTGCCCTAACACCTACCCTAATCCTACACCTACACCTACCCCTAACACTAAAGCTAACATTAACCCTAAACTTTACCATTTGTTAACCATAACCCTAGCCCCAAACCTAAACCTAACTACAACCCTACTCCTTACCCTAACACGTACACTAATCTTAACACGTACACTAACACTAACTCAATACCACACACGTACTTTGACAATAAGACATTTCCGTATGCTCAGCTGTAACCTAAACCTTACCCGTTCACTAAACTTAACCCTATCCCTAACACTAACCATAACGCCAACCCTACCAATTACCCTAACCCGTACCCTAATCCTAACCTGTAAACCCACACTAACCCCTGCCCTAACACGTACCCTGACCGTAACACTTTTCCGTAACCTCACCTGTACCCTACACCTTACCGTTAGCTAACCCTAACCCTAGCCCTAAACCTAGACCAAACCCCAACCGTACACCTTACCCTAACCCGTATGCTAATCCTAAGCCGTACACTAACACTGACACGTGTCCTAACACATACCGTAACCGTAACACTTTTCTGTACCATCACCTGTACCCTAAACCTGACATTTCACTAACCCTAACCCTAGCCAAAAAGCTAAACCTAACCCGAACCCTAAACCTTACCCAAACCGTACCCTAATCCTAACCAGTACACTAATACTAAGCCATGTCCTGACACGTACCCTGAGCCTAACACTTTTCCGTACCCTCACCTGTACCCTAAACCTTACCCATTCGCTAACCCTAACCCTAGCTCTAGCCCTAGCCCTAAATCTAACCCCAACCCTACACCTTACCCTAACCCGAACCCTAATCCCAACCCATACACTAACATTAACCCATGCCCTAACACGTACCCTGACCCTTACACTTATCCGTATCCTCTCCTGTACCCTAAATCTTACCGTTCGCTAACCCTAACTCTAGCCCTATACATAACTCTCACACCAACCTCACAGCATACCATAACCCGTACACTAAAGTTAACCCGTATAAAAAAACTAACCCATGCCCTCAGATGTATTTTGACGGTAACACGTTTCCGTATGCTCCCGTGTACCGTAAAATTCACCCGTTTGCTAACTCTAACCCTAGCCCTAACCCTAACCATAACAACAACCCTACCCATTTCCCTAACCTGTACCCTAATCCTTAACCGTACACTAACACTAATCCATGCCCTAACACGTACCCTGACCCTAACACTTTTCTATACCCACTCCTGTACCCTAAATCTTACCATTCGCTAACCCTAACCCTATGTCTAAACCTAACCCTAACCCCAACCCTACACCTAACCCTAACACGTACCCTAATCTGAATCCGTACACTAACAGTAACCTGTGCCCTAACATGAACCCTGACCCTAACTCGTTTCCATAAGCTCACCTGTACCCTAAATGTTACCTATTTGCTAACCCTAACCCCAACCCTACAACTAAACATAACCCCAACCCTACAACTTTCCCTAACACATACCCTAATCCGAACCCGTACACTAACACTACCCCGTGCCCTAACACGTACCCTGACCCTAACACTTTTCCGTATCCTCTCCAGTACCCTAAAACTTACCGTTCGCTAAACCTAGCCCTTTCCCTAAACATAACGCTAACACCAACCGTACACCATACCCTAAGCCATACACTAATCTTACCCCGTACACCAAAATTAAGCAATGCCCTCACATGTACTTGGACACTAACAGGTTACCGTACCCTCCTGTGTACCATAAACCTTACCTGTTCGCTAACACTAACCCTAGGTCTAAGCCTAACACTATCCACAACCCTACACAGAATCCTAACCCGTATCCTAATCCTAATCCGTACAATAACACTAACGTGTGCCCTAACACCAAGCCTGACCCCAACTCGTTTCCATATGCTTACCTGTACCCTGAATATTACCTATTCGCTAACCCTAACCCTAACCCTAAACCAAACCCTAACCCCAATCCTACACCTTACCCTAATCCGTACTGTAATCCTAACCCGTACCCTAATACTAATCCGTGCCCTGACACATACATGGACCATAACACTTTTCTGTAACCTCACCTGTACCCTAAACCTTACATTTAGCCAACCCTAACGCTAGCCCTAAAGCAAAATCTTACTCCAACCCTACCCCTTACCCTAACACATACACTAATCTTAACCCGTACACTAACACTGACCCATTGCCGCAAATGTATTTTGACCCTAAAACATTTCCGTACCCTCCCCTGTAACCTAAACCTTACCCGGTCGCTAACCCTAACCCTAGCTCTAAATCTGACCCTAACGCCAACCCTACATCTTACCCTAACCCATACCCTAATCCTAAACTGTACACTAACAGTAACCAGTGACCTGAAAAGTACCCTGACCGTAACACTTTTCCATACCCTCACCTGCACGCTAAACCTAATCATTAGGTAACCCTAACTGTAGACTTAAACCTAACCCTAAGACCAACCCTACACCCTATTCTAACCCTTACCCTATATTTAACCCCTACACTAACACTAACCCATGCCCTCACACGTACTTTGACACTAAAATGTCTCCATACACTCACATGTACCATAAGCTTTAACCGTTCACTAAACCTATCCCTAACCCTAACGCCAACCCTAACCATTACCCTAACCCATACCCTAATCCTAACCATACATTAACACTAACACATTTCCTAACACATAACCTGACCCAAACACTTTTCCGTACACTCAACTGTACCCTAAAACTTACCCGTTCACTAACCCTAAGCCTAGCCCTAAACGTAACACTAACCCCAACCCCACACCTTACCCTAAACTGTACGCTAATCCTGACACGTACACTAACACTAAGAGGTGTCCTAACACATACCCTGACTCTAAATGTTTTCCGTACCCTCACCTGTACCCTAAACCTTACTGCTTCACTAACCGTAAACCTAGCCCTAAACATAACGCTAACACCAACCCTACACCATACCCTAACACGTACAGTAATCTTGACCCGTACACCAAAAGTATGGAATGCCATCACATGTACTTTGACAATAACACTTTTCCGTACACTCATGTACCATAAAAGTTACCTCTTGGCTAACTCTAACCCTAGCCCTAAACTTAACCCTAACGCCAACCCTACACATTACCCTAACCCGTATCCTAATCCTAACCCATACACTAACACTACACGTGCCCTAACAGGTACCCTGAACGTAACCATTTTCCGTACACTCACCTGTACCCTAAACCATACCGTTTGCTATCCTTAACCTTAGACCTAAACGTAAACCTAACCCCATCCCTAAACCTTACCCTAACTCGTACCCAAATCTAACCAGTACACTAACACTAATCCGTGCCTTAACACTTACACTGACCCTAACACTTTTCCATACCCACACCTGAGGCCTAAACCTTACCATTCACTAACCCTAACCCTAGGTCTAAACCTAACCCTAAACCCAACCCCAACCCTTCACCTAACCCTAACATGTGCCCTAATCCTAATCCTTAAACTAACACTAACCTGTGCCCTAACACGAACCCTGACACTAACACGTTTCCATACGTTCACCTGTACTCTAATGTTACCTATTCGCTAACCCTAACACTAGCCCTAAACCTAAACCTAACCCCAACCCTACACCTTACCCTAACCCATACCCTAATCATAACCCATACACTAACACTAACTCGTGCCCTAACACCTACCCTAATCCTACACCTACACCTACCCCTAACACTAACGCTAACATTAACCCTAAACTTTACCATTTGTTAACCATAACCATTGCCCCAAACCTAAACCTAACTACAACGCTACTCCTTACCCTAACACGTACACTAATCTTAACCCGTACAGTAACACTAACTCAATACCACACACGTACTTTGACAATAAGACATTTCCGTATGCTCAGCTGTAACCTAAACCTTACCCGTTCACTAAACTTAACCCTATCCCTAACACTAACCATAACGCCAACCCTACCAATTACCCTAACCCGTACCCTAATCCTAACCTGTAAACCCACACTAACCCCTGCCCTAACACGTACCCTGACCATAAAACTTTTCCGTAACCTCACCTGTACCCTACACCTTACCGTTAGCTAACCCTAACCCTAGTCCTAAACCTAGACCAAACCCCAACCGTACACCTTACCCTAACCCGTATGCTAATCCTAAGCCGTACACTAACACTGACACGTGTCCTAACACATACACTAACCGTAACACTTTTCTGTACCATCACCTGTACCCTAAACCTGACATTTCGCTAACCCTAACCCTAGCCAAAAAGCTAACCCTAACCCGAACCCTAAACCTTACCCAAACCGTACCCTAATCCTAACCAGTATACTAATACTAAGCCATGTCCTGACACGTACCCTGAGCCTAACACTTTTCCGTACCCTCACCTGTAATCTAAACCTTACCCATTCGCTAACCCTAACCCTAGCTCTAGCCCTAGCTCTAAATCTAACCCCAACCCTACACCTTACCCTAAACCGAACCCTAATCCCTACCCATACACTAACATTAACCCATGCCCTAACACGTACCCTGACCCTTACACTTATCCGTATCCTCTCCTGTACCCTAAATCTTACTGTTCAATAACCCTAACTCTAGCCCTAAACATAACTCTCACACCAACCTCACAGCATACCATAACCCGTACACTAAACTTAACCCGTACAAAAAAACTAACCCATGCCCTCAGATGTATTTTGACGGTAACACGTTTCCGTATGCTCCCGTGTACCGTAAAACTCACCCGTTTGCTAACTCTAACCCTAGCCCTAACCCTAACCATAACAACAACCCTACCCATTTCCCTAACCTGTACCCTAATCCTTACCCGTACACTAACACTAATCCATGCCCTAACACGTACCCTGACCCTAACACTTTTCTATACCCACTCCTGTACCCTAAATCTTACCATTCGCTAACCCTAAGGTAGCTCTAAACCTAGACCAAACCCCAACCGTACACCTTACCCTAACCTGTATGCTAATCCTAAGCTATACACTAACACTGACACGTGTCCTAACATATACACTAACCCTAACACTTTTCTGTATCATTACCTGTACCCTAAACCTGACATTTCGCAAACCCTAGCCCTAGCCATAAAGCTAACCCTATACCCAACCCTAAACCTTACCCAAACCGTACCCTAATCCTAACCAGTATACTAATACTAAGCCATGTCCTGACACGTACCCTGACCCTAACACTTTTCCGTACCCTCAACTGTACCCTAAACCTTACCCATTCTCTAACCTTAACCCTAGTCCTAGCCCTATACCTAACCCTAACCCCAACCCTAAACCTTACCCTAACCTGAACCCTAATCCCAACCCATACACTAACATTAACACATTCCCTAACACGTACCCTGACCCTAACACCTTTCCGTATCCTCTCCTGTACCCTAAATCTTACCGTTCGCTAACCCTAACCCTAGCCCTAAACATAACTCTCACACCAACCTCACAGCATACCCTAACCCGTACACTAAACTTAACCCGTACAAAAAAACTAACCCATGCCCTCATATGTACTTTGACAGTAACACGTTTCCGTACGCTCCTGTGTACAGTAAACCTTACCCGTTCGCTAACTCTAACCGTAGTCCTAACCCTAAATATAACACCAACACTACACATTTCCCTAACCTGTACCCTAATCCTTACTGGTACACTAACACTAATCCATGCCCTAACACGTACCCTGACCCTAACACTTTTCCATACCCACTCCTGTACCCTAAATCTTACCATTCGCTAACCCTAACCCTATGTCTAAACCTAACCCTAACCCCAACCCTACACCTAACCCTAACACGTACCCTAATCCGAATCCGTACACTAACACTAACCTGTGCCCTAACATGAACCCTGACCCTAACTCGTTTCCATAAGCTCACCTGTACCCTAAATGTTACCTATTTTCTAACCCTAACCCCAACCCTACACCTAAACATAACCCCAACCCTACACCTTTCCCTAACCCATACCCTAATCCTAACCCGTACAGTAACACTAACCTGTGCCCTAACACGTACCCTGACCCTAACACTTTTCCGTATCCTCTCCAGTACCCTAAATCTTACCGTTCGCTAAACCTAGCCCTTTCCCTAAACATAACGCTAACACCAACCTTTCACCATACCCTAACCCATAGACTAATCTTACCCCGTACACCAAAATTAAGCAATGCCCTCACCTGTACTTTGACACTAACACGTTTCCGTACCCTCCTGTGTACCGTAAACCTTACCTGTTCGCTAACACTAACCCTAGGTCTAAGCCTAACACTATCCACAACCCTACACATAATCCTAACCCGTACCCTAATCCTAATCCGTACAATAACACTAACGTGTGCCCTAACACCAAGCCTGACCCTAACACTTTTCCATATGCTTACCTGTACCCTGAATATTACCTATTCACTAACCCTAACCCTAACCCTAAACCTAACCCTAACCCCAATCCTACACCTTACCCTAATCCGTACTGTAATCCTAACCCGTACCCTAATACTAATCCGTGCCCTGACACATACATGGACCATAACACTTTTCTGTAACCTCACCTGTACCCTAAACCTTACATTTCGCCAACACTAACCCTAGCCCTAAAGCTAAATCTAACTCCAACCCTACACCTTACCCTAACACGTACACTAATCTTAACGCGTACACTAACACTGACCCATTTGCGCAAATGTATTTTGACCCTAAAACATTTCCGTACCCTCCCTGTAACCTAAACCTTACCCGGTCGCTAAACCTAACCCTAGCTCTAAATCTAACCCTAACGCCAACCCTACATCTTACCCTAACCCATACCCTAATCCTAAACCGTACACTAACACTAACCAGTGCCCTGAAACGTACCCTGACCCTAACACTTTTCCACACCCTCACCTGCACGCTAAACCTAATCGTTAGGTAACCCTAACTGTAGACTTAAACCTAACCCTAACACCAACGCTACACCTTATTCTAACCGGTACCCTATATTTAACCCCTACACTAACACTAACCCATGCCCTCACACGTACTTTGACACTAAAACGTCTCCATACATTCACATGTACCATAAGCCTTAACCGTTCACTAAACCTATCCCTAACCCTAAAGCCAACCCTAAGCATTACCCTAAACCATACCCTAATCCTAACCATACATTAACACTAACACGTTTCCTAACACATAACCTGACCCAAACGCTTTTCCATACCCTCAACTGTACCCTAAAACTTACCCGTTCACTAACCCTAAGCCTAGCCCTAAACCTAACCCTAACCCCAACCCCACACCTTACCCTAAACTGTACGCTAATCCTGACCCGTGCACTAACACTAACAGGTGTCCTAACGTATACCCTGACTCTAAAAGTTTTCCGTACCCTCACCTGTACCCTAAACCTTACTGCTTCACTAACCGTAAACCTAGCCCTAAACATAACGCTAACACCAACCCTACAACATACCCTAACCCGTACACTAATCTTGACCCGTACACCAAAATTATGGAATGCCATCACATGTACTTTGACAATAACACGTTTCCATAAACTCATGTACCATAAAAGTTAACTCTTCGCTAACTCTAACCCTAGTCCTAAACTTAACCCTAACGCCAACCCTACACATTACCCTAACCCGTATCCTAATCCTAACCCATACACTAACACTACACGTGCCCTAACAGGTACCCTGACCGTAACACTTTTCCGTACACTCACCTGTACCCTAAACCATACCGTTTGCTATCCTTAACCCTAGACCTAAACGTAAACCTAACCCCATCCCTAAATCTTACCCTCACTCGTACCCAAATCTAACCAGTACACTAATACTAATCCGTGCCTCAACACTTACCCTGACCTAACACTTTTCCATATCCACACCGGAACCCTAAACCTTACCATTCACTAACCCTAATCCTAGGTCTAAACCTAACCCTAAACCCAACCCCAAACCTACACCTAACCCTAACATTTATCCTAATCCTAATCCTTAAACTAACACTAACCTGTGCCCTAACACGAACCCTGACACTAACACGTTTCCATACGTTCACCTGTACTCTAATGTTACCTATTCGCTAACCCTAACACTAGCCCTAAACCTAAACCTAACCCCAACCCTACACCTTACCCTAACCCATACCCTAATCATAACCCATACACTAACACTAACTCGTGCCCTAACACCTACCCTAAACCTACACCTACACCTACCCCTAACAATAACGCTAACACTAACCCTAAACTTTACCATTTGTTAACCATAACCCTAGCCCCAAACCTAAACCTAACTACAACCCTACTCCTTACCCTAACACGTACACTAATCTTAACACGTACACTAACACTAACTCAATACCACACACGTACTTTGACAATAAGACATTTCCGTATGCTCAGCTGTAACCTAAACCTTACCCGTTCACTAAACTTAACCCTACCCCTAACACTAACCATAACGCCAACCCTACCAATTTCCCTAACCCGTACCCTATTCCTAACCTGTAAACCCACACTAACACCGGCCCTAACAGGTACCCTGACACTAACACTTTTCCGTAACCTCACCTGTACCCTACACCTTACCATTCGCTAACCCTAATGTAGCTCTAAACCTAGACCAAACCCCAACCGTACACCTTACCCTAACCTGTATGCTAATCCTAAGCTATACACTAACACTGACACGTGTCCTAACACATACACTAACCCTCACACTTTTCTGTATCATTACCTGTACCCTAAACCTGACATTTCGCTAACCCTAGCCCTAGCCATAAAGCTAACCCTAAACCCAACCCTAAACCTTACCCAAACCGTACCCTAATCCTAACCAGTATACTAATACTAAGCCATGTCCTGACACGTACCCTGACCCTAACACTTTTCCGTACCCTCAACTGTACCCTAAACCTTACCCATTCTCTAACCTTAACCCTAGTCCTAGCCCTATACCTAACCCTAACCCCAACCCTAAACCTTACCCTAAACTGAACCCTAATCCCAACCCATACACTAACATTAACACATTCCCTAACACGTACCCTGACCCTAACACCTTTCCGTATCCTCTCCTGTAACCTAAATCTTACCGTTCGCTAACCCTAACCCTAGCCCTAAACATAACTCTCACACCAACCTCACAGCATACCATAACCCGTACACTAAACTTAACCCGTACAAAAAAACTAACCCATGCCCTCATATGTATTTTGACAGTAACACGTTTCCGTACGCTCCTGTGTACAGTAAACCTTACCCGTTCGCTATCTCTAACCCTACTCCTAACCTTAAATATAACACCAACACTACCCTTTTCCCTAACCTGTACCCTAATCCTTACCGGTACACTAACACTAATCCATGCCCTAACACGTACCCTGACCCTAACACTTTTCCATACCCACTCCTGTAGCCTAAATCTTACCATTCGCTAACCCTAACCCTATGTCTAAACCTAACCCTAACCCCAACCCTACACCTAACCCTAACACGTACCCTAATCCGAATCCGTACACTAACACTAACCTGTGCCCTAACATGAACCCTGACCCTAACTCGTTTCCATAAGCTCACCTGTACCCTAAATGTTACCTATTTGCTAACCCTAACCCCAACCCTACACCTAAACATAACCCCAACCCTACACCTTTCCCTAACCCATACCCTAATCCTAACCCGTACAGTAACACTAACCTGTGCCCTAACACGTACCCTGACCCTAACACTTTTCCGTATCCTCTCCAGTACCCTAAATCTTACCGTTCGCTAAACCTAGCCCTTTCCCTAAACATAACGCTAACACCAACCTTTCACCATACCCTAACCCATAGACTAATCTTACCCCGTACACCAAAATTAAGCAATGCCCTCACCTGTACTTTGACACTAACACGTTTCCGTACCCTCCTGTGTACCGTAAACCTTACCTGTTCGCTAACACTAACCCTAGGTCTAAGCCTAACACTATCCACAACCCTACACATAATCCTAACCCGTACCCTAATCCTAATCCGTACAATAACACTAACGTGTGCCCTAACACCAAGCCTGACCCTAACACTTTTCCATATGCTTACCTGTACCCTGAATATTACCTATTCGCTAACCCTAACCCTAACCCTAAACCTAACCCTAACCCCAATCCTACACCTTACCCTAATCCGTACTGTAATCCTAACCCGTACCATAATACTAATCCGTGCCCTGACACATACATGGACCATAACACTTTTTTTGTAACCTCACCTGTACCCTAAACCTTACATTTTGCCAACACTAACCCTAGCCCTAAAGCTAAATCTAACTCCAACCCTACACCTTACCCTAACACGTACACTAATCTTAACGCGTACACTAACACTGACCCATTGCCGCAAATGTATTTTGACCCTAAAACATTTCCGTACCCTCCCTGTAACCTAAACCTTACCCGGTCGCTAAACCTAACCCTAGCTCTAAATCTAACCCTAACGCCAACCCTACATCTTACCCTAACCCATACCCTAATCCTAAACCGTACACTAACACTAACCAGTGCCCTGAAACGTACCCTGACCCTAACACTTTTCCACACCCTCACCTGCACGCTACACCTAATCGTTAGGTAACCCTAACTGTAGACTTAAACCTAACCCTAACACCAACGCTACACCTTATTCTAACCGGTACCCTATATTTAACCCCTACACTAACACTAACCCATGCCCTCACACGTACTTTGACACTAAAACGTCTCCATACATTCACATGTACCATAAGCCTTAACCGTTCACTAAACCTATCCCTAACCCTAAAGCCAACCCTAAGCATTACCCTAAACCATACCCTAATCCTAACCATACATTAACACTAACACGTTTCCTAACACATAACCTGACCCAAACGCTTTTCCGTACCCTCAACTGTACCCTAAAACTTACCCGTTCACTAACCCTAAGCCTAGCCCTAAACCTAACCCTATCCCCAACCCCACACCTTACCCTAAACTGTACGCTAATCCTGACCCGTGCACTAACACTAACAGGTGTCCTAACGTATACCCTGACTCTAAAAGTTTTCCGTACCCTCACCTGTACCCTAAACCTTACTGCTTCACTAACCGTAAACCTAGCCCTAAACATAACGCTAACACCAACCCTACAACATACCCTAACCCGTACACTAATCTTGACCCGTACACCAAAATTATGGAATGCCATCACATGTACTTTGACAATAACACGTTTCCATAAACTCATGTACCATAAAAGTTAACTCTTCGCTAACTCTAACCCTAGTCCTAAACTTAACCCTAACGCCAACCCTACACATTACCCTAACCCGTATCCTAATCCTAACCCATACACTAACACTACACGTGCCCTAACAGGTACCCTGACCGTAACAGTTTTCCGTACACTCACCTGTACCCTAAACCATACCGTTTGCTATCCTTAACCCTAGACCTAAACGTAAACCTAACCCCATCCCTAAATCTTACCCTCACTCGTACCCAAATCTAACCAGTACACTAATACTAATCCGTGCCTCAACACTTACCCTGACCGTAACACTTTTCCATATCCACACCGGAACCCTAAACCTTACCATTCACTAAACCTAATCCTAGGTCTAAACCTAACCCTAAACCCAACCCCAAACCTACACCTAACCCTAATATTTACCCTAATACTAATCCTTAAACTAACACTAACCTGTGCCCTAACACGAACCCTGACACTAACACGTTTCCATACGTTCACCTGTACTCTAATGTTACCTATTCGCTAACCCTAACACTAGCCCTAAACCTAAACCTAACCCCAACCCTACACCTTACCCTAACCCATACCCTAATCATAACCCATACACTAACACTAACTCGTGCCCTAACACCTACCCTAAACCTACACCTACACCTACCCCTAACAATAACGCTAACACTAACCCTAAACTTTACTATTTGTTAACCATAACCCTAGCCCCAAACCTAAACCTAACTACAACCCTACTCCTTACCCTAACACGTACACTAATCGTAACACGTACACTAACACTAACTCAATACCACACACGTACTTTGACAATAAGACATTTCCGTATGCTCAGCTGTAACCTAAACCTTACCCGTTCACTAAACTTAACCCTACCCCTAACACTAACCATAAGGCCAACCCTACCAATTTCCCTAACCCGTACCCTAATCCTAACCTGTAAACCCACACTAACACCGGCCCTAACAGGTACCCTGACACTAACACTTTTCCGTAACCTCACCTGTACCCTACACCTTACCATTCGCTAACCCTAATGTAGCTCTAAACCTAGACCAAACCCCAACCGTACACCTTACCCTAACCTGTATGCTAATCCTAAGCTATACACTAACACTGACACGTGTCCTAACACATACACTAACCCTCACACTTTTCTGTATCATTACCTGTACCCTAAACCTGACATTTCGCTAACCCTAGCCCTAGCCATAAAGCTAACCCTAAACCCAACCCTAAACCTTACCCAAACCGTACCCTAATCCTAACCAGTATACTAATACTAAGCCATGTCCTGACACGTACCCTGACCCTAACACTTTTCCGTACCCTCAACTGTACCCTAAACCTTACCCATTCTCTAACCTTAACCCTAGTCCTAGCCCTATACCTAACCCTAACCCCAACCCTAAACCTTACCCTAAACTGAACCCTAATCCCAACCCATACACTAACATTAACACATTCCCTAACACGTACCCTGACCCTAACACCTTTCCGTATCCTCTCCTGTAACCTAAATCTTACCGTTCGCTAACCCTAACCCTAGCCCTAAACATAACTCTCACACCAACCTCACAGCATACCATAACCCGTACACTAAACTTAACCCGTACAAAAATACTAACCCATGCCCTCATATGTACTTTGACAGTAACACGTTTCCGTACGCTCCTGTGTACAGTAAACCTTACCCGTTCGCTATCTCTAACCCTACTCCTAACCTTAAATATAACACCAACACTACCCTTTTCCCTAACCTGTACCCTAATCCTTACCGGTACACTAACACTAATCCATGCCCTAACACGTAACCTGACCCTAACACTTTTCCATACCCACTCCTGTACCCTAAATCTTACCATTCGCTAACCCTAACCCTATGTCTAAACCTAACCCTAACCCCAACCCTACACCTAACCCTAACACGTACCCTAATCCGAATCCGTACACTAACACTAACCTGTGCCCTAACATGAACCCTGACCCTAACTCGTTTCCATAAGCTCACCTGTACCCTAAATGTTACCTATTTGCTAACCCTAACCCCAACCCTACACCTAAACATAACCCCAACCCTACACCTTTCCCTAACCCATACCCTAATCCTAACCCGTACAGTAACACTAACCTGTGCCCTAACACGTACCCTGACCCTAACACTTTTCCGTATCCTCTCCAGTACCCTAAATCTTACCGTTCGCTAAACCTAGCCCTTTCCCTAAACATAACGCTAACACCAACCTTTCACCATACCCTAACCCATAGACTAATCTTACCCCGTACACCAAAATTAAGCAATGCCCTCACCTGTACTTTGACACTAACACGTTTCCGTACCCTCCTGTGTACCGTAAACCTTACCTGTTCGCTAAAACTAACCGTAGGTCTAAGCCTAACACTATCCACAACCCTACACATAATCCTAACCCGTACCCTAATCCTAATCCGTACAATAACACTAACGTGTGCCCTAACACCAAGCCTGACCCTAACACTTTTCCATATGCTTACCTGTACCCTGAATATTACCTATTCGCTAACCCTAACCCTAACCCTAAACCTAACTCTAACCCCAATCCTACACCTTACCCTAATCCGTACTGTAATCCTAACCCGTACCCTAATACTAATCCGTGCCCTGACACATACATGGACCATAACACTTTTCTGTAACCTCACCTGTACCCTAAACCTTACATTTTGCCAACACTAACCCTAGCCCTAAAGCTAAATCTAACTCCAACCCTACACCTTACCCTAACACGTACACTAATCTTAATGCGTACACTAACACTGACCCATTGCCGCAAATGTATTTTGACCCTAAAACATTTCCGTACCCTCCCTGTAACCTAAACCTTACCCGGTCGCTAAACCTAACCCTAGCTCTAAATCTAACCCTAACGCCAACCCTACATCTTACCCTAACCCATACCCTAATCCTAAACCGTACACTAACACTAACCAGTGCCCTGAAACGTACCCTGACCCTAACACTTTTCCACACCCTCACCTGCACGCTAAACCTAATCGTTAGGTAACCCTAACTGTAGACTTAAACCTAACCCTAACACCAACGCTACACCTTATTCTAACCGGTACCCTATATTTAACCCCTACACTAACACTAACCCATGCCCTCACACGTACTTTGACACTAAAACGTCTCCATACATTCACATGTACCATAAGCCTTAACCATTGACTAAACCTATCCCTAACCCTAAAGCCAACCCTAACCATTACCCTAACCCATACCCTAATCCTAACCATACATTAACACTAACACGTTTCCTAACACATAACCTGACCCAAACGCTTTTCCGTACCCTCAACTGTACCCTAAAACTTACCCGTTCACTAACCCTAAGCCTAGCCCTAAACCTAACCCTAACCCCAACCCCACACCTTACCCTAAACTGTACGCTAATCCTGACCCGTGCACTAACACTAACAGGTTTCCTAACGTATACCCTGACTCTAAAAGTTTTCCGTACCCTCACCTGTACCCTAAACCTTACTGCTTCACTAACCGTAAACCTAGCCCTAAACATAACGCTAACACCAACCCTACAACATACCCTAACCCGTACACTAATCTTGACCCGTACACCAAAATTATGGAATGCCATCACATGTACTTTGACAATAACACGTTTCCATAAACTCATGTACCATAAAAGTTAACTCTTCGCTAACTCTAACCCTAGTCCTAAACTTAACCCTAACGCCAACCCTACACATTACCCTAACCCGTATCCTAATCCTAACCCATACACTAACACTACACGTGCCCTAACAGGTACCCTGACCATAACACTTTTCCGTACACTCACCTGTACCCTAAACCATACCGTTTGCTATCCTTAACCCTAGACCTAAACGTAAACCTAACCCCATCCCTAAATCTTACCCTCACTCGTACCCAAATCTAACCAGTACACTAATACTAATCCGTGCCTCAACACTTACCCTGACCCTAACACTTTTCCATATCCACACCGGAACCCTAAACCTTACCATTCACTAACCCTAATCCTAGGTCTAAACCTAACCCTAAACCCAACCCCAAACCTACACCTAACCCTAACATTTACCCTAATCCTAATCCTTAAACTAACACTAACCTGTGCCCTAACACGAACCCTGACACTAACACGTTTCCATACGTTCACCTGTACTCTAATGTTACCTATTCGCTAACCCTAACACTAGCCCTAAACCTAAACCTAACCCCAACCCTACACCTTACCCTAACCCATACCCTAATCATAACCCATACACTAACACTAACTCGTGCCCTAACACCTACCCTAAACCTACACCTACACCTACCCCTAACAATAACGCTAACACTAACCCTAAACTTTAACATTTGTTAACCATAACCCTAGCCCCAAACCTAAACCTAACTACAACCCTACTCCTTACCCTAACACGTACACTAATCGTAACACGTACACTAACACTAACTCAATACCACACACGTACTTTGACAATAAGACATTTCCGTATGCTCAGCTGTAACCTAAACCTTACCCGTTCACTAAACTTAACCCTACCCCTAACACTAACCATAACGCCAACCCTACCAATTTCCCTAACCCGTACCCTAATCCTAACCTGTAAACCCACACTAACACCGGCCCTAACAGGTACCCTGACACTAACACTTTTCCGTAACCTCACCTGTACCCTACACCTTACCATTCGCTAACCCTAATGTAGCTCTAAACCTAGACCAAACCCCAACCGTACACCTTACCCTAACCTGTATGCTAATCCTAAGCTATACACTAACACTGACACGTGTCTTAACACATACACTAACCCTAACACTTTTCTGTATCATTACCTGTACCCTAAACCTGACATTTCGCTAACCCTAGCCCTAGCCATAAAGCTAACCCTAAACCCAACCCTAAACCTTACCCAAACCGTACCCTAATCCTAACCAGTATACTAATACTAAGCCATGTCCTGACACGTACCCTGACCCTAACACTTTTCCGTACCCTCAACTGTACCCTAAACCTTACCCATTCTCTAACCTTAACCCTAGTCCTAGCCCTATACCTAACCCTAACCCCAACCCTAAACCTTACCCTAAACTGAACCCTAATCCCAACCCATACACTAACATTAACACATTCCCTAACACGTACCCTGACCCTAACACCTTTCCGTATCCTCTCCTGTAACCTAAATCTTACCGTTCGCTAACCCTAACCCTAGCCCTAAACATAACTCTCACACCAACCTCACAGCATACCATAACCCGTACACTAAACTTAACCCGTACAAAAAAACTAACCTATGCCCTCATATGTACTTTGACAGTAACACGTTTCCGTACGCTCCTGTGTACAGTAAACCTTACCCGTTCGCTATCTCTAACCCTACTCCTAACCTTAAATATAACACCAACACTACCCTTTTCCCTAACCTGTACCCTAATCCTTACCGGTACACTAACACTAATCCATGCCCTAACACGTACCCTGACCCTAACACTTTTCCATACCCACTCCTGTAGCCTAAATCTTACCATTCGCTAACCCTAACCCTATGTCTAAACCTAACCCTAACCCCAACCCTACACCTAACCCTAACACGTACCCTAATCCGAATCCGTACACTAACACTAACCTGTGCCCTAACATGAACCCTGACCCTAACTCGTTTCCATAAGCTCACCTGTACCCTAAATGTTACCTATTTGCTAACCCTAACCCCAACCCTACACCTAAACATAACCCCAACCCTACACCTTTCCTTAACCCATACCCTAATCCTAACCCGTACAGTAACACTAACCTGTGCCCTAACACGTACCCTGACCCTAACACTTTTCCGTATCCTCTCCAGTACCCTAAATCTTACCGTTCGCTAAACCTAGCCCTTTCCCTAAACATAACGCTAACACCAACCTTTCACCATACCCTAACCCATAGACTAAGCTTACCCCGTACACCAAAATTAAGCAATGCCCTCACCTGTACTTTGACACTAACACGTTTCCATACCCTCCTGTGTACCGTAAACCTTACCTGTTCGCTAACACTAACCCTAGGTCTAAGCCTAACACTATCCACAACCCTACACATAATCCTAACCCGTACCCTAATCCTAATCCGTACAATAACACTAACGTGTGCCCTAACACCAAGCCTGACCCTAACACTTTTCCATATGCTTACCTGTACCCTGAATATTACCTATTCGCTAACCCTAACCCTAACCCTAAACCTAACCCTAACCCCAATCCTACACCTTACCCTAATCCGTACTGTAATCCTAACCCGTACCCTAATACTAATCCGTGCCCTGACACATACATGGACCATAACACTTTTCTGTAACCTCACCTGTACCCTAAACCTTACATTTCGCCAACACTAACCCTAGCCCTAAAGCTAAATCTAACTCCAACCCTACACCTTACCCTAACACGTACACTAATCTTAACGCGTACACTAACACTGACCCATTGCCGCAAATGTATTTTGACCCTAAAACATTTCCGTACCCTCCCTGTAACCTAAACCTTACCCGGTCGCTAAACCTAACCCTAGCTCTAAATCTAACCCTAACGCCAACCCTACATCTTACCCTAACCCATACCCTAATCCTAAACCGTACACTAACACTAAGCAGTGCCCTGAAACGTACCCTGACCCTAACACTTTTCCACACCCTCACCTGCACGCTAAACCTAATCGTTAGGTAACCCTAACTGTAGACTTAAACCTAACCCTAACACCAACGCTACACCTTATTCTAACCGGTACCCTATATTTAACCCCTACACTAACACTAACCCATGCCCTCACACGTACTTTGACACTAAAACGTCTCCATACATTCACATGTACCATAAGCCTTAACTGTTCACTAAACCTATCCCTAACCCTAAAGCCAACCCTAAGCATTACCCTAAACCATACCCTAATCCTAACCATACATTAACACTAACACGTTTCCTAACACATAACCTGACCCAAACGCTTTTCCGTACCCTCAACTGTACCCTAAAACTTACCCGTTCACTAACCCTAAGCCTAGCCCTAAACCTAACCCTAACCCCAACCCCACACCTTACCCTAAACTGTACGCTAATCCTGACCCGTGCACTAACACTAACAGGTGTCCTAACGTATACCCTGACTCTAAAAGTTTTCCGTACCCTCACCTGTACCCTAAACCTTACTGCTTCACTAACCGTAAATCTAGCCCTAAACATAACGCTAACACCAACCCTACAACATACCCTAACCCGTACACTAATCTTGACCCGTACACCAAAATTATGGAATGCCATCACATGTACTTTGACAATAACACGTTTCCATAAACTCATGTACCATAAAAGTTAACTCTTCGCTAACTCTAACCCTAGTCCTAAACTTAACCCTAACGCCAACCCTACACATTACCCTAACCCGTATCCTAATCCTAACCCATACACTAACACTACACGTGCCCTAACAGGTACCCTGACCGTAACAGTTTTCCGTACACTCACCTGTACCCTAAACCATACCGTGTGCTATCCTTAACCCTAGACCTAAACGTAAACCTAACCCCATCCCTAAATCTTACCCTCACTCGTACCCAAATCTAACCAGTACACTAATACTAATCCGTGCCTCAACACTTACCCTGACCCTAACACTTTTCCATATCCACACCGGAACCCTAAACCTTACCATTCACTAACCCTAATCCTAGGTCTAAACCTAACCCTAAACCCAACCCCAAACCTACACCTAACCCTAACATTTACCCTAATCCTAATCCTTAAACTAACACTAACCTGTGCCCTAACACGAACCCTGACACTAACACGTTTCCATACGTTCACCTGTACTCTAATGTTACCTATTCGCTAACCCTAACACTAGCCCTAAACCTAAACCTAACCCCAACCCTACACCTTACCCTAACCCATACCCTAATCATAACCCATACACTAACACTAACTCGTGCCCTAACACCTACCCTAAACCTACACCTACACCTACCCCTAACAATAACGCTAACACTAACCCTAAACTTTAACATTTGTTAACCATAACCCTAGCCCCAAACCTAAACCTAACTACAACCCTACTCCTTACCCTAACACGTACACTAATCGTAACACGTACACTAACACTAACTCAATACCACACACGTACTTTGATAATAAGACATTTCCGTATGCTCAGCTGTAACCTAAACCTTACCCGTTCACTAAACTTAACCCTACCCCTAACACTAACCATAACGCCAACCCTACCAATTTCCCTAACCCGTACCCTAATCCTAACCTGTAAACCCACACTAACACCGGCCCAAACAGGTACCCTGACACTAACACTTTTCCGTAACCTCACCTGTACCCTACACCTTACCATTCGCTAACCCTAATGTAGCTCTAAACCTAGACCAAACCCCAACCGTACACCTTACCCTAACCTGTATGCTAATCCTAAGCTATACACTAACACTGACACGTGTCTTAACACATACACTAACCCTAACACTTTTCTGTATCATTACCTGTACCCTAAACCTGACATTTCGCTAACCCTAGCCCTAGCCATAAAGCTAACCCTAAACCCAACCCTAAACCTTACCCAAACCGTACCCTAATCCTAACCAGTATACTAATACTAAGCCATGTCCTGACACGTACCCTGACCCTAACACTTTTCCGTACCCTCAACTGTACCCTAAACCTTACCCATTCTCTAACCTTAACCCTAGTCCTAGCCCTATACCTAACCCTAACCCCAACCCTAAACCTTACCCTAAACTGAACCCTAATCCCAACCCATACACTAACATTAACACATTCCCTAACACGTACCCTGACCCTAACACCTTTCCGTATCCTCTCCTGTAACCTAAATCTTACCGTTCGCTAACCCTAACCCTAGCCCTAAACATAACTCTCACACCAACCTCACAGCATACCATAACCCGTACACTAAACTTAACCCGTACAAAAAAACTAACCTATGCCCTCATATGTACTTTGACAGTAACACGTTTCCGTACGCTCCTGTGTACAGTAAACCTTACCCGTTCGCTATCTCTAACCCTACTCCTAACCTTAAATATAACACCAACACTACCCTTTTCCCTAACCTGTACCCTAATCCTTACCGGTACACTAACACTAATCCATGCCCTAACACGTACCCTGACCCTAACACTTTTCCATACCCACTCCTGTAGCCTAAATCTTACCATTCGCTAACCCTAACCCTATGTCTAAACCTAACCCTAACCCCAACCCTACACCTAACCCTAACACGTACCCTAATCCGAATCCGTACACTAACACTAACCTGTGCCCTAACATGAACCCTGACCCTAACTCGTTTCCATAAGCTCACCTGTACCCTAAATGTTACCTATTTGCTAACCCTAACCCCAACCCTACACCTAAACATAACCCCAACCCTACACCTTTCCTTAACCCATACCCTAATCCTAACCCGTACAGTAACACTAACCTGTGCCCTAACACGTACCCTGACCCTAACACTTTTCCGTATCCTCTCCAGTACCCTAAATCTTACCGTTCGCTAAACCTAGCCCTTTCCCTAAACATAACGCTAACACCAACCTTTCACCATACCCTAACCCATAGACTAAGCTTACCCCGTACACCAAAATTAAGCAATGCCCTCACCTGTACTTTGACACTAACACGTTTCCATACCCTCCTGTGTACCGTAAACCTTACCTGTTCGCTAACACTAACCCTAGGTCTAAGCCTAACACTATCCACAACCCTACACATAATCCTAACCCGTACCCTAATCCTAATCCGTACAATAACACTAACGTGTGCCCTAACACCAAGCCTGACCCTAACACTTTTCCATATGCTTACCTGTACCCTGAATATTACCTATTCGCTAACCCTAACGCTAACCCTAAACCTAACCCTAACCCCAATCCTACACCTTACCCTAATCCGTATTGTAATCCTAACCCGTACCCTAATACTAATCCGTGCTCTGACACATACATGGACCATAACACTTTTCTGTAACCTCACCTGTACCCTAAACCTTACATTTCGCCAACACTAACCCTAGCCCTAAAGCTAAATCTAACTCCAACCCTACACCTTACCCTAACACGTACACTAATCTTAACGCGTACACTAACACTGACCCATTGCCGCAAATGTATTTTGACCCTAAAACATTTCCGTACCCTCCCTGTAACCTAAACCTTACCCGGTCGCTAAACCTAACCCTAGCTCTAAATCTAACCCTAACGCCAACCCTACATCTTACCCTAACCCATACCCTAATCCTAAACCGTACACTAACACTAACCAGTGCCCTGAAACGTACCCTGACCCTAACACTTTTCCACACCCTCACCTGCACGCTAAACCTAATCGTTAGGTAACCCTAACTGTAGACTTAAACCTAACCCTAACACCAACGCTACACCTTATTCTAACCGGTACCCTATATTTAACCCCTACACTAACACTAACCCATGCCCTCACACGTACTTTGACACTAAAACGTCTCCATACATTCACATGTACCATAAGCCTTAACCGTTCACTAAACCTATCCCTAACCCTAAAGCCAACCCTAAGCATTACCCTAAACCATACCCTAATCCTAACCATACATTAACACTAACACGTTTCCTAACACATAACCTGACCCAAACGCTTTTCCGTACCCTCAACTGTACCCTAAAACTTACCCGTTCACTAACCCTAAGCCTAGCCCTAAACCTAACCCTAACCCCAACCCCACACCTTACCCTAAACTGTACGCTAATCCTGACCCGTGCACTAACACTAACAGGTGTCCTAACGTATACCCTGACTCTAAAAGTTTTCCGTACCCTCACCTGTACCCTAAACCTTACTGCTTCACTAATCGTAAATCTAGCCCTAAACATAACGCTAACACCAACCCTACAACATACCCTAACCCGTACACTAATCTTGACCCGTACACCAAAATTATGGAATGCCATCACATGTACTTTGACAATAACACGTTTCCATAAACTCATGTACCATAAAAGTTAACTCTTCGCTAACTCTAACCCTAGTCCTAAACTTAACCCTAACGCCAACCCTACACATTACCCTAACCCGTATCCTAATCCTAACCCATACACTAACACTACACGTGCCCTAACAGGTACCCTGACCGTAACAGTTTTCCGTACACTCACCTGTACCCTAAACCATACCGTGTGCTATCCTTAACCCTAGACCTAAACGTAAACCTAACCCCATCCCTAAATCTTACCCTCACTCGTACCCAAATCTAACCAGTACACTAATACTAATCCGTGCCTCAACACTTACCCTGACCTTAACACTTTTCCATATCCACACCGGAACCCTAAACCTTACCATTCACTAACCCTAATCCTAGGTCTAAACCTAACCCTAAACCCAACCCCAAACCTACACCTAACCCTAACATTTACCCTAATCCTAATCCTTAAACTAACACTAACCTGTGCCCTAACACGAACCCTGACACTAACACGTTTCCATACGTTCACCTGTACTCTAATGTTACCTATTCGCTAACCCTAACACTAGCCCTAAACCTAAACCTAACCCCAACCCTACACCTTACCCTAACCCATACCCTAATCATAACCCATACACTAACACTAACTCGTGCCCTAACACCTACCCTAAACCTACACCTACACCTACCCCTAACAATAACGCTAACACTAACCCTAAACTTTACCATTTGTTAACCATAACCCTAGCCCCAAACCTAAACCTAACTACAACCCTACTCCTTACCCTAACACGTACACTAATCGTAACACGTACACTAACACTAACTCAATACCACACACGTACTTTGACAATAAGACATTTCTGTATGCTCAGCAGTAACCTAAACCTTACCCGTTCACTAAACTTAACCCTACCCCTAACACTAACCATAACGCCAACCCTACCAATTTCCCTAACCCGTACCCTATTCCTAACCTGTAAATCCACACTAACACCGGCCCTAACAGGTACCCTGACACTAACACTTTTCCGTAACCTCACCTGTACCCTACACCTTACCATTCGCTAACCCTAATGTAGCTCTAAACCTAGACCAAACCCCAACCGTACACCTTACCCTAACCTGTATGCTAATCTAAGCTATACACTAACACTGACACGTGTCCTAACACATACACTAACCCTAACACTTTTCTGTATCATTACCTGTACCCTAAACCTGACATTTCGCTAACCCTAGCCCTAGCCATAAAGCTAACCCTAAACCCAACCCTAAACCTTACCCAAACCGTACCCTAATCCTAACCAGTATACTAATACTAAGCCATGTCCTGACACGTACCCTGACCCTAACACTTTTCCGTACCCTCAACTGTACCCTAAACCTTACCCATTCTCTAACCTTAACCCTAGTCCTAGCCCTATACCTAACCCTAACCCCAACCCTAAACCTTACCCTAAACTGAACCCTAATCCCAACCCATACACTAACATTAACACATTCCCTAACACGTACCCTGACCCTAACACCTTTCCGTATCCTCTCCTGTAACCTAAATCTTACCGTTCGCTAACCCTAACCCTAGCCCTAAACATAACTCTCACACCAACCTCACAGCATACCATAACCCGTACACTAAACTTAACCCGTACAAAAAAACTAACCCATGCCCTCATATGTACTTTGACAGTAACACGTTTCCGTACGCTCCTGTGTACAGTAAACCTTACCCGTTCGCTATCTCTAACCCTACTCCTAACCTTAAATATAACACCAACACTACCCTTTTCCCTAACCTGTACCCTAATCCTTACCGGTACACTAACACTAATCCATGCCCTAACACGTACCCTGACCCTAACACTTTTCCATACCCACTCCTGTAGCCTAAATCTTACCATTCGCTAACCCTAACCCTATGTCTAAACCTAACCCTAAACCCAACCCTACACCTAACCCTAACACGTACCCTAATCCGAATCCGTACACTAACACTAACCTGTGCCCTACCATGAACCCTGACCCTAACTCGTTTCCATAAGCTCACCTGTACCCTAAATGTTACCTATTTGCTAACCCTAACCCCAACCCTACACCTAAACATAACCCCAACCCTACACCTTTCCTTAACCCATACCCTAATCCTAACCCGTACAGTAACACTAACCTGTGCCCTAACACGTACACTGACCCTAACACTTTTCCGTATCCTCTCCAGTACCCTAAATCTTACCGTTCGCTAAACCTAGCCCTTTCCCTAAACATAACGCTAACACCAACCTTTCACCATACCCTAACCCATAGACTAAGCTTACCCCGTACACCAAAATTAAGCAATGCCCTCACCTGTACTTTGACACTAACACGTTTCCATACCCTCCTGTGTACCGTAAACCTTACCTGTTCGCTAACACTAACCCTAGGTCTAAGCCTAACACTATCCACAACCCTACACATAATCCTAACCCGTACCCTAATCCTAATCCGTACAATAACACTAACGTGTGCCCTAACACCAAGCCTGACCCTAACACTTTTCCATATGCTTACCTGTACCCTGAATATTACCTATTCGCTAACCCTAACCCTAACCCTAAACCTAACCCTAACCCCAATCCTACACCTTACCCTAATCCGTACTGTAATCCTAACCCGTACCCTAATACTAATCCGTGCCCTGACACATACATGGACCATAACACTTTTCTGTAACCTCACCTGTACCCTAAACCTTACATTTCGCCAACACTAACCCTAGCCCTAAAGCTAAATCTAACTCCAACCCTACACCTTACCCTAACACGTACACTAATCTTAACGCGTACACTAACACTGACCCATTGCCGCAAATGTATTTTGACCCTAAAACATTTCCGTACCCTCCCTGTAACCTAAACCTTACCCGGTCGCTAAACCTAACCCTAGCTCTAAATCTAACCCTAACGCCAACCCTACATCTTACCCTAACCCATACCCTAATCCTAAATCGTACACTAACACTAACCAGTGCCCTGAAACGTACCCTGACCCTAACACTTTTCCACACCCTCACCTGCACGCTAAACCTAATCGTTAGGTAACCCTAACTGTAGACTTAAACCTAACCCTAACACCAACGCTACACCTTATTCTAACCGGTACCCTATATTTAACCCCTACACTAACACTAACCCATGCCCTCACACGTACTTTGACACTAAAACGTCTCCATACATTCACATGTACCATAAGCCTTAACCGTTCACTAAACCTATCCCTAACCCTAAAGCCAACCCTAAGCATTACCCTAAACCATACCCTAATCCTAACCATACATTAACACTAACACGTTTCCTAACACATAACCTGACCCAAACGCTTTTCCGTACCCTCAACTGTACCCTAAAACTTACCCGTTCACTAACCCTAAGCCTAGCCCTAAACCTAACCCTAACCCCAACCCCACACCTTACCCTAAACTGTACGCTAATCCTGACCCGTGCACTAACACTAACAGGTGTCCTAACGTATACCCTGACTCTAAAAGTTTTCCGTACCCTCACCTGTACCCTAAACCTTACTGCTTCACTAACCGTAAATCTAGCCCTAAACATAACGCTAACACCAACCCTACAACATACCCTAACCCGTACACTAATCTTGACCCGTACACCAAAATTATGGAATGCCATCACATGTACTTTGACAATAACACGTTTCCATAAACTCATGTACCATAAAAGTTAACTCTTCGCTAACTCTAACCCTAGTCCTAAACTTAACCCTAACGCCAACCCTACACATTACCCTAACCCGTATCCTAATCCTAACCCATACACTAACACTACACGTGCCCTAACAGGTACCCTGACCGTAACAGTTTTCCGTACACTCACCTGTACCCTAAACCATACCGTGTGCTATCCTTAACCCTAGACCTAAACGTAAACCTAACCCCATCCCTAAATCTTACCCTCACTCGTACCCAAATCTAACCAGTACACTAATACTAATCCGTGCCTCAACACTTACCCTGACCTTAACACTTTTCCATATCCACACCGGAACCCTAAACCTTACCATTCACTAACCCTAATCCTAGGTCTAAACCTAACCCTAAACCCAACCCCAAACATACACCTAACCCTAACATTTACCCTAATCCTAATCCTTAAACTAACACTAACCTGTGCCCTAACACGAACCCTGACACTAACACGTTTCCATACGTTCACCTGTACTCTAATGTTACCTATTCGCTAACCCTAACACTAGCCCTAAACCTAAACCTAACCCCAACCCTACACCTTACCCTAACCCATACCCTAATCATAACCCATACACTAACACTAACTCGTGCCCTAACACCTACCCTAAACCTACACCTACACCTACCCCTAACAATAACGCTAACACTAACCCTAAACTTTACCATTTGTTAACCATAACCCTAGCCCCAAACCTAAACCTAACTACAACCCTACTCCTTACCCTAACACGTACACTAATCGTAACACGTACACTAACACTAACTCAATACCACACACGTACTTTGACAATAAGACATTTCTGTATGCTCAGCTGTAACCTAAACCTTACCCGTTCACTAAACTTAACCCTACCCCTAACACTAACCATAACGCCAACCCTACCAATTTCCCTAACCCGTACCCTATTCCTAACCTGTAAATCCACACTAACACCGGCCCTAACAGGTACCCTGACACTAACACTTTTCCGTAACCTCACCTGTACCCTACACCTTACCATTCGCTAACCCTAATGTAGCTCTAAACCTAGACCAAACCCCAACCGTACACCTTACCCTAACCTGTATGCTAATCCTAAGCTATACACTAACACTGACACGTGTCCTAACACATACACTAACCCTAACACTTTTCTGTATCATTACCTGTACCCTAAACCTGACATTTCGCTAACCCTAGCCCTAGCCATAAAGCTAACCCTAAACCCAACCCTAAACCTTACCCAAACCGTACCCTAATCCTAACCAGTATACTAATACTAAGCCATGTCCTGACACGTACCCTGACCCTAACACTTTTCCGTACCCTCAACTGTACCCTAAACCTTACCCATTCTCTAACCTTAACCCTAGTCCTAGCCCTATACCTAACCCTAACCCCAACCCTAAACCTTACCCTAAACTGAACCCTAATCCCAACCCATACACTAACATTAACACATTCCCTAACACGTACCCTGACCCTAACACCTTTCCGTATCCTCTCCTGTAACCTAAATCTTACCGTTCGCTAACCCTAACCCTAGCCCTAAACATAACTCTCACACCAACCTCACAGCATACCATAACCCGTACACTAAACTTAACCCGTACAAAAAAACTAACCCATGCCCTCATATGTACTTTGACAGTAACACGTTTCCGTACGCTCCTGTGTACAGTAAACCTTACCCGTTCGCTATCTCTAACCCTACTCCTAACCTTAAATATAACACCAACACTACCCTTTTCCCTAACCTGTACCCTAATCCTTACCGGTACACTAACACTAATCCATGCCCTAACACGTACCCTGACCCTAACACTTTTCCATACCCACTCCTGTAGCCTAAATCTTACCATTCGCTAACCCTAACCCTATGTCTAAACCTAACCCTAAACCCAACCCTACACCTAACCCTAACACATACCCTAATCCGAATCCGTACACTAACACTAACCTGTGCCCTAACATGAACCCTGACCCTAACTCGTTTCCATAAGCTCACCTGTACCCTAAATGTTACCTATTTGCTAACCCTAACCCCAACCCTACACCTAAACATAACCCCAACCCTACACCTTTCCCTAACCCATACCCTAATCCTAACCCGTACAGTAACACTAACCTGTGCCCTAACACGTACCCTGACCCTAACACTTTTCCGTATCCTCAAGTACCCTAAATCTTACCGTTCGCTAAACCTAGCCCTTTCCCTAAACATAACGCTAACACCAACCTTTCACCATACCCTAACCCATAGACTAATCTTACCCCGTACACCAAAATTAAGCAATGCCCTCACCTGTACTTTGACACTAACACGTTTCCGTACCCTCCTGTGTACCGTAAACCTTACCTGTTCGCTAACACTAACCCTAGGTCTAAGCCTAACACTATCCACAACCCTACACATAATCCTAACCCGTACCCTAATCCTAATCCGTACAATAACACTAACGTGTGCCCTAACACCAAGCCTGACCCTAACACTTTTCCATATGCTTACCTGTACCCTGAATATTACCTATTCGCTAACCCTAACCCTAACCCTAAACCTAACCCTAACCCCAATCCTACACCTTACCCTAATCCGTACTGTAATCCTAACCCGTACCCTAATACTAATCCATGCCCTGACACATACATGGACCATAACACTTTTCTGTAACCTCACCTGTACCCTAAACCTTACATTTTGCCAACACTAACCCTAGCCCTAAAGCTAAATCTAACTCCAACCCTACACCTTACCCTGACACGTACACTAATCTTAACGCGTACACTAACACTGACCCATTGCCGCAAATGTATTTTGACCCTAAAACATTTCCGTACCCTCCCTGTAACCTAAACCTTACCCGGTCGCTAAACCTAACCCTAGCTCTAAATCTAACCCTAATGCCAACCCTACATCTTACCCTAACCCATACCCTAATCCTAAACCATACACTAACACTAACCAGTGCCCTGAAACGTACCCTGACCCTAACAGTTTTCCACACCCTCACCTGCACGCTAAACCTAATCGTTAGGTAACCCTAACTGTAGACTTAAACCTAACCCTAACACCAACGCTACACCTTATTCTAACCGGTACCCTATATTTAACCCCTACACTAACACTAACCCATGCCCTCACACGTACTTTGACACTAAAACGTCTCCATACATTCACATGTACCATAAGCCTTAACCGTTCACTAAACCTATCCCTAACCCTAAAGCCAACCCTAAGCATTACCCTAAACCATACCCTAATCCTAACCATACATTAACACTAACACGTTTCCTAACACATAACCTGACCCAAACGCTTTTCCGTACCCTCAACTGTACCCTAAAACTTACCCGTTCACTAACCCTAAGCCTAGCCCTAAACCTAACCCTAACCCCAACCCCACACCTTACCCTAAACTGTACGCTAATTCTGACACGTGCACTAACACTAACAGGTGTCCTAACGTATACCCTGACTCTAAAAGTTTTCCGTACCCTCACCTGTACCCTAAACCTTACTGCTTCACTAACCGTAAACCTAGCCCTAAACATAACGCTAACACCAACCCTACAACATACCCTAACCCGTACACTAATATTGACCCGTACACCAAAATTATGGAATGCCATCACATGTACTTTGACAATAACACGTTTCCATAAACTCATGTACCATAAAAGTTACCTCTTCGCTAACTCTAACCCTAGTCCTAAACTTAACCCTAACGACAACCCTACACATTACCCTAACCCGTACCCTAATCCTAACCCATACACTAACACTACACGTGCCCTAACAGGTACCCTGACCGTAACAGTTTTCCGTACACTCACCTGTACCCTAAACCATACCGTTTGCTATCCTTAACCCTAGACCTAAACGTAAACCTAACCCCATCCCTAAATCTTACCCTCACTCGTACCCAAATCTAACCAGTACACTAATACTAATCCGTGCCTCAACACTTACCCTGACCCTAACACTTTTCCATATCCACACCGGAACCCTAAACCTTACCATTCACTAACCCTAATCCTAGGTCTAAACCTAACCCTAAACCCAACCCCAAACCTACACCTAACCCTAACATTTACCCTAATCCTAATCCTTAAACTAACACTAACCTGTGCCCTAACACGAACCCTGACCCTAACTCGTTTCCATACGCTCCCCTGTACTCTAATGTTACCTATTCGCTAACCCTAACACTAGCCCTAAACCTAAACCTAACCCCAACCGTACACGTTACCCTAACACATACCCTAATCATAACCCATACACTAACACTAACTCGTGCCCTAACACCTACCCTAACCCTACGCCTAACCCTAACCCTAACACTAACCCTAACACTAACCCTAAACTTTACCATTTGTTAACCATAACCCTAGCCCCAAAACTAAACCTAACTGCAACCCTACTCCTTACCCTAACACATACACTAATCTTAACCCGTACACTAACATTAACTCAATGCCGCACACGTACTTTGACAATAAGATATTTCCGTATGCTCAGCTGTAACCTAAACCTTACCCGTTCACTAAACTTAACCCTAACCTTAACATTAAGCATAACGCCAACCCTACCAATTACCCTAACCCGTACCCTATTCCTAACCTGTAAACCCACACTAACTCCTGCCCTAACACGTACCCTGACCCTAACACTTTTCCGTAACCTCACCTATACCCTACAACTTACCGTTCGCTAAACCTAACCCTAGCCCTAAACCTAGACCAAACCCCAACCGTACACCTTACCCTTGCCCGTATGCTAATCCTAAGCCATACACTCACACTGACACGTATCCTAACACATACACTAACCCTTACACTGTTCTGTACCATCACCTGTGCCCTAAACCTGACATTTCGCTAAACCTAGCCCTAGCCATACAGCTAACCCTAACCCCAACCCTAAACCTTACCCAATCCGTACCCTAATCGTAACCTGTATACTAATACTAAGCCATGTCCTGACACGTACACTGATCCTAACACTTTTCCGTACCCTCAACTGTACCCTAAACCTTACCCATTCGCCAACCCTAACACTAGCCCTAGCCCTATCCCTAACCCTAAGCCCAACCCTAAACCTTACCCTAACCTGAACCCTAATCCCAACCCAAACACTAACATTAAACCATTCCCTAACACGTACCGTGACCCTAACACTTTTCCGTATATTCTCCAGTACCCTAAATCTTACCGTTCGCTAAACATAGCCCTTTCCCTAAACATAACGCTAACACCAACCTTACACCATACCCTAACCCATACACTAATCTTACCCCGTACACCAAAATGAAGCAATGCCCTCACCTGTACTTTGACACTAACACGTTTCCGTACCCTCCAGTGTACCGTAAACCTTACCTGTTCGCTAACACTAACCCTAGGTCTAAGCCTAACACTATCCACAACCCTACACAAAATCCTAACCCGTACCCTAATCCTAATCAGTACAATAACACTAACCTGTGCCCTAACACCAAGCCTGACCCTAACTCGTTTCCATATGCTTAGCTGTACCCTGAATATTACCTATTCTCTAACCCTAACCCTGACCCTAAACCTAACCCTAACCCCAATCCTACACCTTACCCTAATCTGTACTGTAATCCTAACCCGTACCCTAATACTAATCCGTGCCCTGACACATACATAGACCATAACACTTTTCTGTAACCTCACCTGTACCCTAAACCTTACATTTCGCTAACACTAAGCCTAGCCCTAAAGCTAAATCTAACTCCAACCCTACACCTTACCCTAACACATACACTAATCTTAACCCGTACACTAACACTGACCCATTGCCTCAAATGTATTTTGACCCTAAAACAATTCCGTACCCTCCCCTGTAACCTAAATCTTACCCGGTCACTAACCCTAACCCTAGCTCTAAATCTAACCCTAACGGCCAACCCTACATCTTACCCTAACCCATACCCTAATCCTAAACCGTACACTAACACTAACCAGTGCCCTGAAACGAACCCTGACCCTAACACTTTTCCATACCCTCACCTGCACGCTAAACCTAATCTTTAGGTAACCCTAACTGTAGACTTAAACCTAACCCTAACACCAACCCTACACCTTATTCTAACTGGCACCCTATATTTAACCCCTACACTAACACTAAACCATGCCCTCACACGTACTTTGACACTAAAATTTCTCCATACATTCACATGTACCATAAGCCTTAACCGTTCACTAAACCTATCCCTAACCCTAAAGCCAACCCTAACCATTACCCTAACCCATAACCTAATCCTAACCATACATTAACACTAACACGTTTCCTAACACATAACCTGACACAAACGCTTTTCCATACCCTCAACTGTACCCTAAAACTTACCCGTTCACTAACCCTAAGCCTAGCCCTAAACCTAACCCTAACCCCAACCCCACACCTTACCCTAAACTGTACGCTAATCCTGACACGTACACTAACACTAACAGGTGTCCTAACACATACCCTGACTCTAAAGGTTTTCCGTACCCTCACCTGTACCCTAAACCTTACTGGTTCACTAACCGTAAACCTAGCCCTAAACATAACGCTAACACCAACCCTACACCATACCCTAACCCGTACACTAATCTTGACCCGTACACCAAAATTATGCAATGCCATCACATGTACTTTGACACTAACACGTTTCCATACACTCATGTACCATACAAGTTACCTCTTCGCTAACTCTAACCATAGCCCTATACTTAACCCTAACGCCAACCCTACACATTACCCTAACCCGTACCCTAATCCTAACCCATACACTAACACTACACGTGCCCTAACAGGTACCCTGAGTGTAACAGTTTTCCGTACACTCACTTGTACCCTAAACCATACCGTTTGCTACCCTTAACACTAGACATAAACGTAAACCTAACCCCATCCCTAAACCTTACCCTAACTCATACCCAAATCTAACCAGTACACTAACACTAATCCGTGCCTTAACACTTACCCTGACCCTAACACTTTTCCATACCCACACCTGAACCCTAAACCTTACCATTCACTAACCATAACCCTAGGTCTAAACCTAGCCCTAAATTCAAACCCAAGCCTACACCTAACCCTAACATGTACCCTAATCCTAATCCTTAAACTAACACTAACCTGTGACCTAACACGAACCCTGACCCTAACTCGTTTCCATACGCTCCCCTGTACTCTAATGTTAACTATTCGCTAAACCTAACACTAGCCCTAAACCTAAACCTAAACCCAACCGTACACATTACCCTAACCCATACCCTAATCATAACACATACACTAACACTAACTCGTGGCCTAACACCTACCCTAACCCTACCCCTAACACTAACCCTAACACTAACCCTAACACTAACCATAAACTTTACCATTTGTTAACCATAACCCTAGCCCCAAACCTAAACCTAACTACAACCCTACTCCTTACCCTAACACGTACACTAATCTTAACCCCTACACTAACACTAACTCAATACCGCACACGTACTTTGACAATAAGACATTTCCGTATGCTCAGCTGTAACCTAAACCTTACCCGTTCACTAAACTTAACCCTACCCCTAACACTAAACATAACGCCAACCCTACCAATTACCCTAACCCATACCCTAATCCTAACCTGGAAACCCACACTAACTCCTGCCCTAACACGTACCCTGACCCTAACACTTTTCCGTAACCTCACCTGTACCCTACACCTTACCATTCGCTAACCCTAACCCTATCCCTAAACCTAGACCAAACCCCAACCGTACACCTTACCCTAACCTGTATGCTAATCCTAAGCCATACACTAACACTGACACGTGTCCTAACACCTACACTAACCCTAACACTTTTCTGTATCATTACCTGTACCCTAAACCTGACATTTCACTAACCCTAGCCCTAGCCATAAAGCTAACCCTAAACCCAACCCTAAACCTTACCCAAACCGTACCCTAATCCTAACGAGTATACTAATACTAAGCCATGTCCTGACACGTACCCTGACCCTAACACTTTTCCGAACCCTCAACTGTACCCTAAAACTTACCCATTCGCTAACCCTAACCCTAGCGCTAGCCCTAGCCCTAACTCTAACCCCAACCCTAACCCTTACCCTATCCTGAACCCTAATCCCAACCCATACACTAAAATTAACCCATTCCCTAAAACGTACCCTGACACTAACACTTTTCCGTATCTTCTCCTGTACCCTAAATCTTACTGTTCGCTAAACCTAACCCTAACCCTAAACATAACTCGCACACCAACCTCAGAGCATACCCTAACCCGTACACTAAACTTAACCAGTACAAAAAAACTAACCCATGCCCTCATATGTACTTTGACAGTAACACGTTTCCGTATGCTCCCGTGTACCGTAAACCTTACACGTTCGCTAAATCCAATCCTAGCCCTAACCCTAATTATAACACCAACCCTACCCATTTCCCTAACCTGTACCCTAATCCTTACCGGTACACTAACACTAATCCATGCCCTAACACGTACCCTGACCCTAACACTTTTCCATACCCACTCCTGTACCCTAAATCTTACCATTCGCTAAACCTAACCCTATGTCTAAACCTAACAAAAACCCCAACCCTACACCTAACCCTAACACGTACCCTAATCCGAATCAGTACACTAACACTAACCAGTGCCCTAACATGAACCCTGACCCTAACTCGTTTCCATAAGCTCACCTGTACCCTAAATTTTACCTATTTGCTAACCCTAACCCCAACCCTACAACTAAACATAACCCCAACCCTACACCTTTCCTTAACCCATACCCTAATCCTAACCCGTACACTAACACTAACCCATGCCCTAACACGTACCCTGACGCTAACACTTTTCTGTATCCTCTCCAGTACCCTAAATCTTACCATTCCTTAAACCTAGCACTTTCCCTAAACATAACGCTAACACCAACCTTACACCATACCCTAACCCATACACTAATATTACCCCGTACACCAAAATTAAGAAATGCCCTCACATGTACTTTGACACTAACACGTTTCCGTAACCTCCTGTGTACCGTAAACCTTACCTGTTCGCTAACACTAACCCTAGGTCTAAGCCTAACACTATCCACAACCCTACACAAAATCCTAACCCGTACCCTAATCCTAATCCGTACAATAACACTAACGTGTGCCCTAACACCAAGCCTGACCCTATCTCGTTTCCATATGCTTACCTGTACCCTGAATATTACCTATTCGCTAACCCTAACCCTAAAACTAAACCTAACCCAACCCCAATCCTACACCTTACCCTAATCCGTACTGTAATCCTAACCCGTACCCTAATACTAATCCGTGCCCTGACACATACATGGACCATAACAGTTTTCTGTAACCTCACCTGTACCCTAAACCTTTCATTTCGCCAACACTAACCCTAGCCCTAAAGCTAAATCTAACTCCAACCATACACCTTACCCTAACACGTACACTAATCTTAACCCATACACTAACACTGATCCATTGCCGCAAATGTATTTTGACCCTAAAACATTTCCGTACCCTCCCCTGTAACCTAAACCTTACCCAGTCTCTAAACGTAACCCTAGCTCCAAATCTAACCTTAACGCCAACCCTACATCTTACCCTAACCAATACCCTAATCCTAAACCGTACACTAACACAAACCAGTGCTCTGAAACGTACCCTGACCCTAACACTTTTCCATACCCTGCCTGCACGCTAAACCTAATCGTTAGGTAACCCTAACTGTAGACTTAAACCTAACCCTAACACCAACCCTACATCCTATTCTAACCCTTACCCTATATTTAACCCCTACACTAACACTAACCCATGCCCTCACACGTACTTTGACACTAAAATGTCTCCATACACTCACATGTACCATAAGCTTTAACCGTACACTAAACCTACACCTAACCCTAACGCCAACCCTAACCATTACCCTAACCCATACCCTAATCCTAACCATACATTAATACTAACACGTTTCCTAACACATAACCTGAGCCAAACACTTTTCCGTACACTTAACTGTACCCTAAAACTTACCCGTTCACTAACCCTAAGCCTAACCCTAAACCTAACCCTAACCCCAACCCCACACCTTACCCTAAACTGTACGCTAATCCTGACACGTACACTAACACTAACAGGTGTCCTAACACATACCCTGACTCTAAATGTTTTCCATACCCTCACCTGTACCCTAAACCTTACTGCTTCACTAACCGTAAACCTAGCCGTAAACATAACGCTAACACCAACCCTACACCATACCCTAACCCGTACACTAATCTTGACCCATACACCAAAATTGTGGAATGCCATCACATGTACTTTGACAATAACACGTTTCCGTACACTCATGTACCATACAAGTTACCTCTTCGCTAACTCTAACCCTATCCCTAAACTTAACCCTAACGCCAACCCTACACATTACCCTAACCCGTACCCTAATCCTAGCCCATACACTAACACTACACGTGCCCTAACAGGTACCCTGACCGTAACAGTTTTCCGTACACTCACCTGTACCCTAAACCATACCGTTTGCTATCCTTAACCTTAGAACTAAACGTAAACCTAACCCCATCCCTAAACCTTACGCTAACTCGTACCCAAATCTAACCAGTACACTAACACTAATCCGTGCCTTAACACTTACCCTGACCCTAACACTTTTCCATACCCACACCTGAACCCTAAACCTTACCATTCACTAACCCTAACCCTAGGTCTAAACCTAACCCTAAACCCAACCCCAACCCTACACCTAACCCTAACATGTGCCCTAATCCTAATCCTTAAACTAACACTAACCTGTGCCCTAACACGAACCCTGACCCTAACTCGTTTCCATATGCTCCCCTGTACTCTAATGTTACCTATTCGCTAAACCTAACACTAGCCCTAAACCTAAACCTAAACCCAACCGTACACCTTACCCTAACCCATACCCTAATCATAACCCATACACTAACACAAACTCGTGCCCTAACACCTACCCTAACCCTACGCCTAACCCTAACCCTAACACTACCCCTAACACTAACCCTAAAGTTTACCATTTGTTAACCATAACCCTAGCCCCAAACCTAAACCTAACTACAACCCTACTCCTTACCCTAACACGTACACTAATCTTAACCCCTACACTAACACTAACTCAATACCGCACACGTACTTTGACAATAAGACATTTCCGTATGCTCAGCTGTAACCTAAACCTTACCCGTTCACTAAACTTAACCCTACCCCTAACACTAACCATAACGCCAACCCTACCAATTACCCTAACCCGTACCCTAATCCTAACCTGTAAACCCACACTAACTCCTGCCCTATCACGTACCCTGACCCTAACACTTTTCCGTAACCTCACCTGTACCTTACACCTTACCATTCGCTAACCCTAACCCTAGCCCTAAACCTAGACCAAACCCCAACCGTAAACCTTAACCTTGCCCGTATGCTAATCCTAAGCCATACACTCACACTGACACGTATCCTAACACATACACTAACCCTAACACTTTTCTGTACCATCACCTGTGCCCTAAACCTGACATTTCGCTAAACCTAGCCCTAGCCATAAAGCTAACCCTAACTCCAACCCTAAACCTTACCCAAACCGTACCCTAATCCTAACCCGTATACTAATACTAAGCCATGTCCTGACACGTACCCTGACCCTAACACTTTTCCGTACCCTCAACTGTACCCTAAACCTTACCCATTCGCCAACCCTAATGCTAGCCCTAGCCTTATCCCTAACCCTAAACCCAAACCTAAACCTTACCCTAACCTGAACCCTAATCCCAACCCAAACACTAACATTAAACCATTCCCTAACACGTACCCTGACTCTAACACTTTTCCATACCCACTCCTGTACCCTAAAGCTTACCATTCGCTAACCCTAACCCTATGTCAAAACCTAACCGTAAGCCCAACCATAAACCTAACCATAACACGTACCCTAATCCGAATTCGTACACTAACACTAACCCATGCCCTAACACGTACCCTGACCCTAACACTTTTCCGTATCCTCTCCAGTACCCTAAATCTTACCGTTCGCTAAACCTAGCCCTTTCCCTAAACATAACGCTAACACCAACCTTACACCATACCCTAACCCATACACTAATCTTACCCCGTACACCAAAATTAAGCAATGCCGTCACCTGTACTTTGACACTAACACGTTTCCGTACCCTCCTGTGTACCGTAAACCTTACCTGTTCGCTAACACTAACCCTAGGTCTAAGCCTAACACTATCCACAACCCTACACAAAATCCTAACCCGTACCCTAATCCTAATCCGTACAATAACACTAACCTGTGTCCTAACACCAAGCCTGACCCTAACTCATTTCCATATGCTTACCTGTACCCTGAATATTACCTATTCGCTAACCCTAACCCTGACCCTAAACCTAACCCTAACACCAATCCTACACCTTACCCTAATCCGTACTGTAATCCTACCCCGTAACCTAATACTAATCCGTGCCCTGACACATACATGGACCATAACACTTTTCTGTAACCTCACCTGTACCCTAAACCTTACATTTCGCCAACCCTAACCCTAGCCCTAAAGCTAAATCTAACTCCAACCCTACACCTTACCCTAACACGTACACTAATCTTAACCCGTACAATAACACTGACCCATTGCCTCAAATGTATTTTTTTTGCCTTTTTTTTTATTTTACAAATTTAATCAGTTATACATATACATATGTTCCCATATCCCCTCCCTTTTGCGTCTCCCTCCCACCCTCCCTTTCCCAACCCTCCAGGCGGTCACAAAGAACCGAGCTGATCTCCCTGTGCTATGCGGCTGCTTCCCACTAGCTATCTACCTTACGTTTGGTAGTGTATATATGTCCATGCCGCTCTTTCACTTTGTCACAGCTTATCCTTCCCCCTCCCCATATCCTCAAGTCCATGCTCTAGTAGGTCTGTGTCTTTATTCCTGTCTTACCCCTATGTTCTTGATGACATTTTTTTCTTAAATTCCATATATATGTGTCAGCATACAGTATTTGTCTTTCTCTTTCTGACTTACTTCACTCTGTATGACAGACTCTAGGTCCATCCACCTCATTACAAATAGCTCAATTTCATTTCTTTTTATGGCTGAGTAATATTCCATTGTATATATGTGCCACATCTTCTTTATCCTCAAATGTATTTTGACCCTAAAACATTTCCGTACCCTCCCCTGTAACCTAAACCTTACCCGGTCGCTAACCCTAACCCTAGCTCTAAATCTAACCGTAACGCCAACCCTACATCTTACCCTAACCCATACCCTAATCCTAAACCGTACACTAACACTAACCAGTGCCTGAAACGAACCCTGACCCTAACACTTTTCCATACCCTCACCTGCACGCTAAACCTAATCGTTAGGTTTCCCTAACTGTAGACTTAAACCTAACCCTAACACCAACCCTACACCTTATTCTAACTGGTACCCTATATTTAACCCCTACACTAACACTAAACCATGCCCTCACACGTACTTTGACACTAAAATGTCTCCATACATTCACATGTACCATAAGCCTTAACCGTTCACTAAACCTATCCCTAACCCTAAAGCCAACCCTAACCATTACCCTAACCCATACCCTAATCCTAACCATACATTAACACTAACACGTTTCCTAACACATAACCTGACCCAAACGCTTTTCCGTACCCTCAACTGTACCCTAAAACTTACCCGTTCACTAACCCTAAGCCTAGCCCTAAACCTAACCCTAACCCCAACCCCACACCTTACCCTAAACTGTACGCTAATCCTGACACGTACACTAACACTAACAGGTGTCCTAACACATACCCTGATTCTAAAAGTTTTCTGTACCCTCACCTGTACCCTAAACCTTACTGGTTCACTAACCGTAAACCTAGCCCTAAACATAACGCTAACACCAACCCTACACCATACCCTAACCCGTACACTAATCTTGACCCGTACACCAAAATTATGCAATGCCATCACATGTACTTTGACACTAACACGTTTCCGTACACTCATGTACCATACAAGTTACCTCTTCGCTAACTCTAACCCTAGCCCTAAACTTAACCCTAACGCCAACCCTACACATTACCCTAACCCGTACCCTAATCCTAACCCATACACTAACACTACACGTGCCCTAACAGGTACCCTGAGCGTAACAGTTTTCCGTACACTCACCTGTACCCTAAACCATACCGTTTGCTACCCTTAACACTAGACACAAACGTAAACCTAACCCCATCCCTAAACCTTACCCTAACTCATACCCAAATTTAACCAGTACACTAACACTAATCCATGCCTTAACACTTACCCTGACCCTAACACTTTTCCATACCCACACCTGAACCCTAAACCTTACCATTCACTAACCCTAACCCTAGGTCTAAACCTAGCCCTAAACTCAACCCCAAGCCTACACCTAACCCTAACATGTACCCTAATCCTAATCCTTAAACTAACACTAACCTGTGACCTAACACGAACCCTGACCCTAACTCGTTTCCATACGCTCCCCTGTACTCTAATGTTACCTATTCGCTAAACCTAACCCTAGCCCTAAACCTAAACCTAACCCCAACCGTACACCTTACCCTAACCTGTATGCTAATCCTAAGCCATACACTAACACTGACACGTGTCCTAACACCTACACTAACCCTAACACTTTTCTCTATCATTACCTGTACCCTAAACCTGACATTTCACTAACCCTAGCCCTAGCCATAAAGCTAACCCTAAACCCAACCCTAAACCTTACCCAAACCGTACCCTAATCCTAACGAGTATACTTATACTAAGCCATGTCCTGACACGTACCCTGACCCTAACACTTTTCCGAACCCTCAACTGTACCCTAAAACTTACCCATTCGCTAACCCTAACCCTAGCGCTAGCCCTAGCCCTAACTCTAACCCCAACCCTAACCCTTACCCTATCCTGAACCCTAATCCCAACCCATACACTAAAATTAACCCATTCCCTAAAACGTACCCTGACACTAACACTTTTCCGTATCCTCTCCTGTACCCTAAATCTTACTGTTCGCTAAACCTAACCCTAACCCTAAACATAACTCGCACACCAACCTCAGAGCATACCCTAACCCGTACACTAAACTTAACCAGTCCAAAAAACTAACCCATGCCCTCATATGTACTTTGACAGTAACACGTTTCCGTATGCTCCCGTGTACCGTAAACCTTACACGTTCGCTAAATCCAACCCTAGCCCTAACCCTAATTATAACACCAACCCTACCCATTTCCCTAACCTGTACCCTAATCCTTACCGGTACACTAACACTAATCCATGCCCTAACACGTACCCTGACCCTAACACTTTTCCATACCCACTCCTGTACCCTAACTCTTACCACTCGCTAAACCTAACCCTATGTCTAAACCTAACAAAAACCCCAACCCTACACCTAACCCTAACACGTACCCTAATCCGAATCAGTACACTAACACTAACCTGTGCCCTAACATGAACCCTGTCCCTAACTCGTTTCCATAAGCTCACCTGTACCCTAAATTTTACCTATTTGCTAACCCTAACCCCAACCCTACAACTAAACATAACCCCAACCCTACACCTTTCCTTAACCCATACCCTAATCCTAACCCGTACACTAACACTAACCCATGCCTTAACACGTACCCTGACGCTAACACTTTTCTGTATCCTCTCCAGTACCCTAAATCTTACCATTCCTTAAACCTAGCACTTTCCCTAAACATAACGCTAACACCAACCTTACACCATACCCTAACCCATACACTAATATTACCCCGTACACCAAAATTAAGAAATGCCCTCACATGTACTTTGACACTAACACGTTTCCGTAACCTCCTGTGTACCGTAAACCTTACCTGTTCACTAACACTAACCCTAGGTCTAAGCCTAACACTATCCACAACCCTACACAAAATCCTAACCCGTACCCTAATCCTAATCCGTACAATAACACTAACGTGTGCCCTAACACCAAGCCTGACCCTATCTCGTTTCCATATGCTTACCTGTACCCTGAATATTACCTATTCGCTAACCCTAACCCTAAAACGAAACCTAACCCTAACCCCAATCCTACACCTTACCCTAATCCGTACTGTAATCCTAACCGGTACCCTAATACTAATCCGTGCCCTGACACATACATGGACCATAACAGTTTTCTGTAACCTCACCTGTACCCTAAACCTTTCATTTCGCCAACACTAACCCTAGCCCTAAAGCTAAATCTATCTCCAACCATACACCTTACCCTAACACGTACACTAATCTTAACCCATACACTAACACTGATCCATTGCCGCAAATGTATTTTGACCCTAAAACATTTCCGTACCCTCCCCTGTAACCTAAACCTTACCCAGTCTCTAAACGTAACCCTAGCTCCAAATCTAACCTTAACGCCAACCCTACATCTTACCCTAACCAATACCCTAATCCTAAACCGTACACTAACACAAACCAGTGCTCTGAAACGTACCCTGACCCTAACACTTTTCCATACCCTCACCTGCACGCTAAACCTAATCGTTAGGTAACCCTAACTGTAGACTTAAACCTAACCCTAACACCAACCCTACATCCTATTCTAACCCTTACCCTATATTTAACCCCTACACTAACACTAACCCATGCCCTCACACGTACTTTGACACTAAAATGTCTCCATACACTCACATGTACCATAAGCTTTAACCGTACACTAAACCTACACCTAACCCTAACGCCAACCCTAACCATTACCCTAACCCATACCCTAAGCCTAACCATACATTAACACTAACACGTTTCCTAACACATAACCTGAGCCAAACACTTTTCCGTACACTTAACTGTACCCTAAAACTTACCCGTTCACTAACCCTAAGCCTAACCCTAAACCTAACCCTAACCCCAACCCCACACCTTACCCTAAACTGTACACTAATCCTGACACGTACACTAACACTAACAGGTGTCCTAACACATACCCTGACTCTAAATGTTTTCCATACCCTCACCTGTACCCTAAACCTTACTGCTTCACTAACCGTAAACCTAGCCCTAAACATAACGCTAACACCAACCCTACACCATACCCTAACCCGTACACTAATCTTGACCCATACACCAAAATTGTGGAATGCCATCACATGTACTTTGACAATAACACGTTTCCGTACACTCATGTACCATACAAGTTACCTCTTCGCTAACTCTAACCCTATCCTTAAACTTAACCCTAACGCCAACCCTACACATTACCCTAACCCGTACCCTAATCCTAACCCATACACTAACACTACACGTGCCCTAACAGGTACCCTGAGCGTAACAGTTTTCCGTACACTCACCTGTACCCTAAACCATACCGTTTGCTACCCTTAACCTTAGAACTAAACGTAAACCTAACCCCATCCCTAAACCTTAAGCTAACTCGTACCCAAATCTAACCAGTACACTAACACTAATCCGTGCCTTAACACTTACCCTGACCCTAACACTTTTCCATACCCACACCTGAACCCTAAACCTAACCATTCACTAACCCTAACCCTAGGTCTAAACCTAACCCTAAACCCAACCCCAACCCTACACCTAACCCTAACATGTGCCCTAATCCTAATCCTTAAACTAACACTAACCTGTGCCCTAACACGAACCCTGACCCTAACTCGTTTCCATACGCTCCCCTGTACTCTAATGTTACCTATTCGCTAAACCTAACACTAGCCCTAAACCTAAACCTAAACCCAACCGTACACCTTACCCTAACCCATACCCTAATCATAACCCATACACTAACACTAACTCGTGCCCTAACACCTACCCTAACCCTACGCCTAACCCTAACCCTAACACTAACCCTAACACTAACCCTAAACTTTACCATTTGTTAACCATAACCCTAGCCCCAAACCTAAACCTAACTACAACCCTACTCCTTACCCTAACACGTACACTAATCTTAACCCCTACACTAACACTAACTCAATACCGCACACGTACTTTGACAATAAGACATTTCCGTATGCTCAGCTGTAACCTAAACCTTACCCGTTCACTAAACTTAACCCTATCCCTAACACTAACCATAACGCCAACCCTACCAATTACCCTAACCCGTACCCTAATCCTAACCTGTAAACCCACACTAACTCCTGCCCTAACACGTACCCTGACCCTAACACTTTTCCGTAACCTCACCTGTACCTTACACCTTACCATTCGCTAACCCTAACCCTAGCCCTAAACCTAGACCAAACCCCAACCGTAAACCTTAACCTTGCCCGTATGCTAATCCTAAGCCATACACTCACACTGACACGTATCCTAACACATACACTAACCCTAACACTTTTCTGTACCATCACCTGTGCCCTAAACCTGACATTTCGCTAAACCTAGCCCTAGCCATAAAGCTAACCCTAACCCCAACCCTAAACCTTACCCAAACCGTACCCTAATCCTAACCCGTATACTAATACTAAGCCATGTCCTGACACGTACCCTGACCCTAACACTTTTCCGTACCCTCAACTGTACCCTAAACCTTACCCATTCGCCAACCCTAATGCTAGCCCTAGCCTTATCCCTAACCCTAAACCCAAACCTAAACCTTACCCTAACCTGAACCCTAATACCAACCCAAACACTAACATTAAACCATTCCCTAACACGTACCCTGACTCTAACACTTTTCCATACCCACTCTTGTACCCTAAAGCTTACCATTCGCTAACCCTAACCCTATGTCAAAACCTAACCGTAACCCCAACCATAAACCTAACCATAACACGTACCCTAATCCGAATTCGTACACTAACACTAACCCATGCCCTAACACGTACCCTGACCCTAACACTTTTCCGTATCCTCTCCAGTACCCTAAATCTTACCGTTCGCTAAACCTAGCCCTTTCCCTAAACATAACGCTAACACCAACCTTACACCATACCCTAACCCATACACTAATCTTACCCCGTACACCAAAATTAAGCAATGCCCTCACCTGTACTTTGACACTAACACGTTTCCGTACCCTCCTGTGTACCGTAAACCTTACCTGTTCGCTAACACTAACCCTAGGTCTAAGCCTAACACTATCCACAACCATACACAAAATCCTAACCCGTACCCTAATCCTAATCCGTACAATAACACTAACCTGTGTCCTAACACCAAGCCTGACCCTAACTCATTTCCATATGCTTACCTGTACCCTGAATATTACCTATTCGCTAACCCTAACCCTGACCCTAAACCTAACCCTAACACCAATCCTACACCTTACCCTAATCCGTACTGTAATCCTACCCCGTACCCTAATACTAATCCGTGCCCTGACACATACATGGACCATAACACTTTTCTGTAACCTCACCTGTACCCTAAACCTTACATTTTGCCAACCCTAACCCTAGCCCTAAAGCTAAATCTAACTCCAACCCTACACCTTACCCTAACACGTACACTAATCTTAACCCGTACAATAACACTGACCCATTGACTCAAATGTATTTTTTTTTGCCTTTTTTTTTATTTTACAAATTTAATCAGTTATACATATAAATATGTTCCCATATCCCCTCCCTTTTACGTCTCCCTCCTACCCTCCCTTTCCCAACCCTCCAGGTGGTCACAAAGAACCGAGCTGATCTCCCTGTGCTATGCGGCTGCTTCCCACTAGCTATCTACCTTACGTTTGGTAGTGTATATATGTCCATGCCGCTCTTTCACTTTGTCACAGCTTACCCTTCCCCCTCCCCATATCCTCAAGTCCATGCTCTAGTAGGTCTGTGTCTTTATTCCTGTCTTACCCCTATGTTCTTGATGACATTTTTTTCTTAAATTCCATATATATGTGTCAGCATACAGTATTTGTCTTTCTCTTTCTGACTTACTTCACTCTGTATGACAGACTCTAGGTCCATCCACCTCATTACAAATAGCTCAATTTCATTTCTTTTTATGGCTGAGTAATATTCCATTGTATATATGTGCCACATCTTCTTTATCCTCAAATGTATTTTGACCCTAAAACATTTCCGTACCCTCCCCTGTAACCTAAACCTTACCCGGTCGCTAACCCTAACCCTAGCTCTAAATCTAACCGTAACGCCAACCCTACATCTTACCCTAACCCATAACCTAATCCTAAACCGTACACTAACACTAACCAGTGCCCGAAACGAACCCTGACCCTAACACTTTTCCATACCCTCACCTGCACGCTAAACCTAATCGTTAGGTTTCCCTAACTGTAGACTTAAACCTAACCCTAACACCAACCCTACACCTTATTCTAACTGGTACCCTATATTTAACCCCTACACTAACACTAAACCATGCCCTCACACGTACTTTGACACTAAAATGTCTCCATACATTCACATGTACCATAAGCCTTAACCATTAACTAAACCTATCCCTAACCCTAAAGCCAACCCTAACCATTACCCTAACCCATACCCTAATCCTAACCATACATTAACACTAACACGTTTCCTAACACATAACCTGACCCAAACGCTTTTCCGTACATTCAACTGTACCCTAAAACTTACCCGTTCACTAACCCTAAGCCTAGCCCTAAACCTAACCCTAACCCCAACCCCACACCTTACCCTAAACTGTACGCTAATCCTGACACGTACACTAACACTAACAGGTGTCCTAACACATACCCTGATTCTAAAAGTTTTCTGTACCCTCACCTGTACCCTAAACCTTACTGGTTCACTAACCGTAAACCTAGCCCTAAACATAACGCTAACACCAACCCTACACCATACCCTAACCCGTACACTAATCTTGACCCGTACACCAAAATTATGCAATGCCATCACATGTACTTTGACACTAACACGTTTCCGTACACTCATGTACCATACAAGTTACCTCTTCGCTAACTCTAACCCTAGCCCTAAACTTAACCCTAACGCCAACCCTACACATTACCCTAACCCGTACCCTAATCCTAACCCATACACTAACACTACACGTGCCCTAACAGGTACCCTGAGCGTAACAGTTTTCCGTACACTCACCTGTACCCTAAACCATACCGTTTGCTACCCTTAACACTAGACAAAAACGTAAACCTAACCCCATCCCTAAACCTTACCCTAACTCATACCCAAATTTAACCAGTACACTAACACTAATCCATGCCTTAACACTTACCCTGACCCTAACACTTTTCCATACCCACACCTGAACCCTAAACCTTACCATTCACTAACCCTAACCCTAGGTCTAAACCTAGCCCTAAACTCAACCCCAAGCCTACACCTAACCCTAACATGTACCCTAATCCTAATCCTTAAACTAACACTAACCTGTGACCTAACACGAACCCTGACCCTAACTCGTTTCCATACGCTCCCCTGTACTCTAATGTTACCTATTCGCTAAACCTAACCCTAGCCCTAAACCTAAACCTAACCCCAACCGTACACCTTACCCTAACCTGTATGCTAATCCTAAGCCATACACTAACACTGACACGTGTCCTAACACCTACACTAACCCTAACACTTTTCTCTATCATTACCTGTACCCTAAACCTGACATTTCACTAACCCTAGCCCTAGCCATAAAGCTAACCCTAAACCCAACCCTAAACCTTACCCAAACCGTACCCTAATCCTAACGAGTATACTAATACTAAGCCATGTCCTGACACGTACCCTGACCCTAACACTTTTCCGAACCCTCAACTGTACCCTAAAACTTACCCATTCGCTAACCCTAACCCTAGCGCTAGCCCTAGCCCTAACTCTAACCCCAACCCTAACCCTTACCCTATCCTGAACCCTAATCCCAACCCATACACTAAAATTAACCCATTCCCTAAAACGTACCCTGACACTAACACTTTTCCGTATCCTCTCCTGTACCCTAAATCTTACTGTTCGCTAAACCTAACCCTAACCCTAAACATAACTCGCACACCAACCTCAGAGCATACCCTAACCCGTACACTAAACTTAACCAGTACAAAAAAACTAACCCATGCCCTCATATGTACTTTGACAGTAACACGTTTCCGTATGCTCCCGTGTACCGTAAACCTTACACGTTCGCTAAATCCAACCCTAGCCCTAACCCTAATTATAACACCAACCCTACCCATTTCCCTAACCTGTACCCTAATCCTTACCGGTACACTAACACTAATCCATGCCCTAACACGTACCCTGACCCTAACACTTTTCCATACCCACTCCTGTACCCTAAATCTTACCATTCGCTAAACCTAACCCTATGTCTAAACCTAACAAAAACCCCAACCCTACACCTAACCCTAACACGTACCCTAATCCGAATCAGTACACTAACACTAACCTGTGCCCTAACATGAACCCTGTCCCTAACTCGTTTCCATAAGCTCACCTGTACCCTAAATTTTACCTATTTGCTAACCCTAACCCCAACCCTACAACTAAACATAACCCCAACCCTACACCTTTCCTTAACCCATACCCTAATCCTAACCCGTACACTAACACTAACCCATGCCTTAACACGTACCCTGACGCTAACACTTTTCTGTATCCTCTCCAGTACCCTAAATCTTACAATTCCTTAAACCTAGCACTTTCCCTAAACATAACGCTAACACCAACCTTACACCATACCCTAACCCATACACTAATATTACCCCGTACACCAAAATTAAGAAATGCCCTCACATGTACTTTGACACTAACACGTTTCCGTAACCTCCTGTGTACCGTAAACCTTACCTGTTCACTAACACTATCCCTAGGTCTAAGCCTAACACTATCCACAACCCTACACAAAATCCTAACCCGTACCCTAATCCTAATCCGTACAATAACACTAACGTGTGCCCTAACACCAAGCCTGACCCTATCTCGTTTCCATATGCTTACCTGTACCCTGAATATTACCTATTCGCTAACCCTAACCCTAAAACGAAACCTAACCCTAACCCCAATCCTACACCTTACCCTAATCCGTACTGTAATCCTAACTGGTACCCTAATACTAATCCGTGCCCTGACACATACATGGACCATAACAGTTTTCTGTAACCTCACCTGTACCCTAAACCTTTCATTTCGCCAACACTAACCCTAGCCCTAAAGCTAAATCTAACTCCAACCATACACCTTACCCTAACACGTACACTAATCTTAACCCATACACTAACACTGATCCATTGCCGCAAATGTATTTTGACCCTAAAACATTTCCGTACCCTCCCCTGTAACCTAAACCTTACCCAGTCTCTAAACGTAACCCTAGCTCCAAATCTAACCTTAACGCCAACCCTACATCTTACCCTAACCAATACCCTAATCCTAAACCGTACACTAACACAAACCAGTGCTCTGAAACGTACCCTGACCCTAACACTTTTCCATACCCTCACCTGCACGCTAAACCTAATCGTTAGGTAACCCTAACTGTAGACTTAAACCTAACCCTAACACCAACCCTACATCCTATTCTAACCCTTACCCTATATTTAACCCCTACACTAACACTAACCCATGCCCTCACACGTACTTTGACACTAAAATGTCTCCATACACTCACATGTACCATAAGCTTTAACCGTACACTAAACCTACACCTAACCCTAACGCCAACCCTAACCATTACCCTAACCCATACCCTAAGCCTAACCATACATTAATACTAACACGTTTCCTAACACATAACCTGAGCCAAACACTTTTCCGTACACTTAACTGTACCCTAAAACTTACCCGTTCACTAACCCTAAGCCTAACCCTAAACCTAACCCTAACCCCAACCCCACACCTTACCCTAAATTGTACGCTAATCCTGACACGTACACTAACACTAACAGGTGTCCTAACACATACCCTGACTCTAAATGTTTTCCATACCCTCACCTGTACCCTAAACCTTACTGCTTCACTAACCGTAAACCTAGCCCTAAACATAACGCTAACACCAACCCTACACCATACCCTAACCCGTACACTAATCTTGACCCATACACCAAAATTGTGGAATGCCATCACATGTACTTTGACAATAACACGTTTCCATAAACTCATGTACCATAAAAGTTACCTCTTCGCTAACTCTAACCCTATCCTTAAACTTAACCCTAACGCCAACCCTACACATTACCCTAACCCGTACCCTAATCCTAACCCATACACTAACACTACACGTGCCCTAACAGGTACCCTGAGCGTAACAGTTTTCCGTACACTCACCTGTACCCTAAACCATACCGTTTGCTACCCTTAACCTTAGAACTAAACGTAAACCTAACCCCATCCCTAAACCTTAAGCTAACTCGTACCCAAATCTAACCAGTACACTAACACTAATCCGTGCCTTAACACTTACCCTGACCCTAACACTTTTCCATACCCACACCTGAACCCTAAACCTAACCATTCACTAACCCTAACCCTAGGTCTAAACCTAACCCTAAACCCAACCCCAACCCTACACCTAACCCTAACATGTGCCCTAATCCTAATCCTTAAACTAACACTAACCTGTGCCCTAACACGAACCCTGACCCTAACTCGTTTCCATACGCTCCCCTGTACTCTAATGTTACCTATTCGCTAAACCTAACACTAGCCCTAAACCTAAACCTAAACCCAACCGTACACCTTACCCTAACCCATACCCTAATCATAACCCATACACTAACACTAACTCGTGCCCTAACACCTACCCTAACCCTACGCCTAACCCTAACCCTAACACTAACCCTAACACTAACCCTAAACTTTACCATTTGTTAACCATAACCCTAGCCCCAAACCTAAACCTAACTACAACCCTACTCCTTACCCTAACACGTACACTAATCTTAACCCCTACACTAACACTAACTCAATACCGCACACGTACTTTGACAATAAGACATTTCCGTATGCTCAGCTGTAACCTAAACCTTACCCGTTCACTAAACTTAACCCTATCCCTAACACTAACCATAACGCCAACCCTACCAATTACCCTAACCCGTACCCTAATCCTAACCTGTAAACCCACACTAACTCCTGCCCTAACACGTACCCTGACCCTAACACTTTTCCGTAACCTCACCTGTACCTTACACCTTACCATTCGCTAACCCTAACCCTAGCCCTAAACCTAGACCAAACCCCAACCGTAAACCTTAACCTTGCCCGTATGCTAATCCTAAGCCATACACTCACACTGACACGTATCCTAACACATACACTAACCCTAACACTTTTCTGTACCATCACCTGTGCCCTAAACCTGACATTTCGCTAAACCTAGCCCTAGCCATAAAGCTAACCCTAACCCCAACCCTAAACCTTACCCAAACCGTACCCTAATCCTAACCCGTATACTAATACTAAGCCATGTCCTGACACGTACCCTGACCCTAACACTTTTCCGTACCCTCAACTGTACCCTAAACCTTACCCATTCGCCAACCCTAATGCTAGCCCTAGCCTTATCCCTAACCCTAAACCCAAACCTAAACCTTACCCTAACCTGAACCCTAGTCCCAACCCAAACACTAACATTAAACCATTCCCTAACACGTACCCTGACTCTAACACTTTTCCATACCCACTCCTGTACCCTAAAGCTTACCATTCGCTAACCCTAACCCTATGTCAAAACCTAACCGTAACCCCAACCATAAACCTAACCATAACACGTACCCTAATCCGAATTCGTACACTAACACTAACCCATGCCCTAACACGTACCCTGACCCTAACACTTTTCCGTATCCTCTCCAGTACCCTAAATCTTACCGTTCGCTAAACCTAGCCCTTTCCCTAAACATAACGCTAACACCAACCTTACACCATACCCTAACCCATACACTAATCTTACCCCGTACACCAAAATTAAGCAATGCCGTCACCTGTACTTTGACACTAACACGTTTCTGTACCCTCCTGTGTACCGTAAACCTTACCTGTTCGCTAACACTAACCCTAGGTCTAAGCCTAACACTATCCACAACCCTACACAAAATCCTAACCCGTACCCTAATCCTAATCCGTACAATAACACTAACCTGTGTCCTAACACCAAGCCTGACCCTAACTCATTTCCATATGCTTACCTGTACCCTGAATATTACCTATTCGCTAACCCTAACCCTGACCCTAAACCTAACCCTAACACCAATCCTACACCTTACCCTAATCCGTACTGTAATCCTAACCCGTACCCTAATACTAATCCGTGCCCTGACACATACATGGACCATAACACTTTTCTGTAACCTCACCTGTACCCTAAACCTTACATTTCGCCAACCCTAAACCTAGCCCTAAAGCTAAATCTAACTCCAACCCTACACCTTACCCTAACACGTACACTAATATTAACCCATACAATAACACTGACCCATTGCCTCAAATGTATTTTTTTTGCCTTTTTTTTAATTTTACAAATTTAATCAGTTATACATATACATATATTCCCATATCCCCTCCCTTTTGCGTCTCCCTCCCACCCTCCCTTTCCCAACCCTCCAGGCGGTCACAAAGAACCGAGCTGATCTCCCTGTGCTATGCGGCTGCTTCCCACTAGCTATCTACCTTACGTTTGGTAGTGTATATATGTCCATGCCGCTCTTTCACTTTGTCACAGCTTACCCTTCCCCCTCCCCATATCCTCAAGTCCATGCTCTAGTAGGTCTGTGTCTTTATTCCTGTCTTACCCCTATGTTCTTGATGACATTTTTTTCTTAATTTCCATATATATGTGTCAGCATACAGTATTTGTCTTTCTCTTTCTGACTTACTTCACTCTGTATGACAGACTCTAGGTCCATCCACCTCATTACAAATAGCTCAATTTCATTTCTTTTTATGGCTGAGTAATATTCCATTGTATATATGTGCCACATCTTCTTTATCCTCAAATGTATTTTGACCCTAAAACATTTCCGTACCCTCCCCTGTAACCTAAACCTTACCCGGTCGCTAACCCTAACCCTAGCTCTAAATCTAACCGTAACGCCAACCCTACATCTTACCCTAACCCATACCCTAATCCTAAACCGTACACTAACACTAACCAGTGCCTGAAACGAACCCTGACCCTAACACTTTTCCATACCCTCACCTGCACGCTAAACCTAATCGTTAGGTTTCCCTAACTGTAGACTTAAACCTAACCCTAACACCAACCCTACACCTTATTCTAACTGGTACCCTATATTTAACCCCTACACTAACACTAAACCATGCCCTCACACGTACTTTGACACTAAAATGTCTCCATACATTCACATGTACCATAAGCCTTAACCATTCACTAAACCTATCCGTAACCGTAAAGCCAGCCCTAACCATTACCCTAACCCATACCCTAATCCTAACCATACATTAACACTAACACGTTTCCTAACACATAACCTGACCCAAACGCTTTTCCGTACCCTCAACTGTACCCTAAAACTTACCCGTTCACTAACCCTAAGCCTAGCCCTAAACCTAACCCTAACCCCAACCCCACACCTTACCCTAAACTGTACGCTAATCCTGACACGTACACTAACACTAACAGGTGTCCTAACACATACCCTGATTCTAAAAGTTTTCTGTACCCTCACCTGTACCCTAAACCTTACTGGTTCACTAACCGTAAACCTAGCCCTAAACATAACGCTAACACCAACCCTACACCATACCCTAACCCGTACACTAATCTTGACCCGTACACCAAAATTATGCAATGCCATCACATGTACTTTGACACTAACACGTTTCCGTACACTCATGTACCATACAAGTTACCTCTTCGCTAACTCTAACCCTAGCCCTAAACTTAACCCTAACGCCAACCCTACACATTACCCTAACCCGTACCCTAATCCTAACCCATACACTAACACTACACGTGCCCTAACAGGTACCCTGAGCGTAACAGTTTTCCGTACACTCACCTGTACCCTAAACCATACCGTTTGCTACCCTTAACACTAGACACAAACGTAAACCTAACCCCATCCCTAAACCTTACCCTAACTCATACCCAAATTTAACCAGTACACTAACACTAATCCATGCCTTAACACTTACCCTGACCCTAACACTTTTCCATACCCACACCTGAACCCTAAACCTTACCATTCACTAACCCTAACCCTAGGTCTAAACCTAGACCTAAACTCAACCCCAAGCCTACACCTAACCCTAACATGTACCCTAATCCTAATCCTTAAACTAACACTAACCTGTGACCTAACACGAACCCTGACCCTAACTCGTTTCCATACGCTCCCCTGTACTCTAATGTTACCTATTCGCTAAACCTAACACTAGCCCTAAACCTAAACCTAACCCCAACCGTACACCTTACCCTAACCCATACCCTAATCATAACCAATACACTAAAACTAACTCGTGCCCTACCCCTTACCCTAACCCTAACACTAACCCTAACACTAACCCTAAACTTTACCATTTGTTAACCATAACCCTAGCCCCAAACCTAAACCTAACTACAACCCTACTCCTTACCCTAACACGTACACTAATCTTAACCCGTACACTAACACTAACTCAATACCGCACACGTACTTTGACAATAAGACATTTCCGTATGCTCAGCTGTAACCTAAACCTTACCCGTTCACTAAACGTAACCCTACCCCTAACACTAACCATAACGCCAACCCTACCAATTACCCTAACCCGTACCCTAATCCTAACCTGGAAACCCACACTAACTCCTGCCCTAACACGTACCCTGAGCCTAACACTTTTCCGTAACCTCACCTGTACCCTACACCTTACCGTTCGCTAACCCTAACCCTAGCCCTAAACCTAGACCAAACCCCAACCGTACACCTTACCCTAACCTGTATGCTAATCCTAAGCCATACACTAACACTGACACGTGTCCTAACACCTACACTAACCCTAACACTTTTCTGTATCATTACCTGTACCCTAAACCTGACATTTCACTAACCCTTGCCCTAGCCATAAAGCTAACCCTAAACCCAACCCTAACCCTTACCCTATCCTTAACCCTAATCCCAACCCATACACTAACACTAACCCATTCCCTAAAACGTACACTGACCCTAACACTTTTCCGTATCCTCTCCTGTACCCTAAACCTTACTGTTCGCTAAACCTAACCCTAACCCTAAATATAACTCGCACACCAACCTTAGAGCATACCCTAACCCGTACACTAAACTTAACCAGTACAAAAAAACTAACCCATGCCCTCATATGTACTTTGACAGTAACACGTTTCCGTATGCTCCCGTGTACCGTAAACCTTACACGTTCGCTAAATCCAACCCTAGCCCTAACCCTAATTATAACACCAACCCTACCCATTTCCCTAACCTGTACCCTAATCCTTACCGGTACACTAACACTAATCCATACCCTAACACGTAACCTGACCCTAACACTTTTCCATACCCACTCCTGTACCCTAAATCTTACCATTCGCTAACCCTAACCCTATGTCTAAACCTAACACTAACCCCAGCCCTACACGTAACCCTAACACGTACCCTAATCCGAATCCGTACACTAACACTAACCTGTGCCCTACCATGAACCCTGACCCTAACTCGTTTCCATAAGCTCACCTGTACCCTAAATTTTACCTATTCGCTAACCCTAACCCCAACCCTACACCTAAACATAACCCCAACCCTACACCTTTCCCTAACCCATACCCTAATCCTAACCCGTACACTAACACTAACCCATGCCCTAACACGTACCCTGACCCTAACACTTTTCCGTATCCTCTCCAGTACTCTAAATCTTACCGTTCGCTAAACCTAGCCCTTTCCCTAAACATAACGCTAACACCAACCTTACACCATACCCTAACCCATACACTAATCTTACCCCGTACACCAAAATTAAGCAATGCCCTCACCTGTACTTTGACACTAACACGTTTCCGTACCCTCCTGTGTACCGTAAACCTTACCTGTTCGCTAACACTAACCCTAGGTCTAAGCCTAACACTATCCACAACCCTACACAAAATCCTAACCCGTACCCTAATCCTAATCCGTACAATAACACTAACGTGTGCCCTAACACCAAGCCTGACCCTAACTCGTTTCCATATGCTTACCTGTACCCTGAATATTACCTATTCGCTAACCCTAACCCTGACCCTAAACCTAAACCTAACCCCAATCCTACACCTTACCCTAATCCATACTGTAATCCTAACCCGTACCCTAATACTAATCCGTGCCCTGACACATACATGGACCATAACACTTTTCTGTAACCTCACCTGTACCCTATACCTTACATTTCACCAACCCTAACCCTAGCCCTAAAGCTAAATCTAACTCCAACCCTACACCTTACCCTAACACGTACACTAATCTTAACCCGTACAATAACACTGACCCATTGCCTCAAATGTATTTTTTTTGCCTTTTTTTAAATTTTACAATTTAATCAGTTATACATATACATATGTTCCCATATCCCCTCCCTTTTGCGTCTCCCTCCCACCCTCCCTTTCCCAACCCTCCAGGCGGTCACAAAGAACCGAGCTGATCTCCCTGTGCTATGCGGCTGCTTCCCACTAGCTATCTACCTTACGTTTGGTAGTGTATATATGTCCATGCCGCTCTTTCACTTTGTCACAGCTTACCCTTCCCCCTCCCCATATCCTCAAGTCCATGCTCTAGTAGGTCTGTGTCTTTATTCCTGTCTTACCCCTATGTTCTTGATGACATTTTTTTCTTAAATTCCATATATATGTGTCAGCATACAGTATTTGTCTTTCTCTTTCTGACTTACTTCACTCTGTATGACAGACTCTAGGTCCATCCACCTCATTACAAATAGCTCAATTTCATTTCTTTTTATGGCTGAGTAATATTCCATTGTATATATGTGCCACATCTTCTTTATCCTCAAATGTATTTTGACCCTAAAACATTTCCGTACCCTCCCCTGTAACCTAAACCTTACCCGGTCGCTAACCCTAACCCTAGCTCTAAATCAAACCCTAACGCCAACCCTACATCTTACCCTAACCCATACCCTAATCCTAAACCGTACACTAACACTAACCAGTGCCCGAAACGAACCCTGACCCTAACACTTTTCCATACCCTCACCTGCACGCTAAACCTAATCGTTAGGTTTCCCTAACTGTAGACTTAAACCTAACCCTAACACCAACCCTACACCTTATTCTAACTGGTACCCTATATTTAACCCCTACACTAAAACTAAACCATGCCCTCACACGTACTTTGACACTAAAATGTCTCCATACATTCACATGTACCATAAGCCTTAACCATTCACTAAACCTATCCCTAACCCTAAAGCCAACCCTAACCATTACCCTAAACCATACCCTAATCCTAACCATACATTAACACTAACACGTTTCCTAACACATAACCTGACCCAAACGCTTTTCCGTACCCTCAACTGTACCCTAAAACTTACCCGTTCACTAACCCTAAGCCTAGCCCTAAACCTAACCCTAACCCCAACCCCACACCTTACCCTAAACTGTACGCTAATCCTGACACGTACACTAACACTAACAGGTGTCCTAACACATACCCTGATTCTAAAAGTTTTCTGTACCCTCACCTGTACCCTAAACCTTACTGGTTCACTAACCGTAAACCTAGCCCTAAACATAACGCTAACACCAACCATACACCATACCCTAACCCGTACACTAATCTTGACCCGTACACCAAAATTATGCAATGCCATCACATGTACTTTGACACTAACACGTTTCCGTACACTCATGTACCATACAAGTTACCTCTTCGCTAACTCTAACCCTAGCCCTAAACTTAACCCTAACGCCAACCCTACACATTACCCTAACCCGTACCCTAATCCTAACCCATACACTAACACTACACGTGCCCTAACAGGTACCCTGAGCGTAACAGTTTTCCGTACACTCACCTGTACCCTAAACCATACCGTTTGCTACCCTTAACACTAGACACAAACGTAAACCTAACCCCATCCCTAAACCTTACCCTAACTCATACCCAAATTTAACCAGTACACTAACACTAATCCATGCCTTAACACTTACCCTGACCCTAACACTTTTCCATACCCACACCTGAACCCTAAACCTTACCATTCACTAACCCTAACCCTAGGTCTAAACCTAGCCCTAAACTCAACCCCAAGCCTACACCTAACCCTAACATGTACCCTAATCCTAATCCTTAAACTAACACTAACCTGTGACCTAACACGAACCCTGACCCTAACTCGTTTCCATACGCTCCCCTGTACTCTAATGTTACCTATTCGCTAAACCTAACACTAGCCCTAAACCTAAACCTAACCCCAATCGTACACCTTACCCTAACCCATACCCTAATCATAACCAATACACTAAAACTAACTCGTGCCCTACCCCTTACCCTAACCCTAACACTAACCCTAACACTAACCCTAAACTTTACCATTTGTTAACCATAACCCTAGCCCCAAACCTAAACCTAACTACAACCCTACTCCTTACCCTAACACGTACACTAATCTTAACCCGTACACTAACACTAACTCAATACCGCACACGTACTTTGACAATAAGACATTTCCGTATGCTTAGCTGTAACCTAAACCTTACCCGTTCACTAAACTTAACCCTACCCCTAACACTAACCATAACGCCAACCCTACCAATTACCCTAACCCGTACCCTAATCCTAACCTGGAAACCCACACTAACTCCTGCCCTAACACGTACCCTGAGCCTAACACTTTTCCGTAACCTCACCTGTACCCTACACCTTACCGTTCGCTAACCCTAACCCTAGCCCTAAACCTAGACCAAACCCCAACCGTACACCTTACCCTAACCTGTATGCTAATCCTAAGCCATACACTAACACTGACACGTGTCCTAACACCTACACTAACCCTAACACTTTTCTGTATCATTACCTGTACCCTAAACCTGACATTTCACTAACCCTTGCCCTAGCCATAAAGCTAACCCTAAACCCAACCCTAACCCTTACCCTATCCTTAACCCTAATCCCAACCCATACACTAACACTAACCCATTCCCTAAAACGTACCCTGACCCTAACACTTTTCCGTATCCTCTCCTGTACCCTAAACCTTACTGTTCGCTAAACCTAACCCTAACCCTAAATATAACTCGCACACCAACCTCAGAGCATACCCTAACCCATACACTAAACTTAACCAGTACAAAGAAACTAACCCATGCCCTCATATGTACTTTGACAGTAACACGTTTCCGTATGCTCCCGTGTACCATAAACCTTACACGTTCGCTAAATCCAACCCTAGCCCTAACCCTAATTATAACACCAACCCTACCCATTTCCCTAACCTGTACCCTAATCCTTACCGGTACACTAACACTAATCCATACCCTAACACGTAACCTGACCCTAACACTTTTCCATACCCACTCCTGTACCCTAAATCTTACCATTCGCTAACCCTAACCCTATGTCTAAACCTAACACTAACCCCAACCCTACACGTAACCCTAACACGTACCCTAATCCGAATCCGTACACTAACACTAACCTGTGCCCTACCATGAACCCTGACCCTAACTCGTTTCCATAAGCTCACCTGTACCCTAAATTTTACCTATTCGCTAACCCTAACCCCAACCCTACACCTAAACATAACCCCAACCCTACACCTTTCCCTAACCCATACCCTAATCCTAACCCGTACACTAACACTAACCCATGCCCTAACACGTACCCTGACCCTAACACTTTTCCGTATCCTCTCCAGTACCCTAAATCTTACCGTTGGCTAAACCTAGCCCTTTCCCTAAACATAACGCTAACACCAACCTTACACCATACCCTAACCCATACACTAATCTTACCCCGTACACCAAAATTAAGCAATGCCCTCACCTGTACTTTGACACTAACACGTTTCCGTACCCTCCTGTGTACCGTAAACCTTACCTGTTCGCTAACACTAACCCTAGGTCTAAGCCTAACACTATCCACAACCCTACACAAAATCCTAACCCGTACCCTAATCCTAATCCGTACAATAACACTAACCTGTGCCCTAACACCAAGCCTGACCCTAACTCGTTTCCATATGCTTACCTGTACCCTGAATATTACCTATTCGCTAACCCTAACCCTGACCCTAAACCTAAACCTAACACCAATCCTACACCTTACCCTAATCCGTACTGTAATCCTAACCCGTACCCTAATACTAATCCGTGCCCTGACACATACATGGACCATAACACTTTTCTGTAACCTCACCTGTACCCTAAACCTTACATTTCGCCAACCCTAACCCTAGCCCTAAAGCTAAATCTAACTCCAACCCTACACCTTACCCTAACACGTACACTAATCTTAACCCGTACAATAACACTGACCCATTGCCTCAAATGTATTTTTTTTTGCCTTTTTTTTTATTTTACAAATTTAATCAGTTATACATATACATATGTTCCCATATCCCCTCCCTTTTGCGTCTCCCTCCTACCCTCCCTTTCCCAACCCTCCAGGTGGTCACAAAGAACCGAGCTGATCTCCCTGTGCTATGCGGCTGCTTCCCACTAGCTATCTACCTTACATTTGGTAGTGTATATATGTCCATGCCGCTCTTTCACTTTGTCACAGCTTACCCTTCCCCCTCCCCATATCCTCAAGTCCATGCTCTAGTAGGTCTGTGTCTTTATTCCTGTCTTACCCCTATGTTCTTGATGACATTTTTTTCTTAAATTCCATATATATGTGTCAGCATACAGTATTTGTCTTTCTCTTTCTGACTTACTTCACTCTGTATGACAGACTCTAGGTCCATCCACCTCATTACAAATAGCTCAATTTCATTTCTTTTTATGGCTGAGTAATATTCCATTGTATATATGTGCCACATCTTCTTTATCCTCAAATGTATTTTGACCCTAAAACATTTCCGTACCCTCCCCTGTAACCTAAACCTTACCCGGTCGCTAACCCTAACCCTAGCTCTAAATCAAACCCTAACGCCAACCCTACATCTTACCCTAACCCATACCCTAATCCTAAACTGTACACTAACACTAACCAGTGCCCGAAACGAACCCTGACCCTAACACTTTTCCATACCCTCACCTGCACGCTAAACCTAATCGTTAGGTTTCCCTAACTGTAGGCTTAAACCTAACCCTAACACCAACCCTACACCTTATTCTAACTGGTACCCTATATTTAACCCCAACACTAACACTAAACCATGCCCTCACACGTACTTTGACACTAAAATGTCTCCATACATTCACATGTACCATAAGCCTTAACCATTCACTAAACCTATCCCTAACCCTAAAGCCAGCCCTAAACATTACCCTAACCCATACCCTAATCCTAACCATACATTAACACTAACACGTTTCCTAACACATAACCTGACCCAAACGCTTTTCCGTACCCTCAACTGTACCCTAAAACTTACCCGTTCACTAACCCTAAGCCTAGCCCTAAACCTAACCCTAACCCCAACCCCACACCTTACCCTAAACTGTACGCTAATCCTGACACGTACACTAACACTAACAGGTGTCCTAACACATACCCTGATTCTAAAAGTTTTCTGTACCCTCACCTGTACCCTAAACCTTACTGGTTCACTAACCGTAAACCTAGCCCTAAACATAACGGTAACACCAACCCTACACCATACCCTAACCCATACACTAATCTTGACCCGTACACCAAAATTATGCAATGCCATCACATGTACTTTGACACTAACACGTTTCCGTACACTCATGTACCATACAAGTTACCTCTTCGCTAACTCTAAACCTAGCCCTAAACTTAACCCTAACGCCAACGCTACACATTACCCTAACCCGTACCCTAATCCTAACCCATACACTAACACTACACGTGCCCTAACAGGTACCCTGAGCGTAACAGTTTTCCGTACACTCACCTGTACCCTAAACCATACCGTTTGCTACCCTTAACACTAGACACAAACGTAAACCTAACCCCATCCCTAAACCTTACCCTAACTCATACCCAAATTTAACCAGTACACTAACACTAATCCGTGCCTTAACACTTACCCTGACCCTAACACTTTTCCATACCCACACCTGAACCCTAAACCCTACCATTCACTAACCCTAACCCTAGGTCTAAACCTAGCCCTAAACTCAACCCCAAGCCTACACCTAACCCTAACATGTACCCTAATCCTAATCCTTAAACTAACACTAACCTGTGACCTAACACGAACCCTGACCCTAACTCATTTCCATACGCTCCCCTGTACTCTAATGTTACCTATTCGCTAAACCTAACACTAGCCCTAAACCTAAACCTAACCCCAACCGTACACCTTACCCTAACCCATACCCTAATCATAACCAATACACTAAAACTAACTCGTGCCCTACCCCTTACCCTAACCCTAACACTAACCCTAACACTAACCCTAAACTTTACCATTTGTTAACCATAACCCTAGCCCCAAACCTAAACCTAACTACAACCCTACTCCTTACCCTAACACGTACACTAATCTTAACCCGTACACTAACACTAACTCAATACCGCACACGTACTTTGACAATAAGACATTTCCGTATGCTCAGCTGTAACCTAAACCTTACCCGTTCACTAAACGTAACCCTACCCCTAACACTAACCATAATGCCAACCCTACCAATTACCCTAACCCGTACCCTAATCCTAACCTGGAAACCCACACTAACTCCTGCCCTAACACGTACCCTGAGCTTAACACTTTTCCGTAACCTCACCTGTACCCTACACCTTACCGTTCGCTAACCCTAACCCTAGCCCTAAACCTAGACCAAACCCCAACCGTACACCTTACCCTAACCTGTATGCTAATCCTAAGCCATACACTAACACTGACACGTGTCCTAACACCTACACTAACCCTAACACTTTTCTGTATCATTACCTGTACCCTAAACCTGACATTTCACTAACCCTTGCCCTAGCCATAAAGCTAACCCTAAACCCAACCCTAACCCTTACCCTATCCTTAACCCTAATCCCAACCCATACACTAACACTAACCCATTCCCTAAAACGTACCCTGACCCTAACACTTTTCCGTATCCTCTCCTGTACCCTAAACCTTACTGTTCGCTAAACCTAACCCTAACCCTAAATATAACTCGCACACCAACCTCAGAGCATACCCTAACCCGTACACTAAACTTAACCAGTACAAAAAAACTAACCCATGCCCTCATATGTACTTTGACAGTAACACGTTTCCGTATGCTCCCGTGTACCGTAAACCTTACACGTTCGCTAAATCCAACCCTAGCCCTAACCCTAATTATAACACTAACCCTACCCATTTCCCTAACCTGTACCCTAATCCTTACCGGTACACTAACACTAATCCATACCCTAACACGTACCCTGACCCTAACACTTTTCCATACCCACTCCTGTACCCTAAATCTTACCATTCGCTAACCCTAACCCTATGTCTAAACCTAACCCTAACCCCAACCCTACACGTAACCCTAACACGTACCCTAATCCGAATCCGTACACTAACACTAACCTGTGCCCTACCATGAACCCTGACCCTAACTCGTTTCCATAAGCTCACCTGTACCCTAAATTTTACCTATTCGCTAACCCTAACCCCAACCCTACACCTAAACATAACCCCAACCCTACACCTTTCCCTAACCCATACCCTAATCCTAACCCGTACACTAACACTAACCCATGCCCTAACACGTACCCTGACCCTAACACTTTTCCGTATCCTCTCCAGTACCCTAAATCTTACCGTTGGCTAAACCTAGCCCTTTCCCTAAACATAACGCTAACACCAACCTTACACCATACCCTAACCCATACACTAATCTTACCCCGTACACCAAAATTAAGCAATGCCCTCACCTGTACTTTGACACTAACACGTTTCCGTACCCTCCTGTGTACCGTAAACCTTACCTGTTCGCTAACACTAACCCTAGGTCTAAGCCTAACACTATCCACAACCCTACACAAAATCCTAACCCGTACCCTAATCCTAATCCGTACAATAACACTAACCTGTGCCCTAACACCAAGCCTGACCCTAACTCGTTTCCATATGCTTACCTGTACCCTGAATATTACCTATTCGCTAACCCTAACCCTGACCCTAAACCTAACCCTAACCCCAATCCTACACCTTACCCTAATCCGTACTGTAATCCTAACCCGTACCCTAATACTAATCCGTGCCCTGACACATACATGGACCATAACACTTTTCTGTAACCTCACCTGTACCCTAAACCTTACATTTCGCCAACCCTAACCCTAGCCCTAAAGCTAAATCTAACTCCAACCCTACACCTTACCCTAACACGTACACTAATCTTAACCCGTACAATAACACTGACCCATTGCCTCAAATGTATTTTTTTTTTGCCTTTTTTTTTATTTTACAAATTTAATCAGTTATACATATACATATGTTCCCATATCCCCTCCCTTTTGCGTCTCCCTCCCACCCTCCCTTTCCCAACCCTCCAGGTGGTCACAAAGAACCGAGCTGATCTCCCTGTGCTATGCGGCTGCTTCCCACTAGCTATCTACCTTACGTTTGGTAGTGTATATATGTCCATGCCACTCTTTCACTTTGTCACAGCTTACGCTTCCCCCTCCCCATATCCTCAAGTCCATGCTCTAGTAGGTCTGTGTCTTTATTCCTGTCTTACCCCTATGTTCTTGATGACATTTTTTTCTTAAATTCCATATATATGTGTCAGCATACAGTATTTGTCTTTCTCTTTCTGACTTACTTCACTCTGTATGACAGACTCTAGGTCCATCCACCTCATTACAAATAGCTCAATTTCATTTCTTTTTATGGCTGAGTAATATTCCATTGTATATATGTGCCACATCTTCTTTATCCTCAAATGTATTTTGACCCTAAAACATTTCTGTACCCTCCCCTGTAACCTAAACCTTACCCGGTCGCTAACCCTAACCCTAGCTCTAAATCTAACCGTAACGCCAACCCTACATCTTACCCTAACCCATACCCTAATCCTAAACCGTACACTAACACTAACCAGTGCCCGAAACGAACCCTGACCCTAACACTTTTCCATACCCTCACCTGCACGGTAAACCTAATCGTTAGGTTTCCCTAACTGTAGACTTAAACCTAACCCTAACACCATCCCTACACCTTATTCTAACTGGTACCCTATATTTAACCCCTACACTAACACTAAACCATGCCCTCACACGTACTTTGACACTAAAATGTCTCCATACATTCACATGTACCATAAGCCTTAACCATTCACTAAACCTATCCCTAACCCTAAAGCCAACCCTAACCATTACCCTAACCCATACCCTAATCCTAAACATACATTAACACTAACACGTTTCCTAACACATAACCTGACCCAAACGCTTTTCCGTACCCTCAACTGTACCCTAAAACTTACCCGTTCACTAACCCTAAGCCTAGCCCTAAACCTAACCCTAACCCCAACCCCACACCTTACCCTAAACTGTACGCTAATCCTGACACGTACACTAACACTAACAGGTGTCCTAACACATACCCTGATTCTAAAAGTTTTCTGTACCCTCACCTGTACCCTAAACCTTACTGGTTCACTAACCGTAAACCTAGCCCTAAACATAACGCTAACACCAACCCTACACCATACCCTAACCCGTACACTAATCTTGACCCGTACACCAAAATTATGGAATGCCATCACATGTACTTTGACACTAACACGTTTCCGTACACTCATGTACCATACAAGTTACCTCTTCGCTAACTCTAACCCTAGCCCTAAACTTAACCCTAACGCCAACCCTACACATTACCCTAACCCGTACCCTAATCCTAACCCATACACTAACACTACACGTGCCCTAACAGGTACCCTGAGCGTAACAGTTTTCCGTACACTCACCTGTACCCTAAACCCTACCGTTTGCTACCCTTAACACTAGACACAAACGTAAACCTAACCCCATCCCTAAACCTTACCCTAACTCATACCCAAATTTAACCAGTACACTAACACTAATCCATGCCTTAACACTTACCCTGACCCTAACACTTTTCCATACCCACACCTGAACCCTAAACCTTACCATTCACTAACCCTAACCCTAGGTCTAAACCTAGCCCTAAACTCAACCCGAAGCCTACACCTAACCCTAAAATGTACCCTAATCCTAATCCTTAAACTAACACTAACCTGTGACCTAACACGAACCCTGACCCTAACTCGTTTCCATACGCTCCCCTGTACTCTAATGTTACCTATTCGCTAAACCTAACACTAGCCCTAAACCTAAACCTAACCCCAACCGTACACCTTACCCTAACCCATACCCTAATCATAACCAATACACTAAAACTAACTCGTGCCCTACCCCTTACCCTAACCCTAACACTAACCCTAACACTAACCCTAAACTTTACCATTTGTTAACCATAACCCTAGCCCCAAACCTAAACCTAACTACAACCCTACTCCTTACCCTAACACGTACACTAATCTTAACCCTTACACTAACACTAACTCAATACCGCACACGTACTTTGACAATAAGACATTTCCGTATGCTCAGCTGTAACCTAAACCTTACCCGTTCACTAAACTTAACCCTACCCATAACACTAACCATAACGCCAACCCTACCAATTACCCTAACCCGTACCCTAATCCTAACTTGGAAACCGACACTAACTCCTGCCCTAACACGTACCCTGAGCCTAACACTTTTCCGTAACCTCACCTGTACCCTACACCTTACCGTTCGCTAACCCTAACCCTAGCCCTAAACCTAAACCAAACCCCAACCGTACACCTTACCCTAACCTGTATGCTAATCCTAAGCCATACACTAACACTGACACGTGTCCTAACACCTACACTAACCCTAACACTTTTCTGTATCATTACCTGTACCCTAAACCTGACATTTCACTAACCCTTGCCCTAGCCATAAAGCTAACCCTAAACCCAACCCTAACCCTTACCCTATCCTTAACCCTAATCCCAACCCATACACTAACACTAACCCATTCCCTAAAACGTACCCTGACCCTAACACTTTTCCGTATCCTCTCCTGTACCCTAAACCTTACTGTTCGCTAAACCTAACCCTAACACTAAATATAACTCGCACACCAACCTCAGAGCATACCCTAACCCGTACACTAAACTTAACCAGTACAAAAAAACTAACCCATGCCCTCATATGTACTTTGACAGTAACACGTTTCCGTATGCTCCCGTGTACCGTAAACCTTACACGTTCGCTAAATCCAACCCTAGCCCTAACCCTAATTATAACACCAACCCTACCCATTTCCCTAACCTGTACCCTAATCCTTGCCGGTACACTAACACTAATCCATACCCTAACACGTACCCTGACCCTAACACTTTTCCATACCCACTCCTGTACCCTAAATCTTACCATTCGCTAACCCTAACCCTATGTCTAAACCTAACCCTAACCCCAACCCTACACGTAACCCTAACACGTACCCTAATCCGAATCCGTACACTAACACTAACCTGTGCCCTACCATGAACCCTGACCCTAACTCGTTTCCATAAGCTCACCTGTACCCTAAATTTTACCTATTCGCTAACCCTAACCCCAACCCTACACCTAAACATAACCCCAACCCTACACCTTTCCCTAACCCATACCCTAATCCTAACCCCTACACTAACACTAAACCATGCCCTCACACGTACTTTGACACTAAAATGTCTCCATACATTCACATGTACCATAAGCCTTAACCATTCACTAAACCTATCCCTAACCCTAAAGCCAACCCTAACCATTACCCTAACCCATACCCTAATCCTAACCATACATTAACACTAACACGTTTCCTAACACATAACCTGACCCAAACGCTTTTCCGTACCCTCAACTGTACCCTAAAACTTACCCGTTCACTAACCCTAAGCCTAGCCCTAAACCTAACCCTAACCCCAACCCCACACCTTACCCTAAACTGTACGCTAATCCTGACACGTACACTAACACTAACAGGTGTCCTAACACATACCCTGATTCTAAAAGTTTTCTGTACCCTCACCTGTACCCTAAACCTTACTGGTTCACTAACCGTAAACCTAGCCCTAAACATAACGCTAACACCAACCCTACACCATACCCTAACCCGTACACTAATCTTGACCCGTACACCAAAATTATGCAATGCCATCACATGTACTTTGACACTAACACGTTTCCGTACACTCATGTACCATACAAGTTACCTCTTCGCTAACTCTAACCCTAGCCCTAAACTTAACGCTAACGCCAACCCTACACATTACCCTAACCCGTACCCTAATCCTAAACCATACACTAACACTACACGTGCCCTAACAGGTACCCTGAGCGTAACAGTTGTCCGTACACTCACCTGTACCCTAAACCCTACCGTTTGCTACCCTTAACACTAGACACAGACGTAAACCTAACCCCATCCCTAAACCTTACCCTAACTCATACCCAAATTTAACCAGTACACTAACACTAATCCGTGCCTTAACACTTACCCTGACCCTAACACTTTTCCATACCCACACCTGAACCTAAAACCTTACCATTCACTAACCCTAACCCTAGGTCTAAACCTAGCCCTAAACTCAACCCCAAGACTACACCTAACCCTGAAATGTACCCTAATCCTAATCCTTAAACTAACACTAACCTGTGACCTAACACGAACCCTGACCCTAACTCGTTTCCATACGCTCCCCTGTAGTCTAATGTTACCTATTCGCTAAACCTAACACTAGCCCTAAACCTAAACCTAACCCCAACCGTACACCTTACCCTAACCCATACCATAATCATAACCAATACACTAAAACTAACTCGTGCCCTACCCCTTACCCTAACCCTAACACTAACCCTAACACTAACCCTAAACTTTACCATTTGTTAACCATAACCCTAGCCCCAAACCTAAACCTAACTACAACCCTACTCCTTACCCTAACACGTACACTAATCTTAACCCGTACACTAACACTAACTCAATACCGCACACGTACTTTGACAATAAGACATTTCCGTATGCTCAGCTGTAACCTAAACCTTACCCGTTCACTAAACTTAACCCTACCCCTAACACTAAACATAACGCCAACCCTACCAATTACCCTAACCCGTACCCTAATCCTAACCTGGAAACCCACACTAACTCCTGCCCTAACACGTACCCTGAGCCTAACACTTTTCCGTAACCTCACCTGTACCCTACACCTTACCGTTCGCTAACCCTAACCCTAGCCCTAAACCTAGACCAAACCCCAACCGTACACCTTACCCTAACCTGTATGCTAATCCTAAGCCATACACTAACACTGACACGTGTCCTAACACCTACACTAACCCTAACACTTTTCTGTATCATTACCTGTACCCTAAACCTGACATTTCACTAACCCTTGCCCTAGCCATAAAGCTAACCCTAAACCCAACCCTAACCCTTACCCTATCCTTAACCCTAATCCCAACCCATACACTAACACTAACCCATTCCCTAAAACGTACCCTGACACTAACACTTTTCTGTATCCTCTCCAGTACTCTAAATCTTACCGTTCGCTAAACCTAGCCCTTTCCCTAAACATAACGCTAACACCAACCTTACACCATACCCTAACCCATACACTAATCTTACCCCGTACACCAAAATTAAGCAATGCCCTCACCTGTACTTTGACACTAACACGTTTCCGTACCCTCCTGTGTACCGTAAACCTTACCTGTTCGCTAACACTAACCCTAGGTCTAAGCCTAACACTATCCACAACCCTACAAAAAATCCTAACCCGTACCCTAATCCTAATCCGTACAATAACACTAACCTGTGCCCTAACACCAAGCCTGACCCTAACTCGTTTCCATATGCTTACCTGTACCCTGAATATTACCTATTCGCTAACCCTAACCCTGACCCTAAACCTAACCCTAACCCCAATCCTACACCTTACCCTAATCCGTACTGTAATCCTAACCCGTACCCTAATACTAATCCGTGCCCTGACACATACATGGACCATAACACTTTTCTGTAACCTCACCTGTACCCTAAACCTTACATTTCGCCAACCCTAACCCTAGCCCTAAAGCTAAATCTAACTCCAACCCTACACCTTACCCTAACACGTACACTAATCTTAACCCGTACAATAACACTGACCCATTGCCTCAAATGTATTTTTTTTTTGCCTTTTTTTTTATTTTACAAATTTAATCAGTTATACATATACATATGTTCCCATATCCCCTCCCTTTTGCGTCTCCCTCCTACCCTCCCTTTCCCAACCCTCCAGGTGGTCACAAAGAACCGAGCTGATCTCCCTGTGCTATGCGGCTGCTTCCCACTAGCTATCTACCTTACGTTTGGTAGTGTATATATGTCCATGCCGCTCTTTCACTTTGTCACAGCTTACCCTTCCCCCTCCCCATATCCTCAAGTCCATGCTCTAGTAGGTCTGTGTCTTTATTCCTGTCTTACCCCTATGTTCTTGATGACATTTTTTTCTTAAATTCCATATATATGTGTCAGCATACAGTATTTGTCTTTCTCTTTCTGACTTACTTCACTCTGTATGACAGACTCTAGGTCCATCCACCTCATTACAAATAGCTCAATTTCATTTCTTTTTATGGCTGAGTAATATTCCATTGTATATATGTGCCACATCTTCTTTATCCTCAAATGTATTTTGACCCTAAAACATTTCCGTACCCTCCCCTGTAACCTAAACCTTACCCGGTCGCTAACCCTAACCCTAGCTCTAAATCAAACCCTAACGCCAACCCTACATCTTACCCTAACCCATACCCTAATCCTAAACCGTACACTAACACTAACCAGTGCCCGAAACGAACCCTGACCCTAACACTTTTCCATACCCTCACCTGCACGCTAAACCTAATCGTTAGGTTTCCCTAACTGTAGACTTAAACCTAACCCTAACACCAACCCTACACCTTATTCTAACTGGTACCCTATATTTAACCCCTACACTAACACTAAACCATGCCCTCACACGTACTTTGACACTAAAATGTCTCCATACATTCACATGTACCATAAGCCTTAACCATTCACTAAACCTATCCGTAACCGTAAAGCCAGCCCTAACCATTACCCTAACCCATACCCTAATCCTAACCATACATTAACACTAACACGTTTCCTAACACATAACCTGACCCAAACGCTTTTCCGTACCCTCAACTGTACCCTAAAACTTACCCGTTCACTAACCCTAAGCCTAGCCCTAAACCTAACCCTAACCCCAACCCCACACCTTACCCTAAACTGTACGCTAATCCTGACACGTACACTAACACTAACAGGTGTCCTAACACATACCCTGATTCTAAAAGTTTTCTGTACCCTCACCTGTACCCTAAACCTTACTGGTTCACTAACCGTAAACCTAGCCCTAAACATAACGCTAACACCAACCCTACACCATACCCTAACCCGTACACTAATCTTGACCCGTACACCAAAATTATGCAATGCCATCACATGTACTTTGACACTAACACGTTTCCATACACTCATGTACCATACAAGTTACCTCTTCGCTAACTCTAACCCTAGCCCTAAACTTAACCCTAACGCCAACGCTACACATTACCCTAACCCGTACCCTAATCCTAACCCATACACTAACACTACACGTGCCCTAACAGGTACCCTGAGCGTAACAGTTTTCCGTACACTCACCTGTACCCTAAACCCTACCGTTTGCTACCCTTAACACTAGACACAGACGTAAACCTAACCCCATCCCTAAACCTTACCCTAACTCATACCCAAATTTAACCAGTACACTAACACTAATACGTGCCTTAACACTTACCCTGACCCTAACACTTTTCCATACCCACACCTGAACCCTAAACCTTACCATTCACTAACCCTAACCCTAGGTCTAAACCTAGCCCTAAACTCAACCCCAAGACTACACCTAACCCTAAAATGTACCCTAATCCTAATCCTTAAACTAACACTAACCTGTGACCTAACACGAACCCTGACCCTAACTCGTTTCCATACGCTCCCCTGTACTCTAATGTTACCTATTCGCTAAACCTAACACTAGCCCTAAACCTAAACCTAACCCCAACGGTACACCTTACCCTAACCCATACCCTAATCATAACCAATACACTAAAACTAACTCGTGCCCTACCCCTTACCCTAACCCTAACACTAACCCTAACACTAACCCTAAACTTTACCATTTGTTAACCATAACCCTAGCCCCAAACCTAAACCTAACTACAACCCTACTCCTTACCCTAACACGTACACTAATCTTAACCCGTACACTAACACTAACTCAATACCGCACACGTACATTGACAATAAGACATTTCCGTATGCTCAGCTGTAACCTAAACCTTACCCGTTCACTAAACTTAACCCTACCCCTAACACTAAACATAACGCCAACCCTACCAATTACCCTAACCCGTACCCTAATCCTAACCTGGAAACCCACACTAACTCCTGCCCTAACACGTACCCTGAGCCTAACACTTTTCCGTAACCTCACCTGTACCCTACACCTTACCGTTCGCTAACCCTAACCCTAGCCCTAAACCTAGACCAAACCCCAACCGTACACCTTACCCTAACCTGTATGCTAATCCTAAGCCATATACTAACACTGACACGTGTCCTAACACCTACACTAACCCTAACACTTTTCTGTATCATTACCTGTACCCTAAACCTGACATTTCACTAACCCTTGCCCTAGCCATAAAGCTAACCCTAAACCCAACCCTAACCCTTACCCTATCCTTAACCCTAATCCCAACCCATACACTAACACTAACCCATTCCCTAAAACGTACCCTGACCCTAACACTTTTCCGTATCCTCTCCTGTACCCTAAACCTTACTGTTCGCTAAACCTAACCCTAACCCTAAATATAACTCGCACACGAACCTCAGAGCATACCCTAACCCGTACACTAAACTTAACCAGTACAAAAAAACTAACCCATGCCCTCATATGTACTTTGACAGTAACACGTTTCCGTATGCTCCCGTGTACCGTAAACCTTACACGTTCGCTAAATCCAACCCTAGCCCTAACCCTAATTATAACACCAACCCTACCCATTTCCCTAACTTGTACCCTAATCCTTACCGGTACACTAACACTAATCCATACCCTAACACGTAACCTGACCCTAACACTTTTCCATACCCACTCCTGTACCCTAAATCTTACCATTCGCTAACCCTAACCCTATGTCTAAACCTAACACTAACCACAACCCTACACGTAACCCTAACACGTACCCTAATCCGAATCCGTACACTAACACTAACCTGTGCCCTACCATGAACCCTGACCCTAACTCGTTTCCATAAGCTCACCTGTACCCTAAATTTTACCTATTCGCTAACCCTAACCCCAACCCTACACCTAAACATAACCCCAACCCTACACCTTTCCCTAACCCATACCCTAATCCTAACCCGTACACTAACACTAACCCATGCCCTAACACGTACCCTGACCCTAACACTTTTCCGTATCCTCTCCAGTACCCTAAATCTTACCGTTCGCTAAACCTAGCCCTTTCCCTAAACATAACGCTAACACCAACCTTACACCATACCCTAACCCATACACTAATCTTACCCCGTACACCAAAATTAAGCAATGCCCTCACCTGTACTTTGACACTAACACGTTTCCGTACCCTCCTGTGTACCGTAAACCTTACCTGTTCGCTAACACTAACCCTAGGTCTAAGCCTAACACTATCCACAACCCTACAAAAAATCCTAACCCGTACCCTAATCCTAATCCGTACAATAACACTAACCTGTGCCCTAACACCAAGCCTGACCCTAACTCGTTTCCATATGCTTACCTGTACCCTGAATATTACCTATTCGCTAACCCTAACCCTGACCCTAAACCTAACCCTAACCCCAATCCTACACCTTACCCTAATCCGTACTGTAATCCTAACCCGTACCCTAATACTAATCCGTGCCCTGACACATACATGGACCATAACACTTTTCTGTAACCTCACCTGTACCCTAAACCTTACATTTCGCCAACCCTAACGCTAGCCCTAAAGCTAAATCTAACTCCAACCCTACACCTTACCCTAACACGTACACTAATCTTAACCCGTACAATAACACTGACCCATTGCCTCAAATGTATTTTTTTTTGCCTTTTTTTTTATTTTACAAATTTAATCAGTTATACATATACATATGTTCCCATATCCCCTCCCTTTTGCGTCTCCCTCCTACCCTCCCTTTCCCAACCCTCCAGGTGGTCACAAAGAACCGAGCTGATCTCCCTGTGCTATGCGGCTGCTTCCCACTAGCTATCTACCTTACGTTTGGTAGTGTATATATGTCCATGCCGCTCTTTCACTTTGTCACAGCTTACCCTTCCCCCTCCCCATATCCTCAAGTCCATGCTCTAGTAGGTCTGTGTCTTTATTCCTGTCTTACCCCTATGTTCTTGATGACATTTTTTTCTTAAATTCCATATATATGTGTCAGCATACAGTATTTGTCTTTCTCTTTCTGACTTACTTCACTCTGTATGACAGACTCTAGGTCCATCCACCTCATTACAAATAGCTCAATTTCATTTCTTTTTATGGCTGAGTAATATTCCATTGTATATATGTGCCACATCTTCTTTATCCTCAAATGTATTTTGACCCTAAAACATTTCCGTACCCTCCCCTGTAACCTAAACCTTACCCGGTCGCTAACCCTAACCCTAGCTCTAAATCAAACCCTAACGCCAACCCTACATCTTACCCTAACCCATACCCTAATCCTAAACCGTACACTAACACTAACCAGTGCCCGAAACGAACCCTGACCCTAACACTTTTCCATACCCTCACCTGCACGCTAAACCTAATCGTTAGGTTTCCCTAACTGTAGACTTAAACCTAACCCTAACACCAACCCTACACCTTATTCTAACTGGTACCCTATATTTAACCCCTACACTAACACTAAACCATGCCCTCACACGTACTTTGACACTAAAATGTCTCCATACATTCACATGTACCATAAGCCTTAACCATTCACTAAACCTATCCGTAACCGTAAAGCCAGCCCTAACCATTACCCTAACCCATACCCTAATCCTAACCATACATTAACACTAACACGTTTCCTAACACATAACCTGACCCAAACGCTTTTCCGTACCCTCAACTGTACCCTAAAACTTACCCGTTCACTAACCCTAAGCCTAGCCCTAAACCTAACCCTAACCCCAACCCCACACCTTACCCTAAACTGTACGCTAATCCTGACACGTACACTAACACTAACAGGTGTCCTAACACATACCCTGATTCTAAAAGTTTTCTGTACCCTCACCTGTACCCTAAACCTTACTGGTTCACTAACCGTAAACCTAGCCCTAAACATAACGCTAACACCAACCCTACACCATACCCTAACCCGTACACTAATCTTGACCCGTACACCAAAATTATGCAATGCCATCACATGTACTTTGACACTAACACGTTTCCATACACTCATGTACCATACAAGTTACCTCTTCGCTAACTCTAACCCTAGCCCTAAACTTAACCCTAACGCCAACGCTACACATTACCCTAACCCGTACCCTAATCCTAACCCATACACTAACACTACACGTGCCCTAACAGGTACCCTGAGCGTAACAGTTTTCCGTACACTCACCTGTACCCTAAACCCTACCGTTTGCTACCCTTAACACTAGACACAGACGTAAACCTAACCCCATCCCTAAACCTTACCCTAACTCATACCCAAATTTAACCAGTACACTAACACTAATACGTGCCTTAACACTTACCCTGACCCTAACACTTTTCCATACCCACACCTGAACCCTAAACCTTACCATTCACTAACCCTAACCCTAGGTCTAAACCTAGCCCTAAACTCAACCCCAAGACTACACCTAACCCTAAAATGTACCCTAATCCTAATCCTTAAACTAACACTAACCTGTGACCTAACACGAACCCTGACCCTAACTCGTTTCCATACGCTCCCCTGTACTCTAATGTTACCTATTCGCTAAACCTAACACTAGCCCTAAACCTAAACCTAACCCCAACGGTACACCTTACCCTAACCCATACCCTAATCATAACCAATACACTAAAACTAACTCGTGCCCTACCCCTTACCCTAACCCTAACACTAACCCTAACACTAACCCTAAACTTTACCATTTGTTAACCATAACCCTAGCCCCAAACCTAAACCTAACTACAACCCTACTCCTTACCCTAACACGTACACTAATCTTAACCCGTACACTAACACTAACTCAATACCGCACACGTACATTGACAATAAGACATTTCCGTATGCTCAGCTGTAACCTAAACCTTACCCGTTCACTAAACTTAACCCTACCCCTAACACTAACCATAACGCCAACCCTACCAATTACCCTAACCCGTACCCTAATCCTAACCTGGAAACCCACACTAACTCCTGCCCTAACACGTACCCTGAGCCTAACACTTTTCCGTAACCTCACCTGTACCCTACACCTTACCGTTCGCTAACCCTAACCCTAGCCCTAAACCTAGACCAAACCCCAACCGTACACCTTACCCTAACCTGTATGCTAATCCTAAGCCATATACTAACACTGACACGTGTCCTAACACCTACACTAACCCTAACACTTCTCTGTATCATTACCTGTACCCTAAACCTGACATTTCACTAACCCTTGCCCTAGCCATAAAGCTAACCCTAAACCCAACCCTAACCCTTACCCTATCCTTAACCCTAATCCCAACCCATACACTAACACTAACCCATTCCCTAAAACGTACCCTGACCCTAACACTTTTCCGTATCCTCTCCTGTACCCTAAACCTTACTGTTCGCTAAACCTAACCCTAACCCTAAATATAACTCGCACACGAACCTCAGAGCATACCCTAACCCGTACACTAAACTTAACCAGTACAAAAAAACTAACCCATGCCCTCATATGTACTTTGACAGTAACACGTTTCCGTATGCTCCCGTGTACCGTAAACCTTACACGTTCGCTAAATCCAACCCTAGCCCTAACCCTAATTATAACACCAACCCTACCCATTTCCCTAACTTGTACCCTAATCCTTACCGGTACACTAACACTAATCCATACCCTAACACGTAACCTGACCCTAACATTTTTCCATACCCACTCCTGTACCCTAAATCTTACCATTCGCTAACCCTAACCCTATGTCTAAACCTAACACTAACCACAACCCTACACGTAACCCTAACACGTACCCTAATCCGAATCCGTACACTAACACTAACCTGTGCCCTACCATGAACCCTGACCCTAACTCGTTTCCATAAGCTCACCTGTACCCTAAATTTTACCTATTCGCTAACCCTAACCCCAACCCTACACCTAAACATAACCCCAACCCTACACCTTTCCCTAACCCATACCCTAATCCTAACCCGTACACTAACACTAACCCATGCCCTAACACGTACCCTGACCCTAACACTTTTCCGTATCCTCTCCAGTACCCTAAATCTTACCGTTGGCTAAACCTAGCCCTTTCCCTAAACATAACGCTAACACCAACCTTACACCATACCCTAACCCATACACTAATCTTACCCCGTACACCAAAATTAAGCAATGCCCTCACCTGTACTTTGACACTAACACGTTTCCGTACCCTCCTGTGTACCGTAAACCTTACCTGTTCGCTAACACTAACCCTAGGTCTAAGCCTAACACTATCCACAACCCTACACAAAATCCTAACCCGTACCCTAATCCTAATCCGTACAATAACACTAACCTGTGCCCTAACACCAAGCCTGACCCTAACTCGTTTCCATATGCTTACCTGTACCCTGAATATTACCTATTCGCTAACCCTAACCCTGACCCTAAACCTAACCCTAACCCCAATCCTACACCTTACCCTAATCCGTACTGTAATCCTAACCCGTACCCTAATACTAATCCGTGCCCTGACACATACATGGACCATAACACTTTTCTGTAACCTCACCTGTACCCTAAACCTTACATTTCGCCAACCCTAACCCTAGCCCTAAAGCTAAATCTAACTCCAACCCTACACCTTACCCTAACACGTACACTAATCTTAACCCGTAAAATAACACTGACCCATTGCCTCAAATGTATTTTTTTTTTGCCTTTTTTTTTATTTTACAAATTTAATCAGTTATACATATACATATGTTCCCATATCCCCTCCCTTTTGCGTCTCCCTCCCACCCTCCCTTTCCCAACCCTCCAGGTGGTCACAAAGAACCGAGCTGATCTCCCTGTGCTATGCGGCTGCTTCCCACTAGCTATCTACCTTACGTTTGGTAGTGTATATATGTCCATGCCACTCTTTCACTTTGTCACAGCTTACGCTTCCCCCTCCCCATATCCTCAAGTCCATGCTCTAGTAGGTCTGTGTCTTTATTCCTGTCTTACCCCTATGTTCTTGATGACATTTTTTTCTTAAATTCCATATATATGTGTCAGCATACAGTATTTGTCTTTCTCTTTCTGACTTACTTCACTCTGTATGACAGACTCTAGGTCCATCCACCTCATTACAAATAGCTCAATTTCATTTCTTTTTATGGCTGAGTAATATTCCATTGTATATATGTGCCACATCTTCTTTATCCTCAAATGTATTTTGACCCTAAAACATTTCTGTACCCTCCCCTGTAACCTAAACCTTACCCGGTCGCTAACCCTAACCCTAGCTCTAAATCTAACCGTAACGCCAACCCTACATCTTACCCTAACCCATACCCTAATCCTAAACCGTACACTAACACTAACCAGTGCCCGAAACGAACCCTGACCCTAACACTTTTCCATACCCTCACCTGCACGCTAAACCTAATCGTTAGGTTTCCCTAACTGTAGACTTAAACCTAACCCTAACACCATCCCTACACCTTATTCTAACTGGTACCCTATATTTAACCCCTACACTAACACTAAACCATGCCCTCACACGTACTTTGACACTAAAATGTCTCCATACATTCACATGTACCATAAGCCTTAACCATTCACTAAACCTATCCCTAACCCTAAAGCCAACCCTAACCATTACCCTAACCCATACCCTAATCCTAACCATACATTAACACTAACACGTTTCCTAACACATAACCTGACCCAAACGCTTTTCCGTACCCTCAACTGTACCCTAAAACTTACCCGTTCACTAACCCTAAGCCTAGCCCTAAACCTAACCCTAACCCCAACCCCACACCTTACCCTAAACTGTACGCTAATCCTGACACGTACACTAACACTAACAGGTGTCCTAACACATACCCTGATTCTAAAAGTTTTCTGTACCCTCACCTGTACCCTAAACCTTACTGGTTCACTAACCGTAAACCTAGCCCTAAACATAACGCTAACACCAACCCTACACCATACCCTAACCCGTACACTAATCTTGACCCGTACACCAAAATTATGGAATGCCATCACATGTACTTTGACACTAACACGTTTCCGTACACTCATGTACCATACAAGTTACCTCTTCGCTAACTCTAACCCTAGCCCTAAACTTAACCCTAACGCCAACCCTACACATTACCCTAACCCGTACCCTAATCCTAACCCATACACTAACACTACACGTGCCCTAACAGGTACCCTGAGCGTAACAGTTTTCCGTACACTCACCTGTACCCTAAACCTTACCGTTTGCTACCCTTAACACTAGACACAAACGTAAACCTAACCCCATCCCTAAACCTTACCCTAACTCATACCCAAATTTAACCAGTACACTAACACTAATCCATGCCTTAACACTTACCCTGACCCTAACACTTTTCCATACCCACACCTGAACCCTAAACCTTACCATTCACTAACCCTAACCCTAGGTCTAAACCTAGCCCTAAACTCAACCCGAAGCCTACACCTAACCCTAAAATGTACCCTAATCCTAATCCTTAAACTAACACTAACCTGTGACCTAACACGAACCCTGACCCTAACTCGTTTCCATACGCTCCCCTGTACTCTAATGTTACCTATTCGCTAAACCTAACACTAGCCCTAAACCTAAACCTAACCCCAACCGTACACCTTACCCTAACCCATACCCTAATCATAAACAATACACTAAAACTAACTCGTGCCCTACCCCTTACCCTAACCCTAACACTAACCCTAACACTAACCCTAAACTTTACCATTTGTTAACCATAACCCTAGCCCCAAACCTAAACCTAACTACAACCCTACTCCTTACCCTAACACGTACACTAATCTTAACCCTTACACTAACACTAACTCAATACCGCACACGTACTTTGACAATAAGACATTTCCGTATGCTCAGCTGTAACCTAAACCTTACCCGTTCACTAAACTTAACCCTACCCATAACACTAACCATAACGCCAACCCTACCAATTACCCTAACCCGTACCCTAATCCTAACTTGGAAACCGACACTAACTCCTGCCCTAACACGTACCCTGAGCCTAACACTTTTCCGTAACCTCACCTGTACCCTACACCTTACCGTTCGCTAACCCTAACCCTAGCCCTAAACCTAAACCAAACCCCAACCGTACACCTTACCCTAACCTGTATGCTAATCCTAAGCCATACACTAACACTGACACGTGTCCTAACACCTACACTAACCCTAACACTTTTCTGTATCATTACCTGTACCCTAAACCTGACATTTCACTAACCCTTGCCCTAGCCATAAAGCTAACCCTAAACCCAACCCTAACCCTTACCCTATCCTTAACCCTAATCCCAACCCATACACTAACACTAACCCATTCCCTAAAACGTACCCTGACCCTAACACTTTTCCGTATCCTCTCCTGTACCCTAAACCTTACTGTTCGCTAAACCTAACCCTAACACTAAATATAACTCACACACCAACCTCAGAGCATACCCTAACCCGTACACTAAACTTAACCAGTACAAAAAAACTAACCCATGCCCTCATATGTACTTTGACAGTAACACGTTTCCGTATGCTCCCGTGTACCGTAAACCTTACACGTTCGCTAAATCCAACCCTAGCCCTAACCCTAATTATAACACCAACCCTACCCATTTCCCTAACCTGTACCCTAATCCTTGCCGGTACACTAACACTAATCCATACCCTAACACGTACCCTGACCCTAACACTTTTCCATACCCACTCCTGTACCCTAAATCTTACCATTCGCTAACCCTAACCCTATGTCTAAACCTAACCCTAACCCCAACCCTACACGTAACCCTAACACGTACCCTAATCCGAATCCGTACACTAACACTAACCTGTGCCCTACCATGAACCCTGACCCTAACTCGTTTCCATAAGCTCACCTGTACCCTAAATTTTACCTATTCGCTAACCCTAACCCCAACCCTACACCTAAACATAACCCCAACCCTACACCTTTCCCTAACCCATACCCTAATCCTAACCCGTACACTAACACTAACCCATGCCCTAACACGTACCCTGACCCTAACACTTTTCCGTATCCTCTCCAGTACCCTAAATCTTACCGTTCGCTAAACCTAGCCCTTTCCCTAAACATAACGCTAACACCAACCTTAAACCATACCCTAACCCATACACTAATCTTACCCCGTACACCAAAATTAAGCAATGCCCTCACCTGTACTTTGACACTAACACGTTTCCGTACACTCCTGTGTACCGTAAACCTTACCTGTTCGCTAACACTAACCCTAGGTCTAAGCCTAACACTATCCACAACCCTACACAAAATCCTAAACCGTACCCTAATCCTAATCCGTACAATAACACTAACCTGTGCCCTAACACCAAGCCTGACCCTAACTCGTTTCCATATGCTTACCTGTACCCTGAATATTACCTATTCGCTAACACTAACCCTGACCCTAAACCTAAACCTAACACCAATCCTACACCTTACCCTAATCCATACTGTAATCCTAACCCGTACCCTAATACTAATCCGTGCCCTGACACATACATGGACCATAACACTTTTCTGTAACCTCACCTGTACCCTATAACTTACATTTCACCAACCCTAACCCTAGCCCTAAAGCTAAATCTAACTCCAACCCTACACCTTACCCTAACACGTACACTAATCTTAACCCGTACAATAACACTGACCCATTGCCTCAAATGTATTTTTTTTGCCTTTTTTTTAATTTTACAATTTAATCAGTTATACATATACATATGTTCCCATATCCCCTCCCTTTTGTGTCTCCCTCCCACCCTCCCTTTCCCAACCCTCCAGGCGGTCACAAAGAACCGAGCTGATCTCCCTGTGCTATGCGGCTGCTTCCCACTAGCTATCTACCTTACGTTTGGTAGTGTATATATGTCCATGCCGCTCTTTCACTTTGTCACAGCTTACCCTTCCCCCTCCCCATATCCTCAAGTCCATGCTCTAGTAGGTCTGTGTCTTTATTCCTGTCTTACCCCTATGTTCTTGATGACATTTTTTTCTTAAATTCCATATATATGTGTCAGCATACAGTATTTGTCTTTCTCTTTCTGACTTACTTCACTCTGTATGACAGACTCTAGGTCCATCCACCTCATTACAAATAGCTCAATTTCATTTCTTTTTATGGCTGAGTAATATTCCATTGTATATATGTGCCACATCTTCTTTATCCTCAAATGTATTTTGACCCTAAAACATTTCTGTACCCTCCCCTGTAACCTAAACCTTACCCGGTCGCTAACCCTAACCCTAGCTCTAAATCTAACCGTAACGCCAACCCTACATCTTACCCTAACCCATACCCTAATCCTAAACCGTACACTAACACTAACCAGTGCCCGAAACGAACCCTGACCCTAACACTTTTCCATACCCTCACCTGCACGCTAAACCTAATCGTTAGGTTTCCCTAACTGTAGACTTAAACCTAACACTAACACCAACCCTACACCTTATTCTAACTGGTACCCTATATTTAACCCCTACACTAACACTAAACCATGCCCTCACACGTACTTTGACACTAAAATGTCTCCATACATTCACATGTACCATAAGCCTTAACCATTCACTAAACCTATCCCTAACCCTAAAGCCAACCCTAACCATTACCCTAACCCATACCCTAATCCTAACCATACATTAACACTAACACGTTTCCTAACACATAACCTGACCCAAACGCTTTTCCGTACCCTCAACTGTACCCTAAAACTTACCCGTTCACTAACCCTAAGCCTAGCCCTAAACCTAACCCTAACCCCAACCCCACACCTTACCCTAAACTGTACGCTAATCCTGACACGTACACTAACACTAACAGGTGTCCTAACACATACCCTGATTCTAAAAGTTTTCTGTACCCTCACCTGTACCCTAAACCTTACTGGTTCACTAACCGTAAACCTAGCCCTAAACATAACGCTAACACCAACCCTACACCATACCCTAACCCGTACACTAATCTTGACCCGTACACCAAAATTATGCAATGCCATCACATGTACTTTGACACTAACACGTTTCCGTACACTCATGTACCATACAAGTTACCTCTTCGCTAACTCTAACCCTAGCCCTAAACTTAACGCTAACGCCAACCCTACACATTACCCTAACCCGTACCCTAATCCTAAACCATACACTAACACTACACGTGCCCTAACAGGTACCCTGAGCGTAACAGTTGTCCGTACACTCACCTGTACCCTAAACCCTACCGTTTGCTACCCTTAACACTAGACACAGACGTAAACCTAACCCCATCCCTAAACCTTACCCTAACTCATACCCAAATTTAACCAGTACACTAACACTAATCCGTGCCTTAACACTTACCCTGACCCTAACACTTTTCCATACCCACACCTGAACCTAAAACCTTACCATTCACTAACCCTAACCCTAGGTCTAAACCTAGCCCTAAACTCAACCCCAAGACTACACCTAACCCTGAAATGTACCCTAATCCTAATCCTTAAACTAACACTAACCTGTGACCTAACACGAACCCTGACCCTAACTCGTTTCCATACGCTCCCCTGTAGTCTAATGTTACCTATTCGCTAAACCTAACACTAGCCCTAAACCTAAACCTAACCCCAACCGTACACCTTACCCTAACCCATACCATAATCATAACCAATACACTAAAACTAACTCGTGCCCTACCCCTTACCCTAACCCTAACACTAACCCTAACACTAACCCTAAACTTTACCATTTGTTAACCATAACCCTAGCCCCAAACCTAAACCTAACTACAACCCTACTCCTTACCCTAACACGTACACTAATCTTAACCCGTACACTAACACTAACTCAATACCGCACACGTACTTTGACAATAAGACATTTCCGTATGCTCAGCTGTAACCTAAACCTTACCCGTTCACTAAACTTAACCCTACCCCTAACACTAAACATAACGCCAACCCTACCAATTACCCTAACCCGTACCCTAATCCTAACCTGGAAACCCACACTAACTCCTGCCCTAACACGTACCCTGAGCCTAACACTTTTCCGTAACCTCACCTGTACCCTACACCTTACCGTTCGCTAACCCTAACCCTAGCCCTAAACCTAGACCAAACCCCAACCGTACACCTTACCCTAACCTGTATGCTAATCCTAAGCCATACACTAACACTGACACGTGTCCTAACACCTACACTAACCCTAACACTTTTCTGTATCATTACCTGTACCCTAAACCTGACATTTCACTAACCCTTGCCCTAGCCATAAAGCTAACCCTAAACCCAACCCTAACCCTTACCCTATCCTTAACCCTAATCCCAACCCATACACTAACACTAACCCATTCCCTAAAACGTACCCTGACACTAACACTTTTCTGTATCCTCTCCTGTACCCTAAACCTTACTGTTCGCTAAACCTAACCCTAACCCTAAATATAACTCGCACACCAACCTCAGAGCATACCCTAACCCATACACTAAACTTAACCAGTACAAAAAAACTAACCCATGCCCTCATATGTACTTTGACAGTAACACGTTTCCGTATGCTCCCGTGTACCGTAAACCTTACACGTTCGCTAAATCCAACCCTAGCCCTAACCCTAATTATAACACCAACCCTACCCATTTCCCTAACTTGTACCCTAATCCTTACCGGTACACTAACACTAATCCATACCCTAACACGTAACCTGACCCTAACACTTTTCCATACCCACTCCTGTACCCTAAATCTTACCATTCGCTAACCCTAACCCTATGTCTAAACCTAACACTAACCCCAACCCTACACGTAACCCTAACACGTACCCTAATCCGAATCCGTACACTAACACTAACCTGTGCCCTACCATGAACCCTGACCCTAACTCGTTTCCATAAGCTCACCTGTACCCTAAATTTTACCTATTCGCTAACCCTAACCCCAACCCTACACCTAAACATAACCCCAACCCTACACCTTTCCCTAACCCATACCCTAATCCTAACCCATACACTAACACTAACCCATGCCCTAACACGTACCCTGACCCTAACACTTTTCCGTATCCTCTCCAGTACCCTAAATCTTACCGTTCGCTAAACCTAGCCCTTTCCCTAAACATAACGCTAACACCAACCTTACACCATACCCTAATCCATACACTAATCTTACCCCGTACACCAAAATTAAGCAATGCCCTCACCTGTACTTTGACACTAACACGTTTCCGTACCCTCCTGTGTACCGTAAACCTTACCTGTTCGCTAACACTAACCCTAGGTCTAAGCCTAACACTATCCACAACCCTACAAAAAATCCTAACCCGTACCCTAATCCTAATCCGTACAATAACACTAACCTGTGCCCTAACACCAAGCCTGACCCTAACTCGTTTCCATATGCTTACCTGTACCCTGAATATTACCTATTCGCTAACCCTAACCCTGACCCTAAACCTAACCCTAACCCCAATCCTACACCTTACCCTAATCCGTACTGTAATCCTAACCCGTACCCTAATACTAATCCGTGCCCTGACACATACATGGACCATAACACTTTTCTGTAACCTCACCTGTACCCTAAACCTTACATTTCGCCAACCCTAACCCTAGCCCTAAAGCTAAATCTAACTCCAACCCTACACCTTACCCTAACACGTACACTAATCTTAACCCGTACAATAACACTGACCCATTGCCTCAAATGTATTTTTTTTTTTGCCTTTTTTTTTATTTTACAAATTTAATCAGTTATACATATACATATGTTCCCATATCCCCTCCCTTTTGCGTCTCCCTCCTACCCTCCCTTTCCCAACCCTCCAGGTGGTCACAAAGAACCGAGCTGATCTCCCTGTGCTATGCGGCTGCTTCCCACTAGCTATCTACCTTACGTTTGGTAGTGTATATATGTCCATGCCGCTCTTTCACTTTGTCACAGCTTACCCTTCCCCCTCCCCATATCCTCAAGTCCATGCTCTAGTAGGTCTGTGTCTTTATTCCTGTCTTACCCCTATGTTCTTGATGACATTTTTTTCTTAAATTCCATATATACGTGTCAGCATACAGTATTTGTCTTTCTCTTTCTGACTTACTTCACTCTGTATGACAGACTCTAGGTCCATCCACCTCATTACAAATAGCTCAATTTCATTTCTTTTTATGGCTGAGTAATATTCCATTGTATATATGTGCCACATCTTCTTTATCCTCAAATGTATTTTGACCCTAAAACATTTCCGTACCCTCCCCTGTAACCTAAACCTTACCCGGTCGCTAACCCTAACCCTAGCTCTAAATCAAACCCTAACGCCAACCCTACATCTTACCCTAACCCATACCCTAATCCTAAACCGTACACTAACACTAACCAGTGCCCGAAACGAACCCTGACCCTAACACTTTTCCATACCCTCACCTGCACGCTAAACCTAATCGTTAGGTTTCCCTAACTGTAGACTTAAACCTAACCCTAACACCAACCCTACACCTTATTCTAACTGGTACCCTATATTTAACCCCTACACTAACACTAAACCATGCCCTCACACGTACTTTGACACTAAAATGTCTCCATACATTCACATGTACCATAAGCCTTAACCATTCACTAAACCTATCCGTAACCGTACAGCCAGCCCTAACCATTACCCTAACCCATACCCTAATCCTAACCATACATTAACACTAACACGTTTCCTAACACATAACCTGACCCAAACGCTTTTCCGTACCCTCAACTGTACCCTAAAACTTACCCGTTCACTAACCCTAAGCCTAGCCCTAAACCTAACCCTAACCCCAACCCCACACCTTACCCTAAACTGTACGCTAATCCTGACACGTACACTAACACTAACAGGTGTCCTAACACATACCCTGATTCTAAAAGTTTTCTGTACCCTCACCTGTACCCTAAACCTTACTGGTTCACTAACCGTAAACCTAGCCCTAAACATAACGCTAACACCAACCCTACACCATACCCTAACCCGTACACTAATCTTGACCCGTACACCAAAATTATGCAATGCCATCACATGTACTTTGACACTAACACGTTTCCATACACTCATGTACCATACAAGTTACCTCTTCGCTAACTCTAACCCTAGCCCTAAACTTAACCCTAACGCCAACGCTACACATTACCCTAACCCGTACCCTAATCCTAACCCATACACTAACACTACACGTGCCCTAACAGGTACCCTGAGCGTAACAGTTTTCCGTACACTCACCTGTACCCTAAACCCTACCGTTTGCTACCCTTAACACTAGACACAGACGTAAACCTAACCCCATCCCTAAACCTTACCCTAACTCATACCCAAATTTAACCAGTACACTAACACTAATACGTGCCTTAACACTTACCCTGACCCTAACACTTTTCCATACCCACACCTGAACCCTAAACCTTACCATTCACTAACCCTAACCCTAGGTCTAAACCTAGCCCTAAACTCAACCCCAAGACTACACCTAACCCTAAAATGTACCCTAATCCTAATCCTTAAACTAACACTAACCTGTGACCTAACACGAACCCTGACCCTAACTCGTTTCCATACGCTCCCCTGTACTCTAATGTTACCTATTCGCTAAACCTAACACTAGCCCTAAACCTAAACCTAACCCCAACGGTACACCTTACCCTAACCCATACCCTAATCATAACCAATACACTAAAACTAACTCGTGCCCTACCCCTTACCCTAACCCTAACACTAACCCTAACACTAACCCTAAACTTTACCATTTGTTAACCATAACCCTAGCCCCAAACCTAAACCTAACTACAACCCTACTCCTTACCCTAACACGTACACTAATCTTAACCCGTACACTAACACTAACTCAATACCGCACACGTACATTGACAATAAGACATTTCCGTATGCTCAGCTGTAACCTAAACCTTACCCGTTCACTAAACTTAACCCTACCCCTAACACTAAACATAACGCCAACCCTACCAATTACCCTAACCCGTACCCTAATCCTAACCTGGAAACCCACACTAACTCATGCCCTAACACGTACCCTGAGCCTAACACTTTTCCGTAACCTCACCTGTACCCTACACCTTACCGTTCGCTAACCCTAACCCTAGCCCTAAACCTAGACCAAACCCCAACCGTACACCTTACCCTAACCTGTATGCTAATCCTAAGCCATATACTAACACTGACACGTGTCCTAACACCTACACTAACCCTAACACTTTTCTGTATCATTACCTGTACCCTAAACCTGACATTTCACTAACCCTTGCCCTAGCCATAAAGCTAACCCTAAACCCAACCCTAACCCTTACCCTATCCTTAACCCTAATCCCAACCCATACACTAACACTAACCCATTCCCTAAAACGTACCCTGACCCTAACACTTTTCCGTATCCTCTCCTGTACCCTAAACCTTACTGTTCGCTAAACCTAACCCTAACCCTAAATATAACTCGCACACGAACCTCAGAGCATACCCTAACCCGTACACTAAACTTAACCAGTACAAAAAAACTAACCCATGCCCTCATATGTACTTTGACAGTAACACGTTTCCGTATGCTCCCGTGTACCGTAAACCTTACACGTTCGCTAAATCCAACCCTAGCCCTAACCCTAATTATAACACCAACCCTACCCATTTCCCTAACTTGTACCCTAATCCTTACCGGTACACTAACACTAATCCATACCCTAACACGTAACCTGACCCTAACACTTTTCCATACCCACTCCTGTACCCTAAATCTTACCATTCGCTAACCCTAACCCTATGTCTAAACCTAACACTAACCACAACCCTACACGTAACCCTAACACGTACCCTAATCCGAATCCGTACACTAACACTAACCTGTGCCCTACCATGAACCCTGACCCTAACTCGTTTCCATAAGCTCACCTGTACCCTAAATTTTACCTATTCGCTAACCCTAACCCCAACCCTACACCTAAACATAACCCCAACCCTACACCTTTCCCTAACCCATACCCTAATCCTAACCCGTACACTAACACTAACCCATGCCCTAACACGTACCCTGACCCTAACACTTTTCCGTATCCTCTCCAGTACCCTAAATCTTACCGTTCGCTAAACCTAGCCCTTTCCCTAAACATAACGCTAACACCAACCTTACACCATACCCTAACCCATACACTAATCTTACCCCGTACACCAAAATTAAGCAATGCCCTCACCTGTACTTTGACACTAACACGTTTCCGTACCCTCCTGTGTACCGTAAACCTTACCTGTTCGCTAACACTAACCCTAGGTCTAAGCCTAACACTATCCACAACCCTACAAAAAATCCTAACCCGTACCCTAATCCTAATCCGTACAATAACACTAACCTGTGCCCTAACACCAAGCCTGACCCTAACTCGTTTCCATATGCTTACCTGTACCCTGAATATTACCTATTCGCTAACCCTAACCCTGACCCTAAACCTAACCCTAACCCCAATCCTACACCTTACCCTAATCCGTACTGTAATCCTAACCCGTACCCTAATACTAATCCGTGCCCTGACACATACATGGACCATAACACTTTTCTGTAACCTCACCTGTACCCTAAACCTTACATTTCGCCAACCCTAACCCTAGCCCTAAAGCTAAATCTAACTCCAACCCTACACCTTACCCTAACACGTACACTAATCTTAACCCGTACAATAACACTGACCCATTGCCTCAAATGTATTTTTTTTTTGCCTTTTTTTTTATTTTACAAATTTAATCAGTTATACATATACATATGTTCCCATATCCCCTCCCTTTTGCGTCTCCCTCCTACCCTCCCTTTCCCAACCCTCCAGGTGGTCACAAAGAACCGAGCTGATCTCCCTGTGCTATGCGGCTGCTTCCCACTAGCTATCTACCTTACGTTTGGTAGTGTATATATGTCCATGCCGCTCTTTCACTTTGTCACAGCTTACCCTTCCCCCTCCCCATATCCTCAAGTCCATGCTCTAGTAGGTCTGTGTCTTTATTCCTGTCTTACCCCTATGTTCTTGATGACATTTTTTTCTTAAATTCCATATATATGTGTCAGCATACAGTATTTGTCTTTCTCTTTCTGACTTACTTCACTCTGTATGACAGACTCTAGGTCCATCCACCTCATTACAAATAGATCAATTTCATTTCTTTTTATGGCTGAGTAATATTCCATTGTATATATGTGCCACATCTTCTTTATCCTCAAATGTATTTTGACCCTAAAACATTTCCGTACCCTCCCCTGTAACCTAAACCTTACCCGGTCGCTAACCCTAACCCTAGCTCTAAATCAAACCCTAACGCCAACCCTACATCTTACCCTAACCCATACCCTAATCCAAAACCGTACACTAACACTAACCAGTGCCCGAAACGAACCCTGACCCTAACACTTTTCCATACCCTCACCTGCACGCTAAACCTAATCGTTAGGTTTCCCTAACTGTAGACTTAAACCTAACCCTAACACCAACCCTACACCTTATTCTAACTGGTACCCTATATTTAACCCCTACACTAACACTAAACCATGCCCTCACACGTACTTTGACACTAAAATGTCTCCATACATTCACATGTACCATAAGCCTTAACCATTCACTAAACCTATCCGTAACCGTAAAGCCAGCCCTAACCATTACCCTAACCCATACCCTAATCCTAACCATACATTAACACTAACACGTTTCCTAACACATAACCTGACCCAAACGCTTTTCCGTACCCTCAACTGTACCCTAAAACTTACCCGTTCACTAACCCTAAGCCTAGCCCTAAACCTAACCCTAACCCCAACCCCACACCTTACCCTAAACTGTACGCTAATCCTGACACGTACACTAACACTAACAGGTGTCCTAACACATACCCTGATTCTAAAAGTTTTCTGTACCCTCACCTGTACCCTAAACCTTACTGGTTCACTAACCGTAAACCTAGCCCTAAACATAACGCTAACACCAACCCTACACCATACCCTAACCCGTACACTAATCTTGACCCGTACACCAAAATTATGCAATGCCATCACATGTACTTTGACACTAACACGTTTCCATACACTCATGTACCATACAAGTTACCTCTTCGCTAACTCTAACCCTAGCCCTAAACTTAACCCTAACGCCAACGCTACACATTACCCTAACCCGTACCCTAATCCTAACCCATACACTAACACTACACGTGCCCTAACAGGTACCCTGAGCGTAACAGTTTTCCGTACACTCACCTGTACCCTAAACCCTACCGTTTGCTACCCTTAACACTAGACACAGACGTAAACCTAACCCCATCCCTAAACCTTACCCTAACTCATACCCAAATTTAACCAGTACACTAACACTAATACGTGCCTTAACACTTACCCTGACCCTAACACTTTTCCATACCCACACCTGAACCCTAAACCTTACCATTCACTAACCCTAACCCTAGGTCTAAACCTAGCCCTAAACTCAACCCCAAGACTACACCTAACCCTAAAATGTACCCTAATCCTAATCCTTAAACTAACACTAACCTGTGACCTAACACGAACCCTGACCCTAACTCGTTTCCATACGCTCCCCTGTACTCTAATGTTACCTATTCGCTAAACCTAACACTAGCCCTAAACCTAAACCTAACCCCAACGGTACACCTTACCCTAACCCATACCCTAATCATAACCAATACACTAAAACTAACTCGTGCCCTACCCCTTACCCTAACCCTAACACTAACCCTAACACTAACCCTAAACTTTACCATTTGTTAACCATAACCCTAGCCCCAAACCTAAACCTAACTACAACCCTACTCCTTACCCTAACACGTACACTAATCTTAACCCGTACACTAACACTAACTCAATACCGCACACGTACATTGACAATAAGACATTTCCGTATGCTCAGCTGTAACCTAAACCTTACCCGTTCACTAAACTTAACCCTACCCCTAACACTAACCATAACGCCAACCCTACCAATTACCCTAACCCGTACCCTAATCCTAACCTGGAAACCCACACTAACTCCTGCCCTAACACGTACCCTGAGCCTAACACTTTTCCGTAACCTCACCTGTACCCTACACCTTACCGTTCGCTAACCCTAACCCTAGCCCTAAACCTAGACCAAACCCCAACCGTACACCTTACCCTAACCTGTATGCTAATCCTAAGCCATATACTAACACTGACACGTGTCCTAACACCTACACTAACCCTAACACTTCTCTGTATCATTACCTGTACCCTAAACCTGACATTTCACTAACCCTTGCCCTAGCCATAAAGCTAACCCTAAACCCAACCCTAACCCTTACCCTATCCTTAACCCTAATCCCAACCCATACACTAACACTAACCCATTCCCTAAAACGTACCCTGACCCTAACACTTTTCCGTATCCTCTCCTGTACCCTAAACCTTACTGTTCGCTAAACCTAACCCTAACCCTAAATATAACTCGCACACGAACCTCAGAGCATACCCTAACCCGTACACTAAACTTAACCAGTACAAAAAAACTAACCCATGCCCTCATATGTACTTTGACAGTAACACGTTTCCGTATGCTCCCGTGTACCGTAAACCTTACACGTTCGCTAAATCCAACCCTAGCCCTAACCCTAATTATAACACCAACCCTACCCATTTCCCTAACTTGTACCCTAATCCTTACCGGTACACTAACACTAATCCATACCCTAACACGTAACCTGACCCTAACATTTTTCCATACCCACTCCTGTACCCTAAATCTTACCATTCGCTAACCCTAACCCTATGTCTAAACCTAACACTAACCACAACCCTACACGTAACCCTAACACGTACCCTAATCCGAATCCGTACACTAACACTAACCTGTGCCCTACCATGAACCCTGACCCTAACTCGTTTCCATAAGCTCACCTGTACCCTAAATTTTACCTATTCGCTAACCCTAACCCCAACCCTACACCTAAACATAACCCCAACCCTACACCTTTCCCTAACCCATACCCTAATCCTAACCCGTACACTAACACTAACCCATGCCCTAACACGTACCCTGACCCTAACACTTTTCCGTATCCTCTCCAGTACCCTAAATCTTACCGTTGGCTAAACCTAGCCCTTTCCCTAAACATAACGCTAACACCAACCTTACACCATACCCTAACCCATACACTAATCTTACCCCGTACACCAAAATTAAGCAATGCCCTCACCTGTACTTTGACACTAACACGTTTCCGTACCCTCCTGTGTACCGTAAACCTTACCTGTTCGCTAACACTAACCCTAGGTCTAAGCCTAACACTATCCACAACCCTACACAAAATCCTAACCCGTACCCTAATCCTAATCCGTACAATAACACTAACCTGTGCCCTAACACCAAGCCTGACCCTAACTCGTTTCCATATGCTTACCTGTACCCTGAATATTACCTATTCGCTAACCCTAACCCTGACCCTAAACCTAACCCTAACCCCAATCCTACACCTTACCCTAATCCGTACTGTAATCCTAACCCGTACCCTAATACTAATCCGTGCCCTGACACATACATGGACCATAACACTTTTCTGTAACCTCACCTGTACCCTAAACCTTACATTTCGCCAACCCTAACCCTAGCCCTAAAGCTAAATCTAACTCCAACCCTACACCTTACCCTAACACGTACACTAATCTTAACCCGTAAAATAACACTGACCCATTGCCTCAAATGTATTTTTTTTTTGCCTTTTTTTTTATTTTACAAATTTAATCAGTTATACATATACATATGTTCCCATATCCCCTCCCTTTTGCGTCTCCCTCCCACCCTCCCTTTCCCAACCCTCCAGGTGGTCACAAAGAACCGAGCTGATCTCCCTGTGCTATGCGGCTGCTTCCCACTAGCTATCTACCTTACGTTTGGTAGTGTATATATGTCCATGCCACTCTTTCACTTTGTCACAGCTTACGCTTCCCCCTCCCCATATCCTCAAGTCCATGCTCTAGTAGGTCTGTGTCTTTATTCCTGTCTTACCCCTATGTTCTTGATGACATTTTTTTCTTAAATTCCATATATATGTGTCAGCATACAGTATTTGTCTTTCTCTTTCTGACTTACTTCACTCTGTATGACAGACTCTAGGTCCATCCACCTCATTACAAATAGCTCAATTTCATTTCTTTTTATGGCTGAGTAATATTCCATTGTATATATGTGCCACATCTTCTTTATCCTCAAATGTATTTTGACCCTAAAACATTTCTGTACCCTCCCCTGTAACCTAAACCTTACCCGGTCGCTAACCCTAACCCTAGCTCTAAATCTAACCGTAACGCCAACCCTACATCTTACCCTAACCCATACCCTAATCCTAAACCGTACACTAACACTAACCAGTGCCCGAAACGAACCCTGACCCTAACACTTTTCCATACCCTCACCTGCACGCTAAACCTAATCGTTAGGTTTCCCTAACTGTAGACTTAAACCTAACCCTAACACCATCCCTACACCTTATTCTAACTGGTACCCTATATTTAACCCCTACACTAACACTAAACCATGCCCTCACACGTACTTTGACACTAAAATGTCTCCATACATTCACATGTACCATAAGCCTTAACCATTCACTAAACCTATCCCTAACCCTAAAGCCAACCCTAACCATTACCCTAACCCATACCCTAATCCTAACCATACATTAACACTAACACGTTTCCTAACACATAACCTGACCCAAACGCTTTTCCGTACCCTCAACTGTACCCTAAAACTTACCCGTTCACTAACCCTAAGCCTAGCCCTAAACCTAACCCTAACCCCAACCCCACACCTTACCCTAAACTGTACGCTAATCCTGACACGTACACTAACACTAACAGGTGTCCTAACACATACCCTGATTCTAAAAGTTTTCTGTACCCTCACCTGTACCCTAAACCTTACTGGTTCACTAACCGTAAACCTAGCCCTAAACATAACGCTAACACCAACCCTACACCATACCCTAACCCGTACACTAATCTTGACCCGTACACCAAAATTATGGAATGCCATCACATGTACTTTGACACTAACACGTTTCCGTACACTCATGTACCATACAAGTTACCTCTTCGCTAACTCTAACCCTAGCCCTAAACTTAACCCTAACGCCAACCCTACACATTACCCTAACCCGTACCCTAATCCTAACCCATACACTAACACTACACGTGCCCTAACAGGTACCCTGAGCGTAACAGTTTTCCGTACACTCACCTGTACCCTAAACCCTACCGTTTGCTACCCTTAACACTAGACACAAACGTAAACCTAACCCCATCCCTAAACCTTACCCTAACTCATACCCAAATTTAACCAGTACACTAACACTAATCCATGCCTTAACACTTACCCTGACCCTAACACTTTTCCATACCCACACCTGAACCCTAAACCTTACCATTCACTAACCCTAACCCTAGGTCTAAACCTAGCCCTAAACTCAACCCGAAGCCTACACCTAACCCTAAAATGTACCCTAATCCTAATCCTTAAACTAACACTAACCTGTGACCTAACACGAACCCTGACCCTAACTCGTTTCCATACGCTCCCCTGTACTCTAATGTTACCTATTCGCTAAACCTAACACTAGCCCTAAACCTAAACCTAACCCCAACCGTACACCTTACCCTAACCCATACCCTAATCATAAACAATACACTAAAACTAACTCGTGCCCTACCCCTTACCCTAACCCTAACACTAACCCTAACACTAACCCTAAACTTTACCATTTGTTAACCATAACCCTAGCCCCAAACCTAAACCTAACTACAACCCTACTCCTTACCCTAACACGTACACTAATCTTAACCCTTACACTAACACTAACTCAATACCGCACACGTACTTTGACAATAAGACATTTCCGTATGCTCAGCTGTAACCTAAACCTTACCCGTTCACTAAACTTAACCCTACCCATAACACTAACCATAACGCCAACCCTACCAATTACCCTAACCCGTACCCTAATCCTAACTTGGAAACCGACACTAACTCCTGCCCTAACACGTACCCTGAGCCTAACACTTTTCCGTAACCTCACCTGTACCCTACACCTTACCGTTCGCTAACCCTAACCCTAGCCCTAAACCTAAACCAAACCCCAACCGTACACCTTACCCTAACCTGTATGCTAATCCTAAGCCATACACTAACACTGACACGTGTCCTAACACCTACACTAACCCTAACACTTTTCTGTATCATTACCTGTACCCTAAACCTGACATTTCACTAACCCTTGCCCTAGCCATAAAGCTAACCCTAAACCCAACCCTAACCCTTACCCTATCCTTAACCCTAATCCCAACCCATACACTAACACTAACCCATTCCCTAAAACGTACCCTGACCCTAACACTTTTCCGTATCCTCTCCTGTACCCTAAACCTTACTGTTCGCTAAACCTAACCCTAACACTAAATATAACTCACACACCAACCTCAGAGCATACCCTAACCCGTACACTAAACTTAACCAGTACAAAAAAACTAACCCATGCCCTCATATGTACTTTGACAGTAACACGTTTCCGTATGCTCCCGTGTACCGTAAACCTTACACGTTCGCTAAATCCAACCCTAGCCCTAACCCTAATTATAACACCAACCCTACCCATTTCCCTAACCTGTACCCTAATCCTTGCCGGTACACTAACACTAATCCATACCCTAACACGTACCCTGACCCTAACACTTTTCCATACCCACTCCTGTACCCTAAATCTTACCATTCGCTAACCCTAACCCTATGTCTAAACCTAACCCTAACCCCAACCCTACACGTAACCCTAACACGTACCCTAATCCGAATCCGTACACTAACACTAACCTGTGCCCTACCATGAACCCTGACCCTAACTCGTTTCCATAAGCTCACCTGTACCCTAAATTTTACCTATTCGCTAACCCTAACCCCAACCCTACACCTAAACATAACCCCAACCCTACACCTTTCCCTAACCCATACCCTAATCCTAACCCGTACACTAACACTAACCCATGCCCTAACACGTACCCTGACCCTAACACTTTTCCGTATCCTCTCCAGTACCCTAAATCTTACCGTTCGCTAAACCTAGCCCTTTCCCTAAACATAACGCTAACACCAACCTTAAACCATACCCTAACCCATACACTAATCTTACCCCGTACACCAAAATTAAGCAATGCCCTCACCTGTACTTTGACACTAACACGTTTCCGTACACTCCTGTGTACCGTAAACCTTACCTGTTCGCTAACACTAACCCTAGGTCTAAGCCTAACACTATCCACAACCCTACACAAAATCCTAAACCGTACCCTAATCCTAATCCGTACAATAACACTAACCTGTGCCCTAACACCAAGCCTGACCCTAACTCGTTTCCATATGCTTACCTGTACCCTGAATATTACCTATTCGCTAACACTAACCCTGACCCTAAACCTAAACCTAACACCAATCCTACACCTTACCCTAATCCATACTGTAATCCTAACCCGTACCCTAATACTAATCCGTGCCCTGACACATACATGGACCATAACACTTTTCTGTAACCTCACCTGTACCCTATAACTTACATTTCACCAACCCTAACCCTAGCCCTAAAGCTAAATCTAACTCCAACCCTACACCTTACCCTAACACGTACACTAATCTTAACCCGTACAATAACACTGACCCATTGCCTCAAATGTATTTTTTTTGCCTTTTTTTTAATTTTACAATTTAATCAGTTATACATATACATATGTTCCCATATCCCCTCCCTTTTGTGTCTCCCTCCCACCCTCCCTTTCCCAACCCTCCAGGCGGTCACAAAGAACCGAGCTGATCTCCCTGTGCTATGCGGCTGCTTCCCACTAGCTATCTACCTTACGTTTGGTAGTGTATATATGTCCATGCCGCTCTTTCACTTTGTCACAGCTTACCCTTCCCCCTCCCCATATCCTCAAGTCCATGCTCTAGTAGGTCTGTGTCTTTATTCCTGTCTTACCCCTATGTTCTTGATGACATTTTTTTCTTAAATTCCATATATATGTGTCAGCATACAGTATTTGTCTTTCTCTTTCTGACTTACTTCACTCTGTATGACAGACTCTAGGTCCATCCACCTCATTACAAATAGCTCAATTTCATTTCTTTTTATGGCTGAGTAATATTCCATTGTATATATGTGCCACATCTTCTTTATCCTCAAATGTATTTTGACCCTAAAACATTTCTGTACCCTCCCCTGTAACCTAAACCTTACCCGGTCGCTAACCCTAACCCTAGCTCTAAATCTAACCGTAACGCCAACCCTACATCTTACCCTAACCCATACCCTAATCCTAAACCGTACACTAACACTAACCAGTGCCCGAAACGAACCCTGACCCTAACACTTTTCCATACCCTCACCTGCACGCTAAACCTAATCGTTAGGTTTCCCTAACTGTAGACTTAAACCTAACCCTAACACCAACCCTACACCTTATTCTAACTGGTACCCTATATTTAACCCCTACACTAACACTAAACCATGCCCTCACACGTACTTTGACACTAAAATGTCTCCATACATTCACATGTACCATAAGCCTTAACCATTCACTAATCCTATCCGTAACCGTACAGCCAGCCCTAACCATTACCCTAACCCATACCCTAATCCTAACCATACATTAACACTAACACGTTTCCTAACACATAACCTGACCCAAACGCTTTTCCGTACCCTCAACTGTACCCTAAAACTTACCCGTTCACTAACCCTAAGCCTAGCCCTAAACCTAACCCTAACCCCAACCCCACACCTTACCCTAAACTGTACGCTAATCCTGACACGTACACTAACACTAACAGGTGTCCTAACACATACCCTGATTCTAAAAGTTTTCTGTACCCTCACCTGTACCCTAAACCTTACTGGTTCACTAACCGTAAACCTAGCCCTAAACATAACGCTAACACCAACCCTACACCATACCCTAACCCGTACACTAATCTTGACCCGTACACCAAAATTATGCAATGCCATCACATGTACTTTGACACTAACACGTTTCCGTACACTCATGTACCATACAAGTTACCTCTTCGCTAACTCTAACCCTAGCCCTAAACTTAACGCTAACGCCAACCCTACACATTACCCTAACCCGTACCCTAATCCTAAACCATACACTAACACTACACGTGCCCTAACAGGTACCCTGAGCGTAACAGTTGTCCGTACACTCACCTGTACCCTAAACCCTACCGTTTGCTACCCTTAACACTAGACACAGACGTAAACCTAACCCCATCCCTAAACCTTACCCTAACTCATACCCAAATTTAACCAGTACACTAACACTAATCCGTGCCTTAACACTTACCCTGACCCTAACACTTTTCCATACCCACACCTGAACCTAAAACCTTACCATTCACTAACCCTAACCCTAGGTCTAAACCTAGCCCTAAACTCAACCCCAAGACTACACCTAACCCTGAAATGTACCCTAATCCTAATCCTTAAACTAACACTAACCTGTGACCTAACACGAACCCTGACCCTAACTCGTTTCCATACGCTCCCCTGTAGTCTAATGTTACCTATTCGCTAAACCTAACACTAGCCCTAAACCTAAACCTAACCCCAACCGTACACCTTACCCTAACCCATACCATAATCATAACCAATACACTAAAACTAACTCGTGCCCTACCCCTTACCCTAACCCTAACACTAACCCTAACACTAACCCTAAACTTTACCATTTGTTAACCATAACCCTAGCCCCAAACCTAAACCTAACTACAACCCTACTCCTTACCCTAACACGTACACTAATCTTAACCCGTACACTAACACTAACTCAATACCGCACACGTACTTTGACAATAAGACATTTCCGTATGCTCAGCTGTAACCTAAACCTTACCCGTTCACTAAACTTAACCCTACCCCTAACACTAAACATAACGCCAACCCTACCAATTACCCTAACCCGTACCCTAATCCTAACCTGGAAACCCACACTAACTCCTGCCCTAACACGTACCCTGAGCCTAACACTTTTCCGTAACCTCACCTGTACCCTACACCTTACCGTTCGCTAACCCTAACCCTAGCCCTAAACCTAGACCAAACCCCAACCGTACACCTTACCCTAACCTGTATGCTAATCCTAAGCCATACACTAACACTGACACGTGTCCTAACACCTACACTAACCCTAACACTTTTCTGTATCATTACCTGTACCCTAAACCTGACATTTCACTAACCCTTGCCCTAGCCATAAAGCTAACCCTAAACCCAACCCTAACCCTTACCCTATCCTTAACCCTAATCCCAACCCATACACTAACACTAACCCATTCCCTAAAACGTACCCTGACACTAACACTTTTCTGTATCCTCTCCTGTACCCTAAACCTTACTGTTCGCTAAACCTAACCCTAACCCTAAATATAACTCGCACACCAACCTCAGAGCATACCCTAACCCATACACTAAACTTAACCAGTACAAAAAAACTAACCCATGCCCTCATATGTACTTTGACAGTAACACGTTTCCGTATGCTCCCGTGTACCGTAAACCTTACACGTTCGCTAAATCCAACCCTAGCCCTAACCCTAATTATAACACCAACCCTACCCATTTCCCTAACTTGTACCCTAATCCTTACCGGTACACTAACACTAATCCATACCCTAACACGTAACCTGACCCTAACACTTTTCCATACCCACTCCTGTACCCTAAATCTTACCATTCGCTAACCCTAACCCTATGTCTAAACCTAACACTAACCCCAACCCTACACGTAACCCTAACACGTACCCTAATCCGAATCCGTACACTAACACTAACCTGTGCCCTACCATGAACCCTGACCCTAACTCGTTTCCATAAGCTCACCTGTACCCTAAATTTTACCTATTCGCTAACCCTAACCCCAACCCTACACCTAAACATAACCCCAACCCTACACCTTTCCCTAACCCATACCCTAATCCTAACCCATACACTAACACTAACCCATGCCCTAACACGTACCCTGACCCTAACACTTTTCCGTATCCTCTCCAGTACCCTAAATCTTACCGTTCGCTAAACCTAGCCCTTTCCCTAAACATAACGCTAACACCAACCTTACACCATACCCTAATCCATACACTAATCTTACCCCGTACACCAAAATTAAGCAATGCCCTCACCTGTACTTTGACACTAACACGTTTCCGTACCCTCCTGTGTACCGTAAACCTTACCTGTTCGCTAACACTAACCCTAGGTCTAAGCCTAACACTATCCACAACCCTACAAAAAATCCTAACCCGTACCCTAATCCTAATCCGTACAATAACACTAACCTGTGCCCTAACACCAAGCCTGACCCTAACTCGTTTCCATATGCTTACCTGTACCCTGAATATTACCTATTCGCTAACCCTAACCCTGACCCTAAACCTAACCCTAACCCCAATCCTACACCTTACCCTAATCCGTACTGTAATCCTAACCCGTACCCTAATACTAATCCGTGCCCTGACACATACATGGACCATAACACTTTTCTGTAACCTCACCTGTACCCTAAACCTTACATTTCGCCAACCCTAACCCTAGCCCTAAAGCTAAATCTAACTCCAACCCTACACCTTACCCTAACACGTACACTAATCTTAACCCGTACAATAACACTGACCCATTGCCTCAAATGTATTTTTTTTTTTGCCTTTTTTTTTATTTTACAAATTTAATCAGTTATACATATACATATGTTCCCATATCCCCTCCCTTTTGCGTCTCCCTCCTACCCTCCCTTTCCCAACCCTCCAGGTGGTCACAAAGAACCGAGCTGATCTCCCTGTGCTATGCGGCTGCTTCCCACTAGCTATCTACCTTACGTTTGGTAGTGTATATATGTCCATGCCGCTCTTTCACTTTGTCACAGCTTACCCTTCCCCCTCCCCATATCCTCAAGTCCATGCTCTAGTAGGTCTGTGTCTTTATTCCTGTCTTACCCCTATGTTCTTGATGACATTTTTTTCTTAAATTCCATATATACGTGTCAGCATACAGTATTTGTCTTTCTCTTTCTGACTTACTTCACTCTGTATGACAGACTCTAGGTCCATCCACCTCATTACAAATAGCTCAATTTCATTTCTTTTTATGGCTGAGTAATATTCCATTGTATATATGTGCCACATCTTCTTTATCCTCAAATGTATTTTGACCCTAAAACATTTCCGTACCCTCCCCTGTAACCTAAACCTTACCCGGTCGCTAACCCTAACCCTAGCTCTAAATCAAACCCTAACGCCAACCCTACATCTTACCCTAACCCATACCCTAATCCTAAACCGTACACTAACACTAACCAGTGCCCGAAACGAACCCTGACCCTAACACTTTTCCATACCCTCACCTGCACGCTAAACCTAATCGTTAGGTTTCCCTAACTGTAGACTTAAACCTAACCCTAACACCAACCCTACACCTTATTCTAACTGGTACCCTATATTTAACCCCTACACTAACACTAAACCATGCCCTCACACGTACTTTGACACTAAAATGTCTCCATACATTCACATGTACCATAAGCCTTAACCATTCACTAATCCTATCCGTAACCGTACAGCCAGCCCTAACCATTACCCTAACCCATACCCTAATCCTAACCATACATTAACACTAACACGTTTCCTAACACATAACCTGACCCAAACGCTTTTCCGTACCCTCAACTGTACCCTAAAACTTACCCGTTCACTAACCCTAAGCCTAGCCCTAAACCTAACCCTAACCCCAACCCCACACCTTACCCTAAACTGTACGCTAATCCTGACACGTACACTAACACTAACAGGTGTCCTAACACATACCCTGATTCTAAAAGTTTTCTGTACCCTCACCTGTACCCTAAACCTTACTGGTTCACTAACCGTAAACCTAGCCCTAAACATAACGCTAACACCAACCCTACACCATACCCTAACCCGTACACTAATCTTGACCCGTACACCAAAATTATGCAATGCCATCACATGTACTTTGACACTAACACGTTTCCATACACTCATGTACCATACAAGTTACCTCTTCGCTAACTCTAACCCTAGCCCTAAACTTAACCCTAATGCCAACGCTACACATTACCCTAACCCGTACCCTAATCCTAACCCATACACTAACACTACACGTGCCCTAACAGGTACCCTGAGCGTAACAGTTTTCCGTACACTCACCTGTACCCTAAACCCTACCGTTTGCTACCCTTAACACTAGACACAGACGTAAACCTAACCCCATCCCTAAACCTTACCCTAACTCATACCCAAATTTAACCAGTACACTAACACTAATACGTGCCTTAACACTTACCCTGACCCTAACACTTTTCCATACCCACACCTGAACCCTAAACCTTACCATTCACTAACCCTAACCCTAGGTCTAAACCTAGCCCTAAACTCAACCCCAAGACTACACCTAACCCTAAAATGTACCCTAATCCTAATCCTTAAACTAACACTAACCTGTGACCTAACACGAACCCTGACCCTAACTCGTTTCCATACGCTCCCCTGTACTCTAATGTTACCTATTCGCTAAACCTAACACTAGCCCTAAACCTAAACCTAACCCCAACGGTACACCTTACCCTAACCCATACCCTAATCATAACCAATACACTAAAACTAACTCGTGCCCTACCCCTTACCCTAACCCTAACACTAACCCTAACACTAACCCTAAACTTTACCATTTGTTAACCATAACCCTAGCCCCAAACCTAAACCTAACTACAACCCTACTCCTTACCCTAACACGTACACTAATCTTAACCCGTACACTAACACTAACTCAATACCGCACACGTACATTGACAATAAGACATTTCCGTATGCTCAGCTGTAACCTAAACCTTACCCGTTCACTAAACTTAACCCTACCCCTAACACTAAACATAACGCCAACCCTACCAATTACCCTAACCCGTACCCTAATCCTAACCTGGAAACCCACACTAACTCATGCCCTAACACGTACCCTGAGCCTAACACTTTTCCGTAACCTCACCTGTACCCTACACCTTACCGTTCGCTAACCCTAACCCTAGCCCTAAACCTAGACCAAACCCCAACCGTACACCTTACCCTAACCTGTATGCTAATCCTAAGCCATATACTAACACTGACACGTGTCCTAACACCTACACTAACCCTAACACTTTTCTGTATCATTACCTGTACCCTAAACCTGACATTTCACTAACCCTTGCCCTAGCCATAAAGCTAACCCTAAACCCAACCCTAACCCTTACCCTATCCTTAACCCTAATCCCAACCCATACACTAACACTAACCCATTCCCTAAAACGTACCCTGACCCTAACACTTTTCCGTATCCTCTCCTGTACCCTAAACCTTACTGTTCGCTAAACCTAACCCTAACCCTAAATATAACTCGCACACGAACCTCAGAGCATACCCTAACCCGTACACTAAACTTAACCAGTACAAAAAAACTAACCCATGCCCTCATATGTACTTTGACAGTAACACGTTTCCGTATGCTCCCGTGTACCGTAAACCTTACACGTTCGCTAAATCCAACCCTAGCCCTAACCCTAATTATAACACCAACCCTACCCATTTCCCTAACTTGTACCCTAATCCTTACCGGTACACTAACACTAATCCATACCCTAACACGTAACCTGACCCTAACACTTTTCCATACCCACTCCTGTACCCTAAATCTTACCATTCGCTAACCCTAACCCTATGTCTAAACCTAACACTAACCACAACCCTACACGTAACCCTAACACGTACCCTAATCCGAATCCGTACACTAACACTAACCTGTGCCCTACCATGAACCCTGACCCTAACTCGTTTCCATAAGCTCACCTGTACCCTAAATTTTACCTATTCGCTAACCCTAACCCCAACCCTACACCTAAACATAACCCCAACCCTACACCTTTCCCTAACCCATACCCTAATCCTAACCCGTACACTAACACTAACCCATGCCCTAACACGTACCCTGACCCTAACACTTTTCCGTATCCTCTCCAGTACCCTAAATCTTACCGTTCGCTAAACCTAGCCCTTTCCCTAAACATAACGCTAACACCAACCTTACACCATACCCTAACCCATACACTAATCTTACCCCGTACACCAAAATTAAGCAATGCCCTCACCTGTACTTTGACACTAACACGTTTCCGTACCCTCCTGTGTACCGTAAACCTTACCTGTTCGCTAACACTAACCCTAGGTCTAAGCCTAACACTATCCACAACCCTACAAAAAATCCTAACCCGTACCCTAATCCTAATCCGTACAATAACACTAACCTGTGCCCTAACACCAAGCCTGACCCTAACTCGTTTCCATATGCTTACCTGTACCCTGAATATTACCTATTCGCTAACCCTAACCCTGACCCTAAACCTAACCCTAACCCCAATCCTACACCTTACCCTAATCCGTACTGTAATCCTAACCCGTACCCTAATACTAATCCGTGCCCTGACACATACATGGACCATAACACTTTTCTGTAACCTCACCTGTACCCTAAACCTTACATTTCGCCAACCCTAACCCTAGCCCTAAAGCTAAATCTAACTCCAACCCTACACCTTACCCTAACACGTACACTAATCTTAACCCGTACAATAACACTGACCCATTGCCTCAAATGTATTTTTTTTTTGCCTTTTTTTTTATTTTACAAATTTAATCAGTTATACATATACATATGTTCCCATATCCCCTCCCTTTTGCGTCTCCCTCCTACCCTCCCTTTCCCAACCCTCCAGGTGGTCACAAAGAACCGAGCTGATCTCCCTGTGCTATGCGGCTGCTTCCCACTAGCTATCTACCTTACGTTTGGTAGTGTATATATGTCCATGCCGCTCTTTCACTTTGTCACAGCTTACCCTTCCCCCTCCCCATATCCTCAAGTCCATGCTCTAGTAGGTCTGTGTCTTTATTCCTGTCTTACCCCTATGTTCTTGATGACATTTTTTTCTTAAATTCCATATATATGTGTCAGCATACAGTATTTGTCTTTCTCTTTCTGACTTACTTCACTCTGTATGACAGACTCTAGGTCCATCCACCTCATTACAAATAGATCAATTTCATTTCTTTTTATGGCTGAGTAATATTCCATTGTATATATGTGCCACATCTTCTTTATCCTCAAATGTATTTTGACCCTAAAACATTTCCGTACCCTCCCCTGTAACCTAAACCTTACCCGGTCGCTAACCCTAACCCTAGCTCTAAATCAAACCCTAACGCCAACCCTACATCTTACCCTAACCCATACCCTAATCCTAAACCGTACACTAACACTAACCAGTGCCCGAAACGAACCCTGACCCTAACACTTTTCCATACCCTCACCTGCACGCTAAACCTAATCGTTAGGTTTCCCTAACTGTAGACTTAAACCTAACCCTAACACCAACCCTACACCTTATTCTAACTGGTACCCTATATTTAATCCCTACACTAACACTAAACCATGCCCTCACACGTACTTTGACACTAAAATGTCTCCATACATTCACATGTACCATAAGCCTTAACCATTCACTAAACCTATCCCTAACCCTAAAGCCAGCCCTAACCATTACCCTAACCCATACCCTAATCCTAACCATACATTAACACTAACACGTTTCCTAACACATAACCTGACCCAAACGCTTTTCCGTACCCTCAACTGTACCCTAAAACTTACCCGTTCACTAACCCTAAGCCTAGCCCTAAACCTAACCCTAACCCCAACCCCACACCTTACCCTAAACTGTACGCTAATCCTGACACGTACACTAACACTAACAGGTGTCCTAACACATACCCTGATTCTAAAAGTTTTCTGTACCCTCACCTGTACCCTAAACCTTACTGGTTCACTAACCGTAAACCTAGCCCTAAACATAACGCTAACACCAACCCTACACCATACCCTAACCCGTACACTAATCTTGACCCGTACACCAAAATTATGCAATGCCATCACATGTACTTTGACACTAACACGTTTCCATACACTCATGTACCATACAAGTTACCTCTTCGCTAACTCTAACCCTAGCCCTAAACTTAACCCTAACGCCAACGCTACACATTACCCTAACCCGTACCCTAATCCTAACCCATACACTAACACTACACGTGCCCTAACAGGTACCCTGAGCGTAACAGTTTTCCGTACACTCACCTGTACCCTAAACCCTACCGTTTGCTACCCTTAACACTAGACACAAATGTAAACCTAACCCCATCCCTAAACCTTACCCTAACTCATACCCAAATTTAACCAGTACACTAACACTAATCCGTGCCTTAACACTTACCCTGACCCTAACACTTTTCCATACCCACACCTGAACCCTAAACCTTACCATTCACTAACCCTAACCCTAGGTCTAAACCTAGCCCTAAACTCAACCCCAAGCCTACACCTAACCCTAACATGTACCCTAATCCTAATCCTTAAACTAACACTAACCTGTGACCTAACACGCACCCTGACCCTAACTCGTTTCCATACGCTCCCCTGTACTCTAATGTTACCTATTCGCTAAACCTAACACTAGCCCTAAACCTAAACCTAACCCCAATCGTACACCTTACCCTAACCCATACCCTAATCATAACCAATACACTAAAACTAACTCGTGCCCTACTCCTTACCCTAACCCTAACACTAACCCTAACACTAACCCTAAACTTTACCATTTGTTAACCATAACCCTAGCCCCAAACCTAAACCTAACTACAACCCTACTCCTTACCCTAACACGTACACTAATCTTAACCCGTACACTAACACTAACTCAATACCGCACACGTACTTTGACAATAAGACATTTCCGTATGCTCAGCTGTAACCTAAACCTTACCCGTTCACTAAACTTAACCCTACCCCTAACACTAAACATAACGCCAACCCTACCAATTACCCTAACCCGTACCCTAATCCTAACCTGGAAACCCACACTAACTCCTGCCCTAACACGTACCCTGAGCCTAACACTTTTCCGTAACCTCACCTGTACCCTACACCTTACCGTTCGCTAACCCTAACCCTAGCCCTAAACCTAGACCAAACCCCAACCGTACACCTTACCCTAACCTGTATGCTAATCCTAAGCCATACACTAACACTGACACGTGTCCTAACACCTACACTAACCCTAACACTTTTCTGTATCATTACCTGTACCCTAAACCTGACATTTCACTAACCCTTGCCCTAGCCATAAAGCTAACCCTAAACCCAACCCTAACCCTTACCCTATCCTTAACCCTAATCCCAACCCATACACTAACACTAACCCATTCCCTAAAACGTACCCTGACCCTAACACTTTTCCGTATCATCTCCTGTACCCTAAACCTTACTGTTCGCTAAACCTAACCCTAACCCTAAATATAACTCGCACACCAACCTCAGAGCATACCCTAACCCGTACACTAAACTTAACCAGTACAAAAAAACTAACCCATGCCCTCATATGTACTTTGACAGTAACACGTTTCCGTATGCTCCCGTGTACCGTAAACCTTACACGTTCACTAAATCCAACCCTAGCCCTAACCCTAATTATAACACCAACCCTACCCATTTCCCTAACCTGTACCCTAATCCTTACCGGTACACTAACACTAATCCATACCCTAACACGTACCCTGACCCTAACACTTTTCCATACCCACTCCTGTACCCTAAATCTTACCATTCGCTAACCCTAACCCTATGTCTAAACCTAACCCTAACCCCAACCCTACACGTAACCCTAACACGTACCCTAATCCGAATCCGTAGACTAACACTAACCTGTGCCCTACCATGAACCCTGACCCTAACTCGTTTCCATAAGCTCACCTGTACCCTAAATTTTACCTATTCGCTAACCCTAACCCCAACCCTACACCTAAACATAACCCCAACCCTACACCTTTCCCTAACCCATACCCTAATCCTAACCCGTACACTAACACTAACCCATGCCCTAACACGTACCCTGACCCTAACACTTTTCCGTATCCTCTCCAGTACCCTAAATCTTACCGTTCGCTAAACCTAGCCCTTTCCCTAAACATAACGCTAACACCAACCTTACACCATACCCTAACCCATACACTAATCTTACCCCGTACACCAAAATTAAGCAATGCCCTCACCTGTACTTTGACACTAACACGTTTCCGTACCCTCCTGTGTACCGTAAACCTTACCTGTTCGCTAACACTAACCCTAGGTCTAAGCCTAACACTATCCACAACCCTACACAAAATCCTAACCCTTACCCTAATCCTAATCCGTACAATAACACTAACGTGTGCCCTAACACCAAGCCTGACCCTAACTCGTTTCCATATGCTTACCTGTACCCTGAATATTACCTATTCGCTAACCCTAACCCTGACCCTAAACCTAACCCTAACCCCAATCCTACACCTTACCCTAATCCGTACTGTAATCCTAACCCGTACCCTAATACTAATCCGTGCCCTGACACATACATGGACCATAACACTTTTCTGTAACCTCACCTGTACCCTAAACCTTACATTTCGCCAACCCTAACCCTAGCCCTAAAGCTAAATCTAACTCCAACCCTACACCTTACCCTAACACGTACACTAATCTTAACCCGTACAATAACACTGACCCATTGCCTCAAATGTATTTTTTTTTGCCTTTTTTTTTATTTTACAAATTTAATCAGTTATACATATACATATGTTCCCATATCCCCTCCCTTTTGCGTCTCCCTCCCACCCTCCCTTTCCCAACCCTCCAGGTGGTCACAAAGAACCGAGCTGATCTCCCTGTGCTATGCGGCTGCTTCCCACTAGCTATCTACCTTACGTTTGGTAGTGTATATATGTCCATGCCGCTCTTTCAGTTTGTCACAGCTTACGCTTCCCCCTCCCCATATCCTCAAGTCCATGCTCTAGTAGGTCTGTGTCTTTATTCCTGTCTTACCCCTATGTTCTTGATGACATTTTTTTCTTAAATTCCATATATATGTGTCAGCATACAGTATTTGTCTTTCTCTTTCTGACTTACTTCACTCTGTATGACAGACTCTAGGTCCATCCACCTCATTACAAATAGCTCAATTTCATTTCTTTTTATGGCTGAGTAATATTCCATTGTATATATGTGCCACATCTTCTTTATCCTCAAATGTATGTTGACCCTAATACATTTCCGTACCCTCCCCTGTAACCTAAACCTTACCCGGTCGCTAACCCTAACCCTAGCTCTAAATCTAACCGTAACGCCAACCCTACATCTTACCCTAACCCATACCCTAATCCTAAACCGTACACTAACACTAACCAGTGCCCGAAACGAACCCTGACCCTAACACTTTTCCATACCCTCACCTGCACGCTAAACCTAATCGTTAGGTTTCCCTAACTGTAGACTTAAACCTAACCCTAACACCATCCCTACACCTTATTCTAACTGGTACCCTATATTTAACCCCTACACTAACACTAAACCATGCCCTCACACGTACTTTGACACTAAAATGTCTCCATACATTCACATGTACCATAAGCCTTAACCATTCACTAAACCTATCCCTAACCCTAAAGCCAACCCTAACCATTACCCTAACCCATACCCTAATCCTAACCATACATTAACACTAACACGTTTCCTAACACATAACCTGACCCAAATGCTTTTCCGTACCCTCAACTGTACCCTAAAACTTACCCGTTCACTAACCCTAAGCCTAGCCCTAAACCTAACCCTAACCCCAACCCCACACCTTACCCTAAACTGTACGCTAATCCTGACACGTACACTAACACTAACAGGTGTCCTAACACATACCCTGATTCTAAAAGTTTTCTGTACCCTCACCTGTACCCTAAACCTTACTGGTTCACTAACCATAAACCTAGCCCTAAACATAACGCTAACACCAATCCTACACCATACCCTAACCCGTACACTAATCTTGACCCGTACACCAAAATTATGCAATGCCATCACATGTACTTTGACACTAACACGTTTCCATACACTCATGTACCATACAAGTTACCTCTTCGCTAACTCTAACCCTAGCCCTAAACTTAACCCTAACGCCAACCCTACACATTACCCTAACCCGTACCCTAATCCTAACCCATACACTAACACTACACGTGCCCTAACAGGTACCCTGAGCGTAACAGTTTTCCGTACACTCACCTGTACCCTAAACCCTACCGTTTGCTACCCTTAACACTAGACACAAATGTAAACCTAACCCCATCCCTAAACCTTACCCTAACTCATACCCAAATTTAACCAGTACACTAACACTAATCCATGCCTTAACACTTACCCTGACCCTAACACTTTTCCATACCCACACCTGAACCCTAAACCTTACCATTCACTAACCCTAACCCTAGGTCTAAACCTAGCCCTAAACTCAACCCCAAGCCTACACCTAACCCTAACATGTACCCTAATCCTAATCCTTAAACTAACACTAACCTGTGACCTAACACGAACCCTGACCCTAACTCGTTTCCATACGCTCCCCTGTACTCTAATGTTACCTATTCGCTAAACCTAACACTAGCCCTAAACCTAAACCTAACCCCAACCGTACACCTTACCCTAACCCATACCCTAATCATAAACAATACACTAAAACTAACTCGTGCCCTACCCCTTACCCTAACCCTAACACTAACCCTAACACTAACCCTAAACTTTACCATTTGTTAACCATAACCCTAGCCCCAAACCTAAACCTAACTACAACCCTACTCCTTACCCTAACATGTACACTAATCTTAACCCGTACACTAACACTAACTCAATACCGCACACGTACTTTGACAATAAGACATTTCCGTATGCTCAGCTGTAACCTAAACCTTACCCGTTCACTAAACTTAACCCTACCCCTAACACTAACCATAACGCCAACCCTACCAATTACCCTAACCCGTACCCTAATCCTAACTTGGAAACCGACACTAACTCCTGCCCTAACACGTACCCTGAGCCTAACACTTTTCCGTAACCTCACCTGTACCCTACACCTTACCGTTCGCTAACCCTAACCCTAGCCCTAAACCTAGACCAAACCCCAACCGTACACCTTACCCTAACCTGTATGCTAATCCTAAGCCATACACTAACACTGACACGTGTCCTAACACCTACACTAACCCTAACACTTTTCTGTATCATTACCTGTACCCTAAACCTGACATTTCACTAACCCTTGCCCTAGCCATAAAGCTAACCCTAAACCCAACCCTAACCCTTACCCTATCCTTAACCCTAATCCCAACCCATACACTAACACTAACCCATTCCCTAAAACGTACCCTGACCCTAACACTTTTCCGTATCCTCTCCTGTACCCTAAACCTTACTGTTCGCTAAACCTAACCCTAACACTAAATATAACTCGCACACCAACCTCAGAGCATACCCTAACCCGTACACTAAACTTAACCAGTACAAAAAAACTAACCCATGCCCTCATATGTACTTTGACAGTAACACGTTTCCGTATGCTCCCGTGTACCGTAAACCTTACACGTTCGCTAAATCCAACCCTAGCCCTAACCCTAATTATAACACCAACCCTACCCATTTCCCTAACCTGTACCCTAATCCTTGCCGGTACACTAACACTAATCCATACCCTAACACGTACCCTGACCCTAACACTTTTCCATACCCACTCCTGTACCCTAAATCTTACCATTCGCTAACCCTAACCCTATGTCTAAACCTAACCCTAACCCCAACCCTACACGTAACCCTAACACGTACCCTAATCCGAATCCGTACACTAACACTAACCTGTGCCCTACCATGAACCCTGACCCTAACTCGTTTCCATAAGCTCACCTGTACCCTAAATTTTACCTATTCACTAACCCTAACCCCAACCCTACACCTAAACATAACCCCAACCCTACACCTTTCCCTAACCCATACCCTAATCCTAACCCGTACACTAACACTAACCCATGCCCTAACACGTACCCTGACCCTAACACTTTTCCGTATCCTCTCCAGTACCCTAAATCTTACCGTTGGCTAAACCTAGCCCTTTCCCTAAACATAACGCTAACACAAACCTTACACCATACCCTAACCCATACACTAATCTTACCCCGTACACCAAAATTAAGCAATGCCCTCACCTGTACTTTGACACTAACACGTTTCCGTACCCTCCTGTGTACCGTAAACCTTACCTGTTCGCTAACACTAACCCTAGGTCTAAGCCTAACACTATACACAACCCTACACAAAATCCTAACCCGTACCCTAATCCTAATCCGTACAATAACACTAACCTGTGCCCTAACACCAAGCCTGACCCTAACTCGTTTCCATATGCTTACCTGTACCCTGAATATGACCTATTCGCTAACCCTAACCCTGACCCTAAACCTAAACCTAACCCCAATCCTGCACCTTACCCTAATCCATACTGTAATCCTAACCCGTACCCTAATACTAATCCGTGCCCTGACACATACATGGATCATAACACTTTTCTGTAACCTCACCTGTACCCTAAACCTTACATTTCACCAACCCTAACCCTAGCCCTAAAGCTAAATCTAACTCCAACCCTACACCTTACCCTAACACGTACACTAATCTTAACCCGTACAATAACACTGACCCATTGCCTCAAATGTATTTTTTTTGCCTTTTTTTTATTTTACAATTTAATCAGTTATACATATACATATGTTCCCATATCCCCTCCCTTTTGCGTCTCCCTCCCACCCTCCCTTTCCCAACCCTCCAGGCGGTCACAAAGGACCGAGCTGATCTCCCTGTGCTATGCGGCTGCTTCCCACTAGCTATCTACCTTACGTTTGGTAGTGTATATATGTCCATGCCGCTCTTTCACTTTGTCACAGCTTACCCTTCCCCCTCCCCATATCCTCAAGTCCATGCTCTAGTAGGTCTGTGTCTTTATTCCTGTCTTACCACTATGTTCTTGATGACATTTTTTTCTTAAATTCCATATATATGTGTCAGCATACAGTATTTGTCTTTCTCTTTCTGACTTACTTCACTCTGTATGACAGACTCTAGGTCCATCCACCTCATTACAAATAGCTCAATTTCATTTCTTTTTATGGCTGAGTAATATTCCATTGTATATATGTGCCACATCTTCTTTATCCTCAAATGTATTTTGACCCTAAAACATTTCCGTACCCTCCCCTGTAACCTAAACCTTACCCGGTCGCTAACCCTAACCCTAGCTCTAAATCTAACCGTAACGCCAACCCTACATCTTACCCTAACCCATACCCTAATCCTAAACCGTACACTAACACTAACCAGTGCCCGAAACGAACCCTGACCCTAACACTTTTCCATACCCTCACCTGCACGCTAAACCTAATCGTTAGGTTTCCCTAACTGTAGACTTAAACCTAACCCTAACACCAACCCTACACCTTATTCTAACTGGTACCCTATATTTAACCCCTACACTAACACTAAACCATGCCCTCACACGTACTTTGACACTAAAATGTCTCCATACATTCACATGTACCATAAGCCTTAACCATTCACTAAACCTATCCCTAACCCTAAAGCCAACCCTAACCATTACCCTAACCCATACCCTAATCCTAACCATACATTAACACTAACACGTTTCCTAACACATAACCTGACCCAAACGCTTTTCCGTACCCTCAACTGTACCCTAAAACTTACCCGTTCACTAACCCTAAGCCTAGCCCTAAACCTAACCCTAACCCCAACCCCACACCTTACCCTAAACTGTACGCTAATCCTGACACGTACACTAACACTAACAGGTGTCCTAACACATACCCTGATTCTAAAAGTTTTCTGTACCCTCACCTGTACCCTAAACCTTACTGGTTCACTAACCGTAAACCTAGCCCTAAACATAACGCTAACACCAACCCTACACCATACCCTAACCCGTACACTAATCTTGACCCGTACACCAAAATTATGCAATGCCATCACATGTACTTTGACACTAACACGTTTCCGTACACTCATGTACCATACAAGTTACCTCTTCGCTAACTCTAACCCTAGCCCTAAACTTAACCCTAACGCCAACCCTACACATTACCCTAACCCGTACCCTAATCCTAACCCATACACTAACACTACACGTGCCCTAACAGGTACCCTGAGCGTAACAGTTTTCCGTACACTCACCTGTACCCTAAACAATACCGTTTGCTACCCTTAACACTAGACACAAACGTAAACCTAACCCCATACCTAAACCTTACCCTAACTCATACCCAAATTTAACCAGTACACTAACACTAATCCATGCCTTAACACTTACCCTGACCCTAACACTTTTCCATACCCACACCTGAACCCTAAACCTTACCATTCACTAACCCTAACCCTAGGTCTAAACCTAGCCCTAAACTCAACCCCAAACCTACACCTAACCCTAACATGTACCCTAATCCTAATCCTTAAACTAACACTAACCTGTGACCTAACACGAACCCTGACCCTAACTCGTTTCCATACGCTCCCCTGTACTCTAATGTTACCTATTCGCTAAACCTAACACTAGCCCTAAACCTAAACCTAACCCCAACCGTACACCTTACCCTAACCCATACCCTAATCATAACCAATACACTAAAACTAACTCGTGCCCTACCCCTTACCCTAACCCTAACACTAACCCTAACACTAACCCTAAACTTTACCATTTGTTAACCATAACCCTAGCCCCAAACCTAAACCTAACTACAACCCTACTCCTTACCCTAACACGTACACTAATCTTAACCCGTACACTAACACTAACTCAATACCACACACGTACTTTGACAACAAGACATTTCCGTATGCTCAGCTGTAACCTAAACCTTACCCGTTCACTAAACTTAACCCTACCCCTAACACTAACCATAACGCCAACCCTACCAATTACCCTAACCCGTACCCTAATCCTAACCTGGAAACCCACACTAACTCCTGCCCTAACACGTACCCTGAGCCTAACACTTTTGTGTAACCTCACCTGTACCCTACACCTTACCGTTCGCTAACCCTAACCCTAGCCCTAAACCTAGACCAAACCCCAACCGTACACCTTACCATAACCTGTATGCTAATCCTAAGCCATACACTAACACTGACACGTGTCCTAACACCTACACTAACCCTAACACTTTTCTGTATCATTACCTGTACCCTAAACCTGACATTTCACTAACCCTTGCCCTAGCCATAAAGCTAACCCTAAACCCAACCCTAACCCTTACCCTATCCTTAACCCTAATCCCAACCCATACACTAACATTAACCCATTCCCTAAAACGTACCCTGACCCTAAAACTTTTCCGTATCCTCTCCTGTACCCTAAACCTTACTGTTCGCTAAACCTAACCCTAACACTAAATATAACTCGCACACCAACCTCAGAGCATACCCTAACCCGTACACTAAACTTAACCAGTACAAAAAAACTAACCCATGCCCTCATATGTACTTTGACAGTAACACGTTTCCGTATGCTCCCGTGTACCGTAAACCTTACACGTTCGCTAAATCCAACCCTAGCCCTAACCCTAATTATAACACCAACCCTACCCATTTCCCTAACCTGTACCCTAATCCTTGCCGGTACACTAACACTAATCCATACCCTAACACGTACCCTGACCCTAACACTTTTCCATACCCACTCCTGTACCCTAAATCTTACCATTCGCTAACCCTAACCCTATGTCTAAACCTAACCCTAACCCCAACCCTACACGTAACCCTAACACGTACCCTAATCCGAATCCGTACACTAACACTAACCTGTGCCCTACCATGAACCCTGACCCTAACTCGTTTCCATAAGCTCACCTGTACCCTAAATTTTACCTATTCGCTAACCCTAACCCCAACCCTACACCTAAACATAACCCCAACCCTACACCTTTCCCTAACCCATACCCTAATCCTAACCCGTACACTAACACTAACCCATGCCCTAACACGTACCCTGACCCTAACACTTTTCCGTATCCTCTCCAGTACCCTAAATCTTTCCGTTCGCTAAACCTAGCCCTTTCCCTAAACATAACGCTAACACCAACCTTACACCATACCATAACCCATACACTAATCTTACCCCGTACACCAAAATTAAGCAATGCCCTCACCTGTACTTTGACACTAACACGTTTCCGTACCCTCCTGTGTACCGTAAACCTTACCTGTTCGCTAACACTAACCCTAGGTCTAAGCCTAACACTATCCACAACCCTACACAAAATCCTAACCCGTACCCTAATCCTAATCCGTACAATAACACTAACCTGTGCCCTAACACCAAGCCTGACCCTAACTCGTTTCCATATGCTTACCTGTACCCTGAATATGACCTATTCGCTAACCCTAACCCTGACCCTAAACCTAAACCTAACCCCAATCCTGCACCTTACCCTAATCCATACTGTAATCCTAACCCGTACCCTAATACTAATCCGTGCCCTGACACATACATGGACCATAACACTTTTCTGTAACCTCACCTGTACCCTAAACCTTACATTTCACCAACCCTAACCCTAGCCCTAAAGCTAAATCTAACTCCAACCCTACACCTTACCCTAACACGTACACTAATCTTAACCCGTACAATAACACTGACCCATTGCCTCAAATGTATTTTTTTTGCCTTTTTTTTTATTTTACAATTTAATCAGTTATACATATACATATGTTCCCATATCCCCTCCCTTTTGCGTCTCCCTCCCACCCTCCCTTTCCCAACCCTCCAGGCGGTCACAAAGAACCGAGCTGATCTCCCTGTGCTATGCGGCTGCTTCCCACTAGCTATCTACCTTACGTTTGGTAGTGTATATATGTCCATGCCGCTCTTTCACTTTGTCACAGCTTACCCTTCCCCCTCCCCATATCCTCAAGTCCATGCTCTAGTAGGTCTGTGTCTTTATTCCTGTCTTACCACTATGTTCTTGATGACATTTTTTTCTTAAATTCCATATATATGTGTCAGCATACAGTATTTGTCTTTCTCTTTCTGACTTACTTCACTCTGTATGACAGACTCTAGGTCCATCCACCTCATTACAAATAGCTCAATTTCATTTCTTTTTATGGCTGAGTAATATTCCATTGTATATATGTGCCACATCTTCTTTATCCTCAAATGTATTTTGACCCTAAAACATTTCCGTACCCTCCCCTGTAACCTAAACCTTACCCGGTCGCTAACCCTAACCCTAGCTCTAAATCTAACCGTAACGCCAACCCTACATCTTACCCTAACCCATACCCTAATCCTAAACCGTACACTAACACTAACCAGTGCCCGAAACGAACCCTGACCCTAACACTTTTCCATACCCTCACCTGCACGCTAAACCTAATCGTTAGGTTTCCCTAACTGTAGACTTAAACCTAACCCTAACACCATCCCTACACCTTATTCTAACTGGTACCCTATATTTAACCCCTACACTAACACTAAACCATGCCCTCACACGTACTTTGACACTAAAATGTCTCCATACATTCACATGTACCATAAGCCTTAACCATTCACTAAACCTATCCCTAACCCTAAAGCCAACCCTAACCATTACCCTAACCCATACCCTAATCCTAACCATACATTAACACTAACACGTTTCCTAACACATAACCTGACCCAAACGCTTTTCCATACCCTCAACTGTACCCTAAAACTTACCCGTTCACTAACCCTAAGCCTAGCCCTAAACCTAACCCTAACCCCAACCCCACACCTTACCCTAAACTGTACGCTAATCCTGACACGTACACTAACACTAACAGGTGTCCTAACACATACCCTGATTCTAAAAGTTTTCTGTACCCTCACCTGTACCCTAAACCTTACTGGTTCACTAACCGTAAACCTAGCCCTAAACATAACGCTAACACCAACCCTACACCATACCCTAACCCGTACACTAATCTTGACCCGTACACCAAAATTATGCAATGCCATCACATGTACTTTGACACTAACACGTTTCCGTACACTCATGTACCATACAAGTTACCTCTTCGCTACCTCTAACCCTAGCCCTAAACTTAACCCTAACGCCAACCCTACACATTACCCTAACCCGTACCCTAATCCTAACCCATACACTAACACTACACGTGCCCTAACAGGTACCCTGAGCGTAACAGTTTTCCGTACACTCACCTGTACCCTAAACCCTACCGTTTGCTACCCTTAACACTAGACACAAATGTAAACCTAACCCCATCCCTAAACCTTACCCTAACTCATACCCAAATTTAACCAGTACACTAACACTAATCCATGCCTTAACACTTACCCTGACCCTAACACTTTTCCATACCCACACCTGAACCCTAAACCTTACCATTCACTAACCCTAACCCTAGGTCTAAACCTAGCCCTAAACTCAACCCCAAGCCTACACCTAACCCTAACATGTACCCTAATCCTAATCCTTAAACTAACACTAACCTGTGACCTAACACGAACCCTGACCCTAACTCGTTTCCATACGCTCCCCTGTACTCTAATGTTACCTATTCGCTAAACCTAACACTAGCCCTAAACCTAAACCTAACCCCAACCGTACACCTTACCCTAACCCATACCCTAATCATAACCAATACACTAAAACTAACTCGTGCCCTACCCCTTACCCTAACCCTAACACTAACCCTAACACTAACCCTAAACTTTACCATTTGTTAACCATAACCCTAGCCCCAAACCTAAACCTAACTACAACCCTACTCCTTACCCTAACACGTACACTAATCTTAACCCGTACACTAACACTAACTCAATACCGCACACGTACTTTGACAATAAGACATTTCCGTATGCTCAGCTGTAACCTAAACCTTACCCGTTCACTAAACTTAACCCTACCCCTAACACTAACCATAACGCCAACCCTACCAATTACCCTAACCCGTACCCTAATCCTAACTTGGAAACCGACACTAACTCCTGCCCTAACACGTACCCTGAGCCTAACACTTTACCGTAACCTCACCTGTACCCTACACCTTACCGTTCGCTAACCCTAACCCTAGCCCTAAACCTAGACCAAACCCCAACTGTACACCTTACCCTAACCTGTATGCTAATCCTAAGCCATACACTAACACTGACACGTGTCCTAACACCTACACTAACCCTAACACTTTTCTGTATCATTACCTGTACCCTAAACCTGACATTTCACTAACCCTTGCCCTAGCCATAAAGCTAACCCTAAACCCAACCCTAACCCTTACCCTATCCTTAACCCTAATCCCAACCCATACACTAACACTAACCCATTGCCTAAAACGTACCCTGACCCTAACACTTTTCCGTATCCTCTCCTGTACCCTAAACCTTACTGTTCGCTAAACCTAACCCTAACACTAAATATAACTCGCACACCAACCTCAGAGCATACCCTAACCCGTACACTAAACTTAACCAGTACAAAAAAACTAACCCATGCCCTCATATGTACTTTGACAGTAACACGTTTCCGTATGCTCCCGTGTACCGTAAACCTTACACGTTCGCTAAATCCAACCCTAGCCCTAACCCTAATTATAACACCAACCCTACCCATTTCCCTAACCTGTACCCTAATCCTTGCCGGTACACTAACACTAATCCATACCCTAACACGAACCCTGACCCTAACACTTTTCCATACCCACTCCTGTACCCTAAATCTTACCATTCGCTAACCCTAACCCTATGTCTAAACCTAACCCTAACCCCAACCCTACACGTAACCCTAACACGTACCCTAATCCGAATCCGTAGACTAACACTAACCTGTGCCCTACCATGAACCCTGACCCTAACTCGTTTCCATAAGCTCACCTGTACCCTAAATTTTACCTATTCGCTAACCCTAACCCCAACCCTACACCTAAACATAACCCCAACCCTACACCTTTCCCTAACCCATACCCTAATCCTAACCCGTACACTAACACTAACCCATGCCCTAACACGTACCCTGACCCTAACACTTTTCCGTATCCTCTCCAGTACCCTAAATCTTACCGTTCGCTAAACCTAGCCCTTTCCCTAAACATAACGCTAACACCAACCTTACACCATACCCTAACCCATACACTAATCTTACCCCGTACACCAAAATTAAGCAATGCCCTCACCTGTACTTTGACACTAACACGTTTCCGTACCCTCCTGTGTACCGTAAACCTTACCTGTTCGCTAACACTAACCCTAGGTCTAAGCCTAACACTATCCACAACCCTACACAAAATCCTAACCCGTACCCTAATCCTAATCCGTACAATAACACTAACCTGTGCCCTAACACCAAGCCTGACCCTAACTCGTTTCCATATGCTTACCTGTACCCTGAATATGACCTATTCGCTAACCCTAACCCTGACCCTAAACCTAAACCTAACCCCAATCCTGCACCTTACCCTAATCCATACTGTAATCCTAACCCGTACCCTAATACTAATCCGTGCCCTGGCACATACATGGACCATAACACTTTTCTGTAACCTCACCTGTACCCTAAACCTTACATTTCACCAACCCTAACCCTAGCCCTAAAGCTAAATCTAACTCCAACCCTACACCTTACCCTAACACGTACACTAATCTTAACCCATACAATAACACTGACCCATTGCCTCAAATGTATTTTTTTTTGCCTTTTTTTTTATTTTACAATTTAATCAGTTATACATATACATATGTTCCCATATCCCCTCCCTTTTGCGTCTCCCTCCCACCCTCCCTTTCCCAACCCTCCAGGCGGTCACAAAGAACCGAGCTGATCTCCCTGTGCTATGCGGCTGCTTCCCACTAGCTATCTACCTTACGTTTGGTAGTGTATATATGTCCATGCCGCTCTTTCACTTTGTCACAGCTTACCCTTCCCCCTCCCCATATCCTCAAGTCCATGCTCTAGTAGGTCTGTGTCTTTATTCCTGTCTTACCCCTATGTTCTTGATGACATTTTTTTCTTAAATTCCATATATATGTGTCAGCATACAGTATTTGTCTTTCTCTATCTGACTTACTTCACTCTGTATGACAGACTCTAGGTCCATCCACCTCATTACAAATAGCTCAATTTCATTTCTTTTTATGGCTGAGTAATATTCCATTGTATATATGTGCCACATCTTCTTTATCCTCAAATGTATTTTGACCCTAAAACATTTCCGTACCCTCCCCTGTAACCTAAACCTTACCCGGTCGCTAACCCTAACCCTAGCTCTAAATCTAACCGTAACGCCAACCCTACATCTTACCCTAACCCATACCCTAATCCTAAACCGTACACTAACACTAACCAGTGCCCGAAACGAACCCTGACCCTAACACTTTTCCATACCCTCACCTGCACGCTAAACCTAATCGTTAGGTTTCCCAAACTGTAGACTTAAACCTAACCCTAACACCATCCCTACACCTTATTCTAACTGGTACCCTATATTTAACCCCTACACTAACACTAAACCATGCCCTCACACGTACTTTGACACTAAAATGTCTCCATACATTCACATGTACCATAAGCCTTAACCATTCACTAAACCTATCCCTAACCCTAAAGCCAACCCTAACCATTACCCTAACCCATACCCTAATCCTAACCATACATTAACACTAACACGTTTCCTAACACATAACCTGACCCAAACGCTTTTCCATACCCTCAACTGTACCCTAAAACTTACCCGTTCACTAACCCTAAGCCTAGCCCTAAACCTAACCCTAACCCCAACCCCACACCTTACCCTAAACTGTACGCTAATCCTGACACGTACACTAACACTAACAGGTGTCCTAACACATACCCTGATTCTAAAAGTTTTCTGTACCCTCACCTGTACCCTAAACCTTACTGGTTCACTAACCGTAAACCTAGCCCTAAACATAACGCTAACACCAACCCTACACCATACCCTAACCCGTACACTAATCTTGACCCGTACACCAAAATTATGCAATGCCATCACATGTACTTTGACACTAACACGTTTCCGTACACTCATGTACCATACAAGTTACCTCTTCGCTACCTCTAACCCTAGCCCTAAACTTAACCCTAACGCCAACCCTACACATTACCCTAACCCGTACCCTAATCCTAACCCATACACTAACACTACACGTGCCCTAACAGGTACCCTGAGCGTAACAGTTTTCCGTACACTCACCTGTACCCTAAACCATACCGTTTGCTACCCTTAACACTAGACACAAATGTAAACCTAACCCCATCCCTAAACCTTACCCTAACTCATACCCAAATTTAACCAGTACACTAACACTAATCCATGCCTTAACACTTACCCTGACCCTAACACTTTTCCATACCCACACCTGAACCCTAAACCTTACCATTCACTAACCCTAACCCTAGGTCTAAACCTAGCCCTAAACTCAACCCCAAGCCTACACCTAACCCTAACATGTACCCTAATCCTAATCCTTAAACTAACACTAACCTGTGACCTAACACGAACCCTGACCCTAACTCGTTTCCATACGCTCCCCTGTACTCTAATGTTACCTATTCGCTAAACCTAACACTAGCCCTAAACCTAAACCTAACCCCAACCGTACACCTTACCCTAACCCATACCCTAATCATAACCAATACACTAAAACTAACTCGTGCCCTACCCTTTACCCTAACCCTAACACTAACCCTAACACTAACCCTAAACTTTACCATTTGTTAACCATAACCCTAGCCCCAAACCTAAACCTAACTACAACCCTACTCCTTACCCTAACACGTACACTAATCTTAACCCGTACACTAACACTAACTCAATACCGCACACGTACTTTGACAATAAGACATTTCCGTATGCTCAGCTGTAACCTAAACCTTACCCGTTCACTAAACTTAACCCTACCCCTAACACTAACCATAACGCCAACCCTACCAATTACCCTAACCCGTACCCTAATCCTAACTTGGAAACCGACACTAACTCCTGCCCTAACACGTACCCTGAGCCTAACACTTTTCCGTAACCTCACCTGTACCCTACACCTTACCGTTCGCTAACCCTAACCCTAGCCCTAAACCTAGACCAAACACCAACTGTACACCTTACCCTAACCTGTATGCTAATCCTAAGCCATACACTAACACTGACACGTGTCCTAACACCTACACTAACCCTAACACTTTTCTGTATCATTACCTGTACCCTAAACCTGACATTTCACTAACCCTTGCCCTAGCCATAAAGCTAACCCTAAACCCAACCCTAACCCTTACCCTATCCTTAACCCTAATCCCAACCCATACACTAACACTAACCCATTGCCTAAAACGTACCCTGACCCTAACACTTTTCCGTATCCTCTCCTGTACCCTAAACCTTACTGTTCGCTAAACCTAACCCTAACACTAAATATAACTCGCACACCAACCTCAGAGCATACCCTAACCCGTACACTAAACTTAACCAGTACAAAAAAACTAACCCATGCCCTCATATGTACTTTGACAGTAACACGTTTCCGTATGCTCCCGTGTACCGTAAACCTTACACGTTCGCTAAATCCAACCCTAGCCCTAACCCTAATTATAACACCAACCCTACCCATTTCCCTAACCTGTACCCTAATCCTTGCCGGTACACTAACACTAATCCATACCCTAACACGAACCCTGACCCTAACACTTTTCCATACCCACTCCTGTACCCTAAATCTTACCATTCGCTAACCCTAACCCTATGTCTAAACCTAACCCTAACCCCAACCCTACACGTAACCCTAACACGTACCCTAATCCGAATCCGTACACTAACACTAACCTGTGCCCTACCATGAACCCTGACCCTAACTCGTTTCCATAAGCTCACCTGTACCCTAAATTTTACCTATTCGCTAACCCTAACCCCAACCCTACACCTAAACATAACCCCAACCCTACACCTTTCCCTAACCCATACCCTAATCCTAACCCGTACACTAACACTAACCCATGCCCTAACACGTACCCTGACCCTAACACTTTTCCGTATCCTCTCCAGTACCCTAAATCTTACCGTTCGCTAAACCTAGCCCTTTCCCTAAACATAACGCTAACACCAACCTTACACCATACCCTAACCCATACACTAATCTTACCCCGTACACCAAAATTAAGCAATGCCCTCACCTGTACTTTGACACTAACACGTTTCCGTACCCTCCTGTGTACCGTAAACCTTACCTGTTCGCTAACACTAACCCTAGGTCTAAGCCTAACACTATCCACAACCCTACACAAAATCCTAACCCGTACCCTAATCCTAATCCGTACAATAACACTAACCTGTGCCCTAACACCAAGCCTGACCCTAACTCGTTTCCATATGCTTACCTGTACCCTGAATATGACCTATTCGCTAACCCTAACCCTGACCCTAAACCTAAACCTAACCCCAATCCTGCACCTTACCCTAATCCATACTGTAATCCTAACCCGTACCCTAATACTAATCCGTGCCCTGGCACATACATGGACCATAACACTTTTCTGTAACCTCACCTGTACCCTAAACCTTACATTTCACCAACCCTAACCCTAGCCCTAAAGCTAAATCTAACTCCAACCCTACACCTTACCCTAACACGTACACTAATCTTAACCCATACAATAACACTGACCCATTGCCTCAAATGTATTTTTTTTGCCTTTTTTTTTATTTTACAATTTAATCAGTTATACATATACATATGTTCCCATATCCCCTCCCTTTTGCGTCTCCCTCCCACCCTCCCTTTCCCAACCCTCCAGGCGGTCACAAAGAACCGAGCTGATCTCCCTGTGCTATGCGGCTGCTTCCCACTAGCTATCTACCTTACGTTTGGTAGTGTATATATGTCCATGCCGCTCTTTCACTTTGTCACAGCTTACCCTTCCCCCTCCCCATATCCTCAAGTCCATGCTCTAGTAGGTCTGTGTCTTTATTCCTGTCTTACCCCTATGTTCTTGATGACATTTTTTTCTTAAATTCCATATATATGTGTCAGCATACAGTATTTGTCTTTCTCTATCTGACTTACTTCACTCTGTATGACAGACTCTAGGTCCATCCACCTCATTACAAATAGCTCAATTTCATTTCTTTTTATGGCTGAGTAATATTCCATTGTATATATGTGCCACATCTTCTTTATCCTCAAATGTATTTTGACCCTAAAACATTTCCGTACCCTCCCCTGTAACCTAAACCTTACCCGGTCGCTAACCCTAACCCTAGCTCTAAATCTAACCGTAACGCCAACCCTACATCGTACCCTAACCCATACCCTAATCCTAAACCGTACACTAACACTAACCAGTGCCCGAAACGAACCCTGACCCTAACACTTTTCCATACCCTCACCTGCACGCTAAACCTAATCGTTAGGTTTCCCTAACTGTAGACTTAAACCTAACCCTAACACCAACCCTACACCTTATTCTAACTGGTACCCTATATTTAACCCCTACACTAACACTAAACCATGCCCTCACACGTACTTTGACACTAAAATGTCTCCATACATTCACATGTACCATAAGCCTTAACCATTCACTAAACCTATCCCTAACCCTAAAGCCAACCCTAACCATTACCCTAACCCATACCCTAATCCTAACCATACATTAACACTAACACGTTTCCTAACACATAACCTGACCCAAACGCTTTTCCGTACCCTCAACTGTACCCTAAAACTTACCCGTTCACTAACCCTAAGCCTAGCCCTAAACCTAACCCTAACCCCAACCCCACACCTTACCCTAAACTGTACGCTAATCCTGACACGTACACTAACACTAACAGGTGTCCTAACACATACCCTGATTCTAAAAGTTTTCTGTACCCTCACCTGTACCCTAAACCTTACTGGTTCACTAACCGTAAACCTAGCCCTAAACATAACGCTAACACCAACCCTACACCATACCCTAACCCGTACACTAATCTTGACCCGTACACCAAAATTATGCAATGCCATCACATGTACTTTGACACTAACACGTTTCCGTACACTCATGTACCATACAAGTTACCTCTTCGCTAACTCTAACCCTAGCCCTAAACTTAACCCTAACGCCAACCCTACACATTACCCTAACCCGTACCCTAATCCTAACCCATACACTAACACTACACGTGCCCTAACAGGTACCCTGAGCGTAACAGTTTTCCGTACACTCACCTGTACCCTAAACCATACCGTTTGCTACCCTTAACACTAGACACAAACGTAAACCTAACCCCATCCCTAAACCTTACCCTAACTCATACCCAAATTTAACCAGTACACTAACACTAATCCATGCCTTAACACTTACCCTGACCCTAACACTTTTCCATACCCACACCTGAACCCTAAACCTTACCATTCACTAACCCTAACCCTAGGTCTAAACCTAGCCCTAAACTCAACCCCAAGCCTACACCTAACCCTAACATGTACCCTAATCCTAATCCTTAAACTAACACTAACCTGTGACCTTACACGAACCCTGACCCTAACTCGTTTCCATACGCTCCCCTGTACTCTAATGTTACCTATTCGCTAAACCTAACACTAGCCCTAAACCTAAACCTAACCCCAACCGTACACCTTACCCTAACCCATACCCTAATCATAACCAATACACTAAAACTAACTCGTGCCCTACCCCTTACCCTAACCCTAACACTAACCCTAACACTAACCCTAAACTTTACCATTTGTTAACCATAACCCTAGCCCCAAACCTAAACCTAACTACAACCCTACTCCTTACCCTAACACGTACACTAATCTTAACCCGTACACTAACACTAACTCAATACCGCACACGTACTTTGACAATAAGACATTTCCGTATGCTCAGCTGTAACCTAAACCTTACCCGTTCACTAACCCTAAGCGTAGACCTAACCCTAACCCTAACCCTAACACTAACCCTAACCCTAAAACTTACCCGTTCACTAACCATAAGCCTAACCCTAAACCTAACCCTAACCCCAACCCCACACCTAACCCTAAACTGTACGCTAATCCTGACATGTACACTAACACTAACAGGTGTCCTAACACATACCCTGACTCTAAATGTTTTCCGTACCCTCACCTGTACCCTAAACCTTACTGCTTCACTAACCGTAAACCTAGCCCTAAACATAACGCTAACACCAACCCTACACCATACCCTAACCCGTACACTAATCTTGACCCGTACACCAAAATTGAGGAATGCCATCACATGTACTTTGACAATAACACGTTTCCGTACACTCATGTAACATAAAAGTTACCTCTTCGCTAACTCTAACCCTAGCCCTAAACTTAACCCTAACGCCAACCCTACACATTACCCTAACCCGTAACCTAATCCTAACCCATACACTAACACTACACGTGCCCTAACAGGTACCCTGACCGTAACAGTTTTCCGTACACTCACCTGTACCCTAAACCATACCGTTTGCTATCCTTAACCCTAGACCTAAATGTAAACCTAACCCCATCCGTAAACCTTACCCTAACTCGTACCCTAATCTAACCAGTACACTAACACTAATCCGTGCCTTAACACATACCCTGACCCTAACACTTTTGCATACCCACACCTGAACCCTAAACCTTACCATTCACTAACCCTAACCCTAGGTCTGAACCTAGCCCTAAACCCAACCCCAACCCTACACCTAACCCTAACATGTGCCATAATCCTAATCCTTAAACTAACACTAACCTGTGACCTATCACGAACCCTGACACTAACACGTTTCCATACGTTCACCTGCACTCTAATGTTACGTATTCGCTAACCCTAACACTAGCCCTAAACCTAAACCTAACCCCAACCCTAAACCTTACCCTAACCCATACCCTAATCATAACCCATACACTAACACTAACTCGTGCCCTAACACCTACCCTAACCCTACCCCTAAACCTAACCCTAACACTAACCCTAACACTAACCCTAAACTTTACCATTTGTTAACAATAACCCTAGCCCCAAACCTAAACCTTACTACAACCCTACACCTTACCCTAACACGTACACTAATCTTAACCCGTACAGTAACACTAAATCTATACCGCAAATGTACTTTGACAATAAGACATTTCCGTATGCTCAGCTGTAACCTAAACCTTACCCGTTCACTAAATTTAACCCTAGCCCTAACACTAAATATAAGGCGAACCCTACCAATTACCCTAACCCGTACCCTAATCCTAACCTGTAAACCCACACTAACTCCTGCTCTAACACGTACCCTGACCCTAACACTTTAGCATAACCTCACCTGTACCCTACACCTTACCGTTCGCTAAACCTAACCCTAGCCCTAAACCTACACCAAACCCCAACCGTACACCTTACCCTAACCCGTATGCTAATCCTAAGCCATACACTAACACTGACACTTGTCCTAACACATACACTAACCCTAACACTTTTCTGTACCATCACCTGTACCCTAAACCTGACATTTCGCTAACCCTAACCCTAGCCATAAAGCTAACCCTAACCACAACCCTAAACCTTACCCAAACCGTTCCCTAATCCTAACCAGTATACTAATACTAAGCCATGTTCTGACACGTTCCCTGAGACTAACACTTTTCCGTACCCTCACCTGTACCCTAAACCTTACCCAATCGCTAACTCTAACCCTAGCCCTAACCCTAACCATAACACCAACCCTCCCCATTTATCTAACCTGTACACTAATCCTTACCCGTACACTAACACTAATCCATGCCTTAAAACGTACCCTGACCCTAACACTTTTCCATACCCACTGCTGTACCCTAAATCTTACCATTCGCTAACCTTAACCCTATGTCTAAATCTAACCCTAACCCCAACCCTACACCGAACCCTAGCACGTACCCTAATCCGAATCCGTACACTAACACTAACCTATGCCCTAACATGAACACTGACACTAACTCGTTTCCATAAGCTCACCTGTACCCTAAATGTTACCTATTCGCTAACCCTAAACCAAACCCTACACCTAAACATAACCCCTACCTTACACCTTTCCCTTACCTATACCCTAATCCTATCCCGTACACTAACAATAAGCCGTGCCCTAACACGTACCCTGAACCTAACACTTTTCCGTATTCTCTCCAGTACTCTAAATCTTATCGTTCAATAACATAGCACTTTCCCTAAACATAACGCTAACCCCAACCTTAAACCATACCCTAACCCATACACTAATCTTACCCCGTACACCAAAATTAAGAAATGCCCTCACATGTACTTTGACACTAACACGTTTCCGTATCCTCCTGTGTACCGTAAACCTTACCTGTTCGCTAACACTAACCCTAGGTCTAAGCCTAACACTATCCACAACCCTACACAAAATCCTTACCCGTACCCTAATCCTAATACGTACAATAACACTAACCTGTGCCCTAACACCAAGCCTGACCCTAACTCGTTTCCATATGCTTACCTGCACACTGAATATTACCTATTCGCTAAACCTAACCCTAACCCTAAACCTAACCCTAACCCCAATCCTACACCTTACCCTAATCCGTACTGTAATCCTAACCCGTACCCTAATACTAATCCGTGCCCTGACACATACATGGACCATAACACTTTTCTGTAACCTCACCTGTACCCAAAACCTTACATTTCGCCAACACTAACCCTAGCCCTAAAGCTAAATCTAACTCCAACCCTACACCTTACCCTAACATGTACACTAATCTTAACCCGTACACTAACACTGACCCATTGCCGCAAAAGTATTTTGACCCTAAAACATTTCCGTACCCTCCCCTGTAACCTAAACCTTACCCGGTCGCTAACCCTAACCCTATCTCTAAATCTAACCCTAACGCCAACCCTACATCTTACCCTAACCCATACCCTAATCCTAAACCATACACTAACACAAACAAGTGCCCTGAAACGTACCCTGACCCTAACACTTTTCCATGCCCTCACCTGCACGCTAAACCTAATCGTTAGGTAACCCTAACTGTAGACTTAAACCTAAACCTAACACCAACACTACACGTTATTCTAACCGGTACCCTATATTTAACCCCTACACTAACACTAACCCATGCCCTCACAAGTACTTTGACACTAAAAGGTCTCCATACACTCACATGTACCACAAGCCTTAACCGTTCACTAAACCTATCCCTAACCCTAACGCCAACCCTAACCATTACCCAACCCATACCCTAATCCTAACCATACATTAACACTAACACGTTTCTTAACACATAACATGAACCAAACGCTTTGCCGTACCATCAAATGTACCCTAAAACTTACCCATTCACTAACCCTAAGCCTAGCCCTAAACGTAATCCTAACCCCAAACCCACACCTTACCCTAAACTGTACGCTAATCCTGACACGTACACTAACACTAACAGGTGTCCTAACACATAACCTGACTCTAAATGTTTTCCGTACCCTCACCTGTACCCTAATCCTTACTGCTTCACTAACCGTAAACCTAGCCCTAAACAAGACGCTAACACCAACCCTACAACATACCCTAACCCGTACACTAATCTTGACCCGTACACCAAAATTATGCAATGCCATCACTGGTACTTTGACACTAACATGTTTCCGTACACTCATGTACCATAAAACTTACCTGTTCGCTAACTCTAACCCTAGCCCTAAACTTAACCCTAATGCCAACCCTACACATTACCCTAACCCGTACCATAATCCTAACCCATACACTAACACTACACGTGCCCTAACAGGTACCCTGACAGTAACAGTTTTCCGTACACTCACCCGTACCCTAAACCATACCGTTTGTATCCTTAACCCTATACCTAAACGTAAACCTAACCCCATCCCTAAAACTTACCCTAATGCGTACCCAATCCTAACCAGAACACTAACTCTATTCCGTGCCTTAACACTAACCCTGACACTAACACTTTTCCATACCCACACCTGAACCCTAAACCTTACCATTCACTAACCCTAACCCTAGGTCTAAACCTAACCCTAAACCCAACCCCAACCCTACACCTAACCCTAACATGTACCCTAATCCTAATCCTTAAACTAACACTAACCTGTGCCCTAACACGAACTCTGACCCTAATGCGTTTCCATACGCTTCCCTGTACTCTAATGTTACCTATTCGCTAACCCTCACACTAGCCCTAAACCTAAACCTAACCGCAACCCTAAACCTTACCCTAACCCATACCCTAATCATAACGAATACACTAACACTAACTCGTGCCCTAACACCTACCCTAACCCTACACCTACGCCTACCCCTAACACTAACGCTAACACTAACCCTAAACTTTACCATTTGTTAACCATAACCATTGCCCCAAACCTAAACCTAACTACAACCCTACTCCTTACCCTAACACGTACACTAATCTTAACCCGTACACTAACACTAACCAAATACGACACATGTACTTTGACAATAAGACACTTCCGTATGCTCAGCTGTAACCTTAACCTTACCCGTTCACTAAACTTAACCCTACCCCTAACTCTAACCATAACGCCAACCCTACCAATTACCCTAACCCGTACCCTAATCCTAACCTGTAAACCCACATAAAACCCTGCCCTAACACGTACCCTGACCCTAACACTTTTCCGTAACCTCAATTGTACCCTACACCTTACCCTAACCCTAACCTTAACCCAAGCACTAAACCTAGACCAAACCCCAACCGTACACCTTACCCTAACCTGTATGCTAATCCTAAGCCATACACTAACACTGACACGTGTCCTAACACATACACTAACCCTAACACTTTTCTGTACCATCACCTGTACCCTAAACCTGACATTTCGATAACCCTAACCCTAGCCATAAAGCTAACCCTAACCCCAACCCTAAACCTTACCCAAACCGTACCCTAATCCTAACCAGTATACTAATACTAAGCCATGTCCTGACACGTTCCCTGAGACTAACACTTTTCCGTACCCTCACCTGTACCCTAAACCTTACCCATTCGCTAACCCTAACCCTAGCCCTAGCCCTAGCCCTAACCTTATTCCCCACCCTACACGTTAACCTAAACCATACCCTAATCCTAACCGATACACTAACATTAACCCATGCCCTAACACGTACCCTGACCCTAACACTTTTCCATATCCTCTCCTGTATCCTAAATCTTACCGTTCACTAACCCTAACCCTAGCCCTAAACATAACTCTAACACCAACCTCACAGCATACCCTAACCCGTACACTAAACTTAACCCGTACAAAAAAACTAAACCATGCCCTCACATGTACTTTGACAGTAACACGTTTCCGTACGCTCCCGTGTACTGTAAACCTTACCCATTTGCTAAGTCTAACCCTAGCCCTAACCCTAACCATAACACCAACCCTACCCATTTACCTAACCTGTACCCTAATCCTTACCCGTGCACTAACACTAATCCATGCCCTAAAACGTACCCTGACCCTAACACTTTTCCATACCCACTCCTGTACCCTAAATCTTACCATTCGCTAACCCTAACCCTATGTCTAAACCTAACCCTAACCCCAACCCTACACCTAACCCTAGCACACACCCTAATCCGAATACATACACTAACACTAACCTGTGCCCTAACATGAACCCTGACCCTAAATCGTTTCCATAAGCTCACCTGTACCCTAAAGGTTACCTATTCGCTAACCCTAACACCAACCCTACACCTAAACATAACCCCAACCCTACACCTTTCCCTAACCTATACCCTAATCCTAACCCGTACACTAACACTAACCTGTACCCTAACACGTACCCTGAACCTAACACTTTTCCGTATCCTCTCCAGTACCCTAAATCTTACCGTTCGCTAAACATAGCCCTTTCCCTAAACATAACGCTAACACCAACCTTACACCATACCCTAACCCATACACTAATCTTACCCCGTACACCAAAATTAAGAAATGCCCTCACATGTACTTTGACACTAACACGTTTCCGTATCCTCCTGTGTACCGTAAACCTTACCTGTTCGCTAACACTAACCCTAGGTCTAAGCCTAACACTATCCACAACCCTATACAAAATCCTAACCTGTACCCTAATCCTAATCCGTACAATAACACTAACCTGTGCCCTAACACCAAGCCTGACCCTAACTCGTTTCCATATGCTTACCTTCACCCTGAATATTACCTATTCGCTAACCCTAACCCTAACCCTATACCTAAACCTAACCCCAATCCTACACATTACCCTAATCCGTACTGTAATCCTAACCCGTACCCTAATACTAATCCGTGCCCTGACACATACATAGACCATAACACTTTTCTGTAACCTCACCTGTACCCTAAACCTTACATTTCGCCAACACTAACCCTAGCCCTAAAGCTAAATCTAACTCCAACCCTACACCTTACCCTAACACGTACACTAATCTTAACCCGTACAATAACACTGACCCATTGCCGCAAATGTATTTTGACCTTAAAACATTTCCGTACCCTCCCCTGTAACCTAAACCTTACCCGGTGGCAAAACCTAACCCTAGCTCTAACTCTAACCCTAACGCCAACCCTACATCTTACCCTAACCCATACCCTAATCCTAAACCATACACTAACACAAACCAGTGCCCTGAAACGTACCCTGACCCTAACACTTTTCCATGCCCTCACCTGCACGCTAAACCTAATTGTTAGGTAACCCTAACTGTAGACTTAAACCTAACCGTAACACCAACCCTACACCCTATTCTAACCCATAAACTATATTTAACCCCTACAATAACACTAACCCATGCCCTCACACGTATTTTAACACTAAAATGTCTCCATACACTCACATGTACCATAAGCCTTAACCGTTCACTAAACCTATCCCTAACCCTAATGCCAACCCTAACCATTGCGCTAACCCATACCCTAATCCTAACCATACATTAACACTAACACGTTTCCTAACACATAACCTGACCCAAACGCTTTTCCGTACCCTCAACTGTACCCTAAAACTTACCCGTTCACTAACCCTAAGCCTAGCCCTAACCCTAACCCTAACCCTGTCCCTAACGCTAACCCCATCCATAAAACTTACCCGTTAACTAACCCTAAGCCTAGCCCTAAACGTAACCCTAACCCCAACCCCACACCTTACCCTAAACTGTACGCTAATCCTGACACGTACACTAACACTAACAGGTGTCCTAACACATACCCTGACTCTAAATGTTTTCCGTACCCTCACCTGTACCCTAATCCTTACTGCTTCACTAACCGTAAACCTAGACCTAAACAAGACGCTAACACCAACCCTACACCATACCCTAACCCGTACACTAATCTTGAACCGTACACCAAAATTATGCAATGCCATCACAGGTACTTTGACACTAACACGTTTCCGTACACTCATGTACCATAAAACTTACCTGTTCGCTAACTCTAACCCTAGCCCTAAACTTAACCCTAATGCCAACCCTACACATTACCCTAACCCGTACCCTAACCCTAACCCATACACTAACACTACACGTGCCCTAACAGGTACCCTGACCGTAACAGTTTTCCGTACACTCACCCGTACCCTAAACCATACCGTTTGTATCCTTAACCCTATACCTAAACGTAAACCTAACCCCATCCCTAAAACTTACCCTAATGCGTACCCAATCCTAACCAGAACACTAACTCTATTCCGTGCCTTAACACTAACCCTGACACTAACACTTTTCCATACCCACACCTGAACCCTAAACCTTACCATTCACTAACCCTAACCCTAGGTCTAAACCTAACCCTAAACCCAACCCCAACCCTACACCTAACCCTAACATGTACCCTAATCCTAATCCTAAACTAACACTAACCTGTGCCCTAACACGAACCCTGACCCTAATGCGTTTCCATACGCTTCCCTGTACTCTAATGTTACCTATTCGCTAACCCTCACACTAGCCCTAAACCTAAACCTAACCCCAACCCTAAACTTTACCCTAACCCATACCCTAATCATAACCCGTACACTAACACTAACTCGTGCCCTAACACCTACCCTAACCCTACACCTACCCCTAACCCTAACACTAACCCTAACACTAACCCTAAATTTTACCGTATGTTAACCATAATCCTAGCCCCAATACTAAACCTAACTACAACGCTACTCCTTACCCTAACACGTACACTAATCTTAACCCGTACACTAACACTAACTCAATACCGCACACGTACTTTGACAATAAAACATTTCTGTATGCTCAGCTGTAACCTAAACCTTACCCATTCACTAAACTTAACCCTACCCCTAACACTAACCATAAGGCCAACCGTACCAATTACCCTAACCCATACCCTAATCCTAACCTGTAAACCCACACTAACCCCTGCCCTAACACGTACCCTGACCCTAACACTTTACCGTAACCTCACCTGTACCCTACACCTTACCGTTCGTTAACCCTAACCCTAGCCCTAAACCTAGACCAAACCCCAACCGTACACCTTACCCTAACCCGTATGCTAATCCTAAGCCATACACTAACACTGACACGTGTCCTAACACATACACTAACCCTACCACTTTTCTGTACCATCACCTGTACCCTAAACCTGACATTTCGCTAACCCTAACCATAGCCATAAAGCTAACCCTAAACCCAACGCTAAAACATACCCAAACCGTACCCTAATCCTAACCAGTATACTAATACTAAGCCATGTCCTGACACATTCCCTGAGCCTAACACTTTTCCGTACCCTCACCTGTACCCTAAACATTACCCATTCGCTAACCCTAACCCTAGACCTAGCCATAGCCCTAACCTTAATCCCAACCCTACCCCTTACCCTAAACCGTACCCTAATCGTAACCCATACACGAACATTAACCCATGCCCTAACACGTGCCCTGAACCTAACAGTTTTCCGTATCCTCTCCTGTACCCTAAATCTTACCGTTTGCTAACCCTAAACCTAGCCCTAAACAAAACTCTAACACCAACCTCACAGCATACACTAAACCGTACACTAAACATAACCCGTACAAAAAAAGTAACCCATGCCCTCATATGTACTTTGACAGTAACACGTTTCCGTATGCTCCCGTGTACCGTAAACCTTACCCATTCGCTAACTCTAACCCTAGCCATAACCCTAACCATAACACCAACCCTACACATTTACCTAACCTGTACCCTAATCCTTACCCGTACACTAACACTAATCCATGCCCTAACACGTAACCTGACCCTAACACTTTTCCATACCCACTCCTGTACCCTAAATCTTACCATTCGCTAACCCTAACCCTCTGTCTAAACCTAACCCTAACCAAAACCCTACACTTAACCCTAACACTTACCCTAATCCGAATCCGTACACTAACACTAACCTGTGCCCTAACATGAACCCTGACTCTAACTCGTTTCCATAAGCTCACCTGTACACTAAATGTTACCTATTCGCTAACCCTAACCCCAACCCTACACCTAAACATAACCCCAACCCTACACCTTTCCCTAACCTATACCCTAATCCTAATGCGTACACTAACACTAACCCGTGCCCTAACACGTACCCTGACCCTAACACTTTTCCGTATCCTCTCCAGTACCCTAAATCTTACCGTTCGCTAAACATATCCCTTTCCCTAAACATAACGCTAACACCAACCTTACACCATACCCTAACCCATACATTAATCTTACCCCGTACACCAAAATTAAGAAATGCTCTCACATGTACTTTGACACTAACACGTTTCCGTATCATACTGTGTACCGTAAACCTTACCTGTTCGCTAACACTAACCCTAGGTCTAAGCCTAACACTATCCACAACCCTACACAAAATCCTAACCCGTACCCTAATCATAATCCGTACAATAACACTAACCTGTGCCCTAACACCAAGCCTGACCCTAACTCGTTTCCATATGCTTACCTGCACACTGAATATTACCTATTCGCTAACCCTAACCCTAACCCTAAACCTAACACTAACCCCAATCCTACACATTACCCTAATCCGTATTGTAATCCTAACCCGTACCCTAATACTAATCCGTGCCCTGACACATACATGGACCATAACACTTTTCTGTAACCTCACCTGTACTCTAAACCTTACATTTCGCCAACACTAACCCTAGCCCTAAAGCTAAATCTAACTCCAAACCTACACCTACCCTAACACGTACACTAATCTTAACCCGTACACTAACACTGACCCATTGCCGCAAATGTATTTTGACCCTAAAACATTTCCGTACCCTCCCCTGTAACCTAAACCTTACCCGGTCGCTAACATTAACCCTAGCTCTAAATCTAACCCTAACGCCAACCCTACATCTTACCCTAACCCATACCCTAATCCTAAACCATACACTAACACAAACCAGTGCCCTGAAACGTACCCTGACCCTAACACTTTTCCATGCCCTCACCTGCACGCTAAACCTAATCGTTAGGTAACCCTAACTGTAGACTTAAACGTAACCCTAACACCAACCCTACACCCTATTCTAACCCGTAACCTATATTTAACCCCTACACTAACACTAACCCATGCCCTCACACGTAGTTTGACACTAAAATGTCTCCATACACTCACATGTACCATAAGCCTTAACCGTTCACTTAACCTATCCCTAACCCTAACGCCAAACCAAACCATTGCCCTAACCCATACCCTAATCCTAACCATACATTAACACTAACACGTTTCCCAACACATAACCTGACCCAAACGCTTTTCCGTACCCTCAACTGTACCCTAAAACTTACCCGTTCACTAACCCTAAGCCTAGCCCTAACCCTAACCCTAACCCTGTCCCTAATGCTAACCCTAACCCTAAAACTTACCCGTTAACTAACCCTAAGCCTACCCCTAAACGTAACCCTAACCCCAACCCCACATCTTACACTAAACTGTACGCTAATCCTGACACCTACACTAACACTAACAGGTGTCCTAACACATACCCTGACTCTAAATGTTTTCCGTACCCTCACCTGTATCCTAATCCTTACTGCTTCAATAACCGTAAACCTAGCCCTAATCAAGACGCTAACACCAACCCTACACCATACCCTAACCCGTACACTAATCTTGACCCATACACCAAAATTATGCAATGCCATCACAGGTACTTTGACACTAACACGTTTCCGTACACTCATGTACCATAAAACTTACCTGTTCGCTAACTCTAACCCTAGCCCTAAACTTAACCCTAATGCCAACCCTACACATTACCCTAACCCGTACCCTAATCCTAACCCATACACTAACACTACACGTGCCCTAACAGGTACCCTGACCGCAACAGTTTTCCGTACACTCACCCGTACCCTAAACCATACCGTTTATATCCTTAACCCTATACCTAAACGTAAACCTAACCCCATCCCTAAAACTTACCCTAATGCGTACCCAATCCTAACCAGAACACTAACTCTATTCCGTGCCTTAACACTAACCCTGACACTAACACTTTTCCATACCCACACCTGAACCCTAAACCTTACCATTCACTAACCCTAACCCTAGGTCTAAACCTAACCCTAAACCCAACCCCAACCCTACACCTAACCCTAACATGTACCCTAATCCTAATCCTTAAACTAACACTAACCTGTGCCCTAACACGAACTCTGACCCTAATGCGTTTCCATACGCTTCCCTGTACTCTAATGTTACCTATTCGCTAACCCTCACACTAGCCCTAAACCTAAACCTAACCCCAACCCTAAACCTTACCCTAACCCATACCCTAATCATAACCCATACACTAACACTAACTCGTGCCCTAACACCTACCCTAACCCTACACCTACCCCTACCCCTAACACTAACGCAAACACTAACCCTAAACTTTACCATTTCTTAACCATAGCCATTGCCCCAAACCTAAACCTAACTACAACCCTACTCCTTACCCTAACACGTACACTAATCTTAACCCGTACACTAACACTAACCCAATACGACACACGTACTTTGACAATAAGACACTTCCGTATGCTCAGCTGTAACCTTAACCTTACCCGTTCACTAAACTTAACCCTACCCCTAACTCTAACCATAACGCCAACCCTACCAATTACCCTAACCCGTACCCTAATCCTAACCTGTAAACCCACACTAACCCCTGCTCTAACACATACCCTGACCCTAACACTTTTCCGTAACCTCACTTGTACCCTACACCTTACCCTAACCCTAACCTTAACCCTAGCACTAAACCTAGACCAAACCCCAACCGTACACCTTACCCTAACCTGTATGCTAATCCTAAGCCATACACTAACACTGACACGTGTCCTAACACATACACTAACCCTAACACTTTTCTGTACCATCACCTGTACCCTAAACCTGACATTTCGATAACCCTAACCCTAGCCATAAAGCTAACCCTAACCCCAAACCTAAACCTTACCTAAACCGTACCCTAATCCTAACCAGTATACTAATACTAAGCCATGTCCTGACACGTTCCCTGAGACTAACACTTTTCCGTACCCTCATCTGTACCCTAAACCTTACCCATTCGCTAACCCTAACCCTAGCCCTAGCCCTAGCCCTAACCTTAATCCCAACCCTACACCTTACCCTAAACCGTACCCTAATCCTAACCCATACACTAACATTAACCCATGCCCTAACACGTACCCTGACCCTAACACTTTTCCATATCCTCTCCTGTATCCTAAATCTTACCGTTCACTAACCCTAACCCTAGCCCTAAACATAACTCTAACACCAACCTCACAGCATACCCTAACCCGTACACTAAACTTAACCCGTACAAAAAAACTAAACCATGCCCTCACATGTACTTTGACAGTAACACGTTTCCGTACGCTCCCGTGTACCGTAAACCTTACCCATTTGCTAAGTCTAACACTAGCCCTAACCCTAACCATAACACCAACCCTACCCATTTACCTAACCTGTACCCTAATCCTTACCCGTACACTAACACTAATCCATGCCCTAAAACGTACCCTGACCCTAACACTTTTCCATACCCACTCCTGTACCCTAAATCTTACCATTCGCTAACCCTAACCCTATGTCTAAACCTAACCCTAACCCCAACCCTACACCTAACCCTAGCACACACCCTAATCCGAATCCGTACACTAACACTAACCTGTGCCCTAACATGAACCCTGACCCTAAATCGTTTCCATAAGCTCACCTGTACCCTAAATGTTACCTATTCGCTAACCCTAACCCCAACCCTACACCTAAACATAACCCCTACCCTACACCTTTCCCTTACCTATACCCTAATCCTATCCCGTACACTAACAATAACCCGTGCCCTAACACGTACCCTGAACCTTACCCTTTTCCGTATTCTCTCCAGTACTCTAAATCTTACCGTTCGATAACATAGCGCTTTCCCTAAACATAACGCTAACACCAACCTTACACCATACCCTAACCCATACACTAATCTTACCCCGTACACCAAAATTAAGAAATGCCCTCACATGTACTTTGACACTAACACGTTTCCGTATCCTCCTGTGTACCGTAAACCTTACCTGTTCGCTAACACTAACCCTAGGTCTAAGCCTAACACTATCCACAACCCTACACAAAATCCTAACCCGTACCCTAATCCTAATCCGTACAATAACACTAACCTGTGCCCTAACACCAAGCCTGACCCTAACTCGTTTCCATATGCTTACCTGCACCCTGAATATTACCTATTCGCTAACCCTAACCCTAAACCTAAACCTAACCCTAACCCCAATCCTACACCTTACCCTAAACCGTACTGTAATCCTAACCCGTACCCTAATACTAATCCGTGCCCTGACACATACATGGACCATAACACTTTTCTGTAACCTCACCTGTACCCAAAACCTTACATTTCGCCAACACTAACCCTAGCCCTAAAGCTAAATCTAACTCCAACCCTACACCTTACCCTAAGACGTACACTAATCTTAACCCGTACACTAACACTGACCCATTGCCGCAAATATATTTTGACCCTAAATCTTTTCCGTACCCTCCCCTGTAACCTAAACCTTACGCGGTCGCTAACCCTAACCCTAGCTCTAAATCTAACCCTAACGACAACCCTACATCTTACCCTAACCCATACCCTAATCCTAAACCATACACTAACACAAACCAGTGCCCTGAAACGTACCCTGACCCTAACACTTTTCCATGCCCTCACCTGCACGCTAAACCTAATCGTTAGGTAACCCTAACTGTAGACTTAAACGTAACCCTAACACCGACCCTACACCCTATTCTAACCCGTAACCTATATTTAACCCCTACACTAACACTAACCCATGCCCTCACACGTACTTTGACACTAAAATGTCTCCATACACTCACATGTACCATAAGCCTTAACCGTTCACTAAACCTAGCCCTAACCCTAACGCCAAACCTAACCATTGCCCTAACCCATACCCTAATCCTTACCATACATTAACACTAACACGTTTCCTAACACATAACCTGACCCAAACGCTTTTCCGTACCCTCAACTGTACCCTAAAACTTACCCGTTCACTAACCCTAAGCCTAGCCCTAACCCTAACCCTAACCCTGTCCCTAACGCTAACCCTATCCCTAAAACTTACCCGTTAACTAACCCTAAGCCTAGCCCTAAACGTAACCCTAACCCCAACCCCACACCTTACCCTAAACTGTACGCTAATCCTGACACGTACACTAACACTACCAGGTGTCCTAACACATACCCTGACTCTAAATGTTTTCCGTACCCTCACCTGTACCCTAATCCTTACTGCTTCACTAACCGTAAACCTAGCCCTAAACAAGACGCTAACACCAACCCTACACCATACCCTAACCCGTACACTAATCTTGACCCGTACACCAAAATTATGCAATGCCATCACAGGTACTTTGACACTAACACGTTTCCGTACACTCATGTACCATAAAACTTACCTGTTCGCTAACTCTAACCCTAGCCCTAAACTTAACCCTAATGCCAACCCTACACATTATCCTAACACGTACCCTAATCCTAACCCATACACTAACACTACACGTGCCCTAACAGGTACCCTGACCGTAACAGTTTTCCGTACACTCACCCGTACCCTAAACCATACCGTTTGTATCCTTAACCCTATACCTAAACGTAAACCTAACCCCATCCCTAAAACTTACCCTAATGCGTACCCAATCCTAACCAGAACACTAACTCTATTCCGTGCCTTAACACTAACCCTGACACTAACACTTTTCCATACCCACACCTGAACCCTAAACCTTACCATTCACTAACCCTATCCCTAGGTCTAAACCTAACCCTAAACCCAACCCCAACCCTACACCTAACCCTAACATGTACCCTAATCCTAATCCTTAAACTAACACTAACCTGTGCCCTAACACGAACCCTGACCCTAACGCATTTCCATATGCTTCCCTGTACTCTAATGTTACCTATTCGCTAACCCTCACACTAGCCCTAAACCTAAACCTAACCCCAACCCTAAACCTTACCCTAACCCATACCCTAATCATAACCCATACACTAACACTAACTCGTGCCCTAACACCTACCCTAATCCTACACCTACCCCTAACCCTAACACTAACCCTAACACTAACCCTAAATTTTACCGTATGTTAACCATAATCCTAGCCCCAAAACTAAAACTAACTACAATGCTACTCCTTACCCTAACACGTACACTAATCTTAACCCCTACACTAACACTAACTAAATACCGCACACGTACTTTGACAATAAAACATTTCTGTATGCTCAGCTGTAACCTAAACCTTACCCATTCACTAAACTTAACGCTACCCCTAACACTAACCATAAGGACAACCGTACCAGTTACCCTAACCCGTACCCTAATCCTAACCTGTAAACCCACACTAACCCCTGCCCTAACACGTACCCTGACCCTAACACTTTACCGTAACCTCACCTGTACCCTACACCTTACCGTTCGTTAACCCTAACCCTAGCCCTAAACCTAGACCAAACCCCAACCGTACACCTTACCCTAACCCGTATGCTAATCCTAAGCCATACACTAACACTGACACGTGTCCTAACACATACACTAAGCCTACCACTTTTCTGTACCATCACCTGTACCCTAATCCTGACATTTCGCTAACCCTAACCATAGCCATAAAGCTAACCCTAAACCCAACGCTAAAACATACCCAAACCGTACCCTAATCCTAACCAGTATACTAATACTAAGCCATGTCCTGACACATTCCCTGAGCCTAACACTTTTCCGTACCCTCACCTGTACCCTAAACCTTACCCATTCGCTAACCCTAACCCTAGACCTAGCCATAGCCCTAACCTTAATCCCAACCCTACCCCTTACCCTAAACCGTACCCTAATCGTAACCAATACACGAACATTAACCCATGCCCTAACACGTGCCCTGAACCTAACAGTTTTCCGTATCCTCTCCTGTACCCTAAATCTTACCGTTTGCTAACCCTAAACCTAGCCCTAAACATAACTCTAACACCAACCTCACAGCATACACTAAACCGTACACTAAACATAACCCGTACAAAAAAAGTAACCCATGCCCTCATATGTACTTTGACAGTAACACGTTTCCGTATGCTCCCGTGTACCGTAAACCTTACCCATTCGCTAACTCTAACCCTAGCCCTAACCCTAACCATAACACCAACCCTACCCATTTACCTAACCTGTACCCTAATCCTTACCCGTACACTAACACTAATCCATGCCCTAACACGTAACCTGACCCTAACACTTTTCCATACCCACTCCTGTACCCTAAATCTTACCATTCGCTAACCCTAACCCTCTGTCTAAACCTAACCCTAACCAAAACCCTACACCTAACCCTAACACGTACCCTAATCCGAATCCGTACACTAACACTAACCTGTGCCCTAACATTAACCCTGACTCTAACTCGTTTCCATAAGCTCACCTGTACACTAAATGTTACCTATTCGCTAACCCTAACCCCAACCCTACACCTAAACATAACCCCAACCCTACACCTTTCCCTAACCTATACCCTAATCCTAACGCGTACACTAACACTAACCCGTGCCCTAACACGTACCCTGACCCTAACACTTTTCCGTATCCTCTCCAGTACCCTAAATCTTACCGTTCGCTAAACATATCCCTTTCCCTAAACATAACGCTAACACCAACCTTACACCATACCCTAACCCATACACTAATCTTACCCCGTACACCAAAATTAAGAAATGCTCTCACATGTACTTTGACACTAACACGTTTCCGTATCATCCTGTGTACCGTAAACCTTACCTGTTCGCTAACACTAACCCTAGGTCTAAGCCCAACACTATCCACAACCCTACACAAAATCCTAACCCGTACCCTAATCATAATCCGTACAATAACACTAACCTGTGCCCTAACACCAAGCCTGACCCTAACTCGTTTCCATATGCTTACCTGCACCCTGAATATTACCCATTCGCTAACCCTAACCCTAACCCTAAACCTAACCCTAACCCCAATCCTACACATTACCCTAATCCGTATTGTAATCCTAACCCGTACCCTAATACTAATCCGTGCCCTGACACATACATGGACCATAACACTTTTCTGTAACCTCACCTGTACCCTAAACCTTACATTTCGCCAACACTAACCCTAGCCCTAAAGCTAAATCTAACTCCAAACCTACACCTACCCTAACACGTACACTAATCTTAACCCGTACACTAACACTGACCCATTGCCGCAAATGTATTTTGACCCTAAAACATTTCCGTAGCCTCCCCTGTAACCTAAACCTTACCCGGTCGCTAACCCTAACCCTAGCTCTAAATCTAACCCTAACGCCAACCCTACATCTTACCCTAACCCATACCCTAATCCTAAACCATACACTAACACAAACCAGTGCCCTGAAACGTACCCTGACCCTAACACTTTTCCATGCCCTCACCTGCACGCTAAACCTAATCGTTAGGTAACCCTAACTGTAGACTTAAACGTAACCCTAACACCAACCCTACACCCTATTCTAACCCGTAACCTATATTTAACCCCTACACTAACACTAACCCATGCCCTCACACGTAGTTTGACACTAAAATGTCTCCATACACTCACATGTACCATAAGCCTTAACCGTTCACTAAACCTAGCCCTAAACCTAACGCCAAACCTAACCATTGCCCTAACCCATACCCTAATCCTTACCATACATTAACACTAACACGTTTCCTAACACATAACCTGACCCAAACGCTTTTCCGTACCCTCAACTGTACCCTAAAACTTACCCGTTCACTAACCCTAAGCCTAGCCTTAACCCTAACCCTAACCCTGTCCCTAACGCTAACCCTATCCCTAAAACTTACCCGTTAACTAACCCTAAGCCTAGCCCTAAACGTAACCCTAACCCCAACCCCACACCTTACCCTAAACTGTACGCTAATCCTGACACGTACACTAACACTAACAGGTGTCCTAACACATACCCTGACTCTAAATGTTTTCCGTACCCTCACCTGCACCCTAATCCTTACTGCTTCACTAACCGTAAACCTAGCCCTAAACAAGACGCTAACACCAACCCTACACCATACCCTAACCCGTACACTAATCTTGACCCGTACACCAAAATTATGCAATGCCATCACAGGTACTTTGACACTAACACGTTTCCGTACACTCATGTACCATAAAACTTACCTGTTCGCTAACTCTAACCCTAGCCCTAAACTTAACCCTAATGCCAACCCTACACATTACCCTAACCCGTACCCTAATCCTAACCCATACACTAACACTACACGTGCCCTAACAGGTACCCTGACCGCAACAGTTTTCCGTACACTCACCCGTACCCTAAACCATACCCTTTATATCCTTAACCCTATACCTAAACGTAAACCTAACCCCATCCCTAAAACTTACCCTAATGCGTACCCAATCCTAACCAGAACACTAACTCTATTCCATGCCTTAACACTAACCCTGACACTAACACTTTTCCATACCCACACCTGAACCCTAAACCTTACCATTCACTAACCCTAACCCTAGGTCTAAACCTAACCCTAAACCCAACCCCAACCCTACACCTAACCCTAACATGTACCCTAATCCTAATCCTTAAACTAACACTAACCTGTGCCCTAACACGAACTCTGACCCTAATGCGTTTCCATACGTTTCCCTGTACTCTAATGTTACCTATTCGCTAACCCTCACACTAGCCCTAAACCTAAACCTAACCCCAACCCTAAACCTTACCCTAACCCATACCCTAATCATAACCCATACACTAACACTAACTCGTGCCCTAACACCTACCCTAACCCTACACCTACCCCTACCCCTAACACTAACGCAAACACTAACCCTAAACTTTACCATTTCTTAACCATAACCATTGCCCCAAACCTAAACCTAACTACAACCCTACTCCTTACCCTAACACGTACACTAATCTTAACCCGTACACTAACACTAACCCAATACGACACACGTACTTTGACAATAAGACACTTCCGTATGCTCAGCTGTAACCTTAATCTTACCCGTTCACTAAACTTAACCCTACCCCTAACTCTAACCATAACGCCAACCCTACCAATTACCCTAACCCGTACCCTAATCCTAACCTGTAAACCCACACTAACCCCTGCTCTAACACGTACCCTGACCCTAACACTTTTCCGTAACCTCACTTGTACCCTACACCTTACCCTACCCCCACCTTAACCCTAGCACTAAACCTAGACCAAACCCCAACCGTACACCTTACCCTAACCTGTATGCTAATCCTAAGCCATACACTAACACTGACACGTGTCCTAACACATACACTAACCCTAACACTTTTCTGTACCATCACCTGTACCCTAAACCTGACATTTCGATAACCCTAACCCTAGCCATAAAGCTAACCCTAACCCAAACCCTAAACCTTACCCAAACCGTACCCTAATCCTAACCAGTATACTAATACTAAGCCATGTCCTGACACGTTCCCTGAGACTAACACTTTTCCGTACCCTCATCTGTACCCTAAACCTTACCCATTCGCTAACCCTAACCCTAGCCCTAGCCCTAGCCCTAACCTTAATCCCAACCCTACACCTTACCCTAAACCGTACCCTAATCCTAACCCATACACTAACATTAACCCATGCCCTAACACGTACCCTGACCCTAACACTTTTCCATATCCTCTCCTGTATCCTAAATCTTACCGTTCACTAACCCTAACCCTAGCCCTAAACATAACTCTAACACCAACCTCACAGCATACCCTAACCCATACACTAAACTTAACCCGTACAAAAAAACTAAACCATGCCCTCACATGTACTTTGACAGTAACACGTTTCCGTACGCTCCCGTGTACCGTAAACCTTACCCATTTGCTAAGTCTAACACTAGCCCTAACCCTAACCATAACACCAACCCTACCCATTTACCTAACCTGTACCCTAATCCTTACCCGTACACTAACACTAATCCATGCCCTAAAACGTACCCTGACCCTAACACTTTTCCATACCCACTCCTGTACCCTAAATCTTACCATTCGCTAACCCTAACCCTATGTCTAAACCTAACCCTAACCCCAACCCTACACCTAACCCTAGCACACACCCTAATCCGAATCCGTACACTAACACTAACCTGTGCCCTAACATGAACCCTGACCCTAAATCGTTTCCATAAGCTCACCTGTACCCTAAATGTTACCTATACGCTAACCCTAACCCCAACCCTACACCTAAACATAACCCCAACCCTACACCTTTCCCTAACCTATACCCTAATCCTAACCCGTACACTAACACTAACCTGTGCCCTAACACGTACCCTGAACCTAACACTTTTCCATATCCTCTCCAGTACCCTAAATCTTACCGTTCGCTAAACATAGCCCTTTCCCTAAACATAACGCTAACACCAACCTTACACCATACCCTAACCCATACACTAATCTTACCCCGTACACCAAAATTAAGAAATGCCCTCACATGTACTTTGACACTAACACGTTTCCGTATCCTCCTGTGTACCGTAAACCTTACCTGTTCGCTAACACTAACCCTAGGTCTAAGCCTAACACTATCCACAACCCTACACAAAATCCTAACCCGTACCCTAATCATAATCCGTACAATAACACTAACCTGTGCCCTAACACCAAGCCTGATCCTAACTCGTTTCCATATGCTTACCTGCACACTGAATATTACCTATTCGCTAACCCTAACCCTAACCCTAAACCTAACCCTAACCCCAATCCTACACTTTACCCTAATCCGTACTGTAATCCTAACCCGTACCCTAATACTAATCCGTGCCCTGACACATACATAGACCATAACACTTTTCTGTAACCTCACCTGTACCCTAAACCTTACATTTCGCCAACACTAACCCTAGCCCTAAAGCTAAATCTAACTCCAACCCTACACCTTACCCTAACACGTACACTAATCTTAACCCGTACACTAACACTGACCCATTGCCGCAAATGTATTTTGACCCTAAAACATTTCCGTACCCTCCCCTGTAACCTAAACCTTACCCGGTTCAAACCCTAACCCTAGCTCTAAATCTAACCCTAACGCCAACCCTACATCTTACCCTAACCCATACCCTAATCCTAAACCATACACTAACACAAACCAGTGCCCTGAAACGTACCCTGACCCTAACACTTTTCCATGCCCTCACCTGCACGCTAAACCTAATTGTTAGGTAACCCTAACTGTAGACTTAAACCTAACCCTAACACCAACCCTACACCCTAATCTAACCCATAAACTATATTTAACCCCTACACTAACACTAACCCATGCCCTCACACGTACTTTGACACTAAAATGTCTCCATACACTCACATGTACCATAAGCCTTAACCGTTCACTAAACCTATCCCTAACCCTAACGCCAAACCTAACCATTGCCCTAACCCATACCCTAATCCTTACCATACATTAACACTAACACGTTTCCTAACACATAACCTGACCCAAACGCTTTTCCGTACCCTCAACTGTACCCTAAATCTTACCCGTTCACTAACCCTAAGCCTAGCCCTAACCCTAACCCTAACCCTAACACTAACCCTAACCCTAAAACTTACCCGTTAACTAACCGTAAGCCTAGGCCTAAACCTAACCCGAACCCGAACCCCACACTTTACCCTAAACTGTACGCTAATCCTGATACGTACACTAACACTACCAGGTGTCCTAACACATACCCTGACTCTAAATGTTTTCCGTACCCTCACCTGTACCCTAAAACTTACTGCTTCACTAACCGTAAACCTAGCCCTAAACATAACGCTAACACCAACCCTACACCATACCCTAACCCGTACACTAATCTTGACCCGTACACCAAAATTATGCAATGCCATCACAGGTACTTTGACACTAACACGTTTCCGTACACTCATGTACCATAAAAGTTACCTGTTCGCTAACTCTAACCCTAGCCCTAAACTTAACCCTAACGCCAACCCTACACATTACCCTAATCTGTACCCTAATCCTAACCCATACACTAACACTACATGTGCCCTAACAGGTACCCTGACCGTAACAGTTTTCCGTACACTCACCCAAACCCTAAACCATACAGTTTGCTATCCTTAACCCTAGACCTAAACGTAAACCTAACCGCATCCCTAAACCTTACCCTAACGCGTACCCAATCCTAACCAGTACACTAACACTAATCCGTGCCTTAACACTTACCCTGACCCTAACACTTTTCCATACCCACACCTGAACCCTAAACCTTACCATTCACTAACCCTAACCCTAGGTCTAAACCTAACCCTAAACCCAACCCCAACCCTACACCTAACCCTAACATGTACCCTAATCCTAATCCTTAAAATAACACTAACCTGTGCCCTAACACGAACCCTGACCCTAACGCGTTTCCATACGCTCCCCTGTACTCTAATGTTACCTATTCGCTAACTCTCACACTAGCCCTAAACCTAAACCTAACCCCAACCCTAAACCTTACCCTAACCCATACCCTAATCATAACCCATACACTAACACTAACTCGTGCCCTAACACCTACCCTAACCCTACACCTACCCCTAACCCTAACACTAACCCTAACACTATCCCTAAACTTTACCATTTGTTAACCATAACCCTAGACCCAAACCTAAACCTAACTACAACCCTACTCCTTACCCAAACACGTACACTAATCTTAACCCCTACACTAACACTAACTCAATACCGCACACGTACTTTGACAATAAGACATTTCGGTATGCTCAGCTGTAACCTAAATCTTACCCGTTCACTAAACTTAACCCTACCCCTAACACTAACCATAACGCCAACCCTACCAATTACCCTAACCCGTACCCTAATCCTAACCTGTAAACCCACACTAACCCCTGCCCTAACACGTACACTGACCCTAACACTTTTCCGTAACCTCACCTGTACCCTACACCTTACCGTTCGCTAAACCTAACCCTAGCCCTAAACCTACACCAAACCCCAACCGTACACCTTACCCTAACCCGTATGCTAATCCTAAGCCATACACTAACACTGACACGTGTCCTAACACATACACTAACCCTAACACTTTTCTGTACCATCACCTGTACCCTAAACCTGACATTTCGCTAACCCTAACCCTAGCCATAAAGCTAACCCTAACCCCAACCCTAAACCTTACCCAAACCGTACCCTAATCCTAACCACTATACTAATACTAAGCCATGTCCTGACACGTTCCCTGAGCCTAACACTTTTCCGTACCCTCACCTGTACCCTAAACCTTACCCATTCGCTAACCCTAACCCTAGCCCTAGCCCTAGCCCTAACCTTAATCCCAACCCTACCCCTTACCCTAAACCGTACCCTAATCCTAACCCATACACTAACATTAACCCATGCCCTAACACGTACCCTGACCCTAACACTTTTCCGTATCCTCTCCTGTACCCTAAATCTTACCTTTCGCTAACCCTAACCCTAGCCCTAAACATAACTCTAACACCAACCTCACAGTATACCCTAACCTGTACACTAAACTTAACCCGTACTTAAAAACTAACCCATGCCCTCACATGTACTTTGACAGTAACACGTTTCTGTACGCTCCCGTGTACTGTAAACCTTACCCAATCGCTAACTCTAACCCTAGCCCTAACCCTAACCATAACACCAACCCTACCCATTTATCTAACCTGTACACTAATCCTTACCCGTACACTAACACTAATCCATGCCTTAAAACGTACCCTGACCATAACACTTTTCCATACCCACTGCTGTACCCTAAATCTTACCATTCGCTAACCTTAACCCTATGTCTAAACCTAACCCTAACCCCAAACCTACACCGAACCCTAGCACGTACCCTAATCCGAATCCGTACACTAACACTAACCTGTGCCCTAACATGAACCCTGACCCTAACTCGTTTCCATAAGCTCACCTGTACCCTAAATGTTACCTATTCACTAACCCTAACCCCAACCCTACACCTAAACATAACCCCTACCCTACACCTTTCCCTTACCTATACCCTAATCCTAACCTGTACACTAACAATAACCCGTGCCCTAACACGTACCCTGAACCTAACACTTTTCCGTATTCTCTCCAGTACTCTAAATCTTTCCGTTCGCTAAACTTAGCGCTTTCCCTAAACATAACGCTAACACCAACCTTACACCATACCCTAACCCATACACTAATCTTACCCCGTACACCAAAATTAAGAAATGCCCTCACATGTACTTTGACACTAACACGTTTCCGTATCCTCCTGTGTACCGTAAACCTTACCTGTTCGCTAACACTAACCCTAGGTCTAAGCCTAACACAATCCACAACCCTACACAAAATCCTAACCCGTACCCTAATCCTAATCCGTACAATAACACTAAACTGTGCCCTAACACCAAGCCTGACCCTAACTCGTTTCCATATGCTTACCTGCACCCTGAATATTACCTATTCGCTAACCCTAACCCTAACCCAAAACCTAACCCTAACCCCAATCCTACACCTTACCTTAATCCGTACTGTAATCCTAACCCGTACCCTAATACTAATCCGTGCCCTGACACATACATGGACCATAACACTTTTCTGTAACCTCACCTGTACCCTAAACCTTACATTTCCCCAACACTAACCCTAGCCCTAAAGCTAAATCTAACTCCAACCCTACACCTTACCCTAACACGTACACTAATCTTAACCCGTACAGTAACACTGACCCATTGCCGCAAATGTATTTTGACCCTAAAACATTTCCGTACCCTCCCCTGTAACCTAAACCTTACCCGGTCGCTAACCCTAACCCTAGCTCTAAATCTAACCCTAACGCCAACCCTACATCTTACCCTAACCCATACCCTAATCCTAAACCATACACTAACACAAACCAGTGCCCTGAAACGTACCCTGACCCTAACACTTTTCCATGCCCTCACCTGCACGCTAAACCTAATGGTTAGGTAACCCTAACTGTAGACTTAAACGTAACCCTAACACCAACACTACACCCTATTGTAACCCGTAACCTATATTTAACCCCTACACTAACACTAACCCATGCCCTCACACGTACTTTGACACTAAAATGTCTCCATACACTCACATGTACCATAAGCCTTAACCGTTCACTAAACCTAGCCCTAACCCTAACGCCAAACTTAACCATTGCCCTAACCCATACCCTAATCCTTACCATACATTAACACTAACACGTTTCCTAACACATAACGTGACCCAAACGCTTTTCCGTACCCTCAACTGTACCCTAAAACTTACCCGTTCACTAACCTTAAGCCTAGCCCTAACCCTAACCCTAACCCTGTCCCTAACGCTAACCCTATCCCTAAAACTTACCCGTTAACTAACCCTAAGCCTAGCCCTAAACGTAACCCTAACCCCAACCCCACACCTTACCCTAAACTGTACGCTAATCCTGACACGTACACTAACACTAACAGGTGTCCTAACACATACCCTGACTCTAAATGTTTTCCGTACCCTCACCTGTACCCTAATCCTTACTGCTTCTCTAACCGTAAACCTAGCCCTAAACAAGACGCTAACACCAACCCTACACCATACCCTAACCCGTACACTAATCTTGACCCGTACACCAAAATTATGCAATGCCATCACAGGTACTTTGACAATAACACGTTTCCGTACACTCATGTACCATAAAACTTACCTGTTCGCTAACTCTAACCCTAGCCCTAAACTTAACCCTAATGCCAAACCTACACATTACCCTAACCCGTACCCTAATCCTAACCCATACACTAACACTACACGTGCCCTAACAGGTACCCTGACCGTAACAGTTTTCCGTACACTCACCCGTACCCTAAACCATACCGTTTGTATCCTTAACCCTATACCTAAACGTAAACCTAACCCCATCCCTAAAACTTACCCTAATGCGTACCCAATCCTAACCAGAACACTAACTCTATTCCGTGCCTTAACACTAACCCTGACACTAACACTTTTCCATACCCACACCTGAACCCTAAACCTTACCATTCACTAACCCTAACCCTAGGTCTAAACCTAACCCTAAACCCAACCCCAACCCTACACCTAACCCTAACATGTACCCTAATCCTAATCCTTAAACTAACACTAACCTGTGCCCTAACACGAACCCTGACCCTAATGCGTTTCCATACGCTTCCCTGTACTCTAATGTTACCTATTCGCTAACCCTCACACTAGCCCTAAACCTAAACCTAACCCCAACCCTAAACCTTACCCTAACCCATACCCTAATCATAACCCATACACTAACACTAACTCGTGCCCTAACACCTACCCTAACCCTACACCTACCCCTACCCCTAACACTAACGCAAACACTAACCCTAAAATTTACCATTTGTTAACCATAACCATTGCCCCAAACCTAAACCTAACTACAACCCTACTCCTTACCCTAACACGTACACTAATCTTAACCCGTACACTAACACTAACCCAATACGACACACGTACTTTGACAATAAGACACTTCCGTATGCTCAGCTGTAACCTTAACCTTACCCATTCACTAAACTTAACCCTACCCCTAACTCTAACCATAACGCCAACCCTACCAATTACCCTAACCCGTACCCTAATCCTAACCTGTAAACCCACACTAACCCCTGCCCTAACACGTACCCTGACCCTAACACTTTTCCGTAACCTCACTTGTACCCTACACCTTACCCTAACCCTAACCTTAACCCAAGCACTAAACCTAGACCAAACCCCAACCGTACACCTTACCCTAACCTGTATGCTAATCCTAAGCCATACACTAACACTGACACGTGTCCTAACACATACACTAACCCTAACACTTTTCTGTACCATCACCTGTACCCTAAACCTGACATTTCGATAACCCTTACCCTAGCCATAAAGCTAACCCTAACCCCAACCCTAAACCTTACCCAAACCGTACCCTAATCTTAACCAGTATACTAATACTAAGCCATGTCCTGACACGTTCCCTGAGACTAACACTTTTCCGTACCCTCACCTGTACCCTAAACCTTACCCATTCGCTAACCCTAACCCTAGCCCTAGCCCTAGCCCTAACCTTAATCCCAACCCTACACCTTACCCTAAACCGTACCCTAATCCTAACCCATACACTAACATTAACCCATGCCCTAACACGTACCCTGACCCTAACACTTTTCCATATCCTCTCCTGTATCCTAAATCATACCGTTCACTAACCCTAACCCTAATCCTAAACATAACTCTAACACCAACCTCACAGCTTACCCTAACCCGTACACTAAACTTAACCCGTACAAAAAAACTAAACGATGCCCTCACATGTACTTTGACAGTAACACGTTTCCGTACGCTCCCGTGTACCGTAAACCTTACCCATTTGCTAAGTCTAACCCTAGCCCTAACCCTAACCATAACACCAACCCTACCCATTTACCTAACCTGTACCCTAATCCTTACCCGTACACTAACACTAATCCATGCCCTAAAACGTACCCTGACCCTAACACTTTTCCATACCCACTCCTGTACCCTAAATCTTACCATTCGCTAACCCTAACCCTATGTCTAAACCTAACCCTAACCCCAACCCTACACCTAACCCTAGCACACACCCTAATCCGAATCCGTACACTAACACTAACCTGTGCCCTAACATGAACCCTGACCCTAAATCTTTTCCATAAGCTCACCTGTACCCTAAATGTTACCTATTAGCTAACCCTAACCCCAACACTACACCTAAACATAACCCCAACCCTACACTTTTCCCTAACCTATACCCTAATCCTAACCCGTACACTAACACTAACCTGTGCCCTAACACGTACCCTGAACCTAACACTTTTCCGTATCCTCTCCAGTACCCTAAATCTTACCGTTCCCTAAACATAGCCCTTTCCCTAAACATAACGCTAACACCAACCCTACACCATACCCTAACCCGTACACTAATCTGGACCCGTACACCAAAATTATGCAATGCCATCACAGGTACTTTGACACTAACACGTTTCCGTACACTCATGTACCATAAAAGTTACCTGTTCGCTAACTCTAACCCTAGCCGTAAACTTAACCCTAACGCCAACCCTACACATTACCCTAATCTGTACCCTAATCCTAACCCATACACTAACACTACATGTGCCCTAACAGGTACCCTGACCGTAACAGTTTTCCGTACACTCACCCGTACCCTAAACCATACCGTTTGCTATCCTTAACCCTAGACCTAAACGTAAACCTAACCGCATCCCTAAACCTTACCCTAACGCGTACCCAATCCTAACCAGTACACTAACACTAATCCGTGCCTTAACACTTACCCTGACCCTAACACTTTTCCATACCCACACCTGAACCCTAAACCTTACCATTCACTAACCCTAACCCTAGGTCTAAACCTAACCCTAAACCCAACCCCAACCCTACACCTAACCTTAACATGTACCCTAATCCTAATCCTTAAAATAACACTAACCTGTGCCCTAACACGAACCCTGACCCTAACGCGTTTCCATACGCTCCCATGTACTCTAATGTTACCTATTCGCTAACCCTCACACTAGCCCTAAACCTAAACCTAACCCCAACCCTAAACCTTACCCTAACCCATACCCTAATCATAACCCATACACTAACACTAACTCGTGCCCTAACACCTACCCTAACCCTACACCTACCCCTAACCCTAACACTAACCCTAACACTATCCCTAAACTTTACCATTTGTTAACCATAACCCTAGACCCAAACCTAAACCTAACTACAACCCTACTCCTTACCCAAACACGTACACTAATCTTAACCCCTACACTAACACTAACTCAATACCACACACGTACTTTGACAATAAGACATTTCGGTATGCTCAGCTGTAACCTAAATCTTACCCGTTCACTAAACTTAACCCTACCCCTAACACTAACCATAACGCCAACCCTACCAATTACCCTAACCCGTACCCTAATCCTAACCTGTAAACCCACACTAACCCCTGCCCTAACACGTACACTGACCCTAACACTTTTCCGTAACCTCACCTGTACCCTACACCTTACCGTTCGCTAAACCTAACCCTAGCCCTAAACCTACACCAAACCCCAACCGTACACCTTACCCTAACCCGTACGCCAATCCTAAGCCATACACTAACACTGACACGTGTCCTAACACATACACTAACCCTAACACTTTTCTGTACCATCACCTGTACCCTAAACCTGACATTTCGCTAACCCTAACCCTAAACATAAAGCTAATCCTAACCCCAACACTAAACCTTACCCAAACCGTTCCCTAATCCTAACCAGTATACTAATACTAAGCCATGTTCTGACACGTTCCCTGAGCCTAACACTTTTCCGTACCCTCACCTGTACCCTAAACCTTACCCAATCGCTAACTCTAACCCTAGCCCTAACCCTAACCATAACACCAACCCTACCCATTTATCTAACCTGTACACTAATCCTTACCCGTACACTAACACTTATCCATGCCTTAAAACGTACCCTGACCATAGCACTTTTCCATAACCACTGCTGTACCCTAAATCTTACCATTCGCTAAACCTAACCCTATGTCTAAACCTAACCCTAACCCGAACCCTACACCGAACCCTAGCACGTACCCTAATCCGAATCCGTACACTAACACTAACCTGTGCCCTAACATGAACCCTGACCCTAACTCGTTTCCATAAGCTCACCTGTACCCTAAATGTTACCTATTCGCTAACCCTAACCCCAACCCTACACCTAAACATAACCCCTACCCTACACCTTTCCCTTACCTATACCCTAATCCTATCCCGTACACTAACAATAACCCGTGCCCTAACACGTACCCTGAACTTAACCATTTTCCGTATTCTCTGCAGTACTCTAAATCTTACCGTTCGATAAAATAGCGCTTTCCCTATACATAACGCTAAAACCAACCTTACACCATACCCTAACCCATACACTAATCTTACCCCGTACACCAAAATTAAGAAATGCCCTCACATGTACTTTGACACTAACACGTTTCCGTATCCTCCTGTGTACCGTAAACCTTACCTGTTCGCTAACACTAACCCTAGGTCTAAGCCTAACACTATCCACAACCCTACACAAAATCCTAACCCGTACCCTAATCCTAATCCGTACAATAACACTAACCTGTGCCCTAACACCAAGCCTGACCCTAACTCGTTTCCATATGCTTACCTGCACCCTGAATATTACCTATTCGCTAACCCTAACCCTAACCCTAACCCTAACCCTAACCCCAATCCTACACCTTACCCTAAACCGTACTGTAATCCTAACCCGTACCCTATTACTAATCCGTGCCCTGACACATACATGGACCATAACACTTTTCTGTAACCTCACCTGTACCCAAAACGTTACATTTCGCCAACACTAACCCTAGCCCTAAAGCTAAATCTAACTCCAACCCTACACCTTACCCTAACACGTACACTAATCTTAACCCGTACAGTAACACTGACCCATTGCCGCAAATGTATTTTGACCCTAAAACATTTCCGTACCCTCCCCTGTAACCTAAATCTTACCCGGTCGCTAACCCTAACCCTAGCTCTAAATCTAACCCTAACGCCAACCCTACATCTTACCCTAACCCATACCCTAATCCTAAACCATACACTAACACAAACCAGTGCCCTGAAACGTACCCTGACCCTAACACTTTTCCATGCCCTCACCTGCACGCTAAACCTAATCGTTAGGTAACCCTAACTGTAGACTTAAACGTAACCCTAACACCAACCCTACACCCTATTGTAACCCGTAACCTATATTTAACCCCAACACTAACACTAACCCATGCCCTCACACGTACTTTGACACTAAAATGTCTCCATACACTCACATGTACCATAAGCCTTAACCGTTCACTAAACCTAGCCCTAACCCTAACGCCAAACTTAACCATTGCCCTAACCCATACCCTAATCCTTACCATACATTAACACTAACACGTTTCCTAACACATAACCTGACCCAAACGCTTTTCCGTACCCTCAACTGTACCCTAAAACTTACCCGTTCACTAACCCTAAGCCTAGCCCTAACCCTAACCCTATCCCTGTCCCTAACGCTAACCCTATCCCTAAAACTTACCCGTTAACTAACCCTAAGCCTAGCCCTAAACGTAACCCTAACCCCAACCCCACACCTTACCCTAAACTGTACGCTAATCCTGACACGTACACTAACACTAACAGGTGTCCTAACACATACCCTGACTCTAAATGTTTTCCGTACCCTCACCTGTACCCTAATCCTTACTGCTTCACTAACCGTAAACCTAGCCCTAAACAAGACGCTAACACCAACCCTACACCATACCCTAACCCGTACACTAATCTTGACCCGTACACCAAAATTATGCAATGCCATCACAGGTACTTTGACACTAACACGTTTCCGTACACTCATGTACCATAAAACTTACCTGTTCGCTAACTCTAACCCTAGCCCTAAACTTAACCCTAATGCCAACCCTACACATTATCCTAACACGTACCCTAATCCTAACCCATACACTAACACTACACGTGCCCTAACAGGTACCCTGACCGTAACAGTTTTCCGTACACTCACCCGTACCCTAAACCATACCGTTTGTATCCTTAACCCTATACCTAAACGTAAACCTAACCCCATCCCTAAAACTTACCCTAATGCGTACCCAATCCTAACCAGAACACTAACTCTATTCCGTGCCTTAACACTAACCCTGACACTAACACTTTTCCATACCCACACCTGAACCCTAAACCTTACCATTCACTAACCCTATCCCTAGGTCTAAACCTAACCCTAAACCCAACCCCAACCCTACACCTAACCCTAACATGTACCCTAATCCTAATCCTTAAACTAACACTAACCTGTGCCCTAACACGAACCCTGACCCTAACGCATTTCCATATGCTTCCCTGTACTCTAATGTTACCTATTCGCTAACCCTCACACTAGCCCTAAACCTAAACCTAACCCCAACCCTAAACCTTACCCTAACCCATACCCTAATCATAACCCATACACTAACACTAACTCGTGCCCTAACACCTACCCTAATCCTACACCTACCCCTAACCCTAACACTAACCCTAACACTAACCCTAAATTTTACCGTATGTTAACCATAATCCTAGCCCCAAAACTAAAACTAACTACAATGCTACTCCTTACCCTAACACGTACACTAATCTTAACCCCTACACTAACACTAACTAAATACCGCACACGTACTTTGACAATAAAACATTTCTGTATGCTCAGCTGTAACCTAAACCTTACCCATTCACTAAACTTAACGCTACCCCTAACACTAACCATAAGGACAACCGTACCAGTTACCCTAACCCGTACCCTAATCCTAACCTGTAAACCCACACTAACCCCTGCCCTAACACGTACCCTGACCCTAACACTTTACCGTAACCTCACCTGTACCCTACACCTTACCGTTCGTTAACCCTAACCCTAGCCCTAAACCTAGACCAAACCCCAACCGTACACCTTACCCTAACCCGTATGCTAATCCTAAGCCATACACTAACACTGACACGTGTCCTAACACATACACTAAGCCTACCACTTTTCTGTACCATCACCTGTACCCTAATCCTGACATTTCGCTAACCCTAACCATAGCCATAAAGCTAACCCTAAACCCAACGCTAAAACATACCCAAACCGTACCCTAATCCTAACCAGTATACTAATACTAAGCCATGTCCTGACACATTCCCTGAGCCTAACACTTTTCCGTACCCTCACCTGTACCCTAAACCTTACCCATTCGCTAACCCTAACCCTAGACCTAGCCATAGCCCTAACCTTAATCCCAACCCTACCCCTTACCCTAAACCGTACCCTAATCGTAACCAATACACGAACATTAACCCATGCCCTAACACGTGCCCTGAACCTAACAGTTTTCCGTATCCTCTCCTGTACCCTAAATCTTACCGTTTGCTAACCCTAAACCTAGCCCTAAACATAACTCTAACACCAACCTCACAGCATACACTAAACCGTACACTAAACATAACCCGTACAAAAAAAGTAACCCATGCCCTCATATGTACTTTGACAGTAACACGTTTCCGTATGCTCCCGTGTACCGTAAACCTTACCCATTCGCTAACTCTAACCCTAGCCCTAACCCTAACCATAACACCAACCCTACCCATTTACCTAACCTGTACCCTAATCCTTACCCGTACACTAACACTAATCCATGCCCTAACACGTAACCTGACCCTAACACTTTTCCATACCCACTCCTGTACCCTAAATCTTACCATTCGCTAACCCTAACCCTCTGTCTAAACCTAACCCTAACCAAAACCCTACACCTAACCCTAACACGTACCCTAATCCGAATCCGTACACTAACACTAACCTGTGCCCTAACATGAACCCTGACTCTAACTCGTTTCCATAAGCTCACCTGTACACTAAATGTTACCTATTCGCTAACCCTAACCCCAACCCTACACCTAAACATAACCCCAACCCTACACCTTTCCCTAACCTATACCCTAATCCTAACGCGTACACTAACACTAACCCGTGCCCTAACACGTACCCTGACCCTAACACTTTTCCGTATCCTCTCCAGTACCCTAAATCTTACCGTTCGCTAAACATATCCCTTTCCCTAAACATAACGCTAACACCAACCTTACACCATACCCTAACCTATACACTAATCTTACCCCGTACACCAAAATTAAGAAATGCTCTCACATGTACTTTGACACTAACACGTTTCCGTATCATCCTGTGTACCGTAAACCTTACCTGTTCGCTAACACTAACCCTAGGTCTAAGCCCAACACTATCCACAACCCTACACAAAATCCTAACCCGTACCCTAATCATAATCCGTACAATAACACTAACCTGTGCCCTAACACCAAGCCTGACCCTAACTCGTTTCCATATGCTTACCTGCACCCTGAATATTACCCATTCGCTAACCCTAACCCTAACCCTAAACCTAACCCTAACCCCAATCCTACACATTACCCTAATCCGTATTGTAATCCTAACCCGTACCCTAATACTAATCCGTGCCCTGACACATACATGGACCATAACACTTTTCTGTAACCTCACCTGTACCCTAAACCTTACATTTCGCCAACACTAACCCTAGCCCTAAAGCTAAATCTAACTCCAAACCTACACCTACCCTAACACGTACACTAATCTTAACCCGTACACTAACACTGACCCATTGCCGCAAATGTATTTTGACCCTAAAACATTTCCGTAGCCTCCCCTGTAACCTAAACCTTACCCGGTCGCTAACCCTAACCCTAGCTCTAAATCTAACCCTAACGCCAACCCTACATCTTACCCTAACCCATACCCTAATCCTAAACCATACACTAACACAAACCAGTGCCCTGAAACGTACCCTGACCCTAACACTTTTCCATGCCCTCACCTGCACGCTAAACCTAATCGTTAGGTAACCCTAACTGTAGACTTAAACGTAACCCTAACACCAACCCTACACCCTATTCTAACCCGTAACCTATATTTAACCCCTACACTAACACTAACCCATGCCCTCACACGTAGTTTGACACTAAAATGTCTCCATACACTCACATGTACCATAAGCCTTAACCGTTCACTTAACCTATCCCTAACCCTAACGCCAAACCAAACCATTGCCCTAACCCATACCCTAATCCTAACCATACATTAACACTAACACGTTTCCCAACACATAACCTGACCCAAACGCTTTTCCGTACCCTCAACTGTACCCTAAAACTTACCCGTTCACTAACCCTAAGCCTAGCCATAACCCTAACCCTAACCCTGTCCCTAATGCTAACCCTAACCCTAAAACTTACCCGTTAACTAACCCTAAGCCTACCCCTAAACGTAACCCAAACCCCAACCCCACATCTTACACTAAACTGTACGCTAATCCTGACACCTACACTAACACTAACAGGTGTCCTAACACATACCCTGACTCTAAATGTTTTCCGTACCCTCACCTGTATCCTAATCCTTACTACTTCACTAACCGTAAACCTAGCCCTAAACAAGACGCTAACACCAACCCTACACCATACCCTAACCCGTACACTAATCTTGACCCGTACACCAAAATTATGCAATGCCATCACAGGTACTTTGACACTAACACGTTTCCGTACACTCATGTACCATAAAACTTACCTGTTCGCTAACTCTAACCCTAGCCCTAAACTTAACCCTAATGCCAACCCTACACATTACCCTAACCCGTACCCTAATCCTAACCCATACACTAACACTACACGTGCCCTAACAGGTACCCTGACCGCAACAGTTTTCCGTACACTCACCCGTACCCTAAACCATACCCTTTATATCCTTAACCCTATACCTAAACGTAAACCTAACCCCATCCCTAAAACTTACCCTAATGCGTACCCAATCCTAACCAGAACACTAACTCTATTCCATGCCTTAACACTAACCCTGACACTAACACTTTTCCATACCCACACCTGAACCCTAAACCTTACCATTCACTAACCCTAACCCTAGGTCTAAACCTAACCCTAAACCCAACCCCAACCCTACACCTAACCCTAACATGTACCCTAATCCTAATCCTTAAACTAACACTAACCTGTGCCCTAACACGAACTCTGACCCTAATGCGTTTCCATACGCTTCCCTGTATTCTAATGTTACCTATTCGCTAACCCTCACACTAGCCCTAAACCTAAACCTAACCCCAACCCTAAACCTTACCCTAACCGATACCCTAATCATAACCCATACACTAACACTAACTCGTGCCCTAACACCTACCCTAACCCTACACCTACCCCTACCCCTAACACTAACGCAAACACTAACCCTAAACTTTACCATTTCTTAACCATAACCATTGCCCCAAACCTAAACCTAACTACAACCCTACTCCTTACCCTAACACGTACACTAATCTTAACCCGTACACTAACACTAACCCAATACGACACACGTACTTTGACAATAAGACACTTCCGTATGCTCAGCTGTAACCTTAATCTTACCCGTTCACTAAACTTAACCCTACCCCTAACTCTAACCATAACGCCAACCCTACCAATTACCCTAACCCGTACCCTAATCCTAACCTGTAAACCCACACTAACCCCTGCTCTAACACGTACCCTGACCCTAACACTTTTCCGTAACCTCACTTGTACCCTACACCTTACCCTACCCCCACCTTAACCCTAGCACTAAACCTAGACCAAACCCCAACCGTACACCTTACCCTAACCTGTATGCTAATCCTAAGCCATACACTAACACTGACACGTGTCCTAACACATACACTAACCCTAACACTTTTCTGTACCATCACCTGTACCCTAAACCTGACATTTCGATAACCCTAACCCTAGCCATAAAGCTAACCCTAACCCAAACCCTAAACCTTACCCAAACCGTACCCTAATCCTAACCAGTATACTAATACTAAGCCATGTCCTGACACGTTCCCTGAGACTAACACTTTTCCGTACCCTCATCTGTACCCTAAACCTTACCCATTCGCTAACCCTAACCCTAGCCCTAGCCCTAGCCCTAACCTTAATCCCAACCCTACACCTTACCCTAAACCGTACCCTAATCCTAACCCATACACTAACATTAACCCATGCCCTAACACGTACGCTGACCCTAACACTTTTCCATATCCTCTCCTGTATCCTAAATCTTACCGTTCACTAACCCTAACCCTAGCCCTAAACATAACTCTAACACCAACCTCACAGCATACCCTAACCCGTACACTAAACTTAACCCGTACAAAAAAACTAAACCATTCCCTCACATGTACTTTGACAGTAACACGTTTCCGTACGCTCCCGTGTACCGTAAACCTTACCCATTTGCTAAGTCTAACACTAGCCCTAACCCTAACCATAACACCAACCCTACCCATTTACCTAACCTGTACCCTAATCCTTACCCGTACACTAACACTAATCCATGCCCTAAAACGTACCCTGACCCTAACACTTTTCCATACCCACTCCTGTACCCTAAATCTTACCATTCGCTAACCCTAACCCTATGTCTAAACCTAACCCTAACCCCAACCCTACACCTAACCCTAGCACACACCCTAATCCGAATCCGTACACTAACACTAACCTGTGCCCTAACATGAACCCTGACCCTAAATCGTTTCCATAAGCTCACCTGTACCCTAAATGTTACCTATACGCTAACCCTAACCCCAACCCTACACCTAAACATAACCCCAACCCTACACCTTTCCCTAACCTATACCCTAATCCTAACCCGTACACTAACACTAACCTGTGCCCTAACACGTACCCTGAACCTAACACTTTTCCATATCCTCTCCAGTACCCTAAATCTTACCGTTCGCTAAACATAGCCCTTTCCCTAAACATAACGCTAACACCAACCTTACACCATACCCTAACCCATACACTAATCTTACCCCGTACACCAAAATTAAGAAATGCCCTCACATGTACTTTGACACTAACACGTTTCCGTATCCTCCTGTGTACCGTAAACCTTACCTGTTCGCTAACACTAACCCTAGGTCTAAGCCTAACACTATCCACAACCCTACACAAAATCCTAACCCGTACCCTAATCATAATCCGTACAATAACACTAACCTGTGCCCTAACACCAAGCCTGACCCTAACTCGTTTCCATATGCTTACCTGCACACTGAATATTACCTATTCGCTAACCCTAACCCTAACCCTAAACCTAACCCTAACCCCAATCCTACACTTTACCCTAATCCGTACTGTAATCCTAACCCGTACCCTAATACTAATCCGTGCCCTGACACATACATAGACCATAACACTTTTCTGTAACCTCACCTGTACCCTAAACCTTACATTTCGCCAACACTAACCCTAGCCCTAAAGCTAAATCTAACTCCAACCCTACACCTTACCCTAACACGTACACTAATCTTAACCCGTACACTAACACTGACCCATTGCCGCAAATGTATTTTGACCCTAAAACATTTCCGTACCCTCCCCTGTAACCTAAACCTTACCCGGTTCAAACCCTAACCCTAGCTCTAAATCTAACCCTAACGCCAACCCTACATCTTACCCTAACCCATACCCTAATCCTAAACCATACACTAACACAAACCAGTGCCCTGAAACGTACCCTGACCCTAACACTTTTCCATGCCCTCACCTGCACGCTAAACCTAATTGTTAGGTAACCCTAACTGTAGACTTAAACCTAACCCTAACACCAACCCTACACCCTAATCTAACCCATAAACTATATTTAACCCCTACACTAACACTAACCCATGCCCTCACACGTACTTTGACACTAAAATGTCTCCATACACTCACATGTACCATAAGCCTTAACCGTTCACTAAACCTATCCCTAACCCTAACGCCAAACCTAACCATTGCCCTAACCCATACCCTAATCCTTACCATACATTAACACTAACACGTTTCCTAACACATAACCTGACCCAAACGCTTTTCCGTACCCTCAACTGTACCCTAAATCTTACCCGTTCACTAACCCTAAGCCTAGCCCTAACCCTAACCCTAACCCTAACACTAACCCTAACCCTAAAACTTACCCGTTAACTAACCGTAAGCCTAGGCCTAAACCTAACCCGAACCCGAACCCCACACTTTACCCTAAACTGTACGCTAATCCTGACACGTACACTAACACTACCAGGTGTCCTAACACATACCCTGACTCTAAATGTTTTCCGTACCCTCACCTGTACCCTAAAACTTACTGCTTCACTAACCGTAAACCTAGCCCTAAACATAACGCTAACACCAACCCTACACCATACCCTAACCCGTACACTAATCTTGACCCGTACACCAAAATTATGCAATGCCATCACAGGTACTTTGACACTAACACGTTTCCGTAGACTCATGTACCATAAAAGTTACCTGTTCGCTAACTCTAACCCTAGCCCTAAACTTAACCCTAACGCCAACCCTACACATTACCCTAATCTGTACCCTAATCCTAACCCATACACTAACACTACATGTGCCCTAACAGGTACCCTGACCGTAACAGTTTTCCGTACACTCACCCATACCCTAAACCATACAGTTTGCTATCCTTAACCCTAGACCTAAACGTAAACCTAACCGCATCCCTAAACCTTACCCTAACGCGTACCCAATCCTAACCAGTACACTAACACTAATCCGTGCCTTAACACTTACCCTGACCCTAACACTTTTCCATACCCACACCTGAACCCTAAACCTTACCATTCACTAACCCTAACCCTAGGTCTAAACCTAACCCTAAACCCAACCCCAACCCTACACCTAACCCTAACATGTACCCTAATCCTAATCCTTAAAATAACACTAACCTGTGCCCTAACACGAACCCTGACCCTAACGCGTTTCCATACGCTCCCCTGTACTCTAATGTTACCTATTCGCTAACCCTCACACTAGCCCTAAACCTAAACCTAACCCCAACCCTAAACCTTACCCTAACCCATACCCTAATCATAACCCATACACTAACACTAACTCGTGCCCTAACACCTACCCTAACCCTACACCTACCCCTAACCCTAACACTAACCCTAACACTATCCCTAAACTTTACCATTTGTTAACCATAACCCTAGACCCAAACCTAAACCTAACTACAACCCTACTCCTTACCCTAACACGTACACTAATCTTAACCCCTACACTAACACTAACTCAATACCGCACACGTACTTTGACAATAAGACATTTCGGTATGCTCAGCTGTAACCTAAATCTTACCCGTTCACTAAACTTAACCCTACCCCTAACACTAACCATAACGCCAACCCTACCAATTACCCTAACCCGTACCCTAATCCTAACCTGTAAACCCACACTAACCCCTGCCCTAACACGTACACTGACCCTAACACTTTTCCGTAACCTCACCTGTACCCTACACCTTACCGTTCGCTAAACCTAACCCTAGCCCTAAACCTACACCAAACCCCAACCGTACACCTTACCCTAACCCGTATGCTAATCCTAAGCCATACACTAACACTGACACGTGTCCTAACACATACACTAACCCTAACACTTTTCTGTACCATCACCTGTACCCTAAACCTGACATTTCGCTAACCCTAACCCTAGCCATAAAACTAACCCTAACCCCAACCCTAAACCTTACCCAAACCGTACCCTAATCCTAACCACTATACTAATACTAAGCCATGTCCTGACACGTTCCCTGAGCCTAACACTTTTCCGTACCCTCACCTGTACCCTAAACCTTACCCATTCGCTAACCCTAACCCTAGCCCTAGCCCTAGCCCTAACCTTAATCCCAACCCTACCCCTTACCCTAAACCGTACCCTAATCCTAACCCATACACTAACATTAACCCATGCCCTAACACGTACCCTGACCCTAACACTTTTCCGTATCCTCTCCTGTACCCTAAATCTTACCTTTCGCTAACCCTAACCCTAGCCCTAAACATAACTCTAACACCAACCTCACAGTATACCCTAACCTGTACACTAAACTTAACCCGTACTTAAAAACTAACCCATGCCCTCACATGTACTTTGACAGTAACACGTTTCTGTACGCTCCCGTGTACTGTAAACCTTACCCAATCGCTAACTCTAACCCTAGCCCTAACCCTAACCATAACACCAACCCTACCCATTTATCTAACCTGTACACTAATCCTTACCCGTACACTAACACTAATCCATGCCTTAAAACGTACCCTGACCATAACACTTTTCCATACCCACTGCTGTACCCTAAATCTTACCATTCGCTAACCTTAACCCTATGTCTAAACCTAACCCTAACCCCAAACCTACACCGAACCCTAGCACGTACCCTAATCCGAATCCGTACACTAACACTAACCTGTGCCCTAACATGAACCCTGACCCTAACTCGTTTCCATAAGCTCACCTGTACCCTAAATGTTACCTATTCACTAACCCTAACCCCAACCCTACACCTAAACATAACCCCTACCCTACACCTTTCCCTTACCTATACCCTAATCCTAACCTGTACACTAACAATAACCCGTGCCCTAACACGTACCCTGAACCTAACACTTTTCCGTATTCTCTCCAGTACTCTAAATCTTTCCGTTCGCTAAACTTAGCGCTTTCCCTAAACATAACGCTAACACCAACCTTACACCATACCCTAACCCATACACTAATCTTACCCCGTACACCAAAATTAAGAAATGCCCTCACATGTACTTTGACACTAACACGTTTCCGTATCCTCCTGTGTACCGTAAACCTTACCTGTTCGCTAACACTAACCCTAGGTCTAAGCCTAACACAATCCACAACCCTACACAAAATCCTAACCCGTACCCTAATCCTAATCCGTACAATAACACTAACCTGTGCCCTAACACCAAGCCTGACCCTAACTCGTTTCCATATGCTTACCTGCACACTGAATATTACCTATTCGCTAACCCTAACCCTAACCCAAAACCTAACCCTAACCCCAATCCTACACCTTACCTTAATCCGTACTGTAATCCTAACCCGTACCCTAATACTAATCCGTGCCCTGACACATACATGGACCATAACACTTTTCTGTAACCTCACCTGTACCCTAAACCTTACATTTCCCCAACACTAACCCTAGCCCTAAAGCTAAATCTAACTCCAACCCTACACCTTACCCTAACACGTACACTAATCTTAACCCGTACAGTAACACTGACCCATTGCCGCAAATGTATTTTGACCCTAAAACATTTCCGTACCCTCCCCTGTAACCTAAACCTTACCCGGTCGCTAACCCTAACCCTAGCTCTAAATCTAACCCTAACACCAACCCTACATCTTACCCTAACCCATACCCTAATCCTAAACCATACACTAACACAAACCAGTGCCCTGAAACGTACCCTGACCCTAACACTTTTCCATGCCCTCACCTGCACGCTAAACCTAATCGTTAGGTAACCCTAACTGTAGACTTAAACGTAACCCTAACACCAACACTACACCCTATTGTAACCCGTAACCTATATTTAACCCCTACACTAACACTAACCCATGCCCTCACACGTACTTTGACACTAAAATGTCTCCATACACTCACATGTACCATAAGCCTTAACCGTTCACTAAACCTAGCCCTAACCCTAACGCCAAACTTAACCATTGCCCTAACCCATACCCTAATCCTTACCATACATTAACACTAACACGTTTCCTAACACATAACGTGACCCAAACGCTTTTCCGTACCCTCAACTGTACCCTAAAACTTACCCGTTCACTAACCCTAAGCCTAGCCCTAACCCTAACCCTAACCCTGTCCCTAACGCTAACCCTATCCCTAAAACTTACCCGTTAACTAACCCTAAGCCTAGCCCTAAACGTAACCCTAACCCCAACCCCACACCTTACCCTAAACTGTACGCTAATCCTGACACGTACACTAACACTAACAGGTGTCCTAACACATACCCTGACTCTAAATGTTTTTCGTACCCTCACCTGTACCCTAATCCTTACTGCTTCTCTAACCGTAAACCTAGCCCTAAACAAGACGCTAACACCAACCCTACACCATACCCTAACCCGTACACTAATCTTGACCCGTACACCAAAATTATGCAATGCCATCACAGGTACTTTGACAATAACACGTTTCCGTACACTCATGTACCATAAAACTTACCTGTTCGCTAACTCTAACCCTAGCCCTAAACTTAACCCTAATGCCAACCCTACACATTACCCTAACCCGTACCCTAATCCTAACCCATACACTAACACTACACGTGCCCTAACAGGTACCCTGACCGTAACAGTTTTCCGTACACTCACCCGTACCCTAAACCATACCGTTTGTATCCTTAACCCTATACCTAAACGTAAACCTAACCCCATCCCTAAAACTTACCCTAATGCGTACCCAATCCTAACCAGAACACTAACTCTATTCCGTGCCTTAACACTAACCCTGACACTAACACTTTTCCATACCCACACCTGAACCCTAAACCTTACCATTCACTAACCCTAACCCTAGGTCTAAACCTAACCCTAAACCCAACCCCAACCCTACACCTAACCCTAACATGTACCCTAATCCTAATCCTTAAACTAACACTAACCTGTGCCCTAACACGAACCCTGACCCTAATGCGTTTCCATACGCTTCCCTGTACTCTAATGTTACCTATTCGCTAACCCTCACACTAGCCCTAAACCTAAACCTAACCCCAACCCTAAACCTTACCCTAACCCATACCCTAATCATAACCCATACACTAACACTAACTCGTGCCCTAACACCTACCCTAACCCTACACCTACCCCTAACCCTAACACTAACCCTAACACTAACCCTAAATTTTACCGTATGTTAACCATAATCCTAGCCCCAAAACTAAACCTAACTACAACGCTACTCCTTACCCTAACACGTACACTAATCTTAACCCGTACACTAACACTAACTCAATACCGCACACGTACTTTGACAATAAAACATTTCTGTATGCTCAGCTGTAACCTAAACCTTACCCATTCACTAAACTTAACCCTACCCCTAACACTAACCATAAGGCCAACCGTACCAATTACCCTAACCCGTACCCTAATCCTAACCTGTAAACCCACACTAACCCCTGCCCTAACACGTACCCTGACCCTAACACTTTACCGTAACCTCACCTGTACCCTACACCTTACCGTTCGTTAACCCTAACCCTAGCCCTAAACCTAGACCAAACCCCAACCGTACACCTTACCCTAACCCGTATGCTAATCCTAAGCCATACACTAACACTGACACGTGTCCTAACACATACACTAACTCTACCACTTTTCTGTACCATCACCTGTACCCTAAACCTGACATTTCGCTAACCCTAACCATAGCCATAAAGCTAACCCTAAACCCAACGCTAAAACATACCCAAACCGTACCCTAATCCTAACCAGTATACTAATACTAAGCCATGTCCTGACACATTCCCTGAGCCTAACACTTTTCCGTACCCTCACCTGTACCCTAAACCTTACCCATTCGCTAACCCTAACCCTAGACCTAGCCATAGCCCTAACCTTAATCCCAACCCTACCCCTTACCCTAAACCGTACCCTAATCGTAACCCATACACGAACATTAACCCATGGCCTAACACGTGCCCTGAACCTAACAGTTTTCCGTATCCTCTCCTGTACCCTAAATCTTACCGTTTGCTAACCCTAAACCTAGCCCTAAACATAACTCTAACACCAACCTCACAGCATACACTAAACCGTACACTAAACATAACCCGTACAAAAACAGTAACCCATGCCCTCATATGTAGTTTGACAGTAACACGTTTCCGTATGCTCCCGTGTACCGTAAACCTTACCCATTCGCTAACTCTAACCCTAGCCCTAACCCTAACCATAACACCAACCCTACCCATTTACCTAACCTGTACCCTAATCCTTACCCGTACACTAACACTAATCCATGCCCTAACACGTAACCTGACCCTAACACTTTTCCATACCCACTCCTGTACCCTAAATCTTACCATTCGCTAACCCTAACCCTCTGTCTAAACCTAACCCTAAACAAAACCCTACACCTAACCCTAACACGTACCCTAATCCGAATCCGTACACTAACACTAACCTGTGCCCTAACATGAACCCTGACTCTAACTCGTTTCCATAAGCTCACCTGTACACTAAATGTTACCTATTCGCTAACCCTAACCCCAACCCTACACCTAAACATAACCCCAACCCTACACCTTTCCCTAACCTATACCCTAATCCTAACCCGAACACTAACACTAACACGTGCCCTAACACGTACCCTGACCCTAACACTTTTCCGTATCCTCTCCAGTACCCTAAATCTTACCGTTCGCTAAACATATCCCTTTCCCTAAACATAACGCTAACACCAACCTTACACCATACCCTAACCCATACACTAATCTTACCCCGTACACCAAAATTAAGAAATGCTCTCACATGTACTTTGACACTAACACGTTTCCGTATCATCCTGTGTACCGTAAACCTTACCTGTTCGCTAACACTAACCCTAGGTCTAAGCCTAACATTATCCACAACCCTACACAAAATCCTAACCCGTACCCTAATCATAATCCGTACAATAACACTAACCTGTGCCCTAACACCAAGCCTGACCCTAACTCGTTTCCATATGCTTACCTGCACCCTGAATATTACCTATTCGCTAACCCTAACCCTAACCCTAAACCTCACCCTAACCCCAATCCTACACATTACCCTAATCCGTATTGTAATCCTAACCCGTACCCTAATACTAATCCGTGCCCTGACACATATGTGGACCATAACAATTTTCTGTAACCTCACCTGTACCCTAAACCTTACATTTCGCCAACACTAACCCTAGCCCTAAAGCTAAATCTAACTCCAACCCTACACCTACCCTAACACGTACACTAATCTTAACCCGTACACTAACACTGACCCATTGCCGCAAATGTATTTTGACCCTAAAACATTTCGGTAGCCTCCCCTGTAACCTAAACCTTACCCGGTAGCAAACCCTAACCCTAGCTCTAAATCTAACCCTAACGCCAACCCTACATCTTACCCTAACCCATACCCTAATCCTAAACCATACACTAACACAAACCAGTGCCCTGAAACGTACCCTGACCCTAACACTTTTCCATGCCCTCACCTGCACGCTAAACCTAATCGTTAGGTAACCCTAACTGTAGACTTAAACGTAACCCTAACACCAACCCTACACCCTATTCTAACCCGTAACCTATATTTAACACCTACACTAACACTAACCCATGCCCTCACACGTAGTTTGACACTAAAATGTCTCCATACACTCACATGTACCTTAAGCCTTAACCGTTCACTTAACCTATCCCTAACCCTAACGCCAAACCAAACCATTGCCCTAACCCATACCCTAATCCTAACCATACATTAACACTAACACGTTTCCCAACACATAACCTGACACAAACGCTTTTCCGTACCCTCAACTGTACCCTAAAACTTACCCGTTCACTAACCCTAAGCCTAGCCCTAACCCTAACCCTAACCCTGTCCCTAATGCTAACCCTAACCCTAAAACTTACCTGTTAACTAACCCTAAGCCTACCTCTAAACGTAACCCTAACCCCAACCCCACACCTTACACTGAACTGTACGCTAATCCTGACACGTACACTAACACTAACAGGTGTCCTAACACATACCCTGACTCTAAATGTTTTCCGTACCCTCACCTGTACCCTAATCCTTACTGCTTCACTAACCGTAAACCTAGCCCTAAACAAGACGCTAACACCAACCCTACACCATACCCTAACCCGTACACTAATCTTGACCCGTACACCAAAATTATGCAATGCCATCACAGGTACTTTGACACTAACACGTTTCCGTACACTCATGTACCATAAAACTTACCTGTTCGCTAACTCTAACCCTAGCCCTAAACTTAACCCTAATGCCAACCCTACACATTACCCTAACCTGTACCCTAATCTTAACCCATACACTAACACTACACGTGCCCTAACAGGTACCCTGACCGTAACAGTTTTCCGTACACTCACCCGTACCCTAAACCATACCGTTTGTATCCTTAACCGTATACCTAAACGTAAACCTAATCCCATCCCTAAAACTTACCCTAATGCGTACCCAATCCTAACCAGAACACTAACTCTATTCCGTGCCATAACACTAACCCTGACACTAAAACTTTTCCATACCCACACCTGAACCCTAAACCTTACCATTCACTAACCCTAACCCTAGGTCTAAACCTAACCCTAAACCCATCCCCAACCCTACACCTAACCCTAACATGTACCCTAATCCTAATCCTTAAACTAACACTAACCTGTGCCCTAACACGAACTCTGACCCTAATGCGTTTAAATACGCTTCCCTGTACTCTAATGTTACCTATTCGCTAACCCTCACACTAGCCCTAAACCTAAACCTAACCCCAACCCTAAACCTTACCCTAACCCATACCCTAATCATAACCCATACACTAACACTAACTCGTGCCCTAACACCTACCCTAACCCTACACCTACCCCTACCCCTAACACTAACGCAAACACTAACCCTAAAATTTACCATTTGTTAACCATAACCATTGCCCCAAACCTAAACCTAACTACAACCCTACTCCTTACCCTAACACGTACACTAATCTTAACCCGTACACTAACACTAACCCAATACGACACACGTACTTTGACAATAAGACACTTCCGTATGCTCAGTTGTAACCTTAACCTTACCCGTTCACTAAACTTAACCCTACCCATAACTCTAACCATAACGCCAACCCTACCAATTACCCTAACCCGTACCCTAATCCTAACCTGTAAACCCACACTAACCCCTGCCCTAACACGTACCCTGACCCTAACACTTTTCCGTAACCTCACTTGTACCCTACACCTTACCCTAACCCTAACCTTAACCCTAGCACTAAACCTAGACCAAACCCCAACCGTACACCTTACCCTAACCTGTATGCTAATCCTAAGCCATACACTAACACTGACACGTGTCCTAACACATACACTAACCCTAACACTTTTCTGTACCATCACCTGTACCCTAAACCTGACATTTCGATAACCCTTACCCTAGCCATAAAGCTAACCCTAACCCCAACCCTAAACCTTACCCAAACCGTACCCTAATCTTAACCAGTATACTAATACTAAGCCATGTCCTGACACGTTCCCTGAGACTAACACTTTTCCGTACCCTCACCTGTACCCTAAACCTTACCCATTCGCTAACCCTAACCCTAGCCCTAGCCCTAGCCCTAACCTTAATCCCAACCCTACACCTTACCCTAAACCGTACCCTAATCCTAACCCATACACTAACATTAACCCATGCCCTAACACGTACCCTGACCCTAACACTTTTCCATATCCTCTCCTGTATCCTAAATCATACCGTTCACTAACCCTAACCCTAATCCTAAACATAACTCTAACACCAACCTCACAGCTTACCCTAACCCGTACACTAAACTTAACCCGTACAAAAAAACTAAACGATGCCCTCACATGTACTTTGACAGTAACACGTTTCCGTACGCTCCCGTGTACCGTAAACCTTACCCATTTGCTAAGTCTAACCCTAGCCCTAACCCTAACCATAACACCAACCCTACCCATTTACCTAACCTGTACCCTAATCCTTACCCGTACACTAACACTAATCCATGCCCTAAAACGTACCCTGACCCTAACACTTTTCCATACCCACTCCTGTACCCTAAATCTTACCATTCGCTAACCCTAACCCTATGTCTAAACCTAACCCTAACCCCAACCCTACACCTAACCCTAGCACACACCCTAATCCGAATCCGTACACTAACACTAACCTGTGCCCTAACATGAACCCTGACCCTAAATCTTTTCCATAAGCTCACCTGTACCCTAAATGTTACCTATTAGCTAACCCTAACCCCAACACTACACCTAAACATAACCCCAACCCTACACTTTTCCCTAACCTATACCCTAATCCTAACCCGTACACTAACACTAACCTGTGCCCTAACACGTACCCTGAACCTAACACTTTTCCGTATCCTCTCCAGTACCCTAAATCTTACCGTTCCCTAAACATAGCCCTTTCCCTAAACATAACGCTAACACCAACCCTACACCATACCCTAACCCGTACACTAATCTGGACCCGTACACCAAAATTATGCAATGCCATCACAGGTACTTTGACACTAACACGTTTCCGTACACTCATGTACCATAAAAGTTACCTGTTCGCTAACTCTAACCCTAGCCGTAAACTTAACCCTAACGCCAACCCTACACATTACCCTAATCTGTACCCTAATCCTAACCCATACACTAACACTACATGTGCCCTAACAGGTACCCTGACCGTAACAGTTTTCCGTACACTCACCCGTACCCTAAACCATACCGTTTGCTATCCTTAACCCTAGACCTAAACGTAAACCTAACCGCATCCCTAAACCTTACCCTAACGCGTACCCAATCCTAACCAGTACACTAACACTAATCCGTGCCTTAACACTTACCCTGACCCTAACACTTTTCCATACCCACACCTGAACCCTAAACCTTACCATTCACTAACCCTAACCCTAGGTCTAAACCTAACCCTAAACCCAACCCCAACCCTACACCTAACCTTAACATGTACCCTAATCCTAATCCTTAAAATAACACTAACCTGTGCCCTAACACGAACCCTGACCCTAACGCGTTTCCATACGCTCCCATGTACTCTAATGTTACCTATTCGCTAACCCTCACACTAGCCCTAAACCTAAACCTAACCCCAACCCTAAACCTTACCCTAACTCATACCCTAATCATAACCCATACACTAACACTAACTCGTGCCCTAACACCTACCCTAACCCTACACCTACCCCTAACCCTAACACTAACCCTAACACTATCCCTAAACTTTACCATTTGTTAACCATAACCCTAGACCCAAACCTAAACCTAACTACAACCCTACTCCTTACCCAAACACGTACACTAATCTTAACCCCTACACTAACACTAACTCAATACCACACACGTACTTTGACAATAAGACATTTCGGTATGCTCAGCTGTAACCTAAATCTTACCCGTTCACTAAACTTAACCCTACCCCTAACACTAACCATAACGCCAACCCTACCAATTACCCTAACCCGTACCCTAATCCTAACCTGTAAACCCACACTAACCCCTGCCCTAACACGTACACTGACCCTAACACTTTTCCGTAACCTCACCTGTACCCTACACCTTACCGTTCGCTAAACCTAACCCTAGCCCTAAACCTACACCAAACCCCAACCGTACACCTTACCCTAACCCGTACGCCAATCCTAAGCCATACACTAACACTGACACGTGTCCTAACACATACACTAACCCTAACACTTTTCTGTACCATCACCTGTACCCTAAACCTGACATTTCGCTAACCCTAACCCTAAACATAAAGCTAATCCTAACCCCAACACTAAACCTTACCCAAACCGTTCCCTAATCCTAACCAGTATACTAATACTAAGCCATGTTCTGACACGTTCCCTGAGCCTAACACTTTTCCGTACCCTCACCTGTACCCTAAACCTTACCCAATCGCTAACTCTAACCCTAGCCCTAACCCTAACCATAACACCAACCCTACCCATTTATCTAACCTGTACACTAATCCTTACCCGTACACTAACACTAATCCATGCCTTAAAACGTACCCTGACCATAGCACTTTTCCATAACCACTGCTGTACCCTAAATCTTACCATTCGCTAAACCTAACCCTATGTCTAAACCTAACCCTAACCCGAACCCTACACCGAACCCTAGCACGTACCCTAATCCGAATCCGTACACTAACACTAACCTGTGCCCTAACATGAACCCTGACCCTAACTCGTTTCCATAAGCTCACCTGTACCCTAAATGTTACCTATTCGCTAACCCTAACCCCAACCCTACATCTAAACATAACCCCTACCCTACACCTTTCCCTTACCTATACCCTAATCCTATCCCGTACACTAACAATAACCCGTGCCCTAACACGTACCCTGAACTTAACCATTTTCCGTATTCTCTGCAGTACTCTAAATCTTACCGTTCGATAAAATAGCGCTTTCCCTATACATAACGCTAAAACCAACCTTACACCATACCCTAACCCATACACTAATCTTACCCCGTACACCAAAATTAAGAAATGCCCTCACATGTACTTTGACACTAACACGTTTCCGTATCCTCCTGTGTACCGTAAACCTTACCTGTTCGCTAACACTAACCCTAGGTCTAAGCCTAACACTATCCACAACCCTACACAAAATCCTAACCCGTACCCTAATCCTAATCCGTACAATAACACTAACCTGTGCCCTAACACCAAGCCTGACCCTAACTCGTTTCCATATGCTTACCTGCACCCTGAATATTACCTATTCGCTAACCCTAACCCTAACCCTAACCCTAACCCTAACCCCAATCCTACACCTTACCCTAAACCGTACTGTAATCCTAACCCGTACCCTATTACTAATCCGTGCCCTGACACATACATGGACCATAACACTTTTCTGTAACCTCACCTGTACCCAAAACCTTACATTTCGCCAACACTAACCCTAGCCCTAAAGCTAAATCTAACTCCAACCCTACACCTTACCCTAACACGTACACTAATCTTAACCCGTACAGTAACACTGACCCATTGCCGCAAATGTATTTTGACCCTAAAACATTTCCGTACCCTCCCCTGTAACCTAAATCTTACCCGGTCGCTAACCCTAACCCTAGCTCTAAATCTAACCCTAACGCCAACCCTACATCTTACCCTAACCCATACCCTAATCCTAAACCATACACTAACACAAACCAGTGCCCTGAAACGTACCCTGACCCTAACACTTTTCCATGCCCTCACCTGCACGCTAAACCTAATCGTTAGGTAACCCTAACTGTAGACTTAAACGTAACACTAACACCAACCCTACACCCTATTGTAACCCGTAACCTATATTTAACCCCAACACTAACACTAACCCATGACCTCACACGTACTTTGACACTAAAATGTCTCCATACACTCACATGTACCATAAGCCTTAACCGTTCACTAAACCTAGCCCTAACCCTAACGCCAAACTTAACCATTGCCCTAACCCATACCCTAATCCTTACCATACATTAACACTAACACGTTTCCTAACACATAACCTGACCCAAACGCTTTTCCGTACCCTCAACTGTACCCTAAAACTTACCCGTTCACTAACCCTAAGCCTAGCCCTAACCCTAACCCTAACCCTGTCCCTAACGCTAACCCTATCCCTAAAACTTACCCGTTAACTAACCCTAAGCCTAGCCCTAAACGTAACCCTAACCCCAACCCCACACCTTACCCTAAACTGTACGCTAATCCTGACACGTACACTAACACTAACAGGTGTCCTAACACATACCCTGACTCTAAATGTTTTCCGTACCCTCACCTGTACCCTAATCCTTACTGCTTCACTAACCGTAAACCTAGCCCTAAACAAGACGCTAACACCAACCCTACACCATACCCTAACCCGTACACTAATCTTGACCCGTACACCAAAATTATGCAATGCCATCACAGGTACTTTGACAATAACACGTTTCCGTACACTCATGTACCATAAAACTTACCTGTTCGCTAACTCTAACCCTAGCCCTAAACTTAACCCTAATGCCAACCCTACACATTACCCTAACACGTACCCTAATCCTAACCCATACACTAACACTACACGTGCCCTAACAGGTACCCTGACCGTAACAGTTTTCCGTACACTCACCCGTACCCTAAACCATACCGTTTGTATCCTTAACCCTATACCTAAACGTAAACCTAACCCCATCCCTAAAACTTACCCTAATGCGTACCCAATCCTAACCAGAACACTAACTCTATTCCGTGCCTTAACACTAACCCTGACACTAACACTTTTCCATACCCACACCTGAACCCTAAACCTTACCATTCACTAACCCTAACCCTAGGTCTAAACCTAACCCTAAACCCAACCCCAACCCTACATCTAACCCTAACATGTACCCTAATCCTAATCCTTAAACTAACACTAACCTGTGCCCTAACACGAACCCTGACCCTAATGCGTTTCCATACGCTTCCCTGTACTCTAATGTTACCTATTCGCTAACCCTCACACTAGCCCTAAACCTAAACCTAACCCCAACCCTAAACCTTACCCTAACCCATACCCTAATCATAACCCATACACTAACACTAACTCGTGCCCTAACACCTACCCTAACCCTACACCTACCCCTAACCCTAACACTAACCCTAACACTAACCCTAAATTTTACCGTATGTTAACCATAATCCTAGCCCCAAAACTAAACCTAACTACAACGCTACTCCTTACCCTAACACGTACACTAATCTTAACCCGTACACTAACACTAACTCAATACCGCACACGTACTTTGACAATAAAACATTTCTGTATGCTCAGCTGTAACCTAAACCTTACCCATTCACTAAACTTAACCCTACCCCTAACACTAACCATAAGGCCAACCGTACCAATTACCCTAACCCGTACCCTAATCCTAACCTGTAAACCCACACTAACCCCTGCCCTAACACGTACCCTGACCCGAACACTTTACCGTAATCTCACCTGTACCCTACACCTTACCGTTCGTTAACCCTAACCCTAGCCCTAAACCTAGACCAAACCCCAACCGTACACCTTACCCTAACCCGTATGCTAATCCTAAGCCATACACTAACACTGACACGTGTCCTAACACATACACTAACCCTACCACTTTTCTGTACCATCACCTGTACCCTAAACCTGACATTTCGCTAACCCTAACCATAGCCATAAAGCTAACCCTAAACCCAACGCTAAAACATACCCAAACCGTACCCTAATCCTAACCAGTATACTAATACTAAGCCATGTCCTGACACATTCCCTGAGCCTAACACTTTTCCGTACCCTCACCTGTACCCTAAACCTTACCCATTCGCTAACCCTAACCCTAGACCTAGCCATAGCCCTAAACTTAATCCCAACCCTACCCCTTACCCTAAACCGTACCCTAATCGTAACCCATACACGAACATTAACCCATGGCCTAACACGTGCCCTGAACCTAACAGTTTTCCGTATCCTCTCCTGTACCCTAAATCTTACCGTTTGCTAACCCTAAACCTAGCCCTAAACATAACTCTAACACCAACCTCACAGCATACACTAAACCGTACACTAAACATAACCCGTACAAAAAAAGTAACCCATGCCCTCATATGTACTTTGACAGTAACACGTTTCCGTATGCTCCCGTGTACCGTAAACCTTACCCATTCGCTAACTCTAACCCTAGCCCTAACCCTAACCATAACACCAACCCTACCCATTTACCTAACCTGTACCCTAATCCTTACCCGTACACTAACACTAATCCATGCCCTAACACGTAACCTGACCCTAACACTTTTCCATACCCACTCCTGTACCCTAAATCTTACCATTCGCTAACCCTAACCCTCTGTCTAAACCTAACCCTAAACAAAACCCTACACCTAACCCTAACACGTACCCTAATCCGAATCCGTACACTAACACTAACCTGTGCCCTAACATGAACCCTGACTCTAACTCGTTTCCATAAGCTCACCTGTACACTAAATGTTACCTATTCGCTAACCCTAACCCCAAACCTACACCTAAACATAACCCCAACCCTACACCTTTCCCTAACCTAAACCCTAATCCTAACCCGAACACTAACACTAACACGTGCCCTAACACGTACCCTGACCCTAACACTTTTCCGTATCCTCTCCAGTACCCTAAATCTTACCGTTCGCTAAACATATCCCTTTCCCTAAACATAACGCTAACACCAACCTTACACCATACCCTAACCCATACACTAATCTTACCCCGTACACCAAAATTTAGAAATGCTCCCACATGTACTTTGACACTAACACGTTTCCGTATCATCCTGTGTACCGTAAACCTTACCTGTTCGCTAACACTAACCCTAGGTCTAAGCCTAACATTATCCACAACCCTACACAAAATCCTAACCCGTACCCTAATCATAATCCGTACAATAACACTAACCTGTGCCCTAACACCAAGCCTGACCCTAACTCGTTTCCATATGCTTACCTGCACCCTGAATATTACCTATTCGCTAACCCTAACCCTAACCCTAAACCTAACCCTAACCCCAATCCTACACATTACCCTAATCCGTATTGTAATCCTAACCCGTACCCTAATACTAATCCGTGCCCTGACACATATGTGGACCATAACACTTTTCTGTAACCTCACCTGTACCCTAAACCTTACATTTCGCCAACACTAACCCTAGCCCTAAAGCTAAATCTAACTCCAACCCTACACCTACCCTAACACGTACACTAATCTTAACCCGTACACTAACACTGACCCATTGCCGCAAATGTATTTTGACCCTAAAACATTTCGGTAGCCTCCCCTGTAACCTAAACCTTACCCGGTCGCAAACCCTAACCCTAGCTCTAAATCTAACCCGAACGCCAACCCTACATCTTACCCTAACCCATACCCTAATCCTAAACCATACACTAACACAAACCAGTGCCCTGAAACGTACCCTGACCCTAACACTTTTCCATGCCCTCACCTGCACGCTAAACCTAATCGTTAGGTAACCCTAACTGTAGACTTAAACGTAACCCTAACACCAACCCTACACCCTATTCTAACCCGTAACCTATATTTAACACCTACACTAACACTAACCCATGCCCTCACACGTAGTTTGACACTAAAATGTCTCCATACACTCACATGTACCTTAAGCCTTAACCGTTCACTTAACCTATCCCTAACCCTAACGCCAAACCAAACCATTGCCCTAACCCATACCCTAATCCTAACCATACATTAACACTAACACGTTTCCCAACACATAACCTGACCCAAACGCTTTTCCGTACCCTCAACTGTACCCTAAAACTTACCCGTTCACTAACCCTAAGCCTAGCCCTAACCCTAACCCTAACCCTGTCCCTAATGCTAACCCTAACCCTAAAACTTACCTGTTAACTAACCCTAAGCCTACCCCTAAACGTAACCCTAACCCCAACCCCACACCTTACACTAAACTCTACGCTAATCCTGACACGTACACTAACACTAACAGGTGTCCTAACACATACCCTGACTCTAAATGTTTTCCGTACCCTCACCTGTACCCTAATCCTTACTGCTTCACTAACCGTAAACCTAGCCCTAAACAAGACGCTAACACCAACCCTACACCATACCCTAACCCGTACACTAATCTTGACCCGTACACCAAAATTATGCAATGCCATCACAGGTACTTTGACACTAACACGTTTCCGTACACTCATGTACCATAAAACTTACCTGTTCGCTAACTCTAACCCTAGCCCTAAACTTAACCCTAATGCCAACCCTACACATTACCCTAACCTGTACCCTAATCTTAACCCATACACTAACACTACACGTGCCCTAACAGGTACCCTGACCGTAACAGTTTTCCGTACACTCACCCGTACCCTAAACCATACCGTTTGTATCCTTAACCCTATACCTAAACGTAAACCTAACCCCATCCCTAAAACTTACCCTAATGCGTACCCAATCCTAACCAGAACACTAACTCTATTCCGTGCCTTAACACTAACCCTGACACTAAAACTTTTCCATACCCACACCTGAACCCTAAACCTTACCATTCACTAACCCTAACCCTAGGTCTAAACCTAACCCTAAACCCATCCCCAACCCTACACCTAACCCTAACATGTACCCTAATCCTAATCCTTAAACTAACACTAACCTGTGCCCTAACACGAACTCTGACCCTAATGCGTTTCCATACGCTTCCCTGTACTCTAATGTTACCTATTCGCTAACCCTCACACTAGCCCTAAACCTAAACCTAACCCCAACCCTAAACCTTACCCTAACCCATACCCTAATCATAACCCATACACTAACACTAACTCGTGCCCTAACACCTACCCTAACCCTACACCTACCCCTACCCCTAACACTAACGCAAACACTAACCCTAAAATTTACCATTTGTTAACCATAACCATTGCCCCAAACCTAAACCTAACTACAACCCTACTCCTTACCCTAACACGTACACTAATCTTAACCCGTACACTAACACTAACCCAATACGACACACGTACTTTGACAATAAGACACTTCCGTATGCTCAGCTGTAACCTTAACCTTACCCGTTCACTAAACTTAACCCTACCCCTAACTCTAACCATAACGCCAACCCTACCAATTACCCTAACCCGTACCCTAATCCTAACCTGTAAACCCACACTAACCCCTGCCCTAACACGTACCCTGACCCTAACACTTTTCCGTAACCTCACTTGTACCCTACACCTTACCCTAACCCTAACCTTAACCCTAGCACTAAACCTAGACCAAACCCCAACCGTACACCTTACCCTAACCTGTATGCTAATCCTAAGCCATACACTAACACTGACACGTGTCCTAACACATACACTAACCCTAACACTTTTCTGTACCATCACCTGTACCCTAAACCTGACATTTCGATAACCCTTACCCTAGCCATAAAGCTAACCCTAACCCCAACCCTAAACCTTACCCAAACCGTACCCTAATCCTAACCAGTATACTAATACTAAGCCATGTCCTGACACGTTCCCTGAGACTAACACTTTTCCGTACCCTCACCTGTACCCTAAACCTTACCCATTCGCTAACCCTAACCCTAGCCCTAGCCCTAGCCCTAACCTTAATCCCAACCCTACACCTTACCCTAAACCGTACCCTAATCCTAACCCATACACTAACATTAACCCATGCCCTAACACGTACCCTGACCCTAACACTTTTCCATATCCTCTCCTGTATCCTAAATCATACCGTTCACTAACCCTAACCCTAACCCTAAACATAACTCTAACACCAACCTCACAGCTTACCCTAACCCGTACACTAAACTTAACCCGTACAAAAAAACTAAACGATGCCCTCACATGTACTTTGACAGTAACACGTTTCCGTACGCTCCCGTGTACCGTAAACCTTACCCATTTGCTAAGTCTAACCCTAGCCCTAACCCTAACCATAACACCAACCCTACCCATTTACCTAACCTGTACCCTAATCCTTACCCGTACACTAACACTAATCCATGCCCTAAAACGTACCCTGACCCTAACACTTTTCCATACCCACTCCTGTACCCTAAATCTTACCATTCGCTAACCCTAACCCTATGTCTAAACCTAACCCTAACCCCAACCCTACACCTAACCCTAGCACACACCCTAATCCGAATCCGTACACTAACACTAACCTGTGCCCTAACATGAACCCTGACCCTAAATCGTTTCCATAAGCTCACCTGTACCCTAAATGTTACCTATTAGCTAACCCTAACCCCAACACTACACCTAAACATAACCCCAACCCTACACTTTTCCCTAACCTATACCCTAATCCTAACCCGTACACTAACACTAACCTGTGCCCTAACACGTACCCTGAACCTAACACTTTTCCGTATCCTCTCCAGTACCCTAAATCTTACCGTTCCCTAAACATAGCCCTTTCCCTAAACATAACGCTAACACCAACCCTACACCATACCCTAACCCGTACACTAATCTGGACCCGTACACCAAAATTATGCAGTGCCATCACAGGTACTTTGACACTAACACGTTTCCGTACACTCATGTACCATAAAAGTTACCTGTTCGCTAACTCTAACCCTAGCCGTAAACTTAACCCTAACGCCAACCCTACACATTACCCTAATCTGTACCCTAATCCTAACCCATACACTAACACTACATGTGCCCTAACAGGTACCCTGACCGTAACAGTTTTCCGTACACTCACCCGTACCCTAAACCATACCGTTTGCTATCCTTAACCCTAGACCTAAACGTAAACCTAACCGCATCCCTAAACCTTACCCTAACGCGTACCCAATCCTAACCAGTACACTAACACTAATCCGTGCCTTAACACTTACCCTGACCCTAACACTTTTCCATACCCACACCTGAACCCTAAACCTTACCATTCACTAACCCTAACCCTAGGTCTAAACCTAACCCTAAACCCAACCCCAACCCTACACCTAACCTTAACATGTACCCTAATCCTAATCCTTAAAATAACACTAACCTGTGCCCTAACACGAACCCTGACCCTAACGCGTTTCCATACGCTCCCATGTACTCTAATGTTACCTATTCGCTAACCCTCACACTAGCCCTAAACCTAAACCTAACCCCAACCCTAAACCTTACCCTAACCCATACCCTAATCATAACCCATACACTAACACTAACTCGTGCCCTAACACCTACCCTAACCCTACACCTACCCCTAACCCTAACACTAACCCTAACACTATCCCTAAACTTTACCATTTGTTAACCATAACCCTAGACCCAAACCTAAACCTAACTACAACCCTACTCCTTACCCAAACACGTACACTAATCTTAACCCCTACACTAACACTAACTCAATACCACACACGTACTTTGACAATAAGACATTTCGGTATGCTCAGCTGTAACCTAAATCTTACCCGTTCACTAAACTTAACCCTACCCCTAACACTAACCATAACGCCAACCCTACCAATTACCCTAACCCGTACCCTAATCCTAACCTGTAAACCCACACTAACCCCTGCCCTAACACGTACACTGACCCTAACACTTTTCCGTAACCTCACCTGTACCCTACACCTTACCGTTCGCTAAACCTAACCCTAGCCCTAAACCTACACCAAACCCCAACCGTACACCTTACCCTAACCCGTACGCCAATCCTAAGCCATACACTAACACTGACACGTGTCCTAACACATACACTAACCCTAACACTTTTCTGTACCATCACCTGTACCCTAAACCTGACATTTCGCTAACCCTAACCCTAAACATAAAGCTAATCCTAACCCCAACACTAAACCTTACCCAAACCGTTCCCTAATCCTAACCAGTATACTAATACTAAGCCATGTTCTGACACGTTCCCTGAGCCTAACACTTTTCCGTACCCTCACCTGTACCCTAAACCTTACCCAATCGCTAACTCTAACCCTAGCCCTAACCCTAACCATAACACCAACCCTACCCATTTATCTAACCTGTACACTAATCCTTACCCGTACACTAACACTAATCCATGCCTTAAAACGTACCCTGACCATAGCACTTTTCCATAACCACTGCTGTACCCTAAATCTTACCATTCGCTAAACCTAACCCTATGTCTAAACCTAACCCTAACCCGAACCCTACACCGAACCCTAGCACGTACCCTAATCCGAATCCGTACACTAACACTAACCTGTGCCCTAACATGAACCCTGACCCTAACTCGTTTCCATAAGCTCACCTGTACCCTAAATGTTACCTATTCGCTAACCCTAACCCCAACCCTACACCTAAACATAACCCCTACCCTACACCTTTCCCTTACCTATACCCTAATCCTATCCCGTACACTAACAATAACCCGTGCCCTAACACGTACCCTGAACTTAACCATTTTCCGTATTCTCTGCAGTACTCTAAATCTTACCGTTCGATAAAATAGCGCTTTCCCTATACATAACGCTAAAACCAACCTTACACCATACCCTAACCCATACACTAATCTTACCCCGTACACCAAAATTAAGAAATGCCCTCACATGTACTTTGACACTAACACGTTTCCGTATCCTCCTGTGTACCGTAAACCTTACCTGTTCGCTAACACTAACCCTAGGTCTAAGCCTAACACTATCCACAACCCTACACAAAATCCTAACCCGTACCCTAATCCTAATCCGTACAATAACACTAACCTGTGCCCTAACACCAAGCCTGACCCTAACTCGTTTCCATATGCTTACCTGCACCCTGAATATTACCTATTCGCTAACCCTAACCCTAACCCTAACCCTAACCCTAACCCCAATCCTACACCTTACCCTAAACCGTACTGTAATCCTAACCCGTACCCTATTACTAATCCGTGCCCTGACACATACATGGACCATAACACTTTTCTGTAACCTCACCTGTACCCAAAACGTTACATTTCGCCAACACTAACCCTAGCCCTAAAGCTAAATCTAACTCCAACCCTACACCTTACCCTAACACGTACACTAATCTTAACCCGTACAGTAACACTGACCCATTGCCGCAAATGTATTTTGACCCTAAAACATTTCCGTACCCTCCCCTGTAACCTAAATCTTACCCGGTCGCTAACCCTAACCCTAGCTCTAAATCTAACCCTAACGCCAACCCTACATCTTACCCTAACCCATACCCTAATCCTAAACCATACACTAACACAAACCAGTGCCCTGAAACGTACCCTGACCCTAACACTTTTCCATGCCCTCACCTGCACGCTAAACCTAATCGTTAGGTAACCCTAACTGTAGACTTAAACGTAACCCTAACACCAACCCTACACCCTATTGTAACCCGTAACCTATATTTAACCCCAACACTAACACTAACCCATGCCCTCACACGTACTTTGACACTAAAATGTCTCCATACACTCACATGTACCATAAGCCTTAACCGTTCACTAAACCTAGCCCTAACCCTAACGCCAAACTTAACCATTGCCCTAACCCATACCCTAATCCTTACCATACATTAACACTAACACGTTTCCTAACACATAACCTGACCCAAACGCTTTTCCGTACCCTCAACTGTACCCTAAAACTTACCCGTTCACTAACCCTAAGCCTAGCCCTAACCCTAACCCTATCCCTGTCCCTAACGCTAACCCTATCCCTAAAACTTACCCGTTAACTAACCCTAAGCCTAGCCCTAAACGTAACCCTAACCCCAACCCCACACCTTACCCTAAACTGTACGCTAATCCTGACACGTACACTAACACTAACAGGTGTCCTAACACATACCCTGACTCTAAATGTTTTCCGTACCCTCACCTGTACCCTAATCCTTACTGCTTCACTAACCGTAAACCTAGCCCTAAACAAGACGCTAACACCAACCCTACACCATACCCTAACCCGTACACTAATCTTGACCCGTACACCAAAATTATGCAATGCCATCACAGGTACTTTGACACTAACACGTTTCCGTACACTCATGTACCATAAAACTTACCTGTTCGCTAACTCTAACCCTAGCCCTAAACTTAACCCTAATGCCAACCCTACACATTATCCTAACACGTACCCTAATCCTAACCCATACACTAACACTACACGTGCCCTAACAGGTACCCTGACCGTAACAGTTTTCCGTACACTCACCCGTACCCTAAACCATACCGTTTGTATCCTTAACCCTATACCTAAACGTAAACCTAACCCCATCCCTAAAACTTACCCTAATGCGTACCCAATCCTAACCAGAACACTAACTCTATTCCGTGCCTTAACACTAACCCTGACACTAACACTTTTCCATACCCACACCTGAACCCTAAACCTTACCATTCACTAACCCTATCCCTAGGTCTAAACCTAACCCTAAACCCAACCCCAACCCTACACCTAACCCTAACATGTACCCTAATCCTAATCCTTAAACTAACACTAACCTGTGCCCTAACACGAACCCTGACCCTAACGCATTTCCATATGCTTCCCTGTACTCTAATGTTACCTATTCGCTAACCCTCACACTAGCCCTAAACCTAAACCTAACCCCAACCCTAAACCTTACCCTAACCCATACCCTAATCATAACCCATACACTAACACTAACTCGTGCCCTAACACCTACCCTAATCCTACACCTACCCCTAACCCTAACACTAACCCTAACACTAACCCTAAATTTTACCGTATGTTAACCATAATCCTAGCCCCAAAACTAAAACTAACTACAATGCTACTCCTTACCCTAACACGTACACTAATCTTAACCCCTACACTAACACTAACTAAATACCGCACACGTACTTTGACAATAAAACATTTCTGTATGCTCAGCTGTAACCTAAACCTTACCCATTCACTAAACTTAACGCTACCCCTAACACTAACCATAAGGACAACCGTACCAGTTACCCTAACCCGTACCCTAATCCTAACCTGTAAACCCACACTAACCCCTGCCCTAACACGTACCCTGACCCTAACACTTTACCGTAACCTCACCTGTACCCTACACCTTACCGTTCGTTAACCCTAACCCTAGCCCTAAACCTAGACCAAACCCCAACCGTACACCTTACCCTAACCCGTATGCTAATCCTAAGCCATACACTAACACTGACACGTGTCCTAACACATACACTAAGCCTACCACTTTTCTGTACCATCACCTGTACCCTAATCCTGACATTTCGCTAACCCTAACCATAGCCATAAAGCTAACCCTAAACCCAACGCTAAAACATACCCAAACCGTACCCTAATCCTAACCAGTATACTAATACTAAGCCATGTCCTGACACATTCCCTGAGCCTAACACTTTTCCGTACCCTCACCTGTACCCTAAACCTTACCCATTCGCTAACCCTAACCCTAGACCTAGCCATAGCCCTAACCTTAATCCCAACCCTACCCCTTACCCTAAACCGTACCCTAATCGTAACCAATACACGAACATTAACCCATGCCCTAACACGTGCCCTGAACCTAACAGTTTTCCGTATCCTCTCCTGTACCCTAAATCTTACCGTTTGCTAACCCTAAACCTAGCCCTAAACATAACTCTAACACCAACCTCACAGCATACACTAAACCGTACACTAAACATAACCCGTACAAAAAAAGTAACCCATGCCCTCATATGTACTTTGACAGTAACACGTTTCCGTATGCTCCCGTGTACCGTAAACCTTACCCATTCGCTAACTCTAACCCTAGCCCTAACCCTAACCATAACACCAACCCTACCCATTTACCTAACCTGTACCCTAATCCTTACCCGTACACTAACACTAATCCATGCCCTAACACGTAACCTGACCCTAACACTTTTCCATACCCACTCCTGTACCCTAAATCTTACCATTCGCTAACCCTAACCCTCTGTCTAAACCTAACCCTAACCAAAACCCTACACCTAACCCTAACACGTACCCTAATCCGAATCCGTACACTAACACTAACCTGTGCCCTAACATTAACCCTGACTCTAACTCGTTTCCATAAGCTCACCTGTACACTAAATGTTACCTATTCGCTAACCCTAACCCCAACCCTACACCTAAACATAACCCCAACCCTACACCTTTCCCTAACCTATACCCTAATCCTAACGCGTACACTAACACTAACCCGTGCCCTAACACGTACCCTGACCCTAACACTTTTCCGTATCCTCTCCAGTACCCTAAATCTTACCGTTCGCTAAACATATCCCTTTCCCTAAACATAACGCTAACACCAACCTTACACCATACCCTAACCTATACACTAATCTTACCCCGTACACCAAAATTAAGAAATGCTCTCACATGTACTTTGACACTAACACGTTTCCGTATCATCCTGTGTACCGTAAACCTTACCTGTTCGCTAACACTAACCCTAGGTCTAAGCCCAACACTATCCACAACCCTACACAAAATCCTAACCCGTACCCTAATCATAATCCGTACAATAACACTAACCTGTGCCCTAACACCAAGCCTGACCCTAACTCGTTTCCATATGCTTACCTGCACCCTGAATATTACCCATTCGCTAACCCTAACCCTAACCCTAAACCTAACCCTAACCCCAATCCTACACATTACCCTAATCCGTATTGTAATCCTAACCCGTACCCTAATACTAATCCGTGCCCTGACACATACATGGACCATAACACTTTTCTGTAACCTCACCTGTACCCTAAACCTTACATTTCGCCAAAACTAACCCTAGCCCTAAAGCTAAATCTAACTCCAAACCTACACCTACCCTAACACGTACACTAATCTTAACCCGTACACTAACACTGACCCATTGCCGCAAATGTATTTTGACCCTAAAACATTTCCGTAGCCTCCCCTGTAACCTAAACCTTACCCGGTCGCTAACCCTAACCCTAGCTCTAAATCTAACCCTAACGCCAACCCTACATCTTACCCTAACCCATACCCTAATCCTAAACCATACACTAACACAAACCAGTGCCCTGAAACGTACCCTGACCCTAACACTTTTCCATGCCCTCACCTGCACGCTAAACCTAATCGTTAGGTAACCCTAACTGTAGACTTAAACGTAACCCTAACACCAACCCTACACCCTATTGTAACCCGTAACCTATATTTAACCCCTACACTAACACTAACCCATGCCCTCACACGTAGTTTGACACTAAAATGTCTCCATACACTCACATGTACCATAAGCCTTAACCGTTCACTTAACCTATCCCTAACCCTAACGCCAAACCAAACCATTGCCCTAACCCATACCCTAATCCTAACCATACATTAACACTAACACGTTTCCCAACACATAACCTGACCCAAACGCTTTTCCGTACCCTCAACTGTACCCTAAAACTTACCCGTTCACTAACCCTAAGCCTAGCCATAACCCTAACCCTAACCCTGTCCCTAATGCTAACCCTAACCCTAAAACTTACCCGTTAACTAACCCTAAGCCTACCCCTAAACGTAACCCAAACCCCAACCCCACATCTTACACTAAACTGTACGCTAATCCTGACACCTACACTAACACTAACAGGTGTCCTAACACATACCCTGACTCTAAATGTTTTCCGTACCCTCACCTGTATCCTAATCCTTACTACTTCACTAACCGTAAACCTAGCCCTAAACAAGACGCTAACACCAACCCTACACCATACCCTAACCCGTACACTAATCTTGACCCGTACACCAAAATTATGCAATGCCATCACAGGTACTTTGACACTAACACGTTTCCGTACACTCATGTACCATAAAACTTACCTGTTCGCTAACTCTAACCCTAGCCCTAAACTTAACCCTAATGCCAACCCTACACATTACCCTAACCCGTACCCTAATCCTAACCCATACACTAACACTACACGTGCCCTAACAGGTACCCTGACCGCAACAGTTTTCCGTACACTCACCCGTACCCTAAACCATACCCTTTATATCCTTAACCCTATACCTAAACGTAAACCTAACCCCATCCCTAAAACTTACCCTAATGCGTACCCAATCCTAACCAGAACACTAACTCTATTCCATGCCTTAACACTAACCCTGACACTAACACTTTTCCATACCCACACCTGAACCCTAAACCTTACCATTCACTAACCCTAACCCTAGGTCTAAACCTAACCCTAAACCCAACCCCAACCCTACACCTAACCCTAACATGTACCCTAATCCTAATCCTTAAACTAACACTAACCTGTGCCCTAACACGAACTCTGACCCTAATGCGTTTCCATACGCTTCCCTGTATTCTAATGTTACCTATTCGCTAACCCTCACACTAGCCCTAAACCTAAACCTAACCCCAACCCTAAACCTTACCCTAACCGATACCCTAATCATAACCCATACACTAACACTAACTCGTGCCCTAACACCTACCCTAACCCTACACCTACCCCTACCCCTAACACTAACGCAAACACTAACCCTAAACTTTACCATTTCTTAACCATAACCATTGCCCCAAACCTAAACCTAACTACAACCCTACTCCTTACCCTAACACGTACACTAATCTTAACCCGTACACTAACACTAACCCAATACGACACACGTACTTTGACAATAAGACACTTCCGTATGCTCAGCTGTAACCTTAATCTTACCCGTTCACTAAACTTAACCCTACCCCTAACTCTAACCATAACGCCAACCCTACCAATTTCCCTAACCCGTACCCTAATCCTAACCTGTAAACCCACACTAACCCCTGCTCTAACACGTACCCTGACCCTAACACTTTTCCGTAACCTCACTTGTACCCTACACCTTACCCTACCCCCACCTTAACCCTAGCACTAAACCTAGACCAAACCCCAACCGTACACCTTACCCTAACCTGTATGCTAATCCTAAGCCATACACTAACACTGACACGTGTCCTAACACATACACTAACCCTAACACTTTTCTGTACCATCACCTGTACCCTAAACCTGACATTTCGATAACCCTAACCCTAGCCATAAAGCTAACCCTAACCCAAACCCTAAACCTTACCCAAACCGTACCCTAATCCTAACCAGTATACTAATACTAAGCCATGTCCTGACACGTTCCCTGAGACTAACACTTTTCCGTACCCTCATCTGTACCCTAAACCTTACCCATTCGCTAACCCTAACCCTAGCCCTAGCCCTAGCCCTAACCTTAATCCCAACCCTACACCTTACCCTAAACCGTACCCTAATCCTAACCCATACACTAACATTAACCCATGCCCTAACACGTACGCTGACCCTAACACTTTTCCATATCCTCTCCTGTATCCTAAATCTTACCGTTCACTAACCCTAACCCTAGCCCTAAACATAACTCTAACACCAACCTCACAGCATACCCTAACCCGTACACTAAACTTAACCCGTACAAAAAAACTAAACCATTCCCTCACATGTACTTTGACAGTAACACGTTTCCGTACGCTCCCGTGTACCGTAAACCTTACCCATTTGCTAAGTCTAACACTAGCCCTAACCCTAACCATAACACCAACCCTACCCATTTACCTAACCTGTACCCTAATCCTTACCCGTACACTAACACTAATCCATGCCCTAAAACGTACCCTGACCCTAACACTTTTCCATACCCACTCCTGTACCCTAAATCTTACCATTCGCTAACCCTAACCCTATGTCTAAACCTAACCCTAACCCCAACCCTACACCTAACCCTAGCACACACCCTAATCCGAATCCGTACACTAACACTAACCTGTGCCCTAACATGAACCCTGACCCTAAATCGTTTCCATAAGCTCACCTGTACCCTAAATGTTACCTATACGCTAACCCTAACCCCAACCCTACACCTAAACATAACCCCAACCCTACACCTTTCCCTAACCTATACCCTAATCCTAACCCGTACACTAACACTAACCTGTGCCCTAACACGTACCCTGAACCTAACACTTTTCCATATCCTCTCCAGTACCCTAAATCTTACCGTTCGCTAAACATAGCCCTTTCCCTAAACATAACGCTAACACCAACCTTACACCATACCCTAACCCATACACTAATCTTACCCCGTACACCAAAATTAAGAAATGCCCTCACATGTACTTTGACACTAACACGTTTCCGTATCCTCCTGTGTACCGTAAACCTTACCTGTTCGCTAACACTAACCCTAGGTCTAAGCCTAACACTATCCACAACCCTACACAAAATCCTAACCCGTACCCTAATCATAATCCGTACAATAACACTAACCTGTGCCCTAACACCAAGCCTGACCCTAACTCGTTTCCATATGCTTACCTGCACACTGAATATTACCTATTCGCTAACCCTAACCCTAACCCTAAACCTAACCCTAACCCCAATCCTACACTTTACCCTAATCCGTACTGTAATCCTAACCCGTACCCTAATACTAATCCGTGCCCTGACACATACATAGACCATAACACTTTTCTGTAACCTCACCTGTACCCTAAACCTTACATTTCGCCAACACTAACCCTAGCCCTAAAGCTAAATCTAACTCCAACCCTACACCTTACCCTAACACGTACACTAATCTTAACCCGTACACTAACACTGACCCATTGCCGCAAATGTATTTTGACCCTAAAACATTTCCGTACCCTCCCCTGTAACCTAAACCTTACCCGGTTCAAACCCTAACCCTAGCTCTAAATCTAACCCTAACGCCAACCCTACATCTTACCCTAACCCATACCCTAATCCTAAACCATACACTAACACAAACCAGTGCCCTGAAACGTACCCTGACCCTAACACTTTTCCATGCCCTCACCTGCACGCTAAACCTAATTGTTAGGTAACCCTAACTGTAGACTTAAACCTAACCCTAACACCAACCCTACACCCTAATCTAACCCATAAACTATATTTAACCCCTACACTAACACTAACCCATGCCCTCACACGTACTTTGACACTAAAATGTCTCCATACACTCACATGTACCATAAGCCTTAACCGTTCACTAAACCTATCCCTAACCCTAACGCCAAACCTAACCATTGCCCTAACCCATACCCTAATCCTTACCATACATTAACACTAACACGTTTCCTAACACATAACCTGACCCAAACGCTTTTCCGTACCCTCAACTGTACCCTAAATCTTACCCGTTCACTAACCCTAAGCCTAGCCCTAACCCTAACCCTAACCCTAACACTAACCCTAACCCTAAAACTTACCCGTTAACTAACCGTAAGCCTAGGCCTAAACCTAACCCGAACCCGAACCCCACACTTTACCCTAAACTGTACGCTAATCCTGACACGTACACTAACACTAACAGGTGTCCTAACACATACCCTGACTCTAAATGTTTTCCGTACCCTCACCTGTACCCTAAAACTTACTGCTTCACTAACCGTAAACCTAGCCCTAAACATAACGCTAACACCAACCCTACACCATACCCTAACCCGTACACTAATCTTGACCCGTACACCAAAATTATGCAATGCCATCACAGGTACTTTGACACTAACACGTTTCCGTAGACTCATGTACCATAAAAGTTACCTGTTCGCTAACTCTAACCCTAGCCCTAAACTTAACCCTAACGCCAACCCTACACATTACCCTAATCTGTACCCTAATCCTAACCCATACACTAACACTACATGTGCCCTAACAGGTACCCTGACCGTAACAGTTTTCCGTACACTCACCCATACCCTAAACCATACAGTTTGCTATCCTTAACCCTAGACCTAAACGTAAACCTAACCGCATCCCTAAACCTTACCCTAACGCGTACCCAATCCTAACCAGTACACTAACACTAATCCGTGCCTTAACACTTACCCTGACCCTAACACTTTTCCATACCCACACCTGAACCCTAAACCTTACCATTCACTAACCCTAACCCTAGGTCTAAACCTAACCCTAAACCCAACCCCAACCCTACACCTAACCCTAACATGTACCCTAATCCTAATCCTTAAAATAACACTAACCTGTGCCCTAACACGAACCCTGACCCTAACGCGTTTCCATACGCTCCCCTGTACTCTAATGTTACCTATTCGCTAACCCTCACACTAGCCCTAAACCTAAACCTAACCCCAACCCTAAACCTTACCCTAACCCATACCCTAATCATAACCCATACACTAACACTAACTCGTGCCCTAACACCTACCCTAACCCTACACCTACCCCTAACCCTAACACTAACCCTAACACTATCCCTAAACTTTACCATTTGTTAACCATAACCCTAGACCCAAACCTAAACCTAACTACAACCCTACTCCTTACCCTAACACGTACACTAATCTTAACCCCTACACTAACACTAACTCAATACCGCACACGTACTTTGACAATAAGACATTTCGGTATGCTCAGCTGTAACCTAAATCTTACCCGTTCACTAAACTTAACCCTACCCCTAACACTAACCATAACGCCAACCCTACCAATTACCCTAACCCGTACCCTAATCCTAACCTGTAAACCCACACTAACCCCTGCCCTAACACGTACACTGACCCTAACACTTTTCCGTAACCTCACCTGTACCCTACACCTTACCGTTCGCTAAACCTAACCCTAGCCCTAAACCTACACCAAACCCCAACCGTACACCTTACCCTAACCCGTATGCTAATCCTAAGCCATACACTAACACTGACACGTGTCCTAACACATACACTAACCCTAACACTTTTCTGTACCATCACCTGTACCCTAAACCTGACATTTCGCTAACCCTAACCCTAGCCATAAAACTAACCCTAACCCCAACCCTAAACCTTACCCAAACCGTACCCTAATCCTAACCACTATACTAATACTAAGCCATGTCCTGACACGTTCCCTGAGCCTAACACTTTTCCGTACCCTCACCTGTACCCTAAACCTTACCCATTCGCTAACCCTAACCCTAGCCCTAGCCCTAGCCCTAACCTTAATCCCAACCCTACCCCTTACCCTAAACCGTACCCTAATCCTAACCCATACACTAACATTAACCCATGCCCTAACACGTACCCTGACCCTAACACTTTTCCGTATCCTCTCCTGTACCCTAAATCTTACCTTTCGCTAACCCTAACCCTAGCCCTAAACATAACTCTAACACCAACCTCACAGTATACCCTAACCTGTACACTAAACTTAACCCGTACTTAAAAACTAACCCATGCCCTCACATGTACTTTGACAGTAACACGTTTCTGTACGCTCCCGTGTACTGTAAACCTTACCCAATCGCTAACTCTAACCCTAGCCCTAACCCTAACCATAACACCAACCCTACCCATTTATCTAACCTGTACACTAATCCTTACCCGTACACTAACACTAATCCATGCCTTAAAACGTACCCTGACCATAACACTTTTCCATACCCACTGCTGTACCCTAAATCTTACCATTCGCTAACCTTAACCCTATGTCTAAACCTAACCCTAACCCCAAACCTACACCGAACCCTAGCACGTACCCTAATCCGAATCCGTACACTAACACTAACCTGTGCCCTAACATGAACCCTGACCCTAACTCGTTTCCATAAGCTCACCTGTACCCTAAATGTTACCTATTCACTAACCCTAACCCCAACCCTACACCTAAACATAACCCCTACCCTACACCTTTCCCTTACCTATACCCTAATCCTAACCTGTACACTAACAATAACCCGTGCCCTAACACGTACCCTGAACCTAACACTTTTCCGTATTCTCTCCAGTACTCTAAATCTTTCCGTTCGCTAAACTTAGCGCTTTCCCTAAACATAACGCTAACACCAACCTTACACCATACCCTAACCCATACACTAATCTTACCCCGTACACCAAAATTAAGAAATGCCCTCACATGTACTTTGACACTAACACGTTTCCGTATCCTCCTGTGTACCGTAAACCTTACCTGTTCGCTAACACTAACCCTAGGTCTAAGCCTAACACAATCCACAACCCTACACAAAATCCTAACCCGTACCCTAATCCTAATCCGTACAATAACACTAACCTGTGCCCTAACACCAAGCCTGACCCTAACTCGTTTCCATATGCTTACCTGCACCCTGAATATTACCTATTCGCTAACCCTAACCCTAACCCAAAACCTAACCCTAACCCCAATCCTACACCTTACCTTAATCCGTACTGTAATCCTAACCCGTACCCTAATACTAATCCGTGCCCTGACACATACATGGACCATAACACTTTTCTGTAACCTCACCTGTACCCTAAACCTTACATTTCCCCAACACTAACCCTAGCCCTAAAGCTAAATCTAACTCCAACTCTACACCTTACCCTAACACGTACACTAATCTTAACCCGTACAGTAACACTGACCCATTGCCGCAAATGTATTTTGACCCTAAAACATTTCCGTACCCTCCCCTGTAACCTAAACCTTACCCGGTCGCTAACCCTAACCCTAGCTCTAAATCTAACCCTAACACCAACCCTACATCTTACCCTAACCCATACCCTAATCCTAAACCATACACTAACACAAACCAGTGCCCTGAAACGTACCCTGACCCTAACACTTTTCCATGCCCTCACCTGCACGCTAAACCTAATCGTTAGGTAACCCTAACTGTAGACTTAAACGTAACCCTAACACCAACACTACACCCTATTGTAACCCGTAACCTATATTTAACCCCTACACTAACACTAACCCATGCCCTCACACGTACTTTGACACTAAAATGTCTCCATACACTCACATGTACCATAAGCCTTAACCGTTCACTAAACCTAGCCCTAACCCTAACGCCAAACTTAACCATTGCCCTAACCCATACCCTAATCCTTACCATACATTAACACTAACACGTTTCCTAACACATAACGTGACCCAAACGCTTTTCCGTACCCTCAACTGTACCCTAAAACTTACCCGTTCACTAACCCTAAGCCTAGCCCTAACCCTAACCCTAACCCTGTCCCTAACGCTAACCCTATCCCTAAAACTTACCCGTTAACTAACCCTAAGCCTAGCCCTAAACGTAACCCTAACCCCAACCCCACACCTTACCCTAAACTGTACGCTAATCCTGACACGTACACTAACACTAACAGGTGTCCTAACACATACCCTGACTCTAAATGTTTTTCGTACCCTCACCTGTACCCTAATCCTTACTGCTTCTCTAACCGTAAACCTAGCCCTAAACAAGACGCTAACACCAACCCTACACCATACCCTAACCCGTACACTAATCTTGACCCGTACACCAAAATTATGCAATGCCATCACAGGTACTTTGACAATAACACGTTTCCGTACACTCATGTACCATAAAACTTACCTGTTCGCTAACTCTAACCCTAGCCCTAAACTTAACCCTAATGCCAACCCTACACATTACCCTAACCCGTACCCTAATCCTAACCCATACACTAACACTACACGTGCCCTAACAGGTACCCTGACCGTAACAGTTTTCCGTACACTCACCCGTACCCTAAACCATACCGTTTGTATCCTTAACCCTATACCTAAACGTAAACCTAACCCCATCCCTAAAACTTACCCTAATGCGTACCCAATCCTAACCAGAACACTAACTCTATTCCGTGCCTTAACACTAACCCTGACACTAACACTTTTCCATACCCACACCTGAACCCTAAACCTTACCATTCACTAACCCTAACCCTAGGTCTAAACCTAACTCTAAACCCAACCCCAACCCTACACCTAACCCTAACATGTACCCTAATCCTAATCCTTAAACTAACACTAACCTGTGCCCTAACACGAACCCTGACCCTAATGCGTTTCCATACGCTTCCCTGTACTCTAATGTTACCTATTCGCTAACCCTCACACTAGCCCTAAACCTAAACCTAACCCCAACCCTAAACCTTACCCTAACCCATACCCTAATCATAACCCATACACTAACACTAACTCGTGCCCTAACACCTACCCTAACCCTACACCTACCCCTAACCCTAACACTAACCCTAACACTAACCCTAAATTTTACCGTATGTTAACCATAATCCTAGCCCCAAAACTAAACCTAACTACAACGCTACTCCTTACCCTAACACGTACACTAATCTTAACCCGTACACTAACACTAACTCAATACCGCACACGTACTTTGACAATAAAACATTTCTGTATGCTCAGCTGTAACCTAAACCTTACCCATTCACTAAACTTAACCCTACCCCTAACACTAACCATAAGGCCAACCGTACCAATTACCCTAACCCGTACCCTAATCCTAACCTGTAAACCCACACTAACCCCTGCCCTAACACGTACCCTGACCCTAACACTTTACCGTAACCTCACCTGTACCCTACACCTTACCGTTCGTTAACCCTAACCCTAGCCCTAAACCTAGACCAAACCCCAACCGTACACCTTACCCTAACCCGTATGCTAATCCTAAGCCATACACTAACACTGACACGTGTCCTAACACATACACTAACTCTACCACTTTTCTGTACCATCACCTGTACCCTAAACCTGACATTTCGCTAACCCTAACCATAGCCATAAAGCTAACCCTAAACCCAACGCTAAAACATACCCAAACCGTACCCTAATCCTAACCAGTATACTAATACTAAGCCATGTCCTGACACATTCCCTGAGCCTAACACTTTTCCGTACCCTCACCTGTACCCTAAACCTTACCCATTCGCTAACCCTAACCCTAGACCTAGCCATAGCCCTAACCTTAATCCCAACCCTACCCCTTACCCTAAACCGTACCCTAATCGTAACCCATACACGAACATTAACCCATGGCCTAACACGTGCCCTGAACCTAACAGTTTTCCGTATCCTCTCCTGTACCCTAAATCTTACCGTTTGCTAACCCTAAACCTAGCCCTAAACATAACTCTAACACCAACCTCACAGCATACACTAAACCGTACACTAAACATAACCCGTACAAAAACAGTAACCCATGCCCTCATATGTAGTTTGACAGTAACACGTTTCCGTATGCTCCCGTGTACCGTAAACCTTACCCATTCGCTAACTCTAACCCTAGCCCTAACCCTAACCATAACACCAACCCTACCCATTTACCTAACCTGTACCCTAATCCTTACCCGTACACTAACACTAATCCATGCCCTAACACGTAACCTGACCCTAACACTTTTCCATACCCACTCCTGTACCCTAAATCTTACCATTCGCTAACCCTAACCCTCTGTCTAAACCTAACCCTAAACAAAACCCTACACCTAACCCTAACACGTACCCTAATCCGAATCCGTACACTAACACTAACCTGTGCCCTAACATGAACCCTGACTCTAACTCGTTTCCATAAGCTCACCTGTACACTAAATGTTACCTATTCGCTAACCCTAACCCCAACCCTACACCTAAACATAACCCCAACCCTACACCTTTCCCTAACCTATACCCTAATCCTAACCCGAACACTAACACTAACACGTGCCCTAACACGTACCCTGACCCTAACACTTTTCCGTATCCTCTCCAGTACCCTAAATCTTACCGTTCGCTAAACATATCCCTTTCCCTAAACATAACGCTAACACCAACCTTACACCATACCCTAACCCATACACTAATCTTACCCCGTACACCAAAATTAAGAAATGCTCTCACATGTACTTTGACACTAACACGTTTCCGTATCATCCTGTGTACCGTAAACCTTACCTGTTCGCTAACACTAACCCTAGGTCTAAGCCTAACATTATCCACAACCCTACACAAAATCCTAACCCGTACCCTAATCATAATCCGTACAATAACACTAACCTGTGCCCTAACACCAAGCCTGACCCTAACTCGTTTCCATATGCTTACCTGCACCCTGAATATTACCTATTCGCTAACCCTAACCCTAACCCTAAACCTCACCCTAACCCCAATCCTACACATTACCCTAATCCGTATTGTAATCCTAACCCGTACCCTAATACTAATCCGTGCCCTGACACATATGTGGACCATAACAATTTTCTGTAACCTCACCTGTACCCTAAACCTTACATTTCGCCAACACTAACCCTAGCCCTAAAGCTAAATCTAACTCCAACCCTACACCTACCCTAACACGTACACTAATCTTAACCCGTACACTAACACTGACCCATTGCCGCAAATGTATTTTGACCCTAAAACATTTCGGTAGCCTCCCCTGTAACCTAAACCTTACCCGGTAGCAAACCCTAACCCTAGCTCTAAATCTAACCCTAACGCCAACCCTACATCTTACCCTAACCCATACCCTAATCCTAAACCATACACTAACACAAACCAGTGCCCTGAAACGTACCCTGACCCTAACACTTTTCCATGCCCTCACCTGCACGCTAAACCTAATCGTTAGGTAACCCTAACTGTAGACTTAAACGTAACCCTAACACCAACCCTACACCCTATTCTAACCCGTAACCTATATTTAACACCTACACTAACACTAACCCATGCCCTCACACGTAGTTTGACACTAAAATGTCTCCATACACTCACATGTACCTTAAGCCTTAACCGTTCACTTAACCTATCCCTAACCCTAACGCCAAACCAAACCATTGCCCTAACCCATACCCTAATCCTAACCATACATTAACACTAACACGTTTCCCAACACATAACCTGACACAAACGCTTTTCCGTACCCTCAACTGTACCCTAAAACTTACCCGTTCACTAACCCTAAGCCTAGCCCTAACCCTAACCCTAACCCTGTCCCTAATGCTAACCCTAACCCTAAAACTTACCTGTTAACTAACCCTAAGCCTACCTCTAAACGTAACCCTAACCCCAACCCCACACCTTACACTAAACTGTACGCTAATCCTGACACGTACACTAACACTAACAGGTGTCCTAACACATACCCTGACTCTAAATGTTTTCCGTACCCTCACCTGTACCCTAATCCTTACTGCTTCACTAACCGTAAACCTAGCCCTAAACAAGACGCTAACACCAACCCTACACCATACCCTAACCCGTACACTAATCTTGACCCGTACACCAAAATTATGCAATGCCATCACAGGTACTTTGACACTAACACGTTTCCGTACACTCATGTACCATAAAACTTACCTGTTCGCTAACTCTAACCCTAGCCCTAAACTTAACCCTAATGCCAACCCTACACATTACCCTAACCTGTACCCTAATCTTAACCCATACACTAACACTACACGTGCCCTAACAGGTACCCTGACCGTAACAGTTTTCCGTACACTCACCCGTACCCTAAACCATACCGTTTGTATCCTTAACCGTATACCTAAACGTAAACCTAATCCCATCCCTAAAACTTACCCTAATGCGTACCCAATCCTAACCAGAACACTAACTCTATTCCGTGCCATAACACTAACCCTGACACTAAAACTTTTCCATACCCACACCTGAACCCTAAACCTTACCATTCACTAACCCTAACCCTAGGTCTAAACCTAACCCTAAACCCATCCCCAACCCTACACCTAACCCTAACATGTACCCTAATCCTAATCCTTAAACTAACACTAACCTGTGCCCTAACACGAACTCTGACCCTAATGCGTTTAAATACGCTTCCCTGTACTCTAATGTTACCTATTCGCTAACCCTCACACTAGCCCTAAACCTAAACCTAACCCCAACCCTAAACCTTACCCTAACCCATACCCTAATCATAACCCATACACTAACACTAACTCGTGCCCTAACACCTACCCTAACCCTACACCTACCCCTACCCCTAACACTAACGCAAACACTAACCCTAAAATTTACCATTTGTTAACCATAACCATTGCCCCAAACCTAAACCTAACTACAACCCTACTCCTTACCCTAACACGTACACTAATCTTAACCCGTACACTAACACTAACCCAATACGACACACGTACTTTGACAATAAGACACTTCCGTATGCTCAGTTGTAACCTTAACCTTACCCGTTCACTAAACTTAACCCTACCCATAACTCTAACCATAACGCCAACCCTACCAATTACCCTAACCCGTACCCTAATCCTAACCTGTAAACCCACACTAACCCCTGCCCTAACACGTACCCTGACCCTAACACTTTTCCGTAACCTCACTTGTACCCTACACCTTACCCTAACCCTAACCTTAACCCTAGCACTAAACCTAGACCAAACCCCAACCGTACACCTTACCCTAACCTGTATGCTAATCCTAAGCCATACACTAACACTGACACGTGTCCTAACACATACACTAACCCTAACACTTTTCTGTACCATCACCTGTACCCTAAACCTGACATTTCGATAACCCTTACCCTAGCCATAAAGCTAACCCTAACCCCAACCCTAAACCTTACCCAAACCGTACCCTAATCTTAACCAGTATACTAATACTAAGCCATGTCCTGACACGTTCCCTGAGACTAACACTTTTCCGTACCCTCACCTGTACCCTAAACCTTACCCATTCGCTAACCCTAACCCTAGCCCTAGCCCTAGCCCTAACCTTAATCCCAACCCTACACCTTACCCTAAACCGTACCCTAATCCTAACCCATACACTAACATTAACCCATGCCCTAACACGTACCCTGACCCTAACACTTTTCCATATCCTCTCCTGTATCCTAAATCATACCGTTCACTAACCCTAACCCTAATCCTAAACATAACTCTAACACCAACCTCACAGCTTACCCTAACCCGTACACTAAACTTAACCCGTACAAAAAAACTAAACGATGCCCTCACATGTACTTTGACAGTAACACGTTTCCGTACGCTCCCGTGTACCGTAAACCTTACCCATTTGCTAAGTCTAACCCTAGCCCTAACCCTAACCATAACACCAACCCTACCCATTTACCTAACCTGTACCCTAATCCTTACCCGTACACTAACACTAATCCATGCCCTAAAACGTACCCTGACCCTAACACTTTTCCATACCCACTCCTGTACCCTAAATCTTACCATTCGCTAACCCTAACCCTATGTCTAAACCTAACCCTAACCCCAACCCTACACCTAACCCTAGCACACACCCTAATCCGAATCCGTACACTAACACTAACCTGTGCCCTAACATGAACCCTGACCCTAAATCTTTTCCATAAGCTCACCTGTACCCTAAATGTTACCTATTAGCTAACCCTAACCCCAACACTACACCTAAACATAACCCCAACCCTACACTTTTCCCTAACCTATACCCTAATCCTAACCCGTACACTAACACTAACCTGTGCCCTAACACGTACCCTGAACCTAACACTTTTCCGTATCCTCTCCAGTACCCTAAATCTTACCGTTCCCTAAACATAGCCCTTTCCCTAAACATAACGCTAACACCAACCCTACACCATACCCTAACCCGTACACTAATCTGGACCCGTACACCAAAATTATGCAATGCCATCACAGGTACTTTGACACTAACACGTTTCCGTACACTCATGTACCATAAAAGTTACCTGTTCGCTAACTCTAACCCTAGCCGTAAACTTAACCCTAACGCCAACCCTACACATTACCCTAATCTGTACCCTAATCCTAACCCATACACTAACACTACATGTGCCCTAACAGGTACCCTGACCGTAACAGTTTTCCGTACACTCACCCGTACCCTAAACCATACCGTTTGCTATCCTTAACCCTAGACCTAAACGTAAACCTAACCGCATCCCTAAACCTTACCCTAACGCGTACCCAATCCTAACCAGTACACTAACACTAATCCGTGCCTTAACACTTACCCTGACCCTAACACTTTTCCATACCCACACCTGAACCCTAAACCTTACCATTCACTAACCCTAACCCTAGGTCTAAACCTAACCCTAAACCCAACCCCAACCCTACACCTAACCTTAACATGTACCCTAATCCTAATCCTTAAAATAACACTAACCTGTGCCCTAACACGAACCCTGACCCTAACGCGTTTCCATACGCTCCCATGTACTCTAATGTTACCTATTCGCTAACCCTCACACTAGCCCTAAACCTAAACCTAACCCCAACCCTAAACCTTACCCTAACTCATACCCTAATCATAACCCATACACTAACACTAACTCGTGCCCTAACACCTACCCTAACCCTACACCTACCCCTAACCCTAACACTAACCCTAACACTATCCCTAAACTTTACCATTTGTTAACCATAACCCTAGACCCAAACCTAAACCTAACTACAACCCTACTCCTTACCCAAACACGTACACTAATCTTAACCCCTACACTAACACTAACTCAATACCACACACGTACTTTGACAATAAGACATTTCGGTATGCTCAGCTGTAACCTAAATCTTACCCGTTCACTAAACTTAACCCTACCCCTAACACTAACCATAACGCCAACCCTACCAATTACCCTAACCCGTACCCTAATCCTAACCTGTAAACCCACACTAACCCCTGCCCTAACACGTACACTGACCCTAACACTTTTCCGTAACCTCACCTGTACCCTACACCTTACCGTTCGCTAAACCTAACCCTAGCCCTAAACCTACACCAAACCCCAACCGTACACCTTACCCTAACCCGTACGCCAATCCTAAGCCATACACTAACACTGACACGTGTCCTAACACATACACTAACCCTAACACTTTTCTGTACCATCACCTGTACCCTAAACCTGACATTTCGCTAACCCTAACCCTAAACATAAAGCTAATCCTAACCCCAACACTAAACCTTACCCAAACCGTTCCCTAATCCTAACCAGTATACTAATACTAAGCCATGTTCTGACACGTTCCCTGAGCCTAACACTTTTCCGTACCCTCACCTGTACCCTAAACCTTACCCAATCGCTAACTCTAACCCTAGCCCTAACCCTAACCATAACACCAACCCTACCCATTTATCTAACCTGTACACTAATCCTTACCCGTACACTAACACTAATCCATGCCTTAAAACGTACCCTGACCATAGCACTTTTCCATAACCACTGCTGTACCCTAAATCTTACCATTCGCTAAACCTAACCCTATGTCTAAACCTAACCCTAACCCGAACCCTACACCGAACCCTAGCACGTACCCTAATCCGAATCCGTACACTAACACTAACCTGTGCCCTAACATGAACCCTGACCCTAACTCGTTTCCATAAGCTCACCTGTACCCTAAATGTTACCTATTCGCTAACCCTAACCCCAACCCTACACCTAAACATAACCCCTACCCTACACCTTTCCCTTACCTATACCCTAATCCTATCCCGTACACTAACAATAACCCGTGCCCTAACACGTACCCTGAACTTAACCATTTTCCGTATTCTCTGCAGTACTCTAAATCTTACCGTTCGATAAAATAGCGCTTTCCCTATACATAACGCTAAAACCAACCTTACACCATACCCTAACCCATACACTAATCTTACCCCGTACACCAAAATTAAGAAATGCCCTCACATGTACTTTGACACTAACACGTTTCCGTATCCTCCTGTGTACCGTAAACCTTACCTGTTCGCTAACACTAACCCTAGGTCTAAGCCTAACACTATCCACAACCCTACACAAAATCCTAACCCGTACCCTAATCCTAATCCGTACAATAACACTAACCTGTGCCCTAACACCAAGCCTGACCCTAACTCGTTTCCATATGCTTACCTGCACCCTGAATATTACCTATTCGCTAACCCTAACCCTAACCCTAACCCTAACCCTAACCCCAATCCTACACCTTACCCTAAACCGTACTGTAATCCTAACCCGTACCCTATTACTAATCCGTGCCCTGACACATACATGGACCATAACACTTTTCTGTAACCTCACCTGTACCCAAAACCTTACATTTCGCCAACACTAACCCTAGCCCTAAAGCTAAATCTAACTCCAACCCTACACCTTACCCTAACACGTACACTAATCTTAACCCGTACAGTAACACTGACCCATTGCCGCAAATGTATTTTGACCCTAAAACATTTCCGTACCCTCCCCTGTAACCTAAATCTTACCCGGTCGCTAACCCTAACCCTAGCTCTAAATCTAACCCTAACGCCAACCCTACATCTTACCCTAACCCATACCCTAATCCTAAACCATACACTAACACAAACCAGTGCCCTGAAACGTACCCTGACCCTAACACTTTTCCATGCCCTCACCTGCACGCTAAACCTAATCGTTAGGTAACCCTAACTGTAGACTTAAACGTAACCCTAACACCAACCCTACACCCTATTGTAACCCGTAACCTATATTTAACCCCAACACTAACACTAACCCATGCCCTCACACGTACTTTGACACTAAAATGTCTCCATACACTCACATGTACCATAAGCCTTAACCGTTCACTAAACCTAGCCCTAACCCTAACGCCAAACTTAACCATTGCCCTAACCCATACCCTAATCCTTACCATACATTAACACTAACACGTTTCCTAACACATAACCTGACCCAAACGCTTTTCCGTACCCTCAACTGTACCCTAAAACTTACCCGTTCACTAACCCTAAGCCTAGCCCTAACCCTAACCCTAACCCTGTCCCTAACGCTAACCCTATCCCTAAAACTTACCCGTTAACTAACCCTAAGCCTAGCCCTAAACGTAACCCTAACCCCAACCCCACACCTTACCCTAAACTGTACGCTAATCCTGACACGTACACTAACACTAACAGGTGTCCTAACACATACCCTGACTCTAAATGTTTTCCGTACCCTCACCTGTACCCTAATCCTTACTGCTTCACTAACCGTAAACCTAGCCCTAAACAAGACGCTAACACCAACCCTACACCATACCCTAACCCGTACACTAATCTTGACCCGTACACCAAAATTATGCAATGCCATCACAGGTACTTTGACAATAACACGTTTCCGTACACTCATGTACCATAAAACTTACCTGTTCGCTAACTCTAACCCTAGCCCTAAACTTAACCCTAATGCCAACCCTACACATTACCCTAACACGTACCCTAATCCTAACCCATACACTAACACTACACGTGCCCTAACAGGTACCCTGACCGTAACAGTTTTCCGTACACTCACCCGTACCCTAAACCATACCGTTTGTATCCTTAACCCTATACCTAAACGTAAACCTAACCCCATCCCTAAAACTTACCCTAATGCGTACCCAATCCTAACCAGAACACTAACTCTATTCCGTGCCTTAACACTAACCCTGACACTAACACTTTTCCATACCCACACCTGAACCCTAAACCTTACCATTCACTAACCCTAACCCTAGGTCTAAACCTAACCCTAAACCCAACCCCAACCCTACATCTAACCCTAACATGTACCCTAATCCTAATCCTTAAACTAACACTAACCTGTGCCCTAACACGAACCCTGACCCTAATGCGTTTCCATACGCTTCCCTGTACTCTAATGTTACCTATTCGCTAACCCTCACACTAGCCCTAAACCTAAACCTAACCCCAAACCTAAACCTTACCCTAACCCATACCCTAATCATAACCCATACACTAACACTAACTCGTGCCCTAACACCTACCCTAACCCTACACCTACCCCTAACCCTAACACTAACCCTAACACTAACCCTAAATTTTACCGTATGTTAACCATAATCCTAGCCCCAAAACTAAACCTAACTACAACGCTACTCCTTACCCTAACACGTACACTAATCTTAACCCGTACACTAACACTAACTCAATACCGCACACGTACTTTGACAATAAAACATTTCTGTATGCTCAGCTGTAACCTAAACCTTACCCATTCACTAAACTTAACCCTACCCCTAACACTAACCATAAGGCCAACCGTACCAATTACCCTAACCCGTACCCTAATCCTAACCTGTAAACCCACACTAACCCCTGCCCTAACACGTACCCTGACCCGAACACTTTACCGTAATCTCACCTGTACCCTACACCTTACCGTTCGTTAACCCTAACCCTAGCCCTAAACCTAGACCAAACCCCAACCGTACACCTTACCCTAACCCGTATGCTAATCCTAAGCCATACACTAACACTGACACGTGTCCTAACACATACACTAACCCTACCACTTTTCTGTACCATCACCTGTACCCTAAACCTGACATTTCGCTAACCCTAACCATAGCCATAAAGCTAACCCTAAACCCAACGCTAAAACATACCCAAACCGTACCCTAATCCTAACCAGTATACTAATACTAAGCCATGTCCTGACACATTCCCTGAGCCTAACACTTTTCCGTACCCTCACCTGTACCCTAAACCTTACCCATTCGCTAACCCTAACCCTAGACCTAGCCATAGCCCTAAACTTAATCCCAACCCTACCCCTTACCCTAAACCGTACCCTAATCGTAACCCATACACGAACATTAACCCATGGCCTAACACGTGCCCTGAACCTAACAGTTTTCCGTATCCTCTCCTGTACCCTAAATCTTACCGTTTGCTAACCCTAAACCTAGCCCTAAACATAACTCTAACACCAACCTCACAGCATACACTAAACCGTACACTAAACATAACCCGTACAAAAAAAGTAACCCATGCCCTCATATGTACTTTGACAGTAACACGTTTCCGTATGCTCCCGTGTACCGTAAACCTTACCCATTCGCTAACTCTAACCCTAGCCCTAACCCTAACCATAACACCAACCCTACCCATTTACCTAACCTGTACCCTAATCCTTACCCGTACACTAACACTAATCCATGCCCTAACACGTAACCTGACCCTAACACTTTTCCATACCCACTCCTGTACCCTAAATCTTACCATTCGCTAACCCTAACCCTCTGTCTAAACCTAACCCTAAACAAAACCCTACACCTAACCCTAACACGTACCCTAATCCGAATCCGTACACTAACACTAACCTGTGCCCTAACATGAACCCTGACTCTAACTCGTTTCCATAAGCTCACCTGTACACTAAATGTTACCTATTCGCTAACCCTAACCCCAAACCTACACCTAAACATAACCCCAACCCTACACCTTTCCCTAACCTAAACCCTAATCCTAACCCGAACACTAACACTAACACGTGCCCTAACACGTACCCTGACCCTAACACTTTTCCGTATCCTCTCCAGTACCCTAAATCTTACCGTTCGCTAAACATATCCCTTTCCCTAAACATAACGCTAACACCAACCTTACACCATACCCTAACCCATACACTAATCTTACCCCGTACACCAAAATTTAGAAATGCTCCCACATGTACTTTGACACTAACACGTTTCCGTATCATCCTGTGTACCGTAAACCTTACCTGTTCGCTAACACTAACCCTAGGTCTAAGCCTAACATTATCCACAACCCTACACAAAATCCTAACCCGTACCCTAATCATAATCCGTACAATAACACTAACCTGTGCCCTAACACCAAGCCTGACCCTAACTCGTTTCCATATGCTTACCTGCACCCTGAATATTACCTATTCGCTAACCCTAACCCTAACCCTAAACCTAACCCTAACCCCAATCCTACACATTACCCTAATCCGTATTGTAATCCTAACCCGTACCCTAATACTAATCCGTGCCCTGACACATATGTGGACCATAACACTTTTCTGTAACCTCACCTGTACCCTAAACCTTACATTTCGCCAACACTAACCCTAGCCCTAAAGCTAAATCTAACTCCAACCCTACACCTACCCTAACACGTACACTAATCTTAACCCGTACACTAACACTGACCCATTGCCGCAAATGTATTTTGACCCTAAAACATTTCGGTAGCCTCCCCTGTAACCTAAAACTTACCCGGTCGCAAACCCTAACCCTAGCTCTAAATCTAACCCGAACGCCAACCCTACATCTTACCCTAACCCATACCCTAATCCTAAACCATACACTAACACAAACCAGTGCCCTGAAACGTACCCTGACCCTAACACTTTTCCATGCCCTCACCTGCACGCTAAACCTAATCGTTAGGTAACCCTAACTGTAGACTTAAACGTAACCCTAACACCAACCCTACACCCTATTCTAACCCGTAACCTATATTTAACACCTACACTAACACTAACCCATGCCCTCACACGTAGTTTGACACTAAAATGTCTCCATACACTCACATGTACCTTAAGCCTTAACCGTTCACTTAACCTATCCCTAACCCTAACGCCAAACCAAACCATTGCCCTAACCCATACCCTAATCCTAACCATACATTAACACTAACACGTTTCCCAACACATAACCTGACCCAAACGCTTTTCCGTACCCTCAACTGTACCCTAAAACTTACCCGTTCACTAACCCTAAGCCTAGCCCTAACCCTAACCCTAACCCTGTCCCTAATGCTAACCCTAACCCTAAAACTTACCTGTTAACTAACCCTAAGCCTACCCCTAAACGTAACCCTAACCCCAACCCCACACCTTACACTAAACTCTACGCTAATCCTGACACGTACACTAACACTAACAGGTGTCCTAACACATACCCTGACTCTAAATGTTTTCCGTACCCTCACCTGTACCCTAATCCTTACTGCTTCACTAACCGTAAACCTAGCCCTAAACAAGACGCTAACACCAACCCTACACCATACCCTAACCCGTACACTAATCTTGACCCGTACACCAAAATTATGCAATGCCATCACAGGTACTTTGACACTAACACGTTTCCGTACACTCATGTACCATAAAACTTACCTGTTCACTAACTCTAACCCTAGCCCTAAACTTAACCCTAATGCCAACCCTACACATTACCCTAACCTGTACCCTAATCTTAACCCATACACTAACACTACACGTGCCCTAACAGGTACCCTGACCGTAACAGTTTTCCGTACACTCACCCGTACCCTAAACCATACCGTTTGTATCCTTAACCCTATACCTAAACGTAAACCTAACCCCATCCCTAAAACTTACCCTAATGCGTACCCAATCCTAACCAGAACACTAACTCTATTCCGTGCCTTAACACTAACCCTGACACTAAAACTTTTCCATACCCACACCTGAACCCTAAACCTTACCATTCACTAACCCTAACCCTAGGTCTAAACCTAACCCTAAACCCATCCCCAACCCTACACCTAACCCTAACATGTACCCTAATCCTAATCCTTAAACTAACACTAACCTGTGCCCTAACACGAACTCTGACCCTAATGCGTTTCCATACGCTTCCCTGTACTCTAATGTTACCTATTCGCTAACCCTCACACTAGCCCTAAACCTAAACCTAACCCCAACCCTAAACCTTACCCTAACCCATACCCTAATCATAACCCATACACTAACACTAACTCGTGCCCTAACACCTACCCTAACCCTACACCTACCCCTACCCCTAACACTAACGCAAACACTAACCCTAAAATTTACCATTTGTTAACCATAACCATTGCCCCAAACCTAAACCTAACTACAACCCTACTCCTTACCCTAACACGTACACTAATCTTAACCCGTACACTAACACTAACCCAATACGACACACGTACTTTGACAATAAGACACTTCCGTATGCTCAGCTGTAACCTTAACCTTACCCGTTCACTAAACTTAACCCTACCCCTAACTCTAACCATAACGCCAACCCTACCAATTACCCTAACCCGTACCCTAATCCTAACCTGTAAACCCACACTAACCCCTGCCCTAACACGTACCCTGACCCTAACACTTTTCCGTAACCTCACTTGTACCCTACACCTTACCCTAACCCTAACCTTAACCCTAGCACTAAACCTAGACCAAACCCCAACCGTACACCTTACCCTAACCTGTATGCTAATCCTAAGCCATACACTAACACTGACACGTGTCCTAACACATACACTAACCCTAACACTTTTCTGTACCATCACCTGTACCCTAAACCTGACATTTCGATAACCCTTACCCTAGCCATAAAGCTAACCCTAACCCCAACCCTAAACCTTACCCAAACCGTACCCTAATCCTAACCAGTATACTAATACTAAGCCATGTCCTGACACGTTCCCTGAGACTAACACTTTTCCGTACCCTCACCTGTACCCTAAACCTTACCCATTCGCTAACCCTAACCCTAGCCCTAGCCCTAGCCCTAACCTTAATCCCAACCCTACACCTTACCCTAAACCGTACCCTAATCCTAACCCATACACTAACATTAACCCATGCCCTAACACGTACCCTGACCCTAACACTTTTCCATATCCTCTCCTGTATCCTAAATCATACCGTTCACTAACCCTAACCCTAACCCTAAACATAACTCTAACACCAACCTCACAGCTTACCCTAACCCGTACACTAAACTTAACCCGTACAAAAAAACTAAACGATGCCCTCACATGTACTTTGACAGTAACACGTTTCCGTACGCTCCCGTGTACCGTAAACCTTACCCATTTGCTAAGTCTAACCCTAGCCCTAACCCTAACCATAACACCAACCCTACCCATTTACCTAACCTGTACCCTAACCCTTACCCGTACACTAACACTAATCCATGCCCTAAAACGTACCCTGACCCTAACACTTTTCCATACCCACTCCTGTACCCTAAATCTTACCATTCGCTAACCCTAACCCTATGTCTAAACCTAACCCTAACCCCAACCCTACACCTAACCCTAGCACACACCCTAATCCGAATCCGTACACTAACACTAACCTGTGCCCTAACATGAACCCTGACCCTAAATCGTTTCCATAAGCTCACCTGTACCCTAAATGTTACCTATTAGCTAACCCTAACCCCAACACTACACCTAAACATAACCCCAACCCTACACTTTTCCCTAACCTATACCCTAATCCTAACCCGTACACTAACACTAACCTGTGCCCTAACACGTACCCTGAACCTAACACTTTTCCGTATCCTCTCCAGTACCCTAAATCTTACCGTTCCCTAAACATAGCCCTTTCCCTAAACATAACGCTAACACCAACCCTACACCATACCCTAACCCGTACACTAATCTGGACCCGTACACCAAAATTATGCAGTGCCATCACAGGTACTTTGACACTAACACGTTTCCGTACACTCATGTACCATAAAAGTTACCTGTTCGCTAACTCTAACCCTAGCCGTAAACTTAACCCTAACGCCAACCCTACACATTACCCTAATCTGTACCCTAATCCTAACCCATACACTAACACTACATGTGCCCTAACAGGTACCCTGACCGTAACAGTTTTCCGTACACTCACCCGTACCCTAAACCATACCGTTTGCTATCCTTAACCCTAGACCTAAACGTAAACCTAACCGCATCCCTAAACCTTACCCTAACGCGTACCCAATCCTAACCAGTACACTAACACTAATCCGTGCCTTAACACTTACCCTGACCCTAACACTTTTCCATACCCACACCTGAACCCTAAACCTTACCATTCACTAACCCTAACCCTAGGTCTAAACCTAACCCTAAACCCAACCCCAACCCTACACCTAACCTTAACATGTACCCTAATCCTAATCCTTAAATTAACACTAACCTGTGCCCTAACACGAACCCTGACCCTAACGCGTTTCCATACGCTCCCATGTACTCTAATGTTACCTATTCGCTAACCCTCACACTAGCCCTAAACCTAAACCTAACCCCAACCCTAAACCTTACCCTAACCCATACCCTAATCATAACCCATACACTAACACTAACTCGTGCCCTAACACCTACCCTAACCCTACACCTACCCCTAAACCTAACACTAACCCTAACACTATCCCTAAACTTTACCATTTGTTAACCATAACCCTAGACCCAAACCTAAACCTAACTACAACCCTACTCCTTACCCAAACACGTACACTAATCTTAACCCCTACACTAACACTAACTCAATACCACACACGTACTTTGACAATAAGACATTTCGGTATGCTCAGCTGTAACCTAAATCTTACCCGTTCACTAAACTTAACCCTACCCCTAACACTAACCATAACGCCAACCCTACCAATTACCCTAACCCGTACCCTAATCCTAACCTGTAAACCCACACTAACCCCTGCCCTAACACGTACACTGACCCTAACACTTTTCCGTAACCTCACCTGTACCCTACACCTTACCGTTCGCTAAACCTAACCCTAGCCCTAAACCTACACCAAACCCCAACCGTACACCTTACCCTAACCCGTACGCCAATCCTAAGCCATACACTAACACTGACACGTTTCCTAACACATACACTAACCCTAACACTTTTCTGTACCATCACCTGTACCCTAAACCTGACATTTCGCTAACCTTAACCCTAAACATAAAGCTAATCCTAACCCCAACACTAAACCTTACCCAAACCGTTCCCTAATCCTAACCAGTATACTAATACTAAGCCATGTTCTGACACGTTCCCTGAGCCTAACACTTTTCCGTACCCTCACCTGTACCCTAAACCTTACCCAATCGCTAACTCTAACCCTAGCCCTAACCCTAACCATAACACCAACCCTACCCATTTATCTAACCTGTACACTAATCCTTACCGGTACACTAACACTAATCCATGCCTTAAAACGTACCCTGACCATAGCACTTTTCCATAACCACTGCTGTACCCTAAATCTTACCATTCGCTAAACCTAACCCTATGTCTAAACCTAACCCTAACCCGAACCCTACACCGAACCCTAGCACGTACCCTAATCCGAATCCGTACACTAACACTAACCTGTGCCCTAACATGAACCCTGACCCTAACTCGTTTCCATAAGCTCACCTGTACCCTAAATGTTACCTATTCGCTAACCCTAACCCCAACCCTACACCTAAACATAACCCCTACCCTACACCTTTCCCTTACCTATACCCTAATCCTATCCCGTACACTAACAATAACCCGTGCCCTAACACGTACCCTGAACTTAACCATTTTCCGTATTCTCTGCAGTACTCTAAATCTTACCGTTCGATAAAATAGCGCTTTCCCTATACATAACGCTAAAACCAACCTTACACCATACCCTAACCCATACACTAATCTTACCCCGTACACCAAAATTAAGAAATGCCCTCACATGTACTTTGACACTAACACGTTTCCGTATCCTCCTGTGTACCGTAAACCTTACCTGTTCGCTAACACTAACCCTAGGTCTAAGCCTAACACTATCCACAACCCTACACAAAATCCTAACCCGTACCCTAATCCTAATCCGTACAATAACACTAACCTGTGCCCTAACACCAAGCCTGACCCTAACTCGTTTCCATATGCTTACCTGCACCCTGAATATTACCTATTCGCTAACCCTAACCCTAACCCTAACCCTAACCCTAACCCCAATCCTACACCTTACCCTAAACCGTACTGTAATCCTAACCCGTACCCTATTACTAATCCGTGCCCTGACACATACATGGACCATAACACTTTTCTGTAACCTCACCTGTACCCAAAACCTTACATTTCGCCAACACTAACCCTAGCCCTAAAGCTAAATCTAACTCCAACCCTACACCTTACCCTAACACGTACACTAATCTTAACCCGTACAGTAACACTGACCCATTGCCGCAAATGTATTTTGACCCTAAAACATTTCCGTACCCTCCCCTGTAACCTAAATCTTACCCGGTCGCTAACCCTAACCCTAGCTCTAAATCTAACCCTAACGCCAACCCTACATCTTACCCTAACCCATACCCTAATCCTAAACCATACACTAACACAAACCAGTGCCCTGAAACGTACCCTGACCCTAACACTTTTCCATGCCCTCACCTGCACGCTAAACCTAATCGTTAGGTAACCCTAACTGTAGACTTAAACGTAACCCTAACACCAACCCTACACCCTATTGTAACCCGTAACCTATATTTAACCCCAACACTAACACTAACCCATGCCCTCACACGTACTTTGACACTAAAATGTCTCCATACACTCACATGTACCATAAGCCTTAACCGTTCACTAAACCTAGCCCTAACCCTAACGCCAAACTTAACCATTGCCCTAACCCATACCCTAATCCTTACCATACATTAACACTAACACGTTTCCTAACACATAACCTGACCCAAACGCTTTTCCGTACCCTCAACTGTACCCTAAAACTTACCCGTTCACTAACCCTAAGCCTAGCCCTAACCCTAACCCTAACCCTGTCCCTAACGCTAACCCTATCCCTAAAACTTACCCGTTAACTAACCCTAAGCCTAGCCCTAAACGTAACCCTAACCCCAACCCCACACCTTACCCTAAACTGTACGCTAATCCTGACACGTACACTAACACTAACAGGTGTCCTAACACATACCCTGACTCTAAATGTTTTCCGTACCCTCACCTGTACCCTAATCCTTACTGCTTCACTAACCGTAAACCTAGCCCTAAACAAGACGCTAACACCAACCCTACACCATACCCTAACCCGTACACTAATCTTGACCCGTACACCAAAATTATGCAATGCCATCACAGGTACTTTGACAATAACACGTTTCCGTACACTCATGTACCATAAAACTTACCTGTTCGCTAACTCTAACCCTAGCCCTAAACTTAACCCTAATGCCAACCCTACACATTACCCTAACACGTACCCTAATCCTAACCCATACACTAACACTACACGTGCCCTAACAGGTACCCTGACCGTAACAGTTTTCCGTACACTCACCCGTACCCTAAACCATACCGTTTGTATCCTTAACCCTATACCTAAACGTAAACCTAACCCCATCCCTAAAACTTACCCTAATGCGTACCCAATCCTAACCAGAACACTAACTCTATTCCGTGCCTTAACACTAACCCTGACACTAACACTTTTCCATACCCACACCTGAACCCTAAACCTTACCATTCACTAACCCTAACCCTAGGTCTAAACCTAACCCTAAACCCAACCCCAACCCTACATCTAACCCTAACATGTACCCTAATCCTAATCCTTAAACTAACACTAACCTGTGCCCTAACACGAACCCTGACCCTAATGCGTTTCCATACGCTTCCCTGTACTCTAATGTTACCTATTCGCTAACCCTCACACTAGCCCTAAACCTAAACCTAACCCCAACCCTAAACCTTACCCTAACCCATACCCTAATCATAACCCATACACTAACACTAACTCGTGCCCTAACACCTACCCTAACCCTACACCTACCCCTAACCCTAACACTAACCCTAACACTAACCCTAAATTTTACCGTATGTTAACCATAATCCTAGCCCCAAAACTAAACCTAACTACAACGCTACTCCTTACCCTAACACGTACACTAATCTTAACCCGTACACTAACACTAACTCAATACCGCACACGTACTTTGACAATAAAACATTTCTGTATGCTCAGCTGTAACCTAAACCTTACCCATTCACTAAACTTAACCCTACCCCTAACACTAACCATAAGGCCAACCGTACCAATTACCCTAACCCGTACCCTAATCCTAACCTGTAAACCCACACTAACCCCTGCCCTAACACGTACCCTGACCCGAACACTTTACCGTAATCTCACCTGTACCCTACACCTTACCGTTCGTTAACCCTAACCCTAGCCCTAAACCTAGACCAAACCCCAACCGTACACCTTACCCTAACCCGTATGCTAATCCTAAGCCATACACTAACACTGACACGTGTCCTAACACATACACTAACCCTACCACTTTTCTGTACCATCACCTGTACCCTAAACCTGACATTTCGCTAACCCTAACCATAGCCATAAAGCTAACCCTAAACCCAACGCTAAAACATACCCAAACCGTACCCTAATCCTAACCAGTATACTAATACTAAGCCATGTCCTGACACATTCCCTGAGCCTAACACTTTTCCGTACCCTCACCTGTACCCTAAACCTTACCCATTCGCTAACCCTAACCCTAGACCTAGCCATAGCCCTAAACTTAATCCCAACCCTACCCCTTACCCTAAACCGTACCCTAATCGTAACCCATACACGAACATTAACCCATGGCCTAACACGTGCCCTGAACCTAACAGTTTTCCGTATCCTCTCCTGTACCCTAAATCTTACCGTTTGCTAACCCTAAACCTAGCCCTAAACATAACTCTAACACCAACCTCACAGCATACACTAAACCGTACACTAAACATAACCCGTACAAAAAAAGTAACCCATGCCCTCATATGTACTTTGACAGTAACACGTTTCCGTATGCTCCCGTGTACCGTAAACCTTACCCATTCGCTAACTCTAACCCTAGCCCTAACCCTAACCATAACACCAACCCTACCCATTTACCTAACCTGTACCCTAATCCTTACCCGTACACTAACACTAATCCATGCCCTAACACGTAACCTGACCCTAACACTTTTCCATACCCACTCCTGTACCCTAAATCTTACCATTCGCTAACCCTAACCCTCTGTCTAAACCTAACCCTAAACAAAACCCTACACCTAACCCTAACACGTACCCTAATCCGAATCCGTACACTAACACTAACCTGTGCCCTAACATGAACCCTGACTCTAACTCGTTTCCATAAGCTCACCTGTACACTAAATGTTACCTATTCGCTAACCCTAACCCCAAACCTACACCTAAACATAACCCCAACCCTACACCTTTCCCTAACCTAAACCCTAATCCTAACCCGAACACTAACACTAACACGTGCCCTAACACGTACCCTGACCCTAACACTTTTCCGTATCCTCTCCAGTACCCTAAATCTTACCGTTCGCTAAACATATCCCTTTCCCTAAACATAACGCTAACACCAACCTTACACCATACCCTAACCCATACACTAATCTTACCCCGTACACCAAAATTAAGAAATGCTCCAACATGTACTTTGACACTAACACGTTTCCGTATCATCCTGTGTACCGTAAACCTTACCTGTTCGCTAACACTAACCCTAGGTCTAAGCCTAACATTATCCACAACCCTACACAAAATCCTAACCCGTACCCTAATCATAATCCGTACAATAACACTAACCTGTGCCCTAACACCAAGCCTGACCCTAACTCGTTTCCATATGCTTACCTGCACCCTGAATATTACCTATTCGCTAACCCTAACCCTAACCCTAAACCTAACCCTAACCCCAATCCTACACATTACCCTAATCCGTATTGTAATCCTAACCCGTACCCTAATACTAATCCGTGCCCTGACACATATGTGGACCATAACACTTTTCTGTAACCTCACCTGTACCCTAAACCTTACATTTCGCCAACACTAACCCTAGCCCTAAAGCTAAATCTAACTCCAACCCTACACCTACCCTAACACGTACACTAATCTTAACCCGTACACTAACACTGACCCATTGCCGCAAATGTATTTTGACCCTAAAACATTTCGGTAGCCTCCCCTGTAACCTAAACCTTACCCGGTCGCAAACCCTAACCCTAGCTCTAAATCTAACCCGAACGCCAACCCTACATCTTACCCTAACCCATACCCTAATCCTAAACCATACACTAACACAAACCAGTGCCCTGAAACGTACCCTGACCCTAACACTTTTCCATGCCCTCACCTGCACGCTAAACCTAATCGTTAGGTAACCCTAACTGTAGACTTAAACGTAACCCTAACACCAACCCTACACCCTATTCTAACCCGTAACCTATATTTAACACCTACACTAACACTAACCCATGCCCTCACACGTAGTTTGACACTAAAATGTCTCCATACACTCACATGTACCTTAAGCCTTAACCGTTCACTTAACCTATCCCTAACCCTAATGCCAAACCAAACCATTGCCCTAACCCATACCCTAATCCTAACCATACATTAACACTAACACGTTTCCCAACACATAACCTGACCCAAACGCTTTTCCGTACCCTCAACTGTACCCTAAAACTTACCCGTTCACTAACCCTAAGCCTAGCCCTAACCCTAACCCTAACCCTGTCCCTAATGCTAACCCTAACCCTAAAACTTACCTGTTAACTAACCCTAAGCCTACCCCTAAACGTAACCCTAACCCCAACCCCACACCTTACACTAAACTCTACGCTAATCCTGACACGTACACTAACACTAACAGGTGTCCTAACACATACCCTGACTCTAAATGTTTTCCGTACCCTCACCTGTACCCTAATCCTTACTGCTTCACTAACCGTAAACCTAGCCCTAAACAAGACGCTAACACCAACCCTACACCATACCCTAACCCGTACACTAATCTTGACCCGTACACCAAAATTATGCAATGCCATCACAGGTACTTTGACACTAACACGTTTCCGTACACTCATGTACCATAAAACTTACCTGTTCGCTAACTCTAACCCTAGCCCTAAACTTAACCCTAATGCCAACCCTACACATTACCCTAACCTGTACCCTAATCTTAACCCATACACTAACACTACACGTGCCCTAACAGGTACCCTGACCGTAACAGTTTTCCGTACACTCACCCGTACCCTAAACCATACCGTTTGTATCCTTAACCCTATACCTAAACGTAAACCTAACCCCATCCCTAAAACTTACCCTAATGCGTACCCAATCCTAACCAGAACACTAACTCTATTCCGTGCCTTAACACTAACCCTGACACTAAAACTTTTCCATACCCACACCTGAACCCTAAATCTTACCATTCACTAACCCTAACCCTAGGTCTAAACCTAACCCTAAACCCATCCCCAACCCTACACCTAACCCTAACATGTACCCTAATCCTAATCCTTAAACTAACACTAACCTGTGCCCTAACACGAACTCTGACCCTAATGCGTTTCCATACGCTTCCCTGTACTCTAATGTTACCTATTCGCTAACCCTCACACTAGCCCTAAACCTAAACCTAACCCCAACCCTAAACCTTACCCTAACCCATACCCTAATCATAACCCATACACTAACACTAACTCGTGCCCTAACACCTACCCTAACCCTACACCTACCCCTACCCCTAACACTAACGCAAACACTAACCCTAAAATTTACCATTTGTTAACCATAACCATTGCCCCAAACCTAAACCTAACTACAACCCTACTCCTTACCCTAACACGTACACTAATCTTAACCCGTACACTAACACTAACCCAATACGACACACGTACTTTGACAATAAGACACTTCCGTATGCTCAGCTGTAACCTTAACCTTACCCGTTCACTAAACTTAACCCTACCCCTAACTCTAACCATAACGCCAACCCTACCAATTACCCTAACCCGTACCCTAATCCTAACCTGTAAACCCACACTAACCCCTGCCCTAACACGTACCCTGACCCTAACACTTTTCCGTAACCTCACTTGTACCCTACACCTTACCCTAACCCTAACCTTAACCCTAGCACTAAACCTAGACCAAACCCCAACCGTACACCTTACCCTAACCTGTATGCTAATCCTAAGCCATACACTAACACTGACACGTGTCCTAACACATACACTAACCCTAACACTTTTCTGTACCATCACCTGTACCCTAAACCTGACATTTCGATAACCCTTACCCTAGCCATAAAGCTAACCCTAACCCCAACCCTAAACCTTACCCAAACCGTACCCCAATCCTAACCAGTATACTAATACTAAGCCATGTCCTGACACGTTCCCTGAGACTAACACTTTTCCGTACCCTCACCTGTACCCTAAACCTTACCCATTCGCTAACCCTAACCCTAGCCCTAGCCCTAGCCCTAACCTTAATCCCAACCCTACACCTTACCCTAAACCGTACCCTAATCCTAACCCATACACTAACATTAACCCATGCCCTAACACGTACCCTGACCCTAACACTTTTCCATATCCTCTCCTGTATCCTAAATCATACCGTTCACTAACCCTAACCCTAACCCTAAACATAACTCTAACACCAACCTCACAGCTTACCCTAACCCGTACACTAAACTTAACCCGTACAAAAAAACTAAACGATGCCCTCACATGTACTTTGACAGTAACACGTTTCCGTACGCTCCCGTGTACCGTAAACCTTACCCATTTGCTAAGTCTAACCCTAGCCCTAACCCTAACCATAACACCAACCCTACCCATTTACCTAACCTGTACCCTAATCCTTACCCGTACACTAACACTAATCCATGCCCTAAAACGTACCCTGACCCTAACACTTTTCCATACCCACTCCTGTACCCTAAATCTTACCATTCGCTAACCCTAACCCTATGTCTAAACCTAACCCTAACCCCAACCCTACACCTAACCCTAGCACACACCCTAATCCGAATCCGTACACTAACACTAACCTGTGCCCTAACATGAACCCTGACCCTAAATCGTTTCCATAAGCTCACCTGTACCCTAAATGTTACCTATTAGCTAACCCTAACCCCAACACTACACCTAAACATAACCCCAACCCTACACTTTTCCCTAACCTATACCCTAATCCTAACCCGTACACTAACACTAACCTGTGCCCTAACACGTACCCTGAACCTAACACTTTTCCGTATCCTCTCCAGTACCCTAAATCTTACCGTTCCCTAAACATAGCCCTTTCCCTAAACATAACGCTAACACCAACCCTACACCATACCCTAACCCGTACACTAATCTGGACCCGTACACCAAAATTATGCAATGCCATCACAGGTACTTTGACACTAACACGTTTCCGTACACTCATGTACCATAAAAGTTACCTGTTCGCTAACTCTAACCCTAGCCGTAAACTTAACCCTAACGCCAACCCTACACATTACCCTAATCTGTACCCTAATCCTAACCCATACACTAACACTACATGTGCCCTAACAGGTACCCTGACCGTAACAGTTTTCCGTACACTCACCCGTACCCTAAACCATACCGTTTGCTATCCTTAACCCTAGACCTAAACGTAAACCTAACCGCATCCCTAAACCTTACCCTAACGCGTACCCAATCCTAACCAGTACACTAACACTAATCCGTGCCTTAACACTTACCCTGACCCTAACACTTTTCCATACCCACACCTGAACCCTAAACCTTACCATTCACTAACCCTAACCCTAGGTCTAAACCTAACCCTAAACCCAACCCCAACCCTACACCTAACCTTAACATGTACCCTAATCCTAATCCTTAAAATAACACTAACCTGTGCCCTAACACGAACCCTGACCCTAACGCGTTTCCATACGCTCCCATGTACTCTAATGTTACCTATTCGCTAACCCTCACACTAGCCCTAAACCTAAACCTAACCCCAACCCTAAACCTTACCCTAACCCATACCCTAATCATAACCCATACACTAACACTAACTCGTGCCCTAACACCTACCCTAACCCTACACCTACCCCTAACCCTAACACTAACCCTAACACTATCCCTAAACTTTACCATTTGTTAACCATAACCCTAGACCCAAACCTAAACCTAACTACAACCCTACTCCTTACCCAAACACGTACACTAATCTTAACCCCTACACTAACACTAACTCAATACCACACACGTACTTTGACAATAAGACATTTCGGTATGCTCAGCTGTAACCTAAATCTTACCCGTTCACTAAACTTAACCCTACCCCTAACACTAACCATAACGCCAACCCTACCAATTACCCTAACCCGTACCCTAATCCTAACCTGTAAACCCACACTAACCCCTGCCCTAACACGTACACTGACCCTAACACTTTTCCGTAACCTCACCTGTACCCTACACCTTACCGTTCGCTAAACCTAACCCTAGCCCTAAACCTACACCAAACCCCAACCGTACACCTTACCCTAACCCGTACGCCAATCCTAAGCCATACACTAACACTGACACGTGTCCTAACACATACACTAACCCTAACACTTTTCTGTACCATCACCTGTACCCTAAACCTGACATTTCGCTAACCCTAACCCTAAACATAAAGCTAATCCTAACCCCAACACTAAACCTTACCCAAACCGTTCCCTAATCCTAACCAGTATACTAATACTAAGCCATGTTCTGACACGTTCCCTGAGCCTAACACTTTTCCGTACCCTCACCTGTACCCTAAACCTTACCCAATCGCTAACTCTAACCCTAGCCCTAACCCTAACCATAACACCAACCCTACCCATTTATCTAACCTGTACACTAATCCTTACCCGTACACTAACACTAATCCATGCCTTAAAACGTACCCTGACCATAGCACTTTTCCATACCCACTGCTGTACCCTAAATCTTACCATTCGCTAACCCTAACCCTATGTCTAAACCTAACCCTAACCCGAACCCTACACCGAACCCTAGCACGTACCCTAATCCGAATCCGTACACTAACACTAACCTGTGCCCTAACATGAACCCTGACCCTAACTCGTTTCCATAAGCTCACCTGTACCCTAAATGTTACCTATTCGCTAACCCTAACCCCAACCCTACACCTAAACATAACCCCTACCCTACACCTTTCCCTTACCTATACCCTAATCCTATCCCGTACACTAACAATAACCCGTGCCCTAACACGTACCCTGAACCTAACCCTTTTCCGTATTCTCTGCAGTACTCTAAATCTTACCGTTCGATAACATAGTGCTTTCCCTATACATAACGCTAACACCAACCTTACACCATACCCTAACCCATACACTAATCTTACCCCGTACACCAAAATTAAGAAATGCCCTCACATGTACTTTGACACTAACACGTTTCCGTATCCTCCTGTGTACCGTAAACCTTACCTGTTCGCTAACACTAACCCTAGGTCTAAGCCTAACACTATCCACAACCCTACACAAAATCCTAACCCGTACCCTAATCCTAATCCGTACAATAACACTAACCTGTGCCCTAACACCAAGCCTGACCCTAACTCGTTTCCATATGCTTACCTGCACCCTGAATATTACCTATTCGCTAACCCTAACCCTAACCCTAACCCTAACCCTAACCCCAATCCTACACCTTACCCTAAACCGTACTGTAATCCTAACCCGTACCCTAATACTAATCCGTGCCCTGACACATACATGGACCATAACACTTTTCTGTAACCTCACCTGTACCCAAAACCTTACATTTCGCCAACACTAACCCTAGCCCTAAAGCTAAATCTAACTCCAACCCTACACCTTACCCTAACACGTACACTAATCTTAACCCATACACTAACACTGACCCATTGCCACAAATGTATTTTGACCCTAAAACATTTCCGTACCCTCCCCTGTAACCTAAACCTTACCCGGTCGCTAACCCTAACCCTAGCTCTAAATCTAACCCTAACGCCAACCCTACATCTTACCCTAACCCATACCCTAATCCTAAACCATACACTAACACAAACCAGTGCCCTGAAACGTACCCTGACCCTAACACTTTTCCATGCCCTCACCTGCACGCTAAACCTAATCGTTAGGTAACCCTAACTGTAGACTTAAACGTAACCCTAACACCAACCCTACACTCTATTCTAACCCGTAACCTATATTTAACCCCTACACTAACACTAACCCATGCCCTCACACGTAGTTTGACACTAAAATGTCTCCATACACTCACATGTACCATAAGCCTTAACCGTTCACTAAACCTAGCCCTAAACCTAACGCCAAACCTAACCATTGCCCTAACCCATACCCTAATCCTTACCATACATTAACACTAACACGTTTCCTAACACATAACCTGACCCAAACGCTTTTCCGTACCCTCAACTGTACCCTAAAACTTACCCGTTCACTAACCCTAAGCCTAGCCTTAACCCTAACCCTAACCCTGTCCCTAACGCTAACCCTATCCCTAAAACTTACCCGTTAACTAACCCTAAGCCTAGCCCTAAACGTAACCCTAACCCCAACCCCACACCTTACCCTAAACTGTACGCTAATCCTGACACGTACACTAACACTAACAGGTGTCCTAACACATACCCTGACTCTAAATGTTTTCCGTACCCTCACCTGTACCCTAATCCTTACTGCTTCACTAACCGTAAACCTAGCCCTAAACAAGACGCTAACACCAACCCTACACCATACCCTAACCCGTACACTAATCTTGACCCGTACACCAAAATTATGCAATGCCATCACAGGTACTTTGACACTAACACGTTTCCGTACACTCATGTACCATAAAACTTACCTGTTCGCTAACTCTAACCCTAGCCCTAAACTTAACCCTAATGCCAACCCTACACATTACCCTAACCCGTACCCTAATCCTAACCCATACACTAACACTACACGTGCCCTAACAGGTACCCTGACCGTAACAGTTTTCCGTACACTCACCCTTACCCTAAACCATACCGTTTGTATCCTTAACCCTATATCTAAACGTAAACCTAACCCCATCCCTAAAACTTACCCTAATGCGTACCCAATCCTAACCAGAACACTAACTCTATTCCGTGCCTTAACACTAACCCTGACACTAACACTTTTCCATACCCACACCTGAACCATAAACCTTACCATTCACTAACCCTAACCCTAGGTCTAAACCTAACCCTAAACCCAACCCCAACCCTACACCTAACCCTAACATGTACCCTAATCCTAATCCTTAAACTAACACTAACCTGTGCCCTAACACGAACCCTGACCCTAATGCGTTTCCATACGCTTCCCTGTACTCTAATGTTACCTATTCGCTAACCCTCACACTAGCCCTAAACCTAAACCTAACCCCAACCCTAAACCTTACCCTAACCCATACCCTAATCATAACCCATACACTAACACTAACTCGTGCCCTAACACCTACCCTAACCCTACACCTACCCCTAACCCTAACACTAACCCTAAATTTTACCATATGTTAACCATAATCCTAGCCCCAAAACTAAACCTAACTACAACCCTACTCCTTACCCTAACACGTACACTAATCTTAACCCGTACACTAACACTAACTCAATACCGCACACGTACTTTGACAATAAAACATTTCTGTATGCTCAGCTGTAACCTAAACCTTACCCATTCACTAAACTTAACCCTACCCCTAACACTAACCATAAGGACAACTGTACCAATTACCCTAACCCGTACCCTAATCCTAACCTGTAAACCCACACTAACCCCTGCCCTAACACGTACCCTGACCCTAACACTTTACCATAACCTCACCTGTACCCTACACCTTACCGTTCGTTAACCCTAACCCTAGCCCTAAACCTAGACCAAACCCCAACCGTACACCTTACCCTAACCCGTATGCTAATCCTAAGCCATACACTAACACTGACACGTGTCCTAACACATACACTAACCCTACCACTTTTCTGTACCATCACCTGTACCCTAAACCTGACATTTCGCTAACCCTAACCATAGCCATAAAGCTAACCATAAACCCAACGCTAAAACATACCCAAACCGTACCCTAATCCTAACCAGTATACTAATACTAAGCCATGTCCTGACACATTCCCTGAGCCTAACACTTTTCCGTACCCTCACCTGTAACCCTACCCCGTACCCTAAACCGTACCCTAATCGTAACCCATACACGAACATTAACCCATGCCCTAACACGTGCCCTGAACCTAACAGTTTTCCGTATCCTCTCCTGTAAACTAAATCTTACCGTTTGCTAACCCTAAACCTAGCCCTAAACATAACTCTAGCACCAACCTCACAGCATACACTAAACCGTACACTAAATATAACCCGTACAAAAAAAGTAACCCATGCCCTCATATGTACTTTGACAGTAACACGTTTCCGTATGCTCCCGTGTACCGTAAACCTTACCCATTCGCTAACTCTAACCCTAGCCCTAACCCTAACCATAACACCAACCCTACCCATTTACCTAACCTGTACCCTAATCCTTACCCGTACACTAACACTAATCCATGCCCTAACACGTAACCTGACCCTAACACTTTTCCATACCCACTCCTGTACCCTAAATCTTACCATTCGCTAACCCTAACCCTCTGTCTAAACCTAACCCTAACCAAAACCCTACACCTAACCCTAACACGTACCCTAATCCGAATCCGTACACTAACACTAACCTGTGCCCTAACATGAACCCTGACTCTAACTCGTTTCCATAAGCTCACCTGTACACTAAATGTTACCTATTCGCTAACCCTAACCCCAACCCTACACCTAAACATAACCCCAACCCTACACCTTTCCCTAACCTATACCCTAATCCTAACCCGTACACTAACACTAACACGTGCCCTAACACGTACCCTGACCCTAACACTTTTCCGTATCCTCTCCAGTACCCTAAATCTTACCGTTCGCTAAACATATCCCTTTCCCTAAACATAACGCTAACACCAACCTTACACCATACCCTAACCCATACACTAATCTTACCCCGTACACCAAAATTAAGAAATGCTCTCACATGTACTTTGACACTAACACGTTTCCGTATCATCCTGTGTACCATAAACCTTACCTGTTCGCTAACACTAACCCTAGGTCTAAGCCTAACACTATCCACAACCCTACACAAAATCCTAACCCGTACCCTAATCATAATCCGTACAATAACACTAACATGTGCCCTAACACCAAGCCTGACCCTAACTCGTTTCCATATGCTTACCTGCACCCTGAATATTACTTATTCGCTAACCCTAACCCTAACCCTAAACCTAACCCTAACCCCAATCCTACACATTACCCTAATCCGTATTGTAATCCTAACCCGTACCCTAATACTAATCCGTGCCCTGACACATACATGGACCATAACACTTTTCTGTAACCTCACCTGTACCCTAAACCTTACATTTCGCCAACACTAACCCTAGCCCTAAAGCTAAATCTAACTCCAACCCTACACCTACCCTAACACGTACACTAATCTTAACCCGTACACTAACACTGACCCATTGCCGCAAATGTATTTTGACCCTAAAACATTTCCGTAGCCTCCCCTGTAACCTAAACCTTACCCGGTCGCAAACCCTAACCCTAGCTCTAAATCTAACCCTAACGCCAACCCTACATCTTACCCTAACCCATACCCTAATCCTAAACCATACACTAACACAAACCAGTGCCCTGAAACGTACCCTGACCCTAACACTTTTCCATGCCCTCACCTGCACACTAAACCTAATCGTTAGGTAACCCTAACTGTAGACTTAAACGTAACCCTAACACCTACCCTACCCCCTATTCTAACCCGTAACCTATATTTAACACCTACACTAACACTAACCCATGCCCTCACAAGTAGTTTGACACTAAAATGTCTCCATACACTCACATGTACCTTAAGCCTTAACCGTTCACTTAACCTATCCCTAACCCTAACGCCAAACCAAACCATTGCCCTAACCCATACCCTAATCCTAACCATACATTAACACTAACACGTTTCCCAACACATAACCTGACACAAACGCTTTTCCGTACCCTCAACTGTACCCTAAAACTTACCCGTTCACTAACCCTAAGCCTAGCCCTAACCCTAACCCTAACCCTGTCCCTAATGCTAACCCTAACCCTAAAACTTACCCGTTAACTAACCGTAAGCCTAGGCCTAAACCTAACCCGAACCCGAACCCCACACTTTACCCTAAACTGTACGCTAATCCTGACACGTACACTAACACAACCAGGTGTCCTAACACATACCCTGACTCTAAATGTTTTCCGTACCCTCACCTGTACCCTAATCCTTACTGCTTCACTAACCGTAAACCTAGCCCTAAACATAACGCTAACACCAACCCTACACCATACCCTAACCCGTACACTAATCTTGACCCGTACACCAAAATTATGCAATGCCATCACAGGTACTTTGACACTAACACGTTTCCGTACACTCATGTACCATACAAGTTACCTCTTCGCTAACTCTAACCCTAGCCCTAAACTTAACCCTAACGCCAACCCTACTCATTACCCTAATCTGTACCCTAATCCTAACCCATACACTAACACTACATGTGCCCTAACAGGTACCCTGACCGTAACAGTTTTCCGTACACTCACCCGTACCCTAAACCATACCGTTTGCTATCGTTAACCCTAGACCTAAACGTAAACCTAACCGCATCCGTAAACCTTACCCTAACGCGTACCCAATCCTAACCAGAACACTAACACTAATCCGTGCCTTAACACTTACCCTGACCCTAACACTTTTCCATAGCCACACCTGAACCCTAAACCTTACCATTCACTAACCCTAACCCTAGGTCTAAACCTAACCCTAAACCCAACCCCAACCCTACACCTAACCCTAACATGTACCCTAATCCTAATCCTTAAAATAACACTAACCTGTGCCCTAACACAAACCCTGACCCTAACGCGTTTCCATACGCTCCCCTGTACTCTACTGTTACCTATTCGCTAACCCTCACACTAGCCCTAAACCTAAACCTAACCGCAACCCTAAACCTTACCCTAACCCATACCCTAATCATAACCCATACACTAACACTAACTCGTGCCCTAACACCTACCCTAACCCTACACCTACCCCTAACCCTAACACTAACCCTAACACTATCCCTAAACTTTACCATTTGTTAACCATAACCCTAGACCCAAACCTAAACCTAACTACAACCCTACTCCTTACCCTAACACGTACACTAATCTTAACCCCTACACTAACACTAACTCAATACCGCACACGTACTTTGACAATAAGACATTTCGGTATGCTCAGCTGTAACCTAAATCTTACCCGTTCATTAAACTTAACCCTACCCCTAACACTAACCATAACGCCAACCCTACCAATTACCCTAACCCGTACCCTAATCCTAACCTGTAAACCCACACTAACCCCTGCCCTAACACGTACACTGACCCTAACACTTTTCCGTAACCTCACCTGTACCCTACACCTTACCGTTCGCTACACCTAACCCTAGCCCTAAACCTACACCAAACGCCACCGTACACCTTACCCTAACCCGTATGCTAATCCTAAGCCATACACTAACACTGACATGTGTCCTAACACATACACTAACCCTAACACTTTTCTGTACCATCACCTGTACCCTAAACCTGACATTTCGATAACCCTAACCCTAGCCATAAAGCTAACCCTAACCCCACCCTAAACCTTACCCAAACCGTACCCTAATCCTAACCAGTATACTAATACTAAGCCATGTCCTGACACGTTCCCTGAGACTAACACTTTTCCGTACCCTCACCTGTACCCTAAACCTTACCCATTCGCTAACCCTAACCCTAGCCCTAGCCCTAGCCCTAACCTTAATCCCAACCCTACACCTTACCCTAAACCGTACCCTAATCCTGACCCATACACTAACATTAACCCATGCCCTAACACGTACCCTGACCCTAACACTTTTCCATATCGTCTCCTGTATCCTAAATCATACCGTTCACTAACCCTAACCCTAGCCCTAAACATAACTCTAACACCAACCTCACAGCTTACCCTAACCCGTACACTAAACTTAACCCGTACAAAAAAACTAAACCATGCCCTCACATGTACTTTGACAGTAACACGTTTCCGTACGCGCCCGTGTACCGTAAACCTTACCCATTTGCTAAGTCTAACCCTAGCCCTAACCCTAACCATAACACCAACCCTACCCATTTACCTAACCTGTACCCTAATCCTTACCCGTACACTAACACTAATCCATGCCCTAAAACGTACCCTGACCCTAACACTTTTCCATACCCACTCCTGTACCCTAAATCTTACCATTCGCTAACCCTAACCCTATGTCTAAACCTAACCCTAACCCCAACCCTACACCTAACCCTAGCACACACCCTAATCCGAATCCGTACACTAACACTAACCTGTGCCCTAACATGAACCCTGACCCTAAATCGTTTCCATAAGCTCACCTGTACCCTAAATGTTACCTATTCGCTAACCCTAACCCCAACCCTACACCTAAACATAACCCCAACCCTACACCTTTCCCTAACCTATACCCTAATCCTAACCCGTACACTAACACTAACCTGTGCCCTAACACGTACCCTGAACTTAACACTTTTCCGTATCCTCTCCAGTACCCTAAATCTTACCGTTCGCTAAACATAGCCCTTTCCCTAAACATAACGCTAACACCAACCTTACACCATACCCTAACCCATACACTAATCTTACCCCGTACACCAAAATTAAGAAATGCCCTCACATGTACTTTGACACTAACACGTTTCCGTATCCTCCTGTGTACCGTAAACCATACCTGTTCGCTAACACTAACCCTAGGTCTAAGCCTAACACTATCCACAACCCTACACAAAATCCTAACCCGTACCCTAATCCTAATCCGTACAATAACACTAACCTGTGCCCTAACACCAAGCCTGACCCTAACTCGTTTCCATATGCTTACCTGCACACTGAATATTACCTATTCGCTAACCCTAACCCTAACCCTAAACCTAACCCTAACCCCAATCCTACACTTTACCCTAATCCTTACTGTAATCCTAACCCGTACCCTAATACTAATCCGTGCCCTGACACATACATAGACCATAACACTTTTCTGTAACCTCACCTGTACCCTAAACCTTACATTTCGCCAACACTAACCCTAGCCCTAAAGCTAAATCTAACTCCAACCCTACACCTTACCCTAACACGTACACTAATCTTAACCCGTACACTAACACTGACCCTTTGCCGCAAATGTATTTTGACCCTAAAACATTTCCGTACCCTCCCCTGTAACCTAAACCTTACCCGGTCGCAAACCCTAACCCTAGCTCTAAATCTAACCCTAACGCCAACCCTACATCTTACCCTAACCCATACCCTAATCCTAAACCATACACTAACACAAACCAGTGCCCTGAAACGTACCCTGACCCTAACACTTTTCCATGCCCTCACCTGCACGCTAAACCTAATTGTTAGGTAACCCTAACTGTAGACTTAAACCTAACCCTAACACCAACCCTACACCCTATTCTACCCCATAAAGTATATTTAACCCCTACACTAACACTAACCCATGCCCTCACACGTACTTTGACACTAAAATGTCTCCATACACTCACATGTACCATAAGCTTTAACCGTTCACTAAACCTATCCCTAACCCTAACGCCAACGCTAACCATTGCCCTAACCCATAACCTAATCCTAACCATACATTAACACTAACACGTTTCCTAAAACATAACCTGACCCAAACACTTTTTCGTACACTCAACTGTACCCTAAAACTTATCCGTTTACTAACCCTAAGCCTAGCCCTAAACCTAACACTAACCCCAACCCCACACCTTACCCTAAACTGTACGCTAATCCTGACACGTACACTAACACTAAGAGGTGTCCTAACACATACCCTGACTCTAAATGATTTCCGTACCCTCACCTGTACCCTAAAACTTACTGCTTCACTAACCATAAACCTAGACCTAAACATAACGCTAACACCAACCCTACACCATACCCTAACCCGTACACTAATCTTGACCCGTACACCAAAATTATGCAATGCCATCACATGTACTTTGACACTAACACGTTTCCGTACACTCATGTACCATAAAAGTTACCTCTTCGCTAACTCTAACCCTAGCCCTAAACTTAACCCTAACGCCAACCCTACACATTACCCTAACCCGTACCCTAATCCTAGCCCATACACTAACACTACATGTGCCCTAACAGGTACCCTGACCGTTACAGTTTTCCGTACACTCACCTGTACCCTAAACCATACCGTTTGCTATCCTTAACCTTAGACCTAAACGTAAACCTAACCCCATCCCTAAACCTTACCCTAACTCGTACCCAAATCTAACCAGTACACTAACACAAATCCGTGCCTTAACACTTACCATGACCCTAACACTTTTCCATACCCACACCTGAACCCTAAACCTTACCATTCACTAACCCTAACCCTAGGTCTAAACCTAACCCTAAACCCAACCACAACCCTACACCTAACCCTAACATGTGCCCTAATCCTAATCCTTAAACTAACACTAACCTGTGCCCTAACATGAACCCTGACACTAACACGTTTCCATACGTTCACCTGTACTCTAATGTTACCTATTCGCTAACCCTAACACTAGCCCTAAACCTAAACCTAACCCCAACCCTACACCTTACCCTAACACATATCCTAATCATAACCCATACACTAACACAAACTCATGTCCTAACACCTACCCTAACCCTACACCTACCCCTACCCCTACCCCTAACGCTAACACTAACCCTAAACTTTACCATTTGTTAACCATAACCCTAGCCCCAAACCTAAACCTAACTACAACCCTGCTCCTTACCCTAACACGTACACTAATCTTAATACGTACACTAACACTAACTCAATACCACACACGTACTTTGACAATAAGACATTTCCGTATGCTCAGCTGTAACCTAAACCTTACCCGTTCACTAAACTTAACCTTACCCCTAACACTAACCATAATGCCAACCCTACCAATTACCCTAACCCGTACCCTAATCCTAACCTGTAAACCCACACTAACCCCTGCCCTAACACGTACCCTGACCCTAACACTTTTCCGTAACCTCACCTGTACCCTACACCTTACCGTTCGCTAACCCTAACCCTAGCCCTAAACCTAGACCAAACCCGAACCGTACACCTTACCCTAACCCGTATGCTAATCCTAAGCCATACACTAAAACTGACACATGTCCTAACACATACACTAACCGTAACACATTTCTGTACCATCACCTGTACCATAAACCTGACATTTCGCTAACCCTAACCCTAGCCATAAAGCTAACCCTAACCCCAACCCTAAACCTTACCCAAACCGTACCCTAATCCTAACCAGTATACTAATACTAAGCCATGTCCTGACACGTACCCTGAGCCTAACACTTTTCCGTACCCTCAACTGTACCCTAAACCTTACCCATTCGCTAACCCTAACCCTAGCTCTAGCCCTAGCCCTAAATCTAACCCAAACCCTACCCCTTACCCTAACCCGAACCCTAATCAAAACCCATACTCTAACATTAACCCATGCCCTAACACGTACACTGACCCTAACACTTTTCCGTATCCTCTCCTGTACCCTAAATCTTACCGTTCGCTAACCCTAACCCTAGCCCTAAACATAACTCCCACACAAAACTCACAGCATACCATAACCCGTACACTAAACTTAACCCGTACAAAAAAAACTAACCCATGCCCTCACATGTACTTTGACGGTAACACGTTTCCGTATGCTCCCGTGTACCGTAAAACTCACCCGTTTGCTAACTCTAACCCTAGCCCTAACCCTAACCATAACAACAACCCTACACATTTCCCTAACCTGTAACCTAATCCTTACCCGTACACTAACACTAATCCATGCCCTAACACGTACCCTGACCCTAACACTTTTCCATACCCACTCCTGTACCCTAAATCTTACCATTCGCTAACCCTAACCCTATGTCTAAACCTAACCCTAACCCCAAACCTACACCTAACCCTAACAGGTACCCTATTCCGAATCTGTACACTAACACTAACCTGTGCCCTAACATGAACCCTGACCCTAAATCGTTTCCATAAGCTCACCTGTACCCTAAGTTTTACCTATTTGCTAACCCTAACCCCAACCCAACACCTAAACATAACCCCAACCCTACACCTTTCCCTAACCCATACCCTAATCCTAACCCGTACACTAACACTAACACGTGTCCTAACACGTACCCTAACCCTAACACTTTTCCATATCCTTTCCAGTACCCTAAAACTTACCGTTAGCTAAACCTAGCCCTTTCTCTAAACATAACACTAACACCAACCTTACACCATACCCTAACTCATACACTAATCTTACCCCGTACACCAAAATTAAGCAATGCCCTCACATGTACTTGGACACTAACAGGTTTCCGTACCCTCCTGTGTACCATAAACCTTACCTGTTCGCTAACACTAACCCTAGGTCTAAGCCTAACACTATCCACAACCCTACACAAAATCCTAACCCGTACCCTAATCCTAATCCGTACAATAACACTAACCTGTGCCCTAACACCAAGCCTGACCCTAACTCGTTTCCGTATGCTTACCTGCACACTGAATATTACCTATTCGCTAACCCTAACCCTAACCCTAAACCTAACCCTAACCCCAATCCTACACTTTACCCTAATCCGTACTGTAATCCTAACCCGTACCCTAATACTAATCCGTGCCCTGACACATACATAGACCATAACAATTTTCTGTAACCTCACCTGTACCCTAAACCTTACATTTCGCCAACACTAACCCTAGCACTAAAGCTAAATCTAACTCCAACCCTACACCTTACCCTAACACGTACACTAATCTTAACCCGTACACTAACACTGACCCATTGCCGCAAATGTATTTTGACCCTAAAACATTTCCGTACCCTCCCCTGTAACCTAAATCTTACCCGGTGGGAAACCCTAACCCTAGCTCTAAATCTAACCCTAACGCCAACCCTACATCTTACCCTAACCCATACCCTAATCCTAAACCATACACTAACACAAACCAGTGCCCTGAAACGTACCCTGACCCTAACACTTTTCCATGCCCTCACCTGCACGCTAAACCTAATTGTTAGGTAACCCTAACTGTAGACTTAAACGTAACCCTAACACCAACCCTACACCCTAATCTTACCCATAAACTATATTTAACCCCTACACTAACACTAACCCATGCCCTCACACGTACTTTGACACTAAAATGTCTCCATACACTCACATGTACCATAAGCCTTAACCGTTCACTAAACCTATCCCTAACCCTAACGCCAACCCTAACCATTGCCCTAACCCATACCCTAATCCTAACCATACATTAACACTAACACGTTTCCTAACACATAACCTGACCCAAACGCTTTTCCGTACACTCAACTGTACCCTAAATCTTACCCGTTCACTAACCCTAAGCCTAGCCCTAACCCTAACCCTAACACTAACACTAACCCTAACCCTAACCCTAAAACTTACCCGTTAACTAACCGTAAGCCTAGGCCTAAACCTAACCCGAACCCGAACCCCACACATTACCCTAAACTGTACGCTAATCCTGACACGTACACTAACACTACCAGGTGTCCTAACACATACCCTGACTCTAAATGTTTTCCGTACCCTCACCTGTACCCTAATCCTTACTGCTTCACTAACCGTAAACCTAGCCCTAAACATAACGCTAACACCAAGCCTACACCATACCCTAACCCGTACACTAATCTTGACCCGTACACCAAAATTATGCAATGCCATCACAGGTACTTTGACACTAACACGTTTCCGTACACTCATGTACCATACAAGTTACCTCTGCGCTAACTCTAACCCTAGCCCTAAACTTAACCCTAACGCCAACCCTACTCATTACCCTAATCTGTACCCTAATCCTAACCCATACACTAACACTACATGTGCCCTAACAGGTACCCTGACCGTAAGAGTTTTCCGTACACTCACCCGTACCCTAAACCATACCGTTTGCTATCGTTAACCCTAGACCTAAACGTAAACCTAACCGCATCCCTAAACCTTACCCTAACGCGTACCCAATCCTAACCAGTACACTAACACTAATCCGTGCCTTAACACTTACCCTGACCCTAACACTTTTCCATACCCACACCTGAACCCTAAACCTTACCATTCACTAACCCTAACCCTAGGTCTAAACCTAACCCTAAACCCAACCCCAACCCTACACCTAACCCTAATATGTACCCTAATCCTAATCCTTAAAATAACACTAACCTCTGCCCTAACACAAACCCTGACCCTAACGCGTTTCCATACGCTCCCCTGTACTCTACTGTTACCTATTCGCTAACCCTCACACTAGCCCTAAACCTAAACCTAACCGCAACCCTAAACCTTACCCTAACCCATACCCTAATCATAACCCATACACTAACACTAACTCGTGCCCTAACACCTACCCTAACCCTACACCTACCCCTAACCCTAACACTAACCCTAACACTATCCCTAAACTTTACCATTTGTTAACCATAACCCTAGACCCAAACCTAAACCTAACTACAACCCTACTCCTTACCCTAACACGTACACTAATCTTAACCCCTACACTAACACTAACTCAATACCGCACACGTACATTGACAATAAGACATTTCGGTATGCTCAGCTGTAACCTAAATCTTACCCGTTCACTAAACTTAACCCTACCCCTAACACTAACCATAACGCCAACCGTACCAATTACCCTAACCCGTACCCTAATCCTAACCTGTAAACCCACACTAACCCCTGCCCTAACACGTACACTGACCCTAACACTTTTCCGTAACCTCACCTGTACCCTACACCTTACCGTTCGCTAAACCTAACCCTAGCCCTAAACCTACACCAAACCCCAACCGTACACCTTACCCTAACCCGTATGCTAATCCTAAGCGATACACTAACACTGACATGTGTCCTAACACATACACTAACCCTAACACTTTTCTGTACCATCACCTGTACCCTAAACCTGACATTTCGATAACCCTAACCCTAGCCATAAAGCTAACCCTAACCCCACCCTAAACCTTACCCAAACCGTACCCTAATCCTAACCAGTATACTAATACTAAGCCATGTCCTGACACGTTCCCTGAGACTAACACTTTTCCGTACCCTCACCTGTACCATAAACCATACCCATTCGCTAACCCTAACCCTAGCCCTAGCCCTAGCCCTAACCTTAATCCCAACCCTACACCTTACCCTAAACCGTACCCTAATCCTAACCCATACACTAACATTAACCCATGCCCTAACACGTACCCTGACCCTAACACTTTTCCATATCCTCTCCTGTATCCTAAATCTTACCGTTCACTAACCCTAACCCTAGCCCTAAACATAACTCTAACACCAACCTCACAGCTTACCCTAACCCGTACACTAAACTTAACCCGTACAAAAAAACTAAACCATGCCCTCACATGTACTTTGACAGTAACACGTTTCCGTACGCGCCCGTGTACCGTAAACCTTACCCATTTGCTAAGTCTAACCCTAGCCATAACCCTAACCATAACACCAACCCTACCCATTTACCTAACCTGTACCCTAATCCTTACCCGTACACTAACACTAATCCATGCCCTAAAACGTACCCTGACCCTAACACTTTTCCATACCCACTCCTGTACCCTAAATCTTACCATTCGCTAACCCTAACCCTATGTCTAAACCTAACCCTAACCCCAACCCTACACCTAACCCTAGCACACACCCTAATCCGAATCCGTACACTAACACTAACCTGTGCCCTAACATGAACCCTGACCCTAAATCGTTTCCATAAGCTCACCTGTACCCTAAATGTTACCTATTCGCTAACCCTAACCCCAACCCTACACCTAAATATAACCCCAACCCTACACCTTTCCCTAACCTATACCCTAATCCTAACCCGTACACTAACAATAAGCCGTGCCCTAACACGTACCCTGAACCTAACACTTTTCCGTATCCTCTCCAGTACCCTAAATCTTACCGTTCGCTAAACATAGCCCTTTCCCTAAACATAACGCTAACACCAACCTTACACCATACCCTAACCCATACACTAATCTTACCCCGTACACCAAAATTAAGAAATGCCCTCACATGTACTTTGACACTAACACGTTTCCGTATCCTCCTGTGTACCGTAAACCTTACCTGTTCGCTAACACTAACCCTAGGTCTAAGCCTAACACTATCCACAACCCTACACAAAATCCTAACCCGTACCCTAATCCTAATCCGTACAATAACACTAACCTGTGCCCTAACACCAAGCCTGACCCTAACTCGTTTCCATATGCTTACCTGCACACTGAATATTACCTATTCGCTAACCCTAACCCTAACCCTAAACCTAACCCTAACCCCAATCCTACACTTTACCCTAATCCTTACTGTAATCCTAACCCGTACCCTAATACTAATCCGTGCCCTGACACATACATAGACAATAACACTTTCTTTAACCTCACCTGTAACCTAAACCTTACATTTCGCCAACACTAACCCTAGCCCTAAAGCTAAATCTAACTCCAACCCAACACCTTACCCTAACACGTACACTAATCTTAACCCGTACACTAACACTGACCCATTGCCGCAAATGTATTTTGACCCTAAAACATTTCCGTACCCTCCCCTGTAACCTAAACCTTACCCGGTCGCAAACCCTAACCCTAGCTCTAAATCTAACCCTAACGCCAACCCTACATCTTACCCTAACCCATACCCTAATCCTAAACCATACACTAACACAAACCAGTGCCCTGAAACGTACCCTGACCCTAACACTTTTCCATGCCCTCACCTGCACGCTAAACCTAATTGTTAGGTAACCCTAACTGTAGACTTAAACCTAACCCTAACACCAACCCTACACCCTATTCTACCCCATAAACTATATTTAACCCCTACACTAACACTAACCCATGCCCTCACACGTACTTTGACACTAAAATGTCTCCATACGTTCACATGTACCATAAGCCTTAACCGTTCACTAAACCTATCCCTATCCCTAAAGCCAACCCTAACCATTACCCTAACCCCTACCCTAATCCTAACCATACATTAACACTAACACGTTTCCTAACACATAAACTGACCCAAACGCTTTTCCGTACCCTCAACTGTACCCTAAAACTTACCCATTCACTAACCCTAAGCCTAGCCCTAAACCTAACCCTAACCCCAACCCCACACCTTACCCTAAACTGTACACTAATCCTGACACGTACACTAACACTAACAGGTGTCCTAACACATACCCTGAATCTAAATGTTTTCCGTACCCTCACCTGTACCCTAAACCTTACTGCTTCACTAACCATAAACCTAGCCCTAAACATAACGCTAACACCAACCCTACACCATACCCTAACCCGTACACTAATCTTGACCCGTACACCAAAATTATGCAATGCCATCACATGTACTATGACACTAACACGTTTCCGTACACTCATGTACCATAAAAGTTACCTCTTCGCTAACTCTAACTCTAGCCCTCACTTAACCCTAACGCCCACACTACACATTACCCTAACCCGTACCCTAATCCTAACCCATACACTAACACTACACGTGCCCTAAGAGGTACCGTGACCGTAACAGTTTTCCGTACACTCACCTGTACACTAAAACATACCGTTTGCTATCCTTAACCCTAGACCTAAACGTAAACCTAACCCCATCCCTAAACCTTACCCTAACTCATACCCAAATCTAACCAGTACACTAACACTAATCCGTGCATTAACACTTACCCTGACCCTAGCACTTTTCCATACCCACACCTGAACCCTATACCTTACCATCCACTAACCCTGACCCTAGTTCTAAACCTAACCCAAATCCCAACCCCAACCCTACACCTAACACTAACATGTACCCTAATCCTAATCCTTAAACTAACACTAACCTGTGCCCTAACACGAACCCTGACCCTAACTCGTTTCCATACGCTCCCCTGTACGTTAATGTTAACTATTCGCTAAACCTAACACTAGCCCTAAACCTAAACCTAACCCCAACCGTACACCTTACCCTAACCCATACCCTAATCATAACCAATACACTAAAACTAACTCGTGCCCTACCCCTTACCCTAACCCTAACACTAACCCTAACACTAACCCTAAACTTTACGATTTGTTAACCATAACCCTAGCCCCAAACCTAAACCTAACTACAACCCTACTCCTTACCCTAACACGTACACTAATCTTAACCCGTACACTAACACTAACTCAATACCGCACACGTACTTTGACAATAAGACATTTCCGTATGCTCAGCTGTAACCTAAACCTTACCCGTTCACTAAACTTAACCCTACCTCTAACACTAACCATAATGCCAACCCTACCAATTACCCTAACCCGTACCCTAATCCTAACCTGTAAACCCACACTAACCCCTGCCCTAACACGTACCCTGACCCTAACACTTTTCCGTAACCTCACCTGTACCCTACACCTTACGGTTCGCTAACCCTAACCCTAGCCCTAAACCTAGACCAAACCCCAACCGTACACCTTACCCTAACCTGTATGCTAATCCTAAGCCATACACTAACACTGACACGTGTCCTAACACATACACTAACTCTAACACGTTTCTGTATCATTACCTTTACCCTAAACCTGACATTTCGCTAACCCTAGCCCTAGCCATAAAGCTAACCCTAAACCCAACCCTAAACCTTACCCAAACCGTACCCTAATCCTAACCAGTATACTAATACGAAGCCATGTCCTGACACGTACCCTTACACTAACACTTTTCCGTACCCTCAACTGTACCCTAAACCTTACCCATTCTCTAACCCTAACCCTAGCCCTAGCCTTATCCCTAACCCTAACCCCAACCCTAAACCTTACCCTAACCTGAACCCTAATCCCAACCCTTACACTAACATTAACCCATTCCCTAACACGTACCCTGACCCTAACACCATTCCGTATCTTCTCCTGTACCCTAAATCTTACCGTTCGCTAACCCTAACCCTAGCCCTAAACATAACTCTCACACCAACCTCACAGCATACCCTAACCCGTACACTAAACTTAACCCGTACAAAAAAACTAACCCATGCCCTCATATGTACTTTGACAGTAACACGTTTCCATACGCTCCCATGTACCGTAAACCTTACCCGTTCACTAACTCTAACCCTAGTCCTAACCCTAAATATAATAACAACCCTACACATTTCCTTAACCTGTACCCTAATCCTTACCCGTACACTAACACTAATCCATGCCCTAACACGTACCCTGACCCTAACACTTTTCCATACCCACTCCTGTACCCTAAATCTTACCATTCGCTAACCCTAACCCTATGTCTAAACCTAACCCTAACCCCAACCCTACACCTAACCCTAGGACACACCCTAATCCGAATCCGTACACTAACACTAACCTGTGCCCTAACATGAACCCTGACCCTAAATCGTTTCCATAAGCTCACCTGAACCCTAAATGTTACCTATTCGCTAACCCTAACCCCAACCCTACACCTAAACCTAACCCCAACCCTACACCTTTCCCTAACCTATACCCTAATCCTAACCCGTACACTAACACTAACCTGTGCCCTAACACGTACCCTGAACCTAACACTTTTCCGTATCCTCTCCAGTACCCTAAATCTTACCGTTCGCTAAACATAGCCCTTTCCCTAAACATAACGCTAACACCAACCTTACACAATACCCTAACCCATACACTAATCTTACCCCGTACACCAAAATTAAGCAATGCGCTCACCTGTACTTTGACACTAACACGTTTCCGTACCCTCCTGTGTACCGTAAACCTTACCTGTTCGCTAACACTATCCCTAGGTCTAAGCCTAACACTATCCACAACCCTACACAAAATCCTAACCCGTACCCTAATTCTAATCCGTACAATAACACTAACGTGTGCCCTAACACCAAGCCTGACCCTAACTCTTTTCCATATGGTTACCTGTACCCTGAATATTACCTATTCGCTAACCCTAACCCTAACCCTAAACCTAACCCTAACCCCAATCCTACACCTTACCCTAAACTGTACTGTAATCCTAACCCGTACCCTAATACTAATCCGTGCCCTGACACATACATGGACCATAACACTTTTCTGTAACCTCACGTGTTCCCTAAACCTTACATTTCGCCAACACTAACCCTAGCCCTAAAGCTAAATCTAACTCCAATCCTACACCTTACCCTAACACGTACACTAATCTTAACCCGTACACTAACACTGACCCATTGCCGCAAATATATTTTGACCCTAAAACATTTCGGTACCCTCCCCTGTAATCTAAACTTTACCCGGTCACTAACCATAACCCTAGATCTAAATCTATCCCTAGCGCCAACCCTACATCTTACCCTAAGGCATACCCTAATCCTAAACCGTACACTAACACTAACCAGTGCCCTGAAACGTACCCTGACCGTAACACTTTTCCATTCCCTCACCTGCACGCTAAACCTAATCATTAGGTAACCCTAACTGTAGACTTAAACCTAAACCTAACACCAACCCTACACCCTATTCTAACCCTTACCCTATATTTAACCCCTACACTAACACTAACCCATGCCCTCACACGTACTTTGACACTAAAATGTCTCCATACACTCACAAGTACCATAAGCTTTAACCGTTCACTAAACTTATCCCTAACCCTAACGCCAACCCTAACCATTACCCTAACCCATAACCTAATCCTAACCATACATTAACACTAACACGTTTCCTAACACATAACCTGACCCAAACACTTTTCCATACACTCAACTGTACGCTAAAACTTATCCGTTTACTAACCCTAAGCCTAGCCCTAAACCTAACACTAACCCCAACCCCACACCTTACGCTAAACTGTACGCTAATCCTGACACGTACACTAACACTAAGAGGTGTCCTAACACATACCCTGACTCTAAATGTTTTCTGTACCCTCACCTGTACCATAAACCTTACTGCTTCACTAACCGTAAACCTAGCCCTAAACATAACGGTAACACCCACCCTATACCATACCCTAACCCGTACACAAATCTTGACCCGTACACCAAAATTATGGAAGGCCATCACATGTACTTTGACACTAACACGTTTCCGTACACTCATGTACCATAAAAGTTACCTCTTCGCTAACTGTAACCCTAGCCCTAAACATAACCCTAACGCCAACCCTACACATTACCCTAATCCGTACCCTAATCCTAACCCATACACTAACACTACATGTGCCCTAACAGGTACCCTGACCGTTACAGTATTCCGTACACTCACCTGTACCCTAAACCATACCGTTTGCTATCCTTAACACTAGACCTAAACGTAAACCTAACCCCATCCCTAAACCTTACCCTAACTCGTACCCAAATCTAACCAGTACACTAACACTAATCCGTGCCTTAACACTTACCCTGACCCTAACACTTTTCCATACCCACACCTGAACCCTAAACCTTACCATTCACTAACCCTAACCCTAGGTCTAAACCTAACCCTAAACCCAACCACAACCCTTCACCTAACCCTAAAATGTGCCCTAATCCTAATCCTTAAACTAACACTAACCTGTGCCCTAACATGAACCCTGACACTAACACGTTTCCATACGTTCACCTGTACTCTAATGTTACCTATTCGCTAACCCTAACACTAGCCCTAAACCTAAACCTAACCCCAACCCTACACCATACCCTAACACATATCCTAATCATAACCCATACACTAACACTAACTCGTGCCCTAACACCTACCCTAACCCTACACCTACACCTACCCCTACCTCTAACGCTAACACTAACCCTAAACTTTACCATTTGTTAACCATAACCCTAGCCCCAAACCTAAACCTAACTACAACCCTACTCCTTACCCTAACACGTACACTAATCTTAACACGTACACTAACACTAACTCAATACCACACACGTACTTTGACAATAAGACATTTCCGTATGCTCAGCTGTAACCTAAACCTTACCCGTTCACTAAACTTAACCTTACCCCTAACACTAACCATAATGCCAACCCTACCAATTACCCTAACCCGTACCCTAATCCTAACCTGTAAACCCACACTAACCCCTGACCTAACACGTACCCTGACCCTAACACTTTTCCGTAACCTCACCTGTACCCTACACCTTACCGTTAGCTAACCCTAACCCTAGCCCTAAACCTAGACCAAACCCGAACCGTACACCTTACCCTAACCCGTATTCTAATCCTAAGCCATACACTAAAACTGACACGTGTCCTAACACATACACTAACCGTAACACATTTCTGTACCGTCACCTGTACCATAAACCTGACATTTCGCTAACCCAGCCCTAGCCATAAAGCTAACCCTAACCCCAACCCTAAACCTTACCCAAACCGTACCCTAATCCTAACCAGTATACTAATACTAAGCCATGTCCTGACACGTACCCTGAGCCTAACACTTTTCCGTACCCTCAACTGTACCCTAAACCTTACCCATTCACTAACCCTAACCCTAGCTCTAGCCCTAGCCCTAAATCTAACCCCAACCCTACCCCTTACCCTAACCCGAACCCTAATCCCAACACATACACTAACATTAACCCATGCCCTAACACGTACCCTGAACCTAACACTTTTCCGTATCCTCTCCTGTATCCTAAATCTTACCGTTCGCTAACCCTAACCCTAGCCCTAAACATAACTCCCACACCAAACTCACAGCATACCATAACCCGTACACTAAACTTAACCCGTACAAAAAAACTAACCCATGCCCTCACGTGTACTTTGACGGTAACACGTTTCCGTATGCTCCCGTGTACCGTAAAACTCACCCGTTTGCTAACTCTAACCCTAGCATTAACCCTAACCATAACAACAACCCTACACATTTCCCTAACCTGTAACCTAATCCTTACCCGTACACTAACACTAATCCATGCCCTAACACGTACCCTGACCCTAACACTTTTCCATACCCACTCCTGTACCCTAAATCTTACCATTCGCTAACCCTAACCCTATGTCTAAACCTAAACCTAACCCCAAACCTACACCTAACCCTAACACGTACCCTAATCCGAATCCGTACACTAACACTAACCTGTGCCCTAACATGATCCCTGACCCTAACTCGTTTCCATAAGCTCACCTGTACCCTAAATGTTACCTATTTGCTAACCCTAACCCCAACCATACACCTAAACATAACCCCAACCCTACAACTTTCCCTAACACATACCCTAATCCTAACCCGTACACTAACACTAACCCGTGCCCTAACACGTACCCTAACCCTAACACTTTTCCGTATCCTCTCCAGTACCCTAAAACTTACCGTTCGCTAAACCTAGCCCTTTCTATAAACATAACACTAACACCAACCTTACACCATACCCTAACCCATACACTAATCTTACCCCGTACACCAAAATTAAGAAATGCCCTCACATGTACTTGGACACTAACAGGTTTCCGTACCCTCCTGTGTACCATAAACCTTACCTGTTCGCTAACACTAACCCTAGGTCTAAGCCTAACACTATCCACAACCCTACACAAAATCCTAACCCGTATCCTAATCCTAATCCGTACAATAACACTAACGTGTGCCCTAACACCAAGCCTGACCCTAACTCGTTTCCATATGCTTACCTGTACCCTGAATATTACCTATTCGCTAACCCTAACCCTATCCCTAAACCAAACTCTAACCCCAATCCTACACCTTACCCTAATCCGTACTGTAACCCTAACCCATACCCTAATACTAATCCGTGCCCTGACACATACATGGACCATAACACTTTTCTGTAACCTCACCTGTACCCTAAACCTTATATTTCGCCAACCCTAACCCTAGCCCTAAAGCTAAATCTAACTCCATCCCTACACCTTACCCTAACACGTACACTAATCTTAACCCGTACACTTACACTGACCCATTGCCGCAAATGTATTTTGACCCTAAAACATTTCTGTACACTCCCCTGTAACCTAAACCTTACCCGGTTGCTAACCCTAACCCTAGCTCTAAATCTAACCCTAACACCAAGCCTATATCTTACCCTAACCCATACCCTAATCCTAAACTGTACACTAACACAAACCAGTGCCCTGAAACGTACCCTGACCCTAACACTTTGCCATACCATCACCTGCACGCTAAACCTAATAGTTAGGTAACCCTAACTGTAGACTTAAACCTAACCCTAACACCAACCCTACACCTTATTCTAACCTGTACCCTATTTTTAACCACTACACTAACACTAACCCATGCCCTCACACGTACTTTGACACTAAAACGTCTCCATACATTCACATGTACCATAAGCCTTAACCGTTCACTAAACCTATCCCTATCCCTAAAGGCAACCCTAACCATTACCCTAACCCATACACTAATCCTAACCATACATTAACACTAACACGTTTCCTAACACATAAACTGACCCAAACGCTTTTCCGTACCCTCAACTGTACCCTAAAACTTACCCATTCACTAACCCTAAGCCTAGCCCTAAACCTAACCCTAACCCCAACCCCACACCTTACCCTAAACTGTACACTAATCCTGACACGTACACTAACACTAACAGGTGTCCTAACACATACCCTGACTCTAAATGTTTTCCATACCCTCACCTGTACCCTAAACCTTACTGCTTCACTAACCGTAAACCTAGCCCTAAACATAACGCTAAAACCAACCCTACACCATACCCTAACCCGTACACTAATCTTGACCCGTTCACCAAAATTATGCAATGCCATCACATGTACTATGACACTAACACGTTTCCGTACACTCATGTACCATAAAAGTTACCTCTTCGCTAACTCTAACCCTAGCCCTACACTTAACCCTAACGCCCACACTACACATTACCCTAACCCGTACCCTAATCATAACCCATACATTAACACTACACGTGCCCTAACAGGTACCCTGACCGTAACAGTTTTCCGTACACTCACCTGTACCCTAAACCATACCGTTTGCTATCCTTAACCCTAGACCTAAACATAAACCTAACCCCATCAGTAAACCTTACCATAACTCGTACCCCAATCTAACCAGTACACTAACACTAATCCGTGCCTTAACACTTACCCTGACCCTAACACTTTTCCATACCCACACCTGAACCCTAAACCTTACCATTCACTAACCCTGACCCTAGGTCTAAACCTAACCCTAATCCCAACCCCAAACCTACACCTAACCCTAACATGTACCCTAATCCTAATCCTTAAACTAACACTAACCTGTGCCCTAACACGAACCCTGACCCTAACTCCTTTCAATACGCTCCCCTGTACTCTAATGTTACCTATTCGCTAAACCTAACACTAGCCCTAAACCTAAACCTAACCCCAACCGTACACCTTATCCTAACACATACCCTAATCATAACCCATACACTAAAACTAACTCGTGCCCTAACACCTACCCTAACCCTACCCCTACCCCTAACCCTAACACTAACCCTAAACTTTACCATTTGTTAACCATAACCCTAGCCCCAAACCTAAACCTAACTACAACCCTACTCCTTACCCTAACACGTACACTAATCTTAACACGTACACTAACACTAACTCAATACCACACACGTACATTGACAATAAGACATTTCCGTATGCTCAGCTGTAACCTAAACCTTACCCGTTCACTAAACTTAACCCTACCTCTATCACTAACCATAATGCCAACCCTACCAATTACCCTAACCCGTACCCTAATCCTAACCTGTAAACCCACACTAACCCCTGCCCTAACACGTACCCTGACCCTAACACTTTTTCGTAACCTCACCTGTACCCTACACCTTACGGTTCGCTAACCCTAACCCTAGCCCTAAACCTAGACCAAACCCCAACCGTACACCTTACCCTAACCTGTATGCTAATCCTAAGCCATACACTAACACTGACACGTGTCCTAACACATACACTAACCCTAACACTTTTCTGTATCATTACCTGTACCCTAAACCTGACATTTAGCTAACCCTAGCCCTAGCCATAAAGCTAACCCTAAACCCAACCATAAACCTTACACAAACCGTACCCTAATCCTAACCAGTATACTAATACGAAGCCATGTCCTGACACATACACTGACCCTAACACTTTTCCATACCCTCAACTGTACCCTAAACCTTACCCATTCTCTAATCCTAACCCTAGCCCTAGCCTTATCCCTAACCCTAACCCCAACCCTAACCCTTACCCTAACCTGAACCCTAATCCCAACCCATACACTAACATTAACCCATTCCCTAAGACGTACCCTGACCCTAACACCATTCCGTATCTTCTCCTGTACCCTAAATCTTACCGTTCCCTAACCCTAACTGTAGCCCTAAACATAACTCTCACACCAACCTCACAGCATAACCTAACCCGTACACTAAACTTAACCCGTACAAAAAAACTAACCCATGCCCTCATATGCACTTTGACAGTAACACGTTTCCGTATGATCCCGTGTACCGTAAACCTTACCCGTTCGCTAACTCTAACCGTAGTCCTAACCCTAAATATAATAACAACCCTACCCATTTCCCTAACCTGTACCCTAATCCTTACCCGTACACTAACACTAATCCATGCCCTAACACGTACCCTGACCCTAACACTTTTCCATACCCACTCCTTTAGCCTAAATCTTACCATTCGCTAACCCTAACCCTATGTCTAAACCTAACCCTAACCCCAACCCTACACCTAACCCTAAAACGTACCCTAATCCGAATCCGTACACTAACACTAACCTGTGCCCTAACATGAACCCTGACCCTAACTCGTTTCCATAAGCTCACCTGTACCCTAAATGTTACCTATTTGCTAACCCTAACCCCAACCCTACACCTAAACATAACCCCAAACCTACACCTTTCCCTAACCCATACCCTAATCCTAACCCGTACACTAACACTAACCCGTGCCCTAACACGTACCCTGACGCTAACACTTTTCCATATCCTCTCCAGTACCCTAAATCTTACCGTTCGCTGAACCTAGCCCTTTCCCTAAACATAACGCTAACACCAACCTTACACCATACCCTAACCCATACACTAATCTTACCCCGTACACCAAAATTAAGCAATGCCCTCACCTGTACTTTGACACTAACACGTTTCCGTACCCTCCTGTGTACCGTAAACCTTACCTGTTCGCTAACACTAACCCTAGGTCTAAGCCTAACACTATCCACAACCCTACACAAAATCCTAACCCGTACCCTAATCCTAATCCGTACAATAACACTAACGTGTGCCCTAACACCAAGCCTGACCCGAACTCGTTTCCATATGCTTACCTGTACCCTGAATATTACCTATTCGCTAACCCTAACCCTAACCCTAAACCTAACCCTAACCCCAATCCTACACCTTACCCTAATCCGTACTGTAATCCTAACCCGTAACCTAATATTAATCTGTGCCCTGACACATACATGGACCATAACACTTTTCTGTAACCTCACCTGTACCCTAAACCTTACATTTCGCCAACCCTAACCCTAGCCCTAAAGCTAAATCTAACTCCAACCCTACACCTTACCCTAACACGTACACTAATCTTAACCCGTACACTAACACTGACCCATTGCCGCAAATGTATTTTGACCCTAAATTATTTCCGTACCCTCCCCTGTAACCTAAAACTTACCCAGTCGCTAACCCTAACCCTAGCTCTAAATCTAAGCCTAACGCCAACCCTACATCTTACCCTAGCCCATACCCTAATCCTAAACCGTACACTAACACTAACCAGTGCCCTGAAACGTACCCTGACCCTAACACTTTTCCATACTCACACCTGAACCCTAAACCTTACCATTCACTAACCCTGACCCTAGGTCTAAACCTAACCCTAATCCCAACCACAAGCCTACACCTAACCCTAACATGTACCCTAATCCAAATCCTTAAACTAACACTAACCTGTGCCCTAACACGAACCCTGACCCTAACTCGTTTCCATACGCTCCACTGTACTCTAATGTTACCTATTCGCTAACCCTAACACTAGCCCTAAACCTAAACCTAACCCCAACCGTACACATTACCCTAACCCATACCCTAATCATAACCCATACACTAACACTAACTCGTGGCCTAACACCTACCCTAACCCTACCCCTAAGCATACCCCTAACCCTAACACTAACCCTAAACTTTAGCATTTGTTAACCATAAACCTAGCCCCAAACCTAAACCTAACTACAACCCTACTCCTTACCCTAACACGTACACTAATCTTAACCCGTACACTAACACTAACCCAATACCACACACGTACTTTGACAATAAGACATTTCCGTATGCTCAGCTGTAACCTAAACCTTAGCCGTTCACTAAACTTAACCCTACCCCTAACACTAACCATAACGCCAACCCTACAAATTACCCTAACCCGTACCCTAATCCTAACCTGTAAACCCACACTAACACCGGCCCTAACAGGAACCCGGACCCTAACACTTTTCCGTAACCTCACCTGTACCCTACACCTTACCGTTCGCTAACCCTAACCCTAGCCCTAAACCTACACCAAACCCCAACCATACACCTTACCCTAAACTGTATGCTAATCCTAAGCCATACACTAACACTGACACGTGTCCTAACACATACACTAACCCTAACACTTTTCTGTATCATTACCTGTACCCTAAACCTGACATTTCGCTAACCCTAGACCTAGCCATAAAGCTAACCCTAAACCCAACCCTAAACCTTACCCAAACCGTACCCTAATCATAACCAGTATACTAATACTAAGCCTGTCCTGACACGTACCCTGACCCTAACACTTTTCCGTACCCTCAACTGTACCCTAAACCTTACCCATTCTCTAACCTTAACCCTAGCCCTAGCCCTATCCCTAACCCTAACCACAACCCTAAACCTTACCCTAACCTGAACCCTAATCCCAACCCATACACTAACATTAACACATTCCCTAACACGTACCCTGACCCTAACACCTTTCCGTATCCTCTCCTGTACCCTAAATCTTACCGTTCGCTAACCCTAACCCTAGCCCTAAACATAACTCTCACACCAACCTCACAGCATACCCTAACCCGTACACTAAACTTAACCCGTACAAAAAAACTAACCCATGCCCTCATATGTACTTTGACAGTAACACGTTTCCGTACACTCCCGTGTACAGTAAACATTACCCGTTCGCTAACTCTAACCCTACTCCTAACCCTAAATATAACACCAACCCTACCCATTTCCCTAACCTGTACCCTAATCCTTACCGGTACACTAACACTAATCCATGCCCTAACACGTAACCTGACCCTAACACTTTTCCATACCCACTCCTGTACCCTAAATCTTACCATTCGCTAACCCTAACCCTCTGTCTAAACCTAACCCTAACCAAAACCCTACACCTAACCCTAACACGTACCCTAATCCGAATCCGTACACTAACACTAACCTGTGCCCTAACATGAACCCTGACTCTAACTCGTTTCCATAAGCTCACCTGTACACTAAATGTTACCTATTCGCTAACCCTAACCCCAACCCTACACCTAAACATAACCCCAACCCTACACCTTTCCCTAACCTATACCCTAATCCTAACCCGTACACTAACACTAACCCGTGCCCTAACACGTACCCTGACCCTAACACTTTTCCGTATCCTCTCCAGTACCCTAAATCTTACCGTTCGCTAAATATATCCCTTTCCCTAAACATAAAGCTAACACCAACCTTACACCATACCCTAACCCATACACTAATCTTACCCCGTACACCAAAATTAAGAAATGCTCTCACATGTACTTTAACACTAACACGTTTCCGTATCATCCTGTGTACCGTAAACCTTACCTGTTCGCTAACACTAACCCTAGGTCTAAGCCTAACACTATCCACAACCCTACACAAAATCCTAACCCGTACCCTAATCATAATCCGTACAATAACACTAAACTGTGCCCTAAGACCAAGCCTGACCCTAACTCGTTTCCATATGCTTACCTGCACCCTGAATATTACCTATTCGCTAACCCTAACCCTAACCCTAAACCTAACCCTAACCCCAATCCTACACATTACCCTAATCCGTATTGTAATCCTAACCCGTACCCTAATACTAATCCGTGCCCTGACACATACATGGACCATAACACTTTTCTGTAACCTCACCTGTACCCTAAACCTTACATTTCGCCAACACTAACCCTAGCCCTAAAGCTAAATCTAACTCCAAACCTACACCTACCCTAACACGTACACTAATCTTAACCCGTACACTAACACTGACCCATTGCCGCAAATGTATTTTGACCCTAAAACATTTCCGTAGCCTCCCCTGTAACCTAAACCTTACCCGGTCGCTAACCCTAACCCTAGCTCTAAATCTAACTCTAACGCCAACCCTACATCTTACCCTAACCCATACCCTAATCCTAAACCATACACTAACACAAACCAGTGCCCTGAAACGTACCCTGACCCTAACACTTTTCCATGCCCTCACCTGCACGCTAAACCTAATCGTTAGGTAACCCTAACTGTAGACTTAAACGTAACCCTAACACCAACCCTACACCCTATTCTAACCCGTAACCTATATTTAACCCCTACACTAACACTAACCCATGCCCTCACACGTAGTTTGACACTAAAATGTCTCTATACACTCACATGTACCATAAGCCTTAACCGTTCACTTAACCTATCCCTAACCCTAACGCCAAACCAAACCATTGCCCTAACCCATACCCTAATCCTAACCATACATTAACACTAACACGTTTCCCAACACATAACCTGACCCAAACGCTTTTCCGTACCCTCAACTGTACCCTAAAACTTACCCGTTCACTAACCCTAAGCCTAGCCCTAACCCTAACCCTAACCCTGTCCCTAATGCTAACCCTAACCCTAAAACTTACCCGTTAACTAACCCTAAGCCTACCCCTAAACGTAACCCAAACCCCAACCCCACATCTTACACTAAACTGTACGCTAATCCTGACACCTACACTAACACTAACAGGTGTCCTAACACATACCCTGACTCTAAATGTTTTCCGTACCCTCACCTGTATCCTAATCCTTACTGCTTCACTAACCATAAACCTAGCCCTAAACAAGACGCTAACACCAACCCTACACCATACCCTAACCCGTACACTAATCTTGACCCGTACACCAAAATTATGCAATGCCATCACAGGTACTTTGACACTAACACGTTTCCGTACACTCATGTACCATAAAACTTACCTGTTCGCTAACTCTAACCCTAGCCCTAAACTTAACCCTAATGCCAACCCTACACATTACCCTAACCCGTACCCTAATCCTAACCCATACACTAACACTACACGTGCCCTAACAGGTACCCTGACCGCAACAGTTTTCCGTACACTCACCCGTACCCTAAACCATACCATTTATATCGTTAACCCTATACCTAAACGTAAACCTAACCCCATCCCTAAAACTTACCCTAATGCGTACCCAATCCTAACCAGAACACTAACTCTATTCCGTGCCTTAACACTAACCCTGACACTAACACTTTTCCATACCCACACCTGAACCCTAAACCTTACCATTCACTAACCCTAACCCTAGGTCTAAACCTAACCCTAAACCCAACCCCAACCCTACACCTAACCCTAACATGTACCCTAATCCTAATCCTTAAACTAACACTAACCTGTGCCCTAACACAAACTCTGACCCTAATGCGTTTCCATACGCTTCCCTGTACTCTAATGTTACCTATTCGCTAACCCTCACACTAGCCCTAAACCTAAACCTAACCCCAACCCTAAACCTTACCCTAACCCATACCCTAATCATAACCCATACACTAACACTAACTCGTGCCCTAACACCTACCCTAACCCTACACCTACCCCTACCCCTAACACTAACGCAAACACTAACCCTAAACTTTACCATTTCTTAACCATAACCATTGCCCCAAACCTAAACCTAACTACAACCCTACTCCTTACCCTAACACGTACACTAATCTTAACCCGTACACTAACACTAACCCAATACGACACACGTACTTTGACAATAAGACACTTCCGTATGCTCAGCTGTAACCTTAACCTTACCCGTTCACTAAACTTAACCCTACCCCTAACTCTAACCATAACGCCAACCCTACCAATTACCCTAACCCGTACCCTAATCCTAACCTGTAAACCCACACTAACCCCTGCTCTAACACGTACCCTGACCCTAACACTTTTCCGTAACCTCACTTGTACCCTACACCTTACCCTAACCCTAACCTTAACCCTAGCACTAAACCTAGACCAAACCCCAACCGTACACCTTACCCTAACCTGTATGCTAATCCTAAGCCATACACTAACACTGACACGTGTCCTAACACATACACTAACCCTAACACTTTTCTGTACCATCACCTGTACCCTAAACCTGACATTTCGATAACCCTAACCCTAGCCATAAAGCTAACCCTAACCCCAACCCTAAACCTTACCCAAACCGTACCCTAATCCTAACCAGTATACTAATACTAAGCCATGTCCTGACACGTTCCCTGAGACTAACACTTTTCCGTACCCTCATCTGTACCCTAAACCTTACCCATTCGCTAACCCTAACCCTAGCCCTAGCCCTAGCCCTAACCTTAATCCCAACCCTACACCTTACCCTAAACCGTACCCTAATCCTAACCCATACACTAACATTAACCCATGCCCTAACACATACCCTGACCCTTACACTTTTCCATATCCTCTCCTGTATCCTAAATCTTACCGTTCACTAACCCTAACCCTAGCCCTAAACATAACTCTAACACCAACCTCACAGCATACCCTAACCCGTACACTAAACTTAACCCGTACAAAAAAACTAAACCATGCCCTCACATGTACTTTGACAGTAACACGTTTCCGTACGCTCCCGTGTACCGTAAACCTTACCCATTTGCTAAGTCTAACACTAGCCCTAACCCTAACCATAACACCAACCCTACCCATTTACCTAACCTGTACCCTAATCCTCACCCGTACACTAACACTAATCCATGCCCTAAAACGTACCCTGACCCTAACACTTTTCCATACCCACTCCTGTACCCTAAATCTTACCATTCGCTAACCCTAACCCTATGTCTAACCCTAACCCTAACCCCAACCCTACACCTAACCCTAGGACACACCCTAATCCGAATCCGTACACTTACACTAACCTGTGCCCTAACATGAACCCTGACCCTAAATCGTTTCCATAAGCTCACCTGTACCCTAAATGTTACCTATTCGCTAACCCTAACCCAACCCTACACCTAAACATAACCCCAACCCTACACCTTTCCCTAACCTATACCCTAATCCTAACCCGTACACTAACACTAACCTGTGCCCTAACACGTACCCTGAACCTAACACTTTTCCGTATCCTCTCCAGTACCCTAAATCTTACCGTTCGCTAAACATAGCCCTTTCCCTAAACATAACGCTAACACCAACCTTACACCATACCCTAACCCATACACTAATCTTACCCCGTACACCAAAATTAAGAAATGCCCTCACATGTACTTTGACACTAACACGTTTCCGTATCCTCCTGTGTACCGTAAACCTTACCTGTTCGCTACCACTAACCCTAGGTCTAAGCCTAACACTATCCACAACCCTACACAAAATCCTAACCCGTACCCTAATCCTAATCCGTACAATAACACTAACCTGTGCCCTAACACCAAGCCTGACCCTAACTCGTTTCCATATGCTTACCTGCACACTGAATATTACCTATTCGCTAACCCTAACCCTAACCCTAAACCTAACCCTAACCCCAATCCTACACTTTACCCTAATCCGTACTGTAATCCTAACCCGTACCCTAATACTAATCCGTGCCCTGACACATACATGGACCATAACACTTTTCTGTAACCTCACCTGTACCCTAAACCTTACATTTCGCCAACTCTAACCCTAGAACTAAAGCTAAATCTAACTCCATCCCTACACCTTACCCTAACACGTACACTAATCTTAACCCGTACACTTACACTGACCCATTGCCGCAAATGTATTTTGACCCTAAAACATTTCTGTACACTCCCCTGTAACCTAAACCTTACCCGGTTGCTAACCCTAACCCTAGCTCTAAATCTAACCCTAACACCAACCCTATATCTTACCCTAACCCATACCCTAATCCTAAACTGTACACTAACACAAACCAGTGCCCTGAAACGTACCCTGACCCTAACACTTTGCCATACCATCACCTGCACGCTAAACCTAATAGTTAGGTAACCCTAACTGTAGACTTAAACCTAACCCTAACACCAACCCTACACCTTATTCTAACCTGTACCCTATTTTTAACCGCTACACTAACACTAACCCATGCCCTCACACTTACTTTGACACTAAAACGTCTCCATACATTCACATGTACCATAAGCCTTAACCGTTCACTAAACCTATCCCTATCCCTAAAGGCAACCCTAACCATTACCCTAACCCATACACTAATCCTAACCATACATTAACACTAACACGTTTCCTAACACATAAACTGACCCAAACGCTTTTCCGTACCCTCAACTGTACCCTAAAACTTACCTATTCACTAACCCTAAGCCTAGCCCTAAACCTAACCCTAACCCCAACCCCACACCTTACCCTAAACTGTACACTAATCCTGACACGTACACTAACACTAAGAGGTGTCCTAACACATACCCTGACTCTAAATGTTTTCCGTACCCTCACCTGTACCCTAAACCTTACTGCTTCACTAACCATAAACCTAGCCCTAAACATAACGCTAAAACCAACCCTACACCATACCCTAACCCGTACACTAATCTTGACCCGTACACCAAAATTATGCAATGCCATCACATGTACTATGACACTAACACGTTTCCGTACACTCATGTACCATAAAAGTTACCTCTTCGCTAACTCTAACCCTAGCCCTACACTTAACCCTAACGCCCACACTACACATTACCCTAACCCGTACCCTAATCCTAACCCATACACTAACACTACACGTGCCCTAACAGGTACCCTGAGCGTAACAGTTTTCCGTACACTCACCTGTACCCTAAACCATACCGTTTGCTATCCTTAACCCTAGACCTAAACATAAACCTAACCCCATCAGTAAACCTTACCCTAACTCGTACCCCAATCTAACCAGTACACTAACACTAATCCGTGCCTTAACACTTACCCTGACCCTAACACTTTTCCATACCCACACCTGAACCCTAAACCTTACCATTCACTAACCCTGACCCTAGGTCTAAACCTAACCCTAATCCCAACCCCAACCCTACACCTAACCCTAACATGTACCCTAATCCTAATCCTTAAACTAACACTAACCTGTGCCCTAACACGAACCCTGACCCTAACTCCTTTCAATACGCTCCCCTGTACTCTAATGTTACCTATTCGCTAAACCTAACACTAGCCCTAAACCTAAACCTAACCCCAACCGTACACATGACCCTAACCCATACCCTAATCATAACCCATACACTAAAACTAACTCGTGCCCTAACACCTACCCTAACCCTACCCCTACCCCTAACCCTAACACTAACCCTAAACTTTACCATTTGTTAACCATAACCCTAGCCCCAAACCTAAACCTAACTACAACCCTACTCCTTACCCTAACACGTACACTAATCTTAACACGTACACTAACACTAACTCAATACCACACACGTACATTGACAATAAGACATTTCCGTATGCTCAGCTGTAACCTAAACCTTACCCGTTCACTAAACTTAACCCTACCTCTATCACTAACCATAATGCCAACCCTACCAATTACCCTAACCCGTACCCTAATCCTAACCTGTAAACCCACACTAACCCCTGCCCTAACACGTACCCTGACCCTAACACTTTTTCGTAACCTCACCTGTACCCTACACCTTACGGTTCGCTAACCCTAACCCTAGCCCTAAACCTAGACCAAACCCCAACCGTACACCTTACCCTAACCTGTATGCTAATCCTAAGCCATACACTAACACTGACACGTGTCCTAACACATACACTAACCCTAACACTTTTCTGTATCATTACCTGTACCCTAAACCTGACATTTAGCTAACCCTAGCCCTAGCCATAAAGCTAACCCTAAACCCAACCATAAACCTTACACAAACCGTACCCTAATCCTAACCAGTATACTAATACGAAGCCATGTCCTGACACATACACTGACCCTAACACTTTTCCATACCCTCAACTGTACCCTAAACCTTACCCATTCTCTAATCCTAACCCTAGCCCTAGCCTTATCCCTAACCCTAACCCCAACCCTAACCCTTACCCTAACCTGAACCCTAATCCCAACCCATACACTAACATTAACCCATTCCCTAACACGTACCCTGACCCTAACACCATTCCGTATCTTCTCCTGTACCCTAAATCTTACCGTTCCCTAACCCTAACTGTAGCCCTAAACATAACTCTCACACCAACCTCACAGCATAACCTAACCCGTACACTAAACTTAACCCGTACAAAAAAACTAACCCATGCCCTCATATGCACTTTGACAGTAACACGTTTCCGTATGATCCCGTGTACCGTAAACCTTACCCGTTCGCTAACTCTAACCGTAGTCCTAACCCTAAATATAATAACAACCCTACCCATTTCCCTAACCTGTACCCTAATCCTTACCCGTACACTAACACTAATCCATGCCCTAACACGTACCCTGACCCTAACACTTTTCCATACCCACTCCTTTAGCCTAAATCTTACCATTCGCTAACCCTAACCCTATGTCTAAACCTAACCCTAACCCCAACCCTACACCTAACCCTAAAACGTACCCTAATCCGAATCCGTACACTAACACTAACCTGTGCCCTAACATGAACCCTGACCCTAACTCGTTTCCATAAGCTCACCTGTACCCTAAATGTTACCTATTTGCTAACCCTAACCCCAACCCTACACCTAAACATAACCCCAAACCTACACCTTTCCCTAACCCATACCCTAATCCTAACCCGTACACTAACACTAACCCGTGCCCTAACACGTACCCTGACGCTAACACTTTTCCATATCCTCTCCAGTACCCTAAATCTTACCGTTCGCTGAACCTAGCCCTTTCCCTAAACATAACGCTAACACCAACCTTACACCATACCCTAACCCATACACTAATCTTACCCCGTACACCAAAATTAAGCAATGCCCTCACCTGTACTTTGACACTAACACGTTTCCGTACCCTCCTGTGTACCGTAAACCTTACCTGTTCGCTAACACTAACCCTAGGTCTAAGCCTAACACTATCCACAACCCTACACAAAATCCTAACCCGTACCCTAATCCTAATCCGTACAATAACACTAACGTGTGCCCTAACACCAAGCCTGACCCGAACTCGTTTCCATATGCTTACCTGTACCCTGAATATTACCTATTCGCTAACCCTAACCCTAACCCTAAACCTAACCCTAACCCCAATCCTACACCTTACCCTAATCCGTACTGTAATCCTAACCCGTAACCTAATATTAATCTGTGCCCTGACACATACATGGACCATAACACTTTTCTGTAACCTCACCTGTACCCTAAACCTTACATTTCGCCAACCCTAACCCTAGCCCTAAAGCTAAATCTAACTCCAACCCTACACCTTACCCTAACACGTACACTAATCTTAACCCGTACACTAACACTGACCCATTGCCGCAAATGTATTTTGACCCTAAATTATTTCCGTACCCTCCCCTGTAACCTAAAACTTACCCAGTCGCTAACCCTAACCCTAGCTCTAAATCTAAGCCTAACGCCAACCCTACATCTTACCCTAACCCATACCCTAATCCTAAACCGTACACTAACACTAACCAGTGCCCTGAAACGTACCCTGACCCTAACACTTTTCCATACTCACACCTGAACCCTAAACCTTACCATTCACTAACCCTGACCCTAGGTCTAAACCTAACCCTAATCCCAACCACAAGCCTACACCTAACCCTAACATGTACCCTAATCCAAATCCTTAAACTAACACTAACCTGTGCCCTAACACGAACCCTGACCCTAACTCGTTTCCATACGCTCCACTGTACTCTAATGTTACCTATTCGCTAACCCTAACACTAGCCCTAAACCTAAACCTAACCCCAACCGTACACATTACCCTAACCCATACCCTAATCATAACCCATACACTAACACTAACTCGTGGCCTAACACCTACCCTAACCCTACCCCTAAGCATACCCCTAACCCTAACACTAACCCTAAACTTTAGCATTTGTTAACCATAAACCTAGCCCCAAACCTAAACCTAACTACAACCCTACACCTTACCCTAACACGTACACTAATCTTAACCCGTACACTAACACTAACCCAATACCACACACGTACTTTGACAATAAGACATTTCCGTATGCTCAGCTGTAACCTAAACCTTAGCCGTTCACTAAACTTAACCCTACCCCTAACACTAACCATAACGCCAACCCTACAAATTACCCTAACCCGTACCCTAATCCTAACCTGTAAACCCACACTAACACCGGCCCTAACAGGAACCCGGACCCTAACACTTTTCCGTAACCTCACCTGTACCCTACACCTTACCGTTCGCTAACCCTAACCCTAGCCCTAAACCTACACCAAACCCCAACCATACACCTTACCCTAAACTGTATGCTAATCCTAAGCCATACACTAACACTGACACGTGTCCTAACACATACACTAACCCTAACACTTTTCTGTATCATTACCTGTACCCTAAACCTGACATTTCGCTAACCCTAGACCTAGCCATAAAGCTAACCCTAAACCCAACCCTAAACCTTACCCAAACCGTACCCTAATCATAACCAGTATACTAATACTAAGCCTGTCCTGACACGTACCCTGACCCTAACACTTTTCCGTACCCTCAACTGTACCCTAAACCTTACCCATTCTCTAACCTTAACCCTAGCCCTAGCCCTATCCCTAACCCTAACCACAACCCTAAACCTTACCCTAACCTGAACCCTAATCCCAACCCATACACTAACATTAACACATTCCCTAACACGTACCCTGACCCTAACACCTTTCCGTATCCTCTCCTGTACCCTAAATCTTACCGTTCGCTAACCCTAACCCTAGCCCTAAACATAACTCTCACACCAACCTCACAGCATACCCTAACCCGTACACTAAACTTAACCCGTACAAAAAAACTAACCCATGCCCTCATATGTACTTTGACAGTAACACGTTTCCGTACACTCCCGTGTACAGTAAACATTACCCGTTCGCTAACTCTAACCCTACTCCTAACCCTAAATATAACACCAACCCTACCCATTTCCCTAACCTGTACCCTAATCCTTACCGGTACACTAACACTAATCCATGCCCTAACACGTAACCTGACCCTAACACTTTTCCATACCCACTCCTGTACCCTAAATCTTACCATTCGCTAACCCTAACCCTCTGTCTAAACCTAACCCTAACCAAAACCCTACACCTAACCCTAACACGTACCCTAATCCGAATCCGTACACTAACACTAACCTGTGCCCTAACATGAACCCTGACTCTAACTCGTTTCCATAAGCTCACCTGTACACTAAATGTTACCTATTCGCTAACCCTAACCCCAACCCTACACCTAAACATAACCCCAACCCTACACCTTTCCCTAACCTATACCCTAATCCTAACCCGTACACTAACACTAACCCGTGCCCTAACACGTACCCTGACCCTAACACTTTTCCGTATCCTCTCCAGTACCCTAAATCTTACCGTTCGCTAAATATATCCCTTTCCCTAAACATAAAGCTAACACCAACCTTACACCATACCCTAACCCATACACTAATCTTACCCCGTACACCAAAATTAAGAAATGCTCTCACATGTACTTTAACACTAACACGTTTCCGTATCATCCTGTGTACCGTAAACCTTACCTGTTCGCTAACACTAACCCTAGGTCTAAGCCTAACACTATCCACAACCCTACACAAAATCCTAACCCGTACCCTAATCATAATCCGTACAATAACACTAAACTGTGCCCTAAGACCAAGCCTGACCCTAACTCGTTTCCATATGCTTACCTGCACCCTGAATATTACCTATTCGCTAACCCTAACCCTAACCCTAAACCTAACCCTAACCCCAATCCTACACATTACCCTAATCCGTATTGTAATCCTAACCCGTACCCTAATACTAATCCGTGCCCTGACACATACATGGACCATAACACTTTTCTGTAACCTCACCTGTACCCTAAACCTTACATTTCGCCAACACTAACCCTAGCCCTAAAGCTAAATCTAACTCCAAACCTACACCTACCCTAACACGTACACTAATCTTAACCCGTACACTAACACTGACCCATTGCCGCAAATGTATTTTGACCCTAAAACATTTCCGTACCCTCCCCTGTAACCTAAACCTTACCCGGTCGCTAACCCTAACCCTAGCTCTAAATCTAACTCTAACGCCAACCCTACATCTTACCCTAACCCATACCCTAATCCTAAACCATACACTAACACAAACCAGTGCCCTGAAACGTACCCTGACCCTAACACTTTTCCATGCCCTCACCTGCACGCTAAACCTAATCGTTAGGTAACCCTAACTGTAGACTTAAACGTAACCCTAACACCAACCCTACACCCTATTCTAACCCGTAACCTATATTTAACCCCTACACTAACACTAACCCATGCCCTCACACGTAGTTTGACACTAAAATGTCTCTATACACTCACATGTACCATAAGCCTTAACCGTTCACTTAACCTATCCCTAACCCTAACGCCAAACCAAACCATTGCCCTAACCCATACCCTAATCCTAACCATACATTAACACTAACACGTTTCCCAACACATAACCTGACCCAAACGCTTTTCCGTACCCTCAACTGTACCCTAAAACTTACCCGTTCACTAACCCTAAGCCTAGCCCTAACCCTAACCCTAACCCTGTCCCTAATGCTAACCCTAACCCTAAAACTTACCCGTTAACTAACCCTAAGCCTACCCCTAAACGTAACCCAAACCCCAACCCCACATCTTACACTAAACTGTACGCTAATCCTGACACCTACACTAACACTAACAGGTGTCCTAACACATACCCTGACTCTAAATGTTTTCCGTACCCTCACCTGTATCCTAATCCTTACTGCTTCACTAACCATAAACCTAGCCCTAAACAAGACGCTAACACCAACCCTACACCATACCCTAACCCGTACACTAATCTTGACCCGTACACCAAAATTATGCAATGCCATCACAGGTACTTTGACACTAACACGTTTCCGTACACTCATGTACCATAAAACTTACCTGTTCGCTAACTCTAACCCTAGCCCTAAACTTAACCCTAATGCCAACCCTACACATTACCCTAACCCGTACCCTAATCCTAACCCATACACTAACACTACACGTGCCCTAACAGGTACCCTGACCGCAACAGTTTTCCGTACACTCACCCGTACCCTAAACCATACCATTTATATCGTTAACCCTATACCTAAACGTAAACCTAACCCCATCCCTAAAACTTACCCTAATGCGTACCCAATCCTAACCAGAACACTAACTCTATTCCGTGCCTTAACACTAACCCTGACACTAACACTTTTCCATACCCACACCTGAACCCTAAACCTTACCATTCACTAACCCTAACCCTAGGTCTAAACCTAACCCTAAACCCAACCCCAACCCTACACCTAACCCTAACATGTACCCTAATCCTAATCCTTAAACTAACACTAACCTGTGCCCTAACACAAACTCTGACCCTAATGCGTTTCCATACGCTTCCCTGTACTCTAATGTTACCTATTCGCTAACCCTCACACTAGCCCTAAACCTAAACCTAACCCCAACCCTAAACCTTACCCTAACCCATACCCTAATCATAACCCATACACTAACACTAACTCGTGCCCTAACACCTACCCTAACCCTACACCTACCCCTACCCCTAACACTAACGCAAACACTAACCCTAAACTTTACCATTTCTTAACCATAACCATTGCCCCAAACCTAAACCTAACTACAACCCTACTCCTTACCCTAACACGTACACTAATCTTAACCCGTACACTAACACTAACCCAATACGACACACGTACTTTGACAATAAGACACTTCCGTATGCTCAGCTGTAACCTTAACCTTACCCGTTCACTAAACTTAACCCTACCCCTAACTCTAACCATAACGCCAACCCTACCAATTACCCTAACCCGTACCCTAATCCTAACCTGTAAACCCACACTAACCCCTGCTCTAACACGTACCCTGACCCTAACACTTTTCCGTAACCTCACTTGTACCCTACACCTTACCCTAACCCTAACCTTAACCCTAGCACTAAACCTAGACCAAACCCCAACCGTACACCTTACCCTAACCTGTATGCTAATCCTAAGCCATACACTAACACTGACACGTGTCCTAACACATACACTAACCCTAACACTTTTCTGTACCATCACCTGTACCCTAAACCTGACATTTCGATAACCCTAACCCTAGCCATAAAGCTAACCCTAACCCCAACCCTAAACCTTACCCAAACCGTACCCTAATCCTAACCAGTATACTAATACTAAGCCATGTCCTGACACGTTCCCTGAGACTAACACTTTTCCGTACCCTCATCTGTACCCTAAACCTTACCCATTCGCTAACCCTAACCCTAGCCCTAGCCCTAGCCCTAACCTTAATCCCAACCCTACACCTTACCCTAAACCGTACCCTAATCCTAACCCATACACTAACATTAACCCATGCCCTAACACATACCCTGACCCTTACACTTTTCCATATCCTCTCCTGTATCCTAAATCTTACCGTTCACTAACCCTAACCCTAGCCCTAAACATAACTCTAACACCAACCTCACAGCATACCCTAACCCGTACACTAAACTTAACCCGTACAAAAAAACTAAACCATGCCCTCACATGTACTTTGACAGTAACACGTTTCCGTACGCTCCCGTGTACCGTAAACCTTACCCATTTGCTAAGTCTAACACTAGCCCTAACCCTAACCATAACACCAACCCTACCCATTTACCTAACCTGTACCCTAATCCTCACCCGTACACTAACACTAATCCATGCCCTAAAACGTACCCTGACCCTAACACTTTTCCATACCCACTCCTGTACCCTAAATCTTACCATTCGCTAACCCTAACCCTATGTCTAACCCTAACCCTAACCCCAACCCTACACCTAACCCTAGGACACACCCTAATCCGAATCCGTACACTTACACTAACCTGTGCCCTAACATGAACCCTGACCCTAAATCGTTTCCATAAGCTCACCTGTACCCTAAATGTTACCTATTCGCTAACCCTAACCCAACCCTACACCTAAACATAACCCCAACCCTACACCTTTCCCTAACCTATACCCTAATCCTAACCCGTACACTAACACTAACCTGTGCCCTAACACGTACCCTGAACCTAACACTTTTCCGTATCCTCTCCAGTACCCTAAATCTTACCGTTCGCTAAACATAGCCCTTTCCCTAAACATAACGCTAACACCAACCTTACACCATACCCTAACCCATACACTAATCTTACCCCGTACACCAAAATTAAGAAATGCCCTCACATGTACTTTGACACTAACACGTTTCCGTATCCTCCTGTGTACCGTAAACCTTACCTGTTCGCTACCACTAACCCTAGGTCTAAGCCTAACACTATCCACAACCCTACACAAAATCCTAACCCGTACCCTAATCCTAATCCGTACAATAACACTAACCTGTGCCCTAACACCAAGCCTGACCCTAACTCGTTTCCATATGCTTACCTGCACACTGAATATTACCTATTCGCTAACCCTAACCCTAACCCTAAACCTAACCCTAACCCCAATCCTACACTTTACCCTAATCCGTACTGTAATCCTAACCCGTACCCTAATACTAATCCGTGCCCTGACACATACATGGACCATAACACTTTTCTGTAACCTCACCTGTACCCTAAACCTTACATTTCGCCAACTCTAACCCTAGAACTAAAGCTAAATCTAACTCCATCCCTACACCTTACCCTAACACGTACACTAATCTTAACCCGTACACTTACACTGACCCATTGCCGCAAATGTATTTTGACCCTAAAACATTTCTGTACACTCCCCTGTAACCTAAACCTTACCCGGTTGCTAACCCTAACCCTAGCTCTAAATCTAACCCTAACACCAACCCTATATCTTACCCTAACCCATACCCTAATCCTAAACTGTACACTAACACAAACCAGTGCCCTGAAACGTACCCTGACCCTAACACTTTGCCATACCATCACCTGCACGCTAAACCTAATAGTTAGGTAACCCTAACTGTAGACTTAAACCTAACCCTAACACCAACCCTACACCTTATTCTAACCTGTACCCTATTTTTAACCGCTACACTAACACTAACCCATGCCCTCACACTTACTTTGACACTAAAACGTCTCCATACATTCACATGTACCATAAGCCTTAACCGTTCACTAAACCTATCCCTATCCCTAAAGGCAACCCTAACCATTACCCTAACCCATACACTAATCCTAACCATACATTAACACTAACACGTTTCCTAACACATAAACTGACCCAAACGCTTTTCCGTACCCTCAACTGTACCCTAAAACTTACCTATTCACTAACCCTAAGCCTAGCCCTAAACCTAACCCTAACCCCAACCCCACACCTTACCCTAAACTGTACACTAATCCTGACACGTACACTAACACTAAGAGGTGTCCTAACACATACCCTGACTCTAAATGTTTTCCGTACCCTCACCTGTACCCTAAACCTTACTGCTTCACTAACCATAAACCTAGCCCTAAACATAACGCTAAAACCAACCCTACACCATACCCTAACCCGTACACTAATCTTGACCCGTACACCAAAATTATGCAATGCCATCACATGTACTATGACACTAACACGTTTCCGTACACTCATGTACCATAAAAGTTACCTCTTCGCTAACTCTAACCCTAGCCCTACACTTAACCCTAACGCCCACACTACACATTACCCTAACCCGTACCCTAATCCTAACCCATACACTAACACTACACGTGCCCTAACAGGTACCCTGAGCGTAACAGTTTTCCGTACACTCACCTGTACCCTAAACCATACCGTTTGCTATCCTTAACCCTAGACCTAAACATAAACCTAACCCCATCAGTAAACCTTACCCTAACTCGTACCCCAATCTAACCAGTACACTAACACTAATCCGTGCCTTAACACTTACCCTGACCCTAACACTTTTCCATACCCACACCTGAACCCTAAACCTTACCATTCACTAACCCTGACCCTAGGTCTAAACCTAACCCTAATCCCAACCCCAACCCTACACCTAACCCTAACATGTACCCTAATCCTAATCCTTAAACTAACACTAACCTGTGCCCTAACACGAACCCTGACCCTAACTCCTTTCAATACGCTCCCCTGTACTCTAATGTTACCTATTCGCTAAACCTAACACTACCCCTAAACCTAAACCTAACCCCAACCGTACACATTACCCTAACCCATACCCTAATCATAACCCATACACTAACACTAACTCGTGGCCTAACACCTACCCTAACCCTACCCCTAACCATACCCCTAACCCTAACACTAACCCTAAACTTTACCATTTGTTAACCATAAACCTAGCCCCAAACCTAAACCTAACTACAACCCTACTCCTTACCCTAACACGTACACTAATCTTAACCCGTACACTAACACTAACCCAATACCACACACGTACTTTGACAATAAGACATTTCCGTATGCTCAGCTGTAACCTAAACCTTACCCGTTCACTAAACTTAACCCTACCCCTAACACTAACCATAACGCCAACCCTACAAATTACCCTAACCCGTACCATAATCCTAACCTGTAAACCCACACTAACACCGGCCCTAACAGGTACCCGGACCCTAACACTTTTCCGTAACCTCACCTGTACCCTACACCTTACCGTTCGCTAACCCTAACCCTAGCCCTAAACCTACACCAAACCCCAACCGTACACCTTACCCTAACCTGTATGCTAATCCTAGGCCATACACTAACACTGACACGTGTCCTAACACATACACTAACCCTAACACTTTTCTGTATCATTACCTGTACCCTAAACCTGACATTTCGCTAACCCTAGCCCTAGCCATAAAGCTAACCCTAAACCCAACCCTAAACCTTACCCAAACCGTACCCTAATCCTAACCAGTATACTAATATTAAGCCTGTCCTGACACGTATCCTGACCCTAACACTTTTCCGTACCCTCAACTGTACCCTAAACCTTACCCATTCTCTAACCTTAACCCTAGCCCTAGCCCTATCCCTAACCCTAACCACAACCCTAAACCTTACCCTAACCTGAACCCTAATCCCAACCCATACACTAACATTAACACATTCCCTAACACGTACCCTGACCCTAACACCTTTCCGTATCCTCTCCTGTACCCTAAATCTTACCGTTCGCTAACCCTAACCCTAGCCCTAAACATAACTCTCACACCAACCTCAGAGCATACCCTAACCCGTACACTAAACTTAACCCGTACAAAAAAACTAACTCATGCCCTCATATGTACTTTGACAGTAACACGTTTCCGTACACTCCCGTGTACAGTAAACATTACCCGTTCGCTAACTCTAACCCTACTCCTAACCCTAAATATAACACCAACCCTACCCATTTCCCTAACCTGTACCCTAATCCTTACCGGTACACTAACACTAATCCATGCCCTAACACGTAACCTGACCCTAACACTTTTCCATACCCACTCCTGTACCCTAAATCTTACCATTCGCTAACCCTAACCCTCTGTCTAAACCTAACCCTAACCAAAACCCTACACCTAACCCTAACACGTACCCTAATCCGAATCCGTACACTAACACTAACCTGTGCCCTAACATGAACCCTGACTCTAACTCGTTTCCATAAGCTCACCTGTACACTAAATGTTACCTATTCGCTAACCCTAACCCCAACCCTACACCTAAACATAACCCCAACCCTACACCTTTCCCTAACCTATACCCTAATCCTAACCCGTACACTAACACTAACCCGTGCCCTAACACGTACCCTGACCCTAACACTTTTCCGTATCCTCTCCAGTACCCTAAATCTTACCGTTCGCTAAATATATCCCTTTCCCTAAACATAAAGCTAACACCAACCTTACACCATACCCTAACCCATACACTAATCTTACCCCGTACACCAAAATTAAGAAATGCTCTCACATGTACTTTAACACTAACACGTTTCCGTATCATCCTGTGTACCGTAAACCTTACCTGTTCGCTAACACTAACCCTAGGTCTAAGCCTAACACTATCCACAACCCTACACAAAATCCTAACCCGTACCCTAATCATAATCCGTACAATAACACTAAACTGTGCCCTAAGACCAAGCCTGACCCTAACTCGTTTCCATGTGCTTACCTGCACCCTGAATATTACCTATTCGCTAACCCTAACCCTAACCCTAAACCTAACCCTAACCCCAATCCTACACATTACCCTAATCCGTATTGTAATCCTAACCCGTACCCTAATACTAATCCGTGCCCTGACACATACATGGACCATAACACTTTTCTGTAACCTCACCTGTACCCTAAACCTTACATTTCGCCAACTCTAACCCTAGAACTAAAGCTAAATCTAACTCCATCCCTACACCTTACCCTAACACGTACACTAATCTTAACCCGTACACTTACACTGACCCATTGCCGCAAATGTATTTTGACCCTAAAACATTTCTGTACACTCCCCTGTAACCTAAACCTTACCCGGTTGCTAACCCTAACCCTAGCTCTAAATCTAACCCTAACACCAACCCTATATCTTACCCTAACCCATACCCTAATCCTAAACTGTACACTAACACAAACCAGTGCCCTGAAACGTACCCTGACCCTAACACTTTGCCATACCATCACCTGCACGCTAAACCTAATAGTTAGGTAACCCTAACTGTAGACTTAAACCTAACCCTAACACCAACCCTACACCTTATTCTAACCTGTACCCTATTTTTAACCGCTACACTAACACTAACCCATGCCCTCACACTTACTTTGACACTAAAACGTCTCCATACATTCACATGTACCATAAGCCTTAACCGTTCACTAAACCTATCCCTATCCCTAAAGGCAACCCTAACCATTACCCTAACCCATACACTAATCCTAACCATACATTAACACTAACACGTTTCCTAACACATAAACTGACCCAAACGCTTTTCCGTACCCTCAACTGTACCCTAAAACTTACCTATTCACTAACCCTAAGCCTAGCCCTAAACCTAACCCTAACCCCAACCCCACACCTTACCCTAAACTGTACACTAATCCTGACACGTACACTAACACTAACAGGTGTCCTAACACATACCCTGACTCTAAATGTTTTCCGTACCCTCACCTGTACCCTAAACCTTACTGCTTCACTAACCATAAACCTAGCCCTAAACATAACGCTAAAACCAACCCTACACCATACCCTAACCCGTACACTAATCTTGACCCGTACACCAAAATTATGCAATGCCATCACATGTACTATGACACTAACACGTTTCCGTACACTCATGTACCATAAAAGTTACCTCTTCGCTAACTCTAACCCTAGCCCTACACTTAACACTAACGCCCACACTACACATTACCCTAACCCGTACCCTAATCCTAACCCATACACTAACACTACACGTGCCCTAACAGGTACCCTGAGCGTAACAGTTTTCCGTACACTCACCTGTACCCTAAACCATACCGTTTGCTATCCTTAACCCTAGACCTAAACATAAACCTAACCCCATCAGTAAACCTTACCCTAACTCGTACCCCAATCTAACCAGTACACTAACACTAATCCGTGCCTTAACACTTACCCTGACCCTAACACTTTTCCATACCCACACCTGAACCCTAAACCTTACCATTCACTAACCCTGACCCTAGGTCTAAACCTAACCCTAATCCCAACCCCAACCCTACACCTAACCCTAACATGTACCCTAATCCTAATCCTTAAACTAACACTAACCTGTGCCCTAACACGAACCCTGACCCTAACTCCTTTCAATACGCTCCCCTGTACTCTAATGTTACCTATTCGCTAAACCTAACACTACCCCTAAACCTAAACCTAACCCCAACCGTACACATTACCCTAACCCATACCCTAATCATAACCCATACACTAACACTAACTCGTGGCCTAACACCTACCCTAACCCTACCCCTAACCATACCCCTAACCCTAACACTAACCCTAAACTTTACCATTTGTTAACCATAAACCTAGCCCCAAACCTAAACCTAACTACAACCCTACTCCTTACCCTAACACGTACACTAATCTTAACCCGTACACTAACACTAACCCAATACCACACACGTACTTTGACAATAAGACATTTCCGTATGCTCAGCTGTAACCTAAACCTTACCCGTTCACTAAACTTAACCCTACCCCTAACACTAACCATAACGCCAACCCTACAAATTACCCTAACCCGTACCATAATCCTAACCTGTAAACCCACACTAACACCGGCCCTAACAGGTACCCGGACCCTAACACTTTTCCGTAACCTCACCTGTACCCTACACCTTACCGTTCGCCAACCCTAACCCTAGCCCTAAACCTACACCAAACCCCAACCGTACACCTTACCCTAACCTGTATGCTAATCCTAAGCCATACACTAACACTGACACGTGTCCTAACACATACACTAACCCTAACACTTTTCTGTATCATTACCTGTACCCTAAACCTGACATTTCGCTAACCCTAGCCCTAGCCATAAAGCTAACCCTAAACCCAACCCTAAACCTTACCCAAACCGTACCCTAATCCTAACCAGTATACTAATATTAAGCCTGTCCTGACACGTATCCTGACCCTAACACTTTTCCGTACCCTCAACTGTACCCTAAACCTTACCCATTCTCTAACCTTAACCCTAGCCCTAGCCCTATCCCTAACCCTAACCACAACCCTAAACCTTACCCTAACCTGAACCCTAATCCCAACCCATACACTAACATTAACACATTCCCTAACACGTACCCTGACCCTAACACCTTTCCGTATCCTCTCCTGTACCCTAAATCTTACCGTTCGCTAACCCTAACCCTAGCCCTAAACATAACTCTCACACCAACCTCAGAGCATACCCTAACCCGTACACTAAACTTAACCCGTACAAAAAAACTAACTCATGCCCTCATATGTACTTTGACAGTAACACGTTTCCGTACACTCCCGTGTACAGTAAACATTACCCGTTCGCTAACTCTAACCCTACTCCTAACCCTAAATATAACACCAACCCTACCCATTTCCCTAACCTGTACCCTAATCCTTACCGGTACACTAACACTAATCCATGCCCTAACACGTAACCTGACCCTAACACTTTTCCATACCCACTCCTGTACCCTAAATCTTACCATTCGCTAACCCTAACCCTCTGTCTAAACCTAACCCTAACCAAAACCCTACACCTAACCCTAACACGTACCCTAATCCGAATCCGTACACTAACACTAACCTGTGCCCTAACATGAACCCTGACTCTAACTCGTTTCCATAAGCTCACCTGTACACTAAATGTTACCTATTCGCTAACCCTAACCCCAACCCTACACCTAAACATAACCCCAACCCTACACCTTTCCCTAACCTATACCCTAATCCTAACGCGTACACTAACACTAACCCGTGCCCTAACACGTACCCTGACCCTAACACTTTTCCGTATCCTCTCCAGTACCCTAAATCTTACCGTTCGCTAAATATATCCCTTTCCCTAAACATAAAGCTAACACCAACCTTACACCATACCCTAACCCATACACTAATCTTACCCCGTACACCAAAATTAAGAAATGCTCTCACATGTACTTTAACACTAACACGTTTCCGTATCATCCTGTGTACCGTAAACCTTACCTGTTCGCTAACACTAACCCTAGGTCTAAGCCTAACACTATCCACAACCCTACACAAAATCCTAACCCGTACCCTAATCATAATCCGTACAATAACACTAAACTGTGCCCTAAGACCAAGCCTGACCCTAACTCGTTTCCATATGCTTACCTGCACCCTGAATATTACCTATTCGCTAACCCTAACCCTAACCCTAAACCTAACCCTAACCCCAATCCTACACATTACCCTAATCCGTATTGTAATCCTAACCCGTACCCTAATACTACTCCGTGCCCTGACACATACATGGACCATAACACTTTTCTGTAACCTCACCTGTACCCTAAACCTTACATTTCGCCAACACTAACCCTAGCCCTAAAGCTAAATCTAACTCCAAACCTACACCTACCCTAACACGTACACTAATCTTAACCCGTACACTAACACTGACCCATTGCCGCAAATGTATTTTGACCCTAAAACATTTCCGTAGCCTCCCCTGTAACCTAAACCTTACCCGTTCGCTAACCCTAACCCTAGCTCTAAATCTAACTCTAACGCCAACCCTACATCTTACCCTAACCCATACCCTAATCCTAAACCATACACTAACACAAACCAGTGCCCTGAAACGTACCCTGACCCTAACACTTTTCCATGCCCTCACCTGCACGCTAAACCTAATCGTTAGGTAACCCTAACTGTAGACTTAAACGTAACCCTAACACCAACCCTACACCCTATTCTAACCCGTAACTTATATTTAACCCCTACACTAACACTAACCCATGCCCTCACACGTAGTTTGACACTAAAATGTCTCCATACACTCACATGTACCATAAGCCTTAACCGTTCACTTAACCTATCCCTAACCCTAACGCCAAACCAAACCATTGCCCTAACCCATACCCTAATCCTAACCATACATTAACACTAACACGTTTCCCAACACATAACCTGACCCAAACGCTTTTCCGTACCCTCAACTGTACCCTAAAACTTACCCGTTCACTAACCCTAAGCCTAGCCCTAACCCTAACCCTAACCCTGTCCCTAATGCTAACCCTAACCCTAAAACTTACCCGTTAACTAACCCTAAGCCTACCCCTAAACGTAACCCTAACCCCAACCCCACATCTTACACTAAACTGTACGCTAATCCTGACACCTACACTAACACTAACAGGTGTCCTAACACATACCCTGACTCTAAATGTTTTCCGTACCCTCACCTGTATCCTAATCCTTACTGCTTCACTAACCGTAAACCTAGCCCTAAACAAGACGCTAACACCAACCCTACACCATACCCTAACCCGTACACTAATCTTGACCCGTACACCAAAATTATGCAATGCCATCACAGGTACTTTGACACTAACACGTTTCCGTACACTCATGTACCATAAAACTTACCTGTTCGCTAACTCTAACCCTAGCCCTAAACTTAACCCTAATGCCAACCCTACACATTACCCTAACCCGTACCCTAATCCTAACCCATACACTAACACTACACGTGCCCTAACAGGTACCCTGACCGCAACAGTTTTCCGTACACTCACCCGTACCCTAAACCATACCGTTTATATCGTTAACCCTATACCTAAACGTAAACCTAACCCCATCCCTAAAACTTACCCTAATGCGTACCCAATCCTAACCAGAACACTAACTCTATTCCGTGCCTTAACACTAACCCTGACACTAACACTTTTCCATACCCACACCTGAACCCTAAACCTTACCATTCACTAACCCTAACCCTAGGTCTAAACCTAACCCTAAACCCAACCCCAACCCTACACCTAACCCTAACATGTACCCTAATCCTAATCCTTAAACTAACACTAACCTGTGCCCTAACACGAACTCTGACCCTAATGCGTTTCCATACGCTTCCCTGTACTCTAATGTTACCTATTCGCTAACCCTCACACTAGCCCTAAACCTAAACCTAACCCCAACCCTAAACCTTACCCTAACCCATACCCTAATCATAACCCATACACTAACACTAACTCGTGCCCTAACACCTACCCTAACCCTACACCTACCCCTACCCCTAACACTAACGCAAACACTAACCCTAAACTTTACCATTTCTTAACCATAACCATTGCCCCAAACCTAAACCTAATTACAACCCTACTCCTTACCCTAACACGTACACTAATCTTAACCCGTACACTAACACTAACCCAATACGACACACGTACTTTGACAATAAGACACTTCCGTATGCTCAGCTGTAACCTTAACCTTACCCGTTCACTAAACTTAACCCTACCCCTAACTCTAACCATAACGCCAACCCTACCAATTACCCTAACCCGTACCCTAATCCTAACCTGTAAACCCACACTAACCCCTGCTCTAACACGTACCCTGACCCTAACACTTTTCCGTAACCTCACTTGTACCCTACACCTTACCCTAACCCTAACCTTAACCCTAGCACTAAACCTAGACCAAACCCCAACCGTACACCTTACCCTAACCTGTATGCTAATCCTAAGCCATACACTAACACTGACACGTGTCCTAACACATACACTAACCCTAACACTTTTCTGTACCATCACCTGTACCCTAAACCTGACATTTCGATAACCCTAACCCTAGCCATAAAGCTAACCCTAACCCCAACCCTAAACCTTACCCAAACTGTACCCTAATCCTAACCAGTATACTAATACTAAGCCATGTCCTGACACATTCCCTGAGACTAACACTTTTCCGTACCCTCATCTGTACCCTAAACCTTACCCATTCGCTAACCCTAACCCTAGCCCTAGCCCTAGCCCTAACCTTAATCCCAACCCTACACCTTACCCTAAACCGTACCCTAATCCTAACCCATACACTAACATTAACCCATGCCCTAACACGTACCCTGACCCTAACACTTTTCCATATCCTCTCCTGTATCCTAAATCTTACCGTTCACTAACCCTAACCCTAGCCCTAAACATAACTCTAACACCAACCTCACAGCATACCCTAACCCGTACACTAAACTTAACCCGTACAAAAAAACTAAACCATGCCCTCACATGTACTTTGACAGTAACACGTTTCCGTACGCTCCCGTGTACCGTAAACCTTACCCATTTGCTAAGTCTAACACTAGCCCTAACCCTAACCATAACACCAACCCTACCCATTTACCTAACCTGTACCCTAATCCTTACCCGTACACTAACACTAATCCATGCCCTAAAACGTACCCTGACCCTAACACTTTTCCATACCCACTCCTGTACCCTAAATCTTACCATTCGCTAACCCTAACCCTATGTCTAAACCTAACCCTAACCCCAACCCTACACCTAACCCTAGCACACACCCTAATCCGAATCCGTACACTTACACTAACCTGTGCCCTAACATGAACCCTGACCCTAAATCGTTTCCATAAGCTCACCTGTACCCTAAATGTTACCTATTCGCTAACCCTAACCCAACCCTACACCTAAACATAACCCCAACCCTACACCTTTCCCGAACCTATACCCTAATCCTAACCCGTACACTAACACTAACCTGTGCCCTAACACGTACCCTGAACCTAACACTTTTCCGTATCCTCTCCAGTACCCTAAATCTTACCGTTCGCTAAACATAGCCCTTTCCCTAAACATAACGCTAACACCAACCTTACACCATACCCTAACCCATACACTAATCTTACCCCGTACACCAAAATTAAGAAATGCCCTCACATGTACTTTGACACTAACACGTTTCCGTATCCTCCTGTGTACCGTAAACCTTACCTGTTCGCTAACACTAACCCTAGGTCTAAGCCTAACACTATCCACAACCCTACACAAAATCCTAACCCGTACCCTAATCATAATCCGTACAATAACACTAAACTGTGCCCTAAGACCAAGCCTGACCCTAACTCGTTTCCATATGCTTACCTGCACCCTGAATATTACCTATTCGCTAACCCTAACCCTAACCCTAAACCTAACCCTAACCCCAATCCTACACATTACCCTAATCCGTATTGTAATCCTAACCCGTACCCTAATACTAATCAGTACCCTGACACATACATGGACCATAACACTTTTCTGTAACCTCACCTGTACCCTAAACCTTACATTTCGCCAACTCTAACCCTAGAACTAAAGCTAAATCTAACTTCATCCCTACACCTTACCCTAACACGTACACTAATCTTAACCCGTACACTTACACTGACCCATTGCTGCAAATGTATTTTGACCCTAAAACATTTCTGTACACTCCCCTGTAACCTAAACCTTACCCGGTTGCTAACCCTAACCCTAGCTCTAAATCTAACCCTAACACCAACCCTATATCTTACCCTAACCCATACCCTAATCCTAAACTGTACACTAACACAAACCAGTGCCCTGAAACGTACCCTGACCCTAACACTTTGCCATACCATCACCTGCACGCTAAACCTAATAGTTAGGTAACCCTAACTGTAGACTTAAACCTAACCCTAACACCAACCCTACACCTTATTCTAACCTGTACCCTATTTTTAACCGCTACACTAACACTAACCCATGCCCTCACACTTACTTTGACACTAAAACGTCTCCATACATTCACATGTACCATAAGCCTTAACCGTTCACTAAACCTATCCCTATCCCTAAAGGCAACCCTAACCATTACCCTAACCCATACAATAATCCTAACCATACATTAACACTAACACGTTTCCTAACACATAAACTGACCCAAACGCTTTTCCGTACCCTCAACTGTACCCTAAAACTTACCTATTCACTAACCCTAAGCCTAGCCCTAAACCTAACCCTAACCCCAACCCCACACCTTACCCTAAACTGTACACTAATCCTGACACGTACACTAACACTAACAGGTGTCCTAACACATACCCTGACTCTAAATGTTTTCCGTACCCTCACCTGTACCCTAAACCTTACTGCTTCACTAACCATAAACCTAGCCCTAAACATAACGCTAAAACCAACCCTACACCATACCCTAACCCGTACACTAATCTTGACCCGTACACCAAAATTATGCAATGCCATCACATGTACTATGACACTAACACGTTTCCGTACACTCATGTACCATAAAAGTTACCTCTTCGCTAACTCTAACCCTAGCCCTACACTTAACCCTAACGCCCACACTACACATTACCCTAACCCGTACCCTAATCCTAACCCATACACTAACACTACACGTGCCCTAACAGGTACCCTGAGCGTAACAGTTTTCCGTACACTCACCTGTACCCTAAACCATACCGTTTGCTATCCTTAACCCTAGACCTAAACATAAACCTAACCCCATCAGTAAACCTTACCCTAACTCGTACCCCAATCTAACCAGTACACTAACACTAATCCGTGCCTTAACACTTACCCTGACCCTAACACTTTTCCATACCCACACCTGAACCCTAAACCTTACCATTCACTAACCCTGACCCTAGGTCTAAACCTAACCCTAATCCCAACCCCAACCCTACACCTAACCCTAACATGTACCCTAATCCTAATCCTTAAACTAACACTAACCTGTGCCCTAACACGAACCCTGACCCTAACTCCTTTCAATACGCTCCCCTGTACTCTAATGTTACCTATTCGCTAAACCTAACACTACCCCTAAACCTAAACCTAACCCCAACCGTACACATTACCCTAACCCATACCCTAATCATAACCCATACACTAACACTAACTCGTGGCCTAACACCTACCCTAACCCTACCCCTAACCATACCCCTAACCCTGACACTAACCCTAAACTTTACCATTTGTTAACCATAAACCTAGCCCCAAACCTAAACCTAACTACAACCCTACTCCTTACCCTAACACGTACACTAATCTTAACCCGTACACTAACACTAACCCAATACCACACACGTACTTTGACAATAAGACATTTCCGTATGCTCAGCTGTAACCTAAACCTTACCCGTTCACTAAACTTAACCCTACCCCTAACACTAACCATAACGCCAACCCTACAAATTACCCTAACCCGTACCATAATCCTAACCTGTAAACCCACACTAACACCGGCCCTAACAGGTACCCGGACCCTAACACTTTTCCGTAACCTCACCTGTACCCTACACCTTACCGTTCGCTAACCCTAACCCTAGCCCTAAACCTACACCAAACCCCGACCGTACACCTTACCCTAACCTGTATGCTAATCCTAGGCCATACACTAACACTGACACGTGTCCTAACACATACACTAACCCTAACACTTTTCTGTATCATTACCTGTACCCTAAACCTGACATTTCGCTAACCCTAGCCCTAGCCATAAAGCTAACCCTAAACCCAACCCTAAACCTTACCCAAACCGTACCCTAATCCTAACCAGTATACTAATATTAAGCCTGTCCTGACACGTATCCTGACCCTAACACTTTTCCATACCCTCAACTGTACCCTAAACCTTACCCATTCTCTAACCTTAACCCTAGCCCTAGCCCTATCCCTAACCCTAACCACAACCCTAAACCTTACCCTAACCTGAACCCTAATCCCAACCCATACACTAACATTAACACATTCCCTAACACGTACCCTGACCCTAACACCTTTCCGTATCCTCTCCTGTACCCTAAATCTTACCGTTCGCTAACCCTAACCCTAGCCCTAAACATAACTCTCACACCAACCTCAGAGCATACCCTAACCCGTACACTAAACTTAACCCGTACAAAAAAACTAACTCATGCCCTCATATGTACTTTGACAGTAACACGTTTCCGTACACTCCCGTGTACAGTAAACATTACCCGTTCGCTAACTCTAACCCTACTCCTAACCCTAAATATAACACCAACCCTACCCATTTCCCTAACCTGTACCCTAATCCTTACCGGTACACTAACACTAATCCATGCCCTAACACGTAACCTGACCCTAACACTTTTCCATACCCACTCCTGTACCCTAAATCTTACCATTCGCTAACCCTAACCCTCTGTCTAAACCTAACCCTAACCAAAACCCTACACCTAACCCTAACACGTACCCTAATCCAAATCCGTACACTAACACTAACCTGTGCCCTAACATGAACCCTGACTCTAACTCGTTTCCATAAGCTCACCTGTACACTAAATGTTACCTATTCGCTAACCCTAACCCCAACCCTACACCTAAACATAACCCCAACCCTACACCTTTCCCTAACCTATACCCTAATCCTAACCCGTACACTAACACTAACCCGTGCCCTAACACGTACCCTGACCCTAACACTTTTCCGTATCCTCTCCAGTACCCTAAATCTTACCGTTCGCTAAATATATCCCTTTCCCTAAACATAAAGCTAACACCAACCTTACACCATACCCTAACCCATACACTAATCTTACCCCGTACACCAAAATTAAGAAATGCTCTCACATGTACTTTAACACTAACACGTTTCCGTATCATCCTGTGTACCGTAAACCTTACCTGTTCGCTAACACTAACCCTAGGTCTAAGCCTAACACTATCCACAACCCTACACAAAATCCTAACCCGTACCCTAATCATAATCCGTACAATAACACTAAACTGTGCCCTAAGACCAAGCCTGACCCTAACTCGTTTCCATATGCTTACCTGCACCCTGAATATTACCTATTCGCTAACCCTAACCCTAACCCTAAACCTAACCCTAACCCCAATCCTACACATTACCCTAATCCGTATTGTAATCCTAACCCGTACCCTAATACTAATCCGTGCCCTGACACATACATGGACCATAACACTTTTCTGTAACCTCACCTGTACCTTAAACCTTACATTTCGCCAACTCTAACCCTAGAACTAAAGCTAAATCTAACTCCATCCCTACACCTTACCCTAACACGTACACTAATCTTAACCCGTACACTTACACTGACCCATTGCCGCAAATGTATTTTGACCCTAAAACATTTCTGTACACTCCCCTGTAACCTAAACCTTACCCGGTTGCTAACCCTAACCCTAGCTCTAAATCTAACCCTAACACCAACCCTATATCTTACCCTAACCCATACCCTAATCCTAAACTGTACACTAACACAAACCAGTGCCCTGAAACGTACCCTGACCCTAACACTTTGCCATACCATCACCTGCACGCTAAACCTAATAGTTAGGTAACCCTAACTGTAGACTTAAACCTAACCCTAACACCAACCCTACACCTTATTCTAACCTGTACCCTATTTTTAACCGCTACACTAACACTAACCCATGCCCTCACACTTACTTTGACACTAAAACGTCTCCATACATTCACATGTACCATAAGCCTTAACCGTTCACTAAACCTATCCCTATCCCTAAAGGCAACCCTAACCATTACCCTAACCCATACACTAATCCTAACCATACATTAACACTAACACGTTTCCTAACACATAAACTGACCCAAACGCTTTTCCGTACCCTCAACTGTACCCTAAAACTTACCTATTCACTAACCCTAAGCCTAGCCCTAAACCTAACCCTAACCCCAACCCCACACCTTACCCTAAACTGTACACTAATCCTGACACGTACACTAACACTAACAGGTGTCCTAACACATACCCTGACTCTAAATGTTTTCCGTACCCTCACCTGTACCCTAAACCTTACTGCTTCACTAACCATAAACCTAGCCCTAAACATAACGCTAAAACCAACCCTACACCATACCCTAACCCGTACACTAATCTTGACCCGTACACCAAAATTATGCAATGCCATCACATGTACTATGACACTAACACGTTTCCGTACACTCATGTACCATAAAAGTTACCTCTTCGCTAACTCTAACCCTAGCCCTACACTTAACCCTAACGCCCACACTACACATTACCCTAACCCGTACCCTAATCCTAACCCATACACTAACACTACACGTGCCCTAACAGGTACCCTGAGCGTAACAGTTTTCCGTACACTCACCTGTACCCTAAACCATACCGTTTGCTATCCTTAACCCTAGACCTAAACATAAACCTAACCCCATCAGTAAACCTTACCCTAACTCGTACCCCAATCTAACCAGTACACTAACACTAATCCGTGCCTTAACACTTACCCTGACCCTAACACTTTTCCATACCCACACCTGAACCCTAAACCTTACCATTCACTAACCCTGACCCTAGGTCTAAACCTAACCCTAATCCCAACCCCAACCCTACACCTAACCCTAACATGTACCCTAATCCTAATCCTTAAACTAACACTAACCTGTGCCCTAACACGAACCCTGACCCTAACTCCTTTCAATACGCTCCCCTGTACTCTAATGTTACCTATTCGCTAAACCTAACACTACCCCTAAACCTAAACCTAACCCCAACCGTACACATTACCCTAACCCATACCCTAATCATAACCCATACACTAACACTAACTCGTGGCCTAACACCTACCCTAACCCTACCCCTAACCATACCCCTAACCCTAACACTAACCCTAAACTTTACCATTTGTTAACCATAAACCTAGCCCCAAACCTAAACCTAACTACAACCCTACTCCTTACCCTAACACGTACACTAATCTTAACCCGTACACTAACACTAACCCAATACCACACACGTACTTTGACAATAAGACATTTCCGTATGCTCAGCTGTAACCTAAACCTTACCCGTTCACTAAACTTAACCCTACCCCTAACACTAACCATAACGCCAACCCTACAAATTACCCTAACCCGTACCATAATCCTAACCAGTAAACCCACACTAACACCGGCCCTAACAGGTACCCGGACCCTAACACTTTTCCGTAACCTCACCTGTACCCTACACCTTACCGTTCGCCAACCCTAACCCTAGCCCTAAACCTACACCAAACCCCAACCGTACACCTTACCCTAACCTGTATGCTAATCCTAAGCCATACACTAACACTGACACGTGTCCTAACACATACACTAACCCTAACACTTTTCTGTATCATTACCTGTACCCTAAACCTGACATTTCGCTAACCCTAGCCCTAGCCATAAAGCTAACCCTAAACCCAACCCTAAACCTTACCCAAACCGTACCCTAATCCTAACCAGTATACTAATATTAAGCCTGTCCTGACACGTATCCTGACCCTAACACTTTTCCGTACCCTCAACTGTACCCTAAACCTTACCCATTCTCTAACCTTAACCCTAGCCCTAGCCCTATCCCTAACCCTAACCACAACCCTAAACCTTACCCTAACCTGAACCCTAATCCCAACCCATACACTAACATTAACACATTCCCTAACACGTACCCTGACCCTAACACCTTTCCGTATCCTCTCCTGTACCCTAAATCTTACCGTTCGCTAACCCTAACCCTAGCCCTAAACATAACTCTCACACCAACCTCAGAGCATACCCTAACCCGTACACTAAACTTAACCCGTACAAAAAAACTAACTCATGCCCTCATATGTACTTTGACAGTAACACGTTTCCGTACACTCCCGTGTACAGTAAACATTACCCGTTCGCTAACTCTAACCCTACTCCTAACCCTAAATATAACACCAACCCTACCCATTTCCCTAACCTGTACCCTAATCCTTACCGGTACACTAACACTAATCCATGCCCTAACACGTAACCTGACCCTAACACTTTTCCATACCCACTCCTGTACCCTAAATCTTACCATTCGCTAACCCTAACCCTCTGTCTAAACCTAACCCTAACCAAAACCCTACACCTAACCCTAACACGTACCCTAATCCGAATCCGTACACTAACACTAACCTGTGCCCTAACATGAACCCTGACTCTAACTCGTTTCCATAAGCTCACCTGTACACTAAATGTTACCTATTCGCTAACCCTAACCCCAACCCTACACCTAAACATAACCCCAACCCTACACCTTTCCCTAACCTATACCCTAATCCTAACGCGTACACTAACACTAACCCGTGCCCTAACACGTACCCTGACCCTAACACTTTTCCGTATCCTCTCCAGTACCCTAAATCTTACCGTTCGCTAAATATATCCCTTTCCCTAAACATAAAGCTAACACCAACCTTACACCATACCCTAACCCATACACTAATCTTACCCCGTACACCAAAATTAAGAAATGCTCTCACATGTACTTTAACACTAACACGTTTCCGTATCATCCTGTGTACCGTAAACCTTACCTGTTCGCTAACACTAACCCTAGGTCTAAGCCTAACACTATCCACAACCCTACACAAAATCCTAACCCGTACCCTAATCATAATCCGTACAATAACACTAAACTGTGCCCTAAGACCAAGCCTGACCCTAACTCGTTTCCATATGCTTACCTGCACCCTGAATATTACCTATTCGCTAACCCTAACCCTAACCCTAAACCTAACCCTAACCCCAATCCTACACATTACCCTAATCCGTATTGTAATCCTAACCCGTACCCTAATACTACTCCGTGCCCTGACACATACATGGACCATAACACTTTTCTGTAACCTCACCTGTACCCTAAACCTTACATTTCGCCAACACTAACCCTAGCCCTAAAGCTAAATCTAACTCCAAACCTACACCTACCCTAACACGTACACTAATCTTAACCCGTACACTAACACTGACCCATTGCCGCAAATGTATTTTGACCCTAAAACATTTCCGTAGCCTCCCCTGTAACCTAAACCTTACCCGTTCGCTAACCCTAACCCTAGCTCTAAATCTAACTCTAACGCCAACCCTAAATCTTACCCTAACCCATACCCTAATCCTAAACCATACACTAACACAAACCAGTGCCCTGAAACGTACCCTGACCCTAACACTTTTCCATGCCCTCACCTGCACGCTAAACCTAATCGTTAGGTAACCCTAACTGTAGACTTAAACGTAACCCTAACACCAACCCTACACCCTATTCTAACCCGTAACCTATATTTAACCCCTACACTAACACTAACCCATGCCCTCACACGTAGTTTGACACTAAAATGTCTCCATACACTCACATGTACCATAAGCCTTAACCGTTCACTTAACCTATCCCTAACCCTAACGCCAAACCAAACCATTGCCCTAACCCATACCCTAATCCTAACCATACATTAACACTAACACGTTTCCCAACACATAACCTGACCCAAACGCTTTTCCGTACCCTCAACTGTACCCTAAAACTTACCCGTTCACTAACCCTAAGCCTAGCCCTAACCCTAACCCTAACCCTGTCCCTAATGCTAACCCTAACCCTAAAACTTACCCGTTAACTAACCCTAAGCCTACCCCTAAACGTAACCCTAACCCCAACCCCACATCTTACACTAAACTGTACGCTAATCCTGACACCTACACTAACACTAACAGGTGTCCTAACACATACCCTGACTCTAAATGTTTTCCGTACCCTCACCTGTATCCTAATCCTTACTGCTTCACTAACCGTAAACCTAGCCCTAAACAAGACGCTAACACCAACCCTACACCATACCCTAACCCGTACACTAATCTTGACCCGTACACCAAAATTATGCAATGCCATCACAGGTACTTTGACACTAACACGTTTCCGTACACTCATGTACCATAAAACTTACCTGTTCGCTAACTCTAACCCTAGCCCTAAACTTAACCCTAATGCCAACCCTACACATTACCCTAACCCGTACCCTAATCCTAACCCATACACTAACACTACACGTGCCCTAACAGGTACCCTGACCGCAACAGTTTTCCGTACACTCACCCGTACCCTAAACCATACCGTTTATATCGTTAACCCTATACCTAAACGTAAACCTAACCCCATCCCTAAAACTTACCCTAATGCGTACCCAATCCTAACCAGAACACTAACTCTATTCCGTGCCTTAACACTAACCCTGACACTAACACTTTTCCATACCCACACCTGAACCCTAAACCTTACCATTCACTAACCCTAACCCTAGGTCTAAACCTAACCCTAAACCCAACCCCAACCCTACACCTAACCCTAACATGTACCCTAATCCTAATCCTTAAACTAACACTAACCTGTGCCCTAACACGAACTCTGACCCTAATGCGTTTCCATACGCTTCCCTGTACTCTAATGTTACCTATTCGCTAACCCTCACACTAGCCCTAAACCTAAACCTAACCCCAACCCTAAACCTTACCCTAACCCATACCCTAATCATAACCCATACACTAACACTAACTCGTGCCCTAACACCTACCCTAACCCTACACCTACCCCTACCCCTAACACTAACGCAAACACTAACCCTAAACTTTACCATTTCTTAACCATAACCATTGCCCCAAACCTAAACCTAACTACAACCCTACTCCTTACTCTAACACGTACACTAATCTTAACCCGTACACTAACACTAACCCAATACGACACACGTACTTTGACAATAAGACACTTCCGTATGCTCAGCTGTAACCTTAACCTTACCCGTTCACTAAACTTAACCCTACCCCTAACTCTAACCATAACGCCAACCCTACCAATTACCCTAACCCGTACCCTAATCCTAACCTGTAAACCCACACTAACCCCTGCTCTAACACGTACCCTGACCCTAACACTTTTCCGTAACCTCACTTGTACCCTACACCTTACCCTAACCCTAACCTTAACCCTAGCACTAAACCTAGACCAAACCCCAACCGTACACCTTACCCTAACCTGTATGCTAATCCTAAGCCATACACTAACACTGACACGTGTCCTAACACATACACTAACCCTAACACTTTTCTGTACCATCACCTGTACCCTAAACCTGACATTTCGATAACCCTAACCCTAGCCATAAAGCTAACCCTAACCCCAACCCTAAACCTTACCCAAACTGTACCCTAATCCTAACCAGTATACTAATACTAAGCCATGTCCTGACACGTTCCCTGAGACTAACACTTTTCCGTACCCTCATCTGTACCCTAAACCTTACCCATTCGCTAACCCTAACCCTAGCCCTAGCCCTAGCCCTAACCTTAATCCCAACCCTACACCTTACCCTAAACCGTACCCTAATCCTAACCCATACACTAACATTAACCCATGCCCTAACACGTACCCTGACCCTAACACTTTTCCATATCCTCTCCTGTATCCTAAATCTTACCGTTCACTAACCCTAACCCTAGCCCTAAACATAACTCTAACACCAACCTCACAGCATACCCTAACCCGTACACTAAACTTAACCCGTACAAAAAAACTAAACCATGCCCTCACATGTACTTTGACAGTAACACGTTTCCGTACGCTCCCGTGTACCGTAAACCTTACCCATTTGCTAAGTCTAACACTAGCCCTAACCCTAACCATAACACCAACCCTACCCATTTACCTAACCTGTACCCTAATCCTTACCCGTACACTAACACTAATCCATGCCCTAAAACGTACCCTGACCCTAACACTTTTTCATACCCACTCCTGTACCCTAAATCTTACCATTCGCTAACCCTAACCCTATGTCTAAACCTAACCCTAACCCCAACCCTACACCTAACCCTAGCACACACCCTAATCCGAATCCGTACACTTACACTAACCTGTGCCCTAACATGAACCCTGACCCTAAATCGTTTCCATAAGCTCACCTGTACCCTAAATGTTACCTATTCGCTAACCCTAACCCAACGTACACCTAAACATAACCCCAACCCTACACCTTTCCCTAACCTATACCCTAATCCTAACCCGTACACTAACACTAACCTGTGCCCTAACACGTACCCTGAACCTAACACTTTTCCGTATCCTCTCCAGTACCCTAAATCTTACCGTTCGCTAAACATAGCCCTTTCCCTAAACATAACGCTAACACCAACCTTACACCATACCCTAACCCATACACTAATCTTACCCCGTACACCAAAATTAAGCAATGCCCTCACATGTACTTTGACACTAACACGTTTCCGTATCCTCCTGTGTACCGTAAACCTTACCTGTTCGCTAACACTAACCCTAGGTCTAAGCCTAACACTATCCACAACCCTACACAAAATCCTAACCCGTACCCTAATCCTAATCCGTACAATAACACTAACCTGTGCCCTAACACCAAGCCTGACCCTAACTCGTTTCCATATGCTTACCTGCACACTGAATATTACCTATTCGCTAACCCTAACCCTAACCCTAAACCTAACCCTAACCCCAATCGTACACTTTACCCTAATCCGTACTGTAATCCTAACCCGTACCCTAATACTAATCCGTGCCCTGACACATACATGGACCATAACACTTTTCTGTAACCTCACCTGTACCCTAAACCTTACATTTCGCCAACTCTAACCCTAGAACTAAAGCTAAATCTAACTCCATCCCTACACCTTACCCTAACACGTACACTAATCTTAACCCGTACACTTACACTGACCCATTGCCGCAAATGTATTTTGACCCTAAAACATTTCCGTACCCTCCCCTGTAACCTAAACCTTACCCGGTCGCAAACCCTAACCCTAGCTCTAAATCTAACCCTAACGCCAACCCTACATCTTACCCTAACCCATACCCTAATCCTAAACCATACACTAACACAAACCAGTGCCCTGAAACGTACCCTGACCCTAACACTTTTCCATGCCCTCACCTGCACGCTAAACCTAATTGTTAGGTAACCCTAACTGTAGACTTAAACTTAACCCTAACACCAACCCTACACCCTAATCTAACCCATAAACTATATTTAACCCCTACACTAACACTAACCCATGCCCTCACACGTACTTTGACACTAAAATGTCTCCATACACTCACATGTACCATAAGCCTTAACCGTTCACTAAACCTATCCCTAACCCTAACGCCAACCCTAACCATTGCCCTAACCCATACCCTAATCCTAAACATACATTAACACTAACACGTTTCCTAACACATAACCTGACCCAAACGCTTTTCCGTACCCTCAACTGTACCCTAAATCTTACCCGTTCACTAACCCTAAGCCTAGCCCTAACCCTAACCCTAACCCTAACACTAACCCTAACCCTAACCCTAAAACTTACCCATTAACTAACCGTAAGCCTAGGCCTAAACCTAACCCGAACCCAAACCCCACACTTTACCCTAAACTGTACGCTAATCCTGACACGTACACTAACACTACCAGGTGTCCTAACACATACCCTGACTCTAAATGTTTTCCGTACCCTCACCTGTACCCTAAAACTTACTGCTTCACTAACCGTAAACCTAGCCCTAAACATAACGCTAACACCAACCCTACACCATACCCTAACCCGTACACTAATCTTGACCCGTACACCAAAATTATGCAATGCCATCACAGGTACTTTGACACTAACACGTTTCCGTACACTCATGTACCATAAAAGTTACCTGTTCGCTAACTCTAACCCTAGCCCTAAACTTAACCCTAACGCCAACCCTACACATTACCCTAATCTGTACCCTAATCCTAACCCATACACTAACACTACATGTGCCCTAACAGGTACCCTGACCGTAACAGTTTTCCGTACACTCACCCGTACCCTAAACCATACCGTTTGTATCCTTAACCCTATACCTAAACGTAAACCTAACCCCATCCCTAAAACTTACCCTAATGCATACCCAATCCTAACCAGAACACTAACTCTATTCCGTGCCTTAACACTAACCCTGACACTAACACTTTTCCATACCCACACCTGAACCCTAAACCTTACCATTCACTAACCCTATCCCTAGGTCTAAACCTAACCCTAAACCCAACCCCAACCCTACACCTAACCCTAACATGTACCCTAAACCTAATCCTTAAACTAACACTAACCTGTGCCCTAACACGAACCCTGACCCTAACGCGTTTCCATACGCTTCCCTGTACTCTAATGTTACCTATTCGCTAACTCTCACACTAGCCCTAAACCTAAACCTAACCCCAACCCTAAACCTTACCCTAACCCATACCCTAATCATAACCAATACACTAACACTAACTCGTGCCCTAACACCTACCCTAACCCTACACCTACCCCTAACCCTAACACTAACCCTAACACTAACCCTAAATTTTACCGTATGTTAACCATAATCCTAGCCCCAAAACTAAACCTAACTACAACGCTACTCCTTACCCTAACACGTACACTAATCTTAACCCGTACACTAACACTAACTCAATACCGCACACGTACTTTGACAATAAAACATTTCTGTATGCTCAGCTGTAACCTAAACCTTACCCATTCACTAAACTTAACCCTACCCCTAACACTAACCATAAGGCCAAACGTACCAATTACCCTAACCCGTACCCTAATCCTAACCTGTAAACCCACACTAACCCCTGCCCTAACACGTACCCTGACCCTAACACTTTACCGTAACCTCAACTGTACCCTACAACTTACCGTTCGTTAACCCTAACCCTAGCCCTAAACCTAGACCAAACCCCAACCGTACACCTTACCCTAACCCGTATGCTAATCCTAAGCCATACACTAACACTGACACGTGTCCTAACACATACACTAACCCTACCACTTTTCTGTACCATCACCTGTACCCTAAACCTGACATTTCGCTAACCCTAACCATAGCCATAAAGCTGACCCTAAACCCAACGCTAAAACATACCCAAACCGTACCCTAATCCTAACCAGTATACTAATACTAAGCCATGTCCTGACACATTCCCTGAGCCTAACACTTTTCCGTACCCTCACCTGTACCCTAAACCTTACCCATTCGCTAACCCTAACCCTAGCCCTAGCCATAGCCCTAACCTTAATCCCAACCCTACCCCTTACCCTAAACCGTACCCTAATCGTAACCCATACACGAACATTAACCCATGCCCTAACACGTGCCCTGAACCTAACAGATTTCCGTATCCTCTCCTGTACCCTAAATCTTACCGGTTGCTAACCCTAAACCTAGCCCTAAACATAACTCTAACACCAACCTCACAGCATACACTAAACCGTACACTAAACATAACCCGTACAAAAAAAGTAACCCATGCCCTCATATGTACTTTGACAGTAACACGTTTCCGTATGCTCCCGTGTACCGTAAACCTTACCCATTCGCTAACTCTAACCCTAGCCCTAACCCTAACCATAACACCAACCCTACCCATTTACCTAACCTGTACCCTAATCCTTACCCGTACACTAACACTAATCCATGCCCTAACACGTAACCTGACCCTAACACTTTTCCATACCCACTCCTGTACCCTAAATCTTACCATTCGCTAACCCTAACCCTCTGTCTAAACCTAACCCTAACCAAAACCCTACACTTAACCCTAACACGTACCCTAATCCGAATCCGTACACTAACACTAACCTGTGCCCTAACATGAACCCTGACTCTAACTCGTTTCCATAAGCTCACTTGTACACTAAATGTTACCTATTCGCTAACCCTAACCCCAACCCTACACCTAAACATAACCCCAACCCTACACATTTCCCTAACCTATACCCTAATCCTAACCCGTACACTAACACTAACCCGTGCCCTAACACGTACCCTGACCCTAACACTTTTCCGTATCCTCTCCAGTACCCTAAATCATACCGTTCGCTAAACATATCCCTTTCCCTAAACATAACGCTAACACCAACCTTACACCATACCCTAACCCATACACTAATCTTACCCCGTACACCAAAATTAAGAAATGCTCTCACATGTACTTTGACACTAACACGTTTCCGTATCATCCTGTGTACCGTAAACCTTACCTGTTCGCTAACACTAACCCTAGGTCTAAGCCTAACACTATCCACAACCCTACACAAAATGCTAACCCGTACCCTAATCATAATCCGTACAATAACACTAACCTGTGCCCTAACACCAAGACTGACCCTAACTCGTTTCCATATGCTTACCTGCACACTGAATATTACCTATTCGCTAACCCTAACCCTAACCCTAAACCTAACCCTAACCCCAATCCTACACATTACCCTAATCCGTATTGTAATCCTAACCCGTACCCTAATACTAATCCGTGCCCTGACACATACATGGACCATAACACTTTTCTGTAACCTCACCTGTACCCTAAACCTTACATTTCGCCAACACTAACCCTAGCCCTAAAGCTAAATCTAACTCCAAACCTACACCTACCCTAACACGTACACTAATCTTAACCCGTACACTAACACTGACCCATTGCCGCAAATGTATTTTGACCCTAAAACATTTCCGTAGCCTCCCCTGTAACCTAAACCTTACCCGGTCGCTAACCCTAACCCTAGCTCTAAATCTAACCCTAACGCCAACCCTACATCTTACCCTAACCCATACCCTAATCCTAAACCATACACTAACACAAACCAGTGCCCTGAAACGTACCCTGACCCTAACACTTTTCCATGCCCTCACCTGCACGCTAAACCTAATCGTTAGGTAACCCTAACTGTAGACTTAAACGTAACCCTAACACCAACCCTACACCCTATTCTAACCCGTAACCTATATTTAACCCCTACACTAACACTAACCCATGCCCTCACACGTAGTTTGACACTAAAATGTCTCCATACACTCACATGTACCATAAGCCTTAACCGTTCACTTAACCTATCCCTAACCCTAACGCCAAACCAAACCATTGCCCTAACCCATACCCTAATCCTAACCATACATTAACACTAACACGTTTCCCAACACATAACCTGACCCAAACGCTTTTCCGTACCCTCAACTGTACCCTAAAACTTACCCGTTCACTAACCCTAAGCCTAGCCCTAACCCTAACCCTAACCCTGTCCCTAATGCTAACCCTAACCCTAAAACTTACCCGTTAACTAACCCTAAGCCTACCCCTAAACGTAACCCTAACCCCAACCCCACATCTTACACTAAACTGTACGCTAATCCTGACACCTACACTAACACTAACAGGTGTCCTAACACATACCCTGACTCTAAATGTTTTCCATACCCTCACCTGTATCCTAATCCTTACTGCTTCACTAACCGTAAACCTAGCCCTAAACAAGACGCTAACACCAACCCTACACCATACCCTAACCCGTACACTAATCTTGACCCGTACACCAAAATTATGCAATGCCATCACAGGTACTTTGACACTAACACGTTTCCGTACACTCATGTACCATAAAACTTACCTGTTCGCTAACTCTAACCCTAGCCCTAAACTTAACCCTAATGCCAACCCTACACATTACCCTAACCCGTACCCTAATCCTAACCCATACACTAACACTACACGTGCCCTAACAGGTACCCTGACCGCAACAGTTTTCCGTACACTCACCCGTACCCTAAACCATACCGTTTATATCGTTAACCCTATACCTAAACGTAAACCTAACCCCATCCCTAAAACTTACCCTAATGCGTACCCAATCCTAACCAGAACACTAACTCTATTCCGTGCCTTAACACTAACCCTGACACTAACACTTTTCCATACCCACACCTGAACCCTAAACCTTACCATTCACTAACCCTAACCCTAGGTCTAAACCTAACCCTAAACCCAACCCCAACCCTACACCTAACCCTAACATGTACCCTAATCCTAATCCTTAAACTAACACTAACCTGTGCCCTAACACGAACTCTGACCCTAATGCGTTTCCATACGCTTCCCTGTACTCTAATGTTACCTATTCGCTAACCCTCACACTAGCCCTAAACCTAAACCTAACCCCAACCCTAAACCTTACCCTAACCCATACCCTAATCATAACCCATACACTAACACTAACTCGTGCCCTAACACCTACCCTAACCCTACACCTACCCCTACCCCTAACACTAACGCAAACACTAACCCTAAACTTTACCATTTCTTAACCATAACCATTGCCCCAAACCTAAACCTAACTACAACCCTACTCCTTACTCTAACACGTACACTAATCTTAACCCGTACACTAACACTAACCCAATACGACACACGTACTTTGACAATAAGACACTTCCGTATGCTCAGCTGTAACCTTAACCTTACCCGTTCACTAAACTTAACCCTACCCCTAACTCTAACCATAACGCCAACCCTACCAATTACCCTAACCCGTACCCTAATCCTAACCTGTAAACCCACACTAACCCCTGCTCTAACACGTACCCTGACCCTAACACTTTTCCGTAACCTCACTTGTACCCTACACCTTACCCTAACCCTAACCTTAACCCTAGCACTAAACCTAGACCAAACCCCAACCGTACACCTTACCCTAACCTGTATGCTAATCCTAAGCCATACACTAACACTGACACGTGTCCTAACACATACACTAACCCTAACACTTTTCTGTACCATCACCTGTACCCTAAACCTGACATTTCGATAACCCTAACCCTAGCCATAAAGCTAACCCTAACCCCAACCCTAAACCTTACCCAAACCGTACCCTAATCCTAACCAGTATACTAATACTAAGCCATGTCCTGACACGTTCCCTGAGACTAACACTTTTCCGTACCCTCATCTGTACCCTAAACCTTACCCATTCGCTAACCCTAACCCTAGCCCTAGCCCTAGCCCTAACCTTAATCCCAACCCTAAACAGTACCCTAATCCTAACCCATACACTAACATTAACCCATGCCCTAACACGTACCCTGACCCTAACACTTTTCCATATCCTCTCCTGTATCCTAAATCTTACCGTTCACTAACCCTAACCCTAGCCCTAAACATAACTCTAACACCAACCTCACAGCATACCCTAACCCGTACACTAAACTTAACCCGTACAAAAAAACTAAACCATGCCCTCACATGTACTTTGACAGTAACACGTTTCCGTACGCTCCCGTGTACCGTAAACCTTACCCATTTGCTAAGTCTAACACTAGCCCTAACCCTAACCATAACACCAACCCTACCCATTTACCTAACCTGTACCCTAATCCTTACCCGTACACTAACACTAATCCATGCCCTAAAACGTACCCTGACCCTAACACTTTTCCATACCCACTCCTGTACCCTAAATCTTACCATTCGCTAACCCTAACCCTATGTCTAAACCTAACCCTAACCCCAACCATACACCTAACCCTAGCACACACCCTAATCCGAATCCGTACACTAACACTAACCTGTGCCCTAACATGAACCCTGACCCTAAATCGTTTCCATAAGCTCACCTGTACCCTAAATGTTACCTATTCGCTAACCCTAACCCCAACCCTACACCTAAACATAACCCCAACCCTACACCTTTCCCTAACCTATACCCTAATCCTAACCCGTACACTAACACTAACCTGTGCCCTAACACGTACCCTGAACCTAACACTTTTCCGTATCCTCTCCAGTACCCTAAATCTTACCGTTCGCTAAACAAAGCCCTTTCCCTAAACATAACGCTAACACCAACCTTACACCATACCCTAACCCATACACTAATCTTACCCCGTACACCAAAATTAAGAAATGCCCTCACATGTACTTTGACACTACCACGTTTCCGTATCCTCCTGTGTACCGTAAACCTTACCTGTTCGCTAACACTAACCCTAGGTCTAAGCCTAACACTATCCACAACCCTACACAAAATCCTAACCCGTACCCTAATCCTAATCCGTACAATAACACTAACCCGTGCCCTAACACCAAGCCTGACCCTAACTCGTTTCCATATGCTTACCTGCACACTGAATATTACCTATTCGCTAACCCTAACCCTAACCCTAAACCTAACCCTAACCCCAATCGTACACTTTACCCTAATCCGTACTGTAATCCTAACCCGTACCCTAATACTAATCCGTGCCCTGACACATACATAGACCATAACACTTTTCTGTAACCTCACCTGTACCCTAAACCTTACATTTCGCCAACACTAACCCTAGCCCTAAAGCTAAATCTAACTCCAACCCTACACCTTACCCTAACACGTACACTAATCTTAACCCGTACACTAACACTGACCCATTGCCGCAAATGTATTTTGACCCTAAAACATTTCCGTACCCTCCCCTGTAACCTAAACCTTACCCGGTCCCAAACCCTAACCCTAGCTCTAAATCTAACCCTAACGCCAACCCTACATCTTAACCTAACCCATACCCTAATCCTAAACCATACACTAACACAAACCAGTGCCCTGAAACGTACCCTGACCCTAACACTTTTCCATGCCCTCACCTGCACGCTAAACCTAATTGTTAGGTAACCCTAACTGTAGACTTAAACGTAACCCTAACACCAACCCTACACCCTAATCTAACCCATAAACTATATTTAACCCCTACACTAACACTAACCCATGCCCTCACACGTACTTTGACAATAAAATGTCTCCATACACTCACATGTACCATAAGCCTTAACCGTTCACTAAACCTATCCCTAACCCTAACGCCAACCCTAACCATTGCCCTAACCCATACCCTAATCCTAACCATACATTAACACTAACACGTTTCCTAACACATAACCTGACCCAAACGCTTTTCCGTACCCTCAACTGTACCCTAAATCTTACCCGTTCACTAACCCTAAGCCTAGCCCTAACCCTAACCCTAACCCTAACACTAACCCTAACCCTAACCCTAAAACTTACCCGTTAACTAACAGTAAGCCTAGGCCTAAACCTAACCCGAACCCGAACCCCACACTTTACCCTAAACTGTACGCTAATCCTGACACGTACACTAACACTACCAGGTGTCCTAACACATACCCTGACTCTAAATGTTTTCCGTACCCTCACCTGTACCCTAAAACTTACTGCTTCACTAACCGTAAACCTAGCCCTAAACATAACGCTAACACCAACCCTACACCATACCCTAACCCGTACACTAATCTTGACCCATACACCAAAATTATGCAATGCCATCACAGGTACTTTGACACTAACACGTTTCCGTACACTCATGTACCATAAAAGTTACCTGTTCGCTAACTCTAACCCTAGCCCTAAACTTAACCCTAACGCCAACCCTACACATTACCCTAATCTGTACCCTAATCCTAACCCATACACTAACACTACATGTGCCCTAACAGGTACCCTGACCGTAACAGTTTTCCGTACACTCACCCGTACCCTAAACCATACCGTTTGCTATCCTTAACCCTAGACCTAAACGTAAACCTAACCCCATCCCTAAACCTTACCCTAACGCGTACCCAATCCTAACCAGTACACTAACACTAATCCGTGCCTTAACACTTACCCTGACCCTAACACTTTTCCATACCCACACCTGAACCCTAAACCTTACCATTCACTAACCCTAACCCTAGGTCTAAACCTAACCCTAAACCCAACCCCAGCCCTACACCTAACCTTAACATGTACCCTAATCCTAATCCTTAAAATAACACTAACCTGTGCCCTAACACGAACCCTGACCCTAACGCGTTTCCATACGCTCCCCTGTACTCTAATGTTACCTATTCGCTAAACCTCACACTAGCCCTAAACCTAAACCTAACCCCAACCCTAAACCTTACCCTAACCCATACCCTAATCATAACCCATACACTAACACTAACTCGTGCCCTAACACCTACCCTAACCCTACACCTACCCCTAACCCTAACACTAACCCTAACACTATCCCTAAACTTTACCATTTGTTAACCATAACCGTAGACCCAAACCTAAACCTAACTACAACCCTACTCCTTACCCAAACACGTACACTAATCTTAACCCGTACACTAACACTAACTCAATACCGCACACGTACTTTGACAATAAAACATTTCTGTATGCTCAGCTGTAACCTAAACCTTACCCATTCACTAAACTTAACCCTACCCCTAACACTAACCATAAGGCCAACCGTACCAATTACCCTAACCCGTACCCTAATCCTAACCTGTAAACCCACACTAACCCCTGCCCTAACACGTACCCTGACCCTAACACTTTACCGTAACCTCACCTGTACCCTACACCTTACCGTTCGTTAACCCTAACCCTAGCCCTAAACCTAGACCAAACCCCAACCGTACACCTTACCCTAACCCGTATGCTAATCCTAAGCCATACACTAACACTGACACGTGTCCTAACACATACACTAACCCTACCACTTTTCTGTACCATCACCTGTACCCTAAACCTGACATTTCGCTAACCCTAACCATAGCCATAAAGCTAACCCTAAACCCAACGCTAAAACATACCCAAACCGTACCCTAATCCTAACCAGTATACTAATACTAAGCCATGTCCTGACACATTCCCTGAGCCTAACACTTTTCCGTACCCTCACCTGTACCCTAAACCTTACCCATTCGCTAACCCTAACCCTAGACCTAGCCATAGCCCTAACCTTAATCCCAACCCTACCCCTTACCCTAAACCGTACCCTAATCGTAACCCATACACGAACATTAACCCATGGCCTAACACGTGCCCTGAACCTAACAGTTTTCCGTATCCTCTCCTGTACCCTAAATCTTACCGTTTGCTAACCCTAAACCTAGCCCTAAACATAACTCTAACACCAACCTCACAGCATACACTAAACCGTACACTAAACATAACCCGTACAAAAAAATTAACCCATGCCCTCATATGTACATTGACAGTAACACGTTTCCGTATGCTCCCGTGTACCGTAAACCTTACCCATTCGCTAACTCTAACCCTAGCCCTAACCCTAACCATAACACCAACCCTACCCATTTACCTAACCTGTACCCTAATCCTTACCCGTACACTAACACTAATCCATGCCCTAACACGTAACCTGACCCTAACACTTTTCCATACCCACTCCTGTACCCTAAATCTTACCATTCGCTAACCCTAACCCTCTGTCTAAACCTAACCCTAACCAAAACCCTACACATAACCCTAACACGTACCCTAATCCGAATCCGTACACTAACACTAACCTGTGCCCTAACATGAACCCTGACTCTAACTCGTTTCCATAAGCTCACCTGTACACTAAATGTTACCTATTCGCTAACCCTAACCCCAACCCTACACCTAAACATAACCCCAACCCTACACCTTTCCCTAACCTATACCCTAATCCTAACGCGTACACTAACACTAACCCGTGCCCTAACACGTACCCTGACCCTAACACTTTTCCGTATCCTCTCCAGTACCCTAAATCTTACCGTTCGCTAAACATATCCCTTTCCCTAAACATAACGCTAACACCAACCTTACACCATACCCTAACCCATACACTAATCTTACCCCGTACACCAAAATTAAGAAATGCTCTCACATGTACTTTGACACTAACACGTTTCCGAATCATCCTGTGTACCGTAAACCTTACCTGTTCGCTAACACTAACCCTAGGTCTAAGCCTAACACTATCCACAACCCTACACAAAATGCTAACCCGTACCCTAATCATAATCCGTACAATAACACTAACCTGTGCCCTAACACCAAGCCTGACCCTAACTCGTTTCCATATGCTTACCTGCACCCTGAATATTACCTATTCGCTAACCCTAACCCTAACCCTAAACCTAACCCTAACCCCAATCCTACACATTACCCTAATCCGTATTGTAATCCTAACCCGTACCCTAATACTAATCCGTGCCCTGACACATACATGGACCATAACACTTTTCTGTAACCTCACCTGTACCCTAAACCTTACATTTCGCCAACACTAACCCTAGCCCTAAAGCTAAATCTAACTCCAAACCTACACCTACCCTAACACGTACACTAATCTTAACCCGTACACTAACACTGACCCATTGCCGCAAATGTATTTTGACCCTAAAACATTTCCGTAGCCTCCCCTGTAACCTAAACCTTACCCGGTCGCTAACCCTAACCCTAGCTCTAAATCTAACCCTAACGCCAACCCTACATCTTACCCTAACCCATACCCTAATCCTAAACCATACACTAACACAAACCAGTGCCCTGAAACGTACCCTGACCCTAACACTTTTCCATGCCCTCACCTGCACGCTAAACCTAATCGTTAGGTAACCCTAACTGTAGACTTAAACGTAACCCTAACACCAACCCTACACCCTATTCTAACCCGTAACCTATATTTAACCCCTACACTAACACTAACCCATGCCCTCACACGTAGTTTGACACTAAAATGTCTCCATACACTCACATGTACCATAAGCCTTAACCGTTCACTTAACCTATCCCTAACCCTAACGCCAAACCAAACCATTGCCCTAACCCATACCCTAATCCTAACCATACATTAACACTAACACGTTTCCCAACACATAACCTGACCCAAACGCTTTTCCGTACCCTCAACTGTACCCTAAAACTTACCCGTTCACTAACCCTAAGCCTAGCCCTAACCCTAACCCTAACCCTGTCCCTAATGCTAACCCTAACCCTAAAACTTACCCGTTAACTAACCCTAAGCCTACCCCTAAACGTAACCCAAACCCCAACCCCACATCTTACACTAAACTGTACGCTAATCCTGACACCTACACTAACACTAACAGGTGTCCTAACACATACCCTGACTCTAAATGTTTTCCGTACCCTCAACTGTATCCTAATCCTTACTGCTTCACTAACCGTAAACCTAGCCCTAAACAAGACGCTAACACCAACCCTACACCATACCCTAACCCGTACACTAATCTTGACCCGTACACCAAAATTATGCAATGCCATCACAGGTACTTTGACACTAACACGTTTCCGTACACTCATGTACCATAAAACTTACCTGTTCGCTAACTCTAACCCTAGCCCTAAACTTAACCCTAACGCCAACCCTACACATTACCCTAACCCGTACCCTAATCCTAACCCATACACTAACACTACACGTGCCCTAACAGGTACCCTGACCGCAACAGTTTTCCGTACACTCACCCGTACCCTAAACCATACCGTTTATATCCTTAACCCTATACCTAAACGTAAACCTAACCCCATCCCTAAAACTTACCCTAATGCGTACCCAATCCTAACCAGAACACTAACTCTATTCCATGCCTTAACACTAACCCTGACACTAACACTTTTCCATACCCACACCTGAACCCTAAACCTTACCATTCACTAACCCTAACCCTAGGTCTAAACCTAACCCTAAACCCAACCCCAACCCTACACCTAACCCTAACATGTACCCTAATCCTAATCCTTAAACTAACACTAACCTGTGCCCTAACACGAACTCTGACCCTAATGCGTTTCCATACGCTTCCCTGTACTCTAATGTTACCTATTCGCTAACCCTCACACTAGCCCTAAACCTAAACCTAACCCCAACCCTAAACCTTACCCTAACCCATACCCTAATCATAACCCATACACTAACACTAACTCGTGCCCTAACACCTACCCTAACCCTACACCTACCCCTACCCCTAACACTAACGCAAACACTAACCCTAAACTTTACCATTTCTTAACCATAACCATTGCCCCAAACCTAAACCTAACTACAACCCTACTCCTTACCCTAACACGTACACTAATCTTAACCCGTACACTAACACTAACCCAATACGACACACGTACTTTGACAATAAGACACTTCCGTATGCTCAGCTGTAACCTTAACCTTACCCGTTCACTAAACTTAACCCTACCCCTAACTCTAACCATAACGCCAACCCTACCAATTACCCTAACCCGTACCCTAATCCTAACCTGTAAACCCACACTAACCCCTGCTCTAACACGTACCCTGACCCTAACACTTTTCCGTAACCTCACTTGTACCCTACACCTTACCCTAACCCTAACCTTAACCCTAGCACTAAACCTAGACCAAACCCCAACCGTACACCTTACCCTAACCTGTATGCTAATCCTAAGCCATACACTAACACTGACACGTGTCCTAACACATACACTAACCCTAACACTTTTCTGTACCATCACCTGTACCCTAAACCTGACATTTCGATAACCCTAACCCTAGCCATAAAGCTAACCCTAACCCCAACCCTAAACCTTACCCAAACCGTACCCTAATCCTAACCAGTATACTAATACTAAGCCATGTCCTGACACGTTCCCTGAGGCTAACACTTTTCCGTACCCTCATCTGTACCCTAAACCTTACCCATTCGCTAACCCTAACCCTAGCCCTAGCCCTAGCCCTAACCTTAATCCCAACCCTACACCTTACCCTAAACCGTACCCTAATCCTAACCCATACACTAACATTAACCCATGCCCTAACACGTACCCTGACCCTAACACTTTTCCATATCCTCTCCTGTATCCTAAATCTTACCGTTCACTAACCCTAACCCTAGCCCTAAACATAACTCTAACACCAACCTCACAGCATACCCTAACCCGTACACTAAACTTAACCCGTACAAAAAAACTAAACCATGCCCTCACATGTACTTTGACAGTAACACGTTTCCGTACGCTCCCGTGTACCGTAAACCTTACCCATTTGCTAAGTCTAACACTAGCCCTAACCCTAACCATAACACCAACCCTACCCATTTACCTAACCTGTACCCTAATCCTTACCCGTACACTAACACTAATCCATGCCCTAAAACGTACCCTGACCCTAACACTTTTCCATACCCACTCCTGTACCCTAAATCTTACCATTCGCTAACCCTAACCCTATGTCTAAACCTAACCCTAACCCCAACCATACACCTAACCCTAGCACACACCCTAATCCGAATCCGTACACTTACACTAACCTGTGCCCTAACATGAACCCTGACCCTAAATCGTTTCCATAAGCTCACCTGTACCCTAAATGTTACCTATTCGCTAACCCTAACCCCAACCCTACACCTAAACATAACCCCAACCCTACACCTTTCCCTAACCTATACCCTAATCCTAACCCGTACACTAACACTAACCTGTGCCCTAACACGTACCCTGAACCTAACACTTTTCCGTATCCTCTCCAGTACCCTAAATCTTACCGTTCGCTAAACAAAGCCCTTTCCCTAAACATAACGCTAACACCAACCTTACACCATACCCTAACCCATACACTAATCTTACCCCGTACACCAAAATTAAGAAATGCCCTCACATGTACTTTGACACTACCACGTTTCCGTATCCTCCTGTGTACCGTAAACCTTACCTGTTCGCTAACACTAACCCTAGGTCTAAGCCTAACACTATCCACAACCCTACACAAAATCCTAACCCGTACCCTAATCCTAATCCGTACAATAACACTAACCCGTGCCCTAACACCAAGCCTGACCCTAACTCGTTTCCATATGCTTACCTGCACACTGAATATTACCTATTCGCTAACCCTAACCCTAACCCTAAACCTAACCCTAACCCCAATCGTACACTTTACCCTAATCCGTACTGTAATCCTAACCCGTACCCTAATACTAATCCGTGCCCTGACACATACATAGACCATAACACTTTTCTGTAACCTCACCTGTACCCTAAACCTTACATTTCGCCAACACTAACCCTAGCCCTAAAGCTAAATCTAACTCCAACCCTACACCTTACCCTAACACGTACACTAATCTTAACCCGTACACTAACACTGACCCATTGCCGCAAATGTATTTTGACCCTAAAACATTTCCGTACCCTCCCCTGTAACCTAAACCTTACCCGGTCGCAAACCCTAACCCTAGCTCTAAATCTAACCCTAACGCCAACCCTACATCTTACCCTAACCCATACCCTAATCCTAAACCATACACTAACACAAACCAGTGCCCTGAAACGTACCCTGACCCTAACACTTTTCCATGCCCTCACCTGCACGCTAAACCTAATTGTTAGGTAACCCTAACTGTAGACTTAAACGTAACCCTAACACCAACCCTACACCCTAATCTAACCCATAAACTATATTTAACCCCTACACTAACACTAACCCATGCCCTCACACGTACGTTGACACTAAAATGTCTCCATACACTCACATGTACCATAAGCCTTAACCGTTCACTAAACCTATCCCTAACCCTAACGCCAACCCTAACCATTGCCCTAACCCATACCCTAATCCTAACCATACATTAACACTAACACGTTTCCTAACACATAACCTGACCCAAACGCTTTTCCGTACCCTCAACTGTACCCTAAATCTTACCCGTTCACTAACCCTAAGCCTAGCCCTAACCCTAACCCTAACCCTAACACTAACCCTAACCCTAACCCTAAAACTTACCCGTTAACTAACAGTAAGCCTAGGCCTAAACCTAACCCGAACCCGAACCCCACACTTTACCCTAAACTGTACGCTAATCCTGACACGTACACTAACACTACCAGGTGTCCTAACACATACCCTGACTCTAAATGTTTTCCGTACCCTCACCTGTACCCTAAAACTTACTGCTTCACTAACCGTAAACCTAGCCCTAAACATAACGCTAACACCAACCCTACACCATACCCTAACCCGTACACTAATCTTGACCCGTACACCAAAATTATGCAATGCCATCACAGGTACTTTGACACTAACACGTTTCCGTACACTCATGTACCATAAAAGTTACCTGTTCGCTAACTCTAACCCTAGCCCTAAACTTAAACCTAACGCCAACCCTACACATTACCCTAATCTGTACCCTAATCCTAACCCATACACTAACACTACATGTGCCCTAACAGGTACCCTGACCGTAACAGTTTTCCGTACACTCACCCGTACCCTAAACCATACCGTTTGCTATCCTTAACCCTAGACCTAAACGTAAACCTAACCCCATCCCTAAACCTTACCCTAACGCGTACCCAATCCTAACCAGTACACTAACACTAATCCGTGCCTTAACACTTACCCTTACCCTAACACTTTTCCATACCCACACCTGAACCCTAAACCTTACCATTCACTAACCCTAACCCTAGGTCTAAACCTAACCCTAAATCCAACCACAACGCTACACCTAACCTTAACATGTACCCTAATCCTAATCCTTAAAATAACACTAACCTGTGCCCTAACACGAACCCTGACCCTAACGCGTTTCCATACGCTCCCCTGTACTCTAATGTTACCTATTCGCTAAACCTCACACTAGCCCTAAACCTAAACCTAACCCCAACCCTAAACCTTACCCTAACCCATACCCTAATCATAACCCATACACTAACACTAACTCGTGCCCTAACACCTACCCTAACCCTACACCTACCCCTAACCCTAACACTAACCCTAACACTATCCCTAAACTTTACCATTTGTTAACCATAACCCTAGACCCAAACCTAAACCTAACTACAACCCTACTCCTTACCCAAACACGTACACTAATCTTAACCCGTACACTAACACTAACTCAATACCGCACACGTACTTTGACAATAAAACATTTCTGTATGCTCAGCTGTAACCTAAACCTTACCCATTCACTAAACTTAACCCTACCCCTAACACTAACCATAAGGCCAACCGTACCAATTACCCTAACCCGTACCCTAATCCTAACCTGTAAACCCACACTAACCCCTGCCCTAACACGTACCCTGACCCTAACACTTTACCGTAACCTCACCTGTACCCTACACCTTACCGTTCGTTAACCCTAACCCTAGCCCTAAACCTAGACCAAACCCCAACCGTACACCTTACCCTAACCCGTATGCTAATCCTAAGCCATACACTAACACTGACACGTGTCCTAACACATACACTAACCCTAACACTTTTCTGTACCATCACCTGTACCCTAAACCTGACATTTCGCTAACCCTAACCATAGCCATAAAGCTAACCCTAAACCCAACGCTAAAACATACCCAAACCGTACCCTAATCCTAACCAGTATACTAATACTAAGCCATGTCCTGACACATTCCCTGAGCCTAACACTTTTCCGTACCCTCACCTGTACCCTAAACCTTACCCATTCGCTAACCCTAACCCTAGACCTAGCCATAGCCCTAACCTTAATCCCAACCCTACCCCTTACCCTAAACCGTACCCTAATCGTAACCCATACACGAACATTAACCCATGGCCTAACACGTGCCCTGAACCTAACAGTTTTCCGTATCCTCTCCTGTACCCTAAATCTTACCGTTTGCTAACCCTAAACCTAGCCCTAAACATAACTCTAACACCAACCTCACAGCATACACTAAACCGTACACTAAACATAACCCGTACAAAAAAATTAACCCATGCCCTCATATGTACATTGACAGTAACACGTTTCCGTATGCTCCCGTGTACCGTAAACCTTACCCATTCGCTAACTCTAACCCTAGCCCTAACCCTAACCATAACACCAACCCTACCCATTTACCTAACCTGTACCCTAATCCTTACCCGTACACTAACACTAATCCATGCCCTAACACGTAACCTGACCCTAACACTTTTCCATACCCACTCCTGTACCCTAAATCTTACCATTCGCTAACCCTAACCCTCTGTCTAAACCTAACCCTAACCAAAACCCTACACTTAACCCTAACACGTACCCTAATCCGAATCCGTACACTAACACTAACCTGTGCCCTAACATGAACCCTGACTCTAACTCGTTTCCATAAGCTCACTTGTACACTAAATGTTACCTATTCGCTAACCCTAACCCCAACCCTACACCTAAACATAACCCCAACCCTACACCTTTCCCTAACCTATACCCTAATCCTAACCCGTACACTAACACTAACCCGTGCCCTAACACGTACCCTGACCCTAACACTTTTCCGTATCCTCTCCAGTACCCTAAATCATACCGTTCGCTAAACATATCCCTTTCCCTAAACATAACGCTAACACCAACCTTACACCATACCCTAACCCATACACTAATCTTACCCCGTACACCAAAATTAAGAAATGCTCTCACATGTACTTTGACACTAACACGTTTCCGTATCATCCTGTGTACCGTAAACCTTACCTGTTCGCTAACACTAACCCTAGGTCTAAGCCTAACACTATCCACAACCCTACACAAAATGCTAACCCGTACCCTAATCATAATCCGTACAATAACACTAACCTGTGCCCTAACACCAAGACTGACCCTAACTCGTTTCCATATGCTAACCTGCAAACTGAATATTACCTATTCGCTAACCCTAACCCTAACCCTAAACCTAACCCTAACCCCAATCCTACACATTACCCTAATCCGTATTGTAATCCTAACCCGTACCCTAATACTAATCCGTGCCCTGACACATACATGGACCATAACACTTTTCTGTAACCTCACCTGTACCCTAAACCTTACATTTCGCCAACACTAACCCTAGCCCTAAAGCTAAATCTAACTCCAAACCTACACCTACCCTAACACGTACACTAATCTTAACCCGTACACTAACACTGACCCATTGCCGCAAATGTATTTTGACCCTAAAACATTTCCGTAGCCTCCCCTGTAACCTAAACCTTACCCGGTCGCTAACCCTAACCCTAGCTCTAAATCTAACCCTAACGCCAACCCTACATCTTACCCTAACCCATACCCTAATCCTAAACCATACACTAACACAAACCAGTGCCCTGAAACGTACCCTGACCCTAACACTTTTCCATGCCCTCACCTGCACGCTAAACCTAATCGTTAGGTAACCCTAACTGTAGACTTAAACGTAACCCTAACACCAACCCTACACCCTATTCTAACCCGTAACCTATATTTAACCCCTACACTAACACTAACCCATGCCCTCACACGTAGTTTGACACTAAAATGTCTCCATACACTCACATGTACCATAAGCCTTAACCGTTCACTTAACCTATCCCTAACCCTAACGCCAAACCAAACCATTGCCCTAACCCATACCCTAATCCTAACCATACATTAACACTAACACGTTTCCCAACACATAACCTGACCCAAACGCTTTTCCGTACCCTCAACTGTACCCTAAAACTTACCCGTTCACTAACCCTAAGCCTAGCCCTAACCCTAACCCTAACCCTGTCCCTAATGCTAACCCTAACCCTAAAACTTACCCGTTAACTAACCCTAAGCCTACCCCTAAACGTAACCCTAACCCCAACCCCACATCTTACACTAAACTGTACGCTAATCCTGACACCTACACTAACACTAACAGGTGTCCTCACACATACCCTGACTCTAAATGTTTTCCGTACCCTCACCTGTATCCTAATCCTTACTGCTTCACTAACCGTAAACCTAGGCCTAAACAAGACGCTAACACTAACCCTACACCATACCCTAACCCGTACACTAATCTTGACCCGTACACCAAAATTATGCAATGCCATCACAGGTACTTTGACACTAACACGTTTCCGTACACTCATGTACCATAAAACTTACCTGTTCGCTAACTCTAACCCTAGCCCTAAACTTAACCCTAATGCCAACCCTACACATTACCCTAACCCGTACCCTAATCCTAACCCATACACTAACACTAAACGTGCCGTAACAGGTACCCTGACCACAACAGTTTTCCGTACACTCACCCGTACCCTAAACCATACCGTTTATATCCTTAACCCTATACCTAAACGTAAACCTAACCCCGTCCCTAAAACTTACCCTAATGCGTACCCAATCCTAACCAGAACACTAACTCTATTCCGTGCCTTAACACTAACCCTGACACTAACACTTTTCCATACCCACACCTGAACCCTAAACCTTACCATTCACTAACCCTAACCCTAGGTCTAAACCTAACCCTAAACCCAACCCCAACCCTACACCTAACCCTAACATGTACCCTAATCCTAATCCTTAAACTAACACTAACCTGTGCCCTAACACGAACTCTGACCCTAATGCGTTTCCATACGCTTCCCTGTACTCTAATGTTACCTATTCGCTAACCCTAACACTAGCCCTAAACCTCAACCTAACCCCAACCCTAAACCTTACCCTAACCCATACCCTAATCATAACCCATACACTAACACTAACTCGTGCCCTAACACCTACCCTAACCCTACACCTACCCCTACCCCTAACACTAACGCAAACACTAACCCTAAACTTTACCATTTCTTAACCATAACCATTGCCCCAAACCTAAACCTAACTACAACCCTACTCCTTACTCTAACACGTACACTAATCTTAACCCGTACACTAACACTAACCCAATACGACACACGTACTTTGACAATAAGACACTTCCGTATGCTCAGCTGTAACCTTAACCTTACCCGTTCACTAAACTTAACCCTACCCCTAACTCTAACCATAACGCCAACCCTACCAATTACCCTAACCCGTACCCTAATCCTAACCTGTAAACCCACACTAACCCCTGCTCTAACACGTACCCTGACCCTAACACTTTTCCGTAACCTCACTTGTACCCTACACCTTACCCTAACCCTAACCTTAACCCTAGCACTAAACCTAGACCAAACCCCAACCGTACACCTTACCCTAACCTGTATGCTAATCCTAAGCCATACACTAACACTGACACGTGTCCTAACACATACACTAACCCTAACACTTTTCTGTACCATCACCTGTACCCTAAACCTGACATTTCGATAACCCTAACCCTAGCCATAAAGCTAACCCTAACCCCAACCCTAAACCTTACCCAAACCGTACCCTAATCCTAACCAGTATACTAATACTAAGCCATGTCCTGACACGTTCCCTGAGACTAACACTTTTCCGTACCCTCATCTGTACCCTAAACCTTACCCATTCGCTAACCCTAACCCTAGCCCTAGCCCTAGCCCTAACCTTAATCCCAACCCTACACCTTACCCTAAACCGTACCCTAATCCTAACCCATACACTAACATTAACCCATGCCCTAACACGTACCCTGACCCTAACACTTTTCCATATCCTCTCCTGTATCCTAAATCTTACCGTTCACTAACCCTAACCCTAGCCCTAAACATAACTCTAACACCAACCTCACAGCATACCCTAACCCGTACACTAAACTTAACCCGTACAAAAAAACTAAACCATGCCCTCACATATACTTTGACAGTAACACGTTTCCGTACGCTCCCGTGTACCGTAAACCTTACCCATTTGCTAAGTCTAACACTAGCCCTAACCCTAACCATAACACCAACCCTACCCATTTACCTAACCTGTACCCTAATCCTTACCCGTACACTAACACTAATCCATGCCCTAAAACGTACCCTGACCCTAACATTTTTCCATACCCACTCCTGTACCCTAAATCTTACCATTCGCTAACCCTAACCCTATGTCTAAACCTAACCCTAACCCCAACCCTACACCTAACCCTAGCACACACCCTAATCCGAATCCGTACACTAACACTAACCTGTGCCCTAACATGAACCCTGACCCTAAATCGTTTCCATAAGCTCACCTGTACCCTAAATGTTACCTATTCGCTAACCCTAACCCCAACCCTACACCTAAACATAACCCCAACCCTACACCTTTCCCTAACCTATACCCTAATCCTAACCCGTACACTAACACTAACCTGTGCCCTAACACATACCCTGAACCTAACACTTTTCCGTATCCTCTCCAGTACCCTAAATCTTACCGTTCGCTAAACAAAGCCCTTTCCCTAAACATAACGCTAACACCAACCTTACACCATACCCTAACCCATACACTAATCTTACCCCGTACACCAAAATTAAGAAATGCCCTCACATGTACTTTGACACTACCACGTTTCCGTATCCTCCTGTGTACCGTAAACCTTACCTGTTCGCTAACACTAACCCTAGGTCTAAGCCTAACACTATCCACAACCCTACACAAAATCCTAACCCGTACCCTAATCCTAATCCGTACAATAACACTAACCCGTGCCCTAACACCAAGCCTGACCCTAACTCGTTTCCATATGCTTACCTGCACACTGAATATTACCTATTCGCTAACCCTAACCCTAACCCTAAACCTAACCCTAACCCCAATCGTACACTTTACCCTAATCCGTACTGTAATCCTAACCCGTACCCTAATACTAATCCGTGCCCTGACACATACATAGACCATAACACTTTTCTGTAACCTCACCTGTACCCTAAACCTTACATTTCGCCAACACTAACCCTAGCCCTAAAGCTAAATCTAACTCCAACCCTACACCTTACCCTAACACGTACACTAATCTTAACCCGTACACTAACACTGACCCATTGCCGCAAATGTATTTTGACCCTAAAACATTTCCGTACCCTCCCCTGTAACCTAAACCTTACCCGGTCGCAAACCCTAACCCTAGCTCTAAATCTAACCCTAACGCCAACCCTACATCTTACCCTAACCCATACCCTAATCCTAAACCATACACTAACACAAACCAGTGCCCTGAAACGTACCCTGACCTTAACACTTTTCCATGCCCTCACCTGCACGCTAAACCTAATTGTTAGGTAACCCTAACTGTAGACTTAAACGTAACCCTAACACCAACCCTACACCCTAATCTAACCCATAAACTATATTTAACCCCTACACTAACACTAACCCATGCCCTCACACGTACTTTGACACTAAAATGTCTCCATACACTCACATGTACCATAAGCCTTAACCGTTCACTAAACCTATCCCTAACCCTAACGCCAACCCTAACCATTGCCCTAACCCATACCCTAATCCTAACCATACATTAACACTAACACGTTTCCTAACACATAACCTGACCCAAACGCTTTTCCGTACCCTCAACTGTACCCTAAATCTTACCCGTTCACTAACCCTAAGCCTAGCCCTAACCCTAACCCTAACCCTAACACTAACCCTAACCCTAACCCTAAAACTTACCCGTTAACTAACAGTAAGCCTAGGCCTAAACCTAACCCGAACCCGAACCCCACACTTTACCCTAAACTGTACGCTAATCCTGACACGTACACTAACACTACCAGGTGTCCTAACACATACCCTGACTCTAAATGTTTTCCGTACCCTCACCTGTACCCTAAAACTTACTGCTTCACTAACCGTAAACCTAGCCCTAAACATAACGCTAACACCAACCCTACACCATACCCTAACCCGTACACTAATCTTGACCCGTACACCAAAATTATGCAATGCCATCACAGGTACTTTGACACTAACACGTTTCCGTACACTCATGTACCATAAAAGTTACCTGTTCGCTAACTCTAACCCTAGCCCTAAACTTAACCCTAACGCCAACCCTACACATTACCCTAATCTGTACCCTAATCCTAACCCATACACTAACACTACATGTGCCCTAACAGGTACCCTGACCGTAACAGTTTTCCGTACACTCACCCGTACCCTAAACCATACCGTTTGCTATCCTTAACCCTAGACCTAAACGTAAACCTAACCCCATCCCTAAACCTTACCCTAACGCGTACCCAATCCTAACCAGTACACTAACACTAATCCGTGCCTTAACACTTACCCTGACCCTAACACTTTTCCATACCCACACCTGAACCCTAAACCTTACCATTCACTAACCCTAACCCTAGGTCTAAACCTAACCCTAAATCCAACCCCAACCCTACACCTAACCTTAACATGTACCCTAATCCTAATCCTTAAAATAACACTAACCTGTGCCCTAACACGAACCCTGACCCTAACGCGTTTCCATATGCTCCCCTGTACTCTAATGTTACCTATTCGCTAAACCTCACACTAGCCCTAAACCTAAACCTAACCCCAACCCTAAACCTTACCCTAACCCATACCCTAATCATAACCCATACACTAACACTAACTCGTGCCCTAACACCTACCCTAACCCTACACCTACCCCTAACCCTAACACTAACCCTAACACTATCCCTAAACTTTACCATTTGTTAACCATAACCGTAGACCCAAACCTAAACCTAACTACAACCCTACTCCTTACCCAAACACGTACACTAATCTTAACCTGTACACTAACACTAACTCAATACCGCACACGTACTTTGACAATAAAACATTTCTGTATGCTCAGCTGTAACGTAAACCTTACCCATTCACTAAACTTAACCCTACCCCTAACACTAACCATAAGGCCAACCGTACCAATTACCCTAACCCGTACCCTAATCCTAACCTGTAAACCCACACTAACCCCTGCCCTAACACGTACCCTGACCCTAACACTTTACCGTAACCTCACCTGTACCCTACACCTTACCGTTCGTTAACCCTAACCCTAGCCCTAAACCTAGACCAAACCCCAACCGTACACCTTACCCTAACCCGTATGCTAATCCTAAGCCATACACTAACACTGACACGTGTCCTAACACATACACTAACCCTAACACTTTTCTGTACCATCACCTGTACCCTAAACCTGACATTTCGCTAACCCTAACCATAGCCATAAAGCTAACCCTAAACCCAACGCTAAAACATACCCAAACCGTACCCTAATCCTAACCAGTATACTAATACTAAGCCATGTCCTGACACATTCCCTGAGCCTAACACTTTTCCGTACCCTCACCTGTACCCTAAACCTTACCCATTCGCTAACCCTAACCCTAGACCTAGCCATAGCCCTAACCTTAATCCCAACCCTACCCCTTACCCTAAACCGTACCCTAATCGTAACCCATACACGAACATTAACCCATGGCCTAACACGTGCCCTGAACCTAACAGTTTTCCGTATCCTCTCCTGTACCCTAAATCTTACCGTTTGCTAACCCTAAACCTAGCCCTAAACATAACTCTAACACCAACCTCACAGCATACACTAAACCGTACACTAAACATAACCCGTACAAAAAAATTAACCCATGCCCTCATATGTACATTGACAGTAACACGTTTCCGTATGCTCCCGTGTACCGTAAACCTTACCCATTCGCTAACTCTAACCCTAGCCCTAACCCTAACCATAACACCAACCCTACCCATTTACCTAACCTGTACCCTAATCCTTACCCGTACACTAACACTAATCCATGCCCTAACACGTAACCTGACCCTAACACTTTTCCATACCCACTCCTGTACCCTAAATCTTACCATTCGCTAACCCTAACCCTCTGTCTAAACCTAACCCTAACCAAAACCCTACACCTAACCCTAACACGTACCCTAATCCGAATCCGTACACTAACACTAACCTGTGCCCTAACATGAACCCTGACTCTAACTCGTTTCCATAAGCTCACCTGTACACTAAATGTTACCTATTCGCTAACCCTAACCCCAACCCTACACCTAAACATAACCCCAACCCTACACCTTTCCCTAACCTATACCCTAATCCTAACGCGTACACTAACACTAACCCGTGCCCTAACACGTACCCTGACCCTAACACTTTTCCGTATCCTCTCCAGTACCCTAAATCTTACCGTTCGCTAAACATATCCCTTTCCCTAAACATAACGCTAACACCAACCTTACACCATACCCTAACCCATACACTAATCTTACCCCGTACACCAAAATTAAGAAATGCTCTCACATGTTCTTTGACACTAACCCGTTTCCGAATCATCCTGTGTACCGTAAACCTTACCTGTTCGCTAACACTAACCCTAGGTCTAAGCCTAACACTATCCACAACCCTACACAAAATGCTAACCCGTACCCTAATCATAATCCGTACAATAACACTAACCTGTGCCCTAACACCAAGCCTGACCCTAACTCGTTTCCATATGCTTACCTGCACCCTGAATATTACCTATTCGCTAACCCTAACCCTAACCCTAAACCTAACCCTAACCCCAATCCTACACATTACCCTAATCCGTATTGTAATCCTAACCCGTACCCTAATACTAATCCGTGCCCTGACACATACATGGACCATAAAACTTTTCTGTAACCTCACCTGTACCCTAAACCTTACATTTCGCCAACACTAACCCTAGCCCTAAAGCTAAATCTAACTCCAAACCTACACCTACCCTAACATGTACACTAATCTTAACCCGTACACTAACACTGACCCATTGCCGCAAATGTATTTTGACCCTAAAACATTTCCGTAGCCTCCCCTGTAACCTAAACCTTACCCGGTCGCTAACCCTAACCCTAGCTCTAAATCTAACCCTAACGCCAACCCTACATCTTACCCTAACCCATACCCTAATCCTAAACCATACACTAACACAAACCAGTGCCCTGAAACGTACCCTGACCCTAACACTTTTCCATGCCCTCACCTGCACGCTAAACCTAATCGTTAGGTAACCCTAACTGTAGACTTAAACGTAACCCTAACACCAACCCTACACCCTATTCTAACCCGTAACCTATATTTAACCCCTACACTAACACTAACCCATGCCCTCACACGTAGTTTGACACTAAAATGTCTCCATACACTCACATGTACCATAAGCCTTAACCGTTCACTTAACCTATCCCTAACCCTAACGCCAAACCAAACCATTGCCCTAACCCATACCCTAATCCTAACCATACATTAACACTAACACGTTTCCCAACACATAACCTGACACAAACGCTTTTCCGTACCCTCAACTGTACCCTAAAACTTACCCGTTCACTAACCCTAAGCCTAGCCCTAACCCTAACCCTAACCCTGTCCCTAATGCTAACCCTAACCCTAAAACTTACCCGTTAACTAACCCTAAGCCTACCCCTAAACGTAACCTAAACCCCAACCCCACATCTTACACTAAACTGTACGCTAATCCTGACACCTACACTAACACTAACAGGTGTCCTAACACATACCCTGACTCTAAATGTTTTCCGTACCCTCACCTGTATCCTAATCCTTACTGCTTCACTAACCGTAAACCTAGCCCTAAACAAGACGCTAACACCAACCCTACACCATACCCTAACCCGTACACTAATCTTGACCCGTACACCAAAATTATGCAATGCCATCACAGGTACTTTGACACTAACACGTTTCCGTACACTCATGTACCATAAAACTTACCTGTTCGCTAACTCTAACCCTAGCCCTAAACTTAACCCTAACGCCAACCCTACACATTACCCTAACCCGTACCCTAATCCTAACCCATACACTAACACTACACGTGCCCTAACAGGTACCCTGACCGCAACAGTTTTCCGTACACTCACCCATACCCTAAACCATACCGTTTATATCCTTAACCCTATACCTAAACGTAAACCTAACCCCATCCCTAAAACTTACCCTAATGCGTACCCAATCCTAACCAGAACACTAACTCTATTCCATGCCTTAACACTAACCCTGACACTAACACTTTTCCATACCCACACCTGAACCCTAAACCTTACCATTCACTAACCCTAACCCTAGGTCTAAACCTAACCCTAAACCCAACCCCAACCCTACACCTAACCCTAACATGTACCCTAATCCTAATCCTTAAACTAACACTAACCTGTGCCCTAACACGAACTCTGACCCTAATGCGTTTCCATACGCTTCCCTGTACTCTAAAGTTACCTATTCGCTAACCCTCACACTAGCCCTAAACCTAAACCTAACCCCAACCCTAAACCTTACCCTAACCCATACCCTAATCATAACCCATACACTAACACTAACTCGTGCCCTAACACCTACCCTAACCCTACACCTACCCCTACCCCTAACACTAACGCAAACACTAACCCTAAACTTTACCATTTCTTAACCATAACCATTGCCCCAAACCTAAACCTAACTACAACCCTACTCCTTACCCTAACACGTACACTAATCTTAACCCGTACACTAACACTAACCCAATACGACACACGTACTTTGACAATAAGACACTTCCGTATGCTCAGCTGTAACCTTAACCTTACCCGTTCACTAAACTTAACCCTACCCCTAACTCTAACCATAACGCCAACCCTACCAATTACCCTAACCCGTACCCTAATCCTAACCTGTAAACCCACACTAACCCCTGCTCTAACACGTACCCTGACCCTAACACTTTTCCGTAACCTCACTTGTACCCTACACCTTACCCTAACCCTAACCTTAACCCTAGCACTAAACCTAGACCAAACCCCAACCGTACACCTTACCCTAACCTGTATGCTAATCCTAAGCCATACACTAACACTGACACGTGTCCTAACACATACACTAACCCTAACACTTTTCTGTACCATCACCTGTACCCTAAACCTGACATTTCGATAACCCTAACCCTAGCCATAAAGCTAACCCTAACCCCAACCCTAAACCTTACCCAAACCGTACCCTAATCCTAACCAGTATACTAATACTAAGCCATGTCCTGACACGTTCCCTGAGACTAACACTTTTCCGTACCCTCATCTGTACCCTAAACCTTACCCATTCGCTAACCCTAACCCTAGCCCTAGCCCTAGCCCTAACCTTAATCCCAACCCTACACCTTACCCTAAACCGTACCCTAATCCTAACCCATACACTAACATTAACCCATGCCCTAACACGTACCCTGACCCTAACACTTTTCCATATCCTCTCCTGTATCCTAAATCTTACCGTTCACTAACCCTAACCCTAGCCCTAAACATAACTCTAACACCAACCTCACAGCATACCCTAACCCGTACACTAAACTTAACCCGTACAAAAAAACTAAACCATGCCCTCACATGTACTTTGACAGTAACACGTTTCCGTACGCTCCCGTGTACCGTAAACCTTACCCATTTGCTAAGTCTAACACTAGCCCTAACCCTAACCATAACACCAACCCTACCCATTTACCTAACCTGTACCCTAATCCTTACCCGTACACTAACACTAATCCATGCCCTAAAACGTACCCTGACCCTAACATTTTTCCATACCCACTCCTGTACCCTAAATCTTACCATTCGCTAACCCTAACCCTATGTCTAAACCTAACCCTAACCCCAACCCTACACCTAACCCTAGCACACACCCTAATCCGAATCCGTACACTAACACTAACCTGTGCCCTAACATGAACCCTGACCCTAAATCGTTTCCATAAGCTCACCTGTACCCTAAATGTTACCTATTCGCTAACCCTAACCCCAACCCTACACCTAAACATAACCCCAACCCTACACCTTTCCCTAACCTATACCCTAATCCTAACCCGTACACTAACACTAACCTGTGCCCTAACACGTACCCTGAACCTAACACTTTTCCGTATCCTCTCCAGTACCCTAAATCTTACCGTTCGCTAAACAAAGCCCTTTCCCTAAACATAACGCTAACACCAACCTTACACCATACCCTAACCCATACACTAATCTTACCCCGTACACCAAAATTAAGAAATGCCCTCACATGTACTTTGACACTACCACGTTTCCGTATCCTCCTGTGTACCGTAAACCTTACCTGTTCGCTAACACTAACCCTAGGTCTAAGCCTAACACTATCCACAACCCTACACAAAATCCTAACCCGTACCCTAATCCTAATCCGTACAATAACACTAACCCGTGCCCTAACACCAAGCCTGACCCTAACTCGTTTCCATATGCTTACCTGCACACTGAATATTACCTATTCACTAACCCTAACCCTAACCCTAAACCTAACCCTAACCCCAATCGTACACTTTACCCTAATCCGTACTGTAATCCTAACCCGTACCCTAATACTAATCCGTGCCCTGACACATACATAGACCATAACACTTTTCTGTAACCTCACCTGTACCCTAAACCTTACATTTCGCCAACACTAACCCTAGCCCTAAAGCTAAATCTAACTCCAACCCTACACCTTACCCTAACACGTACACTAATCTTAACCCGTACACTAACACTGACCCATTGCCGCAAATGTATTTTGACCCTAAAACATTTCCGTACCCTCCCCTGTAACCTAAACCTTACCCGGTCGCAAACCCTAACCCTAGCTCTAAATCTAACCCTAACGCCAACCCTACATCTTACCCTAACCCATACCCTAATCCTAAACCATACACTAACACAAACCAGTGCCCTGAAACGTACCCTGACCTTAACACTTTTCCATGCCCTCACCTGCACGCTAAACCTAATTGTTAGGTAACCCTAACTGTAGACTTAAACGTAACCCTAACACCAACCCTACACCCTAATCTAACCCATAAACTATATTTAACCCCTACACTAACACTAACCCATGCCCTCACACGTACTTTGACACTAAAATGTCTCCATACACTCACATGTACCATAAGCCTTAACCGTTCACTAAACCTATCCCTAACCCTAACGCCAACCCTAACCATTGCCCTAACCCATACCCTAATCCTAACCATACATTAACACTAACACGTTTCCTAACACATAACCTGACCCAAACGCTTTTCCGTACCCTCAACTGTACCCTAAATCTTACCCGTTCACTAACCCTAAGCCTAGCCCTAACCCTAACCCTAACCCTAACACTAACCCTAACCCTAACCCTAAAACTTACCCGTTAACTAACAGTAAGCCTAGGCCTAAACCTAACCCGAACCCGAACCCCACACTTTACCCTAAACTGTACGCTAATCCTGACACGTACACTAACACTACCAGGTGTCCTAACACATACCCTGACTCTAAATGTTTTCCGTACCCTCACCTGTACCCTAAAACTTACTGCTTCACTAACCGTAAACCTAGCCCTAAACATAACGCTAACACCAACCCTACACCATACCCTAACCCGTACACTAATCTTGACCCGTACACCAAAATTATGCAATGCCATCACAGGTACTTTGACACTAACACGTTTCCGTACACTCATGTACCATAAAAGTTACCTGTTCGCTAACTCTAACCCTAGCCCTAAACTTAACCCTAACGCCAACCCTACACATTACCCTAATCTGTACCCTAATCCTAACCCATACACTAACACTACATGTGCCCTAACAGGTACCCTGACCGTAACAGTTTTCTGTACACTCACCCGTACCCTAAACCATACCGTTTGCTATCCTTAACCCTAGACCTAAACGTAAACCTAACCCCATCCCTAAACCTTACCCTAACGCGTACCCAATCCTAACCAGTACACTAACACTAATCCGTGCCTTAACACTTACCCTGACCCTAACACTTTTCCATACCCACACCTGAACCCTAAACCTTACCATTCACTAACCCTAACCCTAGGTCTAAACCTAACCCTAAATCCAACCCCAACCCTACACCTAACCTTAACATGTACCCTAATCCTAATCCTTAAAATAACACTAACCTGTGCCCTAACACGAACCCTGACCCTAACGCGTTTCCATATGCTCCCCTGTACTCTAATGTTACCTATTCGCTAAACCTCACACTAGCCCTAAACCTAAACCTAACCCCAACCCTAAACCTTACCCTAACCCATACCCTAATCATAACCCATACACTAACACTAACTCGTGCCCTAACACCTACCCTAACCCTACACCTACCCCTAACCCTAACACTAACCCTAACACTATCCCTAAACTTTACCATTTGTTAACCATAACCGTAGACCCAAACCTAAACCTAACTACAACCCTACTCCTTACCCAAACACGTACACTAATCTTAACCCGTACACTAACACTAACTCAATACCGCACACGTACTTTGACAATAAAACATTTCTGTATGCTCAGCTGTAACGTAAACCTTACCCATTCACTAAACTTAACCCTACCCCTAACACTAACCATAAGGCCAACCGTACCAATTACCCTAACCCGTACCCTAATCCTAACCTGTAAACCCACACTAACCCCTGCCCTAACACGTACCCTGACCCTAACACTTTACCGTAACCTCACCTGTACCCTACACCTTACCGTTCGTTAACCCTAACCCTAGCCCTAAACCTAGACCAAACCCCAACCGTACACCTTACCCTAACCCGTATGCTAATCCTAAGCCATACACTAACACTGACACGTGTCCTAACACATACACTAACCCTAACACTTTTCTGTACCATCACCTGTACCCTAAACCTGACATTTCGCTAACCCTAACCATAGCCATAAAGCTAACCCTAAACCCAACGCTAAAACATACCCAAACCGTACCCTAATCCTAACCAGTATACTAATACTAAGCCATGTCCTGACACATTCCCTGAGCCTAACACTTTTCCGTACCCTCACCTGTACCCTAAACCTTACCCATTCGCTAACCCTAACCCTAGACCTAGCCATAGCCCTAACCTTAATCCCAACCCTACCCCTTACCCTAAACCGTACCCTAATCGTAACCCATACACGAACATTAACCCATGGCCTAACACGTGCCCTGAACCTAACAGTTTTCCGTATCCTCTCCTGTACCCTAAATCTTACCGTTTGCTAACCCTAAACCTAGCCCTAAACATAACTCTAACACCAACCTCACAGCATACACTAAACCGTACACTAAACATAACCCGTACAAAAAAATTAACCCATGCCCTCATATGTACATTGACAGTAACACGTTTCCGTATGCTCCCGTGTACCGTAAACCTTACCCATTCGCTAACTCTAACCCTAGCCCTAACCCTAACCATAACACCAACCCTACCCATTTACCTAACCTGTACCCTAATCCTTACCCGTACACTAACACTAATCCATGCCCTAACACGTAACCTGACCCTAACACTTTTCCATACCCACTCCTGTACCCTAAATCTTACCATTCGCTAACCCTAACCCTCTGTCTAAACCTAACCCTAACCAAAACCCTACACCTAACCCTAACACGTACCCTAATCCGAATCCGTACACTAACACTAACCTGTGCCCTAACATGAACCCTGACTCTAACTCGTTTCCATAAGCTCACCTGTACACTAAATGTTACCTATTCGCTAACCCTAACCCCAACCCTACACCTAAACATAACCCCAACCCTACACCTTTCCCTAACCTATACCCTAATCCTAACGCGTACACTAACACTAACCCGTGCCCTAACACGTACCCTGACCCTAACACTTTTCCGTATCCTCTCCAGTACCCTAAATCTTACCGTTCGCTAAACATATCCCTTTCCCTAAACATAACGCTAACACCAACCTTACACCATACCCTAACCCATACACTAATCTTACCCCGTACACCAAAATTAAGAAATGCTCTCACATGTTCTTTGACACTAACACGTTTCCGAATCATCCTGTGTACCGTAAACCTTACCTGTTCGCTAACACTAACCCTAGGTCTAAGCCTAACACTATCCACAACCCTACACAAAATGCTAACCCGTACCCTAATCATAATCCGTACAATAACACTAACCTGTGCCCTAACACCAAGCCTGACCCTAACTCGTTTCCATATGCTTACCTGCACCCTGAATATTACCTATTCGCTAACCCTAACCCTAACCCTAAACCTAACCCTAACCCCAATCCTACACATTACCCTAATCCGTATTGTAATCCTAACCCGTACCCTAATACTAATCCGTGCCCTGACACATACATGGACCATAACACTTTTCTGTAACCTCACCTGTACCCTAAACCTTACATTTCGCCAACACTAACCCTAGCCCTAAAGCTAAATCTAACTCCAAACCTACACCTACCCTAACACGTACACTAATCTTAACCCGTACACTAACACTGACCCATTGCCGCAAATGTATTTTGACCCTAAAACATTTCCGTAGCCTCCCCTGTAACCTAAACCTTACCCGGTCGCTAACCCTAACCCTAGCTCTAAATCTAACCCTAACGCCAACCCTACATCTTACCCTAACCCATACCCTAATCCTAAACCATACACTAACACAAACCAGTGCCCTGAAACGTACCCTGACCCTAACACTTTTCCATGCCCTCACCTGCACGCTAAACCTAATCGTTAGGTAACCCTAACTGTAGACTTAAACGTAACCCTAACACCAACCCTACACCCTATTCTAACCCGTAACCTATATTTAACCCCTACACTAACACTAACCCATGCCCTCACACGTAGTTTGACACTAAAATGTCTCCATACACTCACATGTACCATAAGCCTTAACCGTTCACTTAACCTATCCCTAACCCTAACGCCAAACCAAACCATTGCCCTAACCCATACCCTAATCCTAACCATACATTAACACTAACACGTTTCCCAACACATAACCTGACCCAAACGCTTTTCCGTACCCTCAACTGTACCCTAAAACTTACCCGTTCACTAACCCTAAGCCTAGCCCTAACCCTAACCCTAACCCTGTCCCTAATGCTAACCCTAACCCTAAAACTTACCCGTTAACTAACCCTAAGCCTACCCCTAAACGTAACCCAAACCCCAACCCCACATCTTACACTAAACTGTACGCTAATCCTGACACCTACACTAACACTAACAGGTGTCCTAACACATACCCTGACTCTAAATGTTTTCCGTACCCTCACCTGTATCCTAATCCTTACTGCTTCACTAACCGTAAACCTAGCCCTAAACAAGACGCTAACACCAACCCTACACCATACCCTAACCCGTACACTAATCTTGACCCGTACACCAAAATTATGCAATGCCATCACAGGTACTTTGACACTAACACGTTTCCGTACACTCATGTACCATAAAACTTACCTGTTCGCTAACTCTAACCCTAGCCCTAAACTTAACCCTAACGCCAACCCTACACATTACCCTAACCCGTACCCTAATCCTAACCCATACACTAACACTACACGTGCCCTAACAGGTACCCTGACCGCAACAGTTTTCCGTACACTCACCCGTACCCTAAACCATACCGTTTATATCCTTAACCCTATACCTAAACGTAAACCTAACCCCATCCCTAAAACTTACCCTAATGCGTACCCAATCCTAACCAGAACACTAACTCTATTCCATGCCTTAACACTAACCCTGACACTAACACTTTTCCATACCCACACCTGAACCCTAAACCTTACCATTCACTAACCCTAACCCTAGGTCTAAACCTAACCCTAAACCCAACCCCAACCCTACACCTAACCCTAACATGTACCCTAATCCTAATCCTTAAACTAACACTAACCTGTGCCCTAACACGAACTCTGACCCTAATGCGTTTCCATACGCTTCCCTGTACTCTAAAGTTACCTATTCGCTAACCCTCACACTAGCCCTAAACCTAAACCTAACCCCAACCCTAAACCTTACCCTAACCCATACCCTAATCATAACCCATACACTAACACTAACTCGTGCCCTAACACCTACCCTAACCCTACACCTACCCCTACCCCTAACACTAACGCAAACACTAACCCTAAACTTTACCATTTCTTAACCATAACCATTGCCCCAAACCTAAACCTAACTACAACCCTACTCCTTACCCTAACACGTACACTAATCTTAACCCGTACACTAACACTAACCCAATACGACACACGTACTTTGACAATAAGACACTTCCGTATGCTCAGCTGTAACCTTAACCTTACCCGTTCACTAAACTTAACCCTACCCCTAACTCTAACCATAACGCCAACCCTACCAATTACCCTAACCCGTACCCTAATCCTAACCTGTAAACCCACACTAACCCCTGCTCTAACACGTACCCTGACCCTAACACTTTTCCGTAACCTCACTTGTACCCTACACCTTACCCTAACCCTAACCTTAACCCTAGCACTAAACCTAGACCAAACCCCAACCGTACACCTTACCCTAACCTGTATGCTAATCCTAAGCCATACACTAACACTGACACGTGTCCTAACACATACACTAACCCTAACACTTTTCTGTACCATCACCTGTACCCTAAACCTGACATTTCGATAACCCTAACCCTAGCCATAAAGCTAACCCTAACCCCAACCCTAAACCTTACCCAAACCGTACCCTAATCCTAACCAGTATACTAATACTAAGCCATGTCCTGACACGTTCCCTGAGACTAACACTTTTCCGTACCCTCATCTGTACCCTAAACCTTACCCATTCGCTAACCCTAACCCTAGCCCTAGCCCTAGCCCTAACCTTAATCCCAACCCTACACCTTACCCTAAACCGTACCCTAATCCTAACCCATACACTAACATTAACCCATGCCCTAACACGTACCCTGACCCTAACACTTTTCCATATCCTCTCCTGTATCCTAAATCTTACCGTTCACTAACCCTAACCCTAGCCCTAAACATAACTCTAACACCAACCTCACAGCATACCCTAACCCGTACACTAAACTTAACCCGTACAAAAAAACTAAACCATGCCCTCACATGTACTTTGACAGTAACACGTTTCCGTACGCTCCCGTGTACCGTAAACCTTACCCATTTGCTAAGTCTAACACTAGCCCTAACCCTAACCATAACACCAACCCTACCCATTTACCTAACCTGTACCCTAATCCTTACCCGTACACTAACACTAATCCATGCCCTAAAACGTACCCTGACCCTAACACTTTTCCATACCCACTCCTGTACCCTAAATCTTACCATTCGCTAACCCTAACCCTATGTCTAAACCTAACCCTAACCCCAACCCTACACCTAACCCTAGCACACACCCTAATCCGAATCCGTACACTAACACTAACCTGTGCCCTAACATGAACCCTGACCCTAAATCGTTTCCATAAGCTCACCTGTACCCTAAATGTTACCTATTCGCTAACCCTAACCCCAACCCTACACCTAAACATAACACCAACCCTACACCTTTCCCTAACCTATACCCTAATCCTAACCCGTACACTAACACTAACCTGTGCCCTAACACGTACCCTGAACCTAACACTTTTCCGTATCCTCTCCAGTACCCTAAATCTTACCGTTCGCTAAACAAAGCCCTTTCCCTAAACATAACGCTAACACCAACCTTACACCATACCCTAACCCATACACTAATCTTACCCCGTACACCAAAATTAAGAAATGCCCTCACATGTACTTTGACACTACCACGTTTCCGTATCCTCCTGTGTACCGTAAACCTTACCTGTTCGCTAACACTAACCCTAGGTCTAAGCCTAACACTATCCACAACCCTACACAAAATCCTAACCCGTACCCTAATCCTAATCCGTACAATAACACTAACCCGTGCCCTAACACCAAGCCTGACCCTAACTCGTTTCCATATGCTTACCTGCACACTGAATATTACCTATTCGCTAACCCTAACCCTAACCCTAAACCTAACCCTAACCCCAATCGTACACTTTACCCTAATCCGTACTGTAATCCTAACCCGTACCCTAATACTAATCCGTGCCCTGACACATACATAGACCATAACACTTTTCTGTAACCTCACCTGTACCCTAAACCTTACATTTCGCCAACACTAACCCTAGCCCTAAAGCTAAATCTAACTCCAACCCTACACCTTACCCTAACACGTACACTAATCTTAACCCGTACACTAACACTGACCCATTGCCGCAAATGTATTTTGACCCTAAAACATTTCCGTACCCTCCCCTGTAACCTAAACCTTACCCGGTCGCAAACCCTAACCCTAGCTCTAAATCTAACCCTAACGCCAACCCTACATCTTACCCTAACCCATACCCTAATCCTAAACCATACACTAACACAAACCAGTGCCCTGAAACGTACCCTGACCCTAACACTTTTCCATGCCCTCACCTGCACGCTAAACCTAATTGTTAGGTAACCCTAACTGTAGACTTAAACGTAACCCTAACACCAACCCTACACCCTAATCTAACCCATAAACTATATTTAACCCCTACACTAACACTAACCCATGCCCTCACACGTACTTTGACACTAAAATGTCTCCATACACTCACATGTACCATAAGCCTTAACCGTTCACTAAACCTATCCCTAACCCTAACGCCAACCCTAACCATTGCCCTAACCCATACCCTAATCCTAACCATACATTAACACTAACACGTTTCCTAACACATAACCTGACCCAAACGCTTTTCCGTACCCTCAACTGTACCCTAAATCTTACCCGTTCACTAACCCTAAGCCTAGCCCTAACCCTAACCCTAACACTAACCCTAACCCTAACCCTAAAACTTACCCGTTAACTAACAGTAAGCCTAGGCCTAAACCTAACCCGAACCCGAACCCCACACTTTACCCTAAACTGTACACTAATCCTGACACGTACACTAACACTACCAGGTGTCCTAACACATACCCTGACTCTAAATGTTTTCCGTACCCTCACCTGTACCCTAAAACTTACTGCTTCACTAACCGTAAACCTAGCCCTAAACATAACGCTAACACCAACCCTACACCATACCCTAACCCGTACACTAATCTTGACCCGTACACCAAAATTATGCAATGCCATCACAGGTACTTTGACACTAACACGTTTCCGTACACTCATGTACCATAAAAGTTACCTGTTCGCTAACTCTAACCCTAGCCCTAAACTTAACCCTAACGCCAACCCTACACATTACCCTAACCCGTACCCTAATCCTAACCCATACACTAACACTACATGTGCCCTAACAGGTACCCTGACCGTAACAGTTTTCTGTACACTCACCCGTACCCTAAACCATACCGTTTGCTATCCTTAACCCTAGACCTAAACGTAAACCTAACCCCATCCCTAAACCTTACCCTAACGCGTACCCAATCCTAACCAGTACACTAACACTAATCCGTGCCTTAACACTTACCCTGACCCTAACACTTTTCCATACCCACACCTGAACCCTAAACCTTACCATTCACTAACCCTAACCCTAGGTCTAAACCTAACCCTAAATCCAACCCCAACCCTACACCTAACCTTAACATGTACCCTAATCCTAATCCTTAAAATAACACTAACCTGTGCCCTAACACGAACCCTGACCCTAACGCGTTTCCATACGCTCCCCTGTACTCTAATGTTACCTATTCGCTAAACCTCACACTAGCCCTAAACCTAAACCTAACCCCAACCCTAAACCTTACCCTAACCCATACCCTAATCATAACCCATACACTAACACTAACTCGTGCCCTAACACCTACCCTAACCCTACACCTACCCCTAACCCTAACACTAACCCTAACACTATCCCTAAACTTTACCATTTGTTAACCATAACCCTAGACCCAAACCTAAACCTAACTACAACCCTACTCCTTACCCAAACACGTACACTAATCTTAACCCGTACACTAACACTAACTCAATACCGCACACGTACTTTGACAATAAAACATTTCTGTATGCTCAGCTGTAACCTAAACCTTACCCATTCACTAAACTTAACCCTACCCCTAACACTAACCATAAGGCCAACCGTACCAATTACCCTAACCCGTACCCTAATCCTAACCTGTAAACCCACACTAACCCCTGCCCTAACACGTACCCTGACCCTAACACTTTACCGTAACCTCACCTGTACCCTACACCTTACCGTTCGTTAACCCTAACCCTAGCCCTAAACCTAGACCAAACCCCAACCGTACACCTTACCCTAACCCGTATGCTAATCCTAAGCCATACACTAACACTGACACGTGTCCTAACACATACACTAACCCTAACACTTTTCTGTACCATCACCTGTACCCTAAACCTGACATTTCGCTAACCCTAACCATAGCCATAAAGCTAACCCTAAACCCAACGCTAAAACATACCCAAACCGTACCCTAATCCTAACCAGTATACTAATACTAAGCCATGTCCTGACACATTCCCTGAGCCTAACACTTTTCCGTACCCTCACCTGTACCCTAAACCTTACCCATTCGCTAACCCTAACCCTAGACCTAGCCATAGCCCTAACCTTAATCCCAACCCTACCCCTTACCCTAAACCGTACCCTAATCGTAACCCATACACGAACATTAACCCATGGCCTAACACGTGCCCTGAACCTAACAGTTTTCCGTATCCTCTCCTGTACCCTAAATCTTACCGTTTGCTAACCCTAAACCTAGCCCTAAACATAACTCTAACACCAACCTCACAGCATACACTAAACCGTACACTAAACATAACCCGTACAAAAAAATTAACCCATGCCCTCATATGTACATTGACAGTAACACGTTTCCGTATGCTCCCGTGTACCGTAAACCTTACCCATTCGCTAACTCTAACCCTAGCCCTAACCCTAACCATAACACCAACCCTACCCATTTACCTAACCTGTACCCTAATCCTTACCCGTACACTAACACTAATCCATGGCCTAACACGTAACCTGACCCTAACACTTTTCCATACCCACTCCTGTACCCTAAATCTTACCATTCGCTAACCCTAACCCTCTGTCTAAACCTAACCCTAACCAAAACCCTACACCTAACCCTAACACGTACCCTAATCCGAATCCGTACACTAACACTAACCTGTGCCCTAACATGAACCCTGACTCTAACTCGTTTCCATAAGCTCACCTGTACACTAAATGTTACCTATTCGCTAACCCTAACCCCAACCCTACACCTAAACATAACCCCAACCCTACACCTTTCCCTAACCTATACCCTAATCCTAACGCGTACACTAACACTAACCCGTGCCCTAACACGTACCCTGACCCTAACACTTTTCCGTATCCTCTCCAGTACCCTAAATCTTACCGTTCGCTAAACATATCCCTTTCCCTAAACATAACGCTAACACCAACCTTACACCATACCCTAACCCATACACTAATCTTACCCCGTACACCAAAATTAAGAAATGCTCTCACATGTACTTTGACACTAACACGTTTCCGAATCATCCTGTGTACCGTAAACCTTACCTGTTCGCTAACACTAACCCTAGGTCTAAGCCTAACACTATCCACAACCCTACACAAAATGCTAACCCGTACCCTAATCATAATCCGTACAATAACACTAACCTGTGCCCTAACACCAAGCCTGACCCTAACTCGTTTCCATATGCTTACCTGCACCCTGAATATTACCTATTCGCTAACCCTAACCCTAACCCTAAACCTAACCCTAACCCCAATCCTACACATTACCCTAATCCGTATTGTAATCCTAACCCGTACCCTAATACTAATCCGTGCCCTGACACACACATGGACCATAACACTTTTCTGTAACCTCACCTGTACCCTAAACCTTACATTTCGCCAACACTAACCCTAGCCCTAAAGCTAAATCTAACTCCAAACCTACACCTACCCTAACATGTACACTAATCTTAACCCGTACACTAACACTGACCCATTGCCGCAAATGTATTTTGACCCTAAAACATTTCCGTAGCCTCCCCTGTAACCTAAACCTTACCCGGTCGCTAACCCTAACCCTAGCTCTAAATCTAACCCTAACGCCAACCCTACATCTTACCCTAACCCATACCCTAATCCTAAACCATACACTAACACAAACCAGTGCCCTGAAACGTACCCTGACCCTAACACTTTTCCATGCCCTCACCTGCACGCTAAACCTAATCGTTAGGTAACCCTAACTGTAGACTTAAACGTAACCCTAACACCAACCCTACACCCTATTCTAACCCGTAACCTATATTTAAGCCCTACACTAACACTAACCCATGCCCTCACACGTAGTTTGACACTAAAATGTCTCCATACACTCACATGTACCATAAGCCTTAACCGTTCACTTAACCTATCCCTAACCCTAATGCCAAACCAAACCATTGCCCTAACCCATACCCTAATCCTAACCATACATTAACACTAACACGTTTCCCAACACATAACCTGACCCAAACGCTTTTCCGTACCCTCAACTGTACCCTAAAACTTACCCGTTCACTAACCCTAAGCCTAGCCCTAACCCTAACCCTAACCCTGTCCCTAATGCTAACCCTAACCCTAAAACTTACCCGTTAACTAACCCTAAGCCTACCCCTAAACGTAACCCAAACCCCAACCCCACATCTTTCACTAAACTGTACGCTAATCCTGACACCTACACTAACACTAACAGGTGTCCTAACACATACCCTGACTCTAAATGTTTTCCGTACCCTCACCTGTATCCTAATCCTTACTGCTTCACTAACCGTAAACCTAGCCCTAAACAAGACGCTAACACCAACCCTACACCATACCCTAACCCGTACACTAATCTTGACCCGTACACCAAAATTATGCAATGCCATCACAGGTACTTTGACACTAACACGTTTCCGTACACTCATGTACCATAAAACTTACCTGTTCGCTAACTCTAACCCTAGCCCTAAACTTAACCCTAACGCCAACCCTACACATTACCCTAACCCGTACCCTAATCCTAACCCATACACTAACACTACACGTGCCCTAACAGGTACCCTGACCGCAACAGTTTTCCGTACACTCACCCGTACCCTAAACCATACCGTTTATATCCTTAACCCTATACCTAAACGTAAACCTAACCCCATCCCTAAAACTTACCCTAATGCGTACCCAATCCTAACCAGAACACTAACTCTATTCCATGCCTTAACACTAACCCTGACACTAACACTTTTCCATACCCACACCTGAACCCTAAACCTTACCATTCACTAACCCTAACCCTAGGTCTAAACCTAACCCTAAACCCAACCCCAACCCTACACCTAACCCTAACATGTACCCTAATCCTAATCCTTAAACTAACACTAACCTGTGCGCTAACACGAACTCTGACCCTAATGCGTTTCCATACGCTTCCCTGTACTCTAATGTTACCTATTCGCTAACCCTCACACTAGCCCTAAACCTAAACCTAACCCCAACCCTAAACCTTACCCTAACCCATACCCTAATCATAACCCATACACTAACACTAACTCGTGCCCTAACACCTACCCTAACCCTACACCTACCCCTACCCCTAACACTAACGCAAACACTAACCCTAAACTTTACCATTTCTTAACCATAACCATTGCCCCAAACCTAAACCTAACTACAACCCTACTCCTTACCCTAACACGTACACTAATCTTAACCCGTACACTAACACTAACCCAATACGACACACGTACTTTGACAATAAGACACTTCCGTATGCTCAGCTGTAACCTTAACCTTACCCGTTCACTAAACTTAACCCTACCCCTAACTCTAACCATAACGCCAACCCTACCAATTACCCTAACCCGTACCCTAATCCTAACCTGTAAACCCACACTAATCCCTGCTCTAACACGTACCCTGACCCTAACACTTTTCCGTAACCTCACTTGTACCCTACACCTTACCCTAACCCTAACCTTAACCCTAGCACTAAACCTAGACCAAACCCCAACCGTACACCTTACCCTAACCTGTATGCTAATCCTAAGCCATACACTAACACTGACACGTGTCCTAACACATACACTAACCCTAACACTTTTCTGTACCATCACCTGTACCCTAAACCTGACATTTCGATAACCCTAACCCTAGCCATAAAGCTAACCCTAACCCCAACCCTAAACCTTACCCAAACCGTACCCTAATCCTAACCAGTATACTAATACTAAGCCATGTCCTGACACGTTCCCTGAGACTAACACTTTTCCGTACCCTCATCTGTACCCTAAACCTTACCCATTCGCTAACCCTAACCCTAGCCCTAGCCCTAGCCCTAACCTTAATCCCAACCCTACACCTTACCCTAAACCGTACCCTAATCCTAACCCATACACTAACATTAACCCATGCCCTAACACGTACCCTGACCCTAACACTTTTCCATATCCTCTCCTGTATCCTAAATCTTACCGTTCACTAACCCTAACCCTAGCCCTAAACATAACTCTAACACCAACCTCACAGCATACCCTAACCCGTACACTAAACTTAACCCGTACAAAAAAACTAAACCATGCCCTCACATGTACTTTGACAGTAACACGTTTCCGTACGCTCCCGTGTACCGTAAACCTTACCCATTTGCTAAGTCTAACACTAGCCCTAACCCTAACCATAACACCAACCCTACCCATTTACCTAACCTGTACCCTAATCCTTACCCGTACACTAACACTAATCCATGCCCTAAAACGTACCCTGACCCTAACACTTTTCCATACCCACTCCTGTACCCTAAATCTTACCATTCGCTAACCCTAACCCTATGTCTAAACCTAACCCTAACCCCAACCCTACACCTAACCCTAGCACACACCCTAATCCGAATCCGTACACTAACACTAACCTGTGCCCTAACATGAACCCTGACCCTAAATCGTTTCCATAAGCTCACCTGTACCCTAAATGTTACCTATTCGCTAACCCTAACCCCAACCCTACACCTAAACATAACCCCAACCCTACACCTTTCCCTAACCTATACCCTAATCCTAACCCGTACACTAACACTAACCTGTGCCCTAACACGTACCCTGAACCTAACACTTTTCCGTATCCTCTCCAGTACCCTAAATCTTACCGTTCGCTAAACAAAGCCCTTTCCCTAAACATAACGCTAACACCAACCTTACACCATACCCTAACCCATACACTAATCTTACCCCGTACACCAAAATTAAGAAATGCCCTCACATGTACTTTGACACTACCACGTTTCCGTATCCTCCTGTGTACCGTAAACCTTACCTGTTCGCTAACACTAACCCTAGGTCTAAGCCTAACACTATCCACAACCCTACACAAAATCCTAACCCGTACCCTAATCCTAATCCGTACAATAACACTAACCTGTGCCCTAACACCAAGCCTGACCCTAACTCGTTTCCATATGCTTACCTGCACACTGAATATTACCTATTCGCTAACCCTAACCCTAACCTTAAACCTAACCCTAACCCCAATCGTACACTTTACCCTAATCCGTACTGTAATCCTAACCCGTACCCTAATACTAATCCGTGCCCTGACACATACATAGACCATAACACTTTTCTGTAACCTCACCTGTACCCTAAACCTTACATTTCGCCAACACTAACCCTAGCCCTAAAGCTAAATCTAACTCCAACCCTACACCTTACCCTAACACGTACACTAATCTTAACCCGTACACTAACACTGACCCATTGCCGCAAATGTATTTTGACCCTAAAACATTTCCGTACCCTCCCCTGTAACCTAAACCTTACCCGGTCGCAAACCCTAACCCTAGCTCTAAATCTAACCCTAACGCCAACCCTACATCTTACCCTAACCCATACCCTAATCCTAAACCATACACTAACACAAACCAGTGCCCTGAAACGTACCCTGACCCTAACACTTTTCCATGCCCTCACCTGCACGCTAAACCTAATTGTTAGGTAACCCTAACTGTAGACTTAAACGTAACCCTAACACCAACCCTACACCCTAATCTAACCCATAAACTATATTTAACCCCTACACTAACACTAACCCATGCCCTCACACGTACTTTGACACTAAAATGTCTCCATACACTCACATGTACCATAAGCCTTAACCGTTCACTAAACCTATCCCTAACCCTAACGCCAACCCTAACCATTGCCCTAACCCATACCCTAATCCTAACCATACATTAACACTAACACGTTTCCTAACACATAACCTGACCCAAACGCTTTTCCGTACCCTCAACTGTACCCTAAATCTTACCCGTTCACTAACCCTAAGCCTAGCCCTAACCCTAACCCTAACACTAACACTAACCCTAACCCTAACCCTAAAACTTACCCGTTAACTAACAGTAAGCCTAGGCCTAAACCTAACCCGAACCCGAACCCCACACTTTACCCTAAACTGTACGCAAATCCTGACACGTACACTAACACTACCAGGTGTCCTAACACATACCCTGACTCTAAATGTTTTCCGTACCCTCACCTGTACCCTAAAACTTACTGCTTCACTAACCGTAAACCTAGCCCTAAACATAACGCTAACACCAACCCTACACCATACCCTAACCCGTACACTAATCTTGACCCGTACACCAAAATTATGCAATGCCATCACAGGTACTTTGACACTAACACGTTTCCGTACACTCATGTACCATAAAAGTTACCTGTTCGCTAACTCTAACCCTAGCCCTAAACTTAACCCTAACGCCAACCCTACACATTACCCTAATCTGTACCCTAATCCTAACCCATACACTAACACTACATGTGCCCTAACAGGTACCCTGACCGTAACAGTTTTCCGTACACTCACCCGTACCCTAAACCATACCGTTTGCTATCCTTAACCCTAGACCTAAACGTAAACCTAACCCCATCCCTAAACCTTACCCTAACGCGTACCCAATCCTAACCAGTACACTAACACTAATCCGTGCCTTAACACTTACCCTGACCCTAACACTTTTCCATACCCACACCTGAACCCTAAACCTTACCATTCACTAACCCTAACCCTAGGTCTAAACCTAACCCTAAACCCAACCCCAGCCCTACACCTAACCTTAACATGTACCCTAATCCTAATCCTTAAAATAACACTAACCTGTGCCCTAACACGAACCCTGACCCTAACGCGTTTCCATACGCTCCCCTGTACTCTAATATTACCTATTCGCTAAACCTCACACTAGCCCTAAACCTAAACCTAACCCCAACCCTAAACCTTACCCTAACCCATACCCTAATCATAACCCATACACTAACACTAACTCGTGCCCTAACACCTACCCTAACCCTACACCTACCCCTAACCCTAACACTAACCCTAACACTATCCCTAAACTTTACCATTTGTTAACCATAACCCTAGACCCAAACCTAAACCTAACTACAACCCTACTCCTTACCCAAACACGTACACTAATCTTAACCCGTACACTAACACTAACTCAATACCGCACACGTACTTTGACAATAAAACATTTCTGTATGCTCAGCTGTAACCTAAACCTTACCCATTCACTAAACTTAACCCTACCCCTAACACTAACCATAAGGCCAACCGTACCAATTACCCTAACCCGTACCCTAATCCTAACCTGTAAACCCACACTAACCCCAGCCCTAACACGTACCCTGACCCTAACACTTTACCGTAACCTCACCTGTACCCTACACCTTACCGTTCGTTAACCCTAACCCTAGCCCTAAACCTAGACCAAACCCCAACCGTACACCTTACCCTAACCCGTATGCTGATCCTAAGCCATACACTAACACTGACACGTGTCCTAACACATACACTAACCCTACCACTTTTCTGTACCATCACCTGTACCCTAAACCTGACATTTCGCTAACCCTAACCATAGCCATAAAGCTAACCCTAAACCCAACGCTAAAACATACCCAAACCGTACCCTAATCCTAACCAGTATACTAATACTAAGCCATGTCCTGACACATTCCCTGAGCCTAACACTTTTCCGTACCCTCACCTGTACCCTAAACCTTACCCATTCGCTAACCCTAACCCTAGACCTAGCCATAGCCCTAACCTTAATCCCAACCCTACCCCTTACCCTAAACCGTACCCTAATCGTAACCAATACACGAACATTAACCCATGCCCTAACACGTGCCCTGAACCTAACAGTTTTCCGTATCCTCTCCTGTACCCTAAATCTTACCGTTTGCTAACCCTAAACCTAGCCCTAAACATAACTCTAACACCAACCTCACAGCATACACTAAACCGTACACTAAACATAACCCGTACAAAAAAAGTAACCCATGCCCTCATATGTACTTTGACAGTAACACGTTTCCGTATGCTCCCGTGTACCGTAAACCTTACCCATTCGCTAACTCTAACCCTAGCCCTAACCCTAACCATAACACCAACCCTACCCATTTACCTAACCTGTACCCTAATCCTTACCCGTACACTAACACTAATCCATGCCCTAACACGTAACCTGACCCTAACACTTTTCCATACCCACTCCTGTACCCTAAATCTTACCATTCGCTAACCCTAACCCTCTGTCTAAACCTAACCCTAACCAAAACCCTACACCTAACCCTAACACGTACCCTAATCCGAATCCGTACACTAACACTAACCTGTGCCCTAACATGAACCCTGACTCTAACTCGTTTCCATAAGCTCACCTGTACACTAAATGTTACCTATTCGCTAACCCTAACCCCAACCCTACACCTAAACATAACCCCAACCCTACACCTTTCCCTAACCTATACCCTAATCCTAACGCGTACACTAACACTAACCCGTGCCCTAACACGTACCCTGACCCTAACACTTTTCCGTATCCTCTCCAGTACCCTAAATCTTACCGTTCGCTAAACATATCCCTTTCCCTAAACATAACGCTAACACCAACCTTACACCATACCCTAACCCATACACTAATCTTACCCCGTACACCAAAATTAAGAAATGCTCTCACATGTACTTTGACACTAACACGTTTCCGAATCATCCTGTGTACCGTAAACCTTACCTGTTCGCTAACACTAACCCTAGGTCTAAGCCTAACACTATCCACAACCCTACACAAAATGCTAACCCGTACCCTAATCATAATCCGTACAATAACACTAACCTGTGCCCTAACACCAAGCCTGACCCTAACTCGTTTCCATATGCTTACCTGCACCCTGAATATTACCTATTCGCTAACCCTAACCCTAACCCTAAACCTAACCCTAACCCCAATCCTACACATTACCCTAATCCGTATTGTAATCCTAACCCGTACCCTAATACTAATCCGTGCCCTGACACACACATGGACCATAACACTTTTCTGTAACCTCACCTGTACCCTAAACCTTACATTTCGCCAACACTAACCCTAGCCCTAAAGCTAAATCTAACTCCAAACCTACACCTACCCTAACATGTACACTAATCTTAACCCGTACACTAACACTGACCCATTGCCGCAAATGTATTTTGACCCTAAAACATTTCCGTAGCCTCCCCTGTAACCTAAACCTTACCCGGTCGCTAACCCTAACCCTAGCTCTAAATCTAACCCTAACGCCAACCCAACATCTTACCCTAACCCATACCCTAATCCTAAACCATACACTAACACAAACCAGTGCCCTGAAACGTACCCTGACCCTAACACTTTTCCATGCCCTCACCTGCACGCTAAACCTAATCGTTAGGTAACCCTAACTGTAGACTTAAACGTAACCCTAACACCAACCCTACACCCTATTCTAACCCGTAACCTATATTTAAGCCCTACACTAACACTAACCCATGCCCTCACACGTAGTTTGACACTAAAATGTCTCCATACACTCACATGTACCATAAGCCTTAACCGTTCACTTAACCTATCCCTAACCCTAATGCCAAACCAAACCATTGCCCTAACCCATACCCTAATCCTAACCATACATTAACACTAACACGTTTCCCAACACATAACCTGACCCAAACGCTTTTCCGTACCCTCAACTGTACCCTAAAACTTACCCGTTCACTAACCCTAAGCCTAGCCCTAACCCTAACCCTAACCCTGTCCCTAATGCTAACCCTAACCCTAAAACTTACCCGTTAACTAACCCTAAGCCTACCCCTAAACGTAACCCAATCCCCAACCCCACATCTTTCACTAAACTGTACGCTAATCCTGACACCTACACTAACACTAACAGGTGTCCTAACACATACCCTGACTCTAAATGTTTTCCGTACCCTCACCTGTATCCTAATCCTTACTGCTTCACTAACCGTAAACCTAGCCCTAAACAAGACGCTAACACCAACCCTACACCATACCCTAACCCGTACACTAATCTTGACCCGTACACCAAAATTATGCAATGCCATCACAGGTACTTTGACACTAACACGTTTCCGTACACTCATGTACCATAAAACTTACCTGTTCGCTAACTCTAACCCTAGCCCTAAACTTAACCCTAACGCCAACCCTACACATTACCCTAACCCGTACCCTAATCCTAACCCATACACTAACACTACACGTGCCCTAACAGGTACCCTGACCGCAACAGTTTTCCGTACACTCACCCGTACCCTAAACCATACCGTTTATATCCTTAACCCTATACCTAAACGTAAACCTAACCCCATCCCTAAAACTTACCCTAATGCGTACCCAATCCTAACCAGAACACTAACTCTATTCCATGCCTTAACACTAACCCTGACACTAACACTTTTCCATACCCACACCTGAACCCTAAACCTTACCATTCACTAACCCTAACCCTAGGTCTAAACCTAACCCTAAACCCAACCCCAACCCTACACCTAACCCTAACATGTACCCTAATCCTAATCCTTAAACTAACACTAACCTGTGCCCTAACACGAACTCTGACCCTAATGCGTTTCCATATGCTTCCCTGTACTCTAATGTTACCTATTCGCTAACCCTCACACTAGCCCTAAACCTAAACCTAACCCCAACCCTAAACCTTACCCTAACCCATACCCTAATCATAACCCATACACTAACACTAACTCGTGCCCTAACACCTACCCTAACCCTACACCTACCCCTACCCCTAACACTAACGCAAACACTAACCCTAAACTTTACCATTTCTTAACCATAACCATTGCCCCAAACCTAAACCTAACTACAACCCTACTCCTTACCCTAACACGTACACTAATCTTAACCCGTACACTAACACTAACCCAATACGACACACGTACTTTGACAATAAGACACTTCCGTATGCTCAGCTGTAACCTTAACCTTACCCGTTCACTAAACTTAACCCTACCCCTAACTCTAACCATAACGCCAACCCTACCAATTACCCTAACCCGTACCCTAATCCTAACCTGTAAACCCACACTAATCCCTGCTCTAACACGTACCCTGACCCTAACACTTTTCCGTAACCTCACTTGTACCCTACACCTTACCCTAACCCTAACCTTAACCCTAGCACTAAACCTAGACCAAACCCCAACCGTACACCTTACCCTAACCTGTATGCTAATCCTAAGCCATACACTAACACTGACACGTGTCCTAACACATACACTAACCCTAACACTTTTCTGTACCATCACCTGTACCCTAAACCTGACATTTCGATAACCCTAACCCTAGCCATAAAGCTAACCCTAACCCCAACCCTAAACCTTACCCAAACCGTACCCTAATCCTAACCAGTATACTAATACTAAGCCATGTCCTGACACGTTCCCTGAGACTAACACTTTTCCATACCCTCATCTGTACCCTAAACCTTACCCATTCGCTAACCCTAACCCTAGCCCTAGCCCTAGCCCTAACCTTAATCCCAACCCTACACCTTACCCTAAACCGTACCCTAATCCTAACCCATACACTAACATTAACCCATGCCCTAACACGTACCCTGACCCTAACACTTTTCCATATCCTCTCCTGTATCCTAAATCTTACCGTTCACTAACCCTAACCCTAGCCCTAAACATAACTCTAACACCAACCTCACAGCATACCCTAACCCGTACACTAAACTTAACCCGTACAAAAAAACTAAACCATGCCCTCACATGTACTTTGACAGTAACACGTTTCCGTACGCTCCCGTGTACCGTAAACCTTACCCATTTGCTAAGTCTAACACTAGCCCTAACCCTAACCATAACACCAACCCTACCCATTTACCTAACCTGTACCCTAATCCTTACCCGTACACTAACACTAATCCATGCCCTAAAACGTACCCTGACCCTAACACTTTTCCATACCCACTCCTGTACCCTAAATCTTACCATTCGCTAACCCTAACCCTATGTCTAAACCTAACCCTAACCCCAACCCTACACCTAACCCTAGCACACACCCTAATCCGAATCCGTACACTAACACTAACCTGTGCCCTAACATGAACCCTGACCCTAAATCGTTTCCATAAGCTCACCTGTACCCTAAATGTTACCTATTCGCTAACCCTAACCCCAACCCTACACCTAAACATAACCCCAACCCTACACCTTTCCCTAACCTATACCCTAATCCTAACCCGTACACTAACACTAACCTGTGCCCTAACACGTACCCTGAACCTAACACTTTTCCGTATCCTCTCCAGTACCCTAAATCTTACCGTTCGCTAAACAAAGCCCTTTCCCTAAACATAACGCTAACACCAACCTTACACCATACCCTAACCCATACACTAATCTTACCCCGTACACCAAAATTAAGAAATGCCCTCACATGTACTTTGACACTACCACGTTTCCGTATCCTCCTGTGTACCGTAAACCTTACCTGTTCGCTAACACTAACCCTAGGTCTAAGCCTAACACTATCCACAACCCTACACAAAATCCTAACCCGTACCCTAATCCTAATCCGTACAATAACACTAACCTGTGCCCTAACACCAAGCCTGACCCTAACTCGTTTCCATATGCTTACCTGCACACTGAATATTACCTATTCGCTAACCCTAACCCTAACCCTAAACCTAACCCTAACCCCAATCGTACACTTTACCCTAATCCGTACTGTAATCCTAACCCGTACCCTAATACTAATCCGTGCCCTGACACATACATAGACCATAACACTTTTCTGTAACCTCACCTGTACCCTAAACCTTACATTTCGCCAACACTAACCCTAGCCCTAAAGCTAAATCTAACTCCAACCCTACACCTTACCCTAACACGTACACTAATCTTAACCCGTACACTAACACTGACCCATTGCCGCAAATGTATTTTGACCCTAAAACATTTCCGTACCCTCCCCTGTAACCTAAACCTTACCCGGTCGCAAACCCTAACCCTAGCTCTAAATCTAACCCTAACGCCAACCCTACATCTTACCCTAACCCATACCCTAATCCTAAACCATACACTAACACAAACCAGTGCCCTGAAACGTACCCTGACCCTAACACTTTTCCATGCCCTCACCTGCACGCTAAACCTAATTGTTAGGTAACCCTAACTGTAGACTTAAACGTAACCCTAACACCAACCCTACACCCTAATCTAACCCATAAACTATATTTAACCCCTACACTAACACTAACCCATGCCCTCACACGTACTTTGACACTAAAATGTCTCCATACACTCACATGTACCATAAGCCTTAACCGTTCACTAAACCTATCCCTAACCCTAACGCCAACCCTAACCATTGCCCTAACCCATACCCTAATCCTAACCATACATTAACACTAACACGTTTCCTAACACATAACCTGACCCAAACGCTTTTCCGTACCCTCAACTGTACCCTAAATCTTACCCGTTCACTAACCCTAAGCCTAGCCCTAACCCTAACCCTAACACTAACACTAACCCTAACCCTAACCCTAAAACTTACCCGTTAACTAACAGTAAGCCTAGGCCTAAACCTAACCCGAACCCGAACCCCACACTTTACCCTAAACTGTACGCAAATCCTGACACGTACACTAACACTACCAGGTGTCCTAACAGATACCCTGACTCTAAATGTTTTCCGTACCCTCACCTGTACCCTAAAACTTACTGCTTCACTAACCGTAAACCTAGCCCTAAACATAACGCTAACACCAACCCTACACCATACCCTAACCCGTACACTAATCTTGACCCGTACACCAAAATTATGCAATGCCATCACAGGTACTTTGACACTAACACGTTTCCGTACACTCATGTACCATAAAAGTTACCTGTTCGCTAACTCTAACCCTAGCCCTAAACTTAACCCTAACGCCAACCCTACACATTACCCTAATCTGTACCCTAATCCTAACCCATACACTAACACTACATGTGCCCTAACAGGTACCCTGACCGTAACAGTTTTCCGTACACTCACCCGTACCCTAAACCATACCGTTTGCTATCCTTAACCCTAGACCTAAACGTAAACCTAACCCCATCCCTAAACCTTACCCTAACGCGTACCCAATCCTAACCAGTACACTAACACTAATCCGTGCCTTAACACTTACCCTGACCCTAACACTTTTCCATACCCACACCTGAACCCTAAACCTTACCATTCACTAACCCTAACCCTAGGTCTAAACCTAACCCTAAACCCAACCCCAGCCCTACACCTAACCTTAACATGTACCCTAATCCTAATCCTTAAAATAACACTAACCTGTGCCCTAACACGAACCCTGACCCTAACGCGTTTCCATACGCTCCCCTGTACTCTAATGTTACCTATTCGCTAAACCTCACACTAGCCCTAAACCTAAACCTAACCCCAACCCTAAACCTTACCCTAACCCATACCCTAATCATAACCCATACACTAACACTAACTCGTGCCCTAACACCTACCCTAACCCTACACCTACCCCTAACCCTAACACTAACCCTAACACTATCCCTAAACTTTACCATTTGTTAACCATAACCCTAGACCCAAACCTAAACCTAACTACAACCCTACTCCTTACCCAAACACGTACACTAATCTTAACCCGTACACTAACACTAACTCAATACCGCACACGTACTTTGACAATAAAACATTTCTGTATGCTCAGCTGTAACCTAAACCTTACCCATTCACTAAACTTAACCCTACCCCTAACACTAACCATAAGGCCAACCGTACCAATTACCCTAACCCGTACCCTAATCCTAACCTGTAAACCCACACTAACCCCAGCCCTAACACGTACCCTGACCCTAACACTTTACCGTAACCTCACCTGTACCCTACACCTTACCGTTCGTTAACCCTAACCCTAGCCCTAAACCTAGACCAAACCCCAACCGTACACCTTACCCTAACCCGTATGCTGATCCTAAGCCATACACTAACACTGACACGTGTCCTAACACATACACTAACCCTACCACTTTTCTGTACCATCACCTGTACCCTAAACCTGACATTTCGCTAACCCTAACCATAGCCATAAAGCTAACCCTAAACCCAACGCTAAAACATACCCAAACCGTACCCTAATCCTAACCAGTATACTAATACTAAGCCATGTCCTGACACATTCCCTGAGCCTAACACTTTTCCGTACCCTCACCTGTACCCTAAACCTTACCCATTCGCTAACCCTAACCCTAGACCTAGCCATAGCCCTAACCTTAATCCCAACCCTACCCCTTACCCTAAACCGTACCCTAATCGTAACCAATACACGAACATTAACCCATGCCCTAACACGTGCCCTGAACCTAACAGTTTTCCGTATCCTCTCCTGTACCCTAAATCTTACCGTTTGCTAACCCTAAACCTAGCCCTAAACATAACTCTAACACCAACCTCACAGCATACACTAAACCGTACACTAAACATAACCCGTACAAAAAAAGTAACCCATGCCCTCATATGTACTTTGACAGTAACACGTTTCCGTATGCTCCCGTGTACCGTAAACCTTACCCATTCGCTAACTCTAACCCTAGCCCTAACCCTAACCATAACACCAACCCTACCCATTTACCTAACCTGTACCCTAATCCTTACCCGTACACTAACACTAATCCATGCCCTAACACGTAACCTGACCCTAACACTTTTCCATACCCACTCCTGTACCCTAAATCTTACCATTCGCTAACCCTAACCCTCTGTCTAAACCTAACCCTAACCAAAACCCTACACCTAACCCTAACACGTACCCTAATCCGAATCCGTACACTAACACTAACCTGTGCCCTAACATGAACCCTGACTCTAACTCGTTTCCATAAGCTCACCTGTACACTAAATGTTACCTATTCGCTAACCCTAACCCCAACCCTACACCTAAACATAACCCCAACCCTACACCTTTCCCTAACCTATACCCTAATCCTAACGCGTACACTAACACTAACCCGTGCCCTAACACGTACCCTGACCCTAACACTTTTCCGTATCCTCTCCAGTACCCTAAATCTTACCGTTCGCTAAACATATCCCTTTCCCTAAACATAACGCTAACACCAACCTTACACCATACCCTAACCCATACACTAATCTTACCCCGTACACCAAAATTAAGAAATGCTCTCACATGTACTTTGACACTAACACGTTTCCGAATCATCCTGTGTACCGTAAACCTTACCTGTTCGCTAACACTAACCCTAGGTCTAAGCCTAACACTATCCACAACCCTACACAAAATGCTAACCCGTACCCTAATCATAATCCGTACAATAACACTAACCTGTGCCCTAACACCAAGCCTGACCCTAACTCGTTTCCATATGCTTACCTGCACCCTGAATATTACCTATTCGCTAACCCTAACCCTAACCCTAAACCTAACCCTAACCCCAATCCTACACATTACCCTAATCCGTATTGTAATCCTAACCCGTACCCTAATACTAATCCGTGCCCTGACACATACATGGACCATAACACTTTTCTGTAACCTCACCTGTACCCTAAACCTTACATTTCGCCAACACTAACCCTAGCCCTAAAGCTAAATCTAACTCCAAACCTACACCTACCCTAACACGTACACTAATCTTAACCCGTACACTAACACTGACCCATTGCCGCAAATGTATTTTGACCCTAAAACATTTCCGTAGCCTCCCCTGTAACCTAAACCTTGCCCGGTCGCTAACCCTAACCCTAGCTCTAAATCTAACCCTAACGCCAACCCTACATCTTACCCTAACCCATACCCTAATCCTAAACCATACACTAACACAAACCAGTGCCCTGAAACGTACCCTGACCCTAACACTTTTCCATGCCCTCACCTGCACGCTAAACCTAATCGTTAGGTAACCCTAACTGTAGACTTAAACGTAACCCTAACACCAACCCTACACCCTATTCTAACCCGTAACCTATATTTAACCCCTACACTAACACTAACCCATGCCCTCACACATAGTTTGACACTAAAATGTCTCCATACACTCACATGTACCATAAGCCTTAACCGTTCACTTAACCTATCCCTAACCCTAACGCCAAACCAAACCATTGCCCTAACCCATACCCTAATCCTAACCATACATTAACACTAACACGTTTCCCAACACATAACCTGACCCAAACGCTTTTCCGTACCCTCAACTGTACCCTAAAACTTACCCGTTCACTAACCCTAAGCCTAGCCCTAACCCTAACCCTAACCCTGTCCCTAATGCTAACCCTAACCCTAAAACTTACCCGTTAACTAACCCTAAGCCTACCCCTAAACGTAACCCAAACCCCAACCCCACATCTTACACTAAACTGTACGCTAATCCTGACACCTACACTAACACTAACAGGTGTCCTAACACATACCCTGACTCTAAATGTTTTCCGTACCCTCACCTGTATCCTAATCCTTACTGCTTCACTAACCGTAAACCTAGCCCTAAACAAGACGCTAACACCAACCCTACACCATACCCTAACCCGTACACTAATCTTGACCCGTACACCAAAATTATGCAATGCCATCACAGGTACTTTGACACTAATACGTTTCCGTACACTCATGTACCATAAAACTTACCTGTTCGCTAACTCTAACCCTAGCCCTAAACTTAACCCTAATGCCAACCCTACACATTACCCTAACCCGTACCCTAATCCTAACCCATACACTAACACTACACGTGCCCTAACAGGTACCCTGACCGCAACAGTTTTCCGTACACTCACCCGTACCCTAAACCATACCGTTTATATCCTTAACCCTATACCTAAACGTAAACCTAACCCCATCCCTAAAACTTACCCTAATGCGTACCCAATCCTAACCAGAACACTAACTCTATTCCATGCCTTAACACTAACCCTGACACTAACACTTTTCCATACCCACACCTGAACCCTAAACCTTACCATTCACTAACCCTAACCCTAGGTCTAAACCTAACCCTAAACCCAACCCCAACCCTACACCTAACCCTAACATGTACCCTAATCCTAATCCTTAAACTAACACTAACCTGTGCCCTAACACGAACTCTGACCCTAATGCGTTTCCATACGCTTCCCTGTACTCTAATGTTACCTATTCGCTAACCCTCACACTAGCCCTAAACCTAAACCTAACCCCAACCCTAAACCTTACCCTAACCCATACCCTAATCATAACCCATACACTAACACTAACTCGTGCCCTAACACCTACCCTAACCCTACACCTACCCCTACCCCTAACACTAACGCAAACACTAACCCTAAACTTTACCATTTCTTAACCATAACCATTGCCCCAAACCTAAACCTAACTACAACCCTATTCCTTACCCTAACACGTACACTAATCTTAACCCGTACACTAACACTAACCCAATACGACACACGTACTTTGACAATAAGACACTTCCGTATGCTCAGCTGTAACCTTAACCTTACCCGTTCACTAAACTTAACCCTACCCCTAACTCTAACCATAACGCCAACCCTACCAATTACCCTAACCCGTACCCTAATCCTAACCTGTAAACCCACACTAACCCCTGCTCTAACACGTACCCTGACCCTAACACTTTTCCGTAACCTCACTTGTACCCTACACCTTACCCTAACCCTAACCTTAACCCTAGCACTAAACCTAGACCAAACCCCAACCGTACACCTTACCCTAACCTGTATGCTAATCCTAAGCCATACACTAACACTGACACGTGTCCTAACACATACACTAACCCTAACACTTTTCTGTACCATCACCTGTACCCTAAACCTGACATTTCGATAACCCTAACCCTAGCCATAAAGCTAACCCTAACCCCAACCCTAAACCTTACCCAAACCGTACCCTAATCCTAACCAGTATACTAATACTAAGCCATGTCCTGACACGTTCCCTGAGACTAACACTTTTCCGTACCCTCATCTGTACCCTAAACCTTACCCATTCGCTAACCCTAACCCTAGCCCTAGCCCTAGCCCTAACCTTAATCCCAACCCTACACCTTACCCTAAACCGTACCCTAATCCTAACCCATACACTAACATTAACCCATGCCCTAACACGTACCCTGACCCTAACACTTTTCCATATCCTCTCCTGTATCCTAAATCTTACCGTTCACTAACCCTAACCCTAGCCCTAAACATAACTCTAACACCAACCTCACAGCATACCCTAACCCGTACACTAAACTTAACCCGTACAAAAAAACTAAACCATGCCCTCACATGTACTTTGACAGTAACACGTTTCCGTACGCTCCCGTGTACCGTAAACCTTACCCATTTGCGAAGTCTAACACTAGCCCTAACCCTAACCATAACACCAACACTACCCATTTACCTAACCTGTACCCTAATCCTTACCCGTACACTAACACTAATCCATGCCCTAAAACGTACCCTGACCCTAACACTTTTCCATACCCACTCCTGTACCCTAAATCTTACCATTCGCTAACCCTAACCCTATGTCTAAACCTAACCCTAACCCCAACCCTACACCTAACCCTAGCACACACCCTAATCCGAATCCGTACACTAACACTAACCGGTGCCCTAACATGAACCCTGACCCTAAATCGTTTCCATAAGCTCACCTGTACCCTAAATGTTACCTATTCGCTAACCCTAACCCCAACCCTACACCTAAACATAACCCCAACCCTACACCTTTCCCTAACCTATACCCTAATCCTAACCCGTACACTAACACTAACCTGTGCCCTAACACGTACCCTGAACCTAACACTTTTCCGTATCCTCTCCAGTACCCTAAATCTTACCGTTCGCTAAACATAGCCCTTTCCCTAAACATAATGCTAACACCAACCTTACACCATACCCTAACCCATACACTAATCTTACCCCGTACACCAAAATTAAGAAATGCCCTCACATGTACTTTGACACTAACACGTTTCCGTATCCTCCTGTGTACCGTAAACCTTACCTGTTCGCTAACACTAACCCTAGGTCTAAGCCTAACACTATCCACAACCCTACACAAAATCCTAACCCGTACCCTAATCCTAATCCGTACAATAACACTAACCTGTGCCCTAACACCAAGCCTGACCCTAACTCGTTTCCATATGCTTAACTGCACACTGAATATTACCTATTCGCTAACCCTAACCCTAACCCTAAACCTAACCCTAACCCCAATCGTACACTTTACCCTAATCCGTACTGTAATCCTAACCCGTACCCTAATACTAATCCGTGCCCTGACACATACATAGACCATAACACTTTTCTGTAACCTCACCTGTACCCTAAACCTTACATTTCGCCAACACTAACCCTAGCCCTAAAGCTAAATCTAACTCCAACCCTACACCAACCCTAACACGTACACTAATCTTAACCCGTACACTAACACTGACCCATTGCCGCAAATGTATTTTGACCCTAAAACATTTCCGTACCCTCCCCTGTAACCTAAACCTTACCCGGTTCAAACCCTAACCCTAGCTCTAAATCTAACCCTAACGCCAACCCTACATCTTACCCTAACCCATACCCTAATCTTAAACCATACACTAACACAAACCAGTGCCCTGAAACGTACCCTGACCCTAAAACTTTTCCATGCCCTCACCTGCACGCTAAACCTAATTGTTAGTTAACCCTAACTGTAGACTTAAACCTAACCCTAACACCAACCCTACACCCTAATCTAACCCATAAACTATATTTAACCCCTACACTAACACTAACCCATGCCCTCACACGTACTTTGACACTAAAATGTCTCCATACACTCACATGTACCATAAGCCTTAACCATTCACTAAACCTATCCCTAACCCTAACGCCAACCCTAACCATTGCCCTAACCCATACCCTAATCCTTACCATACATTAACACTAACAAGTTTCCTAACACATAACCTGACCCAAACGCTTTTCCGTACCCTCAACTGTACCCTAAATCTTACCCGTTCACTAACCCTAAGCCTAGCCCTAACCCTAACCCTAACCCTAACACTAACCCTAACCCTAACCCTAAAACTTACCCGTTAACTAACCGTAAGCCTAGGCCTAAACCTAACCCGAACCCGAACCCCACACTTTACCCTAAACTGTACGCTAATCCTGACACGTACACTAACACTACCAGGTGTCCTAACACATACCCTGACTCTAAATGTTTTCCGTACCCTCACCTGTACTCTAAAACTTACTGCTTCACTAACCGTAAACCTAGCCCTAAACATAACGCTAACACCAACCCTACACCATACCCTAACCCGTACACTAATCTTGACCCGTACACCAAAATTATGCAATGCCATCACAGGTACTTTGACACTAACACGTTTCCGTACACTCATGTACCATAAAAGTTACCTGTTCGCTAACTCTAACCCTAGCCCTAAACTTAACCCTAACGCCAACCCTACACATTACCCTAATCTGTACCCTAATCCTAACCCATACACTAACACTACATGTGCCCTAACAGGTACCCTGACCGTAACAGTTTTCCGTACACTCACCCATACCCTAAACCATACCGTTTGCTATCCTTAACCCTAGACCTAAACGTAAACCTAACCCCATCCCTAAACCTTACCCTAACGCGTACCCAATACTAACCAGTACACTAACACTAATCCGTGCCTTAACACTTATCCTGACCCTAACACTTTTCCATACCCACACCTGAACCCTAAACCTTACCATTCACTAACCCTAACCCTAGGTCTAAACCTAACCCTAAACCCAACCCCAACCCTACACTTAACCCTAACATGTACCCTAATCCTAATCCTTAAAATAACACTAACCTGTGCCCTAACACGAACCCTGACCCTAACGCGTTTCCATACGCTCCCCTGTACTCTAATGTTACCTATTCGCTAACCCTCACACTAGCCCTAAACCTAAACCTAACCCCAACCCTAAACCTTACCCTAACCCGTACCCTAATCCTAACCTGTAAACCCACACTAACCCCTGCCCTAACACGTACCCTGACCCTAACACTTTACCGTAACCTCACCTGTACCCTACACCTTACCGTTCGTTAACCCTAACCCTAGCCCTAAACCTAGACCAAACCCCAACCGTACACCTTACCCTAACCCGTATGCTAATCCTAAGCCATACACTAACACTGACACGTGTCCTAACACATACACTAACCCTACCACTTTTCTGTACCATCACCTGTACCCTAAACCTGACATTTCGCTAACCCTAACCATAGCCATAAAGCTAACCCTAAACCCAACGCTAAAACATACCCAAACCGTACCCTAATCCTAACCAGTATACTAATACTAAGCCATGTCCTGACACATTCCCTGAGCCTAACACTTTTCCGTACCCTCACCTGTACCCTAAACCTTACCCATTCGCTAACCCTAACCCTAGACCTAGCCATAGCCCTAACCTTAATCCCAACCCTACCCCTTACCCTAAACCGTACCCTAATCGTAACCAATACACGAACATTAACCCATGCCCTAACACGTGCCCTGAACCTAAGAGTTTTCCGTATCCTCTCCTGTACCCTAAATCTTACCGTTTGCTAACCCTAAACCTAGCCCTAAACATAACTCTAACACCAACCTCACAGCATACACTAAACCGTTAACTAAACATAACCCGTACAAAAAAAGTAACCCATGCCCTCATATGTACTTTGACAGTAACACGTTTCCGTATGCTCCCGTGTACCGTAAACCTTACCCATTCGCTAACTCTAACCCTAGCCCTAACCCTAACCATAACACCAACCCTACCCATTTACCTAACCTGTACCCTAATCCTTACCCGTACACTAACACTAATCCATGCCCTAACACGTAACCTGACCCTAACACTTTTCCATACCCACTCCTGTACCCTAAATCTTACCATTCGCTAACCCTAACCCTCTGTCTAAACCTAACCCTAACCAAAACCCTACACCTAACCCTAACACGTACCCTAATCCGAATCCGTACACTAACACTAACCTGTGCCCTAACATGAACCCTGACTCTAACTCGTTTCCATAAGCTCACCTGTACACTAAATGTTACCTATTCGCTAACCCTAACCCCAACCCTACACCTAAACATAACCCCAACCCTACACCTTTCCCTAACCTATACCCTAATCCTAACGCGTACACTAACACTAACCCGTGCCCTAACACGTACCCTGACCCTAACACTTTTCCGTATCCTCTCCAGTACACTAAATCTTACCGTTCGCTAAACATATCCCTTTCCCTAAACATAACGCTAACACCAACCTTACACCATACCCTAACCCATACACTAATCTTACCCCGTACACCAAAATTAAGAAATGCTCTCACATGTACTTTGACACTAACACGTTTCCGAATCATCCTGTGTACCGTAAACCTTACCTGTTCGCTAACACTAACCCTAGGTCTAAGCCTAACACTATCCACAACCCTACACAAAATGCTAACCTGTACCCTAATCATAATCCGTACAATAACACTAACCTGTGCCCTAACACCAAGCCTGACCCTAACTCGTTTCCATATGCTTACCTGCACCCTGAATATTACCTATTCGCTAACCCTAACCCTAACCCTAAACCTAACCCTAACCCCAATCCTACACATTACCCTAATCCGTATTGTAATCCTAACCCGTACCCTAATACTAATCCGTGCCCTGACACATACATGGACCATAACACTTTTCTGTAACCTCACCTGTACCCTAAACCTTACATTTCGCCAACACTAACCCTAGCCCTAAAGCTAAATCTAACTCCAAACCTACACCTACCCTAACACGTACACTAATCTTAACCCGTACACTAACACTGACCCATTGCCGCAAATGTATTTTGACCCTAAAACATTTCCGTAGCCTCCCCTGTAACCTAAACCTTACCCGGTCGCTAACCCTAACCCTAGCTCTAAATCTAACCCTAACGCCAACCCTACATCTTACCCTAACCCATACCCTAATCCTAAACCATACACTAACACAAACCAGTGCCCTGAAACGTACCCTGACCCTAACACTTTTCCATGCCCTCACCTGCACGCTAAACCTAATCGTTAGGTAACCCTAACTGTAGACTTAAACGTAACCCTAACACCAACCCTACACCCTATTCTAACCCGTAACCTATATTTAACCCCTACACTAACACTAACCCATGCCCTCACACGTAGTTTGACACTAAAATGTCTCCATACACTCACATGTACCATAAGCCTTAACCGTTCACTTAACCTATCCCTAACCCTAACGCCAAACCAAACCATTGCCCTAACCCATACCCTAATCCTAACCATACATTAACACTAACACGTTTCCCAACACATAACCTGACCCAAACGCTTTTCCGTACCCTCAACTGTACCCTAAAACTTACCCGTTCACTAACCCTAAGCCTAGCCCTAACCCTAACCCTAACCCTGTCCCTAATGCTAACCCTAACCCTAAAACTTACCCGTTAACTAACCCTAAGCCTACCCCTAAACGTAAACCAAACCCCAACCCCACATCTTACACTAAACTGTACGCTAATCCTGACACCTACACTAACACTAACAGGTGTCCTAACACATACCCTGACTCTAAATGTTTTCCGTACCCTCACCTGTATCCTAATCCTTACTGCTTCACTAACCGTAAACCTAGCCCTAAACAAGACGCTAACACCAACCCTACACCATACCCTAACCCGTACACTAATCTTGACCCGTACACCAAAATTATGCAATGCCATCACAGGTACTTTGACACTAACACGTTTCCGTACACTCATGTACCATAAAACTTACCTGTTCGCTAACTCTAACCCTAGCCCTAAACTTAACCCTAACGCCAACCCTACACATTACCCTAACCCGTACCCTAATCCTAACCCATACACTAACACTACACGTGCCCTAACAGGTACCCTGACCGCAACAGTTTTCCGTACACTCACCCGTACCCTAAACCATACCGTTTATATCGTTAACCCTATACCTAAACGTAAACCTAACCCCATCCCTAAAACTTACCCTAATGCGTACCCAATCCTAACCAGAACACTAACTCTATTCCATGCCTTAACACTAACCCTGACACTAACACTTTTCCATACCCACACCTGAACCCTAAACCTTACCATTCACTAACCCTAACCCTAGGTCTAAACCTAACCCTAAACCCAACCCCAACCCTACACCTAACCCTAACATGTACCCTAATCCTAATCCTTAAACTAACACTAACCTGTGCCCTAACACAAACTCTGACCCTAATGCGTTTCCATACGCTTCCCTGTACTCTAATGTTACCTATTCGCTAACCCTCACACTAGCCCTAAACCTAAACCTAACCCCAACCCTAAACCTTACCCTAACCCATACCCTAATCATAACCCATACACTAACACTAACTCGTGACCTAACACCTACCCTAACCCTACACCTACCCCTACCCCTAACACTAACGCAAACACTAACCCTAAACTTTACCATTTCTTAACCATAACCATTGCCCCAAACCTAAACCTAACTACAACCCTACTCCTTACCCTAACACGTACACTAATCTTAACCCGTACACTAACACTAACCCAATACGACACACGTACTTTGACAATAAGACACTTCCGTATGCTCAGCTGTAACCTTAACCTTACCCGTTCACTAAACTTAACCCTACCCCTAACTCTAACCATAACGCCAACCCTACCAATTACCCTAACCCGTACCCTAATCCTAACCTGTAAACCCACACTAACCCCTGCTCTAACACGTACCCTGACCCTAACACTTTTCCGTAACCTCACTTGTACCCTACACCTTACCCTAACCCTAACCTTAACCCTAGCACTAAACCTAGACCAAACCCCAACCGTACACCTTACCCTAACCTGTATGCTAATCCTAAGCCATACACTAACACTGACACGTGTCCTAACACATACACTAACCCTAACACTTTTCTGTACCATCACCTGTACCCTAAACCTGACATTTCGATAACCCTAACCCTAGCCATAAAGCTAACCCTAAACCCAACCCTAAACCTTACCCAAACCGTACCCTAATCCTAACCAGTATACTAATACTAAGCCATGTCCTGACACGTTCCCTGAGACTAACACTTTTCCGTACCCTCATCTGTACCCTAAACCTTACCCATTCGCTAACCCTAACCCTAGCCCTAGCCCTAGCCCTAACCTTAATCCCAACCCTAAACCGTACCCTAATCCTAACCCATACACTAACATTAACCCATGCCCTAACACGTACCCTGACCCTAACACTTTTCCATATCCTCTCCTGTATCCTAAATCTTACCGTTCACTAACCCTAACCCTAGCCCTAAACATAACTCTAACACCAACCTCACAGCATACCCTAACCCGTACACTAAACTTAACCCGTACAAAAAAACTAAACCATGCCCTCACATGTACTTTGACAGTAACACGTTTCCGTACGCTCCCGTGTACCGTAAACCTTACCCATTTGCTAAGTCTAACACTAGCCCTAACCCTAACCATAACACCAACCCTACCCATTTACCTAACCTGTACCCTAATCCTTACCCGTACACTAACACTAATCCATGCCCTAAAACGTACCCTGACCCTAACACTTTTCCATACCCACTCCTGTACCCTAAATCTTACCATTCGCTAACCCTAACCCTATGTCTAAACCCAACCCTAACCCCAACCCTACACCTAACCCTAGCACACACCCTAATCCGAATCCGTACACTAACACTAACCTGTGCCCTAACATGAACCCTGACCCTAAATCGTTTCCATAAGCTCACCTGTACCCTAAATGTTACCTATTCGCTAACCCTAACCCCAACCCTACACCTAAACATAACCCCAACCCTACACCTTTCCCTAACCTATACCCTAATCCTAACCCGTACACTAACACTAACCTGTGCCCTAACACGTACCCTGAACCTAACACTTTTCCGTATCCTCTCCAGTACCCTAAATCTTACCGTTCGCTAAACAAAGCCCTTTCCCTAAACATAACGCTAACACCAACCTTACACCATACCCTAACCCATACACTAATCTTACCCCGTACACCAAAATTAAGAAATGCCCTCACATGTACTTTGACACTACCACGTTTCCGTATCCTCCTGTGTACCGTAAACCTTACCTGTTCGCTAACACTAACCCTAGGTCTAAGCCTAACACTATCCACAACCCTACACAAAATCCTAACCCGTACCCTAATCTTAATCCGTACAATAACACTAACCTGTGCCCTAACACCAAGCCTGACCCTAACTCGTTTCCATATGCTTACCTGCACACTGAATATTACCTATTCGCTAACCCTAACCCTAACCCTAAACCTAACCCTAACCCCAATCGTACACTTTACCCTAATCCGTACTGTAATCCTAACCCGTACCCTAATACTAATCCGTGCCCTGACACATACATAGACCATAACACTTTTCTGTAACCTCACCTGTACCCTAAACCTTACATTTCGCCAACACTAACCCTAGCCCTAAAGCTAAATCTAACTCCAACCCTACACCTTACCCTAACACGTACACTAATCTTAACCCGTACACTAACACTGACCCATTGCCGCAAATGTATTTTGACCCTAAAACATTTCCGTACCCTCCCCTGTAACCTAAACCTTACCCGGTCGCAAACCCTAACCCTAGCTCTAAATCTAACCCTAACGCCAACCCTACATCTTACCCTAACCCATACCTTAATCCTAAACCATACACTAACACAAACCAGTGCCCTGAAACGTACCCTGACCCTAACACTTTTCCATGCCCTCACCTGCACGCTAAACCTAATTGTTAGGTAACCCTAACTGTAGACTTAAACGTAACCCTAACACCAACCCTACAACCTAATCTAACCCATAAACTATATTTAACCCCTACACTAACACTAACCCATGCCCTCACACGTACTTTGACACTAAAATGTCTCCATACACTCACATGTACCATAAGCCTTAACCGTTCACTAAACCTATCCCTAACCCTAACGCCAACCCTAACCATTGCCCTAACCCATACCCTAATCCTAACCATACATTAACACTAACACGTTTCCTAACACATAACCTGACCCAAACGCTTTTCCGTACCCTCAACTGTACCCTAAATCTTACCCGTTCACTAACCCTAAGCCTAGCCCTAACCCTAACCCTAACCCTAACACTAACCCTAACCCTAACCCTAAAACTTACCCGTTAACTAACAGTAAGCCTAGGCCTAAACCTAACCCGAACCCGAACCCCGCACTTTACCCTAAACTGTACGCTAATCCTGACACGTACACTAACACTACCAGGTGTCCTAACACATACCCTGACTCTAAATGTTTTCCGTACCCTCACCTGTACCCTAAAACTTACTGCTTCACTAACCGTAAACCTAGCCCTAAACATAACGCTAACACCAACCCTACACCATACCCTAACCCGTACACTAATCTTGACCCGTACACCAAAATTATGCAATGCCATCACAGGTACTTTGACACTAACACGTTTCCGTACACTCATGTACCATAAAACTTACCTGTTCGCTAACTCTAACCCTAGCCCTAAACTTAACCCTAACGCCAACCCTACACATTACCCTAATCTGTACCCTAATCCTAACCCATACACTAACACTACATGTGCCCTAACAGGTACCCTGACCGTAACAGTTTTCCGTACACTCACCCGTACCCTAAACCATACCGTTTGCTATCCTTAACCCTAGACCTAAACGTAAACCTAACCCCATCCCTAAACCTTACCCTAACGCGTACCCAATCCTAACCAGTACACTAACACTAATCCGTGCCTTAACACTTACCCTGACCCTAACACTTTTCCATACCCACACCTGAACCCTAAACCTTACCATTCACTAACCCTAACCCTAGGTCTAAACCTAACCCTAAACCCAACCCCAGCCCTACACCTAACCTTAACATGTACCCTAATCCTAATCCTTAAAATAACACTAACCTGTGCCCTAACACGAACCCTGACCCTAACGTGTTTCCATACGCTCCCCTGTACTCTAATGTTACCTATTCGCTAACCCTCACACTAGCCCTAAACCTAAACCTAACCCCAACCCTAAACCTTACCCTAACCCATACCCTAATCATAACCCATACACTAACACTAACTCGTGCCCTAACACCTACCCTAACCCTACACCTACCCCTAACCCTAACACTAACCCTAACACTATCCCTAAACTTTACCATTTGTTAACCATAACCCTAGACCCAAACCTAAACCTAACTACAACCCTACTCCTTACCCAAACACGTACACTAATCTTAACCCGTACACTAACACTAACTCAATACCGCACACGTACTTTGACAATAAAACATTTCTGTATGCTCAGCTGTAACCTAAACCTTACCCATTCACTAAACTTAACCCTACCCCTAACACTAACCATAAGGCCAACCGTACCAATTACCCTAACCCGTACCCTAATCCTAACCTGTAAACCCACACTAACCCCTGCCCTAACACGTACCCTGACCCTAACACTTTACCGTAACCTCACCTGTACCCTACACCTTACCGTTCGTTAACCCTAACCCTAGCCCTAAACCTAGACCAAACCCCAACCGTACACCTTACCCTAACCCGTATGCTAATCCTAAGCCATACACTAACACTGACACGTGTCCTAACACATACACTAACCCTACCACTTTTCTGTACCATCACCTGTACCCTAAACCTGACATTTCGCTAACCCTAACCATAGCCATAAAGCTAACCCTAAACCCAACGCTAAAACATACCCAAACCGTACCCTAATCCTAACCAGTATACTAATACTAAGCCATGTCCTGACACATTCCCTGAGCCTAACACTTTTCCGTACCCTCACCTGTACCCTAAACCTTACCCATTCGCTAACCCTAACCCTAGACCTAGCCATAGCCCTAACCTTAATCCCAACCCTACCCCTTACCCTAAACCGTACCCTAATCGTAACCAATACACGAACATTAACCCATGCCCTAACACGTGCCCTGAACCTAAGAGTTTTCCGTATCCTCTCCTGTACCCTAAATCTTACCGTTTGCTAACCCTAAACCTAGCCCTAAACATAACTCTAACACCAACCTCACAGCATACACTAAACCGTACACTAAACATAATCCGTACAAAAAAAGTAACCCATGCCCTCATATGTACTTTGACACTAACACGTTTCCGTATGCTCCCGTGTACCGTAAACCTTACCCATTCGCTAACTCTAACCCTAGCCCTAACCCTAACCATAACACCAACCCTACCCATTTACCTAACCTGTACCCTAATCCTTACCCGTACACTAACACTAATCCATGCCCTAACACGTAACCTGACCCTAACACTTTTCCATACCCACTCCTGTACCCTAAATCTTACCATTCGCTAACCCTAACCCTCTGTCTAAACCTAACCCTAACCAAAACCCTACACCTAACCCTAACACGTACCCTAATCCGAATCCGTACACTAACACTAACCTGTGCCCTAACATGAACCCTGACTCTAACTCGTTTCCATAAGCTCACTTGTACACTTAATGTTACCTATTCGCTAACCCTAACCCCAACCCTACACCTAAACATAACCCCAACCCTACACCTTTCCCTAACCTATACCCTAATCCTAACGCGTACACTAACACTAACCCGTGCCCTAACACGTACCCTGACCCTAACACTTTTCCGTATCCTCTCCAGTACCCTAAATCTTACCATTCGCTAAACATATCCCTTTCCCTAAACATAACGCTAACACCAACCTTACACCATACCCTAACCCATACACTAATCTTACCCCGTACACCAAAATTAAGAAATGCTCTCACATGTACTTTGACACTAACACGTTTCCGAATCATCCTGTGTACCGTAAACCTTACCTGTTCGCTAACACTAACCCTAGGTCTAAGCCTAACACTATCCACAACCCTACACAAAATGCTAACCCGTACCCTAATCATAATCCGTACAATAACACTAACCTGTGCCCTAACACCAAGCCTGACCCTAACTCGTTTCCATATGCTTACCTGCACCCTGAATATTACCTATTCGCTAACCCTAACCCTAACCCTAAACCTAACCCTAACCCCAATCCTACACATTACCCTAATCCGTATTGTAATCCTAACCCGTACCCTAATACTAATCCGTGCCCTGACACATACATGGACCATAACACTTTTCTGTAACCTCACCTGTACCCTAAACCTTACATTTCGCCAACACTAACCCTAGCCCTAAAGCTAAATCTAACTCCAAACCTACACCTACCCTAACACGTACACTAATCTTAACCCGTACACTAACACTGACCCATTGCCGCAAATGTATTTTGACCCTAAAACATTTCCGTAGCCTCCCCTGTAACCTAAACCTTACCCGGTCGCTAACCCTAACCCTAGCTCTAAATCTAACCCTAACGCCAACCCTACATCTTACCCTAACCCATACCCTAATCCTAAACCATACACTAACACAAACCAGTGCCCTGAAACGTACCCTGACCCTAACACTTTTCCATGCCCTCACCTGCACGCTAAACCTAATCGTTAGGTAACCCTAACTGTAGACTTAAACGTAACCCTAACACCAACCCTACACCCTATTCTAACCCGTAACCTATATTTAACCCCTACACTAACACTAACCCATGCCCTCACACGTAGTTTGACACTAAAATGTCTCCATACACTCACATGTACCATAAGCCTTAACCGTTCACTTAACCTATCCCTAACCCTAACGCCAAACCAAACCATTGCCCTAACCCATACCCTAATCCTAACCATACATTAACACTAACACGTTTCCCAACACATAACCTGACCCAAACGCTTTTCCGTACCCTCAACTGTACCCTAAAACTTACCCGTTCACTAACCCTAAGCCTAGCCCTAACCCTAACCCTAACCCTGTCCCTAATGCTAACCCTAACCCTAAAACTTACCCGTTAACTAACCCTAAGCCTACCCCTAAACGTAACCCAAACCCCAACCCCACATCTTACACTAAACTGTACGCTAATCCTGACACCTACACTAACACTAACAGGTGTCCTAACACATACCCTGACTCTAAATGTTTTCCGTACCCTCACCTGTATCCTAATCCTTACTGCTTCACTAACCGTAAACCTAGCCCTAAACAAGACGCTAACACCAACCCTACACCATACCCTAACCCGTACACTAATCTTGACCCGTACACCAAAATTATGCAATGCCATCACAGGTACTTTGACACTAACACGTTTCCGTACACTCATGTACCATAAAACTTACCTGTTCGCTAACTCTAACCCTAGCCCTAAACTTAACCCTAACGCCAACCCTACACATTACCCTAACCCGTACCCTAATCCTAACCCATACACTAACACTACACGTGCCCTAACAGGTACCCTGACCGCAACAGTTTTCCGTACACTCACCCGTACCCTAAACCATACCGTTTATATCCTTAACCCTATACCTAAACGTAAACCTAACCCCATCCCTAAAACTTACCCTAATGCGTACCCAATCCTAACCAGAACACTAACTCTATTCCATGCCTTAACACTAACCCTGACACTAACACTTTTCCATACCCACACCTGAACCCTAAACCTTACCATTCACTAACCCTAACCCTAGGTCTAAACCTAACCCTAAACCCAACCCCAACCCTACACCTAACCCTAACATGTACCCTAATCCTAATCCTTAAACTAACACTAACCTGTGCCCTAACACGAACTCTGACCCTAATGCGTTTCCATACGCTTCCCTGTACTCTAATGTTACCTATTCGCTAACCCTCACACTAGCCCTAAACCTAAACCTAACCCCAACCCTAAACCTTACCCTAACCCATACCCTAATCATAACCCATACACTAACACTAACTCGTGCCCTAACACCTACCCTAACCCTACACCTACCCCTACCCCTAACACTAACGCAAACACTAACCCTAAACTTTACCATTTCTTAACCATAACCATTGCCCCAAACCTAAACCTAACTACAACCCTACTCCTTACCCTAACACGTACACTAATCTTAACCCGTACACTAACACTAACCCAATACGACACACGTACTTTGACAATAAGACACTTCCGTATGCTCAGCTGTAACCTTAACCTTACCCGTTCACTAAACTTAACCCTACCCCTAACTCTAACCATAACGCCAACCCTACCAATTACCCTAACCCGTACCCTAATCCTAACCTGTAAACCCACACTAACCCCTGCTCTAACACGTACCCTGACCCTAACACTTTTCCGTAACCTCACTTGTACCCTACACCTTACCCTAACCCTAACCTTAACCCTAGCACTAAACCTAGACCAAACCCCAACCGTACACCTTACCCTAACCTGTATGCTAATCCTAAGCCATACACTAACACTGACACGTGTCCTAACACATACACTAACCCTAACACTTTTCTGTACCATCACCTGTACCCTAAACCTGACATTTCGATAACCCTAACCCTAGCCATAAAGCTAACCCTAACCCCAACCCTAAACCTTACCCAAACCGTACCCTAATCCTAACCAGTATACTAATACTAAGCCATGTCCTGACACGTTCCCTGAGACTAACACTTTTCCGTACCCTCATCTGTACCCTAAACCTTACCCATTCGCTAACCCTAACCCTAGCCCTAGCCCTAGCCCTAACCTTAATCCCAACCCTACACCTTACCCTAAACCGTACCCTAATCCTAACCCATACACTAACATTAACCCATGCCCTAACACGTACCCTGACCCTAACACTTTTCCATATCCTCTCCTGTATCCTAAATCTTACCGTTCACTAACCCTAACCCTAGCCCTAAACATAACTCTAACACCAACCTCACAGCATACCCTAACCCGTACACTAAACTTAACCCGTACAAAAAAACTAAACCATGCCCTCACATGTACTTTGACAGTAACACGTTTCCGTACGCTCCCGTGTACCGTAAACCTTACCCATTTGCTAAGTCTAACACTAGCCCTAACCCTAACCATAACACCAACACTACCCATTTACCTAACCTGTACCCTAATCCTTACCCGTACACTAACACTAATCCATGCCCTAAAACGTACCCTGACCCTAACACTTTTCCATACCCACTCCTGTACCCTAAATCTTACCATTCGCTAACCCTAACCCTATGTCTAAACCTAACCCTAACCCCAACCCTACACCTAACCCTAGCACACACCCTAATCCGAATCCGTACACTAACACTAACCTGTGCCCTAACATGAACCCTGACCCTAAATCGTTTCCATAAGCTCACCTGTACCCTAAATGTTACCTATTCGCTAACCCTAACCCCAACCCTACACCTAAACATAACCCCAACCCTACACCTTTCCCTAACCTATACCCTAATCCTAACCCGTACACTAACACTAACCTGTGCCCTAACACGTACCCTGAACCTAACACTTTTCCGTATCCTCTCCAGTACCCTAAATCTTACCGTTCGCTAAACAAAGCCCTTTCCCTAAACATAACGCTAACACCAACCTTACACCATACCCTAACCCATACACTAATCTTACCCCGTACACCAAAATTAAGAAATGCCCTCACATGTACTTTGACACTACCACGTTTCCGTATCCTCCTGTGTACCGTAAACCTTACCTGTTCGCTAACACTAACCCTAGGTCTAAGCCTAACACTATCCACAACCCTACACAAAATCCTAACCCGTACCCTAATCCTAATCCGTACAATAACACTAACCTGTGCCCTAACACCAAGCCTGACCCTAACTCGTTTCCATATGCTTACCTGCACACTGAATATTACCTATTCGCTAACCCTAACCCTAACCCTAAACCTAACCCTAACCCCAATCGTACACTTTACCCTAATCCGTACTGTAATCCTAACCCGTACCCTAATACTAATCCGTGCCCTGACACATACATAGACCATAACACTTTTCTGTAACCTCACCTGTACCCTAAACCTTACATTTCGCCAACACTAACCCTAGCCCTAAAGCTAAATCTAACTCCAACCCTACACCTTACCCTAACACGTACACTAATCTTAACCCGTACACTAACACTGACCCATTGCCGCAAATGTATTTTGACCCTAAAACATTTCCGTACCCTCCCCTGTAACCTAAACCTTACCCGGTCGCAAACCCTAACCCTAGCTCTAAATCTAACCCTAACGCCAACCCTACATCTTACCCTAACCCATACCCTAATCCTAAACCATACACTAACACAAACCAGTGCCCTGAAACGTACCCTGACCCTAACACTTTTCCATGCCCTCACCTGCACGCTAAACCTAATTGTTAGGTAACCCTAACTGTAGACTTAAACGTAACCCTAACACCAACCCTACACCCTAATCTAACCCATAAACTATATTTAACCCCTACACTAACACTAACCCATGCGCTCACACGTACTTTGACACTAAAATGTCTCCATACACTCACATGTACCATAAGCCTTAACCGTTCACTAAACCTATCCCTAACCCTAACGCCAACCCTAACCATTGCCCTAACCCATACCCTAATCCTAACCATACATTAACACTAACACGTTTCCTAACACATAACCTGACCCAAACGCTTTTCCGTACCCTCAACTGTACCCTAAATCTTACCCGTTCACTAACCCTAAGCCTAGCCCTAACCCTAACCCTAACCCTAACACTAACCCTAACCCTAACCCTAAAACTTACCCGTTAACTAACAGTAAGCCTAGGCCTAAACCTAACCCGAACCCGAACCCCACACTTTACCCTAAACTGTACACTAATCCTGACACGTACACTAACACTACCAGGTGTCCTAACACATACCCTGACTCTAAATGTTTTCCGTACCCTCACCTGTACCCTAAAACTTACTGCTTCACTAACCGTAAACCTAGCCCTAAACATAACGCTAACACCAACCCTACACCATACCCTAACCCGTACACTAATCTTGACCCGTACACCAAAATTATGCAATGCCATCACAGGTACTTTGACACTAACACGTTTCCGTACACTCATGTACCATACAAGTTACCTCTTCGCTAACTCTAACCCTAGCCCTAAACTTAACCCTAACGCCAACCCTACACATTACCCTAATCTGTACCCTAATCCTAACCCATACACTAACACTACATGTGCCCTAACAGGTACCCTGACCGTAACAGTTTTCCGTACACTCACCCATACCCTAAACCATACCGTTTGCTATCCTTAACCCTAGACCTAAACGTAAACCTAACCCCATCCCTAAACCTTACCCTAACGCGTACCCAATCCTAACCAGTACACTAACACTAATCCGTGCCTTAACACTTACCCTGACCCTAACACTTTTCCATACCCACACCTGAACCCTAAACCTTACCATTCACTAACCCTAACCCTAGGTCTAAACCTAACCCTAAACCCAACCCCAACCCTACACCTAACCTTAACATGTACCCTAATCCTAATCCTTAAAATAACACTAACCTGTGCCCTAACACGAACCCTGACCCTAACGCGTTTCCATACGCTCCCCTGTACTCTAATGTTACCTATTCGCTAAACCTCACACTAGCCCTAAACCTAAACCTAACCCCAACCCTAAACCTTACCCTAACCCATACCCTAATCATAACCCATACACTAACACTAACTCGTGCCCTAACACCTACCCTAACCCTACACCTACCCCTAACCCTAACACTAACCCTAACACTATCCCTAAACTTTACCATTTGTTAACCATAACCCTAGACCCAAACCTAAACCTAACTACAACCCTACTCCTTACCCAAACACGTACACTAATCTTAACCCGTACACTAACACTAACTCAATACCGCACACGTACTTTGACAATAAAACATTTATGTATGCTCAGCTGTAACCTAAACCTTACCCATTCACTAAACTTAACCCTACCCCTAACACTAACCATAAGGCCAACCGTACCAATTACCCTAACCCGTACCCTAATCCTAACCTGTAAACCCACACTAACCCCTGCCCTAACACGTACCCTGACCCTAACACTTTTCCATACCCACACCTGAACCCTAAACCTTACCATTCACTAACCCTAACCCTAGGTCTAAACCTAACCCTAAACCCAACCCCAACCCTACACTTAACCCTAACATGTACCCTAATCCTAATCCTTAAAATAACACTAACCTGTGCCCTAACACGAACCCTGACCCTAACGCGTTTCCATACGCTCCCCTGTACTCTAATGTTACCTATTCGCTAACCCTCACACTAGCCCTAAACCTAAACCTAACCCCAACCCTAAACCTTACCCTAACCCGTACCCTAATCCTAACCTGTAAACCCACACTAACCCCTGCCCTAACACGTACCCTGACCCTAACACTTTACCGTAACCTCACCTGTACCCTACACCTTACCGTTCGTTAACCCTAACCCTAGCCCTAAACCTAGACCAAACCCCAACCGTACACCTTACCCTAACCCGTATGCTAATCCTAAGCCATACACTAACACTGACACGTGTCCTAACACATACACTAACCCTACCACTTTTCTGTACCATCACCTGTACCCTAAACCTGACATTTCGCTAACCCTAACCATAGCCATAAAGCTAACCCTAAACCCAACGCTAAAACATACCCAAACCGTACCCTAATCCTAACCAGTATACTAATACTAAGCCATGTCCTGACACATTCCCTGAGCCTAACACTTTTCCGTACCCTCACCTGTACCCTAAACCTTACCCATTCGCTAACCCTAACCCTAGACCTAGCCATAGCCCTAACCTTAATCCCAACCCTACCCCTTACCCTAAACCGTACCCTAATCGTAACCAATACACGAACATTAACCCATGCCCTAACACGTGCCCTGAACCTAAGAGTTTTCCGTATCCTCTCCTGTACCCTAAATCTTACCGTTTGCTAACCCTAAACCTAGCCCTAAACATAACTCTAACACCAACCTCACAGCATACACTAAACCGTACACTAAACATAACCCGTACAAAAAAAGTAACCCATGCCCTCATATGTACTTTGACAGTAACACGTTTCCGTATGCTCCCGTGTACCGTAAACCTTACCCATTCGCTAACTCTAACCCTAGCCCTAACCCTAACCATAACACCAACCCTACCCATTTACCTAACCTGTACCCTAATCCTTACCCGTACACTAACACTAATCCATGCCCTAACACGTAACCTGACCCTAACACTTTTCCATACCCACTCCTGTACCCTAAATCTTACCATTCGCTAACCCTAACCCTCTGTCTAAACCTAACCCTAACCAAAACCCTACACCTAACCCTAACACGTACCCTAATCCGAATCCGTACACTAACACTAACCTGTGCCCTAACATGAACCCTGACTCTAACTCGTTTACATAAGCTCACCTGTACACTAAATGTTACCTATTCGCTAACCCTAACCCCAACCCTACACCTAAACATAACCTCAACCCTACACCTTTCCCTAACCTATGCCCTAATCCTAACGCGTACACTAACACTAACCCGTGCCCTAACACGTACCCTGACCCTAACACTTTTCCGTATCCTCTCCAGTACCCTAAATCTTACCGTTCGCTAAACATATCCCTTTCCCTAAACATAACGCTAACACCAACCTTACACCATACCCTAACCCATACACTAATCTTACCCCGTACACCAAAATTAAGAAATGCTCTCACATGTTCTTTGACACTAACACGTTTCCGAATCATCCTGTGTACCGTAAACCTTACCTGTTCGCTAACACTAACCCTAGGTCTAAGCCTAACACTATCCACAACCCTACACAAAATGCTAACCCGTACCCTAATCATAATCCGTACAATAACACTAACCTGTGCCCTAACACCAAGCCTGACCCTAACTCGTTTCCATATGCTTACCTGCACCCTGAATATTACCTATTCGCTAACCCTAACCCTAACCCTAAACCTAACCCTAACCCCAATCCTACACATTACCCTAATCCGTATTGTAATCCTAACCCATACCCTAATACTAATCCGTGCCCTGACACATACATGGACCATAAAACTTTTCTGTAACCTCACCTGTACCCTAAACCTTACATTTCGCCAACACTAACCCTAGCCCTAAAGCTAAATCTAACTCCAAACCTACACCTACCCTAACACGTACACTAATCTTAACCCGTACACTAACACTGACCCATTGCCGCAAATGTATTTTGACCCTAAAACATTTCCGTAGCCTCCCCTGTAACCTAAACCTTACCCGGTCGCTAACCCTAACCCTAGCTCTAAATCTAACCCTAACGCCAACCCTACATCTTACCCTAACCCATACCCTAATCCTAAACCATACACTAACACAAACCAGTGCCCTGAAACGTACCCTGACCCTAACACTTTTCCATGCCCTCACCTGCACGCTAAACCTAATCGTTAGGTAACCCTAACTGTAGACTTAAACGTAACCCTAACACCAACCCTACACCCTATTCTAACCCGTAACCTATATTTAACCCCTACACTAACACTAACCCATGCCCTCACACGTAGTTTGACACTAAAATGTCTCCATACACTCACATGTACCATAAGCCTTAACCGTTCACTTAACCTATCCCTAACCCTAACGCCAAACCAAACCATTGCCCTAACCCATACCCTAATCCTAACCATACATTAACACTAACACGTTTCCCAACACATAACCTGACCCAAACGCTTTTCCGTACCCTCAACTGTACCCTAAAACTTACCCGTTCACTAACCCTAAGCCTAGCCCTAACCCTAACCCTAACCCTGTCCCTAATGCTAACCCTAACCCTAAAACTTACCCGTTAACTAACCCTAAGCCTACCCCTAAACGTAACCCAAACCCCAACCCCACATCTTACACTAAACTGTACGCTAATCCTGACACCTACACTAACACTAACAGGTGTCCTAACACATACCCTGACTCTAAATGTTTTCCGTACCCTCACCTGTATCCTAATCCTTACTGCTTCACTAACCGTAAACCTAGCCCTAAACAAGACGCTAACACCAACCCTACACCATACCCTAACCCGTACACTAATCTTGACCCGTACACCAAAATTATGCAATGCCATCACAGGTACTTTGACACTAACACGTTTCCGTACACTCATGTACCATAAAACTTACCTGTTCGCTAACTCTAACCCTAGCCCTAAACTTAACCCTAACGCCAACCCTACACATTACCCTAACCCGTACCCTAATCCTAACCCATACACTAACACTACACGTGCCCTAACAGGTACCCTGACCGCAACAGTTTTCCGTACACTCACCCGTACCCTAAACCATACCGTTTATATCCTTAACCCTATACCTAAACGTAAACCTAACCCCATCCCTAAAACTTACCCTAATGCGTACCCAATCCTAACCAGAACACTAACTCTATTCCATGCCTTAACACTAACCCTGACACTAACACTTTTCCATACCCACACCTGAACCCTAAACCTTACCATTCACTAACCCTAACCCTAGGTCGAAACCTAACCCTAAACCCAACCCCAACCCTACACCTAACCCTAACATGTACCCTAATCCTAATCCTTAAACTAACACTAACCTGTGCCCTAACACGAACTCTGACCCTAATGCGTTTCCATACGCTTCCCTGTACTCTAATGTTACCTATTCGCTAACCCTCACACTAGCCCTAAACCTAAACCTAACCCCAACCCTAAACCTTACCCTAACCCATACCCTAATCATAACCCATACACTAACACTAACTCGTGCCCTAACACCTACCCTAACCCTACACCTACCCCTACCCCTAACACTAACGCAAACACTAACCCTAAACTTTACCATTTCTTAACCATAACCATTGCCCCAAACCTAAACCTAACTACAACCCTACTCCTTACCCTAACACGTACACTAATCTTAACCCGTACACTAACACTAACCCAATACGACACACGTACTTTGACAATAAGACACTTCCGTATGCTCAGCTGTAACCTTAACCTTACCCGTTCACTAAACTTAACCCTACCCCTAACTCTAACCATAACGCCAACCCTACCAATTACCCTAACCCGTACCCTAATCCTAACCTGTAAACCCACACTAACCCCTGCTCTAACACGTACCCTGACCCTAACACTTTTCCGTAACCTCACTTGTACCCTACACCTTACCCTAACCCTAACCTTAACCCTAGCACTAAACCTAGACCAAACCCCAACCGTACACCTTACCCTAACCTGTATGCTAATCCTAAGCCATACACTAACACTGACACGTGTCCTAACACATACACTAACCCTAACACTTTTCTGTACCATCACCTGTACCCTAAACCTGACATTTCGATAACCCTAACCCTAGCCATAAAGCTAACCCTAACCCCAACCCTAAACCTTACCCAAACCGTACCCTAATCCTAACCAGTATACTAATACTAAGCCATGTCCTGACACGTTCCCTGAGACTAACACTTTTCCGTACCCTCATCTGTACCCTAAAACTTACCCATTCGCTAACCCTAACCCTAGCCCTAGCCCTAGCCCTAACCTTAATCCCAACCCTACACCTTACCCTAAACCGTACCCTAATCCTAACCCATACACTAACATTAACCCATGCCCTAACACGTACCCTGACCCTAACACTTTTCCATATCCTCTCCTGTATCCTAAATCTTACCGTTCACTAACCCTAACCCTAGCCCTAAACATAACTCTAACACCAACCTCACAGCATACCCTAACCCGTACACTAAACTTAACCCGTACAAAAAAACTAAACCATGCCCTCACATGTACTTTGACAGTAACACGTTTCCGTAAGCTCCCGTGTACCGTAAACCTTACCCATTTGCTAAGTCTAACACTAGCCCTAACCCTAACCATAACACCAACCCTACCCATTTACCTAACCTGTACCCTAATCCTTACCCGTACACTAACACTAATCCATGCCCTAAAACGTACCCTGACCCTAACACTTTTCCATACCCACTCCTGTACCCTAAATCTTACCATTCGCTAACCCTAACCCTATGTCTAAACCTAACCCTAACCCCAACCCTACACCTAACCCTAGCACACACCCTAATCCGAATCCGTACACTAACACTAACCTGTGCCCTAACATGAACCCTGACCCTAAATCGTTTCCATAAGCTCACCTGTACCCTAAATGTTACCTATTCGCTAACCCTAACCCCAACCCTACACCTAAACATAACCCCAACCCTACACCTTTCCCTAACCTATACCCTAATCCTAACCCGTACACTAACACTAACCTGTGCCCTAACACGTACCCTGAACCTAACACTTTTCCGTATCCTCTCCAGTACCCTAAATCTTACCGTTCGCTAAACATAGCCCTTTCCCTAAACATAATGCTAACACCAACCTTACACCATACCCTAACCCATACACTAATCTTACCCCGTACACCAAAATTAAGAAATGCCCTCACATGTACTTTGACACTAACACGTTTCCGTATCCTCCTGTGTACCGTAAACCTTACCTGTTCGCTAACACTAACCCTAGGTCTAAGCCTAACACTATCCACAACCCTACACAAAATCCTAACCCGTACCCTAATCCTAATCCGTACAATAACACTAACCTGTGCCCTAACACCAAGCCTGACCCTAACTCGTTTCCATATGCTTAACTGCACACTGAATATTACCTATTCGCTAACCCTAACCCTAACCCTAAACCTAACCCTAACCCCAATCCTACACTTTACCCTAATCCGTACTGTAATCCTAACCCGTACCCTAATACTAATCCGTGCCCTGACACATACATAGACCATAACACTTTTCTGTAACCTCACCTGTACCCTAAACCTTACATTTCGCCAACACTAACCCTAGCCCTAAAGCTAAATCTAACTCCAACCCTACACCTTACCCTAACACGTACACTAATCTTAACCCGTACACTAACACTGACCCATTGCCGCAAATGTATTTTGACCCTAAAACATTTCCGTACCCTCCCCTGTAACCTAAACCTTACCCGGTTCAAACCCTAACCCTAGCTCTAAATCTAACCCTAACGCCAACCCTACATCTTACCCTAACCCATACCCTAATCCTAAACCATACACTAACACAAACCAGTGCCCTGAAACGTACCCTGACCCTAACACTTTTCCATGCCCTCACCTGCACGCTAAACCTAATTGTTAGGTAACCCTAACTGTAGACTTAAACCTAACCCTAACACCAACCCTACACCCTAATCTAACCCATAAACTATATTTAACCCCTACACTAACACTAACCCATGCCCTCAAACGTACTTTGACACTAAAATGTCTCCATACACTCACATGTACCATAAGCCTTAACCGTTCACTAAACCTATCCCTAACCCTCACGCCAACCCTAACCATTGCCCTAACCCATACCCTAATCCTTACCATACATTAACACTAACACGTTTCCTAACACATAACCTGACCCAAACGCTTTTCCGTACCCTCAACTGTACCCTAAATCTTACCCGTTCACTAACCCTAAGCCTAGCCCTAACCCTAACCCTAACCCTAACACTAACCCTAACCCTAACCCTAAAACTTACCCGTTAACTAACCGTAAGCCTAGGCCTAAACCTAACCCGAACCCGAACCCCACACTTTACCCTAAACTGTACGCTAATCCTGACACGTACACTAACACTACCAGGTGTCCTAACACATACCCTGACTCTAAATGTTTTCCGTACCCTCACTTGTACTCTAAAACTTACTGCTTCACTAACCGTAAACCTAGCCCTAAACATAACGCTAACACCAACCCTACACCATACCCTAACCCGTACACTAATCTTGACCCGTACACCAAAATTATGCAATGCCATCACAGGTACTTTGACACTAACACGTTTCCGTACACTCATGTACCATAAAAGTTACCTGTTCGCTAACTCTAACCCTAGCCCTAAACTTAACCCTAACGCCAACCCTACACATTACCCTAATCTGTACCCTAATCCTAACCCATACACTAACACTACATGTGCCCTAACAGGTACCCTGACCGTAACAGTTTTCCGTACACTCACCCGTACCCTAAACCATACCGTTTGCTATCCTTAACCCTAGACCTAAACGTAAACCTAACCGCATCCCTAAACCTTACCCTAACGCGTACCCAATACTAACCAGTACACTAACACTAATCCGTGCCTTAACACTTATCCTGACCCTAACACTTTTCCATACCCACACCTGAACCCTAAACTTACCATTCACTAACCCTAACCCTAGGTCTAAACCTAACCCTAAACCCAACCCCAACCCTACACTTAACCCTAACATGTACCCTAATCCTAATCCTTAAAATAACACTAACCTGTGCCCTAACACGAACCCTGACCCTAACGCGTTTCCATACGCTCCCCTGTACTCTAATGTTACCTATTCGCTAACCCTCACACTAGCCCTAAACCTAAACCTAACCCCAACCCTAAACCTTACCCTAACCCGTACCCTAATCCTAACCTGTAAACCCACACTAACCCCTGCCCTAACACGTACCCTGACCCTAACACTTTACCGTAACCTCACCTGTACCCTACACCTTACCGTTCGTTAACCCTAACCCTAGCCCTAAACCTAGACCAAACCCCAACCGTACACCTTACCCTAACCCGTATGCTAATCCTAAGCCATACACTAACACTGACACGTGTCCTAACACATACACTAACCCTACCACTTTTCTGTACCATCACCTGTACCCTAAACCTGACATTTCGCTAACCCTAACCATAGCCATAAAGCTAACCCTAAACCCAACGCTAAAACATACCCAAACCGTACCCTAATCCTAACCAGTATACTAATACTAAGCCATGTCCTGACACATTCCCTGAGCCTAACACTTTTCCGTACCCTCACCTGTACCCTAAACCTTACCCATTCGCTAACCCTAACCCTAGCCCTAGCCCTAGCCCTAACCTTAATCCCAACCCTACACCTTACCCTAAACCGTACCCTAATCCTAACCCATACACTAATATTAACCCATGCCCTAACACGTGCCCTGAACCTAACAGTTTTCCGTATCCTCTCCTGTACCCTAAATCTTACCGTTTGCTAACCCTAAACCTAGCCCTAAACATAACTCTAACACCAACCTCACAGCATACACTAAACCGTACACTAAACATAACCCGTACAAAAAAAGTAACCCATGCCCTCATATGTACTTTGACAGTAACACGTTTCCGTATGCTCCCGTGTACCGTAAACCTTACCCATTCGCTAACTCTAACCCTAGCCCTAACCCTAACCATAACACCAACCCTACCCATTTACCTAACCTGTACCCTAATCCTTACCCGTACACTAACACTAATCCATGCCCTAACACGTAACCTGACCCTAACACTTTTCCATACCCACTCCTGTACCCTAAATCTTACCATTCGCTAACCCTAACCCTCTGTCTAAACCTAACCCTAACCAAAACCCTACACCTAACCCTAACACGTACCCTAATCCGAATCCGTACACTAACACTAACCTGTGCCCTAACATGAACCCTGACTCTAACTCGTTTCCATAAGCTCACCTGTACACTAAATGTTACCTATTCGCTAACCCTAAACCCAACCCTACACCTAAACATAACCCCAACCCTACACCTTTCCCTAACCTATACCCTAATCCTAACGCGTACACTAACACTAACCCGTGCCCTAACACGTACCCTGACCCTAACACTTTTCCGTATCCTCTCCAGTACCCTAAATCTTACCGTTCGCTAAACATATCCCTTTCCCTAAACATAACGCTAACACCAACCTTACACCATACCCTAACCCATACACTAATCTTACCCCGTACACCAAAATTAAGAAATGCTCTCACATGTACTTTGACACTAACACGTTTCCGAATCATCCTGTGTACCGTAAACCTTACCTGTTCGCTAACACTAACCCTAGGTCTAAGCCTAACACTATTCACAACCCTACACAAAATGCTAACCCGTACCCTAATCATAATCCGTACAATAACACTAACCTGTGCCCTAACACCAAGCCTGACCCTAACTCGTTTCCATATGCTTACCTGCACACTGAATATTACCTATTCGCTAACCCTAACCCTAACCCTAAACCTAACCCTAACCCCAATCCTACACATTACCCTAATCCGTATTGTAATCCTAACCCGTACCCTAATACTAATCCGTGCCCTGACACATACATGGACCATAAAACTTTTCTGTAACCTCACCTGTACCCTAAACCTTACATTTCGCCAACACTAACCCTAGCCCTAAAGCTAAATCTAACTCCAAACCTACACCTACCCTAACACGTACACTAATCTTAACCCGTACACTAACACTGACCCATTGCCGCAAATGTATTTTGACCCTAAAACATTTCTGTAGCCTCCCCTGTAACCTAAACCTTACCCGGTCGCTAACCCTAACCCTAGCTCTAAATCTAACCCTAACGCCAACCCTACATCTTACCCTAACCCATACCCTAATCCTAAACCATACACTAACACAAACCAGTGCCCTGAAACGTACCCTGACCCTAACACTTTTCCATGCCCTCACCTGCACGCTAAACCTAATCGTTAGGTAACCCTAACTGTAGACTTAAACGTAACCCTAACACCAACCCTACACCCTATTCTAACCCGTAACCTATATTTAACCCCTACACTAACACTAACCCATGCCCTCACACGTAGTTTGACACTAAAATGTCTCCATACACTCACATGTACCATAAGCCTTAACCGTTCACTTAACCTATCCCTAACCCTAACGCCAAACCAAACCATTGCCCTAACCCATACCCTAATCCTAACCATACATTAACACTAACACGTTTCCCAACACATAACCTGACCCAAACGCTTTTCCGTACCCTCAACTGTACCCTAAAACTTACCCGTTCACTAACCCTAAGCCTAGCCCTAACCCTAACCCTAACCCTGTCCCTAATGCTAACCCTAACCCTAAAACTTACCCGTTAACTAACCCTAAGCCTACCCCTAAACGTAACCCAAACCCCAACCCCACATCTTACACTAAACTGTACGCTAATCCTGACACCTACACTAACACTAACAGGTGTCCTAACACATACCCTGACTCTAAATGTTTTCCGTACCCTCACCTGTATCCTAATCCTTACTGCTTCACTAACCGTAAACCTAGCCCTAAACAAGACGGTAACACCAACCCTACACCATACCCTAACCCGTACACTAATCTTGACCCGTACACCAAAATTATGCAATGCCATCACAGGTACTTTGACACTAACACGTTTCCGTACACTCATGTACCATAAAACTTACCTGTTCGCTAACTCTAACCCTAGCCCTAAACTTAACCCTAACGCCAACCCTACACATTACCCTAACCCGTACCCTAATCCTAACCCATACACTAACACTACACGTGCCCTAACAGGTACCCTGACCGCAACAGTTTTCCGTACACTCACCCGTACCCTAAACCATACCGTTTATATCGTTAACCCTATACCTAAACGTAAACCTAACCCCATCCCTAAAACTTACCCTAATGCGTACCCAATCCTAACCAGAACACTAACTCTATTCCATGCCTTAACACTAACCCTGACACTAACACTTTTCCATACCCACACCTGAACCCTAAACCTTACCATTCACTAACCCTAACCCTAGGTCTAAACCTAACCCTAAACCCAACCCCAACCCTACACCTAACCCTAACATGTACCCTAATCCTAATCCTTAAACTAACACTAACCTGTGCCCTAACACGAACTCTGACCCTAATGCGTTTCCATACGCTTCCCTGTACTCTAATGTTACCTATTCGCTAACCCTCACACTAGCCCTAAACCTAAACCTAACCCCAACCCTAAACCTTACCCTAACCCATACCCTAATCATAACCCATACACTAACACTAACTCGTGCCCTAACACCTACCCTAACCCTACACCTACCCCTACCCCTAACACTAACGCAAACACTAACCCTAAACTTTACCATTTCTTAACCATAACCATTGCCCCAAACCTAAACCTAACTACAACCCTACTCCTTACCCTAACACGTACACTAATCTTAACCCGTACACTAACACTAACCCAATACGACACACGTACTTTGACAATAAGACACTTCCGTATGCTCAGCTGTAACCTTAACCTTACCCGTTCACTAAACTTAACCCTACCCCTAACTCTAACCATAACGCCAACCCTACCAATTACCCTAACCCGTACCCTAATCCTAACCTGTAAACCCACACTAACCCCTGCTCTAACACGTACCCTGACCCTAACACTTTTCCGTAACCTCACTTGTACCCTACACCTTACCCTAACCCTAACCTTAACCCTAGCACTAAACCTAGACCAAACCCCAACCGTACACCTTACCCTAACCTGTATGCTAATCCTAAGCCATACACTAACACTGACACGTGTCCTAACACATACACTAACCCTAACACTTTTCTGTACCATCACCTGTACCCTAAACCTGACATTTCGATAACCCTAACCCTAGCCATAAAGCTAACCCTAACCCCAACCCTAAACCTTACCCAAACCGTACCCTAATCCTAACCAGTATACTAATACTAAGCCATGTCCTGACACGTTCCCTGATACTAACACTTTTCCGTACCCTCATCTGTACCCTAAACCTTACCCATTCGCTAACCCTAACCCTAGCCCTAGCCCTAGCCCTAACCTTAATCCCAACCCTACACCTTACCCTAAACCGTACCCTAATCCTAACCCATACACTAACATTAACCCATGCCCTAACACGTACCCTGACCCTAACACTTTTCCATATCCTCTCCTGTATCCTAAATCTTACCGTTCACTAACCCTAACCCTAGCCCTAAACATAACTCTAACACCAACCTCACAGCATACACTAAACCGTACACTAAACATAACCCGTACAAAAAAAGTAACCCATGCCCTCATATGTACTTTGACAGTAACACTTTTCCGTATGCTCCCGTGTACCGTAAACCTTACCCATTCGCTAACTCTAACCCTAGCCCTAACCCTAACCATAACACCAACCCTACCCATTTACCTAACCTGTACCCTAATCCTTACCCGTACACTAACACTAATCCATGCCCTAACACGTAACCTGACCCTAACACTTTTCCATACCCACTCCTGTACCCTAAATCTTACCATTCGCTAACCCTAACCCTATGTCTAAACCTAACCCTAACCCCAACCCTACACCTAACCCTAGCACACACCCTAATCCGAATCCGTACACTAACACTAACCTGTGCCCTAACATGAACCCTGACCCTAAATCGTTTCCATAAGCTCACCTGTACCCTAAATGTTACCTATTCGCTAACCCTAACCCCAACCCTACACCTAAACATAACCCCAACCCTACACCTTTCCCTAACCTATACCCTAATCCTAACCCGTACACTAACACTAACCTGTGCCCTAACACGTACCCTGAACCTAACACTTTTCCGTATCCTCTCCAGTACCCTAAGTCTCACCGTTAGCTAAACATAGCCCTTTCCCTAAACATAACGCTAACACCAACCTTACACCATACCCTAACCCATACACTAATCTTACCCCGTACACCAAAATTAAGAAATGCCCTCACATGTACTTTGACACTAACACGTTTCCGTATCCTCCTGTGTACCGTAAACCTTACCTGTTCGCTAACACTAACCCTAGGTCTAAGCCTAACACTATCCACAACCCTACACAAAATCCTAACCCGTACCCTAATCCTAATCCGTACAATAACACTAACCTGTGCCCTAACACCAAGCCTGACCCTAACTCGTTTCCGTATGCTTACCTGCACACTGAATATTACCTATTCGCTAACCCTAACCCTAACCCTAAACCTAACCCTAACCCCAATCCTACACTTTACCCTAATCCGTACTGTAATCCTAACCCGAACCCTAATACTAATCCGTGCCCTGACACATACATAGACCATAACACTTTTCTGTAACCTCACCTGTACCCTAAACCTTACATTTCGCCAACACTAACCCTAGCCCTAAAGCTAAATCTAACTCCAACCCTACACCTTACCCTAACACGTACACTAATCTTAACCCATACACTAACACTGACCCATTGCCGCAAATGTATTTTGACCCTAAAACATTTCCGTACCCTCCCCTGTAACCTAAACCTTACCCGGTGGCAAACCCTAACCCTAGCTCTAAATCTAACCCTAACGCCAACCCTACATCTTACCCTAACCCATACCCTAATCCTAAACCATACACTAACACAAACCAGTGCCCTGAAACGTACCCTGACCCTAACACTTTTCCATGCCCTCACCTGCACGCTAAACCTAATTGTTAGGTAACCCTAACTGTAGACTTAAACCTAACCCTAACACCAACCCTACACCCTAATCTAACCCATAAACTATATTTAACCTCTACACTAACACTAACCCATGCCCTCACACGTACTTTGACACTAAAATGTCTCCATACACTCACATGTACCATAAGCCTTAACCGTTCACTAAACCTATCCCTAACCCTAACGCCAACCCTAACCATTGCCCTAACCCATACCCTAATCCTAACCATACATTAACACTAACACGTTTCCTAACACATAACCTGACCCAAACGCTTTTCCGTACCCTCAACTGTACCCTAAATCTTACCCGTTCACTAACCCTAAGCCTAGCCCTAACCCTAACCCTAACCCTAACACTAACCCTAACCCTAACCCTAAAACTTACCCGTTAACTAACAGTAAGCCTAGGCCTAAACCTAACCCGAACACGAACCCCACACTTTACCCTAAATTGTACGCTAATCCTGACACGTACACTAACACTACCAGGTGTCCTAACACATACCCTGACTCTAAATGTTTTCCGTACCCTCACCTGTACCCTAAAACTTAGTGCTTCACTAACCGTAAACCTAGCCCTAAACATAACGCTAACACCAACCCTACACCATACCCTAACCCGTACACTAATCTGGACCCGTACACCAAAATTATGCAATGCCATCACAGGTACTTTGACACTAACACGTTTCCGTACACTCATGTACCATACAAGTTACCTCTTCGCTAACTCTAACCCTAGCCCTAAACTTAACCCTAACGCCAACCCTACTCATTACCCTAATCTGTACCCTAATCCTAACCCATACACTAACACTACATGTGCCCTAACAGGTACCCTGAACGTAACAGTTTTCCGTACACTCACCCGTACCCTAAACCATACCGTTTGCTATCGTTAACCCTAGATCTAAACGTAAACCTAACCGCATCCCTAAACCTTACCCTAACGCGTACCCAATCCTAACCAGTACACTAACACTAATCCGTGCCTTAACACTTACCCTGACCCTAACACTTTTCCATACCCACACCTGAACCCTAAACCTTACCATTCACTAACCCTAACCCTAGGTCTAAACCTAACCCTAAAACCAACCCCAACCCTACACCTAACCCTAACATGTACCCTAATCCTAATCCTTAAAATAACACTAACCTGTGCCCTAACACAAACCCTGACCCTAACGCGTTTCTATACGCTCCCCTGTACTCTACTGTCACCTATTCGCTAACCCTCACACTAGCCCTAAACCTAAACCTAACCCCAACCCTAAACCTTACCCTAACCCATACCCTAATCATAACCCATACACTAACACTAACTCGTGCCCTAACACCTACCATAACCCTACACCTACCCCTAACCCTAACACTAACCCTAACACTATCCCTAAACTTTACCATTTGTTAACCATAACCCTAGACCCAAACCTAAACCTAACTACAACCGTACTCATTACCCTAACACGTACACTAATCTTAACCGTACACTAACACTAACTCAATACCGCACACGTACTTTGACAATAAGACATTTTGGTATGCTCAGCTGTAACCTAAATCTTACCCGTTCACTAAACTTAACCCTACCCCTAACACTAACCATAACGCCAACCGTACTAATTACCCTAACCCGTACCCTAATCCTAACCTGTAAACCCACACTAACCCCTGCCCTAACACGTACACTGACCCTAACACTTTTCCGTAACCTCACCTGTACCCTACACCTTACCGTTCGCTAAACCTAACCCTAGCCCTAAACCTACACCAAACCCCAACCGTACACCTTACCCTAACCCGTATGCTAATCCTAAGCCATACACTAACACTGACACGTGTCCTAACACATACACTAACCCTAACACTTTTCTGTACCATCACATGTACCCTAAACCTGACATTTCGCTAACCCTAACCCTAGCCATAAAGCTAACCCTAACCCCAACCCTAAACCTTACCCAAACCGTTCCCTAATCCTAACCAGTATACTAATACTAAGCCATGTCCTGACACGTTCCCTGAGCCTAACACTTTTCCGTACCCTCACCTGTACCCTAAACCTTACCCATTCGCTAACCCTAACCCTAGCCCTAGCCCTAGCCCTAACCTTAATCCCAACCCTACACCTTACCCTAAACCGTACCCTAATCCTAACCCATACACTAACATTAACCCATGCCCTAACACGTACCCTGACCCTAACACTTTTCCGTATCCTCTCATGTACCCTAAATCTTACCTTTCACTAACCCTAACCCTAGCCCTAAACATAACTCTAACACCAACCTCACAGTATACCCTAACCCGTACACTAAACTTAACCCGTACTTAAAAACTAACCCATGCCCTCACATGTACTTTGACAGTAACACGTTTCTGTACGCTCCCGTGTACCGTAAACCTTACCCAATCGCTAACTCTAACCCTAGCCCTAACCCTAACCATAACACCAACCCTACCCATTTATCTAACCTGTACACTAATCCTTACCCGTACACTAACACTAATCCATGACTTAAAACGTACCCTGACCATAGCACTTTTCCATACCCACTGCTGTACCCTAAATCTTACCATTCGCTAACCCTAACCCTATGTCTAAACCTAAACCTAACCCCAACCCTACACCGAACCCTAGCACGTACCCTAATCCGAATCCGTACACTAACACTAACCTGTGCCCTAACATGAACCCTGACCCTAACTCGTTTCCATAAGCTCACCTGTACCCTAAATGTTACCTATTCGCTAACCCTAACCCCAACCCTACACCTAAACATAACCCCTACCCTACACCTTTCCCTTACCTATACCCTAATCCTAACCCGTACACTAACAATAACCCATGCCCTAACACGTACCCTGAACCTAACACTTTTCCGTATTCTCTCCAGTACCCTAAATCTTACCGTTCGCTAAACATAGCGCTTTCCCTAAACATAACGCTAACACCAACCTTACACCATACCCTAACCCATACACTAATCTTACCCCGTACACCAAAATTAAGAAATGCCCTCACATGTACTTTGACACTAACACGTTTCCGTATCCTCCTGTGTACCGTAAACCTTACCTGTTTGCTAACACTAACCCTAGGTCTAAGCCTAACACTATCCACAACCCTACACAAAATCCTAACCCGTACCCTAATCCTAATCCGTACAATAACACTAACCTGTGCCCTAACACCAAGCCTGACCCTAACTCGTTTCCATATGCTTACCTGCACCCTGAATATTACCTATTCACTAACCCTAACCCTAACCCTAAACCTAACCCTAACCCCAATCCTACACCTTACCTTAATCCGTACTGTAATCCTAACCCGTACCCTAATACTAATCCGTGCCCTGACACATACATGGACCATAACACTTTTCTGTAACCTCACCTGTACCCTAAACCTTACATTTCGCCAACACTAACCCTAGCCCTAAAGCTAAATCTAACTCCAACCCTACACCTTACCCTAAGACATACACTAATCTTAACCCGTACACTAACACTGACCCATTGCCGCAAATGTATTTTGACCCTAAAACATTTCCGTACCATCCCCTGTAACCTAAAACTTACCCGATCGCTAACCCTAACCCTACCTCTAAATCTAACCCTAACGCCCACCCTACATCTTACCCTAACCCATACCCTAATCCTAAACCATACACTAACACAAACCAGTGCCCTGAAACGTACCCTGACCCTAACACTTTTCCATGCCCTCACCTGCACGCTAAACCTAATCGTTAGGTAACCCTAACTGTAGACTTAAACCTAACCCTAACACCAACCCTACACCCTATTCTAACCCTTACCCTATATTTAACCCCTACACTAACACTAACCCATGCCCTCACACGTAGTTTGACACTAAAATGTCTCCATACACTCACATGTACCATAAGCCTTAACCGTTCACTAAACCTGTCCCTAACCCTAACGCCAAATCTAACCATTGCCCTAACCTATACCCTAATCCTAACCATACATTAACACTAACACGTTTCCTAACACATAACCTGACCCAAACGCTTTTCCGTACCCTCAACTGTACCCTAAAACTTACCCGTTCACTAACCCTAAGCCTAGCCCTAACCCTAACCCTAACCCTGTCCCTAATGCTAACCCTAACCCTAAAACTTACCCGTTAACTAACCCTAAGCCTACCCCTAAACGTAACCCTAACCCCAACCCCACACCTTACCATAAACGGTACGCTAATCCTGACACGTACACTAACACTAACAGGTGTCCTAACACATACCATGACTCTAAATATTTTCCGTACCCTCACCTGTACCCTAATCCTTACTGCTTCACTAACCGTAAACCTAGCCCTAAACAAGACGCTAACACCAACCCTACACCATACCCTAACCCGTACACTTATCTTGACCCGTACACCAAAATTATGCAATGCCATCACAGGTACTTTGACACTAACACGTTTCCGTACACTCATGTACCATAAAACTTACCTGTTCGCTAACTCTAACCCTAGCCCTAAACTTAACCCTAATGCCAACCCTACACATTACCCTAACCCGTACCCTAATCCTAACCCATACAATAACACTACACGTGCCCTAACAGGTACCCTGACCGTAACAGTTTTCCGTACACTCACCCGTACCCTAAACCATACCGTTTGTATCCTTAACCCTATACCTAAACGTAAACCTAACCCCATCCCCAAAACTTACCCTAATGCGTACCCAGTCCTAACCAGAACACTAACTCTATTCCGTGCCTTAACACTAACCCTGACACTAACACTTTTCCATACCCACACCTGAACCCTAAACCTTACCATTCACTAACCCTAACCCTAGGTCTAAACCTAACCCTAAACCCAACCCCAACCCTACACCTAACCCTAACATGTACCCTAATCCTAATCCTTAAACTAACACTAACCTGTGCCCTAACACGAACCCTGACCCTAATGCGTTTCCATACGCTTCCCTGTACTCTAATGTTACCTATTCGCTAACCCTCACACTAGCCCTAAACCTAAACCTAACCCCAACCCTAAACCTTACCCTAACCCATACCCTAATCATAACCCATACACTAACACTAACTCGTGCCCTAACACCTACCCTAACCCTACACCTACCCCTACCCCTAACACTAACGCTAACACTAACCCTAAACTTTACCATTTGTTAACCATAACCATTGCCCCAAACCTAAACCTAACTACAACCCTACTCCTTACCCTAACATGTACACTAATCTTAACCCGTACACTAACACTAACTCAATACGACACACGTACTTTGACAGTAAGACACTTCCGTATGCTCAGCTGTAACCTTAACCTTACCCGTTCACTAAACTTAACCCTACCCCTAACTCTAACCATAACGCCAACCCTACCAATTACCCTAACCCGTACCCTAATCCTAACCTGTAAACCCACACTAACCCCTGCCCTAACACGTACCCTGACCCTAACACTTTTCCGTAACCTCACTTGTACCCTACAGCTTACCCTAACCCTAACCTTAACCCTAGCACTAAACCTAGACCAAACCCCAACCGTACACCTTACCCTAACCTGTATGCTAATCCTAAGCCATACACTAACACTGACATGTGTCCTAACACATACACTAACCCTAACACTTTTCTGTACGATCATCTGTACCCTAAACCTGACATTTCGATAACCCTGACCCTAGCCATAAAGCTAACCCTAACCCCAACCCTAAACCTTACCCAAACCGTACCCTAATCCTAACCAGTATACTAATACTAAGCCATGTCCTGACACGTTCCCTGAGACTAACACTTTTCCGTACCCTCACCTGTACCCTAAACCTTACCCATTCGCTAACCCTAACCGTAGCCCTAGCCCTAGCCCTAACCTTAATCCCAACCCTACACCTTACCCTAAACCGTACCCTAATCCTAACCCATACACTAACATTAACCCATGCCCTAACACGTACCCTGACCCTAACACTTTTCCATATCCTCTCCTGTATCCTAAATCATACCGTTCACTAACCCTAACCCTAGCCCTAAACATAACTCTAACACCAACCTCACAGCTTACCCTAACCCGTACACTAAACTTAACCCGTACAAAAAAACTAAACGTTGCCCTCACATGTACTTTGACAGTAACACGTTTCCGTACGCTCCCGTGTACCGTAAACCTTACCCATTTGCTAAGTCTAACCCTAGCCCTAACCCTAACCATAACACCAACCCTACCCATTTACCTAACCTGTACCCTAATCCTTACCCGTACACTAACACTAATCCATGCCCTAAAACGTACCCTGACCCTAACACTTTTCCATACCCACTCCTGTACCCTAAATCTTACCATTCGCTAACCCTAACCCTATGTCTAAACCTAACCCTAACCCCAACCCTACACCTAACCCTAGCACACACCCTAATCCGAATCCGTACACTAACACTAACCTGTGCCCTAACATGAACCCTGACCCTAAATCGTTTCCATAAGCTCACCTGTACCCTAAATGTTACCTATTCGCTAACCCTAACCCCAACCCTACACCTAAACATAACCCCAACCCTACACTTTTCCCTAACCTATACCCTAATCCTAACCCGTACACTAACACTAACCTGTGCCCTAACACGTACCCTGAACCTAACACTTTTCCGTATCCTCTCCAGTACCCTAAATCTTACCGTTCCCTAAACATAGCCCTTTCCCTAAACATAACGCTAACACCAACCCTACACCATACCCTAACCCGTACACTAATCTGGACCCGTACACCAAAATTATGCAATGCCATCACAGGTACTTTGACACTAACACGTTTCCGTACACTCATGTACCATAAAAGTTACCTGTTCGCTAACTCTAACCCTAGCCGTAAACTTAACCCTAACGCCAACCCTACACATTACCCTAATCTGTACCCTAATCCTAACCCATACACTAACACTACATGTGCCCTAACAGGTACCCTGACCGTAACAGTTTTCCGTACACTCACCCGTACCCTAAACCATACCGTTTGCTATCCTTAACCCTAGACCTAAACGTAAACCTAACCGCATCCCTAAACCTTACCCTAACGCGTACCCAATCCTAACCAGTACACTAACACTAATCCGTGCCTTAACACTTACCCTGACCCTAACACTTTTCCATACCCACACCTGAACCCTAAACCTTACCATTCACTAACCCTAACCCTAGGTCTAAACCTAACCCTAAACCCAACCCCAACCCTACACCTAACTTTAACATGTACCCTAATCCTAATCCTTAAAATAACACTAACCTGTGCCCTAACACGAACCCTGACCCTAACGCGTTTCCATACGCTCCCCTGTACTCTAATGTTACCTATTCGCTAACCCTCACACTAGCCCTAAACCTAAACCTAACCCCAACCCTAAACCTTACCCTAACCCATACCCTAATCATAACCCATACACTAACACTAACTCGTGCCCTAACACCTACCCTAACCCTACACCTACCCCTAACCCTAACACTATCCCTAAACTTTACCATTTGTTAACCATAACCCTAGACCCAAACCTAAACCTAACTACAACCCTACTCCTTACCCAAACACGTACACTAATCTTAACCCCTACACTAACACTAACTCAATACCACACACGTACATTGACAATAAGACATTTCGGTATGCTCAGCTGTAACCTAAATCTTACCCGTTCACTAAACTTAACCCTAACCCTAACACTAACCATAACGCCAACCCTACCAATTACCCTAACCCGTACCCTAATCCTAACCTGTAAACCCACACTAACACCTGCCCTAACACGTACACTGACCCTAACACTTTTCCGTAACCTCACCTGTACCCTACACCTTACCGTTCGCTAAACCTAACCCTAGCCCTAAACCTACACCAAACCCCAACCGTACACCTTACCCTAACCCGTACGCCAATCCTAAGCCATACACTAACACTGACACGTGTCCTAACACATACACTAACCCTAACACTTTTCTGTACCATCACCTGTACCCTAAACCTGACATTTCGCTAACCCTAACACTAGCCATAAAGCTAATCCTAACCCCAACACTAAACCTTACCCAAACCGTTCCCTAATCCTAACCAGTATACTAATACTAAGCCATGTTCTGACACGTTCCCTGAGCCTAACACTTTTCCGTACCCTCACCTGTACCCTAAACCTTACCCATTCGCTAACTCTAACCCTAGCCCTAACCCTAACCATAACACCAACCCTACCCATTTATCTAACCTGTACACTAATCCTTACCCGTACACTAACACTAATCCATGCCTTAAAACGTACCCTGACCATAGCACTTTTCCATACCCACTGCTGTACCCTAAATCTTACCATTCGCTAACCTTAACCCTATGTCTAAACCTAACCCTAACCCCAACTCTACACCGAACCCTAGCACGTACCCTAATCCGAATCCGTACACTAACACTAACCTGTGCCCTAACATGAACCCTGACCCTAACTCGTTTCCATAAGCTGACCTGTACCCTAAATGTTACCTATTCGCTAACCCTAACCCCAACCCTACACCTAAACATAACCCCTACCCTACACCTTTCCCTTACCTATACCCTAATCCTATCCCGTACACTAACAATAACCCGTGCCCTAACACGTACCCTGAACCTAACACTTTTCCGTATTCTCTGCAGTACTCTAAATCTTACCGTTCGATAACATAGCGCTTTCCCTAAACATAACGCTAAAACCAACCTTACACCATACCCTAACACATACACTAATCTTACCCCGTACACCAAAATTAAGAAATGCCCTCACATGTACTTTGACACTAACACGTTTCCGTATCCTCCTGTGTACCGTAAACCTTACCTGTTCACTAACACTAACCCTAGGTCTAAGCCTAACACTATCCACAACCCTACACAAAATCCTAACCCGTACCCTAATCCTAATCCGTACAATAACACTAACCTGTGCCCTAACACCAAGCCTGACCCTAACTCGTTTCCATATGCTTACCTGCACCCTGAATATTACCTATTCGCTAACCCTAACCCTAACCCTAACCCTAACCCTAACCCCAATCCTACACCTTACCCTAAACCGTACTGTAATCCTAACCCGTACCCTAATACTAATCCGTGCCCTGACACATACATGGACCATAACACTTTTCTGTAACCTCACCTGTACCCAAAACCTTACATTTCGCCAACACTAACCCTAGCCCTAAAGCTAAATCTAACTCCAACCCTACACCTTACCCTAACACGTACACTAATCTTAACCCATACACTAACACTGACCCATTGCCGCAAATGTATTTTGACCCTAAAACATTTCCGTACCCTCCCCTGTAACCTACACCTTACCCGGTCGCTAACCCTAACCCTAGCTCTAAATCTAACCCTAACGCCAACCCTACATCTTACCCTAACCCATACCCTAATCCTAAACCATACACTAACACAAACCAGTGCCCTGAAACGTACCCTGACCCTAACACTTTTCCATGCCCTCACCTGCACGCTAAACCTAATCGTTAGGTAACCCTAACTGTAGACTTAAACGTAACCCTAACACCAACCCTACACCCTATTGTAACCCGTAACCTATATTTAAACCCTACACTAACACTAACCCATGCCCTCACACGTACTTTGACACTAAAATGTCTCCATACACTCACATGTACCATAAGCCTTAACCGTTCACTAAACCTAGCCCTAACCCTAACGCCAAACCTAACCATTGCCCTAACCCATACCCTAATCATTACCATACATTAACACTAACACGTTTCCTAACACATAACCTGACCCAAACGCTTTTCCGTACCCTCAACTGTACCCTAAAACTTACCCGTTCACTAACCCTAAGCCTAGCCCTAACCCTAACCCTAACCCTGTCCCTAACGCTAACCCTATCCCTAAAACTTACCCGTTAACTAACCCTAAGCCTAGCCCTAAACGTAACCCTAACCCCAACCCCACACCTTACCCTAAACTGTACGCTAATCCTGACACGTACACTAACACTAACAGGTGTCCTAACACATACCCTGACTCTAAATGTTTTCCGTACCCTCACCTGTACCCTAATCCTTACTGCTTCACTAACCGTAAACCTAGCCCTAAACAAGACGCTAACACCAACCCTACACCATACCCTAACCCGTACACTAATCTTGACCCGTACACCAAAATTATGCAATGCCATCACAGGTACTTTGACACTAACACGTTTCCGTACACTCATGTACCATAAAACTTACCTGTTCGCTAACTCTAACCCTAGCCCTAAACTTAACCCTAATGCCAACCCTACACATTACCCTAACCCGTACCCTAATCCTAACCCATACACTAACACTACACGTGCCCTAACAGGTACCCTGACCGTAACAGTTTTCCGTACACTCACCCGTACCCTAAACCATACCGTTTGTATCCTTAACCCTATACCTAAACGTAAACCTAACCCCATCCCTAAAACTTACCCTAATGCGTACCCAATCCTAACCAGAACACTAACTCTATTCCGTGCCTTAACACTAACCCTGACACTAACACTTTTCCATACCCACACCTGAACCCTAAACCTTACCATTCACTAACCCTAACCCTAGGTCTAAACCTAACCCTAAACCCAACCCCAACCCTACACCTAACCCTAACATGTACCCTAATCCTAATCCTTAAACTAACACTAACCTGTGCCCTAACACGAACCCTGAGCCTAATGCGTTTCCATACGCTCCCCTGTACTCTAATGTTACCTATTCGCTAACCCTCACACTAGCCCTAAACCTAAACCTAACCCCAACCCTAAACCTTACCCTAACCCATACCCTAATCATAACCCATACACTAACACTAACTCGTGCCCTAACACCTACCCTAACCCTACACCTACCCCTAACCCTAACACTAACCCTAAATTTTACCATATGTTAATCATAATCCTAGCCCCAAAACTAAACCTAACTACAACCCTACTCCTTACCCTAACACGTACACTAATCTTAACCCGTACACTAACACTAACTCAATACCGCACACGTACTTTTACAATAAAACATTTCTGTATGCTCAGCTGTAACCTAAACCTTACCCATTCACTAAACTTAACCCTACCCCTAACACTAACCATAAGGCCAACCGTACCAATTACCCTAACCCGTACCCTAATCCTAACCTGTAAACCCACACTAACCCCTGCCCTAACACGTACCCTGACCCTAACACTTTACCGTAACCTCACCTGTACCCTACACCTTACCATTCGTTAACCCTAACCCTAGCCCTAAACCTAGACCAAACCCCAACCGTACACCTTACCCTAACCCGTATGCTAATCCTAAGCCATACACTAACACTGACACGTGTCCTAACACATACACTAACCCTAAAACTTTTCTGTACCATCACCTGTACCCTAAACCTGACATTTCGCTAACCCTAACCATAGCCATAAAGCTAACCCTAAACCCAACGCTAAAACATACCCAAACCGTACCCTAATCCTAACCAGTATACTGATACTAAGCCATGTCCTGACACATTCCCTGATCCTAACACTTTTCCGTACCCTCACCTGTACCCTAAACCTTACCCATTCGCTAACCCTAACCCTAGACCTAGCCATAGCCCTAACCTTAATCCCAACCCTACCCCTTACCCTAAAACGTACCCTAATCGTAACCCATACACGAACATTAACCCATGCCCTAACACGTGCCCTGAACCTAACAGTTTTCCGTATCCTCTCCTGTACCCTAAATCTTACCGTTTTCTAACCCTAAACCTAGCCCTAAACATAACTCTAACACCAACCTCACAGCATACACTAAACCGTACACTAAACATAACCCGTACAAAAAAAGTAACCCATGCCCTCATATGTACTTTGACAGTAACACGTTTCCGTACGCTCCCGTGTACCGTAAACCTTACCCATTCGCTAACTCTAACCCTAGCCCTAACCCTAACCATAACACCAACCCTACCCATTTACCTAACCTGTACCCTAATCCTTACCCGTACACTAACACTAATCCATGCCCTAACACGTAACCTGACCCTAACACTTTTCCATACCCACTCCTGTACCCTAAATCTTACCATTCGCTAACCCTAACCCTCTGTCTAAACCTAACCCTAACCAAAACCCTACACCTAACCCTAACACGTACCCTAATCCGAATCCGTACACTAACACTAACCTGTGCCCTAACATGAACCCTGAATCTAACTCGTTTCCATAAGCTCACCTGTACACTAAATGTTACCTATTCCCTAACCCTAACCCCAACCCTACACCTAATCATAACCCCAACCCTACACCTTTCCCTAACCTATACCCTAATCCTAACCCGTACACTAACACTAACACGTGCCCTAACACGTACCCTGACCCTAACAATTTTCCGTATCCTCTCCAGTACCCTAAATCTTACCGTTCGCTAAACATATCCCTTTCCCTAAACATAACGCTAACACCAACCTTACACCATACCCTAACCCATACACTAATCTTACCCCGTACACCAAAATTAAGAAATGCTCTCACATGTACTTTGACACTAACACGTTTCCGTATCATCCTGTGTACCGTAAACCTTACCTGTTCGCTAACACTAACCCTAGGTCTAAGCCTAACACTATCCACAACCCTACACAAAATCCTAACCCGTACCCTAATCCTAATCCGTACAATAACACTAACATGTGCCCTAACACCAAGCCTGACCCTAACTCGTTTCCATATGCTTACCTGCACCCTGAATATTACTTATTCACTAACCCTAACCCTAACCCTAAACCTAACCCTAACCCCAATCCTACACATTACCCTAATCCGTATTGTAATCCTAACCGGTACCCTAATACTAATCCGTGCCCTGACACATACATGGACCATAACACTTTTCTGTAACCTCACCTGTACCCTAAACCTTACATTTCGCCAACACTAACCCTAGCCCTAAAGCTAAATCTAACTCCAACCCTACACCTACCCTAACACGTACACTAATCTTAACCCGTACACTAACACTGACCCATTGCCGCAAATGTATTTTGACCCTAAAATATTTCCGTAGCCTCCCCTGTAACCTAAACCTTACCCGGTCGCAAACCCTAACCCTAGCTCTAAATCTAACCCTAACGCCAACCCTACATCTTACCCTAACCCATACCCTAATCCTAAACCATACACTAACACAAACCAGTGCCCTGAAACGTACCCTGACCCTAACACTTTTCCATGCCCTCACCTGCACGCTAAACCTAATTGTTAGGTAACCCTAACTGTAGACTTAAACGTAACCCTAACACCAACCCTACACCCTAATCTAACCCATAAACTATATTTAACCCCTACACTAACACTAACCCATGCCCTCACACGTACTTTGACACTAAAATGTCTCCATACACTCACATGTACCATAAGCCTTAACCGTTCACTAAACCTATCCCTAACCCTAACGCCAACCCTAACCATTGCCCTAACCCATACCCTAATCCTAACCATACATTAACACTAACACGTTTCCTAACACATAACCTGATCCAAACGCTTTTCCGTACCCTCAACTGTACCCTAAATCTTACCCGTTAACTAACCCTAAGCCTACCCCTAAACGTAACCCAAACCCCAACCCCACACCTTACCCTAAACTGTACGCTAATCCTGACACCTACACTAACACTACCAGGTGTCCTAACACATACCCTGACTCTAAATGTTTTCCGTACCCTCACCTGTACCCTAATCCTTACTGCTTCACTAACCGTAAACCTAGCCCTAAACATAACGCTAACACCAACCCTACACCATACCCTAACCCGTACACTAATCTTGACCCGTACACCAAAATTATGCAATGCCATCACAGGTACTTTGACACTAACACGTTTCTGTACACTCATGTACCATAAAACTTACCTGTTCGCTAACTCTAACCCTAGCCCTAAACTTAACCCTAATGCCAACCCTACACATTACCCTAACCCGTACCCTAATCCTAACCCATACACTAACACTACACGTGCCCTAACAGGTACCCTGACCGTAACAGTTTTCCGTACACTCACCCGTACCCTAAACCATACCGTTTGTATCCTTAACCCTATACCTAAACGTAAACCTAACCCCATCCCTAAAACTTACCCTAATGCATACCCAATCCTAACCAGAACACTAACTCTATTCCGTGCCTTAACACTAACCCTGACACTAACACTTTTCCATACCCACACCTGAACCCTAAACCTTACCATTCACTAACCCTAACCCTAGGTCTAAACCTAACCCTAAACCCAACCCCAACCCTATACCTAACCTTAACATGTACCCTAATCCTAATCCTTAAAATAACACTAACCTGTGCCCTAACACGAACCCTGACCCTAACGCGTTTCCATACGCTCCCCTGTACTCTAATGTTACCTATTCGCTAAACCTCACACTAGCCCTAAACCTAAACCTAACCCCAACCCTAAACCTTACCCTAACCCATACCCTAATCATAACCCATACACTAACACTAACTCGTGCCCTAACACCTACCCTAACCCTACACCTACCCCTACCCCTAACACTAACGCAAACACTAACCCTAAACTTTACCATTTGTTAACCATAACCATTGCCCCAAACCTAAACCTAACTACAACCCTACTCCTTACGCTAACACGTACACTAATCTTAACCCGTACACTAACACTAACCCAATACAACAGACGTACTTTGACAATAAGACACTTCCGTATGCTCAGCTGTAACCTTAACCTTACCCGTTCACTAAACTTAACCCTACCCCTAACTCTAACCATAACGCCAACCCTACCAATTACCCTAACCCGTACCCTAATCCTAACCTGTAAACCCACACTAACCCCTGCCTTAACACGTACCCTGACCCTAACACTTTTCCGTAACCTCACTTGTACCCTACACCTTACCCTAACCCTAACCTTAACCCTAGCACTAAACTTAGACCAAACCCAAACCGTACACCTTACCCTAACCTGTATGCTAATCCTAAGCCATACACTAACACTGACACGTGTCCTAACACATACACTAACCCTAACACTTTTCTGTACCATCACCTGTACCCTAAACCTGACATTTCGATAACCCTAACCCTAGCCATAAAGCTAACCCTAACCCCAACCCTAAACCTTACCCAAATCATACCCTAATCCTAACCAGTATACTAATACTAAGCCATGTTCTGACAGGTTCCCTGAGACTAACACTTTTCGTACCCTCATCTGTACCCTAAACCTTACCCATTCGCTAACCCTAACCCTAGCCCTTGCACTAGACCTAACCTTAATCCCAACCCTACACCTTACCCTAAACCGTACCCTAATCCTAACCCATACACTAACATTAACCCATGCCCTAACACGTACCCTGACCCTAACACTTTTCCATATCCTCTCCTGTATCCTAAATCATACCGTTCACTAACCCTAACCCTAGCCCTAAACATAACTCTAACACCAACCTCACAGCATACCCTAACCCGTACACTAAACTTAACCCGTACAAAAAAACTAAACCATGCCCTCACATGTACTTTGACAGTAACACGTTTCCGTACGCTCCCGTGTACCGTAAACCTTACCCATTTGCTAAGTCTAACACTAGCCCTAACCCTAACCATAACACCAACCCTACCCATTTACCTAAACTGTACCCTAATCCTTACCCGTACACTAACACTAATCCAGGCCCTAAAACGTACCCTGACCCTAACACTTTTCCATACCCACTCCTGTACCCTAAATCTTACCATTCGCTAACCCTAACCCTATGTCTAAACCTAACCCTAACCCCAACTCTACACCTAACCCTAGCACACACCCTAATCCGAATCCGTACACTAACACTAACCTGTGCCCTAACATGAACCCTGACCCTAAATCGTTTCCATAAGCTCACCTGTAACCTAAATGTTACCTATTCGCTAACCCTAACCCCAATCCTACACCTAAACATAACCCCAACCCTACACCTTTCCCTAACCTATACCCTAATCCTAACCCGTACACTAACACTAACCTGTGCCCTAACACGTACCCTGAACCTAACACTTTTCCGTATCCTCTCCAGTACCCTAAATCTTACCGTTCGCTAAACATAGCCCTTTCCCTAAACATAACGCTAACACCAACCTTACACCATACCCTAACCCATACACTAATCTTACCCCGTACACCAAAATTAAGAAATGCCCTCACATGTACTTTGACACTAACACGTTTCCGTATCCTCCTGTGTACCGTAAACCTTACCTGTTCACTAACACTAACCCTAGGTCTAAGCCTAACACTATCCACAACCCTACACAAAATCCTAACCCGTACCCTAATCCTAATCCGTACAATAACACTAACCTGTGCCCTAACACCAAGCCTGACCCTAAATCGTTTCCGTATGCTTACCTGCACACTGAATATTACCTATTCGCTAACCCTAACCCTAACCCTAAACCTAACCCTAACCCCAATCCTACACTTTACCCTAATCCGTACTGTAATCCTAACCCGTACCCTAATACTAATCCGTGCCCTGACACATACATAGACCATAACAGTTTTCTGTAACCTCACCTGTACCCTAAACCTTACATTTCGCCAACACTAACCCTAGCCCTAAAGCTAAATCTAACTCCAACCCTACACCTTACCCTAACACGTACACTAATCTTAACCCGTACACTAACACTGACCCATTGCCGCAAATGTATTTTGACCCTAAAACATTTCCGTACCCTCCCCTGTAACCTAAACCTTACCCGGTCGCAAACCCTAACCCTAGCTCTAAATCTAACCCTAACGCCAACCCTACATCTTACCCTAACCCATACCCTAATCCTAAACCATACACTAACACAAACCAGTGCCCTGAAACGTACCCTGACCCTAACACTTTTCCATGCCCTCACCTGCACGCTAAACCTAATTGTTAGGTAACTCTAACTGTAGACTTAAACTTAACCCGAACACCAACCCTACACCCTAATCTAACCCATAATCTATATTTAACACCTACACTAACACTAACCCATGCCCTCACACGTACTTTGACACTAAAATGTCTCCATACACTCACATGTACCATAAGCCTTAACCGTTCACTAAACCTATCCCTAACCCTAACGCCAACCCTAACCATTGCCCTAACCCATACCCTAATCCTAACCATACATTAACACTAACACGTTTCCTAACACATAACCTGACCCAAACGCTTTTCCGTACACTCAACTGTACCCTAAATCTTACCCGTTCACTAACCCTAAGCCTAGCCCTAACCCTAACCCTAACACTAACACTAACCCTAACCCTAACCCTAAAACTTACCCGTTAACTAACCGTAAGCCTAGGCCTAAACCTAACCCGAACCCGAACCCCACACTTTACCCTAAACTGTACGCTAATCCTGACACGTACACTAACACTACCAGGTGTCCTAACACATACCCTGACTCTAAATGTTTTCCGTACCCTCACCTGTACCCTAATCCTTACTGCTTCACTAACCGTAAACCTAGCCCTAAACATAACGCTAACACCAACCCTACACCATACCCTAACCCGTACACTAATCTTGACCCGTACACCAAAATTATGCAATGCCATCACAGGTACTTTGACACTAACACGTTTCCGTACACTCATGTACCATACAAGTTACCTCTTCGCTAACTCTAACCCTAGCCCTAAACTTAACCCTAACGCCAACCCTACTCATTACCCTAATCTGTACCCTAATCCTAACCCATACACTAACACTACATGTGCCCTAACAGGTACCCTGACCGTAACAGTTTTCCGTACACTCACCCGTACCCTAAACCATACCGTTTGCTATCGTTAACCCTAGACCTAAACGTAAACCTAACCGCATCCCTAAACCTTACACTAACGCGTACCCAATCCTAACCAGTACACTAACACTAATCCGTGCCTTAACACTTAGCCTGACCCTAACACTTTTCCATACCCACACCTGAACCCTAAACCTTACCATTCACTAACCCTAACCCTAGGTCTAAACCTAACCCTAAACCCAACCCCAACCCTACACCTAACCCTAACATGTACCCTAATCCTAATCCTTAAAATAACACTAACCTCTGCCCTAACACAAACCCTGACCCTAACGCGTTTCCATACGCTCCCCTGTACTCTACTGTTACCTATTCGCTAACCCTCACACTAGCCCTAAACCTAAACCTAACCGCAACCCTAAACCTTACCCTAACCCATACCCTAATCATAACCCATACACTAACACTAACTCGTGCCCTAACACCTACCCTAACCCTACACCTACCCCTAACCCTAACACTAACCCTAACACTATCCCTAAACTTTACCATTTGTTAACCATAACCCTAGACCCAAACCTAAACCTAACTACAACCCTACTCCTTACCCTAACACGTACACTAATCTTAACCCCTACACTAACACTAACTCAATACCGCACACGTACTTTGACAATAAGACATTTCGGTATGCTCAGCTGTAACCTAAATCTTACCCGTTCACTAAACTTAACCCTACCCCTAACACTAACCATAACGCCAACCGTACCAATTACCCTAACCCGTACCCTAATCCTAACCTGTAAACCCACACTAACCCCTGCCCTAACACGTACACTGACCCTAACACTTTTCCGTAACCTCACCTGTACCCTACACCTTACCGTTCGCTAAACCTAACCCTAGCCCTAAACCTACACCAAACCCCAACCGTACACCTTACCCTAACCTGTATGCTAATCCTAAGCCATACACTAACACTGACATGTGTCCTAACACATACACTAACCCTAACACTTTTCTGTACCATCACCTGTACCCTAAACCTGACATTTCGATAACCCTAACCCTAGCCATAAAGCTAACCCTAACCCCACCCTAAACCTTACCCAAACCGTACCCTAATCCTAACCAGTATACTAATACTAAGCCATGTCCTGACACGTTCCCTGAGACTAACACTTTTCCGTACCCTCACCTGTACCCTAAACCTTACCCATTCGCTAACCCTAACCCTAGCCCTAGCCCTAGCCCTAACCTTAATCCCAACCCTACACCTTACCCTAAACCGTACCCTAATCCTAACCCATACACTAACATTAACCCATGCCCTAACACGTACCCTGACCCTAACACTTTTCCATATCCTCTCCTGTATCCTAAATCATACCGTTCACTAACCCTAACCCTAGCCCTAAACATAACTCTAACACCAACCTCACAGCTTACCCTATCCCGTACACTAAACTTAACCCGTACAAAAAAACTAAACCATGCCCTCACATGTACTTTGACAGTAACACGTTTCCGTACGTGCCCGTGTACCGTAAACCTTACCCATTTGCTAAGTCTAACCCTAGCCCTAACCCTAACCATAACACCAACCCTACCCATTTACCTAACCTGTACCCTAATCCTTACCCGTACACTAACACTAATCCATGCCCTAAAACGTACCCTGACCCTAACACTTTTCCATACCCACTCCTGTACCCTAAATCTTACCATTCGCTAACCCTAACCCTATGTCTAAACCTAACCCTAACCCCAACCCTACACCTAACCCTAGCACACACCCTAATCCGAATCCGTACACTAACACTAACCTGTGCCCTAACATGAACCCTGACCCTAAATCGTTTCAATAAGCTCACCTGAACCCTAAATGTTACCTATTTGCTAACCCTAACCCCAATCCTACACCTAAACATAACCCCAACCCTACACCTTTCCCTAACCTATACCCTAATCCTAACCCGTACACTAACACTAACCTGTGCCCTAACACGTACCCTGAACCTAACACTTTTCCGTATCCTCTCCAGTACCCTAAATCTTACCGTTCGCTAAACATAGCCCTTTCCCTAAACATAACGCTAACACCAACCTTACACCATACCCTAACCCATACACTAATCTTACCCCGTACACCAAAATTAAGAAATGCCCTCACATGTACTTTGACACTAACACGTTTCCGTATCCTCCTGTGTACCGTAAACCTTACCTGTTCGCTAACACTAACCCTAGGTCTAAGCCTAACACTATCCACAACCCTACACAAAATCCTAACCCGTACCCTAATCCTAATCCGTACAATAACACTAACCTGTGCCCTAACACCAAGCCTGACCCTAACTCGTTTCCATATGCTTACCTGCACACTGAATATTACCTATTCGCTAACCCTAACCCTAACCCTAAACCTAACCCTCACCCCAATCGTACACTTTACCCTAATCCTTACTGTAATCCTAACCCGTACCCTAATACTAATCCGTGCCCTGACACATACATAGACCATAACACTTTTCTGTAACCTCACCTGTACCCTAAACCTTACATTTCGCCAACACTAACCCTAGCACTAAAGCTAAATCTAACTCCAACCCTACACCTTACCCTAACACGTACACTAATCTTAACCCGTACACTAACACTGACCCATTGCCGCAAATGTATTTTGACCCTAAAACATTTCCGTACCCTCCCCTGTAACCTAAACCTTACCCGGTCGCAAACCCTAACCCTAGCTCTAAATCTAACCCTAACGCCAACCCTACATCTTACCCTAACCCATACCCTAATCCTAAACCATACACTAACACAAACCAGTGCCCTGAAACGTACCCTGACCCTAACACTTTTCCATGCCCTCACCTGCACGCTAAACCTAATTGTTAGGTACCCCTAACTGTAGACTTAAACCTAACCCTAACACCAACCCTACACCCTATTCTACCCCATAAACTATATTTAACCCCTACACTAACACTAACCCATGCCCTCACACGTACTTTGACACTAAAATGTCTCCATACACTCACATGTACCATAAGCTTTAACCGTTCACTAAACCTATCCCTAACCCTAACGCCAACCCTAACCATTACCCTAACCCATAACCTAATCCTAACCATACATTAACACTAACACGTTTCCTAACACATAACCTGACCCAAACACTTTTTCGTACACTCAACTGTACCCTAAAACTTATCCGTTTACTAACCCTAAGCCTAGCCCTAAACCTAACACTAACCCCAACCCCACACCTTACCCTAAACTGTACGCTAATCCTGACACGTACACTAACACTAAGAGGTGTCCTAACACATACCCTGACTCTAAATGTTTTCCGTACCCTCACCTGTACCCTAAACCTTACTTCTTCACTAACCGTAAACCTAGCCCTAAACATAACGCTAACACCAACCCTACACCATACCCTAACCCGTACACTAATCTTGACCCGTACACCAAAATTATGCCATGCCATCACATGTACTTTGACACTAACACGTTTCCGTACACTCATGTACCATAAAAGTTACCTCTTCGCTAACTCTAACCCTAGCCCTAAACTTAACCCTAACGCCAACCCTACACATTACCCTAACCCGTACCCTAATCCTAGCCCATACACTAACACTACATGTGCCCTAACAGGTACCCTGACCGTTACAGTTTTCCGTACACTCACCTGTACCCTAAACCATACCGTTTGCTATCCTTAACCCTAGACCTAAACGTAAACCTAACCCCATCCCTAAACCTTACCCTAACTCGTACCCAAATCTAACCAGTACACTAACACAAATGCGTGCCTTAACACTTACCCTGACCCTAACACTTTTCCATACCCACACCTGAACCCTAAACCTTACCATTCACTAACCCTAACCCTAGGTCTAAACCTAACCCTAAACCCAACCACAACCCTACACCTAACCCTAACATGTGCCCTAATCCTAATCCTTAAACTAACACTAACCTGTGCCCTAACATGAACCCTGACACTAACACGTTTCCATACGTTCACCTGTACTCTAATGTTACCTATTCGCTAACCCTAACACTAGCCCTAAACCTAAACCTAACCCCAACCCTACACATTACCCTAACACATATCCTAATCATAACCCATACACTAACACTAACTCGTGTCCTAACACCTACCCTAACCCTACACCTACCCCTACCCCTACCCCTAACGCTAACACTAACCCTAAACTTTACCATTTGTTAACCATAACCCTAGCCCCAAACCTAAACCTAACTACAACCCTGCTCCTTACCCTAACACGTACACTAATCTTAATACGTACACTAACACTAACTCAATACCACACACGTACTTTGACAATAAGACATTTCCGTATGCTCAGCTGTAACCTAAACCTTACCCGTTCACTAAACTTAACCTTACCCCTAACACTAACCATAATGCCAACCCTACCAATTACCCTAACCCGTACTCTAATCCTAACCTGTAAACCCACACTAACCCCTGCCCTAACACATACCCTGACCCTAACACTTTTCCGTAACCTCACCTGTACCCTACACCTTACCGTTCGCTAACCCTAACCCTAGCCCTAAACCTAGACCAAACCCGAACCGTACACCTTACCCTAAGCCGTATGCTAATCCTAAGCCATACACTAAAACTGACACATGTCCTAACACATACACTAACCGTAACACATTTCTGTACCATCACCTGTACCATAAACCTGACATTTCGCTAACCCTAACCCTAGCCATAAAGCTAACCCTAACCCCAACCTTAAACCTTACCCAAACCGTACCCTAATCCTAACCAGTATACTAATACTAAGCCATGTCCTGACACGTACCCTGAGCCTAACACTTTTCCGTACCCTCAACTGTACCCTAAACCTTACCCATTCGCTAACCCTAACCCTAGCTCTAGCCCTAGCCCTAAATCTAACCCAAACCCTACCCCTTACCCTAACCCGAACCCTAATCAAAACCCATACTCTAACATTAACCCATGCCCTAACACGTACCCTGACCCTAACACTTTTCCGTATCCTCTCCTGTACCCTAAATCTTACCGTTCGCTAACCCTAACCCTAGCCCTAAACATAACTCCCACACCAAACTCACAGCATACCATAACCCGTACACTAAACTTAACCCGTACAAAAAAAAACTAACCCATGCCCTCACATGTACTTTGACGGTAACACGTTTCCGTATGCTCCCGTGTACCGTAAAACTCACCCGTTTGCTAACTCTAACCCTAGCCCTAACCCTAACAATAACAACAACCCTACACATTTCCCTAAACTGTAACCTAATCCTTACCCGTACACTAACACTAATCCATGCCCTAACACGTACCCTGACCCTAACACTTTTCCATACCCACTCCTGTACCCTAAATCTTACCATTCGCTAACCCTAACCCTATGTCTAAACCTAACCCTAACCCCAAACCTACACCTAACCCTAACAGGTACCCTATTCCGAATCTGTACACTAACACTAACCTGTGCCCTAACATGAACCCTGACCCTAACTCGTTTCCATAAGCTCACCTGTACCCTAAGTTTTACCTATTTGCTAACCCTAACCCCAACCCAACACCTAAACATAACCCCAACCCTACACCTTTCCCTAACCGATACCCTAATCCTAACCCGTACACTAACACTAACACGTGTCCTAACACGTAACCTAACCCTAACACTTTTCCATATCCTTTCCAGTACCGTAAAACTTACCGTTAGCTAAACCTAGCCCTTTCTCTAAACATAACACTAACACCAACCTTACACCATACCCTAACCCATACACTAATCTTACCCCGTACACCAAAATTAAGCAATGCCCTCACATGTACTTGGACACTAACAGGTTTCCGTACCCTCCTGTGTACCATAAACCTTACCTGTTCGCTAACACTAACCCTAGGTCTAAGCCTAACACTATCCACAACCCTACACAAAATCCTAACCCGTACTCTAATCCTAATCCGTACAATAACACTAACCTGTGCCCTAACACCAAGCCTGACCCTAACTCGTTTCCGTATGCTTACCTGCACACTGAATATTACCTATTCGCTAACCCTAACCCTAACCCTAAACCTAACCCTAACCCCAATCCTACACTTTACCCTAATCCGTACTGTAATCCTAACCCGTACCCTAATACTAATCCGTGCCCTGACACATACATAGACCATAACACTTTTCTGTAACCTCACCTGTACCCTAAACATTACATTTCGCCAACACTAACCCTAGCCCTAAAGCTAAATCTAACTCCAACCCTACACCTTACCCTAACACGTACACTAATCTTAACCCGTACACTAACACTGACCCATTGCCGCAAATGTATTTTGACCCTAAAACATTTCCGTACCCTCCCCTGTAACCTATACCTTACTCGGTGGCAAACCCTAACCCTAGCTCTAAATCTAACCCTAACGCCAACCCTACATCTTACCCTAACCCATACCCTAATCCTAAACCATACACTAACACAAACCAGTGCCCTGAAACGTACCCTGACCCTAACACTTTTCCATGCCCTCACCTGCACGCTAAACCTAATTGTTAGGTAACCCTAACTGTAGACTTAAACGTAACCCTAACACCAACCCTACACCCTAATCTAACCCATAAACTATATTTAACCCCTACACTAACACTAACCCATGCCCTCACACGTACTTTGACACTAAAATGTCTCCATACACTCACATGTACCATAAGCCTTAACCGTTCACTAAACCTATCCCTAACCCTAACGCCAACCCTAACCATTGCCCTAACCCATACCCTAATCCTAACCATACATTAACACTAACAGGTTTCCTAACACATAACCTGACCCAAACGCTTTTCCGTACACTCAACTGTACCCTAAATCTTACCCGTTCACTAACCCTAAGCCTAGCCCTAACCCTAACCCTAACACTAACACTAACCCTAACCCTAACCCTAAAACTTACCCGTTAACTAACCGTAAGCCTAGGCCTAAACCTAACCCGAACCCGAACCCCACACTTTACCCTAAACTGTACGCTAATCCTGACACGTACACTAACACTACCAGGTGTCCTAACACATACCCTGACTCTAAATGTTTTCCGTACCCTCACCTGTACCCTAATCCTTACTGCTTCACTAACCGTAAACCTAGCCCTAAACATAACGCTAACACCAACCCTACACCATACCCTAACCCGTACACTAATCTTGACCCGTACACCAAAATTATGCAATGCCATCACAGGTACTTTGACACTAACACGTTTCCGTACACTCATGTACCATACAAGTTACCTCTTCGCTAACTCTAACCCTAGCCCTAAACTTAACCCTAACGCCAACCCTACTCATTACCCTAATCTGTACCCTAATCCTAACCCATACACTAACACTACATGTGCCCTAACAGGTACCCTGACCGTAACAGTTTTCCGTACACTCACTCGTACCCTAAACCATACCGTTTGCTATCGTTAACCCTAGACCTAAACGTAAACCTAACCGCATCCCTAAACCTTACCCTAACGCGTATCCAATCCTAACCAGTACACTAACACTAATCCGTGCCTTAACACTTACCCTGACCCTAACACTTTTCCATACCCACACCTGAACCCTAAACCTTACCATTCACTAACCCTAACCCTAGGTCTAAACCTAACCCTAAACCCAACCCCAACCCTACACCTAACCCTAACATGTACCCTAATCCTAATCCTTAAAATAACACTAACCTGTGCCCTAACACAAACCCTGACCCTAACGCGTTTCCATACGCTCCCCTGTACTCTACTGTTACCTATTCGCTAACCCTCACACCAATCCTAAACCTAAACCTAACCGCAACCCTAAACCTTACCCTAACCCATACCCTAATCATAACCCATACACTAACACTAACTCGTGCCCTAACACCTACCCTAACCCTACACCTACCCCTAACCCTAACACTAACCCTAACACTATCCCTAAACTTTACCATTTGTTAACCATAACCCTGGACCCAAACCTAAACCTAACTACAACCCTACTCCTTACCCTAACACGTACACTAATCTTAACCCCTACACTAACACTAACTCAATACCGCACACGTACTTTGACAATAAGACATTTCGGTATGCTCAGCTGTAACCTAAATCTTACCCGTTCACTAAACTTAACCCTACCCCTAACACTAACCATAACGCCAACCGTACCAATTACCCTAACCCGTACCCTAATCCTAACCTGTAAACCCACACTAACCCCTGCCCTAACACGTACACTGACCCTAACACTTTTCTGTAACCTCACCTGTACCCTACACCTTACCGTTCGCTAAACCTAACCCTAACCCTAAACCTACACCAAACCCCAACCGTACACCTTACCCTAACCCGTATGCTAATCCTAAGCCATACACTAACACTGACACGTGTCCTAACACATACACTAACCCTAACACTTTTCTGTACCATCACCTGTACCCTAAACCTGACATTTCGATAACCCTAACCCTAGCCATAAAGCTAACCCTAACCCCACCCTAAACCTTACCCAAACCGTACCCTAATCCTAACCAGTATACTAATACTAAGCCATGTCCTGACACGTTCCCTGAGACTAACACTTTTCCGTACCCTCACCTGTACCCTAAACCTTACCCATTCGCTAACCCTAACCCTAGCCCTAGCCCTAGCCCTAACCTTAATCCCAACCCTACACCTTACCCTAAACCGTACCCTAATCCTAACCCATACACTAACATTAACCCATGCCCTAACACGTACCCTGACCCTAACACTTTTCCATATCCTCTCCTGTATCCTAAATCATACCGTTCACTAACCCTAACCCTAGGCCTAAACATAACTCTAACACCAACCTCACAGCTTACCCTAACCCGTACACTAAACTTAACCCGTACAAAAAAACTAAACGATGCCCTCACATGTACTTTGACAGTAACACGTTTCCGTACGCGCCCGTGTACCGTAAACCTTACCCATTTGCTAAGTCTAACCCTAGCCCTAACCCTAACCATAACACCAACCCTACCCATTTACCTAACCTGTACCCTAATCCTTACCCGTACACTAACACTAATCCATGCCCTAAAACGTACCCTGACCCTAACACTTTTCCATACCCACTCCTGTACCCTAAATCTTACCATTCGCTAACCCTAACCCTATGTCTAAACCTAACCCTAACCCCAACCCTACACCTAACCCTAGCACACACCCTAATCCGAATCCGTACACTAACACTAACCTGTGCCCTAACATGAACCCTGACCCTAAATCGTTTCCATAAGCTCACCTGAACCCTAAATGTTACCTATTTGCTAACCCTAACCCCAATCCTACACCTAAACATAACCCCAACCCTACACCTTTCCCTAACCTATACCCTAATCCTAACCCGTACACTAACACTAACCTGTGCCCTAACACGTACCCTGAACCTAACACTTTTCCGTATCCTCTCCAGTACCCTAAAACTTACCATTCCGTAAACATAGCCCTTTCCCTAAACATAACGCTAACACCAACCTTACACCATACCCTAACCCATACACTAATCTTACCCCGTACACCAAAATTAAGAAATGCCCTCACATGTACTTTGACACTAACAGGTTTCCGTACCCTCCTGTGTACCATAAACCTTACCTGTTCGGTAACACTAACCCTAGGTCTAAGCCTAACACTATCCACAACCCTAAACAGAATCCTAAACCGTATCCTAATCCTAATCCGTACAATAACACTAACGTGTGCCCTAACACCAAGCCTGACCCTAACTCGTTTCCATATGCTTACCTGTACCCTGAATATTACCTATTCGCTAACCCTAACCCTATCCCTAAACCAAACCCTAACCCCAATCCTACACCTTACCCTAATCCGTACTGTAATCCTAACCCGTACCCTAATACTAATCCGTGCCCTGACACATACATGGACCATAACACTTTTCTGTAACCTCACCTGTACCCTAAACCTTATATTTCGCCAACCCTAACCCTAGCCCTAAAGCTAATCTAACTCCATCCCTACACCTTACCCTAACACGTACACTAATCTTAACCCGTACACTAACACTGACCCATTGCCGCAAATGTATTTTGACCCTAAAACATTTCTGTACACGCCCCTGTAACCTAAACCTTACCCGGTTGCTAACCCTAACCCTAGCTCTAAATCTAACCCTAACACCAACCCTATATCTTACCCTAACCCATACCCTAATCCTAAACTGTACACTAACACAAACCAGTGCCCTGAAACGTACCCTGACCCTAACACTTTGCCATACCATCACCTGCACGCTAAACCTAATTGTTAGGTAACCCTAACTGTAGACTTAAACCTAACCCTAACACCAACCCTACACCTTATTCTAACCTGTACCCTATTTTTAACCGCTACACTAACACTATCCCATGCCCTCACACGTACTTTGACACTAAAACGTCTCCATACATTCACATGTACCATAAGCCTTAACCGTTCACTAAACCTATCCCTATCCCTAAAGGCAACCCTAACCATTACCCTAACCCATACACTAATCCTAACCATACATTAACACTAACACGTTTCCTAACACATAAACTGACCCAAACGCTTTTCCGTACCCTCAACTGTACCCTAAAACTTACCCATTCACTAACCCTAAGCCTCGCCCTAAACCTAACCCTAACCACAACCCCACACCTTACCCTAAACTGTACACTAATCCTGACACGTACACTAACACTAACAGGTGTCCTAACACATACCCTGACTCTAAATGTTTTCCATACCCTCACCTGTACCCTAAAACTTACTGCTTCACTAACCGTAAACCTAGCCCTAAACATAACGCTAAAACCAACCCTACACCATACCCTAACCCGTACACTAATCTTAACCCGTTCACCAAAATTATGCAATGCCATCACATGTACTATGACACTAACACGTTTCCGTACACTCATGTACCATAAAAGTTACCTCTTCGCTAACTCTAACCCTAGCCCTACACTTAACCCTAACGCCCACACTACACATTACCCTAACACGTACCCTAATCCTAACACATACATTAACACTACACGTGCCCTAACAGGTACCCTGACCGTAACAGTTTTCCGTACACTCACCTGTACCCTAAACCATACCGTTTCCTATCCTTAACCCTAGACCTAAACATAAAACTAACCCCATCAGTAAACCTTACCATAACTCGTACCCCAATCTAACCAGTACACTAACACTAATCCGTGCCTTAACACTTACCCTGACCCTAACACTTTTCCATACCCACACATGAACCCTAAACCTTACCATTCACTAACCCTGACCCTAGGTCTAAACCTAACCCTAATCCCAACCCCAACCCTACACCTAACCCTAACATGTACCCTAATCCTAATCCTTAAACTAACACTAACCTGTGCCCTAACACGAACCCTGACCCTAACTCCTTTCAATACGCTCCCCTGTACTCTAATGTTACCTATTCGCTAAACCTAACACTAGCCCTAAACCTAAACCTAACCCCAACCGTACACCTTACCCTAACACATACCCTAATCATAACCCATACACTAAAACTAACTCGTGCCCTAACACCTACCCTAACCCTACCCCTACCCCTAACCCTAACACTAACCCTAAACTTTACCATTTGTTAACCATAACCCTAGCCCCAAACCTAAACCTAACTACAACCCTACTCCTTACCCTAACACGTACACTAATCTTAACACGTACACTAACACTAACTCAATACCACACACGTACTTTGACAATAAGACATTTCCGTATGCTCAGCTGTAACCTAAACCTTACCCGTTCACTAAACTTAACCCTACCTCTATCACTAACCATAATGCCAACCCTACAAATTACCCTAACCCGTACCCTAATCCTAACCTGTAAACCCACACTAACCCCTGTCCTAACACGTACCCTGACCCTAACACTTTTTCGTAACCTCACCTGTACCCTACACCTTACGGTTCGCTAACCCTAACCCTAGCCCTAAACCTAGACCAAACCCCAACCGTACACCTTACCCTAACCTGTATGCTAATCCTAAGCCATACACTAACACTGACACGTGTCCTAACACATACACTAACCCTAACACTTTTCTGTATCATTACCTGTACCCTAAACCTGACATTTAGCTAACCCTAGCCCTAGCCATAAAGCTAACCCTAAACCCAACCCTAAACCTTACACAAACCGTACCCTAATCCTAACCAGTATACTAATACGAAGCCATGTCCTGACACATACACTGACCCTAACACTTTTCCGTACCCTCAACTGTACCCTAAACCTTACCCATTCTCTAACCCTAACCCTAGCCCTAGCCTTATCCCTAACCCTAACCCCAACCCTAACCCTTACCCTAACCTGAACCCTAATCCCAACCCATACACTAACATTAACCCATTCCCTAACAAGTACCCTGACCCTAACACCATTCCGTATCTTCTCCTGTACCCTAAATCTTACCGTTCCCTAACCCTAACTGTAGCCCTAAACATAACTCTCACACCAACCTCACAGCATAACCTAACCCGTACACTAAACTTAACCCGTACAAAAAAACTAACCCATGCCCTCATATGTACTTTGACAGTAACACGTTTCCGTATGATCCCGTGTACCGTAAACCTTACCCGTTCGCTAACTCTAACCGTAGTCCTAACCCTAAATATAATAACAACCCTACCCATTTCCCTAACCTGTACCCTAATCCTTACCTGTACACTAACACTAATCCATGCCCTAACACGTACCCTGACCCTAACACTTTTCCATACCCACTCCTTTAGCCTAAATCTTACCATTCGCTAACCCTAACCCTATGTCTAAACCTAACCCTAACCCCAACCCTACACCTAACCCTAAAACGTACCCTAATCCGAATCCGTACACTAACACTAACCTGTGCCCTAACATGAACCCTGACCCTAACTCGTTTCCATAAGCTCACCTGTACCCTAAATGTTACCTATTTGCTAACCCTAACCCCAACCCTACACCTAAACATAACCCCAAACCTACACCTTTCCCTAACCCATACCCTAATCCTAACCCGTACACTAACACTAACCCGTGCCCTAACACGTACCCTGACGCTAACAGTTTTCCATATCCTCTCCAGTACCCTAAATCTTACCGTTCGCTGAACCTAGCCCTTTCCCTAAACATAACGGTAACACCAACCTTACACCATACCCTAACCCATACACTAATCTTACCCCGTACACCAAAATTAAGCAATGCCCTCACCTGTACTTTGACACTAACACGTTTCCGTACCCTCCTGTGTACCGTAAACCTTACCTGTTCGCTAACACTAACCCTAGGTCTAAGCCTAACACTATCCACAACCCTACACAAAATCCTAACCCGTACCCTAATCCTAATCCATACAATAACACTAACGTGTGCCCTAACACCAAGCCTGACCCTAACTCGTTTCCATATGCTTACCTGTACCCTGAATATTACCTATTCGCTAACCCTAACCCTAACCCTAAACCTAACCCTAACCCCAATCCTACACCTTACCCTAATCCGTACTGTAATCCTAACCCGTACCCTAATACTAATCCGTGCCCTGACACATACATGGACCATAACACTTTTCTGTAACCTCACCTGTACCCTAAACCTTACATTTCGCCAACCCTAACCCTAGCCCTAAAGCTAAATCTAACTCCAACCCTACACCTTACCCTAACACGTACACTAATCTTAACCCGTACACTAACACTGACCCATTGCCGCAAATGTATTTTGACCCTAAATTATTTCCGTACCCTCCCCTGTAACCTAAAACTTACCCAGTCGCTAACCCTAACCCTAGCTCTAAATCTAAGCCTAACGCCAACCCTACATCTTACCCTAACCCATACCCTAATCCTAAACCGTACACTAACACTAACCAGTGCCCTGAAACGTACCCTGACCCTAACAGTTTTCCACATCCTCACCTGCACGCTAAACCTAATCGTTAGGTAACCCTAACTGTAGACTTAAACCTAACCCTATCACCAACGCTACACCTTATTCTAACCAGTACCCTATATTTAACCCCTACACTAACACTAACCCATGCCCTCACACGTACTTTGACACTAAAACGTCTCCATACATTCACATGTACCATAAGCCTTAACTGTTCACTAAACCTATCCCTAACTTTAAAGCCAACCCTAACCATTACTCTAACCCATACCCTAATCCTAACCATACATTAACACTAACACGTTTCCTAACACATAACCTGACCCAAACGCTTTTCCGTACCCTCAACTGTACCCTAAAACTTACCCGTTCACTAACCCTAAGCCTAGCCCTAAACCTAAACCTAACCCCAACCCCACACCTTACCCTAAACTGTACGCTAATCCTGACACGTACACTAACACTAAGAGGTGTCCTTACACATACCCTTACTGTAAAAGTTTTCCGTACCCTCACCTGTACCCTAAACCTTACTGCTTCACTAACCGTAAACCTAGCCCTAAACATAACGCTAACACCAACCCTACACCATACCCCAACCCGTACACTAATATTGACCCGTACACCAAAATTATGCAATGCCATCACATGTACTTTCACACTAACACGTTTCCGTACACTCATGTACCATAAAAGTTACCTCTTCGCTAACTTTAACCCTAGCGCTAAACTTAACCCTAACGCCAACCCTACACATTACCCTAACCCGTACCCTAGTCCTAACCCATACACTAACACTACACGTGCCCTAAGAGGTACCCTGACCGTAACAGTTTTCCGTACACTCACCTGTACCCTAAACCATACCGTTTGCTATCCTTAACCCTAGACCTAAACGTAAACCTAACCCCATCCCTAAACCTTACCCTAACTCATACCCAAATTTAACCAGTACACTAACACTAATCCGTGCCTTAACACTTACCCTGACCCTAACACTTTTCCATACCCACACCTGAACCCTAAACCTTACCATTCACTAACCCTGACCCTAGGTCTACACCTAACCCTAATCCCAACCACAAGCCTACACCTAACACTAACATGTACCCTAATCCTAATCCTTAAACTAACACTAACCTGTGCCCTAACACGAACCCTGACCCTAACTCGTTTCCATACGCTCCACTGTACTCTAATGTTACCTATTCGCTAACCCTAACACTAGCCCTAAACCTAAACCTAACCCCAACCGTACACATTACCCTAACCCATACCCTAATCATAACCCATACACTAACACTAACTCGTGGCCTAACACCTACCCTAACCCTACCCCTAAGCATACCCCTAACCCTAACACTAACCCTAAACTTCACGATTTGTTAACCATAAACCTAGCCCCAAACCTAAACCTAACTACAACCCTACTCCTTACCCTAACACGTACACTAATCTTAACACGTACACTAACACTAACTCAATACCACACACGTACTTTGACAATAAGACATTTCCGTATGCTCAGCTGTAACCTAAAGCTTACCCGTTCACTAAACTTAACCTTACCCCTAACACTAACCATAATGCCAACCCTACCAATTACCCTAACCCGTACCCTAATCCTAACCTGTAAACCCACACTAACCCCTGACCTAACACGTACCCTGACCCTAACACTTTTCCGTAACCTCACCTGTACCCTACACCTTACCGTTAGCTAACCCTAACCCTAGCCCTAAACCTAGACCAAACCCGAACCGTACACCTTACCCTAACCCGTATGCTAATCCTAAGCCATACACTAAAACTGACACGTGTCCTAACACATACACTAACCGTAACACTTTTCTGTACCGTCACCTGTACCATAAACCTGACATTTCGCTAACCCAGCCCTAGCCATAAAGCTAACCCTAACCCCAACCCTAAACCTTACCCAAACCGTACCCTAATCCTAACCAGTATACTAATACTAAGCCATGTCCTGTCACGTACCCTGAGCCTAACACTTTTCCGTACCCTCAAATGTACCCTAAACTTACCCATTCACTAACCCTAACCCTAGCTCTAGCCCTACCCCTAAATCTAACCCCAACCCTACCCCATACCCTAACCCGAACCCTAATCCCAACACATACACTAACATTAACCCATGCCCTAACACGTACCCTGACCCTAACACTTTTCCGTATCCTCTCCTGTATCCTAAATCTTACCGTTCGCTAACCCTAACCCTAGCCCTAAACATAACTCCCACACCAAACTCACAGCATACCATAACCCGTACACTAAACTTAACCCGTACAAAAAAACTAACCCATGCCCTCACGTGTACTTTGACGGTAACACGTTTCCGTATGCTCCCGTGTACCGTAAAACTCACCCGTTTGCTAACTCTAACCCTAGCCTTAACCCTAACCATAACAACAACCCTACACATTTCCCTAACCTGTAACCTAATCCTTACCCGTACACTAACACTAATCCATGCCCTAACACGTACCCTGACCCTAACACTTTTCCATACCCACTCCTGTACCCTAAATCTTACCATTCGCTAACCCTAACCCTATGTCTAAACCTAACCCTAACCCCAAACCTACACCTAACCCTAACACGTACCCTAATCCGAATCCGTACACTAACACTAACCTGTGCCCTAACATGATCCCTGACCCTAACTCGTTTCCATAAGCTCACCTGTACCCTAAATGTTACCTATTTGCTAACCCTAACCCCAACCATACACCTAAACATAACCCCAACCCTACAACTTTCCTTAACCCATACCCTAATCCTAACCCATACACTAACACTAACCCGTGCCCTAACACGTACCCTAACACTAACACTTTTCCGTATCCTCTCCAGTACCCTAAAACTTACCGTTCGCTAAACCTAGCCCTTTCTCTAAACATAACACTAACACCAACCTTACACCATACCCTAACCCATACACTAATTTTACCCCGTACACCAAAATTAAGAAATGCCCTCACATGTACTTGGACACTAACAGGTTTCCATACCCTCCTGTGTACCATAAACCTTACCTGTTCGCTAACACTAACCCTAGGTCTAAGCCTAACACTATCCACAACCCTAAACAGAATCCTAACCCGTATCCTAATCCTAATCCGTACAATAACACTAACGTGTGCCCTAACACCAAGCCTGACCCTAACTCGTTTCCATATGCTTACCTGTACCCTGAATATTACCTATTCGCTAACCCTAACCCTATCCCTAAACCAAACCCTAACCCCAATCCTACACCTTACCCTAATCCGTACTGTAATCCTAACCCGTACCCTAATACTAATCCGTGCCCTGACACATACATGGACCATAACACTTTTCTGTAACCTCACCTGTACCCTAAACCTTATATTTCGCCCCAACCCTAACCCTAGCCCTAAAGCTAAATCTAACTCCATCCCTACACCTTACCCTAACACGTACACTAATCTTAACCCGTACACTTACACTGACCCATTGCCGCAAATGTATTTTGACCCTAAAACATTTCTGTACACTCCCCTGTAACCTAAACCTTACCCGGTTGCTAACCCTAACCCTAGCTCTAAATCTAACCCTAACACCAACCCTATATCTTACCCTAACCCATACCCTAATCCTAAACTATACACTAACACAAACCAGTGCCCTGAAACATACCCTGACCCTAACACTTTGCCATACCATCACCTGCACGCTAAACCTAATAGTTAGGTAACCCTAACTGTAGACTTAAACCTAACCCTAACACCAACCCTACACCTTATTCTAACCTGTACCCTATTTTTAACCGCTACACTAACACTAACCCATGCCCTCACACGTACTTTGACACTAAAACGTCTCCATACATTCACATGTACCATAAGCCTTAACCGTTCACTAAACCTATCACTAACCCTAACGCCAACCCTAACCATTACCCTAACCCATACACTAATCCTAACCATACATTAACACTAACACGTTTCCTAACACATAAACTGACCCAAACGCTTTTCCGTACGCTCAACTGTACCCTAAAACTTACCCATTCACTAACCCTAAGCCTAGCCCTAAACCTAACCCTAACCCCAACCCCACACCTTACATTAAACTGTACACTAATCCTGACACGTACACTAACACTAACAGGTGTCCTAACACATATGCTGACTCTAAATATTTTCCGTACACTCACCTGTACCCTAAACCTTACTGCTTCACTAACCGTAAACCTAGCCCTAAACATAACGCTAACACCAACCCTACACCATACCCTAACCCGTACACTAATCTTGACCCGTACACCAAAATTATGCAATGCCATTACATGTACTATGACACTAACACGTTTCCGTACACTCATGTACCATAAAAGTTACCTCTTCGCTAAATCTAACCCTAGCCCTACACTTAACCCTAACGCCCACACTACACATTACCCTAACCCGTACCCTAATCCTAACCCATACACTAACACTACACGTGCCCTAACAGGTACCCTGACCGTAACAGTTTTCCGTACACTCACCTGTACCCTAAACCATACCGTTTGCTATCCTTAACCCTAGACCTAAACGTAAACCTAACCCCATCCCTAAACCTTACCCTAACTCGTACCCCAATCTAACCAGTACACTAACACTAATCCGTGCCTTAACACTTACCATGACCCTAACACTTTTCCATACCCACACCTGAACCCTAAACCTTACCATTCACTAACCCTAACACTAGGTCTAAACCTAACCCTAAACCCAACCACAACCCTACACCTAACCCTAACATGTGCCCTAATCCTAATCCTTACACTAACACTAACCTGTGCCCTAACACGAACCCTGACACTAACACGTTTCCATACGTTCACCTGTACTCTAATGTTACCTATTCGCTAACCCTAACACTAGCCCTAAACCTAAACCTAACCCCAACCCTACACCTTACACTAACACATATCCTAATCATAACCCATACACTAACACTAACTCGTGCCCTAACACCTACCCTAACCCTACACCTACCCCTACCCCTACCCCTAACGCTAACACTAACCCTAAACTTTACCATTTGTTAACCATAACCCTAGCCCCAAACCTAAACCTAACTACAACCCTACTCCTTACCCTAACACGTACACTAAGATTAACACGTACACTAACACTAACTCAATACCACACACGTACTTTGACAATAAGACATTTCCGTATGCTCAGCTGTAACCTAAACCTTACCCGTTCACTAAACTTAACCTTACCCCTAACACTAACCATAACGCCAACCCTACCAATTACCCTAACCCGTACCCTAATCCTAACCTGTAAACCCACACTAACCCCCCCCTAACACGTACCCTGACCCTAACACTTTTCCGTAACCTCACCTGTACCCTACACCTTACCGTTAGCTAACCCTAACCCTAGCCCTAAACCTAGACCAAACCCGAACCGTACACCTTACCCTAACCCGTATGCTAATCCTAAGCCATACACTAAAACTGACACGTGTCCTAACACATACACTAAGCGTAACACATTTCTGTACCATCACCTGTACCATAAACCTGACATTTCGCTAACCCTAACCCTAGCCATAAAGCTAACCCTAACCCAAACCCTAAACCTTACCCAAACCGTACCCTAATCCTAACCAGTATACTAATACTAAGCCATGTCCTGACACGTACCCTTAGCCTAACACTTTTCCGTACCCTCAACTGTACCCTAAACCTTACCCATTCGCTAACCCTAACCCTAGCTCTAGCCCTAGCCCTAAACCTAACCCCAACCCTACCCCTTACCCTAACCCGTACACTAATCCCAACCCATACACTAACATTAACTCATGCCCTAACACGTACCCTGACCCTAACACTTTTCCGTATCCTCTCCTGTACCCTAAATCTTACCATTCGCTAACCCTAACCCTAGCCCTAAACATAACTCCCACACCAAACTCACAGCATACCATAACCCGTACACTAAACTTAACCCGTACAAAAAAACTAACCCATGCCCTCACATGTACTTTGACGGTAACAGGTTTCCGTATGCTCCCGTGTACCGTAAAACTCACCCGTTTACTAACTCTAACCCTAGCCCTAACCCTAACCATAACAACAACCCTACACATTTCCCTAACCTGTAACCTAATCCTTACCCGTACACTAACACTAATCCATGCCCTAACACGTACCCTGACCCTAACACTTTTCTATACCCACTCCTGTACCCTAAATCTTACCATTCGCTAACCCTAACCCTATGTCTAAACCTAACCCTAACCGCAACCCTACACCTAACCATAAAACGTACCCTAATCCGAATCCGTACACTAACACTAACCTGTGCCCTAACATGAACCCTGACCCTAACTCGTTTCCATAAGCTCACCTGTACCCTAAATGTTACCTATTTGCTAACCCTAACCCCAACCCTACACCTAAACATAACCCCAACCCTACACCTTTCCCTAACCCATACCCTAATCCTAACCCGTACACTAACACTAACCCGTGCCCTAACACGTACCCTAACCTTAACACTTTTCCGTATCCTCTCCAGTACCCTAAAACTTACCGTTCGCTAAACCTAGCCCTTTCTCTAAACATAACAGTAACACCAACCTTACACCATACCCTAACCCATACACTAATCTTACCCCGTACACCAAAATTAAGCAATGCCCTCACATGTACTTGGACACTAACAGGTTTCCGTACCCTCCTGTGTACCATAAACCTTACCTGTTCGCTAACACTAACACTAGGTCTAAGCCTAACACTATCCACAACCCTAAACAGAATCCTAACCCGTATCCTAATCCTAATCCGTATAATAACACTAACGTGTGCCCTAACACCAAGCCTGACCCTAACTCGTTTCCATATGCTTACCTGTACCCTGAATATTACCTATTAGCTAACCCTAACCCTATTCCTAAACCAAACCCTAACCCCAATCCTACACCTTACCCTAATCCGTACTGTAATCCTAACCCGTACCCTAATACTAATCCGTGCCCTGACACATACATGGACCATAACACTTTTCTGTAACCTCACCTGTACCCTAAACCTTATATTTCGCCAACCCTAACCCTAGCCCTAAAGCTAAATCTAACTCCATCCCTACACCTTACCCTAACACGTACACTAATCTTAACCCGTACACTTACACTGACCCATTGCCGCAAATGTATTTTGACCCTAAAACATTTCTGTACACGCCCCTGTAACCTAAACCTTACCCGGTTGCTAACCCTAACCCTAGCTCTAAATCTAACCCTAACACCAACCCTATATCTTACCCTAACCCATACCCTAATCCTAAACTGTACACTAACACAAACCAGTGCCCTGAAACGTACCCTGACCCTAACACTTTGCCATACCATCACCTGCACGCTAAACCTAATAGTTAGGTAACCCTAACTGTAGACTTAAACCTAACCCTAACACCAACCCTACACCTTATTCTAACCTGTACCCTATTTTTAACCGCTACACTAACACTAACCCATGCCCTCACACGTACTTTGACACTAAAACGTCTCCATACATTCACATGTACCATAAGCCTTAACCGTTCACTAAACCTATCCCTATCCCTAAAGGCAACCCTAACCATTACCCTAACCCATACACTAATCCTAACCATACATTAACACTAACACGTTTCCTAACACATAAACTGACCCAAACGCTTTTCCGTACCCTCAACTGTACCCTAAAACTTACCCATTCACTAACCCTAAGCCTCGCCCTAAACCTAACCCTAACCCCAACCCCACACCTTACCCTAAACTGTACACTAATCCTGACACGTACACTAACACTAACAGGTGTCCTAACACATACCCTGACTCTAAATGTTTTCCATACCCTCACCTGTACCCTAAAACTTACTGCTTCACTAACCGTAAACCTAGCCCTAAACATAACGCTAAAACCAACCCTACACCATACCCTAACCCGTACACTAATCTTAACCCGTTCACCAAAATTATGCAATGCCATCACATGTACTATGACACTAACATGTTTCCGTACACTCATGTACCATAAAAGTTACCTCTTCGCTAACTCTAACCCTAGCCCTACACTTAACCCTAACGCCCACACTACACATTACCCTAACACGTACCCTAATCCTAACACATACATTAACACTACACGTGCCCTAACAGGTACCCTGACCGTAACAGTTTTCCGTACACTCACCTGTACCCTAAACCATACCGTTTCCTATCCTTAACCCTAGACCTAAACATAAAACTAACCCCATCAGTAAACCTTACCATAACTCGTACCCCAATCTAACCAGTACACTAACACTAATCCGTGCCTTAACACTTACCCTGACCCTAACACTTTTCCATACCCACACATGAACCCTAAACCTTACCATTCACTAACCCTGACCCTAGGTCTAAACCTAACCCTAATCCCAACCCCAACCCTACACCTAACCCTAACATGTACCCTAATCCTAATCCTTAAACTAACACTAACCTGTGCCCTAACACGAACCCTGACCCTAACTCCTTTCAATACGCTCCCCTGTACTCTAATGTTACCTATTCGCTAAACCTAACACTAGCCCTAAACCTAAACCTAACCCCAACCGTACACCTTACCCTAACACATACCCTAATCATAACCCATACACTAAAACTAACTCGTGCCCTAACACCTACCCTAACCCTACCCCTACCCCTAACCCTAACACTAACCCTAAACTTTACCATTTGTTAACCATAACCCTAGCCCCAAACCTAAACCTAACTACAACCCTACTCCTTACCCTAACACGTACACTAATCTTAACACGTACACTAACACTAACTCAATACCACACACGTACTTTGACAATAAGACATTTCCGTATGCTCAGCTGTAACCTAAACCTTACCCGTTCACTAAACTTAACCCTACCTCTATCACTAACCATAATGCCAACCCTACAAATTACCCTAACCCGTACCCTAATCCTAACCTGTAAACCCACACTAACCCCTGTCCTAACACGTACCCTGACCCTAACACTTTTTCGTAACCTCACCTGTACCCTACACCTTACGGTTCGCTAACCCTAACCCTAGCCCTAAACCTAGACCAAACCCGAACCGTACACCTTACCCTAACCCGTATGCTAATCCTAAGCCATACACTAAAACTGACACGTGTCCTAACACATACACTAAGCGTAACACATTTCTGTACCATCACCTGTACCATAAACCTGACATTTCGCTAACCCTAACCCTAGCCATAAAGCTAACCCTAACCCAAACCCTAAACCTTACCCAAACCGTACCCTAATCCTAACCAGTATACTAATACTAAGCCATGTCCTGACACGTACCCTGAGCCTAACACTTTTCCGTACCCTCAACTGTACCCTAAACCTTACCCATTCGCTAACCCTAACCCTAGCTCTAGCCCTAGCCCTAAACCTAACCCCAACCCTACCCCTTACCCTAACCCGTACACTAATCCCAACCCATACACTAACATTAACTCATGCCCTAACACGTACCCTGACCCTAACACTTTTCCGTATCCTCTCCTGTACCCTAAATCTTACCATTCGCTAACCCTAACCCTAGCCCTAAACATAACTCCCACACCAAACTCACAGCATACCATAACCCGTACACTAAACTTAACCCGTACAAAAAAACTAACCCATGCCCTCACATGTACTTTGACGGTAACAGGTTTCCGTATGCTCCCGTGTACCGTAAAACTCACCCGTTTACTAACTCTAACCCTAGCCCTAACCCTAACCATAACAACAACCCTACACATTTCCCTAACCTGTAACCTAATCCTTACCCGTACACTAACACTAATCCATGCCCTAACACGTACCCTGACCCTAACACTTTTCTATACCCACTCCTGTACCCTAAATCTTACCATTCGCTAACCCTAACCCTATGTCTAAACCTAACCCTAACCGCAACCCTACACCTAACCATAAAACGTACCCTAATCCGAATCCGTACACTAACACTAACCTGTGCCCTAACATGAACCCTGACCCTAACTCGTTTCCATAAGCTCACCTGTACCCTAAATGTTACCTATTTGCTAACCCTAACCCCAACCCTACACCTAAACATAACCCCAACCCTACACCTTTCCCTAACCCATACCCTAATCCTAACCCGTACACTAACACTAACCCGTGCCCTAACACGTACCCTAACTTTAACACTTTTCCGTATCCTCTCCAGTACCCTAAAACTTACCGTTCGCTAAACCTAGCCCTTTCTCTAAACATAACAGTAACACCAACCTTACACCATACCCTAACCCATACACTAATCTTACCCCGTACACCAAAATTAAGCAATGCCCTCACATGTACTTGGACACTAACAGGTTTCCGTACCCTCCTGTGTACCATAAACCTTACCTGTTCGCTAACACTAACACTAGGTCTAAGCCTAACACTATCCACAACCCTAAACAGAATCCTAACCCGTATCCTAATCCTAATCCGTATAATAACACTAACGTGTGCCCTAACACCAAGCCTGACCCTAACTCGTTTCCATATGCTTACCTGTACCCTGAATATTACCTATTAGCTAACCCTAACCCTATTCCTAAACCAAACCCTAACCCCAATCCTACACCTTACCCTAATCCGTACTGTAATCCTAACCCGTACCCTAATACTAATCCGTGCCCTGACACATACATGGACCATAACACTTTTCTGTAACCTCACCTGTACCCTAAACCTTACATTTCGCCAACCCTAACCCTAGCCCTAAAGCTAAATCTAACTCCATCCCTACACCTTACCCTAACACGTACACTAATCTTAACCCGTACACTTACACTGACCCATTGCCGCAAATGTATTTTGACCCTAAAACATTTCTGTACACGCCCCTGTAACCTAAACCTTACCCGGTTGCTAACCCTAACCCTAGCTCTAAATCTAACCCTAACACCAACCCTATATCTTACCCTAACCCATACCCTAATCCTAAACTGTACACTAACACAAACCAGTGCCCTGAAACGTACCCTGACCCTAACACTTTGCCATACCATCACCTGCACGCTAAACCTAATAGTTAGGTAACCCTAACTGTAGACTTAAACCTAACCCTAACACCAACCCTACACCTTATTCTAACCTGTACCCTATTTTTAACCGCTACACTAACACTAACCCATGCCCTCACACGTACTTTGACACTAAAACGTCTCCATACATTCACATGTACCATAAGCCTTAACCGTTCACTAAACCTATCCCTATCCCTAAAGGCAACCCTAACCATTACCCTAACCCATACACTAATCCTAACCATACATTAACACTAACACGTTTCCTAACACATAAACTGACCCAAACGCTTTTCCGTACCCTCAACTGTACCCTAAAACTTACCCATTCACTAACCCTAAGCCTCGCCCTAAACCTAACCCTAACCCCAACCCCACACCTTACCCTAAACTGTACACTAATCCTGACACGTACACTAACACTAACAGGTGTCCTAACACATACCCTGACTCTAAATGTTTTCCATACCCTCACCTGTACCCTAAAACTTACTGCTTCACTAACCGTAAACCTAGCCCTAAACATAACGCTAAAACCAACCCTACACCATACCCTAACCCGTACACTAATCTTAACCCGTTCACCAAAATTATGCAATGCCATCACATGTACTATGACACTAACACGTTTCCGTACACTCATGTACCATAAAAGTTACCTCTTCGCTAACTCTAACCCTAGCCCTACACTTAACCCTAACGCCCACACTACACATTACCCTAACACGTACCCTAATCCTAACACATACATTAACACTACACGTGCCCTAACAGGTACCCTGACCGTAACAGTTTTCCGTACACTCACCTGTACCCTAAACCATACCGTTTCCTATCCTTAACCCTAGACCTAAACATAAAACTAACCCCATCAGTAAACCTTACCATAACTCGTACCCCAATCTAACCAGTACACTAACACTAATCCGTGCCTTAACACTTACCCTGACCCTAACACTTTTCCATACCCACACATGAACCCTAAACCTTACCATTCACTAACCCTGACCCTAGGTCTAAACCTAACCCTAATCCCAACCCCAACCCTACACCTAACCCTAACATGTACCCTAATCCTAATCCTTAAACTAACACTAACCTGTGCCCTAACACGAACCCTGACCCTAACTCCTTTCAATACGCTCCCCTGTACTCTAATGTTACCTATTCGCTAAACCTAACACTAGCCCTAAACCTAAACCTAACCCCAACCGTACACCTTACCCTAACACATACCCTAATCATAACCCATACACTAAAACTAACTCGTGCCCTAACACCTACCCTAACCCTACCCCTACCCCTAACCCTAACACTAACCCTAAACTTTACCATTTGTTAACCATAACCCTAGCCCCAAACCTAAACCTAACTACAACCCTACTCCTTACCCTAACACGTACACTAATCTTAACACGTACACTAACACTAACTCAATACCACACACGTACTTTGACAATAAGACATTTCCGTATGCTCAGCTGTAACCTAAACCTTACCCGTTCACTAAACTTAACCCTACCTCTATCACTAACCATAATGCCAACCCTACAAATTACCCTAACCCGTACCCTAATCCTAACCTGTAAACCCACACTAACCCCTGTCCTAACACGTACCCTGACCCTAACACTTTTTCGTAACCTCACCTGTACCCTACACCTTACGGTTCGCTAACCCTAACCCTAGCCCTAAACCTAGACCAAACCCCAACCGTACACCTTACCCTATCCTGTATGCTAATCCTAAGCCATACACTAACACTGACACGTGTCCTAACACATACACTAACCCTAACACTTTTCTGTATCATTACCTGTACCCTAAACCTGACATTTAGCTAACCCTAGCCCTAGCCATAAAGCTAACCCTAAACCCAACCCTAAACCTTACACAAACCGTACCCTAATCCTAACCAGTATACTAATACGAAGCCATGTCCTGACACATACACTGACCCTAACACTTTTCCGTACCCTCAACTGTACCCTAAACCTTACCCATTCTCTAACCCTAACCCTAGCCCTAGCCTTATCCCTAACCCTAACCCCAACCCTAACCCTTACCCTAACCTGAACCCTAATCCCAACCCATACACTAACATTAACCCATTCCCTAACAAGTACCCTGACCCTAACACCATTCCGTATCTTCTCCTGTACCCTAAATCTTACCGTTCCCTAACCCTAACTGTAGCCCTAAACATAACTCTCACACCAACCTCACAGCATAACCTAACCCGTACACTAAACTTAACCCGTACAAAAATCTAACCCATGCCCTCATATGTACTTTGACAGTAACACGTTTCCGTATGATCCCGTGTACCGTAAACCTTACCCGTTCGCTAACTCTAACCGTAGTCCTAACCCTAAATATAATAACAACCCTACCCATTTCCCTAACCTGTACCCTAATCCTTACCTGTACACTAACACTAATCCATGCCCTAACACGTACCCTGACCCTAACACTTTTCCATACCCACTCCTTTAGCCTAAATCTTACCATTCGCTAACCCTAACCCTATGTCTAAACCTAACCCTAACCCCAACCCTACACCTAACCCTAAAACGTACCCTAATCCGAATCCGTACACTAACACTAACCTGTGCCCTAACATGAACCCTGACCCTAACTCGTTTCCATAAGCTCACCTGTACCCTAAATGTTACCTATTTGCTAACCCTAACCCCAACCCTACACCTAAACATAACCCCAAACCTACACCTTTCCCTAACCCATACCCTAATCCTAACCCGTACACTAACACTAACCCGTGCCCTAACACGTACCCTGACGCTAACACTTTTCCATATCCTCTCCAGTACCCTAAATCTTACCGTTCGCTGAACCTAGCCCTTTCCCTAAACATAACGGTAACACCAACCTTACACCATACCCTAACCCATACACTAATCTTACCCCGTACACCAAAATTAAGCAATGCCCTCACCTGTACTTTGACACTAACACGTTTCCGTACCCTCCTGTGTACCGTAAACCTTACCTGTTCGCTAACACTAACCCTAGGTCTAAGCCTAACACTATCCACAACCCTACACAAAATCCTAACCCGTACCCTAATCCTAATCCATACAATAACACTAACGTGTGCCCTAACACCAAGCCTGACCCTAACTCGTTTCCATATGCTTACCTGTACCCTGAATATTACCTATTCGCTAACCCTAACCCTAACCCTAAACCTAACCCTAACCCCAATCCTACACCTTACCCTAATCCGTACTGTAATCCTAACCCGTACCCTAATACTAATCCGTGCCCTGACACATACATGGACCATAACACTTTTCTGTAACCTCACCTGTACCCTAAACCTTACATTTCGCCAACCCTAACCCTAGCCCTAAAGCTAAATCTAACTCCAACCCTACACCTTACCCTAACACGTACACTAATCTTAACCCGTACACTAACACTGACCCATTGCCGCAAATGTATTTTGACCCTAAATTATTTCCGTACCCTCCCCTGTAACCTAAAACTTACCCAGTCGCTAACCCTAACCCTAGCTCTAAATCTAAGCCTAACGCCAACCCTACATCTTACCCTAACCCATACCCTAATCCTAAACCGTACACTAACACTAACCAGTGCCCTGAAACGTACCCTGACCCTAACAGTTTTCCACATCCTCACCTGCACGCTAAACCTAATCGTTAGGTAACCCTAACTGTAGACTTAAACCTAACCCTATCACCAACGCTACACCTTATTCTAACCAGTACCCTATATTTAACCCCTACACTAACACTAACCCATGCCCTCACACGTACTTTGACACTAAAACGTCTCCATACATTCACATGTACCATAAGCCTTAACTGTTCACTAAACCTATCCCTAACTTTAAAGCCAACCCTAACCATTACTCTAACCCATACCCTAATCCTAACCATACATTAACACTAACACGTTTCCTAACACATAACCTGACCCAAACGCTTTTCCGTACCCTCAACTGTACCCTAAAACTTACCCGTTCACTAACCCTAAGCCTAGCCCTAAACCTAAACCTAACCCCAACCCCACACCTTACCCTAAACTGTACGCTAATCCTGACACGTACACTAACACTAAGAGGTGTCCTTACACATACCCTTACTGTAAAAGTTTTCCGTACCCTCACCTGTACCCTAAACCTTACTGCTTCACTAACCGTAAACCTAGCCCTAAACATAACGCTAACACCAACCCTACACCATACCCCAACCCGTACACTAATATTGACCCGTACACCAAAATTATGCAATGCCATCACATGTACTTTGACACTAACACGTTTCCTTACACTCATGTACCATAAAAGTTACCTCTTCGCTAACTTTAACCCTAGCGCTAAACTTAACCCTAACGCCAACCCTACACATTACCCTAACCCGTACCCTAGTCCTAACCCATACACTAACACTACACGTGCCCTAAGAGGTACCCTGACCGTAACAGTTTTCCGTACACTCACCTGTACCCTAAACCATACCGTTTGCTATCCTTAACCCTAGACCTAAACGTAAACCTAACCGCATCCCTAAACCTTACCCTAACTCATACCCAAATTTAACCAGTACACTAACACTAATCCGTGCCTTAACACTTACCCTGACCCTAACACTTTTCCATACCCACACCTGAACCCTAAACCTTACCATTCACTAACCCTGACCCTAGGTCTACACCTAACCCTAATCCCAACCACAAGCCTACACCTAACCCTAACATGTACCCTAATCCTAATCCTTAAACTAACACTAACCTGTGCCCTAACACGAACCCTGACCCTAACTCGTTTCCATACGCTCCACTGTACTCTAATGTTACCTATTCGCTAACCCTAACACTAGCCCTAAATCTAAACCTAACCCCAACCGTACACATTACCCTAACCCATACCCTAATCATAACCCATACACTAACACTAACTCGTGGCCTAACACCTACCCTAACCCTACCCCTAAGCATACCCCTAACCCTAACACTAACCCTAAACTTCACGATTTGTTAACCATAAACCTAGCCCCAAACCTAAACCTAACTACAACCCTACTCCTTACCCTAACACGTACACTAATCTTAACACGTACACTAACACTAACTCAATACCACACACGTACTTTGACAATAAGACATTTCCGTATGCTCAGCTGTAACCTAAAGCTTACCCGTTCACTAAACTTAACCTTACCCCTAACACTAACCATAATGCCAACCCTACCAATTACCCTAACCCGTACCCTAATCCTAACCTGTAAACCCACACTAACCCCTGACCTAACACGTACCCTGACCCTAACACTTTTCCGTAACCTCACCTGTACCCTACACCTTACCGTTAGCTAACCCTAACCCTAGCCCTAAACCTAGACCAAACCCGAACCGTACACCTTACCCTAACCCGTATGCTAATCCTAATCCATACACTAAAACTGACACGTGTCCTAACACATACACTAACCGTAACACTTTTCTGTACCGTCACCTGTACCATAAACCTGACATTTCGCTAACCCAGCCCTAGCCATAAAGCTAACCCTAACCCCAACCCTAAACCTTACCCAAACCGTACCCTAATCCTAACCAGTATACTAATACTAAGCCATGTCCTGTCACGTACCCTGAGCCTAACACTTTTCCGTACCCTCAAATGTACCCTAAACTTACCCATTCACTAACCCTAACCCTAGCTCTAGCCCTACCCCTAAATCTAACCCCAACCCTACCCCATACCCTAACCCGAACCCTAATCCCAACACATACACTAACATTAACCCATGCCCTAACACGTACCCTGACCCTAACACTTTTCCGTATCCTCTCCTGTATCCTAAATCTTACCGTTCGCTAACCCTAACCCTAGCCCTAAACATAACTCCCACACCAAACTCACAGCATACCATAACCCGTACACTAAACTTAACCCGTACAAAAAAACTAACCCATGCCCTCACGTGTACTTTGACGGTAACACGTTTCCGTATGCTCCCGTGTACCGTAAAACTCACCCGTTTGCTAACTCTAACCCTAGCCTTAACCCTAACCATAACAACAACCCTACACATTTCCCTAACCTGTAACCTAATCCTTACCCGTACACTAACACTAATCCATGCCCTAACACGTACCCTGACCCTAACACTTTTCCATACCCACTCCTGTACCCTAAATCTTACCATTCGCTAACCCTAACCCTATGTCTAAACCTAACCCTAACCCCAAACCTACACCTAACCCTAACACGTACCCTAATCCGAATCCGTACACTAACACTAACCTGTGCCCTAACATGATCCCTGACCCTAACTCGTTTCCATAAGCTCACCTGTACCCTAAATGTTACCTATTTGCTAACCCTAACCCCAACCATACACCTAAACATAACCCCAACCCTACAACTTTCCTTAACCCATACCCTAATCCTAACCCATACACTAACACTAACCCGTGCCCTAACACGTACCCTAACACTAACACTTTTCCGTATCCTCTCCAGTACCCTAAAACTTACCGTTCGCTAAACCTAGCCCTTTCTCTAAACATAACACTAACACCAACCTTACACCATACCCTAACCCATACACTAATTTTACCCCGTACACCAAAATTAAGAAATGCCCTCACATGTACTTGGACACTAACAGGTTTCCATACCCTCCTGTGTACCATAAACCTTACCTGTTCGCTAACACTAACCCTAGGTCTAAGCCTAACACTATCCACAACCCTAAACAGAATCCTAACCCGTATCCTAATCCTAATCCGTACAATAACACTAACGTGTGCCCTAACACCAAGCCTGACCCTAACTCGTTTCCATATGCTTACCTGTACCCTGAATATTACCTATTCGCTAACCCTAACCCTATCCCTAAACCAAACCCTAACCCCAATCCTACACCTTACCCTAATCCGTACTGTAATCCTAACCCGTACCCTAATACTAATCCGTGCCCTGACACATACATGGACCATAACACTTTTCTGTAACCTCACCTGTACCCTAAACCTTATATTTCGCCCCAACCCTAACCCTAGCCCTAAAGCTAAATCTAACTCCATCCCTACACCTTACCCTAACACGTACACTAATCTTAACCCGTACACTTACACTGACCCATTGCCGCAAATGTATTTTGACCCTAAAACATTTCTGTACACTCCCCTGTAACCTAAACCTTACCCGGTTGCTAACCCTAACCCTAGCTCTAAATCTAACCCTAACACCAACCCTATATCTTACCCTAACCCATACCCTAATCCTAAACTGTACACTAACACAAACCAGTGCCCTGAAACATACCCTGACCCTAACACTTTGCCATACCATCACCTGCACGCTAAACCTAATAGTTAGGTAACCCTAACTGTAGACTTAAACCTAACCCTAACACCAACCCTACACCTTATTCTAACCTGTACCCTATTTTTAACCGCTACACTAACACTAACCCATGCCCTCACACGTACTTTGACACTAAAACGTCTCCATACATTCACATGTACCATAAGCCTTAACCGTTCACTAAACCTATCACTAAACCTAACGCCAACCCTAACCATTACCCTAACCCATACACTAATCCTAACCATACATTAACACTAACACGTTTCCTAACACATAAACTGACCCAAACGCTTTTCCGTACGCTCAACTGTACCCTAAAACTTACCCATTCACTAACCCTAAGCCTAGCCCTAAACCTAACCCTAACCCCAACCCCACACCTTACATTAAACTGTACACTAATCCTGACACGTACACTAACACTAACAGGTGTCCTAACACATATGCTGACTCTAAATATTTTCCGTACACTCACCTGTACCCTAAACCTTACTGCTTCACTAACCGTAAACCTAGCCCTAAACATAACGCTAACACCAACCCTACACCATACCATAACCCGTACACTAATCTTGACCCGTACACCAAAATTATGCAATGCCATTACATGTACTATGACACTAACACGTTTCCGTACACTCATGTACCATAAAAGTTACCTCTTCGCTAAATCTAACCCTAGCCCTACACTTAACCCTAACGCCCACACTACACATTACCCTAACCCGTACCCTAATCCTAACCCATACACTAACACTACACGTGCCCTAACAGGTACCCTGACCGTAACAGTTTTCCGTACACTCACCTGTACCCTAAACCATACCGTTTGCTATCCTTAACCCTAGACCTAAACGTAAACCTAACCCCATCCCTAAACCTTACCCTAACTCGTACCCCAATCTAACCAGTACACTAACACTAATCCGTGCCTTAACACTTACCATGACCCTAACACTTTTCCATACCCACACCTGAACCCTAAACCTTACCATTCACTAACCCTAACACTAGGTCTAAACCTAACCCTAAACCCAACCACAACCCTACACCTAACCCTAACATGTGCCCTAATCCTAATCCTTACACTAACACTAACCTGTGCCCTAACACGAACCCTGACACTAACACGTTTCCATACGTTCACCTGTACTCTAATGTTACCTATTCGCTAACCCTAACACTAGCCCTAAACCTAAACCTAACCCCAACCCTACACCTTACACTAACACATATCCTAATCATAACCCATACACTAACACTAACTCGTGCCCTAACACCTACCCTAACCCTACACCTACCCCTACCCCTACCCCTAACGCTAACACTAACCCTAAACTTTACCATTTGTTAACCATAACCCTAGCCCCAAACCTAAACCTAACTACAACCCTACTCCTTACCCTAACACGTACACTAAGATTAACACGTACACTAACACTAACTCAATACCACACACGTACTTTGACAATAAGACATTTCCGTATGCTCAGCTGTAACCTAAACCTTACCCGTTCACTAAACTTAACCTTACCCCTAACACTAACCATAACGCCAACCCTACCAATTACCCTAACCCGTACCCTAATCCTAACCTGTAAACCCACACTAACCCCCCCCTAACACGTACCCTGACCCTAACACTTTTCCGTAACCTCACCTGTACCCTACACCTTACCGTTAGCTAACCCTAACCCTAGCCCTAAACCTAGACCAAACCCGAACCGTACACCTTACCCTAACCCGTATGCTAATCCTAAGCCATACACTAAAACTGACACGTGTCCTAACACATACACTAAGCGTAACACATTTCTGTACCATCACCTGTACCATAAACCTGACATTTCGCTAACCCTAACCCTAGCCATAAAGCTAACCCTAACCCAAACCCTAAACCTTACCCAAACCGTACCCTAATCCTAACCAGTATACTAATACTAAGCCATGTCCTGACACGTACCCTGAGCCTAACACTTTTCCGTACCCTCAACTGTACCCTAAACCTTACCCATTCGCTAACCCTAACCCTAGCTCTAGCCCTAGCCCTAAACCTAACCCCAACCCTACCCCTTACCCTAACCCGTACACTAATCCCAACCCATACACTAACATTAACTCATGCCCTAACACGTACCCTGACCCTAACACTTTTCCGTATCCTCTCCTGTACCCTAAATCTTACCATTCGCTAACCCTAACCCTAGCCCTAAACATAACTCCCACACCAAACTCACAGCATACCATAACCCGTACACTAAACTTAACCCGTACAAAAAAACTAACCCATGCCCTCACATGTACTTTGACGGTAACAGGTTTCCGTATGCTCCCGTGTACCGTAAAACTCACCCGTTTACTAACTCTAACCCTAGCCCTAACCCTAACCATAACAACAACCCTACACATTTCCCTAACCTGTAACCTAATCCTTACCCGTACACTAACACTAATCCATGCCCTAACACGTACCCTGACCCTAACACTTTTCTATACCCACTCCTGTACCCTAAATCTTACCATTCGCTAACCCTAACCCTATGTCTAAACCTAACCCTAACCGCAACCCTACACCTAACCATAAAACGTACCCTAATCCGAATCCGTACACTAACACTAACCTGTGCCCTAACATGAACCCTGACCCTAACTCGTTTCCATAAGCTCACCTGTACCCTAAATGTTACCTATTTGCTAACCCTAACCCCAACCCTACACCTAAACATAACCCCAACCCTACACCTTTCCCTAACCCATACCCTAATCCTAACCCGTACACTAACACTAACCCGTGCCCTAACACGTACCCTAACCTTAACACTTTTCCGTATCCTCTCCAGTACCCTAAAACTTACCGTTCGCTAAACCTAGCCCTTTCTCTAAACATAACAGTAACACCAACCTTACACCATACCCTAACCCATACACTAATCTTACCCCGTACACCAAAATTAAGCAATGCCCTCACATGTACTTGGACACTAACAGGTTTCCGTACCCTCCTGTGTACCATAAACCTTACCTGTTCGCTAACACTAACCCTAGGTCTAAGCCTAACACTATCCACAACCCTAAACAGAATCCTAACCCGTATCCTAATCCTAATCCGTATAATAACACTAACGTGTGCCCTAACACCAAGCCTGACCCTAACTCGTTTCCATATGCTTACCTGTACCCTGAATATTACCTATTCGCTAACCCTAACCCTATTCCTAAACCAAACCCTAACCCCAATCCTACACCTTACCCTAATCCGTACTGTAATCCTAACCCGTACCCTAATACTAATCCGTGCCCTGACACATATATGGACCATAACACTTTTCTGTAACCTCACCTGTACCCTAAACCTTACATTTCGCCAACCCTAACCCTAGCCCTAAAGCTAAATCTAACTCCAACCCTACACCTTACCCTAACACGTACACTAATCTTAACCCGTACACTAACACTGACCCATTGCCGCAAATGTATTTTGACCCTAAAACATTTCCGTACCCTCCCCTGTAACCTAAACCTTACCCGGTTGCTAACCCTAACCCTAGCTCTAAATCTAACCCTAACGCCAACCCTATATCTTACCCTAACCCATACCCTAATCCTAAACCGTACACTAACACAAACCAGTGCCCTGAAACGTACCCTGACCCTAACACTTTGCCATACCCTCACCTGCACGCTAAACCTAATCGTTAAGTAACCCTAACTGTAGACTTAAACCTAACCCTAACACCAACCCTACACCTTATTCTAACCTGTACCCTATTTTTAACCGCTACACTAACACTAACCCATGCCCTCACACGTACTTTAACACTAAAACGTCTCCATACATTCACATGTACCATAAGCCTTAACCGTTCACTAAACCTATCACTAACCCTAACGCCAACCCTAACCATTACCCTAACCCATACACTAATCCTAACCATACATTAACACTAACACGTTTCCTAACACATAAACTGACCCAAACGCTTTTCCGTACCCTCAACTGTACCCTAAAACTTACCCATTCACTAACCCTAAGCCTAGACCTAAACCTAACCCTAACACCAACCCCACACCTTACATTAAAATGTACACTAATCCTGACACGTACACTAACACTAACAGGTGTCCTAACACATATGCTGACTCTAAATATTTTCCGTACCCTCAACTGTACCCTAAACCTTACTGCTTCACTAACCGTAAACCTAGCCCTAAACATAACGCTAACACCAACCCTACACCATACCCTAACCCGTACACTAATCTTGACCCGTACACCAAAATTATGCAATGCCATCACATGTACTATGACACTAACACGTTTCCGTACACTCATGTACCATAAAAGTTACCTCTTCGCTAAATCTAACCCTAGCCCTACACTTAACCCTAACGCCCACACTACACATTACCCTAACCCGTACCCTAATCCTAACCCATACACTAACACTACACGTGCCCTAACAGGTACCCTGACCGTAACAGTTTTCCGTACACTCACCTGTACCCTAAACCATACCGTTTGCTATCCTTAACCCTAGACCTAAACGTAAACCTAACCCCATCCCTAAACCTTACCCTAACTCGTACCCCAATCTAACCAGTACACTAACACTAATCCGTGCCTTAACACTTACCCTGACCCTAACACTTTTCCATACCCACACCTGAACCCTAAACCTTACCATTCACTAACCCTGACCCTAGGTCTAAACCTAACCCTAATCCCACCACCAACCCTACACCTAACCCTAACATGTACCCTAATCCTAATCCTTAAACTAACACTAACCTGTGCCTTAACACGAACCCTGACCCTAACTCGTTTCAATACGCTCCCCTGTACTCTAATGTTACGTATTCGCTAAACCTAACACTAGCCCTAAACCTAAACCTAACCCCAACCGTACAACTTACCCTAACCCATACCCTAATCATAACCCATACACTAAAACTAACTCGTGCCCTAACACTTACCCTAACCCTAACACTTACCCTATCCCTAACACTAATCGTAACACTAACCCTAAACTTTAACATTTGTTAACCATAACCCTAGCCCCAAACCTAAACCTAACTACAACCCTACTCCTTACCCTAACACGTACACTAATCTTAACCCGTACACTAACACTAACTCAATACCGCACACGTACTTTGACAATAAGACATTTCCGTATGCTCAGCTGTAACCTAAACCTTACCCGTTCACAAACTTAACCCTACCTCTAACACTAACCATAATGCCAACCCTACCAATTACCCTAACCCGTACCCTAATCCTAACCTGTAAACCCACACTAACACCTGCCCTAACACGTACCCTGACCCTAACACTTTTCCGTAACCTCAACTGTACCCTACACCTTACGGTTCGCTAACCCTAACCCTAGCCCTAAACCTAGACCAAACACCAACCGTACACCTTACCCTAACCCATATGCTAATCCTAAGCCATACACTAACACTGACACGTGTCCTAACACATACACTAACCCTAACACTTTTTCTGTATCATTACCTGTACCCTAAACCTGACATTTCGCTAACCCTAGCCCTAGCCATAAAGCTAACACTTAACCCAACCCTAAACCTTACCCAAACCATACCCTAATCCTAACCAGTATACTAATACGAAGCCATGTCCTGACACGTACCCTGACCCTAACACTTTTCTCTACCCTCAACTGTACCCTAAACCTTACCCATTCTCTAACCCTAACACTAGCCCTAGCCTTATCCCTAACCCTAACCCCAACCCTAACCCTTACCCTAACCTGAACCCTAATCCCAACCCATACACTAACATTAACCCATTCCCTAACACGTACCCTGACCCTAACACCATTCCGTATCTTCTCCTGTACCCTAAATCTTACCGTTCGCTAACCCTAACCCTAGCCCTAAACATAACTCTCACACCAACCTCACAGCATACCTTAACCCGTACACTAAACTTAACCCGTACAAAAAAAATAACCCATGCCCTCATATGTACTTTGACAGTAACACGTTTCCGTACACTCCCGTGTACCGTAAACCTTACCCGTTCGCTAACTCTAACCCTAGTCCTAACCCTAAATATAATAACAACCCTACCCATTTCCCTAACCTGTACCCTAATCCTTACCCGTACACTAACACTAATCCATGCCCTAACACGTACCCTGACCCTAACACTTTTCCATACCCACTCCTGTAGCCTAAATCTTACAATTCGCTAACCCTAACCCTATGTCTAAACCTAACCCTAACCCCAACCCTACACCTAACCCTAAAACGTACCCTAATCCGAATCCGTACACTAACACTAACCTGTGCCCTAACATGAACCCTGACCCTAACTCGTTTCCATAAGCTCACCTGTACCCTAAATGTTACCTATTTGCTAACCCTAACCCCAACCCTACACCTAAACATAACCCCAACCCTACACCTTTCCCTAACCCATACCCTAATCCGAACCCGTACACTAACACTAACCCGTGCCCTAACACGTACCCTGACGCTAACACTTTTCCGTATCCTCTCCAGTACCCTAAATCTTACCGTTCGCTGAACCTAGCCCTTTCCCTAAACATAACGCTAACACCAACCTTACACCATACCCTAACCCATACACTAATCTTACCCCGTACACCAAAATTAAGCAATGCCCTCACCTGTACTTTGACACTAACACGTTTCCGTACCCTCCTGTGTACCGTAAACCTTACCTGTTCGCTAACACTAACCTTAGGTCTAATCCTAACACTATCCACAACCCTACACAAAATCCTAACCCGTACCCTAATCCTAATCCGTACAATAACACTAACGTGTGCCCTAACACCAAGCCTGACCCTAACTCGTTTCCATATGCTTACCTGTACCCTGAATATTACCTATTCGCTAAACCTAACCCTAACCCTAAACCTAACCCTAACCCCAATCCTACACCTTACCCTAATCCGTACTGTAATCCTAACCGGTACCCTAATACTCATCCATGCCCTGACACATACATGGACCATAACACTTTTCTGTAACCTCACCTGTACCCTAAACCTTACATTTCGCCAACCCTAACCCTAGCCCTAAAGCTAAATCTAACTCCAACCCTACACCTTACCCTAACACGTACACTAATCTTAACCCGTACACTAACACTGACCCATTGCCACAAATGTATTTTGACCCTAAAACATTTCCTTACCCTCCCCTGTAACCTAAAACTTACCCAGTCGCTAACCCTAACCCTAGCTCTAAATCTAACCCTAACGCCAACCCTACATCTTACCCTAACCCATACCCTAATCCTAAACCGTACACTAACACTAACCAGTGCCCTGAAACGTACCCTGACCCTAACAGTTTTCCACACCCTCAACTGCACGCTAAACCTAATCGTTAGGTAACCCTAACTGTAGACTTAAACCTAGCCCTAACACCAACGCTACACCTTATTCTAACGAGTACCCTATATTTAACCCCTACACTAACACTAACCCATGCCCTCACACGTACTTTGACACTAAAACGTCTCCATACATTCACATGTTCCATAAGCCTTAACTGTTCACTAAACCTATCCCTAACTCTAAAGCCAACCCTAACCATTACCCTAACCCATACCCTAATCCTAACCATACATTAACACTAACACGTTTCCTAACACATAACCTGACCCAAACGCTTTTCCGTACCCTCAACTGTACCCTAAAACTTGCCCGTTCACTAACCCTAAGCCTAGCCCTAAACCTAAACCTAACCCCAACCCCACACCTTACCCTAAACTGTACGCTAATCCTGACACGTACACTAACACTAAGAGGTGTCCTTACACATACCCTTACTGTAAAAGATTTCCGTACCCTCACCTGTACCCTAAACCTTACTGCTTCACTAACCGTAAACCTAGCCCTAAACATAACGCTAACACCAACCCTACACCATACCCCAACCCGTACACTAATATTGACCCGTACACCAAAATTATGCAATGCCATCAAATGTACTTTCACACTAACACGTTTCCGTACACTCATGTACCATAAAAGTTACCTCTTCGCTAACTCTAACCCTAGCCCTAAACTTAACCCTAACGCCAACCCTACACATTACACTAACCCGTACCCTAATCCTAACCCATACACTAACACTACACGTGCCCTAACAGGTACCCTGAGCATAACAGTTTTCAGTACACTCACCTGTACTTTAAACCATACCGTTTGCTATCCTTAACCCTAGACCTAAACGTAAACCTAAACCCATCCTTAAACCTTACCCCAACTCGTACCCCAATCTAACCAGTACACTAACACTAATCCGTGCCTTAACACTTACCCTGACCCTAACACTTTTCCATACCCACACCTGAACCCTAAACCTTACCATTCACTAACCCTGACCCTAGGTCTAAACCTAACCCTAATCCCAACCACATCCCTACACCTAACCCTAACATGTACCCTAATCCTAATCCTTAAACTAACACTAACCTGTGCCCTAACACGAACCCTGACCCTAACTCATTTCCATACGCTCCCCTGTACTCTAATGTTACCTATTCGCTAACCCTAACACTAGCCCTAAACCTAAACCTAACCCCAACCGTACACATTGCCCTAACCCATACCCTAATCATAACCCATACACTAACACTAACTCGTGGCCTAACACCTACCCTAACCCTAGCCCTAAGCATACCCCTAACCCTAACACTAACCCTAAACTTTACCATTTGTTAACCATAACCCTAGGCCCAAACCTAAACCTAACTACAACCCTACTCCTTACCCTAACACGTACACTAATCTTAACCCGTACACTAACACTAACCCAATACCCCACACGTACTTTGACAATAAGACATTTCCGTATACTCAGCTGTAACCTAAACCTTACCCGTTCACTAAACTTAACCCTACCCCTAACACTAACCATAACGCCAACCCTACCAATTACCCTAACCAGTACCCTAATCATAACCTGTAAACCCACACTAACACCGGCCCTAACAGGTACCCTGACCCTAACACTTTTCCGTAACCTCACCTGTACCCTACACCTTACCGTTCGCTAACCCTAACCCTAGCCCTAAACCTACACCAAACCCCAACCGTACACCTTACCCTAACCTGTATGCTAATCCTAAGCCATACACTAACACTGACACGTGTCCTAACACATACACTAACCCTAACACTTTTCTGTATCATTACCTGTACCCTAAACCTGACATTTCGCTAACCCTAGCCCTAGCCATAAAGCTAACCCTAAACCCAACCCTAAACCTTACCCAAACCGTACCCTAATCCTAACCAGTATACTAATACTAAGCCATGTCCTGACACGTACCCTGACCCTAACACTTTTCCGTAACCTCAAATGTACCCTAAACCTTACCCATTCTCTAACCTTAACCCTAGCCCTAGCCCTATCCCTAACCCTAACCCCAACCCTAAACCTTACCCTAACCTGAACCCTAATCCCAAATCATACACTAACATTAACACATTCCCTAACACGTACACTGACCCTAACACCTTTCCGTATCCTCTCCTGTACCCTAAATCTTACCGTTCGCTAACCCTAACCCTAGCCCTAAACATAACTCTCACACCAACCTCACAGCATACCCTAACCCGTACACTAAACTTAACCCGTACAAAAAAACTAACCCATGCCCTCATATGTACTTTGACAGTAACACGTTTCCGTACGCTCCCGTGTACAGTAAACCTTACCCGTTCGCTAACTGTAACCTTACTCCTAACCCTAAATATAACACCAACCCTACCCATTTCCCTAACCTGTACCCTAATCCTTACCGGTACACTAACACTAATCCATGCCCTAACACGTACCCTGACCCTAACACATTTCCATACCCACTGCTGTACCCTAAATCTTACCATTCGCTAACCCTAACCCTATGTCTAAACCTAACCCTAACCCCAACCCTACACCTAACCCTAACACGTACCCTAATCCGAATCCGTACATTAACACTAACCTGTGCCCTAACATGAACCCTGACCCTAACTCGTTTCCATAAGCTCACCTGTACCCTAAATGTTACCTATTTTCTAACCCTAAGCCCAACCCTTACACCTAAACATAACCCCAACCCTACACCTTTCCCTAACCCATACCCTAATCCTAACCCGTACACTAACACTAACCTGTTCCCTAAAACGTACCCTGACCCTAACACTTTTCCGTATCCTCTCCAGTACCCTAAATCTTACCGTTCGCTAAACCTAGCCCTTTCCCTAAACATAACGCTAACACCAACCTTTCACCATACCCTAACCCATAGACTAATCTTACCCCGTACACCAAAATTAAGCAATGCCCTCACCTGTACTTTGACACTAACACGTTTCTTTACCCTCCTGTGTACCGTAAACCTTACCTGTTCGCTAACACTAACCCTAGGTCTAAGCCTAACACTATCCAAAACCCTACACAAAATCCTAACACGTACCCTAATCCTAATCCATACAATAACACTAACGTGTGCCCTAACACCAAGCCTGACCCTAACTCTTTTCCATATGCTTACCTGTACCCTGAATATTAGCTATTCGCTAACCCTAACCCTAACCCTAAACCTAACCCTAACCCCAATCCTACACCTTACCCTAAACCGTACTGTAATCCTAACCCGTACCCTAATACTAATCCGTGCCCTGACACATACATGGACCATAACACTTTTCTGTAACCTCACCTGTACCCTAAACCTTACATTTCGCCAACTCTAACCCTAGCCCTAAAGCTAAATCTAACTCCAACCCTACACTTACCCTAACACGTACACTAATCTTAACCCGTACACTAACACTGACCCATTGCCGCAAATGTATTTTGACCCTAAAACATTTCGGTACCCTCCCTGTAACCTAAACCTTACCCGGTCGCTAACCCTAACCCTAGCTCTAAATCTAACCCTAACGCCAACCCTACATCTTACCCTAACCCATACCCTAATCCTAAACCGTACACTAACACTAACCAGTGCCCTGAAACGTACCCTGACCATAACAGTTTTCCACACCCTCACCTGCATGCTAAACGTAATCGTTAGGTAACCCTAACTGTAGACTTAAACCTAACCCTAACACCAACGCTACACCTTATTCTATCCGGTACCCTATATTTAAACCCTACACTAACACTAACCCATGCCCTCACACGTACTTTGACACTAAAACGTCTCCATACATTCACATGTACCATAAGCCTTAACCGTTCACTAAACCTATCCCTAACCCTAAAGCCAACCCTAAACATTACCCTAAACCATACCCTAATCCTAACCATACATTAACACTAACACGTTTCCTAACACATAACCTGACCCAAACGGTTTTCCGTACCCTCAACTGTACCAAAAAACTTACCCGTTCACTAACCCTAAGCCAAGCCCTAAACCTAACCCTAACCCCAACCCCACACCTTACCCTAAACTGTACGCTAATCCTGACACGTGCACTAACACTAACAGGTGTCCTAACGTATACCCTGACTCTAAAAGTTTTCTGTACCCTCACCTGTACCCTAAACCTTACTGCTTCACTAACCATAAACCTAGACCTAAACATAACGCTAACACCAACCCTACAACATACCCTAACCCGTACACTAATCTTGACCCGTACACCAAAATTATGGAATGCCATCACATGTACTTTGACAATAACACGTTTCCATACACTCATGTACCATAAAAGTTACCTCTTCGCTAACTCTAACCCTAGCCCTAAACTTAACCCTAACGCCAACCCTACACATTACCCTAACCCGTTCCCTAATCCTAACCCATACACTAACACTACACGTGCCCTAACTGGTACCCTGACCATAACAGTTTTCCGTACACTCACCTGTACCCTAAACCATACCGTTTGCTATCCTTAACGCTAGACCTAAACGTAAACCTAACCCCATCCCTAAATCTTACCCTCACTCTTACCCAAATCTAACCAGTACACTAATACTAATCCGTGCCTCAACACTTACCCTGACCCTAACACTTTTCCATACCCACACCGGAACCCTAAACCTTACCATTCACTAACCCTAATCCTAGGTCTAAACCTAACCCTAAACCCAACCCCAAACCTCCACCTAACCCTAACATTTACCCTAATCCTAATCCTTAAACTAACACTAACCTGTGCCCTAACACGAACCCTGACCCTAACTCGTTTCCATACGCTCCCCTGTACTCTAATGTTACCTATTCACTAACCCTAACACTAGCTCTAAACCTAAACCTAACCCCAACCGTACACCTTACCCTAACCCATACCCTAATCATAACCCATACACTAACACTAACTCGTGCCCTAACACCTACCCTAACCCTAACCCTAACACTAACCCTAACACTAACCCTAAACTTTACCATTTGTTAACCATAACTCTAGCCCCAAACCTAAACCTAACTACAACCTTACTCCTTACCCTAACCCGTACACTAATCTTAACCCTTACACTAACACTAACTCAATACCGCACACGTACTTTGACAATAAGACATTTCCGTATGCTCAGATGTAACCTAAACCTTACCCGTTCACTAAACTTAACCCTACCCCTAACACTAACCATAACGCCAACCCTACCAATTACCCTAACCTGTACCCTATTCCTAACCTGTAAACCCACACTAACTCCTGCCCTAACACGTACCCTGACCCTAACACTTTTCCGTAACCTCACCTGTACCCTACACCTTACCGTTCGCTAACCCTAACCCTAGCCCTAAACCTAGACCAAACTCCAACCGTACACCTTACCCTTGTCCGTATGCTAATCCTAAACCATACACTAACACTGACACGTATCCTAACACATACACTAACCCTAACACATTTCTGTACCATCACCTGTGCCCTAAACCCGACATTTCGCTAAACCTAGCCCTAGCCATAAAGCTAACCCTAACCCCAACCCTAAACCTTACCCAAACCGTACCCTAATACTAACCCGTATACTAATACTAAGCCATGTTCTGACACGTACCCTGATCCTAACACTTTTCCGTACCCTCAACTGTACCCTAAACCTTACCCATTCGCCAACCCTAACACTAGCCCTAGCCCTATCCCTAACCCTAACACCAACCCTAAACCTTACCCTAACCTGAACCCTAATCCCAACCCAAACACTATCATTAAACCATTCCCTAACACGTAACCTGACCCTAACACTTTTCCATACCCACTCCTGTACCCTAAAGCTTACCATTCGCTAACCCTAACCCTATGTCTAAACCTAACCGTAACCCCAACCATAAACCTAACCCTAACACGTACCCTACTCCGAATTCGTACACTAACACTAACCCATGCCCTAACACGTACCCTAACCCTAACACTTTTCCGTATCCTCTCCAGTACCCTAAATCTTACCATTCGCTAAACCTAGCCCTTTCCCTAAACATAACGCTAACACCAACCTTACACCATACCCTAACCCATACACTAATCTTACCCCGTACACCAAAATTAAGCAATGCCCTCACCTGTACTTTGACACTAACACGTTTCCGTACCCTCCTGTGTACCGTAAACCTTACCTGTTCGCTAACACTAACCCTAGGTCTAAGCCTAACACTATCCACAACCCTACACAAAATCCTAACCCGTACCCTAATCCTAATCCGTACAATAACACTAACCTGTGCCCTAACAACAAGCCTGACCCTAACTCGTTTCCATATGCTTACCTGTACCCTGAATATTACCTATTCGCTAACCCTAACCCTGACACTAAACCTAACCCTAACACCAATCCTACACCTTACCCTAAACCGTAAAGTAATCCTAACCCGTACCCTAATACTAATCCGTGCCTTGACACATACATGGACCATAACACTTTTCTGTAACCTCACCTGTACCCTAAACCTTACATTTCGCCAACCCTAAACCTAGCCCTAAAGTTAAATCTAACTCCAAACCTACACCTTACCCTAACACGTACACTAATCTTAACCCGTACACTAACACTGACCCATTGCCTCAAATGTATTTTGACCCTAAAACATTTCCGTACCCTCCCCTGTAACCTAAACCTTACCCGGTCGCTAACCCTAACCCTAGCTCTAAATCTAACCCTGACGCCAACCCTACATCTTACCCTAACCCATACCCTAATCCTAAACCGTACACTAACACTAACCAGTGCCCTGAAACGAACCCTGACCCTAACACTTTTCCATACCCTCACCTGCACGCTAAACCTAATCGTTAGGTTACCCTAACAGTAGACTTAAACCTAACCCTAACACCAACCCTACACCTTATTCTAACTGGTACCCTATATTTAACTCCTACACTAACACTAAACCATGCCCTCACACGTACTTTGACACTAAAATGTCTCCATACATTCACATGTACAATAAGCCTTAACCGTTCACTAAACCTATCCCTAACCCTAAAGCCAACCCTAACCATTACCCTAACCCATACCCTAATCCTAACCATACATTAACACTAACACGTTTCCTAACACATAACCTGACCCAAACGCTTTTCCGTACCCTCAACTGTACCCTAAAACTTACCCGTTCACTAACCCTAAGCCTAGCCCTAAACCTAAAGCTAATCCCAACCCCACACCTTACCCTAAACTGTACGCTAATCCTGACACGTACACTAACACTAACAGGTGTCCTAACACATACACTGACTCTAAAAGTTTTCCGTACCCTCACCTGTACCCTAAACCTTACTGCTTCACTAACCATAAACCTAGACCTAAACATAACGCTAACACCAACCCTACAACATACCCTAACCCGTACACTAATCTTGACCCGTACACCAAAATTATGGAATGCCATCACATGTACTTTGACAATAACACGTTTCCATACACTCATGTACCATAAAAGTTACCTCTTCGCTAACTCTAACCCTAGCCCTAAACTTAACCCTAACGCCAACCCTACACATTACCCTAACCCGTTCCCTAATCCTAACCCATACACTAACACTACACGTGCCCTAACTGGTACCCTGACCGTAACAGTTTTCCGTACACTCACCTGTACCCTAAACCATACCGTTTGCTATCCTTAACGCTAGACCTAAATGTAAACCTAACCCCATCCCTAAATCTTACCCTCACTCTTACCCAAATCTAACCAGTACACTAATACTAATCCGTGCCTCAACACTTACCCTGACCCTAACACTTTTCCATACCCACACCGGAACCCTAAACCTTACCATTCACTAACCCTAATCCTAGGTCTAAACCTAACCCTAAACCCAACCCCAAACCTCCACCTAACCCTAACATTTACCCTAATCCTAATCCTTAAACTAACACTAACCTGTGCCCTAACACGAACCCTGACCCTAACTCGTTTCCATACGCTCCCCTGTACTCTAATGTTACCTATTCACTAACCCTAACACTAGCTCTAAACCTAAACCTAACCCCAACCGTACACCTTACCCTAACCCATACCCTAATCATAACCCATACACTAACACTAACTCGTGCCCTAACACCTACCCTAACCCTAACCCTAACACTAACCCTAACACTAACCCTAAACTTTACCATTTGTTAACCATAACTCTAGCCCCAAACCTAAACCTAACTACAACCTTACTCCTTACCCTAACACGTACACTAATCTTAACCCGTACACTAACACTAACTCAATACCGCACACGTACTTTGACAATAAGACGTTTCCGTATGCTCAGATGTAACCTAAACCTTACCCGTTCACTAAACTTAACCCTACCCCTAACACTAACCATAACGCCAACCCTACCAATTACCCTAACCTGTACCCTATTCCTAACCTGTAAACCCACACTAACTCCTGCCCTAACACGTACCCTGACCCTAACACTTTTCCGTAACCTCACCTGTACCCTACACCTTACCGTTCGCTAACCCTAACCCTAGACCTAAACCTAGACCAAACTCCAACCGTACACCTTACCCTTGTCCGTATGCTAATCCTAAACCATACACTAACACTGACACGTATCCTAACACATACACTAACCCTAACACATTTCTGTACCATCACCTGTGCCCTAAACCCGACATTTCGCTAAACCTAGCCCTAGCCATAAAGCTAACCCTAACCCCAACCCTAAACCTTACCCAAACCGTACCCTAATACTAACCCGTTTACTAATACTAAGCCATGACCTGACACGTACCCTGATCCTAACACTTTTCCGTACCCTCAACTGTACCCTAAACCTTACCCATTCGCCAACCCTAACACTAGCCCTAGCCCTATCCCTAACCCTAACACCAACCCTAAACCTTACCCTAACCTGAACCCTAATCCCAACCCAAACACTATCATTAAACCATTCCCTAACACGTACCCTGACCCTAACACTTTTCCATAACCACTCCTGTACCCTAAAGCTTACCATTCGCTAACCCTAACCCTATGTCTAAACCTAACCGTAACCCCAACCATAAACCTAACCCTAACACGTACCCTACTCCGAATTCGTACACTAACACTAACCCATGCCCTAACACGTACCCTAACCCTAACACTTTTCTGTATCCTCTCCAGTACCCTAAATCTTACCATTCGCTAAACCTAGCCCTTTCCCTAAACATAACGCTAACACCAACCTTACACCATACCCTAACCCATACACTAATCTTACCCCGTACACCAAAATTAAGCAATGCCCTCACCTGTACTTTGACACTAACACGTTTCCGTACCCTCCTGTGTACCGTAAACCTTACCTGTTCGCTAACACTAACCCTAGGTCTAAGCCTAACACTATCCACAACCCTACACAAAATCCTAACCCGTACCCTAATCCTAATCCGTACAATAACACTAACCTGTGCCCTAACAACAAGCCTGACCCTAACTCGTTTCCATATGCTTACCTGTACCCTGAATATTACCTATTCGCTAACCCTAACCCTGACACTAAACCTAACCCTAACACCAATCCTACACCTTACCCTAAACCGTAAAGTAATCCTAACCCGTACCCTAATACTAATCCGTGCCTGGACACATACATGGACCATAACACTTTTCTGTAACCTCACCTGTACCCTAAACCTTACATTTCGCCAACCCTAAACCTAGCCCTAAAGTTAAATCTAACTCCAAACCTACACCTTACCCTAAGACGTACACTAATCTTAACCCGTACACTAACACTGACCCATTGCCTCAAATGTATTTTGACCCTAAAACATTTCCGTACCCTCCCCTGTAACCTAAACCTTACCCGGTCGCTAACCCTAACCCTAGCTCTAAATCTAACCCTGACGCCAACCCTACATCTTACCCTAACCCATACCCTAATCCTAAACCGTACACTAACACTAACCAGTGCCCTGAAACGAACCCTGACCCTAACACTTTTCCATACCCTCACCTGCACGCTAAACCTAATCGTTAGGTTACCCTAACAGTAGACTTAAACCTAACCCTAACACCAACCCTACACCTTATTCTAACTGGTACCCTATATTTAACCCCTACACTAACACTAAACCATGCCCTCACACGTACTTTGACACTAAAATGTCTCCATACATTCACATGTACAATAAGCCTTAACCGTTCACTAAACCTATCCCTAACCCTAAAGCCAACCCTAACCATTACCCTAACCCATACCCTAATCCTAACCATACATTAACACTAACACGTTTCCTAACACATAACCTGACCCAAACGCTTTTCCGTACCCTCAACTGTACCCTAAAACTTACCCGTTCACTAACCCTAAGCCTAGCCCTAAACCTAAAGCTAATCCCAACCCCACACCTTACCCTAAACTGTACGCTAATCCTGACACGTACACTAACACTAACAGGTGTCCTAACACATACCCTGACTCTAAAAGTTTTCCGTACCCTCACCTGTACCCTAAACCTTACTGCTTCACTAACCATAAACCTAGACCTAAACATAACGCTAACACCAACCCTACAACATACCCTAACCCGTACACTAATCTTGACCCGTACACCAAAATTATGGAATGCCATCACATGTACTTTGACAATAACACGTTTCCATACACTCATGTACCATAAAAGTTACCTCTTCGCTAACTCTAACCCTAGCCCTAAACTTAACCCTAACGCCAACCCTACACATTACCCTAACCCGTTCCCTAATCCTAACCCATACACTAACACTACACGTGCCCTAACTGGTACCCTGACCGTAACAGTTTTCCGTACACTCACCTGTACCCTAAACCATACCGTTTGCTATCCTTAACGCTAGACCTAAACGTAAACCTAACCCCATCCCTAAATCTTACCCTCACTCTTACCCAAATCTAACCAGTACACTAATACTAATCCGTGCCTCAACACTTACCCTGACCCTAACACTTTTCCATACCCACACCGGAACCCTAAACCTTACCATTCACTAACCCTAATCCTAGGTCTAAACCTAACCCTAAACCCAACCCCAAACCTCCACCTAACCCTAACATTTACCCTAATCCTAATCCTTAAACTAACACTAACCTGTGCCCTAACACGAACCCTGACCCTAACTCGTTTCCATACGCTCCCCTGTACTCTAATGTTACCTATTCACTAACCCTAACACTAGCTCTAAACCTAAACCTAACCCCAACCGTACACCTTACCCTAACCCATACCCTAATCATAACCCATACACTAACACTAACTCGTGCCCTAACACCTACCCTAACCCTAACCCTAACACTAACCCTAACACTAACCCTAAACTTTACCATTTGTTAACCATAACTCTAGCCCCAAACCTAAACCTAACTACAACCTTACTCCTTACCCTAACACGTACACTAATCTTAACCCGTACACTAACACTAACTCAATACCGCACACGTACTTTGACAATAAGACATTTCCGTATGCTCAGATGTAACCTAAACCTTACCCGTTCACTAAACTTAACCCTACCCCTAACACTAACCATAACGCCAACCCTACCAATTACCCTAACCTGTACCCTATTCCTAACCTGTAAACCCACACTAACTCCTGCCCTAACACGTACCCTGACCCTAACACTTTTCCGTAACCTCACCTGTACCCTACACCTTACCGTTCGCTAACCCTAACCCTAGACCTAAACCTAGACCAAACTCCAACCGTACACCTTACCCTTGTCCGTATGCTAATCCTAAACCATACACTAACACTGACACGTATCCTAACACATACACTAACCCTAACACATTTCTGTACCATCACCTGTGCCCTAAACCCGACATTTCGCTAAACCTAGCCCTAGCCATAAAGCTAACCCTAACCCCAACCCTAAACCTTACCCAAACCGTACCCTAATACTAACCCGTATACTAATACTAAGCCATGTCCTGACACGTACCCTGATCCTAACACTTTTCCGTACCCTCAACTGTACCCTAAACCTTACCCATTCGCCAACCCTAACACTAGCCCTAGCCCTATCCCTAACCCTAACACCAACCCTAAACCTTACCCTAACCTGAACCCTAATCCCAACCCAAACACTATCATTAAACCATTCCCTAACACGTACCCTGACCCTAACACTTTTCCATACCCACTCCTGTACCCTAAAGCTTACCATTCGCTAACCCTAACCCTATGTCTAAACCTAACCGTAACCCCAACCATAAACCTAACCCTAACACGTACCCTACTCCGAATTCGTACACTAACACTAACCCATGCCCTAACACGTACCCTAACCCTAACACTTTTCTGTATCCTCTCCAGTACCCTAAATCTTACCATTCGCTAAACCTAGCCCTTTCCCTAAACATAACGCTAACACCAACCTTACACCATACCCTAACCCATACACTAATCTTACCCCGTACACCAAAATTAAGCAATGCCCTCACCTGTACTTTGACACTAACACGTTTCCGTACCCTCCTGTGTACCGTAAAGCTTACCTGTTCGCTAACACTAACCCTAGGTCTAAGCCTAACACTATCCACAACCCTACACAAAATCCTAACCCGTACCCTAATCCTAATCCGTACAATAACACTAACCTGTGCCCTAACAACAAGCCTGACCCTAACTCGTTTCCATATGCTTACCTGTACCCTGAATATTACCTATTCGCTAACCCTAACCCTGACACTAAACCTAACCCTAACACCAATCCTACACCTTACCCTAAACCGTAAAGTAATCCTAACCCGTACCCTAATACTAATCCGTGCCTGGACACATACATGGACCATAACACTTTTCTGTAACCTCACCTGTACCCTAAACCTTACATTTCGCCAACCCTAAACCTAGCCCTAAAGTTAAATCTAACTCCAAACCTACACCTTACCCTAAGACGTACACTAATCTTAACCCGTACACTAACACTGACCCATTGCCTCAAATGTATTTTGACCCTAAAACATTTCCGTACCCTCCCCTGTAACCTAAACCTTACCCGGTCGCTAACCCTAACCCTAGCTCTAAATCTAACCCTGACGCCAACCCTACATCTTACCCTAACCCATACCCTAATCCTAAACCGTACACTAACACTAACCAGTGCCCTGAAACGAACCCTGACCCTAACACTTTTCCATACCCTCACCTGCACGCTAAACCTAATCGTTAGGTTACCCTAACAGTAGACTTAAACCTAACCCTAACACCAACCCTACACCTTATTCTAACTGGTACCCTATATTTAACCCCTACACTAACACTAAACCATGCCCTCACACGTACTTTGACACTAAAATGTCTCCATACATTCACATGTACAATAAGCCTTAACCGTTCACTAAACCTATCCCTAACCCTAAAGCCAACCCTAACCATTACCCTAACCCATACCCTAATCCTAACCATACATTAACACTAACACGTTTCCTAACACATAACCTGACCCAAACGCTTTTCCGTACCCTCAACTGTACCCTAAAACTTACCCGTTCACTAACCCTAAGCCTAGCCCTAAACCTAAAGCTAATCCCAACCCCACACCTTACCCTAAACTGTACGCTAATCCTGACACGTACACTAACACTAACAGGTGTCCTAACACATACCCTGACTCTAAAAGTTTTCCGTACCCTCACCTGTACCCTAAACCTTACTGCTTCACTAACCATAAACCTACACCTAAACATAACGCTAACACCAACCCTACAACATACCCTAACCCGTACACTAATCTTGACCCGTACACCAAAATTATGGAATGCCATCACATGTACTTTGACAATAACACGTTTCCATACACTCATGTACCATAAAAGTTACCTCTTCGCTAACTCTAACCCTAGCCCTAAACTTAACCCTAACGCCAACCCTACACATTACCCTAACCCGTTCCCTAATCCTAACCCATACACTAACACTACACGTGCCCTAACTGGTACCCTGACCGTAACAGTTTTCCGTACACTCACCTGTACCCTAAACCATACCGTTTGCTATCCTTAACGCTAGACCTAAACGTAAACCTAACCCCATCCCTAAATCTTACCCTCACTCTTACCCAAATCTAACCAGTACACTAATACTAATCCGTGCCTCAACACTTACCCTGACCCTAACACTTTTCCATACCCACACCGGAACCCTAAACCTTACCATTCACTAACCCTAATCCTAGGTCTAAACCTAACCCTAAACCCAACCCCAAACCTCCACCTAACCCTAACATTTATCCTAATCCTAATCCTTAAACTAACACTAACCTGTGCCCTAACACGAACCCTGACCCTAACTCGTTTCCATACGCTCCCCTGTACTCTAATGTTACCTATTCACTAACCCTAACACTAGCTCTAAACCTAAACCTAACCCCAACCGTACACCTTACCCTAACCCATACCCTAATCATAACCCATACACTAACACTAACTCGTGCCCTAACACCTACCCTAACCCTAACCCTAACACTAACCCTAACACTAACCCTAAACTTTACCATTTGTTAACCATAACTCTAGCCCCAAACCTAAACCTAACTACAACCTTACTCCTTACCCTAACACGTACACTAATCTTAACCCGTACACTAACACTAACTCAATACCGCACACGTACTTTGACAATAAGACATTTCCGTATGCTCAGATGTAACCTAAACCTTACCCGTTCACTAAACTTAACCCTACCCCTAACACTAACCATAACGCCAACCCTACCAATTACCCTAACCTGTACCCTATTCCTAACCTGTAAACCCACACTAACTCCTGCCCTAACACGTACCCTGACCCTAACACTTTTCCGTAACCTCACCTGTACCCTACACCTTACCGTTCGCTAACCCTAACCCTAGCCCTAAACCTAGACCAAACTCCAACCGTACACCTTACCCTTGTCCGTATGCTAATCCTAAACCATACACTAACACTGACACGTATCCTAACACATACACTAACCCTAACACATTTCTGTACCATCACCTGTGCCCTAAACCCGACATTTCGCTAAACCTAGCCCTAGCCATAAAGCTAACCCTAACCCCAACCCTAAACCTTACCCAAACCGTACCCTAATACTAACCCGTATACTAATACTAAGCCATGTCCTGACACGTACCCTGATCCTAACACTTTTCCGTACCCTCAACTGTACCCTAAACCTTACCCATTCGCCAACCCTAACACTAGCCCTAGCCCTATCCCTAACCCTAACACCAACCCTAAACCTTACCCTAACCTGAACCCTAATCCCAACCCAAACACTATCATTAAACCATTCCCTAACACGTACCCTGACCCTAACACTTTTCCATACCCACTCCTGTACCCTAAAGCTTACCATTCGCTAACCCTAACCCTATGTCTAAACCTAACCGTAACCCCAACCATAAACCTAACCCTAACACGTACCCTACTCCGAATTCGTACACTAACACTAACCCATGCCCTAACACGTACCCTAACCCTAACACTTTTCCGTATCCTCTCCAGTACCCTAAATCTTACCATTCGCTAAACCTAGCCCTTTCCCTAAACATAACGCTAACACCAACCTTACACCGTACCCTAACCCATACACTAATCTTACCCCGTACACCAAAATTAAGCAATGCCCTCACCTGTACTTTGACACTAACACGTTTCCGTACCCTCCTGTGTACCGTAAACCTTACCTGTTCGCTAACACTAACCCTAGGTCTAAGCCTAACACTATCCACAACCCTACACAAAATCCTAACCCGTACCCTAATCCTAATCCGTACAATAACACTAACCTGTGCCCTAACAACAAGCCTGACCCTAACTCGTTTCCATATGCTTACCTGTACCCTGAATATTACCTATTCGCTAACCCTAACCCTGACACTAAACCTAACCCTAACACCAATCCTACACCTTACCCTAAACCGTAAAGTAATCCTAACCCGTACCCTAATACTAATCCGTGCCTTGACACATACATGGACCATAACACTTTTCTGTAACCTCACCTGTACCCTAAACCTTACATTTCGCCAACCCTAAACCTAGCCCTAAAGTTAAATCTAACTCCAAACCTACACCTTACCCTAAGACGTACACTAATCTTAACCCGTACACTAACACTGACCCATTGCCTCAAATGTATTTTGACCCTAAAACATTTCCGTACCCTCCCCTGTAACCTAAACCTTACCCGGTCGCTAACCCTAACCCTAGCTCTAAATCTAACCCTGACGCCAACCCTACATCTTACCCTAACCCATACCCTAATCCTAAACCGTACACTAACACTAACCAGTGCCCTGAAACGAACCCTGACCCTAACACTTTTCCATACCCTCACCTGCACGCTAAACCTAATCGTTAGGTTACCCTAACAGTAGACTTAAACCTAACCCTAACACCAACCCTACACCTTATTCTAACTGGTACCCTATATTTAACCCCTACACTAACACTAAACCATGCCCTCACACGTACTTTGACACTAAAATGTCTCCATACATTCACATGTACAATAAGCCTTAACCGTTCACTAAACCTATCCCTAACCCTAAAGCCAACCCTAACCATTACCCTAACCCATACCCTAATCCTAACCATACATTAACACTAACACGTTTCCTAACACATAACCTGACCCAAACGCTTTTCCGTACCCTCAACTGTACCCTAAAACTTACCCGTTCACTAACCCTAAGCCTAGCCCTAAACCTAAAGCTAATCCCAACCCCACACCTTACCCTAAACTGTACGCTAATCCTGACACGTACACTAACACTAACAGGTGTCCTAACACATACCCTGACTCTAAAAGTTTTCCGTACCCTCACCTGTACCCTAAACCTTACTGCTTCACTAACCATAAACCTAGACCTAAACATAACGCTAACACCAACCCTACAACATACCCTAACCCGTACACTAATCTTGACCCGTACACCAAAATTATGGAATGCCATCACATGTACTTTGACAATAACACGTTTCCATACACTCATGTACCATAAAAGTTACCTCTTCGCTAACTCTAACCCTAGCCCTAAACTTAACCCTAACGCCAACCCTACACATTACCCTAACCCGTTCCCTAATCCTAACCCATACACTAACACTACACGTGCCCTAACTGGTACCCTGACCGTAACAGTTTTCCGTACACTCACCTGTACCCTAAACCATACCGTTTGCTATCCTTAACGCTAGACCTAAACGTAAACCTAACCCCATCCCTAAATCTTACCCTCACTCTTACCCAAATCTAACCAGTACACTAATACTAATCCGTGCCTCAACACTTACCCTGACCCTAACACTTTTCCATACCCACACCGGAACCCTAAACCTTACCATTCACTAACCCTAATCCTAGGTCTAAACCTAACCCTAAACCCAACCCCAAACCTCCACCTAACCCTAACATTTACCCTAATCCTAATCCTTAAACTAACACTAACCTGTGCCCTAACACGAACCCTGACCCTAACTCGTTTCCATACGCTCCCCTGTACTCTAATGTTACCTATTCACTAACCCTAACACTAGCTCTAAACCTAAACCTAACCCCAACCGTACACCTTACCCTAACCCATACCCTAATCATAACCCATACACTAACACTAACTCGTGCCCTAACACCTACCCTAACCCTAACCCTAACACTAACCCTAACACTAACCCTAAACTTTACCATTTGTTAACCATAACTCTAGCCCCAAACCTAAACCTAACTACAACCTTACTCCTTACCCTAACACGTACACTAATCTTAACCCGTACACTAACACTAACTCAATACCGCACACGTACTTTGACAATAAGACATTTCCGTATGCTCAGATGTAACCTAAACCTTACCCGTTCACTAAACTTAACCCTACCCCTAACACTAACCATAACGCCAACCCTACCAATTACCCTAACCTGTACCCTATTCCTAACCTGTAAACCCACACTAACTCCTGCCCTAACACGTACCCTGACCCTAACACTTTTCCGTAACCTCACCTGTACCCTACACCTTACCGTTCGCTAACCCTAACCCTAGACCTAAACCTAGACCAAACTCCAACCGTACACCTTACCCTTGTCCGTATGCTAATCCTAAACCATACACTAACACTGACACGTATCCTAACACATACACTAACCCTAACACATTTCTGTACCATCACCTGTGCCCTAAACCCGACATTTCGCTAAACCTAGCCCTAGCCATAAAGCTAACCCTAACCCCAACCCTAAACCTTACCCAAACCGTACCCTAATACTAACCCGTATACTAATACTAAGCCATGTCCTGACACGTACCCTGATCCTAACACTTTTCCGTACCCTCAACTGTACCCTAAACCTTACCCATTCGCCAACCCTAACACTAGCCCTAGCCCTATCCCTAACCCTAACACCAACCCTAAACCTTACCCTAACCTGAACCCTAATCCCAACCCAAACACTATCATTAAACCATTCCCTAACACGTACCCTGACCCTAACACTTTTCCATACCCACTCCTGTACCCTAAAGCTTACCATTCGCTAACCCTAACCCTATGTCTAAACCTAACCGTAACCCCAACCATAAACCTAACCCTAACACGTACCCTACTCCGAATTCGTACACTAACACTAACCCATGCCCTAACACGTACCCTAACCCTAACACTTTTCCGTATCCTCTCCAGTACCCTAAATCTTACCATTCGCTAAACCTAGCCCTTTCCCTAAACATAACGCTAACACCAACCTTACACCGTACCCTAACCCATACACTAATCTTACCCCGTACACCAAAATTAAGCAATGCCCTCACCTGTACTTTGACACTAACACGTTTCCGTACCCTCCTGTGTACCGTAAACCTTACCTGTTCGCTAACACTAACCCTAGGTCTAAGCCTAACACTATCCACAACCCTACACAAAATCCTAACCCGTACCCTAATCCTAATCCGTACAATAACACTAACCTGTGCCCTAACAACAAGCCTGACCCTAACTCGTTTCCATATGCTTACCTGTACCCTGAATATTACCTATTCGCTAACCCTAACCCTGACACTAAACCTAACCCTAACACCAATCCTACACCTTACCCTAAACCGTAAAGTAATCCTAACCCGTACCCTAATACTAATCCGTGCCTTGACACATACATGGACCATAACACTTTTCTGTAACCTCACCTGTACCCTAAACCTTACATTTCGCCAACCCTAAACCTAGCCCTAAAGTTAAATCTAACTCCAAACCTACACCTTACCCTAAGACGTACACTAATCTTAACCCGTACACTAACACTGACCCATTGCCTCAAATGTATTTTGACCCTAAAACATTTCCGTACCCTCCCCTGTAACCTAAACCTTACCCGGTCGCTAACCCTAACCCTAGCTCTAAATCTAACCCTGACGCCAACCCTACATCTTACCCTAACCCATACCCTAATCCTAAACCGTACACTAACACTAACCAGTGCCCTGAAACGAACCCTGACCCTAACACTTTTCCATACCCTCACCTGCACGCTAAACCTAATCGTTAGGTTACCCTAACAGTAGACTTAAACCTAACCCTAACACCAACCCTACACCTTATTCTAACTGGTACCCTATATTTAACCCCTACACTAACACTAAACCATGCCCTCACACGTACTTTGACACTAAAATGTCTCCATACATTCACATGTACAATAAGCCTTAACCGTTCACTAAACCTATCCCTAACCCTAAAGCCAACCCTAACCATTACCCTAACCCATACCCTAATCCTAACCATACATTAACACTAACACGTTTCCTAACACATAACCTGACCCAAACGCTTTTCCGTACCCTCAACTGTACCCTAAAACTTACCCGTTCACTAACCCTAAGCCTAGCCCTAAACCTAAAGCTAATCCCAACCCCACACCTTACCCTAAACTGTACGCTAATCCTGACACGTACACTAACACTAACAGGTGTCCTAACACATACCCTGACTCTAAAAGTTTTCCGTACCCTCACCTGTACCCTAAACCTTACTGCTTCACTAACCATAAACCTAGACCTAAACATAACGCTAACACCAACCCTACAACATACCCTAACCCGTACACTAATCTTGACCCGTACACCAAAATTATGGAATGCCATCACATGTACTTTGACAATAACACGTTTCCATACACTCATGTACCATAAAAGTTACCTCTTCGCTAACTCTAACCCTAGCCCTAAACTTAACCCTAACGCCAACCCTACACATTACCCTAACCCGTTCCCTAATCCTAACCCATACACTAACACTACACGTGCCCTAACTGGTACCCTGACCGTAACAGTTTTCCGTACACTCACCTGTACCCTAAACCATACCGTTTGCTATCCTTAACGCTAGACCTAAACGTAAACCTAACCCCATCCCTAAATCTTACCCTCACTCTTACCCAAATCTAACCAGTACACTAATACTAATCCGTGCCTCAACACTTACCCTGACCCTAACACTTTTCCATACCCACACCGGAACCCTAAACCTTACCATTCACTAACCCTAATCCTAGGTCTAAACCTAACCCTAAACCCAACCCCAAACCTCCACCTAACCCTAACATTTACCCTAATCCTAATCCTTAAACTAACACTAACCTGTGCCCTAACACGAACCCTGACCCTAACTCGTTTCCATACGCTCCCCTGTACTCTAATGTTACCTATTCACTAACCCTAACACTAGCTCTAAACCTAAACCTAACCCCAACCGTACACCTTACCCTAACCCATACCCTAATCATAACCCATACACTAACACTAACTCGTGCCCTAACACCTACCCTAACCCTAACCCTAACACTAACCCTAACACTAACCCTAAACTTTACCATTTGTTAACCATAACTCTAGCCCCAAACCTAAACCTAACTACAACCTTACTCCTTACCCTAACACGTACACTAATCTTAACCCGTACACTAACACTAACTCAATACCGCACACGTACTTTGACAATAAGACATTTCCGTATGCTCAGATGTAACCTAAACCTTACCCGTTCACTAAACTTAACCCTACCCCTAACACTAACCATAACGCCAACCCTACCAATTACCCTAACCTGTACCCTATTCCTAACCTGTAAACCCACACTAACTCCTGCCCTAACACGTACCCTGACCCTAACACTTTTCCGTAACCTCACCTGTACCCTACACCTTACCGTTCGCTAACCCTAACCCTAGACCTAAACCTAGACCAAACTCCAACCGTACACCTTACCCTTGTCCGTATGCTAATCCTAAACCATACACTAACACTGACACGTATCCTAACACATACACTAACCCTAACACATTTCTGTACCATCACCTGTGCCCTAAACCCGACATTTCGCTAAACCTAGCCCTAGCCATAAAGCTAACCCTAACCCCAACCCTAAACCTTACCCAAACCGTACCCTAATACTAACCCGTATACTAATACTAAGCCATGTCCTGACACGTACCCTGATCCTAACACTTTTCCGTACCCTCAACTGTACCCTAAACCTTACCCATTCGCCAACCCTAACACTAGCCCTAGCCCTATCCCTAACCCTAACACCAACCCTAAACCTTACCCTAACCTGAACCCTAATCCCAACCCAAACACTATCATTAAACCATTCCCTAACACGTACCCTGACCCTAACACTTTTCCATACCCACTCCTGTACCCTAAAGCTTACCATTCGCTAACCCTAACCCTATGTCTAAACCTAACCGTAACCCCAACCATAAACCTAACCCTAACACGTACCCTACTCCGAATTCGTACACTAACACTAACCCATGCCCTAACACGTACCCTAACCCTAACACTTTTCTGTATCCTCTCCAGTACCCTAAATCTTACCATTCGCTAAACCTAGCCCTTTCCCTAAACATAACGCTAACACCAACCTTACACCATACCCTAACCCATACACTAATCTTACCCCGTACACCAAAATTAAGCAATGCCCTCACCTGTACTTTGACACTAACACGTTTCCGTACCCTCCTGTGTACCGTAAAGCTTACCTGTTCGCTAACACTAACCCTAGGTCTAAGCCTAACACTATCCACAACCCTACACAAAATCCTAACCCGTACCCTAATCCTAATCCGTACAATAACACTAACCTGTGCCCTAACAACAAGCCTGACCCTAACTCGTTTCCATATGCTTACCTGTACCCTGAATATTACCTATTCGCTAACCCTAACCCTGACACTAAACCTAACCCTAACACCAATCCTACACCTTACCCTAAACCGTAAAGTAATCCTAACCCGTACCCTAATACTAATCCGTGCCTGGACACATACATGGACCATAACACTTTTCTGTAACCTCACCTGTACCCTAAACCTTACATTTCGCCAACCCTAAACCTAGCCCTAAAGTTAAATCTAACTCCAAACCTACACCTTACCCTAAGACGTACACTAATCTTAACCCGTACACTAACACTGACCCATTGCCTCAAATGTATTTTGACCCTAAAACATTTCCGTACCCTCCCCTGTAACCTAAACCTTACCCGGTCGCTAACCCTAACCCTAGCTCTAAATCTAACCCTGACGCCAACCCTACATCTTACCCTAACCCATACCCTAATCCTAAACCGTACACTAACACTAACCAGTGCCCTGAAACGAACCCTGACCCTAACACTTTTCCATACCCTCACCTGCACGCTAAACCTAATCGTTAGGTTACCCTAACAGTAGACTTAAACCTAACCCTAACACCAACCCTACACCTTATTCTAACTGGTACCCTATATTTAACCCCTACACTAACACTAAACCATGCCCTCACACGTACTTTGACACTAAAATGTCTCCATACATTCACATGTACAATAAGCCTTAACCGTTCACTAAACCTATCCCTAACCCTAAAGCCAACCCTAACCATTACCCTAACCCATACCCTAATCCTAACCATACATTAACACTAACACGTTTCCTAACACATAACCTGACCCAAACGCTTTTCCGTACCCTCAACTGTACCCTAAAACTTACCCGTTCACTAACCCTAAGCCTAGCCCTAAACCTAAAGCTAATCCCAACCCCACACCTTACCCTAAACTGTACGCTAATCCTGACACGTACACTAACACTAACAGGTGTCCTAACACATACCCTGACTCTAAAAGTTTTCCGTACCCTCACCTGTACCCTAAACCTTACTGCTTCACTAACCATAAACCTACACCTAAACATAACGCTAACACCAACCCTACAACATACCCTAACCCGTACACTAATCTTGACCCGTACACCAAAATTATGGAATGCCATCACATGTACTTTGACAATAACACGTTTCCATACACTCATGTACCATAAAAGTTACCTCTTCGCTAACTCTAACCCTAGCCCTAAACTTAACCCTAACGCCAACCCTACACATTACCCTAACCCGTTCCCTAATCCTAACCCATACACTAACACTACACGTGCCCTAACTGGTACCCTGACCGTAACAGTTTTCCGTACACTCACCTGTACCCTAAACCATACCGTTTGCTATCCTTAACGCTAGACCTAAACGTAAACCTAACCCCATCCCTAAATCTTACCCTCACTCTTACCCAAATCTAACCAGTACACTAATACTAATCCGTGCCTCAACACTTACCCTGACCCTAACACTTTTCCATACCCACACCGGAACCCTAAACCTTACCATTCACTAACCCTAATCCTAGGTCTAAACCTAACCCTAAACCCAACCCCAAACCTCCACCTAACCCTAACATTTATCCTAATCCTAATCCTTAAACTAACACTAACCTGTGCCCTAACACGAACCCTGACCCTAACTCGTTTCCATACGCTCCCCTGTACTCTAATGTTACCTATTCACTAACCCTAACACTAGCTCTAAACCTAAACCTAACCCCAACCGTACACCTTACCCTAACCCATACCCTAATCATAACCCATACACTAACACTAACTCGTGCCCTAACACCTACCCTAACCCTAACCCTAACACTAACCCTAACACTAACCCTAAACTTTACCATTTGTTAACCATAACTCTAGCCCCAAACCTAAACCTAACTACAACCTTACTCCTTACCCTAACACGTACACTAATCTTAACCCGTACACTAACACTAACTCAATACCGCACACGTACTTTGACAATAAGACATTTCCGTATGCTCAGATGTAACCTAAACCTTACCCGTTCACTAAACTTAACCCTACCCCTAACACTAACCATAACGCCAACCCTACCAATTACCCTAACCTGTACCCTATTCCTAACCTGTAAACCCACACTAACTCCTGCCCTAACACGTACCCTGACCCTAACACTTTTCCGTAACCTCACCTGTACCCTACACCTTACCGTTCGCTAACCCTAACCCTAGCCCTAAACCTAGACCAAACTCCAACCGTACACCTTACCCTTGTCCGTATGCTAATCCTAAACCATACACTAACACTGACACGTATCCTAACACATACACTAACCCTAACACATTTCTGTACCATCACCTGTGCCCTAAACCCGACATTTCGCTAAACCTAGCCCTAGCCATAAAGCTAACCCTAACCCCAACCCTAAACCTTACCCAAACCGTACCCTAATACTAACCCGTATACTAATACTAAGCCATGTCCTGACACGTACCCTGATCCTAACACTTTTCCGTACCCTCAACTGTACCCTAAACCTTACCCATTCGCCAACCCTAACACTAGCCCTAGCCCTATCCCTAACCCTAACACCAACCCTAAACCTTACCCTAACCTGAACCCTAATCCCAACCCAAACACTATCATTAAACCATTCCCTAACACGTACCCTGACCCTAACACTTTTCCATACCCACTCCTGTACCCTAAAGCTTACCATTCGCTAACCCTAACCCTATGTCTAAACCTAACCGTAACCCCAACCATAAACCTAACCCTAACACGTACCCTACTCCGAATTCGTACACTAACACTAACCCATGCCCTAACACGTACCCTAACCCTAACACTTTTCCGTATCCTCTCCAGTACCCTAAATCTTACCATTCGCTAAACCTAGCCCTTTCCCTAAACATAACGCTAACACCAACCTTACACCGTACCCTAACCCATACACTAATCTTACCCCGTACACCAAAATTAAGCAATGCCCTCACCTGTACTTTGACACTAACACGTTTCCGTACCCTCCTGTGTACCGTAAACCTTACCTGTTCGCTAACACTAACCCTAGGTCTAAGCCTAACACTATCCACAACCCTACACAAAATCCTAACCCGTACCCTAATCCTAATCCGTACAATAACACTAACCTGTGCCCTAACAACAAGCCTGACCCTAACTCGTTTCCATATGCTTACCTGTACCCTGAATATTACCTATTCGCTAACCCTAACCCTGACACTAAACCTAACCCTAACACCAATCCTACACCTTACCCTAAACCGTAAAGTAATCCTAACCCGTACCCTAATACTAATCCGTGCCTTGACACATACATGGACCATAACACTTTTCTGTAACCTCACCTGTACCCTAAACCTTACATTTCGCCAACCCTAAACCTAGCCCTAAAGTTAAATCTAACTCCAAACCTACACCTTACCCTAAGACGTACACTAATCTTAACCCGTACACTAACACTGACCCATTGCCTCAAATGTATTTTGACCCTAAAACATTTCCGTACCCTCCCCTGTAACCTAAACCTTACCCGGTCGCTAACCCTAACCCTAGCTCTAAATCTAACCCTGACGCCAACCCTACATCTTACCCTAACCCATACCCTAATCCTAAACCGTACACTAACACTAACCAGTGCCCTGAAACGAACCCTGACCCTAACACTTTTCCATACCCTCACCTGCACGCTAAACCTAATCGTTAGGTTACCCTAACAGTAGACTTAAACCTAACCCTAACACCAACCCTACACCTTATTCTAACTGGTACCCTATATTTAACCCCTACACTAACACTAAACCATGCCCTCACACGTACTTTGACACTAAAATGTCTCCATACATTCACATGTACAATAAGCCTTAACCGTTCACTAAACCTATCCCTAACCCTAAAGCCAACCCTAACCATTACCCTAACCCATACCCTAATCCTAACCATACATTAACACTAACACGTTTCCTAACACATAACCTGACCCAAACGCTTTTCCGTACCCTCAACTGTACCCTAAAACTTACCCGTTCACTAACCCTAAGCCTAGCCCTAAACCTAAAGCTAATCCCAACCCCACACCTTACCCTAAACTGTACGCTAATCCTGACACGTACACTAACACTAACAGGTGTCCTAACACATACCCTGACTCTAAAAGTTTTCCGTACCCTCACCTGTACCCTAAACCTTACTGCTTCACTAACCATAAACCTAGACCTAAACATAACGCTAACACCAACCCTACAACATACCCTAACCCGTACACTAATCTTGACCCGTACACCAAAATTATGGAATGCCATCACATGTACTTTGACAATAACACGTTTCCATACACTCATGTACCATAAAAGTTACCTCTTCGCTAACTCTAACCCTAGCCCTAAACTTAACCCTAACGCCAACCCTACACATTACCCTAACCCGTTCCCTAATCCTAACCCATACACTAACACTACACGTGCCCTAACTGGTACCCTGACCGTAACAGTTTTCCGTACACTCACCTGTACCCTAAACCATACCGTTTGCTATCCTTAACGCTAGACCTAAACGTAAACCTAACCCCATCCCTAAATCTTACCCTCACTCTTACCCAAATCTAACCAGTACACTAATACTAATCCGTGCCTCAACACTTACCCTGACCCTAACACTTTTCCATACCCACACCGGAACCCTAAACCTTACCATTCACTAACCCTAATCCTAGGTCTAAACCTAACCCTAAACCCAACCCCAAACCTCCACCTAACCCTAACATTTACCCTAATCCTAATCCTTAAACTAACACTAACCTGTGCCCTAACACGAACCCTGACCCTAACTCGTTTCCATACGCTCCCCTGTACTCTAATGTTACCTATTCACTAACCCTAACACTAGCTCTAAACCTAAACCTAACCCCAACCGTACACCTTACCCTAACCCATACCCTAATCATAACCCATACACTAACACTAACTCGTGCCCTAACACCTACCCTAACCCTAACCCTAACACTAACCCTAACACTAACCCTAAACTTTACCATTTGTTAACCATAACTCTAGCCCCAAACCTAAACCTAACTACAACCTTACTCCTTACCCTAACACGTACACTAATCTTAACCCGTACACTAACACTAACTCAATACCGCACACGTACTTTGACAATAAGACATTTCCGTATGCTCAGATGTAACCTAAACCTTACCCGTTCACTAAACTTAACCCTACCCCTAACACTAACCATAACGCCAACCCTACCAATTACCCTAACCTGTACCCTATTCCTAACCTGTAAACCCACACTAACTCCTGCCCTAACACGTACCCTGACCCTAACACTTTTCCGTAACCTCACCTGTACCCTACACCTTACCGTTCGCTAACCCTAACCCTAGACCTAAACCTAGACCAAACTCCAACCGTACACCTTACCCTTGTCCGTATGCTAATCCTAAACCATACACTAACACTGACACGTATCCTAACACATACACTAACCCTAACACATTTCTGTACCATCACCTGTGCCCTAAACCCGACATTTCGCTAAACCTAGCCCTAGCCATAAAGCTAACCCTAACCCCAACCCTAAACCTTACCCAAACCGTACCCTAATACTAACCCGTATACTAATACTAAGCCATGTCCTGACACGTACCCTGATCCTAACACTTTTCCGTACCCTCAACTGTACCCTAAACCTTACCCATTCGCCAACCCTAACACTAGCCCTAGCCCTATCCCTAACCCTAACACCAACCCTAAACCTTACCCTAACCTGAACCCTAATCCCAACCCAAACACTATCATTAAACCATTCCCTAACACGTACCCTGACCCTAACACTTTTCCATACCCACTCCTGTACCCTAAAGCTTACCATTCGCTAACCCTAACCCTATGTCTAAACCTAACCGTAACCCCAACCATAAACCTAACCCTAACACGTACCCTACTCCGAATTCGTACACTAACACTAACCCATGCCCTAACACGTACCCTAACCCTAACACTTTTCTGTATCCTCTCCAGTACCCTAAATCTTACCATTCGCTAAACCTAGCCCTTTCCCTAAACATAACGCTAACACCAACCTTACACCATACCCTAACCCATACACTAATCTTACCCCGTACACCAAAATTAAGCAATGCCCTCACCTGTACTTTGACACTAACACGTTTCCGTACCCTCCTGTGTACCGTAAACCTTACCTGTTCGCTAACACTAACCCTAGGTCTAAGCCTAACACTATCCACAACCCTACACAAAATCCTAACCCGTACCCTAATCCTAATCCGTACAATAACACTAACCTGTGCCCTAACAACAAGCCTGACCCTAACTCGTTTCCATATGCTTACCTGTACCCTGAATATTACCTATTCGCTAACCCTAACCCTGACACTAAACCTAACCCTAACACCAATCCTACACCTTACCCTAAACCGTAAAGTAATCCTAACCCGTACCCTAATACTAATCCGTGCCTTGACACATACATGGACCATAACACTTTTCTGTAACCTCACCTGTACCCTAAACCTTACATTTCGCCAACCCTAAACCTAGCCCTAAAGTTAAATCTAACTCCAAACCTACACCTTACCCTAAGACGTACACTAATCTTAACCCGTACACTAACACTGACCCATTGCCTCAAATGTATTTTGACCCTAAAACATTTCCGTACCCTCCCCTGTAACCTAAACCTTACCCGGTCGCTAACCCTAACCCTAGCTCTAAATCTAACCCTGACGCCAACCCTACATCTTACCCTAACCCATACCCTAATCCTAAACCGTACACTAACACTAACCAGTGCCCTGAAACGAACCCTGACCCTAACACTTTTCCATACCCTCACCTGCACGCTAAACCTAATCGTTAGGTTACCCTAACAGTAGACTTAAACCTAACCCTAACACCAACCCTACACCTTATTCTAACTGGTACCCTATATTTAACCCCTACACTAACACTAAACCATGCCCTCACACGTACTTTGACACTAAAATGTCTCCATACATTCACATGTACAATAAGCCTTAACCGTTCACTAAACCTATCCCTAACCCTAAAGCCAACCCTAACCATTACCCTAACCCATACCCTAATCCTAACCATACATTAACACTAACACGTTTCCTAACACATAACCTGACCCAAACGCTTTTCCGTACCCTCAACTGTACCCTAAAACTTACCCGTTCACTAACCCTAAGCCTAGCCCTAAACCTAAAGCTAATCCCAACCCCACACCTTACCCTAAACTGTACGCTAATCCTGACACGTACACTAACACTAACAGGTGTCCTAACACATACCCTGACTCTAAAAGTTTTCCGTACCCTCACCTGTACCCTAAACCTTACTGCTTCACTAACCATAAACCTAGACCTAAACATAACGCTAACACCAACCCTACAACATACCCTAACCCGTACACTAATCTTGACCCGTACACCAAAATTATGGAATGCCATCACATGTACTTTGACAATAACACGTTTCCATACACTCATGTACCATAAAAGTTACCTCTTCGCTAACTCTAACCCTAGCCCTAAACTTAACCCTAACGCCAACCCTACACATTACCCTAACCCGTTCCCTAATCCTAACCCATACACTAACACTACACGTGCCCTAACTGGTACCCTGACCGTAACAGTTTTCCGTACACTCACCTGTACCCTAAACCATACCGTTTGCTATCCTTAACGCTAGACCTAAACGTAAACCTAACCCCATCCCTAAATCTTACCCTCACTCTTACCCAAATCTAACCAGTACACTAATACTAATCCGTGCCTCAACACTTACCCTGACCCTAACACTTTTCCATACCCACACCGGAACCCTAAACCTTACCATTCACTAACCCTAATCCTAGGTCTAAACCTAACCCTAAACCCAACCCCAAACCTCCACCTAACCCTAACATTTACCCTAATCCTAATCCTTAAACTAACACTAACCTGTGCCCTAACACGAACCCTGACCCTAACTCGTTTCCATACGCTCCCCTGTACTCTAATGTTACCTATTCACTAACCCTAACACTAGCTCTAAACCTAAACCTAACCCCAACCGTACACCTTACCCTAACCCATACCCTAATCATAACCCATACACTAACACTAACTCGTGCCCTAACACCTACCCTAACCCTAACCCTAACACTAACCCTAACACTAACCCTAAACTTTACCATTTGTTAACCATAACTCTAGCCCCAAACCTAAACCTAACTACAACCTTACTCCTTACCCTAACACGTACACTAATCTTAACCCGTACACTAACACTAACTCAATACCGCACACGTACTTTGACAATAAGACATTTCCGTATGCTCAGATGTAACCTAAACCTTACCCGTTCACTAAACTTAACCCTACCCCTAACACTAACCATAACGCCAACCCTACCAATTACCCTAACCTGTACCCTATTCCTAACCTGTAAACCCACACTAACTCCTGCCCTAACACGTACCCTGACCCTAACACTTTTCCGTAACCTCACCTGTACCCTACACCTTACCGTTCGCTAACCCTAACCCTAGACCTAAACCTAGACCAAACTCCAACCGTACACCTTACCCTTGTCCGTATGCTAATCCTAAACCATACACTAACACTGACACGTATCCTAACACATACACTAACCCTAACACATTTCTGTACCATCACCTGTGCCCTAAACCCGACATTTCGCTAAACCTAGCCCTAGCCATAAAGCTAACCCTAACCCCAACCCTAAACCTTACCCAAACCGTACCCTAATACTAACCCGTATACTAATACTAAGCCATGTCCTGACACGTACCCTGATCCTAACACTTTTCCGTACCCTCAACTGTACCCTAAACCTTACCCATTCGCCAACCCTAACACTAGCCCTAGCCCTATCCCTAACCCTAACACCAACCCTAAACCTTACCCTAACCTGAACCCTAATCCCAACCCAAACACTATCATTAAACCATTCCCTAACACGTACCCTGACCCTAACACTTTTCCATACCCACTCCTGTACCCTAAAGCTTACCATTCGCTAACCCTAACCCTATGTCTAAACCTAACCGTAACCCCAACCATAAACCTAACCCTAACACGTACCCTACTCCGAATTCGTACACTAACACTAACCCATGCCCTAACACGTACCCTAACCCTAACACTTTTCTGTATCCTCTCCAGTACCCTAAATCTTACCATTCGCTAAACCTAGCCCTTTCCCTAAACATAACGCTAACACCAACCTTACACCATACCCTAACCCATACACTAATCTTACCCCGTACACCAAAATTAAGCAATGCCCTCACCTGTACTTTGACACTAACACGTTTCCGTACCCTCCTGTGTACCGTAAACCTTACCTGTTCGCTAACACTAACCCTAGGTCTAAGCCTAACACTATCCACAACCCTACACAAAATCCTAACCCGTACCCTAATCCTAATCCGTACAATAACACTAACCTGTGCCCTAACAACAAGCCTGACCCTAACTCGTTTCCATATGCTTACCTGTACCCTGAATATTACCTATTCGCTAACCCTAACCCTGACACTAAACCTAACCCTAACACCAATCCTACACCTTACCCTAAACCGTAAAGTAATCCTAACCCGTACCCTAATACTAATCCGTGCCTGGACACATACATGGACCATAACACTTTTCTGTAACCTCACCTGTACCCTAAACCTTACATTTCGCCAACCCTAAACCTAGCCCTAAAGTTAAATCTAACTCCAAACCTACACCTTACCCTAACACGTACACTAATCTTAACCCGTACACTAACACTGACCCATTGCCTCAAATGTATTTTGACCCTAAAACATTTCCGTACCCTCCCCTGTAACCTAAACCTTACCCGGTCGCTAACCCTAACCCTAGCTCTAAATCTAACCCTGACGCCAACCCTACATCTTACCCTAACCCATACCCTAATCCTAAACCGTACACTAACACTAACCAGTGCCCTGAAACGAACCCTGACCCTAACACTTTTCCATACCCTCACCTGCACGCTAAACCTAATCGTTAGGTTACCCTAACAGTAGACTTAAACCTAACCCTAACACCAACCCTACACCTTATTCTAACTGGTACCCTATATTTAACCCCTACACTAACACTAAACCATGCCCTCACACGTACTTTGACACTAAAATGTCTCCATACATTCACATGTACAATAAGCCTTAACCGTTCACTAAACCTATCCCTAACCCTAAAGCCAACCCTAACCATTACCCTAACCCATACCCTAATCCTAACCATAAATTAACACTAACACGTTTCCTAACACATAACCTGACCCAAACGCTTTTCCGTACCCTCAACTGTACCCTAAAACTTACCCGTTCACTAACCCTAAGCCTAGCCCTAAACCTAAAGCTAATCCCAACCCCACACCTTACCCTAAACTGTACGCTAATCCTGACACGTACACTAACACTAACAGGTGTCCTAACACATACCCTGACTCTAAAAGTTTTCCGTACCCTCACCTGTACCCTAAACCTTACTGCTTCACTAACCATAAACCTAGACCTAAACATAACGCTAACACCAACCCTACAACATACCCTAACCCGTACACTAATCTTGACCCGTACACCAAAATTATGGAATGCCATCACATGTACTTTGACAATAACACGTTTCCATACACTCATGTACCATAAAAGTTACCTCTTCGCTAACTCTAACCCTAGCCCTAAACTTAACCCTAACGCCAACCCTACACATTACCCTAACCCGTTCCCTAATCCTAACCCATACACTAACACTACACGTGCCCTAACTGGTACCCTGACCGTAACAGTTTTCCATACACTCACCTGTACCCTAAACCATACCGTTTGCTATCCTTAACGCTAGACCTAAACGTAAACCTAACCCCATCCCTAAATCTTACCCTCACTCTTACCCAAATCTAACCAGTACACTAATACTAATCCGTGCCTCAACACTTACCCTGACCCTAACACTTTTCCATACCCACACCGGAACCCTAAACCTTACCATTCACTAACCCTAATCCTAGGTCTAAACCTAACCCTAAACCCAACCCCAAACCTCCACCTAACCCTAACATTTACCCTAATCCTAATCCTTAAACTAACACTAACCTGTGCCCTAACACGAACCCTGACACTAACTCGTTTCCATACGCTCCCCTGTACTCTAATGTTACCTATTCACTAACCCTAACACTAGCTCTAAACCTAAACCTAACCCCAACCGTACACCTTACCCTAACCCATACCCTAATCATAACCCATACACTAACACTAACTCGTGCCCTAACACCTACCCTAACCCTAACCCTAACACTAACCCTAACACTAACCCTAAACTTTACCATTTGTTAACCATAACTCTAGCCCCAAACCTAAACCTAACTACAACCTTACTCCTTACCCTAACACGTACACTAATCTTAACCCGTACACTAACACTAACTCAATACCGCACACGTACTTTGACAATAAGACATTTCCGTATGCTCAGATGTAACCTAAACCTTACCCGTTCACTAAACTTAACCCTACCCCTAACACTAACCATAACGCCAACCCTACCAATTACCCTAACCTGTACCCTATTCCTAACCTGTAAACCCACACTAACTCCTGCCCTAACACGTACCCTGACCCTAACACTTTTCCGTAACCTCACCTGTACCCTACACCTTACCGTTCGCTAACCCTAACCCTAGACCTAAACCTAGACCAAACTCCAACCGTACACCTTACCCTTGTCCGTATGCTAATCCTAAACCATACACTAACACTGACACGTATCCTAACACATACACTAACCCTAACACATTTCTGTACCATCACCTGTGCCCTAAACCCGACATTTCGCTAAACCTAGCCCTAGCCATAAAGCTAACCCTAACCCCAACCCTAAACCTTACCCAAACCGTACCCTAATACTAACCCGTATACTAATACTAAGCCATGACCTGACACGTACCCTGATCCTAACACTTTTCCGTACCCTCAACTGTACCCTAAACCTTACCCATTCGCCAACCCTAACACTAGCCCTAGCCCTATCCCTAACCCTAACACCAACCCTAAACCTTACCCTAACCTGAACCCTAATCCCAACCCAAACACTATCATTAAACCATTCCCTAACACGTACCCTGACCCTAACACTTTTCCATACCCACTCCTGTACCCTAAAGCTTACCATTCGCTAACCCTAACCCTATGTCTAAACCTAACCGTAACCCCAACCATAAACCTAACCCTAACACGTACCCTACTCCGAATTCGTACACTAACACTAACCCATGCCCTAACACGTACCCTAACCCTAACACTTTTCTGTATCCTCTCCAGTACCCTAAATCTTACCATTCGCTAAACCTAGCCCTTTCCCTAAACATAACGCTAACACCAACCTTACACCATACCCTAACCCATACACTAATCTTACCCCGTACACCAAAATTAAGCAATGCCCTCACCTGTACTTTGACACTAACACGTTTCCGTACCCTCCTGTGTACCGTAAACCTTACCTGTTCGCTAACACTAACCCTAGGTCTAAGCCTAACACTATCCACAACCCTACACAAAATCCTAACCCGTACCCTAATCCTAATCCGTACAATAACACTAACCTGTGCCCTAACAACAAGCCTGACCCTAACTCGTTTCCATATGCTTACCTGTACCCTGAATATTACCTATTCGCTAACCCTAACCCTGACACTAAACCTAACCCTAACACCAATCCTACACCTTACCCTAAACCGTAAAGTAATCCTAACCCGTACCCTAATACTAATCCGTGCCTTGACACATACATGGACCATTACACTTTTCTGTAACCTCACCTGTACCCTAAACCTTACATTTCGCCAACCCTAAACCTAGCCCTAAAGTTAAATCTAACTCCAAACCTACACCTTACCCTAACACGTACACTAATCTTAACCCGTACACTAACACTGACCCATTGCCTCAAATGTATTTTGACCCTAAAACATTTCCGTACCCTCCCCTGTAACCTAAACCTTACCCGGTCGCTAACCCTAACCCTAGCTCTAAATCTAACCCTGACGCCAACCCTACATCTTACCCTAACCCATACCCTAATCCTAAACCGTACACTAACACTAACCAGTGCCCTGAAACGAACCCTGACCCTAACACTTTTCCATACCCTCACCTGCACGCTAAACCTAATCGTTAGGTTACCCTAACAGTAGACTTAAACCTAACCCTAACACCAACCCTACACCTTATTCTAACTGGTACCCTATATTTAACCCCTACACTAACACTAAACCATGCCCTCACACGTACTTTGACACTAAAATGTCTCCATACATTCACATGTACCATAAGCCTTAACCGTTCACTAAACCTATCCCTAACCCTAACGCCAACCCTAACCATTACCCTAACCCATACCCTAATCCTAACCATACATTAACACTAACACGTTTCCTAACACATAACCTGACCCAAACGCTTTTCCGTACCCTCAACTGTACCCTAAAACTTACCCGTTCACTAACCCTAAGCCTAGCCCTAAACCTAAAGCTAATCCCAACCCCACACCTTACCCTAAACTGTACGCTAATCCTGACACGTACACTAACACTAACAGGTGTCCTAACACATACCCTGACTCTAAAAGTTTTCCGTACCCTCACCTGTACCCTAAACCTTACTGCTTCACTAACCATAAACCTAGACCTAAACATAACGCTAACACCAACCCTACAACATACCCTAACCCGTACACTAATCTTGACCCGTACACCAAAATTATGGAATGCCATCACATGTACTTTGACAATAACACGTTTCCATACACTCATGTACCATAAAAGTTACCTCTTCGCTAACTCTAACCCTAGCCCTAAACTTAACCCTAACGCCAACCCTACACATTACCCTAACCCGTTCCCTAATCCTAACCCATACACTAACACTACACGTGCCCTAACTGGTACCCTGACCGTAACAGTTTTCCGTACACTCACCTGTACCCTAAACCATACCGTTTGCTATCCTTAACGCTAGACCTAAACGTAAACCTAACCCCATCCCTAAATCTTACCCTCACTCTTACCCAAATCTAACCAGTACACTAATACTAATCCGTGCCTCAACACTTACCCTGACCCTAACACTTTTCCATACCCACACCGGAACCCTAAACCTTACCATTCACTAACCCTAATCCTAGGTCTAAACCTAACCCTAAACCCAACCCCAAACCTCCACCTAACCCTAACATTTACCCTAATCCTAATCCTTAAACTAACACTAACCTGTGCCCTAACACGAACCCTGACCCTAACTCGTTTCCATACGCTCCCCTGTACTCTAATGTTACCTATTCACTAACCCTAACACTAGCTCTAAACCTAAACCTAACCCCAACCGTACACCTTACCCTAACCCATACCCTAATCATAACCCATACACTAACACTAACTCGTGCCCTAACACCTACCCTAAACCTAACCCTAACACTAACCCTAACACTAACCCTAAACTTTACCATTTGTTAACCATAACTCTAGCCCCAAACCTAAACCTAACTACAACCTTACTCCTTACCCTAACACGTACACTAATCTTAACCCGTACACTAACACTAACTCAATACCGCACACGTACTTTGACAATAAGACATTTCCGTATGCTCAGATGTAACCTAAACCTTACCCGTTCACTAAACTTAACCCTACCCCTAACACTAACCATAACGCCAACCCTACCAATTACCCTAACCTGTACCCTATTCCTAACCTGTAAACCCACACTAACTCCTGTCCTAACACGTACCCTGACCCTAACACTTTTCCGTAACCTCACCTGTACCCTACACCTTACCGTTCGCTAACCCTAACCCTAGCCCTAAACCTAGACCAAACTCCAACCGTACACCTTACCCTTGTCCGTATGCTAATCCTAAACCATACACTAACACTGACACGTATCCTAACACATACACTAACCCTAACATATTTCTGTACCATCACCTGTGCCCTAAACCCGACATTTCGCTAAACCTAGCCCTAGCCATAAAGCTAACCCTAACCCCAACCCTAAACCTTACCCAAACCGTACCCTAATACTAACCCGTATACTAATACTAAGCCATGTCCTGACACGTACCCTGATCCTAACACTTTTCCGTACCCTCAACTGTACCCTAAACCTTACCCATTCGCCAACCCTAACACTAGCCCTAGCCCTATCCCTAACCCTAACACCAACCCTAAACCTTACCCTAACCTGAACCCTAATCCCAACCCAAACACTATCATTAAACCATTCCCTAACACGTACCCTGACCCTAACACTTTTCCATACCCACTCCTGTACCCTAAAGCTTACCATTCGCTAACCCTAACCCTATGTCTAAACCTAACCGTAACCCCAACCATAAACCTAACCCTAACACGTACCCTACTCCGAATTCGTACACTAACACTAACCCATGCCCTACCACGTACCCTAACCCTAACACTTTTCTGTATCCTCTCCAGTACCCTAAATCTTACCATTCGCTAAACCTAGCCCTTTCCCTAAACATAACGCTAACACCAACCTTACACCATACCGTAACCCATACACTAATCTTACCCCGTACACCAAAATTAAGCAATGCCCTCACCTGTACTTTGACACTAACACGTTTCCGTACCCTCCTGTGTACCGTAAACCTTACCTGTTCGCTAACACTAACCCTAGGTCTAAGCCTAACACTATCCACAACCCTACACAAAATCCTAACCCGTACCCTAATCATAATCCGTACAATAACACTAACCTGTGCCCTAACAACAAGCCTGACCCTAACTCGTTTCCATATGCTTACCTGTACCCTGAATATTACCTATTCGCTAACCCTAACCCTGACACTAAACCTAACCCTAACACCAATCCTACACCTTACCCTAAACCGTAAAGTAATCCTAACCCGTACCCTAATACTAATCCGTGCCTGGACACATACATGGACCATAACACTTTTCTGTAACCTCACCTGTACCCTAAACCTTACATTTCGCCAACCCTAAACCTAGCCCTAAAGTTAAATCTAACTCCAAACCTACACCTTACCCTAACACGTACACTAATCTTAACCCGTACACTAACACTGACCCATTGCCTCAAATGTATTTTGACCCTAAAACATTTCCGTACCCTCCCCTGTAACCTAAACCTTACCCGGTCGCTAACCCTAACCCTAGCTCTAAATCTAACCCTGACGCCAACCCTACATCTTACCCTAACCCATACCCTAATCCTAAACCGTACACTAACACTAACCAGTGCCCTGAAACGAACCCTGACCCTAACACTTTTCCATACCCTCACCTGCACGCTAAACCTAATCGTTAGGTTACCCTAACAGTAGACTTAAACCTAACCCTAACACCAACCCTACACCTTATTCTAACTGGTACCCTATATTTAACCCCTACACTAACACTAAACCATGCCCTCACACGTACTTTGACACTAAAATGTCTCCATACATTCACATGTACAATAAGCCTTAACCGTTCACTAAACCTATCCCTAACCCTAAAGCCAACCCTAACCATTACCCTAACCCATACCCTAATCCTAACCATACATTAACACTAACACGTTTCCTAACACATAACCTGACCCAAACGCTTTTCCGTACCCTCAACTGTACCCTAAAACTTACCCGTTCACTAACCCTAAGCCTAGCCCTAAACCTAAAGCTAATCCCAACCCCACACCTTACCATAAACTGTACGCTAATCCTGACACGTACACTAACACTAACAGGTGTCCTAACACATACCCTGACTCTAAAAGTTTTCCGTACCCTCACCTGTACCCTAAACCTTACTGCTTCACTAACCATAAACCTAGACCTAAACATAACGCTAACACCAACCCTACAACATACCCTAACCCGTACACTAATCTTGACCCGTACACCAAAATTATGGAATGCCATCACATGTACTTTGACAATAACACGTTTCCATACACTCATGTACCATAAAAGTTACCTCTTCGCTAACTCTAACCCTAGCCCTAAACTTAACCCTAACGCCAACCCTACACATTACCCTAACCCGTTCCCTAATCCTAACCCATACACTAACACTACACGTGCCCTAACTGGTACCCTGACCGTAACAGTTTTCCGTACACTCACCTGTACCCTAAACCATACCGTTTGCTATCCTTAACGCTAGACCTAAACGTAAACCTAACCCCATCCCTAAATCTTACCCTCACTCTTACCCAAATCTAACCAGTACACTAATACTAATCCGTGCCTCAACACTTACCCTGACCCTAACACTTTTCCATACCCACACCGGAACCCTAAACCTTACCATTCACTAACCCTAATCCTAGGTCTAAACCTAACCCTAAACCCAACCCCAAACCTCCACCTAACCCTAACATTTACCCTAATCCTAATCCTTAAACTAACACTAACCTGTGCCCTAACACGAACCCTGACCCTAACTCGTTTCCATACGCTCCCCTGTACTCTAATGTTACCTATTCACTAACCCTAACACTAGCTCTAAACCTAAACCTAACCCCAACCGTACACCTTACCCTAACCCATACCCTAATCATAACCCATACACTAACACTAACTCGTGCCCTAACACCTACCCTAACCCTAACCCTAACACTAACCCTAACACTAACCCTAAACTTTACCATTTGTTAACCATAACTCTAGCCACAAACCTAAACCTAACTACAACCTTACTCCTTACCCTAACACGTACACTAATCTTAACCCGTACACTAACACTAACTCAATACCGCACACGTACTTTGACAATAAGACATTTCCGTATGCTCAGATGTAACCTAAACCTTACCCGTTCACTAAACTTAACCCTACCCCTAACACTAACCATAACGCCAACCCTACCAATTACCCTAACCTGTACCCTATTCCTAACCTGTAAACCCACACTAACTCCTGCCCTAACACGTACCCTGACCCTAACACTTTTCCGTAACCTCACCTGTACCCTACACCTTACCGTTCGCTAACCCTAACCCTAGACCTAAACCTAGACCAAACTCCAACCGTACACCTTACCCTTGTCCGTATGCTAATCCTAAACCATACACTAACACTGACACGTATCCTAACACATACACTAACCCTAACACATTTCTGTACCATCACCTGTGCCCTAAACCCGACATTTCGCTAAACCTAGCCCTAGCCATAAAGCTAACCCTAACCCCAACCCTAAACCTTACCCAAACCGTACCCTAATACTAACCCGTATACTAATACTAAGCCATGTCCTGACACGTACCCTGATCCTAACACTTTTCCGTACCCTCAACTGTACCCTAAACCTTACCCATTCGCCAACCCTAACACTAGCCCTAGCCCTATCCCTAACCCTAACACCAACCCTAAACCTTACCCTAACCTGAACCCTAATCCCAACCCAAACACTATCATTAAACCATTCCCTAACACGTACCCTGACCCTAACACTTTTCCATACCCACTCCTGTACCCTAAAGCTTACCATTCGCTAACCCTAACCCTATGTCTAAACCTAACCGTAACCCCAACCATAAACCTAACCCTAACACGTACCCTACTCCGAATTCGTACACTAACACTAACCCATGCCCTACCACGTACCCTAACCCTAACACTTTTCTGTATCCTCTCCAGTACCCTAAATCTTACCATTCGCTAAACCTAGCCCTTTCCCTAAACATAACGCTAACACCAACCTTACACCATACCGTAACCCATACACTAATCTTACCCCGTACACCAAAATTAAGCAATGCCCTCACCTGTACTTTGACACTAACACGTTTCCGTACCCTCCTGTGTACCGTAAAGCTTACCTGTTCGCTAACACTAACCCTAGGTCTAAGCCTAACACTATCCACAACCCTACACAAAATCCTAACCCGTACCCTAATCCTAATCCGTACAATAACACTAACCTGTGCCCTAACAACAAGCCTGACCCTAACTCGTTTCCATATGCTTACCTGTACCCTGAATATTACCTATTCGCTAACCCTAACCCTGACACTAAACCTAACCCTAACACCAATCCTACACCTTACCCTAAACCGTAAAGTAATCCTAACCCGTACCCTAATACTAATCCGTGCCTGGACACATACATGGACCATAACACTTTTCTGTAACCTCACCTGTACCCTAAACCTTACATTTCGCCAACCCTAAACCTAGCCCTAAAGTTAAATCTAACTCCAAACCTACACCTTACCCTAACACGTACACTAATCTTAACCCGTACACTAACACTGACCCATTGCCTCAAATGTATTTTGACCCTAAAACATTTCCGTACCCTCCCCTGTAACCTAAACCTTACCCGGTCGCTAACCCTAACCCTAGCTCTAAATCTAACCCTGACGCCAACCCTACATCTTACCCTAACCCATACCCTAATCCTAAACCGTACACTAACACTAACCAGTGCCCTGAAACGAACCCTGACCCTAACACTTTTCCATACCCTCACCTGCACGCTAAACCTAATCGTTAGGTTACCCTAACAGTAGACTTAAACCTAACCCTAACACCAACCCTACACCTTATTCTAACTGGTACCCTATATTTAACCCCTACACTAACACTAAACCATGCCCTCACACGTACTTTGACACTAAAATGTCTCCATACATTCACATGTACAATAAGCCTTAACCGTTCACTAAACCTATCCCTAACCCTAAAGCCAACCCTAACCATTACCCTAACCCATACCCTAATCCTAACCATACATTAACACTAACACGTTTCCTAACACATAACCTGACCCAAACGCTTTTCCGTACCCTCAACTGTACCCTAAAACTTACCCGTTCACTAACCCTAAGCCTAGCCCTAAACCTAAAGCTAATCCCAACCCCACACCTTACCATAAACTGTACGCTAATCCTGACACGTACACTAACACTAACAGGTGTCCTAACACATACCCTGACTCTAAAAGTTTTCCGTACCCTCACCTGTACCCTAAACCTTACTGCTTCACTAACCATAAACCTAGACCTAAACATAACGCTAACACCAACCCTACAACATACCCTAACCCGTACACTAATCTTGACCCGTACACCAAAATTATGGAATGCCATCACATGTACTTTGACAATAACACGTTTCCATACACTCATGTACCATAAAAGTTACCTCTTCGCTAACTCTAACCCTAGCCCTAAACTTAACCCTAACGCCAACCCTACACATTACCCTAACCCGTTCCCTAATCCTAACCCATACACTAACACTACACGTGCCCTAACTGGTACCCTGACCGTAACAGTTTTCCGTACACTCACCTGTACCCTAAACCATACCGTTTGCTATCCTTAACGCTAGACCTAAACGTAAACCTAACCCCATCCCTAAATCTTACCCTCACTCTTACCCAAATCTAACCAGTACACTAATACTAATCCGTGCCTCAACACTTACCCTGACCCTAACACTTTTCCATACCCACACCGGAACCCTAAACCTTACCATTCACTAACCCTAATCCTAGGTCTAAACCTAACCCTAAACCCAACCCCAAACCTCCACCTAACCCTAACATTTACCCTAATCCTAATCCTTAAACTAACACTAACCTGTGCCCTAACACGATCCCTGACCCTAACTCGTTTCCATACGCTCCCCTGTACTCTAATGTTACCTATTCACTAACCCTAACACTAGCTCTAAACCTAAACCTAACCCCAACCGTACACCTTACCCTAACCCATACCCTAATCATAACCCATACACTAACACTAACTCGTGCCCTAACAACTACCCTAACCCTAACCCTAACACTAACCCTAACACTAACCCTAAACTTTACCATTTGTTAACAATAACTCTAGCCCCAAACCTAAACCTAACTACAACCTTACTCCTTACCCTAACACGTACACTAATCTTAACCCGTACACTAACACTAACTCAATACCGCACACGTACTTTGACAATAAGACATTTCCGTATGCTCAGATGTAACCTAAACCTTACCCGTTCACTAAACTTAACCCTACCCCTAACACTAACCATAACGCCAACCCTACCAATTACCCTAACCTGTACCCTATTCCTAACCTGTAAACCCACACTAACTCCTGCCCTAACACGTACCCTGACCCTAACACTTTTCCGTAACCTCACCTGTACCCTACACCTTACCGTTCGCTAACCCTAACCCTAGCCCTAAACCTAGACCAAACTCCAACCGTACACCTTACCCTTGCCCGTATGCTAATCCTAAACCATACACTAACACTGACACGTATCCTAACACATACACTAACCCTAACACATTTCTGTACCATCACCTGTGCCCTAAACCCGACATTTCGCTAAACCTAGCCCTAGCCATAAAGCTAACCCTAACCCCAACCCTAAACCTTACCCAAACCGTACCCTAATACTAACCCGTATACTAATACTAAGCCATGTCCTGACACGTACCCTGATCCTAACACTTTTCCGTACCCTCAACTGTACCCTAAACCTTACCCATTCGCCAACCCTAACCCTAGCCCTAGCCCTATCCCTAACCCTAACACCAACCCTAAACCTTACCCTAACCTGAACCCTAATCCCAACCCAAACACTATCATTAAACCATTCCCTAACACGTACCCTGACCCTAACACTTTTCCATACCCACTCCTGTACCCTAAAGCTTACCATTCGCTAACCCTAACCCTATGTCTAAACCTAACCGTAACCCCAACCATAAACCTAACCCTAACACGTACCCTACTCCGAATTCGTACACTAACACTAACCCATGCCCTAACACGTACCCTAACCCTAACACTTTTCTGTATCCTCTCCAGTACCCTAAATCTTACCATTCGCTAAACCTAGCCCTTTCCCTAAACATAACGCTAACACCAACCTTACACCATACCCTAACCCATACACTAATCTTACCCCGTACACCAAAATTAAGCAATGCCCTCACCTGTACTTTAACACTAACACGTTTCCGTAACCTCCTGTGTACCGTAAACCTTACCTGTTCGCTAACACTAACCCTAGGTCTAAGCCTAACACTATCCACAACCTTACACAAAATCCTAACCCGTACCCTAATCCTAATCCGTACAATAACACTAACCTGTGCCCTAACACAAAGCCTGACCCTAACTCGTTTCCATATGCTTACCTGTACCCTGAATATTACCTATTCACTAACCCTAACCCTGACCCTAAACCTAACCCTAACCCCAATCCTACACCTTACCCTAATCCGTACTGTAATCCTAACCCGTACCCTAATACTAATCCGTGCCCTGACACATACATGGAACATAACACTTTTCTGTAACCTCACCTGTACCCTAAACCTTACATTTCGCCAACACTAACCCTAGCCCTAAAGCTAAATCTAACTCCAACCCTACACCTTACCCTAACACGTACACTAATCTTAACCCGTACACTAACACTGACACATTGCCACAAATGTATTTTGACCCTAAAACATTTCCGTACCCTCCCCTGTAACCTAAACCTTACCCGGTCGCTAACCCTAACCCTAGCTCTAAATCTAACCCTAACGCCAACCCTACATCTTACCCTAACCCATACCCTAATCCTAAACCGTACACTAACACTAACCAGTGCCCTGAAACGAACCCTGACCCTAACACTTTTCCATACCCTCACCTGCACGCTAAACCTAATCGTTAGGTAACCCTAACTGTAGACTTAAACCTAAACCTAACACCAACCCTACACCTTATTCTAACTGGTACCCTATATTTAACCACTACACTAACACTAAACCATGCCCTCACACGTACTTTGACACTAAAATGTCTGCATACATTCACATGTACCATAAGCCTTAACCGTTCACTAAACCTATCCCTAACCCTAAAGCCAACCCTAACCATTACCCTAACCCATACCCAAATCCTAACCATACATTAACACTAACACGTTTCCTAACACATAACCTGACCCAAACGCTTTTCCGTACCCTCAACTGTACCCTAAAACTTACCCGTTCACTAACCCTAAGCCTAGCCCTATACCTAATCCTAACCCCAACCCCACACCTTACCCTAAACTGTACGCTAATCCTGACACGTACACTAACACTAACAGGTGTCCTAACACATACCCTGACTCTAAAAGTTTTCCGTACCCTCACCTGTACCCTAAACCTTACTGGTTCACTAACCGTAAACCTAGCCCTAAACATAACGCTAACACCAACCCTACACCATACTCTAACCCGTACACTAATCTTGACCCGTACACCAAAATTATGCAATGCCATCACATGTACTTTGACACTAACACGTTTCCGTACACTCATGTACAATACAAGTTACCTCTTCGCTAACTCTAAACCTAGCCCTAAACTTAACCCTAACGCCAACCCTACACATTACCCAAACCCGTACCCTAATCCTAACCCATACACTAACACTACACGTGCCCTAACAGGTACCCTGAGCGTAACAGTTTTCCGTACACTCACCTGTACCCTAAACCATACCGTTTGCTACCCTTAACACTAGACATAAACGTAAACCTAACCCCATCCCTAAACCTTAGCCTAACTCATACCCAAATTTAACCAGTACACTAACACTAATCCGTGCCTTAACACTTACCCTGACCCTAACACTTTTCTATACCCACACCTGAACCCTAAACCTTACCATCCACTAACCCTAACCCTAGGTCTAAACCTAGCCCTAAACTCAACCCCAAGCCTACACCTAACCCTAACATGTACCCTAATCATAATCCTTAAACTAACACTAACCCGTGACCTAACACGAACCCTGACCCTAACTCGTTTCCATACGCTCCCCTGTACTCTAATGTTACCTATTCGCTAAACCTAACACTAGCGCTAAACCTAAACCTAACCCCAATCGTACACATTACCCTAACCCATACCCTAATCATAACCCATACACTAACACTAACTCGTGGCCTAACACCTACCCTAACCCTACGCCTAACACTAACCCTAACACTAACCCTAAACTTTACCATTTGTTAACCATAACCCTAGCCCCAAACCTAAACCTAACTACAACCCTACTCCTTACCCTAACACGTACACTAATCTTAACCCGTACACTAACACTAACTCAATACCGCACACGTACTTTGACAATAAGACATTTCCGTATGCTTAGCTGTAACCTAAACCTTACCCGTTCACTAAACTTAACCCTACCCCTAACACTAACCATAACGCCAACCCTACCAATTACCCTAACCCATACCCTAATCCTAACCTGGAAACCCACACTAACTCCTGCCCTAACACGTACCCTGACCCTAACACTTTTCCGTAACCTCACCTGTACCCTACACCTTACCGTTCGCTAACCCTAACCCTAGCCCTAAACCTAGACCAAACCCCAACCGTACACCTTACCCTAACCTGTATGCTAATCCTAAGCCATACACTAACACTGACACGTGTCCTAACACCTACACTAAACCTAACACTTTTCTGTATCATTACCTGTACCCTAAACCTGACATTTCACTAACCCTAGCCCTAGCCATAAAGCTAACCCTAAACCCAACCCTAAACCTTACACAAACCTTACCCTAATCCTAACCAGTATACTAATACTAAGCCATGTCGTGACACGTACCCTGAACCTAAGACTTTTCCGAACCCTCAACTGTACCCTAAAACTTACCCATTCGCTAACCCTAACCCTAGCCCTAGCCCTAGCCCTAACCCTAACCCCAACCCTAACCCTTACCCTATCCTTAACCCTAATCCCAACCCATACACTAACATTAACCCATTCCCTAAAACGTACCCTGACCCTAACACTTTTCCGTATCCTCTCCTGTACTCTAAACCTTACTGTTCGCTAAACCTAACCCTAACCCTAAACATAACTCGCACACCAACCTCAGAGCATACCCTAACCCGTACACTAAACTTAACCAGTACAAAAGAACTAACCCATGCCCTCATATGTACTTTGACAGTAACACGTTTCCGTATGCTCCCGTGTACAGTAAACCTTACACGTTCGCTAAATCCAACCCTAGCCCTAACCCTAATTATAACACCAACCCTACCCATTTCCCTAACCTGTACCCTAATCCTTACTGGTACACTAACACTAATCCATGCCCTAACACATACCCTGACCCTAACACTTTTCCATACCCACTCCTGTACCCTAAATCTTACCATTCGCTAACCCTAACCCTATGTCTAAACCTAACCCTAACCCCAACCCTGCACCTAACCCTAACACGTACCCTAATCCGAATCCGTACACTAACACTAACCTGTGCCCTAACATGAACCCTGACCCTAACTCGTTTCCATAAGCTCACCTGTACCCTAAATGTTACCTATTTGCTAACCCTAACCCCAACCCTACACCTAAACATAACCCCAACCCTACAACTTTCCCTAACCCATACCCTAATCCTAACCCGTACACTAACACTAACCCGTGCCCTAACACGTACCCTAACCCTAACACTTTTCCGTATCCTCTCCAGTACCCTAAAACTTACCGTTCGCTAAACCTAGCCCTTTCTCTAAACATAACACTAACACCAACCTTACACCATACCCTAACCCATACACTAATCTTACCCCGTACACCAAAATTAAGCAATGCCCTCACATGTACTTTGACACTAACAGGATTCCGTACCCTCCTGTGTACCATAAACCTTACCTGTTCGCTAACACTAACCCTAGGTCTAAGCCTAACACTATCCACAACCCTAAACAGAATCCTAACCCGTATCCTAATCCTAATCCGTACAATAACACTAACGTGTGCCCTAACACCAAGCCTGACCCTAACTCGTTTCCATATGCTTACCTGTACCCTGAATATTACCTATTCGCTAACCCTAACCCTATCCCTAAACCAAACCCTAACCCCAATCCTACACCTTACCCTAAACCGTACTGTAATCCTAACCCGTACCCTAATACTAATCCGTGCCCTGACACATACATGGACCATAACACTTTTCTGTAACCTCACCTGTACCCTAAACCTTACATTTCGCCAACTCTAACCCTAGACCTAAAGCTAAATCTAACTCCATCCCTACACCTTACCCTAACACGTACACTAATCTTAACCCGTACACTTACACTGACCCATTGCCGCAAATGTATTTTGACCCTAAAACATTTCTGTACACTCCCCTGTAACCTAAACCTTACCCGGTTGCTAACCCTAACCCTAGCTCTAAATCTAACCCTAACACCAACCCTATATCTTACCCTAACCCATACCCTAATCCTAAACTGTACACTAACACAAACCAGTGCCCTGAAACGTACCCTGACCCTAACACTTTGCCATACCATCACCTGCACGCTAAACCTAATAGTTAGGTAACCCTAACTGTAGACTTAAACCTAACCCTAACACCAACCCTACACCTTATTCTAACCTGTACCCTATTTTTAACCGCTACACTAACACTAACCCATGCCCTCACACGTACTTTGACACTAAAACGTCTCCATACATTCACATGTACCATAAGCCTTAACCGTTCACTAAACCTATCCCTATCCCTAAAGGCAACCCTAACCATTACCCTAACCCATACACTAATCCTAACCATACATTAACACTAACACGTTTCCTAACACATAAACTGACCCAAACGCTTTTCCGTACCCTCAATTGTACCCTAAAACTTACCCATTCACTAACCCTAAGCCTAGCCCTAAACCTAACCCTAACCCCAACCCCACACCTTACTCTAAACTGTACACTAATCCTGACACGTACACTAACACTAACAGGTGTCCTAACACATACCCTGACTCTAAATGTTTTCCGTACCCTCACCTGTACCCTAAACCTTACTGCTTCACTAACCATAAACCTAGCCCTAAACATAACGCTAAAACCAACCCTACACCATACCCTAACCCGTACAATAATCTTGACCCGTACACCAAAATTATGCAATGCCATCACATGTACTATGACACTAACACGTTTCCGTACACTCATGTACCATAAAATTTACCTCTTCGCTAACTCTAACCCTAGCCCTACACTTAACCCTAACGCCCACACTACACATTACCCTAACCCGTACCCTAATCCTAACCCATACACTAACACTACACGTGCCCTAACAGGTACCCTGACCGTCACAGTTTTCCGTACACTCACCTGTACCCTAAACCATACCGTTTGCTATCCTTAACCCTAGACCTAAACATAAACCTAACCCCATCAGTAAACCTTACCCTAACTCGTACCCCAATCTAACCAGTACACTAACACTAATCCGTGCCTTAACACTTACCCTGACCCTAACACTTTTCCATACCCACACCTGAACCCTAAACCTTACCATTCACTAACCCTGACCCTAGGTGTAAACCTAACCCTAATCCCAACCCCAACCCTACACCTAACCCTAACATGTACCCTAATCCTAATCCTTAAACTAACACTAACCTCTGCCCTAACACGAACCCTGACCCTAACTCCTTTCAATACGCTCCCCTGTACTCTAATGTTACCTTTTCGCTAACCATAACACTACCCCTAAACCTAAACCTAACCCCAACCGTACACCTTACCCTAACACATACCCTAATCATAACCCATACACTAAAACTAACTCGTGCCCTAACACCTACCCTAACCCTACCCCTACCCCTAACCCTAACACTAACCCTAAACTTTACCATTTGTTAACCATAACCCTAGCCCCAAACCTAAACCTAACTACAACCCTACTCTTTACCCTAACACGTACACTAATCTTAACCCGTACACTAACACTAACTCAAAACCACACACGTACTTTGACAATAAGACATTTCCGTATGCTCAGATGTAACCTAAACCTTACCCGTTCACTAAACTTAACCCTACCTCTAACACTAACCATAATGCCAACCCTACCAATTACCCTAACCTGTACCCTAATCCTAACCTGGAAACCCACACTAACCCCTGCCCTAACACGTACCCTGACCCTAACACTTTTTCGTAACCTCACCTGTACCCTACACCTTACGGTTCGCTAACCCTAACCCTAGCCCTAAACCTAGACCAAACCCCAACCGTACACCTTACCCTAACCTGTATGCTAATCCTAAGCCATACACTAACACTGACACGTGTCCTAACACATACACTAACCCTAACACTTTTCTGTATCATTACCTGTACCCTAAACCTGACATTTAGCTAACCCTAGCCCTAGCCATAAAACTAACCCTAAACCCAACCCTAAACCTTACACAAACCGTACCCTAATCCTAACCAGTATACTAATATGAAGCCATGTCCTGACACAAACACTGACCCTAACACTTTTCCGTACCCTCAACTGTACCCTAAACCTTACCCATTCTCTAACCCTAACCCTAGCCCTAGCCTTATCCTTAACCCTAACCCCAACCCTAACCCTTACCCTAACCTGAACCCTAATCCCAACCCATACACTAACATTAACCCATTCCCTAACACGTACCCTGACCCTAACACCATTCCGTATCTTCTCCTGTACCCTAAATCTTACCATTCCCTAACCCTAACCGTAGCCCTAAACATAACTCTCACACCAACCTCACAGCATACCCTAACCCGTACACTAACCCTAACCCGTACAAAGAAACTAACCCATGCCCTCATATGTACTTTGACAGTAACACGTTTCCGTACGCTCCCGTGTACCGTAAACCTTACCCGTTCGCTAACTCTAACCCTAGTCCTAACCCTAAATATAATAACAACCCTACCCATTTCCCTAACCTGTACCCTAATCCTTACCGGTACACTAACACTAATCCATGCCCTAACACGTACCCTGACCCTAACACTTTTCCATACCCACTCCTTTAGCCTAAATCTTACCATTCGCTAACCCTAACCCTATGTCAAAACCTAACCCTAACCCCAACCCTACAACTAACCCTAAAACGTACCCTAATCCGAATCCGTACACTAACACTAACCTGTGCCCTAACATGAACCTTGACCCTAACTCGTTTCCATAAGCTCACCTGTACCCTAAATGTTACCTATTTGCTAACCCTAACCCCAACCCTACACCTAAACATAACCCCAACCCTACACCTTTCCCTAACCCATACCCTAATCCTAACCCATACACTAACACTAACCCGTGCCCTAACACGTACCCTAACCCTAACACTTTTCCATATCCTCTCCAGTACCCTAAATCTTACCGTTCGCTGAACCTAGCCCTTTCCCTAAACATAACGCTAACACCAACCTTACACCATACCCTAACCCATACACTAATCTTACCCCGTACACCAAAATTAAGCAATGCCCTCACCTGTACTTTGACACTAACACGTTTCCGTACCCTCCTGTGTACCGTAAACCTTACCTGTTCGGTAACACTAACCCTAGGTCTAAGCCTAACACTATCCACAACCCTACACAAAATCCTAACCCGTACCCTAATCCTAATCCATAGAATAACACTAACGTGTGCCCTAACACCAAGCCTGACCCTAACTCGTTTCCATATGCTTACCTGTACCCTGAATATTACCTATTCGCTAACCCTAACCCTATCCCTAAACCTAACCCTAACCCCAATCCTACACCTTACCCTAATCCGTACTGTAATCCTAACCCGTACCCTAATACTCATCCATGCCCTGACACATACATGGACCATAACACTTTTCTGTAACCTCACCTGTACCCTAAACCTTACATTTCGCCAACCCTAACCCTAGACCTAAAGCTAAATCTAAATCCAACCCTACCCCTTACCCTAACACGTACACTAATCTTAACCCGTACACTAACACTGACCCATTGCCGCAAATGTATTTTGACCCTAAATTATTTCCGTACCCTCCCCTGTAACCTAAAACTTACCCAGTCGCTAACCCTAACCCTAGCTCTAAATCTAAGCCTAACGCCAACCCTACATCTTACCCTAACCCATACCCTAATCCTAAACCATACACTAACACTAACCAGTGCCCTGAAACGTACCCTGACCCTAACAGTTTTCCACACCCTCACCTGCACGCTAAACCTAATCGTTAGGTAACACTAACTGTAGACTTAAACCTAACCCTAACACCAACGCTACACCTTATTCTAACCAGTACCCTATATTTAACCCCTACACTAACACTAACCCATGCCCTCACACGTACTTTGACACTAAAACGTCTCCATACATTCACATGTACCATAAGCCTTAACTGTTCACTAAACCTATCCCTAACTTTAAAGCCAACCCTAACCATTACCCTAACCCATACCCTAATCCTAACCATACATTAACACTAACACGTTTCCTAACACATAACCTGACCCAAACGCTTCTCCGTACCCTCAACTGTACCCTAAAACTTACCCGTTCACTAACCCTAAGCCTAGCCCTAAACCTAAACCTAACCCCAACCCCACGCCTTACCCTAAACTGTACGGTAATCCTGACACGTACACTAACACTAAGAGGTGTCCTTACACATACCCTTACTCTAAAAGTTTTCCGTACCTTCACCTGTACCCTAAACCTTACTGCTTCACTAACCGTAAACCTAGCCCTAAACATAACGCTAACACCAACCCTACACCATACCCCAACCCGTACACTAATATTGACCCGTACACCAAAATTATGCAATGCCATCACATGTACTTTCACACTAACACGTTTCCGTACACTCATGTACCATAAAAGTTACCTCTTCGCTAACTCTAACCCTAGCCCTAAACTTAACCCTAACGCCAACCCTACACATTACCCTAACCCGTACCCTAATCCTAGCCCATACACTAACACTACACGTGCCCTAACAGGTACCCTGAGCGTAACAGTTTTCCGTACACTCACCTGTACTTTAAACCATACCGTTTGCTATCCTTAACCCTAGACCTAAACGTAAACCTAACCCCATCCCTAAACCTTACCCTAACTCGTACCCAAATCTAACCAGTACACTAACACTAATCCGTGCCTTAACACTTACCCTGACCCTAACACTTTTCCATACCCTCACCTGAACCCTAAACCTTACCATTCACTAACCCTGACCCTAGGTCTAAACCTAACCCAAATCCCAACCACAACCCTACACCTAACCCTAACATGTACCCTAATCCTAATCCTTAAACTAACACTAACCTGTGCCCTAACACGAACCCTGACCCTAACTCGTTTCCATACGCTCCACTGTACTCTAATGTTACCTATTCGCTAACCCTAACACTAGCCCTAAACCTAAACCTAACCCCAACCGTACACATTACCCTAACCCATACCCTAATCATAACCCATACACTAACACTAACTCGTGGCCTAACACCTACCCTAACCCTACCCCTAACCATACCCCTAACCCTAACACTAACCCTAAACTTTACCATTTGTTAACCATAAACCTAGCCCCAAACCTAAACCTAACTACAACCCTACTCCTTACCCTAACACGTACACTAATCTTAACCCGTACACTAACACTAATCCAATACCACACACGTACTTTGACAATAAGACATTTCCGTATGCTCAGCTGTAACCTAAACCTTACCCGTTCACTAAACTTAACCCTACCCCTAACACTAACCATAACGCCAACCCTACAAATTACCCTAACCCGTACCCTAATCCTAACCTGTAAACCCACACTAACACCGGCCCTAACAGGTACCCGGACCCTAACACTTTTCCGTAACCTCACCTGTACCCTACCCCTTACCGTTCGCTAACCCTAACCCTAGCCCTAAACCTACACCAAACCCCAACCGTACACCTTACCCTAACCTGTATGCTAATCCTAAGCCATACACTAACACTGACACGTGTCCTAACACATACACTAACCCTAACACTTTTCTGTATCATTACCTGTACCCTAAACCTGACATTTCGCTAACCCTAGCCCTAGCCATAAAGCTAACCCTAAACCCAACCATAAACCTTACCCAAACCGTACCCTAATCCTAACCAGTATACTAATATTAAGCCTGTCCTGACACGTACCCTGACCCTAACACTTTTCCGTACCCTCAACTGTACCCTAAACCTTACCCATTCTCTAACCTTAACCCTAGCCCTAGCCCTATCCCTAACCCTAACCACAACCCTAAACCTTACCCTAACCTGAACCCTAATCCCAACCCATACACTAACATTAACACATTCCCTAACACGTACCCTGACCCTAACACCTTTCCGTATCCTCTCCTGTACCCTAAATCTTACCGTTCGCTAACCCTAACCCTAGCCCTAAACATAACTCTCACACCAACCTCACAGCATACCCTAACCCATACACTAAACTTAACCCGTACAATAAAACTAACCCATGCCCTCATATGTACTTTGACAGTAACACGTTTCCGTACACTCCCGTGTACAGTAAACATTACCCGTTCGCTAACTCTAACCCTACTCCTAACCCTAAATATAACACCAACCCTACCCATTTCCCTAACCTGTACCCTAATCCTTACCGGTACACTAACACTAATCCATGCCCTAACACGTACCCTGACCCTAACAGTTTTCCATACCCACTCCTATAGCCTAAATCTTACCATTCGCTAACCCTAAACCTATGTCTAAACCTAACCCTAACCCCAACCCTACACCTAACTCTAACACGTACCCTAATCCGAATCCGTACAGTAACACTAACCTGGGCCCTAACATGAACCCTGACCCTAACTCGTTTCCATAAGCTCACCTGTACCCTAAATGTTACCTATTTGCTAACCCTAACCCCAACCCTACACCTAAACATAACCCCAACCCTACACCTTTCCCTAACCCATACCCTAATCCTAACCCGTACACTAACACTAACCTGTGCCCTAACACGTACCCTTACCCTAACACTTTTCCGTATCCTCTCCAGTACCCTAAATCTTACCGTTCGCTAAACCTAGCCCTTTCCCTAAACATAACGCTAACACCAACCTTTCACCATACCCTAAACCATAGACTAATCTTACCCCGTACACCTAATTTAAGCAATGCCCTCACCTGTACTTTGACACTAACACGTTTCCGTACCCTCCTGTGTACCATAAACCTTACCTGTTCGCTAACACTATCCCTAGGTCTAAGCCTAACACTATCCACAACCCTACACAAAATCCTAACCCGTACCCTAATCCTAATCCGTACAATAACACTAACGTGTGCCCTAACACCAAGCCTGACCCTAACTCTTTTCCATATGCTTACCTGTACCCTGAATATTACCTATTCGCTAACCCTAACCCTAACCCTAAACCTAACCCTAACCCCAATCCTACACCTTACCCTAAACCGTACTGTAATCCTAACGCGTACCCTAATACTAAGCTGTGCCCTGACACATACATGGACCATAAAACTTTTCTGTAACCTCACCTGTACACTAAACCTTACATTTCGCCAACACTAACCCTAGCCCTAAAGCTAAATCTAACTCCAAACCTACACCTTACCCTAACACGTACACTAATCTTAACCCGTACACTAACACGGACCCATTGCCGCAAATGTATTTGACCCTAAAACATTTCGGTACCCTCCCCTGTAATCTAAACATTACCCGGTCGCTAACCATAACCCTAGAAATAAATCTAACCCTGGCGCCAACCCTACATCTTACCCTAACGCATACCCTAATCCTAAAACGTACACTAACACTAACCAGTGCCCTGAAACTTACCCTGACCGTAACACTTTTCCATTCCCTCACCTGCACGCTAAACCTAATCATTAGGTAACCCTAACTGTAGACTTAAACCTAACCCCAACACCAACCCTACACCCTATTCTAACCCTTACCCTATATTTAACCCCTACACTAACACTAACCCATGCCCTCACACGTACTTTGACACTAAAATGTCTCCATACACTCACATGTACCATAAGCTTTAACCGTTCACTAAAACTATCCCTAACCCTAAAGCCAACCCTAACCCTTACCCTAACCCATAACCTAATCCTAACCATACATTAACACTAACACGTTTCCTCACACATAACCTGACACAAACACTTTTCCGTACACTCAACTGTACGCTAAAACTTATCCGTTTACTAACCCTAAGCCTAGCCCTAAACCTAGCACTAACCCCAACCCCACACCTTACCCTAAACTGTACGCTAATCCTGACACGTACACTAACACTAAGAGGTGTCCTAACACATACCCTGACTCTAAATGTTTTCCGTACCCTCACCTGTACCCTAAACCTTACTGCTTCACTAACCATAAACCTAGCCCTAAACATAACGCTAACACCAACCCTACACCATACCCTAACCCGTACACTAATCTTGACCCGTACACGAAAATTATGGAAGGCCATCACATGTACTTTGACACTAACACGTTTCCGTACACTCATGAACCATAAAAGTTACCTCTTCGCTAACTCTAACCCTAGCCCTAAACTTAACCCTAACGCCAACCCTACACATTACCCTAACCCGTACCCTAATCCTAACCCATACACTAACACTACATGTGCCCTAACAGGTACCCTGACCGTTACAGTTTTCCGTACACTCACCTGTACCCTAAACCATACCGTTTGCTATCCTTAACCCTAGACCTAAACGTAAACCTAACCCCATCCCTAAACCTGACCCTAACTCGTACCCAAATCTAACCAGTACACTAACACTAATCCGTGCCTTAACACTTACCCTGACCCTAACACTTTTCCATACCCACACCTGAACCCTAAACCTTACCATTCACTAACCCTAACCCTAGGTCTAAACCTAACCCTAAACCCAACCACAACCCTACACCTAACCCTAACATGTGCCCTAATCCTAATCCTTACACTAACACTAACCTGTGCCCTAACACGAACCCTGACACTAACACGTTTCCATACGTTCACCTGTACTCTAATGTTACCTATTCGCTAACCCTAACACTAGCCCTAAACCTAAACCTAACCCCAACCCTACACCTTACCCTAACACATATCCTAATCATAACCCATACACTAACACTAACTCGTGTCCTAACACCTACCCTAACCCTACACCTACTCCTACCCCTACCCCTAACGCTAACACTAACCCTAAACTTTACCATTTGTTAACCATAACCCTAGCCCCAAACCTAAACCTAACTACAACCCTACTCCTTACCCTAACACGTACACTAAGATTAACACGTACACTAACACTAACTCAATACCACACACGTACTTTGACAATAAGACATTTCCGTATGCTCAGCTGTAACCTAAACCTTACCCGTTCACTAAACTTAACCTTACCCCTAACACTAACCATAACGCCAACCCTACCAATTACCCTAACCCGTACCCTAATCCTAACCTGTAAACCCACACTAACCCCCCCCTAACACGTACCCTGACCCTAACACTTTTCCGTAACCTCACCTGTACCCTACACCTTACCGTTAGCTAACCCTAACCCTAGCCCTAAACCTAGACCCAACCCGAACCGTACACCTTACCCTAACCCGTATGCTAATCCTAAGCCATACACTAAAACTGACACGTGTCCTAACACATACACTAACCGTAACACATTTCTGTACCATCACCTGTACCATAAACCTGACATTTCGCTAACCCTAACCCTAGCCATAAAGCTAACCCTAACCCCAACCCTAAACCTTACCCAAACCGTACCCTAATCCTAACCAGTATACTAATACTAAGCCATGTCCTGACACGTACCCTGAGCCTAACACTTTTCCGTACCCTCAACTGTACCCTAAACCTTACCCATTCGCTAACCCTAACCCTAGCTCTAGCCCTAGCCCTAAATCTAACCCCAACCCTACCCCTTACCATAACCCGTACCCTAATCACAACCCATACACTAACATTAACTCATGCCCTAACACGTACCCTGACCCTAACACTTTTCCGTATCCTCTCCTGTACCCTAAATCTTACCGTTCGCTAAACCTAACCCTAGCCCTAAACATAACTCCCACACCAAACTCACAGCATACCATAACCCGTACACTAAACTTAACCCGTCCAAAAAAACTAACCCATGCCCTCACATGTACTTTGACGGTAACATGTTTCCGTATGCTCCCGTGTACCGTAAAACTCACCCGTTTACTAACTCTAACCCTAGCCCTAACCCTAACCATAACAACAACCCTACACATTTCCCTAACCTGTAACCTAATCCTTACCCGTACACTAACACTAATCCATGCCCTAACACGTACCCTGACCCTAACACTTTTCTATACCCACTCCTGTACCCTAAATCTTACCATTCGCTAACCCTAACCCTATGTCTAAACCTAACCCTAACCCCAACCCTACACCTAACCCTAAAACGTACCCTAATCCGAATCCGTACACTAACACTAACCTGTGCCCTAACATGAACCCTGACCCTAACTCGTTTCCATAAGCTCACCTGTACCCTAAATGTTATCTGTTTGCTAACCCTAACCCCAACCCTACACCTAAACATAACCCCAACCCTACACCTTTCCCTAACCCATACCCTAATCCTAACCCGTACACTAACACTAACCCGTGCCCTAACACGTACCCTAACCTTAAAACTTTTCCGTATCCTCTCCAGTACCCTAAAACTTACCGTTCGCTAAACCTAGCCCTTTCTCTAAACATAACACTAACACCAACCTTACACCATACCCTAACCCATACACTAATCTTACCCCGTACACCAAAATTAAGCAATGCCCTCACATGTACTTGGACACTAACAGGTTTCCGTACCCTCCTGTGTACCATAAACCTTACCTGTTCGCTAACACTAACCCTAGGTCTAAGCCTCACACTATCCACAACCCTACACAGAATCCTAACCCGTATCCTAATCCTAATCCGTACAATAACACTAACGTGTGCCCTAACACCAAGCCTGACCCTAACTCGTTTCCATATACTTACCTGTACCCTGAATATTACCTATTCGCTAACCCTAACCCTATTCCTAAACCTAACCCTAACCCCAATCCTACACCTTACCCTAATCCGTACTGTAATCCTAACCCGTACCCTAATACTAATCCGTGCCCTGACACATACATGGACCATAACAGTTTTCTGTAACCTCACCTGTACCCTAAACCTTTCATTTCGCCAACACTAACCCTAGCCCTAAAGCTAAAGCTAACTCCAACCCTACACCTTACCCTAACACGTACACTAATCTTAACCCGTACACTAACACTGACACATTGCCGCAAATATATTTTGACCCTAAAACATTTCCGTACCCTCCCCTGTAACCTAAACCTTACCCGGTTGCTAACCCTAACCCTAGCTCTAAATCTAACCCTAACGCCAACCGTATATCTTACCCTAACCCATACCCTAATCCTAAACCGTACACTAACACAAACCAGTGCCCTGAAACGTACCCTGACCCTAACACTTTTCCATACCCTCACCTGCATGCTAAACCTAATCGTTAGGTAACCCTAACTGTAGACTTAAACCTAACCCTAACACCAACCCTACATCCTATTCTAACCCTTACCCTATATTTAACCCCTACACTAACACTAACCAATGCGCTCACACGTACTTTGACACTAAAATGTCTCCATACACTCACATGTACCATAAGCTTTAACCGTACACTAAACCTACCCCTAACCCTAACGCCAACCGTAACCATTACCCTAACCCATACCCTAATCCTAACCATACATTAACACTAACACGTTTCCTAACACATAACCTGAGCCAAACACTTTTCCGTACCCTCAACTGTACCCTAAAATTTACCCGTTCACTAACCCTAAGCCTAGCCCTAAACCTAACCCTAACCCCAACCCCACACCTTACCCTAAACTGTACGCTAATCCTGACACGTACACTAACACTAACAGGTGTCCTAACACATACCCTGACTCTAAATGTTTTCCATACCCTCACCTGTACCCTAAACCTTACTGCTTCACTAACCGTAAACCTAGCCCTAAACATAACGCTAACACCAACCCTACACCATACCCTAAACCGTACACTAATCTTGACCCATACACCAAAATTGTGGAATGCCATCAATTGTACTTTGACAATAACACGTTTCCGTACACTCATGTACCATAAAAGTTACCTCTTCGCTAACTCTAACCCTAGCCCTAAACTTAACCCTAACGCCAACCCTACACATTACCCTAACCCGTACCCTAATCCTAACCCATACACTAACACTACAAATGCCCTAACAGGTACCCTGACCGTAACAGTTTTCCGTACACTCACCTGTACCCTAAACCATACCGTTTGCTATCCTTATCCTTAGAACTAAACGTAAACCTAACCCCATCCCTAAACCTTACCCTAACTCGTACCCAAATCTAACCAGTACACTAACACTAATCCGTGCCTTAACACTTACCCTTACCCTAACACTTTTACATACCTACACCTGAACCCTAAACCTTACCATTCACTAACCCTAACCCTAGGTCTAAACCTAACCCTAAACCCAACCCCAACCCTACACCTAACCCTAACATGTGCCCTAATCCTAATTCTTAAACTAACACTAAGCTGTGCCCTAACACGAACCCTGACCCTAACTCGTTTCCATACGCTCCCCTGTACTCTAATGTTAGCTATTCGCTAACCCTAACACTAGCCCTAAACCTAAACCTAACCACAACCGTACACCTTACCCTAACCCATACCCTAATCATAACCCTTACACTAACACTAAATCGTGCCCTAACACCTACCCTAACCCTACCCCTAACCCTAAACCTAACACTAACCCTAACACTAACCCTAAACTTTACCATTTGTTAACCATAACCCTAGCCCCAAACCTAAACCTAACTACAACCCTACTCCTTACCCTAACACGTACACTAATCTTAACCCGTACACTAACACTAACTCAATACCGCACACGTACTTTGACAATAAGACATTTCCGTATGCTCAGCTGTAACCTAAACCTTACCCGTTCACTAAACTTAACCCTACCCCTAACACTAACCATAATGACAACCCTACCAATTACCCTAACCCATACCCTACTCCTAACCTGTAAACCCACACTAACTCCTGCCCTAACACGTACCCTGACCCTAACACTTTTCCGTAACCTCACCTGTACCCTACACCTTACCGTTCGCTAACCCTAACCCTAGCCCTAAACCTAGACCAAACCCCAACCGTACACCTTACCCTTGCCCGTATGCTAATCCTAAACCATACACAAACACTGATACGTATCCTAACACATACACTAACCCTAACACTTTTCTGTACCATCACCTGTGCCCTAAACCTGACATTTCGCTAAACCTAGCCCTAGCCATAAAGCTAACCCTAACCACAACCCTAAACTTTACCCAAACCGTACCCTAATCCTAACCCGTATACTAATACTAAGCCATGTACTGAAACGTACCCTGATCCTAACACTTTTCCGTACCCTCAACTGTACCCTAAACCTTACCCATTCGCCAACCCTAACCCTAGCCCTAGCCCTATCCCTAACCCTAACCCCAACCCTAAACCTTACCCTAACCTGAACCCTAATCCCAACCCAAACACTAACATTAAACCATTCCCTAACACGTACCCTGACCCTAACACTTTTCCATACCCACTCCTGTACCCTAAAGCTTACCATTCGCTAACCCTAACCCTATGTCTAAACCTAACCGTAACCCCAACCATAAACCTAACACTAACACGTACGCTACTCCGAATTCGTACACTAACACTAACCCATGCCCTAACACGTACCCTGACCCTAACACTTTTCCGTATCCTCTCCAGTACCCTAAATCTTACCGTTCGCTAAACCTAGCCCTTTCCCTAAACATAACGCTAACACCAACCTTACACCATACCCTAACCCATACACTAATCTTACCCCGTACACCAAAATTAAGCAATGCCCTCACCTGTACTTTAACACTAACACGTTTCCGTACCCTCCTGTGTACCGTAAACCTTACCTGTTCGCTAACAATAACCCTAGGTCTAAGCCTAACACTATCCACAACCCTACACAAAATCTTAACCCGTACCCTAATCCTAATCCGTACAATACCACTAACCTGTGCCCTAACACCAAGCCTGACCCTAACTCGTTTCCATATGCTTACCTGTACCCTGAATATTACCTATTCACTAACCCTAACCCTGACCCTAAACCTAACCCTAACCCCAATCCTACACCTTACCCTAATCCGTACTGTAATCCTAACCTGTACCCTAATACTAATCCGTGCCCTGACACATACATGGACCATAACACTTTTCTGTAACCTCACCTGTACCCTAAACCTTACATTTCGCCAACCCTAACCCTAGCCCTAAAGCTAAATCTAACTCCAACCCTACACCTTACCCTAACACGTACACTAATCTTAACCCGTACACTAACACTGACCCATTGCCTCAAATGTATTTTGACCCTAAAACATTTCCGTACCCTCCCCTGTAACCTAAACCTTACCCGGTCGCTAACCCTAACCCTAGCTCTAAATCTAACCCTAACGCCAACCCTACATCTTACCCTAACCCATACCCTAATCCTAAACCGTACACTAACACTAACCACTGCCCTGAAACGAACCCTGACCCTAACACTTTTCCATACCCTCACCTGCACGCTAAACCTAATCGTTAGGTAACCCTAACTGTAGACTTAAACCTAAACCTAACACCAACCTTACACCTTATTCTAACTGGTACCCTATATTTAACCCCTACACTAACACTAAACCATGCCCTCACACGTACTTTGACACTAAAATGTCTCCATACATTCACATGTACCATAAGCCTTAACCGTTCATTAGACCTATCCCTAACCCTAAAGCCAACCCTAACCATTACCCTAACCCATACCCTAATCCTAACCATACATTAACACTAACACGTTTCCTAACACATAACCTGACCCAAACGCTTTTCCGTACCCTCAACTGTACCCTAAAACTTACCCGTTCACTAACCCTAAGCCTAGCCCTAAACCTAACCCTAACCCCAACCCCACACCTTACCCTAAACTGTACGCTAATCTTGACACGTACACTAACACTAACAGGTGTCCTAACACATACCCTGACTCTAAAAGTTTTCCGTACCCTCACCTGTACCCTAAACCTTACTGGTTCACTAACCGTAAACCTAGCCCTAAACATAACGCTAACACCAACCCTACACCATACTCTAACCCGTACACTAATCTTGACCCGTACACCAAAATTATGCAATGCCATCACATGTACTTTGACACTAACACGTTTCCGTACACTCATGTACCATACAAGTTACCTCTTCGCTAACTCTAACCCTAGCCCTAAACTTAACCCTAACGCCAACCCTACACATTACCCTAACCCGTACCCTAATCCTAACCCATACACTAACACTACACGTGCCCTAACAGGTACCCTGAGCGTAACAGTTTTCCGTACACTCACCTGTACCCTAAACCATACCGTTTGCTACCCTTAACACTAGACATAAACGTAAACCTAACCCCATCCCTAAACCTTAGCCTAACTCATGCCCAAATTTAACCAGTACACTAACACTAATCCGTGCCTTAACACTTACCCTGACCCTAACACTTTTCCATACCCACACCTGAACCCTAAACCTTACCATCCACTAACCCTAATCCTAGGTCTAAACCTAGCCCTAAACTCAACCCCAAGCCTACACCTAACCCTAACATGTACCCTAATCATAATCCTTAAACTAACACTAACCTGTGACCTAACACGCACCCTGACCCTAACTCGTTTCCATACGCTCCCCTGTACTCTAATGTTACCTATTCGCTAAACCTAACACTAGCCCTAAACCTAAACCTAACCCCAACCGTACACATTACCCTAACCCATTCCCTAATCATAACCCATACACTAACACTAACTCGTGGCCTAACACCTACCCTAACCCTTCCCCTAACCCTACCCCTAACACTAACCCTAACACTAACCCTAAACTTTACCATTTGTTAACCATAACCCTAGCCCCAAACCTAAACCTAACTACAACCCTACACCTTACCCTAACACGTACACTAATCTTAACCCGTACATTAACACTAACTCAATACCGCACACGTACTTTGACAATAAGACATTTCCGTATGCTCAGCTGTAACCTAAACCTTACCCGTTCACTAAACTTAACCCTACCCCTAACACTAACCATAACGCCAACCCTACCAATTACCCTAACCCATACCCTAATCCTAACCTGGAAACCCACACTAACTCCTGCCCTAACACGTACCCTGACCCTAACACTTTTCCGTAACCTAACCTGTACCCTACACCTTACTGTTCGCTAACCCTAACCCTAGCCCTAAACCTAGTTCAAACCCCAACCGTACACCTTACCCTAACCTGTATGCTAATCCTAAGCCATACACTAACACTGACACGTGTCCTAACACCTACACTAACCCTAACACTTTTCTGTATCATTACCTGTACCCTAAACCTGACATTTCGCTAACCCTAGCCCTAGCCATAAAGCTAACCCTAAACCCAACCCTAAACCTTACCCAAACCGTACCCTAATCCTAACCAGTATACGAATACTAAGCCATGTCTTGACACGTACCCTGACCCTAAGACTTTTCCGAACCCTCAACTGTACCCTAAAACTTACCCATTCGCTAAACCTAACCCTAGCCCTAGCCCTAGCCCTAACCCTAACCCCAACCCTAACCCTTACCCTATCCTTAACCCTAATCCCAACCCATACACTAACATTAACCCATTCCCTAAAACGTACCCTGACCCTAACACTTTTCCGTATCCTCTCCTATACCCTAAACCTTACTGTTCGCTAAACCTAACCCTAACCCTAAACATAACTCGCACACCAACCTCAGAGCATACCCTAACCCGTACACTAAACTTAACCAGTACAAAAAAACTAACCCATGCCCTCATATGTACTTTGACAGTAACACGTTTCCGTATGCTCCCATGTACCGTAAACCTTACACGTTCGCTAAATCCAACCCTAGCCCTAACCCTAATTATAACACCAACCCTACCCATTTCCCTAACCTGTACCCTAATCCTTACCGGTACACTAACACTAATCCATGCCCTAACACGTACCCTGACCCTAACACTTTTCCATACCCACTCCTGTACCCTAAATCTTACCATTCGCTAAACCTAACCCTATGTCTAAACCTAACACTAACCCCAACCCTACACCTAACCCTAACACGTACACTAATCCGAATCCGTACACTAACACTAACCTGTGCCCTAACATGAACCCTGACCCTAACTCGTTTCCATAAGCTCACCTGTACCCTAAATTTTACCTATTCACTAACCCTAACCCCAACCCTACACCTAAACATAACCCCAACGCTACACCTTTCCCTAAACCATACCCTAATCCTAACCCGTACACTAACACTAACCCGTGCCCTAACACGTACCCTGACCCTAACACTTTTCTGTATCCTCTCCAGTACCCTAAATCTTACCATTCCATAAACCTAGCACTTTCCCTAAACATAACGCTAACACCAACCTTACACCATACCCTAACCCATACACTAATCTTACCCCGTACATCAAAATTAAGAAATGCCCTCACATGTACTTTGACACTAACAAGTTTCCGTAACCTCCTGTGTACCGTAAACCTTACCTGTTCGCTAACACTAACCCTAGCTAGGTCTAACACCTAACCCTAGTTAGGTCTAAGCCTAACACTATCCACAACCCTACACAAAATCCTAACCCGTACCCTAATCCTAATCCATACAATAACATTCACGTGTGCCCTAACACCAAGCCTGACCCTAACTCGTTTCCATATGCTTACCTGTACCCTGAATATTACCTATTCGCTAACCCTAACTCTAACCCTAATCCTAACCTTAACCCCAATCCTACACCTTACCCTAATCCGTACTGTAATCCTAACCCGTACCCTAATACTAATCCGTGCCCTGACACATACATGGACCATAACAGTTTTCTGTAACCTCACCTGTACCCTAAACCTTTCATTTCGCCAACACTAACCCTAGCCCTAAAGCTAAATCTAACTCCAAACATACACCTTACCCTAACACGTACACTAATCTTAACCCATACACTAACACTGATCCATTGCCGCAAATGTATTTTGACCCTAAAACATTTCCGTACCCTCCCCTGTAACCTAAACCTTACCCAGTCTCTAACCCTAACCCTAGCTCCAAATCTAACCTTAACGCCAACCCTACATCTTACCATAACCCATACCCTAATCCTAAACCGTACACTAACACAAACCAGTGCCCTGAAACGTACCCTGACCCTAACACTTTTCCATACCCTCACCTGCACGCTAAACCTAATCGTTAGGTAACCCTAACTGTAGACTTAAACCTAAACCTAACACCAACCCTACACCTTATTGTAACTGGTACCCTATATTTAACCCCTACACTAACACTAAACCATGCCCTCACACGTATTTTAACACTAAAATGTCTCCATACATTCACATGTACCATAAGCCTTAAACGTTCACTAAACCTATCCCTAACCCTAAAGCCAACCCTAACCATTACCCTAACCCATACCCTAATCCTAACCATACATTAACACTAACACGTTTCCTAACACATAACCTGACCCAAACGCTTTTCCGTACCCTCAACTGTACCCTAAAACTTACCCGTTCACTAACCCTAAGCCTAGCCCTAAACCTAACCCTAACCCCAAACCCACACCTTACCCTAAACTGTACGCTAATCCTGACACGTAAACTAACACTAACAGGTGTCCTAACACATACCCTGACTCTAAAAGTTTTCCGTACCCTCACCTGTACCCTAAACCTTACTGGTTCACTAACCGTAAACCTAGCCCTAAACATAACGCTAACACCAACCCTACACCATACTCTAACCCGTACACTAATCTTGACCCGTACACCAAAATTATGCAATGCCATCACATGTACTTTGACACTAACACGTTTCCTTACACTCATGTACCATACAAGTTACCTCTTCGCTAACTCTAACCCTAGCCCTAAACTTAACCCTAACGCCAACCCTACACATTACCCTAACCCGTACCCTAATCCTAACCCATACACTAACACTACACGTGCCCTAACAGGTACCCTGAGCGTAACAGTTTTCCGTACACTCACCTGTACCCTAAACCATACCGTTTGCTACCCTTAACACTAGACATAAACGTAAACCTAACCCCATCCCTAAACCTTACCCTAACTCATACCCAAATTTAACCAGTACACTAACACTAATCCATGCCTTAACACTTACCCTGACCCTAACACTTTTCCATACCCACACCTGAACCCTAAACCTTACCATCCACTAACCCTAACCCTAGGTCTAAACCTAGCCCTAAACTCAACCCCAAGCCTACACCTAACCCTAACATGTACCCTAATCATAATCCTTAAACTAACACTAACCTGTGACCTAACACGAACCCTGACCCTAACTCGTTTCCATACGCTCCCCTGTACTCTAATGTTACCTATTCGCTAAACCTAACACTAGCCCTAAACCTAAACCTAACCCCAACCGTACACATTACCCTAACCCATACCCTATTCATAACCCATACACTAACACTAATTCGTGGCCTAACACCTACCCTAACCCTACCCCTAACCCTACCCCTAACCCTACCCCTAACACTAACCCTAACACTAACCCTAAACTTTACCATTTGTTAACCATAACCCTAGCCCCAAACCTAAACCTAACTACAACCCTACTCCTTACCCTAACACGTACACTAATCTTAACCCGTACACTAACACTAACTCAATACCGCACACGTACTTTGACAATAAGACATTTCCGTATGCTCAGCTGTAACCTAAACCTTACCCGTTCACTAAACTTAACCCTACCCCTAACACTAACGATAACGCCAACCCTACCAATTACCCTAACCCATACCCTAATCCTAACCTGGAAACCCACACTAACTCCTGCCCTAACACGTACCCTGACCCTAACACTTTTCCGTAACCTCACCTGTACCCTACACCTTACCGTTCGCTAACCCTAACCCTAGCCCTAAACCTAGACCAAACCCCAACCGTACACCTTACCCTAACCTGTATGCTAATCCTAAGCCATACACTAACACTGACACGTGTCCTAACACCTACACTAACCCTAAAACTTTTCTGTATCATTACCTGTACCCTAAACCTGACATTTCACTAACCCTAGCCCTAGCCATAAAGCTAACCCTAAACCCAACCCTAAACCTTACACAAACCGTACCCTAATCCTATCCAGTATACTAATACTAAGCCATGTCGTGACACGTACCCTGACCCTAAGACTTTTCCGAACCCTCAACTGTACCCTAAAACGTACCCATTCGCTAACCCTAACCCTAGCCGTAGCCCTAGCCCTAACCCTAACCCCAACCCTAACCCTTACCCTATCCTTAACCCTAATCCCAACCCATACACTAACATTAACCCATTCCCTAAAACGTACCCTGACCCTAACACTTTTCCGTATCCTCTCCTGTATCCTAAACCTTACTGTTCGCTAAACCTAACCCTAACCCTAAACATAACTCGCACACCAACCTCAGAGCATACCCTAACCCGTACACTAAACTTAACCAGTACAAAAAAACTAACCCATGCCCTCATATGTACTTTGACAGTAACACGTTTCCGTGTGCTCCCGTGTACCGTAAACCTTACACGTTTGCTAAATCCAACCCTAGCCCTAACCCTAATTATAACACCAACCCTACCCATTTCCCTAACCTGTACCCTAATCCTTACCGGTACACTAACACTAATCCATGCCCTAACACGTACCCTGACCCTAACACTTTTCCATACCCACTCCTGTACCCTAAATCTTACCATTCGCTAAACCTAACCCTATGTCTAAACCTAACACTAACCCCAAACCTACACCTAACCCTAACACGTACACTAATCCGAATCCGTACACTAACACTAACCTGTGCCCTAACATGAACCCTGACCCTAACTCGTTTCCATAAGCTCACCTGTACCCTAAATTTTACCTATTCACTAACCCTAACCCCAACCCTACACCTAAACATAACCCCAATCCTACACCTTTCCCTAAACCATACCCTAATCCTAACCCGTACACTAACACTAACCCGTGCCCTAACACGTACCCTGACCCTAACACTTTTCTGTATCCTCTCCAGTACCCTAAATCTTACCATTCCGTAAACCTAGCACTTTCCCTAAACATAACGCTAACACCAACCTTACACCATACCCTAACCCATACACTAATCTTACCCCGTACATCAAAATTAAGAAATGCCCTCACATGTACTTTGACACTAACACGTTTCCGTAACCTCCTGTGTACCGTAAACCTTACCTGTTCGCTAACACTAACCCTAGCTAGGTCTAAGACCTCACCCTAGTTAGGTCTAAGCCTAACACTATCCACAACCCTACACAAAATCCTAACCCGTACCCTAATCCTAATGCGTACAATAACACTCACGTGTGCCCTAACACCAAGCCTGACCCTAACTCGTTTCCATATGCTTACCTGTACCCTGAATATTACCTATTCGCTAACCCTAACCCTAACCCTAATCCTAACCTTAACCCCAATCCTACACCTTACCCTAATCCGTACTGTAATCCTAACCCGTACCCTAATACTAATCCGTGCCCTGACTCATACATGGACCATAACAGTTTTCTGTAACCTCACCTGTACCCTAAACCTTTCATTTCGCCAACCCTAACCCTAGCCCTAAAGCTAAATCTAACTCCAAACATACACCTTACCCTAACACGTACACTAATCTTAACCCATACACTAACACTGATCCATTGCCGCAAATGTATTTTGACCCTAAAACATTTCCGTACCCTCCCCTGTAACCTAAACCTTACCCAGTCTCTAACCCTAACCCTAGCTCCAAATCTAACCTTAACGCCAAACCTACATCTTACCATAACCCATACCCTAATCCTAAACCGTACACTAACACAAACCAGTGCCCTGAAACGTACCCTGACCCTAACACTTTTCCATACCCTCACCTGCACGCTAAAGCTAATCGTTAGGTAACCCTAACTGTAGACTTAAACCTAAACCTAACACCAACCCTACACCTTATTCTAACTGGTACCCTATATTTAACCCCTACACTAACACTAAACCATGCCCTCACACGTACTTTGACACTAAAATGTCTCCATACATTCACATGTACCATAAGCCTTAACCGTTCACTAAACCTATCCCTAAACCTAAAGCCAACCCTAACCATTACCCTAACCCATACCCTAATCCTAACCATACATTAACACTAACACGTTTCCTAACACATAACCTGACCCAAACGCTTTTCCGTACCCTCAACTGTACCCTAAATCTTACCCATTCACTAACCCTAAGCCTAGCCCTAAACCTAACCCTAACCCCAACCCCACACCTTACCCTAAACTGTACGCTAATCCTGACACGTAAACTAACACTAACAGGTGTCCTAACACATACCCTGACTCTAAAAGTTTTCCGTACCCTCACCTGTACCCTAAACCTTACTGGTTCACTAACCGTAAACCTAGCCCTAAACATAACGCTAACACCAACCCTACACCATACTCTAACCCGTACACTAATCTTGACCCGTACACCAAAATTATGCAATGCCATCACATGTACTTTGACACTAACACGTTTCCGTACACTCACGTACCATACAAGTTACCTCTTCGCTAACTCTAACCCTAGCCCTAAACTTAACCCTAACGCCAACCCTACACATTACCCTAACCCGTACCCTAATCCTAACCCATACACTAACACTACACGTGCCCTAACAGGTACCCTGAGCGTAACAGTTTTCCGTACACTCACCTGTACCCTAAACCATACCGTTTGCTACCCTTAACACTAGACATAAACGTAAACCTAACCCCATCCCTAAACCTTACCCTAACTCATACCCAAATTTAACCAGTACACTAACACTAATCCTTGCCTTAACACTTACCCTGACCCTAACACTTTTCCATACCCACACCTGAACCCTAAACCTTACCATCCACTAACCCTAACCCTAGGTCTAAACCTAGCCCTAAACTCAACCCCAAGCCTACACCTAACCCTAACATGTACCCTAATCATAATCCTTAAACTCACACTAACCTGTGACCTAACATGAACCCTGACCCTAACTCGTTTCCATACGCTCCCCTGTACTCTAATGTTACCTATTCGCTATACCTAACACTAGCCCTAAACCTAAACCTAACCCCAACCGTACACATTACCCTAACCCATACCCTAATCATAACCCATACACTAACACTAACTCGTGGCCTAACACCTACCCTAACCCTACCCCTAACCCTACCCCTAACACTAACCCTAACACTAACCCTAAACTTTACCATTTGTTAACCATAACCCTAGCCCCAAACCTAAACCTAACTACAACCTTACTCCTTACCCTAACACGTACACTAATCTTAACCCGTACACTAAAACTAACTCAATACTGCACACGTACTTTGACAATAAGACATTTCCGTATGCTCAGCTGTAACCTAAACCTTACCCGTTCACTAAACTTAACCCTACCCCTAACACTAACCATAATGCCAACCCTACCAATTACCCTAACCCATACCCTAATCCTAACCTGGAAACCCACACTAACTCCTGCCCTAACACGTACCCTGACCCTAACACTTTTCCGTAACCTCACCTGTACCCTACACCTTACCGTTCGCTAACCCTAACCCTAGCCCTAAACCTAGACCAAACCCCAACCGTACACCTTACCCTAACCTGTATGCTAATCCTAAGCCATACACTAACACTGACACGTGTCCTAACACCTACACTAACCCTAAAACTTTTCTGTATCATTACCTGTACCCTAAACCTGACATTTCACTAACCCTAGCCCTAGCCATAAAGCTAACCCTAAACCCAACCCTAAACCTTACCCAAACCGTAACCTAATCCTAACCAGTATACGAATACTAAGCCATGTCGTGACACGTACCCTGACCCTAAGACTTTTCCGAACACTCAACTGTACCCTAAAACTTACCCATTCGCTAACCCTAACCCTAGCCCTAGCCCTAGCCCTAACCCTAACCCCAACCCTAACCCTTACCCTATCCTTAACCCTAATCCCAACCCATACACTAACATTAACCCATTCCCTAAAACGTACCCTGACCCTAACACTTTTCCGTATCCTCTCCTGTACCCTAAACCTTACTGTTCGCTAAACCTAACCCTAACCCTAAACATAACTCGCACACCAACCTCAGAGCATACCCTAACCCGTACACTAAACTTAACCAGTACAAAAAAACTAACCCATGCCCTCATATGTACTTTGACAGTAACACGTTTCCGTATGCTCCCGTGTACCGTAAACCTTACACGTTAGCTAAATCCAACCCTAGCCCTAACCCTAATTATAACACCAACCCTACCCATTTCCCTAACCTGTACCCTAATCCTTACCGGTACACTAACACTAATCCATGCCCTAACACGTACCCTGACCCTAACACTTTTCCATACCCACTCCTGTACCCTAAATCTTACCATTCGCTAAACCTAACCCTATGTCTAAACCTAACACTAACCCCAACCCTACACCTAACCCTAACACGTACCCTAATCCGAATCCGTACACTAACACTAACCTGTGCCCTAACATGAACCCTGACCCTATCTCGTTTCCATAAGCTCACCTATACCCTAAATTTTACCTATTCGCTAACCCTAACCCCAACCCTACACCTAAACATAACCCCAACCCTACACCTTTCCTAAACCATACCCTAATCCTAACCCGTACACTAACACTAACCCGTGCCCTAACACGTACCCTGACCCTAACACTTTTCTGTATCCTCTCCAGTACCCTAAATCTTACCATTCCGTAAACCTAGCACTTTCCCTAAACATAACGCTAACACCAACCTTACACCATACCCTAACCCATACACTAATCTTACCCCGTACACCAAAATTAAGAAATGCCCTCACATGTACTTTGACACTAACACGTTTCCGTAACCTCCTGTGTACCGTAAACCTTACCTGTTCGCTAACACTAACCCTAGGTCTAAGCCTAACCCTATCCACAGCCCTACACAAAATCCTAACCCGTACCCTAATCCTAATCCGTACAATAACACTAACGTGTGCCCTAACACCAAGCCTGACCCTAACTCGTTTCCATATGCTTACCTCTACCCTGAATATTACCTATTCGCTAACCCTAACCCTAACCCTAATCCTAACCCTAACCCCAATCCTACACCTTACCCTAATCCGTACTGTAATCCTAACCCGTACCCTAATACTAATCCGTGCCCTGACACATACATGGACCATAACACTTTTCTGTAACCTCACCTGTACCCTAGACCTTACATTTCGCCAACCCTAACCCTAGCCCTAAAGCTAAATCTAACTCCAGCCCTACACCTTACCTAAACACGTACACTAATCTTAACCCGTACACTAACACTGACCCATTGCCTCAAATGTATTTTGACCCTAAAACATTTCCGTACCCTCCCCTGTAACCTAAACCTTACCCGGTCGCTAACCCTAACCTTAGCTCTAAATATAACCCTAAGGCCAACCCTACATCTTACCCTAACCCATACCCTAATTCTAAACCGTACACTAACACTAACCAGTGCCCTGAAACGAACCCTGACTCTAACACTTTTCCATACCCTCACCTGCACGCTAAACCTAATCGTTAGGTAACCCTAACTGTAGACTTAAACCTAAACCTAACACCAACCCTACACCTTATTCTAACTGGTACCCTATATTTAACCCCTACACTAACACTAAACCATGCCCTCACACGTACTTTGACACTAAAATGTCTCCATACATTCACATGTACCATAAGCCTTAACCGTTCACTAAACCTATCCCTAACCCTAACGCCAACCCTAACCATTACCCTAACCCATACCCTAATCCTAACCATACATTAACACTAACACGTTTCCTAACACATAACCTGACACAAACGCTTTTCCGTACCCTCAACTGTACCCTAAAACTTACCCGTTCACTAACCCTAAGCCTAGCCCTAAACCTAACCCTAACCCCAACCCCACACCTTACCCTAAACTGTACGCTAATCCTGACACGTACACTAACACTAACAGGTGTCCTAACACATACCCTGACTCTAAAAGTTTTCCGTACCCTCACCTGTACCCTAAACCTTACTGGTTCACTAACCGTAAACCTAGCCCTAAACATAACGCTAACACCAACCCTACACCATACTCTAACCCGTACACTAATCTTGACCCGTACACCAAAATTATGCAATGCCATCACATGTACTTTGACACTAACACGTTTCCGTACACTCATGTACCATACAAGTTACCTCTTCGCTAACTCTAACCCTAGCCCTAAACTTAACCCTAACGCCAACCCTACACATTACCCTAACCCGTACCCTAATCCTAACCCATACACTAACACTACACGTGCCCTAACAGGTACCCTGAGCGTAACAGTTTTCCGTACACTCACCTGTACCCTAAACCATACCGTTTCCTACCCTTAACACTAGACATAAACGTAAACCTAACCCCATCCCTAAAACTTACCCTAACTCATACCCAAATTAAACCAGTACACTAACACTAATCCGTGCCTTAACACTTACCCTGACCCTAACACTTTTCCATACCCACACCTGAACCCTAAACCTTACCATCCACTAACCCTAACCCTAGGTCTAAACCTAGCCCTAAACTCAACCCCAAGCCTACACCTAACCCTAACATGTACCCTATTCATAATCCTTAAACTAACACTAACCTGTGACCTAACATGAACCCTGACCCTAACTCGTTTCCATACGCTCCCCTGTACTCTAATGTTACCTATTCGCTAAACCTAACACTAGCCCTAAACCTAAACCTAACCCCAACCGTACACATTACCCTAACCCATACCCTAATCATAACCCATACACTAACACTAACTCGTGGCCTAACACCTACCCTAACCCTACCCCTAACCCTACCCCTAACACTAACCCTAACACTAACCCTAAACTTTACCATTTGTTAACCATAACCCTAGCCCCAAACCTAAACCTAACTACAACCCTACTCCTTACCCTAACACGTACACTAATCTTAACCCGTACACTAACACTAACTCAATACCGCACACGTACTTTGACAATAAGACATTTCCGTATGCTCAGCTGTAACCTAAACCTTACCCGTTCACTAAACTTAACCCTACCCCTAACACTAACCATAACGCCAACCCTACCAATTACCCTAACCCATACCCTAATCCTAAACTGGAAACCCACACTAACTCCTGCCCTAACACGTACCCTGACCCTAACACTTTTCCGTAACCTCACCTGTACCCTACACCTTACCGTTCGCTAACCCTAACCCTAGCCCTAAACCTAGACCAAACCCCAACCGTACACCTTACCCTAACCTGTATGCTAATCCTAAGCCATACACTAACACTGACACGTGCCCTAACACCTACACTAACCCTAACACTTTTCTGTATCATTACCTGTACCCTAAACCTGACATTTCACTAACCCTAGCCCTAGCCATAAAGCTAACCCTAAACCCAACCCTAAACCTTACCCAAACTGTACCCTAATCCTAACCAGTATACTAATACTAAGCCATGTCGTGACACGTAACCTGAACCTAAGACTTTTCCGAACCGTCAACTCTACCCTAAAACTTACCCATTCGCTAACCCTAACCCTAGCCCTAGCCCTAGCCCTAACCCTAACCCCAACCCTAACCCTTACCCTATCCTTAACCCTAATCCCAACCCATACACTAACATTAACGCATTCCCTAAAACGTACCCTGACCCTAACACTTTTCCGTATCCTCTCCTGTACCCTGAACCTTACTGTTCGCTTAACCTAACCCTAACACTAAACATAACTCGCACACCAACCTCAGAGCATACCCTAACCCGTACACTAAACTTAACCAGTACAAAAAAACTAACCCATGCCCTCATATGTACTTTGACAGTAACACTTTTCCGTATGCTCACGTGTACCGTAAACCTTACACGTTCACTAAATCCAACCCTAGCCCTAACCCTAATTATAACACCAACCCTACACATTTCCCTAACCTGTACCCTAATCCTTACCTGTACACTAACACTAATCCATGCCCTAACACGTACCCTGACCCTAACACTTTTCCATACCCACTCCTGTACCCTAAATCTTACCATTCACTAAACCTAACCTTATGTCTAAACCTAACACTAACCCCAACCCTACACCTAACCCTAACACGTACCCTAATTCGAATCCGTACACTAACACTAACCTGTGCCCTAACATGAACCCTGACCCTAACTCGTTTCCATAAGCTCACCTGTACCCTAAATTTTACCTATTCGCTAACCCTAACCCCAACCCTACACCTAAACATAACCCCAATCCTACACCTTTCCCTAAACCATACCCTAATCCTAACCCGTACACTAACACAAACCCGTGCCCTAACACGTACCCTGACCCTAACACTTTTCTGTATCCTCTCCAGTACCCTAAATCTTACCATTCCGTAAACCTAGCACTTTCCCTAAACATAACGCTAACACCAACCTTACACCATACCCTAACCCATACACTAATCTTACCCCGTACACCAAAATTAAGAAATGCCCTCACATGTACTTTGACACTAACACGTTTCCGTAACCTCCTGTGTACCGTAAACCTTACCTGTTCGCTAACACTAACCCTAGGTCTAAGCCTAACACTATCCACAACCCTACACAAAATCCTAACCCGTACCCTAATCCTAATCCGTACAATAACACTAACGTGTGCCCTAACAACAAGCCTGACCCTAACTCGTTTCCATATGCTTACCTGTACCCTGAATATTACCTATTCGCTAACCCTAACCCTAACCCTAATCCTAACCCTAACCCCAATCCTACACCTTACCCTAATCCATACTGTAATCCTAACCCGTACCCTAATACTAATCCGTGCCCTGACACATACATGGACCATAACAGTTTTCTGTAACCTCACCTGTACCCTAAACCTTTCATTTCGCCAACACTAACCCTAGCCCTAAAGCTAAATCTAACTCCAACCATACAACTTACCCTAACACGTACACTAATCTTAACGCATACACTAACACTGATCCATTGCCGCAAATGTATTTTGACCCTAAAACATTTCTGTACCCTCCCCTGTAACCTAAACCTTACCCAGTCTCTAACCCTAACCCTAGCTCCAAATCTAACCTTAACGCCAACCCTACATCTTACCCTAACCCATACCCTAATCCTAAACCGTACACTAACACAAACCAGTGCCCTGAAACGTACCCTGACCCTAACACTTTTCCATACCCTCACCTGCACGCTAAAGCTAATCGTTAGGTAACCCTAACTGTAGACTTAAACCTAAACCTAACACCAACCCTACACCTTATTCTAACTGGTACCCTATATTTAACCCCTACACTAACACTAAACCATGCCCTCACACGTACTTTGACACTAAAATGTCTCCATACATTCACATGTACCATAAGCCTTAACCGTTCACTAATCCTATCCCTAACCCTAAAGCCAACCCTAACCATTACCCTAACCCATACCCTAATCCTAACCATACATTAACACTAACACGTTTCCTAACACATAACCTGACCCAAACGCTTTTCCGTACCCTCAACTGTACCCTAAAACTTACCCGTTCACTAACCCTAAGCCTAGCCCTAAACCTAACCCTAACCCCAACCCCACACCTTACCCTAAACTGTACGCTAATCCTGACACGTACACTAACACTAACAGGTGTCCTAACACATACCCTGACTCTAAAAGTTTTCCGTACCCTCACCTGTACCCTAAACGTTACTGCTTCACTAACCGTAAACCTAGCCCTAAACATAACGCTAACACCAACCCTACACCATACTCTAACCCATACACTAATCTTGACCCATACACCAAAATTATGCAATGCCATCACATGTACTTTGACACTAACACGTTTCCGTACACTCATGTACCATACAAGTTACCTCTTCGCTAACTCTAACCCTAGCCCTAAACTTAACCCTAACGCCAACCCTACACATTACCCTAACCCGTACCCTAATCCTAACCCATACACTAACACTACACGTGCCCTAACAGGTACCCTGAGCGTAACAGTTTTCCGTACACTCACCTGTACCCTAAACCATACCGTTTGCTACCCTTAACACTAGACATAAACGTAAACCTAACCCCATCCCTAAACCTTACCCTAACTCATACCCAAATTTAACCAGTACACTAACACTAATCCATGCCTTAACACTTACCCTGACCCTAACACTTTTCCATACCCACACCTGAACCCTAAACCTTACCATCCACTAACCCTAACCCTAGGTCTAATCCTAGCCCTAAACTCAACCCCAAGCCTACACCTAACCCTAACATGTACCCTAATCATAATCCTTAAACTAACACTAACCTGTGACTTAACACGAACCCTGACCCTAACTCGTTTCCATACGCTCCCCTGTACTCTAAAGTTACCTATTCGCTAAACCTAACACTAGCCCTAAACCTAAACCTAACCCCAACCGTACACATTACCCTAACCCATACCCTAATCATAACCCATACACTAACACTAACTCGTGGCCTAACACCTACCCTAACCCTACCCCTAACCCTACCCCTAACACTAACCCTAACACTAACCCTAAACTTTACCATTTGTTAACCATAACCCTAGCCCCAAACCTAAACCTAACTACAACCCTACTCCTTACCCTAACACGTACACTAATCTTAACCCGTACACTAACACTAACTCAATACCGCACACGTACTTTGACAATAAGACATTTCCGTATGCTTAGCTGTAACCTAAACCTTACCCGTTCACTAAACTTAACCCTACCCCTAACACTAACCATAACGCCAACCCTACCAATTACCCTAACCCATACCCTAATCCTAACCTGGAAACCCACACTAACTCCTGCCCTAACACGTACCCTGACCCTAACACTTTTCCGTAACCTCACCTGTACCCTACACCTTACCGTTCGCTAACCCTAACCCTAGCCCTAAACCTAGACCAAACCCCAACCGTACACCTTACCCTAACCTGTATGCTAATCCTAAGCCATACACTAACACTGACACGTGTCCTAACACCTACACTAAACCTAACACTTTTCTGTATCATTACCTGTACCCTAAACCTGACATTTCACTAACCCTAGCCCTAGCCATAAAGCTAACCCTAAACCCAACCCTAAACCTTACACAAACCTTACCCTAATCCTAACCAGTATACTAATACTAAGCCATGTCGTGACACGTACCCTGAACCTAAGACTTTTCCGAACCCTCAACTGTACCCTAAAACTTACCCATTCGCTAACCCTAACCCTAGCCCTAGCCCTAGCCCTAACCCTAACCCCAACCCTAACCCTTACCCTATCCTTAACCCTAATCCCAACCCATACACTAACATTAACCCATTCCCTAAAACGTACCCTGACCCTAACACTTTTCCGTATCCTCTCCTGTACTCTAAACCTTACTGTTCGCTAAACCTAACCCTAACCCTAAACATAACTCGCACACCAACCTCAGAGCATACCCTAACCCGTACACTAAACTTAACCAGTACAAAAGAACTAACCCATGCCCTCATATGTACTTTGACAGTAACACGTTTCCGTATGCTCCCGTGTACAGTAAACCTTACACGTTCGCTAAATCCAACCCTAGCCCTAACCCTAATTATAACACCAACCCTACCCATTTCCCTAACCTGTACCCTAATCCTTACTGGTACACTAACACTAATCCATGCCCTAACACATACCCTGACCCTAACACTTTTCCATACCCACTCCTGTACCCTAAATCTTACCATTCGCTAACCCTAACCCTATGTCTAAACCTAACCCTAACCCCAACCCTGCACCTAACCCTAACACGTACCCTAATCCGAATCCGTACACTAACACTAACCTGTGCCCTAACATGAACCCTGACCCTAACTCGTTTCCATAAGCTCACCTGTACCCTAAATGTTACCTATTTGCTAACCCTAACCCCAACCCTACACCTAAACATAACCCCAACCCTACAACTTTCCCTAACCCATACCCTAATCCTAACCCGTACACTAACACTAACCCGTGCCCTAACACGTACCCTAACCCTAACACTTTTCCGTATCCTCTCCAGTACCCTAAAACTTACCGTTCGCTAAACCTAGCCCTTTCTCTAAACATAACACTAACACCAACCTTACACCATACCCTAACCCATACACTAATCTTACCCCGTACACCAAAATTAAGCAATGCCCTCACATGTACTTTGACACTAACAGGATTCCGTACCCTCCTGTGTACCATAAACCTTACCTGTTCGCTAACACTAACCCTAGGTCTAAGCCTAACACTATCCACAACCCTAAACAGAATCCTAACCCGTATCCTAATCCTAATCCGTACAATAACACTAACGTGTGCCCTAACACCAAGCCTGACCCTAACTCGTTTCCATATGCTTACCTGTACCCTGAATATTACCTATTCGCTAACCCTAACCCTATCCCTAAACCAAACCCTAACCCCAATCCTACACCTTACCCTAAACCGTACTGTAATCCTAACCCGTACCCTAATACTAATCCGTGCCCTGACACATACATGGACCATAACACTTTTCTGTAACCTCACCTGTACCCTAAACCTTACATTTCGCCAACTCTAACCCTAGACCTAAAGCTAAATCTAACTCCATCCCTACACCTTACCCTAACACGTACACTAATCTTAACCCGTACACTTACACTGACCCATTGCCGCAAATGTATTTTGACCCTAAAACATTTCTGTACACTCCCCTGTAACCTAAACCTTACCCGGTTGCTAACCCTAACCCTAGCTCTAAATCTAACCCTAACACCAACCCTATATCTTACCCTAACCCATACCCTAATCCTAAACTGTACACTAACACAAACCAGTGCCCTGAAACGTACCCTGACCCTAACACTTTGCCATACCATCACCTGCACGCTAAACCTAATAGTTAGGTAACCCTAACTGTAGACTTAAACCTAACCCTAACACCAACCCTACACCTTATTCTAACCTGTACCCTATTTTTAACCGCTACACTAACACTAACCCATGCCCTCACACGTACTTTGACACTAAAACGTCTCCATACATTCACATGTACCATAAGCCTTAACCGTTCACTAAACCTATCCCTATCCCTAAAGGCAACCCTAACCATTACCCTAACCCATACACTAATCCTAACCATACATTAACACTAACACGTTTCCTAACACATAAACTGACCCAAACGCTTTTCCGTACCCTCAATTGTACCCTAAAACTTACCCATTCACTAACCCTAAGCCTAGCCCTAAACCTAACCCTAACCCCAACCCCACACCTTACTCTAAACTGTACACTAATCCTGACACGTACACTAACACTAACAGGTGTCCTAACACATACCCTGACTCTAAATGTTTTCCGTACCCTCACCTGTACCCTAAACCTTACTGCTTCACTAACCATAAACCTAGCCCTAAACATAACGCTAAAACCAACCCTACACCATACCCTAACCCGTACACTAATCTTGACCCGTACACCAAAATTATGCAATGCCATCACATGTACTATGACACTAACACGTTTCCGTACACTCATGTACCATAAAATTTACCTCTTCGCTAACTCTAACCCTAGCCCTACACTTAACCCTAACGCCCACACTACACATTACCCTAACCCGTACCCTAATCCTAACCCATACACTAACACTACACGTGCCCTAACAGGTACCCTGACCGTCACAGTTTTCCGTACACTCACCTGTACCCTAAACCATACCGTTTGCTATCCTTAACCCTAGACCTAAACATAAACCTAACCCCATCAGTAAACCTTACCCTAACTCGTACCCCAATCTAACCAGTACACTAACACTAATCCGTGCCTTAACACTTACCCTGACCCTAACACTTTTCCATACCCACACCTGAACCCTAAACCTTACCATTCACTAACCCTGACCCTAGGTGTAAACCTAACCCTAATCCCAACCCCAACCCTACACCTAACCCTAACATGTACCCTAATCCTAATCCTTAAACTAACACTAACCTGTGCCCTAACACGAACCCTGACCCTAACTCCTTTCAATACGCTCCCCTGTACTCTAATGTTACCTATTCGCTAACCCTAACACTACCCCTATACCTAAACCTAACCCCAACCGTACACCTTACCCTAACACATACCCTAATCATAACCCATACACTAAAACTAACTCGTGCCCTAACACCTACCCTAACCCTACCCCTACCCCTAACCCTAACACTAACCCTAAACTTTACCATTTGTTAACCATAACCCTAGCCCCAAACCTAAACCTAACTACAACCCTACTCTTTACCCTAACACGTACACTAATCTTAACCCGTACACTAACACTAACTCAAAACCACACACGTACTTTGACAATAAGACATTTCCGTATGCTCAGATGTAACCTAAACCTTACCCGTTCACTAAACTTAACCCTACCTCTAACACTAACCATAATGCCAACCCTACCAATTACCCTAACCTGTACCCTAATCCTAACCTGGAAACCCACACTAAACCCTGCCCTAACACGTACCCTGACCCTAACACTTTTTCGTAACCTCACCTGTACCCTACACCTTACGGTTCGCTAACCCTAACCCTAGCCCTAAACCTAGACCAAACCCCAACCGTACACCTTACCCTAACCTGTATGCTAATCCTAAGCCATACACTAACACTGACACGTGTCCTAACACATACACTAACCCTAACACTTTTCTGTATCATTACCTGTACCCTAAACCTGACATTTAGCTAACCCTAGCCCTAGCCATAAAACTAACCCTAAACCCAACCCTAAACCTTACACAAACCGTACCCTAATCCTAACCAGTATACTAATATGAAGCCATGTCCTGACACAAACACTGACCCTAACACTTTTCCGTACCCTCAACTGTACCCTAAACCTTACCCATTCTCTAACCCTAACCCTAGCCCTAGCCTTATCCTTAACCCTAACCCCAACCCTAACCCTTACCCTAACCTGAACCCTAATCCCAACCCATACACTAACATTAACCCATTCCCTAACACGTACCCTGACCCTAACACCATTCCGTATCTTCTCCTGTACCCTAAATCTTACCATTCCCTAACCCTAACCGTAGCCCTAAACATAACTCTCACACCAACCTCACAGCATACCCTAACCCGTACACTAACCCTAACCCGTACAAAGAAACTAACCCATGCCCTCATATGTACTTTGACAGTAACACGTTTCCGTACGCTCCCGTGTACCGTAAACCTTACCCGTTCGCTAACTCTAACCCTAGTCCTAACCCTAAATATAATAACAACCCTACCCATTTCCCTAACCTGTACCCTAATCCTTACCGGTACACTAACACTAATCCATGCCCTAACACGTACCCTGACCCTAACACTTTTCCATACCCACTCCTTTAGCCTAAATCTTACCATTCGCTAACCCTAACCCTATGTCTAAACCTAACCCTAACCCCAACCCTACACCTAACCCTAAAACGTACCCTAATCCGAATCCGTACACTAACACTAACCTGTGCCCTAACATGAACCCTGACCCTAACTCGTTTCCATAAGCTCACCTGTACCCTAAATGTTACCTATTTGCTAACCCTAACCCCAACCCTACACCTAAACATAACCCCAACCCTACACCTTTCCCTAACCCATACCCTAATCCTAACCCATACACTAACACTAACCCGTGCCCTAACACGTACCCTAACCCTAACACTTTTCCATATCCTCTCCAGTACCCTAAATCTTACCGTTCGCTGAACCTAGCCCTTTCCCTAAACATAACGCTAACACCAACCTTACACCATACCCTAACCCATACACTAATCTTACCCCGTACACCAAAATTAAGCAATGCCCTCACCTGTACTTTGACACTAACACGTTTCCGTACCCTCCTGTGTACCGTAAACCTTACCTGTTCGGTAACACTAACCCTAGGTCTAAGCCTAACACTATCCACAACCCTACACAAAATCCTAACCCGTACCCTAATCCTAATCCATAGAATAACACTAACGTGTGCCCTAACACCAAGCCTGACCCTAACTCGTTTCCATATGCTTACCTGTACCCTGAATATTACCTATTCGCTAACCCTAACCCTATCCCTAAACCTAACCCTAACCCCAATCCTACACCTTACCCTAATCCGTACTGTAATCCTAACCCGTACCCTAATACTCATCCATGCCCTGACACATACATGGACCATAACACTTTTCTGTAACCTCACCTGTACCCTAAACCTTACATTTCGCCAACCCTAACCCTAGACCTAAAGCTAAATCTAAATCCAACCCTACCCCTTACCCTAACACGTACACTAATCTTAACCCGTACACTAACACTGACCCATTGCCGCAAATGTATTTTGACCCTAAATTATTTCCGTACCCTCCCCTGTAACCTAAAACTTACCCAGTCGCTAACCCTAACCCTAGCTCTAAATCTAAGCCTAACGCCAACCCTACATCTTACCCTAACCCATACCCTAATCCTAAACCATACACTAACACTAACCAGTGCCCTGAAACGTACCCTGACCCTAACAGTTTTCCACACCCTCACCTGCACGCTAAACCTAATCGTTAGGTAACACTAACTGTAGACTTAAACCTAACCCTAACACCAACGCTACACCTTATTCTAACCAGTACCCTATATTTAACCCCTACACTAACACTAACCCATGCCCTCACACGTACTTTGACACTAAAACGTCTCCATACATTCACATGTACCATAAGCCTTAACTGTTCACTAAACCTATCCCTAACTTTAAAGCCAACCCTAACCATTACCCTAACCCATACCCTAATCCTAACCATACATTAACACTAACACGTTTCCTAACACATAACCTGACCCAAACGCTTCTCCGTACCCTCAACTGTACCCTAAAACTTACCCGTTCACTAACCCTAAGCCTAGCCCTAAACCTAAACCTAACCCCAACCCCACACCTTACCCTAAACTGTACGCTAATCCTGACACGTACACTAACACTAAGAGGTGTCCTTACACATACCCTTACTCTAAAAGTTTTCCGTACCTTCACCTGTACCCTAAACCTTACTGCTTCACTAACCGTAAACCTAGCCCTAAACATAACGCTAACACCAACCCTACACCATACCCCAACCCGTACACTAATATTGACCCGTACACCAAAATTATGCAATGCCATCACATGTACTTTCACACTAACACGTTTCCGTACACTCATGTACCATAAAAGTTACCTCTTCGCTAACTCTAACCCTAGCCCTAAACTTAACCCTAACGCCAACCCTACACATTACCCTAACCCGTACCCTAATCCTAGCCCATACACTAACACTACACGTGCCCTAACAGGTACCCTGAGTGTAACAGTTTTCCGTACACTCACCTGTACTTTAAACCATACCGTTTGCTATCCTTAACCCTAGACCTAAACGTAAACCTAACCCCATCCCTAAACCTTACCCTAACTCGTACCCAAATCTAACCAGTACACTAACACTAATCCGTGCCTTAACACTTACCCTGACCCTAACACTTTTCCATACCCTCACCTGAACCCTAAACCTTACCATTCACTAACCCTGACCCTAGGTCTAAACCTAACCCAAATCCCAACCACAACCCTACACCTAACCCTAACATGTACCCTAATCCTAATCCTTAAACTAACACTAACCTGTGCCCTAACACGAACCCTGACCCTAACTCGTTTCCATACGCTCCACTGTACTCTAATGTTACCTATTCGCTAACCCTAACACTAGCCCTAAACCTAAACCTAACCCCAACCGTACACATTACCCTAACCCATACCCTAATCATAACCCATACACTAACACTAACTCGTGGCCTAACACCTACCCTAACCCTACCCCTAACCATACCCCTAACCCTAACACTAACCCTAAACTTTACCATTTGTTAACCATAAACCTAGCCCCAAACCTAAACCTAACTACAACCCTACTCCTTACCCTAACACGTACACTAATCTTAACCCGTACACTAACACTAACCCAATACCACACACGTACTTTGACAATAAGACATTTCCGTATGCTCAGCTGTAACCTAAACCTTACCCGTTCACTAAACTTAACCCTACCCCTAACACTAACCATAACGCCAACCCTACAAATTACCCTAACCCGTACCCTAATCCTAACCTGTAAACCCACACTAACACCGGCCCTAACAGGTACCCGGACCCTAACACTTTTCCGTAACCTCACCTGTACCCTACCCCTTACCGTTCGCTAACCCTAACCCTAGCCCTAAACCTACACCAAACCCCAACCGTACACCTTACCCTAACCTGTATGCTAATCCTAAGCCATACACTAACACTGACACGTGTCCTAACACATACACTAACCCTAACACTTTTCTGTATCATTACCTGTACCCTAAACCTGACATTTCGCTAACCCTAGCCCTAGCCATAAAGCTAACCCTAAACCCAACCATAAACCTTACCCAAACCGTACCCTAATCCTAACCAGTATACTAATATTAAGCCTGTCCTGACACGTACCCTGACCCTAACACTTTTCCGTACCCTCAACTGTACCCTAAACCTTACCCATTCTCTAACCTTAACCCTAGCCCTAGCCCTATCCCTAACCCTAACCACAACCCTAAACCTTACCCTAACCTGAACCCTAATCCCAACCCATACACTAACATTAACACATTCCCTAACACGTACCCTGACCCTAACACCTTTCCGTATCCTCTCCTGTACCCTAAATCTTACCGTTCGCTAACCCTAACCCTAGCCCTAAACATAACTCTCACACCAACCTCACAGCATACCCTAACCCATACACTAAACTTAACCCGTACAATAAAACTAACCCATGCCCTCATATGTACTTTGACAGTAACACGTTTCCGTACACTCCCGTGTACAGTAAACATTACCCGTTCGCTAACTCTAACCCTACTCCTAACCCTAAATATAACACCAACCCTACCCATTTCCCTAACCTGTACCCTAATCCTTACCGGTACACTAACACTAATCCATGCCCTAACACGTACCCTGACCCTAACAGTTTTCCATACCCACTCCTATAGCCTAAATCTTACCATTCGCTAACCCTAACCCTATGTCTAAACCTAACCCTAACCCCAACCCTACACCTAACTCTAACACGTACCCTAATCCGAATCCGTACAGTAACACTAACCTGGGCCCTAACATGAACCCTGACCCTAACTCGTTTCCATAAGCTCACCTGTACCCTAAATGTTACCTATTTGCTAACCCTAACCCCAACCCTACACCTAAACATAACCCCAACCCTACACCTTTCCCTAACCCATACCCTAATCCTAACCCGTACACTAACACTAACCTGTGCCCTAACACGTACCCTTACCCTAACACTTTTCCGTATCCTCTCCAGTACCCTAAATCTTACCGTTCGCTAAACCTAGCCCTTTCCCTAAACATAACGCTAACACCAACCTTTCACCATACCCTAAACCATAGACTAATCTTACCCCGTACACCAAATTTAAGCAATGCCCTCACCTGTACTTTGACACTAACACGTTTCCGTACCCTCCTGTGTACCATAAACCTTACCTCTTCGCTAACACTATCCCTAGGTCTAAGCCTAACACTATCCACAACCCTACACAAAATCCTAACCCGTACCCTAATCCTAATCCGTACAATAACACTAACGTGTGCCCTAACACCAAGCCTGACCCTAACTCTTTTCCATATGCTTACCTGTACCCTGAATATTACCTATTCGCTAACCCTAACCCTAACCCTAAACCTAACCCTAACCCCAATCCTACACCTTACCCTAAACCGTACTGTAATCCTAACGCGTACCCTAATACTAAGCTGTGCCCTGACACATACATGGACCATAAAACTTTTCTGTAACCTCACCTGTACACTAAACCTTACATTTCGCCAACACTAACCCTAGCCCTAAAGCTAAATCTAACTCCAAACCTACACCTTACCCTAACACGTACACTAATCTTAACCCGTACACTAACACTGACCCATTGCCGCAAATGTATTTGACCCTAAAACATTTCGGTACCCTCCCCTGTAATCTAAACATTACCCGGTCGCTAACCATAACCCTAGAAATAAATCTAACCCTGGCGCCAACCCTACATCTTACCCTAACGCATACCCTAATCCTAAAACGTACACTAACACTAACCAGTGCCCTGAAACTTACCCTGACCGTAACACTTTTCCATTCCCTCACCTGCACGCTAAACCTAATCATTAGGTAACCCTAACTGTAGACTTAAACCTAACCCCAACACCAACCCTACACCCTATTCTAACCCTTACCCTATATTTAACCCCTACACTAACACTAACCCATGCCCTCACACGTACTTTGACACTAAAATGTCTCCATACACTCACATGTACCATAAGCTTTAACCGTTCACTAAAACTATCCCTAACCCTAAAGCCAACCCTAACCCTTACCCTAACCCATAACCTAATCCTAACCATACATTAACACTAACACGTTTCCTCACACATAACCTGACACAAACACTTTTCCGTACACTCAACTGTACGCTAAAACTTATCCGTTTACTAACCCTAAGCCTAGCCCTAAACCTAGCACTAACCCCAACCCCACACCTTACCCTAAACTGTACGCTAATCCTGACACGTACACTAACACTAAGAGGTGTCCTAACACATACCCTGACTCTAAATGTTTTCCGTACCCTCACCTGTACCCTAAACCTTACTGCTTCACTAACCATAAACCTAGCCCTAAACATAACGCTAACACCAACCCTACACCATACCCTAACCCGTACACTAATCTTGACCCGTACACGAAAATTATGGAAGGCCATCACATGTACTTTGACACTAACACGTTTCCGTACACTCATGAACCATAAAAGTTACCTCTTCGCTAACTCTAACCCTAGCCCTAAACTTAACCCTAACGCCAACCCTACACATTACCCTAACCCGTACCCTAATCCTAACCCATACACTAACACTACATGTGCCCTAACAGGTACCCTGACCGTTACAGTTTTCCGTACACTCACCTGTACCCTAAACCATACCGTTTGCTATCCTTAACCCTAGACCTAAACGTAAACCTAACCCCATCCCTAAACCTGACCCTAACTCGTACCCAAATCTAACCAGTACACTAACACTAATCCGTGCCTTAACACTTACCCTGACCCTAACACTTTTCCATACCCACACCTGAACCCTAAACCTTACCATTCACTAACCCTAACCCTAGGTCTAAACCTAACCCTAAACCCAACCACAACCCTACACCTAACCCTAACATGTGCCCTAATCCTAATCCTTACACTAACACTAACCTGTGCCCTAACACGAACCCTGACACTAACACGTTTCCATACGTTCACCTGTACTCTAATGTTACCTATTCGCTAACCCTAACACTAGCCCTAAACCTAAACCTAACCCCAACCCTACACCTTACCCTAACACATATCCTAATCATAACCCATACACTAACACTAACTCGTGTCCTAACACCTACCCTAACCCTACACCTACTCCTACCCCTACCCCTAACGCTAACACTAACCCTAAACTTTACCATTTGTTAACCATAACCCTAGCCCCAAACCTAAACCTAACTACAACCCTACTCCTTACCCTAACACGTACACTAAGATTAACACGTACACTAACACTAACTCAATACCACACACGTACTTTGACAATAAGACATTTCCGTATGCTCAGCTGTAACCTAAACCTTACCCGTTCACTAAACTTAACCTTACCCCTAACACTAACCATAACGCCAACCCTACCAATTACCCTAACCCGTACCCTAATCCTAACCTGTAAACCCACACTAACCCCCCCCTAACACGTACCCTGACCCTAACACTTTTCCGTAACCTCACCTGTACCCTACACCTTACCGTTAGCTAACCCTAACCCTAGCCCTAAACCTAGACCCAACCCGAACCGTACACCTTACCCTAACCCGTATGCTAATCCTAAGCCATACACTAAAACTGACACGTGTCCTAACACATACACTAACCGTAACACATTTCTGTACCATCACCTGTACCATAAACCTGACATTTCGCTAACCCTAACCCTAGCCATAAAGCTAACCCTAACCCCAACCCTAAACCTTACCCAAACCGTACCCTAATCCTAACCAGTATACTAATACTAAGCCATGTCCTGACACGTACCCTGAGCCTAACACTTTTCCGTACCCTCAACTGTACCCTAAACCTTACCCATTCGCTAACCCTAACCCTAGCTCTAGCCCTAGCCCTAAATCTAACCCCAACCCTACCCCTTACCATAACCCGTACCCTAATCACAACCCATACACTAACATTAACTCATGCCCTAACACGTACCCTGACCCTAACACTTTTCCGTATCCTCTCCTGTACCCTAAATCTTACCGTTCGCTAAACCTAACCCTAGCCCTAAACATAACTCCCACACCAAACTCACAGCATACCATAACCCGTACACTAAACTTAACCCGTCCAAAAAAACTAACCCATGCCCTCACATGTACTTTGACGGTAACATGTTTCCGTATGCTCCCGTGTACCGTAAAACTCACCCGTTTACTAACTCTAACCCTAGCCCTAACCCTAACCATAACAACAACCCTACACATTTCCCTAACCTGTAACCTAATCCTTACCCGTACACTAACACTAATCCATGCCCTAACACGTACCCTGACCCTAACACTTTTCTATACCCACTCCTGTACCCTAAATCTTACCATTCGCTAACCCTAACCCTATGTCTAAACCTAACCCTAACCCCAACCCTACACCTAACCCTAAAACGTACCCTAATCCGAATCCGTACACTAACACTAACCTGTGCCCTAACATGAACCCTGACCCTAACTCGTTTCCATAAGCTCACCTGTACCCTAAATGTTATCTGTTTGCTAACCCTAACCCCAACCCTACACCTAAACATAACCCCAACCCTACACCTTTCCCTAACCCATACCCTAATCCTAACCCGTACACTAACACTAACCCGTGCCCTAACACGTACCCTAACCTTAAAACTTTTCCGTATCCTCTCCAGTACCCTAAAACTTACCGTTCGCTAAACCTAGCCCTTTCTCTAAACATAACACTAACACCAACCTTACACCATACCCTAACCCATACACTAATCTTACCCTGTACACCAAAATTAAGCAATGCCCTCACATGTACTTGGACACTAACAGGTTTCCGTACCCTCCTGTGTACCATAAACCTTACCTGTTCGCTAACACTAACCCTAGGTCTAAGCCTCACACTATCCACAACCCTACACAGAATCCTAACCCGTATCCTAATCCTAATCCGTACAATAACACTAACGTGTGCCCTAACACCAAGCCTGACCCTAACTCGTTTCCATATACTTACCTGTACCCTGAATATTACCTATTCGCTAACCCTAACCCTATTCCTAAACCTAACCCTAACCCCAATCCTACACCTTACCCTAATCCGTATTGTAATCCTAACCCGTACCCTAATACTAATCCGTGCCCTGACACATACATGGACCATAACAGTTTTCTGTAACCTCACCTGTACCCTAAACCTTTCATTTCGCCAACACTAACCCTAGCCCTAAAGCTAAAGCTAACTCCAACCCTACACCTTACCCTAACACGTACACTAATCTTAACCCGTACACTAACACTGACACATTGCCGCAAATATATTTTGACCCTAAAACATTTCCGTACCCTCCCCTGTAACCTAAACCTTACCCGGTTGCTAACCCTAACCCTAGCTCTAAATCTAACCCTAACGCCAACCGTATATCTTACCCTAACCCATACCCTAATCCTAAACCGTACACTAACACAAACCAGTGCCCTGAAACGTACCCTGACCCTAACACTTTTCCATACCCTCACCTGCATGCTAAACCTAATCGTTAGGTAACCCTAACTGTAGACTTAAACCTAACCCTAACACCAACCCTACATCCTATTCTAACCCTTACCCTATATTTAACCCCTACACTAACACTAACCAATGCGCTCACACGTACTTTGACACTAAAATGTCTCCATACACTCACATGTACCATAAGCTTTAACCGTACACTAAACCTACCCCTAACCCTAACGCCAACCGTAACCATTACCCTAACCCATACCCTAATCCTAACCATACATTAACACTAACACGTTTCCTAACACATAACCTGAGCCAAACACTTTTCCGTACCCTCAACTGTACCCTAAAATTTACCCGTTCACTAACCCTAAGCCTAGCCCTAAACCTAACCCTAACCCCAACCCCACACCTTACCCTAAACTGTACGCTAATCCTGACACGTACACTAACACTAACAGGTGTCCTAACACATACCCTGACTCTAAATGTTTTCCATACCCTCACCTGTACCCTAAACCTTACTGCTTCACTAACCGTAAACCTAGCCCTAAACATAACGCTAACACCAACCCTACAACATACCCTAAACCGTACACTAATCTTGACCCATACACCAAAATTGTGGAATGCCATCAATTGTACTTTGACAATAACACGTTTCCGTACACTCATGTACCATAAAAGTTACCTCTTCGCTAACTCTAACCCTAGCCCTAAACTTAACCCTAACGCCAACCCTACACATTACCCTAACCCGTACCCTAATCCTAACCCATACACTAACACTACACATGCCCTAACAGGTACCCTGACCATAACAGTTTTCCGTACACTCACCTGTACCCTAAACCATACCGTTTGCTATCCTTATCCTTAGAACTAAACGTAAACCTAACCCCATCCCTAAACCTTACCCTAACTCGTACCCAAATCTAACCAGTACACTAACACTAATCCGTGCCTTAACACTTACCCTTACCCTAACACTTTTACATACCTACACCTGAACCCTAAACCTTACCATTCACTAACCCTAACCCTAGGTCTAAACCTAACCCTAAACCCAACCCCAACCCTACACCTAACCCTAACATGTGCCCTAATCCTAATTCTTAAACTAACACTAAGCTGTGCCCTAACACGAACCCTGACCCTAACTCGTTTCCATACGCTCCCCTGTACTCTAATGTTACCTATTCGCTAACCCTAACACTAGCCCTAAACCTAAACCTAACCGCAACCGTACACCTTACCCTAACCCATACCCTAATCATAACCCTTACACTAACACTAAATCGTGCCCTAACACCTACCCTAACCCTACCCCTAACCCTAAACCTAACACTAACCCTAACACTAACCCTAAACTTTACCATTTGTTAACCATAACCCTAGCCCCAAACCTAAACCTAACTACAACCCTACTCCTTACCCTAACACGTACACTAATCTTAACCCGTACACTAACACTAACTCAATACCGCACACGTACTTTGACAATAAGACATTTCCGTATGCTCAGCTGTAACCTAAACCTTACCCGTTCACTAAACTTAACCCTACCCCTAACACTAACCATAATGACAACCCTACCAATTACCCTAACCCATACCCTACTCCTAACCTGTAAACCCACACTAACTCCTGCCCTAACACGTACCCTGACCCTAACACTTTTCCGTAACCTAACCTGTACCCTACACCTTACCGTTCGCTAACCCTAACCCTAGCCCTAAACCTAGACCAAACCCCAACCGTACACCTTACCCTTGCCCGTATGCTAATCCTAAGCCATACACAAACACTGATACGTATCCTAACACATACACTAACCCTAACACTTTTCTGTACCATCACCTGTGCCCTAAACCTGACATTTCGCTAAACCTAGCCCTAGCCATAAAGCTAACCCTAACCACAACCCTAAACTTTACCCAAACCGTACCCTAATCCTAACCCGTATACTAATACTAAGCCATGTACTGAAACGTACCCTGATCCTAACACTTTTCCGTACCCTCAACTGTACCCTAAACCTTACCCATTCGCCAACCCTAACCCTAGCCCTAGCCCTATCCCTAACCCTAACCCCAACCCTAAACCTTACCCTAACCTGAACCCTAATCCCAACCCAAACACTAACATTAAACCATTCCCTAACACGTACCCTGACCCTAACACTTTTCCATACCCACTCCTGTACCCTAAAGCTTACCATTCGCTAACCCTAACCCTATGTCTAAACCTAACCGTAACCCCAACCATAAACCTAACACTAACACGTACGCTACTCCGAATTCGTACACTAACACTAACCCATGCCATAACACGTACCCTGACCCTAACACTTTTCCGTATCCTCTCCAGTACCCTAAATCTTACCGTTCGCTAAACCTAGCCCTTTCCCTAAACATAACGCTAACACCAACCTTACACCATACCCTAACCCATACACTAATCTTACCCCGTACACCAAAATTAAGCAATGCCCTCACCTGTACTTTAACACTAACACGTTTCCGTACCCTCCTGTGTACCGTAAACCTTACCTGTTCGCTAACAATAACCCTAGGTCTAAGCCTAACACTATCCACAACCCTACACAAAATCTTAACCCGTACCCTAATCCTAATCCGTACAATACCACTAACCTGTGCCCTAACACCAAGCCTGACCCTAACTCGTTTCCATATGCTTACCTGTACCCTGAATATTACCTATTCACTAACCCTAACCCTGACCCTAAACCTAACCCTAACCCCAATCCTACACCTTACCCTAATCCGTACTGTAATCCTAACCTGTACCCTAATACTAATCCGTGCCCTGACACATACATGGACCATAACACTTTTCTGTAACCTCACCTGTACCCTAAAACTTACATTTCGCCAACCCTAACCCTAGCCCTAAAGCTAAATCTAACTCCAACCCTACACCTTACCCTAACACGTACACTAATCTTAACCCGTACACTAACACTGACCCATTGCCTCAAATGTATTTTGACCCTAAAACATTTCCGTACCCTCCCCTGTAACCTAAACCTTACCCGGTCGCTAACCCTAACCCTAGCTCTAAATCTAACCCTAACGCCAACCCTACATCTTACCCTAACCCATACCCTAATCCTAAACCGTACACTAACACTAACCACTGCCCTGAAACGAACCCTGACCCTAACACTTTTCCATACCCTCACCTGCACGCTAAACCTAATCGTTAGGTAACCCTAACTGTAGACTTAAACCTAAACCTAACACCAACCTTACACCTTATTCTAACTGGTACCCTATATTTAACCCCTACACTAACACTAAACCATGCCCTCACACGTACTTTGACACTAAAATGTCTCCATACATTCACATGTACCATAAACCTTAACCGTTCATTAAACCTATCCCTAACCCTAAAGCCAACCCTAACCATTACCCTAACCCATACCCTAATCCTAACCATACATTAACACTAACACGTTTCCTAACACATAACCTGACCCAAACGCTTTTCCGTACCCTCAACTGTACCCTAAAACTTACCCGTTCACTAACCCTAAGCCTAGCCCTAAACCTAACCCTAACCCCAACCCCACACCTTACCCTAAACTGTACGCTAATCTTGACACGTACACTAACACTAACAGGTGTCCTAACACATACCCTGACTCTAAAAGTTTTCCGTACCCTCACCTGTACCCTAAACCTTACTGGTTCACTAACCGTAAACCTAGCCCTAAACATAACGCTAACACCAACCCTACACCATACTCTAACCCGTACACTAATCTTGACCCGTACACCAAAATTATGCAATGCCATCACATGTACTTTGACACTAACACGTTTCCGTACACTCATGTACCATACAAGTTACCTCTTCGCTAACTCTAACCCTAGCCCTAAACTTAACCCTAACGCCAACCCTACACATTACCCTAACCCGTACCCTAATCCTAACCCATACACTAACACTACACGTGCCCTAACAGGTACCCTGAGCGTAACAGTTTTCCGTACACTCACCTGTACCCTAAACCATACCGTTTGCTACCCTTAACACTAGACATAAACGTAAACCTAACCCCATCCCTAAACCTTAGCCTAACTCATGCCCAAATTTAACCAGTACACTAACACTAATCCGTGCCTTAACACTTACCCTGACCCTAACACTTTTCCATACCCACACCTGAACCCTAAACCTTACCATCCACTAACCCTAATCCTAGGTCTAAACCTAGCCCTAAACTCAACCCCAAGCCTACACCTAACCCTAACATGTACCCTAATCATAATCCTTAAACTAACACTAACCTGTGACCTAACACGCACCCTGACCCTAACTCGTTTCCATACGCTCCCCTGTACTCTAATGTTACCTATTCGCTAAACCTAACACTAGCCCTAAACCTAAACCTAACCCCAACCGTACACATTACCCTAACCCATTCCCTAATCATAACCCATACACTAACACTAACTCGTGGCCTAACACCTACCCTAACCCTTCCCCTAACCCTACCCCTAACACTAACCCTAACACTAACCCTAAACTTTACCATTTGTTAACCATAACCCTAGCCCCAAACCTAAACCTAACTACAACCCTACACCTTACCCTAACACGTACACTAATCTTAACCCGTACATTAACACTAACTCAATACCGCACACGTACTTTGACAATAAGACATTTCCGTATGCTCAGCTGTAACCTAAACCTTACCCGTTCACTAAACTTAACCCTACCCCTAACACTAACCATAACGCCAACCCTACCAATTACCCTAACCCATACCCTAATCCTAACCTGGAAACCCACACTAACTCCTGCCCTAACACGTACCCTGACCCTAACACTTTTCCGTAACCTAACCTGTACCCTACACCTTACTGTTCGCTAACCCTAACCCTAGCCCTAAACCTAGTTCAAACCCCAACCGTACACCTTACCCTAACCTGTATGCTAATCCTAAGCCATACACTAACACTGACACGTGTCCTAACACCTACACTAACCCTAACACTTTTCTGTATCATTACCTGTACCCTAAACCTGACATTTCGCTAACCCTAGCCCTAGCCATAAAGCTAACCCTAAACCCAACCCTAAACCTTACCCAAACCGTACCCTAATCCTAACCAGTATACGAATACTAAGCCATGTCTTGACACGTACCCTGACCCTAAGACTTTTCCGAACCCTCAACTGTACCCTAAAACTTACCCATTCGCTAAACCTAACCCTAGCCCTAGCCCTAGCCCTAACCCTAACCCCAACCCTAACCCTTACCCTATCCTTAACCCTAATCCCAACCCATACACTAACATTAACCCATTCCCTAAAACGTACCCTGACCCTAACACTTTTCCGTATCCTCTCCTATACCCTAAACCTTACTGTTCGCTAAACCTAACCCTAACCCTAAACATAACTCGCACACCAACCTCAGAGCATACCCTAACCCGTACACTAAACTTAACCAGTACAAAAAAACTAACCCATGCCCTCATATGTACTTTGACAGTAACACGTTTCCGTATGCTCCCATGTACCGTAAACCTTACACGTTCGCTAAATCCAACCCTAGCCCTAACCCTAATTATAACACCAACCCTACCCATTTCCCTAACCTGTACCCTAATCCTTACCGGTACACTAACACTAATCCATGCCCTAACACGTACCCTGACCCTAACACTTTTCCATACCCACTCCTGTACCCTAAATCTTACCATTCGCTAAACCTAACCCTATGTCTAAACCTAACACTAACCCCAACCCTACACCTAACCCTAACACGTACCCTAATCCGAATCCGTACACTAACACTAACCTGTGCCCTAACATGAACCCTGACCCTAACTCGTTTCCATAAGCTCACCTGTACCCTAAATTTTACCTATTCACTAACCCTAACCCCAACCCTACACCTAAACATAACCCCAACGCTACACCTTTCCCTAAACCATACCCTAATCCTAACCCGTACACTAACACTAACCCGTGCCCTAACACGTACCCTGACCCTAACACTTTTCTGTATCCTCTCCAGTACCCTAAATCTTACCATTCCGTAAACCTAGCACTTTCCCTAAACATAACGCTAACACCAACCTTACACCATACCCTAACCCATACACTAATCTTACCCCGTACATCAAAATTAAGAAATGCCCTCACATGTACTTTGACACTAACAAGTTTCCGTAACCTCCTGTGTACCGTAAACCTTACCTGTTCGCTAACACTAACCCTAGCTAGGTCTAACACCTAACCCTAGTTAGGTCTAAGCCTAACACTATCCACAACCCTACACAAAATCCTAACCCGTACCCTAATCCTAATCCATACAATAACATTCACGTGTGCCCTAACACCAAGCCTGACCCTAACTCGTTTCCATATGCTTACCTGTACCCTGAATATTACCTATTCGCTAACCCTAACTCTAACCCTAATCCTAACCTTAACCCCAATCCTACACCTTACCCTAATCCGTACTGTAATCCTAACCCGTACCCTAATACTAATCCGTGCCCTGACACATACATGGACCATAACAGTTTTCTGTAACCTCACCTGTACCCTAAACCTTTCATTTCGCCAACACTAACCCTAGCCCTAAAGCTAAATCTAACTCCAAACATACACCTTACCCTAACACGTACACTAATCTTAACCCATACACTAACACTGATCCATTGCCGCAAATGTATTTTGACCCTAAAACATTTCCGTACCCTCCCCTGTAACCTAAACCTTACCCAGTCTCTAACCCTAACCCTAGCTCCAAATCTAACCTTAACGCCAACCCTACATCTTACCATAACCCATACCCTAATCCTAAACCGTACACTAACACAAACCAGTGCCCTGAAACGTACCCTGACCCTAACACTTTTCCATACCCTCACCTGCACGCTAAACCTAATCGTTAGGTAACCCTAACTGTAGACTTAAACCTAAACCTAACACCAACCCTACACCTTATTGTAACTGGTACCCTATATTTAACCCCTACACTAACACTAAACCATGCCCTCACACGTATTTTAACACTAAAATGTCTCCATACATTCACATGTACCATAAGCCTTAACCGTTCACTAAACCTATGCCTAACCCTAAAGCCAACCCTAACCATTACCCTAACCCATACCCTAATCCTAACCATACATTAACACTAACACGTTTCCTAACACATAACCTGACCCAAACGCTTTTCCGTACCCTCAACTGTACCCTAAAACTTACCCGTTCACTAACCCTAAGCCTAGCCCTAAACCTAACCCTAACCCCAACCCCACACCTTACCCTAAACTGTACGCTAATCCTGACACGTAAACTAACACTAACAGGTGTCCTAACACATACCCTGACTCTAAAAGTTTTCCGTACCCTCACCTGTACCCTAAACCTTACTGGTTCACTAACCGTAAACCTAGCCCTAAACATAACGCTAACACCAACCCTACACCATACTCTAACCCGTACACTAATCTTGACCCGTACACCAAAATTATGCAATGCCATCACATGTACTTTGACACTAACACGTTTCCTTACACTCATGTACCATACAAGTTACCTCTTCGCTAACTCTAACCCTAGCCCTAAACTTAACCCTAACGCCAACCCTACACATTACCCTAACCCGTACCCTAATCCTAACCCATACACTAACACTACACGTGCCCTAACAGGTACCCTGAGCGTAACAGTTTTCCGTACACTCACCTGTACCCTAAACCATACCGTTTGCTACCCTTAACACTAGACATAAACGTAAACCTAACCCCATCCCTAAACCTTAGCCTAACTCATGCCCAAATTTAACCAGTACACTAACACTAATCCGTGCCTTAACACTTACCCTGACCCTAACACTTTTCCATACCCACACCTGAACCCTAAACCTTACCATCCACTAACCCTAATCCTAGGTCTAAACCTAGCCCTAAACTCAACCCCAAGCCTACACCTAACCCTAACATGTACCCTAATCATAATCCTTAAACTAACACTAACCTGTGACCTAACACGCACCCTGACCCTAACTCGTTTCCATACGCTCCCCTGTACTCTAATGTTACCTATTCGCTAAACCTAACACTAGCCCTAAACCTAAACCTAACCCCAACCGTACACATTACCCTAACCCATTCCCTAATCATAACCCATACACTAACACTAACTCGTGGCCTAACACCTACCCTAACCCTTCCCCTAACCCTACCCCTAACACTAACCCTAACACTAACCCTAAACTTTACCATTTGTTAACCATAACCCTAGCCCCAAACCTAAACCTAACTACAACCCTACACCTTACCCTAACACGTACACTAATCTTAACCCGTACATTAACACTAACTCAATACCGCACACGTACTTTGACAATAAGACATTTCCGTATGCTCAGCTGTAACCTAAACCTTACCCGTTCACTAAACTTAACCCTACCCCTAACACTAACCATAACGCCAACCCTACCAATTACCCTAACCCATACCCTAATCCTAACCTGGAAACCCACACTAACTCCTGCCCTAACACGTACCCTGACCCTAACACTTTTCCGTAACCTAACCTGTACCCTACACCTTACTGTTCGCTAACCCTAACCCTAGCCCTAAACCTAGTTCAAACCCCAACCGTACACCTTACCCTAACCTGTATGCTAATCCTAAGCCATACACTAACACTGACACGTGTCCTAACACCTACACTAACCCTAACACTTTTCTGTATCATTACCTGTACCCTAAACCTGACATTTCGCTAACCCTAGCCCTAGCCATAAAGCTAACCCTAAACCCAACCCTAAACCTTACCCAAACCGTACCCTAATCCTAACCAGTATACGAATACTAAGCCATGTCTTGACACGTACCCTGACCCTAAGACTTTTCCGAACCCTCAACTGTACCCTAAAACTTACCCATTCGCTAAACCTAACCCTAGCCCTAGCCCTAGCCCTAACCCTAACCCCAACCCTAACCCTTACCCTATCCTTAACCCTAATCCCAACCCATACACTAACATTAACCCATTCCCTAAAACGTACCCTGACCCTAACACTTTTCCGTATCCTCTCCTATACCCTAAACCTTACTGTTCGCTAAACCTAACCCTAACCCTAAACATAACTCGCACACCAACCTCAGAGCATACCCTAACCCGTACACTAAACTTAACCAGTACAAAAAAACTAACCCATGCCCTCATATGTACTTTGACAGTAACACGTTTCCGTATGCTCCCATGTACCGTAAACCTTACACGTTCGCTAAATCCAACCCTAGCCCTAACCCTAATTATAACACCAACCCTACCCATTTCCCTAACCTGTACCCTAATCCTTACCGGTACACTAACACTAATCCATGCCCTAACACGTACCCTGACCCTAACACTTTTCCATACCCACTCCTGTACCCTAAATCTTACCATTCGCTAAACCTAACCCTATGTCTAAACCTAACACTAACCCCAACCCTACACCTAACCCTAACACGTACCCTAATCCGAATCCGTACACTAACACTAACCTGTGCCCTAACATGAACCCTGACCCTAACTCGTTTCCATAAGCTCACCTGTACCCTAAATTTTACCTATTCACTAACCCTAACCCCAACCCTACACCTAAACATAACCCCAACGCTACACCTTTCCCTAAACCATACCCTAATCCTAACCCGTACACTAACACTAACCCGTGCCCTAACACGTACCCTGACCCTAACACTTTTCTGTATCCTCTCCAGTACCCTAAATCTTACCATTCCGTAAACCTAGCACTTTCCCTAAACATAACGCTAACACCAACCTTACACCATACCCTAACCCATACACTAATCTTACCCAATACATCAAAATTAAGAAATGCCCTCACATGTACTTTGACACTAACACGTTTCCGTAACCTCCTGTGTACCGTAAACCTTACCTGTTCGCTAACACTAACCCTAGCTAGGTCTAACACCTAACCCTAGTTAGGTCTAAGCCTAACACTATCCACAACCCTACACAAAATCCTAACCCGTACCCTAATCCTAATGCGTACAATAACACTCACGTGTGCCCTAACACCAAGCCTGACCCTAACTCGTTTCCATATGCTTACCTGTACCCTGAATATTACCTATTCGCTAACCCTAACCCTAACCCTAATCCTAACCTTAACCCCAATCCTACACCTTACCCTAATCCGTACTGTAATCCTAACCCGTACCCTAATACTAATCCGTGCCCTGACTCATACATGGACCATAACAGTTTTCTGTAACCTCAGCTGTACCCTAAACCTTTCATTTCGCCAACCCTAACCCTAGCCCTAAAGCTAAATCTAACTCCAAACATACACCTTACCCTAACACGTACACTAATCTTAACCCATACACTAACACTGATCCATTGCCGCAAATGTATTTTGACCCTAAAACATTTCCGTACCCTCCCCTGTAACCTAAACCTTACCCAGTCTCTAACCCTAACCCTAGCTCCAAATCTAACCTTAACGCCAAACCTACATCTTACCATAACCCATACCCTAATCCTAAACCGTACACTAACACAAACCAGTGCCCTGAAACGTACCCTGACCCTAACACTTTTCCATACCCTCACCTGCACGCTAAAGCTAATCGTTAGGTAACCCTAACTGTAGACTTAAACCTAAACCTAACACCAACCCTACACCTTATTCTAACTGGTACCCTATATTTAACCCCTACACTAACACTAAACCATGCCCTCACACGTACTTTGACACTAAAATGTCTCCATACATTCACATGTACCATAAGCCTTAACCGTTCACTAAACCTATCCCTAACCCTAAAGCCAACCCTAACCATTACCCTAACCCATACCCTAATCCTAACCATACATTAACACTAACACGTTTCCTAACACATAACCTGACCCAAACGCTTTTCCGTACCCTCAACTGTACCCTAAATCTTACCCATTCACTAACCCTAAGCCTAGCCCTAAACCTAACCCTAACCCCAACCCCACACCTTACCCTAAACTGTACGCTAATCCTGACACGTAAACTAACACTAACAGGTGTCCTAACACATACCCTGACTCTAAAAGTTTTCCGTACCCTCACCTGTACCCTAAACCTTACTGATTCACTAACCGTAAACCTAGCCCTAAACATAACGCTAACACCAACCCTACACCATACTCTAACCCGTACACTAATCTTGACCCGTACACCAAAATTATGCAATGCCATCACATGTACTTTGACACTAACACGTTTCCGTACACTCACGTACCATACAAGTTACCTCTTCGCTAACTCTAACCCTAGCCCTAAACTTAACCCTAACGCCAACCCTACACATTACCCTAACCCGTACCCTAATCCTAACCCATACACTAACACTACACGTGCCCTAACAGGTACCCTGAGCGTAACAGTTTTCCGTACACTCACCTGTACCCTAAACCATACCGTTTGCTACCCTTAACACTAGACATAAACGTAAACCTAACCCCATCCCTAAACCTTACCCTAACTCATACCCAAATTTAACCAGTACACTAACACTAATCCTTGCCTTAACACTTACCCTGACCCTAACACTTTTCCATACCCACACCTGAACCCTAAACCTTACCATCCACTAACCCTAACCCTAGGTCTAAACCTAGCCCTAAACTCAACCCCAAGCCTACACCTAACCCTAACATGTACCCTAATCATAATCCTTAAACTCACACTAACCTGTGACCTAACATGAACCCTGACCCTAACTCGTTTACATACGCTCCCCTGTACTCTAATGTTACCTATTCGCTAAACCTAACACTAGCCCTAAACCTAAACCTAACCCCAACCGTACACATTACCCTAACCCATACCCTAATCATAACCCATACACTAACACTAACTCGTGGCCTAACACCTACCCTAACCCTACCCCTAACCCTACCCCTAACACTAACCCTAACACTAACCCTAAACTTTACCATTTGTTAACCATAACCCTAGCCCCAAACCTAAACCTAACTACAACCTTACTCCTTACCCTAACACGTACAGTAATCTTAACCCGTACACTAACACTAACTCAATACCGCACACGTACTTTGACAATAAGACATTTCCGTATGCTCAGCTGTAACCTAAACCTTACCCGTTCACTAAACTTAACCCTACCCCTAACACTAACCATAATGCCAACCCTACCAATTACCCTAACCCATACCCTAATCCTAACCTGGAAACCCACACTAACTCCTGCCCTAACACGTACCCTGACCCTAACACTTTTCCGTAACCTCACCTGTACCCTACACCTTACCGTTCGCTAACCCTAACCCTAGCCCTAAACCTAGACCAAACCCCAACCGTACACCTTACCCTAACCTGTATGCTAATCCTAAGCCATACACTAACACTGACACGTGTCCTAACACCTACACTAACCCTAAAACTTTTCTGTATCATTACCTGTACCCTAAACCTGACATTTCACTAACCCTAGCCCTAGCCATAAAGCTAACCCTAAACCCAACCCTAAACCTTACCCAAACCGTACCCTAATCCTAACCAGTATACGAATACTAAGCCATGTCGTGACACGTACCCTGACCCTAAGACTTTTCCGAACACTCAACTGTACCCTAAAACTTACCCATTCGCTAACCCTAACCCTAGCCCTAGCCCTAGCCCTAACCCTAACCCCAACCCTAACCCTTACCCTATCCTTAACCCTAATCCCAACCCATACACTAACATTAACCCATTCCCTAAAACGTACCCTGACCCTAACACTTTTCCGTATCCTCTCCTGTACCCTAAACCTTACTGTTCGCTAAACCTAACCCTAACCCTAAACATAACTCGCACACCAACCTCAGAGCATACCCTAACCCGTACACTAAACTTAACCAGTACAAAAAAACTAACCCATGCCCTCATATGTACTTTGACAGTAACACGTTTCCGTATGCTCCCGTGTACCGTAAACCTTACACGTTCGCTAAATCCAACCCTAGCCCTAACCCTAATTATAACACCAACCCTACCCATTTCCCTAACCTGTACCCTAATCCTTACCGGTACACTAACACTAATCCATGCCCTAACACGTACCCTGACCCTAACACTTTTCCATACCCACTCCTGTACCCTAAATCTTACCATTCGCTAAACCTAACCCTATGTCTAAACCTAACACTAACCCCAACACTACACCTAACCCTAACACGTACCCTAATCCGAATCCGTACACTAACACTAACCTGTGCCCTAACATGAACCCTGACCCTATCTCGTTTCCATAAGCTCACCTGTACCCTAAATTTTACCTATTCGCTAACCCTAACCCCAACCCTACACCTAAACATAACCCCAACCCTACACCTTTCCCTAAACCATACCCTAATCCTAACCCGTACACTAACACTAACCCGTGCCCTAACACGTACCCTGACCCTAACACTTTTCTGTATCCTCTCCAGTACCCTAAATCTTACCATTCCGTAAACCTAGCACTTTCCCTAAACATAACGCTAACACCAACCTTACACCATACCCTAACCCATACACTAATCTTACCCCGTACACCAAAATTAAGAAATGCCCTCACATGTACTTTGACACTAACACGTTTCCGTAACCTCCTGTGTACCGTAAACCTTACCTGTTCGCTAACACTAACCCTAGGTCTAAGCCTAACCCTATCCACAGCCCTACACAAAATCCTAACCCGTACCCTAATCCTAATCCGTACAATAACACTAACGTGTGCCCTAACACCAAGCCTGACCCTAACTCGTTTCCATATGCTTACCTCTACCCTGAATATTACCTATTCGCTAACCCTAACCCTAACCCTAATCCTAACCCTAACCCCAATCCTACACCTTACCCTAATCCGTACTGTAATCCTAACCCGTACCCTAATACTAATCCGTGCCCTGACACATACATGGACCATAACACTTTTCTGTAACCTCACCTGTACCCTAGACCTTACATTTCGCCAACCCTAACCCTAGCCCTAAAGCTAAATCTAACTCCAGCCCTACACCTTACCTAAACACGTACACTAATCTTAACCCGTACACTAACACTGACCCATTGCCTCAAATGTATTTTGACCCTAAAACATTTCCGTACCCTCCCCTGTAACCTAAACCTTACCCGGTCGCTAACCCTAACCTTAGCTCTAAATATAACCCTAAGGCCAACCCTACATCTTACCCTAACCCATACCCTAATTCTAAACCGTACACTAACACTAACCAGTGCCCTGAAACGAACCCTGACCCTAACACTTTTCCATACCCTCACCTGCACGCTAAACCTAATCGTTAGGTAACCCTAACTGTAGACTTAAACCTAAACCTAACACCAACCCTACACCTTATTCTAACTGGTACCCTATATTTAACCCCTACACTAACACTAAACCATGCCCTCACACGTACTTTGACACTAAAATGTCTCCATACATTCACATGTACCATAAGCCTTAACCGTTCACTAAACCTATCCCTAACCCTAACGCCAACCCTAACCATTACCCTAACCCATACCCTAATCCTAACCATACATTAACACTAACACGTTTCCTAACACATAACCTGACCCAAACGCTTTTCCGTACCCTCAACTGTAACCTAAAACTTACCCGTTCACTAACCCTAAGCCTAGCCCTAAACCTAACGCTAACCCCAACCCCACACCTTACCCTAAACTGTACGCTAATCCTGACACGTACACTAACACTAACAGGTGTCCTAACACATACCCTGACTCTAAAAGTTTTCCGTACCCTCACCTGTACCCTAAACCTTACTGGTTCACTAACCGTAAACCTAGCCCTAAACATAACGCTAACACCAACCCTACACCATACTCTAACCCGTACACTAATCTTGACCCGTACACCAAAATTATGCAATGCCATCACATGTACTTTGACACTAACACGTTTCCGTACACTCATGTACCATACAAGTTACCTCTTCGCTAACTCTAACCCTAGCCCTAAACTTAACCCTAACGCCAACCCTACACATTACCCTAACCCGTACCCTAATCCTAACCCATACACTAACACTACACGTGCCCTAACAGGTACCCTGAGCGTAACAGTTTTCCGTACACTCACCTGTACCCTAAACCATACCGTTTCCTACCCTTAACACTAGACATAAACGTAAACCTAACCCCATCCCTAAATCTTACCCTAACTCATACCCAAATTAAACCAGTACACTAACACTAATCCGTGCCTTAACACTTACCCTGACCCTAACACTTTTCCATACCCACACCTGAACCCTAAACCTTACCATCCACTAACCCTAACCCTAGGTCTAAACCTAGCCCTAAACTCAACCCCAAGCCTACACCTAACCCTAACATGTACCCTATTCATAATCCTTAAACTAACACTAACCTGTGACCTAACACGAACCCTGACCCTAACTCGTTTCCATATGCTCCCCTGTACTCTAATGTTACCTATTCGCTAAACCTAACACTAGCCCTAAACCTAAACCTAACCCCAACCGTACACATTACCCTAACCCATACCCTAATCATAACCCATACACTAACACTAACTCGTGGCCTAACACCTACCCTAACCCTACCCCTAACCCTACCCCTAACACTAACCCTAACACTAACCCTAAACTTTACCATTTGTTAACCATAACCCTAGCCCCAAACCTAAACCTAACTACAACCCTACTCCTTACCCTAACACGTACACTAATCTTAACCCGTACACTAACACTAACTCAATACCGCACACGTACTTTGACAATAAGACATTTCCGTATGCTCAGCTGTAACCTAAACCTTACCCGTTCACTAAACTTAACCCTACCCCTAACACTAACCATAACGCCAACCCTACCAATTACCCTAACCCATACCCTAATCCTAAACTGGAAACCCACACTAACTCCTGCCCTAACACGTACCCTGACCCTAACACTTTTCCGTAACCTCACCTGTACCCTACACCTTACCGTTCGCTAACCCTAACCCTAGCCCTAAACCTAGACCAAACCCCAACCGTACACCTTACCCTAACCTGTATGCTAATCCTAAGCCATACACTAACACTGACACGTGCCCTAACACCTACACTAACCCTAACACTTTTCTGTATCATTACCTGTACCCTAAACCTGACATTTCACTAACCCTAGCCCTAGCCATAAAGCTAACCCTAAACCCAACCCTAAACCTTACCCAAACCGTACCCTAATCCTAACCAGTATACTAATACTAAGCCATGTCGTGACACGTAACCTGAACCTAAGACTTTTCCGAACCGTCAACTCTACCCTAAAACTTACCCATTCGCTAACCCTAACCCTAGCCCTAGCCCTAGCCCTAACCCTAACCCCAACCCTAACCCTTACCCTATCCTTAACCCTAATCCCAACCCATACACTAACATTAACGCATTCCCTAAAACGTACCCTGACCCTAACACTTTTCCGTATCCTCTCCTGTACCCTGAACCTTACTGTTCGCTTAACCTAACCCTAACACTAAACATAACTCGCACACCAACCTCAGAGCATACCCTAACCCGTACACTAAACTTAACCAGTACAAAAAAACTAACCCATGCCCTCATATGTACTTTGACAGTAACACTTTTCCGTATGCTCACGTGTACCGTAAACCTTACACGTTCACTAAATCCAACCCTAGCCCTAACCCTAATTATAACACCAACCCTACACATTTCCCTAACCTGTACCCTAATCCTTACCTGTACACTAACACTAATCCATGCCCTAACACGTACCCTGACCCTAACACTTTTCCATACCCACTCCTGTACCCTAAATCTTACCATTCACTAAACCTAACCTTATGTCTAAACCTAACACTAACCCCAACCCTACACCTAACCCTAACACGTACCCTAATTCGAATCCGTACACTAACACTAACCTGTGCCCTAACATGAACCCTGACCCTAACTCGTTTCCATAAGCTCACCTGTACCCTAAATTTTACCTATTCGCTAACCCTAACCCCAACCCTACACCTAAACATAACCCCAATCCTACACCTTTCCCTAAACCATACCCTAATCCTAACCCGTACACTAACACAAACCCGTGCCCTAACACGTACCCTGACCCTAACACTTTTCTGTATCCTCTCCAGTACCCTAAATCTTACCATTCCGTAAACCTAGCACTTTCCCTAAACATAACGCTAACACCAACCTTACACCATACCCTAACCCATACACTAATCTTACCCCGTACACCAAAATTAAGAAATGCCCTCACATGTACTTTGACACTAACACGTTTCCGTAACCTCCTGTGTACCGTAAACCTTACCTGTTCGCTAACACTAACCCTAGGTCTAAGCCTAACACTATCCACAACCCTACACAAAATCCTAACCCGTACCCTAATCCTAATCCGTACAATAACACTAACGTGTGCCCTAACAACAAGCCTGACCCTAACTCGTTTCCATATGCTTACCTGTACCCTGAATATTACCTATTCGCTAACCCTAACCCTAACCCTAATCCTAACCCTAACCCCAATCCTACACCTTACCCTAATCCGTACTGTAATCCTAACCCGTACCCTAATACTAATCCGTGCCCTGACACATACATGGACCATAACAGTTTTCTGTAACCTCACCTGTACCCTAAACCTTTCATTTCGCCAACACTAACCCTAGCCCTAAAGCTAAATCTAACTCCAACCATACAACTTACCCTAACACGTACACTAATCTTAACGCATACACTAACACTGATCCATTGCCGCAAATGTATTTTGACCCTAAAACATTTCTGTACCCTCCCCTGTAACCTAAACCTTACCCAGTCTCTAACCCTAACCCTAGCTCCAAATCTAACCTTAACGCCAACCCTACATCTTACCCTAACCCATACCCTAATCCTAAACCGTACACTAACACAAACCAGTGCCCTGAAACGTACCCTGACCCTAACACTTTTCCATACCCTCACCTGCACGCTAAAGCTAATCGTTAGGTAACCCTAACTGTAGACTTAAACCTAAACCTAACACCAACCCTACACCTTATTCTAAATGGTACCCTATATTTAACCCCTACACTAACACTAAACCATGCCCTCACACGTACTTTGACACTAAAATGTCTCCATACATTCACATGTACCATAAGCCTTAACCGTTCACTAATCCTATCCCTAACCCTAAAGCCAACCCTAACCATTACCCTAACCCATACCCTAATCCTAACCATACATTAACACTAACACGTTTCCTAACACATAACCTGACCCAAACGCTTTTCCGTACCCTCAACTGTACCCTAAAACTTACCCGTTCACTAACCCTAAGCCTAGCCCTAAACCTAACCCTAACCCCAACCCCACACCTTACCCTAAACTGTACGCTAATCCTGACACGTACACTAACACTAACAGGTGTCCTAACACATACCCTGACTCTAAAAGTTTTCCGTACCCTCACCTGTACCCTAAACGTTACTGCTTCACTAACCGTAAACCTAGCCCTAAACATAACGCTAACACCAACCCTACACCATACTCTAACCCATACACTAATCTTGACCCATACACCAAAATTATGCAATGCCATCACATGTACTTTGACACTAACACGTTTCCGTACACTCATGTACCATACAAGTTACCTCTTCGCTAACTCTAACCCTAGCCCTAAACTTAACCCTAACGCCAACCCTACACATTACCCTAACCCGTACCCTAATCCTAACCCATACACTAACACTACACGTGCCCTAAGAGGTACCCTGAGCGTAACAGTTTTCCGTACACTCACCTGTACCCTAAACCATACCGTTTGCTACCCTTAACACTAGACATAAACGTAAACCTAACCCCATCCCTAAACCTTACCCTAACTCATACCCAAATTTAACCAGTACACTAACACTAATCCGTGCCTTAACACTTACCCTGACCCTAACACTTTTCCATACCCACACCTGAACCCTAAACCTTACCATCCACTAACCCTAACCCTACGTCTAATCCTAGCCCTAAACTCAACCCCAAGCCTACACCTAACCCTAACATGTACCCTAATCATAATCCTTAAACTAACACTAACCTGTGACTTAACACGAACCCTGACCCTAACTCGTTTCCATACGCTCCCCTGTACTCTAAAGTTACCTATTCGCTAAACCTAACACTAGCCCTAAACCTAAACCTAACCCCAACCGTACACATTACCCTAACCCATACCCTAATCATAACCCATACACTAACACTAACTCGTGGCCTAACACCTACCCTAACCCTACCCCTAACCCTACCCCTAACACTAACCCTAACACTAACCCTAAACTTTACCATTTGTTAACCATAACCCTAGCCCCAAACCTAAACCTAACTACAACCCTACTCCTTACCCTAACACGTACACTAATCTTAACCCGTACACTAACACTAACTCAATACCGCACACGTACTTTGACAATAAGACATTTCCGTATGCTCAGCTGTAACCTAAACCTTACCCGTTCACTAAACTTAACCCTACCCCTAACACTAACCATAACGCCAACCCTACCAATTACCCTAACCCATACCCTAATCCTAACCTGGAAACCCACACTAACTCCTGCCCTAACACGTACCCTGACCCTAACACTTTTCCGTAACCTCACCTGTACCCTACACCTTACCGTTCGCTAACCCTAACCCTAGCCCTAAACCTAGACCAAACCCCAACCGTACACCTTACCCTAACCTGTATGCTAATCCTAAGCCATACACTAACACTGACACGTGCCCTAACACCTACACTAACCCTAACACTTTTCTGTATCATTACCTGTACCCTAAACCTGACATTTCACTAACCCTAGCCCTAGCCATAAAGCTAACCCTAAACCCAACCCTAAACCTTACCCAAACCGTACCCTAATCCTAACCAGTATACTAATACTAAGCCATGTCGTGACACGTACCCTGAACCTAAGACTTTTCCAAACCCTCAACTCTACCCTAAAACTTACCCATTCGCTAACCCTAACCCTAGCCCTAGCCCTAGCCCTAACCCTAACCCCAACCCTAACCCTTACCCTATCCTTAACCCTAATCCCAACCCATACACTAACATTAACGCATTCCCTAAAACGTACCCTGACCCTAACACTTTTCCGTATCCTCTCCTGTACCCTGAACCTTACTGTTCGCTTAACCTAACCCTAACACTAAACATAACTCGCACACCAACCTCAGAGCATACCCTAACCCGTACACTAAACTTAACCAGTACAAAAAAACTAACCCATGCCCTCATATGTACTTTGACAGTAACACGTTTCCGTATGCTCACGTGTACCGTAAACCTTACACGTTCACTAAATCCAACCCTAGCCCTAACCCTAATTATAACACCAACCCTACACATTTCCCTAACCTGTACCCTAATCCTTACCTGTACACTAACACTAATCCATGCCCTAACACGTACCCTGACCCTAACACTTTTCCATACCCACTCCTGTACCCTAAATCTTACCATTCACTAAACCTAACCTTATGTCTAAACCTAACACTAACCCCAACCCTACACCTAACCCTAACACGTACCCTAATTCGAATCCGTACACTAACACTAACCTGTGCCCTAACATGAACCCTGACCCTAACTCGTTTCCATAAGCTCACCTGTACCCTAAATTTTACCTATTCGCTAACCCTAACCCCAACCCTACACCTAAACATAACCCCAATCCTACACCTTTCCCTAAACCATACCCTAATCCTAACCCGTACACTAACACAAACCCGTGCCCTAACACGTACCCTGACCCTAACACTTTTCTGTATCCTCTCCAGTACCCTAAATCTTACCATTCCGTAAACCTAGCACTTTCCCTAAACATAACGCTAACACCAACCTTACACCATACCCTAACCCATACACTAATCTTACCCCGTACACCAAAATTAAGAAATGCCCTCACATGTACTTTGACACTAACACGTTTCCGTAACCTCCTGTGTACCGTAAACCTTACCTGTTCGCTAACACTAACCCTAGGTCTAAGCCTAACACTATCCACAACCCTACACAAAATCCTAACCCGTACCCTAATCCTAATCCGTACAATAACACTAACGTGTGCCCTAACAACAAGCCTGACCCTAACTCGTTTCCATATGCTTACCTGTACCCTGAATATTACCTATTCGCTAACCCTAACCCTAACCCTAATCCTAACCCTAACCCCAATCCTACACCTTACCCTAATCCGTACTGTAATCCTAACCCGTACCCTAATACTAATCCGTGCCCTGACACATACATGGACCATAACAGTTTTCTGTAACCTCACCTGTACCCTAAACCTTTCATTTCGCCAACACTAACCCTAGCCCTAAAGCTAAATCTAACTCCAACCCTACACCTTACCCTAACACGTACACTAATCTTAACGCATACACTAACACTGATCCATTGCCGCAAATGTATTTTGACCCTAAAACATTTCTGTACCCTCCCCTGTAACCTAAACCTTACCCAGTCTCTAACCCTAACCCTAGCTCCAAATCTAACCTTAACGCCAACCCTACATCTTACCCTAACCCATACCCTAATCCTAAACCATACACTAACACAAACCAGTGCCCTGAAACGTACCCTGACCCTAACACTTTTCCATACCCTCACCTGCACGCTAAAGCTAATCGTTAGGTAACCCTAACTGTAGACTTAAACCTAAACCTAACACCAACCCTACACCTTATTCTAAATGGTACCCTATATTTAACCCCTACACTAACACTAAACCATGCCCTCACACGTACTTTGACACTAAAATGTCTCCATACATTCACATGTACCATAAGCCTTAACCGTTCACTAATCCTATCCCTAACCCTAAAGCCAACCCTAACCATTACCCTAACCCATACCCTAATCCTAACCATACATTAACACTAACACGTTTCCTAACACATAACCTGACCCAAACGCTTTTCCGTACCCTCAACTGTACCCTAAAACTTACCCGTTCACTAACCCTAAGCCTAGCCCTAAACCTAACCCTAACCCCAACCCCACACCTTACCCTAAACTGTACGCTAATCCTGACACGTACACTAACACTAACAGGTGTCCTAACACATACCCTGACTCTAAAAGTTTTCCGTACCCTCACCTGTACCCTAAACGTTACTGGTTCACTAACCGTAAACCTAGCCCTAAACATAACGCTAACACCAACCCTACACCATACTCTAACCCGTACACTAATCTTGACCCGTACACCAAAATTATGCAATGCCATCACATGTACTTTGACACTAACACGTTTCCGTACACTCATGTACCATACAAGTTACCTCTTCGCTAACTCTAACCCTAGCCCTAAACTTAACCCTAACGCCAACCCTACACATTACCCTAACCCGTACCCTAATCCTAACCCATACACTAACACTACACGTGCCCTAACAGGTACCCTGAGCGTAACAGTTTTCCGTACACTCACCTGTACCCTAAACCATACCGTTTGCTACCCTTAACACTAGACATAAACGTAAACCTAACCCCATCCCTAAACCTTACCCTAACTCATACCCAAATTTAACCAGTACACTAACACTAATCCGTGCCTTAACACTTACCCTGACCCTAACACTTTTCCATACCCACACCTGAACCCTAAACCTTACCATCCACTAACCCTAACCCTAGGTCTAAACCTAGCCCTAAACTCAACCCCAAGCCTACACCTAACCCTAACATGTACCCTAATCATAATCCTTAAACTAACACTAACCTGTGACTTAACACGAACCCTGACCCTAACTCGTTTCCATACGCTCCCCTGTACTCTAAAGTTACCTATTCGCTAAACCTAACACTAGCCCTAAACCTAAACCTAACCCCAACCGTACACATTACCCTAACCCATACCCTAATCATAACCCATACACTAACACTAACTCGTGGCCTAACACCTACCCTAACCCTACCCCTAACCCTACCCCTAACACTAACCCTAACACTAACCCTAAACTTTACCATTTGTTAACCATAACCCTAGCCCCAAACCTAAACCTAACTACAACCCTACTCCTTACCCTAACACGTACACTAATCTTAACCCGTACACTAACACTAACTCAATACCGCACACGTACTTTGACAATAAGACATTTCCGTATGCTCAGCTGTAACCTAAACCTTACCCGTTCACTAAACTTAACCCTACCCCTAACACTAACCATAACGCCAACCCTACCAATTACCCTAACCCATACCCTAATCCTAACCTGGAAACCCACACTAACTCCTGCCCTAACACGTACCCTGACCCTAACACTTTTCCGTAACCTCACCTGTACCCTACACCTTACCGTTCGCTAACCCTAACCCTAGCCCTAAACCTAGACCAAACCCCAACCGTACACCTTACCCTAACCTGTATGCTAATCCTAAGCCATACACTAACACTGACACGTGCCCTAACACCTACACTAACCCTAACACTTTTCTGTATCATTACCTGTACCCTAAACCTGACATTTCACTAACCCTAGCCCTAGCCATAAAGCTAACCCTAAACCCAACCCTAAACCTTACCCAAACCGTACCCTAATCCTAACCAGTATACTAATACTAAGCCATGTCGTGACACGTACCCTGAACCTAAGACTTTTCCAAACCCTCAACTCTACCCTAAAACTTACCCATTCGCTAACCCTAACCCTAGCCCTAGCCCTAGCCCTAACCCTAACCCCAACCCTAACCCTTACCCTATCCTTAACCCTAATCCCAACCCATACACTAACATTAACGCATTCCCTAAAACGTACCCTGACCCTAACACTTTTCCGTATCCTCTCCTGTACCCTGAACCTTACTGTTCGCTTAACCTAACCCTAACACTAAACATAACTCGCACACCAACCTCAGAGCATACCCTAACCCGTACACTAAACTTAACCAGTACAAAAAAACTAACCCATGCCCTCATATGTACTTTGACAGTAACACGTTTCCGTATGCTCACGTGTACCGTAAACCTTACACGTTCACTAAATCCAACCCTAGCCCTAACCCTAATTATAACACCAACCCTACACATTTCCCTAACCTGTACCCTAATCCTTACCTGTACACTAACACTAATCCATGCCCTAACACGTACCCTGACCCTAACACTTTTCCATACCCACTCCTGTACCCTAAATCTTACCATTCACTAAACCTAACCTTATGTCTAAACCTAACACTAACCCCAACCCTACACCTAACCCTAACACGTACCCTAATTCGAATCCGTACACTAACACTAACCTGTGCCCTAACATGAACCCTGACCCTAACTCGTTTCCATAAGCTCACCTGTACCCTAAATTTTACCTATTCGCTAACCCTAACCCCAACCCTACACCTAAACATAACCCCAATCCTACACCTTTCCCTAAACCATACCCTAATCCTAACCCGTACACTAACACAAACCCGTGCCCTAACACGTACCCTGACCCTAACACTTTTCTGTATCCTCTCCAGTACCCTAAATCTTACCATTCCGTAAACCTAGCACTTTCCCTAAACATAACGCTAACACCAACCTTACACCATACCCTAACCCATACACTAATCTTACCCCGTACACCAAAATTAAGAAATGCCCTCACATGTACTTTGACACTAACACGTTTCCGTAACCTCCTGTGTACCGTAAACCTTACCTGTTCGCTAACACTAACCCTAGGTCTAAGCCTAACACTATCCACAACCCTACACAAAATCCTAACCCGTACCCTAATCCTAATCCGTACAATAACACTAACGTGTGCCCTAACAACAAGCCTGACCCTAACTCGTTTCCATATGCTTACCTGTACCCTGAATATTACCTATTCGCTAACCCTAACCCTAACCCTAATCCTAACCCTAACCCCAATCCTACACCTTACCCTAATCCGTACTGTAATCCTAACCCGTACCCTAATACTAATCCGTGCCCTGACACATACATGGACCATAACAGTTTTCTGTAACCTCACCTGTACCCTAAACCTTTCATTTCGCCAACACTAACCCTAGCCCTAAAGCTAAATCTAACTCCAACCCTACACCTTACCCTAACACGTACACTAATCTTAACGCATACACTAACACTGATCCATTGCCGCAAATGTATTTTGACCCTAAAACATTTCTGTACCCTCCCCTGTAACCTAAACCTTACCCAGTCTCTAACCCTAACCCTAGCTCCAAATCTAACCTTAACGCCAACCCTACATCTTACCCTAACCCATACCCTAATCCTAAACCGTACACTAACACAAACCAGTGCCCTGAAACGTACCCTGACCCTAACACTTTTCCATACCCTCACCTGCACGCTAAAGCTAATCGTTAGGTAACCCTAACTGTAGACTTAAACCTAAACCTAACACCAACCCTACACCTTATTCTAAATGGTACCCTATATTTAACCCCTACACTAACACTAAACCATGCCCTCACACGTACTTTGACACTAAAATGTCTCCATACATTCACATGTACCATAAGCCTTAACCGTTCACTAATCCTATCCCTAACCCTAAAGCCAACCCTAACCATTACCCTAACCCATACCCTAATCCTAACCATACATTAACACTAACACGTTTCCTAACACATAACCTGACCCAAATGCTTTTCCGTACCCTCAACTGTACCCTAAAACTTACCCGTTCACTAACCCTAAGCCTAGCCCTAAACCTAACCCTAACCCCAACCCCACACCTTACCCTAAACTGTACGCTAATCCTGACACGTACACTAACACTAACAGGTGTCCTAACACATACCCTGACTCTAAAAGTTTTCCGTACCCTCACCTGTACCCTAAACGTTACTGCTTCACTAACCGTAAACCTAGCCCTAAACATAACGCTAACACCAACCTTACACCATACTCTAACCCGTACACTAATCTTGACCCGTACACCAAAATTATGCAATGCCATCACATGTACTTTGACACTAACACGTTTCCGTACACTCATGTACCATACAAGTTACGTCTTCGCTAACTCTAACCCTAGCCCTAAACTTAACCCTAACGCCAACCCTACACATTACCCTAACCCGTACCCTAATCCTAACCCATACACTAACACTACACGTGCCCTAACAGGTACCCTGAGCGTAACAGTTTTCCGTACACTCACCTGTACCCTAAACCATACCGTTTGCTACCCTTAACACTAGACATAAACGTAAACCTAACCCCATCCCTAAACCTTACCCTAACTCATACCCAAATTTAACCAGTACACTAACACTAATCCGTGCCTTAACACTTACCCTGACCCTAACACTTTTCCATACCCACACCTGAACCCTAAACCTTACCATCCACTAACCCTAACCCTACGTCTAATCCTAGCCCTAAACTCAACCCCAAGCCTACACCTAACCCTAACATGTACCCTAATCATAATCCTTAAACTAACACTAACCTGTGACTTAACACGAACCCTGACCCTAACTCGTTTCCATACGCTCCCCTGTACTCTAATGTTACCTATTCGCTAAACCTAACACTAGCCCTAAACCTAAACCTAACCCCAACCGTACACATTACCCTAACCCATACCCTAATCATAACCCATACACTAACACTAACTCGTGGCCTAACACCTACCCTAACCCTACCCCTAACCCTACCCCTAACACTAACCCTAACACTAACCCTAAACTTTACCATTTGTTAACCATAACCCTAGCCCCAAACCTAAACCTAACTACAACCCTACTCCTTACCCTAACACGTACACTAATCTTAACCCGTACACTAACACTAACTCAATACCGCACACGTACTTTGACAATAAGACATTTCCGTATGCTCAGCTGTAACCTAAACCTTACCCGTTCACTAAACTTAACCCTACCCCTAACACTAACCATAACGCCAACCCTACCAATTACCCTAACCCATACCCTAATCCTAACCTGGAAACCCACACTAACTCCTGCCCTAACACGTACCCTGACCCTAACACTTTTCCGTAACCTCACCTGTACCCTACACCTTACCGTTCGCTAACCCTAACCCTAGCCCTAAACCTAGACCAAACCCCAACCGTACACCTTACCCTAACCTGTATGCTAATCCTAAGCCATACACTAACACTGACACGTGTCCTAACACCTACACTAACCCTAACACTTTTCTGTATCATTACCTGTACCCTAAAACTGACATTTCACTAACCCTAGCCCTAGCCATAAAGCTAACCCTAAACCCAACCCTAAACCTTACCCAAACCGTACCCTAATCCTAACCAGTATACGAATACTAAGCCATGTCGTGACACGTACCCTGACCCTAAGACTTTTCCGAACCCTCAACTGTACCCTAAAACTTACCCATTCGCTAACCCTAACCCTAGCCCTAGCCCTAGCCCTAACCCTAACCCCAACCCTAACCCTTACCCTATCCTTAACCCTAATCCCAACCCATACACTAACATTAACGCATTCCCTAAAACGTACCCTGACCCTAACACTTTTCCGTATCCTCTCCTGTACCCTAAACCTTACTGTTCGCTAAACCTAACCCTAACCCTAAACATAACTCGCACACCAACCTCAGAGCATACCCTAACCCGTACACTAAACTTAACCAGTACAAAAAAACTAACCCATGCCCTCATATGTACTTTGACAGTAACACGTTTCCGTATGCTCCCGTGTACCGTAAACCTTACACGTTCGCTAAATCCAACCCTAGCCCTAACCCTAATTATAACACCAACCCTACCCATTTCCCTAACCTGTACCCTAATCCTTACCGGTACACTAACACTAATCCATGCCCTAACACGTACCCTGACCCTAACACTTTTCCATACCCACTCCTGTACCCTAAATCTTACCATTCGCTAAACCTAACCCTATGTCTAAACCTAACACTAACCCCAACCCTACACCTAACCCTAACACGTACCCTAATTCGAATCCGTACACTAACACTAACCTGTGCCCTAACATGAACCCTGACCCTAACTCGTTTCCATAAGCTCACCTGTACCCTAAATTTTACCTATTCGCTAACCCTAACCCCAACCCTACACCGAAACATAACCCCAACCCTACACCTTTCCCTAAACCATACCCTAATCCTAACCCGTACACTAACACTAACCCGTGCCCTAACACGTACCCTGACCCTAACACTTTTCTGTATCCTCTCCAGTACCCTAAATCTTACCATTCCGTAAACCTAGCACTTTCCCTAAACATAACGCTAACACCAACCTTACACCATACCCTAACCCATACACTAATCTTACCCCGTACACCAAAATTAAGAAATGCCCTCACATGTACTTTGACACTAACACGTTTCCGTAACCTCCTGTGTACCGTAAACCTTACCTGTTCGCTAACACTAACCCTAGGTCTAAGCCTAACACTATCCACAGCCCTACACAAAATCCTAACCCGTACCCTAATCCTAATCCGTACAATAACACTAACGTGTGCCCTAACACCAAGCCTGACCCTAACTCGTTTCCATATGCTTACCTCTACCCTGAATATTACCTATTCGCTAACCCTAACCCTAACCCTAATCCTAACCCTAACCCCAATCCTACACCTTACCCTAATCCGTACTGTAATCCTAACCCGTACCCTAATACTAATCCGTGCCCTGACACATACATGGACCATAACACTTTTCTGTAACCTCACCTGTACCCTAGACCTTACATTTCGCCAACCCTAACCCTAGCCCTAAAGCTAAATCTAACTCCAACCCTACACCTTACCTAAACACGTACACTAATCTTAACCCGTACACTAACACTGACCCATTGCCTCAAATGTATTTTGACCCTAAAACATTTCCGTACCCTCCCCTGTAACCTAAACCTTACCCGGTCGCTAACCCTAACCCTAGCTCTAAATATAACCCTAAGGCCAACCCTACATCTTACCCTAACCCATACCCTAATCCTAAACCGTACACTAACACTAACCAGTGCCCTGAAACGAATCCTGACCCTAACACTTTTCCATACCCTCACCTGCACGCTAAACCTAATCGTTAGGTAACCCTAACTGTAGACTTAAACCTAAACCTAACACCAACCCTACACCTTATTCTAACTGGTACCCTATATTTAACCCCTACACTAACACTAAACCATGCCCTCACACGTACTTTGACACTAAAATGTCTCCATACATTCACATGTACCATAAGCCTTAACCGTTCACTAAACCTATCCCTAACCCTAACGCCAACCCTAACCATTACCCTAACCCATACCCTAATCCTAACCATACATTAACACTAACACGTTTCCTAACACATAACCTGACCCAAACGCTTTTCCGTACCCTCAACTGTACCCTAAAACTTACCCGTTCACTAACCCTAAGCCTAGCCCTAAACCTAACCCTAACCCCAACCCCACACCTTACCCTAAACTGTACGCTAATCCTGACACGTACACTAACACTAACAGGTGTCCTAACACATACCCTGACTCTAAAACTTTTCCGTACCCTCACCTGTACCCTAAACCTTACTGGTTCACTAACCGTAAACCTAGCCCTAAACATAACGCTAACACCAACCCTACACCATACTCTAACCCGTACACTAATCTTGACCCGTACACCAAAATTATGCAATGCCATCACATGTACTTTGACACTAACACGTTTCCGTACACTCATGTACCATACAAGTTACCTCTTCGCTAACTCTAACCCTAGCCCTAAACTTAACCCTAACGCCAACCCTACACATTACCCTAACCCGTACCCTAATCCTAACCCATACACTAACACTACACGTGCCCTAACAGGTACCCTGAGCGTAACAGTTTTCCGTACACTCACCTGTACCCTAAACCATACCGTTTGCTACCCTTAACACTAGACATAAACGTAAACCTAACCCCATCCCTAAACCTTACCCTAACTCATACCCAAATTTAACCAGTACACTAACACTAATCCGTGCCTTAACACTTACCCTGACCCTAACACTTTTCCATACCCACACCTGAACCCTAAACCTTACCATCCACTAACCCTAACCCTAGGTCTAAACCTAGCCCTAAACTCAACCCCAAGCCTACACCTAACCCTAACATGTACCCTAATCATAATCCTTAAACTAACACTAACCTGTGACTTAACACGAACCCTGACCCTAACTCGTTTCCATACGCTCCCCTGTACTCTAAAGTTACCTATTCGCTAAACCTAACACTAGCCCTAAACCTAAACCTAACCCCAACCGTACACATTACCCTAACCCATACCCTAATCATAACCCATACACTAACACTAACTCGTGGCCTAACACCTACCCTAACCCTACCCCTAACCCTACCCCTAACACTAACCCTAACACTAACCCTAAACTTTACCATTTGTTAACCATAACCCTAGCCCCAAACCTAAACCTAACTACAACCCTACTCCTTACCCTAACACGTACACTAATCTTAACCCGTACACTAACACTAACTCAATACCGCACACGTACTTTGACAATAAGACATTTCCGTATGCTCAGCTGTAACCTAAACCTTACCCGTTCACTAAACTTAACCCTACCCCTAACACTAACCATAACGCCAACCCTACCAATTACCCTAACCCATACCCTAATCCTAACCTGGAAACCCACACTAACTCCTGCCCTAACACGTACCCTGACCCTAACACTTTTCCGTAACCTCACCTGTACCCTACACCTTACCGTTCGCTAACCCTAACCCTAGCCCTAAACCTAGACCAAACCCCAACCGTACACCTTACCCTAACCTGTATGCTAATCCTAAGCCATACACTAACACTGACACGTGCCCTAACACCTACACTAACCCTAACACTTTTCTGTATCATTACCTGTACCCTAAACCTGACATTTCACTAACCCTAGCCCTAGCCATAAAGCTAACCCTAAACCCAACCCTAAACCTTACCCAAACCGTACCCTAATCCTAACCAGTATACTAATACTAAGCCATGTCGTGACACGTACCCTGAACCTAAGACTTTTCCAAACCCTCAACTCTACCCTAAAACTTACCCATTCGCTAACCCTAACCCTAGCCCTAGCCCTAGCCCTAACCCTAACCCCAACCCTAACCCTTACCCTATCCTTAACCCTAATCCCAACCCATACACTAACATTAACGCATTCCCTAAAACGTACCCTGACCCTAACACTTTTCCGTATCCTCTCCTGTACCCTGAACCTTACTGTTCGCTTAACCTAACCCTAACACTAAACATAACTCGCACACCAACCTCAGAGCATACCCTAACCCGTACACTAAACTTAACCAGTACAAAAAAACTAACCCATGCCCTCATATGTACTTTGACAGTAACACGTTTCCGTATGCTCACGTGTACCGTAAACCTTACACGTTCACTAAATCCAACCCTAGCCCTAACCCTAATTATAACACCAACCCTACACATTTCCCTAACCTGTACCCTAATCCTTACCTGTACACTAACACTAATCCATGCCCTAACACGTACCCTGACCCTAACACTTTTCCATACCCACTCCTGTACCCTAAATCTTACCATTCACTAAACCTAACCTTATGTCTAAACCTAACACTAACCCCAACCCTACACCTAACCCTAACACGTACCCTAATTCGAATCCGTACACTAACACTAACCTGTGCCCTAACATGAACCCTGACCCTAACTCGTTTCCATAAGCTCACCTGTACCCTAAATTTTACCTATTCGCTAACCCTAACCCCAACCCTACACCTAAACATAACCCCAATCCTACACCTTTCCCTAAACCATACCCTAATCCTAACCCGTACACTAACACAAACCCGTGCCCTAACACGTACCCTGACCCTAACACTTTTCTGTATCCTCTCCAGTACCCTAAATCTTACCATTCCGTAAACCTAGCACTTTCCCTAAACATAACGCTAACACCAACCTTACACCATACCCTAACCCATACACTAATCTTACCCCGTACACCAAAATTAAGAAATGCCCTCACATGTACTTTGACACTAACACGTTTCCGTAACCTCCTGTGTACCGTAAACCTTACCTGTTCGCTAACACTAACCCTAGGTCTAAGCATAACACTATCCACAACCCTACACAAAATCCTAACCCGTACCCTAATCCTAATCCGTACAATAACACTAACGTATGCCCTAACAACAAGCCTGACCCTAACTCGTTTCCATATGCTTACCTGTACCCTGAATATTACTATTCGCTAACCCTAACCCTAACCCTAATCCTAACCCTAACCCCAATCCTACACCTTACCCTAATCCGTACTGTAATCCTAACCCGTACCCTAATACTAATCCGTGCCCTGACACATACATGGACCATAACAGTTTTCTGTAACCTCACCTGTACCCTAAACCTTTCATTTCGCCAACACTAACCCTAGCCCTAAAGCTAAATCTAACTCCAACCCTACACCTTACCCTAACACGTACACTAATCTTAACGCATACACTAACACTGATCCATTGCCGCAAATGTATTTTGACCCTAAAACATTTCTGTACCCTCCCCTGTAACCTAAACCTTACCCAGTCTCTAACCCTAACCCTAGCTCCAAATCTAACCTTAACGCCAACCCTACATCTTACCCTAACCCATACCCTAATCCTAAACCGTACACTAACACAAACCAGTGCCCTGAAACGTACCCTGACCCTAACACTTTTCCATACCCTCACCTGCACGCTAAAGCTAATCGTTAGGTAACCCTAACTGTAGACTTAAACCTAAACCTAACACCAACCCTACACCTTATTCTAAATGGTACCCTATATTTAACCCCTACACTAACACTAAACCATGCCCTCACACTTACTTTGACACTAAAATGTCTCCATACATTCACATGTACCATAAGCCTTAACCGTTCACTAATCCTATCCCTAACCCTAAAGCCAACCCTAACCATTACCCTAACCCATACCCTAATCCTAACCATACATTAACACTAACACGTTTCCTAACACATAACCTGACCCAAATGCTTTTCCGTACCCTCAACTGTACCCTAAAACTTACCCGTTCACTAACCCTAAGCCTAGCCCTAAACCTAACCCTAACCCCAACCCCACACCTTACCCTAAACTGTACGCTAATCCTGACACGTACACTAACACTAACAGGTGTCCTAACACATACCCTGACTCTAAAAGTTTTCCGTACCCTCACCTGTACCCTAAACGTTACTGCTTCACTAACCGTAAACCTAGCCCTAAACATAACGCTAACACCAACCCTACACCATACTCTAACCCGTACACTAATCTTGACCCGTACACCAAAATTATGCAATGCCATCACATGTACTTTGACACTAACACGTTTCCGTACACTCATGTACCATACAAGTTACGTCTTCGCTAACTCTAACCCTAGCCCTAAACTTAACCCTAACGCCAACCCTACACATTACCCTAACCCGTACCCTAATCCTAACCCATACACTAACACTACACGTGCCCTAACAGGTACCCTGAGCGTAACAGTTTTCCGTACACTCACCTGTACCCTAAACCATACCGTTTGCTACCCTTAACACTAGACATAAACGTAAACCTAACCCCATCCCTAAACCTTACCCTAACTCATACCCAAATTTAACCAGTACACTAACACTAATCCGTGCCTTAACACTTACCCTGACCCTAACACTTTTCCATACCCACACCTGAACCCTAAACCTTACCATCCACTAACCCTAACCCTACGTCTAATCCTAGCCCTAAACTCAACCCCAAGCCTACACCTAACCCTAACATGTACCCTAATCATAATCCTTAAACTAACACTAACCTGTGACTTAACACGAACCCTGACCCTAACTCGTTTCCATACGCTCCCCTGTACTCTAATGTTACCTATTCGCTAAACCTAACACTAGCCCTAAACCTAAACCTAACCCCAACCGTACACATTACCCTAACCCATACCCTAATCATAACCCATACACTAACACTAACTCGTGGCCTAACACCTACCCTAACCCTACCCCTAACCCTACCCCTAACACTAACCCTAACACTAACCCTAAACTTTACCATTTGTTAACCATAACCCTAGCCCCAAACCTAAACCTAACTACAACCCTACTCCTTACCCTAACACGTACACTAATCTTAACCCGTACACTAACACTAACTCAATACCGCACACGTACTTTGACAATAAGACATTTCCGTATGCTCAGCTGTAACCTAAACCTTACCCGTTCACTAAACTTAACCCTACCCCTAACACTAACCATAACGCCAACCCTACCAATTACCCTAACCCATACCCTAATCCTAACCTGGAAACCCACACTAACTCCTGCCCTAACACGTACCCTGACCCTAACACTTTTCCGTAACCTCACCTGTACCCTACACCTTACCGTTCGCTAACCCTAACCCTAGCCCTAAACCTAGACCAAACCCCAACCGTACACCTTACCCTAACCTGTATGCTAATCCTAAGCCATACACTAACACTGACACGTGTCCTAACACCTACACTAACCCTAACACTTTTCTGTATCATTACCTGTACCCTAAAACTGACATTTCACTAACCCTAGCCCTAGCCATAAAGCTAACCCTAAACCCAACCCTAAACCTTACCCAAACCGTACCCTAATCCTAACCAGTATACGAATACTAAGCCATGTCGTGACACGTACCCTGACCCTAAGACTTTTCCGAACCCTCAACTGTACCCTAAAACTTACCCATTCGCTAACCCTAACCCTAGCCCTAGCCCTAGCCCTAACCCTAACCCCAACCCTAATCCTTACCCTATCCTTAACCCTAATCCCAACCCATACACTAACATTAACGCATTCCCTAAAACGTACCCTGACCCTAACACTTTTCCGTATCCTCTCCTGTACCCTAAACCTTACTGTTCGCTAAACCTAACCCTAACCCTAAACATAACTCGCACACCAACCTCAGAGCATACCCTAACCCGTACACTAAACTTAACCAGTACAAAAAAACTAACCCATGCCCTCATATGTACTTTGACAGTAACACGTTTCCGTATGCTCCCGTGTACCGTAAACCTTACACGTTCGCTAAATCCAACCCTAGCCCTAACCCTAATTATAACACCAACCCTACCCATTTCCCTAACCTGTACCCTAATCCTTACCGGTACACTAACACTAATCCATGCCCTAACACGTACCCTGACCCTAACACTTTTCCATACCCACTCCTGTACCCTAAATCTTACCATTCGCTAAACCTAACCCTATGTCTAAACCTAACACTAACCCCAACCCTACACCTAACCCTAACACGTACCCTAATTCGAATCCGTACACTAACACTAACCTGTGCCCTAACATGAACCCTGACCCTAACTCGTTTCCATAAGCTCACCTGTACCCTAAATTTTACCTATTCGCTAACCCTAACCCCAACCCTACACCTAAACATAACCCCAACCCTACACCTTTCCCTAAACCATACCCTAATCCTAACCCGTACACTAACACTAACCCGTGCCCTAACACGTACCCTGACCCTAACACTTTTCTGTATCCTCTCCAGTACCCTAAATCTTACCATTCCGTAAACCTAGCACTTTCCCTAAACATAACGCTAACACCAACCTTACACCATACCCTAACCCATACACTAATCTTACCCCGTACACCAAAATTAAGAAATGCCCTCACATGTACTTTGACACTAACACGTTTCCGTAACCTCCTGTGTACCGTAAACCTTACCTGTTCGCTAACACTAACCCTAGGTCTAAGCCTAACACTATCCACAGCCCTACACAAAATCCTAACCCGTACCCTAATCCTAATCCGTACAATAACACTAACGTGTGCCCTAACACCAAGCCTGACCCTAACTCGTTTCCATATGCTTACCTCTACCCTGAATATTACCTATTCGCTAACCCTAACCCTAACCCTAATCCTAACCCTAACCCCAATCCTACACCTTACCCTAATCCGTACTGTAATCCTAACCCGTACCCTAATACTAATCCGTGCCCTGACACATACATGGACCATAACACTTTTCTGTAACCTCACCTGTACCCTAGACCTTACATTTCGCCAACCCTAACCCTAGCCCTAAAGCTAAATCTAACTCCAACCCTACACCTTACCTAAACACGTACACTAATCTTAACCCGTACACTAACACTGACCCATTGCCTCAAATGTATTTTGACCCTAAAACATTTCCGTACCCTCCCCTGTAACCTAAACCTTACCCGGTCGCTAACCCTAACCCTAGCTCTAAATATAACCCTAAGGCCAACCCTACATCTTACCCTAACCCATACCCTAATCCTAAACCGTACACTAACACTAACCAGTGCCCTGAAACGAATCCTGACCCTAACACTTTTCCATACCCTCACCTGCACGCTAAACCTAATCGTTAGGTAACCCTAACTGTAGACTTAAACCTAAACCTAACACCAACCCTACACCTTATTCTAACTGGTACCCTATATTTAACCCCTACACTAACACTAAACCATGCCCTCACACGTACTTTGACACTAAAATGTCTCCATACATTCACATGTACCATAAGCCTTAACCGTTCACTAAACCTATCCCTAACCCTAACGCCAACCCTAACCATTACCCTAACCCATACCCTAATCCTAACCATACATTAACACTAACACGTTTCCTAACACATAACCTGACCCAAACGCTTTTCCGTACCCTCAACTGTACCCTAAAACTTACCCGTTCACTAACCCTAAGCCTAGCCCTAAACCTAACCCTAACCCCAACCCCACACCTTACCCTAAACTGTACGCTAATCCTGACACGTACACTAACACTAACAGGTGTCCTAACACATACCCTGACTCTAAAACTTTTCCGTACCCTCACCTGTACCCTAAACCTTACTGGTTCACTAACCGTAAACCTAGCCCTAAACATAACGCTAACACCAACCCTACACCATACTCTAACCCGTACACTAATCTTGACCCGTACACCAAAATTATGCAATGCCATCACATGTACTTTGACACTAACACGTTTCCGTACACTCATGTACCATACAAGTTACCTCTTCGCTAACTCTAACCCTAGCCCTAAACTTAACCCTAACGCCAACCCTACACATTACCCTAACCCGTACCCTAATCCTAACCCATACACTAACACTACACGTGCCCTAACAGGTACCCTGAGCGTAACAGTTTTCCGTACACTCACCTGTACCCTAAACCATACCGTTTGCTACCCTTAACACTAGACATAAACGTAAACCTAACCCCATCCCTAAACCTTACCCTAACTCATACCCAAATTTAACCAGTACACTAACACTAATCCGTGCCTTAACACTTACCCTGACCCTAACACTTTTCCATACCCACACCTGAACCATAAACCTTACCATCCACTAACCCTAACCCTAGGTCTAATCCTAGCCCTAAACTCAACCCCAAGCCTACACCTAACCCTAACATGTACCCTAATCATAATCCTTAAACTAACACTAACCTGTGACTTAACACGAACCCTGACCCTAACTCGTTTCCATACGCTCCCCTGTACTCTAATGTTACCTATTCGCTAAACCTAACACTAGCCCTAAACCTAAACCTAACCCCAACCGTACACATTACCCTAACCCATACCCTAATCATAACCCATACACTAACACTAACTCGTGGCCTAACACCTACCCTAACCCTACCCCTAACCCTAACCCTAACACTAACCCTAACACTAACCCTAAACTTTACCATTTGTTAACCATAACCCTAGCCCCAAACCTAAACCTAACTACAACCCTACTCCTTACCCTAACACGTACACTAATCTTAACCCGTACACTAACACTAACTCAATACCGCACACGTACTTTGACAATAAGACATTTCCGTATGCTCAGCTGTAACCTAAACCTTACCCGTTCACTAAACTTAACCCTACCCCTAACACTAACCATAACGCCAACCCTACCAATTACCCTAACCCATACCCTAATCCTAACCTGGAAACCCACACTAACTCCTGCCCTAACACGTACCCTGACCCTAACACTTTTCCGTAACCTCACCTGTACCCTACACCTTACCGTTCGCTAACCCTAACCCTAGCCCTATACCTAGACCAAACCCGAACCGTACACCTTACCCTAACCTGTATGCTAATCCTAAGCCATACACTAACACTGACACGTGTCCTAACACCTACACTAACCCTAACACTTTTCTGTATCATTACCTGTACCCTAAACCTGACATTTCACTAACCCTAGCCCTAGCCATAAAGCTAACCCTAAACCCAACCCTAAACCTTACCCAAACCGTACCCTAATCCTAACCAGTATACGAATACTAAGCCATGTCGTGACACGTACCCTGACCCTAAGACTTTTCCGAACCCTCAACTGTACCCTAAAACTTACCCATTCGCTAACCCTAACCCTAGCCCTAGCCCTAGCCCTAACCCTAACCCCAACCCTAACCCTTACCCTATCCTTAACCCTAATCCCAACCCATACACTAACATTAACCCATTCCCTAAAACGTACCCTGACCCTAACACTTTTCCGTATCCTCTCCTGTACCCTAAACCTTACTGTTCGCTAAACCTAACCCTAACCCTAAACATAACTCGCACACCAACCTCAGAGCATACCCTAACCCGTACACTAAACTTAACCAGTACAAAAACACTAACCCATGCCCTCATATGTACTTTGACAGTAACACGTTTCCGTATGCTCCCGTGTACCGTAAACCTTACACGTTCGCTAAATCCAACCCTAGCCCTAACCCTAATTATAACACCAACCCTACCCATTTCCCTAACCTGTACCCTAAACCTTACCGGTACACTAACACTAATCCATGCCCTAACACGTACCCTGACCCTAACACTTTTCCATACCCACTCCTGTACCCTAAATCTTACCATTCGCTAAACCTAACCCTATGTCTAAACCTAACACTAACCCCAACCCTACACCTAACCCTAACACGTACCCTAATCCGAATCCGTACACTAACACTAACCTGTGCCCTAACATGAACCCTGACCCTAACTCGTTTCCATAAGCTCACCTGTACCCTAAATTTTACCTATTCGCTAACCCTAACCCCAACCCTACACCTAAACATAACCCCAACCCTACACCTTTCCCTAAACCATACCCTAATCCTAACCCGTACACTAACACTAACCCGTGCCCTAACACGTACCCTGACCCTAACACTTTTCTGTATCCTCTCCAGTACCCTAAATCTTACCATTCCGTAAACCTAGCACTTTCCCTAAACATAACGCTAACACCAACCTTACACCATACCCTAACCCATACACTAATCTTACCCCGTACACCAAAATTAAGAAATGCCCTCACATGTACTTTGACACTAACACGTTTCCGTAACCTCCTGTGTACCGTACACCTTACCTGTTCGCTAACACTAACCCTAGGTCTAAGCCTAACACTATCCACAGCCCTACACAAAATCCTAACCCGTACCCTAATCCTAATCCGTACAATAACACTAACGTGTGCCCTAACACCAAGCCTGACCCTAACTCGTTTCCATATGCTTACCTCTACCCTGAATATTACCTATTCGCTAACCCTAACCCTAACCCTAATCCTAACCCTAACCCCAATCCTACACCTTACCCTAATCCGTACTGTAATCCTAACCCGTACCCTAATACTAATCCGTGCCCTGACACATACATGGACATAACACTTTTCTGTAACCTCACCTGTACCCTAGACCTTACATTTCGCCAACCCTAACCCTAGCCCTAAAGCTAAATCTAACTCCAACCCTACACCTTACCTAAACACGTACACTAATCTTAACCCGTACACTAACACTGACCCATTGCCTCAAATGTATTTTGACCCTAAAACATTTCCGTACCCTCCCCTGTAACCTAAACCTTACCCGGTCGCTAACCCTAACCCTAGCTCTAAATATAACCCTAAGGCCAACCCTACATCTTACCCTAACCCATACCCTAATCCTAAACCGTACACTAACACTAACCAGTGCCCTGAAACGAACCCTGACCCTAACACTTTTCCATACCCTCACCTGCACGCTAAACCTAATCGTTAGGTAACCCTAACTGTAGACTTAAACCTAAACCTAACACCAACCCTACACCTTATTCTAACTGGTACCCTATATTTAACCCCTACACTAACACTAAACCATGCCCTCACACGTACTTTGACACTAAAATGTCTCCATACATTCACATGTACCATAAGCCTTAACCGTTCACTAAACCTATCCCTAACCCTAACGCCAACCCTAACCATTACCCTAACCCATACCCTAATCCTAACCATACATTAACACTAACACGTTTCCTAACACATAACCTGACCCAAACGCTTTTCCGTACCCTCAACTGTACCCTAAAACTTACCCGTTCACTAACCCTAAGCCTAGCCCTAAACCTAACCCTAACCCCAACCCCACACCTTACCCTAAACTGTACGCTAATCCTGACACGTACACTAACACTAACAGGTGTCCTAACACATACCCTGACTCTAAAAGTTTTCCGTACCCTCACCTGTACCCTAAACCTTACTGGTTCACTAACCGTAAACCTAGCCCTAAACATAACGCTAACACCAACCCTACACCATACTCTAACCCGTACACTAATCTTGACCCGTACACCAAAATTATGCAATGCCATCACATGTACTTTGACACTAACACGTTTCCGTACACTCATGTACCATACAAGTTACCTCTTCGCTAACTCTAACCCTAGCCCTAAACTTAACCCTAACGCCAACCCTACACATTACCCTAACCCGTACCCTAATCCTAACCCATACACTAACACTACACGTGCCCTAACAGGTACCCTGAGCGTAACAGTTTTCCGTACACTCACCTGTACCCTAAACCATACCGTTTCCTACCCTTAACACTAGACATAAACGTAAACCTAACCCCATCCCTAAACCTTACCCTAACTCATACCCAAATTTAACCAGTACACTAACACTAATCCGTGCCTTAACACTTACCCTGACCCTAACACTTTTCCATACCCACACCTGAACCCTAAACCTTAACATCCACTAACCCTAACCCTAGGTCTAATCCTAGCCCTAAACTCAACCCCAAGCCTACACCTAACCCTAACATGTACCCTAATCATAATCCTTAAACTAACACTAACCTGTGACTTAACACGAACCCTGACCCTAACTCGTTTCCATACGCTCCCCTGTACTCTAATGTTACCTATTCGCTAAACCTAACACTAGCCCTAAACCTAAACCTAACCGCAACCGTACACATTACCCTAACCCATACCCTAATCATAACCCATACACTAACACTAACTCGTGGCCTAACACCTACCCTAACCCTACCCCTAACCCTACCCCTAACACTAAACCTAACACTAACCCTAAACTTTACCATTTGTTAACCATAACCCTAGCCCCAAACCTAAACCTAACTACAACCCTACTCCTTACCCTAACACGTACACTAATCTTAACCCGTACACTAACACTAACTCAATACCGCACACGTACTTTGACAATAAGACATTTCCGTATGCTCAGCTGTAACCTAAACCTTACCCGTTCACTAAACTTAACCCTACCCCTAACACTAACAATAACGCCAACCCTACCAATTACCCTAACCCATACCCTAATCCTAACCTGGAAACCCACACTAACTCCTGCCCTAACACGTACCCTGACCCTAACACTTTTCCGTAACCTCACCTGTACCCTACACCTTACCGTTCGCTAAACCTAACCCTAACCCTAAACATAACTCGCACACCAACCTCAGAGCATACCCTAACCCGTACACTAAACTTAACCAGTACAAAAAAACTAACCCATGCCCTCATATGTACTTTGACAGTAACACGTTTCCGTATGCTCCCGTGTACCGTAAACCTTACACGTTCGCTAAATCCAACCCTAGCCCTAACCCTAATTATAACACCAACCCTACCCATTTCCCGAGGCTGTACCCTAATACTTACCCGTACACTAACAATAATCAGTGCCCTAACACGTACCCTGACCCTAACACTTTTCCATACCCACTCCTGTAGTCTATATCTTACCATTCGCTAACCCTAACCCTATGTCTAAACCTAACACTAACCCCAACCCTACACCTAACCCTAACACGTACCCTAATCCGAATCCATACACTAACACTATCCTGTGCCCTAACATGAACCCTGACCCTAGCTCGTTTCCATAAGATCACCTGTACCCTAAATGTTACCTATTTGCTAACCCTAACCCCAACCCTACACCTTTCCCTAACCCATACCGTAATCCTAACCCGTACACTAACACTAACATGTGCCCTAACATGTACCCTGACCCTAACACTTTTCCGTATCCTCTCCAGTACCCTAAATCTTACCGTTCACTAAACCTAGCCCTTTCCGTAAACATAATGCTAACACCAACCTTACACCATACCCAAATCCATACACTAATCTTACCCCGTACACCAAAATTAAGCAATGCCCTCACCTGTACTTTGACACTATCACGTTTCCGTACCCTCCTGTGTACCTTAAACCTTACCTTTTCGCTAACACTAACCCTAGGTCTAAGCCTAACACTATCCACAACCCTACACAAAATCCTAACACGTACCCTAATCCTAATTCATACAATAACACTAACGTGTGCCCTAACACCAAGCCTGACCCTAACTCGTTTCCATATGCTTACCTGTATCCTGAATATTACCTATTCGCTAACCCTAACCCTAAACCTAATCCTAACCCTAACCCCAATCCTACACCTTACCCCAATCCGTACTGTAATCCTAACCCGTACCCTTATACTAATCCATTCCCTGACACATACATGGACCATAACACATTTCTGTAACCTCACCTGCACCCTAAACCTTTCATTACGCAAACCCTAATCCTAGCCCTAAAGCTAAATCTAACTCCAACCCTACACCTTACCCTAACACGTACACTAATCTTAACCCGTACACTAACACTGATCCATTGCCGCAAATGTATTTTGACCCTAAAACATTTCTGTACCCTCCCCAGTAACCTAAACCTTACCCAGTCTCTAACCCTAACCCTAGCTCCAAATCTAACCTTAACGCCAACCCTACATCTTACCCTAACCCATACCCTAATCCTAAACCGTACACTAACACAAACCAGTGCCGTGAAACGTACCCTGACCCTAACACTTTTCCATACCCTCACCTGCACGCTAAACCTAATCGTTAGGTAACCCTAACTGTAGACTTAAACCTAACCCTAACACCAACCCTACACCCTATTCTAACCCTTACCCTATATTTAACCCCTACACTAACACTAACCCATGCCCTCACACGTACTTTGACACTAAAATGTCTCCATACACTCACATGTACCATAAGCTTTAACCGTACACTAAACCTACCCCTAACCCTAACGCCAACCCTAACCATTACCCTAACCCATACCCTAATCCTAACCATACATTAACACTAACACGTTTCCTAACACATAACCTGAGCCAAACACTTTTCCGTACACTTAACTGTACCCTAAACCTTACCCGTTCACTAAACTTAACCCTACCACTATCACTAACCATAACACCAACCCTACCAATTACCCTAACCCGTACCCTAATCCTAACATGTAAACCCACACTAACCGCTACCCTACCACGTACACTGACCCTAACACTTTTCCGTAACCTCACCTGTACCCTACACCTTACCGTTCGCTAACACTAACCCTAGCGCTAAACCTAGACCAAAACCCAACCATACACCTTACCCTAACCTGTATGCTAATCCTAAGGCATACACAAACACTGACACGTGTCCTAACACATACACTAACCCTAACACTTTTCTGTACCATCACCTGTACCCTAAACCTGAGTTTTCGTTAACGTTAACCATAGCCATAAATGTAACCCTAACCCCAACCCTAAACCTTACCCAAACCGTACCATAAGCCTAACCAGTATACTAATACTAAGCCATGTCCTGACACGTACCCTGACCCTAACACTTTTCCATACCCTCGCCTGTACACTAAACCTTACCCATTCGCTAACCTTAGCCCTAGCCCTAGCCCTAACCCTAACCCTAACCCGTACCCTAATCCCATCCCATACACTAACGTTAACCCATGCCCTAACACGTACCCTGACCCTAACACTTTTCCCTACCCTCTCTTGTACCCTAAATCTTACCGTTCGCTAACCCTAACCTAGCCCTAAACATAACTCTAACACCAACCTCACAGCATACCCTAACCCGTACACTAAACTTAAACCGTACAAAAAATCTAACCCATGCCCTCACATGTACTTTGACAGTAACACGTTTCCATACGCTCCCGTGTACCGTAAATCTTTCCCGTCCGGTAAATCTAACACTAGCCCTAACCCTAACGATAACACCAACCCTAAACATTTCCCTAACCTGTACCCTAATCCTTACCCGTACACTAACACTAATCCATGCCCTAACACGTACCCTGACCCTAACACTTTTCCATACCCACTACTGTACCCTGTATCTTACCATTCGCTAACCCTAACCCTATGTCTAAACCTAACCCTAACCACCACCCTACACCTAACCCTAACACGTACCCTAATCTGAATCCGTACACTAACACTAACCTGTGCCCTAACATGAACCCTGACCCTAACTCGTTTCCATAAGCTCACCTGTACCCTAAATGTTACCTATTCGCTACCCCTAACCCCAACCATATACCTAAACATAACCCCAACCCTACACCTTTCCCTAACCCATACCCTAATCCTAACCCGTACTCTAACACTAACCCGTGCCCTAACACGTACCCTGACCCTAACACTTTTCCGTATCCTCTCCAGTACCCTAAATCTTACCGTTCGCTAAACCTAGCCCTTTCCCTAAACATAACGCTAACACCAACCTTACACCATACACTAACCCATTCACTAATCTTACCCCGTACACCAAAATTAAGCAATGCCCTCACCTGTACTTTGACACTAACACGTTTCCGTACCCTCCTGTGTACCGTAAAACTTACCTGTTCGCTAACACTAACCCTAGGTCTAAGCCTAACACTATCCACAACCCTACACAAAATCCTAACCCGTACCCTTATCCTAATCCATACAATAACACTAACGTGTGCCCTAACACCAAGCCTGACCCTAACTCGTTTCCATATGCTTACCTGTACCCTGAATATTACCTGTTCGCTAACGCTTACCCTAACCCTAAACCTAACCCTAACCCTAATCCTACACCTTACCCTAATCCGTACTGTAATCCTAACCCGTACCCTAATACTCATCCGTGCCCTGACACATACATGGACCATAACAGTTTTCTGTAACCTCACCTGTACCCTAAACCTTACATTTCGCCAACCCTAACCCTAGCCCTAAAGCTAAATCTAACTCCAACCCTACACCTTACCCTAACACGTACACTAATCTTAACCCGTACACTAACACTGACCCATTGCCGCAAATGTATTTTGACCCCAAAACATTTCCATACACTCCCCTGTAACCTAAACCTTATGCGGTCGCTAACCCTAAGCCTAGCTCTAAATCTAACCCTAACGCCAACCCTACATCTTACCCTAACCCATACCCTAATCCTAAACCGTACACTAACACTAACCAATGCCCTGAAACGTACCCTGACCCTAACAGTTTTCCGTATCCTCTCCAGTACCCTAAATCTTACCATTCGCTAACCCTAACCCTAGCCCTAAACCTAGACCAAACCCCAACCGTACACCTTACCCTAGCCCGTATGCTAATCCTAAGCCATACACTAACACTGACACGTATCCTAACACATACACTAACCCTAACACTTTTCTGTACCATCACCTGTGCCCTATACCTAACATTTCGCTAAACCTAGCCCTAGCCATAAAGCTAACCCTAACCCCATCGCTAAACCTTACCCAAACCGTACCCTAATCCTAACCAATATACTAATACTAAGCGATGTCCTGACACGTACCCTGATCCTAAAACTTTTCCGTACCCTCAACTGTACCCTAAACTTTACCCATTCGCCAACCCTAACCCTAGCACTAGCCCTATCCCTAACCCTAATCCCAACCCTAAACCTTACCCTAACCTGAACCCTAATCCCAACCCAAACACTAACATTAACCCATTCCCTAAAACGTACCCTGACCCTAACACTTTTCCATACTCACTCGTGTACCCTAAATCTTATCATTCACTAACCCTAACCCTATGTCTAAACCTAACACTAACCCCAACCCTACACCTAACCCTAACACTTACCCTAATCCGAATTCGTACACTAACACTAACCCATGCCCTAACACGTACCTTGACCCTAACACTTTTCTGTATCCTCTCCAGTACCCTAAATCTTACCGTTCGCTAAACCTAGCCCTTTCCCTAAACATAACGCTAACACCAACCTTACACCATACCCTAACCCATACACTAACCTTACCCCGTACACCAAAATTAAGAAATGCCCTCACCTGTACTTTGACACTAACACGTTTCCGTATACTCCTGTGTACCGTAAACCTTACCTGTTCCCTAACACTAACCCTAGGTCTAAGCCTAACACTATCCACAACCCTACACAAAATCCTAAACCGTACCCTAATCCTAATCCGTACAATAACACTAACCTGTGCCCTAACACCAAGCCTGACCCTAACTCGTTTCCATATGCTTACCTGTACCCTGAATATTACCTATTCCCTAACCCTAACCCTGACCCTAAACCTAACCCTAAACCCAATCCTACACCTTACCCTACACTGTACTGTAACCCTAACCCGTACCCTAATACTCATCCGTGCCCTGACACATACATGGACCATAACACTTTTCTGTAACCTCACCTGTACCCTAAACCTTACATTTCGCCAACCCTAACCCTAGCCCTAAAGCCAAAGCTAACTCCAACCCTACACCTTACCCTAACACGTACACTAATCTTAACCCGTACACTAACACTGACCCTTTGCCGCAAATGTATTTTGACCCTAAAACATTTCCGTACCCTCCCCTGTAACCTAAAACTTACCCGGTCGCTAACCCTAACCCTAGTTCTAAATCTAACCCTAACGCCAACCCTACATCTTACCCTAACCCATACCCTACTCCTAAACCGTACACTAACACTAACCATTGACCTGAAACGTACCCTGACCCTAACACTTTTCCATACCCTCACCTGCACGCTAAATCTAATCGTTAGGTAACCCTAACTGTAGACTTAAACCTAACCCTAACACCAACCCTAAAACTTATTCTAACCGGTACCCTATATTTAACCCCTACACTAACACTAATCCATGCCCTCACACGTACTTTGACACTAAAATGTCTCCATACATTCACATGTACCATAAGCCTTAACCGTTCACTAAACCTATCCCTAATCCTAAAGCCAACCTTAACCATTACCCTAAGCCATACACTAATCCTAACCATACATTAACACTAACACTTTTCCTAACACATAACCTGACACAAACGCTTTTCCGTACCCTCAACTGTACCCTAAAACTTACCCATTCACTAACCCTAAGCCTAGCCCTAAACCTAACCCTAACGCCAACCCTACATCTTACCCTAACCCATACCCTAATCCTAAACTGTACACTAACACTAACCAGTGCCCTGAAACGTACCCTGACCCTAACACTTTTCCATACCCTCACCTGCACGCTAAGGCTAATCGTTAGGTAACCCTAACTGTAGACTTAAACCTAACCCTAACACAAACCCTACACCCTATTCTACCCCTTACCCTATATTTAACCCCTACACTAACACTAACCCATGCCCTCACACGTACTTTGACACTAAAACGTCTCCATACACTCACATGTACCATAAGCCTTAACCGTTCACTAAACCTAACCCTAACCCTAACGCCAATGCTAACCATTACTCTAATCCTAACCATACATTAACACTAAAACGTTTCCTAACACATAACCTGACCCAAACGCTTTTCCGTACCCTCAACTGTACCCTAAAACTTACCCGTTCACTAACCCTAATCCTAGCCATAAACCTAACCCTAACCCCAACCCCACACCTTACCCTAAACTGTACGCTAATCCTAACACGTACACTAACACTAACAGGTGTCCTAACACATACCCTGACTCTAAATGTTTTCCGTACCCTCACCTGTACCCTAAACCTTACTGCGTCACTAACCATAAACATAGCTCTAAACATAACGCTAACACCAACCCTACACCATACCCTAATCCGTACACTAATCTTGACCCGTACACCAAAATTATGCAATACCATCACATGTACTTTGACACTAACACGTTTCCGTACACTCATGTACCATAAAAGTTACCTCTTCGCTAACTCTAAGCCTAGCCCTAAACTTAACACTAATGCCAACCCTACACATTACCCTAACCCGTACCCTAATCCTAACCCATACACTAACACTACACGTGCCCAAACAGGTTCCCTGACCGTAACAGTTTTCTGTACACTCACCTGTACCCTAAACCATACCGTTTGCTATCCTTAACCCTAGACCTAAACGTAAACATAACCCCATCCCTAAACCTTACCCTAACTCATACCCAATCCTAACCAGTACACTAACACTAATCTGAGCCTTAACACTTACCCTGACCCTGACACTTTTCCGTATCCTCTCCTGTACCCTAAATCTTACCGTTCGCTTACCCTAAACCTAGCCCTAAACATAACTCTCACACCAACCTCACAGCATACCCTAACCCGTACACTAAACTTAAGCCGTACAAAAAAACTAACCCATGCCCTCTCATGTACTTTGACAGTAACATGTTTCCGTATGCTCCCATGTACCGTAAACCTTACCCATTTGCTAACACTAACCCTATCCCTAACGCTAACCATAACACCAACCCTACACATTTCCCTAACCTGTACCCTAATCCTTACCCGTACACTAACACTAATCCATTCCCTAACACGTACCCTGACCCTAACACTTTTCCATACCCACTCCTCTACCCTAAATCTTACCATTCGCTAACCCTAAACCTATGTCTAAACCTAACCCTAACCCCAACCCTACACCTAACCATAACACGTAGCCTAATCCGAATCCGTTCACTAACACTAACCTGTGCCCTAACATGAACCCTGACCCTAACTCGTTTCCATAACCTCACCTGTACCCTAAATGTTACCTATTCGCTAACCCTAACCCCAACCCTACACCTAAACATAACCCCTACCCTACACCTTTCCCTTACCTATACCCTAATCCTATCCCGTACACTAACAATAACCCGTGCCCTAACACGTACCCTGACCCTAACACTTTTCAGTATCCTCTCCAGTACCCTAAATCTTACCGTTCGCTAAACCTAGCCCTTTCCTAAACATAACGCTAACACCAACCTTACACCACACCCTAACCCATACACTAATCTTACACCGTACACCAAAATTAAGCAATGCCCTCACATGTACTTTGACACTAACACGTTTCCGTACCCTCCTGGGTACCGTAAACCTTACCTGTTCGCTAACACTAACCCTAGGTCTAAGCCTTACACTATCCACAACCCTAAACTAAATCCTAACCCGTACCCTAATCCTAATCCATACAATAACACTAAGCTGTGCCCTAACACCAAGCCTGACCCTAATTCATTTCCCTATGCTTACCTGCAACCTGAATATAACCTATTCGCTAACCCTAACCCTAACCCTAATCCTAACCCTAACCCAAATCCTACACCTTATCCTAATCCGTACTATAATCCTAACACGTACCCTAATACTAATCCATGCCCTGACACATACATGGACCATAACACTTTTCTGTAACCACACCTGTACCCTAAACCTTACATTTCGCCAACACTAACCCAAGCCCTAAAGCTAAATCTAACTCTAACCCTACACCTTACCCTAACACGTACACTAATCTTAACCCGTACACTAACACTGACTCATTGCTGCAAATGTATTTTGACCTTAAAACATTTCGGTACCCTCCCCTGTAACCTAAACCTTACCCAGTCTCTAACCCTAACCCTAGCTCCAAATCTAACCCTAACGCCAACACTACATCTTACCCTAACCCATACCCTAATCCTAAACCGTACACTAACACAAACCAGTGCCCTGAAACGTACCCTGACCCTAACACTTTTCCATACCCTCACCTGCACGCTAAACCTAATCATTAGGTAACCCTAACGGTAGACTTAAACCTAACCTTAACACCAACCCTACACCCTATTCTAACCCTTACCCTATATTTAACCCCTACACTAACACTAACCCATGACCTCACACGTACCTTGACACTAAAACGTCTCCATACACTCACATCTACCATAAACTTTAACCGTTCACTAAACCTATCCCTAACCCTAACGCCAACCCTAACCATTACCCTAACCCATACCCTAATCCTAACCATACATTAACACTAACACGTTTCCTAACACATAACCTGACCCAAACGCTTTTCCGTACCCTCAACTGTACCCTAAACCATACCGTTTGCTATCCGTAACCCTAGACCTAAACGTAAACCTAACCCCATCCCTAAACCTTACCCTAACGCGTACCCATTCCTAACCAGTACACTAACACTAATCCGTGCCTTAACACTTACCCTGACCCTAACACTTTTCCATACCCACACCTGAACCCTAAACCTTACCATTCACTAACCCGAAACCTAGGTATAAACCTAACCCTAAACCCAACCCCAACCCTACACCTAACCCTAACATTTACCCTAATCCTAATCCTTAAACTAACACTAAGCTGTGCCCTAACACGAATTCTGACGCTAACGCGTTTCCATACGCTCCCATGTACTCTAATGTTACCTGTTCACAAACCCTAACACTAACCCTAAACCTAAACCTAACGCCAACCCTACACCTTACCCTAACCCATACCCAAATCATAACCCATGCACTAACACTAACTCGTGCCCTAACACATAACCTAACCCTACACCTGCCGCTAACCCTAACACTAACCCTAACACTAACCCTAAACTTCACCATTTGTTAACCATAACCCTAGCCCCAAACCTAAACCTAACTACAACCCTACTCCTTACCCTAACACGTACACTAATCTTAACCCGTACACTAACACTAACCCAATACCACACACGTACTTTGACAATAAGACATTGCCGTATGCTCAGCTGTAACCTAAACCTTACCCGTTCACTAAACTTAACCCTACCCCTAACACTAACCATAACGCCAACCCTACCAATTACCCTAACCCGTACCCTAATGCTAACCTGTAAACCCACACTAACCCCTGCCCTAACACGTACCCTGACCCTAACACTTTTCCGTAACCTCACCTGTACCCTACACCTTACCGTTCGCTAACCCTAACCCTAGCCCTAAACCTAGACCAAACCCGAACCGTACACCTTACCCTAACCCGTATGCTAATCCTAAGACATACACTAACACTGACACGTGTCCTAACACATACACTAATACTAACACTTTTCTGTACAATCACCTGTACCCTAAACCTGACATTTCGCTAACCCTAACCCTAGCCATAAAGCTAACACTAACCCCAACCCTAAACCTTACCCAAACTGTACCCTAATCCTAACTTGTATACTAATACTAAGCCATGTCCTGACACGTACCCTGACCCTAACACCTTTCCGTACCCTCACCTGTACCCTAAACCTTACCCATTCTTAACCCTAAACCTAGCCCTAGCCCTAGCCCTAAACCTAACCCCAACTCTACCCCTTACCCTAACCCGAACCCTGATCCCATCCCATACACTAACATTAACCCATGCCCTAATACGTACCCTGACCCTAACACTTTTCCGTGTCCTCTCCTTTACCCTAAATCTTACTTTTCGCTAACCCTAACCCTAGCACTGAACATAACTCTAACACCAACCTCACAGCATACCCTAACCCGTACACTAAACTTAACCCGTACAAAAAAACTAACACATGCCCTCACATGTACTTTGACAGTAACACGTTTCCGTACGCTCCCGTATACCATAAACCTTACCCGTTCGCTAACTCTAACCCTAGCCCTAAACTTAACCATAACACCAATCCTACCCATTTCCCTAACCTGTACCCTAATCCTTACCCATACACTAACACGTACCCTGACCCTAACACTTTTCCATACCAACTCCTGTACCCTAAATCTTACCATTCACTAAACCTAACCCTATGTCTAAACCTAACCCTAACCCCAACCCTACACCTAACCCTAACACGTACCCTAATCCGAATCCGTACACTAACACTAACCTGTGCCCTATCATGGACCCTGACCGTAATTCGTTTCCATAAGTTCACCTGTACCCTAAATATTAACTATTCGCTAACCCTAACCCCAAACCTACACCTAAACATAACCCCAATCTACAACTTACCCTAACCCATACCCTAATCCTAACACATACACTAACACTAACCCCTGCCCTAACACGTACCCTAACCCTAACCCTAACACTAACACTAACACCCTAACATTAACCCTAAAATTTACCATTTGTTAACCATAACCCTAGCCCCAAACCTAAACCTAACTACAACCCTACTCCTTACCCTAACACGTACACTAATCTTAACCCATACACTAACACCAACCCAATACCGCACACGTACTTTGACAATAAGACATTTTCGTATGCTCAGCTGTAACCTAAACCTTACCCGTCCACTAAACTTAACCCTACCCCTAACACTAACCATAATTCCTACCCTACCAATTACCCTAACCCGTACCCTAATCCTAACCTGGAAACCCACACTAACACCTGCCCTAACACGTACCCTGACCCTAACACTTTTCTGTAACTTCACCTGTACCCTACATCTTACCGTTCGCTAACCCTAACCCTAGCCGTAAACCTAGACCAAACCCCAACCGTACACCTTACCCTAGCCCGTATGCTAATCCTAAGCCATACACTAACACTGACACGTGTCCTAACACATACACTAACCCTAACACTTTTCTGTACCATCACCTGTGCCCTAAACCTGACATTTCGCTAACCCTAGCCCTAGCCATAAAGCTAACCCTAACCCCAACCCTAAACCTTACCCAAACCGTATCCTAATCCTAACCAGTATACTAATACTAAGCCATGTCCTGACAGGTACCCTGACCCTAACACCTTTCTGTACCCTCACCTGTACCCTAAACCTTACCCATTCGCTAACCCTAAACCTAGCCCTAGCCCTAGCCCTAACCCTAACCCCAACCATACCACTTACCCTAACCCGTACCCTAATCCCTACCCATACACTATCATTAAACTATGCCCTAACACATACCCTGACACTAACAATTTTCCATATCCTCTCCTGTACCCTAAATCTTACCGTTCGCTAACCCTAAACCTAGCCATAAACATAACTCTCACACCAACCTCAGAGCATACACTAACCCGTACACTAAACTTAACCCGTACAAAAAAAGTAACCCATGCCCTCTCATGTACTTTGACAGTAACATGTTTCCGTACGCTCCCATGTACCGTAAACCTTACCCATTCGCTAACTCTAACCCTAGCTCTAACGCTAACCATAACACCAACCCTATCCATTTCCCTAACCTGTACCCCAATCCTTACCCGTACACTAACACTAATCCATTCCCTAACACGTACCCTGACCCTACCAATTTTCCATACCCACTCCTGTACCCTAAATCTTACCATTCGTTAACCCTAACCCTATGTCTAAACCTAACCCTAACCCCAACCCTACACCTAACCCTAACACGTACCCTAGTCCGAATACGTACACTAACACTAACCTGTGCCCTAACATGAACCCTGACCCTAACTCGTTTCCATAAGCTCACCTGTACCTTAAATGTTACCTATTTGCTAACCCTATCCCCAACCCTACACCTAAACATAACCCCAACCCTACACTTTCCCGAATCCATACCCTAATCCTAACCCGTACACTAACACTAACCCGTGCCCTAACACGTACCCTGACCCTAACACTTTTCCGTATCCTCTCCAGTACCCTAAATCTTACCGTTCGCTAAACATAGCCCTTTCCCTAAACATAACGCTAACACCAACCTTACACCATACCCTAACCCATACACTAATCTTACCCCGTACACCAAAATTAAGAAATGCCCTCACATGTACTTTGACACTAACACGTTTCCGTACCCTCCTGTGTACCGTAAACCTTACCTGTTCGCTAACACTAACCCTAGGTCTAAGCCTAACACTATCCACAACCCTACACAAAATCCTGACACGTACCATAATCCTAATCCGTACAATAACACTAACGTGTGCCCTAACACCAAGCCTGACCCTAACTCGTTTCCATATGCTTACCTGTACCCAGAATATTACCTATTTGCTAACCCTAACCCTAAACCTAAACCTAACTCTAACCCCAATCCTACACCTTACCCTAATCCGTACTGTAATCCTAACCCGTACCCTAATACTAATCCATGCCCTAACACCTACATGGACCATAACACTTTTCTTAACCTCACCTGTACCCTAAACGTTTCATTTTGCCAACCCTAACCCTAGCCCTAAAGCTAAATCTAACTCCAACCCTACACCTTACCCTAACACGTACACTAATCTTAACCCATACACTAACACTGATCCATTGCCGCAAATGTATTTTGACCCTAAAACATTTCCGTACCCTCCCCTGTAACCTAAACTTTACCAAGTCTCTAACCCTAACCCTAGCTCCAAATCTAACCTTAACGCCAACCCAACATCTTACCCTAACCCATACCCTAATCCTAAACCGTACACTAACACAAACCAGTGCCCTGAAACGTACCCTGACCCTAACACTTTTCCATACCCTCACCTGCACGCTAAACCTAATCGTTAGGTAACCCTAACTGTAGACTTAAACCTAACCCTAACACCAACCCTACACCCTATTCTAACCCTTACCCTATATTTAACCCCTACACTAACACTAACCCATGCCCTCACACGTATTTTGACACTAAAATGTCTCCATACACTCACATGTACCATAAGCTTTAACCGTACACTAAACCTACCCCTAACCCTAACGCCAACCCTAACCATTACCGTAACCCATACCCTAATCCTAACCATACATTAACACTAACACGTTTCCTAACATATAACCTGACCCAAACACTTTTCCGTACATTTCACTGTACCCTAAAACTTACCCGCTCACTAACCCTAAGCCTACCCTAAACCTAACCCTGACCCCAACCCCACACCTTACCCTAAACTGTACACTAATCCTGACACGTACACTAACACTAACAGGTGTCCTAACACATACCCTGACTCTAAATGTTTTCCGTACCCTCACCTGTACCCTAAACCTTACTGCTTCACTAACCATAAACCTAGACCTAAACATAACGCTAACACCAACCCTACACCATACCCTAACCCGTACACTAATCTTGACCCGTACACCAAAATTGTGGAATGCCATCACATGTACTTTGACAAAAACACGTTTCCATACACTCATGTACCATAAAAGTTTCCTCTTCTCTAACTCTAACCCTAGCCCTACACTTAACCCTAACGCCAACCCTACACATTACCCTAACCCGTAACCTAATCCTAACCCATACACTAACACTACACGTGCCCTAACAGGTACCCTGACCGTAACAGTTTTCCGTACACTCACCTGTACCCTAAACCATACCGTTTGCTATCCTAAACCCTAGACCTAAATGTAAACCTAACCCCATCCCTAAACCTTACCCTAACTCGTACCCTAATCTAACCAGTACACTAACACTAATCCGTGCCTTAACACTTACCCTGACCCTAACACTTTTCCATACCCACACCTGAACCCTAAACCTTACCATTCACTAACCCTAACCCTAGGTCTAAACCTAACCCTAAACCCAACCCCAACCCTACACCTAACCCTAACATGTGCCCTAATCCTAATCCTTAAACTAACACTAACCTGTGCCCTAACACGAACCCTGACACTAACACGTTTCCATACGTTCACCTGTACTCTAATGTTACGTATTCGCTAACCCTAACACTAGCCCTAAACCTAAACCTAACCCCAACCATACACCTTACCCTAACCCATACCCTAATCATAACCCATACACTAACACTAACTCGTGCCCTAACACCTACCCTAACCCTACCCCTAACCCTAACCCTAACACTAACCCTAAGACTAACCCTAAACTTTACCATTTGTTAACCATAACCCTAGCCCCAAACCTAAACCTAACTACAACCCTACTCCTTACCCTAACACGTACACTAATCTTAACCCGTACAGTAACACTAACTCTATACCGCAAATGTACTTTGACAATAAGACATTTCCGTATGCTCAGCTGTAACCTAAACCTTACCCGTTCACTAAACTTAACCCTACCCCTAACACTAAACATAAGGCCAACCCTACCAATTACCCTAACCCGTACCCTAATCCTAACCTGTAAACCCACACTAAGCCCTGCCCTAACATGTACCCTGACCCTAACACTTTACCGTAACGTCACCTGTACCTTACACCTTACCGTTCGCTAAACCTAACCCTAGACCTACACCTAGACCAAACCCCAACCGTACACCTTACCCTAACCCGTATGCTAATCCCAAGCCATACACTAACACTGAAACCTGTCCTAACACATACACTAACCCTAACACTTTTCTGTACCATCACCTGTACCCAAAACCTGACATTTCGCTAACCCTAACCCTAGCCATAAAGCTAAGCCTAAACCCGACACTAAAACTTACCCAAACCATACCCTAATCCTAACCAGTATACTAATACTAAGCCATGTCCTGACACATTTTCTGAGCCTAACACTTTTCCGTACCCTCACCTGTACCCTAAACCTTACCCATTCGCTAACCCTAACCCTAGCCCTAGCCATAGCCCTAACCTTAATCTCAACCCAACCCCTTACCCTAAAGCGTACCCTAATCCTAACCCATACACTAACATTAACCCATGCCCTAACACTTGCCCTGACCCTAACACTTTTCCGTATCCTCTCCTGTACCCTAAATCTTACCGTTCGCTAACCGTAAACCTAGCCCTAAACATAACTCTAACACCAACCTCACAGCATACCCTAAACCGTACACTAAACTTAACCCGTACAAAAAACCTAACCCATGCCCTCACATGTACTTTGACAGTAACAAGTTTCCGTACGCTCCCGTGTACCGTAAACCTTACCCATTCGCTAACTCTAACCCTAGCCCTAACCCTAACCATAACACCATCCCTACCAATTTCCCTAACCTGTACCCTAATCCTTACCCGTACACTAACACTAATCCATGCCCTAACACGTACCCTGACCCTAACACTTTTCCATACCCACTCCTGTACCCTAAAACTTACCATTCGCTAACCATAACCCTATGTCTAAACCTAACCCTAACCCAACCCTACACCTAACCCTAACACGTACCCTAATCCGAATCCGTACACTAACACTAACCTGTGCCCTAACATGAACCCTGACCCTAACTCGTTTCCATAAGCTCACCTGTATCCTAAATGTTACCTATTCGCTAACCCTAACCCCAACCCTACACCTAAACATAACCCAACCCTACACCTTTCGCTAACCTATACCCTAATCCTAACCCGTACACTAACACTAAACCGTGCCATAACACGTACCCTGACCCTAACACTTTTCCGTATCCTGTCCAGTACCCTAAATCTCAGCGTTCGCTAAACATAGCACTTTCCCTAAACATAACGCTAACACCAACCTTACACCACACCCTAACCCATACACTAATCTTACACCGTACACCAAAATTAAGCAATGCCCTCACATGTACTTTGACACTAACACGTCTCCGTACCCTCCTGTGTACCATAAACCTTACCTGTTCGCTAACACTAACCCTAGGTCTAAGCCTAACACTATCCACAACCCTACACAAAATCCTAACCCGTACCCTAATCCTAATCCGTACAATAACACTAACCTGTGCCCTAACACCAAGCCTGACCCTAACTCGTTTCCATATGCTTACCTGCACCCTGAATATTACCTATTCGCTAACCCTAACCCTAACCCTAAACCTAACCCTAACCCCAATCCTACACCTTACCCTAATCCGTACTGTAATCCAAACCCGTACCTAATACTACTCCGTGACCTGACACATACATTGACCATAACACTTTTCTGTAACCTCACCTGTACCCTAAACCTTACATTTCGCCAACCCTAACCCTAGCCCTAAAGCTAAATCTAACTCCAACCCTACACCTTACCCTAACACGTACACTAATCTTAACCCGTACACTAACACTGACCCATTGCCGCAAAAGTATTTTGACCCTAAAACATTTCCGTACCCTCCCCTGTAACCTAAACCTTACCCGGTCGCTAACCCTAACCCTAGCGCTAAATCTAACCCTAACACCAACCCTACATCTTACCCTAACCCATACCCTAATCCTAAACTGTACACTAACACAAACCAGTGCCCTGAAACGTACCCTGACCCTAACACTTTTCCATACCCTCACCTGCACGCTAAGGCTAATCGTTAGGTAACCCTAACTGTAGACTTAAACCTAACCCTAACACAAACCCTACACCCTATTCTACCCCATACCCTATATTTAACCCCTACACTAACACTAAACCATGCCCTCACACGTACTTTGACACTAAAACGTCTCCATACACTCACATGTACCATAAGCCTTAACCGTTCACTAAACCTATCCCTAACCCTAACGCCAATGCTAACCATTACTCTAATCCTAACCATACATTAACACTAAAACGTTTCCTAACACATAACCTGACCAAAACGCTTTTCCGTACCCTCAACTGTACCCTAAAACTTACCCGTTCACTAACCCTAATCCTAGCCATAAACCTAACCCTAACACCAACCCCACACCTTACCCTAAACTGTACGCTAATCCTAACACGTACACTAACACTAACAGGTGTCCTAACACATACCCTGACTCTAAATGTTTTCCGTACCCTCACCTGTACCCTAAACCTTACTGCGTCACTAACCATAAACATAGCTCTAAACATAACGCTAACACCAACCCTAAACCATACCCTAATCCGTACACTAATCTTGACCCGTACACCAAAATTATGCAATGCCATCACATGTACTTTGACACTAACACGTTTCCGTTCACTCATGTACCATAAAAGTTACCTCTTCGCTAACTCTAAGCCTAGCCCTAAACTTAACACTAATGCCAACCCTACACATTACCCTAACCCGTACCCTAATCCTAACCCATACACTAACACTACACGTGCCCAAACAGGTTCCCTGACCGTAACAGTTTTCTGTACACTCACCTGTACCCTAAACCATACCGTTTGTTATCCTTAACCCTAGACCTAAACGTAAACATAACCCCATCCCTAAACCTTACCCTAACTCATACCCAATCCTAACCAGTACACTAACACTAATCTGAGCCTTAACACTTACCCTGACCCTGACACTTTTCCGTATCCTCTCCTGTACCCTAAATCTTACCGTTCGCTTACCCTAAACCTAGCCCTAAAAATAAATCTCACACCAACCTCACAGCATACCCTAACCCGTACACTAAACTTAACCCGTACAAAAAAACTAACCCATGCCCTCTCATGTACTTTGACAGTAACATGTTTCCGTATGCTCCCATGTACCGTAAACCTTACCCATTTGCTAACACTAACCCTATCCCTAACGCTAACAATAACACCAACCCTACACATTTCCCTAACCTGTACCCTAATCCTTACCCGTACACTAACACTAATCCATTCCCTAACACGTACCCTGACCCTAACACTTTTCCATACCCACTCCTGTACCCTAAATCTTACAATTCGCTAACCCTAAACCTACGTCTAAACCTAACCCTAACCCCAACCCTACACCTAACCCTAACACGTACCCTAATCCGAATCCGTTCACTAACACTAACCTGTGCCCTAACATGAACCCTGACCCTAACTCGTTTCCATAACCTCACCTGTACCCTAAATGTTACCTATTCGCTAACCCTAACCCCAACCCTACACCTAAACATAACCCCTACCCTACACCTTTCCCTTACCTATACCCTAATCCTATCCCGTACACTAACAATAACCCGTGCCCTAACACGTACCCTGACCCTAACACTTTTCCGTATCCTCTCCAGTACCCTAAATCTTACCGTTCGCTAAACATAGCCCTTTCCCTAAACATAACGCTAACACCAACCTTACACCATACCCTAACCCATACACTAATCTTACCCTGTACACCAAAATTAAGAAATGCCCTCACATGTACTTTGACACTAACACGTTTCCGTACCCTCCTGTGTACCGTAAACCTTACCTGTTCGCTAACACTAACCCTAGGTCTAAGCCTTACACTATCCACAACCCTAAACTAAATCCTAACCCGTACCCTAATCCTAATCCGTACAATAACACTAAGCTGTGCCCTAACACCAAGCCTGACCCTAATTCATTTCCCTATGCTTACCTGCAACCTGAATATAACCTATTCGCTAACCCTAACCCTAACCCTAATCCTAAACCTAACCCAAATCCTACACCTTATCCTAATCCGTACTATAATCCTAACACGTACCCTAATACTAATCCATGCCCTGACACATACATGGACCATAATACTTTTCTGTAACCACACCTGTACCCTAAACCTTACATTTCGCCAACACTAACCCAAGCCCTAAAGCTAAATCTAACTCTAACCCTACACCTTACCCTAACACGTACACTAATCTTAACCCGTACACTAACACTGACTCATTGCTGCAAATGTATTTTGACCTTAAAACATTTCGGTACCCTCCCCTGTAACCTAAACCTTACCCAGTCTCTAACACTAACCCTAGCTCCAAATCTAACCCTAACGCCAACACTACATCTTACCCTAACCCATACCCTAATCCTAAACCGTACACTAACACAAACCAGTGCCCTGAAACGTACCCTGACCCTAACACTTTTCCATACCCTCACCTGCACGCTAAGGCTAATCGTTAGGTAACCCTAACTGTAGACTTAAACCTAACCCTAACACAAACCCTACACCCTATTCTACCCCATACCCTATATTTAACCCCTACACTAACACTAAACCATGCCCTCACACGTACTTTGACACTAAAACGTCTCCATACACTCACATATACCATAAGCCTTAACCGTTCACTAAACCTATCCCTAACCCTAACGCCAATGCTAACCATTACCCTAATCCTAACCATACATTAACACTAAAACGTTTCCTAACACATAACCTGACCAAAACGCTTTTCGTACCCTCAACTGTACCCTAAAACTTACCCGTTCACTAACCCTAATCCTAGCCATAAACCTAACCCTAACACCAACCCCACACCTTACCCTAAACTGGACGCTAATCCTAACACGTACACTAACACTAACAGGTGTCCTAACACATACCCTGACTCTAAATGTTTTCCGTACCCTCACCTGTACCCTAAACCTTACTGCGTCACTAACCATAAACATAGCTCTAAACATAACGCTAACACCAACCCTACACCATACCCTAATCCGTACACTAATCTTGACCCGTACACCAAAATTATGCAATGCCATCACATGTACTTTGACACTAACACGTTTCCGTTCACTCATGTACCATAAAAGTTACCTCTTCGCTAACTCTAAGCCTAGCCCTAAACTTAACACTAATGCCAACCCTACACATTACCCTAACCCGTACCCTAATCCTAACCCATACACTAACACTACACGTGCCCAAACAGGTTCCCTGACCGTAACAGTTTTCTGTACACTCACCTGTACCCTAAACCATACCGTTTGCTATCCTTAACCCTAGACCTAAACGTAAACATAACCCCATCCCTAAACCTTACCCTAACTCATACCCAATCCTAACCAGTACACTAACACTAATCTGAGCCTTAACACTTACCCTGACCCTGACACTTTTCCGTATCCTCTCCTGTACCCTAAATCTTACCGTTCGCTTACCCTAAACCTAGCCCTAAAAATAACTCTCACACCAACCTCACAGCATACCCTAACCCGTACACTAAACTTAACCCGTACAAAAAAACTAACACATGCCCTCTCATGTACTTTGACAGTAACATGTTTCCGTATGCTCCCATGTACCGTAAACATTACCCATTTGCTAACACTAACCCTATCCCTAACGCTAACAATAACACCAACCCTACACATTTCCCTAACCTGTACCCTAATCCTTACCCGTACACTAACACTAATCCATTCCCTAACACGTACCCTGACCCTAACACTTTCCCATACCCACTCCTGTACCCTAAATCTTACAATTCGCTAACCCTAATCCTATGTCTAAACCTAACCCTAACCCCAACCCTACACCTAACCCTAACACGTACCCTAATCCGAATCCGTTCACTAACACTAACCTGTGCCCTAACATGAACCCTGACCCTAACTCGTTTCCATAACCTCACCTGTACCCTAAATGTTACCTATTCGCTAACCCTAACCCCAACCCTACACCTAAACATAACCCCTACCCTACACCTTTCCCTTACCTATACCCTAATCCTATCCCGTACACTAACAATAACCCGTGCCCTAACACGTACCCTGACCCTAACACTTTTCCGTATCCTCTCCAGTACCCTAAATCTTACCGTTCGCTAAACATAGCCCTTTCCCTAAACATAACGCTAACACCAACCTTACACCATACCCTAACCCATACACTAATCTTACCCTGTACACCAAAATTAAGAAATGCCCTCACATGTACTTTGACACTAACACGTTTCCGTATCCTCCTGTGTACCGTAAACCTTACCTGTTCGCTAACACTAACCCTAGGTCTAAGCCTTACACTATCCACAACCCTAAACTAAATCCTAACCCGTACCCTAATCCTAATCCGTACAATAACACTAAGCTGTGCCCTAACACCAAGCCTGACCCTAATTCATTTCCCTATGCTTACCTGCAACCTGAATATAACCTATTCGCTAACCCTAACCCTAACCCTAATCCTAAACCTAACCCAAATCCTACACCTTATCCTAATCCGTACTATAATCCTAACACGTACCCTAATACTAATCCATGCCCTGACACATACATGGACCATAACACTTTTCTGTAACCACACCTGTACCCTAAACCTTACATTTCGCCAACACTAACCCAAGCCCTAAAGCTAAATCTAACTCTAACCCTACACCTTACCCTAACACGTACACTAATCTTAACCCGTACACTAACACTGACTCATTGCTGCAAATGTATTTTGACCTTAAAACATTTCGGTACCCTCCCCTGTAACCTAAACCTTACCCAGTCTCTAACCCTAACCCTAGCTCCAAATCTAACCCTAACGCCAACACTACATCTTACCCTAACCCATACCCTAATCCTAAACCGTACACTAACACAAACCAGTGCCCTGAAACGTACCCTGACCCTAACACTTTTCCATACCCTCACCTGCACGCTAAACCTAATCATTAGGTAACCCTAACGGTAGACTTAAACCTAACCTTAACACCAACCCTACACCCTATTCTAACCCTTACCCTATATTTAACCCCTACACTAACACTAACCCATGACCTCACACGTACCTTGACACTAAAACGTCTCCATACACTCACATCTACCATAAACTTTAACCATTCACTAAACCTATCCCTAACCCTAACGCCAACCCTAACCATTACCCTAAGCCATACCCTAATCCTAACCATACATTAACACTAACACGTTTCCTAACACATAACCTGACCCAAACGCTTTTCTGTACCCTCAACTGTACCCTAAACCATACCGTTTGCTATCCTTAACCCTAGACCTAAACGTAAACCTAACCCCATCCCTAAACCTTACCCTAACGCGTACCCAATCCTAACCAGTACACTAACACTAATCCGTGCCTTAACACTTACCCTGACCCTAACACTTTTCCATACCCACACCTGAACCCTAAACCTTACCATTCACTAACCCGAACCCTAGGTCTAAACCTAACCCTAAACCCAACCCCAACCCTACACCTAACCCTAACATTTACCCTAATCCTAATCCTTAAACTAACACTAAGCTGTGCCCTAACACGAACTCTGACGCTAACGCGTTTCCATACGCTCCCATGTACTCTAATGTTACCTGTTCACAAACCCTAACACTAGCCCTAAACCTAAACCTAATGCCAACCCTACACCTTACCCTAACCCATACCCTAATCATAACCCATACACTAACACTAACTCGTGCCCTAACACATACCCTAACCCTACACCTGCCCCTAACCCTAACACTAACCCTAACACTAACCCTAAACTTCACCATTTGTTAACCATAACCCTAGCCCCAAACCTAAACCTAACTACAACCCTACTCCTTACCCTAACACGTACACTAATCTTAACCCGTACACTAACACTAACCCAATACCACACACGTACTTTGACAATAAGACATTTCCGTATGCTCAGCTGTAACCTAAACCTTACCCGTTCACTAAACTTAACCCTACCCCTAAAACTAACCATAACGCCAACCCTACCAATTACCCTAACCCGTACCCTAATGCTAACCTGTAAACCCACACTAACCCCTGCCCTAACACGTACCCTGACCCTAACACTTTTCCGTAACCTCACCTGTACCCTACACCTTACCGTTCGCTAACCCTAACCCTAGCCCTAAACCTAGACCAAACCCGAACCGTACACCTTACCCTAACCCGTATGCTAATCCTAAGCCATACACTAACACTGACACGTGTCCTAACACATACACTAATACTAACACTTTTCTGTACAATCACCTGTACCCTAAACCTGACATTTCGCTAACCCTAACCCTAGCCATAAAGCTAACACTAACCCCAACCCTAAACCTTACCCAAACTGTACCCTAATCCTAACTTGTATACTAATACTAAGACATGTCCTGACACGTACCCTGACCCTAACACCTTTCCGTACCCTCACCTGTACCCTAAACCTTACCCATTCTTAACCCTAAACCTAGCCCTAGCCCTAGCCCTAAACCTAACCCCAACTCTACCCCTTACCCTAACCCGAACCCTGATCCCATCCCATATACTAACATTAACCCATGCCCTAATACGTACCCTGACCCTAACACTTTTCCGTGTCCTCTCCTTTACCCTAAATATTACTTTTCGCTAACCCTAACCCTAGCACTGAACATAACTCTAACACCAACCTCACAGCATACCCTAACCCGTACACTAAACTTAACCCGTACAAAAAACTAACACATGCCCTCACATGTACTTTGACAGTAACACGTTTCCGTACGCTCCCGTATACCATAAACCTTACCCGTTCGCTAACTCTAACCCTAGCCCTAAACTTAACCATAACACCAATCCTACCCATTTCCCTAACCTGTACCCTAATCCTTACCCATACACTAACACGTACCCTGACCCTAACACTTTTCCATACCAACTCCTGTACCCTAAATCTTACCATTCGCTAAACCTAACCCTATGTCTAAACCTAACCCTAACCCCAACCCTACACCTAACCCTAACACGTACCCTAATCCGAATCCGTACACTAACACTAACCTGTGCCCTATCATGAACCCTGACCGTAACTCGTTTCCATAAGTTCACCTGTACCCTAAATATTAACTATTCGCTAACCCTAACCCCAAACCTACACCTAAACATAACCCCAACTCTACAACTTACCCTAACCCATACCCTAATCCTACCACATACACTAACACTAACCCCTGCCCTAACACGTACCCTAACCCTAACCCTAACCCTAACACTAACACCCTAACATTAACCCTAAAATTTACCATTTGTTAACCATAACCCTAGCCCCAAACCTAAACCTAACTACAACCCTACTCCTTACCCTAACACGTACACTAATCTTAACCCATACACTAACACCAACCCAATACCGCACACGTACTTTGAAAATAAGACATTTTCGTATGCTCAGCTGTAACCTAAACCTTACCCGTCCACTAAACTTAACCCTACCCCTAACACTAACCATAATTCCTACCCTACCAATTACCCTAACCCGTACCCTAATCCTAACCTGGAAACCCACACTAACACCTGCCCTAACACGTACCCTGACCCTAACACTTTTCTGTAACCTCACCTGTACCCTACATCTTACCGTTCGCTAACCCTAACCCTAGCCGTAAACCTAGACCAAACCCCAACCGTACACCTTACCCTAGCCCGTATGCTAATCCTAAGCCATACACTAACACTGACACGTGTCCTAACACATACACTAACCCTAACACTTTTCTGTACCATCACCTGTGCCCTAAACCTGACATTTCGCTAACCCTAGCCCTAGCCATAAAGCTAACCCTAACCCCAACCCTAAACCTTACCCAAACCGTATCCTAATCCTAACCAGTATACTAATACTAAGCCATGTCCTGACAGGTACCCTGACCCTAACACCTTTCTGTACCCTCACCTGTACCCTAAACCTTACCCATTCGCTAACCCTAACCCTAGCCATAAAGCTAAGCCTAAACCCGACACTAAAACTTACCCAAACCATACCCTAATCCTAACCAGTATACTAATACTAAGCCATGTCCTGACATATTTTCTGAGCCTAACACTTTTCCGTACCCTCACCTGTACCCTAAACCTTACCCATTCGCTAACCCTAACCCTAGCCCTAGCCATAGCCCTAACCTTAATCTCAACCCAACCCCTTACCCTAAACCGTACCCTAATCCTAACCCATACACTAACATTAACCCATGCCCTAACACTTGCCCTGACCCTAACACTTTTCCGTATCCTCTCCTGTACCCTAAATCTTACCGTTCGCTAACCCTAAACCTAGCCCTAAACATAACTCTAACACCAACCTCACAGCATACCCTAAACCGTACACTAAACTTAACCCGTACAAAAAACCTAACCCATGCCCTCACATGTACATTGACAGTAACACGTTTCCGTACGCTCCCGTGTACCGTAAACCTTACCCATTCGCTAACTCTAACCCTAGCCCTAACCCTAACCATAACACCATCCCTACCAATTTCCCTAACCTGTACCCTAATCCTTACCCGTACACTAACACTAATCCATGCCCTAACACGTACCCTGACCCTAACACTTTTCCATACCCACTCCTGTACCCTAAAACTTACCATTTGCTAACCATAACCCTATGTCTAAACCTAACCCTAACCCAACCCTACACCTAACCCTAACACGTACCCTAATCCGAATCCGTACACTAACACTAACCTGTGCCCTAACATGAACCCTGACCCTAACTCGTTTCCATAAGCTCACCTGTATCCTAAATGTTACCTATTCGCTAACCCTAACCCCAACCCTACACCTAAACATAACCCAACCCTACACCTTTCGCTAACCTATACCCTAATCCTAACCCGTACACTAACACTAAACCGTGCCATAACACGTACCCTGACCCTAACACTTTTCCGTATCCTGTCCAGTACCCTAAATCTCAGCGTTCGCTAAACATAGCACTTTCCCTAAACATAACGCTAACACCAACCTTACACCACACCCTAACCCATACACTAATCTTACACCGTACACCAAAATTAAGCAATGCCCTCACATGTACTTTGACACTAACACGTCTCCGTACCCTCCTGTGTACCATAAACCTTACCTGTTCGCTAACACTAACCCTAGGTCTAAGCCTAACACTATCCACAACCCTACACAAAATCCTAACCCGTACCCTAATCCTAATCCGTACAATAACACTAACCTGTGCCCTAACACCAAGCCTGACCCTAACTCGTTTCCATATGCTTACCTGCACCCTGAATATTACCTATTCGCTAACCCTAACCCTAACCCTAAACCTAACCCTAACCCCAATCCTACACCTTACCCTAATCCGTACTGTAATCCAAACCCGTACCTAATACTACTCCGTGACCTGACACATACATGGACCATAACACTTTTCTGTAACCTCACCTGTACCCTAAACCTTACATTTCGCCAACCCTAACCCTAGCCCTAAAGCTAAATCTAACTCCAACCCTACACCTTACCCTAACACGTACACTAATCTTAACCCGTACACTAACACTGACCCATTGACGCAAAAGTATTTTGACCCTAAAACATTTCCGTACCCTCCCCTGTAACCTAAACCTTACCCGGTCGCTAACCCTAACCCTAGCGCTAAATCTAACCCTAACACCAACCCTACATCTTACCCTAACCCATACCCTAATCCTAAACTGTACACTAACACAAACCAGTGCCCTGAAACGTACCCTGACCCTAACACTTTTCCATACCCTCACCTGCACGCTAAGGCTAATCGTTAGGTAACCCTAACTGTAGACTTAAACCTAACCCTAACACAAACCCTACACCCTATTCTACCCCATACCCTATATTTAACCCCTACACTAACACTAAACCATGCCCTCACACGTACTTTGACACTAAAACGTCTCCATACACTCACATGTACCATAAGCCTTAACCGTTCACTAAACCTATCCCTAACCCTAACGCCAATGCTAACCATTACTCTAATCCTAACCATACATTAACACTAAAACGTTTCCTAACACATAACCTGACCAAAACGCTTTTCCGTACCCTCAACTGTACCCTAAAACTTACCCGTTCACTAACCCTAATCCTAGCCATAAACCTAACCCTAACACCAACCCCACACCTTACCCTAAACTGTACGCTAATCCTAACACATACACTAACACTAACAGGTGTCCTAACACATACCCTGACTCTAAATGTTTTCCGTACCCTCACCTGTACCCTAAACCTTACTGCGTCACTAACCATAAACATAGCTCTAAACATAACGCTAACACCAACCCTAAACCATACCCTAATCCGTACACTAATCTTGACCCATACACCAAAATTATGCAATGCCATCACATGTACTTTGACACTAACACGTTTCCGTTCACTCATGTACCATAAAAGTTACCTCTTCGCTAACTCTAAGCCTAGCCCTAAACTTAACACTAATGCCAACCCTACACATTACCCTAACCCGTACCCTAATCCTAACCCATACACTAACACTACACGTGCCCAAACAGGTTCCCTGACCGTAACAGTTTTCTGTACACTCACCTGTACCCTAAACCATACCGTTTGTTATCCTTAACCCTAGACCTAAACGTAAACATAACCCCATCCCTAAACCTTACCCTAACTCATACCCAATCCTAACCAGTACACTAACACTAATCTGAGCCTTAACACTTACCCTGACCCTGACACTTTTCCGTATACTCTCCTGTACCCTAAATCTTACCGTTCGCTTACCCTAAACCTAGCCCTAAAAATAAATCTCACACCAACCTCACAGCATACCCTAACCCGTACACTAAACTTAACCCGTACAAAAAAACTAACCCATGCCCTCTCATGTACTTTGACAGTAACATGTTTCCGTATGCTCCCATGTACCATAAACCTTACCCATTTGCTAACACTAACCCTATCCCTAACGCTAACCATAACACCAACCCTACACATTTCCCTAACCTGTACCCTAATCCTTACCCGTACACTAACACTAATCCATTCCCTAACACGTACCCTGACCCTAACACTTTTCCATACCCACTCCTGTACCCTAAATCTTACCATTCTCTAACACTAAACCTATGTCTAAACCTAACCCTAACCCCAACCCTACACCTAACCCTAACACGTACCCTAATCCGAATCCGTTCACTAACACTAACCTGTGCCCCAACATGAACCCTGACCCTAACTCGTTTCCATAACCTCACCTGTACCCTAAATGTTACCTATTCGCTAACCCTAACCCCAACCCTACACCTAAACATAACCCCTACCCTACACCTTTCCCTTACCTATACCCTAATCCTATCCCGTACACTAACAATAACCCGTGCCCTAACACGTACCCTGACCCTAACACTTTTCCGTATCCTCTCCAGTACCCTAAATCTTACCGTTCGCTAAACCTAGCCCTTTCCCTAAACATAACGCTAACACCAACCTTACACCATACCCTAACCCATACACTAATCTTACCCTGTACACCAAAATTAAGAAATGCCCTCACATGTACTTTGACACTAACACGTTTCCGTACCCTCCTGTGTACCGTAAACCTTACCTGTTCGCTAACACTAACCCTAGGTCTAAGCCTTACACTATCCACAACCCTAAACTAAATCCTAACCCGTACCCTAATCCTAATCCGTACAATAACACTAAGCTGTGCCCTAACACCAAGCCTGACCCTAATTCATTTCCCTATGCTTACCTGCAACCTGAATATAACCTATTCGCTAACCCTAACCCTAACCCTAATCCTAAACCTAACCCAAATCCTACACCTTATCCTAATCCGTACTATAATCCTAACACGTACCCTAATACTAATCCATGCCCTGACACATACATGGACCATAATACTTTTCTGTAACCACACCTGTACCCTAAACCTTACATTTCGCCAACACTAACCCAAGCCCTAAAGCTAAATCTAACTCTAACCCTACACCTTACCCTAACACGTACACTAATCTTAACCCGTACACTAACACTGACTCATTGCTGCAAATGTATTTTGACCTTAAAACATTTCGGTACCCTCCCCTGTAACCTAAACCTTACCCAGTCTCTAACACTAACCCTAGCTCCAAATCTAACCCTAACGCCAACACTACATCTTACCATAACCCATACCCTAATCCTAAACCGTACACTAACACAAACCAGTGCCCTGAAACGTACCCTGACCCTAACACTTTTCCATACCCTCACCTGCACGCTAAGGCTAATCGTTAGGTAACCCTAACTGTAGACTTAAACCTAACCCTAACACAAACCCTACACCCTATTCTACCCCATACCCTATATTTAACCCCTACACTAACACTAAACCATGCCCTCACACGTACTTTGACACTAAAACGTCTCCATACACTCACATATACCATAAGCCTTAACCTTTCACTAAACCTATCCCTAACCCTAACGCCAATGCTAACCATTACCCTAATCCTAACCATACATTAACACTAAAACGTTTCCTAACACATAACCTGACCAAAACGCTTTTCGTACCCTCAACTGTACCCTAAAACTTACCCGTTCACTAACCCTAATCCTAGCCATAAACCTAACCCTAACACCAACCCCACACCTTACCCTAAACTGGACGCTAATCCTAACACGTACACTAACACTAACAGGTGTCCTAACACATACCCTGACTCTAAATGTTTTCCGTACCCTCACCTGTACCCTAAACCTTACTGCGTCACTAACCATAAACATAGCTCTAAACATAACGCTAACACCAACCCTACACCATACCCTAATCCGTACACTAATCTTGACCCGTACACCAAAATTATGCAATGCCATCACATGTACTTTGACACTAACACGTTTCCGTTCACTCATGTACCATAAAAGTTACCTCTTCGCTAACTCTAAGCCTAGCCCTAAACTTAACACTAATGCCAACCCTACACATTACCCTAACCCGTACCCTAATCCTAACCCATACACTAACACTACACGTGCCCAAACAGGTTCCCTGACCGTAACAGTTTTCTGTACACTCACCTGTACCCTAAACCATACCGTTTGCTATCCTTAACCCTAGACCTAAACGTAAACATAACCCCATCCCTAAACCTTACCCTAACTCATACCCAATCCTAACCAGTACACTAACACTAATCTGAGCCTTAACACTTACCCTGACCCTGACACTTTTCCGTATCCTCTCCTGTACCCTAAATCTTACCGTTCGCTTACCCTAAACCTAGCCCTAAAAATAACTCTCACACCAACCTCACAGCATACCCTAACCCGTACACTAAACTTAACCCGTACAAAAAAACTAACACATGCCCTCTCATGTACTTTGACAGTAACATGTTTCCGTATGCTCCCATGTACCGTAAACATTACCCATTTGCTAACACTAACCCTATCCCTAACGCTAACAATAACACCAACCCTACACATTTCCCTAACCTGTACCCTAATCCTTACCCGTACACTAACACTAATCCATTCCCTAACACGTACCCTGACCCTAACACTTTCCCATACCCACTCCTGTACCCTAAATCTTACAATTCGCTAACCCTAATCCTATGTCTAAACCTAACCCTAACCCCAACCCTACACCTAACCCTAACACGTACCCTAATCCGAATCCGTTCACTAACACTAACCTGTGCCCTAACATGAACCCTGACCCTAACTCGTTTCCATAACCTCACCTGTACCCTAAATGTTACCTATTCGCTAACCCTAACCCCAACCCTACACCTAAACATAACCCCTACCCTACACCTTTCCCTTACCTATACCCTAATCCTATCCCGTACACTAACAATAACCCGTGCCCTAACACGTACCCTGACCCTAACACTTTTCCGTATCCTCTCCAGTACCCTAAATCTTACCGTTCGCTAAACATAGCCCTTTCCCTAAACATAACGCTAACACCAACCTTACACCATACCCTAACCCATACACTAATCTTACCCTGTACACCAAAATTAAGAAATGCCCTCACATGTACTTTGACACTAACACGTTTCCGTATCCTCCTGTGTACCGTAAACCTTACCTGTTCGCTAACACTAACCCTAGGTCTAAGCCTTACACTATCCACAACCCTAAACTAAATCCTAACCCGTACCCTAATCCTAATCCGTACAATAACACTAAGCTGTGCCCTAACACCAAGCCTGACCCTAATTCATTTCCCTATGCTTACCTGCAACCTGAATATAACCTATTCGCTAACCCTAACCCTAACCCTAATCCTAAACCTAACCCAAATCCTACACCTTATCCTAATCCGTACTATAATCCTAACACGTACCCTAATACTAATCCATGCCCTGACACATACATGGACCATAACACTTTTCTGTAACCACACCTGTACCCTAAACCTTACATTTCGCCAACACTAACCCAAGCCCTAAAGCTAAATCTAACTCTAACCCTACACCTTACCCTAACACGTACACTAATCTTAACCCGTACACTAACACTGACTCATTGCTGCAAATGTATTTTGACCTTAAAACATTTCGGTACCCTCCCCTGTAACCTAAACCTTACCCAGTCTCTAACCCTAACCCTAGCTCCAAATCTAACCCTAACGCCAACACTACATCTTACCCTAACCCATACCCTAATCCTAAACCGTACACTAACACAAACCAGTGCCCTGAAACGTACCCTGACCCTAACACTTTTCCATACCCTCACCTGCACGCTAAACCTAATCATTAGGTAACCCTAACGGTAGACTTAAACCTAACCTTAACACCAACCCTACACCCTATTCTAACCCTTACCCTATATTTAACCCCTACACTAACACTAACCCATGACCTCAAACGTACCTTGACACTAAAACGTCTCCATACACTCACATCTACCATAAACTTTAACCGTTCACTAAACCTATCCCTAACCCTAACGCCAACCCTAACCATTACCCTAAGCCATACCCTAATCCTAACCATACATTAACACTAACACGTTTCCTAACACATAACCTGACCCAAACGCTTTTCTGTACCCTCAACTGTACCCTAAACCATACCGTTTGCTATCCTTAACCCTAGACCTAAACGTAAACCTAACCCCATCCCTAAACCTTACCCTAACGCGTACCCAATCCTAACCAGTACACTAACACTAATCCGTGCCTTAACACTTACCCTGACCCTAACACTTTTCCATACCCACACCTGAACCCTAAACCTTACCATTCACTAACCCGAACCCTAGGTCTAAACCTAACCCTAAACCCAACCCCAACCCTACACCTAACCCTAACATTTACCCTAATCCTAATCCTTAAACTAACACTAAGCTGTGCCCTAACACGAACTCTGACGCTAACGCGTTTCCATACGCTCCCATGTACTCTAATGTTACCTGTTCACAAACCCTAACACTAGCCCTAAACCTAAACCTAATGCCAACCCTACACCTTACCCTAACCCATACCCTAATCATAACCCATACACTAACACTAACTCGTGCCCTAACACATACCCTAACCCTACACCTGCCCCTAACCCTAACACTAACCCTAACACTAACCCTAAACTTCACCATTTGTTAACCATAACCCTAGCCCCAAACCTAAACCTAACTACAACCCTACTCCTTACCCTAACACGTACACTAATCTTAACCCGTACACTAACACTAACCCAATACCACACACGTACTTTGACAATAAGACATTTCCGTATGCTCAGCTGTAACCTAAACCTTACCCGTTCACTAAACTTAACCCTACCCCTAAAACTAACCATAACGCCAACCCTACCAATTACCCTAACCCGTACCCTAATGCTAACCTGTAAACCCACACTAACCCCTGCCCTAACACGTACCCTGACCCTAACACTTTTCCGTAACCTCACCTGTACCCTACACCTTACCGTTCGCTAACCCTAACCCTAGCCCTAAACCTAGACCAAACCCGAACCGTACACCTTACCCTAACCCGTATGCTAATCCTAAGCCATACACTAACACTGACACGTGTCCTAACACATACACTAATACTAACACTTTTCTGTACAATCACCTGTACCCTAAACCTGACATTTCGCTAACCCTAACCCTAGCCATAAAGCTAACACTAACCCCAACCCTAAACCTTACCCAAACTGTACCCTAATCCTAACTTGTATACTAATACTAAGACATGTCCTGACACGTACCCTGACCCTAACACCTTTCCGTACCCTCACCTGTACCCTAAACCTTACCCATTCTTAACCCTAAACCTAGCCCTAGCCCTAGCCCTAAACCTAACCCCAACTCTACCCCTTACCCTAACCCGAACCCTGATCCCATCCCATATACTAACATTAACCCATGCCCTAATACGTACCCTGACCCTAACACTTTTCCGTGTCCTCTCCTTTACCCTAAATATTACTTTTCGCTAACCCTAACCCTAGCACTGAACATAACTCTAACACCAACCTCACAGCATACCCTAACCCGTACACTAAACTTAACCCGTACAAAAAAACTAACACATGCCCTCACATGTACTTTGACAGTAACACGTTTCCGTACGCTCCCGTATACCATAAACCTTACCCGTTCGCTAACTCTAACCCTAGCCCTAAACTTAACCATAACACCAATCCTACCCATTTCCCTAACCTGTACCCTAATCCTTACCCATACACTAACACGTACCCTGACCCTAACACTTTTCCATACCAACTCCTGTACCCTAAATCTTACCATTCGCTAAACCTAACCCTATGTCTAAACCTAACCCTAACCCCAACCCTACACCTAACCCTAACTCGTACCCTAATCCGAATCCGTACACTAACACTAACCTGTGCCCTATCATGAACCCTGACCGTAACTCGTTTCCATAAGTTCACCTGTACCCTAAATATTAACTATTCGCTAACCCTAACCCCAAACCTACACCTAAACATAACCCCAACTCTACAACTTACCCTAACCCATACCCTAATCCTACCACATACACTAACACTAACCCCTGCCCTAACACGTACCCTAACCCTAACCCTAACCCTAACACTAACACCCTAACATTAACCCTAAAATTTACCATTTGTTAACCATAACCCTAGCCCCAAACCTAAACCTAACTACAACCCTACTCCTTACCCTAACACGTACACTAATCTTAACCCATACACTAACACCAACCCAATACCGCACACGTACTTTGACAATAAGACATTTTCGTATGCTCAGCTGTAACCTAAACCTTACCCGTCCACTAAACTTAACCCTACCCCTAACACTAACCATAATTCCTACCCTACCAATTACCCTAACCCGTACCCTAATCCTAACCTGGAAACCCACACTAACACCTGCCCTAACACGTACCCTGACCCTAACACTTTTCTGTAACCTCACCTGTACCCTACATCTTACCGTTCGCTAACCCTAACCCTAGCCGTAAACCTAGACCAAACCCCAACCGTACACCTTACCCTAGCCCGTATGCTAATCCTAAGCCATACACTAACACTGACACGTGTCCTAACACATACACTAACCCTAACACTTTTCTGTACCATCACCTGTGCCCTAAACCTGACATTTCGCTAACCCTAGCCCTAGCCATAAAGCTAACCCTAACCCCAACCCTAAACCTTACCCAAACCGTATCCTAATCCTAACCAGTATACTAATACTAAGCCATGTCCTGACAGGTACCCTGACCCTAACACCTTTCTGTACCCTCACCTGTACCCTAAACCTTACCCATTCGCTAACCCTAACCCTAGCCATAAAGCTAAGCCTAAACCCGACACTAAAACTTACCCAAACCATACCCTAATCCTAACCAGTATACTAATACTAAGCCATGTCCTGACACATTTTCTGAGCCTAACACTTTTCCGTACCCTCACCTGTACCCTAAACCTTACCCATTCGCTAACCCTAACCCTAGCCCTAGCCATAGCCCTAACCTTAATCTAAACCCAACCCCTTACCCTAAACCGTACCCTAATCCTAACCCATACACTAACATTAACCCATGCCCTAACACTTGCCCTGACCCTAACACTTTTCCGTATCCTCTCCTGTACCCTAAATCTTACCATTCGCTAACCCTAAACCTAGCCCTAAACATAACTCTAACACCAACCTCACAGCATACCCTAAACCGTACACTAAACTTAACCCGTACAAAAAACCTAACCCATGCCCTCACATGTACATTGACAGTAACACGTTTCCGTACGCTCCCGTGTACCGTAAACCTTACCCATTCGCTAACTCTAACCCTAGCCCTAACCCTAACCATAACACCATCCCTACCAATTTCCCTAACCTGTACCCTAATCCTTACCCGTACACTAACACTAATCCATGCCCTAACACGTACCCTGACCCTAACACTTTTCCATACCCACTCCTGTACCCTAAAACTTACCATTTGCTAACCATAACCCTATGTCTAAACCTAACCCTAACCCAACCCTACACCTAACCCTAACACGTACCCTAATCCGAATCCGTACACTAACACTAACCTGTGCCCTAACATGAACCCTGACCCTAACTCGTTTCCATAAGCTCACCTGTATCCTAAATGTTACCTATTCGCTAACCCTAACCCCAACCCTACACCTAAACATAACCCAACCCTACACCTTTCGCTAACCTATACCCTAATCCTAACCCGTACACTAACACTAAACCGTGCCATAACACGTACCCTGACCCTAACACTTTTCCGTATCCTGTCCAGTACCCTAAATCTCAGCGTTCGCTAAACATAGCACTTTCCCTAAACATAACGCTAACACCAACCTTACACCACACCCTAACCCATACACTAATCTTACACCGTACACCAAAATTAAGCAATGCCCTCACATGTACTTTGACACTAACACGTCTCCGTACCCTCCTGTGTACCATAAACCTTACCTGTTCGCTAACACTAACCCTAGGTCTAAGCCTAACACTATCCACAACCCTACACAAAATCCTAACCCGTACCATAATCCTAATCCGTACAATAACACTAACCTGTGCCCTAACACCAAGCCTGACCCTAACTCGTTTCCATATGCTTACCTGCACCCTGAATATTACCTATTCGCTAACCCTAACCCTAACCCTAAACCTAACCCTAACCCCAATCCTACACCTTACCCTAATCCGTACTGTAATCCAAACCCGTACCTAATACTACTCCGTGACCTGACACATACATGGACCATAACACTTTTCTGTAACCTCACCTGTACCCTAAACCTTACATTTCGCCAACCCTAACCCTAGCCCTAAAGCTAAATCTAACTCCAACCCTACACCTTACCCTAACACGTACACTAATCTTAACCCGTACACTAACACTGACCCATTGACGCAAAAGTATTTTGACCCTAAAACATTTCCGTACCCTCCCCTGTAACCTAAACCTTACCCGGTCGCTAACCCTAACCCTAGCGCTAAATCTAACCCTAACACCAACCCTACATCTTACCCTAACCCATACCCTAATCCTAAACTGTACACTAACACAAACCAGTGCCCTGAAACGTACCCTGACCCTAACACTTTTCCATACCCTCACCTGCACGCTAAGGCTAATCGTTAGGTAACCCTAACTGTAGACTTAAACCTAACCCTAACACAAACCCTACACCCTATTCTACCCCATACCCTATATTTAACCCCTACACTAACACTAAACCATGCCCTCACACGTACTTTGACACTAAAACGTCTCCATACACTCACATGTACCATAAGCCTTAACCGTTCACTAAACCTATCCCTAACCCTAACGCCAATGCTAACCATTACTCTAATCCTAACCATACATTAACACTAAAACGTTTCCTAACACATAACCTGACCAAAACGCTTTTCCGTACCCTCAACTGTACCCTAAAACTTACCCGTTCACTAACCCTAATCCTAGCCATAAACCTAACCCTAACACCAACCCCACACCTTACCCTAAACTGTACGCTAATCCTAACACATACACTAACACTAACAGGTGTCCTAACACATACCCTGACTCTAAATGTTTTCCGTACCCTCACCTGTACCCTAAACCTTACTGCGTCACTAACCATAAACATAGCTCTAAACATAACGCTAACACCAACCCTAAACCATACCCTAATCCGTACACTAATCTTGACCCATACACCAAAATTATGCAATGCCATCACATGTACTTTGACACTAACACGTTTCCGTTCACTCATGTACCATAAAAGTTACCTCTTCGCTAACTCTAAGCCTAGCCCTAAACTTAACACTAATGCCAACCCTACACATTACCCTAACCCGTACCCTAATCCTAACCCATACACTAACACTACACGTGCCCAAACAGGTTCCCTGACCGTAACAGTTTTCTGTACACTCACCTGTACCCTAAACCATACCGTTTGTTATCCTTAACCCTAGACCTAAACGTAAACATAACCCCATCCCTAAACCTTACCCTAACTCATACCCAATCCTAACCAGTACACTAACACTAATCTGAGCCTTAACACTTACCCTGACCCTGACACTTTTCCGTATCCTCTCCTGTACCCTAAATCTTACCGTTCGCTTACCCTAAACCTAGCCCTAAAAATAAATCTCACACCAACCTCACAGCATACCCTAACCCGTACACTAAACTTAACCCGTACAAAAAAACTAACCCATGCCCTCTCATTTACTTTGACAGTAACATGTTTCCGTATGCTCCCATGTACCATAAACCTTACCCATTTGCTAACACTAACCCTATCCCTAACGCTAACCATAACACCAACCCTACACATTTCCCTAACCTGTACCCTAATCCTTACCCGTACACTAACACTAATCCATTCCCTAACACGTACCCTGACCCTAACACTTTTCCATACCCACTCCTGTACCCTAAATCTTACCATTCTCTAACCCTAAACCTATGTCTAAACCTAACCCTAACCCCAACCCTACACCTAACCCTAACACGTACCCTAATCCGAATCCGTTCACTAACACTAACCTGTGCCCCAACATGAACCCTGACCCTAACTCGTTTCCATAACCTCACCTGTACCCTAAATGTTACCTATTCGCTAACCCTAACCCCAACCCTACACCTAAACATAACCCCTACCCTACACCTTTCCCTTACCTATACCCTAATCCTATCCCGTACACTAACAATAACCCGTGCCCTAACACGTACCCTGACCCTAACACTTTTCCGTATCCTCTCCAGTACCCTAAATCTTACCGTTCGCTAAACCTAGCCCTTTCCCTAAACATAACGCTAACACCAACCTTACACCATACCCTAACCCATACACTAATCTTACCCTGTACACCAAAATTAAGAAATGCCCTCACATGTACTTTGACACTAACACGTTTCCGTACCCTCCTGTGTACCGTAAACCTTACCTGTTCGCTAACACTAACCCTAGGTCTAAGCCTTACACTATCCACAACCCTAAACTAAATCCTAACCCGTACCCTAATCCTAATCCGTACAATAACACTAAGCTGTGCCCTAACACCAAGCCTGACCCTAATTCATTTCCCTATGCTTACCTGCAACCTGAATATAACCTATTCGCTAACCCTAACCCTAACCCTAATCCTAAACCTAACCCAAATCCTACACCTTATCCTAATCCGTACTATAATCCTAACACGTACCCTAATACTAATCCATGCCCTGACACATACATGGACCATAATACTTTTCTGTAACCACACCTGTACCCTAAACCTTACATTTCGCTAACACTAACCCAAGCCCTAAAGCTAAATCTAACTCTAACCCTACACCTTACCCTAACACGTACACTAATCTTAACCCGTACACTAACACTGACTCATTGCTGCAAATGTATTTTGACCTTAAAACATTTCGGTACCCTCCCCTGTAACCTAAACCTTACCCAGTCTCTAACACTAACCCTAGCTCCAAATCTAACCCTAACGCCAACAATACATCTTACCATAACCCATACCCTAATCCTAAACCGTACACTAACACAAACCAGTGCCCTGAAACGTACCCTGACCCTAACACTTTTCCATACCCTCACCTGCACGCTAAGGCTAATCGTTAGGTAACCCTAACTGTAGACTTAAACCTAACCCTAACACAAACCCTACACCCTATTCTACCCCATACCCTATATTTAACCCCTACACTAACACTAAACCATGCCCTCACACGTACTTTGACACTAAAACGTCTCCATACACTCACATATACCATAAGCCTTAACCGTTCACTAAACCTATCCCTAACCCTAACGCCAATGCTAACCATTACCCTAATCCTAACCATACATTAACACTAAAACGTTTCCTAACACATAACCTGACCAAAACGCTTTTCGTACCCTCAACTGTACCCTAAAACTTACCCGTTCACTAACCCTAATCCTAGCCATAAACCTAACCCTAACACCAACCCCACACCTTACCCTAAACTGGACGCTAATCCTAACACGTACACTAACACTAACAGGTGTCCTAACACATACCCTGACTCTAAATGTTTTCCGTACCCTCACCTGTACCCTAAACCTTACTGCGTCACTAACCATAAACATAGCTCTAAACATAACGCTAACACCAACCCTACACCATACCCTAATCCGTACACTAATCTTGACCCGTACACCAAAATTATGCAATGCCATCACATGTACTTTGACACTAACACGTTTCCGTTCACTCATGTACCATAAAAGTTACCTCTTCGCTAACTCTAAGCCTAGCCCTAAACTTAACACTAATGCCAACCCTACACATTACCCTAACCCGTACCCTAATCCTAACCCATACACTAACACTACACGTGCCCAAACAGGTTCCCTGACCGTAACAGTTTTCTGTACACTCACCTGTACCCTAAACCATACCGTTTGCTATCCTTAACCCTAGACCTAAACGTAAACATAACCCCATCCCTAAACCTTACCCTAACTCATACCCAATCCTAACCAGTACACTAACACTAATCTGAGCCTTAACACTTACCCTGACCCTGACACTTTTCCGTATCCTCTCCTGTACCCTAAATCTTACCGTTCGCTTACCCTAAACCTAGCCCTAAAAATAACTCTCACACCAACCTCACAGCATACCCTAACCCGTACACTAAACTTAACCCGTACAAAAAAACTAACACATGCCCTCTCATGTACTTTGACAGTAACATGTTTCCGTATGCTCCCATGTACCGTAAACATTACCCATTTGCTAACACTAACCCTATCCCTAACGCTAACAATAACACCAACCCTACACATTTCCCTAACCTGTACCCTAATCCTTACCCGTACACTAACACTAATCCATTCCCTAACACGTACCCTGACCCTAACACTTTCCCATACCCACTCCTGTACCCTAAATCTTACAATTCGCTAACCCTAATCCTATGTCTAAACCTAACCCTAACCCCAACCCTACACCTAACCCTAACACGTACCCTAATCCGAATCCGTTCACTAACACTAACCTGTGCCCTAACATGAACCCTGACCCTAACTCGTTTCCATAACCTCACCTGTACCCTAAATGTTACCTATTCGCTAACCCTAACCCCAACCCTACACCTAAACATAACCCCTACCCTACACCTTTCCCTTACCTATACCCTAATCCTATCCCGTACACTAACAATAACCCGTGCCCTAACACGTACCCTGACCCTAACACTTTTCCGTATCCTCTCCAGTACCCTAAATCTTACCGTTCGCTAAACATAGCCCTTTCCCTAAACATAACGCTAACACCAACCTTACACCATACCCTAACCCATACACTAATCTTACCCTGTACACCAAAATTAAGAAATGCCCTCACATGTACTTTGACACTAACACGTTTCCGTATCCTCCTGTGTACCGTAAACCTTACCTGTTCGCTAACACTAACCCTAGGTCTAAGCCTTACACTATCCACAACCCTAAACTAAATCCTAACCCGTACCCTAATCCTAATCCGTACAATAACACTAAGCTGTGCCCTAACACCAAGCCTGACCCTAATTCATTTCCCTATGCTTACCTGCAACCTGAATATAACCTATTCGCTAACCCTAACCCTAACCCTAATCCTAAACCTAACCCAAATCCTACACCTTATCCTAATCCGTACTATAATCCTAACACGTACCCTAATACTAATCCATGCCCTGACACATACATGGACCATAACACTTTTCTGTAACCACACCTGTACCCTAAACCTTACATTTCGCCAACACTAACCCAAGCCCTAAAGCTAAATCTAACTCTAACCCTACACCTTACCCTAACACGTACACTAATCTTAACCCGTACACTAACACTGACTCATTGCTGCAAATGTATTTTGACCTTAAAACATTTCGGTACCCTCCCCTGTAACCTAAACCTTACCCAGTCTCTAACCCTAACCCTAGCTCCAAATCTAACCCTAACGCCAACACTACATCTTACCCTAACCCATACCCTAATCCTAAACCGTACACTAACACAAACCAGTGCCCTGAAACGTACCCTGACCCTAACACTTTTCCATACCCTCACCTGCACGCTAAACCTAATCATTAGGTAACCCTAACGGTAGACTTAAACCTAACCTTAACACCAACCCTACACCCTATTCTAACCCTTACCCTATATTTAACCCCTACACTAACACTAACCCATGACCTCACACGTACCTTGACACTAAAACGTCTCCATACACTCACATCTACCATAAACTTTAACCGTTCACTAAACCTATCCCTAACCCTAACGCCAACCCTAACCATTACCCTAAGCCATACCCTAATCCTAACCATACATTAACACTAACACGTTTCCTAACACATAACCTGACCCAAACGCTTTTCTGTACCCTCAACTGTACCCTAAACCATACCGTTTGCTATCCTTAACCCTAGACCTAAACGTAAACCTAACCCCATCCCTAAACCTTACCCTAACGCGTACCCAATCCTAACCAGTACACTAACACTAATCCGTGCCTTAACACTTACCCTGACCCTAACACTTTTCCATACCCACACCTGAACCCTAAACCTTACCATTCACTAACCCGAACCCTAGGTCTAAACCTAACCCTAAACCCAACCCCAACCCTACACCTAACCCTAACATTTACCCTAATCCTAATCCTTAAACTAACACTAAGCTGTGCCCTAACACGAACTCTGACGCTAACGCGTTTCCATACGCTCCCATGTACTCTAATGTTACCTGTTCACAAACCCTAACACTAGCCCTAAACCTAAACCTAATGCCAACCCTACACCTTACCCTAACCCATACCCTAATCATAACCCATACACTAACACTAACTCGTGCCCTAACACATACCCTAACCCTACACCTGCCCCTAACCCTAACACTAACCCTAACACTAACCCTAAACTTCACCATTTGTTAACCATAACCCTAGCCCCAAACCTAAACCTAACTACAACCCTACTCCTTACCCTAACACGTACACTAATCTTAACCCGTACACTAACACTAACCCAATACCACACACGTACTTTGACAATAAGACATTTCCGTATGCTCAGCTGTAACCTAAACCTTACCCGTTCACTAAACTTAACCCTACCCCTAAAACTAACCATAACGCCAACCCTACCAATTACCCTAACCCGTACCCTAATGCTAACCTGTAAACCCACACTAACCCCTGCCCTAACACGTACCCTGACCCTAACACTTTTCCGTAACCTCACCTGTACCCTACACCTTACCGTTCGCTAACCCTAACCCTAGCCCTAAACCTAGACCAAACCCGAACCGTACACCTTACCCTAACCCGTATGCTAATCCTAAGCCATACACTAACACTGACACGTGTCCTAATACATACACTAATACTAACACTTTTCTGTACAATCACCTGTACCCTAAACCTGACATTTCGCTAACCCTAACCCTAGCCATAAAGCTAACACTAACCCCAACCCTAAACCTTACCCAAACTGTACCCTAATCCTAACTTGTATACTAATACTAAGACATGTCCTGACACGTACCCTGACCCTAACACCTTTCCGTACCCTCACCTGTACCCTAAACCTTACCCATTCTTAACCCTAAACCTAGCCCTAGCCCTAGCCCTAAACCTAACCCCAACTCTACCCCTTACCCTAACCCGAACCCTGATCCCATCCCATATACTAACATTAACCCATGCCCTAATACGTACCCTGACCCTAACACTTTTCCGTGTCCTCTCCTTTACCCTAAATATTACTTTTCGCTAACCCTAACCCTAGCACTGAACATAACTCTAACACCAACCTCACAGCATACCCTAACCCGTACACTAAACTTAACCCGTACAAAAAAACTAACACATGCCCTCACATGTACTTTGACAGTAACACGTTTCCGTACGCTCCCGTATACCATAAACCTTACCCGTTCGCTAACTCTAACCCTAGCCCTAAACTTAACCATAACACCAATCCTACCCATTTCCCTAACCTGTACCCTAATCCTTACCCATACACTAACACGTACCCTGACCCTAACACTTTTCCATACCAACTCCTGTACCCTAAATCTTACCATTCGCTAAACCTAACCCTATGTCTAAACCTAACCCTAACCCCAACCCTACACCTAACCCTAACACGTACCCTAATCCGAATCCGTACACTAACACTAACCTGTGCCCTATCATGAACCCTGACCGTAACTCGTTTCCATAAGTTCACCTGTACCCTAAATATTAACTATTCGCTAACCCTAACCCCAAACCTACACCTAAACATAACCCCAACTCTACAACTTACCCTAACCCATACCCTAATCCTACCACATACACTAACACTAACCCCTGCCCTAACACGTACCCTAACCCTAACCCTAACCCTAACACTAACACCCTAACATTAACCCTAAAATTTACCATTTGTTAACCATAACCCTAGCCCCAAACCTAAACCTAACTACAACCCTACTCCTTACCCTAACACGTACACTAATCTTAACCCATACACTAACACCAACCCAATACCGCACACGTACTTTGACAATAAGACATTTTCGTATGCTCAGCTGTAACCTAAACCTTACCCGTCCACTAAACTTAACCCTACCCCTAACACTAACCATAATTCCTACCCTACCAATTACCCTAACCCGTACCCTAATCCTAACCTGGAAACCCACACTAACACCTGCCCTAACACGTACCCTGACCCTAACACTTTTCTGTAACCTCACCTGTACCCTACATCTTACCGTTCGCTAACCCTAACCCTAGCCGTAAACCTAGACCAAACCCCAACCGTACACCTTACCCTAGCCCGTATGCTAATCCTAAGCCATACACTAACACTGACACGTGTCCTAACACATACACTAACCCTAACACTTTTCTGTACCATCACCTGTGCCCTAAACCTGACATTTCGCTAACCCTAGCCCTAGCCATAAAGCTAACCCTAACCCCAACCCTAAACCTTACCCAAACCGTATCCTAATCCTAACCAGTATACTAATACTAAGCCATGTCCTGACAGGTACCCTGACCCTAACACCTTTCTGTACCCTCACCTGTACCCTAAACCTTACCCATTCGCTAACCCTAACCCTAGCCATAAAGCTAAGCCTAAACCCGACACTAAAACTTACCCAAACCATACCCTAATCCTAACCAGTATACTAATACTAAGCCATGTCCTGACACATTTTCTGAGCCTAACACTTTTCCGTACCCTCACCTGTACCCTAAACCTTACCCATTCGCTAACCCTAACCCTAGCCCTAGCCATAGCCCTAACCTTAATCTAAACCCAACCCCTTACCCTAAACCGTACCCTAATCCTAACCCATACACTAACATTAACCCATGCCCTAACACTTGCCCTGACCCTAACACTTTTCCGTATCCTCTCCTGTACCCTAAATCTTACCGTTCGCTAACCCTAAACCTAGCCCTAAACATAACTCTAACACCAACCTCACAGCATACCCTAAACCGTACACTAAACTTAACCCGTACAAAAAACCTAACCCATGCCCTCACATGTACATTGACAGTAACACGTTTCCGTACGCTCCCGTGTACCGTAAACCTTACCCATTCGCTAACTCTAACCCTAGCCCTAACCCTAACCATAACACCATCCCTACCAATTTCCCTAACCTGTACCCTAATCCTTACCCGTACACTAACACTAATCCATGCCCTAACACGTACCCTGACCCTAACACTTTTCCATACCCACTCCTGTACCCTAAAACTTACCATTTGCTAACCATAACCCTATGTCTAAACCTAACCCTAACCCAACCCTACACCTAACCCTAACACGTACCCTAATCCGAATCCGTACACTAACACTAACCTGTGCCCTAACATGAACCCTGACCCTAACTCGTTTCCATAAGCTCACCTGTATCCTAAATGTTACCTATTCGCTAACCCTAACCCCAACCCTACACCTAAACATAACCCAACCCTACACCTTTCGCTAACCTATACCCTAATCCTAACCCGTACACTAACACTAAACCGTGCCATAACACGTACCCTGACCCTAACACTTTTCCGTATCCTGTCCAGTACCCTAAATCTCAGCGTTCGCTAAACATAGCACTTTCCCTAAACATAACGCTAACACCAACCTTACACCACACCCTAACCCATACACTAATCTTACACCGTACACCAAAATTAAGCAATGCCCTCACATGTACTTTGACACTAACACGTCTCCGTACCCTCCTGTGTACCATAAACCTTACCTGTTCGCTAACACTAACCCTAGGTCTAAGCCTAACACTATCCACAACCCTACACAAAATCCTAACCCGTACCCTAATCCTAATCCGTACAATAACACTAACCTGTGCCCTAACACCAAGCCTGACCCTAACTCGTTTCCATATGCTTACCTGCACCCTGAATATTACCTATTCGCTAACCCTAACCCTAACCCTAAACCTAACCCTAACCCCAATCCTACACCTTACCCTAATCCGTACTGTAATCCAAACCCGTACCTAATACTACTCCGTGACCTGACACATACATGGACCATAACACTTTTCTGTAACCTCACCTGTACCCTAAACCTTACATTTCGCCAACCCTAACCCTAGCCCTAAAGCTAAATCTAACTCCAACCCTACACCTTACCCTAACACGTACACTAATCTTAACCCGTACACTAACACTGACCCATTGACGCAAAAGTATTTTGACCCTAAAACATTTCCGTACCCTCCCCTGTAACCTAAACCTTACCCGGTCGCTAACCCTAACCCTAGCGCTAAATCTAACCCTAACACCAACCCTACATCTTACCCTAACCCATACCCTAATCCTAAACTGTACACTAACACAAACCAGTGCCCTGAAACGTACCCTGACCCTAACACTTTTCCATACCCTCACCTGCACGCTAAGGCTAATCGTTAGGTAACCCTAACTGTAGACTTAAACCTAACCCTAACACAAACCCTACACCCTATTCTACCCCATACCCTATATTTAACCCCTACACTAACACTAAACCATGCCCTCACACGTACTTTGACACTAAAACGTCTCCATACACTCACATGTACCATAAGCCTTAACCGTTCACTAAACCTATCCCTAACCCTAACGCCAATGCTAACCATTACTCTAATCCTAACCATACATTAACACTAAAATGTTTCCTAACACATAACCTGACCAAAACGCTTTTCCGTACCCTCAACTGTACCCTAAAACTTACCCGTTCACTAACCCTAATCCTAGCCATAAACCTAACCCTAACACCAACCCCACACCTTACCCTAAACTGTACGCTAATCCTAACACATACACTAACACTAACAGGTGTCCTAACACATACCCTGACTCTAAATGTTTTCCGTACCCTCACCTGTACCCTAAACCTTACTGCGTCACTAACCATAAACATAGCTCTAAACATAACGCTAACACCAACCCTAAACCATACCCTAATCCGTACACTAATCTTGACCCATACACCAAAATTATGCAATGCCATCACATGTACTTTGACACTAACACGTTTCCGTTCACTCATGTACCATAAAAGTTACCTCTTCGCTAACTCTAAGCCTAGCCCTAAACTTAACACTAATGCCAACCCTACACATTACCCTAACCCGTACCCTAATCCTAACCCATACACTAACACTACACGTGCCCAAACAGGTTCCCTGACCGTAACAGTTTTCTGTACACTCACCTGTACCCTAAACCATACCGTTTGTTATCCTTAACCCTAGACCTAAACGTAAACATAACCCCATCCCTAAACCTTACCCTAACTCATACCCAATCCTAACCAGTACACTAACACTAATCTGAGCCTTAACACTTACCCTGACCCTGACACTTTTCCGTATCCTCTCCTGTACCCTAAATCTTACCGTTCGCTTACCCTAAACCTAGCCCTAAAAATAAATCTCACACCAACCTCACAGCATACCCTAACCCGTACACTAAACTTAACCCGTACAAAAAAACTAACCCATGCCCTCTCATGTACTTTGACAGTAACATGTTTCCGTATGCTCCCATGTACCATAAACCTTACCCATTTGCTAACACTAACCCTATCCCTAACGCTAACCATAACACCAACCCTACACATTTCCCTAACCTGTACCCTAATCCTTACCCGTACACTAACACTAATCCATTCCCTAACACGTACCCTGACCCTAACACTTTTCCATACCCACTCCTGTACCCTAAATCTTACCATTCTCTAACCCTAAACCTATGTCTAAACCTAACCCTAACCCCAACCCTACACCTAACCCTAACACGTACCCTAATCCGAATCCGTTCACTAACACTAACCTGTGCCCCAACATGAACCCTGACCCTAACTCGTTTCCATAACCTCACCTGTACCCTAAATGTTACCTATTCGCTAACCCTAACCCCAACCCTACACCTAAACATAACCCCTACCCTACACCTTTCCCTTACCTATACCCTAATCCTATCCCGTACACTAACAATAACCCGTGCCCTAACACGTACCCTGACCCTAACACTTTTCCGTATCCTCTCCAGTACCCTAAATCTTACCGTTCGCTAAACCTAGCCCTTTCCCTAAACATAACGCTAACACCAACCTTACACCACACCCTAACCCATACACTAATCCTACACTGTACACCAAAATTAAGCAATGCCCTCACATGTACTTTGACACTAACACGTTTCCGTACCCTCCTGTGTACCGTAAACCTTACCTGTTCACTAACACTAACCCTAGGTCTAAGCCTTACACTATCCACAACCCTAAACTAAATCCTAACCAGTACCCTAATCCTAATCCGTACAATAACACTAAGCTGTGTCCTAACACCAAGTCTGACCCTAATTCATTTCCCTATGCTTACCTGCAACCTGAATATAACCTATTCGCTAACCCTAACCCTAACCCTAATCCTAACCCTAACCCAAATCCTACACCTTATCCGAAACCGTACTATAATCCTAACACGTACCCTAATACTAATCCATGCCCTGACACATACATGGACCATAACACTTTTCTGTAACCACACCTGTACCCTAAACCTTACATTTCGCCAACACTAACCCAAGCCCTAAAGCTAAATCTAACTCTAACCCTACACCTTACCCTAACACGTACACTAATCTTAACCCGTACACTAACACTGACTCATTGCTGCAAATGTATTTTGACCTTAAAACATTTCGGTACCCTCCCCTGTAACCTAAACTTTACCCAGTCTCTAACCCTAACCCTAGCTCCAAATCTAACCCTAACGCCAACACTACATCTTACCCTAACCCATACCCTAATCCTAAACCGTACACTAACACAAACCAGTGCCCTGAAACGTACCCTGACCCTAACACTTTTCCATACCCTCACCTGCACGCTAAACCTAATCATTAGGTAACCCTAACGGTAGACTTAAACCTAACCCTAACACCAACCCTACACCCTATTCTAACCCTTACCCTATATTTAACCCCTACACTAACACTAACCCATGACCTCACACGTACCTTGACACTAAAACGTCTCCATACACTCACATCTACCATAAACTTTAACCGTTCACTAAACCTATCCCTAACCCTAACGCCAAACCTAACCATTACCCTAACCCATACCCTAATCCTAACCATACATTAACACTAACACGTTTCCTAACACATAACCTGACCCAAATGCGTTTCCGTACCCTCAACTGTACCATAAACCATACCGTTTGCTATCCTTAACCCTAGACCTAAATGTAAACCTAACCCCATCCCTAAACCTTACCCTAACGCGTACCCAATCCTAACCAGTACACTAACACTAATCCGTGCCTTAACACTTACCCTGACCCTAACACTTTTCCATACCCACACCTGAACCCTAAACCTTACCATTCACTAACCCTAACCCTAGGTCTAAACCTAACCCTAAACCCAACCCCAACCCTACACCTAACCCTAACATTTACCCTAATCCTAATCCTTAAACTAACACTAACCTGTGCCCTACCACGAACTCTGATGCTAACGTGTTTCCATACGCTCCCCTGTACTCTAATATTACCTGTTCGCAAACCCTAACACTAGCCCTAAACCTAAACCTAACGCCAACCCTACACCTTACCCTAACCCATACCCTAATCATAACCCATACACTAACACTAACTCGTGCCCTAACACATACCCTAACCCTACACCTGCCCCTAACCCTAACACTAACCCTAACACTAACCCTAAACTTCACCATTTGTTAACCATAACCCTAGCCCCAAACCTAAACCTAACTACAACCCTACTCCTTACCCTAACACGTACACTAATCTTAACCCCTACACTAACACTAACCCAATACCACACACGTACTTTGACAATAAGACATTTCCGTATGCTCAGCTGTAACCTAAACCTTAACCATTCACTAAACTTAACCCTACCCCTAACACTAACCATAACGCCAACCCTACCAATTACCCTAACCCGTACCCTAATGCTAACCTGTAAACCCACACTAACCCCTGCCCTAACACGTACCCTGACCCTAACACTTTTCCGTAACCTCACCTGTACCCTACACCTTACCGTTCGCTAACCCTAACCCTAGCCCTAAACCTAGACCAAACCCGAACCGTACACCTTACCCTAACCCGTATGCTAATCCTAAGCCATACACTAACACTGACACGTGTCCAAACACATACACTAATACTAACACTTTTCTGTACAATCACCTGTACCCTAAACCTGACATTTCGCTAACCCTAACCCTAGCCATAAAGCTAACACTAACCCCAACCCTAAACCTTACCCAAACTGTACCCTAATCCTAACCAGTATACTAATACTAAGCCATGTCCTGACACGTACCCTGACCCTAACACCTTTCCGTACCCTCACCTGTACCCTAAACCTTACCCATTCTTTAACCCTAAACCTAGCCCTAGCCCTAGCCCTAAACCTAACCCCAACCTTACCCCTTACCCTAACCCGAACCCTGATCCCATCCCATACACTAACTTTAACCCATGCCCTAATACGTACCCTGACCCTAACACTTTTCCGTGTCCTCTCCTTTACCCTAAATCTTACTTTTCGCTAACCCTAACCCTAGCACTGAACATAACTCTAACACCAACCTCACAGCATACCCTAACCCGTACACTAAACTTAACCCGTACAAAAAAACTAACACATGCCCTCACATGTACTTTGACAGTAACACGTTTCCGTATGCTCCCGTATACCATAAACCTTACCCGTTCGCTAACTCTAACCCTAGCCCTAACCTTAACCATAACACCAATCCTACCCATTTCCCTAAACTGTACCCTAATCCTTACCCGTACACTAACACTAATCCATGCCCAAACACGTACCCTGACCCTAAGCCTTTTCCAAACCCACTCCTGTACCTTAAATCTTACCATTCGCTAACCCTAACCCTATGTCTAAACCTAACCCTAACCCCAACCCTCCACCTAACCCTAACACGTACCCTAATCTGAATGCGTACACTAACACTAACCTGTGCCCTAACATGAACCCTGACACTAACTCGTTTCCATAAGCTCACCTGTACCCTAAATATTAACTATTTGCTAACCCTAACCCCAACCCTACACCAAAACATAACCCCAACCCTACACCTTTCCCTAACCCATAACCTAATCCTAACCCGTACACTAACACTAACCCGTGCCCTAACATGTACCCTAACCCTACCCCTAACCCTAACACTAACACCCTAACACTAACCCTAAACTTTACCATTTGTTAACCATAACCCTAGCCCCAAACCTAAACCTAACTACAACCCTACTCCTTACCCTAACACGTACACTAATCTTAACCCGTACACTAACACTAACCCAATACCGCACACGTACTTAGACAATAAGACATTTTCGTATGCTCAGCTGTAACCTAAACCTTACCCGTCCACTAAACTTAACCCTACCCCTAACACTAACCAAAACGCCAACCCTACCAATTACCCTAACCCGTACCCTAATCCTAACCTGTAAACCCACACTAACACCTGCCCTAACACGTACCCTGACCCTAACACTTTTCCGTAACCTCACCTGTACCCTACAACTTACCGTTTGCTAACCCTAACCCTAGCCCTAAACCTAGACCAAACCCCAACCGTACACCTTACCCTAGCCCGTATGCTAATCCTAAGCCATACACTAATACTGACACGTGTCCTAACACATACACTAACCCTAACACTTTTCTGTACCATCACCTGTGCCCTAAACCTGACATTTCGCTAACCCTAGCCCTAGCCATAAAGCTAACCCTAAATCCAACCCTAAACCTTACCCAAACCGTATCCTAATCCTAACCAGTATACTAATACTAAGCCATGTCCTGACAGGTACCCTGACCCTAACACCTTTCTGTACCCTCACCTGTACCCTAAACCTTACCCATTCTCTAACCCTAAACGTAGCCCTAGCCCTAGCCCTAACACTAACCCCAACCCTACCCCTTACCCTAACCCGTACCCTAATCCCAACCCATACACTATCTTTAAACTATGCCCTAACACGTACCCTGACCCTAACACTTTTCCGTATCCTCTCCTGTACCCTAAATCTTACCGTTCACTAACCCTAAACCTAGCCCTAAACATAACTCTCACACCAACCTCACAGCATACCCTAACCCGTACACTAAACTTAACCCGTACAAAAAAACTAACCCATGCCCTCTCATCTACTTTGACAGTAACATGTTTCCGTACGCTCATATGTACCGTAAACCTTTCCCATTCGCTAACTCTAACCCTATCTCTAACGCTAACCATAACACCAACCCTACCCATTTCCCTAACCTGTACCCTAATCCTTACCCGTACACTAACACTAATCCATTCCCTAACACGTACCCTGACCCTAACACTTTTCCATACCCACTCCTGTACCCTAAATCTTACCATTCGCTAACCCTAAACCTATGTCTAAACCTAACCCTAACCCAACCCTACACCTAACCCTAACACGTACCCTAATCCGAATCCGTACACTAACACTAACCTGTGCCCTAACATGAACCCTGACCCTAACTCGTTTCCATAAGCTCACCTGTACCCTAAATGTTACCTATTCGCTAACCCTAACCCCAACCCTACACCTAAACATAACCACAACACTACACCTTTCCCTAAACCATACCCTAATCCTAACCCGTACACTAACACTAACCCGTGCCCTAACACGTACCCTGACCCTAACACTCTTCCGTATCCTCTCCAGTACCAGAAATCTTACCGTTCGCTAAACCTAGCCCTTGCACTAAACATAACTCTAACACCAACCTTACACCATATCCTAACCCATACACTAATCTTACCCCGTACACCAAAATTAAGCAATACCCTCACATGTACTTTGACACTAACAGGTTTCCGTACCCTCCTGTGTACCATAAACCTTACCTGTTCGCTAACACTAACCCTAGGTCTAAGCCTTACACTATCCACAACCCTACACTATATCTTAACCCCTACCCTAATCCTAATCCGTACAATAACACTAAGCTGTGCCCTTACACCAAGCCTGACCCTAACTCATTTCCATATGCTTACCTGCACCCTGAATATTACCTATTCGTTAACCCTAACCCTAACCGTAATCCTAACCCTAAACCAATATCTACACCTTATCCTAATCTTTAATGTAAACCTAACCCGTACCCTAATACTAATCCGTGCTCTGACACATACATGGACCATAACACTTTTCTGTAACCACACCTGTACCCTAAACCTTACATTTCGCCAACACTAACCCTAGCCCTAAAGCTAAATCTAACTCTAACCCTACACATTACCCTAACACGTACACTAATCTTAACCCGTACACTAACACTGACCCATTGTTGCAAATGTATTTTGACCCTAAAACATTTCGGTACCCTCCCCTGTAACCTAAACCTTACCCAGTCTCTAACCCTAACCCTAGCTCCAAATCTAACCCTAACGCCAACACTACATCTTACCCTAACCCATACCCTAATCCTAAACCGTACACTAACACAAACCAGTGCCCTGAAACGTACCCTGACCCTAACACTTTTCCATACCCTCACCTGCACGCTAAACCTAATCGTTAGGTAACACTAACTATAGACTTAAACCTAACCCTAACACCAACCGTACACCCTATTCTAACCCTTACCCTATATTTAACCCCTACACTAACACTAACCCATGACCTCACACATACTTTGACACTAAAATGTCTCCATACACTCACATATACCATAAGCTTTAACCGTTCACTAAACCTATCCCTAACCCTAACGCCAACCCTAACCATTACCCTAACCCATACCCTAATCCTAACCATACATTAACACTAACACGTTTCCTAACACATAACCTGACCCAAACGCTTTTCCGTACCCTCAACTGTACCCCAAAACTTACCCGTTCACTAACCCTAAGCCTAGCCCTAAACCTAACCCTAACCCCAACCCCACACCTTACCCTAAACTGTACGCTAATCCTGACACGTACACTAACACTAACAAGTGTCCTAACACATACCCTGACTCTAAGTGTTTTCCGTACCCTCACCTGTACCCTAAACGTTACTGCTTCACTAACCATAAACCTAGCCCTAAACATAACGCTAACACCAACCCTACACCATACCCTAACCCGTACACTAATCTTGACCCGTACACCAAAATTATGGAAGGCCATCACATGTACTTTGACACTAACACGTTTCCGTACACTCATGTACCATAAATGTTACCTTTCCGCTAACTCTAATCCTAGCCCTAATCTTAACCCTAACGCCAATCCTACACATTACCCTAACCCGTACCTTAATCCTAACCCATACACTAACACTACACGTGCCCTAACAGGTACCCTGACAGTAACAGTTTTCCGTACACTCACCTGTACCCTAAACCATACCGTTTGCTATCCTTAACCCTAGACCTAAACGTAAACCTAACCCCATCCCTAAACCTTACCCTAACTCGTACCCAATCCTAACCAGTACACTAACACTAATCTGTGCCTTAACACTTACCCTGACACAAACACTTTTCCATACCCACACCGGAACCCTAAACCTTACCATTCACTAACCCTAACCCTAGGTCTAAACCTAACCCTAAACCCAACCCCAACGCTACAACTAACCCTAACATGTACCCTAAACCTAATATTTAAACTAACACTAAACTGTGCCCTAAGACGAACCCTGACACTAACTCGTTTCCATACGCTCCCCTGTACTCTAATGTTACCTATTCGCTAACCCTAACACTAGCCCTAAACCTAAACTTAACCCCAACCCTACACCTTACCCTAACCCATACCCTAATCCTAAACCGTACACTAACACAAACCAGTGCCCTGAAACGTACCCTGACCCTAACACTTTTCCATACCCTCACCTGCACGCTAAACCTAATCGTTAGGTAACCCTAACTGTAGACTTAAACCTAACCCTAACACCAACCCTACACCCTATTCTAACCCTTACCCTATATTTAACTCCTACACTAACACTAACCCATGACCTCACACGTACTTTGACACTAAAACGTCTCCATACACTCACATGTACCATAAGCCTTAACCGTTCACTAAACCTATCCCTAAACCTAACACCAACCCTAACCATTACCCTAACCCATACCCTAATCCTAACCATACATTAACACTAACACGTTTCCTAACACATAACCTGACCCAAACGCTTTTCCATACCCTCAACTGTACCCTAAAACTTACCCGTTCACTAACCCTAAGCCTAGCCCTAAACCTAAGCCTAACCCCAACCCCACACCTTACCCTAAACTGTATGCTAATCCTGACACGTACACTGACACTAACAGGTGTCCTAACACATACCCTGACTCCAATAGTTTTCCGTACCCTCCCCTGTACCCTAAACCTTACTGGTTCACTAACCGTAACCCTAGACCTAAACATAACGCTAACACCAACCCTACACCATACCCTAACCTGTAGACTAATCTTAACCCGTACACCAAAATTATGCAATGCCATCACACGTAATTTGACACTAACATGTTTCTGTACACTTATGTACCATAAAACTTACCTGTTCGCTAACTCTAACCCTAGCCCTAAACTTAACCCTAAAGACAACCCTACACATTACCCTAACCAGTACCCTAATCCTAACCCATACACTAACAGTACACGTGCCCTAACAGGTACCCTGACAATAACAGTTTTCCGTACACTCACCTGTACCCTAAACCATATCGTTTGCTATCCTTAACCCTAGACCTAAACGTAAACCTAACCCCATCCCTAAACTTTACCCTAACGCGTACCCAATCCTAACCCATACACTAACACTAACCCGTGCCCTAACACGTACCCTAACCCTACCCCTAACCCTAACACTAACACCCTAACACTAACCCTAAACTTTACCATTTGTTAACCATAACCCTAGCCCCAAACCTAAACCTAACTACAACCCTACTCCTTACCCTAACACGTACACTAATCTTAACCCGTACACTAACACTAACCCAATACCGCACACGTACTTTGACAATAAGACATTTCCGTATGCTCAGCTGTAACCTAAACCTTACCCGTTCACTAAACTTAACCTTACCCCTAACACTAACCATAACGCCAACCCTACCAATTACCCTAACCCGTACCCTAATCCTAAACTGTAAACCCACACTAACCCTTGCCCTAACACGTACCCTGACCCTAACACTTTTCCGTAACCTCACCTGTACCCTTCACCTTACGGTTCGCTCACCCAAACCCTAGCCCTAAACCTACACCAAACCCCAACCGTACACCTTACCCTAACCCGTATGCTAATCCTAAGCCATACACTAACACTGACACGTGTCCTAACACATACACTCATCCTAACACTTTTCTGTACCATCACCTGTACCCTAAACCTGACATTTCGCTAACCCTAACCCTAGCCATAAAGCTAACACTAACCCCAACCCTAAACCTTACCCAAACTGTACCCTAATCCTAACCAGTATACTAATACTAAGCCATGTCCTGACACGTAACCTGACCCTAACACCTTTCCGTACCCTCACCTGTACCCTAAACCTTACCCATTGGCTAACCCTAAACCTAGCCCTAGCCCTAGCCCTAAACCTAACCCCAATCCTACCCCTTACCCTAACCCGAACCCTAATCCCATCCCATACACTAACATTAACCCATGCCCTAAAACGTACCCTGACCCTAACACTTTTCCGTATCCTCTCCTGTACCCTAAATCTTACCTTTCGCTAACCCTAACCCTAGCACTGAACATAACTCTAACACCAACCTCACAGCATACCCTAACCCGTACACTAAACTTAACCCGTACAAAAAAACTAACACATGCCCTCACATGTACTTTGACAGTAACACGTTTCCGTATGCTCCCGTTTACCATAAACCTTACCCGTTCGCTAACTCTAACCCTAGCCCTAACCTTAACCATAACACCAATCCTACCCATTTCCCTAAACTGTACCCTAATCCTTACCCGTACACTAACACTAATCCATGCCCAAACACGTACCCTGACCCTAAGCCTTTTCCAAACCCACTCCTGTACCTTAAATCTTACCATTCGCTAACCCTAACCCTATGTCTAAACCTAACCCTAACCCCAACCCTACACCTAACCCTAACACGTACCCTAATCCGAATCCGTACCCTAACACTAACCTGTGCCCTAACATGAACCCTGACCCTAACTCGTTTCCATAAGCTCACCTGTACCCTAAATATTAACTATTCGCTAACCCTAACCCCAACCCTACACCAACACATAACCCCAACCCTACACCTTTCCCTAACCCATAACCTAATCCTAACCCGTACACTAACACTAACCCGTGCCCTAACACGTACCCTAACCCTACCCCTAACCCTAACACTAACACCCTAACACTAACCCTAAACTTTACCATTTGTTAACCATAACCGTAGCCCCAAACCTAAACCTAACTACAAGCCTACACCTTACCCTAACACGTACACTAATCTTAACCCGTACACTAACACTAACCCAATACCGCACACGTACTTTGACAATAAGACATTTTCGTATGCTCAGCTGTAACCTAAACCTTACCCGTCCACTAAACATAACCCTACCCCTAACACTAACCATAACGCCAACCCTAACAATTACCCTAACCCGTACCCTAATCCTAACCTGTAAACACACACTAACACCTGCCCTAACACGTACCCTGACCCTAACACTTTTCCGTAACCTCACCTGTACCCTCCACCTTACCGTTAGCTAACACTAACCCTAGCCCTAAACCTAGACCAAACCCCAACCGTACACCTTACCCTAGCCCGTATGCTAATCCTAAGTCATACACTAACACTGACACGTGTCCTAACACATACACTAACCCTAACACATTTCTGTACCATCACCTGTGCCCTAAACCTGACATTTCGCTAACCCTAGCCCTAGCCATAAAGCTAACCCTAACCGCAACCCTAAAACTTACCCAAACCGTACCCTAATCCTAACCAGTATACTAATACTAAGCCATGTCCTGACACGTACCCTGACCCTAACACCTTTCTGTAGCATCACCTTTACCCTAAACCTTACCCATTCGCTAACCCTAAACCTAGCCCTAGCCCTAGCCCTAACCCTAACCCCAACCCTACCCCTTACCCTAACCCGTACCCTAATCCCAACCCATACACTATCATTAAACTATGCCCTAACACGTACCCTGACACTAACAATTTTCCGTATCCTCTCCTGTACCCTAAATCTTACCGTTCGCTAACCCTAAACCTAGCCCTAAACATAACTCTCACACCAACCTCACAGCATACCCTAACCCGTACACTAAACTTAACCCGTACAAAAAAACTAACCCATGCCCTCTCATGTACTTTGACAGTAACATGTTTCCGTACGCTCCCATGTACCGTAAACCTTACCCATTCGCTAACTCTAACCCTAGCTCTAACGCTAACCATAACACCAACCCTACCCATTTTCCTAACCTGTACCCTAATCCTTACCCGTACACTAACACTAATCCATTCCCTAACACGTACCCTGACCCTAACACTTTTCCATACCCAATCCTGTACCCTAAATCTTAACATTCGCTAACCCTAAACCTATGTCTAAACCTAACCCTAACCCAACCCTACACTTAACCCTAACACGTACCCTAATCCGAATCCGTACACTAACACTAACCTGTGCCCTAACATGAACCCTGACCCTAACTCGTTTCCATAAGCTCACCTGTACCCTAAATGTTACCTATTCGCTAACCCTAACCCCAACCCTACACCTAAACATAACCACAAACCGACACCTTTCCCTAAACCATACCCTAATCCTAACCCGTACACTAACACTAACCCGTGCCCTAACACGTACCCTGACCCTAACACTCTTCCGTATCCTCTCCAGTACCCTAAATCTTACCGTTCGCTAAACCTAGCCCTTTCACTAAACATAACTCTAACACCAACCTTACACCATATCCTAAACCATACACTAATCTTACCCCGTACACCAAAATTAAGCAATGCCCTCACATGTACTTTGACACTAACACGTTTCCGTACCCTCCTGTGTACCGTAAACCTTACCTGTTCGCTAACACTAACCCTAGGTCTAAGCCTTACACTATCCACAACACTACACTATATCCTAACCCATACCCTAATCCTAATCCGTACAATAACACTAAGCTGTGCCCTAACACCAAGCCTGACCCTAACTCATTTCCATATTCTTACCTGCACCCTGAATATTACCTATTCGTTAACCCTAACCCTAACCCTAAACCTAACCCTAACCCAAATCCTACACCTTATCCTAATCTGTACTGTAATCCTAACCCGTACCCTAATACTAATCCGTGCCCTGACACATACATGGACCATAACACTTTTCTGTAACCACACCTGTACCCTAAACCTTACATTTCGCCAACACTAACCCTAGCCCTAAAGCTAAATCTAACTCTAACCCTACACATTACCCTAACACGTACACTAATCTTAACCCGTACACTAACACTGACCCATTGCTGCAAATGTATTTTGACCCTAAAACATTTCGGTACCCTCCCCTGTAACCTAAACCTTACCCAGTCTCTAACCCTAACCCTAGCTCCAAATCTCACCCTAACGCCAACACTACATCTTACCCTAACCCATACCCTAATCCTAAACTGTAAACTAACACAAACCAGTGCCCTGAAACGTACCCTGACCCTAACACTTTTCCATACCCTCACCTGCACGCTAAACCTAATCGTTAGGTAACACTAACTATAGACTTAAACCTAACCCTAACACCAACCGTACACCCTATTCTAACCCTTACCCTATATTTAACCCCTACACTAACACTAACCCATGACCTCACACATACTTTGACACTAAAATGTCTCCATACACTCACATATACCATAAGCTTTAACCGTTCACTAAACCTATCCCTAACCCTAACACCAACCCTAACCATTACCCTAACCCATACCCTAATCCTAACCATACATTAACACTAACACGTTTCCTAACACATAACCTGACCCAAACGCTTTTCCGTACCCTCAACTGTACCCCAAAACTTACCCGTTCACTAACCCTAAGCCTAGCCCTAAACCTAACCCTAACCCCAACCCCACACCTTACCCTAAACTGTACGCTAATCCTGACACGTACACTAACACTAACAAGTGTCCTAACACATACCCTGACTCTAAGTGTTTTCCGTACCCTCACCTGTACCCTAAACGTTACTGCTTCACTAATCATAAACCTAGCCCTAAACATAACGCTAACATCAACCCTACACCATACCCTAACCCGTACACTAATCTTGACCCGTACACCAAAATTATGGAAGGCCATCACATGTACTTTGACACTAACACGTTTCCGTACACTCATGTACCATAAAAGTTACCTCTTCGCTAACTCTAATCCTAGCCCTAAACTTAACCCTAACGCCAACCCTACACATTACCCTAACCCGTACCCTAATCCTAACCCATACACTAACACTACACGTGCCCTAACAGGTACCCTGAGCGTAACAGTTTTCCGTACACTCACCTGTACCCTAAACCATACCGTTTGCTATCCTTAACCCTAGACCTAAACGTAAACCTAACCCCATCCCTAAACCTTACCCTAACTCGTACCCAATCCTAACCAGTACACTAACACTAATCTGTGCCTTAACACTTACCCTGACCCAAACACTTTTCCATACCCACACCGGAACCCTAAACCTTACCATTCACTAACCCTAACCCTAGGTCTAAACCTAACCCTAAACCCAACCCCAACGCTACAACTAACCCTAACATGTACCCTAAACCTAATCTTTAAACTAACACTAAACTGTGCCCTAAGACGAACCCTGAAACTAATTCGTTTCCATACGCTCCCCTGTACTCTAATGTTACCTATTCGCTAACCCTAACACTAGCCCTAAACCTAAACTTAACCCCAACCCTACACCTTACCCTAACCCATACCCTAATCCTAAACCGTACACTAACACATACCAGTGCCCTGAAACGTACCCTGACCCTAACACTTTTCCATACCCTCACCTGCACTCTAAACCTAATCGTTAGGTAACCCTAACTGTAGACTTAAACCTAACCCTAACACCAACCCTACACCCTATTCTAACCCTTACCCTATATTTAACTCCTACACTAACACTAACCCATGACCTCACACGTACTTTGACACTAAAACGTCTCCATACACTCACATGTACCATAAGCCTTAACCGTTCACTAAACCTATCCCTAAACCTAACACCAACCCTAACCATTACCCTAACCCATACCCTAATCCTAACCATACATTAACACTAACACGTTTCCTAACACATAACCTGACCCAAACGCTTTTCCATACCCTCAACTGTACCCTAAAACTTACCCGTTCACTAACCCTAAGCCTAGCCCTAAACCTAAGCCTAACCCCAACCCCACACCTTACCCTAAACTGTATGCTAATCCTGACACGTACACTGACACTAACAGGTGTCCTAACACATACCCTGACTCCAATAGTTTTCCGTACCCTCCCCTGTACCCTAAACCTTACTGGTTCACTAACCGTAACCCTAGACCTAAACATAACGCTAACACCAACCCTACACCATACCCTAACCTGTAGACTAATCTTAACCCGTACACCAAAATTATGCAATGCCATCACACGTAATTTGACACTAACATGTTTCTGTACACTTATGTACCATAAAACTTACCTGTTCGCTAACTCTAACCCTAGCCCTAAACTTAACCCTAAAGACAACCCTACACATTACCCTAACCAGTACCCTAATCCTAACCCATACACTAACAGTACACGTGCCCTAACAGGTACCCTGACAATAACAGTTTTCCGTACACTCACCTGTACCCTAAACCATATCGTTTGCTATCCTTAACCCTAGACCTAAACGTAAACCTAACCCCATCCCTAAACTTTACCCTAACGCGTACCCAATCCTAACCCGTACACTAACATTAACCCGTGCCCTAACACGTACCCTAACCCTACCCCTAACCCTAACACTAACACCCTAACACTAACCCTAAACTTTACCATTTGTTAACCATAACCCTAGCCCCAAACCTAAACCTAACTACAACCCTACTCCTTACCCTAACACGTACACTAATCTTAACCCGTACACTAACACTAACCCAATACCGCACACGTACTTTGACAATAAGACATTTCCGTATGCTCAGCTGTAACCTAAACCTTACCCGTTCACTAAACTTAACCTTACCCCTAACACTAACCATAACGCCAACCCTACCAATTACCCTAACCCGTACCCTAATCCTAACCTGTAAACCCACACTAACCCTTGCCCTAACACGTACCCTGACCCTAACACTTTTCCATAACCTCACCTGTACCCTTCACCTTACGGTTCGCTCACCCAAACCCTAGCCCTAAACCTAAACCAAACCCCAACCGTACACCTTACCCTAACCCGTATGCTAATCCTAAGCCATACACTAACACTGACACGTGTCCTAACACATACACTCATCCTAACACTTTTCTGTACCATCACCTGTACCCTAAACCTGACATTTCGCTAACCCTAACCCTAGCCATAAAGCTAACACTAACCCCAACCCTAAACCTTACCCAAACTGTACCCTAATCCTAACCAGTATACTAATACTAAGCCATGTCCTGACACGTAACCTGAACCTAACACCTTTCCGTACCCTCACCTGTACCCTAAACCTTACCCATTCGCTAACCCTAAACCTAGCCCTAGCCCTAGCCCTAAACCTAACCCCAATCCTACCCCTTACCCTAACCCGAACCCTAATCCCATCCCATACACTAACATTAACCCATGCCCTAAAACGTACCCTGACCCTAACACTTTTCCGTATCCTCTCCTGTACCCTAAATCTTACCTTTCGCTAACCCTAACCCTAGCACTGAACATAACTCTAACACCAACCTCACAGCATACCCTAACCCGTACACTAAACTTAACCCGTACAAAAAAACTAACACATGCCCTCACATGTACTTTGACAGTAACACGTTTCCGTATGCTCCCGTATACCATAAACCTTACCCGTTCGCTAACTCTAACCCTAGCCCTAACCTTAACCATAACACCAATCCTACCCATTTCCCTAAACTGTACCCTAATCCTTACCCGTACACTAACACTAATCCATGCCCAAACACGTACCCTGACCCTAAGCCTTTTCCAAACCCACTCCTGTACCTTAAATCTTACCATTCGCTAACCCTAACACTATGTCTAAACCTAACCCTAACCCAAACCCTACACCTAACCCTAACACGTACCCTAATCCGAATCCGTACCCTAACACTAACCTGTGCCCTAACATGAACGCTGACCCTAACTCGTTTCCATAAGCTCACCTGTACACTAAATATTAACTATTTGCTAACCCTAACCCCAACCCTACACCAAAACATAACCCCAACCCTACACCTTTCCCTAACCCATACCCTAATCATAACCCATACACTAACACTAACTCGTGCCCTTACACCTACCCTAACACTACCCCTACCCCTAACCCTAACACTAACCCTAACACTAATCCTAAACTTCACCATTTGTTAACCATAACCCTAGCCGCAAACCTAAACCTAACTACAACCCTACTCCTTACCCTAACACGTACACTAATCTTAACCCGTATCTAACACTAACCCAATACCGCACACGTACTTTGACAATAAGACATTTCCGTATGCTCAGCTGTAACCTAAACCTTACCCGTCCACTAAACTTAACCCTACCCCTAACACTAACCATAACGTCAACCCTACCAATTACCCTAACCCGTACCCTAATCCTAACCTGTAAACGCACACTAACCCCTGCCCTAACACGTACCCTGACCCTAACACTTTTCCGTAACCTCACTTGTACCTTACACCTTACCGTTTGCTAACCCTAACCCTAGCCCTAAACCTAGACCAAACCCCAACGGTACAACTTTCCCTAGCCCGTATGCTAATCCTAAGCCATACACTAACACTGACACGTGTCCTAACACATACACTAACCCTAACACTTTTCTGTACCATCACTTGTACCCTAAACCTGACATTTCGCTAACCCTAGACCTAGCCATAAAGCTAACCCTAACCCCATCCCGAAACCTTACCCAAACCGTACCCTAATCGTAACCAGTATACTAATACTAAGCCATGTCCTGACACGTACCCTGACCCTAACACCTTTCTGTACCCTCACCTGTACCCTAAACCTTACCCATTCGCTAACCCTAAAACTAAACCTAGCCCTAGACCTAACTCTAAACCCAACCCTACCACTTACCCTAACCCGTACCCTAATCCCAACTCATACACTAACATTAACCTATGCCCTAACACGTACCCTGAACTTAACACTTTTCCGTATCCTCTCCTGTACCCTAAATCTTACCGTTCACTAACCCTAACCCTAGCCCTAAACATAACTCTCACACCAACCTCACAGCATACCCTAACCCGTACACTAAACTTAACCCGTACAAAAAAACTAACCCATGCCCTCTCATGTACTTTGACTGTAACATGTCTCCTTATGCTCCCATGTACCGTAAACCTTACCAATTCGCTAACTCTAACCCTAGCCCTAACCCTAACCATAACACCAACCCTACCCATTTCCCTAACCTGTAACCTAATCCTTACCCGTACACTAACACTAATCCATGCCCTAACACGTACCCTGACCCTAACACTTTTCCATACCCACTCCTGTACCCTAAATCTAACCATTCGCTAACCCTAAACCTATGTCTAAACCTAACCCTAACCCCAACCCTACACCTAACCCTAACACGTACCCTAATCCGAATCCATACACTAACACTAAACTGTGCCCTAACATGAACCCTGACCCTAACTCGTTTCCATAAGCTCACCGGTACCCTAAATGTTACCTATTCGCTAACCCTAACCCCAACTCTACACTGAAACATAACCCCAACCCTACACCTTTCCCTAACCCATACCCTAATCCTAACCCGTACACTAACACTAACCCGTGCCCTAACACGTACCCTGACCCTAACACTTTTCGTATCCTCTCCAGTACCCTAAAGCTTACTGTTCGCTACACCTAGCCCTTTCCCTAAACATAACGCTAACACCAACCTTACACCATACCCTAACCCATACACTAATCTTACCCCGTACACCAAAATTAAGCAATGCCCTCACATGTACTTTGACACTAACACGTTTCCGTACCCTCCTGTGTACCGTATACCTTACCTGTTCGCTAACACTAACCCTAGGTCTAAGCCTTACACTATCCACAACCCTACACTAAATCCTAACCCGTACCCTAATCCTAATCCGTACAATAACACTAACCTGTGCCGTAACACCAAGCCTGACCCTAACACATTTCCATATGCTTACCTGCACCCTGAATATTACCTATTCATTAACCCTAACCCTAACCCTAAACCTAACACTAACCCAAATCCTACACCTTACCCTAATCCGTACTGCAATCCTAACCCGTATCCTAATACTAATCTGTGCCCTGACACATACATGGACCGTAACACTTTTCTGTAACCACACCTGTACCCTAAACCTTACATTTCGCCAACACTAACCCTAGCCCTAAAGCTAAATCTAACTCTAAACATACACCTTACCCTAACACGTACACTAATGTTAACCCGTACACTAACACTGACCCATTGCCGCAAATGTATTTTTACCCTAAAACATTACGGTACCCTCCCCTGTAACCTAAACCTTACCCAGTCTCTAACCCTAACCCTAGCTCCAAATCTCACCCTAACGCCAACACTACATCTTACCCTAACCCATACCCTAATCCTAAACCGTACACTAACACAAACCAGTGCCCTGAAACGTACCCTGACCCTAAACCTTTTCCATACCCTCACCTGCACGCTAAACCTAATTGTTAGGTAACCCTAACTGTAGACTTAAAGCTAACCCTAACACCAACCCTACACCATATCCTAACCCTTACCCTACATTTAAACCCTACAGTAACACTAACCCATGACTTCACACGTACTTTGACACTAAAACGTCTCCATACACTCACATGTACCATAAACTTTAACCGTTCACTAAAACTATCCCTAACCCTAACGCCAACCCTAACCATTACCCTAACCCATACCCTAATCTTAACCATACATTAACACTAACACGTTTCCTAACACATAACCTGACCCAAACGCTTTTCCGTACCCTCAACTGTACCCCAAAACTTACCCGTTCACTAACCCTAAGCCTAGCCCTAAACCTAACGCTAACACCAACCCCACACCTTACCCTAAACTGTACGCTAATCCTGACACGTACACTAACACTAACAAGTGTCCTAACACATACCCTGACTCTAAAAGTTTTCCGTACCCTCACCTGTACCCTAAACGTTACTGCTTCACTAACCATAAACCTAGCCCTAAACATAACGCTAACACCAACCCTACACCATACCCTAACCCGTACACTAATCTTGACCCGTACAACAAAATTATGCAATGCCATCACATGAACTTTGACACTAACACGTTTCCGTACACTCATGTACCATAAAAGTTACCTCTTCGCTAACTCTAACCCTAGCCCTAAACTTAACCATAACGCCAACCCTACACATTACCCTAACCCGTACCCTAATCCTAACCCATACACTAACACTACACGTGCCATAACAGGTACCCTGACCGTAACAGTTTTCCGTACACTCACCTGTACCCTAAACCATACCGTTTGCTACCCTTAACCCTAGACCTAAACGTAAACTTAACCCCATCCCTAAACCTTACCCTAACGCGTACCCAATCCTACCCAGTACACTAACAGTAATCTGTGCCTTAACACTTACCCTGACCCTAACACTTTTCCATACCCATACCGGAACCCTAAACCTTACCATTCACTAACCCTAACCCTAGGTCTAAACCTATCCCTGAACTCAACCCCAAACCTACACTTAACCCTAACATGTAACCTAAACCTAATCTTTAAACTTACACTAAACTGTGCCCTAAGACGAACCCTGACCTTAACTCGTTTCCATACGCTCCCTTGTACTCTAATGTTACCTATACGCTAACCCTAACACTAGCCCGAAACCTAAACCTAACCCCAACCCTACACCTTACCCTAACCCATACCCTAATCATAACCCATACACTAACACTAACTCGTGCCCTAACACCTACCCTAACCCTACCCCTACCCCTAACCCTAACACTAACCCTAACACTAACCCTAAACTTTACCATTTGTTAACCATAACCCTAGGCCCAAACCTAAACCTAACTACAACCCTACTCCTTACCCTAACACGTACACTAATCTTAACCCGTACACTAACACTAACCCAATACCGCACACGTACTTTGACAATAAGACATTTCCGTATGCTCAGCTGTAACCTAAACCTTACCCGTCCACTAAACTTAACCTTACCCCTAACACTAACCATAACGCCAACCCTACCAATTACCCTAACCCGTACCCTAATCCTAACCTGTAAACCCACACTAACCCCTGCCCTAACACGTACCCTGACCCTAACACTTTTCCGTAACCTCACCTGTACCCTACACCTTACCGTTGGATTACCCTAACCCTAGACTTAAACCTAGACCAAACCCCAACCGTACACCTTTCCCTAGCCCGTATGCTAATCCTAATCCATACACTAACACTGACACGTGTCCTAACACATACACTAACCCTAACACTTTTCTGTACCATCACTTGTACCCTAAACCTGACATTTCGCTAACCCTAGCCCTAGCCATAAAGCTAACCCTAACCCCAACCCTAAACCTTACCCAAACCGTACCCTAATCCTATCCAGTATACTAATAATAAGCCATGTCCTGACACGTAACCTGACCCTAACACCTTTCTGTACCCTCACCTGTACCCTAAACCTTACCCATTCGCTAAACCTAAACCTAGCCCTAGCCCTAGCACTAACCCTAACCCCAACCCTACCCCTTACCCTAACACGTACCATAATCCCAACCCATACACTATCATTAAACTATGCCCTAACACGTACCCTGACCCTAACACTTTTCCGTATCCTCTCCTGTACCCTAAATCTTACCATTCACTAACCCTAACCCTAGCCCTAAACATAACTCTCACACCAACCTCACAGCATACCCTAACCCATACACTAAACTTTACCCGTACAAAAAAACTAACCCATGCCCTCTCATGTACTTTGACAGTAACATGTTTCCGTATGCTCCCGTGTACCGTAAACCTTACCCATTCGCTAACTCTAACCCTAGCCCTAACCCTAACCATAACACCAACCCTACCCATTTACCTAACCTGTACCCTAATCCTTACCCGTACACTAACACTAATCCATTCCCTAACACGTACCCTGACACTAACACTTTTCCATACCCACTCCGGTACCCTAATTCTTACCATTCGCTAACCCTAAACCTATGTCTAAACCTAACCCTAACCCCAACCCTACACCTAACCCTAACACGTACCCTAATCCGAATCCGTACACTAACACTAACCTGTGCCCTAACATGAACCCTGACCCTAACTCTTTTCCATAAGCTCACCTGTACCCTTAATGTTACCTATTCGCTAACCCTAACCGCAACCCTACACCTAAATATAAACACAACCCTACACCTTTCCCTAACCCATACCCTAATCCTAACCCGTACACTAACACTAACCCGTGCCCTAACACGTACCCTGACCCTAACACTTTTCGTATACTCTCCAGTACCCTAAATCTTACCGTTCGCTAAACCTAGCCCTTTCCCTAAACATAACGCTAACACCAACCTTACACCATATCCAAACCCATACACTAATCTTACCCCGTACACCAAAATTACGCAATGCCCTCACATGTACTTTGACACTAACACGTTTCCGTACGCTCCTGTGTACCGTAAACCTTACCTGTTCGCTAACACTAACCCTAGGTCTAAGCCTTACACTATCCACAACCCTACACTAAATCCTAACCCGTACCCTAATCCTAATCCGTACAATAACACTAAGCTGTGCCCTAACACCAAGCCTGACCCTAACTCATTTCCATATGCTTTCCTGCACCCTGGATATTACCTATTCGTTAACCCTAACCCTAACCCTAAACCTAACCCTAACCCAAATCCTACACCATACCCTAATCCGTACTGTAATCCTAACCCGTACCCTAATACTAATCCGTGCCCTGACACATAAATGGACCATAACACTTTTCTGTAACCACACCTGTACCCTAAACCTTACATTTCGCCAACACTAACCCTAGCCCTAAAGCTAAATCTAACTCTAACCCTACACCTTACCCTAACACTTACACTAATCTTAACCCGTACACTAACACTGACCCATTGCTGCAAATGTATTTTGACCCTAAAACATTTCGGTACCCTCCCCTGTAACCTAAACCTTACCCAGTCTCTAACCCTAACCCTAGCTCCAAATCTCACCCTAACGCCAACACTACATCTTACCCTAACCCATACCCTAATCCTAAACCGTACACTAACACAAACCAGTGCCCTGAAACGTACCCTGACCCTAACACTTTTCCATACCCTCACCTGCACGCTAAACCTAATTGTTAGGTAACCCTAACTGTAGACTTAAACCTAAACCTAACACCAACCCTACACCCTATTCTAACCCTTACCCTATATTTAACCCCTACACTAACACTAACCCATGACTTCACACGTACTTTGACACTAAAACGTTTCCATACACTCACATGTACCATAAACTTTAACCGTTCACTAAACCTATCCCTAACCCTAACGCCAACCCTAACCATTACCCTAACCCATACCCTAATCCTAACCATACATTAACACTAACACGTTTCCTAACACATAACCTGACCCAAACGCTTTTCCATACCCTCAACTGTACCCTAAAACTTACCCGTTCACTAACCCTAAGCATAGCCCTAAACCTAACCCTAACCCCAACCCCACACCTTACCCTAAACTGTACGCTAATCCTGACACGTACACTAACACTAAAAAGTGTCCTAACACATACCCTGACTCTAAAAGTTTTCCGTACCCTCACCTGTACCCTAAACGTTACTGCTTCACTAACCATAAACCTAGCCCTAAACATAACGCTAACACCAACCCTACACCACACCCTAACCCGTACACTAATCTTGACCCGTACAACAAAATTATGCAATGCCATCACATGAACTTTGACACTAACACGTTTCCGTACACTCATGTACCATAAAAGTTACCTCTTCGCTAACTCTAACCCTAGCCCTAAACTTAACCATAACGCCAACCCTACACATTACCCTAACCCGTACCCTAATCCTAACCCATACACTAACACTACACGTGCCCTAACAGGTACCCTGACCGTAACAGTTTTCCGTACACTCACCTGTACCCTAAACCATACCGTTTGCTGTCCTTAACCCTAGACCTAAACGTAAACGTAACCCCATCCCTAAACCTTACCCTAACGCGTACCCAATCCTAACCAGTACACTAACAGTAATCTGTGCCTTAACACTTACCCTGACCCTAACACTTTTCCATACCCATACCTGAACCCTAAACCTTACCATTCACTAACCCTAACCCTAGGTCTAAACCTATCCCTAAACCCAACCCAACCCTACACCTAACTCTAACATGTACCCTAAACCTAATCTTTAAACTTACACTGACCTGTGCCCTTAGACGAACACTGACCCTAACTCATTTCCATACGCTCCCCTGTACTCTAATGTTACCTATTCTCTAACCCTAACACTAGCCCTAAACCTAAATCTAACCCCAACCCTACACCGTACCCTAAACCATACCCTAATCATAACCCATACCCTAACACTAACTCGTGCCCTAACACCTACCCTAACCCTACCCCTACCCCTAACCCTAACACTAACCCTAACACTAACCCTAAACTTTACCATTTGTTAACCATAACCCTAGCCCCAAACCTAAACCTAACTACAACCCTACTCCTTACCCTAACACGTACACTAATCTTAACCTGTACACTAACACTAACCCAATACCGCACACGTACTTTGACAATAAGATATTTCCGTATGCTCAGCTCTAACCTAAACCTTACCCGTCCACTAAACTTAAACCTACCCCTAACACTAACCATAACGCCAACCCTACCAATTACCCTAACCCGTACCCTAATCCTTACCTGTAAACACACACTAACACCTGCCCTAACACGTACCCTGAACCTAACACTTTTCCGTATCCTCTCCTCTACCCTAAATCTTACCGTTCACTAAATATAACCCTAGCCCTAAACATAACTCTCACACGAACCTCACAGCATACCCTAACCCGTACACTAATCTTAACCCGTACAAAAAAACTAACCCATGCCCTCTCATGTACTTTGACAGTAACATATTTCCGTATGCTCCCGTGTACCATAAACCTTACCCATTCGTTAACTCTAACCCTAGCCCTAACCCTAACCATAACACCAACACTACCCATTTCCCTAACCTGTACACTAATCCTTACCTGTACACTAACACTAATCCATGCCCTAACACGTACCCTGACCCTAACACTTTTCCATACCCACTCCTGTACCCTAAATCTTATCATTCGCTAACCCTAAACCTATGTCTAAACCTAATCCTAACCCCAACCAAACACCTAAGCCTAACACGTACCCTAATCCGAATCCGTACACTAACACTAACCTGTGCCCTAACATGAACCCTGACCCTAACTCATTTCCATAAGCTCACCTGTACCCTAAATGTTACCTATTCGCTAACCCTAACCCCAACCCTACACCTAAACATAACCCCAACCCTACACCTTTCCCTAACTCATACCCTAATCCTAACCCGTACACTAACACTAACATGTGCCCTCACACGTTCCCTGACCCTAACACTGTTCCGTATCCTCTCCAGTACTTTAAATCTTACTGTTCGCTAAACCTAGACCTTTCCCTAAACATAACGTTAACACCAAACTTACACCATATCCTAACCCATACACTAATCTTACCCACTACACCAAAATTAAGCAATGCCCTCACATGTACTTTGACACTAACACGTTTCCGTACCCTCCTGTGTACCGTAAACCTTACCTGTTCGCTAACACTAACCCTAGGTCTAAGCCTTCAACTATCCACAAACCTACACTAAATGCTAACCCATACCCTAATCCTAATCCGTACAATAACACTAAGCTGTGCCCTAACACCAAGCCTGGCCCTATCTCATTTCCATATGCTTACCTGCACCCTGAATATTACCTATTCGTTAACCCTAACCTAACCCTAAACCTAACCCTAACCCAAATCCTACACCTTACCCTAATCCGTACTGTAATCCTAACCCGTACCCTAATACTAATCCGTGCCGTGACACATACATGGACCATAACACTTTTCTGTAACCACACCTGTACCCTAAACCTTACATTTCACCAACACTAACCCTAGCCCTAAAGCTAAATCTAACTCTAACCCTACACCTTACCCTAACACCTACACTAATCTTAACCCGTACACTAACACTGACCCATTGCTTCAAATGTATTTTGACCCTAAAACATTTTGGTACCCTCCCCTGTAACCTAAACCTTACCCAGTCTCTAACCCTAACCCTAGCTCCAAATCTAACCCTAACACCAACATTACATCTTACCCTAACTCATACCCTAATCCTAAACCGTACACTAACTCAAACCAGTGCCCTGAAACGTACTCAGACCCTAATACTTTTCCATACCCTCACCTGCACGCTAAACCTAATCGTTAGGTAACCCTAACTGTAGACTTAAACCTAACCCTAAAACAAACCCTACACCCTATTCTAACCCTTACCCTATAATTAACCCCTACACTAACACTAACCCATGACCTCACACGTACTTTGACACTAAAACGTCTCCATACACTCACATGTACCATAAACTTTAACCGTTCACTAAACCTATCCCTAACCCTAACGCCAACCCTAACCATTACCCTAACCCATACCCTAATCCTAACCATACATTAACACTAACACGTTTCCTAACACATAACCTGACACAAACGCTTTTCCGTACCCTCAACTGTACCCTAAAACTTACCCGTTCACTAACACTAAGCCTAGCCCTAAACCTAACCCTAACACCAACCCCACACCTTACCCTAAACTTTACACTAATCCTGACACGTACACTAACACTAACAAGTGTCCTAACACATACCCTGACTCTAAATGTTTTCCGTACCCTCAACTGTACCCTAAACGTTACTGCTTCACTAACCGTAAACCTAGCCCTAAACATAACGCTAACACCAACCCTACACCATACCCTAACCCGTACACTAATCTTGACCCGTACACCAAAATTATGCAATGCCATCACATGTACTTTGACACTAACACGTTTCCGTACAGTCATGTACCATAAAAGATACCTCTTCGCTAACTCTAACCCTAGCCCTAAACTTAACCCTAACGCCAACCCTACACATTACCCTAACCCGTACCCTAATCCTAACCCATACACTAACATTAACATATGCCCTAACACGTACCCTGAACCTAACACTTTTCCGTATCCTCTCCTCTACCCTAAATCTTACCGTTCACTAAATATAACCCTAGCCCTAAACATAACTCTCACACGAACCTCACAGCATACCCTAACCCGTACACTAATCTTAACCCGTACAAAAAAACTAACCCATGCCCTCTCATGTACTTTGACAGTAACATATTTCCGTATGCTCCCGTGTACCATAAACCTTACCCATTCGTTAACTCTAACCCTAGCCCTAACCCTAACCATAACACCAACACTACCCATTTCCCTAACCTGTACACTAATCCTTACCCGTACACTAACACTAATCCCTGCCATAACACGTACCCTGACCCTAACACTTTTCCATACCCACTCCTGTACCCTAAATCTTACCATTCGCTAACCCTAAACCTATGTCTAAACCTAATCCTAACCCCAACCCAACACCTAAGCCTAACACGTACCCTAATCCGAATCCGTACACTAACACTAACCTGTGCCCTAACATGATCCCTGACCCTAACTCATTTCCATAAGCTCACCTGTACCCTAAATGTTACCTATTCGCTAACCCTAACCCCAACCCTACACCTAAACATAACCCCAACCCTACACCTTTCCCTAACCCATACCCTAATCCTAACCCGTACACTAACACTAACACGTGCCCTAACACGTACCCTGACCCTAACACTTTTCCGTATCCTCTCCAGTACCCTAAATCTTACCGTTCGCTAAACCTAGACCTTTCCCTAAACATAACGTTAACACCAAACTTACACCATATCCTAACCCATACACTAATCTTACCCAGTACACCAAAATTAAGCAATGCCCTCACATGTACTTTGACACTAACACGTTTCCGTACCCTCCTGTGTACCGTAAACCTTACCTGTTCGCTAACACTAACCCTAGGTCTAAGCCTTCAACTATCCACAACCCTACACTAAATGCTACCCCGTACCCTAATCCTAATCCGTACAATAACACTAAGCTGTGCCCTAACACCAAGCCTGGCCCTATCTCATTTCCATATGCTTACCTGCACCCTGAATATTACCTATTCGTTAACCCTAACCCTAACCCTAAACCTAACCCTAACCCAAATCCTACACCTTACCCTAATCCGTACTGTAATCCTAAACCGTACCCTAATACTAATCCATGCCCTGACACATACATGGACCATAACACTTTTCTGTAACCACACCTGTACCCTAAACCTTACATTTCGCCAACACTAACCCTAGCCCTAAAGCTAAATCTAACTCTAACCCTACACCTTACCCTAACACGCACACTAATCTTAACCCGTACACTAACACTGACCCATTGCTGCAAATGTATTTTGACCCTAAAACATTTCAGTACCCTCCCCTGTAACCTAAACCTTACCCAGTCTCTAACCCTAACCCTAGCTCCAAATCTAACTCTAACACCAACATTACATCTTACCCTAACTCATACCCTAATCCTAAACCGTACACTAACACAAACCAGTGCCCTGAAACGTACCCTGACCCTAACTCTTTTCCATACCCTCACCTGCACGCTAAACCTAATCGTTAGGTAACCCTAACTGTAGACTTAAACCTAACCCTAACACCAACCCTACACCCTATTCTAACACTTACCCTATATTTAACCCCTACACTAACACTAACCCATGACCTCACACGTACTTTGACACTAAAATGTCTCCATACACTCACATGGACCATAAGCTTTAACCGTTCACTAAACCTATCCCTAACCCTAACGCCAACCCTAACCATTACCCTAACCCATACCCTAATCCTAACCATACATTAACACTAACACGTTTCCTAACACATAACCTGACACAAACGCTTTTCCGTACCCTCAACTGTACCCTAAAACTTACCCGTTCACTAACACTAAGCCTAGCCCTAAACCTAACCCTAACACCAACCCCACACCTTACCCTAAACTTTACACTAATCCTGACACGTACACTAACACTAACAAGTGTCCTAACACATACCCTGACTCTAAATGTTTTCCGTACCCTCACCTGTACCCTAAACGTTACTGCTTCACTAACCGTAAACCTAGCCCTAAACATAACGCTAACACCAACCCTACACCATACCCTAACCCGTACACTAATCTTGACCCGTACACCAAAATTATGCAATGCCATCACATGTACTTTGACACTAACACGTTTCCGTACACTCATATACCATAAAAGTTACCTCTTCGCTAACTCTAACCCTAGCCCTAAACTTAACCCTAACGCCAACCCTACACATTACCCTAACCCGTACCCTAAACCTAACCCATACACTAACATTAACATATGCCCTAACACGTACCCTGAACCTAACACTTTTCCGTATCCTCTCCTCTACGCTAAATCTTACCGTTCACTAAACATAACCCTAGCCCTAAACATAACTCTCACACGAACCTCACAGCATACCCTAACCCGTACACTAATCTTAACCCGTACAAAAAAACTAACCCATGCCCTCTCATGTACTTTGACAGTAACATATTTCCGTATGCTCCCGTGTACCATAAACCTTACCCATTTGCTAACTCTAACCCTAGCCCTAACCCTAACAATAACACCAACACTACCCATTTCCCTAACCTGTACCCTAATCCTTACCCGTACACTAACACTAATCCATGCCCTAACACGTACCCTGACCCTAACACTTTTCCATACCCACTCCTGTACCCTAAATCTTACCATTCGCTAACCCTAAACCTATGTCTAAACCTAACCCTAACCCCAACCCAACACCTAACCCTAACACGTACCCTAATCCGAATCCGTACACTAACACTAACCTGTGCCCTAACATGAACCCTGACCCTAACTCATTTCCATAAGCTCACCTGTACCCTAAATGTTACCTATTCGCTAACCCTAACCCCAACCCTACACCTAAACATAACCCCAACCCTACACCTTTCCCTAACCCATACCCTAATCCTAACCCATACACTAACACTAACACGTGCCCTAACACGTACCCTGACCCTAACACTTTTCCGTATCCTCTCCAGTACCCTAAATCTTACCGTTCTGTAAACCTAGACCTTTCCCTAAACATAATGTTAACACCAAACTTACACCATATCCTAACCCATACACTAATCTTACCCCGTACACCAAAATTAAGCAATGCCCTCACATGTACTTTGACACTAACACGTTTCCGTACCCTCCTGTGTACCGTAAACCTTACCTGTTCGCTAACACTAACCCTAGGTCTAAGCCTTCAACTATCCACAACCCTACACTAAATGCTAACCCGTACCCTAATCCTAATCCGTACAATAACACTAAGCTGTGCCCTAACACCAAGCCTGACCCTATCTCATTTCCATATGCTTACCTGCACCCTGAATATTACCTATTCGTTAACCCTAACCCTAACCCTAAACCTAACACTAACCCAAATCCTACACCTTACCCTAATCCGTACTGTAATCCTAACCCGTACCCTAATACTAATCCATGCCCTGACACATACATGGACCATAACACTTTTCTGTAACCACACCTGTACCCTAAACCTTACATTTCGCCAACACTAACCCTAGCCCTAAAGCTAAATCTAACTCTAACCCTACACCTTACCCTAACACGTACACTAATCTTAACCCGTACACTAACACTGACCCATTGCTGCAAATGTATTTTGACCCTAAAACATTTCGGTACCCTCCCCTGTAACCTAAACCTTACCCAGTCTCTAACCCTAACCCTAGCTCCAAATCTAACTCTAACACCAACATTACATCTTACCCTAACTCATACCCTAATCCTAAACCGTACACTAACACAAACCAGTGCCCTGAAACGTACCCTGACCCTAACTCTTTTCCATACCCTCACCTGCACGCTAAACCTAATCGTTAGGTAACCCTAACTGTAGACTTAAACCTAACCCTAACACCAACCCTACACCCTATTCTAACCCTTACCCTATATTTAACCCCTACACTAACACTAACCCATGACCTCACACGTACTTTGACACTAAAATGTCTCCATACACTCACATGGACCATAAGCTTTAACCGTTCACTAAACCTATCCCTAACCCTAACGCCAACCCTAACCATTACCCTAACCCATACCCTAATCCTAACCATACATTAACACTAACACGTTTCCTAACAAATAACCTGACCCAAACGCTTTTCCGTACCCTCAACTGTACCCTAAAACTTACCTGTTCGCTAACTTTAAGCTTAGCCCTAAAGCTAACCCTAACACCAACTCCACACCTTACCCTAAACTGTACGCTAATCCTGACACGTACACTAACACTAAGAGGTGTCCTAACACATACCCTGACCCTAAAAGTTTTCCGTACGCTCACCTGTACCGTAAAGCTTACTGGTTCACTCACCGTAACCCTAGCCCTAAACATAAAGCTAACACCAACCCTACACCACACCCTAAACCATACACTAATCCTAACACATACACTAACACTACACGTGCCCTAACAGATACCCTGACTGTCACACTTTGCTGTACACTCACCTGTACCCTAAACCATACGGTCTGCTATCCTTAACCCTAGACCTAAACGTAAACCTAACTCCATCCTTAAAACTTACCCTACGCGTACCCAATCCTAACCAGTACACTAACACTAATCCGTGCCCTAAAATGTACCCTGATCCTAACACATTTCTGGACCATCACCTGTAACCTAAACCTTATATTTCGCTAACCCTAACCATAGCCCTAAACCTAAAGCTAAACCCAACCCTACCCAATACCCTAACCCATAACGTAATCCTAAGCAGTACACTAATAGTAATCCATGCCCTGAAACGTATCCTGACCCTAACACTTTTCTGTACCCTCATCTGTACCCTAAACTTTACCGTTCACTAACCTGAAACATACCCCTAAACCAAGCCCTAACACCAACCCAACACCTACCCTAAACCGTACCCTAATCCTAACCCGTCCACAAACACTAATCCATGCCCTGACACGTACCGTGCCCGTAACTCTTTACCCTACTCTCCTGTACCCTAAATCTTACCATTTGCTAACCCTAACCCTAGCCCTAAAGCTAAATCTAACTACAACCCTACACTTTACCCTAACACGTACACTAATCTTAATACGTACACTAATACTAACCCATTATCGCACACTTACTTTGACACTAAAACATTTCCGTACCCTCACCTGTAACCTAAACCTTACTCGTTCGCTAACCCTAACCCTAGCCCTAACACTAAACATAGTTCCAACCCTACCCATTAGCCTAACCCGTACCCTAATCCTAACCCGTACACTAACACTAATCCGTGCCTTAACACTTACCCTGACCCTAACACTTTTCCATACCCACACCTGAACCTTAAACCTTACCATTCACTAACGCTAACCCTAGGTCTAAACCTAACCCTAAACCCAACCCCAACCCTACACCTAACCCTAACATGTACGCTAAACCTAATCCTTAAACTAACACTAACATGTGCCCTAACACGAACCCTGAGCCTAACTAGTTTTCATACGATAACCTGTACTCTAATTTTACCTATTCGCTAACACTAACACTAGCCCTAAACCTAAACCTAATCCCAACCCTACACCTTACCCTAACACATACCCTAATCATAACCCATACACTAACACTAACTCGTGCCCTTACACATACCCTAACCGTACCCCTAACCCTAACACTAACACTAACCCTAACACTAAAGCTAAACTTCACCATTTGTTAACCATAACCCTAGCCCCAAACCTAAACCTAACTACAAACTTACTCCTTACCCTAACACGTACACTAATCTTAACCCGAACACTAACACTAACCCAATACCGCACACGTTCTTTGACAATAAAACATTTCCGTACACTCAGCTGTAACCTAAACCTTACCCGTTCACTAAACTTAACCCTACCCCTAACACTAACCATAACACCAAACTACCAATTACCCTAACCCGTACCCTAATCCTAACCTGTAAACCCACACCAAACCCTGCCCTAACACTTACCCTGACCCTAACACTTTTCTGTAACGTCCACTGTACCCTACACCTTTCCATTTGCTAACCTTAACCCAAGCCCTAAACCTAGATCAAACACCAACCGTACACCTTACCCTAACCCGTATGCTAATCCTAAGCCATACACTAACATTGATACGTGTCTTAACACATACACTAAACATAACACTTTTCTGTACCATCACCTGTACCCTAAACCTGACATTTCGCTAACCTTAACCCTAGCCATAAAGCTAACCCTAACTCCAACACTAAACCTTACCCAAACCGTACCCTAATCCTAAGCAGTATACTAATATTAAGCGATGCCCTGACACGTACCCTGACCCTAACACTTTTCCATACCCACTCCTGTACCCTAAATCTTACCATTCGCTAACCCTAAACCTATGTCTAAACCTAACCCTAACCCCAACCCAACACCTAACCCTAACACGTACCCTAATCCAAATCCATACACTAACACTAAACTGTGCCCTAACATGAACCCTGACCCTAACTCATTTCCATAAGCTCACCTGTACCCTAAATGTTACCTATTCGCTAACCCTAACCCCAACCTTACACCTAAACATAACCCCAACCCTACACCTTTCCCTAACCCATACCCTAATCCTAACCCGTACACTAACACTAACACGTGCCCTAACACGTACCCTGACCCTAACACTTTTCCGTATCCTCTCCAGTACCCTAAATCTTACCGTTCGCTAAACCTAGACCTTTCCCTAAACATAACGCTAACACCTACCTTACACCATATCCTAACACATACACTAATCTTACCCAGTACACCAAAATTAAGCAATGCCCTCACATGTACTTTGAAACTAACACGTTTCCGTACCCTCCTGTGTACCGTAAACCTTACCTGTTCGCTAACACTAACCCTAGGTCTAAGCCTTACACTATCCACAACCCTACACTAAATGCTAACCCGTACCCTAATCCTAATCCGTACAATAACACTAAGCTATGCCCTAACACCAAGCCTGAACCTAACTCATTTCCATATGCTTACCTGCACCCTGAATATTACCTACTCGTTAACCCTAACCCTAACCCTAAACCTAACCCTAACCCAAATCCTACACCTTACCCTAATCCGTACTGTAATCCTAACCCGTACCCTAATACTAATCCGTGCCCTGACACATACATGGACCATAACACTTTTCTGTAACCACACCTGTACCCTACACCTTACATTTCGCCAACACTAACCCTAGCCCTAAAGCTAAATCTAACTCTAACCCTACACCTTACCCTAACACGTACACTAATCTTAACCCGTACACTAACACTGACCCATTGCTGCAAATGTATTTTGACCCTAAAACATTTCGGTACCCTCCCCTGTAACCTAAACCTTACCGAGTCTCTAACCCTAACCCTAGCTCCAAATCTAACCCTAACACCAACACTTTCTTACCCTAACTCATACCCTAATCCTAAACCGTACACTAACACAAACCAGTGCCCTGAAACGTACACTGACCCTAACACTTTTCCATATCCTCACCTGCACGCTAAACCTAATCGTTAGGTAACCCTAACTGTAGACTTAAACCTAACCCTAACACCAACCCTACACCCTATTCTAACCCTTACCCTATATTTAACCCCTACACTAACACTAACCCATGACCTCGCACGTACTTTGACACTAAAATGTCTCCATACACTCACATGGACCATAAGCTTTAACCGTTCAGTAAACCTATCCCTAACCCTAACGCCAACCCTAACCATTACCCTAACCCATACCCTAATCCTAACCATACATTAACACTAACACGTTTCCTAACACATAACCTGACCCAAACGCTTTTCCGTACCCTCAACTGTACCCTAAAACTTACCCGTTCGCTAACTTTAAGCTTAGCCCTAAAGCTAACCCTAACACCAACTCCACACCTTACCCTAAACTGTACGCTAATCCTGACACGTACACTAACACTAAGAGGTGTCCTAACACATACCCTGACCCTAAAAGTTTTCCGTACCCTCACCTGTACCGTAAAGCTTACTGGTTCACTCACCGTAACCCTAGCCCTAAACATAAAGCTAACACCAACCCTACACCACACCGTAAACCGTACACTAATCCTAACCCATTCACTAACACTACACGTGCCTTAACAGATACCCTGACCGTAACACTTTGCCGTACACTCAACTGTACCCTCAACCATACCGTCTGCTATCCTTAACCCTAGACCTAAACGTAAACCTAACTCCATCCTTAAAACTTACCCTACGCGTACCCAATCCTAACCAGTACACTAACACTAATCCGTGCCCTAAAATGTACCCTGATCCTAACACATTTCTGGACCATCACCTGTAACCTAAACCTTATATTTCGCTAACCCTAACCATAGCCCTAAACCTAAAGCTAAACCCAACCCTACCCAATACCCTAACCCATAACGTAATCCTAAGCAGTACACTAATAGTAATCCATGCCCTGAAACGTATCCTGACCCTAACACTTTTCTGTACCCTCACCTGTACCCTAAACTTTACCGTTCACTAACCCAAAACATACACCTAAACCAAGCCCTAACACCAACCCAACACCTACCCTAAACCGTACCCTAATCCTAACCCGTCCACAAACACTAATCCATGCCCTGACACGTACCGTGCCCCTAACTCTTTACCCTACTCTCTCCTGTACCCTAAATCTTACCATTCGCTAACCCTAACCCTAGCCCTAAAGCTAAATCTAACTACAACCCTACACTTTACCCTAACACGTACACTAATCTTAATACGTACACTAATACTAACCCATTATCGCACACTTACTTTGACACTAAAACATTTCCGTACCCTCACCTCTAACCTAAACCTTACTCGTTCACTAACCCTAACCCTAGCCCTAACACTAAACATAGTGCCAACCCTACCCATTAGCCTAACCCGTACCCTAATCCTAACCTGTACACTAACACTAATCTGTGCCTTAACACTTACCCTGACCCTAACACTTTTCCATACCCACACCTGAACCTTAAACCTTACCATTCACTAACGCTAACCCTAGGTCTAAACCTAACCCTAAACCCAACCCCAACCCTACCCCTAACCCTAACATGTACGCTAATCCCAATCCTTAAACTAACAATAATGTGTGCCCTAAAATGAACCCTGACCCTAACTCGTTTCCATACGCTCACCTGTACTCCAATTTTACCTATTCGCTAACACTAACACTAGCCCTAAACCTAAACCTAACCCCAACCCTACACCTTACCCTAACCCATACCCTAATCATAACCCATACACTAACACTAACTCATGCCCTTACACATACCCTAACCGTACCCCTAACCCTAACACTAACACTAACCCTAACACTAACCCTAAATTTCACCATTTGTTAACCATAACCCTAGCCCCAAACCTAAACCTAACTACAACCCTACTCCTTACCCTAACACGTACACTAATCTTAACCCGAACACTAACACTAACTCAATACCGCACACGTTCTTTGACAAAAAAACATTTCCGTACACTCAGCTGTAACCTAAACCTTACCCGTTCACTAAACTTAACACTACCCCTAACACTAACCATAACGCCAACCTACCAATTACCCTAACCCGTACCCTAATCCTAACCTGTAAACCCACACCAAACCCTGCCCTAACACTTACCCTGACCCTAACACTTTTCTGTAACGTCCACTGTACCCTACACCTTTCCATTCGCTAACCTTAACCCAAGCCCTAAACCTAGAACAAACCCCAACCGTACACCTTACCCTAACCCGTATGCTAATCCTAAGCCATACACTAACATTGACACGTTTCTTAACACATAGACTATACCTAACACTTTTCTGTACCATCACCTGTACCCTAAACCTAACATTTCGCTAACCTTAACCCTAGCCATAAAGCTAACCCTAACTCCAACACTAAACTTTACCCAAACCGTACCCTAATCCTAAGCAGTATACTAATATTAAGCGATGCCCTGACACGTACCCTGACCCTAACACATTTCCGTACCCTCACCTGTACCCTAAACCTTACCCATTCGCTGACCCTAACCCTAGCCCTATACATAACGCTAACACCAACCCTACAGCATACCCTAACCCGTACACTAAACTTAACCCGTACCAAAACACTAACCCATGCCCTCACATGTACTTTGACACTAACACGTTTCCATACCCTCCCGTGTACCGTAAACCTTACCCGTTCGCTCACTCTAACCCTAGCCCTAACCCTAACCATAACACCAACCCTAAACATTTCCCTAACCCGTACCCTAATCCTTACCTGTACACTAACACTAATCCATGCCCTAACACGTACCCTGACCCTAACACTTTTCCATACCCACTCATGTACCCTATATCTTACCATTTGCTAAACCTAACCCTATGTCTAAACATAAACCTAACCCCAACCCTACACCTAACCCTAACCCGTAGCATAATCCTAATCCATACAATAACACTAACCTGTACCCTAACATGAACCCTGACCCTAACACTTTCCATAAGCTCAACTGTACCCTAAATGTTACCTATTCGCTAACCTTAACCCCAACCCAACACCTAAACATAACCCCAACCCTATACCTTTCCCTAACACATATACTAATCCTAACCCATACACTAACACTAAACCGTGCCCTAAAAGTACACTGACCCTAACACTTTTCCATATCTTCTCCAGTACCCTAAATCTTACCGTTTGCTAAACCTAGCCCTTTCTCTAAACATAACGCTAACACCAACCTTACACCATACCCAAACCCATACACTAATCTTACCCTGTACACCAAAATTAAGTGATGCCCTCACATGTACTTTCACACTAACACGTTTACGTACCCTCCTGTGTACCGTAAACGTTACTTGTTCGCAAACACTACCCCTATGTCTAAGCCTAACACTATCCACAACCCTACACAAAATCCTAACCCGGACCGTAATCCTAATCCGTACAATAACACTAACCTGTGCCCTAACACCAAGCCTGACCCTAACTCGTTTCCATATGTTTAACTTTACCCTAAATATTACCTATTCACTAACCCTAACCCTAAACCTAAACCTAACCCTAACCACAATCCTACACTTTAGCCTAATCTGCACTGTAATCCTAACCCGTAACCTAATACTAATCCGTGCCCTAACACGTACACGGACTGTAACACTTTTCTGTACCCTCACCTGTACACTAAATCTTACATTTCGCTAACCCTAACCCTAGCCCTAAAGCTAAATCTAACTCCAACCCTACACCTTACCCTAACACGTACACTAATCTTAACCCGTACACTAACACTAACCCATTCCCGCAAATGTATTTTGACCCTAAAACATTTCCGTACCCTCCCATGTAACCTAAACCTTACCCGTTTGCTAACCCTAACCCTAGCTCTAAACCTAAACCTAACGCCAACCCTACATCTTACCCTAACCCATACCCTAATCCTAAACCGTACACTATCACTAACCAGTGCCCTGAAATGTACCCTGACCCTAACACTTTTCCATACACTCAACTGTATGCTAAATCTACTCCTTAGCTAACCCTAACTGTAGACTTAAACCTAACCCTAACACCAAGCCTACAGTTTACTCTAACCCGTACCCTATTTTTAACCCCTACACTAACACTAACCCATGACTTCACATGTACTTTGACACTAACACGTTTCCATACACTCACATGTACCATAAGCCTTAACCTTTCACTAAGCCTATCCCTAAACCTAACGCCAACCCTAACCATTACCCTAACCCATACCCTAATCCTAACCATACATTAACACTAACACGTTTCCTAACACATAATATGACCCAAACGCTTTTCCGTACCCTCAACTGTACCCTAAAACTTACCCGTTCGCTAACTTTAAGCTTAGCCCTAAAGCTAAACCTAACCCCAACCACACACCTAACCCTAAACTGTACGCTAATCCTGACACGTACACTAACACTAAGAGGTGTCCTAACACATACCCTGACCCTAAAAGTTTTCCGTACCCTCACCTGTACCGTAAAGCTTACTGGTTCGCTCACCGTAACCCTAGCCCTAAACATAAAGCTAACACCAACCCTACACCACACCCTAACCCGTACACTAATCCTAACCCATACACTAACACTACACGTGCCCTAACAGGTACCCTGACTGTAAAACTTTTCCGTACACTCACCTGTACCCTAAACCATACTGGCTGGTATCCTTAACCCTAGACCTAAACGTAAACCTAACTCCATCCTTAAACCTTAACCTAACGCGTACCCAATCCTAACCAGTACAATAACATTAATCTGTGCCCTAAAATGTGCCCTTACCCTAACACATTTCTGGACCATCACCTGTAACCTAAACCTTATATTTCGCTAACCCTAACCATAGCCCTAAACCTAATCCTAAACCCAACCCTACCCATTACCCTAACCCATACCGTACTCCTAAGCAGTACACTAATACTAATCCATGGCCTGAAACGTATCCTGACCCTAACACTTTTCTGTACCCTCACCTGTACCCTAAACTTTACCGTTCGCTAACCCGAAACATACCCCTAAACCAAGCCCTAACACTAACCCAACACCTACCCTAAACCGTACCCTAAATCTAACCAGTCCACAAACACTAATCCATTCCCTGACACGTACCCTGCCCCTAACACTACTCCATACCCACTCCTGTACCCTATATCTTACCATTCGCTAAACCTAACCCTATGTCTAAACCTAACCCTATCCCCAAACCTACACATAACCCTAACCCGTACCCTAATCCTAATCCATACACTAACACTAACCTGTGCCCTAACATGAACCCTGACCCTAAATCTTTCCATAAGCTCAACTGTACCCTAAATGTTACCTATTTGTTAACCCTAACCCCAACCCTACACCTAAACATAACCCCAACCCTACACCTTTCCATAACCCATACCCGAATCCTAACCGGTACACTAACACTAATCCGTGCCCTAAAAGTACACTGACACTAACAATTTTCCATATCCTCTCTAGTACACTAAATCTTACCGTTTGCTAAACCTAGCCCTTTCTCTAAACATATAACACCAACCTTACACCATACCCAAACCCATACACTAATCTTAACCCGTACACCAAAATTAAGCAATGCCCTCACCTGTACTTTGACACTAACACGTTTCCGTACCCTCCTGTGTACTGTAAACCTTACCTGTTCGCTAACACTAACCCTAGGTCTAAGCCTAACACTATCCACAACCCTACAAAAAATCCTAACCCGTACCGTAATCCTAATCCCTACAATAACACTAACCTGTGCCCTAACACCAAGCCTGACCCTAACTCGTTTCCATATGCTTACCTGTACCCTAAATATTACCTATTCGCTAACCCTAACCCTAACCCTAAACCTAACTTTAACCACAATCCTACACTTTAGCCTAATCTGCACTGTAATCCTAACCAGTACCCTAATACTAATTCATGCCCTGACAGGTACACGGACTGTAACACTTTTCTGTACCCTCACCTGTACACTAAACCTTACATTTCGCTAACCCTAACCCTAGTCTAAACCTAAATCTAACTCCAACCCTATACCTTACCCTAACACGTACACTAATCTTAAGCCGTACACTAACACTTACCCATTCCCGCAAATGTATTTTGACCCTAAAACATTTCCATACCATCCCCTGTAACCTAAACCTTACCCGTTCACTAACCCTAACCCTAGCTCTAAACCTAAACCTAACAACAACCCTACATCTTACCCTAACCCATACCCTAATCCTAAACCGTACACTAACACTAACCAGTGCCCTGAAACGTACCCTGACCCGAACACTTTTCCATACCCTCACCTGTACGCTAAACCTAATCGTTAGCTAACCCTAACTGTAGACTTAAACCTAACCCTAACACGAACCCTACACCTTGCTCTACACTGTACCTTATTTTTAACCCCTACACTAACACTAACCCATGACTTCACACGTACTTTGACACTAACACGTTTCCATACACTCACATGTACCATAAGCCTTAACTGTTTGCTAAGCCTATCCCTAACCCTAACGCCAACCCTAGCCATTACCCTAACCCATACCCTAATCCTAACCATACATTAACACTAACACGTTTCCTAACACATAACCTGACTCAAACGCTTTTCCGTACCCTCAACTGTACCCTAAAACTTACCCGTTCGCTAACCCTAAGCCTAGCCCTAAACCTAACCCTAACCACAAACCCACACCTTACCCTAAACTGTACGCTAATCCTGACAAGTACACTAACACTAACAGGTGTCCTAGCACATACCCTGACCCTAAAAGTTTTCCATACCCTCACCTGTATCATAAAGCTTAGTGGTTCATTACCTGTAACCCTAGCCCTAAACATAACGCTAACACCAACCCTAAACCATACGCGAATGCATACACTAATCCTAACACATACACTAACACTACACGTGCCCTAACAGGTACCCTGACTGTAACACTTTTCCGTACACTCACCTGTACCCTAAACCATACCGTCTGCTATCCTTAACCCTAGACATAAACGTAAACCTAACCCCATCACTAAACATTACCCTAACGCGTACCCAATCCTAACCAATACACTAACACTAATCCGTGCCCTAACATGTACCCTGATCCTTATACATTTCTGGACCATCACCTGTAACCTAAACCTTACATTTCGCTAACCCTAACCATAGCCCTGAACCTAAACATAAACCCAACCGTACCCATTACCCTAACCAATACCGTAATCCTAACCAGTACACTAATACTAATCCATGCCCTGAAACGTATCCTGACACTAACACTTTTCTGTACCCTCACCTGTACCCTAAACTTTACCGTTCGCTAACCCGAAACATACCCCTAAACCAAGCCCTAACACCGAGCCAACACTTTACCCTAAACCGTACCCTAATCCTGACCCGTCCACAAACACTAATCCATGCCCTGACATGTACCCTTCCCCTAAATCTTTACCCTACTCTCTCCTGTACCCTAAATCTTACCATTCGCTAACCCTAACCCTAGCCCTAAAGCTAAATCTAACTACACCTTACCCTAACACGTACACTAATCTTAATGCGTACACTAACACTAACCCATTCCCGCATACTTACTTTGACACTAAAACATTTCGGTACCCTCACCTGTAACCTAAACCTTACTCGTTCGCTAATCCTAACCCTAGCCCTCACACTAAACATAATGCCAACCCTACCCATTAGCCTAAACCGTACCCTAATCCTAACCCATACACTAACACTAATCCGTGCCTTAACACTTACCCTGACCCTAACACTTTTCCATACACACAACTGAAACTTAAACCTTACCATTCACTAAACCTAAACCTAGGTCTAAACCCAACCCTAAACCCAACACCATCCTTACACTTAACCTTAACATGTACCCTAATCCTAATCCTTAAACTAACACTAACCTGTGCCCTAAGATGAACCCTCACCCTAAATCGTTTCCATACGCTCAACTATACTCTAATATTACCTATTCGCTAACCCTAACACTAGCCTTAAACCTAAACCTAACCACAATTCTACACCATACCCTAACCAATACCCTAATCATAACCCATACGCTAACACTACCTCGTGCCCTAACACGTACCCTAACCCTACCCCTAACCCTAACACTAACACTAACACTAACCCTAACACTAACCCTAATCTTTACCATTTGTTAACCATAACCCTAGCCCCAAACCTAAACCTAACTACAACCCTACTCCTTACCATAACATGTACACTAATCTTAACCCGTACACTAACACTAACCCAATACCGCACACGTACTTTAACAATAAAACATTTCCGAACGCTCAGCTGTAACCTAAAACTTACCCATTCACTAAACTTAACCCGACCCCTAGCACTAACCATAACGCCAACCCTACCAATTACCCTAACCCGTACCCTAATCCTAACCTGTAAAACCACACCAATCCCTGCCCTAACATGTACCCTGACCCTAACACTTTTCTGTAACCTCACCTGTACCCTACAGCTTACCGTTCGCTAACCCTAACCATAGCCCTAAAACTAGACCAAACCTCAACCGTACACCTTACCCTAACCCGTATGCTAATCCTAAGCCATACACTAGCACTGACACATGTCTTAACACATACACTAACCCTAACACTTTTCTGTGCCATCACCTGTACCCTAAACCTAACATTTCGCTAACCCTAACCCTAGCCATAAAGCTAACCCTAACCCCAAACCTAAACCTTACCCAAACCGTACCCTAATCCTAACCAGTATACTAATACTAAGCCATGCCCTGACACGTACCCTGAAACTAACACTTTTCCTTACCCTCACCTGTACCCTAAATCTTACCATTCGCTAACCCTAACCATATGTCTAAACCTAACCCTAACCCCAACCCTACACCTAACCCTAACCCGGACCCTAATCCTAATCCGTACACTAACACTAACCTGTGCCCTAACATGAACCCTCACCCTAACTCCTTTCCATAAGCTCACCTGTACCCTAAATGTTACCTATTCGCTAACCCTAACCCCAACCTACACCTAAACATAACCCCAACCCTACACCTTTCCCTAACCCATACCGTAATCCTAACCCATACACTAACACTAGCCTATGCCCTAACACGTAACCTGACCCAAACACTCTTCCGTATCCTCTCCAGTACCCTAAATCTTACCATTCGCTAAACGTAGCCCTTTCCCTAAAGATAATGCTAACACCAAACTTACACCATACACTAACCAATACACTAATCTTAACCCGTACACCAAAATTAAGCAATGCCTTCACATGTACTTTGACACTAACACGTTTCCGTACCCTCCGGTGTACTGTAAACCTTACCCATTCTCTAACTCTAACTCTAACCCTAGCCCTAACCCTAACCATAACACCAACCCTACCCATTTCCCAAACACATACCCTAATCCTTACCCGTACACTAACACTAATCCATGCCCTAACACGTACCCTGACCATAACACTTTTCCATACCCACTCCTTTACCCTAAATCTTACCATTCGCTAACCCTAACCCTATGTCTAAACCTAACCCTAACCCTAACCCTACACCTAACCCTAACCTGTACCCTAATCCTAATCCGTACACTAACACTAACCTGTGCCCTAACATGAACCCTGACACTAACTCATTTCCATAAGCTCCCTTGTACCCTAAATGTTACCTCTTCGCTAACCCTAACCCAACCCTACACCTAAACATAACCCCAACCCTACACCTTTCCCTAACCCATTCCCTAATCCTAACCTGTACACTAACACTAACCCTTGCCCTAACACTTACCCTGACACTAACACTCTTCCGTATCCTCTCCAGTACCCTAAATCTTACCATTCGCTAAACGTAGCCCTTTCCCTAAACATAATGCTCACACCAACCTTACACCATACACTAATCAATACACTAATCTTAACCCGTACACTAAAATTAAGCAATGCCTTCACATGTACTTTCACACTAACACGTTTCCGTACCCTCCTGTGTACCATAAACTTTACCTGTTCGCTAACACTAACCCTAGGTCTAAGCCTAACACTATCCACAACCCTACACAAAATCCTAACCCGTACCGTAATCCTAATCCGTACAATAACACTAACATGTGCCCTAACACCAAGCCTGACCCTAACTCGTTGTCATATGCTTACCTGTACCCTGAATATTACCTATTTGCTAACTCTAACCCTAACCCTATATCTAACCCTAACACCAATCCTACACCTCACCCTAATCCGTACTGTAATCCTAACACGTACCCTAATACTAATCCATGCTCTGACACGAACAGGACCGTAACACTTTTCTGTACCCTCACCTGTACCGTAAACCTTACATTTCGCTCACCCTAACCCTAGCCCTAAAGCTAAATCTAACTCCAACCCTAAAACTTACCCTAACACATACACGAATCTTATCCCGTACACTAACACTAACTCTTTCGCGCAAATATATTTTGACCCCAAAACATTTCCGTACACTCCCCTGTAACCTAAACCTTACCCGTCCACTAACCCTAACCCTAGCTCTAAACCTAAACTTAACGCCAACCCTACATCTTACCCTAACCCATACCCTAATCCTAAACCGTACACTAACACTAACCAGTGCACTGAAACGTACCCTGACCCTAACACTTTTCCTTATCCTCACCTGAACGCTAAACCTAATCATTAGCTAACCCTAACTGTAGACTTAAACCTAACCCTAACACCAACCCTACACCTTACTCTAACGCGTACCCTATTTTTAACCCATACACTAAGACTAACCCATGTCCTCACACGTACTTTGACACTAACACGTTTCCATACACTCACATGTACCATAAGCCTTAACCATTCCATAAGCTTATCCCTAACCCTAACGCCAACCCTAACCATTACCCTAACCCATACCCTAATCCTAACCATACATTAACGCTAACACTTTTCCTAAAACATAATCTGACTCAAACACTTTTCCGTACCCTCAACTGTACCCTAAAACTTACCTGTTTGCTAAAGCTAAGCCTAGCCCTAAACCTAACCCTAACCCCAACCTCAAACATTACCCTAAACTGTATGCTAATCCTGACACATACACTAACACTAACAGGTGTCCTAACGCATACCCTGACCCTAAAAGTTTTCCGTACCCTCACCTGTACCCTAAACCTTACTGGTTCGCTAACCGTAACCCTAGCCCTAAACATAACGCTAACAGCAACCCTACACCATACCCTAAACCGTACACTACTCTTAACCCGTACACCAAAATTATTCAATAGCCTCACGCATACAGTGAAACTAACACGTTTCCATACACTCATTTACCATAAAACTTACCTGTTCGCTAACCCTAACCTTAGCCTTAAACTTAACCCTAACGCCAACCCTATACATTACCCTAACCCATACCCTAATCCTAACCCATACACTAACACTACACGTGCCCTAACAGGTATCCTGACCATAACACTTTTCCGTACACTCACCTGTACCCTAAACCATACTGTTTGCTATCCTTAACCCTAGACCTAAACGTAAACCTATCCCCATCCCTAAACCTTACCCTAATGCGTACCCAATCCTAACCAGTACACTAACACTAATCCGTGCCCTAACATGTACCTAGATCCTAACACATTTCTGGACCATCACCTGTAACCTAAACCTTACATTTCGCTAACCCTAACCATAGCCCTAAACCTAATGTTAAACCCAACCTTACTCATTACCCTAACCCATACCGTGATCCTAACCAGTACACTAATACTAATCCTTGCCCTGAAACGTATCCTGACACTAACACTTTTCTCTACCTTCACCTGTACCGTAAACTTTGCCGTTCGCAAACCCAAAACACACCACTAGACGAAGCCATGACACCAACACAACACCTTACCCTAAACCGTACACTAATCCTAACCCGTCCGCAAACACTAATCCATGCCCTGACACGTGCCCTGCCCCTAACTCTTTACCCTACTCTCTCCTGTACCCTATATCTTACCGTTCGCTAACTCTAACCCTAGCCCTAAAGCTAAATCTAACTCCAACCCTACACCTTACCCTAACACGTACACTAATCTTAATGCGTACACTAACACTAAACCATTCCCGCACACTTACTTTGACATTAAAACATTTCCGTACCCTCACCTGTAACCTAAACCTTACTCATTCGCTAACCCTAACCCTAGCCCTAACACTAAACATAACGCCAACCCTACCCAATAGCCTAACCCGTACCCTAATCCTAACCCGTACACTAACACTAATCCGTGCCTTAACACTTACCCTGACCCTAACACTTCCATACCCACACCTGAAACCTAAACCTTACCATTCACTAACCCTAAACCTAGGTCTAAACCCAACCCTAAACCCAACCCCATCCCTACACCTAACCTTAACATGTACCCTAATCCTAATCCTTAAACAAACACTAACCTGTGCCCTAACACGAACCCTCACCCTAAATCGTCTCCATACGCTCACCTGTACTCTAATGTTACCTATTCGCTAACACTAACACAAGCCTTAAACCTAAACCTAACCCCAAATCTACACCTTACCCTAACCCATACACTAATCATAACCCATACACTAACACTAACTCGTGCCCTAACACCTACCCTAACCCTACCCCTACCCCTAACCCTAACACTAACCCTAACACTAACCCTAAACTTCACCATTTGTTAACCATAACCCTAGCCCCACACCTAAACCTAACTACAACCGTACTCCTTAACCTAACACGTACACTAATCTTAACCCATACACTAACACTAACCCAATACCGCACACGTACTTTGACAATAAAACATTCCCGTACACTCAGCTGTAACCTAATCCTTAACCGTTCACTAAACATAACCATACCCCTAACACTAACCATAATGCAAACCTACCAATTATCCTAACCCATACCCTAATCCTAACCTGTAAACCCACACGAACCCCTGCCCTAACACTTACCCTGACCCTAACACTTTTCCGTAACGTCAACTGTACCCTACACCTTACCGTTCACTAACCCTACCCCAAGCCCTAAACCTAGACCAAACCCCAACCGTACACCTTACCCTAACCCGTATGCTCATCCTAAGCCATACACTAACACTGACACGTGTCTTAACACATACACTAACCCTAACACTTTTCTCTACCATCACCTGTACCCTAAACCTGACATTTTGCTAACCCTAACCCTAGTCATAAAGCTAACCCTAACCCCAACCCTAAACCTTACCCAAACTGTACCCTAATCCTAACCAGTATACTAATACTTAGCGATGCCCTGACACGTACCCTGACCCTAACACTTTTCCGTTCCCTCACCTGTACCCTAAACCTTACCCATTTGCTAACCCTAACCCTAGCCCTAACCCTTGCCCTAACCCTAACCCCAACTGTACACCTTACCCTAACCCGTACCCTAATCCCAATCCATACACTAACACTAACCCAAGCCCTAACACGTACCCTGACCCTAACACTTTTCCGTATCCTCTCCTGTACCCTAAATTATACCATTCCCTAACTCTAAACCTAGCCCTATACATAACACTAACACCAACCCTACAGCATACCCTAACCCGTACACTAAACTTAACCCGTACAAAAAAATTAAACCATGCCCTCACATGTACTTTGACACTAACACGTTTCCATACCCTCCCGATTACTGTAAACCTTACCCATTCTCTAACTCTAACCCTAGCCCTAACCCTAACCATAACACCAACCGTACCCATTTCCCTAACACATACCCTAATCCTTACCCGTACACTAACACTAATCCATGCCCTAACATGTACCCTGACCATAACACTTTTCCATACCCACTCCTCTACCCTAAATCGTACCATTCGCTAACCCTAACCCTATGTCTAAACCTAACCCTAATCCTAACCATACACCTAACCCTAAACCGTACCCTAATCCTAATCCGTACACTAACACTAACCTGTGCCCTAACATGAACCCTGACACTAACTCATTTCCATAAGCTCCCCTGTACCCTAAATGTTACCTATTCGCTAACCCTAACCCCAACCCTACACCTAAACATAACCCCATCCCTACACCTTTCCCTAACCCATTCCTTAATCCTAACCCGTACACTAACACTAAACCGTGCCCTAAAAGTACACTGACCCTAACACTTTTCCGTATCCTCTCCAGTACCCTACATCTTACCGTTTGCTAAACCTAGCCTTTCCCTAAACATAACGGTAACACCAACCTTACACCATACCCAAACCCATACACTAATCTTAACCCGTACACCAAAATTAAGTGATGCCCGCACATGTACTTTGACACTAACATATTTCCGTACCCTCCTGTGTACCGTAAACCTTACCTGTTCGCAAACACTAACCCTAGGACTAAGCCTAACACTATACACAACCCTACACAAAATCCTAACCCGTACCCTAATCCTAATCTGTACAATAACACTAACGTGTGCCCTAACACCAAGCCTGACCCTAACTTTTTTCCATATGCTTACCTGTACCCTAAATATTACCTATTCGCTAACCCTAACCCTAACCCTAAACCTAAACCTAACCCCAATCCTACACCTTACCCTAATCCACACTGTACTCCTAACCCATACTCTAATACTAATCCATGCCCTGACACGTACACGGACCGTAACACTTTTCTGTACCCTCACTTGTACCAGAAACCTTACATTTCGCTAACCCTTACCCTAGCCCTAAAGCTAAATCTAAATCCAACCCTACACCTTACGCTAAAACGTACACTAATCTTAAAACATACACTAACACTAACCCATTCCTGCAAATGTATTTTGACCCTAAAACATTTCCATACCATCCCCTGTAACCTAAACCTTACCCGTTCGCTAACCCTAACCCTAGCTCTAAACCTAAACCTAACAACAACCCTACATCTTACCCTAACCCATACCCTAATCCTAAACCGTACACTAACACTAACCAGTGCCCTGAAACGTACCCTGACCCGAACACTTTTCCAAACCCTCACCAGTATGCTAAACCTAATCATTAGCTAAACCTAACTTTAGACTTAAACCTATCCCTAACACCAACCCTACACCTTACTCTAACCTGTACCCTATTTTTAACCCCTACACTAACACTAACCCATGACTTCACACGTACTTTGACACTAACACGTTTCCATACACTCACATGTACCATAAGCCTTAACCGTTTGCTAAGCCTATCCCTAACCCTAACGCCAACCCTAACCATTACCCTGATCCATACCCTAATCCTAACCATACATTAACACTAACACGTTTCCTAACACATAACCTGACTCAAACGCTTTTCCGTACCCTCAACTGTACCCTAAAACTTACCCGTTCGCTAACCCTAAGCCTAGCCCTAAACCTAACCCTAACCACAAACCCACACCTTACCCTAAACTGTACGCTAATCCTGACAAGTACACTAACACTAACAGGTGTCCTAGCACATACCCTGACCCTAAAAGTTTTCCATACCCTCACCTGTATCATAAAGCTTAGTGGTCCATTACCTGTAACCCTAGCCCTAAACATAACGCTAACACCAACCCTAAACCATACGCGAATGCGTACACTAATCCTAACACATACACTAACACTACACGTGCCCTAACAGGTACCCTGACCGTAACACTTTTCCGTACACTCACCTGTACCCTAAACCATACCGTCTGCTATCCTTAACCCTAGACATAAACGTAAACCTAACCCCATCACTAAACATTACCCTAACGCGTACCCAATCCTAACCAATACACTAACATTAATCCGTGCCCTAACATGTACCCTGATCCTTATACATTTCTGGACCATCACCTGTAACCTAAACCTTACATTTCGCTAACCCTAACCATAGCCCTGAACCTAAACATAAACCCAACCGTACCCATTACCCTAACCAATACCGTAATCCTAACCAGTACACTAATACTAATCCATGCCCTGAAACGTATCCTGACACTAACACTTTTCTGTACCCTCACCTGTACCCTAAACTTTACCGTTCGCTAACCCGAAACATACCCCTAAACCAAGCCCTAACACCGAGCCAACACTTTACCCTAAACCGTACCCTAATCCTAACCCGTCCACAAACACTAATCCATGCCCTGACATGTACCCTTCCCCTAAATCTTTACCCTACTCTCTCCTGTACCCTAAATCTTACCATTCGCTAACCCTAACCCTAGCCCTAAAGCTAAATCTAACTACACCTTACCCTAACACGTACACTAATCTTAATGCGTACACTAACACTAACCCATTCCCGCATACTTACTTTGACACTAAAACATTTCGGTACCCTCACCTGTAACCTAAACCTTACTCGTTCGCTAATCCTAACCCTAGCCCTCACACTAAACATAATGCCAACCCTACCCATTAGCCTAAACCGTACCCTAATCCTAACCCATACACTAACACTAATCCGTGCCTTAACACTTACCCTGACCCTAACACTTTTCCATACACACACCTGAAACTTAAACCTTACCATTCACTAAACCTAAACCTAGGTCTAAACCCAACCCTAAACCCAACACCATCCCTACACTTAACCTTAACATGTACCCTAATCCTAATCCTTAAACTAACACTAACCTGTGCCCTAAGATGAACCCTCACCCTAAATCGTTTCCATACGCTCAACTATACTCTAATATTACCTATTCGCTAACCCTAACACTAGCCTTAAACCTAAACCTAACCACAATTCTACACCATACCCTAACCAATACCCTAATCATAACCCATACGCTAACACTACCTCGTGCCCTAAAACGTACCCTAACCCTACCCCTAACCCTAACACTAACACTAACACTAACCCTAACACTAACCCTAATCTTTACCATTTGTTAACCATAACCCTAGCCCCAAACCTAAACCTAACTACAACCCTACTCCTTACCATAACATGTACACTAATCTTAACCCGTACACTAACACTAACCCAATACCGCACACGTACTTTAACAATAAAACATTTCCGAACGCTCAGCTGTAACCTAAAACTTACCCATTCACTAAACTTAACCCGACCCCTAGCACTAACCATAACGCCAACCCTACCAATTACCCTAACCCGTACCCTAATCCTAACCTGTAAAACCACATCAATCCCTGCCCTAACATGTACCCTGACCCTAACACTTTTCTGTAACCTCACCTGTACCCTACAGCTTACCGTTCGCTAACCCTAACCATAGCCCTAAACCTAGAACAAACCTCAACCGTACACCTTACCCTAACCCGTATGCTAATCCTAAGCCATACACTAGCACTGACACATGTCTTAACACATACACTAACCCTAACACTTTTCTGTGCCATCACCTGTACCCTAAACCTAACATTTCGCTAACCCTAACCCTAGCCATAAAGCTAACCCTAACCCCAACCCTAAACCTTACCCAAACCGTACCCTAATCCTAACCAGTATACTAATACTAAGCCATGCCCTGACACGTACCCTGAAACTAACACTTTTCCTTACCCTCACCTGTACCCTAAATCTTACCATTCGCTAACCCTAACCATATGTCTAAACCTAACCCTAACCCCAACCCTACACCTAACCCTAACCCGGACCCTAATCCTAATCCGTACACTAACACTAACCTGTGCCCTAACATGAACCCTCACCCTAACTCCTTTCCATAAGCTCACCTGTACCCTAAATATTACCTATTCGCTAACCCTAACCCCAACCTACACCTAAACATAACCCCAACCCTACACCTTTCCCTAACCCATACCGTAATCCTAACCCATACACTAACACTAGCCTATGCCCTAACACGTAACCTGACCCAAACACTCTTCCGTATCCTCTCCAGTACCCTAAATCTTACCATTCGCTAAACGTAGCCCTTTCCCTAAAGATAATGCTAACACCAAACTTACACCATACACTAACCAATACACTAATCTTAACCCGTACACCAAAATTAAGCAATGCCTTCACATGTACTTTGACACTAACACGTTTCCGTACCCTCCGGTGTACTGTAAACCTTACCCATTCTCTAACTCTAACTCTAACCCTAACCCTAACCCTAACCATAACACCAACCCTACCCATTTCCCAAACACATACCCTAATCCTTACCCGTACACTAACACTAATCCATGCCCTAACACGTACCCTGACCATAACACTTTTCCATACCCACTCCTTTACCCTAAATCTTACCATTCGCTAACCCTAACCCTATGTCTAAACCTAACCCTAACCCTAACCCTACACCTAACCCTAACCTGTACCCTAATCCTAATCCGTACACTAACACTAACCTGTGCCCTAACATGAACCCTGACACTAACTCATTTCCATAAGCTCCCTTGTACCCTAAATGTTACCTATTCGCTAACCCTAACCCCAACCCTACACCTAAACATAACCCCAACCCTACACCTTTCCCTAACCCATTCCCTAATCCTAACCTGTACACTAACACTAACCCTTGCCCTAACACTTACCCTGACACTAACACTCTTCCGTATCCTCTCCAGTACCCTAAATCTTACCATTCGCTAAACGTAGCCCTTTCCCTAAACATAATGCTCACACCAACCTTACACCATACACTAATCAATACACTAATCTTAACCCGTACACTAAAATTAAGCAATGCCTTCACATGTACTTTCACACTAACACGTTTCCGTACCCTCCTGTGTACCATAAACTTTACCTGTTCGCTAACACTAACCCTAGGTCTAAGCCTAACACTATCCACAACCCTACACAAAATCCTAACCCGTACCGTAATCCTAATCCGTACAATAACACTAACATGTGCCCTAACACCAAGCCTGACCCTAACTCGTTTCCATATGCTTACCTGTACCCTGAATATTACCTATTTGCTAACTCTAACCCTAACCCTATATCTAACCCTAACACCAATCCTACACCTCACCCTAATCCGTACTGTAATCCTAACACGTACCCTAATACTAATCCATGCTCTGACACGAACAGGACCGTAACACTTTTCTGTACCCTCACCTGTACCGTAAACCTTACATTTCGCTCACCCTAACCCTAGCCCTAAAGCTAAATCTAACTCCAACCCTAAAACTTACCCTAACACATACACGAATCTTATCCCGTACACTAACACTAACTCTTTCGCGCAAATATATTTTGACCCCAAAACATTTCCGTACACTCCCCTGTAACCTAAACCTTACCCGTCCACTAACCCTAACCCTAGCTCTAAACCTAAACTTAACGCCAACCCCACATCTTACCCTAACCCATACCCTAATCCTAAACCGTACACTAACACTAACCAGTGCACTGAAACGTACCCTGACCCTAACACTTTTCCTTATCCTCACCTGAACGCTAAACCTAATCATTAGCTAACCCTAACTGTAGACTTAAACCTAACCCTAACACCAACCCTACACCTTACTCTAACGCGTACCCTATTTTTAACCCATACACTAACACTAACCCATGTCCTCACACGTACTTTGACACTAACACGTTTCCATACACTCACATGTACCATAAGCCTTAACCATTCCATAAGCTTATCCCTAACCCTAACGCCAACCCTAACCATTACCCTAACCCATACCCTAATCCTAACCATACATTAACGCTAACACTTTTCCTAAAACATAATCTGACTCAAACACTTTTCCGTACCCTCAACTGTACCCTAAAACTTACCTGTTTGCTAAAGCTAAGCCTAGCCCTAAACCTAACCCTAACCCCAACCTCAAACATTACCCTAAACTGTATGCTAATCCTGACACATACACTAACACTAACAGGTGTCCTAATGCATACCCTGACCCTAAAAGTTTTCCGTACCCTCACCTGTACCCTAAACCTTACTGGTTCGCTAACCGTAACCCTAGCCCTAAACATAACGCTAACAGCAACCCTACACCATACCCTAAACCGTACACTACTCTTAACCCGTACACCAAAATTATTCAATAGCCTCACGCATACAGTGAAACTAACACGTTTCCATACACTCATTTACCATAAAACTTACCTGTTCGCTAACCCTAACCTTAGCCTTAAACTTAACCCTAACGCCAACCCTATACATTACCCTAACCCATACCCTAATCCTAACCCATACACTAACACTACACGTGCCCTAACAGGTATCCTGACCATAACACTTTTCCGTACACTCACCTGTACCCTAAACCATACTGTTTGCTATCCTTAACCCTAGACCTAAACGTAAACCTATCCCCATCCCTAAACCTTACCCTAATGCGTACCCAATCCTAACCAGTACACTAACACTAATCCGTGCCCTAACATGTACCTAGATCCTAACACATTTCTGGACCATCACCTGTAACCTAAACCTTACATTTCGCTAACCCTAACCATAGCCCTAAACCTAATGTTAAACCCAACCTTACTCATTACCCTAACCCATACCGTGATCCTAACCAGTACACTAATACTAATCCTTGCCCTGAAACGTATCCTGACACTAACACTTTTCTCTACCTTCACCTGTACCGTAAACTTTACCGTTCGCAAACCCAAAACACACCACTAGACGAAGCCATGACACCAACACAACACCTTACCCTAAACCGTACACTAATCCTAACCCGTCCGCAAACACTAATCCATGCCCTGACACGTGCCCTGCCCCTAACTCTTTACCCTACTCTCTCCTGTACCCTATATCTTACCGTTCGCTAACTCTAACCCTAGCCCTAAAGCTAAATCTAACTCCAACCCTACACCTTACCCTAACACGTACACTAATCTTAATGCGTACACTAACACTAAACCATTCCCGCACACTTACTTTGACACTAAAACATTTCCGTACCCTCACCTGTAACCTAAACCTTACTCATTCGCTAACCCTAACCCTAGCCCTAACACTAAACATAACGCCAACCCTACCCAATAGCCTAACCCGTACCCTAATCCTAACCCGTACACTAACACTAATCCGTGCCTTAACACTTACCCTGACCCTAACACTTCCATACCCACACCTGAAACCTAAACCTTACCATTCACTAACCCTAAACCTAGGTCTAAACCCAACCCTAAACCCAACCCCATGCCTACACCTAACCTTAACATGTACCCTAATCCTAATCCTTAAACAAACACTAACCTGTGCCCTAACATGAACCCTCACCCTATATCGTCTCCATACGCTCACCTGTACTCTAATGTTACCTATTCGCTAACACTAACACAAGCCTTAAACCTAAACCTAACCCCAAATCTACACCTTACCCTAACCCATACACTAATCATAACCCATACACTAACACTAACTCGTGCCCTAACACATACCCTAACCCTACCCCTACCCCTAACCCTAACACTAACCCTAACACTAACCCTAAACTTCACCATTTGTTAACCATAACCCTAGCCCCACACCTAAACCTAACTACAACCGTACTCCTTAACCTAACACGTACACTAATCTTAACCCATACACTAACACTAACCCAATACCGCACACGTACTTTGACAATAAAACATTCCCGTACACTCAGCTGTAACCTAATCCTTAACCGTTCACTAAACATAACCATACCCCTAACACTAACCATAATGCAAACCTACCAATTATCCTAACCCATACCCTAATCCTAACCTGTAAACCCACACGAACCCCTGCCCTAACACTTACCCTGACCCTAAAACTTTTCCGTAACGTCAACTGTACCCTACACCTTACCGTTCACTAACCCTACCCCAAGCCCTAAACCTAGACCAAACCCCAACCGTACACCTTACCCTAACCCGTATGCTCATCCTAAGCCATACACTAACACTGACACGTGTCTTAACACATACACTAACCCTAACACTTTTCTCTACCATCACCTGTACCCTAAACCTGACATTTTGCTAACCCTAACCCTAGTCATAAAGCTAACCCTAACCCCAACCCTAAACCTTACCCAAACCGTACCCCAATCCTAACCAGTATACTAATACTTAGCGATGCCCTGACACGTACCCTGACCCTAACACTTTTCCGTTCCCTCACCTGTACCCTAAACCTTACCCATTTGCTAACCCTAACTCTAGCCCTAACCCTTGCCCTAACCCTAACCCCAACTGTACACCTTACCATAACCCGTACCCTAATCCCAATCCATACACTAACACTAACCCAAGCCCTAACACGTACCCTGACCCTAACACTTTTCCGTATCCTCTCCTGTACCCTAAATTATACCATTCCCTAACTCTAAACCTAGCCCTATACATAACACTAACACCAACCCTACAGCATACCCTAACCCGTACACTAAACTTAACCCGTACAAAAAAATTAAACCATGCCCTCACATGTACTTTGACACTAACACGTTTCCATACCCTCCCGAGTACTGTAAACCTTACCCATTCTCTAACTCTAACCCTAGCCCTAACCCTAACCATAACACCAACCGTACCCATTTCCCTAACACATACCCTAATCCTTACCCGTACACTAACACTAATCCATGCCCTAACATGTACCCTGACCATAACACTTTTCCATACCCACTCCTCTACCCTAAATCGTACCATTCGCTAACCCTAACCCTATGTCTAAACCTAACCCTAATCCTAACCATACACCTAACCCTAAACCGTACCCTAATCCTAATCCGTACACTAACACTAACCTGTGCCCTAACATGAACCCTGACACTAACTCATTTCCATAAGCTCCCCTGTACCCTAAATGTTACCTATTCGCTAACCCTAACCCCAACCCTACACCTAAACATAACCCCATCCCTACACCTTTCCCTAACCCATTCCTTAATCCTAACCCGTACACTAACACTAAACCGTGCCCTAAAAGTACACTGACCCTAACACTTTTCCGTATCCTCTCCAGTACCCTACATCTTACCGTTTGCTAAACCTAGCCTTTCCCTAAACATAACGGTAACACCAACCTTACACCATACCCAAACCCATACACTAATCTTAACCCGTACACAAAAATTAAGTGATGCCCGCACATGTACTTTGACACTAACATATTTCCGTACCCTCCTGTGTACCGTAAACCTTACCTGTTCGCAAACACTAACCCTAGGACTAAGCCTAACACTATACACAACCCTACACAAAATCCTAACCCGTACCCTAATCCTAATCTGTACAATAACACTAACGTGTGCCCTAACACCAAGCCTGACCCTAACTTTTTTCCATATGCTTACCTGTACCCTAAATATTACCTATTCGCTAACCCTAACCCTAACCCTAAACCTAAACCTAACCCCAATCCTACACCTTACCCTAATCCACACTGTACTCCTAACCCATACTCTAATACTAATCCATGCCCTGACACGTACACGGACCGTAACACTTTTCTGTACCCTCACTTGTACCAGAAACCTTACATTTCGCTAACCCTTACCCTAGTCCTAAAGCTAAATCTAAATCCAACCCTACACCTTACGCTAAAACGTACACTAATCTTAAAACATACACTAACACTAACCCATTCCTGCAAATGTATTTTGACCCTAAAACATTTCCATACCATCCCCTGTAACCTAAACCTTACCCGTTCGCTAACCCTAACCCTAGCTCTAAACCTAAACCTAACAACAACCCTACATCTTACCCTAACCCATACCCTAATCCTAAACCGTACACTAACACTAACCAGTGCCCTGAAACGTACCCTGACCCGAACACTTTTCCAAACCCTCACCAGTACGCTAAACCTAATCATTAGCTAAACCTAACTTTAGACTTAAACCTATCCCTAACACCAACCCTACACCTTACTCTAACCTGTACCCTATTTTTAACCCCTACACTAACACTAACCCATGACTTCACACGTACTTTGACACTAACACGTTTCCATACACTCACATGTACCATAAGCCTTAACCGTTCGCTAAGCCTATCCCTAACCCTAACGCCAACCCTAACCATTACCCTGATCCATACCCTAATCCTAACCATACATTAACACTAACACGTTTCCTAACACATAACCTGACTCAAACGCTTTTCCGTACCCTCAACTGTACCCTAAAACTTACCCGTTCGCTAACCCTAAGCCTAGCCCTAAACCTAACCCTAACCACAAACCCACACCTTACCCTAAACTGTACGCTAATCCTGACATGTACACTAACATTAACAGGTGTCCTAACACATACCCTGACCCTAAAAGTTTTCCATACCCTCATCTGTACTGTAAAGCTTACTGGTTCGTTAACTGTAACCCTAGCCCTAAACATAACGCTAACACCAACCCTAAACCATTCGCGAACGCGTACACTAATCCTAACACATACACTAACACTACACGTGCCCTAACAGGTACCCTGACCGTAACACTTTTCCGTACACTCACCTGTACCCTAAACCATACCGTCTGCTATCCTTAACCCTAGACATAAACGTAAACCAACCCCATCACTAAACATTACCCTAACGCATACCCAATCCTAACCAGTACACTAACACTAATCCATGCCCTAACATGTACCGTGATCCTAATACATTTCTGGACCATCACCTGTAACCTAAACCTTACATTTCGCTAAACCTAACCATAGCCCTGAACCTAACCCTAAACCCAACCCTACCCATTACCCAAACCAATACCGTAATCCTAACCAGTACACTAATACTAATCCATGCCCTGAAACGTATCCTGACACTAACACTTTTCTGTACCCTCACCTGTACCCTAAACTTTACCGTTCGCTAACCCGAAACATACCCCTAAACCAAGCCCTAACACCAAGCCAACACTTTAACCTAAACCGTACCCTAATCCTAACCCGTCCACAAACACTAATCCATGCCCTGACACGTACCCTTCCCCTAAATCTTTACCCTACTCTCTCCTGTACCCTAAATCTTACCATTCGCTAACCCTAACCCTAGCCCTAAAGCTAAATCTAACTACAACCCTACACCTTACCCTAACACGTACACTAATCTTAATGCGTACACTAACACTAACCCATTCCCGCACACTTACTTTGACACTAAAACATTTCGGTACCCTCACCTGTAACCTAAACCTTACTCGTTCGCTAACCCTAACCCTAGCCCTCACACTAAACATAATGCCAACCCTACCCATTAGCCTAAACCGTACCCTAATCCTAACCCGTACACTAACACTAATCCGTGCCTTAACACTTACCCTGACCCTAACACTTTTCCATACCCACACCTGAACCCTAAACCTTACCATTCACTAAACCTAAACCTAGGTCTAAACCCAACCCTAAACCCAACACCATCCCTACACTTAACCTTAACATGTACCGTAATCCTAATCCTTAAACTAACACTAACCTGTGCCCTAAGATGGACCCTCACCCTAAATCGTTTCCATATGCTCAACTATACCCTAATATTACCTATTCGCTAACCCTAACACTAGCCTTAAACCTAAACCTAACCACAACTCTACACCTAACCCTAACCAATACCCTAATCATAACCCATACGCTAACACTACCTCGTGCCCTAACACGTACCCTAACCCTACCCCTAACCCTAACACTAACACTAACCCTAACACTAACCCTAATCTTTACCATTTGTTAACCATAACCCTAGCCCCAAACCTAAACCTAACTACAACCCTACTCCTTACCATAACATGTACACTAATCTTAACCCGTACACTAACACTAACCCAATATCGCACACGTACTTTAACAATAAAACATTTCCGTATGCTCAGCTGTAACCTAAACCTTACCCGTTCACTAAACTTAACCCTACCCCTAACACTAAACATAACGCCAACCCTACCAATTACCCTAACCCGTACCCTAATCCTAACCTGTAAACCCACACCAATCCCTGCCCTAACACGTACGCTGACCCTAACACTTTTCCGTAACCTCACCTGTACCCTACAGCTTACCGTTCGCTAACCCTAACCATAGCCCTAAACCTAGAACAAACCTCAACCGTACACCTTACCCTAACCTGTATGCTAATCCTAAGCCATACACTAGCACTGACACATGTCTTAACACATACACTAACCCTAACACTTTTCTGTACCATCACCTGTACCCTAAACCTGACATTTCGCTAACCCTAACCCTAGCCATAAAGCTAACCCTAACCCCAACCCTAAACCTTACCCAAACCGTACCCTAATCCTAACCAGTATACTAATACTAAGCCATGCCCTGACACGTACCCTGACCCTAACACTTTTCCTTACCCTCACCTGTACCCTAAATCTTACCATTCGCTAACCCTAACCCTATCTCTAAACCTAACCCTAACCCCAACCCTACACCTAACCCTAACCCGGACCCTAATCCTAATCCGTACACTAACACTAACCTGTGCCCTAACATGAACCCTCACCCTAACTCCTTTCCATAAGCTCACCTGTACCCTAAATGTTACCTATTCGCTAACCCTAACCCCAACCTACACCTAAACATAACCCCAACCCTACACCTTTCCCTAACCCATACCATAATCCTAACCCATACACTAACACTAACCCATGCCCTAACATGTAACCTGACCCTAACACTCTTCCGTATCCTCTCCAGTACCCTAAATCTTACCATTCGCTAAACGTAGCCCTTTCCCTAAACATAGTGCTAACACCAAACTTACACCACACACTAACCAATACACTAATCTTAACCCGTACACCAAAATTAAGCAATGCCTTCACATGTACATTGACGCTAACACGTTTCCGTACCCTCCCGTGTACTGTAAACCTTACCCATTCTCTAACTCTAACCCTAGCCCTAACCCTAACCATAACACCAACCCTACCCATTTCCCTAACACATACCCTAATCCTTACCCATACACTAACACTAATCCATGCCCTAACACGTACCCTGACCATAACACTTTTCCATACCCACTCCTGTACCCTAAATCTTACCATTCGCTAACCCTAACCCTATGTCTAAACCTAACTCTAACCCTAACCCTACACCTAACCCTAACCTGTACCCTAATCCTAATCCGTACACTAACACTAACCTGTGCCCTAACATGAACCCTGACACTAACTCATTTCCATAAGCTCCCCTGTACCCTAAATGTTACCTATTCGCTAACCCTAACCCCAACCCTACACTTAAACATAACCCCAACCCTACACCTTTCCCTAACCCATTCCCTAATCCTAACCCGTAAACTAACACTAACCCATGCCCTAACACGTACCCTGACACTAACACTCTTCCGTATCCTCTCCAGTACCCTAAATCTTACCATTCGCTAAACGTAGCCCTTTCCCTAAACATAATGCTCACACCAACCTTACACCATACACTAACCAATACACTAATCTTAACCCGTACACCAAAATTAAGCAATGCCTTCACATGTACTTTCACACTAACACGTTTCCGTACCCTGCTTTGTACCGTAAACCTTACCTGTTCGCTAACACTAACCCTAGGTCTAAGCCTAACACTATCGACAACCCTACACAAAATCCTAACCCGTACCGTAATCCTAATCCGTACAGTAACACTAACCTGTGCCCTAACACCAAGCCTGACCCTAACTCGTTTCCATATGCTTACCTCTAACCTGAATATTACCTATTCGCTAACTCTAACCCTAACCCTATATCTAACCCTAACACCAATCCTACACCTCACCCTAATCCGTACTGTAATCCTAACACGTACCCTAATACTAATCCGTGCTCTGACACGTACACGGACTGTAACACTTTTCTGTACCCTCACCTGTACCCTAAACCTTACATTTCGCTCACCCTAACCCTAGCCCTAAAGCTAAATCTAACTCCAACCCTACACCTTACCCTAACACATACACGAATCTTATCCCGTACACTAACACTAACTCTTTCGCGCAAATATATTTTGACCCCAAAACATTTCTGTACCCTCCCCTGTAACCTAAACCTTACCCGTTCACTAACCCTAACCCTAGCTCTAAACCTAAACCTAACGCCAACCCTACATCTTACCCTAACCCATACCCTAATCCTAAACCGTACACTAACACTAACCAGTGCACTGAAACGTACCCTGACCCTAAAACTTTTCCTTACCCTCACCTGTACGCTAAACCTAATCGTTAGCTAACCCTAACTGTAGACTTAAACCTAACCCTAACACCAACCCTACACCTTACTCTAACGCGTACCCTATTTTTAACCCATACACTAACACTAACCCATGTCCTCACACGTACTTTGACACTAACACGTTTCCATACACTCACATGTACCATAAGCCTTAACCATTCCATAAGCTTATCCCTAACCCTAACGCCAACCCTAACCATTACCCTAACCCATACCCTAATCCTAACCATACATTAAGACTAACACGTTTCCTAAAACATAATCTGACTCAAACACTTTTCCGTACCCTCAACTGTACCCTAAAACTTACCCGTTTGCTAACCCTAAGCCTAGCCCTAAACCTAACCCTAACCCCAACCCCAAACATTACCCTAAACTGTACGATAATCCTGACACGTACACTAACACTAACAGGTGTCCTAACGCATACCCTGACCCTAAAAGTTTTCCATACCCTCACCTGTACCCTAAACCTTACTGGTTCGCTAACCGTAACCCTAGCCCTAAACATAACGCTAACAGCAACCCTACACCATACCCTAAACCGTACACTACTCTTAACCCGTACACCAAAATTATTCAATACCCTCACGCATACAGTGAAACTAACACGTTTCCATACACTCATTTACCATAAAACTTACCTGTTCACTAACCCTAACCCTAGCTCTAAACCTAAACTTAACGCCAACCCTACATCTTACCCTAACCCATACCCTAATCCTAACCCATACACTAACACTACACGTGCCCTAACAGGTATCCTGACCATAACACTTTTCCGTACACTCACCTGTACCCTAAACCATACTGTTTGCTATCCTTAACCCTAGACCTAAACGTAAACCTATCCCCATCCCTAAACCTTACCCTAATGCGTACCCAATCCTAACCAGTACACTAACACTAATCCGTGCCCTAACATGTACCTAGATCCTAACACATTTCTGGACCATCACCTGTAACCTAAACCTTACATTTCGCTAACCCTAACCATAGCCCTCAACCTAACGTTAAACACAACCTTACTCATTACCCTAACCCATACCGTGATCCTAACCAGTACACTAATACTAATCCTTGCCCTGAAACGTATCCTGACACTAACACTTTTCTCTACCCTCACCTGTACCGTAAACTTTACCGTTCGCAAACCCAAAACACACCACTAGACGAAGCCATGACACCAACACAACACCTTACCCTAAACCGTACACTAATCCTAACCCGTCCGCAAACACTAATCCATGCCCTGACACGTGCCCTGCCCCTAACTCTTTACCCTACTCTCTCCTGTACCCTATATCTTACCGTTCGCTAACTCTAACCCTAGCCCTAAAGCTAAATCTAACTCCAACCCTACACCTTACCCTAACACGTACACTAATCTTAATGTGTACACTAACACTAAACCATTCCCGCACACTTACTTTGACATTAAAACCTTTCCGTACCCTCACCTGTAACCTAAACCTTACTCATTCGCTAACCCTAACCCTAGCCCTAACACTAAACATAACGCCAACCCTACCCAATAGCCTAACCCGTACCCTAATCCTAACCCGTACACTAACACTAATCCGTGCCTTAACACTTACCCTGAACCTAACACTTCCATACCCACACCTGAAACCTAAACCTTACCATTCACTAACCCTAAACCTAGGTCTAAACCCAACCCTAAACCCAACCCCATCCCTACACCAAACCTTAACATGTACCCTAATCCTAATCCTTAAACAAACACTAACCTGTGCCCTAACACGAACCCTCACCCTAAATCGTCTCCATACGCTCACCTGTACTCTAATGTTACCTATTCGCTAACACTAACACAAGCCTTAAACCTAAACCTAACCCCAAATCTACACCTTACCCTAACCCATACACTAATCATAACCCATACACTAACATTAACTCGTGCCCTAACACCTACCCTAACCCTACCCCTACCCCTAACCCTAACACTAACCCTAACACTAACCCTAAACTTCACCATTTGTTAACCATAACCCTAGCCCCACACCTAAACCTAACTACAACCGTACTCCTTAACCTAACACGTACACTAATCTTAACCCGTACACTAACACTAACCCAATACCGCACACGTACTTTGACAATAAAACATTCCCGTACACTCAGCTGTAACCTAATCCTTAACCGTTCACTAAACATAACCATACCCCTAACACTAACCATAATGCAAACCTACCAATTATCCTAACCCATACCCTAATCCTAACCTGTAAACCCACACGAACCCCTGCCCTAACACTTACCCTGACCCTAACACTTTTCCGTAACGTCAACTGTACCCTACACCTTACCGTTCGCTAACCCTACCCCAAGCCCTAAACCTAGACCAAACCCCAACCGTACACCTTACCCTAACCCGTATGCTCATCCTAAGCCATACACTAACACTGACACGTGTCTTAACACATACACTAACCCTAACACTTTTCTCTACCATCACCTGTACCCTAAACCTGACATTTTGCTAACCCTAACCCTAGTCATAAAGCTAACCCTAACCCCAACCCTAAACCTTACCCAAACCGTACCCTAATCCTAACCAGTATACTAATACTTAGCGATGCCCTGACACGTACCCTGACCCTAACACTTTTCCGTTCCCTCACCTGTACCCTAAACCTTACCCATTCGCTAACCCTAACCCTAGCCCTAACCCTTGCCCTAACCCTAACCCCAACTGTACACCTTACCCTAACCCGTACCCTAATCCCAATCCATACACTAACACTAACCCAAGCCCTAACACGTACCCTGACCCTAACACTTTTCCGTATCCTCTCCTGTACCCTAAATTATACCATTCCCTAACCCTAAACCTAGCCCTATACATAACACTAACACCAACCCTACAGCATACCCTAACCCGTACACTAAACTTAACCCGTACAAAAAAATTAAACCATGCCCTCACATGTACTTTGACACTAACACGTTTCCATACCCTCCCGAGTACTGTAAACCTTACCCATTCTCTAACTCTAACCCTAGCCCTAACCCTAACCATAACACCAACCGTACCCATTTCCCTAACACATACCCTAATCCTTACCCGTACACTAACACTAATCCATGCCCTAACATGTACCCTGACCATAACACTTTTCCATACCCACTCCTCTACCCTAAATCGTACCATTCGCTAACCCTAACCCTATGTCTAAACCTAACCCTAATCCTAACCATACACCTAACCCTAAACCGTACCCTAATCCTAATCCGTACACTAACACTAACCTGTGCCCTAACATGAACCCTGACACTAACTCATTTCCATAAGCTCCCCTGTACCCTAAATGTTACCTATTCGCTAACCCTAACCCCAACCCTACACCTAAACATAACCCCATCCCTACACCTTTCCCTAACCCATTCCTTAATCCTAACCCGTACACTAACACTAAACCGTGCCCTAAAAGTACACTGACCCTAACACTTTTCCGTATCCTCTCCAGTACCCTACATCTTACCGTTTGCTAAACCTAGCCTTTCCCTAAACATAACGGTAACACCAACCTTACACCATACCCAAACCCATACACTAATCTTAACCCGTACACCAAAATTAAGTGATGCCCGCACATGTACTTTGACACTAACATATTTCCGTACCCTCCTGTGTACCGTAAACCTTACCTGTTCGCAAACACTAACCCTAGGACTAAGCCTAACACTATACACAACCCTACACAAAATCCTAACCCGTACCCTAATCCTAATCTGTACAATAACACTAACGTGTGCCCTAACACCAAGCCTGACCCTAACTTTTTTCCCTATGCTTACCTGTACCCTAAATATTACCTATTCGCTAACCCTAACCCTAACCCTAAACCTAAACCTAACCCCAATCCTACACCTTACCCTAATCCACACTGTACTCCTAACCCATACTCTAATACTAATCCATGCCCTGACATGTACACGGACCGTAACACTTTTCTGTACCCTCACTTGTACCAGAAACCTTACATTTCGCTAACCCTTACCCTAGCCCTAAAGCTAAATCTAAATCCAACCCTACACCTTACGCTAAAACGTACACTAATCTTAAAACATACACTAACACTAACCCATTCCTGCAAATGTATTTTGACCCTAAAACATTTCCATACCATCCCCTGTAACCTAAACCTTACCCGTTCGCTAACCCTAACCCTAGCTCTAAACCTAAACCTAACAACAACCCTACATCTTACCCTAACCCATACCCTAATCCTAAACCGTACACTAACACTAACCAGTGCCCTGAAACGTACCCTGACCCGAACACTTTTCCAAACCCTCACCAGTACGCTAAACCTAATCATTAGCTAAACCTAACTTTAGACTTAAACCTATCCCTAACACCAACCCTACACCTTACTCTAACCTGTACCCTATTTTTAACCCCTACACTAACACTAACCCATGACTTCACACGTACTTTGACACTAACACGTTTCCATACACTCACATGTACCATAAGCCTTAACCGTTCGCTAAGCCTATCCCTAACCCTAACGCCAACCCTAACCATTACCCTGATCCATACCCTAATCCTAACCATACATTAACACTAACACGTTTCCTAACACATAACCTGACTCAAACGCTTTTCCGTACCCTCAACTGTACCCTAAAACTTACCCGTTCGCTAACCCTAAGCCTAGCCCTAAACCTAACCCTAACCACAAACCCACACCTTACCCTAAACTGTACGCTAATCCTGACATGTACACTAACATTAACAGGTGTCCTAACACATACCCTGACCCTAAAAGTTTTCCATACCCTCATCTGTACTGTAAAGCTTACTGGTTCGTTAACTGTAACCCTAGCCCTAAACATAACGCTAACACCAACCCTAAACCATTCGCGAACGCGTACACTAATCCTAACACATACACTAACACTACACGTGCCCTAACAGGTACCCTGACCGTAACACTTTTCCGTACACTCACCTGTACCCTAAACCATACCGTCTGCTATCCTTAACCCTAGACATAAACGTAAACCAACCCCATCACTAAACATTACCCTAACGCATACCCAATCCTAACCAGTACACTAACACTAATCCATGCCCTAACATGTACCGTGATCCTAATACATTTCTGGACCATCACCTGTAACCTAAACCTTACATTTCGCTAAACCTAACCATAGCCCTGAACCTAACCCTAAACCCAACCCTACCCATTACCCAAACCAATACCGTAATCCTAACCAGTACACTAATACTAATCCATGCCCTGAAACGTATCCTGACACTAACACTTTTCTGTACCCTCACCTGTACCCTAAACTTTACCGTTCGCTAACCCGAAACATACCCCTAAACCAAGCCCTAACACCAAGCCAACACTTTACCCTAAACCGTACCCTAATCCTAACCCGTCCACAAACACTAATCCATGCCCTGACACGTACCCTTCCCCTAAATCTTTACCCTACTCTCTCCTGTACCCTAAATCTTACCATTCGCTAACCCTAACCCTAGCCCTAAAGCTAAATCTAACTACAACCCTACACCTTACCCTAACACGTACACTAATCTTAATGCGTACACTAACACTAACCCATTCCCGCACACTTACTTTGACACTAAAACATTTCGGTACCCTCACCTGTAACCTAAACCTTACTCGTTCGCTAACCCTAACCCTAGCCCTCACACTAAACATAATGCCAACCCTACCCATTAGCCTAAACCGTACCCTAATCCTAACCCGTACACTAACACTAATCCGTGCCTTAACACTTACCCTGACCCTAACACTTTTCCATACCCACACCTGAACCCTAAACCTTACCATTCACTAAACCTAAACCTAGGTCTAAACCCAACCCTAAACCCAACACCATCCCTACACTTAACCTTAACATGTACCGTAATCCTAATCCTTAAACTAACACTAACCTGTGCCCTAAGATGGACCCTCACCCTAAATCGTTTCCATATGCTCAACTATACCCTAATATTACCTATTCGCTAACCCTAACACTAGCCTTAAACCTAAACCTAACCACAATTCTACACTTTACCCTAACCAATACCCTAATCATAACCCATACGCTAACACTACCTCGTGCCCTAACACGTACCCTAACCCTAACACTAACACTAACCCTAACACTAACCCTAATCTTTACCATTTGTTAACCATAACCCTAGCCCCAAACCTAAACCTAACTACAACCCTACTCCTTACCATAACATGTACACTAATCTTAACCCGTACACTAACACTAACCCAATATCGCACACGTACTTTAACAATAAAACATTTCCGTATGCTCAGCTGTAACCTAAACCTTACCCGTTCACTAAACTTAACCCTACCCCTAACACTAAACATAACGCCAACCCTACCAATTACCCTAACCCGTACCCTAATCCTAACCTGTAAACCCACACCAAACCCTGCCCTAACACGTACGCTGACCCTAACACTTTTCCGTAACCTCACCTGTACCCTACAGCTTACCGTTCGCTAACCCTAACCATAGCCCTAAACCTAGAACAAACCTCAACCGTACACCTTACCCTAACCTGTATGCTAATCCTAAGCCATACACTAGCACTGACACATGTCTTAACACATACACTAACCCTAACACTTTTCTGTACCATCACCTGTACCCTAAACCTGACATTTCGCTAACCCTAACCCTAGCCATAAAGCTAACCCTAACCCCAACCCTAAACCTTACCCAAACCGTACCCTAATCCTAACCAGTATACTAATACTAAGCCATGCCCTGACACGTACCCTGACCCTAACACTTTTCCTTACCCTCACCTGTACCCTAAATCTTACCATTCGCTAACCCTAACCCTATCTCTAAACCTAACCCTAACCCCAACCCTACACCTAACCCTAACCCGGACCCTAATCCTAATCCGTACACTAACACTAACCTGTGCCCTAACATGAACCCTCACCCTAACTCCTTTCCATAAGCTCACCTGTACCCTAAATGTTACCTATTCGCTAACCCTAACCCCAACCTACACCTAAACATAACCCCAACCCTACACCTTTCCCTAACCCATACCATAATCCTAACCCATACACTAACACTAACCCATGCCCTAACATGTAACCTGACCCTAACACTCTTCCGTATCCTCTCCAGTACCCTAAATCTTACCATTCGCTAAACGTAGCCCTTTCCCTAAACATAGTGCTAACACCAAACTTACACCACACACTAACCAATACACTAATCTTAACCCGTACACCAAAATTAAGCAATGCCTTCACATGTACATTGACCCTAACACGTTTCCGTACCTTCCCGTGTACTGTAAACCTTACCCATTCTCTAACTCTAACCCTAGCCCTAACCCTAACCATAACACCAACCCTACCCATTTCCCTAACACATACCCTAATCCTTACCCATACACTAACACTAATCCATGCCCTAACACGTACCCTGACCATAACACTTTTCCATACCCACTCCTGTACCCTAAATCTTACCATTCGCTAACCCTAACCCTATGTCTAAACCTAACTCTAACCCTAACCCTACACCTAACCCTAACCTGTACCCTAATCCTAATCCGTACACTAACACTAACCTGTGCCCTAACATGAACCCTGACACTAACTCATTTCCATAAGCTCCCCTGTACCCTAAATGTTACCTATTCGCTAACCCTAACCCCAACCCTACACTTAAACATAACCCCAACCCTACACCTTTCCCTAACCCATTCCCTAATCCTAACCCGTAAACTAACACTAACCCATGCCCTAACACGTACCCTGACACTAACACTCTTCCGTATCCTCTCCAGTACCCTAAATCTTACCATTCGCTAAACGTAGCCCTTTCCCTAAACATAATGCTCACACCAACCTTACACCATACACTAACCAATACACTAATCTTAACCCGTACACCAAAATTAAGCAATGCCTTCACATGTACTTTCACACTAACACGTTTCCGTACCCTGCTTTGTACCGTAAACCTTACCTGTTCGCTAACACTAACCCTAGGTCTAAGCCTAACACTATCCACAACCCTAAACAAAATCCTAACCCGTACCGTAATCCTAATCCGTACAGTAACACTAACCTGTGCCCTAACACCAAGCCTGACCCTAACTCGTTTCCATATGCTTACCTGTAACCTGAATATTACCTATTCGCTAACTCTAACCCTAACCCTATATCTAACCCTAACACCAATCCTACACCTCACCCTAATCCGTACTGTAATCCTAACACGTACCCTAATACTAATCCGTGCTCTGACACGTACACGGACTGTAACACTTTTCTGTACCCTCACCTGTACCCTAAACCTTACATTTCGCTCACCCTAACCCTAGCCCTAAAGCTAAATCTAACTCCAACCCTACACCTTACCCTAACACATACACGAATCTTATCCCGTACACTAACACTAACTCTTTCGCGCAAATATATTTTGACCCCAAAACATTTCTGTACCCTCCCCTGTAACCTAAACCTTACCCGTTCACTAACCCTAACCCTAGCTCTAAACCTAAACCTAACGCCAACCCTACATCTTACCCTAACCCATACCCTAATCCTAAACCGTACACTAACACTAACCAGTGCACTGAAACGTACCCTGACCCTAAAACTTTTCCTTACCCTCACCTGTACGCTAAACCTAATCGTTAGCTAACCCTAACTGTAGACTTAAACCTAACCCTAACACCAACCCTACACCTTACTCTAACGCGTACCCTATTTTTAACCCATACACTAACACTAACCCATGTCCTCACACGTACTTTGACACTAACACGTTTCCATACACTCACATGTACCATAAGCCTTAACCATTCCATAAGCTTATCCCTAACCCTAACGCCAACCCTAACCATTACCCTAACCCATACCCTAATCCTAACCATACATTAAGACTAACACCTTTCCTAAAACATAATCTGACTCAAACACTTTTCCGTACCCTCAACTGTACCCTAAAACTTACCCATTTGCTAACCCTAAGCCTAGCCCTAAACCTAACCCTAACCCCAACCCCAAACATTACCCTAAACTGTACGATAATCCTGACACGTACACTAACACTAACAGGTGTCCTAACGCATACCCTGACCCTAAAAGTTTTCCATACCCTCACCTGTACCCTAAACCTTACTGGTTCGCTAACCGTAACCCTAGCCCTAAACATAACGCTAACAGCAACCCTACACCATACCCTAAACCGTACACTACTCTTAACCCGTACACCAAAATTATTCAATACCCTCACGCATACAGTGAAACTAACACGTTTCCATACACTCATTTACCATAAAACTTACCTGTTCACTAACCCTAACCCTAGCTCTAAACCTAAACTTAACGCCAACCCTACATCTTACCCTAACCCATACCCTAATCCTAAACCGTACACTAACACTAACCAGTGAACTGAAACGTACCCTGACCCTAGCACTTTTCCTTATCCTCACCTGAACGCTAAACCTAATCGTTAGCTAACCCTAACTGTAGACTTAAACCTAACCCTAACACCAACCCTACACCTTACTCTAACACGTACCCTATTTTTAACCCATACACTAACACTAACCCATGTCCTCACACGTACTTTGACACTAACACGTTTCCATACACTCACATGTACCATAAGCCTTAACCATTCCATAAGCTTATCCCTAACCCTAACGCCAACCCTAACCATTACCCTAACCCATACCCTAATCCTAACCATACATTAACGCTAACACGTTTCCTAAAACATAATCTGACTCAAACACTTTTCCGTACCCTCAACTGTACCCTAAAACTTACCTGTTTGCTAAACCTAAGCCTAGCCCTAAACCTAACCCTAACCCCAACCCCAAACATTACCCTAAACTGTATGCTAATCCTGACACATACACTAACACTAACAGGTGTCCTAACGCATACCCTGACCCTAAAAGTTTTCCGTACCCTCACCTGTACCCTAAACCTTACTGGTTCGCTAACCGTAACCCTAGCCCTAAACATAACGCTAACAGCAACCCTACACCATACCCTAAACCGTACACTACTCTTAACCCGTACACCAAAATTATTCAATAGCCTCACGCATACAGTGAAACTAACACGTTTCCATACACTCATTTACCATAAAACTTACCTGTTCGCTAACCCTAACCTTAGCCTTAAACTTAACCCTAACGCCAACCCTATACATTACCCTAACCCATACCCTAATCCTAACCCATACACTAACACTACACGTGCCCTAACAGGTATCCTGACCATAACACTTTTCCGTACACTCACCTGTACCCTAAACCATACTGTTTGCTATACTTAACCCTAGACCTAAACGTAAACCTATCCCCATCCCTAAACCTTACCCTAATGCGTACCCAATCCTAACCAGTACACTAACACTAATCAGTGCCCTAACATGTACCTAGATCCTAACACATTTCTGGACCATCACCTGTAACCTAAACCTTACATTTCGCTAACCCTAACCATAGCCCTCAACCTAACGTTAAACACAACCTTACTCATTACCCTAACCCATACCATGATCCTAACCAGTACACTAATACTAATCCTTGCCCTGAAACGTATCCTGACACTAACACTTTTCTCTACCCTCACCTGTACCGTAAACTTTACCGTTCGCAAACCCAAAACACACCACTAGACGAAGCCATGACACCAACACAACACCTTACCCTAAACCGTACACTAATCCTAACCCGTCCGCAAACACTAATCCATGCCCTGACACGTGCCCTGCCCCTAACTCTTTACCCTACTCTCTCCTGTACCCTATATCTTACCGTTCGCTAACTCTAACCCTAGCCCTAAAGCTAAATCTAACTCCAACCCTACACCTTACCCTAACACATACACTAATCTTAATGCGTACACTAACACTAAACCATTCCCGCACACTTACTTTGACACTAAAACCTTTCCGTACCCTCACCTGTAACCTAAACCTTATTCATTCGCTAACCCTAACCCTAGCCCTAACACTAAACATAACGCCAACCCTACCCAATAGCCTAACCCGTACCCTAATCCTAACCCGTACACTAACACTAATCCGTGCCTTAACACTTACCCTGACCCTAACACTTCCATACCCACACCTGAAACCTAAACCTTACCATTCACTAACCCTAAACCTAGGTCTAAACCCAACCCTAAACCCAACCCCATCCCTACACCTAACCTTAACATGTACCCTAATCCTAATCCTTAAACAAACACTAACCTGTGCCCTAACACGAACCCTCACCCTAAATCGTCTCCATACGCTCACCTGTACTCTAATGTTACCTATTCGCTAACACTAACACAAGCCTTAAACCTAAACCTAACCCCAAATCTACACCTTACCCTAACCCATACACTAATCATAACCCATACACTAACATTAACTCGTGCCCTAACACCTACCCTAACCCTACCCCTACCCCTAACCCTAACACTAACCCTAACACTAACCCTAAACTTCACCATTTGTTAACCATAACCCTAGCCCCACACCTAAACCTAACTACAACCGTACTCCTTAACCTAACACGTACACTAATCTTAACCCGTACACTAACACTAACCCAATACCGCACACGTACTTTGACAATAAAACATTCCCGTACACTCAGCTGTAACCTAATCCTTAACCGTTCACTAAACATAACCATACCCCTAACACTAACCATAATGCAAACCTACCAATTATCCTAACCCATACCCTAATCCTAACCTGTAAACCCACACGAACCCCTGCCCTAACACTTACCCTGATCCTAACACTTTTCCGTAACGTCAACTGTACCCTACACCTTACCGTTCGCTAACCCTACCCCAAGCCCTAAACCTAGACCAAACCCCAACCGTACACCTTACCCTAACCCGTATGCTCATCCTAAGCCATACACTAACACTGACACGTGTCTTAACACATACACTAACCCTAACACTTTTCTCTACCATCACCTGTACCCTAAACCTGACATTTTGCTAACCCTAACCCTAGTCATAAAGCTAACCCTAACCCCAACCCTAAACCTTACCCAAACCGTACCCTAATCCTAACCAGTATACTAATACTTAGCGATGCCCTGACACGTACCCTGACCCTAACACTTTTCCGTTCCCTCACCTGTACCCTAAACCTTACCCATTCGCTAACCCTAACCCTAGCCCTAACCCTTGCCCTAACCCTAACCCCAACTGTACACCTTACCCTAACCCGTACCCTAATCCCAATCCATACACTAACACTAACCCAAGCCCTAACACGTACCCTGACCCTAACACTTTTCCGTATCCTCTCCTGTACCCTAAATTATACCATTCCCTAACCCTAAACCTAGCCCTATACATAACACTAACACCAACCCTACAGCATACCCTAACCCGTACACTAAACTTAATCCGTACAAAAAAATTAAACCATGCCCTCACATGTACTTTGACACTAACACGTTTCCATACCCTCCCGAGTACTGTAAACCTTACCCATTCTCTAACTCTAACCCTAGCCCTATCCCTAACCATAACACCAACCGTACCCATTTCCCTAACACATACCCTAATCCTTACCCGTACACTAACACTAATCCATGCCCTAACATGTACCCTGACCATAACACTTTTCCATACCCACTCCTCTACCCTAAATCGTACCATTCGCTAACCCTAACCCTATGTCTAAACCTAACCCTAATCCTAACCATACACCTAACCCTAAACCGTACCCTAATCCTAATCCGTACACTAACACTAACCTGTGCCCTAACATGAACCCTGACACTAACTCATTTCCATAAGCTCCCCTGTACCCTAAATGTTACCTATTCGCTAACCCTAACCCCAACCCTACACCTAAACATAACCCCATCCCTACACCTTTCCCTAACCCATTCCTTAATCCTAACCCGTACACTAACACTAAACCGTGCCCTAAAAGTACACTGACCCTAACACTTTTCCGTATCCTCTCCAGTACCCTACATCTTACCGTTTGCTAAACCTAGCCTTTCCCTAAACATAACAGTAACACCAACCTTACACCATACCCAAACCCATACACTAATCTTAACCCGTACACCAAAATTAAGTGATGCCCGCACATGTACTTTGACACTAACATATTTCCGTACCCTCCTGTGTACCGTAAACCTTACCTGTTCGCAAACACTAACCCTAGGACTAAGCCTAACACTATACACAACCCTACACAAAATCCTAACCCGTACCCTAATCCTAATCTGTACAATAACACTAACGTGTGCCCTAACACCAAGCCTGACCCTAACTTTTTTCCATATGCTTACCTGTACCCTAAATATTACCTATTCGCTAACCCTAACCCTAACCCTAAACCTAAACCTAACCCCAATCCTACACCTTACCCTAATCCACACTGTACTCCTAACCCATACTCTAATACTAATCCATGCCCTGACACGTACACGGACCGTAACACTTTTCTGTACCCTCACTTGTACCAGAAACCTTACATTTCGCTAACCCTTACCCTAGCCCTAAAGCTAAATCTAAATCCAACCCTACACCTTACGCTAAAACGTACACTAATCTTAAAACATACACTAACACTAACCCATTCCTGCAAATGTATTTTGACCCTAAAACATTTCCATACCATCCCCTGTAACCTAAACCTTACCCGTTCGCTAACCCTAACCCTAGCTCTAAACCTAAACCTAACAACAACCCTACATCTTACCCTAACCCATACCCTAATCCTAAACCGTACACTAACACTAACCAGTGCCCTGAAACGTACCCTGACCCGAACACTTTTCCAAACCCTCACCAGTACGCTAAACCTAATCATTAGCTAAACCTAACTTTAGACTTAAACCTATCCCTAACACCAACCCTACACCTTACTCTAACCTGTACCCTATTTTTAACCCCTACACTAACACTAACCCATGACTTCACACGTACTTTGACACTAACACGTTTCCATACACTCACATGTACCATAAGCCTTAACCGTTCGCTAAGCCTATCCCTAACCCTAACGCCAACCCTAACCATTACCCTGATCCATACCCTAATCCTAACCATACATTAACACTAACACGTTTCCTAACACATAACCTGACTCAAACGCTTTTCCGTACCCTCAACTGTACCCTAAAACTTACCCGTTCGCTAACCCTAAGCCTAGCCCTAAACCTAACCCTAACCACAAACCCACACCTTACCCTAAACTGTACGCTAATCCTGACATGTACACTAACATTAACAGGTGTCCTAACACATACCCTGACCCTAAAAGTTTTCCATACCCTCATCTGTACTGTAAAGCTTACTGGTTCGTTAACTGTAACCCTAGCCCTAAACATAACGCTAACACCAACCCTAAACCATTCGCGAACGCGTACACTAATCCTAACACATACACTAACACTACACGTGCCCTAACAGGTACCCTGACCGTAACACTTTTCCGTACACTCACCTGTACCCTAAACCATACCGTCTGCTATCCTTAACCCTAGACATAAACGTAAACCAACCCCATCACTAAACATTACCCTAACGCATACCCAATCCTAACCAGTACACTAACACTAATCCATGCCCTAACATGTACCGTGATCCTAATACATTTCTGGACCATCACCTGTAACCTAAACCTTACATTTCGCTAAACCTAACCATAGCCCTGAACCTAACCCTAAACCCAACCCTACCCATTACCCAAACCAATACCGTAATCCTAACCAGTACACTAATACTAATCCATGCCCTGAAACGTATCCTGACACTAACACTTTTCTGTACCCTCACCTGTACCCTAAACTTTACCGTTCGCTAACCCGAAACATACCCCTAAACCAAGCCCTAACACCAAGCCAACACTTTACCCTAAACCGTACCCTAATCCTAACCCGTCCACAAACACTAATCCATGCCCTGACACGTACCCTTCCCCTAAATCTTTACCCTACTCTCTCCTGTACCCTAAATCTTACCATTCGCTAACCCTAACCCTAGCCCTAAAGCTAAATCTAACTACAACCCTACACCTTACCCTAACACGTACACTAATCTTAATGCGTACACTAACACTAACCCATTCCCGCACACTTACTTTGACACTAAAACATTTCGGTACCCTCACCTGTAACCTAAACCTTACTCGTTCGCTAACCCTAACCCTAGCCCTCACACTAAACATAATGCCAACCCTACCCATTAGCCTAACCCGTACCCTAATCCTAACCCGTACACTAACACTAATCCGTGCCTTAACACTTACCCTGACCCTAACACTTCCATACCCACACCTGAAACCTAAACCTTACCATTCACTAACCCTAAACCTAGGTCTAAACCCAACCCTAAACCCAACCCCATCCCTACACCTAACCTTAACATGTACCCTAATCCTAATCCTTAAACAAACACTAACCTGTGCCCTAACACGAACCCTCACCCTAAATCGTCTCCATACGCTCACCTGTACTCTAATGTTACCTATTCGCTAACACTAACACAAGCCTTAAACCTAAACCTAACCCCAAATCTACACCTTACCCTAACCCATACACTAATCATAACCCATACACTAACATTAACTCGTGCCCTAACACCTACCCTAACCCTACCCCTACCCCTAACCCTAACACTAACCCTAACACTAACCCTAAACTTCACCATTTGTTAACCATAACCCTAGCCCCACACCTAAACCTAACTACAACCGTACTCCTTAACCTAACACGTACACTAATCTTAACCCGTACACTAACACTAACCCAATACCGCACACGTACTTTGACAATAAAACATTCCCGTACACTCAGCTGTAACCTAATCCTTAACCGTTCACTAAACATAACCATACCCCTAACACTAACCATAATGCAAACCTACCAATTATCCTAACCCATACCCTAATCCTAACCTGTAAACCCACACGAACCCCTGCCCTAACACTTACCCTGATCCTAACACTTTTCCGTAACGTCAACTGTACCCTACACCTTACCGTTCGCTAACCCTACCCCAAGCCCTAAACCTAGACCAAACCCCAACCGTACACCTTACCCTAACCCGTATGCTCATCCTAAGCCATACACTAACACTGACACGTGTCTTAACACATACACTAACCCTAACACTTTTCTCTACCATCACCTGTACCCTAAACCTGACATTTTGCTAACCCTAACCCTAGTCATAAAGCTAACCCTAACCCCAACCCTAAACCTTACCCAAACCGTACCCTAATCCTAACCAGTATACTAATACTTAGCGATGCCCTGACACGTACCCTGACCCTAACACTTTTCCGTTCCCTCACCTGTACCCTAAACCTTACCCATTCGCTAACCCTAACCCTAGCCCTAACCCTTGCCCTAACCCTAACCCCAACTGTACACCTTACCCTAACCCGTACCCTAATCCCAATCCATACACTAACACTAACCCAAGCCCTAACACGTACCCTGACCCTAACACTTTTCCGTATCCTCTCCTGTACCCTAAATTATACCATTCCCTAACCCTAAACCTAGCCCTATACATAACACTAACACCAACCCTACAGCATACCCTAACCCGTACACTAAACTTAATCCGTACAAAAAAATTAAACCATGCCCTCACATGTACTTTGACACTAACACGTTTCCATACCCTCCCGAGTACTGTAAACCTTACCCATTCTCTAACTCTAACCCTAGCCCTATCCCTAACCATAACACCAACCGTACCCATTTCCCTAACACATACCCTAATCCTTACCCGTACACTAACACTAATCCATGCCCTAACATGTACCCTGACCATAACACTTTTCCATACCCACTCCTCTACCCTAAATCGTACCATTCGCTAACCCTAACCCTATGTCTAAACCTAACCCTAATCCTAACCATACACCTAACCCTAAACCGTACCCTAATCCTAATCCGTACACTAACACTAACCTGTGCCCTAACATGAACCCTGACACTAACTCATTTCCATAAGCTCCCCTGTACCCTAAATGTTACCTATTCGCTAACCCTAACCCCAACCCTACACCTAAACATAACCCCATCCCTACACCTTTCCCTAACCCATTCCTTAATCCTAACCCGTACACTAACACTAAACCGTGCCCTAAAAGTACACTGACCCTAACACTTTTCCGTATCCTCTCCAGTACCCTACATCTTACCGTTTGCTAAACCTAGCCTTTCCCTAAACATAACAGTAACACCAACCTTACACCATACCCAAACCCATACACTAATCTTAACCCGTACACCAAAATTAAGTGATGCCCGCACATGTACTTTGACACTAACATATTTCCGTACCCTCCTGTGTACCGTAAACCTTACCTGTTCGCAAACACTAACCCTAGGACTAAGCCTAACACTATACACAACCCTACACAAAATCCTAACCCGTACCCTAATCCTAATCTGTACAATAACACTAACGTGTGCCCTAACACCAAGCCTGACCCTAACTTTTTTCCATATGCTTACCTGTACCCTAAATATTACCTATTCGCTAACCCTAACCCTAACCCTAAACCTAAACCTAACCCCAATCCTACACCTTACCCTAATCCACACTGTACTCCTAACCCATACTCTAATACTAATCCATGCCCTGACACGTACACGGACCGTAACACTTTTCTGTACCCTCACTTGTACCAGAAACCTTACATTTCGCTAACCCTTACCCTAGCCCTAAAGCTAAATCTAAATCCAACCCTACACCTTACGCTAAAACGTACACTAATCTTAAAACATACACTAACACTAACCCATTCCTGCAAATGTATTTTGACCCTAAAACATTTCCATACCATCCCCTGTAACCTAAACCTTACCCGTTCGCTAACCCTAACCCTAGCTCTAAACCTAAACCTAACAACAACCCTACATCTTACCCTAACCCATACCCTAATCCTAAACCGTACACTAACACTAACCAGTGCCCTGAAACGTACCCTGACCCGAACACTTTTCCAAACCCTCACCAGTACGCTAAACCTAATCATTAGCTAAACCTAACTTTAGACTTAAACCTATCCCTAACACCAACCCTACACCTTACTCTAACCTGTACCCTATTTTTAACCCCTACACTAACACTAACCCATGACTTCACACGTACTTTGACACTAACACGTTTCCATACACTCACATGTACCATAAGCCTTAACCGTTCGCTAAGCCTATCCCTAACCCTAACGCCAACCCTAACCATTACCCTGATCCATACCCTAATCCTAACCATACATTAACACTAACACGTTTCCTAACACATAACCTGACTCAAACGCTTTTCCGTACCCTCAACTGTACCCTAAAACTTACCCGTTCGCTAACCCTAAGCCTAGCCCTAAACCTAACCCTAACCACAAACCCACACCTTACCCTAAACTGTACGCTAATCCTGACATGTACACTAACATTAACAGGTGTCCTAACACATACCCTGACCCTAAAAGTTTTCCATACCCTCATCTGTACTGTAAAGCTTACTGGTTCGTTAACTGTAACCCTAGCCCTAAACATAACGCTAACACCAACCCTAAACCATTCGCGAACGCGTACACTAATCCTAACACATACACTAACACTACACGTGCCCTAACAGGTACCCTGACCGTAACACTTTTCCGTACACTCACCTGTACCCTAAACCATACCGTCTGCTATCCTTAACCCTAGACATAAACGTAAACCAACCCCATCACTAAACATTACCCTAACGCATACCCAATCCTAACCAGTACACTAACACTAATCCATGCCCTAACATGTACCGTGATCCTAATACATTTCTGGACCATCACCTGTAACCTAAACCTTACATTTCGCTAAACCTAACCATAGCCCTGAACCTAACCCTAAACCCAACCCTACCCATTACCCAAACCAATACCGTAATCCTAACCAGTACACTAATACTAATCCATGCCCTGAAACGTATCCTGACACTAACACTTTTCTGTACCCTCACCTGTACCCTAAACTTTACCGTTCGCTAACCCGAAACATACCCCTAAACCAAGCCCTAACACCAAGCCAACACTTTACCCTAAACCGTACCCTAATCCTAACCCGTCCACAAACACTAATCCATGCCCTGACACGTACCCTTCCCCTAAATCTTTACCCTACTCTCTCCTGTACCCTAAATCTTACCATTCGCTAACCCTAACCCTAGCCCTAAAGCTAAATCTAACTACAACCCTACACCTTACCCTAACACGTACACTAATCTTAATGCGTACACTAACACTAACCCATTCCCGCACACTTACTTTGACACTAAAACATTTCGGTACCCTCACCTGTAACCTAAACCTTACTCGTTCGCTAACCCTAACCCTAGCCCTCACACTAAACATAATGCCAACCCTACCCATTAGCCTAAACCGTACCCTAATCCTAACCCGTACACTAACACTAATCCGTGCCTTAACACTTACCCTGACCCTAACACTTTTCCATACCCACACCTGAACCCTAAACCTTACCATTCACTAAACCTAAACCTAGGTCTAAACCCAACCCTAAACCCAACACCATCCCTACACTTAACCTTAACATGTACCGTAATCCTAATCCTTAAACTAACACTAACCTGTGCCCTAAGATGGACCCTCACCCTAAATCGTTTCCATATGCTCAACTATACCCTAATATTACCTATTCGCTAACCCTAACACTAGCCTTAAACCTAAACCTAACCACAATTCTACACCTTACCCTAACCAATACCCTAATCATAACCCATACGCTAACACTACCTCGTGCCCTAACACGTACCCTAACCCTAACACTAACACTAACCCTAACACTAACCCTAATCTTTACCATTTGTTAACCATAACCCTAGCCCCAAACCTAAACCTAACTACAACCCTACTCCTTACCATAACATGTACACTAATCTTAACCCGTACACTAACACTAACCCAATATCGCACACGTACTTTAACAATAAAACATTTCCGTATGCTCAGCTGTAACCTAAACCTTACCCGTTCACTAAACTTAACCCTACCCCTAACACTAAACATAACGCCAACCCTACCAATTACCCTAACCCGTACCCTAATCCTAACCTGTAAACCCACACCAAACCCTGCCCTAACACGTACGCTGACCCTAACACTTTTCCGTAACCTCACCTGTACCCTACAGCTTACCGTTTGCTAACCCTAAACATAGCCCTAAACCTAGAACAAACCTCAACCGTACACCTTACCCTAACCTGTATGCTAATCCTAAGCCATACACTAGCACTGACACATGTCTTAACACATACACTAACCCTAACACTTTTCTGTACCATCACCTGTACCCTAAACCTGACATTTCGCTAACCCTAACCCTAGCCATAAAGCTAACCCTAACCCCAACCCTAAACCTTACCCAAACCGTACCCTAATCCTAACCAGTATACTAATACTAAGCCATGCCCTGACACGTACCCTGACCCTAACACTTTTCCTTACCCTCACCTGTACCCTAAATCTTACCATTCGCTAACCCTAACCCTATCTCTAAACTTAACCCTAACCCCAACCTTACACCTAACCCTAACCCGGACCCTAATCCTAATCCGTACACTAACACTAACCTGTGCCCTAACATGAACCCTCACCCTAACTCCTTTCCATAAGCTCACCTGTACCCTAAATGTTACCTATTCGCTAACCCTAACCCCAACCTACACCTAAACATAACCCCAACCCTACACCTTTCCCTAACCCTTACCATAATCCTAACCCATACACTAACACTAACCCATGCCCTAACATGTAACCTGACCCTAACACTCTTCCGTATCCTCTCCAGTACCCTAAATCTTACCATTCGCTAAACGTAGCCCTTTCCCTAAACATAGTGCTAACACCAAACTTACACCACACACTAACCAATACACTAATCTTAACCCGTACACCAAAATTAAGCAATGCCTTCACATGTACATTGACGCTAACACGTTTCCGTACCCTCCCGTGTACTGTAAACCTTACCCATTCTCTAACTCTAACCCTAGCCCTAACCCTAACCATAACACCAACCCTACCCATTTCCCTAACACATACCCTAATCCTTACCCATACACTAACACTAATCCATGCCTTAACACGTACCCTGACCATAACACTTTTCCATACCCACTCCTGTACCCTAAATCTTACCATTCGCTAACCCTAACCCTATGTCTAAACCTAACTCTAACCCTAACCCTACACCTAACCCTAACCTGTACACTAATCCTAATCCGTACACTAACACTAACCTGTGCCCTAACATGAACCCTGACACTAACTCATTTCCATAAGCTCCCCTGTACCCTAAATGTTACCTATTCGCTAACCCTAACCCCAACCCTACACCTAAACATAACCCCAACACTACACCTTTCCCTAACCCATTCCCTAATCCTAACCCGTAAACTAACACTAACCCATGCCCTAACACGTACCCTGACACTAACACTCTTCCGTATCCTCTCCAGTACCCTAAATCTTACCATTCGCTAAACGTAGCCCTTTCCCTAAACATAATGCTCACACCAACCTTACACCATACACTAACCAATACACTAATCTTAACCCGTACACCAAAATTAAGCAATGCCTTCACATGTACTTTCACACTAACACGTTTCCGTACCCTGCTTTGTACCGTAAACCTTACCTGTTCGCTAACACTAACCCTAGGTCTAAGCCTAACACTATCCACAACCCTAAACAAAATCCTAACCCGTACCGTAATCCTAATCCGTACAGTAACACTAACCTGTGCCCTAACACCAAGCCTGACCCTAACTCGTTTCCATATGCTTACCTGTAACCTGAATATTACCTATTCGCTAACTCTAACCCTAACCCTATATCTAACCCTAACACCAATCCTACACCTCACCCTAATCCGTACTGTAATCCTAACACGTACCCTAATACTAATCCGTGCTCTGACACGTACACGGACTGTAACACTTTTCTGTACCCTCACCTGTACCCTAAACCTTACATTTCGCTCACCCTAACCCTAGCCCTAAAGCTAAATCTAACTCCAACCCTACACCTTACCCTAACACATACACGAATCTTATCCCGTACACTAACACTAACTCTTTCGCGCAAATATATTTTGACCCCAAAACATTTCTGTACCCTCCCCTGTAACCTAAACCTTACCCGTTCACTAACCCTAACCCTAGCTCTAAACCTAAACCTAACGCCAACCCTACATCTTACCCTAACCCATACCCTAATCCTAAACCGTACACTAACACTAACCAGTGCACTGAAACGTACCCTGACCCTAAAACTTTTCCTTACCCTCACCTGTACGCTAAACCTAATCGTTAGCTAACCCTAACTGTAGACTTAAACCTAACCCTAACACCAACCCTACACCTTACTCTAACGCGTACCCTATTTTTAACCCATACACTAACACTAACCCATGTCCTCACACGTACTTTGACACTAACACGTTTCCATACACTCACATGTACCATAAGCCTTAACCATTCCATAAGCTTATCCCTAACCCTAACGCCAACCCTAACCATTACCCTAACCCATACCCTAATCCTAACCATACATTAAGACTAATACGTTTCCTAAAACATAATCTGACTCAAACACTTTTCCGTACCCTCAACTGTACCCTAAAACTTACCCGTTTGCTAACCCTAAGCCTAGCCCTAAACCTAACCCTAACCCCAACCCCAAACATTACCCTAAACTGTACGATAATCCTGACACGTACACTAACACTAACAGGTGTCCTAACGCATACCCTGACCCTAAAAGTTTTCCATACCCTCACCTGTACCCTAAACCTTACTGGTTCGCTAACCGTAACCCTAGCCCTAAACATAATGCTAACAGCAACCCTACACCATACCCTAAACCGTACACTACTCTTAACCCGTACACCAAAATTATTCAATACCCTCACGCATACAGTGAAACTAACACGTTTCCATACACTCATTTACCATAAAACTTACCTGTTCACTAACCCTAACCCTAGCTCTAAACCTAAACTTAACGCCAACCCTACATCTTACCCTAACCCATACCCTAATCCTAAACCGTACACTAACACTAACCAGTGCACTGAAACGTACCCTGACCCTAGCACTTTTCCTTATCCTCACCTGAACGCTAAACCTAATCGTTAGCTAACCCTAACTGTAGACTTAAACCTAACCCTAACACCAACCCTACACCTTACTCTAACGCGTACCCTATTTTTAACCCATACACTAACACTAACCCATGTCCTCACACGTACTTTGACACTAACACGTTTCCATACACTCACATGTACCATAAGCCTTAACCATTCCATAAGCTTATCCCTAACCCTAACGCCAACCCTAACCATTACCCTAACCCATACCCTAATCCTAACCATACATTAACGCTAACACGTTTCCTAAAACATAATCTGACTCAAACACTTTTCCGTACCCTCAACTGTACCCTAAAACTTACCTGTTTGCTAAACCTAAGCCTAGCCCTAAACCTAACCCTAACCCCAACCCCAAACATTACCCTAAACTGTATGCTAATCCTGACACATACACTAACACTAACAGGTGTCCTAACGCATACCCTGACCCTAAAAGTTTTCCGTACCCTCACCTGTACCCTAAACCTTACTGGTTCGCTAACCGTAACCCTAGCCCTAAACATAACGCTAACAGCAACCCTACACCATACCCTAAACCGTACACTACTCTTAACCCGTACACCAAAATTATTCAATAGCCTCATGCATACAGTGAAACTAACACGTTTCCATACACTCATTTACCATAAAACTTACCTGTTCGCTAACCCTAACCTTAGCCTTAAACTTAACCCTAACGCCAACCCTATACATTACCCTAACCCATACCCTAATCCTAACCCATACACTAACACTACACGTGCCCTAACAGGTATCCTGACCATAACACTTTTCCGTACACTCACCTGTACCCTAAACCATACTGTTTGCTATCCTTAACCCTAGACCTAAACGTAAACCTATCCCCATCCCTAAACCTTACCCTAATGCGTACCCAATCCTAACCAGTACACTAACACTAATCCGTGCCCTAACATGTACCTAGATCCTAACACATTTCTGGACCATCACCTGTAACCTAAACCTTACATTTCGCTAACCCTAACCATAGCCCTAAACCTAACGTTAAACACAACCTTACTCATTACCCTAACCCATACCGTGATCCTAACCAGTACACTAATACTAATCCTTGCCCTGAAACGTATCCTGACACTAACACTTTTCTCTACCCTCACCTGTACCGTAAACTTTACCGTTCGCAAACCCAAAACACACCACTAGACGAAGCCATGACACCAACACAACACCTTACCCTAAACCGTACACTAATCCTAACCCGTCCGCAAACACTAATCCATGCCCTGACACGTGCCCTGCCCCTAACTCTTTACCCTACTCTCTCCTGTACCCTATATCTTACCGTTCGCTAACTCTAACCCTAGCCCTAAAGCTAAATCTAACTCCAACCCTACACCTTACCCTAACACGTACACTAATCTTAATGCGTACACTAACACTAAACCATTCCCGCACACTTACTTTGACACTAAAACATTTCCGTACCCTCACCTGTAACCTAAACCTTACTCATTCGCTAACCCTAACCCTAGCCCTAACACTAAACATAACGCCAACCCTACCCAATAGCCTAACCCGTACCCTAATCCTAACCCGTACACTAACACTAATCCGTGCCTTAACACTTACCCTGACCCTAACACTTCCATACCCACACCTGAAACCTAAACCTTACCATTCACTAACCCTAAACCTAGGTCTAAACCCAACCCTAAACCCAACCCCATCCCTACACCTAACCTTAACATGTACCCTAATCCTAATCCTTAAACAAACACTAACCTGTGCCCTAACACGAACCCTCACCCTAAATCGTCTCCATACGCTCACCTGTACTCTAATGTTACCTATTCGCTAACACTAACACAAGCCTTAAACCTAAACCTAACCCCAAATCTACACCTTACCCTAACCCATACACTAATCATAACCCATACACTAACACTAACTCGTGCCCTAACACCTACCCTAACCCTACCCCTACCCCTAACCCTAACACTAACCCTAACACTAACCCTAAACTTCACCATTTGTTAACCATAACCCTAGCCCCACACCTAAACCTAACTACAACCGTACTCCTTAACCTAACACGTACACTAATCTTAACCCGTACACTAACACTAACCCAATACCGCACACGTACTTTGACAATAAAACATTCCCGTACACTCAGCTGTAACCAAATCCTTAACCGTTCACTAAACATAACCATACCCCTAACACTAACCATAATGCAAACCTACCAATTATCCTAACCCATACCCTAATCCTAACCTGTAAACCCACACGAACCCCTGCCCTAACACTTACCCTGACCCTAACACTTTTCCGTAACGTCAACTGTACCCTACACCTTACCGTTCGCTAACCCTACCCCAAGCCCTAAACCTAGACCAAACCCCAACCGTACACCTTACCCTAACCCGTATGCTCATCCTAAGCCATACACTAACACTGACACATGTCTTAACACATACACTAACCCTAACACTTTTCTCTACCATCACCTGTACCCTAAACCTGACATTTTGCTAACCCTAACCCTAGTCATAAAGCTAACCCTAACCCCAACCCTAAACCTTACCCAAACCGTACCCTAATCCTAACCAGTATACTAATACTTAGCGATGCCCTGACACGTACCCTGACCCTAACACTTTTCCGTTCCCTCACCTGTACCCTAAACCTTACCCATTCGCTAACCCTAACCCTAGCCCTAACCCTTGCCCTAACCCTAACCCCAACTGTACACCTTACCCTAACCCGTACCCTAATCCCAATCCATACACTAACACTAACCCAAGCCCTAACACGTACCCTGACCCTAACACTTTTCCGTATCCTCTCCTGTACCCTAAATTATACCATTCCCTAACCCTAAACCTAGCCCTATACATAACACTAACACCAACCCTACAGCATACCCTAACCCGTACACTAAACTTAACCCGTACAAAAAAATTAAACCATGCCCTCACATGTACTTTGACACTAACACGTTTCCATACCCTCCCGAGTACTGTAAACCTTACCCATTCTCTAACTCTAACCCTAGCCCTAACCCTAACCATAACACCAACCGTACCCATTTCCCTAACACATACCCTAATCCTTACCCGTACACTAACACTAATCCATGCCCTAACATGTACCCTGACCATAACACTTTTCCATACCCACTCCTCTACCCTAAATCGTACCATTCGCTAACCCTAACCCTATGTCTAAACCTAACCCTAATCCTAACCATACACCTAACCCTAAACCGTACCCTAATCCTAATCCGTACACTAACACTAACCTGTGCCCTAACATGAACCCTGACACTAACTCATTTCCATAAGCTCCCCTGTACCCTAAATGTTACCTATTCGCTAACCCTAACCCCAACCCTACACCTAAACATAACCCCATCCCTACACCTTTCCCTAACCCATTCCTTAATCCTAACCCGTACACTAACACTAAACCGTGCCCTAAAAGTACACTGACCCTAACACTTTTCCGTATCCTCTCCAGTACCCTACATCTTACCGTTTGCTAAACCTAGCCTTTCCCTAAACATAACGGTAACACCAACCTTACACCATACCCAAACCCATACACTAATCTTAACCCGTACACCAAAATTAAGTGATGCCCGCACATGTACTTTGACACTAACATATTTCCGTACCCTCCTGTGTACCGTAAACCTTACCTGTTCGCAAACACTAACCCTAGGACTAAGCCTAACACTATACACAACCCTACACAAAATCCTAACCCGTACCCTAATCCTAATCTGTACAATAACACTAACGTGTGCCCTAACACCAAGCCTGACCCTAACTTTTTTCCATATGCTTACCTGTACCCTAAATATTACCTATTCGCTAACCCTAACCCTAACCCTAAACCTAAACCTAACCCCAATCCTACACCTTACCCTAATCCACACTGTACTCCTAACCCATACTCTAATACTAATCCATGCCCTGACACGTACACGGACCGTAACACTTTTCTGTACCCTCACTTGTACCAGAAACCTTACATTTCGCTAACCCTTACCCTAGCCCTAAAGCTAAATCTAAATCCAACCCTACACCTTACGCTAAAACGTACACTAATCTTAAAACATACACTAACACTAACCCATTCCTGCAAATGTATTTTGACCCTAAAACATTTCCATACCATCCCCTGTAACCTAAACCTTACCCGTTCGCTAACCCTAACCCTAGCTCTAAACCTAAACCTAACAACAACCCTACATCTTACCCTAACCCATACCCTAATCCTAAACCGTACACTAACACTAACCAGTGCCCTGAAACGTACCCTGACCCGAACACTTTTCCAAACCCTCACCAGTACGCTAAACCTAATCATTAGCTAAACCTAACTTTAGACTTAAACCTATCCCTAACACCAACCCTACACCTTACTCTAACCTGTACCCTATTTTTAACCCCTACACTAACACTAACCCATGACTTCACACGTACTTTGACACTAACACGTTTCCATACACTCACATGTACCATAAGCCTTAACCGTTCGCTAAGCCTATCCCTAACCCTAACGCCAACCCTAACCATTACCCTGATCCATACCCTAATCCTAACCATACATTAACACTAACACGTTTCCTAACACATAACCTGACTCAAACGCTTTTCCGTACCCTCAACTGTACCCTAAAACTTACCCGTTCGCTAACCCTAAGCCTAGCCCTAAACCTAACCCTAACCACAAACCCACACCTTACCCTAAACTGTACGCTAATCCTGACATGTACACTAACATTAACAGGTGTCCTAACACATACCCTGACCCTAAAAGTTTTCCATACCCTCATCTGTACTGTAAAGCTTACTGGTTCGTTAACTGTAACCCTAGCCCTAAACATAACGCTAACACCAACCCTAAACCATTCGCGAACGCGTACACTAATCCTAACACATACACTAACACTACACGTGCCCTAACAGGTACCCTGACCGTAACACTTTTCCGTACACTCACCTGTACCCTAAACCATACCGTCTGCTATCCTTAACCCTAGACATAAACGTAAACCAACCCCATCACTAAACATTACCCTAACGCATACCCAATCCTAACCAGTACACTAACACTAATCCATGCCCTAACATGTACCGTGATCCTAATACATTTCTGGACCATCACCTGTAACCTAAACCTTACATTTCGCTAAACCTAACCATAGCCCTGAACCTAACCCTAAACCCAACCCTACCCATTACCCAAACCAATACCGTAATCCTAACCAGTACACTAATACTAATCCATGCCCTGAAACGTATCCTGACACTAACACTTTTCTGTACCCTCACCTGTACCCTAAACTTTACCGTTCGCTAACCCGAAACATACCCCTAAACCAAGCCCTAACACCAAGCCAACACTTTACCCTAAACCGTACCCTAATCCTAACCCGTCCACAAACACTAATCCATGCCCTGACACGTACCCTTCCCCTAAATCTTTACCCTACTCTCTCCTGTACCCTAAATCTTACCATTCGCTAACCCTAACCCTAGCCCTAAAGCTAAATCTAACTACAACCCTACACCTTACCCTAACACGTACACTAATCTTAATGCGTACACTAACACTAACCCATTCCCGCACACTTACTTTGACACTAAAACATTTCGGTACCCTCACCTGTAACCTAAACCTTACTCGTTCGCTAACCCTAACCCTAGCCCTCACACTAAACATAGTGCCAACCCTACCCATTAGCCTAAACCGTACCCTAATCCTAACCCGTACACTAACACTAATCCGTGCCTTAACACTTACCCTGACCCTAACACTTTTCCATACCCACACCTGAACCCTAAACCTTACCATTCACTAAACCTAAACCTAGGTCTAAACCCAACCCTAAACCCAACACCATCCCTACACTTAACCTTAACATGTACCGTAATCCTAATCCTTAAACTAACACTAACCTGTGCCCTAAGATGGACCCTCACCCTAAATCGTTTCCATATGCTCAACTATACCCTAATATTACCTATTCGCTAACCCTAACACTAGCCTTAAACCTAAACCTAACCACAACTCTACACCTAACCCTAACCAATACCCTAATCATAACCCATACGCTAACACTACCTCGTGCCCTAACACGTACCCTAACCCTACCCCTAACCCTAACACTAACACTAACCCTAACACTAACCCTAATCTTTACCATTTGTTAACCATAACCCTAGCCCCAAACCTAAACCTAACTACAACCCTACTCCTTACCATAACATGTACACTAATCTTAACCCGTACACTAACACTAACCCAATATCGCACACGTACTTTAACAATAAAACATTTCCGTATGCTCAGCTGTAACCTAAACCTTACCCGTTCACTAAACTTAACCCTACCCCTAACACTAAACATAACGCCAACCCTACCAATTACCCTAACCCGTACCCTAATCCTAACCTGTAAACCCACACCAATCCCTGCCCTAACACGTACGCTGACCCTAACACTTTTCCGTAACCTCACCTGTACCCTACAGCTTACCGTTCGCTAACCCTAACCATAGCCCTAAACCTAGAACAAACCTCAACCGTACACCTTACCCTAACCTGTATGCTAATCCTAAGCCATACACTAGCACTGACACATGTCTTAACACATACACTAACCCTAACACTTTTCTGTACCATCACCTGTACCCTAAACCTGACATTTCGCTAACCCTAACCCTAGCCATAAAGCTAACCCTAACCCCAACCCTAAACCTTACCCAAACCGTACCCTAATCCTAACCAGTATACTAATACTAAGCCATGCCCTGACACGTACCCTGACCCTAACACTTTTCCTTACCCTCACCTGTACCCTAAATCTTACCATTCGCTAACCCTAACCCTATGTCTAAACCTAACCCTAACCCCAACCCTACACCTAACCCTAACCCGGACCCTAATCCTAATCCGTACACTAACACTAACCTGTGCCCTAACATGAACCCTCACCCTAACTCCTTTCCATAAGCTCACCTGTACCCTAAATATTACCTATTCGCTAACCCTAACCCCAACCTACACCTAAACATAACCCCAACCCTACACCTTTCCCTAACCCATACCATAATCCTAACCCATGCCCTAACATGTAACCTGACCCTAACACTCTTCCGTATCCTCTCCAGTACCCTAAATCTTACCATTCGCTAAACGTAGCCCTTTCCCTAAACATAGTGCTAACACCAAACTTACACCACACACTAACCAATACACTAATCTTAACCCGTACACCAAAATTAAGCAATGCCTTCACATGTACATTGACGCTAACACGTTTCCGTACCCTCCCGTGTACTGTAAACCTTACCCATTCTCTAACTCTAACCCTAGCCCTAACCCTAACCATAACACCAACCCTACCCATTTCCCTAACACATACCCTAATCCTTACCCATACACTAACACTAATCCATGCCCTAACACGTACCCTGACCATAACACTTTTCCATACCCACTCCTGTACCCTAAATCTTACCATTCGCTAACCCTAACCCTATGTCTAAACCTAACTCTAACCCTAACCCTACACCTAACCCTAACCTGTACCCTAATCCTAATCCGTACACTAACACTAACCTGTGCCCTAACATGAACCCTGACACTAACTCATTTCCATAAGCTCCCCTGTACCCTAAATGTTACCTATTCGCTAACCCTAACCCCAACCCTACACTTAAACATAACCCCAACCCTACACCTTTCCCTAACCCATTCCCTAATCCTAACCCGTAAACTAACACTAACCCATGCCCTAACACGTACCCTGACACTAACACTCTTCCGTATCCTCTCCAGTACCCTAAATCTTACCATTCGCTAAACGTAGCCCTTTCCCTAAACATAATGCTCACACCAACCTTACACCATACACTAACCAATACACTAATCTTAACCCGTACACCAAAATTAAGCAATGCCTTCACATGTACTTTCACACTAACACGTTTCCGTACCCTGCTTTGTACCGTAAACCTTACCTGTTCGCTAACACTAACCCTAGGTCTAAGCCTAACACTATCCACAACCCTAAACAAAATCCTAACCCGTACCGTAATCCTAATCCGTACAGTAACACTAACCTGTGCCCTAACACCAAGCCTGACCCTAACTCGTTTCCATATGCTTACCTGTAACCTGAATATTACCTATTCGCTAACTCTAACCCTAACCCTATATCTAACCCTAACACCAATCCTACACCTCACCCTAATCCGTACTGTAATCCTAACACGTACCCTAATACTAATCCGTGCTCTGACACGTACACGGACTGTAACACTTTTCTGTACCCTCACCTGTACCCTAAACCTTACATTTCGCTCACCCTAACCCTAGCCCTAAAGCTAAATCTAACTCCAACCCTACACCTTACCCTAACACATACACGAATCTTATCCCGTACACTAACACTAACTCTTTCGCGCAAATATATTTTGACCCCAAAACATTTCTGTACCCTCCCCTGTAACCTAAACCTTACCCGTTCACTAACCCTAACCCTAGCTCTAAACCTAAACCTAACGCCAACCCTACATCTTACCCTAACCCATACCCTAATCCTAAACCGTACACTAACACTAACCAGTGCACTGAAACGTACCCTGACCCTAAAACTTTTCCTTACCCTCACCTGTACGCTAAACCTAATCGTTAGCTAACCCTAACTGTAGACTTAAACCTAACCCTAACACCAACCCTACACCTTACTCTAACGCGTACCCTATTTTTAACCCATACACTAACACTAACCCATGTCCTCACACGTACTTTGACACTAACACGTTTCCATACACTCACATGTACCATAAGCCTTAACCATTCCATAAGCTTATCCCTAACCCTAACGCCAACCCTAACCATTACCCTAACCCATACCCTAATCCTAACCATACATTAACGCTAACACGTTTCCTAAAACATAATCTGACTCAAACACTTTTCCGTACCCTCAACTGTACCCTAAAACTTACCTGTTTGCTAAACCTAAGCCTAGCCCTAAACCTAACCCTAACCCCAACCCCAAACATTACCCTAAACTGTATGCTAATCCTGACACATACACTAACACTAACAGGTGTCCTAACGCATACCCTGACCCTAAAAGTTTTCCGTACCCTCACCTGTACCCTAAACCTTACTGGTTCGCTAACCGTAACCCTAGCCCTAAACATAACGCTAACAGCAACCCTACACCATACCCTAAACCGTACACTACTCTTAACCCGTACACCAAAATTATTCAATAGCCTCACGCATACAGTGAAACTAACACGTTTCCATACACTCATTTACCATAAAACTTACCTGTTCGCTAACCCTAACCTTAGCCTTAAAGTTAACCCTAACGCCAACCCTATACATTACCCTAACCCATACCCTAATCCTAACCCATACACTAACACTACACGTGCCCTAACAGGTATCCTGACCATAACACTTTTACGTACACTCACCTGTACCCTAAACCATACTGTTTGCTATCCTTAACCCTAGACCTAAACGTAAACCTATCCCCATCCCTAAACCTTACCCTAATGCGTACCCAATCCTAACCAGTACACTAACACTAATCCGTGCCCTAACATGTACCTAGATCCTAACACATTTCTGGACCATCACCTGTAACCTAAACCTTACATTTCGCTAACCCTAACCATAGCCCTAAACCTAACGTTAAACACAACCTTACTCATTACCCTAACCCATACCGTGATCCTAACCAGTACACTAATACTAATCCTTGCCCTGAAACGTATCCTGACACTAACACTTTTCTCTACCCTCACCTGTACCGTAAACTTTACCGTTCGCAAACCCAAAACACACCACTAGACGAAGCCATGACACCAACACAACACCTTACCCTAAACCGTACACTAATCCTAACCCGTCCGCAAACACTAATCCATGCCCTGACACGTGCCCTGCCCCTAACTCTTTACCCTACTCTCTCCTGTACCCTATATCTTACCGTTCGCTAACTCTAACCCTAGCCCTAAAGCTAAATCTAACTCCAACCCTACACCTTACCCTAACACGTACACTAATCTTAATGCGTACACTAACACTAAACCATTCCCGCACACTTACTTTGACACTAAAACATTTCCGTACCCTCACCTGTAACCTAAACCTTACTCATTCGCTAACCCTAACCCTAGCCCTAACACTAAACATAACGCCAACCCTACCCAATAGCCTAACCCGTACCCTAATCCTAACCCGTACACTAACACTAATCCGTGCCTTAACACTTACCCTGACCCTAACACTTCCATACCCACACCTGAAACCTAAACCTTACCATTCACTAACCCTAAACCTAGGTCTAAACCCAACCCTAAACCCAACCCCATCCCTACACCTAACCTTAACATGTACCCTAATCCTAATCCTTAAACAAACACTAACCTGTGCCCTAACACGAACCCTCACCCTAAATCGTCTCCATACGCTCACCTGTACTCTAATGTTACCTATTCGCTAACACTAACACAAGCCTTAAACCTAAACCTAACCCCAAATCTACACCTTACCCTAACCCATACACTAATCATAACCCATACACTAACATTAACTCGTGCCCTAACACCTACCCTAACCCTACCCCTACCCCTAACCCTAACACTAACCCTAACACTAACCCTAAACTTCACCATTTGTTAACCATAACCCTAGCCCCACACCTAAACCTAACTACAACCGTACTCCTTAACCTAACACGTACACTAATCTTAACCCGTACACTAACACTAACCCAATACCGCACACGTACTTTGACAATAAAACATTCCCGTACACTCAGCTGTAACCTAATCCTTAACCGTTCACTAAACATAACCATACCCCTAACACTAACCATAGTGCAAACCTACCAATTATCCTAACCCATACCCTAATCCTAACCTGTAAACCCACACGAACCCCTGCCCTAACACTTACCCTGACCCTAACACTTTTCCGTAACGTCAACTGTACCCTACACCTTACCGTTCGCTAACCCTACCCCAAGCCCTAAACCTAGACCAAACCCCAACCGTACACCTTACCCTAACCCGTATGCTCATCCTAAGCCATACACTAACACTGACACGTGTCTTAACACATACACTAACCCTAACACTTTTCTCTACCATCACCTGTACCCTAAACCTGACATTTTGCTAACCCTAACCCTAGTCATAAAGCTAACCCTAACCCCAACCCTAAACCTTACCCAAACCGTACCCTAATCCTAACCAGTATACTAATACTTAGCGATGCCCTGACACGTACCCTGACCCTAACACTTTTCCGTTCCCTCACCTGTACCCTAAACCTTACCCATTCGCTAACCCTAACCCTAGCCCTAACCCTTGCCCTAACCCTAACCCCAACTGTACACCTTACCCTAACCCGTACCCTAATCCCAATCCATACACTAACACTAACCCAAGCCCTAACACGTACCCTGACCCTAACACTTTTCCGTATCCTCTCCTGTACCCTAAATTATACCATTCCCTAACCCTAAACCTAGCCCTATACATAACACTAACACCAACCCTACAGCATACCCTAACCCGTACACTAAACTTAACCCGTACAAAAAAATTAAACCATGCCCTCACATGTACTTTGACACTAACACGTTTCCATACCCTCCCGAGTACTGTAAACCTTACCCATTCTCTAACTCTAACCCTAGCCCTAACCCTAACCATAACACCAACCGTACCCATTTCCCTAACACATACCCTAATCCTTACCCGTACACTAACACTAATCCATGCCCTAACATGTACCCTGACCATAACACTTTTCCATACCCACTCCTCTACCCTAAATCGTACCATTCGCTAACCCTAACCCTATGTCTAAACCTAACCCTAATCCTAACCATACACCTAACCCTAAACCGTACCCTAATCCTAATCCGTACACTAACACTAACCTGTGCCCTAACATGAACCCTGACACTAACTCATTTCCATAAGCTCCCCTGTACCCTAAATGTTACCTATTCGCTAACCCTAACCCCAACCCTACACCTAAACATAACCCCATCCCTACACCTTTCCCTAACCCATTCCTTAATCCTAACCCGTACACTAACACTAAACCGTGCCCTAAAAGTACACTGACCCTAACACTTTTCCGTATCCTCTCCAGTACCCTACATCTTACCGTTTGCTAAACCTAGCCTTTCCCTAAACATAACGGTAACACCAACCTTACACCATACCCAAACCCATACACTAATCTTAACCCGTACACCAAAATTAAGTGATGCCCGCACATGTACTTTGACACTAACATATTTCCGTACCCTCCTGTGTACCGTAAACCTTACCTGTTCGCAAACACTAACCCTAGGACTAAGCCTAACACTATACACAACCCTACACAAAATCCTAACCCGTACCCTAATCCTAATCTGTACAATAACACTAACGTGTGCCCTAACACCAAGCCTGACCCTAACTTTTTTCCATATGCTTACCTGTACCCTAAATATTACCTATTCGCTAACCCTAACCCTAACCCTAAACCTAAACCTAACCCCAATCCTACACCTTACCCTAATCCACACTGTACTCCTAACCCATACTGTAATACTAATCCATGCCCTGACATGTACACGGACCGTAACACTTTTCTGTACCCTCACTTGTACCAGAAACCTTACATTTCGCTAACCCTTACCCTAGCCCTAAAGCTAAATCTAAATCCAACCCTACACCTTACGCTAAAACGTACACTAATCTTAAAACATACACTAACACTAACCCATTCCTGCAAATGTATTTTGACCCTAAAACATTTCCATACCATCCCCTGTAACCTAAACCTTACCCGTTCGCTAACCCTAACCCTAGCTCTAAACCTAAACCTAACAACAACCCTACATCTTACCCTAACCCATACCCTAATCCTAAACCGTACACTAACACTAACCAGTGCCCTGAAACGTACCCTGACCCGAACACTTTTCCAAACCCTCACCAGTACGCTAAACCTAATCATTAGCTAAACCTAACTTTAGACTTAAACCTATCCCTAACACCAACCCTACACCTTACTCTAACCTGTACCCTATTTTTAACCCCTACACTAACACTAACCCATGACTTCACACGTACTTTGACACTAACACGTTTCCATACACTCACATGTACCATAAGCCTTAACCATTCGCTAAGCCTATCCCTAACCCTAACGCCAACCCTAACCATTACCCTGATCCATACCCTAATCCTAACCATACATTAACACTAACACGTTTCCTAACACATAACCTGACTCAAACGCTTTTCCGTACCCTCAACTGTACCCTAAAACTTACCCGTTCGCTAACCCTAAGCCTAGCCCTAAACCTAACCCTAACCACAAACCCACACCTTACCCTAAACTGTACGCTAATCCTGACATGTACACTAACATTAACAGGTGTCCTAACACATACCCTGACCCTAAAAGTTTTCCATACCCTCATCTGTACTGTAAAGCTTACTGGTTCGTTAACTGTAACCCTAGCCCTAAACATAACGCTAACACCAACCCTAAACCATTCGCGAATGCGTACACTAATCCTAACACATACACTAACACTACACGTGCCCTAACAGGTACCCTGACCGTAACACTTTTCCGTACACTCACCTGTACCCTAAACCATACCGTCTGCTATCCTTAACCCTAGACATAAACGTAAACCAACCCCATCACTAAACATTACCCTAACGCATACCCAATCCTAACCAGTACACTAACACTAATCCATGCCCTAACATGTACCGTGATCCTAATACATTTCTGGACCATCACCTGTAACCTAAACCTTACATTTCGCTAAACCTAACCATAGCCCTGAACCTAACCCTAAACCCAACCCTACCCATTACCCAAACCAATACCGTAATCCTAACCAGTACACTAATACTAATCCATGCCCTGAAACGTATCCTGACACTAACACTTTTCTGTACCCTCACCTGTACCCTAAACTTTACCGTTCGCTAACCCGAAACATACCCCTAAACCAAGCCCTAACACCAAGCCAACACTTTACCCTAAACCGTACCCTAATCCTAACCCGTCCACAAACACTAATCCATGCCCTGACACGTACCCTTCCCCTAAATCTTTACCCTACTCTCTCCTGTACCCTAAATCTTACCATTCGCTAACCCTAACCCTAGCCCTAAAGCTAAATCTAACTACAACCCTACACCTTACCCTAACACGTACACTAATCTTAATGCGTACACTAACACTAACCCATTCCCGCACACTTACTTTGACACTAAAACATTTCGGTACCCTCACCTGTACCCTAAACCTTACTGGTTCGCTAACCGTAACCCTAGCCCTAAACATAACGCTAACAGCAACCCTACACCATACCCTAAACCGTACACTACTCTTAACCCGTACACCAAAATTATTCAATACCCTCACGCATACAGTGAAACTGACACGTTTCCATACACTCATTTACCATAAAACTTACCTGTTCACTAACCCTAACCCTAGCTCTAAACCTAAACTTAACGCCAACCCTACATCTTACCCTAACCCATACCCTAATCCTAAACCATACACTAACACTAACCAGTGCACTGAAACGTACCCTGACCCTAGCACTTTTCCTTATCCTCACCTGAACGCTAAACCTAATCGTTAGCTAACCCTAACTGTAGACTTAAACCTAACCCTAACACCAACCCTACACCTTACTCTAACGCGTACCCTATTTTTAACCCATACACTAACACTAACCCATGTCCTCACACGTACTTTGACACTAACACGTTTCCATACACTCACATGTACCATAAGCCTTAACCATTCCATAAGCTTATCCCTAACCCTAACGCCAACCCTAACCATTACCCTAACCCATACCCTAATCCTAACCATACATTAACGCTAACACGTTTCCTAAAACATAATCTGACTCAAACACTTTTCCGTACCCTCAACTGTACCCTAAAACTTACCTGTTTGCTAAACCTAAGCCTAGCCCTAAACCTAACCCTAACCCCAACCCCAAACATTACCCTAAACTGTATGCTAATCCTGACACATACACTAACACTAACAGGTGTCCTAACGCATACCCTGACCCTAAAAGTTTTCCGTACCCTCACCTGTACCCTAAACCTTACTGGTTCGCTAACCGTAACCCTAGCCCTAAACATAACGCTAACAGCAACCCTACACCATACCCTAAACCGTACACTACTCTTAACCCGTACACCAAAATTATTCAATAGCCTCACGCATACAGTGAAACTAACACGTTTCCATACACTCATTTACCATAAAACTTACCTGTTCGCTAACCCTAACCTTAGCCTTAAACTTAACCCTAACGCCAACCCTATACATTACCCTAACCCATACCCTAATCCTAACCCATACACTAACACTACACGTGCCCTAACAGGTATCCTGACCATAACACTTTTCCGTACACTCACCTGTACCCTAAACCATACTGTTTGCTATCCTTAACCCTAGACCTAAACGTAAACCTATCCCCATCCCTAAACCTTACCCTAATGCGTACCCAATCCTAACCAGTACACTAACACTAATCCGTGCCCTAACATGTACCTAGATCCTAACACATTTCTGGACCATCACCTGTAACCTAAACCTTACATTTCGCTAACCCTAACCATAGCCCTAAACCTAACGTTAAACACAACCTTACTCATTACCCTAACCCATACCGTGATCCTAACCAGTACACTAATACTAATCCTTGCCCTGAAACGTATCCTGACACTAACACTTTTCTCTACCCTCACCTGTACCGTAAACTTTACCGTTCGCAAACCCAAAACACACCACTAGACGAAGCCATGACACCAACACAACACCTTACCCTAAACCGTACACTAATCCTAACCCGTCCGCAAACACTAATCCATGCCCTGACACGTGCCCTGCCCCTAACTCTTTACCCTACTCTCTCCTGTACCCTATATCTTACCGTTCGCTAACTCTAACCCTAGCCCTAAAGCTAAATCTAACTCCAACCCTACACCTTACCCTAACACGTACACTAATCTTAATGCGTACACTAACACTAAACCATTCCCGCACACTTACTTTGACACTAAAACCTTTCCGTACCCTCACCTGTAACCTAAACCTTACTCATTCGCTAACCCTAACCCTAGCCCTAACACTAAACATAACGCCAACCCTACCCAATAGCCTAACCCGTACCCTAATCCTAACCCGTACACTAACACTAATCCGTGCCTTAACACTTACCCTGACCCTAACACTTCCATACCCACACCTGAAACCTAAACCTTACCATTCACTAACCCTAAACCTAGGTCTAAACCCAACCCTAAACCCAACCCCATCCCTACACCTAACCTTAACATGTACCCTAATCCTAATCCTTAAACAAACACTAACCTGTGCCCTAACACGAACCCTCACCTTAAATCGTCTCCATACGCTCACCTGTACTCTAATGTTACCTATTCGCTAACACTAACACAAGCCTTAAACCTAAACCTAACCCCAAATCTACACCTTACCCTAACCCATACACTAATCATAACCCATACACTAACATTAACTCGTGCCCTAACACCTAACCTAACCCTACCCCTACCCCTAACCCTAACACTAACCCTAACACTAACCCTAAACTTCACCATTTGTTAACCATAACCCTAGCCCCACACCTAAACCTAACTACAACCGTACTCCTTAACCTAACACGTACACTAATCTTAACCCGTACACTAACACTAACCCAATACCGCACACGTACTTTGACAATAAAACATTCCCGTACACTCAGCTGTAACCTAATCCTTAACCGTTCACTAAACATAACCATACCCCTAACACTAACCATAGTGCAAACCTACCAATTATCCTAACCCATACCCTAATCCTAACCTGTAAACCCACACGAACCCCTGCCCTAACACTTACCCTGACCCTAACACTTTTCCGTAACGTCAACTGTACCCTACACCTTACCGTTCGCTAACACTACCCCAAGCCCTAAACCTAGACCAAACCCCAACCGTACACCTTACCCTAACCCGTATGCTCATCCTAAGCCATACACTAACACTGACACGTGTCTTAACACATACACTAACCCTAACACTTTTCTCTACCATCACCTGTACCCTAAACCTGACATTTTGCTAACCCTAACCCTAGTCATAAAGCTAACCCTAACCCCAACCCTAAACCTTACCCAAACCGTACCCTAATCCTAACCAGTATACTAATACTTAGCGATGCCCTGACACGTACCCTGACCCTAACACTTTTCCGTTCCCTCACCTGTACCCTAAACCTTACCCATTCGCTAACCCTAACCCTAGCCCTAACCCTTGCCCTAACCCTAACCCCAACTGTACACCTTACCCTAACCCGTACCCTAATCCCAATCCATACACTAACACTAACCCAAGCCCTAACACGTACCCTGACCCTAACACTTTTCCGTATCCTCTCCTGTACCCTAAATTATACCATTCCCTAACCCTAAACCTAGCCCTATACATAACACTAACACCAACCCTACAGCATACCCTAACCCGTACACTAAACTTAACCCGTACAAAAAAATTAAACCATGCCCTCACATGTACTTTGACACTAACACGTTTCCATACCCTCCCGAGTACTGTAAACCTTACCCATTCTCTAACTCTAACCCTAGCCCTAACCCTAACCATAACACCAACCGTACCCATTTCCCTAACACATACCCTAATCCTTACCCGTACACTAACACTAATCCATGCCCTAACATGTACCCTGACCATAACACTTTTCCATACCCACTCCTCTACCCTAAATCGTACCATTCGCTAACCCTAACCCTATGTCTAAACCTAACCCTAATCCTAACCATACACCTAACCCTAAACCGTACCCTAATCCTAATCCGTACACTAACACTAACCTGTGCCCTAACATGAACCCTGACACTAACTCATTTCCATAAGCTCCCCTGTACCCTAAATGTTACCTATTCGCTAACCCTAACCCCAACCCTACACCTAAACATAACCCCATCCCTACACCTTTCCCTAACCCATTCCTTAATCCTAACCCGTACACTAACACTAAACCGTGCCCTAAAAGTACACTGACCCTAACACTTTTCCGTATCCTCTCCAGTACCCTACATCTTACCGTTTGCTAAACCTAGCCTTTCCCTAAACATAACAGTAACACCAACCTTACACCATACCCAAACCCATACACTAATCTTAACCCGTACACCAAAATTAAGTGATGCCCGCACATGTACTTTGACACTAACATATTTCCGTACCCTCCTGTGTACCGTAAACCTTACCTGTTCGCAAACACTAACCCTAGGACTAAGCCTAACACTATACACAACCCTACACAAAATCCTAACCCGTACCCTAATCCTAATCTGTACAATAACACTAACGTGTGCCCTAACACCAAGCCTGACCCTAACTTTTTTCCATATGCTTACCTGTACCCTAAATATTACCTATTCGCTAACCCTAACCCTAACCCTAAACCTAAACCTAACCCCAATCCTACACCTTACCCTAATCCACACTGTACTCCTAACCCATACTCTAATACTAATCCATGCCCTGACATGTACACGGACCGTAACACTTTTCTGTACCCTCACTTGTACCAGAAACCTTACATTTCGCTAACCCTTACCCTAGCCCTAAAGCTAAATCTAAATCCAACCCTACACCTTACGCTAAAACGTACACTAATCTTAAAACATACACTAACACTAACCCATTCCTGCAAATGTATTTTGACCCTAAAACATTTCCATACCATCCCCTGTAACCTAAACCTTACCCGTTCGCTAACCCTAACCCTAGCTCTAAACCTAAACCTAACAACAACCCTACATCTTACCCTAACCCATACCCTAATCCTAAACCGTACACTAACACTAACCAGTGCCCTGAAACGTACCCTGACCCGAACACTTTTCCAAACCCTCACCAGTACGCTAAACCTAATCATTAGCTAAACCTAACTTTAGACTTAAACCTATCCCTAACACCAACCCTACACCTTACTCTAACCTGTACCCTATTTTTAACCCCTACACTAACACTAACCCATGACTTCACACGTACTTTGACACTAACACGTTTCCATACACTCACATGTACCATAAGCCTTAACCATTCGCTAAGCCTATCCCTAACCCTAACGCCAACCCTAACCATTACCCTGATCCATACCCTAATCCTAACCATACATTAACACTAACACGTTTCCTAACACATAACCTGACTCAAACGCTTTTCCGTACCCTCAACTGTACCCTAAAACTTACCCGTTCGCTAACCCTAAGCCTAGCCCTAAACCTAACCCTAACCACAAACCCACACCTTACCCTAAACTGTACGCTAATCCTGACATGTACACTAACATTAACAGGTGTCCTAACACATACCCTGACCCTAAAAGTTTTCCATACCCTCATCTGTACTGTAAAGCTTACTGGTTCGTTAACTGTAACCCTAGCCCTAAACATAACGCTAACACCAACCCTAAACCATTCGCGAATGCGTACACTAATCCTAACACATACACTAACACTACACGTGCCCTAACAGGTACCCTGACCGTAACACTTTTCCGTACACTCACCTGTACCCTAAACCATACCGTCTGCTATCCTTAACCCTAGACATAAACGTAAACCAACCCCATCACTAAACATTACCCTAACGCATACCCAATCCTAACCAGTACACTAACACTAATCCATGCCCTAACATGTACCGTGATCCTATTACATTTCTGGACCATCACCTGTAACCTAAACCTTACATTTCGCTAAACCTAACCATAGCCCTGAACCTAACCCTAAACCCAACCCTACCCATTACCCAAACCAATACCGTAATCCTAACCAGTACACCAATACTAATCCATGCCCTGAAACGTATCCTGACACTAACACTTTTCTGTACCCTCACCTGTACCCTAAACTTTACCATTCGCTAACCCGAAACATACCCCTAAACCAAGCCCTAACACCAAGCCAACACTTTACCCTAAACCGTACCCTAATCCTAACCCGTCCACAAACACTAATCCATGCCCTGACACGTACCCTTCCCCTAAATCTTTACCCTACTCTCTCCTGTACCCTAAATCTTACCATTCGCTAACCCTAACCCTAGCCCTAAAGCTAAATCTAACTACAACCCTACACCTTACCCTAACACGTACACTAATCTTAATGCGTACACTAACACTAACCCATTCCCGCACACTTACTTTGACACTAAAACATTTCGGTACCCTCACCTGTAACCTAAACCTTACTCGTTCGCTAACCCTAACCCTAGCCCTCACACTAAACATAATGCCAACCCTACCCATTAGCCTAAACCGTACCCTAATCCTAACCCGTACACTAACACTAATCCGTGCCTTAACACTTACCCTGACCCTAACACTTTTCCATACCCACACCTGAACCCTAAACCTTACCATTCACTAAACCTAAACCTAGGTCTAAACCCAACCCTAAACCCAACACCATCCCTACACTTAACCTTAACATGTACCGTAATCCTAATCCTTAAACTAACACTAACCTGTGCCCTAAGATGGACCCTCACCCTAAATCGTTTCCATATGCTCAACTATACCCTAATATTACCTATTCGCTAACCCTAACACTAGCCTTAAACCTAAACCTAACCACAATTCTACACTTTACCCTAACCAATACCCTAATCATAACCCATACGCTAACACTACCTCGTGCCCTAACACGTACCCTAACCCTAACACTAACACTAACCCTAACACTAACCCTAATCTTTACCATTTGTTAACCATAACCCTAGCCCCAAACCTAAACCTAACTACAACCCTACTCCTTACCATAACATGTACACTAATCTTAACCCGTACACTAACACTAACCCAATATCGCACACGTACTTTAACAATAAAACATTTCCGTATGCTCAGCTGTAACCTAAACCTTACCCGTTCACTAAACTTAACCCTACCCCTAACACTAAACATAACGCCAACCCTACCAATTACCCTAACCCGTACCCTAATCCTAACCTGTAAACCCACACCAAACCCTGCCCTAACACGTACGCTGACCCTAACACTTTTCCGTAACCTCACCTGTACCCTACAGCTTACCGTTCGCTAACCCTAACCATAGCCCTAAACCTAGAACAAACCTCAACCGTACACCTTACCCTAACCTGTATGCTAATCCTAAGCCATACACTAGCACTGACACATGTCTTAACACATACACTAACCCTAACACTTTTCTGTACCATCACCTGTACCCTAAACCTGACATTTCGCTAACCCTAACCCTAGCCATAAAGCTAACCCTAACCCCAACCCTAAACCTTACCCAAACCGTACCCTAATCCTAACCAGTATACTAATACTAAGCCATGCCCTGACACGTACCCTGACCCTAACACTTTTCCTTACCCTCACCTGTACCCTAAATCTTACCATTCGCTAACCCTAACCCTATCTCTAAACCTAACCCTAACCCCAACCCTACACCTAACCCTAACCCGGACCCTAATCCTAATCCGTACACTAACACTAACCTGTGCCCTAACATGAACCCTCACCCTAACTCCTTTCCATAAGCTCACCTGTACCCTAAATGTTACCTATTCGCTAACCCTAACCCCAACCTACACCTAAACATAACCCCAACCCTACACCTTTCCCTAACCCATACCATAATCCTAACCCATACACTAACACTAACCCATGCCCTAACATGTAACCTGACCCTAACACTCTTCCGTATCCTCTCCAGTACCCTAAATCTTACCATTCGCTAAACGTAGCCCTTTCCCTAAACATAGTGCTAACACCAAACTTACACCACACACTAACCAATACACTAATCTTAACCCGTACACCAAAATTAAGCAATGCCTTCACATGTACATTGACCCTAACACGTTTCCGTACCTTCCCGTGTACTGTAAACCTTACCCATTCTCTAACTCTAACCCTAGCCCTAACCCTAACCATAACACCAACCCTACCCATTTCCCTAACACATACCCTAATCCTTACCCATACACTAACACTAATCCATGCCCTAACACGTACCCTGACCATAACACTTTTCCATACCCACTCCTGTACCCTAAATCTTACCATTCGCTAACCCTAACCCTATGTCTAAACCTAACTCTAACCCTAACCCTACACCTAACCCTAACCTGTACCCTAATCCTAATCCGTACACTAACACTAACCTGTGCCCTAACATGAACCCTGACACTAACTCATTTCCATAAGCTCCCCTGTACCCTAAATGTTACCTATTCGCTAACCCTAACCCCAACCCTACACCTAAACATAACCCCAACCCTACACCTTTCCCTAACCCATTCCCTAATCCTAACCCGTAAACTAACACTAACCCATGCCCTAACACGTACCCTGACACTAACACTCTTCCGTATCCTCTCCAGTACCCTAAATCTTACCATTCGCTAAACGTAGCCCTTTCCCTAAACATAATGCTCACACCAACCTTACACCATACACTAACCAATACACTAATCTTAACCCGTACACCAAAATTAAGCAATGCCTTCACATGTACTTTCACACTAACACGTTTCCGTACCCTGCTTTGTACCGTAAACCTTACCTGTTCGCTAACACTAACCCTAGGTCTAAGCCTAACACTATCCACAACCCTAAACAAAATCCTAACCCGTACCGTAATCCTAATCCGTACAGTAACACTAACCTGTGCCCTAACACCAAGCCTGACCCTAACTCGTTTCCATATGCTTACCTGTAACCTGAATATTACCTATTCGCTAACTCTAACCCTAACCCTATATCTAACCCTAACACCAATCCTACACCTCACCCTAATCCGTACTGTAATCCTAACACGTACCCTAATACTAATCCGTGCTCTGACACGTACACGGACTGTAACACTTTTCTGTACCCTCACCTGTACCCTAAACCTTACATTTCGCTCACCCTAACCCTAGCCCTAAAGCTAAATCTAACTCCAACCCTACACCTTACCCTAACACATACACGAATCTTATCCCGTACACTAACACTAACTCTTTCGCGCAAATATATTTTGACCCCAAAACATTTCTGTACCCTCCCCTGTAACCTAAACCTTACCCGTTCACTAACCCTAACCCTAGCTCTAAACCTAAACCTAACGCCAACCCTACATCTTACCCTAACCCATACCCTAATCCTAAACCGTACACTAACACTAACCAGTGCACTGAAACGTACCCTGACCCTAAAACTTTTCCTTACCCTCACCTGTACGCTAAACCTAATCGTTAGCTAACCCTAACTGTAGACTTAAACCTAACCCTAACACCAACCCTACACCTTACTCTAACGCGTACCCTATTTTTAACCCATACACTAACACTAACCCATGTCCTCACACGTACTTTGACACTAACACGTTTCCATACACTCACATGTACCATAAGCCTTAACCATTCCATAAGCTTATCCCTAACCCTAACGCCAACCCTAACCATTACCCAAACCCATACCCTAATCCTAACCATACATTAAGACTAACACCTTTCCTAAAACATAATCTGACTCAAACACTTTTCCGTACCCTCAACTGTACCCTAAAACTTACCCATTTGCTAACCCTAAGCCTAGCCCTAAACCTAACCCTAACCCCAACCCCAAACATTACCCTAAACTGTACGATAATCCTGACACGTACACTAACACTAACAGGTGTCCTAACGCATACCCTGACCCTAAAAGTTTTCCATACCCTCACCTGTACCCTAAACCTTACTGGTTCGCTAACCGTAACCCTAGCCCTAAACATAACGCTAACAGCAACCCTACACCATACCCTAAACCGTACACTACTCTTAACCCGTACACCAAAATTATTCAATACCCTCACGAATACAGTGAAACTGACACGTTTCCATACACTCATTTACCATAAAACTTACCTGTTCACTAACCCTAACCCTAGCTCTAAACCTAAACTTAACGCCAACCCTACATCTTACCCTAACCCATACCCTAATCCTAAACCGTACACTAACACTAACCAGTGCACTGAAACGTACCCTGACCCTAGCACTTTTCCTTATCCTCACCTGAACGCTAAACCTAATCGTTAGCTAACCCTAACTGTAGACTTAAACCTAACCCTAACACCAACCCTACACCTTACTCTAACGCGTACCCTATTTTTAACCCATACACTAACACTAACCCATGTCCTCACACGTACTTTGACACTAACACGTTTCCATACACTCACATGTACCATAAGCCTTAACCATTCCATAAGCTTATCCCTAACCCTAACGCCAACCCTAACCATTACCCTAACCCATACCCTAATCCTAACCATACATTAACGCTAACACGTTTCCTAAAACATAATCTGACTCAAACACTTTTCCGTACCCTCAACTGTATCCTAAAACTTACATGTTTGCTAAACCTAAGCCTAGCCCTAAACCTAACCCTAACCCCAACCCCAAACATTACCCTAAACTGTATGCTAATCCTGACACATACACTAACACTAACAGGTGTCCTAACGCATACCCTGACCCTAAAAGTTTTCCGTACCCTCACCTGTACCCTAAACCTTACTGGTTCGCTAACCGTAACCCTAGCCCTAAACATAACGCTAACAGCAACCCTACACCATACCCTAAACCGTACACTACTCTTAACCCGTACACCAAAATTATTCAATAGCCTCACGCATACAGTGAAACTAACACGTTTCCATACACTCATTTACCATAAAACTTACCTGTTCGCTAACCCTAACCTTAGCCTTAAACTTAACCCTAACGCCAACCCTATACATTACCCTAACCCATACCCTAATCCTAACCCATACACTAACACTACACGTGCCCTAACAGGTATCCTGACCATAACACTTTTCCGTACACTCACCTGTACCCTAAACCATACTGTTTGCTATACTTAACCCTAGACCTAAACGTAAACCTATCCCCATCCCTAAACCTTACCCTAATGCGTACCCAATCCTAACCAGTACACTAACACTAATCCGTGCCCTAACATGTACCTAGATCCTAACACATTTCTGGACCATCACCTGTAACCTAAACCTTACATTTCGCTAACCCTAACCATAGCCCTAAACCTAACGTTAAACACAACCTTACTCATTACCCTAACCCATACCGTGATCCTAACCAGTACACTAATACTAATCCTTGCCCTGAAACGTATCCTGACACTAACACTTTTCTCTACCCTCACCTGTACCGTAAACTTTACCGTTCGCAAACCCAAAACACACCACTAGACGAAGCCATGACACCAACACAACACCTTACCCTAAACCGTACACTAATCCTAACCCGTCCGCAAACACTAATCCATGCCCTGACACGTGCCCTGCCCCTAACTCTTTACCCTACTCTCTCCTGTACCCTATATCTTACCGTTCGCTAACTCTAACCCTAGCCCTAAAGCTAAATCTAACTCCAACCCTACACCTTACCCTAACACGTACACTAATCTTAATGCGTACACTAACACTAAACCATTCCCGAACACTTACTTTGACACTAAAACCTTTCCGTACCCTCACCTGTAACCTAAACCTTACTCATTCGCTAACCCTAACCCTAGCCCTAACACTAAACATAACGCCAACCCTACCCAATAGCCTAACCCGTACCCTAATCCTAACCCATACACTAACACTAATCCGTGCCTTAACACTTACCCTGACCCTAACACTTCCATACCCACACCTGAAACCTAAACCTTACCATTCACTAACCCTAAACCTAGGTCTAAACCCAACCCTAAACCCAACCCCATCCCTACACCTAACCTTAACATGTACCCTAATCCTAATCCTTAAACAAACACTAACCTGTGCCCTAACACGAACCCTCACCCTAAATCGTCTCCATACGCTCACCTGTACTCTAATGTTACCTATTCGCTAACACTAACACAAGCCTTAAACCTAAACCTAACCCCAAATCTACACCTTACCCTAACCCATACACTAATCATAACCCATACACTAACATTAACTCGTGCCCTAACACCTAACCTAACCCTACCCCTACCCCTAACCCTAACACTAACCCTAACACTAACCCTAAACTTCACCATTTGTTAACCATAACCCTAGCCCCACACCTAAACCTAACTACAACCGTACTCCTTAACCTAACACGTACACTAATCTTAACCCGTACACTAACACTAACCCAATACCGCACACGTACTTTGACAATAAAACATTCCCGTACACTCAGCTGTAACCTAATCCTTAACCGTTCACTAAACATAACCATACCCCTAACACTAACCATAATGCAAACCTACCAATTATCCTAACCCATACCCTAATCCTAACCTGTAAACCCACACGAACCCCTGCCCTAACACTTACCCTGATCCTAACACTTTTCCGTAACGTCAACTGTACCCTACACCTTACCGTTCGCTAACCCTACCCCAAGCCCTAAACCTAGACCAAACCCCAACCGTACACCTTACCCTAACCCGTATGCTCATCCTAAGCCATACACTAACACTGACACGTGTCTTAACACATACACTAACCCTAACACTTTTCTCTACCATCACCTGTACCCTAAACCTGACATTTTGCTAACCCTAACCCTAGTCATAAAGCTAACCCTAACCCCAACCCTAAACCTTACCCAAACCGTACCCTAATCCTAACCAGTATACTAATACTTAGCGATGCCCTGACACGTACCCTGACCCTAACACTTTTCCGTTCCCTCACCTGTACCCTAAACCTTACCCATTCGCTAACCCTAACCCTAGCCCTAACCCTTGCCCTAACCCTAACCCCAACTGTACACCTTACCCTAACCCGTACCCTAATCCCAATCCATACACTAACACTAACCCAAGCCCTAACACGTACCCTGACCCTAACACTTTTCCGTATCCTCTCCTGTACCCTAAATTATACCATTCCCTAACCCTAAACCTAGCCCTATACATAACACTAACACCAACCCTACAGCATACCCTAACCCGTACACTAAACTTAACCCGTACAAAAAAATTAAACCATGCCCTCACATGTACTTTGACACTAACACGTTTCCATACCCTCCCGAGTACTGTAAACCTTACCCATTCTCTAACTCTAACCCTAGCCCTAACCCTAACCATAACACCAACCGTACCCATTTCCCTAACACATACCCTAATCCTTACCCGTACACTAACACTAATCCATGCCCTAACATGTACCCTGACCATAACACTTTTCCATACCCACTCCTCTACCCTAAATCGTACCATTCGCTAACCCTAACCCTATGTCTAAACCTAACCCTAATCCTAACCATACACCTAACCCTAAACCGTACCCTAATCCTAATCCGTACACTAACACTAACCTGTGCCCTAACATGAACCCTGACACTAACTCATTTCCATAAGCTCCCCTGTACCCTAAATGTTACCTATTCGCTAACCCTAACCCCAACCCTACACCTAAACATAACCCCATCCCTACACCTTTCCCTAACCCATTCCTTAATCCTAACCCGTACACTAACACTAAACCGTGCCCTAAAAGTACACTGACCCTAACACTTTTCCGTATCCTCTCCAGTACCCTACATCTTACCGTTTGCTAAACCTAGCCTTTCCCTAAACATAACAGTAACACCAACCTTACACCATACCCAAACCCATACACTAATCTTAACCCGTACACCAAAATTAAGTGATGCCCGCACATGTACTTTGACACTAACATATTTCCGTACCCTCCTGTGTACCGTAAACCTTACCTGTTCGCAAACACTAACCCTAGGACTAAGCCTAACACTATACACAACCCTACACAAAATCCTAACCCGTACCCTAATCCTAATCTGTACAATAACACTAACGTGTGCCCTAACACCAAGCCTGACCCTAACTTTTTTCCATATGCTTACCTGTACCCTAAATATTACCTATTCGCTAACCCTAACCCTAACCCTAAACCTAAACCTAACCCCAATCCTACACCTTACCCTAATCCACACTGTACTCCTAACCCATACTCTAATACTAATCCATGCCCTGACACGTACACGGACCGTAACACTTTTCTGTACCCTCACTTGTACCAGAAACCTTACATTTCGCTAACCCTTACCCTAGCCCTAAAGCTAAATCTAAATCCAACCCTACACCTTACGCTAAAACGTACACTAATCTTAAAACATACACTAACACTAACCCATTCCTGCAAATGTATTTTGACCCTAAAACATTTCCATACCATCCCCTGTAACCTAAACCTTACCCGTTCGCTAACCCTAACCCTAGCTCTAAACCTAAACCTAACAACAACCCTACATCTTACCCTAACCCATACCCTAATCCTAAACCGTACACTAACACTAACCAGTGCCCTGAAACGTACCCTGACCCGAACACTTTTCCAAACCCTCACCAGTACGCTAAACCTAATCATTAGCTAAACCTAACTTTAGACTTAAACCTATCCCTAACACCAACCCTACACCTTACTCTAACCTGTACCCTATTTTTAACCCCTACACTAACACTAACCCATGACTTCACACGTACTTTGACACTAACACGTTTCCATACACTCACATGTACCATAAGCCTTAACCGTTCGCTAAGCCTATCCCTAACCCTAACGCCAACCCTAACCATTACCCTGATCCATACCCTAATCCTAACCATACATTAACACTAACACGTTTCCTAACACATAACCTGACTCAAACGCTTTTCCGTACCCTCAACTGTACCCTAAAACTTACCCGTTCGCTAACCCTAAGCCTAGCCCTAAACCTAACCCTAACCACAAACCCACACCTTACCCTAAACTGTACGCTAATCCTGACATGTACACTAACATTAACAGGTGTCCTAACACATACCCTGACCCTAAAAGTTTTCCATACCCTCATCTGTACTGTAAAGCTTACTGGTTCGTTAACTGTAACCCTAGCCCTAAACATAACGCTAACACCAACCCTAAACCATTCGCGAACGCGTACACTAATCCTAACACATACACTAACACTACACGTGCCCTAACAGGTACCCTGACCGTAACACTTTTCCGTACACTCACCTGTACCCTAAACCATACCGTCTGCTATCCTTAACCCTAGACATAAACGTAAACCAACCCCATCACTAAACATTACCCTAACGCATACCCAATCCTAACCAGTACACTAACACTAATCCATGCCCTAACATGTACCGTGATCCTAATACATTTCTGGACCATCACCTGTAACCTAAACCTTACATTTCGCTAAACCTAACCATAGCCCTGAACCTAACCCTAAACCCAACCCTACCCATTACCCAAACCAATACCGTAATCCTAACCAGTACACTAATACTAATCCATGCCCTGAAACGTATCCTGACACTAACACTTTTCTGTACCCTCACCTGTACCCTAAACTTTACCGTTCGCTAACCCGAAACATACCCCTAAACCAAGCCCTAACACCAAGCCAACACTTTACCCTAAACCGTACCCTAATCCTAACCCGTCCACAAACACTAATCCATGCCCTGACACGTACCCTTCCCCTAAATCTTTACCCTACTCTCTCCTGTACCCTAAATCTTACCATTCGCTAACCCTAACCCTAGCCCTAAAGCTAAATCTAACTACAACCCTACACCTTACCCTAACACGTACACTAATCTTAATGCGTACACTAACACTAACCCATTCCCGCACACTTACTTTGACACTAAAACATTTCGGTACCCTCACCTGTAACCTAAACCTTACTCGTTCGCTAACCCTAACCCTAGCCCTCACACTAAACATAATGCCAACCCTACCCATTAGCCTAAACCGTACCCTAATCCTAACCCGTACACTAACACTAATCCGTGCCTTAACACTTACCCTGACCCTAACACTTTTCCATACCCACACCTGAACCCTAAACCTTACCATTCACTAAACCTAAACCTAGGTCTAAACCCAACCCTAAACCCAACACCATCCCTACACTTAACCTTAACATGTACCGTAATCCTAATCCTTAAACTAACACTAACCTGTGCCCTAAGATGGACCCTCACCCTAAATCGTTTCCATATGCTCAACTATACCCTAATATTACCTATTCGCTAACCCTAACACTAGCCTTAAACCTAAACCTAACCACAATTCTACACCTTACCCTAACCAATACCCTAATCATAACCCATACGCTAACACTACCTCGTGCCCTAACACGTACCCTAACCCTAACACTAACACTAACCCTAACACTAACCCTAATCTTTACCATTTGTTAACCATAACCCTAGCCCCAAACCTAAACCTAACTACAACCCTACTCCTTACCATAACATGTACACTAATCTTAACCCGTACACTAACACTAACCCAATATCGCACACGTACTTTAACAATAAAACATTTCCGTATGCTCAGCTGTAACCTAAACCTTACCCGTTCACTAAACTTAACCCTACCCCTAACACTAAACATAACGCCAACCCTACCAATTACCCTAACCCGTACCCTAATCCTAACCTGTAAACCCACACCAAACCCTGCCCTAACACGTACGCTGACCCTAACACTTTTCCGTAACCTCACCTGTACCCTACAGCTTACCGTTCGCTAACCCTAACCATAGCCCTAAACCTAGAACAAACCTCAACCGTACACCTTACCCTAACCTGTATGCTAATCCTAAGCCATACACTAGCACTGACACATGTCTTAACACATACACTAACCCTAACACTTTTCTGTACCATCACCTGTACCCTAAACCTGACATTTCGCTAACCCTAACCCTAGCCATAAAGCTAACCCTAACCCCAACCCTAAACCTTACCCAAACCGTACCCTAATCCTAACCAGTATACTAATACTAAGCCATGCCCTGACACGTACCCTGACCCTAACACTTTTCCTTACCCTCACCTGTACCCTAAATCTTACCATTCGCTAACCCTAACCCTATCTCTAAACCTAACCCTAACCCCAACCCTACACCTAACCCTAACCCGGACCCTAATCCTAATCCGTACACTAACACTAACCTGTGCCCTAACATGAACCCTCACCCTAACTCCTTTCCATAAGCTCACCTGTACCCTAAATGTTACCTATTCGCTAACCCTAACCCCAACCTACACCTAAACATAACCCCAACCCTACACCTTTCCCTAACCCATACCATAATCCTAACCCATACACTAACACTAACCCATGCCCTAACATGTAACCTGACCCTAACACTCTTCCGTATCCTCTCCAGTACCCTAAATCTTACCATTCGCTAAACGTAGCCCTTTCCCTAAACATAGTGCTAACACCAAACTTACACCACACACTAACCAATACACTAATCTTAACCCGTACACCAAAATTAAGCAATGCCTTCACATGTACATTGACGCTAACACGTTTCCGTACCCTCCCGTGTACTGTAAACCTTACCCATTCTCTAACTCTAACCCTAGCCCTAACCCTAACCATAACACCAACCCTACCCATTTCCCTAACACATACCCTAATCCTTACCCATACACTAACACTAATCCATGCCCTAACACGTACCCTGACCATAACACTTTTCCATACCCACTCCTGTACCCTAAATCTTACCATTCGCTAACCCTAACCCTATGTCTAAACCTAACTCTAACCCTAACCCTACACCTAACCCTAACCTGTACACTAATCCTAATCCGTACACTAACACTAACCTGTGCCCTAACATGAACCCTGACACTAACTCATTTCCATAAGCTCCCCTGTACCCTAAATGTTACCTATTCGCTAACCCTAACCCCAACCCTACACCTAAACATAACCCCAACCCTACACCTTTCCCTAACCCATTCCCTAATCCTAACCCGTAAACTAACACTAACCCATGCCCTAACACGTACCCTGACACTAACACTCTTCCGTATCCTCTCCAGTACCCTAAATCTTACCATTCGCTAAACGTAGCCCTTTCCCTAAACATAATGCTCACACCAACCTTACACCATACACTAACCAATACACTAATCTTAACCCGTACACCAAAATTAAGCAATGCCTTCACATGTACTTTCACACTAACACGTTTCCGTACCCTGCTTTGTACCGTAAACCTTACCTGTTCGCTAACACTAACCCTAGGTCTAAGCCTAACACTATCCACAACCCTAAACAAAATCCTAACCCGTACCGTAATCCTAATCCGTACAGTAACACTAACCTGTGCCCTAACACCAAGCCTGACCCTAACTCGTTTCCATATGCTTACCTGTAACCTGAATATTACCTATTCGCTAACTCTAACCCTAACCCTATATCTAACCCTAACACCAATCCTACACCTCACCCTAATCCGTACTGTAATCCTAACACGTACCCTAATACTAATCCGTGCTCTGACACGTACACGGACTGTAACACTTTTCTGTACCCTCACCTGTACCCTAAACCTTACATTTCGCTCACCCTAACCCTAGCCCTAAAGCTAAATCTAACTCCAACCCTACACCTTACCCTAACACATACACGAATCTTATCCCGTACACTAACACTAACTCTTTCGCGCAAATATATTTTGACCCCAAAACATTTCTGTACCCTCCCCTGTAACCTAAACCTTACCCGTTCACTAACCCTAACCCTAGCTCTAAACCTAAACCTAACGCCAACCCTACATCTTACCCTAACCCATACCCTAATCCTAAACCGTACACTAACACTAACCAGTGCACTGAAACGTACCCTGACCCTAAAACTTTTCCTTACCCTCACCTGTACGCTAAACCTAATCGTTAGCTAACCCTAACTGTAGACTTAAACCTAACCCTAACACCAACCCTACACCTTACTCTAACGCGTACCCTATTTTTAACCCATACACTAACACTAACCCATGTCCTCACACGTACTTTGACACTAACACGTTTCCATACACTCACATGTACCATAAGCCTTAACCATTCCATAAGCTTATCCCTAACCCTAACGCCAACCCTAACCATTACCCTAACCCATACCCTAATCCTAACCATACATTAAGACTAACACGTTTCCTAAAACATAATCTGACTCAAACACTTTTCCGTACCCTCAACTGTACCCTAAAACTTACCCGTTTGCTAACCCTAAGCCTAGCCCTAAACCTAACCCTAACCCCAACCCCAAACATTACCCTAAACTGTACGATAATCCTGACACGTACACTAACACTAACAGGTGTCCTAACGCATACCCTGACCCTAAAAGTTTTCCATACCCTCACCTGTACCCTAAACCTTACTGGTTCGCTAACCGTAACCCTAGCCCTAAACATAACGCTAACAGCAACCCTACACCATACCCTAAACCGTACACTACTCTTAACCCGTACACCAAAATTATTCAATACCCTCACGCATACAGTGAAACTAACACGTTTCCATACACTCATTTACCATAAAACTTACCTGTTCACTAACCCTAACCCTAGCTCTAAACCTAAACTTAACGCCAACCCTACATCTTACCGTAACCCATACCCTAATCCTAAACCGTACACTAACACTAACCAGTGCACTGAAACGTACCCTGACCCTAGCACTTTTCCTTATCCTCACCTGAACGCTAAACCTAATCGTTAGCTAACCCTAACTGTAGACTTAAACCTAACCCTAACACCAACCCTACACCTTACTCTAACGCGTACCCTATTTTTAACCCATACACTAACACTAACCCATGTCCTCACACGTACTTTGACACTAACACGTTTCCATACACTCACATGTACCATAAGCCTTAACCATTCCATAAGCTTATCCCTAACCCTAACGCCAACCCTAACCATTACCCTAACCCATACCCTAATCCTAACCATACATTAACGCTAACACATTTCCTAAAACATAATCTGACTCAAACACTTTTCCGTACCCTCAACTGTACCCTAAAACTTACCTGTTTGCTAAACCTAAGCCTAGCCCTAAACCTAACCCTAACCCCAACCCCAAACATTACCCTAAACTGTATGCTAATCCTGACACATACACTAACACTAACAGGTGTCCTAACGCATACCCTGACCCTAAAAGTTTTCCGTACCCTCACCTGTACCCTAAACCTTACTGGTTCGCTAACCGTAACCCTAGCCCTAAACATAACGCTAACAGCAACCCTACACCATACCCTAAACCGTACACTACTCTTAACCCGTACACCAAAATTATTCGATAGCCTCACGCATACAGTGAAACTAACACGTTTCCATACACTCATTTACCATAAAACTTACCTGTTCGCTAACCCTAACCTTAGCCTTAAACTTAACCCTAACGCCAACCCTATACATTACCCTAACCCATACCCTAATCCTAACCCATACACTAACACTACACGTGCCCTAACAGGTATCCTGACCATAACACTTTTCCGTACACTCACCTGTACCCTAAACCATACTGTTTGCTATCCTTAACCCTAGACCTAAACGTAAACCTATCCCCATCCCTAAACCTTACCCTAATGCGTACCCAATCCTAACCAGTACACTAACACTAATCCGTGCCCTAACATGTACCTAGATCCTAACACATTTCTGGACCATCACCTGTAACCTAAACCTTACATTTCGCTAACCCTAACCATAGCCCTAAACCTAACGTTAAACACAACCTTACTCATTACCCTAACCCATACCGTGATCCTAACCAGTACACTAATACTAATCCTTGCCCTGAAACGTATCCTGACACTAACACTTTTCTCTACCCTCACCTGTACCGTAAACTTTACCGTTCGCAAACCCAAAACACACCACTAGACGAAGCCATGACACCAACACAACACCTTACCCTAAACCGTACACTAATCCTAACCCGTCCGCAAACACTAATCCATGCCCTGACACGTGCCCTGCCCCTAACTCTTTACCCTACTCTCTCCTGTACCCTATATCTTACCGTTCGCTAACTCTAACCCTAGCCCTAAAGCTAAATCTAACTCCAACCCTACACCTTACCCTAACACGTACACTAATCTTAATGCGTACACTAACACTAAACCATTCCCGCACACTTACTTTGACACTAAAACATTTCCGTACCCTCACCTGTAACCTAAACCTTACTCATTCGCTAACCCTAACCCTAGCCCTAACACTAAACATAACGCCAACCCTACCCAATAGCCTAACCCGTACCCTAATCCTAACCCGTACACTAACACTAATCCGTGCCTTAACACTTACCCTGACCCTAACACTTCCATACCCACACCTGAAACCTAAACCTTACCATTCACTAACCCTAAACCTAGGTCTAAACCCAACCCTAAACCCAACCCCATCCCTACACCTAACCTTAACATGTACCCTAATCCTAATCCTTAAACAAACACTAACCTGTGCCCTAACACGAACCCTCACCCTAAATCGTCTCCATACGCTCACCTGTACTCTAATGTTACCTATTCGCTAACACTAACACAAGCCTTAAACCTAAACCTAACCCCAAATCTACACCTTACCCTAACCCATACACTAATCATAACCCATACACTAACACTAACTCGTGCCCTAACACCTACCCTAACCCTACCCCTACCCCTAACCCTAACACTAACCCTAACACTAACCCTAAACTTCACCATTTGTTAACCATAACCCTAGCCCCACACCTAAACCTAACTACAACCGTACTCCTTAACCTAACACGTACACTAATCTTAACCCGTACACTAACACTAACCCAATACCGCACACGTACTTTGACAATAAAACATTCCCGTACACTCAGCTGTAACCTAATCCTTAACCGTTCACTAAACATAACCATACCCCTAACACTAACCATAATGCAAACCTACCAATTATCCTAACCCATACCCTAATCCTAACCTGTAAACCCACACGAACCCCTGCCCTAACACTTACCCTGACCCTAACACTTTTCCGTAACGTCAACTGTACCCTACACCTTACCGTTCGCTAACCCTACCCCAAGCCCTAAACCTAGACCAAACCCCAACCGTACACCTTACCCTAACCCGTATGCTCATCCTAAGCCATACACTAACACTGACACGTGTCTTAACACATACACTAACCCTAACACTTTTCTCTACCATCACCTGTACCCTAAACCTGACATTTTGCTAACCCTAACCCTAGTCATAAAGCTAACCCTAACCCCAACCCTAAACCTTACCCAAACCGTACCCTAATCCTAACCAGTATACTAATACTTAGCGATGCCCTGACACGTACCCTGACCCTAACACTTTTCCGTTCCCTCACCTGTACCCTAAACCTTACCCATTCGCTAACCCTAACCCTAGCCCTAACCCTTGCCCTAACCCTAACCCCAACTGTACACCTTACCCTAACCCGTACCCTAATCCCAATCCATACACTAACACTAACCCAAGCCCTAACACGTACCCTGACCCTAACACTTTTCCGTATCCTCTCCTGTACCCTAAATTATACCATTCCCTAACCCTAAACCTAGCCCTATACATAACACTAACACCAACCCTACAGCATACCCTAACCCGTACACTAAACTTAACCCGTACAAAAAAATTAAACCATGCCCTCACATGTACTTTGACACTAACACGTTTCCATACCCTCCCGAGTACTGTAAACCTTACCCATTCTCTAACTCTAACCCTAGCCCTAACCCTAACCATAACACCAACCGTACCCATTTCCCTAACACATACCCTAATCCTTACCCGTACACTAACACTAATCCATGCCCTAACATGTACCCTGACCATAACACTTTTCCATACCCACTCCTCTACCCTAAATCGTACCATTCGCTAACCCTAACCCTATGTCTAAACCTAACCCTAATCCTAACCATACACCTAACCCTAAACCGTACCCTAATCCTAATCCGTACACTAACACTAACCTGTGCCCTAACATGAACCCTGACACTAACTCATTTCCATAAGCTCCCCTGTACCCTAAATGTTACCTATTCGCTAACCCTAACCCCAACCCTACACCTAAACATAACCCCATCCCTACACCTTTCCCTAACCCATTCCTTAATCCTAACCCGTACACTAACACTAAACCGTGCCCTAAAAGTACACTGACCCTAACACTTTTCCGTATCCTCTCCAGTACCCTACATCTTACCGTTTGCTAAACCTAGCCTTTCCCTAAACATAACGGTAACACCAACCTTACACCATACCCAAACCCATACACTAATCTTAACCCGTACACCAAAATTAAGTGATGCCCGCACATGTACTTTGACACTAACATATTTCCGTACCCTCCTGTGTACCGTAAACCTTACCTGTTCGCAAACACTAACCCTAGGACTAAGCCTAACACTATACACAACCCTACACAAAATCCTAACCCGTACCCTAATCCTAATCTGTACAATAACACTAACGTGTGCCCTAACACCAAGCCTGACCCTAACTTTTTTCCATATGCTTACCTGTACCCTAAATATTACCTATTCGCTAACCCTAACCCTAACCCTAAACCTAAACCTAACCCCAATCCTACACCTTACCCTAATCCACACTGTACTCCTAACCCATACTCTAATACTAATCCATGCCCTGACACGTACACGGACCGTAACACTTTTCTGTACCCTCACTTGTACCAGAAACCTTACATTTCGCTAACCCTTACCCTAGCCCTAAAGCTAAATCTAAATCCAACCCTACACCTTACGCTAAAACGTACACTAATCTTAAAACATACACTAACACTAACCCATTCCTGCAAATGTATTTTGACCCTAAAACATTTCCATACCATCCCCTGTAACCTAAACCTTACCCGTTCGCTAACCCTAACCCTAGCTCTAAACCTAAACCTAACAACAACCCTACATCTTACCCTAACCCATACCCTAATCCTAAACCGTACACTAACACTAACCAGTGCCCTGAAACGTACCCTGACCCGAACACTTTTCCAAACCCTCACCAGTACGCTAAACCTAATCATTAGCTAAACCTAACTTTAGACTTAAACCTATCCCTAACACCAACCCTACACCTTACTCTAACCTGTACCCTATTTTTAACCCCTACACTAACACTAACCCATGACTTCACACGTACTTTGACACTAACACGTTTCCATACACTCACATGTACCATAAGCCTTAACCGTTCGCTAAGCCTATCCCTAACCCTAACGCCAACCCTAACCATTACCCTGATCCATACCCTAATCCTAACCATACATTAACACTAACACGTTTCCTAACACATAACCTGACTCAAACGCTTTTCCGTACCCTCAACTGTACCCTAAAACTTACCCGTTCGCTAACCCTAAGCCTAGCCCTAAACCTAACCCTAACCACAAACCCACACCTTACCCTAAACTGTACGCTAATCCTGACATGTACACTAACATTAACAGGTGTCCTAACACATACCCTGACCCTAAAAGTTTTCCATACCCTCATCTGTACTGTAAAGCTTACTGGTTCGTTAACTGTAACCCTAGCCCTAAACATAACGCTAACACCAACCCTAAACCATTCGCGAACGCGTACACTAATCCTAACACATACACTAACACTACACGTGCCCTAACAGGTACCCTGACCGTAACACTTTTCCGTACACTCACCTGTACCCTAAACCATACCGTCTGCTATCCTTAACCCTAGACATAAACGTAAACCAACCCCATCACTAAACATTACCCTAACGCATACCCAATCCTAACCAGTACACTAACACTAATCCATGCCCTAACATGTACCGTGATCCTAATACATTTCTGGACCATCACCTGTAACCTAAACCTTACATTTCGCTAAACCTAACCATAGCCCTGAACCTAACCCTAAACCCAACCCTACCCATTACCCAAACCAATACCGTAATCCTAACCAGTACACTAATACTAATCCATGCCCTGAAACGTATCCTGACACTAACACTTTTCTGTACCCTCACCTGTACCCTAAACTTTACCGTTCGCTAACCCGAAACATACCCCTAAACCAAGCCCTAACACCAAGCCAACACTTTACCCTAAACCGTACCCTAATCCTAACCCGTCCACAAACACTAATCCATGCCCTGACACGTACCCTTCCCCTAAATCTTTACCCTACTCTCTCCTGTACCCTAAATCTTACCATTCGCTAACCCTAACCCTAGCCCTAAAGCTAAATCTAACTACAACCCTACACCTTACCCTAACACGTACACTAATCTTAATGCGTACACTAACACTAACCCATTCCCGCACACTTACTTTGACACTAAAACATTTCGGTACCCTCACCTGTAACCTAAACCTTACTCGTTCACTAACCCTAACCCTAGCCCTCACACTAAACATAATGCCAACCATACCCATTAGCCTAAACCGTACCCTAATCCTAACCCGTACACTAACACTAATCCGTGCCTTAACACTTACCCTGACCCTAACACTTTTCCATACCCACACCTGAACCCTAAACCTTACCATTCACTAAACCTAAACCTAGGTCTAAACCCAACCCTAAACCCAACACCATCCCTACACTTAACCTTAACATGTACCGTAATCCTAATCCTTAAACTAACACTAACCTGTGCCCTAAGATGGACCCTCACCCTAAATCGTTTCCATATGCTCAACTATACCCTAATATTACCTATTCGCTAACCCTAACACTAGCCTTAAACCTAAACCTAACCACAATTCTACACCTTACCCTAACCAATACCCTAATCATAACCCATACGCTAACACTACCTCGTGCCCTAACACGTACCCTAACCCTACCCCTAACCCTAACACTAACACTAACCCTAACACTAACCCTAATCTTTACCATTTGTTAACCATAACCCTAGCCCCAAACCTAAACCTAACTACAACCCTACTCCTTACCATAACATGTACACTAATCTTAACCCGTACACTAACACTAACCCAATATCGCACACGTACTTTAACAATAAAACATTTCCGTATGCTCAGCTGTAACCTAAACCTTACCCGTTCACTAAACTTAACCCTACCCCTAACACTAAACATAACGCCAACCCTACCAATTACCCTAACCCGTACCTTAATCCTAACCTGTAAACCCACACCAATCCCTGCCCTAACACGTACGCTGACCCTAACACTTTTCCGTAACCTCACCTGTACCCTACAGCTTACCGTTCGCTAACCCTAACCATAGCCCTAAACCTAGAACAAACCTCAACCGTACACCTTACCCTAACCTGTATGCTAATCCTAAGCCATACACTAGCACTGACACATGTCTTAACACATACACTAACCCTAACACTTTTCTGTACCATCACCTGTACCCTAAACCTGACATTTCGCTAACCCTAACCCTAGCCATAAAGCTAACCCTAACCCCAACCCTAAACCTTACCCAAACCGTACCCTAATCCTAACCAGTATACTAATACTAAGCCATGCCCTGACACGTACCCTGAACCTAACACTTTTCCTTACCCTCACCTGTACCCTAAATCTTACCATTCGCTAACCCTAACCCTATGTCTAAACCTAACCCTAACCCCAACCCTACACCTAACCCTAACCCGGACCCTAATCCTAATCCGTACACTAACACTAACCTGTGCCCTAACATGAACCCTCACCCTAACTCCTTTCCATAAGCTCACCTGTACCCTAAATGTTACCTATTCGCTAACCCTAACCCCAACCTACACCTAAACATAACCCCAACCCTACACCTTTCCCTAACCCATACCATAATCCTAACCCATGCCCTAACATGTAACCTGACCCTAACACTCTTCCGTATCCTCTCCAGTACCCTAAATCTTACCATTCGCTAAACGTAGCCCTTTCCCTAAACATAGTGCTAACACCAAACTTACACCACACACTAACCAATACACTAATCTTAACCCGTACACCAAAATTAAGCAATGCCTTCACATGTACATTGACGCTAACACGTTTCCGTACCCTCCCGTGTACTGTAAACCTTACCCATTCTCTAACTCTAACCCTAGCCCTAACCCTAACCATAACACCAACCCTACCCATTTCCCTAACACATACCCTAATCCTTACCCATACACTAAAACTAATCCATGCCCTAACACGTACCCTGACCATAACACTTTTCCATACCCACTCCTGTACCATAAATCTTACCATTCGCTAACCCTAACCCTATGTCTAAACCTAACTCTAACCCTAACCCTACACCTAACCCTAACCTGTACCCTAATCCTAATCCGTACACTAACACTAACCTGTGCCCTAACATGAACCCTGACACTAACTCATTTCCATAAGCTCCCCTGTACCCTAAATGTTACCTATTCGCTAACCCTAACCCCAACCCTACACCTAAACATAACCCCAACCCTACACCTTTCCCTAACCCATTCCCTAATCCTAACCCGTAAACTAACACTAACCCATGCCCTAACACGTACCCTGACACTAACACTCTTCCGTATCCTCTCCAGTACCCTAAATCTTACCATTCGCTAAACGTAGCCTTTTCCCTAAACATAATGCTCACACCAACCTTACACCATACACTAACCAATACACTAATCTTAACCCGTACACCAAAATTAAGCAATGCCTTCACATGTACTTTCACACTAACACGTTTCCGTACCCTGCTGTGTACCGTAAACCTTACCTGTTCGCTAACACTAACCCTAGGTCTAAGCCTAACACTATCCACAACCCTAAACAAAATCCTAACCCGTACCGTAATCCTAATCCGTACAGTAACACTAACATGTGCCCTAACACCAAGCCTGACCCTAACTCGTTTCCATATGCTTACCTGTAACCTGAATATTACCTATTCGCTAACTCTAACCCTAACCCTATATCTAACCCTAACACCAATCCTACACCTCACCCTAATCCGTACTGTAATCCTAACACGTACCCTAATACTAATCCGTGCTCTGACACGTACACGGACTGTAACACTTTTCTGTACCCTCACCTGTACCCTAAACCTTACATTTCGCTCACCCTAACCCTAGCCCTAAAGCTAAATCTAACTCCAACCCTACACCTTACCCTAACACATACACGAATCTTATCCCGTACACTAACACTAACTCTTTCGCGCAAATATATTTTGACCCCAAAACATTTCTGTACCCTCCCCTGTAACCTAAAACTTACCCGTTCACTAACCCTAACCCTAGCTCTAAACCTAAACCTAACGCCAACCCTACATCTTACCCTAACCCATACCCTAATCCTAAACCGTACACTAACACTAACCAGTGCACTGAAACGTACCCTGACCCTAAAACTTTTCCTTACCCTCACCTGTACGCTAAACCTAATCGTTAGCTAACCCTAACTGTAGACTTAAACCTAACCCTAACACCAACCCTACACCTTACTCTAACGCGTACCCTATTTTTAACCCATACACTAACACTAACCCATGTCCTCACACGTACTTTGACACTAACACGTTTCCATACACTCACATGTACCATAATCCTTAACCATTCCATAAGCTTATCCCTAACCCTAACGCCAACCCTAACCATTACCCTAACCCATACCCTAATCCTAACCATACATTAAGACTAACACGTTTCCTAAAACATAATCTGACTCAAACACTTTTCCGTACCCTCAACTGTACCCTAAAACTTACCCGTTTGCTAACCCTAAGCCTAGCCCTAAACCTAACCCTAACCCCAACCCCAAACATTACCCTAAACTGTACGATAATCCTGACACGTACACTAACACTAACAGGTGTCCTAACGCATACCCTGACCCTAAAAGTTTTCCGTACCCTCACCTGTACCCTAAACCTTACTGGTTCGCTAACCGTAACCCTAGCCCTAAACATAACGCTAACAGCAACCCTACACCATACCCTAAACCGTACACTACTCTTAACCCGTACACCAAAATTATTCAATACCCTCACGCATACAGTGAAACTGACACGTTTCCATACACTCATTTACCATAAAACTTACCTGTTCACTAACCCTAACCCTAGCTCTAAACCTAAACTTAACGCCAACCCTACATCTTACCCTAACCCATACCCTAATCCTAAACCGTACACTAACACTAACCAGTGCACTGAAACGTACCCTGACCCTAACACTTTTCCTTATCCTCACCTGAACGCTAAACCTAATCGTTAGCTAACCCTAACTGTAGACTTAAACCTAACCCTAACACCAACCCTACACCTTACTCTAACGCGTACCCTATTTTTAACCCATACACTAACACTAACCCATGTCCTCACACGTACTTTGACACTAACACGTTTCCATACACTCACATGTACCATAAGCCTTAACCATTCCATAAGCTTATCCCTAACCCTAACGCCAACCCTAACCATTACCCTAACCCATACCCTAATCCTAACCATACATTAACGCTAACACATTTCCTAAAACATAATCTGACTCAAACACTTTTCCGTACCCTCAACTGTACCCTAAAACTTACCTGTTTGCTAAACCTAAGCCTAGCCCTAAACCTAACCCTAACCCCAACCCCAAACATTACCCTAAACTGTATGCTAATCCTGACACATACACTAACACTAACAGGTGTCCTAATGCATACCCTGACCCTAAAAGTTTTCCGTACCCTCACCTGTACCCTAAACCTTACTGGTTCGCTAACCGTAACCCTAGCCCTAAACATAACGCTAACAGCAACCCTACACCATACCCTAAACCGTACACTACTCTTAACCCGTACACCAAAATTATTCAATAGCCTCACGCATACAGTGAAACTAACACGTTTCCATACACTCATTTACCATAAAACTTACCTGTTCGCTAACCCTAACCTTAGCCTTAAACTTAACCCTAACGCCAACCCTATACATTACCCTAACCCATACCCTAATCCTAACCCATACACTAACACTACACGTGCCCTAACAGGTATCCTGACCATAACACTTTTCCGTACACTCACCTGTACCCTAAACCATACTGTTTGCTATCCTTAACCCTAGACCTAAACGTAAACCTATCCCCATCCCTAAACCTTACCCTAATGCGTACCCAATCCTAACCAGTACACTAACACTAATCCGTGCCCTAACATGTACCTAGATCCTAACACATTTCTGGACCATCACCTGTAACCTAAACCTTACATTTCGCTAACCCTAACCATAGCCCTAAACCTAACGTTAAACACAACCTTACTCATTACCCTAACCCATACCGTGATCCTAACCAGTACACTAATACTAATCCTTGCCCTGAAACGTATCCTGACACTAACACTTTTCTCTACCCTCACCTGTACCGTAAACTTTACCGTTCGCAAACCCAAAACACACCACTAGACGAAGCCATGACACCAACACAACACCTTACCCTAAACCGTACACTAATCCTAACCCGTCCGCAAACACTAATCCATGCCCTGACACGTGCCCTGCCCCTAACTCTTTACCCTACTCTCTCCTGTACCCTATATCTTACCGTTCGCTAACTCTAACCCTAGCCCTAAAGCTAAATCTAACTCCAACCCTACACCTTACCCTAACACGTACACTAATCTTAATGCGTACACTAACACTAAACCATTCCCGCACACTTACTTTGACACTAAAACATTTCCGTACCCTCACCTGTAACCTAAACCTTACTCATTCGCTAACCCTAACCCTAGCCCTAACACTAAACATAACGCCAACCCTACCCAATAGCCTAACCCGTACCCTAATCCTAACCCGTACACTAACACTAATCCGTGCCTTAACACTTACCCTGACCCTAACACTTCCATACCCACACCTGAAACCTAAACCTTACCATTCACTAACCCTAAACCTAGGTCTAAACCCAACCCTAAACCCAACCCCATCCCTACACCTAACCTTAACATGTACCCTAATCCTAATCCTTAAACAAACACTAACCTGTGCCCTAACACGAACCCTCACCCTAAATCGTCTCCATACGCTCACCTGTACTCTAATGTTACCTATTCGCTAACACTAACACAAGCCTTAAACCTAAACCTAACCCCAAATCTACACCTTACCCTAACCCATACACTAATCATAACCCATACACTAACACTAACTCGTGCCCTAACACCTACCCTAACCCTACCCCTACCCCTAACCCTAACACTAACCCTAACACTAACCCTAAACTTCACCATTTGTTAACCATAACCCTAGCCCCACACCTAAACCTAACTACAACCGTACTCCTTAACCTAACACGTACACTAATCTTAACCCGTACACTAACACTAACCCAATACCGCACACGTACTTTGACAATAAAACATTCCCGTACACTCAGCTGTAACCTAATCCTTAACCGTTCACTAAACATAACCATACCCCTAACACTAACCATAATGCAAACCTACCAATTATCCTAACCCATACCCTAATCCTAACCTGTAAACCCACACGAACCCCTGCCCTAACACTTACCCTGACCCTAACACTTTTCCGTAACGTCAACTGTACCCTACACCTTACCGTTCGCTAACCCTACCCCAAGCCCTAAACCTAGACCAAACCCCAACCGTACACCTTACCCTAACCCGTATGCTCATCCTAAGCCATACACTAACACTGACACGTGTCTTAACACATACACTAACCCTAACACTTTTCTCTACCATCACCTGTACCCTAAACCTGACATTTTGCTAACCCTAACCCTAGTCATAAAGCTAACCCTAACCCCAACCCTAAACCTTACCCAAACCGTACCCTAATCCTAACCAGTATACTAATACTTAGCGATGCCCTGACACGTACCCTGACCCTAACACTTTTCCGTTCCCTCACCTGTACCCTAAACCTTACCCATTCGCTAACCCTAACCCTAGCCCTAACCCTTGCCCTAACCCTAACCCCAACTGTACACCTTACCCTAACCCGTACCCTAATCCCAATCCATACACTAACACTAACCCAAGCCCTAACACGTACCCTGACCCTAACACTTTTCCGTATCCTCTCCTGTACCCTAAATTATACCATTCCCTAACCCTAAACCTAGCCCTATACATAACACTAACACCAACCCTACAGCATACCCTAACCCGTACACTAAACTTAACCCGTACAAAAAAATTAAACCATGCCCTCACATGTACTTTGACACTAACACGTTTCCATACCCTCCCGAGTACTGTAAACCTTACCCATTCTCTAACTCTAACCCTAGCCCTAACCCTAACCATAACACCAACCGTACCCATTTCCCTAACACATACCCTAATCCTTACCCGTACACTAACACTAATCCATGCCCTAACATGTACCCTGACCATAACACTTTTCCATACCCACTCCTCTACCCTAAATCGTACCATTCGCTAACCCTAACCCTATGTCTAAACCTAACCCTAATCCTAACCATACACCTAACCCTAAACCGTACCCTAATCCTAATCCGTACACTAACACTAACCTGTGCCCTAACATGAACCCTGACACTAACTCATTTCCATAAGCTCCCCTGTACCCTAAATGTTACCTATTCGCTAACCCTAACCCCAACCCTACACCTAAACATAACCCCATCCCTACACCTTTCCCTAACCCATTCCTTAATCCTAACCCGTACACTAACACTAAACCGTGCCCTAAAAGTACACTGACCCTAACACTTTTCCGTATCCTCTCCAGTACCCTACATCTTACCGTTTGCTAAACCTAGCCTTTCCCTAAACATAACAGTAACACCAACCTTACACCATACCCAAACCCATACACTAATCTTAACCCGTACACCAAAATTAAGTGATGCCCGCACATGTACTTTGACACTAACATATTTCCGTACCCTCCTGTGTACCGTAAACCTTACCTGTTCGCAAACACTAACCCTAGGACTAAGCCTAACACTATACACAACCCTACACAAAATCCTAACCCGTACCCTAATCCTAATCTGTACAATAACACTAACGTGTGCCCTAACACCAAGCCTGACCCTAACTTTTTTCCCTATGCTTACCTGTACCCTAAATATTACCTATTCGCTAACCCTAACCCTAACCCTAAACCTAAACCTAACCCCAATCCTACACCTTACCCTAATCCACACTGTACTCCTAACCCATACTCTAATACTAATCCATGCCCTGACATGTACACGGACCGTAACACTTTTCTGTACCCTCACTTGTACCAGAAACCTTACATTTCGCTAACCCTTACCCTAGCCCTAAAGCTAAATCTAAATCCAACCCTACACCTTACGCTAAAACGTACACTAATCTTAAAACATACACTAACACTAACCCATTCCTGCAAATGTATTTTGACCCTAAAACATTTCCATACCATCCCCTGTAACCTAAACCTTACCCGTTCGCTAACCCTAACCCTAGCTCTAAACCTAAACCTAACAACAACCCTACATCTTACCCTAACCCATACCCTAATCCTAAACCGTACACTAACACTAACCAGTGCCCTGAAACGTACCCTGACCCGAACACTTTTCCAAACCCTCACCAGTACGCTAAACCTAATCATTAGCTAAACCTAACTTTAGACTTAAACCTATCCCTAACACCAACCCTACACCTTACTCTAACCTGTACCCTATTTTTAACCCCTACACTAACACTAACCCATGACTTCACACGTACTTTGACACTAACACGTTTCCATACACTCACATGTACCATAAGCCTTAACCGTTCGCTAAGCCTATCCCTAACCCTAACGCCAACCCTAACCATTACCCTGATCCATACCCTAATCCTAACCATACATTAACACTAACACGTTTCCTAACACATAACCTGACTCAAACGCTTTTCCGTACCCTCAACTGTACCCTAAAACTTACCCGTTCGCTAACCCTAAGCCTAGCCCTAAACCTAACCCTAACCACAAACCCACACCTTACCCTAAACTGTACGCTAATCCTGACATGTACACTAACATTAACAGGTGTCCTAACACATACCCTGACCCTAAAAGTTTTCCATACCCTCATCTGTACTGTAAAGCTTACTGGTTCGTTAACTGTAACCCTAGCCCTAAACATAACGCTAACACCAACCCTAAACCATTCGCGAACGCGTACACTAATCCTAACACATACACTAACACTACACGTGCCCTAACAGGTACCCTGACCGTAACACTTTTCCGTACACTCACCTGTACCCTAAACCATACCGTCTGCTATCCTTAACCCTAGACATAAACGTAAACCAACCCCATCACTAAACATTACCCTAACGCATACCCAATCCTAACCAGTACACTAACACTAATCCATGCCCTAACATGTACCGTGATCCTAATACATTTCTGGACCATCACCTGTAACCTAAACCTTACATTTCGCTAAACCTAACCATAGCCCTGAACCTAACCCTAAACCCAACCCTACCCATTACCCAAACCAATACCGTAATCCTAACCAGTACACTAATACTAATCCATGCCCTGAAACGTATCCTGACACTAACACTTTTCTGTACCCTCACCTGTACCCTAAACTTTACCGTTCGCTAACCCGAAACATACCCCTAAACCAAGCCCTAACACCAAGCCAACACTTTACCCTAAACCGTACCCTAATCCTAACCCGTCCACAAACACTAATCCATGCCCTGACACGTACCCTTCCCCTAAATCTTTACCCTACTCTCTCCTGTACCCTAAATCTTACCATTCGCTAACCCTAACCCTAGCCCTAAAGCTAAATCTAACTACAACCCTACACCTTACCCTAACACGTACACTAATCTTAATGCGTACACTAACACTAACCCATTCCCGCACACTTACTTTGACACTAAAACATTTCGGTACCCTCACCTGTAACCTAAACCTTACTCGTTCGCTAACCCTAACCCTAGCCCTCACACTAAACATAATGCCAACCCTACCCATTAGCCTAAACCGTACCCTAATCCTAACCCGTACACTAACACTAATCCGTGCCTTAACACTTACCCTGACCCTAACACTTTTCCATACCCACACCTGAACCCTAAACCTTACCATTCACTAAACCTAAACCTAGGTCTAAACCCAACCCTAAACCCAACACCATCCCTACACTTAACCTTAACATGTACCGTAATCCTAATCCTTAAACTAACACTAACCTGTGCCCTAAGATGGACCCTCACCCTAAATCGTTTCCATATGCTCAACTATACCCTAATATTACCTATTCGCTAACCCTAACACTAGCCTTAAACCTAAACCTAACCACAATTCTACACTTTACCCTAACCAATACCCTAATCATAACCCATACGCTAACACTACCTCGTGCCCTAACACGTACCCTAACCCTAACACTAACACTAACCCTAACACTAACCCTAATCTTTACCATTTGTTAACCATAACCCTAGCCCCAAACCTAAACCTAACTACAACCCTACTCCTTACCATAACATGTACACTAATCTTAACCCGTACACTAACACTAACCCAATATCGCACACGTACTTTAACAATAAAACATTTCCGTATGCTCAGCTGTAACCTAAACCTTACCCGTTCACTAAACTTAACCCTACCCCTAACACTAAACATAACGCCAACCCTACCAATTACCCTAACCCGTACCCTAATCCTAACCTGTAAACCCACACCAAACCCTGCCCTAACACGTACGCTGACCCTAACACTTTTCCGTAACCTCACCTGTACCCTACAGCTTACCGTTCGCTAACCCTAACCATAGCCCTAAACCTAGAACAAACCTCAACCGTACACCTTACCCTAACCTGTATGCTAATCCTAAGCCATACACTAGCACTGACACATGTCTTAACACATACACTAACCCTAACACTTTTCTGTACCATCACCTGTACCCTAAACCTGACATTTCGCTAACCCTAACCCTAGCCATAAAGCTAACCCTAACCCCAACCCTAAACCTTACCCAAACCGTACCCTAATCCTAACCAGTATACTAATACTAAGCCATGCCCTGACACGTACCCTGACCCTAACACTTTTCCTTACCCTCACCTGTACCCTAAATCTTACCATTCGCTAACCCTAACCCTATCTCTAAACCTAACCCTAACCCCAACCCTACACCTAACCCTAACCCGGACCCTAATCCTAATCCGTACACTAACACTAACCTGTGCCCTAACATGAACCCTCACCCTAACTCCTTTCCATAAGCTCACCTGTACCCTAAATGTTACCTATTCGCTAACCCTAACCCCAACCTACACCTAAACATAACCCCAACCCTACACCTTTCCCTAACCCATACCATAATCCTAACCCATACACTAACACTAACCCATGCCCTAACATGTAACCTGACCCTAACACTCTTCCGTATCCTCTCCAGTACCCTAAATCTTACCATTCGCTAAACGTAGCCCTTTCCCTAAACATAGTGCTAACACCAAACTTACACCACACACTAACCAATACACTAATCTTAACCCGTACACCAAAATTAAGCAATGCCTTCACATGTACATTGACGCTAACACGTTTCCGTACCCTCCCGTGTACTGTAAACCTTACCCATTCTCTAACTCTAACCCTAGCCCTAACCCTAACCATAACACCAACCCTACCCATTTCCCTAACACATACCCTAATCCTTACCCATACACTAACACTAATCCATGCCCTAACACGTACCCTGACCATAACACTTTTCCATACCCACTCCTGTACCCTAAATCTTACCATTCGCTAACCCTAACCCTATGTCTAAACCTAACTCTAACCCTAACCCTACACCTAACCCTAACCTGTACCCTAATCCTAATCCGTACACTAACACTAACCTGTGCCCTAACATGAACCCTGACACTAACTCATTTCCATAAGCTCCCCTGTACCCTAAATGTTACCTATTCGCTAACCCTAACCCCAACCCTACACTTAAACATAACCCCAACCCTACACCTTTCCCTAACCCATTCCCTAATCCTAACCCGTAAACTAACACTAACCCATGCCCTAACACGTACCCTGACACTAACACTCTTCCGTATCCTCTCCAGTACCCTAAATCTTACCATTCGCTAAACGTAGCCCTTTCCCTAAACATAATGCTCACACCAACCTTACACCATACACTAACCAATACACTAATCTTAACCCGTACACCAAAATTAAGCAATGCCTTCACATGTACTTTCACACTAACACGTTTCCGTACCCTGCTTTGTACCGTAAACCTTACCTGTTCGCTAACACTAACCCTAGGTCTAAGCCTAACACTATCCACAACCCTAAACAAAATCCTAACCCGTACCGTAATCCTAATCCGTACAGTAACACTAACCTGTGCCCTAACACCAAGCCTGACCCTAACTCGTTTCCATATGCTTACCTGTAACCTGAATATTACCTATTCGCTAACTCTAACCCTAACCCTATATCTAACCCTAACACCAATCCTACACCTCACCCTAATCCGTACTGTAATCCTAACACGTACCCTAATACTAATCCGTGCTCTGACACGTACACGGACTGTAACACTTTTCTGTACCCTCACCTGTACCCTAAACCTTACATTTCGCTCACCCTAACCCTAGCCCTAAAGCTAAATCTAACTCCAACCCTACACCTTACCCTAACACATACACGAATCTTATCCCGTACACTAACACTAACTCTTTCGCGCAAATATATTTTGACCCCAAAACATTTCTGTACCCTCCCCTGTAACCTAAACCTTACCCGTTCACTAACCCTAACCCTAGCTCTAAACCTAAACCTAACGCCAACCCTACATCTTACCCTAACCCATACCCTAATCCTAAACCGTACACTAACACTAACCAGTGCACTGAAACGTACCCTGACCCTAAAACTTTTCCTTACCCTCACCTGTACGCTAAACCTAATCGTTAGCTAACCCTAACTGTAGACTTAAACCTAACCCTAACACCAACCCTACACCTTACTCTAACGCGTACCCTATTTTTAACCCATACACTAACACTAACCCATGTCCTCACACGTACTTTGACACTAACACGTTTCCATACACTCACATGTACCATAAGCCTTAACCATTCCATAAGCTTATCCCTAACCCTAACGCCAACCCTAACCATTACCCTAACCCATACCCTAATCCTAACCATACATTAAGACTAACACCTTTCCTAAAACATAATCTGACTCAAACACTTTTCCGTACCCTCAACTGTACCCTAAAACTTACCCATTTGCTAACCCTAAGCCTAGCCCTAAACCTAACCCTAACCCCAACCCCAAACATTACCCTAAACTGTACGATAATCCTGACACGTACACTAACACTAACAGGTGTCCTAACGCATACCCTGACCCTAAAAGTTTTCCATACCCTCACCTGTACCCTAAACCTTACTGGTTCGCTAACCGTAACCCTAGCCCTAAACATAACGCTAACAGCAACCCTACACCATACCCTAAACCGTACACTACTCTTAACCCGTACACCAAAATTATTCAATACCCTCACGCATACAGTGAAACTAACACGTTTCCATACACTCATTTACCATAAAACTTACCTGTTCACTAACCCTAACCCTAGCTCTAAACCTAAACTTAACGCCAACCCTACATCTTACCCTAACCCATACCCTAATCCTAAACCGTACACTAACACTAACCAGTGCACTGAAACGTACCCTGACCCTAGCACTTTTCCTTATCCTCACCTGAACGCTAAACCTAATCGTTAGCTAACCCTAACTGTAGACTTAAACCTAACCCTAACACCAACCCTACACCTTACTCTAACGCGTACCCTATTTTTAACCCATACACTAACACTAACCCATGTCCTCACACGTACTTTGACACTAACACGTTTCCATACACTCACATGTACCATAAGCCTTAACCATTCCATAAGCTTATCCCTAACCCTAACGCCAACCCTAACCATTACCCTAACCCATACCCTAATCCTAACCATACATTAACGCTAACACGTTTCCTAAAACATAATCTGACTCAAACACTTTTCCGTACCCTCAACTGTACCCTAAAACTTACCTGTTTGCTAAACCTAAGCCTAGCCCTAAACCTAACCCTAACCCCAACCCCAAACATTACCCTAAACTGTATGCTAATCCTGACACATACACTAACACTAACAGGTGTCCTAACGCATACCCTGACCCTAAAAGTTTTCCGTACCCTCACCTGTACCCTAAACCTTACTGGTTCGCTAACCGTAACCCTAGCCCTAAACATAACGCTAACAGCAACCCTACACCATACCCTAAACCGTACACTACTCTTAACCCGTACACCAAAATTATTCAATAGCCTCACGCATACAGTGAAACTAACACGTTTCCATACACTCATTTACCATAAAACTTACCTGTTCGCTAACCCTAACCTTAGCCTTAAACTTAACCCTAACGCCAACCCTATACATTACCCTAACCCATACCCTAATCCTAACCCATACACTAACACTACACGTGCCCTAACAGGTATCCTGACCATAACACTTTTCCGTACACTCACCTGTACCCTAAACCATACTGTTTGCTATCCTTAACCCTAGACCTAAACGTAAACCTATCCCCATCCCTAAACCTTACCCTAATGCGTACCCAATCCTAACCAGTACACTAACACTAATCCGTGCCCTAACATGTACCTAGATCCTAACACATTTCTGGACCATCACCTGTAACCTAAACCTTACATTTCGCTAACCCTAACCATAGCCCTAAACCTAACGTTAAACACAACCTTACTCATTACCCTAACCCATACCGTGATCCTAACCAGTACACTAATACTAATCCTTGCCCTGAAACGTATCCTGACACTAACACTTTTCTCTACCCTCACCTGTACCGTAAACTTTACCGTTCGCAAACCCAAAACACACCACTAGACGAAGCCATGACACCAACACAACACCTTACCCTAAACCGTACACTAATCCTAACCCGTCCGCAAACACTAATCCATGCCCTGACACGTGCCCTGCCCCTAACTCTTTACCCTACTCTCTCCTGTACCCTATATCTTACCGTTCGCTAACTCTAACCCTAGCCCTAAAGCTAAATCTAACTCCAACCCTACACCTTACCCTAACACGTACACTAATCTTAATGCGTACACTAACACTAAACCATTCCCGCACACTTACTTTGACACTAAAACCTTTCCGTACCCTCACCTGTAACCTAAACCTTACTCATTCGCTAACCCTAACCCTAGCCCTAACACTAAACATAACGCCAACCCTACCCAATAGCCTAACCCGTACCCTAATCCTAACCCGTACACTAACACTAATCCGTGCCTTAACACTTACCCTGACCCTAACACATCCATACCCACACCTGAAACCTAAACCTTACCATTCACTAACCCTAAACCTAGGTCTAAACTCAACCCTAAACCCAACCCCATCCCTACACCTAACCTTAACATGTACCCTAATCCTAATCCTTAAACAAACACTAACCTGTGCCCTAACACGAACCCTCACCCTAAATCGTCTCCATACGCTCACCTGTACTCTAATGTTACCTATTCGCTAACACTAACACAAGCCTTAAACCTAAACCTAACCCCAAATCTACACCTTACCCTAACCCATACACTAATCATAACCCATACACTAACATTAACTCGTGCCCTAACACCTACCCTAACCCTACCCCTACCCCTAACCCTAACACTAACCCTAACACTAACCCTAAACTTCACCATTTGTTAACCATAACCCTAGCCCCACACCTAAACCTAACTACAACCGTACTCCTTAACCTAACACGTACACTAATCTTAACCCGTACACTAACACTAACCCAATACCGCACACGTACTTTGACAATAAAACATTCCCGTACACTCAGCTGTAACCTAATCCTTAACCGTTCACTAAACATAACCATACCCCTAACACTAACCATAATGCAAACCTACCAATTATCCTAACCCATACCCTAATCCTAACCTGTAAACCCACACGAACCCCTGCCCTAACACTTACCCTGATCCTAACACTTTTCCGTAACGTCAACTGTACCCTACACCTTACCGTTCGCTAACCCTACCCCAAGCCCTAAACCTAGACCAAACCCCAACCGTACACCTTACCCTAACCCGTATGCTCATCCTAAGCCATACACTAACACTGACACGTGTCTTAACACATACACTAACCCTAACACTTTTCTCTACCATCACCTGTACCCTAAACCTGACATTTTGCTAACCCTAACCCTAGTCATAAAGCTAACCCTAACCCCAACCCTAAACCTTACCCAAACCGTACCCTAATCCTAACCAGTATACTAATACTTAGCGATGCCCTGACACGTACCCTGACCCTAACACTTTTCCGTTCCCTCACCTGTACCCTAAACCTTACCCATTCGCTAACCCTAACCCTAGCCCTAACCCTTGCCCTAACCCTAACCCCAACTGTACACCTTACCCTAACCCGTACCCTAATCCCAATCCATACACTAACACTAACCCAAGCCCTAACACGTACCCTGACCCTAACACTTTTCCGTATCCTCTCCTGTACCCTAAATTATACCATTCCCTAACCCTAAACCTAGCCCTATACATAACACTAACACCAACCCTACAGCATACCCTAACCCGTACACTAAACTTAACCCGTACAAAAAAATTAAACCATGCCCTCACATGTACTTTGACACTAACACGTTTCCATACCCTCCCGAGTACTGTAAACCTTACCCATTCTCTAACTCTAACCCTAGCCCTATCCCTAACCATAACACCAACCGTACCCATTTCCCTAACACATACCCTAATCCTTACCCGTACACTAACACTAATCCATGCCCTAACATGTACCCTGACCATAACACTTTTCCATACCCACTCCTCTACCCTAAATCGTACCATTCGCTAACCCTAACCCTATGTCTAAACCTAACCCTAATCCTAACCATACACCTAACCCTAAACCGTACCCTAATCCTAATCCGTACACTAACACTAACCTGTGCCCTAACATGAACCCTGACACTAACTCATTTCCATAAGCTCCCCTGTACCCTAAATGTTACCTATTCGCTAACCCTAACCCCAACCCTACACCTAAACATAACCCCATCCCTACACCTTTCCCTAACCCATTCCTTAATCCTAACCCGTACACTAACACTAAACCGTGCCCTAAAAGTACACTGACCCTAACACTTTTCCGTATCCTCTCCAGTACCCTACATCTTACCGTTTGCTAAACCTAGCCTTTCCCTAAACATAACAGTAACACCAACCTTACACCATACCCAAACCCATACACTAATCTTAACCCGTACACCAAAATTAAGTGATGCCCGCACATGTACTTTGACACTAACATATTTCCGTACCCTCCTGTGTACCGTAAACCTTACCTGTTCGCAAACACTAACCCTAGGACTAAGCCTAACACTATACACAACCCTACACAAAATCCTAACCCGTACCCTAATCCTAATCTGTACAATAACACTAACGTGTGCCCTAACACCAAGCCTGACCCTAACTTTTTTCCATATGCTTACCTGTACCCTAAATATTACCTATTCGCTAACCCTAACCCTAACCCTAAACCTAAACCTAACCCCAATCCTACACCTTACCCTAATCCACACTGTACTCCTAACCCATACTCTAATACTAATCCATGCCCTGACACGTACACGGACCGTAACACTTTTCTGTACCCTCACTTGTACCAGAAACCTTACATTTCGCTAACCCTTACCCTAGCCCTAAAGCTAAATCTAAATCCAACCCTACACCTTACGCTAAAACGTACACTAATCTTAAAACATACACTAACACTAACCCATTCCTGCAAATGTATTTTGACCCTAAAACATTTCCATACCATCCCCTGTAACCTAAACCTTACCCGTTCGCTAACCCTAACCCTAGCTCTAAACCTAAACCTAACAACAACCCTACATCTTACCCTAACCCATACCCTAATCCTAAACCGTACACTAACACTAACCAGTGCCCTGAAACGTACCCTGACCCGAACACTTTTCCAAACCCTCACCAGTACGCTAAACCTAATCATTAGCTAAACCTAACTTTAGACTTAAACCTATCCCTAACACCAACCCTACACCTTACTCTAACCTGTACCCTATTTTTAACCCCTACACTAACACTAACCCATGACTTCACACGTACTTTGACACTAACACGTTTCCATACACTCACATGTACCATAAGCCTTAACCGTTCGCTAAGCCTATCCCTAACCCTAACGCCAACCCTAACCATTACCCTGATCCATACCCTAATCCTAACCATACATTAACACTAACACGTTTCCTAACACATAACCTGACTCAAACGCTTTTCCGTACCCTCAACTGTACCCTAAAACTTACCCGTTCGCTAACCCTAAGCCTAGCCCTAAACCTAACCCTAACCACAAACCCACACCTTACCCTAAACTGTACGCTAATCCTGACATGTACACTAACATTAACAGGTGTCCTAACACATACCCTGACCCTAAAAGTTTTCCATACCCTCATCTGTACTGTAAAGCTTACTGGTTCGTTAACTGTAACCCTAGCCCTAAACATAACGCTAACACCAACCCTAAACCATTCGTGAACGCGTACACTAATCCTAACACATACACTAACACTACACGTGCCCTAACAGGTACCCTGACCGTAACACTTTTCCGTACACTCACCTGTACCCTAAACCATACCGTCTGCTATCCTTAACCCTAGACATAAACGTAAACCAACCCCATCACTAAACATTACCCTAACGCATACCCAATCCTAACCAGTACACTAACACTAATCCATGCCCTAACATGTACCGTGATCCTAATACATTTCTGGACCATCACCTGTAACCTAAACCTTACATTTCGCTAAACCTAACCATAGCCCTGAACCTAACCCTAAACCCAACCCTACCCATTACCCAAACCAATACCGTAATCCTAACCAGTACACTAATACTAATCCATGCCCTGAAACGTATCCTGACACTAACACTTTTCTGTACCCTCACCTGTACCCTAAACTTTACCGTTCGCTAACCCGAAACATACCCCTAAACCAAGCCCTAACACCAAGCCAACACTTTACCCTAAACCGTACCCTAATCCTAACCCGTCCACAAACACTAATCCATGCCCTGACACGTACCCTTCCCCTAAATCTTTACCCTACTCTCTCCTGTACCCTAAATCTTACCATTCGCTAACCCTAACCCTAGCCCTAAAGCTAAATCTAACTACAACCCTACACCTTACCCTAACACGTACACTAATCTTAATGCGTACACTAACACTAACCCATTCCCGCACACTTACTTTGACACTAAAACATTTCGGTACCCTCACCTGTAACCTAAACCTTACTCGTTCGCTAACCCTAACCCTAGCCCTCACACTAAACATAATGCCAACCCTACCCATTAGCCTAAACCGTACCCTAATCCTAACCCGTACACTAACACTAATCCGTGCCTTAACACTTACCCTGACCCTAACACTTTTCCATACCCACACCTGAACCCTAAACCTTACCATTCACTAAACCTAAACCTAGGTCTAAACCCAACCCTAAACCCAACACCATCCCTACACTTAACCTTAACATGTACCGTAATCCTAATCCTTAAACTAACACTAACCTGTGCCCTAAGATGGACCCTCACCCTAAATCGTTTCCATATGCTCAACTATACCCTAATATTACCTATTCGCTAACCCTAACACTAGCCTTAAACCTAAACCTAACCACAATTCTACACTTTACCCTAACCAATACCCTAATCATAACCCATACGCTAACACTACCTCGTGCCCTAACACGTACCCTAACCCTAACACTAACACTAACCCTAACACTAACCCTAATCTTTACCATTTGTTAACCATAACCCTAGCCCCAAACCTAAACCTAACTACAACCCTACTCCTTACCATAACATGTACACTAATCTTAACCCGTACACTAACACTAACCCAATATCGCACACGTACTTTAACAATAAAACATTTCCGTATGCTCAGCTGTAACCTAAACCTTACCCGTTCACTAAACTTAACCCTACCCCTAACACTAAACATAACGCCAACCCTACCAATTACCCTAACCCGTACCCTAATCCTAACCTGTAAACCCACACCAAACCCTGCCCTAACACGTACGCTGACCCTAACACTTTTCCGTAACCTCACCTGTACCCTACAGCTTACCGTTCGCTAACCCTAACCATAGCCCTAAACCTAGAACAAACCTCAACCGTACACCTTACCCTAACCTGTATGCTAATCCTAAGCCATACACTAGCACTGACACATGTCTTAACACATACACTAACCCTAACACTTTTCTGTACCATCACCTGTACCCTAAACCTGACATTTCGCTAACCCTAACCCTAGCCATAAAGCTAACCCTAACCCCAACCCTAAACCTTACCCAAACCGTACCCTAATCCTAACCAGTATACTAATACTAAGCCATGCCCTGACACGTACCCTGACCCTAACACTTTTCCTTACCCTCACCTGTACCCTAAATCTTACCATTCGCTAACCCTAACCCTATCTCTAAACCTAACCCTAACCCCAACCCTACACCTAACCCTAACCCGGACCCTAATCCTAATCCGTACACTAACACTAACCTGTGCCCTAACATGAACCCTCACCCTAACTCCTTTCCATAAGCTCACCTGTACCCTAAATGTTACCTATTCGCTAACCCTAACCCCAACCTACACCTAAACATAACCCCAACCCTACACCTTTCCCTAACCCATACCATAATCCTAACCCATACACTAACACTAACCCATGCCCTAACATGTAACCTGACCCTAACACTCTTCCGTATCCTCTCCAGTACCCTAAATCTTACCATTCGCTAAACGTAGCCCTTTCCCTAAACATAGTGCTAACACCAAACTTACACCACACACTAACCAATACACTAATCTTAACCCGTACACCAAAATTAAGCAATGCCTTCACATGTACATTGACCCTAACACGTTTCCGTACCTTCCCGTGTACTGTAAACCTTACCCATTCTCTAACTCTAACCCTAGCCCTAACCCTAACCATAACACCAACCCTACCCATTTCCCTAACACATACCCTAATCCTTACCCATACACTAACACTAATCCATGCCCTAACACGTACCCTGACCATAACACTTTTCCATACCCACTCCTGTACCCTAAATCTTACCATTCGCTAACCCTAACCCTATGTCTAAACCTAACTTTAACCCTAACCCTACACCTAACCCTAACCTGTACCCTAATCCTAATCCGTACACTAACACTAACCTGTGCCCTAACATGAACCCTGACACTAACTCATTTCCATAAGCTCCCCTGTACCCTAAATGTTACCTATTCGCTAACCCTAACCCCAACCCTACACTTAAACATAACCCCAACCCTACACCTTTCCCTAACCCATTCCCTAATCCTAACCCGTAAACTAACACTAACCCATGCCCTAACACGTACCCTGACACTAACACTCTTCCGTATCCTCTCCAGTACCCTAAATCTTACCATTCGCTAAACGTAGCCCTTTCCCTAAACATAATGCTCACACCAACCTTACACCATACACTAACCAATACACTAATCTTAACCCGTACACCAAAATTAAGCAATGCCTTCACATGTACTTTCACACTAACACGTTTCCGTACCCTGCTTTGTACCGTAAACCTTACCTGTTCGCTAACACTAACCCTAGGTCTAAGCCTAACACTATCCACAACCCTAAACAAAATCCTAACCCGTACCGTAATCCTAATCCGTACAGTAACACTAACCTGTGCCCTAACACCAAGCCTGACCCTAACTCGTTTCCATATGCTTACCTGTAACCTGAATATTACCTATTCGCTAACTCTAACCCTAACCCTATATCTAACCCTAACACCAATCCTACACCTCACCCTAATCCGTACTGTAATCCTAACACGTACCCTAATACTAATCCGTGCTCTGACACGTACACGGACTGTAACACTTTTCTGTACCCTCACCTGTACCCTAAACCTTACATTTCGCTCACCCTAACCCTAGCCCTAAAGCTAAATCTAACTCCAACCCTACACCTTACCCTAACACATACACGAATCTTATCCCGTACACTAACACTAACTCTTTCGCGCAAATATATTTTGACCCCAAAACATTTCTGTACCCTCCCCTGTAACCTAAACCTTACCCGTTCACTAACCCTAACCCTAGCTCTAAACCTAAACCTAACGCCAACCCTACATCTTACCCTAACCCATACCCTAATCCTAAACCGTACACTAACACTAACCAGTGCACTGAAACGTACCCTGACCCTAAAACTTTTCCTTACCCTCACCTGTACGCTAAACCTAATCGTTAGCTAACCCTAACTGTAGACTTAAACCTAACCCTAACACCAACCCTACACCTTACTCTAACGCGTACCCTATTTTTAACCCATACACTAACACTAACCCATGTCCTCACACGTACTTTGACACTAACACGTTTCCATACACTCACATGTACCATAAGCCTTAACCATTCCATAAGCTTATCCCTAACCCTAACGCCAACCCTAACCATTACCCTAACCCATACCCTAATCCTAACCATACATTAAGACTAACACGTTTCCTAAAACATAATCTGACTCAAACACTTTTCCGTACCCTCAACTGTACCCTAAAACTTACCCGTTTGCTAACCCTAAGCCTAGCCCTAAACCTAACCCTAACCCCAACCCCAAACATTACCCTAAACTGTACGATAATCCTGACACGTACACTAACACTAACAGGTGTCCTAACGCATACCCTGACCCTAAAAGTTTTCCGTACCCTCACCTGTACCCTAAACCTTACTGGTTCGCTAACCGTAACCCTAGCCCTAAACATAACGCTAACAGCAACCCTACACCATACCCTAAACCGTACACTACTCTTAACCCGTACACCAAAATTATTCAATACCCTCACGCATACAGTGAAACTGACACGTTTCCATACACTCATTTACCATAAAACTTACCTGTTCACTAACCCTAACCCTAGCTCTAAACCTAAACTTAACGCCAACCCTACATCTTACCCTAACCCATACCCTAATCCTAAACCGTACACTAACACTAACCAGTGCACTGAAACGTACCCTGACCCTAGCACTTTTCCTTATCCTCACCTGAACGCTAAACCTAATCGTTAGCTAACCCTAACTGTAGACTTAAACCTAACCCTAACACCAACCCTACACCTTACTCTAACGCGTACCCTATTTTTAACCCATACACTAACACTAACCCATGTCCTCACACGTACTTTGACACTAACACGTTTCCATACACTCACATGTACCATAAGCCTTAACCATTCCATAAGCTTATCCCTAACCCTAACGCCAACCCTAACCATTACCCTAACCCATACCCTAATCCTAACCATACATTAACGCTAACACGTTTCCTAAAACATAATCTGACTCAAACACTTTTCCGTACCCTCAACTGTACCCTAAAACTTACCTGTTTGCTAAACCTAAGCCTAGCCCTAAACCTAACCCTAACCCCAACCCCAAACATTACCCTAAACTGTATGCTAATCCTGACACATACACTAACACTAACAGGTGTCCTAACGCATACCCTGACCCTAAAAGTTTTCCGTACCCTCACCTGTACCCTAAACCTTACTGGTTCGCTAACCGTAACCCTAGCCCTAAACATAACGCTAACAGCAACCCTACACCATACCCTAAACCGTACACTACTCTTAACCCGTACACCAAAATTATTCAATAGCCTCACGCATACAGTGAAACTAACACGTTTCCATACACTCATTTACCATAAAACTTACCTGTTCGCTAACCCTAACCTTAGCCTTAAACTTAACCCTAACGCCAACCCTATACATTACCCTAACCCATACCCTAATCCTAACCCATACACTAACACTACACGTGCCCTAACAGGTATCCTGACCATAACACTTTTCCGTACACTCACCTGTACCCTAAACCATACTGTTTGCTATCCTTAACCCTAGACCTAAACGTAAACCTATCCCCATCCCTAAACCTTACCCTAATGCGTACCCAATCCTAACCAGTACACTAACACTAATCCGTGCCCTAACATGTACCTAGATCCTAACACATTTCTGGACCATCACCTGTAACCTAAACCTTACATTTCGCTAACCCTAACCATAGCCCTAAACCTAACGTTAAACACAACCTTACTCATTACCCTAACCCATACCGTGATCCTAACCAGTACACTAATACTAATCCTTGCCCTGAAACGTATCCTGACACTAACACTTTTCTCTACCCTCACCTGTACCGTAAACTTTACCGTTCGCAAACCCAAAACACACCACTAGACGAAGCCATGACACCAACACAACACCTTACCCTAAACCGTACACTAATCCTAACCCGTCCGCAAACACTAATCCATGCCCTGACACGTGCCCTGCCCCTAACTCTTTACCCTACTCTCTCCTGTACCCTATATCTTACCGTTCGCTAACTCTAACCCTAGCCCTAAAGCTAAATCTAACTCCAACCCTACACCTTACCCTAACACGTACACTAATCTTAATGCGTACACTAACACTAAACCATTCCCGCACACTTACTTTGACACTAAAACCTTTCCGTACCCTCACCTGTAACCTAAACCTTACTCATTCGCTAACCCTAACCCTAGCCCTAACACTAAACATAACGCCAACCCTACCCAATAGCCTAACCCGTACCCTAATCCTAACCCGTACACTAACACTAATCCGTGCCTTAACACTTACCCTGACCCTAACACTTCCATACCCACACCTGAAACCTAAACCTTACCATTCACTAACCCTAAACCTAGGTCTAAACCCAACCCTAAACCCAACCCCATCCCTACACCTAACCTTAACATGTACCCTAATCCTAATCCTTAAACAAACACTAACCTGTGCCCTAACACGAACCCTCACCCTAAATCGTCTCCATACGCTCACCTGTACTCTAATGTTACCTATTCGCTAACACTAACACAAGCCTTAAACCTAAACCTAACCCCAAATCTACACCTTACCCTAACCCATACACTAATCATAACCCATACACTAACACTAACTCGTGCCCTAACACCTACCCTAACCCTACCCCTACCCCTAACCCTAACACTAACCCTAACACTAACCCTAAACTTCACCATTTGTTAACCATAACCCTAGCCCCACACCTAAACCTAACTACAACCGTACTCCTTAACCTAACACGTACACTAATCTTAACCCGTACACTAACACTAACCCAATACCGCACACGTACTTTGACAATAAAACATTCCCGTACACTCAGCTGTAACCTAATCCTTAACCGTTCACTAAACATAACCATACCCCTAACACTAACCATAATGCAAACCTACCAATTATCCTAACCCATACCCTAATCCTAACCTGTAAACCCACACGAACCCCTGCCCTAACACTTACCCTGACCCTAACACTTTTCCGTAACGTCAACTGTACCCTACACCTTACCGTTCGCTAACCCTACCCCAAGCCCTAAACCTAGACCAAACCCCAACCGTACACCTTACCCTAACCCGTATGCTCATCCTAAGCCATACACTAACACTGACACATGTCTTAACACATACACTAACCCTAACACTTTTCTCTACCATCACCTGTACCCTAAACCTGACATTTTGCTAACCCTAACCCTAGTCATAAAGCTAACCCTAACCCCAACCCTAAACCTTACCCAAACCGTACCCTAATCCTAACCAGTATACTAATACTTAGCGATGCCCTGACACGTACCCTGACCCTAACACTTTTCCGTTCCCTCACCTGTACCCTAAACCTTACCCATTCGCTAACCCTAACCCTAGCCCTAACCCTTGCCCTAACCCTAACCCCAACTGTACACCTTACCCTAACCCGTACCCTAATCCCAATCCATACACTAACACTAACCCAAGCCCTAACACGTACCCTGACCCTAACACTTTTCCGTATCCTCTCCTGTACCCTAAATTATACCATTCCCTAACCCTAAACCTAGCCCTATACATAACACTAACACCAACCCTACAGCATACCCTAACCCGTACACTAAACTTAACCCGTACAAAAAAATTAAACCATGCCCTCACATGTACTTTGACACTAACACGTTTCCATACCCTCCCGAGTACTGTAAACCTTACCCATTCTCTAACTCTAACCCTAGCCCTAACCCTAACCATAACACCAACCGTACCCATTTCCCTAACACATACCCTAATCCTTACCCGTACACTAACACTAATCCATGCCCTAACATGTACCCTGACCATAACACTTTTCCATACCCACTCCTCTACCCTAAATCGTACCATTCGCTAACCCTAACCCTATGTCTAAACCTAACCCTAATCCTAACCATACACCTAACCCTAAACCGTACCCTAATCCTAATCCGTACACTAACACTAACCTGTGCCCTAACATGAACCCTGACACTAACTCATTTCCATAAGCTCCCCTGTACCCTAAATGTTACCTATTCGCTAACCCTAACCCCAACCCTACACCTAAACATAACCCCATCCCTACACCTTTCCCTAACCCATTCCTTAATCCTAACCCGTACACTAACACTAAACCGTGCCCTAAAAGTACACTGACCCTAACACTTTTCCGTATCCTCTCCAGTACCCTACATCTTACCGTTTGCTAAACCTAGCCTTTCCCTAAACATAACGGTAACACCAACCTTACACCATACCCAAACCCATACACTAATCTTAACCCGTACACCAAAATTAAGTGATGCCCGCACATGTACTTTGACACTAACATATTTCCGTACCCTCCTGTGTACCGTAAACCTTACCTGTTCGCAAACACTAACCCTAGGACTAAGCCTAACACTATACACAACCCTACACAAAATCCTAACCCGTACCCTAATCCTAATCTGTACAATAACACTAACGTGTGCCCTAACACCAAGCCTGACCCTAACTTTTTTCCATATGCTTACCTGTACCCTAAATATTACCTATTCGCTAACCCTAACCCTAACCCTAAACCTAAACCTAACCCCAATCCTACACCTTACCCTAATCCACACTGTACTCCTAACCCATACTCTAATACTAATCCATGCCCTGACACGTACACGGACCGTAACACTTTTCTGTACCCTCACTTGTACCAGAAACCTTACATTTTGCTAACCCTTACCCTAGCCCTAAAGCTAAATCTAAATCCAACCCTACACCTTACGCTAAAACGTACACTAATCTTAAAACATACACTAACACTAACCCATTCCTGCAAATGTATTTTGACCCTAAAACATTTCCATACCATCCCCTGTAACCTAAACCTTACCCGTTCGCTAACCCTAACCCTAGCTCTAAACCTAAACCTAACAACAACCCTACATCTTACCCTAACCCATACCCTAATCCTAAACCGTACACTAACACTAACCAGTGCCCTGAAACGTACCCTGACCCGAACACTTTTCCAAACCCTCACCAGTACGCTAAACCTAATCATTAGCTAAACCTAACTTTAGACTTAAACCTATCCCTAACACCAACCCTACACCTTACTCTAACCTGTACCCTATTTTTAACCCCTACACTAACACTAACCCATGACTTCACACGTACTTTGACACTAACACGTTTCCATACACTCACATGTACCATAAGCCTTAACCGTTCGCTAAGCCTATCCCTAACCCTAACGCCAACCCTAACCATTACCCTGATCCATACCCTAATCCTAACCATACATTAACACTAACACGTTTCCTAACACATAACCTGACTCAAACGCTTTTCCGTACCCTCAACTGTACCCTAAAACTTACCCGTTCGCTAACCCTAAGCCTAGCCCTAAACCTAACCCTAACCACAAACCCACACCTTACCCTAAACTGTACGCTAATCCTGACATGTACACTAACATTAACAGGTGTCCTAACACATACCCTGACCCTAAAAGTTTTCCATACCCTCATCTGTACTGTAAAGCTTACTGGTTCGTTAACTGTAACCCTAGCCCTAAACATAACGCTAACACCAACCCTAAACCATTCGCGAACGCGTACACTAATCCTAACACATACACTAACACTACACGTGCCCTAACAGGTACCCTGACCGTAACACTTTTCCGTACACTCACCTGTACCCTAAACCATACCGTCTGCTATCCTTAACCCTAGACATAAACGTAAACCAACCCCATCACTAAACATTACCCTAACGCATACCCAATCCTAACCAGTACACTAACACTAATCCATGCCCTAACATGTACCGTGATCCTAATACATTTCTGGACCATCACCTGTAACCTAAACCTTACATTTCGCTAAACCTAACCATAGCCCTGAACCTAACCCTAAACCCAACCCTACCCATTACCCAAACCAATACCGTAATCCTAACCAGTACACTAATACTAATCCATGCCCTGAAACGTATCCTGACACTAACACTTTTCTGTACCCTCACCTGTACCCTAAACTTTACCGTTCGCTAACCCGAAACATACCCCTAAACCAAGCCCTAACACCAAGCCAACACTTTACCCTAAACCGTACCCTAATCCTAACCCGTCCACAAACACTAATCCATGCCCTGACACGTACCCTTCCCCTAAATCTTTACCCTACTCTCTCCTGTACCCTAAATCTTACCATTCGCTAACCCTAACCCTAGCTCTAAAGCTAAATCTAACTACAACCCTACACCTTACCCTAACACGTACACTAATCTTAATGCGTACACTAACACTAACCCATTCCCGCACACTTACTTTGACACTAAAACATTTCGGTACCCTCACCTGTAACCTAAACCTTACTCGTTCGCTAACCCTAACCCTAGCCCTCACACTAAACATAATGCCAACCCTACCCATTAGCCTAAACCGTACCCTAATCCTAACCCGTACACTAACACTAATCCGTGCCTTAACACTTACCCTGACCCTAACACTTTTCCATACCCACACCTGAACCCTAAACCTTACCATTCACTAAACCTAAACCTAGGTCTAAACCCAACCCTAAACCCAACACCATCCCTACACTTAACCTTAACATGTACCGTAATCCTAATCCTTAAACTAACACTAACCTGTGCCCTAAGATGGACCCTCACCCTAAATCGTTTCCATATGCTCAACTATACCCTAATATTACCTATTCGCTAACCCTAACACTAGCCTTAAACCTAAACCTAACCACAACTCTACACCTAACCCTAACCAATACCCTAATCATAACCCATACGCTAACACTACCTCGTGCCCTAACACGTACCCTAACCCTACCCCTAACCCTAACACTAACACTAACCCTAACACTAACCCTAATCTTTACCATTTGTTAACCATAACCCTAGCCCCAAACCTAAACCTAACTACAACCCTACTCCTTACCATAACATGTACACTAATCTTAACCCGTACACTAACACTAACCCAATATCGCACACGTACTTTAACAATAAAACATTTCCGTATGCTCAGCTGTAACCTAAACCTTACCCGTTCACTAAACTTAACCCTACCCCTAACACTAAACATAACGCCAACCCTACCAATTACCCTAACCCGTACCCTAATCCTAACCTGTAAACCCACACCAATCCCTGCCCTAACACGTACGCTGACCCTAACACTTTTCCGTAACCTCACCTGTACCCTACAGCTTACCGTTCGCTAACCCTAACCATAGCCCTAAACCTAGAACAAACCTCAACCGTACACCTTACCCTAACCTGTATGCTAATCCTAAGCCATACACTAGCACTGACACATGTCTTAACACATACACTAACCCTAACACTTTTCTGTACCATCACCTGTACCCTAAACCTGACATTTCGCTAACCCTAACCCTAGCCATAAAGCTAACCCTAACCCCAACCCTAAACCTTACCCAAACCGTACCCTAATCCTAACCAGTATACTAATACTAAGCCATGCCCTGACACGTACCCTGACCCTAACACTTTTCCTTACCCTCACCTGTACCCTAAATCTTACCATTCGCTAACCCTAACCCTATGTCTAAACCTAACCCTAACCCCAACCCTACACCTAACCCTAACCCGGACCCTAATCCTAATCCGTACACTAACACTAACCTGTGCCCTAACATGAACCCTCACCCTAACTCCTTTCCATAAGCTCACCTGTACCCTAAATGTTACCTATTCGCTAACCCTAACCCCAACCTACACCTAAACATAACCCCAACCCTACACCTTTCCCTAACCCATACCATAATCCTAACCCATGCCCTAACATGTAACCTGACCCTAACACTCTTCCGTATCCTCTCCAGTACCCTAAATCTTACCATTCGCTAAACGTAGCCCTTTCCCTAAACATAGTGCTAACACCAAACTTACACCACACACTAACCAATACACTAATCTTAACCCGTACACCAAAATTAAGCAATGCCTTCACATGTACATTGACGCTAACACGTTTCCGTACCCTCCCGTGTACTGTAAACCTTACCCATTCTCTAACTCTAACCCTAGCCCTAACCCTAACCATAACACCAACCCTACCCATTTCCCTAACACATACCCTAATCCTTACCCATACACTAACACTAATCCATGCCCTAACACGTACCCTGACCATAACACTTTTCCATACCCACTCCTGTACCATAAATCTTACCATTCGCTAACCCTAACCCTATGTCTAAACCTAACTCTAACCCTAACCCTACACCTAACCCTAACCTGTACCCTAATCCTAATCCGTACACTAACACTAACCTGTGCCCTAACATGAACCCTGACACTAACTCATTTCCATAAGCTCCCCTGTACCCTAAATGTTACCTATTCGCTAACCCTAACCCCAACCCTACACTTAAACATAACCCCAACCCTACACCTTTCCCTAACCCATTCCCTAATCCTAACCCGTAAACTAACACTAACCCATGCCCTAACACGTACCCTGACACTAACACTCTTCCGTATCCTCTCCAGTACCCTAAATCTTACCATTCGCTAAACGTAGCCCTTTCCCTAAACATAATGCTCACACCAACCTTACACCATACACTAATCAATACACTAATCTTAACCCGTACACCAAAATTAAGCAATGCCTTCACATGTACTTTCACACTAACACGTTTCCGTACCCTGCTTTGTACCGTAAACCTTACCTGTTCGCTAACACTAACCCTAGGTCTAAGCCTAACACTATCGACAACCCTACACAAAATCCTAACCCGTACCGTAATCCTATTCCGTACAGTAACACTAACCTGTGCCCTAACACCAAGCCTGACCCTAACTCGTTTCCATATGCTTACCTGTAACCTGAATATTACCTATTCGCTAACTCTAACCCTAACCCTATATCTAACCCTAACACCAATCCTACACCTCACCCTAATCCGTACTGTAATCCTAACACGTACCCTAATACTAATCCGTGCTCTGACACGTACACGGACTGTAACACTTTTCTGTACCCTCACCTGTACCCTAAACCTTACATTTCGCTCACCCTAACCCTAGCCCTAAAGCTAAATCTAACTCCAACCCTACACCTTACCCTAACACATACACGAATCTTATCCCGTACACTAACACTAACTCTTTCGCGCAAATATATTTTGACCCCAAAACATTTCTGTACCCTCCCCTGTAACCTAAACCTTACCCGTTCACTAACCCTAACCCTAGCTCTAAACCTAAACCTAACGCCAACCCTACATCTTACCCTAACCCATACCCTAATCCTAAACCGTACACTAACACTAACCAGTGCACTGAAACGTACCCTGACCCTAAAACTTTTCCTTACCCTCACCTGTACGCTAAACCTAATCGTTAGCTAACCCTAACTGTAGACTTAAACCTAACCCTAACACCAACCCTACACCTTACTCTAACGCGTACCCTATTTTTAACCCATACACTAACACTAACCCATGTCCTCACACGTACTTTGACACTAACACGTTTCCATACACTCACATGTACCATAAGCCTTAACCATTCCATAAGCTTATCCCTAACCCTAACGCCAACCCTAACCATTACCCTAACCCATACCCTAATCCTAACCATACATTAACGCTAACACGTTTCCTAAAACATAATCTGACTCAAACACTTTTCCGTACCCTCAACTGTACCCTAAAACTTACCTGTTTGCTAAACCTAAGCCTAGCCCTAAACCTAACCCTAACCCCAACCCCAAACATTACCCTAAACTGTATGCTAATCCTGACACATACACTAACACTAACAGGTGTCCTAACGCATACCCTGACCCTAAAAGTTTTCCGTACCCTCACCTGTACCCTAAACCTTACTGGTTCGCTAACCGTAACCCTAGCCCTAAACATAACGCTAACAGCAACCCTACACCATACCCTAAACCGTACACTACTCTTAACCCGTACACCAAAATTATTCAATAGCCTCACGCATACAGTGAAACTAACACGTTTCCATACACTCATTTACCATAAAACTTACCTGTTCGCTAACCCTAACCTTAGCCTTAAACTTAACCCTAACGCCAACCCTATACATTACCCTAACCCATACCCTAATCCTAACCCATACACTAACACTACACGTGCCCTAACAGGTATCCTGACCATAACACTTTTCCGTACACTCACCTGTACCCTAAACCATACTGTTTGCTATCCTTAACCCTAGACCTAAACGTAAACCTATCCCCATCCCTAAACCTTACCCTAATGCGTACCCAATCCTAACCAGTACACTAACACTAATCCGTGCCCTAACATGTACCTAGATCCTAACACATTTCTGGACCATCACCTGTAACCTAAACCTTACATTTCGCTAACCCTAACCATAGCCCTAAACCTAACGTTAAACACAACCTTACTCATTACCCTAACCCATACCGTGATCCTAACCAGTACACTAATACTAATCCTTGCCCTGAAACGTATCCTGACACTAACACTTTTCTCTACCCTCACCTGTACCGTAAACTTTACCGTTCGCAAACCCAAAACACACCACTAGACGAAGCCATGACACCAACACAACACCTTACCCTAAACCGTACACTAATCCTAACCCGTCCGCAAACACTAATCCATGCCCTGACACGTGCCCTGCCCCTAACTCTTTACCCTACTCTCTCCTGTACCCTATATCTTACCGTTCGCTAACTCTAACCCTAGCCCTAAAGCTAAATCTAACTCCAACCCTACACCTTACCCTAACACGTACACTAATCTTAATGCGTACACTAACACTAAACCATTCCCGCACACTTACTTTGACACTAAAACATTTCCGTACCCTCACCTGTAACCTAAACCTTACTCATTCGCTAACCCTAACCCTAGCCCTAACACTAAACATAACGCCAACCCTACCCAATAGCCTAACCCGTACCCTAATCCTAACCCGTACACTAACACTAATCCGTGCCTTAACACTTACCCTGACCCTAACACTTCCATACCCACACCTGAAACCTAAACCTTACCATTCACTAACCCTAAACCTAGGTCTAAACCCAACCCTAAACCCAACCCCATCCCTACACCTAACCTTAACATGTACCCTAATCCTAATCCTTAAACAAACACTAACCTGTGCCCTAACACGAACCCTCACCCTAAATCGTCTCCATACGCTCACCTGTACTCTAATGTTACCTATTCGCTAACACTAACACAAGCCTTAAACCTAAACCTAACCCCAAATCTACACCTTACCCTAACCCATACACTAATCATAACCCATACACTAACATTAACTCGTGCCCTAACACCTACCCTAACCCTACCCCTACCCCTAACCCTAACACTAACCCTAACACTAACCCTAAACTTCACCATTTGTTAACCATAACCCTAGCCCCACACCTAAACCTAACTACAACCGTACTCCTTAACCTAACACGTACACTAATCTTAACCCGTACACTAACACTAACCCAATACCGCACACGTACTTTGACAATAAAACATTCCCGTACACTCAGCTGTAACCTAATCCTTAACCGTTCACTAAACATAACCATACCCCTAACACTAACCATAGTGCAAACCTACCAATTATCCTAACCCATACCCTAATCCTAACCTGTAAACCCACACGAACCCCTGCCCTAACACTTACCCTGACCCTAACACTTTTCCGTAACGTCAACTGTACCCTACACCTTACCGTTCGCTAACCCTACCCCAAGCCCTAAACCTAGACCAAACCCCAACCGTACACCTTACCCTAACCCGTATGCTCATCCTAAGCCATACACTAACACTGACACGTGTCTTAACACATACACTAACCCTAACACTTTTCTCTACCATCACCTGTACCCTAAACCTGACATTTTGCTAACCCTAACCCTAGTCATAAAGCTAACCCTAACCCCAACCCTAAACCTTACCCAAACCGTACCCTAATCCTAACCAGTATACTAATACTTAGCGATGCCCTGACACGTACCCTGACCCTAACACTTTTCCGTTCCCTCACCTGTACCCTAAACCTTACCCATTCGCTAACCCTAACCCTAGCCCTAACCCTTGCCCTAACCCTAACCCCAACTGTACACCTTACCCTAACCCGTACCCTAATCCCAATCCATACACTAACACTAACCCAAGCCCTAACACGTACCCTGACCCTAACACTTTTCCGTATCCTCTCCTGTACCCTAAATTATACCATTCCCTAACCCTAAACCTAGCCCTATACATAACACTAACACCAACCCTACAGCATACCCTAACCCGTACACTAAACTTAACCCGTACAAAAAAATTAAACCATGCCCTCACATGTACTTTGACACTAACACGTTTCCATACCCTCCCGAGTACTGTAAACCTTACCCATTCTCTAACTCTAACCCTAGCCCTAACCCTAACCATAACACCAACCGTACCCATTTCCCTAACACATACCCTAATCCTTACCCGTACACTAACACTAATCCATGCCCTAACATGTACCCTGACCATAACACTTTTCCATACCCACTCCTCTACCCTAAATCGTACCATTCGCTAACCCTAACCCTATGTCTAAACCTAACCCTAATCCTAACCATACACCTAACCCTAAACCGTACCCTAATCCTAATCCGTACACTAACACTAACCTGTGCCCTAACATGAACCCTGACACTAACTCATTTCCATAAGCTCCCCTGTACCCTAAATGTTACCTATTCGCTAACCCTAACCCCAACCCTACACCTAAACATAACCCCATCCCTACACCTTTCCCTAACCCATTCCTTAATCCTAACCGGTACACTAACACTAAACCGTGCCCTAAAAGTACACTGACCCTAACACTTTTCCGTATCCTCTCCAGTACCCTACATCTTACCGTTTGCTAAACCTAGCCTTTCCCTAAACATAACAGTAACACCAACCTTACACCATACCCAAACCCATACACTAATCTTAACCCGTACACCAAAATTAAGTGATGCCCGCACATGTACTTTGACACTAACATATTTCCGTACCCTCCTGTGTACCGTAAACCTTACCTGTTCGCAAACACTAACCCTAGGACTAAGCCTAACACTATACACAACCCTACACAAAATCCTAACCCGTACCCTAATCCTAATCTGTACAATAACACTAACGTGTGCCCTAACACCAAGCCTGACCCTAACTTTTTTCCATATGCTTACCTGTACCCTAAATATTACCTATTCGCTAACCCTAACCCTAACCCTAAACCTAAACCTAACCCCAATCCTACACCTTACCCTAATCCACACTGTACTCCTAACCCATACTCTAATACTAATCCATGCCCTGACATGTACACGGACCGTAACACTTTTCTGTACCCTCACTTGTACCAGAAACCTTACATTTCGCTAACCCTTACCCTAGCCCTAAAGCTAAATCTAAATCCAACCCTACACCTTACGCTAAAACGTACACTAATCTTAAAACATACACTAACACTAACCCATTCCTGCAAATGTATTTTGACCCTAAAACATTTCCATACCATCCCCTGTAACCTAAACCTTACCCGTTCGCTAACCCTAACCCTAGCTCTAAACCTAAACCTAACAACAACCCTACATCTTACCCTAACCCATACCCTAATCCTAAACCGTACACTAACACTAACCAGTGCCCTGAAACGTACCCTGACCCGAACACTTTTCCAAACCCTCACCAGTACGCTAAACCTAATCATTAGCTAAACCTAACTTTAGACTTAAACCTATCCCTAACACCAACCCTACACCTTACTCTAACCTGTACCCTATTTTTAACCCCTACACTAACACTAACCCATGACTTCACACGTACTTTGACACTAACACGTTTCCATACACTCACATGTACCATAAGCCTTAACCGTTCGCTAAGCCTATCCCTAACCCTAACGCCAACCCTAACCATTACCCTGATCCATACCCTAATCCTAACCATACATTAACACTAACACGTTTCCTAACACATAACCTGACTCAAACGCTTTTCCGTACCCTCAACTGTACCCTAAAACTTACCCGTTCGCTAACCCTAAGCCTAGCCCTAAACCTAACCCTAACCACAAACCCACACCTTACCCTAAACTGTACGCTAATCCTGACATGTACACTAACATTAACAGGTGTCCTAACACATACCCTGACCCTAAAAGTTTTCCATACCCTCATCTGTACTGTAAAGCTTACTGGTTCGTTAACTGTAACCCTAGCCCTAAACATAACGCTAACACCAACCCTAAACCATTTGCGAACGCGTACACTAATCCTAACACATACACTAACACTACACGTGCCCTAACAGGTACCCTGACCGTAACACTTTTCCGTACACTCACCTGTACCCTAAACCATACCGTCTGCTATCCTTAACCCTAGACATAAACGTAAACCAACCCCATCACTAAACATTACCCTAACGCATACCCAATCCTAACCAGTACACTAACACTAATCCATGCCCTAACATGTACCGTGATCCTAATACATTTCTGGACCATCACCTGTAACCTAAACCTTACATTTCGCTAAACCTAACCATAGCCCTGAACCTAACCCTAAACCCAACCCTACCCATTACCCAAACCAATACCGTAATCCTAACCAGTACACTAATACTAATCCATGCCCTGAAACGTATCCTGACACTAACACTTTTCTGTACCCTCACCTGTACCCTAAACTTTACCGTTCGCTAACCCGAAACATACCCCTAAACCAAGCCCTAACACCAAGCCAACACTTTACCCTAAACCGTACCCTAATCCTAACCCGTCCACAAACACTAATCCATGCCCTGACACGTACCCTTCCCCTAAATCTTTACCCTACTCTCTCCTGTACCCTAAATCTTACCATTCGCTAACCCTAACCCTAGCCCTAAAGCTAAATCTAACTACAACCCTACACCTTACCCTAACACGTACACTAATCTTAATGCGTACACTAACACTAACCCATTCCCGCACACTTACTTTGACACTAAAACATTTCGGTACCCTCACCTGTAACCTAAACCTTACTCGTTCGCTAACCCTAACCCTAGCCCTCACACTAAACATAATGCCAACCCTACCCATTAGCCTAAACCGTACCCTAATCCTAACCCGTACACTAACACTAATCCGTGCCTTAACACTTACCCTGACCCTAACACTTTTCCATACCCACACCTGAACCCTAAACCTTACCATTCACTAAACCTAAACCTAGGTCTAAACCCAACCCTAAACCCAACACCATCCCTACACTTAACCTTAACATGTACCGTAATCCTAATCCTTAAACTAACACTAACCTGTGCCCTAAGATGGACCCTCACCCTAAATCGTTTCCATATGCTCAACTATACCCTAATATTACCTATTCGCTAACCCTAACACTAGCCTTAAACCTAAACCTAACCACAATTCTACACTTTACCCTAACCAATACCCTAATCATAACCCATACGCTAACACTACCTCGTGCCCTAACACGTACCCTAACCCTAACACTAACACTAACCCTAACACTAACCCTAATCTTTACCATTTGTTAACCATAACCCTAGCCCCAAACCTAAACCTAACTACAACCCTACTCCTTACCATAACATGTACACTAATCTTAACCCGTACACTAACACTAACCCAATATCGCACACGTACTTTAACAATAAAACATTTCCGTATGCTCAGCTGTAACCTAAACCTTACCCGTTCACTAAACTTAACCCTACCCCTAACACTAAACATAACGCCAACCCTACCAATTACCCTAACCCGTACCCTAATCCTAACCTGTAAACCCACACCAAACCCTGCCCTAACACGTACGCTGACCCTAACACTTTTCCGTAACCTCACCTGTACCCTACAGCTTACCGTTCGCTAACCCTAACCATAGCCCTAAACCTAGAACAAACCTCAACCGTACACCTTACCCTAACCTGTATGCTAATCCTAAGCCATACACTAGCACTGACACATGTCTTAACACATACACTAACCCTAACACTTTTCTGTACCATCACCTGTACCCTAAACCTGACATTTCGCTAACCCTAACCCTAGCCATAAAGCTAACCCTAACCCCAACCCTAAACCTTACCCAAACCGTACCCTAATCCTAACCAGTATACTAATACTAAGCCATGCCCTGACACGTACCCTGACCCTAACACTTTTCCTTACCCTCACCTGTACCCTAAATCTTACCATTCGCTAACCCTAACCCTATCTCTAAACCTAACCCTAACCCCAACCCTACACCTAACCCTAACCCGGACCCTAATCCTAATCCGTACACTAACACTAACCTGTGCCCTAACATGAACCCTCACCCTAACTCCTTTCCATAAGCTCACCTGTACCCTAAATGTTACCTATTCGCTAACCCTAACCCCAACCTACACCTAAACATAACCCCAACCCTACACCTTTCCCTAACCCATACCATAATCCTAACCCATACACTAACACTAACCCATGCCCTAACATGTAACCTGACCCTAACACTCTTCCGTATCCTCTCCAGTACCCTAAATCTTACCATTCGCTAAACGTAGCCCTTTCCCTAAACATAGTGATAACACCAAACTTACACCACACACTAACCAATACACTAATCTTAACCCGTACACCAAAATTAAGCAATGCCTTCACATGTACATTGACGCTAACACGTTTCCGTACCCTCCCGTGTACTGTAAACCTTACCCATTCTCTAACTCTAACCCTAGCCCTAACCCTAACCATAACACCAACCCTACCCATTTCCCTAACACATACCCTAATCCTTACCCATACACTAACACTAATCCATGCCCTAACACGTACCCTGACCATAACACTTTTCCATACCCACTCCTGTACCCTAAATCTTACCATTCGCTAACCCTAACCCTATGTCTAAACCTAACTCTAACCCTAACCCTACACCTAACCCTAACCTGTACCCTAATCCTAATCCGTACACTAACACTAACCTGTGCCCTAACATGAACCCTGACACTAACTCATTTCCATAAGCTCCCCTGTACCCTAAATGTTACCTATTCGCTAACCCTAACCCCAACCCTACACTTAAACATAACCCCAACCCTACACCTTTCCCTAACCCATTCCCTAATCCTAACCCGTAAACTAACACTAACCCATGCCCTAACACGTACCCTGACACTAACACTCTTCCGTATCCTCTCCAGTACCCTAAATCTTACCATTCGCTAAACGTAGCCCTTTCCCTAAACATAATGCTCACACCAACCTTACACCATACACTAACCAATACACTAATCTTAACCCGTACACCAAAATTAAGCAATGCCTTCACATGTACTTTCACACTAACACGTTTCCGTACCCTGCTTTGTACCGTAAACCTTACCTGTTCGCTAACACTAACCCTAGGTCTAAGCCTAACACTATCCACAACCCTAAACAAAATCCTAACCCGTACCGTAATCCTAATCCGTACAGTAACACTAACCTGTGCCCTAACACCAAGCCTGACCCTAACTCGTTTCCATATGCTTACCTGTAACCTGAATATTACCTATTCGCTAACTCTAACCCTAACCCTATATCTAACCCTAACACCAATCCTACACCTCACCCTAATCCGTACTGTAATCCTAACACGTACCCTAATACTAATCCGTGCTCTGACACGTACACGGACTGTAACACTTTTCTGTACCCTCACCTGTACCCTAAACCTTACATTTCGCTCACCCTAACCCTAGCCCTAAAGCTAAATCTAACTCCAACCCTACACCTTACCCTAACACATACACGAATCTTATCCCGTACACTAACACTAACTCTTTCGCGCAAATATATTTTGACCCCAAAACATTTCTGTACCCTCCCCTGTAACCTAAACCTTACCCGTTCACTAACCCTAACCCTAGCTCTAAACCTAAACCTAACGCCAACCCTACATCTTACCCTAACCCATACCCTAATCCTAAACCGTACACTAACACTAACCAGTGCACTGAAACGTACCCTGACCCTAAAACTTTTCCTTACCCTCACCTGTACGCTAAACCTAATCGTTAGCTAACCCTAACTGTAGACTTAAACCTAACCCTAACACCAACCCTACACCTTACTCTAACGCGTACCCTATTTTTAACCCATACACAAACACTAACCCATGTCCTCACACGTACTTTGACACTAACACGTTTCCATACACTCACATGTACCATAAGCCTTAACCATTCCATAAGCTTATCCCTAACCCTAACGCCAACCCTAACCATTACCCAAACCCATACCCTAATCCTAACCATACATTAAGACTAACACCTTTCCTAAAACATAATCTGACTCAAACACTTTTCCGTACCCTCAACTGTACCCTAAAACTTACCCATTTGCTAACCCTAAGCCTAGCCCTAAACCTAACCCTAACCCCAACCCCAAACATTACCCTAAACTGTACGATAATCCTGACACGTACACTAACACTAACAGGTGTCCTAACGCATACCCTGACCCTAAAAGTTTTCCATACCCTCACCTGTACCCTAAACCTTACTGGTTCGCTAACCGTAACCCTAGCCCTAAACATAACGCTAACAGCAACCCTACACCATACCCTAAACCGTACACTACTCTTAACCCGTACACCAAAATTATTCAATACCCTCACGCATACAGTGAAACTGACACGTTTCCATACACTCATTTACCATAAAACTTACCTGTTCACTAACCCTAACCCTAGCTCTAAACCTAAACTTAACGCCAACCCTACATCTTACCCTAACCCATACCCTAATCCTAAACCGTACACTAACACTAACCAGTGCACTGAAACGTACCCTGACCCTAGCACTTTTCCTTATCCTCACCTGAACGCTAAACCTAATCGTTAGCTAACCCTAACTGTAGACTTAAACCTAACCCTAACACCAACCCTACACCTTACTCTAACGCGTACCCTATTTTTAACCCATACACTAACACTAACCCATGTCCTCACACGTACTTTGACACTAACACGTTTCCATACACTCACATGTACCATAAGCCTTAACCATTCCATAAGCTTATCCCTAACCCTAACGCCAACCCTAACCATTACCCTAACCCATACCCTAATCCTAACCATACATTAACGCTAACACGTTTCCTAAAACATAATCTGACTCAAACACTTTTCCGTACCCTCAACTGTACCCTAAAACTTACCTGTTTGCTAAACCTAAGCCTAGCCCTAAACCTAACCCTAACCCCAACCCCAAACATTACCCTAAACTGTATGCTAATCCTGACACATACACTAACACTAACAGGTGTCCTAACGCATACCCTGACCCTAAAAGTTTTCCGTACCCTCACCTGTACCCTAAACCTTACTGGTTCGCTAACCGTAACCCTAGCCCTAAACATAACGCTAACAGCAACCCTACACCATACCCTAAACCGTACACTACTCTTAACCCGTACACCAAAATTATTCAATAGCCTCACGCATACAGTGAAACTAACACGTTTCCATACACTCATTTACCATAAAACTTACCTGTTCGCTAACCCTAACCTTAGCCTTAAACTTAACCCTAACGCCAACCCTATACATTACCCTAACCCATACCCTAATCCTAACCCATACACTAACACTACACGTGCCCTAACAGGTATCCTGACCATAACACTTTTCCGTACACTCACCTGTACCCTAAACCATACTGTTTGCTATCCTTAACCCTAGACCTAAACGTAAACCTATCCCCATCCCTAAACCTTACCCTAATGCGTACCCAATCCTAACCAGTACACTAACACTAATCCGTGCCCTAACATGTACCTAGATCCTAACACATTTCTGGACCATCACCTGTAACCTAAACCTTACATTTCGCTAACCCTAACCATAGCCCTAAACCTAACGTTAAACACAACCTTACTCATTACCCTAACCCATACCGTGATCCTAACCAGTACACTAATACTAATCCTTGCCCTGAAACGTATCCTGACACTAACACTTTTCTCTACCCTCACCTGTACCGTAAACTTTACCGTTCGCAAACCCAAAACACACCACTAGACGAAGCCATGACACCAACACAACACCTTACCCTAAACCGTACACTAATCCTAACCCGTCCACAAACACTAATCCATGCCCTGACACGTGCCCTGCCCCTAACTCTTTACCCTACTCTCTCCTGTACCCTATATCTTACCGTTCGCTAACTCTAACCCTAGCCCTAAAGCTAAATCTAACTCCAACCCTACACCTTACCCTAACACGTACACTAATCTTAATGCGTACACTAACACTAAACCATTCCCGCACACTTACTTTGACACTAAAACATTTCCGTACCCTCACCTGTAACCTAAACCTTACTCATTCGCTAACCCTAACCCTAGCCCTAACACTAAACATAACGCCAACCCTACCCAATAGCCTAACCCGTACCCTAATCCTAACCCATACACTAACACTAATCCGTGCCTTAACACTTACCCTGACCCTAACACTTCCATACCCACACCTGAAACCTAAACCTTACCATTCACTAACCCTAAACCTAGGTCTAAACCCAACCCTAAACCCAACCCCATCCCTACACCTAACCTTAACATGTACCCTAATCCTAATCCTTAAACAAACACTAACCTGTGCCCTAACACGAACCCTCACCCTAAATCGTCTCCATACGCTCACCTGTACTCTAATGTTACCTATTCGCTAACACTAACACAAGCCTTAAACCTAAACCTAACCCCAAATCTACACCTTACCCTAACCCATACACTAATCATAACCCATACACTAACATTAACTCGTGCCCTAACACCTACCCTAACCCTACCCCTACCCCTAACCCTAACACTAACCCTAACACTAACCCTAAACTTCACCATTTGTTAACCATAACCCTAGCCCCACACCTAAACCTAACTACAACCGTACTCCTTAACCTAACACGTACACTAATCTTAACCCGTACACTAACACTAACCCAATACCGCACACGTACTTTGACAATAAAACATTCCCGTACACTCAGCTGTAACCTAATCCTTAACCGTTCACTAAACATAACCATACCCCTAACATTAACCATAATGCAAACCTACCAATTATCCTAACCCATACCCTAATCCTAACCTGTAAACCCACACGAACCCCTGCCCTAACACTTACCCTGATCCTAACACTTTTCCGTAACGTCAACTGTACCCTACACCTTACCGTTCGCTAACCCTACCCCAAGCCCTAAACCTAGACCAAACCCCAACCGTACACCTTAGCCTAACCCGTATGCTCATCCTAAGCCATACACTAACACTGACACGTGTCTTAACACATACACTAACCCTAACACTTTTCTCTACCATCACCTGTACCCTAAACCTGACATTTTGCTAACCCTAACCCTAGTCATAAAGCTAACCCTAACCCCAACCCTAAACCTTACCCAAACCGTACCCTAATCCTAACCAGTATACTAATACTTAGCGATGCCCTGACACGTACCCTGACCCTAACACTTTTCCGTTCCCTCACCTGTACCCTAAACCTTACCCATTCGCTAACCCTAACCCTAGCCCTAACCCTTGCCCTAACCCTAACCCCAACTGTACACCTTACCCTAACCCGTACCCTAATCCCAATCCATACACTAACACAAACCCAAGCCCTAACACGTACCCTGACCCTAACACTTTTCCGTATCCTCTCCTGTACCCTAAATTATACCATTCCCTAACCCTAAACCTAGCCCTATACATAACACTAACACCAACCCTACAGCATACCCTAACCCGTACACTAAACTTAACCCGTACAAAAAAATTAAACCATGCCCTCACATGTACTTTGACACTAACACGTTTCCATACCCTCCCGAGTACTGTAAACCTTACCCATTCTCCAACTCTAACCCTAGCCCTATCCCTAACCATAACACCAACCGTACCCATTTCCCTAACACATACCCTAATCCTTACCCGTACACTAACACTAATCCATGCCCTAACATGTACCCTGACCATAACACTTTTCCATACCCACTCCTCTACCCTAAATCGTACCATTCGCTAACCCTAACCCTATGTCTAAACCTAACCCTAATCCTAACCATACACCTAACCCTAAACCGTACCCTAATCCTAATCCGTACACTAACACTAACCTGTGCCCTAACATGAACCCTGACACTAACTCATTTCCATAAGCTCCCCTGTACCCTAAATGTTACCTATTCGCTAACCCTAACCCCAACCCTACACCTAAACATAACCCCATCCCTACACCTTTCCCTAACCCATTCCTTAATCCTAACCCGTACACTAACACTAAACCGTGCCCTAAAAGTACACTGACCCTAACACTTTTCCGTATCCTCTCCAGTACCCTACATCTTACCGTTTGCTAAACCTAGCCTTTCCCTAAACATAACAGTAACACCAACCTTACACCATACCCAAACCCATACACTAATCTTAACCCGTACACCAAAATTAAGTGATGCCCGCACATGTACTTTGACACTAACATATTTCCGTACCCTCCTGTGTACCGTAAACCTTACCTGTTCGCAAACACTAACCCTAGGACTAAGCCTAACACTATACACAACCCTACACAAAATCCTAACCCGTACCCTAATCCTAATCTGTACAATAACACTAACGTGTGCCCTAACACCAAGCCTGACCCTAACTTTTTTCCATATGCTTACCTGTACCCTAAATATTACCTATTCGCTAACCCTAACCCTAACCCTAAACCTAAACCTAACCCCAATCCTACACCTTACCCTAATCCACACTGTACTCCTAACCCATACTCTAATACTAATCCATGCCCTGACACGTACACGGACCGTAACACTTTTCTGTACCCTCACTTGTACCAGAAACCTTACATTTCGCTAACCCTTACCCTAGCCCTAAAGCTAAATCTAAATCCAACCCTACACCTTACGCTAAAACGTACACTAATCTTAAAACATACACTAACACTAACCCATTCCTGCAAATGTATTTTGACCCTAAAACATTTCCATACCATCCCCTGTAACCTAAACCTTACCCGTTCGCTAACCCTAACCCTAGCTCTAAACCTAAACCTAACAACAACCCTACATCTTACCCTAACCCATACCCTAATCCTAAACCGTACACTAACACTAACCAGTGCCCTGAAACGTACCCTGACCCGAACACTTTTCCAAACCCTCACCAGTACGCTAAACCTAATCATTAGCTAAACCTAACTTTAGACTTAAACCTATCCCTAACACCAACCCTACACCTTACTCTAACCTGTACCCTATTTTTAACCCCTACACTAACACTAACCCATGACTTCACACGTACTTTGACACTAACACGTTTCCATACACTCACATGTACCATAAGCCTTAACCGTTCGCTAAGCCTATCCCTAACCCTAACGCCAACCCTAACCATTACCCTGATCCATACCCTAATCCTAACCATACATTAACACTAACACGTTTCCTAACACATAACCTGACTCAAACGCTTTTCCGTACCCTCAACTGTACCCTAAAACTTACCCGTTCGCTAACCCTAAGCCTAGCCCTAAACCTAACCCTAACCACAAACCCACACCTTACCCTAAACTGTACGCTAATCCTGACATGTACACTAACATTAACAGGTGTCCTAACACATACCCTGACCCTAAAAGTTTTCCATACCCTCATCTGTACTGTAAAGCTTACTGGTTCGTTAACTGTAACCCTAGCCCTAAACATAACGCTAACACCAACCCTAAACCATTCGCGAACGCGTACACTAATCCTAACACATACACTAACACTACACGTGCCCTAACAGGTACCCTGACCGTAACACTTTTCCGTACACTCACCTGTACCCTAAACCATACCGTCTGCTATCCTTAACCCTAGACATAAACGTAAACCAACCCCATCACTAAACATTACCCTAACGCATACCCAATCCTAACCAGTACACTAACACTAATCCATGCCCTAACATGTACCGTGATCCTAATACATTTCTGGACCATCACCTGTAACCTAAACCTTACATTTCGCTAAACCTAACCATAGCCCTGAACCTAACCCTAAACCCAACCCTACCCATTACCCAAACCAATACCGTAATCCTAACCAGTACACTAATACTAATCCATGCCCTGAAACGTATCCTGACACTAACACTTTTCTGTACCCTCACCTGTACCCTAAACTTTACCGTTCGCTAACCCGAAACATACCCCTAAACCAAGCCCTAACACCAAGCCAACACTTTACCCTAAACCGTACCCTAATCCTAACCCGTCCACAAACACTAATCCATGCCCTGACACGTACCCTTCCCCTAAATCTTTACCCTACTCTCTCCTGTACCCTAAATCTTACCATTCGCTAACCCTAACCCTAGCCCTAAAGCTAAATCTAACTACAATCCTACACCTTACCCTAACACGTACACTAATCTTAATGCGTACACTAACACTAACCCATTCCCGCACACTTACTTTGACACTAAAACATTTCGGTACCCTCACCTGTAACCTAAACCTTACTCGTTCGCTAACCCTAACCCTAGCCCTCACACTAAACATAATGCCAACCCTACCCATTAGCCTAAACCGTACCCTAATCCTAACCCGTACACTAACACTAATCCGTGCCTTAACACTTACCCTGACCCTAACACTTTTCCATACCCACACCTGAACCCTAAACCTTACCATTCACTAAACCTAAACCTAGGTCTAAACCCAACCCTAAACCCAACACCATCCCTACACTTAACCTTAACATGTACCGTAATCCTAATCCTTAAACTAACACTAACCTGTGCCCTAAGATGGACCCTCACCCTAAATCGTTTCCATATGCTCAACTATACCCTAATATTACCTATTCGCTAACCCTAACACTAGCCTTAAACCTAAACCTAACCACAATTCTACACCTTACCCTAACCAATACCCTAATCATAACCCATACGCTAACACTACCTCGTGCCCTAACACGTACCCTAACCCTAACACTAACACTAACCCTAACACTAACCCTAATCTTTACCATTTGTTAACCATAACCCTAGCCCCAAACCTAAACCTAACTACAACCCTACTCCTTACCATAACATGTACACTAATCTTAACCCGTACACTAACACTAACCCAATATCGCACACGTACTTTAACAATAAAACATTTCCGTATGCTCAGCTGTAACCTAAACCTTACCCGTTCACTAAACTTAACCCTACCCCTAACACTAAACATAACGCCAACCCTACCAATTACCCTAACCCGTACCCTAATCCTAACCTGTAAACCCACACCAAACCCTGCCCTAACACGTACGCTGACCCTAACACTTTTCCGTAACCTCACCTGTACCCTACAGCTTACCGTTCGCTAACCCTAACCATAGCCCTAAACCTAGAACAAACCTCAACCGTACACCTTACCCTAACCTGTATGCTAATCCTAAGCCATACACTAGCACTGACACATGTCTTAACACATACACTAACCCTAACACTTTTCTGTACCATCACCTGTACCCTAAACCTGACATTTCGCTAACCCTAACCCTAGCCATAAAGCTAACCCTAACCCCAACCCTAAACCTTACCCAAACCGTACCCTAATCCTAACCAGTATACTAATACTAAGCCATGCCCTGACACGTACCCTGACCCTAACACTTTTCCTTACCCTCACCTGTACCCTAAATCTTACCATTCGCTAACCCTAACCCTATCTCTAAACCTAACCCTAACCCCAACCCTACACCTAACCCTAACCCGGACCCTAATCCTAATCCGTACACTAACACTAACCTGTGCCCTAACATGAACCCTCACCCTAACTCCTTTCCATAAGCTCACCTGTACCCTAAATGTTACCTATTCGCTAACCCTAACCCCAACCTACACCTAAACATAACCCCAACCCTACACCTTTCCCTAACCCATACCATAATCCTAACCCATACACTAACACTAACCCATGCCCTAACATGTAACCTGACCCTAACACTCTTCCGTATCCTCTCCAGTACCCTAAATCTTACCATTCGCTAAACGTAGCCCTTTCCCTAAACATAGTGATAACACCAAACTTACACCACACACTAACCAATACACTAATCTTAACCCGTACACCAAAATTAAGCAATGCCTTCACATGTACATTGACGCTAACACGTTTCCGTACCCTCCCGTGTACTGTAAACCTTACCCATTCTCTAACTCTAACCCTAGCCCTAACCCTAACCATAACACCAACCCTACCCATTTCCCTAACACATACCCTAATCCTTACCCATACACTAACACTAATCCATGCCCTAACACGTACCCTGACCATAACACTTTTCCATACCCACTCCTGTACCCTAAATCTTACCATTCGCTAACCCTAACCCTATGTCTAAACCTAACTCTAACCCTAACCCTACACCTAACCCTAACCTGTACACTAATCCTAATCCGTACACTAACACTAACCTGTGCCCTAACATGAACCCTGACACTAACTCATTTCCATAAGCTCCCCTGTACCCTAAATGTTACCTATTCGCTAACCCTAACCCCAACCCTACACCTAAACATAACCCCAACCCTACACCTTTCCCTAACCCATTCCCTAATCCTAACCCGTAAACTAACACTAACCCATGCCCTAACACGTACCCTGACACTAACACTCTTCCGTATCCTCTCCAGTACCCTAAATCTTACCATTCGCTAAACGTAGCCCTTTCCCTAAACATAATGCTCACACCAACCTTACACCATACACTAACCAATACACTAATCTTAACCCGTACACCAAAATTAAGCAATGCCTTCACATGTACTTTCACACTAACACGTTTCCGTACCCTGCTTTGTACCGTAAACCTTACCTGTTCGCTAACACTAACCCTAGGTCTAAGCCTAACACTATCCACAACCCTAAACAAAATCCTAACCCGTACCGTAATCCTAATCCGTACAGTAACACTAACCTGTGCCCTAACACCAAGCCTGACCCTAACTCGTTTCCATATGCTTACCTGTAACCTGAATATTACCTATTCGCTAACTCTAACCCTAACCCTATATCTAACCCTAACACCAATCCTACACCTCACCCTAATCCGTACTGTAATCCTAACACGTACCCTAATACTAATCCGTGCTCTGACACGTACACGGACTGTAACACTTTTCTGTACCCTCACCTGTACCCTAAACCTTACATTTCGCTCACCCTAACCCTAGCCCTAAAGCTAAATCTAACTCCAACCCTACACCTTACCCTAACACATACACGAATCTTATCCCGTACACTAACACTAACTCTTTCGCGCAAATATATTTTGACCCCAAAACATTTCTGTACCCTCCCCTGTAACCTAAACCTTACCCGTTCACTAACCCTAACCCTAGCTCTAAACCTAAACCTAACGCCAACCCTACATCTTACCCTAACCCATACCCTAATCCTAAACCGTACACTAACACTAACCAGTGCACTGAAACGTACCCTGACCCTAAAACTTTTCCTTACCCTCACCTGTACGCTAAACCTAATCGTTAGCTAACCCTAACTGTAGACTTAAACCTAACCCTAACACCAACCCTACACCTTACTCTAACGCGTACCCTATTTTTAACCCATACACTAACACTAACCCATGTCCTCACACGTACTTTGACACTAACAAGTTTCCATACACTCACATGTACCATAAGCCTTAACCATTCCATAAGCTTATCCCTAACCCTAACGCCAACCCTAACCATTACCCTAACCCATACCCTAATCCTAACCATACATTAAGACTAACACGTTTCCTAAAACATAATCTGACTCAAACACTTTTCCGTACCCTCAACTGTACCCTAAAACTTACCCGTTTGCTAACCCTAAGCCTAGCCCTAAACCTAACCCTAACCCCAACCCCAAACATTACCCTAAACTGTACGATAATCCTGACACGTACACTAACACTAACAGGTGTCCTAACGCATACCGTGACCCTAAAAGTTTTCCATACCCTCACCTGTACCCTAAACCTTACTGGTTCGCTAACCGTAACCCTAGCCCTAAACATAACGCTAACAGCAACCCTACACCATACCCTAAACCGTACACTACTCTTAACCCGTACACCAAAATTATTCAATACCCTCACGCATACAGTGAAACTAACACGTTTCCATACACTCATTTACCATAAAACTTACCTGTTCACTAACCCTAACCCTAGCTCTAAACCTAAACTTAACGCCAACCCTACATCTTACCCTAACCCATACCCTAATCCTAAACCGTACACTAACACTAACCAGTGCACTGAAACGTACCCTGACCCTAGCACTTTTCCTTATCCTCACCTGAACGCTAAACCTAATCGTTAGCTAACCCTAACTGTAGACTTAAACCTAACCCTAACACCAACCCTACACCTTACTCTAACGCGTACCCTATTTTTAACCCATACACTAACACTAACCCATGTCCTCACACGTACTTTGACACTAACACGTTTCCATACACTCACATGTACCATAAGCCTTAACCATTCCATAAGCTTATCCCTAACCCTAACGCCAACCCTAACCATTACCCTAACCCATACCCTAATCCTAACCATACATTAACGCTAACACGTTTCCTAAAACATAATCTGACTCAAACACTTTTCCGTACCCTCAACTGTACCCTAAAACTTACCTGTTTGCTAAACCTAAGCCTAGCCCTAAACCTAACCCTAACCCCAACCCCAAACATTACCCTAAACTGTATGCTAATCCTGACACATACACTAACACTAACAGGTGTCCTAACGCATACCCTGACCCTAAAAGTTTTCCGTACCCTCACCTGTACCCTAAACCTTACTGGTTCGCTAACCGTAACCCTAGCCCTAAACATAACGCTAACAGCAACCCTACACCATACCCTAAACCGTACACTACTCTTAACCCGTACACCAAAATTATTCAATAGCCTCACGCATACAGTGAAACTAACACGTTTCCATACACTCATTTACCATAAAACTTACCTGTTCGCTAACCCTAACCTTAGCCTTAAACTTAACCCTAACGCCAACCCTATACATTACCCTAACCCATACCCTAATCCTAACCCATACACTAACACTACACGTGCCCTAACAGGTATCCTGACCATAACACTTTTCCGTACACTCACCTGTACCCTAAACCATACTGTTTGCTATCCTTAACCCTAGACCTAAACGTAAACCTATCCCCATCCCTAAACCTTACCCTAATGCGTACCCAATCCTAACCAGTACACTAACACTAATCCGTGCCCTAACATGTACCTAGATCCTAACACATTTCTGGACCATCACCTGTAACCTAAACCTTACATTTCGCTAACCCTAACCATAGCCCTAAACCTAACATTAAACACAACCTTACTCATTACCCTAACCCATACCGTGATACTAACCAGTACACTAATACTAATCCTTGCCCTGAAACGTATCCTGACACTAACACTTTTCTCTACCCTCACCTGTACCGTAAACTTTACCGTTCGCAAACCCAAAACACACCACTAGACGAAGCCATGACACCAACACAACACCTTACCCTAAACCGTACACTAATCCTAACCCGTCCGCAAACACTAATCCATGCCCTGACACGTGCCCTGCCCCTAACTCTTTACCCTACTCTCTCCTGTACCCTATATCTTACCGTTCGCTAACTCTAACCCTAGCCCTAAAGCTAAATCTAACTCCAACCCTACACCTTACCCTAACACGTACACTAATCTTAATGCGTACACTAACACTAAACCATTCCCGCACACTTACTTTGACACTAAAACATTTCCGTACCCTCACCTGTAACCTAAACCTTACTCATTCGCTAACCCTAACCCTAGCCCTAACACTAAACATAACGCCAACCCTACCCAATAGCCTAACCCGTACCCTAATCCTAACCCGTACACTAACACTAATCCGTGCCTTAACACTTACCCTGACCCTAACACTTCCATACCCACACCTGAAACCTAAACCTTACCATTCACTAACCCTAAACCTAGGTCTAAACCCAACCCTAAACCCAACCCCATCCCTACACCTAACCTTAACATGTACCCTAATCCTAATCCTTAAACAAACACTAACCTGTGCCCTAACACGAACCCTCACCCTAAATCGTCTCCATACGCTCACCTGTACTCTAATGTTACCTATTCGCTAACACTAACACAAGCCTTAAACCTAAACCTAACCCCAAATCTACACCTTACCCTAACCCATACACTAATCATAACCCATACACTAACATTAACTCGTGCCCTAACACCTACCCTAACCCTACCCCTACCCCTAACCCTAACACTAACCCTAACACTAACCCTAAACTTCACCATTTGTTAACCATAACCCTAGCCCCACACCTAAACCTAACTACAACCGTACTCCTTAACCTAACACGTACACTAATCTTAACCCGTACACTAACACTAACCCAATACCGCACACGTACTTTGACAATAAAACATTCCCGTACACTCAGCTGTAACCTAATCCTTAACCGTTCACTAAACATAACCATACCCCTAACACTAACCATAATGCAAACCTACCAATTATCCTAACCCATACCCTAATCCTAACCTGTAAACCCACACGAACCCCTGCCCTAACACTTACCCTGATCCTAACACTTTTCCGTAACGTCAACTGTACCCTACACCTTACCGTTCGCTAACCCTACCCCAAGCCCTAAACCTAGACCAAACCCCAACCGTACACCTTACCCTAACCCGTATGCTCATCCTAAGCCATACACTAACACTGACACGTGTCTTAACACATACACTAACCCTAACACTTTTCTCTACCATCACCTGTACCCTAAACCTGACATTTTGCTAACCCTAACCCTAGTCATAAAGCTAACCCTAACCCCAACCCTAAACCTTACCCAAACCGTACCCTAATCCTAACCAGTATACTAATACTTAGCGATGCCCTGACACGTACCCTGACCCTAACACTTTTCCGTTCCCTCACCTGTACCCTAAACCTTACCCATTCGCTAACCCTAACCCTAGCCCTAACCCTTGCCCTAACCCTAACCCCAACTGTACACCTTACCCTAACCCGTACCCTAATCCCAATCCATACACTAACACAAACCCAAGCCCTAACACGTACCCTGACCCTAACACTTTTCCGTATCCTCTCCTGTACCCTAAATTATACCATTCCCTAACCCTAAACCTAGCCCTATACATAACACTAACACCAACCCTACAGCATACCCTAACCCGTACACTAAACTTAACCCGTACAAAAAAATTAAACCATGCCCTCACATGTACTTTGACACTAACACGTTTCCATACCCTCCCGAGTACTGTAAACCTTACCCATTCTCTAACTCTAACCCTAGCCCTATCCCTAACCATAACACCAACCGTACCCATTTCCCTAACACATACCCTAATCCTTACCCGTACACTAACACTAATCCATGCCCTAACATGTACCCTGACCATAACACTTTTCCATACCCACTCCTCTACCCTAAATCGTACCATTCGCTAACCCTAACCCTATGTCTAAACCTAACCCTAATCCTAACCATACACCTAACCCTAAACCGTACCCTAATCCTAATCCGTACACTAACACTAACCTGTGCCCTAACATGAACCCTGACACTAACTCATTTCCATAAGCTCCCCTGTACCCTAAATGTTACCTATTCGCTAACCCTAACCCCAACCCTACACCTAAACATAACCCCATCCCTACACCTTTCCCTAACCCATTCCTTAATCCTAACCCGTACACTAACACTAAACCGTGCCCTAAAAGTACACTGACCCTAACACTTTTCCGTATCCTCTCCAGTACCCTACATCTTACCGTTTGCTAAACCTAGCCTTTCCCTAAACATAACAGTAACACCAACCTTACACCATACCCAAACCCATACACTAATCTTAACCCGTACACCAAAATTAAGTGATGCCCGCACATGTACTTTGACACTAACATATTTCCGTACCCTCCTGTGTACCGTAAACCTTACCTGTTCGCAAACACTAACCCTAGGACTAAGCCTAACACTATACACAACCCTACACAAAATCCTAACCCGTACCCTAATCCTAATCTGTACAATAACACTAACGTGTGCCCTAACACCAAGCCTGACCCTAACTTTTTTCCATATGCTTACCTGTACCCTAAATATTACCTATTCGCTAACCCTAACCCTAACCCTAAACCTAAACCTAACCCCAATCCTACACCTTACCCTAATCCACACTGTACTCCTAACCCATACTCTAATACTAATCCATGCCCTGACACGTACACGGACCGTAACACTTTTCTGTACCCTCACTTGTACCAGAAACCTTACATTTCGCTAACCCTTACCCTAGCCCTAAAGCTAAATCTAAATCCAACCCTACACCTTACGCTAAAACGTACACTAATCTTAAAACATACACTAACACTAACCCATTCCTGCAAATGTATTTTGACCCTAAAACATTTCCATACCATCCCCTGTAACCTAAACCTTACCCGTTCGCTAACCCTAACCCTAGCTCTAAACCTAAACCTAACAACAACCCTACATCTTACCCTAACCCATACCCTAATCCTAAACCGTACACTAACACTAACCAGTGCCCTGAAACGTACCCTGACCCGAACACTTTTCCAAACCCTCACCAGTACGCTAAACCTAATCATTAGCTAAACCTAACTTTAGACTTAAACCTATCCCTAACACCAACCCTACACCTTACTCTAACCTGTACCCTATTTTTAACCCCTACACTAACACTAACCCATGACTTCACACGTACTTTGACACTAACACGTTTCCATACACTCACATGTACCATAAGCCTTAACCGTTCGCTAAGCCTATCCCTAACCCTAACGCCAACCCTAACCATTACCCTGATCCATACCCTAATCCTAACCATACATTAACACTAACACGTTTCCTAACACATAACCTGACTCAAACGCTTTTCCGTACCCTCAACTGTACCCTAAAACTTACCCGTTCGCTAACCCTAAGCCTAGCCCTAAACCTAACCCTAACCACAAACCCACACCTTACCCTAAACTGTACGCTAATCCTGACATGTACACTAACATTAACAGGTGTCCTAACACATACCCTGACCCTAAAAGTTTTCCATACCCTCATCTGTACTGTAAAGCTTACTGGTTCGTTAACTGTAACCCTAGCCCTAAACATAACGCTAACACCAACCCTAAACCATTCGCGAACGCGTACACTAATCCTAACACATACACTAACACTACACGTGCCCTAACAGGTACCCTGACCGTAACACTTTTCCGTACACTCACCTGTACCCTAAACCATACCGTCTGCTATCCTTAACCCTAGACATAAACGTAAACCAACCCCATCACTAAACATTACCCTAACGCATACCCAATCCTAACCAGTACACTAACACTAATCCATGCCCTAACATGTACCGTGATCCTAATACATTTCTGGACCATCACCTGTAACCTAAACCTTACATTTCGCTAAACCTAACCATAGCCCTGAACCTAACCCTAAACCCAACCCTACCCATTACCCAAACCAATACCGTAATCCTAACCAGTACACTAATACTAATCCATGCCCTGAAACGTATCCTGACACTAACACTTTTCTGTACCCTCACCTGTACCCTAAACTTTACCGTTCGCTAACCCGAAACATACCCCTAAACCAAGCCCTAACACCAAGCCAACACTTTACCCTAAACCGTACCCTAATCCTAACCCGTCCACAAACACTAATCCATGCCCTGACACGTACCCTTCCCCTAAATCTTTACCCTACTCTCTCCTGTACCCTAAATCTTACCATTCGCTAACCCTAACCCTAGCCCTAAAGCTAAATCTAACTACAACCCTACACCTTACCCTAACACGTACACTAATCTTAATGCGTACACTAACACTAACCCATTCCCGCACACTTACTTTGACACTAAAACATTTCGGTACCCTCACCTGTAACCTAAACCTTACTCGTTCGCTAACCCTAACCCTAGCCCTCACACTAAACATAATGCCAACCCTACCCATTAGCCTAAACCGTACCCTAATCCTAACCCGTACACTAACACTAATCCGTGCCTTAACACTTACCCTGACCCTAACACTTTTCCATACCCACACCTGAACCCTAAACCTTACCATTCACTAAACCTAAACCTAGGTCTAAACCCAACCCTAAACCCAACACCATCCCTACACTTAACCTTAACATGTACCGTAATCCTAATCCTTAAACTAACACTAACCTGTGCCCTAAGATGGACCCTCACCCTAAATCGTTTCCATATGCTCAACTATACCCTAATATTACCTATTCGCTAACCCTAACACTAGCCTTAAACCTAAACCTAACCACAATTCTACACCTTACCCTAACCAATACCCTAATCATAACCCATACGCTAACACTACCTCGTGCCCTAACACGTACCCTAACCCTAACACTAACACTAACCCTAACACTAACCCTAATCTTTACCATTTGTTAACCATAACCCTAGCCCCAAACCTAAACCTAACTACAACCCTACTCCTTACCATAACATGTACACTAATCTTAACCCGTACACTAACACTAACCCAATATCGCACACGTACTTTAACAATAAAACATTTCCGTATGCTCAGCTGTAACCTAAACCTTACCCGTTCACTAAACTTAACCCTACCCCTAACACTAAACATAACGCCAACCCTACCAATTACCCTAACCCGTACCCTAATCCTAACCTGTAAACCCACACCAAACCCTGCCCTAACACGTACGCTGACCCTAACACTTTTCCGTAACCTCACCTGTACCCTACAGCTTACCGTTCGCTAACCCTAACCATAGCCCTAAACCTAGAACAAACCTCAACCGTACACCTTACCCTAACCTGTATGCTAATCCTAAGCCATACACTAGCACTGACACATGTCTTAACACATACACTAACCCTAACACTTTTCTGTACCATCACCTGTACCCTAAACCTGACATTTCGCTAACCCTAACCCTAGCCATAAAGCTAACCCTAACCCCAACCCTAAACCTTACCCAAACCGTACCCTAATCCTAACCAGTATACTAATACTAAGCCATGCCCTGACACGTACCCTGACCCTAACACTTTTCCTTACCCTCACCTGTACCCTAAATCTTACCATTCGCTAACCCTAACCCTATCTCTAAACCTAACCCTAACCCCAACCCTACACCTAACCCTAACCCGGACCCTAATCCTAATCCGTACACTAACACTAACCTGTGCCCTAACATGAACCCTCACCCTAACTCCTTTCCATAAGCTCACCTGTACCCTAAATGTTACCTATTCGCTAACCCTAACCCCAACCTACACCTAAACATAACCCCAACCCTACACCTTTCCCTAACCCATACCATAATCCTAACCCATACACTAACACTAACCCATGCCCTAACATGTAACCTGACCCTAACACTCTTCCGTATCCTCTCCAGTACCCTAAATCTTACCATTCGCTAAACGTAGCCCTTTCCCTAAACATAGTGATAACACCAAACTTACACCACACACTAACCAATACACTAATCTTAACCCGTACACCAAAATTAAGCAATGCCTTCACATGTACATTGACGCTAACACGTTTCCGTACCCTCCCGTGTACTGTAAACCTTACCCATTCTCTAACTCTAACCCTAGCCCTAACCCTAACCATAACACCAACCCTACCCATTTCCCTAACACATACCCTAATCCTTACCCATACACTAACACTAATCCATGCCCTAACACGTACCCTGACCATAACACTTTTCCATACCCACTCCTGTACCCTAAATCTTACCATTCGCTAACCCTAACCCTATGTCTAAACCTAACTCTAACCCTAACCCTACACCTAACCCTAACCTGTACACTAATCCTAATCCGTACACTAACACTAACCTGTGCCCTAACATGAACCCTGACACTAACTCATTTCCATAAGCTCCCCTGTACCCTAAATGTTACCTATTCGCTAACCCTAACCCCAACCCTACACCTAAACATAACCCCAACCCTACACCTTTCCCTAACCCATTCCCTAATCCTAACCCGTAAACTAACACTAACCCATGCCCTAACACGTACCCTGACACTAACACTCTTCCGTATCCTCTCCAGTACCCTAAATCTTACCATTCGCTAAACGTAGCCCTTTCCCTAAACATAATGCTCACACCAACCTTACACCATACACTAACCAATACACTAATCTTAACCCGTACACCAAAATTAAGCAATGCCTTCACATGTACTTTCACACTAACACGTTTCCGTACCCTGCTTTGTACCGTAAACCTTACCTGTTCGCTAACACTAACCCTAGGTCTAAGCCTAACACTATCCACAACCCTAAACAAAATCCTAACCCGTACCGTAATCCTAATCCGTACAGTAACACTAACCTGTGCCCTAACACCAAGCCTGACCCTAACTCGTTTCCATATGCTTACCTGTAACCTGAATATTACCTATTCGCTAACTCTAACCCTAACCCTATATCTAACCCTAACACCAATCCTACACCTCACCCTAATCCGTACTGTAATCCTAACACGTACCCTAATACTAATCCGTGCTCTGACACGTACACGGACTGTAACACTTTTCTGTACCCTCACCTGTACCCTAAACCTTACATTTCGCTCACCCTAACCCTAGCCCTAAAGCTAAATCTAACTCCAACCCTACACCTTACCCTAACACATACACGAATCTTATCCCGTACACTAACACTAACTCTTTCGCGCAAATATATTTTGACCCCAAAACATTTCTGTACCCTCCCCTGTAACCTAAACCTTACCCGTTCACTAACCCTAACCCTAGCTCTAAACCTAAACCTAACGCCAACCCTACATCTTACCCTAACCCATACCCTAATCCTAAACCGTACACTAACACTAACCAGTGCACTGAAACGTACCCTGACCCTAAAACTTTTCCTTACCCTCACCTGTACGCTAAACCTAATCGTTAGCTAACCCTAACTGTAGACTTAAACCTAACCCTAACACCAACCCTACACCTTACTCTAACGCGTACCCTATTTTTAACCCATACACTAACACTAACCCATGTCCTCACACGTACTTTGACACTAACAAGTTTCCATACACTCACATGTACCATAAGCCTTAACCATTCCATAAGCTTATCCCTAACCCTAACGCCAACCCTAACCATTACCCTAACCCATACCCTAATCCTAACCATACATTAAGACTAACACGTTTCCTAAAACATAATCTGACTCAAACACTTTTCCGTACCCTCAACTGTACCCTAAAACTTACCCGTTTGCTAACCCTAAGCCTAGCCCTAAACCTAACCCTAACCCCAACCCCAAACATTACCCTAAACTGTACGATAATCCTGACACGTACACTAACACTAACAGGTGTCCTAACGCATACCGTGACCCTAAAAGTTTTCCATACCCTCACCTGTACCCTAAACCTTACTGGTTCGCTAACCGTAACCCTAGCCCTAAACATAACGCTAACAGCAACCCTACACCATACCCTAAACCGTACACTACTCTTAACCCGTACACCAAAATTATTCAATACCCTCACGCATACAGTGAAACTAACACGTTTCCATACACTCATTTACCATAAAACTTACCTGTTCACTAACCCTAACCCTAGCTCTAAACCTAAACTTAACGCCAACCCTACATCTTACCCTAACCCATACCCTAATCCTAAACCGTACACTAACACTAACCAGTGCACTGAAACGTACCCTGACCCTAGCACTTTTCCTTATCCTCACCTGAACGCTAAACCTAATCGTTAGCTAACCCTAACTGTAGACTTAAACCTAACCCTAACACCAACCCTACACCTTACTCTAACGCGTACCCTATTTTTAACCCATACACTAACACTAACCCATGTCCTCACACGTACTTTGACACTAACACGTTTCCATACACTCACATGTACCATAAGCCTTAACCATTCCATAAGCTTATCCCTAACCCTAACGCCAACCCTAACCATTACCCTAACCCATACCCTAATCCTAACCATACATTAACGCTAACACGTTTCCTAAAACATAATCTGACTCAAACACTTTTCCGTACCCTCAACTGTACCCTAAAACTTACCTGTTTGCTAAACCTAAGCCTAGCCCTAAACCTAACCCTAACCCCAACCCCAAACATTACCCTAAACTGTATGCTAATCCTGACACATACACTAACACTAACAGGTGTCCTAACGCATACCCTGACCCTAAAAGTTTTCCGTACCCTCACCTGTACCCTAAACCTTACTGGTTCGCTAACCGTAACCCTAGCCCTAAACATAACGCTAACAGCAACCCTACACCATACCCTAAACCGTACACTACTCTTAACCCGTACACCAAAATTATTCAATAGCCTCACGCATACAGTGAAACTAACACGTTTCCATACACTCATTTACCATAAAACTTACCTGTTCGCTAACCCTAACCTTAGCCTTAAACTTAACCCTAACGCCAACCCTATACATTACCCTAACCCATACCCTAATCCTAACCCATACACTAACACTACACGTGCCCTAACAGGTATCCTGACCATAACACTTTTCCGTACACTCACCTGTACCCTAAACCATACTGTTTGCTATCCTTAACCCTAGACCTAAACGTAAACCTATCCCCATCCCTAAACCTTACCCTAATGCGTACCCAATCCTAACCAGTACACTAACACTAATCCGTGCCCTAACATGTACCTAGATCCTAACACATTTCTGGACCATCACCTGTAACCTAAACCTTACATTTCGCTAACCCTAACCATAGCCCTAAACCTAACGTTAAACACAACCTTACTCATTACCCTAACCCATACCGTGATCCTAACCAGTACACTAATACTAATCCTTGCCCTGAAACGTATCCTGACACTAACACTTTTCTCTACCCTCACCTGTACCGTAAACTTTACCGTTCGCAAACCCAAAACACACCACTAGACGAAGCCATGACACCAACACAACACCTTACCCTAAACCGTACACTAATCCTAACCCGTCCGCAAACACTAATCCATGCCCTGACACGTGCCCTGCCCCTAACTCTTTACCCTACTCTCTCCTGTACCCTATATCTTACCGTTCGCTAACTCTAACCCTAGCCCTAAAGCTAAATCTAACTCCAACCCTACACCTTACCCTAACACGTACACTAATCTTAATGCGTACACTAACACTAAACCATTCCCGCACACTTACTTTGACACTAAAACATTTCCGTACCCTCACCTGTAACCTAAACCTTACTCATTCGCTAACCCTAACCCTAGCCCTAACACTAAACATAACGCCAACCCTACCCAATAGCCTAACCCGTACCCTAATCCTAACCCATACACTAACACTAATCCGTGCCTTAACACTTACCCTGACCCTAACACTTCCATACCCACACCTGAAACCTAAACCTTACCATTCACTAACCCTAAACCTAGGTCTAAACCCAACCCTAAACCCAACCCCATCCCTACACCTAACCTTAACATGTACCCTAATCCTAATCCTTAAACAAACACTAACCTGTGCCCTAACACGAACCCTCACCCTAAATCGTCTCCATACGCTCACCAGTACTCTAATGTTACCTAATCGCTAACACTAACACAAGCCTTAAACCTAAACCTAACCCCAAATCTACACCTTACCCTAACCCATACACTAATCATAACCCATACACTAACACTAACTCGTGCCCTAACACCTACCCTAACCCTACCCCTACCCCTAACCCTAACACTAACCCTAACACTAACCCTAAACTTCACCATTTGTTAACCATAACCCTAGCCCCACACCTAAACCTAACTACAACCGTACTCCTTAACCTAACACGTACACTAATCTTAACCCGTACACTAACACTAACCCAATACCGCACACGTACTTTGACAATAAAACATTCCCGTACACTCAGCTGTAACCTAATCCTTAACCGTTCACTAAACATAACCATACCCCTAACACTAACCATAATGCAAACCTACCAATTATCCTAACCCATACCCTAATCCTAACCTGTAAACCCACACGAACCCCTGCCCTAACACTTACCCTGACCCTAACACTTTTCCGTAACGTCAACTGTACCCTACACCTTACCGTTCGCTAACCCTACCCCAAGCCCTAAACCTAGACCAAACCCCAACCGTACACCTTACCCTAACCCGTATGCTCATCCTAAGCCATACACTAACACTGACACATGTCTTAACACATACACTAACCCTAACACTTTTCTCTACCATCACCTGTACCCTAAACCTGACATTTTGCTAACCCTAACCCTAGTCATAAAGCTAACCCTAACCCCAACCCTAAACCTTACCCAAACCGTACCCTAATCCTAACCAGTATACTAATACTTAGCGATGCCCTGACACGTACCCTGACCCTAACACTTTTCCGTTCCCTCACCTGTACCCTAAACCTTACCCATTCGCTAACCCTAACCCTAGCCCTAACCCTTGCCCTAACCCTAACCCCAACTGTACACCTTACCCTAACCCGTACCCTAATCCCAATCCATACACTAACACTAACCCAAGCCCTAACACGTACCCTGACCCTAACACTTTTCCGTATCCTCTCCTGTACCCTAAATTATACCATTCCCTAACCCTAAACCTAGCCCTATACATAACACTAACACCAACCCTACAGCATACCCTAACCCGTACACTAAACTTAACCCGTACAAAAAAATTAAACCATGCCCTCACATGTACTTTGACACTAACACGTTTCCATACCCTCCCGAGTACTGTAAACCTTACCCATTCTCTAACTCTAACCCTAGCCCTAACCCTAACCATAACACCAACCGTACCCATTTCCCTAACACATACCCTAATCCTTACCCGTACACTAACACTAATCCATGCCCTAACATGTACCCTGACCATAACACTTTTCCATACCCACTCCTCTACCCTAAATCGTACCATTCGCTAACCCTAACCCTATGTCTAAACCTAACCCTAATCCTAACCATACACCTAACCCTAAACCGTACCCTAATCCTAATCCGTACACTAACACTAACCTGTGCCCTAACATGAACCCTGACACTAACTCATTTCCATAAGCTCCCCTGTACCCTAAATGTTACCTATTCGCTAACCCTAACCCCAACCCTACACCTAAACATAACCCCATCCCTACACCTTTCCCTAACCCATTCCTTAATCCTAACCCGTACACTAACACTAAACCGTGCCCTAAAAGTACACTGACCCTAACACTTTTCCGTATCCTCTCCAGTACCCTACATCTTACCGTTTGCTAAACCTAGCCTTTCCCTAAACATAACGGTAACACCAACCTTACACCATACCCAAACCCATACACTAATCTTAACCCGTACACCAAAATTAAGTGATGCCCGCACATGTACTTTGACACTAACATATTTCCGTACCCTCCTGTGTACCGTAAACCTTACCTGTTCGCAAACACTAACCCTAGGACTAAGCCTAACACTATACACAACCCTACACAAAATCCTAACCCGTACCCTAATCCTAATCTGTACAATAACACTAACGTGTGCCCTAACACCAAGCCTGACCCTAACTTTTTTCCATATGCTTACCTGTACCCTAAATATTACCTATTCGCTAACCCTAACCCTAACCCTAAACCTAAACCTAACCCCAATCCTACACCTTACCCTAATCCACACTGTACTCCTAACCCATACTCTAATACTAATCCATGCCCTGACACGTACACGGACCGTAACACTTTTCTGTACCCTCACTTGTACCAGAAACCTTACATTTTGCTAACCCTTACCCTAGCCCTAAAGCTAAATCTAAATCCAACCCTACACCTTACGCTAAAACGTACACTAATCTTAAAACATACACTAACACTAACCCATTCCTGCAAATGTATTTTGACCCTAAAACATTTCCATACCATCCCCTGTAACCTAAACCTTACCCGTTCGCTAACCCTAACCCTAGCTCTAAACCTAAACCTAACAACAACCCTACATCTTACCCTAACCCATACCCTAATCCTAAACCGTACACTAACACTAACCAGTGCCCTGAAACGTACCCTGACCCGAACACTTTTCCAAACCCTCACCAGTACGCTAAACCTAATCATTAGCTAAACCTAACTTTAGACTTAAACCTATCCCTAACACCAACCCTACACCTTACTCTAACCTGTACCCTATTTTTAACCCCTACACTAACACTAACCCATGACTTCACACGTACTTTGACACTAACACGTTTCCATACACTCACATGTACCATAAGCCTTAACCGTTCGCTAAGCCTATCCCTAACCCTAACGCCAACCCTAACCATTACCCTGATCCATACCCTAATCCTAACCATACATTAACACTAACACGTTTCCTAACACATAACCTGACTCAAACGCTTTTCCGTACCCTCAACTGTACCCTAAAACTTACCCGTTCGCTAACCCTAAGCCTAGCCCTAAACCTAACCCTAACCACAAACCCACACCTTACCCTAAACTGTACGCTAATCCTGACATGTACACTAACATTAACAGGTGTCCTAACACATACCCTGACCCTAAAAGTTTTCCATACCCTCATCTGTACTGTAAAGCTTACTGGTTCGTTAACTGTAACCCTAGCCCTAAACATAACGCTAACACCAACCCTAAACCATTCGCGAACGCGTACACTAATCCTAACACATACACTAACACTACACGTGCCCTAACAGGTACCCTGACCGTAACACTTTTCCGTACACTCACCTGTACCCTAAACCATACCGTCTGCTATCCTTAACCCTAGACATAAACGTAAACCAACCCCATCACTAAACATTACCCTAACGCATACCCAATCCTAACCAGTACACTAACACTAATCCATGCCCTAACATGTACCGTGATCCTAATACATTTCTGGACCATCACCTGTAACCTAAACCTTACATTTCGCTAAACCTAACCATAGCCCTGAACCTAACCCTAAACCCAACCCTACCCATTACCCAAACCAATACCGTAATCCTAACCAGTACACTAATACTAATCCATGCCCTGAAACGTATCCTGACACTAACACTTTTCTGTACCCTCACCTGTACCCTAAACTTTACCGTTCGCTAACCCGAAACATACCCCTAAACCAAGCCCTAACACCAAGCCAACACTTTACCCTAAACCGTACCCTAATCCTAACCCGTCCACAAACACTAATCCATGCCCTGACACGTACCCTTCCCCTAAATCTTTACCCTACTCTCTCCTGTACCCTAAATCTTACCATTCGCTAACCCTAACCCTAGCTCTAAAGCTAAATCTAACTACAACCCTACACCTTACCCTAACACGTACACTAATCTTAATGCGTACACTAACACTAACCCATTCCCGCACACTTACTTTGACACTAAAACATTTCGGTACCCTCACCTGTAACCTAAACCTTACTCGTTCGCTAACCCTAACCCTAGCCCTCACACTAAACATAATGCCAACCCTACCCATTAGCCTAAACCGTACCCTAATCCTAACCCGTACACTAACACTAATCCGTGCCTTAACACTTACCCTGACCCTAACACTTTTCCATACCCACACCTGAACCCTAAACCTTACCATTCACTAAACCTAAACCTAGGTCTAAACCCAACCCTAAACCCAACACCATCCCTACACTTAACCTTAACATGTACCGTAATCCTAATCCTTAAACTAACACTAACCTGTGCCCTAAGATGGACCCTCACCCTAAATCGTTTCCATATGCTCAACTATACCCTAATATTACCTATTCGCTAACCCTAACACTAGCCTTAAACCTAAACCTAACCACAACTCTACACCTAACCCTAACCAATACCCTAATCATAACCCATACGCTAACACTACCTCGTGCCCTAACACGTACCCTAACCCTACCCCTAACCCTAACACTAACACTAACCCTAACACTAACCCTAATCTTTACCATTTGTTAACCATAACCCTAGCCCCAAACCTAAACCTAACTACAACCCTACTCCTTACCATAACATGTACACTAATCTTAACCCGTACACTAACACTAACCCAATATCGCACACGTACTTTAACAATAAAACATTTCCGTATGCTCAGCTGTAACCTAAACCTTACCCGTTCACTAAACTTAACCCTACCCCTAACACTAAACATAACGCCAACCCTACCAATTACCCTAACCCGTACCCTAATCCTAACCTGTAAACCCACACCAATCCCTGCCCTAACACGTACGCTGACCCTAACACTTTTCCGTAACCTCACCTGTACCCTACAGCTTACCGTTCGCTAACCCTAACCATAGCCCTAAACCTAGAACAAACCTCAACCGTACACCTTACCCTAACCTGTATGCTAATCCTAAGCCATACACTAGCACTGACACATGTCTTAACACATACACTAACCCTAACACTTTTCTGTACCATCACCTGTACCCTAAACCTGACATTTCGCTAACCCTAACCCTAGCCATAAAGCTAACCCTAACCCCAACCCTAAACCTTACCCAAACCGTACCCTAATCCTAACCAGTATACTAATACTAAGCCATGCCCTGACACGTACCCTGACCCTAACACTTTTCCTTACCCTCACCTGTACCCTAAATCTTACCATTCGCTAACCCTAACCCTATGTCTAAACCTAACCCTAACCCCAACCCTACACCTAACCCTAACCCGGACCCTAATCCTAATCCGTACACTAACACTAACCTGTGCCCTAACATGAACCCTCACCCTAACTCCTTTCCATAAGCTCACCTGTACCCTAAATGTTACCTATTCGCTAACCCTAACCCCAACCTACACCTAAACATAACCCCAACCCTACACCTTTCCCTAACCCATACCATAATCCTAACCCATGCCCTAACATGTAACCTGACCCTAACACTCTTCCGTATCCTCTCCAGTACCCTAAATCTTACCATTCGCTAAACGTAGCCCTTTCCCTAAACATAGTGCTAACACCAAACTTACACCACACACTAACCAATACACTAATCTTAACCCGTACACCAAAATTAAGCAATGCCTTCACATGTACATTGACGCTAACACGTTTCCGTACCCTCCCGTGTACTGTAAACCTTACCCATTCTCTAACTCTAACCCTAGCCCTAACCCTAACCATAACACCAACCCTACCCATTTCCCTAACACATACCCTAATCCTTACCCATACACTAACACTAATCCATGCCCTAACACGTACCCTGACCATAACACTTTTCCATACCCACTCCTGTACCCTAAATCTTACCATTCGCTAACCCTAACCCTATGTCTAAACCTAACTCTAACCCTAACCCTACACCTAACCCTAACCTGTACCCTAATCCTAATCCGTACACTAACACTAACCTGTGCCCTAACATGAACCCTGACACTAACTCATTTCCATAAGCTCCCCTGTACCCTAAATGTTACCTATTCGCTAACCCTAACCCCAACCCTACACTTAAACATAACCCCAACCCTACACCTTTCCCTAACCCATTCCCTAATCCTAACCCGTAAACTAACACTAACCCATGCCCTAACACGTACCCTGACACTAACACTCTTCCGTATCCTCTCCAGTACCCTAAATCTTACCATTCGCTAAACGTAGCCCTTTCCCTAAACATAATGCTCACACCAACCTTACACCATACACTAATCAATACACTAATCTTAACCCGTACACCAAAATTAAGCAATGCCTTCACATGTACTTTCACACTAACACGTTTCCGTACCCTGCTTTGTACCGTAAACCTTACCTGTTCGCTAACACTAACCCTAGGTCTAAGCCTAACACTATCGACAACCCTACACAAAATCCTAACCCGTACCGTAATCCTATTCCGTACAGTAACACTAACCTGTGCCCTAACACCAAGCCTGACCCTAACTCGTTTCCATATGCTTACCTGTAACCTGAATATTACCTATTCGCTAACTCTAACCCTAACCCTATATCTAACCCTAACACCAATCCTACACCTCACCCTAATCCGTACTGTAATCCTAACACGTACCCTAATACTAATCCGTGCTCTGACACGTACACGGACTGTAACACTTTTCTGTACCCTCACCTGTACCCTAAACCTTACATTTCGCTCACCCTAACCCTAGCCCTAAAGCTAAATCTAACTCCAACCCTACACCTTACCCTAACACATACACGAATCTTATCCCGTACACTAACACTAACTCTTTCGCGCAAATATATTTTGACCCCAAAACATTTCTGTACCCTCCCCTGTAACCTAAACCTTACCCGTTCACTAACCCTAACCCTAGCTCTAAACCTAAACCTAACGCCAACCCTACATCTTACCCTAACCCATACCCTAATCCTAAACCGTACACTAACACTAACCAGTGCACTGAAACGTACCCTGACCCTAAAACTTTTCCTTACCCTCACCTGTACGCTAAACCTAATCGTTAGCTAACCCTAACTGTAGACTTAAACCTAACCCTAACACCAACCCTACACCTTACTCTAACGCGTACCCTATTTTTAACCCATACACTAACACTAACCCATGTCCTCACACGTACTTTGACACTAACACGTTTCCATACACTCACATGTACCATAAGCCTTAACCATTCCATAAGCTTATCCCTAACCCTAACGCCAACCCTAACCATTACCCTAACCCATACCCTAATCCTAACCATACATTAACGCTAACACGTTTCCTAAAACATAATCTGACTCAAACACTTTTCCGTACCCTCAACTGTACCCTAAAACTTACCTGTTTGCTAAACCTAAGCCTAGCCCTAAACCTAACCCTAACCCCAACCCCAAACATTACCCTAAACTGTATGCTAATCCTGACACATACACTAACACTAACAGGTGTCCTAACGCATACCCTGACCCTAAAAGTTTTCCGTACCCTCACCTGTACCCTAAACCTTACTGGTTCGCTAACCGTAACCCTAGCCCTAAACATAACGCTAACAGCAACCCTACACCATACCCTAAACCGTACACTACTCTTAACCCGTACACCAAAATTATTCAATAGCCTCACGCATACAGTGAAACTAACACGTTTCCATACACTCATTTACCATAAAACTTACCTGTTCGCTAACCCTAACCTTAGCCTTAAACTTAACCCTAACGCCAACCCTATACATTACCCTAACCCATACCCTAATCCTAACCCATACACTAACACTACACGTGCCCTAACAGGTATCCTGACCATAACACTTTTCCGTACACTCACCTGTACCCTAAACCATACTGTTTGCTATCCTTAACCCTAGACCTAAACGTAAACCTATCCCCATCCCTAAACCTTACCCTAATGCGTACCCAATCCTAACCAGTACACTAACACTAATCCGTGCCCTAACATGTACCTAGATCCTAACACATTTCTGGACCATCACCTGTAACCTAAACCTTACATTTCGCTAACCCTAACCATAGCCCTAAACCTAACGTTAAACACAACCTTACTCATTACCCTAACCCATACCGTGATCCTAACCAGTACACTAATACTAATCCTTGCCCTGAAACGTATCCTGACACTAACACTTTTCTCTACCCTCACCTGTACCGTAAACTTTACCGTTCGCAAACCCAAAACACACCACTAGACGAAGCCATGACACCAACACAACACCTTACCCTAAACCGTACACTAATCCTAACCCGTCCGCAAACACTAATCCATGCCCTGACACGTGCCCTGCCCCTAACTCTTTACCCTACTCTCTCCTGTACCCTATATCTTACCGTTCGCTAACTCTAACCCTAGCCCTAAAGCTAAATCTAACTCCAACCCTACACCTTACCCTAACACGTACACTAATCTTAATGCGTACACTAACACTAAACCATTCCCGCACACTTACTTTGACACTAAAACATTTCCGTACCCTCACCTGTAACCTAAACCTTACTCATTCGCTAACCCTAACCCTAGCCCTAACACTAAACATAACGCCAACCCTACCCAATAGCCTAACCCGTACCCTAATCCTAACCCGTACACTAACACTAATCCGTGCCTTAACACTTACCCTGACCCTAACACTTCCATACCCACACCTGAAACCTAAACCTTACCATTCACTAACCCTAAACCTAGGTCTAAACCCAACCCTAAACCCAACCCCATCCCTACACCTAACCTTAACATGTACCCTAATCCTAATCCTTAAACAAACACTAACCTGTGCCCTAACACGAACCCTCACCCTAAATCGTCTCCATACGCTCACCTGTACTCTAATGTTACCTATTCGCTAACACTAACACAAGCCTTAAACCTAAACCTAACCCCAAATCTACACCTTACCCTAACCCATACACTAATCATAACCCATACACTAACATTAACTCGTGCCCTAACACCTACCCTAACCCTACCCCTACCCCTAACCCTAACACTAACCCTAACACTAACCCTAAACTTCACCATTTGTTAACCATAACCCTAGCCCCACACCTAAACCTAACTACAACCGTACTCCTTAACCTAACACGTACACTAATCTTAACCCGTACACTAACACTAACCCAATACCGCACACGTACTTTGACAATAAAACATTCCCGTACACTCAGCTGTAACCTAATCCTTAACCGTTCACTAAACATAACCATACCCCTAACACTAACCATAGTGCAAACCTACCAATTATCCTAACCCATACCCTAATCCTAACCTGTAAACCCACACGAACCCCTGCCCTAACACTTACCCTGACCCTAACACTTTTCCGTAACGTCAACTGTACCCTACACCTTACCGTTCGCTAACCCTACCCCAAGCCCTAAACCTAGACCAAACCCCAACCGTACACCTTACCCTAACCCGTATGCTCATCCTAAGCCATACACTAACACTGACACGTGTCTTAACACATACACTAACCCTAACACTTTTCTCTACCATCACCTGTACCCTAAACCTGACATTTTGCTAACCCTAACCCTAGTCATAAAGCTAACCCTAACCCCAACCCTAAACCTTACCCAAACCGTACCCTAATCCTAACCAGTATACTAATACTTAGCGATGCCCTGACACGTACCCTGACCCTAACACTTTTCCGTTCCCTCACCTGTACCCTAAACCTTACCCATTCGCTAACCCTAACCCTAGCCCTAACCCTTGCCCTAACCCTAACCCCAACTGTACACCTTACCCTAACCCGTACCCTAATCCCAATCCATACACTAACACTAACCCAAGCCCTAACACGTACCCTGACCCTAACACTTTTCCGTATCCTCTCCTGTACCCTAAATTATACCATTCCCTAACCCTAAACCTAGCCCTATACATAACACTAACACCAACCCTACAGCATACCCTAACCCGTACACTAAACTTAACCCGTACAAAAAAATTAAACCATGCCCTCACATGTACTTTGACACTAACACGTTTCCATACCCTCCCGAGTACTGTAAACCTTACCCATTCTCTAACTCTAACCCTAGCCCTAACCCTAACCATAACACCAACCGTACCCATTTCCCTAACACATACCCTAATCCTTACCCGTACACTAACACTAATCCATGCCCTAACATGTACCCTGACCATAACACTTTTCCATACCCACTCCTCTACCCTAAATCGTACCATTCGCTAACCCTAACCCTATGTCTAAACCTAACCCTAATCCTAACCATACACCTAACCCTAAACCGTACCCTAATCCTAATCCGTACACTAACACTAACCTGTGCCCTAACATGAACCCTGACACTAACTCATTTCCATAAGCTCCCCTGTACCCTAAATGTTACCTATTCGCTAACCCTAACCCCAACCCTACACCTAAACATAACCCCATCCCTACACCTTTCCCTAACCCATTCCTTAATCCTAACCGGTACACTAACACTAAACCGTGCCCTAAAAGTACACTGACCCTAACACTTTTCCGTATCCTCTCCAGTACCCTACATCTTACCGTTTGCTAAACCTAGCCTTTCCCTAAACATAACAGTAACACCAACCTTACACCATACCCAAACCCATACACTAATCTTAACCCGTACACCAAAATTAAGTGATGCCCGCACATGTACTTTGACACTAACATATTTCCGTACCCTCCTGTGTACCGTAAACCTTACCTGTTCGCAAACACTAACCCTAGGACTAAGCCTAACACTATACACAACCCTACACAAAATCCTAACCCGTACCCTAATCCTAATCTGTACAATAACACTAACGTGTGCCCTAACACCAAGCCTGACCCTAACTTTTTTCCATATGCTTACCTGTACCCTAAATATTACCTATTCGCTAACCCTAACCCTAACCCTAAACCTAAACCTAACCCCAATCCTACACCTTACCCTAATCCACACTGTACTCCTAACCCATACTCTAATACTAATCCATGCCCTGACATGTACACGGACCGTAACACTTTTCTGTACCCTCACTTGTACCAGAAACCTTACATTTCGCTAACCCTTACCCTAGCCCTAAAGCTAAATCTAAATCCAACCCTACACCTTACGCTAAAACGTACACTAATCTTAAAACATACACTAACACTAACCCATTCCTGCAAATGTATTTTGACCCTAAAACATTTCCATACCATCCCCTGTAACCTAAACCTTACCCGTTCGCTAACCCTAACCCTAGCTCTAAACCTAAACCTAACAACAACCCTACATCTTACCCTAACCCATACCCTAATCCTAAACCGTACACTAACACTAACCAGTGCCCTGAAACGTACCCTGACCCGAACACTTTTCCAAACCCTCACCAGTACGCTAAACCTAATCATTAGCTAAACCTAACTTTAGACTTAAACCTATCCCTAACACCAACCCTACACCTTACTCTAACCTGTACCCTATTTTTAACCCCTACACTAACACTAACCCATGACTTCACACGTACTTTGACACTAACACGTTTCCATACACTCACATGTACCATAAGCCTTAACCGTTCGCTAAGCCTATCCCTAACCCTAACGCCAACCCTAACCATTACCCTGATCCATACCCTAATCCTAACCATACATTAACACTAACACGTTTCCTAACACATAACCTGACTCAAACGCTTTTCCGTACCCTCAACTGTACCCTAAAACTTACCCGTTCGCTAACCCTAAGCCTAGCCCTAAACCTAACCCTAACCACAAACCCACACCTTACCCTAAACTGTACGCTAATCCTGACATGTACACTAACATTAACAGGTGTCCTAACACATACCCTGACCCTAAAAGTTTTCCATACCCTCATCTGTACTGTAAAGCTTACTGGTTCGTTAACTGTAACCCTAGCCCTAAACATAACGCTAACACCAACCCTAAACCATTTGCGAACGCGTACACTAATCCTAACACATACACTAACACTACACGTGCCCTAACAGGTACCCTGACCGTAACACTTTTCCGTACACTCACCTGTACCCTAAACCATACCGTCTGCTATCCTTAACCCTAGACATAAACGTAAACCAACCCCATCACTAAACATTACCCTAACGCATACCCAATCCTAACCAGTACACTAACACTAATCCATGCCCTAACATGTACCGTGATCCTAATACATTTCTGGACCATCACCTGTAACCTAAACCTTACATTTCGCTAAACCTAACCATAGCCCTGAACCTAACCCTAAACCCAACCCTACCCATTACCCAAACCAATACCGTAATCCTAACCAGTACACTAATACTAATCCATGCCCTGAAACGTATCCTGACACTAACACTTTTCTGTACCCTCACCTGTACCCTAAACTTTACCGTTCGCTAACCCGAAACATACCCCTAAACCAAGCCCTAACACCAAGCCAACACTTTACCCTAAACCGTACCCTAATCCTAACCCGTCCACAAACACTAATCCATGCCCTGACACGTACCCTTCCCCTAAATCTTTACCCTACTCTCTCCTGTACCCTAAATCTTACCATTCGCTAACCCTAACCCTAGCCCTAAAGCTAAATCTAACTACAACCCTACACCTTACCCTAACACGTACACTAATCTTAATGCGTACACTAACACTAACCCATTCCCGCACACTTACTTTGACACTAAAACATTTCGGTACCCTCACCTGTAACCTAAACCTTACTCGTTCGCTAACCCTAACCCTAGCCCTCACACTAAACATAATGCCAACCCTACCCATTAGCCTAAACCGTACCCTAATCCTAACCCGTACACTAACACTAATCCGTGCCTTAACACTTACCCTGACCCTAACACTTTTCCATACCCACACCTGAACCCTAAACCTTACCATTCACTAAACCTAAACCTAGGTCTAAACCCAACCCTAAACCCAACACCATCCCTACACTTAACCTTAACATGTACCGTAATCCTAATCCTTAAACTAACACTAACCTGTGCCCTAAGATGGACCCTCACCCTAAATCGTTTCCATATGCTCAACTATACCCTAATATTACCTATTCGCTAACCCTAACACTAGCCTTAAACCTAAACCTAACCACAATTCTACACTTTACCCTAACCAATACCCTAATCATAACCCATACGCTAACACTACCTCGTGCCCTAACACGTACCCTAACCCTAACACTAACACTAACCCTAACACTAACCCTAATCTTTACCATTTGTTAACCATAACCCTAGCCCCAAACCTAAACCTAACTACAACCCTACTCCTTACCATAACATGTACACTAATCTTAACCCGTACACTAACACTAACCCAATATCGCACACGTACTTTAACAATAAAACATTTCCGTATGCTCAGCTGTAACCTAAACCTTACCCGTTCACTAAACTTAACCCTACCCCTAACACTAAACATAACGCCAACCCTACCAATTACCCTAACCCGTACCCTAATCCTAACCTGTAAACCCACACCAAACCCTGCCCTAACACGTACGCTGACCCTAACACTTTTCCGTAACCTCACCTGTACCCTACAGCTTACCGTTCGCTAACCCTAACCATAGCCCTAAACCTAGAACAAACCTCAACCGTACACCTTACCCTAACCTGTATGCTAATCCTAAGCCATACACTAGCACTGACACATGTCTTAACACATACACTAACCCTAACACTTTTCTGTACCATCACCTGTACCCTAAACCTGACATTTCGCTAACCCTAACCCTAGCCATAAAGCTAACCCTAACCCCAACCCTAAACCTTACCCAAACCGTACCCTAATCCTAACCAGTATACTAATACTAAGCCATGCCCTGACACGTACCCTGACCCTAACACTTTTCCTTACCCTCACCTGTACCCTAAATCTTACCATTCGCTAACCCTAACCCTATCTCTAAACCTAACCCTAACCCCAACCCTACACCTAACCCTAACCCGGACCCTAATCCTAATCCGTACACTAACACTAACCTGTGCCCTAACATGAACCCTCACCCTAACTCCTTTCCATAAGCTCACCTGTACCCTAAATGTTACCTATTCGCTAACCCTAACCCCAACCTACACCTAAACATAACCCCAACCCTACACCTTTCCCTAACCCATACCATAATCCTAACCCATACACTAACACTAACCCATGCCCTAACATGTAACCTGACCCTAACACTCTTCCGTATCCTCTCCAGTACCCTAAATCTTACCATTCGCTAAACGTAGCCCTTTCCCTAAACATAGTGATAACACCAAACTTACACCACACACTAACCAATACACTAATCTTAACCCGTACACCAAAATTAAGCAATGCCTTCACATGTACATTGACGCTAACACGTTTCCGTACCCTCCCGTGTACTGTAAACCTTACCCATTCTCTAACTCTAACCCTAGCCCTAACCCTAACCATAACACCAACCCTACCCATTTCCCTAACACATACCCTAATCCTTACCCATACACTAACACTAATCCATGCCCTAACACGTACCCTGACCATAACACTTTTCCATACCCACTCCTGTACCCTAAATCTTACCATTCGCTAACCCTAACCCTATGTCTAAACCTAACTCTAACCCTAACCCTACACCTAACCCTAACCTGTACCCTAATCCTAATCCGTACACTAACACTAACCTGTGCCCTAACATGAACCCTGACACTAACTCATTTCCATAAGCTCCCCTGTACCCTAAATGTTACCTATTCGCTAACCCTAACCCCACCCCTACACTTAAACATAACCCCAACCCTACACCTTTCCCTAACCCATTCCCTAATCCTAACCCGTAAACTAACACTAACCCATGCCCTAACACGTACCCTGACACTAACACTCTTCCGTATCCTCTCCAGTACCCTAAATCTTACCATTCGCTAAACGTAGCCCTTTCCCTAAACATAATGCTCACACCAACCTTACACCATACACTAACCAATACACTAATCTTAACCCGTACACCAAAATTAAGCAATGCCTTCACATGTACTTTCACACTAACACGTTTCCGTACCCTGCTTTGTACCGTAAACCTTACCTGTTCGCTAACACTAACCCTAGGTCTAAGCCTAACACTATCCACAACCCTAAACAAAATCCTAACCCGTACCGTAATCCTAATCCGTACAGTAACACTAACCTGTGCCCTAACACCAAGCCTGACCCTAACTCGTTTCCATATGCTTACCTGTAACCTGAATATTACCTATTCGCTAACTCTAACCCTAACCCTATATCTAACCCTAACACCAATCCTACACCTCACCCTAATCCGTACTGTAATCCTAACACGTACCCTAATACTAATCCGTGCTCTGACACGTACACGGACTGTAACACTTTTCTGTACCCTCACCTGTACCCTAAACCTTACATTTCGCTCACCCTAACCCTAGCCCTAAAGCTAAATCTAACTCCAACCCTACACCTTACCCTAACACATACACGAATCTTATCCCGTACACTAACACTAACTCTTTCGCGCAAATATATTTTGACCCCAAAACATTTCTGTACCCTCCCCTGTAACCTAAACCTTACCCGTTCACTAACCCTAACCCTAGCTCTAAACCTAAACCTAACGCCAACCCTACATCTTACCCTAACCCATACCCTAATCCTAAACCGTACACTAACACTAACCAGTGCACTGAAACGTACCCTGACCCTAAAACTTTTCCTTACCCTCACCTGTACGCTAAACCTAATCGTTAGCTAACCCTAACTGTAGACTTAAACCTAACCCTAACACCAACCCTACACCTTACTCTAACGCGTACCCTATTTTTAACCCATACACAAACACTAACCCATGTCCTCACACGTACTTTGACACTAACACGTTTCCATACACTCACATGTACCATAAGCCTTAACCATTCCATAAGCTTATCCCTAACCCTAACGCCAACCCTAACCATTACCCAAACCCATACCCTAATCCTAACCATACATTAAGACTAACACCTTTCCTAAAACATAATCTGACTCAAACACTTTTCCGTACCCTCAACTGTACCCTAAAACTTACCCATTTGCTAACCCTAAGCCTAGCCCTAAACCTAACCCTAACCCCAACCCCAAACATTACCCTAAACTGTACGATAATCCTGACACGTACACTAACACTAACAGGTGTCCTAACGCATACCCTGACCCTAAAAGTTTTCCATACCCTCACCTGTACCCTAAACCTTACTGGTTCGCTAACCGTAACCCTAGCCCTAAACATAACGCTAACAGCAACCCTACACCATACCCTAAACCGTACACTACTCTTAACCCGTACACCAAAATTATTCAATACCCTCACGCATACAGTGAAACTGACACGTTTCCATACACTCATTTACCATAAAACTTACCTGTTCACTAACCCTAACCCTAGCTCTAAACCTAAACTTAACGCCAACCCTACATCTTACCCTAACCCATACCCTAATCCTAAACCGTACACTAACACTAACCAGTGCACTGAAACGTACCCTGACCCTAGCACTTTTCCTTATCCTCACCTGAACGCTAAACCTAATCGTTAGCTAACCCTAACTGTAGACTTAAACCTAACCCTAACACCAACCCTACACCTTACTCTAACGCGTACCCTATTTTTAACCCATACACTAACACTAACCCATGTCCTCACACGTACTTTGACACTAACACGTTTCCATACACTCACATGTACCATAAGCCTTAACCATTCCATAAGCTTATCCCTAACCCTAACGCCAACCCTAACCATTACCCTAACCCATACCCTAATCCTAACCATACATTAACGCTAACACGTTTCCTAAAACATAATCTGACTCAAACACTTTTCCGTACCCTCAACTGTACCCTAAAACTTACCTGTTTGCTAAACCTAAGCCTAGCCCTAAACCTAACCCTAACCCCAACCCCAAACATTACCCTAAACTGTATGCTAATCCTGACACATACACTAACACTAACAGGTGTCCTAACGCATACCCTGACCCTAAAAGTTTTCCGTACCCTCACCTGTACCCTAAACCTTACTGGTTCGCTAACCGTAACCCTAGCCCTAAACATAACGCTAACAGCAACCCTACACCATACCCTAAACCGTACACTACTCTTAACCCGTACACCAAAATTATTCAATAGCCTCACGCATACAGTGAAACTAACACGTTTCCATACACTCATTTACCATAAAACTTACCTGTTCGCTAACCCTAACCTTAGCCTTAAACTTAACCCTAACGCCAACCCTATACATTACCCTAACCCATACCCTAATCCTAACCCATACACTAACACTACACGTGCCCTAACAGGTATCCTGACCATAACACTTTTCCGTACACTCACCTGTACCCTAAACCATACTGTTTGCTATCCTTAACCCTAGACCTAAACGTAAACCTATCCCCATCCCTAAACCTTACCCTAATGCGTACCCAATCCTAACCAGTACACTAACACTAATCCGTGCCCTAACATGTACCTAGATCCTAACACATTTCTGGACCATCACCTGTAACCTAAACCTTACATTTCGCTAACCCTAACCATAGCCCTAAACCTAACGTTAAACACAACCTTACTCATTACCCTAACCCATACCGTGATCCTAACCAGTACACTAATACTAATCCTTGCCCTGAAACGTATCCTGACACTAACACTTTTCTCTACCCTCACCTGTACCGTAAACTTTACCGTTCGCAAACCCAAAACACACCACTAGACGAAGCCATGACACCAACACAACACCTTACCCTAAACCGTACACTAATCCTAACCCGTCCGCAAACACTAATCCATGCCCTGACACGTGCCCTGCCCCTAACTCTTTACCCTACTCTCTCCTGTACCCTATATCTTACCGTTCGCTAACTCTAACCCTAGCCCTAAAGCTAAATCTAACTCCAACCCTACACCTTACCCTAACACGTACACTAATCTTAATGCGTACACTAACACTAAACCATTCCCGCACACTTACTTTGACACTAAAACCTTTCCGTACCCTCACCTGTAACCTAAACCTTACTCATTCGCTAACCCTAACCCTAGCCCTAACACTAAACATAACGCCAACCCTACCCAATAGCCTAACCCGTACCCTAATCCTAACCCATACACTAACACTAATCCGTGCCTTAACACTTACCCTGACCCTAACACTTCCATACCCACACCTGAAACCTAAACCTTACCATTCACTAACCCTAAACCTAGGTCTAAACCCAACCCTAAACCCAACCCCATCCCTACACCTAACCTTAACATGTACCCTAATCCTAATCCTTAAACAAACACTAACCTGTGCCCTAACACGAACCCTCACCCTAAATCGTCTCCATACGCTCACCTGTACTCTAATGTTACCTATTCGCTAACACTAACACAAGCCTTAAACCTAAACCTAACCCCAAATCTACACCTTACCCTAACCCATACACTAATCATAACCCATACACTAACATTAACTCGTGCCCTAACACCTACCCTAACCCTACCCCTACCCCTAACCCTAACACTAACCCTAACACTAACCCTAAACTTCACCATTTGTTAACCATAACCCTAGCCCCACACCTAAACCTAACTACAACCGTACTCCTTAACCTAACACGTACACTAATCTTAACCCGTACACTAACACTAACCCAATACCGCACACGTACTTTGACAATAAAACATTCCCGTACACTCAGCTGTAACCTAATCCTTAACCGTTCACTAAACATAACCATACCCCTAACACTAACCATAATGCAAACCTACCAATTATCCTAACCCATACCCTAATCCTAACCTGTAAACCCACACGAACCCCTGCCCTAACACTTACCCTGATCCTAACACTTTTCCGTAACGTCAACTGTACCCTACACCTTACCGTTCGCTAACCCTACCCCAAGCCCTAAACCTAGACCAAACCCCAACCGTACACCTTAGCCTAACCCGTATGCTCATCCTAAGCCATACACTAACACTGACACGTGTCTTAACACATACACTAACCCTAACACTTTTCTCTACCATCACCTGTACCCTAAACCTGACATTTTGCTAACCCTAACCCTAGTCATAAAGCTAACCCTAACCCCAACCCTAAACCTTACCCAAACCGTACCCTAATCCTAACCAGTATACTAATACTTAGCGATGCCCTGACACGTACCCTGACCCTAACACTTTTCCGTTCCCTCACCTGTACCCTAAACCTTACCCATTCGCTAACCCTAACCCTAGCCCTAACCCTTGCCCTAACCCTAACCCCAACTGTACACCTTACCCTAACCCGTACCCTAATCCCAATCCATACACTAACACAAACCCAAGCCCTAACACGTACCCTGACCCTAACACTTTTCCGTATCCTCTCCTGTACCCTAAATTATACCATTCCCTAACCCTAAACCTAGCCCTATACATAACACTAACACCAACCCTACAGCATACCCTAACCCGTACACTAAACTTAACCCGTACAAAAAAATTAAACCATGCCCTCACATGTACTTTGACACTAACACGTTTCCATACCCTCCCGAGTACTGTAAACCTTACCCATTCTCCAACTCTAACCCTAGCCCTATCCCTAACCATAACACCAACCGTACCCATTTCCCTAACACATACCCTAATCCTTACCCGTACACTAACACTAATCCATGCCCTAACATGTACCCTGACCATAACACTTTTCCATACCCACTCCTCTACCCTAAATCGTACCATTCGCTAACCCTAACCCTATGTCTAAACCTAACCCTAATCCTAACCATACACCTAACCCTAAACCGTACCCTAATCCTAATCCGTACACTAACACTAACCTGTGCCCTAACATGAACCCTGACACTAACTCATTTCCATAAGCTCCCCTGTACCCTAAATGTTACCTATTCGCTAACCCTAACCCCAACCCTACACCTAAACATAACCCCATCCCTACACCTTTCCCTAACCCATTCCTTAATCCTAACCCGTACACTAACACTAAACCGTGCCCTAAAAGTACACTGACCCTAACACTTTTCCGTATCCTCTCCAGTACCCTACATCTTACCGTTTGCTAAACCTAGCCTTTCCCTAAACATAACAGTAACACCAACCTTACACCATACCCAAACCCATACACTAATCTTAACCCGTACACCAAAATTAAGTGATGCCCGCACATGTACTTTGACACTAACATATTTCCGTACCCTCCTGTGTACCGTAAACCTTACCTGTTCGCAAACACTAACCCTAGGACTAAGCCTAACACTATACACAACCCTACACAAAATCCTAACCCGTACCCTAATCCTAATCTGTACAATAACACTAACGTGTGCCCTAACACCAAGCCTGACCCTAACTTTTTTCCATATGCTTACCTGTACCCTAAATATTACCTATTCGCTAACCCTAACCCTAACCCTAAACCTAAACCTAACCCCAATCCTACACCTTACCCTAATCCACACTGTACTCCTAACCCATACTCTAATACTAATCCATGCCCTGACACGTACACGGACCGTAACACTTTTCTGTACCCTCACTTGTACCAGAAACCTTACATTTCGCTAACCCTTACCCTAGCCCTAAAGCTAAATCTAAATCCAACCCTACACCTTACGCTAAAACGTACACTAATCTTAAAACATACACTAACACTAACCCATTCCTGCAAATGTATTTTGACCCTAAAACATTTCCATACCATCCCCTGTAACCTAAACCTTACCCGTTCGCTAACCCTAACCCTAGCTCTAAACCTAAACCTAACAACAACCCTACATCTTACCCTAACCCATACCCTAATCCTAAACCGTACACTAACACTAACCAGTGCCCTGAAACGTACCCTGACCCGAACACTTTTCCAAACCCTCACCAGTACGCTAAACCTAATCATTAGCTAAACCTAACTTTAGACTTAAACCTATCCCTAACACCAACCCTACACCTTACTCTAACCTGTACCCTATTTTTAACCCCTACACTAACACTAACCCATGACTTCACACGTACTTTGACACTAACACGTTTCCATACACTCACATGTACCATAAGCCTTAACCGTTCGCTAAGCCTATCCCTAACCCTAACGCCAACCCTAACCATTACCCTGATCCATACCCTAATCCTAACCATACATTAACACTAACACGTTTCCTAACACATAACCTGACTCAAACGCTTTTCCGTACCCTCAACTGTACCCTAAAACTTACCCGTTCGCTAACCCTAAGCCTAGCCCTAAACCTAACCCTAACCACAAACCCACACCTTACCCTAAACTGTACGCTAATCCTGACATGTACACTAACATTAACAGGTGTCCTAACACATACCCTGACCCTAAAAGTTTTCCATACCCTCATCTGTACTGTAAAGCTTACTGGTTCGTTAACTGTAACCCTAGCCCTAAACATAACGCTAACACCAACCCTAAACCATTCGCGAACGCGTACACTAATCCTAACACATACACTAACACTACACGTGCCCTAACAGGTACCCTGACCGTAACACTTTTCCGTACACTCACCTGTACCCTAAACCATACCGTCTGCTATCCTTAACCCTAGACATAAACGTAAACCAACCCCATCACTAAACATTACCCTAACGCATACCCAATCCTAACCAGTACACTAACACTAATCCATGCCCTAACATGTACCGTGATCCTAATACATTTCTGGACCATCACCTGTAACCTAAACCTTACATTTCGCTAAACCTAACCATAGCCCTGAACCTAACCCTAAACCCAACCCTACCCATTACCCAAACCAATACCGTAATCCTAACCAGTACACTAATACTAATCCATGCCCTGAAACGTATCCTGACACTAACACTTTTCTGTACCCTCACCTGTACCCTAAACTTTACCGTTCGCTAACCCGAAACATACCCCTAAACCAAGCCCTAACACCAAGCCAACACTTTACCCTAAACCGTACCCTAATCCTAACCCGTCCACAAACACTAATCCATGCCCTGACACGTACCCTTCCCCTAAATCTTTACCCTACTCTCTCCTGTACCCTAAATCTTACCATTCGCTAACCCTAACCCTAGCCCTAAAGCTAAATCTAACTACAACCCTACACCTTACCCTAACACGTACACTAATCTTAATGCGTACACTAACACTAACCCATTCCCGCACACTTACTTTGACACTAAAACATTTCGGTACCCTCACCTGTAACCTAAACCTTACTCGTTCGCTAACCCTAACCCTAGCCCTCACACTAAACATAATGCCAACCCTACCCATTAGCCTAAACCGTACCCTAATCCTAACCCGTACACTAACACTAATCCGTGCCTTAACACTTACCCTGACCCTAACACTTTTCCATACCCACACCTGAACCCTAAACCTTACCATTCACTAAACCTAAACCTAGGTCTAAACCCAACCCTAAACCCAACACCATCCCTACACTTAACCTTAACATGTACCGTAATCCTAATCCTTAAACTAACACTAACCTGTGCCCTAAGATGGACCCTCACCCTAAATCGTTTCCATATGCTCAACTATACCCTAATATTACCTATTCGCTAACCCTAACACTAGCCTTAAACCTAAACCTAACCACAATTCTACACCTTACCCTAACCAATACCCTAATCATAACCCATACGCTAACACTACCTCGTGCCCTAACACGTACCCTAACCCTAACACTAACACTAACCCTAACACTAACCCTAATCTTTACCATTTGTTAACCATAACCCTAGCCCCAAACCTAAACCTAACTACAACCCTACTCCTTACCATAACATGTACACTAATCTTAACCCGTACACTAACACTAACCCAATATCGCACACGTACTTTAACAATAAAACATTTCCGTATGCTCAGCTGTAACCTAAACCTTACCCGTTCACTAAACTTAACCCTACCCCTAACACTAAACATAACGCCAACCCTACCAATTACCCTAACCCGTACCCTAATCCTAACCTGTAAACCCACACCAAACCCTGCCCTAACACGTACGCTGACCCTAACACTTTTCCGTAACCTCACCTGTACCCTACAGCTTACCGTTCGCTAACCCTAACCATAGCCCTAAACCTAGAACAAACCTCAACCGTACACCTTACCCTAACCTGTATGCTAATCCTAAGCCATACACTAGCACTGACACATGTCTTAACACATACACTAACCCTAACACTTTTCTGTACCATCACCTGTACCCTAAACCTGACATTTCGCTAACCCTAACCCTAGCCATAAAGCTAACCCTAACCCCAACCCTAAACCTTACCCAAACCGTACCCTAATCCTAACCAGTATACTAATACTAAGCCATGCCCTGACACGTACCCTGACCCTAACACTTTTCCTTACCCTCACCTGTACCCTAAATCTTACCATTCGCTAACCCTAACCCTATCTCTAAACCTAACCCTAACCCCAACCCTACACCTAACCCTAACCCGGACCCTAATCCTAATCCGTACACTAACACTAACCTGTGCCCTAACATGAACCCTCACCCTAACTCCTTTCCATAAGCTCACCTGTACCCTAAATGTTACCTATTCGCTAACCCTAACCCCAACCTACACCTAAACATAACCCCAACCCTACACCTTTCCCTAACCCATACCATAATCCTAACCCATACACTAACACTAACCCATGCCCTAACATGTAACCTGACCCTAACACTCTTCCGTATCCTCTCCAGTACCCTAAATCTTACCATTCGCTAAACGTAGCCCTTTCCCTAAACATAGTGATAACACCAAACTTACACCACACACTAACCAATACACTAATCTTAACCCGTACACCAAAATTAAGCAATGCCTTCACATGTACATTGACGCTAACACGTTTCCGTACCCTCCCGTGTACTGTAAACCTTACCCATTCTCTAACTCTAACCCTAGCCCTAACCCTAACCATAACACCAACCCTACCCATTTCCCTAACACATACCCTAATCCTTACCCATACACTAACACTAATCCATGCCCTAACACGTACCCTGACCATAACACTTTTCCATACCCACTCCTGTACCCTAAATCTTACCATTCGCTAACCCTAACCCTATGTCTAAACCTAACTCTAACCCTAACCCTACACCTAACCCTAACCTGTACACTAATCCTAATCCGTACACTAACACTAACCTGTGCCCTAACATGAACCCTGACACTAACTCATTTCCATAAGCTCCCCTGTACCCTAAATGTTACCTATTCGCTAACCCTAACCCCAACCCTACACCTAAACATAACCCCAACCCTACACCTTTCCCTAACCCATTCCCTAATCCTAACCCGTAAACTAACACTAACCCATGCCCTAACACGTACCCTGACACTAACACTCTTCCGTATCCTCTCCAGTACCCTAAATCTTACCATTCGCTAAACGTAGCCCTTTCCCTAAACATAATGCTCACACCAACCTTACACCATACACTAACCAATACACTAATCTTAACCCGTACACCAAAATTAAGCAATGCCTTCACATGTACTTTCACACTAACACGTTTCCGTACCCTGCTTTGTACCGTAAACCTTACCTGTTCGCTAACACTAACCCTAGGTCTAAGCCTAACACTATCCACAACCCTAAACAAAATCCTAACCCGTACCGTAATCCTAATCCGTACAGTAACACTAACCTGTGCCCTAACACCAAGCCTGACCCTAACTCGTTTCCATATGCTTACCTGTAACCTGAATATTACCTATTCGCTAACTCTAACCCTAACCCTATATCTAACCCTAACACCAATCCTACACCTCACCCTAATCCGTACTGTAATCCTAACACGTACCCTAATACTAATCCGTGCTCTGACACGTACACGGACTGTAACACTTTTCTGTACCCTCACCTGTACCCTAAACCTTACATTTCGCTCACCCTAACCCTAGCCCTAAAGCTAAATCTAACTCCAACCCTACACCTTACCCTAACACATACACGAATCTTATCCCGTACACTAACACTAACTCTTTCGCGCAAATATATTTTGACCCCAAAACATTTCTGTACCCTCCCCTGTAACCTAAACCTTACCCGTTCACTAACCCTAACCCTAGCTCTAAACCTAAACCTAACGCCAACCCTACATCTTACCCTAACCCATACCCTAATCCTAAACCGTACACTAACACTAACCAGTGCACTGAAACGTACCCTGACCCTAAAACTTTTCCTTACCCTCACCTGTACGCTAAACCTAATCGTTAGCTAACCCTAACTGTAGACTTAAACCTAACCCTAACACCAACCCTACACCTTACTCTAACGCGTACCCTATTTTTAACCCATACACTAACACTAACCCATGTCCTCACACGTACTTTGACACTAACAAGTTTCCATACACTCACATGTACCATAAGCCTTAACCATTCCATAAGCTTATCCCTAACCCTAACGCCAACCCTAACCATTACCCTAACCCATACCCTAATCCTAACCATACATTAAGACTAACACGTTTCCTAAAACATAATCTGACTCAAACACTTTTCCGTACCCTCAACTGTACCCTAAAACTTACCCGTTTGCTAACCCTAAGCCTAGCCCTAAACCTAACCCTAACCCCAACCCCAAACATTACCCTAAACTGTACGATAATCCTGACACGTACACTAACACTAACAGGTGTCCTAACGCATACCGTGACCCTAAAAGTTTTCCATACCCTCACCTGTACCCTAAACCTTACTGGTTCGCTAACCGTAACCCTAGCCCTAAACATAACGCTAACAGCAACCCTACACCATACCCTAAACCGTACACTACTCTTAACCCGTACACAAAAATTATTCAATACCCTCACGCATACAGTGAAACTAACACGTTTCCATACACTCATTTACCATAAAACTTACCTGTTCACTAACCCTAACCCTAGCTCTAAACCTAAACTTAACGCCAACCCTACATCTTACCCTAACCCATACCCTAATCCTAAACCGTACACTAACACTAACCAGTGCACTGAAACGTACCCTGACCCTAGCACTTTTCCTTATCCTCACCTGAACGCTAAACCTAATCGTTAGCTAACCCTAACTGTAGACTTAAACCTAACCCTAACACCAACCCTACACCTTACTCTAACGCGTACCCTATTTTTAACCCATACACTAACACTAACCCATGTCCTCACACGTACTTTGACACTAACACGTTTCCATACACTCACATGTACCATAAGCCTTAACCATTCCATAAGCTTATCCCTAACCCTAACGCCAACCCTAACCATTACCCTAACCCATACCCTAATCCTAACCATACATTAACGCTAACACGTTTCCTAAAACATAATCTGACTCAAACACTTTTCCGTACCCTCAACTGTACCCTAAAACTTACCTGTTTGCTAAACCTAAGCCTAGCCCTAAACCTAACCCTAACCCCAACCCCAAACATTACCCTAAACTGTATGCTAATCCTGACACATACACTAACACTAACAGGTGTCCTAACGCATACCCTGACCCTAAAAGTTTTCCGTACCCTCACCTGTACCCTAAACCTTACTGGTTCGCTAACCGTAACCCTAGCCCTAAACATAACGCTAACAGCAACCCTACACCATACCCTAAACCGTACACTACTCTTAACCCGTACACCAAAATTATTCAATAGCCTCACGCATACAGTGAAACTAACACGTTTCCATACACTCATTTACCATAAAACTTACCTGTTCGCTAACCCTAACCTTAGCCTTAAACTTAACCCTAACGCCAACCCTATACATTACCCTAACCCATACCCTAATCCTAACCCATACACTAACACTACACGTGCCCTAACAGGTATCCTGACCATAACACTTTTCCGTACACTCACCTGTACCCTAAACCATACTGTTTGCTATCCTTAACCCTAGACCTAAACGTAAACCTATCCCCATCCCTAAACCTTACCCTAATGCGTACCCAATCCTAACCAGTACACTAACACTAATCCGTGCCCTAACATGTACCTAGATCCTAACACATTTCTGGACCATCACCTGTAACCTAAACCTTACATTTCGCTAACCCTAACCATAGCCCTAAACCTAACGTTAAACACAACCTTACTCATTACCCTAACCCATACCGTGATCCTAACCAGTACACTAATACTAATCCTTGCCCTGAAACGTATCCTGACACTAACACTTTTCTCTACCCTCACCTGTACCGTAAACTTTACCGTTCGCAAACCCAAAACACACCACTAGACGAAGCCATGACACCAACACAACACCTTACCCTAAACCGTACACTAATCCTAACCCGTCCGCAAACACTAATCCATGCCCTGACACGTGCCCTGCCCCTAACTCTTTACCCTACTCTCTCCTGTACCCTATATCTTACCGTTCGCTAACTCTAACCCTAGCCCTAAAGCTAAATCTAACTCCAACCCTACACCTTACCCTAACACGTACACTAATCTTAATGCGTACACTAACACTAAACCATTCCCGCACACTTACTTTGACACTAAAACATTTCCGTACCCTCACCTGTAACCTAAACCTTACTCATTCGCTAACCCTAACCCTAGCCCTAACACTAAACATAACGCCAACCCTACCCAATAGCCTAACCCGTACCCTAATCCTAACCCGTACACTAACACTAATCCGTGCCTTAACACTTACCCTGACCCTAACACTTCCATACCCACACCTGAAACCTAAACCTTACCATTCACTAACCCTAAACCTAGGTCTAAACCCAACCCTAAACCCAACCCCATCCCTACACCTAACCTTAACATGTACCCTAATCCTAATCCTTAAACAAACACTAACCTGTGCCCTAACACGAACCCTCACCCTAAATCGTCTCCATACGCTCACCTGTACTCTAATGTTACCTATTCGCTAACACTAACACAAGCCTTAAACCTAAACCTAACCCCAAATCTACACCTTACCCTAACCCATACACTAATCATAACCCATACACTAACATTAACTCGTGCCCTAACACCTACCCTAACCCTACCCCTACCCCTAACCCTAACACTAACCCTAACACTAACCCTAAACTTCACCATTTGTTAACCATAACCCTAGCCCCACACCTAAACCTAACTACAACCGTACTCCTTAACCTAACACGTACACTAATCTTAACCCGTACACTAACACTAACCCAATACCGCACACGTACTTTGACAATAAAACATTCCCGTACACTCAGCTGTAACCTAATCCTTAACCGTTCACTAAACATAACCATACCCCTAACACTAACCATAATGCAAACCTACCAATTATCCTAACCCATACCCTAATCCTAACCTGTAAACCCACACGAACCCCTGCCCTAACACTTACCCTGATCCTAACACTTTTCCGTAACGTCAACTGTACCCTACACCTTACCGTTCGCTAACCCTACCCCAAGCCCTAAACCTAGACCAAACCCCAACCGTACACCTTACCCTAACCCGTATGCTCATCCTAAGCCATACACTAACACTGACACGTGTCTTAACACATACACTAACCCTAACACTTTTCTCTACCATCACCTGTACCCTAAACCTGACATTTTGCTAACCCTAACCCTAGTCATAAAGCTAACCCTAACCCCAACCCTAAACCTTACCCAAACCGTACCCTAATCCTAACCAGTATACTAATACTTAGCGATGCCCTGACACGTACCCTGACCCTAACACTTTTCCGTTCCCTCACCTGTACCCTAAACCTTACCCATTCGCTAACCCTAACCCTAGCCCTAACCCTTGCCCTAACCCTAACCCCAACTGTACACCTTACCCTAACCCGTACCCTAATCCCAATCCATACACTAACACAAACCCAAGCCCTAACACGTACCCTGACCCTAACACTTTTCCGTATCCTCTCCTGTACCCTAAATTATACCATTCCCTAACCCTAAACCTAGCCCTATACATAACACTAACACCAACCCTACAGCATACCCTAACCCGTACACTAAACTTAACCCGTACAAAAAAATTAAACCATGCCCTCACATGTACTTTGACACTAACACGTTTCCATACCCTCCCGAGTACTGTAAACCTTACCCATTCTCTAACTCTAACCCTAGCCCTATCCCTAACCATAACACCAACCGTACCCATTTCCCTAACACATACCCTAATCCTTACCCGTACACTAACACTAATCCATGCCCTAACATGTACCCTGACCATAACACTTTTCCATACCCACTCCTCTACCCTAAATCGTACCATTCGCTAACCCTAACCCTATGTCTAAACCTAACCCTAATCCTAACCATACACCTAACCCTAAACCGTACCCTAATCCTAATCCGTACACTAACACTAACCTGTGCCCTAACATGAACCCTGACACTAACTCATTTCCATAAGCTCCCCTGTACCCTAAATGTTACCTATTCGCTAACCCTAACCCCAACCCTACACCTAAACATAACCCCATCCCTACACCTTTCCCTAACCCATTCCTTAATCCTAACCCGTACACTAACACTAAACCGTGCCCTAAAAGTACACTGACCCTAACACTTTTCCGTATCCTCTCCAGTACCCTACATCTTACCGTTTGCTAAACCTAGCCTTTCCCTAAACATAACAGTAACACCAACCTTACACCATACCCAAACCCATACACTAATCTTAACCCGTACACCAAAATTAAGTGATGCCCGCACATGTACTTTGACACTAACATATTTCCGTACCCTCCTGTGTACCGTAAACCTTACCTGTTCGCAAACACTAACCCTAGGACTAAGCCTAACACTATACACAACCCTACACAAAATCCTAACCCGTACCCTAATCCTAATCTGTACAATAACACTAACGTGTGCCCTAACACCAAGCCTGACCCTAACTTTTTTCCATATGCTTACCTGTACCCTAAATATTACCTATTCGCTAACCCTAACCCTAACCCTAAACCTAAACCTAACCCCAATCCTACACCTTACCCTAATCCACACTGTACTCCTAACCCATACTCTAATACTAATCCATGCCCTGACACGTACACGGACCGTAACACTTTTCTGTACCCTCACTTGTACCAGAAACCTTACATTTCGCTAACCCTTACCCTAGCCCTAAAGCTAAATCTAAATCCAACCCTACACCTTACGCTAAAACGTACACTAATCTTAAAACATACACTAACACTAACCCATTCCTGCAAATGTATTTTGACCCTAAAACATTTCCATACCATCCCCTGTAACCTAAACCTTACCCGTTCGCTAACCCTAACCCTAGCTCTAAACCTAAACCTAACAACAACCCTACATCTTACCCTAACCCATACCCTAATCCTAAACCGTACACTAACACTAACCAGTGCCCTGAAACGTACCCTGACCCGAACACTTTTCCAAACCCTCACCAGTACGCTAAACCTAATCATTAGCTAAACCTAACTTTAGACTTAAACCTATCCCTAACACCAACCCTACACCTTACTCTAACCTGTACCCTATTTTTAACCCCTACACTAACACTAACCCATGACTTCACACGTACTTTGACACTAACACGTTTCCATACACTCACATGTACCATAAGCCTTAACCGTTCGCTAAGCCTATCCCTAACCCTAACGCCAACCCTAACCATTACCCTGATCCATACCCTAATCCTAACCATACATTAACACTAACACGTTTCCTAACACATAACCTGACTCAAACGCTTTTCCGTACCCTCAACTGTACCCTAAAACTTACCCGTTCGCTAACCCTAAGCCTAGCCCTAAACCTAACCCTAACCACAAACCCACACCTTACCCTAAACTGTACGCTAATCCTGACATGTACACTAACATTAACAGGTGTCCTAACACATACCCTGACCCTAAAAGTTTTCCATACCCTCATCTGTACTGTAAAGCTTACTGGTTCGTTAACTGTAACCCTAGCCCTAAACATAACGCTAACACCAACCCTAAACCATTCGCGAACGCGTACACTAATCCTAACACATACACTAACACTACACGTGCCCTAACAGGTACCCTGACCGTAACACTTTTCCGTACACTCACCTGTACCCTAAACCATACCGTCTGCTATCCTTAACCCTAGACATAAACGTAAACCAACCCCATCACTAAACATTACCCTAACGCATACCCAATCCTAACCAGTACACTAACACTAATCCATGCCCTAACATGTACCGTGATCCTAATACATTTCTGGACCATCACCTGTAACCTAAACCTTACATTTCGCTAAACCTAACCATAGCCCTGAACCTAACCCTAAACCCAACCCTACCCATTACCCAAACCAATACCGTAATCCTAACCAGTACACTAATACTAATCCATGCCCTGAAACGTATCCTGACACTAACACTTTTCTGTACCCTCACCTGTACCCTAAACTTTACCGTTCGCTAACCCGAAACATACCCCTAAACCAAGCCCTAACACCAAGCCAACACTTTACCCTAAACCGTACCCTAATCCTAACCCGTCCACAAACACTAATCCATGCCCTGACACGTACCCTTCCCCTAAATCTTTACCCTACTCTCTCCTGTACCCTAAATCTTACCATTCGCTAACCCTAACCCTAGCCCTAAAGCTAAATCTAACTACAACCCTACACCTTACCCTAACACGTACACTAATCTTAATGCGTACACTAACACTAACCCATTCCCGCACACTTACTTTGACACTAAAACATTTCGGTACCCTCACCTGTAACCTAAACCTTACTCGTTCGCTAACCCTAACCCTAGCCCTCACACTAAACATAATGCCAACCCTACCCATTAGCCTAAACCGTACCCTAATCCTAACCCGTACACTAACACTAATCCGTGCCTTAACACTTACCCTGACCCTAACACTTTTCCATACCCACACCTGAACCCTAAACCTTACCATTCACTAAACCTAAACCTAGGTCTAAACCCAACCCTAAACCCAACACCATCCCTACACTTAACCTTAACATGTACCGTAATCCTAATCCTTAAACTAACACTAACCTGTGCCCTAAGATGGACCCTCACCCTAAATCGTTTCCATATGCTCAACTATACCCTAATATTACCTATTCGCTAACCCTAACACTAGCCTTAAACCTAAACCTAACCACAATTCTACACCTTACCCTAACCAATACCCTAATCATAACCCATACGCTAACACTACCTCGTGCCCTAACACGTACCCTAACCCTAACACTAACACTAACCCTAACACTAACCCTAATCTTTACCATTTGTTAACCATAACCCTAGCCCCAAACCTAAACCTAACTACAACCCTACTCCTTACCATAACATGTACACTAATCTTAACCCGTACACTAACACTAACCCAATATCGCACACGTACTTTAACAATAAAACATTTCCGTATGCTCAGCTGTAACCTAAACCTTACCCGTTCACTAAACTTAACCCTACCCCTAACACTAAACATAACGCCAACCCTACCAATTACCCTAACCCGTACCCTAATCCTAACCTGTAAACCCACACCAAACCCTGCCCTAACACGTACGCTGACCCTAACACTTTTCCGTAACCTCACCTGTACCCTACAGCTTACCGTTCGCTAACCCTAACCATAGCCCTAAACCTAGAACAAACCTCAACCGTACACCTTACCCTAACCTGTATGCTAATCCTAAGCCATACACTAGCACTGACACATGTCTTAACACATACACTAACCCTAACACTTTTCTGTACCATCACCTGTACCCTAAACCTGACATTTCGCTAACCCTAACCCTAGCCATAAAGCTAACCCTAACCCCAACCCTAAACCTTACCCAAACCGTACCCTAATCCTAACCAGTATACTAATACTAAGCCATGCCCTGACACGTACCCTGACCCTAACACTTTTCCTTACCCTCACCTGTACCCTAAATCTTACCATTCGCTAACCCTAACCCTATCTCTAAACCTAACCCTAACCCCAACCCTACACCTAACCCTAACCCGGACCCGAATCCTAATCCGTACACTAACACTAACCTGTGCCCTAACATGAACCCTCACCCTAACTCCTTTCCATAAGCTCACCTGTACCCTAAATGTTACCTATTCGCTAACCCTAACCCCAACCTACACCTAAACATAACCCCAACCCTACACCTTTCCCTAACCCATACCATAATCCTAACCCATACACTAACACTAACCCATGCCCTAACATGTAACCTGACCCTAACACTCTTCCGTATCCTCTCCAGTACCCTAAATCTTACCATTCGCTAAACGTAGCCCTTTCCCTAAACATAGTGATAACACCAAACTTACACCACACACTAACCAATACACTAATCTTAACCCGTACACCAAAATTAAGCAATGCCTTCACATGTACATTGACGCTAACACGTTTCCGTACCCTCCCGTGTACTGTAAACCTTACCCATTCTCTAACTCTAACCCTAGCCCTAACCCTAACCATAACACCAACCCTACCCATTTCCCTAACACATACCCTAATCCTTACCCATACACTAACACTAATCCATGCCCTAACACGTACCCTGACCATAACACTTTTCCATACCCACTCCTGTACCCTAAATCTTACCATTCGCTAACCCTAACCCTATGTCTAAACCTAACTCTAACCCTAACCCTACACCTAACCCTAACCTGTACACTAATCCTAATCCGTACACTAACACTAACCTGTGCCCTAACATGAACCCTGACACTAACTCATTTCCATAAGCTCCCCTGTACCCTAAATGTTACCTATTCGCTAACCCTAACCCCAACCCTACACCTAAACATAACCCCAACCCTACACCTTTCCCTAACCCATTCCCTAATCCTAACCCGTAAACTAACACTAACCCATGCCCTAACACGTACCCTGACACTAACACTCTTCCGTATCCTCTCCAGTACCCTAAATCTTACCATTCGCTAAACGTAGCCCTTTCCCTAAACATAATGCTCACACCAACCTTACACCATACACTAACCAATACACTAATCTTAACCCGTACACCAAAATTAAGCAATGCCTTCACATGTACTTTCACACTAACACGTTTCCGTACCCTGCTTTGTACCGTAAACCTTACCTGTTCGCTAACACTAACCCTAGGTCTAAGCCTAACACTATCCACAACCCTAAACAAAATCCTAACCCGTACCGTAATCCTAATCCGTACAGTAACACTAACCTGTGCCCTAACACCAAGCCTGACCCTAACTCGTTTCCATATGCTTACCTGTAACCTGAATATTACCTATTCGCTAACTCTAACCCTAACCCTATATCTAACCCTAACACCAATCCTACACCTCACCCTAATCCGTACTGTAATCCTAACACGTACCCTAATACTAATCCGTGCTCTGACACGTACACGGACTGTAACACTTTTCTGTACCCTCACCTGTACCCTAAACCTTACATTTCGCTCACCCTAACCCTAGCCCTAAAGCTAAATCTAACTCCAACCCTACACCTTACCCTAACACATACACGAATCTTATCCCGTACACTAACACTAACTCTTTCGCGCAAATATATTTTGACCCCAAAACATTTCTGTACCCTCCCCTGTAACCTAAACCTTACCCGTTCACTAACCCTAACCCTAGCTCTAAACCTAAACCTAACGCCAACCCTACATCTTACCCTAACCCATACCCTAATCCTAAACCGTACACTAACACTAACCAGTGCACTGAAACGTACCCTGACCCTAAAACTTTTCCTTACCCTCACCTGTACGCTAAACCTAATCGTTAGCTAACCCTAACTGTAGACTTAAACCTAACCCTAACACCAACCCTACACCTTACTCTAACGCGTACCCTATTTTTAACCCATACACTAACACTAACCCATGTCCTCACACGTACTTTGACACTAACAAGTTTCCATACACTCACATGTACCATAAGCCTTAACCATTCCATAAGCTTATCCCTAACCCTAACGCCAACCCTAACCATTACCCTAACCCATACCCTAATCCTAACCATACATTAAGACTAACACGTTTCCTAAAACATAATCTGACTCAAACACTTTTCCGTACCCTCAACTGTACCCTAAAACTTACCCGTTTGCTAACCCTAAGCCTAGCCCTAAACCTAACCCTAACCCCAACCCCAAACATTACCCTAAACTGTACGATAATCCTGACACGTACACTAACACTAACAGGTGTCCTAACGCATACCGTGACCCTAAAAGTTTTCCATACCCTCACCTGTACCCTAAACCTTACTGGTTCGCTAACCGTAACCCTAGCCCTAAACATAACGCTAACAGCAACCCTACACCATACCCTAAACCGTACACTACTCTTAACCCGTACACCAAAATTATTCAATACCCTCACGCATACAGTGAAACTAACACGTTTCCATACACTCATTTACCATAAAACTTACCTGTTCACTAACCCTAACCCTAGCTCTAAACCTAAACTTAACGCCAACCCTACATCTTACCCTAACCCATACCCTAATCCTAAACCGTACACTAACACTAACCAGTGCACTGAAACGTACCCTGACCCTAGCACTTTTCCTTATCCTCACCTGAACGCTAAACCTAATCGTTAGCTAACCCTAACTGTAGACTTAAACCTAACCCTAACACCAACCCTACACCTTACTCTAACGCGTACCCTATTTTTAACCCATACACTAACACTAACCCATGTCCTCACACGTACTTTGACACTAACACGTTTCCATACACTCACATGTACCATAAGCCTTAACCATTCCATAAGCTTATCCCTAACCCTAACGCCAACCCTAACCATTACCCTAACCCATACCCTAATCCTAACCATACATTAACGCTAACACGTTTCCTAAAACATAATCTGACTCAAACACTTTTCCGTACCCTCAACTGTACCCTAAAACTTACCTGTTTGCTAAACCTAAGCCTAGCCCTAAACCTAACCCTAACCCCAACCCCAAACATTACCCTAAACTGTATGCTAATCCTGACACATACACTAACACTAACAGGTGTCCTAACGCATACCCTGACCCTAAAAGTTTTCCGTACCCTCACCTGTACCCTAAACCTTACTGGTTCGCTAACCGTAACCCTAGCCCTAAACATAACGCTAACAGCAACCCTACACCATACACTAAACCGTACACTACTCTTAACCCGTACACCAAAATTATTCAATAGCCTCACGCATACAGTGAAACTAACACGTTTCCATACACTCATTTACCATAAAACTTACCTGTTCGCTAACCCTAACCTTAGCCTTAAACTTAACCCTAACGCCAACCCTATACATTACCCTAACCCATACCCTAATCCTAACCCATACACTAACACTACACGTGCCCTAACAGGTATCCTGACCATAACACTTTTCCGTACACTCACCTGTACCCTAAACCATACTGTTTGCTATCCTTAACCCTAGACCTAAACGTAAACCTATCCCCATCCCTAAACCTTACCCTAATGCGTACCCAATCCTAACCAGTACACTAACACTAATCCGTGCCCTAACATGTACCTAGATCCTAACACATTTCTGGACCATCACCTGTAACCTAAACCTTACATTTCGCTAACCCTAACCATAGCCCTAAACCTAACATTAAACACAACCTTACTCATTACCCTAACCCATACCGTGATACTAACCAGTACACTAATACTAATCCTTGCCCTGAAACGTATCCTGACACTAACACTTTTCTCTACCCTCACCTGTACCGTAAACTTTACCGTTCGCAAACCCAAAACACACCACTAGACGAAGCCATGACACCAACACAACACCTTACCCTAAACCGTACACTAATCCTAACCCGTCCGCAAACACTAATCCATGCCCTGACACGTGCCCTGCCCCTAACTCTTTACCCTACTCTCTCCTGTACCCTATATCTTACCGTTCGCTAACTCTAACCCTAGCCCTAAAGCTAAATCTAACTCCAACCCTACACCTTACCCTAACACGTACACTAATCTTAATGCGTACACTAACACTAAACCATTCCCGCACACTTACTTTGACACTAAAACATTTCCGTACCCTCACCTGTAACCTAAACCTTACTCATTCGCTAACCCTAACCCTAGCCCTAACACTAAACATAACGCCAACCCTACCCAATAGCCTAACCCGTACCCTAATCCTAACCCGTACACTAACACTAATCCGTGCCTTAACACTTACCCTGACCCTAACACTTCCATACCCACACCTGAAACCTAAACCTTACCATTCACTAACCCTAAACCTAGGTCTAAACCCAACCCTAAACCCAACCCCATCCCTACACCTAACCTTAACATGTACCCTAATCCTAATCCTTAAACAAACACTAACCTGTGCCCTAACACGAACCCTCACCCTAAATCGTCTCCATACGCTCACCTGTACTCTAATGTTACCTATTCGCTAACACTAACACAAGCCTTAAACCTAAACCTAACCCCAAATCTACACCTTACCCTAACCCATACACTAATCATAACCCATACACTAACATTAACTCGTGCCCTAACACCTACCCTAACCCTACCCCTACCCCTAACCCTAACACTAACCCTAACACTAACCCTAAACTTCACCATTTGTTAACCATAACCCTAGCCCCACACCTAAACCTAACTACAACCGTACTCCTTAACCTAACACGTACACTAATCTTAACCCGTACACTAACACTAACCCAATACCGCACACGTACTTTGACAATAAAACATTCCCGTACACTCAGCTGTAACCTAATCCTTAACCGTTCACTAAACATAACCATACCCCTAACACTAACCATAATGCAAACCTACCAATTATCCTAACCCATACCCTAATCCTAACCTGTAAACCCACACGAACCCCTGCCCTAACACTTACCCTGATCCTAACACTTTTCCGTAACGTCAACTGTACCCTACACCTTACCGTTCGCTAACCCTACCCCAAGCCCTAAACCTAGACCAAACCCCAACCGTACACCTTACCCTAACCCGTATGCTCATCCTAAGCCATACACTAACACTGACACGTGTCTTAACACATACACTAACCCTAACACTTTTCTCTACCATCACCTGTACCCTAAACCTGACATTTTGCTAACCCTAACCCTAGTCATAAAGCTAACCCTAACCCCAACCCTAAACCTTACCCAAACCGTACCCTAATCCTAACCAGTATACTAATACTTAGCGATGCCCTGACACGTACCCTGACCCTAACACTTTTCCGTTCCCTCACCTGTACCCTAAACCTTACCCATTCGCTAACCCTAACCCTAGCCCTAACCCTTGCCCTAACCCTAACCCCAACTGTACACCTTACCCTAACCCGTACCCTAATCCCAATCCATACACTAACACAAACCCAAGCCCTAACACGTACCCTGACCCTAACACTTTTCCGTATCCTCTCCTGTACCCTAAATTATACCATTCCCTAACCCTAAACCTAGCCCTATACATAACACTAACACCAACCCTACAGCATACCCTAACCCGTACACTAAACTTAACCCGTACAAAAAAATTAAACCATGCCCTCACATGTACTTTGACACTAACACGTTTCCATACCCTCCCGAGTACTGTAAACCTTACCCATTCTCTAACTCTAACCCTAGCCCTATCCCTAACCATAACACCAACCGTACCCATTTCCCTAACACATACCCTAATCCTTACCCGTACACTAACACTAATCCATGCCCTAACATGTACCCTGACCATAACACTTTTCCATACCCACTCCTCTACCCTAAATCGTACCATTCGCTAACCCTAACCCTATGTCTAAACCTAACCCTAATCCTAACCATACACCTAACCCTAAACCGTACCCTAATCCTAATCCGTACACTAACACTAACCTGTGCCCTAACATGAACCCTGACACTAACTCATTTCCATAAGCTCCCCTGTACCCTAAATGTTACCTATTCGCTAACCCTAACCCCAACCCTACACCTAAACATAACCCCATCCCTACACCTTTCCCTAACCCATTCCTTAATCCTAACCCGTACACTAACACTAAACCGTGCCCTAAAAGTACACTGACCCTAACACTTTTCCGTATCCTCTCCAGTACCCTACATCTTACCGTTTGCTAAACCTAGCCTTTCCCTAAACATAACAGTAACACCAACCTTACACCATACCCAAACCCATACACTAATCTTAACCCGTACACCAAAATTAAGTGATGCCCGCACATGTACTTTGACACTAACATATTTCCGTACCCTCCTGTGTACCGTAAACCTTACCTGTTCGCAAACACTAACCCTAGGACTAAGCCTAACACTATACACAACCCTACACAAAATCCTAACCCGTACCCTAATCCTAATCTGTACAATAACACTAACGTGTGCCCTAACACCAAGCCTGACCCTAACTTTTTTCCATATGCTTACCTGTACCCTAAATATTACCTATTCGCTAACCCTAACCCTAACCCTAAACCTAAACCTAACCCCAATCCTACACCTTACCCTAATCCACACTGTACTCCTAACCCATACTCTAATACTAATCCATGCCCTGACACGTACACGGACCGTAACACTTTTCTGTACCCTCACTTGTACCAGAAACCTTACATTTCGCTAACCCTTACCCTAGCCCTAAAGCTAAATCTAAATCCAACCCTACACCTTACGCTAAAACGTACACTAATCTTAAAACATACACTAACACTAACCCATTCCTGCAAATGTATTTTGACCCTAAAACATTTCCATACCATCCCCTGTAACCTAAACCTTACCCGTTCGCTAACCCTAACCCTAGCTCTAAACCTAAACCTAACAACAACCCTACATCTTACCCTAACCCATACCCTAATCCTAAACCGTACACTAACACTAACCAGTGCCCTGAAACGTACCCTGACCCGAACACTTTTCCAAACCCTCACCAGTACGCTAAACCTAATCATTAGCTAAACCTAACTTTAGACTTAAACCTATCCCTAACACCAACCCTACACCTTACTCTAACCTGTACCCTATTTTTAACCCCTACACTAACACTAACCCATGACTTCACACGTACTTTGACACTAACACGTTTCCATACACTCACATGTACCATAAGCCTTAACCGTTCGCTAAGCCTATCCCTAACCCTAACGCCAACCCTAACCATTACCCTGATCCATACCCTAATCCTAACCATACATTAACACTAACACGTTTCCTAACACATAACCTGACTCAAACGCTTTTCCGTACCCTCAACTGTACCCTAAAACTTACCCGTTCGCTAACCCTAAGCCTAGCCCTAAACCTAACCCTAACCACAAACCCACACCTTACCCTAAACTGTACGCTAATCCTGACATGTACACTAACATTAACAGGTGTCCTAACACATACCCTGACCCTAAAAGTTTTCCATACCCTCATCTGTACTGTAAAGCTTACTGGTTCGTTAACTGTAACCCTAGCCCTAAACATAACGCTAACACCAACCCTAAACCATTCGCGAACGCGTACACTAATCCTAACACATACACTAACACTACACGTGCCCTAACAGGTACCCTGACCGTAACACTTTTCCGTACACTCACCTGTACCCTAAACCATACCGTCTGCTATCCTTAACCCTAGACATAAACGTAAACCAACCCCATCACTAAACATTACCCTAACGCATACCCAATCCTAACCAGTACACTAACACTAATCCATGCCCTAACATGTACCGTGATCCTAATACATTTCTGGACCATCACCTGTAACCTAAACCTTACATTTCGCTAAACCTAACCATAGCCCTGAACCTAACCCTAAACCCAACCCTACCCATTACCCAAACCAATACCGTAATCCTAACCAGTACACTAATACTAATCCATGCCCTGAAACGTATCCTGACACTAACACTTTTCTGTACCCTCACCTGTACCCTAAACTTTACCGTTCGCTAACCCGAAACATACCCCTAAACCAAGCCCTAACACCAAGCCAACACTTTACCCTAAACCGTACCCTAATCCTAACCCGTCCACAAACACTAATCCATGCCCTGACACGTACCCTTCCCCTAAATCTTTACCCTACTCTCTCCTGTACCCTAAATCTTACCATTCGCTAACCCTAACCCTAGCCCTAAAGCTAAATCTAACTACAACCCTACACCTTACCCTAACACGTACACTAATCTTAATGCGTACACTAACACTAACCCATTCCCGCACACTTACTTTGACACTAAAACATTTCGGTACCCTCACCTGTAACCTAAACCTTACTCGTTCGCTAACCCTAACCCTAGCCCTCACACTAAACATAATGCCAACCCTACCCATTAGCCTAAACCGTACCCTAATCCTAACCCGTACACTAACACTAATCCGTGCCTTAACACTTACCCTGACCCTAACACTTTTCCATACCCACACCTGAACCCTAAACCTTACCATTCACTAAACCTAAACCTAGGTCTAAACCCAACCCTAAACCCAACACCATCCCTACACTTAACCTTAACATGTACCGTAATCCTAATCCTTAAACTAACACTAACCTGTGCCCTAAGATGGACCCTCACCCTAAATCGTTTCCATATGCTCAACTATACCCTAATATTACCTATTCGCTAACCCTAACACTAGCCTTAAACCTAAACCTAACCACAATTCTACACCTTACCCTAACCAATACCCTAATCATAACCCATACGCTAACACTACCTCGTGCCCTAACACGTACCCTAACCCTAACACTAACACTAACCCTAACACTAACCCTAATCTTTACCATTTGTTAACCATAACCCTAGCCCCAAACCTAAACCTAACTACAACCCTACTCCTTACCATAACATGTACACTAATCTTAACCCGTACACTAACACTAACCCAATATCGCACACGTACTTTAACAATAAAACATTTCCGTATGCTCAGCTGTAACCTAAACCTTACCCGTTCACTAAACTTAACCCTACCCCTAACACTAAACATAACGCCAACCCTACCAATTACCCTAACCCGTACCCTAATCCTAACCTGTAAACCCACACCAAACCCTGCCCTAACACGTACGCTGACCCTAACACTTTTCCGTAACCTCACCTGTACCCTACAGCTTACCGTTCGCTAACCCTAACCATAGCCCTAAACCTAGAACAAACCTCAACCGTACACCTTACCCTAACCTGTATGCTAATCCTAAGCCATACACTAGCACTGACACATGTCTTAACACATACACTAACCCTAACACTTTTCTGTACCATCACCTGTACCCTAAACCTGACATTTCGCTAACCCTAACCCTAGCCATAAAGCTAACCCTAACCCCAACCCTAAACCTTACCCAAACCGTACCCTAATCCTAACCAGTATACTAATACTAAGCCATGCCCTGACACGTACCCTGACCCTAACACTTTTCCTTACCCTCACCTGTACCCTAAATCTTACCATTCGCTAACCCTAACCCTATCTCTAAACCTAACCCTAACCCCAACCCTACACCTAACCCTAACCCGGACCCTAATCCTAATCCGTACACTAACACTAACCTGTGCCCTAACATGAACCCTCACCCTAACTCCTTTCCATAAGCTCACCTGTACCCTAAATGTTACCTATTCGCTAACCCTAACCCCAACCTACACCTAAACATAACCCCAACCCTACACCTTTCCCTAACCCATACCATAATCCTAACCCATACACTAACACTAACCCATGCCCTAACATGTAACCTGACCCTAACACTCTTCCGTATCCTCTCCAGTACCCTAAATCTTACCATTCGCTAAACGTAGCCCTTTCCCTAAACATAGTGATAACACCAAACTTACACCACACACTAACCAATACACTAATCTTAACCCGTACACCAAAATTAAGCAATGCCTTCACATGTACATTGACGCTAACACGTTTCCGTACCCTCCCGTGTACTGTAAACCTTACCCATTCTCTAACTCTAACCCTAGCCCTAACCCTAACCATAACACCAACCCTACCCATTTCCCTAACACATACCCTAATCCTTACCCATACACTAACACTAATCCATGCCCTAACACGTACCCTGACCATAACACTTTTCCATACCCACTCCTGTACCCTAAATCTTACCATTCGCTAACCCTAACCCTATGTCTAAACCTAACTCTAACCCTAACCCTACACCTAACCCTAACCTGTACACTAATCCTAATCCGTACACTAACACTAACCTGTGCCCTAACATGAACCCTGACACTAACTCATTTCCATAAGCTCCCCTGTACCCTAAATGTTACCTATTCGCTAACCCTAACCCCAACCCTACACCTAAACATAACCCCAACCCTACACCTTTCCCTAACCCATTCCCTAATCCTAACCCGTAAACTAACACTAACCCATGCCCTAACACGTACCCTGACACTAACACTCTTCCGTATCCTCTCCAGTACCCTAAATCTTACCATTCGCTAAACGTAGCCCTTTCCCTAAACATAATGCTCACACCAACCTTACACCATACACTAACCAATACACTAATCTTAACCCGTACACCAAAATTAAGCAATGCCTTCACATGTACTTTCACACTAACACGTTTCCGTACCCTGCTTTGTACCGTAAACCTTACCTGTTCGCTAACACTAACCCTAGGTCTAAGCCTAACACTATCCACAACCCTAAACAAAATCCTAACCCGTACCGTAATCCTAATCCGTACAGTAACACTAACCTGTGCCCTAACACCAAGCCTGACCCTAACTCGTTTCCATATGCTTACCTGTAACCTGAATATTACCTATTCGCTAACTCTAACCCTAACCCTATATCTAACCCTAACACCAATCCTACACCTCACCCTAATCCGTACTGTAATCCTAACACGTACCCTAATACTAATCCGTGCTCTGACACGTACACGGACTGTAACACTTTTCTGTACCCTCACCTGTACCCTAAACCTTACATTTCGCTCACCCTAACCCTAGCCCTAAAGCTAAATCTAACTCCAACCCTACACCTTACCCTAACACATACACGAATCTTATCCCGTACACTAACACTAACTCTTTCGCGCAAATATATTTTGACCCCAAAACATTTCTGTACCCTCCCCTGTAACCTAAACCTTACCCGTTCACTAACCCTAACCCTAGCTCTAAACCTAAACCTAACGCCAACCCTACATCTTACCCTAACCCATACCCTAATCCTAAACCGTACACTAACACTAACCAGTGCACTGAAACGTACCCTGACCCTAAAACTTTTCCTTACCCTCACCTGTACGCTAAACCTAATCGTTAGCTAACCCTAACTGTAGACTTAAACCTAACCCTAACACCAACCCTACACCTTACTCTAACGCGTACCCTATTTTTAACCCATACACTAACACTAACCCATGTCCTCACACGTACTTTGACACTAACAAGTTTCCATACACTCACATGTACCATAAGCCTTAACCATTCCATAAGCTTATCCCTAACCCTAACGCCAACCCTAACCATTACCCTAACCCATACCCTAATCCTAACCATACATTAAGACTAACACGTTTCCTAAAACATAATCTGACTCAAACACTTTTCCGTACCCTCAACTGTACCCTAAAACTTACCCGTTTGCTAACCCTAAGCCTAGCCCTAAACCTAACCCTAACCCCAACCCCAAACATTACCCTAAACTGTACGATAATCCTGACACGTACACTAACACTAACAGGTGTCCTAACGCATACCGTGACCCTAAAAGTTTTCCATACCCTCACCTGTACCCTAAACCTTACTGGTTCGCTAACCGTAACCCTAGCCCTAAACATAACGCTAACAGCAACCCTACACCATACCCTAAACCGTACACTACTCTTAACCCGTACACCAAAATTATTCAATACCCTCACGCATACAGTGAAACTAACACGTTTCCATACACTCATTTACCATAAAACTTACCTGTTCACTAACCCTAACCCTAGCTCTAAACCTAAACTTAACGCCAACCCTACATCTTACCCTAACCCATACCCTAATCCTAAACCGTACACTAACACTAACCAGTGCACTGAAACGTACCCTGACCCTAGCACTTTTCCTTATCCTCACCTGAACGCTAAACCTAATCGTTAGCTAACCCTAACTGTAGACTTAAACCTAACCCTAACACCAACCCTACACCTTACTCTAACGCGTACCCTATTTTTAACCCATACACTAACACTAACCCATGTCCTCACACGTACTTTGACACTAACACGTTTCCATACACTCACATGTACCATAAGCCTTAACCATTCCATAAGCTTATCCCTAACCCTAACGCCAACCCTAACCATTACCCTAACCCATACCCTAATCCTAACCATACATTAACGCTAACACGTTTCCTAAAACATAATCTGACTCAAACACTTTTCCGTACCCTCAACTGTACCCTAAAACTTACCTGTTTGCTAAACCTAAGCCTAGCCCTAAACCTAACCCTAACCCCAACCCCAAACATTACCCTAAACTGTATGCTAATCCTGACACATACACTAACACTAACAGGTGTCCTAACGCATACCCTGACCCTAAAAGTTTTCCGTACCCTCACCTGTACCCTAAACCTTACTGGTTCGCTAACCGTAACCCTAGCCCTAAACATAACGCTAACAGCAACCCTACACCATACCCTAAACCGTACACTACTCTTAACCCGTACACCAAAATTATTCAATAGCCTCACGCATACAGTGAAACTAACACGTTTCCATACACTCATTTACCATAAAACTTACCTGTTCGCTAACCCTAACCTTAGCCTTAAACTTAACCCTAACGCCAACCCTATACATTACCCTAACCCATACCCTAATCCTAACCCATACACTAACACTACACGTGCCCTAACAGGTATCCTGACCATAACACTTTTCCGTACACTCACCTGTACCCTAAACCATACTGTTTGCTATCCTTAACCCTAGACCTAAACGTAAACCTATCCCCATCCCTAAACCTTACCCTAATGCGTACCCAATCCTAACCAGTACACTAACACTAATCCGTGCCCTAACATGTACCTAGATCCTAACACATTTCTGGACCATCACCTGTAACCTAAACCTTACATTTCGCTAACCCTAACCATAGCCCTAAACCTAACGTTAAACACAACCTTACTCATTACCCTAACCCATACCGTGATCCTAACCAGTACACTAATACTAATCCTTGCCCTGAAACGTATCCTGACACTAACACTTTTCTCTACCCTCACCTGTACCGTAAACTTTACCGTTCGCAAACCCAAAATACACCACTAGACGAAGCCATGACACCAACACAACACCTTACCCTAAACCGTACACTAATCCTAACCCGTCCGCAAACACTAATCCATGCCCTGACACGTGCCCTGCCCCTAACTCTTTACCCTACTCTCTCCTGTACCCTATATCTTACCGTTCGCTAACTCTAACCCTAGCCCTAAAGCTAAATCTAACTCCAACCCTACACCTTACCCTAACACGTACACTAATCTTAATGCGTACACTAACACTAAACCATTCCCGCACACTTACTTTGACACTAAAACATTTCCGTACCCTCACCTGTAACCTAAACCTTACTCATTCGCTAACCCTAACCCTAGCCCTAACACTAAACATAACGCCAACCCTACCCAATAGCCTAACCCGTACCCTAATCCTAACCCATACACTAACACTAATCCGTGCCTTAACACTTACCCTGACCCTAACACTTCCATACCCACACCTGAAACCTAAACCTTACCATTCACTAACCCTAAACCTAGGTCTAAACCCAACCCTAAACCCAACCCCATCCCTACACCTAACCTTAACATGTACCCTAATCCTAATCCTTAAACAAACACTAACCTGTGCCCTAACACGAACCCTCACCCTAAATCGTCTCCATACGCTCACCTGTACTCTAATGTTACCTATTCGCTAACACTAACACAAGCCTTAAACCTAAACCTAACCCCAAATCTACACCTTACCCTAACCCATACACTAATCATAACCCATACACTAACACTAACTCGTGCCCTAACACCTACCCTAACCCTACCCCTACCCCTAACCCTAACACTAACCCTAACACTAACCCTAAACTTCACCATTTGTTAACCATAACCCTAGCCCCACACCTAAACCTAACTACAACCGTACTCCTTAACCTAACACGTACACTAATCTTAACCCGTACACTAACACTAACCCAATACCGCACACGTACTTTGACAATAAAACATTCCCGTACACTCAGCTGTAACCTAATCCTTAACCGTTCACTAAACATAACCATACCCCTAACACTAACCATAATGCAAACCTACCAATTATCCTAACCCATACCCTAATCCTAACCTGTAAACCCACACGAACCCCTGCCCTAACACTTACCCTGACCCTAACACTTTTCCGTAACGTCAACTGTACCCTACACCTTACCGTTCGCTAACCCTACCCCAAGCCCTAAACCTAGACCAAACCCCAACCGTACACCTTACCCTAACCCGTATGCTCATCCTAAGCCATACACTAACACTGACACATGTCTTAACACATACACTAACCCTAACACTTTTCTCTACCATCACCTGTACCCTAAACCTGACATTTTGCTAACCCTAACCCTAGTCATAAAGCTAACCCTAACCCCAACCCTAAACCTTACCCAAACCGTACCCTAATCCTAACCAGTATACTAATACTTAGCGATGCCCTGACACGTACCCTGACCCTAACACTTTTCCGTTCCCTCACCTGTACCCTAAACCTTACCCATTCGCTAACCCTAACCCTAGCCCTAACCCTTGCCCTAACCCTAACCCCAACTGTACACCTTACCCTAACCCGTACCCTAATCCCAATCCATACACTAACACTAACCTAAGCCCTAACACGTACCCTGACCCTAACACTTTTCCGTATCCTCTCCTGTACCCTAAATTATACCATTCCCTAACCCTAAACCTAGCCCTATACATAACACTAACACCAACCCTACAGCATACCCTAACCCGTACACTAAACTTAACCCGTACAAAAAAATTAAACCATGCCCTCACATGTACTTTGACACTAACACGTTTCCATACCCTCCCGAGTACTGTAAACCTTACCCATTCTCTAACTCTAACCCTAGCCCTAACCCTAACCATAACACCAACCGTACCCATTTCCCTAACACATACCCTAATCCTTACCCGTACACTAACACTAATCCATGCCCTAACATGTACCCTGACCATAACACTTTTCCATACCCACTCCTCTACCCTAAATCGTACCATTCGCTAACCCTAACCCTATGTCTAAACCTAACCCTAATCCTAACCATACACCTAACCCTAAACCGTACCCTAATCCTAATCCGTACACTAACACTAACCTGTGCCCTAACATGAACCCTGACACTAACTCATTTCCATAAGCTCCCCTGTACCCTAAATGTTACCTATTCGCTAACCCTAACCCCAACCCTACACCTAAACATAACCCCATCCCTACACCTTTCCCTAACCCATTCCTTAATCCTAACCCGTACACTAACACTAAACCGTGCCCTAAAAGTACACTGACCCTAACACTTTTCCGTATCCTCTCCAGTACCCTACATCTTACCGTTTGCTTAACCTAGCCTTTCCCTAAACATAACGGTAACACCAACCTTACACCATACCCAAACCCATACACTAATCTTAACCCGTACACCAAAATTAAGTGATGCCCGCACATGTACTTTGACACTAACATATTTCCGTACCCTCCTGTGTACCGTAAACCTTACCTGTTCGCAAACACTAACCCTAGGACTAAGCCTAACACTATACACAACCCTACACAAAATCCTAACCCGTACCCTAATCCTAATCTGTACAATAACACTAACGTGTGCCCTAACACCAAGCCTGACCCTAACTTTTTTCCATATGCTTACCTGTACCCTAAATATTACCTATTCGCTAACCCTAACCCTAACCCTAAACCTAAACCTAACCCCAATCCTACACCTTACCCTAATCCACACTGTACTCCTAACCCATACTCTAATACTAATCCATGCCCTGACACGTACACGGACCATAACACTTTTCTGTACCCTCACTTGTACCAGAAACCTTACATTTCGCTAACCCTTACCCTAGCCCTAAAGCTAAATCTAAATCCAACCCTACACCTTACGCTAAAACGTACACTAATCTTAAAACATACACTAACACTAACCCATTCCTGCAAATGTATTTTGACCCTAAAACATTTCCATACCATCCCCTGTAACCTAAACCTTACCCGTTCGCTAACCCTAACCCTAGCTCTAAACCTAAACCTAACAACAACCCTACATCTTACCCTAACCCATACCCTAATCCTAAACCGTACACTAACACTAACCAGTGCCCTGAAACGTACCCTGACCCGAACACTTTTCCAAACCCTCACCAGTACGCTAAACCTAATCATTAGCTAAACCTAACTTTAGACTTAAACCTATCCCTAACACCAACCCTACACCTTACTCTAACCTGTACCCTATTTTTAACCCCTACACTAACACTAACCCATGACTTCACACGTACTTTGACACTAACACGTTTCCATACACTCACATGTACCATAAGCCTTAACCGTTCGCTATGCCTATCCCTAACCCTAACGCCAACCCTAACCATTACCCTGATCCATACCCTAATCCTAACCATACATTAACACTAACACGTTTCCTAACACATAACCTGACTCAAACGCTTTTCCGTACCCTCAACTGTACCCTAAAACTTACCCGTTCGCTAACCCTAAGCCTAGCCCTAAACCTAACCCTAACCACAAACCCACACCTTACCCTAAACTGTACGCTAATCCTGACATGTACACTAACATTAACAGGTGTCCTAACACATACCCTGACCCTAAAAGTTTTCCATACCCTCATCTGTACTGTAAAGCTTACTGGTTCGTTAACTGTAACCCTAGCCCTAAACATAACGCTAACACCAACCCTAAACCATTCGCGAACGCGTACACTAATCCTAACACATACACTAACACTACACGTGCCCTAACAGGTACCCTGACCGTAACACTTTTCCGTACACTCACCTGTACCCTAAACCATACCGTCTGCTATCCTTAACCCTAGACATAAACGTAAACCAACCCCATCACTAAACATTACCCTAACGCATACCCAATCCTAACCAGTACACTAACACTAATCCATGCCCTAACATGTACCGTGATCCTAATACATTTCTGGACCATCACCTGTAACCTAAACCTTACATTTCGCTAAACCTAACCATAGCCCTGAACCTAACCCTAAACCCAACCCTACCCATTACCCAAACCAATACCGTAATCCTAACCAGTACACTAATACTAATCCATGCCCTGAAACGTATCCTGACACTAACACTTTTCTGTACCCTCACCTGTACCCTAAACTTTACCGTTCGCTAACCCGAAACATACCCCTAAACCAAGCCCTAACACCAAGCCAACACTTTACCCTAAACCGTACCCTAATCCTAACCCGTCCACAAACACTAATCCATGCCCTGACACGTACCCTTCCCCTAAATCTTTACCCTACTCTCTCCTGTACCCTAAATCTTACCATTCGCTAACCCTAACCCTAGCCCTAAAGCTAAATCTAACTACAACCCTACACCTTACCCTAACACGTACACTAATCTTAATGCGTACACTAACACTAACCCATTCCCGCACACTTACTTTGACACTAAAACATTTCGGTACCCTCACCTGTAACCTAAACCTTACTCGTTCACTAACCCTAACCCTAGCCCTCACACTAAACATAATGCCAACCATACCCATTAGCCTAAACCGTACCCTAATCCTAACCCGTACACTAACACTAATCCGTGCCTTAACACTTACCCTGACCCTAACACTTTTCCATACCCACACCTGAACCCTAAACCTTACCATTCACTAAACCTAAACCTAGGTCTAAACCCAACCCTAAACCCAACACCATCCCTACACTTAACCTTAACATGTACCGTAATCCTAATCCTTAAACTAACACTAACCTGTGCCCTAAGATGGACCCTCACCCTAAATCGTTTCCATATGCTCAACTATACCCTAATATTACCTATTCGCTAACCCTAACACTAGCCTTAAACCTAAACCTAACCACAATTCTACACCTTACCCTAACCAATACCCTAATCATAACCCATACGCTAACACTACCTCGTGCCCTAACACGTACCCTAACCCTACCCCTAACCCTAACACTAACACTAACCCTAACACTAACCCTAATCTTTACCATTTGTTAACCATAACCCTAGCCCCAAACCTAAACCTAACTACAACCCTACTCCTTACCATAACATGTACACTAATCTTAACCCGTACACTAACACTAACCCAATATCGCACACGTACTTTAACAATAAAACATTTCCGTATGCTCAGCTGTAACCTAAACCTTACCCGTTCACTAAACTTAACCCTACCCCTAACACTAAACATAACGCCAACCCTACCAATTACCCTAACCCGTACCTTAATCCTAACCTGTAAACCCACACCAATCCCTGCCCTAACACGTACGCTGACCCTAACACTTTTCCGTAACCTCACCTGTACCCTACAGCTTACCGTTCGCTAACCCTAACCATAGCCCTAAACCTAGAACAAACCTCAACCGTACACCTTACCCTAACCTGTATGCTAATCCTAAGCCATACACTAGCACTGACACATGTCTTAACACATACACTAACCCTAACACTTTTCTGTACCATCACCTGTACCCTAAACCTGACATTTCGCTAACCCTAACCCTAGCCATAAAGCTAACCCTAACCCCAACCCTAAACCTTACCCAAACCGTACCCTAATCCTAACCAGTATACTAATACTAAGCCATGCCCTGACACGTACCCTGACCCTAACACTTTTCCTTACCCTCACCTGTACCCTAAATCTTACCATTCGCTAACCCTAACCCTATGTCTAAACCTAACCCTAACCCCAACCCTACACCTAACCCTAACCCGGACCCTAATCCTAATCCGTACACTAACACTAACCTGTGCCCTAACATGAACCCTCACCCTAACTCCTTTCCATAAGCTCACCTGTACCCTAAATGTTACCTATTCGCTAACCCTAACCCCAACCTACACCTAAACATAACCCCAACCCTACACCTTTCCCTAACCCATACCATAATCCTAACCCATGCCCTAACATGTAACCTGACCCTAACACTCTTCCGTATCCTCTCCAGTACCCTAAATCTTACCATTCGCTAAACGTAGCCCTTTCCCTAAACATAGTGCTAACACCAAACTTACACCACACACTAACCAATACACTAATCTTAACCCGTACACCAAAATTAAGCAATGCCTTCACATGTACATTGACGCTAACACGTTTCCGTACCCTCCCGTGTACTGTAAACCTTACCCATTCTCTAACTCTAACCCTAGCCCTAACCCTAACCATAACACCAACCCTACCCATTTCCCTAACACATACCCTAATCCTTACCCATACACTAACACTAATCCATGCCCTAACACGTACCCTGACCATAACACTTTTCCATACCCACTCCTGTACCATAAATCTTACCATTCGCTAACCCTAACCCTATGTCTAATCCTAACTCTAACCCTAACCCTACACCTAACCCTAACCTGTACCCTAATCCTAATCCGTACAATAACACTAACCTGTGCCCTAACATGAACCCTGACACTAACTCATTTCCATAAGCTCCCCTGTACCCTAAATGTTACCTATTCGCTAACCCTAACCCCAACCCTACACCTAAACATAACCCCAACCCTACACCTTTCCCTAACCCATTCCCTAATCCTAACCCGTAAACTAACACTAACCCATGCCCTAACACGTACCCTGACACTAACACTCTTCCGTATCCTCTCCAGTACCCTAAATCTTACCATTCGCTAAACGTAGCCCTTTCCCTAAACATAATGCTCACACCAACCTTACACCATACACTAACCAATACACTAATCTTAACCCGTACACCAAAATTAAGCAATGCCTTCACATGTACTTTCACACTAACACGTTTCCGTACCCTGCTTTGTACCGTAAACCTTACCTGTTCGCTAACACTAACCCTAGGTCTAAGCCTAACACTATCCACAACCCTAAACAAAATCCTAACCCGTACCGTAATCCTAATCCGTACAGTAACACTAACCTGTGCCCTAACACCAAGCCTGACCCTAACTCGTTTCCATATGCTTACCTGTAACCTGAATATTACCTATTCGCTAACTCTAACCCTAACCCTATATCTAACCCTAACACCAATCCTACACCTCACCCTAATCCGTACTGTAATCCTAACACGTACCCTAATACTAATCCGTGCTCTGACACGTACACGGACTGTAACACTTTTCTGTACCCTCACCTGTACCCTAAACCTTACATTTCGCTCACCCTAACCCTAGCCCTAAAGCTAAATCTAACTCCAACCCTACACCTTACCCTAACACATACACGAATCTTATCCCGTACACTAACACTAACTCTTTCGCGCAAATATATTTTGACCCCAAAACATTTCTGTACCCTCCCCTGTAACCTAAACCTTACCCGTTCACTAACCCTAACCCTAGCTCTAAACCTAAACCTAACGCCAACCCTACATCTTACCCTAACCCATACCCTAATCCTAAACCGTACACTAACACTAACCAGTGCACTGAAACGTACCCTGACCCTAAAACTTTTCCTTACCCTCACCTGTACGCTAAACCTAATCGTTAGCTAACCCTAACTGTAGACTTAAACCTAACCCTAACACCAACCCTACACCTTACTCTAACGCGTACCCTATTTTTAACCCATACACTAACACTAACCCATGTCCTCACACGTACTTTGACACTAACACGTTTCCATACACTCACATGTACCATAAGCCTTAACCATTCCATAAGCTTATCCCTAACCCTAACGCCAACCCTAACCATTACCCTAACCCATACCCTAATCCTAACCATACATTAAGACTAACACGTTTCCTAAAACATAATCTGACTCAAACACTTTTCCGTACCCTCAACTGTACCCTAAAACTTACCCGTTTGCTAACCCTAAGCCTAGCCCTAAACCTAACCCTAACCCCAACCCCAAACATTACCCTAAACTGTACGATAATCCTGACACGTACACTAACACTAACAGGTGTCCTAACGCATACCCTGACCCTAAAAGTTTTCCGTACCCTCACCTGTACCCTAAACCTTACTGGTTCGCTAACCGTAACCCTAGCCCTAAACATAACGCTAACAGCAACCCTACACCATACCCTAAACCGTACACTACTCTTAACCCGTACACCAAAATTATTCAATACCCTCACGCATACAGTGAAACTGACACGTTTCCATACACTCATTTACCATAAAACTTACCTGTTCACTAACCCTAACCCTAGCTCTAAACCTAAACTTAACGCCAACCCTACATCTTACCCTAACCCATACCCTAATCCTAAACCGTACACTAACACTAACCAGTGCACTGAAACGTACCCTGACCCTAACACTTTTCCTTATCCTCACCTGAACGCTAAACCTAATCGTTAGCTAACCCTAACTGTAGACTTAAACCTAACCCTAACACCAACCCTACACCTTACTCTAACGCGTACCCTATTTTTAACCCATACACTAACACTAACCCATGTCCTCACACGTACTTTGACACTAACACGTTTCCATACACTCACATGTACCATAAGCCTTAACCATTCCATAAGCTTATCCCTAACCCTAACGCCAACCCTAACCATTACCCTAACCCATACCCTAATCCTAACCATACATTAACGCTAACACATTTCCTAAAACATAATCTGACTCAAACACTTTTCCGTACCCTCAACTGTACCCTAAAACTTACCTGTTTGCTAAACCTAAGCCTAGCCCTAAACCTAACCCTAACCCCAACCCCAAACATTACCCTAAACTGTATGCTAATCCTGACACATACACTAACACTAACAGGTGTCCTAACGCATACCCTGACCCTAAAAGTTTTCCGTACCCTCACCTGTACCCTAAACCTTACTGGTTCGCTAACCGTAACCCTAGCCCTAAACATAACGCTAACAGCAACCCTACACCATACCCTAAACCGTACACTACTCTTAACCCGTACACCAAAATTATTCAATAGCCTCACGCATACAGTGAAACTAACACGTTTCCATACACTCATTTACCATAAAACTTACCTGTTCGCTAACCCTAACCTTAGCCTTAAACTTAACCCTAACGCCAACCCTATACATTACCCTAACCCATACCCTAATCCTAACCCATACACTAACACTACACGTGCCCTAACAGGTATCCTGACCATAACACTTTTCCGTACACTCACCTGTACCCTAAACCATACTGTTTGCTATCCTTAACCCTAGACCTAAACGTAAACCTATCCCCATCCCTAAACCTTACCCTAATGCGTACCCAATCCTAACCAGTACACTAACACTAATCCGTGCCCTAACATGTACCTAGATCCTAACACATTTCTGGACCATCACCTGTAACCTAAACCTTACATTTCGCTAACCCTAACCATAGCCCTAAACCTAACGTTAAACACAACCTTACTCATTACCCTAACCCATACCGTGATCCTAACCAGTACACTAATACTAATCCTTGCCCTGAAACGTATCCTGACACTAACACTTTTCTCTACCCTCACCTGTACCGTAAACTTTACCGTTCGCAAACCCAAAACACACCACTAGACGAAGCCATGACACCAACACAACACCTTACCCTAAACCGTACACTAATCCTAACCCGTCCGCAAACACTAATCCATGCCCTGACACGTGCCCTGCCCCTAACTCTTTACCCTACTCTCTCCTGTACCCTATATCTTACCGTTCGCTAACTCTAACCCTAGCCCTAAAGCTAAATCTAACTCCAACCCTACACCTTACCCTAACACGTACACTAATCTTAATGCGTACACTAACACTAAACCATTCCCGCACACTTACTTTGACACTAAAACATTTCCGTACCCTCACCTGTAACCTAAACCTTACTCATTCGCTAACCCTAACCCTAGCCCTAACACTAAACATAACGCCAACCCTACCCAATAGCCTAACCCGTACCCTAATCCTAACCCGTACACTAACACTAATCCGTGCCTTAACACTTACCCTGACCCTAACACTTCCATACCCACACCTGAAACCTAAACCTTACCATTCACTAACCCTAAACCTAGGTCTAAACCCAACCCTAAACCCAACCCCATCCCTACACCTAACCTTAACATGTACCCTAATCCTAATCCTTAAACAAACACTAACCTGTGCCCTAACACGAACCCTCACCCTAAATCGTCTCCATACGCTCACCTGTACTCTAATGTTACCTATTCGCTAACACTAACACAAGCCTTAAACCTAAACCTAACCCCAAATCTACACCTTACCCTAACACATACACTAATCATAACCCATACACTAACACTAACTCGTGCCCTAACACCTACCCTAACCCTACCCCTACCCCTAACCCTAACACTAACCCTAACACTAACCCTAAACTTCACCATTTGTTAACCATAACCCTAGCCCCACACCTAAACCTAACTACAACCGTACTCCTTAACCTAACACGTACACTAATCTTAACCCGTACACTAACACTAACCCAATACCGCACACGTACTTTGACAATAAAACATTCCCGTACACTCAGCTGTAACCTAATCCTTAACCGTTCACTAAACATAACCATACCCCTAACACTAACCATAATGCAAACCTACCAATTATCCTAACCCATACCCTAATCCTAACCTGTAAACCCACACGAACCCCTGCCCTAACACTTACCCTGACCCTAACACTTTTCCGTAACGTCAACTGTACCCTACACCTTACCGTTCGCTAACCCTACCCCAAGCCCTAAACCTAGACCAAACCCCAACCGTACACCTTACCCTAACCCGTATGCTCATCCTAAGCCATACACTAACACTGACACGTGTCTTAACACATACACTAACCCTAACACTTTTCTCTACCATCACCTGTACCCTAAACCTGACATTTTGCTAACCCTAACCCTAGTCATAAAGCTAACCCTAACCCCAACCCTAAACCTTACCCAAACCGTACCCTAATCCTAACCAGTATACTAATACTTAGCGATGCCCTGACACGTACCCTGACCCTAACACTTTTCCGTTCCCTCACCTGTACCCTAAACCTTACCCATTCGCTAACCCTAACCCTAGCCCTAACCCTTGCCCTAACCCTAACCCCAACTGTACACCTTACCCTAACCCGTACCCTAATCCCAATCCATACACTAACACTAACCCAAGCCCTAACACGTACCCTGACCCTAACACTTTTCCGTATCCTCTCCTGTACCCTAAATTATACAATTCCCTAACCCTAAACCTAGCCCTATACATAACACTAACACCAACCCTACAGCATACCCTAACCCGTACACTAAACTTAACCCGTACAAAAAAATTAAACCATGCCCTCACATGTACTTTGACACTAACACGTTTCCATACCCTCCCGAGTACTGTAAACCTTACCCATTCTCTAACTCTAACCCTAGCCCTAACCCTAACCATAACACCAACCGTACCCATTTCCCTAACACATACCCTAATCCTTACCCGTACACTAACACTAATCCATGCCCTAACATGTACCCTGACCATAACACTTTTCCATACCCACTCCTCTACCCTAAATCGTACCATTCGCTAACCCTAACCCTATGTCTAAACCTAACCCTAATCCTAACCATACACCTAACCCTAAACCGTACCCTAATCCTAATCCGTACACTAACACTAACCTGTGCCCTAACATGAACCCTGACACTAACTCATTTCCATAAGCTCCCCTGTACCCTAAATGTTACCTATTCGCTAACCCTAACCCCAACCCTACACCTAAACATAACCCCATCCCTACACCTTTCCCTAACCCATTCCTTAATCCTAACCCGTACACTAACACTAAACCGTGCCCTAAAAGTACACTGACCCTAACACTTTTCCGTATCCTCTCCAGTACCCTACATCTTACCGTTTGCTAAACCTAGCCTTTCCCTAAACATAACGGTAACACCAACCTTACACCATACCCAAACCCATACACTAATCTTAACCCGTACACCAAAATTAAGTGATGCCCGCACATGTACTTTGACACTAACATATTTCCGTACCCTCCTGTGTACCGTAAACCTTACCTGTTCGCAAACACTAACCCTAGGACTAAGCCTAACACTATACACAACCCTACACAAAATCCTAACCCGTACCCTAATCCTAATCTGTACAATAACACTAACGTGTGCCCTAACACCAAGCCTGACCCTAACTTTTTTCCATATGCTTACCTGTACCCTAAATATTACCTATTCGCTAACCTTAACCCTAACCCTAAACCTAAACCTAACCCCAATCCTACACCTTACCCTAATCCACACTGTACTCCTAACCCATACTCTAATACTAATCCATGCCCTGACACATACACGGACCGTAACACTTTTCTGTACCCTCACTTGTACCAGAAACCTTACATTTCGCTAACCCTTACCCTAGCCCTAAAGCTAAATCTAAATCCAACCCTACACCTTACGCTAAAACGTACACTAATCTTAAAACATACACTAACACTAACCCATTCCTGCAAATGTATTTTGACCCTAAAACATTTCCATACCATCCCCTGTAACCTAAACCTTACCCGTTCGCTAACCCTAACCCTAGCTCTAAACCTAAACCTAACAACAACCCTACATCTTACCCTAACCCATACCCTAATCCTAAACCGTACACTAACACTAACCAGTGCCCTGAAACGTACCCTGACCCGAACACTTTTCCAAACCCTCACCAGTACGCTAAACCTAATCATTAGCTAAACCTAACTTTAGACTTAAACCTATCCCTAACACCAACCCTACACCTTACTCTAACCTGTACCCTATTTTTAACCCCTACACTAACACTAACCCATGACTTCACACGTACTTTGACACTAACACGTTTCCATACACTCACATGTACCATAAGCCTTAACCGTTCGCTAAGCCTATCCCTAACCCTAACGCCAACCCTAACCATTACCCTGATCCATACCCTAATCCTAACCATACATTAACACTAACACGTTTCCTAACACATAACCTGACTCAAACGCTTTTCCGTACCCTCAACTGTACCCTAAAACTTACCCGTTCGCTAACCCTAAGCCTAGCCCTAAACCTAACCCTAACCACAAACCCACACCTTACCCTAAACTGTACGCTAATCCTGACATGTACACTAACATTAACAGGTGTCCTAACACATACCCTGACCCTAAAAGTTTTCCATACCCTCATCTGTACTGTAAAGCTTACTGGTTCGTTAACTGTAACCCTAGCCCTAAACATAACGCTAACACCAACCCTAAACCATTCGCGAACGCGTACACTAATCCTAACACATACACTAACACTACACGTGCCCTAACAGGTACCCTGACCGTAACACTTTTCCGTACACTCACCTGTACCCTAAACCATACCGTCTGCTATCCTTAACCCTAGACATAAACGTAAACCAACCCCATCACTAAACATTACCCTAACGCATACCCAATCCTAACCAGTACACTAACACTAATCCATGCCCTAACATGTACCGTGATCCTAATACATTTCTGGACCATCACCTGTAACCTAAACCTTACATTTCGCTAAACCTAACCATAGCCCTGAACCTAACCCTAAACCCAACCCTACCCATTACCCAAACCAATACCGTAATCCTAACCAGTACACTAATACTAATCCATGCCCTGAAACGTATCCTGACACTAACACTTTTCTGTACCCTCACCTGTACCCTAAACTTTACCGTTCGCTAACCCGAAACATACCCCTAAACCAAGCCCTAACACCAAGCCAACACTTTACCCTAAACCGTACCCTAATCCTAACCCGTCCACAAACACTAATCCATGCCCTGACACGTACCCTTCCCCTAAATCTTTACCCTACTCTCTCCTGTACCCTAAATCTTACCATTCGCTAACCCTAACCCTAGCCCTAAAGCTAAATCTAACTACAACCCTACACCTTACCCTAACACGTACACTAATCTTAATGCGTACACTAACACTAACCCATTCCCGCACACTTACTTTGACACTAAAACATTTCGGTACCCTCACCTGTAACCTAAACCTTACTCGTTCACTAACCCTAACCCTAGCCCTCACACTAAACATAATGCCAACCATACCCATTAGCCTAAACCGTACCCTAATCCTAACCCGTACACTAACACTAATCCGTGCCTTAACACTTACCCTGACCCTAACACTTTTCCATACCCACACCTGAACCCTAAACCTTACCATTCACTAAACCTAAACCTAGGTCTAAACCCAACCCTAAACCCAACACCATCCCTACACTTAACCTTAACATGTACCGTAATCCTAATCCTTAAACTAACACTAACCTGTGCCCTAAGATGGACCCTCACCCTAAATCGTTTCCATATGCTCAACTATACCCTAATATTACCTATTCGCTAACCCTAACACTAGCCTTAAACCTAAACCTAACCACAATTCTACACCTTACCCTAACCAATACCCTAATCATAACCCATACGCTAACACTACCTCGTGCCCTAACACGTACCCTAACCCTACCCCTAACCCTAACACTAACACTAACCCTAACACTAACCCTAATCTTTACCATTTGTTAACCATAACCCTAGCCCCAAACCTAAACCTAACTACAACCCTACTCCTTACCATAACATGTACACTAATCTTAACCCGTACACTAACACTAACCCAATATCGCACACGTACTTTAACAATAAAACATTTCCGTATGCTCAGCTGTAACCTAAACCTTACCCGTTCACTAAACTTAACCCTACCCCTAACACTAAACATAACGCCAACCCTACCAATTACCCTAACCCGTACCTTAATCCTAACCTGTAAACCCACACCAATCCCTGCCCTAACACGTACGCTGACCCTAACACTTTTCCGTAACCTCACCTGTACCCTACAGCTTACCGTTCGCTAACCCTAACCATAGCCCTAAACCTAGAACAAACCTCAACCGTACACCTTACCCTAACCTGTATGCTAATCCTAAGCCATACACTAGCACTGACACATGTCTTAACACATACACTAACCCTAACACTTTTCTGTACCATCACCTGTACCCTAAACCTGACATTTCGCTAACCCTAACCCTAGCCATAAAGCTAACCCTAACCCCAACCCTAAACCTTACCCAAACCGTACCCTAATCCTAACCAGTATACTAATACTAAGCCATGCCCTGACACGTACCCTGACCCTAACACTTTTCCTTACCCTCACCTGTACCCTAAATCTTACCATTCGCTAACCCTAACCCTATGTCTAAACCTAACCCTAACCCCAACCCTACACCTAACCCTAACCCGGACCCTAATCCTAATCCGTACACTAACACTAACCTGTGCCCTAACATGAACCCTCACCCTAACTCCTTTCCATAAGCTCACCTGTACCCTAAATGTTACCTATTCGCTAACCCTAACCCCAACCTACACCTAAACATAACCCCAACCCTACACCTTTCCCTAACCCATACCATAATCCTAACCCATGCCCTAACATGTAACCTGACCCTAACACTCTTCCGTATCCTCTCCAGTACCCTAAATCTTACCATTCGCTAAACGTAGCCCTTTCCCTAAACATAGTGCTAACACCAAACTTACACCACACACTAACCAATACACTAATCTTAACCCGTACACCAAAATTAAGCAATGCCTTCACATGTACATTGACGCTAACACGTTTCCGTACCCTCCCGTGTACTGTAAACCTTACCCATTCTCTAACTCTAACCCTAGCCCTAACCCTAACCATAACACCAACCCTACCCATTTCCCTAACACATACCCTAATCCTTACCCATACACTAACACTAATCCATGCCCTAACACGTACCCTGACCATAACACTTTTCCATACCCACTCCTGTACCATAAATCTTACCATTCGCTAACCCTAACCCTATGTCTAAACCTAACTCTAACCCTAACCCTACACCTAACCCTAACCTGTACCCTAATCCTAATCCGTACACTAACACTAACCTGTGCCCTAACATGAACCCTGACACTAACTCATTTCCATAAGCTCCCCTGTACCCTAAATGTTACCTATTCGCTAACCCTAACCCCAACCCTACACCTAAACATAACCCCAACCCTACACCTTTCCCTAACCCATTCCCTAATCCTAACCCGTAAACTAACACTAACCCATGCCCTAACACGTACCCTGACACTAACACTCTTCCGTATCCTCTCCAGTACCCTAAATCTTACCATTCGCTAAACGTAGCCCTTTCCCTAAACATAATGCTCACACCAACCTTACACCATACACTAACCAATACACTAATCTTAACCCGTACACCAAAATTAAGCAATGCCTTCACATGTACTTTCACACTAACACGTTTCCGTACCCTGCTGTGTACCGTAAACCTTACCTGTTCGCTAACACTAACCCTAGGTCTAAGCCTAACACTATCCACAACCCTAAACAAAATCCTAACCCGTACCGTAATCCTAATCCGTACAGTAACACTAACATGTGCCCTAACACCAAGCCTGACCCTAACTCGTTTCCATATGCTTACCTGTAACCTGAATATTACCTATTCGCTAACTCTAACCCTAACCCTATATCTAACCCTAACACCAATCCTACACCTCACCCTAATCCGTACTGTAATCCTAACACGTACCCTAATACTAATCCGTGCTCTGACACGTACACGGACTGTAACACTTTTCTGTACCCTCACCTGTACCCTAAACCTTACATTTCGCTCACCCTAACCCTAGCCCTAAAGCTAAATCTAACTCCAACCCTACACCTTACCCTAACACATACACGAATCTTATCCCGTACACTAACACTAACTCTTTCGCGCAAATATATTTTGACCCCAAAACATTTCTGTACCCTCCCCTGTAACCTAAACCTTACCCGTTCACTAACCCTAACCCTAGCTCTAAACCTAAACCTAACGCCAACCCTACATCTTACCCTAACCCATACCCTAATCCTAAACCGTACACTAACACTAACCAGTGCACTGAAACGTACCCTGACCCTAAAACTTTTCCTTACCCTCACCTGTACGCTAAACCTAATCGTTAGCTAACCCTAACTGTAGACTTAAACCTAACCCTAACACCAACCCTACACCTTACTCTAACGCGTACCCTATTTTTAACCCATACACTAACACTAACCCATGTCCTCACACGTACTTTGACACTAACACGTTTCCATACACTCACATGTACCATAAGCCTTAACCATTCCATAAGCTTATCCCTAACCCTAACGCCAACCCTAACCATTACCCTAACCCATACCCTAATCCTAACCATACATTAAGACTAACACGTTTCCTAAAACATAATCTGACTCAAACACTTTTCCGTACCCTCAACTGTACCCTAAAACTTACCCGTTTGCTAACCCTAAGCCTAGCCCTAAACCTAACCCTAACCCCAACCCCAAACATTACCCTAAACTGTACGATAATCCTGACACGTACACTAACACTAACAGGTGTCCTAACGCATACCCTGACCCTAAAAGTTTTCCGTACCCTCACCTGTACCCTAAACCTTACTGGTTCGCTAACCGTAACCCTAGCCCTAAACATAACGCTAACAGCAACCCTACACCATACCCTAAACCGTACACTACTCTTAACCCGTACACCAAAATTATTCAATACCCTCACGCATACAGTGAAACTAACACGTTTCCATACACTCATTTACCATAAAACTTACCTGTTCACTAACCCTAACCCTAGCTCTAAACCTAAACTTAACGCCAACCCTACATCTTACCCTAACCCATACCCTAATCCTAAACCGTACACTAACACTAACCAGTGCACTGAAACGTACCCTGACCCTAGCACTTTTCCTTATCCTCACCTGAACGCTAAACCTAATCGTTAGCTTACCCTAACTGTAGACTTAAACCTAACCCTAACACCAACCCTACACCTTACTCTAACGCGTACCCTATTTTTAACCCATACACTAACACTAACCCATGTCCTCACACGTACTTTGACACTAACACGTTTCCATACACTCACATGTACCATAAGCCTTAACCATTCCATAAGCTTATCCCTAACCCTAACGCCAACCCTAACCATTACCCTAACCCATACCCTAATCCTAACCATACATTAACGCTAACACGTTTCCTAAAACATAATCTGACTCAAACACTTTTCCGTACCCTCAACTGTACCCTAAAACTTACCTGTTTGCTAAACCTAAGCCTAGCCCTAAACCTAACCCTAACCCCAACCCCAAACATTACCCTAAACTGTATGCTAATCCTGACACATACACTAACACTAACAGGTGTCCTAACGCATACCCTGACCCTAAAAGTTTTCCGTACCCTCACCTGTACCCTAAACCTTACTGGTTCGCTAACCGTAACCCTAGCCCTAAACATAACGCTAACAGCAACCCTACACCATACCCTAAACCGTACACTACTCTTAACCCGTACACCAAAATTATTCAATAGCCTCACGCATACAGTGAAACTAACACGTTTCCATACACTCATTTACCATAAAACTTACCTGTTCGCTAACCCTAACCTTAGCCTTAAACTTAACCCTAACGCCAACCCTATACATTACCCTAACCCATACCCTAATCCTAACCCATACACTAACACTACACGTGCCCTAACAGGTATCCTGACCATAACACTTTTCCGTACACTCACCTGTACCCTAAACCATACTGTTTGCTATCCTTAACCCTAGACCTAAACGTAAACCTATCCCCATCCCTAAACCTTACCCTAATGCGTACCCAATCCTAACCAGTACACTAACACTAATCCGTGCCCTAACATGTACCTAGATCCTAACACATTTCTGGACCATCACCTGTAACCTAAACCTTACATTTCGCTAACCCTAACCATAGCCCTAAACCTAACGTTAAACACAACCTTACTCATTACCCTAACCCATACCGTGATCCTAACCAGTACACTAATACTAATCCTTGCCCTGAAACGTATCCTGACACTAACACTTTTCTCTACCCTCACCTGTACCGTAAACTTTACCGTTCGCAAACCCAAAACACACCACTAGACGAAGCCATGACACCAACACAACACCTTACCCTAAACCGTACACTAATCCTAACCCGTCCGCAAACACTAATCCATGCCCTGACACGTGCCCTGCCCCTAACTCTTTACCCTACTCTCTCCTGTACCCTATATCTTACCGTTCGCTAACTCTAACCCTAGCCCTAAAGCTAAATCTAACTCCAACCCTACACCTTACCCTAACACGTACACTAATCTTAATGCGTACACTAACACTAAACCATTCCCGCACACTTACTTTGACACTAAAACATTTCCGTACCCTCACCTGTAACCTAAACCTTACTCATTCGCTAACCCTAACCCTAGCCCTAACACTAAACATAACGCCAACCCTACCCAATAGCCTAACCCGTACCCTAATCCTAACCCGTACACTAACACTAATCCGTGCCTTAACACTTACCCTGACCCTAACACTTCCATACCCACACCTGAAACCTAAACCTTACCATTCACTAACCCTAAACCTAGGTCTAAACCCAACCCTAAACCCAACCCCATCCCTACACCTAACCTTAACATGTACCCTAATCCTAATCCTTAAACAAACACTAACCTGTGCCCTAACACGAACCCTCACCCTAAATCGTCTCCATACGCTCACCTGTACTCTAATGTTACCTATTCGCTAACACTAACACAAGCCTTAAACCTAAACCTAACCCCAAATCTACACCTTACCCTAACCCATACACTAATCATAACCCATACACTAACACTAACTCGTGCCCTAACACCTACCCTAACCCTACCCCTACCCCTAACCCTAACACTAACCCTAACACTAACCCTAAACTTCACCATTTGTTAACCATAACCCTAGCCCCACACCTAAACCTAACTACAACCGTACTCCTTAACCTAACACGTACACTAATCTTAACCCGTACACTAACACTAACCCAATACCGCACACGTACTTTGACAATAAAACATTCCCGTACACTCAGCTGTAACCTAATCCTTAACCTTTCACTAAACATAACCATACCCCTAACACTAACCATAATGCAAACCTACCAATTATCCTAACCCATACCCTAATCCTAACCTGTAAACCCACACGAACCCCTGCCCTAACACTTACCCTGACCCTAACACTTTTCCGTAACGTCAACTGTACCCTACACCTTACCGTTCGCTAACCCTACCCCAAGCCCTAAACCTAGACCAAACCCCAACCGTACACCTTACCCTAACCCGTATGCTCATCCTAAGCCATACACTAACACTGACACGTGTCTTAACACATACACTAACCCTAACACTTTTCTCTACCATCACCTGTACCCTAAACCTGACATTTTGCTAACCCTAACCCTAGTCATAAAGCTAACCCTAACCCCAACCCTAAACCTTACCCAAACCGTACCCTAATCCTAACCAGTATACTAATACTTAGCGATGCCCTGACACGTACCCTGACCCTAACACTTTTCCGTTCCCTCACCTGTACCCTAAACCTTACCCATTCGCTAACCCTAACCCTAGCCCTAACCCTTGCCCTAACCCTAACCCCAACTGTACACCTTACCCTAACCCGTACCCTAATCCCAATCCATACACTAACACTAACCCAAGCCCTAACACGTACCCTGACCCTAACACTTTTCCGTATCCTCTCCTGTACCCTAAATTATACCATTCCCTAACCCTAAACCTAGCCCTATACATAACACTAACACCAACCCTACAGCATACCCTAACCCGTACACTAAACTTAACCCGTACAAAAAAATTAAACCATGCCCTCACATGTACTTTGACACTAACACGTTTCCATACCCTCCCGAGTACTGTAAACCTTACCCATTCTCTAACTCTAACCCTAGCCCTAACCCTAACCATAACACCAACCGTACCCATTTCCCTAACACATACCCTAATCCTTACCCGTACACTAACACTAATCCATGCCCTAACATGTACCCTGACCATAACACTTTTCCATACCCACTCCTCTACCCTAAATCGTACCATTCGCTAACCCTAACCCTATGTCTAAACCTAACCCTAATCCTAACCATACACCTAACCCTAAACCGTACCCTAATCCTAATCCGTACACTAACACTAACCTGTGCCCTAACATGAACCCTGACACTAACTCATTTCCATAAGCTCCCCTGTACCCTAAATGTTACCTATTCGCTAACCCTAACCCCAACCCTACACCTAAACATAACCCCATCCCTACACCTTTCCCTAACCCATTCCTTAATCCTAACCCGTACACTAACACTAAACCGTGCCCTAAAAGTACACTGACCCTAACACTTTTCCGTATCCTCTCCAGTACCCTACATCTTACCGTTTGCTAAACCTAGCCTTTCCCTAAACATAACGGTAACACCAACCTTACACCATACCCAAACCCATACACTAATCTTAACCCGTACACCAAAATTAAGTGATGCCCGCACATGTACTTTGACACTAACATATTTCCGTACCCTCCTGTGTACCGTAAACCTTACCTGTTCGCAAACACTAACCCTAGGACTAAGCCTAACACTATACACAACCCTACACAAAATCCTAACCCGTACCCTAATCCTAATCTGTACAATAACACTAACGTGTGCCCTAACACCAAGCCTGACCCTAACTTTTTTCCATATGCTTACCTGTACCCTAAATATTACCTATTCGCTAACCCTAGCCCTAACCCTAAACCTAAACCTAACCCCAATCCTACACCTTACCCTAATCCACACTGTACTCCTAACCCATACTCTAATACTAATCCATGCCCTGACACGTACACGGACCGTAACACTTTTCTGTACCCTCACTTGTACCAGAAACCTTACATTTCGCTAACCCTTACCCTAGCCCTAAAGCTAAATCTAAATCCAACCCTACACCTTACGCTAAAACGTACACTAATCTTAAAACATACACTAACACTAACCCATTCCTGCAAATGTATTTTGACCCTAAAACATTTCCATACCATCCCCTGTAACCTAAACCTTACCCGTTCGCTAACCCTAACCCTAGCTCTAAACCTAAACCTAACAACAACCCTACATCTTACCCTAACCCATACCCTAATCCTAAACCGTACACTAACACTAACCAGTGCCCTGAAACGTACCCTGACCCGAACACTTTTCCAAACCCTCACCAGTACGCTAAACCTAATCATTAGCTAAACCTAACTTTAGACTTAAACCTATCCCTAACACCAACCCTACACCTTACTCTAACCTGTACCCTATTTTTAACCCCTACACTAACACTAACCCATGACTTCACACGTACTTTGACACTAACACGTTTCCATACACTCACATGTACCATAAGCCTTAACCGTTCGCTAAGCCTATCCCTAACCCTAACGCCAACCCTAACCATTACCCTGATCCATACCCTAATCCTAACCATACATTAACACTAACACGTTTCCTAACACATAACCTGACTCAAACGCTTTTCCGTACCCTCAACTGTACCCTAAAACTTACCCGTTCGCTAACCCTAAGCCTAGCCCTAAACCTAACCCTAACCACAAACCCACACCTTACCCTAAACTGTACGCTAATCCTGACATGTACACTAACATTAACAGGTGTCCTAACACATACCCTGACCCTAAAAGTTTTCCATACCCTCATCTGTACTGTAAAGCTTACTGGTTCGTTAACTGTAACCCTAGCCCTAAACATAACGCTAACACCAACCCTAAACCATTCGCGAACGCGTACACTAATCCTAACACATACACTAACACTACACGTGCCCTAACAGGTACCCTGACCGTAACACTTTTCCGTACACTCACCTGTACCCTAAACCATACCGTCTGCTATCCTTAACCCTAGACATAAACGTAAACCAACCCCATCACTAAACATTACCCTAACGCATACCCAATCCTAACCAGTACACTAACACTAATCCATGCCCTAACATGTACCGTGATCCTAATACATTTCTGGACCATCACCTGTAACCTAAACCTTACATTTCGCTAAACCTAACCATAGCCCTGAACCTAACCCTAAACCCAACCCTACCCATTACCCAAACCAATACCGTAATCCTAACCAGTACACTAATACTAATCCATGCCCTGAAACGTATCCTGACACTAACACTTTTCTGTACCCTCACCTGTACCCTAAACTTTACCGTTCGCTAACCCGAAACATACCCCTAAACCAAGCCCTAACACCAAGCCAACACTTTACCCTAAACCGTACCCTAATCCTAACCCGTCCACAAACACTAATCCATGCCCTGACACGTACCCTTCCCCTAAATCTTTACCCTACTCTCTCCTGTACCCTAAATCTTACCATTCGCTAACCCTAACCCTAGCCCTAAAGCTAAATCTAACTACAACCCTACACCTTACCCTAACACGTACACTAATCTTAATGCGTACACTAACACTAACCCATTCCCGCACACTTACTTTGACACTAAAACATTTCGGTACCCTCACCTGTAACCTAAACCTTACTCGTTCACTAACCCTAACCCTAGCCCTCACACTAAACATAATGCCAACCATACCCATTAGCCTAAACCGTACCCTAATCCTAGCCCGTACACTAACACTAATCCGTGCCTTAACACTTACCCTGACCCTAACACTTTTCCATACCCACACCTGAACCCTAAACCTTACCATTCACTAAACCTAAACCTAGGTCTAAACCCAACCCTAAACCCAACACCATCCCTACACTTAACCTTAACATGTACCGTAATCCTAATCCTTAAACTAACACTAACCTGTGCCCTAAGATGGACCCTCACCCTAAATCGTTTCCATATGCTCAACTATACCCTAATATTACCTATTCGCTAACCCTAACACTAGCCTTAAACCTAAACCTAACCACAATTCTACACCTTACCCTAACCAATACCCTAATCATAACCCATACGCTAACACTACCTCGTGCCCTAACACGTACCCTAACCCTACCCCTAACCCTAACACTAACACTAACCCTAACACTAACCCTAATCTTTACCATTTGTTAACCATAACCCTAGCCCCAAACCTAACCCTAACTACAACCCTACTCCTTACCATAACATGTACACTAATCTTAACCCGTACACTAACACTAACCCAATATCGCACACGTACTTTAACAATAAAACATTTCCGTATGCTCAGCTGTAACCTAAACCTTACCCGTTCACTAAACTTAACCCTACCCCTAACACTAAACATAACGCCCACCCTACCAATTACCCTAACCCGTACCTTAATCCTAACCTGTAAACCCACACCAATCCCTGCCCTAACACGTACGCTGACCCTAACACTTTTCCGTAACCTCACCTGTACCCTACAGCTTACCGTTCGCTAACCCTAACCATAGCCCTAAACCTAGAACAAACCTCAACCGTACACCTTACCCTAACCTGTATGCTAATCCTAAGCCATACACTAGCACTGACACATGTCTTAACACATACACTAACCCTAACACTTTTCTGTACCATCACCTGTACCCTAAACCTGACATTTCGCTAACCCTAACCCTAGCCATAAAGCTAACCCTAACCCCAACCCTAAACCTTACCCAAACCGTACCCTAATCCTAACCAGTATACTAATACTAAGCCATGCCCTGACACGTACCCTGACCCTAACACTTTTCCTTACCCTCACCTGTACCCTAAATCTTACCATTCGCTAACCCTAACCCTATGTCTAAACCTAACCCTAACCCCAACCCTACACCTAACCCTAACCCGGACCCTAATCCTAATCCGTACACTAACACTAACCTGTGCCCTAACATGAACCCTCACCCTAACTCCTTTCCATAAGCTCACCTGTACCCTAAATGTTACCTATTCGCTAACCCTAACCCCAACCTACACCTAAACATAACCCCAACCCTACACCTTTCCCTAACCCATACCATAATCCTAACCCATGCCCTAACATGTAACCTGACCCTAACACTCTTCCGTATCCTCTCCAGTACCCTAAATCTTACCATTCGCTAAACGTAGCCCTTTCCCTAAACATAGTGCTAACACCAAACTTACACCACACACTAACCAATACACTAATCTTAACCCGTACACCAAAATTAAGCAATGCCTTCACATGTACATTGACGCTAACACGTTTCCGTACCCTCCCGTGTACTGTAAACCTTACCCATTCTCTAACTCTAACCCTAGCCCTAACCCTAACCATAACACCAACCCTACCCATTTCCCTAACACATACCCTAATCCTTACCCATACACTAACACTAATCCATGCCCTAACACGTACCCTGACCATAACACTTTTCCATACCCACTCCTGTACCATAAATCTTACCATTCGCTAACCCTAACCCTATGTCTAAACCTAACTCTAACCCTAACCCTACACCTAACCCTAACCTGTACCCTAATCCTAATCCGTACACTAACACTAACCTGTGCCCTAACATGAACCCTGACACTAACTCATTTCCATAAGCTCCCCTGTACCCTAAATGTTACCTATTCGCTAACCCTAACCCCAACCCTACACCTAAACATAACCCCAACCCTACACCTTTCCCTAACCCATTCCCTAATCCTAACCCGTAAACTAACACTAACCCATGCCCTAACACGTACCCTGACACTAACACTCTTCCGTATCCTCTCCAGTACCCTAAATCTTACCATTCGCTAAACGTAGCCCTTTCCCTAAACATAATGCTCACACCAACCTTACACCATACACTAACCAATACACTAATCTTAACCCGTACACCAAAATTAAGCAATGCCTTCACATGTACTTTCACACTAACACGTTTCCGTACCCTGCTGTGTACCGTAAACCTTACCTGTTCGCTAACACTAACCCTAGGTCTAAGCCTAACACTATCCACAACCCTAAACAAAATCCTAACCCGTACCATAATCCTAATCCGTACAGTAACACTAACATGTGCCCTAACACCAAGCCTGACCCTAACTCGTTTCCATATGCTTACCTGTAACCTGAATATTACCTATTCGCTAACTCTAACCCTAACCCTATATCTAACCCTAACACCAATCCTACACCTCACCCTAATCCGTACTGTAATCCTAACACGTACCCTAATACTAATCCGTGCTCTGACACGTACACGGACTGTAACACTTTTCTGTACCCTCACCTGTACCCTAAACCTTACATTTCGCTCACCCTAACCCTAGCCCTAAAGCTAAATCTAACTCCAACCCTACACCTTACCCTAACACATACACGAATCTTATCCCGTACACTAACACTAACTCTTTCGTGCAAATATATTTTGACCCCAAAACATTTCTGTACCCTCCCCTGTAACCTAAACCTTACCCGTTCACTAACCCTAACCCTAGCTCTAAACCTAAACCTAACGCCAACCCTACATCTTACCCTAACCCATACCCTAATCCTAAACCGTACACTAACACTAACCAGTGCACTGAAACGTACCCTGACCCTAAAACTTTTCCTTACCCTCACCTGTACGCTAAACCTAATCGTTAGCTAACCCTAACTGTAGACTTAAACCTAACCCTAACACCAACCCTACACCTTACTCTAACGCGTACCCTATTTTTAACCCATACACTAACACTAACCCATGTCCTCACACGTACTTTGACACTAACACGTTTCCATACACTCACATGTACCATAAGCCTTAACCATTCCATAAGCTTATCCCTAACCCTAACGCCAACCCTAACCATTACCCTAACCCATACCCTAATCCTAACCATACATTAAGACTAACACGTTTCCTAAAACATAATCTGACTCAAACACTTTTCCGTACCCTCAACTGTACCCTAAAACTTACCCGTTTGCTAACCCTAAGCCTAGCCCTAAACCTAACCCTAACCCCAACCCCAAACATTACCCTAAACTGTACGATAATCCTGACACGTACACTAACACTAACAGGTGTCCTAACGCATACCCTGACCCTAAAAGTTTTCCGTACCCTCACCTGTACCCTAAACCTTACTGGTTCGCTAACCGTAACCCTAGACCTAAACATAACGCTAACAGCAACCCTACACCATACCCTAAACCGTACACTACTCTTACCCCGTACACCAAAATTATTCAATACCCTCACGCATACAGTGAAACTGACACGTTTCCATACACTCATTTACCATAAAACTTACCTGTTCACTAACCCTAACCCTAGCTCTAAACCTAAACTTAACGCCAACCCTACATCTTACCCTAACCCATACCCTAATCCTAAACCGTACACTAACACTAACCAGTGCACTGAAACGTACCCTGACCCTAACACTTTTCCTTATCCTCACCTGAACGCTAAACCTAATCGTTAGCTAACCCTAACTGTAGACTTAAACCTAACCCTAACACCAACCCTACACCTTACTCTAACGCGTACCCTATTTTTAACCCATACACTAACACTAACCCATGTCCTCACACGTACTTTGACACTAACACGTTTCCATACACTCACATGTACCATAAGCCTTAACCATTCCATAAGCTTATCCCTAACCCTAACGCCAACCCTAACCATTACCCTAACCCATACCCTAATCCTAACCATACATTAACGCTAACACATTTCCTAAAACATAATCTGACTCAAACACTTTTCCGTACCCTCAACTGTACCCTAAAACTTACCTGTTTGCTAAACCTAAGCCTAGCCCTAAACCTAACCCTAACCCCAACCCCAAACATTACCCTAAACTGTATGCTAATCCTGACACATACACTAACACTAACAGGTGTCCTAACGCATACCCTGACCCTAAAAGTTTTCCGTACCCTCACCTGTACCCTAAACCTTACTGGTTCGCTAACCGTAACCCTAGCCCTAAACATAACGCTAACAGCAACCCTACACCATACACTAAACCGTACACTACTCTTAACCCGTACACCAAAATTATTCAATAGCCTCACGCATACAGTGAAACTAACACGTTTCCATACACTCATTTACCATAAAACTTACCTGTTCGCTAACCCTAACCTTAGCCTTAAACTTAACCCTAACGCCAACCCTATACATTACCCTAACCCATACCCTAATCCTAACCCATACACTAACACTACACGTGCCCTAACAGGTATCCTGACCATAACACTTTTCCGTACACTCACCTGTACCCTAAACCATACTGTTTGCTATCCTTAACCCTAGACCTAAACGTAAACCTATCCCCATCCCTAAACCTTACCCTAATGCGTACCCAATCCTAACCAGTACACTAACACTAATCCGTGCCCTAACATGTACCTAGATCCTAACACATTTCTGGACCATCACCTGTAACCTAAACCTTACATTTCGCTAACCCTAACCATAGCCCTAAACCTAACGTTAAACACAACCTTACTCATTACCCTAACCCATACCGTGATCCTAACCAGTACACTAATACTAATCCTTGCCCTGAAACGTATCCTGACACTAACACTTTTCTCTACCCTCACCTGTACCGTAAACTTTACCGTTCGCAAACCCAAAACACACCACTAGACGAAGCCATGACACCAACACAACACCTTACCCTAAACCGTACACTAATCCTAACCCGTCCGCAAACACTAATCCATGCCCTGACACGTGCCCTGCCCCTAACTCTTTACCCTACTCTCTCCTGTACCCTATATCTTACCGTTCGCTAACTCTAACCCTAGCCCTAAAGCTAAATCTAACTCCAACCCTACACCTTACCCTAACACGTACACTAATCTTAATGCGTACACTAACACTAAACCATTCCCGCACACTTACTTTGACACTAAAACATTTCCGTACCCTCACCTGTAACCTAAACCTTACTCATTCGCTAACCCTAACCCTAGCCCTAACACTAAACATAACGCCAACCCTACCCAATAGCCTAACCCGTACCCTAATCCTAACCCGTACACTAACACTAATCCGTGCCTTAACACTTACCCTGACCCTAACACTTCCATACCCACACCTGAAACCTAAACCTTACCATTCACTAACCCTAAACCTAGGTCTAAACCCAACCCTAAACCCAACCCCATCCCTACACCTAACCTTAACATGTACCCTAATCCTAATCCTTAAACAAACACTAACCTGTGCCCTAACACGAACCCTCACCCTAAATCGTCTCCATACGCTCACCTGTACTCTAATGTTACCTATTCGCTAACACTAACAGAAGCCTTAAACCTAAACCTAACCCCAAATCTACACCTTACCCTAACCCATACACTAATCATAACCCATACACTAACACTAACTCGTGCCCTAACACCTACCCTAACCCTACCCCTACCCCTAACCCTAACACTAACCCTAACACTAACCCTAAACTTCACCATTTGTTAACCATAACCCTAGCCCCACACCTAAACCTAACTACAACCGTACTCCTTAACCTAACACGTACACTAATCTTAACCCGTACACTAACACTAACCCAATACCGCACACGTACTTTGACAATAAAACATTCCCGTACACTCAGCTGTAACCTAATCCTTAACCGTTCACTAAACATAACCATACCCCTAACACTAACCATAATGCAAACCTACCAATTATCCTAACCCATACCCTAATCCTAACCTGTAAACCCACACGAACCCCTGCCCTAACACTTACCCTGACCCTAACACTTTTCCGTAACGTCAACTGTACCCTACACCTTACCGTTCGCTAACCCTACCCCAAGCCCTAAACCTAGACCAAACCCCAACCGTACACCTTACCCTAACCCGTATGCTCATCCTAAGCCATACACTAACACTGACACGTGTCTTAACACATACACTAACCCTAACACTTTTCTCTACCATCACCTGTACCCTAAACCTGACATTTTGCTAACCCTAACCCTAGTCATAAAGCTAACCCTAACCCCAACCCTAAACCTTACCCAAACCGTACCCTAATCCTAACCAGTATACTAATACTTAGCGATGCCCTGACACGTACCCTGACCCTAACACTTTTCCGTTCCCTCACCTGTACCCTAAACCTTACCCATTCGCTAACCCTAACCCTAGCCCTAACCCTTGCCCTAACCCTAACCCCAACTGTACACCTTACCCTAACCCGTACCCTAATCCCAATCCATACACTAACACTAACCCAAGCCCTAACACGTACCCTGACCCTAACACTTTTCCGTATCCTCTCCTGTACCCTAAATTATACCATTCCCTAACCCTAAACCTAGCCCTATACATAACACTAACACCAACCCTACAGCATACCCTAACCCGTACACTAAACTTAACCCGTACAAAAAAATTAAACCATGCCCTCACATGTACTTTGACACTAACACGTTTCCATACCCTCCCGAGTACTGTAAACCTTACCCATTCTCTAACTCTAACCCTAGCCCTAACCCTAACCATAACACCAACCGTACCCATTTCCCTAACACATAACCTAATCCTTACCCGTACACTAACACTAATCCATGCCCTAACATGTACCCTGACCATAACACTTTTCCATACCCACTCCTCTACCCTAAATCGTACCATTCGCTAACCCTAACCCTATGTCTAAACCTAACCCTAATCCTAACCATACACCTAACCCTAAACCGTACCCTAATCCTAATCCGTACACTAACACTAACCTGTGCCCTAACATGAACCCTGACACTAACTCATTTCCATAAGCTCCCCTGTACCCTAAATGTTACCTATTCGCTAACCCTAACCCCAACCCTACACCTAAACATAACCCCATCCCTACACCTTTCCCTAACCCATTCCTTAATCCTAACCCATACACTAACACTAAACCGTGCCCTAAAAGTACACTGACCCTAACACTTTTCCGTATCCTCTCCAGTACCCTACATCTTACCGTTTGCTAAACCTAGCCTTTCCCTAAACATAACGGTAACACCAACCTTACACCATACCCAAACCCATACACTAATCTTAACCCGTACACCAAAATTAAGTGATGCCCGCACATGTACTTTGACACTAACATATTTCCGTACCCTCCTGTGTACCGTAAACCTTACCTGTTCGCAAACACTAACCCTAGGACTAAGCCTAACACTATACACAACCCTACACAAAATCCTAACCCGTACCCTAATCCTAATCTGTACAATAACACTAACGTGTGCCCTAACACCAAGCCTGACCCTAACTTTTTTCCATATGCTTACCTGTACCCTAAATATTACCTATTCGCTAACCCTAACCCTAACCCTAAACCTAAACCTAACCCCAATCCTACACCTTACCCTAATCCACACTGTACTCCTAACCCATACTCTAATACTAATCCATGCCCTGACACGTACACGGACCGTAACACTTTTCTGTACCCTCACTTGTACCAGAAACCTTACATTTCGCTAACCCTTACCCTAGCCCTAAAGCTAAATCTAAATCCAACCCTACACCTTACGCTAAAACGTACACTAATCTTAAAACATACACTAACACTAACCCATTCCTGCAAATGTATTTTGACCCTAAAACATTTCCATACCATCCCCTGTAACCTAAACCTTACCCGTTCGCTAACCCTAACCCTAGCTCTAAACCTAAACCTAACAACAACCCTACATCTTACCCTAACCCATACCCTAATCCTAAACCGTACACTAACACTAACCAGTGCCCTGAAACGTACCCTGACCCGAACACTTTTCCAAACCCTCACCAGTACGCTAAACCTAATCATTAGCTAAACCTAACTTTAGACTTAAACCTATCCCTAACACCAACCCTACACCTTACTCTAACCTGTACCCTATTTTTAACCCCTACACTAACACTAACCCATGACTTCACACGTACTTTGACACTAACACGTTTCCATACACTCACATGTACCATAAGCCTTAACCGTTCGCTAAGCCTATCCCTAACCCTAACGCCAACCCTAACCATTACCCTGATCCATACCCTAATCCTAACCATACATTAACACTAACACGTTTCCTAACACATAACCTGACTCAAACGCTTTTCCGTACCCTCAACTGTACCCTAAAACTTACCCGTTCGCTAACCCTAAGCCTAGCCCTAAACCTAACCCTAACCACAAACCCACACCTTACCCTAAACTGTACGCTAATCCTGACATGTACACTAACATTAACAGGTGTCCTAACACATACCCTGACCCTAAAAGTTTTCCATACCCTCATCTGTACTGTAAAGCTTACTGGTTCGTTAACTGTAACCCTAGCCCTAAACATAACGCTAACACCAACCCTAAACCATTCGCGAACGCGTACACTAATCCTAACACATACACTAACACTACACGTGCCCTAACAGGTACCCTGACCGTAACACTTTTCCGTACACTCACCTGTACCCTAAACCATACCGTCTGCTATCCTTAACCCTAGACATAAACGTAAACCAACCCCATCACTAAACATTACCCTAACGCATACCCAATCCTAACCAGTACACTAACACTAATCCATGCCCTAACATGTACCGTGATCCTAATACATTTCTGGACCATCACCTGTAACCTAAACCTTACATTTCGCTAAACCTAACCATAGCCCTGAACCTAACCCTAAACCCAACCCTACCCATTACCCAAACCAATACCGTAATCCTAACCAGTACACTAATACTAATCCATGCCCTGAAACGTATCCTGACACTAACACTTTTCTGTACCCTCACCTGTACCCTAAACTTTACCGTTCGCTAACCCGAAACATACCCCTAAACCAAGCCCTAACACCAAGCCAACACTTTACCCTAAACCGTACCCTAATCCTAACCCGTCCACAAACACTAATCCATGCCCTGACACGTACCCTTCCCCTAAATCTTTACCCTACTCTCTCCTGTACCCTAAATCTTACCATTCGCTAACCCTAACCCTAGCCCTAAAGCTAAATCTAACTACAACCCTACACCTTACCCTAACACGTACACTAATCTTAATGCGTACACTAACACTAACCCATTCCCGCACACTTACTTTGACACTAAAACATTTCGGTACCCTCACCTGTAACCTAAACCTTACTCGTTCACTAACCCTAACCCTAGCCCTCACACTAAACATAATGCCAACCATACCCATTAGCCTAAACCGTACCCTAATCCTAACCCGTACACTAACACTAATCCGTGCCTTAACACTTACCCTGACCCTAACACTTTTCCATACCCACACCTGAACCCTAAACCTTACCATTCACTAAACCTAAACCTAGGTCTAAACCCAACCCTAAACCCAACACCATCCCTACACTTAACCTTAACATGTACCGTAATCCTAATCCTTAAACTAACACTAACCTGTGCCCTAAGATGGACCCTCACCCTAAATCGTTTCCATATGCTCAACTATACCCTAATATTACCTATTCGCTAACCCTAACACTAGCCTTAAACCTAAACCTAACCACAATTCTACACCTTACCCTAACCAATACCCTAATCATAACCCATACGCTAACACTACCTCGTGCCCTAACACGTACCCTAACCCTACCCCTAACCCTAACACTAACACTAACCCTAACACTAACCCTAATCTTTACCATTTGTTAACCATAACCCTAGCCCCAAACCTAAACCTAACTACAACCCTACTCCTTACCATAACATGTACACTAATCTTAACCCGTACACTAACACTAACCCAATATCGCACACGTACTTTAACAATAAAACATTTCCGTATGCTCAGCTGTAACCTAAACCTTACCCGTTCACTAAACTTAACCCTACCCCTAACACTAAACATAACGCCAACCCTACCAATTACCCTAACCCGTACCTTAATCCTAACCTGTAAACCCACACCAATCCCTGCCCTAACACGTACGCTGACCCTAACACTTTTCCATAACCTCACCTGTACCCTACAGCTTACCGTTCGCTAACCCTAACCATAGCCCTAAACCTAGAACAAACCTCAACCGTACACCTTACCCTAACCTGTATGCTAATCCTAAGCCATACACTAGCACTGACACATGTCTTAACACATACACTAACCCTAACACTTTTCTGTACCATCACCTGTACCCTAAACCTGACATTTCGCTAACCCTAACCCTAGCCATAAAGCTAACCCTAACCCCAACCCTAAACCTTACCCAAACCGTACCCTAATCCTAACCAGTATACTAATACTAAGCCATGCCCTGACACGTACCCTGACCCTAACACTTTTCCTTACCCTCACCTGTACCCTAAATCTTACCATTCGCTAACCCTAACCCTATGTCTAAACCTAACCCTAACCCCAACCCTACACCTAACCCTAACCCGGACCCTAATCCTAATCCGTACACTAACACTAACCTGTGCCCTAACATGAACCCTCACCCTAACTCCTTTCCATAAGCTCACCTGTACCCTAAATGTTACCTATTCGCTAACCCTAACCCCAACCTACACCTAAACATAACCCCAACCCTACACCTTTCCCTAACCCATACCATAATCCTAACCCATGCCCTAACATGTAACCTGACCCTAACACTCTTCCGTATCCTCTCCAGTACCCTAAATCTTACCATTCGCTAAACGTAGCCCTTTCCCTAAACATAGTGCTAACACCAAACTTACACCACACACTAACCAATACACTAATCTTAACCCGTACACCAAAATTAAGCAATGCCTTCACATGTACATTGACGCTAACACGTTTCCGTACCCTCCCGTGTACTGTAAACCTTACCCATTCTCTAACTCTAACCCTAGCCCTAACCCTAACCATAACACCAACCCTACCCATTTCCCTAACACATACCCTAATCCTTACCCATACACTAACACTAATCCATGCCCTAACACGTACCCTGACCATAACACTTTTCCATACCCACTCCTGTACCATAAATCTTACCATTCGCTAACCCTAACCCTATGTCTAAACCTAACTCTAACCCTAACCCTACACCTAACCCTAACCTGTACCCTAATCCTAATCCGTACACTAACACTAACCTGTGCCCTAACATGAACCCTGACACTAACTCATTTCCATAAGCTCCCCTGTACCCTAAATGTTACCTATTCGCTAACCCTAACCCCAACCCTACACCTAAACATAACCCCAACCCTACACCTTTCCCTAACCCATTCCCTAATCCTAACCCGTAAACTAACACTAACCCATGCCCTAACACGTACCCTGACACTAACACTCTTCCGTATCCTCTCCAGTACCCTAAATCTTACCATTCGCTAAACGTAGCCCTTTCCCTAAACATAATGCTCACACCAACCTTACACCATACACTAACCAATACACTAATCTTAACCCGTACACCAAAATTAAGCAATGCCTTCACATGTACTTTCACACTAACACGTTTCCGTACCCTGCTGTGTACCGTAAACCTTACCTGTTCGCTAACACTAACCCTAGGTCTAAGCCTAACACTATCCACAACCCTAAACAAAATCCTAACCCGTACCGTAATCCTAATCCGTACAGTAACACTAACATGTGCCCTAACACCAAGCCTGACCCTAACTCGTTTCCATATGCTTACCTGTAACCTGAATATTACCTATTCGCTAACTCTAACCCTAACCCTATATCTAACCCTAACACCAATCCTACACCTCACCCTAATCCGTACTGTAATCCTAACACGTACCCTAATACTAATCCGTGCTCTGACACGTACACGGACTGTAACACTTTTCTGTACCCTCACCTGTACCCTAAACCTTACATTTCGCTCACCCTAACCCTAGCCCTAAAGCTAAATCTAACTCCAACCCTACACCTTACCCTAACACATACACGAATCTTATCCCGTACACTAACACTAACTCTTTCGCGCAAATATATTTTGACCCCAAAACATTTCTGTACCCTCCCCTGTAACCTAAACCTTACCCGTTCACTAACCCTAACCCTAGCTCTAAACCTAAACCTAACGCCAACCCTACATCTTACCCTAACCCATACCCTAATCCTAAACCGTACACTAACACTAACCAGTGCACTGAAACGTACCCTGACCCTAAAACTTTTCCTTACCCTCACCTGTACGCTAAACCTAATCGTTAGCTAACCCTAACTGTAGACTTAAACCTAACCCTAACACCAACCCTACACCTTACTCTAACGCGTACCCTATTTTTAACCCATACACTAACACTAACCCATGTCCTCACACGTACTTTGACACTAACACGTTTCCATACACTCACATGTACCATAAGCCTTAACCATTCCATAAGCTTATCCCTAACCCTAACGCCAACCCTAACCATTACCCTAACCCATACCCTAATCCTAACCATACATTAAGACTAACACGTTTCCTAAAACATAATCTGACTCAAACACTTTTCCGTACCCTCAACTGTACCCTAAAACTTACCCGTTTGCTAACCCTAAGCCTAGCCCTAAACCTAACCCTAACCCCAACCCCAAACATTACCCTAAACTGTACGATAATCCTGACACGTACACTAACACTAACAGGTGTCCTAACGCATACCCTGACCCTAAAAGTTTTCCGTACCCTCACCTGTACCCTAAACCTTACTGGTTCGCTAACCGTAACCCTAGCCCTAAACATAACGCTAACAGCAACCCTACACCATACCCTAAACCGTACACTACTCTTAACCCGTACACCAAAATTATTCAATACCCTCACGCATACAGTGAAACTAACACGTTTCCATACACTCATTTACCATAAAACTTACCTGTTCACTAACCCTAACCCTAGCTCTAAACCTAAACTTAACGCCAACCCTACATCTTACCCTAACCCATACCCTAATCCTAAACCGTACACTAACACTAACCAGTGCACTGAAACGTACCCTGACCCTAGCACTTTTCCTTATCCTCACCTGAACGCTAAACCTAATCGTTAGCTAACCCTAACTGTAGACTTAAACCTAACCCTAACACCAACCCTACACCTTACTCTAACGCGTACCCTATTTTTAACCCATACACTAACACTAACCCATGTCCTCACACGTACTTTGACACTAACACGTTTCCATACACTCACATGTACCATAAGCCTTAACCATTCCATAAGCTTATCCCTAACCCTAACGCCAACCCTAACCATTACCCTAACCCATACCCTAATCCTAACCATACATTAACGCTAACACGTTTCCTAAAACATAATCTGACTCAAACACTTTTCCGTACCCTCAACTGTACCCTAAAACTTACCTGTTTGCTAAACCTAAGCCTAGCCCTAAACCTAACCCTAACCCCAACCCCAAACATTACCCTAAACTGTATGCTAATCCTGACACATACACTAACACTAACAGGTGTCCTAACGCATACCCTGACCCTAAAAGTTTTCCGTACCCTCACCTGTACCCTAAACCTTACTGGTTCGCTAACCGTAACCCTAGCCCTAAACATAACGCTAACAGCAACCCTACACCATACCCTAAACCGTACACTACTCTTAACCCGTACACCAAAATTATTCAATAGCCTCACGCATACAGTGAAACTAACACGTTTCCATACACTCATTTACCATAAAACTTACCTGTTCGCTAACCCTAACCTTAGCCTTAAACTTAACCCTAACGCCAACCCTATACATTACCCTAACCCATACCCTAATCCTAACCCATACACTAACACTACACGTGCCCTAACAGGTATCCTGACCATAACACTTTTCCGTACACTCACCTGTACCCTAAACCATACTGTTTGCTATCCTTAACCCTAGACCTAAACGTAAACCTATCCCCATCCCTAAACCTTACCCTAATGCGTACCCAATCCTAACCAGTACACTAACACTAATCCGTGCCCTAACATGTACCTAGATCCTAACACATTTCTGGACCATCACCTGTAACCTAAACCTTACATTTCGCTAACCCTAACCATAGCCCTAAACCTAACGTTAAACACAACCTTACTCATTACCCTAACCCATACCGTGATCCTAACCAGTACACTAATACTAATCCTTGCCCTGAAACGTATCCTGACACTAACACTTTTCTCTACCCTCACCTGTACCGTAAACTTTACCGTTCGCAAACCCAAAACACACCACTAGACGAAGCCATGACACCAACACAACACCTTACCCTAAACCGTACACTAATCCTAACCCGTCCGCAAACACTAATCCATGCCCTGACACGTGCCCTGCCCCTAACTCTTTACCCTACTCTCTCCTGTACCCTATATCTTACCGTTCGCTAACTCTAACCCTAGCCCTAAAGCTAAATCTAACTCCAACCCTACACCTTACCCTAACACGTACACTAATCTTAATGCGTACACTAACACTAAACCATTCCCGCACACTTACTTTGACACTAAAACATTTCCGTACCCTCACCTGTAACCTAAACCTTACTCATTCGCTAACCCTAACCCTAGCCCTAACACTAAACATAACGCCAACACTACCCAATAGCCTAACCCGTACCCTAATCCTAACCCGTACACTAACACTAATCCGTGCCTTAACACTTACCCTGACCCTAACACTTCCATACCCACACCTGAAACCTAAACCTTACCATTCACTAACCCTAAACCTAGGTCTAAACCCAACCCTAAACCCAACCCCATCCCTACACCTAACCTTAACATGTACCCTAATCCTAATCCTTAAACAAACACTAACCTGTGCCCTAACACGAACCCTCACCCTAAATCGTCTCCATACGCTCACCTGTACTCTAATGTTACCTATTCGCTAACACTAACACAAGCCTTAAACCTAAACCTAACCCCAAATCTACACCTTACCCTAACCCATACACTAATCATAACCCATACACTAACACTAACTCGTGCCCTAACACCTACCCTAACCCTACCCCTACCCCTAACCCTAACACTAACCCTAACACTAACCCTAAACTTCACCATTTGTTAACCATAACCCTAGCCCCACACCTAAACCTAACTACAACCGTACTCCTTAACCTAACACGTACACTAATCTTAACCCGTACACTAACACTAACCCAATACCGCACACGTACTTTGACAATAAAACATTCCCGTACACTCAGCTGTAACCTAATCCTTAACCGTTCACTAAACATAACCATACCCCTAACACTAACCATAATGCAAACCTACCAATTATCCTAACCCATACCCTAATCCTAACCTGTAAACCCACACGAACCCCTGCCCTAACACTTACCCTGACCCTAACACTTTTCCGTAACGTCAACTGTACCCTACACCTTACCGTTCGCTAACCCTACCCCAAGCCCTAAACCTAGACCAAACCCCAACCGTACACCTTACCCTAACCCGTATGCTCATCCTAAGCCATACACTAACACTGACACGTGTCTTAACACATACACTAACCCTAACACTTTTCTCTACCATCACCTGTACCCTAAACCTGACATTTTGCTAACCCTAACCCTAGTCATAAAGCTAACCCTAACCCCAACCCTAAACCTTACCCAAACCGTACCCTAATCCTAACCAGTATACTAATACTTAGCGATGCCCTGACACGTACCCTGACCCTAACACTTTTCCGTTCCCTCACCTGTACCCTAAACCTTACCCATTCGCTAACCCTAACCCTAGCCCTAACCCTTGCCCTAACCCTAACCCCAACTGTACACCTTACCCTAACCCGTACCCTAATCCCAATCCATACACTAACACTAACCCAAGCCCTAACACGTACCCTGACCCTAACACTTTTCCGTATCCTCTCCTGTACCCTAAATTATACCATTCCCTAACCCTAAACCTAGCCCTATACATAACACTAACACCAACCCTACAGCATACCCTAACCCGTACACTAAACTTAACCCGTACAAAAAAATTAAACCATGCCCTCACATGTACTTTGACACTAACACGTTTCCATACCCTCCCGAGTACTGTAAACCTTACCCATTCTCTAACTCTAACCCTAGCCCTAACCCTAACCATAACACCAACCGTACCCATTTCCCTAACACATACCCTAATCCTTACCCGTACACTAACACTAATCCATGCCCTAACATGTACCCTGACCATAACACTTTTCCATACCCACTCCTCTACCCTAAATCGTACCATTCGCTAACCCTAACCCTATGTCTAAACCTAACCCTAATCCTAACCATACACCTAACCCTAAACCGTACCCTAATCCTAATCCGTACACTAACACTAACCTGTGCCCTAACATGAACCCTGACACTAACTCATTTCCATAAGCTCCCCTGTACCCTAAATGTTACCTATTCGCTAACCCTAACCCCAACCCTACACCTAAACATAACCCCATCCCTACACCTTTCCCTAACCCATTCCTTAATCCTAACCCGTACACTAACACTAAACCGTGCCCTAAAAGTACACTGACCCTAACACTTTTCCGTATCCTCTCCAGTACCCTACATCTTACCGTTTGCTAAACCTAGCCTTTCCCTAAACATAACGGTAACACCAACCTTACACCATACCCAAACCCATACACTAATCTTAACCCGTACACCAAAATTAAGTGATGCCCGCACATGTACTTTGACACTAACATATTTCCGTACCCTCCTGTGTACCGTAAACCTTACCTGTTCGCAAACACTAACCCTAGGACTAAGCCTAACACTATACACAACCCTACACAAAATCCTAACCCGTACCCTAATCCTAATCTGTACAATAACACTAACGTGTGCCCTAACACCAAGCCTGACCCTAACTTTTTTCCATATGCTTACCTGTACCCTAAATATTACCTATTCGCTAACCCTAGCCCTAACCCTAAACCTAAACCTAACCCCAATCCTACACCTTACCCTAATCCACACTGTACTCCTAACCCATACTCTAATACTAATCCATGCCCTGACACGTACACGGACCGTAACACTTTTCTGTACCCTCACTTGTACCAGAAACCTTACATTTCGCTAACCCTTACCCTAGCCCTAAAGCTAAATCTAAATCCAACCCTACACCTTACGCTAAAACGTACACTAATCTTAAAACATACACTAACACTAACCCATTCCTGCAAATGTATTTTGACCCTAAAACATTTCCATACCATCCCCTGTAACCTAAACCTTACCCGTTCGCTAACCCTAACCCTAGCTCTAAACCTAAACCTAACAACAACCCTACATCTTACCCTAACCCATACCCTAATCCTAAACCGTACACTAACACTAACCAGTGCCCTGAAACGTACCCTGACCCGAACACTTTTCCAAACCCTCACCAGTACGCTAAACCTAATCATTAGCTAAACCTAACTTTAGACTTAAACCTATCCCTAACACCAACCCTACACCTTACTCTAACCTGTACCCTATTTTTAACCCCTACACTAACACTAACCCATGACTTCACACGTACTTTGACACTAACACGTTTCCATACACTCACATGTACCATAAGCCTTAACCGTTCGCTAAGCCTATCCCTAACCCTAACGCCAACCCTAACCATTACCCTGATCCATACCCTAATCCTAACCATACATTAACACTAACACGTTTCCTAACACATAACCTGACTCAAACGCTTTTCCGTACCCTCAACTGTACCCTAAAACTTACCCGTTCGCTAACCCTAAGCCTAGCCCTAAACCTAACCCTAACCACAAACCCACACCTTACCCTAAACTGTACGCTAATCCTGACATGTACACTAACATTAACAGGTGTCCTAACACATACCCTGACCCTAAAAGTTTTCCATACCCTCATCTGTACTGTAAAGCTTACTGGTTCGTTAACTGTAACCCTAGCCCTAAACATAACGCTAACACCAACCCTAAACCATTCGCGAACGCGTACACTAATCCTAACACATACACTAACACTACACGTGCCCTAACAGGTACCCTGACCGTAACACTTTTCCGTACACTCACCTGTACCCTAAACCATACCGTCTGCTATCCTTAACCCTAGACATAAACGTAAACCAACCCCATCACTAAACATTACCCTAACGCATACCCAATCCTAACCAGTACACTAACACTAATCCATGCCCTAACATGTACCGTGATCCTAATACATTTCTGGACCATCACCTGTAACCTAAACCTTACATTTCGCTAAACCTAACCATAGCCCTGAACCTAACCCTAAACCCAACCCTACCCATTACCCAAACCAATACCGTAATCCTAACCAGTACACTAATACTAATCCATGCCCTGAAACGTATCCTGACACTAACACTTTTCTGTACCCTCACCTGTACCCTAAACTTTACCGTTCGCTAACCCGAAACATACCCCTAAACCAAGCCCTAACACCAAGCCAACACTTTACCCTAAACCGTACCCTAATCCTAACCCGTCCACAAACACTAATCCATGCCCTGACACGTACCCTTCCCCTAAATCTTTACCCTACTCTCTCCTGTACCCTAAATCTTACCATTCGCTAACCCTAACCCTAGCCCTAAAGCTAAATCTAACTACAACCCTACACCTTACCCTAACACGTACACTAATCTTAATGCGTACACTAACACTAACCCATTCCCGCACACTTACTTTGACACTAAAACATTTCGGTACCCTCACCTGTAACCTAAACCTTACTCGTTCGCTAACCCTAACCCTAGCCCTCACACTAAACATAATGCCAACCCTACCCATTAGCCTAAACCGTACCCTAATCCTAACCCGTACACTAACACTAATCCGTGCCTTAACACTTACCCTGACCCTAACACTTTTCCATACCCACACCTGAACCCTAAACCTTACCATTCACTAAACCTAAACCTAGGTCTAAACCCAACCCTAAACCCAACACCATCCCTACACTTAACCTTAACATGTACCGTAATCCTAATCCTTAAACTAACACTAACCTGTGCCCTAAGATGGACCCTCACACTAAATCGTTTCCATATGCTCAACTATACCCTAATATTACCTATTCGCTAACCCTAACACTAGCCTTAAACCTAAACCTAACCACAATTCTACACTTTACCCTAACCAATACCCTAATCATAACCCATACGCTAACACTACATCGTGCCCTAACACGTACCCTAACCCTAACACTAACACTAACCCTAACACTAACCCTAATCTTTACCATTTGTTAACCATAACCCTAGCCCCAAACCTAAACCTAACTACAACCCTACTCCTTACCATAACATGTACACTAATCTTAACCCGTACACTAACACTAACCCAATACCGCACACGTACTTTAACAATAAAACATTTCCGTATGCTCAGCTGTAACCTAAACCTTACCCGTTCACTAAACTTAACCCACCCCTAACACTAAACATAACGCCAACCCTACCAATTACCCTAACCCGTACCCTAATCCTAACCTGTAAACCCACACCAATCCCTGCCCTAACACGTACGCTGACCCTAACACTTTTCCGTAACCTCACCTGTACCCTACAGCTTACCGTTCGCTAACCCTAACCATAGCCCTAAACCTAGAACAAACCTCAACCGTACACCTTACCCTAACCTGTATGCTAATCCTAAGCCATACACTAGCACTGACACATGTCTTAACACATACACTAACCCTAACACTTTTCTGTACCATCACCTGTACCCTAAACCTGACATTTCGCTAACCCTAACCCTAGCCATAAAGCTAACCCTAACCCCAACCCTAAACCTTACCCAAACCGTACCCTAATCCTAACCAGTATACTAATACTAAGCCATGCCCTGACACGTACCCTGACCCTAACACTTTTCCTTACCCTCACCTGTACCCTAAATCTTACCATTCGCTAACCCTAACCCTATGTCTAAACCTAACCCTAACCCCAACCCTACACCTAACCCTAACCCGGACCCTAATCCTAATCCGTACACTAACACTAACCTGTGCCCTAACATGAACCCTCACCCTAACTCCTTTCCATAAGCTCACCTGTACCCTAAATGTTACCTATTCGCTAACCCTAACCCCAACCTACACCTAAACATAACCCCAACCCTACACCTTTCCCTAACCCATACCGTAATCCTAACCCATACACTAACACTAACCCATGCCCTAACATGTAACCTGACCCTAACACTCTTCCGTATCCTCTCCAGTACCCTAAATCTTACCATTCGCTAAACGTAGCCCTTTCCCTAAACATAGTGCTAACACCAAACTTACACCACACACTAACCAATACACTAATCTTAACCCGTACACCAAAATTAAGCAATGCCTTCACATGTACATTGACGCCAACACGTTTCCGTACCCTCCCGTGTACTGTAAACCTTACCCATTCTCTAAGTCTAACCCTAGCCCTAACCCTAACCATAACACCAACCCTACCCATTTCCCTAACACATACCCTAATCCTTACCCATACACTAACACTAATCCATGCCCTAACACGTACCCTGACCATAACACTTTTCCATACCCACTCCTGTACCCTAAATCTTACCATTCGCTAACCCTAACCCTATGTCTAAACCTAACTCTAACCCTAACCCTACACCTAACCCTAACCTGTACCCTAATCCTAATCCGTACACTAACACTAACCTGTGCCCTAACATGAACCCTGACACTAACTCATTTCCATAAGCTCCCCTGTACCCTAAATGTTACCTATTCGCTAACCCTAACCCCAACCCTACACCTAAACATAACCCCAACCCTACACCTTTCCCTAACCCATTCCCTAATCCTAACCCGTAAACTAACACTAACCCATGCCCTAACATGTACCCTGACACTAACACTCTTCCGTATCCTCTCCAGTACCCTAAATCTTACCATTCGCTAAACGTAGCCCTTTCCCTAAACATAATGCTCACACCAACCTTACACCATACACTAACCAATACACTAATCTTAACCCGTACACCAAAATTAAGCAATGCCTTCACATGTACTTTCACACTAACACGTTTCCGTACACTCCTGTGTACCGTAAACCTTACCTGTTCGCTAACACTAACCCTAGGTCTAAGCCTAACACTATCCACAACCCTACACAAAATCCTAACCCGTACCGTAATCCTAATCCGTACAGTAACACTAACCTGTGCCCTAACACCAAGCCTGACCCTAACTCGTTTCCATATGCTTACCTGTAACCTGAATATTACCTATTCGCTAACTCTAACCCTAACCCTATATCTAACCCTAACACCAATCCTACACCTCACCCTAATCCGTACTGTAATCCTAACACGTACCCTAATACTAATCCGTGCTCTGACACGTACACGGACTGTAACACTTTTCTGTACCCTCACCTGTACCCTAAACCTTACATTTCGCTCACCCTAACCCTAGCCCTAAAGCTAAATCTAACTCCAACCCTACACCTTACCCTAACACATACACGAATCTTATCCCGTACACTAACACTAACTCTTTCGCGTAAATATATTTTAACCCCAAAACATTTCTGTACCCTCCCCTGTAACCTAAACCTTACCCGTTCACTAACCCTAACCCTAGCTCTAAACCTAAACCTAATGCCAACCCTACATCTTACCCTAACCCATACCCTAATCCTAAACCGTACACTAACACTAACCAGTGCACTGAAACGTACCCTGACCCTAAAACTTTTCCTTACCCTCACCTGTACGCTAAACCTAATCGTTAGCTAACCCTAACTGTAGACTTAAACCTAACCCTAACACCAACCCTACACCTTACTCTAACGCGTACCCTATTTTTAACCCATACACTAACACTAACCCATGTCCTCACACGTACTTTGACACTAACACGTTTCCATACACTCACATGTACCATAAGCCTTAACCATTCCATAAGCTTATCCCTAACCCTAACGCCAACCCTAACCATTACCCTAACCCATACCCTAATCCTAACCATACATTAAAAAAAAAAAAAAAAAAAAAAAGACTAACACGTTTCCTAAAACATAATCTGACTCAAACACTTTTCCATACCCTCAACTGTACCCTAAAACTTACCCGTTTGCTAACCCTAAGCCTAGCCCTAAACCTAACCCTAACCCCAACCCCAAACATTACCCTAAACTGTACGATAATCCTGACACGTACACTAACACTAACAGGTGTCCTAACGCATACCCTGACCCTAAAAGTTTTCCGTACCCTCACCTGTACCCTAAACCTTACTGGTTCGCTAACCGTAACCCTAGCCCTAAACATAACGCTAACAGCAACCCTACACCATACCCTAAACCGTACACTACTCTTAACCCGTACACCAAAATTATTCAATAGCCTCATGCATACAGTGAAACTAACACGTTTCCATACACTCATTTACCATAAAACTTACCTGTTCGCTAACCCTAACCTTAGCCTTAAACTTAACCCTAACGCCAACCCTATACATTACCCTAACCCGTACCCTAATCCTAACCCATACACTAACACTACACGTGCCCTATCAGGTATCCTGACCATAACACTTTTCCGTACACTCACCTGTACCCTAAACCATACTGTTTGCTATCCTTAACCCTAGACCTAAACGTAAACCTAACCCCATCCCTAAACCTTACCCTAACGCGTACCCAATCCTAACCAGTACACTAACACTAACCCATGCCCTAACATGTACCCTGATCCTAACACATTTCTGGACCATCACCTGTAACCTAAACTTACATTTCGTGAACCCTAACCATAGCCCTAAACCTAACCCTAAACCCAACCTTACTCATTACCCTAACCCATACCGTGATCCTAACCAGTACACTAATACTAATCCTTGCCCTGAAACGTATCCTGACACTAACACTTTTCTCTACCCTCACCTGTACCCTAAAATTTACCGTTCACAAACCCAAAACACACCCCTACACAAAGCCATGACACCAACCCAACACCTTACCCTAAACCGTACACTAATCCTAACCCGTCCACAAACACTAATCCATGCCCTGACACGTGCCCTGCCCCTAACTCTTTACCCTACTCTCTCCTGTACCCTATATCTTACCGTTCGCTAACTCTAACCCTAGCCCTAAAGCTAAATCTAACTCCAACCCTACACCTTACCCTAACACGTACACTAATCTTAATGCGTACACTAACACTAACCCATTCCCACACACTTACTTTGACATTAAAACATTTCCGTACCCTCACCTGTAACCTAAACCTTACTCATTCGCTAACCCTAACCCTAGCCCTAACACTAAACATAACGCCAACCCTACCCAATAGCCTAACCCGTACCCTAATCCTAACCCGTACACTAACACTAATCCGTGCCTTAACACTTACCCTGACCCTAACACTTCCATACCCACACCTGAAACCTAAACCTTACCATTCACTAACCCTAAACCTAGGTCTAAACCCAACCCTAAACCCAACCCCATCCCTACACCTAACCTTAACATGTACCCTAATCCTAATCCTTAAACAAACACTAACCTGTGCCCTAACACGAACCCTCACCCTAAATCGTCTCCATACGCTCACCTGTACTCTAATGTTACCTATTCGCTAACACTAACACAAGCCTTAAACCTAAACCTAACCCCAAATCTACACCTTACCCTAACCCATACACTAATCATAACCCATACACTAACACTAACTCGTGCCCTAACACCTACCCTAACCCTACCCCTACCCCTAACCCTAACACTAACCCTAACACTAACCCTAAACTTCACCATTTGTTAACCATAACCCTAGCCCCACACCTAAACCTAACTACAACCGTACTCCTTAACCTAACACGTACACTAATCTTAACCCGTACACTAACACTAACCCAATACCGCACACGTACTTTGACAATAAAACATTCCCGTACACTCAGCTGTAACCTAATCCTTAACCGTTCACTAAACATAACCATACCCCTAACACTAACCATAATGCAAACCTACCAATTATCCTAACCCATACCCTAATCCTAACCTGTAAACCCACACGAACCCCTGCCCTAACACTTACCCTGACCCTAACACTTTTCCGTAACGTCAACTGTACCCTACACCTTACCGTTCGCTAACCCTACCCCAAGCCCTAAACCTAGACCAAACCCCAACCGTACACCTTACCCTAACCCGTATGCTCATCCTAAGCCATACACTAACACTGACACGTGTCTTAACACATACACTAACCCTAACACTTTTCTCTACCATCACCTGTACCCTAAACCTGACATTTTGCTAACCCTAACCCTAGTCATAAAGCTAACCCTAACCCCAACCCTAAACCTTACCCAAACCGTACCCTAATCCTAACCAGTATACTAATACTTAGCGATGCCCTGACACGTACCCTGACCCTAACACTTTTCCGTTCCCTCACCTGTACCCTAAACCTTACCCATTCGCTAACCCTAACCCTAGCCCTAACCCTTGCCCTAACCCTAACCCCAACTGTACACCTTACCCTAACCCGTACCCTAATCCCAATCCATACACTAACACTAACCCAAGCCCTAACACGTACCCTGACCCTAACACTTTTCCGTATCCTCTCCTGTACCCTAAATTATACCATTCCCTAACCCTAAACCTAGCCCTATACATAACACTAACACCAACCCTACAGCATACCCTAACCCGTACACTAAACTTAACCCGTACAAAAAAATTAAACCATGCCCTCACATGTACTTTGACACTAACACGTTTCCATACCCTCCCGAGTACTGTAAACCTTACCCATTCTCTAACTCTAACCCTAGCCCTAACCCTAACCATAACACCAACCGTACCCATTTCCCTAACACATACCCTAATCCTTACCCGTACACTAACACTAATCCATGCCCTAACATGTACCCTGACAATAACACTTTTCCATACCCACTCCTCTACCCTAAATCGTACCATTCGCTAACCCTAACCCTATGTCTAAACCTAACCCTAATCCTAACCATACACCTAACCCTAAACCGTACCCTAATCCTAATCCGTACACTAACACTAACCTGTGCCCTAACATGAACCCTGACACTAACTCATTTCCATAAGCTCCCCTGTACCCTAAATGTTACCTATTCGCTAACCCTAACCCCAACCCTACACCTAAACATAACCCCATCCCTACACCTTTCCCTAACCCATTCCTTAATCCTAACCCGTACACTAACACTAAACCGTGCCCTAAAAGTACACTGACCCTAACACTTTTCCGTATCCTCTCCAGTACCCTACATCTTACCGTTTGCTAAACCTAGCCTTTCCCTAAACATAACGGTAACACCAACCTTACACCATACCCAAACCCATACACTAATCTTAACCCGTACACCAAAATTAAGTGATGCCCGCACATGTACTTTGACACTAACATATTTCCGTACCCTCCTGTGTACCGTAAACCTTACCTGTTCGCAAACACTAACCCTAGGACTAAGCCTAACACTATACACAACCCTACACAAAATCCTAACCCGTACCCTAATCCTAATCTGTACAATAACACTAACGTGTGCCCTAACACCAAGCCTGACCCTAACTTTTTTCCATATGCTTACCTGTACCCTAAATATTACCTATTCGCTAACCCTAGCCCTAACCCTAAACCTAAACCTAACCCCAATCCTACACCTTACCCTAATCCACACTGTACTCCTAACCCATACTCTAATACTAATCCATGCCCTGACACGTACACGGACCGTAACACTTTTCTGTACCCTCACTTGTACCAGAAACCTTACATTTCGCTAACCCTTACCCTAGCCCTAAAGCTAAATCTAAATCCAACCCTACACCTTACGCTAAAACGTACACTAATCTTAAAACATACACTAACACTAACCCATTCCTGCAAATGTATTTTGACCCTAAAACATTTCCATACCATCCCCTGTAACCTAAACCTTACCCGTTCGCTAACCCTAACCCTAGCTCTAAACCTAAACCTAACAACAACCCTACATCTTACCCTAACCCATACCCTAATCCTAAACCATACACTAACACTAACCAGTGCCCTGAAACGTACCCTGACCCGAACACTTTTCCAAACCCTCACCAGTACGCTAAACCTAATCATTAGCTAAACCTAACTTTAGACTTAAACCTATCCCTAACACCAACCCTACACCTTACTCTAACCTGTACCCTATTTTTAACCCCTACACTAACACTAACCCATGACTTCACACGTACTTTGACACTAACACGTTTCCATACACTCACATGTACCATAAGCCTTAACCGTTCGCTAAGCCTATCCCTAACCCTAACGCCAACCCTAACCATTACCCTGATCCATACCCTAATCCTAACCATACATTAACACTAACACGTTTCCTAACACATAACCTGACTCAAACGCTTTTCCGTACCCTCAACTGTACCCTAAAACTTACCCGTTCGCTAACCCTAAGCCTAGCCCTAAACCTAACCCTAACCACAAACCCACACCTTACCCTAAACTGTACGCTAATCCTGACATGTACACTAACATTAACAGGTGTCCTAACACATACCCTGACCCTAAAAGTTTTCCATACCCTCATCTGTACCGTAAAGCTTACTGGTTCGTTAACTGTAACCCTAGCCCTAAACATAACGCTAACACCAACCCTAAACCATTCGCGAACGCGTACACTAATCCTAACACATACACTAACACTACACGTGCCCTAACAGGTACCCTGACCGTAACACTTTTCCGTACACTCACCTGTACCCTAAACCATACCGTCTGCTATCCTTAACCCTAGACATAAACGTAAACCAACCCCATCACTAAACATTACCCTAACGCATACCCAATCCTAACCAGTACACTAACACTAATCCATGCCCTAACATGTACCGTGATCCTAATACATTTCTGGACCATCACCTGTAACCTAAACCTTACATTTCGCTAAACCTAACCATAGCCCTGAACCTAACCCTAAACCCAACCCTACCCATTACCCAAACCAATACCGTAATCCTAACCAGTACACTAATACTAATCCATGCCCTGAAACGTATCCTGACACTAACACTTTTCTGTACCCTCACCTGTACCCTAAACTTTACCGTTCGCTAACCCGAAACATACCCCTAAACCAAGCCCTAACACCAAGCCAACACTTTACCCTAAACCGTACCCTAATCCTAACCCGTCCACAAACACTAATCCATGCCCTGACATGTACCCTTCCCCTAAATCTTTACCCTACTCTCTCCTGTACCCTAAATCTTACCATTCGCTAACCCTAACCCTAGCCCTAAAGCTAAATCTAACTACAACCCTACACCTTACCCTAACACGTACACTAATCTTAATGCGTACACTAACACTAACCCATTCCCGCACACTTACTTTGACACTAAAACATTTCGGTACCCTCACCTGTAACCTAAACCTTACTCGTTCGCTAACCCTAACCCTAACCCTCACACTAAACATAATGCCAACCCTACCCATTAGCCTAAACCGTACCCTAATCCTAACCCGTACACTAACACTAATCCGTGCCTTAACACTTACCCTGACCCTAACACTTTTCCATACCCACACCTGAACCCTAAACCTTACCATTCACTAAACCTAAACCTAGGTCTAAACCCAACCCTAAACCCAACACCATCCCTACACTTAACTTTAACATGTACCGTAATCCTAATCCTTAAACTAACACTAACCTGTGCCCTAAGATGGACCCTCACCCTAAATCGTTTCCATACGCTCAACTATACCCTAATATTACCTATTCGCTAACCCTAACACTAGCCTTAAACCTAAACCTAACCACAATTCTACACCTTACCCTAACCAATACCCTAATCATAACCCATACGCTAACACTACCTCGTGCCCTAACACGTACCCTAACCCTACCCCTAACCCTAACACTAACACTAACCCTAACACTAACCCTAATCTTTACCATTTGTTAACCATAACCCTAGCCCCAAACCTAAACCTAACTACAACCCTACTCCTTACCATAACATGTACACTAATCTTAACCCGTACACTAACACTAACCCAATACCGCACACGTACTTTAACAATAAAACATTTCCGTATGCTCAGCTGTAACCTAAACCTTACCCGTTCACTAAACTTAACCCACCCCTAACACTAAACATAACGCCAACCCTACCAATTACCCTAACCCGTACCCTAATCCTAACCTGTAAACCCACACCAATCCCTGCCCTAACACGTACGCTGACCCTAACACTTTTCCGTAACCTCACCTGTACCCTACAGCTTACCGTTCGCTAACCCTAACCATAGCCCTAAACCTAGAACAAACCTCAACCGTACACCTTACCCTAACCTGTATGCTAATCCTAAGCCATACACTAGCACTGACACATGTCTTAACACATACACTAACCCTAACACTTTTCTGTACCATCACCTGTACCCTAAACCTGACATTTCGCTAACCCTAACCCTAGCCATAAAGCTAACCCTAACCCCAACCCTAAACCTTACCCAAACCGTACCCTAATCCTAACCAGTATACTAATACTAAGCCATGCCCTGACACGTACCCTGACCCTAACACTTTTCCTTACCCTCACCTGTACCCTAAATCTTACCATTCGCTAACCCTAACCCTATGTCTAAACCTAACCCTAACCCCAACCCTACACCTAACCCTAACCCGGACCCTAATCCTAATCCGTACACTAACACTAACCTGTGCCCTAACATGAACCCTCACCCTAACTCCTTTCCATAAGCTCACCTGTACCCTAAATGTTACCTATTCGCTAACCCTAACCCCAACCTACACCTAAACATAACCCCAACCCTACACCTTTCCCTAACCCATACCGTAATCCTAACCCATACACTAACACTAACCCATGCCCTAACATGTAACCTGACCCTAACACTCTTCCGTATCCTCTCCAGTACCCTAAATCTTACCATTCGCTAAACGTAGCCCTTTCCCTAAACATAGTGCTAACACCAAACTTACACCACACACTAACCAATACACTAATCTTAACCCGTACACCAAAATTAAGCAATGCCTTCACATGTACATTGACGCCAACACGTTTCCGTACGCTCCCGTGTACTGTAAACCTTACCCATTCTCTAAGTCTAACCCTAGCCCTAACCCTAACCATAACACCAACCCTACCCATTTCCCTAACACATACCCTAATCCTTACCCATACACTAACACTAATCCATGCCCTAACACGTACCCTGACCATAACACTTTTCCATACCCACTCCTGTACCCTAAATCTTACCATTCGCTAACCCTAACCCTATGTCTAAACCTAACTCTAACCCTAACCCTACACCTAACCCTAACCTGTACCCTAATCCTAATCCGTACACTAACACTAACCTGTGCCCTAACATGAACCCTGACACTAACTCATTTCCATAAGCTCCCCTGTACCCTAAATGTTACCTATTCGCTAACCCTAACCCCAACCCTACACCTAAACATAACCCCAACCCTACACCTTTCCCTAACCCATTCCCTAATCCTAACCCGTAAACTAACACTAACCCATGCCCTAACATGTACCCTGACACTAACACTCTTCCGTATCCTCTCCAGTACCCTAAATCTTACCATTCGCTAAACGTAGCCCTTTCCCTAAACATAATGCTCACACCAACCTTACACCATACACTAACCAATACACTAATCTTAACCCGTACACCAAAATTAAGCAATGCCTTCACATGTACTTTCACACTAACACGTTTCCGTACACTCCTGTGTACCGTAAACCTTACCTGTTCGCTAACACTAACCCTAGGTCTAAGCCTAACACTATCCACAACCCTACACAAAATCCTAACCCGTACCGTAATCCTAATCCGTACAGTAACACTAACCTGTGCCCTAACACCAAGCCTGACCCTAACTCGTTTCCATATGCTTACCTGTAACCTGAATATTACCTATTCGCTAACTCTAACCCTAACCCTATATCTAACCCTAACACCAATCCTACACCTCACCCTAATCCGTACTGTAATCCTAACACGTACCCTAATACTAATCCGTGCTCTGACACGTACACGGACTGTAACACTTTTCTGTACCCTCACCTGTACCCTAAACCTTACATTTCGCTCACCCTAACCCTAGCCCTAAAGCTAAATCTAACTCCAACCCTACACCTTACCCTAACACATACACGAATCTTATCCCGTACACTAACACTAACTCTTTCGCGCAAATATATTTTGACCCCAAAACATTTCTGTACCCTCCCCTGTAACCTAAACTTTACCCGTTCACTAACCCTAACCCTAGCTCTAAACCTAAACTAACGCCAACCCTACATCTTACCCTAACCCATACCCTAATCCTAAACCGTACACTAACACTAACCAGTGCACTGAAACGTACCCTGACCCTAACACTTTTCCTTACCCTCACCTGTACGCTAAACCTAATCATTAGCTAACCCTAACTGTAGACTTAAACCTAACCCTAACACCAACCCTACACCTTACTCTAACGCGTACCCTATTTTTAACCCATACACTAACACTAACCCATGTCCTCACACGTACTTTGACACTAACACGTTTCCATACACTCACATGTACCATAAGCCTTAACCATTCCATAAGCTTATCCCTAACCCTAACGCCAACCCTAACCATTACCCTAACCCATACCCTAATCCTAACCATACATTAAAAAAAAAAAAAAAGACTAACACGTTTCCTAAAACATAATCTGACTCAAACACTTTTCCGTACCCTCAACTGTACCCTAAAACTTACCCGTTTGCTAACCCTAAGCCTAGCCCTAAACCTAACCCTAACCCCAACCCCAAACATTACCCTAAACTGTACGATAATCCTGACACGTACACTAACACTAACAGGTGTCCTAACGCATACCCTGACCCTAAAAGTTTTCCGTACCCTCACCTGTACCCTAAACCTTACTGGTTCGCTAACCGTAACCCTAGCCCTAAACATAACGCTAACAGCAACCCTACACCATACCCTAAACCGTACACTACTCTTAACCCGTACACCAAAATTATTCAATAGCCTCATGCATACAGTGAAACTAACACGTTTCCATACACTCATTTACCATAAAACTTACCTGTTCGCTAACCCTAACCTTAGCCTTAAACTTAACCCTAACGCCAACCCTATACATTACCCTAACCCGTACCCTAATCCTAACCCATACACTAACACTACACGTGCCCTATCAGGTATCCTGACCATAACACTTTTCCGTACACTCACCTGTACCCTAAACCATACTGTTTGCTATCCTTAACCCTAGACCTAAACGTAAACCTAACCCCATCCCTAAACCTTACCCTAACGCGTACCCAATCCTAACCAGTACACTAACACTAACCCATGCCCTAACATGTACCCTGATCCTAACACATTTCTGGACCATCACCTGTAACCTAAACCTTACATTTCGTGAACCCTAACCATAGCCCTAAACCTAACCCTAAACCCAACCTTACTCATTACCCTAACCCATACCGTGATCCTAACCAGTACACTAATACTAATCCTTGCCCTGAAACGTATCCTGACACTAACACTTTTCTCTACCCTCACCTGTACCCTAAAATTTACCGTTCACAAACCCAAAACACACCCCTACACGAAGCCATGACACCAACCCAACACCTTACCCTAAACCGTACACTAATCCTAACCCGTCCACAAACACTAATCCATGCCCTGACACGTGCCCTGCCCCTAACTCTTTACCCTACTCTCTCCTGTACCCTATATCTTACCGTTCGCTAACTCTAACCCTAGCCCTAAAGCTAAATCTAACTCCAACCCTACACCTTACCCTAACACGTACACTAATCTTAATGCGTACACTAACACTAACCCATTCCCACACACTTACTTTGACATTAAAACATTTCCGTACCCTCACCTGTAACCTAAACCTTACTCATTCGCTAACCCTAACCCTAGCCCTAACACTAAACATAACGCCAACACTACCCAATAGCCTAACCCGTACCCTAATCCTAACCCGTACACTAACACTAATCCGTGCCTTAACACTTACCCTGACCCTAACACTTCCATACCCACACCTGAAACCTAAACCTTACCATTCACTAACCCTAAACCTAGGTCTAAACCCAACCCTAAACCCAACCCCATCCCTACACCTAACCTTAACATGTACCCTAATCCTAATCCTTAAACAAACACTAACCTGTGCCCTAACACGAACCCTCACCCTAAATCGTCTCCATACGCTCACCTGTACTCTAATGTTACCTATTCGCTAACACTAACACAAGCCTTAAACCTAAACCTAACCCCAAATCTACACCTTACCCTAACCCATACACTAATCATAACCCATACACTAACACTAACTCGTGCCCTAACACCTACCCTAACCCTACCCCTACCCCTAACCCTAACACTAACCCTAACACTAACCCTAAACTTCACCATTTGTTAACCATAACCCTAGCCCCACACCTAAACCTAACTACAACCGTACTCCTTAACCTAACACGTACACTAATCTTAACCCGTACACTAACACTAACCCAATACCGCACACGTACTTTGACAATAAAACATTCCCGTACACTCAGCTGTAACCTAATCCTTAACCGTTCACTAAACATAACCATACCCCTAACACTAACCATAATGCAAACCTACCAATTATCCTAACCCATACCCTAATCCTAACCTGTAAACCCACACGAACCCCTGCCCTAACACTTACCCTGACCCTAACACTTTTCCGTAACGTCAACTGTACCCTACACCTTACCGTTCGCTAACCCTACCCCAAGCCCTAAACCTAGACCAAACCCCAACCGTACACCTTACCCTAACCCGTATGCTCATCCTAAGCCATACACTAACACTGACACGTGTCTTAACACATACACTAACCCTAACACTTTTCTCTACCATCACCTGTACCCTAAACCTGACATTTTGCTAACCCTAACCCTAGTCATAAAGCTAACCCTAACCCCAACCCTAAACCTTACCCAAACCGTACCCTAATCCTAACCAGTATACTAATACTTAGCGATGCCCTGACACGTACCCTGACCCTAACACTTTTCCGTTCCCTCACCTGTACCCTAAACCTTACCCATTCGCTAACCCTAACCCTAGCCCTAACCCTTGCCCTAACCCTAACCCCAACTGTACACCTTACCCTAACCCGTACCCTAATCCCAATCCATACACTAACACTAACCCAAGCCCTAACACGTACCCTGACCCTAACACTTTTCCGTATCCTCTCCTGTACCCTAAATTATACCATTCCCTAACCCTAAACCTAGCCCTATACATAACACTAACACCAACCCTACAGCATACCCTAACCCGTACACTAAACTTAACCCGTACAAAAAAATTAAACCATGCCCTCACATGTACTTTGACACTAACACGTTTCCATACCCTCCCGAGTACTGTAAACCTTACCCATTCTCTAACTCTAACCCTAGCCCTAACCCTAACCATAACACCAACCGTACCCATTTCCCTAACACATACCCTAATCCTTACCCGTACACTAACACTAATCCATGCCCTAACATGTACCCTGACCATAACACTTTTCCATACCCACTCCTCTACCCTAAATCGTACCATTCGCTAACCCTAACCCTATGTCTAAACCTAACCCTAATCCTAACCATACACCTAACCCTAAACCGTACCCTAATCCTAATCCGTACACTAACACTAACCTGTGCCCTAACATGAACCCTGACACTAACTCATTTCCATAAGCTCCCCTGTACCCTAAATGTTACCTATTCGCTAACCCTAACCCCAACCCTACACCTAAACATAACCCCATCCCTACACCTTTCCCTAACCCATTCCTTAATCCTAACCCATACACTAACACTAAACCGTGCCCTAAAAGTACACTGACCCTAACACTTTTCCGTATCCTCTCCAGTACCCTACATCTTACCGTTTGCTAAACCTAGCCTTTCCCTAAACATAACGGTAACACCAACCTTACACCATACCCAAACCCATACACTAATCTTAACCCGTACACCAAAATTAAGTGATGCCCGCACATGTACTTTGACACTAACATATTTCCGTACCCTCCTGTGTACCGTAAACCTTACCTGTTCGCAAACACTAACCCTAGGACTAAGCCTAACACTATACACAACCCTACACAAAATCCTAACCCGTACCCTAATCCTAATCTGTACAATAACACTAACGTGTGCCCTAACACCAAGCCTGACCCTAACTTTTTTCCATATGCTTACCTGTACCCTAAATATTACCTATTCGCTAACCCTAACCCTAACCCTAAACCTAAACCTAACCCCAATCCTACACCTTACCCTAATCCACACTGTACTCCTAACCCATACTCTAATACTAATCCATGCCCTGACACGTACACGGACCGTAACACTTTTCTGTACCCTCACTTGTACCAGAAACCTTACATTTCGCTAACCCTTACCCTAGCCCTAAAGCTAAATCTAAATCCAACCCTACACCTTACGCTAAAACGTACACTAATCTTAAAACATACACTAACACTAACCCATTCCTGCAAATGTATTTTGACCCTAAAACATTTCCATACCATCCCCTGTAACCTAAACCTTACCCGTTCGCTAACCCTAACCCTAGCTCTAAACCTAAACCTAACAACAACCCTACATCTTACCCTAACCCATACCCTAATCCTAAACCGTACACTAACACTAACCAGTGCCCTGAAACGTACCCTGACCCGAACACTTTTCCAAACTCTCACCAGTACGCTAAACCTAATCATTAGCTAAACCTAACTTTAGACTTAAACCTATCCCTAACACCAACCCTACACCTTACTCTAACCTGTACCCTATTTTTAACCCCTACACTAACACTAACCCATGACTTCACACGTACTTTGACACTAACACGTTTCCATACACTCACATGTACCATAAGCCTTAACCGTTCGCTAAGCCTATCCCTAACCCTAACGCCAACCCTAACCATTACCCTGATCCATACCCTAATCCTAACCATACATTAACACTAACACGTTTCCTAACACATAACCTGACTCAAACGCTTTTCCGTACCCTCAACTGTACCCTAAAACTTACCCGTTCGCTAACCCTAAGCCTAGCCCTAAACCTAACCCTAACCACAAACCCACACCTTACCCTAAACTGTACGCTAATCCTGACATGTACACTAACATTAACAGGTGTCCTAACACATACCCTGACCCTAAAAGTTTTCCATACCCTCATCTGTACTGTAAAGCTTACTGGTTCGTTAACTGTAACCCTAGCCCTAAACATAACGCTAACACCAACCCTAAACCATTCGCGAACGCGTACACTAATCCTAACACATACACTAACACTACACGTGCCCTAACAGGTACCCTGACCGTAACACTTTTCCGTACACTCACCTGTACCCTAAACCATACCGTCTGCTATCCTTAACCCTAGACATAAACGTAAACCAACCCCATCACTAAACATTACCCTAACGCATACCCAATCCTAACCAGTACACTAACACTAATCCATGCCCTAACATGTACCGTGATCCTAATACATTTCTGGACCATCACCTGTAACCTAAACCTTACATTTCGCTAAACCTAACCATAGCCCTGAACCTAACCCTAAACCCAACCCTACCCATTACCCAAACCAATACCGTAATCCTAACCAGTACACTAATACTAATCCATGCCCTGAAACGTATCCTGACACTAACACTTTTCTGTACCCTCACCTGTACCCTAAACTTTACCGTTCGCTAACCCGAAACATACCCCTAAACCAAGCCCTAACACCAAGCCAACACTTTACCCTAAACCGTACCCTAATCCTAACCCGTCCACAAACACTAATCCATGCCCTGACACGTACCCTTCCCCTAAATCTTTACCCTACTCTCTCCTGTACCCTAAATCTTACCATTCGCTAACCCTAACCCTAGCCCTAAAGCTAAATCTAACTACAACCCTACACCTTACCCTAACACGTACACTAATCTTAATGCGTACACTAACACTAACCCATTCCCGCACACTTACTTTGACACTAAAACATTTCGGTACCCTCACCTGTAACCTAAACCTTACTCGTTCACTAACCCTAACCCTAGCCCTCACACTAAACATAATGCCAACCATACCCATTAGCCTAAACCGTACCCTAATCCTAACCCGTACACTAACACTAATCCGTGCCTTAACACTTACCCTGACCCTAACACTTTTCCATACCCACACCTGAACCCTAAACCTTACCATTCACTAAACCTAAACCTAGGTCTAAACCCAACCCTAAACCCAACACCATCCCTACACTTAACCTTAACATGTACCGTAATCCTAATCCTTAAACTAACACTAACCTGTGCCCTAAGATGGACCCTCACCCTAAATCGTTTCCATATGCTCAACTATACCCTAATATTACCTATTCGCTAACCCTAACACTAGCCTTAAACCTAAACCTAACCACAATTCTACACCTTACCCTAACCAATACCCTAATCATAACCCATACGCTAACACTACCTCGTGCCCTAACACGTACCCTAACCCTACCCCTAACCCTAACACTAACACTAACCCTAACACTAACCCTAATCTTTACCATTTGTTAACCATAACCCTAGCCCCAAACCTAAACCTAACTACAACCCTACTCCTTACCATAACATGTACACTAATCTTAACCCGTACACTAACACTAACCCAATATCGCACACGTACTTTAACAATAAAACATTTCCGTATGCTCAGCTGTAACCTAAACCTTACCCGTTCACTAAACTTAACCCTACCCCTAACACTAAACATAACGCCAACCCTACCAATTACCCTAACCCGTACCTTAATCCTAACCTGTAAACCCACACCAATCCCTGCCCTAACACGTACGCTGACCCTAACACTTTTCCGTAACCTCACCTGTACCCTACAGCTTACCGTTCGCTAACCCTAACCATAGCCCTAAACCTAGAACAAACCTCAACCGTACACCTTACCCTAACCTGTATGCTAATCCTAAGCCATACACTAGCACTGACACATGTCTTAACACATACACTAACCCTAACACTTTTCTGTACCATCACCTGTACCCTAAACCTGACATTTCGCTAACCCTAACCCTAGCCATAAAGCTAACCCTAACCCCAACCCTAAACCTTACCCAAACCGTACCCTAATCCTAACCAGTATACTAATACTAAGCCATGCCCTGACACGTACCCTGACCCTAACACTTTTCCTTACCCTCACCTGTACCCTAAATCTTACCATTCGCTAACCCTAACCCTATGTCTAAACCTAACCCTAACCCCAACCCTACACCTAACCCTAACCCGGACCCTAATCCTAATCCGTACACTAACACTAACCTGTGCCCTAACATGAACCCTCACCCTAACTCCTTTCCATAAGCTCACCTGTACCCTAAATGTTACCTATTCGCTAACCCTAACCCCAACCTACACCTAAACATAACCCCAACCCTACACCTTTCCCTAACCCATACCATAATCCTAACCCATGCCCTAACATGTAACCTGACCCTAACACTCTTCCGTATCCTCTCCAGTACCCTAAATCTTACCATTCGCTAAACGTAGCCCTTTCCCTAAACATAGTGCTAACACCAAACTTACACCACACACTAACCAATACACTAATCTTAACCCGTACACCAAAATTAAGCAATGCCTTCACATGTACATTGACGCTAACACGTTTCCGTACCCTCCCGTGTACTGTAAACCTTACCCATTCTCTAACTCTAACCCTAGCCCTAACCCTAACCATAACACCAACCCTACCCATTTCCCTAACACATACCCTAATCCTTACCCATACACTAACACTAATCCATGCCCTAACACGTACCCTGACCATAACACTTTTCCATACCCACTCCTGTACCATAAATCTTACCATTCGCTAACCCTAACCCTATGTCTAAACCTAACTCTAACCCTAACCCTACACCTAACCCTAACCTGTACCCTAATCCTAATCCGTACACTAACACTAACCTGTGCCCTAACATGAACCCTGACACTAACTCATTTCCATAAGCTCCCCTGTACCCTAAATGTTACCTATTCGCTAACCCTAACCCCAACCCTACACCTAAACATAACCCCAACCCTACACCTTTCCCTAACCCATTCCCTAATCCTAACCCGTAAACTAACACTAACCCATGCCCTAACACGTACCCTGACACTAACACTCTTCCGTATCCTCTCCAGTACCCTAAATCTTACCATTCGCTAAACGTAGCCCTTTCCCTAAACATAATGCTCACACCAACCTTACACCATACACTAACCAATACACTAATCTTAACCCGTACACCAAAATTAAGCAATGCCTTCACATGTACTTTCACACTAACACGTTTCCGTACCCTGCTTTGTACCGTAAACCTTACCTGTTCGCTAACACTAACCCTAGGTCTAAGCCTAACACTATCCACAACCCTAAACAAAATCCTAACCCGTACCGTAATCCTAATCCGTACAGTAACACTAACCTGTGCCCTAACACCAAGCCTGACCCTAACTCGTTTCCATATGCTTACCTGTAACCTGAATATTACCTATTCGCTAACTCTAACCCTAACCCTATATCTAACCCTAACACCAATCCTACACCTCACCCTAATCCGTACTGTAATCCTAACACGTACCCTAATACTAATCCGTGCTCTGACACGTACACGGACTGTAACACTTTTCTGTACCCTCACCTGTACCCTAAACCTTACATTTCGCTCACCCTAACCCTAGCCCTAAAGCTAAATCTAACTCCAACCCTACACCTTACCCTAACACATACACGAATCTTATCCCGTACACTAACACTAACTCTTTCGCGCAAATATATTTTGACCCCAAAACATTTCTGTACCCTCCCCTGTAACCTAAACCTTACCCGTTCACTAACCCTAACCCTAGCTCTAAACCTAAACCTAACGCCAACCCTACATCTTACCCTAACCCATACCCTAATCCTAAACCGTACACTAACACTAACCAGTGCACTGAAACGTACCCTGACCCTAAAACTTTTCCTTACCCTCACCTGTACGCTAAACCTAATCGTTAGCTAACCCTAACTGTAGACTTAAACCTAACCCTAACACCAACCCTACACCTTACTCTAACGCGTACCCTATTTTTAACCCATACACTAACACTAACCCATGTCCTCACACGTACTTTGACACTAACACGTTTCCATACACTCACATGTACCATAAGCCTTAACCATTCCATAAGCTTATCCCTAACCCTAACGCCAACCCTAACCATTACCCTAACCCATACCCTAATCCTAACCATACATTAAGACTAACACGTTCCCTAAAACATAATCTGACTCAAACACTTTTCCGTACCCTCAACTGTACCCTAAAACTTACCCGTTTGCTAACCCTAAGCCTAGCCCTAAACCTAACCCTAACCCCAACCCCAAACATTACCCTAAACTGTACGATAATCCTGACACGTACACTAACACTAACAGGTGTCCTAACGCATACCCTGACCCTAAAAGTTTTCCGTACCCTCACCTGTACCCTAAACCTTACTGGTTCGCTAACCGTAACCCTAGCCCTAAACATAACGCTAACAGCAACCCTACACCATACCCTAAACCGTACACTACTCTTAACCCGTACACCAAAATTATTCAATACCCTCACGCATACAGTGAAACTGACACGTTTCCATACACTCATTTACCATAAAACTTACCTGTTCACTAACCCTAACCCTAGCTCTAAACCTAAACTTAACGCCAACCCTACATCTTACCCTAACCCATACCCTAATCCTAAACCGTACACTAACACTAACCAGTGCACTGAAACGTACCCTGACCCTAACACTTTTCCTTATCCTCACCTGAACGCTAAACCTAATCGTTAGCTAACCCTAACTGTAGACTTAAACCTAACCCTAACACCAACCCTACACCTTACTCTAACGCGTACCCTATTTTTAACCCATACACTAACACTAACCCATGTCCTCACACGTACTTTGACACTAACACGTTTCCATACACTCACATGTACCATAAGCCTTAACCATTCCATAAGCTTATCCCTAACCCTAACGCCAACCCTAACCATTACCCTAACCCATACCCTAATCCTAACCATACATTAACGCTAACACATTTCCTAAAACATAATCTGACTCAAACACTTTTCCGTACCCTCAACTGTACCCTAAAACTTACCTGTTTGCTAAACCTAAGCCTAGCCCTAAACCTAACCCTAACCCCAACCCCAAACATTACCCTAAACTGTATGCTAATCCTGACACATACACTAACACTAACAGGTGTCCTAACGCATACCCTGACCCTAAAAGTTTTCCGTACCCTCACCTGTACCCTAAACCTTACTGGTTCGCTAACCGTAACCCTAGCCCTAAACATAACGCTAACAGCAACCCTACACCATACCCTAAACCGTACACTACTCTTAACCCGTACACCAAAATTATTCAATAGCCTCACGCATACAGTGAAACTAACACGTTTCCATACACTCATTTACCATAAAACTTACCTGTTCGCTAACCCTAACCTTAGCCTTAAACTTAACCCTAACGCCAACCCTATACATTACCCTAACCCATACCCTAATCCTAACCCATACACTAACACTACACGTGCCCTAACAGGTATCCTGACCATAACACTTTTCCGTACACTCACCTGTACCCTAAACCATACTGTTTGCTATCCTTAACCCTAGACCTAAACGTAAACCTATCCCCATCCCTAAACCTTACCCTAATGCGTACCCAATCCTAACCAGTACACTAACACTAATCCGTGCCCTAACATGTACCTAGATCCTAACACATTTCTGGACCATCACCTGTAACCTAAACCTTACATTTCGCTAACCCTAACCATAGCCCTAAACCTAACGTTAAACACAACCTTACTCATTACCCTAACCCATACCGTGATCCTAACCAGTACACTAATACTAATCCTTGCCCTGAAACGTATCCTGACACTAACACTTTTCTCTACCCTCACCTGTACCGTAAACTTTACCGTTCGCAAACCCAAAACACACCACTAGACGAAGCCATGACACCAACACAACACCTTACCCTAAACCGTACACTAATCCTAACCCGTCCGCAAACACTAATCCATGCCCTGACACGTGCCCTGCCCCTAACTCTTTACCCTACTCTCTCCTGTACCCTATATCTTACCGTTCGCTAACTCTAACCCTAGCCCTAAAGCTAAATCTAACTCCAACCCTACACCTTACCCTAACACGTACACTAATCTTAATGCGTACACTAACACTAAACCATTCCCGCACACTTACTTTGACACTAAAACATTTCCGTACCCTCACCTGTAACCTAAACCTTACTCATTCGCTAACCCTAACCCTAGCCCTAACACTAAACATAACGCCAACCCTACCCAATAGCCTAACCCGTACCCTAATCCTAACCCGTACACTAACACTAATCCGTGCCTTAACACTTACCCTGACCCTAACACTTCCATACCCACACCTGAAACCTAAACCTTACCATTCACTAACCCTAAACCTAGGTCTAAACCCAACCCTAAACCCAACCCCATCCCTACACCTAACCTTAACATGTACCCTAATCCTAATCCTTAAACAAACACTAACCTGTGCCCTAACACGAACCCTCACCCTAAATCGTCTCCATACGCTCACCTGTACTCTAATGTTACCTATTCGCTAACACTAACACAAGCCTTAAACCTAAACCTAACCCCAAATCTACACCTTACCCTAACCCATACACTAATCATAACCCATACACTAACACTAACTCGTGCCCTAACACCTACCCTAACCCTACCCCTACCCCTAACCCTAACACTAACCCTAACACTAACCCTAAACTTCACCATTTGTTAACCATAACCCTAGCCCCACACCTAAACCTAACTACAACTGTACTCCTTAACCTAACACGTACACTAATCTTAACCCGTACACTAACACTAACCCAATACCGCACACGTACTTTGACAATAAAACATTCCCGTACACTCAGCTGTAACCTAATCCTTAACCGTTCACTAAACATAACCATACCCCTAACACTAACCATAATGCAAACCTACCAATTATCCTAACCCATACCCTAATCCTAACCTGTAAACCCACACGAACCCCTGCCCTAACACTTACCCTGACCCTAACACTTTTCCGTAACGTCAACTGTACCCTACACCTTACCGTTCGCTAACCCTACCCCAAGCCCTAAACCTAGACCAAACCCCAACCGTACACCTTACCCTAACCCGTATGCTCATCCTAAGCCATACACTAACACTGACACGTGTCTTAACACATACACTAACCCTAACACTTTTCTCTACCATCACCTGTACCCTAAACCTGACATTTTGCTAACCCTAACCCTAGTCATAAAGCTAACCCTAACCCCAACCCTAAACCTTACCCAAACCGTACCCTAATCCTAACCAGTATACTAATACTTAGCGATGCCCTGACACGTACCCTGACCCTAACACTTTTCCGTTCCCTCACCTGTACCCTAAACCTTACCCATTCGCTAACCCTAACCCTAGCCCTAACCCTTGCCCTAACCCTAACCCCAACTGTACAACTTACCCTAACCCGTACCCTAATCCCAATCCATACACTAACACTAACCCAAGCCCTAACACGTACCCTGACCCTAACACTTTTCCGTATCCTCTCCTGTACCCTAAATTATACAATTCCCTAACCCTAAACCTAGCCCTATACATAACACTAACACCAACCCTACAGCATACCCTAACCCGTACACTAAACTTAACCCGTACAAAAAAATTAAACCATGCCCTCACATGTACTTTGACACTAACACGTTTCCATACCCTCCCGAGTACTGTAAACCTTACCCATTCTCTAACTCTAACCCTAGCCCTAACCCTAACCATAACACCAACCGTACCCATTTCCCTAACACATACCCTAATCCTTACCCGTACACTAACACTAATCCATGCCCTAACATGTACCCTGACCATAACACTTTTCCATACCCACTCCTCTACCCTAAATCGTACCATTCGCTAACCCTAACCCTATGTCTAAACCTAACCCTAATCCTAACCATACACCTAACCCTAAACCGTACCCTAATCCTAATCCGTACACTAACACTAACCTGTGCCCTAACATGAACCCTGACACTAACTCATTTCCATAAGCTCCCCTGTACCCTAAATGTTACCTATTCGCTAACCCTAACCCCAACCCTACACCTAAACATAACCCCATCCCTACACCTTTCCCTAACCCATTCCTTAATCCTAACCCGTACACTAACACTAAACCGTGCCCTAAAAGTACACTGACCCTAACACTTTTCCGTATCCTCTCCAGTACCCTACATCTTACCGTTTGCTAAACCTAGCCTTTCCCTAAACATAACGGTAACACCAACCTTACACCATACCCAAACCCATACACTAATCTTAACCCGTACACCAAAATTAAGTGATGCCCGCACATGTACTTTGACACTAACATATTTCCGTACCCTCCTGTGTACCGTAAACCTTACCTGTTCGCAAACACTAACCCTAGGACTAAGCCTAACACTATACACAACCCTACACAAAATCCTAACCCGTACCCTAATCCTAATCTGTACAATAACACTAACGTGTGCCCTAACACCAAGCCTGACCCTAACTTTTTTCCATATGCTTACCTGTACCCTAAATATTACCTATTCGCTAACCTTAACCCTAACCCTAAACCTAAACCTAACCCCAATCCTACACCTTACCCTAATCCACACTGTACTCCTAACCCATACTCTAATACTAATCCATGCCCTGACACATACACGGACCGTAACACTTTTCTGTACCCTCACTTGTACCAGAAACCTTACATTTCGCTAACCCTTACCCTAGCCCTAAAGCTAAATCTAAATCCAACCCTACACCTTACGCTAAAACGTACACTAATCTTAAAACATACACTAACACTAACCCATTCCTGCAAATGTATTTTGACCCTAAAACATTTCCATACCATCCCCTGTAACCTAAACCTTACCCGTTCGCTAACCCTAACCCTAGCTCTAAACCTAAACCTAACAACAACCCTACATCTTACCCTAACCCATACCCTAATCCTAAACCGTACACTAACACTAACCAGTGCCCTGAAACGTACCCTGACCCGAACACTTTTCCAAACCCTCACCAGTACGCTAAACCTAATCATTAGCTAAACCTAACTTTAGACTTAAACCTATCCCTAACACCAACCCTACACCTTACTCTAACCTGTACCCTATTTTTAACCCCTACACTAACACTAACCCATGACTTCACACGTACTTTGACACTAACACGTTTCCATACACTCACATGTACCATAAGCCTTAACCGTTCGCTAAGCCTATCCCTAACCCTAACGCCAACCCTAACCATTACCCTGATCCATACCCTAATCCTAACCATACATTAACACTAACACGTTTCCTAACACATAACCTGACTCAAACGCTTTTCCGTACCCTCAACTGTACCCTAAAACTTACCCGTTCGCTAACCCTAAGCCTAGCCCTAAACCTAACCCTAACCACAAACCCACACCTTACCCTAAACTGTACGCTAATCCTGACATGTACACTAACATTAACAGGTGTCCTAACACATACCCTGACCCTAAAAGTTTTCCATACCCTCATCTGTACTGTAAAGCTTACTGGTTCGTTAACTGTAACCCTAGCCCTAAACATAACGCTAACACCAACCCTAAACCATTCGCGAACGCGTACACTAATCCTAACACATACACTAACACTACACGTGCCCTAACAGGTACCCTGACCGTAACACTTTTCCGTACACTCACCTGTACCCTAAACCATACCGTCTGCTATCCTTAACCCTAGACATAAACGTAAACCAACCCCATCACTAAACATTACCCTAACGCATACCCAATCCTAACCAGTACACTAACACTAATCCATGCCCTAACATGTACCGTGATCCTAATACATTTCTGGACCATCACCTGTAACCTAAACCTTACATTTCGCTAAACCTAACCATAGCCCTGAACCTAACCCTAAACCCAACCCTACCCATTACCCAAACCAATACCGTAATCCTAACCAGTACACTAATACTAATCCATGCCCTGAAACGTATCCTGACACTAACACTTTTCTGTACCCTCACCTGTACCCTAAACTTTACCGTTCGCTAACCCGAAACATACCCCTAAACCAAGCCCTAACACCAAGCCAACACTTTACCCTAAACCGTACCCTAATCCTAACCCGTCCACAAACACTAATCCATGCCCTGACACGTACCCTTCCCCTAAATCTTTACCCTACTCTCTCCTGTACCCTAAATCTTACCATTCGCTAACCCTAACCCTAGCCCTAAAGCTAAATCTAACTACAACCCTACACCTTACCCTAACACGTACACTAATCTTAATGCGTACACTAACACTAACCCATTCCCGCACACTTACTTTGACACTAAAACATTTCGGTACCCTCACCTGTAACCTAAACCTTACTCGTTCACTAACCCTAACCCTAGCCCTCACACTAAACATAATGCCAACCATACCCATTAGCCTAAACCGTACCCTAATCCTAACCCGTACACTAACACTAATCCGTGCCTTAACACTTACCCTGACCCTAACACTTTTCCATACCCACACCTGAACCCTAAACCTTACCATTCACTAAACCTAAACCTAGGTCTAAACCCAACCCTAAACCCAACACCATCCCTACACTTAACCTTAACATGTACCGTAATCCTAATCCTTAAACTAACACTAACCTGTGCCCTAAGATGGACCCTCACCCTAAATCGTTTCCATATGCTCAACTATACCCTAATATTACCTATTCGCTAACCCTAACACTAGCCTTAAACCTAAACCTAACCACAATTCTACACCTTACCCTAACCAATACCCTAATCATAACCCATACGCTAACACTACCTCGTGCCCTAACACGTACCCTAACCCTACCCCTAACCCTAACACTAACACTAACCCTAACACTAACCCTAATCTTTACCATTTGTTAACCATAACCCTAGCCCCAAACCTAACCCTAACTACAACCCTACTCCTTACCATAACATGTACACTAATCTTAACCCGTACACTAACACTAACCCAATATCGCACACGTACTTTAACAATAAAACATTTCCGTATGCTCAGCTGTAACCTAAACCTTACCCGTTCACTAAACTTAACCCTACCCCTAACACTAAACATAACGCCAACCCTACCAATTACCCTAACCCGTACCTTAATCCTAACCTGTAAACCCACACCAATCCCTGCCCTAACACGTACGCTGACCCTAACACTTTTCCGTAACCTCACCTGTACCCTACAGCTTACCGTTCGCTAACCCTAACCATAGCCCTAAACCTAGAACAAACCTCAACCGTACACCTTACCCTAACCTGTATGCTAATCCTAAGCCATACACTAGCACTGACACATGTCTTAACACATACACTAACCCTAACACTTTTCTGTACCATCACCTGTACCCTAAACCTGACATTTCGCTAACCCTAACCCTAGCCATAAAGCTAACCCTAACCCCAACCCTAAACCTTACCCAAACCGTACCCTAATCCTAACCAGTATACTAATACTAAGCCATGCCCTGACACGTACCCTGACCCTAACACTTTTCCTTACCCTCACCTGTACCCTAAATCTTACCATTCGCTAACCCTAACCCTATGTCTAAACCTAACCCTAACCCCAACCCTACACCTAACCCTAACCCGGACCCTAATCCTAATCCGTACACTAACACTAACCTGTGCCCTAACATGAACCCTCACCCTAACTCCTTTCCATAAGCTCACCTGTACCCTAAATGTTACCTATTCGCTAACCCTAACCCCAACCTACACCTAAACATAACCCCAACCCTACACCTTTCCCTAACCCATACCATAATCCTAACCCATGCCCTAACATGTAACCTGACCCTAACACTCTTCCGTATCCTCTCCAGTACCCTAAATCTTACCATTCGCTAAACGTAGCCCTTTCCCTAAACATAGTGCTAACACCAAACTTACACCACACACTAACCAATACACTAATCTTAACCCGTACACCAAAATTAAGCAATGCCTTCACATGTACATTGACGCTAACACGTTTCCGTACCCTCCCGTGTACTGTAAACCTTACCCATTCTCTAACTCTAACCCTAGCCCTAACCCTAACCATAACACCAACCCTACCCATTTCCCTAACACATACCCTAATCCTTACCCATACACTAACACTAATCCATGCCCTAACACGTACCCTGACCATAACACTTTTCCATACCCACTCCTGTACCATAAATCTTACCATTCGCTAACCCTAACCCTATGTCTAAACCTAACTCTAACCCTAACCCTACACCTAACCCTAACCTGTACCCTAATCCTAATCCGTACACTAACACTAACCTGTGCCCTAACATGAACCCTGACACTAACTCATTTCCATAAGCTCCCCTGTACCCTAAATGTTACCTATTCGCTAACCCTAACCCCAACCCTACACCTAAACATAACCCCAACCCTACACCTTTCCCTAACCCATTCCCTAATCCTAACCCGTAAACTAACACTAACCCATGCCCTAACACGTACCCTGACACTAACACTCTTCCGTATCCTCTCCAGTACCCTAAATCTTACCATTCGCTAAACGTAGCCCTTTCCCTAAACATAATGCTCACACCAACCTTACACCATACACTAACCAATACACTAATCTTAACCCGTACACCAAAATTAAGCAATGCCTTCACATGTACTTTCACACTAACACGTTTCCGTACCCTGCTGTGTACCGTAAACCTTACCTGTTCGCTAACACTAACCCTAGGTCTAAGCCTAACACTATCCACAACCCTAAACAAAATCCTAACCCGTACCGTAATCCTAATCCGTACAGTAACACTAACATGTGCCCTAACACCAAGCCTGACCCTAACTCGTTTCCATATGCTTACCTGTAACCTGAATATTACCTATTCGCTAACTCTAACCCTAACCCTATATCTAACCCTAACACCAATCCTACACCTCACCCTAATCCGTACTGTAATCCTAACACGTACCCTAATACTAATCCGTGCTCTGACACGTACACGGACTGTAACACTTTTCTGTACCCTCACCTGTACCCTAAACCTTACATTTCGCTCACCCTAACCCTAGCCCTAAAGCTAAATCTAACTCCAACCCTACACCTTACCCTAACACATACACGAATCTTATCCCGTACACTAACACTAACTCTTTCGCGCAAATATATTTTGACCCCAAAACATTTCTGTACCCTCCCCTGTAACCTAAACCTTACCCGTTCACTAACCCTAACCCTAGCTCTAAACCTAAACCTAACGCCAACCCTACATCTTACCCTAACCCATACCCTAATCCTAAACCGTACACTAACACTAACCAGTGCACTGAAACGTACCCTGACCCTAAAACTTTTCCTTACCCTCACCTGTACGCTAAACCTAATCGTTAGCTAACCCTAACTGTAGACTTAAACCTAACCCTAACACCAACCCTACACCTTACTCTAACGCGTACCCTATTTTTAACCCATACACTAACACTAACCCATGTCCTCACACGTACTTTGACACTAACACGTTTCCATACACTCACATGTACCATAAGCCTTAACCATTCCATAAGCTTATCCCTAACCCTAACGCCAACCCTAACCATTACCCTAACCCATACCCTAATCCTAACCATACATTAAGACTAACACGTTTCCTAAAACATAATCTGACTCAAACACTTTTCCGTACCCTCAACTGTACCCTAAAACTTACCCGTTTGCTAACCCTAAGCCTAGCCCTAAACCTAACCCTAACCCCAACCCCAAACATTACCCTAAACTGTACGATAATCCTGACACGTACACTAACACTAACAGGTGTCCTAACGCATACCCTGACCCTAAAAGTTTTCCGTACCCTCACCTGTACCCTAAACCTTACTGGTTCGCTAACCGTAACCCTAGCCCTAAACATAACGCTAACAGCAACCCTACACCATACCCTAAACCGTACACTACTCTTAACCCGTACACCAAAATTATTCAATACCCTCACGCATACAGTGAAACTAACACGTTTCCATACACTCATTTACCATAAAACTTACCTGTTCACTAACCCTAACCCTAGCTCTAAACCTAAACTTAACGCCAACCCTACATCTTACCCTAACCCATACCCTAATCCTAAACCGTACACTAACACTAACCAGTGCACTGAAACGTACCCTGACCCTAGCACTTTTCCTTATCCTCACCTGAACGCTAAACCTAATCGTTAGCTAACCCTAACTGTAGACTTAAACCTAACCCTAACACCAACCCTACACCTTACTCTAACGCGTACCCTATTTTTAACCCATACACTAACACTAACCCATGTCCTCACACGTACTTTGACACTAACACGTTTCCATACACTCACATGTACCATAAGCCTTAACCATTCCATAAGCTTATCCCTAACCCTAACGCCAACCCTAACCATTACCCTAACCCATACCCTAATCCTAACCATACATTAACGCTAACACGTTTCCTAAAACATAATCTGACTCAAACACTTTTCCGTACCCTCAACTGTACCCTAAAACTTACCTGTTTGCTAAACCTAAGCCTAGCCCTAAACCTAACCCTAACCCCAACCCCAAACATTACCCTAAACTGTATGCTAATCCTGACACATACACTAACACTAACAGGTGTCCTAACGCATACCCTGACCCTAAAAGTTTTCCGTACCCTCACCTGTACCCTAAACCTTACTGGTTCGCTAACCGTAACCCTAGCCCTAAACATAACGCTAACAGCAACCCTACACCATACCCTAAACCGTACACTACTCTTAACCCGTACACCAAAATTATTCAATAGCCTCACGCATACAGTGAAACTAACACGTTTCCATACACTCATTTACCATAAAACTTACCTGTTCGCTAACCCTAACCTTAGCCTTAAACTTAACCCTAACGCCAACCCTATACATTACCCTAACCCATACCCTAATCCTAACCCATACACTAACACTACACGTGCCCTAACAGGTATCCTGACCATAACACTTTTCCGTACACTCACCTGTACCCTAAACCATACTGTTTGCTATCCTTAACCCTAGACCTAAACGTAAACCTATCCCCATCCCTAAACCTTACCCTAATGCGTACCCAATCCTAACCAGTACACTAACACTAATCCGTGCCCTAACATGTACCTAGATCCTAACACATTTCTGGACCATCACCTGTAACCTAAACCTTACATTTCGCTAACCCTAACCATAGCCCTAAACCTAACGTTAAACACAACCTTACTCATTACCCTAACCCATACCGTGATCCTAACCAGTACACTAATACTAATCCTTGCCCTGAAACGTATCCTGACACTAACACTTTTCTCTACCCTCACCTGTACCGTAAACTTTACCGTTCGCAAACCCAAAACACACCACTAGACGAAGCCATGACACCAACACAACACCTTACCCTAAACCGTACACTAATCCTAACCCGTCCGCAAACACTAATCCATGCCCTGACACGTGCCCTGCCCCTAACTCTTTACCCTACTCTCTCCTGTACCCTATATCTTACCGTTCGCTAACTCTAACCCTAGCCCTAAAGCTAAATCTAACTCCAACCCTACACCTTACCCTAACACGTACACTAATCTTAATGCGTACACTAACACTAAACCATTCCCGCACACTTACTTTGACACTAAAACATTTCCGTACCCTCACCTGTAACCTAAACCTTACTCATTCGCTAACCCTAACCCTAGCCCTAACACTAAACATAACGCCAACCCTACCCAATAGCCTAACCCGTACCCTAATCCTAACCCGTACACTAACACTAATCCGTGCCTTAACACTTACCCTGACCCTAACACTTCCATACCCACACCTGAAACCTAAACCTTACCATTCACTAACCCTAAACCTAGGTCTAAACCCAACCCTAAACCCAACCCCATCCCTACACCTAACCTTAACATGTACCCTAATCCTAATCCTTAAACAAACACTAACCTGTGCCCTAACACGAACCCTCACCCTAAATCGTCTCCATACGCTCACCTGTACTCTAATGTTACCTATTCGCTAACACTAACACAAGCCTTAAACCTAAACCTAACCCCAAATCTACACCTTACCCTAACCCATACACTAATCATAACCCATACACTAACACTAACTCGTGCCCTAACACCTACCCTAACCCTACCCCTACCCCTAACCCTAACACTAACCCTAACACTAACCCTAAACTTCACCATTTGTTAACCATAACCCTAGCCCCACACCTAAACCTAACTACAACCGTACTCCTTAACCTAACACGTACACTAATCTTAACCCGTACACTAACACTAACCCAATACCGCACACGTACTTTGACAATAAAACATTCCCGTACACTCAGCTGTAACCTAATCCTTAACCTTTCACTAAACATAACCATACCCCTAACACTAACCATAATGCAAACCTACCAATTATCCTAACCCATACCCTAATCCTAACCTGTAAACCCACACGAACCCCTGCCCTAACACTTACCCTGACCCTAACACTTTTCCGTAACGTCAACTGTACCCTACACCTTACCGTTCGCTAACCCTACCCCAAGCCCTAAACCTAGACCAAACCCCAACCGTACACCTTACCCTAACCCGTATGCTCATCCTAAGCCATACACTAACACTGACACGTGTCTTAACACATACACTAACCCTAACACTTTTCTCTACCATCACCTGTACCCTAAACCTGACATTTTGCTAACCCTAACCCTAGTCATAAAGCTAACCCTAACCCCAACCCTAAACCTTACCCAAACCGTACCCTAATCCTAACCAGTATACTAATACTTAGCGATGCCCTGACACGTACCCTGACCCTAACACTTTTCCGTTCCCTCACCTGTACCCTAAACCTTACCCATTCGCTAACCCTAACCCTAGCCCTAACCCTTGCCCTAACCCTAACCCCAACTGTACACCTTACCCTAACCCGTACCCTAATCCCAATCCATACACTAACACTAACCCAAGCCCTAACACGTACCCTGACCCTAACACTTTTCCGTATCCTCTCCTGTACCCTAAATTATACCATTCCCTAACCCTAAACCTAGCCCTATACATAACACTAACACCAACCCTACAGCATACCCTAACCCGTACACTAAACTTAACCCGTACAAAAAAATTAAACCATGCCCTCACATGTACTTTGACACTAACACGTTTCCATACCCTCCCGAGTACTGTAAACCTTACCCATTCTCTAACTCTAACCCTAGCCCTAACCCTAACCATAACACCAACCGTACCCATTTCCCTAACACATACCCTAATCCTTACCCGTACACTAACACTAATCCATGCCCTAACATGTACCCTGACCATAACACTTTTCCATACCCACTCCTCTACCCTAAATCGTACCATTCGCTAACCCTAACCCTATGTCTAAACCTAACCCTAATCCTAACCATACACCTAACCCTAAACCGTACCCTAATCCTAATCCGTACACTAACACTAACCTGTGCCCTAACATGAACCCTGACACTAACTCATTTCCATAAGCTCCCCTGTACCCTAAATGTTACCTATTCGCTAACCCTAACCCCAACCCTACACCTAAACATAACCCCATCCCTACACCTTTCCCTAACCCATTCCTTAATCCTAACCCGTACACTAACACTAAACCGTGCCCTAAAAGTACACTGACCCTAACACTTTTCCGTATCCTCTCCAGTACCCTACATCTTACCGTTTGCTAAACCTAGCCTTTCCCTAAACATAACGGTAACACCAACCTTACACCATACCCAAACCCATACACTAATCTTAACCCGTACACCAAAATTAAGTGATGCCCGCACATGTACTTTGACACTAACATATTTCCGTACCCTCCTGTGTACCGTAAACCTTACCTGTTCGCAAACACTAACCCTAGGACTAAGCCTAACACTATACACAACCCTACACAAAATCCTAACCCGTACCCTAATCCTAATCTGTACAATAACACTAACGTGTGCCCTAACACCAAGCCTGACCCTAACTTTTTTCCATATGCTTACCTGTACCCTAAATATTACCTATTCGCTAACCCTAGCCCTAACCCTAAACCTAAACCTAACCCCAATCCTACACCTTACCCTAATCCACACTGTACTCCTAACCCATACTCTAATACTAATCCATGCCCTGACACGTACACGGACCGTAACACTTTTCTGTACCCTCACTTGTACCAGAAACCTTACATTTCGCTAACCCTTACCCTAGCCCTAAAGCTAAATCTAAATCCAACCCTACACCTTACGCTAAAACGTACACTAATCTTAAAACATACACTAACACTAACCCATTCCTGCAAATGTATTTTGACCCTAAAACATTTCCATACCATCCCCTGTAACCTAAACCTTACCCGTTCGCTAACCCTAACCCTAGCTCTAAACCTAAACCTAACAACAACCCTACATCTTACCCTAACCCATACCCTAATCCTAAACCGTACACTAACACTAACCAGTGCCCTGAAACGTACCCTGACCCGAACACTTTTCCAAACCCTCACCAGTACGCTAAACCTAATCATTAGCTAAACCTAACTTTAGACTTAAACCTATCCCTAACACCAACCCTACACCTTACTCTAACCTGTACCCTATTTTTAACCCCTACACTAACACTAACCCATGACTTCACACGTACTTTGACACTAACACGTTTCCATACACTCACATGTACCATAAGCCTTAACCGTTCGCTAAGCCTATCCCTAACCCTAACGCCAACCCTAACCATTACCCTGATCCATACCCTAATCCTAACCATACATTAACACTAACACGTTTCCTAACACATAACCTGACTCAAACGCTTTTCCGTACCCTCAACTGTACCCTAAAACTTACCCGTTCGCTAACCCTAAGCCTAGCCCTAAACCTAACCCTAACCACAAACCCACACCTTACCCTAAACTGTACGCTAATCCTGACATGTACACTAACATTAACAGGTGTCCTAACACATACCCTGACCCTAAAAGTTTTCCATACCCTCATCTGTACTGTAAAGCTTACTGGTTCGTTAACTGTAACCCTAGCCCTAAACATAACGCTAACACCAACCCTAAACCATTCGCGAACGCGTACACTAATCCTAACACATACACTAACACTACACGTGCCCTAACAGGTACCCTGACCGTAACACTTTTCCGTACACTCACCTGTACCCTAAACCATACCGTCTGCTATCCTTAACCCTAGACATAAACGTAAACCAACCCCATCACTAAACATTACCCTAACGCATACCCAATCCTAACCAGTACACTAACACTAATCCATGCCCTAACATGTACCGTGATCCTAATACATTTCTGGACCATCACCTGTAACCTAAACCTTACATTTCGCTAAACCTAACCATAGCCCTGAACCTAACCCTAAACCCAACCCTACCCATTACCCAAACCAATACCGTAATCCTAACCAGTACACTAATACTAATCCATGCCCTGAAACGTATCCTGACACTAACACTTTTCTGTACCCTCACCTGTACCCTAAACTTTACCGTTCGCTAACCCGAAACATACCCCTAAACCAAGCCCTAACACCAAGCCAACACTTTACCCTAAACCGTACCCTAATCCTAACCCGTCCACAAACACTAATCCATGCCCTGACACGTACCCTTCCCCTAAATCTTTACCCTACTCTCTCCTGTACCCTAAATCTTACCATTCGCTAACCCTAACCCTAGCCCTAAAGCTAAATCTAACTACAACCCTACACCTTACCCTAACACGTACACTAATCTTAATGCGTACACTAACACTAACCCATTCCCGCACACTTACTTTGACACTAAAACATTTCGGTACCCTCACCTGTAACCTAAACCTTACTCGTTCGCTAACCCTAACCCTAGCCCTCACACTAAACATAATGCCAACCCTACCCATTAGCCTAAACCGTAGCCTAATCCTAACCCGTACACTAACACTAATCCGTGCCTTAACACTTACCCTGACCCTAACACTTTTCCATACCCACACCTGAACCCTAAACCTTACCATTCACTAAACCTAAACCTAGGTCTAAACCCAACCCTAAACCCAACACCATCCCTACACTTAACCTTAACATGTACCGTAATCCTAATCCTTAAACTAACACTAACCTGTGCCCTAAGATGGACCCTCACCCTAAATCGTTTCCATATGCTCAACTATACCCTAATATTACCTATTCGCTAACCCTAACACTAGCCTTAAACCTAAACCTAACCACAATTCTACACCTTACCCTAACCAATACCCTAATCATAACCCATACGCTAACACTACCTCGTGCCCTAACACGTACCCTAACCCTACCCCTAACCCTAACACTAACACTAACCCTAACACTAACCCTAATCTTTACCATTTGTTAACCATAACCCTAGCCCCAAACCTAACCCTAACTACAACCCTACTCCTTACCATAACATGTACACTAATCTTAACCCGTACACTAACACTAACCCAATATCGCACACGTACTTTAACAATAAAACATTTCCGTATGCTCAGCTGTAACCTAAACCTTACCCGTTCACTAAACTTAACCCTACCCCTAACACTAAACATAACGCCAACCCTACCAATTACCCTAACCCGTACCTTAATCCTAACCTGTAAACCCACACCAATCCCTGCCCTAACACGTACGCTGACCCTAACACTTTTCCGTAACCTCACCTGTACCCTACAGCTTACCGTTCGCTAACCCTAACCATAGCCCTAAACCTAGAACAAACCTCAACCGTACACCTTACCCTAACCTGTATGCTAATCCTAAGCCATACACTAGCACTGACACATGTCTTAACACATACACTAACCCTAACACTTTTCTGTACCATCACCTGTACCCTAAACCTGACATTTCGCTAACCCTAACCCTAGCCATAAAGCTAACCCTAACCCCAACCCTAAACCTTACCCAAACCGTACCCTAATCCTAACCAGTATACTAATACTAAGCCATGCCCTGACACGTACCCTGACCCTAACACTTTTCCTTACCCTCACCTGTACCCTAAATCTTACCATTCGCTAACCCTAACCCTATGTCTAAACCTAACCCTAACCCCAACCCTACACCTAACCCTAACCCGGACCCTAATCCTAATCCGTACACTAACACTAACCTGTGCCCTAACATGAACCCTCACCCTAACTCCTTTCCATAAGCTCACCTGTACCCTAAATGTTACCTATTCGCTAACCCTAACCCCAACCTACACCTAAACATAACCCCAACCCTACACCTTTCCCTAACCCATACCATAATCCTAACCCATGCCCTAACATGTAACCTGACCCTAACACTCTTCCGTATCCTCTCCAGTACCCTAAATCTTACCATTCGCTAAACGTAGCCCTTTCCCTAAACATAGTGCTAACACCAAACTTACACCACACACTAACCAATACACTAATCTTAACCCGTACACCAAAATCAAGCAATGCCTTCACATGTACATTGACGCTAACACGTTTCCGTACCCTCCCGTGTACTGTAAACCTTACCCATTCTCTAACTCTAACCCTAGCCCTAACCCTAACCATAACACCAACCCTACCCATTTCCCTAACACATACCCTAATCCTTACCCATACACTAACACTAATCCATGCCCTAACACGTACCCTGACCATAACACTTTTCCATACCCACTCCTGTACCATAAATCTTACCATTCGCTAACCCTAACCCTATGTCTAAACCTAACTCTAACCCTAACCCTACACCTAACCCTAACCTGTACCCTAATCCTAATCCGTACACTAACACTAACCTGTGCCCTAACATGAACCCTGACACTAACTCATTTCCATAAGCTCCCCTGTACCCTAAATGTTACCTATTCGCTAACCCTAACCCCAACCCTACACCTAAACATAACCCCAACCCTACACCTTTCCCTAACCCATTCCCTAATCCTAACCCGTAAACTAACACTAACCCATGCCCTAACACGTACCCTGACACTAACACTCTTCCGTATCCTCTCCAGTACCCTAAATCTTACCATTCGCTAAACGTAGCCCTTTCCCTAAACATAATGCTCACACCAACCTTACACCATACACTAACCAATACACTAATCTTAACCCGTACACCAAAATTAAGCAATGCCTTCACATGTACTTTCACACTAACACGTTTCCGTACCCTGCTGTGTACCGTAAACCTTACCTGTTCGCTAACACTAACCCTAGGTCTAAGCCTAACACTATCCACAACCCTAAACAAAATCCTAACCCGTACCGTAATCCTAATCCGTACAGTAACACTAACATGTGCCCTAACACCAAGCCTGACCCTAACTCGTTTCCATATGCTTACCTGTAACCTGAATATTACCTATTCGCTAACTCTAACCCTAACCCTATATCTAACCCTAACACCAATCCTACACCTCACCCTAATCCGTACTGTAATCCTAACACGTACCCTAATACTAATCCGTGCTCTGACACGTACACGGACTGTAACACTTTTCTGTACCCTCACCTGTACCCTAAACCTTACATTTCGCTCACCCTAACCCTAGCCCTAAAGCTAAATCTAACTCCAACCCTACACCTTACCCTAACACATACACGAATCTTATCCCGTACACTAACACTAACTCTTTCGCGCAAATATATTTTGACCCCAAAACATTTCTGTACCCTCCCCTGTAACCTAAACCTTACCCGTTCACTAACCCTAACCCTAGCTCTAAACCTAAACCTAACGCCAACCCTACATCTTACCCTAACCCATACCCTAATCCTAAACCGTACACTAACACTAACCAGTGCACTGAAACGTACCCTGACCCTAAAACTTTTCCTTACCCTCACCTGTACGCTAAACCTAATCGTTAGCTAACCCTAACTGTAGACTTAAACCTAACCCTAACACCAACCCTACACCTTACTCTAACGCGTACCCTATTTTTAACCCATACACTAACACTAACCCATGTCCTCACACGTACTTTGACACTAACACGTTTCCATACACTCACATGTACCATAAGCCTTAACCATTCCATAAGCTTATCCCTAACCCTAACGCCAACCCTAACCATTACCCTAACCCATACCCTAATCCTAACCATACATTAAGACTAACACGTTTCCTAAAACATAATCTGACTCAAACACTTTTCCGTACCCTCAACTGTACCCTAAAACTTACCCGTTTGCTAACCCTAAGCCTAGCCCTAAACCTAACCCTAACCCCAACCCCAAACATTACCCTAAACTGTACGATAATCCTGACACGTACACTAACACTAACAGGTGTCCTAACGCATACCCTGACCCTAAAAGGTTTCCGTACCCTCACCTGTACCCTAAACCTTACTGGTTCGCTAACCGTAACCCTAGCCCTAAACATAACGCTAACAGCAACCCTACACCATACCCTAAACCGTACACTACTCTTACCCCGTACACCAAAATTATTCAATACCCTCACGCATACAGTGAAACTGACACGTTTCCATACACTCATTTACCATAAAACTTACCTGTTCACTAACCCTAACCCTAGCTCTAAACCTAAACTTAACGCCAACCCTACATCTTACCCTAACCCATACCCTAATCCTAAACCGTACACTAACACTAACCAGTGCACTGAAACGTACCCTGACCCTAACACTTTTCCTTATCCTCACCTGAACGCTAAACCTAATCGTTAGCTAACCCTAACTGTAGACTTAAACCTAACCCTAACACCAACCCTACACCTTACTCTAACGCGTACCCTATTTTTAACCCATACACTAACACTAACCCATGTCCTCACACGTACTTTGACACTAACACGTTTCCATACACTCACATGTACCATAAGCCTTAACCATTCCATAAGCTTATCCCTAACCCTAACGCCAACCCTAACCATTACCCTAACCCATACCCTAATCCTAACCATACATTAACGCTAACACATTTCCTAAAACATAATCTGACTCAAACACTTTTCCGTACCCTCAACTGTACCCTAAAACTTACCTGTTTGCTAAACCTAAGCCTAGCCCTAAACCTAACCCTAACCCCAACCCCAAACATTACCCTAAACTGTATGCTAATCCTGACACATACACTAACACTAACAGGTGTCCTAACGCATACCCTGACCCTAAAAGTTTTCCGTACCCTCACCTGTACCCTAAACCTTACTGGTTCGCTAACCGTAACCCTAGCCCTAAACATAACGCTAACAGCAACCCTACACCATACACTAAACCGTACACTACTCTTAACCCGTACACCAAAATTATTCAATAGCCTCACGCATACAGTGAAACTAACACGTTTCCATACACTCATTTACCATAAAACTTACCTGTTCGCTAACCCTAACCTTAGCCTTAAACTTAACCCTAACGCCAACCCTATACATTACCCTAACCCATACCCTAATCCTAACCCATACACTAACACTACACGTGCCCTAACAGGTATCCTGACCATAACACTTTTCCGTACACTCACCTGTACCCTAAACCATACTGTTTGCTATCCTTAACCCTAGACCTAAACGTAAACCTATCCCCATCCCTAAACCTTACCCTAATGCGTACCCAATCCTAACCAGTACACTAACACTAATCCGTGCCCTAACATGTACCTAGATCCTAACACATTTCTGGACCATCACCTGTAACCTAAACCTTACATTTCGCTAACCCTAACCATAGCCCTAAACCTAACGTTAAACACAACCTTACTCATTACCCTAACCCATACCGTGATCCTAACCAGTACACTAATACTAATCCTTGCCCTGAAACGTATCCTGACACTAACACTTTTCTCTACCCTCACCTGTACCGTAAACTTTACCGTTCGCAAACCCAAAACACACCACTAGACGAAGCCATGACACCAACACAACACCTTACCCTAAACCGTACACTAATCCTAACCCGTCCGCAAACACTAATCCATGCCCTGACACGTGCCCTGCCCCTAACTCTTTACCCTACTCTCTCCTGTACCCTATATCTTACCGTTCGCTAACTCTAACCCTAGCCCTAAAGCTAAATCTAACTCCAACCCTACACCTTACCCTAACACGTACACTAATCTTAATGCGTACACTAACACTAAACCATTCCCGCACACTTACTTTGACACTAAAACATTTCCGTACCCTCACCTGTAACCTAAACCTTACTCATTCGCTAACCCTAACCCTAGCCCTAACACTAAACATAACGCCAACCCTACCCAATAGCCTAACCCGTACCCTAATCCTAACCCGTACACTAACACTAATCCGTGCCTTAACACTTACCCTGACCCTAACACTTCCATACCCACACCTGAAACCTAAACCTTACCATTCACTAACCCTAAACCTAGGTCTAAACCCAACCCTAAACCCAACCCCATCCCTACACCTAACCTTAACATGTACCCTAATCCTAATCCTTAAACAAACACTAACCTGTGCCCTAACACGAACCCTCACCCTAAATCGTCTCCATACGCTCACCTGTACTCTAATGTTACCTATTCGCTAACACTAACACAAGCCTTAAACCTAAACCTAACCCCAAATCTACACCTTACCCTAACCCATACACTAATCATAACCCATACACTAACACTAACTCGTGCCCTAACACCTACCCTAACCCTACCCCTACCCCTAACCCTAACACTAACCCTAACACTAACCCTAAACTTCACCATTTGTTAACCATAACCCTAGCCCCACACCTAAACCTAACTACAACCGTACTCCTTAACCTAACACGTACACTAATCTTAACCCGTACACTAACACTAACCCAATACCGCACACGTACTTTGACAATAAAACATTCCCGTACACTCAGCTGTAACCTAATCCTTAACCGTTCACTAAACATAACCATACCCCTAACACTAACCATAATGCAAACCTACCAATTATCCTAACCCATACCCTAATCCTAACCTGTAAACCCACACGAACCCCTGCCCTAACACTTACCCTGACCCTAACACTTTTCCGTAACGTCAACTGTACCCTACACCTTACCGTTCGCTAACCCTACCCCAAGCCCTAAACCTAGACCAAACCCCAACCGTACACCTTACCCTAACCCGTATGCTCATCCTAAGCCATACACTAACACTGACACGTGTCTTAACACATACACTAACCCTAACACTTTTCTCTACCATCACCTGTACCCTAAACCTGACATTTTGCTAACCCTAACCCTAGTCATAAAGCTAACCCTAACCCCAACCCTAAACCTTACCCAAACCGTACCCTAATCCTAACCAGTATACTAATACTTAGCGATGCCCTGACACGTACCCTGACCCTAACACTTTTCCGTTCCCTCACCTGTACCCTAAACCTTACCCATTCGCTAACCCTAACCCTAGCCCTAACCCTTGCCCTAACCCTAACCCCAACTGTACACCTTACCCTAACCCGTACCCTAATCCCAATCCATACACTAACACTAACCCAAGCCCTAACACGTACCCTGACCCTAACACTTTTCCGTATCCTCTCCTGTACCCTAAATTATACCATTCCCTAACCCTAAACCTAGCCCTATACATAACACTAACACCAACCCTACAGCATACCCTAACCCGTACACTAAACTTAACCCGTACAAAAAAATTAAACCATGCCCTCACATGTACTTTGACACTAACACGTTTCCATACCCTCCCGAGTACTGTAAACCTTACCCATTCTCTAACTCTAACCCTAGCCCTAACCCTAACCATAACACCAACCGTACCCATTTCCCTAACACATACCCTAATCCTTACCCGTACACTAACACTAATCCATGCCCTAACATGTACCCTGACCATAACACTTTTCCATACCCACTCCTCTACCCTAAATCGTACCATTCGCTAACCCTAACCCTATGTCTAAACCTAACCCTAATCCTAACCATACACCTAACCCTAAACCGTACCCTAATCCTAATCCGTACACTAACACTAACCTGTGCCCTAACATGAACCCTGACACTAACTCATTTCCATAAGCTCCCCTGTACCCTAAATGTTACCTATTCGCTAACCCTAACCCCAACCCTACACCTAAACATAACCCCATCCCTACACCTTTCCCTAACCCATTCCTTAATCCTAACCCATACACTAACACTAAACCGTGCCCTAAAAGTACACTGACCCTAACACTTTTCCGTATCCTCTCCAGTACCCTACATCTTACCGTTTGCTAAACCTAGCCTTTCCCTAAACATAACGGTAACACCAACCTTACACCATACCCAAACCCATACACTAATCTTAACCCGTACACCAAAATTAAGTGATGCCCGCACATGTACTTTGACACTAACATATTTCCGTACCCTCCTGTGTACCGTAAACCTTACCTGTTCGCAAACACTAACCCTAGGACTAAGCCTAACACTATACACAACCCTACACAAAATCCTAACCCGTACCCTAATCCTAATCTGTACAATAACACTAACGTGTGCCCTAACACCAAGCCTGACCCTAACTTTTTTCCATATGCTTACCTGTACCCTAAATATTACCTATTCGCTAACCCTAACCCTAACCCTAAACCTAAACCTAACCCCAATCCTACACCTTACCCTAATCCACACTGTACTCCTAACCCATACTCTAATACTAATCCATGCCCTGACACGTACACGGACCGTAACACTTTTCTGTACCCTCACTTGTACCAGAAACCTTACATTTCGCTAACCCTTACCCTAGCCCTAAAGCTAAATCTAAATCCAACCCTACACCTTACGCTAAAACGTACACTAATCTTAAAACATACACTAACACTAACCCATTCCTGCAAATGTATTTTGACCCTAAAACATTTCCATACCATCCCCTGTAACCTAAACCTTACCCGTTCGCTAACCCTAACCCTAGCTCTAAACCTAAACCTAACAACAACCCTACATCTTACCCTAACCCATACCCTAATCCTAAACCGTACACTAACACTAACCAGTGCCCTGAAACGTACCCTGACCCGAACACTTTTCCAAACTCTCACCAGTACGCTAAACCTAATCATTAGCTAAACCTAACTTTAGACTTAAACCTATCCCTAACACCAACCCTACACCTTACTCTAACCTGTACCCTATTTTTAACCCCTACACTAACACTAACCCATGACTTCACACGTACTTTGACACTAACACGTTTCCATACACTCACATGTACCATAAGCCTTAACCGTTCGCTAAGCCTATCCCTAACCCTAACGCCAACCCTAACCATTACCCTGATCCATACCCTAATCCTAACCATACATTAACACTAACACGTTTCCTAACACATAACCTGACTCAAACGCTTTTCCGTACCCTCAACTGTACCCTAAAACTTACCCGTTCGCTAACCCTAAGCCTAGCCCTAAACCTAACCCTAACCACAAACCCACACCTTACCCTAAACTGTACGCTAATCCTGACATGTACACTAACATTAACAGGTGTCCTAACACATACCCTGACCCTAAAAGTTTTCCATACCCTCATCTGTACTGTAAAGCTTACTGGTTCGTTAACTGTAACCCTAGCCCTAAACATAACGCTAACACCAACCCTAAACCATTCGCGAACGCGTACACTAATCCTAACACATACACTAACACTACACGTGCCCTAACAGGTACCCTGACCGTAACACTTTTCCGTACACTCACCTGTACCCTAAACCATACCGTCTGCTATCCTTAACCCTAGACATAAACGTAAACCAACCCCATCACTAAACATTACCCTAACGCATACCCAATCCTAACCAGTACACTAACACTAATCCATGCCCTAACATGTACCGTGATCCTAATACATTTCTGGACCATCACCTGTAACCTAAACCTTACATTTCGCTAAACCTAACCATAGCCCTGAACCTAACCCTAAACCCAACCCTACCCATTACCCAAACCAATACCGTAATCCTAACCAGTACACTAATACTAATCCATGCCCTGAAACGTATCCTGACACTAACACTTTTCTGTACCCTCACCTGTACCCTAAACTTTACCGTTCGCTAACCCGAAACATACCCCTAAACCAAGCCCTAACACCAAGCCAACACTTTACCCTAAACCGTACCCTAATCCTAACCCGTCCACAAACACTAATCCATGCCCTGACACGTACCCTTCCCCTAAATCTTTACCCTACTCTCTCCTGTACCCTAAATCTTACCATTCGCTAACCCTAACCCTAGCCCTAAAGCTAAATCTAACTACAACCCTACACCTTACCCTAACACGTACACTAATCTTAATGCGTACACTAACACTAACCCATTCCCGCACACTTACTTTGACACTAAAACATTTCGGTACCCTCACCTGTAACCTAAACCTTACTCGTTCACTAACCCTAACCCTAGCCCTCACACTAAACATAATGCCAACCATACCCATTAGCCTAAACCGTACCCTAATCCTAACCCGTACACTAACACTAATCCGTGCCTTAACACTTACCCTGACCCTAACACTTTTCCATACCCACACCTGAACCCTAAACCTTACCATTCACTAAACCTAAACCTAGGTCTAAACCCAACCCTAAACCCAACACCATCCCTACACTTAACCTTAACATGTACCGTAATCCTAATCCTTAAACTAACACTAACCTGTGCCCTAAGATGGACCCTCACCCTAAATCGTTTCCATATGCTCAACTATACCCTAATATTACCTATTCGCTAACCCTAACACTAGCCTTAAACCTAAACCTAACCACAATTCTACACCTTACCCTAACCAATACCCTAATCATAACCCATACGCTAACACTACCTCGTGCCCTAACACGTACCCTAACCCTACCCCTAACCCTAACACTAACACTAACCCTAACACTAACCCTAATCTTTACCATTTGTTAACCATAACCCTAGCCCCAAACCTAAACCTAACTACAACCCTACTCCTTACCATAACATGTACACTAATCTTAACCCGTACACTAACACTAACCCAATATCGCACACGTACTTTAACAATAAAACATTTCCGTATGCTCAGCTGTAACCTAAACCTTACCCGTTCACTAAACTTAACCCTACCCCTAACACTAAACATAACGCCAACCCTACCAATTACCCTAACCCGTACCTTAATCCTAACCTGTAAACCCACACCAATCCCTGCCCTAACACGTACGCTGACCCTAACACTTTTCCGTAACCTCACCTGTACCCTACAGCTTACCGTTCGCTAACCCTAACCATAGCCCTAAACCTAGAACAAACCTCAACCGTACACCTTACCCTAACCTGTATGCTAATCCTAAGCCATACACTAGCACTGACACATGTCTTAACACATACACTAACCCTAACACTTTTCTGTACCATCACCTGTACCCTAAACCTGACATTTCGCTAACCCTAACCCTAGCCATAAAGCTAACCCTAACCCCAACCCTAAACCTTACCCAAACCGTACCCTAATCCTAACCAGTATACTAATACTAAGCCATGCCCTGACACGTACCCTGACCCTAACACTTTTCCTTACCCTCACCTGTACCCTAAATCTTACCATTCGCTAACCCTAACCCTATGTCTAAACCTAACCCTAACCCCAACCCTACACCTAACCCTAACCCGGACCCTAATCCTAATCCGTACACTAACACTAACCTGTGCCCTAACATGAACCCTCACCCTAACTCCTTTCCATAAGCTCACCTGTACCCTAAATGTTACCTATTCGCTAACCCTAACCCCAACCTACACCTAAACATAACCCCAACCCTACACCTTTCCCTAACCCATACCATAATCCTAACCCATGCCCTAACATGTAACCTGACCCTAACACTCTTCCGTATCCTCTCCAGTACCCTAAATCTTACCATTCGCTAAACGTAGCCCTTTCCCTAAACATAGTGCTAACACCAAACTTACACCACACACTAACCAATACACTAATCTTAACCCGTACACCAAAATTAAGCAATGCCTTCACATGTACATTGACGCTAACACGTTTCCGTACCCTCCCGTGTACTGTAAACCTTACCCATTCTCTAACTCTAACCCTAGCCCTAACCCTAACCATAACACCAACCCTACCCATTTCCCTAACACATACCCTAATCCTTACCCATACACTAACACTAATCCATGCCCTAACACGTACCCTGACCATAACACTTTTCCATACCCACTCCTGTACCATAAATCTTACCATTCGCTAACCCTAACCCTATGTCTAAACCTAACTCTAACCCTAACCCTACACCTAACCCTAACCTGTACCCTAATCCTAATCCGTACACTAACACTAACCTGTGCCCTAACATGAACCCTGACACTAACTCATTTCCATAAGCTCCCCTGTACCCTAAATGTTACCTATTCGCTAACCCTAACCCCAACCCTACACCTAAACATAACCCCAACCCTACACCTTTCCCTAACCCATTCCCTAATCCTAACCCGTAAACTAACACTAACCCATGCCCTAACACGTACCCTGACACTAACACTCTTCCGTATCCTCTCCAGTACCCTAAATCTTACCATTCGCTAAACGTAGCCCTTTCCCTAAACATAATGCTCACACCAACCTTACACCATACACTAACCAATACACTAATCTTAACCCGTACACCAAAATTAAGCAATGCCTTCACATGTACTTTCACACTAACACGTTTCCGTACCCTGCTGTGTACCGTAAACCTTACCTGTTCGCTAACACTAACCCTAGGTCTAAGCCTAACACTATCCACAACCCTAAACAAAATCCTAACCCGTACCGTAATCCTAATCCGTACAGTAACACTAACATGTGCCCTAACACCAAGCCTGACCCTAACTCGTTTCCATATGCTTACCTGTAACCTGAATATTACCTATTCGCTAACTCTAACCCTAACCCTATATCTAACCCTAACACCAATCCTACACCTCACCCTAATCCGTACTGTAATCCTAACACGTACCCTAATACTAATCCGTGCTCTGACACGTACACGGACTGTAACACTTTTCTGTACCCTCACCTGTACCCTAAACCTTACATTTCGCTCACCCTAACCCTAGCCCTAAAGCTAAATCTAACTCCAACCCTACACCTTACCCTAACACATACACGAATCTTATCCCGTACACTAACACTAACTCTTTCGCGCAAATATATTTTGACCCCAAAACATTTCTGTACCCTCCCCTGTAACCTAAACCTTACCCGTTCACTAACCCTAACCCTAGCTCTAAACCTAAACCTAACGCCAACCCTACATCTTACCCTAACCCATACCCTAATCCTAAACCGTACACTAACACTAACCAGTGCACTGAAACGTACCCTGACCCTAAAACTTTTCCTTACCCTCACCTGTACGCTAAACCTAATCGTTAGCTAACCCTAACTGTAGACTTAAACCTAACCCTAACACCAACCCTACACCTTACTCTAACGCGTACCCTATTTTTAACCCATACACTAACACTAACCCATGTCCTCACACGTACTTTGACACTAACACGTTTCCATACACTCACATGTACCATAAGCCTTAACCATTCCATAAGCTTATCCCTAACCCTAACGCCAACCCTAACCATTACCCTAACCCATACCCTAATCCTAACCATACATTAAGACTAACACGTTTCCTAAAACATAATCTGACTCAAACACTTTTCCGTACCCTCAACTGTACCCTAAAACTTACCCGTTTGCTAACCCTAAGCCTAGCCCTAAACCTAACCCTAACCCCAACCCCAAACATTACCCTAAACTGTACGATAATCCTGACACGTACACTAACACTAACAGGTGTCCTAACGCATACCCTGACCCTAAAAGTTTTCCGTACCCTCACCTGTACCCTAAACCTTACTGGTTCGCTAACCGTAACCCTAGCCCTAAACATAACGCTAACAGCAACCCTACACCATACCCTAAACCGTACACTACTCTTAACCCGTACACCAAAATTATTCAATACCCTCACGCATACAGTGAAACTAACACGTTTCCATACACTCATTTACCATAAAACTTACCTGTTCACTAACCCTAACCCTAGCTCTAAACCTAAACTTAACGCCAACCCTACATCTTACCCTAACCCATACCCTAATCCTAAACCGTACACTAACACTAACCAGTGCACTGAAACGTACCCTGACCCTAGCACTTTTCCTTATCCTCACCTGAACGCTAAACCTAATCGTTAGCTAACCCTAACTGTAGACTTAAACCTAACCCTAACACCAACCCTACACCTTACTCTAACGCGTACCCTATTTTTAACCCATACACTAACACTAACCCATGTCCTCACACGTACTTTGACACTAACACGTTTCCATACACTCACATGTACCATAAGCCTTAACCATTCCATAAGCTTATCCCTAACCCTAACGCCAACCCTAACCATTACCCTAACCCATACCCTAATCCTAACCATACATTAACGCTAACACGTTTCCTAAAACATAATCTGACTCAAACACTTTTCCGTACCCTCAACTGTACCCTAAAACTTACCTGTTTGCTAAACCTAAGCCTAGCCCTAAACCTAACCCTAACCCCAACCCCAAACATTACCCTAAACTGTATGCTAATCCTGACACATACACTAACACTAACAGGTGTCCTAACGCATACCCTGACCCTAAAAGTTTTCCGTACCCTCACCTGTACCCTAAACCTTACTGGTTCGCTAACCGTAACCCTAGCCCTAAACATAACGCTAACAGCAACCCTACACCATACCCTAAACCGTACACTACTCTTAACCCGTACACCAAAATTATTCAATAGCCTCACGCATACAGTGAAACTAACACGTTTCCATACACTCATTTACCATAAAACTTACCTGTTCGCTAACCCTAACCTTAGCCTTAAACTTAACCCTAACGCCAACCCTATACATTACCCTAACCCATACCCTAATCCTAACCCATACACTAACACTACACGTGCCCTAACAGGTATCCTGACCATAACACTTTTCCGTACACTCACCTGTACCCTAAACCATACTGTTTGCTATCCTTAACCCTAGACCTAAACGTAAACCTATCCCCATCCCTAAACCTTACCCTAATGCGTACCCAATCCTAACCAGTACACTAACACTAATCCGTGCCCTAACATGTACCTAGATCCTAACACATTTCTGGACCATCACCTGTAACCTAAACCTTACATTTCGCTAACCCTAACCATAGCCCTAAACCTAACGTTAAACACAACCTTACTCATTACCCTAACCCATACCGTGATCCTAACCAGTACACTAATACTAATCCTTGCCCTGAAACGTATCCTGACACTAACACTTTTCTCTACCCTCACCTGTACCGTAAACTTTACCGTTCGCAAACCCAAAACACACCACTAGACGAAGCCATGACACCAACACAACACCTTACCCTAAACCGTACACTAATCCTAACCCGTCCGCAAACACTAATCCATGCCCTGACACGTGCCCTGCCCCTAACTCTTTACCCTACTCTCTCCTGTACCCTATATCTTACCGTTCGCTAACTCTAACCCTAGCCCTAAAGCTAAATCTAACTCCAACCCTACACCTTACCCTAACACGTACACTAATCTTAATGCGTACACTAACACTAAACCATTCCCGCACACTTACTTTGACACTAAAACATTTCCGTACCCTCACCTGTAACCTAAACCTTACTCATTCGCTAACCCTAACCCTAGCCCTAACACTAAACATAACGCCAACCCTACCCAATAGCCTAACCCGTACCCTAATCCTAACCCGTACACTAACACTAATCCGTGCCTTAACACTTACCCTGACCCTAACACTTCCATACCCACACCTGAAACCTAAACCTTACCATTCACTAACCCTAAACCTAGGTCTAAACCCAACCCTAAACCCAACCCCATCCCTACACCTAACCTTAACATGTACCCTAATCCTAATCCTTAAACAAACACTAACCTGTGCCCTAACACGAACCCTCACCCTAAATCGTCTCCATACGCTCACCTGTACTCTAATGTTACCTATTCGCTAACACTAACACAAGCCTTAAACCTAAACCTAACCCCAAATCTACACCTTACCCTAACCCATACACTAATCATAACCCATACACTAACACTAACTCGTGCCCTAACACCTACCCTAACCCTACCCCTACCCCTAACCCTAACACTAACCCTAACACTAACCCTAAACTTCACCATTTGTTAACCATAACCCTAGCCCCACACCTAAACCTAACTACAACCGTACTCCTTAACCTAACACGTACACTAATCTTAACCCGTACACTAACACTAACCCAATACCGCACACGTACTTTGACAATAAAACATTCCCGTACACTCAGCTGTAACCTAATCCTTAACCGTTCACTAAACATAACCATACCCCTAACACTAACCATAATGCAAACCTACCAATTATCCTAACCCATACCCTAATCCTAACCTGTAAACCCACACGAACCCCTGCCCTAACACTTACCCTGACCCTAACACTTTTCCGTAACGTCAACTGTACCCTACACCTTACCGTTCGCTAACCCTACCCCAAGCCCTAAACCTAGACCAAACCCCAACCGTACACCTTACCCTAACCCGTATGCTCATCCTAAGCCATACACTAACACTGACACGTGTCTTAACACATACACTAACCCTAACACTTTTCTCTACCATCACCTGTACCCTAAACCTGACATTTTGCTAACCCTAACCCTAGTCATAAAGCTAACCCTAACCCCAACCCTAAACCTTACCCAAACCGTACCCTAATCCTAACCAGTATACTAATACTTAGCGATGCCCTGACACGTACCCTGACCCTAACACTTTTCCGTTCCCTCACCTGTACCCTAAACCTTACCCATTCGCTAACCCTAACCCTAGCCCTAACCCTTGCCCTAACCCTAACCCCAACTGTACACCTTACCCTAACCCGTACCCTAATCCCAATCCATACACTAACACTAACCCAAGCCCTAACACGTACCCTGACCCTAACACTTTTCCGTATCCTCTCCTGTACCCTAAATTATACCATTCCCTAACCCTAAACCTAGCCCTATACATAACACTAACACCAACCCTACAGCATACCCTAACCCGTACACTAAACTTAACCCGTACAAAAAAATTAAACCATGCCCTCACATGTACTTTGACACTAACACGTTTCCATACCCTCCCGAGTACTGTAAACCTTACCCATTCTCTAACTCTAACCCTAGCCCTAACCCTAACCATAACACCAACCGTACCCATTTCCCTAACACATACCCTAATCCTTACCCGTACACTAACACTAATCCATGCCCTAACATGTACCCTGACCATAACACTTTTCCATACCCACTCCTCTACCCTAAATCGTACCATTCGCTAACCCTAACCCTATGTCTAAACCTAACCCTAATCCTAACCATACACCTAACCCTAAACCGTACCCTAATCCTAATCCGTACACTAACACTAACCTGTGCCCTAACATGAACCCTGACACTAACTCATTTCCATAAGCTCCCCTGTACCCTAAATGTTACCTATTCGCTAACCCTAACCCCAACCCTACACCTAAACATAACCCCATCCCTACACCTTTCCCTAACCCATTCCTTAATCCTAACCCGTACACTAACACTAAACCGTGCCCTAAAAGTACACTGACCCTAACACTTTTCCGTATCCTCTCCAGTACCCTACATCTTACCGTTTGCTAAACCTAGCCTTTCCCTAAACATAACGGTAACACCAACCTTACACCATACCCAAACCCATACACTAATCTTAACCCGTACACCAAAATTAAGTGATGCCCGCACATGTACTTTGACACTAACATATTTCCGTACCCTCCTGTGTACCGTAAACCTTACCTGTTCGCAAACACTAACCCTAGGACTAAGCCTAACACTATACACAACCCTACACAAAATCCTAACCCGTACCCTAATCCTAATCTGTACAATAACACTAACGTGTGCCCTAACACCAAGCCTGACCCTAACTTTTTTCCATATGCTTACCTGTACCCTAAATATTACCTATTCGCTAACCCTAGCCCTAACCCTAAACCTAAACCTAACCCCAATCCTACACCTTACCCTAATCCACACTGTACTCCTAACCCATACTCTAATACTAATCCATGCCCTGACACGTACACGGACCGTAACACTTTTCTGTACCCTCACTTGTACCAGAAACCTTACATTTCGCTAACCCTTACCCTAGCCCTAAAGCTAAATCTAAATCCAACCCTACACCTTACGCTAAAACGTACACTAATCTTAAAACATACACTAACACTAACCCATTCCTGCAAATGTATTTTGACCCTAAAACATTTCCATACCATCCCCTGTAACCTAAACCTTACCCGTTCGCTAACCCTAACCCTAGCTCTAAACCTAAACCTAACAACAACCCTACATCTTACCCTAACCCATACCCTAATCCTAAACCGTACACTAACACTAACCAGTGCCCTGAAACGTACCCTGACCCGAACACTTTTCCAAACCCTCACCAGTACGCTAAACCTAATCATTAGCTAAACCTAACTTTAGACTTAAACCTATCCCTAACACCAACCCTACACCTTACTCTAACCTGTACCCTATTTTTAACCCCTACACTAACACTAACCCATGACTTCACACGTACTTTGACACTAACACGTTTCCATACACTCACATGTACCATAAGCCTTAACCGTTCGCTAAGCCTATCCCTAACCCTAACGCCAACCCTAACCATTACCCTGATCCATACCCTAATCCTAACCATACATTAACACTAACACGTTTCCTAACACATAACCTGACTCAAACGCTTTTCCGTACCCTCAACTGTACCCTAAAACTTACCCGTTCGCTAACCCTAAGCCTAGCCCTAAACCTAACCCTAACCACAAACCCACACCTTACCCTAAACTGTACGCTAATCCTGACATGTACACTAACATTAACAGGTGTCCTAACACATACCCTGACCCTAAAAGTTTTCCATACCCTCATCTGTACTGTAAAGCTTACTGGTTCGTTAACTGTAACCCTAGCCCTAAACATAACGCTAACACCAACCCTAAACCATTCGCGAACGCGTACACTAATCCTAACACATACACTAACACTACACGTGCCCTAACAGGTACCCTGACCGTAACACTTTTCCGTACACTCACCTGTACCCTAAACCATACCGTCTGCTATCCTTAACCCTAGACATAAACGTAAACCAACCCCATCACTAAACATTACCCTAACGCATACCCAATCCTAACCAGTACACTAACACTAATCCATGCCCTAACATGTACCGTGATCCTAATACATTTCTGGACCATCACCTGTAACCTAAACCTTACATTTCGCTAAACCTAACCATAGCCCTGAACCTAACCCTAAACCCAACCCTACCCATTACCCAAACCAATACCGTAATCCTAACCAGTACACTAATACTAATCCATGCCCTGAAACGTATCCTGACACTAACACTTTTCTGTACCCTCACCTGTACCCTAAACTTTACCGTTCGCTAACCCGAAACATACCCCTAAACCAAGCCCTAACACCAAGCCAACACTTTACCCTAAACCGTACCCTAATCCTAACCCGTCCACAAACACTAATCCATGCCCTGACACGTACCCTTCCCCTAAATCTTTACCCTACTCTCTCCTGTACCCTAAATCTTACCATTCGCTAACCCTAACCCTAGCCCTAAAGCTAAATCTAACTACAACCCTACACCTTACCCTAACACGTACACTAATCTTAATGCGTACACTAACACTAACCCATTCCCGCACACTTACTTTGACACTAAAACATTTCGGTACCCTCACCTGTAACCTAAACCTTACTCGTTCGCTAACCCTAACCCTAGCCCTCACACTAAACATAATGCCAACCCTACCCATTAGCCTAAACCGTACCCTAATCCTAACCCGTACACTAACACTAATCCGTGCCTTAACACTTACCCTGACCCTAACACTTTTCCATACCCACACCTGAACCCTAAACCTTACCATTCACTAAACCTAAACCTAGGTCTAAACCCAACCCTAAACCCAACACCATCCCTACACTTAACCTTAACATGTACCGTAATCCTAATCCTTAAACTAACACTAACCTGTGCCCTAAGATGGACCCTCACCCTAAATCGTTTCCATATGCTCAACTATACCCTAATATTACCTATTCGCTAACCCTAACACTAGCCTTAAACCTAAACCTAACCACAATTCTACACCTTACCCTAACCAATACCCTAATCATAACCCATACGCTAACACTACCTCGTGCCCTAACACGTACCCTAACCCTACCCCTAACCCTAACACTAACACTAACCCTAACACTAACCCTAATCTTTACCATTTGTTAACCATAACCCTAGCCCCAAACCTAAACCTAACTACAACCCTACTCCTTACCATAACATGTACACTAATCTTAACCCGTACACTAACACTAACCCAATATCGCAAACGTACTTTAACAATAAAACATTGCCGTATGCTCAGCTGTAACCTAAACCTTACCCGTTCACTAAACTTAACCCTACACCTAACACTAAACATAACGCCAACCCTACCAATTACCCTAACCCGTACCCTAATCCTAACCTGTAAACCCACACCAAACTCTGCCCTAACACGTACGCTGACCCTAACACTTTTCCGTAACCTCACCTGTACCCTACAGCTTACCGTTCGCTAACCCTAACCATAGCCCTAAACCTAGAACAAACCTCAACCGTACACCTTACCCTAACCTGTATGCTAATCCTAAGCCATACACTAGCACTGACACATGTCTTAACACATACACTAACCCTAACACTTTTCTGTACCATCACCTGTACCCTAAACCTGACATTTCGCTAACCCTAACCCTAGCCATAAAGCTAACCCTAACCCCAACCCTAAACCTTACCCAAACCGTACCCTAATCCTAACCAGTATACTAATACTAAGCCATGCCCTGACACGTACCCTGACCCTAACACTTTCCCTTACCCTCACCTGTACCCTAAATCTTACCATTCGCTAACCCTAACCCTATGTCTAAACCTAACCCTAACCCCAACCCTACACCTAACCCTAACCCGGACCCTAATCCTAATCCGTACACTAACACTAACCTGTGCCCTAACATGAACCCTCACCCTAACTCCTTTCCATAAGCTCACCTGTACCCTAAATGTTACCTATTCGCTAACCCTAACCCCAACCTACACCTAAACATAACCCCAACCCTACACCTTTCCCTAACCCATACCGTAATCCTAACCCATACACTAACACTAACCCATGCCCTAACATGTAACCTGACCCTAACACTCTTCCGTATCCTCTCCAGTACCCTAAATCTTACCATTCGCTAAACGTAGCCCTTTCCCTAAACATAGTGCTAACACCAAACTTACACCACACACTAACCAATACACTAATCTTAACCCGTACACCAAAATTAAGCAATGCCTTCACATGTACATTGACGCCAACACGTTTCCGTACGCTCCCGTGTACTGTAAACCTTACCCATTCTCTAAGTCTAACCCTAGCCCTAACCCTAACCATAACACCAACCCTACCCATTTCCCTAACACATACCCTAATCCTTACCCATACACTAACACTAATCCATGCCCTAACACGTACCCTGACCATAACACTTTTCCATACCCACTCCTGTACCCTAAATCTTACCATTCGCTAACCCTAACCCTATGTCTAAACCTAACTCTAACCCTAACCCTACACCTAACCCTAACCTGTACCCTAATCCTAATCCGTACACTAACACTAACCTGTGCCCTAACATGAACCCTGACACTAACTCATTTCCATAAGCTCCCCTGTACCCTAAATGTTACCTATTCGCTAACCCTAACCCCAACCCTACACCTAAACATAACCCCAACCCTACACCTTTCCCTAACCCATTCCCTAATCCTAACCCGTAAACTAACACTAACCCATGCCCTAACATGTACCCTGACACTAACACTCTTCCGTATCCTCTCCAGTACCCTAAATCTTACCATTCGCTAAACGTAGCCCTTTCCCTAAACATAATGCTCACACCAACCTTACACCATACACTAACCAATACACTAATCTTAACCCGTACACCAAAATTAAGCAATGCCTTCACATGTACTTTCACACTAACACGTTTCCGTACACTCCTGTGTACCGTAAACCTTACCTGTTCGCTAACACTAACCCTAGGTCTAAGCCTAACACTATCCACAACCCTACACAAAATCCTAACCCGTACCGTAATCCTAATCCGTACAGTAACACTAACCTGTGCCCTAACACCAAGCCTGACCCTAACTCGTTTCCATATGCTTACCTGTAACCTGAATATTACCTATTCGCTAACTCTAACCCTAACCCTATATCTAACCCTAACACCAATCCTACACCTCACCCTAATCCGTACTGTAATCCTAACACGTACCCTAATACTAATCCGTGCTCTGACACGTACACGGACTGTAACACTTTTCTGTACCCTCACCTGTACCCTAAACCTTACATTTCGCTCACCCTAACCCTAGCCCTAAAGCTAAATCTAACTCCAACCCTACACCTTACCCTAACACATACACGAATCTTATCCCGTACACTAACACTAACTCTTTCGCGTAAATATATTTTAACCCCAAAACATTTCTGTACCCTCCCCTGTAACCTAAACCTTACCCGTTCACTAACCCTAACCCTAGCTCTAAACCTAAACCTAATGCCAACCCTACATCTTACCCTAACCCATACCCTAATCCTAAACCGTACACTAACACTAACCAGTGCACTGAAACGTACCCTGACCCTAAAACTTTTCCTTACCCTCACCTGTACGCTAAACCTAATCGTTAGCTAACCCTAACTGTAGACTTAAACCTAACCCTAACACCAACCCTACACCTTACTCTAACGCGTACCCTATTTTTAACCCATACACTAACACTAACCCATGTCCTCACACGTACTTTGACACTAACACGTTTCCATACACTCACATGTACCATAAGCCTTAACCATTCCATAAGCTTATCCCTAACCCTAACGCCAACCCTAACCATTACCCTAACCCATACCCTAATCCTAACCATACATTAAAAAAAAAAAAAAAAGACTAACACGTTTCCTAAAACATAATCTGACTCAAACACTTTTCCGTACCCTCAACTGTACCCTAAAACTTACCCGTTTGCTAACCCTAAGCCTAGCCCTAAACCTAACCCTAACCCCAACCCCAAACATTACCCTAAACTGTACGATAATCCTGACACGTACACTAACACTAACAGGTGTCCTAACGCATACCCTGACCCTAAAAGTTTTCCGTACCCTCACCTGTACCCTAAACCTTACTGGTTCGCTAACCGTAACCCTAGCCCTAAACATAACGCTAACAGCAACCCTACACCATACCCTAAACCGTACACTACTCTTAACCCGTACACCAAAATTATTCAATAGCCTCATGCATACAGTGAAACTAACACGTTTCCATACACTCATTTACCATAAAACTTACCTGTTCGCTAACCCTAACCTTAGCCTTAAACTTAACCCTAACGCCAACCCTATACATTACCCTAACCCGTACCCTAATCCTAACCCATACACTAACACTACACGTGCCCTATCAGGTATCCTGACCATAACACTTTTCCGTACACTCACCTGTACCCTAAACCATACTGTTTGCTATCCTTAACCCTAGACCTAAACGTAAACCTAACCCCATCCCTAAACCTTACCCTAACGCGTACCCAATCCTAACCAGTACACTAACACTAACCCATGCCCTAACATGTACCCTGATCCTAACACATTTCTGGACCATCACCTGTAACCTAAACCTTACATTTCGTGAACCCTAACCATAGCCCTAAACCTAACCCTAAACCCAACCTTACTCATTACCCTAACCCATACCGTGATCCTAACCAGTACACTAATACTAATCCTTGCCCTGAAACGTATCCTGACACTAACACTTTTCTCTACCCTCACCTGTACCCTAAAATTTACCGTTCACAAACCCAAAACACACCCCTACACGAAGCCATGACACCAACCCAACACCTTACCCTAAACCGTACACTAATCCTAACCCGTCCACAAACACTAATCCATGCCCTGACACGTGCCCTGCCCCTAACTCTTTACCCTACTCTCTCCTGTACCCTATATCTTACCGTTCGCTAACTCTAACCCTAGCCCTAAAGCTAAATCTAACTCCAACCCTACACCTTACCCTAACACGTACACTAATCTTAATGCGTACACTAACACTAACCCATTCCCACACACTTACTTTGACATTAAAACATTTCCGTACCCTCACCTGTAACCTAAACCTTACTCATTCGCTAACCCTAACCCTAGCCCTAACACTAAACATAACGCCAACACTAACCAATAGCCTAACCCGTACCCTAATCCTAACCCGTACACTAACACTAATCCGTGCCTTAACACTTACCCTGACCCTAACACTTCCATACCCACACCTGAAACCTAAACCTTACCATTCACTAACCCTAAACCTAGGTCTAAACCCAACCCTAAACCCAACCCCATCCCTACACCTAACCTTAACATGTACCCTAATCCTAATCCTTAAACAAACACTAACCTGTGCCCTAACACGAACCCTCACCCTAAATCGTCTCCATACGCTCACCTGTACTCTAATGTTACCTATTCGCTAACACTAACACAAGCCTTAAACCTAAACCTAACCCCAAATCTACACCTTACCCTAACCCATACACTAATCATAACCCATACACTAACACTAACTCGTGCCCTAACACCTACCCTAACCCTACCCCTACCCCTAACCCTAACACTAACCCTAACACTAACCCTAAACTTCACCATTTGTTAACCATAACCCTAGCCCCACACCTAAACCTAACTACAACCGTACTCCTTAACCTAACACGTACACTAATCTTAACCCGTACACTAACACTAACCCAATACCGCACACGTACTTTGACAATAAAACATTCCCGTACACTCAGCTGTAACCTAATCCTTAACCGTTCACTAAACATAACCATACCCCTAACACTAACCATAATGCAAACCTACCAATTATCCTAACCCATACCCTAATCCTAACCTGTAAACCCACACGAACCCCTGCCCTAACACTTACCCTGACCCTAACACTTTTCCGTAACGTCAACTGTACCCTACACCTTACCGTTCGCTAACCCTACCCCAAGCCCTAAACCTAGACCAAACCCCAACCGTACACCTTACCCTAACCCGTATGCTCATCCTAAGCCATACACTAACACTGACACGTGTCTTAACACATACACTAACCCTAACACTTTTCTCTACCATCACCTGTACCCTAAACCTGACATTTTGCTAACCCTAACCCTAGTCATAAAGCTAACCCTAACCCCAACCCTAAACCTTACCCAAACCGTACCCTAATCCTAACCAGTATACTAATACTTAGCGATGCCCTGACACGTACCCTGACCCTAACACTTTTCCGTTCCCTCACCTGTACCCTAAACCTTACCCATTCGCTAACCCTAACCCTAGCCCTAACCCTTGCCCTAACCCTAACCCCAACTGTACACCTTACCCTAACCCGTACCCTAATCCCAATCCATACACTAACACTAACCCAAGCCCTAACACGTACCCTGACCCTAACACTTTTCCGTATCCTCTCCTGTACCCTAAATTATACCATTCCCTAACCCTAAACCTAGCCCTATACATAACACTAACACCAACCCTACAGCATACCCTAACCCGTACACTAAACTTAACCCGTACAAAAAAATTAAACCATGCCCTCACATGTACTTTGACACTAACACGTTTCCATACCCTCCCGAGTACTGTAAACCTTACCCATTCTCTAACTCTAACCCTAGCCCTAACCCTAACCATAACACCAACCGTACCCATTTCCCTAACACATACCCTAATCCTTACCCGTACACTAACACTAATCCATGCCCTAACATGTACCCTGACAATAACACTTTTCCATACCCACTCCTCTACCCTAAATCGTACCATTCGCTAACCCTAACCCTATGTCTAAACCTAACCCTAATCCTAACCATACACCTAACCCTAAACCGTACCCTAATCCTAATCCGTACACTAACACTAACCTGTGCCCTAACATGAACCCTGACACTAACTCATTTCCATAAGCTCCCCTGTACCCTAAATGTTACCTATTCGCTAACCCTAACCCCAACCCTACACCTAAACATAACCCCATCCCTACACCTTTCCCTAACCCATTCCTTAATCCTAACCCGTACACTAACACTAAACCGTGCCCTAAAAGTACACTGACCCTAACACTTTTCCGTATCCTCTCCAGTACCCTACATCTTACCGTTTGCTAAACCTAGCCTTTCCCTAAACATAACGGTAACACCAACCTTACACCATACCCAAACCCATACACTAATCTTAACCCGTACACCAAAATTAAGTGATGCCCGCACATGTACTTTGACACTAACATATTTCCGTACCCTCCTGTGTACCGTAAACCTTACCTGTTCGCAAACACTAACCCTAGGACTAAGCCTAACACTATACACAACCCTACACAAAATCCTAACCCGTACCCTAATCCTAATCTGTACAATAACACTAACGTGTGCCCTAACACCAAGCCTGACCCTAACTTTTTTCCATATGCTTACCTGTACCCTAAATATTACCTATTCGCTAACCCTAGCCCTAACCCTAAACCTAAACCTAACCCCAATCCTACACCTTACCCTAATCCACACTGTACTCCTAACCCATACTCTAATACTAATCCATGCCCTGACACGTACACGGACCGTAACACTTTTCTGTACCCTCACTTGTACCAGAAACCTTACATTTCGCTAACCCTTACCCTAGCCCTAAAGCTAAATCTAAATCCAACCCTACACCTTACGCTAAAACGTACACTAATCTTAAAACATACACTAACACTAACCCATTCCTGCAAATGTATTTTGACCCTAAAACATTTCCATACCATCCCCTGTAACCTAAACCTTACCCGTTTGCTAACCCTAACCCTAGCTCTAAACCTAAACCTAACAACAACCCTACATCTTACCCTAACCCATACCCTAATCCTAAACCATACACTAACACTAACCAGTGCCCTGAAACGTACCCTGACCCGAACACTTTTCCAAACCCTCACCAGTACGCTAAACCTAATCATTAGCTAAACCTAACTTTAGACTTAAACCTATCCCTAACACCAACCCTACACCTTACTCTAACCTGTACCCTATTTTTAACCCCTACACTAACACTAACCCATGACTTCACACGTACTTTGACACTAACACGTTTCCATACACTCACATGTACCATAAGCCTTAACCGTTCGCTAAGCCTATCCCTAACCCTAACGCCAACCCTAACCATTACCCTGATCCATACCCTAATCCTAACCATACATTAACACTAACACGTTTCCTAACACATAACCTGACTCAAACGCTTTTCCGTACCCTCAACTGTACCCTAAAACTTACCCGTTCGCTAACCCTAAGCCTAGCCCTAAACCTAACCCTAACCACAAACCCACACCTTACCCTAAACTGTACGCTAATCCTGACATGTACACTAACATTAACAGGTGTCCTAACACATACCCTGACCCTAAAAGTTTTCCATACCCTCATCTGTACCGTAAAGCTTACTGGTTCGTTAACTGTAACCCTAGCCCTAAACATAACGCTAACACCAACCCTAAACCATTCGCGAACGCGTACACTAATCCTAACACATACACTAACACTACACGTGCCCTAACAGGTACCCTGACCGTAACACTTTTCCGTACACTCACCTGTACCCTAAACCATACCGTCTGCTATCCTTAACCCTAGACATAAACGTAAACCAACCCCATCACTAAACATTACCCTAACGCATACCCAATCCTAACCAGTACACTAACACTAATCCATGCCCTAACATGTACCGTGATCCTAATACATTTCTGGACCATCACCTGTAACCTAAACCTTACATTTCGCTAAACCTAACCATAGCCCTGAACCTAACCCTAAACCCAACCCTACCCATTACCCAAACCAATACCGTAATCCTAACCAGTACACTAATACTAATCCATGCCCTGAAACGTATCCTGACACTAACACTTTTCTGTACCCTCACCTGTACCCTAAACTTTACCGTTCGCTAACCCGAAACATACCCCTAAACCAAGCCCTAACACCAAGCCAACACTTTACCCTAAACCGTACCCTAATCCTAACCCGTCCACAAACACTAATCCATGCCTTGACATGTACCCTTCCCCTAAATCTTTACCCTACTCTCTCCTGTACCCTAAATCTTACCATTCGCTAACCCTAGCCCTAAAGCTAAATCTAACTACAACCCTACACCTTACCCTAACACGTACACTAATCTTAATGCGTACACTAACACTAACCCATTCCCGCACACTTACTTTGACACTAAAACATTTCGGTACCCTCACCTGTAACCTAAACCTTACTCGTTCGCTAACCCTAACCCTAACCCTCACACTAAACATAATGCCAACCCTACCCATTAGCCTAAACCGTACCCTAATCCTAACCCGTACACTAACACTAATCCGTGCCTTAACACTTACCCTGACCCTAACACTTTTCCATACCCACACCTGAACCCTAAACCTTACCATTCACTAAACCTAAACCTAGGTCTAAACCCAACCCTAAACCCAACACCATCCCTACACTTAACTTTAACATGTACCGTAATCCTAATCCTTAAACTAACACTAACCTGTGCCCTAAGATGGACCCTCACCCTAAATCGTTTCCATACGCTCAACTATACCCTAATATTACCTATTCGCTAACCCTAACACTAGCCTTAAACCTAAACCTAACCACAATTCTACACCTTACCCTAACCAATACCCTAATCATAACCCATACGCTAACACTACCTCGTGCCCTAACACGTACCCTAACCCTACCCCTAACCCTAACACTAACACTAACCCTAACACTAACCCTAATCTTTACCATTTGTTAACCATAACCCTAGCCCCAAACCTAAACCTAACTACAACCCTACTCCTTACCATAACATGTACACTAATCTTAACCCGTACACTAACACTAACCCAATACCGCACACGTACTTTAACAATAAAACATTTCCGTATGCTCAGCTGTAACCTAAACCTTACCCGTTCACTAAACTTAACCCACCCCTAACACTAAACATAACGCCAACCCTACCAATTACCCTAACCCGTACCCTAATCCTAACCTGTAAACCCACACCAATCCCTGCCCTAACACGTACGCTGACCCTAACACTTTTCCGTAACCTCACCTGTACCCTACAGCTTACCGTTCGCTAACCCTAACCATAGCCCTAAACCTAGAACAAACCTCAACCGTACACCTTACCCTAACCTGTATGCTAATCCTAAGCCATACACTAGCACTGACACATGTCTTAACACATACACTAACCCTAACACTTTTCTGTACCATCACCTGTACCCTAAACCTGACATTTCGCTAACCCTAACCCTAGCCATAAAGCTAACCCTAACCCCAACCCTAAACCTTACCCAAACCGTACCCTAATCCTAACCAGTATACTAATACTAAGCCATGCCCTGACACGTACCCTGACCCTAACACTTTTCCTTACCCTCACCTGTACCCTAAATCTTACCATTCGCTAACCCTAACCCTATGTCTAAACCTAACCCTAACCCCAACCCTACACCTAACCCTAACCCGGACCCTAATCCTAATCCGTACACTAACACTAACCTGTGCCCTAACATGAACCCTCACCCTAACTCCTTTCCATAAGCTCACCTGTACCCTAAATGTTACCTATTCGCTAACCCTAACCCCAACCTACACCTAAACATAACCCCAACCCTACACCTTTCCCTAACCCATACCGTAATCCTAACCCATACACTAACACTAACCCATGCCCTAACATGTAACCTGACCCTAACACTCTTCCGTATCCTCTCCAGTACCCTAAATCTTACCATTCGCTAAACGTAGCCCTTTCCCTAAACATAGTGCTAACACCAAACTTACACCACACACTAACCAATACACTAATCTTAACCCGTACACCAAAATTAAGCAATGCCTTCACATGTACATTGACGCCAACACGTTTCCGTACGCTCCCGTGTACTGTAAACCTTACCCATTCTCTAAGTCTAACCCTAGCCCTAACCCTAACCATAACACCAACCCTACCCATTTCCCTAACACATACCCTAATCCTTACCCATACACTAACACTAATCCATGCCCTAACACGTACCCTGACCATAACACTTTTCCATACCCACTCCTGTACCCTAAATCTTACCATTCGCTAACCCTAACCCTATGTCTAAACCTAACTCTAACCCTAACCCTACACCTAACCCTAACCTGTACCCTAATCCTAATCCGTACACTAACACTAACCTGTGCCCTAACATGAACCCTGACACTAACTCATTTCCATAAGCTCCCCTGTACCCTAAATGTTACCTATTCGCTAACCCTAACCCCAACCCTACACCTAAACATAACCCCAACCCTACACCTTTCCCTAACCCATTCCCTAATCCTAACCCGTAAACTAACACTAACCCATGCCCTAACATGTACCCTGACACTAACACTCTTCCGTATCCTCTCCAGTACCCTAAATCTTACCATTCGCTAAACGTAGCCCTTTCCCTAAACATAATGCTCACACCAACCTTACACCATACACTAACCAATACACTAATCTTAACCCGTACACCAAAATTAAGCAATGCCTTCACATGTACTTTCACACTAACACGTTTCCGTACACTCCTGTGTACCGTAAACCTTACCTGTTCGCTAACACTAACCCTAGGTCTAAGCCTAACACTATCCACAACCCTACACAAAATCCTAACCCGTACCGTAATCCTAATCCGTACAGTAACACTAACCTGTGCCCTAACACCAAGCCTGACCCTAACTCGTTTCCATATGCTTACCTGTAACCTGAATATTACCTATTCGCTAACTCTAACCCTAACCCTATATCTAACCCTAACACCAATCCTACACCTCACCCTAATCCGTACTGTAATCCTAACACGTACCCTAATACTAATCCGTGCTCTGACACGTACACGGACTGTAACACTTTTCTGTACCCTCACCTGTACCCTAAACCTTACATTTCGCTCACCCTAACCCTAGCCCTAAAGCTAAATCTAACTCCAACCCTACACCTTACCCTAACACATACACGAATCTTATCCCGTACACTAACACTAACTCTTTCGCGCAAATATATTTTGACCCCAAAACATTTCTGTACCCTCCCCTGTAACCTAAACTTTACCCGTTCACTAACCCTAACCCTAGCTCTAAACCTAAACTAACGCCAACCCTACATCTTACCCTAACCCATACCCTAATCCTAAACCGTACACTAACACTAACCAGTGCACTGAAACGTACCCTGACCCTAACACTTTTCCTTACCCTCACCTGTACGCTAAACCTAATCATTAGCTAACCCTAACTGTAGACTTAAACCTAACCCTAACACCAACCCTACACCTTACTCTAACGCGTACCCTATTTTTAACCCATACACTAACACTAACCCATGTCCTCACACGTACTTTGACACTAACACGTTTCCATACACTCACATGTACCATAAGCCTTAACCATTCCATAAGCTTATCCCTAACCCTAACGCCAACCCTAACCATTACCCTAACCCATACCCTAATCCTAACCATACATTAAAAAAAAAAAAAAAAAAGACTAACACGTTTCCTAAAACATAATCTGACTCAAACACTTTCCGTACCCTCAACTGTACCCTAAAACTTACCCGTTTGCTAACCCTAAGCCTAGCCCTAAACCTAACCCTAACCCCAACCCCAAACATTACCCTAAACTGTACGATAATCCTGACACGTACACTAACACTAACAGGTGTCCTAACGCATACCCTGACCCTAAAAGTTTTCCATACCCTCACCTGTACCCTAAACCTTACTGGTTCGCTAACCGTAACCCTAGCCCTAAACATAACGCTAACAGCAACCCTACACCATACCCTAAACCGTACACTACTCTTAACCCGTACACCAAAATTATTCAATAGCCTCATGCATACAGTGAAACTAACACGTTTCCATACACTCATTTACCATAAAACTTACCTGTTCGCTAACCCTAACCTTAGCCTTAAACTTAACCCTAACGCCAACCCTATACATTACCCTAACCCGTACCCTAATCCTAACCCATACACTAACACTACACGTGCCCTATCAGGTATCCTGACCATAACACTTTTCCGTACACTCACCTGTACCCTAAACCATACTGTTTGCTATCCTTAACCCTAGACCTAAACGTAAACCTAACCCCATCCCTAAACCTTACCCTAACGCGTACCCAATCCTAACCAGTACACTAACACTAACCCATGCCCTAACATGTACCCTGATCCTAACACATTTCTGGACCATCACCTGTAACCTAAACCTTACATTTCGTGAACCCTAACCATAGCCCTAAACCTAACCCTAAACCCAACCTTACTCATTACCCTAACCCATACCGTGATCCTAACCAGTACACTAATACTAATCCTTGCCCTGAAACGTATCCTGACACTAACACTTTTCTCTACCCTCACCTGTACCCTAAAATTTACCGTTCACAAACCCAAAACACACCCCTACACGAAGCCATGACACCAACCCAACACCTTACCCTAAACCGTACACTAATCCTAACCCGTCCACAAACACTAATCCATGCCCTGACACGTGCCCTGCCCCTAACTCTTTACCCTACTCTCTCCTGTACCCTATATCTTACCGTTCGCTAACTCTAACCCTAGCCCTAAAGCTAAATCTAACTCCAACCCTACACCTTACCCTAACACGTACACTAATCTTAATGCGTACACTAACACTAACCCATTCCCACACACTTACTTTGACATTAAAACATTTCCGTACCCTCACCTGTAACCTAAACCTTACTCATTCGCTAACCCTAACCCTAGCCCTAACACTAAACATAACGCCAACACTACCCAATAGCCTAACCCGTACCCTAATCCTAACCCGTACACTAACACTAATCCGTGCCTTAACACTTACCCTGACCCTAACACTTCCATACCCACACCTGAAACCTAAACCTTACCATTCACTAACCCTAAACCTAGGTCTAAACCCAACCCTAAACCCAACCCCATCCCTACACCTAACCTTAACATGTACCCTAATCCTAATCCTTAAACAAACACTAACCTGTGCCCTAACACGAACCCTCACCCTAAATCGTCTCCATACGCTCACCTGTACTCTAATGTTACCTATTCGCTAACACTAACACAAGCCTTAAACCTAAACCTAACCCCAAATCTACACCTTACCCTAACCCATACACTAATCATAACCCATACACTAACACTAACTCGTGCCCTAACACCTACCCTAACCCTACCCCTACCCCTAACCCTAACACTAACCCTAACACTAACCCTAAACTTCACCATTTGTTAACCATAACCCTAGCCCCACACCTAAACCTAACTACAACCGTACTCCTTAACCTAACACGTACACTAATCTTAACCCGTACACTAACACTAACCCAATACCGCACACGTACTTTGACAATAAAACATTCCCGTACACTCAGCTGTAACCTAATCCTTAACCGTTCACTAAACATAACCATACCCCTAACACTAACCATAATGCAAACCTACCAATTATCCTAACCCATACCCTAATCCTAACCTGTAAACCCACACGAACCCCTGCCCTAACACTTACCCTGAGCCTAACACTTTTCCGTAACGTCAACTGTACCCTACACCTTACCGTTCGCTAACCCTACCCCAAGCCCTAAACCTAGACCAAACCCCAACCGTACACCTTACCCTAACCCGTATGCTCATCCTAAGCCATACACTAACACTGACACGTGTCTTAACACATACACTAACCCTAACACTTTTCTCTACCATCACCTGTACCCTAAACCTGACATTTTGCTAACCCTAACCCTAGTCATAAAGCTAACCCTAACCCTAACCCTAAACCTTACCCAAACCGTACCCTAATCCTAACCAGTATACTAATACTTAGCGATGCCCTGACACGTACCCTGACCCTAACACTTTTCCGTTCCCTCACCTGTACCCTAAACCTTACCCATTCGCTAACCCTAACCCTAGCCCTAACCCTTGCCCTAACCCTAACCCCAACTGTACACCTTACCCTAACCCGTACCCTAATCCCAATCCATACACTAACACTAACCTAAGCCCTAACACGTACCCTGACCCTAACACTTTTCCGTATCCTCTCCTGTACCCTAAATTATACCATTCCCTAACCCTAAACCTAGCCCTATACATAACACTAACACCAACCCTACAGCATACCCTAACCCGTACACTAAACTTAACCCGTACAAAAAAATTAAACCATGCCCTCACATGTACTTTGACACTAACACGTTTCCATACCCTCCCGAGTACTGTAAACCTTACCCATTCTCTAACTCTAACCCTAGCCCTAACCCTAACCATAACACCAACCGTACCCATTTCCCTAACACATACCCTAATCCTTACCCGTACACTAACACTAATCCATGCCCTAACATGTACCCTGACCATAACACTTTTCCATACCCACTCCTCTACCCTAAATCGTACCATTCGCTAACCCTAACCCTATGTCTAAACCTAACCCTAATCCTAACCATACACCTAACCCTAAACCGTACCCTAATCCTAATCCGTACACTAACACTAACCTGTGCCCTAACATGAACCCTGACACTAACTCATTTCCATAAGCTCCCCTGTACCCTAAATGTTACCTATTCGCTAACCCTAACCCCAACCCTACACCTAAACATAACCCCATCCCTACACCTTTCCCTAACCCATTCCTTAATCCTAACCCGTACACTAACACTAAACCGTGCCCTAAAAGTACACTGACCCTAACACTTTTCCGTATCCTCTCCAGTACCCTACATCTTACCGTTTGCTAAACCTAGCCTTTCCCTAAACATAACGGTAACACCAACCTTACACCATACCCAAACCCATACACTAATCTTAACCCGTACACCAAAATTAAGTGATGCCCGCACATGTACTTTGACACTAACATATTTCCGTACCCTCCTGTGTACCGTAAACCTTACCTGTTCGCAAACACTAACCCTAGGACTAAGCCTAACACTATACACAACCCTACACAAAATCCTAACCCGTACCCTAATCCTAATCTGTACAATAACACTAACGTGTGCCCTAACACCAAGCCTGACCCTAACTTTTTTCCATATGCTTACCTGTACCCTAAATATTACCTATTCGCTAACCCTAGCCCTAACCCTAAACCTAAACCTAACCCCAATCCTACACCTTACCCTAATCCACACTGTACTCCTAACCCATACTCTAATACTAATCCATGCCCTGACACGTACACGGACCGTAACACTTTTCTGTACCCTCACTTGTACCAGAAACCTTACATTTCGCTAACCCTTACCCTAGCCCTAAAGCTAAATCTAAATCCAACCCTACACCTTACGCTAAAACGTACACTAATCTTAAAACATACACTAACACTAACCCATTCCTGCAAATGTATTTTGACCCTAAAACATTTCCATACCATCCCCTGTAACCTAAACCTTACCCGTTTGCTAACCCTAACCCTAGCTCTAAACCTAAACCTAACAACAACCCTACATCTTACCCTAACCCATACCCTAATCCTAAACCATACACTAACACTAACCAGTGCCCTGAAACGTACCCTGACCCGAACACTTTTCCAAACCCTCACCAGTACGCTAAACCTAATCATTAGCTAAACCTAACTTTAGACTTAAACCTATCCCTAACACCAACCCTACACCTTACTCTAACCTGTACCCTATTTTTAACCCCTACACTAACACTAACCCATGACTTCACACGTACTTTGACACTAACACGTTTCCATACACTCACATGTACCATAAGCCTTAACCGTTCGCTAAGCCTATCCCTAACCCTAACGCCAACCCTAACCATTACCCTGATCCATACCCTAATCCTAACCATACATTAACACTAACACGTTTCCTAACACATAACCTGACTCAAACGCTTTTCCGTACCCTCAACTGTACCCTAAAACTTACCCGTTCGCTAACCCTAAGCCTAGCCCTAAACCTAACCCTAACCACAAACCCACACCTTACCCTAAACTGTACGCTAATCCTGACATGTACACTAACATTAACAGGTGTCCTAACACATACCCTGACCCTAAAAGTTTTCCATACCCTCATCTGTACCGTAAAGCTTACTGGTTCGTTAACTGTAACCCTAGCCCTAAACATAACGCTAACACCAACCCTAAACCATTCGCGAACGCGTACACTAATCCTAACACATACACTAACACTACACGTGCCCTAACAGGTACCCTGACCGTAACACTTTTCCGTACACTCACCTGTACCCTAAACCATACCGTCTGCTATCCTTAACCCTAGACATAAACGTAAACCAACCCCATCACTAAACATTACCCTAACGCATACCCAATCCTAACCAGTACACTAACACTAATCCATGCCCTAACATGTACCGTGATCCTAATACATTTCTGGACCATCACCTGTAACCTAAACCTTACATTTCGCTAAACCTAACCATAGCCCTGAACCTAACCCTAAACCCAACCCTACCCATTACCCAAACCAATACCGTAATCCTAACCAGTACACTAATACTAATCCATGCCCTGAAACGTATCCTGACACTAACACTTTTCTGTACCCTCACCTGTACCCTAAACTTTACCGTTCGCTAACCCGAAACATACCCCTAAACCAAGCCCTAACACCAAGCCAACACTTTACCCTAAACCGTACCCTAATCCTAACCCGTCCACAAACACTAATCCATGCCCTGACATGTACCCTTCCCCTAAATCTTTACCCTACTCTCTCCTGTACCCTAAATCTTACCATTCGCTAACCCTAACCCTAGCCCTAAAGCTAAATCTAACTACAACCCTACACCTTACCCTAACACGTACACTAATCTTAATGCGTACACTAACACTAACCCATTCCCGCACACTTACTTTGACACTAAAACATTTCGGTACCCTCACCTGTAACCTAAACCTTACTCGTTCGCTAACCCTAACCCTAACCCTCACACTAAACATAATGCCAACCCTACCCATTAGCCTAAACCGTACCCTAATCCTAACCCGTACACTAACACTAATCCGTGCCTTAACACTTACCCTGACCCTAACACTTTTCCATACCCACACCTGAACCCTAAACCTTACCATTCACTAAACCTAAACCTAGGTCTAAACCCAACCCTAAACCCAACACCATCCCTACACTTAACTTTAACATGTACCGTAATCCTAATCCTTAAACTAACACTAACCTGTGCCCTAAGATGGACCCTCACCCTAAATCGTTTCCATACGCTCAACTATACCCTAATATTACCTATTCGCTAACCCTAACACTAGCCTTAAACCTAAACCTAACCACAATTCTACACCTTACCCTAACCAATACCCTAATCATAACCCATACGCTAACACTACCTCGTGCCCTAACACGTACCCTAACCCTACCCCTAACCCTAACACTAACACTAACCCTAACACTAACCCTAATCTTTACCATTTGTTAACCATAACCCTAGCCCCAAACCTAAACCTAACTACAACCCTACTCCTTACCATAACATGTACACTAATCTTAACCCGTACACTAACACTAACCCAATACCGCACACGTACTTTAACAATAAAACATTTCCGTATGCTCAGCTGTAACCTAAACCTTACCCGTTCACTAAACTTAACCCACCCCTAACACTAAACATAACGCCAACCCTACCAATTACCCTAACCCGTACCCTAATCCTAACCTGTAAACCCACACCAATCCCTGCCCTAACACGTACGCTGACCCTAACACTTTTCCGTAACCTCACCTGTACCCTACAGCTTACCGTTCGCTAACCCTAACCATAGCCCTAAACCTAGAACAAACCTCAACCGTACACCTTACCCTAACCTGTATGCTAATCCTAAGCCATACACTAGCACTGACACATGTCTTAACACATACACTAACCCTAACACTTTTCTGTACCATCACCTGTACCCTAAACCTGACATTTCGCTAACCCTAACCCTAGCCATAAAGCTAACCCTAACCCCAACCCTAAACCTTACCCAAACCGTACCCTAATCCTAACCAGTATACTAATACTAAGCCATGCCCTGACACGTACCCTGACCCTAACACTTTTCCTTACCCTCACCTGTACCCTAAATCTTACCATTCGCTAACCCTAACCCTATGTCTAAACCTAACCCTAACCCCAACCCTACACCTAACCCTAACCCGGACCCTAATCCTAATCCGTACACTAACACTAACCTGTGCCCTAACATGAACCCTCACCCTAACTCCTTTCCATAAGCTCACCTGTACCCTAAATGTTACCTATTCGCTAACCCTAACCCCAACCTACACCTAAACATAACCCCAACCCTACACCTTTCCCTAACCCATACCGTAATCCTAACCCATACACTAACACTAACCCATGCCCTAACATGTAACCTGACCCTAACACTCTTCCGTATCCTCTCCAGTACCCTAAATCTTACCATTCGCTAAACGTAGCCCTTTCCCTAAACATAGTGCTAACACCAAACTTACACCACACACTAACCAATACACTAATCTTAACCCGTACACCAAAATTAAGCAATGCCTTCACATGTACATTGACGCCAACACGTTTCCGTACGCTCCCGTGTACTGTAAACCTTACCCATTCTCTAAGTCTAACCCTAGCCCTAACCCTAACCATAACACCAACCCTACCCATTTCCCTAACACATACCCTAATCCTTACCCATACACTAACACTAATCCATGCCCTAACACGTACCCTGACCATAACACTTTTCCATACCCACTCCTGTACCCTAAATCTTACCATTCGCTAACCCTAACCCTATGTCTAAACCTAACTCTAACCCTAACCCTACACCTAACCCTAACCTGTACCCTAATCCTAATCCGTACACTAACACTAACCTGTGCCCTAACATGAACCCTGACACTAACTCATTTCCATAAGCTCCCCTGTACCCTAAATGTTACCTATTCGCTAACCCTAACCCCAACCCTACACCTAAACATAACCCCAACCCTACACCTTTCCCTAACCCATTCCCTAATCCTAACCCGTAAACTAACACTAACCCATGCCCTAACATGTACCCTGACACTAACACTCTTCCGTATCCTCTCCAGTACCCTAAATCTTACCATTCGCTAAACGTAGCCCTTTCCCTAAACATAATGCTCACACCAACCTTACACCATACACTAACCAATACACTAATCTTAACCCGTACACCAAAATTAAGCAATGCCTTCACATGTACTTTCACACTAACACGTTTCCGTACACTCCTGTGTACCGTAAACCTTACCTGTTCGCTAACACTAACCCTAGGTCTAAGCCTAACACTATCCACAACCCTACACAAAATCCTAACCCATACCGTAATCCTAATCCGTACAGTAACACTAACCTGTGCCCTAACACCAAGCCTGACCCTAACTCGTTTCCATATGCTTACCTGTAACCTGAATATTACCTATTCGCTAACTCTAACCCTAACCCTATATCTAACCCTAACACCAATCCTACACCTCACCCTAATCCGTACTGTAATCCTAACACGTACCCTAATACTAATCCGTGCTCTGACACGTACACGGACTGTAACACTTTTCTGTACCCTCACCTGTACCCTAAACCTTACATTTCGCTCACCCTAACCCTAGCCCTAAAGCTAAATCTAACTCCAACCCTACACCTTACCCTAACACATACACGAATCTTATCCCGTACACTAACACTAACTCTTTCGCGCAAATATATTTTGACCCCAAAACATTTCTGTACCCTCCCCTGTAACCTAAACTTTACCCGTTCACTAACCCTAACCCTAGCTCTAAACCTAAACTAACGCCAACCCTACATCTTACCCTAACCCATACCCTAATCCTAAACCGTACACTAACACTAACCAGTGCACTGAAACGTACCCTGACCCTAACACTTTTCCTTACCCTCACCTGTACGCTAAACCTAATCATTAGCTAACCCTAACTGTAGACTTAAACCTAACCCTAACACCAACCCTACACCTTACTCTAACGCGTACCCTATTTTTAACCCATACACTAACACTAACCCATGTCCTCACACGTACTTTGACACTAACACGTTTCCATACACTCACATGTACCATAAGCCTTAACCATTCCATAAGCTTATCCCTAACCCTAACGCCAACCCTAACCATTACCCTAACCCATACTCTAATCCTAACCATACATTAAAAAAAAAAAAAAAAGACTAACACGTTTCCTAAAACATAATCTGACTCAAACACTTTTCCGTACCCTCAACTGTACCCTAAAACTTACCCGTTTGCTAACCCTAAGCCTAGCCCTAAACCTAACCCTAACCCCAACCCCAAACATTACCCTAAACTGTACGATAATCCTGACACGTACACTAACACTAACAGGTGTCCTAACGCATACCCTGACCCTAAAAGTTTTCCGTACCCTCACCTGTACCCTAAACCTTACTGGTTCGCTAACCGTAACCCTAGCCCTAAACATAACGCTAACAGCAACCCTACACCATACCCTAAACCGTACACTACTCTTAACCCGTACACCAAAATTATTCAATAGCCTCATGCATACAGTGAAACTAACACGTTTCCATACACTCATTTACCATAAAACTTACCTGTTCGCTAACCCTAACCTTAGCCTTAAACTTAACCCTAACGCCAACCCTATACATTACCCTAACCCGTACCCTAATCCTAACCCATACACTAACACTACACGTGCCCTATCAGGTATCCTGACCATAACACTTTTCCGTACACTCACCTGTACCCTAAACCATACTGTTTGCTATCCTTAACCCTAGACCTAAACGTAAACCTAACCCCATCCCTAAACCTTACCCTAACGCGTACCCAATCCTAACCAGTACACTAACACTAACCCATGCCCTAACATGTACCCTGATCCTAACACATTTCTGGACCATCACCTGTAACCTAAACCTTACATTTCGTGAACCCTAACCATAGCCCTAAACCTAACCCTAAACCCAACCTTACTCATTACCCTAACCCCTACCGTGATCCTAACCAGTACACTAATACTAATCCTTGCCCTGAAACGTATCCTGACACTAACACTTTTCTCTACCCTCACCTGTACCCTAAAATTTACCGTTCACAAACCCAAAACACACCCCTACACGAAGCCATGACACCAACCCAACACCTTACCCTAAACCGTACACTAATCCTAACCCGTCCACAAACACTAATCCATGCCCTGACACGTGCCCTGCCCCTAACTCTTTACCCTACTCTCTCCTGTACCCTATATCTTACCGTTCGCTAACTCTAACCCTAGCCCTAAAGCTAAATCTAACTCCAACCCTACACCTTACCCTAACACGTACACTAATCTTAATGCGTACACTAACACTAACCCATTCCCACACACTTACTTTGACATTAAAACATTTCCGTACCCTCACCTGTAACCTAAACCTTACTCATTCGCTAACCCTAACCCTAGCCCTAACACTAAACATAACGCCAACACTACCCAATAGCCTAACCCGTACCCTAATCCTAACCCGTACACTAACACTAATCCGTGCCTTAACACTTACCCTGACCCTAACACTTCCATACCCACACCTGAAACCTAAACCTTACCATTCACTAACCCTAAACCTAGGTCTAAACCCAACCCTAAACCCAACCCCATCCCTACACCTAACCTTAACATGTACCCTAATCCTAATCCTTAAACAAACACTAACCTGTGCCCTAACACGAACCCTCACCCTAAATCGTCTCCATACGCTCACCTGTACTCTAATGTTACCTATTCGCTAACACTAACACAAGCCTTAAACCTAAACCTAACCCCAAATCTACACCTTACCCTAACCCATACACTAATCATAACCCATACACTAACACTAACTCGTGCCCTAACACCTACCCTAACCCTACCCCTACCCCTAACCCTAACACTAACCCTAACACTAACCCTAAACTTAACCATTTGTTAACCATAACCCTAGCCCCACACCTAAACCTAACTACAACCGTACTCCTTAACCTAACACGTACACTAATCTTAACCCGTACACTAACACTAACCCAATACCGCACACGTACTTTGACAATAAAACATTCCCGTACACTCAGCTGTAACCTAATCCTTAACCGTTCACTAAACATAACCATACCCCTAACACTAACCATAATGCAAACCTACCAATTATCCTAACCCATACCCTAATCCTAACCTGTAAACCCACACGAACCCCTGCCCTAACACTTACCCTGACCCTAACACTTTTCCGTAACGTCAACTGTACCCTACACCTTACCGTTCGCTAACCCTACCCCAAGCCCTAAACCTAGACCAAACCCCAACCGTACACCTTACCCTAACCCGTATGCTCATCCTAAGTCATACACTAACACTGACACGTGTCTTAACACATACACTAACCCTAACACTTTTCTCTACCATCACCTGTACCCTAAACCTGACATTTTGCTAACCCTAACCCTAGTCATAAAGCTAACCCTAACCCCAACCCTAAACCTTACCCAAACCGTACCCTAATCCTAACCAGTATACTAATACTTAGCGATGCCCTGACACGTACCCTGACCCTAACACTTTTCCGTTCCCTCACCTGTACCCTAAACCTTACCCATTCGCTAACCCTAACCCTAGCCCTAACCCTTGCCCTAACCCTAACCCCAACTGTACACCTTACCCTAACCCGTACCCTAATCCCAATCCATACACTAACACTAACCCAAGCCCTAACACGTACCCTGACCCTAACACTTTTCCGTATCCTCTCCTGTACCCTAAATTATACCATTCCCTAACCCTAAACCTAGCCCTATACATAACACTAACACCAACCCTACAGCATACCCTAACCCGTACACTAAACTTAACCCGTACAAAAAAATTAAACCATGCCCTCACATGTACTTTGACACTAACACGTTTCCATACCCTCCCGAGTACTGTAAACCTTACCCATTCTCTAACTCTAACCCTAGCCCTAACCCTAACCATAACACCAACCGTACCCATTTCCCTAACACATACCCTAATCCTTACCCGTACACTAACACTAATCCATGCCCTAACATGTACCCTGACCATAACACTTTTCCATACCCACTCCTCTACCCTAAATCGTACCATTCACTAACCCTAACCCTATGTCTAAACCTAACCCTAATCCTAACCATACACCTAACCCTAAACCGTACCCTAATCCTAATCCGTACACTAACACTAACCTGTGCCCTAACATGAACCCTGACACTAACTCATTTCCATAAGCTCCCCTGTACCCTAAATGTTACCTATTCGCTAACCCTAACCCCAACCCTACACCTAAACATAACCCCATCCCTACACCTTTCCCTAACCCATTCCTTAATCCTAACCCGTACACTAACACTAAACCGTGCCCTAAAAGTACACTGACCCTAACACTTTTCCATATCCTCTCCAGTACCCTACATCTTACCGTTTGCTAAACCTAGCCTTTCCCTAAACATAACGGTAACACCAACCTTACACCATACCCAAACCCATACACTAATCTTAACCCGTACACCAAAATTAAGTGATGCCCGCACATGTACTTTGACACTAACATATTTCCGTACCCTCCTGTGTACCGTAAACCTTACCTGTTCGCAAACACTAACCCTAGGACTAAGCCTAACACTATACACAACCCTACACAAAATCCTAACCCGTACCCTAATCTTAATCCGTACAATAACACTAACCTGTGCCCTAACACCAAGCCTGACCCTAACTTGTTTCCATATGCTTACCTGTACCCTAAATATTACCTATTCGCTAACCCTAACCCTAACCCTAAACCTAAACCTAACCCCAATCCTACACCTTACCCTAATCCACACTGTACTCCTAACCCATACTCTAATACTAATCCATGCCCTGACACGTACACGGACCGTAACACTTTTCTGTACCCTCACTTGTACCAGAAACCTTACATTTCGCTAACCCTTACCCTAGCCCTAAAGCTAAATCTAAATCCAACCCTACACCTTACGCTAAAACGTACACTAATCTTAAAACATACACTAACACTAACCCATTCCTGCAAATGTATTTTGACCCTAAAACATTTCCATACCATCCCCTGTAACCTAAACCTTACCCGTTCGCTAACCCTAACCCTAGCTCTAAACCTAAACCTAACAACAACCCTACATCTTACCCTAACCCATACCCTAATCCTAAACCGTACACTAACACTAACCAGTGCCCTGAAACGTACCCTGACCCGAACACTTTTCCAAACCCTCACCAGTACGCTAAACCTAATCATTAGCTAACCCTAACTTTAGACTTAAACCTATCCCTAACACCAACCCTACACCTTACTCTAACCTGTACCCTATTTTTAACCCCTACACTAACACTAACCCATGACTTCACACGTACTTTGACACTAACACGTTTCCATACACTCACATGTACCATAAGCCTTAACCGTTCGCTAAGCCTATCCCTAACCCTAACGCCAACCCTAACCATTACCCTGATCCATACCCTAATCCTAACCATACATTAACACTAACACGTTTCCTAACACATAACCTGACTCAAACGCTTTTCCGTACCCTCAACTGTACCCTAAAACTTACCCGTTCGCTAACCCTAAGCCTAGCCCTAAACCTAACCCTAACCACAAACCCACACCTTACCCTAAACTGTACGCTAATCCTGACATGTACACTAACATTAACAGGTGTCCTAACACATACCCTGACCCTATAAGTTTTCCATACCCTCATCTGTACCGTAAAGCTTACTGGTTCGTTAACTGTAACCCTAGCCCTAAACATAACGCTAACACCAACCCTAAACCATTCACGAACGCGTACACTAATCCTAACACATACACTAACACTACACGTGCCCTAACAGGTACCCTGACCGTAACACTTTTCCGTACACTCACCTGTACCCTAAACCATACCGTCTGCTATCCTTAACCCTAGACATAAACGTAAACCAACCCCATCACTAAACATTACCCTAACGCGTACCCAATCCTAACCAGTACACTAACACTAATCCATGCCCTAACATGTACCGTGATCCTAATACATTTCTGGACCATCACCTGTAACCTAAACCTTACATTTCGCTAAACCTAACCATAGCCCTGAACCTAACCCTAAACCCAACCCTACTCATTACCCAAACCAATACCGTAATCCTAACCAGTACACTAATACTAATCCATGCCCTGAAATGTATCCTGACACTAACACTTTTCTGTACCCTCACCTGTACCCTAAACTTTACCGTTCGCTAACCCGAAACATACCCCTAAACCAAGCCCTAACACCAAGCCAACACTTTACCCTAAACCGTACCCTAATCCTAACCCGTCCACAAACACTAATCCATGCCCTGACATGTACCCTTCCCCTAAATCTTTACCCTACTCTCTCCTGTACCCTAAATCTTACCATTCGCTAACCCTAACCCTAGCCCTAAAGCTAAATCTAACTACAACCCTACACCTTACCCTAACACGTACACTAATCTTAATGCGTACACTAACACTAACCCATTCCCGCACACTTACTTTGACACTAAAACATTTCGGTACCCTCACCTGTAACCTAAACCTTACTCGTTCGCTAACCCTAACCCTAGCCCTCACACTAAACATAATGCCAACCCTACCCATTAGCCTAAACCGTACCCTAATCCTAACCCGTACACTAACACTAATCCGTGCCTTAACACTTACCCTGACCCTAACACTTTTCCATACCCACACCTGAACCCTAAACCTTACCATTCACTAAACCTAAACCTAGGTCTAAACCCAACCCTAAACCCAACACCATCCCTACACTTAACCTTAACATGTACCGTAATCCTAATCCTTAAACTAACACTAACCTGTGCCCTAAGATGGACCCTCACCCTAAATCGTTTCCATATGCTCAACTATACCCTAATATTACCTATTCGCTAACCCTAACACTAGCCTTAAACCTAAACCTAACCACAATTCTACACCTTACCCTAACCAATACCCTAATCATAACCCATACGCTAACACTACCTCGTGCCCTAACACGTACCCTAACCCTACCCCTAACCCTAACACTAACACTAACCCTAACACTAACCCTAATCTTTACCATTTGTTAACCATAACCCTAGTCCCAAACCTAAACCTAACTACAACCCTACTCCTTACCATAACATGTACACTAATCTTAACCCGTACACTAACACTAACCCAATACCGCACACGTACTTTAACAATAAAACATTTCCGTATGCTCAGCTGTAACCTAAACCTTACCCGTTCACTAAACTTAACCCACCCCTAACACTAAACATAACGCCAACCCTACCAATTACCCTAACCCGTACCCTAATCCTAACCTGTAAACCCACACCAATCCCTGCCCTAACACGTACGCTGACCCTAACACTTTTCCGTAACCTCACCTGTACCCTACAGCTTACCGTTCGCTAACCCTAACCATAGCCCTAAACCTAGAACAAACCTCAACCGTACACCTTACCCTAACCTGTATGCTAATCCTAAGCCATACACTAGCACTGACACATGTCTTAACACATACACTAACCCTAACACTTTTCTGTACCATCACCTGTACCCTAAACCTGACATTTCGCTAACCCTAACCCTAGCCATAAAGCTAACCCTAACCCCAACCCTAAACCTTACCCAAACCGTACCCTAATCCTAACCAGTATACTAATACTAAGCCATGCCCTGACACGTACCCTGACCCTAACACTTTTCCTTACCCTCACCTGTACCCTAAATCTTACCATTCGCTAACCCTAACCCTATGTCTAAACCTAACCCTAACCCCAACCCTACACCTAACCCTAACCCGGACCCTAATCCTAATCCGTACACTAACACTAACCTGTGCCCTAACATGAACCCTCACCCTAACTCCTTTCCATAAGCTCACCTGTACCCTAAATGTTACCTATTCGCTAACCCTAACCCCAACCTACACCTAAACATAACCCCAACCCTACACCTTTCCCTAACCCATACCGTAATCCTAACCCATACACTAACACTAACCCATGCACTAACATGTAACCTGACCCTAACACTCTTCCGTATCCTCTCCAGTACCCTAAATCTTACCATTCGCTAAACGTAGCCCTTTCCCTAAACATAGTGCTAACACCAAACTTACACCACACACTAACCAATACACTAATCTTAACCCGTACACCAAAATTAAGCAATGCCTTCACATGTACATTGACGCCAACACGTTTCCGTACGCTCCCGTGTACTGTAAACCTTACCCATTCTCTAAGTCTAACCCTAGCCCTAACCCTAACCATAACACCAACCCTACCCATTTCCCTAACACATACCCTAATCCTTACCCATACACTAACACTAATCCATGCCCTAACACGTACCCTGACCATAACACTTTTCCATACCCACTCCTGTACCCTAAATCTTACCATTCGCTAACCCTAACCCTATGTCTAAACCTAACTCTAACCCTAACCCTACACCTAACCCTAACCTGTACCCTAATCCTAATCCGTACACTAACACTAACCTGTGCCCTAACATGAACCCTGACACTAACTCATTTCCATAAGCTCCCCTGTACCCTAAATGTTACCTATTCGCTAACCCTAACCCCAACCCTACACCTAAACATAACCCCAACCCTACACCTTTCCCTAACCCATTCCCTAATCCTAACCCGTAAACTAACACTAACCCATGCCCTAACATGTACCCTGACACTAACACTCTTCCGTATCCTCTCCAGTACCCTAAATCTTACCATTCGCTAAACGTAGCCCTTTCCCTAAACATAATGCTCACACCAACCTTACACCATACACTAACCAATACACTAATCTTAACCCGTACACCAAAATTAAGCAATGCCTTCACATGTACTTTCACACTAACACGTTTCCGTACACTCCTGTGTACCGTAAACCTTACCTGTTCGCTAACACTAACCCTAGGTCTAAGCCTAACACTATCCACAACCCTACACAAAATCCTAACCCGTACCGTAATCCTAATCCGTACAGTAACACTAACATGTGCCCTAACACCAAGCCTGACCCTAACTCGTTTCCATATGCTTACCTGTAACCTGAATATTACCTATTCGCTAACTCTAACCCTAACCCTATATCTAACCCTAACACCAATCCTACACCTCACCCTAATCCGTACTGTAATCCTAACACGTACCCTAATACTAATCCGTGCTCTGACACGTACACGGACTGTAACACTTTTCTGTACCCTCACCTGTACCCTAAACCTTACATTTCGCTCACCCTAACCCTAGCCCTAAAGCTAAATCTAACTCCAACCCTACACCTTACCCTAACACATACACGAATCTTATCCCGTACACTAACACTAACTCTTTCGCGCAAATATATTTTGACCCCAAAACATTTCTGTACCCTCCCCTGTAACCTAAACTTTACCCGTTCACTAACCCTAACCCTAGCTCTAAACCTAAACCTAACGCCAACCCTACATCTTACCCTAACCCATACCCTAATCCTAAACCGTACACTAACACTAACCAGTGCACTGAAACGTACCCTGACCCTAACACTTTTCCTTACCCTCACCTGTACGCTAAACCTAATCATTAGCTAACCCTAACTGTAGACTTAAACCTAACCCTAACACCAACCCTACACCTTACTCTAACGCGTAACCTATTTTTAACCCATACACTAACACTAACCCATGTCCTCACACGTACTTTGACACTAACACGTTTCCATACACTCACATGTACCATAAACCTTAACCATTCCATAAGCTTATCCCTAACCCTAACGCCAACCCTAACCATTACCCTAACCCATACCCTAATCCTAACCATACATTAAAAAAAAAAAAAAAAAAAAAAGACTAACACGTTTCCTAAAACATAATCTGACTCAAACACTTTTCCGTACCCTCAACTGTACCCTAAAACTTACCCGTTTGCTAACCCTAAGCCTAGCCCTAAACCTAACCCTAACCCCAACCCCAAACATTACCCTAAACTGTACGATAATCCTGACACGTACACTAACACTAACAGGTGTCCTAACGCATACCCTGACCCTAAAAGTTTTCCGTACCCTCACCTGTACCCTAAACCTTACTGGTTCGCTAACCGTAACCCTAGCCCTAAACATAACGCTAACAGCAACCCTACACCATACCCTAAACCGTACACTACTCTTAACCCGTACACCAAAATTATTCAATAGCCTCATGCATACAGTGAAACTAACACGTTTCCATACACTCATTTACCATAAAACTTACCTGTTCGCTAACCCTAACCTTAGCCTTAAACTTAACCCTAACGCCAACCCTATACATTACCCTAACCCATACCCTAATCCTAACCCATACACTAACACTACACGTGCCCTATCAGGTATCCTGACCATAACACTTTTCCGTACACTCACCTGTACCCTAAACCATACTGTTTGCTATCCTTAACCCTAGACCTAAACGTAAACCTAACCCCATCCCTAAACCTTACCCTAACGCGTACCCAATCCTAACCAGTACACTAACACTAACCCATGCCCTAACATGTACCCTGATCCTAACACATTTCTGGACCATCACCTGTAACCTAAACCTTACATTTCGTGAACCCTAACCATAGCCCTACACCTAACCCTAAACCCAACCTTACTCATTACCCTAACCCATACCGTGATCCTAACCAGTACACTAATACTAATCCTTGCCCTGAAACGTATCCTGACACTAACACTTTTCTCTACCCTCACCTGTACCCTAAAATTTACCGTTCACAAACCCAAAACACACCCCTACACGAAGCCATGACACCAACCCAACACCTTACCCTAAACCGTACACTAATCCTAACCCGTCCACAAACACTAATCCATGCCCTGACACGTGCCCTGCCCCTAACTCTTTACCCTACTCTCTCCTGTACCCTATATCTTACCGTTCGCTAACTCTAACCCTAGCCCTAAAGCTAAATCTAACTCCAACCCTACACCTTACCCTAACACGTACACTAATCTTAATGCGTACACTAACACTAAACCATTCCCGCACACTTACTTTGACACTAAAACATTTCCGTACCCTCACCTGTAACCTAAACCTTACTCATTCGCTAACCCTAACCCTAGCCCTAACACTAAACATAACGCCAACACTACCCAATAGCCTAACCCGTACCCTAATCCTAACCCGTACACTAACACTAATCCGTGCCTTAACACTTACCCTGACCCTAACACTTCCATACCCACACCTGAAACCTAAACCTTACCATTCACTAACCCTAAACCTAGGTCTAAACCCAACCCTAAACCCAACCCCATCCCTACACCTAACCTTAACATGTACCCTAATCCTAATCCTTAAACAAACACTAACCTGTGCCCTAACACGAACCCTCACCCTAAATCGTCTCCATACGCTCACCTGTACTCTAATGTTACCTATTCGCTAACACTAACACAAGCCTTAAACCTAAACCTAACCCCAAATCTACACCTTACCCTAACCCATACACTAATCATAACCCATACACTAACACTAACTCGTGCCCTAACACCTACCCTAACCCTACCCCTACCCCTAACCCTAACACTAACCCTAACACTAACCCTAAACTTCACCATTTGTTAACCATAACCCTAGCCCCACACCTAAACCTAACTACAACCGTACTCCTTAACCTAACACGTACACTAATCTTAACCCGTACACTAACACTAACCCAATACCGCACACGTACTTTGACAATAAAACATTCCCGTACACTCAGCTGTAACCTAATCCTTAACCGTTCACTAAACATAACCATACCCCTAACACTAACCATAATGCAAACCTACCAATTATCCTAACCCATACCCTAATCCTAACCTGTAAACCCACACGAACCCCTGCCCTAACACTTACCCTGACCCTAACACTTTTCCGTAACGTCAACTGTACCCTACACCTTACCGTTCGCTAACCCTACCCCAAGCCCTAAACCTAGACCAAACCCCAACCGTACACCTTACCCTAACCCGTATGCTCATCCTAAGCCATACACTAACACTGACACGTGTCTTAACACATACACTAACCCTAACACTTTTCTCTACCATCACCTGTACCCTAAACCTGACATTTTGCTAACCCTAACCCTAGTCATAAAGCTAACCCTAACCCCAACCCTAAACCTTACCCAAACCGTACCCTAATCCTAACCAGTATACTAATACTTAGCGATGCCCTGACACGTACCCTGACCCTAACACTTTTCCGTTCCCTCACCTGTACCCTAAACCTTACCCATTCGCTAACCCTAACCCTAGCCCTAACCCTTGCCCTAACCCTAACCCCAACTGTACACCTTACCCTAACCCGTACCCTAATCCCAATCCATACACTAACACTAACCCAAGCCCTAACACGTACCCTGACCCTAACACTTTTCCGTATCCTCTCCTGTACCCTAAATTATACCATTCCCTAACCCTAAACCTAGCCCTATACATAACACTAACACCAACCCTACAGCATACCCTAACCCGTACACTAAACTTAACCCGTACAAAAAAATTAAACCATGCCCTCACATGTACTTTGACACTAACACGTTTCCATACCCTCCCGAGTACTGTAAACCTTACCCATTCTCTAACTCTAACCCTAGCCCTAACCCTAACCATAACACCAACCGTACCCATTTCCCTAACACATACCCTAATCCTTACCCGTACACTAACACTAATCCATGCCCTAACATGTACCCTGACCATAACACTTTTCCATACCCACTCCTCTACCCTAAATCGTACCATTCGCTAACCCTAACCCTATGTCTAAACCTAACCCTAATCCTAACCATACACCTAACCCTAAACCGTACCCTAATCCTAATCCGTACACTAACACTAACCTGTGCCCTAACATGAACCCTGACACTAACTCATTTCCATAAGCTCCCCTGTACCCTAAATGTTACCTATTCGCTAACCCTAACCCCAACCCTACACCTAAACATAACCCCATCCCTACACCTTTCCCTAACCCATTCCTTAATCCTAACCCGTACACTAACACTAAACCGTGCCCTAAAAGTACACTGACCCTAACACTTTTCCATATCCTCTCCAGTACCCTACATCTTACCGTTTGCTAAACCTAGCCTTTCCCTAAACATAACGGTAACACCAACCTTACACCATACCCAAACCCATACACTAATCTTAACCCATACACCAAAATTAAGTGATGCCCGCACATGTACTTTGACACTAACATATTTCCGTACCCTCCTGTGTACCGTAAACCTTACCTGTTCGCAAACACTAACCCTAGGACTAAGCCTAACACTATACACAACCCTACACAAAATCCTAACCCGTACCCTAATCTTAATCCGTACAATAACACTAACCTGTGCCCTAACACCAAGCCTGACCCTAACTTGTTTCCATATGCTTACCTGTACCCTAAATATTACCTATTCGCTAACCCTAACCCTAACCCTAAACCTAAACCTAACCCCAATCCTACACCTTACCCTAATCCACACTGTACTCCTAACCCATACTCTAATACTAATCCATGCCCTGACACGTACATGGACCGTAACACTTTTCTGTACCCTCACTTGTACCAGAAACCTTACATTTCGCTAACCCTTACCCTAGCCCTAAAGCTAAATCTAAATCCAACCCTACACCTTACGCTAAAACGTACACTAATCTTAAAACATACACTAACACTAACCCATTCCTGCAAATGTATTTTGACCCTAAAACATTTCCATACCATCCCCTGTAACCTAAACCTTACCCGTTCGCTAACCCTAACCCTAGCTCTAAACCTAAACCTAACAACAACCCTACATCTTACCCTAACCCATACCCTAATCCTAAACCGTACACTAACACTAACCAGTGCCCTGAAACGTACCCTGACCCGAACACTTTTCCAAACCCTCACCAGTACGCTAAACCTAATCATTAGCTAAACCTAACTTTAGACTTAAACCTATCCCTAACACCAACCCTACACCTTACTCTAACCTGTACCCTATTTTTAACCCCTACACTAACACTAACCCATGACTTCACACGTACTTTGACACTAACACGTTTCCATACACTCACATGTACCATAAGCCTTAACCGTTCGCTAAGCCTATCCCTAACCCTAACGCCAACCCTAACCATTACCCTGATCCATACCCTAATCCTAACCATACATTAACACTAACACGTTTCCTAACACATAACCTGACTCAAACGCTTTTCCGTACCCTCAACTGTACCCTAAAACTTACCCGTTCGCTAACCCTAAGCCTAGCCCTAAACCTAACCCTAACCACAAACCCACACCTTACCCTAAACTGTACGCTAATCCTGACATGTACACTAACATTAACAGGTGTCCTAACACATACCCTGACCCTATAAGTTTTCCATACCCTCATCTGTACCGTAAAGCTTACTGGTTCGTTAACTGTAACCCTAGCCCTAAACATAACGCTAACACCAACCCTAAACCATTCACGAACGCGTACACTAATCCTAACACATACACTAACACTACACGTGCCCTAACAGGTACCCTGACCGTAACACTTTTCCGTACACTCACCTGTACCCTAAACCATACCGTCTGCTATCCTTAACCCTAGACATAAACGTAAACCAACCCCATCACTAAACATTACCCTAACGCGTACCCAATCCTAACCAGTACACTAACACTAATCCATGCCCTAACATGTACCGTGATCCTAATACATTTCTGGACCATCACCTGTAACCTAAACCTTACATTTCGCTAAACCTAACCATAGCCCTGAACCTAACCCTAAACCCAACCCTACCCATTACCCAAACCAATACCGTAATCCTAACCAGTACACTAATACTAATCCATGCCCTGAAACGTATCCTGACACTAACACTTTTCTGTACCCTCACCTGTACCCTAAACTTTACCGTTCGCTAACCCGAAACATACCCCTAAACCAAGCCCTAACACCAAGCCAACACTTTACCCTAAACCGTACCCTAATCCTAACCCGTCCACAAACACTAATCCATGCCCTGACATGTACCCTTCCCCTAAATCTTTACCCTACTCTCTCCTGTACCCTAAATCTTACCATTCGCTAACCCTAACCCTAGCCCTAAAGCTAAATCTAACTACAACCCTACACCTTACCCTAACACGTACACTAATCTTAATGCGTACACTAACACTAACCCATTCCCGCACACTTACTTTGACACTAAAACATTTCGGTACCCTCACCTGTAACCTAAACCTTACTCGTTCGCTAACCCTAACCCTAGCCCTCACACTAAACATAATGCCAACCCTACCCATTAGCCTAAACCGTACCCTAATCCTAACCCGTACACTAACACTAATCCGTGCCTTAACACTTACCCTGACCCTAACACTTTTCCATACCCACACCTGAACCCTAAACCTTACCATTCACTAAACCTAAACCTAGGTCTAAACCCAACCCTAAACCCAACACCATCCCTACACTTAACCTTAACATGTACCGTAATCCTAATCCTTAAACTAACACTAACCTGTGCCCTAAGATGGACCCTCACCCTAAATCGTTTCCATATGCTCAACTATACCCTAATATTACCTATTCGCTAACCCTAACACTAGCCTTAAACCTAAAGCTAACCACAATTCTACACCTTACCCTAACCAATACCCTAATCATAACCCATACGCTAACACTACCTCGTGCCCTAACACGTACCCTAACCCTACCCCTAACCCTAACACTAACACTAACCCTAACACTAACCCTAATCTTTACCATTTGTTAACCATAACCCTAGCCCCAAACCTAAACCTAACTACAACCCTACTCCTTACCATAACATGTACACTAATCTTAACCCGTACACTAACACTAACCCAATACCGCACACGTACTTTAACAATAAAACATTTCCGTATGCTCAGCTGTAACCTAAACCTTACCCGTTCACTAAACTTAACCCACCCCTAACACTAAACTTAACGCCAACCCTACCAATTACCCTAACCCGTACCCTAATCCTAACCTGTAAACCCACACCAATCCCTGCCCTAACACGTACGCTGACCCTAACACTTTTCCGTAACCTCACCTGTACCCTACAGCTTACCGTTCGCTAACCCTAACCATAGCCCTAAACCTAGAACAAACCTCAACCGTACACCTTACCCTAACCTGTATGCTAATCCTAAGCCATACACTAGCACTGACACATGTCTTAACACATACACTAACCCTAACACTTTTCTGTACCATCACCTGTACCCTAAACCTGACATTTCGCTAACCCTAACCCTAGCCATAAAGCTAACCCTAACCCCAACCCTAAACCTTACCCAAACCGTACCCTAATCCTAACCAGTATACTAATACTAAGCCATGCCCTGACACGTACCCTGACCCTAACACTTTTCCTTACCCTCACCTGTACCCTAAATCTTACCATTCGCTAACCCTAACCCTATGTCTAAACCTAACCCTAACCCCAACCCTACACCTAACCCTAACCCGGACCCTAATCCTAATCCGTACACTAACACTAACCTGTGCCCTAACATGAACCCTCACCCTAACTCCTTTCCATAAGCTCACCTGTACCCTAAATGTTACCTATTCGCTAACCCTAACCCCAACCTACACCTAAACATAACCCCAACCCTACACCTTTCCCTAACCCATACCGTAATCCTAACCCATACACTAACACTAACCCATGCCCTAACACGTACCCTGACACTAACACTCTTCCGTATCCTCTCCAGTACCCTAAATCTTACCATTCGCTAAACCTAGCCCTTTCCCTATACATAATGGTAACACCAAACTTACACCATACGCTAACCAATACACTACTCTTAACCCGTACACCAAAATTAAGCAATGCCTTCACATGTACTTTTACACTAACACGTTTCCGTACCTTCCTGTGTACCGTAAACCTTACCTGTTCACTAACACTAACCCTATGTCTAAGCCTAACACTATCCACAACCCTACACAAAATCCTAACTCGTACCGTAATCCTACTCCGTACAATAACACTAACCTGTGCCCTAACACCAAGCCTGACCCTAACTCGTTTCCATATGCTTACCTGTACCCTGAATATTACCTATTCGCTAACCCTAACCCTAACCCTAACCCTAACCCTAACCCCTATCCTACACCTTACCCTAATCCGTACTGTAATCTTAACCCGTACCCTAATACTAATCCATGCCCTGACACATACACGGACCGTAACACTTTTCTGTACACTCACCTGTACCCTAAACCTTACATTTCGGTCACCCTAACCCTAGCCGTAAGCTAAATCTAACTCCAACCCTACACCTTAACCTAACACATATACGAATCTTAACCCGAACACTAACACTAACCCTTTCTCGCAAATATATTTTGACCCTAAAACATTTCCGTACCCTCCCCTGTAACCTAAACCTTACCCGTTCACTAACCCTAACCCTAGCTCTAAACCTAAACTTAACGCCAACCCTACATCTTACCCTAACCCATACCCTAATCCTAAACCGTACACTAACACTAACCAGTGCACTGAAACGTCCCCTGACCCTAACACTTTTCCATACCCTCACCTGTACGCTAAACCTAATCGTTAGCTAACCCTAACTGTAGACTTAAACCTAACCCTAACACCAACCCTACACCTTACTCTAACGCATACCCTATTTTTAACCCATACACTAACACTAACCCATGTCCTCACACGTACTTTGACACTAACACGTTTCCATACACTCACATGTACCATAAGCCTTAACTGTTCCATAAGCCTATCCCTAACCCTAACGCCAACCCTAACCATTACCCTAACCCATACCCTAATCCTAACCATACATTAACACTAACACGTTTCCTAACACATAATCTGACTCAAACACTTTTCCGTACCCTCAACTGTACCCTAAAACTTACCCGTTCACTTACCCTAAGCCTAGCCCTAAACCTAACCCTAACCCCAACCCCAAACATTACCCTAAACTATACGCTAATCCTGACACATACACTAACACTAACAGGTGTCCTAACACGTACCCTGACACTAAAAGTTTTCCTTACCATCACCTGTACCCTAAACCTTACTGGTTCGCTAACCGTAACCCTAGCCCTAAACATAATGCTAACACCAACCCTACACCATACCCTAAACCGTACACTACTCTTAACCCTTACACCAAAATTATTCAATACCCTCACGCATACAGTGAAACTAACACGTTTCCATACACTCATTTACCATAAAACTTACCTGTTCGCTAACCCTAACCTTAGCCTTAAACTTAACCCTAACGCCAACCCTATACATTACCCTAACCCATACCCTAATCCTAACCCATACACTAACACTACACGTGCCCTAACAGGTATCCTGACCATAACACTTTTCCGTACACTCACCTGTACCCTAAACCATACTGTTTGCTATCCATAACCCTAGACCTAAACGTAAACCTAAACCCATCCCTAAACCTTACCCTAACGCGTACCCAATCCTAACCAGTACACTAACACTAACCCATGCACTAACATGTACCCTGATCCTAACACATTTCTGGACCATCACCTGTAACCTAAACCTTACATTTTGCTAACCCTAACCTTAGCCCTAAACCTAACCCTAAACCCAACCTTACGCATTACCCTAACCCATACCGTAATCACAACCAGTACACTAATATAAATCCTTGCCCTGAAACGTATCCTGACACTAAAACTTTTCTCTACCCTCACCTGTACCCTAAAGTTTACTGTTCGCAAAACCAAAACACACCCCTACACCAAGCCATGACAGCAACCCAACACCTTACCCTAAACCGTACCCTAATCCTAACCCGTCCACAAACACTAATCCATGCCCTGACACGTGCCCTGCTCCTAACTCTTTACCCTACTCTCTCCTGTACCCTATATCTTACCTTTCGCTATCTCTATCCCTAGCCCTAAAGCTAAATCTAACTCCAACCCTACACCTTACCCTAACACGTACACTAATCTTAATGCGTACACTGACACTAACCCATTCCCGCACACTTACTTTGACACTAAAACATTTCCGTACCCTCACCTGTAACCTAAACCTTATGCGTTCGCTAACCCTAACCCTAGCCCTAACAATAAACATAACACCAAACCTACACATTAGCCTAACCCGTACCCTAATCCTAACCCGTACACTAACACTAATCCATGCCTTAACACTTACCCTGATGCTAACACTTTTCCATACCCACACCTGAACCCTAAACCTTACCATTCACTAACCATAATGCTAGGTCTAAACCTAACCCTAAACCGAACTCCAACCCTACACATAACCCTAACATGTACCCTAATCCTAATCCTTAAACTAACACTAACCTGTGCCCTAACACGAACCCTGACCCTAACTTGTTTCCATACGCTCACCTGGACTCTAATGTTACCTATTCGCTAACCCTAACCCTAGACCTAAACCTAAACTTAACCCCAACCCTACACTTTACCCTAACACATACCCTAATCATAGCCCATACACTAACACTATCTCGTGCCCTAACACCTACCCTAAACCTACCCGTAACCCTAAACCTAACACTAACCCTAACACTAACCCTAAACTTTACCATTTGTTAACCATAACCCTAGACCCAAACCTAAAACTAACTACAACCCTACTCCTTACTCTAACACGTACACTCTTATTAACCCGTACACTAACACTAACCCAATTCCGCACACCTACTTTGAAAATAAAACATTGCAGTATGCTCAGCTGTAACCTAAACCTTACCCGTTCACTAAACTTAACCCTACCCCTAACACTAACTCTAACGCCAACCCTACCAATTACCCTAACCCGTACCCTAATACTAACCTGTAAACCCACACTAACCCCTGCCCTAACACGTACCCTGACCCTAACACTTTTCCATAACCTCACCTGTACCCTACACCTTACAGTTCGCTAACACTAACCCTAGCCCTAAACCTAGACCTAACTCCAACCGTCCACCTTACCCTAAACCGTATGCTAATCCTAAGCCATACACTAACACTGACACGTGACCTAACACATACACTAACGCTAACACTTTTCTGTACCATCTCCTCTACCCTAAACCTGAGATTTCGCTAACCCTAGCCCTAGCCATAAAGCTAACCCTAACCACAACCCTAAACCTTACCCAAAACGTACCCTAATCCTAACCAGTGTACTAATACTGAACCATGCCATGACACGTACCCTGACACTAACACTTTTGCGTACCCTCACCTGTACCCTAAACCTTACCCATTCGCTAACCCTAAAAGTAGCCCTAGCCCTAGCCCTAACCCTAACGCCAACCCTAGCCCTTACCCTAACCCGTACCTTAATCCCAACCAATAAACTAACTCTAATCCATGCCCTAACACGTACCCTGACCCTAACACATTTCCGTATCCACTCCTGTACCCTAAATCTTACCGTTCGCTAACCCTAACCCTAGCCCTAACCTTAACCATAACACCAACCCTACCCATTTCCTTAACCCGTACCCCAATCCTTACCTGTACACTACCACTAATCCATGCCCTAACACGTACCCTGACCCTAACACTTTTCCATACCCACTCCTGTACCCTAAATCTTACCATTCACTAACCCTATCCCTATGTCTAATCCTAACCCTAACCCCAACCCTACACCTAATCCTGACACGTACCCTAATCCGAATCCGTACACTAACACTAACCTGTGCCCTAACAGGAACCCTGACCCTAACTTGTTTCCATAACCTCACCTGTACCCTAAATGTTACCTATTCGATAACCCTAACCTGAAACCTACTCCTAAATTTAACCCCAACTCTGCACCTTGCCCTAAACCATACCCTAATCCTAACCCGTACACTAACACTAACCCGTGCCTTAACACGTACCCTGACCCTAACACTTTTCCGTATCCTCTCCAGTACCCTACATCTTACCGTTCGCTAAACCTAGTCCTTTCCCTAAACATAATGCTAACACCAACCTTACACCATACCCTAACCCATACACTAATCTTAACCCGTACACCAAAATTAAGCAATGCCTTCACATGTATTTTGAAACTAACACGTTTCCGTACCCTCCTGTGTACCGTAAACCTTACCTGTTCACAAACACTGACCCTAGTTCTAAGCCTAACACTATACATATCCCTACACAAAATCCTAACCCGGACCGTAATCCTAATCCGTACAATAACATTAACCTGTGCCCTAACACCAAGCCTGACACTAACTCGTTTCCATATGCTTAACTGTACCCTAAATATTACCTATTGGCTAACACTAACCCTAACCCTAAACCTAACCCTAACCCCTACCCTACACCTTACCCTAATCCGTACTGTAATCTTAACCCGTACCCTAATACTAATCCATGCCCTGACACGTACACGGACCATAAAACTTTTCTGTACCCTCACTTGTACCATAAACCTTACATTTCGCTAACCCATACCCTAGCCCTAAAGCTAAATCTAACTCCAACCCTACACCTTACCCTAACACGTACACTAATCTTAAAACATACACTAACACTAACCCATTCCCGCAAATGTATTTTGACCCTAAAACATTTCCATACCCTCCCCTGTAACCTAAACCTTACCCGTTCGCTAACCCTAACCCTAGCTCTAAACCTAAACCTAACAACAACCCTACATCTTACCCTAACCCATACCTTAATCCTAAACCGTACACTAACACTAACCAGTGCCCTGAAACGTACCCTGACCCTAACACTTTTTCATACCCTCACCTGTACGCTAAACCTAATCGTTAGGTAACCCTAACTGTAGACTTAAACCTAACCCTAACACCAACCCTACACCTTATTCTAACCCGTAGCCTATTTTTAACCCATACACTAACACTAACCGATGTCCTCACACGTACTTTGACACTAATACGTTTCCATACACTCACATGTACCATAAGCCTTAACTGTTCCATAAGCCTATCCCTAACCCTAACGCCAACCCTAACCATTACCTTAACTCATACTCTAATCCTAAGCATACATTAACACTAACACGTTTCCTAACACATAACCTGATGGAAACACTTTTCCGTACTCTCTACTGTCCCCAAATCTTACCCATTCGCTAACCCTAAGCCTATCCCTAAACCTAACCCTAAACCCAACCCCACACCTTACCCTAAACTGTACGCTAATCCTGACACGTACACTAACACTAACAGGTGTCCTAACACATAACCTGACTTTAAAAGTTTTCCGTACCCTCACCTTTACCGTAAACCTTACTGGTTCGCTGACTGTAACCCTAGCCCTAAATATAATGCTAACACCAACCATACACCATACCCTAACCCGTACACTAATCCTAACCCATACACTAACACTACACGTGCCCTAAAAGGTACCCTGACCGTAACACTTTTCCGTACACTCACCTGTACCCTAAACCATACCGTCTGCTATCCTTAACCATAGACATAAACGTAAACCTAACTCCGTCCCTAATCCTTACCCTAACGCGAACCCGATCCTAACAAGTACACTAACACTAATCCGTGCCTTAACATATACCCTGATTCTAACACATTTCTGGACCATCACCTGTAACCTAAACCTTACATTTCACTAACCCTAACCATAGCCCTAAACCTAACCCTAAACCAAAACCTACACATTACCCTAACCCATACCATAATCTTGACCAGTACACTAATACTAATCCATGCCCTGAAACGTATCCTGACCCTAACGCTTTTCTGTACCCTCACCTGTACCCTAAACTTTACTGTTAGCTAACCCAAAACATACCCGTAAACCAAGCCCTAAAACCAACCGAACACCTTACCCTAAACTGTACCCTAATCCTAACCCGTCCAAAAACACTAATCCTTGCCCTGACACATACCCTGCCCCTAACTCTTTACCCTACTCTCTCCTGTACCCTAAATCTTACCATTCACTAACCCTAACCCTAGCCCTAAAGCTACATCTAACTACAACCCTACACCTTACCCTAACACGTTCACTAATCTTAATGGGTACACTAACACTAACCCATTATCGCACCCTTACGTTGACACTAAAACATTTCCGTACCCTCACCTGTAACCTAAACCTTACTCGTTCGCTAACCATAACCCTAGCCCTCACACTAAACATAATGCCAACCCTACACATTAGAATAACCCGTACCCTAATCCTAACCCATACACTAACACTAATCCGTGCCTTAACACTTACCCTGACCCTAAAACTATTCCATACCTACACCTGAACCCTAAAACTTACCATTCAATAACCCTAAACCAAGTCTAAACCCAACCCTAAACCCAACCCCATACCTACACCTAACCTTAAAATGTACCCTAATCCTAATCCTTAAACTAACACTAACCTGTTCCCTAAAACGAACCCTCACCCTAAATCGTTTCCATAAGCTCAACTGTACTATAATGTTACCTATTCGCTAACCCTAACACTAGCCTTAAACCTAAACCTAACCACAACTCTACACCTTACCCTAACCCATACCCTAATCATAACCCATACACTAACACTAACTCGTGCCCTAACACCGACCCTAACCCTACCCCTACCCCTACCCCTAACCCTAACACTAACCCTAAACTTTACCATTTATTAACCATAACCCTAGCCCCAAACCTAAACCTAAATACAACCCTACTCCTTACCCTAACACGTACACTAATCTTAACCCGTACACTAACACTAACCCAATACCGCACACTTACTTTGAGAATAAAACATTGCCGTATGCTCAGCTGTAACCTAAACCTTACCCATTCACTAAACTTAACCCTACCCCTAACACTAACCATAACGCCAACCCTACAAGTTACCATAACCCGTACCCTAATCTTAACCTGTAAACCCAAACTAACCCCTGCCCTAACATGTAACCTGACCCTAACACTTTTCTGTAACCTCACCTGTACCCTAAACCTCAACGTTCGCCAACCCTAAGCCTAGCCCTAAACCTAGACCTAACTCCAACCGTACACCTTACCATAACCCGTATGCTAATCCTAAGCCATACACTAACACTGACACGTGTCCTAACACATACACTAACCCTAACACTTTTCTGTACAATCACCTGTACCTTACACCTGACATTTTGCTAACCCTAACCCTTGCCATAAAGCTAACCCTAACCCCACTCCTAAACCTTACCCAAACCGTACCCTAATCCTAACCAGTACACTAATACTGAGCCGTCCCCTGACACGTACCCTGACACTAACACTTTTGCGTACCCTCACCTGTACCGTAAACCTTACCCGTGCGCTAACCCTAACCCTAGTCCTAGCCCTAGCCCTAACCCTAACCCCAACCCTACCGCTTACCCTAACTCATACCCTAATCCCAACCCATACACTAACACTTACCCATGCCCTAACACGTACCCTGACCCTAACACTTTTATGTAACCTCACCTGTACCCTTAACCTTACTGTTCGCTAACCCTAACCATAACCCTAAACCTAACCCTAACCACAACCCTACCCCTTACCCTAACCCATACTGTAATCCTAACCAGTACACTAATACTAAGCTGTGCCCTGACACATACCCTGACCCTAACACTTTTCTTTACCCTCACATGTACCCTAAACCTTACCGTTTGCTAACCCTTAACCTACCCCTAATCCACTCACTAACCACAACCCTACTCCTTACCCTATCCCGTACGCTAATCCTAAACCGTACACTAACACTACTACATGCTCTAATGCGTACCCTGACCCTAACACTTTTCCGTACCCTCCACTGTATCCTAACATTACCGTTCACTAACCCTTACCCTAGGTGTTAACCTAAACCAAAAACCAATGCTACAACTTACCCTAATCAGTACAATAATCTTAACCCGTACACTAACACTAACCCATTCCATCACACATACTTTAACACCAATACGTTTCTGTACCCTCACCTGTATCCTAAACCTATCCCTTTCGCTAAACCTAACCCTAGCCCTAAAGCTAAACCTAACCCCAAACTTACACCTTACTATAAACCGTACGCTAATCCTATCCCATACACTAACACTACCACATGCCCTAACACGTACCCTGACCCTAAAACTTTTCTGTACCCTCACCTGTACCTTAAACCTTACCATTTGTTAACACTAAACCTACACCTAAACCAAGCCTTAACACCAACCCTACCCCTTACCCTATCCCGTACCGTAAAGTTAAACCGTACTCTAACACTAAATCATGCCCTCACACAAACTTTGACCCTTATATATTTCCGTACCCTCCCCTGTACCCTAAGCATTACCCATTCTCTAACCCTAACCTTAGGCCTAAACTGAAACCTAACGCCAACCCTACACCTTACCCTAACAAGTACCCTAATCCTAACCCATACACTAGCACTAACACCTGCCCTAACACGAACACTGAACCCTAACACGTTTCCATATGCTCATCTGTACCCTAAATATTACCTGTTCGCTAACCCTGACACTAGCCCTAAACCTAAACCTAACCACAACCCTACACCTTATCCTAAACCTTACCCTAATCCTAACCCGTACACTAACACTAACCCATGCCCTAACACGTACACAAACCCTAACACTTTTCCATACCCTCTCCTGTACCCTAAATCTTACTATTTGCTAATCCTCACCCTAGCCCTAAACATAACGCTAACACCAACCCTTCACCATACACTAACCCATACAATGATTTTAACATGTACACCAAAACTAACCCATGTCCTCACATGTACTTTGAGAATAACACGTTTCCATACCCTCCCATGTACCGTAAACCTTACCTGTTTGCTAACCCTAACCCTAGCCCCTAACCCTAACCATAACGCCAAACCTATGCATTTCCCTAACCCGTACATTAATCCTAACCCGTAGAGTAACACTAATCCATGCCCTAAAATGTAACCTGACCCTACCAATTTTCCATACTTACTCCTGTACCCTAAATCTTACCATTCGCTAACCCTAGCCCTAAACATAAACCTTACCACAACCCTACCCCTTACCCTAACCCATACCCGTAACCCTAGGTCTAAACCTAAACCTAAACCCAACCCGACACCTAACCCTAACCCGTACCCTAATCCTAGTCCGTACAATAACACTAACCTGTGCCCTAACACGAACCCTGACCCTAACTCGTTTCCATACACTCACCTGTAATCTAAATGTTACCAATTCGCTAACACTTACCCTAGCCCTAAACCGAAAACTAACCCCAACACTACACTTTACCCTAAGCAAGTACCCTAATCTTAACCCATACACTAACAGTAACACGTGCCATAACATGAACCCTGACCCTAAATCATTTCCATGTGCTCACCTGTACCCTAAATATTACCTATTCTCTAACCCTAACACTAGCCCTAAACCTAACCAAAACCCCTACCCTACACCTTACCCTAAACCATACCATAATCCTAACCCGAACACTAACACTAACCCATGCCCTAACACGTACCCTGTTCCCAACACTTTTCCATATCCTCCCTTGTACCCTAAATCTTACCGTTTGGTAACACCAACCCTAGCCCTAAACATAACGCTAAAACCAACCCTACAGCATACCCTAACATGTACACTAAACTTAACCCCTACAAAAAAACTAACCCATGCCCTCACATGTACTTTGACACTAACACGTTTCCGTAACCTCCCATGTACCATAAACCTTACCCGTTCGCTAACTCTAACCCTAACCCTAACCATAACCATAACACCAACCCTACCCATTTCCCTAACCCATACCCTAATCCTAACCTGTACACTAACACTAATCCATGCGCTAACACGTACCCTGACCCTAACACTTTTCCATACCCACTCCTGTACCCTAAATCTTACCATTTGCTAAACCTAACCCTATGTCTACACCTAAACCTAACCCCAACCCTACACCTAACCCTAACACGTACCCTAATCTGAATCCGTACACTAACACTAACCTGTGCCCTAACATGAACCCTGACCCTAACTCGTTTCCATAAGCTCACCTGTACCCTAAATGTTACCTATTCGCTAACCCTAACCCCAAACATACACCTAAACATAACCCCAACCCTACACCTTTCCCTAACCCGTACCCTAATCCTAACCTGTACACTAACACTAATCCATGCCCTAACACGTACCCTAACACTAACACTTTTCCGTATCCTCTCCAGTACCCTAAATCTTACCGTTTGCTAAACCTAGCCCTTTCCCTAAACATAACGCTAACACCAACCTTACACCATACCCTAACCCATACACTAATCTTAACCCGTACACCAAAATTAAGCAATGCCCTCACTTGTACTTTGACACTAACACTTTTCTGTACCCTCTCGTGTACCATAAACCTTACCCGTTCATTAACACTAACCCTAGGTCTAAGCCTACCACTATCCACAACCCTACACAAAATCCTAACCTGTACCCTAATCCTAATGCATACACTAACACTAACACATATCCTAACACATACTCTAACCCTAAAAGCTTTTCGTACCTTCAAATGTACCCTAAAACTTAACTGTTTGATAACCATAACACTAATCCTAAACCTAACAATAACCCTAACCCTAAACCTTACCCGAACCTGTGCTCTTATCCTAAACCGTACTCTAAAACTAACCTGGAAACTAACAGGTACCCTAAACGTAACACGTTTTCGTACCCTCACCTGTACCCTAAAACTTACCATTCACGAAACCTAACACTAACCCTAAACCTAAACCTAACCCTAACCCTAATCCTTACCCTAAACTGTACCCTAATCCTAACCCGTATACTAAAACTAACCCATACACTAAGACGTTTCCTAACCCTAAAAGCTTTTCGTACCCTCATCTATACCCTTAACCTTACCTATTCATTAGCACTAAACCTAAACCTAAACCAAACCTTAACCCTAAACTTGTCCCTAAATCTTACGCTAACCCATATGCTAATCCTAAACTGTACACTAAAAATAAACCATAACCTATCACATACCCTAACCCTAACACGTATTCGTAACCCTCACATGTAACCTGAACCATACCTGTTCGCTATCCCTAACCTTAACCCTAAACCTATCCCTAACCCTAACCCTAACCTTACCCTAAATGGTACCCCAATCATAACCCGTACACTAACACTAACCCGTACTCTAAGCTTAACATGTTTTCGTACCTTCACTTTTAACCTGATACTTACCTGTTCGCTATCCCTAACCTTAGCCCTAATCTTATCCCTAACCCTAACCCTAAAACTTACCATAACCCGTCCCATAATCCTAACCTGTACACGAACACTAACGCGTACACTAAAACATTTCCGTACCCACACCTGTACACTAAATATTAGCCATTCACCAAACCTAACCCTAACCCTAAAACCTATCCCTAACCCTATCCCTATACATTACCCTAACCTGTACCCTAATCCTATCTGTACACTAAGTCTAACATGAACCCTAGCACATACCCTAAGCCTAACACGTTTTCGTACCCTCATGTGTACCCTAAACCTTACCTGTTTGCTATCCCTAAACCTAACCCTAAACCTAAACGTAAGCCTAACTCTAAATCTTACCCTAACCCTGTACCCTAATCTTAACCAATACACTAACACTAACCCATACCCTAACACGTACCCTGACCCTAACACGTTTCCGTACCCTCACCTGTACCCTAAACCTTACCGTTTGATAACTCAACCCTAACCCTAAACCAAACCCTACACCTAACCCTAAACCTTACCCTAACCCATACCCTAAACCTAAACCATACACTAACAGTAAACCTTACCCTAACACAAAACCTAACACTTACACGTTTTCGTACCCTCACCTGTACCCTAAAACTTACCCGTTCGTTAACCCTAACACTAAACCTAAACCTACCTTAACCCTAAACCTTAGCCTAAGCCATATCATAATCGTAACCCATTCACTAACACTAACCCATACCCTAATATGTTCCCTAGCACTAAAAAGGTTTTGTACCCTCACCTGTACCCTAAACCCGTTTTCTAATGCTAACATGAACCCTAAACCTAACCCTTAACTAACCAGAACCCTTATCCTAAACGAACCCTAACCAGTACTCTAACACTGAACCCTACCCTGACACATACCCTAAACTTCACACATTTTCGTATCCTCATCTGTACCCTAAAATTTACCCGATTGCTAACACTAAACCTAACCCTAAACCTTACCCTACACCATACCCTATTCCTAAACCTTACATTAACACTAACCTGTAATCTAACATGTACCTTAAACCTAACATTTTTTCACAGTCTCACCTGTACCCTAAAGCTTACCCATTGGCTAACACTAACACTAACCTTAAACCTAAATCTAACACTAACCCTAACACTTACCCTAACCCATACTCTAATCCTAATCCATACTCTAAAACTAACCCATACCCTAACACATACCGTAAGTCTAAAAGGTTTTCGTACCCTCACCTATACCCTAAACCTTACCCGTTCACTAAACCTAACCCTAACCCTAACCCTATACCTTACACTAAAACATACCCTGATCCTAACATGTACACTAACACTAACCCGTACCCTAACACGTTCCCTAACCTTAACATGTATTTTTACCCTCACCTGTACCCTAAAGCTTGGCAGTTCGCTAACCGTAACCCTAAGCCTAAACATAACTCTAACCCTAACCCGTACCCTAAACCTACACTAATCCTAAACTGGACACTAAGAGTAACACGTACCCTAAGCCTAAAATGTTTTTGTACCCTCATCTGTAACCTGAAACTTACCCGTTCGCTGTCCCTAACCTTAACCTTAAACCTGTCCCTAAACCTAAACCTAAACCTTTCCCTAACCCGTAACCTAATCCTAACCCATACACTAACACTAACCCGTACCCTAAAACATTTTTGTTCCCTCACCTGTACACTAAATGTTACCCATTCACAAAACCTAACCCTAACCCTAAACCTAACCCTAACCCCAACCCTACCTTTACCCTAAACCATACCCTAATCCTAACCCGTACACTAACACTAACCCATGCCCTAGCACATAACATGACCCTAACACATTTCCTTACCCTCACCTGTACCATAAACATCACCCGTTCATGAACACTAGCCCTAGCCCTACACCTAAACCTAACACTAACCCTACACCTTACACTAACCCAAACCAGAATCCTAACCCGTCCACTAACACTAACATATGCCTTAACATGCACCCTGACCCCAACACTTTTCTGTACCCTCACCTATACCCTAAACCTTACAAGGTTGCTAACCCGAGCCATAGTCCTAAACCGAAACTGACCCCAACCCTACACCTTACCCTAACCCGCACCCTAATCTTAACCCGTACACTAACACTAATGCATGCCCTAACACGTACCCTGACCCTAAAATTTTCCATACCCTCACCTGGACCCTAAACCTTATGCATTCGCTAACCCTAACCCTAGCCCTAAACATAAACCTTACCACAACCCTACCCCTTACACTAACCCGTACCCTAATCCTAACCCGTACACCAACTCTAAACCATGCCCTAACATGTACCCTGACTCTAACACGTTTCCATACCCTCATTTGTATCCTAAACCTTACCCTTCGGTAATCCTACCCCTAAACCTAAACCTAAACCTAACCCCAACCCTACACCTTACCCTAACCCGTACCCAAATCCTAATGCATACACTAACACTAACCCATGACCTAACACGTACCCTGACTGTAACAGTTATCCGTACCCTCATCTGTACCCTAAACCTTACCTGTTCACTAACCCTAACCCTAGCCCTAATCCAAATCTAACCCCAACCCTAATCTTTAGCCTAACCCGTACCCTAATCCTAAATCATACACTCACACTAACATGTGCCCTAACACGTACCCTGACCCTAACACTTTTCCATATGCTCACCTGTACCCTAAACGTTACCCGTTCGCTAACCCTAACCCTAGCCGTAAACATAACCCTAACCCGTACCCTAATGCTAACGCGTACACTAACACTAACACATATCCTAACACATACCCTAACCCTAAAAGCTTTTCATACCCTCAAATGTACCCTAAAATTTAACCTTTCGATAACCATAACACTAATCCTAAACCTAACCCTAACCCTAACCCTAAACCTTATCCTAACCTATACCCTAATCCTAACCCGTATACTAAAACTAACCCATACACTAAGACGTTTCCTAACCCTAAAAGCTTTTCGTACCCTCACCTGTACCCTAAACCTTACCCATTCATTAACACTAAACCTAAACCTAAACCTAACCTTAACCCTAAACCTGCCCCCAAATCTTACCCTAACCCATATGCTAATCCTAAACCTTACACTAAAAATAAACCATAACCTATCACATACCCTAACCCTAACATGTATGCGTAACCCTCACATGTAACCTGAACCATGCCCATTTGCTATCCCTAACCTTAACCCTAAACCTTTCCCTAACCCTAACCCTAACATTACCCTAAATGGTACCCCAATCATAACCCGTACACTAACACTAACCCGTACTCTAAGCTTAACATGTTTTCGTACTTTCACTTTTAACCTGATACTTACCTGTTTGCTATCCCTAACCTTAACCTCAATCTTATCCCTAACCCTAACCCTAAAACTTACCCTAAACCGTCCCATAATCCTAACCCATACATGAACACTAATGCGTACCCTAAAACATTTCCGTACCCTCACCTGTACACTAAATATTAACCACTCACCAAACCTAACCCTAACCCTAAACCTATCCCTAACCCTATCCTCATACCTTTCCTTAATCTGTACCCTAATCCTAATCCGTACACTAAGTCTAACACAAAACCTAGCACGTACCCTAAGCCTAACACGTTTTTGTACCCTCATGTGTACACTAAACCTTAACCGCTTGCTATCCCTAAACCTAACCCTAAACCTAACCGTAACCCTAACTCTAAATCTTACCCTAAACTGTACCCTAATCCTAACCCATACACTAACACTAACCCGTACCCTAACACGTACCCTGACCCTAACACGTTTCCATACCCTCAGCTGTACCCGCAACCTTACCATTTGATAACTCAACCCTAACCCTAAGCCAAACCCTACACCTAACCCTAAACCTTACCCTAACCCGTACCCTAATCCTAATCCGTACTCTAACACTAACCTGTACCCTAACACGTACCATAACTCTAAAAAGTTTTCGTACCCTCACCTGTATCCTCAACCTTACCCGTTCACTAAACCTAACCCTAACCCTAACACTAACCCTATAACTTACACTAAAACGTACCCTGATCTTAACATGCACACTAACACTGACCCGTACCCTAACACTTTCCCTAACCTTAACACGTATTTTTACCCTCACCTGTACCCTAAACCTTAGCCATTCACTAACTGTAAACCTAACTCTAAACCTAACTCTAACCCTAACCCTTACCCTAACTGTACACTAATCCTAAACTGGACACTAAGAGTAACACGTACCCTAACACATACCCTAAGCCTAACATGTTTTCGTACGCTCATCTGTAACCTGAAACTTACCCATTCGCTATCCCTAACCTTAACCCTAAACCTATTCCTACACCTAAACCTAACCCTTTCCCTATCCCGTAACCTAATCCTACCCCGTACACTAACACTAACTGTACCCTAAAACATTTTATTTGCCTCACTTGTAAACTAAATGTTACCCATTCGCTAACCTTAACCCTAACCCTAAACCTAACCCTAACTCCAACCATACTTTTACCCTAACCTGTACCCTAACCCTATCCCATACACTAACACTAACCCATGCCCTAACATGTAGCCTGACACTAACACTTTTCTGTACTGTCACCTCTACCCAAAATCTTAACTTTTGCTAACCCTAACCCTAGCCATAAACCTAAACCTAACCCCAACCCTACACCTTACCCTAACCCGTACCCTAATCCTAACCCATACGCTAACACTAACCCATGCCCTAACACTAACCTGACCCTATCAGGTTTCTGTACCCTCACCTGTACCCTAAATGTTACACGTTCGCTAACACTAACCCTAGTCCTAAACCTAACCCTAACCCAAACCCTACTCCTTACCCTAAACCCTACCCTAATCCTAACCTGTACACTAACACTAACCTGTGCCCTAACACGTACCCTGACCCTATCATGTTTCACTACACTCACCTGTACCCTAAACCTTACCGTTTGCTAACCCTAAACCTAACCCTAAACATAACCCTAGCCCTTATCCTAACTGTAGCCTAAACCTAACCCATACACTAACACTGACCCATACTCTAAAACTTGCCCTAACCCTAACACGTTTTCATACCCACACCTGTTCCCTAAATCTTACCCATTCGCTAACCCTAACCCTAACCTCTACCCTATCCCTTACCCTAATCCTAACCCTTAACTAACACTAAACAGTACCCTAACACTTACCCTATCCCCAACACTTTTTCGTACCCTCATCTGTACCCTAAAACTTACCCGTTTGCTAACCCTAACCATAGCTCTTAACCTAACCCTAAGCCTAACTGTAACCCTTTCCCTAACCCGTACTCTAAACCTAAGCTGTACACTCACACTAACCCATGCCCATGACAGTGCCCATAGTGACAGTGCCCACGGTGAAAGTGCCCACGATCACAGTGCCTCTGGTGACTTTGCTTATGGTTTTAATGCTCACGGTAGCTGTGCTCATGGTGATAGGGATCACAGTGGCAGTACCCACAGTACAGTTCCCACGGTGACTCTGCCTACGTTGACAGTTCCTATTGTGACAGTTCCCATGGTGGCAGCCACCATGGTGAGAATGCCAATGATGAAAGCACCAATGGTGATAGTGCTCATGGTGGCAGTTCCCACGATGACAGTGCCCATGGTGACACTACCCACAGTGATATTGCCTATGGTGACCTTTCTCATGGTGGCAACGCACAAGTTGACCGTGCTCATGGTGACAGAGCTCATGTTGGCAGTGCCGTGTTGACAGTACCCACGGTGAGAGTGCTCATAGTTACTTTGCTCAAGGTGACATTGTCCATGGTGACAGTGCTAACGGTGACAATGCCTCTGGTGACAGTGCTCATGGTGACAGTTCCCCTGGTGACAGTCCTCATGGTGACAGGGCCCATGGTGATAGTGCTCTCGGTGATAGTACCCATGGTGACAGTGCATATGGTGGCCGTGCCCAAGGTGATAGTGCCCATGGTGACAGTTCCAATGGTGAAAGTGTTCATGATGGCAGTGCCCATGTTTGCAGTGTCCATGGTGACAGTACTCACGGTGATAGTGACCCAGTGTGAGAGTGCACATGGTGACCATGCCCATGGTGACAGTGCACATGTTGACAGTGCTCATAGTAAGAGTGCTTATGTTGATAATGCTCACTACAACAGTGCTCATGGTGATAGTGCTCATGGTGGCAGTACCCATGACAGTTCCCAAGGTGACACTGCCCATGGTGATAGTGCCTATGGTAACAGTACCCATGGTGGCAGCTCCCATGGTTACAATGCCAATGGTGACACTGCTCATGGTGGCTGTGCTCATGGTGGCATTGAGCCTGTTGACAATACCCAAGGTGACAGTGCTCATGGTGACAGTGCCTATTGTGACAGTGCTCATGGTTGTCGTGCCCATGGTGGCAGTGCTCGCGGTGACAATGCCTATGTTAATAGTGCACATGGTGATAATGCTCATGGTGACAGTTGTGACAGTGATAGTGACCATGGTGAAAGTGTGAAAGGTGACAGTGGTCACGGTGAAAGTGCCCATTATCATAGTGCACTTGGTGGCTGTGCCCATGGTGACAGTGCTCTCAGTGATAATGAACATGGTGAGAGTTTCCATGGTGGTAGGGCACATGGTAGCAGTGCAAAATGGCGACAGTGCTCATGTAGTTAGTGCCCATAGTGGTCATGCCCATGCTGACAGTGCACATGGTGGCATAGCCCATGGTGAGAGTACCCATGGTTACAGTGCTCACGGTGAGAGTTCCCATGGTGAGAGTGCCCATGGTGGCAGTGCAAAATAGTGATATTGCCCATGGTGACAGTGAAAATGGTGATATTCCCCATGGTGACAGTACTCATGGATACAGTGTTCATTGTTGCAGTTCCCATGGTGACAGTGCTCACAGTGGCAGTGCCCATGGTGACAGTGCTCATGGTGACATTGCTCATAGTGGAAGTACCAATGGTGACAGTTCCCGTGGTGACAGTGCTCAAGGTGACAGTGCTCACAGCGATAGTGACCATGGTGGCAGTGCCCATGGTGACAGTGCTTCCTCACTGCAACAGTGTTCATGAAGATAGTGCTCACAGTGGCAGTGTCCACGGTGACAGTGCCCACCATGATACTGCCCATGCTGACAGTTCCCATGGTGGCTGCACCCGTGGTGACAGTGCTCATAGTGACAGTGCCCATGGTGATAGTGCTCATGGTGATAGTGACCAAGGTGAAAGTGCCCATGGTGACTGTTCCCATGGTGAAAGTGCTCATGATGTCAGTGCCCATGTTGGCAGTGCCCATGGTGACAAGGCTCACTGTGATAGTGACCATTGTGACAGTGCACATGGTGGCAGTTCCCATGGTGACAGTACACATGGTGACAGTGCTCACAGTGGCAGTGCCATTGTGGCAGTGCCCATGGTGACAGTGTCCATTGTGACAGTGCTTCTGGTGATAGTGCTCATGGTAGCAGTGCTCATGGTGATAGGGTTCACGGTGGCAGTGTTCACGATGACAGTGCCCATGGTGACCGTGCCCATGGTGACAGTGCTCCGTGAGGAATGTCACCATGGTGAAAAAGCTCACGGCAATAGTGCCCATGGTGACAGTGCTCATCATGACTGTCCGCATGGTGCCAGTGCCCATGGTGACAGTTCTCATGGTGACAGTTCTCACGGTGACAGTGCTTATGGAGGCATTGCCCAAGGTGACAGTGCTCATGATGACATTGCTCATGGTGACAGTGCTCATGGTGCCAGTGTCCATGGAGAGAGTACCATGGTGACAGTGCCCATGGTGGCAGTTCCCTTTGTGACTTGTGGCAGTGCTCATGGTGACAGTGCCCAAGGTGAAAGTGCACATGGTGGCCATGCCCATGGTGACAGTGCCCATGTTGACAGTACCCATGGTGACAGTGATCACAGTGATTGTGTCCATGGTGACAGTGCACATGGTGGCAGTTTCCATGGTGACATTACCCATGGTGACACTGCTCACGGTGACAGTGCTCACAGTGATAATGCCCATGGTGACAGTGCCGATGGTGACAGTGCTTATGGTAATAGTGCTCACGGTGGCAGTGCACAGGCTCCAGATGCGCCGGCTCAGTGGCCATGGCTCATGGGCCCAGCTGCTTTGCAGCAAGTAGGATCTTCCTGGACTGGGGCACGAACCTGTGTCCCCTGCATTGGCAGGGGGACTGTCAATGACTGCGCCACCAGGGAAGCCCCATTCCCACTTTTGAGAAAAGGAAGCTAAGACAGGGAAGCAACTTGCCCAGGCTGTACCTAATTTAGGGTTGGATCGAGGCTTTGAGTTTAGGCTCTCTGCCTGTTCTCTTAAACCTTACTCCCTACTGACTCTCAAATAACAGAAGACTTAACTGCACATAGAACAGAATATAAATTTCAACTTTGACAATGTAAAAGCTAGGTTTGGAAGGTAGACAGGAGGTAGAAAAAACGGAAGATGGTATGAATGTCCTCATTTTACACAGCGTGACGTTGAGAGAATTTATAGTTGATCAACAATTTAGGTTTTTAAGTATATCACTACAAGTCAAAGAGATCATGAGCAGTGGAATAACTAATGATGACATAACATTACTGAGCATTGTGGACATAGGAAGAGTGTAAAGGAACTAAACCCTTACTTAGTAAAATAGAAAGTGAACAGATAATGCCTCCAATTTAGTCGGAAAATAGTCATGTAAGAGTATTACTTGGAAATGGAGAAGAATTCAAAATAACAATAGTTGGACCTCCCTGCTGGTGCAGTGGTTGACAATCTGCCTGCCAAGGCAGGGGACACAGGTTCAAGCCCTGGTCTGGGAAGATCCCACATGCCATGAAGCAATGAAACCCTTGTGCCACAACTACGGAGCCTGCGCTTTAGAACCTGCAAGTCACAACTACCGAGCCCATGTGCCATGACTGCTGAAGCCTGTGCGCCTAGACCCTGTGCTCCATGACAAGAGAAGCCACTGCAATGAGCGTAGCCCCCACTCGCTGAAAATAGAGAAAGCCTGCACGCAGCAACAAAGACCCAACACAACCAAAAATAAATAATAAAAAGAATAAAAAATAACAATAGTTGATGTAAACCTCATACAAAAGGAAATCCAAACAGCCAGCAAACACAGAAAAGTGTACGACTTCATTAAGTAATAAGAGAAAAGTGAGTCAAAACCAACGAAACTACATGCCAATCAGTGTGACAAATACATAAATAAAGTGTGGTAGTATCGGGTATTGTAGACCTGGAGTACTATGGGAATCTTCTACCCTGCTTATACTGGAGTATAAATCGACACAACTACTTTGGAAAACATTTAGCACTCTCCATCAACTGAAGGTATATAAATAATCTGTGACCCAGCAGCCCTCACCCCTTCCCTGTGTAAATGCACCAGAATAACAAGTACAGCAGGATTCCTGTCCATGATTTGCATTAGCACAAACTGAAAACAAACCAAATGTCCATTAAAAGTCAAAAATTAAATAACTTTTGTGTATTCGTACAGTGGGAAAACTATTAAGGAATAAAATTAAATGAACTAGAGCTACAGGCTGCAATGTGGATGAATTTTTTGAACCAATGTTGAGTGAAAGAAATAAGATAGAAAAGACTTCATATACTATGATCCTCTACATAAAGTTAGATGTTGACAAAACTAAACTCTTTTGTTAGGGATACATGTAGGTTAAAGGAAATGATTGTCAAGAAATGAGGATGGTGTTTAACTGGGAAGAGAGGAGGAGACTGTGATGAGAAAACGATATGGGGGGTTTGAGATCCTGACAAGTATCAATACTTTCAGTTTCGAGTAGTGGTAATGTAAGTATTCTCTTTTTATTTGTCACATTGACAGTGGTGTCCTGTGCACTTCTCAGTACACATATCATATTTTACAATTAAAAACCTGAGTAAAGAATTGTTCGCTTCTTGACTGCTGGATGTGGGAGTGGGATGAGACTATTTCATTTTAAGCCCTTCACTACTGCTTGCGTTCACATGTTCATTCATTCAGCCTTAATTGAAAATATGCTGGGTACCAAGCACTCTTTTAATTTTGTATGTTTTTTTATTAGTTTCTGCTTTATAACAAAGTGAATCAGTTACACATATATATCTGTTCCCATATCCCTTCCCTCTTGCATGTCCCTCCCTCCCACCTTCCGTATCCCACCCCTCCAGGCGGTCACAAAGCACCGAGCTGATCTCCCTGCGTTATGCGGCTGCTTCCCACTATCTATCTACCTTACGTTTGGTAGTGTATATATGTCCATGCCTCTCTCTCACTTTGTCACATCTTACTCTTTCCCCTCCCCATATCCTCAAGTCCATTCTCAAGTAGGTCTGTGTCTTTATTCCTGTTTTACCCCTAAGTTCTTCATGACATTTTTTTTTCTCAAATTCCATATATATGTGTTAGCATATGGTATTTGTCTTTCTCTTTCTGACTTACTTCACTCTGTATAACAGACTCTAGGTCTATCCATCTCATTACAAATAGCTCAATTTCGTATCTTTTTATGGCTAAGAAATATTCCATTGTATATATGTGCCACATCTTCTTTATGCATTCATCTGATGATGGACACTTAGGTTGTTTCCATCTCCATGCTATTGTGAATAGAGCTGAAATGAACATTTTGGTACATGTCTCTTTTTGAATTATGGTTTTCTCAGGGTATATGCCCAGTAGTGAGATTGCTGGGTCATATGGTAGTTCTATTTTTAGTTTTTGAAGAAACCTCCAAACTGTTCTCCATAGTGGCTGTACTAATTCACATTCCCACCAGCAGTGCAAAAGAGTTCCCTTTGCTCCACACCCTCTCCAGCATTTATTGTTTCTAGATTTTTTGGTGATGGCCATTCTGACTGGTGTGAGATGATATCTCACTGTAGTTTTGATTTGCATTTCTCGAGTGATTAATGATGTTGAGCATTCTTTCATATGTTTGCTAGCAGTCCCTATATCTTCTTTGGAGAAATGTCTATTTAGGTCTTCTGCCCATTTTTGGATTGGGTTGTTTGTTTTTATGCTATTGAGCTGCATGAGCTGCTTATAAATTTTGGAGATTAATCCTTTGTCAGTTGCTTCATTTGCAAATATTTTCTCCCATTCTGAGGGTTGTCTTTTGGTCTTGTTTATGGTTTCCTTTGCTGTGCAAAAGCTTTTCAGTTTCATCAGGTCCCATTTGTTTATCTTTGTTTTTATTTCCATTTCTCTAGGAGGTGGGTCCAAAAGGATCTTGCTGTGATTTAAGTCATAGAGTGCTCTGCCTGTTTTCCTCTAAGAGTTTGATAGTTTCTGGCCTTACATTTAGGACTTTAATCCAATTTGAGCTTTTCGTGTGTGGTGTTAGGGAATGATCTAATCTCATACTTCTACATGTCCCTGTCCAGTTTTCCCAGCACCACTTATTGAAGAGGCTGTCCTTTCTCCACTGTACATTCCTGCCTCCTTTATCAAAGATAAGTTGACCATATGTGCGTGTGTTTATCTCTGGGCTTTCTATCCTGTTCCATTGATCAATCTTTCTGTTTTTGTGCCAGTACCACACTGTCTGGATTACTGTAGCTTTGTAGTATAGTCTGAAGTCAGGGAGGCTGATTCCTCCAGCTCTGTGTTTCATTCTCAAGATTGCTTTGGCTATACAGGGTCTTTTGTTTTTCCAAACAAATTTTGAAATTTTTTGTTCTAATTCTGTGAAAAATGCCATTGGTAGTTTGATAGGAATTACATTGAATCTGTAGACTGCTTTGGGTAGTAGAGTCATTTTCATAATATTGATTCTTACAATCCAGGAACATGGTATATCTCTCCATCTATTTGTATCATCTTTAATTTCTTTCATCAGTGTCTTATAATTTTCTGCATACAGGTCTTTTTTTCTCCTTAGGTAGGTTTATTCCTAGATATTTTATTTTTTTGTTGCAATGGTAAATGGGAGTGTTTTCTTGATTTCACCTTCAGATTTTTCATCATTAGTGTACAGGAATGCCAGAGATTTCTGTACATTAATTTTGTATCCTGCTACTTTACCAAATTCATTGATTAGCTCTAGTAGTTTTTCGGTAGCATCTTTAGGATTCTCTATGTATAGTATCATGTCATCTGCAAACAGTAACAGCTTTACTTCTTCTTTTCCAATTTGGATTCCTTTTATTTCCTTTTCTTCTCTGATTGTTGTGGCTAAAACTTCCAAAACTATGTTGAATAAGAGTGGTGAGAGTGGGCAGCCTTGTCTTGTTCCTGATCCTAGTGGAAATGCTTTCAGTTTTCACCATTGAGGACGATGTTGGCTGTGGGTTTGTCATATATGGCCTTTATTATGTTGAGGAAAGTTCCCTCTATACCTACTTTCTGGAGGGTTTTTATCATAAATGGGTGTTGAATTTTGTGAAAAGATTTATCTGCATCTATTGAGATGATCATATGGTTTTTCTCCTTCAATTTGTTAATATGGTGTATCACGTTGATTGATTTGCATATATTGAAGAATCCTTGCATTCCTGGAATAAACCCCACTTGATCATGGTGTATGATCCTTTTAATGTGCTGTTGGATTCTGTTTGCTGGTATTTTGTTGAGGATTTTTGCATCTATGTTCATCAGTGATATTGGCCTGTAGTTTTCTTTCTTTGTGACATCATTGCCTGGTTTTGGTATCGAGGTGATGGTGGCCTCGTAGAATGAGTTTGGGAGTGTTCCTCCCTCTGCTATATTTTGGAAGAGTTTGAGAAGGATAGGTGTTAGCTCTTCTCTAAATGTTTGATAGAATTCGCCTGTGAAGCCATCTGGTCCTGGGCTTTGGTTTGTTGGAAGATTGTTAATCACAGTTTCAATTTCAGTGCTTGTGATTGGTCTGTTCATATTTTCTATTTCTTCCTGATTCAGTCTTGGCAGGTTGTGCATTTCTAAGAATTTGTCCATTTCTTCCAGGTTGTCTGTCCATTTTATTGGCATAAAGTTGCTTGTAGTAATCTCTCATGATCTTTTGTATTTCTGCAGTGTCAGTTTTTACTTCTTTTTCATTTCTAATTCTATTGATTTGAGTCTTCTCCCTTTTTTTCTTGATGAGTCTGGCTAATGGTTTATCAATTTTGTTTATCTTCTCAAAGAACCAGATTTTAGTTTTGTTGTTCTTTGCTATCATTTCCTTCATTTCTTTTTCATTTATTTTTGATCTGATCTTTATGATTTATTTCCTTCTGCTAACTTTCAGGTTTTTGTTCTTCTTTCTCTAATTGCTTTAGGTGAAAGGTTAGGTTGTTTACTCGAGATGTTTCCTGTTTCTTAAGGTGGGATTATATTGCTATAAACTTCCCCCTTAGAACTGCTTTTGCTGCATCCCATAGGTTTTGTGTCATTGTGTCTCCATTGTCATTTGTTTCTAGGTATTTTTTAATTTCCTCTTTGATTTATTCAGTGATCACTTCGTTATTAAATAGTGTATTGTTTAGCCTCCATGTGTTTGTAGTTTTTACAGATCTTTTCCTGTAATGGATATCTAGTCTCATAGCATTGTGGTCGGAAAAGATACTTGATACAATTTCAACTTTCTTAAATTTACCGAGGCTTGACTTGTGACCAAGGATATGATCTATCCTGGAGAATGTTCCATGAGCACTTGAGGAAAATGTGTATTCTGTTGTTTTTGGATGGAATGTCCTATAAATATCAATTAAGTCCATCTTGTTTAATGTATCATTTAAAGCTTGTGTTTCCTTATTTATTTTCATTTTGGATGACCTGTCCATTGGTGAAAGTGGGGTGTTAAAGTCCCCTACTATGAGAGTGTTACTGTCAATTTCTCCTTTTATGGCTGTTAGTATTTGCCTTATATATTGAGGTGCTCCTATGTTGGGTGCATAAATATTGTTATATCTTCTTTTTGGATTGATCCCTTGATTATTATGTAGTGTCATTCTTTTTCTCTTCTAATAGTCTTTATTTTAAAGTCTATTTTGTCTGATATAAGAATTGCTACTCCAGCTTTCTTTTGATTTCCCTTTGCATGGAATATCTTTTTCCATCCCCTTACTTTCAGTCTGTATGTGTCTCTAGGTCTGAAGTGGGTCTCTTGTAGACAGCATATATATGGGTCTTGTTTTTGTATCCATTCAGCAAATATGTGTCTTTTGGTGGGAGCATTTAGTCCATTTACATTTAAGGTAATTATTGATATGTATGTTCCTATTCCCATTTCCTTAATTGTTTTGGGTTCGTTAATGTAGGTATTTTCCTTCTGTTGTGTTTTTTTGCCTAGAGAAGTTCCTTTAGCATTTGTTGTAAAGCTGGTTTTGTGGTGCTGTACTCTCTCAGCTTTTGCTTGTCTGTAAACGTTTTAATTTCTCCATCAAATCTGAATGAGATCCTTGCTGAGTAAAGTAATCTTGGTTGCAGTTTCTTCTCCTCCATCACTTTAAATATGTCCTGCCACTCCCTTCTGGCTTGTAGGGTTTCTGCTGAGAGATCAGCTGTTAACCTGATGGGGATTCCCTTGTGTGTTATTTGTTGTTTTTCCCTTGCTGCTTTTAATTTGTTTTCTTTGTATTTAATTTTTGACAGTTTGTTTAGTATGTGTCTTGGCGTATTTCTCCTTGGATTTATCCTGTATGGTACTCTCTTTGCCTCTTGGACTTGATTAACTATTTCTTTTCCCATATTAGGGAAGTTTTCAACTATAATCTCTTAAAATATTTTGTCAGTCCCTTTCTTTTTCTCTTCTTCAACTGGAACCCCTATAATTCGTATGTTGGTGCATTTAATGTTGTCCCAGAGGTCTCTGAGACTGTCCTCAGTTCTTTTCATTCTTTTTTCTTTATTCTGCTCTGCAGCAGTTATTTCCACTATTTTATCTTCCACATCACTTATCCATTCTTCTGCCTCAGTTATTCTGCTATGGATCCCATCTGGAGTATTTTTAATTTCATTTATTGTGTTTCTAATCATTGCTTGATTCATCTTTAGTTCTTCTAGGTCCTTGTTAACTGTTTCTTGCATTTTGTCTATTCTATTTCCAGGATTTTGCATCATCTTTACTATCATTATTCTGAATTCTTTTTCAGGTAGACTGCCTATTTCCTCTTCATTTGTTAGTTCTGGTGGGTTTTTATCTTGCTCCTTCACCTGCTGTGTGTTTTTCTGTCTTCTCATTTTGCTTATCTTACTGTGTTTGGGGTATCCTTTTTGCAGGCTGCATGTTCGTAGTTCCCATTGTTTTTGTTGTCTGACCCCAGTGGCTAAGGTTGTTTCAGTGTGTTGTGTACGCTTCCTGGTGTAGGGGACTAGTGCCTGGTCTCTGGTGGATGAGGCTCGATCTTGTCTTTCTGGTGGACAGGTCCATGTCTGGTGGTGGGTTTTGGGGTGTCTGACACGTTATTATGTTTTTAGGCCGCCTCTCTGCTAAGCGATGGGGTTGTGTTCCTGTCTTGCTAGTTGCTTGGCATAGGGTGAACAGCACTGTAGCTTGCTGGTCATTGAGTGAAGCTGGGTGCTGGCATTGAGATGGAGATATCTGGGAGATTTTCGCCATTTGATATTATGTGGAGCTGGAAGGTCTCTCGTGGACCACTGTCCTGCATGTGGCTATCCCACCTCAGAGGCAGAACACTGACTCGTGGCTGCAGCACTAAGAGTGTTTCATCTACCTGGCTCAGAATAAAAGGGAGAAAAAATTAGAAAGAAAGAATTAGTAGAAGAAAGAAAGAAAGAAAGGAGGTAGGGAGGAAGGAGGGAAAGTAGGAAAATGAGAAAGAGAGAAGATAATGTAAAATAGAATAAAGTATGATAAAATATATTAGTGTTATTAAAATAAAAATCTAATTATTTTTTAAAAATTTAAAAAAAGCAAAACGGATGGATAGAACCCTTGGGCAAATGGTGGAAGCAAAGCTATACAGACAAAATCTCATGCAGAAGCATATACATACACATTCACAAAAGAGAATAAACTGTAAATCTTGCTCTCAAAGTCCACCTCCTCAATTTGGGATAATTCGTTGTAAAAAGAGGAAAAGTGGAGAAAAATCATAAATCTTGTTATCAAAGTCCACCTCCTCAATTTGGGCTGATTTGTTGTCTATTCATGTATTCCACAGATGAAGGGTACATCAAGTTGATTGTGAAGCTTTAATCTGCTGCTTCTGAGGCTGCTTGGGGAGATTTCCTTTTCTCTTCTTTGTTCTCACTGCTCCTGGGTCTCAGCTTCGGATTTGGCCCCACCTCTGCATGTAGTTCACCGGAAGGTGTCTGTTCTTTGCTCAGACAGGACAGGGTTAAGGGAGCAGGTGCTTCAGGGGCTCTGGCTCACTCAGGCTGGGGGGAGGGAGGGGCATGGAGTGCGGGGTGAGCCGGTGGTGGCAGAGGTCGGCGTGACGTTGCATCAGCCCAAGGTGCACCGTGTGTTCTCCTGGGGAAGTTGTCCCTGGATCCTGGGACCCCAGCAGTAGCAGGTTGCACAGGCTCCCCAGAAGGGGGGCGTGGACAGTGACCTACACTCGCACACAGGGCTCTTAGCGGCAGCAGCAGCAGCCCCAGCGTCCCAGGCCCGTCTCTGGGGTCCATGCATTCAGCTGCAGCTCACACCCATCTCTGGAGCCCCTTTAAGCAGCGTTCTGACTCCCCTCTCCTCGTGCACCAGGAAACAAAGAGGGAAGGAAAAGTCCCTTGCCTCTTTGGCAGGTCCAGACATTTTCCCGGACTCCCTCCCAGCTAGCTGTGGCACACTAACCCCCTTCAGGCTGTGTTCACGCCACCAACCCCAGTCCTCTCCCTGCACTCCGATGGAAGCCTGAGCCTCAGCTCCCAGACCCCGCCCGCCCCGCTGGGTGAACAGACAAGCCTCTCCGGCTGGTGAGTGCCGGTTGGCACCAATTCTCTGTGTGGGAATCTCTCCGCTTTGCCCTCCGCACCCCTGTGGCTGCACTCTCCTCTGCGGCTCCGAAGCTTCCCCCCCTCCACCCCCCGCAGTCTCTACCTGCGAAGGGGCTCCTAGTGTGTGGAAACCTTTCCTCCTTCACGGCTCCTTCCCACTGGTGCAAGTCCCGTCCCTATCCTTTTGTCTCTGTTTATTCTCTTTTTCTTTTGCCCTACCCAGGTACGTGGGGAGTTTCTTGCCTTTTGGGGTGTCTGAGGTCTTCTGCCAGCGTTCAGTAGGTGTTCCGTAGGAGTTGTTCCACGTGTAGATGTATTTCTGGTGTATCTGTAGGGAGGAAGGTGACCTCTGCTTCTTGCTCTTCCACCATCTTCCCCCAGGTCCTCATATGTGTTTTAACTCATGTAATCCTTGCAAGAGCTCTGTGATATGGGAGCTTATCTCCATTTTATAGATGAGTAAGTTGAGGCCTAGTGTTATAGAACTTGTCCAAGGTTATATAGCTAATGGGTAGTGCCAGGCCCATTTGCCTCAGAGAGTCTGAATTTTTACAATATAATCTAAAAGAGAAATTTAATTACTAATTATAAGCAAAAACAAATTACACATTAAAGAAGATGACAAGTTTTCAGCTATCCAGTTAGAGAAAAACACACAGTCTTTCTCACACAGGTACATCTTGTATTGGCAGGTATTTTCCTTATTAAGCAATTATTTATTGACCATCTATGTTGTGCTAGGCACAGGTGCTGGGGAAAAACACTTAATAAAATACACCCCCTATCTTCAAATAACTTGCATTCTAAGTGAGGAAATAAGCCAACAGTTATAGTAGAGGTTATATACCAAGTGATACATCGCTGATGGCAGTATAAAATCTCAGAAATCTTTTGGAAAGAAGATTGGAGATAGGTACCTCAGAGCCTTAAAAATGTTCATTTGCTTTGACCTCAAACTCATTTTTATGGATTTATTGCAAGAACGTTATTCTCAATATGGAAAAAAACCCTTCATGCATAAAAACGGTTATTTTATCTTATACTATTGAAAAGTTGGAAAGAATTTAAATATGTAAAATGGTTAACCAGTAAACCCACTCAGTGGAATATTTTGTAGCCCACAAAAAAATCATGGTTATGAATCCTCTGATTATATGAGAAATGATTGATTTCAATGTTAAATGGAGAAAAGATGAACATAAAATTTGATATCCAATATGATGGGAGCTTTGTCCCAGAAAATTCACCCTAGCCGGTGTACAGAAGGGAGGAAGGGAGAGCAGATGACAGGAAGGAAAATTATTCCAAAGCCTTATCATTAGTCTTACTTAAGTAATAGAATATCAAGCAATTTTACTTTCTAACTTTTCTGGTTCCATATTTCCATGTAAGGGACATGAATTATTAATACTTTGTAGGAGGAGGGTACACTTTTTCACAAAAATTTAACAGCGTGTTCTAATTCTCTCCACTAGAGGGAGAAACTATTCCATGTAATTTCACTTTGATGTGCTCTTTAGAACCAGTCAGGAAGTTTTACTCTACTTTCCTCTGACTGTGATGAGGGTTTTTTTGTTTGTTTGCTTATTTGTTTAGAATTTCTTTGAAATCGGTTTTAGAAGATTTATTAAACCATTATATTGAAAGAAGAGGAATTTTTCAATTTTTCCCCTTTTTCCCCATTGAAAACTTGGCTGACTCTAGTAATGAAACATTAAAGAATTTGAAGTTCTTAGACTGTCAGTTTTTTAAACATGATCTGAATATAAAAATATATGTTAATTGAGCAAATTTTTGAAAACAATGAACAACTCATTGAAGGAAATAAAAGCCACCTCTGCATGTACACACTCCTAATCTGCTCTTTTGTCTGAAAAAAGTATGAAAAATATTTTGTCTTGTCACTAAATACCCTTTTACATCAGAGAACTTGATTAAGCTTATGCACCATCTCCCAGGAAAAACGCACAGATATATTTTGAATGTAGAACTCCTGAAGCCCATTCATTAACTCTGGTTGAGACCTGTTGTCATTCTTCTCTTAGTGGCTTCATAGCACATTCCTTCATATGGTGAGCTGTTTTTGTTAAAACCAATCCAAATTTGGGGGCTCTTAGCTTTCTTCTAGGGTTTGGTTATAAACAATCTTATGACATCATGTTGGTAGATAAATCTTTGCCCACATCTTTGATTTCTTTAGGGTAAACTCCTGATGTAGGATTGTTGTTAGGTACCAAAAGCTACTCTCCAGAAAGTGATACCAGTTCCTCTCCCAATGATGGCATATAATAGAGTTCCTCATTCTTTAAGTAATTGTTCAAAACAGTTAACATGTATAAATATACCTTACTGTTTTCATAAGTATAGGTATTGTGATTGTTTATCACTGCATAAGAAACCACCCCAAAACAGTGGCCTAAAACAACGACAATCACTTATTTTGTTCACGAACCTGGAGGTTGAGTAGGATATTGATTCTTTTACTACACTCTTACTGACTGAAAACAATACCTATTTGACTAGCTCACAGTTCTTTAGGTCAGAAGTCCAGGCACAACGTGACTGGGCTTCCTGCTCAGATACACTCGGGAGCATGTGGGTTCCCTTCTGAGAGTGTTAAAGCACGAAATTTAAGTGTAAGATATTGAGCCCCAAACGTTGGATGTTCACCATAGTTTGTGTGGGTCACAGAGCTGAAATCAGGATGTCAGTCTGGCTGTGTTAGCATCCAGAGGCTCTGGGAAAGAATGCCTCCAAGCTTCTTCAGCTTGTTGGCATAATTCAGATTCTGCAGTTGCAGGACAGATGTCCCCATTTCCTTGCTGGCTGTCAGTTGGGGGAGAGTTTCAGCTCCTAGAGGCCTCTCTCTTGCCTTCCCTGCTGCAGCATTCGACTTCTTCAGACCCAGCAATGGAGAGTCTCCCTCTTGTCCATTTTGTACTTCAATTCAGGAAGAGTTCAGGTCCTTTCCATGGGGTGCCTGAGTAGGCCACATCCACCTAGAATAATCTCCCTGTCTTAAAAAATCAATTGATTTTGAACCTTAATTCCATCTGCAAAATCCCTTCACTACAGCATCTAGATTTAGAGTTTGATTGGATAAGTGGAAGGTTTGTGTACTTCAGTAAGTGGTAATATTGGGGGCTCTGTTAGAATTCTGCCTATTGCAAGCAGTGTCCCCACTTCAAGGACTGAAGTGTCTTAGTTCATAAAACTCCTAAGAGAGTTTATCAGTGTTCATTTTATTTCAGTGACCTTGGTGAATGGGAAGACTACCACCTCCATGAACAGGAATGACATCCATCTTCATGAGTCCACAGTGTGGCTCTGCTACTTAGTGGTGTGACCTTGGCTGTGCTGCTCTACTTACTCTACTTCTCTGCCTCTGTTTCCCTCATCTGTAAAATAACATGGAGTTAGTGATCATTCTTTCCTCGTAGGTTTTTTTGTTTTATAAATTTATTTTTGGCTGCGTTGGGTCTTCGTTGCTGCTCGCAGGCTTTCTCCAGTTGCATCGAGTGGGGAGCTACTCTTCGTTGTGGTGTGGTGGCTTCTCTTATTGTGGAGCACAGGCTCTAGGTGCACAGGATTCAGTAGTTGTGGCACGTGGGTTCTAGAGCATAGGCTCAGTAGTCATGGCGCATGGGCTTAGTTGCTCTGCAGCATGTGGGTTCTTCCTGGGCATGGGCTTAGTTGCTCTGCAGCATGTGGGTTCTTCCTGGGCTAGGGCTCAAACCCGTGTCCCCTGCACTGGCAGGCAGATTCTTAACCACTGTGCCAGCAGGGAAGCCCCCTCTTAGGGTTTTGATGATTACATTATTTAATACCCAGGGAACTCCAGGAACAGTGCTTGACTGTAAATTGATTTAAAAGTGATTACTTTTTAAAAATATGTTTTTGAATCTGCAATTATGCAATTCAGGTATGCTAAGCATGTTCGATAATAGAACTTCCTGCTACAAAGAGACCCACAAATAAAAATAGAATTGTTCTTTCTTGGTCTTCTTATTTCTGACTTACTATGTTATACACATATGCTTTTATTGTGGGCTGCCACAAATTTATGTTGGAAAGAGTGGAATTCAAGTAGATCTTTACTATGTTAATTTGATAGATTTTGATAGTTCATTTTACTAGCATGGTATGATATTACCAGTAGCAGACTAAAATCTGAGTTCACTTCTGGCTCTGCCCCTAAATCCTGATGAGACCAATAGCTGGAAAGGCTTTTGGATATTATACTAAGAATTAGTTATAATATTGCCTCTGTTTGTTTAGGAAAACCTGGAGGAGTGCCTAAAGCAATTAAAGGAGGAAAGAGTAATAAGACTGAAGGCTGATAGACGAGTCAGTGAGGTAAACAAGTTTCTTCTGCTGCTTTTGAGAGTGTTTTGGTTTTATTTTGATTTGATTTTAAACCATATACACATAATTTGTAAGCTTTAAAACTGTAATATATTGCAAATTGGTTGTATCATATGGACTTTTGCATTTACTGGTATTTAGTGATCATATGATCTATATTCCAGAAAACATGTTTCTAAAAATGTGAAAATCTGCTTTTGTGTATGTGTGTGTGTGTGTGCTTTTATATGACATTAGCTTATTTCATGTTTATGATTCTTTGATTCAAGAAGGCACTTTCTGTGCATATATTGTATATACAGTAACATAAAAGACATGATGAGACTCTCCTGGCAATGAATTAGGAAAGTGAATCATTTAAATAAATTTAAGATATTGTAAAACTTCTAAGAATACAATGAAAGATAAAAATATATACTATGAGAATTACATTAGGTAATGTGCATGAAAGCAGGGCATAATCCAAAAAGTTCTATATAAATATATTTTATCACAGGGTGAGTGTAGGGAGGAATTTTTGAAAGTGCATCCATTGGATTGGTGGACACTCATTCAATAAATGTTGAGCACCTGCTCATGTAAGGCAAAAGGGGCATAATGAACATTAACGGCCTTTCTGAGAAATACGAGAGTTGAGCTTACAGGGGGTTTTAAGTGCATAGATGATGAGCGGAAGGGGCAGAGTGCACGGGGGTGAATATTTTCAAGAAGCCAAAGAAAATATTGGTGATCGTACATTTAATAAATTGGGTTGGGTCTTTTAAATATAAGCATTAGATATTTTGCTCACTAAAGTTAATTCTTAAAATTCAGCAGAGTTGTAATATGTTTTGTTCAAATTAGATTCTATAATTCACTTTCTAATTTAAGGGAAACTTAAAGCAGGTAATTTTCTAATGTGGAATGAGGCTCCATTGTGAATTGAACCAGTTAGAAATGTGATCTTTTGTGAAAGATCATTAATAAAACTGTAACTTTGGTTTATTTATATACCACCTAAGTGTTATATAGGAAACTTTTTTGGGTGCCTGTGAGTTTTGGTTATTATGTGATATGATCTCTGTCTTTACTGGTAGAGAGTTCAGTTAATTACAAATTAATTACATTTTGAGTGTTTTAGTTTTGTTCCTTGAAACTAGGCAAGACTACTTTTGATGACAATGAGAAAAAAACATGTCAGACATTTTCAGTCTTCTTGTATAGCTGGGACATGAAAATGCCCAGGTAAGAAATATACATTTCTGTTTGTCTGAAGCCCTTCATGCCCACCCATTGACAAGCATGATCCTGGATGATGAAGGTGTTTTGGGCAGCATTGAGAATTCTTTTCAGAAGTTCCATGCTTTCTTGGATCTCCTTAAAGATGCTGGGTTAATTCATTCCTCTTCTTGGCATTCTTCGATTTACGCCTATAACGTAGTTTGCTGAGGAACTGGAGCAATTTTCATCACTTACGTGGCTATATTTAGCCAAATTTAGTGTAATTATAGGTAATATATTTGACTTTTTAAAATGAGGAATTATTTTTTTAAGAAATGCAAATAGTGAAGCATGCTTTGGTAGAGTGCAGAGCCCATTATAAAAGAGTAACCTGTAGACAGAGTAATTAGTAGATATAGTTGTTTTGTAAAGACTAAATTGAAGGCACTTTTCTTTGAAAATATTTGTGAATGCATAAGAATTTTCCTATCTTTCACTTATTTTGCTTGTTTGATAAGTTTGAATTAAAATTATCTTTGCCTTAGACATAAAAATTAATATTAATCTGCAGGGGTGATATAGGTCAGTGGTTCTCAACAGGGAGCAATTTTGCTGAAAGAGGTAAGTATAGATTGATAGTTGATGGAGTGGTGTTTTGTCAGTGAATGAATTGGTGTTGGTGTTGGGAAGGAAGGAACAAACACATTCTTGGAAACTGGAGGAAAGGTGGTAAAGAAGTGTGGGAATGGAGGTGTGACAGGCAGTGGACGAGGTGCATGGTACATGTTGAAGCTGCTAGTGAGACAGTGGAATGTGTCCTAGCAGATGAATCTGGAAAGGGCTGAGAATTTGGGGGAGAGAGAGGCTTGTAGTCTGGAGTAGGATGTTGGCTTTTTAACATTTTAGAAATATTTCATGATTGTAGGTCTGGGGAAATCTAAATTGCTCTTCTGTGATTATAATAACCTTTGTCTTTTGTCCTTTCCTCCTCTGGGCCAGGCTTGGGCAGCTGGCCACAATGACTGGTATAGATCAGTCAGATTTTCCTTTACTATGTCGTCCCCAGATGAATTCTACTGTTAGTAGTCCACCTAAAGAAGAAAAGAAGGCACTTGAAGAAGGAAAGTCAGAATCAAAACAGGGTGCCCCAGGACAAATGCAAAATATCCAAGTAAATGGACAGAACAGCACTTAATGATTCTAAGAATGATTAGCAAAAAGGAAATGACCAAGTCAGGGAGAAAACAATAATGATCAGTCTCTAATAGTTCACATGCTCGGGAGGTAGAAGACTCTGGAATCCTTTCCAAATCTGAGATTAGTAAATGTGTGCCCATTTCATGATACTGTATTGTTGTAAATAAGGAGAGTGGAAGTACTTTAGAAAATTTATGAGTTAAAGCAAACTATCCTTAATGAAGAAAGAAGACATTAGAGAAAATATTCCAGATTTTAAATTGTATAAATGTCTATTCTATTCATATTTTATCTAGGTTTCTATTTGTATGCAGTCAGCTTACAATGAAGGAACACTAATGAAGGTAAACATACTGATATAATTTTTTAAAATAAGTAATCCAGACATAGCTAATAGGTAACATATTACAGTGAATCACCTGGTTATGGGAATGGGAGGGGAAAACCTGTCAGCTTTTCCTCTAGCCTTACTTGGAGCCCCCATCAACCAATCTCAGACTGGTCTTGGGAACTGACAGCTTGATAACACAGTCTGGTCACAAACTATATATTGTTTACATGTGCCTGGAGGATAGAAAAGAAATTAATTATCTTACAGAATAGGGTTTTATTTTTAGTGAGGGAAAGGAAATGGGTAATAACTACCACAATCACCAAAGTCTGAAAATGTAGCAGAGATAGACTTGGATATAGCTAGGTTAAGCTGAGAATCACTTGGCAAGATATAATTACAAAAACAACTGGCTCTGAATAATCAATTGACTGTGTTAATAATAAGATTACAGAGTAACATTGAAGTTTTGAACTCTACTTTCTAATGGTTGGCTTTGTTCCTCACTGAATTTTTGTCTTCTCTTTTGTTTTTCCCTCCAGTTTCAGAAAAGTACAGGTGATGCTAGGATTCCTTTGCCTCTCGACTCCTTCCGTGTCCCAGTGTCTACTCAGGTGGCATTAGAAACTTCTAAAGACAACCTGGGGGTCCCAGTCACAGAGCAGCGGCAGGAGTCTTTTGAAGATTTCATTGCTAGAACATGTTCTCCTTCAGCAGACGTCATTTCTGGAACTGGAAGTCAAAGAAAAGAAGAGGAATTATCTAGAAATAGCAAGTCTTCTTCAGAGAAAATGAGCAAAGCAGGTGAATATACCAAAAATTACTCTGCTAAGAAACAACCTGGGAAGGACTTGCATTCCTGCTCTGACTCACCTGTAAAGCAGAAAAGCAAAGGAATTGGGCAAAATAATTCTTTGGTTAATAAACCAATTAAAAGTGAGTCTTCGAAAAAACACATTTCTGTTAAGAAAGAGGGTAGAATAGTGATTGTTTCATCAAAGACAACTAAAAGTAAATTCAATCTACTAGAACATTCTTAAAGGGATACTCTTGGATCTGATTGTGAATTTCAAGAAAGCATCCATACTCTATCACACCTAACATAGGTCTAAATCTTTTAAAATTATGTTTTTGCATTCAAATTTTAATAAATTACTTATGTTTTTATTATAGCATATGATGTTTTCAGTTACTTGACTGGAAACCATTAGAGAAAGATTTATCTATACTTTTTATTATAATGAAAGTTTTGGTGTACTTTTCCTTGTAACATTCTGCATCATTCATTCAGCTAGTGTTTACTTAGGGCTTCATATATACAGTACTCTTCTAGGTGCTATTGCTTTCAGCAGTGAACAAAATAAAGCCTTTACTCTCCTGGAACTAGCACTCTGTGGTGGGAGAAAACATAAACAACAAAGCAGGGTAAGGGTTAAAAAGAGATGGGAATAGTAAATGGAATCGTTTTACCATTTGGTTAAACATCAAACTATTATAAATCACACGGCTAGAAGCCATTGACATATTTTAATTCACAATAACCAGAGAGCCTCAAACATTTACCAAGGCACTTAACCGTGTTTATGGATTACAGCAACGCTCTGAGGTAGGGAACTGTTACCATCCTCATTTTATAGATGAACAGTCTGAGGAGACATTATGTGAGCTGCCCAGAATTACACAGCTATAAGTAAATGGGAAGTTGTGATGTGACCCGAACCCATGCTCTTTTTTTTAATGTATGGACTTTATTATCTTTCATTTGTTTCTGAATTATGTGAATTTTTTCTTTAAAGATTTTTTCTGATGTCAACCATTTTTAAAGTGTTTATTGCATTTGTTACATTACTGCTTCTGTTTTATATTTTGTTTTTTTGGCCACAAGGCATGTGGGATCTTAGCTGCCCTACCAGGGATTGAACCCTCACCCCGTCCATTGGAAGATGAAGTCTTAACCACTGGACCACCAGGGAAGTTCCCCATATGTGACTATTTTGCTGGCAATTTTTTTAAATTTTATTTTTTATTGACATACAGTTGAATTACAGTGTTGTGTTAATTACTGCTGTACAGGAAAGTGACTCAGTTACACATTTATATACATTCTTTTTCATATTCTTTTCCATAACGGTTTATCACAGGATATAGAATATAGTTCCCTGTGCTCTACAGTAGGACCTTTTTGCGTTTTTTAAAAATACATCCATTTTTTAAAATAAATGTATTTATTTATGTATTTATTTTTGGCTGTGTTTGGCCTTTGTTGCTGCACGTGGGCTTTCTCTAGTTGAGGTGCATATTCTTCTCATTGTGGTGGCTTCTCTTGTTGCAGAGCATGAGCTCTAGGTGCCTGGACTTCGGTAATTGTGACATTGGGCTTATTTGCTCTCTGGCATGTGGGATCTTCCTGGACCAGGGCTTGAGCCCATGTCCCTTGAATTGTCAGGCATATTCTTAACCACTGAGCCACCAGGGAAGTCCCATGTAGGAACTTTTTGTTTATCCATCCTGTATATACGCCAGTTTGCATCTGCTAATCCCAAACACCCAATCCAAACCTCTCCCACACCCTCCTCCTTGGCAACCACCAGTCTATTCTCTATGTCCTTGGTTATGTTTCTGTTCACACATAGGCAGAACCCAGGCTCTTAATTACTTTGTTATCCTGTTTCCTTGTTAAGTGAAGAAGGGTTTAAGGAAGGCACTGAGAGAGAAGCCAGTGAGCACTAGAAGTGCAAAAACAGTGGGGCTGTCAGAAAGCACAGCTGTCTCCTTCCCCTATCGTGAGCAGGATTTTTAAATGGCAGAGTATGTAAGAGTATGTGATGACATGTCTCTGGATTAAATTATGTCTCCCTGGTAAAACATGTACAGATAAGTCTTTAGTTCAATCAGAGTGAAAGGTGAGATCAGAGAAAACCTGGAGTGTCAGATTTCCTGTAGAAGGTCCTGCCTGATTGTTACTAAGAGGGCTACTACAGTACTAGTTAGTTCATTAGTCATGGGTTGAGTGTTAGAGGAGTGAAACAATGAGCAAGATGTAGTGTTGGCCCTTTAGCAGTGGAGTGAGAGTGGAACACGCACAGCAGATGTCTCATCCTGCACGTGACATGCTGTGACAGGCATATTCAGGGAGTTTAATCAGTGTTTGTGGAAGAAGAGGGGGAGCCGTGAGGCAAAGAAAAGTCATCGAAAGAGGCAGTCCCTAAGCTAAGTCTTAAAGGACTTGTGAAAAACTAGTGAGTCAGCTGGTGAAGGGCATGGACACTCAAGGCAGAGAGGACAGCGGAAGTCCAGAGATGTGAGTGTGCGAGGGGTGTGTTATGGAACCACAGGCACAGACTCTGTAGAATCAGTGCAGTGTCACCAGGCAGTGGCAAGTGCCCCTAAAGGAGACAGCGAGGAGGAGGAGAGCAGGTCTTAGCCACCCATGTTCGTGGAGCTGGTTTCCTCAGAAAATAGCTAAGAAGGGAAAGGACAAGTTCAGGTGGCATTTTAGACCACTGACGTCAGTATAGATGAGGAATTTGAAGAAGCCTGGAGACAATTATGCCCCACTCTTCTGAGAAGCAGTGGTTTTTTTTATTTTCAAGTGGGACTTTCACGCTGCCACCTCCTCTCTTGACCCTACTGAGAGGTTTATAGGCCGGCAGAAGGAAGAACCTGGCTTAAGTAAAGTTAATCAGGTTTCTTTACTGTACAGATTCTCGGGCCTGCTGTAGGCTAATGTTCATTCTGGATCGTCACAACAGGCATATGGTACACAGCCATCCTCAAAGCTATTTGACTCTAGAGTCCTTTTTTAATAGAAGTGTCTAACAACTGGTTCCACCAAACAGCAATTTGGTAACTTCTAGCCCAGGTAATAGCAAGAAGAAAGGGGTCTGAAATAAGGTATAGATGAAGGGAGGAAATAAGTTCTAATTGTATTTAGGAAATTACAAGCAAGACTTGATCTTGGGAAGTAAGGAAGAAGTAGGAGGTGGAGGCTGAACCCACATCTGTGTGACTAAATATGGGTGGTGGTATCATTGAGTTTGGAAATAGGGGATAAATAACTGAATTGGGGAAAAGACTTTAGTGCTGGACATGTTAGAATTTTAAAGCACCTGTAGAATTCAGAAGACAAACTGGTAGATAACTGGACATGCACGTGAAGACATGGAAAGATAAAAATTTGAATGTCATCAGCACATATCAGCAGTCATTAAAATCATGAAAGTGGATGAGATTTCAGAGAATTGTGAGTACTGACAACATTTAAGTAATAAGCAGAGAAAGAATTCTGGGAAGGAGAGAGGTGATAGAGTTTCAAGAAGGAGGAAGTAGATGACAGTGTTATCCTTCAGAGAATGTGAGTGTCCGTTGGATTTGGGCAGTTAGGTCCCCAGTGACCTTAGAGCAGTTCAGTGAAGTGGTGGACAAAAAGCCAGATGGCAATAAATTGAGGGTGTAGGGCTGCCTGTGGGGGCCAGGCGGGGCTAGTGAAACAGTGGGAATAGGCTACTCTCAAGGAGTTTGGATGAAAAGAGAAAATAATTAGAAAAAAAGAATCTTTTAGAATGAGAAGGAAATATATTTTATATGTTGAGATGAAGGAACTGATAAAGGAGATCCTGAAGATGTAGATAATAATTTAGAGAATTGGGGAAACATGGACATATGAATAAGAAAAAAAACCTTGCACAGTATATAAAAATCACTTGTATTCTTCAATTTGGATGGATACTGGTAAGTTTGGGAGGAAATAAAGGTAAGAAGAGATAGAAGTTAAATGAGTTTATACTGATAGCCTCAGTTTTCTTTGACACAGATTTTTCAGTGACACATATATACACATACATAATTACCATTTTAAAATTATTTCATAGTTACATGTTTTATTAATCACGTCTGAGAAAAGTCACTGATTTTCATTTTGTACAGCATTATCTTGTAAGGGCAAGATACAGTGACAACTTCCAAGCTTTTTGCATATCAGAGCTGAAACTTAAAGTATCTCCATAATTGAATTTTCACTTCTTTTTTGTAATAAGTTTATCCTTAGGAGGATAATTTCATAGTGTTTGATCACAGATGAGTTTGGGCATTGCTATCACTCAATCATGTTAAGCATCTGTCAGGTTCTCTCCTATACTATATATTAATTTTTTGTCCATTAAGCAAATATTTATTGGTGGCCTGTGGGAATATGATACACCTAGATCCTATTGCCTTGGTATAGTCACAAAAGCCTCTGAAACTAAATTTCCAAGTCAGGCCGTACTAAGGCCTGGCATAATAAGTTTTCATTGTTAACAGTTTTTTGTGTGTTTGTGGGGGTTTTTTGTTTTTTTGTTTGAAGCAAGCATAAGACACTGTCTTAACTCAGTAGTTGTCCATTCATTAATAAGTCAAAGAAGACGTTGATGAAGCATGGTATTTTGAATATCCTTTCCACAGAATAGGTAATGGGCCATCCTGAAACTCTGGTGAGATGCTTATCATTTTCAGATTTTGGAGTGGCTGAGAAAACCTTATTACACCTTGAATTATCACAAGAAACATGAATTCAGCCAAATGAAAACAGTGCCTCTGCCTACTGATGTTGTCAATTTCCATCTCAACAAAAGTGAACATTTCTCCTTTAGATTAAAATCAAGAAAATCCCCTTTGTCCAGGATTCAATAATGGGGTGCACGAAAGAGGAAAACTGAAGCTATTCCCTCTTTACACCTGAACAGTGAATTCATTCTGATATCAAATATTTGTTTGATTCTGTTATGAGGAGGTGCTTTATTGTTTAGAGATCAAGTTACTGTTCATTCTTGCTAAGTAAGGAAAATTCATGTTTTAGGACTCTGAATAGTAACTTTATATATTTTATATATATATTAAAAATAAATATATATATTATCTGTAATATATATTCCACCTATTCAACAAAATTGTAATTTTCATCATCTCTTACGAATGATGAACTGCATTCACTCTTTGGAAAGGGCTTATAGGGAATTAAAGTCTCCATATACATTTTATATAAGACCATGGAAACCAAATTCTCAACTGGGAGCAAACTTAGGTTTTGCTATGAAGGTTTATGCTTACCTGGCCTTAGAGTGGTAGGCCAGGAACTCAAGGTGGAGTTTTTTTTCCTCTAAGTTACTTTCATTGATGCCACCCTGAAAAAATTTAGAGGGAGTATTTTTGAAATAGCTTTATCTCAGTAACCCTTTAAAAATGCTTCATGGTATGGGGAACATAACTGTCAAAATGTTCAAACAACTCTTGTTGATTTAAGTGTAATTGATCAGGAGCAATACAGGAAGGAGCTGGGTACAAAAGACAAAAGGTGCGAGGCTATTTCATGTATTGTTTTTGGCTTATTGTACAAAACAGAGAAAGTCTCATACACTCATGCAGCCAAGGTCCCCTATTGTTCTCTCCTTTTAGTAGAAATAAAAGAGAGCTCGTTTCTCAATAGAAGCATTCTATCCTTACGTGGGTACAGTGATATTCTAATGGTCTCTGGAGCAGAGGATAATTCCGTGGCAGCTCTGACCTCCAGTCACCGGGTTCTCTGTAACTTAGTCTTTCATGGCCAAGGACTATAATCATTATTTCGATTTATATTTAGCATCTCATAATTGAAAGGATTCCATGGACAACAAAACAGGAAGTGATTTCATGAAGTGTTTTAGTATGGATAAAACAATAAACTATAAAAATACAAATCATCAGTAAAGCTTTTTATTTCTGGAGAACTATATTCAGAAATTAATGTAAGCATCTAAGGTGTGCATGTGTTTTTTCACCCATGATCATGTTTGTGTGTGTGTGCATTCCACTGCTACAGGAGACATGCAAAATTATATCAGATTTGCTACTATATGCAATACTGGTTTCTCCCAAGAACTGTGTGGTCACAGGGTTCGTTCAGGAAGGTGAGTGCCCTACCACCACATCGCAGTCATATCTCATCACCTTCGACAGGATTAATTTACACTTTAACCTTACATGCTGGCATATTAAATTAGTATTACTCATCAGAGCTTGCTTATTAATAAAACAAGCTGAATTAGCCACTGCAGAATCATATTTGGAAATTCAATGACAATTTTTCATTTTTAATAAAGGCTCAGAAATATTATTGCAGAGCAGGTGGTACAGAAAACTGTGGTTGAATATGACATTCATTAATAATTGAAGTGTGGAACATGACAGGTGAAAATTGATATTGCTTTCTTTCCTCTAATATTTGGAAGAGTTCTACAAGGTAAATAAAATAAGATAACAAGACATATCGAGTGCACTGATTTCTTTGATCACCTCCTCCCCACATATCACTCCTTCACCTCCCATGTTTTGAATAATTCAATGCCCATAGTCTTTCCAGTTCAGTGCATTATAAGACACACTCAAGGTGGGTTTCAATCATATTAGACTGAAAGCTGAACTTTTTATGAAGGATTATTTAAAACCAAATGCATCTTGAGCCCAACAGCCTTTGAAACCAAACAATCCTGGGAGTTCAGTAAGGAAATGTCAACACTGTGGAGAACTTTTGAATTCAGGAAATTCAGTAATTCTATTTGATGTATGTTAACCGTATCAATAGTAACAACCTTCTGTTTGATTTCAGCACTGAGTTGAGAGCTGAGTTACTACTGGTCTTGTATTTTACCTAGTTGTGAAAACACTGAGAGAGTTGTTCTTGGGTTGAACTTGACCTGCCTCTGGGAATGCTCTCTGTTCTTTCCATCTTGAAAAGCTTTATTCAAGTGCATTTCCCTGCCTTCCTTCTCCTCACTTGCACCCCTTGGGAAAACAAAAGATGCTCAAATATAGATGTTAACACTGCAGATGCTCTGTTTGGCAATGATGTCTTTCAGCTTCACAGTAAAATATTATATTGCTGACCACCCATTTGACTGAAAAGTGACTCATTTTACTGACAGATATCTGGATTGAGATGCCAAAAGAAATAGGTCATTTCAAATTTCCTTTTTAAGTCATAGCTTTGTGTTGCAACACTATTTGTTCAAAAGTTACATCATGAATGTTTCTTCCTATGAGCTCCAAATAATCAAAATGTTCTTCAATAGGCTATATAAAAAGCAAGCAGAATATTCCTAATTATCAGTCTTTCTCTTGAGTCATATAGTTCTTGTAATTTCAAGGAAGAGAAACTCAAATGTAAAGTGTTACAATAGCCAAGCATATCAGCACTATTATCTAACCATTCAGCAATTTTCTCTGCCAAGTCACTCTGAACCTTAGACTACCAAGAATGTCTTCTTAATTAATTTTTAAGGATTTCCTCTTTTGAGTTAAAAAATGGTCACAATTTGATAAGTAAAATTAAAGAAAAAAGCAAAATAGAACATCTTAGATATTTCCATTAGGCTATATATATATACATAATTTTAATAGATATACATATATAAATGAACTGGGATAAATCTTCATCTTCTGTGTCAGTCGGGCATAGGTCCATTTTCTTAGGAATAGGGAACTCCTTTCACAGTGGAAGTGAGGAAATTGGCTGGACCATCCTTCTTGAATATAATTCCATGAAGCCGCCATTCCTTCCAGCAATTAACTACTACAACAGTGTGTAGTTCATCAAATTCAGGTCTTTCTGAAGCCAGGCTAGAAAAACAAAGTGAGGTGGACGACTAAGGTAACTGACCAAAAGGGAGGAAAGGAAGAGGAGCAAAACAATTTCATTGTTTCCCATATTCTCTGTGCTTGACAAGGGAAAAAATATTCAGGTCTGAGTTCCTCTCGTTCTTAGCCATTGTTAGTTCAAAGTCTGAGGAAGAAGAAAGGTAAAAACGAAAATATGGAGTCCAGAATTCTGTTAGCTCTCTTGCATGCAATATCACAATTTAAAAGGCCTTCCAAAATGGAGGGATAAACTTTAAAAAATATAGCCAAATCTTTTCAATCTAAACAAGTAAACACTAAAAATATATTTTAGAAATCCAGCAAACACACTAACCACAGTCAAAGCAAAGGAAGGCTTATGGCTTACCAAATGACAGTGGCTGTCTACAATACAGAGAAAGAGAATAGTCCAAAATTCTATCTGACCTGGCAGAGCTCAGCACAGCTACTATTCTTCTTTCCTAAAATCAAGGCATAAAGATATTGAATAAAACTTGCCAAAATGTCACCCGCTGCCTCCAAAAGCAGATTAAAGAAGGGAGTTTCCAGAAATCACGATGAAGAAAACTACTTAGAGAAACCCCTTCTCCTATCAGTGGACCACCAGGGTTTATCTGGGTAATAAAATGATAATAGGTCTTTCTGTCATCTTCTTTTTATAATGTATACATTTAAATTTCAGTTAACATTTAAAAAATATCCAATCAGAATGACAGGCATTTCCAGAAATATCCATTTTTTTAATCCTCATCCTTTTACAAATGTGAAAACTGAGGCTCAGTATAGCTGTCAAGGCATTTTCCTAAATCATTGAAGCTGTAAATTTGGGACCTAAGTCTAAATCAGTTTCTCATTTTATCTTGGCTATCTTCTTAAAATTTTGTTTAGGGACATGGGGAGGGGGAAGGGTAATCTGGGATGAAGTGAGAGTGGCATGGACATATATACACTACCAAATAGCTACCTAGTAAAATAGCTATCTAGTGGGAAGCAGCCAAATAGCACAGGGAGATCAGCTTGGGGCTTTGTGACCACCTAGAGGGGTGGGATAGGGAGGGTGGGAGGGAGACGCAAAAAGGAGGGGATATAGGGATATATATGTATGTATAGCTGATGCACTGTTATACAGCAGAAACTAACACAACATTATAAAGCAATTATATGGCAATAAAGATATTAAAAATATATTTAAGAAAGCTATACTGTAAAATAGATACAGTGATAATATATCTGAGAGGTGGAATTATGGCTGCTTTTTAATCTATTTTTGGATTATTTGATTACATGATTTCTCTATAAAGAATACGAATCACTTGTGTAATAAAAGTTACTCAAAACCAAAAAATCAAAACAAAACAAAACAATTTTGTTTAGGAAGAGAGGATAGAATGAAGGTTTGAGCATAGATATCATCTAGAAATCACTGAAGATACTGGGCCTGTAGTGCAGTTTCATTTGTAGTGGGTTTGGCTTACATTTAGTTTTATTTCTATACAACTATCAAAGAAGGAGAAAGAAGTTGGGTAATATTTGCATTTGCAACTAATCAAAGAGGAATTACTTTTAGCTTTAACAAAAAGATCATTTTGTGATCTCAGATTAACATCTTTATTCTTAAATGGAGCATAAATAACATTTATTGGCTAAGATTATTTGCAATAAACAAGACTGTTTACTGTTTACCACCTAGCAGGTGACTATTTGTAAGTCTCACTGAGTATGCTAAAAGCTTATACTGAGCTCTCATTTTACCAGAGTGAATTTAAATTAACTTCAGCAGCCAGAATTAATGAAACCAGGTAAATGATGCAAAGATATTCCACAGGGTATTCTGGTTTGTTTGGGTTTTTTTTGTTTTTCTGTTTTGTTTTGTTTTCTTTTGCGGTATGTGGGCCTCTCACCGTTGTGGCCTCTCCCATTGCGGAGCACGTGCTCCGGAAGTGCAGGCCTAGCGGCCATGGCTCACGGGCTCAGCCGCTCCGCAGCACGTGGAATCCTCCCGGACCTGGGCATGATCCCATGTCCCCTGCATTGGCAGGCGGACTCTCAACCACTGCACCACCAGGGAAGCCCATGGTATTCTGTTTTAATTAGAGATAGAAAATGTGAGTCAATAGAGGTTTTTAAAAATGTTGCATTCTATTACTTTCTCATATTTTAAATCTAAGAATATAGATGAAAACTAAAAAATGTTAGCAACCTTAGTTCAGTTTTTAATGTATATGAGCTCTGAATTTATATTGAGTGAATAGTAAAGACTCTGAATGAAGAACATAATCTGGAGGCATTCCGGTAAAAGTCATAAATTTTATTAGAAGTTGAGTATCTGTTAATTAGCAGACAGCTATATAACTTAACTATAAAGCCACTACAATTCAAAGATTGTAGCATTACTACATGAATGAACACATATACAAATTAAACAGAAAAGAATATCCACAAATAGTTCTAAGTATGTCTGGGAAGTTTGATTGTGATAAAGTCAGGTTATAACCTTTAAAACTGATGCCTAGAAAACTACACACCCATTGAAAACTAAAGTCTGTACCTCACACTACATACCAAAATAAATTACACCAGTTGTACATGTAAGAAGCTTGCAAGTTGCCACTTTACCCAAACAAGATGCGTCTTTTATAAATGTGTTCTCCCATTCTGTGGCTTTTCTTTTCATTATCTTGATAGTGATCTTCACAGAGCAGAAATTTTCTATTTTAGTGAAGTCTAGCTTATCAATTCTTTCATGGATTGTGCCTTTGGTGTTATATTTTAAAAGTCTGGGTTTCCCTGGTGGCACAGTGGTTGGGAATCTGCCTGCCAATGCAGGGGACACGGGTTCATGCCCTGGTCTGGGAAGATTCCACATGCCGTGGAGCAGCTGGGCCCGTGGGCCATGGCTGCTGAGCCTGTGCTTCTGGAGGCTATGCTCTGCAGCGGGAGAGGCTGCGACAGTGAGAGGCCCATGCAAAAAAAAAAAAGTCACTGCTATACCCAAGGTCATCTAGGTTTTCTCCTATGTTATCTTCTGGAAGTTTTACAGTTTTGTGTTTTACATTTAGGTCTGTGGTTCATTTTGAGTTAATTTTTATGAAGGTAATAAATTCTGTGCCTAGATTTTTTTTTTACTATAGACATCCAGTTGTTTCAGCACTATTTGATGAAAAGACTATCTTTGTTCCATTGTATTGCCTTTGTTCTTTTGCCAAAGATCAGTTGACTGTATTTATGTGGGTCTATTTTGGGGCTCTTTATTCTGTTCCATTGATCTATTTGTTCCTTCACCAATAGCACCCTGTCTTGATTACTACACCTTCATAATAAGTCTTCAAGCTGGGTAGTGTCATTCTTTAAACTTTGTCCTTCTTCAATGAGGTGACAGCTATTCTGGGTCTCTTACCTCTTCATATGGACTTTAGAATCAGTTTGCCAATATCCATGAAATAACTTGCTGGGATTTTGATTGGGATTGCGCTGAATTTCTATAGATTAAGTCAGAAAGAACTGACATTTTGATAATATCGAGTCTTCCTATTCATAAACAGGCAATACCTCTCCATTTATTTAGTTATTCTTTGACTTAGTTCATCACTGTTTTATAGTTTTCCTCCTATAGAGGTTGAATTTATTTTATTAGATTTATACTGAAGTATTACATTTCTGGCAGTGCTATTGTAAATAGTGTGGGGTTTTTTGTAACCTATTCCACTTGTTCATTATTGGTATATAGGAAAGCAATTACCTTTTGTATATTAACCTTTGGTCCTGCAACCTTGCTATAATCACTTACTAGTTACAGGAGTTTTGGGTCAACTCTTTTTTTTCTACATAGATGATCATGTCACCTGTGAACAAAGACAGCTTTATGTCTTCCTTCTCATCTATACACATTTTATTCCCTTTTCTTGCCTTATTACATTAGCAAGGACTTGCAGCACAATATTGAAAAGTTATAATAAAGAAAGACATACTTGCCTTGTGCTTAATCTTAGAGGAAAAGCATTGAGTTTCTCTCCAGTAAGTATGATGTTAGCTATTGGTTTTCTTGTAGATCGTATTTATCAAGTTAAGAAAGTCCCTCTTTATTCCTAGTTTACTGAGAGTTGTTCTCATGAGTGCACGCTGGATTTAAATAAATAAATGCGTCTTCTGCATGTATTTATATGTTTTTGTTTTCATTTTTTGTCTTGGATGGCATATATTAATTAATTTTCAAATGGTGAACCAGCCTTACATACCTGACACAAATCCCGTTTTCGTCATGGTGTATAATTGTTTTTATATTTTTTTGGCTTCAATTTGCTAACATTTTGTTGAGAAACTCTGACACAATTTTTATCACATTTCTACTATAAAAGGTTTGGGATTCTAACAAATTTAAGCTATTAATTAGTCTTATCAAATTGTGTTTTTTATTCAAAGATACACCATAGCAGAACCCTGAGGGAATGGATGGTGAATGGTAAGGCCTGAATTTACACTTCTTTTATTCTTTATACCCTGAACCCGTCTCTCAATGAGTGTTTATGGTTTATGTTTGTTTTTTTTGGAAATTACACATAGTTCACTCCATTCATTCATTCAACAGATTCTACAGCAGAAGGGAGGCTTCTAAGGAGGTAGGGTGTATTAGTGTGGCTGCAGGTTATTACAGGGAATCCAAGCAAGGCCTCATAATGGAGACTGTGATATTTGAGAAAAGACCTAAAAGAGTGAGTGGATGAGTATTGTAGATAGTAAAGAGAGCAGCAAATCAGGTAAAGAGAACAGCAAGTGAAAATGTCTGCCTACTATACTTGTTGAACATCAAGGACTAAAGATATAAGGTGTTTGGAAAAGAATGAGCAAGGAGTAGAGGTGGAGGAGATGAGATCAAATATATAATGTGGAGGGTAATCATGTAGCAACTTTCCAGCATTTTAAGAACTTCAGCTTCAACTATGATGAAGGGGAAGACACTGAAGTCACATAATTCTTCTGACTTAGATTATCCAAGGGTTCTCTGGCCACTGTGTTAAGGACACATTTCAGAGGGATAATAATTAAGATGACAGACAACGAAATCTTAATCCTGAGTGGTAATAGTGGAAAAATCAAGATATTGTCAAATTCTGGTTCTATCTCAAAGATAGGGCTGACACATTTTACTTCTGTATTGGAAGGGAACGGAGAGAGAAAGAAAAACGTCAAAGATGAATCCCATTTTGCAACTGAGCACCAGGAAGAATGGAGCTGCCCTTTTCTGTTTTGGAAAGTCTACAGGAAAAGCATGAGTGACTACGTGTGTATTTGATTGCAAGGTATATTAAGTTTGGGATGTCTATTAAATGACAAAACAGAGATATTCTGTTAGTGACCAGTCTTGTTAGGTGGACCCAGTCCATAAAGGACAACCATCAACCTACCTAATCTGCTCAATTTGAAGACCCATAAAGGACTTTGGTGGATTAGTGTGAAGATGGCTTCCTTTTGCGTTTGTGTGTATGTGTGTTATTTGCTTTGACACTGTGGTTAGGCTACAGTAGCACTATTCTGGGCTTTCATCTTTGGCAACTTTTTCTCACCAAGAAGCTTTTTTATTGGGTTGACGCCAAAAGAGTATTTGCCTGATTCTTCATGTCCTGATTGTTTAAGTATTTTCCTAGTTTGGACAGCCACAAATTTGGTTAGTATTTGTTAATTTCACCCTTCAACGTGGACACACTTGAAGCGAAGTGAACTCCCACCACACTGATGGCAGACTCCATCTGAGCATGCTCAAAAGAGCACAGAAGGTTGTCCAGTGGGAGGGTACTATCAGAGGCTGTTTGACAGTCTCTGTGTTGTAGACCAACTTAAGGGCAAACACAAACGGTTCTTATGCTTTCCTGCTCCTGATAATGGGCAATGGCAGGCTCTGGATCACAATGTTTGTACCCAACAGGAAGAGTTTTGCACTCTATGTGGCATGACTAGGATAAGGGGTATATATCTTGCCTAGCATGTATGTTCTTTTTTATGCTACACAAATACAAGGCTGTCACTTTCTGAGACATTAAACTTTCTCTGGCTGTGACAGATTCAAAGCAGCTGCCAAGTTAGAAACATATCTGAATCAGGTGATTTGGGTTCTTGACCAGGTTAAAAAAACAAAACAAAACTGTTTTTCTTCTCAGTTTCACATTTAAACAATATGAGTTAGTCTAAACTATATGACCAAAAAAATAGAAGTACTAAAATAACAGGCCTTTATCATTATTATTTTGATATAATAAATAATAGAGGGATATTGTTTTACTAATAATTATCAGCATTTAGTAATGATAAGCCAAACATTAAATCTTTAGGAAATTTGTGAACTCCTTCATTTCTTACAATAACTCTGTCAGATTGGTACCAGTATTTATCCCCATTGATGAAGAAACTCAGTTTCAGAGGAAGACACTGAGGCACAGAGAGGTTAGATGTAACTTGTCCATAATTGCCCTAGCTCCTATGCTAGTCTGCTTCATCAACCACTATCACATTTCTTTAATTGGACTTTTGATTCAGATAAACATTTTTTCCTAGTTGCAAGGATATAATTTAACAAGCCCAGATTGCAATGCTTGAAATGCAAGTCTGAGCCCAAATCTGAGAACCCTAAACCATGTGATCACTAAAAATACTGAGTATCAATTCTGAGCCTTATAATATGAGTTTGCATTTAAAATAACAGGTCCTATTAGGAATATGTGTACAAATGGCATTCTAGGAGGGAATATATCCAACAGGTGTTTTAAATTCCTTTAGTGGCAGTGAAAAACTATGAAGGCATTTCCTGCAGTACTAAAGGAGCTGATTTGCTTTTGGTGGGTAAACACTGAACTTTGTTTACAAAATTTAACCCGAAAGTATTTTCTAAGTATCCTGCTATTACTCTACTCAAAGTTAGCCTTGTTATCTCCTTTAACAAACAAGAATGGTAAGACACAGTCTCAGTTAGTATAGTATGGATAAATCATTTGCAGTCTTGGGTAAACTTGTACCTTAACGATTGTCTTCAATTTGGGGAAGGCACGAATTCACAATTGCGATTCTCTATGCATATTATTGCCATATAAACTAATCCAAGGAAAAGAAATCTATAGTTAGGTAGATCCTTTCATAAAGTGATGCAGTCACTCAAGAATACTTTATAACCTAAACCGACTGGACAGTCAGTAACCAATGAATTCTCCTAATGCTGATTCATTTGAGAGGTCCTTTATTCCAATGACTTTCACTGCTATCCTTATCTTTTCCTTTTGGGATTAAGAACTATGCATAAAGTCTTAGTTACTCTAAGGTTCACCTTGTACCTCTCCTGTCATACAACTTGTCACTTTCCCCATCAAATGCCACCAAATGCCAAAAAGAAATCTGAGTACTCTGCAGTCATGGCACAGGTATTTCTAATGAGATGAACACCTATTCAAAAATCACTAATCTGAGAATAAATATATGGGGAAATGAACTGGGGACATGACTGGAATCAACTGAAACTGTGAGAGGCCAGCGGGGCAGATATGTGTATCTGTATGTGCCTTAAAGAATAACGTTCTCTATGAGAAAAAATGCTTTATTGCCCCAAACTTTAATCCAATTAATATCTGGGAATACGTTTCAAGACCACTTGTATATATGTGTATGTACATAATGTTAGCATTGTGTATTAGTTGTATTATGTTTTCCCTTCTATTCATGGGAATATGTTGCCTTTAAAGTTTAACCTATCTTGTTGATTTTGTACATGGATGAAGGTTCACACAGTAAGATAAGTTCAAGGATTTCTTTCTCCAATACCATTGATATGAATTCCTGTTACTTAATTTCTTTTTAATAGATTTTCAGATGACAGTCCAAGATAGTTCTCCCAATGGAAATCACAGGGCTACCAAATATGGAAAAGACTTTGGAACACTTAGAGTGTGTTTTCATTGTCTGCATCAGAATTCTACAGAAGGCTTTTGGCTGAATTGGAAGCAAAATGAGAATGGAAAGTTAGTGTATCAGTTACTTTTCAGTGTGGTATGTTTTCTTTTCTACTATTCTACTATGTATTAGAAATTATGTAAAAATCAGGAGAAGAAAAATGGTTAAGAATAAATATAATCTGTCATAGTAAAGACATTCGGCACTTACCTAGACTCACAGGAAACATGAGAGAACATGAGTGCTGGCTTGTGAGAGCTAACCTTGTTCCATTACCCTCACTATATTGACGAAAAGCTTTGAGGTTCAAAGAAGGAAGTGACCTTGCCAGAAGCATACCATGAATCAGTGATGAAAGGGAGACTCCTTGGCTTCTGTAGAGCCATGCATCTGTGTGCAATGTATTAAAGAAGCATTAATTAAATGCCCCTTTACCTAACGACGTGGAGCTTAATCATAGGGTTTGGGCTTCTTGTCTCATTCTTTTGCTTTCTCTTTTACATCCTTGGGGGACTTAGTTTTTAGTTCCTCTCTGAACTGGATTTACAAGACATTTATTTTCACTAGCCCTTATTTTTTTGGATTGTAGGCTGAATTTTTAAGAAGTTGGGAAAGGATACTGAACTGCCAAAAGTTAACAGATTATTGGCAAAGAAGTAAAAATAATTATAATGCCAAATTCCCTGGGTATTCCCTGTGTACGTTAGGGGTAAAAATCGTATCTGTAAAGTGATTTCAAAATGTGCAAATATTACCTGTGGTACATAACCTACTGGTTAAGAGCACTAACTCTGAAATTAATTTGCCTGGATCTTTTTCAGCCAGCTCCACCACTTATTAGTGGTGGGATTTCAGGAGTGGTACTTCTTTGTATTTCACTTCCTCTTTGAAAAACAAGGGCCTAATAACCTCACCCATTGTACAGAGCTGTGGCGTGGAGTTAATACATATAGAGTGGTTAGGAATCCATGTCACTCTTAAGTCTTTTAAAATACATCTTACTCTTGTTGTTACTATTATTATTATTTTGTTAGCTGTCCTTGAAAAAGTTTGCCAGCAGTACTCACTTGCTTTTATTTTTGTTGTATATTCTCTACATCCCACTTAAGCATTCTACCAAACCCTAAGAGGCTCTTTTCAGATATTTTACACCCCTTTGATTGTCACAGCAAAAGTAAAAGGAGTGTGGCTCCCCTTGATCAAACAAACCAGAACTTTTGGTTTTCTCCCATTCATACACATTGGTGAAGAGATGTGAAAAAACAACTCCACGGGGTTTTCAGTCTGGAGCCAAACATCCAGGCTCTGTGTAACTCGATGTTATTATGCTGACATGTTGGTCTCTTAGGACCCAAAAGAATCTCAACTAAGCCCATCATTATTTCAGGAATATGAAGAATGATGTTTGTGAAGTAGTTGAACATAACAGAAATACAAGAAAAGGCAGAGGCGTTTCATATCACAACTTTTTGAGAAATGCTCAGAGATCTAAGATGTAGCTGACAATTCCCCCATCAGCTAATGCTTTCAAAGTTACCATAAATTTCACCATAAATACATTTTTTCAGCAATGGCAATAACTCAGTGACTATACCGTTCAATTCCTCACAGTGTCAGCATTAAATACATTAAAATGGTAAGTGAAAATATCTGTCTGATTGCTTATGACATAACCCTGAGATCTCTTTTATTTCTGTACTCCATCTATTATAATGTGGAACATTAAGACAAATTATTTCTAAACACTAACAAGCAATGTAGCAACAAGCGCAGACAATCAAGGGGAATTTTGCAATAGCATGGTGCTTATTTTGTTACCAGCGGAAATGCAAACCCAAAAAGATGTAATTTAGAGGAAACTCTGTCCTGTATATTCTCTAGGAACTAGAGCAAGGAGACTGAGAGAAGATGATTCTGGGTAAATCAAACCATTTTCTCCTAATTACAGCTGAATAATAGGGAGCAAACTCCCATGGAAGGTTGTGATCTGCTTGAAGAAAGCTAGGAGGTTGCCCTGGTTAGGGTCTTTCATATACAGTTATTCAAGCTCAGACTTGATCATCTGTCAGGGATGCTACAGTAGGGAGAGTTTTGCCATAGCTCTGAGACTCAGCAATATCACTTCCAACTCTAAAACCTACAATTTTAATTTAATCACCAACACCAGCCACCATTAAGAGCGACCTCAAATAACTCCAAATCTGTTCGTCTACTCACATATTGTTTACCCAGTCAACAGACCTCGAGTGATTACTACATGTCAGACACAGTTCTAAGACCCAGAATAAGGGATAAGAATGGTAACAACCTCTGTCACTGTGGGGCTCGAGTTCTTCGGGAAGAAGTTCATCTAAATACAAAGAGATACCAAAGATAATATTTGTTTTGATTATTATTCTGTGAAAGAAGTAAGGTAATCTGATAAATTGGGACTGAGTTAGGCTAGTAGGACAATCAAGGAAGAAATATCTTTAAGAGATGAGTGTCAAAGAATAGAAAGGAATCATTTATAGAAAATTTTTCTGGAAATAATATTTCCAAAACATGGGAACAGTGAATACAAAGGCCCTGAGGCAAGATGAAGCTTAACTACAATCAAGGAACAAAAAGAAGCTAAAAGGTTAGGTCAGGAGATAACCACACAAATTTACACCAGCTGGTCCCTAACTTCAAGTCTATGTGGATATATTCTTGAGGTGAGTTAGACATATATATCATCCAAAAAACAAACAAAAAAAAGACTCCAAAATTACTCTGGAAGTTCTGAGTGAGACTCTTTACAAAGGCACAACCATATTAAAGATCACAGACATCATTCTCCAAACTCCACTCTGGCCATCACTTGCAGGCATTTAACGGGGGTGTTTCATATCCTCTCTAAAATATTGGGCTGGAAGAACAAACACCCTAGCATGTCTGCACCGTGCACCTAATGTCTCACAATTGAAAAGTAGCTGGAGCTCACCCTGCTGATGGCTTTGCCGGTTTCTTTAACCATTTATTAAGAGTCCCACCTCTTTTAAGAACTTGGATATAGTTTTTGAGGAAATAAACTACAGGAAAATTCAACTGACAGAGATCATACTGTAGTTGACTTTTCTGTTCTTCGTTACATTTATTTGTTGAGACAAACGTCTGTTCTTAGCCTTTTTTAAATGACTCTTAAATAGAACGGACACAGTACACCGCACATACTTAAAAACACAATTTAAGTTCTGAAATATGCATATACCCATGGAACTGCCAACACAATCAAGAAAAGGATCGTATCCATCACTTGCAAGTGTTTATGCCTCATTCATAAAGCCCCTTTTTTCCCTCACATTCCACCCCTCAACATCCCCAAGTGAGCACTGATATGCTTTCTTTCGTTATAGGTGTGTTTGCATTTTTCTAGAAATTTATATAAAGGGATTCACAGAGTGAGGACTCTTTTATCTGGCTTTTTTCACTCAATGTAATTATTTTGAGAGTAATTCATATTTTTGTGGGTATCAATAGTTTATCACTTTATTTTGCTGAGTAGTGTTTCACTGTATGGGTATACCACAGTATATTTATTCATTCACCTGTTGATGGGTGCTCGAGGTTGTTTCAATTCTGTCTATTAAAAATAAAGATGCTATGATGATCCATGTACAAGTCTTTGTATGAGCATATGCTTTCATTTTTCTTGCATAAACATCTAGGTGAAGAAAGGCTGGATCATACAGTAGGTGTATGTTCAACTGATAAGGAAACAGCGAAACTGTTGACTGAGGTGACTGTACTATTTTCCTTCCCACTAGCAGTGTAAAAGACTTGCAGTTCCTACACTGCCTCACCAATACTTGGTGTGGTTGGACTTTTCTAATTTTAGCCATTCAATAGGTGTGTAGTGGTATCTCCTGGGACTTTCATTTTCATTTAGCTAATAATTGATTACATTGAGCAACTCCATGTGCTTATTTGCGTCTGTACACCTCCTTGGAAGGATCTCTTTTTTAATATTGTTACCCATATTGTTAATTTTTAATTTTTTTTCTAATTACTGAATTTTGAGAGTTCTATACATTTTAGAGATACAAAGTCTTTTCAGGTATATAATTTGTAAATATTTTCTTCCAACCTGTGGCTTTTCTTTTATTAATAATGGCTTCCAAAGATGAAACCCAATTTATCACTTTTTTTTCTTTTATGGATCTTGTTTTTGGTGTCATCTCTAGGAAATCTTTGCTTAACCCAAGGTTAAAAAGATTTTGTCCACGTTTTAGAGATTTATGTTTTGATCTACATTTAGTTAATTCTTTATATGGTGTGAAGTAAGGATCAAAGGTCATACTTTTGCATATGGCTACCTAGGGACTATATCCATGTACTACATGCTTCCAGCACCATTTGTCAAGAAGACTATCCTTTCTCCTCAAAATTGGCTTTGCACCTCTGTTGAAAAATAAATTGTCCTTATATGTGTGGATATGTTTCTGGGATCTACATTCTATTTGATTGACCTATTATATCTGACTCTTGGTTATAATATATTCTTTCACTGATTTATTTTCACTTGCTCATGTAAATAGTCTCCCAGCCATATAACCTTACCATTTGACTGGACATACCTAGGTATACCTGAAATGCATTTGATAAATCGATGGAACTTGCACTCAAACTAGGGTTACTTTCCAAAAACACTTGAAATATTGAGGTGTAAAAACGATGTACTCTACAGCCTTCCTGCCTCAACCAAGTGTATGTTAACACATCCCTACACAAGCTATTTTGCATGTGTATGGGGCTTTAGAGTCTGAGGTGTATGAGAGTGGTATGTGCTGTCTATCCCAAAAGATCATCATAGAAGGCAAAGGAAAGATTAAGGAAATAGATAGGAATAGTCAAATGCCAAATGTAACATATTTCTCATGCATTTTTAATATTTACATTGAGATAAATAATCAAATTATTATAAAATAAAATACAAAACTTTAGAGAATATTTCAAAATGCTCTTTTTTTGCCAGATGCAACAAGATAATAGGAATAGAGGAATTTTCTGGAACCAGCTTGTCTTTCCTTTTTTTGTCACCATTGAGTGATGGGGTTGTATTTTATTCAGTGTATTGTACATGTGGGTGTGAATAATATGGAACTTGTCTCAAAAAGAGAAATGAGCAAAGAATATATGTTGTCAACTTGTCTAAAACATTTTTTCGTATTCTGACTCATTTTTCTTTGTATTGGCATTTCAAGGCATTTTGTTTTTTAATTTGACTATAAAAAACTTGATAACTCCAGTGAAATTCCATGAAGATAATATAAACAACAGTAATGGAAAATGAAAAGATGATAATAGCAACCAGCACTGTGATATTTCTTGTCAGTGTTCTTTACTATTTAGAATAGTAACAAATCCCATATTAATTTGACTTTTTGAACTTTGGCCTTTACTTTGGTGGAAGAAGTTCCTTTCACTTTGCTTATTACCTGTGTGCAGTTAAAAACAATTAATGACCATACTTTGATATGATCATCTTAGAGTTGTATAGAGGGAGGATAGTTATGTAACTATTTATATATCTTGGGTTCAAGGAAGTTTAAAGGCTTGATATTTGAATCCTGTGGAATGTATCCTCCTTTCCCAGTGGGAAATGAACATATACATGTACTTAATGTAGTTTAAACTAAAGCAACACATTTTCGTAGAGGAACCTTCTATTCCAGGCATGTTTAGGTATAGGGAAGGGGAACAAGAGCTATAAAACATAATTCTTGTCTATAAGGAGTTTACAGTTTAGGGGGGTTGAGGGCACTCAATGACTCAACGAGGATGAGCCTGATGCAGGTGGCTACAAGGTCACCCTTGAATAAACCCTGCTTTAGGAAAGACCAGCCTACTCTTATTCTGTTAAACTCTTTAATGTGGTGCCCAATAAACCTGAATATCAATCTCAAACGCCACTTTAGAAATGTTTCCAGGGGTGCTAACAGCCAAAAAGTTAATATGATTCCTATACACTCGACACAACTCACCAGAGGTCTTGAGTTCGGTGAGCATATTGACCTCCTTTAAGAAAGATCACCCATTAAACTTCAAATGCTACCTTCTAAGAGAATGAATTAAGTAATAAGTGATATTCAGGTTCAGAGTGGAAGAAAAAAGACGTCTCACCTTGAGTAGAACATTTTGTTGGATTCTCCTTAGTGGCAAACAATAAGGAGAACACTAACTAACTAAGACTCTGAATAAGTTGAGAAATAAGATGAAAGCCTAAGATGGAAGTCAAAATGTCCCCTAGATTTACGGATAAACTTAGGCTGAAAGGGCAACTATTGAAAAAAATGTAGAAAATGCTAAATATTTCACAAAAAAATTATTAGAACAAAAAATCTATTAGAATAAACCAACTTAGCAAAGTTTGTTTTCAGAATATGAAATCAACATACACACATCACTTGCAGTTCTGTACATTAACAATGAACAATCTGAAAAAGAAATTAGGAGAACAATTAGATTTACAATACCATCAAAAAGAATAAAATACTTAGGAATAAGCTTAACCAAAGACATGAAAGACTTGTACACTGAAAACTACAGCAGTACTGAAATAAATTAAGGAAGACATAAATAAATGGAAAGACGTCCCATGTTCATGAAGTATTGTTAAAATGTTCATGTTACACAAAGCTATCTACAGATTTAATACAATGTCTATAAAAATCCCCTATTTTTGCAGAAATAGAAGAAATGACTCCAAAATTGATATGTAACCACAAAGGACCCTCAATAACCAAAGCAAACTTGAAGACCTCACACTTTCTTTTGAAATGAAGTTTTCTTGTTATTGTGGGTTAAAAATCCAAAGTCCTAAGTGTCCATAAATTATCCTCCTAAATTTATATTTTGGTTCATTCTCAGTGACAGGGCTTTCAGTGCCTAAGTGGCATTGAGGGTCCCTTCAGTATCTGTAGCTTGGACTCCTGTCACTGACATGGTGTGGGTATCTCACAGCCTTGGCTGTTTTAGCAGTTTATCAAGTCCTAGATGAACCATGCTCAGAAGGGCCCCACACTTGCTTGGTTTCATGCTCTGATATTGCTGTCTTAATATTCTTAATGATTTTATCTTTGAACTTGCGTTCTGTAAGTAAAGTTTATGGGACAATAAAATGTACGCATGAGCAGAGGAGACATGTGCAATATGTGTGTCTGTCACAATTCCTGCTGCCCCATTCACATCTAATTTTCACCCTGTTTATGGTGTGCTTTCCATGACATGTTTATTTGGAACCCATTTGGAGTCTTACTGAGTTCCACCAGAATTCTGTGCTACTGGTCACATCCAAGACTAAGTGAAGGTGTTAACAGGTCCGGAGACCATGCTTTCCATTTGAATCTGAACTTACTTCTAACACAGAAAGAAAGTGTTTTTTTTAAGAAACAAGAAGGTCCAAGGAATCTTATCATACCCTTTCTTACTCGTGTTACTTCCCAATATTAGCCAAACACTTCTGCTGAAAAAGATGACATGTATGAAAAAGAAAAGAGAGAACAACCCACAGAACCCATATAGGGCTCACCCTAATCTAGTATGATGTCATCTTATCTCGATTCAATATGAAAAAGAATTTACTTGGGCACGTTCACAGGTTCCAGGTGAACATGAATTTGGGGAGGACACTATGCACCCCAGTGCAAGAACTTTCAACAAGACTTTATCTTTGCAGTTGGAACAAGAGGCACTATATTTTCATGTTGCACTGGAGCCCACACATTATGTCACTTTTTACTATTTCCCATGTTGGAAACTGGGGTTTCATGACATAGCCAAGTGAGTCTGTCAACTGAATTCTAGAATTATCCAGACTTACCCACTTCGTTGCAGCAAGTTGTTTCCAGGCAAACCCATGTGAGAGGGGCATGTCCACAGTGGAGTAGAGAACTTTTGTCTCTCTATCACCAGACTCACTCCCAAGATGAAGGAAAGAAGAGCTTCCCAACGTTGCCAGTCAAGTAGATCACCTCACCTAGCCAGTGTCAGTGAATATAAGAGCAGGGAGGTTAAAAGTTATACTAATCAAATTCCCTTCACATGCTGGTACCATTAGAAACGAGAAGGGAAACTGTCACTGATGCTCCCCTGTTTTTTTCAATCTCTTAACCAACTCAACTATGCCTTGAAGCCTATAATTAATGGAATATGCCTCTCTCTTCAGGAAAAAGAATAGACATTTATCAGGACAGTCTTGCTCACGCTTTTATGGGGCTACACATTTGAGTGGCCTCTGGGAACTGCTAGTGGACGACTTAGAGTTTCATCCCAGAAGTCTCTGATATGGGTGATAAATTGCATTAATTTAAATTAACTCCAAGGCTACTCATATCCAATGATCAGAAACAACTTTTTGTTCTACCAGCCATCCACAACACAGCTAACCATAGACATTTGATGAGGTCAAATGACAAACTAAGATTAAATACATAAAAGCATCCAGTAATACAATTCAGAAATCATAGAAATGTTGCAAATTTGAAAGTACACCTTTGCCAGTATCAAATTCTTCACAGAGAAATTAAAAGGGCACACATTACACGCTCTTATGAATTAAGGTTTCAAAGTATTAAATCCCAATTTTGAAATCAAGTTTCCTTGTTACTGTGGGTTAAAAATCCAAAGTCCTAAATGTCCATAAACCATCCTCCCAAACGTACATTTGGTTCATTCTCAGTGACAGGGCTTTCATTGCCTGAATGGGACTGAGGCCTCCTTCAGTATCTGTAGCTTGGACTTCTGTCACTGACACGGGTGTGGGTCTCTCAGGGCCTTGGCTGTTTTATCAGTTTATCAAGCCTCTCATGAGCCATGCTTTTAAAGAGTCTAAAGAGTTACTAAGATACAATTTGATTTTACAGCACTATCCCCAAAATTTAAAAACAATCTCAAAAGCAAGCCAATCCCCCTCTCCTAGAAGAGTGAAACTAGGCACATTTTTGTTCCCGGAATCCAGTAAAGAATTTGACCAAAGAACATAGCAGAAACTCAATGGCATTTGAGAGAAAGATAAAGTCTCTTCGGTTTTAGCCTCACTAGAATGTCCATTAGTCTATGCCATTTAACTGAAATTTCTGACCTGCGAACTTCAAAACAGGATGAAACTTTTAGCTTGATGTTGATTTGTCACTATGAGTTTGCCATGTGCAGTGCACAGCCCTGAGCATCTGTCACACATGGACTCTTGAGTTATCCTTCCTCTTTGATGACCTTGTTGTTTACACTACAGTACTAACTGTTTATGGGTTCTGTCGAGTGGCATTACACCTCCAGTTCTGATGCGGAGATTTGACAGTCCTATGCCATCATGGCCATTTTCACTGCCTCCTGCTATGGAACTGCATAGACCAAAGGCAGCTGCCTTTAAGAGAACATTTCTTTCTCCAACATAATTGACAAATCCAGTGTCAGCTTGGGCCCACATGTAAAGGGAGTCACTTGAGCCTACGGTAGACCCTATGTGTCAATGCCGACAAGTTCTATAAAACATGTTTTCCTTACAATTGAGTCTTTGTCTCAGTCAAGCCTGCTTGGGAAAAACTGTACATGAAGAGTAAGGCAAGGTGGACGGCTGCCTGAGACTTTCCTGCCCTGTAAACTCCTGCACACTCTCAAGTCAAGTGCCAGGTAAAGGTCTCTGTATACTAAAAACCCTCCAGGTGCCTTATTCATTCCACTCCAGGTATTGCTCAGTCACCTGCAACTCCCTAACGCCCCTTTCCTTTATGTCAGACCATTACTTAAGTGGCTCGAAAGAAGCAGCCAATCTCCTACACCATAAGCTGCAGCCATCAGCCAAAATCAAAGTATCTTATGGCTGGTGTAGTGGGTTGGATGGTGGCCCCCAAAAGGATATATCCATGTCCTAATCCTTGACTGTTACCTCATTTGAAAAAAAGGTTTTGCAAATATCATTAAGGATCTTGAGATGGGATTTCCATCCTATATTATCTGGCTGGAAACAAGGTCACCTGATCACAAGGCCAGGGAAGTGAGGTGAGGGTTGTGAGGGATGTGATGGGAGGGAGGTGAGGGAGGTGACGTAGGAAAGGTGAGGTGAGGGAGGTGAGGTAAGGAGAGGTTTGGGAGTTAAGGTGAGGGAGGTGCTGTGATAGAGCTGAGGGAAGTGAGGTGAGGGAGGTGCAGGAGGTGAGTGTGGTTAGGTGAGGAAGGAGAGGGAGTTGGGAAAGAGAGGGAGGTGAAGGAGGTGAGGGATATGAGGGAAGGGAGGTGAGGTGAAGGAGGAAAAGTGAGGGAGGTGAGAGATGTAACGTGAGGGAGGTGAGATGAGGGAGAATAGGTAGGGGGTCCAAGTGAGGGAGGTGAGTGTGAAGAAGTGAGGGAGGTGAGGGAGGAGATTGAGGTGGGGGGAGGGAGGTGAGGGAGGAGAGTTGAGGGAGGAGAGGTAAGGTAGGTGAGGGTGGTGAGGTGAGGGAGTTGTGGGAAGTTAGGGAGGTGAGGGAGGGAGGGAGGTGAGGTGATGAAAGTGAGGGAGGTGATTTGAGGAGAGGTGAGGGAGGTGAGGTGAGGGAGGGAGTGAGGGCAGGAGGTGAGGGAGGTGAGGTGAGTGAGTTGAGGGAGGTGAGGGAAGTGAGGGAGGTAAGGAGAGGGAGGTGAGGGAGGTGAGGGAAGTGAGGTGAGGTGAGGGATATGAGGTGAGGAGAGGTGAGTGTGTTGATGTGAGGGAGGTGAGGTGAAGGAGTTGAGGGAAGTGAGGGTGGTGAAGTCAGGGAGGTGAGATCAGGGAAGAGAGGTCAGGGAGGTGATGTAGAGGTGAGGGAGGTGAGGTGAGGGAGGAGAGGGAGGTGAGGTGAGGGATGTGAGGGAGGTAAGTGATGGTGGTGTTTTGAGGGGGTAGAGGTGAGTGAGGTGATGGAAGTTAGGTGAGGGAGGTGAAGTGAGGCAGGTGACAGAGGTGAGATGAGGAGAGGATGGGGAGGTGAAATAAGGGAGGTGAAGTGAGGAGATTTGAGGGAGTGGAGAAAGTTTAGGTGCGGGAAGGGGATTGAGGGATGTGTGGGAGGTCAGAGAGATGATCTTAGGTTATGGAGGTAGGTGAAGTGAGGGAGGTATGGTGATGTGAAGAGAGGTGAACAGTGAGGGAGGTGAGGACAGGGAGGTGAGGGAGGTGAGGGAGGTGAAGTGAGAGAGGTGAGGGAGGGAGGCAGGTGAGGTGAGGTAGGGGAGGGAGGTGAGGTGAGGGAGGTGAGGTGAGGGAAGTGAGGGACGGAGGTAGGTGAGGTGAGGGAGGTGTGGCGAGGAGGTGAGGGAGGGAGTGAGGTGAGGGAGATGAGGTGAGATAATTGAGGGAGGGAGGGAGGTGAGGTGAGGGAGGTGAGGTGAGGGAGGTTAAATGAGGGAGGTGAGGCAAGTGAGGTTAGGGTGGTGAGGGAGGTGATGTGAGGGAGATGAGGGTGGGAGGGCAGTGAGTTGAGTGAGGAAAGTTGAAGGAGGTGAGGGAGGGAAGGAGATGAGGTGAGGGAGGTGAGGGATGTGAGGGATGTGAGGTGAGGGAGGGAGGGAGGTGAGAGAAATGAGTTGAGGGAGGGAGGATGGTGAGGTGAGGAGAGGTTGGGGAGGTGAAATAAGGGAGGTGAAGGGAGATTTGAGGGAGTAGAGGAAGGTTATGTGAGGGAGGAGGGGTGAGGGATGTGAGGGAGGTCAGAGAGATGACGGGAGGTTGTGGAGGTAGGTGAGGTGAGGGAGGTATGGTGTGGTGAGGAGAGGTGAGCAGCGAGGGAGGTGAGGTGAGCGAGGTGAGGGAGGTGCAATGAGGAGAGGCTAGGGAGGTGAAGTGAAGTAGGTGAGGTGAGGGAGGTGAGGGAGGTGAGGTGAGGGAGGGGAGGAAAGTGACATGGGGAGATTAGGGAGGTTAGGAGAGGTGAAGGAGGTGAGGTGAGGGCGGTGAGGGGAAGAGAGGAGAGGAGAGGTGATGGAGGTGAAGTGAGGGCAGTAAGATGAGGGAGGAGAGTTGAGGGAGGTGTGAGAAGATAGGGAGGTGAGAGAGGTAGGGACGTGAGGTGATGAAAGTGAGGGAGGTGAGATGAGGAGAGGTGAGGGAGGTGTGGGAGTGAAGGAATTGAGGTGAGAGAGTTGAGGGAGGTGAGGTGAGTGAGGTGAGGGAGGTGAGGTGAGGAAGGTGAGGTTAAGGAGTTCAGGGAGTTGAGGTGAGGTGAAGGACGTGAGGGAGGTGAGGGAGGGGAGGGGAGGTGAGGTGAGGGTGGTGGGAGAGGTGATGTGAGGGAAGTGGTGTGAGGGAGGTGAGGTGAGGGAGGAGAGTTGAGGCTGGTGATGTGAGGGATGTGAGGTGAAGGAGTTGAGAGAGATGAGGGTGGTGAGGTCAGGGAGGTGAGTTCAGAGAGGAGAGGTCAGGGAGATGAAGTGGGGGAGGTGAGGGAGCTGAGGTGAGGGAGGAGAAGGAGGTGAGGTGAGGAAGGTGAGGGATGGAAGTGACGGTGGTGTGTGGAGGGAGGTGAGGTGAGCGAGGGGCGGGAGGTTAGGTGAAGGAGGTGAGGTGAGGGAGGTGAAGAATGTGAGGTGAAGGAGGTGAGGGATATGAGTTGAGGGGAGGTGAGGTAAGGAGAGGTGAGGGAGGTGAGGTGAAGTGCAAGAGGTGAGGGACGTGAGGGTGGTAAGGTGAGAGAAGTGAGGGAGGAGAGGTAGTTGGGGGGAGGGGAGTGAGGCAGGTGAGGGAAGTGAGGCGAGGGAGGTGAGGGTGGTGAGGGTGGTGATGTGAGGGATTTGACAGAGGAGAGGGAGGTGGCTGAGGGAGGGAGGTGAGGGAGTTTAGGTGAGTGAGGTGAGGGAGGTGTGGGATGTGAAGTTATGGAGGTGAGGGAGGAGAGGTGAGGGAGGTGAGGGGGGTGAGGGAAGTGAGGTGAATGAGGTGAGGGAGCTGAGGTGAGGTGAGTGAGGTAAGGGAGCTGAGGTGAGGGAGATGAAGGAGGTGAGGGAGGTGAGGTGAATGAGGTGAGGGAGCTGAGGTGAGGGAGGTAGGTGAGGTGAAGGAGGTGTGTTGAGGGAGGTGAGGGTGCGCTGGATGTGAGGTGAGGGAGTTGAGTGTGGTGAAGTGAGGCAAGTCAGGGACGTGAGGGAGGTTATGTTAGGGAAGGGTTGTGGGCGGTGAGGGAGGTGAGGTGAGTGGGGTGAAGGAGGTGATGTGAGATAGGTGAGGGAGAGAGAGCAGTGAGGTGAGGAAGGAGAGTTGACGGAGGTGATGGAAGGAGGGAGGTGAGGTGAGGGAGGCAAGGGAGGTGAAGTGAGAGAGGTGAGGGATGTGAGGTCATGGAGGGAGGGAGCTTATGTGAGGTAGGTGAGAGAAGTGAGGTGAGGGAGTGAGGGAGGTGAGGTGAGGAGAGAAGGGGGAGGTGAAATGAAGGAGGTGAAGTGAGGAGATTTGAAGGAGTGGAGGAAGGTTAGGTGAGGGACGAGCGGCGAGGGATATGAGGGAGGTCAGAGAGATGATGTGAGGTTGTGGAGGTAGGTGAGGTGAGGGAGGTATGGTGACGTGAGGAGAGGTCAGTAGTGAGGGAGGTGAGGTGAGGGATGTGAACTGAGGGAGGTGAGGAAGGTGAGGTGAGGGAGGTGATGGAGGTGATGTGAGGGAGGTGAGGGTGGTGACATGGGGGAAAGTGAGGTGAGGGAGGGGATGTAATGAGAGGTTTGGAAGTTAAGATTAGGGAGATGCAGTGATGGAGGTGAGGGAGGTGAGGTGAGGGAGGTAACGTGAGGGAAGTGAGGTGAGCAAGGATAGGTGAGGGAGGAGACGTGAGGGTGGTGAGGGAGGTGAGGTGAGGGTGGTGAGGTGAGAGAGGAGAGGTGAGGGAGGGAGGGAGATGAGGTGAGGGAAGGGAGGGAAGTGATGTGAAGTAGGTGAGGGAGGTGAGTTGAGGGAGGAGAACTGACAGAGTTGAGGGTGATGAGCTGACGGAGGTGAGGGAAGGAGGCTGAGGACAGGGATGTGAGGTGAGCAGAGATGAGGGTGGTAAGGGAGGTGAGGTGAGTTAGGAGCGGTCAGGGTGGTGAGGGAGGTGAGGGAGGTGAGGAGAGTTGAGGGATGTGAGGGAGGTGAGGGATGTGAGGTGAGGGAGGATAGGTACGGGTTCAAGGTGAAGGAAGTGAGGGAGGTGGGGAAGGAAGGATGTGTGTGAGGGAGGTGAGGGATGGGAGGTGAGGGAAGTGAAGTTGGTGAGGCAAGGGAGGAGAGTTGAAGGATGTGAGGGACGGGAGGTGAGCTGAGGGTGATGTGATGAGGTGAGGGAGGTGAGGTGAGGCAGGTGAGGGAGGTGAGATGAGGGATGTGAGGTTTGTGAGGTGAGGAAGGTGAGGGAGGTGAGGTGAGGGAGGTGACGGAAATGAGTGAGTTGAGGTGAGGGAAGTGAGGGTGGTGAAGTGGGTGTGGCTAGGTGTGGGAGGTGAGGAGAGAGATGTGAGGGAAATGAGGTGTGGAATGTGAGGCATGGAGGGAGCGGAAGTGAGGGAGGTGAGAGAGGTGAGGTGAGGCAGCGAGTGAGGTGGGGTGAGGGAAGTGAGGTGAGGGAGGTGAGGGGGGTGGGTGGTGAGGTAAGGGAGGTGAGCGAGCTGAGGTGAGGGAGGGAGTTGAGGTGAAGAGAGGAGAGGTGGGGGAGGGTATTTGAGGGAGGTGAGGTGAGGAGATTGGAGGGAGGGGAGGAAGGTCTGTTGAGGGAGGGGGAGTGAGAGATGTGAGGGAGGTGAGGGAGATGATGTGAGGGTGTGGAGGTATGTGAGGTGAGGGATGAATGGTGAGGTGAGGAGAGGTGAGCAGTGAGGGATGTGAGGTGAGGGAGGTGAGGTGAGGGAGGTGAGGGAGGTGAGGTTAGGGAAGTGTCTTGAGAAAGGTGATGTGAGGGAGGTGAGGTATGGAGAGGTTTCGGGGTTAAGGTGAGGGATGTGAGGTGATTGAGGTTAGGGAGGAGAGGTGAGGGAGGGAAGTGAGGGTGGTGAGGTGAAGGAGGTGAGGGAGGTGAGGGAGGAGAGGTGAGAGAAATGAGGGAGATGAGCTGGGGAAGTGAGGTGAGGGAAGTGATGGAGGTGAGGTGAGGGCAGTGAGGTGAGGGAGGAGAGTTGAGGGCAGAGAAATGAGGGAGGTAAGGGAGGTGAGGTGCAGGAGGTGTGGGAATTTAGGGAAGTGAGGGAAGGAGGGCGGTGAGGTGAGGAAGGTGAGGGAGGTGAGATGAGGAGAAGTGAGGAAGGTGAGGGATGGGAGGTGAGGTAGGAGTTGAGTGAGGTGAAGAAATTAGGGAGATGAGGTGAGGGAGGTGAGGGGAGGGAGGTGAGGGGAAGGGAGATGAAGGAGGTGAGGGAGGTGAGGTGAGTGAGTAGTAGTGAGAGGTGCAGGAGGTGAGGTGATGGAGGTGAGGTGAGGCGAGGTGAGGGAGGTGAGGTGAGGCTGGTGAGATGAGTTGGGAAAGGGAGTTGAGGTGAGGAAGGTGAGAGGATAGGGAGTTGAGTTGAGGGAAGTGCGGGAAATGAGGGAAGTGAGTGATGTGAGGTGTGGGAGGTGAGATAGGTGAGGTGAGGGATGTGAGGGAGGGAGTGAGGTGAGGTGAGGGAGGTGAGGGTGGTTAGGTAAGGGGGGAGAGTTGAGGGGTGTGAGGTGAGGGATGTGAGCTGAGGGTGATGTGGTGAGGAGAGGGAGATGAGGGAGTTATGGCAGGTGAGGAGAGAGAGGTGAGGGAAATGAGGTGAGGGATGTGAGGCATGGAGGGAGGTGAGGTGAAGGAGGTGAGGGATGTGAGGCATGGAGGGAAGTGAAGTGAAGGAGGTGAGGGATGTGAGGCATGGAGGGAGGTGAGGTGAAGGAGGTGAGGTGGGGTGAGGGAATTGATGTAAGGTAGGAGAGATGACAGAGGTGAGGGAGGTTTGGTGGTGAGTTGAGGGAGGTGAGAGGGGTGAGGTGAGGGAGGGAGGGAGGTGAGGTGAGTGAGGTGAGATGACAGAGGTTAGGTGAGGAGATTTGAAGGAGGGGAGGCATGTTAGGTGAGGGAGGAGGTGTGAGGGATGAGAGGGTGTGAGGGAGATGACGTGAGGGTGTGGAGGTAGGTGAGGTGAGGGATGTGTGGTGAGGTGAGGACAGGTGAGCAGTGACGGATGTGAGGTGAGGGAGGTGAGGGAAGTGAGATGAGGAGAGGTCAGGGAGGTGAGGTGATGTAGGTGAGGTGACAGAGGTGAGGGATGTGAGCTGAGGGAGGTGAGGTGAGGGAGGTGAGGCCCTCTGGTGTGAGGTGGATATTGCTTGGTGCCTCATCCCCTTGGTTATGTTGGCCGTTTGGTGTGATGTATTTCCTGCCTGGCTCCCATCCCCTTGGTGATGTGGGCCCTCTGGTGTGAGGTGGATCCTGATGGGCTCCCATCCCCTTGGTGATGTGGGCCCTCTGGTGGGAGGTGGAAACTGCTGGGTGTCTCATCCCCTTGGTGATTTCGGCCCTCTGCTGTAGGTGGTTCCAGCCTGGTTGCCATTCCCTTGCTGATGTTGGCCCTCTTGTGTGAGGTCAGTCCTGCCTGGTTCCCATCCCCTTGGTTCTGTGTGCCCTCTAGTGTGAGGACACTCCTGCCTGGTTCTCATCCCCTTGGTGATGTGGGCCCTCTGGTGTGAGATGGATCCAGCTGGTTGCTTCAAACCCTTGGTGATGTGGGCCCTATATTGTGGGGTCACTCCTGCTTGGTACCCATCCCCTTGGTGATGTTGGCCCTCTGGTGTGAGGTGGATCCTGCTGGTTGCTTCATCCACTTGCTGAAGTGGTCCCTCTGCTTTGAGGTGGTCCTTGCTGTGTCCCTCGCCATTTTATGGTGTGTTTGTAGTAGCTCCTGCTTGGTTCCAATTGCCATGGTGATGTTGGCCCTCGGGTGTGAGGTGGATCCTTCTGGGTACCGATCCCATTGGTGATGTGGTCCCTCTGGTGTGAGGTGGAACCTGCTGAGTGCCTCATCACCTAGATGATGTGGGCCCTCTAGCGTGAGGTCAGTTCTGCCTGGTTCATATCCCCTTCTTGATGTGGGCACTCTGGTGTGAAGTCAGTCCTTCTTGATTCCCATTCCGTTGGTGATGTGGGCCCTCTAGGGTGTGGGCACTCTGCCTGGTTCCCATCCTTTTGGTGATGTGCGCCCTCTGGTGTGAGGTGGAACATGCTGGCTTCGTCACATTTTTATGTTTTGGGCCTTCGGGTGCAAGGTCACTCTTGCCTGGTTTCTCACCTTTTTATGATGTGGTCCCTCTGGTGTGAAGTCACTCCTGCCTGATTCCCATCCCTTTTGTGATGTGGGCCCTCTGGTGTGAGGTGGATCCTACTGGGTGTCTCTTTACCATGGTGATGTGGGCCCTCTGGTGTGAGATCCCTCCTGCTTGGTTTCTCAAATTTTTATTTTGTGGGCCCTCTGGTGTGAGGTCACTACTGCCTGGTTCCCATCCCCTTGGTGATGTGTGCCCTCTGGTGTAAGTTCAGACCTGCTGGGTTCCTCACATTCTTAGTATGTGAGCCTTCTTCTCTCAGGTCTTTCCTGCCTGGTTCCCATCTCCTTGGTGATGTTGGCCCTCTGGTGTGACGTGAATCCTGCTGAGTGCCTCACCTCCTAGATGATGTGGGCCCTCTAGCGTGAGGTCAGTTCTGCCTGGTTCATATCCCCTTGGTGATATGGGCACTATGGTGTGAAGTCAGTCCTTCTTGATGCACATTCCCTTGATGATGTGGGCCCTCTTTTTTGAGGTCACTCTTGCCTGGTTCCAATCCCCTTGGTGATGTGGGCCCTCTGGTGTGAAGTGGATCCTGCTGGGTTCTTCTTCCCCTTGGTGATGTGGGCCCTCTGCTCTGAGGTGGTTCCTGCTGCGTTCCTGGACTTTTAATGATGTCGTCCCTCTGGTGTGAGGTCAGTCCTGCCTGATTCCCATCCGCTTTGTGATGTGAACCCTCTGCTCTGAGGTGGTTCCTGCCTGATTTCCATCCCTTTGGTGATGTGTGCCCTCTGGTGTGAATTCACTCCTATCTTGTCCCCATCCCCTTGGTGATGTGGGCCCTCAAGAGTGAGATGGATCCTGCTGGGTGTCTCATCCCTTTGGAGATGTGTGCATTCTGGTGTGATGTCACTCTTGCCTGGATACCATCCCCTTGGATTTGTGGGCCCTCTAGTGTGAGGTGGATCCTCCTGGGTGCCTCAAACTCTTGGTGATGTGGGCCCTATGTTGTGTGGTCACTCCTGCTGGGTTTCTCACATTTTATGATGTGGGCCCTCTGTTGTGAGATGACTCCTGCCTGAATCCCATTCCCTTGGTGATGTGGGCCCTCTGGTGTGACGTGGAACTCCTGGCTTCCTCACATTTTTATGTTATGGGCTCTCTGTTGCGAGGTCACTCTTGTCTGGTTTCTCACATTTTTATGGTGTGGGCCCTCTGGTGTGTGGTGGATATTGCTTGGTGTCTCATCCCCTTTGTGATGTGGGTCCTCTTGTGTGAGGTGGTCCCTGCCTGGTTCCCATCCACTTGGTGATGTGGGCCCTCTGGTGTGAAGTGGATCCTGCAGGGATCCTCTTCAACTTGGTAATGTGTGCCCTCTTGCATTAGTTCACTCCTGCTAGTTTTCTCAACTTTTTATGATATGGACCCTCTGCTATTAGGTAACTCCTGCCTGGTTCCCATTACCTTGGTGCTGTGGGCCCTCTGGTGTGAGGTGGATCCTCCTGGGGGCCACATCCCCTTGGTGATATGGGCCCTCTGGTGTGAGGTGGTTCCTTCCTGTTTTCCATTCCCTTGTTGATGTGTGCACTCTGGTGTGAGTTCACTCCTGCCTTGTTCCCATCCCCTTTATTATGTGGGCCCTCTGGAGTGAGTTGGATCCTGCTGCGTTCCTCATCCCCTTGGTGTTCTGGGCCCTCTGATGTGAAGTGGATCCTGCTGGGTTCCTCTTCCCCTTGGTGATGTGGGCCCTCTTGCGTTAGATCACTCTTGCTAGGTTTCTCACCTTTTTATGATGTGGGTCTTCTGGTATGTGATAACTCTTGCCGGGTTCCCGTCCCCTTGGTGACATGGACCCTCTGGTGTGAGATGGTTCCTCCTGGGTTCCTCACCTTTTATGATATAGGCCTTCTACTTTGTGGTAGCTCCTACCTGGTTCCCATCCCCTTTGAGGGCCGTCTGGTGTGAGGTGGATCCTGGTGCATTCCCATCCACTTGGTGACGTTGGCCCTCTGGTGAGTGTTCACAGCTGCTGGGTTCCTCATCTTTTTATGATGTTGGCTCTCATGTGTGAGGTCATTCCTGCCTGGTTCCCATGCCCTTGGTCATGTGCCCCTTGTGGTGTGAGGTGGAATCTGCTGGGTTCCTCATCCCATTGGTGATGTGGGCCCTCTGGAGAGAGTTCAATCTCGCCTGGTTCCCATACCCTTGGTGAAGTGGGCCCTCTGGTGTGAATTGGATCCTGCTGGGTTCCTCATCCCCTTTATGATGTTCGCCCTCTGGTGTGAGGTGGTTCCTGCCTGGTTCCCATCCTCTTGGTGATGTGGGCTATCTAATGTGAGGTCACAACTGATGGGTTCCCTATCTTTTTATGATGTGGGCCCTCTTCTGTGAGATCACTCCTGCCATTTTCCTATCTCCATGGTGATGTGGGACCTCTGCTGTGAGGTCACTCTTGCTTGGTTTCTCACCTTTTTATGATGTGGTCCCTCTGGTGTGAGGTGGATATTGCTTGGTGTCTCATCCTCTTTGTGATGTGGGCCCTCTGGTGTGAGGTCACTCTTGCCCAGGACCCATCCCCTTGGTGATGTGAGGCCTCTGGTGTGAGGTGGATCCTCCTGGGTTCCTCATCCCCTTGGTGATATGGGACCTCTTGTGTGAGGTGTTCCCATCCTGGTTACCATTCCCTTGGTGATGTGGGCCCTTTGGTGTGAGGTGGTCCCTGCCTGGTTCCCATCCACTTGGTGATGTGGGCCCTCTGGTGTGAAGTGGATCCTGCAGGGATCCTCTTCAACTTGGTTATGTGTGCCCTCTTGCGTTAGTTCACTCCTGCTAGTTTTCTCACCTTTTTATGATGTGTGTCTTCTGGTATGTGGTAACTCCTGCCTGGTTCCCATCCCCTTGGTGCTGTGGGCTTTCTGCTGTGAGGTCACTCTTGCTTGGTTTCTCACCTTTATTTGAAGTGGGCCCTCTTGTGTGAGGTCACTCCTGGTTGGTTTCTCACATTATTATGATGTGGGTCCTCTGTTGTGAGTTCACTGCTGCCTGGTTCCAATCCCCTTGGTGATCTGTGACCTCTGGTGTAAGGTCACAACTGCTGGGTTCTTCACCCTTTTATGATGTGGGCTCTCTGCTGTGAGGTCAATCCTGCCTGGTTCCCATCACCTTTGTGATATTGGCTCTCTGTTGTGAGGTGGATCCTGCTGGTTGCCTCATGCCCTTGCTGAAGTGTGCCCTCTGCTGTGAGGTGGTTCCTGATGGGATCCTCCCTTTTTATGATGTGGGCCTTCTGCTGTCAGGTAGCTCCTGCCAGTTGCCAAATCCCATGGTGATGTTGGTCCACTGCTGTGAGGGGGATCCTTCTGGCTACTGATCCCCTTGCTGTTGTGGTCCCTCTGGTGTATGGTGGATCCTGCTGAGGGCCATTTCCCCTAGGTGATGTGGGCCCTCTAGTGTGAAGTCTTTACTTCCTGCTTCATATCCCCTTGGAGATGTGGGCCCTCTGGTGTGAGGTCACACCTCCTGGGTTCCTCACATTTTTATGGTGTGGGTCCTCATATGTGATGTCATTCCTGCCTAGTTCCCAGGCCCTTGGTGATGTGCACCTTCTGGAGTGAGGTCACTCTTGCCTGGTTACCATCCCCTTGCTGATTTGGGCCTTCTGGTGTGAGGTGTATCCTGCTGGGTGCCTCATCCCCTTGGTGATGTGGGCCTTCTGGTGTGAGTTGGCTCCTGCTGGGTGACTCATCACTTTGGTGATGTTGGCCCTTTGGTATGAGGTTGTTCCTGCCTGATACCCATTCCCTTGTTTATGTGGACCCTCTAGTGTGAGGTCACAACTGATTGGTTCCTCACCTTTTTATGATGTGAGCCCTCTGGTGTGAGATCACTACTGCCTGATTCCCATCCACTTTGTGATGTGGGCCCTCTGGTGTGAGGCGGATAGTGCTTGGTGCCTCATCCCCTTGGTGATATGTGCCCTCTGGTGTGAGTTTCTTCCTGCCTTGTTCCCATCCCCTTTATGATGCGGGTCCTCTGGTGTGAGGTCGATCCGAGTGGGTGCCTCTTCCCCTTGGTGATATGGGCTCTCTGGTATGAGGTCACTCAAGCCTGAGTCCCATCCCCTTGGTGATGCAGGCCCTGTGGTGTGAGGTCACTGTTGCCTGGTATCCATCCCCTTTGTGATGTGGGCCCTCTGGTGTGAGGTGTATCCTGCTGGGAGCCTCATCCCCATGGTGAGGTGGACCCTGTGGTTTGAGGTGTTTCCTGCCTGGTGTCTATACCCTTGGTGATGTGTGCCCACTGCTGTGAGGTCACTCTTGCTTGGTTTCTCACCATTTTATGATGTGGGCCCTCTGGTGTGAGGTGGTTACTGCCTGGATCCCAACCCCTTGCTGATGTGGGCCCTGTAGTGTGAAGTGGATCCTGCTGGGTTCCTTTTCCCCTTGTTGATGTGGGCCCTCTTGCGTTAGGTCACTCTTGTTAGGTTTCTCACCTTTTTATGATGTGGGTCTTCTAGTATGTGGTAACTCCTGCCGGATTCCCATCTCCTTGGTGATGTGGGCCCTGTGGTGTGAGGTGGATCCTAAAGGGTACCTCATAGCCTTGGTGATGTTGGTTCTATGTTGTGTGGTCACTCCTGCTGGGTTTCTCACTTTTTATGATGTGGGCCCTCTGCTGTGAGATCACTCCTGCCATTTTCCCATCCCCTTTTTGATGTGGGGCCTCTGCTGTGAGGTCACTCTTGCTTGGTTTCTCACCTTTTCATGATGTGGTCCCTCTGGTGTGAGGTCACTCCTGCATGGTCTGCATGCCCTTTGTGATGTGCACCCTCTGGTGTGAGTTGGATCCTACTAGGGACCTCTTTACCATGGTGATGTGGGCCCTCTGGTGTGAATTCCCTCCTGCTTGGTTTCTCAACTTTTGATGATGTGGGCCCTCTGGTGTGAGTCACTCCTGCCTGGTTCCCATGCCCTTGGTGACGTGAGCCTTGTGGTGTGAGGTCGATTCTAAAGGGTTCCTCGTCGCCTTGGTGTTTTGTGCCCTCTGGTGTAAGGTCAGAACTGCTGGCTTCTTCACATTTTTATGATGTGGGCCCTCTGCTGTGAGGTCATTCCTGCCTGGTTCCCATCCCCTTGGTGATGTAGGTCCTCTGGTGTGAGGTGGTCCCTGCTGGTTGCCTCATCCCCTTGATGAATTGGGCCCTCTGCTTTGAGGTGATCCCTGCTGTGTTCCTCACCCTTTTATGATGTGGGCCTTCTGCTGTGAGGTAGATCCTGCTTGGTTCCAATTGCCATGGTGATGTTGGCCTTCTGGTGTGAGGTGGATCCTGCTGGGTACTGATCCCTTGGTGATGTGCCTCATCCCCCAGATGATGTGGGCCCTCTAGCGTGAGGTCAGTTCTGCCTGTTTCAGATCCCCTTGATGATGTGGGCACTCTGGTGTGAAGTCAGTGCTTCTTGATGCACCTTCCCTTGGTGATGTGGGCCCTCTGGCGTGAGTTCACTCTGCCTGGTTTCCATCCCCTTTGTGATGTGGGCCCTCTGGAGTGAAGTGGATATTGCTTGGTGCCTCATCACCTTGGTGATGTGGATCATCTGTTGTGAGGTCACTCCTGAAGGGTTTCTCAACGTTATATAATGTGGGCCCTCTGGTGTGAGTTCACTCCTGCCTGCTTCCCATCACCTTGGTGCTATGGGCCTTCTTGTGTGAGGTGTATGCTTCTAGGTGCCTCATACCCTTGGTGATTTTGGCCCTCTGCTGTAGGTGGTTCCTGCCTGGTTCCCATCCCCTTGCTGATGTTGGTCCTCTGCTGTGAGGTCACTGATGCCTGATATCCATTCCCTTTGTGATGTTGTCCCTCTGGTGTGTGGTGGATCCTGCTGGGTGCCTCAAACCCTTGGTGGACCCTATGTTGTGTGGTCACTCCTGCTGGGCTTCTCACTTTTTATGATGTGGGCCCTCTGTTGTGAGGTCACTCCTGCCTGATTCCCATCCTGTTTGTGATGTGGGCCCTCTGGTGTTAGATGGATATTGCTTGGTTCCTCATTCCTTTGGTGATATGGGCCCTCTGGAGTGAGTACACTCTCACCTGGTTCCCATACCCTTGGTGATGTGGGCCTTCTGGTGTGAGGTGGATCCTGCTGGGAGATTCCTCCCCTTGGCGATGTGGGCCCTCTCTTGTGAGTTGGATCCTGCTGGGTTCCTCATCACCTTGATGATGTTCGCCCTCTGGTGTGAGGTGGTTCCTGCCTGGTTCCCATCCTCTTGATGATGCAGGCTATATACAGTGAGGTCACAACGGATGGGTTCCTCACCTCTTTATGATGTGGGCCCTCTGGTGTGAGGTCACTCCTGCCTGATTCCCATCCCCTTTGTGATGTGGGCCCTCTGATGTGAGGTGGATCCTACTGGGTGCCTCTTTAACATGGAGATGTGGGCCCTCTGGTGTGAGTTCCCTACTGCTTGGTTTCTCAACTTTTTATGATGTGGGCCGTCTGGTGTGAGGTCACTCCTTCCTGTTTCTCATCCCCATGGTGATGTGCACCCTGTGGTGAGAGATGGATCCTGCTGGTTGCTTCATCCCCTTGCTGAAGTGGTCCCTCTGCTGTGAGGTGGTCCCTGCTGTGTTCCTCACTTTTTTATGATGTGGGCCTTCTGCTCTGATGTAGCTCCTGCTTGGTTCCAATTGCCTTGGTGATGTTGGCCTTCTGGTGTGAGCTGGATCCTGCTGGGCACTGATCCCTTGGTGATGTGGTCTCTGTGGTGTGAGGTGGATCCTGCTGAGTGCTTCATCCCCCAGATGATGTGGGCCCTCTAGCGTGAGGTCAGTTCTGCCTGTTTCATATCCCCTTGGTGATGTGGGTCCTCTGGGGTGAGGTCAATCTGTCTGGTTCCCATCTCTTTGGTGATGTGGGCCCTGTGGTGTGAGGTGTATCCTGAAGGGTTCCTCACTGTCTTGGTGATGTGTGCCCTCTGGTGTAAGGTCAGAACTGCTGTGTTCCTCACATTTAGAAGATGTGGGCCCTCTGATGTGAGGTAATTCCTACCTGGTTCCCATACCCTTGGTGATGTTGGCCCTCTGGTGTGAGGTGAATACTTCTGGTTGCCTCATCCCCTTGCTGAAGTGGGCCCTCTGCTGTGAGGTGGTCCCTGCTGTTCCTCGCCTTTTCAAGATGTGGGCCTTCTGCTGTGAGGTAGCTCCTGCTTGGTTCCAATTGCCATGGTGATGTTGGCCTTCTGGTGTGAGGTGGATCCTGCTGGGTGCGGATCCATTTGTGATGTGGTTCCTCTTGTGTGAGGTGGATCCTGCTGAGTGCATCATCCCCTAGATGATGTGGGCCCTCTAGCGTGAGGTCAGTTCTGCCTGTTTCATATCCCCTTGGTGATATGGGCATTCTGGTGTGAAGTCATTCCTTCTTGATGCACTTTCCCTTGGTGATGTGGGCCCTCTAGGGTAAGGTCACTCTGCCTGGTTCCCATCCCCTTGTTGATGAGGGCGCTCTGCTGCGAGGTCACTCTTCCTTGGTTTCTCACATTTTATGGTGTGGGCCCTCTGGTGTGAGGTGGTTTCTGCCTGATTACCATCCCCTTTGTGATGTGGGCCCTCTGGTATGAGGTGGATCTTGCTGGGATCCTCATCCCCTTGATGATATTCACCCTCTGGTGTGAGTTCACTCCTGCCTGGTTCCCATCCCCTAGGTTATGTGTGCCCTCTAGTGCGAGGTCACTCCTGCCTGGTTCCCATCCCCTTGGTGATGTGGGCCCTGTGGTGTGAGGTCACTGATGCCTGGTATCCATCTCCTTTGTGATGTTTTTCCTCTGGTGTGAGGTGGATCCTGCTGGGTGCTTCAAGCCCTTGGTGATGTGGGCCGTATATTGTGTGGTCACTCCTGCTGGGTTTCTCTCTTTATGACGTGGGCCCTCTGTTGTGAGATCACTCCTGCCTGATTCCCATTCTGTTTGTGATGTGGGCCCTCTGGTGTTTGTTAGATGAATATTGCTTGGTGCCTCATCCTCTTCATGATGTGGGCACTCTGGTGTGAAATCAGTCCTTCCATATGCACATTCCCTTGGTGATGTGTGCCCTCTGCTGTGAGGTCACTCTTCCTTGGTTTCTCACATTTTATGGTGTGGGCCCTCTGATATGAGGTGGTTTCTGCCCGATTCCCATCCCGATTGTGATGTGGGCCCTGTGGTATGAAGCAGATATTGCTTGGTACCTCATCCTCTTGGTGATGTTGATCATCTGGTGTGAGGTCACTCTTGCTGGGTTTCTCAACTTTATATAATGTGGGCCCTCTGGTGTGAGTTCACTCCTGTCTGATTGCCATTCCTTTGGTGCTATGGGCCTTCTTCTGTGAGGTGTATCCTGCTAGGTGCCTCATCCCCTTGGCGATTTTGGCCCTCTGCTGTAGGTTTCCTGCCTGGTTCCCATCCCCTTGCTGATGTTGTCCCTCTGGTGTGAGGTCAGTTCATTCTGTTTCCCATCCCCTAGGTTATGTATGCCCTCTAGTGTGAGGTCACTCCTTCCTGGTTCCCATCCCCTTGGTGATGTGGGCCCTGTGGTGAGAGGTCACTGCTGCCTGGTGTCCATCACCTTTGTGATGCTGTCCCTCTGGTATGAGGTGGATCCTGCTAGGTGTGTCAAACACTTGGTGATGTGGGCCCTCTTGTGTGAGGTCACTCTTTCCTTGGTACCATCCCCTTGGTGATGTGGGCCATCTGGTGTGAGATGGTTCCTGCTGGGTTCCTCACGTTTTATGATGTGGTCCTTGTACTGTAAGGTAGCTCCTGCCTGGTTCCCAACCCCTTTGTGATGAGGGCCCTCTGGTGTGAGGTGGATCTTGGTGGTTTCCCATCCACTGGGTGACATTGCCCTCTGGTGAGTGGTCACATCTGCTGGGTTCCTCACTTTTTTATGTTGTGGGCCCTCATGTGTTAGGTCATTCCTTCCTGGTTCCCATGCCCTTGGTGATGGGCGCCCTCTGGTGTGAGGTGGAATCTGCTGGGAGACTCATCCCTGTGGTGATGTGGGCCCTCTGGTGTGAGTTGGATCCTGCTGGGTTCTTCATCCCCTTCATCATGTTCGCCCTCTGGTGTGAGGTGGCTCCAGCCTGGTTCCCATCCTCTTGATGATGTGGGCTATCTAGTGTGAGGTCACAACGGATGGGTTCCTCACCATTTTATGATGTGGGACGTCTGGTGGGAGGTGGTCCCTGCCAGGATTCCATCCCCTTAAGAGATGTGGACCCTCTGGTGTGAGTTCCCTCCTGCATGGTCCCCATCTTTGTGATATGTACGCCCTCTGGTGTGAGTTGGATCCTACTGGGGGCCTCTTTACCATGGTGATATGGGCCCTCTGGTGTGAGTTCCCTCCTGCTTGGATTCTCACCATTTTATGATGTGGGTGCTCTGGTGTGAGTTCCCTCCTGCTTGGATTCTCACCATTTTATGATGTGGGCCCTCTGGTGTGAGTTCCCTCCTGCTTGGATTCTCACCATTTTATGATGTGGGCCCTCTGGTGTGAGTTCCCTCCTGCTTGGATTCTCAACTTTTGATGATGTGGGCCCTCTGGTGTGAGGTCACTGCTGCCTCGTTCCCATGCCCTTGGTGATGTGGGCCCTGTGGTGTGAGGTCGATCCTAAAGAGTTCCTCATCGCCTCAGTGATGTGTGCCCTCTGTTGTAAGGTCAGAACTGCTGGGTTCCTCGTATTTTTATGAGGTGGGCCCTCTGCTGTGAGGTCATTCCTACCTTGTTCCCATCCCCTTGGTGATATTGGCCCTCTACTGTGAGGTGGTCCCTGCTGTGTTCCTCACCTTTTATGATGTGGGCCTTCAGCTGTCAGGTAGCACCTGTTGGATCCAATTGACATGGTGATGTTGGCCCGCAGGTGTGAGGTGGATCCTGCTGGGTACCAATCCCCTTGTTGATCTGGTCCCTCTGGTGTGAGGTGGAACCTCATGGCGTCCTCACATTTTTATAATGTGGGCCCACTGGTGTGAGGTGGATATAGCTTGGGGTCTCATCCCCTTTATGATGTGGCACTCTTCTGTGATGTCATTCTTACCTGGTTCCCATCCCCTTGGTGATTTAGGCCCTCTGGTGTGAAGTGGATCCTGCTGGGTGCTTCATCATCTTGGTGATATGGGCCCTCTGGTGTGAGGTGGTTCCTTCCTGTTTTCCATCCCCTTGGTGATGTGTGCACTCTGGCACAGTCATAGTCTAACCAAGTTTCATTCCACAAGCATTTATTTACAATTCTGAAAGCTTCCACATAATTACAAATGGGACAATACTAGTAAAGTACTATTTGGATAAAGAAAAGATACAAGTGAGCACAACGTACACAACGTACAAACTTACAATTAGGAACAGTCGAATTGGTGCTAAATCATAAAATATTCTTTTGCAATTGATGAAAATTATCCAACAGGCATGTAATGGCCAAAAAGTACAACTGATAGAAATATCTATAGACATGACAATGTACAAATTGTGACATAAATCTATCAGAAACTAGAAAATCTATGTTGAGCTTATAGTTCCAGCTTGCTAAAGACACAGGCTTTGGGTGGCTACACAAAACAGTCCAGACCTGGCCATAACAGGGTTTCCAGAAAGTATGGGAAGTAGCAAAGAGTAGGCCTCTCGATGGGAGTGGGTGCAACATGAGATGAAACAATGCCTTAATGGGTATGTAGTATGCTCGCATGGAAAATATAGGAGCAAGGGATATCTGGAGAATCACAGAGCTAAGTACTTGACACTAACAAAATCGATGAGTATCCCATAGGGCCTCAGGTACCATGCAAGGGTTTGAGGGATTCCAGTATTTAATTAAATCACAATGTGACAATGGGAAGAATTAAGGAGAGCCTCAGGGGTAGACAAATTGGGGATGTTACACCAAGACATGTCTCAGTTAACCTGATGGGTTCAAAATGCAGGAAGTGGGTATAGGGGACAATACTGTACCCTAACTCTAAGAATAAAGGTTCAGGTCAGGGTAGGGCCTGATGTTCCTAAGTGTTGAAAGAGAGGTCTTTAGTTTCTTTCCCCTACATGTAAGATTTTTTAGAGGTTAGGATGAAGCTGAGCCTGCAAGCTCAAGTTAAATGGCTGGAACTAGGGAGAGAAAATAAGTTACATAGGCTAGGAACCAGGAAAAGCCTAACTAAGGGTTTGCCTCAATAGAACTGAATGTTGGAACGGAATATTTTAATATGTCAATATTTTACTGATACCAAAATATCTTACCACACTTCCCCCAATCTCACACCACCCACCCTAACCTGCAGTAGCTATGGGTCCCTTACTTTCCTTGGATCCCATATAGAGAAAAGAGACTGATCTGGCTTGCAGGTAGTTAGTGAGTTGTTAGCCTCACATCACATACTAGTACCATGTAAGTAGGCCATCTGAAGTAGGAAGCTTAGGGGAAAAACCCTGAGAAAAACTTAAAAGCTTAAGCCACATCTCTATACTACAACACCTTTCACCATTTCTTCTCAGATAAGCATCATCCCCATCAGTGAAACAACTCATATCTCATAACAGGAAAAACAGGCCTAAAAATTACACGTGTGTCTTTCGAGGTCCCCTCTACGGGATATCTTCCTGGTACTAGAAAAGTCCCCAGAAAGATCAATCTTTGCACCCCTCCCTGAAAGCTTACCACCAAGGAAAATGACTAGGTCCATAGATTTCCTCCCTCAAACCAGCTAACCTCACATATAAATCAACAGCCATCAGCCCTTACTCACATTATCACCGTCACAAGAGCAGTTAGGGAGAAAAGCACTAACCACGGGAACTAAAACAGAGGCAATCCAGGCCAAATTGGGCTGATGGCAGATATCTGCTCCTTACGCTTGGATGCATAATGCGACTCACTACAGTGTCTTTTTCACAGACCCTTTTTACACTTTCTCCACAAAATCCAACAGGTCAAGTTCGTTCATGATGCTTCAAGATAAAAAAATCTTCACGAGGAAAACATGCAATATATCTTACAATGTTGGAGTCCTTAAAAATATGGCAAGGAAATAACCATTTTAAAAAATTTTAAAAAAATTAAATAACCATTTAGACCATTTAAATAACCATTTAAAAAATCTGTATTCTACAAACATACCAGTGAATTCTATTAAGAAGGTAATATGACAAAAAACACAATGAGAAATACCTGTAAGACTGTTCCCTTTAGTGTTCAGAATTCATGGCAGTTGCACTATCGAGCTACTTATATCTATGACTGTCTGCTCTGGTCATACAAACTGCGGCCACAGTGTGTCTACTTGTTTCCCACAGAAACCAACAAATCTACATGAATCTCTTTTCTCCTGGGCCCTTTCACCTTATCTGCTCCCAGTTCTCCAGCAACGTCCTCTTCCTTCTCTAATTATTCTCCTCTTCATTTTGCTTGGCCTTGCCCCCAAGCATACAAGACAGAGAATCCTAGAGGTCCAAGATTCTAGAGTGGCTGTTTGAAAGGGGGAGGAGATTACAGTAACTGCCACACTGTATATGCTTCTGTGCAAAGAAAAAGGGACAGTATTCAGAATGTCCGTCACATATAAAAGAGCTGGATGGCAGGATACCAGTGTGGCCCAAGGAAACATAGGTAGCAAATTATGGGCAAAAGAATTGCAGCCAAAGGCTGGAGGAGGAAAGGTCTGCAACCAGCTCTGTCTCCTAGCTCTCTGCTATTTGCTTCCAATGGGCAGAGTCTATTCTGTGAAGCATCATGCACTGAAAAGAAGGCTCCTGCTGCTGGAAGTTGACAGCAAGTAACATCCATGAGGGTAAGAATGCAAGATCAAGGCTTGTCATAGAAACAATGCCCAAAATGGGGGAAAAAAAGAAAGAAAGCAGAAGAGAAATGTAAGTCCAACCTGGCCAAGCCTAGCCCAGCCCAAGGAAGGCAGGAGTCAAGGAGAAGAAACTAAAACAGAAGAGCCCTGGACCACAACATTCCCCACAAGGTACACTCAGCAAACTTCATGCTACTCTTTAACCGAGTTACAAAAAGAGCTTCTGAATCCCTACTTTTGCTCCTTAAAAGCTGCTGTAAGTTCACGAATTAGACAGATATGATTTCAGAACAACTGTAATACTTCAAACTAGATGGCTCTTTCCTTCCTAAGGATGTTAATTAAATAACATATATATAGCTCTAAGTATATGATACATAAAATATAATACTCTGTAGACTATAAGTAACTGTTTGTTAATTATATTAATGAACGTCTGTAAGAAACGTTGCCATGTTTTCCCTAATGTCAGAGCCCGGGGGAGGTAAATCTGTCTTCTAGGATTTCCTCCCCAGAGCTCAGAAATTTAGGTGGTGTTTTAGCTCTCCTACACCCTCTCCACCCATCCCCACCTTCCTCTTGGGGATCGGCCCTCCCCACTGGCTATCTCATATCTCTCAACTGCCTGCTTTATCACATCATTCTCCTACCAAACCTACTAGCACTTGGTAGAGTCTTGGGGTCTCGGTGGAGTTGTCATAAATGAAGTCGGGTCATCACAATGGACCAGGGACCAGTGCCCAGTGACCAGTGACGTTTGTACTGTTCAGCTGCAGCCACTCAGACATCTTCTGGTGTTGCCTCCTCATCCCTTCTACCTGCAGGTGATGTTTCCTCTTCTCTGACCATGTCAGGTAAGAAAAGAAACTTTTTAAAGTTTTTCGTCAGATTAACTTTGCCCCTAAATTTAGCAGTAGATTCAAACTAGCAAGGAATAATGAGGGAAAGTATCGAACTACAAGTCTGGAGACCTAATTTCACTTTTGACTTTGGCATTTACTATCTGTGTGACTTTGGACAAATCATTGACTGTCTCACAACGACTGATTTTTTCCTTCTCTGTTAGGTTAGGATACTACATTGCTTGATCACTCTGATCCCTTTCTAATATTGAGCCTTAAAGGGTACCCATGTAGAAAATGATATCAGAGACTTCTCAAGAGTGTTTCAACAGAAACATAGAAACGCCAGGTGACATAGAAAACTAGCAATATATAGCAAGATGTTCCATCTCTAATGGTCTCCCTCCACTAATATTTCGACTAGTTGAAAGGAGAAAATAGGGAGAGAGGATGGAGAGTACTGGGCTGTAGGGAGGCCCAGAGTCAAACGTAAGGAAGTTTAGGATTGTTTTCATCAGCCCAGACCGACAGGAACCAAGTGATAGGAAAAAATATAAGAATGAAGAGGGAAAGCATAGAGGAGCTCTCAAGTAAAACGTAGTTTGCAGTGGAATGTTGATTGGAACCAAAGATTTTAAATTGAAGCAGAAACAGCATAGAGTGAATTCTGCTCAGAGCAGCACAAAACAAAGTGGATTGTAGCAAACCCTTATTTTAACAGACTAAGGAGGAAAGTAAGCCCAGAACAGGGTAGCACCAGGAAAGGCAGATTATCAGAAAAGTCATACTCAGTGTTTTTTTCTTTTATTGCCTCTCTGAATACAGTTGGCACTTGATACTTTTGAATATCAACATTTTAGAAATATGTTTTAGTAATGATGCTTCCTATATACAAGAAACCAAAGTGGTTATCTAGGGATCTGCTTTCCAATGTTTTATTCTTTCTAATTTTTAAACTATGTAGACATACTACCAATTAAAAGTTTTAAATGATATCTTCTAAGTTGAATCAGAAGGACTATTTCCTTTGTGTGATATGTAGGTTCTACGGCAAGGTTGCTTTTCATCTTTACAGTTCTTTCCCTCCTAACACAGAGAGCACATTGATCAACAGCCACCGTTCCTTTTTAGATCTGAGCTACCTAAGAAAGAAAAGAAAATGTCAAGCCCCACATCTCTAGTTCCACATTGAGGGAATTCCCTGCCGGTCCAGTGGTTAGGACTCAGTGATTTCACTGCCAGGGCCACGCGGCGCGGGAAAAAAACAATCTGCATTTATCTAAAACAATATTGTGGAGTCCTTTGGATTTTCTTACATTTGAAAATCTTTTTTAATTGGATTCAAGTGATGATGGTTTTTCTAGGTTTTGGGATGTCATCTTCTTGGATGTTGAAGATGATTATAATCTAAGTTCTAGGATAAATACAAAACCCTTCTTGATACTTTTTAAGCTTCCTTTCTGCTTATGATCTATTTCTATTCTTTGAAATATATATTTCTACCAGGCTTAATACCTGGTACTTGCTGGGTAAAAATATGAATGAGCACAATAATGAAATTCTTTTACACTTATTATTTGGCTGTCTGCTTTGTACCAGTTTCAATGGAAATACTTGTCTATATATAATTTGCCTACCTATACATTCACATTGATTGAATGTTGTTGCTTGTTATGCATTTTTACTAATATATCTTTAATTCTTTGAAAGGTCTTGATCAATCCAAAGGTCCCGACGTGATGAAAGCCAAAGACACCAGAGCCATTCATCTTAAGATGAATCAGGTACAGGAAAAGCCAAGTGTCCTAAAGGTTCCCTCTGATCAACCCAGGAAGAACAAACATAAAGCCTCTGAGCCGATCAGTGGTGCTCCCAAGGCCAAAATCCAGCCAAAGAATCCAGAGTGCCTGTTAGGGGGAGAAGTGGTTCCATGCAATGCTGCAGTCAGTGACAGGGCTCCTGTGAACACGGCCAAGCATTCTAAAGGGAAACCTCAGAAAACTGCATCCAGAAAGATCAGCAAAACTAAGAGCCATGGGCAGGAAAAGACCACAAGGGCCAGGGGAAGAAAGAAGGCTGAAGAGAATAAGCAGTCAGGGAGCAAAGTCAAGGCAGAAGAGAAGCCAACAATTCCCCAGATGAAGCGGGAGGAACACCAAACTGAGCTTATCCAAGAGAGCTTTAAAAAGCCTCAAACCTCCCTAGGCATGTGCATGCTGGAGTCTGCGAAGGTTTTTCATGCACTGGGGGAGAAGAATGACAAGAAAACTGGGCTCTCTTCCTGTCGGGTCTTGGGAAATTCAAGCAACCCCAAAGACCCCCAGTCACCCCAGCTAGCCAGCCATGGCAGCGTACCCCACGTGAGGGTAAGAGCCCTGAGAAACCTCAAGTCAAAACCCAGAAACCAGACAGCAGTGCTGAAACAGAGTTTCCATCTCCATCCCAGTATCACTTGCCTCCTCGTGGGAAGGTCAAGTTGATACCTCTGACTTTTTCTGCCTGGGACAAGCCTCAAGCTCGACCTGCTCCTTGGAGGCCACAGTCTCTGGTCTCACATCTGCCTACTGTGGCGGACCGTGCCCAGACTGCCTCTACCAACTCGGCTCAACCTGCTGCAGCCACTTCATCCCAGCCAGCTCCTGCCTCTTTGCCAGGTCCTGCCAAACAACCTCAGCCAACTGTGACCAACCCAACCCATCCGGGTTGGACCGACCATACCCAGCCTAGTGTCCCTCAGCCTGTTGCTCCTAGGCCTGCACCCTACAAACTTCATCTGGCACTTCGCTCCAGCGGGAGCCTGTACCCCCTGCTGTGACTAAGCGCCACTCCCCACCCAAGCTCCAAACCGCATTTCTACTCCAAGACTTCAGCACGCAACGAAGACCATGGAGGGAACCCAACGTTTCTGAGCCAGTCATGTCAAAGCCCATCGAACAAGAGCACAGACCAGAGCGGGAGCCCATGAAGAGGCGGGCTCAACAAGAACGTGTGAATGCTTCCAAATACACCTCTTTGGGGAAGCTGCAGTTTTTCACTGAGAGGCAAAAAGAAATGGAAATTGCTGACAACTACGGATATTTATAGTAAGAGCTGCTAAGATTGTTCGGGCCACCTTGGGTACCAGCTGTTCTTCCTTATATACATAAGATAGGTATAAATTTCTCTATTTATTTTGAAATACTTTAAAACAATAAAACTGAATAAGTAAATGTAATAGAATTCATAGATGAGTAATAAACCTTTTGAATTTTGAGATGCTGATAACTCTGGCGTGCTTTATTTTTTTGGTTTTGTTTTGTGTTTGATGGGGTTGGAATCAAAGTCTGCATGAGAAAGGAAGGACTGAAAGTCGGATGGGAGTATGAAGGAAAGGGGAGGAAAGGGGTAAAAACTGAGGAAAGAGGAAGGAACGTGGCCCAGGGCCAGGAAGGTCGAAATAGATTCATGGATTTAAGAAAGGAAGCAGGAGTGAGGGTGAAAGGGCAGAAGTGAAAAGCAGGGTCAGAGGTCAGGGTTGAAAGAACAAAATGTGAGTAGAGCTGAAGATGACGGAAGGTGAGTCTAGGTTTACTAGAAGAAATAGAAAAAGTCTCTTGGGGAGGTTGGCCTTAAGTCTCACAACCACCACAGAGGTATTTAAGAAAACAAGAGGTTCAGGACACATGTCTGAAAGGTTTGAGTTGCCTTATGCAGGTGTGATTATAGTGGGGGTATAGGGAAATCTCCCAGAGAGGTGGCTAGGGCTCAGAGTTATCCTAGGGTCAGCTGACGATAGGGGCAGGGCCAAGGGAAGTGCTGCATCAGGAGGGAAATGAATAGGGCCTGGAATGCAAATCACCATGTACTCAACACCTAAGCACCAGGGCAGCTAATGCACTATTCAGTTAAGCCTGGCAACGACAGGCAAGGCCAGTATTCCTGTGCCACTTCACTTAGAGAGGTGCAGCAAAGGGCTGAGGTCACCTCGCATGTGGAGGTACAAGGCCTCAATTTGAGGCCCAAATGCCTCTCAAGTCCTCAGTATTTGCAGGTGCCTGCAGGCGTCCAACGTGGCTTTCAGAGCACAGCATGCTGAGGCTACTGGTGGATGAGATCAAGCTTCTGGACAGGCCTAAGTATTAACTTGAGGGGCTTCCTTCATTGACAGGGGGCGTGCCACCTTCTGTAAACATCACCATCAAGTGAAACGCTTGACAAAAATCCTACGGACGCGTCCACGGTCATGGGTGAGAGCTGTGGGACACGGGCACTGGGCAACGGCTCCAACAGCCACAGGACACAGGCACCCAGCGGTTCAGGGGCTCCCCGGGAGGCCTCGTGGGGCAGCTCGAGGGAGTGAGGCTGGGAGATAGTGGCAGGGGTGGGCGTCAAAAGGAATGACGTGGGGAGAAGGGAGAGATGGAGGCAGTGAATAGTGGAGCGTGGAGAGTGAAAATGGGAAAACTGGCAATTTTCATTTTCAAAATTATTTTTTTGAGATGTCATTCACATGCCATAAAATTCGCCTCCTGAGACTGCAAATTCAGCGTCATTGCGTACATTCTCAAGCCTATGCAACCATCACCGTCATCTAACCCATCACATATTCATCACTCCAAAAAGAAGCCCCTGTAACCATCAGCTGGCCCTCTTCATCCCCTCCTCCTTCAGTCCCTGCAACCATTCATTTCCTTTCTGTCACTATGGTTTGGCCTTTTCTGGACATTTCATGAAATAATACAAATGTGGCCACTCTGTGGGGCTTCTTTCACTTAGCATAATGTTTTCAAGTTCGTCCATGTCGTAGCATGTGTCGCTACTTCATTCATTTTTACGACTGTATAATATTTCACATATACACCACATTTAAAATTTCCATTCTCCCATTGATCGGCATTTCGGTTGTTTACACTAATAATCGCCATTTATTGACAGTTGATTCTGTGCCAGGCAGCACCAGGTTAAGTTACTGACCTTATTTCACAGACAAAGAGGCTTGCAGAGTATGAAGAGTTTGCCCAAGATTAAGAGCTAGTAATTGGGGGAACTGGGGTTTGAACTCAGACGACCTTCAGAGGTATGAAATTCACATGACAGAACATTAGAAAAGGTACACAGGGGTATTCAATGAAAAGTCACCCTTTTCCCCATGTTCCTCAGCCACACATTTCCCTCCTCAGAGGCATCTGCTTTTGCCATGTTGTGGATCCTTCCAAAGAACTAGTTATACCTCAACATGGATGTATCACAATTTATTGACTCATCTGTCCCACGGATTTGATATGTCACTTTTATGGTATAATAGATTCTTATACGTACTTATATTACTCTTTTCAGAGCTGTCCTGACTCATTTTTGCCTATCTTTTATGTTTTCCATTTCTCTAAAGTTCTTTTTATGTTCTATTTGATTTAAAAAACATTTTTCCTTGTCTTGTTTCTCTTAAGGCACTATCCATTATGTTCATTCACCTGTATTATTTTATTTAATTTATTTCTTTTTGGCGGTGTCGGGTATTAGTTGCAGCACGTGGGCTCTTCGTTGCAGTGCGTGGGCTCTTCCTTGCGACTCGTGGGCTCTCAAATTGTGGCGTTTGTGCTCCACAGCATGTGGGCTCACTAGTTGTGGTGTCGGGCTTAGTTGCCCTGCGGCATGTGGGATCTCATTTCCTCAACCAGGCATCGAACCTGCATCTCCTGCATTGGAAGGCAGATTCTTAACCACTGGACAAACAGGGAAGTCCCCACTCTCTTATTATTTTAAATTTAGTCGGCTTTTCTAAATTTTTTTTCTTTTATTTTGAATTCTGTCCTGAGTTCTATCATCTTACCTAATTCTGGTTTATGCTGTTCGTTCATCTGTTATTTTTATTATTGTAAAATATACAGAGAACAAAATTTAGTATTTCAACCATTTTCAAGTATACAATTCAGTAACATTAAAGACATTCACAATGCTGTGCAGCCATCAGCACTATCCAAATTCAAAATAATTATGTCAAGGTCTTCTCTGCTGGTGCAGTGGTTGAGAGTCCACCTGCTGAGGCAAGGGAGACAGGTGCATGTCCCGGTCCGGGAGGATCCCACGTGCCGTGGAGCGGCCAGGCCCGTAAGCCATGGCCACTGAGCCTGCGCGTCCAGAGCCTGTGCTCTGCAACGGGAGAGGCCACAACAGTGAGAGGCCCGCGTACTGCAAAAAATAATAATAATAATAATTATGTCAAAATATTGAGCAGGACTTCAGAAAGATGGAGGCAGGAGCATAGTTTCTGAATCTCTCCAAACCCTTTCATGGAAGAAGATCAAGTAAAACCAAACACCCATAGGTGGCATTTATCAGCATTTACCATCTCCAGAACTTTTCTACCATCGCAAACAGAGACTCACTCCTCTATAGCCATTAAAAAGTAACTTCCCATTCCCTCCTCGACACACGTTCTTTCATCTTTTCCATTGTTCTTCCTAACATCTTTTAGTCAACTATGAAATAATAGGTTACAGTTTTGATCTGTGTTTCGGACCAGTTTTTTCCAACTTGATTTTATTGTCTGAAGAGATGCTATTCTGCTCCTTATTCTCTTTTTTTTTCTTACACTACCTCTGTACGGGACTTGATCCCAATCCTTTTCTTTTATTGATTTTTTTTTTTTTTTTGTGGTACGCGGGCCTCTCACTGTTGTGGCCTCTCCCGTTGCGGAGCATAGGCTCTGGACACGCAGGCCCAGCGGCCATGGCTCACGGGTCCAGCCACTCCGCGGCATGTGGGATCTTCCCGGACCGGGGCACGAACCCATGTCCCCTGCATCGGCAGGCGGACTCTCAACCACTGCACCACCAGGGAAGCCCTCTTTTATTGATTTTTGAATGAAAAAGGTTTTAAAGCGCTTTGAAAAGGATGTGAGAGGCCAAGTGGAAACATGGTCTTCATGGCTGTTTCATCAATGCTTCACTTATACTCTTTTGAAATAACTGTTTTCCAGGAGGCATAAACCAGTGGGCTTTATCATTGGACAGAGTGCAGGGAAAGGAACCCACGAAAGCTGATCACCTTAGCAAAAATGATTTAGTTATGATTTCACCCAAGACTGGTCAAAACCCAGACTGGGAAACTCAATGAACCAGAGACGAGGTATAATGCCATCTTTCCTTCTCTCTGCCGCAGCTCTCAAGGGTTGGTCACCTACATGTTATTAGTAATTATTAGTTGGTTTCTGTTCATAATTACTATCAGAAGACACAGCACTTATGGTCCTAACTACACTGCCCAGCTATGCACCATTCTTCTTCGTTTTGGCTTCCCGTCCACCAGCAGGAACCTCATTTATTTTTCTTCTCCCTTCACCACAGCCCAGTAATGTTTGTGAATGACTCTCAGTCTCACCAGAATCTGTATCTCTCACTCTGCGCCAACATCCCACTGCATCATTCGCTCCCTGAAGTGTACTCTAGAAATTTAGGTAACCTGGATATTTTACCACTGTTCACCATCTCTTATGAAACCAGAAGAAGAGCAGCTTTCTGATGGAATGACAGAGACCTTGTAAAGAGAAAACATCAGTCTGCAGGAGAAAGGGAAGAAGACAATGATGGAAATAGTTTCTGGAAAACTATTTTTACATTAGATTTTGTTTGTTCCTGGTAAATAAATGGAAATCTTCTAAACATTAAAAGAAAATCTAGGGCTTCCCTGGTGGCGCAGGGCTTGAGAGTCTGCCTGCCGATGCAGGGAACATGGGTTTGGGCCCCGGTCTGAGAGGATCCCACATGCCGCGGAGTGGCTGGACCCGTGAGCCATGGCTGCTGAGCCTGTGTGTCCGGAGACTGTGCTCCACAACGGGAGAGGCCACAACAGTGACAGGCCCAGGTACAGCAAAAGAAAAAAAAATCTAAACAACTAAATTCAATAATATAGGAATAGAACATTTTAAAAATTTTTCTTTGGCTGTGCAGCATGTGGGATCGTAGCTCCCCAACTAGGGATTGAACCCACGCCTGCTGCATTGGAATGGCAGAGTCTTAACCACTGGACCACCAGTGAAGTCCCAGGAATATAACTTTTAGAGGAGAAGTTATAAACCCCTTGGTTATATGAACTGCAGATTTTTTTTTACTAAGAAGTCATGTATTTTAAATGACTTGGATGTTTAAAGAAAGGAAAAAAGGAAAGAAGGAAGGAAGGAAGACAAAGGGACTTCCTTGGTTGTGCAGTGTATATAATATCAAAAATAAATTAATTAATTAAATAAATTTAAAAAAGAAAAAAATGCTAAAATCCACTGACTAATTATTCAGGCTGTTATGTCTATTTCCAGATACATCCCTTTATAAACTTTTAATAAAAGGTTATCTTATGTCAGATGAAATGAATTACAAACTTTTCTCTTTTTCCAAAATTCGAGAAATTCCCGTACACTTCTAACTTCAAATTTTATAAAAATGGAAAAGTAGTGAAAAGCCTTATACTTACATCCAATTGCAGCATCTGGCCTCATGCCTTCTGTATCAATCAAATATCTACAAAACAACAAAATTCGAGTCATTTGTAAATAAAAAGAAAAGAAAATCAACTTTCTGCAAAAAAGGCCCTATTTTGCTTTACAAATATATATATAAAAATCCTAAGAAAATATCAGCACTTCTAATCAATAATTATTAAAGAATGATATACACCATGACTACAAAAAGGCGTTACTCCAAGGACGCAAGGATAAAGCAACTTTAGAAGAGCTATTAATATAATTATTTACAATAATACAACAATTTAATTAATAAATGAAAGAGAATAAAATACAGGACCAAACTGGCAGATGTTAAAAACTTATCTGATAACATGCAACAGTCAGTTTCGGTGAAAATGCTCTGTACGCTAAAAACAGGAGACTTAATATGACAGAGTATTCATCAAGAACCAACAAATAACAAAAGGCGAATTAGGATAAATATGTACATCATATCTACAAAACCCTATCTAACCAACCATCGGAGCCAGAAACTTAGGACTCACCATCACTGATGGCTACTTCTCCCTCGCCCTCATCCTCAACCCACCACCAGTGCTAACAATGAAGCTACCTACATACCTCTAGAATCTGTGAACATCCTTCCACCAAAATGACCACCACACCCTGGTCCACGCCACCATTATCCCCAATTTCTACAACAGTCTCCTAACTTGTTTCCTCTCTTCCACTCTTTCTCCCTGCAGTGCATTCTCCTCTCGGTAACAAAATGATAGGTTGAAAGTGCAGTTGGGTATGTTCCACACACTCACCTTCAACAAAAAAAGTTCAATTGTTTTCTATTACTCTTAGTTAAAGTCTGAAACCTTAAACATAAGCTTGAACGATCGAGCTCCTACCCCACACTTGTAGCTCCATTATAATCACATGCTCCCCCAACAGCCCCACCTTCCAGGCCAGTTCCTCCAACACAGCATATGCTTTCCTCTTATAGGGTCTTCTGCTATTCCTTATGCTCAGAAATCTCTCCCCAACCTCCCTATCTGGTTAATTCCTACTCATCCTTCAGATATCAGCTGAAACATCTGTAAATAAACCTTCTCTAATCTCCATGATGAGATCAAGTCCTCCCTAAAATATGATCTCATGGTACCATGTTCTTCTCCTTGGCACTTGTCAGAGTTGTAATTTTACATGCAGAGTATGATTCTTGAGTATCTATTCCCTCTCTGGACTGTTAGAATTCACAAAGGGCAGGTCAAGTCTCTTCACTCACAAAATTTCACAAGTCTTTTTGCTAGCACCCAGCACGGTGCTTAAACATAACACATGCTCAATAAGTATTTCCTGCATGAACAACCATAAACTGGTACAGTGTAGCAACATCCACCCAAAGCATAAGGACATAAACTCTATGATGCAGAAGTTCCATTCTGAATGAAGTAAACTGAGACAAAGCATATATATTCAATGGTGCTCACACAGGAATGTTCATTAATTTCATGTTTTATAATATCAAAAACTTCTGACTTTTATATGTTCATCAGTGAGCAAAGGAACAATGCAGCATTAAAAATAAGTAAACAAATGGGACCTAATGAAACTTAAAAGCTTTTACACAACAAAGGAAAGTGTAAAGAAGATGAAAAGACAACCCTCAGAATGGGAGAAGATATTTGCAAGCGAATCAACAAAGGATTAATATCCGAAATATATAAATAGGTCATGCAGCTCACTATTAAAAAATCAAACAACCCAATCAAAAAATGGGCAGAAGACCTAAATAGACATTTCTCCAAAGAAGACATAGAGACAGCCTCCAAGATGGCCAAGAGGCACATGAAAAGTTGCTCAACATCACTAATTATTAAGGAAATGCAAATCAAAACTACAATGAGGTATCACCTCACACCGGTTAGAATGGGTATCATCAGAAAATCTACAAAGAACAAATGCTGGAGAGGGTGTGAGGAAAGGGAACCCTCTTGCACTGCTGGTGGGAATGTAAACTGATACAGCCACTACGGAGAATAGTATGGAGGTTCCTTTAAAACTAAAAATAGAATTACCACATGATTCAGCAATCCGACTACTGGGCATATACCCAGAGAAAACAACAATTCAAAAAGACATATGTACCCCAATGTTCAAGGCAGCACTATTCACAATAGGTAGGCCATGGAAGCAACCTAAATGCCCATGGAAAGATAAAAGGATAAAGAAGAAGTGGTACGTATATACAATGGAATATTACTCAGAGATAAAAAAGAACGAAATTGGGTCATTTGTAGAGACGTGGACGGACCTAGAGACTGTCATACAGAGTGAAGTAAGTCAGAAAGAGAAAAACAAATATTGTATATTAATGCATATATGTGGAATCTAGAAAAACGGTACAGAAGAACCGGTCTGCAAGGCAGAAATAGAGACACAGATGTAGAGAACAAACGTATGGACACCAAAGGGGGAAAGTGGGGCAGGGCGGGGGTCGGTGGTGGTGAGATGAATTGGAAGATTGGGATTGACATATATACACTAATATGTAAAAAACAGATAACTGGTAAGAACCTGCTGTATAAAAAATAAATAAATGTTTAAAATTCAAATATAAATTTTAAATAATTAATTAATTAGTTAATTAGAAAAAAGAATGAGGTTGGAAGACTGTCAAAACAGCACACGGAACACACACTCAAGCCCTGGAAGATGAGGAAGTGCCATAAGTCCCCCACTTCGGATGACATCTCGCTGCCTCGCAAGTCTCAGTCCGACTGGGCTGGCTTTGGCAAGGGGACGGAGCTGGATCAGGAGCTGCTGCCGCCATATCTGGATCAAGTTCCAGTTTTGGTCTATCACTCAACACCTAGCCAGACTCGCCTAGCAACTCAGCTGAGAGGAACCAAATAGGATAGCTCAAAGAATAGGCCTCACACTGCATCAGCTTAAAGGTGTTTATGACCCTGGAAGCAATGGAGCAGAAGAAAGGATCCGGCGGACTTCCCTGGTGGTGCACTGGCTAAAGACTCCACACTCCCAATGCAGGGGGGCCGGGTTCATTCCCTGTTCGTGGAACTAGATCCCACACGCATGACGCAACTATGAGTTTGCATGCCACAACTAAGGAGCCCAGCGGCTGCAACTAAGACCCGGCACAAACAGACAAGAAAAAATCAATCAATAAAATAAAACCAATATTAAAAACAAGATCCGGGAGTGTGTGATCTGTATGATGGACTTTGCTTATGAGAACCCAGTTTGATTTCTGCTGTGTATGCAGATCACCTGGGCTGTACAGATGACTGGCTGATGAGATCCCTTACGTGCCCCTCCTGCATGGAGACAGTTGATGCAGCACTGCTTTTGTCCTAGAGTCTAACTGAGCCCGTGTCTCTCACCTGACTTCAAGAGAACCATCATTTTTGGTGGTTTGGATCTTTTGTCTTTGAGCCCAAAGAGCCGGGGGTTAGGAATTAAGATCATGCATGAAAGTTTCCTAAAAATTCCTTAACGGCTGCAGATGTTGGGGAAAAGTACGTGATAGTTTAGAAATTTAGGGGGAAAAGTAGGATGCTATTTTTATGGAAAGCCTTCACCCAGGGTTTAAAAATATAATTGTATTTAGATCTTGTTATTGCTCCAGTACATAGGATTTATGTAAAGTGTTACAGCACCTATATATGTTTTAATTCTCTGTCAAGGATTAGCATAAAGATAGTGGTTGTATTTCCTAAGTGAGATAACATGCTGCTTCCCCCTTTCCAAATTCTTTTCTGAAGTTGCTGGCATCTCGGTCAAGGTTTTACTTAATAGCTACATTTTATAACACTGGCACACAAAAAAAGTAGTTTTAAGCTTGTTTGCATAGTTCCTGTTTTTAAGAATAAACATAGAGCATTTATTTTTTTACTTTATAGGAACTCCACAAGTTAAGGTCCCATTACTCTTTTGCTGTGATTGTTGTTACTATTGATGGTGCTCTTTTCTGTCTTTGCTGGTTCTTTCTAATCTACCATTTGTCCTTATTGGCATACGATCATCTCAGGGTCACAAGATGGCTGCTGTAAAACCAAGTATCATATTCTAACAAAACAAGGAGCAAGCAGAAAAAGAGTCCAAATGGTCATTTTCCTAATGCATATTTATCTTTTTTCAGAGAAAAATATCATTCTCATAAGCACAATAACAGCCTTCCCCTCATTACTCATTTGCCAAAACAGACTGATATGACCATTCATAAGACAATTTATGGCAAAGAGGGGTATGATAATGATTGCCTCAGCCTAACAAGGATTTATCCACTAAAGCTGAATGCTTCACTCCTCAAAGAAATCAACACTTTTCTACATACAAAACACAAGTCTCTTGAAGGGTTCTTCATAAGTGCATTATTGAAGAATTTGGTATGTCACAAGCACGTAAGGATTTGACATTCAACTGTAGTAGTGTCCATGTTGGTTAATTTTCTTACAAGCCCCATGATGAGTTTGAGAAAAACTGAAAGAATCAGAGTATCAGGTTCTATTAAATTCTTACGTGTATCTTGCTTAAGTTTTTGTTCATTAATTTATATCCAACTACCTAAAGCCAATTTGGAGGAAAAAAATAAATAAATAAAATAAATAAATGAATGAATGAATGAATAAATAAATAAGATTGAGGTCTCTAAATATTTTCATAGGAAGATGCCCAACATATATTAAATTATAAACCAGAATGTCTAAATACTATACCATTAAATCACATGTACAGTCAGTTCTGTATATCCAACGGTTTCATATCCTACAGATATGGAAGGCCGACAATACTACACCATTTTACATTACGGGACTTGAGCATCCGAGGATTTTGGTATCCATGGGGAGTACTAAAAACAATCCCCTGCAGATACCAAGGGACCATTGTATATGCTTATATCTGGATTTTTTATGTCTCAAAAAATATGTGCTAAATTATTACTGGCCATAACCTCTGAGTAGGGGGCAAAATTGCCTTCCACTTCATACATTTCTCTGACTGCATTTTTTGCATTCAGCTTACATTAACTTACATTACTACTGTAAACAGAATAATTTAAACATGGTCTGCCTCTTGGGGTTGGCAACTCACCTGCAGATGAGGTAGCCAGTCCTGTTTAAATCAGGGGTACAGTGGACACCAATAAGTCTGTATATAAAAAGGGAATATGGAATTAAGTAAGCAAAGTAGAAACACTAAAAACAGGTTATACAATTTTCTTAAGAGTAGCCTTTATTAGTTACCAGAACACGACCACTATCCTGAAAAGGAAAAACTCTGAAGAAAAGAGTGTTTTTGCAGGAACATACTATAAAGAATTAAGTCCTATAAAGTCAAAATTCATTGTGTCTTGGAATTTTTGCATAGCCTCCAATCAGATGCAATTGTATGGAATGGAGAATGTCCATCAGGAACTGATTTGACTATAGTAAAATGGAGTGGAAATAAAACAGGCTATCAGAAGAATAGAATTTGTTTTTGAGTGAAAGAAATGGAATGCCTTCACTTTTAATGCTCAATATTAAAAAGGACAAACAGTTTCTGAAGGGCTCTTGGGGTCCCAAAGCACCTCCATTCCTTCTCTCATTCACTGCTCCTCACATGCCACAGGTCTACGTGCCTCAGCAGGACTCAGGTGAGTAGCACCGTGCTTATTTCACAATGAAAAAGTAAGGCTTCAGACGTAAGCCTAAGCTGCACAGCAGGCAAACAGAAAAGAGACTAGAATCGAGTCTCAGATTTTTCCAACTATGCCACAGTATTTCGTGGACCAGCACTTAATAAAATTATATGAGGAAGTAAATAAAAAACAACAACATGTAGCTGATCTCTGCAAAAGGTATGTCTGTGACTACGTGGTGTCTGGCATTCGTCATCTCCTGCCTGGATTACTACCGCCCTACAATTCTAACAATCACTTGTATTTCAACTGATCTTCCACATGGAAAATGTTACCTTTCTAAAATAGAAACTTGGCTGGATTGCTCTGTTCCTTAAATATCTTCACTTAGCACAGAATAAAGCCCAAGTTTTTAGCACAGCATTGAGAACTCTTTATAAACAAATACCAGTCTGTCTCTCCAACTGAATGACAAGTTCAAACTAAATTACAAGACTCTGCATCATCCACCTCCCTCCTTTCCCCTGCCAGCCTCCCTGATCCCATTCTCTACTGCCCTGCCCTCACTCACTTTCCCCTGTCCAGCCACACTGCCCTCCATACTATTCCTCAAACATGCCAAGCACCGTCGTGCCTCAGGGACTTTGCACCTACTATTCCTTCTGCTTCAGAACACACCCTCCCCACCCATCTCCACTCTCCCAGATATCCAAAAGCTTTATTTCTCACTTCAAGGCTCTGCTCAATCGACATCGTAATAGAGGGGACTTCCCTGATCACCTACCACATTCCCTCACCTCTTCATCTTGTGTTTTTATTCTCCAAAGCATTTACCGCCACTTGACACTCCACATATTTACTTATTTACTCATCTCTCTCCCGCACTAGAAGGTAAAGTACATAAGGGCAAGAACGTGGTTCTGTTCCTACTGCCTCGAACAGTGCCTTCAACTTAGAAGGAGTTTTATAAATATTTGGTGTAAAGGAATGTATGAATTCCTTGCCCTTTCACACTACCCTCTAGTCACACAAGAGGCTGCCCCTCCAGAGCACAAGATCAAGCCCTGTGCCTTCGGTACCTGTTCGCAATAGCTCAGCTGTCCTTTCCTCATTCCAGCAAAATCCTCTTCCACGAAGCTCAGCTCAAACGCTGTCTCCTCAGTCAGGCCTTCCTCAGTTTCTCCTCTATATTCCTGCTGCACTTGATTCTTTTATTATAATTAACCCACTTCGAGTCACTACATGTTTAGCTTCCTAGATAACTCTAAGTTGCTACTGAACAAAGACTTCTAGTCACCTCTCTATCCCCGTGCCCGAACAACAAACCTATGAGCCTCTCGGTGTTTACTAAAACAATTTATTTTCTGAGTCTCTTCGAATTCTAGGGAGTGGATACTATAGTCTCCTCCTCATTATCAGTGAGCCTGGCATCTGTGGGAGGGGCTGATAGCAGAGGAAGCCACCAATGGATCATAACTAAGGTCCTGAGACTGCAATGCCACGGAGCATGGTGAAGTTAGCCCACTGCATGCAGAAGACCCACAGAGGAGTCAGCATATGCGATGGACTACACTTGGCATAACATGTGAACAATCAAGGTTGACAAACGTGCTCTCATGCACTTGTAAGGATCTTCTAGCCCACGCGGAGCACACAGAACACACACAAAGGAGCCTGGAGGAAGTGAGGAGGCCGGCAGCTGCACCCTAACATCTTAAGAGGTAACATTTCTGTGACTACAGTTTACACAAATCAGAAAATTTGCCTCCTTTCTAGACACCCTGGATATCACAGGCAAGGCCAAGTCTCTCAAGTTTTAAAGCTAAAGTACAGGGAAGATCTGTGAATAGGGCTTAAGATATTTAAGAGCTAGGACCTGCATTAAGCAACCAGCTTATAGAATGAAAATTTACCTTGAAATTCCAGTCTCTCCCTCTCTTTCTCACCTCCTATCCACTATCTTCCCACCTCCATCTCTATTCCTTCTCGCTACTCCCTGTTTTATGTATATGTGTTTATCATTTTTTATATATATGGAATATGTACTGTCTCTTAGGTTTATTTAATAAAGTCAACACTCCTCAGGCTAAATTTAGAAAGGAAAAAACGAACACTTTCTCATGTGGTTCAGTGGTGATCCAAAGACAAAAGATACCTCAGTCTTAAAACATGGCAAATACCATGTTCCTTCTGATAGTTAGATGGTAGAAAAAGGCAAGTGGATCCTTAAAATTCAGACGCTATTAAGACCTAGTATCAAGAGAGTACATCTTAGAGCACAAACAAGAAAACACCAGCCTTTTAAGTTCTTCCTGTCTGTCAAGATAAGAATAAGAGGTGGTAGTGTTCTTCCTCACTTGCACCCAAAGTATAAAAGCAGCAAAAATATCTTAAACACATATGATGAGGAAGCCACTCTTCTGGTCCACTCTGCTTTGTTTGGCTTCTAGGGATCTGTCCCACTCCGAACTTTTGCTTTATGTTTTCTCTTTTATATACGCTAAGAACCTGAGTGTCTTAACCTTTTCTTCCACCTCTCAACCAATAAATAGGACAAAAGAACATTTTTATTTTTTTATGTAGTTTCCATTCAAATGTTTAAAAAAGAGATAAGTAAGCTAGTTCAGTTCATATTTCTCACAAAAATCACTTTCCAAATTAAACTAAATTGTTTGTGACCATAAACAGGAAAAACACCATACTGTATTAGCACCATCTGACATTTCCACCTTCATGTTACCAAACACAACAGGCCTAATGTCACAACTATTAAAAATGTTAAAAATCCCAACCCCACTCAAAATGCATACCAAAGTTCAGGTAAAGGGAAAAAAAAACAAAACACAAAGAACTCGCCATTATCTTTATTTTCTTTCAGAAATCCACTAACAGCACATTGAAATTTAATAATAGTGTCATCATCTGGCACCGGATGCCCAACTGTACAAATGTTTAAATAAGGAATACTTTCTGGTAAGTCCTATAAGGCAAAACCATGAAAATATGTATTATTTCCTTTGTAGGGAAAGAATAAAAAATTAATTAGAGAAGGCGGAATATAAACCAAGAGAGGACATTAAACTTAGTATGTCAGTCATTCTGATAAGAGCCATTTTCTCCAAAGCTGCTTTAACCAGTAAGTATCACTTGATTTTCATTAAAACTGCAGAATGGACAGTTACTAGGCATGCAAAAGGAAAAGCAAATCTATGTGAATGAATGCACATGTAACTCAAAATGATATAAACAGTTCTACCTACATTTATGTTCTATCTTACATTTCAGGGGCCATACAGAGGCTGTGATCTAAGTAGAATAGTAGAATAGAATCAGAAGAACTTGGATTCGAATTAGGAAATAGAGCAAATTTCAGGCAGTGTTGAGAACTGGTATTCTTGGGGTGGGAGAAAGTAGACTATCAATAGAAGACAGAAAAGGATAAGTGAAAATTCTCTAGTTCTGAATTTAAATGGAAAGTAGCAGTATGAACCTACGACATATTTTAGAAATATTAGCAACAAACATACATATTGCCTAGCTCTGACTACTGAACAAGTCTAGAAATAACTGATGTCATGTCAAAAGGACTCAGGAGTCACTGAAAGCTCCAACTGGTCAAACATAGGGCCTCAGTTAGAATAGTAACTGTAGCGGAGTCCACAGTGACATGAATAAATAAATTTAAAAAATGGGTCACCACTGGAGGATATCTGTCAATCAACTCATTATTTTGAAAACTGTTAAATAAAAGAAGAGAATCATGCCTCTACAACTGGGCAACCAAATAGTTGATGAGGGGAATCTTCTCCTTATAGAAATATACCCAGCTAATAAGTGTAAAAAAGAAAAACAGAATTCACCATTTTATTTATTTATTTATTTAATTTTCAGATACGCGGGCCTCTCCCTGTTGTGGCCTCTCCCGTTGTGGAGCACAGGCTCCGGACACGCAGGCTCAGCAGCCATGGCTCTTGGGCCCAGGCACTCTGCGGCATGTGTGATCTTCCCGGACCGGGGCACGAACCGATGTTCCTTGAATCGGCAAGAGGACACTCAACCACTGCACGACCAGGGAAGCCCCCACCATTTTTGGAAGCCTCAACTGAATTAATGGATGTAGGTATGAATCATCAGTGACTGCTAATATCACAGAAAGAGAAAATTATACATCTCCATGGAAGAACACATCATCACCTATGAAACTGTCTTGCCACAACAAAACATGCAAGCTTCATTCTGATCAACTACCAATTTACAGGAAATAAAAGGACTGAAGAATATGTTACCAACACATGGAATGTAACCATCAAAATCTACATGGGACAAATTACCTGCTTTCTTTAAAAATAAAAGTCAAGGAGGAAAAAAAAGTGAGAAAGACATGGAGGGAGAACCTATAGATTAAATAAGACTTTAGAGACCTAACAATCAACGGCAAAGTGTGCACCTTATTTGGATCTAATTCAAAATTCTTAAAAACAATTTTTTATGACATTTAGGACACAACTGCAAATTTGAGCACTCACTGGGTATTTACTATTAAAAATGATATTAAGGAATAAAAGTCCTATATTTTAAATATAAATACCAAATATGTATAGGTGGGGCTTCCCTGGTGGCACAGTGGTAGAGAATCTGCCTGCCAATGCAGAGGACACGGGTTCGACCCCTGGTCTGCGAAGATCCCACATGCCGTGGAGCAACTAGGTCCGTGAACCACAACTACTGAGCCTGTGCGTCCGGAGCCTGTGCTCCACAGCAAGATAGGCCGCGATAGTGTGAGGCCCACGCACCGTGATGAAGAGTGGTCCCCGCTTGCCACAACTACAGAAAGCCCTCGCACAGAAACGAAGACCCAACACAGCCCAAAGATAAATAAATAAGTAAGTAAATAAATAAATAAATATTTTTTTAATGTATACGTATAATTACATGTTGTCTCAGAGCTGCTTCAAGATAACATGGAATGGGGTGAAACAGGTGGGGGTATAGATAAAACATGACAGCCATCAGTTGGTAAATATTAAAGCTGGATGAATTCATGGGTATACAGGGAACATTTACAGTATTTTGTATACTTTTGTATATGTTTAAAATTTCTGATAATTGTTTAAAAACAAGACGACACTGTAGAAAACCGTTTGGCAGTTTCTCAAATGTTAAACGTAGAGCTACCATACGATCCAACAACTCTGCTACTACCTACACTGCACAGCTAAAAGGACTGAAAGCAGGGATTGGAACAAATATTTGTACACCAATGATCATAGCAGCATGATTCACAATAGCTACAAGGTAGCAACAACCCAAGTGTCAATCAACCGATGAATAACAAAATATGGTATATACACACAGTGGGATTTATTAAGGCAAAAAAGGAATGGCATTTTCTTACATGCTATAACATGGATGAACCTTGAAAACACTAGGTTTAGTGAAATAAGCCAGACATAGAAGGATAAATATTGTAGATTCCACTTACACGAGGTACCTAGAAGAGGCAAATTCATAGACACAGAAAATAGAATAGAGGTTACTAAGGGCTGGTGGGAGGGAAAATGGGGTTGTAACTGTTGGATGATTACAGAGTTTTTGTTGAGGATGATGAACAAGTTTGGGTTATAGACAGTGGTGATAGTTACACAACACTGTGACTGTATTTAATGCCACTGAACTGCATATTTATAAATGGTTAAAATAAATATGATTTATGTATATTTTACCACAGTAAAAAAAAAAGAGGAATAACTGAGTTGAAATTTCAGTGCTTCCTTGTCCGAGACTCAGTTTCATCGTCTGTAAAATTAGCAATTGTAGTTGTCTATCCTCTGAGCTTAGTGCAGAGTAAGCACTCAGAAGGAGATCTCAGTACTACTTCCACTTCAACAGCAAAGCATTGTTGTGAAGATTAACTAAGTCAATGGATATAAAAGAACTTTCTAAATGGCTATACAAATATTAACAAACTTTAGGAGTTACTGTCTCCCAAGGCCATGGAACAGGTCAGAAGAAGGATAATTCTTTTGCACTGGTATGTCCTACATGGGCCAAGAGAATATATGGGTTTCTGTACTCTCTCAGAAGGTATTAGGAAAAGAAAGCATAAAACTTAGAGAACAATTGTCTTTTACCCTGATGCTTAAACATGCTCAGGCAACTGCTTCAAATAAGTGCTAAAGACATAATGCACATACCTTTCTTTCCTTTTAGGCTACTAATATTCTTGCTAAAAGTTTACTTCGTTTTCAAAACATAGAACATGGAAGCTTATAGAATTTCTTCAGCATATCTACAGCCTACTGCCAAATACTATAGTTCAATTCATATCTTTCATCTCATTTTGCAACAGCAATTACAAATGTGTATTTAAGGAAACCACTAGCTTCCCTTTCTGAACCCATGAAAAGAAGGCCAGGATTCACCTTAGCATAAGATGATAACTACTGAATTACTATGAATTATGACAGTATGAGAAAGAAGGTCGTTTTCAACTACAGGTTCCATTTACCTCTGGCTTATAATAGCGGTGCGTGTACGTTAGGTCAATTATCAGCCCGAGTTCTTCATTCTGTTCTTGGATTTTGTTAAAAAACATGCAAGGGGGAAAAACATTCTTCTGGAGCAAGTTCTTTTCAAAACTCTGTCAGAAAGAATAAAATAAGAAGGAACATGTGTCTAAAATCCTTTACTATATTATCCATTTATTCAAACCCTGTGATGCTAACATATGAGACTCAAAGTAATGTTTCCTCCTCTGGAATTTACAAGCGATATTACAATCCTTTCTTCCAGAGAGATTAGACGGAAGAAAATAAGTTCACTTCTATATATTTATTTCTATGAGTGTTTATTTCATGTTGGTGTCCTAACTGGACTGTAAATTCCCAGAAGGAAGGGACCACATCAATTTTGCCTACCACTGGATTGCCAGCTCCAAGCAGAGTGCCTGTAAGTAGACACATAAATAAATACTTCTTCAATATCTACCTATATGAAGGATGGCTTTCACTGCTAAATATTCTTTTATGTATTTAGCTTATTTATGTTCTCTGTTCAATTGATCTGTTTGGTTATTCAAGTGCCAGCAACACACTTTTCTTTTTAAATTAGTAGACTAGTTTTAGAGCAGTTTGACATTCACAGCAAAACGGAGCAAAAAGTACACAGATCCCACTTACACCCTCTCTCCTTCACCCACACAGCCTTCCCCATTATCAACATGCCATACCAGTGTGCTTCATTGGTGAGAATTCATGAACCAACACTGACACATCATTATCAATCAAAGTCCATACATTTTTGCATTCATGGTACAAGTAGCTATTTCTTTATTCCTAGTATAGTCATACCCAAACATTTACATACAAAGATACATATTGCTCTCTTAATCATTACTTTATTCTTTATTTATAGTTAGGGCATTCCGTTGGGATTTTTTTTAATTAAGTACAATAGTAGGTTGTATTTATCTATAAATTCCATTTATGGATAGTAAAGGAGGTATTAAAAAGTATTTGCTATAAAAAGGCAAAATGGAGTATGACGGTGTTGAGAGCCAGGGCTCTATATGGTGAATTCAGATTTCTGGAAGAATACGGTAATAACTTTTGCTTACCTTTTTTAAAGGAACTTTGAAAGCAATGAAACAAGTCCCAGGCATCTGCTGTCCAACTGGGAGATAGTCCTTCCAACTATTAATATATTTTTGTTAGGCAAATTTTATGTTAGGCTGTTTCCTTGAATAGGATGAGTGTGCCCTGAAAATGCAAAGCATATCCCTCTATAGTAGGTCCCTCTTCTTTCTGCTTTGCATTTTGCTGCTCCACTTATTCAACCCTACCTTGTAATAAGCTACACTTCCCTTGTTCCTGTTTTCCGTCTTGAAAACAGATAAAAGGCAACAAAACAATGCAAAGGTCTCAACAAATAAGGGATATCTAAACCCAGAGATGGCCAGACCTTCTGTATCCCTGATACAACCGAGCCCGGTGTTGACTACAATGGTATCATTAACACATGCATGTTGACTGAGAGTGTTTGAACTCAGTTCTTCCACTTCACAGTTGTGTTTTAGTCCTCATACAAAACCTGAGGATAAAATTCGTAATGCTAGGAATCACAGTGAACAATAATATCTGAACTGATTGCTGTAAGATGAGTGAGAACTAAGGTTAACTCAGTGTATCTGAAGCAAAGAAAGTGGGGGTAATAGTGGCACAAGATGGGGCTAGAGAAGCAGAGAGGATTCTAGACCAAGAAGAGTCTTAAAGGCCAACGGTGTGTTTTCTATTCTCAAAACAATGGTTTTGAGCGCTGTCTATGAGCAGTGTTCCAACTTGCTTTTAAGGTTTCTTGTGTGAAGAATGGATTGGAAGGAAACAAGAAATATGGACACGAGTTAGGACCTAATTGCAACAGACAGGCAAGTTCAGGATTAGCATGTTGAGGATGAGTTGACAGATTCAAAAGAAACTCAGGAGATAAACTGAAGCGGGCTTAATGGGCTATGAGATGGAGGAAAGGAAGGTCTTAGGGAATTAAAGGGTTTACTGCACACATGAGCAAAGTCCCAAATCAATCATTTGAACGTACAGAGGTAGATCTCTCAAATGACACCGGTTAGCAAGCAACAGTACGACCTTTATAATTCCCAGACACAACACAAACCAACTGTTTCGATGGAAAATCCGGCAGTACCCGTGCGTTTTTTCACTCAACTTAGTTGCAGTTCCTCTTACTCCCATTTTCTCTGCCAAAACAACACAGCTTGAGGAATACAAGGGGACTCCATTTTGGTAATTAAGGAGTGTCCACAACACTCACAGTCCCATCTTAAAAAGCAGTCCCTCTGCATTTTACCCGAGGAGAAATGGCCAGAGCCCCCCTTTTAAAACGGTGGGGGGAAATCAGAACATCTCACACTGTCCCTTTCAACCACTGTGAACTCAGCCGCGAGACGACCAATACCCCCTATAGCACAGCGCGGACGGGGCAGCGGCCGGGGGCAACAGTGACAGGAGACAGCACAAGACACGAAGCCCAGGCCCAGGGGCTCTGAGCTCCACCCGCAACGCCCAGGGGCCGAGGCGTGTTACCTTTCCGGGATGTGCTTTCCGCCCTTCCTCCTGGCCGACGAACGTCCGGAAAAGCCGCGACGCTGACACCAGCGCACACGGGCATGATGCCACTGGCTCATGTCACCCCCAACATGCCAACCGCCCAACACCAAGAGTGCCAAAGTCGCCAACCCAGCGGCCCTGGTACCAGCACACGGCCCCGAGCCACAAACGCCCAGGAACAAGCCCACGGGGCTCGCGCGCCGCTTTCTACTGCGCATGCGCCACGGCCGGTCCAGATGACGTCACCACGCGCGCGGACTGAGACGCTTCATTAGGGAGGAGGACTCTGACGGCTGCAATTCCCTCCTTAGCCGGAGGCTGGTAGCAGACGTTCATTAGTTCGTGTGTGTACCCTTCAGAATTCCACTCCTACGGGACATGCAAAGTTGTCCCACTCGCCCAGTTTCCTGTGTGGTTCTTTCAGATATGTCCCAAATGCTTACATTCACACTTGTTCTATCTTGTACGTATTTCTACGTAATGGATATCCTGTATTTTATAGAAGAGCAGTATAGTATACACAGTCTACAATCTGTCTTGGATACTGATGTTCCCAGTCAATTTTTGCGTACATCTCTTCTGTTCTCTTTAATAGCTGCGTCACATTACATAATTTACGTGGCCAGGCCAATATTGATGGACTTTTAGTTGTTTTCAGTTTGGGGATATTTTGTTTGCTTTTTGATTTTGACCTCTGTTACAGATAGGCTGCAATGTGAACCTCTTTATACATGTGTAGAGCTATATATAAATTTCTAGACGTAGAATTTCTGGAATGAAAGAGATGCAAACTTAAAATATTGAAAGATTTTCAGTCAATCCAATCTGCCTCATCAACCTTCAAAAATATTCTATCAACTTATACTCCACTCATAGTGAAACATTTATTGGGTTTCCATTATGTGGCTGGTATCATGCTGGAGGTTGGTTGACAGTATGTATTTACATTTTGGACAATACCACAAAAAGCCGGAGAGAGATAAGAGTGGAGCTCAAGTATAACATTTCCTCACAGTAGCAGGCATAGGGATCTGTACCTGTTAGAAAAACTGTGAATCCTGCCACGAGTGGAACAGCAAAGAACAGCATGTCCTACAGTACGTCTGAAGGTATAATGGCATACTAAATTCCATTGTTATTTATAATAACAAGTGTTGTTTGTTAGTTTTACTTTTTAGTTTCTCATTTCTGAAAGTATCTTACATACACTGTTAGTAATCTTCACAACCATTTGAGGTGGGTAAACTGAGTCAGGAAGCTCAGAATTATTGAATGAATAATTGAATGAATAATGAATGAATGAGTAAAAAGATCACTACCTTTAACGTATGTGGGACAGTCATAGTCTAACCAAGTTTCAATCCACAAGCATTTATTTACAATTCTGAAAACTTCCACATAATTACAAATGGGACAATGCTAGTAATGTACTATTTGAATAAAGAAAAGATACAAGTGAGCACAACGTACACAACGTACAAACTTACAATTAGGCACAGTCGATTTGGTGCTAAGTCATAAAATATTCTTTTGCAATTGATGACAATTATCCAATAGGCTTGTAATGGCCAAAAAGTACAACTGATAGAAATATCTATAGACATGACAATGTACAAATTGTGACATAAATCTATCAGAAACTAGAAAATCTATGTTGGCCTTATAGTTCCAGCTTGCTAAAAGACACTGGCTTTGGGTGGCTACACAAAGCAGTCCAGACCTGGCCATAACAGGGTTTCCAGAAAGTATGGGAAGTAGCAAAGAGTAGGCCTCTCGATGGGAGTGGGTGCAACATGAGATGAAACAATGCCTTAATGGGTATGTAGTATGCTCGCATGGAAAATATAGGAGCAAGGGATATCTGGAGAATCACACAGCTAAGTACTTGACACTAACAAAATCGACCAGTATCCCATAGGGCCTCAGGTACCATGCAAGGATTTGAGGGATTCCAGTATTTAATTAAATCACAATGTGACAATGGGAAGAATTAAGGAGAGCCTCAGGGGTAGACGAACTGGGGATGTTACACCAAGACATGTCTCAGTTAACCTGATGGTTTCAAAATGCAGGAAGTGGGTATAGGGGACAAGACAGTACCCTAACTCTAAGAATAAAGGTTCAGGTCAGGGTAGGGCCTGATGTGCCTAAGTGTTGAAAGAGAGGTCTTTAGTTTCTTTCCCCTACATGTAAGATTCTTTTAGAGGTTAGGATGAAGCTGAGCCTGCAAGCTCAAGTTAAATGGCTGGAACTAGGGAGAGAAAATAAGTTACATAGGCTAGGAACCAGGAAAAGCCTAACTAAGGGTTTGCCTCAATAGAACTGAATGTTGGAACGGAATATTTTAATATGTAAATATTTTACTGATACCAGAATATCTTACCACACTTCCCCCAATCTCACACCACCCACCCTAACCTGCAGTAGCTATGGGTCCCTTACTTTCCTTGGATTCCATATAGAGAAAAGAGACTGATCTGGCTTGCAGGTATTTAGTAAGTTGTTAGCCTCACATCCCATACTAGTACCATGTAAGTAGGCCATCTGAAGTAGGAAGCTTAGGGGAAAAACCCTGAGAAAAACTTAAAAGCTTAAGCCACATCTCTATACTACAACACCTTTCACCATTTCTTCTCAGATAAGCATCATCCCCATCAGTGAAACAACTCATATCTCATAACAGGAAAAACAGGCCTAAAAATTACACGTGTGTCTTTCGAGGTCCCCTCTACGGGATATCTTCCTGGTACTAGAAAAGTCCCCAGAAAGATCAATCTTTGCACCCCTCCCTGAAAGCTTACCACCAAGGAAGATGACTAGGTCCATAGATTTCCTCCCTCAAACCAGCTAACCTCACATATAAATCAACAGCCATCAGCCCTTACTCACATTATCACCGTCACAAGAGCAGTTAGGGAGAAAAGCACTAACCACGGGAACTAAAACAGAGGCAATCCAGGCCAAATTGGGCTGATGGCAGATATCTGCTCCTTACGCTTGGGTGCATAATGCGACTCACCAGTGTCTTTTTCACAGACCCTTTTTACACTTTCTCCACAAAATACAAGAGGTCAAGTTCGTTCATGATGCTTCAAGAGAAAAAATTGTCACGAGAAAAACATGCAATATGTCTTACAAGGTTGGAGTCCTTAAAAATATGGCAAGGAAATAACCATTTTAAAAAATTTTTTAAAAAATTAAATAACCATTTAAACCATTTAAATAACCATTTAAAAAATCTGTATTCTACAAACATACCAGTGAATTCTATTAAGAAGGTAATATGACAAAAAACACAATGAGAAATACCTGTAAGACTGTTCCCTTTAGTGTTCAGAATTCATGGCAGTTGCACTATCGAGCTACTTATATCTATGACTGTCTGCTCTGGTCATACAAACTGCGGCCACAGTGTGTCTACTTGTTTCCCACAGAAACCAACAAATCTACATGAATCTCTTTTCTCCTGGGCCCTTTCACCTTATCTGCTCCCAGTTCTCCAGCAACGTCCTCTTCCTTCTCTAATTATTCTCCTCTTCATTTTGCTTGGCCTTGCCCCCAAGCATACAAGACAGAGACTCCTAGAGGTCTAAGATTCTAGAGTGGCTGTTTGCAAGGGGGAGGAGATTACAGTAACTGCCACACTGTATATACTTCTGTGCAAAGAAAAAGGGACAGTATTCAGAATGTCTCTCACATATAAAAGAGCTGCATGGCATCATACCAGTGTGGCCCAAGGAAACATAGGTAGCAAATTATGGGCAAAAGAATTGCAACCAAAGGCTGGAGGAGGAAAGGTCTGCAACCAGCTCTGTCTCCTAGCTCTCTGCTCTTTGCTTCCAATGGGCAGTCTATTCTGTGAAGCATCAGGCACTGAAAAGAAGGCTCCTGCTGCTGGAAGTTGACAGCAAGTAACATCCATGAGGGTAAGAATGCAAGATCAAGGCTTGTCATAGAAACAATGCCCAAAATGGGAAAAAAAAAGAAAGAAAGCAGAAGAGAAATGTAAGTCCAACCTGGCCAAGCCTAGCCCAGCCCAAGGAAGGCAGGAGTCAAGGAGAAGTAACTAAAAGAGAAGAGCCTTGGACCACAACATTCCCCACAAGGTACACTCAGCAAACTTCACGCTACTCTTTAACCAAGTTACAAAAAGAGCTTCTGAATCCCTACTTTTGCTCCTTAAAAGCTGCTATAAGTTCACGAATTAGACAGATATGATTTCAGAAGAACTGTAATACTTCAAACTAGATGGCTCTTTCCTTCCTAAGGATGTTAATTAAATAACATATATATATATAGCTCTAAGTATATGATACATAAAATATAATACTCTGTAGACTATAAGTAACTGTTTGTTAATTATATTAATGAACGTCTGTAAGAAACGTTGCCATGTTTTCCCTAATGTCGGAGCCTGGGGGAGGTAAATCTGTCTTCTAGGATTTCCTCCCCAGAGCTCAGAAATTTAGGTGGTGTTTTAGCTCTCCTACACCCTCTCCACCCATCCCCACCTTCCTGTTGGGGATCGGACCTCCCCACTGGCTATCTCATATCTCTCAACTGCCTGCTTTATCACATCATTCTCCTACCAAACCTACTAGCACTTGGTAGAGTCTTGGGGTCTCGGTGGAGTTGTCATAAATGAAGTCGGGTCATCACAATGGACCAGGGACCAGTGCCCAGTGACCAGTGACGTTTGTACTGTTCAGCTGCAGCCACTCAGACATCTTCTGGTGTTGCCTCCTCATCCCTTCTACCTGCAGGTGATGTTTCCTCTTCTCTGACCATGTCAGGTAAGAAAAGAAACTTTTTAAAGTTTTTCGTCAGATTAATTTTGCCCCTAAATTTAGTAGTAGATTCAAACTAGCATGGAATAATGAGGGAAAGTATTGAACTACAAGTCTGGAGACCTAATTTCACTTTTGACTTTGGCATTTACTATCTGTGTGACTTTGGACAAATCATTGACTGTCTCACAACGCCTGATTTTTTCCTTCTCTGTTATGTTAGGATACTACATTGCTTGATCACTCTGATCCCTTTCTTTTCTAATATTGAACCTTAAAGGGTACCCATGTAGAAAATGATATCAGAGACTTCTGAAGAGTGTTTCAACAGAAACATAGAAACGCCAGGTGACATAGAAAACTAGCAATATATAGCAAGATGTTCCATCTCTAATGGTCTCCCTCCACTAATATTTCGACTAGTTGAAAGGAGAAAATAGGGAGAGAGGATGGAGAGTACTGGGCTGTAGGGAGGCCCAGAGTCAAACGTAAGGAAGTTTAGGATTGTTTTCATCAGCCCAGACTGATAGGAACCAAGTGATAGGAAAAAATATAAGAATGAAGAGGGAAAGCATAGAGGAGCTCTCAAGTAAAACATAGTTTGCAATGGAATGTTGATGGGAACCAAAGATTTTAAATTAAAGCAGAAACAGCATAGAGTGAATTCTGCTCAGAGCAGCGCAAAACAAAGTGGATTGTAGCAAATCCTTATTTTAACAGACTAAGGAGGAAAGTAAGCCCAGAAAAGGGTAGCACCAGGAAAGCCAGATTATCAGAAAAGTCATACTCAGTGTTTTTTTCTTTTATTGCCTCTCTGAATACAGTTGGCACTTGATACTTTTGAATATCAACATTTTAGAAATATGTTTTAGTAATGATGCTTCGTATATACAAGAAACCAAAGTGGTTATCTAGGGGTCTGCTTTTCAATGTTTTATTCTTTCTAATTTTTAAACTATGTAGACATACTACCAATTAAAAATTTTAAATGATATCTTCTAAGTTGAATCAGAAGGACTATTTCCTTTGTGTGATATGTAGGTTCTACGGCAAGGTTGCTTTTCATCTTTACAGTTCTTTCCCTCCTAACACAGAGAGCACATTGATCAACAGCCACCGTTCCTTTTTAGATCTGAGCTACCTAAGAAGGAAAAGAAAAAGTCAAGCCCCACATCTCTAGTTCCACATTGAGGGAATTCCCTGCCGGTCCAGTGGTTAGGACTCAGTGATTTCACTGCCAGGGCCACGCGGCACGGGAAAAAAAAATCTGCACTTATCTAAAACAATATTGTGTAGTCCTTTGGATTTTCTTACATTTGAAAATCTTTTTTAATTGGATTCAAGTGATGATGGTTTTTCTAGGTTTTGGGATGTCATCTTCTTGGATGTTGAAGATGATTATAATCTAAGTTCTAGGATAAATACAAAACCCTTCTTGATACTTTTTAAGCTTCCTTTCTGCTTATGATATATTTCTATTCTTTGAAATATATATTTCTACCAGGCTTAATACCTGTTACTTGCTGGGTAAAAATATGAATGAGCACAATAATGAAATTCTTTTACACTTATTATTTGGCTGTCTGCTTTGTACCAGTTTCAATGGAAATACTTGTCTATATATAATTTGCCTACCTATACATTCACATTGATTGAATGTTGTTGCTTGTTATGCATTTTTACTAATATATCTTTAATTCTTTGAAAGGTCTTGATCAATCCAAAGGTCCCGACGTGATGAAAGCCAAAGACACCAGAGCCATTCATCTTAAGATGAATCAGGTACAGGAAAAGCCAAGTGTCCTAAAGGTTCCCTCTGATCAACCCAGGAAGAACAAACATAAAGCCTCTGAGCCGATCAGTGGTGCTCCCAAGGCCAAAATCCAGCCAAAGAATCCAGAGTGCCTGTTAGGGGGAGAAGTGGTTCCATGCAATGCTGCAGTCAGTGACAGGGCTCCTGTGAACACGGCCAAGCATTCTAAAGGGAAACCTCAGAAAACTGCATCCAGAAAGATCAGCAAAACTAAGAGCCATGAGCAGGAAAAGACCACAAGGGCCAGGGGAAGAAAGAAGGCTGAAGAGAATAAGCAGTCAGGGAACAAAGTCAAGGCAGAAGAGAAGCCAACAATTCCCCAGATGAAGCGGAAGGAACACCAAACTGAGCTTATCCAAGAGAGCTTTAAAAAGCCTCGAACCTCCCTAGGCATGTGCATGCTGGAGTCTGCGAAGGTTTTTCATGCACTGGGGGAGAAGAATGACAAGAAAACTGGGCTCTCTTCCTGTCGGGTCTTGGGAAATTCAAGCAACCCCAAAGACCCCCAGTCACCCCCACCTAGCCAGCCATGGCAGCGTACCCCACGTGAGGGTAAGAGCCCTGAGAAACCTCAAGTCAAAACCCAGAAACCAGACAGCAGTGCTGAAACAGAGTTTCCATCTCCATCCCAGTATCACTTGCCTCCTCGTGGGAAGGTCAAGTTGATACCTCTGACTTTTTCTGCCTGGAACAAGCCTCAAGCTCGACCTGCTCCTCGGAGGCCACAGTCTCTGCTCTCACATCTGCCTACTGTGGCGGACCGTGCCCAGACTGCCTCTACTAACTCGGCTCAACCTGCTGCAGCCACTTCATCCCAGCCAGCTCCTGCCTCTTTGCCAGGTCCGGCCAAACCAGCTCAGCCAACTGTGACCAACCCAACCCATCCGGGTTGGACCGACCATACCCAGCCTAGTGTCCCTCAGTCTGTTGCTCCTAGGCCTGCACCCTACAAAACTTCATCTGGCGCTTCGCTCCAGCGGGAGCCTGTTCCCCCTGCTGTGACTAAGCGCCTCTCCCCACCCAAGCTCCAAACCGCATTTCTACTCCAAGACTTCAGCAAGCAACGAAGACCATGGAGGGAACCCAACGTTTCTGAGCCAGTCACGTCAAAGCCCATCGAACAAGAGCACAGACCAGAGCGGGAGGCCATGAAGAGGCGGGCTCAACAAGAACGTGTGAATGCTGCCAAATACACCTCTTTGGGGAAACTGCAGTTTTTCACTGAGAGGCAAAAAGAAATGGAAATTGCTGACAACTACGGATATTTATAGTAAGAGCTGCTAGGATTGTGGGTGCCACCTTGGGTGCCAGCTGTTCTTCCTTATATACATAAGATAGGTATAAATTTCTCTATTTATTTTGATATATTTTAAAACAATAAAACTGAATAAGTAAATATACTAGAATTAATAGATGAGTAATAAACCTTTTGAATTCTGAGATGCAGATAACTCTGGCGTGCTTTATTTTTTTTGGTTTTGTTTTGTGTTTGATGGGGTTGGGATCAAAGTCTGCATGAGAAAGGAAGGACTGAAAGTCGGATGGGAGAATGAAGGAAAGGGGAGGAAAGGGGTAAAAACTGAGGAAAGAGGAAGGAACGTGGCCCAGGGCCAGGAAGGTCGAAAGAGATTCATGGATTTAAGAAAGGAAGCAGGAGTGAGGGTGAAAGGGCAGAAGTGAAAAGCAGGGTCAGAGGTCAGGGTTGAAAGAACAAAATGTGAGTAGAGCTGAAGATGACGGAAGGTGAGTCTAGGTTTACTAGAAGAAACAGAAAAAGTCTCTTGGGGAGGTTGGCCTTAAGTCTCACAACCACCACAGAGGTATTTAAGAAAACAAGAGGTTCAGGACACATGTCTGAAAGGTTTGAGTTGCCTTACGCAGGTGTGATTATAGTGGGGGTATAGGGAAATCTCCCAGAGAGGTGGCTAGGGCTCAGAGTTATCCTAGGGTCAGCTGACGATAGGGGCAGGGCCAAGGGAAGTGCTGCATCAGGAGGGAAACGAATAGGGCCTGGAATGCAAATCACCATGTACTCAACACCTAAGCACCAGGGCAGCTAATGCACTATTCAGTTAAGCCTGGCAACGACAGGCAAGGCCAGTATTCCTGTGCCACGTCACTTAGGAGAGGTACAGCAAAGGGATGAGGTCACCTCGCATGTGGAGGTACAAGGCCTCAATTTGAGGCCCAAATGCCTCTGAAGTCCTCAGTATTTGCAGGTGCCTGCAGGCGTCCAACGTGGCTTTCAGAGCACAGCATGCTGAGGTTACTGGTGGATGAGATCAAGCTTCTGGACAGGCCTAAGTATTAACTTGAGGGGCTTCTTTCATTGACAGGGGGCGTGCCACCTTCTGTAAATATCACCATCAAGTGAAACGCTCGAGAAAAGTCTTACAGACGTGTCCACAGTCATGGGTGAGAGCTGTGGGACACGGGCACTGGGCAACGGCTCCAACAGCCACAGGACGCAGGCGCCCAGTGGTTCAGGGGCTCCCTAGGAGGCCTCATGGGGCTGCTCGGGGGAGTGAGGTTGGCAGATAGTCTCAGGGGTGGGTGTCAAAAGGAATGACGTGGGGAGAAGGGAGAGATGGAGGCAGTGAATAGTGGATAGTGGATAGCGAAAATAGGAAAACTGGCAATTTTCATTTTCAAAATTATGTTTTTGAGATGTCATTCACATGCCATAAAATTCGCCTCCTGAGACTGCAAATTCAGCGTCATTGCGTACATTCTCAAGCCTATGCAACCATCACCGTCATCTAACCCATCACGTATTCATCACTCCAAAAAGAAGCCCCTGTAACCATCAGCTGGCCCTCTTCATCCCCTCCTCCTTCAGTCCCTGCAACCATTCATTTCCTTTCTGTCACTATGGTTTGGCCTTTTCTGGACATTTCATGAAATAATACAAATGTGGCCACTCTGTGGGGCTTCTTTCACTTAGCATAATGTTTTCAAGTTCGTTCATGTCGTAGCATGTGTCGCTACTTCATTCATTTTTACGACTGTATAATATTTCACATATACACCACATTTAAAAGTTCCATTCTCCCATTGATCGGCATTTCGGTTGTTTACACTAATAATCGCCATTTATTGACAGTTGATTCTGTGCCAGGCAGCACCAGGTTAAGTTACTGACCTTATTTCACAGATAAAGAGGCTTGCAGAGTGTGAAGAGTTTGCCCAAGAATAAGAGCTAGTAATTGGGGGAACTGGGGTTTGAACTCAGACGACCTTCAGAGGTACGGAATTCACACGACAGAACATTAGAAAAAGTACACAGGGGTATTCAATGAAAAGTCACCCTTTTCCCCATGTTCCTCAGCCACACATTTCCCTCCTCAGAGGCATCTGCTTTTGCCATGTTGTGGATCCTTCCAGAGAACTATTTATACCTCAACATGTATGTATCACAATTTATTGACTCATCTGTCCCACGGATTTGATATGTCACTTTCATGGTATAATAGATTCTTATATGTACTTATATTACTCTTTTCAGAGCTGTCCTGACTCCTTTTTGCCTATCCTTTATGCCTTCCATTTCTCTAAAATTCTTTTTATGTTCTATTTGATTTAAAAAACATTTTTCCTTGTCTTGTTTGTTTCTCTTAAGGCACTATCCATTATGTTCATTCACCTGTATTATTTAATTTAATTTATTTCTTTTTGGCAGTGTCGGGTATTAGTTTCAGCACGTGGGCTCTTCGTTGCAGCGCGTGGGCTCTTCCTTGCGACTCGTGGGCTCTCTAATTTTGGCATTTGGTTCCACAGCACGTGGGCTAAGTAGTTGTGGTGTCGGGCTTAGTTGCCCTGCGGCATGTGGGATCTCAGTTCCTCAACCATGGATTGAACCTGCATCTCCTGCATTGGAAGGCTGATTCTTAACCACTGGACAACCAGGGAAGTCCCCACTCTTGTATTATTTTAAATTTAGCAGGCTTTTCGAATTTTTTTTCTTTTATTTTGAATTCTGTCCTGAGTTCTATCATCTTACCTAATTCTGGTTTATGCTGTTCGTTCATGTTTTTTTTTATTATTGTAAAATATACAGAAAACAAAATTTAGTATTTCAACCATTTTTAAGTATACAATCCAGTAACATTAAAGACTTTCACAATGCTGTGCAGCCATCAGCACTATCCAAATTCAAAATAACTATGTCAAGAGCTTCCCTGCTGGTGCAGTGGTTGAGAGTCCACCTGCCGTGGCAAGGGAAACAGGTGTGTTTCCCGGTCCAGGAGGATCCCACATGCCGTGGAGCAGCTAGGCCCGTAAGCCATGGCCACTGAGCCTGCGCGTCCGGAGCCTGTGCTCTGCAACGGGAGAGGCCACAACAGTGAGAGGCCCGTGTAACACAAAAAAAATTAATAATAATAATTATGTCAAAATATTGAGCAGGACTTCAGAAAGATGGAGGCAGGAGCATAGTTTCTGAATCTCTCCAAACCCTTTCATGGAAGAAGATCAAGTAACACCAAATACACATAGGTGGCATTTATCAGCATTTACCATCTCCAGAACTTTTTCAACATCGCAAAAAGAGACTCTATAGCCATTAAAAAGTTACTTCCCATTCCCTCCTCGACACACATTCTTTCTTTCCATTGTTTTTTCTAACATCATTTAGCCAACTGTGAAATAATAGGTTACAGTTTTGATCTGTTTTTTGGACCTGTTTTTTCCAACTTGATTTTATTGTCTGAAAATATGCTATTCTGTTCCTTATTCACTCTTTTTTTTCTTACACTACCTCTGTACGGGACTTGATCCCAATCCTTTTCTTTTATTGATTTTTGAATGAAAAAGGTTTTAAAGCTCTTTGAAAAGGTTGTGACAGGCCATGTGGAAACATGGTCTTCATGGCTGTTTCATCAATGCTTCACTTATACTCTTTTGAAGTAACTGTTTTCCAGGAGGCATAAACCAGTGGGCTTTATCATTGGACAGAATGCAGGGAAAGGAACCCACGAAAGCTGATCACCTTAGCAAAAATGATTTAGTTATGATTTCACCCAAGATTGGTCACAACCCAGACTGGGAAACTCAATGAACCAGAGACGAGGTATAATGCCATCTTTCCTTCTCTCTGCCGCAGCTCTCAAGGGTTGGTCACCTACATGTTATTAGTAATTATTAGTTGGTTTCTGTTCATAATTACTATCAGAAGACACAGCACTTATGGTCCTAACTACACTGCCCAGCTATGCACCATTCTTCTTCGTTTTGGCTTCCCGTCCACCAGCAGGAACCTCATTTATTTTTCTTCTCCCTTCACCACAGCCCAGTAATGTTTGTGAATGACTCTCAGTCTCACCAGAATCTGTATCTCTCACTCTGCGCCAACATCCCACTGCATCATTCGCTCCCTGAAGTGTACTCTAGAAATTTAGGTAACCTGGATATTTTACCACTGTTCACCATCTCTTATGAAACCAGAAGAAGAGCAGCTTTCTGATGGAATGACAGAGACCTTGTAAAGAGAAAACACCAGTCTGCAGGAGAAAGGGAAGAAGACAATGATGGAAATAGTTTCTGGAAAACTATTTTTACATTAGGTTTTGTTTGTTCCCGGTAAATAAATGGAAATCTTCTAAACATTTAAAGAAAATCTAGGGCTTCCCTGGTGGCGCAGTGCTTGAGAGTCTGCCTGTCGATGCAGGGGACACGGGTTCGTGCCCTGGTCTGGGAGGATCCCACATGCTGCGGAGTGGCTGGGCCCGTGAGCCATGGCTGCTGAGCCAGTGCGTCTGGAGACTGTGCTCCACAACGGGAGAGGCCACAACAGTGACAGGCCTGCGTACAGCAAAAGAAAAAAAATCTAAACAACTAAATTCAATAATACAGGGATATAACATTTTAAAAAATTTTTCTTTGGCTGTGCAGCATGTGGGATCGTAGCTCCCCAACTAGGGATTGAACCCACGCCTGCTGCATTGGAATGGCAGAGTCTTAACCACTGGACCACCAGTGAAGTCCCAGGAATATAACTTTTAGAGGAGAAGTTATAAACCCCTTGGTTATATGAACTGCAGATTTTTTTAAATAAGAAGTCATGTATTTTAAATTACTTGGAGCTTTAAAGAAAGGAAGGAAGGAAAGAAGGAAGGAAGGAAGAAAGAAAGAAAAAGGGACTTCCTTGGTTGTGCAGCGGATATAATATCAAAAATAAATAAATTAATTAAATAAATTTAAAAAAGAAAAATATGCTAAAATCCACTGACTAATTATTAAGGCTGTTATATCTATTTCCAGATACATCCCTTCATAAACTTTTAGTAAAAGGTTATCTTATGTCAGAAGAAATGAATTTCAAACTTTTCTCTTTTTCCAAAATTTGAGAAATTCCCGTACACTTCTAACTTCAAATTTTATAAAAATGGAAAAGTAGTGAAAACCCTTATACTTACATCCAATTGCAGCATCTGGCCTCATGCCTTCTATATCAATCAACTATCTACAAAACAACAAAATTCGAGTCATTTGTAAATAAAAAGAAAAGAAAATCAAGCTTTTGCAAAAAAGGTCCTATTTTGCTTTACAAATATATATATAAAAATCCTAAGAAAATATCAGCACATCTATTCAATAATTATTAAAGAATGATATACACCATGACTACTAAAAGGCGTTACTCCAAGGACGCAAGGATAACGCAACTTTAGCAGAGCTATTAATATAATTATTTACAATAATACAACAATTTAATTAATAAATGAAAGAGAATAAAATACAGGACCAAACTGGCAGATGTTAAAAAGTTATCGGATAACATGCAACAGTCAGTTTCGGTGAAAATGCTCTGTACGCTAAAAACAGGAGACTTAATATGACAGAGTATTCATCAAGAACCAACAAATAACAAAAGGCAAATTAGGATAAATATGAACATCATATCTACAAAACCCTATCTAACCAACCATCGGAGCCAGAAACTTAGGACTCACCATCACTGATGGCTATTTCTCCCTCGCCCTCATCCTCAACCCACCACCAGTGCTAACAATGAAACTGCCTACATACCTCTAGAATCTGTGCACATCCTTCCACCAAAATGACCACCATACCCTGGTCCACGCCACCATTATCCCCAATTTCTACACGTCTCCTAACTTGTTTCCTCTCTTCCACTCTTTCTCCCTGCACTGCATTCTCCTCTCGGTAACAAAATGATAGGTTGACAGTGCAGTTGGGTATGTTCCACACACTCACCTTCAACAAAAAAAGTTCAATTGTTTTCTATTACTCTTAAAGTCTGAAACCTTAAACATAAGCCTGAACGATCGAGCTCCTACCCCACACTTGTAGCTCCATTATAATCACATGCTCCCCCAACAGCCCCACCTTCCTGGCCAGTTTTTCCAACACAGCATATGCTTTCCTCTTATAGGGTTTTTTGTTATTCCTTAGGCTCAGAAATCTCTCCCTAACATCCCTACCTGGTTAATACCTACTTATCCTTCAGACATCAGCTGAAACATCCCTAAATAAACCTTCTCTAATCTCCATGATGAGATCAAGTCCTCCCTAAGTATGATCTCATGGTACCATGTTCCTCTACTTGGCACTTGGCAGAGTTGTAATTTTACATGCAGAGTATGATTCTTGAATATCTATTCCCTGTCTGGACTGTTAGAATTCACAAAGAGCAGGTCAAGTCTCTTCACTCACAAAATTTCACAAGTCTTTTTGCTAGCACCCAGCACAGTGCATAAACATAACACATGCTCAATAAGTATTTCCTGCATGAACAACCAAAAACTGGTACAGTGTAGCAATATCCACCAAAAGCATAAGGACATAAACTCTATGATGCAGAAGTTCCATTCTGAATGAAGTAAACTGAGACAAAGCATATATATTCAGTGGTGCTCACACAGAAATGTTCATTAATTTCATGTTTTATAATATCAAAAACTTCTGACTTTTATATGTTCATCAGTGAGCAAAGGAACAATGCAGCATTAAAAATAAATAAATAAATAAAGGGACCTAATGAAACTTAAAAGCTTTTACACAACAAAGGAAAGTGTAAAGAAGATGAAAAGACAACCCTCAGAATCGTTGAAAATATTTGCAAGTGGATCAACAAAGGATTAATCTCAAAAACATATAAATAGGTCATGGAGCTCACTAGTAAAAAATCAAACAACCCAATCAAAAAATGGGCAGAAGACCTAAATAGACATTTCTCCAAAGAAGACATAGAGATGGCCTCCAAGATGGCCAAGAGGCACATGAAAAGTTGCTCAACATCACTAATTATTAAGGAAATGCAAATCAAAAGTACAATGAGGTATCACCTCACACCGGTTAGAATGGGCATCATCAGAAAATCTAAAAAGAACAAATGCTGGAGAGCGTGTGAGGAAAGGGAACCCTCTTGCACTGCTGGTGGGAATGTAAACTGATACAGCCACTACGGAGAACAGTATGGAGGTTCCTTTAAAACTAAAAATAGAATTACCACATGATCCAGCAATCCGACTACTGGGCATATACCCAGAGAAAACCATAATCCAAAAAGACATATGTACCCCAATGGTCAAGGCAGCACTATTCACAATAGGTAGGCCATGGATGCAACCTAAATGCCCATCGACAGATAAAAGGATAAAGAACAAGTGGTACGTATATACAATGGAATATTACTCAGAGATAAAAAAAGAACGAAACTGGGTCATTTGTAGAGACGTGGATGGACCTAGAGACTGTCATACAGAGTGAAGTAAGTCAGAAAGAGAAAAACAAATATTGTATATTAATGCATATATGTGGAATCTAGAAAAATGGTACAGAAGAACCGGTTTGCAAGGCAGAAATAGAGACACAGATGTAGAGAACAAACGTATGGACACCAAAGGGGGAAAGTGGGGCAGGGCGGGGGTCGGTGGTGGTGAGATGAATTGGAAGATTGGGATTGACATATATACACTAATATGTAAAAAATAGATAACTGGTAAGAACCTGCTGCATAAAAAATAAATAAATTTTTAAAATTCAAATATAAATTTTAAATAATTAATTAATTAGTTAATTAAAAAATAAGAATGAGGTTGGAAGACTGTCAAAACAGCACACGGAACACACACTCAAGCCCTGGAAGATGAGGAAGTGCCATAAGTCCCCCACTTCGGATGACATCTCGCTGCCTCGCAAGTCTCAGTCCGACTGGGCTGGCTTTGGCAAGGGGACGGAGCTGGATCAGGAGCTGCTGCCGCCATATCTGGATCAAGTTCCAGTTTTGGTCTATCACTCAACACCTAGCCAGACTCGCCTAGCAACTCAGCTGAGAGGAACCAAATAGGATAGCTCAAAGAATAGGCCTCACACTGCATCAGCTTAAAGGTGTTTATGACCCTGGAAGCAATGGAGCAGAAGAAAGGATCCGGCGGACTTCCCTGGTGGTGCACTGGCTAAAGACTCCACACTCCCAATGCAGGGAGCCTGGGTTCATTCCCTGTACATGGAACTAGATCCCACACGCATGATGCAACGAAGAGTTTGCATGCCACAACTAAGGAGCCCAGCGGCTGCAACTAAGACCCGGCACAAACAAACAAGAAAAAACCAATCAATAAAATAAAACCAATATTAAAAACAAGATCCGGGAGTGTGTGATTGATCTGTATGATGGACTTTGCTTATGAGAACCCAGTTTGATTTCTGCTGTGTATGCAGATCACCTGGGCTGTACAGATGACTGGCTGATGAGATCCCTTACGTGCCCCTCCTGCATGGAGACAGTTGATGCAGCACTGCTTTTGTCCTAGAGTCTAACTGAGCCCGTGTCTCTCACCTGACTTCAAGAGAACCATCATTTTTGGTGGTTTGGATCTTTTGTCTTTGAGCCCAAAGAGCCGGGGGTTAGGAATTAAGATCATGCATGAAAGTTTCCTAAAAATTCCTTAACGGCTGCAGATGTTGGGGAAAAGTACGTGATAGTTTAGAAATTTAGGAGGAAAAGTAGGATGCTATTTTTATGGAAAGCCTTCACCCAGGGTTTAAAAATATAATTGTATTTAGATCTTGTTATTGCTCCAGTACATAGGATTTGTGTAAAGTGTTACAGCACCTATATATGTTTTAATTCTGTGTCAAGGATTAGCATAAAAATAGTGGCTGTTTTCCTAAGTGAGATAACTTTCTGCTTCCCCCTATCCAAATTCTTTTCTGGAGTTGCTGGCATCTCGGTCAAGGTTTTACTTAATAGCTACATTTTATAACACTGGCACACAAAAAAGTAGTTTTAAGTTTCTTTGCATAGTTCTTGTTTTTAAGAATAAACATAGAACATTTATTTTTTACTTTATAGGAACTCCAAAAGTTAAGGTCCCATTATTCTTTTGCTGTGATTGTTGTTACTATTGATGGTGCTGTTTACTGTCTTTGCTGGTTCTTTCTAATCTACCATTTGTCCTTATTGGCATACGATCATCTCAGGGTCACAAGATGGCTGCTGTAAAACCAAGTATCATATTCTAACAAAACAAGGAGGAAGCAGAAAAAGAGTCCATATGGTCATTTTCCTAATGCATATTTATCTTTTTCAGAGAAAAATATCATTCTCATAAGCACAATAACACCCTTTCCCTAATTACTCATTTGCCAAAACAGACTGATATGACCATTCATAAGACAATTTATGGCAAAGAGGGGTATGATAATGATTGCCTCAGCCTAACAAGGATTTATCCACTAAAGCTGAATGCTTCACTCCTCAAAGAAATCAACACTTTTCTACATACAAAACACAAGTCTCTTGAAGGGTTCTTCATAAGTGCATTATTGAAGAATTTAGTATGTCATAAGCACTTAAGGAGTTGACATTCAACTGTAGTAGTATCCATGTTAATTTTCTTAAAAGCTCCATGATGAGTTTGAGAAAAATTGAAAGAATCAGATTATCCGGTTCTATTAAATTCTTACATGTATCTTGCTTAAGTTTTTGTTCATTAATTTATATCCAACTACCTAAAGCAAATTTGGAGGAAAAAAATAAATAAAATAAATAAATAAATAAATGAATGAATGAATGAATAAATAAGATTGAGGTCTCCAAATATTTTCATAGGAAGATGTCCACCATATAGTAAATTATAAACCAGAATGTCTAAATACTATACCATTAAATCACATGTACAGTCAGTTCTGTATATCCAACGGTTTCATATCCTACAGATATGGAAGGCCGACAATACTACACCATTTTACATTACGGGACTTGAGCATCCGAGGATTTTGGTATCCATGGGGAGTACTAAAAACAATCCCCTGCAGATACCAAGGGACCATTGTATATGCTTATATCTGGATTTTTTATGTCTCAAAAAGTATGTGCTAAATTATTACTGGCCATAACCTCTGAGTAGGGGGCAAAATTGCCTTCCAATTCATACATTTCTCTGACTGCATTTTTTGCATTCAGCTTACATTAACTTACATGACTACTGTAAACAGAGCAATTTAAACATGGTCTGCCTCTTGGGGTTGGCAACTCACCTGCCGATGAGGTAGCCAGTCCTGTTTAAATCAGGGGTACAGTGGACACCAATAAGTCTGTATATAAAAAGGGAATATGGAATTAAGTAAGCGAAGCAGAAACACTAAAAACAAGTTATACAATTTTCTGAAGAGTAGCCTTTATTAGTTACCAGAGCACGACTACTATCCTGAAAAGGAAAAACTCTGAAGAAAAGAGTGTTTTTGCAGGAACATACTATTAAGTACTATAAAGTCAAAATTCATTGTGTCTTGGAATTTTTGCATAGCCACCAATCAGATGCAATTGTGTCGAATGGAGAATGTCCTTCAGGAACTGATTTGACTATAGTAAAAGGGAGTGGGAAAAAAACAGGCTATCAGAAGAATAGAGTTTGTTTTTGAGTGAAAGAAATGGAATGCCTACACTTTTAATGCGCAATATTAAAAAAGGACAAACAGTTTTTGAAGGGCTCTTGGGGTCCCAAAGCACCTACATTCCTTCTCTCATTCACTGCTCCTCACATGCCACGGGTCTACGTGCCTCAGCAGGTCTCAGGTGAGTAGCACCGTGCTTATTTCACAATGAAAAAGTAAGGCTTCAGACGTAAGCCTAAGCTGCACAGCAGGCAAACAGAAAAGAGACTAGAATCAAGTCTCACATTTTTCCAAATATGCCACAGTATTTCGTGGACCAGCACTTAATAAAATTATATGAGGAAGTAAATAAAAAACAACAACATGTAGCTGATCTCTGCAAAAGGTATGTCTGTGACAACGTGGTGTCTGGCATTCGTCATCTCCTGCCTGGATTACTACCGCCCTACAATTCTAACAATCACTTGTATTTCAACTGATCTTCCACATGGAAAATGTTACCCTTCTAAAATAGAAACTTGGGGCCTCCCTGGTGGCGCAAGTGGTTGAGAGTCCGCCTGCCGATGCAGGGGATACGGGTTCGTGCCCCGGTCTGGGAGGATCCCATATGCCGCGGAGCGGCTGGGCCCGTGAGCCATGGCCGCTGAGCCTGCGCGTCCGGAGCCTGCGCGTCCGGAGCCTGTGCTCCGCAACGGGGGAGGCCACAACAGTGAGAGGCCCGCATACCGCAAAAAAAAAAAAAAAAAAAAAAAAAAAAAAAAAAAAAAAAAAAAAAAATAAAATAGAAACTTGGCTGGATTGCTCTGTTCCTTAAATATCTTCACTTAGCACAGAATAAAGCCCAAGTTTTCAGCACAGCATTGAGAACTCTTTATAAACAAATACCAGTCTGTCTCTCCAACTGAATGACAAGTTCAAACTAAATTACAAGGACCTACATCATCCACCTCCCTCCTTTCCCCTGCCAGCCTCCCTGATCCCATTCTCTACTGCCCTGCCCTCACTCACTTTCCCCTGTCCAGCCACACTGCCCTCCATACTATTCCTCAAACATGCCAAGCACCGTCGTGCCTCAGGGACTTTGCACCTACTATTCCTTCTGCTTCAGAACACACCCTCCCCACCCATCTCCACTCTCCCAGATATCCAAAAGCTTTTTTTCTCACTTCAAGGCTCTGCTCAATCGACATCGTAATAGAGGGGACTTCCCTGATCACCTACCACATTCCCTCACCTCTTCATCTTGTGTTTTTATTCTCCAAAGCATTTACCGCCACTTGACACTCCACATATTTACTTATTTACTCATCTCTCTCCCGCACTAGAATGTAAAGTACATAAGGGCAAGAACGTGGTTCTGTTCCTCCTGCCTCGAACAGTGCCTTCAACTTAGAAGGTGTTTTATAAATATTTGGTGTAAAGGAATGTATGAATTCCTTGCCCTTTCACACTACCCTCTAGTCACACAAGAGGCTGCCCCTCCAGAGCACAAGATCAAGCCCTGTGCCTTCGGTACCTGTTCGCAATAGCTCAGCTGTCCTTTCCTCATTCCAGCAAAATCCTCTTCCACGAAGCTCAGCTCAAACGCTGTCTCCTCAGTCAGGCCTTCCTCAGTTTCTCCTCTATATTCCTGCTGCAATTGATTCTTTTATTATAATTAACCCACTTCGAGTCACTACATGTTTAGCTTCATAGATAACTCTAAGTTGCTACTGAACAAAGACTTCTAGTCACCTCTCTATCCCCGTGCCCGAACAACAAACCTATAAGGCTCTCGGTGTTTACGAAAACAATTTATTTTCTGAGTCTCTTCGAATTCTAGGGAGTGGATAGTATCGTCTCCTCCTCATTATCAGTGAGCCTGGCATCTGTGGGAGGGGCTTATAGCAGAGGAAGCCGCCAATGGATCATAACTAACGTCCTGAGACTGCAATGCCAGGGAGCACGGTGAAGTTAGCCCACTGCATGCAGAAGACCCACAGAGGAGTCAGCATATGCAATGGACTACACTTGGCATAACATGTGAACAATCAAGGTTGACAAACGTGCTCTCATGCACTTTTAAGGATCTTCTAGCCCACGCGGAGCACACAGAACACACACAAAGGAGCCTGGAGGAAGTGAGGAGACTGGCAGCTGCACCCTAACATCTTAAGAGGTAACATTTCTGTGACTACAGTTTACACAAATCAGAAATTTTGCCTCCTTTCTAGACACCCTGGATATCACAGGCAAGGCCAAGTCTCTCAAGTTTTAAAGCTAAAGTACAGGGAAGATCTGTGAATAGGGCTTAAGATATTTAAGAGCTAGGACCTGCATTAAGCAACCAGCTTATAGAATGAAAATTTACCTTGAAATTCCAGTCTCTCCCTCTCTTTCTCACCTCCTATCCACTATCTTCCCACCTCCATCTCTAGTCCTTCTCGCTACTCCCTGTTTTATGTATATGTGTTTATCATTTTTTATATAGATGGAATATGTACTGTCTCTTAGGTTTATTTAATAAAGTGAACACTCCTCAGGCTAACTTTAGAAAGGAAAAAACGAACACTTTCTCATGTGGTTCAGTGGTGATCCAAAGACAAAAGATACCTCAGTCTTAAAACATGGCAAATACCATGTTCCTTCTGATAGTTAGATGGTAGAAAAAGGCAAGGACGCTATTCAGACCTACTATCAAGAGAGTACATCTTAGAGCACAAACAAGAAAACACCAGCCTTTTAAGTTCTTCCTGTCTGTCAAGATAAGAATAAGAGGTGGTAGTGTTCTTCCTCACTTGCACCCAAAGTATAAAAGCAGCAAAAATATCTTAAACACATATGATGAGGAAGCCACTCTTCTGGTCCACTCTGCTTTGTTTGGCATCTAGGGATCTGTCCCACTCCGAACTTTTGCTTTATGTTTTCTCTTTTATATACGCTAAGAACCTGAGTGTCTTAACCTTTTCTTCCACCTCTCAACCAATAAATAGGACAAAAGAACATTTTTATTTTTTTATGTAGTTTCCATTCAAATGTTTAAAAAAGAGATTAAGTAAGCTAGTTCAGTTCATATTTCTCACAAAAATCACTTTCCAAACTAAACTAAATTCTTTGTGACCGTAAACAGGAAAAACACCATACTGTATTAGCACCATCTGACATTTCCACCTTCATGTTACCAAACACAACAGGCCTAATGTCACAACTATTAAAAATGTTAAAAATCCCAACCCCACTCAAAATGCATACCAAAGTTCAGGTAAAGGGAAAAAAAACAAAACAAAAAGAACTCGCCATTATCTTTATTTTCTTTCAGAAATCCACTAACAGCACATTGAAATTTAATAATAGTGTCATCATCTGGCACCGGATGCCCAATTGTACAAATGTTTAAATAAGGAATAGTTTCTGGTAAGTCCTATAAGGCAAAACCATGAAAATATGTATTATTTCCTTTGTAGGGAAAGAATAAAAAATTAATTAGAGAAGGCGGAATATAAACCAAGGGAGGACATTAAACTTAGTATGTCAGTCATTCTGATAAGAGCCATTTTCTCCAAAGCTGCTTTAACCAGTAAGTATCACTTGATTTTCATTAAAACTGAAGAATGGACAGTTACTAGGCATGCAAAAGGAAAAGCAAATCTATGTGAATGAATGCACATGTAACTCAAAATGATATAAACAGTTCTACCTACATTTATGTTCTATCTTACATTTCAGGGGCCATACAGAGGCTGTGATCTAAGTAGAATAGTAGAATAGAATCAGAAGAACTTGGATTCGAATTAGGAAATAGAGCAAATTTCAGGCAGTGTTGAGAATGGTATTCTTGGGGTGGGAGAAAGTAGACTATCGATAGAAGACAGAAAAGGATAAGTGAAAATTCTCTAGTTCTGAATTTAAATGCAAAGTAGCAGTATGAACCTATGACATATTTTAGAAATATTAGCAACAAACATACATATTGCCTAGCTCTGACTACTGAAAAAGTCTAGAAATAACTGATGTCATGTCAAAAGGACTCAGGAGTCACTGAAAGCTCCAACTGGTCAAACATAGGGCCTCAGTTAGAATAGTAACTGTAGCGGAGTCCACAGTGACAAGAATAAATAAATTTAAAAAATTGTTCACCACTGGAGGATATTTGTCAATCAACTCATTATTTTGAAAACTGTTAAATAAAAGAAGAGAATCATGCCTCTACAACTGGGCAACCAAATAGTTGATGAGGGGAATCTTCTCCTTATAGAAATATACCCAGCTAATAAGTGAAAAAAAGAAAAACAGAATTCACCATTTTATTTATTTATTTATTTAATTTTCAGATACGAGGGTCTCTCACTGTTGTGGCCTCTCCTATTGCGGAGCACAGGCTCCGGACATGCAGGCTCAGCAGCCAAGGCTCATGGGCCCAGGCACTCTGCGGCATGTGGGATCTTCCCGGACCAGGGCATGAACCCGTGTCCCTTGCATTGGCAAGAGGACTCTCAGCCACTGTCCGACCAGGGAAGCCCCCACCATTTTTGGAAGCCTCAACTGAATTAATGGATGTAGGTATGAATCATCAGTGACTGCTAATATCACAGAAAGAGAAAATTATACGTCTCCATGGAAGAACACATCATCACCTATGAAACTGTCTTGCCACAACAAAACATGCAAGCTTCATTCTGATCAACTACCAATTTACAGGAAATAAAAGGACTGAAGAATATGTTAGCAACACATGGAATGTAACCATCAAAATCTACATGGGACAAATTACCTGCTTTCTTTACAAATAAAATTCAAGGAGGAAAAAAAAGTGAGAAAACATGGAGGGAGAACCTATAGATTAAATAAGACTTCAGAGACCTAACAATCAACGGCAAAGTGTGCACCTTATTTGGATCTAATTCAAAATTCTTAAAAACAATTTTTTATGACATTTAGGACACAACTGCAAATTTGAGCACTCACTGGGTATTTACGATTAAAAAATGATATTAAGGAATAAAAGTCCTATATTTTAAATATACATACCAAATATGTATAGGTGGGGCTTCCCTGGTGGCACAGTGGTTGAGAATCTGCCTGCCAATGCAGAGGACACGGGTTCGACCACCGGTCTGGGAAGATCCCACATGCCGTGGAGCAACTAGGTCCGTAAACCACAACTACTGAGCCTGCGCGTCCGGAGCCTGTGCTCCACAGCAAGATAGGCCGCGATAGTGTGAGGCCCACGCACCGTGATGAAGAGTGGTCCCCGCTTGCCACAACTACAGAAAGCCCTCGCACAGAATCGAAGACCCAACACAGCCCAAAGATAAATACATAAGTAAATAAATAAATATTTTTTTTAATGTATAGGTATAATTACATGTTGTCCCGGAGCTGCTTCAAGATAACATGGAATGGGGTGAAACAGGTGGGGGTATAGATAAAACATGACAGCCATCAGTTGGTAAATATTAAAGCTGGATGAATTCATGGGTATACAGGGAACATTTACAGTATTTTGTATACTTTTGTATATGTTTAAAATTTCTGATAATTGTTTAAAAACAAGACGACACTGTAGAAAACCGTTTGGCAGTTTCTCAAATGTTAAACGTAGAGCTACCATACGATCCAACAACTCTGCTACTACCTACACTGCACAGCTAAAAGGACTGAAAGCAGGGATTGGAACAAATATTTGTACACCAATGATCATAGCAGCATGATTCACAATAGCTACAAGGTAGCAACAACCCAAGTGTCAATCAACCGATGAATAACAAAATATGGTATATACACACAGTGGGATTTATTAAGGCAAAAAAGGAATGGCATTTTCTTACATGCTATAACATGGATGAACCTTGAAAACACTAGGTTTAGTGAAATAAGCCAGACATAGAAGGATAAATATTGTAGATTCCAGTTACAGGACGTACCTAGAAGAGTCAAATTCATAGAGACAGAAAATAGAATAGAGGTTACTAAGGGCTGGTGGGAGGGAAAATGGGGTTGTAACTGTTGGACGGTTACAGAGTTTTTATTGAGGATGATGAACAAGTTTGGGTTATAGACAGTGGTGATAGTTACACAACACTGTGACTGTATTTAATGCCACTGAACTGCATATTTATAAATGGTTAAAATAAATATGATTTATGTATATTTTACCACAGTAAAAAAAAAAGAGGAATAACTGAGTTGAAATTTCAGTGCTTCCTTGTCCGAGACTCAGTTTCATCGTCTGTAAAATTAGCAATTGTAGTTGTCTATCCTCTGAGCTTAGTGCAGAGTAAGCACTCAGAAGGAGATCTCAGTACTACTTACACTTCAACAGCAAAGCATTGTTGTGAAGATTAACTAAGTCAATGGATATGAAAGACCTTTCTAAATGGCAAACTGCTATACAAATATTAACAAACTTTAGGTGTTACTGTCTCCCAAGGCCATGGAACAGGTCAGAAGAAGGATAATTCTTTTGCACTGGTATGTCCTACATGGGCCAAGAGAATATATGGGTTTCTGTACTCTCTCAGAAGGTATTAGGAAAAGAAAGCATAAAACTTAGAGAACAATTGTCTTTTACCCTGATGCTTAAACATGCTCAGGCAACTGCTTCAAATAAGTGCTAAAGACATAATGCACATACCTTTCTTTCCTTTTAGGCTACTAATATTCTTGCTAAAAGTTTACTTCGTTTTCAAAACATAGAACATGGAAGCTTATAGAATTTCTTCAGCATATCTACAGCCTACTGCCAAATACTATAGTTCAATTCATATCTTTCATCTCATTTTGCAACAGCAATTACAAATGTGTATTTAAGGAAACCACTAGCTTCCCTTTCTGAACCCATGAAAAGAAGGCCAGGATTCACCTTAGCATAAGATGATAACTACTGAATTACTATGAATTATGACAGTATCAGAAAGAAGGTCATTTTCAACTATGGGTTCCATTTACCTCTGGCTTATAATATCGGCGCGTGTACGTTAGGTCAATTATCAGCCCGAGTTCTTCATTCTGTTCTTGGATTTTCTTATAAAACATGCAAGGGGGATAAACATTCTTCTGGCGCAAGATTCTTTTCAAAACTCTGTCAGAAAGAATAAAATAAGAAGGAACATGAGTCTAAAATCCTTTACTATATTATCCATTTATTCAAACCCTTTGATGCTAACATATGAGACTCAAAGTAATGTTTCCTCCTCTGGAATTTACAAGCGATATTACAATCCTTTCTTCCAGAGAGATTACACGGAAGAAAATAAGTTTGCTTCTATATATTTATTTCTATGTGTGTTTATTTCATGTTGGTGTCCTAACTGGACTGTAAATACCCAGAAGGCAGGGACCACATCAATTTTGCCTACCACTGGATTGCCAGCTCCAAGCAGAGTGCCTGTAAGTAGACACATAAATAAATACTTCTTCAATATCTACCTATATGAAGGATGGCTTTCACTGCTAAATATTCTTTTATATATTTGGCTTATTTATGTTCTCTGTTCCATTGATCTGTTTGGTTATTCAAGTGCCAGCAACACACTTTTCTTTTTAAATTAGTAGACTAGTTTTAGAGCAGTTTGACATTCACAGCAAAACTGAGCAAAAAGTACACAGTTCCCACTTATACCCTCTCTCCTTCACCCCCACAGCCTTCCCCATTATCAACATGCCATACCAGTGTGCTTCATTGGTGAGAATTCATGAACCAACACTGACACATCATTATCAATAAATTCCATACTTTATTGCATTCATGGTACAAGTAACTGACTATTTCTTTATTCCTAGTATAGTCATACCCAAACATTTACATACAGAGATACATATTGCTCTCTTAATCATTACTTTATTCTTTATTTATAGTTAGGGCATTCCGTTGGGATTTTTTTTAATTAAGTACAATAGTAGGTTGTATTTATCTATAAATTCCATTTCCGAATAGCAAAGGAGGTATTAAAAATTATTTGCTATAAAAAGGCAAAATGGAGTACGACGGTGTTGAGAGCCAGGGCTCTATATGGTGAATTCAGATTTCTGGAAGAATACGGTAATAACTTTTGCTTACCGTTTTAAAAGGAACTTTGAAAGCAATGAAATAAGTCCCAGGCGTCTGCTGTCCAACTGGGAGATAGTCCTTCCAACTATTAATATATTTTTGTTAGGCAAATTTTATGTTAGGCTGTTTCCTTGCATAGGATGAGTGTGCCCTGAAAATGCAAAGCATATCCCTCTATAGTAGGTCCCTCTTCTTTCTGCTTTGCATTTTGCTGCTCCACTTATTCAACCCTACCTTGTAATAAGCTATACTTACCTTGTTCCTGTTTTCCGTCTTGAAAACAGATAAAAGGCAACAAAACAATGCAAAGGTCTCAACAAATAAGGGATATCTAAACCCAGAGATGGCCAGACCTTCTGTATCCCTGATACAACCGAGCCCAGTGTTGACTACAATGGTATCATTAACACATGCATGTTGACTGAGAGTGTTTGAACTCAGTTCTTCCACTTCACAGTTGTGTTTTAGTCCTCATACAAAACCTGATGATAAAATTCGTAATGCTAGGAATCACAGTGAACAATAATATCTGAACTGATTGCTGTAAGATGAGTGAGAACTAAGGTTAACTCAGTGTATCTGTAGCAAAGAAAGTGGGGGTAATAGTGGCACAAGACGGGGCTAGAGAAGCAGAGAGGATTCTAGACCAAGAAGAGTCTTAAAGGCCAACGGTGTGTTTTCTAGTCTCAAAACAATGGTTTTGAGCGCTGACTATGAGCAGTGTTCCAACTTGCTTTTAAGGGTTCTTGTGTGAAGAATGGATTGGAAGGAAACAAGAAATATGGACACGAGTTAGGACCTAATTGCAACAGACAGGCAAGTTCAGGATTAGCATGTTGAGGAAGAGTTGACAGATTCAAAAGAAACTCAGGAGATAAACTGAAGCGGGCTTAATGGGCTATGAGATGGAGGAAAGGAAGGTCTTAGGGAATTAAAGGGTTTACTGCACACATGAGCAAAGTCCCAAATCAATCATTTCAGCGTACAGAGGTAGATCTCTCAAATGACACCGGTTAGCAAGCAACAGTACGACCTTTATAATTCCCAGAAACAACACAAATCAACTGTTTCCATGGAAAATCCGGCAGTACCCGTGCGTTTTTTCACTCAACTTAGTTGCAGTTCCTCTTACTCCCATTTTCTCTGCCAAAACAACACAGCTTGAGGGATAGAAGGGGACTCCATTTTGGTAATTAAGGAGTGTCCACAACACTCACAGTCCCATCTTAAAAAGCAGCCCCTCTGCATTTTACCCGAGGAGAAATGGCCAGAGCCCCCCTTTTAAAACGGTGGGGGGAAATCAGAACATCTCACACTGTCCCTTTCAACCACTGTGAACTCAGCCGCGAGACGACCAATACCCCCTATAGCACAGCGCGGACGGGGCAGCGGCCGGGGGCAACAGTGACAGGAGACAGCACAAGACACCCGCAACGCCCAGGGGCCGAGGCCTATTACCTTTCCGGGTTATGCTTTCCGCCCTTCCTCCTGGCCGACGAACGTCCGGAAAAGCCGCGACGCTGACACCAGCGCACACGGGCATGATGCCACTGGCTCATGTCACCCCCAACATGCCAACCGCCCAACGCCAAGAGTGCCAAAGTCGCCAACCCGGTGGCCCTGGTGCCAGCACAGGGCCCCGAGCCACAAACGCACAGGCACAAGCCCACGCTGCTCGCGCACCTCTTTCTACTGCGCATGCGCCACGGCCGTCCAGATGACGTCACCACGCGCGCGGACTGAGACGCTTCATTAGGGAGGAGGACTCTGACGGCTGCAATTCCCTCCTTAGCCGGAGGCTGGTAGCAGACGTTCATTAGTTCGTGTGTGTACCCTTCAGAATTCCACTCCTACGGGACATGCAAAGTTGTCCCACTCGCCCAGTTTCCTGTGTGGTTCTTTCAGATATGTCCCAAATGTTTACATTCACACTTGTTCTATCTTGTACGTATTTCTACGTAATGGATATCCTGTATTTTATAAAAGAGCAGTACAGTATACACAGTCTACAATCTGTCTTGGATACTGATGTTCCCAGTCAATTTTTGCGTACATCCCTTCTATTCTCTTTAATAGCTGCGTCACATTACATAATTTACATGGCCAGTCCGATATTCATGGACTTTTAGTTGTTTTCAGTTTGGGGATTTTTTGTTTGCTTTTTGTTTTTGACCTCTGTTACAGATAGGCTGCAATGTGAACCTCTTTATACATGTGTAGAGCTATATATAAATTTCTAGACGTAGAATTTCTGGAATGAAAGAGATGCAAACTTAAAATATTGAAAGATTTTCAGTCAATCCAATCTGCCTCATCAACCTTCAAAAATATTCTATCAACTTATACTCCACTCATAGTGAAACATTTATTGGGTTTCCATTATGTGGCTGGTATCATGCTGGAGGTTGGTTGACAGTATGTATTTACATTTTGGACAATACCACAAAAAGCCTGAGAGAGATAAGAGTGGAGCTCAAGTATAACATTTCCTCACAGTAGCAGGCATAGGGATCTGTACCTGTTAGAAAAACTGTGAATCCTGCCACGAGTAGAACAGCAAAGAACAGCATGTCCTACAGTACGTCTGAAGGTATAATGGCATACTAAATTCCATTGTTATTTATAATAACAAGTGTTTTTTGTTAGTTTTACTTTTTAGTTTCTCATTTCTGAAAGTATCTTACATACACTGTTAGTAATCTTCACAACCATTTGAGGTGGGTAAACTGAGTCAGGAAGCTCAGAATTATTGAATGAATAATTGAATGAATAATGAATGAATGAGTAAAAAGATCACTACCTTTAATGTATGTGGGACAGTCATAGTCTAACCAAGTTTCAATCCACAAGCATTTATTTACAATTCTGAAAACTTCCACATAATTACAAATGGGACAATGCTAGTAATGTACTATTTGAATAAAGAAAAGATACAAGTGAGCACAACGTACACAACGTACAAACTTACAATTAGGCACAGTCGATTTGGTGCTAAGTCATAAAATATTCTTTTGCAATTGATGACAATTATCCAATAGGCTTGTAATGGCCAAAAAGTACAACTGATAGAAATATCTATAGACATGACAATGTACAAATTGTGACATAAATCTATCAGAAACTAGAAAATCTATGTTGGCCTTATAGTTCCAGCTTGCTAAAAGATACAGGCTTTGGGTGGCTACACAAAACAGTCCAGACCTGGCCATAACAGGGTTTCCAGAAAGTATGGGAAGTAGCAAAGAGTAGGCCTCTCGATGGGAGTGGGTGCAACATGAGATGAAACAATGCCTTAATGGGTATGTAGTATGCTCGCATGGAAAATATAGGAGCAAGGGATATCTGGAGAATCACACAGCTAAGTACTTGACACTAACAAAATCGACCAGTATCCCATAGGGCCTCAGGTACCATGCAAGGATTTGAGGGATTCCAGTATTTAATTAAATCACAATGTGACAATGGGAAGAATTAAGGAGAGCCTCAGGGGTAGACGAACTGGGGATGTTACACCAAGACATGTCTCAGTTAACCTGATGGGTTCAAAATGCAGGAAGTGGGTATAGGGGACAAGACAGTACCCTAACTCTAAGAATAAAGGTTCAGGTCAGGGTAGGGCCTGATGTGCCTAAGTGTTGAAAGAGAGGTCTTTAGTTTCTTTCCCCTACATGTAAGATTCTTTTAGAGGTTAGGATGAAGCTGAGCCTGCAAGCTCAAGTTAAATGGCTGGAACTAGGGAGAGAAAATAAGTTACATAGGCTAGGAACCAGGAAAAGCCTAACTAAGGGTTTGCCTCAATAGAACTGAATGTTGGAACGGAATATTTTAATATGTAAATATTTTACTGATACCAGAATATCTTACCACACTTCCCCCAATCTCACACCACCCACCCTAACCTGCAGTAGCTATGGGTCCCTTACTTTCCTTGGATTCCATATAGAGAAAAGAGACTGATCTGGCTTGCAGGTATTTAGTAAGTTGTTAGCCTCACATCCCATACTAGTACCATGTAAGTAGGCCATCTGAAGTAGGAAGCTTAGGGGAAAAACCCTGAGAAAAACTTAAAAGCTTAAGCCACATCTCTATACTACAACACCTTTCACCATTTCTTCTCAGATAAGCATCATCCCCATCAGTGAAACAACTCATATCTCTTAACAGGAAAAACAGGCCTAAAAATTACACGTGTGTCTTTCGAGGTCCCCTCTACGGGATATCTTCCTGGTACTAGAAAAGTCCCCAGAAAGATCAATCTTTGCACCCCTCCCTGAAAGCTTACCACCACGGAAAATGACTAGGTCCATAGATTTCCTCCCTCAAACCAGCTAACCTCACATATAAATCAACAGCCATCAGCCCTTACTCACATTATCACCGTCACAAGAGCAGTTAGGGAGAAAAGCACTAACCACGGGAACTAAAACAGAGGCAATCCAGGCCAAATTGGGCTGATGGCAGATATCTGCTCCTTACGCTTGGGTGCATAATGCGACTCACCAGTGTCTTTTTCACAGACCCTTTTTACACTTTCTCCACAAAATACAACAGGTCAAGTTCGTTCATGATGCTTCAGGAGAAAAAATCGTCACGAGAAAAACATGCAATGTGTCTTACAATGTTGGAGTCCTTAAAAATATGGCAAGGAAATAACCATTTTAAAAAATTTTTAAAAAAATTAAATAACCATTTAAACCATTTAAATAACCATTTAAAAAATCTGTATTCTACAAACATACCAGTGAATTCTATTAAGAAGGTAATATGACAAAAAACACAATGAGAAATACATGTAAGACTGTTCCCTTTAGTGTTCAGAATTCATGGCAGTTGCACTCTCGAGCTACTTATATCTATGACTGTCTGCTCTGGTCATACAAAGTGCGGCCACAGTGTGTCTACTTGTTTCCCACAGAAACCAACAAATCTACATGAATCTCTTTTCTCCTGGGCCCTTTCACCTTATCTGCTCCCAGTTCTCCAGCAACGTCCTCTTCCTTCTCTAATTATTCTCCTCTTCATTTTGCTTGGCCTTGCCCCCAAGCATACAAGACAGAGACTCCTAGAGGTCTAAGATTCTAGAGTGGCTGTTTGCAAGGGGGAGGAGATTACAGTAACTGCCACACTGTATATACTTCTGTGCAAAGAAAAAGGGACAGTATTCAGAATGTCTCTCACATATAAAAGAGCTGCATGGCATCATACCAGTGTGGCCCAAGGAAACATAGGTAGCAAATTATGGGCAAAAGAATTGCAACCAAAGGCTGGAGGAGGAAAGGTCTGCAACCAGCTCTGTCTCCTAGCTCTCTGCTCTTTGCTTCCAATGGGCAGTCTATTCTGTGAAGCATCAGGCACTGAAAAGAAGGCTCCTGCTGCTGGAAGTTGACAGCAAGTAACATCCATGAGGGTAAGAATGCAAGATCAAGGCTTGTCATAGAAACAATGCCCAAAATGGGAAAAAAAAAGAAAGAAAGCAGAAAAGAAATGTAAGTCCAACCTGGCCAAGCCTAGCTGAGCCCAAGGAAGGCAGGAGTCAAGGAGAAGAAACTAAAAGAGAAGAGCCTTGGACCACAACATTCCCCACAAGGTACACTCAGCAAAATTCACGCTACTCTTTAACCAAGTTACAAAAAGAGCTTCTGAATCCCTACTTTTGCTCCTTAAAAGCTGCTATAAGTTCACGAATTAGACAGATATGATTTCAGAACAACTGTAATACTTCAAACTAGATGGCTCTTTCCTTCCTAAGGATGTTAATTAAATAACATATATATATATAGCTCTAAGTATATGATACATAAAATATAATACTCTGTAGACTATAAGTAACTGTTTGTTAATTATATTAATGAACGTCTGTAAGAAACGTTGCCATGTTTTCCCTAATGTCAGAGCCCGGGGGAGGTAAATCTGTCTTCTAGGATTTCCTCCCCAGAGCTCAGAAACTTAGGTGGTGTTTTAGCTCTCCTACACCCTCTCCACCCATCCCCACCTTCCTCTTGGGGATCGGCCCTCCCCACTGGCTATCTCATATCTCTCAACTGCCTGCTTTATCACATCATTCTCCTACCAAACCTACTAGCACTTGGTAGAGTCTTGGGGTCTCGGTGGAGTTGTCATAAATGAAGTCGGGTCATCACAATGGACCAGGGACCAGTGCCCAGTGACCAGTGACGTTTGTACTGTTCAGCTGCAGCCACTCAGACATCTTCTGGTGTTGCCTCCTCATCCCTTCTACCTGCAGGTGATGTTTCCTCTTCTCTGACCATGTCAGGTAAGAAAAGAAACTTCTTAAAGTTTTTCGTCAGATTAATTTTGCCCCTACATTTAGTAGTAGATTCAAACTAGCATGGAATAATGAGGGAAAGTATTGAACTACAACTCTGGAGACCTAATTTCACTTTTGACTTTGGCATTTACTATCTGTGTGACTTTGGACAAATCATTGACTGTCTCACAACGCCTGATTTTTTCCTTCTCTGTTAAGTTAGGATACTACATTGCTTGATCACTCTGATCCCTTTCTTTTCTAATATTGAGCCTTAAAGGGTACCCATGTAGAAAATGATATCAGAGACTTCTCAAGAGTGTTTCAACAGAAACACAGAAAAGCCAGGTAACATAGAAAACTAGCAATATATAGCAAGATGTTTCATCTCTAATGGTCTCCCTCCACTAATATTTCGACTAGTTGAAAGGAGAAAATAGGGAGAGAGGATGGAGAGTACTGGGCTGTAGAGAGTCAAACGCAAGGAAGTTTAGGATTGTTTTCATCAGCCCAGACCGATAGGAACCAAGTGATAGGAAAAAATATAAGAATGAAGAGGGAAAGCATAGAGGAGCTCTCAAGTAAAACGTAGTTTGCAGTGGAATGTTGATGGGAACCAAAGATTTTAAATTAAAGCAGAAACAGCATAGAGTGAATTCTGCTCAGAGCAGCGCAAAACAAAGTGGATTGTAGCAAATCCTTATTTTAACAGACTAAGGAGGAAAGTAAGCCCAGAACAGGGTAGCACCAGGAAAGCCAGATTATCAGAAAAGTCATACTCAGTGTTTTTTTCTTTTATTGCCTCTCTGAATACAGTTGGCACTTGATACTTTTGAATATCAACATTTTAGAAATATGTTTTAGTAATGATGCTTCCTATATACAAGAAACCAAAGTGGTTATCTAGGGGTCTGCTTTTCAATGTTTTATTCTTTCTAATTTTTAAACTATGTAGACATACTACCAATTAAAAATTTTAAATGATATCTTCTAAGTTGAATCAGAAGGACTATTTCCTTTGTGTGATATGTAGGTTCTACAGCAAGGTTGCTTTTCATCTTTACAGTTCTTTCCCTCCTAACACAGAGAGCACATTGATCAACAGCCACCATTCCTTTTTAGATCTGAGCTACCTAAGAAGGAAAAGAAAAAGTCAAGCCCCACATCTCTAGTTCCACATTGAGGGAATTCCCTGCCGGTCCAGTGGTTAGGACTCAGTGATTTCACTGCCAGGGCCACGCGGCGTGGGAAAAAACAATCTGCATTTATCTAAAACAATATTGTGGAGTCCTTTGGATTTTCTTACATTTGAAAATCTTTTTTAATTGGATTCAAGTGATGATGCTTTTTCTAGGTTTTGGGATGTCATCTTCTTGGATGTTGAAGATGATTATAATCTAAATTCTAGGATAAATACAAAACCCTTCTTGATACTTTTTAAGCTTCCTTTCTGCTTATGATATATTTCTATTCTTTGAAATATATATTTCTACCAGGCTTAATACCTGTTACTTGCTGGGTAAAAATATGAATGAGCACAATAATGAAATTCTTTTACACTTATTATTTGGCTGTCTGCTTTGTACCAGTTTCAATGGAAATACTTGTCTATATATAATTTGCCTACCTATACATTCACATTGATTGAATGTTGTTGCTTGTTATGCATTTTTACTAATATATCTTTAATTCTTTGAAAGGTCTTGATCAATCCAAAGGTCCCGACGTGATGAAAGCCAAAGACACCAGAGCCATTCATCTTAAGATGAATCAGGTACAGGAAAAGCCAAGTGTCCTAAAGGTTCCCTCTGATCAACCCAGGAAGAACAAACATAAAGCCTCTGAGCCTATCAGTGGTGCTCCCAAGGCCAAAATCCAGCCAAAGAATCCAGAGTGCCTGTTAGGGGGAGAAGTGGTGCCAAGCAATGCTGCAGTCAGTGACAGGGCTCCTGTGAACACGGCCAAGCATTCTAAAGGCAAACCTCAGAAAACTGCATCCAGAGAGATCAGCAAAACTAAGAGCCATGGGCAGGAAAAGACCACAAGGGCCAGGGGAAGAAAGAAGGCTGAAGAGAATAAGCAGTCAGGGAGCAAAGTCAAGGCAGAAGAGAAGCCAACAATTCCCCAGATGAAGCGGGAGGAACACCAAACTGAGCTTATCCAAGAGAGCTTTAAAAAGCCTCGAACCTCCCTACGCATGTGCATGCTGGACTCTGCCAAGGTTTTTCATGCACTGGGGGAGAAGAATGACAAGAAAACTGGGCTCTCTTCCTGTCGGGTCTTGGGAAATTCAAGCAACCCCAAAGACCCCCAGTCACCCACACCTAGCCAGCCATGGCAGCGTACCCCACGTGAGGGTAAGAGCCCTGAGAAACCTCAAGTCAAAACCCAGAAACCAGACAGCAGTGCTGAAACAGAGTTTCCATCTCCATCCCAGTATCACTTGCCTCCTCGTGGGAAGGTCAAGTTGATACCTCTGACATTTTCTGCCTGGGACAAGCCTCAAGCTCGACCTGCTCCTCGGAGGCCACAGTCTCTGGTCTCACATCTGCCTACTGTGGCAGACCGTGCCCAGACTGCCTCTACTAACTCGGCTCAACCTGCTGCAGCCACTTCATCCCAGCCAGCTCCTGCCTCTTTGCCAGGTCCTGCCAAACCAGCTCAGCCAACTGTGACCAACCCAACCCATCCGGGTTGGACCGACCATACCCAGCCTAGTGTCCCTCAGTCTGTTGCTCCTAGGCCTGCACCCTACAAAACTTCATCTGGCGCTTCGCTCCAGCGGGAGCCTGTTCCCCCTGCTGTGACTAAGCGCCACTCCCCACCCAAGCTCCAAACCGCATTTCTACTCCAAGACTTCAGCAAGCAACGAAGACCATGGAGGGAACCCAACGTTTCTGAGCCAGTCATGTCAAAGCCCATCGAACAAGAGCACAGACCAGAGCGGGAGGCCATGAAGAGGCGGGCTCAACAAGAACGTGTGAATGCTTCCAAATACACCTCTTTGGGGAAACTGCAGTTTTTCACTGAGAGGCAAAAAGAAATGGAAATTGCTGACAACTACGGATATTTATAGTAAGAGCTGCTAAGATTGTTGGTGCCACCTTGGGTACCAGCTGTTCTTCCTTATATACATAAGATAGGTATAAATTTCTCTATTTATTTTGATATATTTTAAAACAATAAAACTGAATAAGTAAATGTAATAGAATTAATAGATGAGTAATAAACCTTTTGAATATTGGGATGCTGCTAACTGTGGTGTGATTCAATTTTTGTTTGTTTAGTTTTGTTTTTGATGGGGTTGGAATCAAAGTCTGCATGAGAAAGGAAGGACTGAAAGTCGGATGGGAGAATGAAGGAAAGGGGAGGAAAGGGGTAAAAACTGAGGAAAGAGGAAGGAACGTGGCCCAGGGCCAGGAAGGTCGAAAGAGATTCATGGATTTAAGAAAGGAAGCAGGAGTGAGGGTGAAAGGGCAGAAGTGAAAAGCAGGGTCAGAGGTCAGGGTTGAAAGAACAAAATGTGAGTAGAGCTGAAGATGACGGAAGGTGAGTCTAGGTTTACTAGAGAAACAGAAAAAGTCTCTTGGGGAGGTTGGCCTTAAGTCTCACAACCACCACAGAGGTATTTAAGAAAACAAGAGGTTCAGGACACATGTCTGAAAGGTTTGAGTTGCCTTACGCAGGTGTGATTATAGTGGGGGTATAGGGAAATCTCCCAGAGAGGTGGCTAGGGCTCAGAGTTATCCTAGGGGCAGCTGACGATAGGGGCAGGGCCAAGGGAAGTGCTGCATCAGGAGGGAAACGAATAGGGCCTGGAATGCAAATCACCATGTACTCAACACCTAAGCACCAGGGCAGCTAATGCACTATTCAGTTAAGCCTGGCAACGACAGGCAAGGCCAGTATTCCTGTGCCACTTCACTTAGAGAGGTGCAGCAAAGGGCTGAGGTCACCTCGCATGTGGAGGTACAAGGCCTCAATTTGAGGCCCAAATGCCTCTCAAGTCCTCAGTATTTGCAGGTGCCTGCAGGCATCCAACGTGGCTTTCAGAGCACAGCATGCTGAGGTTACTGGTGGATGAGATCAAGCTTCTGGACAGGCCTAAGTATTAACTTGAGGGGCTTCCTTCATTGACAGGGGGCGTGCCACCTTCTGTAAACATCACCATCAAGTGAAACGCTCGAGAAAAATCCTACGGACGCGTCCACGGTCATGGGTGAGAGCTGTGGGGCACGGGCACTGGGCAATGGCTCCAACAGCCACAGGACACAGGCACCCAGCGGTTCAGGGGCTCCCCGGGAGGCCTCGTGGGGCAGCTCGAGGGAGTGAGGCTGGGAGATAGTGGCAGGGGTGGGCGTGAAAAGGAATGACGTGGGGAGAAGGGAGAGATGGAGGCAGTGAATAGTGGAGAGTGAAAATGGGAAAACTGGCAACTTTCATTTTCAAAATTATTTTATGAGATGTCATTCACATGCCATAAAATTCGCCTCCTGAGACTGCAAATTCAGCGTCATTGCATACATTCTCAAGCCTATGCAACCATCACCGTCATCTAACCCATCACGTATTCATCACTCCAAAAAGAAGCCCCTGTAACCATCAGCTGGCCCTCTTCATCCCCTCCTCCTTCAGTCCCTGCAACCATTCATTTCCCTTCTGTCACTATGGTTTGGCCTTTTCTGAACATTTAATGAAATAATAAAAATGTGCCCACTGTGTGGGGCTTCTGTCACTTAACATAATGTTTATAGGTTCGTCCATGTCGTAGCATGTGTCAGTACTTCATTCATTTTTACAACTGTATAATATTTCACATACCACATTTAAAATTTCCATTATTCCATTGATCGGCATTTCGGTTTTTTACACTAATAATCCCCATTTATTGACAGTTGATTCTGTGCCAGGCAGCATCAGGTTAAGTTACTGACCTTGTTTCACAGATAAAGAGGCCTGGAGAGTGTGAAGAGTTTGCCCAAGATTAAGAGCTAACAATTGGGGGAACTGGGGTTTGAACTCAGACGACCTTCAGAGGTATGAAATTCACATGACAGAACATTAGAAAAGGTACACAGGGGTATTCAATGAAAAGTCACCCTTTTCCCCATGTTCCTCAGCCACACATTTCACTCCTCAGAGGCATCTGCTTTTTCCATGTTGTGGATCCTTCCAGAGAACTATTTATACCTCAACATGTATGTATCACAATTTATTGACTCATTTGTCCCACGGATTTGATATGTCACTTTCATGGTGTAATAGATTCTTATACGTACTTATATTACTCTTTTCAGAGCTGTCCTGACTCCTTTTTGCCTATCCTTTATGCCTTCCATTTCTCTAAAATTCTTTTTATGTTCTATTTGATTTAAAAAACACTTTTCCTTGTCTTGTTTGTTTCTCTTAAGGCACTATCCATTATGTTCATTCACCTGTATTACTTAATTTAATTTATTTCTTTTTGGCAGTGTCGGGTATTAGTTGCAGCACGTGGGCTCTTCGTTGCAGTGCGTGGGCTCTTCCTTGCGACTCGTGGGCTCTCTAATTTTGGCATTTGGTTCCACAGCACGTGGGCTAAGTAGTTGTGGTGTCGGGCTTAGTTGCCCTGCGGCATGTGGGATCTCAGTTCCTCAACCATGGATTGAACCTGCATCTCCTGCATTGGAAGGCTGATTCTTAACCACTGGACAACCAGGGAAGTCCCCACTCTTGTATTATTTTAAATTTAGCAGGCTTTTCGAATTTTTTTTCTTTTATTTTGAATTCTGTCCTGAGTTCTATCATCTTACCTAATTCTGGTTTATGCTGTTCGTTCATGTTTTTTTTTATTATTGTAAAATATACAGAAAACAAAATTTAGTATTTCAACCATTTTTAAGTATACAATTCAGTAACATTAAAGACATTCACAATGCTGTGCCGCCATCAGCACTATCCAAATTCAAAATAACTATGTCAAGAGCTTCCCTGCTGGTACAGTGGTTGAGAGTCCACCTGCCGTGGCAAGGGAAACAGGTGTGTTTCCCGGTCCAGGAGGATCCCACATGCCGTGGAGCAGCTAGGCCCGTAAGCCATGGCCACTGAGCCTGCGCGTCCGGAGCCTGTGCTCTGCAACGGGAGAGGCCACAACAGTGAGAGGCCCGCGTACCGCAAAAAATTATAATAATAATAATTATGTCAAAATATTGAGCAGGACTTCAGAAAGATGGAGGCAGGACAGGGTTAAAGGAGCAGCCTCTTCGGGGACTCTGGCTCACTCAGGCCGGGCGGGAGGGAGGGGCACGGAGTGCGGGGCGAGCCTGCAGCGGCAGAGGTCGGCGTGACGTTGCACCAGCCCGAGGCGCGCCGTGCGTTCTCCCGGGGAAGCCGCCTCTGGATCCCGGGACCCCGGCGGTGGCAGGCTGCGCGGGCTCCCGGGGGGGCGGTGTGGACGGTGACCTGCGCTCGCGCGCGGGCTTCTTGGCGGCGGCAGCAGCGGCCCCAGCGTCCCACGCCCGTCTCTGGGCTCCGCGCTTTCAGCCGCGACTCGCGCCCGTCTCTGGAGCTGCTTTACGCGGCGCTCTTAATCCCCTCTCCTCGCGCACCAGGAAACCAAGAGGGAAGAGAGAGTCTCCTGCCTCTTCGGCAGCTCCAGAGTTTTCCCGGACTCCCTCCCGGCTAGCTGTGGCACATTAGCCCCCTTCAGGCTGAGTTCTCGCCGCCAGCCCCAGGCCTCTCCCTGCGCTCTGACCGAAGCCCGAGCCTCAGCTCCAGCGCCGCCCGCCCCAGCGGGGGAGCAGACAAGCCTCTCGGGCTGGTGAGTGCCGCTCGGCACCGCTCCTCTGTGCAGGAATCTCTCTGCTTTGCCCTACCCAGTTGTACTTCTCAACAATGGATGAAGAAAGCTGGTTTGAAGTCATTCTTGCAGAAGAATACAGTGGTGAAAGGTCAGGATTTTCATGTCATATCACAGAGCATAGGCTCCGGACGTGCAGGCTCAGTGGCCATGGCTCACGGGCCCAGCCACTCTACGGCATGTGGGATCTTCCCGGATCGGGGCACGAATCCATGTCCCCTGCATCGGCAGGTGGACTCTCAACCACTGCACCACCAGGGAAGCCCTGTTATTATCTTTATTATTTCTCTTATTTTGTTTGCTTTTGATTTCATTTGCTCTTATGTCTTTAGTTTAATTATTTATTTAATTTTAATTTTTAGGAGAAATATAAGATTACTGATTTAAACTTTTGTTTTTATTCTAATACAAGTATATAATGATATAAATTTCTCCCTAATTACTGCCTTAGGTACTTAAGGGATAATTCCCACCCTATCTTCATTCAATCACAATATTTTCCAACTTCAATTTGAATCCCTCTTGACTCTTGGATTTTTTAGAAGTGTACCTAGTTTTCATATATTTGTAGATTTTAAGATATCTTTTTGCTACTGATTTTAATTTTAATTATTTTAAGATTACAAACCATACTTTAGATTTTTTTTAGCCTTTGAACTGCTGAGTTTTATTTTATGGCTAAGAATATGTCTTATCTTGACAAATATTCAATGTGCACTTAAAAAAATGTATCCTGCTGTTGTTGAGTGGATTAGTCTATAAATATCAAATAGATCAAATCTTATTTTAGTTCTGTTCAGACCTTCTATGTCTTTACTGATTTTCTGTCTCTTTTTTTAATAATGAACAAGGAATGTTGAAGTCTCCAACTAAAATTTTTGGATTTGCTTATATCTACTTCAGTTCTATCAGATTTTACTTCATGCACTCTAGCTTTCTTCTTAGGTGCATACACAGTTACAAATTTTAAATCTTCTTGGTAAACTAACTGTTATAACATTATACAATTTTTCTCTTCATTTTGGCTATTTTTTCTTATGCTGAGGTTTCCTTTCTCTGATATTAATTTTGCCATCCAAACTTTCTTTTGATTCATGTTTTTTAAATGGTATCATGTTTTCTATTTTTTTAGAAAAAGATTCTCCTATCTACATATTTATATTTAAAATAAACATTTTGTGTGTATGTGTGGAAAAAAAAAAAAAAAAAAAAAAAAATGAAAGATGGAGGCAGGAGCATAGTTTCTGAATCTCTCCAAACCCTTTCATGGAAGAAGATCAAGTAACACCAAATACACATAGGTGGCATTTATCAGCATTTACCATCTCCAGAACTTTTTCAACATCGCAAAAAGAGACTCTCTAGCCATTAAAAAGTTACTTCCCATTTCCTCCTCGACACACATTCTTTCTTTCCATTGTTTTTTTCTAACATCTTTTAGCCAACTGTGAAATAATAGGTTACAGTTTTGATCTGTTTTTTGGACCTGTTTTTTCCAACTTGATTTTATTGTCTGAAGAGATGCTATTCTGTTCCTTATTCACTTTTTGTTTTCTTACACTACCTCTGTACGGGACTTGATCCCAATCCTTTTCTTTTATTGATTTTTGAATGAAAAAGGTTTTAAAGCGCTTTGAAAAGGTTGTGACAGGCCATGTGGAAACATGGTCTTCATGGCTGTTTCATCAATGCTTCACTTATACTCTTTTGAAATAACTGTTTTCCAGGTGGCATAAACCAGTGGGCTTTATCATTGGACAGAGTGCAGAGAAAGGACCCCACGAAAGCTGATCACCTTAGCAAAAATGATTTAGTTATGATTTCACCCAAGACTGGTCAAGACCCAGACTGGGAAACTCAATGAACCAGAGACGAGGTATAATGCCATCTTTCCTTCTCTCTGCCGCAGCTCTCAAGGGTTGGTCACCTACATGTTATTAGTAATTATTAGTTGGTTTCTGTTCATAATTACTATCAGAAGACACAGCACTTATGGTCCTAACTACACTGCCCAGCTATGCACCATTCTTCTTCGTTTTGGCTTCCCGTCCACCAGCAGGAACCTCATTTATTTTTCTTCTCCCTTCACCACAGCCCAGTAATGTTTGTGAATGACTCTCAGTCTCACCAGAATCTGTATCTCTCACTCTGCGCCAACATCCCACTGCATCATTCGCTCCCTGAAGTGTACTCTAGAAATTTAGGTAACCTGGATATTTTACCACTGTTCACCATCTCTTATGAAACCAGGAGAAGAGCAGCTTTCTTCTGGAATGACAGAGACCTTGTAAAGAGAAAACACCAGTCTGCAGGAGAAAGGGAAGAAGACAATGATGGAAATAGTTTCTGGAAAACTATTTTTACATTAGGTTTTGTTTGTTCCTGGTAAATAAATGGAAATCTTCTAAACATTTAAAGAAAATCTAGGGCTTCCCTGGTGGCGCAGGGCTTGAGAGTCTGCCTGCCGATGCAGGGAACACGGATTCGGGCCCCGGTCTGGGAGGATCCCACATGCCGCGGAGTGGCTGGACCCGTGAGCCATGGCTGCTGAGCCTGTGCGTCTGGAGACTGTGCTCCACAACGGGAGAGGCCACAACAGTGACAGGCCTGCGTACAGCAAAAGAAAAAAAATCTAAACAACTAAATTCAATAATACAGGGATATAACATTTTAAAAATTTTTCTTTGGCTGTGCAGCATGTGGGATCGTAGCTCCCCAACTAGGGATTGAACCCACGCCTGCTGCATTGGAATGGCAGAGTCTTAACCACTGGACCACCAGTGAAGTCCCAGGAATATAACTTTTAGAGGAGAAGTTATAAACCCCTTGGTTATATGAACTGCAGATTTTTTTTAATAGGAAGTCAAGTATTTTAAATGACTTGGAGCTTTAAAGAAAGGAAGGAAGGAAAGAAGGAAGGAAGGAAGAAAGAAAGAAAAAGGGACTTCCTTGGTTGTGCAGCGGATATAATATCAAAAATAAATTAATTAATTAAATAAATTTAAAAAAGAAAAATATGCTAAAATCCACTGACTAATTATTACGGCTGTTATATCTATTTCCAGATACATCCCTTCATAAACTTTTAGTAAAAGGTTATCTTATATCAGAAGAAATGAATTACAAACTTTTCTCTTTTTCCAAAATTTGAGAAATTCCCATACACTTCTAACTTCAAATTTTATAAAAACGGAAAAGTAGTGAAAAGCCTTATACTTACATCCAATTGCAGCATCTGGCCTCATGCCTTCTATATCAATCAACTATCTACAAAACAACAAAATTCGAGTCATTTCTAAATAAAAAGAAAAGAAAATCAAGTTTTTGCAAAAAAGGTCCTATTTTGCTTTACAAATATATATATAAAAATCCTAAGAAAATATCAGCACATCTATTCAATAATTATTAAAGAATGATATACACCATGACTACAAAAAGGCGTTACTCCAAGGACGCAAGGATAACGCAACTTTAGCAGAGCTACTAATATAATTATTTACAATAATACAACAATTTAATTAATAAATGAAAGAGAATAAAATACAGGACCAAACTGGCAGATGTTAAAAAGTTATCGGATAACATGCAACAGTCAGTTTCGGTGAAAATGCTCTGTACGCTAAAAACAGGAGACTTAATATGACAGAGTATTCATCAAGAACCAACAAATAACAAAAGGCAAATTAGGATAAATATGAACATCATATCTACAAAACCCTATCTGACCAACCATCAGAGCCAGAAACTTAGGACTCACCATCACTGATGGCTACTTCTCCCTCGCCCTAATCCTCAACCCACCACCAGTGCTAACAATGAAACTGCCTACATACCTCTAGAATCTGTGCACGTCCTTCCACCAAAATGACCACCATACCCTGGTCCAAGCCACCATTATCCCCAATTTCTACACGTCTCCTAACTTGTTTCCTCTCTTCCACTCTTTCTCCCTGCAGTGCATTCTCCTCTCGGTAACAAAATGATAGGTTGACAGTGCAGTTGGGTATGTTCCACACACTCACCTTCAACAAAAAAAGTTCAATTGTTTTCTATTACTCTTAAAGTCTGAAACCTTAAACATAAGCCTGAACGATCGAGCTCCTACCCCACACTTGTAGCTCCATTATTATCACATGCTCCCACAACAGCCCCACCTTCCTGGCCAGTTTTTCCAACACAGCATATGCTTTCCTCTTATAGGGTTTTTTGTTATTCCTTAGGCTCAGAAATCTCTCCCTAACATCCCTATCTGGTTAATACCTACTTATCCTTCAGATATCAGCTGAAACATCCCTAAATAAACCTTCTCTAATCTCCATGATGAGATCAAGTCCTCCCTAAATATGATCTCATGGTACCATGTTCCTCTACTTGGCACTTGGCAGAGTTGTAATTTTACATGCAGAGTATGATTCTTGAATATCTATTCCCTCTCTGGACTGTTAGAATTCACAAAGCGCAGGTCAAGTCTCTTCACTCACAAAATTTCACAAGTCTTTTTGCTAGCACCCAGCACAGTGCATAAACATAACACATGCTCAATAAGTATTTCCTGCATGAACAACCATAAACTGGTATAGTGTAGCAATATCCACCAAAAGCATAAGGACATAAACTCTATGATGCAGAAGTTCCATTCTGAATGAAGTAAACTGAGACAAAGCATATATATTGAATAGTGCTCACACAGGAATGTTCATTACTTTCATGTTTTATAATATCAAAAACGTTTGACTTTTATATGTTCATCAGTGAGCAAAGGAACAATGCAGCATTAAAAATAAATAAATAAATAAAGGGACCTAATGAAACTTAAAAGCTTTTACACAACAAAGAAAAGTGTAAAGAAGATGAAAAGACAACCCTCAGAATCGTTGAAAATATTTGCAAGTGAATCAACAAAGGATTAATCTCAAAAACATATAAATAGGTCATGGAGCTCACTAGTGAAAAATCAAACAACCCAATCAAAAAATGGGCAGAAGGGCCTCCCTGGTGGCGCAGTGGTTGAGAGTCCGCATGCCGATGCAGGGGATACGGGTTCGTGCCCCTGTCTGGGAGGATCCCATATGCCGCGGAGCGGCTGGGGCCGTGAGCCATGGCCGCTGGGCCTGCGCATCCGGAGCCTGTGCTCCGCAACGGGAGAGGCCACAACAGTGAGAGGCCCGCATACCGCAAAAAGAAAAAAAAAAAAAATGGGCAGAAGACCTAAATAGACATTTCTCCAAAGAAGACATAGAGATGGCCTCCAAGATGGCCAAGAGGCACATGAAAAGTTGCTCAACATCACTAATTGTTAAGGAAATGCAAATCAAAAGTACAATGAGGTATCACCTCACACCGGTTAGAATGGGCATCATCAGAAAATCTACAAAGAACAAATGCTGGAGAGCGTGTGAGGAAAGGGAACCCTCTTGCACTGCTGGTGGGAATGGAAACTGATACAGCCACTACGGACAACAGTATGGAGGTTCCTTTAAAACTAAAAATAGAATTACCACATGATCCAGCAATCCGACTACTGGGCATATACCCAGAGAAAACCATAATTCAAAAAGACATATGTACCCCAATGGTCAAGGCAGCACTATTCACAATAGGGAGGTCATGGATGCAACCTAAATGCCCATCGACAGATAAAAGGATAAAGAACAAGTGGTACGTATATACAATGGAATATTACTCAGAGATAAAAAAAGAACGAAACTGGGTCATTTGTAGAGACGTGGATGGACCTAGAGACTGTCATACAGAGTGAAGTAAGTCAGAAAGAGAAAAACAAATATTGTATATTAATGCATATATGTGGAATCTAAAAAAATGGTACAGATGAACCGGTCTGCAAGGCAGAAATAGAGACACAGATGTAGAGAACAAACGTATGGACACCAAAGGGGGAAAGTGGGGCAGGGCGGGGGTCGGTGGTGGTGAGATGAATTGGAAGATTGGGATTGACATATATACACTAATATGTAAAAAATAGATAACTGGTAAGAACCTGCTGCATAAAAAATAAATAAATGTTTAAAATTCAAATATAAATTTTAAATAATTAATTAATTAGTTAATTAATAAAAAAAGAATGAGGTTGGAAGACTGTCAAAACAGCACACGGAACACACACTCAAGCCCTGGAAGATGAGGAAGTGCCATAAGTCCCCCACTTCGGATGACATCTCGCTGCCTCGCAAGTCTCAGTCCGACTGGGCTAGCATTGGCAAGGGGACGGAGCTGGATCAGGAGCTGCTGCCGCCATATCTGGATCAAGTTCCAGTTTTGGTCTATCATTCAACACCTAGCCAGACTCGCCTAGCAACTCAGCTGAGAGGAACCAAATAGGATAGCTCAAAGAATAGGCCTCACACAGCATCAGCCTAAAGGTGTTTATGACCCTGGAAGCAATGGATCAGAAGAAAGGATCCGGGGGACTTCCCTGGTGGTGCACTGGCTAAAGACTCCACACTCCCAATGCAGGGGGCCTGGGTTCATTCCCTGTACATGGAAATAGATCCCACACGCATGACACAACGAAGAGTTTGCATGCCACAACTAAGGAGCCCAGAGGCTGCAACTAAGACCCGGCACAAACAAACAAGAAAAAATCAATCAATAACATAAAACCAATATTAAAAACAAGATCCGGGAGTGTGTGATCTGTATGATGGACTTTGCTTATAAGAACCCAGTTTGATTTCTGCTGTGTATGCAGATCACCTGGGCTGTACAGATGACTGGCTGATGAGATCCCTTACGTGCCCCTCTTGCATGGAGACAGTTGATGCAGCACTGCTTTTGTCCTACGAGTCTAACTGAGCCCGTGTCTCTCACCTGACTTCAAGAGAACCATCATTTTTGGTGGTTTTGATCTTTTGTCTTTGAGCCCAAAGAGCCGGGGGTTAGGAATTAAGATCATGCATGAAAGTTTCCTAAAAATTCCTGAATGGCTGCAGATGTTGGGGAAAAGTACGTGATAGTTTAGAAATTTAGGGGGAAAAGTAGGATGCTATTTTTATGGAAAGCCTTCACCCAGGGTTTAAAAATATAATTGTATTTAGATCTTGTTATTGCTCCAGTACATAGGATTTGTGTAAAGTGTTACAGCACCTATATATGTTTTAATTCTGTGTCAAGGATTAGCATAAAAATAGTGGTTGTTTTCCTCAGTGAGATAACTTTCTGCTTCCCCCATCCAAATTCTTTTCTGAAGTTGCTGGCATCTCGGTCAAGGTTTTACTTAATAGCTACATTTTATAACACTGGCACACAAAAAAGTAGTTTCAAGCTTGTTTGCATAGTTCTTGTTTTTAAGAATAAACATAGAGCATTTATTTTTTACTTTATAGGAACTCCAAAAGTTAAGGTCCCATTATTCTTTTGCTGTGATTGTTGTTACTATTGATGGTGCTGTTTACTGTCTTTGCTAGTTCTTTCTAATCTACCATTTGTCCTTATTGGCATACGATCATCTCAGGGTCACAAGATGGCTGCTGTAAAACCAAGTATCATATTCTAACAAAACAAGGAGGAAGCAGAAAAAGAGTCCATATGGTCATTTTCCTAATGCATATTTATCTTTTTCAGAGAAAAATATCATTCTCATAAGCACAATAACACCCTTTCCCTAATTACTCATTTGCCAAAACAGACTGATATGACCATTCATAAGACAATTTATGGCAAAGAGGGGTATGATAATGATTGCCTCAGCCTAACAAGGATTTATCCACTAAAGCTGAATGCTTCACTCCTCAAAGAAATCAACACTTTTCTACATACAAAACACAAGTCTCTTGAAGGGTTCTTCATAAGTGCATTATTGAAGAATTTAGTATGTCATAAGCACTTAAGGAGTTGACATTCAACTGTAGTAGTATCCATGTTGGTTAATTTTCTTAAAAGCCCCATGATGAGTGTGAGAAAAACTGAAAGAATCAGAGTATCAGGTTCTATTAAATTCTTACATGTATCTTGCTTAAGTTTTTGTTCATTAATTTATATCCAACTACCTAAAGCAAATTTGGAGAAAAAAAAAATAATAAATAAATAAATAAATAAATAAATAAGACTGAGGTCTCCAAATATTTTCATAGGAAGATGTCCACCATATATTAAATTATAAACCAGAATGTCTAAATACTATACCATTAAATCACATGTACAGTCAGTTCTGTATATACAACTGTTTCATATCCTACAGATATGGAAGGCCAACAATACTACACCATTTTACATACGGGACTTGAGCATCCAAGGATTTTGGTATCCATGGGGAGTACTAAAAACAATCCCCTGCAGATACCAAGGGACCATTGTATATGCTTATATCTGGATTTTTTATGTCTCAAAAATATGTGCTAAATTATTACTTGTCATAACCTCTGAGTAGGGGGCAAAATTGCCTTCCACTTCATACATTTCTCTGACTACATTTTTTGCATTCAGCTTACATTAACTTACATTACTACTGTAAACAGAACAATTTAAACATGGTCTGCCTTTTTGGGTTGGCCACTCACCTGCAGATATGGTAGCCAGTTCTGTTTAAATCACGGGTACAGTGGAAACCAATAAGTCTGTATATAAAAAGGGAATATGGAATTAAGTAAGCGAAGTAGAAACACTAAAAACAAGTTATACAATTTTCTGAAGAGTAGCCTTTATTAGTTACCAGAGCACGACTACTATCCTGAAAAGGAAAAACTCTGAAGAAAAGAGTGTGTTTGCAAGAACATACTATGAAGAATTAACTATTATAAAGTCAAAAGTCATTGTGTCTGGGAATTTTTGCATAGCCTCCAATCAGATGCAATTGTATGGAATGGAGAATGTCCATCAGGAACTGATTTGACTATAGTAAAATGGAGTGGAAATAAAACAGGCTATCAGAAGAATAGAATTTGTTTTTGAGTGAAAGAAATGGAATGCCTTCACTTTTAATGCTCAATATTAAAAAGGACAAACAGTTTCTGAAGGGCTCTTGAGGTCCCAAAGCACCTCCATTCCTTCTCTCATTCACTGCTCCTCACATGCCACGGGTCTACGTGCCTCAGCAGGACTCAGGTGAGTAGCACCGTGCTTATTTCACAATGAAAAAGTAAGGCTTCAGATGTAAGCCTAAGCTGCACAGCAGGCAAACAGAAAAGAGACTAGAATCGAGTCTCACATTTTTCCAACTATGCCACAGTATTTCGTGGAGCAGCACTTAATAAAATTATATGAGGAAGTAAATAAAAAACAACAACATGTAGCTGATCTCTGCAAAAGGTATGTCTGTGACTACGTGGTGTCTGGCATTCGTCATCTCCTGCCTGGACTACTACCTCCCTACAATTCTAACAATCACTTGTATTTCAACTGATCTTCCACATGGAAAATGTTACCCTTCTAAAATAGAAACTTGGCTGGATTGCTCTGTTCCTTAAATATCTTCACTTAGCACAGAATAAAGCCCAAGTTTTCAGCACAGCATTGAGAACTCTTTATAAACAAGTACCAGTGTGTCTCTCCAACTGAATGATAAGTTCAAACTAAATTACAAGGACCTACATCATCCACCTCCCTCCTTTCCCCTGCCAGCCTCCCTGATCCCATATTCTACTGCTCTGCCCTCACTCACTTTCCCCTGTCCAGCCACACTGCCCTCCATACTATTCCTCAAACATGCCAAGCACCGTCGTGCCTCAGGGACTTTGCACCTACTATTCCTTCTGCTTCAGAACACACCCTCCCCACCCATCTCCACTCTCCCAGATATCCAAAAGCTTTTATTCTCACTTTAAGGCTCTGCTCAATGGACATCGTAATTGAGGGGACTTCCCTGATCACCTACCACATTCCCTCACCTCTTCATCTTGTGTTTTTATTCTCCAAAGCATTTACCGCCACTTGACACTCCACATATTTACTTATTTACTCATCTCTCTCCCGCACTAGAATGTAAAGTACATAAGGGCAAGAACGTGGTTCTGTTCCTACTGCCTCGAACAGTGCCTTCAACCTAGAAGGTGTTTTATAAATATTTGGTGTAAAGGAATGTATGAATTCCTTGCCCTTTCACACTACCCTCTAGTCACACAAGAGGCTGCCCCTCCAGAGCACAAGATCAAGCCCTGTGCCTTCGGTACCTGTTCGCAATAGCTCAGCTGTCCTTTCCTCATTCCAGCAAAATCCTCTTCCACGAAGCTCAGCTCAAACGCTGTCTCCTCAGTCAGGCCTTCCTCAGTTTCTCCTCTATATTCCTGCTGCACTTGATTCTTTTATTATAATTAACCCACTTCGAGTCACTACATGTTTATCTTCCTAGATAACTCTAAGTTGCTACTGAACAAAGACTTCTAGTCACCTCTCTATCCCCGTGCCCGAACAACAAACCTATAAGGCTCTCAGTGTTTACTAAAACAATTTATTTTCTGAGTCTCTTCGAATTCTAGGGAGTGGATACTATAGTCTCCTCCTCATTATCAGTGAGCCTGGCATCAGTGGGAGGGGCTTACAGCAGAGGAAGCCACCAATGGATCATAACTAAGGTCCTGAGACTGCAATGCCAGGGAGCACGGTGAGTTAGCCCACTGCATGCAGAAGACCCACAGAGGAGTCAGCATATGCAATGGACTACACTTGGCATAACATGTGAACAATCAAGGTTGACAAACGTGCTCTCATGCACTTGTAAGGATCTTCTAGCCCACGCGGAGCACACAGAACACACACAAAGGAGCCTGGAGGAAGTGAGGAGGCTGGCAGCTGCACCCTAACGTCTTAAGAGGTAACATTTCTGTGACTACAGTTTACACAAATCAGAAAATTTGCCTCCTTTCTAGACACCCTGGATATCACAGGCAAGGCCAAGTCTCTCAAGTTTTAAAGCTAAAGTACAGGGAAGATCTGTGAATAGGGCTTAAGATATTTAAGAGCTAGGACCTGCATTAAGCAACCAGCTTATAGAATGAAAATTTACCTTGAAATTCCAGTCTCTCCCTCTCTTTCTCACCTCCTATCCACTATCTTCCCACCTCCATCTCTAGTCCTTCTCGCTACTCCCTGTTTTATGTATATGTGTTTATCATTTTTTATATAGATGGAATATGTACTGTCTCTTAGGTTTATTTAATAAAGTCAACACTCCTCAGGCTAAATTTAGAAAGGAAAAAACGAACACTTTCTCATGTGGGTCAGTGGTGATCCAAAGACAAAAGATACCTCAGTCTTAAAACATGGCAAATACCATGTTCCTTCTGATAGTTAGATGGTAGAAAAAGGCAAGTGGATCCTTAAAATTCAGACGCTATTAAGACCTAGTATCAAGAGAGTACATCTTAGAGCACAAACAAGAAAACACCAGCCTTTTAAGTTCTTCCTGTCTGTCAAGATAAGAATAAGAGGTGGTAGTGTTCTTCCTCACTTGCACCCAAAGTATAAAAGCAGCAAAAATATCTTAAACACATATGATGAGGAAGCCACTCTTCTGGTCCACTCTGCTTTGTTTGGCTTCTAGGGATCTGTCCCACTCCGAACTTTTGCTTTATGTTTTCTCTTTTATATACGCTAAGAACCTGAGTGTCTTAACCTTTTCTTCCACCTCTCAACCAATAAATAGGACAAAAGAACATTTTTATTTTTTTATGTAGTTTCCATTCAAATGTTTAAAAAAGAGATAAATAAGCTAGTTCAGTTCATATTTCTCACAAAAATCACTTTCCCAACTAAATTGTTTGTGACCGTAAACAGGAAAAACCCCATACTGTATTAGCACCATCTGACATTTCCACTTTCATGTTACCAAACACAACAGGCCTAATGTCACAACTATTAAAAACGTTAAAAATCCCAACCCCACTCAAAATGCATACCAAAGTTCAGGTAAAGGAAAAAAAAACAAAACACAAAGAACTCACCATTATCTTTATATTCTTTCAGAAATCCACTAACAGCACATTGAAATTTAATAAGTGTGTCATCATCTGGCACTGGATGCCCAACTGTACAAATGTTTAAATAAGGAATAGTTTCTGCTAAGTCCTATAAGGCAAAACCATGAAAATATGTATTATTTCCTTTGTAGGGAAAGAATGAAAAATTAATTAGAGAAGGCGGAATATAAACCAAGAGAGGACATTAAACTTAGTATGTCAGTCATTCTGATAAGAGCCATTTTCTCCAAAGCTGCTTTAACCAGTAAGTATCACTTGATTTTCATTAAAACTGCAGAATGGACAGTTACTAGGCATGCAAAAGGAAAAGCAAATCTATGTGAATGAATGCACATGCAACTCAAAATGATATAAACAGTTCTACCTACATTTATGTTCTATCTTACATTTCAGGGGCCATACAGAGGCTGTGATCTAAGTAGAATAGTAGAATAGAGTCAGAAGAACTTGGATTCGAATTAGGAAATAGAGCAAATTTCAGGCAGTGTTGAGAACTCGTATTCTTGGGGTGGGAGAAAGTAGACTATCAATAGAAGGCAGAAAAGGATAAGTGAAAATTCTCTAGTTCTGAATTTAAATGGAAAGTAGCAGTATGAACTTATGACATATTTTAGAAATATTAGCAACAAACATACATATTGCCTAGCTCTGACTACTGAAAAAGTCTAGAAATAACTGATGTCATGTCAAAAGGACTCAGGAGTCACTGAAAGCTCCAACTGGTCAAACATAGGGCCTCAGTTAGAATAGTAACTGTAGCGGAGTCCACAGTGACATGAATAAATAAATTTAAAAAATGGGTCACCACTGGAGGATATTTGTCAATCAACTCATTATTTTGAAAACTGTTAAATAAAAGAAGAGAATCATGCCTCTACAACTGGGCAACCAAATAGTTGATGAGGGGAATCTTCTCCTTATAGAAATATACCCAGCTAATAAGTGAAAAAAAGAAAAACAGAATTCACCATTTTATTTATTTATTTATTTATTTTTCAGATACGCGGGCCTCTCACTGTTGTGGCCTCTCCCGTTGTGGAGCACAGGCTCCGGACACGCAGGCTCAGCAGCCATGGCTCTTGGGCCCAGGCACTCTGCGGCATGTGGGATCTTCCCAGACCGGGGCACGAACCCATGTCCCTTGCATCGGCAAGAGGACTCTCAACCACTGCACGACCAGGGAAGCCCCCACCACTTTTGGAAGCCTCAACTGAATTAATGGATGTAGGTATGAATCATCAGTGACTGCTAATGTCACAGAAAGAGAAAATTATACATCTCCATGGAAGAACACATCATCACCTATGAAACTGTCTTGCCACAACAAAACATGCAAGCTTCATTCTGATCAACTACCAATTTACAGGAAATAAAAGGACTGAAGAATATGTTACCAAAACATGGATTGTAACCATCACAATCTACATGCTTTCTTTAAAAATAAAATTCAAGGAGGAAAAAAAAGTGAGAAAGACATGGAGGGAGAACCTATAGATTAAATAAGACTTCAGAGACCTAACAATCAACGGCAAAGTGTGCACCTTATTTGGATCTAATTCAAAATTCTTAAAAACAATTTTTTATGACATTTAGGACACAACTGCAAATTTGAGCACTCACTGGGTATTTACTATTAAAAATGATATTAAGGAATAAAAGTCCTATATTTTAAATATACATACCAAATATGTATAGGTGGGGTTTCCCTGGTGGCACAGTGGTTGAGAATCTGCCTGCCAATGCAGAGGACACGGGTTCGACCCCTGGTCTGGGAAGATCCCACATGCCGCGGAGCAACTAGGTCTGTGAACCACAACTACTGAGCCTGCGCGTCCGGAGCCTGTGCTCCACAGCAAGATAGGCCGCGATAGTGAGAGGCCCATGCACCGTGATGAAGAGTGGTCCCCGCTTGCCACAACTACAGAAAGCCCTCGCACAAAAACGAAGACCCAACACAGCCCAAAGATAAATAAATAAGTAAGTAAGTAAATAAATAAATAAATATTTTTTTAATGTATAGGTATAATTACATGTTGTCTCGGAGCAGCTTCAAGATAACATGGAATGGGGTGAAACACGTGGGGGTATAGATAAAACATGACAGCCATCAGTTGGTAAATATTAAAGCTGGATGAGTTTATGGGTATACAGGGAACATTTACAGTATTTTGTATACTTTTGTATATGTTTAAAATTTCTGATAATTGTTTAAAAACAAGACGACACTGTAGAAAACCGTTTGGCAGTTTCTCAAATGTTAAACGTAGAGCTACCATACGATCCAACAACTCTGCTACTACCTACACTGCACAGCTAAAAGGACTGAAAGCAGGGATTGGAACAAATATTTGTACACCAATGATCATAGCAGCATGATTCACAATAGCTACAAGGTAGCAACAACCCAAGTGTCAATCAACCGATGAATAACAAAATATGGTATATACACACAGTGGGATTTATTAAGGCAAAAAAGGAATGGCATTTTGTTACATGCTATAACATGGATGAACCTTGAAAACACTAGGTTTAGTGAAATAAGCCAGACATAGAAGGATAAATATTGTAGATTCCACTTACACGAGGTACCTAGAAGAGGCAAATTCATAGACACAGAAAATAGAATAGAGGTTACTAAGGGCTGGTGGGAGGGAAAATGGGGTTGTGACTGTTGGACGATTACAGAGTTTTTGTTGAGGATGATGAACAAGTTTGGGTTATAGACAGTGGTGATAGTTACACAACACTGTGACTGTATTTAATGCCACTGAACTGCATATTTATAAATGGTTAAAATAAATATGATTTATGTATATTTTACCACTGTAAAAAAAAAGGGGAATAACTGTGTTGAAATTTCAGTGCTTCCTTGTCCGAGAGTCAGTTTCATCGTCTGTAAAATTAGTAATTGTAGTTGCCTATCCTCTGACCTTAGTGCAGAGTAAGCACTCAGAAGGAGATCTCAGTACTACTTCCACTTCAACAGCAAAGCATTGTTGTGAAGATTAACTAAGTCAATGGATATGAAAGAACTTTCTAAATGGCTATACAAATGTTAACAAACTTTAGGAGTTACTGTCTCCCAAGGCCATGGAACAGGTCAGAAGAAGGATAATTCTTTTGCACTGGTATGTCCTACATGGGCCAAGAGAATATATGGGTTTCTGTACTCTCTCAGAAGGTATTAGGAAAAGAAAGCATAAAACTTAAGAGAACAATTGTCTTTTACCCTGATGCTTAAACATGCTCAGGCAACTGCTTCAAATAAGTGCTAAAGACATAATGCACATACCTTTCTTTCCTTTTAGGCTACTAATATTCTTGCTAAAAGTTTACTTCGTTTTCAAAACATAGAACATGGAAGCTTATAGAATTTCTTCAGCATATCTACAGCCTACTGCCAAATACTATAGTTCAATTCATATCTTTCATCTCATTTTGCAACAGCAATTACAAATGTGTATTTAAGGAAACCACTAGCTTCCCTTTCTGAACCCATGAAAAGAAGGCCAGGATTCACCTTAGCATAAGATGATAACTACTGAATTACTATGAATTATGATAGTATCAGAAAGAAGGTCGTTTTCAACTACAGGTTCCATTTACCTCTGGCTTATAATAGCGGCGCGTGTACGTTAGGTCAAATATCAGCCCGAGTTCTTCATTCTGTTCTTGGATTTTCTTAAAAAAGATGCAAGGGGGAAAAGCATTCTTCTGGAGCAAGATTCTTTTCAAAACTCTGTCAGAAAGAATAAAATAAGAAGGAACATGTGTCTAAAATCCTTTACTATATTATCCATTTATTCAAACCCTGTGATGCTAACATATAAGACTCAAAGTAATGTTTCCTCCTCTGGAATTTACAAGCGATATTACAATCCTTTCTTCCAGAGAGATTAGACGGAAGAAAATAAGTTCACTTCTATATATTTATTTCTATGTGTGTTTATTTCATGTTGGTGTCCTAACTGGACTGTAAATTCCCAGAAGGCAGGGACCACATCAATTTTGCCTACTACTGGATTGCCAGCTCCAAGCAGAGTGCCTGTAAGTAGACACATAAATAAATACTTCTTCAATATCTACCTATATGAAGGATGGCTTTCACTGCTAAATATTCTTTTATGTATTTGGCTTATTTATGTTCTCTGTTCCATTGATCTGTTTGGTTATTCAAGTGCCAGCAACACACTTTTCTTTTTAAATTAGTAGACTAGTTTTAGAGCAGTTTGACATTCACAGCAAAACTGAGCAAAAAGTACACAGTTCCCACTTATACCCTCTCTCCTTCACCCACACAGCCTTCCCCATTATCAACATGCCATACCAGTGTGCTTCCTTGGTGAGAATTCATGAACCAACACTGACACATCATTATCAATCAAAGTCCACACTTTATTGCATTCATGGTACAAGTAACTGACTATTTCTTTATTCCTAGTATAGTCGTACCCAAACATTTACATACTGAGATACATATTGCTGTCTTAATCATTACTTTATTCTTTATTTATAGTTAGGGCATTCCGTTGGGATTTTTTTAAATTAAGTACAAAACTAGGTTGTATTTATCTATAAATTACATTTCTGGATAGTAAAGGAGGTATTAAAAAGTATTTGCTATAAAAAGGCAAAATGGAGTATGACGGTGTTGAGAGCCAGGGCTCTATATGGTGAATTCAGATTTCTGGAAGAATACGGTAATAACTTTTGCTTACCTTTTTTAAAGGAACTCTGAAAGCAATGAAACAAGTCCCAGGCGTCTGCTGTCCAACTGGGAGATAGTCCTTCCAACTATTAATATATTTTTGTTAGGCAAATTTTATGTTAGGCTGTTTCCTTGCATAGGATGAGTGTGCCCTGAAAATGCAAAGCATATCCCTCTATAGTAGGTCCCTCTTCTTTCTGCTTTGCATTTTGCTGCTCCACTTATTCAACCCCACCTTGTAATAAGCTATACTTCCCTTGTTCCTGTTTTCCGTCTTGAAAACAGATAAAAGGCAACAAAACAATGCAAAGGTCTCAACAAATAAGGGATATCTAAACCCAGAGATGGCCAGACCTTCTGTATCCCTGATACAACCGAGCCCGGTGTTGACTACAATGGTATCATTAACACATGCATGTTGACTGAGAGTGTTTGAACTCAGTTCTTCCACTTCACAGTTGTGTTTTAGTCCTCATACAAAACCTGAGGATAAAATTCGTAATGCTAGGAATCACAGTGAACAATAATATCTGAACTGATTGCTGTAAGATGAGTGAGAACTAAGGTTAATTCAGTGTATCTGAAGCAAAGAAAGTGGGGGTAATAGTGGCACAAGACGGGGCTAGAGAAGCAGAGAGGATTCTAGACCAAGAAGAGTCTTAAAGGCCAACGGTGTGTTTTCTAGTCTCAAAACAATGGTTTTGAGCGCTGACTATGAGCAGTGTTCCAACTTGCTTTTAAGGTTTCTTGTGTGAAGAATGGATTGGAAGGAAACAAGAAATATGGACACGAGTTAGGACCTAATTGCAACAGACAGGCAAGTTCAGGATTAGGATGTTGAGGAAGAGTTGACAGATTCAAAAGAAACTCAGGAGATAAACTGAAGCGGGCTTAATGGGCTATGAGATGGAGGAAAGGAAGGTCTTAGGGAATTAAAGGGTTTACTGCACACATGAGCAAAGTCCCAAATCAATCATTTGAACGTACAGAGGTAGATCTCTCAAATGACACCGGTTAGCAAGCAACAGTACGACCTTTATAATTCCCAGACACAACACAAACCAACTGTTTCGATGGAAAATCCGGCAGTACCCGTGCGTTTTTTCACTCAACTTAGTTGCAGTTCCTCTTACTCCCATTTTCTCTGCCAAAACAACACAGCTTGAGGAATACAAGGGGACTCCATTTTGTTAATTAAGGAGTGTCCACAACACTCACAGTCCCGTCTTAAAAAGCAGTCCCTCTGCATTTTACCCGAGGAGAAATGGCCAGAGCCCCCCTTTTAAAACGGTGGGGGGAAATCAGAACATCTCACACTGTCCCTTTCAACCACTGTGAACTCAGCCGCGAGACGACCAATACCCCCTATAGCACAGCGCGGACGGGGCAGCGGCCGGGGGCAACAGTGACAGGAGACAGCACAAGACACGCAGCCCAGGCCCAGGGGCTCTGAGCTCCACCCGCAACGCCCAGGGGCCGAGGCGTATTACCTTTCCGGGATGTGCTTTCCGCCCTTCCTCCTGGCCGACGAACGTCCGGAAAAGCCGCGACGCTGACCCCAGCGCACACGGGCATGATGTCACTGGCTCATGTCACCCCCAACATGCCAACCGCCCAACGCCAAGAGTGCCAAAGTCGCCAACCCGGTGGCCCTGGTGCCAGCACACGGCCCCGAGCCACAGACGCACAGGCACAAACCCAGGCGGCTCGCGCGCCTCTTCCTACTGCGCATGCGCCACGGCCCGTCCAGATGACGTCATCACGCGCGGACTGAGACGCTTCATTAGGGAGGAGGACTCTGACGGCTGCAATTCCCTCCTTAGCCGGAGGCTGGTAGCAGACGTTCATTAGTTCGTGTGTGTACCCTTCAGAATTCCACTCCTACGGGACATGCAAAGTTGTCCCACTCGCCCAGTTTCCTGTGTGGTTCTTTCAGATATATCCCAAATGCTTACATTCACACTTGTTCTATCTTGTACGTATTTCTACGTAATGGATATCCTGTATTTTATAAAAGAGCAGTACAGTATACACAGTCTACAATCTGTCTTGGATACTGATGTTCCCAGTCAATTTTTGCGTACATCCCTTCTATTCTCTTTAATAGCTGCGTCACATTACATAATTTACGTGGCCAGTCCGATATTCATGGACTTTTAGTTGTTTTCAGTTTGGGGATTTTTTCTTTGCTTTTTGTTTTTGACCTCTGTTACAGATAGGCTGCAATGTGAACCTCTTTATACATGTGTAGAGCTGTATATAAATTTCTAGACGTAGAACTTCTGGAATGAAAGAGATGCAAACTTAAAATATTGAAAGATTTTCAATCAATCCAATCTGCCTCATCAACCTTCAAAAATATTCTATCAACTTATACTCCACTCATAGTGAAACATTTATTGGGTTTCCATTATGTGGCTGGTATCATGCTGGAGGTTGGTTGACAGTATGTATTTACATTTTGGACAATACCACAAAAAGCCTGAGAGAGATAAGAGTGGAGCTCAAGTATAACATTTCCTCACAGTAGCAGGCATAGGGATCTGTACCTGTTAGAAAAACTGTGAATCCTGCCACAAGTGGAACAGCGAAGAACAGCATGTCCTACAGTACGTCTGAAGGTATAATGGCATACTAAATTCCATTGTTATTTATAATAACAAGTGTTGTTTGTTAGTTTAACTTTTTAGTTTCTCATTTCTGAAAGTATCTTACATACACTGTTAGTAATCTTCACAACCATTTGAGGTGGGTAAACTGAGTCAGGAAGGTTAGAATTATTGAATGAATAATTGAATGAAGAATGAATGAATGAGTAAAAAGATCACTACCTTTAACGTATGTGGGACAGTCATAGTCTAACCAAGTTTCAATCCACAACCATTTATTTACAATTCTGAAAACTTCCACATAATTACAAATGGGACAATGCTAGTAAAGTACTATTTGAATAAAGAAAAGATACAAGTGAGCACAACGTACACAACGTACAAGCTTACAATTAGGCACAGTCGATTTGGTGCTAAGTCATAAAATATTCTTTTGCAATTGATGAAAATTATCCAATAGGCTTGTAATGGCCAAAAAGTACAACTGATAGAAATATCTATAGACATGACAATGTACAAATTGTGACATAAATCTATCAGAAACTAGAAAATCTATGTTGGCCTTATAGTTCCAGCTTGCTAAAAGATACAGGCTTTGGGTGGGTACAGAAAACAGTCCAGACCTGGCCATAACAGGGTTTCCAGAAAGTATGGGAAGTAGCAAAGAGTAGGCCTCTCGATGGGAGTGGGTGCAACGTGAGATGTAACAATGCCTTAATGGGTATGTAGTATGCTCGCATGGAAAATATAGGAGCAAGGGATATTTGGAGAATCACACAGCTAAGTACTTGACACTAACAAAATCGACCAGTATCCCATAGGGCCTCAGGTACCATGCAAGGATTTGAGGGATTCCAGTATTTAATTAAATCACAATGTGACAATGGGAAGAATTAAGGAGAGCCTCAGGGGTAGACGAACTGGGGATGTTACACCAAGACATGTCTCAGTTAACCTGATGGTTTCAAAATGCAGGAAGTGGGTATAGGGGACAAGACAGTACCCTAACTCTAAGAATAAAGGTTCAGGTCAGGGTAGGGCCTGATGTGCCTAAGTGTTGAAAGAGAGGTCTTTAGTTTCTTTCCCCCACATGTAAGATTCTTTTAGAGGTTAGGATGAAGCTGAGCCTGCAAGCTCAAGTTAAATGGCTGGAACTAGGGAGAGAAAATAAGTTACATAGGCTAGGAACCAGGAAAAGCCTAACTAAGGGTTTGCCTCAATAGAACTGAATGTTGGAATGGAATATTTTAATATGTAAATATTTTACTGATACCAAAATATCTTACCACAATTCCCCCAATCTCACACCACCCACCCTAACCTGCAGTAGCTATGGGTCCCTTACTTTCCTTGGATCCCATATAGAGAAAAGAGACTGATCTAGCTTGCAGGTATTTAGTAAGTTGTTAGCCTCACATCACATACTAGTACCATGTAAGTAGGCCATCTGAAGTAGGAAGCTTAGGGGAAAAACCCTGAGAAAAACTTAAAAGCTTCAGCCACATCTCTATACTACAACACCTTTCACCATTTCTTCTCAGATAAGCATCATCCCCATCAGTGAAACAACTCATATCTCATAACAGGAAAAACAGGCCTAAAAATTACACGTGTGTCTTTCGAGGTCCCCTCTACGGGATATCTTCCTGGTACTAGAAAAGTCCCCAGAAAGATCAATCTTTGCACCCTTCCCTGAAAGCTTACCACCAAGGAAAATGACTAGGTCCATAGTTTTCCTCCCTCAAACCAGCTAACCTCACATATAAATCAACAGCCATCAGCCCTTACTCACATTATCACCGTCACAAGAGCAGTTAGGGAGAAAAGCACTAACCACGGGAACTAAAACAGAGGCAATCCAGGCCAAATTGGGCTGATGGCAGATATCTGCTCCTTACGCTTGGGTGCATAATGCGACTCACCAGTGTCTTTTTCACAGACCCTTTTTACACTTTCTCCACAAAATCCAACAGGTCAAGTTCGTTCATGATGCTTCAAGAGAAAAAATCGTCACGAGAAAAACATGCAATATGTCTTACAATATTGGAGTCCTTAAAAATATGGCAAGGAAATAACCATTTTAAAAAAATTTTAAAAAATTTAAATAACCATTTAAACCATTTAAATAACCATTAAAAAAATCTGTATTCTAGAAACATACCAGTGAATTCTATTAAGAAGGTAACATGACATAAAACACAATGAGAAATACATGTAAGACTGTTCCCTTTAGTGTTCGGAATTCATGGCAGTCGCTGCAGTATCGAGCTACTTACATCTATGACTGTCTGCTCTGGTCGTACAAACTGCGGCCACAGTGTGTCCACTTGTTTCCCACAGAAACCAACAAATCTACATGAATCTCTTTTCTCCTGGGCCCTTTCACCTTATCTGCTCCCAGTTCTCCAGCAACGTCCTCTTCCTTCTCTAATTATTCTCCTCTTCATTTTGCTTGGCCTTGCCCCCAAGCATGCAAGACAGAGAATCCTAGAGGTCCAAGATTCTAGAGTGGCTGTTTGAAAGGGGGAGGAGATTACAGTAACTGCCACACTGTATATGCTTCTGTGCAAAGGAAAAGGGACAGTATTCAGAATGTCCCTCACATATAAAAGAGCTGGATGGCAGGATACCAGTGTGGCCCAAGGAAACATAGGTAGCAAATTATGGGCAAAAGAATTCCAACCAAAGGCTGGAGGAGGAAAGGTCTGCAACCAGCTCTGTCTCCTAGCTCTCTGCTCTTTGCTTCCAATGGGCAGAGTCTATTCTGTGAAGCATCACACACTGAAAAGAAGGCTCCTGCTGCTGGAAGTTGACAGCAAGTAACATCCATGAGGGTAAGAATGCAAGATCAAGGCTTGTCATAGAAACAATGCCCAAAATGGGGGAAAAAAAGAAAGAAAGCAGAAGAGAAATGTAAGTCCAACCTGGCCAAGCCTAGCCCAGCCCAAGGAAGGCAGGAGTCAAGGAGAAGAAACTAAAAGAGAAGAGCCTTGGACCACAACATTCCCCACAAGGTACACTCAGCAAACTTCACGCTACTCTTTAACCGAGTTACAAAAAGAGCTTCTGAATCCCTACTTTTGCTCCTTAAAAGCTGCTATAAGTTCACGAATTAGACAGATATGATTTCAGAACAACTGTAATACTTCAAACTAGATGGCTCTTTCCTTCCTAAGGATGTTAATTAAATAACATATATATATATATAGCTCTAAGTATATGATACATAAAATATAATACTCTGTAGACTATAAGTAACTGTTTGTTAATTATATTAATGAACGTCTGTAAGAAACGTTGCCATGTTTTCCCTAATGTCAGAGCCCGGGGGAGGTAAATCTGTCTTCTAGGATTTCCTCCCCAGAGCTCAGAAACTTAGGTGGTGTTTTAGCTCTCCTACACCCTCTCCACCCATCCCCACCTTCCTCTTGGGGATCGGCCCTCCCCACTGGCTATCTCATATCTCTCAACTGCCTGCTTTATCACATCATTCTCCTACCAAACCTACTAGCACTTGGTAGAGTCTTGGGGTCTCGGTGGAGTTGTCATAAATGAAGTCGGGTCATCACAATGGACCAGGGACCAGTGCCCAGTGACCAGTGACGTTTGTACTGTTCAGCTGCAGCCACTCAGACATCTTCTGGTGTTGCCTCCTCATCCCTTCTCTCTGCAGGTGATGCTTCCTCTTCTCTGACCATGTCAGGTAAGAAGAGAAACTTTTTAAAGTTTTTCATCAGATTAACTTTGCCCCTACATTTAGTAGTAGATTCAAACTAGCATGGAATAATGAGGGAAAGTATTGAACTACAACTCTGGAGACCTAATTTCACTTTTGACTTTGGCATTTACTATCTGTGTGACTTTGGACAAATCATTGACTGTCTCACAACGCCTGATTTTTTCCTTCTCTGTTAGGTTAGGATACTACATTGCTTGATCACTCTGATCCCTTTCTAATATTGAGCCTTAAAGGGTACCCATGTAGAAAATGATATCAGAGACTTCTCAAGAGTGTTTCAACAGAAACATAGAAAGGCCAGGTGACATAGAAAACGAGCAATATATAGCAAGATGTTCCATCTCTAATGGTCTCCCTCCACTAATATTTCGACTAGTTGAAAGGAGAAAATAGGGAGAGAGGATGGAGAGTACTGGGCTGTAGGGAGGCCCAGAGTCAAACGTAAGGAAGTTTAGGATTGTTTTCATCAGCCCAGACCGACAGGAACCAAGTGATAGGAAAAAATATAAGAATGAAGAGGGAAAGCATAGAGGAGCTCTCAAGTAAAACGTAGTTTGCAGTGGAATGTTGATGGGAACCAAAGATTTTAAATTAAAGCAGAAACAGCATAGAGTGAATTCTGCTCAGAGCAGCGCAAAACAAAGTGGATTGTAGCAAATCCTTATTTTAACAGACTAAGGAGGAAAGTAAGCCCAGAACAGGGTAGCACCAGGAAAGCCAGATTATCAGAAAAGTCATACTCAGTGTTTTTTTCTTTTATTGCCTCTCTGAATACAGTTGGCACTTGATACTTTTGAATATCAACATTTTAGAAATATGTTTTAGTAATGATGCTTCCTATATACAAGAAACCAAAGTGGTTATCTAGGGGTCTGCTTTTCAATGTTTTATTCTTTCTAATTTTTAAACTATGTAGACATACTACCAATTAAAAATTTTAAATGATATCTTCTAAGTTGAATCAGAAGGACTCTTTCCTTTGTGTGATATGTAGGTTCTACGGCAAGGTTGCTTTTCATCTTTACAGTTCTTTCCCTCCTAACACAGAGAGCACATTGATCAACAGCCACCGTTCCTTTTTAGATCTGAGCTACCTAAGAAGGAAAAGAAAAAGTCAAGCCCCACATCTCTAGTTCCACATTGAGGGAATTCCCTGCCGGTCCAGTGGTTAGGACTCAGTGATTTCACTGCCAGGGCCACGCGGCGTGGGAAAAAAACAATCTGCATTTATCTAAAACAATATTGTGGAGTCCTTTGGATTTTCTTACATTTGAAAATCTTTTTTAATTGGATTCAAGTGATGATGGTTTTTCTAGGTTTTGGGATGTCATCTTCTTGGATGTTGAAGATGATTATAATCTAAGTTCTAGGATAAATACAAAACCCTTCTTGATACTTTTTAAGCTTCCTTTCTGCTTATGATATATTTCTATTCTTTGAAATATATATTTCTACCAGGCTTAATACCTGTTACTTGCTGGGTAAAAATATGAATGAGCACAATAATGAAATTCTTTTACACTTATTATTTGGCTGTCTGCTTTGTACCAGTTTCAATGGAAATACTTGTCTATATATAATTTGCCTACCTATACATTCACATTGATTGAATGTTGTTGCTTGTTATGCACTTTTACTAATATATCTTTAATTCTTTGAAAGGTCTTGATCAATCCAAAGGTCCCTACATGATGAAAGCCAAAGACACCAGAGCCATTCATCTTAAGATGAATCAGGTACAGGAAAAGCCAAGTGTCCTAAAGGTTCCCTCTGATCAACCCAGGAAGAACAAACATAAAGCCTCTGAGCCTATCAGTGGTGCTCCCAAGGCCAAAATCCAGCCAAAGAATCCAGAGTGCCTGTTAGGGGGAGAAGTGGTGCCATGCAATGCTGCAGTCAGTGACAGGGCTCCTGTGAACACGGCCAAGCATTCTAAAGGCAAACCTCAGAAAACTGCATCCAGAGAGATCAGCAAAACTAAGAGCCATGGGCAGGAAAAGACCACAAGGGCCAGGGGAAGAAAGAAGGCTGAAGAGAATAAGCAGTCAGGGAGCAAAGTCAAGGCAGAAGAGAAGCCAACAATTCCCCAGATGAAGCGGGAGGAACACCAAACTGAGCTTATCCAAGAGAGCTTTAAAAAGCCTCGAACCTCCCTACGCATGTGCATGCTGGACTCTGCCAAGGTTTTTCATGCACTGGGGGAGAAGAATGACAAGAAAACTGGGCTCTCTTCCTGTCGGGTCTTGGGAAATTCAAGCAACCCCAAAGACCCCCAGTCACCCACACCTAGCCAGCCATGGCAGCGTACCCCACGTGAGGGTAAGAGCCCTGAGAAACCTCAAGTCAAAACCCAGAAACCAGACAGCAGTGCTGAAACAGAGTTTCCATCTCCATCCCAGTATCACTTGCCTCCTCGTGGGAAGGTCAAGTTGATACCTCTGACTTTTTCTGCCTGGGACAAGCCTCAAGCTCGACCTGCTCCTCGGAGGCCACAGTCTCTGGTCTCACATCTGCCTACTGTGGCAGACCGTGCCCAGACTGCCTCTACTAACTCGGCTCAACCTGCTGCAGCCACTTCATCCCAGCCAGCTCCTGCCTCTTTGCCAGGTCCTGCCAAACCAGCTCAGCCAACTGTGACCAACCCAACCCATCCGGGTTGGACCGACCATACCCAGCCTAGTGTCCCTCAGTCTGTTGCTCCTAGGCCTGCACCCTACAAAACTTCATCTGGCGCTTCGCTCCAGCGGGAGCCTGTTCCCCCTGCTGTGACTAAGCGCCACTCCCCACCCAAGCTCCAAACCGCATTTCTACTCCAAGACTTCAGCAAGCAACGAAGACCATGGAGGGAACCCAACGTTTCTGAGCCAGTCATGTCAAAGCCCATCGAACAAGAGCACAGACCAGAGCGGGAGGCCATGAAGAGGCGGGCTCAACAAGAACGTGTGAATGCTGCCAAATACACCTCTTTGGGGAAACTGCAGTTTTTCACTGAGAGGCAAAAAGAAATGGAAATTGCTGACAACTACGGATATTTATAGTAAGAGCTGCTAAGATTGTTGGTGCCACCTTGGGTACCAGCTGTTCTTCCTTATATACATAAGATAGGTATAAATTTCTCTATTTATTTTGATATATTTTAAAACAATAAAACTGAATAAGTAAATGTAATAGAATTAATAGATGAGTAATAAACCTTTTGAATATTGGGATGCTGCTAACTGTGGCGTGATTCAATTTTTGTTTGTTTAGTTTTGTTTTTGATGGGGTTGGAATCAAAGTCTGCATGAGAAAGGAAGGACTGAAAGTCGGATGGGAGAATGAAGGAAAGGGGAGGAAAGGGGTAAAAACTGAGGAAAGAGGAAGGAACGTGGCCCAGGGCCAGGAAGGTCGAAAGAGATTCATGGATTTAAGAAAGGAAGCAGGAGTGAGGGTGAAAGGGCAGAAGTGAAAAGCAGGGTCAGAGGTCAGGGTTGAAAGAACAAAATGTGAGTAGAGCTGAAGATGACGGAAGGTGAGTCTAGGTTTACTAGAAGAAACAGAAAAAGTCTCTTGGGGAGGTTGGCCTTAAGTCTCACAACCACCACAGAGGTATTTAAGAAAACAAGAGGTTCAGGACACATGTCTGAAAGGTTTGAGTTGCCTTACGCAGGTGTGATTATAGTGGGGGTATAGGGAAATCTCCCAGAGAGGTGGCTAGGGCTCAGAGTTATCCTAGGGGCAGCTGACGATAGGGGCAGGGCCAAGGGAAGTGCTGCATCAGGAGGGAAACGAATAGGGCCTGGAATGCAAATCACCATGTACTCAACACCTAAGCACCAGGGCAGCTAATGCACTATTCAGTTAAGCCTGGCAACGACAGGCAAGGCCAGTATTCCTGTGCCACTTCACTTAGAGAGGTGCAGCAAAGGGCTGAGGTCACCTCGCATGTGGAGGTACAAGGCCTCAATTTGAGGCCCAAATGCCTCTCAAGTCCTCAGTATTTGCAGGTGCCTGCAGGCATCCAACGTGGCTTTCAGAGCACAGCATGCTGAGGTTACTGGTGGATGAGATCAAGCTTCTGGACAGGCCTAAGTATTAACTTGAGGGGCTTCCTTCATTGACAGGGGGCGTGCCACCTTCTGTAAACATCACCATCAAGTGAAACGCTCGAGAAAAATCCTACGGACGCGTCCACGGTCATGGGTGAGAGCTGTGGGACACGGGCACTGGGCAATGGCTCCAACAGCCACAGGACACAGGCACCCAGCGGTTCAGGGGCTCCCCGGGAGGCCTCGTGGGGCAGCTCGAGGGAGTGAGGCTGGGAGATAGTGGCAGGGGTGGGCGTCAAAAGGAATGACGTGGGGAGAAGGGAGAGATGGAGGCAGTGAATAGTGGAGAGTGAAAATGGGAAAACTGGCAACTTTCATTTTCAAAATTATTTTATGAGATGTCATTCACATGCCATAAAATTCGCCTCCTGAGACTGCAAATTCAGCGTCATTGCGTACATTCTCAAGCCTATGCAACCATCACCGTCATCTAACCCATCACGTATTCATCACTCCAAAAAGAAGCCCCTGTAACCATCAGCTGGCCCTCTTCATCCCCTCCTCCTTCAGTCCCTGCAACCATTCATTTCCCTTCTGTCACTATGGTTTGGCCTTTTCTGAACATTTAATGAAATAATAAAAATGTGCCCACTGTGTGGGGCTTCTGTCACTTAACATAATGTTTATAGGTTCGTCCATGTCGTAGCATGTGTCAGTACTTCATTCATTTTTACAACTGTATAATATTTCACATACACACCACATTTAAAATTTCCATTATTCCATTGATTGGCATTTCGGTTTTTTACACTAATAATCCCCATTTATTGACAGTTGATTCTGTGCCAGGCAGCACCAGGTTAAGTTACTGACCTTGTTTCACAGATAAAGAGGCCTGGAGAGTGTGAAGAGTTTGCCCAAGATTAAGAGCTAACAATTGGGGGAACTGGGGTTTGAACTCAGACGACCTTCAGAGGTATGAAATTCACATGACAGAACATTAGAAAAGGTACACAGGGGTATTCAATGAAAAGTCACCCTTTTCCCCATGTTCCTCAGCCACACATTTCACTCCTCAGAGGCATCTGCTTTTTCCATGTTGTGGATCCTTCCAGAGAACTATTTATACCTCAACATGTATGTATCACAATTTATTGACTCATCTGTCCCACGGATTTGATATGTCACTTTCATGGTGTAATAGATTCTTATACGTACTTATATTACTCTTTTCAGAGCTGTCCTGACTCCTTTTTGCCTATCCTTTATGCCTTCCATTTCTCTAAAATTCTTTTTATGTTCTATTTGATTTAAAAAACACTTTTCCTTGTCTTGTTTGTTTCTCTTAAGGCACTATCCATTATGTTCATTCACCTGTATTACTTAATTTAATTTATTTCTTTTTGGCAGTGTCGGGTATTAGTTGCAGCACGTGGGCTCTTCGTTGCAGTGCGTGGGCTCTTCCTTGCGACTCGTGGGCTCTCTAATTTTGGCATTTGGTTCCACAGCACGTGGGCTAAGTAGTTGTGGTGTCGGGCTTAGTTGCCCTGCGGCATGTGGGATCTCAGTTCCTCAACCATGGATTGAACCTGCATCTCCTGCATTGGAAGGCTGATTCTTAACCACTGGACAACCAGGGAAGTCCCCACTCTTGTATTATTTTAAATTTAGCAGGCTTTTCGAATTTTTTTTCTTTTATTTTGAATTCTGTCCTGAGTTCTATCATCTTACCTAATTCTGGTTTATGCTGTTCGTTCATGTTTTTTTTTATTATTGTAAAATATACAGAAAACAAAATTTAGTATTTCAACCATTTTTAAGTATACAATTCAGTAACATTAAAGACATTCACAATGCTGTGCCGCCATCAGCACTATCCAAATTCAAAATAACTATGTCAAGAGCTTCCCTGCTGGTACAGTGGTTGAGAGTCCACCTGCCGTGGCAAGGGAAACAGGTGTGTTTCCCGGTCCAGGAGGATCCCACATGCCGTGGAGCAGCTAGGCCCGTAAGCCATGGCCACTGAGCCTGCGCGTCCGGAGCCTGTGCTCTGCAACGGGAGAGGCCACAACAGTGAGAGGCCCGCGTACTGCAAAAAATTATAATAAGAATAATTATGTCAAAATATTGAGCAGGACTTCAGAAAGATGGAGGCAGGAGCATAGTTTCTGAATCTCTCCAAACCCTTTCATGGAAGAAGATCAAGTAACACCAAATACACATAGGTGGCATTTATCAGCATTTACCATCTCCAGAACTTTTTCAACATCGCAAAAAGAGACTCTCTAGCCATTAAAAAGTTACTTCCCATTTCCTCCTCGACACACATTCTTTCTTTCCATTGTTTTTTTCTAACATCTTTTAGCCAACTGTGAAATAATAGGTTACAGTTTTGATCTGTTTTTTGGACCTGTTTTTTCCAACTTGATTTTATTGTCTGAAGAGATGCTATTCTGTTCCTTATTCACTTTTTGTTTTCTTACACTACCTCTGTACGGGACTTGATCCCAATCCTTTTCTTTTATTGATTTTTGAATGAAAAAGGTTTTAAAGCGCTTTGAAAAGGTTGTGACAGGCCATGTGGAAACATGGTCTTCATGGCTGTTTCATCAATGCTTCACTTATACTCTTTTGAAATAACTGTTTTCCAGGTGGCATAAACCAGTGGGCTTTATCATTGGACAGAGTGCAGAGAAAGGACCCCACGAAAGCTGATCACCTTAGCAAAAATGATTTAGTTATGATTTCACCCAAGACTGGTCAAGACCCAGACTGGGAAACTCAATGAACCAGAGACGAGGTATAATGCCATCTTTCCTTCTCTCTGCCGCAGCTCTCAAGGGTTGGTCACCTACATGTTATTAGTAATTATTAGTTGGTTTCTGTTCATAATTACTATCAGAAGACACAGCACTTATGGTCCTAACTACACTGCCCAGCTATGCACCATTCTTCTTCGTTTTGGCTTCCCGTCCACCAGCAGGAACCTCATTTATTTTTCTTCTCCCTTCACCACAGCCCAGTAATGTTTGTGAATGACTCTCAGTCTCACCAGAATCTGTATCTCTCACTCTGCGCCAACATCCCACTGCATCATTCGCTCCCTGAAGTGTACTCTAGAAATTTAGGTAACCTGGATATTTTACCACTGTTCACCATCTCTTATGAAACCAGGAGAAGAGCAGCTTTCTTCTGGAATGACAGAGACCTTGTAAAGAGAAAACACCAGTCTGCAGGAGAAAGGGAAGAAGACAATGATGGAAATAGTTTCTGGAAAACTATTTTTACATTAGGTTTTGTTTGTTCCTGGTAAATAAATGGAAATCTTCTAAACATTTAAAGAAAATCTAGGGCTTCCCTGGTGGCGCAGGGCTTGAGAGTCTGCCTGCCGATGCAGGGAACACGGATTCGGGCCCCGGTCTGGGAGGATCCCACATGCCGCGGAGTGGCTGGACCCGTGAGCCATGGCTGCTGAGCCTGTGCGTCTGGAGACTGTGCTCCACAACGGGAGAGGCCACAACAGTGACAGGCCTGCGTACAGCAAAAGAAAAAAAATCTAAACAACTAAATTCAATAATACAGGGATATAACATTTTAAAAATTTTTCTTTGGCTGTGCAGCATGTGGGATCGTAGCTCCCCAACTAGGGATTGAACCCACGCCTGCTGCATTGGAATGGCAGAGTCTTAACCACTGGACCACCAGTGAAGTCCCAGGAATATAACTTTTAGAGGAGAAGTTATAAACCCCTTGGTTATATGAACTGCAGATTTTTTTTAATAGGAAGTCAAGTATTTTAAATGACTTGGAGCTTTAAAGAAAGGAAGGAAGGAAAGAAGGAAGGAAGGAAGAAAGAAAGAAAAAGGGACTTCCTTGGTTGTGCAGCGGATATAATATCAAAAATAAATTAATTAATTAAATAAATTTAAAAAAGAAAAATATGCTAAAATCCACTGACTAATTATTACGGCTGTTATATCTATTTCCAGATACATCCCTTCATAAACTTTTAGTAAAAGGTTATCTTATATCAGAAGAAATGAATTACAAACTTTTCTCTTTTTCCAAAATTTGAGAAATTCCCATACACTTCTAACTTCAAATTTTATAAAAACGGAAAAGTAGTGAAAAGCCTTATACTTACATCCAATTGCAGCATCTGGCCTCATGCCTTCTATATCAATCAACTATCTACAAAACAACAAAATTCGAGTCATTTCTAAATAAAAAGAAAAGAAAATCAAGTTTTTGCAAAAAAGGTCCTATTTTGCTTTACAAATATATATATAAAAATCCTAAGAAAATATCAGCACATCTATTCAATAATTATTAAAGAATGATATACACCATGACTACAAAAAGGCGTTACTCCAAGGACGCAAGGATAACGCAACTTTAGCAGAGCTACTAATATAATTATTTACAATAATACAACAATTTAATTAATAAATGAAAGAGAATAAAATACAGGACCAAACTGGCAGATGTTAAAAAGTTATCGGATAACATGCAACAGTCAGTTTCGGTGAAAATGCTCTGTACGCTAAAAACAGGAGACTTAATATGACAGAGTATTCATCAAGAACCAACAAATAACAAAAGGCAAATTAGGATAAATATGAACATCATATCTACAAAACCCTATCTAACCAACCATCAGAGCCAGAAACTTAGGACTCACCATCACTGATGGCTATTTCTCCCTCGCCCTAATCCTCAACCCACCACCAGTGCTAACAATGAAACTGCCTACATACCTCTAGAATCTGTGCACGTCCTTCCACCAAAATGACCACCATACCCTGGTCCAAGCCACCATTATCCCCAATTTCTACACGTCTCCTAACTTGTTTCCTCTCTTCCACTCTTTCTCCCTGCAGTGCATTCTCCTCTCGGTAACAAAATGATAGGTTGACAGTGCAGTTGGGTATGTTCCACACACTCACCTTCAACAAAAAAAGTTCAATTGTTTTCTATTACTCTTAAAGTCTGAAACCTTAAACATAAGCCTGAACGATCGAGCTCCTACCCCACACTTGTAGCTCCATTATTATCACATGCTCCCACAACAGCCCCACCTTCCTGGCCAGTTTTTCCAACACAGCATATGCTTTCCTCTTATAGGGTTTTTTGTTATTCCTTAGGCTCAGAAATCTCTCCCTAACGTCCCTATCTGTTTAATACCTACTTATCCTTCAGATATCAGCTGAAACATCCCTAAATAAACCTTCTCTAATCTCCATGATGAGATCAAGTCCTCCCTAAATATGATCTCATGGTACCATGTTCCTCTACTTGGCACTTGGCAGAGTTGTAATTTTACATGCAGAGTATGATTCTTGAATATCTATTCCCTCTCTGGACTGTTAGAATTCACAAAGCGCAGGTCAAGTCTCTTCACTCACAAAATTTCACAAGTCTTTTTGCTAGCACCCAGCACAGTGCATAAACATAACACATGCTCAATAAGTATTTCCTGCATGAACAACCATAAACTGGTACAGTGTAGCAATATCCACCAAAAGCATAAGGACATAAACTCTATGATGCAGAAGTTCCATTCTGAATGAAGTAAACTGAGACAAAGCATATATATTGAATAGTGCTCACACAGGAATGTTCATTACTTTCATGTTTTATATCAAAAACGTTTGACTTTTATATGTTCATCAGTGAGCAAAGGAACAATGCAGCATTAAAAATAAATAAATAAATAAAGGGACCTAATGAAACTTAAAAGCTTTTACACAACAAAGAAAAGTGTAAAGAAGATGAAAAGACAACCCTCAGAATGGTTGAAAATATTTGCAAGTGAATCAACAAAAGATTAATCTCAAAAACATATAAATAGGTCATGGTGCTCACTAGTAAAAAATCAAACAACCCAATCAAAAAATGGGCAGAAGACCTAAATAGACATTTCTCCAAAGAAGACATAGAGATGGCCTCCAAGATGGCCAAGAGGCACATGAAAAGTTGCTCAACATCACTAATTATTAAGGAAATGCAAATCAAAAGTACAATGAGGTATCACCTCACACCGGTTAGAATGGGCATCATCCGAAAATCTACAAAGAACAAATGCTGGAGAGCGTGTGAGGAAAGGGAACCCTCTTGCACTGCTGGTGGGAATGGAAACTGATACAGCCACTACGGAGAACAGTATGGAGGTTCCTTTAAAACTAAAAATAGAATTACCACATGATCCAGCAATCCGACTACTGGGCATATACCCAGAGAAAACCATAATTCAAAAAGACATATGTACCCCAATGGTCAAGGCAGCACTATTCACAATAGGTAGGCCATGGATGCAACCTAAATGCCCATCGACAGATAAAAGGATAAAGAACAAGTGGTACGTATATACAATGGAATATTACTCAGAGATAAAAAAAGAACGAAACTGGGTCATTTGTAGAGACGTGGATGGACCTAGAGACTGTCATACAGAGTGAAGTAAGTCAGAAAGAGAAAAACAAATATTGTATATTAATGCATATATGTGGAATCTAGAAAAACGGTACAGAAGAACCGGTTTGCAAGGCAGAAATAGAGACACAGATGTAGAGAACAAACGTATGGACACCAAAGGGGGAAAGTGGGGCAGGGCGGGGGTCGGTGGTGGTGAGATGAATTGGAAGATTGGGATTGACATATATACACTAATATGTAAAAAATAGATAACTGGTAAGAACCTGCTGCATAAAAAATAAATATTTAAAATTCAAATATAAATTTTAAATAAATAATTAATTAGTTAATTAAAAAATAAGAATGAGGTTGGGAGACTGTCAAAACAGCACACGGAACACACACTCAAGCCCTGGAAGATGAGGAAGTGCCATAAGTCCCCCACTTCGGATGACATCTTGCTGCCTCGCAAGTCTCAGTCCGACTGGGCTAGCTTTGGCAAGGGGACGGAGCTGGATCAGGAGCTGCTGCCGCCGTATCTGGATCAAGTTCCAGTTTTGGTCTATCACTCAACACCTAGCCAGACTCGCCTAGTAACTCAGCTGAGAGGAACCAAATAGGATAGCTCAAAGAATAGGCCTCGCACAGCATCAGCCTAAAGGTGTTTATGACCCTGGAAGAAATGGAGCAGAAGAAAGGATCCGGGGGACTTCCCTGGTGGTGCACTGGCTAAAGACTCCACACTCCCAATGCAGGGGGGCCGGGTTCATTCCCTGTTCGTGGAACTAGATCCCACATGCATGACGCAACGAAGAGTTTGCATGCCACAACTAAGGAGCCCAGCGGCTGCAACTAAGACCCGGCACAAACAAACAAGAAAAAATCAATCAATAAAATAAAACCAATATTAAAAACAAGATCCGGGAGTGTGTGATTGATCTGTATGATGGACTTTGCTTATGAGAACCCAGTTTGATTTCTGCTGTGTATGCAGATCACCTGGGCTGTACAGATGACTGGGTGATGGGATCCCTTACGTGCCCCTCCTGCATGGAGACAGTTGATGCAGCACTGCTTTTGTCCTACGAGTCTAACTGAGCCCGTGTCTCTCACCTGACTTCAAGAGAACCATCACTTGTGGTGGTTTTGATCTTTTGTCTTTGAGCCCAAAGAGCTGGCGATTAGGAATTAAGTTCATGCATGAAAGTTTCCTAAAAATTCCTTAACGGCTGCAGATGTTGGGGAAAAGTACGTGATAGTTTAGAAATTTAGGGGGAAAAGTAGGATGCTATTTTTATGGAAAGCCTTCACCCAGGGTTTAAAAATATAATTGTATTTAGATCCTGTTATTGCTCCAGTATATAGGATTTGTGTAAAGTGTTACAGCACCTATATATGTTTTAATTCTGTGTCAAGGATTAGCATAAAGACAGTGGTTGTTTTTCCTAAGTGAGATCACATTCTGCTTCCCCCTATCCAAATTCTTTTCTGGAGTTGCTGGCATCTCGGTCAAGGTTTTACTTAATAGCTACATTTTATAACACTGGCACAGAAAAAAGTAGTTTTAAGCTTGTTTGCATAGTTCTTGTTTTTAAGAATAAACATAGAGCATTTATTTTTTACTTTATAGGAACTCCACAAGTTAAGGTCCTATTATTCTTTTGCTGTGATTGTTGTTACTCTTGATGGTACTCTTTTCTGTCTTTGCTGGTTCTTTCTAATCTACCATTTGTCCTTATTGGCATACGATCATCTCAGGGTCACAAGATGGCTGCTGTAAAACCAAGTATCATATTCTAACAAAACAAGGAGCAAGCAGAAAAAGAGTCCAAATGGTCATTTTCCTAATGCATATTTATCTTTTTTCAGAGAAAAATATCATTCTCATAAGCACAATAACAGCCTTCCCCTCATTACTCATTTGCCAAAACAGACTGATATGACCATTCATAAGACAATTTATGGCAAAGAGGGGTATGATAATGATTGCCTCAGCCTAACAAGGATTTATCCACTAAAGCTGAATGCTTCACTCCTCAAAGAAATCAACACTTTTCTACATACAAAACACAAGTCTCTTGAAGGGTTCTTCATAAGTGCATTATTGAAGAATTTGGTATGTCACAAGCACGTAAGGATTTGACATTCAACTGTAGTAGTGTCCATGTTGGTTAATTTTCTTACAAGCCCCATGATGAGTTTGAGAAAAACTGAAAGAATCAGAGTATCAGGTTCTATTAAATTCTTACGTGTATCTTGCTTAAGTTTTTGTTCATTAATTTATATCCAACTACCTAAAGCAAATTTGGAGGAAAAAAATAAATAAATAAATTAAATAAATAAATGAATAAATGAATAAATAAATAAGATTGAGGTCTCCAAATATTTTCATAGGAAGATGCCCACCATATATTAAATTATAAACCAGAATGTCTAAATACTATACCATTAAATCACATGTACAGTCAGTTCTGTATATCCAACGGTTTCATAACCTACAGATATGGAAGGCCGACAATACTACACCATTTTACATTACGGGACTTGAGCATCCGAGGATTTTGGTATCCATGGGGAGTACTAAAAACAATCCCCTGCAGATACCAAGGGACCATTGTATATGCTTATATCTGGATTTTTTATGTCTCAAAAAATATGTGCTAAATTATTACTGGCCATAACCTCTGAGTAGGGGGCAAAATTGCCTTCCACTTCATACATTTCTCTGACTGCATTTTTTGCATTCAGCTTACATTAACTTACATTACTACTGTAAACAGAATAATTTAAACATGGTCTGCCTCTTGGGGTTGGCCACTCACCTGCAGATGAGGTAGCCAGTCCTGTTTAAATCAGGGGTACAGTGGACACCAATAAGTCTGTATATAAAAAGGGAATATGGAATTAAGTAAGCGAAGCAGAAACACTAAAAACAAGTTATACAATTTTCTGAAGAGTAGCCTTTATTAGTTACCACAACACGACCACTATCCTGAAAAGGAAAAACTCTGAAGAAAAGAGTGTTTTTGAAGGAACATACTATAAAGAATTAAGTCCTATAAAGTCAAAATTCATTGTGTCTTGGAATTTTTGCATAGCCTCCAATCAGATGCAATTGTATGGAATGGAGAATGTCCATCAGGAACTGATTTGACTATAGTAAAATGGAGTGGAAAAAAACAGGCTATCAGAAGAATAGAATTTGTTTTTGAGTGAAAGAAATGGAATGCCTACACTTTTAATGCGCAATATTAAAAAAGGACAAACAGTTTCTGAAGGGCTCTTGGGGTCCCAAAGCACCTACATTCCTTCTCTCATTCACTGCTCCTCACATGCCACGGGTCTACGTGCCTCAGCAGGTCTCAGGTGAGTAGCACCGTGCTTATTTCACAATGAAAAAGTAAGGCTTCAGACGTAAGCCTAAGCTGCACAGCAGGCAAACAGAAAAGAGACTAGAATCGAGTCTCAGATTTTTCCAACTATGCCACAGTATTTCGTGGAGCAGCACTTAATAAAATTATATGAGGAAGTAAATAAAAAACAACAACATGTAGCTGATCTCTGCTAAAGGTATGTCTGTGACAACGTGGTGTCTGGCATTCGTCATCTCCTGCCTGGATTACTACCGCCCTACAATTCTAACAATCACTTGTATTTCAACTGATCTTCCACATGGAAAATGTTACCCTTCTAAAATAGAAACTTGGCTGGATTGCTCTGTTCCTTAAATATCTTCACTTAGCACAGAATAAAGCCCAAGTTTTTAGCACAGCATTGAGAACTCTTTATAAACAAATACCAGTCTGTCTCTCCAACTGAATGACAAGTTCAAACTAAATTACAAGGACCTACATCATCCACCTCCCTCCTTTCCCCTGCCAGCCTCCCTGATCCCATTCTCTACTGCTCTGCCCTCACTCACTTTCCCCTGTCCAGCCACACTGTCCTCCATACTATTCCTCAAACATGCCAAGCACCGTCGTGCCTCAGGGACTTTGCACCTACTATTCCTTCTGCTTCAGAACACACCCTCCCCACCCATCTCCACTCTCCCAGATATCCAAAAGCTTTTTTTCTCACTTCAAGGCTCTGCTCAATCGACATCGTAATAGAGGGGACTTCCCTGATCACCTACCACATTCCCTCACCTCTTCATCTTGTGTTTTTATTCTCCAAAGCATTTACCGCCACTTGACACTCCACATATTTACTTATTTACTCATCTCTCTCCCGCACTAGAATGTAAAGTACATAAGGGCAAGAACGTGGTTCTGTTCCTACTGCCTCGAACAGTGCCTTCAACTTAGAAGGTGTTTTATAAATATTTGGTGTAAAGGAATGTATGAATTCCTTGCCCTTTCACACTACCCTCTAGTCACACAAGAGGCTGCCCCTCCAGAGCACAAGATCAAGCCCTGTGCCTTCGGTACCTGTTCGCAATAGCTCAGCTGTCCTTTCCTCATTCCAGCAAAATCCTCTTCCACGAAGCTCAGCTCAAACGCTGTCTCCTCAGTCAGGCCTTCCTCAGTTTCTCCTCTATATTCCTGCTGCACTTGATTCTTTTATTATAATTAACCCACTTCGAGTCACTACATGTTTAGCTTCATAGATAACTCTAAGTTGCTACTGAACAAAGACTTCTAGTCACCTCTCTATCCCCGTGCCCGAACAACAAACCTATAAGGCTCTCGGTGTTTACGAAAACAATTTATTTTCTGAGTCTCTTCGAAATCTAGGGAGTGGATAGTATCGTCTCCTCCTCATTATCAGTGAGCCTGGCATCTGTGGGAGGGGCTTATAGCAGAGGAAGCCGCCAATGGATCATAACTAAGGTCCTGAGACTGCAATGCCAGGGAGCACGGTGAAGTTAGCCCACTGCATGCAGAAGACCCACAGAGGAGTCAGCATATGCGATGGACTACACTTGGTATAACATGTGAACAATCAAGGTTGACAAACGTGCTCTCATGCACTTGTAAGGATCTTCTAGCCCACGCGGAGCACACAGAACACACACAAAGGAGCCTGGAGGAAGTGAGGAGGCTGGCAGCTGCACCCTAACGTCTTAAGAGGTAACATTTCTGTGACTACAGTTTACACAAATCAGAAAATTTGCCTCCTTTCTAGACACCCTGGATATCACAGGCAAGGCCAAGTCTCTCAAGTTTTAAAGCTAAAGTACAGGGAAGATCTGTGAATAGGGCTTAAGATATTTAAGAGCTAGGACCTGCATTAAGCAACCAGCTTATAGAATGAAAATTTACCTTGAAATTCCAGTCTCTCCCTCTCTTTCTCACCTCCTATCCACTATCTTCCCACCTCCATCTCTAGTCCTTCTCGCTACTCCCTGTTTTATGTATATGTGTTTATCATTTTTTATATAGATGGAATATGTACTGTCTCTTAGGTTTATTTAATAAAGTCAACACTCCTCAGGCTAAATTTAGAAAGGAAAAAACGAACACTTTCTCATGTGGGTCAGTGGTGATCCAAAGACAAAAGATACCTCAGTCTTAAAACATGGCAAATACCATGTTCCTTCTGATAGTTAGATGGTAGAAAAAGGCAAGGACGTTATTCAGACCTACTATCAAGAGAGTACATCTGAAAGCAGAAACAAGAAAACACCAGCCTTTTAAGTTCTTCCTGTCTGTCAAGATAAGAATAAGAGGTGGTAGTGTTCTTCCTCACTTGCACCCAAAGTATAAAAGCAGCAAAAATATCTTAAACACATATGATGAGGAAGCCACTCTTCTGGTCCACTCTGCTTTGTTTGGCTTCTAGGGATCTGTCCCACTCCGAACTTTTGCTTTATGTTTTCTCTTTTATATACGCTAAGAACCTGAGTGTCTTAACCTTTTCTTCCACCTCTCAACCAATAAATAGGACAAAAGAACATTTTTATTTTTTTATGTAGTTTCCATTCAAATGTTTAAAAAAGAGATTAAGTAAGCTAGTTCAGTTCATATTTCTCACAAAAATCACTTTCCAAACTAAACTAAATTCTTTGTGACCGTAAACAGGAAAAACACCATACTGTATTAGCACCATCTGACATTTCCACCTTCATGTTACCAAACACAACAGGCCTAATGTCACAACTATTAAAAATGTTAAAAATCCCAACCCCACTCAAAATGCATACCAAAGTTCAGGTAAAGGGAAAAAAAACAAAACAAAAAGAACTCGCCATTATCTTTATTTTCTTTCAGTAATCCACTAACAGCACATTGAAATTTAATAATAGTGTCATCATCTGGCACCGGATGCCCAATTGTACAAATGTTTAAATAAGGAATAGTTTCTGGTAAGTCCTATAAGGCAAAACCATGAAAATATGTATTATTTCCTTTGTAGGGAAAGAATAAAATATTAATTAGAGAAGGCGGAATATAAACCAAGAGAGGACATTAAACTTAGTATGTCAGTCATTCTGATAAGAGCCATTTTCTCCAAAGCTGCTTTAACCAGTAAGTATCACTTGATTTTCATTAAAACTGAAGAATGGACAGTTACTAGGCATGCAAAAGGAAAAGCAAATCTATGTGAATGAATGCACATGTAACTCAAAATGATATAAACAGTTCTACCTACATTTATGTTCTATCTTACATTTCAGGGGCCATACAGAGGCTGTGATCTAAGTAGAATAGTAGAATAGAATCAGAAGAACTTGGATTCGAATTAGGAAATAGAGCAAATTTCAGGCAGTGTTGAGAACTGGTATTCTTGGCGTGGGAGAAAGTAGACTATCGATAGAAGACAGAAAAGGATAAGTGAAAATTCTCTAGTTCTGAATTTAAATGCAAAGTAGCAGTATGAACCTATGACATATTTTAGAAATATTAGCAACAAACATACATATTGCCTAGCTCTGACTACTGAAAAAGTCTAGAAATAACTGATGTCATGTCAAAAGGACTCAGGAGTCACTGAAAGCTCCAACTGGTCAAACATAGGGCCTCAGTTAGAATAGTAACTGTAGCGGAGTCCACAGTGACAAGAATAAATAAATTTAAAAAATTGTTCACCACTGGAGGATATTTGTCAATCAACTCATTATTTTGAAAACTGTTAAATAAAAGAAGAGAATCATGCCTGTACAACTGGGCAACCAAATAGTTGATGAGGGGAATCTTCTCCTTATAGAAATATACCCAGCTAATAAGTGAAAAAAAGAAAAACAGAATTCACCATTTTATTTATTTATTTATTTAATTTTCAGATACGCGGGCCTCTCACTGTTGTGGCCTCTCCCATTGCGGAGCACAGGCTCCGGACATGCAGGCTCAGCAGCCAAGGCTCATGGGCCCAGGCACTCTGCGGCATGTGGGATCTTCCCGGACCAGGGCATGAACCCGTGTCCCTTGCATTGGCAAGAGGACTCTCAGCCACTGTCCGACCAGGGAAGCCCCCACCATTTTTGGAAGCCTCAACTGAATTAATGGATGTAGGTATGAATCATCAGTGACTGCTAATATCACAGAAAGAGAAAATTATACGTCTCCATGGAAGAACACATCATCACCTATGAAACTGTCTTGCCACAACAAAACATGCAAGCTTCATTCTGATCAACTACCAATTTACAGGAAATAAAAGGACTGAAGAATATGTTAGCAACACATGGAATGTAACCATCAAAGTCTACATGGGACAAATTACCTGCTTTCTTTACAAGTAAAATTCAAGGAGGAAAAAAAGTGAGAAAACATGGAGGGAGAACCTATAGATTAAATAAGACTTCAGAGACCTAACAATCAACGGCAAAGTGTGCACCTTATTTGGATCTAATTCAAAATTCTTAAAAACAATTTTTTATGACATTTAGGACACAACTGCAAATTTGAGCACTCACTGGGTATTTACGATTAAAAAATGATATTAAGGAATAAAAGTCCTATATTTTAAATATACATACCAAATATGTATAGGTGGGGCTTCCCTGGTGGCACAGTGGTTGAGAATCTGCCTGCCAATGCAGAGGACACGGGTTCGACCCCTGGTCTGGGAAGATCCCACATGCCGTGGAGCAACTAGGTCCGTGAACCACAACTACTGAGCCTGTGCGTCCGGAGCCTGTGCTCCACAGCAAGATAGGCCGCGATAGTGTGAGGCCCACGCACCGTGATGAAGAGTGGTCCCCGCTTGCCACAACTACAGAAAGCCCTCGCACAGAATCGAAGACCCAACACAGCCCAAAGATAAATACATAAGTAAATAAATAAATATTTTTTTTAATGTATAGGTATAATTACATGTTGTCCCGGAGCTGCTTCAAGATAACATGGAATGGGGTGAAACAGGTGGGGGTATAGATAAAACATGACAGCCATCAGTTGGTAAATATTAAAGCTGGATGAGTTCATGGGTATACAGGGAACATTTACAGTATTTTGTATACTTTTGTATATGTTTAAAATTTCTGATAATTGTTTAAAAACAAGACGACACTGTAGAAAACCGTTTGGCAGTTTCTCAAATGTTAAACGTAGAGCTACCATACGATCCAACAACTCTGCTACTACCTACACTGCACAGTAAAAGGACTGAAAGCAGGGATTGGAACAAATATTTGTACACCAATGATCATAGCAGCATGATTCACAATAGCTACAAGGTGGAAACAACCCAAGTGTCAATCAACCGATGAATAACAAAATATGGTATATACACACAGTGGGATTTATTAAGGCAAAAAAGGAATGGCATTTTCTTACACACTATAACATGGATGAACCTTGAAAACACTAGGTTTAGTGAAATAAGCCAGACATAGAAGGATAAATATTGTAGATTCCACTTACAGGACGTACCTAGAAGAGTCAAATTCATAGAGACAGAAAAGAGAATAGAGGTTACTAAGGGCTGGTGGGAGGGAAAATGGGGTTGTAACTGTTGGACGGTTACAGAGTTTTTATTGAGGATGATGAACAAGTTTGGGTTATAGACAGTGGTGATAGTTACACAACACTGTGACTGTATTTAATGCCACTGAACTGCATATTTATAAATGGTTAAAATAAATATGATTTATGTATATTTTACCACAGTAAAAAAAAAGAGGAATAACTGAGTTGAGATTTCAGTGTTTCCTTGTCCGAGAGTCAGTTTCATCGTCTGTAAAATTAGCAATTGTAGTTGTCTATCCTCTGAGCTTAGTGCAGAGTAAGCACTCAGAAGGAGATCTCAGTACTACTTCCACTTCAACAGCAAAGCATTGTTGTGAAGATTAACTAAGTCAATGGATATGAAAGACCTTTCTAAATGGCAAACTGCTATACAAATATTAACAAACTTTAGGTGTTACTGTCTCCCAAGGCCATGGAACAGGTCAGAAGAAGGATAATTCTTTTGCACTGGTATGTCCTACATGGGCCAAGAGAATATATGGGTTTCTGTACTCTCTCAGAAGGTATTAGGAAAAGAAAGCATAAAACTTAGAGAACAATTGTCTTTTACCCTGATGCTTAAACATGCTCAGGCAACTGCTTCAAATAAGTGCTAAAGACATAATGCACATACCTTTCTTTCCTTTTAGGCTACTAATATTCTTGCTAAAAGTTTACTTCGTTTTCAAAACATAGAACATGGAAGCTTATAGAATTTCTTCAGCATATCTACAGCCTACTGCCAAATACTATAGTTCAATTCATATCTTTCATCTCATTTTGCAACAGCAATTACAAATGTGTATTTAAGGAAACCACTAGCTTCCCTTTCTGAACCCATGAAAAGAAGGCCAGGATTCACCTTAGCATAAGATGATAACTACTGAATTACTATGAATTATGACAGTATCAGAAAGAAGGTCGTTTTCAACTATGGGTTCCATTTACCTCTGGCTTATAATATCGGCGCGTGTACGTTAGGTCAATTATCAGCCCGAGTTCTTCATTCTGTTCTTGGATTTTCTTATAAAACATGCAAGGGGGATAAACATTCTTCTGGCGCAAGATTCTTTTCAAAACTCTGTCAGAAAGAATAAAATAAGAAGGAACATGAGTCTAAAATCCTTTACTATATTATCCATTTATTCAAACCCTTTGATGCTAACATATGAGACTCAAAGTAATGTTTCCTCCTCTGGAATTTACAAGCGATATTACAATCCTTTCTTCCAGAGAGATTACACGGAAGAAAATAAGTTTGCTTCTATATATTTATTTCTATGTGTGTTTATTTCATGTTGGTGTCCTAACTGGACTGTAAATTCCCAGAAGGCAGGGACCACATCAATTTTGCCTACCACTGGATTGCCAGCTCCAAGCAGAGTGCCTGTAAGTAGACACATAAATAAATACTTCTTCAATATCTACCTATATGAAGGATGGCTTTCACTGCTAAATATTCTTTTATGTATTTGGCTTATTTATGTTCTCTGTTCCATTGATCTGTTTGGTTATTCAAGTGCCAGCAACACACTTTTCTTTTTAAATTAGTAGACTAGTTTTAGAGCAGTTTGACATTCACAGCAAAACTGAGCAAAAAGTACACAGTTCCCACTTATACCCTCTCTCCTTCACCCACACAGCCTTCCCCATTATCAACATGCCATACCAGTGTGCTTCCTTGGTGAGAATTCATGAACCAACACTGACACATCATTATCAATCAAAGTCCACACTTTATTGCATTCATGGTACAAGTAACTGACTATTTCTTTATTCCTAGTATAGTCGTACCCAAACATTTACATACTGAGATACATATTGCTGTCTTAATCATTACTTTATTCTTTATTTATAGTTAGGGCATTCCGTTGGGATTTTTTTTAATTAAGTACAATAGTAGGTTGTATTTATCTATAAATTCCATTTCTGGATAGTAAAGGAGGTATTAAAAAGTATTTGCTATAAAAAATCAAAATGGAGTACGACGGTGTTGAGAGCCAGGGCTCTATATGGTGAATTCAGATTTCTGGAAGAATACGGTAATAACTTTTGCTTACCTTATTTTTTTTTTCTTTTTTTTGCGGTATGTGGGCCTCTCACTGTTGTGGCCTCTCCCGTTGCGGAGCACAGGCTCCGGATGCGCAGGCCCAGCGGCCATGGCTCACGGGACCAGCCGCTCTGCGGCATATGGGATCCTCCCAGACCGGGGCACGAACCCGTATCCCCTGCATCGGCAGGCGGACTCTTAACCACTTGCGCCACCAGGGAGGCCCTTGCTTACCTTTTTTAAAGGAACTTTGAAAGCAATGAAACAAGTCCCAGGCATCTGCTGTCCAACTGGGAGATAGTCCTTCCAACTATTAATATATTTTTGTTAGGCAAATTTTATGTTAGGCTGTTTCCCTGCATAGGATGAGTGTGCCCTGAAAATGCAAAGCATATCCCTCTATAGTAGGTCCCTCTTCTTTCTGCTTTGCATTTTGCTGCTCCACTTATTCATCCCCACCTTGTAATAAGCTATACTTCCCTTGTTCCTGTTTTCCGTCTTGAAAACAGATAAAAGGCAACAAAACAATGCAAAGGTCTCAACAAATAAGGGATATCTAAACCCAGAGATGGCCAGACCTTCTGTATCCCTGATACAACCGAGCCCGGTGTTGACTACAATGGTATCATTAACACATGCATGTTGACTGAGAGTGTTTGAACTCAGTTCTTCCACTTCACAGTTGTGTTTTAGTCCTCATACAAAACCTGAGGATAAAATTCGTAATGCTAGGAATCACAGTGAACAATAATATCTGAACTGATTGCTGTAAGATGAGTGAGAACTAAGGTTAACTCAGTGTATCTGAAGCAAAGAAAGTGGGGGTAATAGTGGCACAAGATGGGGCTAGAGAAGCAGAGAGGATTCTAGACCAAGAAGAGTCTTAAAGGCCAACGGTGTGTTTTCTAGTCTCAAAACAATGGTTTTGAGCGCTGTCTATGAGCAGTGTTCCAACTTGCTTTTAAAGTTTCTTGTGTGAAGAATGGATTGGAAGGAAACAAGAAATATGGACACGAGTTAGGACCTAATTGCAACAGACAGGCAAGTTCAGGATTAGCATGTTGAGGAAGAGTTGACAGATTCAAAAGAAACTCAGGAGATAAACTGAAGCGGGCTTAATGGGCTATGAGATGGAGGAAAGGAAGGTCTTAGGGAATTAAAGGGTTTACTGCACACATGAGCAAAGTCCCAAATCAATCATTTCAGCGTACAGAGGTAGATCTCTCAAATGACACCGGTTAGCAAGCAACAGTACGACCTTTATAATTCCAAGACACAACACAAACCAACTGTTTCGATGGAAAATCCGGCAGTACCCGTGCGTTTTTTCACTCAACTTAGGTGCAGTTCCTCTTACTCCCATTTTCTCTGCCAAAACAACACAGCTTGAGGAATACAAGGGGACTCCATTTTGTTAATTAAGGAGTGTCCACAACACTCACAGTCCCGTCTTAAAAAGCAGTCCCTCTGCATTTTACCCGAGGAGAAATGGCCAGAGCCCCCCTTTTAAAACGGTGGGGGGAAATCAGAACATCTCACACTGTCCCTTTCAACCACTGTGAACTCAGCCGCGAGACGACCAATACCCCCTATAGCACAGCGCGGACGGGGCAGCGGCCGGGGGCAACAGTGACAGGAGACAGCACAAGACACGAAGCCCAGGCCCAGGGGCTCTGAGCTCCACCCGCAACGCCCAGGGGCCGAGGCGTATTACCTTTCTGGGATGTGCTTTCCGCCCTTCCTCCTGGCCGACGAATGTCCGGAAAAGCCGCGACGCTGACCCCAGCGCACACGGGCATGATGCCACTGGCTCATGTCACCCCCAACATGCCAACCACCCAACGCCAAGAGTGCCAAAGTCGCCGACCCGACGGCCCTGGTGCCAGCACACGGCCCCGAGCCACAAACGCACAGGCACAAGCCCACGCTGCTCGCGCACCTCTTTCTACTGCGCATGCGCCACGGCCCGTCCAGATGACGTCACCACGCGCGCGGACTGAGACGCTTCATTAGGGAGGAGGACTCTGACGGCTGCAATTCCCTCCTTAGCCGGAGCCTGGTAGCAGACGTTCATTGGTTCGTGTGTGTACCCTTCAGAATTCCACTCCTACGGGACATGCAAAGTTGTCCCACTCGCCCAGTTTCTTGTGTGGTTCTTTCAGATATTTCCCAAATGCTTACATTCACACTTGTTCTATCTTGTACGTATTTCTACGTAATGGATATCCTGTATTTTATAAAAGAGCAGTACAGTATAAACACTCTACAATCTGTCTTGGATACTGATGTTCCCAGTCAATTTTTGCGTACATCTCTTCTATTCTCTTTAATAGCTGCGTCACATTACATAATTTACGTGGCCAGTCCAATATTTATGGACTTTTAGTTGTTTTCAGTTTGGGGATATTTTGTTTGCTTTTTGTTTTTGACCTCTGTTACAGATAGGCTGCAATGTGAACCTCTTTATACATGTGTAGAGCTATATATAAATTTCTAGACGTAGAATTTCTGGAATGAAAGAGATGCAAACTTAAAATATTGAAAGATTTTCAATCAATCCAATCTGCCTAATCAACCTTCAAAAATATTCTATCAACTTATACTCCACTCATAGTGAAACATTTATTGGGTTTCCATTATGTGGCTGGTATCATGCTGGAGGTTGGTTGACAGTATGTATTTACATTTTAGACAATACCACAAAAAGCCTGAGAGAGATAAGAGTGGAGCTCAAGTATAACATTTCCTCACAGTAGCAGGCATAGGGATCTGTACCTGTTAGAAAAACTGTGAATCCTGCCACGAGTGGAACAGCGAAGAACAGCATGTCCTACAGTACGTCTGAAGGTATAATGGCATACTAAATTCCACTGTTATTTATAATAACAAGTGTTGTTTGTTAGTTTTACTTTTTAGTTTCGTCATTTCTGAAAGTATCTTACATACACTGTTAGTAATCTTCACAACCATTTGAGGTGGGTAAACTGAGTCAGGAAGCTCAGAATTATTGAATGAATAATTGAATGAAGAATGAATGAATGAGTAAAAAGATCACTACCTTTAACGTATGTGGGACAGTCATAGTCTAACCAAGTTTCAATCCACAACCATTTATTTACAATTCTGAAAACTTCCACATAATTACAAATGGGACAATGCTAGTAAAGTACTATTTGAATAAAGAAAAGATACAAGTGAGCACAACGTACACAACGTACAAACTTACAATTAGGCACAGTCGATTTGGTGCTAAGTCATAAAATATTCTTTTGCAATTGATGACAATTATCCAATAGGCTTGTAATGGCCAAAAAGTACAACTGATAGAAATATCTATAGACATGACAATGTACAAATTGTGACATAAATCTATCAGAAACTAGAAAATCTATGTTGGCCTTATAGTTCCAGCTTGCTAAAAGATACAGGCTTTGGGTGGGTACAGAAAACAGTCCAGACCTGGCCATAACAGGGTTTCCAGAAAGTATGGGAAGTAGCAAAGAGTAGGCCTCTCGATGGGAGTGGGTGCAACATGAGATGAAACAATGCCTTAATGGGTATGTAGTATGCTCGCATGGAAAATATAGGAGCAAGGGATATTTGGAGAATCACACAGCTAAGTACTTGACACTAACAAAATCGACCAGTATCCCATAGGGCCTCAGGTACCATGCAAGGATTTGAGGGATTCCAGTATTTAATTAAATCACAATGTGACAATGGGAAGAATTAAGGAGAGCCTCAGGGGTAGACGAACTGGGGATGTTACACCAAGACATGTCTCAGTTAACCTGATGGTTTCAAAATGCAGGAAGTGGGTATAGGGGACAAGACAGTACCCTAACTCTAAGAATAAAGGTTCAGGTCAGGGTAGGGCCTGATGTGCCTAAGTGTTGAAAGAGAGGTCTTTAATTTCTTTCCCCTACATGTAAGATTCTTTTAGAGGTTAGGATGAAGCTGAGCCTGCAAGCTCAAGTTAAATGGCTGGAACTAGGGAGAGAAAATAAGTTACATAGGCTAGGAACCAGGAAAAGCCTAACTAAGGGTTTGCCTCAATAGAACTGAATGTTGGAATGGAATATTTTAATATGTAAATATTTTACTGATACCAAAATATCTTACCACACTTCCCCCAATCTCACACCACCCACCCTAACCTGCAGTAGCTATGGGTCCCTTACTTTCCTTGGATCCCATATAGAGAAAAGAGACTGATCTAGCTTGCAGGTATTTAGTAAGTTGTTAGCCTCACATCACATACTAGTACCATGTAAGTAGGCCATCTGAAGTAGGAAGCTTAGGGGAAAAACCCTGAGAAAAACTTAAAAGCTTCAGCCACATCTCTATACTACAACACCTTTCACCATTTCTTCTCAGATAAGCATCATCCCCATCAGTGAAACAACTCATATCTCATAACAGGAAAAACAGGCCTAAAAATTACACGTGTGTCTTTCGAGGTCCCCTCTACGGGATATCTTCCTGGTACTAGAAAAGTCCCCAGAAAGATCAATCTTTGCACCCTTCCCTGAAAGCTTACCACCAAGGAAAATGACTAGGTCCATAGTTTTCCTCCCTCAAACCAGCTAACCTCACATATAAATCAACAGCCATCAGCCCTTACTCACATTATCACCGTCACAAGAGCAGTTAGGTAGAACAGCACTAACCACGGGAACGAAAACAGAGGCAATCCAGGCCAAATTGGGCTGATGGCAGATATCTGCTCCTTACGCTTGGGTGCATAATGCGACTCACCAGTGTCTTTTTCACAGACCCTTTTTACACTTTCTCCACAAAATCCAACAGGTCAAGTTCGTTCATGATGCTTCAAGAGAAAAAATCGTCACGAGAAAAACATGCAATATGTCTTACAATATTGGAGTCCTTAAAAATATGGCAAGGAAATAACCATTTTAAAAAAATTTTAAAAAATTTAAATAACCATTTAAACCATTTAAATAACCATTAAAAAAATCTGTATTCTAGAAACATACCAGTGAATTCTATTAAGAAGGTAACATGACATAAAACACAATGAGAAATACATGTAAGCCTGTTCCCTTTAGTGTTCGGAATTCATGGCAGTCGCTGCAGTATCGAGCTACTTACATCTATGACTGTCTGCTCTGGTCGTACAAACTGCGGCCACAGTGTGTCTACTTGTTTCCCACAGAAACCAACAAATCTACATGAATCTCTTTTCTCCTGGGCCCTTTCACCTTATCTGCTCCCAGTTCTCCAGCAACGTCCTCTTCCTTCTCTAATTATTCTCCTCTTCATTTTGCTTGGCCTTGCCCCCAAGCATGCAAGACAGAGAATCCTAGAGGTCCAAGATTCTAGAGTGGCTGTTTGAAAGGGGGAGGAGATTACAGTAACTGCCACACTGTATATGCTTCTGTGCAAAGAAAAAGGGACAGTATTCAGAATGTCCCTCACATATAAAAGAGCTGGATGGCAGGATACCAGTGTGGCCCAAGGAAACATAGGTAGCAAATTATGGGCAAAAGTATTGCAACCAAAGGCTGGAGGAGGGAAGGTCTGCAACCAGCTCTGTCTCCTAGCTCTCTGCTCTTTGCTTCCAATAGGCAGAGTCTATTCTGTGAAGCATCAGGCACTGAAAAGAAGACTGGGATTCTCAACCTTATATGATGTGGGCCCTCTGGTGTGAGTTCACTCCTGCCGGGTTCCCATCTGCTTGGTACTCTGGACCTCTTGTGTGAGGTGGATCCACCTGGGTGCCTCATCCCCTTGATGATTTTGGCCCTCTGCTGTGAATTCACTGCTGCCTGTTTCCCATTCAATTAGTGATGAGGGCCGCTCGTGTTAGGTCAGTTCTGCCTGCTTCCCATCTCAATGTTATTTTTGCCCTCTAGTGTGAGGTCACTCCTGCGTCTTTCCCATCACCTTATGGATGTGAGCCCTCTTGTGTGAGCAGGAACTTACTGGGTTCCTCACATTTTCATGATGTGGGCCGTGTGGTGTGAGGTCACTCCGACCTGGTTCCCATCCCCTTTGTGATTTGGGCCCTCTGTTGTGAGGTCAGTCCTGCTTGATTCACGTCCCGTTTGTGATGTTGGCCCTCTGATGTAAGGTAGATATTGCTTGGTGCCTCATCTCCTTGATGATGTGGGCCCTCTGGTGTGTGGTGGTCCCTGCCTGTTTTCCATCCGCTTGGTGATGTGGGCCCTCTGGTGTGAGTTCACTCCTGCCTGGTCCCCATCCCCTTTGTGATGTGGGCCCTCTGTTGTAAGGTGGACCCTACTGGGTGCCTCTTTACCATGGTTATATGGGACCACTTGTGTGAGTTCCCTCCTGCTTGGTTTCTCAACTTTTAATGATGTGGTCCCTCTAGTGTGAGGAGGATCCTGCTGAGTGCCTCATCCCCCAGATGATGTGGGCCCTCTAGCGTGAGGTCAGTTCTGCCTGTTTCCTAACCCCTTGGTGATGTGTGCACGCTGGTGTGAAGTCAGTCCTTCTGGATGCACATTCCCTTGGTGATGTGGGCACACTGGGGTGAGGTCACTCTGCCTGGTTCCCATCCGCATGTTGATGAGGGCCCTGTGCTGTGAGGTCCCTCTTCCTTGGTTTCTCACATTTTTCAGATGTGGGACCTCTGGTGTGAGGTGCTTTCTGCCTGATTCCCATCCCCTTTGTGATGTGGGCCCTCTGGTGTGAAGTGGATATTGCTTGGTGTCTCATCCACTGGTGATATGGGTCATCTGGTGTGAGGTCACTCCTGCTGGTTTTCTCAACTTTATATAATGTGGGCCATTTTGTGTGAGTTCATTCCTGCCTGGTTCCCATCCCCTTGGCGCTATGGGCCTTCTTTTATGAGGTGTATCCTGCTAGATGCCTCATCCCCTTGGTGATTTTGGCCCTCTGCTGTAGGTGGTTCCTGCCTGGTTCCCATCACCTTGCCGATGTTGGCCCTCTGGTGTGAGGTCAGTCCTGCCTGGTTCCCATCCCCTTGGTTGTGTGCCCTCTTGTGTGAGGTCACTCCTTCCTGGTTCCCATCCCCTTGGTGAGGTGGGCCCTCTGGTGTGAGGTCACTGATGCCTGGTATCCATCCCCTTTGTGATACTGTCCCTCTGGTGTGAGGTGGATCCTGCTGGGTGCTTCAAGCCCTTGGTGATGTGGGCCCTATATTGTGTGGTCACTCCTGCTGGGTTTCTTTTTATGATGTGGGCCCTCTGTTGTGAGTTCACTCCTGCTTGATTCTCATCCCCTTGGTGATGTGGGCCCTCTGGTGTTAGCTGTATATTGCTTGGTCCCTCATCCCCTTGGTGATGTGGGCCAACTTGTGTGAGATGATTCCTGCTGGGTTCCTCACCTTTTATGATGTGGGCCTTCTACTGTGAGGTAGCTCCTGCCTGGTCCCCATCCCCTTTGAGATGGGCGCCTGCTGGTGTGAGGTGGAATCTCCTGGATTCCTCATCCCATTGGTAATATGGGCCCTCTGGAGTGAGTACACTCTCACCTGGTTCCCATACCCTTGGTGATGTGGGCCCTCCGGTATGACGTGGGTCTTGGTGGGAGCCTCATCCCCTTGGTGATGTGGGCCCTCTCGTGTGAGGTGGCTCCTGCCTGGTTCCCATCCCTCTGTGATGTTTGGCCCTCTGTTGTGAGGTGGATCCTGCTGGTTGCCTCATCCCCTTGCTGAAGTATGTCCTCTGCTGTGAGGTGGTTCGTGCTGGGATCCTCCCTTTTTATGATGTGGGCCTTCTGCTGTGAGGTAGCTCCTGCCAGTTTCCAATTCCCATGGTGATGTTGGCCCTCTGGTGTGAGGGGGATCCTGCTGGCTACTGATCCCCTTGGTGATGTGGTCCCTTTGGTGTATGGTTGATCCTGCTGGGTGCCTCATCCCCTAGGTGATGTGTTCCCTCTAGTGTGAAGTCTTTACTTCCTGTTTCATATCCCCTTGATGATGTGGGCCCTCTGGTGTAAGGTCACACTGGCTGGGTTCCTCACATTTTTATGGTGTGGGTCCTCATATGTGAGGTCATTCCTGCCTAGTTCCCAGGCCCTTAGTGATGTGCGCCTTCTGGTGTGAGGTCACTCTTGCCTGGGTACCATCGCCTTGCTGATTTGGGCCTTCTGGTGCGAGGTGTATCCTGCTGGCTGCCTCATCCCCTTGGTGATGTGGGCCTTCTGGTGTGAGTTGGCTCCTGCTGGGTGACTCATCCCTTTGGTGATGTTGGCCCTCTCATTTGAGGTGTTTCCTGCTTCATTCCCATTCCCTTGTTTATGGGGGCCCTCTAGTGTGAGGTCACAACGGATGGGTTCCTCACCTCTTTATCATGTGGGCCCTCTGGTGTGTTGTCACTTCTGCCTGGTTCCCATCCACTTTGGGATGTGGGCCCTCGCGTGTGAAGTCACTCCTGCCTGGTTCCCTTTCCCTTTGTGATGTGGGCCTTCTGCTGTGACGTGGATCCTGCTGGGTCCCTCATCCACCTTGTGATGTGGGTCTTCTGGTGTGAGTTCACAACTTATGGGTTCCTCACTTTTTATGATATGGGGTTTCTTGTGTGAAGTCACTTCTTCCTGGATCCCATCTCCATGGTGATGTGAGCCCCCTGTTGTGTGGCCACTCCTGCTGGGTTACTCACCTTTTTATGATGTGGGCCCTCTGGTGTGAGGTCACCCTTCCTGGTTCCCATTCCCTTGGTGATGTGGGCCCTCCGGTGTGAGTACAAAACTGCTGGGTTCCTCAATATTTATGATATGGGCCCTCATGTGTGAGGTCACTCCTGCCTGGTTCCCATGCCTTGGTTATGTGCGCCCTCTGTTGTGAGGTGGATCCTGCTTGGTTTCTCATTCCCTTGGTGATGTTGGCCCTCTGGTGTGAGGTCACTCCTGCCTGGTTCCAATCCCCTTAGTGATGTGGGTCCTCTGGTGTGAGGTCTATCTGGCTTGGTCTCTCATCTGCTTAGTGATGTGGGCCCTCTTGTGTGAGGTCACTCCTGCCTGGTTCCTGTCCCCTTGGTGATTCCTTTGGGAAGAAAAGGAGTTTTCTCTCCTAAAACCTGCTGCTTCCAAGGCCTGGTAGGGAGTTCATGCTGTGATTCTGTATACCTAGGTGTAGACACACCATGAGCCCTTGCCTTGAGGTAAATCCCTGAATAGCCCTGCTGAAGCGGAGGCATGCAGCAGTTTCCATGAGATCTTCGTCGCAATTCTGGATTCAAATTATTATTTTTTCGATACGAAGGCTTCACACTGTTGAGGTCTTGCCCGTCGTGGAGCACAGACTATACACGTGCAGGCTCAGAGGCCACGGCTCATGGGCCCAGTCGCTCGGCGGCATGTGGGATCATCCCGGACCGGGGCACGAACCCGTGTCCCCTGCATTGGCAGGTGAACTCTCAATCACTGTGCCACCAGGGAAGCCGCAAGTTCTGCATTATTTTAACGTTATTACACCTTTCTGGACACTTAAGACCCTTGCATGGGCACCCTGTTCCCTACAAAAACACTGAGGACTGGCAGGCTCCACTGGCCTGCTCAGAAACATCCAGGCTGGGAAGCCCTTCAGAGTCCCTTTGTGTATGTCGAGTGTAGGGCAACACACGGCATTCGTCCTTAGGACAGCTAGATTTCCTCAGCCATCCAACAGCTGCAGGAAATCTGTTTGTTCACGTCCTACGTGCCATGGAAGTCTGCCTCATTGCCCTCATCTGAGCTGTACTTAGAAAAACAATCTGCTTCACCTTCCTCTTAAGAACTCACACCTGATGACACCATACCAACAGGAGAATGCCGGCTTGCATTCCTACTGCAATTAAAGCACAGTTCTTCCTTTTACACTGCAGCAATTTAGAACAGGCTAAGGCCCGATAGCCAACCTAGAGTGTTCCTTAGATGAGGGAGTTCGCTACTTGCTGAACAATCTGTGAAGAAAAGATGATTTAGGAAAGGGAACAGTGTGTCGCTAGAGTCTCCTTAGAATTGTTAGAAATCACGAGGATATATGCTGAATGTTCCCTGGAAATGGAGGCCAGATGGCACAAGCTTTGTTGCCCATTTTTTTTGTTTTTTAATCTTTTCTTTTTTTTTAATAAACACGGGCCCATCACTCTTGTGGTCTCTCCCATTGTGGAGCACAGGATGCTGATGCTCAGGACCAGCTGCAAGGGAACACGGGCCCAGCCGCTCCACGGCATGTGGGATCATCCCGAACTGGGGCAGGAACCCATGTCCCCTGCATTGGCAGTCGGACACTCAAACACTGTGCCACCAGGGAAGCACTAACTTCTGCATTATTTTAACGTTATCACACCTTTCCGGACACTTAAAACCCTTGTGTGGGCAATCTATTCCCTGCAAGAGCACTGTGTAGTGGGAGCCTCCACTGGCCTGCTCAGAAACACCCAGGCCCGGAAGAGCTTCAGAGTCACTCTGTGTATGCCGAGTGTAGGGCAACACACTGCACTCTTCCTTGGGACAGCTAGATTTCTTCAGCCATCCAACAGCTGCAGGAAATCTGTTCTCTAAGGTACTACATGCCATGGAAGTCTGCCACATTGCCCTCATCTGAGCTGTACTTAGAAAAACAATCTGCTTCGCCTTCCTCCTAAGAACTCACACCCGATGACACCATACCAACCGGAGAAAGCCGACTTGCATACCTACTGAAAGTAAAGCACAGTTCTTCCTGACATTGTGCAGGATTTTAGAAAATGTTAAGGCCCGATAGCTTACCTAGAGCGTTCCGTGGACGAGGGAGTTCGCTACGTGCAGAACACCCTGTGAAGAAAAGTTGATTCAGGTAAGTGTGACCAGTGTGTCCCTAGAGTGTCTTATGACTTTTGAGAAATCACAATGATAGAGGCTGCGTGTTCACTGGAAATGGGGCCTGATGGCACAAGCCTTACTTTCCCATTTTGAAATCTCCATTCATGCTGCCTTGAAGCTTCCGAGAAAAAAGTGTTTTTGATGGGCTTGTAGACCCGGTATGCAAGGCTCAGGGAAGGAAAGTAATTTTCTCTAAATAAACAGGGTGCTTCCATATCCTGGTTAGCAGCTCATCCTGTCATGCTCTACAGCAAAAGAGAAATTCGACGTGAGTACTTACCTCAAGTAAGGCCTTGAATAGCCCTGCTGAAGCGGAAGTGTGGAGCAGTTTCCATTAGGTCTTAGTCGCAGTTCTGCATCATTTGAAAGTTAGTACACTTTTCCGGACACTTAGGACCCTCGCGTGGGCACCCCGTTCCCTACAAAAACACTGAGGAGTGGCAGGCTCCACTGGGCCTGCTCAGAAACATCCAGGCTAGGAAGCCCTTCAGAGTCACTCTGTGTATGTCGAGTGTAGGGCAACACACGGCACTCGTCCTTGGGACAGCTAGATTTCCTCAGCCATCCAACAGCTGCAGGAAATCTGTTTGTTCACGTCCTACGTGCCATGGAAGTCTGCCTCATTGCCCTCATCTGAGCTGTACTTAGAAAAACAATCTGCTTCTCATTCCTTCTAGGAACTCATACCCGAAGACCCCATAGTGACAGGAGTAAGTCGGCTTGCATTCCTACTGCAACTAAAGCACAGTTCTTCCTGTCATTCTGTAGGATTTTAGAAATGGCCAAGGCCTGATAGCTTTCCTAGCACGATCCTTGGACGAGGGAGTTTGTTCCATGCAGAACACCCTGTGAAGAAAAGTTGATTCAGGTAAGTGTGACCAATGTGTCCCTAGAGTGTCTTATGACTTGCTAGAAATCACAATGATAGAGGCTGTGTGTTCACTGGAAATGGGGGCCTGTTGGCACAAGCCTTGCTTTCCCATTTTGAAATATCCATTCATGCTGCCTTGAAGCTTCTGAAAAAACAGTGTTTTTGACAGGCCTGTGGACCTGGTATGCAGGGCTCAGGGAAGGAAAGAATTTTCTCTAAATAAACAGGGTGCTTCCATATCCTGGTTAGGAGCTCATCCTGTCATGCTCTACAGTGAAAGGGAAATTCGACATGAGTACTTACCTCAAGGTAAGGCCTAGAGTAGCCCTGCAGGAACGGAGCATACAGGAGTTCTTTGAGGTCTTAGTCACTGTTGAGCTTTCTTTGAACTGTGGTACCCTTTTCAGGGCTCCAAGACCCTTCGCGGGTACACTCGTTTCCCTACAATATCACTGAGGACCTCCCCGGCCCCTGGGACTGCAGAGCAACACCCAGGCCAGTAGGCCCTTCAGATTCCTTCTGTGTATGCCAAGTGAAGGACAACACACAGCACTTTCCCTTGGGACTGCTATATTTCCTCAGAAATCCAACAGCATCAGGAACACATTTCTGGCACGTACACTGTGCCATGGAAGTTTTCATCTTTGCCCATCTCTGAGCTGCACTGGGGAAATAGTCTGCTTAGAATTCCTTTAACGACCTCCTTCCAAAGTGACTCTATGCAAGGAGAAAGTCCACTTGTGTTCCAACTGCAAGTAAAGCACAGCTCTTCGTGTAACAGTGCACTCTTCTGGAGGAGGCAAATGCTTATAGGTTTAACTAGAGCCTTCCTTGGTTGAGGCAGTTCGCTCCACGTGGGACACCCTGTGTATAGAAGTTCATTCGGGGAAGGGCCCATTGTGTACATTGTGGGAGAAATGCTGCTTGTGTTCCACCTGCAACTAAAGCAGAGTTCTTCGGGTAAAACTGCAGTGTTTTGGGAGAGGAAATGCTTAGAGGCCTAAGTAGAGCCTGCCTTGGTTGAGGCAGTTCGCTCCACGTGGGACACCCTGCGTATATATAGAAGTTCATTTGGGGAAGGGCCCATTGTGTACATCGTGGGAGAAATGCTGCTGGTGTTCCACCTGCAACTAAAGCAGAGTTCTTTGGGTAACACTGCCCTGTTTTGGGAGAGGAAATGCTTAGAGGCCTAAGTAGAGCCTGCCTTGGTTGAGGCAGTTCGCTCCACGCGGGACACCCTGCGTATATATAGAAGTTCATTTGGGGAAGGGCCCATTGTGTACATTGTGGGAGAAATGCTGCTGGTGTTCCACCTGCAACTAAAGCAGAGTTCTTTGGGTAAAACTGCCCTGTTTTGGGAGAGGACATGCTTAGAGGCCTAACTAGAGCCTGCCTTGTTTGAGGCAGTTTGCTCCATGTGGGACACCCTGCGTATAGAAATTCATTTGGGGAAGGGCCCATTGTGTACATTGTGGGAGAAATGCTGCTTGCGTTCCACCTGCAACTAAAGCAGAGTTCTTCGGGTAAAACTGCCGTCCTAAATCATTCACACACTAGGAAGCCCCTTCACGGGCGGAGACTGTGGGTGGTGGAGAGGGAGAAGTTTCAGAGCCACAGAGGAGAGCTCAGCAACAGGGGTGCAGAGGGCAAAGGGGAGAGATTCCCGCACAGAGGATTGGTGCTGACCAGCACTCACCAGCCCGAGAGGCTTGTCTGCTCACCCGCCGGGGCAGGAGGGGCTGGGAGATGAGGATCGGGCTTTGGTCAGAGCGCAGAGAGAGGACTGGGGTTGGCGGCATGAACACAGCCTGAAGTGGGCTAGTGCGCCATGGCTGGCCGGGAGGGAGTCCAGGGAAAAGTCTGGAGCTGCCGAAGAGGCAAGAGACTTTTTCTTCCCTATTTGTTTCCTGGTGCGCGAGGAGAGGGGATTTAGAGCACCGCTTAAAGGAGCTCCAGAGACGGGAGCGAGCCGTGGCTATCACCGCGGACCCCAGAGATGGGCATGAGACACTAAGGCTGCTGCTGCCATCACCAAGAGGCCTGTGTGCTAGCACAGGTCACTCTTCACACCTCCCCTCCCAGGAGCCTGTGCAGCCCACCACTGCCAGGGTCCCGAGATCCAGGGACAACCTCCCAGGGGAACACATGGGGCGCCTCAGGCTGGTGCAACATCACGCTGGCCTCTGCTGCCTGAAGGATCACCCCGCATTCCGTACACATCTCTCCCCCCGGGCCTGAGTGAGCCAGAGCCCCCTTATCAGCTGATCCTTTAACCTGGTCCAGTCTGAGTGAAGAACAGATGCCCTCAGGCGACCTACACGCAAAGGCGGGGCCGAATCCAAAGCTGAACCTCAGGAGCTGTGCGAACAACAGAGAAAGGGAAATTTCTCCCAGCAGCCTCAGAAGTAGTGGATTAAATCTCCACAATCAACTTGATGTACCCTGCATCTGTGGAATACCTGAAGAGACAAAGAATCACCCCAAAATTGAGACGGTGAAGTTTGGAAGCAACTGTAGACTTGGGGTTTGTTTCTGCATCTAATTTGTTTCTGGTTTTATGTTTATCTTAGTTTAGTATATAGAGTTTATTATCATTGGTAGATTTATTATGGATTTGGTTGCTCTCTTCCTTTATATATATATATATATATATATATATATATATATATAATTTTCCTTTTCCTCCTTTTGTTAGTGTGTATGTGTATGCTTATTTGTGTGATTTTATCTCTACAGCTTTGCTTTTACCATTTGTCCTAGGGTTCAATCTGTTTTTGTTTTTTTATTAGTATAGTTTTTAGCACTTGTTATCATTGGTGGATTTGTTTTTTGGTTTGGTTGCTCTCTTCTTTCTTTCTTTCTTTCTTTTTCTTTATTTTTTACTTTTAATTTTTTTATTTTTAATATTTTTAATAACTGTTTTATTTTAATTTATATTATTTTTCTTTCTTTATTTTTTTCTCCCTTTTCTTCTGAGCCATGTGGCTGACAGGATGTTGGTGCTCTGGCCAAGTGTCAGGCCTGTGCCTTGGAGGTGGGAGAGCCAAGTTCAGGACACTGGTCCACAAGAGACCTCCAGGCTCCACGTAATAACAAACAGTGAAAGCAATCCCAGAGATCTTCATCTCAATGCTAAGACCCAGCACCACTCAACAACCAGCAAGCTACAGTGCCCGACACCCTATGCCAAACAACTAGCAAGAGAGGAACACAAACACACCCATTACCAGAGAGGCTGCCTAAAATCATAATAAGGTCACAGACACCCCAAAACACACCACTGGACGTGGTCTTGCCCACCAGAAAGACAAGATCCAGCCTCATCCACCAGAGCACAGGCACCAGTCCCCTCCACCAGGAAGCATACACAACCCACTGAACCAACCTTAGCGATGGGGGCAGACACCGAAAACAAGAGGAACTACAGACCTGCAGCCTGCCAAAAGGAGACCCCCAAACACAGTAAGTTAAGCAAAATGAGAAGACAGAGAAACACACAGCAGATGAAGGAGCAAGCTAAAAACCCACCAGACCAAACAAATGAAAAGGAAATAGGCAATATACCTGAAAAAGGATTCAGAGTATTGATAGTAAAGATGATCCAAAATCTCTGAAATAGAATGGAGAAAATACAAGAAATATTTAACAAGGCACCTAGAAGAAGTAAAGGGCAAACAAACAATGATGAACAACACAATAACTGAAGTTAAAAATACCCTAGAAGGAATCAATAGCAGAATAACTGAGGCAAAAGAATGGATAAGTGACCTGGAAGATAAAATAGTGGAAATAACTGCAACAGAGCACGAAAAAAGAAAAGAGAATGAAAAGAATTGAGGACAGTCTCAGAGACCTCTGAGACAACATTAAATGCATCAACATTCAAAGTATAGGGGTCCCAGAAGAAAAAGAGAAAAAGAAAGGACTCAAAATATTTGAAGAGATTATAGTTGAAAACTTCCCTAATATGGGAAAGGAAATAGTCAATCAAGGCCAGGAAGAGCAGAGAGTCCCATACAGGAAAAATCCAAGGAGAAACACGCCAAGACACATATTAATCAAACTATCAAAAATTAAATGCAAAGAAAAAATACTAAAAGCATCAAAGGAAAAACAACAAATAACATACAAGCGAATCCCCATAAGGTTAACAGCTGATCCTTCAGCAGAAACTCTGCAAGCCAGAAGGGAGTGGCAGGACATATTTAAACTGATGAAAGGGAAAAACCTATAACAAAGATTACCCTACTCAGGAAGGATCTCATTCAGAGTCGATGGAGAAAATAAAACCTTTACAGACAAGCAAAAGCTAAGAGAATTCAGCACCACCAAACCAGCTTTGCACCAAATGCTAAAGGAACTTCCCTAGGCAGGATACACAAGAGAAGGAAAAGACCTACAGTAATAAACCCAAAACAATTAAGAAAATGGGAATAGGAACATACATATCGATAATTACCTTAAAGGTAAATGGATTAAATGCTCCAACCAAAAGACATAGACTGGCTGAATGGATACAGAGACCAGACCTGTATATATGCTGTCTACAAAAGACCCACTTCAGACCTAGGGACACATACAGACTGAAAGTGAGGGGATGGAAAAAGATATTCCATGCAAATGGAAATCAAAAGAAAGCTAGAGTAGCAATTCTCATATCAGACAAAATAGACTTTAAAATCAAGACTATTACAAGAGAAAAAGAAGGAAACTACATAATGAGCAAGAGATCAATCCAAGAAGGAGATATAACAATTGTAAATATTTATGCACCCAACATAGGAGCACCTCAATACATAAGGCAAATGCTAACAGTCATAAAAGGGGAAATCAACAGCAACACAATCACAGTAGGGGACTTTAACACCCCACTTTCACCAATGGACAGATCATCCAAAATGAAAATAAATAAGGAAACACAAGCTTCAAATGATACATTTAACAAGATGGATTTAACTGATATTTACAGGACATTCCAACCAAAAACAATAGAATACACTTTCTTCTCAAGTGCTCATGGAACATCCTCAGAATAGATCATATCTTGGGTCAAAAATCAAACCTTGGTAAATTTCAGAAAATCGAAATCGTATCAAGTATCTTTTCTGACCACAACGCTATAAGACTAGATATCAATTACAGGAAAAAATCTGTAAGAAATACAAATACATGGAGGATAAGCAATACACAACTAAATAACCAAGAGATCACTAAAGAAATCAAAGAGGAAATAAAAAAACACCCAGAAACAAATGACAAAAAAGGATGACCCAAAATCTATGGAATGCAGCAAAAGCAGTTCTAAGAGTGAAGTTTATAGCAATACAATCCTACCTGAAGAAACAAGAAACATCCCAAATAAACAATGTAACCTTACACTGAAAGCAATTAGAAGAGGAAGAACAAAATAACCCCATAGTTAGCGGAAGGAAAGAAATCATAAAGATAAGATCAGAAATAAGTGAAAAAGAAATGATGGAAACAATAGCAAAGATCAATAAAATTAAAAGCTAGTTTCTGCTCAATGTTATGAAACAACCTAAATGGGAAAAGAATTTGAAAAAGAATAGATACATGTGTATGTATAACTGAATCACTTTGCTGTACACCTGAAACTAACACAACATTGTTAATCAACTATACTCCAATATAAAATTAAAAGTTTTAAAAAAAGATAATGGAAAACAAAGAGTATACGAGTGTCTTGCTTTTTATTTCAACTTTTTTACAATTAGTAATTTTTGAAAAGTTAAAGGTTGAGGGAAAAAGACAAATTTTTTAATTTAAACATTCATTAATATTTTTTATTCCCTCTAAGTCTTATTTTCTCCATAAAAGTTTATGTTCCTCAACCTCTTCATGTCCCTTACTGCAGAAATTTCCAGTATAAACGTCCCTTTGGAGACTGGTAGCAATTACAGTTATCTCTGAACTATGCAGTCAATATTCCAAATGTATACAGATCATAATAAAATGTATATTTAAAAATAATATAAAACATCAAAAGTTCAATGAACAGGGTCATCCAGTAGATAATACGCTAAAAGCTGAGTGCTCATTTCTGTTTCTGTGCTTTAAACTTTTTTCAAGGCAAGAACTTCAACTATTTTTTCACAGAAAGTTAGAGAAACCCTGTGGTAAAATTCAAAGCTGCCTTTAACCCAATACTTCCCACCACGTTAACAACAAAGTTCCACCTAAGTTATTACAAGACTGATAGCTGTGCCACACGTCTTACTACATGTAAAGATCATCTTAAGCTCACCCACAAGATAAGCCAGCAAGTCCAAAGATCAAGAAAAAAAAAGTACCAAAAGCTGCAGGTTAAATCAGTGAGAACTCAACCTAAATTGGGGGAATTGAATCCAAAACTGATGATGACAAAGCAGATGGCACACATATTTCTCTTCTGGCACTCTGCCCAAGAAATAGCAAACCAAAAAGGAATTCTTATGCAACAAATGAACATATTTAGAGATACTAACTCAAAAACAAAATGAAACAAAACTTAACATGTTCTTTGATTTTTTATTTCTTATGTCCTTATCATCAAAGAAAGTAGGGGATTAATGAGCAAATCGATTTAAAGGTCAGCTTTCTCAACTCTGAAACACATTTCCAATGGAAAGAGATGCTGCTTTAACCAAATTAACATATGATTTCACAAAACTAATGAAAATCCCTGAATAATAGGCTTGTCACATTTCATTTTCATTTTCTGACCAAAAACTGGTTTTTGCTAAGAACTGCTTCAAACACGTTAATGAATGATCCTTAACAATTGACAGGATAAAGTAAATAAGTAAGGAAGCCAAAATCCAGAATAAAGTTAACTTTCTATATTCCAAAATAATAACAATCGGCTGTGAGCAATTAAAGATAATAATTTGTTATAGATTTAAAAGTTTCTTTCGAGCTACAAAGGGCAAATAATATATAGTACATTCCAACAGTCACAATACTATTATACTATTAAATGTAGGGGTTACATTCCCTACTTCCAAAATCAGACAGTTTAAAAACTATTTCTGTATATGTTTCAAAATATCAACAATAAAGAAGTTTTGTTTTTCTCTAAATTACTAAGAGGTTTTATAGTTTATTCCACCCAGGAAATATCAAGAAAACAAGTTTTAAAATTAAGATGCTTTTTTTTTGTGGTACGCAGGCCTCTCATTGCTGTGGCCCCTCCCGTTGTGGAGCACAGGCTCCAGATGCACAGGCTCAGTGGCCATGGCTCACGGGCCCAGCCACTCCGCGGCATGTGGGATCTTCCCGGACCGGGGCACGAACCCGTGTCCCCTGCATCGGCAGGTGGACTCTCAACCACTGTGCCACCAGGGAAGCCCTAAGATGCATTTTAAAATTCTCACTTCTGCAGCAAATCCATACACTAAGAATATCTTGCCAAATAAATGAACTGCTTCTAGCGATGACCTATTTCAAAAGAAAAATCTAACTAAAATTTGTGCGACTGAAATTAAATGGACTCTAATGGACTACTTACCTCAAAACCTACTTATGCATTATCTACATTAAAGCCATTATGAGAAATAGCATGAAATACTGTTCCATAAATAATAGTTTGTTTAAAAATAAGCTAAAACAAAAAGCCTAGAGGTTATATTTCTATAATACCTGTGGTCTTCACCTACTTAGCTCAGTATCTTTTATTGTTTCAAATAAAACAGTGTAATTTCCTGAATTAAAATAAGCATTGCTTAAGAGTTCTGTAAGCACTGAAAAACAAGAAAGCAATATTTACTCCTGTTCTTTGAAAAATATCTTCATAGTTAACATTTACTGAGCATGTTTCATATGCCAGAAACTGAATGAATAATTTATATGTATTACCTTACCTAACCCTTAAGACAACCCTCTAAGGTAGATACAATTACTATCATTTTAGAGATGAGAAAAGTAAAATTCAGAGAAGTAACTGTGGCAGATCACTAAGCGTTGCCCAAAATCTAATCTCTCCTTTCCTAGTAACAGAGGTATAGCTGGGCACATGGCCGTCCAACCCCCATTCAGTTCGTTGTGGTCATGCACCAAGTTCTCACCAATGGTTCTCACTGGTGAACTAAGTTCCCTCGTGAGTGGAGGTGATATATGCACCTTCCATGTCATGTGCTTCTCTTCCTTCTCACAGTGGAACACAAATGTAGAACTGAGGCAACTTCAACCATTCAGATGATGACAGAGCCCTAAGGGATGGCAGAGAACCAAAATAAAAGAAATAAGCAGTGCTCAAAGTGCCTATCCATCCTGGACTATCGTTCACCTGTGAAATAATGGAAAATATACATACCGTAGTCTCTGGTCCTGCTTCCTGACACAGAGCTCCTGAAACCCTTATAATTTCCAGGTGAAAGGAGCATCTCCTGGTCTAATGAGGTAACTCTGGGTGAGCTCCTGGGTGAGGGCTGGTCACCAGAAAGAACAAGCCATGATTAGAACCTTGGACTTTTCAGCCCCGCCTCCCATTCTCTTGAGAAGGGAGAAAGGCTGAAAATGGACTTAATGATCTGTCATGCTTACATGATAAAGCCTCCATAAAAATCCCAATTATATGGGGTTCAGAGAGCTTCCAGGTGGGTGCACACATCAACATACTGGGAGCATGAAGTACCCCAACCCACACGGAAAGAAGCTCCTGCACTCAGGACCCTCCCAGACCTGAGAGGGTCCTTCATATTTCTCTTCATCTGACTGTTCATCTGTATCTTTTATCATATCTTTTAATGAGCTGGTAAACAAAAGTAAATGTTTCCCTGAGTTCTGTGAGCTACCCTAGCAAATTAATCTGATCCAAGGTGGGAGGAGGTCATAAGAACCGCTGATTTGTAGCCAAGTTGGACAGAAGTTGTAGGTAACCTGGGGACCTACTTCTTGCCCTTGGCATGTGAATTGGGGGGACAGAGTCATGGGACTGAGCCCTTAACCTGTGGGATCTGATGCTATCTCCAGGTAGATAGTATTAGAACTGACTTAAACTGTAGGACACCCAGGTGGTGTCCCAGAGGATTGCTTGTTGGGGAAAACCTCCAAGCATTTGGCAACTAGAGGCATCAGAAGTGTTCTATGTGAAAGAAAAGGAGACACACGGGGGGAAGGAATGAAGTTTTTCCAAAGCACTCTTTCAGGTAAAAACAAGAGAAATATTAGAGAAAATGTTAGCAAGCAATGAGCTTCTATCTTTAGAGCCACTGTTTTGGGGAAGTGTCGATTATACCAGCTTAGCTCATACTCAGAGAATCTTAGCAATTGGTAACAGAAATGGGGTGCTGATATTATATAAATATAAAATAGGAGGCACTGGCTTAGCAATTGGGTGCTAGGTAACAAGAAAGAAGCTACTGCTAACTGGAAAAGGTTATAAACTAGTGACCCTTGTTTGTCACAGTAAAGTAGTTGGTGAATCTGTCACCTGAGACAACCTGTAAGGCAGCTGAACAACACGCCTATAGAACCTACTGCTCTAAGAAAAGTAGATGGAAAGTGCAGGAATGGGTTATTTCTGTAATTTCCAGGTATTCAACCAGAATTAACTGTCTAACATTGATGGGGCTATTGTCACAAAGAACTCCTGGAACTAACTGCATACATTCTTTAGCAAAAGTCTAAGACTTTCTTACCTTATACAATAAAACTATCAGTGTTAAGATGCCTTAGTACATGTATTTCTAAATTAGTTTCATCCTTCCCTCAATGAGAATTGAACAGAAAGCACTAAATAAAACCTTCTCACATTTTGGAAACTGAGAAATGGAATATTTTATTTCCCAAAAAATTTCTTAGAGGAAAACAAATTTTTAATCTTATATACCACAGTTATCCAGTAAATCTTTTGTTTCACTTTAATATTACACACATCTAAAAATACAACAATTAGTAATATATATTATTTCAAACACACTTCCTTTAGAAATGTTTAATTATTTTAATTGGAGATTTTGTATATTTTGCTTCACTTGTTCTCTCTCTCTCTCTCTCTCTCTCTCTCTCTCTCATTATCTTTACATTTCCAAATTTAGCTAAGGATTTGTTAGAATTTCTTTCAAGGTCAAGTTGTGTGTTTCTTTAAAAAACTAGGAAGTCATAATCCTCAAATATATATGTAAATAAAAATTCAGTGTTATGTTAGTTATTATATGAAACTTTGGTTCCTAAAAGTGCTGTCAATTTAGACTCACAGTACTTTCACCCACCCCCACCTACTACAAAATGGAGACTAGATGTATGAATAAAATTAAGTAAAAGAAAGAGCCTAAAAAAGCACTAGTCGGGGTTCCCTGGTGGCACAGTGTTTGAGAGTCTGCCTGACGAGGCAGGGGACACAGGTTCGTGCCCCGGTCCGGGAAGATCCCACATGCCACAGAGCAGCTAGGCCCGTGAGCCATGGCCACTGAGCCTGTGCATCCAGAGCCTGTGCTCCACAACGGGGGAGGCCACAACAGTGAGAGGCCCGTGTACGGCTAAAAAAAAAAAAAAAAAAAAAAAAAAAACCAACTAGTCAAAAAACTAAAAAAAAATTATAGAAATAAAACTTTGTCTCAAATGTCATCTTCTTGATAAACACCAAAATTTATTCAAGAAATGCCTGCTACTTTCTATTCCTAAATATATTTTCCCAATAGCCTACTTTAACAGTGAAATTTAGACCACGATGTTGTGTTGCTTGCTTATTCAGAAGAACTATAATGATTCTTATCCCTACATTCTCCTTTTTCTTTAGGCACATAACAAATAATAAAACACAGAAATTTTAGGTTTCAACTAGAATGAAAAGTTGGATTCCATTTAAGTTTGTAATTTACTCATTTCCTAACCCCTGACATGGCTTCAAGTCATTTAAATTTTTTTAAACTTTAGCAGCTTAAAAATGGGAGAACAAGAGAGATAATGTCTATGTCTGAGCAGAATCAGGAAAGAATCCCTAGTTGTGACTAATGAAAATGTATTATATAGCAAAATTTGAGACAGTCAGTTAAAAAAACTATCAAATGGGATATTTCTGTAGATGCTTCCATTCAAAACAACAACAACAAAATAATTATATACTCAAAAGAATTGAAGCCAAGTCTCAAAGAGATATTTGTACACCTACATTCACAGCAATGAATTCAATAGCAATTCAATAGCAAAAAGGTGGAAACAACCCAAATGTTTATTGATGGATGAATGTACAAACAAAATATGACATATCCATGCAACAGAATATTACTCAGCCTTAGAAAGTAAGGAAATTCTGACACATGCTACAACAGGGATGAACCTTGAAGACATTATGCTAGATGGAATAAGCCAGTCACAAAAAGACAAATATTATATGACTCAACTTACATGAGATACCTGGAATAGTCAAATTCATATAGACAGAAAATAGAATGGTGCTTGTCAGGGCATGGTGTGGTGGGGGTAGGGAGAAATGGGAAGCTTTGTTTAATGGGTATAGACTTTCAGTTTTTCAAAATGAAAAGAGTTCTGGAGATTGTTTGCATAACAATGTCAATGTACTTATCATTACTAAGTTTTACATATAAGAATGGTTATTTAAGGTGGAAAATTTTTATGTTATATATTTTACCTCAATTAACTTCTTCAATCTACACATGGATTTTTTTAAAAAGCATGTACCTATGGGAGGGGTGAACAAAACAGACATAACAAAGATGAAAAAATAAAAATTACATTTCAAAATCTTGAAAGCAAGCAAGCAAGCAAGAAGCTAATCAAAGTGTAACATCACAAGAGTAGTAGGCAGTTGTAAAATTCAGTAGGAGGGAGAAGCACTTCCAGAATGGCCAAGTAAGGACCCCCAAAAATCTGATCCTCCATAAAAGCAATGAGAACACTGGCAAAAATTGTCAAAGTCAACTTTTTCACAATTTTGGAAATGAATGAAAGGCTTACTACATTATGGGAATGATTAAGGCACAAAAAATGGTTGTGTCACAATAAGTACAGTGAGCTTAGTGGCATTTTCATTTTCCCTATTTCCAATCACTTTCTCCCCAGCATCATAATACCCCTAAAAATCAGCATCATTACCGCCACAGTGACTGAAAAAACCCATACTCTAGCAGGCAACGGAGAGAGCAAATGGGTTTGGAGTTCCACAAAATGGCTCTATCCCAGTGAATTGTCACTATTTGACCTGGCAGTTACTTGGAAAAGCCCTACTCCCAGGGCTTGTGTTTATTGGACCTAACTCAGAGTTCACTCAATGGAAAAAGCTCTAGCCCCATAGCATTTGTTGAAAACACTCAGCTGCACTTGTTTAACAATACAGATGTCTATGGCAGCAATACCAGCTGGAGCAAAGAAGAGGCTGGCTTAAAAACTTAAAAGAGAGATCTGGAGAACGAAATGTCCATGGAAGGATTTGAAAGGCTCTGACATATTCCTTATGATTTAAAAGACCACATTCACGTGCAGCAATATGCACATACCTAAGAAATATCTCAGGAGACCCCATTCTTTCAGCTCTGGCTGATCTTGAGGCTCTGTGCATGCAGGAAATGAAGGCTACAGCACAGTTGTCAACTGCCTGGCTACTTGTTGAAGGCGTGCCCCAACATGCACATAGAGCTGCTCAGCAAAGACTGAGATACTTATTGGTTTCAGACATTTAAGGAAATCTCTATCTAATCATTAACTGACCACTAAGGGAACAAAGCAAAAATTCAGTAGCCACATGTGACAAGAATGTAGACTTGCCAGAATTTATTCAGTAAAGTCAGTAAATAAACAAAAAACAGCAACAAAGAGCAAACACACCATACCTTGGGGAGGTAGGACAATTTGATTTTCAGAGTTGCCATATGATATTATTTGAAATGCCCATTTTTCAATAAAAACTTAAAACATACACAAATAAACAGGAAAGTATGGCCCACACACATGAAATAAAGTAGTTAAACAAAATATGTCCCTGAGAAGCCCAGATTTGGGGCATCCTAGACAAAGATTTAAAAATACTAAAAATATGTTCAAATAACTAAAGGAAACCATGTCTAAAGAATTAAAGGAAAATTTAAAAACATTGTTTCACCAAACAAAGAATATCAATATAGGGATTTCCCTGGTGGTCCAGTGGCTAAGACTTTGCTTTCCAGTGCAGAGGGTGTAGTCTCGATCCCTGGTCAGGGAGCTAAGATCCCACATGCCTCGTGGCCAAAAAAACAAAACATAAAACAGAAGCAAGGTTGTAATAAGTTCAATAAAGAGTTTAAAAAAGAATATCAATATAGAGATTAAAAATTATTTTAAAAAAGAACCAGATTAAAATTCTGGTGTTGAAAAGTACAATACCTGAAATGGAAAATTCACTAGAGGGGTTCAACAGCAGATTTTAATAGGCAGAAGAAAGAATCAGTGAACTTGAAGATATGTGGATTACGATTATCCAGGTTTAGTAACAGAAAAAGAAAGAAGAAAAATTAACATAGCCTCAGAGACCTATGAAACTACAGATATTGTATCATGCCGTGCACACTGGGAATTCCAGAAGGAAAGGAAATAAACATTATTTGAAGAAATAATGGCCAAAGACTTCCCAAATTTGATGAAAACATTAATCTATACAATCAAGGAGTTCAATAAACTCAAAGTAGGATAACTAAAAAGAATCCACACCAAGACACATCACAGTCAAAATGTGAAAAGACAGAGAGAAACTTGAACACAGCAAGAAAAAGTCTCATCACAACCAAAGGATTCTCAATAAGATTAACAGTTGATTTCTCATCAGACACTATGAAGGCCAGAGAGCACTGGAATAACACATTCAAACCAGTGAAATTTTAAAAAGTTAACCAAGACTTCTATATCCAGCAAAATTATCCTTCAAAAATGAAGAAGAAATTAAGACATTCCCAGCCAAGCAAAACCTGAGAGAATCTGTCAGTATCAAATCTGTCTTACAAGAAATACTAATGGGAGTTCTTGAGGCTGAAATGAAAATCACTAAATATTAACTCAAATCCACATGAAGACATAGAGAGAATTGGAAAAGCTAACGACATAGTTAAATGCAAAGTACATTATAAATGTATTTTTGTTTACAATGCTTTTCTATTTAAAAACAACTACATAAGACAATAACTATAAAAGTGTTAATGATGGGCTTACAATGTATAAAGCAAGGAATTAAGCCACATTGAAGTAAAGTTTTTGTATACTTTTGAAAGAAGTTGAAATTGATCTGAACTAGATTGTTTTAAATTAAAAATTTCACTGTTAATAACCAGGCAACAACTAAGAAAATAACTCAAAAATTATCATAACAATATTATCAGGAATGACAGAATAAAGGCCTATGAAAATTATCTTCTCCAGTAAAGCAACAACAAGAAAATTTAAATGGCACACTACAAAACGTATATATTTAATGAAAGTAATGGAGGAACTGAGGAACAAAAAAACCATAAGACACACAGAAAACCAATAGCAAACAAGGCAGATATATATCCATCTGATAAACAGTAATTACATTAAATGTAAATAAATTAAACACTCCATTCAAACATTTGAGTTAAACACTCACCAAAAGGCAGAGATTGGCAGAATATATTTTTAAATGATTCAACTACATGCTGTCTAAAAGAGACAATTTAGATTCAGAGACACAAATGGGTAAAAGTAAAAGGATGGAAAAAGACTCATCATGGGAACAGTAACTAAAAAAAGAGATGGAGTGACAATGCCAACAACAGACAAAATAGACTTTAAGGCAAAAATGGTAATGGGAGAAAGAATATTTTATAAAGATAAATGGGTCAATTCAAAAGGAAGACATAATGATTACAAACATATACGTTACAAGGGGTTGCAAAATACATGAGTAGAAACTGACAGAGTTGAAGGGAGAAAAAGACAATTTAACAACAATAGTTAAAGATGTCAATACTCCATTTTCCATATTGGATTGAACAATTAGGAGATCAACAAGGACAGATATGCACCAAAATCACAAGAAAGAAAAAAAAGATACTTGGGCTTTATCAGAATTACAAACTTTTGTGCTTCAAATGACACTGTCAAGAGAGTGAAAAGAAAATCCAAAAAACGTAAGAAATATTTTCAAGTCATAGTCTCATAAGTGTCTGAATCCAGAAAGTTACAAAAAAAATCTGTACAACACAAATATTTTTAAATAAATAAATTTATTTTAAAATGAGCAAAGGATTTGAAGAGACATCCCTCCAAAAAATATACACAAATGGCCAATAACCACAAAAAAAAGATGCTCAACATCATGAGTCCTTACAGAAAAGCAAATCAAGACCACAATGAAATACCACTTCATACCCACCAGAATGGTTAAATCAAAAAGAAAAGCAATAACAAATGTAGGTAAGGATATGGAGAAATCGGAACCCTCAGACATTGCTGAGTAAAATGTAAAATGGTGCACTCACTTTGGAAAACTGTTTGGCAGAGCCTCAAAATGAAAAACATAGAGTTACCATATGACCCAGCAATTCCACTCCTAGGTGTATACTCAAGAGAACCGAAAACATATATCTACACAAAAACTTTTACACAAATGCTCATTGCAGAATTATTCATACTAGCCAAAAACTGAGAACATCTCAAATGTCCATCAACTGATGAATGGATTAAAAAATGTGGTATATATACAATAAAATTTTATTTGGCTATACAAAAGAATGGCGTGCTAACACATGCTACAATATGGATAAACTTTGAAAACATTATACTAAGTGAAAGATGCTAGTTGCAAAAAGCTACATATTATATAGTTCCACTTTTATGAAATGTCTACAAGAGGCAAATCTATAACGACAGAAACTAGAGTGATGGTTGCCAGGGGCTGGAGGCAGGGGATATGAGTGACTGCTAAGGGCACTGGACTTCATTTGAGGGTGATAAAAAGGTTCTGAAATTACAGGGTGGTGATGGTTGCACAACTTCGTAAATATACTAAAACCCACTACATTGTACACTTTAAGATGATGGATTTTATGGTATGTGAATTATATCTCAACAAAGCCATTATTTTTTTTAAATCAGTAAGGAAAATGAATACCTACAGAATGACTCACCAAGATAGAAAATAAACTATATTCTGTCTTATAGTCAGTACAGATCACTGACCCAGACTGTGGTGGATGTAAAGATGATAATAATGTAAAGATGAATAATAAACAGTGCTAATCTTTAAGGTATTTAGTTTTTAACAAGAAGTATAATCAATAACAAATCTTTGGAAAGAATTTTGATTCCTTCACCTAGTTTTCACTCTCGAAATATATAAAATGCTAATTTTACCATGACAAACTTTAATAGAAAACTCAATTCCAGCAAACTATAAATATTAGCCAGGACTTCCCTGGTGGTGCAGTGGTTAAGAATCCACCTGCCAATGCAGGGGACATGGGTTTGATCCCTGGTCTGGGAAGATCCCACGTGCCTCAGAACAACTAAGCCCATGCACCACAACAAGTGAGGCTGCACTCTAGAGCCTATGAGCCACAACTACTGAGCCCATGTGCCACAACTACTGAAACCCACGTGCCTAGAGCCCGTGCTCTGCAACAAGAGAAGCCACCGCAATGAGAAGCCCGTGCACTGCAAGGAAGAGTAGCCCTCACTCGCCACAACTAGGGAAAGACCGCACGCAGCAATGAAGACCCAACGCAGCCATAAATAAATAATTTTTTAAGTATGTTTAAAAATTTTTTAAATAAATAAATATTAGCCACCACCTAAATTTAACAACCGGATGCTAAAGGTAAATTAACTCGAATTTTATCTCCAGTCACACTTCTCTTCAAGCACAGTAAGTTCCAAGCTGTGGTCCAGCCTCCCAGCTCTGTTGCAACGTGTGATCCTAGCTTGGGGGTGCCAAGAAATTTCCATGACCTCATTTCCTCACCCTGGACCCAACTCCATGATTACTTCCCCTTCAGATTTTACAGGGCCAAAATTTTATGCCTTTAGGCATCTAACTCTTTCTTTCAAACACCATTAGTTACTGAGGTTCTTCAGACATATGTTTTAAATCAGGTCATCAAAGCAAGTGCAGCTCCCTTCTTTTATGTCTTTTTATTTCTTTTACTTAGTAAAGATCCAAAATGGTCCTTACCAGGACCAAAAGGCCTCTCCCTGTGTTTGGTGCCCTGCACTAAAAAAACCCAGGTATTCACACCACCACATATGTTTTGTTGCTCCAGAACAGGGGTTACAAAACAGATGCAGGCAGCATATGAATTTTGTTTGGTCTGAGCCATTCTAAAAACATTTTAATTACCAACATACTATACCCAAGAGATGTTTTATGTACAAACTTATATTTTTAGCTTCATTTGAAAAATCTGACGATTTGGCCATGCTGCACCCAAATTCCCATGTGGCAACAACTGGGTGACCTGAGTGGTGACACCTCCTTCCCCTCTGATGAAGAATGCCTCTCCACGATCCTCACCACTCCACAAGGTTTCCGTGCACAGCACTTTAAGCCAGTTGCACTTGTGTCCTGCTGGCTCTGGAGGGGTTGGAGTATGAGAACCGAGTCCAAATCCAGAGAGTTAGAAGTTGTTTCTAATCATAAAGGGAAGACCTTTTCCCTTATACTTGGTTTAAGGTTGCATGGCCAATTTCCTCTACCTTTGCCAAGCTCTCCTAGTTTCTCACTCCAAACTGCTTCAACTTCCTGTAATCACCATCACGTCTAACATCTGTACCACTCACTTACTTAAATTACCCTGGGGCACTCCTACATAATTCTGGCCTGGCAAGAAGCAGTGTTAATTCCAGGCCAACATGACAGAAAGCACTGAGGATCTCATCCACAGACCAATGAAATCTGCATTTCCAGACTCACTTCTCTTTGAAGATAAAGGCTTCTCCTAAATTTCTGAATTTTGTGTTAATAATAAAATGCTTCTCAAACTTTACTGTGTATAGAACATATCTGAGGATCTTAAAATGCAGATTCTGACTCAGTAGGTCTGGCTTCCGGGTGATGCTGATGCCACTGGTCTGTAGACTATGCTTTGAATAGCAAGGAGTTGAAAGGCTTACAAAGGAAGAAGGAGGTTTCTGATATGGGAATTATCTCAATGAATCAGACCTCCAAGACTTGACTTTCTGCCATTTTAAAACTACAAAAATAGTAATCTTTTAGCATCTGTGCCAACTTAAAATCTGATTTATATAAATAATAGCCTCTCATAATGGTCCATGAAAAAGAAACACGTGGTTCCTTCAGCCATGAGGCATTGATCATTGTATATGTATTCACTTCATGATCAATACTGGGCATTATACAGAGGTACCAGCCAAGTTTCCATACCTTCAGAGTACTTAAAGTTTAGTTGGCAAAAAGACTAATAGCAAATAAAATAAGCAGTGCACCACCTAAAGCAGCAGATGATTAAGATCTTAATTGCTATAAGATAGTGATTCCCAAGAGTGGGGCATATTAGCATGTGGGGGGAAGGTATCAAACTAAACACACTGCCCTCAATCCCCTCCCAGATTAGGATACTCACTCTACCCCCAACCTTATTGCCAATCATGACAAAGGAAGCTACATTTACTTCTAGAAATGCCATATTCTTCATAAGAGTAAGATGGGGGGGGAAATGATGAAAAGCACTACTTTTAAATGACACACAGAAAAGTAGGTAGAACGGGTAGGCATTCCAGGTGGGAAGTGTTCCTGTGGTAAAAGTGCTGAGGTGGAGATGAGTCTGGGGTATTTATGGAATGGAAAGAGGACGTGCCTACTGTGAGTAAACCAGAATGCTCCACTTACCACCACCCCGTTCTAGGTGGAGGAAGCATGGAAGCGATCTCCTAAGAACTGGATGACCACCGTTAACAACCTTGAAAAGATATGTCCTCATACAAAGGCTGAACTAGTTTGCCTCTCAGGTCCCTTCCAATTTTTCAGCTGCAGAACAAAATTTCAATTTTCCTCTAACACGGATTTCTAACCTGAATCACGTTCCTTGCTTGATGTTGACCATGAGAAATGAGTGAAGAGAATGTGAACATGTAGAAGTGGATGTGTATAAATTAAAGAAAAAGAGAGCCTAAGTCATTGCATCGGGTTAAATTCTATGGCTGCTCTACACCCCCGGTTCTTTGAGACGGCTCCCGAAGGTCTTATTTTCAACTCTGTCATCAATCATCTTTGCGACTCTTCTCTGAGCCCTGTCCAAATTATCCTCATCCCTCTCACACAGGCATATGAAGAATTACACTCCAGGTCTTCCCTGACCACCCCATGTAAAGGAAGACTCAGTTATACTTCCCTCTCTATCAAGGTCCTCCTCTACAAAGCACTTATCACACCTTCAACTATGTTTTCTTCACTTTTTACTCACAAAATATTTCAAATTTACATTCAGAAGATCATACAGTTCAGAAGTTAATATATAATAAGTAGCCGAAATACCACCACCCTAATGTAAAACTGTTTACATTTCTGCCACATTTGCTTTGCAATTACATATTTACTTGTTTATTCACATTTTTGTTACCATTGCCTATATCCTAATTCAATTTTCTGTTTTATATGGTTAGGGCCATGTCTGAATACTGACCTCTTTTATAACTATCACTCAGCACAGAGTCTGGCACATGTAAGACTCTCATTGTTTGTTCAATGAATAATGTATGAATGACTTCTGTCCTAGAATGAAATAATGGCCATCACTACAGAAAAGTTATTAGACAAAAGCCAGTGACTCCATCTTTATTAAAGTCCAAAAAAAGAGAGAGAAATGTTTTTTTTTTCTTTTTATTTTGGCCTCACCTGAGGCTTGTGGGATCTCAGTTCCCCAACCAGGGATTGAACCCGGGCCACAGCAGTGAAATCCCGGAATCCTAACCACTAGGCCACCAGGGAACTCCCCAAGAAATGGACCTTTATTGAAGGATGAGGGTTAAAATTTAAATGTGTGCTATAACTAGATATTCCACATTAGAGTGGGTTAGCTGAACGAGAAACAGAACTTCCCTAGAGGCCCTTATCCCTCTTGCCCTGGATAGCACACATATCTGCTAAAAGACATGGACAGAGAGGAGATGAGCTCTCAAAGTACCTTCTAGTTTAAAGATGTCAACTCAATAGCTTAAAGAGGGAAAGAACAAAAGAAGAGATGGAGGGAGGGAGGGGAGAAAAGAAGGAGAGAAGAAGGGAGGGAAGGGAAGAGAGAGGGAGGGAGGAGGGAAGGAAGGACAGGAGTCCTATGCAAAGACTCCTAGACCACTAGAGAACATTTATATTTTTTCTAGGTTAGGTTGGAGGCAATACAGATCGTGCTCTGAAAACCCTCGAGTATCAAGCCCATTTGTCTGAAATGAAGCCAAGCCTAAGGAAAAAGTATAAGAAAAGTCATGTCCAATTGTCAGACTTCTCCACCTCCTTTTACCTCTACTCCCGGCCAGCCAGTGTCTTAACACAAAATCCTAAAAGCCTGGGTTCCTCCCACTGTGGTTCCCTACATGCTCTCAAATATCAAGTATACACTTGTACTCTCTCTGCATCAACTTTATTGGATCTAAGTTCTATTCCTTTGTGCTCTATTCTTCCAATAGGTCACTGAGAGGTATTATGCTTCTGATTTAAAGGACTGTCCGTTACTGAAAATATTTCCTCAACTCTTTATTTTTAACCTACTCTACTCTTTATGGTCAATGTGGACCTCCGACTCTCTCTAATGAAAAAAATGTCTCAGTCCTAAGACTGTGGTGGATTGTTTTATTTGTTAACAATTCTTCCTTCCCTCCCTGTCCTTGACATGGTTCCCTGTGGGCAGAGGTTAGTACTGAGGCATGCCACTTGATACCAGAGAAATCGTTTCTAATCCATGTCATGAAGAAACATTTTTCTTGCTCCACAGATATCTTACACCACAGATAAAATATCATATGAGCACCTTTCCCCTAAACAGCCAGGGCACCTCAGCACAGAGAAGCAGCCTTATACTCCCTGCCCATCACTTTGCACAGCACATGCAGATACTCAGGGGCCACAACTTGGCTGTACCCAGTTTTCACTTTTAGTATTTCCTCAAGATCAGAAGGTGCTACATCTTCGCTGTGAATGGAAGAGCATGTGGATTGGCTTCTAGGTACAACGTCTTCTCTTCATGAACCCATCAACTTCTTCTCTGTACATGAAACTTATGCTCTATCAGTCCTGCCTCCTGAGGACTTTTCCAGTCTCATATATAATGGTGAACCAAAAGAAAAATCTCTTCCCCTATAGCACAAGTTTTCAGTGATAAATGAGCAAAGCATCACCAAGTGCTCCTCCCTGAACAAATGCCAAAAGCTGATTCATTCTCTGCATGACATTGGTGGTTTCATCCAACCATAAAGTGAAATATCTGCTAGCGTGCACTTGATAGTAATTGCTCTTCCCTACTCCACTGATATTATGCAACAGCCAACCGTGTCAGTTGACAAAGGAATTCTGTCAATAACTTCTGGTTTCTCTCTAAGGATAATGTTTGTCTTTAACTTTCCAGCTGATTTTCCAGGCGTCTCTTCAATAAAATGACTTATACTTACTTCTGTTACAAGGATCCTTTAATGAAGCTACTAGAGTTTTAATCTCTTGCCCACCATTAGCAGTATAATACAGTAATTTTGTAATGGAAAACATCATTGGGTACTTGCCCTGGGAAACTTGAATAGCATAACAAGGAAGCCACTGTGCTTTGTTTGAAAATGACACCAAAACATCCATGGCTTCACAGACAAAGTTTCATTACAGGCAATGACTGGGGACTAGGAGTGAATGGATGGCATGCCCAATAAAAAGCAGTTTTGAGATAGTCATCATCATACTTCCATATGCACTTTTCCATTTCAGCTACCGTTTTGAAATCATCACTCTCACAAGCGTCCTTATTTTTACACATACAGACACACATTTTATATTTGGAATGGGATTCGGTTCTGTAAGTATGTTTATGACATTCTGAACTGCAGCATTTACATTACTATTTTCATCACTATTTTCACACTGCAATAAACCACTTTTGAGCCACTGATCTATTTTTGTGACATTGAGATACAATTTAAGACCAGCAACAACAAACTATGCTATTTTAACAAATAAACAATAAGCAAATGACATAAAAAGTATATTAACCAAGATGAAGTGCACCATGATGAGTGCTTATGACATGTAAGTTATATTGACCCGTGCAGTCTTCATAGCATGAACACAGTTCTTCATACCATAATAACTTTTAAGAACATAATGGGATTTCTGCTGAAATTATAATTACTCTCACATCTCAAGGTCCTACATGCTCTGCCACTCCTACACCATCTTTTTGATTCACATTTCGAAGTCCCCCACAACACTCCACCCCCTTGTGTTGGTCTTCTTGCTAACCTTTGAACACATCCAAACACATTCTCACCTTCAGGCCTTCGCACTGGCTGTTCCCTCTGCCTGGAACACTCCTCCCCAGGTATCTGTATGAGTAACTTCTGTCACTTCCTTTAAGTCTTTGCTTAAGGTCTCTTTCTTCATGAAAGCTACACAACTACGTTTATCCTGTTCTACTTTCTTTCTTCTAAAGCACTTCTCCCCTTCTACCATGCTATATAATTTGGTTTATTGTGCATCTCCCACTCCTACCCCTCCACTCCCAACTGAAAGAAAACTTCACAAGGGCAGTTTTATTCATTCAGCACCTAGATTCATGGAAGGTGCTCAATAAATAGTAGTTGAATGAATGAATGAATAAGTGAAATTTTTCACTGCTTTTCCTTTTTAACCACCAATCTGTCTGTGGATCTTACTTTGAGAATTAAACAGAAAATGAAGAACTATCAAATGATTTAAGCAAGAGAACTACACAAGGTCAGAAGATGATTTAAAGTTTGGAGAGGCTGGACTCTTTTTTTTAGTTTAAAAGTCAACCCATGAAAAAAATGATGAAAGTCACAATTCTCCAAATGACTAGCTCTTCGTAAGTAGTTAATTTCAACCCCACAATACACATCTCTATAGATATATGATCAATGTTTGTATATATACACATACACATATATGCATGCACACATTAGACATATGTTGAACAAATCTAGAAGAAGCTAGGGACATTTTTCCATCATATGAGTATTCTTCATATAAAAGCTAATGACTTAGGTAATAGTTAAGACAACCATCCATCATAATTTTCTTGGGATAGCCCAGTTTATACTGTTTGATCTGGTGCCCCTTCCAGTTAGTATCCCCTTTTACTCTCAAAAGTGTCCTTATCTGAGCAAAAATAACTACATGGTTATCCTACTCATAAAGAAGATACATACATTTCTTCTTCTTCTTCTTTTTTTTTTTTGCAGTACATGGGCCTCTCACTGTTGTGGCCTCTCCCGTTGTGCAGCACAGGCTCCGGACGCACAGGCTCAGCGGCCATGGCTCACGGGCCCAGCTGCTCCGCGGCACATACATTTCTTCTTATTCAAGCATGCCGACCAAGCTTTCGAGGATTTTAGTGGAGTGGGTGTGGAAAAAGTGACAGCCATAATTAATTGTAACACCTGCTGGCCAACACTGCAAGTGAACTCTTTCAAACAGGCAATTCTTTAGCCAAGGAGCACAGCCATTGTTGAAGTACATGCCACAAGCTTCATATATCTAGCTTTAGAACTCAAATCCCCCACCAGGTCACCTGCACAATCTCCAGCCCCTATGAGAATGTTCACGTGATGAGTGGGCACAGCACATTCTTCTCTGCAAGCCCTTTGTCTGAAAAACTGAGACCCAAACCCAAGACTCTAGTCAAAAGAGAGGGCAGAAAACAAAGGCTCTTCTATTATCCTCGTGGCCCAGAGGGCTTGGAAACTAGGAGAATGTGGAGTCAAGTCTTCACAACGACACATGTGTTTTGGTCTCTCAGTAAATTCCAAGAACTTGACCAAACACTAGATCTTGAAACTTTCATTCATATCTGCAAATGCCATGCACCCATCAGGTCTGCAAACAGAATTTTGTTGAAGCTGCTCTCCCAAATCATAGTTGTCCCAATTCATGCCGGCCCTAGGTAAACAGGTACTCATTCTTATTGTGCTTGAAGACAATAATAACCTGGGCTCAGAGCCAGAGTAGACACTTAATATGTCAAGGAAAAAACTATTTTATTTCTTATATGTATAAATAGATGACAAGCAACCAATTACGTCAGTCTTTTGTCTTCCTTGCTATTTCTTTTTTCCTTATGCATTTTTTGGGGGGTTGGGTTTTTTTTTTTTTTTGCGGTATGCGGGCCTCTCACCGCTGTGGCTTCTCCCGTTGCGGAGCACAGGTTCTGGACACGCAGGCTCAGCGGCCATGGCTCACAAGCCTAGCCGCTCTGCGGCATGTGGGATCCTCCCGGACCGGGGCACGAACCCATATCCCCTGCCTCGGCAGGCGGACTCTCAACCACTGCGTCACCAGTGAAGCCCTGGGTTTTTTTTTTACCTTTCTTACCTTTGCATTTAACAAATTAAAGAATGAAACAAAGCCAGACTCAAAATTTGAAGTCAGGAGAGGGTGGTGAAGAAAATAGTGAAGATTCCTTAATATCTAGGGTGACCACATAATGTATCATCCAAACCAGGGCACTTTTAAATGTGAAAGGGGATGCATTTGATAATTCAGATAGGTCAACAGGAAAAAACCAGGACTACTGCAGGCTAAGCAGAGGGTGTAGTCACCTTTCTAATCCCTCATACATTTTCCCACACAAAAGGCATCCTGTGTATAAAGAAGCAATTCTGCCTCTGCTACATCAAGTGAACTTCAAATATAGTCCTCTCTCTTTTAGGCCAGGCCTGGCTTTCCACAAGGGAGCTGAAAATGTTTTCACTCCACCCTGCCATTCCCTATTTGTGCAAAACTGGTTCCATTTTTACTCAAGAAAGCAGGCAGCAACACACTAGAATGTGGATGCAGGCCAGGTGTCCAGTAAGCCCCAGGCCTGGTGCCTCGGGTTTCTCATAAAAGAATATTTCACTAGAAAGGAAGCAACCTGGTGAGAAGGTACACAGATACCAGCTGCAGATTTAGCAACCTGAATTTGAACATTAGACCCTTTTGTTGATGCCAAGGCACACGCTGAAACAGAACAGAGCCCGAAAGCCACCTCTCCAGCAGCACACATTCATCCAAAAGAAATAGCTATGGCATCTGTCCTCAGCTACAGGTAACAACCTTGGTTTCTTTGTCTTTTGCTGAGATAAGTGGTGCAGAAAGATTTGAAAAAAGTAAGAAAATATGTTTTTTTTTCCCTCAAGATCACAGTTCTCACGTTACAGAGCCAATGCTTAATTTTACCCCATACTTCCTGTTCAGGGGGGTCAAACACTGCTCATGCTCTTCATTAAACTTAGTCCTGTGGTTAGTGACTATTAATTTACTGGAATATTCTCCCTCACATGCATCCAGAGGGGAGACCAATTTTGCAACATAATTGGAATCTACAGCACATAAAGAATCTATGATGGTGGTAGGAGCAGAAAAGTTCCAGCGGGCTTATCTCAGATGGTCAGAATGACTGATTTCTTCACAGATTCCACAGTCATTCAAAAAGATTCACTGCCCAAGGCTGTTCAATGCTGTGATGGAGGCATTGATAAAGCAAATGTCTTAGGCTGTTAAGCCTTATAAAAGTAGAGTACTACCCATAGCTGAGAGTCTCATGACAAATGCTGGGAGCCAGGGAACCACCTGTCACAGAGATGGTAGAAGAAACTCCTTTTGAATTCATGCAGATTGGACTAAAGTCCTTCCAGCTAGGAGACACTATGAGTCCAAGGGGCCATTTGTATACAAGAACTGCTGTTTTCCCAGTGGTACGATAATCTTAAATTCAAAGACATTTTTGTTAATATAACTTTAAATTGCTTCACATAACCACAATCGAGGCCAAAATGGGCCGAAGGAATAATCAAAACAAACAGCTCAATAATGACTTTTTAAATGTTCAAAGAAAGAAGAAACTAACTGGTTAGGCTGTTGGATGATAAGGTTAGAATGCCTCCTTTGGGAGATGAAAATTATGTCTTCCCCACCTGATCCCATCTCCCAACAGTGAAGTGGATAATTTCTGAAGAATACAATGACCCTTTATGCTGGGCTTCTCTTGTCTGCTAGGGATGCCATCTGTCTCCCACACTATATAAACAATCCCTGCAGGAATCTTCTGATGCCCAAACAGATTAGCAAACTCCAGATTTTCACACCATTAATAATATCCCTATCCAGATTAGGCTTCTTGCTTTAATAACTCCAAAGATAAGCCTAATAACTGATCCTTTTTGTTTACAGGTAATGTGAGTGTCATTTAAAAGAAAACCTCTCAGAACACATAGCCATCTGTTGGAGGGGGAGCGGGTGGATCTCTCTCTAGGCAACAGAAGAAATGAGCCCTTGAGGGAACAGGAGGAATAGTAAAATGAAAATCATACTTATGAGACAAATGAAAGCATGAAATTTCACCAGGCCTAATTGAGGACTCTAATAATTACATTAAAATTTTTTTCTTCCAAATGACAAACTAGAAAACTATTCAAAAAAAGACAAGTTTCACACTTTGACGAAGGCATACGTACAATGAGAATTCAGAGTTTGCTTGACTCTAGGACGGTGAAAGCAGAAACCGTACTGGGAAGGCTAAAGGCCCCCGGGGAAGTTTGCCTACCATTCACCTCTACCTACGAGGACTGCTGATGCTTGCCTTCTCCAAGTTTAATATCGATTGATCCCCTGTAACTCTGTGAGCTCTCTGTATTGTCTCCAAAGATTTCCAACCCTAAAAGAAATAAATGTACCTGTAAAGATGTTCCTAAATTAATAATAATAATCAAGGAAAAACACCTGAGCTCTGCTAATAGCGGAAAACACAAGGCATGGAAGGGCCAGACCTCTGCAGTTGCACGTCCTCGGAAACGTCTACATCTAAATCTGCAGCCTCAGTTTCCTCCAGGCCCCAAGCCCCCGCAGAGGATGTTCACAACACGTTCCAAACCAAAAAGGAAATGAAGCCTCCGCTCCCTCAAGTGACGCTCAGATGGACCCAAAAGTCTCAGCTCCCCGGGAGAACCAAACCTTGAAACACGTCCCAGTGCCTCTCACCCGCGTCTCTGGGCAGCGGAAGCCGAAATGTCAAATGAATGACCGCACCAGAGCGAGAGGGAGGAAAACAAACCCACCTCCCACTGTCCGGTACCTGCGGCGCGAAGGCCGGGCCAGGGCTGCGCACTCACCTGGGTCTCGGCGCCCGCTGCCGCCGACTGCGGGTGGGGACGGGGCCGCCGGGCGGCAGGGCGCCCCCACAGTCGCCCGGACCCGCGGCCCCGACGCCCTCAGGCCGGCCCGCGCACGCCCGCGGGGAAAGCAGGCGACCGGGGGCGCCGCCGCGCATAGCATGCAGCTCCCGGCTGCGGTGGCCGCTGTCACGGGGCCGAGGGACCCTACGCGGCCGTCTCCGACATGGCGACTCCGAGGCAGCGACGAGAGACGCAGCGCAGAGCCGAGCGCGCCCGGCGCGCCCCTCAGCGGCTCTTCCCGCCGCCTTCCGCAGCGGGCTGGGTCTCGGCTGGCCTTTGTGCTGGCATCCTTCTCTCTCGACGACGCCCGGAGCTCCCCGGGCGGCTCCGCGCCGCCGCCCACCCCCGGGTTACACCGCGCCCCCCGCGCAGCCCGCCGATTCTGTCAAGTCAGCAGCGGCGGCGGCGGCGGCGGCAGAGGCGGGGACGCGCGAGCCATATCTCCCGCCCGCGCTCGGGAAGGCGCCAGGGGTCTGGGCGTCCGGAGCGGGTTTACGGGCGAGCTCGGCAGCCCGGGCGCGGCGCGTCCCCGAGCGGCCCCGAAGCGCCTTGCTCCCCGCCGCTCACTCTCCAGGCGTCGCCTGCGAGCCGCGCGCTGGCCCGCCCGCGTCGCCCTCTCTCACCACTCCCCGCGGGCTCGCCCAGCCTCCCTCGCGCTGCCACCTTCCTTGGGCCCAGCGTGCCCAGTGCCCGCCCTGGCCCTCGGGGGGAGAAGGGTGCGGGCCGCTCACCTCCTGCAGCGTCGGTGCCCCTCCCGCTGGACGCCCGGGCGGCATCTGCCCTCACCTCCCTGTGGGGCGCTGGGCTGGGGGCTTCCTGCACGTCAGGGACCAGAGTGGGGGAGGCGGGAGGGGTGAGGGGAGAGGACGGGAGGAACTGCCAGACCTTGGCCAGTTGGACCTTCCCGGGGAAGGTGTGGGAGAGCGGGGCGGATGCAGCTGGGTGAAGGACGAATGCTGAGGCTGCAGCGGAGCCCGAGCTGCTCTCCTTCTGCGACGCCGAAGGACATGAGGTTTCCGAGAGGCGCCGTGGAGGAGGAAGACCCTCTGAGGTCAAGCAGGTTGGACTCTTCCTAAATCCCTCTGGAAGGCTGAATGGAGGAGTGTCATACCTCGGTTTCCCCAACTGCAAGGGCAAGACGGTAATACTCAGGTCACCTACACGGGGTGTGTTCACGATGAAAAATGGATTATTGAAAGCCCTTCCAGCTACTTTGCCTAAAGAGGGCACTCAAATTAAAAATTACCATATTAATACTTTCAGCTTTCTGTTTACTTCTTTTGTAGCATCTTCATTGACTCAGTCCCACTTAGGAGAAAGAGTAAAAGCGCTGACATATAAAACCATTACCCCCTATGCGTGATATCTGTCTGGATAAGGGAAAGATTTACTCGATTTTACAGTTTAACTACAACCATAAGAAAGAAGTCCCAAAACATTTTTTCCACAAATAATGGATATCCTTATTTACGGTGTTTTGAGTATGTACTTTCCGTATTATCCATTTCTCTGATAACAGCTATTCATTTTTCCCTTGGGAACTACCCCTCCCCCTTGCCCACGAGTCTTTGTGGTTCCAGGATACTGACACCTCCCACCCTCACTCCCCAGAACTGGCCAGTCTTCATATTCCAGACCACAGTGATTGGTTCTGGGATGGGCATATTGGTCCAGGAACTCAATCTGGGGCTTTTGCTGAATCAGTTCAGGAAAAGAAGTCCTTCAAACTAGAATAACTTATTTGGAAGGATATAAGCCAGTGATAAGTACCACCAATGCCTGTAAATGAAGTCAAGACAACTTCAAGAGAAGGAAAACTGTGGGAGAGGGGATGATATCTTTGGAGAGTTAGGAGGCAAATATATCTGAAGTGAACTCTACCCCCACGGCAAAAATCCGCCTCCTTTCCTCAAGGCAGTTTCAGTTGTGTTCTGTCACATGTCACAAAAAGCCCTGACTCATCATTCCTCTGGATCTTTCCATCCCAGGCATCATTGCTAGGCTACTCTAATGAATTGATGAACAACCCCCCACGCCTCCCCCTCACACACACATACAAAAGAAAAAAATGGTCCTATTCTTGTACTTGCTGGAAGAGTAGGGATCCCGAAAGATCCCACATGATGTTCTCTTTCTACAACTTGCTCTAGACTCAGCAACCCCACAACTGCAACCCTTAATCTCCTGTGTTGATTAAGCACTGTCTTACAATCTGGCTTTAAACAAAAAAGCATAAAATTAAATAGAGCTAAAATGGATCATTCTTGCTGCCCTTAGGTTTAAAAAAACAAAAACAAAACCTTTTTCTCTCACCTTAAAAGCAGTCCCATCCATCTTTAAAACGCTCTATATATCAGGCATTAAACATGAGGCTGAGGCTTCAAATAAGGTTAATAGCAAAGTCATCTTCAAATCTCAGACTTGCAAAAGTGTGTAAACGTTAGGTTCTTTCATACCACACTCCCCATCCCTGTCACTACCATTCCCCAAACTGGGGCCTCCCCTGCACAGGATCCCTGATTGGTTCTCATTTAGCCTCTTCCTGAGCTGTTCCTGTGAAGAAAGCTCAGTATTTCATTAGCTGGTCAATTCTACATTTAAACTAGCCTAACATTAGATAGTGATTCCTTATATTGAGTTGAAATACTTATTTCACCTCACAGGACTACAAGGACTAAAGACAGACTTGGGAACACCTTGAATTTTCTCTTCCAAGATCTTTGCATGGCCCTTAGCTGTTTATCATAAGGCAGAGAGTCCTGACCCTTCATCATCCTCCATTACCTCCTTTCTATGAAAGTGCTCACCTTTGAGCACTCCTCCTGAAGCATTCAAAGCTAAACCCAAAGGCAGATTCCAGGAAACTTAAAATTCAAGCCTCTTCCAGCACCACAAGAGGGGTCCTAGTAGTATATTCATGTGGTATTATGTTTCTGTAAAAGTTTTGGAAGTAAAATATTTTCATCTTAAAAGATTGCTGTCTCTGTGTACTCTAACTTCCCTTCAGTCATAATTTTCCTTCTGTCCAGAAGCACTGAAGTGATTGCTGGCATTTTGGGGATCTGGCTAAGGGGAAGCTGAGTTAGTTAAATGAAAAAAAAATTATGTGGTTCATGGGCATTACGGCCCATTGGAACAGTAGCATCTATTCTGACTGCTTGAAGGCCTACCGTTACCTGGGTCACTTGGTACTGTGACACGAAGGTGGATGGCCGGAGACCAATCAGCAAATGAATGCTTTGGGACCCAGCACAGAAGCATGAGGTAATGTTTGAAATGTATGGATCCAGAACTAGAACTGGAAAATCCTCCCACATCTTATTCTGTATATGTAAAAGAAATTTGGTACACATTTTCCCAAATTTGACCACTATCTTAAAAAATGTATGCAACTTTCCCAATAATGAGTTGTAGACTGGAAAGAAACTCTTCTAAACTACCAATAATAAAGACAAATTTCAATCAACTCCACTAGTAGAAAGACTGAACTATCTATTAACTCTATAGAACAAAATGTAACAAAATCATTTTCATATGAAGAAGAAATCACAGAGTATGCAGTCAAAAGATGTAGGAAAAAGTATTGTTAAAGGTATACTAGGCAGTTAATTAATTTAAAACATCAAGATATTTTTCTGAATTTGGTGATGTCTGGTTCTTGTGAATTTTTTAATTTGTAATTGGTTGTGACTTTTATTCTAAATAAATACTTTTTGTACCTTCTTTTATACTTGTGGGTTTTTTTCTTAAAGAAGCCTCTGTATTGTGTAATCTTCAGACTCCACAAAATGTGGATCTATCCCCTATTGAAACTGATACTTTGAATGTAGTCTAATCAGTGTAGCATTCAGGGAGTGGGAGCCTCCAATGGAAGAAATAACTAAGCACAATAATAGGCATGACTCAAGAATGTCCATTTGAACACACAAAAAAAGAAAATTTCTTAAATGTATTAGAACTTTTCTGCCTTTTTAAAGAAAGTATACCAAACCTAATTGATTCATCATTTTCATAGTGGCTGTAATTTATTTACTATGCTATGATTCAGTGATACCCTTAGGACCTATCTAGGCATAAATGTTTTTGCCTCTACACTAAATGGCCTCAGGCTCCTATAGTTTTCATTGTTGCTGTTGTACTTTAAAAGTAACTTTTTCCTTTGAACCCCATATTTTTCCTATAACCTTTTCTTTTCTTGATAATCTTTCTTGTCTCACTTTAAGTTCCTGTTTATGGTCTGGTATGGAATTGATAAACTATATAAACATTCTCATTAGAACACTGTTTAAAATGCCTTGTGGGAGGGGGGAGGTTCAGTGAATAATATGTGTGAGCTTTAGTGCATACATTTCATGGTATCTGTTGTGGTTGCTTGGAATCCTTTCTTATTTTCTTCCAATTTCTTACTCACTAGTAATGGTAAGAAGCCCTGGATTCTCCTTTTCACATATTCTCTAAGTAAATATTTAATAACCGTTAACCATAACCAACAACTATGAGCCAGGCATTCTTTTAAGTGTTAAGGATACAGAAGTAAAGGGAACAGAAAAAAATTCTCTGCCCTTGTGAAGCTTATATTCTGATAGAATAGGGAAGGAGAGGTCAAATAATAACTTGTGGCAGAAAATGTTAGTGTTTACAATATCCATGTGTTCCTATATGTTTTCCAGTCTCCTTTGCATTTAGGTAGCTGTGTGACTACTTCTGGCAAATAGAATTTAAGCAGCAGTGATGGGTATCACTTCTCACAGTGGAGCTAAAATCCAATGGAACTTCTTTCCTTCTCTTCATCTTCACTGGATACCACAGAGGCCACCTGTCAAAATGGTGTCATGCCAAGATGGAAGGAGCCTGCAACAGTGAGCCATCACTTGGAGGAAAGCTAACTGATATAAAACTGTGATGAGAGCAAGAAATAAAGTGTTAAGCTACTTATTTGTTACAGCAGCCAGTATTAATGATACTGACTAGGGACTTCCCTGGTGGTCCAGTGGTAAAGAATCTGCCTTCCAATGCAGGGGACGTGGGTTTGATCCCTGGTCGGGGAGCTAGGTTCCCACATGTCGTGGGGCAGCTAAGCCCACACTCCACAGCTACTGAGCTCACGCTCCTCAACTAGAGGAAAACCCGCACACCCCAACTAGAGAGAAGCCCATGCACCACAGGGAAAGATTCTGCACGCATCAACAAGATCCCGCGTGCCGCAACTAAGACCCGATGCAGCCAAAAATAAATAAATAAATAGATGATCCTGACTACAATGGAAATTAATACCTTGAAATAGGGTATTGCTATAGTTAAAACCTAAAATATGTGGCATTTACTTAGGAGTTCAGTAGCAAGTAGCAAAAAACTAACATTGGAAGCTAGAAAGATGGTGATAATAGTATGCAGTGGCAAAACAATGAGTAAAATGTTACCATTACCACATAACTTATCTCGAGCCACTGAGTCAGCAGCAGTAAGATAAGTGATTGGAAAGAATCAATTAGGAAGTGATAGAGACTACTGGTTGCATATGGCGAAGTATCACAAAAAAGATAGGAGTTGAGGAAAGAACCAGTTTTCAAAAATAAATGAGAGATTACAGAAAGTCTAGATATTTCATTCTTCACAGAGGTGGAAAACCTGACTGCTTTTATATTCCAAACATTAAAAGATGGGATTTATAAAAGCTTTGACAAAGCCCCAGTAACATTCAGCCAGGGAAAAGATAACATTTAAGGGTGTGGTTAGATAGGTTCAAGGTTACCACTAAGTTGAGGGAGGTTTAGTCTTATATTTACAAAAACACTGGGTATAGTTACTGGCACACATAACTGACTGGAAGAAAAAGATCAGAAACCTATTTATTTGTTTTTTTATGTTTTTAATGTTATTATGATTTTATTTATTTATTAACACCTTTATTGGAGTATAATTGCTTTACAATGCTGTGTTTGTTTCTGCTTTGTAACAAAGTGAATCAGCTATACATGTACATGTATCCCCATATCTCCTCCCTCTTGCGTCTCCCTCCCACTCTCCCTATCTCACCCCTCTAGGTGGTCACAAACCAGAGAGCTGATCTCCCTGTGCCATGCGGCTGCTTCCCAGTAGCTAGCTATTTTAGAGTTGGTAGTGTATATACGTCCATGCCACTCTCTCACTTCATCCCAGTTTACCCTTCCCCCTCCCCGTATCCTCAAGTCCATTCTCTACATCTGCGTCTTTATTCCTGTCCTGCCCCTAGGTTCTTCAGAACCATTTTTTTAGATTCCATATATATGTGTTAGCATATGGTATTTGTTTTTCTCTTTCTGACTTACTTCACTCTTTCTGAGAGAATCTAGGTCCATCCACCTCACTACAAATAACTCAGTTTCGTTCCTTTTTATGGCTGAGTGATATTCCATTGTATATATGTGCTACATCCTCTTTATCCATTCATCTGTCAATAGACACTTAGGTTGCATCCATGTCCTGGCTATTGTAAATAGAGCTGCAATGAACATTGTGGTACATGACTCTTTTTGAATTATGGTTTTCTCAGGGTATATACCCAGTAGTGGGATTGTGGGGTTGTATGGTAGTTCTATTTATAGTTTTCTAAGGAACCTCCATACTGTTCTCCATAGTGGCTGTATCAATTTACATTCCCACCAAGAGTGCAAGAGGGTTCCCTTTTCTCCACACCCTCTCCAGCATTTATTGTTTGTAGAATTTAGATGATGGTCATTCTGATTGGTGTGAGGTGATACCTCATTGTACTTTTGATTTGCATCTCTCTAATGATTAGTGATGTTGAGCATTCTTTCATGTGTTTGTTGGCAGTCTGTATATCTTCTTTGGAAAAATGGCTATTTAGGCCTTCTGCCCATTTTTGGATTGGGTTGTTTGTTTTTTTTGATATTGAGTTGCATGAGCTGCTTGTAAATTTTGGAGATTAATCCTTTGTCAGTTGCTTCATTTGCAAATGTTTCCTCCCATTCTAAGGGTTGTCTTTTTGTCTTGTTTATGGTTTCCTTTGCTGTGCAAAAGCTTTGAAGTTTCATTAGGTTCCATTTGTTTATTTTTGTTTTTGTTTCCATTTGTTTAGGAGGTGGGTCAAAAAGGATCTTGCGGGGGGCCGGAGGAAGATGGCGGAAGAGTAAGACGCGGAGATCACCTTCCTCCCCACAGATACATCAGAAATTCATCTACACGTGGAACAACTCCTACAGAACACCTACTGAACGCCGACAGAAGACCTCAGACCCCCTAAAAGGCAAGAAACTCCCCACATACCTGGGTAGGGCAAAAGAAAAAAAGAATAAACAGAGACAATAGGATAGGGACGGGACCTGCACCAGTGGGAGGGAGCCGTGAAGGAGGGAAGGTTTCTACACACTGCAAGCCCCTTCGCGGGCGGAGACTGCAGGTGGCGGAGGGGGAAAGCTTCGGAGTAGCGGAGGAGAGCACAGCAACAGGGGTGTGGAGGGCAAAGCGGAGAGATTCCGGCACAGAGGATCGGTGCCCTCAGGCACACACCAGCCCGAGAGGCTTGTCTGCTCGGCCGCCGTGGCGGGCGGGGCTGGGAGCTGAGGCTTGGGTATCGGCTTTCAGTCGGAGCGCAGGGAGAGGACTGGGGCTGGCGGCAGGAAGAGAGCCTGAAGGGGTTAGTGCACCACGGCTAGCCCGGAGGGAGTCCGGGGAAAGGGTCTGGAGTTGCTGAAGAGGCAAGAGTCTTTTTTCACTTTCACTTTCGTTTCCTGGTGTGCGAGGAGAGGGCATTAAAAGGGCTGCTTAGGGAAGCGCCGGAGACAGGCGCGAGCCGCGGGTAAGGCGTGGACCTCGGAGACGGGCGTGGGCCGCCGCTGCCCGCCGCCGCCGTGGCCCGCCGCCGCCCACCGCCCGCCGCCGCCGCGGCCCGCCGCCGCCGCCGCCGCCGCCCGACGCGGCCCGCCGCCGCCGCCGCCGCCGCGGCCCGCCGCCGCCGCCTGCTGCCGCCCGCCGCCGCCGCCGCCGCCGAGGCCCGCTGCCGCCGCCGCCCCCCACCACCGCCGCCGCCTGCCGCCGCCCGCCGCCGCCGCCGCAGCCGCGGGGCCTGTGTGCGAGCGCGGGTCACTGTCCGCCCCGCCTTCCGGGGGACCTGTGCACCCCGCCACTGCCGGGGTCCCGAGACCCGGGGACGGCTTTCCCTGGAAAGCGCACGGAGCGCCACGGGCTGCTGCAACGTCACGCCGGCCTCTGCCGCCGCAGGCCCGCCCCACACTGCGCGCCCCTCCCTCCCCTCTGCATGAGTGAGCCAGAGCCCCCGAATCAGCGGCTCCTTTAAACCCGTCCTGTCTGAGCGAAGAACGGACGCCCTCCGGCGACCTACGCACAGAGGCGGGGCCAGGTCCAAGGCTGAGACCCGGGAGCTGTGAGAGCAGAGTCAGGGAAATCTCTCTGTGCAGCCTCGGAGGCAGCGGATTAAAGCTCCACGGTCCATTTGATGTGCCCTGCGTCTGTGGAGTGCATGAATGGACAGCGAATCATCCCAAATTGAGGAAGTGGACTTTGAGGACAAGATTTAAGACTTTCCCCCCTTTTCCTCTTTTTACAACGAATTATTCCAAAGTAAGGAGGTGGACTTAGAGAGCAAGATTTCAGACTTCTTGCCCTTTTCCTCTTTTTACAACCAATTATCCCAAATTGAGGAGGTGGGCTTGGAGAGCAAGATTTTTGATTTTTCCCCCTGCTCTCTTTTTGTGAATGTGTATGTGTAATCTTCTGTGTAAGATTCTCTCTGTATAGCTTTGCTTCCACCATATGTCCCAGGGTTCTATCGGTCCGTTTTTTTTTTCAATAATTAATTTCTAATTTTAATAACGCTACTATATTTCATACTTTATTCTATTTTACTTTACCTGCTCTTTATTTTTTCCCTACCTTCCCTTCCTCCCTCCCTCCCTCTGCTCTTCCTTTCCTTCTTTCTTTTTCTTTCCTCCCTCCCTCCCACCCTTCTTCTTTCCACTTTCTTTTTCTTTCCTTCCTCCCTCCCTCCCTCCTGTCTTTCTTTCTTTCTTCCCTTCCTCCCTCCCTCCCTCCCTTCTTCCATTCACTCTTCCTTTTGCTTTCATTGCCCCCTCCCTCCCTCCTTTCTTTCCTTCTTTCTTTCCATCCTTCCTCACTCCCTCCCTCCTTTCTTTCTTTCTTCCTTCCTTCCTTCCTTTCTTCCCTTCTTCCTTTCTTTCCCTCTCTCTTTCTCTCTTCTACTAATTCTTTCTTTCTGCTTTTTCTCCCTGTTATTCTGAGCTGGGTGGATGAAAGGCTCTTGGTGCTGCAGCCAGGAGCCAGTGCTGTGCCTCTGAAGTGGGAGAGCCAACTTCAGGACACGGGTCCACAAGAGACCTCCCAGCTCCACATAATATCAAGCAGCGAAAATCTCCCAGAGATCTCCATCCCAACACCAGCACCCAGCTTCAGTCAACGACCAGCAAGCTACAGTGCTGGTCACCCTATGCCAAGCAACTAGCAAGGCAGGAACACAACCCCACCCATTAGCAGAGAAGCTACCTAAAAACATAATAAGGCCATAGGCACCCCAAAACACACCACCAGACGTGGACCTGTCCACCAGAAAGACAAGATCGAGCCTCAACCACCAGAACACAGGCATTAGTCCCCCCCACCAGGAAGTCTATACAACCTACTGAAACAACCTTAGCCACTGGGGTCAGACACGAAAAACAACGGGAACTACAAATCTGCAGCCTGCAAAAAGGAGACCCCAAACACAGTAACATAAGCAAAATGAGAAGACAGAAAAACACACAGCAGGTGAAGGAGCAAGATAAAAACCTACAAGACCTAACAAATGAAGAGGTAATAGGCAGTCTACCTGAAAAAGAATTCAGAATAATGATGGTAAAGATGATCCAAAATCTTGGAAATAGAATAGACAAAATGCAAGAAACAGTTAACAAGGACCTAGAAGAACTAAAGATGAATCAAGCATCGATTAAAAACACAATACATGAAATAAAAAATACTCCAGATGGGATCAATAGCAGAATAACTGAGGCAGAAGAACGGATAAGTGAGGTGGAAGATAAAATAGTGGAAATAACTGATGCAGAGCAAAATAAAGAAAAAAGATTGAAAAGAACAGAGGACAGTCTCAGAGACCTCTGGGACAACATTAAACGCACCAACATTCGAATTATAGGGGTTCCAGAAGAAGAAGAGAAAAAGAAAGGGACTGAGAAAATATTTGAAGAGATTATAGTTGAAAACTTCCCCAATATGGGAAAGGAAATAGTTAATCAAGTCCAGGAGGCACAGAGAGTCCCATACAGAATAAATCCAAGGAGAAATACACCAAGACACATATTAATCAAACTGTCAAAAATTAAACACAAAGAAATCATATTAAAAGCAGCAAGGGAAAAACAACAAATAACACACAAGGGAATCCCCATCAGGTTAACAGCTGATCTCTCAGCAGAAACTCTACAAGCCAGAAGGGAGTGGCAGGACATAATTAAAGTGATGAAGGAGAGAAACCTGCAGCCAAGATTACTCTACCCAGCAAGGATCTCATTCAGATTTGATGGAGAAATTAAAACCTTTACAGACAAGCAAAAGCTGAGAGAATTCAGCACCACCAAACCAGCTTTACAACAAATGCTAAAGGAACTTCTCTAGGCAAGAAACACAACAGAAGGAATATACCTACAATAACGAACCCAAAGCAATTAAGGAAATGGGAATAGGAACATACATATCAATAATTACCTTAAATGTAAATGGACTAAATGCTCCCACCAAAAGACACAGAGTGGCTGAATGGATACAAAAACAAGACCCATATATATGCTGTCTACAAGAGACCCACTTCAGACCTAAAGACACATACAGATTGAAAGTAAGGGGATGGAAAAAGATATTCCATGCAAATGGAAATCAAAAGAAAGCTGGAGTAGCAATTCTTATATCAGACAAAATAGACTTTAAAATAAAGACTATTATAAGAGACAAAGAAGGACACTACATAATGATCAAGGGATCAATCCAAGAAGAAGATATAACAATTGTAAATATTTATGCACCCAACATAGGAGCACCTCAATACATAAGGCAAATACTAACAGCCATAAAAGGGGAAATCGACAGTAACACAATCATAGTAGGGGACTTTAACACCCCACTTTCACCAATGGACAGATCGTCCAAAATGAAAATAAATAAGGAAACACAAGCTTTAAATGATACATTAAACAAGATGGACTTAGTTGATATTTATAGGACATTTCATCCAAAAACAACAGAATACACATTTTTCTCAAGTGCTCATGGAACATTCTCCAGGATAGATCATATCTTGGGTCACAAATCAAGCCTTGGTAAATTTAAGAAAATTGAAATTGTATCAAGTATCTTTTCCGACCACAATGCTATGAGACTAGACATCAATTACAGGAAAAGATCTGTAAAAAATACAAACACATGGAGGCTAAACAATACACTACTCAATAACGAAGTGATCACTGAAGAAATCAGAGAGGAATTTAAAAAATACCTAGAAACAAATGACAATGGAGACACGACAACCCAAAACCTATGGGATGCAGCAAAAGCAGTTCTAAGGGGGAAGTTTATAGCAATACAATCCCACCTTAAGAAACAGGAAACATTTCGAGTAAACAACCTGACCCTGCACCTAAAGCAATTAGAGAAAGAAGAACAAAAAACCCCCAAAGCTAGCAGAAGGAAAGAAATCATAAAGATCAGATCAGAAATAAATGAAAAAGAAATGAAGGAAACGATAGCAAAGATCAACCAAACTAAAAGCTGGTTCTTTGAGAAGATAAACAAAATTGACAAACCATTAGCCAGACTCATCAAGAAAAGAAGGTAGAAGACTCAAATCAATAGAATTAGAAATGAAAAAGGAGAAGTAACAACTGACACTGCAGAAATACAAAAGATCATGAGAGATTACTACAAGCAACTCTATGCCAATAAAATGGACAACCTGGAAGAAATGGACAAATTCTTAGAAATGCACAACCTGCCAAGACTGACTCAGGAAGAAATAGAAAATATGAATAGACCAATCACAAGCACTGAAATTGAAACTGTGATTAAAAATCTTCCATCAAACAAAAGCCCAGGACCAGATGGCTTCACAGGCGAATTCTATCAAACATTTAGAGAAGAGCTAACACCCATCCTTCTCAAACTCTTCCAAACAATTTCAGAGGAAGGAACACTCCCAAACTCATTCTACGAGGCCACCATCACCTTGATACCAAAACCAGGCAAGGATGTCACAAAGAAAGAAAACTACAGGCCAATATCACTGATGAACATATATGCAAAAATCCTCAACAAAATACTAGCAAACAGAATCCAACAGCACATTAAAAGGATCATACACCATGATCAAGTGGGGTTTATCCCAGGAATGCAAGGATTCTTCAATATACGCAAATCAATCAATGTGATACACCATATTAACAAGTTGAAGGAGAAAAACCATATGATCATCTCAATAGATGCAGAGAAAGCTTTCGACAAAAATCAACACCCATTTATGATAAAAACCCTGCAGAAAGTAGGCATAGAGGGAACTTTCCTCAACATAATAAAGGCCATATATGACAAACCCACAGCCAACATTGTCCTCAATGGTGAAAAACTGAAACCATTTCCACTAAGATCAGGAACAAGACAAGGTTGCCCACTCTCACCACTCTTATTCAACCTAGTTTTGGAAGTTTTAGCCACAGCAATCAGAGAAGAAAAGGAAATAAAAGGAATCCAAATCGGAAAAGAAGAAGTAAAGCTGTCATTGTTTGCAGATGACATGATACTATACATAGAGAATCCTAAAGATGCTACCGAAAAACTACTAGAGCTAATCAATGAATTTGGTAAAGTAGCAGGTTACAAAATTAATGTACAGAAATCTCTGGCATTCCTGTACACTAATGATGAAAAATCTGAAAATGAAATCAAGAAAACACTCCCATTTACCATTGCAACAAAAAGAATAAAATATCTAGGAATAAACCTACCTAAGGAGACAAAAGACCTGTATGCAGAAAATTATAAGACACTGATGAAAGAAATTAAAGATGATACAAACAGATGGAGAGATATACCATGCTCCTGGATTGGAAGAATCAATATTGTGAAAATGACTCTACTACCCAAAGCAATCTACGGATTCAATGCAATCCCTATCAAACTACCACTGGCATTTTTCACAGAACTAGAACAAAAAATTTCAAAATTTGTTTGGAAAAACAAAAGACCCCGAATAGCCAAAGCAATCTTGAGAACGAAAAAAGGAGCTGGAGGAATCAGGCTCCCTGACTTCAGACTATACTACAAAGCTACAGTAATTAAGACAGTGTGGTACTGGCATAAAAACAGAAAGATAGATCAGTGGATCAGGATAGAAAGCCCAGAGATAAACCCACGCACATATGGCCAACTTATCTTTGATAAAGGAGGTAGGAATGTACAGTGGAGAAAGGACAGCCTCTTCAATAAGTGGTGCTGGGAAAACTGGACAGGGACATGTAAAAGTATGAGATTAGATCATTCCCTAACACCATACACAAAAATAAGCTCAAAATGGATTAAAGACTTAAATGTAAGGCCAGAAACTATCAAACTCTTAGAGGAAAACATAGGTAGAACACTCTATGACATAAATCACAGCAAGATCCTTTTGGACCCACCTCCTAGAGAAATGGAAATAAAAACAAAGATAAACAAATGGGACCTAATGAAACTGAAAAGCTTTTGCACAGCAAAGGAAACCATAAACAAGACCAAAAGACAACCCTCAGAATGGGAGAAAATATTTGCAAATGAAGCAACTGACAAAGGATTAATCTCCAAAATTTATAAACAGCTCATGCAGCTCAATAGCAAAAAAACAAACAACCCAATCCAAAAATGGGCAGAAGACTTAAATAGGCATTTCTCCAAAGAAGATATACAGACTGCCAACAAACACATGAAAGAATGCTCAACATCATTAATCATTAGAGAAATGCAAATCAAAACTACAATGAGATATCATCTCACACCAGTCAGAATGGCCATCATCAAGAAATCTAGAAACAATAAATGCTGGAGAGGGTGTGGAGAAAAGGGAACACTCTTGCACTGCTGGTGGGAATGTGAATTGGTACAGCCACTATGGAGAACAGTATGGAGGTTCCTTAAAAAACTAAAAATAGAACTACCATATGATCCAGCAATCCCACTACTAGGCATATACCCTGAGAAAACCATAATTCAAAAAGAGACATGTACCAAAATGTTCATTGCAGCTCTATTCACAATAGCCCGGAGCTGGAAACAACCTAAGTGTCCATCATCAGATGAATGGATAAAGAAGATGTGGCACATATATACAATGGAATATTACTCAGCCATAAAAAGAAACGAAACTGAGCTATTTGTAATGAGGTGGATAGACCTAGAGTCTGTCATACAGAGTGAAGTAAGTCAGAAAGAGAAAGACAAATACCGTATGCTAACACATATATATGGAATATAAGAAAAAAAAATGTCATGAAGAACCTAGGGGTAAAACGGGAATAAAGACACAGACCTACTTGAGAATGGACTTGAGGATATGGGGAGGGGGAAGGGTAAGCTGTGACAAAGCGAAAGAGAGGCATGGACATATATACACTACCAAACGTAGGCTAGATAGACAGTGGGAAGCAGCCGCAGAGCACAGGGAGATCAGCTCGGTGCTTTGTGACTGCCTGGAGGGGAGGGATAGGGAGGGTGGGAGGGAGGGAGATGCATGAGGGAGGGGATGTGGGAACAGATGTATATGTATGACTGATTCACTTTGTTATAAAGCAGAAACTAATAAAAAAAAAAGACACATGCAGGCTTCCCTGGTGGCACAGTGGTTAAGAGTCTGCCTACCAGTGCAGGGGACGCGGGTTCGAGCCCTGGTCTGGGAAGATGCCACATGCCACAGTGCAACTAAGCCTGTGCACCACAACTACTGAGCCTGTGCTCTAGAGCCTGTGAGCCACAACTGCTGAGCCTGCATGCCACAACTACTGAAGCCTGAGCTCCTAGAGCCTGTGCTCTGCAACAAGAAAAGCCACTGCAACGAAAAGCCTGCACACTGCAAAGAAGAGTAGCCTCCACTCGCCACAACTAGATAAAAAGCCTGCGTGCAGCAACGAAGACCCAACACAGCCAAAAATAAATAAATAAATTTATATTAAAAAAAAAGACACATGCACCCCAATGTTCATTGCAGCACTATTTACAATAGTCAGGACATGGAAACAATCTAAATGTCCATCAACAGAGGAATGGATAAAGAAGATGTGGTACATATATACAATTGAATATTATTCAGCCATAAAAAAGAACAAAATTGAGTCATTTGTGGAGACGGGGATGGACCTAAATGCTGTCCTACAGAGTGAAGTAAAGTCAGAAAGAGAAAAACAAACAAAAAAAAAGGATCTTGCTCTGATTTATGTCATAGTGTGTGTTTTACCTATGTTTTCCTCTAAGAGTTTGATAGTTTCTGGCCTTACATTTAGGTCTCTAATCCATTTTGAGTTTATTTTTGTGTATGGTGTTAGGGAGTGTTCTAATTTCATCGTTTTACATGTAGCTGTCCTGTTTTCCCAGCACGACTTATTGAAGAGGCGGTCTTTTCTCCACTGTATATTCTTGCCTCCCTTATCAAAAATAAGGTGACCGTATGTTCGTGGGTTTATCGCTGGGCTTCCTATCCTGTTCCATGAGCTATATTTCTGGTTTTGTGCCAGTACCATAGTGTCTTGATTACTCTAGCTTTGTAGTACAGTCTGAAGTCTGGGAGCCTGATTCCTCCAGCTCCGTTTATCTTTCTCAAGGTTGCTTTGGTTATTTGGGTCTTTTGTCTTTATATACAAATTGTGAAATTTTTCGCTTTGGTTCTGTGAAACATGCCATTGGTGGTTTGATAGGGATTGCATCAAATCTGTAGATTGCTTTGGGTAGTATAGTCATTTTCACAATATTGATTCCTCCAATCCAACAACATGGGATACCTCTCCATCTGTTTGTATACTCTTTAATTTCTTTCATCAGTGTCTTATAGTTTTCTGCATACAATTTTTTGTCTCCTTAGGTAGGTTTCTTCCTCCTAAGTGTTTTATTCTTTTTTTTGCAATGGTAAACAGGAGGGTTTCCTTAATTTTTCTTTCAGATTTTTTGTCATTAGTGTATTCAAATGCAAGAGATTTCTGTGCATTAATTTTGTATACTGCTACTTTACCAAATTTATTGATTAGCTCTAGTAGTTTTCTGGCAGCATCGTTAGGATTTTCTATATGTTGTAACAATGTCATCTGCAAACAGTGACAACTTCTTCATTTCTGACTTGGTTTCCTTTTATTTCTTTTTCATCTCTGTTTGCTGTGGCTAAAATTTCCAATAATATGTGGAATAATAGGGGTGAGAGTGGACAACCTTGTCTTGTTCCTGATTTTAGAGGAAATCGTTTCAGTTTTTCACCATTGAGAATTATGTTGGCTGTGGGTTTGTTATATGGCCTTTATTATGTTGAGGTAAGTTCTCTCTATGCCTACTTTCTGGAGGGTTTTTATCATAACTGGGTGTTGAATTTTGTTGAAAGCTTTTTCTGCATCTCTTGGGATGATTGTATGGTTTTACTCTCTCAGTTTGTTAATATGCTGTATCACATTGATTGATTTGTGTATGTTGAAGAATCCTTGCATTCCTGGGATAAATCCCATTGTTCATGGTGTATGATCCTTTTAATGTGCTGTTGGATTCTGTTTGTTAGTATTTTGTTGAGGATTTTTGCATCTATGTTCATCAGTGATATTGACCTGTAGTTTTCTTTCTTTGTGACATCTTCGGTTTTGGTATCAGGGTGATGGTGGCCTCGTAGAATGAGTTTGGGAGTGTTCCTCCCTCTGCTATATTTTGGAAGAGTTTAAGAAGGATAGGTGTTAGCTCTTCTCTAAATATTCGATAGAATTCGCCTGTGAAGCCATCTGGTCCTGGGCTTTTGTTTGTTGGAAGATTTTTTTATCACAGTTTCAATTTCAGTGCTTGTGATTGGTCTGTTCATATTTTCTATTTCTTCCTGATTCAGTCTTGGCAGGTTGTGCATTTCTAAGAATTTGTCCATTTCTTCCACGTTGTCCATTTTATTGGCATAGAGTTGCTTGTAATAATCTCTCATGATCTTTTGTATTTCTGCAGTGTCAGTTGTTACTTCTCCTTTTTCATTTCTAATTCTATTAATTTGAGTCTTCTTCATTTTTTTCTTGATGAGTCTGGCTAATGATTTATCAATTTTGTTGATCTTCTGAAAGAACCAGCTTTCAGTTTTACTGATCTTTGCTATTGTTTCCTTCATTTCTTTTTCATTTATTTCTGATCTGATCTTTATGATTTTTTTTCCTTCTGCTAACTTTGGGGTTATTTTGTTCTTCCTTCTCTAATTGCTTTAGTTGTAAGTTTAGGTTGTTTATTTGATATGTTTCTTGTTTCTTGAGGTAGGATTGTATTGCTATAAACTTCACTCTCAGGACTGCTTTTGCTGCATTCCATAGATTTTGGGTCATCGTTTTTTGTCATTTGTTTTTCCTCTTTGATTTCTTCAGTGGTCTCTTGGTTATTTAGTTGTGTATTGTTTAGCCTCCATGTATTTGTATTTCTTACAGAAGTTTTCCCATAATTGATATCTAGTCTTATAGCGTTTTGATCAGAAAAGATACATGATACAATTTCGGTTTTCTTAAATTTACTAAGGCTTGATTTGAGACCCATGATATGATCTATTCTGAGAATGTTCCATGAGCACTTGAGAAGAATCTGTATTCTGTTTTTTTTGGATGGAATGTCCTATAAATATCAGTTAAGTCCATCTTGTTTAATGTATCATTTAAAGCTGTGTTTCCTTATTTATTTTCATTTTGGATGATCTGTCCATTGGTGAAAGTGGGGAGTTAAAGTCCCATACTGTGATTGTGTTGCTATCGATTTCCCCTTTTATGGCTGTTAGCATTTGCGTTATGTATTGAGGTGCTCCTTTGTTGGGTGCATAAATATTTACAGTTGTTATATCTTCTCTTGGATTGATCTCTTGATCATTATGTAGTGTCCTTCTTTGTCTCTTGTAATGGTCTTGATTTTAAAGTCTATTTTGTCTGATATGAGACTCCAGCTTTCTTTTGATTTCCATTTACATGGAATAGCTTTTTCCATCCCCTAACTTTCAGTCTGTATGTATCCCTAGGTCTGAAGTGGGTCTCTTGCAGACAGCATATATACGGGTCTTGCTTTTGTATTCATTCAGCCAGTCTATGTCTTTTGGTTGGAGCATATAATCCATTTACACTTAAGGTAATTATCAATATGTATGTTCCTATTACCATTTTCTTATTGTTTTGGGTTTTTTATTGTAGGTCTTTTCCTTCTCTTGTGTTTCCTGTCTAGAAAAATTCCTTTAGCATTTGTTGCAAAGCTTGTTTGGTGGTGCTGAATTCTCTTAGCTTTTGTTTGTCTGTAAAGGTTTTAATTTCTCTGTCAAATCTGAATGAGATCCTTGCTGGGTAGGGTAATCTTGGTTGTAGGTTTTTCTCTTTCATCAGTTTAAATATGTCCTGCTGCTCCCTTCTGGCTTGCAGAGTTTCTGCTGAAAGATCAGCTGTTAACCTTATGGGGATTTCCCTTGTGTTTTTTTTTTTTTTTTTTTTTGCGGTACACGGGCCTCTCACCATTGGGGCCTCTCCTGCCACAGGGCACAGCCTCCAGATGCACAGGCTCAGCAGTCATGGCTCACGGGCCCAGCTGCTCCACGGCATGTGGGATCTTCCTGGACTGGGGCATAAACCCGCATCCCCTGAATCAGCAGGAGGACTCTCAACCACTCTGCCACCAGGGAAGCCCTTCCCTTGTATTTTATTTGTTGTTTTTTCCTTGCTGCTTTTAATATTTTTTCTTTGTATTTAATTTTTCATAGTTTGATTAATATGTGTCCTCTTGTGTTTCTTCTTGGATTTATCCTGTATGGGTTTCTCTGTGCTTCTTGGACTTGATTGACTATTTCCTTTCCCATATTAGGGAAGTTTTCAACTATTATCACTTCAAATATTTTCTCAGTCCCTTTCTCTTTTGCTTTTTCTTCTGGAACCCCTATAATTCGAATGTTGGTGTGTTTAATGCTGCCCCAGAGGTCTCTAATACTGCCCTCAATTCTTTTCATTCTTTTTTCTTTATTCGGCTCTGCATTAGTTATTTCCACTATTTTATCTTCCAGGTCACTTATCCGTTCTTCTGATTCAGTTATTCTCCTATTGATTCCTTCTAGTGAATGTTTAATTTCATTTATTGTGTTGTTCATCATTGTTTGTTTGCTCTTTAGTTTTTCTAGGTCCTTGTTAAACATTTATTGTATTTTCTTCATTCTATTTCCAACATTTTGGATCATCTTTACTATGACTATTCTGAATTCTTTTTCAGATAGACTGCCTATTACCTCTTCAATTGTTTGGTCTGGTGGGTTTTTACCTTACTCTTTCATCTGCTGTGTGTTTCTCTGTCTTCTCATTTTGTTTCACTTACTGTGTTTGGGTCTTCTTTTCCAGTGCTGCAGGTTCATAGTTCCCATCGTTTTTGGTGTCTGTCCCCAGTGGCTTAGGTTGCTTCAGTGTGTTGTGTAGGCTGGTGGAGGAGACTCGTGCCTGTGTTCTGGTGAATGAGGCTGGATCTTGTCTTTCGGGTGGGCAGGAGTACGTCCAGTGGTGTGTTTTGGGTTTGTCTGTGACCTTATTATGATTTTAAGCACCCTCTCTGTTAATGGGTGGGGTTGTGTTCCTGTCTTGCTAGTTGTTTGGCATAGGGTGTCCAGCACTGTAGCTTGCTGGTCATTGAGTGGTGCTGGGTCTTAGCTTTGAGATGGAGATCCCTGGGAGAGCTTTCGCCATTTGATATTATGTGGAGCCAGGAGGTTTCTGGTGGACCAGTGTCCTGAACTTAGCTCTCTTGCCTCAGAGGCACAGGCCTGACACCCGGCTGGAGAATGAAAACCCTGTCAGTCACATGGCTCAGAAGAAAAGGGAGGGAGTGAGGGAGGAAGGAAGGAAGGAAGGAAGAAGAAAGTTATTAAAATAAATATTTTTAATTATTAAAAATTAAAAAATTAAAAAGTAATTAAAAAAGAAAGAAAGAAAGAAAGAAGAGAGTAACCAAACCAAAAACAAATCCACCAATGATAACAAGCAATAAAAACTATACTAAAAAAACTAAAAAACAGACATACAGAACCCATACAGGACAAATGGTAAAAGCAAAGCTATACAGACAAAATCACACAAAGAAGTATACACATATACACTCACAAAAATAAAAATATATTTTTTAAAATGAAAGAGAGCAACCAAATCAATAAACAAATCTACCAATGATAATAAACTCTAAATAGTAAACTATGATAAACATAAAACCAGAAACAAATTAGATGCAGAAAGCAAACCCCAAGTCTACAGTTGCTCCCAAAGTTCACTGCCTCAATTTTGGGATGATTTGTTGTCTAGTCAGGTATTCCACAGTTGTAGGGTACATCAAGTTAATTTTGGAGATTTAATCTGCTGTTCCTGAGGCTGCTGGGAGAGATTTCCCTTTCTCTTCTTTATTCGCACAGCTCCTGGGGTTCAGCTTTGGATTTGGCCCCGCCTCTGCGTGTAGGTCACCTGAGGGCGTCTGTTCTTCACTCAGACAGGATGGAGTTAAAGTAATAGCTAATTAAGGGGCTTTGGCTCACTCAGGCCACGGGGATGGCGAGCCTGCAGCAGCAGAGGCCGGCATAACATTGCAACAGCCTGAGGCGTGCTGTGTGTTCTCCCGGGGAAGTTGTCCCTGGATCACGGGACCCTGGCAGTGGCAGGCTGCACAATCTCCCAGGAGGGGAAGTGTGGATAGTGACCTGTGCTTTCACACAGGATTCTTGGTGGCTGCAGCAGCAGCCTTAGCGTTTCATGCGTGTCTCTGGTGTCTGTGCTGATTGCCGTGGCTCGTGCCCATCTCTTGAGCTCATTTAGGCGGTCCCCTGAATCCCCTCTCCTAGCCCACCCTGAAACAATGGTCTCTTGCCTCTTAGGCATGTCCAGAATTTTTCCTGGACTCCCTCCTGGCTAGCTGTGGTGCACTAGCCCCCTTCAGTCTGTGTTCACACAGCCAACCCCAGTCCTCTCCCTGTGATCTGACCTCTGAAGCTGGACCCTCAGCTCCCAGCCCCGACCCGCCATGGCAGGTGAGCAGAAAAGTCTCTTGGGCTGGTGAGTGTTGGTTGTCTCAGATCCTCTGTGCAGGAATCTCTCTGCTTTGCCCTCTTCACCCCTGTGGCTGTGCTTCCCCCCTCCGCCACCTGCAGTCTCCACCCGTGAAGGGGCTCCTAGTGTGTGGAAACTTTTCCTCCTCCACAGTTCCCTCCCACTGGTGAAGGTCACATCTCTATTCTTTTGTCTCTGTTTATTCTTTTTTCTTTTGCCCTACCCAGGTACGTGGGGAATTTCTTGCCTTTTGGGAGGCCTGAGGTCTTCTGCCAGCATTCAGTAGGTGTTCAGTAGGAGTTGTTCCACACGTAGATGAATTTCTGATGTATTTGTGGGGAGGATGGTGATCTCCATGTCTTACTCCTCTGCCATCTTGAAGGTCGAGACAGAAACCTATTTATTTTAGAAGAAATTATATTACCAGAGAAATCATTAGCCCACCCAGACTAAAAAGTTATTTATCAGTTTAAGCTTCAGAACAATTTTCCATGTGAGGAAGCAGGTTTTGAATGCTATACACACCCCACCAAGGAGATCCCTCAAAGGATCTCAAGGAGAGTAATGGGAAAGAAAGAACCTCACAGAGGAGAAAAAGGAAAGGATGGAGGTAGAGGGAACAATGTACAAGGGTGGTCCTCCCTGAGGGCAGAACCAGAATTTAATCATGAAACTTCCCAAACTGCCAGGGCAGGTGGGGATATATCACAGTGCCTACTCACAGGGTTTCAGAATTACTCTGGACAAGAGACAGCTGTGTGTTTTCCATTCCTTTTTTTTCCAAATGTGAGTATCTATTGTGGGTGTCCATTATCTATTGGATTTCAGAGGAGGCAGATCTCTTGTCCTTTTGACCATGGGTTGCTATATACCCTAAGTTGCTATACCAGGAGTCACCACATCTGGACTTGATGGAGAGAACTGCACATCACCCAAAGATCTAGGGAAAATGACTGTATTTTCTTCCTTAGTGAAAAAATGAATGTTTTTTTAAAATATAGGAATGTATTGGTTTTTTATTGTTGCATAACAAATTACCACAACCTTAGTGGCTTAACACAGCACACAGTTATTACCTAACAGTTTCTGTGGGTTGAAAATCTGAGCAAACCTTAATTGGGATGTCTGCTCATGATCTCACAAGGTGTCTTCTGGGTTATATTCTCATCTGAAGGCTTGACTGTGCAAAAATCTACCAACTCAATGTGTTGGCAAAATTCATTTCCTTATGGCTCTAGAACTAATGGAATCTTGTTCCTTCAAAGCTAGCAGGAGAATCTACCTTTCCAGTCTTCTAAGACAGAGTCTTATACAGTATACCTTAATCAATTGAGTAACATTCTATCATTTTTGCCATATTCTATTGGTTAGAAGCAAGTCACAGATCTCATCCACACTCAAGGAAAGATATTTTACAAGGGGACTTAGCTCATTGTCTGCCACAGGGAAAAGGGGAACAAATAGATATTTGGTGACCAGAAGGCAAATATATTGGTTTTTACCAATCACTATGTGCTTCTATATTTTCCAGGCTGCCTTATGATTAAGTGGCCATGTGATTAGTTCTATCCAATGAAATGTGAGCAGAACTAACGTTGGTCATTTCTAGACTGAGATGATTTATTATACAATGTACCTTCCTTATCACCTCTTCTCCCTTCCCTAGACCATGAAGGCTACATGTTGAAAGATGGCAGCATTACAACATAAAAGAAGTCTGGCTTTCTGAGCAGTGCTTAGAGACAAGCCACCCAGGAGAATAGCACCTATGCCCAGACCAGGACAGGAGTAAGAAATAAACACTTCTCATGTTAAGGCACTCATATTTGGAAGTTATTTGTACAGAAGGTTTGAAGGGGGTGGAATATTATATAGGGGAGGAAGACAGCCGCCCTGAGAAAATGACTTAAATAAGGATCTGATAGCAGTAAATTCTCAGCCACTCAGGCATTTCGGGGAATAACATTCCAGGAAGAAGGAACAGTAAGTATAGAGGTGCTGAAATGGAAGATTGATAAATAGTATCTTACTGTGTCAGAGGCTATGTTGATAATCACCTTGTTTTTAAGATATTTTACAGTAGTGTTTCCCCATCCCAAAATTATTTTGTTTAATATATTATTTTTATGAGCTTCATTAATAGAATTAAGTGTTTCAGGGACTAATATAAAATGTGAGTGTAAAATGTGAGTAAATTTGTGATTCCATTGCAAAGATATTATTATCATTAATACTTCTATATTTCTTTATTTTGTCCTTGATTTGATCTTTTCTTCTTGGTAACAAAAATCTTGTTTTAGATTTAAGAAAGAAATCCTACCTGGTAAAATTAGTCTGATAAGTTTAAAGAGTCTCTTTAGATTAATTCTGTCTTTTTAACTTAAAAAAGCTGTTTCCCAGATTCTTCCCCCCACACCCAGGATAGTGCCCGTGAAAAGAGGTGGCAGTGGAGGCTTATGTGATCATGTGTCAGCAGCTGGGGAGCTGGATCCATGGCATCCTCTGGATCTATGCTGGCCTCTCATGGGGAACGGCCATCTGGACTGCCTGGGTTGTGGAAAGCCAACTGGTCCCACCTCTGGCTATTCAGCTGATGGAGTCTGCTGAAGCCTGTGGCTAATGTGACTCATCATCCGATCTCTCAGGTTCTGGTAGGCCCAGCATTGCTCTCTGGCTGATTAGGCCTCCTCCCAGTTGCTGTTACTGCTATAGACGCTTCTAAATATCTGTCATATGTGCTATCTACTCCACGGCCTAGGCTATGCCTCCCTTGGTCTCTACCATGGAATCACCTCATCTTTCATCACTGCTGGCCCTACGACACTCACTCTATTCTCAGTGCAGCTGCTTTCATGTTTCTCATCAGCATGTGGTTAGTTCTGAGGCCTATCCACAACAAGGAAACTGAGGTAGACTCAGTAAGGTTAAACTCAGGGTTTCCCTCTGTCTAACTACACTGTACCCCTGAACTTACTTTTTTTTTTTTGCCATACGTGGCCTCTCACTGTTGTGGCCTCTCCCATTGCAGAGCACAGGCTCTGGACGCACAGGCTCAGCAGCCATGGCTCACGGGCCTAGCCGCTCCACGGCATGTGGGATCTCCCTGGACTGGGGCATGAACCCGTGTCCCCTGCATCGGCAGGCAGACTCTCAACCACTGCGCCACCAGGGAAGACCCCCCTGAACTTACTTTGATGCAGCTGCCCTCAGGTTGGTGCCAGAGCAACCTGTGAGGCAATCTCCTTACTAAACCTTAAATATAAATTGAAGAAGATTCTGGGAAGATAGTGGAGTAGGAAGCACCAGGAATCTGTCTCCCCACCTAGACAATGATTGCACTATCAGAATCTGTCTGATGTAACTATTTTAGAGCACTGGAGTCTGTTGAAGGCTTGAAACTTCCAGGGGAGACTTGGATGGCAAATTGTGGTTAATTTTGGCCAATTTTAGCTCTTAGCACAGTAGCAGCTACCCAACTCCCACACCCAGCCATGTGTCTGGCAGCTATATATATGTTCTTAGAGCAGCTTGCACACAGCTTACAGGAAACAGGGTGGTCAAAAAAGACTATGTCCTCCAAATATCAGGGATCTGTACTCTGATCACTGATTGCTGCTTCTGATCACAGAGGTGCAGACAAAGAGGTGGGTAGCCATTGTTGCTGTACCTACTCTCTCCTTTATGCAACTCCCTCCCCATCCAGCTGAAGTGATTTCCAGGGCATTTAAAGAGCTGGTACCGTTTTCCCCCTTCATTTTTCATTTTTTTTCCCTTTTTGGAGGCAGACATTAAAGACTAGGGCATTCAAACACTACTGCCTTTATGGAGAAAATTAGAAGCTGACTGTGTATTCCCAGGGAAAGGCTCAGAAAAGACCTTCAAAGACCTTAAGTTACATCTCAGTCTGATCTTTGGCACAGAGACAGCCTGCAACAATATAAATATAAATATAAATATAAATATAAATATAAATATAAATATAAATATAAATACAACAAACCCTGGAAAGGGAGAGAATCTGATTTCTAGAGTTATCACGTTATTAGATTCAAATGTTCAAGGTTAAACTAAAAATCACAAGGCATACAAAGAAACAGGAATGTATAGCCCACTCAAAAGAAAAAATAAATCAACAGAAACTGTTCCTTTAAAAGATCTAATGGCAAATATACTAGACAAAGTTTTCAAAAAACTGTCTTAAAGTTGCTCAAAGAACTAAAGGAAGATGTAGAGAAAGTCAAGAAAATGATTTGTGAACAAAGTGGAAATATCAATATCAATAAAGAGATAGAAAACCTGGGGAAAAAAAGAAATCCTGGAGCTGAAAAGTACAATAGCTAAAATGAAAAATTGGCTAGAGGGATTCAAAGGCAGATTGGAGCAGGCAGAAAACAGAATTAGCAAACTTGAAAATATGACAGTGAAAATTATTGAGTCTGAGGAATAGAAAGAGAAAAGATTGAAGAAACATAAACAGAGCCTAAGGAATCAGTAGGATACCATCAAACAAACCAACATATGCATCATGGGAGTCCCAGAAGAAGAAGAGGGAGAAAAGGGGGCAGAGAAAATATCTGAAGAAATAATGGCTGAAAACTCCCAAGTAAGATGAAATACATGAATATAAACATCCAAGAAGCCTAACAAAGTCCAAGCAAGATCAACTCAAAAAGAGACCTACACCAAGATACATTATAATCAAACTATCAAAAATCAAAGAGAAAATCTTGAAAGCAGCAAGAGAGAGAAGCAAAGCATCACATATCAGCTATTCTTGGATTAATCCTAAGATTATCAGCAGATTCCTCACCAGAAATTTTGGAGACCAGTAGAGAGTGGACTAATATATTCAAGATGCTAAAAAAAAAACCTGCCAGCTAAGAATTCTATATCCAGCAAAACTGTCCTTCAAAAGTGAGGGAGAAATTAAGACATTCTCAGATAAACAAAAGTTGAGGGAGTCGGTGACCACTAGACCTGTCCTGCAAGTGAAATGAAAGGACACTCAACAGTAACTTGAAGCCATACGGATAAATAAGATCTCAATAAAGGTAAATACATGAGTAATTATAAAAGCTAGTATTATTGTAACAATTGTTTGACACTGCACTTTTTGTTTTCTACTTGATTTAAGAGACTAATACATTTAAAGAAAAAAATAATGAAACAGCTAGTATTACTGTAACTTTGTTTTCTATATAATTTAAGAGACTAATGCATTTAAAAGAACTATCAGTTTATGTTTTGGAGCATACAGTGCATAAAGATGTAATTCTATGACATAAACAACCTAATGTGGTGGGAATAGAACTGTAAAGGAGCAGAGTTTTTGTTATTAAAGTTTTAAATTTTTGTGCATCAAAATACCCTATGAAGAGAGTAATAAGGCAACATACAGAATGGGAGAAAATATTTGCAAGTCATGTCTATGATAAGGGACCAATATCCAGAATATAGACAGAACTCCTAAAACTCAACAACAACAACAGAAAAAAAAACCCTAATTCAAAAATGGGCAAAGGACTTGAATAGACATTTCTCCATGGAAGATATTTGAATGGCCAATCAGCACATGAAAAGATGCTCAACATCACTAAACATCAGGGAGATGCAAATAAAAACTATAATGAGATACCTCACACCCATTAGGATGGCGACTATTTAAAAAAACAGAAAACAACAATTGTTGATGAGGATGTGGAGATATTGGAACCCCTGTGCTCTGTTGGTGGTAATCTAAAATGATACAGCCACTGTGGAACAGTATGGTGGTTCCTCAAAAAGTTAAAAATAGAATTCCCATATGATCCAGTAATTCCACTTTTGAATATATACCCAAAAGAATTAAAAGTTGTATCTCAAAGCATGTGTTATATACATACAATGAAATATTATTCAGCCTTAAAAGGGAAGGAAATTCTACAATATGCTACAACATGGATGAACCTAGAGGACATTATGCTAAGTGAAATAAGCTAGTCACAAAAAGGCAAATATTATATGATTTCACTTACTTGTGGTACATAGAGTAGTCAAAATCATAAAGACAGAAAGGAGAATGGTGGTTGCCAGGGGCTGAAGGGAGAGGAGAATGAGGAGTTATTGTTTAATGAGTATAGAAATTCAGTTTACAGGGTGAAAAGAATTATAGGGACGGGTGTTGGTGATGGTGGTACAACAATGTGAATGTATTTAATACATAAAATGGTTAAGATGGTAAATTTTATGCTATGTGTCTTTTACCCCAATAAAATAAATACACAAATAAATGAAAAAGTAAAATAAATCAAAGCAAGAGACCCTGCCCTAACATATTCACCCCTTGAGGCCAGAGCTTGAAGAGGGCATACAGTTTGAGAGACACATCTGGGTTGCTCTTATCTCTGTCTGCCTTCTTTTTCTATGACCTGCTGGCACTGGAAGAGACATTTTTCTTTTACTTCTCCTTCCTTGTTTATTACTTTCTTATTGTTTTCATCTTTTCAGCATCTTCCTTAATATCACAACTCCTTATAGCATTTTTAATAATATTCATATAGGAAGAGCCCCAATTTGCTTTCTGAATGAATATATCTTCACAATTTCTTGAGATGAGAGGCCAAAATGAACTTAATGATACAGAAAGAGATCTATCCCCCACAAGGATATTCTGATTATGTTACAAATGTGATGAATGCTTTAAAAATCCAAAATGTATACTATAGTTGGCATATTTCTCTTGTTGATGAACAAATATTTATCTCGGATAAACCCAGCATTTCCATTTGGCTCAAAATTCCAATCCAAAACATGATTCTGTTGGTATAGAAGACTATGAGTGATGCTGTAGCTTTTGGCCAAAGAAAATACATCTTTCCCAGAAGCTGTAACATTATTGAAACTTGTGCCAAGGAGCTTATATTGTGATTTAGTTCAAGGTCATGCAGAGGTAGCAGGTGATGCAGTAATTAATCAAAGAAGACATAAAGTGAAACAGAAACATAGAAAATACATTGTGAAATTAAAATCAAGGGTGAGGTCCTAGAAAATAATATAAATTTTATTAAAAGTTTGATTATAGAGGCCCGGGCTTCTAGGGTGTTTGCCCTGTGGCTGGTGCCCACAGCAGATGAGCCGTCTGGCTGGAACTTTGACCGCAGAGGCACCCTGGAGAAAGGAAGCTCAAGAGGAGGAGAAGTGGGCCCAACACACGGAAGAGGACCACCCCTGACGACCACCAATGGCCTTGCTTATGGTGTCATTCAGGGAAAAGAGAGTAAGAAGCCTTCAAGGAAATATTTCCCATGGCCTGAGAAGGAAACAAAATGTGAAAGGGTAGATGAAAGCCTCTTGGTGATGCAGCCAGGAGTCAGTGCTGTGCCTCTGAAGTGGGAGAACCAACTTCAGGACACGGATCCACAAGAGACCTCTCAGCTTGATATAATATCAAGTGGCGAAAACCTCCCAGAGATCTCCATCTCAACACCAGAACCCAGCTTCAGTCGATGACCAGCAAGCTACAGTGCGTGTCACCCTATGCCAAGTAACTAGCAAGACAGGAACACAACCCCACCCATTAGCAGAGAGGCTGCCTAAAAACATAATAAGGCCACAGGCACCCCAAAACACACCACCAGACGTGGACCTGTCCACCAGAAAGACAGGATCGAGCCTCAACCACCAGAACACAGGCACTAGTCCTCCGCACTAGGAAGCCTACACAACCTACTGAAACAACCTTAGCCACTGGGGACAGACACCAAAAACAACTGGAACTACGAATCTGCAGCCTGCAAAAAGGAGACCCCAAACACAGTAAGATAAGCAAAATGAGACAGAAAAAAAAAACACAGCAGGTAAAGGAGCAAGATAAAAACCTACCAGACCTAACAAATGAAGAGGTAATAGGCAGTCTACCTGAAAAAGAATTCAGAATAATGATAGAAAAGCTGATCCAAGATTCTATTTCCAAGATCCAAAATCTTGGAAATAGAATAGACAAAATGCATGAAACAGTTAACAAGGACCTAGAAGAACTAAAGAAGAATCAAGCATCAATTAAAAACACAATAAATGAAATGAAAAAATACTCAAGATGGGATCAATAGCAGAATAACTGAGGCAGAAGAACGGATAAGTGAGGTGGAAGATAAAATAGTGGAAATAACTGATGCAGAGCAAAATAAAGAAAAAAGAATGAAAAGAACAGAGGACAGTCTCAGAGACCTCTGGGACAACATTAAACTCAACAACATTCGAATTATAGGGGTTCCAGAAGAAGAAGAGAAAAAGAAAGGGACTGAGAAAATATTTGAAGAGATTATAGTTGAAAACTTCCCTAATTTGGGAAAGGAAATAGTTAATCAAGTCCAGGAGGCACAGAGAGTCCCATACAGAATAAATCCAAGGAGAAATACGCCAAGACACATATTAATCAAACTGTCAAAAATTAAACACAAAGAAATCATATTAAAAGCAGCAAGGGAAAAAAAACAAATTACACACAAGGGAATCCCCATCAGGTTAACAGCTGATCTCTCAGCAGAAACTCTACAAGCCAGAAGGGAGTGGCAGGACATACTTAAAGTGATGAAGGAGAGAAACCTGCAACCAAGATTACTCTACCCAGCAAGGATCTCATTCAGATTTGATGGAGAAATTAAAACATTTACAGACAAGCAAAAGCTGAGAGAGTTCAGCACCACCAAACCAGCTTTACAACAAATGCTAAAGGAACTTCTCTAGGCAAGAAACACAACAGAAGGAAAATACCTACAAAAACGAACCCAAAACAATTAAGGAAATAGGAATAGGAACATACATATCAATAATTACCTTAAATGTAAATGGAATAAATGTTCCCACTAAAAGACACAGATTGGCTGAATGGATACAAAAACAAGACCCATATATATGCTGTCTACAAGAGACACACTTCAGACCTAGAGACACATACAGATTGAAAGTAAGGGGATGGAAAAAGATATTCCATGCAAATGGAAATCAAAAGAAAGCTGTAGTAGCAATTCTTATATCAGACAAAATAGACTTTAAAATAAAGACTATTAGAAGAGACAAAGAAGGACACTACATAATGATCAAGGGATCGATCCAAGAAGATATAACAATTGTAAATATTTATGCACCCAACATAGGAGCACCTCAATACATAAGGCAAATACTAACAGTCATAAAAGGGGAAATAGACAGTAACACACTCTTAGTAGGGGACTTTAACACCTCACTTTCACCAATGGACAGATCGTCCAAAATGAAAATAAATAAGTAAACACAAGCTTTAAATGATACATTAAACAAGATGGACTTAATTGATATTTATAGAACATTCCATCCAAAAACAACAGAATACACATTTTTCTCAAGTGCTCATGGAACATTCTCCAGGATAGATCATATCTTGGGTCACAAATCAAGCCTTGGTAAATTTAAGAAAATTGAAATTGTATCAAGTATATTTTCCGACCACAATGCTATGAGACTAGACATCAATTACAGGAAAAGATCTGTAAAAAATACAAACACATGAAGGCTAAACAATACACTACTCAATAACGAAGTGATCACTGAAGAAATCAAAGAGGAAATTAAAAAATACCTAGAAACAAATGACAATGGAGACACGACGACCCAAAATTTATGGGACGCAGCAAAAGCAGTTCTAAGGGGGAAGCTCATAGAAATACAATCCCACCTTAAGAAACAGGAAACATCTCGAATAAACAACCTGACCCTGCACCTAAAGCAATTAGAGAAAGAAGAACAAAAAACCCCAAAGTTAGCAGAAGGAAAGAAATCATAAAGATCAGATCAGAAATAAATGAAAAAGAAATGAAGGAAATGATAGCAAAGATCAATAAAACTAAAAGGTGGTTCTTTGAGAAGATAAACAAAATTGATAAACCATTAGCCAGACTCATCAAGAAAAAAAGGGAGAAGACACAAATCAATAGAATTAGAAATGAAAAAAGAGAAGTAACAACTGACACTGCAGAAGTACAAAGGATCATTAGAGATTATTACAAGAAACTCTATGCCAATAAAATGGACAACCTCAAGAAATGGACAAATTCTTAGAAAATCACAACCTTCCGAGACTGAATCAGGAAGAAATAGAAAATATGTATAGACCAATCACAAGCACTGAAATTGAAACTGTGATAAAAAATCTTCCAACAAACAAAAGCCCAGGACCAGATGGTATCATAGGTGAATTCTATCAAACACTTAGAGAAGAGCTAACACCTATCCTTCTCAAACTCTTCCAAAATATAGCAGAGGGAGAAACACTCCCAAACTCATTCTATGAGGCCACCATCACCTTGATACCAAAACCAGGCAAGGATGTCACAAAGAAAGAAAACTACAGGCCAATATCACTGATGAACTTAGATGCAAAAATCCTCAACAAAATACTAGCAAACAGAATCCAACAGCACATTAAAAGGTTCATACACCATGATCAAGTGGGGTTTATTCCAGGAATGCAAGGATTCTTCAATATATGCAAATCAATCAATGTGATACACCATATTAACATATTGAAGAAGAAAAACCATATGATCATCTCAATAGATGCAGAGGAAGCTTTCGACAAAATTCAACACCAATTTATGATAAACACCCTGCAGAAAGTAGGCATAGAGGGAACTTTCCTCAACATAATAAAGGCCATATATAACAAACCCACAGCCAACATCGTCCTCAATGGTGAAAAACTGAAACCATTTCCACTAAGATCAGGAACAAGACAAGGCTGTCCACTCTCACCACTCTTTTTTTTTTGTTTGTTTGTTTGTTTTTGTTTTTTTTTATTTTTTTTTATTTTTTATTTTTTTTATTTTACAAATTTAATCAGTTATACATATACATACGTTCCCATATCCCCTCCCTTTTGCGTCTCCCTCCCACCCTCCCTATCCCACCCCTCCAGGCGGTCACAAAGAACCGAGCTGATCTCCCTGTGCTATGCGGCTGCTTCCCACTAGCTATCTACCTTACATTTGGTAGTGTATATATGTCCATGCCGCTCTTTCACTTTGTCACAGCTTACCCTTCCCCCTCCCCATATCCTCAAGTCCATGCTCTAGTAGGTCTGTGTCTTTATTCCTGTCTTACCCCTATGTTCTTCATGACATTTTTTTTTCTTAAATTCCATATATATGTGTCAGCATACAGTATTTGTCTTTCTCTTTCTGACTTACTTCACTCTGTATGACAGACTCTAGGTCCATCCACCTCATTACAAATAGCTCAATTTCATTTCTTTTTATGGCTGAGTAATATTCCATTGTATATATGTGCCACATCTTCTTTACCCATTCATCTGATGATGGACACTTAGGTTGTTTCCAGCTCCGGGCTATTGTAAATAGGGCTGCTATGAACATTTTGGTACATGTCTCTTTTTCAATTATGGTTTTCTCAGGGTATATGCCTAGTAGTGGGATTGCTGGGTCATATGGTAGTTCTATTTTTAGTTTTTTAAGGAACCTCCATACCGTTCTCCATAGTGGCTGTACCAATTCACATTCCCACCAGCAGTGCAAGAGTGTTCCCTTTTTTCCACACCCTCTCCAGCATTTATTGTTTCTAGATTTTTTGATGATGGCCATTCTGACTGGTGTGAGATGATATCTCATTGTAGTTTTGATTTGCATTTCTCTAATGAGTAAAGATGTTGAGCATCCTTTCATGTGTTTGTTGGCAGTCTATATATCTTCTGTGGAGAAATGTCTATTTAGGTCTTCTGCCCATTTTTGGATTGGGTTGTTTGTTTTTTTGCTATTGAGCTGTATGAGCTGCTTATAAATTTTGGAGATTAATCCTTTGTCAGTTGCTTCATTTGAAAATATTTTCTCCCATTCTGAGGGTTGTCTTTTCGTCTTGTTTATGGTTTCCTTTGCTGTGCAAAAGCTTTTAAGTTTCATTAGGTCCCATGTGTTTATTTTTGTCTTTATTTCCATTTCTCTAGGAGGTGGGTCAAAAAAGATCTTGCTGTGATTTATGTCATAGAGTGTTCTGCCTATGTTTTCCTCTAGGAGTTTGATAGTGTCTGGCCTTACATTTAGGTCTTTAATCCATTTTGAGCTTATTTTTGTGTATGGTGTTAGGGAGTGATCTAATCTGATACTTTTACATGTCCCTGTCCAGTTTTCCCAGCACCACTTATTGAAGAGACTGTCCTTTCTCCACTGTACATTCCTGCCTCCTTTATCAAAGATAAGGTGACCATATGTCCGTGGGTTTATCTCTGGGCTTTCTATCCTGTTCCATTGATCTATCTTTCTGTTTTTGTGCCAGTACCATACTGTCTTGATTACTGTCGCTTTGTAGTATAGTCTGAAGTCAGGGAGCCTGATTCCTCCAGCTCCATTTTTCGTTCTCAAGATTGCTTTGGCTATTCGGGGTCTTTTGTGTTTCCATACAAATTGTGAAATTTTTTGTTCTAATTCTGTGAAAAATGCCATTGGTAGTTTGATAGGTATTGCATTGAATCTGTAGATTGCTTTGGGTAGTAGAGTCATTTTCACAATGTTGATTCTTCCAATCCAAGAACATGGTACATCTCTCCATCTATTTGTATCATCTTTAATTTCTTTCATCAGTGTCTTATAATTTTCTGCATACAGGTCTTTTGTCTCCTTAGGTAGGTTTATTCCTAGATATTTTATTCTTTTTGTTGCAATGGTAAATGGGAGTGTTTCCTTGATTTCACTTTCAGATTTTTCATCATTAGTATATAGGAATGCCAGAGATTTCTGTGCATTAATTTTGTATCCTGCAACTTTACCAAATTCATTGATTAGCTCTAGTAGTTTTCTGGTAGCATCTTTAGGATTCTCTATGTATAGTATCATGTCATCTGCAAACAGTGACAGCTTTACTTCTTCTTTTCCCATTTGGATTCCTTTTATTTCCTTTTCTTCTCTGATTGCTGTGGCTAAAACTTCCAAAACTATGTTGAATAAGAGTGGTGAGAGTGGGCAACCTTGTCTTGTTCCTGATCTTAGTGGAAATGGTTTCAGTTTTTCACCATTGAGGATGATGCTGGCTGTGGGTTTGTCATATATGGCCTTTATTATGTTGAGGAAAGTTCCCTCTATGCCTACTTTCTGCAGGGTTTTTATCATAAATGGGTGTTGAATTTTGTCAAAAGCTTTCTCTGCATCTATTGAGATGATCATATGGTTTTTCTCCTTCAGTTTGTTAATATGGTGTATCACATTGATTGATTTGCGTATATTGAAGAATCCTTGCATTCCTGGAACAAACCCCACTTGATCATGGTGTATGATCCTTTTAATGTGCTGTTGGATTCTGTTTCCTAGTATTTTGTTGAGGATTTTTGCATCTATGTTCATCAGTGATATTGGCCTGTAGTTTTCTTTCTTTGTGACATCCTTGTCTGGTTTTGGTATCAAGGTGATGGTGGCCTCGTAGAATGAGTTTGGGAGTGTTCCTCCCTCTGCTATATTTTGGAAAAGTTTGAGAAGGATAGGTGTTAGCTCTTCTCTAAATGCTTGATAGAATTCCCCTGTGAAGCCATCTGGTCCTGGGCTTTTGTTTGTTGGAAGATTTTTAATCACAGTTTCAATTTCAGTGCTTGTGATTGGTCTGTTCATATTCTCTATTTCTTCCTGATTCAGTCTTGGCAGGTTGTGCATTTCTAAGAATTTGTCCATTTCTTCCAGGTTGTCCATTTTATTGGCATAGAGTTGCTTATAGTAATCTTTCATGATCTTTTGTATTTCTGCAGTGTCAGTTGTTACTTCTCCTTTTTCATTTCTAATTCTATTGATTTGAGTCTTCTCCCTTTTTTTCTTGATGAGTCTGGCTAATGGTTTATCAATTTTGTTTATCTTCTCAAAGAACCAGCTTTTAGTTTTATTGATCTTTGCTATCGTTTCCTTCATTTCTTTTTCATTTATTTCTGATCTGATTTTTATGATTTCTTTCCTTCTGCTAACTTTGGGATGTTTTTGTTCTTCTTTCTCTAATTGCTTTAGGTGCAAGCTTAGGTTGTTTATTCGAGATGTTTCCTGTTTCTTAAGGTGGGATTGTATTGCCATAAACTTCCCTCTTAGAACTGCTTTTGCTGCATCCCATAGGTTTTGGGTCGTCGTGTCTCCATTGTCATTTGTTTCTAGGTATTTTTTAATTTCCTCTTTGATTTCTTCAGTGATCACTTCGTTATTAAGTAGTGTATTGTTTAGCCTCCATGTGTTTGTATGTTTTACAGCTCTTTTCCTGTAATTGATATCTAGTCTCATAGCATTGTGGTCGGAAAAGATACTTGATACAACTTCAATTTTCTTAAATTTACCAAGGCTTGATTTGTGACCCAAGATATGATCTATCCTGGAGAATGTTCCATGAGCACTTGAGAAAAATGTGTATTCTGTTGTTTTTGGATGGAATGTCCTATAAATATCAATTAAGTCCATCTTGTTTAATGTATCATTTAAAGCTTGTGTTTCCTTATTTATTTTCATTTTGGATGACCTGTCCATTGGTGAAAGTGGGGTGTTAAAGTCCCCTACTATGATTGTGTTACTGTCGATTTCTCCCTTTATGGCTGTTAATATTTCCCTTATGTATTGAGGTGCTCCTATGTTTGGTGCATAAATATTTACAATTGTTATATCTTCTTCTTGGATTGATCCCTTGATCATTATGTAGTGTCCTTCTTTGTCTCTTCTAGTAGTCTTTATTTTAAAGTCTATTTTGTCTGATATGAGAATTGCTACTCCAGCTTTCTTTTGATTTCCATTTGCATGGAATATCTTTTTCCATCCCCTTACTTTCAGTCTGTATGTGTCTCTAGGTCTGAAGTGGGTCTCTTGTAGACAGCATATATATGGGTCTTGTTTTTGTATCCATTCAGCCAGTCTGTGTCTTTTGGTGGGAGCATTTAGTCCATTTACATTTAAGGTAATTATTGATATGTATGTTCCTACTCCCATTTTTTAAATTGTTTTGGGTTTGTTATTGTAGTTCTTTTCCTTCTGTTGTGTTTGTTGCCTAGAGAAGTTCCTTTAGCATTTGTTGTAAAGCTGGTTTGGTGGTGCTGAACTCTCTCAGCTTTTCCTTGTCTGTAAACGTTTTAATTTCTCCATCAAATCTGAATGAGATCCTTGCTGGGTAGAGTAATCTTGGTTGCAGGTTTTTCTCCTTCATCACTTTAAGTATGTCCTGCCACTCCCTTCTGGCTTGTAGAGTTTCTGCTGAGAGATCAGCTGTTATCCTGATGGGGATTCCCTTGTGTGTTATTTGTTGTTTTTGCCTTGCTGCTTTTAATATGATTTCTTTGTGTTTAATTTTTGACAGTTTGATTAATATGTGTCTTGGTGTATTTCTCCTTGGATTTATTCTGTATGGGACTCTCTGTGCCTCCTGGACTTGATTAACTATTTCCTTTCCCATATTAGGGAAGTTTTCAACTATAATCTCTTCAAATATTTTCTCAGTCCCTTTCTTTTTCTCTTCTTCTTCTGGAACCCCTATAATTCGAATGTTGGTGCGTTTAATGTTGTCCCAGTGGTCTCTGAGACTGTCCTCTGTTCTTTTCATTCTTTTTTCTTTATTTTGCTGTGCAGCAGTTATTTCCACTATTTTATCTTCCACCTCACTTATCCGTTCTTCTGCCTCAGTTATTCTGCTATTGATCCCATCTAGAGTATTTTTTATTTCATTTATTGTGTTTTTAATCGATGCTTGATTCATCTTTAGTTCTTCTAGGTCCTTGTTAACTGTTTCTTGCATTTTGTCTATTCTATTTCCAAGATTTTGGATCATCTTTACCATCATTATTCTGAATTCTTTTTCAGATAGACTGCCTATTACCTCTTCATTTGTTAGGTCTGGTGGGTTTTTATCTTGCTCCTTCTCCTGCTGTGTGTTTTTCTGTCTTCTCATTTTGCTTATGTTACTGTGTTTGGGGTCTCCTTTTTGCAGGCTGCAGGTTCGTAGTTCCCGTTGTTTTTGGTGTCTGTCCCCAGTGGCTAAGGTTGGTTTAGTGGGTTGTGTAGGCTTCTTGGTGGAGGGGAGTACTGCCTGTGTTCTGGTGGATGAGGCTGGATCTTGTCTTTCTGGTGGGCAGGCCCACGTCTGGTGGTGTGTTTTGAGGTGTTTGCGGACTTTTTATGATTTGAGGCAGCCTCTCTGCTAATGGGTGGCGTTGTGTTCCTCTCTTGCTAGTTGTTTGGCATAGGGTGTCCAGCACTGTAGCTTGCTGGTCGTTGAGTGAAGCTGGGTGCTGGTGTTGAGATGGAGATCTCTGGAAGATTTTCGCCGTTTGATATTATGTGGAGCTGGGAGGTCTCTTGTGGCCCAGTGTCCTGAAGTTCGCTCTCCCACCTCAGAGGCACAGCACTGACTCCTGGCTCCTCAATTTGGGATGATTTGTTGTCTATTCATGTATTCCACAGATGCAGGGTACATGAAGTTGATTGTGGAGCTTTAATCCACTGCTTCTGAGGCTGCTGGGAGAGGTTTCCCTTTCTCTTCTTTGTTCTCACAGCTCCTGGGTCTCAGCTTTGGATTTGGCCCCGCCTCTGCGTGTAGGTCACCGGAGGGCATCTGTTCTTCGCTCAGACAGGACAGGGTTAAAGGAGCAGCCTCTTCGGGGACTCTGGCTCACTCAGGCCGGGCGGGAGGGAGGGGCACGGAGTGCGGGGAGAGCCTTTTGGGAGGTCTGGGGTCTTCTGCCAGCGTTCAGTAGGTGTTCTGTAGGAGTTGTTGCACGTGTAGCTGTATTTCTGGGGTATCTGTGGGGAGGAAGGTGATCTCCGCATCTTACTCTTCCGCCATCTTTCCCGGAAGTCCTCACCACTCTTATTCAACTTAGTTTTGGAAGTTGTAGCCACAGCAATCAAAGAAGAAAAGGAAATAAAAGGAATCCAAATTGGAAAAGAAGAAGTAAAGCTGTCACTGTTTGCAGATGACATGCTACTATACATAAAGAATCCTAAAGATGCTACCAGAAATCTACTAGAGCTAATCAATGAATTTGGTAAAGTAGCAGGATACAAAATTAATGCACAGAAACCTCTGGCATTCCTGTACACTACTGATGAAAAAACTGAAAGTGAAATCAAGAAAACACTCCCACTTACCACTGCAAGAAAAAGAATAAAATATCTAGGAATAAACCTACCTAAGGAGACAAAAGACCTGTATGCAGAAAATTATAAGACACTGATGAAAGAAATTAAAGATGATACAAATAGATGGAGAGATATACCATGTTCCTGATTTGGAAGAATCAATATTGTGAAAATGGCTCTACTACCCAAAGCAATCTATAGATTCAATGCAATCCCTATCAAACTACCATTGGCATTTTTCACAGAACTAGAACAAAAAATTTCAAAATTTGTTTGGAAAAACAAAAGACCCCGAATAGCCAAAGAATCTTCAGAATGAAAAACGGAGCTGGAGGAATCAGGCTCCCTGACTTCAGACTATACTACAAAGCTACAGTAATCAAGACAGTGTGGTACTCGCACAAAAACAGAAAGATAGATCAATGGAACAGGATAGAAAGCCCAGAGATAAACCCACGCACATATGGTCAACTTATCTTTGATAAACGAGGCAGGAATATACAGTGGAGAAAGGACAACCTCTTCAATAAGTGGTACTAGGAAAACTGGACAGGGACATGTAAAAGTATGAGATTAGATCATTCCCTGACACCATACACAAAAATAAGCTCAAAACGGATTAAAGACCTAAATGTAAGGCCAGAAAGTATCAAACTCTTAGAGGAAAACATAGGCAAAACACTCTATGACATAAATCACAGCAAGATCCTTTTGGACCCACCTCCTAGAGAAATGGAAATAAAAACAAAGATAAACAAATGGGACCTAATGAAACTTCAATGCTTTTGCACAGCAAAGGAAACCATAAACAAGACCAAAAGACAACCCTCAGAATGGGAGAAAATAGTTGCAAATGAAGCTACTGACAAAGCATTAATCTCCAAAATTTATAAGCAGCTCATGCAGCTCAATAGCAAAAAAATAAACAACCCAATCCAAAAATGGGCAGAAGACTTAAATAGGCAGTTCTCCAAAGAAGATATACAGACTGCCAACAAACACATGAAAGAATGCTCAACATCATTAATCATTAGAGAAATGCAAATCAAAACTACAATGAGATATCATCTCACACCAGTCAGAATGGCCATCATCAAGAAATCTAGAAACAATAAATGCTGGAGAGGGTGTGGAAAAAAGGGAACACTCTTGCACTGCTGGTGGGAATGTGAATTGGTACAGCTGCTATGGAGAACAGTATGGAGGTTCCTTAAAAAACTAAAAATAGAACTACCATATGACCCAGCAATCCCACTACTAGGCATATACCCTGAGAAAGCCATAATTCAAAAAGAGACATGTACCAAAATGTTCATAGCAGCTCTTTTCACAATAGCCCAGAGATGGAAACGACCTAAGTGTCCATCATCGGATGAATGGATAAAGAAGATGTGGCACATATATACAATGGAATATTACTGAGCCATATAAAGAAACGAAACTGAGCTATTTGTAATGAGGTGGATAGACCTAGACTCTGTCATACAGAGTGAAGTAAGTCAGAAAGAGAAAGACAAATACCGTATGCTAACACATATATATGGAATTTAAGAAAAAGAATGTCATGAAGAACCTAGGGGTAAAACAGGAATAAAGACACAGACCTACTTGAGAATGGACTTGAGGATATGGGGAGGTGGAAGTGTAAGCTGTTACAAAGCGAAAGAGAGGCATGGACATGTATACAGTACCAAATGTAAGGTAGATAGATAGTGGGAAGCAGCCACATAGCACAGGGAGAACAGCTCGGTGCTTTGTGACCGCCTGGAGGGGTGGGATGGGGAGGGTGGGAGGGAGGGAGACGCAGGAGGGAAGGCATGTGGGAACAGATGTATATGTATGACTGATTCACTTTGTTATAAAGCAGAAACTAAAAAAAAAATAATAAATAAAATAAAAAATAAATAAATAAAAGAGGATTTTTCAGTCCGTCATCACTGTATAGGGATTTCTACTCCTCACCCTCCACAATCAGTGAAAGAATGATTACAACCATGAAAGTCATTATATTTTATATATTATGGGAAGAAATAAAGTACATAAGAATTACGCAAAATAAAAGTTTGATTATAGTGTCATTTTTTAGTGTTATTCTTCCCTCATGTCCTGGAGTCAGTGATACACCACATACAGCTTATCCATTTATACTGGTTTTCTTTTTATGTCAAGCCACGTCCTCTGGAGACCCATGCTCCACCCTTATCCACCCCTCTTTGTGTCCTGGAAGACTGACCCATACAGACTGCACAACAGGCTCCCTTGCTCCCTGGCATTGGAGGAGATTGGATGGTAGGACAACAGAGGGGTTGGAGTGTTTTCTCCCCAGCTCCCTCCTGGACTTGGTGATGCAGTTCCAGAGTCCCCCATTAGGCAGTTCCCTTTCTACTCCTCCAGCCCTCACTGGACTATGGGACATCGTTGCCCTTTCTGCCTATGGATAAGAGCAGCTTCCCTTTGTTGCTGGTCCCTAGCTACCTCAACATTCCTGCTAGGTTTCTTAACTCTGCCCAAGCCTCTGTGAACAGAGTTTTTGTGACATTCTGTACTACAGTCCGACTCAGCATGTGTTCTATTTTCTGCTGGGCTCTCAACTGGCATCCTTTTCCAGGATATTTATACTTTGAGAAATGATAGATTTAGACACGGTTAGAAGCACATTTAAATTAGATGGTCTTTACAGTTCAGATCAATAGCGTTCAGGTCAATAGAGCTCAGATCAATTGCCATCAGGTAATTTCATAAGGAACTTTTTTTTCAATGTTTAAATATATATATTTTATTTATTTATTTTTGATTGTGTTGTGTCTTTGTTGCTGGGTGTGTGCTTTCTCTAGTTGCGGCGAGCGGGGGCTACTCTTCATTGTGGTGCGCAGGCTTCTCACTGTGGTGGCTTCTCTTGTTGCAGAGCATGATCTCTAGGCACACAGGCTTCAGTAGTTGTGGCACGCGGGCTCAGTAGTTGTGGCTCACGGGTTTAGTTGCTCCACAGCACGTAGGAACTTCCTGGACCAGGGATCAAACCGGTGTCCCCTGCATTGGCAGGCAGATTCTTAACCACTGCGCCACCAGAGAAGTCCTGCCATCAGGTTATTTCAGACCTAGATTCATTGAGAGTTGATATCTCAGTTTTGAAGGTTCAAAAACTTCAATTTTATCAACTCACCTAGAGATGACAGAACCATAGGGAATCTGTTCATGCCAAATAAACTCATAGGACACAGAGTTTTATTTCTACACTTCTGTATATTAACTTACAGAAGGGAATCTCTGGCACCAGAACTGTTAGACCATCAGCTCAGGGTTCTCCTTTTAGGTGGATAATATCATGTAGAGTCTCAAATTACAAATCAGAAGTTTGCATCATGGTGAGCACAGAGTTACAATTAGAGGCATTAGATATTTTTAAGGTCTTTTCCCATGTATTTACATCAACACAATGAATTGCTCTTATACACTTCAGGCATTTGCCTACATGAGCACAACAAAAAACAAACAGTATTCACATGGAATACTATAAAGTAATGGGAATGAACAAGTTACAACCAAATAACGATATGGGTGACTCTCACAAACATGAAGTTGAGTGAAAGAAGGCAGACACAAAAGAGTATAGATTGTATAATACATTAATTAATGTCATTTAGAAGTCAGGACAGTGGTTACCTTGGGGTGGGGTGGGAGGTTATGACAGGAAGAGAGTCTCGAGGGGGATTCTGGGAAGCTGGTGATGTTCTCTTTTTTAATCTGGGTGCTAGTGACACAAGGGGATCAGTTTGTGAAAATTTATTAAGTTATACATTTATAATAGGTATGCACTTTTTTGTATTTATATTATACTTCAATAAAGTTTTTCAAAATTATCAGTACCACTCCTAGAAACGGAGCTTGCCCTCTATTGGACAATACTGTAGATCTACTGACCAACTACCATCAATTTTGCTTTTCGGATGGGGTAGTCATTGTCAGTACTAAAGCTTCTATCATGATATTATCTCAAATAATAATGTCTAACATCACAACTATTTTACATTAGCACCTCATACTTCCTGGATGTCTTCCAGATGAAACATAATGATAACTCTGTGGTTCTAGTCACAAAACATTCTTGGAAATAATATCTTAGATTAGGCTATTTCTGGAGAGAGTTCCATTGACCTCTTTTACAGTATGTGGGCCTCTCACTGTTGTGGCAATCTCCCATTGTGGAGCACAGGCTCTGGACGCACAGGCTCAGTAGCCATGGCTCATGGGCCCAGCTGCTCCATGGCATGTGGGATCTTCCCGGACTGGGGCATGAACCTGTGTCCCCTGCATCGGCAGGCAGACTCTCAACCACTGCGCCACTAGGGAAGCCCTCCATTGACCTCTTTTAAAACTTTAATCTCAATTTTTATGTGTCTTCTTGATACACCAGAGCAGTGATTTGTAATCAGATGTATGCCTTGGAATCTCACCCCACACCTGTTGAATCAAAGCCTCTATAGTCTCCCACTTTCTTGTCATATGTATTTTGAAAACGTGTCCTGGATGAATCAGATGCACTTCTCTATTTAAAAACCGCTCTCTTATTTGGACAGATATTGGCTACATCAATGTTCATAGCTACATTATTCACAGTAGCGAAAAGGCAGAAACAACAAATTTCTGTGACCAGATGATTGGATAAACAAAATCTGGTATATACATGCCATGAAATATTATTCAGACTTTAAAAAGAATGAAATTCTGACACATGCTACAACATGGATGAAGACATTATGCTAAGTCAGACACCAAAGGACAAATATTGTATCATTCCACTTATATGAGATACTTAGAGTAGTCAAATTCATAGAAACAGAAAGTGGAATGGTGATTTCCAGGAATGAGGGAGAGGCAGGATGGACAGTTAGTGTTTAATGGGTACAGAGTTTGTCTGGGAAGATGAAAAAGTTCTGGAGATGAATGGTGGTGATTGTTGCACAACACTGTGAATGCATTTAATGCCACTAAACTCTACACTCAAAAATGGTTAATATGGTAAATTTTATGTTACATATATTTTACCACACAAATAAAAACACTCTCCCTGGGCTTCCCTGGTGGCGCAGTGGTTGAGAGTCCGCCTGCCGATGTAGGGGACGCGGGTTTGTGCCCCGGCCTGGGAAGATCCCACATGCCACGGAGCATTTGGGCCCGTGAGCCATGGCCACTGAGCCTGCACATCCGGAGCCTGTGCTCTGCAACGGGAGAGGCCAGAACAGTGAGAGGCCCGCGTACCGCAAAACAAACAAACAAACAAACAAACAAACAAACAAAAAACAAAAAAAAACAACTCTCCTGGAGGCTTATTTAACTTATTTTATGCCAAAGCAAACTAAGGGTTCACACTATTGGAGGAAGATAATAAAATCAAACTCAAGGGCCATCTAATGGCACCAGCAGCCCACTACTTGAAGGCCAGGGTGACCCACAGCCTTGCATGTAGATAGAGATTTGTACGGTACCATTTTTATTCTTGCTTATCTGATCTGGACATTGACTAGTGGGAGGAAGCATTAGGTGCTCAGCCTACAGACTATGTATGGTTCCTCTGGCTTGTTGATTAAAAGCAGCCTCTTATCTCATTGAACTCCTTAGGAAGCTAAGCCCTACCTGGCAACAGTTGCCATGCCAGAGGGACTTTGTCTAAACAGCATTCAGAAATGTCACTCATGAGCATTAAAGAAACCCTGCAATAAAGAATTTCATTCCATTTTGCCTTGACTCCTCTAAGGAAAATATCATTTTTCTTTGAGCACTGTCATATAATTGTTTCTAATAACAATAATAGTTTATTACTTTAGGCATTTATTATTTTGGTTTAGTTTGTTTATAACAAGATTTATCTCACCCACCTAGCTGTCAAAAGAAACAGGATCCCTTCATGGCCTTCATAAGAAGCCCCTGGCTCATGACAGCCAGACTTCCAGTGGGAGGTTTTCTAATACAATTATAAAGCACTCTAATCTACTTTTTGAAATCCAGTTGCAAATATGCTCTTTTTCCTTTGACTAGCTAAAGCTGTGGCAAATATAGGTGTTATTACTCCCCCACACCCCGTCCCACCACCAAAACAAAAACCAAAACCAAACAAAAAATTCCCTTACTTTTTACGAACTAAAGACCTGATGAAATGAAAATGTGGGGGCTTCTTTTCAGCTAACTATGGTTCCAAATTAAAGTACACCGACTAAGGCACTCTCTTTAGATGAGCCTGCTTTTACGATTAGAAGAATGTAATGGTAATTGTCTTGTAAACTGGCTGTACCCAAGCAGCGACAGGTTTGGGGATGCACAACCCTCCACATGTATATTACCTCCCACTCTGGCAGAAACTGATAGAGCACATTTCCTTGGTAAAAGAACACTGACTTCATCTGGAGTAGTGTATTAGTTTCTTATCATTGTTATGACAAATCACCACAAATTTAGTGCCTTAAAAAATACAAATGTATTACTTTGCAGTTCTGGAGGTCAGAAGTCTGGAATCAGTCTCACTGGACAAAAAGTCAAGGTATCATCAGGCCTACCTTCTGGAGGCTCTCGGGAAAAATCTATGTCCTTGCCTTTTCCAGCTTCTAGAGGCTGCCTGTACTCCCTGTTTTGGGACTCCCTCATCCATTTTCAAGGCTCATCACTCCAACCTCTCCTTCCATTGTCCCATCTCCTTCTTTTACCTTGAACCCTCTTGCCTCCCTCTTATAAGGATCCTTGTGAATACATTAGACCCACCTGGAAAATTCAGGATAATCCTCCTGTCTCAAGATCCTTAACTTAGTCATATCAGCAAAGTAACTTTTGCCATGTTCACAAATTTGAGGGATTAAGGGGGCCATGATTCGGTCTACCATGGGAACCTATAGCTCCAGATAAAATATTATACTTAGCAGCTTCTTTTCCAGATACAATTATAAGATTAAAATTTGGCCAACGAAATGTAATAAGTGGGCCTTCCAGAAAGAATGGTTAAAGGAAGTTGATTTAACTGGAAGGTGTACCCTTCCTTTTGTTCTTCCTCTTTTCTTCCTATCTTCTGCCTCAAATACAGATATGTTGGATGGAGTTCAGCAGCTTCTATAAACTCCAGGGTTAACACTGGAAGTGGAATCCATGACTAGGGCAGTGAAGCAAAAAAGGTAGAATAAGTCTGAGCCTTTGCAGGGTCACTGTACCAGCTTGAAATGTCAAACTCTGGACTTACTATCCATGAGATAATAAACTCTTGGGTACACAAGTCACTATTTGTGTCTGTTACTATCATCCAAATACAATTCTTGCCTGATTTGACTCCCTGTATAATTCAGCAAATCTACCTTTTCAGTTGATCAGAGGGTATTTGTTATGAGTCACACTGCACTATGTGCCTCTACACTAGTAGGGCTTTCAAACTAAATGTAGAAGGAAGGAAGGAAGAAAGGAAGGAAGGAAGAAAGGAAGAAAAGAAAGGAAGAAATGAAGAAAGGAAGAAAAGAAAGAAAGAAAGAAAGAAAGGCAGGAAGGAAGGAAGAGGGAGGGGGAAGGAAGGAAAGAAGGGAGGGAGGGAGGGAAGGAGGAAGGAAAGTGCAGGGAAGGGAAGGAAAGAAAAATGTGTCAGCCCCCCTAACTTCAGTTAGGGCTGGCACCAGGCACAGTCTGACTTCAGGCCAAACTAGAACCCTAGGATCCATGTTGGCTTTGCCTCCTCAGGGCTTCATCATCAATCCGGTTCCTCTCCTGATGGTACAATGGCTGCAGCAATCCCATCTTCCTCATATCCTTAATTCCCTAAACCCAGAGGAAGAGTGAAAGCCTCTCTGCTCTTGAAGTCCCTTCAAGGTCTTATTAGGCCTCATTACTTCTGTTTAGATTATGTGCATATTCCTGAGCCAGTCGCTGAGGGGACTGAGGGTTGGGATAATCTGATTGAATTGGTTTATACCAATCTGGACCTGCCCTTATGGCTGGGAGTGGGGTCCATCCCCCACATACAATATGGCTGAGAACAAGGGAGTGTGTATGTTATAGAGACAATGAGTATTCAGAGGCAGTCTAGAAGACTTAGTGTGTCAGCCCACCAGTTTCATCAGAGACTTCTCCAAGGCCCTAGAAGAAGAATTTGAGCCATATAATAATTAGCAAAAAATGTTTCTAGGTTAGAAACTGAGGATTTACAGCAAACACCTTTAATTCCTAGTCCCTGGCCATCCTCACAGTCTTCCATTCTGCTTATACTATTGCTCATGGACTCTTTTCCTCCCCAAACCAGAAGCTGCCAGGGCCAGTAAAGATTTCTCTTTGCAGTAGCCTCAAGGTTAAATCTGCTCCAAGTTTATCTGTATATACATTTTTCAAGAGATTATGTGGCCCTGAGATACTGTTTCCATGAGAACTCTAAGATGGGTAATGTCATCACTTCTCCTGGGAACAATAGGAACTTAGCTAAGTTTTTGTGTGCAATTCAAAAAGTCTAGGACCTTAAATGTTCAGGCATGGTTTTCCATTTCCTTAGTCCATGAACACAAATCTGCATTCATGTGTACATCCAACCTGTCATACAGAATAGATTCTTTTAAAAACAGGTTAAATTTAAAATAAGGTAAATTTTATTTCATTTCTTATTTTTCAAAAATACAGAAAAAAGACATCCATGTGGCCATGACTGAGATTAAACAAGCATTAATTAATTGCCATATTTATTTTACTTTTTTGTTGTTATTGTTAAGTATTAGTTTCAGAACTAAGACAGTTTAGAAATAGCTTAAAAACGAACCAAAACAAACAAATAAAACCCCTAACTCTCACTTTCCTCCTTCCCTCTCTTCCTAAAAAATAACCACTACCCTGAAGCTGATGTACATCATTCCCATTCTGTTTTGTTTTAAGGGGGTTGGCAACATTTTTTTCCCTGTGTGTATGTCCAGAAATAAGATATGCTATGGTTAAATCAGTTAGGATCCCAGCAAGAAGAGATGGCACACTCAAAGGAGTAATTAGAGAGAGGTTATGGAGGATAAAAAGGGACTGTTCACGGAGGGATGGGCAGTTATAAAGAAAAGCAAGACGTGGTGAAGCAGCCAGGAAGTAGCAACGGTGGGAAGTCCTGACCACCTGTGCATTTGAAAGGGCAAGGGGGGGAGTCATGTTTCCAGAACCTGGTGTGAGCTGCAGTTTAGGACAGGGGTCTGATGGAGCTTTGACCTGCAGTACAGGAATTAGAGGATCCCAGTTGTTGCCTAAACCAAGGCCTTCTAGGGAAAATCAATACCAGGCTCTCTTTCCTCCCTCCTCTGATCGCTTGCCTGTGCCTTCCATTGGCCACAACCAACTAAAAGCCAAGATAGCTTGTCTGATGCTCTCCATAAAGGTCAGTTTCCTGTGGCACAGAACAGGGAATAGAAGGGTGAAAATCCGATCTGGAAAGTCAAACAGATAACACAATGGTTCTGTATTTTAAAAGTTAACATAAAGGCTATCATAAAGTACATAAATCTAATTTTAAAATGATATATAAACTGTTTCCTTCAACCATAAGTAAAGAAACCAAGTTACTAAACTACAAGTTTTATCTCTGAGCACTACAGTTATTCATCAATATGCATTTGATAATCAAAAAAAGAAAGAAGAGAAAAAGAGGTTGAGGTGGAGGGAGGAAAGAGAGGGGAGATGAGAGGGGGGTGGGGAGCGGGGGTGGGACACAGAGAGGTTGGTCGATTCCAGAGTTTGTTGAAGAAAGGGGTAGATTTATGTTTCGTCTATGATGGCTTAGAGAAGCAGCAAGAGCACAGAAGTTTCTTATTTCCTGTCAACTGAGTATCTTCAGAATCACTACGGGTTCCACCCTTCACCTTGCCCTAGTGGAGAATAGAGATATAGCATGTGAAAAAATGCATAAGCAAATAAGCACCATTGTCCCATCTTAAAAACAAAACAAACAAACAAAAAACTTTGAGATATAATACAAATACTATACAATTCACCCATTAAAATTGTGCAATTCAATTATTTTTATATATTCATAGAGTTGTGTATCCATCATCACAACCAATTTTAGAACATTTTCATTATCCCAAATAGAAAGTCCACACCCCTTAGCCATCACCCCAATACTTTCTCTTTTTCAACCCTTTGGTCACTTGCTGTAACACTACAAAAAGTAATATTGTTATCTAATTTATGCAACTCCCTAACTTACACAATCTACAATTTTCCTGTAAATTCTGACTCCAGAAATCTAAAGAACTAGACCAGATATATTATAGTAACCTATTGAATGTACTGGAAACATTGTTAACATTCTTCCCTTATTTATTACCCTTCAACACAGACGCCCAAATTAATTCATCAAACCTGTCAATAACTATATGTTCCTTCTCACTCTTTAAATTACTATTAGATACGCTCTGAGGTTTTTAATTACTTTGAGGAGACTTCAATTATTTTTTGCTTCTTTCAGTATTGTCTATGGTAAGTGAAATACCTTTTAGGATACAATAAATTATTTAAAATCTTTGAATTATATTAATGGGGACAAACAAAAAAGATGTTGAAATTCCTTGGAGGTAGTTCTGCTTTGTTGGGGATTAATCATAACCTTTATTAATGCACTGCCTCTTATTTTAGTTCCTTCATTTAAGCATATCATACAAAAACAAATGAATGTCCAGAGGGGAACAAAGGAAATAAAGGATTATAAAAATGAGTAGGTACGGAGAAATTAGAAATGGGTGTTTAGTATTGTTTCACTCTGAAAAGAAGAAGGCTGAGGAACAACTTGGCTGTCCTCAAGTTTACAGAGAGGATATTAATTCATCTCCATCTCCACAGACCCTTACATATACACTCTTCCTGGACAACATCATCTACTTCCATCATTTCACCTGCCATTTATATTCAACATGGATTGTGGGTTTATAGCTTCAGCCCTAAACTTCTCTTTTGGTTCTAGACTCACATATCCCACTGGACATCTTTACTTAGATGTTACATGAAACTCAACATGTCCAAACTGAACTCATCTTTCCCCTCCGTGGCCCTTGATTCCAGCCTCATAGTGTTCACACCTTTGTGTAACTCTTTCCCCCTGACAGTGGGTGGGGCCTGAGACTTGCTTCTAACCAGTAGAATATGGCAAAGTTGGTGGGATGGCACTCCTGTGGCGTTAAGTTATACTAGATTCTGTCTTGCTAGCAGACTTCCTCTAGGGACTCCTTGTTGGCTAAACAAAGTTAGTAGTCATGTTGGGAGAGTCCAGGGGGTGAGGATCTGTGGCCAGACTCTAGAAACTGCAAGGGGCCTCAAGGAGCTAAGGGCAGCCTCCAGCTGTCATCATCAATAAGCTGGGGCCCTCAGTTCTACAATCACAGGACATGAATTTTGCCAACAGTCTGAGTGAGCTTAGAAGCATATACTTTCCCAGTTGAACCTCCAGATGAGAATGCAAACTTGGCCAATACCTTGACTACAGCATTGTGAGACATTAAGCAGAGGACCCAACTAAGTCATGCCCAGATTTCTGGCTCACAGAAACTGTGAGATAATGTGTTGTTTTAAGCTACTAAGTTTATGGAACTTTGTTACACAGCAGCGATAACTAATATACACCAGAATCTCATCCACTTCCGCTTTTCTCTGTCTCATTATGGCTATATGTTCTACCCTGTTGACCAAGCCATCCTGAATTCTTCCCTCTTCACCTCTACATTCAACCAGTCTCTGTGGGCCACCATTTCTGCCTCCTGAATAGCTTCTTAATTTAACAATTCGAAAAATCTGTTCCATGGACTGTAAGTAGATACGGCACACACAAAAATTTTTCAGTGATATATCAAGTATGCCATATATAAATTCAGATCTTCAGAATCGTTTGCCTGGATATTGCTATAGCCTTTTAATCAGTTTCTCTATATCTATCCTTTCCTGTTTCCAATCTGTTCTCATAGAACTACAAATCTATCTTTCTAAAGCGTAAATCTAACCATTTCACTCCCTAGGCAAATAACTTCATATTTACTGACAAAATTCCTTAGCATAACTTTGATCCAACTACCCTTGTCTAGTTTCATTTCTCACCATTTCTGCTCTACTCACACAGCATTTTCAGTTCCCGTATACATCTTACTTTTCCCCACAAACACACATGCACAGACTGTTCTTCCATCCTGGAGTTCCCTTTCTGGCCTTAAGTCAACAGGACAACACCTACTCATCTCTTTTTACTTAATCTTGGCATTATTTCCTCCAGAAAATTTTCTCAGACCTCACTACCTGGATCCATGTGAGATGTCCTCTTGAGATGCCTTACCTATGTACTCTCTGGGCCTTATTAGGCTTGATCACAGCAGATGGGTTGTTTGCATTTCAGTCTCCTTTATGAGATAGTGATCCCCTTGTATTCTGGATTCTTGTCTTATTAATTTCTATTCCCCCTGTAGTTAGCATTGTGTCTGACTCAAGCAATAAATTGTTGTTTAATTAATGAATCAATAAGCTTGCACCTTTAAGATACAAGGAAGTTGGCAGAGAAGGCAGTTAACTACACAGTGAGAAGGTATTGACACTTGGAGCAAGATGTGAAAGAGAAAAGTAGCCTTTCCTCTGCCCTCAGATCAAGGTTAAGTTCCCATTTCTAAGGCATGTGCTTCACAGGCACTTCAACTTTGCAGAAAGAGCTGGAGGGGTATTGAACATGGTTCTTTAAACTTCAGTCTTGGCTCAACACATTTCTAAGATCTTTGAGGCACTGATGGAAATAGTAGAAATCTGGGGATGGGGCAAAATGTCATCTCAGAGCTACAATCAGTCTTTGAGTATTGGTAGATATAGAGAATTGAATGCAGCTTTGATACGAGTTATTTTTAATTTGAAAAAAAAGCCACCCAAGTAGAACATTTAAATATACAAAAAAGCATGGTATATCTCTCCATCTATTTGTATCATCTTTAATTTCTTTCATCAGTGTCTTATAATTTTCTGCATACAGATCTTTTGTCTCCTTAAGTAGGTTTATTCCTAGATATTTTATTCTTTTTGTTGCAATGATAAATGGGAGTGTTTTCTTGATTTCACTTTCAGATTTTTCATCATTAGTGTACAGGAATGCCAGAGATTTCTGTGCATTAATTTTGTATCTTGCTACTTTACCAAATTCATTGACTAGCTCTAGTAGTTTTCTGGTAGCATCTTTAGGATTCTCTATGTATAGTATCATGTCATCTGCAAACAGTGACAGCTTTACTTCTTCTTTTCCAATTTGGATTCTTTTATTTCCTTTTCTTCTCTGATTGCTGTGGCTAAAACTTCCAAAACTAAGTTGAATAAGAGTGGTGAGATTGGACAGCCTTGTCTTGTTCCTGATCTTAGTGGAAATGGTTTCAGTTTTCCACCATTGAGGACGATGTTGGCTGTGGGTTTGTCATATATGGCCTCTATTATGTTGAGGAAAGTTCCCTCTATGCCTACTTTCTGCAGGGTTTTTATCATAAATGGGTGTTGAATTTTGTTGAAAGCTTTCTCTGCATCTATTGAGATGATCATATGGTTTTTCTTCTTCAATTTGTTAATATGGTATATCACATTGATTGATTTGCGTATATTGAAGAATCCTTGCATTCCTGGGATAAACCCCACTTGATCATGGTGTATGATCCCTTTAATGTGCTGTTGGATTCTGTTTGCTAGTATTTTGTTGAGGATTTTTGCATCTATGTTCATCAGTGATATTGACCTGTAGTTTTCTTTCTTTGTGACATCTTCGGTTTTGGTATCAGGGTGATGGTGGCCTCGTAGAATGAGTTTGATAGTGTTCCTCCCTCTGCTATATTTTGGAAGAGTTTGAGAAGGATAGGTGTTAGCTCTTCTCTAAATGTTTGATAGAATTCACCTGTGAAGCCCTCTGGTCCTGGGCTTTTGTTTGTTGGAAGATTTTTAATCACAGTTTCAATTTCAGTGCTTGTGATTGGGCTATTCATATTTTCTATTTCTTCCTGATTCAGTCTTGGCAGGTTGTGCATTTCTAAGAATTTGTCCATTTCTTCGAGGTTGTCCATTTTATTGGCCTAGAGTTGCTTGTAGTAATCTCTCATGATCTTTTGTATTTCTGCAGTGTCAGTTGTTACTTCTCCTTTTTCATTTCTAATTCTATTGATTTGAGTCTTCTCCCTTTTTTTCTGGATGAGTCTGGCTAATGGTTTATCAATTTTGTTTATATTCTCAAAGAACCAGCTTTTAGTTTTATTGATTTTTGCTGTCATTTCCTTCATTTCTTTTTCATTTATTTCTGATCTGATCTCTATGATTTCTTTCCTTCTGCTCACTTTGGGGGTTTTTTGTTCTTCTTTCTCTAATTGCTTTAGGTGCAGGGTCAGGTTATTTACTCGAGATGTTTCCTGTTTCTTAAGGTGGGATTGTATTGCTATAAACTTCCCCCTTAGAACTGCTTTTGCTGTGTCCCATAGGTTTTGGGTCATCGTATCTCCATTGATTGGAAGAATCAATATTGTGAAAATGACTCTACTACCCAAAGCAATCTACTGATTCAATGCAATCCCTATCAAACTACCACTGGCATTTTTCACAGAACTAGAACAAAAAATTTCAAAATTTGTTTGGAAAAACAAAAGACCCCGAATAGCCAAAGCAATCTTGAGAACGAAAAACGGAGCTGGAGGAATCAGGCTCCCTGACTTCAGACTATACTACAAAGCTACAGTAATCAAGACAGTGTGGTACTCGCACAAAAACAGAAAGACAGATCAATGGAACAGGATAGAAATCCCAGAGATAAACCCACACACATATGGTCAACTTATCTTTGATAAACGAGGCAGGAATATACAGTGGAGAAAGGACAGCCTCTTCAATAAGTGGTGCTGGGAAAACTGGACAGGGACATGTAAAAGTATGAGATTAGATCATTCCCTGACACCATACACAAAAATAAGCTCTAAATGGATTAAAGACCTAAATGTAAGGCCAGAAAATATCAAACTCTTAGAGGAAAACTCTATGACATAAATCACAGCAAGATCCTTATGGACTCACTTCCTAGAGAAATGGAAATAAAAACAAAGATAAACAAATGGGACCTAATGAAACTTCAAAGCTTTTGCACAGCAAAGGAAACCATAAACAAGACGAAAAGACAACCCTCAGAATGGGAGAAAATATTTGCAAATGAAGCAACTGACAAAGGATTAATCTCCAAAATTTATAAGCAGCTCATGCAGCTCAATAGCCAAAATATAAACAACCCAATCCAAAAATGGGCAGAAGACTTAAATAGGCATTTCTCCAAAGAAGATACACAGACTGCCAACAAACACATAAAAGAATGCTCAACATCATTAATCATTAGAGAAATGCAAATCAAAACTACAATGAGATATCATCTCACACCAGTCAGAATGGCCATCATCAAGATATCTAAAAACAGTAAATGCTGGAGAGGCTGTGGAGAAAAGGAACACTCTTGCACTGCTTTTGGGAATGTGAATTGGTACAGCCACTATGGAGAACAGTATGGAGGTTCCTTAAAAAACTAAAAATAGAACTACCATATGACCCAGCAATCCCACTACTAGGCATATACCCTGAGAAAACCATAATTCAAAAAGAGACATGTACCAAAATGTTCTTTGCAGCTCTATTCACAATAGCCCAGAGCTGGAAACAACCTAAGTGTCCATCATCGGATGAATGGATAAAGAAGATGTGGCACATATATACAATGGAATATTACTGAGCCATATAAAGAAACGAAACTGAGCTATTTGTAATGAGGTGGATAGACCTAGAGTCTGTCATACAGAGTGAAGTAAGTCAGAAAGAGAAAGACAAATACCGTATGCTAATACATATATATGGAATTTAAGAAAAAAAATTGTCATGAAGAACGTAGGGGTAAAACAGGAATAAAGACACAAGTCCATTGAGAATGGACTTGAGCATATAGGGAGGGGGAAGGTTAAGCTGTGACAAAGCGAAAGAGAGGCATGGACATATATACGCTACCAAACGTAAGGTAGATAGATAGTGGGAAGCAGCCACATAGCACAGGGAGATCAGCTTGGTGCTTTGTGACCGCCTGGAGGGGTGGGATAGGGAGTGTGGGAGCGAGGGAGACGCAAGAGGAAGGGATATGGGAACAGATGTATATGTATGATTGATTCACTTTGTTATAAAGCAGAAACTAATAAAAAAAGTCAAAAAAAAATAAATATACAAAAGAAAACTGGAGCCCACGTAAAATGGTTTAGAATTGGAGTTCTGTGATTTTTAGTTTGGGTCTTCCCAATACCTGAAACAGAATCAGGACTTGGGTGCATATTGTTTATTTAGGAGGTGATCCCAGGAAGCTGAAATAAAAGGGTGTAAATAATGAAATAGAGAAAGGAGAAGAGCCAACAAATAGTGCCTCATTGACCTGTGGGCAATTGGGGTTTGATTCCCCCTGGGAACCCTCTGAAGAACCATGTAGAATGTGCTCCAGAATCATTTTACTAAAGAACTGGAGGGGGGCCGGTTATTCTCTCACCTCCCTCCATCATTGGTTGATGGTTGCCCACAGGGCTGTTAACTATTCCCTCTCCCACCTTTCCAGCTGAGCCTGCTTGTTCTGAGTGGCCTTCTGTGGCTTCATAGAAAACCGTGAGCTAGAAAGGTGGAGAGATTTCACTGCCCACATTGAGACTAGACACTGGCACTGTGTTTTGAATTGTCCACCACCTCTGTGCTGGAATCACATGAGCTAATGGGATATGACATGGGGCACCCAAGTGTCTGCTTTGTGTGTTCTAAAAAGCTGAACTGAATTTGTGATCATGGTTTTGTCTCTTTGCTTGATCCAGAACTGAATCTCTGCAATCTGTTTCCTCTTTGGAGAAAAGTTTACTGTGAGTAGATTTAAACTGCACTGTGCCTATAGAATGTTGCTGGGGTCTGATGAGATGGCTGTGTTCTCACTTGAGTGGTTATCACAGATAAGACCCCATAATCCTAAGAATGGCAGGAGCGTGTGCATATATTTTCATCTCACACTGGAGAAGAGGTCATAAAAGAAACTAGACTGGTTTTGACAAAGCTCATCTCAGACTGAATTGCTGCTGTCCCACGTATATTATTTAAAATATAATAACACAGGGTTGAGAAATGTTTTTAAAAATCTGTCTCTCTGCTCTTTGGAAGTGGGGGATTTAAGGTTGCAATTTCTCTGCTGCTGGGAGTGCATCTCCCGTACTCATCAGATACTGTGCATTGAGCTGTCATGTCAGGGATGGTATTGAGCTGTTATGAAGGGTGTGATTATTGTCACTGTCAATCTTCTTTGGAAGATAAAGACCTTAAATAGGGTGAGAAGGGAATTTCCCCCCCTTCTCCAGGCCTGGGTTCCAAGTACATGAAGCTATTCATAAGAGGAGAAGGAAACCAGCCTCTGCCACAGAAGCAATGTGGTAACTAGGCAGAAGAGAAGCTGTATGGATGAACCAGGGTTACAAAACCAGCCACACCCGGTAGCCAGTAGTCTGTACTGGGTTTCCCTTCCATATCCTCTGAGACTTCAGTGAAGGTTTTTTTTTTTTTTTTTTACAGCATAGAGTCTAGCTTCAAGCTCAGCTTTGAGGATTTAAGTTTGTGCTTGATTTGGAGTGCTCTATTCTAAAATTCAAGTGAAGAGAGTATGTCCAAAAGGATAAGGGTGATAATGGGGTCATATCTGCACAGAGGTCGGGAGGAATGGTGGCAAATAAAAGCCACTGGGATTCTGCAAAATGGAGGTCAAAAGTGCCATTTCAAATGGCCATTACAGGAAAGTATTGAAGCTAGTCACCCAATTACAATACCTAAAGAGAGATAAGAGAAATGGAAAACAATCAGTTCAGAACATCCTTTCCATTACAAACTAAGAGAAATAATGTGTTTTTTTAGTTAAAAATTATTTTAACTGTCACACCCTCAAATTCAAACTGAGTCTTAGCTTATGACTTCCCAAAGTTACAAATCTAGAAAGTTTTTCTCCCTCAAGTTCAATTATTTTCCAGCTGGAGACCTTCAAGATGACAGAGGAGTAAGACGTGGAGATCACCTTCCTCCTCATAAATACATAAAAAATACATCTACATTTGGAACAACTCTGATAGAACACCTACTGAATGCCGGCAGAAGACCTCAGACTTCTCAAAAGGCAAGAAAATCCCCATATACCTGGGTAGGGAAAAAGAAAAAAGAAAATCAGAGACAAAAGAATAGGGATGGGACCCGTACCTCTGGGAGGCAGCTGTGAAGAGGGAAAAGTTTCCACACACTAAGAAGCCCCTTCCTTTTCTTCTGAGCCATGTGGCTGTCAGGGCCTTGGTGCTCCAGCAAGGCAAGAGAAGAGCTAACACCTATCTTTCTCAAACTCTTCCAAAATACAGCAGAGGGAGGAACACTCCCAAACTCGTTCTACAAGGCCACCATCACCCTGATACCAAAACCAGACAAAGATGTCACAAAAAAAGAAAACTACAGGCCAAAACCACTGATGAACATAGATGAAAAATCCTCAACAAAATACTAGCAAACAGAATCCAACAACACATTAAAAGAATCATACACCAGGATCAAGTGGGGTTTATCCCAGGAATGCAAGGTTTCTTCAGTATACACAAATCAATCAATGTGATAAAACATATTAACAAACTGAAGGAGAAAAATCATATGATCATCTCAATAGATGCAGAAAATGCTTTTGACAAAATTCAACACCCATTTATGATAAAAACCCTCCAGAAAATAGGCATAGAGGGAACTTACCTCAACATAATAAAGGACATATATGACAAACCCACAGCCAACATCATCCTCAATGGTGAAAAACTGAAACCATTTCCACTAAGGTCAGGAACAAGACAAGGTCGCCCACTCTCACTACTATTATTCAACATAGTTTTGAAAGCTTTAGCCACAGCAATCAGAGAAGAAAAAGAAATAAAAGGAATGCAAATGGGAAAAGAAGAAGTAAAGCTGTCACTATTTGCAGATGACATGATACTATACATACAGAATCCGAAAGATGCGACCAGAAAACTACTAGAGCAAATCAGTGAATTTGGTAAAGTAGCAGGATACAAAATTAATGCACAGGAATCTCATGCATTCCTATACACTAATGATGAAAATTATAAAAGAGAAATTAAGGAAACACTCCCATTTACCACTGCAACAAAAAGAATAAAATACCTAGGAATGAACCTACCTAAGGGGACAAAAGACCTGTATGCAGAAATCTATAAGACACTGATGACAGAAATTACGGATGATACAAACAGATGGAGAGATATACCATGTTCTTGGATTGAAAGAATCAATATTGTGAAAATGACTCTACTACCCAAGGCAATCTACAGATTCAATGCAATCCCTATCAAACTACCAATGGCATTTTTCACAGAACTAGAACAAAAAATTTCACAATTTGTATGGAAACACAAAAGACTCCAAATAGCCAAAGAAATCTTGAGAAAGAAAAATGGAGCTGGAGGAATCAGGCTCCTGGACTTCAGACTATATTACAAAGCTATAGTAATCAAGACACTATGGTACTGGCACAAAAATATAAATATAAATCAATGGAACTGGATAGAAAGCCCAGAGATAAACCCAAGTACATATGGTCACATTATTTTTGATAAAGGAGGCAAGAGTATACAATGGATAAAAGATAGCCTCTTAAATAAGTGGTGCTGGGAAAACAGGAGAGCTACATGTCAAAGAATGAAATTAGAACACTCCCTAACACCATACACAAAAATAAACTCAAAATGGATTAAAGACCTAAATGTAAGGCCAGACACTATCAAACTCTTAGAGGAAAACATAGACAGAACACTCTATGACACACATCACAGCAAGACCCTTTTTGACCCACTTACTAGGGAAATGGAAATAAAAACAGAAATAAACAAATGGGACCTAATGAAACTTCAAAGCTTTTGCACAGCAAAGGAAACCTTAAACAAGACAAAAAAACCACCCTCAGAAAAGGAGAAAATATTTGCAAATGAAGCAACTGACAAAGGATTAACCTCCAAAATATACAAGCAGCTCATGCAGCTCAATATCAAAAAAACAAAACACCCAATCCAAAAGTGGGCAGAAGACCTAAGTAGACATTTCTCCAAAGAAGATATACAGATGGACAACAAACACATGAAAAGATGCTCAACATCACTAATCATTAGAGAAATGCAAATCAAAACTACAATGAGGTATCACCTGACACCAGTCAGAATGGCCATCATCAAAAAATTTACAAACAATAAATTCTGGAAAGGGTGTGGAGAAAAGGGAACCCTCTTGCACTCTTGGTGGGAATGTAAATTGATACAGCCACTATGGAGAACAGTATGGAGGTTCCTTAAAAACTAAAAATAGAACTACCATATGACCCAGCAATCCCACTACAGGGCAAATACCCTGAGAAACCATAATTCAAAAAGAGTCATATACCACAATGTTCATTGCAGCTCTATTTATAATAGCCAGGACATGGAAACAACCTAAGTGTCCATCGACAGATGAATGGATAAAGAAGATGTGGCACATAAATACAATGGAATATTACTCAGCCATAAAAAGAAATGAAATTGAGTTATTTGTAGTGAGGTGGATGGACCTAGAGTCTGTCATACAACGTGAAGTAAGTCAGAAAGAGAAAATCAAATACCGTATGCTAACACATACATATGGAATCTAAAAACAAAACAAAACAATGGTCATGAAGAACCTAGGGGCAAGACGGGAATAAAGACACAGACCTACTAGAGTATGGACTTGAGGATACAGGGAGGGGGAAGTGTAAGCTGACCCGAAGTGAGAGAGTGGCAATGACATATATACACTACCAACTGTAAACCAGATAGGTAGTGGGAAGCAGCTGCACAGAACAGGGAGATCAGCTTGGTTCTTTGCGACCACCTAGAGGGGTGGGATGAGGAGGGTGGGAGGGAGACACAAGAGGGAGGGGATATGGGGATATACGTATGCATATAGCGGATGCACTTTGTTGTACAACAGAAACTAACACAACATGCAAAGCAATTATACTCCAATAAAGATTTTTTTTTTTTAAAAAAGAGAGACATACATGTACCACAATGTTCATTGCAGCACTATTTACAATAACCAGGACATGGAAGCAATCTAAATGTCCATCAACAGATGAATGGATAAAGAAAATGTGGCACATATATACAATGGAATATTACTCAGCCATAAAAAGAAACGAAATTGAGTTATTTGTAGGGAGGTGGATGGACCTAGAGTCTGTCATACAGAGTAAAGTAAGTCAGAAACAGAAAAACAATGGGAGGGAGATGCAAGAGGGAGGAGATATGGGGATACGTGTATATGTATAGATGACTCACTTTGTTATAAAGCAGAAACTAATGCACCATTTTGGGGCAATTGTACTCCAATAAAGTTGTTAAAAAAACAGATACCGTATTCTAACACATATATATGGAATCTAAAAAAGAAAATGGTTCTGATGAACCTAGGGGAGGGACAGGAATAAAGACAGACATAGAGAATGGACTTGAGAACATGGGGAGGGGGAAGAGTAAGCTGGGACAAAGTGAAAGAGTAGCATTGATGTATATACACTACCAAATGTAAAATAGTTAGTGGGAAGCAGCTGCATAGCACAGGGAGATCAGGTCGGTGCTTTTTGACCACCTAGATGGGTGGGATAGGGAGGGTGGGAGGGAGGCACAAGAGGGAGGGGATATGGGGATATATGTATGCATGTAACTGATTCACTTTGTTATACAGCAGAAACTAACACAACAGTGTAAAGCAATTATATTCCAATAACGATGTTAAAAAATATTTTCCAGTAGCTTTCAGGAAATAAGCCTGTGGCTTGAGAACGAGGCTCTGTGACTATATTTTGATCAACTGGATGTGTTTAACTTCCAGGGAATATCTTTAGGAAGGAGAGGTGCTCCTCTTTATTTCTTCTTTTCTGCCTTGTGCGGTACAAAAATTATGGTTAGAGCCTGAGGAGCCATCTGGAACCATAACGTGGAAGTCCCTTTTAAGGATGGTAGACAAGAAATTTCTAGAACCCTGGCACCAAGGAGCATCTTCCAGCCCTGAACTGTCCACCTCCTGATTTCATTTACATGACCGAGAAACCATCCCTCCCCCAACACCATCTTATTTAAGTCACTGTTATTTTCAGTTTACTTTCACTTAACACAAAATCTAACATTAACTGAGCACCTGGGGATGTGAGCAAGTGAGTGCAGCCACGTTGATAGAAAAGGAGATGGACTGTGGTCTTAGTTGGTAATCTCAATGGAAATTCAGGTTTATGTATTGACATTATCCTTGCTGGGTCTAGCTAATAAAATGACTAGCTGTCTGGACATTTGTTCACTTTGTCTGAATGCACCCCTTTCTCCTTCGGAGAATTTGTTACTTTTTCCACGTGCTTCTAGTGGGACTGCCATTTCATTACCTTTCACATAGTTGCGGGGGAGGGCTCTGCAGGTAACTCAGGCAGTTCTGGCTTATCATTATTCCCTCTTCCATTTATTGGGATAATTGGTTCAATGGTTGGGCGCCTGACCCTAGCCAAGCCAATTAAAGTCCTCCTCTGAGATTCTAAATGGCTCTAGGGCATAAAGTCCCATTTGACTCCAAAGACACAGGGGCTAGAAAGAGGTGAAATTGGTGCTGCTTACAGCCATGTTCCTTACCACGTGGGAAAAGCCTGTATCTGCAATAGAAGTGAGGTCAAGTAGAGATAAACAGAAGGAAGGGTAAGTTGGTGGAAGTTGGGGGGGAGGGAGGGAGAGAGAAGGAGGAGCTGGGCCCTAGCCTTGCTAATAATAATTTAAGTCAATGGATCCATTTTGTGGCTGAGCTAACTGTACTAGTTTCCTATTGCTGCCATAACAAATTGCTACAAATTTAGTGGCTTAAGACAATATAATTTATTACCTTACAGTTCTGGAGGGCAGAAATCCAAAATCAGTGTCACTGGGCTAAAGTCAAGTTATTGACAGGATTTATTCCTTCTGGAGACTCTAGAGGAGAATCTGGTTCCTTGCTTTTTCCAGATTCTAGAGGCTACCTGAATTCTTTGGCTTATGGACCTTTCCTCCATTTTCAAAGCTCTCTCTCTCTCTCTCTGACCCCTGCTTCCATTATGTCATCTTCTTCTATAATTCTGACATTCCTGCCTTCCTCTTTCCCTTATAAAGTCCCTTGTGATTACTTGGACCCAGAAAATCCAGGAGAATCTCTCCATGACAAGATCTTCATCTGTGAAGTTCCTTTTGCCATGCACGGTAACATATTCACAGGTGCTGGGGATTAGGATGTGGACGTCTTTGGGGGGGCCATTGGTCTTTCTACCACACTAAATCCTCCCTGGACTTGTAAAAAATTATTTTCTTCTTCTCTTCCTCTTGTCACTTGCAAATAAGAGTCCTGGCCTCACTGACTGACCACAAAACTCCTCATATTAAATCTTCCAGAATAAATAGTTTGAGTCCACTTGGATTTATCATGGTCTGTAAACCTCTTCACCCAGGTCAATGAGGATTCATCATGGGAATTCATTCACCTGTTACATTCTAGTATAAATTCTCAGGATTCATGACATTCTAGTATAAATTCTCAGGATTCATGCTACCTTCTAGTATAAATTCTCAGGATTCATGAGGATTGATGGTCTTGGGTAAATCAAACATGATATTGCCTTTTGCATATTCTGAATCTCACGAAGTCCAAAATTTTAGAGCAAGATTATTACCAAATAGTGCTATATGGATTATTAAGATATTGCTTAGGATGTGTTTATGCCCTGGAAATCTCAACCCCTTAATTCCATGCAGGAGCTAAAACCTTATACAAATATAAACCATGGACAGTATATGAATAGCAACTACCTGGGTATTTCAGGGAGAAAAATAACAGGTGGACCATGGAGAGGACTCAAAATTTGAAGAATGGCTTGTGCAGGGGTTAATTTTCCTTTCTTCTTCTTTTTTTCTTTTTCTCTTTTATCTGCTGGTGTTAACCTAAGGAAAACTCCAGTTGTGTGTAACTGTGCAGTACCATGGGCAACTATAACTCTGAGAGAAATACCATCTTTCTAGTCAGAAGACTGGGAAAATGGGCCCTAAAAAGTTGGAGAAAATGATGGAAATATCAGAGAGGAGAGAGCTAAAGGAGATCATTTGGTTCTGTGTATGAACCAACGTAAGTCACAAGCTCACCACCGAGCTGTACACACATGAAATAGATGTAAAGTAGCATAGAAAAGCCTTCAAAAATTGAAATGATATTGGAGTCACTCCCACAGAAGTTGAGACAGAGCTTAAAGTGTGAACCTAACTAGGTGGATTTCTGTTAAATCAAAAAGTAATCAACATTCTCCAGAGGACTTTAACAGGTCCTAGAGTCTCACTATATATTATTCAAAATGTCCAGAACACAATCCAAAATTACTCAACATACAAAAAACTAGGAACATGTGGCCAATTCTTAATGGAAAAGACACTCAACAGATGCAAAGCCTGAGATAACCCAGATCAGGTGCAAACTTTTTATGTAAACAGCCAAATGGAAGGAATATTTTCGGTTATTTGGGCCATATGATCTCTGTCACAACAACTCCGCTCTGTCATTGTGGTACAAAGGCAGTCACATACAATATGTAGATGAATAAGCATGGCTGTGTTCCAATAAATTTGTATTTGTGGAAAGTGAAATTTTAATTTCATGTAATTTTCACATCACAAAATATTAGCCTTTAAAAAATTTTTCCCAACCATTTAAAAGTTTAGCTTTGGTTAAAACTGTAGTGTGAAAACAATTCTTTGCTCATGAACCAAACAATACCAGACAATAGGTTGGATTTGGTTTACAGGCTTTAGCTTGCTGGCTCTTGATACAGATGGTGGAAACATCAGACAAAGATTCTAAAGTAGCTATTTTAACAATACACCATGTGGTAAATGTAAACACTTGAAATGGATGAAAAGATAGAGATCTTCTCAACTAAGAAATAGAAACTAGGGCTTCCCCGGTGGCACAGTTGTTAAGAATCCTCCTGCCAATGCAGGGGACACGGGTTCGGGCCACGGGTTCGGGCCCTGGTCCAGGAAGATCCCACATGCCGTGGGGCAACTAAGTCCATGCACCACAGCAACTGAGCCTGAGCTCTAGAGCCCGCGAGCCAAAAGTACTGAGGCCACGTGCCACAACTACTGAAGCACGTGCGCCTAGAGCCCGTGCTCTGCAACAAGAGAAGCCACAGCAACGAGAAGCCCATGCACCACAACGAAGAGTAGCCCCCCACTCGCCACAGCTAGAGAAAGCCTGGGTGCAGCAACGAAGACCCACCGCAGCCAAAAATAAAGAAATTTATTTAAAAAAATAAAGAAATAGAAACTATAGTAATAATAAAAAAGAACCAAATGGGAATTTTAAAACAGAAAAACTACATATCTGAAATAAATGTCAAGAAACTCAGAAAATCCTTAAATATTATTAGGAATTCTCTGCTCTACCGAGAGACCCAACAGTATCAAAATGTATCACATAAGTCTAAAGGTGATTATGTGGAATGAAACAAATCATTTCTGAAGCAGAATGAAGTTTTGTAGGGGCAGGATCTGAGACCAAAATCTTCTAGGTATTAGAATTATTTTATTCTTATGTATACTGGGGAAAGGGAATGGAAAATGAGTCATCAACTAAAAAATACCTGGAAGCTAAAAACATTTTTGTCATTTTCTTTTAGTATTTTTGTCTTATCTTTATCAGGTTTTTAATTACAAAAGTAAAACATATTTATAAAACATTTTTTCTAATAATACAAAAGTGCATAAAGCATAAAGTGGAAGGAATTTATCCCTCATCTCCCAATTTCAATCCTGAAGATAAATACTAATGGTTTGTGCATCTATGCAAGCTCCTTATTGTCCATATAAAATAAATACATGTATTCAAAGGTTTTTCTTTTAAATGAAAATAGGATCATATGCATATCTCACAATTTGTCCTTTTCATTCAGTAATGTATTGTATACATTTTCCATTTTAGAACATTCAGATTCACTCATTCTTTCTGATGGCTGCTTAGTATGAATACACTGTATTTAGTTAGCCACTTTCCTATTGATTATGGTAGAGTAAATTGTGGATTCCAATCCTTCACTCTTCTATAGTACATTGAACATCCTTACCATGGCTTTGTGGTGGTCTTGGTATAATTTCCCATGTCTTGACTTTGGGCTTGGCTGTGTTACTTGCTTTGACCATTAAGATATTATCAGATGTGACACAAGCAGAGGCTTGAAACATGCTTGTGCAATTGGGCTTGCCCTCTTGTTCTTCCGTCATTCCCAAGAAGAGTATGCCCCAGATAGTCACTGCCCCCTTTTGCCTGGGCCCCAGAAGGGGACACATGGAGCAGAGTTTTCCCAGCCAACTTACAGACATCACGAGTGTGAAAATTAATGCTTGGCTTTATGACACTGAGTTTTAGAATGGCTGTGTTTGATGGTATTACTGTGGTGATAGCATTTTTATAGGATGGTCATTTATGTTTATTCCAATTTTTATTAAAAATTTACAATTAATATCTAGCACTTTACACATATCTCACAACTTTCAGCCTGACAAATTCCCAGAAGTATAATTGCTAGGTCAAATCTTAGTATTTTTGATGCTAAATAATGTTGATGGTGATAAATATTAATATTTGTTGAACATTTTCTACATTCCAGACTCCAAGACTGTCATATGTGCCAAAAACTGTAAAGGGTCTCAGATTTTACCCTACTTTCAAGCTAACAAGTTATTCTGCCACAGTTTCATGGATGCTGACAGAGACACGAGACTCCCGGGTAAGAGACAAAGGACTTTGTTACTCTGGACACAGCAAGCAGCATAAGGATCAGCATGTTTGCATTAGTTCCCTTTTCCTCAAATTACCAGAGGGGCCTCATTGCATATAAAGTGGATGGTGTTACAGGAAGGGATCCCTGAGCTTTGGGAATCCAAATCTTTAATAATGGACAGTAAGCAAGCCTTCCCTTTGCTCCAGAGGCAGACTCTATCTCTATTTTCCCTCTAAAAATATTCTTGAGAAGAGAGTCCAGAGAAAGGGCAATCAGTGCCTTTCTTCACAAGTCATAGAGAAATGTGAGAGACCTATAGACAATTGTATCCTGGTGGTATTATAAACTTACTTAATCCTCTCTACTTTACAAATATGGAAACTAAAGTACGGAGAGTCTAGTAACTTTCCCAAGATCATACAGCTAAAGAGTCAGGCATATTGGTTAATATTTCTAGAACAAAGATAGATTTCTATTTAAGAAAAATCTTTAATAATGTAATTCTAGACTTCCGGGTAAGATGGCGGAAGAGTAAGATGCGGAGATCACCTTCCTCCCCACAGATACACCAGAAATACAGCTACACGTGGAACAACTCCTACAGAACAACTACTGAACGCTGGCAGAAGACCCCAGACCTCCCAAAAGGCAAGAAACTCTCCACATACCTGGGTAGGGCAAAGCGGAGAGATTCCTGCACAGAGGAGCGGTGCCGAGCGGCACTCACCAGCCCGAGAGGCTTGTCTGCTCGCCCGCCGGGGCGGGCGGCGCTGGAGCTGAGGCTCGGGCTTCGGTCAGAGCGCAGCGAGAGGACTGGGGCTGGCGGCGAGAACTCAGCCTGAAGGGGGCTAATGTGCCACAGCTAGCCGGGAGGGAGTCCGGGAAAACTCTGGAGCTGCCGAAGAGGCAGGAGACTTTTTCTTCCCTCTTGGTTTCCTGGTGCGTGAGGAGAGGGGATTAAGAGCACCACGTAAAGGAGCTCCAGAGACGGGCGCGAGTCGCGGCTGAAAGCGCGGAGCCCAGAGACGGGCGTGGGATGCTGGGGCTGCTGCTGCCGCCGCCAAGAAGCCTGTGTGCGAGCGCAGGTCACTGTCCACACCGCCCTTCTGGGAGCCTGTGCAGCCTGCCACTGCCGGGGTCCCGGGATCCAGGGGCGGCTTCCCTGAGAGAACGCACGGTGCGCCTCGGGCTGGTGCAACATCACGCCGACCTCTGCCGCTGCAGGCTCGCCCCGCACTCTGTGCCCCTCCCTCCCGCCGGGCCTGAGTGAGCCAGAGCCCCCGAAGAGGCTGCTCCTTTAACCCTGTCCTGTCTGAGCGAAGAACAGACGCCCTCCGGCGACCTACACGCAGAGGCGGGGCCAAATCCAAAGCTGAGACCCAGGAGCTGTGAGAACAAAGAAGAGAAAGGGAAACCTCTCCCAGCAGCCTCAGAAGCAGCGGAGTAAAGCTCCACAATCAACTTCATGTACCCTGCATCTGTGGAATACATGAATAGACAACAAATCATCCCAAATTGAGGAGCCAGGAGTCAGTGCTGTGCCTCTGAGGTGGGAGAGCCAACTTCAGGACACTGGGCCACAAGAGACCTCCCAGCTCCACATAATATAAAACGGCGAAAATCTTCCAGAGATCTCCATCTCAACACCAGCACCCAGCTTCACTCAACGACCAGCAAGCTACAGTGCTGGACACCCTATGCCAAACAACTAGCAAGACAGGAACACAACGCCACCCATTAGCAGAGAGGTGGCCTAAAATCATAAAACGTCCACAGACATCCCAAAACACACCACCAGACGTGGACCTGCCCACCAGAAAGACAAGATCCAGCCTCATCCACCAGAACACAGGCAGTAGTCCCCTCCACCAAGAAGCCTACACAACCCACTAAACCAACCTTAGCCACTGGGGACAGACACCAAAAACAACGGGAACTACAAACCTGCAGCCTGCAAAAAGGAGACCCCAAACACAGTAACATAAGCAAAATGAGAAGACAGAAAAACACACAGCAGGAGAAGGAGCAAGATAAAAACCCACCAGACCTAAAAAATGAAGAGGTAATAGGCAGTCTACCTGAAAAAAGAATTCAGAATAATGATGGTAAAGATGATCCAAAATCTTGGAAATAGAATAGACAAAATGCAAGAAACAGTTAACAAGGACCTAGAAGAACTAAAGATGAATCAAGCATCGATTAAAAACACAATAAATGAAATAAAAAATACTCTAGATGGGATCAATAGCAGAATAACTGAGGCAGAAGAACGGATAAGTGAGGTGGAAGATAAAATAGTGGAAATAACTGCTGCACAGCAAAATAAAGAAAAAAGAATGAAAAGAACAGAGGACAGTCTCAGAGACCTCTGGGACAACATTAAACGCACCAACATTCGAATTATAGGGGTTCCAGAAGAAGAAGAGAAAAAGAAAGGGACTGAGAAAATATTTGAAGAGATTATAGTTGAAAACTTCCCTAATATGGGAAAGGAAATAGTTAATCAAGTCCAGGAGGCACAGAGAGTCCCATACAGAATAAATCCAAGGAGAAATACGCCAAGACACATATTAATCAAACTGTCAAAAATTAAACACAAAGAAATCATATTAAAAGCACCAAGGCAAAAACAACAAATAACACACAACGGAATCCCCATCAGGATAACAGCTGATCTCTCAGCAGAAACTCTACAAGCCAGAAGGGAGTGGCAGGACATAATTAAAGTGATGAAGGAGAAAAACCTGCAACCAAGACTACTCTACCCAGCAAGGATCTCATTCAGATTTGATGGAGAAATTAAAACGTTTACAGACAAGCAAAAGCTGAGAGAATTCAGCACCACCAAACCAGCTTTACAACAAATGCTAAAGGAACTTCTCTAGGCAAGAAACACAACAGAAGGAAAAGAACTACAATAACGAACCCAAAACAATTAAGAAAATGGGAATAGGAACATACATATCAATAATTACCTTAAATGTAAATGGACTAAATGCTCCCACCAAAAGACACAGACTGGCTGAATGGATACAAAAACAAGACCCATATATATGCTGTCTACAAGAGACCCACTTCAGACCTAGAGACACATACAGACTGAAAGTAAGGGGATGGAAAAACATATTCCATGCAAATGGAAACCAAAAGAAAGCTGGAGTAGCAATTCTCATATCAGACAAAATAGACTTTAAAATAAAGACTACTAGAAGAGACAAAGAAGGACACTACATAATGATCAAGGGATCAATCCAAGAAGAAGATATAACAATTGTAAATATTTATGCACCAAACATAGGAGCACCTCAATACATAAGGGAAATATTAACAGCCATAAAAGGAGAAATTGACAGTAACACAATCATGGTAGGGGACTTTAACACCCCACTTTCACCAATGGACAGGTCATCCAAAATGAAAATAAATAAGGAAACACAAGCTTTAAATGATACATTAAACAAGATGGACTTAATTGATATTTATAGGACATTCCATCCAAAAACAACAGAATACACATTTTTCTCAAGTGCTCATGGAACATTCTCCAGGATAGATCATATCTTGGGTCACAAATCAAGCCTTGGTAAATTTAAGAAAACTGAAATTGTATCAAGTATCTTTTCCGACCACAATGCTATGAGACTAGATATCAATTACAGGAAAAGAGCTGTAAAACATACAAACACATGGAGGCTAAACAATACACTACTTAATAACGAAGTGATCACTGAAGACATCAAAGAGGAAATTTTAAAATACCTAGAAACAAATGACAATGGAGACACGACGACCCAAAACCTATGGGATGCAGCAAAAGCAGTTCTAAGAGGGAAGTTTATGGCAATACAATCCCACCTTAAGAAACAGGAAACATCTCGAATAAACAACCTAACCTTGCACCTAAAGCAATTAGAGAAAGAAGAACAAAAACATCCCAAAGTTAGCAGAAGGAAAGAAATCATAAAAATCAGATCAGAAATAAATGAAAAAGAAATGAAGGAAACGATAGCAAAGATCAATAAAAGTAAAAGCTGGTTCTTTGAGAAGATAAACAAAATTGATAAACCATTAGCCAGACTCATCAAGAAAAAAAGGGAGAAGACTCAAATCAATAGAATTAGAAATGAAAAAGGAGAAGTAACAACTGACACTGCAGAAATACAAAAGATCATGAGAGATTACTATAAGCAACTCTATGCCAATAAAATGGACAACCTGGAAGAAATGGACAAATTCTTAGAAATGCACAACCTGCCAAGACTGAATCAGGAAGAAATAGAAAATATGAACAGACCAATCACAAGCACTGAAATTGAAACTGTGATCAAAAATCTTCCGACAAACAAAAGCCCAGGACCAGATGGCTTCACAGGGGAATTCTATCAAGCATTTAGAGAAGAGCTAACACCTATCCTTCTGAAACTCTTCCAAAATATAGCAGAGGGAGGAACACTCCCAAACTCATTCTATGAGGACACCATCACCTTGATACCAAAACCAGACAAGGATGTCACAAAGAAAGAAAACTACAGGTCAATATCACTGATGAACATAGATGCAAAAATCCTCAACAAAATACGAGCAAACAGAATCCAACAGCACATTAAAAGGATCATACACCATGATCAACTGGGGTTTATTCCAGGAATGCAAGGATTCTTCAATATACGCAAATCAATCAACGTGATACACCATATTAACAAACTGAAGGAGAAAAACCATATGATCATCTTAATAGATGCAGAGAAAGCTTTTGACAAAATTCAACACCGATTTATGATAAAAACCCTGCAGAAAGTAGGCATAGAGGGAACTTTCCTCAACATAATAAAGGCCATATATGACAAACCCACAGCCAGCATCGTCCTCAATGGTGAAAAACTGAAACCATTTCCACTAAGATCAGGAACAAGACAAGGTTGCCCACTCTCACCACTCTTATTCAACATAGTTTTGGAAGTTTTAGCCACAGCAATCAGAGAAGAAAAGGAAATAAAAGGAATCCAAATGGGAAAAGAAGAAGTAAAGCTGTCACTGTTTGCAGATGACATGATACTATACATAGAGAATCCTAAAGATGCTACCAGAAAACTACTAGAGCTAATCAATGAATTTGGTAAAGTTGCAGGATACAAAATTAATGCACAGAAATCTCTGGCATTCCTATATACTAATGATGAAAAATCTGAAAGTGAAATCAAGGAAACACTCCCATTTACCATTGCAACAAAAAGAATAAAATATCTAGGAATAAACCTACCTAAGGAGACAAAAGACCTGTATGCAGAAAATTATAAGACACTGATGAAAGAAATTAAAGATGATACAAATAGATGGAGAGATGTACCATGTTCTTGGATTGGAAGAATCAACATTGTGAAAATGACTCTACTACCCAAAGCAATCTACAGATTCAATGCAATCCCTATCAAACTACCAATGGCATTTTTCACAGAACTAGAACAAAAAAATTCACAATTTGTATGGAAACACAAAAGACCCCGAATAGCCAAAGCAATCTTGAGAATGAAAAATGGAGCTGGAGGAATCAGGCTCCCTGACTTCAGACTATACTACAAAGCTACAGTAATCAAGACAGTATGGTACTGGCACAAAAACAGAAGGATAGATCAATGGAACAGGATAGAAAGCCCAGAGATAAACCCACGAACATATGGTCACCTTATCTTTGATAAAGGAGGCAGGAATGTACAATGGAGAAAGGACATTCTCTTCAATAAGTGGTGCTGGGAAATCTGGACAGGGACATGTAAAAGTATGATATTAGATCACTCCCTAACACCATACACAAAAATAAGCTCAAAATGGATTAAAGACCTAAATGTAAGGCCAGACACTATCAAACTCCTAGAGGAAAACATAGGCAGAACACTCTATGACATAAATCACAGCAAGATCTTTTTTGACCCACCTCCTAGAGAAATGGAAATAAAGACAAAAATAAACACATGGGACCTAATGAAACTTCAAAGCTTTTGCACAGCAAAGGAAACCATAAACAAGACGAAAAGACAACCCTCAGAATGGGAGAAAATATTTGCAAATGAAGCAACTGACAAAGGATTAATCTCCAAAATTTATAAGCAGCTCATGCAGCTCAATAGCAAAAAAACAAACAACCCAATCCAAAAATGGGCAGAAGACCTAAATAGACATTTCTCCACAGAAGATATACAGATTGCCAAAAAACACATGAAAGGATGCTCAACATCTTTACTCATTAGAGAAATGCAAATCAAAACTACAATGAGATATCATCTCACACCAGTCAGAATGGCCATCATCAAAAAATCTAGAAACAATAAATGCTGGAGAGGGTGTGGAAAAAAGGGAACACTCTTGAACTGCTGGTGGGAATGTGAATTGGTACAGCCACTATGGAGAACGGTATGGAGGTTCCTTAAAAAACTACAAATAGAACTACCATATGACCCAGCAATCCCACTACTAGGCATATACCCTGAGAAAACCATAATTCAAAAAGAGACATGTACCAAAATGTTCATAGCAGCCCTATTTACAATAGCCCGGAGATGGAAACAACCTAAGTGTCCATCATCGGATGAATGGGTAAAGAAGATGTGGCACATATATACAATGGAATATTACTCAGCCATAAAAAGAAATGAAATTGAGCTATTTGTAATGAGGTGGATGGACCTAGAGTCTGTCATACAGAGTGAAGTAAGTCAGAAAGAGAAAGACAAATACTGTATGCTGACACATATATATGGAATTTAAGAAAAAAAAATGTCATGAAGAACATAGGGGTAAGACAGGAATAAAGACACAGACCTACTAGAGCATGGACTTGAGGATATGGGGAGGGGGAAGGGTAAGCTGTGACAAAGTGAAAGAGCGGCATGGACATATATACACTATCAAACGTAAGGTAGATAGCTAGTGGGAAGCAGCCGCATAGCACAGGGAGATCAGCTCGGTTCTTTGTGACCGCCTGGAGGGGTGGGATAGGGAGGGTGGGAGCGAGACGCAAAAGGGAGGGGATATGGGAACATATGTATATGTGTAACTGATTAAATTTGTAAAATAAAAAAAAATGCCAGCAGTGATAGTGTTTGGCTAGTAAATTAGCAGAAAAGGTAAAGCGGTCCCAGATCTCATAGTACAGGCATACTTCAGAGATATTGTGGGTTTGTATCCAGACCACTGCAATAAAGCGAATATCACAATAAAGCGAGTCACACACACACACAAAAAAATGTAATTCTAGATTAAGGAATATATGAACTCAATTTCTTCATTATCATATTAAATAGTAGTCCTTTTGACTTTATTAAGTTGTTGAGTTTATATAAGGAAAAATATTATATCTTCATAGCACTGTATCTACAGAGAATGTTTTCCATGAACAGTTATTTTAAGAAGCCAGGACGCTTTCCAGGAAGAGAATACATGGGGGTAGAAAGTGAAACCAGCCAAGCTGTCAAAGGTTTCAAGAGACAGTATGCACTTCAGAGCTAATATACAAGCTTGATTTTATCATCAATTTTTTTGACTGAATTTACTATCTTTGTGGGTTTTCAGTACTGATTGTTATGGAGGAAACAAAGAAGAAAGCAATGTGAATATGGATTTTTTTGTTTGTTGAGTGCCAGAGGAGAAACAGTTCTACTTTTTCGTATAATCTTATTAAATAATGTTTTATAAAGATTTAACCTTTTACCATTTGATCATTGTTTCACTGAGATATCCAAGTGATACCTTGATATCGATTTGAATGTTTTTAGTGGAATACATATATTTATATTCTGTAGGGATTATCACTATTGTAACAAGGTGTCATCTCTGTCCAAATATAATTATGAGAGGTCTATAAAGGAATCATAGAACTTTAGCAATAATGGAACAGATTCTGAGAAATAATATCTATAAATTGGCTGTTTAGAATTCAATGTCTGGGTAAAACATTATTTTGATTTCCACCTTTTTCACCCACCTGAAATTTCCTATATTTTAGATGAGACACATTCCTGTTGTAATACTGACCTGTAGCTTATTCCAGAGCCTTGTGTTTTGAAGGGCTGAGTTAATCTTTGATTATTAAAAATAGGAGCATTCTTATTATTTATAGGAACACTTATCTGAATTCACTACTTACATTTAACTTATCAGATCAGTTCTTTAAGAACCTTTTTCATTCCATAAATAAAAATTTTATTCTATTCATATGATTTATTGACTCACGGAACTCAAGGAGGTACTGAATATACAATAATGCAGCTAAATTTCAGAAACAACTGAACTAAGGTCCTTGCTGCAGTTATAACATTTCACCCATTGAATTCTAAACAACCACTTTATAAATTTTATTTCTCATCAATTTTCCCATTACTGTGCAGCTTCTCTTGTCCAAAAATTATGTGGAAAAGACTCTGGCTGTGCTGGAGACATATATACAGAACAAAGTATGAAAATGGAAATCCCCACAGTAACCCTGGAGATGAGGCACAGGTTCTGAGGAAAAGGAACAGTGCTGAGGAAACCCTCAATGATGCCCTCTGCAGGACCTCAATGATGCCCCTTTCTTTTCTCCCGATTTTCTACAGTAAGTTGCAGTTTACTCTTTCTTCATATGTAAGGTGTTTCAAATAAATAAAAAAAACAGGCAAATAAATAAAAAAACAGGCAAAGAAAGATATAAATAATGAGAACAATATAACCAAGTCTGAGATGATAATATTCATGTCACCAATCCTGCAGGTTAGGAATACAGAGCAAACTTATCATTCAATTCTGATACATATGTTGTAGACTTTCAGAGTTGGATATATAATGATTATCCCATTTTCTCCAATGAAACTCAGGTAATCACCAATGCTAACTAATTGACTGATTCATTCATTTATTCAACAGCATACACTGAGATCTTACTTTATGCCAGATATTTAAAGAAGTACATTTATTTTATTTTTAATAGGTTATACATTCAAATGATTAAAAATGAAAATAATACTAAAAGGTATACACTGTAAAGTTTTATTCCCACAGAGGTTCCCAGCTACCATTTCCCCCATCCCACATATCCTATAGGCAGAGTGACAATACACCCTAGTTTTCCTGGAACATTTCCAGTTTGTGCTTTTTATCTTGGTTTAATTATTAATAGTACCCCCTTTTTATTCTTGAAAATGTTCAGGTTTAAATAATAAACTTGAGAGAAAAAATCAATAAATTTGAAAACAGAAAATCAATAGAGAGAATCAATGAAACCAAAAGCTTGTTCTTTGAAAAAAAATCAATAAAATTGATTAACCTCTAGCCATACTGACCAAGAAAAGTGACAGAAGACAAAAATTGCCAATATTAGGAATGAAAGAGGAACTATCACAACAGATCCTATAGAGAATAAAAGGATAAAAAAAGAAGACTGCAAACAACTCTATGCCTATAAATCAACTCAGATAAAAGAGACCAATTATTAAAAGACAAAAATTACTTAAACTCACTAAAAAACACTGCAATACCAAGAAAAAAAAAGAAAGAAAAAAGATAAAAATACTAGTCCTATAGCTATTAAAGAAACTGAATTTGTAGTTCAAAACCTTTCAACAGGGAAAACTCCAGGCCCAAATGTTCACTGGAAAATTCTAAAAAACACTTAAGGAAGAAATAATATCAATTCTAAATAATCCCTTTCAGAAATATAAGAAGAGGAAACACTTCTCATGTATTTTATACTGCTAGGATTATCCTAATATCACAACCAAACACATTATAATAAACTGAAAATAAATACCAGTATCCCCCCCACAAACATAGATACAAAAATCCTCAATAAACTATTAGCAATAAGATATGGTACATATATAAATGGAATATTACTCAGCCATAAAAACAAACGAAATAATGCCATTTGCAGCAACGTGCATGGGCCTAAAGATTATCATACTAAGTGAAGTAAGTCAGACAGAGAAAGACAAATATCATATGATATCACTTATATGCGGAATCTGAAAAGATGATACAAATGAACTTATTTACAAAACAGAAACACTCACAGACTTAGAAAACAAACTTATGGTTACCAAAGGGAAAAGGTTGCAGGGAGGGATAAATTAGGAGGTTGGGATTAACATATACGCACTACTAAATATAAAATAGATAATCAGGGCTTCCCTGGTGGCGCAGTGGTTGAGAGTCCACCTGCCGATGCAGGGGATACAGGTTCGTGCCCCAGTTCAGGAAGATCCCACATGCCGTGGAGCAGCTGGGCCCGTGAGCCATGGCTGCTGGGCCTGAGCGTCCAGAGCCTGTGCTCCGCAGTGGGAGAGGCCACAACAGTGAGAGGGCCACATACTGCAAAACAAAACAAAACAAAACAAAAACAAAAACAAAATAGATAATCAATAAGGACCCACTGTATAGCACAGGGAACTCTACTCAATATTCTGTAATAACCTATAAGGGAAAAGAATCTGAAAAAGAATAAATATACGTATATGTATAACTGAATCACTTTGTGTACACCTGAAAGTAACATAACATTGTAAATCAACTATAGTCCAATATAAAATAAAAATTAAAAGAAAAACTATTAGCAAATCAAATCTAGGCATATATAACAAAAATAATACAGAATGACCAAGTCGGGCAAAACCTAGGAATACAAGGTTGGTTCAACTTCTGAAAACGCAGTGTAATTCACCACATTACCAGACCAAAGAAGAAACAAAACAAAACAAAACATGATTATCTCAATAGCATTTGACATTATTCAACACGTCTTCATAATAAAAACTCTCAACAAACTAGAAATGGAAGGAAAATTCCTCAACCTGATAAAGGATAACCATAAAAAACCTACAACTAATATCAAACTTAATGGGAACATGGTAAAGATAATCTCCTTTCACCACTCCTACTCAACACTACAGTGAAAGTCCTATCCAGTGCAACAAGATGAGAAAAATAAAGTCATTTCAGATTGTAAGGGGGGAAAATACTCTATATACAAATGACAGGATTTTTACATAGAAAATCCCCCCAAATATAGCAAAAACAGTTCCTAAAACTAGTAAGTGAATTTACCAAAGTCACAGGATAAGAGATAAATACAAAAGTCAATTACATTTCTATAAACTAACTTGGATTTAAAATTTTTTTAAACAATATTTACAATAGCACCAAAAAAAGAAAACATAGATGTAAATCAAACTATGAATATGATCTATATGCTGAAAACTACAAAATACTGATAAAATAAATCAAAGAAGACTTAAATAAGTAGAGAGATATATCATGTTCATGGATTGATAGACTCAATAATATTAATCCTAAATTCTCCCCAACTTGATATACAGATTCAGCATATTCCCCATCAAAACCTTAGCAGAATTTTTTGTAGGTATCAACAAGTTGATTTTTAAATTTCTAGAGAAAGGCAAAAGAATTAGAATAGCCAAAATAAAGTTGAAAAAGAAGAACAAAGTTGGAAGACGCTTTCTGATTTCAAGAAATACTGTAAACTACACTAACCAAAGAGAGTGTTGCACTAGAAGAAAGGATGGATAATCTTTCCAACAATAGTGCTAGAATAATTGGATGTCCATAACCAAAAACAAAACAACTTATACCTCATACCTAATTTTAAAAAATAACTCTAGGGCTTCCCTTGTGGCGCAGTGGTTGAGAGTCCACCTGCCAATGTGGGGGATGCGGGTTCGTGCCCAGGTCCCGGAGGGTCCCGCGTGCCGCGGAGTGGCTGGGCCCATGAGCCATGGCCGCTGAGCCTGCGTGTCCAGAGTCTGTGTTCTGCAGCAGGGGAGGCCACAAGAGTGAGAGGCCCACATACCGCAAAAAAAACCTCTAGATCATAGACCTAAAAGTAAAACACCAAATGGTACAACTTCCAGAAGAAATCATAGGAAAAAATCTGCATGACCTAGGGTTAGGCAAGGAATTTTTAGGTATGACACCTAAAGAGCAATACATAAAAGAAAAAAAAACTGGTAAGTTGGTTCTATCAAAATTAAAAACTTTTGCTCTGCAATCGCTCTGCAAAACACCATTCAGAGAATGAAAAGACAAGCCACAGACTAAGAGAAAATGTTGTCAAATCACATTTTGATAAAGGACTTGTATCTCAAAAAATTTATCAGAAAAAAACCACCCCATTTTTAAAATGGGCAAAAGGTATGAACAGACAAATTATTATAAAACATACATTCATGTCAAATAAACATATGAAAATATGTTCAACATCATTAGTCACTGAGGAGATGTGAACTAAGCCACAAGATACCACTACACACTTACTAGAATGGCTAAAGAAAAAAAATACTGACACTATCAATTGTGGACAAGGATGAGAAGCAACTGGGAATGCCATACATTGTTGATGTATATGCAAGATGGTAGAGCCACTGTGGAAAGCAGTTTGGCAGTGTCTTACAAATTTAAACATATACCTAATATATAATCCAGCAATCCCACTCCTAAGTGTTTAATCCAAGAGAAATGAAAAATTTATTTTTACACAAAAACTTCTATGCAAATATTTATAGAAGCTTTATTAACAACCACCTCCCCAAACTGGAAACAACTGAGATGTCCTTCAACCAGTGAATGAATAAGCAAACTGATATATCAATACAGTGGAATGCTAGTCAGCTATATAAATGAATTTTTTTATTTTTTTATGGTACGCGGGCCTCTCACTGTTGTGGCCTCTCCCGTTGCGGAGCACAGGCTCCGGATGCGCAGGCTCAACGGCCATGGCTCACGGGCTTAGCTGCTCTGCGGCATGTGGGATCTTCCCGGACCGGGGCACGAACCCATGTCCCCTGCATCGGCAGGTGGACTCTCAACCACTGCGCCACTAGGGAAGCCCAAAAATGAATTATTGATTCATGCAACAACATGGATAAATCTTAAATGCATTTGCTAAATGAAAGAGGTCAAACCCAAAGGGTATGACTGCATTAACATTGACATTTTGGAAAAGCAAAATGATGGGTATGGAAAACATATCAGTAGTTGTCAGAGGCTGGGAGGTGGGGGGAGGGGTTGACTATTAAGGGGTAGAATGATGGAATTTTGAGGGTGAGGGAACTTCTGTATACAACTGTGGTGGGAGATAGAAAACTCTAATAATTTGCTGAAACTCATTGGACTGTACACCACACATAGTTCATTTTACCATATGGAAATTAGATAAAACCAACCAGGATTTGGACAGAACACAAGCTGGATTGCAGACTGGGACATATGAATCTAACTGTATTACAAGTAAATCAAATAGCCACCCTGAAGCAGGTGGAGAAGAAAGGAGTGACCCAAGTAACTTTGGAAAATGGTGTTTGGACTGGGTGCTATAAGGCTAAAGACAAAAAGATCTGTGCCCAAGCAACATGCTCTAGTTTTAAATGTGTTTCTTATCCGGTATGGATTAGCAATTTTTAAAACTGCTTTATATGTGTACTAGGGTTGAACAAACAAGTAGATGTATTGTGGATAAGGAGAGCCAGGTTTCCCACAGTCACAGAAAGAAGTTAAAAGAAAAGGGCAAAAGTTAGAATAAACTGTGGTGCTGGATTTGAGTGGGAATATCAGTATGAACTCATGTCTTGTTTATATATCCACACATTTACATACATGTAAAACATATATATATATACACAGATAGATACAGAAATATAGATATATTAATGTATATGCATGGGGTGGTATTTATACATATAGTTCCTATCTCTGTCTTCTGAGAGGAACTAGAAGCAGTGATAGCCTAGCATTCAGATTTTAAATACCATTCTTTAATAAAAAGAAACAGAGCTCCTTGGAGAAGTGGTTGAATCTAGGGCTGGGCCAGGAAAATACAAGATGAGCCTGGAAATCTTGCAATGATAGAAAGTAGGGTAGTGCTTAAAGAAAAAAAAATGAGACACAGTGGCTCCTTAATGGTCTCTGAATGGCCAAAGCTGGAACGATTTCATAAATAAAAGAATAATGGTATTGAATTATAACCTAAAGAATAAAATAAATATCCTTAAGCTCATACTGATGTAAATAACTGAATAAATCAATAAATGGGAGAAAACATACAACTTGTCTCTACAAAAGAACTCAAACTAGTAAATGAGGAAATTAGAAAGCCACAATTAACACACCATAAAAGTTGTTAGCAAGAAAAACCAGCTAATTTTAGTGGGTGAAAGTTTAAGGAGAAACAGGATATTTGCACAGGCTTGAAGTGTCTCTCCCCAAATACTTATTAGTTACAGAGAAGAACACAGTAAGATTACTGGAGAAATCTAACAGGCATCACCATAAGCAAGGGATGAATATTAACTTAAACAGTAATAAGGCAGGCATATCATGTCCCCCCGAATATGAGGCACCAAGAAGTACACAATATCACTTCTGTGGTATTTTTCCCAAAGTGCATAACCTCGATCTAGTCATGAGAAATCATGACAAACCCAAATTGAGGGACATTTTACAAAATAACTGACCAGTAGTCTTCAAAGATCCCAAGGTCATGAAAGACAAAGGCTGAGGAAGGAGACAGGACAAGTAAATGCAATGTAGGCTCCTGGATTGCATCCTGAAACAGAAAAAAGACATTAGTGGGTAAACTGATGAAATCCAAATGCAGTTTGTTGTTTCATTAACTGTATCATACCAGTACTAATTTCTTAGTTTTGATCACTGTACCATGATTATATAAGATTAGTCAGGAGAGTGAGACATAACCTCTGTAGAAGCATTCAAAATGTATTCATTAATTCATTCACTAAACAAGAACTTACCAAGCCTCTACTGTCTGCCAGGCATTGTGCTTGCTGTTGAAAATTTAAAAATCAAAATAAAGAGAACAAAGATCCCGTCCTCAAGTAGCTTACAGCCTAATCAAGGGGAGGTAAGGCACACTGACAATTATGCTGTACAATAAATACTTTGGGAGGGAACAGAATGGCTCTACAGAAGAGGTTACATTTCCGTTGAATTCGCCAGACTGATAAGAGGCAGGGCATGCCTGGCGGAGGGCACAGAGCCTGCAAGCACAAAGACGTGCCTGTAGGCTTGAATTCAAGGTTCCCTTGGGGGGCCAGATGCCGATGAGGCTGGTGGATTAGGCTGAAGCCATTAGAAAGTTGGGCTTCATACTGTTCAATGGGAAACTAAAAGTTCAAGTGGGGAACTATTAAATGTTTTTAAGAAAAGCAATAAGATAGTCAGATTTACTTTCTCAAAAGATCATTTTAGTAGCTATATGAAGGATGCTTTGGGAAGAGTGATCAGAAAACCAGTTAGAAGGCTAACATAGTAGTCATGAGAGAGGATGGTCCTCATGGAATCCCTAGGATTTTCATGGCTGAAAAGACCTTGTTTTTGAGTGGGGTCAACAAGTGTGAAACTATTTATCAATTGAAAATCAAGAGGGAAATCAGAAAAAAAATCAATATGTTCAGGCACTTAGAATAAAAACAAACATTTAGGGCTTCCCTGGTGGCACAGTGGTTGAGGGTCCACCTGCCGACGCAGGGGACATGGGTTCGTGCCCCGGTCCGGGAGGATCCCACATGCCATGGAGCGGCTGGGCCCGTGAGCCATGGCCGCTGAGCCTGCACGTCTGGAGCCTGTGCTCCGCAACGGGAGAGGCCACAACAGTGAGAGGCCCACGTACCACAAAAAAAAACAAAACAAAACAAAAAACAGACTTTTAATATAGTAAATTCTCAGGTGTCCAGAAACCCCTTCTCTAACAGATGAATTAGTTTATTGACGACTTCAGATTCTTTAACTCTGTAATTGCCTGACTTAAGTTCTAATGTGGTTTACCAAATGGTAGACAGAGGAAAATAAATTAAAAACACTAAATTTAATCAATTGGCTCCCTGACTGCTGTTTAATATGGAGAGTCAAGGAGAAGGTGAAAACTCTCATTACACTGAAGTGTGCAGATTATCTACCAGGTGCATACACATATCCCCCATCTTCATCCATAAATCAGAGGTTACTGCAAGAGAAAACTTACGAGTAATTGGCTGTTTGCATTGACGCTCTAAAATACTCTCCCACTTTTCATATTAAAAGCTTTATTTGGCCCCTTCACCTGAATAACTTTTGCGGTGCTCGTTTCTCCTTCACCGAATGGCCCTACAGTTTGATGAATATGCCTTACAGCTGTGGTTTGGACATTCTCTCCATCTCACGTGAGTCTCATCTATCAGAATAAGAATTGCCAGATCAATTCAGCCAGCCACTCGTTAAGCAAAGGAGGACTCATCTCGGATCTGACTGCATTCACTTGAGGGCTAAAGTTATTCTCAGCTGCAACCCCAGAGAGACGAGAAGAATACATTAATTGCCCTGGTGCTGGTAAAAGGTGTTCTGTCCAGCTACCTAAAGTAAAGCCGTGTTGCCTTTTCACTGTAGAAGACTTCCCGGTAAGTGTGGATTCCCAGTCTTACAGCAAAACTCAGAAACGACTGCAGTTTTACTCTCGGTGCTCTCTCTCATTTCACAGCTACTTACAGTCAAACAGAAATACCTACTCACCTGTAGACAAAGCAAGAAATAAATTATGCTGAAGAGACAAAAAACCAGGGAGCAGACATGTGTTTTACTCTCGGTCTGGCCATTATGAATGAGGATGAAGAGGGGCTTGTTTTTTTCTTCAATGAGAATGTTTGAGCTCGGTATTTTTACCATTTTTTATGCTCATTAACAAAATCTTATTTTCCTGTCGTTCATAAGTTACTTGATACTTTCATCCTTCTAAAACTCAAAACATTTTCTTCTCTTGGACTCTGACCGGATGCAGGGTATGTGTCAAATGACCCAAACTCCGCACGCTCACCGGCATGGGACGGGTAATTCCACAAAGCGGACGCTGCAGGACCTCAGGGACGTGAGTGGGCTGAAACTACCTATCCCGGCGTGCCCCGCTCGCGAGCACAACGAAGATCTTTAGTCATCCGGGTCACGGGGCTGCGCGCTCCATGCGCGCCCCCGGGTAGCGGCCTGGGTCCCGCCCAGGGTGGAGGGCCCTCCAGGGCCGGGAAAACTGTGATTCCCGGCATGCCCTGCCACGGGTGCGCCTGTGTACGGGAGCTGCCGCGCGGGAGAGCGGGTAGGTTTAAGCGCTGTCTTAGTTCCATAGAAACCAGCCCACCTGCTGCAGGACAGAGCCACAGGCGGACAGATGGACTGTGGGGTGAGACTGCGGGGCCCTGGGAGGTCCGGAGTCCGCGGGGGCGGGTCGGCAGTTCAGATAAGGTCCCAGTCATCTCTCCCTGCCGCCCTCTCCCCTAGCTGGCGGAGTTTACTCTTGCCCTCTGGACCTCAGGACCCTGATTAATGGCGCTTCTGCGCTGGATGCCGATGAAAACCGTTTAGGAGCGAGGTTTGCATTGACCTGGCTCCAGCGGGGGAAGGATAGCCACCAGAGAGGGCCGTGCATAAGCCCCAGTCTGACTTTTCTTTATTTATATGTTAGGTTGGCGTTATAGGTTTCTGGGAAAGCCATTTCGTTAATTTTATGGTTTTGCCACCAGTTATCTTCCGTGGCCCACTCGTTAGAATGCAGGTGTCAGGAATTTACATTCGTTCATTGCTGTTTCCCCAGCTCCTACCAATTAGGCTGGAACAAAGTTAAGTTTTTGTTGAACTATACCGCTGTTTGCCACCCACAATGTCCCATGTACTGTCTGGGCTCTGAAGATAGAAAATGATTAAGAATCTGACCTTACTGAGGTGAAGCTCGGGTTAGTCTGGCTTGAATGCTCCACACTGATCTTGGAGCGCCCAGAACTGGGTCCTTGAATCTTTTCTGTTCTCTGTTATCCAGTCTCCGTGGCTTTAAAAGCCATGTATATATTGACAACTTCAGAATTTATATCCCTTATTTGGAGTCAGGGGAGAAAGGTCCACCTTTCTCCCCTGACTCCAAATCTACAAGTTCAGTCAGGTATTGGGCATCTTTCGTGTTTTAAATTTAACATTTCCAAAACAACTCTTGATCTTTCCTCCTGAAACTTGTTCTTCCTAAAGGCTTTCATTGTCTCAGTTAATGGCATCCAATGCATCCTTCCAATGCATCCTTTCTCATCTAATCTATCAACCAACCTATCTTTAAAATATGTCTGGACTCTGACCACTTCTTACTGTTCCGTTGCTAGCACCCTGGTCCTAGCCAGCGGCATCTCCCTTGGGTTATCGTAGTAGCTTTACAACTGGTCTTCCTACTTTGCTGTTGTCTTTCTACCATCTCTGCCTGGCTACCATCTAGGCAGGCTGATCCAGTTAAAAGTTAAGGTAGATCACAACACTTCTCCACTCTAAACCCTCCAATAGCTCTGAAAGTAAAGGCAGACCTTTACAATAGCCTTTAAGGCTCTATGTAACCTGTCCTGTTATTACTCTCTGACCTTACCTCCCACTATTCTCTCCTTCACTTTGTGCTTCCCAGTCAAACTGACCTCCTTACTGTTCGTGGACCCATCAGGCCTTCTGACTTGCACTCTCTGATCACTCTTTCTGGACCTTTCTGTCCCATCCAGATGTCACTCCTGTACCTCCTTCCCAGGTCTTTGCTTAAATATCATCTCAGGGAGGTTTCCTTTGACCGCTCTGTTTAAAATGGAAGCCTGCACCACAGCCTCCCTCCCATCCTCTTTCCTACTTTTTCTCCATTGTACTTATCACCAGTGAACAAACTATATATTTTACTTATTTCTTCAACTGGAATATAAGCTCCAGGAGGGCAGGGAGTTAGTCTCTTTCGATCATTGCTGTATTCCCTGGTGTCAAAACTGTTTCTGGCTCATGGTAGGCATTCAGGAAAAGTTTATTGGACATATGAGTGAATGAAGAAAATATTTCTGACCAAATTATTTTCCAGTGATTGTGGTAAGCAACACTGAGTTCCTGGCCTATTACTTTGGAACCAACAGCATCTAGTTGTAGCTATTGGCAGATATAAGAATGGAGCCTGTGCCTACAGAAGCAAGTGTTGCCTTTTCAAAGCCACCTGGCTTTTACTAGTATATTACTTATGACATTTGTCTTATTCATGCCATGCTTTCAGTGAGGTAACCTGAGCTCTCTGGAAATACTTTCCCTAAACATAGAGATAGCACTGTATTAATTTGATAATGATATATTTAGGAAAGTAATTGTGAATTAACTTTTTTAAAAATAAAAGCTTATATCTTCCTATTTTTATTATTGTTGCTATCAAGCATCAGGGCTTAGGTTCAAGGCTGCATTCAATGATATTTACTCTCTTTCAAAAACAGCAAAGCACAGATATGTTCAAGCTATAGTCTCTCTGCTTGAATATTAGCAATTAGAGCTAAGTTCTCTTCTTTTAAGAAGAGTTATGGCTTCTATCCCCATAAGTTATAGATAGAGTTGAAAGTCTGTAACTTCTTAATAACATATAGAGTTATAAGTCTACTGAGCATGGAAGTCATAGAGTTACGGCCACTGACCTCCAGGTGGCCTGTGGATTGTGTGTGGAGGCATGGTGTTTCTGTTACCCTTGCTTGGACCTGCCGGATGAGGGAGGAGAGGCAGGGGTATGAGCAACTGCAACGAAAATGAGAATCTCTCCTGACTCTAAACCTCAACTCAACGGATTCACTGGATCCCAAGTTCTTACTTTACTCTTCCTTTAACAGGCTCGCAGGTACTCAGGGACTTCCTGGTGGATATTAAGGCTGTCCTGCTCTCGCTACTGGGCCATCATTGCTTCCATTTTTGTTTCTGAGGGCTCCCCTGACCTTGACATTGTTTTTCTCCCCATGTGGAGAGGGGGTAGGGAAGAATTTTCAACTAACCCTGAGATCTGTTTGTAATAAATCCTCAAAGGGTAGATTGTCTTGTTTCATTTTTGAATCCACTTCTTTGATGACCTGAACCTCACTGATTGACTAAGAGGATATTTCAAGGACAACACCATGTATTTCACTCAAAAGCTTTATCCTCTGCCCACCGTCAGTCAGTGCCCCAGGCACCTCGATCTCTCCCTCCTTAGGATGAATTTTCTATAAACCTCCTCTCCCTCAGAGGCTGGGGGCCAAGTTTCTTCTTCCTTTTTGTTTGAGAGTATTTTTTCTCTCCAGAAGCCCGAGACACTGAAGCATAGACCAGGTTCAGGTGGGTGAGAGTGATGATGCCAATCAAGTTCTTACCTAAACATATATAGACTTACTTTGTCTTTTCTGAGAAAATGAAGCCATTTAATTTGTGTTGTTTTCCATCTTGTTTTTATGGCTGAATACGCACACATACCTTGTAAGGTTATGTAAGCCTTTTATATCTATTTTGGGTACCTTGGGGAAATAACAGCAAAATTATGACATTTCGACAATTACACGAAAAAAGTTTAGGTGGGAATCTGCATCTTATTAAAAATATGTGGGAAACTTGTACTCCATTTTCTGTATTTTTTTCCAAAAATGAACTTTTATATTTGTGTAGGTATTATGTATCTGACTTCTGACATAAATTAATTAGACAGTCCTTTATATTATAACCAGCACCCTGGGCCTAACAAGTTGCCACAGAAATTGCCCTCCCCTCCCACCTCCGGCACCGCTTGTCATTTTCTTTACCTCCTCCTTCTTCCTATTTCTCTACCAACTATTATCTGGGACTACTATGTATTCCAGGACTGCTTTTGTTGCAAGCAACAGGAATGTGTGACTAAACAAAAGTTTATATTTCTCACATAAGCAAAGTTTGGAGGTTACTAGTTTTATTTCAAAAAGTCAGGTTAATCTGAGCTTCTCTGGCCTTTTCCTTGTTTCTCAGATGCTGGTGATCCCCGACTCTTTGTTTACATTTAACAGTGAGGTACTGCATGGCTGACTTAAAGAGAGCCCTCAGAGCTCCGGGCATCATACAGGGGAAGGAAAGGACAGGTGCCATCATTTCTGTTCTTTTTATCAGAAAAAAAAGTCTTCCCAGAAGCTTCTTGCAAACTTCTGCCTAAAGTCTCACTGGTGAGGATATGTGACATGGATGTTCCAGCTGTAAGGGAGGGTGGAGACATGAACTTTTCAACTTCTTTTGGAGGTAGGACAAAGGAGCCAACTGCCTGTCACAAACCCCATTAAACACCCTTTCCATACTTTTTCTCCCAACCCCAGGCCTGGCTTATTTCTATGTTGGCAGTAGCCAGACAGCAGGTGACAGAAAATGGAATGGAGGGTAAACACATCTGGTGTTTCTTCACTGTTACCTCTCTACTTTCTTCCCACCCCACACTATTGGTGGTTCCCCCAACCCTAGCCCTGGTTTCATGGCAGTAAAACCAGCCCTAAGGTTTGTCTTCGAGGCTCTTCTTTCTGTTACCTGAGGCACACTATCCTGGCCCATGTGGTAACCTGAGCAGGAAACTCCAAACCTGGCTTTTTTAAGAAATGTAGATGAACCTTGCTTCACATCTTTGTGTATCCAGAGACTCTATTAATATCTGTATCTACTTTTGTCATTCCCTTCAAGAATGAATCGAAAGCATGAAAAGCAGTTAATAGAAAAGAACTTCTTTACCCCCTGTCCTTAAGCTGATTGTTAACAGAAAATCTAAAGAATTCAAAAAGGTTATGTGTGTCGGAAATGCATTCTGTTTTATAGAGGAGCACAAAGGAGAGAAATCTTGGTCAGGAGCATAAAATAAGAATAAAAAGAAAATTTGTACCCTTTGACCTACATCATTCCATTTCCCCTATCTTCCAGCCCCTGGCAACCACCATTCTATTCTCTGTTTCTATGAAATCAGATTTTTTTGTTTGTTTGGTTTTTAGAGTCCATATATAAGTGATAACCACACACTGTTTTTTCTCTGTCCAGCTTATTTCACTTAGCATAATGCCCTCCAGATTCATCCTGCAAATGGCAGGATTTCCTCTCATGTGTCTGAATAACATTCCATATATATATATATTATATATATATAATATATATATATATAATATATATTATATATATATAATATATATTATATATATATATATATCACATCTTTATCTGTTCATCCACTGAAGGACGTTTAGATTGTTTCCATCTCTTGGCTATTGTGAATAATGGTGCAGTGGACATGGATATGCAGATATCTCAAGATATTGATTTTAGTTCCTTCAGATATATACCCAGGAGTGGGTTTGCTGGATCATATGGTAGTTCAAGTTTTAATTTTTTGAGGAACCTCCATACTGTTTTCCATTATGGCTGTACCAGTTTACATTCCCACCAACAGTACATAAGGTTCCCTTTCCTCCACATCCTTGCCAACGTTTGTTATCTGTCTTTTTAAAACTAGCCATTCTAACAGGTGTGAGCTACTATCTTGTGATTTCGATTTGCATTTCCCTGATGACTGGTGATGTTGAGCATCGTTTCATGTACCTGTTGGCCACCTGTATATTTTCTTTAGAAAAATGTCTATTTAGGCCCTCTGCCCATTTTTTAATTGGAGTATTTCTTCCTTTGCTACTGAGTTGTATGAGTTCTTTATATATTTTGGATATTAACCCTTTATCAGATATACGGTTTGCGAATATCTTCTCCCATTCTGAAGGTTGCCTTTTCAAATAAAACATTCTGAGGATCAAATGTATAACATGGTGACTATAGTTAATAATATGGTATTGTATACTTGAAAGTTGCTGAGAGTAGATCTTTAAGTATTCTTACCACAAAGAAAAAAAGTTACTTACGTTAACTATGTGAGGTTGTTAATTATGTGGATGTGTTAATTATTTTGATCTTGGTAACCATTCTGCAAGGTATATGTTTATAAAATCATCATGTTGTACACTTTAAATGTATATAATTATATTTGTCAACTATTCCTCAGTAAAGTATTTGTTTGTTTGTTTGGGGTTTGTTTTGTTTTGTTTTAAGTAAAAAGAGAGAAACAGGCCGTTCTCTGGGACCAGTGAGGGAAAGACAGAAGGTGGTTAGAGAGCTGTCCTCAGTGGCTGTAACAGTGTTACATTGGCAAGAAGCTCAGCCTTTCCGCTGGTGCCCCCTTAAATTCTGCCACCAGTTTTAAGACTTCCTTAATTCCTTCCCTGGGTCCTGGGGACCACCTTCAGTGACTTGAACCTAAGGGAGTCCCCACTTCCATTGCCTGGGATACCTCGGGGAGGCATCTAATCACACAGCAAGTGGGAGAGAAAGTTGTATTACGAATATCCCAGGTGGGGTCTTTGTGAACACATTCATACAGATACACTATTGCTAGTGATGCTTAAGGTTTATGGTTTGATTAGTATAGAACTGTCTGTACAGGATAGAGTTGCAGGAAAATGTCCTTAAAGTTTCCACCAATGATCTTGTCATTGAACTTTGAGCACATGATTTGTTTAAATGTTGGGACTTCTTCTAAGCTGATTCTGCTTCTGTTACTAATACCTGAAAGAGTAGTCTCACTACTCCCATTTACTCTCATGTGGTCTTGCGGGAGGAGTCTGGAAATTTGATGTCAGTAAGTGTAAAAGAGTCTTTGCTACGAAGTTATGTTTGCAAGTTCTTTTTAAAAGTCACTGCTTCAAGGTAGTTGGTAAACCTATTTTATGACAACTGCTCGGAGATCCAAGTACTGTAGAGTGTTGTTTTGTTTTGTTTTCAGAAAGGTTGGATGGGAATATGTTAAAATGAAAATGGCTGGCAATGAAAAGAGGTACTAACTCCTTCAGCCAAGTCATAGGTCCTAGTGTATGTCTAATAGTAACAGACAGGTTAGACTAGACTGTGCTGCAGTAACAAACTACCTAACAATCTGCGGCTTATAACAACATTAGTTTCTTGCTCACTCACACTGTATGTCAGGGATGGGCCATGGCTCTGCTCATGTAATCTTTACTCTGGGATCTTGGCACATGGAGCAGGCCCTATCTGGAATGTTGCTCATCGCATGGAGAAGGGAAAAGTGATGATGAATGACAAGTTGGCTCTTAAAGCTTCTACCCACATTTAATTGACCAAGGCAGAACATATGGCCATTTCCAAGCTCAACAGGACAGGGATGTATAATCCTCCACAGAAAGGGGCAGTGGCTATTCTGCACAATAATAGAACCAACTACACTAATATTGTGACTTTAATCTCAGGTGCATATATGTAAACTACAATGTCCAGACCAGTCCTCTCTCCAGCCCGCTTCAATGCTACAGCTTCTGAAACATTCATGGTACTTCAGCAAAGGATGAGAAAAGTTGAGGAACAGACCAGTTCTCTGAGGGATGACCTAATAATGTTGGAGTTTTGTGAAAAAGGTAACAATTTAAAAAATTGTGTTACAATATCTTTGTAGGTTGAAGAAACTTTGCCTCACTGGTTACTAATAAGGAGTCACAGTGTGGTGGTTTGGCAGGTGAAATAGGTACTTAGAAAAGAATTGAGAAATAACATTAGAATACTAATTAGGAAATATTTGCAAGATAAAGAGTTGTCCTCCTGTAATGGAGCTACTACCACTATTCTAAACAGATTTTTAAAGTGTGTTAATTAGGTGCACAAACTTTGATATCCTATTCGCCCTCAATACTTGATTAAAACAAATGTAATTTTTTACATAATTAGAAAAGAAATTGGGGGCCTTTTTAAAAAATAAAAATAGACTTTGATATCAGTTAAGGTGAACATCTACAGCTTGATTCATGCCATTAATATGGTCTGTATTTTCTTTCTCCAAATTTATTGTAAATTAAAAGAAAGTTTATAAGTCTTAAAAAAATTCATAGTTTAGAATGAAGTACTCAAAAGAAGAACTGTGTTTTTCCTTTGTGCTCCTGAAGAAGCTATTGCCATTAAAAGTTATATTGTCAAAAGGCCTTGAGGAATCTGGGTGCTTAAGTGGCCAATGTTGAATTTAATGGTGTGATTTTCTTTAAAATTATGTATGTATTTCCTGAGTGTCTCTTATGAAGACCTAAAATTGGTATAGTTGGTATTATAGCACATGTAGAATAAATAACTCTTCCGCAAAGATTAAATTTGTACCACTGTTGAGTATGTTAGAACAAAATGAGAATATTTATTATCACCTTGTTTAAAAATTTTCTAAAAAGGATGTGAAATACTGCCTCCATGCTAACTTTAATTCTTAGTTTACCATTATAGAATTAGCATTTAACCTGTTTTATATATCACTTGCTTTTACATACAAAATAAGTTTACAAAACATTCCGATTAAAATAACCATTAAAAAATCAGTGGTCTTGGTCTTCCCTGCTGGCGCAGTGGTTGAGAGTCCACCTGCCGATGCAGGGGACACAGGTTCGTGCCCCGGTCTGGGAAGATCCCACATGCCGCGGAGTGGCTGGGCCCGTGAGCCATGGCCACTGAGCCTGCGTGTCCGGAGCCTGTGCTCTGCAACAGGAGAGGCCACAACAGTGAGAGGCCCGTGTACTGCAAAAAAAAAAAAAAAAAATCAGTGGTCTTTACCCATCCCACATTGGTCTCATCCTCTTTCCCTAATAGTGCTCTCTATGTTTAAATTTGCAGGGGCTATCAGATACTGGTTAACTAAAGACTATAGTTTTTATACTCAGTAGAAGTGTTACATTGATTCGATGGTTGGGATTACCCTATAATATTGTTATATTGGGATATTTGTCCAGAGGCCACTAGGAAACTCCAAAATATTTAGAAGAGCCCGTGAGCCAGAACATCATTAACCCTATCCAGAATGAAATAATTTGTTCAGGAAAAACAGATATTTTATGGAAGAACTGTGAGTTTCTGGTAAATCGAATGTGCCACCTGGAAAGCCTCATCCAGTCCTTGAAGATGAACATCTTTGTCTGCAAACTGAAAAAGATTTGAACCCACAGAAAACAGGTATAGAGAGAAGAGAGTCATCAGAAATTCGGTCCTGTGTGGGTGCTTGATGAGTTCATGATTCTTTTCCTTTCCTGACCTTCTTTAAACTGCTTGATGACCCTCCTGTCCTGTCTGATAGATTTTCTGAAGGAAAGACTGAATACCACACAGGAGGAGCATTCCAAGGATCTGAAGCTATTGCAACTGGAAGTGATGAATTTGTGCCAGCAACTAAGAGATGTAAAAGAGAAAGAAGACATGGCACAAGATGAGGTGCAAAGGTTGACTGTGACTGCAGCTTGCCTCAGAGACAAAGGTTTGAGTCCAGAGTTCTGGAATACAAACTCACTGTTAATGTGTTAGCTGGAGGAGGCAACAGACCCATAAAGCTGACTTTTAAAAATAGGTGATGTTGGTGTGAGGATTCTTGACATCTGAAATTTATCTACATTGACAGCATATAACATTGTGTGTTGTCGGTAATTGAGTATTTATAGATTCCTACCCTCTACCTGTGACTGTGCAGATCCAGAGATATGAGGGAGTCTGTGCTCTACGAGAGCTTGTCTGCTAGCTGGGAGAACAAGGCACAGCAGGAGAAAAGAGAGAAAAGAAGGGTATAAGAAATATTAAAGGACAGTGTAGGACAATAAGCAAATATTGCCAACTAAGTGTTCTGTATTCAGGTGGGATTGAGAAGGTGCACATGTCCTGTCTAGAACAGATTAGGCTAGGCTTCAAGGAAGACATGGGACTTGAGATGAGCCTTTAGAAGTCAAAGCAGTGAGGTGAGGACATTTAAAAGACCTCACACAGAGGCAGCAAAAAATAAGACTAGGGAAAAAAAAACTAATTATTTTGTTTTCCCTTCACAGGCCAGGCAGTGTAACAGATGTTATTTTGTTTAAAACATGTTTTGTTTAATCTCTGAAAAACCTCAAGATGGAGGATATTGTTGTCTCTCTTTTTTTTTTTTTGCAGTACATGGGCCTCTCACTGTTGCGGCCTCTCCCATTGCGGAGTACAGGCTCCAGACACGCAGACTCAGTGGCCATGGCTCACGGGCCCAGCCGCTCCGCGGCATGTGGGATCTTCCCGGACCGGGGCACGAACCCGTGTCCCCTGCATCGGCAGGCGGACTCTCAACCACTGCGCCACCAGGGAAGCCCTCCTGTCTCTATTTTAATGATAAGTGTGCTGGGGCTCAGAGAGAAGTCATCTCTCTGAGTTCACACTTGCCTGTTTCCTTCCTGTAACTCAGATTTGAACCTAGATCTTTCCCTTGGGTGCAGTTAGGAGGCAATGCATAAACTAGCTGGACAGGAGTGAGGATTTGTTTGTGTAAAATAAGTTGGAAATTGGCAAGGGATAACGTCATGGAGGATCTCAAATTCAAGAATAATTAAGTAGTTGGGCTTGATCCTATGGGGAGTGATTAAATTTTTGATAAGAAAGTGACATATTTGAAAACAAGAAAACTAATCTAGCAGTAGTGTAGAGTATCAATTATAGGAGAAGAGATTGGAGATAGGAAAACCCTTTAGGAATCCATTGCCTTATTTGAGACATAGACCTTATTAGGTCTGAACTACGGTTGTGGCATTTTGAGAGGAAAGATATGTTAGAATGTGGTATTGGATAGGGGCTGAAGGTAGAGAAGAAGGCAAGGACAGCTTTGAGTTTTTACATCGTAGATTATAGTGGCATTAATAATAATATAAAAGAGGATGAATAGTGAAAGCTGTGTTTTTCATCCTCAACTCCTAAGCATAGATAATATTTGAGGCTAGAAAAAATGGAGTACTTAAAAAAATAGGACTATACCCTGTAAGAAAAATGTCTAGCAATTACAAGGTTTTCCTCTGATTATTGAATTTTACATAGGAGATACATGTGACTAATCATTTTTTGATTATCTGAAAGGGAAAATGATAGAAGTCATGAATGAAAGTAATAAAATAACTTTAAATATCTCATTGTAATAATTACTTTAGACTCATAATAAGAAGTGTTTATAACTGTATTCAGAATAGCATTTATAGGTTGCCCCCAAAAAGTCTAGATTTGAACTGTGATATACCATAGACAGTTTCTTCCTCTCATTTCAGATTATTTAGAACCTTTTCTCCTACTATTTTTAGAAGAATGCAGTATTGAAGAGGAACTGAAGACCATAAAACATAAAATGAACCTTAAAATTCAGGAGGTAAGATAAAAAGGAAGCTGGAAGGTGAAGGGGACGTTGGAATTGCAGAGGGGGTAGTCAAGGTAGTGGATAGAATGAGAAGAAACCATTGAAGAAGTAAATATGTGGCTGTTTATTAGGAAGATTTTAAAAATATGCCACATGAAGTTATACCTGCCCGTATGTGACATTAAGACTTACTTTCACTTCAGTACTGCCACAAAACCAGAAATAAAAAATAAATGCTCTCTGAGCCAGGAGGGAAACAGTTACCATGAAACTCATGCAGTTGCCCATATACTAGAGTTAAGTGGACATAAAAAGACCTTTTACACTAAAGTTGTGTTTAAAAGCTTTTAATAAGTCTGCTCATCTAATTTTACCTTAAAACTTTCATTTCAGTCTAAATTTAAGTAGATAACAGATTGGAATTATGGAGTAGGTGGCTGCTAAAAGTTTTTGGACTAAAAATTTGCAGCTGAAAGCAGTGGAAGAGTCAGAAGAATTACCAATTCAATACACCTTGACAGTGGCCTAAAAACCTCAGTATTCCTTGACAGAATAATAGTTGACATTAGTCCAAACCAAAAGGATCAAGTTATATTTAAAATATTCTGTTATACAAAACAGAAATAGATATACTCTTTTAAAAGTTATGAATATCAGTGTGTTTAGGGTGGTAAGTGTAGCTATCTGGGACATTCTCTCATGTAGAGTATTTTTTTTGCCAATAGTTACTGATAAAAGCATGATTGTTCATTGTTAGTTGGAGTATATTGTTTCATGCTTTAAAAAATATTTTGGCTATTTTAATAGATTCTTTTTAGAACAATTTTAAGTTTTTAGAAAAACTGTACAGAAACAGAGTTCCCATATATCCTTTCTCCCCACCCCCAGAGCTTCCTCTGTTATTCACATTCTGTATTAGTCTGTGATGAACCAGTTTTGATACATGATTACTAAATTCACAGTTTAGATTAAGTTTTACTTTTTGGTCATCACAGTATACAGAATAGCTTCACTGCCCTAAAAATGCCCTGTGCTCTACATACACATCACCCCACACCTCTCTCCCCCACCCCTGTCTTTCCCCAAGCCCCTGGCAACCACTGATCTTTTCACTGTCTCTCTAGTTGGAATCATACAGCATGTAGCCTTTTTGGACTGGCTTCTTTCGCTTAGCATATGCATTTAATCCTCCATGTCTTTTCATGGTTTGATAGCTCATTTCTTTTTATCAGTGAATAATAATCCATTGTCTGGATGTACCGTAGTTTATCCATTCACCTACTGAAGGACATCTTAGTTGCTTCCAAGTTTGGCAGTTATGAATAAAGCTGCTGTAAACATTCATATGCAGCTTTTTATATGGACATAAGTTTTCAACTCCTTTAGATAAATACTTAGGAGTACGATTCATACTTATCATATGATAAGCTTATGTTTAGCTTTCTAAGAAATTGCCAACCTGTTGCAGTGGCTATGCCATGTTGTGTTCCCACCAGCAGTGAATGAGAGTTCCTGTTGTTCCACATCCTCACCAGAATTTTGTGTTGTCAGTGTTTTGAATTTTTGCCAAATTTATAGGTGTATATACAGTATCTTGTTTTAATTTGCAGTTTTCTACAGACGTGATATTGAGCATCTTTTCATATGCTTATTTGCCATCTGTCTATCTTCTTTGGTGAGGTATCTTAGATCATTTGCCCACTTTGCAGCTGGGATTTTTTTTCTTATTGTTAAGTTTTTAGAGTTCTTTTTATATTTTGGATACGAATCCTTTATCCAGTATGTGTTTTACAAATATTTTCTCCCAATCTTTAGCTTATCTTTTCATTCTCTTAACAGTGTCTTTTGCAGAGCAGACGATTTTAATTTTTTTTTTTTTTTTTTTTTTTTTTTTTTTTTTTTGCGGTACGCGGGCCTCTCACTGTTGTGGCCTCTCCCGTTGCAGAGCACAGGCTCCAGACGCCCAGGCTCAGCGGCCATGGCTCACGGGCCCAGCCGCTCTGCGGCACGTGGGATCTTCCCAGACTGGGGCATGATCCTGTGTCCCCCGCATCGGCTGGCAGACTCTCAACCACTGCACCACCAGGGAAGCCCCAGATGCTTTTACTTTTAATGAAGTACAACTTACCCATTTTTTTTCATGGATTGTACTTTTGGTATTATATCTATTAATAAAATATCATTGCCAAACCCAAGGTCACTTAGATTTCTCTATGTTATCTTTTAGAAGTTTTATAGCTTTGCATTTCACATTTAGGTTTTGAATTATTTTTTGTGAAAGGTGTGAGGTCTGTATCAGGATTCTTTGCGTGAGTTTGTGTATGTGTATGTCTAGTTGTTCCAGCACCATTTGTTGAAAAGACTATCCTTTGGATTGCCACTTAACATTATATTTTTATTGGGGAAGTCTTAATTCTTGGTGCTGTAGTAAAATGTTGAATTTTCATGGAACTTGTCAAGGACCTGAAGAAGGACTGTGTTAGTCAAATAGGGACATTTTGAGGGTATGTGAGGCAGGAAGGATGTATTAGTCTGCTGGGGCTGCCATAACAAAGTACCACAGACTGGCTTTAACAACAGAAATTTATGTCTCACCATTCTGGAGGTGAAAAGTTCAAGATCAAGATATAATCAGCAGGTTTGGTTTTTTCCTGAGTCCTTTCTCCTTTGCTTGCAGATGGCTGCCTTTTTTTCTGTGTCCTCACATGGTCTTTTCTCTGTGTACACATCCCTGGTGTCTCTTTGCGTACAAATTTCCTCTTCTTATAAGGACAACAGTCATGTTGGATTAGGGCCCACCCCAGTGGCATCATAACTTAAACAACTCTTTAAAGTCCCTATCTCCAAACACAGTCATATTTTGAGATACTGGGGTTTAGGGCTTCAACATATGGATTTCAGAGGGATGCAGTTCAGCCCATAACAAAGGACTATACAAAGATAAAGTAAATGCAGTATATATCTTTCTAAGAGATAAGAAATATATATATATATATATATATATATATATATATATATATATATATATATATATATATATGAATGAAATCTGGTTCCGATGAAAATGAAATAGATTAACTGATAGCCCTTCATAATGCTTTAGGGATGAATATCTTAGTAGTATAGTTATCAAATAAAGATTCCCTTTATAAGGCACTTAAATTATATCTTGAGCAAATTATACTATATAATCCGATGTAGAGTTTAGAAAAGTATATTATGCTACTCTAAATTATAAAGTGATTATAATCTGATACTAAAATAAAACCTGAAAAATATAGCCCAAAACAAAAACTATAGCTCATTCTTAAGTAAGATTCTAATATTAATATTTAACTGATTATTGAATAAGGAAGGAATTTCTAAGCTTGAAAAGAACAGGATTATAAAAAGCTCGATAAGTTTGACCATATAAAAATTAAAATCTTATATATGTATAAAAAAGCAAAACTAATACACCATAACAAAACTAGACAGTTAATAATCTTCCCTTAAATTGACTTAAAAAAACAGAGGGCAAAGGATAAGAACAGTTCAGAAAATATATAAAGAACTAATAACCATATTAGAAAATGTTTAATCTCACTAGGAACCAAAGAAATGCAAAAATATTAAGGTGTTGTTTTTCATTTATTAGCAAAGATTTAAGAAAGTGATAATCTGTAGTGCTGATGAGATTTATTCAAATACTACTGATAAGGTAAAATTGGAAGTAGAATTACAAAATGTATCAAAAGTCTAATTTATACCTTTAACCTAGTCATTCCTTTTGTAGGGTTTATCCCAAGGAAATAATCAGAAATTCAGTGAAAGATTTATTCACAAGCATGTTCAGCAGAACAGTATTTAGAATAGAAAAACATTGGAAATATCCAAATGTTCAATATTAGGTATATGGTTAAGAAAATCATAGAACATTTCCAAAATGGGTTATCTTGTAACTATTTCATGTCAACATATTTTTCATCTCATTTCACTTTTTAAAAACTTCTTAAATTGTTAAGTGTATCATCCTTCAAGAAAACATATAAAGTGCATATGTACAATGTAGAGAAGTTATAAAGTGTACTCTTACGTCATGTTTACTGGGGTTTAAAAATAGAATTTCTGGAACTTCCCTCATGGCGCCGTGGTTAAGAATCCGCCTGCTAATGCAGGGGTCATGGGTTCGAGCCCTGGTCCGAGAAGATCCCATATGCTGCAGAGCAACTAAGCTCGTACGCCACAACTACTGAAACCCACTCACCTAGAGCCCGTGCTCCACAACAAGAGAAGCCACCACAACAAGAAACCTGTGCACCGCAATGAAGAGTAGCCCTCACTCACCGCAACTAGAAAAAGCCCACGTGTAGCAACGAAGACCCAATGCAGCCAAAAATAAATAAATAAGTAAATAAATTAAAAAAGAAATTCTTTCAATTTAATGTCACTTCATAAAAGGAACAGCATTTTTCAGTTCCCATTTAAGTTAGAAAGGATTTCTTTACTTCATGATAAAAGAGACTCTAAACCTTCTTTGTATCTTTATCTGACTCATTTTATAGTCATTTACTGATAGAAATAAGGTCAGTGTACCCAAATTCTTGAGTGTTGTTTTTGTCTGCTGCTTAACAACTACTTCATTATTTGTTTTGATCTTTAAGTTCCAATACAGGAAAAAAAATTCCAGTACATAATTGAAACAGCTTTCAGAGGAATGTTTATAATACTATGGGATAAAAAAGATACATATATATATATATATATATATATATATATGTATATATATATATGTATATAGGTGAAGAAATCAAAATACAGGAAAATAAAGAGTTAAAAAATAAAGTTAGAAAATAGAGAAATACAGAAAATATGTATACTAAGACATATTAGTGTTTTTCAAACTTCTTTTGACAGCAATACATTGTAAGACATATTTTACACTGTAACACCATACATACATGCATATACATAAACATTTAATGAAGCAGTACTTACCCTTCCTTACTACTTGCTATGTGCTCTGATATTTTCTTTCTATTCTTTTCTTCCCCCTTTTTCAAGTGCTTCTTGCAACTTACTAATGCGTCTTGACCCACAGTTTGGAAAACAGACTTACACAGTAGGAAGATGAGGGTTACAAATTTGACTCTGCATTTTCTAGAAGGTTATCCGTTAGGGAGAAACAAAAGTATGTTTCTGAGTAGTCATAAATGAACAAAGAATGGGGGTGAGATGGCGTGTCTGGTAAACTTTTCATGGTGACTTTGATCTTTGTTAAACTGCTATGAAGTTCCCTTGGTCTTGCCTAACTGCAGTGTTGCTCTATAGCTAAGGAGACAACTGTCTCAAGAGAAGCACCTAAGGGAATCTCTTGAGAAATCTGGATCAGCCATGCTACTCAAAATTCAAGAAATGGGATCAACAGTGGAGGTGGAACGGAAACAGGTAGAGAGATTCTCTCCTTGTTTATGTTGGGAAAGTGAAACCAAAAGGTAAAAGCTAATGTTTTACCTACAAACCTATAGTTTTGCTTATTTCCTCTAGATTTATTAAATTCTTTTCTTTAGTGTTCCTCTATTAACATTCTTACTACAATTTTAAAAATTTTAGTGCAAAATAAGAAAGGACTCTGATGCCATTTAGTCCAGCGCTCTTAATTTATGAATGAGGGAGCTAAGGACAGAGAGGTTATATTGTCTCAGGCTTTACAGAAGTGAACTCTTAGTCCCTGGGAGGGAATCCTTCCCTCTACACCATATAATCTCTGTTACAAGAGTTGATTTTGGAAGGCACTAACCTAGTCTCATGCTATATGTATTGTATATGATGTGCATAGAAAAGAAAGTTTAAACTGAGCTGACATTTGAAGCAAGGAATAAGTCAGATAATCAGGAATGTGTTTACATTGCTGTTTTCAAGTCTCATTATTTATTTTAGCATAATATTTTTGCTTTCATCAAAGTTGTTATTTGAAATATCTATATGTAATTTAGAATATTTTAAATTCTAAGTACCGAGGCAATTAGTAGTTTCAAATCATAATACCTATTATTAGATTACATAATTTTTATTATTTTAATGAGTGCTGTCCTTCTACAATGTCCTTAAGTAGAATAAAGAGGATTCTACTTAAAGAATTTGCAAATGATCCTTTATTGCTACACTTTATACTGCCAATATAGTAGGCACTAGCCACATGTGGCTATTTAAATGAAAATTAATTTTATTTGTTAAAATTAAACAAAATTAAAGATTCAGTTCCTCACTCACTCTGGCCACATTTTGAGTGCTGTTGAAGAGTGCACAGAAAGTTCTCCTGGACAGCACTGCTGTAAGACACTGCACTCTGTTGAGATCTTTTAACTGTAACACATAAACACTGCTTCTTCCTCCAGGAACATTAAGATCAGAAAAATCTGCCTTACATCTGTGCTATAAGTTAGCTTAGTAGAAATCTTTACCTTACAGAAAAGGAGTTTTTCTTACACAATTTCAGGTGCAAATTTTGCAGCAAAACTGCGTTGCTGTTTTCAGACCACCAAGAACTACTGGCACAGGAGCGACAACAGAAAGGAGAGTTGGAGACCGCTACCTCACAGCTCAAGTCTGATCTAGGTATGAAAACAGATGCTAGAAATTACACTTTTGTTAGTTTTTTGAGATTTCATGCGAAAACTCTTAAGACTCCAAATTCTCGAAGTGGCCAGTGTTACTGGTATTTCCCACAGACCTGAATGTAAAAAGTTGCTGATTTCCTTTTTATCTGTGGCACTGAGAAAGATAGAGAATGTTGGTAATAAAATAGAATTTGACCCTCTTAATTGTAAACTTATGTGGATTTTTTCAGGTTTATTTAACTGTGGACTTGGGAACATTTGGGTTCTATAAATCTAGATTGAATATTGGATAATAGAATGCTAATAAGGAAATGAGGTCATTAATCCTTGCTATCCTACTGATTCTAACAATTTATCATGTCAGACTCTCCATTCTTCAGGTTATCAACCTATTTTGGTCAACTGGTATTTGTAGAAATGGATAGTTGTAAGGTACCATAGAGAGAGGTTAGATTAACTACTCATTTGAGGAGGAAAAAAACATTTGTTTTAAAAAAAAATAGTCCTAAAAGGTGACAGAGCTAGGAAATGGAAGTGTCTAGACTTGATCCCAGGCTGCTCAGAGACATGCTTCTTCCAACCCAACAGCCCTTATCAGACTACTGTTTGTTAATATATAATTGTAACAGCAGTTTTCAGGTAGATCTCACTATAGAGATCACACAGAGTTCCAGTGCAGTGTTTTACGCATGAATAACACTTCATAGTTTACACAGGGCTTTCACATACATTATCTCATGTAATACACAAAACTATCTGTAATTCCTAAAGTTACAAAATGAATAAATGGTGAAGTGAGGCCTCAACCTGGATCTTCTAACTACAAACCCAATGTTCTTGCCACTGTGGCCCGCCTGCTCTGTGGCTGTAATGAAGACAGGGAATACCAAATGGGAAATGAAAATTAGAAAAAAGAAACCATAAAGGGTAACCCATTCAATGCTTTTACTTACTGCTTTTAGCAGAAAGTATTCTTTTTCCACATAGTTGTTGAGTAATGAATTATTCTGTGAAATTCTCACTGATAATGTCCCTAAATAATTTTCTGTCTTCCTGTGACTGCATGCCTACAAAAATACATGTTACATTTTATTGTACTACCACATTATCCCATTTGAGCCTTACAGCAAACTAGTGAGAAAGATAAGAAAATGTACCCCATTCTACAAAAGGATGAAAAGATCTATAGTGAACGACCCACAGTAAATAGAATAGCTGGGACTAAACACAGATCTTTCTATTATATTAGTTGTCCTTCTGATTAAGTGATTTTTTAAAATGTTACTTTCTTAATGGATTAATGCTTTTTGAATTTTGTAAGAATATATGGAAGACCATTAAAAACATTTAGATTAGAATAACAGTAATTCAAATTAACATAAAAAAGGAAGCCTGTCTGAATACCAGCTATATGCTTCATAGTGAATAATAAATGCTTTACATGCATGCAATTTTATTACTTTAAGGTACAAATAGTTATTCTAACTATATTAATAAAAGGAATGTCTTTAGATATTTGCTTCAATGAATTTTAAAATGTAATTATTTATTAATAATTGTTTATTTATTAGCAATAAACATTATATGTATATATGTGTGTGTATATATGTGTGTATTATACACACATTAATTAAAGTGATTAAATTGTTCCCCAAAGTAGGATAAACATTCCCCTTTTAGTCTTTCTTTGGTTAGTGGAATTTTCAAAATAGATCATGTAGTTTATCTTTTTGATCCTTCACATATGTTAAATTAGAATTTACTTAAAATAAGTCTTGGACTCATTTTCAAGAAGTACAGTTTTTCTGAGTATATCATAAATAAAATGAGTTTTTATATGTTTTATAATTTTCTGGCTTTAGAATTTTTAAGTGAAACAAAACTAATAGATCTTTATGAATTTTCTATGAAGCCAAACATTAACCTCAGAAAAGTTTATATCTCTTGGCTACTAGTATACAGTGCCAAACTGTTCTCCTATTTCTGCCTTTGGTTTTATTTTCACTGTATATACATACTCTGAGTGGTTTCAAATCTTTTTTTTTCCTACACCAAATCATCCTCCTGAGCTCCAGATGGTATCTTACTGCCAACTAATCATCTATATTTAGATGCTTTGCAGATACCTCAAAACACATGATGAAAGCTTAAGTGTTGCAGTCATCTTTACTCATTATATCCCCCCAAACCTGCTCTTTGCCCTGAATTCCCTGTTAGAATCCACCAACCACCCCCACTGTCCAGGTCTGTACACTAGATATTTTCCTTGACTCATCTATTGCCTTTACACCACTGGTCAGTCACCAAGTCCTGACAATTCTCCTTGCTTGCTTTTCACAAGTCTTTTCCTTCTGCATCATTACCTCAGAGCCAGCTCTCATTGTTTTACACTTGGGTTACTGCAACAGCTACTAAACTGATCTCCCTGTCTTTATTGAGCCTTTGTCAGAGTGATCTAACAAAAGGCTTTTTGATCTTTTTGATTGTGTGCCTCTCTGTCTTGAAATCCCTCAGACTCATCATCATCTGTGCATTGAGTAAAACGTGACCTCATTTACCATTGTACGTGACTGTGGACTAGTTTCTTGATAATTTCAGGATTTAGTTTCCAGTCTATAAAAATATGATAGAAATTCTTACGTTCTGCTTATTTCTGCAAACTACAGACGAAAACAATTTTTTAAATCAAAGTTTCTCAGGGAAAATACCATGTGATTTCAGTGTACTTGTAAGTTATTATCATCATAGTTATGTGGACTTTTTTTGTTTTTAGTTTCTAGAGATGACCTCATTTCCAAGTTGGTTGAAGAAAATAAGGTAGGTTTTGAGGTTTTGAGTACAGAGGTTTTCTTTCATCTCTTCACTAAATAGTATTTCCTCACTCATGTTGGTTTACAGTCCTTCTGATTCTCCTAAAATCTTTATGAAAAAAGTTTCAGTGTAAATGAGTGTATATCCAGAACTGTTGTCAACTGGGTATTAGGAAATAAATCATTTCATTCAGGTTAGTATAGTTTGAAAAAAGGTGAGTTGGCAAAACTAATGAGACTTTTTTGCATTTTATACCTATTGCAAATGAATTGCTGGGAAGCTTTTTTAATGAAATGTAAGAAATATTAACTATTTTTGGTGATGGTTTATCAACAACATGAATGTATGTACTTACTACCACTGAATTTAACACTTAACACTTAAATAGTTTTAAGTCAACTGTACTCTTAGAAATAGTTAAAATGAGTATAGTGCTATACAGTAGGCTCTTGCTGGTTATCTATTTTATATATAGTAGTGTGTATATGTTAATCCCAACCTCCTAATTTATCCTTCCCCGCCCCTTTCCCCTACAGGGGAAAAGAATCTGAAAAAGAATACATATTGTTATATGTAATTATATAATAATATAATGTATATTTGTATATAATATATAATATTATTATTATTATTATTATATATAACTGAATCACTGTGCTGTACACCTGAAACTAACACAATATTGTAAGTCAACTATACTTCAATAAAAAGGACATTTCATTAAAAAGACTTAAAAATGGTTAAAATGATAAATTTTGTTATGTGTATTTTACCACAATAAAAAATAAAAAATAGAATAAATGTTACTACTTTTATATCAAGACATTTCTAAATCAATCTCATGGTGTAGATGTTATATGATGTTAACTTTTCTTGAGATGCTTCTTCTGGAAAGCTAGAAAAGTGGTTCTCTCTCTGAAGGAAGAGGACTTAGACTTTGTTCTTCCCCATTTGACTAAGTACCTATTAGGTAAAACCCAGCCCAAAACTCACATCCCTATCACCTTTCCCTCATCTCAAAGAGAACATTTTTTTTTCACAGAGCAAAGGTGCTTTCTTCTGCTCCACCCTCAGGTATTCCTTGATGAAAATCTCTTCCCCTACTTATAATTTTAAAAGATCCTTGCATGTGTTTCTTTGAAATAATAAGCTCATACTACTAATAGGAAGAAATGTGTATGTAACATAAACTAAAAATATTTCATCTTAGTAGAATTTTTTTGACATAAGGATACCAGGTAAATATCAAGGTTTGTTTTTAGGCAAATTCTTTCTAATTGGAGTCCCAGTATGAGAATATTTTTAATAAATAGTTTTGATAAATAATTTATAAATTAAGAGAAGTTTGGGAGTTGGATATATCAAGATTTTAAAAAATCTTTTATAAGACACTTATCTATGTATATTAGAACTTGAATTGGTACTAGCCACAATACAGAACAGGTATTTTGATAGAGATACATGTAATAGCTCTTACATGTAGAAAAAGAGAAATTCTTTTTTTTTCCTGTAGGATATACAGTTGTCTTTCAACAAGGACCATGAAGAAAATGCATATTTGAGGTCTGAAATAATATCCCTTCATGAAGCATCAGAAAAAGCACAGGTAAATCTTCCCATTTCTCTAGTGTTTAGATGTTAATTTTGTTCAGTTAAAGAACCAAGAACCAAGATTAATCCTGGTTACATGAATTCATCCATTGCCATCATCCAAAATTTTTATTTCCATAAGATTTACTTCATTTGTGAAACATCATAAAATTAACCACATTTCCCATTTCACCCTCTAAATTCCTGTGATACGTAGGTATTTGAGATATACTGCTAAACCATGCACTAGTTTAAACTTTGCCTTGTTTGCTTTCTAATTTACTCACTAAATGTATACCTTTTATTTCCCCCTATGAAACTCTAAGCAGTTCAATGCCAAGGGCTATCTTATACTTTCTTTGTATCTTCTATGGCAAAGCACAGTAGGAACGTAATAAATACTTGCTGATTTTGGAGTTATGTGTAATCATTTTATGTGGGATGGTGGTTCCCACATTCAGCTGATATTTTCTGTATATGCATATATATGGAGAGGAGTCACCACATATGCAAGCAACTGACTTATTTCTCATAGGGCCCAAAGAAATAGTATCGATCGTTTAAAAGAACTTTTTCTTTGTACAACTTGATTATTTCAATGTTAGGATCATAGTGTTGTTATGCTCTTTTTATGATAAAGAAAATACAAAATGTGTTCTTTCATAAAATAATGATAACAGTAACTACTACTACTCTTACTATAAATGATAGTTAACATTTACTGAATCCATACTACAGTCATGGCACAATTCTAAGCACTTCATGTTACTAACAAATTGTAATCCTCTCAATAGGACTTCTTTAGAACTATTATTATTCCCATTTTAAAGATAAGAAAGTTGATATACAGAGAAGTTTAATAATATAGCTAGGGCTTCCCTGGTGGCACAGTGGTTAAAAATCCGCCTGCCAATGCAAGAAACAGGGTTCAAGCCCTGGTCTGGGAGAATCCCACATGCTGCAGAGCAGCTAAGCCTGTGCACCACAACTACTGAGCCTGCTCTCTAGAGCCTGCGAGCCACAACTACTGAGCCCGCATGCCACAACTACTGAAGCCCTTGAGCCTAGAGCCCGTGCTCTGCAACAAGAGAAGCCACTGCAATGAGAGGCCCACACACTGCAATGAAGAGTAGCCCCTGCTCACAGCAACTAGAGAAAACCAGCGTGCAACAATGATGACCCAACGCAGCCAAAAATAAATTTAAAAATATATATATATATAGCTAGTAAGTGACCCAGTTGGAATTTGAGCCCAGCAATCTAGCAGTAAAGAAAATGAGCTATTTCTTTTCAAGGAGCAAGAGTTCTCCTCTGTCTTACCCCCAAGTATTCCTTGATAAGTAGTTTGTGCATCTGGTTATACCTTTAAGATGCCCATGAATGTATTCCTGTCTTATGATGCTGTCCCACTTATGATGCTGTCCAGATAATCTTTATCTCTCCTTTCTTGTTACTGTTTTTTGAGGGATTTTTCTATTAACCCTTCAGAGTTATTTGCCCCATCCTTAAAGAGTTTATACATTAAAACATAAGATCCTTACCAAATATACTTTGCAAAAATAACTGAGAATTAAGATAAATATTTTCCACAGGAATACAAATTTCAAAATACCAAAAGGACAAGAGAATTATAAACTAACTACATGTATGTTACAGAAAAGATTTTTGTTTTATCTTGGAAGGTTAATCTTGTGAAATGGCACAGGGATCTGTATTTTGCTTTTTTGAATACTGTAATTGGTGATGAAGGAGCTTAGATATTTTGTTATCAGCTAAACAGTTCTGAAAGCTCATCATCCAGTTTTGAGAAAGGATTTCTATAACATTGGCCATGCATCTACATTGTAAATTCCATTCTGTAGATGTCTTGCTGTAATTGACCAGCATTCAAAATTATGAAGAATGGAAGATTGGTAAACTGCCAAATGCTTCGGTTGTTCCACTGTATCACCAAATTTCCCCTTTTAATTTACAGTTGTTTAGGATGATGACTCCAAATATTTGAAAGTATTTTATAATCTAATGAAATATCAATTGAGATTAGGTTAAATAAATTAAGTTCACATGTATGGTGAAATACTATGCCATTGTTAAAAATGATGATACATAAGTAAAAAGACTTATTTATTGGAGAGATCTGTGCTTTGCTGTATATGTTGTCTTAGGTTTTGAATGACAAACTGACTAGAAAGTGTTCAGAGCTGAACAGAATGCTTCAGACTGTTTGAATGGAAAATACCAGAATCATTGCTGACCACCAAGCCATTCTGCAGGTATTCATTTTTAACACTAGTCAATTGCTGGTAGAGTCGTCAGGAAGCCTCCTTGGCTAAGAGATCAGGAAATACAAATAGCCAACTGGATACATAAAATATTTTAGCAATTAATTTCAAGGATTTTTCTGAATTATTTTATTTTTTAATTAGTTGTTTTCTGTTTTCATCAGAGGGGTCATTTGGCCTTACACTCAGAGCTCTCTTAATGGTTTCTTCTCAAATATCATTACTTTAGGAAAAGTAATTACCTGTCCCAGTATTGATAGAATTATGGAGAATACTTATGACTGACCCTAAAGTATTTATCTTTTCCCCAAAGACCTGTGCTTTCCCATTTTGCTTATGCCATTCCCTCTGCTGAGAATGGTCTTTACTTCATTTTCAACTGTTTGAGATTGTGTTCATTCTTTAAGACTCACTTTCACCCAGAAGCTTGATCACTCCAATCAGAAAAAATCAGTTTTGTCTTTTAATTTCTACTTCTAGGACACTAAACAGGCTGTAATAATAAGACTCTCTCTTTTTTTTCTTTTTTGAGCGTACTTACTATATACCAAGCATTGTGCTAAGGATTTTACATATATTACCTCCTTTAATCCTAGCAGTTACATAAAGGGATATTTATCATCCTCGTTTTACAGATAATAAAAATAAGATTTAGAGAAGTTAATCAACTTGCCCAAAATCACCCAGCTAGTATAGGGTGGAGCCAGATTTAAATCTAGACTTGACTCCAGACTCAGTGTTTTCAATCATTTATGTTATGTTGCTTCTCCTGTTCTGCATTCTATAGTAGTAGTTTATGTGCATGGCTCATTTCCTGTACTACATTCCAAGGTCATTGTCTTACATACCATTGTTATTACCTATAGGGCTAAGCGTGTTTTGCACATAACAGGTACTCAATAAGTATTTTTTATTCAGCAAGCATTTAGTGTTTACCTCATGCAAGTATGTTGCTAGATCTAGATAGAATTATGGCAGTGAACAAGACAAGTCCCTACTTTCATGGAACTTACAATTTAGTAGACTGAAGAATGTGACTTATGTATGTAACACTATCACAAACATTTTAAAACCTTGGAATATGACACAAGTGAGATCCCATTTTACCAAGTATGAAGGTGTGAAGGTTTACCTTGCAATCAAATATTGTTCAAAAAGAAGTGTTTTCAAATATGTTTACAGGGCCTCCCTGGTGGCGCAAGTGGTTGAGAGTCCGCCTGCCGGTGAAGGGGATACGGGTTCGTGCCCTGGTCTGGGAGGATCCCATATGCCGCGGAGCAGCTGGGCCCGTGAGCCATGGCCACTGAGCCTGCGTGTCCGGAGCCTGTGCGTCCGGATCCTGTGCTCCGCAACGGGGGAGGCCACAATAGTGAGAGGCCCGCATACCGCAAAAAAAAAAATATGTTTACAAATATAATTATTAATATGTACTATATTTACAAAAGCTTTATAAATTGTAGGTAGAGGAGGTGTGCATAAAAATGCTGGTTTGGAAGTTGCTGATAATATTGTTGACAACCGAAGACGCGGAGATCACCTTCCTCCCCACAGATACACCAGAAATACAGCTACACGTGGAACAACTCCTACAGAACACCTACTGAATGCTGGCAGAAGACCCCAGACCTCCCAAAAGGCAAGAAACTCCCCACATACCTGCGTAGGGCAAAGCAGAGAGATTCCCGCACAGAGGAGCAGTGCCGAGCGGCACTCACCAGCCCGAGAGGCTTGTCTGCTCCCCCGCCGGGGCGGGCGGCGCTGGAGCTGAGGCTTGGGCTTCAGTCAGAGCGCAGGGAGAGGACTGGGGCTGGCAGCGAGAACTCAGCCTGAAGGGGGCTAATGTGCCACAGCTAGCCGGGAGGGAGTCCGGGAAAACTCTGGAGCTGCCGAAGAGGCAGGAGACTTTTTCTTCCCTCTTGGTTTCCTGGTGCGCGAAGAGAGGGGATTAAGAGCGCCGCGTAAAGGAGCTCCAGAGACGGGCGCGAGTCGCGGCTGAAAGCGCGGAGCCCAGAGACGGGCGTGGGATGCTGGGGCTGCTGCTGCCGCCGCCAAGAAGCCTGTGTGCGAGCGCAGGTCACTGTCCACACCGCCCTTCCGGGAGCCTGTGCAGCCTGCCACTGCCGGGGTCCCGGGATCCAGGGGCGGCTTCCCTGGGAGAACGCACGGCGCGCCTCGGGCTGGTGCAACGTCACGCCGACCTCTGCCGCTGCAGGCTCGCCCCGCACTCTGTGCCCCTCCATCCCGCCCGGCCTGAGTGAGCCAGAGTCCCCGAAGAGGCTGCTCCTTTAACCCTGTCCTGTCTGAGCGAAGAACAGACGCCCTCCGGCGACCTACACGCAGAGGCGGGGCCAAATCCAAAGCTGAGACCCAGGAGCTGTGAGAACAAAGAAGAGAAAGGGAAACCTCTCCCAGCAGCCTCAGAAGCAGCGGATTAAAGCTCCACAATCAACTTCATGTACCCTGCATCTGTGGAATACATGAATAGACAACAAATCATCCCAAATTGAGGAGCCAGGAGTCAGTGCTGTGCCTCTGAGGTGGGAGAGCGAACTTCAGGACACTGGGCCACAAGAGACCTCCCAGCTCCACATAATATCAAACGGCGAAAATCTTCCAGAGATCTCCATCTCAACACCAGCACCCAGCTTCACTCAACGACCAGCAAGCTACAGTGCTGGACACCCTATACCAAACAACTAGCAAGACAGGAACACAACGCCACCCATTAGCAGAGAGGCTGCCTCAAATCATAAAAAGTCCGCAAACACCCCAAAACACACCACCAGACGTGGACCTGCCCACCAGAAAGACAAGATCCAGCCTCATCCACCAGAACACAGGCAGTAGTCCCCTCCACCAAGAAGCCTACACAACCCACTAAACCAACCTTAGCCACTGGGGACAGACACCAAAAACAACGGGAACTACGAACCTGCAGCCTGCAAAAAGGAGACCCCAAACACAGTAACATAAGCAAAATGAGAAGACAGAAAAACACACAGCAGGAGAAGGAGCAAGATAAAAACCCACCAGACCTAACAAATGAAGAGGTAATAGCCAGTCTATCTGAAAAAGAATTCAGAATAATGATGGTAAAGATGATCCAAAATCTTGGAAATAGAATAGACAAAATGCAAGAAACAGTTAACAAGGACCTAGAAGAACTAAAGACAAATCAAGCATCGATTAAAAACACAATAAATGAAATAAAAAAATACTCTAGATGGGATCAATAGCAGAATAACTGAGGCAGAAGAACGGATAAGTGAGGTGGAAGATAAAATAGTGGAAATAACTGCTGCAGAGCAAAATAAAGAAAAAAGAATGAAAAGAACAGAGGACAGTCTCAGAGACCTCTGGGACAACATTAAACGCACCAACATTCGAATTATAGGGGTTCCAGAAGAAGAAGAGGAAAAGAAAGGGACTGAGAAAATATTTGAAGAGATTATAGTTGAAAACTTCCCTAATATGGGAAAGGAAATAGTTAATCAAGTCCAGGAGGCACAGAGAGTCCCATACAGAATAAATCCAAGGAGAAATACACCAAGACACATATTAATCAAACTGTCAAAAATTAAACACAAAGAAATCATATTAAAAGCAGCAAGGCAAAAACAACAAATAACACACAAGGGAATCCCCATCAGGATAACAGCTGATCTCTCAGCAGAAACTCTACAAGCCAGAAGGGAGTGGCAGGACATACTTAAAGTGATGAAGGAGAAAAACCTGCAACCAAGATTACTCTACCCAGCAAGGATCTCATTCAGATTTGATGGAGAAATTAAAACGTTTACAGACAAGCAAAAGCTGAGAGTTCAGCACCACCAAACCAGCTTTACAACAAATGCTAAAGGAACTTCTCTAGGCAAGAAACACAACAGAAGGAAAAGAACTACAATAACGAACCCAAAACAATTTAGAAAATGGGAATAGGAACATACATATCAATAATTACCTTAAATGTAAATGGACTAAATGCTCCCACCAAAAGACACAGACTGGCTGAATGGATACAAATACAAGACCCATATATATGCTGTCTACAAGAGACCCACTTCAGACCTAGAGACACATACAGACTGAAAGTAAGGGGATGGAAAAAGATATTCCATGCTACTGGAAACCAAAAGAAAGCTGGAGTAGCAATTCTCATATCAGACAAAATAGACTTTAAAATAAAGACTACTAGAAGAGACAAAGAAGGACACTACATAATGATCAAGGGATCAATCCAAGAAGAAGATATAACAATTGTAAATATTTATGCACCCAACATAGGAGCACCTCAATACATAAGGCAAATATTAACAGCCATAAAAGGAGAAATCGACAGTAACACAATCATAGTCGGGGACTTTAACACCCCACTTTCACCAATGGACAGGTCATCCAAAATGAAAATAAATAAGGAAACACAAGCTTTAAATGATACATTAAAAAAGATGGACTTAATTGATATTTATAGGACATTCCATCCAAAAACAACAGAATACACATTTTTCTCAAGTGCTCATGGAACATTCTCCAGGATAGATCATATCTTGGGTCACAAATCAAGCCTTGGTAAATTTAAGAAAATTGAAATTGTATCAAGTATCTTTTCCGACCACAATGCTATGAGACTAGATATCAATTACAGGAAAAGAGCTGTAAAACATACAAACACATGGAGGCTAAACAATACACTACTTAATAACGAAGTGATCACTGAAGAAATCAAAGAGGAAATTAAAAAATACCTAGAAACAAATGACAATGGAGACACGACGACCCAAAACCTATGGGATGCAGCAAAAGCAGTTCTAAGAGGGAAGTTTATGGCAATACAATCCCACCTTAAGAAACAGGAAACATCTCGAATAAACAACCTAACCTTGCACCTAAAGCAATTAGAGAAAGAAGAACAAAAACATCCCAAAGTTATCAGAAGGAAAGAAATCATAAAGATCAGATCAGAAATAAATGAAAAAGAAATGAAGGAAACGATAGCAAAGATCAATAAAACTAAAAGCTGGTTCTTTGAGAAGATAAACAAAATTGATAAACCATTAGCCAGACTCATCAAGAAAAAAAGGGAGAAGACTCAAATCAATAGAATTAGAAATGAAAAAGGAGAAGTAACAACTGACACTGCAGAAATACAAAAGATCATGAGAGATTACTATAAGCAACTCTATGCCAATAAAATGGACAACCTGGAAGAAATGGACAAATTCTTAGAAATGCACAACCTGCCAAGACTGAATCAGGAAGAAATAGAAAATATGAACAGACCAATCACAAGCACTGAAATTGAAACTGTGATTAAAAATCTTCCAACAAACAAAAGCCCAGGACCAGATGGCTTCACAGCCGAATTCTATCAAGCATTTAGAGAAGAGCTAACACCTATCCTTCTCAAACTCTTCCAAAATATAGCAGAGGGAGGAACACTCCCAAACTCATTCTACGAGGCCACCATCACCTTGATACCAAAACCAGACAAGGATGTCACAAAGAAAGAAAACTACAGGCCAATATCACTGATGAACATAGATGCAAAAATCCTCAACAAAATACTAGCAAACAGAATCCAACAGCACATTAAAAGGATCATACACCATGATCAAGTGGGGTTTATTCCAGGAATGCAAGGATTCTTCAATATATGCAAATCAATCAATGTGATACACCATATTAACAAACTAAAGGAGAAAAACCATATGATCATCTCAATAGATGCAGAGAAAGCTTTTGACAAAATTCAACACCCATTTATGATAAAAACCCTGCAGAAAGTAGGCATAGAGGGAACTTTCCTCAACATAATAAAGGCCATATATGACAAACCCACAGCCAGCATCGTCCTCAATGGTGAAAAACTGAAACCATTTCCACTAAGATCAGGAACAAGACAAGGTTGCCCACTCTCACCACTCTTATTCAACATAGTTTTGGAAGTTTTAGCCACAGCAATCAGGGAAGAAAAGGAAATAAAAGGAATCCAAATGGGAAAAGAAGAAGTAAAGCTGTCACTGTTTGCAGATGACATGATACTATACATAGAGAATCCTAAAGATGCTACCAGAAAACTACTAGAGCTAATCAATGAATTTGGTAAAGTTGCAGGATACAAAATTAATGCACAGAAATCTCTGGCATTCCTATATACTAATGATGAAAAATCTGAAAGTGAAATCAAGGAAACACTCCCATTTACCATTGCAACAAAAAGAATAAAATATCTAGGAATAAACCTACCTAAGGAGACAAAAGACCTGTATGCAGAAAATTATAAGACACTGATGAAAGAAATTAAAGATGATACAAATAGATGGAGAGATGTACCATGTTCTTGGATTTGAAGAATCAACATTGTGAAAATGACTCTACTACCCAAAGCAATCTACAGATTCAATGCAATCCCTATCAAACTACCACTGGCATTTTTCACAGAACTAGAACAAAAAATTTCACAATTTGTATGGAAACACAAAAGACCCCGAATAGCCAAAGCAATCTTGAGAACGAAAAACGGAGCTGGAGGAATCAGGCTCCCTGACTTCAGACTATACTACAAAGCTACAGTAATCAAGACAGTATGGTACTGGCACAAAAACAGAAAGATAGATCAATGGAACAGGATAGAAAGCCCAGAGATAAACCCACGGACATATGGTCACCTTATCTTTGATAAAGGAGGCAGGAATGTACAGTGGAGAAAGGACAGTCTCTTCAATAAGTGGTGCTGGGAAAACTGGACAGGGACATGTAAAAGTATGAGATTAGATCACTCCCTAACACCATACACAAAAATTAGCTCAAAATGGATTAAAGACCTAAATGTAAGGCCAGACACTGTCAAACTCCTAGAGGAAAACATAGGCAGAACACTCTATGACATAAATCACAGGAAGATCCTTTTTGACCCACCTCCTAGAGAAATGGAAATAAAGACAAAAATAAACACATGGGACCTAATGAAACTTCAAAGCTTTTGCACAGCAAAGGAAACCATAAACAAGACGAAAAGACAACCCTCAGAATGGGAGAAAATATTTGCAAATGAAGCAACTGACAAAGGATTAATCTCCAAAATTTATAAGCAGCTCATGCAGCTCAATAGCAAGAAAACAAACAACCCAATCCAAAAATGGGCAGAAGACCTAAATAGACATTTCTCCACAGAAGATATACAGACTGCCAACAAACACATGAAAGGATGCTCAACATCTTTACTCATTAGAGAAATGCAAATCAAAACTACAATGAGATATCATCTCACACCACTCAGAATGGCCATCATCAAAAAATCTAGAAACAATAAATGCTGGAGAGGGTGTGGAAAAAAGGGAACACTCTTGCACTGCTGGTGGGAATGTGAATTGGTACAGCCACTATGGAGAACGGTATGGAGGTTCCTTAAAAAACTACAAATAGAACTACCATATGACCCAGCAATCCCACTACTGGGCATATACCCTGAGAAAACCATAATTCAAAAAGAGACATGTACCAAAATGTTCATAGCAGCCCTATTTACAATAGCCCGGAGATGGAAACAACGTAAGTGTCCATCATCAGATGAATGGATAAAGAAGATGTGGCACATATATACAATGGAATATTACTCAGCCATAAAAAGAAATGAAATTGAGCTATTTGTAATGAGGTGGATGGACCTAGAGTCTGTCATACAGAGTGAAGTAAGTCAGAAAGAGAAAGACAAATACTGTATGCTGACACATATATATGGAATTTAAGAAAAAAATGTCATCAAGAACATAGGGGTAAGACAGGAATAAAGACACAGACCTACTAGAGCATGGACTTGAGGATATGGGGAGGGGGAAGGGTAAGCTGTGACAAAGTGAAAGAGCGGCATGGACATATATACACTACCAAACATAAGGTAGATAGCTAGTGGGAAGCAGCCGCATAGCACAGGGAGATCAGCTTGGTTCTTTGTGACCGCCTGGAGGGGTGGGATAGGGAGGGTGGGAGGGAGACGCAAAAGGGAGGGGATATGGGAACATATGTATATGTATAACTGATTAAATTTGTAAAATAAAAAAAATGGCAGATAAAAAAAATGCTGGTTTGATAATTGAAAATAGTAAGCAAGAGGAAATTGTGCAGAACAGTTATAGACGTCTGCTGTAGCAGTGTCTGAGTGGAATTTCAGATACTGTCAAAAGAATTTAAACTATGAAACATGATTGTCCCTGGAGAATGGAATTATTTGGAAGAGATGTGGGGGAGATAGAGGTGGAGCGATCATTTCACTTTATATACGTTGATATTGTTTTACTTTTTAAAATATAGTATCATGTTGAAATTTTGAAGTACCAAAATATACTTAATAAAGTTTTTTTGGAGTATGGTTGCTTTACAATGTTGTGTTAGCCTCCACTGCACAACAAAATGAATCAGCCGTACACATACAGATATCCCCTCCCTCTTGGACTTCCCTCCCATTTAGGTTACCACAATGCATTAGGTAGAGTTCCCTGTGCTATACAGTATGTTCCTATCAGTTGTCTATTTTGTACATGGTATCTAAAAATTTGTTCATGTTAGGAGTTTTATAAATTTTGCAGCAAGCTGGATAAATAATGCCTCTTGATTATTGGCTAGAAGAGCTATAAAATGATAGAATTGTGGTCAGGCCAGGGTAGGTACAAAGAGCAAGCTGGACATTAAGATAAATTCTTTTAAAAAGGGGTTCTATTTATATAAATTAAATTTGTCTTTTGTAAGTATCAGTATCTTTGATCAGTTGTTTAGAGTGATACTCTACCAAATGACTTCTGGCATCTCAACTTTTAATATTGCTTCTAACACTCAGGAAGAACAGAAAATGATGACACAGACATTTCAAGAACAAAACTTACTGCTGGATGCAGCCCATGTCAGTATCACAAGTGAGCTTCAGACTGTTCAGAATGAGAAAACACAACTCCAAATGCATCTGTAAGTAAACTGTGGGCAACTTTTGTTTTTGCATTTGTATTTCTTATCTTTAATGAAAATGTTTAATTCTGCATTTGCTGGGCCAGTCACAAAAATAAAGACTCTGCCCTAAAGGAACTAGTTTTGTTAGAACATTTTGGTAACTGCTCTCAGGCAGGAGATATGTTCTGCAAAAACATTTAGTCTTTCTGTTAAAGAAGAACTCTCGTTCAGCTTTCATATCTCCTTGTTCTCTTCCTGCAGGGACCATTTAGTCCTTGAGAATAACCAGTGTATCCAGAAAGCACAGGATGCTGAGAAGAGGGCAGCTGTGCAAAAACAGCTGCTGGAATCAACTATTGCAAGATTGCGAAGTGAACTGGAAGCATCAATGCAAGAGAAGACCTCTCTGCTAGAGGAGAAAGAAGGACTTCAGGGAGAGGTAGGTGGAGGCAGATTTATGTTACCTCCTGGCTGTGGTGATGATCTTGTTTTAAAATTTTCTTGTAAGTGCAAAAGACAAGAAATACAACCCAGATGCAGTTTGTCTGAGTTGCCCATGAAAGAAACCTTTGGGTGGCTAATCTGTGTCTTTTAGCACGTGAGTGCACTGTGCCAAATAGTTGCCCTTATATAGCGTGAGTGAATGTTAACCATTCACACATCCTCATGTTAGTTAAGGAGTCATTTAAAACTCGATTTTCCCAGTAGAAGTGGGACAGTGTAGCGGAAACAATGTAAGGGGAAACAGCCCTGTCTTCCTAGTTAGGAAAGAACCGGCAGAGTCTGACATGCAGACGTGTCTTTCTAATTTCAGGGCTCTTTGTGAAGTCTGCTCTGCCTCAGAGACTCCCCGAGTGGCCCCTTTTCTGAGAGGATGTGCTATCTCTGCAGTGTAGGTATTAATTGACATGCAGGGTGTATTTGCTATAGTAGAGCCTGTCTGCTGTTTTTAAAATGACCCATTTCTTTTTTTTCCCTTCTCTTGGGCAGGTTAATAAAACTGAGAAAGAAATAGCAGAAGAAAAATGCAACTTGGAAAAGGAATTAGCTAAAAGCAAGGTATTCCACATTTTCTTTGTTGTTATGTCATTATATTTAATTCCTTCTGTATTGCTGCCTCCTGTATCAGCTTACCTGAATGAGGAGATGGGTTATTTTGTTGAATACCAAAACATGGGGGAAATAGAGAAGCCGCGAAGCTGGATGCACTTGGAGCGCCCCAGTCACTTCAGCATAAGGCTGCGTCTGGGGAACGTTTGCTCGTTGAGCATCTCGTGTTTGCCAGTGAGTCCTCACTGCCTCGGACCCTAGTGTTCACCGAGTAGTTTAGCCACGGAGTCCCCTGAGAGTGAGCTAATGGGCCTGTGGGCTGCAAAGGGATGATTGCTGACGATGCTGGTGTTTGTTTGTTTGTTTGTTGTTTTTTTTTAACTAAGCTTCCTAACTTGTTAGCACTTGCCACTTTATTTGTGAGATACCCCTTTCTGGGTTCTATGAAGGTAGAATGGCCAGAGAAACAAATACAATCCTTATTCAAACAAAAAAAAATCTTTCAGACATTGCTGTTTGCATTTCAAAATTTGAACAGGGTCAAGATTATGTATCACTATCATCTAGAGAATATATCTGGAGCATCAAGGACTCTCAGCCCATCCGCATGCAATAAACCCAGCAACAGGTGTCAGATATAGTCATCCAGCCTTGACTGTTTCTTGGCTCAACTAAATAGCATTCTTAGTACCATATATGTGAACTTTTAGTTTAAGAACTGGGGAGAGAAGAAAAGCTAAATTCTGAGCTGGAGCTCAAAGACAGTTCACTAAGCTGGCAGGTACCTTCTGTGGTTTAGTCACTCATATGTAGTGATTTGAAAACAGTCCACCCGAAATATCTTCTAAATAAAGCTGACTTCCTGTGGCAAGGACTCTGCTGGTGTCAATGTGGCCCCAAATATGGTTTTTAAAATTCGGGAATTTGGTGGATACTATTAAATTCATTAATATGTTTTGCTTTAAAATGCTAGTGAATATTTCATGGCTGAGGCAAATGCTATTTGTGATTAAAACATGGTATTATTATTTTGCTTGTCTGATTTCATTTGTTTTAATGTAGACTAAGTGTATGTTCATGGGGCTGAAAGATACTTGCTCGTTAGAGAGGTTCTATTAAGGCAAATGACAGTGCTTCCACGGAGTTCCGTTTTTTGGTCTAACTTGCTATTTTTTACATGTGTACTCATTGTAAAGCTATGTTTTCTTAAAGTCAGGCTTATTGAGTTATAATTTAGAGTGAAATTCACCCTTTTTTTTACTGTACAGTTCTGTGAGCTTTTATAAACACAATCATGTAACCACCACCACAACAATCAAAATATAGAACGTTTCTATCACCCCGGAAAGTTCCCTTGTGCCTTTTAGTAGTCAGCCTCTTCCTCCGTCCCCATCCCCTGGCAACCACTGATCTGTTTTTCTATCCCTGTAGTTATATCTTTTCCAGAATATCATATAAATTGTATCATACAATATGTAGCATTATAAGTCTGGCTGCTTTTATTTAGCATAAAGCATTTGAGATTTGAGATTCATGCATGTTACTGTATGTATCAGTAGTTTATGTTCTGTTATATCACAGTTTCTTTACCCATTTGCCAATTGAAGAACATTTGGATTGCTTCCAGATTTTGGCAGTTATGAAAAAACCTGTATAAATATTCATATGTGAACATGTATTTTTATTTCTCTTGGATACATATCAGGAATTGGACTTCTAGATCCTACAGTAAGTATATGTTCAACTGTCTTCCAAAGGATGTGTGCCATCTTGCATTCCTACCAGGAATATATGAGTTCCAGTTTCTCTACACTCTCACCAGCACTTGGCATTGTCAGTTCTTTCAGTTTCAGCCATTCTGATTGGTGTGTAGGGGTATGTCATTGTGGTGTACTTTGCTTTTCTCCAGTGACTAGTAACATTGAGTACCTTTTCGTCTGCTTATTTGCCATCAACAACTTAAAGTGTCTCCAAATCTTTTAACCATTTTTAATTCAATTGTTTGTTTTCTTATAATTTATATTTCAGAGCTTTAAAAATAGTGTCATATTAATCCTCATGTAATAGTTATTACTATTTGTATATAAACAAATTTTATATGTGCTTTACCTACTTTTCTTCTGTTTTATGCCTTTTCATGCTCTTTTAAAGAGCAGAAGTTTTATAATTTGATTAAGTCCAGTTTATCAATTTTTCAACTTTTATGGATGATACTTTTTGTGTTGTAGCTAAGAAATTCTTGCCTAATCTAAGATTACATAGATTTTCTCCTTTGTTCTCTAGAACTTGTTTGTTCAATATTAGGTGTATGATCCACTTCAAGTTAATTTTTGTATATCATGCAAGATGTAGTCCAAGGTTCATTTATTCTTAGGTGGATCATCTGATTGTTTTAGTACCTTTTATTATTGAGATATAATTAATATACCATAAATTCACCTTCTTAAAATATAAAAGTTAGTGAATTCTTAGTATATTCACAAGTTTGCACAAATACCACCACTATCTTATTCTAGAACCTTTTTTATCATCCTAAAAAGAAACCTAGTACCCATTAGGAGTCACTCCCTATTTAACCCCTGCCCACCTCTGGCAACTACTATTCTACTTTCTACCTCAATGGATTTGTCTGTTCTGGACATGTCATGTAAATAGAATCAAATAGTATGTGGCCTTTTGGGTCTGGCTTCCTAGCATGGTGATTTCAAAGTTTGTCCATTTTGTAGTGTATATAAGTACTTCGTTTCTTTTATGGCTGAATAATATTGCATGAATATAACACACTTCATTTATCCATTCATCAGTTGATAGACATTTAAGCCGTTTCCATTTTTTGGCTATTAAGAATAATGCTATGAACATTTGTGTAGAGTTCTTTTTGTGAGCATATGTTTTCAGTTCTCCAGGAGCAAAACTACTGGGTCATGTGATAACTCTGTTTATCATTTTGAGAAACTGCCAAACTGTTTCACAAGTAAGGTAGTTGCACCATTTTACAATCCCACTAGCAATGTATGATCATTCCACTATCTACGTCCTCACCTAAACTTGTTTAAAAAAACTTTAAAAAATTACACCCATCCTAGTAGGTGTGAAGTATCTCATTGCGTTTCTTTTTTTTAACTGAGGTGAAATTCGCATACTATAAAATCAGCCATTTAAAAGCGAACAATTCAGTGGCATTTAGTACAATATTCACAGTATTGTGCAACCACCACCTCTGTCTCGTTCCAAAACATTTCAATACCCCGAAAGGAAACCCCATACCCATTAAGCAATCATTCCTTATTCCCTCCTTCCCCCAGCCCCTGACAACCACTACTCTGCATTCTGTCTCTATGGATTTGCCTATTATGGATATTTCATATGAATATAATCATACAATATGGGATCTTTTGTATGTGGCTTCTTTCACTTAGCATAATGTTTCTGAGGGTCATCCATGTTTTTGTATCAGTATGTGTCAGTACTTCATTCCTTTTCACGGTTGAGTAATATTCATTTTGTGTGTGTGTGTGTGTGTGTGTGTTGAATTGGGTAAAAAGTTCGTTTGGGTTTTTTGTAAGATTTTACAGAAAACACAAACGAATTTCTTGGCCAACCCAATATATGTATGTGTGTGTGTATACATGCACACACACACACGTATATGTATGTACACACACACATACCACAATTTCTTTATCTGTTTATCTGTTGATGGATGTTTGCATTGTTTCTGCCTTTTGGCTGTTGTGATTAGTGCTGCTATAAACACTTGTATGTGTATTTGTATGTACCTGTTTTCATATCTTTGAGATATATAACTATGAGTGGAATTCCAGGGTCGTATGGTAATTTTATGTTTAACTTTCTGAAGAACCACCAGACTGTTTTCCACAGTGCTGAACCACTTTTTCTTCCCACCAGCAGTGTACAAGGGCTCCAGTTGCTCCACATTCTCACCAACATGTTATTTATTTATTTATTTATTTATTTTATTTTTGGCTGTGTTGGGTCTTTGTTGCTGCACGTGGGCTCTCTCTAGTTGCATCGAACGGGGGCTACTCTTCCTTGCAGTGCTCGGGCTTCTCATTGCAGTGGACTCCCTTGTTGTGGAGCGCAGGCTCTAGGGTTGCGGGCTTCAGTAGTTGTGGCACGTGGGATCTAGAGTGCAGGCTCAGTAGTTGTGGCACACGGGACCAGTTGCTCCACAGCATGTGAGATCTTCCTGGACCAGGGCTCGAACCCATGTCCCCTGCAACAGCAGGCAGATTTTTTTTTACATCTTTATTGGAGTATAATTGCTTTACAATGGTGTGTTAGTTTCTGCTTTATAACAAAGTGAATCAGTTATACATATGCATATGTTCCCATATCTCTTCCCTCTTGTGTCTCCCTCCCTCCCACCCTCCCTATCCCACCACTCTAGATGGTCACAAAGCACCGAGCTGATCTCCCTGTGCTATGCGGCTGCTTCCCACTACCTATCTATTTTACATTTGGTAGTGTATATATGTCCATGCCACTCTCTCACTTCGTCACAGCTTCCCCCTCCCCATATCCTCAAGTCCATTCTCTAGTAGGTCTGTGTCTTTATTCCTGTCTTACCCCTAGGTTCTTCATGACATGTTTTTTTCTTAGATTCCATATATATGTGTTAGCATACGGTATTTGTCTTTCTCTTTCTGACTTACTTCACTCTGTATGACAGACTCTAGGTCTATCCACCTCATTACAAATAGCTCAATTTTGTTTCTTTTTATGGCTGAGTAATATTCCATTGTATATATGTGCCACATCTTTATTCACTCATCCGATGATGGACACTTAGGTTGTTTCCATCTCTGGGCTATTGTAAATAGAGCTGCAATGAACATTTTGGTACCTGTATCTTTTTGAATTATGGTTTTCTCAGGGTATATGCCCAGTAGTGGGATTGCTGGGTCATATGGTAGTTCTATTTTTAGTTTTTTAAGGAACCTCCATACTGTTCTCCATAGTGGCTGTACCAATTCACATTCCCACCAGCAGTGCAAGAGTGTTCCCTTTTCTCCACACACTCTCCAGCATTTATTGTTTCTAGATTTCTTGATGATGGCCATTCTGACTGGTGTGAGATGATATCTCATTGTAGTTTTGATTTGCATTTCTCTAATGATTAATGATGTTGAGCATTCTTTCATGTGTTTGTTGACAGTCTGTATATCTTCTTTGGAGAAATGTCTATTTAGATCTGCCCATTTTGGGATTGCGTTGTTTGTTTTTTTGATATTGACCTGCATGAGCTGCTTATAAATTTTGGACATTAATCCTTTGTCAGTTGCTTCATTTGCAAATATTTTCTCCCATTCTGAGGGTTGTCTTTTCATCTTGTTTATGGTTTCCTTTGCTGTGCAAAAGCTTTGAAGTTTCATTAGGTCCCATTTGTTTATTTTTGTTTTTATTTCCATTTCTCTAGGAGGTGGGTCCAAAAGGATCTTGCTGTGATTTATGTCATAGAGTGTTCTGCCTTTGTTTTCCTCTAAGAGTTTGATAGTTTCTACCCTTACATTTAGGTCTCTAATTCATTTCGAGCTTATTTTTATGTACGGTGTTAGGCAGTGATCTAATCTCATACTTTTACATGTCTCTGTCCAGTTTTCCCAGCACCACTTATTGAAAGGCTCTACTTTCTCCACTGTACGTTCCTGCCTCCTTTATCAAAGATAAGTTGACCATATGTGCGTGGGTGTATCTCTGGGCTTTCTATCCTGTTCCATTGATCTATCTTTCTGTTTTTGTGCCAGTACCATACTGTCTTGATGACTGTAGCTTTGTAGTATAGTCTGAAGTCAGGGAGCCAGATTCCTCCAGCTCCGTTTTTCGTTCTCAAGATTGCTTTGGCTATTCGGGGTCTTTTGTGTTTCCATACAAATTGTGAAAATTTTTTTTCTAGTTCTGTGAAAAATGCCAGTGGTAGTTTGATAGGGATTGCATTGAATCTGTAGATTGCTTTGGGTAGTAGAGTCATTTTCACAATGTTGATTCTTCCAATCCAAGAACATGATATATCTCTCCATCTATTTGTATCATCTTTAATTTCTTTCATCAGTGTCTTATAATTTTCTGCATAGAGGTCTTTTGTCTCCTTAGGTAGGTTTATTACTAGATATTTTATTCTTTGTGTTTCAGTGGTAAATGGGAGTATTTTCTTGATTTCACTTTCAGATTTTTCATCATTAGTGTATAGAAATGCCAGAGATATCTGTGCATTAATTTTGTATCCTGCTACTTTACCAAATTGATTGATTAGCTCTAGTAGATTTCTGGTATCATTTTTTGGATTCTCTATGTATAGTAGTATCATGTCATCTGCAAACAGTGACAGCTATACTTCTTCTTTTCCGATTTGCATTCCTTTTATTTCCTTTTCTTCTCTGATTGCTGTGGCTAAAACTTCCAAAACTATGTTTAATAAGAGTGGTGAGAGTGGGCAACCTTGTCTTGTTCCTGATCTTAGTGGAAATGGTTTCAGTTTTTCACCATTGAGGACGATGTTGGCTGTGGGTTTGTCATATATGGCCTTTATTATGTTGAGGAAAGCTCCCTCTGTGCCTACTTTCTGGAGGGTTTTTATCATAAATGGGTCTTGAATTTTGACAAAAGCTTTCTCTGCATCTATTGAGATGACCATATGGTTTTTCTCCTTCAGTTTGTTAATATGGTGTATTACATTGATTGATTTTTGTATATTGAAGAATCCTTGCATTCCTGGAATAAACCCCACTTGATCGTGATGTATGATCCTCTTAATATGCTATTGGATTCTGTTTGCTATTGTTTTGTTGAGGATTTTTGCATGTATGTTCATCAGTGATATTGGCCTGTAGTTTTCCTTCTTTGTGACATGCTTGTCTGGTTTTGGTATCAAGGTGATGGTGGCCTCATATAATGAGTTTGGAAGTGTTCCTCCCTCTGCTATATTTTTGAAGAGTTTGAGAAGGATAGGTGTTAGCTCTATTCTAAATGTTTGGTAGAATTTGCCTGTGAAGCCCTCTGGTCCTGGTCTTTTGTTTGTTGGAAGATTTTTAAACACAGTTTCAATTTCAGTGCTTGTGATTGGTCTGTTCATATTTTCTATTTCTTCCTGATTTCGTCTTGGCAGGTTGTGCATTTCTAAGAATTTGTCCATTTCTTCCAGGTTGTCCATTTTATTGACACAGTGTTGCTTGTAGTAATCTCTCATGATCTTTTGTATTTCTGCAGTGTCAGTTGTTACTTCTTCTTTTTCATTTCTAATTCTATTGATTTGAATCTTCTCCCTTTTTTTCTTGATGATTCTGGCTAATGGTTTATCAATTTTGTTTATCTTCTCAATGAACCAGCTTTTAGTTTTGTTGATCTTTGCTATCGTTTCCTTCATTTCTTTTTCATTTATTTCTGATCTGATCTTTATGATTTCTTTCCTTCTGCTAACCTTTGGGTTTTTTTTTTTCTTCTTTCTCTAATTGCTTTAGGTGCAAGTTTAGGTTGTTTATTCGAGATGTTTCCTGTTTCTTAAGGTGGGATTGTATTGCTATAAACTTCCCTCTTAGAACAGCTTTTGCTGCGTCCCATATGTTTTGGGTCATTGTGTTTCCAGTGTCATTTGCTTCTAGGTATTTTTTTTATTTCCTCTTTGATTTCTTCAGTGATCACTTCGTTATTAAGTAGAGTATTGTTTAACTCCATGTGTTTGTATTTTTTACAGATCTTTTCCTGTAATTGATATCTATTCTTTTAGCGTTGTGGTCTGAAAAGATACTTGATACAATTTTAATTTTTTAAATTTACCAAGGCTTGATTTGTGACCCAAGGTATGATCTATCCTGGAGAATATTCCATGAGCACTTGAGGAAAATGTGTATTCTGGTTTTTTGGGATGGAATGTCCTATAAATATCAATTAAGTCCATCTTGTTTAATGTATCATTTAAAGCTTGTGTTTCCTTGTTTACTTTCATTTTGGACGATCTGTCCATTGGTGAAAGTGGGGTGTTAAAGTTCCCTACTATGATTGTGTTACTGTCGATTTCCCCTTTTATGGCTGTTACTATTTGCCTTATGTATTGAGGTGCACCTGTGTTGCGTGCATAAATATTTACAATTGTTATATCTTCTTCTTGGATCAATCCCTTGATCATTATGTCATGTCCTTCCTTGTCTCTTCTAATAGTCTTTATTTTAAAGTCTATCTTGTCTGATATGAGAATTGCTACTCCAGCTTTCTTTTGATTTCCATTTGCATGGAATATCTTTTTCCACCCCCTCACTATCAGTCTGTTTGTGTCTCTAGGTCTGAAGTGGGTCTCTTGTAGACAGCATATATATGGGTCTTGTATTTGTATCCATTCAGCCAGTCTGTGTCTTTTGGTGGGAGCATTTAATCCATTTATGTTTAAGGTAATTATCCATATGTATGTTTCTATTCCCATTTTCTTAATTGTTTTGGGTTTGTTATTGTAGGTCTTTTCCTTCTCTTGTGTTTCTTGCCTAGAGAAGTTCCTTTAGCTTTTGCTGTAAAGCTGGTTTGGTGGTGCAGAACTCTCTCAGCTTTTGACTGTCTGTAAAGGTTTTAATTTCTCCATCAAATCTGAATGAGATCCTTGCTGGGTAGAGTAATCTTGGTTGTAGGTTTTTCTCCTTCATCACTTTAAATATGTCCTGCCAGTCCCTTCTGGCTTGCAGAGTTTCTGCTGAAAGATCAGCTGTTAACCTTATTCCCTTGTGTGTTATTTGTTGTTTTTCCCTCGCTGCTTTTAATATGTTTTCTTTGTATTTAATTTTCGACAGTTCGATTAATATGTGTCTTAGTGTGTTTCTCCTTGGATAGCAGGCAGATTCTTAACCACTGCACCATCAGGGAAGCACCTATTTTTTGTTGTTTTATAATAGCCATCCTAGTAAATGTGAAAGTGGTACCTCATTTTGGTTTTGATTTGCATTTCCTTAATGGCTAATAATGTTCAGCATCTTATTATGTGTTTATTGGCCATTTGTATTTCTTCTTTGGAGAGCTGTCCACTCAGATCCTTTACCAATTTTTAAGGTGTGTTATTTAATGTCTTTTAATTGTTGAGTTGTAAGAGTTCTTTATATATTTTGGATGGTAGACTCTTATCAGATATGTGACTTGCAGATATTTTTCTCCCATTCTGTGGGTTCTGTTTAAATTTTTATATTTTTATAAAGTCCGGTTTATCAATTTTTTCTTTGGTTGCCTGTCCTTTAAGTGTCACATCTGAGAAACTGTTGCCTGATCCAAGGTCACAAAGATTTACACCTTTTTGTTTTGTTTTATTTTTATGTCGAAGTATAGTTGATTAACAATGTGTTAGTTTCAGGTGTACAGCCAAGTGATTAAGTTATACATGTACCTATTCTTTTTCATATTCTTTTTCCATTTAGGTTATTACAGAATATTGAACAGAATTTCCTGTGCTATACAGTAGGTCCTTGTTACTTATCTGTTTTAAATATAGCAGTGTGTACATGTCATTCCCAAACTCCCAATCCCTCCCCTCCCCCACCCTTCCCCCTGTAACCATAAGATCATTCTCTAAGTCTGTGAGTCTGTTTCTGTTTTGTAAATAAGTTCATTTATATCTTTTTTTTACATTCCACATATAAGCGATATCATGATATTTGTCTTTCTCTGTCTGACTTACTTCACTTAGTATAATAATCTCCAACTCCATCCATGTTGCTGAAAATAGGATTATTTCATTCTTTTCAATGGCTGAGTAATATTCCATTATTTTTATGTACCTCATCTTCTTTATCCACTCCTCTGTCGATGGACATTTAGGTTGCTTCCATGTCTTGGCTCTTGTAACAGCGCTGCAGTGAACATTGGGGTGCATGTATCCTGTCAAACCATGTGTTTTTGCAGATATGTGCCCAGGAGTGGGATTCCTAGATCATATAGTAGTTCTAATTTTAGTTTTTTAAGGAACCTCCATATTGTTCTCCACAGTGGCTGCACCAACTTACATTTCCACCAGCAGTGTAGGAGGGTTCCCTTTTCTCCACACCCTCTTTAGCATTTATTTTTTGTAGACTTTTTGATAATGGCCATTCTGAATGGTGTGAGGGGATATCTCATTGTAGTTTTGAGTTGCATTTCTCTAATAATTAACAGTGTTGAGCATCTTTTCGTGTACCTCTTGGCCATCTGTATGTCTTCTTTGGAGGAATGTCTATTTAGGTCTTCTGCCCATTTTTTGATTGGGTCGTTTTTTCGGTATTGAGCCGCATGAGCTGTTTGTTTTGAAGACTAATCCCTTGTCGGTTGCATTGTTTACAAATATTTTCTCCCATTCTGTGGGTTGTCTTCATTTTGTTTATGGTTTCTTTTGCTGTTCAAAAGCTTTTGAGTTTAATTTGGTCCCATTTGTCTATTTTTGTTTTTATTTTCATTACTCTAGTAGGTGGGTCAAAAAAGATCTTGCTGTGGTTTATGTCAAAGAGTGTTTTTCCTATGTTTTCCTCTAAGAGTTTTATAGTGTCTAGTATTACATTTAGGTCTTTAATCCATTTTGAGTTTATTTTTCTGTATGGTGTTAGGGAGTGTTCTGATTTCATTCTTTTACATGTAGCTATACAGTTTTCCCAGCACCACTTATTGAAGAGGCTATCTTTCCTCCATTGTATAGTCTTACCTCCTTTATTGTAGATTAATTGATGATAGGTGGGTGGCTTATTTCTGGGCTTTCTATCCTGTTCCATTGAATTATATTTCTGTTTTTGTGCTAGTGTGATACTGTTTTGATTACTGTAGCTTTGTAGTATGGTCTGAACTCAGAGAACCTGATTCCTCCAGCTTCGTTTTTCTTTCTCAAGAGTGCTTTGGCTATTCAGGGTCTTTTCTGTCTCCATACAGATTTTAAGATTTTTTGTTCTAGTTCTGTGAAAAGTGCCATTGGTAATTTGGTAGGGATTTCATCGAATCTGTAGATTGTCTTGGGTAGTATAGTCATTTTGACAATATTGCTTCTTCCAATCCAAGAACATGGTATATCTTTCCATCTGTGTCATCTTTGATTTCTTTCATCAGCATCTTACAGTTTTCAGAATAATGGTCCTTTGCCTCCTTAGGTAAATTTATTCCTAGGTGTTTTATTCTTTTTAATATGATGGTAACTGTGATTGTTTCCCTAATTTCTCCTTCTGATCTCTCATTGTTAGTGTATAGAAATGCAACAGATTTCTGTGTATTAATTTTGTATCCTGAAACTTGACTGAATTCATTGATGAGCTCTAGTAGTTTTCTGGTAGCATCGTTAGGATTTTCTATGTATAGTATCTTCAAATACCTGCAAACAGTGACAGTTTTACTTCTTCTTTTCCAGTTTTGATTCCTTTATTTCTTTTTCTTCTCTGATTACCATGACTAGGACTTCCAAAACTGTGTTGAATGAAAGTGGTGAGAGTGGACATCCTTGTCTTGTTCCTGATCTTAGGGGAGGTGTTTTCAGCTATTCACAGTTGAGTATGACGTTAACTGTAGGTTTGTCATATACAGTCTTTATTATGTTGAGGTAGCTTCTCTCTATGCCCACTTTCTGTAGAGTTTTTATCATAAATGGGTGTTGAATTTTCTCAAAAGCTTTTTCTGCATCTATTGAGAGGATCGTATGGTTTTTATTCTTCAATTTGTTGATGTGGTGTATCACACTGATTAATTTGTAGAGACTGAAAAATCCTTGCATCCCTGGGATAAATTCCACTTGATCGTAGTGTATGATCCTTTTAATGTATTGTTGGATTTGGTTTGCTAGTATTTTGTTGAGGATTTTTGCATCTGTGTTCATCAGTGATATTGGCCAATAATTTTACTTTTTTGTGGTATCTTTGTCTGGTTTTGGTATCAGGGTGATGGTGGCCTCATAGAATGAGTTTGCAAGTCTTCCCTCCTCTGCAGTGTTTTGGAATAATTTCAGAAGGATAAGTGTTAACACTTCTCTAAATGTTTGATAGAAGTCGCCTGTGAAACCATCTTGTCCTGGACTTTTGTTTGTTGAGAGTTTTTAAAGCACTGTTTTAATTTCAGGGCTTGTGGTTGGTCTGTTCATATTTTCTATTTATTTCTGGTTCAGTCTTGGGAGATTATATTTTTCTAAGAACTTGTCCATTTCTTCTAGGTTGTCTGTTTTATTGGCATATAGTTGCTTTTAGCAGTCTCTTATGATCCTTTGTATTTCTATGGTGATTGTTGTAACTTCTACTTTGCCATATCTAATTTTACTGATTTGAGCCCTCTCCCTCTTTTTCTCGATGAGTCTGGCTTAAGGTTTATCAATTTTGTTTATCTTCTCAAAGAACCAGCTTTTAGTTTCATTGATCTTTTCTGTTGTTTTCTTTGTCTCGATTTCATTTCTTTCTGCTCTGATGTTTATAATTATTTCCCTTCTACTAACTCTGGGTTTTGTTTGTTCTTCTTTCTCTAGTTGCTTTAGGTGTAAGTTTAGGTTGTTTATATGTGATTTTTCTTGTTTCCTAAGGTAAGATTTTATTGCTAGAAACTTCCCTGTTAGAACTGCTTTTGCTGCATCCCATAGATTTTGGATCATTGTGGTTTGGTTTTCATTTGTCTGTTAGTATTGTTTTATTTCCTCTTTGATTTCTTCAGTGATCCATCGGTTGTTTAGTAACATATTGTTTAGCCTCCACATGTTTGTGTTTTTTAGTTTTTTCTTGTAGTTTATTTCTAATCTCATAGCATTTTGGTTGGAAAAGATGCTTGATATGATTTCAATTTCCTTAAAGTTACCAAGAATCGCTTTGTGATCAGTCCTGGAAAATGTTCCATGTGCACTTCAGAAGAATGTTTACTCTGCTGCTTTTGAATGAAATGCTCTATAAATATCAGTTAGGTCCATCTGGTCTAATGTGTCATTTAAGGCCTTTGTTTCCTTATTGATTTTCTTTCTGGATGATCTGTTCTTGGATGAAAGTGGGGTGTTAAAGTCCCCCACTATTATTGTATTACTGTCAATTTCTCCTTTTATGGCTGTTAGTATTTGCCTTATATATTGGAGTGCTCCTATGTTGAGTACATATATGTTTTCGATTGTTATAGCTTCTTCTTAGATCGATCTCTTGATCATTATGTAGTGGCCTTCTTTATCTCTTGTAACAGTCTTTATTTTAAAGTCTATTTTGTCTGATATGAGTATGGCTACTTCAGCTTTCTTTTGATTTCTATTTGCATGGAATATCTTTTTCCATCCTCTCAATTTCAGTCTGTATGTGTCCCTAGATCTGAGGTGGGTCTCTTATAGACAACATATATACAGATCTTGTTTTTGTATCCATTCAGCCAGTCTGTGTCTTTTGGTTGGAGCATTTAATCCATTTACATTTAAGGCAATTATCAATATGTGTGTTCCTCTTGCCATTTTCGTAATTGTTTTGGATTTGGGTTTTTTTTGTGGGTTTTTTTGGCTGCATCCCTTTTTTTGGGACGTGGCAGTGAAAGTGCCAAGTCCTAACCACTGGACCACCAGAAAATTCCCTGGATTTGTTTTTGTAGGTCTTTCTTCTTTCCTTCCTCTTTTGTTCTCTTATCTTGTGATTTGATGACCAACTTTAATGTTGTGTTTCAATTCCTTTTTCTTTTTTGTGTGTATCTATTGCAGATTTTTGGTTTATGGTTCCCATGAGCTTTTGATATAGCAGTCTATATATAAAGAAGATTGCTTTAAGTTGCTAGTCTTTTAATTTCAAATGCAATTACAATATCCTGCATTTGTGCTCTCCTCTTCTCACAGTTACTGGTTTTGATATCATATTTGTGTACAGATGATTTCCTACATTAACTGTATGTTTACCTTTACTGCTGAGCTTTCCATTCATAATTTTCTTGTTTCTAGTTGTGGCCTTTTCTTTTCCACCTAGAGAAGTTCCTTTAGTGTTTGTTGCAAAGCTGGTCTGGTGGTGCTGAATTCTCTTGGCTTTTGCTTGTCTATAAAGCTTTTGATTTCTCCTTCAAATCTGAAAGAGAGCCTTGGTGGGTAGAGTATTCCTGGTTTTAGGTTCTTGCCTTTAATCATTTTAAATATATCTTGCCACTCCCTTCTGGCCTGCAGTGTTTCTGCTGAGAAATCACTTGATAGCCTACAGGAATTCCTTTGTATGTTATTTGTTGCTTTTCCCTTGTTGCTTTTAATATCTTTTCTTTTTCTTTAATTTTTGTCAGTTTGATTACTGTGTGTCCTGGCATATTCCTCCTTGGGTTCATCCTACCTGGGGGTCTCTCTGCTTCCTGGACTTGGGTTACTGTTTCCTTTTCCATGTTAGGGAAGTTTTCAGCTATTATCTCTTCAAATATTTTCAAAGGTCCTTTCTCTCTCTATTCTTCTTCTGGGAGGCCTTTAATGTGAATGTTGGTGCATTTAATGTTGTCCCGAAGTCTCTTAGACTGTCTTCATTTCTTTTCATTCTTTTTTCTTTATTCTGCTCCATAGCAGTGATTTCCACCATTCTGTCTTCCACCTCATTTATCCATTCTTCTGCCTCAGTTATTCTGCTATTGATTCCTTCTAGTGTATTTTTCATTTCAGTTATTGTATTGTACATCTCTGTTTGTTTGGTCTTTAGTTCCTCTACGTCTTTTTTAAACATTTATTGTATCTTCTCAGTCTGTGCCTCCATTCTTTTCCTGAGATCTTGGAACATCTTCAATGTCATTACTCTGAATTCTTTTTCCAGTAGATGGCCTATCTCCACTTCACTTAGTTGTTCTTCTGGTGTTTTATCTTTTTCTTTCATCTGGGACATATTCCTTTGCCGTCTCATTTTGTCTAACTTTCTGTGATTGTGGTTTCCATTCCGCAAGCTGCAGGATTGTAGTTCTTCTTGCTTCTGCTGTCTGCCCTCTGGTGGATGAGGCTGTCTAAGAAGCTTGTGCAGGCTTCCTGGTTCCTGCCCACTGGTGGGTAGAGCTGGTTCTTGTCCCTCTGGGCAGGGCCATGCTCAGGAAGACTTTAAGCAGCCTGTCTGCTGATGGGTATGACTGTATTCCCGCCCTGTTGGTTGTTTGGCCTGAGGCGTCCCAGCACTGGAGCCTACAGGCTGTTGGGTGGGGCTAGGTCATTGGGAGGAAATGGCAGCCTCCAGGAGTGCTCATGCTAATGATTACTCCCCACAACTACTGCTGCCAGTGTCTTTGTACCTGCAGTGAGCCATAGCACCTCCCCTGCCTCTCCAGGAGACCCTCCAATACTAGCAGGTAGGTCTGGCCCAGTCTCTTATGAGGTCACTGCTTTTTTTCCCTGGGACCTGGTGCACATGAGACCTTGCCTTTGCCCTCCAAGAGTGGAGTTTCTGTTTCCCCAGTCCTGTGGAATTCCTGCGATCAAACCCCACTGGCCTTCAAAACCAGATTCTCTGGGGGCTCTTCCTCCTCTTACCAGGCCCCCACGCTGGGAAGGCTGACATGGGGCTCTGAACTTTCAGTCCTGTGGGAGACCTTTTCAGGTATAATTACTTTCTAGTTTGTGGGTCGCCCACCCAGTGGGTATGGGATTTGATTTTGTTGCTGTTGTGCCCCTCCTACCATCTCGTTGTGGCTTCCTCTTTGTCTTTGGATGTAGGGTGTCTCTTTAGGTAGGTTCTAGTGTTTTATTTTCTATGGTTGTTCAGCAGTTAGTTGTGATTTTGGTGTTTTTGTATGAAGGAGTGAGCTCATGTCCTTCTACTCCCCCATATTGCAACTGTCATCCTGCACCCATTTTTTATTCTAAAAATTTTATAGTTTTACAGATTACATTTTGGTCTTTGATCCATTTTGTGTTAAATTTTATATATGGTATGAGGTAGAGGTTTAACTTCATTATTTTGCCCGTGGATATCCAGTTATCCCAGGACAATTTGTTGGAAGACTGTTCTTTCTATTGAATGATCTTGGCTCCCTTTTCAAAATCTAGTTAACCATAGATGCATGGGCTTATTTCTGGACTCTCAATTCCATTGCATTGATATATATGACTGTACATATGCCAGTACCACATGGTCTTGATTACTGTAGCTTTGTAATAAGTTTTAAAATTGAGATGTGTGAGCTCTCCAACTTTATTTTTTTTTTGAGATTGTTCTGGCTATTCTGGATCCTTGCATGTCTATATGAATTTCAGGATGAGATTTTACATTTCTGCAAAAAAAAAAGGAGCTGGAATTTTGATAGGGTTTGTATGATCCTGTAGATCAATTTGGAGAGTATTGTGATCTTAACAATAGAGTACATATTTTCTCTGTATAGATTGTGCCATCTGCAAATGGAGATAGTTTTATTTTTTCCTTTCCAATTTGTTGCTGTTTGTTTCTTTTTCTTGTGTAATTGCTTTGGCTAGAACCTCCAGCCATGAGAGGTTGAATAGAAGTGATGAGAGCAGACATCCTTGTTTTGTTCCTGAGTTTAGAGGGTTAGCTTTCAGTTTGGCACCATTAAGTATGATGTTAGCTGTGTGTTTTTCCTAAATGCCCATGATCAGGATGAGGAAATTCCCTTCTATTCCTAGTTTGTTGAGAATTTTTATCATGAAAATATGTTGCACTTGTTCAGTTGCTTTGTCTATATCTGTTGGAATAATCTTGTGGATTTTGTCCTTTATTCTATTACTAAGGTGTATTACATTGATTGATTTCAAATGTTGAACCAAGTTTTCCTTTGGGGGATAAATTTCACTTCATCATGGTGTATAATCCTTTTCATATGTTGTTTGATTTGGCTTGCTATTATTTTGTTGAGGATTTAAAAATCTATATTAATAAGGGTTATCCCATAGTTTTTTTTCTTGTGACATCTTTGGTTTTGGTATCAAGGTATTCAATAATATTGGTCTCTTAAAATGATTTGATAGTGTTCCCTCTCCTATTTTGAGAAGACTTTGTGAGGGATTGGTGTTAATTCTTTCAGTGTTTTGTAGAATTCAACAGTAAAGCCATCTGGTTCTAGGTTTTTCTTTGTGGGGAGTGTTTTGTTTTTAATTATTATTATTATTGATCCAGTCTCTTTATTTGTTATAGTTCAATTCATATTTCTACTTTTTTTGAGTTTTAGTCATTTGGGTCTTTCTAGGAATTTGTCCATTTCATCTAGGCTATGTAATTTATTGACATACAGTTGTTCATAGTAGCCCCTTTTTAATTTCTGGGAGTTCAATACAATGTCTCTTCTTTCATTTCTAATTTTAGCAATTTGTGTATTCTTTATATTTTTTTCTTGGTTAATACCACAGTGGTTTGTCAATTTTGTTGATCTTGTCAAAGAACCAACTTCTGGTTTTACTGATTTTCTCTATTGTTTTTCTAGCCTCTGTTCTATTTCTGCTATAATCCTTATTATTTTCTTCCTTTTGCTTGCTTTGAGTTTAATTTTCTTTTTCTAGGTTCTTAAGATGGATGCTTATGTTACTGATATGAGATATTTCTCTTTTTTAAAATATAAGTTTATACAGCTACGTATTCCCCCCTAAGCACCACTGTAGCTGCATACCATACATTTTCTTTATCATGTTATATTTTCATTTTCATTCATCTCAAAATATTCTTTAATTTCCTTTGTAATTTCCTCTTTCACCCATTGATTATTTAGAAATATGTTGTTGATTTCCCCATATATGTGAATTTTCCAAATTGCCTTTTATTCATTTAATTTTATTTCATTGTTGTTGGAGAACATACTTTATATAATTTCAGTCCTTTCAGATTTATTGAGAGTTGTTTTATGGTTTAACATGTGGTATATCCTAGAGCATGCTTCATGTGCACTTGAGAAAAATGTGTATTCTATTATTGTTTGGTGGAGTGTTCTAAAGATGACTGTTAGGTCCAGTTGCTTTATAGTGTTGTTCAAGTCATCAGCTGTTTATTCATTGATCATCTAACTGTTCCACCTATTATTGAAAGAGGGATATTGAAGTCTTCAACTGTTAGTGTTGAATTGTTATTTCTCCCTTCAATTCTGTCAGTTTTTGCTGTATTGTTTTTGCTTCATTGGGGTTGTGTTGTTAGATGCAAATACATTTATAAATGTTATCTTCTTAATGGATTGATCCTTTTTGCAATATATAATGTCCTTCTTCTTTATTTTTTTTTTTTTTGGTTCGTGGGCCTCTCACTGTTGTGGCCTTTCCCATTGTGGAGCACAGGCTCCGGATGTGCAGGGTCAGTGGCCATGGCTCACGGGCCCATCTGCTCCACAGCATGTGGGATCTTCCCGAACTGGGGCATGAACCCATGTCCCCTGCATTGGCAGGCAGACTCTCAACCACTGCATCACCAGGGAAACCATATAATGTCCTTCTTTATCTCACAGATTTTTGTCTTAATATCTACTTTGTCTCATGTTAGTGTAGCCACTCCGGCTCTTTTCAGATTACTGTTTACATCATATATCTTTTCCCATCCTTTTATTTTCAACCCATTTGTGTCTTTGGATCTAAAGTGTGTCTCTTATAAACAGCATACAGTTGGGTCTTTTAAAAAATTTATTCTGCCTGTCTCTGCTTCTTAGTTGGAGTGTTTAATCCATTAATATTTAACATAATTACCCATAAGGTAGGATTTACATCTGCCACTTTACTATTTTTTATATGTTTTATGTGATATTTGTTCTTCTGTTTCTCCAGTATTACCTTCCTTTGTGTTAAGTAGATATTTCTGGTGCACTATTTTAATTCCCTTAACCTTTCTTTTACTATATATTTTTGATTTATATATAACTGAGTTACAAACAAAAACTACATATTTATATGTCTTCTACATGTACCTATGTTGCTACATTTTCTGGTACCCTTTATTTCTTTATGTGGATTCCAGTTATTATCTAATCCCCTTTTATTTCAGCCTGAAGAGCTCCCTTTAGCATTTCATACAGGGCATTTTTTTCTAGCCTCACAATCTAGACTCCACCAAAGGGTGGACACTGGTAAATTATCCCACACAATTTAAATTGGGATTAGAGAGAATTGACATCTTAGCAATATTGTATCTTCCTAATACAGGGATACAGTATGTCTCTCCATCTTATTTAGGCTTTTGATTTGTCTTGTCAGCATACTGTAATTTTCAGCATGTCAAATATTGGACATGTTTTTTCTTAGATTTGTACCTAAGAATTTCATGGATTTTGGTGCTGTTATAAATGGAACTTTTAAGAAATATCAATTTCCAATTGTTTGTTGCTAATATATAGAAATACAATTGATTTCACCTTGTATCTTTCAACCTTACTAAACTCACTTATTCTAGGGTTTCTTTTGTAGATTCTTTGGGATTTTCTATGTAGACTATCATGTCTGTTGTAAGTAGAGACAGTTTTATTTCTCCCTTTCCAATTTCTATGCTTTTTATTACTTTTTCTTACCTTGTTGCACCAGCTAAGGCCTCCCGTATGATACTGAATAGGAATGGCAAGAGCAGATATCCTTGCCTTTTTCCCAGTCTTAGGGGAAAACATTCAGTCTTCCACCAATACTGATATTAGTTGTAGGTATTTACAGACATAATTGATCACATAGAGATGGTTCCCTTTCACTTCTAGGGTACTGGGTTTTTATCATAAATTAATTTGAATTTTGTGAAATGCTTTTTCTGTGTCTATTGAGATGGTCATATGGTTTTTCTTCTATAGTCTATTGATGTGGTGAATTATAGTAATTAATTTTGAATGTTGAACAAGCCTTGTATTACCAGAATAAACTACACTTAGTCCTGATTTGTTATCCTTTTATATATTGCTGGATTCATTTTGCTCATAATTTTTGGAGTATTTTTGCCTCTATATTTATATGCTCGAGTTAATATATAAATAGGTACCAAGTACCAGAAGGACTTTCACTTTTAGTAAATGTACACTATGCAATTTGTAATAACTCTCCTGCTAAAGACAACTAAAAAGCAGGGAAACATATTCATAAGATACCATTTATTTTACAGTTAAAAATGTCATTTTAAAAACAAGATAAGGGCTTCTCTGATGGCGCAGTGGTTGAGAGTCCGCCTGCCGATGCAGGGGACACGGGTTCATGCCCCGGTCCGGGAAGATCCCACATGCCGTGGAGCGGCTCAGCCCGTGAGCCATGGCCACTGAGCCTGCACGTTCGGAGCCTGTGCTCCGCAATGGGAGAGGCCACAACAGTGAGAGGTCTGTTTACCACAAAAAAAACAAACAAAAAAAAACCAAGATAATATTTTTGGATCTGGCATAGAATTCTTTTCTCTTTTTTCTTCTAAAAGTAGACATAAATGCATTAACCCTCAACCTGCAAACTCTAGAGGAAAAGAATAAGCAACTGGCAGATCAAATTGCTTCCCTAGAACTTGAGCAAGCAACTTCTGATTACCAATGGGGGTATAAAAAGTCAGTCTAAATTAGCAATTAATGACTATGAGTTTTAAAAACAATCAGAAATCAGGAGATGGGTTTCCTTCATTTGTTTTGATAATTATCACAAGTCTGAATAATGCAGGCTAAATATGTCAGAGAGCCCTACGGTATTCAGACAATACAGGATTTAGGAAAACAAGAGTTTAAAACAGCCTTTAAATATCTGCCTACACAGATGATCTATAATGCTGAAAAGCACCAATATTTCTAACGTTTTAAAATATTTTCTTTTCCATAAATTGTGAGGAACAAACTTGTATTTTTTTTCTCTTTCTGACAGTTCCATCCATTAGGAAATCAATAGTAAGTTCGATTCCTAAAAGCTACTTGACAAGGTCAATCCATTACAAATAAATGGTAGAATTCTTAAAACACCTCCAGGTGAAGGAGATTTAAATAGATGATTGTTATGTTAAACAGCTAATAAGTTTTCCATGTGCTTCTGAATACTTGAGAAAGAATTAGCCATTGCTTCTATAACATGCAAATCATCTTTCAAAATTCCAAAGTAGGCCCTGTTGTGAAGTCTGCCTTAATCTGAACTAAATTCTTTCAAACTCTGTCATAAGCTGCTCATTACTTTAACTATAAAAAATTACAGAGACTAAATCCTGGGAGTTCCCTGGTGGTGCAGTGGTTAAGAATCCACCTGCCAATGCAGGAGACATGGGTTCAAGCCCTGGTCCAGTAAGATCCCACATGCCACGGAGCAACTAAGCCCATGTGCCACAACTACTGAGCCTGCGCTCTAGGGCCCGCGAGCCACAACTGCTGAGCCCTCGTGCCACAACTACTGAAGCCTGCATGCCTAGAGCCTGTGCTCTGCAACAAAGAGAAGCCACCACAATGAGAAGCTCATACACCCCAATGAAGAGTAGCCCCCGCTCACTGCAACTAGAGGAAGCCCGTGCACAGCAACGAAGACCCCATACAGCCAAAAATAAATAAATAAATAAAAATTAAAAATATATGTATAAATACTCTTATATTTTCATGGCTTTAGAGCCAGACTATCTATGTTTCAATTTTGGCTGTGACCTTGGGTGTGATCCTTAACCTCTCAGAGCCTGAGTTTCTTAATCTCTCAAAATGGGGATAATCATACTATTATTAGGAGGTTGTTGAGGTTAAGTAAGTTAATACATGTAAAGCATGTAGAGCATTCTAACATTTATTGAATTCTTAGTATCTCAACTGTCTCAGAAGAAAGCCTGTAAGTTCTTATCAGAGCAACAACGTGCATTAACTCTAATTCCTGGTACTGTCTCAAACCACGCCTCCCTCCCCCAAGATTAAAGATGCATCCATGTCCTTTCCTGTTGGCCAGGCCTCAGCTGGGCTTATCCACCCACCTGGTTTGGGTCTCTCTGGAAGACCATATCTCAGTCTGCATGATTCTTTCATGTCTGTACTGCCAGTGAGCAGGCCTGTGGCCTTATCCTATTAGTGACTTTGACGGGTCTTGCAAGTGATTTGCTCAATGTTGATTCTTGCCTATCCACAGCATCTCTTGATTAAGGTCTCCCAGTGATATCCCATACCTCAATTCCAGCTTATATGTCTATGCATAGAATCTTCTCTGACCAAACCTGCCTGGAAGTGCTTCACTTGGCTGTATGAGTCTTGAGGAAAGAGGTTAAGAACTTTTTTTTTCAATCCGAGCAATGTCATTAAACCTATTGTTCTTTGAGAATTAACACTTGAAATTCTCAATAAAAATTACCCTCTAGTATAACCTCTGACAGATTTTTAGAGATATACATATGAATGTGTGTTGTGTATGCCACAACACAGATTTAAATTCAGACCTGGTTACAATACTCGGCTCCATGTACTGTGTGACCTGGGCAAGTTCTTAACCTCCATGGCCTTCAGCGCCAAGGGGATCTGCCCTAACTGTGGGGTTCTACTGTGCAAACCCATATCAAACTAGTTACTACATTTCTAACTGCTAAGTTAGAAATTGACCTGCTTATGCATCTGCCTTCACTCTCTTCTTTTTTTTTCCTTCTTTTGTTTTTTTTTTTTTATTTTACAAATTTAATCAGTTATACATATACATATGTTCCCATATCCCCTCCCTTTTGCGTCTCCCTCCCACCCTCCCTATCCCACCCCTCCAGGCGGTCACAAAGAACCAAGCTGATCTCCCTGTGCTATGCGGCTGCTTCCCACTAGCTATCTACCTTACGTTTGGTAGTGTATATATGTCCATGCCTCTCTTTCACTTTGTCACAGCTTACCCTTCCCCCTCCCCATATCCTCAAGTCCATGCTCTAGTAGGTCTGTGTCTTTATTCCTGTCTTACCCCTATGTTCTTGATAATATTTTTTTCTTAAATTCCATATATATGTGTCAGCATACAGTATTTGTCTTTCTCTTTCTGACTTACTTCACTCTGTATGACAGACTCTAGGTCCATCCACCTCATTACAAATAGCTCCATTTCATTTCTTTTTATGGCTGAGTAATATTCCATTGTATATATGTGCCACATCTTCTTTATCCATTCATCCGATGATGGACACTTAGGTTGTTTCCATCTCCGGGCTATTGTAAATAGGGCTGCTATGAACATTTTGGTACATGTCTCTTTTTGAATTATGGTTTTCTCAGGGTATATGCCCAGTAGTGGGATTGCTGGGTCATATGGTAGTTCTATTTGTAGTTTTTTAAGGAACCTCCATACCGTTCTCCATAGTGGTTGTACCAATTCACATTCCCACCAGCAGTGCAAGAGTGTTCCCTTTTTTCCACACCCTCTCCAGCATTTATTGTTTCTAGATTTTTTGATGATGGCCATTCTGAGTGGTGTGAGATGATATCTCATTGTAGTTTTGATTTGCATTTCTCTAATGAGTAAAGATGTTGAGCATCCTTTCATGTGTTTGTTGGCTGTCTGTATATCTTCTGTGGAGAAATGTCTATTTAGGTCTTCTGCCCATTTTTGGATTGGGTTGTTTGTTTTTTTGCTATTGAGCTGCATGAGCTGCTTATAAATTTTGGAGATTAATCCTTTGTCAGTTGCTTCATTTGCAAATATTTTCTCCCATTCTGAGGGTTGTCTTTTCGTCTTGTTTATGGTTTCCTTTGCTGTGCAAAAGCTTTGAAGTTTCATTAGGTCCCATGTGTTTGTTTTTGTCTTTATTTCCATTTCTCTAGGAGGTGGGTCAAAAAGGATCTTGCTGTGATTTATGTCATAGAGTGTTCTGCCTATGTTTTCCTCTAGGAGTTTGATAGTGTCTGGCCTTACATTTAGGCCTTTAATCCATTTTGAGCTAATTTTTGTGTATGGTGTTAGGGAGTGATCTAATCTCATACTTTTACATGTCCCTGTCCAGTTTTCCCAGCACCACTTATTGAAGAGACTGTCCTTTCTCCACTGTACATTCCTGCCTCCTTTATCAAAGATAAGGTGACCATATGTCCGTGGGTTTATCTCTGGGCTTTCTATCCTGTTCCATTGATCTATCTTTCTGTTTTTGTGCCAGTACCATACTGTCTTGATTACTGTATCTTTGTAGTATAGTCTGAAGTCAGGGAGCCTGATTTCTCCAGCTCCGTTTTTCGTTCTCAAGATTGCTTTGGCTATTCGGGGTCTTTTGTGTTTCCATACAAATTGTGAAATTTTTTGTTCTAGTTCTGTGAAAAATGCCATTGGTAGTTTGATAGGTATTGCATTGAATCTGTAGATTGCTTTGGGTAGTAGAGTCATTTTCACAATGTTGATTCTTCCAATCCAAGAACATGGTACATCTCTCCATCTATTTGTATCATCTTTAATTTCTTTCATCAGTGTCTTATAATTTTCTGCATACAGGTCTTTTGTCTCCTTAGGTAGGTTTATTCCTAGATATTTTATTCTTTTTGTTGCAATGGTAAATGGGAGTGTTTCCTTGATTTCACTTTCAGATTTTTCATCATTAGTATATAGGAATGCCAGAGATTTCTGTGCATTAATTTTGTATCCTGCAACTTTACCAAATTCATTGATTAGCTCTAGTAGTTTTCTGGTAGCATCTTTAGGATTCTCTATGTATAGTATCATGTCATCTGCAAACCACTCTCTTCTAATGCAAGAAGAGTAGTTACTCATCTGTATACTCCCTTGCCTACCGTAATGCCTAATACATAATAGGTGTTTAAGAAATGTTGATTGGGTACAGCACAAAGAGGGTCATGTGTGTCTTACCAGGCTGTGAGGATTAAATGTCATACTCTGAGTAAAGTGCCCCTCACAGGGCCAACATATACAGTATACTTGTATAAATATAATTTCTTCTTTTTCTCACACTTCCTAATATTAGGTTTATGTTTGCCGTTTCAGCCTTTAATGACTGTGTAATTTTTAAATTTTTTATTGAAATATAGTTGATTTACAACATTGTGTTAATTTCTGCTGTACAGCAAAGTGACTCGGTTATACTTCTATATTTTTAAGTATTCTATTCCATGTGGTTTATCACAGGATATTGAATATAGTTCCCTGTGCTATACAGTAGGACCTTGTTGTTTATATATTCTATATATAATAGTTTGCATCTGCTAACCCCAAACTCCCACTCCCTCCCTCCCCCATTCTCCCCTCCCCCTTGGCAACCACAAGTCTGTTTGCTGTGAATAATGGTGTAATTTAAGTCCGTTACCACAGGCAGTCATGCAGGGCAACACAATGAGAAAAAATCCAAATGTGAGAAGGTTACTATTCCTGGATTCAAGTTAAATGACTATTTGCCCCACTTCTCATTTGTATTTTAAACATACGTTTTCAAATGGTAGCACCAGACAGAAGTAGAATTAGTTATACACACAACTAGGATTATAATGACTTGGAATTAAACAATGTATTAAATGTAGTATTTCTTAAAACTAGGGTGACATTCGGTCAGTGTATACTTGTGAGGGTGACAGAGTTGTTTCCATTTGCGGGGGCCTATGTCATACTGGTTGTTAAACATTTTGAATAAAATTCGTACTTAACAATCTACTTATAAAACAGCTTTACCAAGATGCTACTATCTCTTGGTTTTATGTGTCCTTTTAACAGCTTCTGCTAAGTTTTAGAGCTTACCCAGATTTTTAAAATTATTTTAGAAATCACTTTGTGGCTTACTGTTGATCCTTGTCAACCCTACCTTTCATATCTTAAGATAATTATTTCTGTGTTAGCTTCCTGCTTTTCCAAGGAGTGATGTTTTTGTGCTTGGGTTAAAATGTATATTCTAACCATTCGCATTTTTCTTTATATGCTGTTTCTCAGGCGATTCTCCAGTTTCTGTTTTGCTCTGTATATTAATAATTTTTATAGTATATTGCCAAGATTATTTAAGCAAAGGTTACATTGAGTTCTGCATTCCACAACTCAGAATCTGAGATATTCACTCATTTAAGTGGTCTCTCTCTAATTTTTGGTGTTCCACCAATTTTCTTAAGTACAGGGCCTATTTAAATAATCGGAAAACAGTAATTTAAGTGACTGCCTTAACATCTACTTTCCTTTAGCAACTGGAACAATTTTTTTTGTTTGTCATAAATTTAAATAAGTGACTTTGTGTCAAACAGTATCACATTTTGATTTTTCTTAGTTTTCACTTATCAGTGCGTTAGTGTTCTCTTGGGTGGCAAAAAAGGGGAAATTATTTTAAAAGTGTATTTGAAAGAGTAATAGAATTCTTTATGTCTTTGCCTAAAAGAGGGAATTTTATTGAAGAAAAAAGTGCCATTATTTTAAAAATTCTTGGACACATTTTATAAGAGACCCAGACTATCCAAGTTATTTAAAAAAATAAAAAGCCTTCCACATTCCAAGAAGGCAAGCAAAGTTATTTTTGAGTGTTTTTATTTGTAATAGCTAGCATATTTTTGGTTAAATCTGGCTCTTGACTTTTTATAAGCTATACCTACATTTTGCAGCACATTGGGCATCCTGATTTATAGGACTTGGAACTGAATTTTAAGTTTTAAATAATTCAGCTTTTATGGTTATGGTGTAGCTTTGTTTTTGTAGCATTATTGGCCATCCTTGTCATATATTTTCTGCTGAAGGCTTGATCAAAACATAATCCCAGGGCTTCCCTGGTGGTGCAGTGGTTGAGAGTCTGCCTGCCGATGCAGGGGATATGGGTTCGTGCCCTGGTCCAGGAAGATCCCACATGCTGCAGAGTGGCTGGGCCCGTGAGCCATGGCTGCTGAGCCTGAGCATCCGGAGCCTGTGCTCCACAATGGGTGAGGCCACAACAGTGAGAGGCCTGCGTACCGCAAAAAAAAAACAAACAAAAAACCCTCATTATTAAAGGCTGGTTGAATGATTAAATATGTAATTTCATGAAATATAGAGACTTCAGTAATGTTTGTCCTTGATAACATTATGTTGAGTACTTGATCAAACAATGTTGGAGTTTCTTTTCTTTTTTTTTTTTTTTTTTTTTTTTTGCAGTACGCAGGCTTCTCACTGTTGTGGCCTCTCCCGTTGTGGAGCACAGGCTCTGGACGCGCAGACTCAGTGGCCATGGCTCACGGGCCCAGCCGCTCTGCGGCATGTGGGATCTTCCCAGACCAGGGCACGAACCCGTGTCCCCTGCATCAGCAGGCAGACTCTCAACCACTGCGCCACCAGGGAAGCCCATTGTTGGAGTTTCTGACAAACATTTCTTTTGTTTTTTTTTTCAGTTTTTTTTTCTTTTTTTACTGCCTTTTACTATGGTAACTGAGGTGTCTGCTATTGACCAAATGGTTGTGATCATTTGTAGCTCCCATTGTCTTAAATAACTACAATCATCCCTCAGTATCTGTGGGGGATTGGTTCCAGGAACCCCCAGATACCAAAATCTGTGGATGCGCAAGTCCCTTATACAAAATGGTGTGATATTTGCATATAATCTATGCACATCCTTCCATATACTTTAAATCATCTCTAGATTACTTATAATACCTAACACAATGTAATGTTATTTAAATAGTTGTCAGTTGCCCGTGTGTGGCAAATTCAAGTTTTGCTTTTTGGAACTTACTGGAAATTAATTTTTCCTGAATATTTTTGATCCACAGTTGGTTTAACCAGTGGATGTGGAACCTGTGGATACAGAGCGCCGACTGCATATAATCCTCAAACTGCGTATCTGCAACCACTGATAAAACCACCCCACATCTGGGTTAGGTTGCAACTACAAAGGAATACTTGACATAACTAAAACAGAATTAGGAAACAAAGAACAACAGTGAGTCCTAAGGCACTCATATTTTCATTAGCAGTCTCTCTACATGTTTCATATTACACTATGATCAGCTGTCTAAAGACAGACTAAGAGGTAGCAGTAGCAAATAAATATGAATCCTGGATTCATTACTTTAGAAATAGTAAGGGTATAAATACTTGTTTAAGAAAGAAAATGATTATTCATTCTATGCCTAGAGGTGCTGATACCTGTGTTTGCTTTATCAGCTTGCCCAACAGCAGGTGGAAAATGTCTTGGGAAAAATTACTGAGGGTAAAAATAAACTGGCCTATGAAAAGGGAAGACTACAGGTATGGGATTTCGTTTTTCGATTTTTTATTTTCTAATTTTTTAATGCCAGTTGTCAAGCTAAATTTTGCTGGATTTTGAGAGGACTTAACTCTGTCATTTACTAATTCTATAACTTTGGACAAGTTTTTAAGCCTCCCTAAGTTTGGTCCCTCATTCAAATCCAGGTGACTTCTATTTACACACCTATAATATAATACAGAAACCTAAAATTGTGAAGCCAAGGCTCATTCTGTGACAGTATAAAACTTTATTATAATTATTTTATGCATGGTCATTTGCTGCCAATGTAGAAAGCCTATGCTCTCTCTTTCTTTATCGAAGTATAGGTGATTTACAATATTACATTAGTTTCAGGTGTACAACAGAGTGACTTAATACATTTATAGATCATATTCCATTTAAAGTTATTATAAAATATTGGCTATATTCCCTGTACTGAACAATCAGTCCTTGTAGCTTATTTTATTTTATTATTTATTTATTTATTTTTATTTTTTATTTTTTTTTATTAGTTTCTGCTTTATAACAAAGTGAATCAGTCATACATATACATCTGTTCCCACATCCCTTCCCTCATGCATCTCCCTCCCTCCCACCCTCCCCATCCCACCCCTCCAGGCAGTCACAAAGCACTGAGCTGATCTCCCTGTGCTCTGCGGCTGCTTCCCACTATCTATCTACCTTACGTTTGGTAGTGTATATATGTCCATGCCTCTCTTTCGCTTTGTCACAGCTTACCCTTTCCCCTCCCCATATCCTCAAGTCCATTCTCAAGTAGGTCTGTGTCTTTATTCCCGTTTTACCCCTAGGTTCTTCATGACATTTTTTTAAATTCCGTATATATGTGTTAGCATACGGTATTTGTCTTTCTCTTTCTGACTTACTTCACTCTGTATGACAGACTCTAGGTCTATCCACCTCATTACAAATAGCTGAGTTTCGTTTCTTTTTATGGCTGAGTAATATTCCATTGTATATATGTGCCACATCTTCTTTATCCATTCATCCGATGATGGACACTTAGGTTGTTTCCAGCTCTGGGCTATTGTGAATAGAGCTGCAATGAACATTTTGGTACCTGTATCTTTTTGAATTATGGTTTTCTCAGGGTATATGCCTAGTAGTGGGATTGCTGGGTCATATGGTAGTTCTATTTTTAGTTTTTTAAGGAACCTCCATACTGTTCTCCATAGTGGCTGTATCAATTTGCATTCCCACCAACAATGCAAGAGGGTTCCCTTTTCTCCACACCCTCTCCAGCATTTGTTGTTCATAGATTTTCTGATGATGCCCATTCTAACTGGTGTGAGGTGATAATGTCATTGTAGTTTTTTTTTGTGTGTGGTACACGGGCCTCTCACTGTTGTGGCTTCTCTCATTGTGGAGCACAGGCTCCGGATGTGTAGGCTCAGCAGCCATGGCTCATGATCCCAGCCGCTCCACGGCATGTGGAATCTTCACAGACTGGGGCAAGATCCCATGTCCCCTGCATCGGCAGGCAGACTCTCAACCACTGCACCACCAGGGAAGCCCTGTCATTGTAGTTTTGATTTGCATTTCTCTAATAATTAGTGATGTTGAGCAGCTTTTCATGTGCTTCTTGGCCACCTGTATGTCTTCTTTGGAGAAATGTCTATTTAGGTCTTCTGCCCATTTTTGGATTGGGTTGTTTGTTTGTTTTTTTAATATTGAGCTGCATGAGCTATTTATATATTTTGGAGATTAATCCTTTGTCCGTTGATTTGTTCTCCCACTTTGAGGGTTGTCTTTTCTTCTTGTTTATGGTTTCCTTTGCTGTGCAAAAGCTTTTAAGTTTCATTAGGTCCCATTTGTTTATTTTTGTTTTTATTTCCATTACTCTAGGAGGTGGATCAAAAAACATCTTGCTGTGATTTATGTCAGAGTGTTCTGCCTAGGTTTTCCTCTAAGAGTTTTATAGTGTCCGGTCTTACGTTTAGGTCTCGAATCCATTTTGAGTTTATTTTTGTTTTAGGGAGTGTTCTAAATTCATTCTTTTACATGTAGGTGTCCAATTTTACCAGCAACACTTATCGAAATGACTGTCTTTTCTCCATTTTATATCCTTGCCTCCTTTGTGATAGATTAGTTGACCATAGGTGCATGGGTTTATCTCTGGGCTTTCTAACTTTTGCCATTGATCTATATTTCTGTTTTTGTGCCAGTACCATATTGTCTTGATTACTGTAGCTTTGTAGTATAGTCTGAAGTCAGGGAGTCTATTCCTCCAGCTCCGTTTTTTTCCCTCAAGACTGCTTTGGCTATTCAGGGTCTTTTTTGTCTCCATACAAATTTTAAGATTTTTTGTTCTAGTTCTGTAAAAAATGCCATTGGTAATTTGATAGCGATAGCATTGAATCTGTAGATTGCTTTGTGTTGCATAGTCATTTTCACAATATTGATTCTTCCAATCCAAGAACATGGTATATCTCTCCATCTGTTTGTATCATCTTTCATTTCTTTCATCAGTGTCTTAATAGTTTTCTGTATACAGGTCTTTTTTCTCCCTAGGTAGATTTATTCCTAGGTATTTTATTCTTTTTGTTGCAGTGGTAAATGGGAGTGCTTCCTTAATTTGTCTTTCAGATTTTTCATCAATGCAAGAGATGTCTGTGCATTGATTTTGTACCCTGCAACTTTACCGAATTCATTGATTAGCTGTAGTAGTTTTCTGGTGGCATCATTAGGATTCTCTCTACATAGTATCATGTCATCTGCAAACAATGACAATTTTACTTCTTTTCCAATTTGTATTCCTTTTATTTCTTTTTCTTCTCTGATTGCTGTGGCTAGGACTTCCAAAACAATGTTGAATAATAGTCGTGAGAGTGGACATCCTTGTTCCTGATCTTAGAGGAAATGCTTTCACTTTTTCACCACTGAGAATGATGTTTGTTGTGGATTTGTCATTTATGGCTTTTATTATGTTGAGGAAAGTTCCCTCTATGCCCACTTTCTGGAGACTTTTTATCATAAATGGGTGTTGAATTTTGTCAGAAGCTTTTTCTGCATCTATTGAGATGATCATATGGTTTTTATTCTTCAAATTTTTACTATCATGTATCACATTGATTGATTTGCGTATATTGAAGAATCCTTTCATCCCTGGGATAAATCCCATTTGATCATGGTGTATGATTCTTTTAATGTGTTGTTGGATTCTGTTTGCTAGTATTTTGTTGAGGATTTTTGCATCTATATTCATCAGTGATATTGGTCTGAAATTTTCTTTTTTTTTGTAGTATCTTTGTCTGGTTTTGTTATCGGGGTGATGGTGGCCTCATAGAATGAGTTTGGGAGTGTTCCTTCCTCTTCAATTTTTGGAAGAGTTTGAGAAGGATGTGTGTTAGCTCTTCTCTACATGTTTGATAGAATTCACCTGTGAAGCCATCTGGTCCTGGACTTTTGTTTGTTGGAAGATTTTAAATCACAGTTTCAATTTCATTACTTGTGATTGGTCTGTTCATATTTTCTATTTCTTCCTGGTTCAGACTTGGAAGGTTATACCTTTCGAAGAATTTGTCCATTTCTTCCAGGTTGTCCATTTTATTGGCATAGCGTTGCTTGTAGTAGTCTCTTAGGATACTTTGTATTTCTGTGGTGTCTGTTGTAACTAACTTCTTTTTCATTTCTAATCTTATTGATTTGAGTTCTCTCCCTCCTTTTCTTGATGAGTCTGGCTAATGGTTTATCAATTTTGTTTATCTTTTCAAAGAACTAGCTTTTAGTTTTATTGATCTTTGCTATTGTCTTCTTTGTTTCTATTTCATTTAATTCTGCTCTGAGCTTCATGAATTCTTTCCTTCTGCTAAGTTTGGGTTTTGTTTGTTCTTCTTTCTCTAGTTCCTTTAGGTGTAAGGTTAGATTGTTTATTTGAGATTTTTCCTGTTTCTTGAGGTAGGCTTGTATAGCTATAAACTTCCCTCTTAGAACTGCTTTTGCTGCATCCCATAGGTTTTGGGTCGTCATGTTTTCATTGTCATGTTCTCTAGGTATTTTTTATTTCCTCTTTGATTTCTTCAGTAATCTCTTGGTTATTTAGTAACGTATTGTTTAGCCTTCATGTGTTTGTGGTTTTTTATGTAATTTTCCCTGTAATTGATGTCTAATCTCATAGCGTTTTGCTCAGAAAGGATGTTTGATATGATTTCAATTTTCTTAAATTTACTGAGGCTTGATTTGTGAACCAAGATGTGATCTATCCTGAAGAATGTTCTATGCGCACTTGAGAAGAAAGTGTAATCTGCTTTTTTTGGATCAAATGTCCTATAAATATCAATTAAATCTATCTGGTCTATTGTGTCATTTAACGCTTGTATTTCCTTATTAATTTTCTGTTTGGATGATCTGTCCATTGGTGTAAGTGAGGTGTTAAAGTCCCCCACTTTTATTGAACATTGGGGTTTTTGAATTAGTATTTTCATTTTCTTCAGATATATACTTGGGAGAAATTGCTGGATCATATGGTAGTTCTATTTTTAGTTTTTTGAGGAACCTCCATACTGTTTTCCATATGGCTGCAACAATTTACATTCCCATCAACATTGCACTAGGGTTCCCTTTTCTCCACATCCTTGCCAATGTTTGTTATTTGTGGTCTTTTTGATGATAGCCATTCTGACAGGTGTGAGGTGATATCTCATTGTGGTTTTGATTTGCATTTCCCTGATGATAAGCAGTGTTGAGCATCTTTTCACGTGCATGTTAGCCCTCTGTACATCTTCTTTGAAGAAATGTCTATTCAGGTTTTCTGACCATTGTTTTAATTGGGGTGTTTGGGTTTTTTGATATTGAGTTGTATTAGCTGTTTATGTAGTTTGGATATTAACCCCTTATCAGTCATTCCATTTGCAAACATTTTCTCCCACTCAGTAGGTTGTCTTTTCATTTTGTCAATGGTTTTCTTTGCTGTGCAAAAAGTTTTAAGCTTAATTAGGTCCCATTTGTTTTATTTTTGCTTTTGTTTCCTTTGCCTTAGGAGAAAGAACCAAAGAAAGATTGCTACAATGTATGTCAAAGAGTGTTCTGTGTTTTCTTCTAGGAGTTTTGTGGTTTCAGGTCTTACATTCAAGTCTTTAATCCATTTCAAGTTAATTTTTGTAAATGGTATAAGTTAGTGGTCCATTTTCTTTCTTTGTCAAGTGCCTGTCCAATTTCCCCAACAGTTTATTGAAGAGACTACCTTTTTCCCATTGTATATTCTTGTCCTTGGTTGTAAAATAATTGACCATATATGTGTGGGTTTCTTTCTGGACTCTCTGTTTTGATCCATTGATCTATGTGTCTCTTTTTATTCCAGTACCACACTATTTTGATTACTGTAGCTTTGTAGTATAGTCTGAAGTCAGGGAGCATATGTTAACTCCAACTTTGTTCATTTTACTCAAGATTGCTTTGACTATTCAGGATCTTTTGTGGTTCAATATAAATTTTATGATTATTCTATTTCTGTGAAAAATGCCATGGGTTTTTGATAGGGATTGCATTAAATCTGTAGATTGCTTTGTGTAGTATGGACATTTTACCAAAATTTCTGTGAACATGGGATATCTTTCCATTTCCTTGTATCATCTTTAATTTCCTTCACCAGTGTTTTATAGTTTTGGAGAGTATAGGTCTTTCACCTTCTTGGTTAAGGTCATTCCTAGGTATTTTATTCTTTTGGTGTGATTTTAAACAGGATTGTTTTGCTTTCTCTTTGTGATTGTTCATTGTAAGAGTATAGAAAAGCAACAGATTTCTGTATATTAATCTTGTATCCTGCAACTTTACTGAATTAACTTATTCTAATAGTTTTTTGGTGGAGACTTTAGGGTTTTACATATAAGTATAATGTCATCTGCAAATAGTGACAGATTTACCTTTTCCCTTCCAGTTTGATGCCTTTTATTTCTTTTTCTTGTCTGATTCCTGTGTCTAGGATTTCCAATACTGTGTAAAATATAAATGGGAAGAGTAAGCATCCTTGTCTTGTTTCTGATTTTAGAGGAAAAACTTTCAGCTTTCCAACACTGTGTATGATGTTAGCTGTTGGTTTGTCATAAATGGCCTTAATTTATGTTGAGATATGTTTCATCTATACCAACTTTGATGAAAGTTTGTATCATGAATGTTTGTTGAAGTTTGTCAAATGCTTTTTCTACATCTGTTGAGATGATCATGTGATTTTTATCCTTTTTTTTGTTAATGTAGTGTATCAAATTGATTAATTTGTAGGTATTAAACCATCTTTGCATCCCTGGAATAAATCCCGCTTGATCACGGTATATAATCCTTTTTATAATTGTTGAATTCAGTTTTCTAATATTTTGTTGAGGATTTTTGCAACTATATTAATCAGAGATGTTGGCCTGTATTTTTCTCTTTTTTTGTGGTGTCTTTGTCTGATTTTGGTATCAGGATAATCGTAGGCTCATAGAATGAATTTGGGAGTGTTCCCTCCTCTTCAGTTTTTTGGAGTAGTTTGAGAAGGATAGGTATCAGCTCTTCTTTATATGTTTGTTATTGATAGAATTTCCCTGTGAAGCTGTCAGGTCCTGGACTTTTGTTTGCTGGGAGTTTTTTGATTACTAATTCAATTCCACTACTAGTGATCAGTCTGTTCAGATTATCTCTTTCTTCCTCATTCAGTCTTGTAAGATTGTATGTTTCTAGAAATTTATCCATTTCTTCTAGGTTGTCCAATTTGTTGGCATATAGCTGTTCATAGTATTCTCTTCTGATGTTTTTTTGTACCTCTGTGATATCAGTTGTAATTTCTCCTCTTTCAGTTATTATTTTGTTCATTTGTGTCCTCTGTCTTTTTTTCTTAAAGTGCCTGGCTGAAGGCTTATTGATTTTATTTATCTTTTCAAAAAACCAGCTCTTAGTTTCATTGATCCTTTCTATTGGTGTTTTTTTTTAGTCTCTTTTTCATTTATTTCCTCTCTGATCTTTATTATTTCCTTCCTTTTGCTGACTTTGGGCTTTGTTCTTTTTCTAAGTCCTTTAGATGGTATGTTAGGTTGTTCATTTGAAATTTTTCTTTTTTCTTGAGGTAGTCCTGTGTCGCCATAAACTTCCCTCTTAGGACTGTTTTTGCAGCATCTCGTAGATTTTGGAAAGTTGTGTTTTTATTTTCATTTGTTTCAAGGTATTTTCTGATTTCCTCTTTGATTTCTTTACCTACCCATAGGTTTTAATAGCATGTTGTGTAGGCTCCACATGTTTGTGGTTTTCCCATTTTTCTTCCTGTAGTTGATTTCTAGTTACATACCATTGTGTTCATAAAAAAATGCTTGATATAATTTCTGTTCTCTTAAATTTATTGAGACTTGTTTTATGGCCTAGCATGTGATCTATCCTGGAAAACATTCCATATGCATTTAAACTTTATTTATTTTTTATTTTTTAAAAATTTTGGCTGCATTGGGTCTTCATTGCTGTGTGCAGGCTTTCTCTGGTTGTGGCACGCAGGGGCTGTTCTTCATTGCGGTGCACAGGCTTCTCATTGCAGTGGCTTCTCTTGTTGTGGATCATGGGCTCTAGGTGCACGGCCTTCAGTAGTTGTGGCACGCGAGCTCCAGAGTGCAGGCTCAGCAGTTGTGGCACATGGGCTTAGTTGCTCCGTGGCATGTGGGATCTTCCCAGGCCAGGGCTCGAACCTGTGTCACCTGCATTGGCAGGTGGACTCCCAACCACTGTGCCAACAGGGAAACCCCCATATGCATTTAAAAAGAATGTGTATTCTTCAGTTTTTGGACGAAAGTCCAGTAGATATCTATTAAGTCCAACTGGTCTAATGTGCCACTTAAGACCACTGTTTCCTTATTGATTTTCTGTCCATTGATACAAGTGGAGTGTTAAAGTCCCGTACTATTATTGTATTGTTGTCATTTTCTCCCTTTATGTCTGTTAATATTTGCTCTATATGTTTAGATGCTCCTGATTAGGTTCACCTGTTTTATGTACATATATGTTAATGAAAGTTAATCCTGTTCTTGTACAGATCCCTTTATTATTATATAATGCTGTTTGTTGTCTTTTGTTATAGACTTTATTTTAAAGTCTACTTTGTCTGATATGAGTATTGCTACCTCAGCATTTTTTTCCTCTTCCATTTACATGCACTGTCTTTTTCCACCCCCTCACTTTCAGGCTGTGTGTGTGTCTCTGAGATGAGTCTCTTGCAGGCAGCATATAGATGGGTCTTCATTTTTATCCAGTCAGCCACCCTATGTCTTTTGACTGGAGCATTTAGCCCATTGATATTTAAAGTGCTTATTGATAAGTGTGTACTTATTGCCATTTTGTCACTAGTTTTCTGGTTGTTTTTATAGTTCTTCTCTGTTATCTTCTTCTTTTACTTCCTTCCCTTGTGGTTTGATGATTTTCTTTAGTGGTGTGCTTGTTTTCTTTTCTCTAGTTTCTGTGTATCTATTGTAGGTTTTTTATTTGTGGTTACTGTGGAGTTCATATATGTTGACCTATAAATTTATGTGCTTATTTTAAACCGATAGTCATTTAAGTTCAGATACATTTATACACTTTTAAAAAGCTACATTTTTTATTCCCTCCCCCCACATTTTGTGTTTTCAATGTCATATTTTACATATTCATGTCTATCCCTTAACTATTTATTGTAGTTATGGTTGATTTTATAATTTTTGTCTCTTAATCTTGTACTAGCTTATTTAAGTAGTTGATCCACAACCTTTATCTTATATTTGCCTTTACTAGTGGGATTTTCCTTTCCTATAAATTCTTCTTGTAGCCTTTTCCACTTAGAGAAGACCCTTTAACACTTGTAACATCAGTTAGATGAGCTCTCTTAGTTTTTGCTTCTCTGAGAAGTTGTTCATCTCTCTTTCAATTCTGAATAATAATTTGGCTGGGTAGAGTATTCTGGCTTGTAGGTTTTTCCCTTTCAATACTTTAAATATATCATGCCACTCCCTTCTGACCTGCCAAGTTTCTATGGAAAAATCAGCTGATAGCCTTACGGAGGTTCCTTTGTATGTTACTCTTTACTTTTTTTTCTTGCTGCCTTTAAAATTCTCTTGTTAACTTTTGCTATTTTAATTATATGTCTTGGTGTGGGTCTTTTTAGGTTCATCTTATTTGGAACTCTTTGTACTTCCTATACCTAGAAATCTGTTTCTTTCTTCATCCTCAGGAATAAATCTTTTCAGCCATAATTTCATCAAATACATTTTAACCTTCTTCTCTTGCTCTTCTCCTTCTAGGACCCCTAAAATGGGAATGTTGTCCCAGAGGTTCCTTCAACTATCCTCATTTTTTTAATTTGTTTTCCTTTTTGCTCTTCTGAATTGGTGATTTCCAATATTGTATCTTCCTGATTACTTATGCATTGTTCTGTATCTCCTAGTCTGTTATTAATTCCTTTTAGTGTACTTTTCATTTCAGTTATTATGATCTTCAGCTCCAACTGGTTCTTTTTTATATTTTCTAGTCCCTTGTTAAAATTCTTACTCTGTTCATCTATTGTTTTCCCAAGTTCAATTAGCATTCTTATTACTAATGCTTTGACCTCTATATCTGGTAAATTATTTATCTCTATTTCATTAGTTGTTTTTTCAGGGGTGTTTTTTTTTCTTTTGTTTGAAATAAATTCTTTTATCTTCTCATTTTGTTTTACTTTCTGTATGTCTAGGTAAAAGTTACTTATCCCAAACTTAAAGGGGTGTCCTTGTGTGGGAGTGTCCCTGTGCAGTCTGCTTATGTCCAGTGGCTTTGTTGGGAGAGCTGAATCTGAAGTGAGCACAGGTTACATCTTCCCCCAGGGTGTGCTGGCAGTTACCACCTTGGTGGGAGGTAGGGCCAGAGACAGAGGGGCTAGAGCCAGAGCCAGGTGTGAGCTGGCATTTCTCCTCTGCTCAATGGCTATAGCCACCCTATCAGGTGTAGGGCCAGGTATCAAGGTGCTGGAGCAGAAGCCCTAAGGGTCAGGTCCAGGCTGGTTTTGTTCCCTCTTAAGTGTGCACTCCTTCTCCCCTCCAGCAATGGCAGCCTTCACCCTAGTGGGCAGCTGCATCGGAGCAAAAGGGTCCAGAGTAGGTGCCTGGCGTGGGCTGGGGTATGCACTGGGATGGTTCCAGCACATCAGTAGGAGTTCCAGGTAGCTCCTGCCCCACCACTTCTACACACACTGGTAATGATTGCCCTCACCCTATTCAGATGCAGGGCTCAGTCTGAACTGCTCCATCTTCCCCAAATGCTTATCCTCCTTGACAGTGGCAGCCTTTACCTAGTGGGGAGCTGCTCCAGAGCAGGAGGGGCTGGAGCTGGCATCCGTGCAGGCTAGGGCAGCTGTTGGGGTGGTCTTGGGAAACCGGCCAGAGCCCCAGGCCATTTTTAATCTGTTTCCTCTCCATTGTTCCTGGGAGTAAGCAAGCGTGTGTGCACTCTTCAGGAGCGGAGTCTCAGGTTCTTACAGCTCTCTGGTATGTCCCACTGATTTTCAAACCAGCTAGTGGGATTCATCTTTCCATTGTTGGTACCCAGGACTGGGGTTCCTAATATGTGGTTCAAGCCCCAAAATCCCCAGGGAGGATCTCTGAACCTGTGATATCCCCTCCTCTTCTGTATCCCTACTAGGGACATAGGTCCCGACCTGATCACTTCTCCCTTCCTACCAAACTCTGTGGATCTTTCTTTGCAGCCTTGGTTGTAGACATCTTCCTGCCAGTCTCCAGTTTGTTTTCACTGAGAGCTGCTACACATATAGATGTGTTTTTGATTTGTTTGAAGGGGTAGGTGAGCTCAGCATCATCCTACTCCACCATCTTGATTCCCTCCATCACATATGTTTTCCTTTTTGCAGAATTTTTATAACATTCCTAAAAAGAAGTAACCCTGGAAATTGAGATGCAAGGCAATAGAATTGACTTGTGCATGAGATGATACTGTTCTTTCACTCCATGTGAGTTTTGTCCCTAAAGTGTCCTCAGAGCAGGAAGCTTGCTGCTAATAAGGCTAGACCTGCCTTAAACCAACTTCAGTAGAAACATTGAAGTCTAAATTAGTGGTTCTCAGCCTTAGCTACACAGTAGGCTCCCCTGGGGAATTTTAAAAACTCTTCATGCTAGGAAGTATATGATGTCTGCCGTTTACTTTGAAATGAATCATTAAAAAAAGAAAAAAGAAAATAGTTTGGTAGATCGATACAGGAAATGATGGATAGATATATGATAAGTAAGTATAAAAATGTTAATGGTTGAATTTGAATGGGAGGTGTATGCACATTTCAATTTTTCTGTATATTTAAATTTTTTCATAATAAAATATAAAGGGAAAACTCCCCATGACCAGGCTTGCACCCCAGAGCAATTAAATCAGAATCTGAGGAAATAAGTCATAGGCTTCAATAATTTTTAAATCCCCGGTGATTCCAATGTGCACCCATAGTTGAGCACCACTGGACTGAATGGTATGAAGTGAAGTCTGGTTAGGCTTGGCAGCTATAGAGCTGACTGAATAAGTAATCTCCCCAGAGATTTGCCGAACACCTCAGTGTTAATCTTATCTCATCTTCCCAAGGGACTTACCATAGGGTTAGCAGACAAGATCCAGCCCAGAAATGGCAGGTGATCTGAAAGGCAGTTGATAAACCATGGTTGTGAAATAGTATGTTGTCCAGTAAAAAGATAAAACTGGGAGGCGCAGTGGTTGAGAGTCTGCCTGCCGATGCAGGGGACACGGGTTCATGCCCCGGTCCGGGAAGATCCCACATGCCTCAGAGCGGCTGTGCCCGTGAGCCATGGCTGCTGAGCCTGCATGTCCGGAGCCTGTGCTCCACAACGGGAGGGGCCACAACAGTGAGAGGCCTGTGTACCACACACACAAAAAAAGATAAAGCTATTTGGCTACTATTTGTGTGCTTTTAATTAATATTTTCCAGAGGCAGTGATGCACTTAAGTATAATCATCTATAGTTGTGTAACCTTGCACAAGTCTTAATTTTCTTATTTCATCTTATTCACCTATGAAATGAGCTGGGGAAGTACACCTCTCTTATTTACTTCTTACGGGGAAAAGTGATCAGTGTAATAGGCTGGATATATACTTTTTCCTTTGTGAAACTAATCATCTCGTAGAAGCTGTGGCCCATGATTTTGACCTGCTTTTAGCTTTCCCAAGAGAAATGAAGTATGTTTTTAAGTGTGTGAGAAAACTCTTAAATGCTCATAGCCAAATCTTAAACCCTTGATGCCAAACTTTAGCTGGGAGTGGAATACATTTTAAGATTTATTGGTGAGTCTGATGTTACCCATCTAACCTTTTTTTTGCCATTGGAGGGCTTCTCACTGTTGTGGCATCTCCCGTTGCAGAGCGCAGGCTCAGCGGCCACGGCTCACAGGCCCAGCCACTCCGCGGCATGTGGGATCTTCCCAGACCGGGGCACGAACCCGTGTCCCCTGCATCGGCAGGCAGACTCTCAACCACTGCGCCACCAGGGAAGCCCCCATCTAACCTTTTAAACCTTGATTACATGTTAGAGATCATCCGTATAATCTTAAGGAAAATACATGCCTTTTTTTTCTGTCCATATTCCTGTAATAAGGGCTGAAGCTTTTTGATAGCCTTTGAAAGGTGAAACACTTTTGAAACTATTGATTCACTGGTGTTTTTATGTCATGCTTTGGGTTGGCACATTCCAAAAGGCACTGACCTCATCAGCCCAAGGGAAAGTGCTCTTATATAGCACGATATTTTCTTTTTTAATTGACAATCTTGTGTTAGTTGCTGGTGTACAGCAAAGTGGTTCAGTTTTATATATATGTGTGTGTGTATATATGTTCTTTTTCATATTCTTTTCAATTATACTTTATTTAAAAATATTAAATGTAGCTCCCTGTGCTACATAGTAGGACCTTGTTGTTTATTTTGTACACAGTAGCTTGCATCTGCCACTCCCAAACTCCTAATTTATCTTCCCCCTCACTTTCTCCTTTGGTAACCATAAGTTTATTTTTTTATGCCTATGAGTCTGTTTCTGTTTTGTAAATAAGTTCATTTGTATCATATTTTAGAGTCCACATATAAGTGCTGTCATATGGTATTTTTCTTTCTCTGTCTGACTTACTTCACTTAGTATGATAATCTCTAAGGCCATCCATGTTGCTGCAAATGGAATTAGTTCATTCTTTTTTATGGCTGAGTAATAGACCATTGTGTGTGTGTGTATATATGTATATATATATATATATATATACACACACACACACACACACACATACATATACACACACACACATCTTCATTATCCATTCCTCTATCGATGCATATCTTGGTTGTTTCTATGTCTTGGCTATTGTAAATGTATAGCATATTACTCTCACAAGATAATCTAAAAGAAGAGCTACATATTAAATGTAATCAAAACAGTAGTCTGCTGTGTGTTCTCTCAATTGGATTATAATCGATTAAAATATTACATATGAACCATATTAGATGAAATATTGCATTGTCAAAATTGACTTAATGATGTAAATACCTGGTTTTATGTGTTAATGCAGACTGTCAGAAATTGTCGCCTCACACTCAAACATGATTTCAGTTTCATATATGGTGCTGTATAATATTGCATTATCTAAATATGCCCAAATGTATCTATCCTTTCTTTATTTATTTTTATTTTTTTAATTAGTTTCTGCTTTATAACAAAGTGAATCAGTCATACATATACATCTGTTCCCACATCCCTTCCCTCATGCATCTCCCTCCCTCCCACCCTCCCCATCCCACCCCTCCAGGCGGTCACAAAGCACCGAGCTGATCTCCCTGTGCTCTGAGGCTGCTTCCCACTATCTATCTACCTTACGTTTGGTAGTGTATATATGTCCATGCCTCTCTTTCGTTTTGTCACAGCTTACCCTTCCCCCTCCCCATATCCTCAAGTCCATTCTCAAGTAGGTCTGTGTCTTTATTCCCGTTTTACCCCTAGGTTCTTCATGACATTTTTTTAATTCCATATATATGTGTTAGCATACGGTATTTGTCTTTCTCTTTCTGACTTACTTCACTCTGTATGACAGACTCTAGGTCTATCCACCTCATTACAAATAGCTCAGTTTCGTTTCTTTTTATGGCTGAGTAATATTCCATTGTATATATGTGCCACACCTTCTTTATCCATTCATCCGATGATGGACACTTAGGTTGTTTCCAGCTCTGGGCTATTGTGAATAGAGCTGCAATGGACATTTTGGTACATGTCTCTTTGGTACATGTCTGTAGACCCACGGGCTTCAGTAGTTGTGGCTCGCAGGTTCTAGAGTGCAGGCTCAGTAGTTGTGGTGCACAGGCTTAGTTGCTCCGCAGCATAGGGGATCTTCCTGGACCAGGGATCAAACCAGTGTCCCCTGCATTGTCAGGAGGATTCTTAGCCGCTGCACCACCAGGCAAGCCCAACACCTTTTTCTTGTCTTTAAACATATGTTAGTTAGTGCTTTATGCTCACTTTAATCTACCACTGGCCCCATCACTCTTATACCAACTGGATTCAAATATTATGTTAGCTGCCTAGCCCCTTAGGAGCAGCTGCATTTGTGACCTTAATTTAGAGATTATTTAAAGGTTTTGTTTGTTTTGTTTTAATAAATTTTTATTGAACTATAACATATTATACAGAAAAGTACACAGGATACAGTTAATGGATTTTCACAAAGTAGACGTAACCATGTGACCAGCACACAGAATATTCCCAGCACCCAGAACCCATTTCATAGCCTTTTTCAGTCACTGTCCCCCATGATGTTACTATCCATCATCCTGACATCTAATACCCCAGATTAATTTTTGAACTTTATATAATAATACGGTATATAGTTTTTGTGTGTCTTGTTTCTTTCACCCAGCATTATAATTGAGAGATCCATCCATGTTGATTGTTGTTGTACTTCTTTGATTTGAATTGCTTCATGGAATTATATGAATATTATTAAGGGTTCTGTGCTGAAATTATCAGTTTTATGAATGTATTTTCATACTTCTAGTCAAAATACATAACTCTGGCAGTTTAGGTTGTTTCAACTCTGTAGCTCATTTCAAACTTTGGGGTAACGTTGTAGGCTTGTCCTACTTTATTTCCAACTTATATGTATCCAAGAAGAAAAAACCTAGGAAATTTATTAATAGCATTAATTTAGAATACTTGCATTATAAAACACATAAAAATAAGTTCCGGGCTTCCCTGGTGGCGCAGTGGTTGAGAGTCCACCTGCTGATGCGGGGGACGCGGGTTCGTGCCCTGGTCCGGGAAGATCCCACATGCCGCAGAGTGTCTGGGCCCGTGAGCCATGGCCGCTTAGCCTGCGCATCCAGAGCCTGTGCTCTGCAATGGGAGAGGCCACAACAGTGAGAGGCCTGTGTAACACACACACACACACACACACACACACACACACACACACACACACACACAAAGTTCCTTTTCATCCAGTTCTTAGTGTCTCACAGTTTCTATAGTGTTATGTTTTTATAGTTTTATATTAGAAAATATATGTAAGGGGCAGTATTAGGGTAGGAGATTAAGAAGTACAGACTACTGTGTATAAAATAAGCTACAAGGATATATTGTACATTACATGGAATATAGCCAATATTTTATAATAACTATAAATGGAATATAATCTTTAAAAATTGTGAATCACTTTGTTGTATAGTTGAAACTTACATAATATTATAAATCAACTATACCTCAATTTTTAAAAATATGTATCTATATATATATATAGATCATTTGAAACAATAGGAGGATATGACCTTGACCTAAATACTGGTATTTCTGAGACTGCCTGGTAAGCTAGCTGTGGAAGCCACTTGGATTTTAATGACACAGAAACATCAGATCTCTGAGGGCAGCAGGATTTATTTGCTTCTGTGTTCTTCCACATTTCAGTGTCCTGAATTATAAATTCTTCCAAAAAAGAAACCCAGTATAAAAAGTAAAGTGCTTTATAGATGAGAACATGCCATCAGACAAGTTTCAGGGCATGTTATTGAGTACTCTGAGGCTGGGGGTAGCGTAAGTTACCTGAGAAATATTGTGGAATAAAGATATTCTGTGTTTTGTTTGCAAATCTAAAATTCTTGAGTGTTCATCAGTATTTTCCGCTGAGTTCTAAGGTTAACAGCAGTTTGCTTACATTTAAAATGAGAATAAGTGTTGCATCAATACCTCTCTTTAGAGGCAGCCATTCTAATTCTGAACCTTAAGTGAATACACTTAAGGGGGATCCATGGAACATGTTTTATACTGTACACTGTGGAAAAGAGCACCAGAAACAGGCAAAGATGAGAAAAAGGATTCTGCTGATGGAACAAGAGAGATTTCCTAAGACAAAATGTGTTTTCATGTAGCCTTTCTAAAAAAAACTAAGTATTAGCACTCAAATTTTAACAGTTCTTGAAAACAATCAGTGGCTACAACCAAAAGGAGTTTGCCCTTCAGAGGTGGGAAACAAGAAAAGATAGTGAGAGAGGAAAAAGTTGATTTAAATTAAAAATTTTGGATGAATTTTTTTCTGATTCAGAGATAAGCTCAGTAATGTTAATTGTCAATTTGTATTGAGAGGGTTGGGAATAAGAGGAAGAAAATGTAGACAAACACACAATTTGGAGATTTGTGAGTAAATATTAATGATTTTATTCCCCCAAATCATCTTTTCTTTAAAGTAAAAGATGTGAGTGGTCAGCTTTATGAGTTAGTTTTCAAATATAATTCAGCCTATAAGAATTCTGTTAATTCAACTTTCGTAATTCTCTGTGGGTAAACACAAGACTCTTGTCTCCTTACATATTGACAATTCTAATTATCCGTACTCAGAAAGAGTTTTGAATACTAGATACCACAATTTCTTTAAAATTGAAATATTTTACCCACAAAGTCTCACTGTTATATTCATGAGTCATGTTAATTTGGAGTTTCCATAAATGCTATAAACCAAATGAATTATCTCAGTACATGTATAGGGCTATAGCCTATTTTATTTGTTGAAATAGCTATTTTAGTTGAAATAGCATCATTAGAAAAACAGGATCGCTTTTTACAAGTTTTAAGGATTTTCTGTGATTTTTTTTCTGCAAAACTTGTGACATCTTTTTTTTCTGTTTTGGAGTATATATATATATTTCGTTAATGAGACTTGTTTTTTTATTCTTCTGTTTTTCCTCTAGATAAAAGTTAAGCAGCTAGAAGAACAACTACATTCTTTTACTGAAACCAGTTCACAGAATGACCATCTACGCAAGTTGAATAAGGCACTAGAGGGCAAATATGCTCAGGTGTGATTAATAGCTATAAAACAGATTGCTTCTATGTTGTTTTAATTAGCTTTTAAGAAATTGGTGACTTTCTCCCCACCTCACCGTATGATCCCAGAAAGATGAATATTCTCTCACTTGATTCAATTTATCAAAAATATTTTAAACACCCTCGATGTACAAGGTTCCACTCAACCACAGAAGAGTTCATAAAGATGCCTGAAGCAGTATTGGGACATTCAACTTGCATGCTGTAATTGCAGGATTAGGAATGTACTCGGCAGACTTTATTATAGAATAGAAGGTTATGCCTTTCAGAAACAAAATAGATTGTATTGTGAGCATGCATAGGGAACATCATCATGATGAAAGCATTGAGAATCTCTATCATAGAGGAAGTGTTTTTTTAATTTGAACCTTAAAACTTTTGGCAGACGTGAGGAACAAGTATCTTTGGGTTTTTAATTACAGGTGAATGCAGAACTTGTTGCCAACAAGATATATCTGCAATAGCGCACTTGAAAGAGGTATTAGTAGTGAAGGTGCTTACTTGTTAGCATGGTGACTATTGAGACTGAGACTATTGAGACTATTAAAACTGTTCGTAGGTCACATAACAATTTAACATGAACAGAGAAAATTAGGCAAAGAAGATATCTAAAACATTTAGTGAAGAAAATAATCCAGGAATATGTTACTAAAAGAAAGTGATTCATTTCAATGATTTACAAATTTATCACATTATTTATTTTTAATTTTTAACAGTGTAAGCATGTGTAACTTCTTTAACTATAACGTTTGTGTATGTATACCCTTGGGAACCAAGCAACTAGAATGTGTCTTCAAATGGAATGCTGCTAGGGTTCTAACAATCTGACTATACTGGTAAAGGGGACCTCATTAGATATGCTTTGTTTCTTCATGAGGACATACTTTACATTAGTATTTTCTTCATTCTGTAAACAAAGGAACACATTTTTAAGTATATTTTCCATCCCAGCTTCATTTAGAATGTTGTGTTGTTTCTCATAGTAAAGGGGGCACTCACTGAAAAATAATTCTAGGTTTAGTTGATTTTGTCTTTTTAAATTGGTGACGCTTCCAAGAAGAAGGAAGTCTCCAGAGAGACCTGCATCTTCAAAATTACTTTAAAGCCATAGGCCCTGTGTCAACAATGTAAAGGAATGAAGTTCATTAGTTGTTTTGCCCAGTGTTAGGCCAAACCCTACACACCATGTGACCTTTGCACCTACCCTGACTTCTGTGAGGTCTTCTCAGGAGATCGGAGACTCTGGGATCTCTCTAAAGACTCTTTTGAATGCCATTAAAACCATGGAGGGAAGACTGGAAGGTAAAATAGACATTCTTGCCTCAAGACCATTAAAAAATGATGAGTCACCAAATTTTCTTCACCGGGATTCAGTAAGTGAAGGCCACAAATTAAATCATAAGGAAATTTCAGATTTATACAACAATGAAGAAAAGTAGTAACATCTAGAAAGATAACGTTTGGAGGTGTGAGGAACAACAAGGAAAGAACTTCTTCACAAACAGGAAAAACTGATGATGTAGATCAAAACAATCATTCTGGCTATTGCATACTTAGTTTTTGTTTTGGACACAGAAATGTCGTATTTGGCTTAAGAGTAACCATTGAGCTTTTTAATCTAATTTTCACTTTAAAAATTAATGCTAATAGTCTTAACATTTACAGTAAAATGGGTAAAGCCTGATTTTAAAGTAGAAATACATAAATAGAAGCCCTGAGAACTTGAAAACTGGAAAATACTTTCCAAAGAAAACTTACTAGAGCATACATCTTTGTTTGGTATTTTAAAATAGAAAAAGTACTATAGCTTGTCTTCTAGAGTTAACTACAATTTAGACCCTTTCTGTAAGCACTTTTGCTAGTGGCCTTTTCATTTTTATAAATATTTTATAAGCACTGGTAAAATTATAAAAACTATATTCTTCCTAATATACTTTTCTAGAACAAAATCCAATAGGTTTTCAAAACCTTATAAGTTAGCATCTTTTGTACTATTCTTGAATCCTTACAGAAGATGTTAAAGTATTTTTAATGTTACAGATTAAAAGTTATAAGGAAGTATAATATTGAGGAAGATGTGGGGAAAAGGCATTCTTCTTTGCTGCTGTTTGGAGTGCCCTTTTCCTGTGGAGGACAATTTGGCTTTGTTTATCACTTTACACCCACAGGTGTACTTTTTCCTACAGATACACTAGCTTGTACATAAGACATGTTTACAAGGTTACTTTCTGAAGTATTGTTTGTTATTAGCAAAATACTAGAAACAACCAAAATTCCATCAGTAAGAGGCTGGCTAAATAAATCATGGTATATCCATAGTTTGGAATACTGTTTGAAGATATATTTATCTTAATCATAACATATCTATTATTAGGTTAAAACAGTCAAGGTTCAGAAGAGTATACAGAGTATTTTACTATTTGTGTGCAAAAGGGTTGGGGTGATTAAGTATACATATGTATTCACTTTTGAATAGAGTCTCTCTAAAATGAATCGTAATAAATTGGCAACATTATTTTTGAGGAAGGAAACTGGGTGGCTGGGAGATTTTTCACTTTATCCTTTTGTACCTTAAGAGTAATGTGAATGTGCTACCCATCCAGAATAATTTTATGAACATTTTATTTTCAACAGAAGTAAAAGTAGAGAAATGATGGTCTTTTCAACAAATGTGCTAAAGCAATTGAGTATCATATGCAGAAACAAAAAAGCAAAATACCTTTGATCCATACCTCTTACCATATATAAAAATTAACTCAAAATGGATGAAAGCCCTAAAGGTAAAACTTAAAACTGTAAAACTTCTGAAACATAGGATGAAATCATTGTGATCTTGGATTACACTAAGATTTCTTAGATTTGACATCAAAAGCATGATCCATAAAGGAAAAAATGTAACATTGACAACGTATGCTCTTCTAAGACATTGTTAAGAAAATGAAAAGCTACAGGCTGGGGGAAAAAACATTTGCAAATCACATATCTAATAAAGGTCTTGTCTCCACAGTTTATTAAAAACTCTCAAAACTCACTAAGAAGGAAAAACAATCTGAAAAAAAAGGCGCAAAGTATTTTATTTATTTGGTGAACACATGTTTCACAAAAAAAGATATACGGATGATAAATAAGCACCTGAAAAGATGTTAGACATCAGTCATTAGGGAAATGCAAATTAAAACTGCAGTGAGATACTACCACACACTATTAGAATGTCTAAAATTGAAAAACTGATTACCCCAAGTGTTAGTGAAGATGTGGAGGAACTCTCATACATTGCTGAAGGGAATGTAAAATCACTCAGCCACTCTGGAAAATAGTTTGGTAGTTTCTTTAAAAGTGAGACATACTACTACCATACAACCCAGCTACTCCACTCCTATGCATTCACCAAAGATAAATGAAAGCATATATCTACACAAAGATCTGTATACAACTGCCCAGAGCAGCTCTACTTGTAACAGCTTAAAACTGGAACAACTCAAGTGTTCAGCAGAACACTATTCAGCAACAGAAAGGAAGAAGTATTGGTATATAAAGAAGAATGAGTGAATCTCAAAATAAATGTGCTGAGTGGAAAATCATTCAAAAATGAGTACATAAAATATGATTTCATTTATATAAAATTCTAGGAAATAAAAGTGAATTGATTGTGACAGAAAACAGGTCAGTGGTAGCCTTGGGTGGATGTGTAGGAACAGGGAGATATAGAAGTGGGGGAAATTACAAAAAGGCATAAGGGAACTTTTGGGATAATGGAAGTGTTCATTATCATGATTATGGTTTATACATATATCAAAATTGTACACTTTAAATATACATAGCTTATTGTATTTCAACTATGTCTCAGTAAGGCTGTTTTTAAAAATGTGAATGTATTATACTAAAATTAATTATTTTTAAATGTTTAAAATAACATTCTTGAAATGACAAAAACAGTGGCGATAGAGAACAAATTACTGGTTGCCAGGGGACATGGGATGAGTTTGGGGGAGGGTGTGAACACAGAGAAGTAGCATAAGTGAGTTCTTTGTGACAGTGAAGCAGTTCTGTATCTTGATTGTCGTGATCACAGGAATATGTGCGTGGGGTCAAATTACATAGAGCTATGTGCATGTGTGCATACACAGATGAATGCAGGTTAAAAAAATGGTGAAGGGCTTCCCTGGTGGCACAGTGGCTAAGAGTCCACCTGCCGATGCAGGGGACATGGGTTCGTGCCCCCGTCTGGGAAGATCCCACATGCCGCGGAGTGGCTGGGCCCGTGAGCCATGGCCACTAAGCCTGTGCATCCGGAGCCTGTGTTCCACAACGGGAGAGGCCACAACAGTGAGAGGCCCGCATACTGCAAAAAAAAAAAAGTGAAAATTGTAAGTTTTGTAGTCTAGTTAATCTCATTAAAGTCAATTTCCTGGTTTTAATGTTGAACTACAATATAAGATGTCATCATTAGAAGCAGGGAAAAGAGTGCATGGGGACTGTGCACTAATTTTGTAAACTCCCGTGACTCTGTATTTCAAGATAAAGTATTTTTAAAAGAGTAGTATTTAGAATAGTATGATGAATCTGAAACAACTGTGTAGATATACTAAAAGTATTTCAGAGATGTAAAATTCTAATACTTCTAATTAGGATTAGGACACTATTTAGAACACTTCTGTAACACTATTTTCTTGACACTATTTAGTACTTATTCACCTTTGCTTTTATGATATTAATTTACATTGTATTTTCAAATTCTGTGATAATTTCTCCCCCGTTTTTCATCTTAGCATCATTGTCTTATCTCCCTTATCTTCATTCTGTGCTTTCATAGAGATTGACATATATTAGAGATTTGCCCATGTTTATTAACAGATTTTTTTTTGCTTTATAGTTTTAAGGGGAAAAACAGCTACTAAAGCTAGTTTTTATTTACCATAATATGTAAGAATATTTAATTAAACATTTTAAATTTGGTTTCTAAATTGCTGTGTCTTATTCTAATTGCTGATTGACTGTGCTTTGGGTGAATCATTTATCATTTCTTTTTTTCTACTAAGGCGAAATCCATTCTTGAAAGAAAGGGAGCTCTCACGTGTTGTGAAGGGTCAGGCTGCAGCCCTGAAAGAGAGTCAGAAGTTGAAACATGACCTCGAAGCTTTGCAGGACAGGGAGAACAAGAAGGCAAGACATCAATCCTTTCTGAAGTCTGTTACTGAAATGAAGCGCTTCTGAAATCTTTCATGAGCCACATTCTTTCTTTTCTTGTTACCTTTAGTAAAAAAGAATGAGGATTGATCAGAGGAGGATTTTCTTTTCCTAAAGAAAGGATAACTTTAGAAGAGCTCTAAAATATTTCCTTTAAAAATACATGATTTAACTCCCAATGTTTTTTTCTTCTTCCTGTCTTAAAATAATCAAAAGTCCTATTTTTTTCTGTTGAAACACATCTGACCTTGGTAATAATAACCACCTACTTATGTATTATTAATGTGATATAACACTGTTAAGATTTTATGTTAAGTCAAATTACCAAATGCTTTCTGCTTAACAGTATGTGTCCTTAGTGGGAAGAGAGGTAACATCCCAAAATTCTTGACAGCAGGTGCTAGATTTTGCCCCTCTGAAGAGGGCTGTGAGTCACATCATTCTTCAGCAGATTCCACTTATGGTCCTCTTTCCTCAGATAAGTCTGATGGGCTTCAAATGTATTATCTTCTTCTGACCCCATGGTAAGATAGCTGAGGAGGGCTAGCACAGGCCAGTCTGGGACCACCTCTAGACCCAAGAAGCTGTTGGTCCTTATGTCTCTAGTTAATATATGTGCTGTGACACGACAATAGTTAGGATGCACTGCAGAGTTCTTCATTGGATCCATATGATCTAGGGTCTAGTTTTCTTTTTCTCAAAGTCAGAATAACTTAAGAAACAAAATAAATATAAAATATACTTTAATTATTCCTCTTAGCATTCTACCACACCTGGTTTCCATACTCTTCTAGAAGTCATGGGACTCAGCAGAAGAATAACCAGAAAGGATCAAATATCTTTGTCTTATTTCATTTTCTATTAGGTGGGAAACTTTCAGCAACAACTGGCAGAAGCTAAAGAAGACAACTGCAAAGTTACAATCATGTTGGAGAATGTGTTGGCTTCTCACAGTAAGATGCAAGGCGCTATGGAAAAAGTGAAAATAGAGCTTGGGCAGAGGGATGCAGAGATTGCAGGCCTCAAGAAAGAAAGGTACCAGAGATTATTTTTCTGTCTTTGTACTTGTATTTTTCTGCTGCCTTGTAGTAAAGAACAGAGTGCAGTCAAGAAACAGTCATTTTCTGTTGATGCCCTTGTGAAAATAAAGTAGTAAAATGGTATTTAAAGAACTAGCAAATTCAGGAAAATCTGGAATTATAAATAAAAATGATATCCAAAAATTCTCATATTTTGTAGTGATGTAAATAATTATGTATTCTAGAAATTCATGTGATATATGCTGTTTTATCCTTGCTGTTTTCTACACCATTTATACCTGCCCTTGGGTCTACAGAATGGTAATTGTCAAGATTAAAGCCAAGTGTCTACTTCTGTTTGAATTAATTATCCATTTATTAGTATCCTATTTATTTTAGATGAATCATTCTGAGAACTACTTTTAGCCATGTTTTGTAAGTGAACTCCTTTAAATGTTTCAAAAATTACATAAAAGTTTCCCTTTTAGGTTAATTAACAAATGGTTTGAGTTTAATCAGACCTCTAAGACATATTGTAATACATTAGTGGTGCATATTGCCTCTGTGTTATGGGAGAACAAGTGAGTTTTATATTCTTCATTGTGCTTGTTTTTTTACATATTATGAATCTGTATTACCTCTGAACTTAAAAAAAGTCAAGGGGATGGTATTAAAAATAGTTTACTATTCACAATAAAATTCTGGGTAAAAAGCAGAAATCTCAACAGCAAGCCAGTCCATACAGAGGTGATATATTTTTGTACTAGTAATATATATATAGTATAAAGTTACCAGCCCATAATTTAGTCATTAACATGTACTGATACTTTAATATATAAAGCCAAATTGAATCATAAATGGGACAAGTTTTTAATCCATAGGAAAATTAGTTTCTTATCCTGAAGCTGAAGCTACTAATTGTCACCTGCCAACTCTCAGATATTCTGAGCATCTGTAGCCCACTACATATGCCATTTGGGCTTCCTGGAAGGTGCCCTGTAACTCCCAGTGGTATCACTCCTAGATGGTACTTTTCTATGGTCACTCTCCCTGTGCCCTTCATTTACAGGGCTCTAAATCAACAGTGGGTACAGAAGCTGGAAGCAGAAGTGGACCAGTGGCGGGCCAGAATCCTTGTCGTGCATGCCCAGCACAACAGTAAGGTAGAAGCCAGGTTTTTATAGATGATAATGTTGATATTTTTAATTTTATTGGGATATTGCTATTTTGGAAAAATGGAGTAAAACAATCAGGTAAATTTCCTTTCCATTCAAGTCTGAGTTTTGAACAGTGACATATTTCCAAATGGGAAATGGGTCTGTGATCTTACAGTGAACCATTTATTGGCAAACCAGGACCATAATTATGCCTAACTCTCTTTGTCTTATATGGTCTGCATTCTCTTCATGTATTAATGCATAAGTGAAGTTAAAGGGCTTAGAAAACAACATAACTTTAGTCAGAAGTAGCTAGAGTGATCCCACTTAATAAGGAGGCATACTCACATGTTTATAGGTGTATACACACATGAATATGTATCTACACGTATGCACACATATAAAATAGAGATATTTCCTATAAAAAGCTTTTTCTAGAAGGATATACAAGGAACAGTTGCCAGTTCTTATCTCTCTAGGCAGCGAGACCAGAGGGTCATAGGATCAGGAAGGGGAGTTTAACTGGTTTAAAACCTTAGAAATTAGGATAAATAACTTGGCTCTATTTTCCAAAACTCTCTAGTGACCAGTGGAGCATACCCTTCCCATCACCTTCTAAGAGTCACCTAAGGACTGTCTGTAATAAGTTCTCACATATATATATTCCAGGCATCTGGAGTCTTTGGTTCTGGTTCCAAATAATTATTGTTTCCAAGTTTAAAGAGTGAATATACAGTGTTATGGACTTCTTGTATCTGTTACAGTGGAATTAAAAACAATCTTCTTTCTTCTCTCTTTCAGATGGAGGCTCTACAAAAAGCTCTAGATGTAGCTAGAGAAGAAAACAGGAAACTGGCTATGAGCCTGGAGCAAGCTCTCCAGACAAATCATCAGCTGCAAACAAAGCTTGATCCTGTTCAAGAGAAATTGGAAAGCAAAGAACTTGAGCAACGGAATTTGGAAACCTTCATGTAAGGGCAGTATAGTCACAGTGGAATTAGGGAAGAGCCTCTTGGAGAGAAAGTTTGGCTAATTAACATAAACCAGTTAAACCCTTTTTCCCTACTTTGAGCTAGTACTCCCAGCAGAGCCATGGGAAGGAAGCAGGCATAGTTGAGCAGAGAAGATATTAGCTGGCTGGGGTACGTTCCTTCTCAGCTCTTCCCTCATCTAGTGTCGGTCTTCTTCCGTACATGAAGGTTTAAACCAAGTTGGAAGGGATACTTACATGTTTCTGCCAAACCTTTTCTATCAGAAGCTTATGTGTCCTTTAAAAGAATGATTTGGAAAAGGAGAAACAGAAGCATGGATGGGAATAATCCCTCCAAGAGTGGGATAATTCCATTTAAGCAGCTGCTAAACCATTCATTGTTTTCAACTTTTTTCCTGAGATTAGTTAGGTCAAACCCATCAAGTTCAGGGCAAGGCACTAAAGTTTTTTGTTAAACTTTATCTAGGCAAATAGGATTTAGATATTAATAACATCCCATGAAAATTTATACCCAAGGGAAATGCATTGTGCACGTGGATCTTTATTCCTTTCACGTAGTGAACATACTGATACAGCAGACAAGTATAAGCTAAAGCAAAGAAGGTATTTTTCATATTTGTAATCTGTACAAATTTTATATTCTGGTGAAATGTTGCTGGCTCAAGACTACTCAGTATTGGTTAAAACAAGAGTATGTGTTTCACTCTTTTGGGTGGATATCTTTATATTGAATAACTTTTTGTTTTTTAATGCTGTAGGTAAATGCTTATTTCTCCTTCTGTTAATGAGTTCCAGATCAGTGATTTTTACCTGGTGACTGATCTGCTTCTCATTGGTAAATGACGCCTACTAAGATGTTTTCTAAAGGTGATTTATCATGTCTCTTTTTCAAAACAGAGAACGGGTGAGTGAAGAATCCAAAATAGAAGCAGAATTGCATGCTGAACGCATAGATGCTCTAAGAAAGCAGTTTCAAATTGAGAGAGAAACTGCAAAGAAAGCAGCACAATGGGAAGTGACTGAGGTATGGAGGCAAGTGACAAAAGTCTCCCTCTAGGTGAATGCCTTTGAAGAGGAGAACCAACCACAGGATTTCCGAGAATAGCTACAGTTGTTCTTTGGTTCTTCTAATCTCCCTTTTGCCAGCAAGTCAGACACATCTCTATGCTGTTTGTAAATTAACACACAAAAAGTTTCTGGTATACAGTTATCTGCCCAATGAAGGAATGCCTTGGTGACAGCCTTCCCATTGGAGAATAATAACTGAGTGGGAAGGAGACCGCCATCTGCTAAACAGATGGCAAATCACCTGTCTCCTCAATTCACTTAACTAGCATCCATCATGCACCTACCTCCTCCTGAGAGGCACAAGTAAAAACAGCAGAAGATGTGGTCCGTGTTAAATTACCCCTTATTTAATTGTCATCTCCACTCTTTGCATGAGACAACTAGGAAGACATCAGAAGATGTTTCCTGGATAGCTAGAAGCTGTGTACAATTTTAAAGGAATTCAAAAGTAAGGGAAAGTTTGTTTTAGGCTGGTTGGGTGATCGAAGAAGAGGGGAAGCTTGACGAAATTCTACAGGGTTGAGGCTGGCAGAGCTGACAGGGCTGTGACACTCTATGTAAGAGGATGAACAAAGCTTAGTTACAGAAATAAATAGGACATGTGAGCAAAGAAAAAGGATTTGCCTCTCTTGATCAGAGCAGAGACTTTAGGAAATTTCTGAGAAAAGGGGGTTAGCTTAGATGAGACCAGCTGGTAGATGGCCTTGACTCCCAGAATGTTGGATGGAAAGTATTAGGTACAAGTAGAGCACTGTAGGTTTCTGAGGAGGCTGGGAGCACAATTTTAGGTAGGTTAGTCTGTTAGCAGTGGAAAGTAGGTAAGAATGAAGAGAAACTGGAAACATGGAGGCTAAGGGGAACTAGAGCAGTAACTTTGGGCTTCAGATGATTGGAGCCAAGCAAAGTGTTTCTGTTGAAAATAGAGAACGATCAAATCAAAAATCCATTTTAATTAATAGAAAAATCAGACACTAAATGTATCATAAGCAAAGGGGAGGGAGTAATTAAAATAATCCCAAGACTTGGTTGGGGGTGGCCAGTCTGTATTTTGCCAAATTCAGCGTATTTAGCAATTGTACTTGATAGTGCACAGTCACAAAATCAGATTCAACCGTTTATATGGTGCTTTGTAAATTGAAAAAGCACTGTATAAGTGTTAAAAATATTATAAAAATAATTTCTGGGGGAAACAAAAATGGGCACTGAAATTAAAAGTACTTTTATTCAGAGAGAGTTGTTCAGAATATTTAAAAGTTTAAATCCTTTTAACAGGGATCAGTAAAGATGGTGAACTTGTGCAGGAGAGACCAAGGAACAGTATGAGTGTGATGTCTTGAGCAGTTAGTGGCAGGAGTGGGCTCAGGGTGCACTGTTCAAGACTCCCAGCTCTGCCTCTTATTAGCAATGTGTAAATTTACTATCTGTGCAGATGACTTGACATCTGAGTCTCACTTTCCTCAATCAAAATGGAAATCATCACAACTGCTTTCCAGGGTGGGTTTGAGGGTTAGTTTTTAGGGCTTACCCAGTTTTGACAAAGCTCTAATTGAGGTAATGGTGGAATATCTAACAGAAATATAGTTGGGGGATAATAAAAGACTAACACTGTACTGTGAGGTTAGGATGTGAGGGAATGAGCTAGTATAAAGAGAAAAAGGTAACAAATAATTTTGGCTTCTTTCTTTGACATGTTAAATACTTACCAGCCACAGAGACTACCACCCTCCTAATGTCTCCCTTCTCAGCTGCCGTCTCTTCTTCCTAAAAATCATGTGGTACTCATTTAAGGGCATATGAGGAAGAGGGGGAACTCTGTAAAATGATTTAAGTAATGTTAAAAGATAAATTGAGGAATAATAAAACTAAGAGTTTATTTGAACAAAAATCAATTTGAATCAGGCAGTATGCAATCGATTGCAATAGAAAGGCACTCTGAGGAGTTGTATAAAATGAAAGACTTCTATAGGCAGAGGGGAGCAGGAACAAGGAAGTTATACTAGGCAAAAAAGTAGATTAGTTACAATGAGATATCATCTCACACCAGTCAGAATGGCCATCATCAAGAAATCTAGAAACAATAAATGCTGGAGAGGGTGTGGAGAAAAGGGAACACTCTTGCACTGCTGGTGGGAATGTGAATTGGTATAGCCACTATGGAGAACAGTATGGAGGTTCCTTAAAAAACTAAAAATAGAACTACCATATGATCCAGCAATCCCACTACTAGGCATATACCCTGAGAAAACCATAATTCAAAAAGAGACATGTACCAAAATGTTCATTGCAGCTCTATTCACAATAGCCCGGAGCTGGAAACAACCTAAGTGTCCATCATCGGATGAATGGATAAAGAAGATGTGGCACATATATACAATGGAATATTACTCAGCCATAAAAAGAAACGAAACTGAGCTATTTGTAATGAGGTGGATAGACCTAGAGTCTGTCATACAGAGTGAAGTAAGTCAGAAAGAGAAAGACAAATACCGTATACTAACACATATATATGGAATATAAGAAAAAAAATGTCATGAAGAACCTAGGGGTAAAACGGGAATAAAGACACAGACCTACTTGAGAATGGACTTGAGGATATGGGGAGGGGGAAGGGTAAGCTGTGACAAAGCGAAAGAGAGGCATGGACATATATACACTACCAAACGTAGGCTAGATAGATAGTGGGAAGCAGCCGCAGAGCACAGGGAGATCAGCTCGGTGCTTTGTGACTGCCTGGAGGGGAGGGATGGGGAGGGTGGGAGGGAGGGAGATGCATGAGGGAGGGGATGTGGGAACAGATGTATATGTATGACTGATTCACTTTGTTATAAAGCAGAAACTAATAAAAAAAATAAATAAAAAAAAAAGTAGATTAGTTACTAGGAGCAGAGTTACTTCCTTTAAGGGATGGCAGGAGTCTGTCAGGCAGATTACTCAGCTAATGCTGATCAGGCCATTCCTGATTGACTGGTTTAAGAGTCCTTTTGTGGTAGAGCCAAAACTGTAATTAAGTCTCAGTTTGGTGACATAAGGTTTAGCATAAGTGACTTCATTGTGGGCCTGTTGTCGTTTTGAATAGTAATCACTATGTTATTTTTTCACTAGACAAGTTTATTAAAATTTCTAAACCAAAAGCAATATTCATAAGAAGTATAAACTACTATGTAAATAAGCTACAAGGACATATTGTACAGCACAGGGAATATAGCCAGTATTTTATAACTGGAGTATAATCTATACAAATTTTTAATCACTATGTCATACACCTAAAACTAATATAATATCATAAATCAGCTAGACCTCAATAGACAAAAAGCAATATTATAAAAATACATGCAAGGATAGTCAATAACTGACAGGTGTATTTACATAAACTCCATATAATTTATTTTCACTTCTCCATACATGAGGTCACAAGTGACAGAAAGAGACGAGCTTAAGTTTAAAAAAATAACCTTTAAAGCACAGCAATGAGCACTGAGCAATTAGTGTGTGCCAGGCTCTATACTCCTTCTCTGCCTCCTCTTGTCTAACTGTTACATGAATCCTATGAAGTAGGCTATTCTCATACTTTTCCAGTGATGAACCTGAAGCTTAGGGAAGTTAATTATCTGAAATTACTTGACTAGTGTGTGGTAAAGCTGAGATTTTAACTTCTGTCTGATTCCAAAGCCATGCTCTTAGAAAGCAAATGAGGAACATACATTTACATTATCTGTTCTAAGAAAAATTGTGTTCTTTAGTGTTAAAAATTATGAAAATCACTGAGAGTGTTTCTCCACAAATCTCCTTATTATTATTGCCTCACTTACCCTCCTTTTTTAAATATCTATTTATTTGGCTGTGCCAGGTCTTAGTTGCAGCACACAGGATCTTTAGTTGTGGCACACAGGATCTAGTTCCCTGACCAGGGATCAAACCCGGCCCCCATGCATTGGGGGCACAGAGTCTTAGCCACTGGACCACCAGGGAAGTCCCATCACTTAACCTCCTTTTTAAAAGAAAGGTCCAAAGAGAACAAAATATAGGGACACAGCTAAACATAAGCTTCTCTTACTGAATGGAAGGTTAAAATGTTCTAATTTTCCCTTTGTATCCCACAGCTGAAGAAAGCCCTTGATGAAAGCAACTTCAGATCAGTGGAAGTATCCCGGACCAACCGGGAGCTGCGGCAGACACTTACAGAGTTGGAAAAGGTACTGAACAGCAGCAAGGAGAAAATAAAGGATCAAAAGGCCCAAATTAAGTTCCACTTATCAGCTAAGGCAAATAATGCTCAGAACATAGAGAGGAGGAAGGTTGTATGAGAAAGCCTAACTCTCCTCTCCTCCTTAGTATCTGATGAGGATCCAGGCAGGCAGTGGTGTCTGGGGAAGATGGTTTCAGAGCCCCACCACCACCATGTGTTCTCTGGGAATTACAGCTACACCTGGGAAGTGGGCAGATTGCCTGGGGGGAGGTGGGGGGAGACACTTTTTCCCACAGAGATACTGCTGCATCAGTGCTTGGTTTCTCATTAGCTGCCAGTGTCACATTCTGGCTCCCCAGCTGTCTCTTCCACAGTGATTTTACAAGACTTGGCTCTTTCGGGGTCAGGGGGCTGGATGGGAAGGAGAGCCCAGCAGGAACTGGTAACTGTGGATCTCATGTGGGATACTTTGTGTCAGCCTATAGGCAAAAAGAGCAAGCCAGTTTTTCCACTGATCATCTTTCGATGGTATTTCCACCTTTACTTTCAGCAAATAGAAACAGAATTGAGGCAAATGGAGCTAATTAAGGATCAGTATCAGAAAAACAGCTATGAACGGGTAGATGATTTCCACACACTCTGTTTACCATTCACGTGAAATCCCAAACTTGGACAGGTTCACCAACCGTCTCCCTCTTTGTGCCCTACCAGTCACTGAGTATCCAGAGATGTGTATCTGAAATGACTAACCTACAGCAGGAGATGCAGCTGTTGGCCAAGAGCCAACATGATCTGTCAGCTCAGAATAAACAGCAAAAGCTGCAACTCGAGGCAGAGCAGAAGAGGAGGTGGGAGCTGGAGCATTGGTGCCAGGTAAAATGGTTCCTAAGATTCATCTCAGAGATTACCAGCAAAGGCCATGTGCAAAACCCAGCATGAGGGCACCTGGCTTTTCTAGGCTCTATAGAAGAAGACAAACTTACAAGTCGTTCATCTTAGCTAAGTCCTTAGAATCATATCTAGGAATGAAGCCTGGAGCTTTGACTATGGCACCTCGTCTTCATGTTCAACTTAATAAAAATGATACTCATTTTTGAAGAACGGCTAAAGCTCACATATGCAAAGTACTAGTTACTAAGTAAGACTTGTGAACTTCATAGTCTTTCAGGAACTTTACACCCCTTGGTTCTTCCCCGTAGCTCAGATACACCTGTTGCCGTTACAGGAATTTTATCTACTCCCAACCTCATGAAAAGCACATTTTATTACAGAAAAGGGACTTCAAGGGACCATCAGGCTCTTGCCTTCCAACAGAGATTGTCTGCTATGAAAAGTATTCCCCAGTTCTAGAAAGAGATGTTAATCATCTTTTCTCAGGAGAATCTGTAAATCAAAATCTATAATCATATACACAAATGTATACTGTAGGTTAAACTGAAAATAATAGTTTGTATCCTATAGTCTGGTAGCACCTGGAGTTAGAAAGTACCCCATCATACTTTCATAATTTGGTTGCTCATTTATTACAATATTAAACTTTTTATTCCATATATTGTACATTGGGAGTTTGTAAAAAATCTTTGTATCACGTTTTCAGGAATTGGAAGAAACAGTTAGACACCTGAAGAAATGTAAAGAGGCAACAGAGGATAAACTGAAAGAAGCTAGTGTGGAATCAGAACAGGTAAGCCAGACCCACGGACATGAAGACTTAGACAAGCTTCCTCAGACACGATGACCCTGAAACACAAGTCCGTGTAATATCCTTCAGTAACACAGTTGTCAGGAGTGCAAAAGGCAAGAACCAATACCTTAGTACAGCCTCCGTTATAAATAATAGTTTTAGATTAAGATTCTGTGTCTTGATGAGACATCATAGAATGCTAAAATATTGATTGACATTGACTAATATTAACTTGGTAGTCCAAGCCTCTGAAATTCCAGAAATCCCTGGAATTGGGATTGACATATATACACTAATATGTATAAAATAGATAATGAATAAGAACCTGCTGTATAATAAATAAATAAAATTCAAAAAAGAAGAGATTCTTAAGCTAAAGGTATCACAGTGACATTGCTGCCAGTTTATCCCTTTTGTAGCCATTAAGTTACATGATAATATGGCTGTCAGAATGGTATATTGAAAGGAATATGGGGGGGCGGGGTGAAGACGGTGCACTAGGAGGACGCAGAATTCGCGTCTCCTCACAACGAGGGCACCTGGGGGTCCACGGACATCTAATGGGACGGGAGGAACCCCCAGAGGCCAGGTAGGACCTGGGGCGTGGGGGGGAGTGATGTGGGAGTAGAAGCTGAGGTGGGACTGGACTGCCACCTGACCGGCAGCTAGGGGAGGGGAAGGGATTGCATGCCTGAAGGGGGAAATTTTGGTACCACTGGGAGGGCAGAGGATCAAAAGGGACCAGGGCCAGGTTTCTCCTGCCCAGTTTGGCCTCTGGGAGCCTGCTGAGATCCTAGGCCCAACCCTCTGCTCACTGAGGGCTCCTCCAGCTGTGCGGGTCCTGAGGGAGCAAAAGTAAAGGCTGGACCTGTTGGACTGGCACCCCTGAGGGGTGGCTGGGGCAGGGGAGGAGTTCCTACACCCAGCGGGATGCACCCATGGTTAGGGGTCCTGCAATGACGGGGGAGACCCTGGAGGAGACAGTGGGGGAGGGCACAGAGGAATGGAAGGAAACAGGGCCAGCGCTTTCCCTGTTCGGTTCCTGGGCCTAATCCTCGAATCCTCCCTCCTACTATGCAGAGCCCAAGGCCTGCCCCTATGCCCCCCACCCAGGGCCCCACCTCTACACTCAGAGATCCCCTCCAAGGCACTGGGCCTAAACCCCACCCACACACCCTCACTCAGGGCCTTACCTCCAAACTCCAGAACTCCACACTGCAGAGGCCCTCCCTTCCTTCCACCCAGGTCCTAAGCAGAGGCCCTGCGCCACACTTGAACATCACCCCACCTAGGCCCCACCCCCAGGGCGTTTTCCTGCTATGGGGGTCCTGCCCCACCTTAAACCCCACCCCTGCCTAAGTTCCACCCCTGCCTAAACTCCACCCCCCCATAGCTAAGGCTTTTTTTTTTCTCTCTTAGATTGGGGTTCTGTTTTACCTTGTTGACTCTCTTATATTTTTATATTTCCTAATCTTTTATTTTTCTAATTTTATTTTATTCTTTATACTTTGTTATTGTTCTCTCCTTTTGGCTTGTACCCCCCCCCTTTTTTTCTTTTTTCTGTTGTGGTTTTATTTTACCTTGTTGCAGTTGTTTCAATTATAGTTTTATATTTCCTAATATATTTTTTATCTTTCTAATTTTATTTTATTTTTTTATTCTTTGATATTGTGCTGCTCTGGTCCTTTTTTTCCTTTTTCTTTTTATTTTTTACAATGCCACAAAACTAGCAATATCTTGTTTCCCAGGACAGAGGTCAGGCCCGAGCTCCTGTGGTGGGAGCTCCAAGTCTGCTGCACTAACAGAGAACCTCAAACCCCAGGGTATATTAATGGGAGTGAGGCATCCTGGAGGTCCTCATCTCAGCACCAAGACCCAGCTCTATCCAGCTGCCTGCAAACTCCAGTGCTGGACGTCTCAGGCCAGACAACCAGTAAGATAGATAGGAATACAGCACCACCCATCAAAAAAAAATGAAATGACAAAAAAATGTTACAGATGAAGGAACAAGGTGAAAACCTAAAAGACAAATAAGTGAAGATGAAATAGGCAAGCTACCTGAAAAAGAATTCAGAGTAATGATAGTAAAGGTGATCCAAAATCTCGGAAACAGAATGGAAAAATTACAAGAAACATTTAACAAGGATCTAGAAGAATTAAAGAGCAAACAAACAGTTACTGAAATTAGAAATACTCTAGAAGAAATCAGTAGCAGAATAACTGAGGCATAAGAATGGATAAGTGAGCTAGAAGATAAGATTGTGGAAATAACTGACAGGGAGCAGAATAAAAGAATGAAAAGAATTGAGGGCAGTCTCAGAGACCTCTGGGACAACATTAAAAATACCATCATTCGAAATACATGGGTCTCAGAAGAAGAAGAGAAAAAGAAAGGGACTGAGAAAATATTTGAAGAGATTATAGTTGAAAACTTCCCTAACATAGGAAATGAAATAGTCAATCAAGTCCAGGAAGCACAGAGAGTACCACACAGGATAAACCCAAAGAGAAACATGCTGAGACACATTAATCAAACTATCAAAAATTAACTACAAGGAAAAAATGTTAAAAACAGCAAAGGAAAAGCAACAAATAACATACAAGGGAATCCCCATAAGGTTAACAGCTGCTTTTTCAGCAGAAACGCTGCAACCCAAAAGGGAGTGGTAGAACATAAAGTGGTGAAAGGGAAAAACCTACAACCAATATTACTCTACCCAGCAAGGATGTCATTCAGATTCAACAGAGAAATTAAAACCTTTACAGATAAGCAAAAGCTAAGAGAATTCAGCACCACCAAACCAGCTTTAGAACAAATGCTAAAGGAACTTCTCTAGGCAGGAAACACAAGAGAAGGAAAAGACCTACAATAAAAAACCCAAAACAATTAAGAAAATGGTAATAGTAGCATACATATCAATAATTACCTTAAATATAAAAGGATTAAATGCTCCAACCAAAAGACACAGACTGGCTGAATGGATACAAAAACAAGACCCATATATACGCTGTGTACAAGAGACCCACTTCAGACCTAGGGACACATACAGACAGAAAGTGAGGGGATAGAAAAAAATATTGCATGCAAATGAAAAGCAAAAGAAAGCTGGAGTACCAATTCTCATATCAGACAAAATAGACTTTAAAATCAAGACTATTACAAGAGACAAGGACACTACATAATGATCAAGGGATCAATCCAAGAAGAAGACATAACAATTGTAAGTATGCACCCAACATAGGAGCACCTCAAAACATAAGGCAAATGCTAACAGCCATAAAAGGCAAAATCAACAGCAACACATTCACAGCAGGAGACTTTAACATCCCACTTTCACCAATGAACAGATCATCCAAACTGGAAAGAAATAAGGAAACACAAGCTTCAAACGATACATTAAACAAGATGGACTTAATTGACATTTATAGGACATTCCATCCAAAAACAACAGAATATACTTTCTTCTCAAGTTCTCATGGAACACTCAGAATAGATCATATCTTGTGTCACAAATCAATCCTCAGGAAATTTAAGAAAATTGAAATCATATCAAGTATCTTTTCCGACCACAATGCTATGAGACTGGATATCAATTAACTACAGGAAAAAAATCTGTAGGAAATACAAATACATGGAGGCTAAACAATACACAGCTAAATAACCAAGAGATCACTGAAGAAATCAAAGAGTAAATCAAAAAAATACCTAGAAACAAATGACAATGAAAACGATGACACAAAACCTATGGGATGCAGCAGAAGCAGTGCTAAGAGGGAAGTTTATAGCAAAAAAAATCCTACCTCAAGAAACAAGAAACATCTCAAATAAACGACTTAACCTTACACCTAAAGCAATTAGAGAAGGAAAAACAAAATAACCACAAAGTTAGCAGAAGGAAAGAAATCATAAAGATCGGAAATAAATGAAAAAGAAATGAAGGAAACAATAGCAAAGATCAATATAACTAAAAGCTTGTTCTTTGAGAAGATAAACAAAATTGATAAACCATTAGCCAGACTCATCAAGAAAAAAAGGAAGAAGACTCAAGACTCAATAGAATTAGAAATGAAAAAGGAGAAGTAACAACTGACACTGCAGAAATACAAAGGATCATGAGAGATTACTACAAGCAACTCTAGGCCAATAAAATGGACAACCTGGAAGAAATGGACAAATTCTTAGAAATGCACAACCTTCCGAGACTGAACCAGGAAGAAAGGGAAAATATGAACAGTCCAATCACAAGCACTGAAATTGAAACTGTGATTAAAAATCTTCCAACAAACAAAAGCCCAGGACCAGATGGATTCACAGATGAATTCTATCAAACATTTAGAGAAGAGCTAACACCTATCCTTCTGAAACTCTTCCAAAATATAGCAGAGGGAGGAACATGCCCAAACTCATTCTATGAGGCCACCATCACCCTGATATCAAAACCAGACAAAGATGTCACAAAGAAAGAAAACTACAGGCCAATATCGCTCATGAACATAGATGCAAAAATCCTCAACAAAATACTAGGAAACAGAATCCCTACAGCACATTAAAAGGATCATACACCATGATCAAGTGTGGTTTATTCCATGAATGCAAGGATTCTTCAATATATGCAAATCAATCAATGTGATACAACATATTAACAAACTGAAGGAGAAAAAACATATGACCATGTCAATAGATACAGAGAAAGCTTTTGACAAAATTCAAAACCCATTTATGATAAAAACCCTCCAGGAAGTAGGCATATCGTCCTCAATGGGGAAAAACTGAAACCATTTCCTCTAAGATCAGGAAGAAGACAAGGTTGCCCACTCTTACCACTATTATTCAGCATAGTTTTGGAAGTTTTAGCCACAGCTATCAGAGACGAAAAAGAAATAAAGGGAATGCAAATCAGAAAAAAAAATGTAAAACTTTCACTGTTTGCAGATGACATGATACTATACATACAGAATCCTAAAGATGCTACCAGAAAACTACTAGAGCTAATCAATGAATTTGGTAGTGTAGCAGGATACAAAATTAATGCACAGAAATCTCTTGCATTCCTATACACTAATGATGAAAAATCTGAAAGTGAAATTAAGGAAACACTCCCATTTACCATTGCAACAAAAAGAATAAAATACCTAGGAATAAACCTACCTAAGGAGACAAAAGACCTGTATGCAGAAAACTATAAGACACTGATGAAAGAAGTTAAAGATGATACAAACAGATGGAGAGGTATACCATGTTCTTGGATTGGAAGAATCAACATTTGTGAATATGACTATACTACCCAAAGCAACTTACAAATTTCACAATTTGTATGGAAACACAAAAGACCCTGAATAGCCAAAGCAATCTTGAGAAAGAAAGACAGAGCTGGAGGAATCAGGCTCCCAGACTTCAGACTATACTACAAAGCTACAGTTACCAAGACAGTATAGTACTGGCAGAAAAACAGAAATATAGATCAATGGAACAGGATAGGAAGCCCAGAGATAAATCCACTCACATATGGTCACCTTATCTTTGATAAAGGAGGCAAGAATATACATTGGATAAAAGACAGCCTCTTCAATAAGTGGTGCTGGGAAAACTGAAGAGCTACATGTAAAAGAATGAAATTAGAACACTCCCTCACACCATACACAAAAATAAACTCAAAATGGATTAAAGACCTAAATGTAAGGCCAGACACTATCAAACTCTTAGAGGACACTCTATGACATAAATCACAGCAAGATCCTTTTTGACCAACCTCCTAGAGAAATGGAAATAAAAACAAAAACAAATGGGACCTAATGAAACTTAAAATCTTTTGCACAACAAAGGAAACCACAAACAAGATGAAAAGACCACCCTCAGAATGGGAGAAAATATTTGCAAATGAAGCAACTGACAAAGGATTAATCTCCAAAATATACAAGCAGCTCATGCAGCTCAATATCAAAAAAACAGAAAACCCAATCCAAAAATGGTAGAAGATCTAAAGAGACATTTCTCCTAAGAAGATACAGATGGCGAACAAACACATGAAAAGATGTTCAACATTACTAATCATTAGAGAAATGCAAATCAAAACTACAATGAGGTATCACCTCACACCAGTCTGAATAGCCATCATCAAAAAATCTACAAACAATTGGGCTTCCCTGGTGGCGCAGTGATTGAGAGTCCACCTGCCGATACAGGGGACATGGGTTCATGCCCCGGTCTGGGAAGATCTCACATGCCATGGAGCAGCTGGGCCCGTGAGCCATGGCCACTGAGCCTGCGCGTCCAGAGCCTGTGCTCTGCAATGGGAGAGGCCACAACAGTGAGAGGCCCGCGTACTGCAAAAAAAAAAAAAAAATCTACAAACAATAAATGCTGGAGAGGGTGTGGAGAAAAGGAAACCCTCTTGCACTGTTGGTGGGAATGTAAATTGATACAGCCACTATAGACAACAGTATGGAGTTTCCTTAAAAAACTAAAAATAGAACTAGCATATGACCCAGCAATCCCACTATTGGGCATATACCCTGAGAAAACCATAATTCAAAAAGAATCATGTACCACAATGTTCATTGCAGCTCTATTTACAATAGCCAGGACATGGAAGCAATCTAAGTGTCCATCAACAGATGAATGGACAAAGAAGATGTGGCACATATATACAATGGAATAGTACTCGCCATAAAAGTAAACGAAATTGAGTTATTGTACTGAGGTGGATGTACCTAGAGTCTGTCATAAAGAGTGAAGTGAGTCAGAAAGAGAAAATCAGATACCATATGCTAACACATATATATGGAATCTAAAAAAAAAAGAACAAAAATGGTCATGAAGAACCTAAGGGCAAGACGGGAATAAAGACACAGACCTACTAGAGAATGGACTTGAGGATACAGGGAGGGGGAAGGGTAAGCTGGGACGAAGTGAGAGAGTGGCTTGGACGTATACACACTACCAAACGTAAAATAGATAGCTAGTGGGAAGCAGCTGCATAGCACAGGGAGATCAGCTCAGTGCTTTGTGACCACCTGGAGGGGTGGGATAGGGAGGGTGGGAGGGAGGGTGATGCAAGAGGGAAGAGATATGGGGACATATGTATATGTATAACGGATTCACTTTGTTATAAAGCAGAACCTAACACACCTAAAGCAATTATACTCCAATAAAGATGTTTAATTAATTAATTAATTAATTAAAAGGAATATGGACTCGTCTCTTGTGAGTTTGCCAACAGTGACACTTACTGGGCCCTTAAGGAAGTTACATTTACTTTCTGTAACTCATCAGTTACCACTTCTATAATAGTCAGGAAGTTATTACCTACCACTGTTACTCTGATAGATGGCTTGGAGTAAGTTTCAATAAATGTTGGCTCCGTTCTCATTCACCATACAAGAGGAGACATGATGTACAATGAATGTCATTTCAAGCATCTTTCCCTCCACTTCTGATAAAGAGAAAAGTGGGGTTTGGTTTGGGGGTGGATGGGAGTGTGTCTGTCGTCAGGATGCACAAACAGACCTGGAAAATACTTTAGCTTTGTAGCTTTCTAAAAGTTAAATGACAAGCAGAGCTCTATTTTCTTATCTCACTATTTTCTACTCACACTGTGACCTGGTTAATATGGGACAAGTACATAGTAGCACAAATTTATAAAGGACCTATTATATGGCTGGTGCCGTGCTAGGTGATGGAGCTATAGGGTGAATAAGCCAGAAGAAGCCCCTCGTCTCATCGAACTTGCCTTCTCCCAAGCAAGAGAGAAATACACTAGTCTCTGATACCTCAGAGTTAAAACATGAAAATGCTGTCCATGAAACATAAATAATCAAAGGGGGAAAACCAGTCATTTTACTTTTTATTCTAGAGGATATGTTCTGCAGCTATTTTGAAGCAACCTTTATATATAATAAAAACCTGTTGGCTCTACCTTCAAAATAACAAAATATCCCAAATACATAGAAAAGTGCTAGGCACATATAGGCACTCAATAAATATTTGTCAAGTAAATGAATACTGATTCTAGATCATCTTCAAAGGCAGACTATTAGAGGGACTGTTTTCAAGTCTAACAGATCATTTGGAAGTTTGTGCTTAGGAGCTAAAGTATAAAATATTTTGATAAAGGAAATAAAAAATACCATTTACACTAAGCTGGTACAGTGTTTTTACTAATTCATTCTATTACCTTTATAAAGCACAGCAGGAAATTCTAGGCTTTACAGTTCAGGGACTTTGGAGAAGTGTTTAGTCTTAGAGAACAGAACTCAAAGTGTGGTTTGAACTACCACATGAATTTTCAATGCCATCTTGTACTTTCACTCCTATCTAACTTTCTCCCGAGCCCTCTCACCTCAGTTCACATCCAGGAAATATTAACAAATGCATGAAAATCAGCAGGTTTGCATTCATTGTTTAACTCCATATTCAGAAATTATTCTCTCATCTATAGGAGGATGTGTATTATGCAAACAGGTTGCAAAGACCATGCAGTTAGAATTTGAGTCTTTTAATATCTAGGTAAAGTCTCTTGAACTGGCAACTATGGGAAGAAAACTTCCAGTTTAACTAATATGAAGCCCATTTGCTAATTGTGGGGAGAAATAAAGCTTTTAAATTATACAGTGTAAAAAGAAAGAGTCTCAGGCTTCCCTGGTGGCTCAGTGGTTGAGAGTCCGCCTGACAATGCAGGGGACACGGGTTCGTGCCCCGGTCCGGGAAGATCCCACACACTGCAGAGTGGCTGGGCCCGTGAGCCATGGCCGCTGAGTCTGTGCGTCCCGAGCCTGTACTCTGCAACGGGAGAGGGCCACAACAGTGAGAGGCCCGTGTACCACAAAAAAAAAAAGAGTCTCTTGAACTAATACACAAAAAGATTAAGTGTTCCTTTCTTGTAAATTTTAATGAGAACATTTGTATGTGCAGATAACAGCTAACCTGGAAGAAGCTTGGCACTGGTTTAAGTGCAAATGCGATGGCCTACAACTTGAGCTGACCAAAAACCCATTGCAGAGGGAAGACAGGTGGCGGAAAGAGGTGGAATATTTGTCTGTCTTAAGCAGTTCTGGATTGTTCCTTCTCAGATTTCTAATTACACAAGTTCTCTCTTCACCCAGCTACTCTCCACTAATCTGTAGATCTCTTTAAACTACTGTTTGGAAAACCAATGAACTGAATTTCTTTCTTAAAAGTTCTACCTCTCCCAAGCTGTCTAGTTTAGAACCACCTATCTTGAAAAAAAAATGACATCCATAAAGACAAAATAGGTTCTCAGCTCTGCAGTTAGTTTCTAACAGTTTTGGGGTGTTTTTTTCTTTCCAATAGGACCAAGATAAAAGGCACAGCAGCATATCTGATCAGTCTGCTCTACATCGATGGGAGAATATACAGAATCTTAGGCTTGTGCCCAAGAAGTGTCATTCTGAACTAAAGAGAGGTGGTGTCCTTGACAGAGGAGCTTCTTCGCTTAGAACATCTACATCACCCTGATTCCCTGAGCCCAGCAACTAGTGCTGGGCTGTTTCCACCGTCATCAGGACATGAAGTCTCTGATGTGGACTGAAGATTTTGGACCTGAGTTTATCCTTTTATGAACTCTTTGATATCAATACAGAACCACCCCATCTTTTTTGTCCCTTTCCCCATTTTCCACCCAGTAAATTTATATTAATGTGTTGTATGATAGGAGATGCTGTTGCATGATACCTGGCTATTGTTTTAAGTAAATTTTATCAAAAAGCATTTAATGAGGTACTGGATGATTTGGCAACTAAATGATATGATACTTTATTTCAGTGAAATGTCCTAGTCTAACATCTAGTAGATACTCCCTGGTAATACGATCACCTGAAAAGTGGTAAAAACTTTCCCACTGTCTAGTAAACATATACCCTTCTATTCTGGGTAATTACTAGCACACCTTTTATAAGACCATATCTCTATTCGTATATAAGATATCTCAGAGGTTGTATTTGCAGGTTCCTTGGACATTTACAAAGAAGTTTATTCAACTCTGTTCCAGGAGATTATGCCTGACCAATGTAGCTCTCCCTTACTATAGTAAGCAATAAATTCAGCTTTATATTCTCATTTCAAATTAAGTAATCCAGATTTAAAGTATGTAAACAGCTGGCATAATACCTGGCTTAATTGATGCTCAAGTAATGGTAGCTGCTGATAATAGTATTAGGACCTAAATCAAATGAGCAATTATAAAATTAGAATATCAAATATAAGACTCAGAGGTTGATGAGCCCACCACTCAATATATAATATAAAAAAACCCACACAGCTGGGGACTTCCCTGGTGGTGCAGTGTTTAAGAATCCACCTGCCAATGCAGGAGACATAGGTTCAATCCCTGGTCCAGGAAGATCCCACATGCTGCAGAGCAACTAAGCCCATGTGCCACAATTACTGAAGCCTGCACTCTAGGGCCTGCGTGCTGCAACTACTGAGCCCGCATGCTGCAACTACTGCAGCCTGTGCGCCTAGAGCCCATGCTCCGCAACAAGAGAAGCCACCACAATGAGAAGCCCACACACTGCAACAAAGAGTAGCGCCTGCTCTCTGCAACTAGAGAAAGCCACACGCAGCAACGAATACCCAATGCAGCCCAAAATAAATAAATAAATAAAATAGAACAAAATACTAAAAAATTAAAAAACACAGCTGAATTTATTGCTTACTGTGGTAGGGGAGAGATAAGTTAGACAGTGGCCTCCCTGATCAGAGCAAACTACTGAACTTATATAGGGTTTTGAGGAAGCATGGAGTTCAAGCACTGGAAGAGTTTCAGAGGTTTAAGTGGGTTGACATCGTCTGCAGATGTGTAGTACTTGAGTGAGACTATTGTTGATTAATTGACATTCAGAGGCAAGTTTCCTGGAGGGCATCCATTTCTGTGTCTGACTTTCAAGAGTGAGGGACTCACTGATTGGCAGGCTGGTAAAAGCCTCCTTAAGTTGTCTAACTCCTATAGTATTTATCCCTTTGGAGGTAAGGAGGTATTGTCAATTTGATGGTATTGGGGAGTCAGAATCTTGAAACAGCCTAACTAAGAGCCCCAGAGAACAATTAGCCTTGGTCCTGGGGTGGCGCTGAAAACCTTGGTCCTGAAATATGCATAGGAACAAAGATCCCAATTGCTGCACAGTAGAGATGATCAATCTTAATGGGTTGCAAATGAGTGTTGTCGTGACAGTCACATGCCAAGAATATTAATATCCTCATCCAGAACAAGAGGAGAATTACAGAGTTAGACTGGTGATCATTTCTAGTCAAGATTATAGTTAAAACAGCCTATTTAGTGTGATGATTTGTTAAAGCATTTCTATGATACTTTAGAAGTGTTTCTATAGTACGTTTAGAGTGTCTGTCATATATACTAGCTTCTATTGTGACCCTCTACTTTCATTTGAAATAACAAAAAAAACCAGACAAAATATGAAACAATGGTTTTTAAGAGACTGGACATCAAGCAACAAAGCACTCTCATCCCTGAAAGAAAGGGAACAAGTGAGGTGAGCCCTATTGTTGCCTCGACTTACAGCCTTGAGGGAGTTCAGCCTGTGATGCAAGGAGTGGAAATCAGGATGGTTTCCCTGGGTTAAGGAATGAGAATTGAGAGTCCAGGGAGACACAGGCTGCAAGCATTCCAGGACAGAGGACGGGAGAGGAGAGAGCCACACAGAGGGAGCACATCAGAGACGCCCACAAGGTCCTCTCTGAGTACTGAGCTGAGTACTGAGCAGCACATGCCTTTGAGGAATCTACCTAAGGCTGGAGAAAAGGCCATCGAAAAGGGTTAGAAGTGACAGTGCCCAGCATGCACATGCACGCACACATACGTGCACACACACACAAGTGTGCAGTACCAGTTCTCACCAGCCAGAATTGGAAACCTTGTGATTTACGGGCACTGGGTAGTATACAACAGAGCCTGGCCTCAGTAGTAGTGAGTAGTGAGCCCTGGAGTCAACACAGCTCTTCTCCTAACACATCTTAACAGCATGGCCCCAAATGACCCATTTCCAAGTAACTGTGTTCCAAAACAGAGCTTAAGAATATTTAGAAGGATACAAAAAAATATGGTACCCATCAAGGTAGAATCACGATTTCTGGCAAAATTATCAGGCATGCAAAGAAGCAGGAAAATAGGGTCCATAATGAGAAAATCAAAATTGACCCAGAACTAACACAAACATTAGAGTTGACGGAAAAGGACATTAAAACAATTATTGTAACTATTCTGTATATTCAAAGAATATTATACCAGTAGATGGTAATATGAGAAAAAGAAAGTGGCAATAGTTTGTAATTATTTAGTTAACTAGTAGAAAAATGATGAGTGATTTCCTTTAGCAATAGAGATTTACTGCCTGTGGTAACATCAGATTTAAAGGTGAGCCTAACACAAGATCTGAAGATGCTTTGACTAATTTCTTGAAGACTGTAATTGTTCTGAAGCAAGGAGACTAAGCCACGGCTTCTACTGATTTAAGGGACAGGCAGTGCCATGTTTTTAACACCCCTAGAGCATGGCCTAACCTTTTCACGTCAGTACAAAAAGAGATTTATGAAAATCTAGGAAGAATCCATCTGAACTCTAATTGACTTTGTTCCAGTTAGCCTGTCTGTAAAGTCTTTTACCCTTGGGGATTCTGAGACCATAGCTATTTCTTTGGTAATTTTTTGGTCAGCTTTATTGAGGTATAACTGACATTAAATTATAAGATATTTAAAGTATACATTTTAAGAATTTGATATTCACTGTGAAAGATTCTTCTCATCTTGTTAATTAACACATCCATCACCTCACATCTTTTTTAAAAAAATTTGGTGACAGCATTTAATTTCTACTCTGTTAGTAAATTTTAGTTATACAAGACAGTATTTTCAACCACAATCATCATGTTATACATTATCTTATAACTGAAAGTTTGTACCCTTTTCCCAACTGCTTCCTATTTCCTCTACCTCCCAGCCCCTGGAAATCACTTTTCTAATCTCTATTTCTATGAGTTTGACTTTTTTGGGGAGGATTCCACATGTAAGTATCTTTGGTAATTCCTTGAGTCATTTCTTTAGGCTAGTGTAGGTAATCTAATGTCACATCAGCTATAATCTGATAATATGAAAGGGCTGCAGTATATTTTCTCTGGAAGTAGATCCTGCCTATTAAATCTGTAGGTGCCACAAAGAATAAAGGAATATTTCTCCAACAGAGATCCCAAAGTATCAGATATGGGTTGAGACTTAGAGCTGTTGTAAATTCTCAGTTTTCAGAGTGGTTCTAGTAGACCAAATCAAATAAAGGTTATTTCTTCTCAAGCTTCTATGATTACATTTTCAAATTCTTCATCATCTTTTATCCTGTCAGTCATTTTTACATTAAGACAAAATTCTTTCTCTCTCTCTCACTGTAAGTCAATTTGCTTTTTAGACACCCTCAAAACTCCTCTGAGGATCTGATGTTCCAGAGTAGCAGGATTAAGGATAGAGAACACTAATATCAACAAGAATGCCATATTGTTCCACTTGGGAGTTTAGAGGAAGGACGAGGAACTGTTGTGGACTCAGGTCTCCCTCAGAGTGGCCATGATTAGACAGATTTTGGATTGTCCTTCAGCTTATTAGCCAGAATTGAACAATTATCATTTCAGTGCTCCTTTCACTTGCACTATTCTCCTGGCTTCTTTACCTACAGGCTTCCAATTCTTAACAGAAGACCTTTTGGTCTAGTTTTTATCTCAGGGGTCAATTTTTATCTAGAGAGCCATAGCTTGTTTACTCTCTAAGCCTCTCTAAAAACTTCTGACCACATATTATATATTTTCTAAAAATAGTTTCACATTTCAATTTTTTTCTTAATAAGTTCCCTAGTTTATATTTGAGCCTGTTTAAAAAAAGGGAGGACTAGTCCTCCTTTACTTCAGCTGTGGGGTCTACCCCAGAATACTTTCGAAAAAAGAGGAGATTTTCTAAGAAATTTGACTATTTGATAATATTTGACATCTCTCTTCTCAAGAGTGTTTATTCTGGGCTTTTATCTCTGGTGATCTCTCACTTCATTGAGTGAGACGGCTCTATGGTGGCACCACACTATAATATTTTCTCCACCTTGGATTTCCTTGGGCAATAAGGATTCTGTAAACCATTTGCTAATGTAATCCCTTTTCTAAATGGTCAGAAACAATGAACAATATATAGAAGACTAAAACAGACTGGAATATTTCCTGATTACAAACCCCAGCAGAGTGTTTTTCTTTTCTTATATAGTTCTAATAAGAGATCAGGATTGAGTCTCATTGGAAGGATTGGTTCAATGCCACCCTCAAACAATCACTGTGACTTAAAAGATGAATTGTATACTGACTGGTTAGGTCTCTATGTGAGATGTGTCCATCTCTGAAACTGAGGGTGGTCCCCAAAGGAAATCTAAGTGATATTTCCAGAAGAAAGGGGAAATGGAGGTGGACCAGATCAAAACCATAGATGTCAAAAGTTTGTAAGTGGAGAAAATACACCAAGGTCACTAGTGAACTTCATTTACACTGCAGCCAGAAAGCTTTGAGTAGCGGATAGGGTCCTCATACTGACACTCGTTTTCCTCCAGAGCACTAATGGATAGCCACAAGCTGTCAAGTTCTTCCTGGAGCTTTTAAAACTATTTTGTTAGTAACCTATGTATAGGGGCTTTCAGGTAACTAAAGACATGGCAGCTACTTAGCTGTCTGCCTCCTAATATTCCCTTCACAAGCAATATGAAACAAGAAAGAAAAAGTAAATTCTACACAAAACCATACTATATATAACTCGAAGACAGATAATGTCAAATCTTCAAAATAATTAAGTAAAATGAGGAGAAAAAAATCACCAAATCCCCATGCATGGCTCTCTCACACTTCTTCCCCACCTCCCTCAATAAAAGGCTCTGTGGCAGACAAAGGTAGACCAAAATAACTGCAGTGAAGACAGAAAAAGGAAACTAGAGAAGGAGTCTAAGGTTGATCTGGAACTGCCACCACAAAGACTAAATGCACCCTAAATCTGGAAATACTAAAAAGTGTGCAGGCAGATCAGAGCATGAACTACAGGAAAGGGACTTCAAAGTACATACATGATTTAAAAGGTACAGACATGATTTAAGGGGGGCAGTCATCAAAATGCATAGATTCTGGAGGAGTAATAAAGGCAAAAGGGAGAAGCCCTCTTTCGAAAGTGTTAAGGGGAAAGAGAAAAAAGGAAAATTTTAGGGCCAGTAAGAAAAAAGACAAGCATATAATACCATACCTGTGAACAAGAGGAAAGTTAAGTCCGTACAGAGCTACTGCAGAAAGTCAGGAAGTGAAATTCCCTACATTTCAACTGAGGAAAATTTCCAATAAGCATTCATGGAGGAGGACACGAAAAGTGAACATTCCAAACAAATGTATTTCAGACAAACTTTTGAGGACACGATAAACCACTGGGAAACAAATTCAAAAACAGACCAGAAATGGACAAAAATCAGAAGTAAAAGGAGAGTTGTTTAAACTCAGGAAAGAAATGGAAGAAAAAGACAAAATTGTCTCGGAAATGAGGAATAAGTTACAAGATGCTCAAGGGAGAACAGATTCAGATGAAAATAACAGTCATTGAAGACAGGCAGGAAAACAACCAAGAAAATGAAAATTGTATAAAGAAGTTCAGAGAAAATGTAAATGGAATGGAAAATAGGCAAAGAAGGAATAATAATTGTGTTATTGGAGGCCCTGAGGAAGAAAAAACAGTAGAATAGAAGTAATATTTTAACCTACAGCCCAAGCACACTTTCCAAAAATAGAAAAAAAAGTGTATATCTGAATCTACATTATAAGGACGCTGTGGGTACCCTGGGAAAACTGATCAACTTTGAGACATATTCTAATAAAACTATTAGATTTCAAAGACAAAATGTTATCAAAGTCTACAGGCAAAAAGATCAAATGACTTAAAAGGCAAAAGAAACTGGCAATAGACATTTAAAAACCAACACACCAAGCAAAGCAACAGTGCAGCAGTGTGGTAGGCAGAATTCTAAGGCCCTGAGATTCCCTACACTCTGATATGCATGCCTACACCATCCCTGGGACTGTGAAAATGGTGATTTTACTCATGATTCAATTATATGTTACAATTGACTTTAAGAAAGGAAGAGTATCCTGGTCTAATCACGTGAGTCTTTTAAAAACTGTTTTCCCCACCTGGTTACAGAAGGGGAAGTCAGAGATTTGAAGCACAAGATTTCACATGCCCTTGCTGCCTTGAAGATGGAGAAGGCCACATGGCAAAGAATGCAGGTGTCCTCTAGGAGCTGAGAGCAGCCCCCGGCTGAAAACCAGCAAGGAAATGTTGACCTCAGTCCTAAAACTGCAAAAAAAACCCTGAATTCTGCCAACAACCAGGTTGAGCTTCAAAGCAAATTCTTCCCTAGACCTCCAGAGAGAAGCAGAGCCTTGCTGATACCTTGCTTTCAGCCTATGAAACCCCGAGTGAGACTCTAGCCTCGCTGTGTCTGTATTCCTGATGCACAGAAACTATGAAATAATAAGTGTGTGTTATTTTAAGGGTTTAAGGTAGCAGCAATAAAAAGTTAATACAAGTAGCATTTTTTTTAAAACTCTAAGAATGTGTTAAAAAAAACCTCAAAGAATGCGTGTGAACCAAGGATTTTTTTGTGTGTGGTACACAGGCCTCACTGTTGTGGCCTCTCCCCTTGCGGAGCACAGGCTCCGGACCGCAGGCTCAGCAGCCATGGCTCACAGGCCCAGCCACTCCGCAGCATGTGGGATCTTCCCAGACCGGGGCACGAACCCGTGTCCCCTGCATCGGCAGGCGGACTCTCAACCACTGTGCCACCAGGGAAGCCCGAACCAAGGATTTTATATCCAGATACATTGTCCTTCAAATAGCAAGACTAAGAAAATTGGTTAGAAACATATAAAAACTTAGAGAATTCTGTACCCATCAGCCCTTCTTAAGGAATTTGCAAGAGCAGAGGTCAGCAAACTTTCTCTGTAAAGGGCCTGATGGTAGATATTATGTGCTTTGAGGGTCATATACGGTTTCTGTCACTCATTATTCTTTGGCTTGTGTGTGTGTGTGTGTGTGTGTGTGTGTTTTATACAATCCTTTAAAAATAAGGAGAAAAATTCTTAGCTCATAAGCCATATAAAAATGGGCTATGGGCCATATTTGGCCTGTGGGCCTTATTTGAACAACCTCTGTATTAAAGATGAGCCTCATCCAACCAAGTGATAACTGGGAAAATTTCAGGCAAAGGACTGATGGTGTGAGCATTTTAAAATGTATAAAGCAATATATGAAGCAAAGGTCGGAATGACAATGGAAAACTGATGTACAAATGTTACATATTATGACAAAGCAGAAATGCAACTACAAAAATGGCAAAAATTAGAAGGAAATACAAAAATAGAATAATGCTATGTAGGCCACAGGAGGGCATTAGAGGATTAAAAAAAAAACTTGATAAACCAGATAGCCAAAGGTTAAATAAGGAAACTGGACTAACAGCTTTTTAAAAAGTACAAGCAAGGGAGGCAGTTCAAGACGATGATGTAAGAAGATTCTGGACCCACCTCCTCCTACGGACACACTGAATCTACAGCTATATATGGAACAATTTCCTCTGAAAACTAGCTGAGCATCTCTACATGGGGAAAATGAGCAAAAGGCCACATCAAAGCGGTAGGAGAAGCTGAGATCCAATTTCATCACAAACTCCATCCCTGGCATGGCAACCCACAATCAGGAGGAAACATAAACCCAGAGTTTCTCCCTGAGGAGTGAAGGGTTTGTACCCAAAAAAAGGCACCCCAACTTTTAAGATTTGCACATGAGAGACAAGCCTCCAGAACATCTGGCTTTGAAATCCAACAGGGCTCATGTCCATGAGACCCAAAGGGCTGCAACAATCTGAGAAATGGCCCTTGAAGTGCTTGCATGAACTCACTTACCACGGGGCCCAGCACAGAAGCAGCCATTTGAAAAGCACTTCGACTTTACAAGAAAGAGATTCAACTGCTAATCTTAAAGCATCCATCAGAAGGGTGGGATGCACTGCAATACTCTCCAGGGACGGAGGATGGGGGGCACCATTTTCACACTCTCCCTCTGCATTGCTAAAGCCAGTGGGTGCCTTTTTTCTCACCCCTTGGCAGGTGTCATCTCTACCCTCCAACCAGGGAATGCCATCCTCACTAAAACTTTTATTTTGTTAAACCTAGAGGTGCCATCTCTTTTCCCCACTCTAGACCTTTGTTTTCTCTGCTTGGGGTGGGCTCCATCTTTGTGCTCTCTCTCTACTGTGCTCCAGAGTGTCAGCATCTCCCAGAGGGGAGGTTTTATATGCATCTGGTGCCTGGTTTTTGTGGGTGCCGCCCACAGCATGCCCCTTGATCACTTGGCTCTGGAGGCCTGGGGGCTTACATTCCTGGGTGCCAGAGGACTGTAACAATCAGAGACAGTTCTTGGCAGACTACTACCCCCAGGGCACTGCAAAGATAGCCTACTAAAACATACTCACAGTGTTTCTGAGAAAGAGGCCTATTTGCTCGTCCAGGAGCTCTGACCTGAGCGGCAGGCTTTACTGGTCTGGCACGCTTCTAGGAGGTGACCTTGGGTAAGACAGGCTGGAGGGCACAATCTTTGTTCTCTCCCCCTGCTTCACTCCAGCTTGCTGGTATATTCCAGAAAGGAGCTTATACCCTTGTTTGGTGCCCCAATTTTTGCAGATGCCACCAGGGAACACCTCTACATTTTCTGGCTCTGGTGGCTTACACTATGGGTCCCACAGAACTATAGCCAGGAGAAAGAATTCTTAAACAGCTACCACCCTTAGGGCACAGCAAGAGGCAAGGAGCTCAGGAGAGCCAGGAGCTCAGTCTTCTTATGAAAGAGGCCTAAAAGATTAGCATCACTGTTTCAGCATAGGGGCAAGGCTTCTAATTAAAAACACACCAAGGGCTGACTGTAAACCTTTCTAGAGACTGCAGAGGGCAGGCACAGCCTTCATGCTCTCCCTCCAGAGCAGGTACTGGCACTCCAGAATGCCAGTATTGCTTGGGAAGGAGCTCTTACACATGTCTAGGGCCCCAGTTTTTACCTCTGGTGCCCTGGTTTCTGTGGCTGCCATCCAGGAAACATCCCTTTATCACCTGGCTCTGGTAGCCACAGGGGTTCACCTTCCTGGGTTCCACAGGACTGTAACAATAGAAGAGAGAATTCTTGGCAGACTGTCACCCCCAGGGCACTGCACAGACAGAAGCCTGAAACACACCTTTGGTCTTTCGGTGAAAGAGGTATTTGCTTATCCTGGAGCTTTGGCCTAAGGGACAGGATTCAGGTATAGCATGCATTTAGAGGCATGTGGAGGTGCTCTCAAGAAATATGGGCAAGAGGACACCATCTACACTCTCTCCCTCTGCCTCACTCCCAGAAAAGCAACTTATACACTCCTCTGGAGCCTTGATTTTTGCAGCTGTTGCCCAGGGAACACCTCCAGATCACCTGGCTCTAGGGCCCAGCAGGACTTATGCTTGCAGTTCCACAGGACTGTATATATTTGCATGCTTTAAAAGCTGCTGCCTGAAGGTCTGGATTCTAAATCTTCCTGAATCAAGGTGCTGACTGAAATACCCCTCTTTGGAACACTGACAGGTCTTGGCACACCCTCAACTACTGGGAACTATTAAAAATAAAATAGGCCGTATGGACAGTCACAAAGGATTGAGAGACAACGAAGAGCTGGGGCAGGGTTGAATGATAAGGTTCATCTCCTACACAAGGTCACTCCTTCAAGACAGAGAGGTAGTTGTTTCATCTACTATATAGAAACCAACAGAGTCACGTAAAATGAAGAAATTGAGGAATATGTTCCAAATAAAGGAAGAAGATAAAACCTATGAAACAGAGATAAGTAAGTTAGCTGATAAAGAGTTCAATAATGGTAATAAAAAGGCTCACCAAACTGGGGAGAACAATGAATGAACCTAGTGAGAACTTTAATAAAGAGATGAAAAATATAAGAAAGTACCAAATAGAAGTCACAAAACTGAAGAACACAGTAACAGAACTGAAAAATACACTAAAGGGTTTCAACAGCAGAGTAGATGAAGCAGAAGAAAGATCAATCAACTCAAAGGCCAGGCAGTGGAACTCACCCAATCAGAGCAGCAAAAAGAAAAAGAATGAAAAAAGTTAAGATGGCCTAAGCGACTTATGGGACATCAAGCATATTAACATTCACATTAAAGGGGTCCCAGAAGGAGAAGAGAGAGAGAAAAGGGCAGGAAACTTATTTGCAGAAATAATCACTTAAACTTCCCTAACATGGGAAAGGAAATAGACATCCAGATCCAGAAAGCCTAGGGAGTTCCAAAAAAGATGAACCCAAAAAGATCCACACTGAAACACATTACAATTAAAATTTCAAAAGTGAAAGACAATGAAAAAATCTTAAAAACAGCAAGAGAAAAACAGATTTTTACATACAAGGGAACCCTCCCATAAGACTCTGAACAGATTTTTCAGCAGAAACTTCACAGGTTAGAAGGTAGTGACACAATATATTTAAAGTGTTAAAAGAAAAAAAAATGTTCCAACCAAGAATACTCTACCTGGAAAAATTATTATTCAGAATTGAAGGAGAGATGAAGAGTTTTCCAAGCAAGCAAAAACTAAAGGGAAACATTACCATGAAGCCAGCCTTAAAAGAAATGTTAAAGGGATTTCTTTATGCTGAAAAGGAAGGACACTAATTAGTAACAGAAAAACATATGAAAGTATAAATCTCACTGGTAAATGTAGTGGATCATTCACTTATAAAACTAAAAAGAAAAAAGTAGTAAAAATAACTATAATAATTAGTTAAGGGATACATAAGATTAAAAGATGTAAAATGTGACATCAAAAATATAAAACGTTGGGGGTGCATAAAAAGGTAGAACTTAAAAATATGTTCAAACTTATTATCAACTTATTGACTGTTATAAGTTGTTATATATAAGCCTCATGGTAGCCACAATGCAAAAACCTATAGTAGATACACAAAAGATAATGAGAAAGGAATCTAAGTATACCACTAAAGGAAGTCACCAATCCACAAAGGAAGAGATCAAGAGAAGAAAGGAACAGAGAAGAAGTACAAAACAGCCAGAAAACAATTAACAAAATGGCAATAAATACATATCTATCAATAATTACTTTAAATGTAAATGAACTAAATTTTCCAATCAAAAGACAAAGAGTGGCTAAATGCATTAAAAAACACACATAAAAACTAAGGCCCATCTATGCTGCTCACAAGACACTCCATCTGTAAGAACACAGACTGAAAGTGAAGGGATAAAAAAAGATATTTCATGCAACAGAAACGAAAAGAAAGCTGAGTTACCTATACTTATCAGACAAAATATTATAGTCTTTAAAACAAAGACTGTAATAAGAGACAAAGAAGGAGATAATGATAAAGGGGTCAGTCCAGCAAAAGGATATACCAGGTATAAATATTTACATTCCCAACATAACAGCCACCTAAATATATACAGCAAATATTAACAGGCTAAAAAGAAGGAGAAATAGACAGCAATACAATAATAGTAGGGGACTACAATACTTCACTTACATCAATGTATAGATCATCCAGATGAAAAATCAATAAGGAAACATAGACCTTAAATGACACATTAGATCAAACAGACTTAACACATACACACAAAACATTCCATCCAAAAGCAGCAGAATACACATTCTTCTCAAGTGCGCTTGGAATACTCTCTAGGATAGATCATATGTTAGGCCACAAAACAAGTCTTAATAAATTTAAGAAGACTGAAATCATATCATGCATCTTTTCCAACAACAATGGTATAAAAGTAGAAATTAATTACAAGAAGAAAACTGGAAACCTCACATATATGTGGAGAATAAACAACATGCTATGGAACAACGAGTGGGTCAAAGAAGGAATCACAAGAGAAATAAAAAATACCTAAGACAAATGAAAATGGGAATAAAACACACCAAAATTTATGGAATACAGCAAAAGCAGTTCTAAGAAGGAAGTATATAGCAATAAACACCTACCTCAAGACATGAGAAAAATCACAAATAAACAACCTAACACTACACCTCAAGAAATTAGGAAAAGAAAAATATGAAGCCCAAGTTAGTAGAAGGAAAGAAATAAAGAACAGAGCAGAAATGAATGAAATAGAGACTAAAAAGACAACATAAAAGATTAATGAAACTAAGAGATGGTTTTTTGAAAAGATAAACAGCACTGACAAATTTTAAGCTAGACCCACCAAGAAAAAAAAGAGAGATACCACAGAAATACAAAAGATCATAACAGACTACTATGAAGAATTACACACCAACAAATTTGACAACCTAGAAGAAATAAATTCTTAGAAATATACAACCCTTGAGACTGAATCATGAAAAATAGAAAAGCTGAATATACTGAAGAGAAGTAAGGAGGTTGAATCAGTAATCAAAAACCTCCCAACAAAATAAAGTCCAGGACCAGATGGCCTCACTGGTGAATTCTACCAAACATTCAAAGAATAATTAATACCAATCCTTGTCAAACTCTCCCAAAAAATACAAGAGGAAGGCACACTTCCAAAACTCATTTTATGAGTCCAGCATTACCCTGATACCAAACTAGACAAGGATACCATAAAACTACAAGCCAATATCCCTGATGAATAGAGATGCAAAAATCCTTACCAAAATATTAGCAGTGATCAGAATTCATAGCACTAAACATTTTTATCAATAAAAATGAAAAACTGAAAACCAATAAATCAAGTTTCAAGCTCATAGAAACTAGTGAAAGAAAAAAGTAAACCAAAAGAAGATACAAAGAAGGGAATAATAAAGATAAAAGCAGAAATTGATGATAGAGAATTTAAAAAATAGATCTAGTAAATAGATCAAAATCCTATTTTAAAAAATTAACAAAATAGACAAAACCACTAGTTAATTTGATCATTATAAAGGGAAAAAAGCATAAATACTGAAAAATGACAAGGTAGAAATAACCATTGAAACAGAAGAAATTTTAAGTCATGAGAGATTACTTTGCACATCTGCTGCAAATAAATTTGAAAACTTAGATGAAAGGGATAATTTCCTAGGGAAATACAGCTGATCAAAATTGATACCCTTGGGTTTCCCTGGTGGCACAGTGGTTGAGAGTCTGCCTGCCGATGCAGGGGACATGGGTTCGTGCCCCGGTCCAGGAAGATCTCACATGCCGCAGAGCGGCTAGGCCCGTGAGCCATGGGCGCTGGACCTGTGCGTCCAGAGCCTGTGCTCTGCAACAGGAGAGGCCACAACAGTGAGAGGCCCCCGTACCATAAAAAAAATTGATGCCCTTAATTATAGAAAGCTTAAACAGATGAATTTCTGTAGAAGAAATATAGAAAGTTATTAAGAAATTACCTAACATAAACGTGGAATTCTACCAAAGCTTCAAAGACTGGTACCCAAATGCTTCATCATTATTCCAGAACATTAAAATGAAGGAAAACTTCCTAATACCTTTTTTAAGGCAAGTATAACATTGATACCTAAACCTGATAAAGATGATAAAAAAAAACTACAGAGCAATATCACTCATGAATATTCATGCAAAAATACTAAAGAATCCGCAAACAGAATTCAACACCATACCAAGAAAGTAATATAGTATAACCAACTGGGATGTATTCCAGGAATGCAAGGTTGGTTCAATATTGGGATATCTGTTAATATCATATACCATATTAAAAACCAAAAGGGAAAAATATTAAAAATCTATGGGAAATATCATAATTATTTTCATAGCTGCTTAAAAAGCCTTCAATAAAAATCAACATCCATTGAAGATAAAAATATTCAAGAAAATAGGAATTGAGTTTTTAACAAGAGCAAATATATATAAAAATACAGATTTCACTTTATTTATCTATAAATATATATGTTTATAAAATACATTATATAAAATTTTACATATATATATATGTATATATGTGTATGTGTGTGTGTGTATATATATACACATAGGTGATCCTTAAACAATATGGGGTTGAACTGCACAGGTCCATTTGCATGCAATTTTTTTCAATAAATATAGCACTTGTATTTTCATTTTACAAAACCTTAAATTAACTAAGTGTGGGGAAAAGTCTGTGTTCAATTAGAGATCACAATATGTAGAATCAAAAAAACTAGGATTTGAGTCCTGATTCTATACAAACGGTTTTACCTTCCAGCCCTTGAGTGAGGCATCTATCAATTCCTTTGTCTTTGAGGCAGAAATGGCAGCACATGGATTTTCTAATGCAGTGGGGTGGGGTTAGGGGGAGCAGTCAACTGCACAAACATAAATTTTATACACACACACACACACACACACACACACACACACACAAACTCCCCAGGCCAAACTTAACATGGAACCACTCAGAGAAAGGAATTCTGGAAAATGTAGTTCCACTTTAATTAGATTGACACAGTTCAAACCACACATTCTGACCAGCAATGAGTATAGGTGGCCTGTAGGGGAGCTGGTCACATTCTATTTCTTGATTTGGGTGGTGATTTCATGGTTGTGTTCACTTTGAAATAATTCACTGGCCCCTACACTTATGATCTGAGCCCTTTTCCCTAAGTATATTATACTTTCACTAAATAAGCCATTTTTAAAAAGAAAATAAATGTGTTATAAAGTTATAAATATTAAAATAATTTGGTACTGGCTCAGAAATAGACAAACAGTTCAGTGGAATAAAACAGAAGACATACAGATGGCCAAAAAGCACATGAAAAGATGCTTAACATCACTAATTATTAGAGAAATGCAAATCAAAACTACAATGGGGTATCAGCTCACATTGGTCAGAATGGCCATCATCAAAAAGTCTACAAACGATAAATGCTGGAGAGGGTGTGGAGAAAGGGAACCTTCCTACACTGTGAGTGGGAAGGTAAATTGGTACAACCACTATGGAGAACAATATGGAGGTTCTTTAAAAAACTAAAAACAGAACTACCATATGATCCAGCAATCCCACTCCTGGGCAGATATCCAGAGAAAACCATAATTTGAAAAAATACATGTACCCCAATGTTCACTGAAGCACTATTTACAGGACCCAAGACATGGAAGCAACCTAAATGTCCATCAACAGAGGAATGGATAAAGATGTGGTACATATATACAACAGTGGAATATTACTCAGGCATAAAAAAGAATGAAATAATGCCATGTGAAGCAACATGGATGGACCTGGAGATTATTATACTAAGTGAAGTAAGTCAGACAGAGAAAGACAAATATCATATGATGTCACTTATATGTGGAATCTAAAAAGATGATACAAATGAACTTATTTACAAAACAGAAACAGACTCACAGACTTTGAAAACGAACTTATGATTACCAAAGGGGACATGTGGAGCGGGGAGATAATTTAGAAAGTTAGGATTAACATATACACACTACTATATATAAAATAATCAACAAGGACCTACTGTATAGCACAGGGAACTCTGCTCAGTATTCTGTAATAACCTACACGGGAAAAGAATCTAAAAAAGAATGGATATATGTATATGTATAACTGAACCACTTTGCTGCACACCTGAAACTAACACAGCATTGTACATCAACTATACCCCAATCTAAAATAAAAATTAAGTTCAAAAAAAGAAAGAAATTAAATGTTTTGTAAAGTTATAATCATTAAAATAATTTGGTACTGGCTCAGAAACAAACAGTTCAATGGAACAAAACAGAAAGTCCAGAAATAGTCACCATTTGAACTTTCTATGTAATTAAGATGGTCTGAATAAAGAGTTAACAAAACCCTTTCTCCTTTTCCAAAAGGAAAAGACCTTGGATTCACTTTCTCCCAGCATTATTTGCCTGGAAACCTAATAGGGTAGGGTGTCAGCTGTGTTACCAGGCAGCATTGCTTATAGTAAAAATGACCCCCTAATGAGTAAATTGCACCTAGACTGGGAGGCTTTTAACGCCTGGTGGGAAGCAGGGCCCTGGGGCTTCACTATGAGGTTCACCCTGTGAGCGAGTGCATACTTCCATGCAGGGCCCTGGAAGTGATGTTCATGAGCTTTTACAAACAGTATTGGTTCCTATGGTGGTCTTGGTTCTTGTGTGGCTTTGTTCCGTTATACCTGTGCTGCTCCTTGGAGGCCAAAAGTCTAGTTCCTGGACTCTGTAAGGACCCCTGGTGATGACACATCTGATGCTGTTCTGCTGACATGCTGTAATTCCTGTCCTGTGTCCTTCTATAGATCTAAATGAGGCTGATGCCAGGTGTGGCCTATTGGTCTTGTGACTGTGAGTGTCCCACTGGACTGAGTCACTGTGCTGGTCAAGCAGAGTGGACATTGCAGGTGGCATTTCAAAACAGTGGTAAACAATTATTCCGTAAAGTCAATCGAGACACAGACTGGTTAGTCAGCCTTTTACTAAAACAAAGGTGGGTTTCCACCTCATCCTACCTCAGTACCAGCCTTTATATTCAGATGGATTTCACACTTAAAGGGGAAGAACACCACATCTGGGTATATACTGAAAAGAATTGAAAGAAGGACCTTGAACAGAAATTTGTGCACCAATGTTCATTGCATTATTCACAATAGCAAAAGGTAGAAACAACCCAACTGCCTTTCAGTGGATGAATGGATAAATAAAATTTGGTATATAATAGAATGGAATATTATTCAGCCTTCAAAAGGAAGGAAATGCTGACACATACTACAACGTGAATGAACTTTGAAGACATCATGCTAAGTAAAATAAGCCAGTCACAAAGGACAAAAACGGTATGATTCCACTTATATGAGTAGTCAAATTCAAGTTCCTAGAGACAGAAAGTAGAATGACAGTTGCCAAGGGCTGGGGGAGAGAGAATAGAGAGCTCTCATTTAACGGGTACAGCATTTCAGTTGAGAAAGATGTAAAAGTTCTGGAGATGATGGTGGTGATGGTTGAACAAAAATGTCAACGTACTTAATGTCACAGAACTATACGCTTAAAAATGGCTAGAATGGTAAATTTCATGTTATGTACATTTAACCACATTTTTAAGAGGTGGGGACAAAACCATAAAAGTACTAGATTATATGAGTGGAAAGTTTCGTCATCTTGTGGAGAGAAAGACATTTCTAAGAATGACACCCCAAACAGAAAACCTATAGGGAAAAAGAAAGACTAGAGGGCTTCCCTGATGGTGCAGTGGTTAACAATCTGCCTGCCAATGCAGGGGACACAGGTGTGATCCCTGATCCGGGAATATCTCACATGCCGCAGAGCAACTAAGCCCGTGCACCACAACTACTGAGCCTGCGCTCTAGAGTCCGCGAGCCACAACTACTGAAACCTGTGCACCTAGAGCCCGTGCTCTGCAACAAGAGAAGCCACCACAATGAGAAGCCCGCACACTGCAACGAAGAGTGACCCCCGCTTGCGGCAACTAGAGAAAGCCCACGCACAGCAACAAAGACCCAACGTAGCCAAAAATAAAATAAATTTTTTAAAAAACCAACTAGAAAAATAGAGTCCTTTATTTTATAAACAAAATTAACAAGCCAACAACATACCCACTGAGTTTTCTCCTCCTCATCTACCTATGTCTTGCACCTGTGGCCCACCTGGTATGGTGATGAGGCCCCCACCTCTGGGCAGGCAGTTGGCACCCACACGGGTCCTGGCTTACAGCTAGGAGAGACCACTTCAGTCTGAACCTCACAGAGGATACACAAGGCCTCCTCACTGTCAGATGAGCAACCATGGCAAATGCAACAGGTTTCTTTCCCCCAAATCCTCCTTCAATAAAAAGATGTGTGATAAGCAAGCCTTTGGGGGGTTTTCAAAGCCTCCGGTAGCACTGGGGTTGCCCCTCATCCACAACCAGGTGCTCTGCCCTCTTTCCAGCCCCAGAAGAGGTCCTCCTGCTGCCAAGTTACTCGAGTCAAATTGGTGAATGGTTGGTGATTTCAGGACTGTCTCCAACAAACCACCTATCATACCCATTAAACTCAAAACATAGCCTTAGTTCTCAGCAGCTGATGGACCAGGGAAGAAATCTGTTTGAGTCTGATGCTTATTAAAAATGATGTGTTTCACATACTTCTCTGAAATGCAAGAGAAATGATGCTTTTCAAGTGACAGATTTCTTCCCTCCTTACTTCCTGCAGGAGAGTCACCAGTTCAGGGACCTGTTTCTCATGCTCTTCCAAAGCCCTTTCAACATCATTGAATCGTTACCCACAGTAACACCACCAACTACTTCATATCCCAACCACTCTCCAGTGACTCCCTGTACCGGCAAATGTGAGCTGTCTTCTCTTTCTTCTCCACCGTGAGCATCTGGGAACCCCTATTCCTGACACGCTAGTTCTGTTTGGCAGTTGAGGGCATCCTGAGCTGAGGACAAACTCAAGTTTGCTTGTTCAGTACCTGTAATTCATACACAGCCTCTACCACTGGGAGACTATTTAAAATGCCTAAGAACATTAAAATTCAGCTAATGGCATTAATTAAGAATATCTTAATAGGGTCCCTCAAATCTGTACAGTCCAATATGGCAGCCAAAGCTATTTCAATTTTAATTTAAATTAAATTTAAATAAATTAAAATTAAGTATAATTTAAAATTCAGCTCCTTAGTCGCACTAGCCCCATTTCAACAGCTCAATAATGTCTAGTGCCCACCGAATTGGACCGCACAGACATGGGACTTTGACATCACAGGAAGTACTATTGGACAGCACTACCTTAAACCATGGATCTCTGCCCAAACTCTTTCCAGCACTCATTAAATGTCTATGCTTCTATAATTACCAGGTGTAGTGAGATGACATGCCTGTTCCTAGCCTTCAACTTCCATATTAACCTTCTTTCCATTTCTGGGTTGGGTGCTGGGGGAGCACAAAGCACTACCCTGCTCTTAATACCCTGACCTCACCACTCCCAGGAATTCTGGGGAACACTGAAGGGCTGTACCATGAAAAGGGGACATAAGCACGTGTATGATAATTTCCTTAGCCTATTGCCAACAACAGTGAGTTCTAGGAGCTGGTGATAATCAGCTCCCTTGTTGCTGTGAGCCCAGGGATCCCTGGCACGACAATGCAGTGTGCCTACAACTTCTCTTAACTCTGCAAAGTGCTTGGAAATTAACAAGCACATCACAGGGTATCCCAAGTATCAGTGACTTTCTATTTTCAAGCCACAGAGACCTTATAAGTATTAGCTCATAGAATGACTAGTAAAAGGCAGTTATTTGGGACCAACAACTCTTGGCATGGCTCCCCTTGTGACAGCTTTTCACCACCACCCCCCACCTCATCTAGAAGACAGCCAGGAGTTGCTTTACAGCCTGGAGCCAAGTAGAGACTGAGGTAATGCTGGGTCAGTCTGGAACATCAGTCCATTCGTGGCAGCCTCTCAGCACTTCTGCACCTTTTCCAGTTACTAAGGGAGTGTGCCTTTGGGTAGGTAGACTCTACCACCAGTCAGTCATAAAGGATTCCAGCGGAAGAAAACCCCATGACCTACAATAGGTCTATTCTGGACAGGTGAGGCTTATAGGTTTCTGATTCCTACTGCCTTTAATGGATTATTAACAAATCTTCTCACACCTACAAGGCCAATTCTGCCTCACCTGCTCCAAGGTGCAAGCTGATGGGAGTTGCCCTGTGTTGATTTCACTGATTCCCTGTAGTATAGTACCCGCTTTCCCTCCTTCCTTCAGAATAACAATTAGAAGAATCTCGGGAGTTTCTTTTGCTTCCTGAGATGCCTGAAGTTGGCCCACAGAAGCCAGTAGGACTCCCCATCTCCACTGCCTTTAAAAACATATATAAGTTCTTGATTCTTCCTAGAGAAGACCTCTGGCTTGTGATGAGATTAGAATCATTTGTATAAGGCAAAGCCAAAGCTTGCTATAAAGCCCTTCAGCAGGCAAGTACCTGGGCCATGTACCCTCTCCATATTTTTAATTCTTACATTTCCAGGAGGGTCTAGTAAATCCTCCAAAAGACACCTCTGTCTCTCAGTCTCTGAGAAGGTTAGCCGTGTTTTTATAGACGCCTCTCCCTCCGCAAGCATGCACTTTCTGCTTATAGAATCCACCAGTTTATATCCAGGCTATTTCAGTGGTCCTACTATTTGTTCCCTAATTCCTGTCAGTCCAGATGGAGGTGGGGTTAGTCTGCCTTCTACTGGGATCTTCCTAAGAACTCCACCTGATGTTCCAGAATCTTCCTGACTTTCCTAAACACAGTCCAACATTCTTCTGCAGCTTCATGTTGGCCATAAATCCTCTTCGTTAGCAGGTGGAAGCCTGACAACTCCTGCAGAAAGTCCATCAGAGGCCCACTCACAACGGGCCCCCCACAAAACCATGGCACCTCACTCCCACCCAGCAGGACACACCCGAGACTGCTGAAGGGGCAGAGAATATGGCATCAGGCACAACTGCAGGGGCTCTTGCTGCCTGGAGTGGTGTTTCTATTGACCTCAACCCAGGCACACCTGGGGAGGGCTGGCTGGCAGTGTCAGGCTGCCCAGTTCAGCTAATCCTCACCCCTCAGGGGCTCACATTGCAGAAAATGGACCTCGCTGAACCGGCCAGGTCCAAGGAACAGGTGTGGGCTCCTGAGAGTCAGGATAGACAAGGGGCTGCAGCTCCGGCTTGTTTTCTAATCATTTTATCTGGCCCATGAGTGGGAGACAACTTCAAGAAGATCCTCTCCTAATAAGAGGAATCCAGGAGTCAGGGAGAGTATGGCTGATGTGTAGAGACAGAGGCCTGGTGCCCAGGCTGCAGTGGAAGTCTCTGGAAGACCAGGCAGAGGGAGGCCACACAGAGTGATGCCCAGAGTCACAGACCTGTCGGAGCTGCTGTTTGTTAGTTCAAGTCCTGATCTGAGGTGCTCTGTGTCAGCTCGGAGAGACAGGCGATCTGGGGTGTTCTACAATGAGGGCTATGTGTACGGTTCCTGTGTGCCTAGACCTGCTGGTGTACAGGCCCCATATCCTGGGAGGGCCCTGATCACGAGAGCCCTATGGGCTGCTGGGTAGTTGCACAGGTGAGCTCCATATCCTGGGAGTGGCCTGACCAAAAGAGCTCCGTGGGCTGCTGGGACCTGCCCAGGTGAGCCCCATATCCTGGGAGGGGCGTGACCACGAGAGCCCCATGGGCTGCTGGGTAGTTGCGCAGGTGAGTTCCATAAACTGCGATTTCCCTGACCACGAGAGCCCCGTGGGCTGCTGGGGACCTGGTAAAGGATGTCAGGACACTCAGTGAAGCCACCGAGGATATACATCCAGTAGTTCCTAATTCCTACACACTGCTGGTCATTCTACCATCCACCAGGACATGCTATTCTGTATTAGACTTCAACGATGCCTTCTTCTGTATTCCATTGGTCCCAGAAAGGCTCTGCTGCCCTAGTAACCAGATTTGGGAATGGAGAAATGCTGCCGCCTTGTGGCCATTTCCCACAACAGCAGCTTTAAAGCCAGTGCTAATGGTCACTCAATATTCACACTCATTGCAGGCCTGTGAATGACACCTGCCCTCAAAAACAATCCTGGGGTCGAAAATTGACCAAAAAATTCAAAAGAGGGCAACCATCCAAGAAGACAATTGCAAGAGGTTAATTGTACTCTCCGTGTTTTTCTGTTTTTCTGTACCAGAAATTTAAAAAGGCATGGAAAAATGCTGAACATTAGGAAGAATTAAAGATATGCAAATCCAAATTACAAAAACTTATCAGCTCACACCAGTCAGAATGGCCATCAGCAAAAATCCTGCAAACAATAAATGCTGAAGGGGTTTTGGAGAAATGCCTACCCTTGGTTCAACGTGGGACATGGTAAGAGCCAGTAATGAAAACAAAAATTGTGGTGCTTTGTAAAGGTAAATACTGAGCTACCATTCAATCAAACATACCCACTGCTGGGCCCATCGCCAGAGGGGTTGAGAATCAAAAAGACACAGGCTGGTTTTCACTGGTGGCGCAGTGGTTGAGAGTCTGCCTGCCAATGCAGGGGACATGGGATCATGCCCCGGTTAGGGAAGATCACACATGTCACAGAGCGCCTGGTCCCGTGAGCTATGGCTGCTGGGCCTGCACATCCAGAGCCTGTGCTCTGCAATGGGAGGGTGCACGGAAGCAAGAGGCCCACGTACTGCAAAAAAACAAAACGACACAGGCTGGCACTCCTGCACTCCAGCAATATTTACCATAGCCAACACTTGGAAGCTACGAAAATGTCCATCAGTAGAGGAATGCACAAAGAAGAAGTGGTCCCTGTACACAATGGAATATGACTCCAATAAAAAAATATAAATTCAATTTATAAAACAAATATAAGTAAGGAGACATCAGCTTTTGGGGGCACATTCCACTCTAATATATAACCGAGGAACACCACTGCAAGGATGGTCTATTTCACTAGTTACCAGATTGGGAAAAGCAGAAATGCTGTCACCCTCTGGACGTTACCTGCAACAGCAGCTTTAAAACCTGTGCTAAGGTTCACTTCATATGCACCAGTAGTGGAGGGCTGTAAATGAAATCTGACCTCAAAATGTCTTGAGGGAGGTAATGGCCAATCTATTTCTAAGTGTCACACATACTTCACAAAAACAATTTGAAGAAGTAAGCTGTACTCACAGATTGAAGCAAACAAGGACATGCCACAAAGTTCAATTTCAAGGGGTTATGAGACACATGCAAATCCAACCACAAAGTGGTATCAGCTCACACGAGTCAGAATATACATCAGCAAAAAATACTAGAAACAATAAACGCTGAAGGTGTTGTGGAGAAGAGCATAAACTCAACCTTAGGTGGGACGTAATGTGGTAAGAGCCACTAATGAGAACAGAATGGAGGTGCCTCTACAAGGTAAACGTTTGGCTACCATATGATCCAGCAGGCCCACTCCTGGGCCTATAACCTAAGAAGACAGAATTGGAAAGACACAGGCAGGCAAATGTGCATTGCCGCAGCATTACAATAGCAATGACATGGAAGCAACCAAAAAGTCCATCAACAGATGAGTGGACAAAGTGGAACTGGTCCATATACAGACAGAATATTAGCCAAGGAAAAAAAGGACACAGTGCCATTTGCAGCACCGTAGATGAGTCTAGAGGTAATCAGGTGACGTGTAGTAAGTCAGAAAGTGAAAGACACATATCGTAGGATATCACTTATAGGTGTTACGTAAAAATTGATACCAGGGCAGATATTTCCACGGAGAAAGGCAATCACAGATTCATTAAACAAACTTAGGGTTCACCAATGGAAAGGTGTGAGGATTGGATTCATTACGATATCGGGGTTAACAGACATATACAAACACAGGTGAAATATATAATCACCAAAGACCTACGGATTACCAAGAGAAGACTACTCAACATTCTGTCATAACGTACATGGGAACAGGATCCCAGGAAGAACAGACATATGTATATGTGTAAAAGAACCACATCTTGCACAGCTACAACAAGCCAAACGTTGTCATCAAACTTGCGGTGATAAAAAAGAAAAATTAAATTAAAACTACGAACAAGAAGTAGTGAGACAAACATAAGGGGCTTTTACCTGGCACATTCCATTCTAAATGACAAGCTAGAACACGACTTCCATTGAGGCTCTGTTGTCCTAGTAACCAGATTTGGTAAAAGAGAACTGATGCCACCTTGTGGCCATTTCACACAACAGCAGCTTTAATCCCAGCGCTAATGGTCACTTGATATTCAAAAGAATTGCAGGCCTGTAAATGACACCTGCCCTGAAAACAAATCCTGGGGTCGTATATCGACCCAAAAATACAAAAGACGTTCATATTTCCAAACTACAGTTTCAAGAGGCCTATCTTACACACATTTGTGTTCTGCTTCTTTTTCTTTCTTTCTTTTTTGGTTAAAAAACGGGAATGGAAAAAGGCAACCCTCAGAATGGGAGAAAATATTTGCAAACGAATCAATGGACAAAGGTTTAATCTCCAATATATAGAAACAGCTCATGCAGCTTAATCTTAAAAAAACAAACAACCCAATACAAAAATGGCTAGAAGATCTAAACAGACACTTCTTCAAAGAAGACACAGAGATGGCCAAGACGCACAGGAAAAGATGCTGAACATCTCTCATTATTAGATAAATGCAAAGCAAAACTACAATGAGTTATCACCTCACACCTGTTAGAATGGGCATCATCAGAAAATCTACAAACAACAAATTCTGGGGAGGGTGTGGAGAAAAGGAACCCTCTTCCACTATCGGTGGGAATGTAAAGTGATAGAGTCACTATGGAGAACACTATGGACGTTCCTTAAAAAACTAAATATAGAATTGCCATAGGATCCAGCAATCCCACTTCTGGGCATATACCCAGAGAAAACCAAAAATCAAAAAGACACATTCACCAGAATGTTCATTGAAGAACTATTTACCATAGCCAGGTAATGGAAGCAACCTAAATGCCCACAGCCAGACGAATGGATAAAGATGTGGTGCATATATAAAATGGAATATTACTCAGCCATACAAAGGAATGAAACTGGGTCATTTGTAGAGACGTCGATGGATCTAGAGACTGTCATACAGAGTGAAGTAAGTCAGAAAGAGAAAAACAAATATTGTATATTAATGCATATATGTGGAACCTAGAAAAATGGTACATATGAACTGGTTTGCAGGGCAGAAACACAGACACAGAGGTAGAGAACAAACTATGGACACCAAGTGGGGGAAGCCATGTGGTGGTGGTGTTCGGATGAGTTGGGAGATTGGGTTTGACCTGTATACATGCATATGCATAAAATAGATAACTAAAAATGAACTCCTGTATAAAAAAATAAATAAAATTAAATTTCAAAATTTTTAAAAATAAAATTGAAAAAAAACAGAGAAAAGCCCTTCCATTCACACAGATATATTTATATGAATGAATTATTTCCATGCTTATATCTATAAATACATAAAACAGGAACAAAATGTAATTGGAACGAAAAAAGAAAAAAAAACCTGAACCTAACAGTTATAAGGAGGAAAACCGTACCAAGGCACTTGCTCCAGCGGTAAACAATTCTGAAATTGGTCAGAGGTGGGGAATCATCTCCCATACAGCCAGCAGCCCCGCCCACCCCACGCAAGGAGCGTCCTCATTGCAAAGCTGGGGGACCATGCCGAGGCTTCTGTGAGTAAACGTGAGCTGAGCCCCAGGCCAGCTGCTGCTGAACTGTTCCCACCCTTCCCAGGTAAAACACCTGAATATGTACAAGGGCTTGAAAGCCTAGAGGAAGGGCCGTGGAGCCACACCAGCGACAGTACGCAGGGCAACTTGCTGCCTGCAGGCCAGCCAGGATGGTCCTGGCCCCGGGCGCTCTTCTGGAAGCTTTCCATTTCCCTAACTGAGACAACCCTCCTGTCCCGGCCCCCACTCCTTTTTTTCCTACCTCACCTCAGCTCGGAGAGAAATTCCAGTGGAAGTTATGGGTGACACATCCTCTTCTTTAGAGGTGGCAGCCTGGCTACTCCTGCAGAAAGTCCAGCAGAGCCCCACTCACACCGGGCCACGAACAAAGCCATAGACTCTCACACCCTCCCACCAGCACAGCCCCGAGACTGCTGACGGGGCAGAGAATATGGAGTCAGGCACAGCTGCAGGGGCTATTGCTGCCTGGAGTGCTGTTTATATTGACCTCAACCCAGGCACACCTGGGGAGGGCTTGCCGGCAGGGTCAGGCTGCCCAGGTCAGCTAATCCTCAGCCCTCAGGGAATCACATTGCAGAAAATGGACCTCGCTAAGACACAATATTAGCCAAGGGAAAAAAGGACACAATGCCATTTGCAGCACCGTAGATGAGTCTAGAGGTAATCACGTGACATGTAGTAAGTCAGAAAGTGAAAGACACATATCGTAGGATATCACTTATAGGTGTTACCTAAAAATTGATACCAGGGCAGATATTTCCACGGAGAAGGGCAATCACAGACTCATTAAACAAACTTATGGTTCACCAATGGAAAGGTGTGAGGATTCGATTCATTACGATCTTGGGGTTAACATTCATATACAAACACAGATGAAATATATAATCACCAAAGACCTACGGAATACCAAGAGAAGACTACTCAACATTCTGTCATAACGTACATGGGAACAGGATCCCAGGAAGAACAGACATATGTATATGTGTAAAAGAACCACATCTTGCACACCTACAACAAGCCAAACGTTGACATCAAACTTGCTGTAATAAAAATTAAAAAATTAAATTAAAAACACGAACAAGAAGTAGTGAGACAAACTTGAGGGGCATTCTCCTGGCACATTCCATTCTAAATTCCAATCTAGAACACGACTTCCATTGAGGCTCTGTTGCCCTAGTAACCAGATTTGGTAAGGGAGAACTGCTGCCACCTTGTGGCCGTTTCACACAACAGCAGCTTTAATCCCAGCGCTAATGGTCAGTGGATATTCAAAATCATTGCAGGCCTGTAAATGACACCTGCCCTGAAAACAAATCCTGGGGTCATATATCGACCAAAAAATTCAAAAGACGTCCATATTTCAAAACGACAGTTTCAAGAGGCATATTTCACGCACATTAGTGTTCTGCTTCCTTTGCTTTCTTTCTTTTTTGGTTAAAAAAAACGGGAATGGAAAAAGGCAACCCTGAGATTGGGCGAAAACGATCGCAAACGAATCAATGGACAAAGGTTTAATCTCCAATATATATAAACAGCTCACACAGCTTAATATTAATAAAACAAACAACCCAATACAAAAATGGGCAGAAGATCTAAATAGACGTTTCTTCAAAGAAGTCACAGAGATGGCCAAGACGCACATGAAAAGCTGCTCAACATAACTAATTATTAGAGAAATGCAAATCCAAACGACAAAGAGGTATGACCTCACACCTCTTAGAATCGGCATCATCAGAAAATCTACAAACAACAAATTCTGGGGAGGGTGTGGACAAAAGGAACCCTCTTCCACTATTGGTGGGAAGGTAAATTGATACAGTCACTAAGGAGAACACTATGGAGGTTCCTTTAAAAAACTAAAAAGAGAATTACCATAGGATCCACCAATCCCACTTCTGGGCATATACCCAGAGAAAACCATAAATCAAAAAGACACATTCACCACAATGTTCATTGCAGCACTATTTACAATAGCCAGGTAATGGAAGCAACCTAAATGCCCACAGACAGACGAATGGATAAAGAAGTGGTACATATATAAAATGGAATATTACTCAGCCATAAAAAGGAATGAAACTGGGTCATTTGTAGAGAAGTCGATGGATCTAGAGACTGTCATACAGAGTGAAGTAAGTCAGAAAGAGAAAAACAAATATTGTATATTAATGCATATATGTGGAACCTAGAAAAATGGTACAGATGAACTGGTTTGCAGGGCAGAAATAGAGACACAGAGGTAGAGAACAAACGTATGGACACCAAGTGGGGGAAGCCATGTGGTGGTGGTGTTGGGATGAGTTGGTACATTGGGATTGGCCTGTATACATGCATATGCATAAAATAGATAACTAATAATAACTTGCTGTATAAAAAATACATAAAATTAAATTTCAAAATTTTTAAAAATAAAATTAAAAAAACCAGAAATAGTTCTTCCATTCACACAGATGTATTTATATGAATGAATTATTTCCATGCTTATATCTATAAATACATAAAACAGGAACAAAATGTAATTGGAACGAAAAAAGAAAAAAAAAAACCTGAACCTAAGAGTTATACAGAGGAAAACCCTACCAAGGCACTTGCTCCAGTGGTAAACAATTCTGAAATTGGTCAGAGGTGGGGAATCATCTCCCATACAGCCAGCAGCCCCGCCCCCCTACGCAAGGAGCATCCTCATTTCAAAGCTGGGGGACGGTGCCGAGGCCTCTGTGAGTAAACGTGAGCTGAGCCCCAGGCCAGCTGCTGCTGAACTGTTCCCACCCTTACCAGGTAAAGCACCTGAATATGTACAAGGGCTTGAAAACCTAGAAGAAGGGCCGTGGAGCCACACCAGCGACAGCACGCAGGCCAACTTGCTGCCTACAGGCCAGCCAGGATTGTCCTGGACCTGGGCGCTCTTCTGGAAGCTTTCCATTTCCCTGCCTGAGATACCCCTCCTGTCCCGGCCCCCACTCCTTTTTTTCCTTCCTCACCTCAGCCCGGAGAGAAATTCCAGTGGAAGTTATGGGTGACACATCCTCTTCTTTACAGGTGGCAGCCTGGCAACTCCTGCAGAAAGTCCAGCAGAGCCCCACTCACACCGGGCCACCAACAAAGCCGTGGACCCTCACACCCTCCCACCAGCACAGCCCCGAGACTGCTGAAGGGGCAGAGAATATGGAGTCAGGCACAGCTGCAGGGGCTATTGCTGCCTGGAGTGCTGTTTATATTGACCTCAAACCAGGCACACCTGGGGAGGGCTTGCCGGCAGGGTCAGGCTGCCCAGGTCAGCTAATCCTCAGCGCCCAGGGAATCACATTGCAGAAAATGGACCTCGCAAAGACAGAATATTAGCCAAGGGAAAAAAGGACACAATGCCATTTGCAGCAACGTAGATGAGTCTAGAGGTAATCACGTGACATGTAGTAAGTCAGAAAGTGAAAGACACATATCGTAGGATATCACTTATAGGTGTTACCTAAAAATTGATACCAGGGCAGATATTTCCACGGAGAAGGGCAATCACAGATTCATTAACAAACTTATGGTTCACCAATGGAAAGGTGTGAGGATTGGATTCATTACGATCTTGGGGTTAACAGACGTATACAAACACAGATGAAATATATAATCACCAAAGACCTACGGAATACCAAGAGAAGACTACTCAACATTCTGTCATAACGTACATGGGAACAGGATCCCAGGAAGAACACATATGTATATGTGTAAAAGAACCACATCTTGCACACCTACAACAAGCCAAACGTTGACATCAAACTTGCTGTAATAAAAAATAAAAAATTAAATTAAAAACACGAACAAGAAGTAGTGAGGCAAACTTGAGGGGCATTCTCCTGGCACATTCCATTCTAAATTCCAATCTAGAACACGACTTCCATTGAGGCTCTGTTGCCCTAGTAACCAGATTTGGTAAGGGAGAACTGCTGCCACCTTGTGGCCGTTTCACACAACAGCAGCTTTAATCCCAGCGCTAATGGTCAGTGGATATTCAAAATCATTGCAGGCCTGTAAATGACACCTGCCCTGAAAACAAATCCTGGGGTCATATATCGACCAAAAAATTCAAAAGACGTCCATATTTCAAAACGACAGTTTCAAGAGGCATATTTCACGCACATTAGTGTTCTGCTTCCTTTGCTTTCTTTCTTTTTTGGTTAAAAAAACGGGAATGGAAAAAGGCAACCCTCAGAATGGGCGAAAACGATCGCAAACGAATCAATGGACAAAGGTTTAATCTCCAATATATATAAACAGCTCACGCAGCTTAATATTAATAAAACAAACAACCCAATACAAAAATGGGCAGAAGATCTAAATAGACGTTTCTTCAAAGAAGTCACAGAGATGGCCAAGACGCACATGAAAAGCTGCTCAACATCACTAATTATTAGAGAAATGCAAATCCAAACGACAATGAGGTATGACCTCACACCTCTTAGAATCGGCATCATCAGAAAATCTACAAACAACAAATTCTTGGGAGGGTGTGGACAAAAGGAACCCTCTTCCACTATTGGTGGGAAGGTAAATTGATACAGTCACTATGGAGAACACTATGGAGGTTCCTTTAAAAAACTAAAAAGAGAATTACCATAGGATCCAGCAATCCCACTTCTGGGCATATACCCAGAGAAAACCATAAATCAAAAAGACACATTCACCACAATGTTCATTGCAGCACTATTTACAATAGCCAGGTAATGGAAGCAACCTAAATGCCCACAGACAGACGAATGGATAAAGAAGTGGTACATATATAACATGGAATATTACTCAGCCATAAAAAGGAATGAAACTGGGTCATTTGTAGAGAAGTCGATGGATCTAGAGACTGTCATACAGAGTGAAGTAAGTCAGAAAGAGGAAAACAAATATTGTATATTAATGCATATATGTGGAACCTAGAAAAATGGTAGAGATGAACTGGTTTGCAGGGCAGAAATAGAGACACAGAGGTAGAGAACAAACGTATGGACACCAAGTGGGGGAAGCCATGGGGTGGTGGTGTTGGGATGAGTTGGGAGATTGGGACTGACCTGTATACATGCATATGCATAAAATAGATAACTAATAATAACCTGCTGTATAAAAAATACATAAAATTAAATTTCAAAATTTTTAAAAATGAAATTGAAAAAAAAACAGAAAAAAGTTCTTCCATTCACACAGATGTATTTATATGAATGTATTATTTACATGCTTATATCTATAAATACATAAAACAGGAACAAAATGTAACTGGAATGAAAAAAAAATCCTGAACCTAAGAGTTATACAGAGGAAAACCCTACCAAGGCACTTGCTCCAGCGGTAAAGAATTCTGAAATTGGTCAGAGGTGGGGAATCATCTCCCATACAGCCAGCAGTCCCGCCCTCCCCAACGCAAGGAGCGTCCTCATTTCAAAGATGGGGGACGGTGCCGAGGCCTCTGTGAGTAAACGTGAGCTGAGCCCCAGGCCAGCTGCTGCTGAACTGTTCCCACCCTTCCCAGGTAAAACACCTGAATATGTACAAGGGCTTGAAAGCCTAGAGGAAGGGCCGTGGAGCCACACCAGCGACAGCACGCAGGCCAACTTGCTGCCTGCAGGCCAGCCAGGATGGTCCTGGCCCCGGGCGCTCTTCTGGAAGCTTTCCATTTCCCTGCCTGAGATACCCCTCCTTTTTTTCCTTCCTCACCTCAGCCCGGAGAGAAATTCCAGTGGAAGTTATGGGTGACACATCCTCTTCTTTACAGGTGGCAGCCTGGCAACTCCTGCAGAAAGTCCAGCAGAGCCCCACTCACACCGGGCCACCAACAAAGCCGTGGACCCTCACACCCTCCCACCAGCACAGCCCCGAGACTGCTGAAGGGGCAGAGAATATGGAGTCAGGCACAGCTGCAGGGGCTATTGCTGCCTGGAGTGCTGTTTATATTGACCTCAACCCAGGCACACCTGGGGAGGGCTTGCCGGCAGGGTCAGGCTGCCCAGGTCAGCTAATCCTCAGCCCTCAGGGAATCACATTGCAGAAAATGGACCTCGCTAAGACACAATATTAGCCAAGGGAAAAAAGGACACAATGCCATTTGCAGCACCGTAGATGAGTCTAGAGGTAATCACGTGACATGTAGTAAGTCAGAAAGTGAAAGACACATATCGTAGGATATCACTTATAGGTGTTACCTAAAAATTGATACCAGGGCAGATATTTCCACGGAGAAGGGCAATCACAGACTCATTAAACAAACTTATGGTTCACCAATGGAAAGGTGTGAGGATTCGATTCATTACGATCTTGGGGTTAACATTCATATACAAACACAGATGAAATATATAATCACCAAAGACCTACGGAATACCAAGAGAAGACTACTCAACATTCTGTCATAACGTACATGGGAACAGGATCCCAGGAAGAACAGACATATGTATACGTGTAAAAGAACCACATCTTGCACACCTACAACAAGCCAAACGTTGACATCAAACTTGCTGTAATAAAAATTAAAAAATTAAATTAAAAACACGAACAAGAAGTAGTGAGACAAACTTGAGGGGCATTCTCCTGGCACATTCCATTCTAAATTCCAATCTAGAACACGACTTCCATTGAGGCTCTGTTGCCCTAGTAACCAGATTTGGTAAGGGAGAACTGCTGCCACCTTGTGGCCGTTTCACACAACAGCAGCTTTAATCCCAGCGCTAATGGTCAGTGGATATTCAAAATCATTGCAGGCCTGTAAATGACACCTGCCCTGAAAACAAATCCTGGGGTCATATATCGACCAAAAAATTCAAAAGACGTCCATATTTCAAAACGACAGTTTCAAGAGGCATATTTCACGCACATTAGTGTTCTGCTTCCTTTGCTTTCTTTCTTTTTTGGTTAAAAAAACGGGAATGGAAAAAGGCAACCCTCAGAATGGGCAAAAACGATCGCAAACGAATCAATGGACAAAGGTTTAATCTCCAATATATATAAACAGCTCACGCAGCTTAATATTAATAAAACAAACAACCCAATACAAAAATGGGCAGAAGATCTAAATAGACGTTTCTTCAAAGAAGTCACAGAGATGGCCAAGACGCACATGAAAAGCTGCTCAACATCACTAATTATTAGAGAAATGCAAATCCAAACGACAATGAGGTATGACCTCACACCTCTTAGAATCGGCATCATCAGAAAATTTACAAACAACAAATTCTGGGGAGGGTGTGGACAAAAGGAACCCTCTTCCACTATTGGTGGGAAGGTAAATTGATACAGTCACTATGGAGAACACTATGGAGGTTCCTTTAAAAAACTAAAAAGAGAATTACCATAGGATCCAGCAATCCCACTTCTGGGCATATACCCAGAGAAAACCATAAATCAAAAAGACACATTCACCACAATGTTCATTGCAGCACTATTTACAATAGCCAGGTAATGGAAGCAACCTAAATGCCCACAGACAGACGAATGGATAAAGAAGTGGTACATATATAAAATGGAATATTACTCAGCCATAAAAAGGAATGAAACTGGGTCATTTGTAGAAAAGTCGATGGATCTAGAGATTGTCATACAGAGTGAAGTAAGTCAGAAAGAGAAAAACAAATATTGTATATTAATGCATATATGTGGAACCTAGAAAAATGGTACAGATGAACTGGTTTGCAGGGCAGAAATAGAGACACAGAGGTAGAGAACAAACGTATGGACACCAAGTGGGGGAAGCCATGGGGTTGTGGTGTTGGGATGAGTTGGGAGATTGGGACTGACCTGTATACATGCATATGCATAAAATAGATAACTAATAATAACCTGCTGTATAAAAAATACATAAAATTAAATTTCAAAATTTTTAAAAATGAAATTAAAAAAAAACAGAAGAAAGTTCTTCCATTCACACAGATGTATTTATATGAATGAATTATTTCCATGCTTATATCTATAAATACATAAAACAAGAACAAAATGTAATTGGAATGGAAAAAGGAAAAACAACCTGAACCTAAGAGTTATACAGAGGAAAACCCTACCAAGGCACTTGCTCCAGTGGTAAACAATTCTGAAATTGGTCAGAGGTGGGGAATCATCTCCCATACAGCCAGCAGCCCCGCCCCCCCCACGCAAGGAGCGTCCTCATTTCAAAGCTGGGGGACGGTGCCGAGGCCTCTGTGAGTAAACGTGAGCTGAGCCCCAGGCCAGCTGCTGCTGAACTCTTCCCACCCTTACCAGGTAAAGCACCTGAATATGTACAAGGGCTTGAAAACCTAGAAGAAGGGCCGTGGAGCCACACCAGCGACAGCACGCAGGCCAACTTGCTGCCTACAGGCCAGCCAGGATTGTCCTGGACCTGGGCGCTCTTCTGGAAGCTTTCCATTTCCCTGCCTGAGATACCCCTCCTTTTTTTCCTTCCTCACCTCAGCCCGGAGAGAAATTCCAGTGGAAGTTATGGGTGACACATCCTCTTCTTTACAGGTGGCAGCCTGGCAACTCCTGCAGAAAGTCGAACAGAGCCCCACTCACACCGGGCCACCAACAAAGCCGTGGACCCTCACACCCTCCCACCAGCACAGCCCCGAGACTGCTGAAGGGGCAGAGAATATGGAGTCAGGCACAGCTGCAGGGGCTATTGCTGCCTGGAGTGCTGTTTATATTGACCTCAACCCAGGCACACCTGGGGAGGGCTTGCCGGCAGGGTCAGGCTGCCCAGGTCAGCTAATCCTCAGCCCTCAGGGAATCACATTGCAGAAAATGGACCTCGCTAAGACACAATATTAGCCAAGGGAAAAAAGGACACAATGCCATTTGCAGCAACGTAGATGAGTCTAGAGGTAATCACGTGACATGTAGTAAGTCAGAAAGTGAAAGACACATATCGTAGGATATCACTTATAAATGTTACCTAAAAATTGATACCAGGGCAGATATTTCCACGGAGAAGGGCAATCACAGATTCATTAACAAACTTATGGTTCACCAATGGAAAGGTGTGAGGATTGGATTCATTACGATCTTGGGGTTAACAGACATATACAAACACAGATGAAATATATAATCACCAAAGACCTACGGAATACCAAGAGAAGACTACTCAACATTCTGTCATAACGTACATGGGAACAGGATCCCAGGAAGAACACATATGTATATGTGTAAAAGAACCACATCTTGCACACCTACAACAAGCCAAACGTTGACATCAAACTTGCTGTAATAAAAAATAAAAAATTAAATTAAAAACACGAACAAGAAGTAGTGAGGCAAACTTGAGGGGCATTCTCCTGGCACATTCCATTCTAAATTCCAATCTAGAACACGACTTCCATTGAGGCTCTGTTGCCCTAGTAACCAGATTTGGTAAGGGAGAACTGCTGCCACCTTGTGGCCGTTTCACACAACAGCAGCTTTAATCCCAGCGCTAATGGTCAGTGGATATTCAAAATCATTGCAGGCCTGTAAATGACACCTGCCCTGAAAACAAATCCTGGGGTCATATATCGACCAAAAAATTCAAAAGACGTCCATATTTCAAAACGACAGTTTCAAGAGGCATATTTCACGCACATTAGTGTTCTGCTTCCTTTGCTTTCTTTCTTTTTTGGTTAAAAAAACGGGAATGGAAAAAGGCAACCCTCAGAATGGGCGAAAATGATCGCAAACGAATCAATGGACAAAGGTTTAATCTCCAATATATATAAACAGCTCACGCAGCTTAATATTAATAAAACAAACAACCCAATACAAAAATGGGCAGAAGATCTAAATAGACGTTTCTTCAAAGAAGTCACAGAGATGGCCAAGACGCACATGAAAAGCTGCTCAACATCACTAATTATTAGAGAAATGCAAATCCAAACGACAATGAGGTATGACCTCACACCTCTTAGAATCGGCATCATCAGAAAATCTACAAACAACAAATTCTGGGGAGGGTGTGGACAAAAGGAACCCTCTTCCACTATTGGTGGGAAGGTAAATTGATACAGTCACTATGGAGAACACTATGGAGGTTCCTTTAAAAAACTAAAAAGAGAATTACCATAGGATCCAGCAATCCCACTTCTGGGCATATACCCAGAGAAAACCATAAATCAAAAAGACACATTCACCACAATGTTCATTGCAGCACTATTTACAATAGCCAGGTAATGGAAGCAACCTAAATGCCCACAGACAGACGAATGGATAAAGAAGTGGTACATATATAAAATGGAATATTACTCAGCCATAAAAAGGAATGAAACTGGGTCATTTGTAGAAAAGTCGATGGATCTAGAGATTGTCATACAGAGCGAAGTAAGTCAGAAAGAGAAAAACAAATATTGTATATTAATGCATATATGTGGAACCTAGAAAAATGGTACAGATGAACTGGTTTGCAGGGCAGAAATAGAGACACAGAGGTAGAGAACAAACGTATGGACACCAAGTGGGGGAAGCCATGGGGTGGTGGTGTTGGGATGAGTTGGGAGATTGGGACTGACCTGTATACATGCATATGCATAAAATAGATAACTAATAATAACCTGCAGTATAAAAAATACATAAAATTAAATTTCAAAATTTTTAAAAATGAAATTAAAAAAAACAGAAGAAAGTTCTTCCATTCACACAGATGTATTTATATGAATGAATTATTTCCATGCTTATATCTATAAATACATAAAACAAGAACAAAATGTAATTGGAATGGAAAAAGGAAAAACAACCTGAACCTAAGAGTTATACAGAGGAAAACCCTACCAAGGCACTTGCTCCAGTGGTAAACAATTCTGAAATTGGTCAGAGGTGGGGAATCATCTCCCATACAGCCAGCAGCCCCGCCCCCCCACGCAAGGAGCGTCCTCATTTCAAAGCTGGGGGACGGTGCCGAGGCCTCTGTGAGTAAACGTGAGCTGAGCCCCAGGCCAGCTGCTGCTGAACTGTTCCCACCCTTACCAGGTAAAGCACCTGAATATGTACAAGGGCTTGAAAACCTAGAAGAAGGGCCGTGGAGCCACACCAGCGACAGCACGCAGGCCAACTTGCTGCCTACAGGCCAGCCAGGATTGTCCTGGACCTGGGCGCTCTTCTGGAAGCTTTCCATTTCCCTGCCTGAGATACCCCTCCTGTCCCGGCCCCCACTCCTTTTTTTCCTTCCTCACCTCAGCCCGGAGAGAAATTCCAGTGGAAGTTATGGCTGACACATCCTCTTCTTTACAGGTGGCAGCCTGGCAACTCCTGCAGAAAGTCCAGCAGAGCCCCACTCACACCGGGCCACCAACAAAGCCGTGGACCCTCACACTCTCCCACCAGCACAGCCCCGAGACTGCTGAAGGGGCAGAGAATATGGAGTCAGGCACAGCTGCAGGGGCTATTGCTGCCTGGAGTGCTGTTTATATTGACCTCAACCCAGGCACACCTGGGGAGGGCTTGCCGGCAGGGTCAGGCTGCCCAGGTCAGCTAATCCTCAGCCCTCAGGGAATCACATTGCAGAAAATGGACCTCGCTAAGACACAATATTAGCCAAGGGAAAAAAGGACACAATGCCATTTGCAGCAACGTAGATGAGTCTAGAGGTAATCATGTGACATGTAGTAAGTCAGAAAGTGAAAGACACATATCGTAGGATATCACTTATAGGTGTTACCTAAAAATTGATACCAGGGCAGATATTTCCACGGAGAAGGGCAATCACAGATTCATTAACAAACTTATGGTTCACCAATGGAAAGGTGTGAGGATTGGATTCATTACGATCTTGGGGTTAACAGACATATACAAACACAGATGAAATATATAATCACCAAAGACCTACGGAATACCAAGAGAAGACTACTCAACATTCTGTCATAACGTACATGGGAACAGGATCCCAGGAAGAACACATATGTATATGTGTAAAAGAACCACATCTTGCACACCTACAACAAGCCAAACGTTGACATCAAACTTGCTGTAATAAAAAATAAAAAATTAAATTAAAAACACGAACAAGAAGTAGTGAGGCAAACTTGAGGGGCATTCTCCTGGCACATTCCATTCTAAATTCCAATCTAGAACACGACTTCCATTGAGGCTCTGTTGCCCTAGTAACCAGATTTGGTAAGGGAGAACTGCTGCCACCTTGTGGCCGTTTCACACAACAGCAGCTTTAATCCCAGCGCTAATGGTCAGTGGATATTCAAAATCATTGCAGGCCTGTAAATGACACCTGCCCTGAAAACAAATCCTGGGGTCATATATCGACCAAAAAATTCAAAAGACGTCCATATTTCAAAACGACAGTTTCAAGAGGCATATTTCACGCACATTAGTGTTCTGCTTCCTTTGCTTTCTTTCTTTTTTGGTTAAAAAAACGGGAATGGAAAAAGGCAACCCTCAGAATGGGCGAAAACGATCGCAAACGAATCAATGGACAAAGGTTTAATCTCCAATATATATAAACAGCTCACGCAGCTTAATATTAATAAAACAAACAACCCAATACAAAAATGGGCAGAAGATCTAAATAGACGTTTCTTCAAAGAAGTCACAGAGATGGCCAAGACGCACATGAAAAGCTGCTCAACATCACTAATTATTAGAGAAATGCAAATCCAAACGACAATGAGGTATGACCTCACACCTCTTAGAATCGGCATCATCAGAAAATCTACAAACAACAAATTCTGGGGAGGGTGTGGACAAAAGGAACCCTCTTCCACTATTGGTGGGAAGGTAAATTGATACAGTCACTATGGAGAACACTATGGAGGTTCCTTTAAAAAACTAAAAAGAGAATTACCATAGGATCCAGCAATCCCACTTCTGGGCATATACCCAGAGAAAACCATAAATCAAAAAGACACATTCACCACAATGTTCATTGCAGCACTATTTACAATAGCCAGGTAATGGAAGCAACCTAAATGCCCACAGACAGACGAATGGATAAAGAAGTGGTACATATATAAAATGGAATATTACTCAGCCATAAAAAGGAATGAAACTGGGTCATTTGTAGAAAAGTCGATGGATCTAGAGATTGTCATACAGAGTGAAGTAAGTCAGAAAGAGAAAAACAAATATTGTATATTAATGCATATATGTGGAACCTAGAAAAATGGTAGAGATGAACTGGTTTGCAGGGCAGAAATAGAGACACAGAGGTAGAGAACAAACGTATGGACACCAAGTGGGGGAAGCCATGGGGTGGTGGTGTTGGGATGAGATGGGAGATTGGGACTGACCTGTATACATGCATATGCATAAAATAGATAACTAATAATAACCTGCTGTATAAAAAATACATAAAATTAAATTTCAAAATTTTTAAAAATGAAATTAAAAAAAAACAGAAGAAAGTTCTTCCATTCACACAGATGTATTTATATGAATGAATTATTTCCATGCTTATATCTATAAATACATAAAACAAGAACAAAATGTAATTGGAATGGAAAAAGGAAAAACAACCTGAACCTAAGAGTTATACAGAGGAAAACCCTACCAAGGCACTTGCTCCAGTGGTAAACAATTCTGAAATTGGTCAGAGGTGGGGAATCATCTCCCATACAGCCAGCAGCCCCGCCCCCCCACGCAAGGAGCATCCTCATTTCAAAGCTGGGGGACGGTGCCGAGGCCTCTGTGAGTAAACGTGAGCTGAGCCCCAGGCCAGCTGCTGCTGAACTGTTCCCACCCTTACCAGGTAAAGCACCTGAATATGTACAAGGGCTTGAAAACCTAGAAGAAGGGCCGTGGAGCCACACCAGCGACAGCACGCAGGCCAACTTGCTGCCTACAGGCCAGCCAGGATTGTCCTGGACCTGGGCGCTCTTCTGGAAGCTTTCCATTTCCCTGCCTGAGATACCCCTCCTGTCCCGGCCCCCACTCCTTTTTTTCCTTCCTCACCTCAGCCCGGAGAGAAATTCCAGTGGAAGTTATGGGTGACACATCCTCTTCTTTACAGGTGGCAGCCTGGCAACTCCTGCAGAAAGTCCAGCAGAGCCCCACTCACACCGGGCCACCAACAAAGCCGTGGACCCTCACACCCTCCCACCAGCACAGCCCCGAGACTGCTGACGGGGCAGAGAATATGGAGTCAGGCACAGCTGCAGGGGCTATTGCTGCCTGGAGTGCTGTTTATATTGACCTCAACCCAGGCACACCTGGGGAGGGCTTGCCGGCAGGGTCAGGCTGCCCAGGTCAGCTAATCCTCAGCCCTCAGGGAATCACATTGCAGAAAATGGACCTCGCTAAGACACAATATTAGCCAAGGGAAAAAAGGACACAATGCCATTTGCAGCAACGTAGATGAGTCTAGAGGTAATCACGTGACATGTAGTAAGTCAGAAAGTGAAAGACACATATCGTAGGATATCACTTATAGGTGTTACCTAAAAATTGATACCAGGGCAGATATTTCCACGGAGAAGGGCAATCACAGATTCATTAACAAACTTATGGTTGACCAATGGAAAGGTGTGAGGATTGGATTCATTACGATCTTGGGGTTAACAGACATATACAAACACAGATGAAATATATAATCACCAAAGACCTACGGAATACCAAGAGAAGACTACTCAACATTCTGTCATAACGTACATGGGAACAGGATCCCAGGAAGAACACATATGTATATGTGTAAAAGAACCACATCTTGCACACCTACAACAAGCCAAACGTTGACATCAAACTTGCTGTAATAAAAAATAAAAAATTAAATTAAAAACACGAACAAGAAGTAGTGAGGCAAACTTGAGGGGCATTCTCCTGGCACATTCCATTCTAAATTCCAATCTAGAACACGACTTCCATTGAGGCTCTGTTGCCCTAGTAACCAGATTTGGTAAGGGAGAACTGCTGCCACCTTGTGGCCGTTTCACACAACAGCAGCTTTAATCCCAGCGCTAATGGTCAGTGGATATTCAAAATCATTGCAGGCCTGTAAATGACACCTGCCCTGAAAACAAATCCTGGGGTCATATATCGACCAAAAAATTCAAAAGACGTCCATATTTCAAAACGACAGTTTCAAGAGGCATATTTCACGCACATTAGTGTTCTGCTTCCTTTGCTTTCTTTCTTTTTTGGTTAAAAAAACGGGAATGGAAAAAGGCAACCCTCAGAATGGGCGAAAACGATCGCAAACGAATCAATGGACAAAGGTTTAATCTCCAATATATATAAACAGCTCACGCAGCTTAATATTAATAAAACAAACAACCCAATACAAAAATGGGCAGAAGATCTAAATAGACGTTTCTTCAAAGAAGTCACAGAGATGGCCAAGACGCACATGAAAAGCTGCTCAACATCACTAATTATTAGAGAAATGCAAATCCAAACGACAATGAGGTATGACCTCACACCTCTTAGAATCGGCATCATCAGAAAATCTACAAACAACAAATTCTTGGGAGGGTGTGGACAAAAGGAACCCTCTTCCACTATTGGTGGGAAGGTAAATTGATACAGTCACTATGGAGAACACTATGGAGGTTCCTTTAAAAAACTAAAAAGAGAATTACCATAGGATCCAGCAATCCCACTTCTGGGCATATACCCAGAGAAAACCATAAATCAAAAAGACACATTCACCACAATGTTCATTGCAGCACTATTTACAATAGCCAGGTAATGGAAGCAACCTAAATGCCCACAGACAGACGAATGGATAAAGAAGTGGTACATATATAAAATGGAATATTACTCAGCCATAAAAAGGAATGAAACTGGGTCATTTGTAGAGAAGTCGATGGATCTAGAGACTGTCATACAGAGTGAAGTAAGTCAGAAAGAGAAAAACAAATATTGTATATTAATGCATATATGTGGAACCTAGAAAAATGGTAGAGATGAACTGGTTTGCAGGGCAGAAATAGAGACACAGAGGTAGAGAACAAACGTATGGACACCAAGTGGGGGAAGCCATGGGGTGGTGGTGTTGGGATGAGTTAGGAGATTGGGACTGACCTGTATACATGCATATGCATAAAATAGATAACTAATAATAACCTGCTGTATAAAAAATACATAAAATTAAATTTCAAAATTTTAAAAAATGAAATTGAAAAAAAAACAGAAAAAAGTTCTTCCATTCACACAGATGTATTTATATGAATGTATTATTTCCATGCTTATATCTATAAATACATAAAACAGGAACAAAATGTAACTGGAATGAAAAAAAAAATCCTGAACCTAAGAGTTATACAGAGGAAAACCCTACCAAGGCACTTGCTCCAGCGGTAAAGAATTCTGAAATTGGTCAGAGGTGGGGAATCATCTCCCATACAGCCAGCAGTCCCGCCCTCCCCCACGCAAGGAGCGTCCTCATTTCAAAGCTGGGGGACGGTGCCGAGGCCTCTGTGAGTAAACGTGAGCTGAGCCCCAGGCCAGCTGCTGCTGAACTGTTCCCACCCTTCACAGGTAAAACACCTGAATATGTACAAGGGCTTGAAAGCCTAGAGGAAGGGCCGTGGAGCCACACCAGCGACAGCACGCAGGCCAACTTGCTGCCTGCAGGCCAGCCAGGATGGTCCTGGCCCCGGGCGCTCTTCTGGAAGCTTTCCATTTCCCTGCCTGAGATACCCCTCCTTTTTTTCCTTCCTCACCTCAGCCCGGAGAGAAATTCCAGTGGAAGTTATGGGTGACACATCCTCTTCTTTACAGGTGGCAGCCTGGCAACTCCTGCAGAAAGTCCAGCAGAGCCCCACTCACACCGGGCCACCAACAAAGCCGTGGACCCTCACACCCTCCCACCAGCACAGCCCCGAGACTGCTGAAGGGGCAGAGAATATGGAGTCAGGCACAGCTGCAGGGGCTATTGCTGCCTGGAGTGCTGTTTATATTGACCTCAACCCAGGCACACCTGGGGAGGGCTTGCCGGCAGGGTCAGGCTGCCCAGGTCAGCTAATCCTCAGCCCTCAGGGAATCACATTGCAGAAAATGGACCTCGCTAAGACACAATATTAGCCAAGGGAAAAAAGGACACAATGCCATTTGCAGCAACGTAGATGAGTCTAGAGGTAATCACGTGACATGTAGTAAGTCAGAAAGTGAAAGACACATATCGTAGGATATCACTTATAGGTGTTACCTAAAAATTGATACCAGGGCAGATATTTCCACGGAGAAGGGCAATCACAGATTCATTAACAAACTTATGGTTCACCAATGGAAAGGTGTGAGGATTGGATTCATTACGATCTTGGGGTTAACAGACATATACAAACACAGATGAAATATATAATCACCAAAGACCTACGGAATACCAAGAGAAGACTACTCAACATTCTGTCATAACGTACATGGGAACAGGATCCCAGGAAGAACACATATGTATATGTGTAAAAGAACCACATCTTGCACACCTACAACAAGCCAAACGTTGACATCAAACTTGCTGTAATAAAAAATAAAAAATTAAATTAAAAACACGAACAAGAAGTAGTGAGGCAAACTTGAGGGGCATTCTCCTGGCACATTCCATTCTAAATTCCAATCTAGAACACGACTTCCATTGAGGCTCTGTTGCCCTAGTAACCAGATTTGGTAAGGGAGAACTGCTGCCACCTTGTGGCCGTTTCACACAACAGCAGCTTTAATCCCAGCGCTAATGGTCAGTGGATATTCAAAATCATTGCAGGCCTGTAAATGACACCTGCCCTGAAAACAAATCCTGGGGTCATATATCGACCAAAAAATTCAAAAGACGTCCATATTTCAAAACGACAGTTTCAAGAGGCATATTTCACGCACATTAGTGTTCTGCTTCCTTTGCTTTCTTTCTTTTTTGGTTAAAAAAACGGGAATGGAAAAAGGCAACCCTCAGAATGGGCGAAAACGATCGCAAACGAATCAATGGACAAAGGTTTAATCTCCAATATATATAAACAGCTCACGCAGCTTAATATTAATAAAACAAACAACCCAATACAAAAATGGGCAGAAGATCTAAATAGACGTTTCTTCAAAGAAGTCACAGAGATGGCCAAGACGCACATGAAAAGCTGCTCAACATCACTAATTATTAGAGAAATGCAAATCCAAACGACAATGAGGTATGACCTCACACCTCTTAGAATCGGCATCATCAGAAAATCTACAAACAACAAATTCTGGGGAGGGTGTGGACAAAAGGAACCCTCTTCCACTATTGGTGGGAAGGTAAATTGATACAGTCACTATGGAGAACACTATGGAGGTTCCTTTAAAAAACTAAAAAGAGAATTACCATAGGATCCAGCAATCCCACTTCTGGGCATATACCCAGAGAAAACCATAAATCAAAAAGACACATTCACCACAATGTTCATTGCAGCACTATTTACAATAGCCAGGTAATGGAAGCAACCTAAATGCCCACAGACAGACGAATGGATAAAGAAGTGGTACATATATAAAATGGAATATTACTCAGCCATAAAAAGGAATGAAACTGGGTCATTTGTAGAAAAGTCGATGGATCTAGAGATTGTCATACAGAGTGAAGTAAGTCAGAAAGAGAAAAACAAATATTGTATATTAATGCATATATGTGGAACCTAGAAAAATGGTAGAGATGAACTGGTTTGCAGGGCAGAAATAGAGACACAGAGGTAGAGAACAAACGTATGGACACCAAGTGGGGGAAGCCATGGGGTGGTGGTGTTGGGATGAGATGGGAGATTGGGACTGACCTGTATACATGCATATGCATAAAATAGATAACTAATAATAACCTGCTGTATAAAAAATACATAAAATTAAATTTCAAAATTTTTAAAAATGAAATTAAAAAAAAACAGAAGAAAGTTCTTCCATTCACACAGATGTATTTATATGAATGAATTATTTCCATGCTTATATCTATAAATACATAAAACAAGAACAAAATGTAATTGGAATGGAAAAAGGAAAAACAACCTGAACCTAAGAGTTATACAGAGGAAAACCCTACCAAGGCACTTGCTCCAGTGGTAAACAATTCTGAAATTGGTCAGAGGTGGGGAATCATCTCCCATACAGCCAGCAGCCCCGCCCCCCCACGCAAGGAGCATCCTCATTTCAAAGCTGGGGGACGGTGCCGAGGCCTCTGTGAGTAAACGTGAGCTGAGCCCCAGGCCAGCTGCTGCTGAACTGTTCCCACCCTTACCAGGTAAAGCACCTGAATATGTACAAGGGCTTGAAAACCTAGAAGAAGGGCCGTGGAGCCACACCAGCGACAGCACGCAGGCCAACTTGCTGCCTACAGGCCAGCCAGGATTGTCCTGGACCTGGGCGCTCTTCTGGAAGCTTTCCATTTCCCTGCCTGAGATACCCCTCCTGTCCCGGCCCCCACTCCTTTTTTTCCTTCCTCACCTCAGCCCGGAGAGAAATTCCAGTGGAAGTTATGGGTGACACATCCTCTTCTTTACAGGTGGCAGCCTGGCAACTCCTGCAGAAAGTCCAGCAGAGCCCCACTCACACCGGGCCACCAACAAAGCCGTGGACCCTCACACCCTCCCACCAGCACAGCCCCGAGACTGCTGACGGGGCAGAGAATATGGAGTCAGGCACAGCTGCAGGGGCTATTGCTGCCTGGAGTGCTGTTTATATTGACCTCAACCCAGGCACACCTGGGGAGGGCTTGCCGGCAGGGTCAGGCTGCCCAGGTCAGCTAATCCTCAGCCCTCAGGGAATCACATTGCAGAAAATGGACCTCGCTAAGACACAATATTAGCCAAGGGAAAAAAGGACACAATGCCATTTGCAGCAACGTAGATGAGTCTAGAGGTAATCACGTGACATGTAGTAAGTCAGAAAGTGAAAGACACATATCGTAGGATATCACTTATAGGTGTTACCTAAAAATTGATACCAGGGCAGATATTTCCACGGAGAAGGGCAATCACAGATTCATTAACAAACTTATGGTTGACCAATGGAAAGGTGTGAGGATTGGATTCATTACGATCTTGGGGTTAACAGACATATACAAACACAGATGAAATATATAATCACCAAAGACCTACGGAATACCAAGAGAAGACTACTCAACATTCTGTCATAACGTACATGGGAACAGGATCCCAGGAAGAACACATATGTATATGTGTAAAAGAACCACATCTTGCACACCTACAACAAGCCAAACGTTGACATCAAACTTGCTGTAATAAAAAATAAAAAATTAAATTAAAAACACGAACAAGAAGTAGTGAGGCAAACTTGAGGGGCATTCTCCTGGCACATTCCATTCTAAATTCCAATCTAGAACACGACTTCCATTGAGGCTCTGTTGCCCTAGTAACCAGATTTGGTAAGGGAGAACTGCTGCCACCTTGTGGCCGTTTCACACAACAGCAGCTTTAATCCCAGCGCTAATGGTCAGTGGATATTCAAAATCATTGCAGGCCTGTAAATGACACCTGCCCTGAAAACAAATCCTGGGGTCATATATCGACCAAAAAATTCAAAAGACGTCCATATTTCAAAACGACAGTTTCAAGAGGCATATTTCACGCACATTAGTGTTCTGCTTCCTTTGCTTTCTTTCTTTTTTGGTTAAAAAAACGGGAATGGAAAAAGGCAACCCTCAGAATGGGCGAAAACGATCGCAAACGAATCAATGGACAAAGGTTTAATCTCCAATATATATAAACAGCTCACGCAGCTTAATATTAATAAAACAAACAACCCAATACAAAAATGGGCAGAAGATCTAAATAGACGTTTCTTCAAAGAAGTCACAGAGATGGCCAAGACGCACATGAAAAGCTGCTCAACATCACTAATTATTAGAGAAATGCAAATCCAAACGACAATGAGGTATGACCTCACACCTCTTAGAATCGGCATCATCAGAAAATCTACAAACAACAAATTCTTGGGAGGGTGTGGACAAAAGGAACCCTCTTCCACTATTGGTGGGAAGGTAAATTGATACAGTCACTATGGAGAACACTATGGAGGTTCCTTTAAAAAACTAAAAAGAGAATTACCATAGGATCCAGCAATCCCACTTCTGGGCATATACCCAGAGAAAACCATAAATCAAAAAGACACATTCACCACAATGTTCATTGCAGCACTATTTACAATAGCCAGGTAATGGAAGCAACCTAAATGCCCACAGACAGACGAATGGATAAAGAAGTGGTACATATATAAAATGGAATATTACTCAGCCATAAAAAGGAATGAAACTGGGTCATTTGTAGAGAAGTCGATGGATCTAGAGACTGTCATACAGAGTGAAGTAAGTCAGAAAGAGAAAAACAAATATTGTATATTAATGCATATATGTGGAACCTAGAAAAATGGTAGAGATGAACTGGTTTGCAGGGCAGAAATAGAGACACAGAGGTAGAGAACAAACGTATGGACACCAAGTGGGGGAAGCCATGGGGTGGTGGTGTTGGGATGAGTTAGGAGATTGGGACTGACCTGTATACATGCATATGCATAAAATAGATAACTAATAATAACCTGCTGTATAAAAAATACATAAAATTAAATTTCAAAATTTTAAAAAATGAAATTGAAAAAAAAACAGAAAAAAGTTCTTCCATTCACACAGATGTATTTATATGAATGTATTATTTCCATGCTTATATCTATAAATACATAAAACAGGAACAAAATGTAACTGGAATGAAAAAAAAAATCCTGAACCTAAGAGTTATACAGAGGAAAACCCTACCAAGGCACTTGCTCCAGCGGTAAAGAATTCTGAAATTGGTCAGAGGTGGGGAATCATCTCCCATACAGCCAGCAGTCCCGCCCTCCCCCACGCAAGGAGCGTCCTCATTTCAAAGCTGGGGGACGGTGCCGAGGCCTCTGTGAGTAAACGTGAGCTGAGCCCCAGGCCAGCTGCTGCTGAACTGTTCCCACCCTTCACAGGTAAAACACCTGAATATGTACAAGGGCTTGAAAGCCTAGAGGAAGGGCCGTGGAGCCACACCAGCGACAGCACGCAGGCCAACTTGCTGCCTGCAGGCCAGCCAGGATGGTCCTGGCCCCGGGCGCTCTTCTGGAAGCTTTCCATTTCCCTGCCTGAGATACCCCTCCTTTTTTTCCTTCCTCACCTCAGCCCGGAGAGAAATTCCAGTGGAAGTTATGGGTGACACATCCTCTTCTTTACAGGTGGCAGCCTGGCAACTCCTGCAGAAAGTCCAGCAGAGCCCCACTCACACCGGGCCACCAACAAAGCCGTGGACCCTCACACCCTCCCACCAGCACAGCCCCGAGACTGCTGAAGGGGCAGAGAATATGGAGTCAGGCACAGCTGCAGGGGCTATTGCTGCCTGGAGTGCTGTTTATATTGACCTCAACCCAGGCACACCTGGGGAGGGCTTGCCGGCAGGGTCAGGCTGCCCAGGTCAGCTAATCCTCAGCCCTCAGGGAATCACATTGCAGAAAATGGACCTCGCTAAGACACAATATTAGCCAAGGGAAAAAAGGACACAATGCCATTTGCAGCAACGTAGATGAGTCTAGAGGTAATCACGTGACATGTAGTAAGTCAGAAAGTGAAAGACACATATCGTAGGATATCACTTATAGGTGTTACCTAAAAATTGATACCAGGGCAGATATTTCCACGGAGAAGGGCAATCACAGATTCATTAACAAACTTATGGTTCACCAATGGAAAGGTGTGAGGATTGGATTCATTACGATCTTGGGGTTAACAGACATATACAAACACAGATGAAATATATAATCACCAAAGACCTACGGAATACCAAGAGAAGACTACTCAACATTCTGTCATAACGTACATGGGAACAGGATCCCAGGAAGAACACATATGTATATGTGTAAAAGAACCACATCTTGCACACCTACAACAAGCCAAACGTTGACATCAAACTTGCTGTAATAAAAAATAAAAAATTAAATTAAAAACACGAACAAGAAGTAGTGAGGCAAACTTGAGGGGCATTCTCCTGGCACATTCCATTCTAAATTCCAATCTAGAACACGACTTCCATTGAGGCTCTGTTGCCCTAGTAACCAGATTTGGTAAGGGAGAACTGCTGCCACCTTGTGGCCGTTTCACACAACAGCAGCTTTAATCCCAGCGCTAATGGTCAGTGGATATTCAAAATCATTGCAGGCCTGTAAATGACACCTGCCCTGAAAACAAATCCTGGGGTCATATATCGACCAAAAAATTCAAAAGACGTCCATATTTCAAAACGACAGTTTCAAGAGGCATATTTCACGCACATTAGTGTTCTGCTTCCTTTGCTTTCTTTCTTTTTTGGTTAAAAAAACGGGAATGGAAAAAGGCAACCCTCAGAATGGGCGAAAACGATCGCAAACGAATCAATGGACAAAGGTTTAATCTCCAATATATATAAACAGCTCACGCAGCTTAATATTAATAAAACAAACAACCCAATACAAAAATGGGCAGAAGATCTAAATAGACGTTTCTTCAAAGAAGTCACAGAGATGGCCAAGACGCACATGAAAAGCTGCTCAACATCACTAATTATTAGAGAAATGCAAATCCAAACGACAATGAGGTATGACCTCACACCTCTTAGAATCGGCATCATCAGAAAATCTACAAACAACAAATTCTGGGGAGGGTGTGGACAAAAGGAACCCTCTTCCACTATTGGTGGGAAGGTAAATTGATACAGTCACTATGGAGAACACTATGGAGGTTCCTTTAAAAAACTAAAAAGAGAATTACCATAGGATCCAGCAATCCCACTTCTGGGCATATACCCAGAGAAAACCATAAATCAAAAAGACACATTCACCACAATGTTCATTGCAGCACTATTTACAATAGCCAGGTAATGGAAGCAACCTAAATGCCCACAGACAGACGAATGGATAAAGAAGTGGTACATATATAAAATGGAATATTACTCAGCCATAAAAAGGAATGAAACTGGGTCATTTGTAGAGAAGTCGATGGATCTAGAGACTGTCATACAGAGTGAAGTAAGTCAGAAAGAGAAAAACAAATATTGTATATTAATGCATATATGTGGAACCTAGAAAAATGGTAGAGATGAACTGGTTTGCAGGGCAGAAATAGAGACACAGAGGTAGAGAACAAACGTATGGACACCAAGTGGGGGAAGCCATGGGGTGGTGGTGTTGGGATGAGTTAGGAGATTGGGACTGACCTGTATACATGCATATGCATAAAATAGATAACTAATAATAACCTGCTGTATAAAAAATACATAAAATTAAATTTCAAAATTTTAAAAAATGAAATTGAAAAAAAAACAGAAAAAAGTTCTTCCATTCACACAGATGTATTTATATGAATGTATTATTTCCATGCTTATATCTATAAATACATAAAACAGGAACAAAATGTAACTGGAATGAAAAAAAAAAATCCTGAACCTAAGAGTTATACAGAGGAAAACCCTACCAAGGCACTTGCTCCAGCGGTAAAGAATTCTGAAATTGGTCAGAGGTGGGGAATCATCTCCCATACAGCCAGCAGTCCCGCCCTCCCCCACGCAAGGAGCGTCCTCATTTCAAAGCTGGGGGACGGTGCCGAGGCCTCTGTGAGTAAACGTGAGCTGAGCCCCAGGCCAGCTGCTGCTGAACTGTTCCCACCCTTCACAGGTAAAACACCTGAATATGTACAAGGGCTTGAAAGCCTAGAGGAAGGGCCGTGGAGCCACACCAGCGACAGCACGCAGGCCAACTTGCTGCCTGCAGGCCAGCCAGGATGGTCCTGGCCCCGGGCGCTCTTCTGGAAGCTTTCCATTTCCCTGCCTGAGATACCCCTCCTTTTTTTCCTTCCTCACCTCAGCCCGGAGAGAAATTCCAGTGGAAGTTATGGGTGACACATCCTCTTCTTTACAGGTGGCAGCCTGGCAACTCCTGCAGAAAGTCCAGCAGAGCCCCACTCACACCGGGCCACCAACAAAGCCGTGGACCCTCACACCCTCCCACCAGCACAGCCCCGAGACTGCTGAAGGGGCAGAGAATATGGAGTCAGGCACAGCTGCAGGGGCTATTGCTGCCTGGAGTGCTGTTTATATTGACCTCAACCCAGGCACACCTGGGGAGGGCTTGCCGGCAGGGTCAGGCTGCCCAGGTCAGCTAATCCTCAGCCCTCAGGGAATCACATTGCAGAAAATGGACCTCGCTAAGACACAATATTAGCCAAGGGAAAAAAGGACACAATGCCATTTGCAGCACCGTAGATGAGTCTAGAGGTAATCACGTGACATGTAGTAAGTCAGAAAGTGAAAGACACATATCGTAGGATATCACTTATAGGTGTTACCTAAAAATTGATACCAGGGCAGATATTTCCACGGAGAAGGGCAATCACAGACTCATTAAACAAACTTATGGTTCACCAATGGAAAGGTGTGAGGATTCGATTCATTACGATCTTGGGGTTAACATTCATATACAAACACAGATGAAATATATAATCACCAAAGACCTACGGAATACCAAGAGAAGACTACTCAACATTCTGTCATAACGTACATGGGAACAGGATCCCAGGAAGAACAGACATATGTATATGTGTAAAAGAACCACATCTTGCACACCTACAACAAGCCAAACGTTGACATCAAACTTGCTGTAATAAAAATTAAAAAATTAAATTAAGAACACGAACAAGAAGTAGTGAGACAAACTTGAGGGGCATTCTCCTGGCACATTCCATTCTAAATTCCCATCTAGAACACGACTTCCATTGAGGCTCTGTTGCCCTAGTAACCAGAGTTGGTAAGGGAGAACTGCTGCCACCTTGTGGCCGTTTCACACAACAGCAGCTTTAATCCCAGCGCTAATGGTCAGTGGATATTCAAAATCATTGCAGGCCTGTAAATGACACCTGCCCTGAAAACAAATCCTGGGGTCATATATCGACCAAAAAATTCAAAAGACGTCCATATTTCAAAACGACAGTTTCAAGAGGCATATTTCACGCACATTAGTGTTCTGCTTCCTTTGCTTTCTTTCTTTTTTGGTTAAAAAAACGGGAATGGAAAAAGGCAACCCTCAGAATGGGCGAAAACGATCGCAAACGAATCAATGGACAAAGGTTTAATCTCCAATATATATAAACAGCTCACGCAGCTTAATATTAATAAAACAAACAACCCAATACAAAAATGGGCAGAAGATCTAAATAGACGTTTCTTCAAAGAAGTCACAGAGATGGCCAAGACGCACATGAAAAGCTGCTCAACATCACTAATTATTAGAGAAATGCAAATCCAAACGACAATGAGGTATGACCTCACACCTCTTAGAATCGGCATCATCAGAAAATCTACAAACAACAAATTCTGGGGAGGGTGTGGACAAAAGGAACCCTCTTCCACTATTGGTGGGAAGGTAAATTGATACAGTCACTATGGAGAACACTATGGAGGTTCCTTTAAAAAACTAAAAAGAGAATTACCATAGGATCCAGCAATCCCACTTCTGGGCATATACCCAGAGAAAACCATAAATCAAAAAGACACATTCACCACAATGTTCATTGCAGCACTATTTACAATAGCCAGGTAATGGAAGCAACCTAAATGCCCACAGACAGACGAATGGATAAAGAAGTGGTACATATATAAAATGGAATATTACTCAGCCATAAAAAGGAATGAAACTGGGTCATTTGTAGAGAAGTCGATGGATCTAGAGACTGTCATACAGAGTGAAGTAAGTCAGAAAGAGAAAAACAAATATTGTATATTAATGCATATATGTGGAACCTAGAAAAATGGTAGAGATGAACTGGTTTGCAGGGCAGAAATAGAGACACAGAGGTAGAGAACAAACGTATGGACACCAAGTGGGGGAAGCCATGGGGTGGTGGTGTTGGGATGAGTTGGGAGATTGGGACTGACCTGTATACATGCATATGCATAAAATAGATAACTAATAATAACCTGCTGTATAAAAAATACATAAAATTAAATTTCAAAATTTTTAAAAATGAAATTGAAAAAAAAACAGAAAAAAGTTCTTCCATTCACACAGATGTATTTATATGAATGTATTATTTCCATGCTTATATATATAAATACATAAAACAGGAACAAAATGTAACTGGAATGAAAAAAAAAATCCTGAACCTAAGAGTTATACAGAGGAAAACCCTACCAAGGCACTTGCTCCAGCGGTAAAGAATTCTGAAATTGGTCAGAGGTGGGGAATCATCTCCCATACAGCCAGCAGTCCCGCCCTCCCCCACGCAAGGAGCGTCCTCATTTCAAAGATGGGGGACGGTGCCGAGGCCTCTGTGAGTAAACGTGAGCTGAGCCCCAGGCCAGCTGCTGCTGAACTGTTCCCACCCTTCCCAGGTAAAACACCTGAATATGTACAAGGGCTTGAAAGCCTAGAGGAAGGGCCGTGGAGCCACACCAGCGACAGCACGCAGGCCAACTTGCTGCCTGCAGGCCAGCCAGGATGGTCCTGGCCCTGGGCGCTCTTCTGGAAGCTTTCCATTTCCCTGCCTGAGATACCCCTCCTTTTTTTCCTTCCTCACCTCAGCCCGGAGAGAAATTCCAGTGGAAGTTATGGGTGACACATCCTCTTCTTTACAGGTGGCAGCCTGGCAACTCCTGCAGAAAGTCCAGCAGAGCCCCACTCACACCGGGCCACCAACAAAGCCGTGGACCCTCACACCCTCCCACCAGCACAGCCCCGAGACTGCTGACGGGGCAGAGAATATGGAGTCAGGCACAGCTGCAGGGGCTATTGCTGCCTGGAGTGCTGTTTATATTGACCTCAACCCAGGCACACCTGGGGAGGGCTTGCCGGCAGGGTCAGGCTGCCCAGGTCAGCTAATCCTCAGCCCTCAGGGAATCACATTGCAGAAAATGGACCTCGCTAAGACACAATATTAGCCAAGGGAAAAAAGGACACAATGCCATTTGCAGCACCGTAGATGAGTCTAGAGGTAATCACGTGACATGTAGTAAGTCAGAAAGTGAAAGACACATATCGTAGGATATCACTTATAGGTGTTACCTAAAAATTGATACCAGGGCAGATATTTCCACGGAGAAGGGCAATCACAGACTCATTAAACAAACTTATGGTTCACCAATGGAAAGGTGTGAGGATTCGATTCATTACGATCTTGGGGTTAACATTCATATACAAACACAGATGAAATATATAATCACCAAAGACCTACGGAATACCAAGAGAAGACTACTCAACATTCTGTCATAACGTACATGGGAACAGGATCCCAGGAAGAACAGACATATGTATATGTGTAAAAGAACCACATCTTGCACACCTACAACAAGCCAAACGTTGACATCAAACTTGCTGTAATAAAAATTAAAAAATTAAATTAAGAACACGAACAAGAAGTAGTGAGACAAACTTGAGGGGCATTCTCCTGGCACATTCCATTCTAAATTCCAATCTAGAACACGACTTCCATTGAGGCTCTGTTGCCCTAGTAACCAGATTTGGTAAGGGAGAACTGCTGCCACCTTGTGGCCGTTTCACACAACAGCAGCTTTAATCCCAGCGCTAATGGTCAGTGGATATTCAAAATCATTGCAGGCCTGTAAATGACACCTGCCCTGAAAACAAATCCTGGGGTCATATATCGACCAAAAAATTCAAAAGACGTCCATATTTCAAAACGACAGTTTCAAGAGGCATATTTCACGCACATTAGTGTTCTGCTTCCTTTGCTTTCTTTCTTTTTTGGTTAAAAAAACGGGAATGGAAAAAGGCAACCCTCAGAATGGGCGAAAACGATCGCAAACGAATCAATGGACAAAGGTTTAATCTCCAATATATATAAACAGCTCACGCAGCTTAATATTAATAAAACAAACAACCCAATACAAAAATGGGCAGAAGATCTAAATAGACGTTTCTTCAAAGAAGTCACAGAGATGGCCAAGACGCACATGAAAAGCTGCTCAACATCACTAATTATTAGAGAAATGCAAATCCAAACGACAATGAGGTATGACCTCACACCTCTTAGAATCGGCATCATCAGAAAATCTACAAACAACAAATTCTGGGGAGGGTGTGGACAAAAGGAACCCTCTTCCACTATTGGTGGGAAGGTAAATTGATACAGTCACTATGGAGAACACTATGGAGGTTCCTTTAAAAAACTAAAAAGAGAATTACCATAGGATCCAGCAATCCCACTTCTGGGCATATACCCAGAGAAAACCATAAATCAAAAAGACACATTCACCACAATGTTCATTGCAGCACTATTTACAATAGCCAGGTAATGGAAGCAACCTAAATGCCCACAGACAGACGAATGGATAAAGAAGTGGTACATATATAAAATGGAATATTACTCAGCCATAAAAAGGAATGAAACTGGGTCATTTGTAGAGAAGTCGATGGATCTAGAGACTGTCATACAGAGTGAAGTAAGTCAGAAAGAGAAAAACAAATATTGTATATTAATGCATATATGTGGAACCTAGAAAAATGGTAGAGATGAACTGGTTTGCAGGGCAGAAATAGAGACACAGAGGTAGAGAACAAACGTATGGACACCAAGTGGGGGAAGCCATGGGGTGGTGGTGTTGGGATGAGTTGGGAGATTGGGACTGACCTGTATACATGCATATGCATAAAATAGATAACTAATAATAACCTGCTGTATAAAAAATACATAAAATTAAATTTCAAAATTTTTAAAAATGAAATTGAAAAAAAAACAGAAAAAAGTTCTTCCATTCACACAGATGTATTTATATGAATGTATTATTTCCATGCTTATATCTATAAATACATAAAACAGGAACAAAATGTAACTGGAATGAAAAAAAAAATCCTGAACCTAAGAGTTATACAGAGGAAAACCCTACCAAGGCACTTGCTCCAGCGGTAAAGAATTCTGAAATTGGTCAGAGGTGGGGAATCATCTCCCATACAGCCAGCAGTCCCGCCCTCCCCCACGCAAGGAGCGTCCTCATTTCAAAGATGGGGGACGGTGCCGAGGCCTCTGTGAGTAAACGTGAGCTGAGCCCCAGGCCAGCTGCTGCTGAACTGTTCCCACCCTTCCCAGGTAAAACACCTGAATATGTACAAGGGCTTGAAAGCCTAGAGGAAGGGCCGTGGAGCCACACCAGCGACAGCACGCAGGCCAACTTGCTGCCTGCAGGCCAGCCAGGATGGTCCTGGACCCGGGCGCTCTTCTGGAAGCTTTCCATTTCCCTGCCTGAGATACCCCTCCTTTTTTTCCTTCCTCACCTCAGCCCGGAGAGAAATTCCAGTGGAAGTTATGGGTGACACATCCTCTTCTTTACAGGTGGCAGCCTGGCAACTCCTGCAGAAAGTCCAGCAGAGCCCCACTCACACCGGGCCACCAACAAAGCCGTGGACCCTCACACCCTCCCACCAGCACAGCCCCGAGACTGCTGACGGGGCAGAGAATATGGAGTCAGGCACAGCTGCAGGGGCTATTGCTGCCTGGAGTGCTGTTTATATTGACCTCAACCCAGGCACACCTGGGGAGGGCTTGCCGGCAGGGTCAGGCTGCCCAGGTCAGCTAATCCTCAGCCCTCAGGGAATCACATTGCAGAAAATGGACCTCGCTAAGACACAATATTAGCCGAGGGAAAAAAGGACACAATGCCATTTGCAGCACCGTAGATGAGTCTAGAGGTAATCACGTGACATGTAGTAAGTCAGAAAGTGAAAGACACATATCGTAGGATATCACTTATAGGTGTTACCTAAAAATTGATACCAGGGCAGATATTTCCACGGAGAAGGGCAATCACAGACTCATTAAACAAACTTATGGTTCACCAATGGAAAGGTGTGAGGATTCGATTCATTACGATCTTGGGGTTAACATTCATATACAAACACAGATGAAATATATAATCACCAAAGACCTACGGAATACCAAGAGAAGACTACTCAACATTCTGTCATAACGTACATGGGAACAGGATCCCAGGAAGAACAGACATATGTATATGTGTAAAAGAACCACATCTTGCACACCTACAACAAGCCAAACGTTGACATCAAACTTGCTGTAATAAAAATTAAAAAATTAAATTAAAAACACGAACAAGAAGTAGTGAGACAAACTTGAGGGGCATTCTCCTGGCACATTCCATTCTAAATTCCAATCTAGAACACGACTTCCATTGAGGCTGTGTTGCCCTAGTAACCAGATTTGGTAAGGGAGAACTGCTGCCACCTTGTGGCCGTTTCACACAACAGCAGCTTTAATCCCAGCGCTAATGGTCAGTGGATATTCAAAATCATTGCAGGCCTGTAAATGACACCTGGAATGAAAACAAATCCTGGGGTCATATATCGACCAAAAAATTCAAAAGACGTCCATATTTCAAAACGACAGTTTCAAGAGGCATATTTCACGCACATTAGTGTTCTGCTTCCTTTGCTTTCTTTCTTTTTTGGTTAAAAAAACGGGAATGGAAAAAGGCAACCCTCAGAATGGGCGAAAACGATCGCAAACGAATCAATGGACAAAGGTTTAATCTCCAATATATATAAACAGCTCACGCAGCTTAATATTAATAAAACAAACAACCCAATACAAAAATGGGCAGAAGATCTAAATAGACGTTTCTTCAAAGAAGTCACAGAGATGGCCAAGACGCACATGAAAAGCTGCTCAACATCACTAATTATTAGAGAAATGCAAATCCAAACGACAATGAGGTATGACCTCACACCTCTTAGAATCGGCATCATCAGAAAATCTACAAACAACAAATTCTGGGGAGGGTGTGGACAAAAGGAACCCTCTTCCACTATTGGTGGGAAGGTAAATTGATACAGTCACTATGGAGAACACTATGGAGGTTCCTTTAAAAAACTAAAAAGAGAATTACCATAGGATCCAGCAATCCCACTTCTGGGCATATACCCAGAGAAAACCATAAATCAAAAAGACACATTCACCACAATGTTCATAGCAGCACTATTTACAATAGCCAGGTAATGGAAGCAACCTAAATGCCCACAGACAGACGAATGGATAAAGAAGTGGTACATATATAAAATGGAATATTACTCAGCCATAAAAAGGAATGAAACTGGGTCATTTGTAGAAAAGTCGATGGATCTAGAGACTGTCATACAGAGTGAAGTAAGTCAGAAAGAGAAAAACAAATATTGTATATTAATGCATATATGTGGAACCTAGAAAAATGGTACAGATGAACTGGTTTGCAGGGCAGAAATAGAGACACAGAGGTAGAGAACAAACGTATGGACACCAAGTGGGGGAAGCCATGGGGTGGTGGTGTTGGGATGAGTTGGGAGATTGGGACTGACCTGTATACATGCATATGCATAAAATAGATAACTAATAATAACCTGCTGTATAAAAAATACATAAAATTAAATTTCAAAATTTTTAAAAATGAAATTGAAAAAAAACAGAAAAAAGTTCTTCCATTCACACAGTTGTATTTATATGAATGAATTATTTCCATGCTTATATCTATAAATACATAAAACAAGAACAAAATGTAATTGGAATGGAAAAAGGAAAAACAACCTGAACCTAAGAGTTATACAGAGGAAAACCCTACCAAGGCACTTGCTCCAGTGGTAAACAATTCTGAAATTGGTCAGAGGTGGGGAATCATCTCCCATACAGCCAGCAGCCCCGCCCCCCCACGCAAGGAGCGTCCTCATTTCAAAGCTGGGGGACGGTGCCGAGGCCTCTGTGAGTAAACGTGAGCTGAGCCCCAGGCCAGCTGCTGCTGAACTGTTCCCACCCTTACCAGGTAAAGCACCTGAATATGTACAAGGGCTTGAAAACCTAGAGGAAGGGCCGTGGAGCCACACCAGCGACAGCACGCAGGCCAACTTGCTGCCTACAGGCCAGCCAGGATTGTCCTGGACTTGGGCGCTCTTCTGGAAGCTTTCCATTTCCCTGCCTGAGATACCCCTCCTGTCCCGGCCCCCACTCCTTTTTTTCCTTCCTCACCTCAGCCCGGAGAGAAATTCCAGTGGAAGTTATGGGTGACACATCCTCTTCTTTACAGGTGGCAGCCTGGCAACTCCTGCAGAAAGTCCAGCAGAGCCCCACTCACACCGGGCCACCAACAAAGCCGTGGACCCTCACACCCTCCCACCAGCACAGCCCCGAGACTGCTGAAGGGGCAGAGAATATGGAGTCAGGCACAGCTGCAGGGGCTATTGCTGCCTGGAGTGCTGTTTATATTGACCTCAACCCAGGCACACCTGGGGAGGGCTTGCCGGCAGGGTCAGGCTGCCCAGGTCAGCTAATCCTCAGCCCTCAGGGAATCACATTGCAGAAAATGGACCTCACTAAGACACAATATTAGCCAAGGGAAAAAAGGACACAATGCCATTTGCAGCAACGTAGATGAGTCTAGAGGTAATCACGTGACATGTAGTAAGTCAGAAAGTGAAAGACACATATCGTAGGATATCACTTATAGGTGTTACCTAAAAATTGATACCAGGGCAGATATTTCCACGGAGAAGGGCAATCACAGATTCATTAACAAACTTATGGTTCACCAATGGAAAGGTGTGAGGATTGGATTCATTACGATCTTGGGGTTAACAGACATATACAAACACAGATGAAATATATAATCACCAAAGACCTACGGAATACCAAGAGAAGACTACTCAACATTCTGTCATAACGTACATGGGAACAGGATCCCAGGAAGAACACATATGTATATGTGTAAAAGAACCACATCTTGCACACCTACAACAAGCCAAACGTTGACATCAAACTTGCTGTAATAAAAAATAAAAAATTAAATTAAAAACACGAACAAGAAGTAGTGAGGCAAACTTGAGGGGCATTCTCCTGGCACATTCCATTCTAAATTCCAATCTAGAACACGACTTCCATTGAGGCTCTGTTGCCCTAGTAACCAGATTTGGTAAGGGAGAACTGCTCCCACCTTGTGGCCGTTTCACACAACAGCAGCTTTAATCCCAGCGCTAATGGTCAGTGGATATTCAAAATCATTGCAGGCCTGTAAATGACACCTGCCCTGAAAACAAATCCTGGGGTCATATATCGACCAAAAAATTCAAAAGACGTCCATATTTCAAAACGACAGTTTCAAGAGGCATATTTCACGCACATTAGTGTTCTGCTTCCTTTGCTTTCTTTCTTTTTTGGTTAAAAAAACGGGAATGGAAAAAGGCAACCCTCAGAATGGGCGAAAACGATCGCAAACGAATCAATGGACAAAGGTTTAATCTCCAATATATATAAACAGCTCACGCAGCTTAATATTAATAAAACAAACAACCCAATACAAAAATGGGCAGAAGATCTAAATAGACGTTTCTTCAAAGAAGTCACAGAGATGGCCAAGACGCACATGAAAAGCTGCTCAACATCACTAATTATTAGAGAAATGCAAATCCAAACGACAATGAGGTATGACCTCACACCTCTTAGAATCGGCATCATCAGAAAATCTACAAACAACAAATTCTGGGGAGGGTGTGGACAAAAGGAACCCTCTTCCACTATTGGTGGGAAGGTAAATTGATACAGTCACTATGGAGAACACTATGGAGGTTCCTTTAAAAAACTAAAAAGAGAATTACCATAGGATCCAGCAATCCCACTTCTGGGCATATACCCAGAGAAAACCATAAATCAAAAAGACACATTCACCACAATGTTCATAGCAGCACTATTTACAATAGCCAGGTAATGGAAGCAACCTAAATGCCCACAGACAGACGAATGGATAAAGAAGTGGTACATATATAAAATGGAATATTACTCAGCCATAAAAAGGAATGAAACTGGGTCATTTGTAGAAAAGTCGATGGATCTAGAGACTGTCATACAGAGTGAAGTAAGTCAGAAAGAGAAAAACAAATATTGTATATTAATGCATATATGTGGAACCTAGAAAAATGGTACAGATGAACTGGTTTGCAGGGCAGAAATAGAGACACAGAGGTAGAGAACAAACGTATGGACACCAAGTGGGGGAAGCCATGGGGTGGTGGTGTTGGGATGAGTTGGGAGATTGGGACTGACCTGTATACATGCATATGCATAAAATAGATAACTAATAATAACCTGCTGTATAAAAAATACATAAAATTAAATTTCAAAATTTTTAAAAATGAAATTGAAAAAAAACAGAAAAAAGTTCTTCCATTCACACAGTTGTATTTATATGAATGAATTATTTCCATGCTTATATCTATAAATACATAAAACAAGAACAAAATGTAATTGGAATGGAAAAAGGAAAAACAACCTGAACCTAAGAGTTATACAGAGGAAAACCCTACCAAGGCACTTGCTCCAGTGGTAAACAATTCTGAAATTGGTCAGAGGTGGGGAATCATCTCCCATACAGCCAGCAGCCCCGCCCCCCCACGCAAGGAGCGTCCTCATTTCAAAGCTGGGGGACGGTGCCGAGGCCTCTGTGAGTAAACGTGAGCTGAGCCCCAGGCCAGCTGCTGCTGAACTGTTCCCACCCTTACCAGGTAAAGCACCTGAATATGTACAAGGGCTTGAAAACCTAGAAGAAGGGCCGTGGAGCCACACCAGCGACAGCACGCAGGCCAACTTGCTGCCTACAGGCCAGCCAGGATTGTCCTGGACTTGGGCGCTCTTCTGGAAGCTTTCCATTTCCCTGCCTGAGATACCCCTCCTGTCCCGGCCCCCACTCCTTTTTTTCCTTCCTCACCTCAGCCCGGAGAGAAATTCCAGTGGAAGTTATGGGTGACACATCCTCTTCTTTACAGGTGGCAGCCTGGCAACTCCTGCAGAAAGTCCAGCAGAGCCCCACTCACACCGGGCCACCAACAAAGCCGTGGACCCTCACACCCTCCCACCAGCACAGCCCCGAGACTGCTGAAGGGGCAGAGAATATGGAGTCAGGCACAGCTGCAGGGGCTATTGCTGCCTGGAGTGCTGTTTATATTGACCTCAACCCAGGCACACCTGGGGAGGGCTTGCCGGCAGGGTCAGGCTGCCCAGGTCAGCTAATCCTCAGCCCTCAGGGAATCACATTGCAGAAAATGGACCTCGCTAAGACACAATATTAGCCAAGGGAAAAAAGGACACAATGCCATTTGCAGCAACGTAGATGAGTCTAGAGGTAATCACGTGACATGTAGTAAGTCAGAAAGTGAAAGACACATATCGTAGGATATCACTTATAGGTGTTACCTAAAAATTGATACCAGGGCAGATATTTCCACGGAGAAGGGCAATCACAGATTCATTAACAAACTTATGGTTCACCAATGGAAAGGTGTGAGGATTGGATTCATTACGATCTTGGGGTTAACAGACATATACAAACACAGATGAAATATATAATCACCAAAGACCTACGGAATACCAAGAGAAGACTACTCAACATTCTGTCATAACGTACATGGGAACAGGATCCCAGGAAGAACACATATGTATATGTGTAAAAGAACCACATCTTGCACACCTACAACAAGCCAAACGTTGACATCAAACTTGCTGTAATAAAAAATAAAAAATTAAATTAAAAACACGAACAAGAAGTAGTGAGGCAAACTTGAGGGGCATTCTCCTGGCACATTCCATTCTAAATTCCAATCTAGAACACGACTTCCATTGAGGCTCTGTTGCCCTAGTAACCAGATTTGGTAAGGGAGAACTGCTCCCACCTTGTGGCCGTTTCACACAACAGCAGCTTTAATCCCAGCGCTAATGGTCAGTGGATATTCAAAATCATTGCAGGCCTGTAAATGACACCTGCCCTGAAAACAAATCCTGGGGTCATATATCGACCAAAAAATTCAAAAGACGTCCATATTTCAAAACGACAGTTTCAAGAGGCATATTTCACGCACATTAGTGTTCTGCTTCCTTTGCTTTCTTTCTTTTTTGGTTAAAAAAACGGGAATGGAAAAAGGCAACCCTCAGAATGGGCGAAAACGATCGCAAACGAATCAATGGACAAAGGTTTAATCTCCAATATATATAAACAGCTCACGCAGCTTAATATTAATAAAACAAACAACCCAATACAAAAATGGGCAGAAGATCTAAATAGACGTTTCTTCAAAGAAGTCACAGAGATGGCCAAGACGCACATGAAAAGCTGCTCAACATCACTAATTATTAGAGAAATGCAAATCCAAACGACAATGAGGTATGACCTCACACCTCTTAGAATCGGCATCATCAGAAAATCTACAAACAACAAATTCTGGGGAGGGTGTGGACAAAAGGAACCCTCTTCCACTATTGGTGGGAAGGTAAATTGATACAGTCACTATGGAGAACACTATGGAGGTTCCTTTAAAAAACTAAAAAGAGAATTACCATAGGATCCAGCAATCCCACTTCTGGGCATATACCCAGAGAAAACCATAAATCAAAAAGACACATTCACCACAATGTACATTGCAGCACTATTTACAATAGCCAGGTAATGGAAGCAACCTAAATGCCCACAGACAGACGAATGGATAAAGAAGTGGTACATATATAAAATGGAATATTACTCAGCCATAAAAAGGAATGAAACTGGGTCATTTGTAGAAAAGTCGATGGATCTAGAGATTGTCATACAGAGTGAAGTAAGTCAGAAAGAGAAAAACAAATATTGTATATTAATGCATACATGTGGAACCTAGAAAAATGGTACAGATGAACTGGTTTGCAGGGCAGAAATAGAGACACAGAGGTAGAGAACAAACGTATGGACACCAAGTGGGGGAAGCCATGGGGTGGTGGTGTTGGGATGAGTTGGGAGATTGGGACTGACCTGTATACATGCATATGCATAAAATAGATAACTAATAATAACCTTGTGTATAAAAAATACATAAAATTAAATTTCAAAATTTTTAAAAATGAAATTAAAAAAAACAGAAGAACGTTCTTCCATTCACACAGATGTATTCATATGAATGAATTATTTCCATGCTTATATCTATAAATACATAAAACAAGAACAAAATGTAATTGGAATGGAAAAAGGAAAAACAACCTGAACCTAAGAGTTATACAGAGGAAAACCCTACCAAGGCACTTGCTCCAGTGGTAAACAATTCTGAAATTGGTCAGAGGTGGGGAATCATCTCCCATATAGCCAGCAGCCCCGCCACCCCACGCAAGGAGCGTCCTCATTTCAAAGCTGGGGGACGGTGCCGAGGCCTCTGTGAGTAAACGTGAGCTGAGCCCCAGGCCAGCTGCTGCTGAACTGTTCCCACCCTTACCAGGTAAAGCACCTGAATATGTACAAGGGCTTGAAAACCTAGAAGAAGGGCCGTGGAGCCACACCAGCGACAGCACGCAGGCCAACTTGCTGCCTACAGGCCAGCCAGGATTGTCCTGGACCTGGGCGCTCTTCTGGAAGCTTTCCATTTCCCTGCCTGAGATACCCCTCCTGTCCCGGCCCCCACTCCTTTTTTTCCTTCCTCACCTCAGCCCGGAGAGAAATTCCAGTGGAAGTTATGGGTGACACATCCTCTTCTTTACAGGTTGCAGCCTGGCAACTCCTGCAGAAAGTCCAGCAGAGCCCCACTCACACCGGGCCACCAACAAAGCCGTGGACCCTCACACCCTCCCACCAGCACAGCCCCGAGACTGCTGAAGGGGCAGAGAATATGGAGTCAGGCACAGCTGCAGGGGCTATTGCTGCCTGGAGTGCTGTTTATATTGACCTCAACCCAGGCACACCTGGGGAGGGCTTGCCGGCAGGGTCAGGCTGCCCAGGTCAGCTAATCCTCAGCCCTCAGGGAATCACATTGCAGAAAATGGACCTCGCTAAGACACAATATTAGCCAAGGGAAAAAAGGACACAATGCCATTTGCAGCAACGTAGATGAGTCTAGAGGTAATCACGTGACATGTAGTAAGTCAGAAAGTGAAAGACACATATCGTAGGATATCACTTATAGGTGTTACCTAAAAATTGATACCAGGGCAGATATTTCCACGGAGAAGGGAAATCACAGATTCATTAACAAACTTATGGTTCACCAATGGAAAGGTGTGAGGATTGGATTCATTACGATCTTGGGGTTAACAGACATATACAAACACAGATGAAATATATAATCACCAAAGACCTACGGAATACCAAGAGAAGACTACTCAACATTCTGTCATAACGTACATGGGAACAGGATCCCAGGAAGAACACATATGTATATGTGTAAAAGAACCACAACTTGCACACCTACAACAAGCCAAACGTTGACATCAAACTTGCTGTAATAAAAAATAAAAAACTAAATTAAAAACACGAACAAGAAGTAGTGAGGCAAACTTGAGGGGCATTCTCCTGGCACATTCCATTCTAAATTCCAATCTAGAACACGACTTCCATTGAGGCTCTGTTGCCCTAGTAACCAGATTTGGTAAGGGAGAACTGCTGCCACCTTGTGGCCGTTTCACACAACAGCAGCTTTAATCCCAGCGCTAATGGTCAGTGGATATTCAAAATCATTGCAGGCCTGTAAATGACACCTGCCCTGAAAACAAATCCTGGGGTCATATATCGACCAAAAAATTCAAAAGACGTCCATATTTCAAAACGACAGTTTCAAGAGGCATATTTCACGCACATTAGTGTTCTGCTTCCTTTGCTTTCTTTCTTTTTTGGTTAAAAAAACGGGAATGGAAAAAGGCAACCCTCAGAATGGGCAAAAACGATCGCAAACGAATCAATGGACAAAGGTTTAATCTCCAATATATATAAACAGCTCACGCAGCTTAATATTAATAAAACAAACAACCCAATACAAAAATGGGCAGAAGATCTAAATAGACGTTTCTTCAAAGAAGTCACAGAGATGGCCAAGACGCACATGAAAAGCTGCTCAACATCACTAATTATTAGAGAAATGCAAATCCAAACGACAATGAGGTATGACCTCACACCTCTTAGAATCGGCATCATCAGAAAATCTACAAACAACAAATTCTTGGGAGGGTGTGGACAAAAGGAACCCTCTTCCACTATTGGTGGGAAGGTAAATTGATACAGTCACTATGGAGAACACTATGGAGGTTCCTTTAAAAAACTAAAAAGAGAATTACCATAGGATCCAGCAATCCCACTTCTGGGCATATACCCAGAGAAAACTATAAATCAAAACGACACATTCACCACAATGTTCATTGCAGCACTATTTACAATAGCCAGGTAATGGAAGCAACCTAAATGCCCACAGACAGACGAATGGATAAAGAAGTGGTACATATATAAAATGGAATATTACTCAGCCATAAAAAGGAATGAAACTGTGTCATTTGTAGAGAAGTCGATGGATCTAGAGACTGTCATACAGAGTGAAGTAAGTCAGAAAGAGAAAAACAAATATTGTATATTAATGCATATATGTGGAACCTAGAAAAATGGTAGAGATGAACTGGTTTGCAGGGCAGAAATAGAGACACAGAGGTAGAGAACAAACGTATGGACACCAAGTGGGGGAAGCCATGGGGTGGTGGTGTTGGGATGAGTTGGGAGATTGGGACTGACCTGTATATATGCATATGCATAAAATAGATAACTAATAATAACCTGCTGTATAAAAAATACATAAAATTAAATTTCAAAATTTTAAAAAATGAAATTGAAAAAAAAAACAGAAAAAAGTTCTTCCATTCACACAGATGTATTTATATGAATGTATTATTTCCATGCTTATATCTATAAATACATAAAACAGGAACAAAATGTAACTGGAATAAAAAAAAAATCCTGAACCTAAGAGTTATACAGAGGAAAACCCTACCAAGGCACTTGCTCCAGCGGTAAAGAATTCTGAAATTGGTCAGAGGTGGGGAATCATCTCCCATACAGCCAGCAGTCCCGCCCTCCCCCACGCAAGGAGCGTCCTCATTTCAAAGATGGGGGACGGTGCCGAGGCCTCTGTGAGTAAACGTGAGCTGAGCCCCAGGCCAGCTGCTGCTGAACTGTTCCCACCCTTCCCAGGTAAAACACCTGAATATGTACAAGGGCTTGAAAGCCTAGAGGAAGGGCCCTGGAGCCACACCAGCGACAGCACGCAGGCCAACTTGCTGCCTGCAGGCCAGCCACGATGGTCCTGGACCCGGGCGCTCTTCTGGAAGCTTTCCATTTCCCTGCCTGAGATACCCCTCCTTTTTTTCCTTCCTCACCTCAGCCCGGAGAGAAATTCCAGTGGAAGTTATGGGTGACACATCCTCTTCTTTACAGGTGGCAGCCTGGCAACTCCTGCAGAAAGTCCAGCAGAGCCCCACTCACACCGGGCCACCAACAAAGCCGTGGACCCTCACACCCTCCCACCAGCACAGCCCCGAGACTGCTGACGGGGCAGAGAATATGGAGTCAGGCACAGCTGCAGGGGCTATTGCTGCCTGGAGTGCTGTTTATATTGACCTCAACCCAGGCACACCTGGGGAGGGCTTGCCGGCAGGGTCAGGCTGCCCAGGTCAGCTAATCCTCAGCCCTCAGGGAATCACATTGCAGAAAATGGACCTCGCTAAGACACAATATTAGCCAAGGGAAAAAAGGACACAATGCCATTTGCAGCACCGTAGATGAGTCTAGAGGTAATCACGTGACATGTAGTAAGTCAGAAAGTGAAAGACACATATCGTAGGATATCACTTATAGGTGTTACCTAAAAATTGATACCAGGGCAGATATTTCCACGGAGAAGGGCAATCACAGACTCATTAAACAAACTTATGGTTCACCAATGGAAAGGTGTGAGGATTCGATTCATTACGATCTTGGGGTTAACATTCATATACAAACACAGATGAAATATATAATCACCAAAGACCTACGGAATACCAAGAGAAGACTACTCAACATTCTGTCATAACGTACATGGGAACAGGATCCCAGGAAGAACAGACATATGTATATGTGTAAAAGAACCACATCTTGCACACCTACAACAAGCCAAACGTTGACATCAAACTTGCTGTAATAAAAATTAAAAAATTAAATTAAAAACACGAACAAGAAGTAGTGAGACAAACTTGAGGGGCATTCTCCTGGCACATTCCATTCTAAATTCCAATCTAGAACACGACTTCCATTGAGGCTCTGTTGCCCTAGTAACCAGATTTGGTAAGGGAGAACTGCTGCCACCTTGTGGCCGTTTCACACAACAGCAGCTTTAATCCCAGCGCTAATGGTCAGTGGATATTCAAAATCATTGCAGGCCTGTAAATGACACCTGCCCTGAAAACAAATCCTGGGGTCATATATCGACCAAAAATTTCAAAAGACGTCCATATTTCAAAACGACAGTTTCAAGAGGCATATTTCACGCACATTAGTGTTCTGCTTCCTTTGCTTTCTTTCTTTTTTGGTTAAAAAAACGGGAATGGAAAAAGGCAACCCTCAGAATGGGCGAAAACGATCGCAAACGAATCAATGGACAAAGGTTTAATCTCCAATATATATAAACAGCTCACGCAGCTTAATATTAATAAAACAAACAACCCAATACAAAAATGGGCAGAAGATCTAAATAGACGTTTCTTCAAAGAAGTCACAGAGATGGCCAAGATGCACATGAAAAGCTGCTCAACATCACTAATTATTAGAGAAATGCAAATCCAAACGACAATGAGGTATGACCTCACACCTCTTAGAATCGGCATCATCAGAAAATCTACAAACAACAAATTCTGGGGAGGGTGTGGACAAAAGGAACCCTCTTCCACTATTGGTGGGAAGGTAAATTGATACAGTCACTATGGAGAACACTATGGAGGTTCCTTTAAAAAACTAAAAAGAGAATTACCATAGGATCCAGCAATCCCACTTCTGGGCATATACCCAGAGAAAACCATAAATCAAAAAGACACATTCACCACAATGTTCATTGCAGCACTATTTACAATAGCCAGGTAATGGAAGCAACCTAAATGCCCACAGACAGACGAATGGATAAAGAAGTGGTACATATATAAAATGGAATATTACTCAGCCATAAAAAGGAATGAAACTGGGTCATTTGTAGAGAAGTCGATGGATCTAGAGACTGTCATACAGAGTGAAGTAAGTCAGAAAGAGAAAAACAAATATTGTATATTAATGCATATATGTGGAACCTAGAAAAATGGTAGAGATGAACTGGTTTGCAGGGCAGAAATAGAGACACAGAGGTAGAGAACAAACGTATGGACACCAAGTGGGGGAAGCCATGGGGTGGTGGTGTTGGGATGAGTTGGGAGATTGGGACTGACCTGTATACATGCATATGCATAAAATAGATAACTAATAATAACCTGCTGTATAAAAAATACATAAAATTAAATTTCAAAATTTTAAAAAATGAAATTGAAAAAAAAAACAGAAAAAAGTTCTTCCATTCACACAGATGTATTTATATGAATGTATTATTTCCATGCTTATATCTATAAATACATAAAACAGGAACAAAATGTAACTGGAATAAAAAAAAAATCCTGAACCTAAGAGTTATACAGAGGAAAACCCTACCAAGGCACTTGCTCCAGCGGTAAAGAATTCTGAAATTGGTCAGAGGTGGGGAATCATCTCCCATACAGCCAGCAGTCCCGCCCTCCCCCACGCAAGGAGCGTCCTCATTTCAAAGATGGGGGACGGTGCCGAGGCCTCTGTGAGTAAACGTGAGCTGAGCCCCAGGCCAGCTGCTGCTGAACTGTTCCCACCCTTCCCAGGTAAAACACCTGAATATGTACAAGGGCTTGAAAGCCTAGAGGAAGGGCCCTGGAGCCACACCAGCGACAGCACGCAGGCCAACTTGCTGCCTGCAGGCCAGCCAGGATGGTCCTGGACCCGGGCGCTCTTCTGGAAGCTTTCCATTTCCCTGCCTGAGATACCCCTCCTTTTTTTCCTTCCTCACCTCAGCCCGGAGAGAAATTCCAGTGGAAGTTATGGGTGACACATCCTCTTCTTTACAGGTGGCAGCCTGGCAACTCCTGCAGAAAGTCCAGCAGAGCCCCACTCACACCGGGCCACCAACAAAGCCGTGGACCCTCACACCCTCCCACCAGCACAGCCCCGAGACTGCTGACGGGGCAGAGAATATGGAGTCAGGCACAGCTGCAGGGGCTATTGCTGCCTGGAGTGCTGTTTATATTGACCTCAACCCAGGCACACCTGGGGAGGGCTTGCCGGCAGGGTCAGGCTGCCCAGGTCAGCTAATCCTCAGCCCTCAGGGAATCACATTGCAGAAAATGGACCTCGCTAAGACACAATATTAGCCAAGGGAAAAAAGGACACAATGCCATTTGCAGCACCGTAGATGAGTCTAGAGGTAATCACGTGACATGTAGTAAGTCAGAAAGTGAAAGACACATATCGTAGGATATCACTTATAGGTGTTACCTAAAAATTGATACCAGGGCAGATATTTCCACGGAGAAGGGCAATCACAGACTCATTAAACAAACTTATGGTTCACCAATGGAAAGGTGTGAGGATTCGATTCATTACGATCTTGGGGTTAACATTCATATACAAACACAGATGAAATATATAATCACCAAAGACCTACGGAATACCAAGAGAAGACTACTCAACATTCTGTCATAACGTACATGGGAACAGGATCCCAGGAAGAACAGACATATGTATATGTGTAAAAGAACCACATCTTGCACACCTACAACAAGCCAAACGTTGACATCAAACTTGCTGTAATAAAAATTAAAAAATTAAATTAAAAACACGAACAAGAAGTAGTGAGACAAACTTGAGGGGCATTCTCCTGGCACATTCCATTCTAAATTCCAATCTAGAACACGACTTCCATTGAGGCTCTGTTGCCCTAGTAACCAGATTTGGTAAGGGAGAACTGCTGCCACCTTGTGGCCGTTTCACACAACAGCAGCTTTAATCCCAGCGCTAATGGTCAGTGGATATTCAAAATCATTGCAGGCCTGTAAATGACACCTGCCCTGAAAACAAATCCTGGGGTCATATATCGACCAAAAAATTCAAAAGACGTCCATATTTCAAAACGACAGTTTCAAGAGGCATATTTCACGCACATTAGTGTTCTGCTTCCTTTGCTTTCTTTCTTTTTTGGTTAAAAAAACGGGAATGGAAAAAGGCAACCCTCAGAATGGGCGAAAACGATCGCAAACGAATCAATGGACAAAGGTTTAATCTCCAATATATATAAACAGCTCACGCAGCTTAATATTAATAAAACAAACAACCCAATACAAAAATGGGCAGAAGATCTAAATAGACGTTTCTTCAAAGAAGTCACAGAGATGGCCAAGACGCACATGAAAAGCTGCTCAACATCACTAATTATTAGAGAAATGCAAATCCAAACGACAATGAGGTATGACCTCACACCTCTTAGAATCGGCATCATCAGAAAATCTACAAACAACAAATTCTGGGGAGGGTGTGGACAAAAGGAACCCTCTTCCACTATTGGTGGGAAGGTAAATTGATACAGTCACTATGGAGAACACTATGGAGGTTCCTTTAAAAAACTAAAAAGAGAATTACCATAGGATCCAGCAATCCCACTTCTGGGCATATACCCAGAGAAAACCATAAATCAAAAAGACACATTCACCACAATGTTCATTGCAGCACTATTTACAATAGCCAGGTAATGGAAGCAACCTAAATGCCCACAGACAGACGAATGGATAAAGAAGTGGTACATATATAAAATGGAATATTACTCAGCCATAAAAAGGAATGAAACTGGGTCATTTGTAGAAAAGTCGATGGATCTAGAGACTGTCATACAGAGTGAAGTAAGTCAGAAAGAGAAAAACAAATATTGTATATTAATGCATATATGTGGAACCTAGAAAAATGGTACAGATGAACTGGTTTGCAGGGCAGAAATAGAGACACAGAGGTAGAGAACAAACGTATGGACACCAAGTGGGGGAAGCCATGGGGTGGTGGTGTTGGGATGAGTTGGGAGATTGGGACTGACCTGTATACATGCATATGCATAAAATAGATAACTAATAATAACCTGCTGTATAAAAAATACATAAAATTAAATTTCAAAATTTTTAAAAATGAAATTAATAAAAACAGAAGAAAGTTCTTCCATTCACACAGATGTATTTATATGAATGAATTATTTCCATGCTTATATCTATAAATACATAAAACAAGAACAAAATGTAATTGGAATGGAAAAAGGAAAAACAACCTGAACCTAAGAGTTATACAGAGGAAAACCCTACCAAGGCACTTGCTCCAGTGGTAAACAATTCTGAAATTGGTCAGAGGTGGGGAATCATCTCCCATACAGCCAGCAGCCCCACCCCCCCCACGCAAGCAGCGTCCTCATTTCAAAGCTGGGGGACGGTGCCGAGGCCTCTGTGAGTAAACGTGAGCTGAGCCCCAGGCCAGCTGCTGCTGAACTGTTCCCACCCTTACCAGGTAAAGCACCTGAATATGTACAAGGGCTTGAAAACCTAGAAGAAGGGCCGTGGAGCCACACCAGCGACAGCACGCAGGCCAACTTGCTGCCTACAGGCCAGCCAGGATTGTCCTGGACCTGGGCGCTCTTCTGGAAGCTTTCCATTTCCCTGCCTGAGATACCCCCCCTGTCCCGGCCCCCACTCCTTTTTTTCCTTCCTCACCTCAGCCCGGAGAGAAATTCCAGTGGAAGTTATGGGTGACACATCCTCTTCTTTACAGGTGGCAGCCTGGCAACTCCTGCAGAAAGTCCAGCAGAGCCCCACTCACACCGGGCCACCAACAAAGCCGTGGACCCTCACACCCTCCCACCAGCACAGCCCCGAGACTGCTGACGGGGCAGAGAATATGGAGTCAGGCACAGCTGCAGGGGCTATTGCTGCCTGGAGTGCTGTTTATATTGACCTCAACCCAGGCACACCTGGGGAGGGCTTGCCGGCAGGGTCAGGCTGCCCAGGTCAGCTAATCCTCAGCCCTCAGGGAATCACATTGCAGAAAATGGACCTCGCTAAGACACAATATTAGCCAAGGGAAAAAAGGACACAATGCCATTTGCAGCACCGTAGATGAGTCTAGAGGTAATCACGTGACATGTAGTAAGTCAGAAAGTGAAAGACACATATCGTAGGATATCACTTATAGGTGTTACCTAAAAATTGATACCAGGGCAGATATTTCCACGGAGAAGGGCAATCACAGATTCATTAAACAAACTTATGGTTCACCAATGGAAAGGTGTGAGGATTGGATTCATTACGATCTTGGGGTTAACAGACATATACAAACACAGATGAAATATATAATCACCAAAGACCTACGGAATACCAAGAGAAGACTACTCAACATTCTGTCATAACGTACATGGGAACAGGATCCCAGGAAGAACAGACATATGTATATGTGTAAAAGAACCACATCTTGCACACCTACAACAAGCCAAACGTTGACATCAAACTTGCTGTAATAAAAATTAAAAAATTAAATTAAAAACACGAACAATGGGGCCTCCCTGGTGGCGCAAGTGGTTAAGAGTCCGCCTGCCGATGCAGGGGATACGGGTTCGTGCCCCGGTCTGGGAGGATCCCATATGCCGCGGAGCGGCTGGGCCCGTGAGCCATGGCCGCTGGGCCTGCGCATCCGGAGCCTGTGCTCCGCAACGGGAGAGGCCACAACAGTGAGAGGCCCACATACCGCAAAAAGAAAAAAAAAAAAAAAAAAAAAAAACACGAACAAGAAGTAGTGAGACAAACATGAGGGGCATTCTCCTGGCACATTCCATTCTAAATTCCAATCTAGAACACGACTTCCATTGAGGCTCTGTTGCCCTAGTAACCAGATTTGGTAAGGGAGAACTGCTGCCACCTTGTGGCCGTTTCACACAACAGCAGCTTTAATCCCAGCGCTAATGGTCAGTGGATATTCAAAATCATTGCAGGCCTGTAAATGACACCTGCCCTGAAAACAAATCCTGGGGTCATATATCGACCAAAAAATTCAAAAGACGTCCATATTTCAAAACGACAGTTTCAAGAGGCATATTTCACGCACATTAGTGTTCTGCTTCCTTTGCTTTCTTTCTTTTTTGGTTAAAAAAACGGGAATGGAAAAAGGCAACCCTCAGAATGGGCGAAAACGATCGCAAACGAATCAATGGACAAAGGTTTAATCTCCAATATATATAAACAGCTCACGCAGCTTAATATTAATAAAACAAACAACCCAATACAAAAATGGGCAGAAGATCTAAATAGACGTTTCTTCAAAGAAGTCACAGAGATGGCCAAGACGCACATGAAAAGCTGCTCAACATCACTAATTATTAGAGAAATGCAAATCCAAACGACAATGAGGTATGACCTCACACCTCTTAGAATCGGCATCATCAGAAAATCTACAAACAACAAATTCTGGGGAGGGTGTGGACAAAAGGAACCCTCTTCCACTATTGGTGGGAAGGTAAATTGATACAGTCACTATGGAGAACACTATGGAGGTTCCTTTAAAAAACTAAAAAGAGAATTACCATAGGATCCAGCAATCCCACTTCTGGGCATATACCCAGAGAAAACCATAAATCAAAAAGACACATTCACCACAATGTTCATTGCAGCACTATTTACAATAGCCAGGTAATGGAAGCAACCTAAATGCCCACAGACAGACGAATGGATAAAGAAGTGGTACATATATAAAATGGAATATTACTCAGCCATAAAAAGGAATGAAACTGGGTCATTTGTAGAAAAGTCGATGGATCTAGAGACTGTCATACAGAGTGAAGTAAGTCAGAAAGAGAAAAACAAATATTGTATATTAATGCATATATGTGGAACCTAGAAAAATGGTACAGATGAACTGGTTTGCAGGGCAGAAATAGAGACACAGAGGTAGAGAACAAACGTATGGACACCAAGTGGGGGAAGCCATGGGGTGGTGGTGTTGGGATGAGTTGGGAGATTGGGACTGACCTGTATACATGCATATGCATAAAATAGATAACTAATAATAACCTGCTGTATAAAAAATACATAAAATTAAATTTCAAAATTTTTAAAAATGAAATTAATAAAAACAGAAGAAAGTTCTTCCATTCACACAGATGTATTTATATGAATGAATTATTTCCATGCTTATATCTATAAATACATAAAACAAGAACAAAATGTAATTGGAATGGAAAAAGGAAAAACAACCTGAACCTAAGAGTTATACAGAGGAAAACCCTACCAAGGCACTTGCTCCAGTGGTAAACAATTCTGAAATTGGTCAGAGGTGGGGAATCATCTCCCATACAGCCAGCAGCCCCACCCCCCCCACGCAAGCAGCGTCCTCATTTCAAAGCTGGGGGACGGTGCCGAGGCCTCTGTGAGTAAACGTGAGCTGAGCCCCAGGCCAGCTGCTGCTGAACTGTTCCCACCCTTACCAGGTAAAGCACCTGAATATGTACAAGGGCTTGAAAACCTAGAAGAAGGGCCGTGGAGCCACACCAGCGACAGCACGCAGGCCAACTTGCTGCCTACAGGCCAGCCAGGATTGTCCTGGACCTGGGCGCTCTTCTGGAAGCTTTCCATTTCCCTGCCTGAGATACCCCCCCTGTCCCGGCCCCCACTCCTTTTTTTCCTTCCTCACCTCAGCCCGGAGAGAAATTCCAGTGGAAGTTATGGGTGACACATCCTCTTCTTTACAGGTGGCAGCCTGGCAACTCCTGCAGAAAGTCCAGCAGAGCCCCACTCACACCGGGCCACCAACAAAGCCGTGGACCCTCACACCCTCCCACCAGCACAGCCCCGAGACTGCTGACGGGGCAGAGAATATGGAGTCAGGCACAGCTGCAGGGGCTATTGCTGCCTGGAGTGCTGTTTATATTGACCTCAACCCAGGCACACCTGTGGAGGGCTTGCCGGCAGGGTCAGGCTGCCCAGGTCAGCTAATCCTCAGCCCTCAGGGAATCACATTGCAGAAAATGGACCTCGCTAAGACACAATATTAGCCAAGGGAAAAAAGGACACAATGCCATTTGCAGCACCGTAGATGAGTCTAGAGGTAATCACGTGACATGTAGTAAGTCAGAAAGTGAAAGACACATATCGTAGGATATCACTTATAGGTGTTACCTAAAAATTGATACCAGGGCAGATATTTCCACGGAGAAGGGCAATCACAGATTCATTAAACAAACTTATGGTTCACCAATGGAAAGGTGTGAGGATTGGATTCATTACGATCTTGGGGTTAACAGACATATACAAACACAGATGAAATATATAATCACGAAAGACCTACGGAATACCAAGAGAAGACTACTCAACATTCTGTCATAACGTACATGGGAACAGGATCCCAGGAAGAACAGACATATGTATATGTGTAAAAGAACCACATCTTGCACACCTACAACAAGCCAAACGTTGACATCAAACTTGCTGTAATAAAAATTAAAAAATTAAATTAAAAACACGAACAATGGGGCCTCCCTGGTGGCGCAAGTGGTTAAGAGTCCGCCTGCCGATGCAGGGGATACGGGTTCGTGCCCCGGTCTGGGAGGATCCCATATGCCGCGGAGCGGCTGGGCCCGTGAGCCATGGCCGCTGGGCCTGCGCATCCGGAGCCTGTGCTCCGCAACGGGAGAGGCCACAACAGTGAGAGGCCCACATACCGCAAAAAGAAAAAAAAAAAAAAAAAAAAACACGAACAAGAAGTAGTGAGACAAACATGAGGGGCATTCTCCTGGCACATTCCATTCTAAATTCCAATCTAGAACACGACTTCCATTGAGGCTCTGTTGCCCTAGTAACCAGATTTGCTAAGGGAGAACTGCTGCCACCTTGTGGCCGTTTCACACAACAGCAGCTTTAATCCCAGCGCTAATGGTCAGTGGATATTCAAAATCATTGCAGGCCTGTAAATGACACCTGCCCTGAAAACAAATCCTGGGGTCATATATCGACCAAAAATTTCAAAAGACGTCCATATTTCAAAACGACAGTTTCAAGAGGCATATTTCACGCACATTAGTGTTCTGCTTCCTTTGCTTTCTTTCTTTTTTGGTTAAAAAAACGGGAATGGAAAAAGGCAACCCTCAGTATGGGCGAAAACGATCGCAAACGAATCAATGGACAAAGGTTTAATCTCCAATATATATAAACAGCTCACGCAGCTTAATATTAATAAAACAAACAACCCAATACAAAAATGGGCAGAAGATCTAAATAGACTTTTCTTCAAAGAAGTCACAGAGATGGCCAAGACGCACATGAAAAGCTGCTCAACATCACTAATTATTAGAGAAATGCAAATCCAAACGACAATGAGGTATGACCTCACACCTCTTAGAATCGGCATCATCAGAAAATCTACAAACAACAAATTCTGGGGAGGGTGTGGACAAAAGGAACCCTCTTCCACTATTGGTGGGAAGGTAAATTGATACAGTCACTATGGAGAACACTATGGAGGTTCCTTTAAAAAACTAAAAAGAGAATTACCATAGGATCCAGCAATCCCACTTCTGGGCATATACCCAGAGAAAACCATAAATCAAAAAGACACATTCACCACAATGTTCATTGCAGCACTATTTACAATAGCCAGGTAATGGAAGCAACCTAAATGCCCACAGACAGACGAATGGATAAAGAAGTGGTACATATATAAAATGGAATATTACTCAGCCATAAAAAGGAATGAAACTGGGTCATTTGTAGAGAAGTCGATGGATCTAGAGACTGTCATACAGAGTGAAGTAAGTCAGAAAGAGAAAAACAAATATTGTATATTAATGCATATATGTGGAACCTAGAAAAATGGTAGAGATGAACTGGTTTGCAGGGCAGAAATAGAGACACAGAGGTAGAGAACAAACGTATGGACACCAAGTGGGGGAAGCCATGGGGTGGTGGTGTTGGGATGAGTTGGGAGATTGGGACTGACCTGTATACATGCATATGCATAAAATAGATAACTAATAATAACCTGCTGTATAAAAAATACATAAAATTAAATTTCAAAATTTTTAAAAATGAAATTGAAAAAAAACAGAAAAAAGTTTTTCCATTCACACAGATGTATTTATATGAATGAATTATTTCCATGCTTATATCTATAAATACATAAAACAGGAAGAAAATGTAATTGGAATGAAAAAAGAAAAAAAAAACCTGAACCTAAGAGTTATACAGAGGAAAACCCTACCAAGGCACTTGCTCCAGTGGAAAAGAATTCTGAAATTGGTCAGAGGTGGGGAATCATCTCCCATACAGCCAGCAGTCCTGCACCCACCCCCCACGCAAGGAGCGTCCTCATTTCAAAGCTGGGGGACGGTGCCGAGGCCTCTGTGAGTAAACGTGAGCTGAGCCCCAGGCCAGCTGCTGCTGAACTGTTCCCACCCTTCCCAGGTAAAACACCTGAATATGTACAAGGGCTTGAAAGCCTAGAGGAAGGGCCGTGGAGCCACACCAGCGACAGCACGCAGGCCAACTTGCTGCCTGCAGGCCAGCCAGGATGGTCCTGGACCCGGGCGCTCTTCTGGAAGCTTTCCATTTCCCTGCCTGAGATACCCCTCCTTTTTTTCCTTCCTCACCTCAGCCCGGAGAGAAATTCCAGTGGAAGTTATGGGTGACACATCCTCTTCTTTACAGGTGGCAGCCTGGCAACTCCTGCAGAAAGTCCAGCAGAGCCCCACTCACACCGGGCCACCAACAAAGCCGTGGACCCTCACACCCTCCCACCAGCACAGCCCCGAGACTGCTGACGGGGCAGAGAATATGGAGTCAGGCACAGCTGCAGGGGCTATTGCTGCCTGGAGTGCTGTTTATATTGACCTCAACCCAGGCACACCTGGGGAGGGCTTGCCGGCAGGGTCAGGCTGCCCAGGTCAGCTAATCCTCAGCCCTCAGGGAATCACATTGCAGAAAATGGACCTCGCTAAGACACAATATTAGCCAAGGGAAAAAAGGACACAATGCCATTTGCAGCACCGTAGATGAGTCTAGAGGTAATCACGTGACATGTAGTAAGTCAGAAAGTGAAAGACACATATCGTAGGATATCACTTATAGGTGTTACCTAAAAATTGATACCAGGGCAGATATTTCCACGCAGAAGGGCAATCACAGATTCATTAAACAAACTTATGGTTCACCAATGGAAAGGTGTGAGGATTGGATTCATTACGATCTTGGGGTTAACAGACATATACAAACACAGGTGAAATATATAATCACCAAAGACCTACGGAATACCAAGAGAAGACTACTCAACATTCTGTCATAACGTACATGGGAACAGGATCCCAGGAAGAACACATATGTATATGTGTAAAAGAACCACATCTTGCACACCTACAACAAGCCAAACGTTGACATCAAACTTGCTGTAATAAAAATTAAAAAATTAAATTAAAAACACGAACAAGAAGTAGTGAGACAAACTTGAGGGGCATTCTCCTGGCACATTCCATTCTAAATTCCAATCTAGAACACGACTTCCATTGAGGCTCTGTTGCCCTAGTAACCAGATTTGGTAAGGGAGAACTGCTGCCACCTTGTGGCCGTTTCACACAACAGCAGCTTTAATCCCAGCGCTAATGGTCAGTGGATATTCAAAATCATTGCAGGCCTGTAAATGACACCTGCCCTGAAAACAAATCCTGGGGTCATATATCGACCAAAAATTTCAAAAGACGTCCATATTTCAAAACGACAGTTTCAAGAGGCATATTTCACGCACATTAGTGTTCTGCTTCCTTTGCTTTCTTTCTTTTTTGGTTAAAAAAACGGGAATGGAAAAAGGCAACCCTCAGAATGGGCGAAAACGATCGCAAACGAATCAATGGACAAAGGTTTAATCTCCAATATATATAAACAGCTCACGCAGCTTAATATTAATAAAACAAACAACCCAATACAAAAATGGGCAGAAGATCTAAATAGACGTTTCTTCAAAGAAGTCACAGAGATGGCCAAGACGCACATGAAAAGCTGCTCAACATCACTAATTATTAGAGAAATGCAAATCCAAACGACAATGAGGTATGACCTCACACCTCTTAGAATCGGCATCATCAGAAAATCTACAAACAACAAATTCTTGGGAGGGTGTGGACAAAAGGAACCCTCTTCCACTATTGGTGGGAAGGTAAATTGATACAGTCACTATGGAGAACACTATGGAGGTTCCTTTAAAAAACTAAAAAGAGAATTACCATAGGATCCAGCAATCCCACTTCTGGGCATATACCCAGAGAAAACCATAAATCAAAAAGACACATTCACCACAATGTTCATTGCAGCACTATTTACAATAGCCAGGTAATGGAAGCAACCTAAATGCCCACAGACAGACGAATGGATAAAGAAGTGGTACATATATAAAATGGAATATTACTCAGCCATAAAAAGGAATGAAACTGGGTCATTTGTAGAGAAGTCGATGGATCTAGAGACTGTCATACAGAGTGAAGTAAGTCAGAAAGAGAAAAACAAATATTGTATATTAATGCATATATGTGGAACCTAGAAAAATGGTACAGATGAACTGGTTTGCAGGGCAGAAATAGAGACACAGAGGTAGAGAACAAACGTATGGACACCAAGTGGGGGAAGCCATGGGGTGGTGGTGTTGGGATGAGTTGGGAGATTGGGACTGACCTGTATACATGCATATGCATAAAATAGATAACTAATAATAACCTGCTGTATAAAAAATACGTAAAATTAAATTTCAAAATTTTTAAAAATGAAATTGAAAATAAAACAGAAAAAAGTTCTTCCATTCACACAGATGTATTTATATGAATGAATTATTTCCATGCTTATATCTATAAATACATAAAACAGGAACAAAATGTAATTGGAATGAAAAAAGAAAAAAAAAACCTGAACCTAAGAGTTATACAGAGGAAAACCCTACCAAGGCACTTGCTCCAGTGGAAAAGAATTCTGAAATTGGTCAGAGGTGGGGAATCATCTCCCATACAGCTAGCAGTCCTGCCCCCCCCACGCAAGGAGCGTCCTCATTTCAAAGCTGGGGGACGGTGCCGAGGCCTCTGTGAGTAAACGTGAGCTGAGCCCCAGGCCAGCTGCTGCTGAACTGTTCCCACCCTTCCCAGGTAAAACACCTGAATATGTACAAGGGCTTGAAAGCCTAGAGGAAGGGCCGTGGAGCCACACCAGCGACAGCACGCAGGCCAACTTGCTGCCTGCAGGCCAGCCAGGATGGTCCTGGACCCGGGCGCTCTTCTGGAAGCTTTCCATTTCCCTGCCTGAGATACCCCTCCTTTTTTTCCTTCCTCACCTCAGCCCGGAGAGAAATTCCAGTGGAAGTTATGGGTGACACATCCTCTTCTTTACAGGTGGCAGCCTGCCAACTCCTGCAGAAAGTCCAGCAGAGCCCCACTCACACCGGGCCACCAACAAAGCCGTGGACCCTCACACCCTCCCACCAGCACAGCCCCGAGACTGCTGACGGGGCAGAGAATATGGAGTCAGGCACAGCTGCAGGGGCTATTGCTGCCTGGAGTGCTGTTTATATTGACCTCAACCCAGGCACACCTGGGGAGGGCTTGCCGGCAGGGTCAGGCTGCCCAGGTCAGCTAATCCTCAGCCCTCAGGGAATCACATTGCAGAAAATGGACCTCGCTAAGACACAATATTAGCCAAGGGAAAAAAGGACACAATGCCATTTGCAGCACCGTAGATGAGTCTAGAGGTAATCACGTGACATGTAGTAAGTCAGAAAGTGAAAGACACATATCGTAGGATATCACTTATAGGTGTTACCTAAAAATTGATACCAGGGCAGATATTTCCACGGAGAAGGGCAATCACAGACTCATTAAACAAACTTATGGTTCACCAATGGAAAGGTGTGAGGATTCGATTCATTACGATCTTGGGGTTAACAGACATATACAAACACAGGTGAAATATATAATCACCAAAGACCTACGGAATACCAAGAGAAGACTACTCAACATTCTGTCATAACGTACATGGGAACAGGATCCCAGGAAGAACACATATGTATATGTGTAAAAGAACCACATCTTGCACACCTACAACAAGCCAAACGTTGACATCAAACTTGCAGTAATAAAAATTAAAAAATTAAATTAAAAACACGAACAAGAAGTAGTGAGACAAACTTGAGGGGCATTCTCCTGGCACATTCCATTCTAAATTCCAATCTAGAACACGACTTCCATTGAGGCTCTGTTGCCCTAGTAACCAGATTTGGTAAGGGAGAACTGCTGCCACCTTGTGGCCGTTTCACACAACAGCAGCTTTAATCCCAGCGCTAATGGTCAGTGGATATTCAAAATCATTGCAGGCCTGTAAATGACACCTGCCCTGAAAACAAATCCTGGGGTCATATATCGACCAAAAATTTCAAAAGACGTCCATATTTCAAAACGACAGTTTCAAGAGGCATATTTCACGCACATTAGTGTTCTGCTTCCTTTGCTTTCTTTCTTTTTTGGTTAAAAAAACGGGAATGGAAAAAGGCAACCCTCAGAATGGGCGAAAACGATCGCAAACGAATCAATGGACAAAGGTTTAATCTCCAATATATATAAACAGCTCACGCAGCTTAATATTAATAAAACAAACAACCCAATACAAAAATGGGCAGAAGATCTAAATAGACGTTTCTTCAAAGAAGTCACAGAGATGGCCAAGACGCACATGAAAAGCTGCTCAACATCACTAATTATTAGAGAAATGCAAATCCAAACGACAATGAGGTATGACCTCACACCTCTTAGAATCGGCATCATCAGAAAATCTACAAACAACAAATTCTTGGGAGGGTGTGGACAAAAGGAACCCTCTTCCACTATTGGTGGGAAGGTAAATTGATACAGTCACTATGGAGAACACTATGGAGGTTCCTTTAAAAAACTAAAAAGAGAATTACCATAGGATCCAGCAATCCCACTTCTGGGCATATACCCAGAGAAAACCATAAATCAAAAAGACACATTCACCACAATGTTCATTGCAGCACTATTTACAATAGCCAGGTAATGGAAGCAACCTAAATGCCCACAGACAGACGAATGGATAAAGAAGTGGTACATATATAAAATGGAATATTACTCAGCCATAAAAAGGAATGAAACTGGGTCATTTGTAGAGAAGTCGATGGATCTAGAGACTGTCATACAGAGTGAAGTAAGTCAGAAAGAGAAAAACAAATATTGTATATTAATGCATATATGTGGAACCTAGAAAAATGGTACAGATGAACTGGTTTGCAGGGCAGAAATAGAGACACAGAGGTAGAGAACAAACGTATGGACACCAAGTGGGGGAAGCCATGGGGTGGTGGTGTTGGGATGAGTTGGGAGATTGGGACTGACCTGTATACATGCATATGCATAAAATAGATAACTAATAATAACCTGCTGTATAAAAAATACGTAAAATTAAATTTCAAAATTTTTAAAAATGAAATTGAAAATAAAACAGAAAAAAGTTCTTCCATTCACACAGATGTATTTATATGAATGAATTATTTCCATGCTTATATCTATAAATACATAAAACAGGAACAAAATGTAATTGGAATGAAAAAAGAAAAAAAAAACCTGAACCTAAGAGTTATACAGAGGAAAACCCTACCAAGGCACTTGCTCCAGTGGAAAAGAATTCTGAAATTGGTCAGAGGTGGGGAATCATCTCCCATACAGCTAGCAGTCCTGCCCCCCCCACGCAAGGAGCGTCCTCATTTCAAAGCTGGGGGACGGTGCCGAGGCCTCTGTGAGTAAACGTGAGCTGAGCCCCAGGCCAGCTGCTGCTGAACTGTTCCCACCCTTCCCAGGTAAAACACCTGAATATGTACAAGGGCTTGAAAGCCTAGAGGAAGGGCCGTGGAGCCACACCAGCGACAGCACGCAGGCCAACTTGCTGCCTGCAGGCCAGCCAGGATGGTCCTGGACCCGGGCGCTCTTCTGGAAGCTTTCCATTTCCCTGCCTGAGATACCCCTCCTTTTTTTCCTTCCTCACCTCAGCCCGGAGAGAAATTCCAGTGGAAGTTATGGGTGACACATCCTCTTCTTTACAGGTGGCAGCCTGACAACTCCTGCAGAAAGTCCAGCAGAGCCCCACTCACACCGGGCCACCAACAAAGCCGTGGACCCTCACACCCTCCCACCAGCACAGCCCCGAGACTGCTGACGGGGCAGAGAATATGGAGTCAGGCACAGCTGCAGGGGCTATTGCTGCCTGGAGTGCTGTTTATATTGACCTCAACCCAGGCACACCTGGGGAGGGCTTGCCGGCAGGGTCAGGCTGCCCAGGTCAGCTAATCCTCAGCCCTCAGGGAATCACATTGCAGAAAATGGACCTCGCTAAGACACAATATTAGCCAAGGGAAAAAAGGACACAATGCCATTTGCAGCACCGTAGATGAGTCTAGAGGTAATCACGTGACATGTAGTAAGTCAGAAAGTGAAAGACACATATCGTAGGATATCACTTATAGGTGTTACCTAAAAATTGACACCAGGGCAGATATTTCCACGGAGAAGGGCAATCACAGACTCATTAAACAAACTTATGGTTCACCAATGGAAAGGTGTGAGGATACGATTCATTACGATCTTGGGGTTAACAGACATATACAAACACAGGTGAAATATATAATCACCAAAGACCTACGGAATACCAAGAGAAGACTACTCAACATTCTGTCATAACGTACATGGGAACAGGATCCCAGGAAGAACACATATGTATATGTGTAAAAGAACCACATCTTGCACACCTACAACAAGCCAAACGTTGACATCAAACTTGCAGTAATAAAAATTAAAAAATTAAATTAAAAACACGAACAAGAAGTAGTGAGACAAACTTGAGGGGCATTCTCCTGGCACATTCCATTCTAAATTCCAATCTAGAACACGACTTCCATTGAGGCTCTGTTGCCCTAGTAACCAGATTTGGTAAGGGAGAACTGCTGCCACCTTGTGGCCGTTTCACACAACAGCAGCTTTAATCCCAGCGCTAATGGTCAGTGGATATTCAAAATCATTGCAGGCCTGTAAATGACACCTGCCCTGAAAACAAATCCTGGGGTCATATATCGACCAAAAATTTCAAAAGACGTCCATATTTCAAAACGACAGTTTCAAGAGGCATATTTCACGCACATTAGTGTTCTGCTTCCTTTGCTTTCTTTCTTTTTTGGTTAAAAAAACGGGAATGGAAAAAGGCAACCCTCAGAATGGGCGAAAACGATCGCAAACGAATCAATGGACAAAGGTTTAATCTCCAATATATATAAACAGCTCATGCAGCTTAATATTAATAAAACAAACAACCCAATACAAAAATGGGCAGAAGATCTAAATAGACGTTTCTTCAAAGAAGTCACAGAGATGGCCAAGACGCACATGAAAAGCTGCTCAACATCACTAATTATTAGAGAAATGCAAATCCAAACGACAATGAGGTATGACCTCACACCTCTTAGAATCGGCATCATCAGAAAATCTACAAACAACAAATTCTTGGGAGGGTGTGGACAAAAGGAACCCTCTTCCACTATTGGTGGGAAGGTAAATTGATACAGTCACTATGGAGAACACTATGGAGGTTCCTTTAAAAAACTAAAAAGAGAATTACCATAGGATCCAGCAATCCCACTTCTGGGCATATACCCAGAGAAAACCATAAATCAAAAAGACACATTCACCACAATGTTCATTGCAGCACTATTTACAATAGCCAGGTAATGGAAGCAACCTAAATGCCCACAGACAGACGAATGGATAAAGAAGTGGTACATATATAAAATGGAATATTACTCAGCCATAAAAAGGAATGAAACTGGGTCATTTGTAGAGAAGTCGATGGATCTAGAGACTGTCATACAGAGTGAAGTAAGTCAGAAAGAGAAAAACAAATATTGTATATTAATGCATATATGTGGAACCTAGAAAAATGGTACAGATGAACTGGTTTGCAGGGCAGAAATAGAGACACAGAGGTAGAGAACAAACGTATGGACACCAAGTGGGGGAAGCCATGGGGTGGTGGTGTTGGGATGAGTTGGGAGATTGGGACTGACCTGTATACATGCATATGCATAAAATAGATAACTAATAATAACCTGCTGTATAAAAAATACGTAAAATTAAATTTCAAAATTTTTAAAAATGAAATTGAAAAAAAAACTGAAAAAAGTTCTTCCATTCACACAGATGTATTTATATGAATGAATTATTTCCATGCTTATATCTATAAATACATAAAACAGGAACAAAATGTAATTGGAATGAAAAAAGAAAAAAAAAACCTGAACCTAAGAGTTATACAGAGGAAAACCCTACCAAGGCACTTGCTCCAGTGGAAAAGAATTCTGAAATTGGTCAGAGGTGGGGAATCATCTCCCATACAGCCAGCAGTCCTGCACCCCCCCCACGCAAGGAGCGTCCTCATTTCAAAGCTGGGGGACGGTGCCGAGGCCTCTGTGAGTAAACGTGAGCTGAGCCCCAGGCCAGCTGCTGCTGAACTGTTCCCACCCTTCCCAGGTAAAACACCTGAATATGTACAAGGGCTTGAAAGCCTAGAGGAAGGGCCGTGGAGCCACACCAGCGACAGCACGCAGGCCAACTTGCTGCCTGCAGGCCAGCCAGGATGGTCCTGGACCCGGGCGCTCTTCTGGAAGCTTTCCATTTCCCTGCCTGAGATACCCCTCCTTTTTTTCCTTCCTCACCTCAGCCCGGAGAGAAATTCCAGTGGAAGTTATGGCTGACACATCCTCTTCTTTACAGGTGGCAGCCTGGCAACTCCTGCAGAAAGTCCAGTAGAGCCCCACTCACACCGGGCCACCAACAAAGCCGTGGACCCTCACACCCTCCCACCAGCACAGCCCCGAGACTGCTGACGGGGCAGAGAATATGGAGTCAGGCACAGCTGCAGGGGCTATTGCTGCCTGGAGTGCTGTTTATATTGACCTCAACCCAGGCACACCTGGGGAGGGCTTGCCGGCAGGGTCAGGCTGCCCAGGTCAGCTAATCCTCAGCCCTCAGGGAATCACATTGCAGAAAATGGACCTCGCTAAGACACAATATTAGCCAAGGGAAAAAAGGACACAATGCCATTTGCAGCACCGTAGATGAGTCTAGAGGTAATCACGTGACATGTAGTAAGTCAGAAAGTGAAAGACACATATCGTAGGATATCACTTATAGGTGTTACCTAAAAATTGATACCAGGGCAGATATTTCCACGGAGAAGGGCAATCACAGATTCATTAAACAAACTTATGGTTCACCAATGGAAAGGTGTGAAGATTGGATTCATTACGATCTTGGGGTTAACAGACATATACAAACACAGATGAAATATATAATCACCAAAGACCTACGGAATACCAAGAGAAGACTACTCAACATTCTGTCATAACGTACATGGGAACAGGATCCCAGGAAGAACAGACATATGTATATGTGTAAAAGAACCACATCTTGCACACCTACAACAAGCCAAACGTTGACATCAAACTTGCTGTAATAAAAATTAAAAAATTAAATTAAAAACACGAACAATGGGGCCTCCCTGGTGGCGCAAGTGGTTAAGAGTCCGCCTGCCGATGCAGGGGATACGGGTTCGTGCCACGGTCTGGGAGCATCCCATATGCCGCGGAGCGGCTGGACCCGTGAGCCATGGCCGCTGGGCCTGCGCATCCGGAGCCTGTGCTCCGCAACGGGACAGGCCACAACAGTGAGAGGCCCACATACCGCAAAAAGAAAAAAAAAAAAAAACACGAACAAGAAGTAGTGAGACAAACATGAGGGGCATTCTCCTGGCACATTCCATTCTAAATTCCAATCTAGAACACGACTTCCATTGAGGCTCTGTTGCCCTAGTAACCAGATTTGGTAAGGGAGAACTGCTGCCACCTTGTGGCCGTTTCACACAACAGCAGCTTTAATCCCAGCGCTAATGGTCAGTGGATATTCAAAATCATTGCAGGCCTGTAAATGACACCTGCAATGAAAACAAATCCTGGGGTCATATATCGACCAAAAAATTCAAAAGACGTCCATATTTCAAACGACAGTTTCAAGAGGCATATTTCACGCACATTAGTGTTCTGCTTCCTTTGCTTTCTTTCTTTTTTGGTTAAAAAAACGGGAATGGAAAAAGGCAACCCTCAGAATGGGCGAAAACGATCGCAAACGAATCAATGGACAAAGGTTTAATCTCCAATATATATAAACAGCTCACGCAGCTTAATATTAATAAAACAAACAACCCAATACAAAAATGGGCAGAAGATCTAAATAGACATTCCTTCAAAGAAGTCACAGAGATGGCCAAGACGCACATGAAAAGCTGCTCAACATCACTAATTATTAGAGAAATGCAAATCCAAACGACAATGAGGTATGACCTCACACCTCTTAGAATCGGCATCATCAGAAAATCTACAAACAACAAATTCTTGGGAGGGTGTGGACAAAAGGAACCCTCTTCCACTATTGGTGGGAAGGTAAATTGATACAGTCACTATGGAGAACACTATGGAGGTTCCTTTAAAAAACTAAAAAGAGAATTACCATAGGATCCAGCAATCCCACTTCTGGGCATATACCCAGAGAAAACCATAAATCAAAAAGACACATTCACCACAATGTTCATTGCAGCACTATTTACAATAGCCTGGTAATGGAAGCAACCTAAATGCCCACAGACAGACGAATGGATAAAGAAGTTGTACATATATAAAATGGAATATTACTCAGCCATAAAAAGGAATGAAACTGGGTCATTTGTAGAAAAGTCGATGGATCTAGAGACTGTCATACAGAGTGAAGTAAGTCAGAAAGAGAAAAACAAATATTGTATATTAATGCATATATGTGGAACCTAGAAAAATGGTACAGATGAACTGGTTTGCAGGGCAGAAATAGAGACACAGAGGTAGAGAACAAACGTATGGACACCAAGTGGGGGAAGCCATGGGGTGGTGGTGTTGGGATGAGTTGGGAGATTGGGACTGACCTGTATACATGCATATGCATAAAATAGATAACTAATAATAACCTGCTGTATAAAAAATACATAAAATTAAATTTCAAAATTTTTAAAAATGAAATTGAAAAAAAACAGAAAAAAGTTCTTCCATTCACACAGATGTATTTATATGAATGAATTATTTCCATGCTTATATCTATAAATACATAAAACAGGAACAAAATGTAATTGGAATGAAAAAAAAATCCTGAACCTAAGAGTTATACAGAGGAAAACCCTACCAAGGCACTTGCTCTAGCGGTAAAGAATTCTGAAATTGGTCAGAGGTGGGGAATCATCTCCCATACAGCCAGCAGTCCCGCCACCCCCCACGCAAGGAGCGTCCTCATTTCAAAGCTGGCGGACGGTGCCGAGGCCTCTGTGAGTAAACGTGAGCTGAGCCCCAGGCCAGCTGCTGCTGAACTGTTCCCACCCTTCCCAGGTAAAACACCTGAATATGTACAAGGGCTTGAAAGCCTAGAGGAAGGGCCGTGGAGCCACACCAGCGACAGCACGCAGGCCAACTTGCTGCCTGCAGGCCAGCCAGGATGGTCCTGGACCCGGGCGCTCTTCTGGAAGCTTTCCATTTCCCTGCCTGAGATACCCCTCCTTTTTTTCCTTCCTCACCTCAGCCCGGAGAGAAATTCCAGTGGAAGTTATGGGTGACACATCCTCTTCTTTACAGGTGGCAGCCTGGCAACTCCTGCAGAAAGTCCAGCAGAGCCCCACTCACACCGGGCCACCAACAAAGCCGTGGACCCTCACACCCTCCCACCAGCACAGCCCCAGGACTGCTGATGGGGCAGAAAATATGGAGTCAGGCACAGCTGCAGGGGCTATTGCTGCCTGGAGTGCTGTTTATATTGACCTCAACCCAGGCACACCTGGGGAGGGCTTGCCGGCAGGGTCAGGCTGCCCAGGTCAGCTAATCCTCAGCACTCAGGGAATCACATTGCAGAAAATGGACCTCGCTAAGACACAATATTAGCCAAGGGAAAAAAGGACACAATGCCATTTGCAGCACCGTAGATGAGTCTAGAGGTAATCACGTGACATGTATTAAGTCAGAAAGTGAAAGACACATATCGTAGGATATCACTTATAGGTGTTACCTAAAAATTGATACCAGGGCAGATATTTCCACGGAGAAGGGCAATCACAGATTCATTAAACAAACTTATGGTTCACCAATGGAAAGGTGTGAGGATTGGATTCATTACGATCTTGGGGTTAACAGACATATACAAACACAGATGAAATATATAATCACCAAAGACCTACGGAATACCAAGAGAAGACTACTCAACATTCTGTCATAACGTACATGGGAACAGGATCCCAGGAAGAACAGACATATGTATATGTGTAAAAGAACCACATCTTGCACACCTACAACAAGCCAAACGTTGACATCAAACTTGCTGTAATAAAAATTAAAAAATTAAATTAAAAACACGAACAATGGGGCCTCCCTGGTGGCGCAAGTGGTTAAGAGTCCGCCTGCCGATGCAGGGGATACGGGTTCGTGCCCCGGTCTGGGAGGATCCCATATGCCGCGGAGCGGCTGGGCCCGTGAGCCATGGCCGCTGGGCCTGCGCATCCGGAGCCTGTGCTCCGCAACGGGAGAGGCCACAACAGTGAGAGGCCCACATACCGCAAAAAGAAAAAAAAAAAAAAAAAAAACCACGAACAAGAAGTAGTGAGACAAACATGAGGGGCATTCTCCTGGCACATTCCATTCTAAATTCCAATCTAGAACACGACTTCCATTGAGGCTCTGTTGCCCTAGTAACCAGATTTGGTAAGGGAGAACTGCTGCCACCTTGTGGCCGTTTCACACAACAGCAGCTTTAATCCCAGCACTAATGGTCAGTGGATATTCAAAATCATTGCAGGCCTGTAAATGACACCTGCCCTGAAAACAAATCCTGGGGTCATATATCGACCAAAAATTTCAAAAGACGTCCATATTTCAAAACGACAGTTTCAAGAGGCATATTTCACGCACATTAGTGTTCTGCTTCCTTTGCTTTCTTTCTTTTTTGGTTAAAAAAACGGGAATGGAAAAAGGCAACCCTCAGAATGGGCGAAAACGATCGCAAACGAATCAATGGACAAAGGTTTAATCTCCAATATATATAAACAGCTCACGCAGCTTAATATTAATAAAACAAACAACCCAATACAAAAATGGGCAGAAGATCTAAATAGACGTTTCTTCAAAGAAGTCACAGAGATGGCCAAGACGCACATGAAAAGCTGCTCAACATCACTAATTATTAGAGAAATGCAAATCCAAACGACAATGAGGTATGACCTCACACCTCTTAGAATCGGCATCATCAGAAAATCTACAAACAACAAATTCTGGGGAGGGTGTGGACAAAAGGAACCCTCTTCCACTATTGGTGGGAAGGTAAATTGATACAGTCACTATGGAGAACACTATGGAGGTTCCTTTAAAAAACTAAAAAGAGAATTACCATAGGATCCAGCAATCCCACTTCTGGGCATATACCCAGAGAAAACCATAAATCAAAAAGACACATTCACCACAATGTTCATTGCAGCACTATTTACAATAGCCAGGTAATGGAAGCAACCTAAATGCCCACAGACAGACGAATGGATAAAGAAGTGGTACATATATAAAATGGAATATTACTCAGCCATAAAAAGGAATGAAACTGGGTCATTTGTAGAGAAGTCGATGGATCTAGAGACTGTCATACAGAGTGAAGTAAGTCAGAAAGAGAAAAACAAATATTGTATATTAATGCATATATGTGGAACCTAGAAAAATGGTAGAGATGAACTGGTTTGCAGGGCAGAAATAGAGACACAGAGGTAGAGAACAAACGTATGGACACCAAGTGGGGGAAGCCATGGGGTGGTGGTGTTGGGATGAGTTGGGAGATTGGGACTGACCTGTATACATGCATATGCATAAAATAGATAACTAATAATAACCTGATGTATAAAAAATACATAAAATTAAATTTCAAAATTTTTAAAAATGAAATTGAAAAAAAACAGAAAAAAGTTCTTCCATTCACACAGATGTATTTATATGAATGAATTATTTCCATGCTTATATCTATAAATACATAAAACAGGAACAAAATGTAATTGGAATGAAAAAAAAAATCCTGAACCTAAGAGTTATACAGAGGAAAACCCTACCAAGGCACTTGCTCTAGCGGTAAAGAATTCTGAAATTGGTCAGAGGTGGGGAATCATCTCCCATACAGCCAGCAGTCCCCCCCCCCACGCAAGGAGCGTCCTCATTTCAAAGCTGGGGGACGGTGCCGAGGCCTCTGTGAGTAAACGTGAGCTGAGCCCCAGGCCAGCTGCTGCTGAACTGTTCCCACCCTTCCCAGGTAAAACACCTGAATATGTACAAGGGCTTGAAAGCCTAGAGGAAGGGCCGTGGAGCCACACCAGCGACAGCACGCAGGCCAACTTGCTGCCTGCAGGCCAGCCAGGATGGTCCTGGACCCGGGCGCTCTTCTGGAAGCTTTCCATTTCCCTGCCTGAGATACCCCTCCTTTTTTTCCTTCCTCACCTCAGCCCGGAGAGAAATTCCAGTGGAAGTTATGGGTGACACATCCTCTTCTTTACAGGTGGCAGCCTGCCAACTCCTGCAGAAAGTCCAGCAGAGCCCCACTCACACCGGGCCACCAACAAAGCCGTGGACCCTCACACCCTCCCACCAGCACAGCCCCGAGACTGCTGACGGGGCAGAGAATATGGAGTCAGGCACAGCTGCAGGGGCTATTGCTGCCTGGAGTGCTGTTTATATTGACCTCAACCCAGGCACACCTGGGGAGGGCTTGCCGGCAGGGTCAGGCTGCCCAGGTCAGCTAATCCTCAGCCCTCAGGGAATCACATTGCAGAAAATGGACCTCGCTAAGACACAATATTAGCCAAGGGAAAAAAGGACACAATGCCATTTGCAGCACCGTAGATGAGTCTAGAGGTAATCACGTGACATGTAGTAAGTCAGAAAGTGAAAGACACATATCGTAGGATATCACTTATAGGTGTTACCTAAAAATTGGTACCAGGGCAGATATTTCCACGCAGAAGGGCAATCACAGATTCATTAAACAAACTTATGGTTCACCAATGGAAAGGTGTGAGGATTCGATTCATTACGATCTTGGGGTTAACAGACATATACAAACACAGGTGAAATATATAATCACCAAAGACCTACGGAATACCAAGAGAAGACTACTCAACATTCTGTCATAACGTACATGGGAACAGGATCCCAGGAAGAACACATATGTATATGTGTAAAAGAACCACATCTTGCACACCTACAACAAGCCAAACGTTGACATCAAACTTGCTGTAATAAAAATTAAAAAATTAAATTAAAAACACGAACAAGAAGTAGTGAGACAAACTTGAGGGGCATTCTCCTGGCACATTCCATTCTAAATTCCAATCTAGAACACGACTTCCATTGAGGCTCTGTTGCCCTAGTAACCAGATTTGGTAAGGGAGAACTGCTGCCACCTTGTGGCCGTTTCACACAACAGCAGCTTTAATCCCAGCGCTAATGGTCAGTGGATATTCAAAATCATTGCAGGCCTGTAAATGACACCTGCAATGAAAACAAATCCTGGGGTCATATATCGACCAAAAAATTCAAAAGACGTCCATATTTCAAACGACAGTTTCAAGAGGCATATTTCACGCACATTAGTGTTCTGCTTCCTTTGCTTTCTTTCTTTTTTGGTTAAAAAAACGGGAATGGAAAAAGGCAACCCTCAGAATGGGCGAAAACGATCGCAAACGAATCAATGGACAAAGGTTTAATCTCCAATATATATAAACAGCTCACGCAGCTTAATATTAATAAAACAAACAACCCAATACAAAAATGGGCAGAAGATCTAAATAGACGTTTCTTCAAAGAAGTCACAGAGATGGCCAAGACGCACATGAAAAGCTGCTCAACATCACTAATTATTAGAGAAATGCAAATCCAAACGACAATGAGGTATGACCTCACACCTCTTAGAATCGGCATCATCAGAAAATCTACAAACAACAAATTCTTGGGAGGGTGTGGACAAAAGGAACCCTCTTCCACTATTGGTGGGAAGGTAAATTGATACAGTCACTATGGAGAACACTATGGAGGTTCCTTTAAAAAACTAAAAAGAGAATTACCATAGGATCCAGCAATCCCACTTCTGGGCATATACCCAGAGAAAACCATAAATCAAAAAGACACATTCACCACAATGTTCATTGCAGCACTATTTACAATAGCCTGGTAATGGAAGCAACCTAAATGCCCACAGACAGACGAATGGATAAAGAAGTTGTACATATATAAAATGGAATATTACTCAGCCATAAAAAGGAATGAAACTGGGTCATTTGTAGAAAAGTCGATGGATCTAGAGACTGTCATACAGAGTGAAGTAAGTCAGAAAGAGAAAAACAAATATTGTATATTAATGCATATATGTGGAACCTAGAAAAATGGTACAGATGAACTGGTTTGCAGGGCAGAAATAGAGACACAGAGGTAGAGAACAAATGTATGGACACCAAGTGGGGGAAGCCATGGGGTGGTGGTGTTGGGATGAGTTGGGAGATTGGGACTGACCTGTATACATGCATATGCATAAAATAGATAACTAATAATAACCTGCTGTATAAAAAATACATAAAATTAAATTTCAAAATTTTTAAAAATGAAATTGAAAAAAAACAGAAAAAAGTTCTTCCATTCACACAGATGTATTTATATGAATGAATTATTTCCATGCTTATATCTATAAATACATAAAACAGGAACAAAATGTAATTGGAATGAAAAAAAAATCCTGAACCTAAGAGTTATACAGAGGAAAACCCTACCAAGGCACTTGCTCTAGCGGTAAAGAATTCTGAAATTGGTCAGAGGTGGGGAATCATCTCCCATACAGCCAGCAGTCCCGCCACCCCCCACGCAAGGAGCGTCCTCATTTCAAAGCTGGGGGACGGTGCCGAGGCCTCTGTGAGTAAACGTGAGCTGAGCCCCAGGCCAGCTGCTGCTGAACTGTTCCCACCCTTCCCAGGTAAAACACCTGAATATGTACAAGGGCTTGAAAGCCTAGAGGAAGGGCCGTGGAGCCACACCAGCGACAGCACGCAGGCCAACTTGCTGCCTGCAGGCCAGCCAGGATGGTCCTGGACCCGGGCGCTCTTCTGGAAGCTTTCCATTTCCCTGCCTGAGATACCCCTCCTTTTTTTCCTTCCTCACCTCAGCCCGGAGAGAAATTCCAGTGGAAGTTATGGGTGACACATCCTCTTCTTTACAGGTGGCAGCCTGGCAACTCCTGCAGAAAGTCCAGCAGAGCCCCACTCACACCGGGCCACCAACAAAGCCGTGGACCCTCACACCCTCCCACCAGCACAGCCCCAGGACTGCTGATGGGGCAGAAAATATGGAGTCAGGCACAGCTGCAGGGGCTATTGCTGCCTGGAGTGCTGTTTATATTGACCTCAACCCAGGCACACCTGGGGAGGGCTTGCCGGCAGGGTCAGGCTGCCCAGGTCAGCTAATCCTCAGCACTCAGGGAATCACATTGCAGAAAATGGACCTCGCTAAGACACAATATTAGCCAAGGGAAAAAAGGACACAATGCCATTTGCAGCACCGTAGATGAGTCTAGAGGTAATCACGTGACATGTATTAAGTCAGAAAGTGAAAGACACATATCGTAGGATATCACTTATAGGTGTTACCTAAAAATTGATACCAGGGCAGATATTTCCACGGAGAAGGGCAATCACAGATTCATTAAACAAACTTATGGTTCACCAATGGAAAGGTGTGAGGATTGGATTCATTACGATCTTGGGGTTAACAGACATATACAAACACAGATGAAATATATAATCACCAAAGACCTACGGAATACCAAGAGAAGACTACTCAACATTCTGTCATAACGTACATGGGAACAGGATCCCAGGAAGAACAGACATATGTATATGTGTAAAAGAACCACATCTTGCACACCTACAACAAGCCAAACGTTGACATCAAACTTGCTGTAATAAAAATTAAAAAATTAAATTAAAAACACGAACAATGGGGCCTCCCTGGTGGCGCAAGTGGTTAAGAGTCCGCCTGCCGATGCAGGGGATACGGGTTCGTGCCCCGGTCTGGGAGGATCCCATATGCCGCGGAGCGGCTGGGCCCGTGAGCCATGGCCGCTGGGCCTGCGCATCCGGAGCCTGTGCTCCGCAACGGGAGAGGCCACAACAGTGAGAGGCCCACATACCGCAAAAAGAAAAAAAAAAAAAAAAAAAACCACGAACAAGAAGTAGTGAGACAAACATGAGGGGCATTCTCCTGGCACATTCCATTCTAAATTCCAATCTAGAACACGACTTCCATTGAGGCTCTGTTGCCCTAGTAACCAGATTTGGTAAGGGAGAACTGCTGCCACCTTGTGGCCGTTTCACACAACAGCAGCTTTAATCCCAGCACTAATGGTCAGTGGATATTCAAAATCATTGCAGGCCTGTAAATGACACCTGCCCTGAAAACAAATCCTGGGGTCATATATCGACCAAAAATTTCAAAAGACGTCCATATTTCAAAACGACAGTTTCAAGAGGCATATTTCACGCACATTAGTGTTCTGCTTCCTTTGCTTTCTTTCTTTTTTGGTTAAAAAAACGGGAATGGAAAAAGGCAACCCTCAGAATGGGCGAAAACGATCGCAAACGAATCAATGGACAAAGGTTTAATCTCCAATATATATAAACAGCTCACGCAGCTTAATATTAATAAAACAAACAACCCAATACAAAAATGGGCAGAAGATCTAAATAGACGTTTCTTCAAAGAAGTCACAGAGATGGCCAAGACGCACATGAAAAGCTGCTCAACATCACTAATTATTAGAGAAATGCAAATCCAAACGACAATGAGGTATGACCTCACACCTCTTAGAATCGGCATCATCAGAAAATCTACAAACAACAAATTCTGGGGAGGGTGTGGACAAAAGGAACCCTCTTCCACTATTGGTGGGAAGGTAAATTGATACAGTCACTATGGAGAACACTATGGAGGTTCCTTTAAAAAACTAAAAAGAGAATTACCATAGGATCCAGCAATCCCACTTCTGGGCATATACCCAGAGAAAACCATAAATCAAAAAGACACATTCACCACAATGTTCATTGCAGCACTATTTACAATAGCCAGGTAATGGAAGCAACCTAAATGCCCACAGACAGACGAATGGATAAAGAAGTGGTACATATATAAAATGGAATATTACTCAGCCATAAAAAGGAATGAAACTGGGTCATTTGTAGAGAAGTCGATGGATCTAGAGACTGTCATACAGAGTGAAGTAAGTCAGAAAGAGAAAAACAAATATTGTATATTAATGCATATATGTGGAACCTAGAAAAATGGTAGAGATGAACTGGTTTGCAGGGCAGAAATAGAGACACAGAGGTAGAGAACAAACGTATGGACACCAAGTGGGGGAAGCCATGGGGTGGTGGTGTTGGGATGAGTTGGGAGATTGGGACTGACCTGTATACATGCATATGCATAAAATAGATAACTAATAATAACCTGCTGTATAAAAAATACATAAAATTAAATTTCAAAATTTTTAAAAATGAAATTGAAAAAAAACAGAAAAAAGTTCTTCCATTCACACAGATGTATTTATATGAATGAATTATTTCCATGCTTATATCTATAAATACATAAAACAGGAACAAAATGTAATTGGAATGAAAAAAAAAATCCTGAACCTAAGAGTTATACAGAGGAAAACCCTACCAAGGCACTTGCTCTAGCGGTAAAGAATTCTGAAATTGGTCAGAGGTGGGGAATCATCTCCCATACAGCCAGCAGTCCCCCCCCCCCACGCAAGGAGCGTCCTCATTTCAAAGCTGGGGGACGGTGCCGAGGCCTCTGTGAGTAAACGTGAGCTGAGCCCCAGGCCAGCTGCTGCTGAACTGTTCCCACCCTTCCCAGGTAAAACACCTGAATATGTACAAGGGCTTGAAAGCCTAGAGGAAGGGCCGTGGAGCCACACCAGCGACAGCACGCAGGCCAACTTGCTGCCTGCAGGCCAGCCAGGATGGTCCTGGACCCGGGCGCTCTTCTGGAAGCTTTCCATTTCCCTGCCTGAGATACCCCTCCTTTTTTTCCTTCCTCACCTCAGCCCGGAGAGAAATTCCAGTGGAAGTTATGGGTGACACATCCTCTTCTTTACAGGTGGCAGCCTGCCAACTCCTGCAGAAAGTCCAGCAGAGCCCCACTCACACCGGGCCACCAACAAAGCCGTGGACCCTCACACCCTCCCACCAGCACAGCCCCGAGACTGCTGACGGGGCAGAGAATATGGAGTCAGGCACAGCTGCAGGGGCTATTGCTGCCTGGAGTGCTGTTTATATTGACCTCAACCCAGGCACACCTGGGGAGGGCTTGCCGGCAGGGTCAGGCTGCCCAGGTCAGCTAATCCTCAGCCCTCAGGGAATCACATTGCAGAAAATGGACCTCGCTAAGACACAATATTAGCCAAGGGAAAAAAGGACACAATGCCATTTGCAGCACCGTAGATGAGTCTAGAGGTAATCACGTGACATGTAGTAAGTCAGAAAGTGAAAGACACATATCGTAGGATATCACTTATAGGTGTTACCTAAAAATTGATACCAGGGCAGATATTTCCACGCAGAAGGGCAATCACAGATTCATTAAACAAACTTATGGTTCACCAATGGAAAGGTGTGAGGATTCGATTCATTACGATCTTGGGGTTAACAGACATATACAAACACAGGTGAAATATATAATCACCAAAGACCTACGGAATACCAAGAGAAGACTACTCAACATTCTGTCATAACGTACATGGGAACAGGATCCCAGGAAGAACACATATGTATATGTGTAAAAGAACCACATCTTGCACACCTACAACAAGCCAAACGTTGACATCAAACTTGCTGTAATAAAAATTAAAAAATTAAATTAAAAACACGAACAAGAAGTAGTGAGACAAACTTGAGGTGCATTCTCCTGGCACATTCCATTCTAAATTCCAATCTAGAACACGACTTCCATTGAGGCTCTGTTGCCCTAGTAACCAGATTTGGTAAGGGAGAACTGCTGCCACCTTGTGTCCGTTTCACACAACAGCAGCTTTAATCCCAGCGCTAATGGTCAGTGGATATTCAAAATCATTGCAGGCCTGTAAATGACACCTGCCCTGAAAACAAATCCTGGGGTCATATATCGACCAAAAATTTCAAAAGACATCCATATTTCAAAACGACAGTTTCAAGAGGCATATTTCACGCACATTAGTGTTCTGCTTCCTTTGCTTTCTTTCTTTTTTGGTTAAAAAAACGGGAATGGAAAAAGGCAACCCTCAGAATGGGCGAAAACGATCGCAAACGAATCAATGGACAAAGGTTTAATCTCCAATATATATAAACAGCTCACGCAGCTTAATATTAATAAAAGAAACAACCCAATACAAAAATGGGCAGAAGATCTAAATAGACGTTTCTTCAAAGAAGTCACAGAGATGGCCAAGACGCACATGAAAAGCTGCTCAACATCACTAATTATTAGAGAAATGCAAATCCAAACGACAATGAGGTATGACCTCACACCTCTTAGAATCGGCATCATCAGAAAATCTACAAACAACAAATTCTTGGGAGGGTGTGGACAAAAGGAACCCTCTTCCACTATTGGTGGGAAGGTAAATTGATACAGTCACTATGGAGAACACTATGGAGGTTCCTTTAAAAAACTAAAAAGAGAATTACCATAGGATCCAGCAATCCCACTTCTGGGCATATACCCAGAGAAAACCATAAATCAAAAAGACACATTCACCACAATGTTCATTGCAGCACTATTTACAATAGCCAGGTAATGGAAGCAACCTAAATGCCCACAGACAGACGAATGGATAAAGAAGTGGTACATATATAAAATGGAATATTACTCAGCCATAAAAAGGAATGAAACTGGGTCATTTGTAGAGAAGTCGATGGATCTAGAGACTGTCATACAGAGTGAAGTAAGTCAGAAAGAGAAAAACAAATATTGTATATTAATGCATATATGTGGAACCTAGAAAAATGGTACAGATGAACTGGTTTGCAGGGCAGAAATAGAGACACAGAGGTAGAGAACAAACGTATGGACACCAAGTGGGGGAAGCCATGGGGTGGTGGTGTTGGGATGAGTTGGGAGATTGGGACTGACCTGTATACATGCATATGCATAAAATAGATAACTAATAATAACCTGCTGTATAAAAAATACATAAAATTAAATTTCAAAATTTTTAAAAATGAAATTGAAAAAAAACAGAAAAATGTTCTTCCATTCACACAGATGTATTTATATGAATGAATTATTTCCATGCTTATATCTATAAATACATAAAACAGGAACAAAATGTAATTGGAATGAAAAAAGAAAAAAAAAACCTGAACCTAAGAGTTATACAGAGGAAAACCCTACCAAGGCACTTGCTCCAGTGGAAAAGAATTCTGAAATTGGTCAGAGGTGGGGAATCATCTCCCATACAGCCAGCAGTCCTTCACCCCCCCCACGCAAGGAGCGTCCTCATTTCAAAGCTGGGGGACGGTGCCGAGGCCTCTGTGAGTAAACGTGAGCTGAGCCCCAGGCCAGCTGCTGCTGAACTGTTCCCACCCTTCCCAGGTAAAACACCTGAATATGTACAAGGGCTTGAAAGCCTAGAGGAAGGGCCGTGGAGCCACACCAGCGACAGCACGCAGGCCAACTTGCTGCCTGCAGGCCAGCCAGGATGGTCCTGGACCCGGGCGCTCTTCTGGAAGCTTTCCATTTCCCTGCCTGAGATACCCCTCCTTTTTTTCCTTCCTCACCTCAGCCCGGAGAGAAATTCCAGTGGAAGTTATGGGTGACACATCCTCTTCTTTACAGGTGGCAGCCTGGCAACTCCTGCAGAAAGTCCAGCAGAGCCCCACTCACACCGGGCCACCAACAAAGCCGTGGACCCTCACACCCTCCCACCAGCACAGCCCCTAGACTGCTGACGGGGCAGAAAATATGGAGTCAGGCACAGCTGCAGGGGCTATTGCTGCCTGGAGTGCTGTTTATATTGACCTCAACCCAGGCACACCTGGGGAGGGCTTGCCGGCAGGGTCAGGCTGCCCAGGTCAGCTAATCCTCAGCCCTCAGGGAATCACATTGCAGAAAATGGACCTCGCTAAGACACAATATTAGCCAAGGGAAAAAAGGACACAATGCCATTTGCAGCACCGTAGATGAGTCTAGAGGTAATCACGTGACATGTAGTAAGTCAGAAAGTGAAAGACACATATCGTAGGATATCACTTATAGGTGTTACCTAAAAATTGATACCAGGGCAGATATTTCCACGGAGAAGGGCAATCACAGATTCATTAAACAAACTTATGGTTCACCAATGGAAAGGTGTGAGGATTAGATTCATTACCATCTTGGGGTTAACAGACATATACAAACACAGATGAAATATATAATCAACAAAGACCTACGGAATACCAAGAGAAGACTACTCAACATTCTGTCATAACGTACATGGGAACAGGATCCCAGGAAGAACAGACATATGTATATGTGTAAAAGAACCACATCTTGCACACCTACAACAAGCCAAACGTTGACATCAAACTTGCTGTAATAAAAATTAAAAAATTAAATTAAAAACACGAACAATGGGGCCTCCCTGGTGGCGCAAGTGGTTAAGAGTCCGCCTGCCGATGCAGGGGATACGGGTTCGTGCCCCGGTCTGGGAGGATCCCATATGCCGCGGAGCAGCTGGGCCCGTGAGCCATGGCCGCTGGGCCTGCGCATCCGGAGCCTGTGCTCCGCAACGGGAGAGGCCACAACAGTGAGAGACCCACATACCGCAAAAAGAAAAAAAAAAAAAAAAAAAAAAAAAACACGATCAAGAAGTAGTGAGACAAACATGAGGGGCATTCTCCTGGCACATTCCATTCTAAATTCCAATCTAGAACACGACTTCCATTGAGGCTCTGTTGCCCTAGTAACCAGATTTGGTAAGGGAGAACTGCTGCCACCTTGTGGCCGTTTCACACAACAGCAGCTTTAATCCCAGCGCTAATGGTCAGTGGATATTCAAAATCATTGCTGGCCTGTAAATGACACCTGCCCTGAAAACAAATCCTGGGGTCATATATCGACCAAAAATTTCAAAAGACGTCCATATTTCAAAACGACAGTTTCAAGAGGCATATTTCACGCACATTAGTGTTCTGCTTCCTTTGCTTTCTTTCTTTTTTGGTTAAAAAAACGGGAATGGAAAAAGGCAACCCTCAGAATGGGCGAAAACGATCGCAAACGAATCAATGGACAAAGGTTTAATCTCCAATATATATAAACAGCTCACGCAGCTTAATATTAATAAAACAAACAACCCAATACAAAAATGGGCAGAAGATCTAAATAGACGTTTCTTCAAAGAAGTCACAGAGATGGCCAAGACGCACATGAAAAGCTGCTCAACATCACTAATTATTAGAGAAATGCAAATCCAAACGACAATGAGGTATGACCTCACACCTCTTAGAATCGGCATCATCAGAAAATCTACAAACAACAAATTCTTGGGAGGGTGTGGACAAAAGGAACCCTCTTCCACTATTGGTGGGAAGGTAAATTGATACAGTCACTATGGAGAACACTATGGAGGTTCCTTTAAAAAACTAAAAAGAGAGTTACCATAGGATCCAGCAATCCCACTTCTGGGCATATACCCAGAGAAAACCATAAATCAAAAAGACACATTCACCACAATGTTCATTGCAGCACTATTTACAATAGCCAGGTAATGGAAGCAACCTAAATGCCCACAGACAGACGAATGGATAAAGAAGTGGTACATATATAAAATGGAATATTACTCAGCCATAAAAAGGAATGAAACTGGGTCATTTGTAGAAAAGTCGATGGATCTAGAGACTGTCATACAGAGTGAAGTAAGTCAGAAAGAGAAAAACAAATATTGTATATTAATGCATATATGTGGAACCTAGAAAAATGGTAGAGATGAACTGGTTTGCAGGGCAGAAATAGAGACACAGAGGTAGAGAACAAACGTATGGACACCAAGTGGGGGAAGCCATGGGGTGGTGGTGTTGGGATGAGTTGGGAGATTGGGACTGACCTGTATACATGCATATGCATAAAATAGATAACTAATAATAACCTGCTGTATAAAAAATACATAAAATTAAATTTCAAAATTTTTAAAAATGAAATTGAAAAAAAACAGAAAAAAGTTCTTCCATTCACACAGATGTATTTATATGAATGAATTATTTCCATGCTTATATCTATAAATACATAAAACAGGAACAAAATGTAATTGGAATGAAAAAAAAATCCTGAACCTAAGAGTTATACAGAGGAAAACCCTACCAAGGCACTTGCTCTAGCGGTAAAGAATTCTGAAATTGGTCAGAGGTGGGGAATCATCTCCCATACAGCCAGCAGTCCCGCCCCACCACCACGCAAGGAGCGTCCTCATTTCAAAGCTGGGGGACGGTGCCGAGGCTTCTGTGAGTAAACGTGAGCTGAGCCCCAGGCCAGCTGCTGCTGAACTGTTCCCACCCTTCCCAGGTAAAACACCTGAATATGTACAAGGGCTTGAAAGCCTAGAGGAAGGGCCGTGGAGCCACACCAGCGACAGCACGCAGGCCAACTTGCTGCCTGCAGGCCAGCCAGGATGGTCCTGGACCCGGGCGCTCTTCTGGAAGCTTTCCATTTCCCTGCCTGAGATACCCCTCCTTTTTTTCCTTCCTCACCTCAGCCCGGAGAGAAATTCCAGTGGAAGTTATGGGTGACACATCCTCTTCTTTACAGGTGGCAGCCTGGCAACTCCTGCAGAAAGTCCAGCAGAGCCCCACTCACACCGGGCCACCAACAAAGCCGTGGACCCTCACACCCTCCCACCAGCACAGCCCCGAGACTGCTGACGGGGCAGAGAATATGGAGTCAGGCACAGCTGCAGGGGCTATTGCTGCCTGGAGTGCTGTTTATATTGACCTCAACCCAGGCACACCTGGGGAGGGCTTGCCGGCAGGGTCAGGCTGCCCAGGTCAGCTAATCCTCAGCCCTCAGGGAATCACATTGCAGAAAATGGACCTCGCTAAGACACAATATTAGCCAAGGGAAAAAAGGACACAATGCCATTTGCAGCACCGTAGATGAGTCTAGAGGTAATCACGTGACATGTAGTAAGTCAGAAAGTGAAAGACACATATCGTAGGATATCACTTATAGGTGTTACCTAAAAATTGATACCAGGGCAGATATTTCCACGCAGAAGGGCAATCACAGATTCATTAAACAAACTTATGGTTCACCAATGGAAAGGTGTGAGGATTGGATTCATTACGATCTTGGGGTTAACAGACATATACAAACACAGGTGAAATATATAATCACCAAAGACCTACGGAATACCAAGAGAAGACTACTCAACATTCTGTCATAACGTACATGGGAACAGGATCCCAGGAAGAACACATATGTATATGTGTAAAAGAACCACATCTTGCACACCTACAACAAGCCAAACGTTGACATCAAACTTGCTGTAATAAAAATTAAAAAATTAAATTAAAAACACGAACAAGAAGTAGTGAGACAAACTTGAGGGGCATTCTCCTGGCACATTCCATTCTAAATTCCAATCTAGAACACGACTTCCATTGAGGCTCTGTTGCCCTAGTAACCAGATTTGGTAAGGGAGAACTGCTGCCACCTTGTGGCCGTTTCACACAACAGCAGCTTTAATCCCAGCGCTAATGGTCAGTGGATATTCAAAATCATTGCAGGCCTGTAAATGACACCTGCCCTGAAAACAAATCCTGGGGTCATATATCGACCAAAAATTTCAAAAGACGTCCATATTTCAAAACCACAGTTTCAAGAGGCATATTTCACGCACATTAGTGTTCTGCTTCCTTTGCTTTCTTTCTTTTTTGGTTAAAAAAACGGGAATGGAAAAAGGCAACCCTCAGAATGGGCGAAAACGATCGCAAACGAATCAATGGACAAAGGTTTAATCTCCAATATATATAAACAGCTCACGCAGCTTAATATTAATAAAAGAAACAACCCAATACAAAAATGGGCAGAAGATCTAAATAGACGTTTCTTCAAAGAAGTCACAGAGATGGCCAAGACGCACATGAAAAGCTGCTCAACATCACTAATTATTAGAGAAATGCAAATCCAAACGACAATGAGGTATGACCTCACACCTCTTAGAATCGGCATCATCAGAAAATCTACAAACAACAAATTCTTGGGAGGGTGTGGACAAAAGGAACCCTCTTCCACTATTGGTGGGAAGGTAAATTGATACAGTCACTATGGAGAACACTATGGAGGTTCCTTTAAAAAACTAAAAAGAGAATTACCATAGGATCCAGCAATCCCACTTCTGGGCATATACCCAGAGAAAACCATAAATCAAAAAGACACATTCACCACAATGTTCATTGCAGCACTATTTACAATAGCCAGGTAATGGAAGCAACCTAAATGCCCACAGACAGACGAATGGATAAAGAAGTGGTACATATATAAAATGGAATATTACTCAGCCATAAAAAGGAATGAAACTGGGTCATTTGTAGAGAAGTCGATGGATCTAGAGACTGTCATACAGAGTGAAGTAAGTCAGAAAGAGAAAAACAAATATTGTATATTAATGCATATATGTGGAACCTAGAAAAATGGTAGAGATGAACTGGTTTGCAGGGCAGAAATAGAGACACAGAGGTAGAGAACAAACGTATGGACACCAAGTGGGGGAAGCCATGGGGTGGTGGTGTTGGGATGAGTTGGGAGATTGGGACTGACCTGTATACATGCATATGCATAAAATAGATAACTAATAATAACCTGCTGTATAAAAAATACATAAAATTAAATTTCAAAATTTTTAAAAATGAAATTGAAAAAAAACAGAAAAAAGTTCTTCCATTCACACAGATGTATTTATATGAATGAATTATTTCCATGCTTATATCTATAAATACATAAAACAGGAACAAAATGTAATTGGAATGAAAAAAAAATCCTGAACCTAAGAGTTATACAGAGGAAAACCCTACCAAGGCACTTGCTCTAGCGGTAAAGAATTCTGAAATTGGTCAGAGGTGGGGAATCATCTCCCATACAGCCAGCAGTCCCGCCCCACCACCACGCAAGGAGCGTCCTCATTTCAAAGCTGGGGGACGGTGCCGAGGCTTCTGTGAGTAAACGTGAGCTGAGCCCCAGGCCAGCTGCTGCTGAACTGTTCCCACCCTTCCCAGGTAAAACACCTGAATATGTACAAGGGCTTGAAAGCCTAGAGGAAGGGCCGTGGAGCCACACCAGCGACAGCACGCAGGCCAACTTGCTGCCTGCAGGCCAGCCAGGATGGTCCTGGACCCGGGCGCTCTTCTGGAAGCTTTCCATTTCCCTGCCTGAGATACCCCTCCTTTTTTTCCTTCCTCACCTCAGCCCGGAGAGAAATTCCAGTGGAAGTTATGGGTGACACATCCTCTTCTTTACAGGTGGCAGCCTGGCAACTCCTGCAGAAAGTCCAGCAGAGCCCCACTCACACCGGGCCACCAACAAAGCCGTGGACCCTCACACCCTCCCACCAGCACAGCCCCGAGACTGCTGACGGGGCAGAGAATATGGAGTCAGGCACAGCTGCAGGGGCTATTGCTGCCTGGAGTGCTGTTTATATTGACCTCAACCCAGGCACACCTGGGGAGGGCTTGCCGGCAGGGTCAGGCTGCCCAGGTCAGCTAATCCTCAGCCCTCAGGGAATCACATTGCAGAAAATGGACCTCGCTAAGACACAATATTAGCCAAGGGAAAAAAGGACACAATGCCATTTGCAGCACCGTAGATGAGTCTAGAGGTAATCACGTGACATGTAGTAAGTCAGAAAGTGAAAGACACATATCGTAGGATATCACTTATAGGTGTTACCTAAAAATTGATACCAGGGCAGATATTTCCACGCAGAAGGGCAATCACAGATTCATTAAACAAACTTATGGTTCACCAATGGAAAGGTGTGAGGATTTGATTCATTACGATCTTGGGGTTAACAGACATATACAAACACAGGTGAAATATATAATCAGCAAAGACCTACGGAATAGCAAGAGAAGACTACTCAACATTCTGTCATAACGTACATGGGAACAGGATCCCAGGAAGAACAGACATATGTATATGTGTAAAAGAACCACATCTTGCACACCTACAACAAGCCAAACGTTGACATCAAACTTGCTGTAATAAAAAATAAAAAATTAAATTAAAAACACGAACAAGAAGTAGTGAGACAAACTTGAGGGGCATTATCCTGGCACATTCCATTCTAAATTCCAATCTAGAACACGACTTCCATTGAGGCTCTGTTGCCCAAATAACCATATTTGGTAAGGGAGAACTGCTGCCACCTTGTGGCCGTTTCACACAACAGCAGCTTTAATCCCAGCGCTAATGGTCAGTGGATATTCAAAATCATTGCAGGCCTGTAAATGACACCTGCCTGAAAACAAATCCTGGGGTCATGTATCGACCAAAAAATTCAAAAGACGTCCATATTTCAAAACGACAGTTTCAAGAGGCATATTTCACGCACATTAGTGTTCTGCTTCCTTTGCTTTCTTTCTTTTTTGGTTAAAAAAACGGGAATGGAAAAAGGCAACCCTCAGAATGGGCGAAAACGATCGCAAACGAATCAATGGACAAAGGTTTAATCTCCAATATATATAAACAGCTCACGCAGCTTAATATTAATAAAAGAAACAACCCAATACAAAAATGGGCAGAAGATCTAAATAGACGTTTCTTCAAAGAAGTCACAGAGATGGCCAAGACGCACATGAAAAGCTGCTCAACATCACTAATTATTAGAGAAATGCAAATCCAAACGACAATGAGGTATGACCTCACACCTCTTAGAATCGGCATCATCAGAAAATCTACAAACAACAAATTCTGGGGAGGGTGTGGACAAAAGGAACCCTCTTCCACTATTGGTGGGAAGGTAAATTGACACAGTCACTATGGAGAACACTATGGAGGTTCCTTTAAAAAACTAAAAAGAGAATTACCATAGGATCCAGCAATCCCACTTCTGGGCATATACCCAGAGAAAACCATAAATCAAAAAGACACATTCACCACAATGTTCATTGCAGCACTATTTACAATAGCCAGGTAATGGAAGCAACCTAAATGCCCACAGACAGACGAATGGATAAAGAAGTGGTACATATATAAAATGGAATATTACTCAGCCATAAAAAGGAATGAAACTGGGTCATTTGTAGAGAAGTCGATGGATCTAGAGACTGTCATACAGAGTGAAGTAAGTCAGAAAGAGAAAAACAAATATTGTATATTAATGCATATATGTGGAACCTAGAAAAATGGTACAGATGAACTGGTTTGCAGGGCAGAAATAGAGACACAGAGGTAGAGAACAAACGTATGGACACCAAGTGGGGGAAGCCATGGGGTGGTGGTGTTGGGATGAGTTGGGAGATTGGGATTGACCTGTATACATGCATATGCATAAAATAGATAACTAATAATAACCTGCTGTATAAAAAAATAAATACAATTAAATTTCAAAATTTTTAAAAATAAAATTGAAAAAAAAACAGAAAAAAGTTTTTCCATTCACACAGATGTATTTATATGAATGAATTATTTCCATGCTTATATCTATAAATACATAAAACAGGAACAAGATGTAATTGGAACGAAAAAAGAAAAAAAACCCTGAACCTAACAGTTATACAGAGGAAAACCCTACCAAGGCACTTGCTCCAGCGGTAAACAATTCTGAAATTGGTCAGAGGTGGGGAATCATCTCCCATACAGCCAGCAGCCCCGCCCACCCCACGCAAGGAGCATCCTCATTGCAAAGCTGGGGGACCGTGCCGAGGCCTCTGTGAGTAAACGTGAGCTGAGCCCCAGGCCAGCTGCTGCTGAACTGTTCCCACCCTTCCCAGGTAAAACACCTGAATATGTACAAGGGCTTGAAAGCCTAGAGGAAGGGCCGTGGAGCCACACCAGTGACAGCACGCAGGCCAACTTGCTGCCTGCAGGCCAGCCAGGATGATCCTGGCCCCAGGCGCTCTTCTGGAAGCTTTCCATTTCCCTGCCTGAGATACCCCTCCTGTCCCGGCCCCCACTCCCTTTTTTCCTTCCTCACCTCAGCCCGGAGAGAAATTCCAGTGGAAGTTATGGGTGACACATCCTCTTCTTTACAGGTGGCAGCCTGGCAACTCCTGCAGAAAGTCCAGCAGAGCCCCACTCACACCGGGCCACCAACAAAGCCGTGGACCCTCACACCCTCCCACCAGCACAGCCCCGAGACTGCTGACGGGGCAGAGAATATGGAGTCAGGCACAGCTGCAGGGGCTATTGCTGCCTGGAGTGCTGTTTATATTGACCTCAACCCAGGCACACCTGGGGAGGGCTTGCCGGCAGGGTCAGGCTGCCCAGGTCAGCTAATCCTCAGCCCTCAGGGAATCACATTGCAGAAAATGGACCTCGCTTAGACACAATATTAGCCAAGGGAAAAAAGGACACAATGCCATTTGCAGCACCGTAGATGAGTCTAGAGGTAATCACGTGACTTGTAGTAAGTCAGAAAGTGAAAGACACATATCGTAGGATATCACTTATAGGTGTTACCTAAAAATTGATACCAGGGCAGATATTTCCACGGAGAAGGGCAATCACAGATTCATTAAACAAACTTATGGTTCACCAATGGAAAGGTGTGAGGATTGGATTCATTACGATCTTGGGGTTAACAGACATATACAAACACAGGTGAAATATATAATCAGCAAAGACCTACGGAATACCAAGAGAAGACTACTCAACATTCTGTCATAACGTACATGGGAACAGGATCCCAGGAAGAACAGACATATGTATATGTGTAAAAGAACCACATCTTGCACACCTACAACAAGCCAAACGTTGACATCAAACTTGCTGTAATAAAAAATAAAAAATTAAATTAAAAACACGAACAAGAAGTAGTGAGACAAACTTGAGGGGCATTATCCTGGCACATTCCATTCTAAATTCCAATCTAGAACACGACTTCCATTGAGGCTCTGTTGCCCAAATAACCAGATTTGGTAAGGGAGAACTGCTGCCACCTTGTGGCCGTTTCACACAACAGCAGCTTTAATCCCAGCGCTAATGGTCAGTGGATATTCAAAATCATTGCAGGCCTGTAAATGACACCTGCCCTGAAAACAAATCCTGGGGTCATGTATCGACCAAAAAATTCAAAAGACGTCCATATTTCAAAACGACAGTTTCAAGAGGCATATTTCACGCACATTAGTGTTCTGCTTCCTTTGCTTTCTTTCTTTTTTGGTTAAAAAAACGGGAATGGAAAAAGGCAACCCTCAGAATGGGCGAAAACGATCGCAAACGAATCAATGGACAAAGGTTTAATCTCCAATATATATAAACAGCTCACGCAGCTTAATATTAATAAAAGAAACAACCCAATACAAAAATGGGCAGAAGATCTAAATAGACGTTTCTTCAAAGAAGTCACAGAGATGGCCAAGACGCACATGAAAAGCTGCTCAACATCACTCATTATTAGAGAAATGCAAATCCAAACGACAATGAGGTATGACCTCACACCTCTTAGAATCGGCATCATCAGAAAATCTACAAACAACAAATTCTGGGGAGGGTGTGGACAAAAGGAACCCTCTTCCACTATTGGTGGGAAGGTAAATTGACACAGTCACTATGGAGAACACTATGGAGGTTCCTTTAAAAAACTAAAAAGAGAATTACCATAGGATCCAGCAATCCCACTTCTGGGCATATACCCAGAGAAAACCATAAATCAAAAAGACACATTCACCACAATGTTCATTGCAGCACTATTTACAATAGCCAGGTAATGGAAGCAACCTAAATGCCCACAGACAGACGAATGGATAAAGAAGTGGTACATATATAAAATGGAATATTACTCAGCCATAAAAAGGAATGAAACTGGGTCATTTGTAGAGAAGTCGATGGATCTAGAGACTGTCATACAGAGTGAAGTAAGTCAGAAAGAGAAAAACAAATATTGTATATTAATGCATATATGTGGAACCTAGAAAAATGGTACAGATGAACTGGTTTGCAGGGCAGAAATAGAGACACAGAGGTAGAGAACAAACGTATGGACACCAAGTGGGGGAAGCCATGGGGTGGTGGTGTTGGGATGAGTTGGGAGATTGGGATTGACCTGTATACATGCATATGCATAAAATAGATAACTAATAATAACCTGCTGTATAAAAAAATAAATACAATTAAATTTCAAAATTTTTAAAAATAAAATTGAAAAAAAAACAGAAAAAAGTTTTTCCATTCACACAGATGTATTTATATGAATGAATTATTTCCATGCTTATATCTATAAATACATAAAACAGGAACAAGATGTAATTGGAACGAAAAAAGAAAAAAAACCCTGAACCTAACAGTTATACAGAGGAAAACCCTACCAAGGCACTTGCTCCAGCGGTAAACAATTCTGAAATTGGTCAGAGGTGGGGAATCATCTCCCATACAGCCAGCAGCCCCGCCCACCCCACGCAAGGAGCATCCTCATTGCAAAGCTGGGGGACCGTGCCGAGGCCTCTGTGAGTAAACGTGAGCTGAGCCCCAGGCCAGCTGCTGCTGAACTGTTCCCACCCTTCCCAGGTAAAACACCTGAATATGTACAAGGGCTTGAAAGCCTAGAGGAAGGGCCGTGGAGCCACACCAGTGACAGCACGCAGGCCAACTTGCTGCCTGCAGGCCAGCCAGGATGATCCTGGCCCCAGGCGCTCTTCTGGAAGCTTTCCATTTCCCTGCCTGAGATACCCCTCCTGTCCCGGCCCCCACTCCCTTTTTTCCTTCCTCACCTCAGCCCGGAGAGAAATTCCAGTGGAAGTTATGGGTGACACATCCTCTTCTTTACAGGTGGCAGCCTGGCAACTCCTGCAGAAAGTCCAGCAGAGCCCCACTCACACCGGGCCACCAACAAAGCCGTGGACCCTCACACCCTCCCACCAGCACAGCCCCGAGACTGCTGACGGGGCAGAGAATATGGAGTCAGGCACAGCTGCAGGGGCTATTGCTGCCTGGAGTGCTGTTTATATTGACCTCAACCCAGGCACACCTGGGGAGGGCTTGCCGACAGGGTCAGGCTGCCCAGGTCAGCTAATCCTCAGCCCTCAGGGAATCACATTGCAGAAAATGGACCTCGCTAAGACAGAATATTAGCCAAGGGAAAAAAGGACACAATATCATTTGCAGCACCGTAGATGAGTCTAGAGGTAATCACCTGACTTGTAGTAAGTCAGAAAGTGAAAGACACATATCGTAGGATATCACTTATAGGTGTTACCTAAAAATTGATACCAGGGCAGATATTTCCACGGAGAAGGGCAATCACAGATTCATTAAACAAACTTATGGTTCACCAATGGAAAGGTGTGAGGATTGGATTCATTACGCTCTTGGGGTTAACAGACATATACAAACACAGGTGAAATATATAATCAGCAAAGACCTACGGAATACCAAGAGAAGACTACTCAACATTCTGTCATAACGTACATGGGAACAGGATCCCAGGAAGAACAGACATATGTATATGTGTAAAAGAACCACATCTTGCACACCTACAACAAGCCAAACGTTGACATCAAACTTGCTGTAATAAAAAATAAAAAATTAAATTAAAAACACGAACAAGAAGTAGTGAGACAAACTTGAGGGGCATTATCCTGGCACATTCCATTCTAAATTCCAATCTAGAACACGACTTCCATTGAGGCTCTGTTGCCCAAATAACCAGATTTGGTAAGGGAGAACTGCTGCCACCTTGTGGCCGTTTCACACAACAGCAGCTTTAATCCCAGCGCTAATGGTCAGTGGATATTCAAAATCATTGCAGGCCTGTAAATGACACCTGCCCTGAAAACAAATCCTGGGGTCATGTATCGACCAAAAAATTCAAAAGACGTCCATATTTCAAAACGACAGTTTCAAGAGGCATATTTCACGCACATTAGTGTTCTGCTTCCTTTGCTTTCTTTCTTTTTTGGTTAAAAAAACGGGAATGGAAAAAGGCAACCCTCAGAATGGGCGAAAACGATCGCAAACGAATCAATGGACAAAGGTTTAATCTCCAATATATATAAACAGCTCACGCAGCTTAATATTAATAAAAGAAACAACCCAATACAAAAATGGGCAGAAGATCTAAATAGACGTTTCTTCAAAGAAGTCACAGAGATGGCCAAGACGCACATGAAAAGCTGCTCAACATCACTAATTATTAGAGAAATGCAAATCCAAACGACAATGAGGTATGACCTCACACCTCTTAGAATCGGCATCATCAGAAAATCTACAAACAACAAATTCTGGGGAGGGTGTGGACAAAAGGAACCCTCTTCCACTATTGGTGGGAAGGTAAATTGACACAGTCACTATGGAGAACACTATGGAGGTTCCTTTAAAAAACTAAAAAGAGAATTACCATAGGATCCAGCAATCCCACTTCTGGGCATATACCCAGAGAAAACCATAAATCAAAAAGACACATTCACCACAATGTTCATTGCAGCACTATTTACAATAGCCAGGTAATGGAAGCAACCTAAATGCCCACAGACAGACGAATGGATAAAGAAGTGGTACATATATAAAATGGAATATTACTCAGCCATAAAAAGGAATGAAACTGGGTCATTTGTAGAGAAGTCGATGGATCTAGAGACTGTCATACAGAGTGAAGTAAGTCAGAAAGAGAAAAACAAATATTGTATATTAATGCATATATGTGGAACCTAGAAAAATGGTACAGATGAACTGGTTTGCAGGGCAGAAATAGAGACACAGAGGTAGAGAACAAACGTATGGACACCAAGTGGGGGAAGCCATGGGGTGGTGGTGTTGGGATGAGTTGGGAGATTGGGATTGACCTGTATACATGCATATGCATAAAATAGATAACTAATAATAACCTGCTGTATAAAAAAATAAATACAATTAAATTTCAAAATTTTTAAAAATAAAATTGAAAAAAAAACAGAAAAAAGTTTTTCCATTCACACAGATGTATTTATATGAATGAATTATTTCCATGCTTATATCTATAAATACATAAAACAGGAACAAGATGTAATTGGAACGAAAAAAGAAAAAAAACCCTGAACCTAACAGTTATACAGAGGAAAACCCTACCAAGGCACTTGCTCCAGCGGTAAACAATTCTGAAATTGGTCAGAGGTGGGGAATCATCTCCCATACAGCCAGCAGCCCCGCCCACCCCACGCAAGGAGCATCCTCATTGCAAAGCTGGGGGACCGTGCCGAGGCCTCTGTGAGTAAACGTGAGCTGAGCCCCAGGCCAGCTGCTGCTGAACTGTTCCCACCCTTCCCAGGTAAAACACCTGAATATGTACAAGGGCTTGAAAGCCTAGAGGAAGGGCCGTGGAGCCACACCAGTGACAGCACGCAGGCCAACTTGCTGCCTGCAGGCCAGCCAGGATGATCCTGGCCCCGGGCGCTCTTCTGGAAGCTTTCCATTTCCCTGCCTGAGATACCCCTCCTGTCCCGGCCCCCACTCCCTTTTTTCCTTCCTCACCTCAGCCCGGAGAGAAATTCCAGTGGAAGTTATGGGTGAAACATCCTCTTCTTTACAGGTGGCAGCCTGGCAACTCCTGCAGAAAGTCCAGCAGAGCCCCACTCACACCGGGCCACCAACAAAGCCGTGGACCCTCACACCCTCCCACCAGCACAGCCCCGAGACTGCTGACGGGGCAGAGAATATGGAGTCAGGCACAGCTGCAGGGGCTATTGCTGCCTGGAGTGCTGTTTATATTGACCTCAACCCAGGCACACCTGGGGAGGGCTTGCCGGCAGGGTCAGGCTGCCCAGGTCAGCTAATCCTCAGCCCTCAGGGAATCACATTGCAGAAAATGGACCTCGCTAAGACAGAATATTAGCCAAGGGAAAAAAGGACACAATATCATTTGCAGCACCGTAGATGAGTCTAGAGGTAATCACCTGACTTGTAGTAAGTCAGAAAGTGAAAGACACATATCGTAGGATATCACTTATAGGTGTTACCTAAAAATTGATACCAGGGCAGATATTTCCACGGAGAAGGGCAATCACAGATTCATTAAACAAACTTATGGTTCACCAATGGAAAGGTGTGAGGATTGGATTCATTACGATCTTGGGGTTAACAGACATATACAAACACAGGTGAAATATATAATCAGCAAAGACCTACGGAATACCAAGAGAAGACTACTCAACATTCTGTCATAACGTACATGGGAACAGGATCCCAGGAAGAACAGACATATGTATATGTGTAAAAGAACCACATCTTGCACACCTACAACAAGCCAAACGTTGACATCAAACTTGCTGTAATAAAAAATAAAAAATTAAATTAAAAACACGAACAAGAAGTAGTGAGACAAACTTGAGGGGCATTATCCTGGCACATTCCATTCTAAATTCCAATCTAGAACACGACTTCCATTGAGGCTCTGTTGCCCAAATAACCAGATTTGGTAAGGGAGAACTGCTGCCACCTTGTGGCCGTTTCACACAACAGCAGCTTTAATCCCAGCGCTAATGGTCAGTGGATATTCAAAATCATTGCAGGCCTGTAAATGACACCTGCCCTGAAAACAAATCCTGGGGTCATGTATCGACCAAAAAATTCAAAAGACGTCCATATTTCAAAACGACAGTTTCAAGAGGCATATTTCACGCACATTAGTGTTCTGCTTCCTTTGCTTTCTTTCTTTTTTGGTTAAAAAAACGGGAATGGAAAAAGGCAACCCTCAGAATGGGCGAAAACGATCGCAAACGAATCAATGGACAAAGGTTTAATCTCCAATATATATAAACAGCTCACGCAGCTTAATATTAATAAAAGAAACAACCCAATACAAAAATGGGCAGAAGATCTAAATAGACGTTTCTTCAAAGAAGTCACAGAGATGGCCAAGACGCACATGAAAAGCTGCTCAACATCACTAATTATTAGAGAAATGCAAATCCAAACGACAATGAGGTATGACCTCACACCTCTTAGAATCGGCATCATCAGAAAATCTACAAACAACAAATTCTGGGGAGGGTGTGGACAAAAGGAACCCTCTTCCACTATTGGTGGGAAGGTAAATTGACACAGTCACTATGGAGAACACTATGGAGGTTCCTTTAAAAAACTAAAAAGAGAATTACCATAGGATCCAGCAATCCCACTTCTGGGCATATACCCAGAGAAAACCATAAATCAAAAAGACACATTCACCACAATGTTCATTGCAGCACTATTTACAATAGCCAGGTAATGGAAGCAACCTAAATGCCCACAGACAGACGAATGGATAAAGAAGTGGTACATATATAAAATGGAATATTACTCAGCCATAAAAAGGAATGAAACTGGGTCATTTGTAGAGAAGTCGATGGATCTAGAGACTGTCATACAGAGTGAAGTAAGTCAGAAAGAGAAAAACAAATATTGTATGTTAATGCATATATGTGGAACCTAGAAAAATGGTACAGATGAACTGGTTTGCAGGGCAGAAATAGAGACACAGAGGTAGAGAACAAACGTATGGACAGCAAGTGGGGGAAGCCATGGGGTGGTGGTGTTGGGATGAGTTGGGAGATTGGGATTGACCTGTATACATGCATATGCATAAAATAGATAACTAATAATAACCTGCTGTATAAAAAAATAAATACAATTAAATTTCAAAATTTTTAAAAATAAAATTGAAAAAAAAACAGAAAAAAGTTTTTCCATTCACACAGATGTATTTATATGAATGAATTATTTCCATGCTTATATCTATAAATACATAAAACAGGAACAAGATGTAATTGGAACGAAAAAAGAAAAAAAACCCTGAACCTAACAGTTATACAGAGGAAAACCCTACCAAGGCACTTGCTCCAGCGGTAAACAATTCTGAAATTGGTCAGAGGTGGGGAATCATCTCCCATACAGCCAGCAGCCCCGCCCACCCCACGCAAGGAGCATCCTCATTGCAAAGCTGGGGGACCGTGCCGAGGCCTCTGTGAGTAAACGTGAGCTGAGCCCCAGGCCAGCTGCTGCTGAACTGTTCCCACCCTTCCCAGGTAAAACACCTGAATATGTACAAGGGCTTGAAAGCCTAGAGGAAGGGCCGTGGAGCCACACCAGTGACAGCACGCAGGCCAACTTGCTGCCTGCAGGCCAGCCAGGATGATCCTGGCCCCAGGCGCTCTTCTGGAAGCTTTCCATTTCCCTGCCTGAGATACCCCTCCTGTCCCGGCCCCCACTCCCTTTTTTCCTTCCTCACCTCAGCCCGGAGAGAAATTCCAGTGGAAGTTATGGGTGACACATCCTCTTCTTTACAGGTGGCAGCCTGGCAACTCCTGCAGAAAGTCCAGCAGAGCCCCACTCACACCGGGCCACCAACAAAGCTGTGGACCCTCACACCCTCCCACCAGCACAGCCCCGAGACTGCTGACGGGGCAGAGAATATGGAGTCAGGCACAGCTGCAGGGGCTATTGCTGCCTGGAGTGCTGTTTATATTGACCTCAACCCAGGCACACCTGGGGAGGGCTTGCCGGCAGGGTCAGGCTGCCCAGGTCAGCTAATCCTCAGCCCTCAGGGAATCACATTGCAGAAAATGGACCTCGCTAAGACACAATATTAGCCAAGGGAAAAAAGGACACAATGCCATTTGCAGCACCGTAGATGAGTCTAGAGGTAATCACGTGACTTGTAGTAAGTCAGAAAGTGAAAGACACATATCGTAGGATATCACTTATAGGTGTTACCTAAAAATTGATACCAGGGCAGATATTTCCACGGAGAAGGGCAATCACAGATTCATTAAACAAACTTATGGTTCACCAATGGAAAGGTGTGAGGATTGGATTCATTACGATCTTGGGGTTAAGAGACATATACAAACACAGGTGAAATATATAATCACCAAAGACCTACGGAATACCAAGAGAAGACTACTCAACATTCTGTCATAACGTACATGGGAACAGGATCCCAGGAAGAACAGACATATGTATATGTGTAAAAGAACCACATCTTGAACACCTACAACAAGCCAAACGTTGTCATCAAACTTGCTGTAATAAAAAATAAAAAATTAAATTTAAAACACGAACAAGAAGTAGTGAGACAAACTTGAGGGGCATTCTCCTGGCACATTCCATTCTAAATTCCAATCTAGAACACGACTTCCATTGAGGCTCTGTGCCCTAGTAACCAGATTTGGTAAGGGAGAACTGCTGCCACCTTGTGGCCGTTTCACACAACAGCAGCTTTAATCCCAGCGCTAATGGTCAGTGGATATTCAAAATCATTGCAGGCCTGTAAATGACACCTGCCCTGAAAACAAATCCTGGGGTCATGTATCGACCAAAAAATTCAAAAGACGTCCATATTTCAAAACGACAGTTTCAAGAGGCATATTTCACGCACATTAGTGTTCTGCTTCCTTTGCTTTCTTTCTTTTTTGGTTAAAAAAACGGGAATGGAAAAAGGCAACCCTCAGAATGGGCGAAAACGATCGCAAACGAATCAATGGACAAAGGTTTAATCTCCAATATATATAAACAGCTCACGCAGCTTAATATTAATAAAAGAAACAACCCAATACAAAAATGGGCAGAAGATCTAAATAGACGTTTCTTCAAAGAAGTCACAGAGATGGCCAAGACGCACATGAAAAGCTGCTCAACATCACTAATTATTAGAGAAATGCAAATCCAAACGACAATGAGGTATGACCTCACACCTCTTAGAATCGGCATCATCAGAAAATCTACAAACAACAAATTCTGGGGAGGGTGTGGACAAAAGGAACCCTCTTCCACTATTGGTGGGAAGGTAAATTGACACAGTCACTATGGAGAACACTATGGAGGTTCCTTTAAAAAACTAAAAAGAGAATTACCATAGGATCCAGCAATCCCACTTCTGGGCATATACCCAGAGAAAACCATAAATCAAAAAGACACATTCACCACAATGTTCATTGCAGCACTATTTACAATAGCCAGGTAATGGAAGCAACCTAAATGCCCACAGACAGACGAATGGATAAAGAAGTGGTACATATATAAAATGGAATATTACTCAGCCATAAAAAGGAATGAAACTGGGTCATTTGTAGAGAAGTCGATGGATCTAGAGACTGTCATACAGAGTGAAGTAAGTCAGAAAGAGAAAAACAAATATTGTATATTAATGCATATATGTGGAACCTAGAAAAATGGTACAGATGAACTGGTTTGCAGGGCAGAAATAGAGACACAGAGGTAGAGAACAAACGTATGGACACCAAGTGGGGGAAGCCATGGGGTGGTGGTGTTGGGATGAGTTGGGAGATTGGGATTGACCTGTATACATGCATATGCATAAAATAGATAACTAATAATAACCTGCTGTATAAAAAAATAAATACAATTAAATTTCAAAATTTTTAAAAATAAAATTGAAAAAAAAACAGAAAAAAGTTTTTCCATTCACACAGATGTATTTATATGAATGAATTATTTCCATGCTTATATCTATAAATACATAAAACAGGAACAAGATGTAATTGGAACGAAAAAAGAAAAAAAACCCTGAACCTAACAGTTATACAGAGGAAAACCCTACCAAGGCACTTGCTCCAGCGGTAAACAATTCTGAAATTGGTCAGAGGTGGGGAATCATCTCCCATACAGCCAGCAGCCCCGCCCACCCCACGCAAGGAGCATCCTCATTGCAAAGCTGGGGGACCGTGCCGAGGCCTCTGTGAGTAAACGTGAGCTGAGCCCCAGGCCAGCTGCTGCTGAACTGTTCCCACCCTTCCCAGGTAAAACACCTGAATATGTACAAGGGCTTGAAAGCCTAGAGGAAGGGCCGTGGAGCCACACCAGTGACAGCACGCAGGCCAACTTGCTGCCTGCAGGCCAGCCAGGATGATCCTGGCCCCAGGCGCTCTTCTGGAAGCTTTCCATTTCCCTGCCTGAGATACCCCTCCTGTCCCGGCCCCCACTCCCTTTTTTCCTTCCTCACCTCAGCCCGGAGAGAAATTCCAGTGGAAGTTATGGGTGACACATCCTCTTCTTTACAGGTGGCAGCCTGGCAACTCCTGCAGAAAGTCCAGCAGAGCCCCACTCACACCGGGCCACCAACAAAGCCGTGGACCCTCACACCCTCCCACCAGCACAGCCCCGAGACTGCTGACGGGGCAGAGAATATGGAGTCAGGCACAGCTGCAGGGGCTATTGCTGCCTGGAGTGCTGTTTATATTGACCTCAACCCAGGCACACCTGGGGAGGGCTTGCCGGCAGGGTCAGGCTGCCCAGGTCAGCTAATCCTCAGCCCTCAGGGAATCACATTGCAGAAAATGGACCTCGCTAAGACACAATATTAGCCAAGGGAAAAAAGGACACAATGCCATTTGCAGCACCGTAGATGAGTCTAGAGGTAATCACGTGACTTGTAGTAAGTCAGAAAGTGAAAGACACATATCGTAGGATATCACTTATAGGTGTTACCTAAAAATTGATACCAGGGCAGATATTTCCACGGAGAAGGGCAATCACAGATTCATTAAACAAACTTATGGTTCACCAATGGAAAGGTGTGAGGATTGGATTCATTACGCTCTTGGGGTTAACAGACATATACAAACACAGGTGAAATATATAATCAGCAAAGACCTACGGAATACCAAGAGAAGACTACTCAACATTCTGTCATAACGTACATGGGAACAGGATCCCAGGAAGAACAGACATATGTATATGTGTAAAAGAACCACATCTTGCACACCTACAACAAGCCAAACGTTGACATCAAACTTGCTGTAATAAAAAATAAAAAATTAAATTAAAAACACGAACAAGAAGTAGTGAGACAAACTTGAGGGGCATTATCCTGGCACATTCCATTCTAAATTCCAATCTAGAACACGACTTCCATTGAGGCTCTGTTGCCCAAATAACCAGATTTGGTAAGGGAGAACTGCTGCCACCTTGTGGCCGTTTCACACAACAGCAGCTTTAATCCCAGCGCTAATGGTCAGTGGATATTCAAAATCATTGCAGGCCTGTAAATGACACCTGCCCTGAAAACAAATCCTGGGGTCATGTATCGACCAAAAAATTCAAAAGACGTCCATATTTCAAAACGACAGTTTCAAGAGGCATATTTCACGCACATTAGTGTTCTGCTTCCTTTGCTTTCTTTCTTTTTTGGTTAAAAAAACGGGAATGGAAAAAGGCAACCCTCAGAATGGGCGAAAACGATCGCAAACGAATCAATGGACAAAGGTTTAATCTCCAATATATATAAACAGCTCACGCAGCTTAATATTAATAAAAGAAACAACCCAATACAAAAATGGGCAGAAGATCTAAATAGACGTTTCTTCAAAGAAGTCACAGAGATGGCCAAGACGCACATGAAAAGCTGCTCAACATCACTAATTATTAGAGAAATGCAAATCCAAACGACAATGAGGTATGACCTCACACCTCTTAGAATCGGCATCATCAGAAAATCTACAAACAACAAATTCTGGGGAGGGTGTGGACAAAAGGAACCCTCTTCCACTATTGGTGGGAAGGTAAATTGACACAGTCACTATGGAGAACACTATGGAGGTTCCTTTAAAAAACTAAAAAGAGAATTACCATAGGATCCAGCAATCCCACTTCTGGGCATATACCCAGAGAAAACCATAAATCAAAAAGACACATTCACCACAATGTTCATTGCAGCACTATTTACAATAGCCAGGTAATGGAAGCAACCTAAATGCCCACAGACAGACGAATGGATAAAGAAGTGGTACATGTATAAAATGGAATATTACTCAGCCATAAAAAGGAATGAAACTGGGTCATTTGTAGAGAAGTCGATGGATCTAGAGACTGTCATACAGAGTGAAGTAAGTCAGAAAGAGAAAAACAAATATTGTATATTAATGCATATATGTGGAACCTAGAAAAATGGTACAGATGAACTGGTTTGCAGGGCAGAAATAGAGACACAGAGGTAGAGAACAAACGTATGGACACCAAGTGGGGGAAGCCATGGGGTGGTGGTGTTGGGATGAGTTGGGAGATTGGGATTGACCTGTATACATGCATATGCATAAAATAGATAACTAATAATAACCTGCTGTATAAAAAAATAAATACAATTAAATTTCAAAATTTTTAAAAATAAAATTGAAAAAAAAAACAGAAAAAAGTTTTTCCATTCACACAGATGTATTTATATGAATGAATTATTTCCATGCTTATATCTATAAATACATAAAACAGGAACAAGATGTAATTGGAACGAAAAAAGAAAAAAAACCCTGAACCTAACAGTTATACAGAGGAAAACCCTACCAAGGCACTTGCTCCAGCGGTAAACAATTCTGAAATTGGTCAGAGGTGGGGAATCATCTCCCATACAGCCAGCAGCCCCGCCCACCCCACGCAAGGAGCATCCTCATTGCAAAGCTGGGGGACCGTGCCGAGGCCTCTGTGAGTAAACGTGAGCTGAGCCCCAGGCCAGCTGCTGCTGAACTGTTCCCACCCTTCCCAGGTAAAACACCTGAATATGTACAAGGGCTTGAAAGCCTAGAGGAAGGGCCGTGGAGCCACACCAGTGACAGCACGCAGGCCAACTTGCTGCCTGCAGGCCAGCCAGGATGATCCTGGCCCCAGGCGCTCTTCTGGAAGCTTTCCATTTCCCTGCCTGAGATACCCCTCCTGTCCCGGCCCCCACTCCCTTTTTTCCTTCCTCACCTCAGCCCGGAGAGAAATTCCAGTGGAAGTTATGGGTGACACATCCTCTTCTTTACAGGTGGCAGCCTGGCAACTCCTGCAGAAAGTCCAGCAGAGCCCCACTCACACCGGGCCACCAACAAAGCCGTGGACCCTCACACCCTCCCACCAGCACAGCCCCGAGACTGCTGACGGGGCAGAGAATATGGAGTCAGGCACAGCTGCAGGGGCTATTGCTGCCTGGAGTGCTGTTTATATTGACCTCAACCCAGGCACACCTGGGGAGGGCTTGCCGGCAGGGTCAGGCTGCCCAGGTCAGCTAATCCTCAGCCCTCAGGGAATCACATTGCAGAAAATGGACCTCGCTAAGACACAATATTAGCCAAGGGAAAAAAGGACACAATGCCATTTGCAGCACCGTAGATGAGTCTAGAGGTAATCACGTGACTTGTAGTAAGTCAGAAAGTGAAAGACACATATCGTAGGATATCACTTATAGGTGTTACCTAAAAATTGATACCAGGGCAGATATTTCCACGGAGAAGGGCAATCACAGATTCATTAAACAAACTTATGGTTCACCAATGGAAAGGTGTGAGGATTGGATTCATTACGCTCTTGGGGTTAACAGACATACAAACACAGGTGAAATATATAATCAGCAAAGACCTACGGAATACCAAGAGAAGACTACTCAACATTCTGTCATAACGTACATGGGAACAGGATCCCAGGAAGAACAGACATATGTATATGTGTAAAAGAACCACATCTTGCACACCTACAACAAGCCAAACGTTGACATCAAACTTGCTGTAATAAAAAATAAAAAATTAAATTAAAAACACGAACAAGAAGTAGTGAGACAAACTTGAGGGGCATTATCCTGGCACATTCCATTCTAAATTCCAATCTAGAACACGACTTCCATTGAGGCTCTGTTGCCCAAATAACCAGATTTGGTAAGGGAGAACTGCTGCCACCTTGTGGCCGTTTCACACAACAGCAGCTTTAATCCCAGCGCTAATGGTCAGTGGATATTCAAAATCATTGCAGGCCTGTAAATGACACCTGCCCTGAAAACAAATCCTGGGGTCATGTATCGACCAAAAAATTCAAAAGACGTCCATATTTCAAAACGACAGTTTCAAGAGGCATATTTCACGCACATTAGTGTTCTGCTTCCTTTGCTTTCTTTCTTTTTTGGTTAAAAAAACGGGAATGGAAAAAGGCAACCCTCAGAATGGGCGAAAACGATCGCAAACGAATCAATGGACAAAGGTTTAATCTCCAATATATATAAACAGCTCACGCAGCTTAATATTAATAAAAGAAACAACCCAATACAAAAATGGGCAGAAGATCTAAATAGACGTTTCTTCAAAGAAGTCACAGAGATGGCCAAGACGCACATGAAAAGCTGCTCAACATCACTAATTATTAGAGAAATGCAAATCCAAACGACAATGAGGTATGACCTCACACCTCTTAGAATCGGCATCATCAGAAAATCTACAAACAACAAATTCTGGGGAGGGTGTGGACAAAAGGAACCCTCTTCCACTATTGGTGGGAAGGTAAATTGACACAGTCACTATGGAGAACACTATGGAGGTTCCTTTAAAAAACTAAAAAGAGAATTACCATAGGATCCAGCAATCCCACTTCTGGGCATATACCCAGAGAAAACCATAAATCAAAAAGACACATTCACCACAATGTTCATTGCAGCACTATTTACAATAGCCAGGTAATGGAAGCAACCTAAATGCCCACAGACAGACGAATGGATAAAGAAGTGGTACATATATAAAATGGAATATTACTCAGCCATAAAAAGGAATGAAACTGGGTCATTTGTAGAGAAGTCGATGGATCTAGAGACTGTCATACAGAGTGAAGTAAGTCAGAAAGAGAAAAACAAATATTGTATATTAATGCATATATGTGGAACCTAGAAAAATGGTACAGATGAACTGGTTTGCAGGGCAGAAATAGAGACACAGAGGTAGAGAACAAACGTATGGACACCAAGTGGGGGAAGCCATGGGGTGGTGGTGTTGGGATGAGTTGGGAGATTGGGATTGACCTGTATACATGCATATGCATAAAATAGATAACTAATAATAACCTGCTGTATAAAAAAATAAATACAATTAAATTTCAAAATTTTTAAAAATAAAATTGAAAAAAAAACAGAAAAAAGTTTTTCCATTCACACAGATGTATTTATATGAATGAATTATTTCCATGCTTATATCTATAAATACATAAAACAGGAACAAGATGTAATTGGAACGAAAAAAGAAAAAAAACCCTGAACCTAACAGTTATACAGAGGAAAACCCTACCAAGGCACTTGCTCCAGCGGTAAACAATTCTGAAATTGGTCAGAGGTGGGGAATCATCTCCCATACAGCCAGCAGCCCCGCCCACCCCACGCAAGGAGCATCCTCATTGCAAAGCTGGGGGACCGTGCCGAGGCCTCTGTGAGTAAACGTGAGCTGAGCCCCAGGCCAGCTGCTGCTGAACTGTTCCCACCCTTCCCAGGTAAAACACCTGAATATGTACAAGGGCTTGAAAGCCTAGAGGAAGGGCCGTGGAGCCACACCAGTGACAGCACGCAGGCCAACTTGCTGCCTGCAGGCCAGCCAGGATGATCCTGGCCCCAGGCGCTCTTCTGGAAGCTTTCCATTTCCCTGCCTGAGATACCCCTCCTGTCCCGGCCCCCACTCCCTTTTTTCCTTCCTCACCTCAGCCCGGAGAGAAATTCCAGTGGAAGTTATGGGTGACACATCCTCTTCTTTACAGGTGGCAGCCTGGCAACTCCTGCAGAAAGTCCAGCAGAGCCCCACTCACACCGGGCCACCAACAAAGCCGTGGACCCTCACACCCTCCCACCAGCACAGCCCCGAGACTGCTGACGGGGCAGAGAATATGGAGTCAGGCACAGCTGCAGGGGCTATTGCTGCCTGGAGTGCTGTTTATATTGACCTCAACCCAGGCACACCTGGGGAGGGCTTGCCGGCAGGGTCAGGCTTCCCAGGTCAGCTAATCCTCAGCCCTCAGGGAATCACATTGCAGAAAATGGACCTCGCTAAGACACAATATTAGCCAAGGGAAAAAAGGACACAATGCCATTTGCAGCACCGTAGATGAGTCTAGAGGTAATCACGTGACTTGTAGTAAGTCAGAAAGTGAAAGACACATATCGTAGGATATCACTTATAGGTGTTACCTAAAAATTGATACCAGGGCAGATATTTCCACGGAGAAGGGCAATCACAGATTCATTAAACAAACTTATGGTTCACCAATGGAAAGGTGTGAGGATTGGATTCATTACGCTCTTGGGGTTAACAGACATATACAAACACAGGTGAAATATATAATCAGCAAAGACCTACGGAATACCAAGAGAAGACTACTCAACATTCTGTCATAACGTACATGGGAACAGGATCCCAGGAAGAACAGACATATGTATATGTGTAAAAGAACCACATCTTGCACACCTACAACAAGCCAAACGTTGTCATCAAACTTGCTGTAATAAAAAATAAAAAATTAAATTTAAAACACGAACAAGAAGTAGTGAGACAAACTTGAGGGGCATTCTCCTGGCACATTCCATTCTAAATTCCAATCTAGAACACGACTTCCATTGAGGCTCTGTTGCCCAAATAACCAGATTTGGTAAGGGAGAACTGCTGCCACCTTGTGGCCGTTTCACACAACAGCAGCTTTAATCCCAGCGCTAATGGTCAGTGGATATTCAAAATCATTGCAGGCCTGTAAATGACACCTGCCCTGAAAACAAATCCTGGGGTCATGTATCGACCAAAAAATTCAAAAGACGTCCATATTTCAAAACGACAGTTTCAAGAGGCATATTTCACGCACATTAGTGTTCTGCTTCCTTTGCTTTCTTTCTTTTTTGGTTAAAAAAACGGGAATGGAAAAAGGCAACCCTCAGAATGGGCGAAAACGATCGCAAACGAATCAATGGACAAAGGTTTAATCTCCAATATATATAAACAGCTCACGCAGCTTAATATTAATAAAAGAAACAACCCAATACAAAAATGGGCAGAAGATCTAAATAGACGTTTCTTCAAAGAAGTCACAGAGATGGCCAAGACGCACATGAAAAGCTGCTCAACATCACTAATTATTAGAGAAATGCAAATCCAAACGACAATGAGGTATGACCTCACACCTCTTAGAATCGGCATCATCAGAAAATCTACAAACAACAAATTCTGGGGAGGGTGTGGACAAAAGGAACCCTCTTCCACTATTGGTGGGAAGGTAAATTGACACAGTCACTATGGAGAACACTATGGAGGTTCCTTTAAAAAACTAAAAAGAGAATTACCATAGGATCCAGCAATCCCACTTCTGGGCATATACCCAGAGAAAACCATAAATCAAAAAGACACATTCACCACAATGTTCATTGCAGCACTATTTACAATAGCCAGGTAATGGAAGCAACCTAAATGCCCACAGACAGACGAATGGATAAAGAAGTGGTACATATATAAAATGGAATATTACTCAGCCATAAAAAGGAATGAAACTGGGTCATTTGTAGAGAAGTCGATGGATCTAGAGACTGTCATACAGAGTGAAGTAAGTCAGAAAGAGAAAAACAAATATTGTATATTAATGCATATATGTGGAACCTAGAAAAATGGTACAGATGAACTGGTTTGCAGGGCAGAAATAGAGACACAGAGGTAGAGAACAAACGTATGGACACCAAGTGGGGGAAGCCATGGGGTGGTGGTGTTGGGATGAGTTGGGAGATTGGGATTGACCTGTATACATGCATATGCATAAAATAGATAACTAATAATAACCTGCTGTATAAAAAAATAAATACAATTAAATTTCAAAATTTTTAAAAATAAAATTGAAAAAAAAACAGAAAAAAGTTTTTCCATTCACACAGATGTATTTATATGAATGAATTATTTCCATGCTTATATCTATAAATACATAAAACAGGAACAAGATGTAATTGGAACGAAAAAAGAAAAAAAAACCTGAACCTAACAGTTATACAGAGGAAAACCCTACCAAGGCACTTGCTCCAGCGGTAAACAATTCTGAAATTGGTCAGAGGTGGGGAATCATCTCCCATACAGCCAGCAGCCCCGCCCACCCCACGCAAGGAGCATCCTCATTGCAAAGCTGGGGGACCGTGCCGAGGCCTCTGTGAGTAAACGTGAGCTGAGCCCCAGGCCAGCAGCTGCTGAACTGTTCCCACCCTTCCCAGGTAAAACACCTGAATATGTACAAGGGCTTGAAAGCCTAGAGGAAGGGCCGTGGAGCCACACCAGTGACAGCACGCAGGCCAACTTGCTGCCTGCAGGCCAGCCAGGATGATCCTGGCCCCAGGCGCTCTTCTGGAAGCTTTCCATTTCCCTGCCTGAGATACCCCTCCTGTCCCGGCCCCCACTCCCTTTTTTCCTTCCTCACCTCAGCCCGGAGAGAAATTCCAGTGGAAGTTATGGGTGACACATCCTCTTTTTACAGGTGGCAGCCTGGCAACTCCTGCAGAAAGTCCAGCAGAGCCCCACTCACACCGGGCCACCAACAAAGCCGTGGACCCTCACACCCTCCCACCAGCACAGCCCCGAGACTGCTGACGGGGCAGAGAATATGGAGTCAGGCACAGCTGCAGGGGCTATTGCTGCCTGGAGTGCTGTTTATATTGACCTCAACCCAGGCACACCTGGGGAGGGCTTGCCGGCAGGGTCAGGCTTCCCAGGTCAGCTAATCCTCAGCCCTCAGGGAATCACATTGCAGAAAATGGACCTCGCTAAGACACAATATTAGCCAAGGGAAAAAAGGACACAATGCCATTTGCAGCACCGTAGATGAGTCTAGAGGTAATCACGTGACTTGTAGTAAGTCAGAAAGTGAAAGACACATATCGTAGGATATCACTTATAGGTGTTACCTAAAAATTGATACCAGGGCAGATATTTCCACGGAGAAGGGCAATCACAGATTCATTAAACAAACTTATGGTTCACCAATGGAAAGGTGTGAGGATTGGATTCATTACGATCTTGGGGTTAAGAGACATATACAAACACAGGTGAAATATATAATCACCAAAGACCTACGGAATACCAAGAGAAGACTACTCAACATTCTGTCATAACGTACATGGGAACAGGATCCCAGGAAGAACAGACATATGTATATGTGTAAAAGAACCACATCTTGAACACCTACAACAAGCCAAACGTTGTCATCAAACTTGCTGTAATAAAAAATAAAAAATTAAATTTAAAACACGAACAAGAAGTAGTGAGACAAACTTGAGGGGCATTCTCCTGGCACATTCCATTCTAAATTCCAATCTAGAACACGACTTCCATTGAGGCTCTGTTGCCCAAATAACCAGATTTGGTAAGGGAGAACTGCTGCCACCTTGTGGCCGTTTCACACAACAGCAGCTTTAATCCCAGCGCTAATGGTCAGTGGATATTCAAAATCATTGCAGGCCTGTAAATGACACCTGCCCTGAAAACAAATCCTGGGGTCATGTATCGACCAAAAAATTCAAAAGACGTCCATATTTCAAAACGACAGTTTCAAGAGGCATATTTCACGCACATTAGTGTTCTGCTTCCTTTGCTTTCTTTCTTTTTTGGTTAAAAAAACGGGAATGGAAAAAGGCAACCCTCAGAATGGGCGAAAACGATCGCAAACGAATCAATGGACAAAGGTTTAATCTCCAATATATATAAACAGCTCACGCAGCTTAATATTAATAAAAGAAACAACCCAATACAAAAATGGGCAGAAGATCTAAATAGACGTTTCTTCAAAGAAGTCACAGAGATGGCCAAGACGCACATGAAAAGCTGCTCAACATCACTAATTATTAGAGAAATGCAAATCCAAACGACAATGAGGTATGACCTCACACCTCTTAGAATCGGCATCATCAGAAAATCTACAAACAACAAATTCTGGGGAGGGTGTGGACAAAAGGAACCCTCTTCCACTATTGGTGGGAAGGTAAATTGACACAGTCACTATGGAGAACACTATGGAGGTTCCTTTAAAAAACTAAAAAGAGAATTACCATAGGATCCAGCAATCCCACTTCTGGGCATATACCCAGAGAAAACCATAAATCAAAAAGACACATTCACCACAATGTTCATTGCAGCACTATTTACAATAGCCAGGTAATGGAAGCAACCTAAATGCCCACAGACAGACGAATGGATAAAGAAGTGGTACATATATAAAATGGAATATTACTCAGCCATAAAAAGGAATGAAACTGGGTCATTTGTAGAGAAGTCGATGGATCTAGAGACTGTCATACAGAGTGAAGTAAGTCAGAAAGAGAAAAACAAATATTGTATATTAATGCATATATGTGGAACCTAGAAAAATGGTACAGATGAACTGGTTTGCAGGGCAGAAATAGAGACACAGAGGTAGAGAACAAACGTATGGACACCAAGTGGGGGAAGCCATGGGGTGGTGGTGTTGGGATGAGTTGGGAGATTGGGATTGACCTGTATACATGCATATGCATAAAATAGATAACTAATAATAACCTGCTGTATAAAAAAATAAATACAATTAAATTTCAAAATTTTTAAAAATAAAATTGAAAAAAAAACAGAAAAAAGTTTTTCCATTCACACAGATGTATTTATATGAATGAATTATTTCCATGCTTATATCTATAAATACATAAAACAGGAACAAGATGTAATTGGAACGAAAAAAGAAAAAAAACCCTGAACCTAACAGTTATACAGAGGAAAACCCTACCAAGGCACTTGCTCCAGCGGTAAACAATTCTGAAATTGGTCAGAGGTGGGGAATCATCTCCCATACAGCCAGCAGCCCCGCCCACCCCACGCAAGGAGCATCCTCATTGCAAAGCTGGGGGACCGTGCTGAGGCCTCTGTGAGTAAACGTGAGCTGAGCCCCAGGCCAGCTGCTGCTGAACTGTTCCCACCCTTCCCAGGTAAAACACCTGAATATGTACAAGGGCTTGAAAGCCTAGAGGAAGGGCCGTGGAGCCACACCAGTGACAGCACGCAGGCCAACTTGCTGCCTGCAGGCCAGCCAGGATGATCCTGGCCCCAGGCGCTCTTCTGGAAGCTTTCCATTTCCCTGCCTGAGATACCCCTCCTGTCCCGGCCCCCACTCCCTTTTTTCCTTCCTCACCTCAGCCCGGAGAGAAATTCCAGTGGAAGTTATGGGTGACACATCCTCTTCTTTACAGGTGGCAGCCTGGCAACTCCTGCAGAAAGTCCAGCAGAGCCCCACTCACACCGGGCCACCAACAAAGCCGTGGACCCTCACACCCTCCCACCAGCACAGCCCCGAGACTGCTGACGGGGCAGAGAATATGGAGTCAGGCACAGCTGCAGGGGCTATTGCTGCCTGGAGTGCTGTTTATATTGACCTCAACCCAGGCACACCTGGGGAGGGCTTGCCGGCAGGGTCAGGCTGCCCAGGTCAGCTAATCCTCAGCCCTCAGGGAATCACATTGCAGAAAATGGACCTCGCTAAGACACAATATTAGCCAAGGGAAAAAAGGACACAATGCCATTTGCAGCACCGTAGATGAGTCTAGAGGTAATCACGTGACTTGTAGTAAGTCAGAAAGTGAAAGACACATATCGTAGGATATCACTTATAGGTGTTACCTAAAAATTGATACCAGGGCAGATATTTCCACGGAGAAGGGCAATCACAGATTCATTAAACAAACTTATGGTTCACCAATGGAAAGGTGTGAGGATTGGATTCATTACGATCTTGGGGTTAACAGACATATACAAACACAGGTGAAATATATAATCAGCAAAGACCTACGGAATACCAAGAGAAGACTACTCAACATTCTGTCATAACGTACATGGGAACAGGATCCCAGGAAGAACAGACATATGTATATGTGTAAAAGAACCACATCTTGCACACCTACAACAAGCCAAACGTTGACATCAAACTTGCTGTAATAAAAAATAAAAAATTAAATTTAAAACACGAACAAGAAGTAGTGAGACAAACTTGAGGGGCATTCTCCTGGCACATTCCATTCTAAATTCCAATCTAGAACACGACTTCCATTGAGGCTCTGTTGCCCAAATAACCAGATTTGGTAAGGGAGAACTGCTGCCACCTTGTGGCCGTTTCACACAACAGCAGCTTTAATCCCAGCGCTAATGGTCAGTGGATATTCAAAATCATTGCAGGCCTGTAAATGACACCTGCCCTGAAAACAAATCCTGGGGTCATGTATCGACCAAAAAATTCAAAAGACGTCCATATTTCAAAACGACAGTTTCAAGAGGCATATTTCACGCACATTAGTGTTCTGCTTCCTTTGCTTTCTTTCTTTTTTGGTTAAAAAAACGGGAATGGAAAAAGGCAACCCTCAGAATGGGCGAAAACGATCGCAAACGAATCAATGGACAAAGGTTTAATCTCCAATATATATAAACAGCTCACGCAGCTTAATATTAATAAAAGAAACAACCCAATACAAAAATGGGCAGAAGATCTAAATAGACGTTTCTTCAAAGAAGTCACAGAGATGGCCAAGACGCACATGAAAAGCTGCTCAACATCACTAATTATTAGAGAAATGCAAATCCAAACGACAATGAGGTATGACCTCACACCTCTTAGAATCGGCATCATCAGAAAATCTACAAACAACAAATTCTGGGGAGGGTGTGGACAAAAGGAACCCTCTTCCACTATTGGTGGGAAGGTAAATTGACACAGTCACTATGGAGAACACTATGGAGGTTCCTTTAAAAAACTAAAAAGAGAATTACCATAGGATCCAGCAATCCCACTTCTGGGCATATACCCAGAGAAAACCATAAATCAAAAAGACACATTCACCACAATGTTCATTGCAGCACTATTTACAATAGCCAGGTAATGGAAGCAACCTAAATGCCCACAGACAGACGAATGGATAAAGAAGTGGTACATATATAAAATGGAATATTACTCAGCCATAAAAAGGAATGAAACTGGGTCATTTGTAGAGAAGTCGATGGATCTAGAGACTGTCATACAGAGTGAAGTAAGTCAGAAAGAGAAAAACAAATATTGTATATTAATGCATATATGTGGAACCTAGAAAAATGGTACAGATGAACTGGTTTGCAGGGCAGAAATAGAGACACAGAGGTAGAGAACAAACGTATGGACACCAAGTGGGGGAAGCCATGGGGTGGTGGTGTTGGGATGAGTTGGGAGATTGGGATTGACCTGTATACATGCATATGCATAAAATAGATAACTAATAATAACCTGCTGTATAAAAAAATAAATACAATTAAATTTCAAAATTTTTAAAAATAAAATTGAAAAAAAAACAGAAAAAAGTTTTTCCATTCACACAGATGTATTTATATGAATGAATTATTTCCATGCTTATATCTATAAATACATAAAACAGGAACAAGATGTAATTGGAACGAAAAAAGAAAAAAAACCCTGAACCTAACAGTTATACAGAGGAAAACCCTACCAAGGCACTTGCTCCAGCGGTAAACAATTCTGAAATTGGTCAGAGGTGGGGAATCATCTCCCATACAGCCAGCAGCCCCGCCCACCCCACGCAAGGAGCATCCTCATTGCAAAGCTGGGGGACCGTGCTGAGGCCTCTGTGAGTAAACGTGAGCTGAGCCCCAGGCCAGCTGCTGCTGAACTGTTCCCACCCTTCCCAGGTAAAACACCTGAATATGTACAAGGGCTTGAAAGCCTAGAGGAAGGGCCGTGGAGCCACACCAGTGACAGCACGCAGGCCAACTTGCTGCCTGCAGGCCAGCCAGGATGATCCTGGCCCCAGGCGCTCTTCTGGAAGCTTTCCATTTCCCTGCCTGAGATACCCCTCCTGTCCCGGCCCCCACTCCCTTTTTTCCTTCCTCACCTCAGCCCGGAGAGAAATTCCAGTGGAAGTTATGGGTGACACATCCTCTTCTTTACAGGTGGCAGCCTGGCAACTCCTGCAGAAAGTCCAGCAGAGCCCCACTCACACCGGGCCACCAACAAAGCCGTGGACCCTCACACCCTCCCACCAGCACAGCCCCGAGACTGCTGACGGGGCAGAGAATATGGAGTCAGGCACAGCTGCAGGGGCTATTGCTGCCTGGAGTGCTGTTTATATTGACCTCAACCCAGGCACACCTGGGGAGGGCTTGCCGGCAGGGTCAGGCTGCCCAGGTCAGCTAATCCTCAGCCCTCAGGGAATCACATTGCAGAAAATGGACCTCGCTAAGACACAATATTAGCCAAGGGAAAAAAGGACACAATGCCATTTGCAGCACCGTAGATGAGTCTAGAGGTAATCACGTGACTTGTAGTAAGTCAGAAAGTGAAAGACACATATCGTAGGATATCACTTATAGGTGTTACCTAAAAATTGATACCAGGGCAGATATTTCCACGGAGAAGGGCAATCACAGATTCATTAAACAAACTTATGGTTCACCAATGGAAAGGTGTGAGGATTGGATTCATTACGATCTTGGGGTTAAGAGACATATACAAACACAGGTGAAATATATAATCAGCAAAGACCTACGGAATACCAAGAGAAGACTACTCAACATTCTGTCATAACGTACATGGGAACAGGATCCCAGGAAGAACAGACATATGTATATGTGTAAAAGAACCACATCTTGCACACCTACAACAAGCCAAACGTTGACATCAAACTTGCTGTAATAAAAAATAAAAAATTAAATTTAAAACACGAACAAGAAGTAGTGAGACAAACTTGAGGGGCATTCTCCTGGCACATTCCATTCTAAATTCCAATCTAGAACACGACTTCCATTGAGGCTCTGTTGCCCAAATAACCAGATTTGGTAAGGGAGAACTGCTGCCACCTTGTGGCCGTTTCACACAACAGCAGCTTTAATCCCAGCGCTAATGGTCAGTGGATATTCAAAATCATTGCAGGCCTGTAAATGACACCTGCCCTGAAAACAAATCCTGGGGTCATGTATCGACCAAAAAATTCAAAAGACGTCCATATTTCAAAACGACAGTTTCAAGAGGCATATTTCACGCACATTAGTGTTCTGCTTCCTTTGCTTTCTTTCTTTTTTGGTTAAAAAAACGGGAATGGAAAAAGGCAACCCTCAGAATGGGCGAAAACGATCGCAAACGAATCAATGGACAAAGGTTTAATCTCCAATATATATAAACAGCTCACGCAGCTTAATATTAATAAAAGAAACAACCCAATACAAAAAAGGGCAGAAGATCTAAATAGACGTTTCTTCAAAGAAGTCACAGAGATGGCCAAGACGCACATGAAAAGCTGCTCAACATCACTAATTATTAGAGAAATGCAAATCCAAACGACAATGAGGTATGACCTCACACCTCTTAGAATCGGCATCATCAGAAAATCTACAAACAACAAATTCTGGGGAGGGTGTGGACAAAAGGAACCCTCTTCCACTATTGGTGGGAAGGTAAATTGACACAGTCACTATGGAGAACACTATGGAGGTTCCTTTAAAAAACTAAAAAGAGAATTACCATAGGATCCAGCAATCCCACTTCTGGGCATATACCCAGAGAAAACCATAAATCAAAAAGACACATTCACCACAATGTTCATTGCAGCACTATTTACAATAGCCAGGTAATGGAAGCAACCTAAATGCCCACAGACAGACGAATGGATAAAGAAGTGGTACATATATAAAATGGAATATTACTCAGCCATAAAAAGGAATGAAACTGGGTCATTTGTAGAGAAGTCGATGGATCTAGAGACTGTCATACAGAGTGAAGTAAGTCAGAAAGAGAAAAACAAATATTGTATATTAATGCATATATGTGGAACCTAGAAAAATGGTACAGATGAACTGGTTTGCAGGGCAGAAATAGAGACACAGAGGTAGAGAACAAACGTATGGACACCAAGTGGGGGAAGCCATGGGGTGGTGGTGTTGGGATGAGTTGGGAGATTGGGATTGACCTGTATACATGCATATGCATAAAATAGATAACTAATAATAACCTGCTGTATAAAAAAATAAATACAATTAAATTTCAAAATTTTTAAAAATAAAATTGAAAAAAAAAACAGAAAAAAGTTTTTCCATTCACACAGATGTATTTATATGAATGAATTATTTCCATGCTTATATCTATAAATACATAAAACAGGAACAAGATGTAATTGGAACGAAAAAAGAAAAAAAACCCTGAACCTAACAGTTATACAGAGGAAAACCCTACCAAGGCACTTGCTCCAGCGGTAAACAATTCTGAAATTGGTCAGAGGTGGGGAATCATCTCCCATACAGCCAGCAGCCCCGCCCACCCCACGCAAGGAGCATCCTCATTGCAAAGCTGGGGGACCGTGCCGAGGCCTCTGTGAGTAAACGTGAGCTGAGCCCCAGGCCAGCTGCTGCTGAACTGTTCCCACCCTTCCCAGGTAAAACACCTGAATATGTACAAGGGCTTGAAAGCCTAGAGGAAGGGCCGTGGAGCCACACCAGTGACAGCACGCAGGCCAACTTGCTGCCTGCAGGCCAGCCAGGATGATCCTGGCCCCAGGCGCTCTTCTGGAAGCTTTCCATTTCCCTGCCTGAGATACCCCTCCTGTCCCGGCCCCCACTCCCTTTTTTCCTTCCTCACCTCAGCCCGGAGAGAAATTCCAGTGGAAGTTATGGGTGACACATCCTCTTCTTTACAGGTGGCAGCCTGGCAACTCCTGCAGAAAGTCCAGCAGAGCCCCACTCACACCGGGCCACCAACAAAGCCGTGGACCCTCACACCCTCCCACCAGCACAGCCCCGAGACTGCTGACGGGGCAGAGAATATGGAGTCAGGCACAGCTGCAGGGGCTATTGCTGCCTGGAGTGCTGTTTATATTCACCTCAACCCAGGCACACCTGGGGAGGGCTTGCCGACAGGGTCAGGCTGCCCAGGTCAGCTAATCCTCAGCCCTCAGGGAATCACATTGCAGAAAATGGACCTCGCTAAGACACAATATTAGCCAAGGGAAAAAAGGACACAATGCCATTTGCAGCACCGTAGATGAGTCTAGAGGTAATCACGTGACTTGTAGTAAGTCAGAAAGTGAAAGACACATATCGTAGGATATCACTTATAGGTGTTTCCTAAAAATTGATACCAGGGCAGATATTTCCACGGAGAAGGGCAATCACAGATTCATTAAACAAACTTATGGTTCACCAATGGAAAGGTGTGAGGATTGGATTCATTACGATCTTGGGGTTAAGAGACATATACAAACACAGGTGAAATATATAATCACCAAAGACCTACGGAATACCAAGAGAAGACTACTCAACATTCTGTCATAACGTACATGGGAACAGGATCCCAGGAAGAACAGACATATGTATATGTGTAAAAGAACCACATCTTGAACACCTACAACAAGCCAAACGTTGTCATCAAACTTGCTGTAATAAAAAATAAAAAATTAAAATTAAAACACGAACAAGAAGTAGTGAGACAAACTTGAGGGGCATTCTCCTGGCACATTCCATTCTAAATTCCAATCTAGAACACGACTTCCATTGAGGCTCTGTGCCCTAGTAACCAGATTTGGTAAGGGAGAACTGCTGCCACCTTGTGGCCGTTTCACACAACAGCAGCTTTAATCCCAGCGCTAATGGTCAGTGGATATTCAAAATCATTGCAGGCCTGTAAATGACACCTGCCCTGAAAACAAATCCTGGGGTCATGTATCGACCAAAAAATTCAAAAGACGTCCATATTTCAAAACGACAGTTTCAAGAGGCATATTTCACGCACATTAGTGTTCTGCTTCCTTTGCTTTCTTTCTTTTTTGGTTAAAAAAACGGGAATGGAAAAAGGCAACCCTCAGAATGGGCGAAAACGATCGCAAACGAATCAATGGACAAAGGTTTAATCTCCAATATATATAAACAGCTCACGCAGCTTAATATTAATAAAAGAAACAACCCAATACAAAAATGGGCAGAAGATCTAAATAGACGTTTCTTCAAAGAAGTCACAGAGATGGCCAAGACGCACATGAAAAGCTGCTCAACATCACTAATTATTAGAGAAATGCAAATCCAAACGACAATGAGGTATGACCTCACACCTCTTAGAATCGGCATCATCAGAAAATCTACAAACAACAAATTCTGGGGAGGGTGTGGACAAAAGGAACCCTCTTCCACTATTGGTGGGAAGGTAAATTGACACAGTCACTATGGAGAACACTATGGAGGTTCCTTTAAAAAACTAAAAAGAGAATTACCATAGGATCCAGCAATCCCACTTCTGGGCATATACCCAGAGAAAACCATAAATCAAAAAGACACATTCACCACAATGTTCATTGCAGCACTATTTACAATAGCCAGGTAATGGAAGCAACCTAAATGCCCACAGACAGACGAATGGATAAAGAAGTGGTACATATATAAAATGGAATATTACTCAGCCATAAAAAGGAATGAAACTGGGTCATTTGTAGAGAAGTCGATGGATCTAGAGACTGTCATACAGAGTGAAGTAAGTCAGAAAGAGAAAAACAAATATTGTATATTAATGCATATATGTGGAACCTAGAAAAATGGTACAGATGAACTGGTTTGCAGGGCAGAAATAGAGACACAGAGGTAGAGAACAAACGTATGGACACCAAGTGGGGGAAGCCATGGGGTGGTGGTGTTGGGATGAGTTGGGAGATTGGGATTGACCTGTATACATGCATATGCATAAAATAGATAACTAATAATAACCTGCTGTATAAAAAAATAAATACAATTAAATTTCAAAATTTTTAAAAATAAAATTGAAAAAAAAACAGAAAAAAGTTTTTCCATTCACACAGATGTATTTATATGAATGAATTATTTCCATGCTTATATCTATAAATACATAAAACAGGAACAAGATGTAATTGGAACGAAAAAAGAAAAAAAACCCTGAACCTAACAGTTATACAGAGGAAAACCCTACCAAGGCACTTGCTCCAGCGGTAAACAATTCTGAAATTGGTCAGAGGTGGGGAATCATCTCCCATACAGCCAGCAGCCCCGCCCACCCCACGCAAGGAGCATCCTCATTGCAAAGCTGGGGGACCGTGCCGAGGCCTCTGTGAGTAAACGTGAGCTGAGCCCCAGGCCAGCTGCTGCTGAACTGTTCCCACCCTTCCCAGGTAAAACACCTGAATATGTACAAGGGCTTGAAAGCCTAGAGGAAGGGCCGTGGAGCCACACCAGTGACAGCACGCAGGCCAACTTGCTGCCTGCAGGCCAGCCAGGATGATCCTGGCCCCAGGCGCTCTTCTGGAAGCTTTCCATTTCCCTGCCTGAGATACCCCTCCTGTCCCGGCCCCCACTCCCTTTTTTCCTTCCTCACCTCAGCCCGGAGAGAAATTCCAGTGGAAGTTATGGGTGACACATCCTCTTCTTTACAGGTGGCAGCCTGGCAACTCCTGCAGAAAGTCCAGCAGAGCCCCACTCACACCGGGCCACCAACAAAGCCGTGGACCCTCACACCCTCCCACCAGCACAGCCCCGAGACTGCTGACGGGGCAGAGAATATGGAGTCAGGCACAGCTGCAGGGGCTATTGCTGCCTGGAGTGCTGTTTATATTCACCTCAACCCAGGCACACCTGGGGAGGGCTTGCCGACAGGGTCAGGCTGCCCAGGTCAGCTAATCCTCAGCCCTCAGGGAATCACATTGCAGAAAATGGACCTCGCTAAGACACAATATTAGCCAAGGGAAAAAAGGACACAATGCCATTTGCAGCACCGTAGATGAGTCTAGAGGTAATCACGTGACTTGTAGTAAGTCAGAAAGTGAAAGACACATATCGTAGGATATCACTTATAGGTGTTTCCTAAAAATTGATACCAGGGCAGATATTTCCACGGAGAAGGGCAATCACAGATTCATTAAACAAACTTATGGTTCACCAATGGAAAGGTGTGAGGATTGGATTCATTACGATCTTGGGGTTAAGAGACATATACAAACACAGGTGAAATATATAATCACCAAAGACCTACGGAATACCAAGAGAAGACTACTCAACATTCTGTCATAACGTACATGGGAACAGGATCCCAGGAAGAACAGACATATGTATATGTGTAAAAGAACCACATCTTGAACACCTACAACAAGCCAAACGTTGTCATCAAACTTGCTGTAATAAAAAATAAAAAATTAAATTTAAAACACGAACAAGAAGTAGTGAGACAAACTTGAGGGGCATTCTCCTGGCACATTCCATTCTAAATTCCAATCTAGAACACGACTTCCATTGAGGCTCTGTGCCCTAGTAACCAGATTTGGTAAGGGAGAACTGCTGCCACCTTGTGGCCGTTTCACACAACAGCAGCTTTAATCCCAGCGCTAATGGTCAGTGGATATTCAAAATCATTGCAGGCCTGTAAATGACACCTGCCCTGAAAACAAATCCTGGGGTCATGTATCGACCAAAAAATTCAAAAGACGTCCATATTTCAAAACGACAGTTTCAAGAGGCATATTTCACGCACATTAGTGTTCTGCTTCCTTTGCTTTCTTTCTTTTTTGGTTAAAAAAACGGGAATGGAAAAAGGCAACCCTCAGAATGGGCGAAAACGATCGCAAACGAATCAATGGACAAAGGTTTAATCTCCAATATATATAAACAGCTCACGCAGCTTAATATTAATAAAAGAAACAACCCAATACAAAAATGGGCAGAAGATCTAAATAGACGTTTCTTCAAAGAAGTCACAGAGATGGCCAAGACGCACATGAAAAGCTGCTCAACATCACTAATTATTAGAGAAATGCAAATCCAAACGACAATGAGGTATGACCTCACACCTCTTAGAATCGGCATCATCAGAAAATCTACAAACAACAAATTCTGGGGAGGGTGTGGACAAAAGGAACCCTCTTCCACTATTGGTGGGAAGGTAAATTGACACAGTCACTATGGAGAACACTATGGAGGTTCCTTTAAAAAACTAAAAAGAGAATTACCATAGGATCCAGCAATCCCACTTCTGGGCATATACCCAGAGAAAACCATAAATCAAAAAGACACATTCACCACAATGTTCATTGCAGCACTATTTACAATAGCCAGGTAATGGAAGCAACCTAAATGCCCACAGACAGACGAATGGATAAAGAAGTGGTACATATATAAAATGGAATATTACTCAGCCATAAAAAGGAATGAAACTGGGTCATTTGTAGAGAAGTCGATGGATCTAGAGACTGTCATACAGAGTGAAGTAAGTCAGAAAGAGAAAAACAAATATTGTATATTAATGCATATATGTGGAACCTAGAAAAATGGTACAGATGAACTGGTTTGCAGGGCAGAAATAGAGACACAGAGGTAGAGAACAAACGTATGGACACCAAGTGGGGGAAGCCATGGGGTGGTGGTGTTGGGATGAGTTGGGAGATTGGGATTGACCTGTATACATGCATATGCATAAAATAGATAACTAATAATAACCTGCTGTATAAAAAAATAAATACAATTAAATTTCAAAATTTTTAAAAATAAAATTGAAAAAAAAACAGAAAAAAGTTTTTCCATTCACACAGATGTATTTATATGAATGAATTATTTCCATGCTTATATCTATAAATACATAAAACAGGAACAAGATGTAATTGGAACGAAAAAAGAAAAAAAACCCTGAACCTAACAGTTATACAGAGGAAAACCCTACCAAGGCACTTGCTCCAGCGGTAAACAATTCTGAAATTGGTCAGAGGTGGGGAATCATCTCCCATACAGCCAGCAGCCCCGCCCACCCCACGCAAGGAGCATCCTCATTGCAAAGCTGGGGGACCGTGCCGAGGCCTCTGTGAGTAAACGTGAGCTGAGCCCCAGGCCAGCTGCTGCTGAACTGTTCCCACCCTTCCCAGGTAAAACAGCTGAATATGTACAAGGGCTTGAAAGCCTAGAGGAAGGGCCGTGGAGCCACACCAGTGACAGCACGCAGGCCAACTTGCTGCCTGCAGGCCAGCCAGGATGATCCTGGCCCCAGGCGCTCTTCTGGAAGCTTTCCATTTCCCTGCCTGAGATACCCCTCCTGTCCCGGCCCCCACTCCCTTTTTTCCTTCCTCACCTCAGCCCGGAGAGAAATTCCAGTGGAAGTTATGGGTGACACATCCTCTTCTTTACAGGTGGCAGCCTGGCAACTCCTGCAGAAAGTCCAGCAGAGCCCCACTCACACCGGGCCACCAACAAAGCCGTGGACCCTCACACCCTCCCACCAGCACAGCCCCGAGACTGCTGACGGGGCAGAGAATATGGAGTCAGGCACAGCTGCAGGGGCTATTGCTGCCTGGAGTGCTGTTTATATTCACCTCAACCCAGGCACACCTGGGTAGGGCTTGTCGACAGGGTCAGGCTGCCCAGGTCAGCTAATCCTCAGCCCTCAGGGAATCACATTGCAGAAAATGGACCTCGCTAAGACAGAATATTAGCCAAGGGAAAAAAGGACACAATATCATTTGCAGCACCGTAGATGAGTCTAGAGGTAATCACCTGACTTGTAGTAAGTCAGAAAGTGAAAGACACATATCGTAGGATATCACTTATAGGTGTTACCTAAAAATTGATACCAGGGCAGATATTTCCACGGAGAAGGGCAATCACAGATTCATTAAACAAACTTATGGTTCACCAATAGAAAGGTGTGAGGATTGGATTCATTACGATCTTGGGGTTAAGAGACATATACAAACACAGATGAAATATATAATCACCAAAGACCTACGGAATACCAAGAGAAGACTACTCAACATTCTGTCATAACGTACATGGGAACAGGATCCCAGGAAGAACAGACATATGTATATGTGTAAAAGAACCACATCTTGCACACCTACAACAAGCCAAACGTTGACATCAAACTTGCTGTAATAAAAAATTAAAAATTAAATTCAAAACACGAACAAGAAGTAGTGAGACAAACTTGAGGGGCATTCTCCTGGCACATTCCATTCTAAATTCCAATCTAGAACACGACTTCCATTGAGGCTCTGTGCCCTAGTAACCAGATTTGGTAAGGGAGAACTGCTGCCACCTTGTGGCCGTTTCACACAACAGCAGCTTTAATGCCAGCGCTAATGGTCAGTGGATATTCAAAATTATTGCAGGCCTGTAAATGACACCTGCAATGAAAACAAATCCTGGGGTCATGTATCGACCAAAAAATTCAAAAGACGTCCATATTTCAAAACGACAGTTTCAAGAGGCATATTTCACGCACATTAGTGTTCTGCTTCCTTTGCTTTCTTTCTTTTTTGGTTAAAAAAACGGGAATGGAAAAAGGCAACCCTCAGAATGGGCGAAAACGATCGCAAACGAATCAATGGACAAAGGTTTAATCTCCAATATATATAAACAGCTCACGCAGCTTAATATTAATAAAAGAAACAACCCAATACAAAAATGGGCAGAAGATCTAAATAGACGTTTCTTCAAAGAAGTCACAGAGATGGCCAAGACGCACATGAAAAGCTGCTCAACATCACTAATTATTAGAGAAATGCAAATCCAAACGACATTGAGGTATGACCTCACACCTCTTAGAATCGGCATCATCAGAAAATCTACAAACAACAAATTCTGGGGAGGGTGTGGACAAAAGGAACCCTCTTCCACTATTGGTGGGAAGGTAAATTGACACAGTCACTATGGAGAACACTATGGAGGTTCCTTTAAAAAACTAAAAAGAGAATTACCATAGGATCCAGCAATCCCACTTCTGGGCATATACCCAGAGAAAACCATAAATCAAAAAGACACATTCACCACAATGTTCATTGCAGCACTATTTACAATAGCCAGGTAATGGAAGCAACCTAAATGCCCACAGACAGACGAATGGATAAAGAAGTGGTACATATATAAAATGGAATATTACTCAGCCATAAAAAGGAATGAAACTGGGTCATTTGTAGAGAAGTCGATGGATCTAGAGACTGTCATACAGAGTGAAGTAAGTCAGAAAGAGAAAAACAAATATTGTATATTAATGCATATATGTGGAACCTAGAAAAATGGTACAGATGAACTGGTTTGCAGGGCAGAAATAGAGACACAGAGGTAGAGAACAAACGTATGGACACCAAGTGGGGGAAGCCATGGGGTGGTGGTGTTGGGATGAGTTGGGAGATTGGGATTGACCTGTATACATGCATATGCATAAAATAGATAACTAATAATAACCTGCTGTATAAAAAAATAAATACAATTAAATTTCAAAATTTTTAAAAATAAAATTGAAAAAAAAACAGAAAAAAGTTTTTCCATTCACACAGATGTATTTATATGAATGAATTATTTCCATGCTTATATCTATAAATACATAAAACAGGAACAAGATGTAATTGGAACGAAAAAAGAAAAAAAACCCTGAACCTAACAGTTATACAGAGGAAAACCCTACCAAGGCACTTGCTCCAGCGGTAAACAATTCTGAAATTGGTCAGAGGTGGGGAATCATCTCCCATACAGCCAGCAGCCCCGCCCACCCCACGCAAGGAGCATCCTCATTGCAAAGCTGGGGGACCGTGCCGAGGCCTCTGTGAGTAAACGTGAGCTGAGCCCCAGGCCAGCTGCTGCTGAACTGTTCCCACCCTTCCCAGGTAAAACACCTGAATATGTACAAGGGCTTGAAAGCCTAGAGGAAGGGCCGTGGAGCCACACCAGTGACAGCACGCAGGCCAACTTGCTGCCTGCAGGCCAGCCAGGATGATCCTGGCCCCAGGCGCTCTTCTGGAAGCTTTCCATTTCCCTGCCTGAGATACCCCTCCTGTCCCGGCCCCCACTCCCTTTTTTCCTTCCTCACCTCAGCCCGGAGAGAAATTCCAGTGGAAGTTATGGGTGACACATCCTCTTCTTTACAGGTGGCAGCCTGGCAACTCCTGCAGAAAGGCCAGCAGAGCCCCACTCACACCGGGCCACCAACAAAGCCGTGGACCCTCACACCCTCCCACCAGCACAGCCCCGAGACTGCTGACGGGGCAGAGAATATGGAGTCAGGCACAGCTGCAGGGGCTATTGCTGCCTGGAGTGCTGTTTATATTGACCTCAACCCAGGCACACCTGGGGAGGGCTTGCCGACAGGGTCAGGCTGCCCAGGTCAGCTAATCCTCAGCCCTCAGGGAATCACATTGCAGAAAATGGACCTCGCTAAGACAGAATATTAGCCAAGGGAAAAAAGGACACAATATCATTTGCAGCACCGTAGATGAGTCTAGAGGTAATCACCTGACTTGTAGTAAGTCAGAAAGTGAAAGACACATATCGTAGGATATCACTTATAGGTGTTACCTAAAAATTGATACCAGGGCAGATATTTCCACGGAGAAGGGCAATCACAGATTCATTAAACAAACTTATGGTTCACCAATGGAAAGGTGTGAGGATTGGATTCATTACGATCTTGGGGTTAAGAGACATATACAAACACAGATGAAATATATAATCACCAAAGACCTACGGAATACCAAGAGAAGACTACTCAACATTCTGTCATAACGTACATGGGAACAGGATCCCAGGAAGAACAGACATATGTATATGTGTAAAAGAACCACATCTTGAACACCTACAACAAGCCAAACATTGTCATCAAACTTGCTGTAATAAAAAAATAAAAAATTAAATTTAAAACACGAACAAGAAGTAGTGAGACAAACTTGAGGGGCATTCTCCTGGCACATTCCATTCTAAATTCCAATCTAGAACACGACTTCCATTGAGGCTCTGTGCCCTAGTAACCAGATTTGGTAAGGGAGAACTGCTGCCACCTTGTGGCCGTTTCACACAACAGCAGCTTTAATCCCAGCGCTAATGGTCAGTGGATATTCAAATCATTGCAGGCCTGTAAATGACACCTGCAATGAAAACAAATCCTGGGGTCATGTATCGACCAAAAAATTCAAAAGACGTCCATATTTCAAAACGACAGTTTCAAGAGGCATATTTCACGCACATTAGTGTTCTGCTTCCTTTGCTTTCTTTCTTTTTTGGTTAAAAAAACGGGAATGGAAAAAGGCAACCCTCAGAATGGGCGAAAACGATCGCAAACGAATCAATGGACAAAGGTTTAATCTCCAATATATATAAACAGCTCACGCAGCTTAATATTAATAAAAGAAACAACCCAATACAAAAATGGGCAGAAGATCTAAATAGACGTTTCTTCAAAGAAGTCACAGAGATGGCCAAGACGCACATGAAAAGCTGCTCAACATCACTAATTATTAGAGAAATGCAAATCCAAACGACAATGAGGTATGACCTCACACCTCTTAGAATCGGCATCATCAGAAAATCTACAAACAACAAATTCTGGGGAGGGTGTGGACAAAAGGAACCCTCTTCCACTATTGGTGGGAAGGTAAATTGACACAGTCACTATGGAGAACACTATGGAGGTTCCTTTAAAAAACTAAAAAGAGAATTACCATAGGATCCAGCAATCCCACTTCTGGGCATATACCCAGAGAAAACCATAAATCAAAAAGACACATTCACCACAATGTTCATTGCAGCACTATTTACAATAGCCAGGTAATGGAAGCAACCTAAATGCCCACAGACAGACGAATGGATAAAGAAGTGGTACATATATAAAATGGAATATTACTCAGCCATAAAAAGGAATGAAACTGGGTCATTTGTAGAGAAGTCGATGGATCTAGAGACTGTCATACAGAGTGAAGTAAGTCAGAAAGAGAAAAACAAATATTGTATATTAATGCATATATGTGGAACCTAGAAAAATGGTACAGATGAACTGGTTTGCAGGGCAGAAATAGAGACACAGAGGTAGAGAACAAACGTATGGACACCAAGTGGGGGAAGCCATGGGGTGGTGGTGTTGGGATGAGTTGGGAGATTGGGATTGACCTGTATACATGCATATGCATAAAATAGATAACTAATAATAACCTGCTGTATAAAAAATAAATACAATTAAATTTCAAAATTTTTAAAAATAAAATTGAAAAAAAAACAGAAAAAAGTTTTTCCATTCACACAGATGTATTTATATGAATGAATTATTTCCATGCTTATATCTATAAATACATAAAACAGGAACAAGATGTAATTGGAACGAAAAAAGAAAAAAAAACCCTGAACCTAACAGTTATACAGAGGAAAACCCTACCAAGGCACTTGCTCCAGCGGTAAACAATTCTGAAATTGGTCAGAGGTGGGGAATCATCTCCCATACAGCCAGCAGCCCCGCCCACCCCACGCAAGGAGCATCCTCATTGCAAAGCTGGGGGACCGTGCCGAGGCCTCTGTGAGTAAACGTGAGCTGAGCCCCAGGCCAGCTGCTGCTGAACTGTTCCCACCCTTCCCAGGTAAAACACCTGAATATGTACAAGGGCTTGAAAGCCTAGAGGAAGGGCCGTGGAGCCACACCAGTGACAGCACGCAGGCCAACTTGCTGCCTGCAGGCCAGCCAGGATGATCCTGGCCCCAGGCGCTCTTCTGGAAGCTTTCCATTTCCCTGCCTGAGATACCCCTCCTGTCCCGGCCCCCACTCCCTTTTTTCCTTCCTCACCTCAGCCCGGAGAGAAATTCCAGTGGAAGTTATGGGTGACACATCCTCTTCTTTACAGGTGGCAGCCTGGCAACTCCTGCAGAAAGGCCAGCAGAGCCCCACTCACACCGGGCCACCAACAAAGCCGTGGACCCTCCCACCCTCCCACCAGCACAGCCCCGAGACTGCTGACGGGGCAGAGAATATGGAGTCAGGCACAGCTGCAGGGGCTATTGCTGCCTGGAGTGCTGTTTATATTGACCTCAACCCAGGCACACCTGGGGAGGGCTTGCCGACAGGGTCAGGCTGCCCAGGTCAGCTAATCCTCAGCCCTCAGGGAATCACATTGCAGAAAATGGACCTCGCTAAGACAGAATATTAGCCAAGGGAAAAAAGGACACAATATCATTTGCAGCACCGTAGATGAGTCTAGAGGTAATCACCTGACTTGTAGTAAGTCAGAAAGTGAAAGACACATATCGTAGGATATCACTTATAGGTGTTACCTAAAAATTGATACCAGGGCAGATATTTCCACGGAGAAGGGCAATCACAGATTCATTAAACAAACTTATGGTTCACCAATGGAAAGGTGTGAGGATTGGATTCATTACGATCTTGGGGTTAAGAGACATATACAAACACAGATGAAATATATAATCACCAAAGACCTACGGAATACCAAGAGAAGACTACTCAACATTCTGTCATAACGTACATGGGAACAGGATCCCAGGAAGAACAGACATATGTATATGTGTAAAAGAACCACATCTTGAACACCTACAACAAGCCAAACATTGTCATCAAACTTGCTGTAATAAAAAAATAAAAAATTAAATTTAAAACACGAACAAGAAGTAGTGAGACAAACTTGAGGGGCATTCTCCTGGCACATTCCATTCTAAATTCCAATCTAGAACACGACTTCCATTGAGGCTCTGTGCCCTAGTAACCAGATTTGGTAAGGGAGAACTGCTGCCACCTTGTGGCCGTTTCACACAACAGCAGCTTTAATCCCAGCGCTAATGGTCAGTGGATATTCAAATCATTGCAGGCCTGTAAATGACACCTGCAATGAAAACAAATCCTGGGGTCATGTATCGACCAAAAAATTCAAAAGACGTCCATATTTCAAAACGACAGTTTCAAGAGGCATATTTCACGCACATTAGTGTTCTGCTTCCTTTGCTTTCTTTCTTTTTTGGTTAAAAAAACGGGAATGGAAAAAGGCAACCCTCAGAATGGGCGAAAACGATCGCAAACGAATCAATGGACAAAGGTTTAATCTCCAATATATATAAACAGCTCACGCAGCTTAATATTAATAAAAGAAACAACCCAATACAAAAATGGGCAGAAGATCTAAATAGACGTTTCTTCAAAGAAGTCACAGAGATGGCCAAGACGCACATGAAAAGCTGCTCAACATCACTAATTATTAGAGAAATGCAAATCCAAACGACAATGAGGTATGACCTCACACCTCTTAGAATCGGCATCATCAGAAAATCTACAAACAACAAATTCTGGGGAGGGTGTGGACAAAAGGAACCCTCTTCCACTATTGGTGGGAAGGTAAATTGACACAGTCACTATGGAGAACACTATGGAGGTTCCTTTAAAAAACTAAAAAGAGAATTACCATAGGATCCAGCAATCCCACTTCTGGGCATATACCCAGAGAAAACCATAAATCAAAAAGACACATTCACCACAATGTTCATTGCAGCACTATTTACAATAGCCAGGTAATGGAAGCAACCTAAATGCCCACAGACAGACGAATGGATAAAGAAGTGGTACATATATAAAATGGAATATTACTCAGCCATAAAAAGGAATGAAACTGGGTCATTTGTAGAGAAGTCGATGGATCTAGAGACTGTCATACAGAGTGAAGTAAGTCAGAAAGAGAAAAACAAATATTGTATATTAATGCATATATGTGGAACCTAGAAAAATGGTACAGATGAACTGGTTTGCAGGGCAGAAATAGAGACACAGAGGTAGAGAACAAACGTATGGACACCAAGTGGGGGAAGCCATGGGGTGGTGGTGTTGGGATGAGTTGGGAGATTGGGATTGACCTGTATACATGCATATGCATAAAATAAATAACTAATAATAACCTGCTGTATAAAAAAATAAATACAATTAAATTTCAAAATTTTTAAAAATAAAATTGAAAAAAAAACAGAAAAAAGTTTTTCCATTCACACAGATGTATTTATATGAATGAATTATTTCCATGCTTATATCTATAAATACATAAAACAGGAACAAGATGTAATTGGAACGAAAAAAGAAAAAAAACCCTGAACCTAACAGTTATACAGAGGAAAACCCTACCAAGGCACTTGCTCCAGCGGTAAACAATTCTGAAATTGGTCAGAGGTGGGGAATCATCTCCCATACAGCCAGCAGCCCCGCCCACCCCACGCAAGGAGCATCCTCATTGCAAAGCTGGGGGACCGTGCCGAGGCCTCTGTGAGTAAACGTGAGCTGAGCCCCAGGCCAGCTGCTGCTGAACTGTTCCCACCCTTCCCAGGTAAAACACCTGAATATGTACAAGGGCTTGAAAGCCTAGAGGAAGGGCCGTGGAGCCACACCAGTGACAGCACGCAGGCCAACTTGCTGCCTGCAGGCCAGCCAGGATGATCCTGGCCCCAGGCGCTCTTCTGGAAGCTTTCCATTTCCCTGCCTGAGATACCCCTCCTGTCCCGGCCCCCACTCCCTTTTTTCCTTCCTCACCTCAGCCCGGAGAGAAATTCCAGTGGAAGTTATGGGTGACACATCCTCTTCTTTACAGGTGGCAGCCTGGCAACTCCTGCAGAAAGTCCAGCAGAGCCCCACTCACACCGGGCCACCAACAAAGCCGTGGACCCTCACACCCTCCCACCAGCACAGCCCCGAGACTGCTGACGGGGCAGAGAATATGGAGTCAGGCACAGCTGCAGGGGCTATTGCTGCCTGGAGTGCTGTTTATATTGACCTCAACCCAGGCACACCTGGGGAGGGCTTGCCGGCAGGGTCAGGCTGCCCAGGTCAGCTAATCCTCAGCCCTCAGGGAATCACATTGCAGAAAATGGACCTCGCTAAGACACAATATTAGCCAAGGGAAAAAAGGACACAATGCCATTTGCAGCACCGTAGATGAGTCTAGAGGTAATCACGTGACTTGTAGTAAGTCAGAAAGTGAAAGACACATATCGTAGGATATCACTTATAGGTGTTACCTAAAAATTGATACCAGGGCAGATATTTCCACGGAGAAGGGCAATCACAGATTCATTAAACAAACTTATGGTTCACCAATGGAAAGGTGTGAGGATTGGATTCATTACGATCTTGGGGTTAAGAGACATATACAAACACAGGTGAAATATATAATCAGCAAAGACCTACGGAATACCAAGAGAAGACTACTCAACATTCTGTCATAACGTACATGGGAACAGGATCCCAGGAAGAACAGACATATGTATATGTGTAAAAGAACCACATCTTGCACACCTACAACAAGCCAAACGTTGACATCAAACTTGCTGTAATAAAAAATAAAAAATTAAATTTAAAACACGAACAAGAAGTAGTGAGACAAACTTGAGGGGCATTCTCCTGGCACATTCCATTCTAAATTCCAATCTAGAACACGACTTCCATTGAGGCTCTGTTGCCCAAATAACCAGATTTGGTAAGGGAGAACTGCTGCCACCTTGTGGCCGTTTCACACAACAGCAGCTTTAATCCCAGCGCTAATGGTCAGTGGATATTCAAAATCATTGCAGGCCTGTAAATGACACCTGCCCTGAAAACAAATCCTGGGGTCATGTATCGACCAAAAAATTCAAAAGACGTCCATATTTCAAAACGACAGTTTCAAGAGGCATATTTCACGCACATTAGTGTTCTGCTTCCTTTGCTTTCTTTCTTTTTTGGTTAAAAAAACGGGAATGGAAAAAGGCAACCCTCAGAATGGGCGAAAACGATCGCAAACGAATCAATGGACAAAGGTTTAATCTCCAATATATATAAACAGCTCACGCAGCTTAATATTAATAAAAGAAACAACCCAATACAAAAATGGGCAGAAGATCTAAATAGACGTTTCTTCAAAGAAGTCACAGAGATGGCCAAGACGCACATGAAAAGCTGCTCAACATCACTAATTATTAGAGAAATGCAAATCCAAACGACAATGAGGTATGACCTCACACCTCTTAGAATCGGCATCATCAGAAAATCTACAAACAACAAATTCTGGGGAGGGTGTGGACAAAAGGAACCCTCTTCCACTATTGGTGGGAAGGTAAATTGACACAGTCACTATGGAGAACACTATGGAGGTTCCTTTAAAAAACTAAAAAGAGAATTACCATAGGATCCAGCAATCCCACTTCTGGGCATATACCCAGAGAAAACCATAAATCAAAAAGACACATTCACCACAATGTTCATTGCAGCACTATTTACAATAGCCAGGTAATGGAAGCAACCTAAATGCCCACAGACAGACGAATGGATAAAGAAGTGGTACATATATAAAATGGAATATTACTCAGCCATAAAAAGGAATGAAACTGGGTCATTTGTAGAGAAGTCGATGGATCTAGAGACTGTCATACAGAGTGAAGTAAGTCAGAAAGAGAAAAACAAATATTGTATATTAATGCATATATGTGGAACCTAGAAAAATGGTACAGATGAACTGGTTTGCAGGGCAGAAATAGAGACACAGAGGTAGAGAACAAACGTATGGACACCAAGTGGGGGAAGCCATGGGGTGGTGGTGTTGGGATGAGTTGGGAGATTGGGATTGACCTGTATACATGCATATGCATAAAATAGATAACTAATAATAACCTGCTGTATAAAAAAATAAATACAATTAAATTTCAAAATTTTTAAAAATAAAATTGAAAAAAAAACAGAAAAAAGTTTTTCCATTCACACAGATGTATTTATATGAATGAATTATTTCCATGCTTATATCTATAAATACATAAAACAGGAACAAGATGTAATTGGAACGAAAAAAGAAAAAAAACCCTGAACCTAACAGTTATACAGAGGAAAACCCTACCAAGGCACTTGCTCCAGCGGTAAACAATTCTGAAATTGGTCAGAGGTGGGGAATCATCTCCCATACAGCCAGCAGCCCCGCCCACCCCACGCAAGGAGCATCCTCATTGCAAAGCTGGGGGACCGTGCCGAGGCCTCTGTGAGTAAACGTGAGCTGAGCCCCAGGCCAGCTGCTGCTGAACTGTTCCCACCCTTCCCAGGTAAAACACCTGAATATGTACAAGGGCTTGAAAGCCTAGAGGAAGGGCCGTGGAGCCACACCAGTGACAGCACGCAGGCCAACTTGCTGCCTGCAGGCCAGCCAGGATGATCCTGGCCCCAGGCGCTCTTCTGGAAGCTTTCCATTTCCCTGCCTGAGATACCCCTCCTGTCCCGGCCCCCACTCCCTTTTTTCCTTCCTCACCTCAGCCCGGAGAGAAATTCCAGTGGAAGTTATGGGTGACACATCCTCTTCTTTACAGGTGGCAGCCTGGCAACTCCTGCAGAAAGTCCAGCAGAGCCCCACTCACACCGGGCCACCAACAAAGCCGTGGACCCTCACACCCTCCCACCAGCACAGCCCCGAGACTGCTGACGGGGCAGAGAATATGGAGTCAGGCACAGCTGCAGGGGCTATTGCTGCCTGGAGTGCTGTTTATATTCACCTCAACCCAGGCACACCTGGGGAGGGCTTGCCGACAGGGTCAGGCTGCCCAGGTCAGCTAATCCTCAGCCCTCAGGGAATCACATTGCAGAAAATGGACCTCGCTAAGACACAATATTAGCCAAGGGAAAAAAGGACACAATGCCATTTGCAGCACCGTAGATGAGTCTAGAGGTAATCACGTGACTTGTAGTAAGTCAGAAAGTGAAAGACACATATCGTAGGATATCACTTATAGGTGTTTCCTAAAAATTGATACCAGGGCAGATATTTCCACGGAGAAGGGCAATCACAGATTCATTAAACAAACTTATGGTTCACCAATGGAAAGGTGTGAGGATTGGATTCATTACGATCTTGGGGTTAAGAGACATATACAAACACAGGTGAAATATATAATCACCAAAGACCTACGGAATACCAAGAGAAGACTACTCAACATTCTGTCATAACGTACATGGGAACAGGATCCCAGGAAGAACAGACATATGTATATGTGTAAAAGAACCACATCTTGAACACCTACAACAAGCCAAACGTTGTCATCAAACTTGCTGTAATAAAAAATAAAAAATTAAATTTAAAACACGAACAAGAAGTAGTGAGACAAACTTGAGGGGCATTCTCCTGGCACATTCCATTCTAAATTCCAATCTAGAACACGACTTCCATTGAGGCTCTGTGCCCTAGTAACCAGATTTGGTAAGGGAGAACTGCTGCCACCTTGTGGCCGTTTCACACAACAGCAGCTTTAATCCCAGCGCTAATGGTCAGTGGATATTCAAAATCATTGCAGGCCTGTAAATGACACCTGCCCTGAAAACAAATCCTGGGGTCATGTATCGACCAAAAAATTCAAAAGACGTCCATATTTCAAAACGACAGTTTCAAGAGGCATATTTCACGCACATTAGTGTTCTGCTTCCTTTGCTTTCTTTCTTTTTTGGTTAAAAAAACGGGAATGGAAAAAGGCAACCCTCAGAATGGGCGAAAACGATCGCAAACGAATCAATGGACAAAGGTTTAATCTCCAATATATATAAACAGCTCACGCAGCTTAATATTAATAAAAGAAACAACCCAATACAAAAATGGGCAGAAGATCTAAATAGACGTTTCTTCAAAGAAGTCACAGAGATGGCCAAGACGCACATGAAAAGCTGCTCAACATCACTAATTATTAGAGAAATGCAAATCCAAACGACAATGAGGTATGACCTCACACCTCTTAGAATCGGCATCATCAGAAAATCTACAAACAACAAATTCTGGGGAGGGTGTGGACAAAAGGAACCCTCTTCCACTATTGGTGGGAAGGTAAATTGACACAGTCACTATGGAGAACACTATGGAGGTTCCTTTAAAAAACTAAAAAGAGAATTACCATAGGATCCAGCAATCCCACTTCTGGGCATATACCCAGAGAAAACCATAAATCAAAAAGACACATTCACCACAATGTTCATTGCAGCACTATTTACAATAGCCAGGTAATGGAAGCAACCTAAATGCCCACAGACAGACGAATGGATAAAGAAGTGGTACATATATAAAATGGAATATTACTCAGCCATAAAAAGGAATGAAACTGGGTCATTTGTAGAGAAGTCGATGGATCTAGAGACTGTCATACAGAGTGAAGTAAGTCAGAAAGAGAAAAACAAATATTGTATATTAATGCATATATGTGGAACCTAGAAAAATGGTACAGATGAACTGGTTTGCAGGGCAGAAATAGAGACACAGAGGTAGAGAACAAACGTATGGACACCAAGTGGGGGAAGCCATGGGGTGGTGGTGTTGGGATGAGTTGGGAGATTGGGATTGACCTGTATACATGCATATGCATAAAATAGATAACTAATAATAACCTGCTGTATAAAAAAATAAATACAATTAAATTTCAAAATTTTTAAAAATAAAATTGAAAAAAAAACAGAAAAAAGTTTTTCCATTCACACAGATGTATTTATATGAATGAATTATTTCCATGCTTATATCTATAAATACATAAAACAGGAACAAGATGTAATTGGAACGAAAAAAGAAAAAAAACCCTGAACCAAACAGTTATACAGAGGAAAACCCTACCAAGGCACTTGCTCCAGCGGTAAACAATTCTGAAATTGGTCAGAGGTGGGGAATCATCTCCCATACAGCCAGCAGCCCCGCCCACCCCACGCAAGGAGCATCCTCATTGCAAAGCTGGGGGACCGTGCCGAGGCCTCTGTGAGTAAACGTGAGCTGAGCCCCAGGCCAGCTGCTGCTGAACTGTTCCCACCCTTCCCAGGTAAAACACCTGAATATGTACAAGGGCTTGAAAGCCTAGAGGAAGGGCCGTGGAGCCACACCAGTGACAGCACGCAGGCCAACTTGCTGCCTGCAGGCCAGCCAGGATGATCCTGGCCCCAGGCGCTCTTCTGGAAGCTTTCCATTTCCCTGCCTGAGATACCCCTCCTGTCCCGGCCCCCACTCCCTTTTTTCCTTCCTCACCTCAGCCCGGAGAGAAATTCCAGTGGAAGTTATGGGTGACACATCCTCTTCTTTACAGGTGGCAGCCTGGCAACTCCTGCAGAAAGTCCAGCAGAGCCCCACTCACACCGGGCCACCAACAAAGCCGTGGACCCTCACACCCTCCCACCAGCACAGCCCCGAGACTGCTGACGGGGCAGAGAATATGGAGTCAGGCACAGCTGCAGGGGCTATTGCTGCCTGGAGTGCTGTTTATATTCACCTCAACCCAGGCACACCTGGGTAGGGCTTGTCGACAGGGTCAGGCTGCCCAGGTCAGCTAATCCTCAGCCCTCAGGGAATCACATTGCAGAAAATGGACCTCGCTAAGACAGAATATTAGCCAAGGGAAAAAAGGACACAATATCATTTGCAGCACCGTAGATGAGTCTAGAGGTAATCACCTGACTTGTAGTAAGTCAGAAAGTGAAAGACACATATCGTAGGATATCACTTATAGGTGTTACCTAAAAATTGATACCAGGGCAGATATTTCCACGGAGAAGGGCAATCACAGATTCATTAAACAAACTTATGGTTCACCAATAGAAAGGTGTGAGGATTGGATTCATTACGATCTTGGGGTTAAGAGACATATACAAACACAGATGAAATATATAATCACCAAAGACCTACGGAATACCAAGAGAAGACTACTCAACATTCTGTCATAACGTACATGGGAACAGGATCCCAGGAAGAACAGACATATGTATATGTGTAAAAGAACCACATCTTGCACACCTACAACAAGCCAAACGTTGACATCAAACTTGCTGTAATAAAAAATTAAAAATTAAATTCAAAACACGAACAAGAAGTAGTGAGACAAACTTGAGGGGCATTCTCCTGGCACATTCCATTCTAAATTCCAATCTAGAACACGACTTCCATTGAGGCTCTGTGCCCTAGTAACCAGATTTGGTAAGGGAGAACTGCTGCCACCTTGTGGCCGTTTCACACAACAGCAGCTTTAATGCCAGCGCTAATGGTCAGTGGATATTCAAAATTATTGCAGGCCTGTAAATGACACCTGCAATGAAAACAAATCCTGGGGTCATGTATCGACCAAAAAATTCAAAAGACGTCCATATTTCAAAACGACAGTTTCAAGAGGCATATTTCACGCACATTAGTGTTCTGCTTCCTTTGCTTTCTTTCTTTTTTGGTTAAAAAAACGGGAATGGAAAAAGGCAACCCTCAGAATGGGCGAAAACGATCGCAAACGAATCAATGGACAAAGGTTTAATCTCCAATATATATAAACAGCTCACGCAGCTTAATATTAATAAAAGAAACAACCCAATACAAAAATGGGCAGAAGATCTAAATAGACGTTTCTTCAAAGAAGTCACAGAGATGGCCAAGACGCACATGAAAAGCTGCTCAACATCACTAATTATTAGAGAAATGCAAATCCAAACGACATTGAGGTATGACCTCACACCTCTTAGAATCGGCATCATCAGAAAATCTACAAACAACAAATTCTGGGGAGGGTGTGGACAAAAGGAACCCTCTTCCACTATTGGTGGGAAGGTAAATTGACACAGTCACTATGCAGAACACTATGGAGGTTCCTTTAAAAAACTAAAAAGAGAATTACCATAGGATCCAGCAATCCCACTTCTGGGCATATACCCAGAGAAAACCATAAATCAAAAAGACACATTCACCACAATGTTCATTGCAGCACTATTTACAATAGCCAGGTAATGGAAGCAACCTAAATGCCCACAGACAGACGAATGGATAAAGAAGTGGTACATATATAAAATGGAATATTACTCAGCCATAAAAAGGAATGAAACTGGGTCATTTGTAGAGAAGTCGATGGATCTAGAGACTGTCATACAGAGTGAAGTAAGTCAGAAAGAGAAAAACAAATATTGTATATTAATGCATATATGTGGAACCTAGAAAAATGGTACAGATGAACTGGTTTGCAGGGCAGAAATAGAGACACAGAGGTAGAGAACAAACGTATGGACACCAAGTGGGGGAAGCCATGGGGTGGTGGTGTTGGGATGAGTTGGGAGATTGGGATTGACCTGTATACATGCATATGCATAAAATAGATAACTAATAATAACCTGCTGTATAAAAAAATAAATACAATTAAATTTCAAAATTTTTAAAAATAAAATTGAAAAAAAAACAGAAAAAAGTTTTTCCATTCACACAGATGTATTTATATGAATGAATTATTTCCATGCTTATATCTATAAATACATAAAACAGGAACAAGATGTAATTGGAACGAAAAAAGAAAAAAAACCCTGAACCTAACAGTTATACAGAGGAAAACCCTACCAAGGCACTTGCTCCAGCGGTAAACAATTCTGAAATTGGTCAGAGGTGGGGAATCATCTCCCATACAGCCAGCAGCCCCGCCCACCCCACGCAAGGAGCATCCTCATTGCAAAGCTGGGGGACCGTGCCGAGGCCTCTGTGAGTAAACGTGAGCTGAGCCCCAGGCCAGCTGCTGCTGAACTGTTCCCACCCTTCCCAGGTAAAACACCTGAATATGTACAAGGGCTTGAAAGCCTAGAGGAAGGGCCGTGGAGCCACACCAGTGACAGCACGCAGGCCAACTTGCTGCCTGCAGGCCAGCCAGGATGATCCTGGCCCCAGGCGCTCTTCTGGAAGCTTTCCATTTCCCTGCCTGAGATACCCCTCCTGTCCCGGCCCCCACTCCCTTTTTTCCTTCCTCACCTCAGCCCGGAGAGAAATTCCAGTGGAAGTTATGGGTGACACATCCTCTTCTTTACAGGTGGCAGCCTGGCAACTCCTGCAGAAAGGCCAGCAGAGCCCCACTCACACCGGGCCACCAACAAAGCCTTGGACCCTCACACCCTCCCACCAGCACAGCCCCGAGACTGCTGACGGGGCAGAGAATATGGAGTCAGGCACAGCTGCAGGGGCTATTGCTGCCTGGAGTGCTGTTTATATTGACCTCAACCCAGGCACACCTGGGGAGGGCTTGCCGACAGGGTCAGGCTGCCCAGGTCAGCTAATCCTCAGCCCTCAGGGAATCACATTGCAGAAAATGGACCTCGCTAAGACAGAATATTAGCCAAGGGAAAAAAGGACACAATATCATTTGCAGCACCGTAGATGAGTCTAGAGGTAATCACCTGACTTGTAGTAAGTCAGAAAGTGAAAGACACATATCGTAGGATATCACTTATAGGTGTTACCTAAAAATTGATACCAGGGCAGATATTTCCACGGAGAAGGGCAATCACAGATTCATTAAACAAACTTATGGTTCACCAATGGAAAGGTGTGAGGATTGGATTCATTACGATCTTGGGGTTAAGAGACATATACAAACACAGATGAAATATATAATCACCAAAGACCTACGGAATACCAAGAGAAGACTACTCAACATTCTGTCATAACGTACATGGGAACAGGATCCCAGGAAGAACAGACATATGTATATGTGTAAAAGAACCACATCTTGAACACCTACAACAAGCCAAACATTGTCATCAAACTTGCTGTAATAAAAAAATAAAAAATTAAATTTAAAACACGAACAAGAAGTAGTGAGACAAACTTGAGGGGCATTCTCCTGGCACATTCCATTCTAAATTCCAATCTAGAACACGACTTCCATTGAGGCTCTGTGCCCTAGTAACCAGATTTGGTAAGGGAGAACTGCTGCCACCTTGTGGCCGTTTCACACAACAGCAGCTTTAATCCCAGCGCTAATGGTCAGTGGATATTCAAATCATTGCAGGCCTGTAAATGACACCTGCAATGAAAACAAATCCTGGGGTCATGTATCGACCAAAAAATTCAAAAGACGTCCATATTTCAAAACGACAGTTTCAAGAGGCATATTTCACGCACATTAGTGTTCTGCTTCCTTTGCTTTCTTTCTTTTTTGGTTAAAAAAACGGGAATGGAAAAAGGCAACCCTCAGAATGGGCGAAAACGATCGCAAACGAATCAATGGACAAAGGTTTAATCTCCAATATATATAAACAGCTCACGCAGCTTAATATTAATAAAAGAAACAACCCAATACAAAAATGGGCAGAAGATCTAAATAGAGGTTTCTTCAAAGAAGTCACAGAGATGGCCAAGACGCACATGAAAAGCTGCTCAACATCACTAATTATTAGAGAAATGCAAATCCAAACGACAATGAGGTATGACCTCACACCTCTTAGAATCGCATCATCAGAAAATCTACAAACAACAAATTCTGGGGAGGGTGTGGACAAAAGGAACCCTCTTCCACTATTGGTGGGAAGGTAAATTGACACAGTCACTATGGAGAACACTATGGAGGTTCCTTTAAAAAACTAAAAAGAGAATTACCATAGGATCCAGCAATCCCACTTCTGGGCATATACCCAGAGAAAACCATAAATCAAAAAGACACATTCACCACAATGTTCATTGCAGCACTATTTACAATAGCCAGGTAATGGAAGCAACCTAAATGCCCACAGACAGACGAATGGATAAAGAAGTGGTACATGTATAAAATGGAATATTACTCAGCCATAAAAAGGAATGAAACTGGGTCATTTGTAGAGAAGTCGATGGATCTAGAGACTGTCATACAGAGTGAAGTAAGTCAGAAAGAGAAAAACAAATATTGTATATTAATGCATATATGTGGAACCTAGAAAAATGGTACAGATGAACTGGTTTGCAGGGCAGAAATAGAGACACAGAGGTAGAGAACAAACGTATGGACACCAAGTGGGGGAAGCCATGGGGTGGTGGTGTTGGGATGAGTTGGGAGATTGGGATTGACCTGTATACATGCATATGCATAAAATAGATAACTAATAATAACCTGCTGTATAAAAAATAAATACAATTAAATTTCAAAATTTTTAAAAATAAAATTGAAAAAAAAACAGAAAAAAGTTTTTCCATTCACACAGATGTATTTATATGAATGAATTATTTCCATGCTTATATCTATAAATACATAAAACAGGAACAAGATGTAATTGGAACGAAAAAAGAAAAAAAAACCCTGAACCTAACAGTTATACAGAGGAAAACCCTACCAAGGCACTTGCTCCAGCGGTAAACAATTCTGAAATTGGTCAGAGGTGGGGAATCATCTCCCATACAGCCAGCAGCCCCGCCCACCCCACGCAAGGAGCATCCTCATTGCAAAGCTGGGGGACCGTGCCGAGGCCTCTGTGAGTAAACGTGAGCTGAGCCCCAGGCCAGCTGCTGCTGAACTGTTCCCACCCTTCCCAGGTAAAACACCTGAATATGTACAAGGGCTTGAAAGCCTAGAGGAAGGGCCGTGGAGCCACACCAGTGACAGCACGCAGGCCAACTTGCTGCCTGCAGGCCAGCCAGGATGATCCTGGCCCCAGGCGCTCTTCTGGAAGCTTTCCATTTCCCTGCCTGAGATACCCCTCCTGTCCCGGCCCCCACTCCCTTTTTTCCTTCCTCACCTCAGCCCGGAGAGAAATTCCAGTGGAAGTTATGGGTGACACATCCTCTTCTTTACAGGTGGCAGCCTGGCAACTCCTGCAGAAAGGCCAGCAGAGCCCCACTCACACCGGGCCACCAACAAAGCCGTGGACCCTCACACCCTCCCACCAGCACAGCCCCGAGACTGCTGACGGGGCAGAGAATATGGAGTCAGGCACAGCTGCAGGGGCTATTGCTGCCTGGAGTGCTGTTTATATTGACCTCAACCCAGGCACACCTGGGGAGGGCTTGCCGACAGGGTCAGGCTGCCCAGGTCAGCTAATCCTCAGCCCTCAGGGAATCACATTGCAGAAAATGGACCTCGCTAAGACAGAATATTAGCCAAGGGAAAAAAGGACACAATATCATTTGCAGCACCGTAGATGAGTCTAGAGGTAATCACCTGACTTGTAGTAAGTCAGAAAGTGAAAGACACATATCGTAGGATATCACTTATAGGTGTTACCTAAAAATTGATACCAGGGCAGATATTTCCACGGAGAAGGGCAATCACAGATTCATTAAACAAACTTATGGTTCACCAATGGAAAGGTGTGAGGATTGGATTCATTACGATCTTGGGGTTAAGAGACATATACAAACACAGATGAAATATATAATCACCAAAGACCTACGGAATACCAAGAGAAGACTACTCAACATTCTGTCATAACGTACATGGGAACAGGATCCCAGGAAGAACAGACATATGTATATGTGTAAAAGAACCACATCTTGAACACCTACAACAAGCCAAACATTGTCATCAAACTTGCTGTAATAAAAAAATAAAAAATTAAATTTAAAACACGAACAAGAAGTAGTGAGACAAACTTGAGGGGCATTCTCCTGGCACATTCCATTCTAAATTCCAATCTAGAACACGACTTCCATTGAGGCTCTGTGCCCTAGTAACCAGATTTGGTAAGGGAGAACTGCTGCCACCTTGTGGCCGTTTCACACAACAGCAGCTTTAATCCCAGCGCTAATGGTCAGTGGATATTCAAATCATTGCAGGCCTGTAAATGACACCTGCAATGAAAACAAATCCTGGGGTCATGTATCGACCAAAAAATTCAAAAGACGTCCATATTTCAAAACGACAGTTTCAAGAGGCATATTTCACGCACATTAGTGTTCTGCTTCCTTTGCTTTCTTTCTTTTTTGGTTAAAAAAACGGGAATGGAAAAAGGCAACCCTCAGAATGGGCGAAAACGATCGCAAACGAATCAATGGACAAAGGTTTAATCTCCAATATATATAAACAGCTCACGCAGCTTAATATTAATAAAAGAAACAACCCAATACAAAAATGGGCAGAAGATCTAAATAGACGTTTCTTCAAAGAAGTCACAGAGATGGCCAAGACGCACATGAAAAGCTGCTCAACATCACTAATTATTAGAGAAATGCAAATCCAAACGACAATGAGGTATGACCTCACACCTCTTAGAATCGGCATCATCAGAAAATCTACAAACAACAAATTCTGGGGAGGGTGTGGACAAAAGGAACCCTCTTCCACTATTGGTGGGAAGGTAAATTGACACAGTCACTATGGAGAACACTATGGAGGTTCCTTTAAAAAACTAAAAAGAGAATTACCATAGGATCCAGCAATCCCACTTCTGGGCATATACCCAGAGAAAACCATAAATCAAAAAGACACATTCACCACAATGTTCATTGCAGCACTATTTACAATAGCCAGGTAATGGAAGCAACCTAAATGCCCACAGACAGACGAATGGATAAAGAAGTGGTACATATATAAAATGGAATATTACTCAGCCATAAAAAGGAATGAAACTGGGTCATTTGTAGAGAAGTCGATGGATCTAGAGACTGTCATACAGAGTGAAGTAAGTCAGAAAGAGAAAAACAAATATTGTATATTAATGCATATATGTGGAACCTAGAAAAATGGTACAGATGAACTGGTTTGCAGGGCAGAAATAGAGACACAGAGGTAGAGAACAAACGTATGGACACCAAGTGGGGGAAGCCATGGGGTGGTGGTGTTGGGATGAGTTGGGAGATTGGGATTGACCTGTATACATGCATATGCATAAAATAGATAACTAATAATAACCTGCTGTATAAAAAATAAATACAATTAAATTTCAAAATTTTTAAAAATAAAATTGAAAAAAAAACAGAAAAAAGTTTTTCCATTCACACAGATGTATTTATATGAATGAATTATTTCCATGCTTATATCTATAAATACATAAAACAGGAACAAGATGTAATTGGAACGAAAAAAGAAAAAAAAACCCTGAACCTAACAGTTATACAGAGGAAAACCCTACCAAGGCACTTGCTCCAGCGGTAAACAATTCTGAAATTGGTCAGAGGTGGGGAATCATCTCCCATACAGCCAGCAGCCCCGCCCACCCCACGCAAGGAGCATCCTCATTGCAAAGCTGGGGGACCGTGCCGAGGCCTCTGTGAGTAAACGTGAGCTGAGCCCCAGGCCAGCTGCTGCTGAACTGTTCCCACCCTTCCCAGGTAAAACACCTGAATATGTACAAGGGCTTGAAAGCCTAGAGGAAGGGCCGTGGAGCCACACCAGTGACAGCACGCAGGCCAACTTGCTGCCTGCAGGCCAGCCAGGATGATCCTGGCCCCAGGCGCTCTTCTGGAAGCTTTCCATTTCCCTGCCTGAGATACCCCTCCTGTCCCGGCCCCCACTCCCTTTTTTCCTTCCTCACCTCAGCCCGGAGAGAAATTCCAGTGGAAGTTATGGGTGACACATCCTCTTCTTTACAGGTGGCAGCCTGGCAACTCCTGCAGAAAGGCCAGCAGAGCCCCACTCACACCGGGCCACCAACAAAGCCGTGGACCCTCCCACCCTCCCACCAGCACAGCCCCGAGACTGCTGACGGGGCAGAGAATATGGAGTCAGGCACAGCTGCAGGGGCTATTGCTGCCTGGAGTGCTGTTTATATTGACCTCAACCCAGGCACACCTGGGGAGGGCTTGCCGACAGGGTCAGGCTGCCCAGGTCAGCTAATCCTCAGCCCTCAGGGAATCACATTGCAGAAAATGGACCTCGCTAAGACAGAATATTAGCCAAGGGAAAAAAGGACACAATATCATTTGCAGCACCGTAGATGAGTCTAGAGGTAATCACCTGACTTGTAGTAAGTCAGAAAGTGAAAGACACATATCGTAGGATATCACTTATAGGTGTTACCTAAAAATTGATACCAGGGCAGATATTTCCACGGAGAAGGGCAATCACAGATTCATTAAACAAACTTATGGTTCACCAATGGAAAGGTGTGAGGATTGGATTCATTACGATCTTGGGGTTAAGAGACATATACAAACACAGATGAAATATATAATCACCAAAGACCTACGGAATACCAAGAGAAGACTACTCAACATTCTGTCATAACGTACATGGGAACAGGATCCCAGGAAGAACAGACATATGTATATGTGTAAAAGAACCACATCTTGAACACCTACAACAAGCCAAACATTGTCATCAAACTTGCTGTAATAAAAAAATAAAAAATTAAATTTAAAACACGAACAAGAAGTAGTGAGACAAACTTGAGGGGCATTCTCCTGGCACATTCCATTCTAAATTCCAATCTAGAACACGACTTCCATTGAGGCTCTGTGCCCTAGTAACCAGATTTGGTAAGGGAGAACTGCTGCCACCTTGTGGCCGTTTCACACAACAGCAGCTTTAATCCCAGCGCTAATGGTCAGTGGATATTCAAATCATTGCAGGCCTGTAAATGACACCTGCAATGAAAACAAATCCTGGGGTCATGTATCGACCAAAAAATTCAAAAGACGTCCATATTTCAAAACGACAGTTTCAAGAGGCATATTTCACGCACATTAGTGTTCTGCTTCCTTTGCTTTCTTTCTTTTTTGGTTAAAAAAACGGGAATGGAAAAAGGCAACCCTCAGAATGGGCGAAAACGATCGCAAACGAATCAATGGACAAAGGTTTAATCTCCAATATATATAAACAGCTCACGCAGCTTAATATTAATAAAAGAAACAACCCAATACAAAAATGGGCAGAAGATCTAAATAGACGTTTCTTCAAAGAAGTCACAGAGATGGCCAAGACGCACATGAAAAGCTGCTCAACATCACTAATTATTAGAGAAATGCAAATCCAAACGACAATGAGGTATGACCTCACACCTCTTAGAATCGGCATCATCAGAAAATCTACAAACAACAAATTCTGGGGAGGGTGTGGACAAAAGGAACCCTCTTCCACTATTGGTGGGAAGGTAAATTGACACAGTCACTATGGAGAACACTATGGAGGTTCCTTTAAAAAACTAAAAAGAGAATTACCATAGGATCCAGCAATCCCACTTCTGGGCATATACCCAGAGAAAACCATAAATCAAAAAGACACATTCACCACAATGTTCATTGCAGCACTATTTACAATAGCCAGGTAATGGAAGCAACCTAAATGCCCACAGACAGACGAATGGATAAAGAAGTGGTACATATATAAAATGGAATATTACTCAGCCATAAAAAGGAATGAAACTGGGTCATTTGTAGAGAAGTCGATGGATCTAGAGACTGTCATACAGAGTGAAGTAAGTCAGAAAGAGAAAAACAAATATTGTATATTAATGCATATATGTGGAACCTAGAAAAATGGTACAGATGAACTGGTTTGCAGGGCAGAAATAGAGACACAGAGGTAGAGAACAAACGTATGGACACCAAGTGGGGGAAGCCATGGGGTGGTGGTGTTGGGATGAGTTGGGAGATTGGGATTGACCTGTATACATGCATATGCATAAAATAGATAACTAATAATAACCTGCTGTATAAAAAATAAATACAATTAAATTTCAAAATTTTTAAGAATAAAATTGAAAAAAAAACAGAAAAAAGTTTTTCCATTTAAACAGATGTATTTATATGAATGAATTATTTCCATGCTTATATCTATAAATACATAAAACAGGAACAAGATGTAATTGGAACGAAAAAAGAAAAAAAAAACCTGAACCTAACAGTTATACAGAGGAAAATCCTACCAAGGCACTTGCTCCAGCGGTAAACAATTCTGAAATTGGTCAGAGGTGGGGAATCATCTCCCATACAGCCAGCAGCCCCGCCCACCCCACGCAAGGAGCGTCCTCATTTCAAAGCTGGGGGACCGTGCGGAGTTCTCTGTGAGTAAACGTGAGCTGAGCCCCAGGCCAGCTGCTGCTGAACTGTTCCCACCCTTCCCAGGTAAAACAGCTGAATATGTACAAGGGCTTGAAAGCCTAGAGGAAGGGCCGTGGAGCCACACCAGTGACAGCACGCAGGCCAACTTGCTGCCTGCAGGCCAGCCAGGATGGTCCTGGCCCCGGGCTCTCTTCTGGAAGCTTTCCATTTCCCTGCCTGAGATACCCCTCCTGTCCCGGCCCCCACTACCTTTTTTCCTTCCTCACCTCAGCCCAGAGAGAAATTCCAGTGGAAGTTATGGGTGACACATCCTCTTCTTTACAGGTGGCAGCCTGGCAACTCCTGCAGAAAGTCCAGCAGAGCCCCACTCACACCGGGCCACCAACAAAGCCGTGGACCCACACACCCTCCCACCAGCACAGCCCCGAAACTGCTGACGGGGCAGAGAATATGGAGTCAGGCACAGCTGCAGGGGCTATGGCTGCCTGGAGTTCTGTTTATATTGACCTCAACCCAGGCACACCTGGGGAGGGCTTGTCGACAGGGTCAGGCTGCCCAGGTCAGCTAATCCTCAGCCCTCAGGGAATCACATGGCAGAAAATGGACCTCGCTAAGACAGAATATTAGCCAAGGGAAAAAAGGACACAATATCATTTGCAGCACCGTAGATGAGTCTAGAGGTAATCACCTGACTTGTAGTAAGTCAGAAAGTGAAAGACACATATCGTAGGATATCACTTATAGGTGTTACCTAAAAATTGATACCAGGGCAGATATTTCCACGGAGAAGGGCAATCACAGATTCATTAAACAAACTTATGGTTCACCAATGGAAAGGTGTGAGGATTGGATTCATTACGATCTTGGGGTTAAGAGACATATACAAACACAGATGAAATATATAATCACCAAAGACCTACGGAATACCAAGAGAAGACTACTCAACATTCTGTCATAACGTACATGGGAACAGGATCCCAGGAAGAACAGACATATGTATGTGTGTAAAAGAACCACATCTTGAACACCTACAACAAGCCAAACATTGTCATCAAACTTGCTGTAATAAAAAAATAAAAAATTAAATTTAAAACACGAACAAGAAGTAGTGAGACAAACTTGATGGGCATTCTCCTGGCACATTCCATTCTAAATTCCAATCTAGAACACGACTTCCATTGAGGCTCTGTGCCCTAGTAACCAGATTTGGTAAGGGAGAACTGCTGCCACCTTGTGGCCGTTTCACACAACAGCAGCTTTAATTCCAGCGCTAATGGTCAGTGGATATTCAAAATCATTGCAGGCCTGTAAATGACACCTGCCCTGAAAACAAATCCTGGGGTCATATATCGACCAAAAAATTCAAAAGACGTCCATATTTCAAAACGACAGTTTCAAGAGGCATATTTCACGCACATTAGTGTTCTGCTTCCTTTGCTTTCTTTCTTTTTTGGTTAAAAAAACGGGAATGGAAAAAGGCAACCCTCAGAATGGGCGAAAACGATCGCAAACGAATCAATGGACAAAGGTTTAATCTCCAATATATATAAACAGCTCACGCAGCTTAATATTAATAAAAGAAACAACCCAATACAAAAATGGGCAGAAGATCTAAATAGACGTTTCTTCAAAGAAGTCACAGAGATGGCCAAGACGCACATGAAAAGCTGCTCAACATCACTAATTATTAGAGAAATGCAAATCCAAACGACAATGAGGTATGACCTCACACCTCTTAGAATCGGCATCATCAGAAAATCTACAAACAACAAATTCTGGGGAGGGTGTGGACAAAAGGAACCCTCTTCCACTATTGGTGGGAAGGTAAATTGACACAGTCACTATGGAGAACACTATGGAGGTTCCTTTAAAAAACTAAAAAGAGAATTACCATAGGATCCAGCAATCCCACTTCTGGGCATATACCCAGAGAAAACCATAAATCAAAAAGACACATTCACCACAATGTTCATTGCAGCACTATTTACAATAGCCAGGTAATGGAAGCAACCTAAATGCCCACAGACAGACGAATGGATAAAGAAGTGGTACATATATAAAATGGAATATTACTCAGCCATAAAAAGGAATGAAACTGGGTCATTTGTAGAGAAGTCGATGGATCTAGAGACTGTCATACAGAGTGAAGTAAGTCAGAAAGAGAAAAACAAATATTGTATATTAATGCATATATGTGGAACCTAGAAAAATGGTACAGATGAACTGGTTTGCAGGGCAGAAATAGAGACACAGAGGTAGAGAACAAACGTATGGACACCAAGTGGGGGAAGCCATGGGGTGGTGGTGTTGGGATGAGTTGGGAGATTGGGATTGACCTGTATACATGCATATGCATAAAATAGATAACTAATAATAACCTGCTGTATAAAAAAATAAATACAATTAAATTTCAAAATTTTTAAAAATAAAATTGAAAAAAAAACAGAAAAAAGTTTTTCCATTCACACAGATGTATTTATATGAATGAATTATTTCCATGCTTATATCTATAAATACATAAAACAGGAACAAGATGTAATTGGAACGAAAAAAGAAAAAAAACCCTGAACCTAACAGTTATACAGAGGAAAACCCTACCAAGGCACTTGCTCCAGCGGTAAACAATTCTGAAATTGGTCAGAGGTGGGGAATCATCTCCCATACAGCCAGCAGCCCCGCCCACCCCACGCAAGGAGCATCCTCATTGCAAAGCTGGGGGACCGTGCCGAGGCCTCTGTGAGTAAACGTGAGCTGAGCCCCAGGCCAGCTGCTGCTGAACTGTTCCCACCCTTCCCAGGTAAAACACCTGAATATGTACAAGGGCTTGAAAGCCTAGAGGAAGGGCCGTGGAGCCACACCAGTGACAGCACGCAGGCCAACTTGCTGCCTGCAGGCCAGCCAGGATGATCCTGGCCCCGGGCGCTCTTCTGGAAGCTTTCCATTTCCCTGCCTGAGATACCCCTCCTGTCCCGGCCCCCACTCCCTTTTTTCCTTCCTCACCTCAGCCCGGAGAGAAATTACAGTGGAAGTTATGGGTGACACATCCTCTTCTTTACAGGTGGCAGCCTGGCAACTCCTGCAGAACGTCCAGCAGAGCCCCACTCACACCGGGCCACCAACAAAGCCGTGGACCCTCACACCCTCCCACCAGCACAGCCCCGAGACTGCTGACGGGGCAGAGAATATGGAGTCAGGCACAGCTGCAGGGGCTATTGCTGCCTGGAGTGCTGTTTATATTCACCTCAACCCAGGCACACCTGGGGAGGGCTTGCCGACAGGGTCAGGCTGCCCAGGTCAGCTAATCCTCAGCCCTCAGGGAATCACATTGCAGAAAATGGACCTCGCTAAGACAAAATATTAGCCAAGGGAAAAAAGGACACAATGCCATTTGCAGCACCGTAGATGAGTCTAGAGGTAATCACGTGACTTGTAGTAAGTCAGAAAGTGAAAGACACATATCGTAGGATATCACTTATAGGTGTTTCCTAAAAATTGATACCAGGGCAGATATTTCCACGGAGAAGGGCAATCACAGATTCATTAAACAAACTTATGGTTCACCAATGGAAAGGTGTGAGGATTGGATTCATTACGATCTTGGGGTTAAGAGACATATACAAACACAGGTGAAATATATAATCACCAAAGACCTACGGAATACCAAGAGAAGACTACTCAACATTCTGTCATAACGTACATGGGAACAGGATCCCAGGAAGAACAGACATATGTATATGTGTAAAAGAACCACATCTTGAACACCTACAACAAGCCAAACGTTGTCATCAAACTTGCTGTAATAAAAAATAAAAAATTAAATTTAAAACACGAACAAGAAGTAGTGAGACAAACTTGAGGGGCATTCTCCTGGCACATTCCATTCTAAATTCCAATCTAGAACACGACTTCCATTGAGGCTCTGTGCCCTAGTAACCAGATTTGGTAAGGGAGAACTGCTGCCACCTTGTGGCCGTTTCACACAACAGCAGCTTTAATCCCAGCGCTAATGGTCAGTGGATATTCAAAATCATTGCAGGCCTGTAAATGACACCTGCCCTGAAAACAAATCCTGGGGTCATGTATCGACCAAAAAATTCAAAAGACGTCCATATTTCAAAACGACAGTTTCAAGAGGCATATTTCACGCACATTAGTGTTCTGCTTCCTTTGCTTTCTTTCTTTTTTGGTTAAAAAAACGGGAATGGAAAAAGGCAACCCTCAGAATGGGCGAAAACGATCGCAAACGAATCAATGGACAAAGGTTTAATCTCCAATATATATAAACAGTTCACGCAGCTTAATATTAATAAAAGAAACAACCCAATACAAAAATGGGCAGAAGATCTAAATAGACGTTTCTTCAAAGAAGTCACAGAGATGGCCAAGACGCACATGAAAAGCTGCTCAACATCACTAATTATTAGAGAAATGCAAATCCAAACGACAATGAGGTATGACCTCACACCTCTTAGAATCGGCATCATCAGAAAATCTACAAACAACAAATTCTGGGGAGGGTGTGGACAAAAGGAACCCTCTTCCACTATTGGTGGGAAGGTAAATTGACACAGTCACTATGGAGAACACTATGGAGGTTCCTTTAAAAAACTAAAAAGAGAATTACCATAGGATCCAGCAATCCCACTTCTGGGCATATACCCAGAGAAAACCATAAATCAAAAAGACACATTCACCACAATGTTCATTGCAGCACTATTTACAATAGCCAGGTAATGGAAGCAACCTAAATGCCCACAGACAGACGAATGGATAAAGAAGTGGTACATATATAAAATGGAATATTACTCAGCCATAAAAAGGAATGAAACTGGGTCATTTGTAGAGAAGTCGATGGATCTAGAGACTGTCATACAGAGTGAAGTAAGTCAGAAAGAGAAAAACAAATATTGTATATTAATGCATATATGTGGAACCTAGAAAAATGGTACAGATGAACTGGTTTGCAGGGCAGAAATAGAGACACAGAGGTAGAGAACAAACGTATGGACACCAAGTGGGGGAAGCCATGGGGTGGTGGTGTTGGGATGAGTTGGGAGATTGGGATTGACCTGTATACATGCATATGCATAAAATAGATAACTAATAATAACCTGCTGTATAAAAAAATAAATACAATTAAATTTCAAAATTTTTAAAAATAAAATTGAAAAAAAAACAGAAAAAAGTTTTTCCATTCACACAGATGTATTTATATGAATGAATTATTTCCATGCTTATATCTATAAATACATAAAACAGGAACAAGATGTAATTGGAACGAAAAAAGAAAAAAAACCCTGAACCTAACAGTTATACAGAGGAAAACCCTACCAAGGCACTTGCTCCAGCGGTAAACAATTCTGAAATTGGTCAGAGGTGGGGAATCATCTCCCATACAGCCAGCAGCCCCGCCCACCCCACGCAAGGAGCATCCTCATTGCAAAGCTGGGGGACCGTGCCGAGGCCTCTGTGAGTAAACGTGAGCTGAGCCCCAGGCCAGCTGCTGCTGAACTGTTCCCACCCTTCCCAGGTAAAACACCTGAATATGTACAAGGGCTTGAAAGCCTAGAGGAAGGGCCGTGGAGCCACACCAGTGACAGCACGCAGGCCAACTTGCTGCCTGCAGGCCAGCCAGGATGATCCTGGCCCCGGGCGCTCTTCTGGAAGCTTTCTATTTCCCTGCCTGAGATACCCCTCCTGTCCCGGCCCCCACTCCCTTTTTTCCTTCCTCACCTCAGCCCGGAGAGAAATTGCAGTGGAAGTTATGGGTGACACATCCTCTTCTTTACAGGTGGCAGCCTGGCAACTCCTGCAGAACGTCCAGCAGAGCCCCACTCACACCGGGCCACCAACAAAGCCGTGGACCCTCACACCCTCCCACCAGCACAGCCCCGAGACTGCTGACGGGGCAGAGAATATGGAGTCAGGCACAGCTGCAGGGGCTATTGCTGCCTGGAGTGCTGTTTATATTCACCTCAACCCAGGCACACCTGGGGAGGGCTTGCCGACAGGGTCAGGCTGCCCAGGTCAGCTAATCCTCAGCCCTCAGGGAATCACATTGCAGAAAATGTACCTCGCTAAGACACAATATTAGCCAAGGGAAAAAAGGACACAATGCCATTTGCAGCACCGTAGATGAGTCTAGAGGTAATCACGTGACTTGTAGTAAGTCAGAAAGTGAAAGACACATATCGTAGGATATCACTTATAGGTGTTTCCTAAAAATTGATACCAGGGCAGATATTTCCACGGAGAAGGGCAATCACAGATTCATTAAACAAACTTATGGTTCACCAATGGAAAGGTGTGAGGATTGGATTCATTACGATCTTGGGGTTAAGAGACATATACAAACACAGGTGAAATATATAATCACCAAAGACCTACGGAATACCAAGAGAAGACTACTCAACATTCTGTCATAACGTACATGGGAACAGGATCCCAGAAAGAACAGACATATGTATATGTGTAAAAGAACCACATCTTGAACACCTACAACAAGCCAAACGTTGTCATCAAACTTGCTGTAATAAAAAATAAAAAATTAAATTTAAAACACGAACAAGAAGTAGTGAGACAAACTTGAGGGGCATTCTCCTGGCACATTCCATTCTAAATTCCAATCTAGAACACGACTTCCATTGAGGCTCTGTGCCCTAGTAACCAGATTTGGTAAGGGAGAACTGCTGCCACCTTGTGGCCGTTTCACACAACAGCAGCTTTAATCCCAGCGCTAATGGTCAGTGGATATTCAAAATCATTGCAGGCCTGTAAATGACACCTGCCCTGAAAACAAATCCTGGGGTCATGTATCGACCAAAAAATTCAAAAGACGTCCATATTTCAAAACGACAGTTTCAAGAGGCATATTTCACGCACATTAGTGTTCTGCTTCCTTTGCTTTCTTTCTTTTTTGGTTAAAAAAACGGGAATGGAAAAAGGCAACCCTCAGAATGGGCGAAAACGATCGCAAACGAATCAATGGACAAAGGTTTAATCTCCAATATATATAAACAGCTCACGCAGCTTAATATTAATAAAAGAAACAACCCAATACAAAAATGGGCAGAAGATCTAAATAGACGTTTCTTCAAAGAAGTCACAGAGATGGCCAAGACGCACATGAAAAGCTGCTCAACATCACTAATTATTAGAGAAATGCAAATCCAAACGACAATGAGGTATGACCTCACACCTCTTAGAATCGGCATCATCAGAAAATCTACAAACAACAAATTCTGGGGAGGGTGTGGACAAAAGGAACCCTCTTCCACTATTGGTGGGAAGGTAAATTGACACAGTCACTATGGAGAACACTATGGAGGTTCCTTTAAAAAACTAAAAAGAGAATTACCATAGGATCCAGCAATCCCACTTCTGGGCATATACCCAGAGAAAACCATAAATCAAAAAGACACATTCACCACAATGTTCATTGCAGCACTATTTACAATAGCCAGGTAATGGAAGCAACCTAAATGCCCACAGACAGACGAATGGATAAAGAAGTGGTACATATATAAAATGGAATATTACTCAGCCATAAAAAGGAATGAAACTGGGTCATTTGTAGAGAAGTCGATGGATCTAGAGACTGTCATACAGAGTGAAGTAAGTCAGAAAGAGAAAAACAAATATTGTATATTAATGCATATATGTGGAACCTAGAAAAATGGTACAGATGAACTGGTTTGCAGGGCAGAAATAGAGACACAGAGGTAGAGAACAAACGTATGGACACCAAGTGGGGGAAGCCATGGGGTGGTGGTGTTGGGATGAGTTGGGAGATTGGGATTGACCTGTATACATGCATATGCATAAAATAGATAACTAATAATAACCTGCTGTATAAAAAAATAAATACAATTAAATTTCAAAATTTTTAAAAATAAAATTGAAAAAAAAACAGAAAAAAGTTTTTCCATTCACACAGATGTATTTATATGAATGAATTATTTCCATGCTTATATCTATAAATACATAAAACAGGAACAAGATGTAATTGGAACGAAAAAAGAAAAAAAACCCTGAACCTAACAGTTATACAGAGGAAAACCCTACCAAGGCACTTGCTCCAGCGGTAAACAATTCTGAAATTGGTCAGAGGTGGGGAATCATCTCCCATACAGCCAGCAGCCCCGCCCACCCCACGCAAGGAGCATCCTCATTGCAAAGCTGGGGGACCATGCCGAGGCCTCTGTGAGTAAACGTGAGCTGAGCCCCAGGCCAGCTGCTGCTGAACTGTTCCCACCCTTCCCAGGTAAAACACCTGAATATGTACAAGGGCTTGAAAGCCTAGAGGAAGGGCCGTGGAGCCACACCAGTGACAGCACGCAGGCCAACTTGCTGCCTGCAGGCCAGCCAGGATGATCCTGGCCCCAGGCGCTCTTCTGGAAGCTTTCCATTTCCCTGCCTGAGATACCCCTCCTGTCCCGGCCCCCACTCCCTTTTTTCCTTCCTCACCTCAGCCCGGAGAGAAATTGCAGTGGAAGTTATGGGTGACACATCCTCTTCTTTACAGGTGGCAGCCTGGCAACTCCTGCAGAACGTCCAGCAGAGCCCCACTCACACCGGGCCACCAACAAAGCCGTGGACCCTCACACCCTCCCACCAGCACAGCCCCGAGACTGCTGACGGGGCAGAGAATATGGAGTCAGGCACAGCTGCAGGGGCTATTGCTGCCTGGAGTGCTGTTTATATTCACCTCAACCCAGGCACACCTGGGGAGGGCTTGCCGACAGGGTCAGGCTGCCCAGGTCAGCTAATCCTCAGCCCTCAGGGAATCACATTGCAGAAAATGTACCTCGCTAAGACACAATATTAGCCAAGGGAAAAAAGGACACAATGCCATTTGCAGCACCGTAGATGAGTCTAGAGGTAATCACGTGACTTGTAGTAAGTCAGAAAGTGAAAGACACATATCGTAGGATATCACTTATAGGTGTTTCCTAAAAATTGATACCAGGGCAGATATTTCCACGGAGAAGGGCAATCACAGATTCATTAAACAAACTTATGGTTCACCAATGGAAAGGTGTGAGGATTGGATTCATTACGATCTTGGGGTTAAGAGACATATACAAACACAGGTGAAATATATAATCACCAAAGACCTACGGAATACCAAGAGAAGACTACTCAACATTCTGTCATAACGTACATGGGAACAGGATCCCAGGAAGAACAGACATATGTATGTGTGTAAAAGAACCACATCTTGAACACCTACAACAAGCCAAACATTGTCATCAAACTTGCTGTAATAAAAAATAAAAAATTAAATTTAAAACACGAACAAGAAGTAGTGAGACAAACTTGAGGGGCATTCTCCTGGCACATTCCATTCTAAATTCCAATCTAGAACACGACTTCCATTGAGGCTCTGTGCCCTAGTAACCAGATTTGGTAAGGGAGAACTGCTGCCACCTTGTGGCCGTTTCACACAACAGCAGCTTTAATCCCAGCGCTAATGGTCAGTGGATATTCAAAATCATTGCAGGCCTGTAAATGACACCTGCCCTGAAAACAAATCCTGGGGTCATGTATCGACCAAAAAATTCAAAAGACGTCCATATTTCAAAACGACAGTTTCAAGAGGCATATTTCACGCACATTAGTGTTCTGCTTCCTTTGCTTTCTTTCTTTTTTGGTTAAAAAAACGGGAATGGAAAAAGGCAACCCTCAGAATGGGCGAAAACGATCGCAAACGAATCAATGGACAAAGGTTTAATCTCCAATATATATAAACAGCTCACGCAGCTTAATATTAATAAAAGAAACAACCCAATACAAAAATGGGCAGAAGATCTAAATAGACGTTTCTTCAAAGAAGTCACAGAGATGGCCAAGACGCACATGAAAAGCTGCTCAACATCACTAATTATTAGAGAAATGCAAATCCAAACGACAATGAGGTATGACCTCACACCTCTTAGAATCGGCATCATCAGAAAATCTACAAACAACAAATTCTGGGGAGGGTGTGGACAAAAGGAACCCTCTTCCACTATTGGTGGGAAGGTAAATTGACACAGTCACTATGGAGAACACTATGGAGGTTCCTTTAAAAAACTAAAAAGAGAATTACCATAGGATCCAGCAATCCCACTTCTGGGCATATACCCAGAGAAAACCATAAATCAAAAAGACACATTCACCACAATGTTCATTGCAGCACTATTTACAATAGCCAGGTAATGGAAGCAACCTAAATGCCCACAGACAGACGAATGGATAAAGAAGTGGTACATATATAAAATGGAATATTACTCAGCCATAAAAAGGAATGAAACTGGGTCATTTGTAGAGAAGTCGATGGATCTAGAGACTGTCATACAGAGTGAAGTAAGTCAGAAAGAGAAAAACAAATATTGTATATTAATGCATATATGTGGAACCTAGAAAAATGGTACAGATGAACTGGTTTGCAGGGCAGAAATAGAGACACAGAGGTAGAGAACAAACGTATGGACACCAAGTGGGGGAAGCCATGGGGTGGTGGTGTTGGGATGAGTTGGGAGATTGGGATTGACCTGTATACATGCATATGCATAAAATAGATAACTAATAATAACCTGCTGTATAAAAAAATAAATACAATTAAATTTCAAAATTTTTAAAAATAAAATTGAAAAAAAAACAGAAAAAAGTTTTTCCATTCACACAGATGTATTTATATGAATGAATTATTTCCATGCTTATATCTATAAATACATAAAACAGGAACAAGATGTAATTGGAACGAAAAAAGAAAAAAAACCCTGAACCTAACAGTTATACAGAGGAAAACCCTACCAAGGCACTTGCTCCAGCGGTAAACAATTCTGAAATTGGTCAGAGGTGGGGAATCATCTCCCATACAGCCAGCAGCCCCGCCCACCCCACGCAAGGAGCATCCTCATTGCAAAGCTGGGGGACCGTGCTGAGGCCTCTGTGAGTAAATGTGAGCTGAGCCCCAGGCCAGCTGCTGCTGAACTGTTCCCACCCTTCCCAGGTAAAACACCTGAATATGTACAAGGGCTTGAAAGCCTAGAGGAAGGGCCGTGGAGCCACACCAGTGACAGCACGCAGGCCAACTTGCTGCCTGCAGGCCAGCCAGGATGATCCTGGCCCCAGGCGCTCTTCTGGAAGCTTTCCATTTCCCTGCCTGAGATACCCCTCCTGTCCCGGCCCCCACTCCCTTTTTTCCTTCCTCACCTCAGCCCGGAGAGAAATTCCAGTGGAAGTTATGGGTGACACATCCTCTTCTTTACAGGTGGCAGCCTGGCAACTCCTGCAGAAAGTCCAGCAGAGCCCCACTCACACCGGGCCACCAACAAAGCCGTGGACCCTCACACCCTCCCACCAGCACAGCCCCGAGACTGCTGACGGGGCAGAGAATATGGAGTCAGGCACAGCTGCAGGGGCTATTGCTGCCTGGAGTGCTGTTTATATTGACCTCAACCCAGGCACACCTGGGGAGGGCTTGCCGACAGGGTCAGGCTGCCCAGGTCAGCTAATCCTCAGCCCTCAGGGAATCACATTGCAGAAAATGGACCTCGCTAAGACAGAATATTAGCCAAGGGAAAAAAGGACACAATATCATTTGCAGCACCGTAGATGAGTCTAGAGGTAATCACGTGACTTGTAGTAAGTCAGAAAGTGAAAGACACATATCGTAGGATATCACTTATAGGTGTTACCTAAAAATTGATACCAGGGCAGATATTTCCACGGAGAAGGGCAATCACAGATTCATTAAACAAACTTATGGTTCACCAATGGAAAGGTGTGAGGATTGGATTCATTACGATCTTGGGGTTAAGAGACATATACAAACACAGATGAAATATATAATCACCAAAGACCTACGGAATACCAAGAGAAGACTACTCAACATTCTGTCATAACGTACATGGGAACAGGATCCCAGGAAGAACAGACATATGTATATGTGTAAAAGAACCACATCTTGAACACCTACAACAAGCCAAACATTGTCATCAAACTTGCTGTAATAAAAAAATAAAAAATTAAATTTAAAACACGAACAAGAAGTAGTGAGACAAACTTGAGGGGCATTCTCCTGGCACATTCCATTCTAAATTCCAATCTAGAACACGACTTCCATTGAGGCTCTGTGCCCTAGTAACCAGATTTGGTAAGGGAGAACTGCTGCCACCTTGTGGCCGTTTCACACAACAGCAGCTTTAATCCCAGCGCTAATGGTCAGTGGATATTCAAAATTATTGCAGGCCTGTAAATGACACCTGCCCTGAAAACAAATCCTGGGGTCATGTATCGACCAAAAAATTCAAAAGACGTCCATATTTCAAAACGACAGTTTCAAGAGGCATATTTCACGCACATTAGTGTTCTGCTTCCTTTGCTTTCTTTCTTTTTTGGTTAAAAAAACGGGAATGGAAAAAGGCAACCCTCAGAATGGGCGAAAACGATCGCAAACGAATCAATGGACAAAGGTTTAATCTCCAATATATATAAACAGCTCACGCAGCTTAATATTAATAAAAGAAACAACCCAATACAAAAATGGGCAGAAGATCTAAATAGACGTTTCTTCAAAGAAGTCACAGAGATGGCCAAGACGCACATGAAAAGCTGCTCAACATCACTAATTATTAGAGAAATGCAAATCCAAACGACAATGAGGTATGACCTCACACCTCTTAGAATCGGCATCATCAGAAAATCTACAAACAACAAATTCTGGGGAGGGTGTGGACAAAAGGAACCCTCTTCCACTATTGGTGGGAAGGTAAATTGACACAGTCACTATGGAGAACACTATGGAGGTTCCTTTAAAAAACTAAAAAGAGAATTACCATAGGATCCAGCAATCCCACTTCTGGGCATATACCCAGAGAAAACCATAAATCAAAAAGACACATTCACCACAATGTTCATTGCAGCACTATTTACAATAGCCAGGTAATGGAAGCAACCTAAATGCCCACAGACAGACGAATGGATAAAGAAGTGGTACATATATAAAATGGAATATTACTCAGCCATAAAAAGGAATGAAACTGGGTCATTTGTAGAGAAGTCGATGGATCTAGAGACTGTCATACAGAGTGAAGTAAGTCAGAAAGAGAAAAACAAATATTGTATATTAATGCATATATGTGGAACCTAGAAAAATGGTACAGATGAACTGGTTTGCAGGGCAGAAATAGAGACACAGAGGTAGAGAACAAACGTATGGACACCAAGTGGGGGAAGCCATGGGGTGGTGGTGTTGGGATGAGTTGGGAGATTGGGATTGACCTGTATACATGCATATGCATAAAATAGATAACTAATAATAACCTGCTGTATAAAAAAATAAATACAATTAAATTTCAAAATTTTTAAAAATAAAATTGAAAAAAAAACAGAAAAAAGTTTTTCCATTCACACAGATGTATTTATATGAATGAATTATTTCCATGCTTATATCTATAAATACATAAAACAGGAACAAGATGTAATTGGAACGAAAAAAGAAAAAAAAACCCTGAACCTAACAGTTATACAGAGGAAAACCCTACCAAGGCACTTGCTCCAGCGGTAAACAATTCTGAAATTGGTCAGAGGTGGGGAATCATCTCCCATACAGCCAGCAGCCCCGCCCACCCCACGCAAGGAGCATCCTCATTGCAAAGCTGGGGGACCGTGCCGAGGCCTCTGTGAGTAAACGTGAGCTGAGCCCCAGGCCAGCTGCTGCTGAACTGTTCCCACCCTTCCCAGGTAAAACACCTGAATATGTACAAGGGCTTGAAAGCCTAGAGGAAGGGCCGTGGAGCCACACCAGTGACAGCACGCAGGCCAACTTGCTGCCTGCAGGCCAGCCAGGATGATCCTGGCCCCAGGCGCTCTTCTGGAAGCTTTCCATTTCCCTGCCTGAGATACCCCTCCTGTCCCGGCCCCCACTCCCTTTTTTCCTTCCTCACCTCAGCCCGGAGAGAAATTCCAGTGGAAGTTATGGGTGACACATCCTCTTCTTTACAGGTGGCAGCCTGGCAACTCCTGCAGAAAGGCCAGCAGAGCCCCACTCACACCGGGCCACCAACAAAGCCGTGGACCCTCACACCCTCCCACCAGCACAGCCCCGAGACTGCTGACGGGGCAGAGAATATGGAGTCAGGCACAGCTGCAGGGGCTATTGCTGCCTGGAGTGCTGTTTATATTCACCTCAACCCAGGCACACCTGGGGAGGGCTTGCCGACAGGGTCAGGCTGCCCAGGTCAGCTAATCCTCAGCCCTCAGGGAATCACATTGCAGAAAATGGACCTCGCTAAGACAGAATATTAGCCAAGGGAAAAAAGGACACAATATCATTTGCAGCACCGTAGATGAGTCTAGAGGTAATCACCTGACTTGTAGTAAGTCAGAAAGTGAAAGACACATATCGTAGGATATCACTTATAGGTGTTACCTAAAAATTGATACCAGGGCAGATATTTCCACGGAGAAGGGCAATCACAGATTCATTAAACAAACTTATGGTTCACCAATGGAAAGGTGTGAGGATTGGATTCATTACGATCTTGGGGTTAAGAGACATATACAAACACAGATGAAATATATAATCACCAAAGACCTACGGAATACCAAGAGAAGACTACTCAACATTCTGTCATAACGTACATGGGAACAGGATCCCAGGAAGAACAGACATATGTATATGTGTAAAAGAACCACATCTTGAACACCTACAACAAGCCAAACATTGTCATCAAACTTGCTGTAATAAAAAAATAAAAAATTAAATTTAAAACACGAACAAGAAGTAGTGAGACAAACTTGAGGGGCATTCTCCTGGCACATTCCATTCTAAATTCCAATCTAGAACACGACTTCCATTGAGGCTCTGTGCCCTAGTAACCAGATTTGGTAAGGGAGAACTGCTGCCACCTTGTGGCCGTTTCACACAACAGCAGCTTTAATCCCAGCGCTAATGGTCAGTGGATATTCAAATCATTGCAGGCCTGTAAATGACACCTGCAATGAAAACAAATCCTGGGGTCATGTATCGACCAAAAAATTCAAAAGACGTCCATATTTCAAAACGACAGTTTCAAGAGGCATATTTCACGCACATTAGTGTTCTGCTTCCTTTGCTTTCTTTCTTTTTTGGTTAAAAAAACGGGAATGGAAAAAGGCAACCCTCAGAATGGGCGAAAACGATCGCAAACGAATCAATGGACAAAGGTTTAATCTCCAATATATATAAACAGCTCACGCAGCTTAATATTAATAAAAGAAACAACCCAATACAAAAATGGGCAGAAGATCTAAATAGACGTTTCTTCAAAGAAGTCACAGAGATGGCCAAGACGCACATGAAAAGCTGCTCAACATCACTAATTATTAGAGAAATGCAAATCCAAACGACAATGAGGTATGACCTCACACCTCTTAGAATCGGCATCATCAGAAAATCTACAAACAACAAATTCTGGGGAGGGTGTGGACAAAAGGAACCCTCTTCCACTATTGGTGGGAAGGTAAATTGACACAGTCACTATGGAGAACACTATGGAGGTTCCTTTAAAAAACTAAAAAGAGAATTACCATAGGATCCAGCAATCCCACTTCTGGGCATATACCCAGAGAAAACCATAAATCAAAAAGACACATTCACCACAATGTTCATTGCAGCACTATTTACAATAGCCAGGTAATGGAAGCAACCTAAATGCCCACAGACAGACGAATGGATAAAGAAGTGGTACATATATAAAATGGAATATTACTCAGCCATAAAAAGGAATGAAACTGGGTCATTTGTAGAGAAGTCGATGGATCTAGAGACTGTCATACAGAGTGAAGTAAGTCAGAAAGAGAAAAACAAATATTGTATATTAATGCATATATGTGGAACCTAGAAAAATGGTACAGATGAACTGGTTTGCAGGGCAGAAATAGAGACACAGAGGTAGAGAACAAACGTATGGACACCAAGTGGGGGAAGCCATGGGGTGGTGGTGTTGGGATGAGTTGGGAGATTGGGATTGACCTGTATACATGCATATGCATAAAATAGATAACTAATAATAACCTGCTGTATAAAAAATAAATACAATTAAATTTCAAAATTTTTAAGAATAAAATTGAAAAAAAACAGAAAAAAGTTTTTCCATTTAAACAGATGTATTTATATGAATGAATTATTTCCATGCTTATATCTATAAATACATAAAACAGGAACAAGATGTAATTGGAACGAAAAAAGAAAAAAAAAACCTGAACCTAACAGTTATACAGAGGAAAACCCTACCAAGGCACTTGCTCCAGCGGTAAACAATTCTGAAATTGGTCAGAGGTGGGGAATCATCTCCCATACAGCCAGCAGCCCCGCCCACCCCACGCAAGGAGCGTCCTCATTTCAAAGCTGGGGGACCGTGCGGAGTTCTCTGTGAGTAAACGTGAGCTGAGCCCCAGGCCAGCTGCTGCTGAACTGTTCCCACCCTTCCCAGGTAAAACACCTGAATATGTACAAGCGCTTGAAAGCCTAGAGGAAGGGCCGTGGAGCCACACCAGTGACAGCACGCAGGCCAACTTGCTGCCTGCAGGCCAGCCAGGATGATCCTGGCCCCAGGCGCTCTTCTGGAAGCTTTCCATTTCCCTGCCTGAGATACCCTTCCTGTCCCGGCCCCCACTCCCTTTTTTCCTTCCTCACCTCAGCCCGGAGAGAAATTACAGTGGAAGTTATGGGTGACACATCCTCTTCTTTACAGGTGGCAGCCTGGCAACTCCTGCAGAAAGTCCAGCAGAGCCCCACTCACACCGGGCCACCAACAAAGCCGTGGACCCTCACACCCTCCCACCAGCACAGCCCCGAGACTGCTGACGGGGCAGAGAATATGGAGTCAGGCACAGCTGCAGGGGCTATTGCTGCCTGGAGTGCTGTTTATATTCACCTCAACCCAGGCACACCTGGGGAGGGCTTGCCGACAGGGTCAGGCTGCCCAGGTCAGCTAATCCTCAGCCCTCAGGGAATCACATTGCAGAAAATGTACCTCGCTAAGACACAATATTAGCCAAGGGAAAAAAGGACACAATGCCATTTGCAGCACCGTAGATGAGTCTAGAGGTAATCACGTGACTTGTAGTAAGTCAGAAAGTGAAAGACACATATCGTAGGATATCACTTATAGGTGTTTCCTAAAAATTGATACCAGGGCAGATATTTCCACGGAGAAGGGCAATCACAGATTCATTAAACAAACTTATGGTTCACCAATGGAAAGGTGTGAGGATTGGATTCATTACGATCTTGGGGTTAAGAGACATATACAAACACAGATGAAATATATAATCACCAAAGACCTACGGAATACCAAGAGAAGACTACTCAACATTCTGTCATAACGTACATGGGAACAGGATCCCAGGAAGAACAGACATATGTATGTGTGTAAAAGAACCACATCTTGAACACCTACAACAAGCCAAACATTGTCATCAAACTTGCTGTAATAAAAAAATAAAAAATTAAATTTAAAACACGAACAAGAAGTAGTGAGACAAACTTGATGGGCATTCTCCTGGCACATTCCATTCTAAATTCCAATCTAGAACACGACTTCCATTGAGGCTCTGTGCCCTAGTAACCAGATTTGGTAAGGGAGAACTGCTGCCACCTTGTGGCCGTTTCACACAACAGCAGCTTTAATTCCAGCGCTAATGGTCAGTGGATATTCAAAATCATTGCAGGCCTGTAAATGACACCTGCAATGAAAACAAATCCTGGTGTCATATATCGACCAAAAAATTCAAAAGACGTCCATATTTCAAAACGACAGTTTCAAGAGGCATATTTCACGCACATTAGTGTTCTGCTTCCTTTGCTTTCTTTCTTTTTTGGTTAAAAAAATGGGAATGGAAAAAGGCAACCCTCAGAATGGGCGAAAACGATCGCAAACGAATCAATGGACAAAGGTTTAATCTCCAATATATATAAACAGCTCACGCAGCTTAATATTAATAAAAGAAACAACCCAATACAAAAATGGGCAGAAGATCTAAATAGACGTTTCTTCAAAGAAGTCACAGAGATGGCCAAGACGCACATGAAAAGCTGCTCAACATCACTAATTATTAGAGAAATGCAAATCCAAACGACAATGAGGTATGACCTCACACCTCTTAGAATCGGCATCATCAGAAAATCTACAAACAACAAATTCTGGGGAGGGTGTGGACAAAAGGAACCCTCTTCCACTATTGGTGGGAAGGTAAATTGACACAGTCACTATGGAGAACACTATGGAGGTTCCTTTACAAAACTAAAAAGAGAATTACCATAGGATCCAGCAATCCCACTTCGGGGCATATACCCAGAGAAAACCATAAATCAAAAAGACACATTCACCACAATGTTCATTGCAGCACTATTTACAATAGCCAGGTAATGGAAGCAACCTAAATGCCCACAGACAGACGAATGGATAAAGAAGTGGTACATATATAAAATGGAATATTACTCAGCCATAAAAAGGAATGAAACTGGGTCATTTGTAGAGAAGTCGATGGATCTAGAGACTGTCATACAGAGTGAAGTAAGTCAGAAAGAGAAAAACAAATATTGTATATTAATGCATATATGTGGAACCTAGAAAAATGGTACAGATGAACTGGTTTGCAGGGCAGAAATAGAGACACAGAGGTAGAGAACAAACGTATGGACACCAAGTGGGGGAAGCCATGGGGTGGTGGTGTTGGGATGAGTTGGGAGATTGGGATTGACCTGTATACATGCATATGCATAAAATAGATAACTAATAATAACCTGCTGTATAAAAAAATAAATACAATTAAATTTCAAAATTTTTAAAAATAAAATTGAAAAAAAAACAGAAAAAAGTTTTTCCATTCACACAGATGTATTTATATGAATGAATTATTTCCATGCTTATATCTATAAATACATAAAACAGGAACAAGATGTAATTGGAACGAAAAAAGAAAAAAAACCCTGAACCTAACAGTTATACAGAGGAAAACCCTACCAAGGCACTTGCTCCAGCGGTAAACAATTCTGAAATTGGTCAGAGGTGGGGAATCATCTCCCATACAGCCAGCAGCCCCGCCCACCCCACGCAAGGAGCATCCTCATTGCAAAGCTGGGGGACCGTGCCGAGGCCTCTGTGAGTAAACGTGAGCTGAGCCCCAGGCCAGCTGCTGCTGAACTGTTCCCACCCTTCCCAGGTAAAACACCTGAATATGTACAAGGGCTTGAAAGCCTAGAGGAAGGGCCGTGGAGCCACACCAGTGACAGCACGCAGGCCAACTTGCTGCCTGCAGGCCAGCCAGGATGATCCTGGCCCCGGGCGCTCTTCTGGAAGCTTTCCATTTCCCTGCCTGAGATACCCCTCCTGTCCCGGCACCCACTCCCTTTTTTCCTTCCTCACCTCAGCCCGGAGAGAAATTCCAGTGGAAGTTATGGGTGAAACATCCTCTTCTTTACAGGTGGCAGCCTGGCAACTCCTGCAGAAAGTCCAGCAGAGCCCCACTCACACCGGGCCACCAACAAAGCCGTGGACCCTCACACCCTCCCACCAGCACAGCCCCGAGACTGCTGACGGGGCAGAGAATATGGAGTCAGGCACAGCTGCAGGGGCTATTGCTGCCTGGAGTGCTGTTTATATTGACCTCAACCCAGGCACACCTGGGGAGGGCTTGTCGACAGGGTCAGGCTGCCCAGGTCAGCTAATCCTCAGCCCTCAGGGAATCACATTGCAGAAAATGGACCTCGCTAAGACAGAATATTAGCCAAGGGAAAAAAGGACACAATATCATTTGCAGCACCGTAGATGAGTCTAGAGGTAATCACCTGACTTGTAGTAAGTCAGAAAGTGAAAGACACATATCGTAGGATATCACTTATAGGTGTTACCTAAAAATTGATACCAGGGCAGATATTTCCACGGAGAAGGGCAATCACAGATTCATTAAACAAACTTATGGTTCACCAATGGAAAGGTGTGAGGATTGGATTCATTACGATCTTGGGGTTAAGAGACATATACAAACACAGATGAAATATATAATCACCAAAGACCTACGGAATACCAAGAGAAGACTACTCAACATTCTGTCATAACGTACATGGGAACAGGATCCCAGGAAGAACAGACATATGTATATGTGTAAAAGAACCACATCTTGAACACCTACAACAAGCCAAACATTGTCATCAAACTTGCTGTAATAAAAAAATAAAAAATTAAATTTAAAACACGAACAAGAAGTAGTGAGACAAACTTGAGGGGCATTCTCCTGGCACATTCCATTCTAAATTCCAATCTAGAACACGACTTCCATTGAGGCTCTGTGCCCTAGTAACCAGATTTGGTAAGGGAGAACTGCTGCCACCTTGTGGCCGTTTCACACAACAGCAGGTTTAATTCCAGCGCTAATGGTCAGTGGATATTCAAAATCATTGCAGGCCTGTAAATGACACCTGCAATGAAAACAAATCCTGGTGTCATATATCGACCAAAAAATTCAAAAGACGTCCATATTTCAAAACGACAGTTTCAAGAGGCATATTTCACGCACATTAGTGTTCTGCTTCCTTTGCTTTCTTTCTTTTTTGGTTAAAAAAACGGGAATGGAAAAAGGCAACCCTCAGAATGGGCGAAAACGATCGCAAACGAATCAATGGACAAAGGTTTAATCTCCAATATATATAAACAGCTCACGCAGCTTAATATTAATAAAAGAAACAACCCAATACAAAAATGGGCAGAAGATCTAAATAGACGTTTCTTCAAAGAAGTCACAGAGATGGCCAAGACGCACATGAAAAGCTGCTCAACATCACTAATTATTAGAGAAATACAAATCCAAACGACAATGAGGTATGACCTCACACCTCTTAGAATCGGCATCATCAGAAAATCTACAAACAACAAATTCTGGGGAGGGTGTGGACAAAAGGAACCCTCTTCCACTATTGGTGGGAAGGTAAATTGACACAGTCACTATGGAGAACACTATGGAGGTTCCTTTAAAAAACTAAAAAGAGAATTACCATAGGATCCAGCAATCCCACTTCTGGGCATATACCCAGAGAAAACCATAAATCAAAAAGACACATTCACCACAATGTTCATTGCAGCACTATTTACAATAGCCAGGTAATGGAAGCAACCTAAATGCCCACAGACAGACGAATGGATAAAGAAGTGGTACATATATAAAATGGAATATTACTCAGCCATAAAAAGGAATGAAACTGGGTCATTTGTAGAGAAGTCGATGGATCTAGAGACTGTCATACAGAGTGAAGTAAGTCAGAAAGAGAAAAACAAATATTGTATATTAATGCATATATGTGGAACCTAGAAAAATGGTACAGATGAACTGGTTTGCAGGGCAGAAATAGAGACACAGAGGTAGAGAACAAACGTATGGACACCAAGTGGGGGAAGCCATGGGGTGGTGGTGTTGGGATGAGTTGGGAGATTGGGATTGACCTGTATACATGCATATGCATAAAATAGATAACTAATAATAACCTGCTGTATAAAAAAATAAATACAATTAAATTTCAAAATTTTTAAAAATAAAATTGAAAAAAAAAACAGAAAAAAGTTTTTCCATTCACACAGATGTATTTATATGAATGAATTATTTCCATGCTTATATCTATAAATACATAAAACAAGAACAAAATATAATTGGAACGAAAAAAGAAAAAAAACCCTGAACCTAACAGTTATACAGAGGAAAACCCTACCAAGGCACTTGCTCCAGCGGTAAACAATTCTGAAATTGGTCAGAGGTGGGGAATCATCTCCCATACAGCCAGCAGCCCCGCCCACCCCACGCAAGGAGCATCCTCATTGCAAAGCTGGGGGACCGTGCCGAGGCCTCTGTGAGTAAACGTGAGCTGAGCCCCAGGCCAGCTGCTGCTGAACTGTTCCCACCCTTCCCAGGTAAAACACCTGAATATGTACAAGGGCTTGAAAGCCTAGAGGAAGGGCCGTGGAGCCACACCAGTGACAGCACGCAGGCCAACTTGCTGCCTGCAGGCCAGCCAGGATGATCCTGGCCCCGGGCGCTCTTCTGGAAGCTTTCCATTTCCCTGCCTGAGATACCCCTCCTGTCCCGGCACCCACTCCCTTTTTTCCTTCCTCACCTCAGCCCGGAGAGAAATTCCAGTGGAAGTTATGGGTGAAACATCCTCTTCTTTACAGGTGGCAGCCTGGCAACTCCTGCAGAAAGTCCAGCAGAGCCCCACTCACACCGGGCCACCAACAAAGCCGTGGACCCTCACACCCTCCCACCAGCACAGCCCCGAGACTGCTGACGGGGCAGAGAATATGGAGTCAGGCACAGCTGCAGGGGCTATTGCTGCCTGGAGTGCTGTTTATATTGACCTCAACCCAGGCACACCTGGGGAGGGCTTGTCGACAGGGTCAGGCTGCCCAGGTCAGCTAATCCTCAGCCCTCAGGGAATCACATTGCAGAAAATGGACCTCGCTAAGACACAATATTAGCCAAGGGAAAAAAGGACACAATATCATTTGCAGCACCGTAGATGAGTCTAGAGGTAATCACCTGACTTGTAGTAAGTCAGAAAGTGAAAGACACATATCGTAGGATATCACTTATAGGTGTTACCTAAAAATTGATACCAGGGCAGATATTTCCACGGAGAAGGGCAATCACAGATTCATTAAACAAACTTATGGTTCACCAATGGAAAGGTGTGAGGATTGGATTCATTACGATCTTGGGGTTAAGAGACATATACAAACACAGATGAAATATATAATCACCAAAGACCTACGGAATACCAAGAGAAGACTACTCAACATTCTGTCATAACGTACATGGGAACAGGATCCCAGGAAGAACAGACATATGTATATGTGTAAAAGAACCACATCTTGAACACCTACAACAAGCCAAACATTGTCATCAAACTTGCTGTAATAAAAAAATAAAAAATTAAATTTAAAACACGAACAAGAAGTAGTGAGACAAACTTGAGGGGCATTCTCCTGGCACATTCCATTCTAAATTCCAATCTAGAACACGACTTCCATTGAGGCTCTGTGCCCTAGTAACCAGATTTGGTAAGGGAGAACTGCTGCCACCTTGTGGCCGTTTCACACAACAGCAGCTTTAATTCCAGCGCTAATGGTCAGTGGATATTCAAAATCATTGCAGGCCTGTAAATGACACCTGCAATGAAAACAAATCCTGGTGTCATATATCGACCAAAAAATTCAAAAGACGTCCATATTTCAAAACGACAGTTTCAAGAGGCATATTTCACGCACATTAGTGTTCTGCTTCCTTTGCTTTCTTTCTTTTTTGGTTAAAAAAACGGGAATGGAAAAAGGCAACCCTCAGAATGGGCGAAAACGATCGCAAACGAATCAATGGACAAAGGTTTAATCTCCAATATATATAAACAGCTCACGCAGCTTAATATTAATAAAAGAAACAACCCAATACAAAAATGGGCAGAAGATCTAAATAGACGTTTCTTCAAAGAAGTCACAGAGATGGCCAAGACGCACATGAAAAGCTGCTCAACATCACTAATTATTAGAGAAATACAAATCCAAACGACAATGAGGTATGACCTCACACCTCTTAGAATCGGCATCATCAGAAAATCTACAAACAACAAATTCTGGGGAGGGTGTGGACAAAAGGAACCCTCTTCCACTATTGGTGGGAAGGTAAATTGACACAGTCACTATGGAGAACACTATGGAGGTTCCTTTAAAAAACTAAAAAGAGAATTACCATAGGATCCAGCAATCCCACTTCTGGGCATATACCCAGAGAAAACCATAAATCAAAAAGACACATTCACCACAATGTTCATTGCAGCACTATTTACAATAGCCAGGTAATGGAAGCAACCTAAATGCCCACAGACAGACGAATGGATAAAGAAGTGGTACATATATAAAATGGAATATTACTCAGCCATAAAAAGGAATGAAACTGGGTCATTTGTAGAGAAGTCGATGGATCTAGAGACTGTCATACAGAGTGAAGTAAGTCAGAAAGAGAAAAACAAATATTGTATATTAATGCATATATGTGGAACCTAGAAAAATGGTACAGATGAACTGGTTTGCAGGGCAGAAATAGAGACACAGAGGTAGAGAACAAACGTATGGACACCAAGTGGGGGAATCCATGGGGTGGTGGTGTTGGGATGAGTTGGGAGATTGGGATTGACCTGTATACATGCATATGCATAAAATAGATAACTAATAATAACCTGCTGTATAAAAAAATAAATACAATTAAATTTCAAAATTTTTAAAAATAAAATTGAAAAAAAAACAGAAAAAAGTTTTTCCATTCACACAGATGTATTTATATGAATGAATTATTTCCATGCTTATATCTATAAATACATAAAACAGGAACAAGATGTAATTGGAACGAAAAAAGAAAAAAAACCCTGAACCTAACAGTTATACAGAGGAAAACCCTACCAAGGCACTTGCTCCAGCGGTAAACAATTCTGAAATTGGTCAGAGGTGGGGAATCATCTCCCATACAGCCAGCAGCCCCGCCCACCCCACGCAAGGAGCATCCTCATTGCAAAGCTGGGGGACCGTGCCGAGGCCTCTGTGAGTAAACGTGAGCTGAGCCCCAGGCCAGCTGCTGCTGAACTGTTCCCACCCTTCCCAGGTAAAACACCTGAATATGTACAAGGGCTTGAAAGCCTAGAGGAAGGGCCGTGGAGCCACACCAGTGACAGCACGCAGGCCAACTTGCTGCCTGCAGGCCAGCCAGGATGATCCTGGCCCCAGGCGCTCTTCTGGAAGCTTTCCATTTCCCTGCCTGAGATACCCCTCCTGTCCCGGCCCCCACTCCCTTTTTTCCTTCCTCACCTCAGCCCGGAGAGAAATTCCAGTGGAAGTTATGGGTGACACATCCTCTTCTTTACAGGTGGCAGCCTGGCAACTCCTGCAGAAAGGCCAGCAGAGCCCCACTCACACCGGGCCACCAACAAAGCCGTGGACCCTCACACCCTCCCACCAGCACAGCCCCGAGACTGCTGACGGGGCAGAGAATATGGAGTCAGGCACAGCTGCAGGGGCTATTGCTGCCTGGAGTGCTGTTTATATTGACCTCAACCCAGGCACACCTGGGGAGGGCTTGCCGACAGGGTCAGGCTGCCCAGGTCAGCTAATCCTCAGCCCTCAGGGAATCACATTGCAGAAAATGGACCTCGCTAAGACAGAATATTAGCCAAGGGAAAAAAGGACACAATATCATTTGCAGCACCGTAGATGAGTCTAGAGGTAATCACCTGACTTGTAGTAAGTCAGAAAGTGAAAGACACATATCGTAGGATATCACTTATAGGTGTTACCTAAAAATTGATACCAGGGCAGATATTTCCACGGAGAAGGGCAATCACAGATTCATTAAACAAACTTATGGTTCACCAATGGAAAGGTGTGAGGATTGGATTCATTACGATCTTGGGGTTAAGAGACATATACAAACACAGATGAAATATATAATCACCAAAGACCTACGGAATACCAAGAGAAGACTACTCAACATTCTGTCATAACGTACATGGGAACAGGATCCCAGGAAGAACAGACATATGTATATGTGTAAAAGAACCACATCTTGAACACCTACAACAAGCCAAACATTGTCATCAAACTTGCTGTAATAAAAAAATAAAAAATTAAATTTAAAACACGAACAAGAAGTAGTGAGACAAACTTGAGGGGCATTCTCCTGGCACATTCCATTCTAAATTCCAATCTAGAACACGACTTCCATTGAGGCTCTGTGCCCTAGTAACCAGATTTGGTAAGGGAGAACTGCTGCCACCTTGTGGCCGTTTCACACAACAGCAGCTTTAATCCCAGCGCTAATGGTCAGTGGATATTCAAATCATTGCAGGCCTGTAAATGACACCTGCAATGAAAACAAATCCTGGGGTCATGTATCGACCAAAAAATTCAAAAGACGTCCATATTTCAAAACGACAGTTTCAAGAGGCATATTTCACGCACATTAGTGTTCTGCTTCCTTTGCTTTCTTTCTTTTTTGGTTAAAAAAACGGGAATGGAAAAAGGCAACCCTCAGAATGGGCGAAAACGATCGCAAACGAATCAATGGACAAAGGTTTAATCTCCAATATATATAAACAGCTCACGCAGCTTAATATTAATAAAAGAAACAACCCAATACAAAAATGGGCAGAAGATCTAAATAGACGTTTCTTCAAAGAAGTCACAGAGATGGCCAAGACGCACATGAAAAGCTGCTCAACATCACTAATTATTAGAGAAATGCAAATCCAAACGACAATGAGGTATGACCTCACACCTCTTAGAATCGGCATCATCAGAAAATCTACAAACAACAAATTCTGGGGAGGGTGTGGACAAAAGGAACCCTCTTCCACTATTGGTGGGAAGGTAAATTGACACAGTCACTATGGAGAACACTATGGAGGTTCCTTTAAAAAACTAAAAAGAGAATTACCATAGGATCCAGCAATCCCACTTCTGGGCATATACCCAGAGAAAACCATAAATCAAAAAGACACATTCACCACAATGTTCATTGCAGCACTATTTACAATAGCCAGGTAATGGAAGCAACCTAAATGCCCACAGACAGACGAATGGATAAAGAAGTGGTACATGTATAAAATGGAATATTACTCAGCCATAAAAAGGAATGAAACTGGGTCATTTGTAGAGAAGTCGATGGATCTAGAGACTGTCATACAGAGTGAAGTAAGTCAGAAAGAGAAAAACAAATATTGTATATTAATGCATATATGTGGAACCTAGAAAAATGGTACAGATGAACTGGTTTGCAGGGCAGAAATAGAGACACAGAGGTAGAGAACAAACGTATGGACACCAAGTGGGGGAAGCCATGGGGTGGTGGTGTTGGGATGAGTTGGGAGATTGGGATTGACCTGTATACATGCATATGCATAAAATAGATAACTAATAATAACCTGCTGTATAAAAAATAAATACAATTAAATTTCAAAATTTTTAAAAATAAAATTGAAAAAAAAACAGAAAAAAGTTTTTCCATTCACACAGATGTATTTATATGAATGAATTATTTCCATGCTTATATCTATAAATACATAAAACAGGAACAAGATGTAATTGGAACGAAAAAAGAAAAAAAAACCCTGAACCTAACAGTTATACAGAGGAAAACCCTACCAAGGCACTTGCTCCAGCGGTAAACAATTCTGAAATTGGTCAGAGGTGGGGAATCATCTCCCATACAGCCAGCAGCCCCGCCCACCCCACGCAAGGAGCATCCTCATTGCAAAGCTGGGGGACCGTGCCGAGGCCTCTGTGAGTAAACGTGAGCTGAGCCCCAGGCCAGCTGCTGCTGAACTGTTCCCACCCTTCCCAGGTAAAACACCTGAATATGTACAAGGGCTTGAAAGCCTAGAGGAAGGGCCGTGGAGCCACACCAGTGACAGCACGCAGGCCAACTTGCTGCCTGCAGGCCAGCCAGGATGATCCTGGCCCCAGGCGCTCTTCTGGAAGCTTTCCATTTCCCTGCCTGAGATACCCCTCCTGTCCCGGCCCCCACTCCCTTTTTTCCTTCCTCACCTCAGCCCGGAGAGAAATTCCAGTGGAAGTTATGGGTGACACATCCTCTTCTTTACAGGTGGCAGCCTGGCAACTCCTGCAGAAAGGCCAGCAGAGCCCCACTCACACCGGGCCACCAACAAAGCCGTGGACCCTCACACCCTCCCACCAGCACAGCCCCGAGACTGCTGACGGGGCAGAGAATATGGAGTCAGGCACAGCTGCAGGGGCTATTGCTGCCTGGAGTGCTGTTTATATTGACCTCAACCCAGGCACACCTGGGGAGGGCTTGCCGACAGGGTCAGGCTGCCCAGGTCAGCTAATCCTCAGCCCTCAGGGAATCACATTGCAGAAAATGGACCTCGCTAAGACAGAATATTAGCCAAGGGAAAAAAGGACACAATATCATTTGCAGCACCGTAGATGAGTCTAGAGGTAATCACCTGACTTGTAGTAAGTCAGAAAGTGAAAGACACATATCGTAGGATATCACTTATAGGTGTTACCTAAAAATTGATACCAGGGCAGATATTTCCACGGAGAAGGGCAATCACAGATTCATTAAACAAACTTATGGTTCACCAATGGAAAGGTGTGAGGATTGGATTCATTACGATCTTGGGGTTAAGAGACATATACAAACACAGGTGAAATATATAATCACCAAAGACCTACGGAATACCAAGAGAAGACTACTCAACATTCTGTCATAACGTACATGGGAACAGGATCCCAGGAAGAACAGACATATGTATATGTGTAAAAGAACCACATCTTGAACACCTACAACAAGCCAAACGTTGTCATCAAACTTGCTGTAATAAAAAATAAAAAATTAAATTAAAAACACGAACAAGAAGTAGTGAGACAAACTTGAGGGGCATTCTCCTGGCACATTCCATTCTAAATTCCAATCTAGAACACGACTTCCATTGAGGCTCTGTGCCCTAGTAACCAGATTTGGTAAGGGAGAACTGCTGCCACCTTGTGGCCGTTTCACACAACAGCTGCTTTAATCCCAGCGCTAATGGTCAGTGGATATTCAAAATCATTGCAGGCCTGTAAATGACACCTGCAATGAAAACAAATCCTGGGGTCATATATCGACCAAAAAATTCAAAAGACGTCCATATTTCAAAACGACAGTTTCAAGAGGCATATTTCACGCACATTAGTGTTCTGCTTCCTTTGCTTTCTTTCTTTTTTGGTTAAAAAAACGGGAATGGAAAAAGGCAACCCTCAGAATGGGCGAAAACGATCGCAAACGAATCAATGGACAAAGGTTTAATCTCCAATATATATAAACAGCTCACGCAGCTTAATATTAATAAAAGAAACAACCCAATACAAAAATGGGCAGAAGATCTAAATAGACGTTTCTTCAAAGAAGTCACAGAGATGGCCAAGACGCACATGAAAAGCTGCTCAACATCACTAATTATTAGAGAAATGCAAATCCAAACGACAATGAGGTATGACCTCACACCTCTTAGAATCGGCATCATCAGAAAATCTACAAACAACAAATTCTGGGGAGGGTGTGGACAAAAGGAACCCTCTTCCACTATTGGTGGGAAGGTAAATTGACACAGTCACTATGGAGAACACTATGGAGGTTCCTTTAAAAAACTAAAAAGAGAATTACCATAGGATCCAGCAATCCCACTTCTGGGCATATACCCAGAGAAAACCATAAATCAAAAAGACACATTCACCACAATGTTCATTGCAGCACTATTTACAATAGCCAGGTAATGGAAGCAACCTAAATGCCCACAGACAGACGAATGGATAAAGAAGTGGTACATATATAAAATGGAATATTACTCAGCCATAAAAAGGAATGAAACTGGGTCATTTGTAGAGAAGTCGATGGATCTAGAGACTGTCATACAGAGTGAAGTAAGTCAGAAAGAGAAAAACAAATATTGTATATTAATGCATATATGTGGAACCTAGAAAAATGGTACAGATGAACTGGTTTGCAGGGCAGAAATAGAGACACAGAGGTAGAGAACAAACGTATGGACACCAAGTGGGGGAAGCCATGGGGTGGTGGTGTTGGGATGAGTTGGGAGATTGGGATTGACCTGTATACATGCATATGCATAAAATAGATAACTAATAATAACCTGCTGTATAAAAAAATAAATACAATTAAATTTCAAAATTTTTAAAAATAAAATTGAAAAAAAAACAGAAAAAAGTTTTTCCATTCACACAGATGTATTTATATGAATGAATTATTTCCATGCTTATATCTATAAATACATAAAACAGGAACAAGATGTAATTGGAACGAAAAAAGAAAAAAAACCCTGAACCTAACAGTTATACAGAGGAAAACCCTACCAAGGCACTTGCTCCAGCGGTAAACAATTCTGAAATTGGTCAGAGGTGGGGAATCATCTCCCATACAGCCAGCAGCCCCGCCCACCCCACGCAAGGAGCATCCTCATTGCAAACCTGGGGGACCGTGCTGAGGCCTCTGTGAGTAAACGTGAGCTGAGCCCCAGGCCAGCTGCTGCTGAACTGTTCCCACCCTTCCCAGGTAAAACACCTGAATATGTACAAGGGCTTGAAAGCCTAGAGGAAGGGCCGTGGAGCCACACCAGTGACAGCACGCAGGCCAACTTGCTGCCTGCAGGCCAGCCAGGATGATCCTGGCCCCAGGCGCTCTTCTGGAAGCTTTCCATTTCCCTGCCTGAGATACCCCTCCTGTCCCGGCCCCCACTCCCTTTTTTCCTTCCTCACCTCAGCCCGGAGAGAAATTCCAGTGGAAGTTATGGGTGACACATCCTCTTCTTTACAGGTGGCAGCCTGGCAACTCCTGCAGAAAGGCCAGCAGAGCCCCACTCACACCGGGCCACCAACAAAGCCGTGGACCCTCACACCCTCCCACCAGCACAGCCCCGAGACTGCTGACGGGGCAGAGAATATGGAGTCAGGCACAGCTGCAGGGGCTATTGCTGCCTGGAGTGCTGTTTATATTCACCTCAACCCAGGCACACCTGGGGAGGGCTTGCCGACAGGGTCAGGCTGCCCAGGTCAGCTAATCCTCAGCCCTCAGGGAATCACATTGCAGAAAATGGACCTCGCTAAGACAGAATATTAGCCAAGGGAAAAAAGGACACAATATCATTTGCAGCACCGTAGATGAGTCTAGAGGTAATCACCTGACTTGTAGTAAGTCAGAAAGTGAAAGACACATATCGTAGGATATCACTTATAGGTGTTACCTAAAAATTGATACCAGGGCAGATATTTCCACGGAGAAGGGCAATCACAGATTCATTAAACAAACTTATGGTTCACCAATAGAAAGGTGTGAGGATTGGATTCATTACGATCTTGGGGTTTAGAGACATATACAAACACAGATGAAATATATAATCACCAAAGACCTACGGAATACCAAGAGAAGACTACTCAACATTCTGTCATAACGTACATGGGAACAGGATCCCAGGAAGAACAGACATATGTATATGTGTAAAAGAACCACATCTTGCACACCTACAACAAGCCAAACGTTGACATCAAACTTGCTGTAATAAAAAATTAAAAATTAAATTCAAAACACGAACAAGAAGTAGTGAGACAAACTTGAGGGGCATTCTCCTGGCACATTCCATTCTAAATTCCAATCTAGAACACGACTTCCATTGAGGCTCTGTGCCCTAGTAACCAGATTTGGTAAGGGAGAACTGCTGCCACCTTGTGGCCGTTTCACACAACAGCAGCTTTAATGCCAGCGCTAATGGTCAGTGGATATTCAAAATTATTGCAGGCCTGTAAATGACACCTGCAATGAAAACAAATCCTGGGGTCATGTATCGACCAAAAAATTCAAAAGACGTCCATATTTCAAAACGACAGTTTCAAGAGGCATATTTCACGCACATTAGTGTTCTGCTTCCTTTGCTTTCTTTCTTTTTTGGTTAAAAAAACGGGAATGGAAAAAGGCAACCCTCAGAATGGGCGAAAACGATCGCAAACGAATCAATGGACAAAGGTTTAATCTCCAATATATATAAACAGCTCACGCAGCTTAATATTAATAAAAGAAACAACCCAATACAAAAATGGGCAGAAGATCTAAATAGACGTTTCTTCAAAGAAGTCACAGAGATGGCCAAGACGCACATGAAAAGCTGCTCAACATCACTAATTATTAGAGAAATGCAAATCCAAACGACATTGAGGTATGACCTCACACCTCTTAGAATCGGCATCATCAGAAAATCTACAAACAACAAATTCTGGGGAGGGTGTGGACAAAAGGAACCCTCTTCCACTATTGGTGGGAAGGTAAATTGACACAGTCACTATGGAGAACACTATGGAGGTTCCTTTAAAAAACTAAAAAGAGAATTACCATAGGATCCAGCAATCCCACTTCTGGGCATATACCCAGAGAAAACCATAAATCAAAAAGACACATTCACCACAATGTTCATTGCAGCACTATTTACAATAGCCAGGTAATGGAAGCAACCTAAATGCCCACAGACAGACGAATGGATAAAGAAGTGGTACATATATAAAATGGAATATTACTCAGCCATAAAAAGGAATGAAACTGGGTCATTTGTAGAGAAGTCGATGGATCTAGAGACTGTCATACAGAGTGAAGTAAGTCAGAAAGAGAAAAACAAATATTGTATATTAATGCATATATGTGGAACCTAGAAAAATGGTACAGATGAACTGGTTTGCAGGGCAGAAATAGAGACACAGAGGTAGAGAACAAACGTATGGACACCAAGTGGGGGAAGCCATGGGGTGGTGGTGTTGGGATGAGTTGGGAGATTGGGATTGACCTGTATACATGCATATGCATAAAATAGATAACTAATAATAACCTGCTGTATAAAAAAATAAATACAATTAAATTTCAAAATTTTTAAAAATAAAATTGAAAAAAAAACAGAAAAAAGTTTTTCCATTCACACAGATGTATTTATATGAATGAATTATTTCCATGCTTATATCTATAAATACATAAAACAGGAACAAGATGTAATTGGAACGAAAAAAGAAAAAAAAACCCTGAACCTAACAGTTATACAGAGGAAAACCCTACCAAGGCACTTGCTCCAGCGGTAAACAATTCTGAAATTGGTCAGAGGTGGGGAATCATCTCCCATACAGCCAGCAGCCCCGCCCACCCCACGCAAGGAGCATCCTCATTGCAAAGCTGGGGGACCGTGCCGAGGCCTCTGTGAGTAAACGTGAGCTGAGCCCCAGGCCAGCTGCTGCTGAACTGTTCCCACCCTTCCCAGGTAAAACACCTGAATATGTACAAGGGCTTGAAAGCCTAGAGGAAGGGCCGTGGAGCCACACCAGTGACAGCACGCAGGCCAACTTGCTGCCTGCAGGCCAGCCAGGATGATCCTGGCCCCAGGCGCTCTTCTGGAAGCTTTCCATTTCCCTGCCTGAGATACCCCTCCTGTCCCGGCCCCCACTCCCTTTTTTCCTTCCTCACCTCAGCCCGGAGAGAAATTCCAGTGGAAGTTATGGGTGACACATCCTCTTCTTTACAGGTGGCAGCCTGGCAACTCCTGCAGAAAGGCCAGCAGAGCCCCACTCACACCGGGCCACCAACAAAGCCGTGGACCCTCACACCCTCCCACCAGCACAGCCCCGAGACTGCTGACGGGGCAGAGAATATGGAGTCAGGCACAGCTGCAGGGGCTATTGCTGCCTGGAGTGCTGTTTATATTGACCTCAACCCAGGCACACCTGGGGAGGGCTTGCCGACAGGGTCAGGCTGCCCAGGTCAGCTAATCCTCAGCCCTCAGGGAATCACATTGCAGAAAATGGACCTCGCTAAGACAGAATATTAGCCAAGGGAAAAAAGGACACAATATCATTTGCAGCACCGTAGATGAGTCTAGAGGTAATCACCTGACTTGTAGTAAGTCAGAAAGTGAAAGACACATATCGTAGGATATCACTTATAGGTGTTACCTAAAAATTGATACCAGGGCAGATATTTCCACGGAGAAGGGCAATCACAGATTCATTAAACAAACTTATGGTTCACCAATAGAAAGGTGTGAGGATTGGATTCATTACGATCTTGGGGTTTAGAGACATATACAAACACAGATGAAATATATAATCACCAAAGACCTACGGAATACCAAGAGAAGACTACTCAACATTCTGTCATAACGTACATGGGAACAGGATCCCAGGAAGAACAGACATATGTATATGTGTAAAAGAACCACATCTTGCACACCTACAACAAGCCAAACGTTGTCATCAAACTTGCTGTAATAAAAAATAAAAAATTAAATTTAAAACACGAACAAGAAGTAGTGAGACAAACTTGAGGGGCATTCTCCTGGCACATTCCATTCTAAATTCCAATCTAGAACACGACTTCCATTGAGGCTCTGTGCCCTAGTAACCAGATTTGGTAAGGGAGAACTGCTGCCACCTTGTGGCCGTTTCACACAACAGCAGCTTTAATCCCAGCGCTAATGGTCAGTGGATATTCAAATCATTGCAGGCCTGTAAATGACACCTGCCCTGAAAACAAATCCTGGGGTCATGTATCGACCAAAAAATTCAAAAGACGTCCATATTTCAAAACGACAGTTTCAAGAGGCATATTTCACGCACATTAGTGTTCTGCTTCCTTTGCTTTCTTTCTTTTTTGGTTAAAAAAACGGGAATGGAAAAAGGCAACCCTCAGAATGGGCGAAAACGATCGCAAACGAATCAATGGACAAAGGTTTAATCTCCAATATATATAAACAGCTCACGCAGCTTAATATTAATAAAAGAAACAACCCAATACAAAAATGGGCAGAAGATCTAAATAGACGTTTCTTCAAAGAAGTCACAGAGATGGCCAAGACGCACATGAAAAGCTGCTCAACATCACTAATTATTAGAGAAATGCAAATCCAAACGACATTGAGGTATGACCTCACACCTCTTAGAATCGGCATCATCAGAAAATCTACAAACAACAAATTCTGGGGAGGGTGTGGACAAAAGGAACCCTCTTCCACTATTGGTGGGAAGGTAAATTGACACAGTCACTATGGAGAACACTATGGAGGTTCCTTTAAAAAACTAAAAAGAGAATTACCATAGGATCCAGCAATCCCACTTCTGGGCATATACCCAGAGAAAACCATAAATCAAAAAGACACATTCACCACAATGTTCATTGCAGCACTATTTACAATAGCCAGGTAATGGAAGCAACCTAAATGCCCACAGACAGACGAATGGATAAAGAAGTGGTACATATATAAAATGGAATATTACTCAGCCATAAAAAGGAATGAAACTGGGTCATTTGTAGAGAAGTCGATGGATCTAGAGACTGTCATACAGAGTGAAGTAAGTCAGAAAGAGAAAAACAAATATTGTATATTAATGCATATATGTGGAACCTAGAAAAATGGTACAGATGAACTGGTTTGCAGGGCAGAAATAGAGACACAGAGGTAGAGAACAAACGTATGGACACCAAGTGGGGGAAGCCATGGGGTGGTGGTGTTGGGATGAGTTGGGAGATTGGGATTGACCTGTATACATGCATATGCATAAAATAGATAACTAATAATAACCTGCTGTATAAAAAAATAAATACAATTAAATTTCAAAATTTTTAAAAATAAAATTGAAAAAAAAACAGAAAAAAGTTTTTCCATTCACACAGATGTATTTATATGAATGAATTATTTCCATGCTTATATCTATAAATACATAAAACAGGAACAAGATGTAATTGGAACGAAAAAAGAAAAAAAACCCTGAACCTAACAGTTATACAGAGGAAAACCCTACCAAGGCACTTGCTCCAGCGGTAAACAATTCTGAAATTGGTCAGAGGTGGGGAATCATCTCCCATACAGCCAGCAGCCCCGCCCACCCCACGCAAGGAGCATCCTCATTGCAAACCTGGGGGACCGTGCTGAGGCCTCTGTGAGTAAACGTGAGCTGAGCCCCAGGCCAGCTGCTGCTGAACTGTTCCCACCCTTCCCAGGTAAAACACCTGAATATGTACAAGGGCTTGAAAGCCTAGAGGAAGGGCCGTGGAGCCACACCAGTGACAGCACGCAGGCCAACTTGCTGCCTGCAGGCCAGCCAGGATGATCCTGGCCCCAGGCGCTCTTCTGGAAGCTTTCCATTTCCCTGCCTGAGATACCCCTCCTGTCCCGGCCCCCACTCCCTTTTTTCCTTCCTCACCTCAGCCCGGAGAGAAATTCCAGTGGAAGTTATGGGTGACACATCCTCTTCTTTACAGGTGGCAGCCTGGCAACTCCTGCAGAAAGTCCAGCAGAGCCCCACTCACACCGGGCCACCAACAAAGCCGTGGACCCTCACACCCTCCCACCAGCACAGCCCCGAGACTGCTGACGGGGCAGAGAATATGGAGTCAGGCACAGCTGCAGGGGCTATTGCTGCCTGGAGTGCTGTTTATATTCACCTCAAACCAGGCACACCTGGGGAGGGCTTGCCGACAGGGTCAGGCTGCCCAGGTCAGCTAATCCTCAGCCCTCAGGGAATCACATTGCAGAAAATGGACCTCGCTAAGACAGAATATTAGCCAAGGGAAAAAAGGACACAATATCATTTGCAGCACCGTAGATGAGTCTAGAGGTAATCACCTGACTTGTAGTAAGTCAGAAAGTGAAAGACACATATCGTAGGATATCACTTATAGGTGTTACCTAAAAATTGATACCAGGGCAGATATTTCCACGGAGAAGGGCAATCACAGATTCATTAAACAAACTTATGGTTCACCAATAGAAAGGTGTGAGGATTGGATTCATTACGATCTTGGGGTTTAGAGACATATACAAACACAGATGAAATATATAATCACCAAAGACCTACGGAATACCAAGAGAAGACTACTCAACATTCTGTCATAACGTACATGGGAACAGGATCCCAGGAAGAACAGACATATGTATATGTGTAAAAGAACCACATCTTGCACACCTACAACAAGCCAAACGTTGACATCAAACTTGCTGTAATAAAAAATTAAAAATTAAATTCAAAACACGAACAAGAAGTAGTGAGACAAACTTGAGGGGCATTCTCCTGGCACATTCCATTCTAAATTCCAATCTAGAACACGACTTCCATTGAGGCTCTGTGCCCTAGTAACCAGATTTGGTAAGGGAGAACTGCTGCCACCTTGTGGCCGTTTCACACAACAGCAGCTTTAATCCCAGCGCTAATGGTCAGTGGATATTCAAATCATTGCAGGCCTGTAAATGACACCTGCAATGAAAACAAATCCTGGGGTCATGTATCGACCAAAAAATTCAAAAGACGTCCATATTTCAAAACGACAGTTTCAAGAGGCATATTTCACACACATTAGTGTTCTGCTTCCTTTGCTTTCTTTCTTTTTTGGTTAAAAAAACGGGAATGGAAAAAGGCAACCCTCAGAATGGGCGAAAACGATCGCAAACGAATCAATGGACAAAGGTTTAATCTCCAATATATATAAACAGCTCACGCAGCTTAATATTAATAAAAGAAACAACCCAATACAAAAATGGGCAGAAGATCTAAATAGACGTTTCTTCAAAGAAGTCACAGAGATGGCCAAGACGCACATGAAAAGCTGCTCAACATCACTAATTATTAGAGAAATGCAAATCCAAACGACAATGAGGTATGACCTCACACCTCTTAGAATCGGCATCATCAGAAAATCTACAAACAACAAATTCTGGGGAGGGTGTGGACAAAAGGAACCCTCTTCCACTATTGGTGGGAAGGTAAATTGACACAGTCACTATGGAGAACACTATGGAGGTTCCTTTAAAAAACTAAAAAGAGAATTACCATAGGATCCAGCAATCCCACTTCTGGGCATATACCCAGAGAAAACCATAAATCAAAAAGACACATTCACCACAATGTTCATTGCAGCACTATTTACAATAGCCAGGTAATGGAAGCAACCTAAATGCCCACAGACAGACGAATGGATAAAGAAGTGGTACATATATAAAATGGAATATTACTCAGCCATAAAAAGGAATGAAACTGGGTCATTTGCAGAGAAGTCGATGGATCTAGAGACTGTCATACAGAGTGAAGTAAGTCAGAAAGAGAAAAACAAATATTGTATATTAATGCATATATGTGGAACCTAGAAAAATGGTACAGATGAACTGGTTTGCAGGGCAGAAATAGAGACACAGAGGTAGAGAACAAACGTATGGACACCAAGTGGGGGAAGCCATGGGGTGGTGGTGTTGGGATGAGTTGGGAGATTGGGATTGACCTGTATACATGCATAGGCATAAAATAGATAACTAATAATAACCTGCTGTATAAAAAATAAATACAATTAAATTTCAAAATTTTTAAGAATAAAATTGAAAAAAAAACAGAAAAAAGTTTTTCCATTTAAACAGATGTATTTATATGAATGAATTATTTCCATGCTTATATCTATAAATACATAAAACAGGAACAAGATGTAATTGGAACGAAAAAAGAAAAAAAAAACCTGAACCTAACAGTTATACAGACGAAAACCCTACCAAGGCACTTGCTCCAGCGGTAAACAATTCTGAAATTGGTCAGAGGTGGGGAATCATCTCCCATACAGCCAGCAGCCCCGCCCACCCCACGCAAGGAGCGTCCTCATTTCAAAGCTGGGGGACCGTGCGGAGTTCTCTGTGAGTAAACGTGAGCTGAGCCCCAGGCCAGCTGCTGCTGAACTGTTCCCACCCTTCCCAGGTAAAACAGCTGAATATGTACAAGGGCTTGAAAGCCTAGAGGAAGGGCCGTGGAGCCACACCAGTGACAGCACGCAGGCCAACTTGCTGCCTGCAGGCCAGCCAGGATGGTCCTGGCCCCGGGCTCTCTTCTGGAAGCTTTCCATTTCCCTGCCTGAGATACCCCTCCTGTCCCGGCCCCCACTCCCTTTTTTCCTTCCTCACCTCAGCCCAGAGAGAAATTCCAGTGGAAGTTATGGGTGACACATCCTCTTCTTTACAGGTGGCAGCCTGGCAACTCCTGCAGAAAGTCCAGCAGAGCCCCACTCACACCGGGCCACCAACAAAGCCGTGGACCCTCACACCCTCCCACCAGCACAGCCCCGAAACTGCTGACGGGGCAGAGAATATGGAGTCAGGCACAGCTGCAGGGGCTATGGCTGCCTGGAGTTCTGTTTATATTGACCTCAACCCAGGCACACCTGGGGAGGGCTTGTCGACAGGGTCAGGCTGCCCAGGTCAGCTAATCCTCAGCCCTCAGGGAATCACATTGCAGAAAATGGACCTCGCTAAGACAGAATATTAGCCAAGGGAAAAAAGGACACAATATCATTTGCAGCACCGTAGATGAGTCTAGAGGTAATCACCTGACTTGTAGTAAGTCAGAAAGTGAAAGACACATATCGTAGGATATCACTTATAGGTGTTACCTAAAAATTGATACCAGGGCAGATATTTCCACGGAGAAGGGCAATCACAGATTCATTAAACAAACTTATGGTTCACCAATGGAAAGGTGTGAGGATTGGATTCATTACGATCTTGGGGTTAAGAGACATATACAAACACAGATGAAATATATAATCACCAAAGACCTACGGAATACCAAGAGAAGACTACTCAACATTCTGTCATAACGTACATGAGAACAGGATCCCAGGAAGAACAGACATATGTATGTGTGTAAAAGAACCACATCTTGAACACCTACAACAAGCCAAACATTGTCATCAAACTTGCTGTAATAAAAAAATAAAAAATTAAATTTAAAACACGAACAAGAAGTAGTGAGACAAACTTGATGGGCATTCTCCTGGCACATTCCATTCTAAATTCCAATCTAGAACACGACTTCCATTGAGGCTCTGTGCCCTAGTAACCAGATTTGGTAAGGGAGAACTGCTGCCACCTTGTGGCCGTTTCACACAACAGCAGCTTTAATTCCAGCGCTAATGGTCAGTGGATATTCAAAATCATTGCAGGCCTGTAAATGACACCTGCAATGAAAACAAATCCTGGGGTCATATATCGACCAAAAAATTCAAAAGACGTCCATATTTCAAAACGACAGTTTCAAGAGGCATATTTCACGCACATTAGTGTTCTGCTTCCTTTGCTTTCTTTCTTTTTTGGTTAAAAAAACGGGAATGGAAAAAGGCAACCCTCAGAATGGGCGAAAACGATTCCAAACGAATCAATGGACAAAGGTTTAATCTCCAATATATATAAACAGCTCACGCAGCTTAATATTAATAAAAGAAACAACCCAATACAAAAATGGGCAGAAGATCTAAATAGACGTTTCTTCAAAGAAGTCACAGAGATGGCCAAGACGCACATGAAAAGCTGCTCAACATCACTAATTATTAGAGAAATGCAAATCCAAACGACAATGAGGTATGACCTCACACCTCTTAGAATCGGCATCATCAGAAAATCTACAAACAACAAATTCTGGGGAGGGTGTGGACAAAAGGAACCCTCTTCCACTATTGGTGGGAAGGTAAATTGACACAGTCACTATGGAGAACACTATGGAGGTTCCTTTAAAAAACTAAAAAGAGAATTACCATAGGATCCAGCAATCCCACTTCTGGGCATATACCCAGAGAAAACCATAAATCAAAAAGACACATTCACCACAATGTTCATTGCAGCACTATTTACAATAGCCAGGTAATGGAAGCAACCTAAATGCCCACAGACAGACGAATGGATAAAGAAGTGGTACATATATAAAATGGAATATTACTCAGCCATAAAAAGGAATGAAACTGGGTCATTTGTAGAGAAGTCGATGGATCTAGAGACTGTCATACAGAGTGAAGTAAGTCAGAAAGAGAAAAACAAATATTGTATATTAATGCATATATGTGGAACCTAGAAAAATGGTACAGATGAACTGGTTTGCAGGGCAGAAATAGAGACACAGAGGTAGAGAACAAACGTATGGACACCAAGTGGGGGAAGCCATGGGGTGGTGGTGTTGGGATGAGTTGGGAGATTGGGATTGACCTGTATACATGCATATGCATAAAATAGATAACTAATAATAACCTGCTGTATAAAAAAATAAATACAATTAAATTTCAAAATTTTTAAAAATGAAATTGAAAAAAAAACAGAAAAAAGTTTTTCCATTCACACAGATGTATTTATATGAATGAATTATTTCCATGCTTATATCTATAAATACATAAAACAGGAACAAGATGTAATTGGAACGAAAAAAGAAAAAAAACCCTGAACCTAACAGTTATACAGAGGAAAACCCTACCAAGGCACTTGCTCCAGCGGTAAACAATTCTGAAATTGGTCAGAGGTGGGGAATCATCTCCCATACAGCCAGCAGCCCCGCCCACCCCACGCAAGGAGCATCCTCATTGCAAAGCTGGGGGACCGTGCCGAGGCCTCTGTGAGTAAACGTGAGCTGAGCCCCAGGCCAGCTGCTGCTGAACTGTTCCCACCCTTCCCAGGTAAAACACCTGAATATGTACAAGCGCTTGAAAGCCTAGAGGAAGGGCCGTGGAGCCACACCAGTGACAGCACGCAGGCCAACTTGCTGCCTGCAGGCCAGCCAGGATGATCCTGGCCCCGGGCGCTCTTCTGGAAGCTTTCCATTTCCCTGCCTGAGATACCCCTCCTGTCCCGGCACCCACACCCTTTTTTCCTTCCTCACCTCAGCCCGGAGAGAAATTCCAGTGGAAGTTATGGGTGAAACATCCTCTTCTTTACAGGTGGCAGCCTGGCAACTCCTGCAGAAAGTCCAGCAGAGCCCCACTCACACCGGGCCACCAACAAAGCCGTGGACCCTCACACCCTCCCACCAGCACAGCCCCGAGACTGCTGACGGGGCAGAGAATATGGAGTCAGGCACAGCTGCAGGGGCTATTGCTGCCTGGAGTGCTGTTTATATTGACCTCAACCCAGGCACACCTGGGGAGGGCTTGTCGACAGGGTCAGGCTGCCCAGGTCAGCTAATCCTCAGCCCTCAGGGAATCACATTGCAGAAAATGGACCTCGCTAAGACACAATATTAGCCAAGGGAAAAAAGGACACAATATCATTTGCAGCACCGTAGATGAGTCTAGAGGTAATCACCTGACTTGTAGTAAGTCAGAAAGTGAAAGACACATATCGTAGGATATCACTTATAGGTGTTACCTAAAAATTGATACCAGGGCAGATATTTCCACGGAGAAGGGCAATCACAGATTCATTAAACAAACTTATGGTTCACCAATGGAAAGGTGTGAGGATTGGATTCATTACGATCTTGGGGTTAAGAGACATATACAAACACAGATGAAATATATAATCACCAAAGACCTACGGAATACCAAGAGAAGACTACTCAACATTCTGTCATAACGTACATGGGAACAGGATCCCAGGAAGAACAGACATATGTATGTGTGTAAAAGAACCACATCTTGAACACCTACAACAAGCCAAACATTGTCATCAAACTTGCTGTAATAAAAAAATAAAAAATTAAATTTAAAACACGAACAAGAAGTAGTGAGACAAACTTGATGGGCATTCTCCTGGCACATTCCATTCTAAATTCCAATCTAGAACACGACTTCCATTGAGGCTCTGTGCCCTAGTAACCAGATTTGGTAAGGGAGAACTGCTGCCACCTTGTGGCCGTTTCACACAACAGCAGCTTTAATTCCAGCGCTAATGGTCAGTGGATATTCAAAATCATTGCAGGCCTGTAAATGACACCTGCAATGAAAACAAATCCTGGGGTCATATATCGACCAAAAAATTCAAAAGACGTCCATATTTCAAAACGACAGTTTCAAGAGGCATATTTCACGCACATTAGTGTTCTGCTTCCTTTGCTTTCTTTCTTTTTTGGTTAAAAAAACGGGAATGGAAAAAGGCAACCCTCAGAATGGGCGAAAACGATCGCAAACGAATCAATGGACAAAGGTTTAATCTCCAATATATATAAACAGCTCACGCAGCTTAATATTAATAAAAGAAACAACCCAATACAAAAATGGGCAGAAGATCTAAATAGACGTTTCTTCAAAGAAGTCACAGAGATGGCCAAGACGCACATGAAAAGCTGCTCAACATCACTAATTATTAGAGAAATGCAAATCCAAACGACAATGAGGTATGACCTCACACCTCTTAGAATCGGCATCATCAGAAAATCTACAAACAACAAATTCTGGGGAGGGTGTGGACAAAAGGAACCCTCTTCCACTATTGGTGGGAAGGTAAATTGACACAGTCACTATGGAGAACACTATGGAGGTTCCTTTAAAAAACTAAAAAGAGAATTACCATAGGATCCAGCAATCCCACTTCTGGGCATATACCCAGAGAAAACCATAAATCAAAAAGACACATTCACCACAATGTTCATTGCAGCACTATTTACAATAGCCAGGTAATGGAAGCAACCTAAATGCCCACAGACAGACGAATGGATAAAGAAGTGGTACATATATAAAATGGAATATTACTCAGCCATAAAAAGGAATGAAACTGGGTCATTTGTAGAGAAGTCGATGGATCTAGAGACTGTCATACAGAGTGAAGTAAGTCAGAAAGAGAAAAACAAATATTGTATATTAATGCATATATGTGGAACCTAGAAAAATGGTACAGATGAACTGGTTTGCAGGGCAGAAATAGAGACACAGAGGTAGAGAACAAACGTATGGACACCAAGTGGGGGAAGCCATGGGGTGGTGGTGTTGGGATGAGTTGGGAGATTGGGATTGACCTGTATACATGCATATGCATAAAATAGATAACTAATAATAACCTGCTGTATAAAAAAATAAATACAATTAAATTTCAAAATTTTTAAAAATAAAATTGAAAAAAAAACAGAAAAAAGTTTTTCCATTCACACAGATGTATTTATATGAATGAATTATTTCCATGCTTATATCTATAAATACATAAAACAGGAACAAGATGTAATTGGAACGAAAAAAGAAAAAAAACCCTGAACCTAACAGTTATACAGAGGAAAACCCTACCAAGGCACTTGCTCCAGCGGTAAACAATTCTGAAATTGGTCAGAGGTGGGGAATCATCTCCCATACAGCCAGCAGCCCCGCCCACCCCACGCAAGGAGCATCCTCATTGCAAAGCTGGGGGACCGTGCCGAGGCCTCTGTGAGTAAACGTGAGCTGAGCCCCAGGCCAGCTGCTGCTGAACTGTTCCCACCCTTCCCAGGTAAAACACCTGAATATGTACAAGCGCTTGAAAGCCTAGAGGAAGGGCCGTGGAGCCACACCAGTGACAGCACGCAGGCCAACTTGCTGCCTGCAGGCCAGCCAGGATGATCCTGGCCCCAGGCGCTCTTCTGGAAGCTTTCCATTTCCCTGCCTGAGATACCCCTCCTGTCCCGGCCCCCACTCCCTTTTTTCCTTCCTCACCTCAGCCCGGAGAGAAATTCCAGTGGAAGTTATGGGTGACACATCCTCTTCTTTACAGGTGGCAGCCTGGCAACTCCTGCAGAAAGTCCAGCAGAGCCCCACTCACACCGGGCCACCAACAAAGCCGTGGACCCTCACACCCTCCCACCAGCACAGCCCCGAGACTGCTGACGGGGCAGAGAATATGGAGTCAGGCACAGCTGCAGGGGCTATTGCTGCCTGGAGTGCTGTTTATATTGACCTCAACCCAGGCACACCTGGGGAGGGCTTGCCGACAGGGTCAGGCTGCCCAGGTCAGCTAATCCTCAGCCCTCAGGGAATCACATTGCAGAAAATGTACCTCGCTAAGACACAATATTAGCCAAGGGAAAAAAGGACACAATGCCATTTGCAGCACCGTAGATGAGTCTAGAGGTAATCACGTGAATTGTAGTAAGTCAGAAAGTGAAAGACACATATCGTAGGATATCACTTATAGGTGTTTCCTAAAAATTGATACCAGGGCAGATATTTCCACGGAGAAGGGCAATCACAGATTCATTAAACAAACTTATGGTTCACCAATGGAAAGGTGTGAGGATTGGATTCATTACGATCTTGGGGTTAAGAGACATATACAAACACAGATGAAATATATAATCACCAAAGACCTACGGAATACCAAGAGAAGACTACTCAACATTCTGTCATAACGTACATGGGAACAGGATCCCAGGAAGAACAGACATATGTATGTGTGTAAAAGAACCACATCTTGAACACCTACAACAAGCCAAACATTGTCATCAAACTTGCTGTAATAAAAAAATAAAAAATTAAATTTAAAACACGAACAAGAAGTAGTGAGACAAACTTGATGGGCATTCTCCTGGCACATTCCATTCTAAATTCCAATCTAGAACACGACTTCCATTGAGGCTCTGTGCCCTAGTAACCAGATTTGGTAAGGGAGAACTGCTGCCACCTTGTGGCCGTTTCACACAACAGCAGCTTTAATTCCAGCGCTAATGGTCAGTGGATATTCAAAATCATTGCAGGCCTGTAAATGACACCTGCAATGAAAACAAATCCTGGGGTCATATATCGACCAAAAAATTCAAAAGACGTCCATATTTCAAAACGACAGTTTCAAGAGGCATATTTCACGCACATTAGTGTTCTGCTTCCTTTGCTTTCTTTCTTTTTTGGTTAAAAAAACGGGAATGGAAAAAGGCAACCCTCAGAATGGGCGAAAACGATCGCAAACGAATCAATGGACAAAGGTTTAATCTCCAATATATATAAACAGCTCACGCAGCTTAATATTAATAAAAGAAACAACCCAATACAAAAATGGGCAGAAGATCTAAATAGACGTTTCTTCAAAGAAGTCACAGAGATGGCCAAGACGCACATGAAAAGCTGCTCAACATCACTAATTATTAGAGAAATGCAAATCCAAACGACAATGAGGTATGACCTCACACCTCTTAGAATCGGCATCATCAGAAAATCTACAAACAACAAATTCTGGGGAGGGTGTGGACAAAAGGAACCCTCTTCCACTATTGGTGGGAAGGTAAATTGACACAGTCACTATGGAGAACACTATGGAGGTTCCTTTAAAAAACTAAAAAGAGAATTACCATAGGATCCAGCAATCCCACTTCTGGGCATATACCCAGAGAAAACCATAAATCAAAAAGACACATTCACCACAATGTTCATTGCAGCACTATTTACAATAGCCAGGTAATGGAAGCAACCTAAATGCCCACAGACAGACGAATGGATAAAGAAGTGGTACATATATAAAATGGAATATTACTCAGCCATAAAAAGGAATGAAACTGGGTCATTTGTAGAGAAGTCGATGGATCTAGAGACTGTCATACAGAGTGAAGTAAGTCAGAAAGAGAAAAACAAATATTGTATATTAATGCATATATGTGGAACCTAGAAAAATGGTACAGATGAACTGGTTTGCAGGGCAGAAATAGAGACACAGAGGTAGAGAACAAACGTATGGACACCAAGTGGGGGAAGCCATGGGGTGGTGGTGTTGGGATGAGTTGGGAGATTGGGATTGACCTGTATACATGCATATGCATAAAATAGATAACTAATAATAACCTGCTGTATAAAAAAATAAATACAATTAAATTTCAAAATTTTTAAAAATAAAATTGAAAAAAAAACAGAAAAAAGTTTTTCCATTCACACAGATGTATTTATATGAATGAATTATTTCCATGCTTATATCTATAAATACATAAAACAGGAACAAGATGTAATTGGAACGAAAAAAGAAAAAAAACCCTGAACCTAACAGTTATACAGAGGAAAACCCTACCAAGGCACTTGCTCCAGCGGTAAACAATTCTGAAATTGGTCAGAGGTGGGGAATCATCTCCCATACAGCCAGCAGCCCCGCCCACCCCACGCAAGGAGCATCCTCATTGCAAAGCTGGGGGACCGTGCCGAGGCCTCTGTGAGTAAACGTGAGCTGAGCCCCAGGCCAGCTGCTGCTGAACTGTTCCCACCCTTCCCAGGTAAAACACCTGAATATGTACAAGGGCTTGAAAGCCTAGAGGAAGGGCCGTGGAGCCACACCAGTGACAGCACGCAGGCCAACTTGCTGCCTGCAGGCCAGCCAGGATGATCCTGGCCCCGGGCGCTCTTCTGGAAGCTTTCCATTTCCCTGCCTGAGATACCCCTCCTGTCCCGGCACCCACACCCTTTTTTCCTTCCTCACCTCAGCCCGGAGAGAAATTCCAGTGGAAGTTATGGGTGAAACATCCTCTTCTTTACAGGTGGCAGCCTGGCAACTCCTGCAGAAAGTCCAGCAGAGCCCCACTCACACCGGGCCACCAACAAAGCCGTGGACCCTCACACCCTCCCACCAGCACAGCCCCGAGACTGCTGACGGGGCAGAGAATATGGAGTCAGGCACAGCTGCAGGGGCTATTGCTGCCTGGAGTGCTGTTTATATTGACCTCAACCCAGGCACACCTGGGGAGGGCTTGTCGACAGGGTCAGGCTGCCCAGGTCAGCTAATCCTCAGCCCTCAGGGAATCACATTGCAGAAAATGGACCTCGCTAAGACACAATATTAGCCAAGGGAAAAAAGGACACAATATCATTTGCAGCACCGTAGATGAGTCTAGAGGTAATCACCTGACTTGTAGTAAGTCAGAAAGTGAAAGACACATATCGTAGGATATCACTTATAGGTGTTTCCTAAAAATTGATACCAGGGCAGATATTTCCACGGAGAAGGGCAATCACAGATTCATTAAACAAACTTATGGTTCACCAATGGAAAGGTGTGAGGATTGGATTCATTACGATCTTGGGGTTAAGAGACATATACAAACACAGATGAAATATATAATCACCAAAGACCTACGGAATACCAAGAGAAGACTACTCAACATTCTGTCATAACGTACATGGGAACAGGATCCCAGGAAGAACAGACATATGTATATGTGTAAAAGAACCACATCTTGAACACCTACAACAAGCCAAACATTGTCATCAAACTTGCTGTAATAAAAAAATAAAAAATTAAATTTAAAACACGAACAAGAAGTAGTGAGACAAACTTGAGGGGCATTCTCCTGGCACATTCCATTCTAAATTCCAATCTAGAACACGACTTCCATTGAGGCTCTGTGCCCTAGTAACCAGATTTGGTAAGGGAGAACTGCTGCCACCTTGTGGCCGTTTCACACAACAGCAGCTTTAATTCCAGCGCTAATGGTCAGTGGATATTCAAAATCATTGCAGGCCTGTAAATGACACCTGCAATGAAAACAAATCCTGGGGTCATATATCGACCAAAAAATTCAAAAGACGTCCATATTTCAAAACGACAGTTTCAAGAGGCATATTTCACGCACATTAGTGTTCTGCTTCCTTTGCTTTCTTTCTTTTTTGGTTAAAAAAACGGGAATGGAAAAAGGCAACCCTCAGAATGGGCGAAAACGATCGCAAACGAATCAATGGACAAAGGTTTAATCTCCAATATATATAAACAGCTCACGCAGCTTAATATTAATAAAAGAAACAACCCAATACAAAAATGGGCAGAAGATCTAAATAGACGTTTCTTCAAAGAAGTCACAGAGATGGCCAAGACGCACATGAAAAGCTGCTCAACATCACTAATTATTAGAGAAATGCAAATCCAAACGACAATGAGGTATGACCTCACACCTCTTAGAATCGGCATCATCAGAAAATCTACAAACAACAAATTCTGGGGAGGGTGTGGACAAAAGGAACCCTCTTCCACTATTGGTGGGAAGGTAAATTGACACAGTCACTATGGAGAACACTATGGAGGTTCCTTTAAAAAACTAAAAAGAGAATTACCATAGGATCCAGCAATCCCACTTCTGGGCATATACCCAGAGAAAACCATAAATCAAAAAGACACATTCACCACAATGTTCATTGCAGCACTATTTACAATAGCCAGGTAATGGAAGCAACCTAAATGCCCACAGACAGACGAATGGATAAAGAAGTGGTACATATATAAAATGGAATATTACTCAGCCATAAAAAGGAATGAAACTGGGTCATTTGTAGAGAAGTCGATGGATCTAGAGACTGTCATACAGAGTGAAGTAAGTCAGAAAGAGAAAAACAAATATTGTATATTAATGCATATATGTGGAACCTAGAAAAATGGTACAGATGAACTGGTTTGCAGGGCAGAAATAGAGACATAGAGGTAGAGAACAAACGTATGGACACCAAGTGGGGGAAGCCATGGGGTGGTGGTGTTGGGATGAGTTGGGAGATTGGGATTGACCTGTATACATGCATATGCATAAAATAGATAACTAATAATAACCTGCTGTATAAAAAAATAAATACAATTAAATTTCAAAATTTTTAAAAATAAAATTGAAAAAAAAACAGAAAAAAGTTTTTCCATTCACACAGATGTATTTATATGAATGAATTATTTCCATGCTTATATCTATAAATACATAAAACAGGAACAAGATGTAATTGGAACGAAAAAAGAAAAAAAACCCTGAACCTAACAGTTATACAGAGGAAAACCCTACCAAGGCACTTGCTCCAGCGGTAAACAATTCTGAAATTGGTCAGAGGTGGGGAATCATCTCCCATACAGCCAGCAGCCCCGCCCACCCCACGCAAGGAGCATCCTCATTGCAAAGCTGGGGGACCGTGCCGAGGCCTCTGTGAGTAAACGTGAGCTGAGCCCCAGGCCAGCTGCTGCTGAACTGTTCCCACCCTTCCCAGGTAAAACACCTGAATATGTACAAGGGCTTGAAAGCCTAGAGGAAGGGCCGTGGAGCCACACCAGTGACAGCACGCAGGCCAACTTGCTGCCTGCAGGCCAGCCAGGATGATCCTGGCCCCGGGCGCTCTTCTGGAAGCTTTCCATTTCCCTGCCTGAGATACCCCTCCTGTCCCGGCCCCCACTCCCTTTTTTCCTTCCTCACCTCAGCCCGGAGAGAAATTCCAGTGGAAGTTATGGGTGAAACATCCTCTTCTTTACAGGTGGCAGCCTGGCAACTCCTGCAGAAAGTCCAGCAGAGCCCCACTCACACCGGGCCACCAACAAAGCCGTGGACCCTCACACCCTCCCACCAGCACAGCCCCGAGACTGCTGACGGGGCAGAGAATATGGAGTCAGGCACAGCTGCAGGGGCTATTGCTGCCTGGAGTGCTGTTTATATTGACCTCAACCCAGGCACACCTGGGGAGGGCTTGTCGACAGGGTCAGGCTGCCCAGGTCAGCTAATCCTCAGCCCTCAGGGAATCACATTGCAGAAAATGGACCTCGCTAAGACACAATATTAGCCAAGGGAAAAAAGGACACAATATCATTTGCAGCACCGTAGATGAGTCTAGAGGTAATCACCTGACTTGTAGTAAGTCAGAAAGTGAAAGACACATATCGTAGGATATCACTTATAGGTGTTACCTAAAAATTGATACCAGGGCAGATATTTCCACGGAGAAGGGCAATCACAGATTCATTAAACAAACTTATGGTTCACCAATGGAAAGGTGTGAGGATTGGATTCATTACGATCTTGGGGTTAAGAGACATATACAAACACAGATGAAATATATAATCACCAAAGACCTACGGAATACCAAGAGAAGACTACTCAACATTCTGTCATAACGTACATGGGAACAGGATCCCAGGAAGAACAGACATATGTATGTGTGTAAAAGAACCACATCTTGAACACCTACAACAAGCCAAACATTGTCATCAAACTTGCTGTAATAAAAAAATAAAAAATTAAATTTAAAACACGAACAAGAAGTAGTGAGACAAACTTGATGGGCATTCTCCTGGCACATTCCATTCTAAATTCCAATCTAGAACACGACTTCCATTGAGGCTCTGTGCCCTAGTAACCAGATTTGGTAAGGGAGAACTGCTGCCACCTTGTGGCCGTTTCACACAACAGCAGCTTTAATTCCAGCGCTAATGGTCAGTGGATATTCAAAATCATTGCAGGCCTGTAAATGACACCTGCAATGAAAACAAATCCTGGGGTCATATATCGACCAAAAAATTCAAAAGACGTCCATATTTCAAAACGACAGTTTCAAGAGGCATATTTCACGCACATTAGTGTTCTGCTTCCTTTGCTTTCTTTCTTTTTTGGTTAAAAAAACGGGAATGGAAAAAGGCAACCCTCAGAATGGGCGAAAACGATTCCAAACGAATCAATGGACAAAGGTTTAATCTCCAATATATATAAACAGCTCACGCAGCTTAATATTAATAAAAGAAACAACCCAATACAAAAATGGGCAGAAGATCTAAATAGACGTTTCTTCAAAGAAGTCACAGAGATGGCCAAGACGCACATGAAAAGCTGCTCAACATCACTAATTATTAGAGAAATGCAAATCCAAACGACAATGAGGTATGACCTCACACCTCTTAGAATCGGCATCATCAGAAAATCTACAAACAACAAATTCTGGGGAGGGTGTGGACAAAAGGAACCCTCTTCCACTATTGGTGGGAAGGTAAATTGACACAGTCACTATGGAGAACACTATGGAGGTTCCTTTAAAAAACTAAAAAGAGAATTACCATAGGATCCAGCAATCCCACTTCTGGGCATATACCCAGAGAAAACCATAAATCAAAAAGACACATTCACCACAATGTTCATTGCAGCACTATTTACAATAGCCAGGTAATGGAAGCAACCTAAATGCCCACAGACAGACGAATGGATAAAGAAGTGGTACATATATAAAATGGAATATTACTCAGCCATAAAAAGGAATGAAACTGGGTCATTTGTAGAGAAGTCGATGGATCTAGAGACTGTCATACAGAGTGAAGTAAGTCAGAAAGAGAAAAACAAATATTGTATATTAATGCATATATGTGGAACCTAGAAAAATGGTACAGATGAACTGGTTTGCAGGGCAGAAATAGAGACACAGAGGTAGAGAACAAACGTATGGACACCAAGTGGGGGAAGCCATGGGGTGGTGGTGTTGGGATGAGTTGGGAGATTGGGATTGACCTGTATACATGCATATGCATAAAATAGATAACTAATAATAACCTGCTGTATAAAAAAATAAATACAATTAAATTTCAAAATTTTTAAAAATAAAATTGAAAAAAAAACAGAAAAAAGTTTTTCCATTCACACAGATGTATTTATATGAATGAATTATTTCCATGCTTATATCTATAAATACATAAAACAGGAACAAGATGTAATTGGAACGAAAAAAGAAAAAAAACCCTGAACCTAACAGTTATACAGAGGAAAACACTACCAAGGCACTTGCTCCAGCGGTAAACAATTCTGAAATTGGTCAGAGGTGGGGAATCATCTCCCATACAGCCAGCAGCCCCGCCCACCCCACGCAAGGAGCATCCTCATTGCAAAGCTGGGGGACCGTGCCGAGGCCTCTGTGAGTAAACGTGAGCTGAGCCCCAGGCCAGCTGCTGCTGAACTGTTCCCACCCTTCCCAGGTAAAACACCTGAATATGTACAAGGGCTTGAAAGCCTAGAGGAAGGGCCGTGGAGCCACACCAGTGACAGCACGCAGGCCAACTTGCTGCCTGCAGGCCAGCCAGGATGATCCTGGCCCCGGGCGCTCTTCTGGAAGCTTTCCATTTCCCTGCCTGAGATACCCCTCCTGTCCCGGCCCCCACTCCCTTTTTTCCTTCCTCACCTCAGCCCGGAGAGAAATTCCAGTGGAAGTTATGGGTGAAACATCCTCTTCTTTACAGGTGGCAGCCTGGCAACTCCTGCAGAAAGTCCAGCAGAGCCCCACTCACACCGGGCCACCAACAAAGCCGTGGACCCTCACACCCTCCCACCAGCACAGCCCCGAGACTGCTGACGGGGCAGAGAATATGGAGTCAGGCACAGCTGCAGGGGCTATTGCTGCCTGGAGTGCTGTTTATATTGACCTCAACCCAGGCACACCTGGGGAGGGCTTGTCGACAGGGTCAGGCTGCCCAGGTCAGCTAATCCTCAGCCCTCAGGGAATCACATTGCAGAAAATGGACCTCGCTAAGACACAATATTAGCCAAGGGAAAAAAGGACACAATATCATTTGCAGCACCGTAGATGAGTCTAGAGGTAATCACCTGACTTGTAGTAAGTCAGAAAGTGAAAGACACATATCGTAGGATATCACTTATAGGTGTTACCTAAAAATTGATACCAGGGCAGATATTTCCACGGAGAAGGGCAATCACAGATTCATTAAACAAACTTATGGTTCACCAATGGAAAGGTGTGAGGATTGGATTCATTACGATCTTGGGGTTAAGAGACATATACAAACACAGATGAAATATATAATCACCAAAGACCTACGGAATACCAAGAGAAGACTACTCAACATTCTGTCATAACGTACATGGGAACAGGATCCCAGGAAGAACAGACATATGTATGTGTGTAAAAGAACCACATCTTGAACACCTACAACAAGCCAAACATTGTCATCAAACTTGCTGTAATAAAAAAATAAAAAATTAAATTTAAAACACGAACAAGAAGTAGTGAGACAAACTTGATGGGCATTCTCCTGGCACATTCCATTCTAAATTCCAATCTAGAACACGACTTCCATTGAGGCTCTGTGCCCTAGTAACCAGATTTGGTAAGGGAGAACTGCTGCCACCTTGTGGCCGTTTCACACAACAGCAGCTTTAATTCCAGCGCTAATGGTCAGTGGATATTCAAAATCATTGCAGGCCTGTAAATGACACCTGCAATGAAAACAAATCCTGGGGTCATATATCGACCAAAAAATTCAAAAGACGTCCATATTTCAAAACGACAGTTTCAAGAGGCATATTTCACGCACATTAGTGTTCTGCTTCCTTTGCTTTCTTTCTTTTTTGGTTAAAAAAACGGGAATGGAAAAAGGCAACCCTCAGAATGGGCGAAAACGATTCCAAACGAATCAATGGACAAAGGTTTAATCTCCAATATATATAAACAGCTCACGCAGCTTAATATTAATAAAAGAAACAACCCAATACAAAAATGGGCAGAAGATCTAAATAGACGTTTCTTCAAAGAAGTCACAGAGATGGCCAAGACGCACATGAAAAGCTGCTCAACATCACTAATTATTAGAGAAATGCAAATCCAAACGACAATGAGGTATGACCTCACACCTCTTAGAATCGGCATCATCAGAAAATCTACAAACAACAAATTCTGGGGAGGGTGTGGACAAAAGGAACCCTCTTCCACTATTGGTGGGAAGGTAAATTGACACAGTCACTATGGAGAACACTATGGAGGTTCCTTTAAAAAACTAAAAAGAGAATTACCATAGGATCCAGCAATCCCACTTCTGGGCATATACCCAGAGAAAACCATAAATCAAAAAGACACATTCACCACAATGTTCATTGCAGCACTATTTACAATAGCCAGGTAATGGAAGCAACCTAAATGCCCACAGACAGACGAATGGATAAAGAAGTGGTACATATATAAAATGGAATATTACTCAGCCATAAAAAGGAATGAAACTGGGTCATTTGTAGAGAAGTCGATGGATCTAGAGACTGTCATACAGAGTGAAGTAAGTCAGAAAGAGAAAAACAAATATTGTATATTAATGCATATATGTGGAACCTAGAAAAATGGTACAGATGAACTGGTTTGCAGGGCAGAAATAGAGACACAGAGGTAGAGAACAAACGTATGGACACCAAGTGGGGGAAGCCATGGGGTGGTGGTGTTGGGATGAGTTGGGAGATTGGGATTGACCTGTATACATGCATATGCATAAAATAGATAACTAATAATAACCTGCTGTATAAAAAAATAAATACAATTAAATTTCAAAATTTTTAAAAATAAAATTGAAAAAAAAACAGAAAAAAGTTTTTCCATTCACACAGATGTATTTATATGAATGAATTATTTCCATGCTTATATCTATAAATACATAAAACAGGAACAAGATGTAATTGGAACGAAAAAAGAAAAAAAACCCTGAACCTAACAGTTATACAGAGGAAAACCCTACCAAGGCACTTGCTCCAGCGGTAAACAATTCTGAAATTGGTCAGAGGTGGGGAATCATCTCCCATACAGCCAGCAGCCCCGCCCACCCCACGCAAGGAGCATCCTCATTGCAAAGCTGGGGGACCGTGCCGAGGCCTCTGTGAGTAAACGTGAGCTGAGCCCCAGGCCAGCTGCTGCTGAACTGTTCCCACCCTTCCCAGGTAAAACACCTGAATATGTACAAGCGCTTGAAAGCCTAGAGGAAGGGCCGTGGAGCCACACCAGTGACAGCACGCAGGCCAACTTGCTGCCTGCAGGCCAGCCAGGATGATCCTGGCCCCAGGCGCTCTTCTGGAAGCTTTCCATTTCCCTGCCTGAGATACCCCTCCTGTCCCGGCCCCCACTCCCTTTTTTCCTTCCTCACCTCAGCCCGGAGAGAAATTCCAGTGGAAGTTATGGGTGACACATCCTCTTCTTTACAGGTGGCAGCCTGGCAACTCCTGCAGAAAGTCCAGCAGAGCCCCACTCACACCGGGCCACCAACAAAGCCGTGGACCCTCACACCCTCCCACCAGCACAGCCCCGAGACTGCTGACGGGGCAGAGAATATGGAGTCAGGCACAGCTGCAGGGGCTATTGCTGCCTGGAGTGCTGTTTATATTGACCTCAACCCAGGCACACCTGGGGAGGGCTTGCCGACAGGGTCAGGCTGCCCAGGTCAGCTAATCCTCAGCCCTCAGGGAATCACATTGCAGAAAATGTACCTCGCTAAGACACAATATTAGCCAAGGGAAAAAAGGACACAATGCCATTTGCAGCACCGTAGATGAGTCTAGAGGTAATCACGTGACTTGTAGTAAGTCAGAAAGTGAAAGACACATATCGTAGGATATCACTTATAGGTGTTTCCTAAAAATTGATACCAGGGCAGATATTTCCACGGAGAAGGGCAATCACAGATTCATTAAACAAACTTATGGTTCACCAATGGAAAGGTGTGAGGATTGGATTCATTACGATCTTGGGGTTAAGAGACATATACAAACACAGATGAAATATATAATCACCAAAGACCTACGGAATACCAAGAGAAGACTACTCAACATTCTGTCATAACGTACATGGGAACAGGATCCCAGGAAGAACAGACATATGTATGTGTGTAAAAGAACCACATCTTGAACACCTACAACAAGCCAAACATTGTCATCAAACTTGCTGTAATAAAAAAATAAAAAATTAAATTTAAAACACGAACAAGAAGTAGTGAGACAAACTTGATGGGCATTCTCCTGGCACATTCCATTCTAAATTCCAATCTAGAACACGACTTCCATTGAGGCTCTGTGCCCTAGTAACCAGATTTGGTAAGGGAGAACTGCTGCCACCTTGTGGCCGTTTCACACAACAGCAGCTTTAATTCCAGCGCTAATGGTCAGTGGATATTCAAAATCATTGCAGGCCTGTAAATGACACCTGCAATGAAAACAAATCCTGGGGTCATATATCGACCAAAAAATTCAAAAGACGTCCATATTTCAAAACGACAGTTTCAAGAGGCATATTTCACGCACATTAGTGTTCTGCTTCCTTTGCTTTCTTTCTTTTTTGGTTAAAAAAACGGGAATGGAAAAAGGCAACCCTCAGAATGGGCGAAAACGATCGCAAACGAATCAATGGACAAAGGTTTAATCTCCAATATATATAAACAGCTCACGCAGCTTAATATTAATAAAAGAAACAACCCAATACAAAAATGGGCAGAAGATCTAAATAGACGTTTCTTCAAAGAAGTCACAGAGATGGCCAAGACGCACATGAAAAGCTGCTCAACATCACTAATTATTAGAGAAATGCAAATCCAAACGACAATGAGGTATGACCTCACACCTCTTAGAATCGGCATCATCAGAAAATCTACAAACAACAAATTCTGGGGAGGGTGTGGACAAAAGGAACCCTCTTCCACTATTGGTGGGAAGGTAAATTGACACAGTCACTATGGAGAACACTATGGAGGTTCCTTTAAAAAACTAAAAAGAGAATTACCATAGGATCCAGCAATCCCACTTCTGGGCATATACCCAGAGAAAACCATAAATCAAAAAGACACATTCACCACAATGTTCATTGCAGCACTATTTACAATAGCCAGGTAATGGAAGCAACCTAAATGCCCACAGACAGACGAATGGATAAAGAAGTGGTACATATATAAAATGGAATATTACTCAGCCATAAAAAGGAATGAAACTGGGTCATTTGTAGAGAAGTCGATGGATCTAGAGACTGTCATACAGAGTGAAGTAAGTCAGAAAGAGAAAAACAAATATTGTATATTAATGCATATATGTGGAACCTAGAAAAATGGTACAGATGAACTGGTTTGCAGGGCAGAAATAGAGACACAGAGGTAGAGAACAAACGTATGGACACCAAGTGGGGGAAGCCATGGGGTGGTGGTGTTGGGATGAGTTGGGAGATTGGGATTGACCTGTATACATGCATATGCATAAAATAGATAACTAATAATAACCTGCTGTATAAAAAAATAAATACAATTAAATTTCAAAATTTTTAAAAATAAAATTGAAAAAAAAACAGAAAAAAGTTTTTCCATTCACACAGATGTATTTATATGAATGAATTATTTCCATGCTTATATCTATAAATACATAAAACAGGAACAAGATGTAATTGGAACGAAAAAAGAAAAAAAACCCTGAACCTAACAGTTATACAGAGGAAAACCCTACCAAGGCACTTGCTCCAGCGGTAAACAATTCTGAAATTGGTCAGAGGTGGGGAATCATCTCCCATACAGCCAGCAGCCCCGCCCACCCCACGCAAGGAGCATCCTCATTGCAAAGCTGGGGGACCGTGCCGAGGCCTCTGTGAGTAAACGTGAGCTGAGCCCCAGGCCAGCTGCTGCTGAACTGTTCCCACCCTTCCCAGGTAAAACACCTGAATATGTACAAGGGCTTGAAAGCCTAGAGGAAGGGCCGTGGAGCCACACCAGTGACAGCACGCAGGCCAACTTGCTGCCTGCAGGCCAGCCAGGATGATCCTGGCCCCGGGCGCTCTTCTGGAAGCTTTCCATTTCCCTGCCTGAGATACCCCTCCTGTCCCGGCACCCACACCCTTTTTTCCTTCCTCACCTCAGCCCGGAGAGAAATTCCAGTGGAAGTTATGGGTGAAACATCCTCTTCTTTACAGGTGGCAGCCTGGCAACTCCTGCAGAAAGTCCAGCAGAGCCCCACTCACACCGGGCCACCAACAAAGCCGTGGACCCTCACACCCTCCCACCAGCACAGCCCCGAGACTGCTGACGGGGCAGAGAATATGGAGTCAGGCACAGCTGCAGGGGCTATTGCTGCCTGGAGTGCTGTTTATATTGACCTCAACCCAGGCACACCTGGGGAGGGCTTGTCGACAGGGTCAGGCTGCCCAGGTCAGCTAATCCTCAGCCCTCAGGGAATCACATTGCAGAAAATGGACCTCGCTAAGACACAATATTAGCCAAGGGAAAAAAGGACACAATATCATTTGCAGCACCGTAGATGAGTCTAGAGGTAATCACCTGACTTGTAGTAAGTCAGAAAGTGAAAGACACATATCGTAGGATATCACTTATAGGTGTTACCTAAAAATTGATACCAGGGCAGATATTTCCACGGAGAAGGGCAATCACAGATTCATTAAACAAACTTATGGTTCACCAATGGAAAGGTGTGAGGATTGGATTCATTACGATCTTGGGGTTAAGAGACATATACAAACACAGATGAAATATATAATCACCAAAGACCTACGGAATACCAAGAGAAGACTACTCAACATTCTGTCATAACGTACATGGGAACAGGATCCCAGGAAGAACAGACATATGTATGTGTGTAAAAGAACCACATCTTGAACACCTACAACAAGCCAAACATTGTCATCAAACTTGCTGTAATAAAAAAATAAAAAATTAAATTTAAAACACGAACAAGAAGTAGTGAGACAAACTTGATGGGCATTCTCCTGGCACATTCCATTCTAAATTCCAATCTAGAACACGACTTCCATTGAGGCTCTGTGCCCTAGTAACCAGATTTGGTAAGGGAGAACTGCTGCCACCTTGTGGCCGTTTCACACAACAGCAGCTTTAATTCCAGCGCTAATGGTCAGTGGATATTCAAAATCATTGCAGGCCTGTAAATGACACCTGCAATGAAAACAAATCCTGGGGTCATATATCGACCAAAAAATTCAAAAGACGTCCATATTTCAAAACGACAGTTTCAAGAGGCATATTTCACGCACATTAGTGTTCTGCTTCCTTTGCTTTCTTTCTTTTTTGGTTAAAAAAACGGGAATGGAAAAAGGCAACCCTCAGAATGGGCGAAAACGATTCCAAACGAATCAATGGACAAAGGTTTAATCTCCAATATATATAAACAGCTCACGCAGCTTAATATTAATAAAAGAAACAACCCAATACAAAAATGGGCAGAAGATCTAAATAGACGTTTCTTCAAAGAAGTCACAGAGATGGCCAAGACGCACATGAAAAGCTGCTCAACATCACTAATTATTAGAGAAATGCAAATCCAAACGACAATGAGGTATGACCTCACACCTCTTAGAATCGGCATCATCAGAAAATCTACAAACAACAAATTCTGGGGAGGGTGTGGACAAAAGGAACCCTCTTCCACTATTGGTGGGAAGGTAAATTGACACAGTCACTATGGAGAACACTATGGAGGTTCCTTTAAAAAACTAAAAAGAGAATTACCATAGGATCCAGCAATCCCACTTCTGGGCATATACCCAGAGAAAACCATAAATCAAAAAGACACATTCACCACAATGTTCATTGCAGCACTATTTACAATAGCCAGGTAATGGAAGCAACCTAAATGCCCACAGACAGACGAATGGATAAAGAAGTGGTACATATATAAAATGGAATATTACTCAGCCATAAAAAGGAATGAAACTGGGTCATTTGTAGAGAAGTCGATGGATCTAGAGACTGTCATACAGAGTGAAGTAAGTCAGAAAGAGAAAAACAAATATTGTATATTAATGCATATATGTGGAACCTAGAAAAATGGTACAGATGAACTGGTTTGCAGGGCAGAAATAGAGACACAGAGGTAGAGAACAAACGTATGGACACCAAGTGGGGGAAGCCATGGGGTGGTGGTGTTGGGATGAGTTGGGAGATTGGGATTGACCTGTATACATGCATATGCATAAAATAGATAACTAATAATAACCTGCTGTATAAAAAAATAAATACAATTAAATTTCAAAATTTTTAAAAATAAAATTGAAAAAAAAACAGAAAAAAGTTTTTCCATTCACACAGATGTATTTATATGAATGAATTATTTCCATGCTTATATCTATAAATACATAAAACAGGAACAAGATGTAATTGGAACGAAAAAAGAAAAAAAACCCTGAACCTAACAGTTATACAGAGGAAAACCCTACCAAGGCACTTGCTCCAGCGGTAAACAATTCTGAAATTGGTCAGAGGTGGGGAATCATCTCCCATACAGCCAGCAGCCCCGCCCACCCCACGCAAGGAGCATCCTCATTGCAAAGCTGGGGGACCGTGCCGAGGCCTCTGTGAGTAAACGTGAGCTGAGCCCCAGGCCAGCTGCTGCTGAACTGTTCCCACCCTTCCCAGGTAAAACACCTGAATATGTACAAGCGCTTGAAAGCCTAGAGGAAGGGCCGTGGAGCCACACCAGTGACAGCACGCAGGCCAACTTGCTGCCTGCAGGCCAGCCAGGATGATCCTGGCCCCAGGCGCTCTTCTGGAAGCTTTCCATTTCCCTGCCTGAGATACCCCTCCTGTCCCGGCCCCCACTCCCTTTTTTCCTTCCTCACCTCAGCCCGGAGAGAAATTCCAGTGGAAGTTATGGGTGACACATCCTCTTCTTTACAGGTGGCAGCCTGGCAACTCCTGCAGAAAGTCCAGCAGAGCCCCACTCACACCGGGCCACCAACAAAGCCGTGGACCCTCACACCCTCCCACCAGCACAGCCCCGAGACTGCTGACGGGGCAGAGAATATGGAGTCAGGCACAGCTGCAGGGGCTATTGCTGCCTGGAGTGCTGTTTATATTGACCTCAACCCAGGCACACCTGGGGAGGGCTTGCCGACAGGGTCAGGCTGCCCAGGTCAGCTAATCCTCAGCCCTCAGGGAATCACATTGCAGAAAATGTACCTCGCTAAGACACAATATTAGCCAAGGGAAAAAAGGACACAATGCCATTTGCAGCACCGTAGATGAGTCTAGAGGTAATCACGTGACTTGTAGTAAGTCAGAAAGTGAAAGACACATATCGTAGGATATCACTTATAGGTGTTTCCTAAAAATTGATACCAGGGCAGATATTTCCACGGAGAAGGGCAATCACAGATTCATTAAACAAACTTATGGTTCACCAATGGAAAGGTGTGAGGATTGGATTCATTACGATCTTGGGGTTAAGAGACATATACAAGCACAGATGAAATATATAATCACCAAAGACCTACGGAATACCAAGAGAAGACTACTCAACATTCTGTCATAACGTACATGGGAACAGGATCCCAGGAAGAACAGACATATGTATGTGTGTAAAAGAACCACATCTTGAACACCTACAACAAGCCAAACATTGTCATCAAACTTGCTGTAATAAAAAAATAAAAAATTAAATTTAAAACACGAACAAGAAGTAGTGAGACAAACTTGATGGGCATTCTCCTGGCACATTCCATTCTAAATTCCAATCTAGAACACGACTTCCATTGAGGCTCTGTGCCCTAGTAACCAGATTTGGTAAGGGAGAACTGCTGCCACCTTGTGGCCGTTTCACACAACAGCAGCTTTAATTCCAGCGCTAATGGTCAGTGGATATTCAAAATCATTGCAGGCCTGTAAATGACACCTGCAATGAAAACAAATCCTGGGGTCATATATCGACCAAAAAATTCAAAAGACGTCCATATTTCAAAACGACAGTTTCAAGAGGCATATTTCACGCACATTAGTGTTCTGCTTCCTTTGCTTTCTTTCTTTTTTGGTTAAAAAAACGGGAATGGAAAAAGGCAACCCTCAGAATGGGCGAAAACGATCGCAAACGAATCAATGGACAAAGGTTTAATCTCCAATATATATAAACAGCTCACGCAGCTTAATATTAATAAAAGAAACAACCCAATACAAAAATGGGCAGAAGATCTAAATAGACGTTTCTTCAAAGAAGTCACAGAGATGGCCAAGACGCACATGAAAAGCTGCTCAACATCACTAATTATTAGAGAAATGCAAATCCAAACGACAATGAGGTATGACCTCACACCTCTTAGAATCGGCATCATCAGAAAATCTACAAACAACAAATTCTGGGGAGGGTGTGGACAAAAGGAACCCTCTTCCACTATTGGTGGGAAGGTAAATTGACACAGTCACTATGGAGAACACTATGGAGGTTCCTTTAAAAAACTAAAAAGAGAATTACCATAGGATCCAGCAATCCCACTTCTGGGCATATACCCAGAGAAAACCATAAATCAAAAAGACACATTCACCACAATGTTCATTGCAGCACTATTTACAATAGCCAGGTAATGGAAGCAACCTAAATGCCCACAGACAGACGAATGGATAAAGAAGTGGTACATATATAAAATGGAATATTACTCAGCCATAAAAAGGAATGAAACTGGGTCATTTGTAGAGAAGTCGATGGATCTAGAGACTGTCATACAGAGTGAAGTAAGTCAGAAAGAGAAAAACAAATATTGTATATTAATGCATATATGTGGAACCTAGAAAAATGGTACAGATGAACTGGTTTGCAGGGCAGAAATAGAGACACAGAGGTAGAGAACAAACGTATGGACACCAAGTGGGGGAAGCCATGGGGTGGTGGTGTTGGGATGAGTTGGGAGATTGGGATTGACCTGTATACATGCATATGCATAAAATAGATAACTAATAATAACCTGCTGTATAAAAAAATAAATACAATTAAATTTCAAAATTTTTAAAAATAAAATTGAAAAAAAAACAGAAAAAAGTTTTTCCATTCACACAGATGTATTTATATGAATGAATTATTTCCATGCTTATATCTATAAATACATAAAACAGGAACAAGATGTAATTGGAACGAAAAAAGAAAAAAAACCCTGAACCTAACAGTTATACAGAGGAAAACCCTACCAAGGCACTTGCTCCAGCGGTAAACAATTCTGAAATTGGTCAGAGGTGGGGAATCATCTCCCATACAGCCAGCAGCCCCGCCCACCCCACGCAAGGAGCATCCTCATTGCAAAGCTGGGGGACCGTGCCGAGGCCTCTGTGAGTAAACGTGAGCTGAGCCCCAGGCCAGCTGCTGCTGAACTGTTCCCACCCTTCCCAGGTAAAACACCTGAATATGTACAAGGGCTTGAAAGCCTAGAGGAAGGGCCGTGGAGCCACACCAGTGACAGCACGCAGGCCAACTTGCTGCCTGCAGGCCAGCCAGGATGATCCTGGCCCCGGGCGCTCTTCTGGAAGCTTTCCATTTCCCTGCCTGAGATACCCCTCCTGTCCCGGCACCCACACCCTTTTTTCCTTCCTCACCTCAGCCCGGAGAGAAATTCCAGTGGAAGTTATGGGTGAAACATCCTCTTCTTTACAGGTGGCAGCCTGGCAACTCCTGCAGAAAGTCCAGCAGAGCCCCACTCACACCGGGCCACCAACAAAGCCGTGGACCCTCACACCCTCCCACCAGCACAGCCCCGAGACTGCTGACGGGGCAGAGAATATGGAGTCAGGCACAGCTGCAGGGGCTATTGCTGCCTGGAGTGCTGTTTATATTGACCTCAACCCAGGCACACCTGGGGAGGGCTTGTCGACAGGGTCAGGCTGCCCAGGTCAGCTAATCCTCAGCCCTCAGGGAATCACATTGCAGAAAATGGACCTCGCTAAGACACAATATTAGCCAAGGGAAAAAAGGACACAATATCATTTGCAGCACCGTAGATGAGTCTAGAGGTAATCACCTGACTTGTAGTAAGTCAGAAAGTGAAAGACACATATCGTAGGATATCACTTATAGGTGTTACCTAAAAATTGATACCAGGGCAGATATTTCCACGGAGAAGGGCAATCACAGATTCATTAAACAAACTTATGGTTCACCAATGGAAAGGTGTGAGGATTGGATTCATTACGATCTTGGGGTTAAGAGACATATACAAACACAGATGAAATATATAATCACCAAAGACCTACGGAATACCAAGAGAAGACTACTCAACATTCTGTCATAACGTACATGGGAACAGGATCCCAGGAAGAACAGACATATGTATATGTGTAAAAGAACCACATCTTGAACACCTACAACAAGCCAAACATTGTCATCAAACTTGCTGTAATAAAAAAATAAAAAATTAAATTTAAAACACGAACAAGAAGTAGTGAGACAAACTTGAGGGGCATTCTCCTGGCACATTCCATTCTAAATTCCAATCTAGAACACGACTTCCATTGAGGCTCTGTGCCCTAGTAACCAGATTTGGTAAGGGAGAACTGCTGCCACCTTGTGGCCGTTTCACACAACAGCAGGTTTAATTCCAGCGCTAATGGTCAGTGGATATTCAAAATCATTGCAGGCCTGTAAATGACACCTGCAATGAAAACAAATCCTGGTGTCATATATCGACCAAAAAATTCAAAAGACGTCCATATTTCAAAACGACAGTTTCAAGAGGCATATTTCACGCACATTAGTGTTCTGCTTCCTTTGCTTTCTTTCTTTTTTGGTTAAAAAAACGGGAATGGAAAAAGGCAACCCTCAGAATGGGCGAAAACGATCGCAAACGAATCAATGGACAAAGGTTTAATCTCCAATATATATAAACAGCTCACGCAGCTTAATATTAATAAAAGAAACAACCCAATACAAAAATGGGCAGAAGATCTAAATAGACGTTTCTTCAAAGAAGTCACAGAGATGGCCAAGACGCACATGAAAAGCTGCTCAACATCACTAATTATTAGAGAAATACAAATCCAAACGACAATGAGGTATGACCTCACACCTCTTAGAATCGGCATCATCAGAAAATCTACAAACAACAAATTCTGGGGAGGGTGTGGACAAAAGGAACCCTCTTCCACTATTGGTGGGAAGGTAAATTGACACAGTCACTATGGAGAACACTATGGAGGTTCCTTTAAAAAACTAAAAAGAGAATTACCATAGGATCCAGCAATCCCACTTCTGGGCATATACCCAGAGAAAACCATAAATCAAAAAGACACATTCACCACAATGTTCATTGCAGCACTATTTACAATAGCCAGGTAATGGAAGCAACCTAAATGCCCACAGACAGACGAATGGATAAAGAAGTGGTACATATATAAAATGGAATATTACTCAGCCATAAAAAGGAATGAAACTGGGTCATTTGTAGAGAAGTCGATGGATCTAGAGACTGTCATACAGAGTGAAGTAAGTCAGAAAGAGAAAAACAAATATTGTATATTAATGCATATATGTGGAACCTAGAAAAATGGTACAGATGAACTGGTTTGCAGGGCAGAAATAGAGACACAGAGGTAGAGAACAAACGTATGGACACCAAGTGGGGGAAGCCATGGGGTGGTGGTGTTGGGATGAGTTGGGAGATTGGGATTGACCTGTATACATGCATATGCATAAAATAGATAACTAATAATAACCTGCTGTATAAAAAAATAAATACAATTAAATTTCAAAATTTTTAAAAATAAAATTGAAAAAAAAACAGAAAAAAGTTTTTCCATTCACACAGATGTATTTATATGAATGAATTATTTCCATGCTTATATCTATAAATACATAAAACAGGAACAAGATGTAATTGGAACGAAAAAAGAAAAAAAACCCTGAACCTAACAGTTATACAGAGGAAAACCCTACCAAGGCACTTGCTCCAGCGGTAAACAATTCTGAAATTGGTCAGAGGTGGGGAATCATCTCCCATACAGCCAGCAGCCCCGCCCACCCCACGCAAGGAGCATCCTCATTGCAAAGCTGGGGGACCGTGCCGAGGCCTCTGTGAGTAAACGTGAGCTGAGCCCCAGGCCAGCTGCTGCTGAACTGTTCCCACCCTTCCCAGGTAAAACACCTGAATATGTACAAGGGCTTGAAAGCCTAGAGGAAGGGCCGTGGAGCCACACCAGTGACAGCACGCAGGCCAACTTGCTGCCTGCAGGCCAGCCAGGATGATCCTGGCCCCGGGCGCTCTTCTGGAAGCTTTCCATTTCCCTGCCTGAGATACCCCTCCTGTCCCGGCCCCCACTCCCTTTTTTCCTTCCTCACCTCAGCCCGGAGAGAAATTCCAGTGGAAGTTATGGGTGAAACATCCTCTTCTTTACAGGTGGCAGCCTGGCAACTCCTGCAGAAAGTCCAGCAGAGCCCCACTCACACCGGGCCACCAACAAAGCCGTGGACCCTCACACCCTCCCACCAGCACAGCCCCGAGACTGCTGACGGGGCAGAGAATATGGAGTCAGGCACAGCTGCAGGGGCTATTGCTGCCTGGAGTGCTGTTTATATTGACCTCAACCCAGGCACACCTGGGGAGGGCTTGTCGACAGGGTCAGGCTGCCCAGGTCAGCTAATCCTCAGCCCTCAGGGAATCACATTGCAGAAAATGGACCTCGCTAAGACACAATATTAGCCAAGGGAAAAAAGGACACAATATCATTTGCAGCACCGTAGATGAGTCTAGAGGTAATCACCTGACTTGTAGTAAGTCAGAAAGTGAAAGACACATATCGTAGGATATCACTTATAGGTGTTACCTAAAAATTGATACCAGGGCAGATATTTCCACGGAGAAGGGCAATCACAGATTCATTAAACAAACTTATGGTTCACCAATGGAAAGGTGTGAGGATTGGATTCATTACGATCTTGGGGTTAAGAGACATATACAAACACAGATGAAATATATAATCACCAAAGACCTACGGAATACCAAGAGAAGACTACTCAACATTCTGTCATAACGTACATGGGAACAGGATCCCAGGAAGAACAGACATATGTATATGTGTAAAAGAACCACATCTTGAACACCTACAACAAGCCAAACATTGTCATCAAACTTGCTGTAATAAAAAAATAAAAAATTAAATTTAAAACACGAACAAGAAGTAGTGAGACAAACTTGAGGGGCATTCTCCTGGCACATTCCATTCTAAATTCCAATCTAGAACACGACTTCCATTGAGGCTCTGTGCCCTAGTAACCAGATTTGGTAAGGGAGAACTGCTGCCACCTTGTGGCCGTTTCACACAACAGCAGCTTTAATTCCAGCGCTAATGGTCAGTGGATATTCAAAATCATTGCAGGCCTGTAAATGACACCTGCAATGAAAACAAATCCTGGTGTCATATATCGACCAAAAAATTCAAAAGACGTCCATATTTCAAAACGACAGTTTCAAGAGGCATATTTCACGCACATTAGTGTTCTGCTTCCTTTGCTTTCTTTCTTTTTTGGTTAAAAAAACGGGAATGGAAAAAGGCAACCCTCAGAATGGGCGAAAACGATCGCAAACGAATCAATGGACAAAGGTTTAATCTCCAATATATATAAACAGCTCACGCAGCTTAATATTAATAAAAGAAACAACCCAATACAAAAATGGGCAGAAGATCTAAATAGACGTTTCTTCAAAGAAGTCACAGAGATGGCCAAGACGCACATGAAAAGCTGCTCAACATCACTAATTATTAGAGAAATACAAATCCAAACGACAATGAGGTATGACCTCACACCTCTTAGAATCGGCATCATCAGAAAATCTACAAACAACAAATTCTGGGGAGGGTGTGGACAAAAGGAACCCTCTTCCACTATTGGTGGGAAGGTAAATTGACACAGTCACTATGGAGAACACTATGGAGGTTCCTTTAAAAAACTAAAAAGAGAATTACCATAGGATCCAGCAATCCCACTTCTGGGCATATACCCAGAGAAAACCATAAATCAAAAAGACACATTCACCACAATGTTCATTGCAGCACTATTTACAATAGCCAGGTAATGGAAGCAACCTAAATGCCCACAGACAGACGAATGGATAAAGAAGTGGTACATATATAAAATGGAATATTACTCAGCCATAAAAAGGAATGAAACTGGGTCATTTGTAGAGAAGTCGATGGATCTAGAGACTGTCATACAGAGTGAAGTAAGTCAGAAAGAGAAAAACAAATATTGTATATTAATGCATATATGTGGAACCTAGAAAAATGGTACAGATGAACTGGTTTGCAGGGCAGAAATAGAGACACAGAGGTAGAGAACAAACGTATGGACACCAAGTGGGGGAAGCCATGGGGTGGTGGTGTTGGGATGAGTTGGGAGATTGGGATTGACCTGTATACATGCATATGCATAAAATAGATAACTAATAATAACCTGCTGTATAAAAAAATAAATACAATTAAATTTCAAAATTTTTAAAAATAAAATTGAAAAAAAAACAGAAAAAAGTTTTTCCATTCACACAGATGTATTTATATGAATGAATTATTTCCATGCTTATATCTATAAATACATAAAACAGGAACAAGATGTAATTGGAACGAAAAAAGAAAAAAAACCCTGAACCTAACAGTTATACAGAGGAAAACCCTACCAAGGCACTTGCTCCAGCGGTAAACAATTCTGAAATTGGTCAGAGGTGGGGAATCATCTCCCATACAGCCAGCAGCCCCGCCCACCCCACGCAAGGAGCATCCTCATTGCAAAGCTGGGGGACCGTGCCGAGGCCTCTGTGAGTAAACGTGAGCTGAGCCCCAGGCCAGCTGCTGCTGAACTGTTCCCACCCTTCCCAGGTAAAACACCTGAATATGTACAAGGGCTTGAAAGCCTAGAGGAAGGGCCGTGGAGCCACACCAGTGACAGCACGCAGGCCAACTTGCTGCCTGCAGGCCAGCCAGGATGATCCTGGCCCCGGGCGCTCTTCTGGAAGCTTTCCATTTCCCTGCCTGAGATAACCCTCCTGTCCCGGCACCCACTCCCTTTTTTCCTTCCTCACCTCAGCCCGGAGAGAAATTCCAGTGGAAGTTATGGGTGAAACATCCTCTTCTTTACAGGTGGCAGCCTGGCAACTCCTGCAGAAAGTCTAGCAGAGCCCCACTCACACCGGGCCACCAACAAAGCCGTGGACCCTCACACCCTCCCACCAGCACAGCCCCGAGACTGCTGACGGGGCAGAGAATATGGAGTCAGGCACAGCTGCAGGGGCTATTGCTGCCTGGAGTGCTGTTTATATTGACCTCAACCCAGGCACACCTGGGGAGGGCTTGTCGACAGGGTCAGGCTGCCCAGGTCAGCTAATCCTCAGCCCTCAGGGAATCACATTGCAGAAAATGGACCTCGCTAAGACACAATATTAGCCAAGGGAAAAAAGGACACAATATCATTTGCAGCACCGTAGATGAGTCTAGAGGTAATCACCTGACTTGTAGTAAGTCAGAAAGTGAAAGACACATATCGTAGGATATCACTTATAGGTGTTACCTAAAAATTGATACCAGGGCAGATATTTCCACGCAGAAGGGCAATCACAGATTCATTAAACAAACTTATGGTTCACCAATGGAAAGGTGTGAGGATTGGATTCATTACGATCTTGGGGTTAAGAGACATATACAAACACAGATGAAATATATAATCACCAAAGACCTACGGAATACCAAGAGAAGACTACTCAACATTCTGTCATAACGTACATGGGAACAGGATCCCAGGAAGAACAGACATATGTATATGTGTAAAAGAACCACATCTTGAACACCTACAACAAGCCAAACATTGTCATCAAACTTGCTGTAATAAAAAAATAAAAAATTAAATTTAAAACACGAACAAGAAGTAGTGAGACAAACTTGAGGGGCATTCTCCTGGCACATTCCATTCTAAATTCCAATCTAGAACACGACTTCCATTGAGGCTCTGTGCCCTAGTAACCAGATTTGGTAAGGGAGAACTGCTGCCACCTTGTGGCCGTTTCACACAACAGCAGCTTTAATTCCAGCGCTAATGGTCAGTGGATATTCAAAATCATTGCAGGCCTGTAAATGACACCTGCAATGAAAACAAATCCTGGTGTCATATATCGACCAAAAAATTCAAAAGACGTCCATATTTCAAAACGACAGTTTCAAGAGGCATATTTCACGCACATTAGTGTTCTGCTTCCTTTGCTTTCTTTCTTTTTTGGTTAAAAAAACGGGAATGGAAAAAGGCAACCCTCAGAATGGGCAAAAACGATCGCAAACGAATCAATGGACAAAGGTTTAATCTCCAATATATATAAACAGCTCACGCAGCTTAATATTAATAAAAGAAACAACCCAATACAAAAATGGGCAGAAGATCTAAATAGACGTTTCTTCAAAGAAGTCACAGAGATGGCCAAGACGCACATGAAAAGCTGCTCAACATCACTAATTATTAGAGAAATACAAATCCAAACGACAATGAGGTATGACCTCACACCTCTTAGAATCGGCATCATCAGAAAATCTACAAACAACAAATTCTGGGGAGGGTGTGGACAAAAGGAACCCTCTTCCACTATTGGTGGGAAGGTAAATTGACACAGTCACTATGGAGAACACTATGGAGGTTCCTTTAAAAAACTAAAAAGAGAATTACCATAGGATCCAGCAATCCCACTTCTGGGCATATACCCAGAGAAAACCATAAATCAAAAAGACACATTCACCACAATGTTCATTGCAGCACTATTTACAATAGCCAGGTAATGGAAGCAACCTAAATGCCCACAGACAGACGAATGGATAAAGAAGTGGTACATATATAAAATGGAATATTACTCAGCCATAAAAAGGAATGAAACTGGGTCATTTGTAGAGAAGTCGATGGATCTAGAGACTGTCATACAGAGTGAAGTAAGTCAGAAAGAGAAAAACAAATATTGTATATTAATGAATATATGTGGAACCTAGAAAAATGGTACAGATGAACTGGTTTGCAGGGCAGAAATAGAGACACAGAGGTAGAGAACAAACGTATGGACACCAAGTGGGGGAAGCCATGGGGTGGTGGTGTTGGGATGAGTTGGGAGATTGGGATTGACCTGTATACATGCATATGCATAAAATAGATAACTAATAATAACCTGCTGTATAAAAAAATAAATACAATTAAATTTCAAAATTTTTAAAAATAAAATTGAAAAAAAAACAGAAAAAAGTTTTTCCATTCACACAGATGTATTTATATGAATGAATTATTTCCATGCTTATATCTATAAATACATAAAACAGGAACAAGATGTAATTGGAACGAAAAAAGAAAAAAAAACCCTGAACCTAACAGTTATACAGAGGAAAAACCTACCAAGGCACTTGCTCCAGCGGTAAACAATTCTGAAATTGGTCAGAGGTGGGGAATCATCTCCCATACAGCCAGCAGCCCCGCCCACCCCACGCAAGGAGCATCCTCATTGCAAAGCTGGGGGACCGTGCCGAGGCCTCTGTGAGTAAACGTGAGCTGAGCCCCAGGCCAGCTGCTGCTGAACTGTTCCCACCCTTCCCAGGTAAAACACCTGAATATGTACAAGGGCTTGAAAGCCTAGAGGAAGGGCCGTGGAGCCACACCAGTGACAGCACGCAGGCCAACTTGCTGCCTGCAGGCCAGCCAGGATGATCCTGGCCCCGGGCGCTCTTCTGGAAGCTTTCCATTTCCCTGCCTGAGATACCCCTCCTGTCCCGGCACCCACTCCCTTTTTTCCTTCCTCACCTCAGCCCGGAGAGAAATTCCAGTGGAAGTTATGGGTGAAACATCCTCTTCTTTACAGGTGGCAGCCTGGCAACTCCTGCAGAAAGTCCAGCAGAGCCCCACTCACACCGGGCCACCAACAAAGCCGTGGACCCTCACACCCTCCCACCAGCACAGCCCCGAGACTGCTGACGGGGCAGAGAATATGGAGTCAGGCACAGCTGCAGGGGCTATTGCTGCCTGGAGTGCTGTTTATATTGACCTCAACCCAGGCACACCTGGGGAGGGCTTGTCGACAGGGTCAGGCTGCCCAGGTCAGCTAATCCTCAGCCCTCAGGGAATCACATTCCAGAAAATGGACCTCGCTAAGACAGAATATTAGCCAAGGGAAAAAAGGACACAATATCATTTGCAGCACCGTAGATGAGTCTAGAGGTAATCACCTGACTTGTAGTAAGTCAGAAAGTGAAAGACACATATCGTAGGATATCACTTATAGGTGTTACCTAAAAATTGATACCAGGGCAGATATTTCCACGGAGAAGGGCAATCACAGATTCATTAAACAAACTTATGGTTCACCAATGGAAAGGTGTGAGGATTGGATTCATTACGATCTTGGGGTTAAGAGACATATACAAACACAGATGAAATATATAATCACCAAAGACCTACGGAATACCAAGAGAAGACTACTCAACATTCTGTCATAACGTACATGGGAACAGGATCCCAGGAAGAACAGACATATGTATATGTGTAAAAGAACCACATCTTGAACACCTACAACAAGCCAAACATTGTCATCAAACTTGCTGTAATAAAAAAATAAAAAATTAAATTTAAAACACGAACAAGAAGTAGTGAGACAAACTTGAGGGGCATTCTCCTGGCACATTCCATTCTAAATTCCAATCTAGAACACGACTTCCATTGAGGCTCTGTGCCCTAGTAACCAGATTTGGTAAGGGAGAACTGCTGCCACCTTGTGGCCGTTTCACACAACAGCAGCTTTAATTCCAGCGCTAATGGTCAGTGGATATTCAAAATCATTGCAGGCCTGTAAATGACACCTGCAATGAAAACAAATCCTGGGGTCATGTATCGACCAAAAAATTCAAAAGACGTCCATATTTCAAAACGACAGTTTCAAGAGGCATATTTCACGCACATTAGTGTTCTGCTTCCTTTGCTTTCTTTCTTTTTTGGTTAAAAAAACGGGAATGGAAAAAGGCAACCCTCAGAATGGGCGAAAACGATCGCAAACGAATCAATGGACAAAGGTTTAATCTCCAATATATATAAACAGCTCACGCAGCTTAATATTAATAAAAGAAACAACCCAATACAAAAATGGGCAGAAGATCTAAATAGACGTTTCTTCAAAGAAGTCACAGAGATGGCCAAGACGCACATGAAAAGCTGCTCAACATCACTAATTATTAGAGAAATACAAATCCAAACGACAATGAGGTATGACCTCACACCTCTTAGAATCGGCATCATCAGAAAATCTACAAACAACAAATTCTGGGGAGGGTGTGGACAAAAGGAACCCTCTTCCACTATTGGTGGGAAGGTAAATTGACACAGTCACTATGGAGAACACTATGGAGGTTCCTTTAAAAAACTAAAAAGAGAATTACCATAGGATCCAGCAATCCCACTTCTGGGCATATACCCAGAGAAAACCATAAATCAAAAAGACACATTCACCACAATGTTCATTGCAGCACTATTTACAATAGCCAGGTAATGGAAGCAACCTAAATGCCCACAGACAGACGAATGGATAAAGAAGTGGTACATATATAAAATGGAATATTACTCAGCCATAAAAAGGAATGAAACTGGGTCATTTGTAGAGAAGTCGATGGATCTAGAGACTGTCATACAGAGTGAAGTAAGTCAGAAAGAGAAAAACAAATATTGTATATTAATGCATATATGTGGAACCTAGAAAAATGGTACAGATGAACTGGTTTGCAGGGCAGAAATAGAGACACAGAGGTAGAGAACAAACGTATGGACACCAAGTTGGGGAAGCCATGGGGTGGTGGTGTTGGGATGAGTTGGGAGATTGGGATTGACCTGTATACATGCATATGCATAAAATAGATAACTAATAATAACATGCTGTATAAAAAAATAAATACAATTAAATTTCAAAATTTTTAAAAATAAAATTGAAAAAAAAAACAGAAAAAAGTTTTTCCATTCACACAGATGTATTTATATGAATGAATTATTTCCATGCTTATATCTATAAATACATAAAACAAGAACAAAATATAATTGGAACTAAAAAAGAAAAAAAAAACCTGAACCTAACAGTTATACAGAGGAAAACCCTATCAAGGCACTTGCTCCAGCGGTAAACAATTCTGAAATTGGTCAGAGGTGGGGAATCATCTCCCATACAGCCAGCAGCCCCGCCCACCCCACGCAAGGAGCATCCTCATTGCAAAGCTGGGGGACCGTGCCGAGGCCTCTGTGAGTAAACGTGAGCTGAGCCCCAGGCCAGCTGCTGCTGAACTGTTCCCACCCTTCCCAGGTAAAACACCTGAATATGTACAAGGGCTTGAAAGCCTAGAGGAAGGGCCGTGGAGCCACACCAGTGACAGCACGCAGGCCAACTTGCTGCCTGCAGGCCAGCCAGGATGATCCTGGCCCCGGGCGCTCTTCTGGAAGCTTTCCATTTCCCTGCCTGAGATACCCCTCCTGTCCCGGCACCCACTCCCTTTTTTCCTTCCTCACCTCAGCCCGGAGAGAAATTCCAGTGGAAGTTATGGGTGACACATCCTCTTCTTTACAGGTGGCAGCCTGGCAACTCCTGCAGAAAGTCCAGCAGAGCCCCACTCACACCGGGCCACCAACAAAGCCGTGGACCCTCACACCCTCCCACCAGCACAGCCCCGAGACTGCTGACGGGGCAGAGAATATGGAGTCAGGCACAGCTGCAGGGGCTATTGCTGCCTGGAGTGCTGTTTATATTGACCTCAACCCAGGCACACCTGGGGAGGGCTTGTCGACAGGGTCAGGCTGCCCAGGTCAGCTAATCCTCAGCCCTCAGGGAATCACATTGCAGAAAATGGACCTCGCTAAGACACAATATTAGCCAAGGGAAAAAAGGACACAATATCATTTGCAGCACCGTAGATGAGTCTAGAGGTAATCACCTGACTTGTAGTAAGTCAGAAAGTGAAAGACACATATCGTAGGATATCACTTATAGGTGTTACCTAAAAATTGATACCAGGGCAGATATTTCCACGCAGAAGGGCAATCACAGATTCATTAAACAAACTTATGGTTCACCAATGGAAAGGTGTGAGGATTGGATTCATTACGATCTTGGGGTTAAGAGACATATACAAACACAGATGAAATATATAATCACCAAAGACCTACGGAATACCAAGAGAAGACTACTCAACATTCTGTCATAACGTACATGGGAACAGGATCCCAGGAAGAACAGACATATGTATATGTGTAAAAGAACCACATCTTGAACACCTACAACAAGCCAAACATTGTCATCAAACTTGCTGTAATAAAAAAATAAAAAATTAAATTTAAAACACGAACAAGAAGTAGTGAGACAAACTTGAGGGGCATTCTCCTGGCACATTCCATTCTAAATTCCAATCTAGAACACGACTTCCATTGAGGCTCTGTGCCCTAGTAACCAGATTTGGTAAGGGAGAACTGCTGCCACCTTGTGGCCGTTTCACACAACAGCAGCTTTAATTCCAGCGCTAATGGTCAGTGGATATTCAAAATCATTGCAGGCCTGTAAATGACACCTGCAATGAAAACAAATCCTGGTGTCATATATCGACCAAAAAATTCAAAAGACGTCCATATTTCAAAACGACAGTTTCAAGAGGCATATTTCACGCACATTAGTGTTCTGCTTCCTTTGCTTTCTTTCTTTTTTGGTTAAAAAAACGGGAATGGAAAAAGGCAACCCTCAGAATGGGCAAAAACGATCGCAAACGAATCAATGGACAAAGGTTTAATCTCCAATATATATAAACAGCTCACGCAGCTTAATATTAATAAAAGAAACAACCCAATACAAAAATGGGCAGAAGATCTAAATAGACGTTTCTTCAAAGAAGTCACAGAGATGGCCAAGACGCACATGAAAAGCTGCTCAACATCACTAATTATTAGAGAAATACAAATCCAAACGACAATGAGGTATGACCTCACACCTCTTAGAATCGGCATCATCAGAAAATCTACAAACAACAAATTCTGGGGAGGGTGTGGACAAAAGGAACCCTCTTCCACTATTGGTGGGAAGGTAAATTGACACAGTCACTATGGAGAACACTATGGAGGTTCCTTTAAAAAACTAAAAAGAGAATTACCATAGGATCCAGCAATCCCACTTCTGGGCATATACCCAGAGAAAACCATAAATCAAAAAGACACATTCACCACAATGTTCATTGCAGCACTATTTACAATAGCCAGGTAATGGAAGCAACCTAAATGCCCACAGACAGACGAATGGATAAAGAAGTGGTACATATATAAAATGGAATATTACTCAGCCATAAAAAGGAATGAAACTGGGTCATTTGTAGAGAAGTCGATGGATCTAGAGACTGTCATACAGAGTGAAGTAAGTCAGAAAGAGAAAAACAAATATTGTATATTAATGAATATATGTGGAACCTAGAAAAATGGTACAGATGAACTGGTTTGCAGGGCAGAAATAGAGACACAGAGGTAGAGAACAAACGTATGGACACCAAGTGGGGGAAGCCATGGGGTGGTGGTGTTGGGATGAGTTGGGAGATTGGGATTGACCTGTATACATGCATATGCATAAAATAGATAACTAATAATAACCTGCTGTATAAAAAAATAAATACAATTAAATTTCAAAATTTTTAAAAATAAAATTGAAAAAAAAACAGAAAAAAGTTTTTCCATTCACACAGATGTATTTATATGAATGAATTATTTCCATGCTTATATCTATAAATACATAAAACAGGAACAAGATGTAATTGGAACGAAAAAAGAAAAAAAACCCTGAACCTAACAGTTATACAGAGGAAAACCCTACCAAGGCACTTGCTCCAGCGGTAAACAATTCTGAAATTGGTCAGAGGTGGGGAATCATCTCCCATACAGCCAGCAGCCCCGCCCACCCCACGCAAGGAGCATCCTCATTGCAAAGCTGGGGGACCGTGCCGAGGCCTCTGTGAGTAAACGTGAGCTGAGCCCCAGGCCAGCTGCTGCTGAACTGTTCCCACCCTTCCCAGGTAAAACACCTGAATATGTACAAGGGCTTGAAAGCCTAGAGGAAGGGCCGTGGAGCCACACCAGTGACAGCACGCAGGCCAACTTGCTGCCTGCAGGCCAGCCAGGATGATCCTGGCCCCGGGCGCTCTTCTGGAAGCTTTCCATTTCCCTGCCTGAGATACCCCTCCTGTCCCGGCACCCACTCCCTTTTTTCCTTCCTCACCTCAGCCCGGAGAGAAATTCCAGTGGAAGTTATGGGTGAAACATCCTCTTCTTTACAGGTGGCAGCCTGGCAACTCCTGCAGAAAGTCCAGCAGAGCCCCACTCACACCGGGCCACCAACAAAGCCGTGGACCCTCACACCCTCCCACCAGCACAGCCCCGAGACTGCTGACGGGGCAGAGAATATGGAGTCAGGCACAGCTGCAGGGGCTATTGCTGCCTGGAGTGCTGTTTATATTGACCTCAACCCAGGCACACCTGGGGAGGGCTTGTCGACAGGGTCAGGCTGCCCAGGTCAGCTAATCCTCAGCCCTCAGGGAATCACATTCCAGAAAATGGACCTCGCTAAGACAGAATATTAGCCAAGGGAAAAAAGGACACAATATCATTTGCAGCACCGTAGATGAGTCTAGAGGTAATCACCTGACTTGTAGTAAGTCAGAAAGTGAAAGACACATATCGTAGGATATCACTTATAGGTGTTACCTAAAAATTGATACCAGGGCAGATATTTCCACGGAGAAGGGCAATCACAGATTCATTAAACAAACTTATGGTTCACCAATGGAAAGGTGTGAGGATTGGATTCATTACGATCTTGGGGTTAAGAGACATATACAAACACAGATGAAATATATAATCACCAAAGACCTACGGAATACCAAGAGAAGACTACTCAACATTCTGTCATAACGTACATGGGAACAGGATCCCAGGAAGAACAGACATATGTATATGTGTAAAAGAACCACATCTTGAACACCTACAACAAGCCAAACATTGTCATCAAACTTGCTGTAATAAAAAAATAAAAAATTAAATTTAAAACACGAACAAGAAGTAGTGAGACAAACTTGAGGGGCATTCTCCTGGCACATTCCATTCTAAATTCCAATCTAGAACACGACTTCCATTGAGGCTCTGTGCCCTAGTAACCAGATTTGGTAAGGGAGAACTGCTGCCACCTTGTGGCCGTTTCACACAACAGCAGCTTTAATTCCAGCGCTAATGGTCAGTGGATATTCAAAATCATTGCAGGCCTGTAAATGACACCTGCAATGAAAACAAATCCTGGGGTCATGTATCGACCAAAAAATTCAAAAGACGTCCATATTTCAAAACGACAGTTTCAAGAGGCATATTTCACGCACATTAGTGTTCTGCTTCCTTTGCTTTCTTTCTTTTTTGGTTAAAAAAACGGGAATGGAAAAAGGCAACCCTCAGAATGGGCGAAAACGATCGCAAACGAATCAATGGACAAAGGTTTAATCTCCAATATATATAAACAGCTCACGCAGCTTAATATTAATAAAAGAAACAACCCAATACAAAAATGGGCAGAAGATCTAAATAGACGTTTCTTCAAAGAAGTCACAGAGATGGCCAAGACGCACATGAAAAGCTGCTCAACATCACTAATTATTAGAGAAATACAAATCCAAACGACAATGAGGTATGACCTCACACCTCTTAGAATCGGCATCATCAGAAAATCTACAAACAACAAATTCTGGGGAGGGTGTGGACAAAAGGAACCCTCTTCCACTATTGGTGGGAAGGTAAATTGACACAGTCACTATGGAGAACACTATGGAGGTTCCTTTAAAAAACTAAAAAGAGAATTACCATAGGATCCAGCAATCCCACTTCTGGGCATATACCCAGAGAAAACCATAAATCAAAAAGACACATTCACCACAATGTTCATTGCAGCACTATTTACAATAGCCAGGTAATGGAAGCAACCTAAATGCCCACAGACAGACGAATGGATAAAGAAGTGGTACATATATAAAATGGAATATTACTCAGCCATAAAAAGGAATGAAACTGGGTCATTTGTAGAGAAGTCGATGGATCTAGAGACTGTCATACAGAGTGAAGTAAGTCAGAAAGAGAAAAACAAATATTGTATATTAATGCATATATGTGGAACCTAGAAAAATGGTACAGATGAACTGGTTTGCAGGGCAGAAATAGAGACACAGAGGTAGAGAACAAACGTATGGACACCAAGTTGGGGAAGCCATGGGGTGGTGGTGTTGGGATGAGTTGGGAGATTGGGATTGACCTGTATACATGCATATGCATAAAATAGATAACTAATAATAACATGCTGTATAAAAAAATAAATACAATTAAATTTCAAAATTTTTAAAAATAAAATTGAAAAAAAAAACAGAAAAAAGTTTTTCCATTCACACAGATGTATTTATATGAATGAATTATTTCCATGCTTATATCTATAAATACATAAAACAAGAACAAAATATAATTGGAACTAAAAAAGAAAAAAAAAACCTGAACCTAACAGTTATACAGAGGAAAACCCTATCAAGGCACTTGCTCCAGCGGTAAACAATTCTGAAATTGGTCAGAGGTGGGGAATCATCTCCCATACAGCCAGCAGCCCCGCCCACCCCACGCAAGGAGCATCCTCATTGCAAAGCTGGGGGACCGTGCCGAGGCCTCTGTGAGTAAACGTGAGCTGAGCCCCAGGCCAGCTGCTGCTGAACTGTTCCCACCCTTCCCAGGTAAAACACCTGAATATGTACAAGGGCTTGAAAGCCTAGAGGAAGGGCCGTGGAGCCACACCAGTGACAGCACGCAGGCCAACTTGCTGCCTGCAGGCCAGCCAGGATGATCCTGGCCCCGGGCGCCCTTCTGGAAGCTTTCCATTTCCCTGCCTGAGATACCCCTCCTGTCCCGGCACCCACTCCCTTTTTTCCTTCCTCACCTCAGCCCGGAGAGAAATTCCAGTGGAAGTTATGGGTGACACATCCTCTTCTTTACAGGTGGCAGCCTGGCAACTCCTGCAGAAAGTCCAGCAGAGCCCCACTCACACCGGGCCACCAACAAAGCCGTGGACCCTCACACCCTCCCACCAGCACAGCCCCGAGACTGCTGACGGGGCAGAGAATATGGAGTCAGGCACAGCTGCAGGGGCTATTGCTGCCTGGAGTGCTGTTTATATTGACCTCAACCCAGGCACACCTGGGGAGGGCTTGTCGACAGGGTCAGGCTGCCCAGGTCAGCTAATCCTCAGCCCTCAGGGAATCACATTGCAGAAAATGGACCTCGCTAAGACAGAATATTAGCCAAGGGAAAAAAGGACACAATATCATTTGCAGCACCGTAGATGAGTCTAGAGGTAATCACCTGACTTGTAGTAAGTCAGAAAGTGAAAGACACATATCGTAGGATATCACTTATAGGTGTTACCTAAAAATTGATACCAGGGCAGATATTTCCACGCAGAAGGGCAATCACAGATTCATTAAACAAACTTATGGTTCACCAATGGAAAGGTGTGAGGATTGGATTCATTACGATCTTGGGGTTAAGAGACATATACAAACACAGATGAAATATATAATCACCAAAGACCTACGGAATACCAAGAGAAGACTACTCAACATTCTGTCATAACGTACATGGGAACAGGATCCCAGGAAGAACAGACATATGTATATGTGTAAAAGAACCACATCTTGAACACCTACAACAAGCCAAACATTGTCATCAAACTTGCTGTAATAAAAAAATAAAAAATTAAATTTAAAACACGAACAAGAAGTAGTGAGACAAACTTGAGGGGCATTCTCCTGGCACATTCCATTCTAAATTCCAATCTAGAACACGACTTCCATTGAGGCTCTGTGCCCTAGTAACCAGATTTGGTAAGGGAGAACTGCTGCCACCTTGTGGCCGTTTCACACAACAGCAGCTTTAATTCCAGCGCTAATGGTCAGTGGATATTCAAAATCATTGCAGGCCTGTAAATGACACCTGCAATGAAAACAAATCCTGGGGTCATATATCGACCAAAAAATTGAAAAGACGTCCATATTTCAAAACGACAGTTTCAAGAGGCATATTTCACGCACATTAGTGTTCTGCTTCCTTTGCTTTCTTTCTTTTTTGGTTAAAAAAACGGGAATGGAAAAAGGCAACCCTCAGAATGGGCGAAAACGATCGCAAACGAATCAATGGACAAAGGTTTAATCTCCAATATATATAAACAGCTCACGCAGCTTAATATTAATAAAAGAAACAACCCAATACAAAAATGGGCAGAAGATCTAAATAGACGTTTCTTCAAAGAAGTCACAGAGATGGCCAAGACGCACATGAAAAGCTGCTCAACATCACTAATTATTAGAGAAATGCAAATCCAAACGACAATGAGGTATGACCTCACACCTCTTAGAATCGGCATCATCAGAAAATCTACAAACAACAAATTCTGGGGAGGGTGTGGACAAAAGGAACCCTCTTCCACTATTGGTGGGAAGGTAAATTGACACAGTCACTATGGAGAACACTATGGAGGTTCCTTTAAAAAACTAAAAAGAGAATTACCATAGGATCCAGCAATCCCACTTCTGGGCATATACCCAGAGAAAACCATAAATCAAAAAGACACATTCACCACAATGTTCATTGCAGCACTATTTACAATAGCCAGGTAATGGAAGCAACCTAAATGCCCACAGACAGACGAATGGATAAAGAAGTGGTACATATATAAAATGGAATATTACTCAGCCATAAAAAGGAATGAAACTGGGTCATTTGTAGAGAAGTCGATGGATCTAGAGACTGTCATACAGAGTGAAGTAAGTCAGAAAGAGAAAAACAAATATTGTATATTAATGCATATATGTGGAACCTAGAAAAATGGTACAGATGAACTGGTTTGCAGGGCAGAAATAGAGACACAGAGGTAGAGAACAAACGTATGGACACCAAGTGGGGGAAGCCATGGGGTGGTGGTGTTGGGATGAGTTGGGAGATTGGGATTGACCTGTATACATGCATATGCATAAAATAGATAACTAATAATAACCTGCTGTATAAAAAAATAAATACAATTAAATTTCAAAATTTTTAAAAATAAAATTGAATAAAAAACAGAAAAAAGTTTTTCCATTCACACAGATGTATTTATATGAATGAATTATTTCCATGCTTATATCTATAAATACATAAAACAAGAACAAAATATAATTGGAACTAAAAAAGAAAAAAAAACCTGAACCTAACAGTTATACAGAGGAAAACCCTACCAAGGCACTTGCTCCAGCGGTAAACAATTCTGAAATTGGTCAGAGGTGGGGAATCATCTCCCATACAGCCAGCAGCCCCGCCCACCCCACGCAAGGAGCATCCTCATTGCAAAGCTGGGGGACCGTGCCGAGGCCTCTGTGAGTAAACGTGAGCTGAGCCCCAGGCCAGCTGCTGCTGAACTGTTCCCACCCTTCCCAGGTAAAACACCTGAATATGTACAAGGGCTTGAAAGCCTAGAGGAAGGGCCGTGGAGCCACACCAGTGACAGCACGCAGGCCAACTTGCTGCCTGCAGGCCAGCCAGGATGATCCTGGCCCCGGGCGCTCTTCTGGAAGCTTTCCATTTCCCTGCCTGAGATACCCCTCCTGTCCCGGCACCCACTCCCTTTTTTCCTTCCTCACCTCAGCCCGGAGAGAAATTCCAGTGGAAGTTATGGGTGAAACATCCTCTTCTTTACAGGTGGCAGCCTGGCAACTCCTGCAGAAAGTCCAGCAGAGCCCCACTCACACCGGGCCACCAACAAAGCCGTGGACCCTCACACCCTCCCACCAGCACAGCCCCGAGACTGCTGACGGGGCAGAGAATATGGAGTCAGGCACAGCTGCAGGGGCTATTGCTGCCTGGAGTGCTGTTTATATTGACCTCAACCCAGGCACACCTGGGGAGGGCTTGTCGACAGGGTCAGGCTGCCCAGGTCAGCTAATCCTCAGCCCTCAGGGAATCACATTGCAGAAAATGGACCTCGCTAAGACAGAATATTAGCCAAGGGAAAAAAGGACACAATATCATTTGCAGCACCGTAGATGAGTCTAGAGGTAATCACCTGACTTGTAGTAAGTCAGAAAGTGAAAGACACATATCGTAGGATATCACTTATAGGTGTTACCTAAAAATTGATACCAGGGCAGATATTTCCACGGAGAAGGGCAATCACAGATTCATTAAACAAACTTATGGTTCACCAATGGAAAGGTGTGAGGATTGGATTCATTACGATCTTGGGGTTAAGAGACATATACAAACACAGATGAAATATATAATCACCAAAGACCTACGGAATACCAAGAGAAGACTACTCAACATTCTGTCATAACGTACATGGGAACAGGATCCCAGGAAGAACAGACATATGTATATGTGTAAAAGAACCACATCTTGAACACCTACAACAAGCCAAACATTGTCATCAAACTTGCTGTAATAAAAAAATAAAAAATTAAATTTAAAACACGAACAAGAAGTAGTGAGACAAACTTGAGGGGCATTCTCCTGGCACATTCCATTCTAAATTCCAATCTAGAACACGACTTCCATTGAGGCTCTGTGCCCTAGTAACCAGATTTGGTAAGGGAGAACTGCTGCCACCTTGTGGCCGTTTCACACAACAGCAGCTTTAATTCCAGCGCTAATGGTCAGTGGATATTCAAAATCATTGCAGGCCTGTAAATGACACCTGCAATGAAAACAAATCCTGGTGTCATATATCGACCAAAAAATTCAAAAGACGTCCATATTTCAAAACGACAGTTTCAAGAGGCATATTTCACGCACATTAGTGTTCTGCTTCCTTTGCTTTCTTTCTTTTTTGGTTAAAAAAACGGGAATGGAAAAAGACAACCCTCAGAATGGGCGAAAACGATCGCAAACGAATCAATGGACAAAGGTTTAATCTCCAATATATATAAACAGCTCACGCAGCTTAATATTAATAAAAGAAACAACCCAATACAAAAATGGGCAGAAGATCTAAATAGACGTTTCTTCAAAGAAGTCACAGAGATGGCCAAGACGCACATGAAAAGCTGCTCAACATCACTAATTATTAGAGAAATGCAAATCCAAACGACAATGAGGTATGACCTCACACCTCTTAGAATCGGCATCATCAGAAAATCTACAAACAACAAATTCTGGGGAGGGTGTGGACAAAAGGAACCCTCTTCCACTATTGGTGGGAAGGTAAATTGACACAGTCACTATGGAGAACACTATGGAGGTTCCTTTAAAAAACTAAAAAGAGAATTACCATAGGATCCAGCAATCCCACTTCTGGGCATATACCCAGAGAAAACCATAAATCAAAAAGACACATTCACCACAATGTTCATTGCAGCACTATTTACAATAGCCAGGTAATGGAAGCAACCTAAATGCCCACAGACAGACGAATGGATAAAGAAGTGGTACATATATAAAATGGAATATTACTCAGCCATAAAAAGGAATGAAACTGGGTCATTTGTAGAGAAGTCGATGGATCTAGAGACTGTCATACAGAGTGAAGTAAGTCAGAAAGAGAAAAACAAATATTGTATATTAATGCATATATGTGGAACCTAGAAAAATGGTACAGATGAACTGGTTTGCAGGGCAGAAATAGAGACACAGAGGTAGAGAACAAACGTATGGACACCAAGTGGGGGAAGCCATGGGGTGGTGGTGTTGGGATGAGTTGGGAGATTGGGATTGACCTGTATACATGCATAGGCATAAAATAGATAACTAATAATAACCTGCTGTATAAAAAAATAAATACAATTAAATTTCAAAATTTTTAAAAATAAAATTGAAAAAAAAACAGAAAAAAGTTTTTCCATTCACACAGATGTATTTATATGAATGAATTATTTCCATGCTTATATCTATAAATACATAAAACAAGAACAAAATATAATTGGAACTAAAAAAGAAAAAAAACCCTGAACCTAACAGTTATACAGAGGAAAACCCTACCAAGGCACTTGCTCCAGCGGTAAACAATTCTGAAATTGGTCAGAGGTGGGGAATCATCTCCCATACAGCCAGCAGCCCCGCCCACCCCACGCAAGGAGCATCCTCATTGCAAAGCTGGGGGACCGTGCCGAGGCCTCTGTGAGTAAACGTGAGCTGAGCCCCAGGCCAGCTGCTGCTGAACTGTTCCCACCCTTCCCAGGTAAAACACCTGAATATGTACAAGGGCTTGAAAGCCTAGAGGAAGGGCCGTGGAGCCACACCAGTGACAGCACGCAGGCCAACTTGCTGCCTGCAGGCCAGCCAGGATGATCCTGGCCCCGGGCGCTCTTCTGGAAGCTTTCCATTTCCCTGCCTGAGATACCCCTCCTGTCCCGGCCCCCACTCCCTTTTTTCCTTCCTCACCTCAGCCCGGAGAGAAATTCCAGTGGAAGTTATGGGTGAAACATCCTCTTCTTTACAGGTGGCAGCCTGGCAACTCCTGCAGAAAGTCCAGCAGAGCCCCACTCACACCGGGCCACCAACAAAGCCGTGGACCCTCACACCCTCCCACCAGCACAGCCCCGAGACTGCTGACGGGGCAGAGAATATGGAGTCAGGCACAGCTGCAGGGGCTATTGCTGCCTGGAGTGCTGTTTATATTGACCTCAACCCAGGCACACCTGGGGAGGGCTTGTCGACAGGGTCAGGATGCCCAGGTCAGCTAATCCTCAGCCCTCAGGGAATCACATTGCAGAAAATGGACCTCGCTAAGACACAATATTAGCCAAGGGAAAAAAGGACACAATATCATTTGCAGCACTGTAGATGAGTCTAGAGGTAATCACCTGACTTGTAGTAAGTCAGAAAGTGAAAGACACATATCGTAGGATATCACTTATAGGTGTTACCTAAAAATTGATACCAGGGCAGATATTTCCACGGAGAAGGGCAATCACAGATTCATTAAACAAACTTATGGTTCACCAATGGAAAGGAGTGAGGATTGGATTCATTACGATCTTGGGGTTAAGAGACATATACAAACACAGATGAAATATATAATCACCAAAGACCTACGGAATACCAAGAGAAGACTACTCAACATTCTGTCATAACGTACATGGGAACAGGATCCCAGGAAGAACAGACATATGTATATGTGTAAAAGAACCACATCTTGAACACCTACAACAAGCCAAACATTGTCATCAAACTTGCTGTAATAAAAAAATAAAAAATTAAATTTAAAACACGAACAAGAAGTAGTGAGACAAACTTGATGGGCATTCTCCTGGCACATTCCATTCTAAATTCCAATCTAGAACACGACTTCCATTGAGGCTCTGTGCCCTAGTAACCAGATTTGGTAAGGGAGAACTGCTGCCACCTTGTGGCCGTTTCACACAACAGCAGCTTTAATTCCAGCGCTAATGGTCAGTGGATATTCAAAATCATTGCAGGCCTGTAAATGACACCTGCAATGAAAACAAATCCTGGTGTCATATATCGACCAAAAAATTCAAAAGACGTCCATATTTCAAAACGACAGTTTCAAGATGCATATTTCACGCACATTAGTGTTCTGCTTCCTTTGCTTTCTTTCTTTTTTGGTTAAAAAAACGGGAATAGAAAAAGTAAACCCTCAGAATGGGCGAAAACGATCGCAAACGAATCAATGGACAAAGGTTTAATCTCCAATATATATAAACAGCTCACGCAGCTTAATATTAATAAAAGAAACAACCCAATACAAAAATGGGCAGAAGATCTAAATAGACGTTTCTTCAAAGAAGTCACAGAGATGGCCAAGACGCACATGAAAAGCTGCTCAACATCACTAATTATTAGAGAAATGCAAATCCAAACGACAATGAGGTATGACCTCACACCTCTTAGAATCGGCATCATCAGAAAATCTACAAACAACAAATTCTGGGGAGGGTGTGGACAAAAGGACCCTCTTCCACTATTGGTGGGAAGGTAAATTGACACAGTCACTATGGAGAACACTATGGAGGTTCCTTTAAAAAACTAAAAAGAGAATTACCATAGGATCCAGCAATCCCACTTCTGGGCATATACCCAGAGAAAACCATAAATCAAAAAGACACATTCACCACAATGTTCATTGCAGCACTATTTACAATAGCCAGGTAATGGAAGCAACCTAAATGCCCACAGACAGACGAATGGATAAAGAAGTGGTACATATATAAAATGGAATATTACTCAGCCATAAAAATGAATGAAACTGGGTCATTTGTAGAGAAGTCGATGGATCTAGAGACTGTCATACAGAGTGAAGTAAGTCAGAAAGAGAAAAACAAATATTGTATATTAATGCATATATGTGGAACCTAGAAAAATGGTACAGATGAACTGGTTTGCAGGGCAGAAATAGAGACACAGAGGTAGAGAACAAACGTATGGACACCAAGTGGGGGAAGCCATGGGGTGGTGGTGTTGGGATGAGTTGGGAGATTGGGATTGACCTGTATACATGCATATGCATAAAATAGATAACTAATAATAACCTGCTGTATAAAAAAATAAATACAATTAAATTTCAAAATTTTTAAAAATAAAATTGAAAAAAAAACAGAAAAAAGTTTTTCCATTCACACAGATGTATTTATATGAATGAATTATTTCCATGCTTATATCTATAAATACATAAAACAAGAACAAGATATAATTGGAACTAAAAAAGAAAAAAAAACCTGAACCTAACAGTTATACAGAGGAAAACCCTACCAAGGCACTTGCTCCAGCGGTAAACAATTCTGAAATTGGTCAGAGGTGGGGAATCATCTCCCATACAGCCAGCAGCCCCGCCCACCCCACGCAAGGAGCATCCTCATTGCAAAGCTGGGGGACCGTGCCGAGGCCTCTGTGAGTAAACGTGAGCTGAGCCCCAGGCCAGCTGCTGCTGAACTGTTCCCACCCTTCCCAGGTAAAACACCTGAATATGTACAAGGGCTTGAAAGCCTAGAGGAAGGGCCGTGGAGCCACACCAGTGACAGCACGCAGGCCAACTTGCTGCCTGCAGGCCAGCCAGGATGATCCTGGCCCCGGGCGCTCTTCTGGAAGCTTTCCATTTCCCTGCCTGAGATACCCCTCCTGTCCCGGCACCCACTCCCTTTTTTCCTTCCTCACCTCAGCCCGGAGAGAAATTCCAGTGGAAGTTATGGGTGAAACATCCTCTTCTTTACAGGTGGCAGCCTGGCAACTCCTGCAGAAAGTCCAGCAGAGCCCCACTCACACCGGGCCACCAACAAAGCCGTGGACCCTCACACCCTCCCACCAGCACAGCCCCGAGACTGCTGACGGGGCAGAGAATATGGAGTCAGGCACAGCTGCAGGGGCTATTGCTGCCTGGAGTGCTGTTTATATTGACCTCAACCCAGGCACACCTGGGGAGGGCTTGTCGACAGGGTCAGGCTGCCCAGGTCAGCTAATCCTCAGCCCTCAGGGAATCACATTGCAGAAAATGGACCTCGCTAAGACAGAATATTAGCCAAGGGAAAAAAGGACACAATATCATTTGCAGCACCGTAGATGAGTCTAGAGGTAATCACCTGACTTGTAGTAAGTCAGAAAGTGAAAGACACATATCGTAGGATATCACTTATAGGTGTTACCTAAAAATTGATACCAGGGCAGATATTTCCACGGAGAAGGGCAATCACAGATTCATTAAACAAACTTATGGTTCACCAATGGAAAGGTGTGAGGATTGGATTCATTACGATCTTGGGGTTAAGAGACATATACAAACACAGATGAAATATATAATCACCAAAGACCTACGGAATACCAAGAGAAGACTACTCAACATTCTGTCATAACGTACATGGGAACAGGATCCCAGGAAGAACAGACATATGTATATGTGTAAAAGAACCACATCTTGAACACCTACAACAAGCCAAACATTGTCATCAAACTTGCTGTAATAAAAAAATAAAAAATTAAATTTAAAACACGAACAAGAAGTAGTGAGACAAACTTGAGGGGCATTCTCCTGGCACATTCCATTCTAAATTCCAATCTAGAACACGACTTCCATTGAGGCTCTGTGCCCTAGTAACCAGATTTGGTAAGGGAGAACTGCTGCCACCTTGTGGCCGTTTCACACAACAGCAGCTTTAATTCCAGCGCTAATGGTCAGTGGATATTCAAAATCATTGCAGGCCTGTAAATGACACCTGCAATGAAAACAAATCCTGGTGTCATATATCGACCAAAAAATTCAAAAGACGTCCATATTTCAAAACGACAGTTTCAAGAGGCATATTTCACGCACATTAGTGTTCTGCTTCCTTTGCTTTCTTTCTTTTTTGGTTAAAAAAACGGGAATGGAAAAAGACAACCCTCAGAATGGGCGAAAACGATCGCAAACGAATCAATGGACAAAGGTTTAATCTCCAATATATATAAACAGCTCACGCAGCTTAATATTAATAAAAGAAACAACCCAATACAAAAATGGGCAGAAGATCTAAATAGACGTTTCTTCAAAGAAGTCACAGAGATGGCCAAGACGCACATGAAAAGCTGCTCAACATCACTAATTATTAGAGAAATGCAAATCCAAACGACAATGAGGTATGACCTCACACCTCTTAGAATCGGCATCATCAGAAAATCTACAAACAACAAATTCTGGGGAGGGTGTGGACAAAAGGAACCCTCTTCCACTATTGGTGGGAAGGTAAATTGACACAGTCACTATGGAGAACACTATGGAGGTTCCTTTAAAAAACTAAAAAGAGAATTACCATAGGATCCAGCAATCCCACTTCTGGGCATATACCCAGAGAAAACCATAAATCAAAAAGACACATTCACCACAATGTTCATTGCAGCACTATTTACAATAGCCAGGTAATGGAAGCAACCTAAATGCCCACAGACAGACGAATGGATAAAGAAGTGGTACATATATAAAATGGAATATTACTCAGCCATAAAAAGGAATGAAACTGGGTCATTTGTAGAGAAGTCGATGGATCTAGAGACTGTCATACAGAGTGAAGTAAGTCAGAAAGAGAAAAACAAATATTGTATATTAATGCATATATGTGGAACCTAGAAAAATGGTACAGATGAACTGGTTTGCAGGGCAGAAATAGAGACACAGAGGTAGAGAACAAACGTATGGACACCAAGTGGGGGAAGCCATGGGGTGGTGGTGTTGGGATGAGTTGGGAGATTGGGATTGACCTGTATACATGCATAGGCATAAAATAGATAACTAATAATAACCTGCTGTATAAAAAAATAAATACAATTAAATTTCAAAATTTTTAAAAATAAAATTGAAAAAAAAACAGAAAAAAGTTTTTCCATTCACACAGATGTATTTATATGAATGAATTATTTCCATGCTTATATCTATAAATACATAAAACAAGAACAAAATATAATTGGAACTAAAAAAGAAAAAAAAACCTGAACCTAACAGTTATACAGAGGAAAACCCTACCAAGGCACTTGCTCCAGCGGTAAACAATTCTGAAATTGGTCAGAGGTGGGGAATCATCTCCCATACAGCCAGCAGCCCCGCCCACCCCACGCAAGGAGCATCCTCATTGCAAAGCTGGGGGACCGTGCCGAGGCCTCTGTGAGTAAACGTGAGCTGAGCCCCAGGCCAGCTGCTGCTGAACTGTTCCCACCCTTCCCAGGTAAAACACCTGAATATGTACAAGGGCTTGAAAGCCTAGAGGAAGGGCCGTGGAGCCACACCAGTGACAGCACGCAGGCCAACTTGCTGCCTGCAGGCCAGCCAGGATGATCCTGGCCCCGGGCGCTCTTCTGGAAGCTTTCCATTTCCCTGCCTGAGATACCCCTCCTGTCCCGGCCCCCACTCCCTTTTTTCCTTCCTCACCTCAGCCCGGAGAGAAATTCCAGTGGAAGTTATGGGTGAAACATCCTCTTCTTTACAGGTGGCAGCCTGGCAACTCCTGCAGAAAGTCCAGCAGAGCCCCACTCACACCGGGCCACCAACAAAGCCGTGGACCCTCACACCCTCCCACCAGCACAGCCCCGAGACTGCTGACGGGGCAGAGAATATGGAGTCAGGCACAGCTGCAGGGGCTATTGCTGCCTGGAGTGCTGTTTATATTGACCTCAACCCAGGCACACCTGGGGAGGGCTTGTCGACAGGGTCAGGCTGCCCAGGTCAGCTAATCCTCAGCCCTCAGGGAATCACATTGCAGAAAATGGACCTCGCTAAGACACAATATTAGCCAAGGGAAAAAAGGACACAATATCATTTGCAGCACCGTAGATGAGTCTAGAGGTAATCACCTGACTTGTAGTAAGTCAGAAAGTGAAAGACACATATCGTAGGATATCACTTATAGGTGTTACCTAAAAATTGATACCAGGGCAGATATTTCCACGGAGAAGGGCAATCACAGATTCATTAAACAAACTTATGGTTCACCAATGGAAAGGTGTGAGGATTGGATTCATTACGATCTTGGGGTTAAGAGACATATACAAACACAGATGAAATATATAATCACCAAAGACCTACGGAATACCAAGAGAAGACTACTCAACATTCTGTCATAACGTACATGGGAACAGGATCCCAGGAAGAACAGACATATGTATATGTGTAAAAGAACCACATCTTGAACACCTACAACAAGCCAAACATTGTCATCAAACTTGCTGTAATAAAAAAATAAAAAATTAAATTTAAAACACGAACAAGAAGTAGTGAGACAAACTTGATGGGCATTCTCCTGGCACATTCCATTCTAAATTCCAATCTAGAACACGACTTCCATTGAGGCTCTGTGCCCTAGTAACCAGATTTGGTAAGGGAGAACTGCTGCCACCTTGTGGCCGTTTCACACAACAGCAGCTTTAATTCCAGCGCTAATGGTCAGTGGATATTCAAAATCATTGCAGGCCTGTAAATGACACCTGCAATGAAAACAAATCCTGGTGTCATATATCGACCAAAAAATTCAAAAGACGTCCATATTTCAAAACGACAGTTTCAAGAGGTATATTTCACGCACATTAGTGTTCTGCTTCCTTTGCTTTCTTTCTTTTTTGGTTAAAAAAACGGGAATGGAAAAAGACAACCCTCAGAATGGGCGAAAACGATCGCAAACGAATCAATGGACAAAGGTTTAATCTCCAATATATATAAACAGCTCACGCAGCTTAATATTAATAAAAGAAACAACCCAATACAAAAATGGGCAGAAGATCTAAATAGATGTTTCTTCAAAGAAGTCACAGAGATGGCCAAGACGCACATGAAAAGCTGCTCAACATCACTAATTATTAGAGAAATGCAAATCCAAACGACAATGAGGTATGACCTCACACCTCTTAGAATCGGCATCATCAGAAAATCTACAAACAACAAATTCTGGGGAGGGTGTGGACAAAAGGAACCCTCTTCCACTATTGGTGGGAAGGTAAATTGACACAGTCACTATGGAGAACACTATGGAGGTTCCTTTAAAAAACTAAAAAGAGAATTACCATAGGATCCAGCAATCCCACTTCTGGGCATATACCCAGAGAAAACCATAAATCAAAAAGACACATTCACCACAATGTTCATTGCAGCACTATTTACAATAGCCAGGTAATGGAAGCAACCTAAATGCCCACAGACAGACGAATGGATAAAGAAGTGGTACATATATAAAATGGAATATTACTCAGCCATAAAAATGAATGAAACTGGGTCATTTGTAGAGAAGTCGATGGATCTAGAGACTGTCATACAGAGTGAAGTAAGTCAGAAAGAGAAAAACAAATATTGTATATTAATGCATATATGTGGAACCTAGAAAAATGGTACAGATGAACTGGTTTGCAGGGCAGAAATAGAGACACAGAGGTAGAGAACAAACGTATGGACACCAAGTGGGGGAAGCCATGGGGTGGTGGTGTTGGGATGAGTTGGGAGATTGGGATTGACCTGTATACATGCATATGCATAAAATAGATAACTAATAATAACCTGCTGTATAAAAAAATAAATACAATTAAATTTCAAAATTTTTAAAAATAAAATTGAAAAAAAAACAGAAAAAAGTTTTTCCATTCACACAGATGTATTTATATGAATGAATTATTTCCATGCTTATATCTATAAATACATAAAACAAGAACAAGATATAATTGGAACTAAAAAAGAAAAAAAAAACCTGAACCTAACAGTTATACAGAGGAAAACCCTACCAAGGCACTTGCTCCAGCGGTAAACAATTCTGAAATTGGTCAGAGGTGGGGAATCATCTCCCATACAGCCAGCAGCCCCGCCCACCCCACGCAAGGAGCATCCTCATTGCAAAGCTGGGGGACCGTGCCGAGGCCTCTGTGAGTAAACGTGAGCTGAGCCCCAGGCCAGCTGCTGCTGAACTGTTCCCACCCTTCCCAGGTAAAACACCTGAATATGTACAAGGGCTTGAAAGCCTAGAGGAAGGGCCGTGGAGCCACACCAGTGACAGCACGCAGGCCAACTTGCTGCCTGCAGGCCAGCCAGGATGATCCTGGCCCCGGGCGCTCTTCTGGAAGCTTTCCATTTCCCTGCCTGAGATACCCCTCCTGTCCCGGCACCCACTCCCTTTTTTCCTTCCTCACCTCAGCCCGGAGAGAAATTCCAGTGGAAGTTATGGGTGAAACATCCTCTTCTTTACAGGTGGCAGCCTGGCAACTCCTGCAGAAAGTCCAGCAGAGCCCCACTCACACCGGGCCACCAACAAAGCCGTGGACCCTCACACCCTCCCACCAGCACAGCCCCGAGACTGCTGACGGGGCAGAGAATATGGAGTCAGGCACAGCTGCAGGGGCTATTGCTGCCTGGAGTGCTGTTTATATTGACCTCAACCCAGGCACACCTGGGGAGGGCTTGTTGACAGGGTCAGGCTGCCCAGGTCAGCTAATCCTCAGCCCTCAGGGAATCACATTGCAGAAAATGGACCTCGCTAAGACAGAATATTAGCCAAGGGAAAAAAGGACACAATATCATTTGCAGCACCGTAGATGAGTCTAGAGGTAATCACCTGACTTGTAGTAAGTCAGAAAGTGAAAGACACATATCGTAGGATATCACTTATAGGTGTTACCTAAAAATTGATACCAGGGCAGATATTTCCACGGAGAAGGGCAATCACAGATTCATTAAACAAACTTATGGTTCACCAATGGAAAGGTGTGAGGATTGGATTCATTACGATCTTGGGGTTAAGAGACATATACAAACACAGATGAAATATATAATCACCAAAGACCTACGGAATACCAAGAGAAGACTACTCAACATTCTGTCATAACGTACATGGGAACAGGATCCCAGGAAGAACAGACATATGTATATGTGTAAAAGAACCACATCTTGAACACCTACAACAAGCCAAACATTGTCATCAAACTTGCTGTAATAAAAAAATAAAAAATTAAATTTAAAACACGAACAAGAAGTAGTGAGACAAACTTGATGGGCATTCTCCTGGCACATTCCATTCTAAATTCCAATCTAGAACACGACTTCCATTGAGGCTCTGTGCCCTAGTAACCAGATTTGGTAAGGGAGAACTGCTGCCACCTTGTGGCCGTTTCACACAACAGCAGCTTTAATTCCAGCGCTAATGGTCAGTGGATATTCAAAATCATTGCAGGCCTGTAAATGACACCTGCAATGAAAACAAATCCTGGTGTCATATATCGACCAAAAAATTCAAAAGACGTCCATATTTCAAAACGACAGTTTCAAGAGGCATATTTCACACACATTAGTGTTCTGCTTCCTTTGCTTTCTTTCTTTTTTGGTTAAAAAAACGGGAATGGAAAAAGGCAACCCTCAGAATGGGCGAAAACGATCGCAAACGAATCAATGGACAAAGGTTTAATCTCCAATATATATAAACAGCTCACGCAGCTTAATATTAATAAAAGAAACAACCCAATACAAAAATGGGCAGAAGATCTAAATAGACGTTTCTTCAAAGAAGTCACAGAGATGGCCAAGACGCACATGAAAAGCTGCTCAACATCACTAATTATTAGAGAAATGCAAATCCAAACGACAATGAGGTATGACCTCACACCTCTTAGAATCGGCATCATCAGAAAATCTACAAACAACAAATTCTGGGGAGGGTGTGGACAAAAGGAACCCTCTTCCACTATTGGTGGGAAGGTAAATTGACACAGTCACTATGGAGAACACTATGGAGGTTCCTTTAAAAAACTAAAAAGAGAATTACCATAGGATCCAGCAATCCCACTTCTGGGCATATACCCAGAGAAAACCATAAATCAAAAAGACACATTCACCACAATGTTCATTGCAGCACTATTTACAATAGCCAGGTAATGGAAGCAACCTAAATGCCCACAGACAGACGAATGGATAAAGAAGTGGTACATATATAAAATGGAATATTACTCAGCCATAAAAAGGAATGAAACTGGGTCATTTGTAGAGAAGTCGATGGATCTAGAGACTGTCATACAGAGTGAAGTAAGTCAGAAAGAGAAAAACAAATATTGTATATTAATGCATATATGTGGAACCTAGAAAAATGGTACAGATGAACTGGTTTGCAGGGCAGAAATAGAGACACAGAGGTAGAGAACAAACGTATGGACACCAAGTGGGGGAAGCCATGGGGTGGTGGTGTTGGGATGAGTTGGGAGATTGGGATTGACCTGTATACATGCATATGCATAAAATAGATAACTAATAATAACCTGCTGTATAAAAAAATAAATACAATTAAATTTCAAAATTTTTAAAAATAAAATTGAAAAAAAAACAGAAAAAAGTTTTTCCATTCACACAGATGTATTTATATGAATGAATTATTTCCATGCTTATATCTATAAATACATAAAACAAGAACAAAATATAATTGGAATTAAAAAAGAAAAAAAAACCTGAACCTAACAGTTATACAGAGGAAAACCCTACCAAGGCACTTGCTCCAGCGGTAAACAATTCTGAAATTGGTCAGAGGTGGGGAATCATCTCCCATACAGCCAGCAGCCCCGCCCACCCCACGCAAGGAGCATCCTCATTGCAAAGCTGGGGGACCGTGCCGAGGCCTCTGTGAGTAAACGTGAGCTGAGCCCCAGGCCACCTGCTGCTGAACTGTTCCCACCCTTCCCAGGTAAAACACCTGAATATGTACAAGGGCTTGAAAGCCTAGAGGAAGGGCCGTGGAGCCACACCAGTGACAGCACGCAGGCCAACTTGCTGCCTGCAGGCCAGCCAGGATGATCCTGGCCCCGGGCGCTCTTCTGGAAGCTTTCCATTTCCCTGCCTGAGATACCCCTCCTGTCCCGGCACCCACTCCCTTTTTTCCTTCCTCACCTCAGCCCGGAGAGAAATTCCAGTGGAAGTTATGGGTGAAACATCCTCTTCTTTACAGGTGGCAGCCTGGCAACTCCTGCAGAAAGTCCAGCAGAGCCCCACTCACACCGGGCCACCAACAAAGCCGTGGACCCTCACACCCTCCCACCAGCACAGCCCCGAGACTGCTGACGGGGCAGAGAATATGGAGTCAGGCACAGCTGCAGGGGCTATTGCTGCCTGGAGTGCTGTTTATATTGACCTCAACCCAGGCACACCTGGGGAGGGCTTGTCGACAGGGTCAGGCTGCCCAAGTCAGCTAATCCTCAGCCCTCAGGGAATCACATTGCAGAAAATGGACCTCGCTAAGACAGAATATTAGCCAAGGGATAAAAGGACACAATATCATTTGCAGCACCGTAGATGAGTCTAGAGGTAATCACCTGACTTGTAGTAAGTCAGAAAGTGAAAGACACATATCGTAGGATATCACTTATAGGTGTTACCTAAAAATTGATACCAGGGCAGATATTTCCACGGAGAAGGGCAATCACAGATTCATTAAACAAACTTATGGTTCACCAATGGAAAGGTGTGAGGATTGGATTCATTACGATCTTGGGGTTAAGAGACATATACAAACACAGATGAAATATATAATCACCAAAGACCTACGGAATACCAAGAGAAGACTACTCAACATTCTGTCATAACGTACATGGGAACAGGATCCCAGGAAGAACAGACATATGTATATGTGTAAAAGAACCACATCTTGAACACCTACAACAAGCCAAACATTGTCATCAAACTTGCTGTAATAAAAAAATAAAAAATTAAATTTAAAACACGAACAAGAAGTAGTGAGACAAACTTGAGGGGCATTCTCCTGGCACATTCCATTCTAAATTCCAATCTAGAACACGACTTCCATTGAGGCTCTGTGCCCTAGTAACCAGATTTGGTAAGGGAGAACTGCTGCCACCTTGTGGCCGTTTCACACAACAGCAGCTTTAATTCCAGCGCTAATGGTCAGTGGATATTCAAAATCATTGCAGGCCTGTAAATGACACCTGCAATGAAAACAAATCCTGGTGTCATATATCGACCAAAAAATTCAAAAGACGTCCATATTTCAAAACGACAGTTTCAAGAGGCATATTTCACGCACATTAGTGTTCTGCTTCCTTTGCTTTCTTTCTTTTTTGGTTAAAAAAACGGGAATGGAAAAAGGCAACCCTCAGAATGGGCGAAAACGATCGCAAACGAATCAATGGACAAAGGTTTAATCTCCAATATATATAAACAGCTCACGCAGCTTAATATTAATAAAAGAAACAACCCAATACAAAAATGGGCAGAAGATCTAAATAGACGTTTCTTCAAAGAAGTCACAGAGATGGCCAAGACGCACATGTAAAGCTGCTCAACATCACTAATTATTAGAGAAATGCAAATCCAAATGACAATGAGGTATGACCTCACACCTCTTAGAATCGGCATCATCAGAAAATCTACAAACAACAAATTCTGGGGAGGGTGTGGACAAAAGGAACCCTCTTCCACTATTGGTGGGAAGGTAAATTGACACAGTCACTATGGAGAACACTATGGAGGTTCCTTTAAAAAACTAAAAAGAGAATTACCATAGGATCCAGCAATCCCACTTCTGGGCATATACCCAGAGAAAACCATAAATCAAAAAGACACATTCACCACAATGTTCATTGCAGCACTATTTACAATAGCCAGGTAATGGAAGCAACCTAAATGCCCACAGACAGACGAATGGATAAAGAAGTGGTACATATATAAAATGGAATATTACTCAGCCATAAAAAGGAATGAAACTGGGTCATTTGTAGAGAAGTCGATGGATCTAGAGACTGTCATACAGAGTGAAGTAAGTCAGAAAGAGAAAAACAAATATTGTATATTAATGCATATATGTGGAACCTAGAAAAATGGTACAGATGAACTGGTTTGCAGGGCAGAAATAGAGACACAGAGGTAGAGAACAAACGTATGGACACCAAGTGGGGGAAGCCATGGGGTGGTGGTGTTGGGATGAGTTGGGAGATTGGGATTGACCTGTATACATGCATATGCATAAAATAGATAACTAATAATAACCTGCTGTATAAAAAAATAAATACAATTAAATTTCAAAATTTTAAAAATAAAATTGAAAAAAAAACAGAAAAAAGTTTTTCCATTCACACAGATGTATTTATATGAATGAATTATTTCCATGCTTATATCTATAAATACATAAAACAGGAACAAGATGTAATTGGAACGAAAAAAGAAAAAAAACCCTGAACCTAACAGTTATACAGAGGAAAACCCTACCAAGGCACTTGCTCCAGCGGTAAACAATTCTGAAATTGGTCAGAGGTGGGGAATCATCTCCCATACAGCCAGCAGCCCCACCCACCCCACGCAAGGAGCATCCTCATTGCAAAGCTGGGGGACCGTGCCGAGGCCTCTGTGAGTAAACGTGAGCTGAGCCCCAGGCCAGCTGCTGCTGAACTGTTCCCACCCTTCCCAGGTAAAACACCTGAATATGTACAAGGGCTTGAAAGCCTAGAGGAAGGGCCGTGGAGCCACACCAGTGACAGCACGCAGGCCAACTTGCTGCCTGCAGGCCAGCCAGGATGATCCTGGCCCCGGGCGCTCTTCTGGAAGCTTTCCATTTCCCTGCCTGTGATACCCCTCCTGTCCCGGCACCCACTCCCTTTTTTCCTTCCTCACCTCAGCCCGCAGAGAAATTCCAGTGGAAGTTATGGGTGAAACATCCTCTTCTTTACAGGTGGCAGCCTGGCAACTCCTGCAGAAAGTCCAGCAGAGCCCCACTCACACCGGGCCACCAACAAAGCCGTGGACCCTCACACCCTCCCAGAAGAACAGCCCCGAGACTGCTGACGGGGCAGAGAATATGGAGTCAGGCACAGCTGCAGGGGCTATTGCTGCCTGGAGTGCTGTTTATATTGACCTCAACCCAGGCACACCTGGGGAGGGCTTGCCGGCAGGGTCAGGCTGCCCAGGTCAGCTAATCCTCAGCCCTCAGGGAATCACATTGCAGAAAATGGACCTCGCTAAGACACAATATTAGCCAAGGGAAAAAAGGACACAATGCCATTTGCAGCACCGTAGATGAGTCTAGAGGTAATCACGTGACATGTAGTAAGTCAGAAAGTGAAAGACACATATCGTAGGATATCACTTATAGGTGTTACCTAAAAATTGATACCAGGGCAGATATTTCCACGGAGAAGGGCAATCACAGATTCATTAAACAAACTTATGGTTCACCAATGGAAAGGTGTGAGGATTGGATTCATTACGATCTTGGGGTTAACAGACATATACAAACACAGGTGAAATATATAATCACCAAAGAGCTACGGAATACCAAGAGAAGACTACTCAACATTCTGTCATAACGTACATGGGAACAGGATCCCAGGAAGAAAAGACATATGTATATGTGTAAAAGAACCACATCTTGCACACCTACAACAAGCCATACGTTGACATCAAACTTGCTGTAATAAAAAATTAAAAATTAAATTCAAAACACGAACAAGAAGTAGTGAGACAAACTTGAGGGGCATTCTCCTGGCACATTCCATTCTAAATTCCAATCTAGAACACGACTTCCATTGAGGCTCTGTTGCCCAAATAACCAGATTTGTTAAGGGAGAACTGCTGCCACCTTGTGGCCGTTTCACACAACAGCAGCTTTAATCCCAGCGCTAATGGTCAGTGGATATTCAAAATCATTGCAGGCCTGTAAATGACACCTGGAATGAAAACAAATCCTGGGGTCATATATCGACCAAAAATTTCAAAAGACGTCCATATTTCAAAACGACAGTTTCAAGAGGCATATTTCACACACATTAGTGTTCTGCTTCCTTTGCTTTCTTTCTTTTTTGGTTAAAAAAACGGGAATGGAAAAAGGCAACAATCAGAATGGGCGAAAACGATCGCAAACGAATCAATGGACAAAGGTTTAATCTCCAATATATATAAACAGCTCACGCAGCTTAATATTAATAAAAGAAACAACCCAATACAAAAATGGGCAGAAGATCTAAATAGACGTTTCTTCAAAGAAGTCACAGAGATGGCCAAGACGCACATGAAAAGCTGCTCAACATCACTAATTATTAAAGAAATGCAAATCCAAACGACAATGAGGTATGACCTCACACCTCTTAGAATCGGCATCATCAGAAAATCTACAAACAACAAATTCTGGGGAGGGTGTGGACAAAAGGAACCCTCTTCCACTATTGGTGGGAAGGTAAATTGACACAGTCACTATGGAGAACACTATGGAGGTTCCTTTAAAAAACTAAAAAGAGAATTACCATAGGATCCAGCAATCCCACTTCTGGGCATATACCCAGAGAAAACCATAAATCAAAATGACACATTCACCACAATGTTCATTGCAGCACTATTTACAATAGCCAGGTAATGGAAGCAACCTAAATGCCCACAGACAGACGAATGGATAAAGAAGTGGTACATATATAAAATGGAATATTACTCAGCCATAAAAAGGAATGAAACTGGGTCATTTGTAGAGAAGTCGATGGATCTAGAGACTGTCATACAGAGTGAAGTAAGTCAGAAAGAGAAAAACAAATATTGTATATTAATGCATATATGTGGAACCTAGAAAAATGGTACAGATGAACTGGTTTGCAGGGCAGAAATAGAGACACAGAGGTAGAGAACAAACATATGGACACCAAGTGGGGGAATCCATGGGGTGGTGGTGTTGGGATGAGTTGGGAGATTGGGATTGACCTGTATACATGCATATGCATAAAATAGATAACTAATAATAACCTGCTGTATAAAAAAATAAATACAATTAAATTTCAAAATTTTTAAAAATAAAATTGAAAAAAAAACAGAAAAAAGTTTTTCCATTCACACAGATGTATTTATATGAATGAATTATTTCCATGCTTATATCTATAAATACATAAAACAGGAACAAGATGTAATTGGAACGAAAAAAGAAAAAAAACCCTGAACCTAACAGTTATACAGAGGAAAACCCTACCAAGGCACTTGCTCCAGCGGTAAACAATTCTGAAATTGGTCAGAGGTGGGGAATCATCTCCCATACAGCCAGCAGCCCCGCCCACCCCACGCAAGGAGCATCCTCATTGCAAAGCTGGGGGACCGTGCCGAGGCCTCTGTGAGTAAACGTGAGCTGAGCCCCAGGCCAGCTGCTGCTGAACTGTTCCCACCCTTCCCAGGTAAAACACCTGAATATGTACAAGGGCTTGAAAGCCTAGAGGAAGGGCCGTGGAGCCACACCAGTGACAGCACGCAGGCCAACTTGCTGCCTGCAGGCCAGCCAGGATGATCCTGGCCCCGGGCGCTCTTCTGGAAGCTTTCCATTTCCCTGCCTGAGATACCCCTCCTGTCCCGGCCCCCACTCCCTTTTTTCCTTCCTCACCTCAGCCGGGAGAGAAATTCCAGTGGAAGTTATGGGTGAAACATCCTCTTCTTTACAGGTGGCAGCCTGGCAACTCCTGCAGAAAGTCCAGCAGAGCCCCACTCACACCGGGCCACCAACAAAGCCGTGGACCCTCACACCCTCCCACCAGCACAGCCCCGAGACTGCTGACGGGGCAGAGAATATGGAGTCAGGCACAGCTGCAGGGGCTATTGCTGCCTGGAGTGCTGTTTATATTGACCTCAACCCAGGCACACCTGGGGAGGGCTTGCCGGCAGGGTCAGGCTGCCCAGGTCAGCTAATCCTCAGCCCTCAGGGAATCACATTGCAGAAAATGGACCTCGCTAAGACACAATATTAGCCAAGGGAAAAAAGCACACAATGCCATTTGCAGCACCGTAGATGAGTCTAGAGGTAATCACGTGACATGTAGTAAGTCAGAAAGTGAAAGACACATATCGTAGGATATCACTTATAGGTGTTACCTAAAAATTGATACCAGGGCAGATATTTCCACGGAGAAGGGCAATCACAGATTCATTAAACAAACTTATGGTTCACCAATGGAAAGGTGTGAGGATTGGATTCATTACGATCTTGGGGTTAACAGACATATACAAACACAGGTGAAATATATAATCACCAAAGAGCTACGGAATACCAAGAGAAGACTACTCAACATTCTGTCATAACGTACATGGGAACAGGATCCCAGGAAGAAAAGACATATGTATATGTGTAAAAGAACCACATCTTGCACACCTACAACAAGCCATACGTTGACATCAAACTTGCTGTAATAAAAAATTAAAAATTAAATTCAAAACACGAACAAGAAGTAGTGAGACAAACTTGAGGGGCATTCTCCTGGCACATTCCATTCTAAATTCCAATCTAGAACACGACTTCCATTGAGGCTCTGTTGCCCAAATAACCAGATTTGTTAAGGGAGAACTGCTGCCACCTTGTGGCCGTTTCACACAACAGCAGCTTTAATTCCAGCGCTAATGGTCAGTGGATATTCAAAATCATTGCAGGCCTGTAAATGACACCTGGAATGAAAACAAATCCTGGGGTCATATATCGACCAAAAATTTCAAAAGACGTCCATATTTCAAAACGACAGTTTCAAGAGGCATATTTCACACACATTAGTGTTCTGCTTCCTTTGCTTTCTTTCGTTTTTGGTTAAAAAAACGGGAATGGAAAAAGGCAACAATCAGAATGGGCGAAAACGATCGCAAACGAATCAATGGACAAAGGTTTAATCTCCAATATATATAAACAGCTCACGCAGCTTAATATTAATAAAAGAAACAACCCAATACAAAAATGGGCAGAAGATCTAAATAGACGTTTCTTCAAAGAAGTCACAGAGATGGCCAAGACGCACATGAAAAGCTGCTCAACATCACTAATTATTAGAGAAATGCAAATCCAAACGACAATGAGGTATGACCTCACACCTCTTAGAATCGGCATCATCAGAAAATCTACAAACAACAAATTCTGGGGAGGGTGTGGACAAAAGGAACCCTCTTCCACTATTGGTGGGAAGGTAAATTGACACAGTCACTATGGAGAACACTATGGAGGTTCCTTTAAAAAACTAAAAAGAGAATTACCATAGGATCCAGCAATCCCACTTCTGGGCATATACCCAGAGAAAACCATAAATCAAAAAGACACATTCACCACAATGTTCATTGCAGCACTATTTACAATAGCCAGGTAATGGAAGCAACCTAAATGCCCACAGACAGACGAATGGATAAAGAAGTGGTACATATATAAAATGGAATATTACTCAGCCATAAAAAGGAATGAAACTGGGTCATTTGTAGAGAAGTCGATGGATCTAGAGACTGTCATACAGAGTGAAGTAAGTCAGAAAGAGAAAAACAAATATTGTATATAAATGCATATATGTGGAACCTAGAAAAATGGTACAGATGAACTGGTTTGCAGGGCAGAAATAGAGACACAGAGGTAGAGAACAAACGTATGGACACCAAGTGGGGGAAGCCATGGGGTGGTGGTGTTGGGATGAGTTGGGAGATTGGGATTGACCTGTATACATGCATATGCATAAAATAGATAACTAATAATAACCTGCTGTATAAAAAAAATAAATACAATTAAATTTCAAAATTTTTAAAAATAAAATTGAAAAAAAAACAGAAAAAAGTTTTTCCATTCACACAGATGTATTTATATGAATGAATTATTTCCATGCTTATATCTATAAATACATAAAACAGGAACAAGATGTAATTGGAACGAAAAAAGAAAAAAAACCCTGAACCTAACAGTTATACAGAGGAAAACCCTACCAAGGCACTTGCTCCAGCGGTAAACAATTCTGAAATTGGTCAGAGGTGGGGAATCATCTCCCATACAGCCAGCAGCCCCGCCCACCCCACGCAAGGAGCATCCTCATTGCAAAGCTGGGGGACCTTGCCGAGGCCTCTGTGAGTAAACGTGAGCTGAGCCCCAGGCCAGCTGCTGCTGAACTGTTCCCACCCTTCCCAGGTAAAACACCTGAATATGTACAAGGGCTTGAAAGCCTAGAGGAAGGGCCGTGGAGCCACACCAGTGACAGCACGCAGGCCAACTTGCTGCCTGCAGGCCAGCCAGGATGATCCTGGCCCCGGGCGCTCTTCTGGAAGCTTTCCATTTCCCTGCCTGAGATACCCCTCCTGTCCCGGCACCCACTCCCTTTTTTCCTTCCTCACCTCAGCCCGGAGAGAAATTCCAGTGGAAGTTATGGGTGAAACATCCTCTTCTTTACAGGTGGCAGCCTGGCAACTCCTGCAGAAAGTCCAGCAGAGCCCCACTCACACCGGGCCACCAACAAAGCCGTGGACCCTCACACCCTCCCACCAGCACAGCCCCGAGACTGCTGACGGGGCAGAGAATATGGAGTCAGGCACAGCTGCAGGGGCTATTGCTGCCTGGAGTGCTGTTTATATTGACCTCAACCCAGGCACACCTGGGGAGGGCTTGTCGACAGGGTCAGGCTGCCCAGGTCAGCTAATCCTCAGCCCTCAGGGAATCACATTGCAGAAAATGGACCTCGCTAAGACAGAATATTAGCCAAGGGAAAAAAGGACACAATATCATTTGCAGCACCGTAGATGAGTCTAGAGGTAATCACCTGACTTGTAGTAAGTCAGAAAGTGAAAGACACATATCGTAGGATATCACTTATAGGTGTTACCTAAAAATTGATACCAGGGCAGATATTTCCACGGAGAAGGGCAATCACAGATTCATTAAACAAACTTATGGTTCACCAATGGAAAGGTGTGAGGATTGGATTCATTACGATCTTGGGGTTAAGAGACATATACAAACACAGATGAAATATATAATCACCAAAGACCTACGGAATACCAAGAGAAGACTACTCAACATTCTGTCATAACGTACATGGGAACAGGATCCCAGGAAGAACAGACATATGTATATGTGTAAAAGAACCACATCTTGAACACCTACAACAAGCCAAACATTGTCATCAAACTTGCTGTAATAAAAAAATAAAAAAATTAAATTCAAAACACGAACAAGAAGTAGTGAGACAAACTTGAGGGGCATTCTCCTGGCACATTCCATTCTAAATTCCAATCTAGAACACGACTTCCATTGAGGCTCTGTGCCCTAGTAACCAGATTTGGTAAGGGAGAACTGCTGCCACCTTGTGGCCGTTTCACACAACAGCAGCTTTAATTCCAGCGCTAATGGTCAGTGGATATTCAAAATCATTGCAGGCCTGTAAATGACACCTGCAATGAAAACAAATCCTGGGGTCATATATCGACCAAAAAATTCAAAAGACGTCCATATTTCAAAACGACAGTTTCAAGAGGCATATTTCACACACATTAGTGTTCTGCTTCCTTTGCTTTCTTTCTTTTCTGGTTAAAAAAACGGGAATGGAAAAAGGCAACCCTCAGAATGGGCGAAAACGATCGCAAACGAATCAATGGACAAAGGTTTAATCTCCAATATATATAAACAGCTCACGCAGCTTAATATTAATAAAAGAAACAACCCAATACAAAAATGGGCAGAAGATCTAAATAGACGTTTCTTCAAAGAAGTCACAGAGATGGCCAAGACGCACATGAAAAGCTGCTCAACATCACTAATTATTAGAGAAATGCAAATCCAAAAGACAATGAGGTATGACCTCACACTTCTTAGAATCGGCATCATCAGAAAATCTACAAACAACAAATTCTGGGGAGGGTGTGGACAAAAGGAACCCTCTTCCACTATTGGTGGGAAGGTAAATTGACACAGTCACTATGGAGAACACTATGGAGGTTCCTTTAAGAAACTAAAAAGAGAATTACCATAGGATCCAGCAATCCCACTTCTGGGCATATACCCAGAGAAAACCATAAATCAAAAAGACACATTCACCACAATGTTCATTGCAGCACTATTTACAATAGCCAGGTAATGGAAGCAACCTAAATGCCCACAGACAGACGAATGGATAAAGAAGTGGTACATATATAAAATGGAATATTACTCAGCCATAAAAAGGAATGAAACTGGGTCATTTGTAGAGAAGTCGATGGATCTAGAGACTGTCATACAGAGTGAAGTAAGTCAGAAAGAGAAAAACAAATATTGTATATTAATGCATATATGTGGAACCTAGAAAAATGGTACAGATGAACTGGTTTGCAGGGCAGAAATAGAGACACAGAGGTAGAGAACAAACGTATGGACACCAAGTGGGGGAAGCCATGGGGTGGTGGTGTTGGGATGAGTTGGGAGATTGGGATTGACCTGTATACATGCATATGCATAAAATAGATAACTAATAATAACCTGCTGTATAAAAAAATAAATACAATTAAATTTCAAAATTTTTAAAAATAAAATTGAAAAAAAAACAGAAAAAAGTTTTTCCATTCACACAGATGTATTTATATGAATTAATTATTTCCATGCTTATATCTATAAACACATAAAACAGGAACAAGATATAATTGGAACTAAAAAAGAAAAAAAAACCTGAACCTAACAGTTATACAGAGGAAAACCCTACCAAGGCACTTGCTCCAGCGGTAAACAATTCTGAAATTGGTCAGAGGTGGGGAATCATCTCCCATACAGCCAGCAGCCCCGCCCACCCCACGCAAGGAGCATCCTCATTGCAAAGCTGGGGGACCGTGCCGAGGCCTCTGTGAGTAAACGTGAGCTGAGCCCCAGGCCAGCTGCTGCTGAACTGTTCCCACCCTTCCCAGGTAAAACACCTGAATATGTACAAGGGCTTGAAAGCCTAGAGGAAGGGCCGTGGAGCCACACCAGTGACAGCACGCAGGCCAACTTGCTGCCTGCAGGCCAGCCAGGATGATCCTGGCCCCGGGCGCTCTTCTGGAAGCTTTCCATTTCCCTGCCTGTGATACCCCTCCTGTCCCGGCACCCACTCCCTTTTCTCCTTCCTCACCTCAGCCCGGAGAGAAATTCCAGTGGAAGTTATGGGTGAAACATCCTCTTCTTTACAGGTGGCAGCCTGGCAACTCCTGCAGAAAGTCCAGCAGAGCCCCACTCACACCGGGCCACCAACAAAGCCGTGGACCCTCACACCCTCCCACCAGCACAGCCCCGAGACTGCTGACGGGGCAGAGAATATGGAGTCAGGCACAGCTGCAGGGGCTATTGCTGCCTGGAGTGCTGTTTATATTGACCTCAACCCAGGCACACCTGGGGAGGGCTTGTCGACAGGGTCAGGCTGCCCAGGTCAGCTAATCCTCAGCCCTCAGGGAATCACATTGCAGAAAATGGACCTCGCTAAGACAGAATATTAGCCAAGGGAAAAAAGGACACAATATCATTTGCAGCACCGTAGATGAGTCTAGAGGTAATCACCTGACTTGTAGTAAGTCAGAAAGTGAAAGACACATATCGTAGGATATCACTTATAGGTGTTACCTAAAAATTGATACCAGGGCAGATATTTCCACGGAGAAGGGCAATCACAGATTCATTAAACAAACTTATGGTTCACCAATGGAAAGGTGTGAGGATTGGATTCATTACGATCTTGGGGTTAAGAGACATATACAAACACAGATGAAATATATAATCACCAAAGACCTACGGAATACCAAGAGAAGACTACTCAACATTCTGTCATAACGTACATGGGAACAGGATCCCAGGAAGAACAGACATATGTATATGTGTAAAAGAACCACATCTTGAACACCTACAACAAGCCAAACATTGTCATCAAACTTGCTGTAATAAAAAAATAAAAAATTAAATTTAAAACACGAACAAGAAGTAGTGAGACAAACTTGAGGGGCATTCTCCTGGCACATTCCATTCTAAATTCCAATCTAGAACACGACTTCCATTGAGGCTCTGTGCCCTAGTAACCAGATTTGGTAAGGGAGAACTGCTGCCACCTTGTGGCCGTTTCACACAACAGCAGCTTTAATTCCAGCGCTAATGGTCAGTGGATATTCAAAATCATTGCAGGCCTGTAAATGACACCTGCAATGAAAACAAATCCTGGTGTCATATATCGACCAAAAAATTCAAAAGACGTCCATATTTCAAAACGACAGTTTCAAGAGGCATATTTCACGCACATTAGTGTTCTGCTTCCTTTGCTTTCTTTCTTTTTTGGTTAAAAAAACGGGAATGGAAAAAGGCAACCCTCAGAATGGGCGAAAACGATCGCAAATGAATCAATGGACAAAGGTTTAATCTCCAATATATATAAACAGCTCACGCAGCTTAATATTAATAAAAGAAACAACCCAATACAAAAATGGGCAGAAGATCTAAATAGACGTTTCTTCAAAGAAGTCACAGAGATGGCCAAGACGCACATGTAAAGCTGCTCAACATCACTAATTATTAGAGAAATGCAAATCCAAATGACAATGAGGTATGACCTCACACCTCTTAGAATCGGCATCATCAGAAAATCTACAAACAACAAATTCTGGGGAGGGTGTGGACAAAAGGAACCCTCTTCCACTATTGGTGGGAAGGTAAATTGACACAGTCACTATGGAGAACACTATGGAGGTTCCTTTAAAAAACTAAAAAGAGAATTACCATAGGATCCAGCAATCCCACTTCTGGGCATATACCCAGAGAAAACCATAAATCAAAAAGACACATTCACCACAATGTTCATTGCAGCACTATTTACAATAGCCAGGTAATGGAAGCAACCTAAATGCCCACAGACAGACGAATGGATAAAGAAGTGGTACATATATAAAATGGAATATTACTCAGCCATAAAAAGGAATGAAACTGGGTCATTTGTAGAGAAGTCGATGGATCTAGAGACTGTCATACAGAGTGAAGTAAGTCAGAAAGAGAAAAACAAATATTGTATATTAATGCATATATGTGGAACCTAGAAAAATGGTACAGATGAACTGGTTTGCAGGGCAGAAATAGAGACACAGAGGTAGAGAACAAACGTATGGACACCAAGTGGGGGAAGCCATGGGGTGGTGGTGTTGGGATGAGTTGGGAGATTGGGATTGACCTGTATACATGCATATGCATAAAATAGATAACTAATAATAACCTGCTGTATAAAAAAATAAATACAATTAAATTTCAAAATTTTTAAAAATAAAATTGAAAAAAAAAACAGAAAAAAGTTTTTCCATTCACACAGATGTATTTATATGAATGAATTATTTCCATGCTTATATCTATAAATACATAAAACAAGAACAAAATATAATTGGAATTAAAAAAGAAAAAAAAACCTGAACCTAACAGTTATACAGAGGAAAACCCTACCAAGGCACTTGCTCCAGCGGTAAACAATTCTGAAATTGGTCAGAGGTGGGGAATCATCTCCCATACAGCCAGCAGCCCCGCCCACCCCACGCAAGGAGCATCCTCATTGCAAAGCTGGGGGACCGTGCCGAGGCCTCTGTGAGTAAACGTGAGCTGAGCCCCAGGCCAGCTGCTGCTGAACTGTTCCCACCCTTCCCAGGTAAAACACCTGAATATGTACAAGGGCTTGAAAGCCTAGAGGAAGGGCCGTGGAGCCACACCAGTGACAGCACGCAGGCCAACTTGCTGCCTGCAGGCCAGCCAGGTTGATCCTGGCCCCGGGCGCTCTTCTGGAAGCTTTCCATTTCCCTGCCTGAGATACCCCTCCTGTCCCGGCACCCACTCCCTTTTTTCCTTCCTCACCTCAGCCCGCAGAGAAATTCCAGTGGAAGTTATGGGTGAAACATCCTCTTCTTTACAGGTGGCAGCCTGGCAACTCCTGCAGAAAGTCCAGCAGAGCCCCACTCACACCGGGCCACCAACAAAGCCGTGGACCCTCACACCCTCCCACAAGAACAGCCCCGAGACTGCTGACGGGGCAGAGAATATGGAGTCAGGCACAGCTGCAGGGGCTATTGCTGCCTGGAGTGCTGTTTATATTGACCTCAACCCAGGCACACCTGGGGAGGGCTTGCCGGCAGGGTCAGGCTGCCCAGGTCAGCTAATCCTCAGCCCTCAGGGAATCACATTGCAGAAAATGGACCTCGCTAAGACACAATATTAGCCAAGGGAAAAAAGGACACAATGCCATTTGCAGCACCGTAGATGAGTCTAGAGGTAATCACGTGACATGTAGTAAGTCAGAAAGTGAAAGACACATATCGTAGGATATCACTTATAGGTGTTACATAAAAATTGATACCAGGGCAGATATTTCCACGGAGAAGGGCAATCACAGATTCATTAAACAAACTTATGGTTCACCAATGGAAAGGTGTGAGGATTGGATTCATTACGATCTTGGGGTTAACAGACATATACAAACACAGGTGAAATATATAATCACCAAAGAGCTACGGAATACCAAGAGAAGACTACTCAACATTCTGTCATAACGTACATGGGAACAGGATCCCAGGAAGAAAAGACATATGTATATGTGTAAAAGAACCACATCTTGCACACCTACAACAAGCCATACGTTGACATCAAACTTGCTGTAATAAAAAATTAAAAATTAAATTCAAAACACGAACAAGAAGTAGTGAGACAAACTTGAGGGGCATTCTCCTGGCACATTCCATTCTAAATTCCAATCTAGAACACGACTTCCATTGAGGCTCTGTTGCCCAAATAACCAGATTTGTTAAGGGAGAACTGCTGCCACCTTGTGGCCGTTTCACACAACAGCAGCTTTAATCCCAGCGCTAATGGTCAGTGGATATTCAAAATCATTGCAGGCCTGTAAATGACACCTGGAATGAAAACAAATCCTGGGGTCATATATCGACCAAAAATTTCAAAAGACGTCCATATTTCAAAACGACAGTTTCAAGAGGCATATTTCACACACATTAGTGTTCTGCTTCCTTTGCTTTCTTTCTTTTTTGGTTAAAAAAACGGGAATGGAAAAAGGCAACAATCAGAATGGGCGAAAACGATCGCAAACGAATCAATGGACAAAGGTTTAATCTCCAATATATATAAACAGCTCACGCAGCTTAATATTAATAAAAGAAACAACCCAATACAAAAATGGGCAGAAGATCTAAATAGACGTTTCTTCAAAGAAGTCACAGAGATGGCCAAGACGCACATGTAAAGCTGCTCAACATCACTAATTATTAGAGAAATGCAAATCCAAAAGACAATGAGGTATGACCTCACACCTGTTAGAATCGGCATCATCAGAAAATCTACAAACAACAAATTCTGGGGAGGGTGTGGACAAAAGGAACCCTCTTCCACTATTGGTGGGAAGGTAAATTGACACAGTCACTATGGAGAACACTATGGAGGTTCCTTTAAAAAACTAAAAAGAGAATTACCATAGGATCCAGCAATCCCACTTCTGGGCATATACCCAGAGAAAACCATAAATCAAAAAGACACATTCACCACAATGTTCATTGCAGCACTATTTACAATAGCCAGGTAATGGAAGCAACCTAAATGCCCACAGACAGACGAATGGATAAAGAAGTGGTACATATATAAAATGGAATATTACTCAGCCATAAAAAGGAATGAAACTGGGTCATTTGTAGAGAAGTCGATGGATCTAGAGACTGTCATACAGAGTGAAGTAAGTCAGAAAGAGAAAAACAAATATTGTATATTAATGCATATATGTGGAACCTAGAAAAATGGTACAGATGAACTGGTTTGCAGGGCAGAAATAGAGACACAGAGGTAGAGAACAAACGTATGGACACCAAGTGGGGGAAGCCATGGGGTGGTGGTGTTGGGATGAGTTGGGAGATTGGGATTGACCTGTATACATGCATATGCATAAAATAGATAACTAATAATAACCTGCTGTATAAAAAAATAAATACAATTAAATTTCAAAATTTTTAAAAATAAAATTGAAAAAAAAACAGAAAAAAGTTTTTCCATTCACACAGATGTATTTATATGAATGAATTATTTCCATGCTTATATCTATAAACACATAAAACAGGAACAAGATATAATTGGAACTAAAAAAGAAAAAAAAACCTGAACCTAACAGTTATACAGAGGAAAACCCTACCAAGGCACTTGCTCCAGCGGTAAACAATTCTGAAATTGGTCAGAGGTGGGGAATCATCTCCCATACAGCCAGCAGCCCCGCCCACCCCACGCAAGGAGCATCCTCATTGCAAAGCTGGGGGACCGTGCCGAGGCCTCTGTGAGTAAACGTGAGCTGAGCCCCAGGCCAGCTGCTGCTGAACTGTTCCCACCCTTCCCAGGTAAAACACCTGAATATGTACAAGGGCTTGAAAGCCTAGAGGAAGGGCCGTGGAGCCACACCAGTGACAGCACGCAGGCCAACTTGCTGCCTGCAGGCCAGCCAGGATGATCCTGGCCCCGGGCGCTCTTCTGGAAGCTTTCCATTTCCCTGCCTGAGATACCCCTCCTGTCCCGGCACCCACTCCCTTTTTTCCTTCCTCACCTCAGCCCGGAGAGAAATTCCAGTGGAAGTTATGGGTGAAACATCCTCTTCTTTACAGGTGGCAGCCTGGCAACTCCTGCAGAAAGTCCAGCAGAGCCCCACTCACACCGGGCCACCAACAAAGCCGTGGACCCTCACACCCTCCCACCAGCACAGCCCCGAGACTGCTGACGGGGCAGAGAATATGGAGTCAGGCACAGCTGCAGGGGCTATTGCTGCCTGGAGTGCTGTTTATATTGACCTCAACCCAGGCACACCTGGGGAGGGCTTGTCGACAGGGTCAGGCTGCCCAGGTCAGCTAATCCTCAGCCCTCAGGGAATCACATTGCAGAAAATGGACCTCGCTAAGACACAATATTAGCCAAGGGAAAAAAGGACACAATATCATTTGCAGCACCGTAGATGAGTCTAGAGGTAATCACCTGACTTGTAGTAAGTCAGAAAGTGAAAGACACATATCGTAGGATATCACTTATAGGTGTTACCTAAAAATTGATACCAGGGCAGATATTTCCACGGAGAAGGGCAATCACAGATTCATTAAACAAACTTATGGTTCACCAATGGAAAGGTGTGAGGATTGGATTCATTACGATCTTGGGGTTAAGAGACATATACAAACACAGATGAAATATATAATCACCAAAGACCTACGGAATACCAAGAGAAGACTACTCAACATTCTGTCATAACGTACATGGGAACAGGATCCCAGGAAGAACAGACATATGTATATGTGTAAAAGAACCACATCTTGAACACCTACAACAAGCCAAACATTGTCATCAAACTTGCTGTAATAAAAAAATAAAAAATTAAATTTAAAACACGAACAAGAAGTAGTGAGACAAACTTGAGGGGCATTCTCCTGGCACATTCCATTCTAAATTCCAATCTAGAACACGACTTCCATTGAGGCTCTGTGCCCTAGTAACCAGATTTGGTAAGGGAGAACTGCTGCCACCTTGTGGCCGTTTCACACAACAGCAGCTTTAATTCCAGCGCTAATGGTCAGTGGATATTCAAAATCATTGCAGGCCTGTAAATGACACCTGCAATGTAAACAAATCCTGGTGTCATATATCGACCAAAAAATTCAAAAGACGTCCATATTTCAAAACGACAGTTTCAAGAGGCATATTTCACGCACATTAGTGTTCTGCTTCCTTTGCTTTCTTTCTTTTTTGGTTAAAAAAACGGGAATGGAAAAAGGCAACCCTCAGAATGGGCGAAAACGATCGCAAACGAATCAATGGACAAAGGTTTAATCTCCAATATATATAAACAGCTCACGCAGCTTAATATTAATAAAAGAAACAACCCAATACAAAAATGGGCAGAAGATCTAAATAGACGTTTCTTCAAAGAAGTCACAGAGATGGCCAAGACGCACATGTAAAGCTGCTCAACATCACTAATTATTAGAGAAATGCAAATCCAAATGACAATGAGGTATGACCTCACACCTCTTAGAATCGGCATCATCAGAAAATCTACAAACAACAAATTCTGGGGAGGGTGTGGACAAAAGGAACCCTCTTCCACTATTGGTGGGAAGGTAAATTGACACAGTCACTATGGAGAACACTATGGAGGTTCCTTTAAAAAACTAAAAAGAGAATTACCATAGGATCCAGCAATCCCACTTCTGGGCATATACCCAGAGAAAACCATAAATCAAAAAGACACATTCACCACAATGTTCATTGCAGCACTATTTACAATAGCCAGGTAATGGAAGCAACCTAAATGCCCACAGACAGACGAATGGATAAAGAAGTGGTACATATATAAAATGGAATATTACTCAGCCATAAAAAGGAATGAAACTGGGTCATTTGTAGAGAAGTCGATGGATCTAGAGACTGTCATACAGAGTGAAGTAAGTCAGAAAGAGAAAAACAAATATTGTATATTAATGCATATATGTGGAACCTAGAAAAATGGTACAGATGAACTGGTTTGCAGGGCAGAAATAGAGACACAGAGGTAGAGAACAAACGTATGGACACCAAGTGGGGGAAGCCATGGGGTGGTGGTGTTGGGATGAGTTGGGAGATTGGGATTGACCTGTATACATGCATATGCATAAAATAGATAACTAATAATAACCTGCTGTATAAAAAAATAAATACAATTAAATTTCAAAATTTTTAAAAATAAAATTGAAAAAAAAAACAGAAAAAAGTTTTTCCATTCACACAGATGTATTTATATGAATGAATTATTTCCATGCTTATATCTATAAATACATAAAACAAGAACAAAATATAATTGGAATTAAAAAAGAAAAAAAAACCTGAACCTAACAGTTATACAGAGGAAAACCCTACCAAGGCACTTGCTCCAGCGGTAAACAATTCTGAAATTGGTCAGAGGTGGGGAATCATCTCCCATACAGCCAGCAGCCCCGCCCACCCCACGCAAGGAGCATCCTCATTGCAAAGCTGGGGGACCGTGCCGAGGCCTCTGTGAGTAAACGTGAGCTGAGCCCCAGGCCAGCTGCTGCTGAACTGTTCCCACCCTTCCCAGGTAAAACACCTGAATATGTACAAGGGCTTGAAAGCCTAGAGGAAGGGCCGTGGAGCCACACCAGTGACAGCACGCAGGCCAACTTGCTGCCTGCAGGCCAGCCAGGATGATCCTGGCCCCGGGCGCTCTTCTGGAAGCTTTCCATTTCCCTGCCTGAGATACCCCTCCTGTCCCGGCACCCACTCCCTTTTTTCCTTCCTCACCTCAGCCCGCAGAGAAATTCCAGTGGAAGTTATGGGTGAAACATCCTCTTCTTTACAGGTGGCAGCCTGGCAACTCCTGCAGAAAGTCCAGCAGAGCCCCACTCACACCGGGCCACCAACAAAGCCGTGGACCCTCACACCCTCCCACAAGAACAGCCCCGAGACTGCTGACGGGGCAGAGAATATGGAGTCAGGCACAGCTGCAGGGGCTATTGCTGCCTGGAGTGCTGTTTATATTGACCTCAACCCAGGCACACCTGGGGAGGGCTTGCCGGCAGGGTCAGGCTGCCCAGGTCAGCTAATCCTCAGCCCTCAGGGAATCACATTGCAGAAAATGGACCTCGCTAAGACACAATATTAGCCAAGGGAAAAAAGGACACAATGCCATTTGCAGCACCGTAGATGAGTCTAGAGGTAATCACGTGACATGTAGTAAGTCAGAAAGTGAAAGACACATATCGTAGGATATCACTTATAGGTGTTACCTAAAAATTGATACCAGGGCAGATATTTCCACGGAGAAGGGCAATCACAGATTCATTAAACAAACTTATGGTTCACCAATGGAAAGGTGTGAGGATTGGATTCATTACGATCTTGGGGTTAACAGACATATACAAACACAGGTGAAATATATAATCACCAAAGAGCTACGGAATACCAAGAGAAGACTACTCAACATTCTGTCATAACGTACATGGGAACAGGATCCCAGGAAGAAAAGACATATGTATATGTGTAAAAGAACCACATCTTGCACACCTACAACAAGCCATACGTTGACATCAAACTTGCTGTAATAAAAAATTAAAAATTAAATTCAAAACACGAACAAGAAGTAGTGAGACAAACTTGAGGGGCATTCTCCTGGCACATTCCATTCTAAATTCCAATCTAGAACACGACTTCCATTGAGGCTCTGTTGCCCAAATAACCAGATTTGTTAAGGGAGAACTGCTGCCACCTTGTGGCCGTTTCACACAACAGCAGCTTTAATCCCAGCGCTAATGGTCAGTGGATATTCAAAATCATTGCAGGCCTGTAAATGACACCTGGAATGAAAACAAATCCTGGGGTCATATATCGACCAAAAATTTCAAAAGACGTCCATATTTCAAAACGACAGTTTCAAGAGGCATATTTCACACACATTAGTGTTCTGCTTCCTTTGCTTTCTTTCTTTTTTGGTTAAAAAAACGGGAATGGAAAAAGGCAACAATCAGAATGGGCGAAAACGATCGCAAACGAATCAATGGACAAAGGTTTAATCTCCAATATATATAAACAGCTCACGCAGCTTAATATTAATAAAAGAAACAACCCAATACAAAAATGGGCAGAAGATCTAAATAGACGTTTCTTCAAAGAAGTCACAGAGATGGCCAAGACGCACATGTAAAGCTGCTCAACATCACTAATTATTAGAGAAATGCAAATCCAAAAGACAATGAGGTATGACCTCACACCTGTTAGAATCGGCATCATCAGAAAATCTACAAACAACAAATTCTGGGGAGGGTGTGGACAAAAGGAACCCTCTTCCACTATTGGTGGGAAGGTAAATTGACACAGTCACTATGGAGAACACTATGGAGGTTCCTTTAAAAAACTAAAAAGAGAATTACCATAGGATCCAGCAATCCCACTTCTGGGCATATACCCAGAGAAAACCATAAATCAAAAAGACACATTCACCACAATGTTCATTGCAGCACTATTTACAATAGCCAGGTAATGGAAGCAACCTAAATGCCCACAGACAGACGAATGGATAAAGAAGTGGTACATATATAAAATGGAATATTACTCAGCCATAAAAAGGAATGAAACTGGGTCATTTGTAGAGAAGTCGATGGATCTAGAGACTGTCATACAGAGTGAAGTAAGTCAGAAAGAGAAAAACAAATATTGTATATTAATGCATATATGTGGAACCTAGAAAAATGGTACAGATGAACTGGTTTGCAGGGCAGAAATAGAGACACAGAGGTAGAGAACAAACGTATGGACACCAAGTGGGGGAAGCCATGGGGTGGTGGTGTTGGGATGAGTTGGGAGATTGGGATTGACCTGTACACATGCATATGCATAAAATAGATAACTAATAATAACCTGCTGTATAAAAAAATAAATACAATTAAATTTCAAAATTTTTAAAAATAAAATTGAAAAAAAAACAGAAAAAAGTTTTTCCATTCACACAGATGTATTTATATGAATGAATTATTTCCATGCTTATATCTATAAACACATAAAACAGGAACAAGATATAATTGGAACTAAAAAAGAAAAAAAAACCTGAACCTAACAGTTATACAGAGGAAAACCCTACCAAGGCACTTGCTCCAGCGGTAAACAATTCTGAAATTGGTCAGAGGTGGGGAATCATCTCCCATACAGCCAGCAGCCCCGCCCACCCCACGCAAGGAGCATCCTCATTGCAAAGCTGGGGGACCGTGCCGAGGCCTCTGTGAGTAAACGTGAGCTGAGCCCCAGGCCAGCTGCTGCTGAACTGTTCCCACCCTTCCCAGGTAAAACACCTGAATATGTACAAGGGCTTGAAAGCCTAGAGGAAGGGCCGTGGAGCCACACCAGTGACAGCACGCAGGCCAACTTGCTGCCTGCAGGCCAGCCAGGATGATCCTGGCCCCGGGCGCTCTTCTGGAAGCTTTCCATTTCCCTGCCTGAGATACCCCTCCTGTCCCGGCACCCACTCCCTTTTTTCCTTCCTCACCTCAGCCCGGAGAGAAATTCCAGTGGAAGTTATGGGTGAAACATCCTCTTCTTTACAGGTGGCAGCCTGGCAACTCCTGCAGAAAGTCCAGCAGAGCCCCACTCACACCGGGCCACCAACAAAGCCGTGGACCCTCACACCCTCCCACCAGCACAGCCCCGAGACTGCTGACGGGGCAGAGAATATGGAGTCAGGCACAGCTGCAGGGGCTATTGCTGCCTGGAGTGCTGTTTATATTGACCTCAACCCAGGCACACCTGGGGAGGGCTTGTCGACAGGGTCAGGCTGCCCAGGTCAGCTAATCCTCAGCCCTCAGGGAATCACATTGCAGAAAATGGACCTCGCTAAGACACAATATTAGCCAAGGGAAAAAAGGACACAATATCATTTGCAGCACCGTAGATGAGTCTAGAGGTAATCACCTGACTTGTAGTAAGTCAGAAAGTGAAAGACACATATCGTAGGATATCACTTATAGGTGTTACCTAAAAATTGATACCAGGGCAGATATTTCCACGGAGAAGGGCAATCACAGATTCATTAAACAAACTTATGGTTCACCAATGGAAAGGTGTGAGGATTGGATTCATTACGATCTTGGGGTTAAGAGACATATACAAACACAGATGAAATATATAATCACCAAAGACCTACGGAATACCAAGAGAAGACTACTCAACATTCTGTCATAACGTACATGGGAACAGGATCCCAGGAAGAACAGACATATGTATATGTGTAAAAGAACCACATCTTGAACACCTACAACAAGCCAAACATTGTCATCAAACTTGCTGTAATAAAAAAATAAAAAATTAAATTTAAAACACGAACAAGAAGTAGTGAGACAAACTTGAGGGGCATTCTCCTGGCACATTCCATTCTAAATTCCAATCTAGAACACGACTTCCATTGAGGCTCTGTGCCCTAGTAACCAGATTTGGTAAGGGAGAACTGCTGCCACCTTGTGGCCGTTTCACACAACAGCAGCTTTAATTCCAGCGCTAATGGTCAGTGGATATTCAAAATCATTGCAGGCCTGTAAATGACACCTGCAATGTAAACAAATCCTGGTGTCATATATCGACCAAAAAATTCAAAAGACGTCCATATTTCAAAACGACAGTTTCAAGAGGCATATTTCACGCACATTAGTGTTCTGCTTCCTTTGCTTTCTTTCTTTTTTGGTTAAAAAAACGGGAATGGAAAAAGGCAACCCTCAGAATGGGCGAAAACGATCGCAAACGAATCAATGGACAAAGGTTTAATCTCCAATATATATAAACAGCTCACGCAGCTTAATATTAATAAAAGAAACAACCCAATACAAAAATGGGCAGAAGATCTAAATAGACGTTTCTTCAAAGAAGTCACAGAGATGGCCAAGACGCACATGTAAAGCTGCTCAACATCACTAATTATTAGAGAAATGCAAATCCAAATGACAATGAGGTATGACCTCACACCTCTTAGAATCGGCATCATCAGAAAATCTACAAACAACAAATTCTGGGGAGGGTGTGGACAAAAGGAACCCTCTTCCACTATTGGTGGGAAGGTAAATTGACACAGTCACTATGGAGAACACTATGGAGGTTCCTTTAAAAAACTAAAAAGAGAATTACCATAGGATCCAGCAATCCCACTTCTGGGCATATACCCAGAGAAAACCATAAATCAAAAAGACACATTCACCACAATGTTCATTGCAGCACTATTTACAATAGCCAGGTAATGGAAGCAACCTAAATGCCCACAGACAGACGAATGGATAAAGAAGTGGTACATATATAAAATGGAATATTACTCAGCCATAAAAAGGAATGAAACTGGGTCATTTGTAGAGAAGTCGATGGATCTAGAGACTGTCATACAGAGTGAAGTAAGTCAGAAAGAGAAAAACAAATATTGTATATTAATGCATATATGTGGAACCTAGAAAAATGGTACAGATGAACTGGTTTGCAGGGCAGAAATAGAGACACAGAGGTAGAGAACAAACGTATGGACACCAAGTGGGGGAAGCCATGGGGTGGTGGTGTTGGGATGAGTTGGGAGATTGGGATTGACCTGTATACATGCATATGCATAAAATAGATAACTAATAATAACCTGCTGTATAAAAAAATAAATACAATTAAATTTCAAAATTTTTAAAAATAAAATTGAAAAAAAAAACAGAAAAAAGTTTTTCCATTCACACAGATGTATTTATATGAATGAATTATTTCCATGCTTATATCTATAAATACATAAAACAAGAACAAAATATAATTGGAATTAAAAAAGAAAAAAAAACCTGAACCTAACAGTTATACAGAGGAAAACCCTACCAAGGCACTTGCTCCAGCGGTAAACAATTCTGAAATTGGTCAGAGGTGGGGAATCATCTCCCATACAGCCAGCAGCCCCGCCCACCCCACGCAAGGAGCATCCTCATTGCAAAGCTGGGGGACCGTGCCGAGGCCTCTGTGAGTAAACGTGAGCTGAGCCCCAGGCCAGCTGCTGCTGAACTGTTCCCACCCTTCCCAGGTAAAACACCTGAATATGTACAAGGGCTTGAAAGCCTAGAGGAAGGGCCGTGGAGCCACACCAGTGACAGCACGCAGGCCAACTTGCTGCCTGCAGGCCAGCCAGGATGATCCTGGCCCCGGGCGCTCTTCTGGAAGCTTTCCATTTCCCTGCCTGAGATACCCCTCCTGTCCCGGCACCCACTCCCTTTTTTCCTTCCTCACCTCAGCCCGCAGAGAAATTCCAGTGGAAGTTATGGGTGAAACATCCTCTTCTTTACAGGTGGCAGCCTGGCAACTCCTGCAGAAAGTCCAGCAGAGCCCCACTCACACCGGGCCACCAACAAAGCCGTGGACCCTCACACCCTCCCACAAGAACAGCCCCGAGACTGCTGACGGGGCAGAGAATATGGAGTCAGGCACAGCTGCAGGGGCTATTGCTGCCTGGAGTGCTGTTTATATTGACCTCAACCCAGGCACACCTGGGGAGGGCTTGCCGGCAGGGTCAGGCTGCCCAGGTCAGCTAATCCTCAGCCCTCAGGGAATCACATTGCAGAAAATGGACCTCGCTAAGACACAATATTAGCCAAGGGAAAAAAGGACACAATGCCATTTGCAGCACCGTAGATGAGTCTAGAGGTAATCACGTGACATGTAGTAAGTCAGAAAGTGAAAGACACATATCGTAGGATATCACTTATAGGTGTTACCTAAAAATTGATACCAGGGCAGATATTTCCACGGAGAAGGGCAATCACAGATTCATTAAACAAACTTATGGTTCACCAATGGAAAGGTGTGAGGATTGGATTCATTACGATCTTGGGGTTAACAGACATATACAAACACAGGTGAAATATATAATCACCAAAGAGCTACGGAATACCAAGAGAAGACTACTCAACATTCTGTCATAACGTACATGGGAACAGGATCCCAGGAAGAAAAGACATATGTATATGTGTAAAAGAACCACATCTTGCACACCTACAACAAGCCATACGTTGACATCAAACTTGCTGTAATAAAAAATTAAAAATTAAATTCAAAACACGAACAAGAAGTAGTGAGACAAACTTGAGGGGCATTCTCCTGGCACATTCCATTCTAAATTCCAATCTAGAACACGACTTCCATTGAGGCTCTGTTGCCCAAATAACCAGATTTGTTAAGGGAGAACTGCTGCCACCTTGTGGCCGTTTCACACAACAGCAGCTTTAATCCCAGCGCTAATGGTCAGTGGATATTCAAAATCATTGCAGGCCTGTAAATGACACCTGGAATGAAAACAAATCCTGGGGTCATATATCGACCAAAAATTTCAAAAGACGTCCATATTTCAAAACGACAGTTTCAAGAGGCATATTTCACACACATTAGTGTTCTGCTTCCTTTGCTTTCTTTCTTTTTTGGTTAAAAAAACGGGAATGGAAAAAGGCAACAATCAGAATGGGCGAAAACGATCGCAAACGAATCAATGGACAAAGGTTTAATCTCCAATATATATAAACAGCTCACGCAGCTTAATATTAATAAAAGAAACAACCCAATACAAAAATGGGCAGAAGATCTAAATAGACGTTTCTTCAAAGAAGTCACAGAGATGGCCAAGACGCATATGTAAAGCTGCTCAACATCACTAATTATTAGAGAAATGCAAATCCAAAAGACAATGAGGTATGACCTCACACCTGTTAGAATCGGCATCATCAGAAAATCTACAAACAACAAATTCTGGGGAGGGTGTGGACAAAAGGAACCCTCTTCCACTATTGGTGGGAAGGTAAATTGACACAGTCACTATGGAGAACACTATGGAGGTTCCTTTAAAAAACTAAAAAGAGAATTACCATAGGATCCAGCAATCCCACTTCTGGGCATATACCCAGAGAAAACCATAAATCAAAAAGACACATTCACCACAATGTTCATTGCAGCACTATTTACAATAGCCAGGTAATGGAAGCAACCTAAATGCCCACAGACAGACGAATGGATAAAGAAGTGGTACATATATAAAATGGAATATTACTCAGCCATAAAAAGGAATGAAACTGGGTCATTTGTAGAGAAGTCGATGGATCTAGAGACTGTCATACAGAGTGAAGTAAGTCAGAAAGAGAAAAACAAATATTGTATATTAATGCATATATGTGGAACCTAGAAAAATGGTACAGATGAACTGGTTTGCAGGGCAGAAATAGAGACACAGAGGTAGAGAACAAACGTATGGACACCAAGTGGGGGAAGCCATGGGGTGGTGGTGTTGGGATGAGTTGGGAGATTGGGATTGACCTGTATACATGCATATGCATAAAATAGATAACTAATAATAACCTGCTGTATAAAAAAATAAATACAATTAAATTTCAAAATTTTTAAAAATAAAATTGAAAAAAAAACAGAAAAAAGTTTTTCCATTCACACAGATGTATTTATATGAATGAATTATTTCCATGCTTATATCTATAAACACATAAAACAGGAACAAGATATAATTGGAACTAAAAAAGAAAAAAAAAACCTGAACCTAACAGTTATACAGAGGAAAACCCTACCAAGGCACTTGCTCCAGCGGTAAACAATTCTGAAATTGGTCAGAGGTGGGGAATCATCTCCCATACAGCCAGCAGCCCCGCCCACCCCACGCAAGGAGCATCCTCATTGCAAAGCTGGGGGACCGTGCCGAGGCCTCTGTGAGTAAACGTGAGCTGAGCCCCAGGCCAGCTGCTGCTGAACTGTTCCCACCCTTCCCAGGTAAAACAGCTGAATATGTACAAGGGCTTGAAAGCCTAGAGGAAGGGCCGTGGAGCCACACCAGTGACAGCACGCAGGCCAACTTGCTGCCTGCAGGCCAGCCAGGATGATCCTGGCCCCGGGCGCTCTTCTGGAAGCTTTCCATTTCCCTGCCTGAGATACCCCTCCTGTCCCGGCACCCACTCCCTTTTTTCCTTCCTCACCTCAGCCCGGAGAGAAATTCCAGTGGAAGTTATGGGTGAAACATCCTCTTCTTTACAGGTGGCAGCCTGGCAACTCCTGCAGAAAGTCCAGCAGAGCCCCACTCACACCGGGCCACCAACAAAGCCGTGGACCCTCACACCCTCCCACCAGCACAGCCCCGAGACTGCTGACGGGGCAGAGAATATGGAGTCAGGCACAGCTGCAGGGGCTATTGCTGCCTGGAGTGCTGTTTATATTGACCTCAACCCAGGCACACCTGGGGAGGGCTTGTCGACAGGGTCAGGCTGCCCAGGTCAGCTAATCCTCAGCCCTCAGGGAATCACATTGCAGAAAATGGACCTCGCTAAGACACAATATTAGCCAAGGGAAAAAAGGACACAATATCATTTGCAGCACCGTAGATGAGTCTAGAGGTAATCACCTGACTTGTAGTAAGTCAGAAAGTGAAAGACACATATCGTAGGATATCACTTATAGGTGTTACCTAAAAATTGATACCAGGGCAGATATTTCCACGGAGAAGGGCAATCACAGATTCATTAAACAAACTTATGGTTCACCAATGGAAAGGTGTGAGGATTGGATTCATTACGATCTTGGGGTTAAGAGACATATACAAACACAGATGAAATATATAATCACCAAAGACCTACGGAATACCAAGAGAAGACTACTCAACATTCTGTCATAACGTACATGGGAACAGGATCCCAGGAAGAACAGACATATGTATATGTGTAAAAGAACCACATCTTGAACACCTACAACAAGCCAAACATTGTCATCAAACTTGCTGTAATAAAAAAATAAAAAATTAAATTTAAAACACGAACAAGAAGTAGTGAGACAAACTTGAGGGGCATTCTCCTGGCACATTCCATTCTAAATTCCAATCTAGAACACGACTTCCATTGAGGCTCTGTGCCCTAGTAACCAGATTTGGTAAGGGAGAACTGCTGCCACCTTGTGGCCGTTTCACACAACAGCAGCTTTAATTCCAGCGCTAATGGTCAGTGGATATTCAAAATCATTGCAGGCCTGTAAATGACACCTGCAATGTAAACAAATCCTGGTGTCATATATCGACCAAAAAATTCAAAAGACGTCCATATTTCAAAACGACAGTTTCAAGAGGCATATTTCACGCACATTAGTGTTCTGCTTCCTTTGCTTTCTTTCTTTTTTGGTTAAAAAAACGGGAATGGAAAAAGGCAACCCTCAGAATGGGCGAAAACGATCGCAAACGAATCAATGGACAAAGGTTTAATCTCCAATATATATAAACAGCTCACGCAGCTTAATATTAATAAAAGAAACAACCCAATACAAAAATGGGCAGAAGATCTAAATAGACGTTTCTTCAAAGAAGTCACAGAGATGGCCAAGACGCACATGTAAAGCTGCTCAACATCACTAATTATTAGAGAAATGCAAATCCAAATGACAATGAGGTATGACCTCACACCTCTTAGAATCGGCATCATCAGAAAATCTACAAACAACAAATTCTGGGGAGGGTGTGGACAAAAGGAACCCTCTTCCACTATTGGTGGGAAGGTAAATTGACACAGTCACTATGGAGAACACTATGGAGGTTCCTTTAAAAAACTAAAAAGAGAATTACCATAGGATCCAGCAATCCCACTTCTGGGCATATACCCAGAGAAAACCATAAATCAAAAAGACACATTCACCACAATGTTCATTGCAGCACTATTTACAATAGCCAGGTAATGGAAGCAACCTAAATGCCCACAGACAGACGAATGGATAAAGAAGTGGTACATATATAAAATGGAATATTACTCAGCCATAAAAAGGAATGAAACTGGGTCATTTGTAGAGAAGTCGATGGATCTAGAGACTGTCATACAGAGTGAAGTAAGTCAGAAAGAGAAAAACAAATATTGTATATTAATGCATATATGTGGAACCTAGAAAAATGGTACAGATGAACTGGTTTGCAGGGCAGAAATAGAGACACAGAGGTAGAGAACAAACGTATGGACACCAAGTGGGGGAAGCCATGGGGTGGTGGTGTTGGGATGAGTTGGGAGATTGGGATTGACCTGTATACATGCATATGCATAAAATAGATAACTAATAATAACCTGCTGTATAAAAAAATAAATACAATTAAATTTCAAAATTTTTAAAAATAAAATTGAAAAAAAAAACAGAAAAAAGTTTTTCCATTCACACAGATGTATTTATATGAATGAATTATTTCCATGCTTATATCTATAAATACATAAAACAAGAACAAAATATAATTGGAATTAAAAAAGAAAAAAAAACCTGAACCTAACAGTTATACAGAGGAAAACCCTACCAAGGCACTTGCTCCAGCGGTAAACAATTCTGAAATTGGTCAGAGGTGGGGAATCATCTCCCATACAGCCAGCAGCCCCGCCCACCCCACGCAAGGAGCATCCTCATTGCAAAGCTGGGGGACCGTGCCGAGGCCTCTGTGAGTAAACGTGAGCTGAGCCCCAGGCCAGCTGCTTCTGAACTGTTCCCACCCTTCCCAGGTAAAACACCTGAATATGTACAAGGGCTTGAAAGCCTAGAGGAAGGGCCGTGGAGCCACACCAGTGACAGCACGCAGGCCAACTTGCTGCCTGCAGGCCAGCCAGGATGATCCTGGCCCCGGGCGCTCTTCTGGAAGCTTTCCATTTCCCTGCCTGAGATACCCCTCCTGTCCCGGCACCCACTCCCTTTTTTCCTTCCTCACCTCAGCCCGCAGAGAAATTCCAGTGGAAGTTATGGGTGAAACATCCTCTTCTTTACAGGTGGCAGCCTGGCAACTCCTGCAGAAAGTCCAGCAGAGCCCCACTCACACCGGGCCACCAACAAAGCCGTGGACCCTCACACCCTCCCACAAGAACAGCCCCGAGACTGCTGACGGGGCAGAGAATATGGAGTCAGGCACAGCTGCAGGGGCTATTGCTGCCTGGAGTGCTGTTTATATTGACCTCAACCCAGGCACACCTGGGGAGGGCTTGCCGGCAGGGTCAGGCTGCCCAGGTCAGCTAATCCTCAGCCCTCAGGGAATCACATTGCAGAAAATGGACCTCGCTAAGACACAATATTAGCCAAGGGAAAAAAGGACACAATGCCATTTGCAGCACCGTAGATGAGTCTAGAGGTAATCACGTGACATGTAGTAAGTCAGAAAGTGAAAGACACATATCGTAGGATATCACTTATAGGTGTTACCTAAAAATTGATACCAGGGCAGATATTTCCACGGAGAAGGGCAATCACAGATTCATTAAACAAACTTATGGTTCACCAATGGAAAGGTGTGAGGATTGGATTCATTACGATCTTGGGGTTAACAGACATATACAAACACAGGTGAAATATATAATCACCAAAGAGCTACGGAATACCAAGAGAAGACTACTCAACATTCTGTCATAACGTACATGGGAACAGGATCCCAGGAAGAAAAGACATATGTATATGTGTAAAAGAACCACATCTTGCACACCTACAACAAGCCATACGTTGACATCAAACTTGCTGTAATAAAAAATTAAAAATTAAATTCAAAACACGAACAAGAAGTAGTGAGACAAACTTGAGGGGCATTCTCCTGGCACATTCCATTCTAAATTCCAATCTAGAACACGACTTCCATTGAGGCTCTGTTGCCCAAATAACCAGATTTGTTAAGGGAGAACTGCTGCCACCTTGTGGCCGTTTCACACAACAGCAGCTTTAATCCCAGCGCTAATGGTCAGTGGATATTCAAAATCATTGCAGGCCTGTAAATGACACCTGCAATGAAAACAAATCCTGGGGTCATATATCGACCAAAAATTTCAAAAGACGTCCATATTTCAAAACGACAGTTTCAAGAGGCATATTTCACACACATTAGTGTTCTGCTTCCTTTGCTTTCTTTCTTTTTTGGTTAAAAAAACGGGAATGGAAAAAGGCAACAATCAGAATGGGCGAAAACGATCGCAAACGAATCAATGGACAAAGGTTTAATCTCCAATATATATAAACAGCTCACGCAGCTTAATATTAATAAAAGAAACAACCCAATACAAAAATGGGCAGAAGATCTAAATAGACGTTTCTTCAAAGAAGTCACAGAGATGGCCAAGACGCACATGTAAAGCTGCTCAACATCACTAATTATTAGAGAAATGCAAATCCAAAAGACAATGAGGTATGTCCTCACACCTGTTAGAATCGGCATCATCAGAAAATCTACAAACAACAAATTCTGGGGAGGGTGTGGACAAAAGGAACCCTCTTCCACTATTGGTGGGAAGGTAAATTGACACAGTCACTATGGAGAACACTATGGAGGTTCCTTTAAAAAACTAAAAAGAGAATTACCATAGGATCCAGCAATCCCACTTCTGGGCATATACCCAGAGAAAACCATAAATCAAAAAGACACATTCACCACAATGTTCATTGCAGCACTATTTACAATAGCCAGGTAATGGAAGCAACCTAAATGCCCACAGACAGACGAATGGATAAAGAAGTGGTACATATATAAAATGGAATATTACTCAGCCATAAAAAGGAATGAAACTGGGTCATTTGTAGAGAAGTCGATGGATCTAGAGACTGTCATACAGAGTGAAGTAAGTCAGAAAGAGAAAAACAAATATTGTATATTAATGCATATATGTGGAACCTAGAAAAATGGTACAGATGAACTGGTTTGCAGGGCAGAAATAGAGACACAGAGGTAGAGAACAAACGTATGGACACCAAGTGGGGGAAGCCATGGGGTGGTGGTGTTGGGATGAGTTGGGAGATTGGGATTGACCTGTATACATGCATATGCATAAAATAGATAACTAATAATAACCTGCTGTATAAAAAAATAAATACAATTAAATTTCAAAATTTTTAAAAATAAAATTGAAAAAAAAACAGAAAAAAGTTTTTCCATTCACACAGATGTATTTATATGATTGAATTATTTCCATGCTTATATCTATAAACACATAAAACAAGAACAAGATATAATTGGAACTAAAAAAGAAAAAAAAACCTGAACCTAACAGTTATACAGAGGAAAACCCTACCAAGGCACTTGCTCCAGCGGTAAACAATTCTGAAATTGGTCAGAGGTGGGGAATCATCTCCCATACAGCCAGCAGCCCCGCCCACCCCACGCAAGGAGCATCCTCATTGCAAAGCTGGGGGACCGTGCCGAGGCCTCTGTGAGTAAACGTGAGCTGAGCCCCAGGCCAGCTGCTGCTGAACTGTTCCCACCCTTCCCAGGTAAAACAGCTGAATATGTACAAGGGCTTGAAAGCCTAGAGGAAGGGCCGTGGAGCCACACCAGTGACAGCACGCAGGCCAACTTGCTGCCTGCAGGCCAGCCAGGATGATCCTGGCCCCGGGCGCTCTTCTGGAAGCTTTCCATTTCCCTGCCTGAGATACCCCTCCTGTCCCGGCACCCACTCCCTTTTTTCCTTCCTCACCTCAGCCCGGAGAGAAATTCCAGTGGAAGTTATGGGTGAAACATCCTCTTCTTTACAGGTGGCAGCCTGGCAACTCCTGCAGAAAGTCCAGCAGAGCCCCACTCACACCGGGCCACCAACAAAGCCGTGGACCCTCACACCCTCACACCAGCACAGCCCCGAGACTGCTGACGGGGCAGAGAATATGGAGTCAGGCACAGCTGCAGGGGCTATTGCTGCCTGGAGTGCTGTTTATATTGACCTCAACCCAGGCACACCTGGGGAGGGCTTGCCGGCAGGGTCAGGCTGCCCAGGTCAGCTAATCCTCAGCCCTCAGGGAATCACATTGCAGAAAATGGACCTCGCTAAGACACAATATTAGCCAAGGGAAAAAAGGACACAATGCCATTTGCAGCACCGTAGATGAGTCTAGAGGTAATCACGTGACATGTAGTAAGTCAGAAAGTGAAAGACACATATCGTAGGATATCACTTATAGGTGTTACCTAAAAATTGATACCAGGGCAGATATTTCCACGGAGAAGGGCAATCACAGATTCATTAAACAAACTTATGGTTCACCAATGGAAAGGTGTGAGGATTGGATTCATTACGATCTTGGGGTTAACAGACATATACAAACACAGGTGAAATATATAATCACCAAAGAGCTACGGAATACCAAGAGAAGACTACTCAACATTCTGTCATAACGTACATGGGAACAGGATCCCAGGAAGAAAAGACATATGTATATGTGTAAAAGAACCACATCTTGAACACCTACAACAAGCCAAACATTGTCATCAAACTTGCTGTAATAAAAAAATAAAAAATTAAATTTAAAACACGAACAAGAAGTAGTGAGACAAACTTGAGGGGCATTCTCCTGGCACATTCCATTCTAAATTCCAATCTAGAACACGACTTCCATTGAGGCTCTGTGCCCTAGTAACCAGATTTGGTAAGGGAGAACTGCTGCCACCTTGTGGCCGTTTCACACAACAGCAGCTTTAATTCCAGCGCTAATGGTCAGTGGATATTCAAAATCATTGCAGGCCTGTAAATGACACCTGGAATGAAAACAAATCCTGGGGTCATATATCGACCAAAAATTTCAAAAGACGTCCATATTTCAAAACGACAGTTTCAAGAGGCATATTTCACACACATTAGTGTTCTGCTTCCTTTGCTTTCTTTCTTTTTTGGTTAAAAAAACGGGAATGGAAAAAGGCAACAATCAGAATGGGCGAAAACGATCGCAAACGAATCAATGGACAAAGGTTTAATCTCCAATATATATAAACAGCTCACGCAGCTTAATATTAATAAAAGAAACAACCCAATACAAAAATGGGCAGAAGATCTAAATAGACGTTTCTTCAAAGAAGTCACAGAGATGGCCAAGACGCACATGTAAAGCTGCTCAACATCACTAATTATTAGAGAAATGCAAATCCAAAAGACAATGAGGTATGACCTCACACCTGTTAGAATCGGCATCATCAGAAAATCTACAAACAACAAATTCTGGGGAGGGTGTGGACAAAAGGAACCCTCTTCCACTATTGGTGGGAAGGTAAATTGACACAGTCACTATGGAGAACACTATGGAGGTTCCTTTAAAAAACTAAAAAGAGAATTACCATAGGATCCAGCAATCCCACTTCTGGGCATATACCCAGAGAAAACCATAAATCAAAAAGACACATTCACCACAATGTTCATTGCAGCACTATTTACAATAGCCAGGTAATGGAAGCAACCTAAATGCCCACAGACAGACGAATGGATAAAGAAGTGGTACATATATAAAATGGAATATTACTCAGCCATAAAAAGGAATGAAACTGGGTCATTTGTAGAGAAGTCGATGGATCTAGAGACTGTCATACAGAGTGAAGTAAGTCAGAAAGAGAAAAACAAATATTGTATATTAATGCATATATGTGGAACCTAGAAAAATGGTACAGATGAACTGGTTTGCAGGGCAGAAATAGAGACACAGAGGTAGAGAACAAACGTATGGACACCAAGTGGGGGAAGCCATGGGGTGGTGGTGTTGGGATGAGTTGGGAGATTGGGATTGACCTGTATACATGCATATGCATAAAATAGATAACTAATAATAACCTGCTGTATAAAAAAATAAATACAATTAAATTTCAAAATTTTTAAAAATAAAATTGAAAAAAAAACAGAAAAAAGTTTTTCCATTCACACAGATGTATTTATATGAATGAATTATTTCCATGCTTATATCTATAAACACATAAAACAAGAACAAGATATAATTGGAACTAAAAAAGAAAAAAAAACCTGAACCTAACAGTTATACAGAGGAAAACCCTACCAAGGCACTTGCTCCAGCGGTAAACAATTCTGAAATTGGTCAGAGGTGGGGAATCATCTCCCATACAGCCAGCAGCCCCGCCCACCCCACGCAAGGAGCATCCTCATTGCAAAGCTGGGGGACCGTGCCGAGGCCTCTGTGAGTAAACGTGAGCTGAGCCCCAGGCCAGCTGCTGCTGAACTGTTCCCACCCTTCCCAGGTAAAACAGCTGAATATGTACAAGGGCTTGAAAGCCTAGAGGAAGGGCCGTGGAGCCACACCAGTGACAGCACGCAGGCCAACTTGCTGCCTGCAGGCCAGCCAGGATGATCCTGGCCCCGGGCGCTCTTCTGGAAGCTTTCCATTTCCCTGCCTGAGATACCCCTCCTGTCCCGGCACCCACTCCCTTTTTTCCTTCCTCACCTCAGCCCGGAGAGAAATTCCAGTGGAAGTTATGGGTGAAACATCCTCTTCTTTACAGGTGGCAGCCTGGCAACTCCTGCAGAAAGTCCAGCAGAGCCCCACTCACACCGGGCCACCAACAAAGCCGTGGACCCTCACACCCTCCCACCAGCACAGCCCCGAGACTGCTGACGGGGCAGAGAATATGGAGTCAGGCACAGCTGCAGGGGCTATTGCTGCCTGGAGTGCTGTTTATATTGACCTCAACCCAGGCACACCTGGGGAGGGCTTGCCGGCAGGGTCAGGCTGCCCAGGTCAGCTAATCCTCAGCCCTCAGGGAATCACATTGCAGAAAATGGACCTCGCTAAGACACAATATTAGCCAAGGGAAAAAAGGACACAATGCCATTTGCAGCACCGTAGATGAGTCTAGAGGTAATCACGTGACATGTAGTAAGTCAGAAAGTGAAAGACACATATCGTAGGATATCACTTATAGGTGTTACCTAAAAATTGATACCAGGGCAGATATTTCCACGGAGAAGGGCAATCACAGATTCATTAAACAAACTTATGGTTCACCAATGGAAAGGTGTGAGGATTGGATTCATTACGATCTTGGGGTTAACAGACATATACAAACACAGGTGAAATATATAATCACCAAAGAGCTACGGAATACCAAGAGAAGACTACTCAACATTCTGTCATAACGTACATGGGAACAGGATCCCAGGAAGAAAAGACATATGTATATGTGTAAAAGAACCACATCTTGCACACCTACAACAAGCCATACGTTGACATCAAACTTGCTGTAATAAAAAATTAAAAATTAAATTCAAAACACGAACAAGAAGTAGTGAGACAAACTTGAGGGGCATTCTCCTGGCACATTCCATTCTAAATTCCAATCTAGAACACGACTTCCATTGAGGCTCTGTTGCCCAAATAACCAGATTTGTTAAGGGAGAACTGCTGCCACCTTGTGGCCGTTTCACACAACAGCAGCTTTAATCCCAGCGCTAATGGTCAGTGGATATTCAAAATCATTGCAGGCCTGTAAATGACACCTGGAATGAAAACAAATCCTGGGGTCATATATCGACCAAAAATTTCAAAAGACGTCCATATTTCAAAACGACAGTTTCAAGAGGCATATTTCACACACATTAGTGTTCTGCTTCCTTTGCTTTCTTTCTTTTTTGGTTAAAAAAAAGGGAATGGAAAAAGGCAACAATCAGAATGGGCGAAAACGATCGCAAACGAATCAATGGACAAAGGTTTAATCTCCAATATATATAAACAGCTCACGCAGCTTAATATTAATAAAAGAAACAACCCAATACAAAAATGGGCAGAAGATCTAAATAGACGTTTCTTCAAAGAAGTCACAGAGATGGCCAAGACGCACATGTAAAGCTGCTCAACATCACTAATTATTAGAGAAATGCAAATCCAAAAGACAATGAGGTATGACCTCACACCTGTTAGAATCGGCATCATCAGAAAATCTACAAACAACAAATTCTGGGGAGGGTGTGGACAAAAGGAACCCTCTTCCACTATTGGTGGGAAGGTAAATTGACACAGTCACTATGGAGAACACTATGGAGGTTCCTTTAAAAAACTAAAAAGAGAATTACCATAGGATCCAGCAATCCCACTTCTGGGCATATACCCAGAGAAAACCATAAATCAAAAAGACACATTCACCACAATGTTCATTGCAGCACTATTTACAATAGCCAGGTAATGGAAGCAACCTAAATGCCCACAGACAGACGAATGGATAAAGAAGTGGTACATATATAAAATGGAATATTACTCAGCCATAAAAAGGAATGAAACTGGGTCATTTGTAGAGAAGTCGATGGATCTAGAGACTGTCATACAGAGTGAAGTAAGTCAGAAAGAGAAAAACAAATATTGTATATTAATGCATATATGTGGAACCTAGAAAAATGGTACAGATGAACTGGTTTGCAGGGCAGAAATAGAGACACAGAGGTAGAGAACAAACGTATGGACACCAAGTGGGGGAAGCCATGGGGTGGTGGTGTTGGGATGAGTTGGGAGATTGGGATTGACCTGTATACATGCATATGCATAAAATAGATAACTAATAATAACCTGCTGTATAAAAAAATAAATACAATTAAATTTCAAAATTTTTAAAAATAAAATTGAAAAAAAAACAGAAAAAAGTTTTTCCATTCACACAGATGTATTTATATGAATGAATTATTTCCATGCTTATATCTATAAACACATAAAACAGGAACAAGATATAATTGGAACTAAGAAAGAAAAAAAAAACCTGAACCTAACAGTTATACAGAGGAAAACCCTACCAAGGCACTTGCTCCAGCGGTAAACAATTCTGAAATTGGTCAGAGGTGGGGAATCATCTCCCATACAGCCAGCAGCCCCGCCCACCCCACGCAAGGAGCATCCTCATTGCAAAGCTGGGGGACCGTGCCGAGGCCTCTGTGAGTAAACGTGAGCTGAGCCCCAGGCCAGCTGCTGCTGAACTGTTCCCACCCTTCCCAGGTAAAACAGCTGAATATGTACAAGGGCTTGAAAGCCTAGAGGAAGGGCCGTGGAGCCACACCAGTGACAGCACGCAGGCCAACTTGCTGCCTGCAGGCCAGCCAGGATGATCCTGGCCCCGGGCGCTCTTCTGGAAGCTTTCCATTTCCCTGCCTGAGATACCCCTCCTGTCCCGGCACCCACTCCCTTTTTTCCTTCCTCACCTCAGCCCGGAGAGAAATTCCAGTGGAAGTTATGGGTGAAACATCCTCTTCTTTACAGGTGGCAGCCTGGCAACTCCTGCAGAAAGTCCAGCAGAGCCCCACTCACACCGGGCCACCAACAAAGCCGTGGACCCTCACACCCTCCCACCAGCACAGCCCCGAGACTGCTGACGGGGCAGAGAATATGGAGTCAGGCACAGCTGCAGGGGCTATTGCTGCCTGGAGTGCTGTTTATATTGACCTCAACCCAGGCACACCTGGGGAGGGCTTGTCGACAGGGTCAGGCTGCCCAGGTCAGCTAATCCTCAGCCCTCAGGGAATCACATTGCAGAAAATGGACCTCGCTAAGACACAATATTAGCCAAGGGAAAAAAGGACACAATATCATTTGCAGCACCGTAGATGAGTCTAGAGGTAATCACCTGACTTGTAGTAAGTCAGAAAGTGAAAGACACATATCGTAGGATATCACTTATAGGTGTTACCTAAAAATTGATACCAGGGCAGATATTTCCACGGAGAAGGGCAATCACAGATTCATTAAACAAACTTATGGTTCACCAATGGAAAGGTGTGAGGATTGGATTCATTACGATCTTGGGGTTAAGAGACATATACAAACACAGATGAAATATATAATCACCAAAGACCTACGGAATACCAAGAGAAGACTACTCAACATTCTGTCATAACGTACATGGGAACAGGATCCCAGGAAGAACAGACATATGTATATGTGTAAAAGAACCACATCTTGAACACCTACAACAAGCCAAACATTGTCATCAAACTTGCTGTAATAAAAAAATAAAAAATTAAATTTAAAACACGAACAAGAAGTAGTGAGACAAACTTGAGGGGCATTCTCCTGGCACATTCCATTCTAAATTCCAATCTAGAACACGACTTCCATTGAGGCTCTGTGCCCTAGTAACCAGATTTGGTAAGGGAGAACTGCTGCCACCTTGTGGCCGTTTCACACAACAGCAGCTTTAATTCCAGCGCTAATGGTCAGTGGATATTCAAAATCATTGCAGGCCTGTAAATGACACCTGCAATGAAAACAAATCCTGGTGTCATATATCGACCAAAAAATTCAAAAGACGTCCATATTTCAAAACGACAGTTTCAAGAGGCATATTTCACGCACATTAGTGTTCTGCTTCCTTTGCTTTCTTTCTTTTTTGGTTAAAAAAACGGGAATGGAAAAAGGCAACCCTCAGAATGGGCGAAAACGATCGCAAACGAATCAATGGACAAAGGTTTAATCTCCAATATATATAAACAGCTCACGCAGCTTAATATTAATAAAAGAAACAACCCAATACAAAAATGGGCAGAAGATCTAAATAGACGTTTCTTCAAAGAAGTCACAGAGATGGCCAAGACGCACATGAAAAGCTGCTCAACATCACTAATTATTAGAGAAATGCAAATCCAAAAGACAATGAGGTATGACCTCACACCTCTTAGAATCGGCATCATCAGAAAATCTACAAACAACAAATTCTGGGGAGGGTGTGGACAAAAGGAACCCTCTTCCACTATTGGTGGGAAGGTAAATTGACACAGTCACTATGGAGAACACTATGGAGGTTCCTTTAAAAAACTAAAAAGAGAATTACCATAGGATCCAGCAATCCCACTTCTGGGCATATACCCAGAGAAAACCATAAATCAAAAAGACACATTCACCACAATGTTCATTGCAGCACTATTTACAATAGCCAGGTAATGGAAGCAACCTAAATGCCCACAGACAGACGAATGGATAAAGAAGTGGTACATATATAAAATGGAATATTACTCAGCCATAAAAAGGAATGAAACTGGGTCATTTGTAGAGAAGTCGATGGATCTAGAGACTGTCATACAGAGTGAAGTAAGTCAGAAAGAGAAAAACAAATATTGTATATTAATGCATATATGTGGAACCTAGAAAAATGGTACAGATGAACTGGTTTGCAGGGCAGAAATAGAGACACAGAGGTAGAGAACAAACGTATGGACACCAAGTGGGGGAAGCCATGGGGTGGTGGTGTTGGGATGAGTTGGGAGATTGGGATTGACCTGTATACATGCATATGCATAAAATAGATAACTAATAATAACCTGCTGTATAAAAAAATAAATACAATTAAATTTCAAAATTTTTAAAAATAAAATTGAAAAAAAAAACAGAAAATAGTTTTTCCATTCACACAGATGTATTTATATGAATGAATTATTTCCATGCTTATATCTATAAATACATAAAACAAGAACAAAATATAATTGGAATTAAAAAAGAAAAAAAAACCTGAACCTAACAGTTATACAGAGGAAAACCCTACCAAGGCACTTGCTCCAGCGGTAAACAATTCTGAAATTGGTCAGAGGTGGGGAATCATCTCCCATACAGCCAGCAGCCCCGCCCACCCCACGCAAGGAGCATCCTCATTGCAAAGCTGGGGGACCGTGCCGAGGCCTCTGTGAGTAAACGTGAGCTGAGCCCCAGGCCAGCTGCTGCTGAACTGTTCCCACCCTTCCCAGGTAAAACACCTGAATATGTACAAGGGCTTGAAAGCCTAGAGGAAGGGCCGTGGAGCCACACCAGTGACAGCACGCAGGCCAACTTGCTGCCTGCAGGCCAGCCAGGATGATCCTGGCCCCGGGCGCTCTTCTGGAAGCTTTCCATTTCCCTGCCTGAGATACCCCTCCTGTCCCGGCACCCACTCCCTTTTTTCCTTCCTCACCTCAGCCCGCAGAGAAATTCCAGTGGAAGTTATGGGTGAAACATCCTCTTCTTTACAGGTGGCAGCCTGGCAACTCCTGCAGAAAGTCCAGCAGAGCCCCACTCACACCGGGCCACCAACAAAGCCGTGGACCCTCACACCCTCCCACAAGAACAGCCCCGAGACTGCTGACGGGGCAGAGAATATGGAGTCAGGCACAGCTGCAGGGGCTATTGCTGCCTGGAGTGCTGTTTATATTGACCTCAACCCAGGCACACCTGGGGAGGGCTTGCCGGCAGGGTCAGGCTGCCCAGGTCAGCTAATCCTCAGCCCTCAGGGAATCACATTGCAGAAAATGGACCTCGCTAAGACACAATATTAGCCAAGGGAAAAAAGGACACAATGCCATTTGCAGCACCGTAGATGAGTCTAGAGGTAATCACGTGACATGTAGTAAGTCAGAAAGTGAAAGACACATATCGTAGGATATCACTTATAGGTGTTACCTAAAAATTGATACCAGGGCAGATATTTCCACGGAGAAGGGCAATCACAGATTCATTAAACAAACTTATGGTTCACCAATGGAAAGGTGTGAGGATTGGATTCATTACGATCTTGGGGTTAACAGACATATACAAACACAGGTGAAATATATAATCACCAAAGAGCTACGGAATACCAAGAGAAGACTACTCAACATTCTGTCATAACGTACATGGGAACAGGATCCCAGGAAGAAAAGACATATGTATATGTGTAAAAGAACCACATCTTGCACACCTACAACAAGCCATACGTTGACATCAAACTTGCTGTAATAAAAAATTAAAAATTAAATTCAAAACACGAACAAGAAGTAGTGAGACAAACTTGAGGGGCATTCTCCTGGCACATTCCATTCTAAATTCCAATCTAGAACACGACTTCCATTGAGGCTCTGTTGCCCAAATAACCAGATTTGTTAAGGGAGAACTGCTGCCACCTTGTGGCCGTTTCACACAACAGCAGCTTTAATCCCAGCGCTAATGGTCAGTGGATATTCAAAATCATTGCAGGCCTGTAAATGACACCTGGAATGAAAACAAATCCTGGGGTCATATATCGACCAAAAATTTCAAAAGACGTCCATATTTCAAAACGACAGTTTCAAGAGGCATATTTCACACACATTAGTGTTCTGCTTCCTTTGCTTTCTTTCTTTTTTGGTTAAAAAAACGGGAATGGAAAAAGGCAACAATCAGAATGGGCGAAAACGATCGCAAACGAATCAATGGACAAAGGTTTAATCTCCAATATATATAAACAGCTCACGCAGCTTAATATTAATAAAAGAAACAACCCAATACAAAAATGGGCAGAAGATCTAAATAGACGTTTCTTCAAAGAAGTCACAGAGATGGCCAAGACGCACATGTAAAGCTGCTCAACATCACTAATTATTAGAGAAATGCAAATCCAAAAGACAATGAGGTATGACCTCACACCTGTTAGAATCGGCATCATCAGAAAATCTACAAACAACAAATTCTGGGGAGGGTGTGGACAAAAGGAACCCTCTTCCACTATTGGTGGGAAGGTAAATTGACACAGTCACTATGGAGAACACTATGGAGGTTCCTTTAAAAAACTAAAAAGAGAATTACCATAGGATCCAGCAATCCCACTTCTGGGCATATACCCAGAGAAAACCATAAATCAAAAAGACACATTCACCACAATGTTCATTGCAGCACTATTTACAATAGCCAGGTAATGGAAGCAACCTAAATGCCCACAGACAGACGAATGGATAAAGAAGTGGTACATATATAAAATGGAATATTACTCAGCCATAAAAAGGAATGAAACTGGGTCATTTGTAGAGAAGTCGATGGATCTAGAGACTGTCATACAGAGTGAAGTAAGTCAGAAAGAGAAAAACAAATATTGTATATTAATGCATATATGTGGAACCTAGAAAAATGGTACAGATGAACTGGTTTGCAGGGCAGAAATAGAGACACAGAGGTAGAGAACAAACGTATGGACACCAAGTGGGGGAAGCCATGGGGTGGTGGTGTTGGGATGAGTTGGGAGATTGGGATTGACCTGTATACATGCATATGCATAAAATAGATAACTAATAATAACCTGCTGTATAAAAAAATAAATACAATTAAATTTCAAAATTTTTAAAAATAAAATTGAAAAAAAAACAGAAAAAAGTTTTTCCATTCACACAGATGTATTTATATGAATGAATTATTTCCATGCTTATATCTATAAACACATAAAACAAGAACAAGATATAATTGGAACTAAAAAAGAAAAAAAAACCTGAACCTAACAGTTATACAGAGGAAAACCCTACCAAGGCACTTGCTCCAGCGGTAAACAATTCTGAAATTGGTCAGAGGTGGGGAATCATCTCCCATACAGCCAGCAGCCCCGCCCACCCCACGCAAGGAGCATCCTCATTGCAAAGCTGGGGGACCGTGCCGAGGCCTCTGTGAGTAAACGTGAGCTGAGCCCCAGGCCAGCTGCTGCTGAACTGTTCCCACCCTTCCCAGGTAAAACAGCTGAATATGTACAAGGGCTTGAAAGCCTAGAGGAAGGGCCGTGGAGCCACACCAGTGACAGCACGCAGGCCAACTTGCTGCCTGCAGGCCAGCCAGGATGATCCTGGCCCCGGGCGCTCTTCTGGAAGCTTTCCATTTCCCTGCCTGAGATACCCCTCCTGTCCCGGCACCCACTCCCTTTTTTCCTTCCTCACCTCAGCCCGGAGAGAAATTCCAGTGGAAGTTATGGGTGAAACATCCTCTTCTTTACAGGTGGCAGCCTGGCAACTCCTGCAGAAAGTCCAGCAGAGCCCCACTCACACCGGGCCACCAACAAAGCCGTGGACCCTCACACCCTCCCACCAGCACAGCCCCGAGACTGCTGACGGGGCAGAGAATATGGAGTCAGGCACAGCTGCAGGGGCTATTGCTGCCTGGAGTGCTGTTTATATTGACCTCAACCCAGGCACACCTGGGGAGGGCTTGCCGGCAGGGTCAGGCTGCCCAGGTCAGCTAATCCTCAGCCCTCAGGGAATCACATTGCAGAAAATGGACCTCGCTAAGACACAATATTAGCCAAGGGAAAAAAGGACACAATGCCATTTGCAGCACCGTAGATGAGTCTAGAGGTAATCACGTGACATGTAGTAAGTCAGAAAGTGAAAGACACATATCGTAGGATATCACTTATAGGTGTTACCTAAAAATTGATACCAGGGCAGATATTTCCACGGAGAAGGGCAATCACAGATTCATTAAACAAACTTATGGTTCACCAATGGAAAGGTGTGAGGATTGGATTCATTACGATCTTGGGGTTAACAGACATATACAAACACAGGTGAAATATATAATCACCAAAGAGCTACGGAATACCAAGAGAAGACTACTCAACATTCTGTCATAACGTACATGGGAACAGGATCCCAGGAAGAAAAGACATATGTATATGTGTAAAAGAACCACATCTTGCACACCTACAACAAGCCATACGTTGACATCAAACTTGCTGTAATAAAAAATTAAAAATTAAATTCAAAACACGAACAAGAAGTAGTGAGACAAACTTGAGGGGCATTCTCCTGGCACATTCCATTCTAAATTCCAATCTAGAACACGACTTCCATTGAGGCTCTGTTGCCCAAATAACCAGATTTGTTAAGGGAGAACTGCTGCCACCTTGTGGCCGTTTCACACAACAGCAGCTTTAATCCCAGCGCTAATGGTCAGTGGATATTCAAAATCATTGCAGGCCTGTAAATGACACCTGGAATGAAAACAAATCCTGGGGTCATATATCGACCAAAAATTTCAAAAGACGTCCATATTTCAAAACGACAGTTTCAAGAGGCATATTTCACACACATTAGTGTTCTGCTTCCTTTGCTTTCTTTCTTTTTTGGTTAAAAAAACGGGAATGGAAAAAGGCAACAATCAGAATGGGTGAAAACGATCGCAAACGAATCAATGGACAAAGGTTTAATCTCCAATATATATAAACAGCTCACGCAGCTTAATATTAATAAAAGAAACAACCCAATACAAAAATGGGCAGAAGATCTAAATAGACGTTTCTTCAAAGAAGTCACAGAGATGGCCAAGACGCACATGTAAAGCTGCTCAACATCACTAATTATTAGAGAAATGCAAATCCAAAAGACAATGAGGTATGACCTCACACCTGTTAGAATCGGCATCATCAGAAAATCTACAAACAACAAATTCTGGGGAGGGTGTGGACAAAAGGAACCCTCTTCCACTATTGGTGGGAAGGTAAATTGACACAGTCACTATGGAGAACACTATGGAGGTTCCTTTAAAAAACTAAAAAGAGAATTACCATAGGATCCAGCAATCCCACTTCTGGGCATATACCCAGAGAAAACCATAAATCAAAAAGACACATTCACCACAATGTTCATTGCAGCACTATTTACAATAGCCAGGTAATGGAAGCAACCTAAATGCCCACAGACAGACGAATGGATAAAGAAGTGGTACATATATAAAATGGAATATTACTCAGCCATAAAAAGGAATGAAACTGGGTCATTTGTAGAGAAGTCGATGGATCTAGAGACTGTCATACAGAGTGAAGTAAGTCAGAAAGAGAAAAACAAATATTGTATATTAATGCATATATGTGGAACCTAGAAAAATGGTACAGATGAACTGGTTTGCAGGGCAGAAATAGAGACACAGAGGTAGAGAACAAACGTATGGACACCAAGTGGGGGAAGCCATGGGGTGGTGGTGTTGGGATGAGTTGGGAGATTGGGATTGACCTGTATACATGCATATGCATAAAATAGATAACTAATAATAACCTGCTGTATAAAAAAATAAATACAATTAAATTTCAAAATTTTTAAAAATAAAATTGAAAAAAAAACAGAAAAAAGTTTTTCCATTCACACAGATGTATTTATATGAATGAATTATTTCCATGCTTATATCTATAAACACGTAAAACAAGAACAAGATATAATTGGAACTAAAAAAGAAAAAAAAACCTGAACCTAACAGTTATACAGAGGAAAACCCTACCAAGGCACTTGCTCCAGCGGTAAACAATTCTGAAATTGGTCAGAGGTGGGGAATCATCTCCCATACAGCCAGCAGCCCCGCCCACCCCACGCAAGGAGCATCCTCATTGCAAAGCTGGGGGACCGTGCCGAGGCCTCTGTGAGTAAACGTGAGCTGAGCCCCAGGCCAGCTGCTGCTGAACTGTTCCCACCCTTCCCAGGTAAAACACCTGAATATGTACAAGGGCTTGAAAGCCTAGAGGAAGGGCCGTGGAGCCACACCAGTGACAGCACGCAGGCCAACTTGCTGCCTGCAGGCCAGCCAGGATGATCCTGGCCCCGGGCGCTCTTCTGGAAGCTTTCCATTTCCCTGCCTGAGATACCCCTCCTGTCCCGGCCCCCACTCCCTTTTTTCCTTCCTCACCTCAGCCCGGAGAGAAATTCCAGTGGAAGTTATGGGTGAAACATCCTCTTCTTTACAGGTGGCAGCCTGGCAACTCCTGCAGAAAGTCCAGCAGAGCCCCACTCACACCGGGCCACCAACAAAGCCGTGGACCCTCACACCCTCCCACCAGCACAGCCCCGAGACTGCTGACGGGGCAGAGAATATGGAGTCAGGCACAGCTGCAGGGGCTATTGCTGCCTGGAGTGCTGTTTATATTGACCTCAACCCAGGCACACCTGGGGAGGGCTTGTCGACAGGGTCAGGCTGCCCAGGTCAGCTAATCCTCAGCCCTCAGGGAATCACATTGCAGAAAATGGACCTCGCTAAGACACAATATTAGCCAAGGGAAAAAAGGACACAATATCATTTGCAGCACCGTAGATGAGTCTAGAGGTAATCACCTGACTTGTAGTAAGTCAGAAAGTGAAAGACACATATCGTAGGATATCACTTATAGGTGTTACCTAAAAATTGATACCAGGGCAGATATTTCCACGGAGAAGGGCAATCACAGATTCATTAAACAAACTTATGGTTCACCAATGGAAAGGTGTGAGGATTGGATTCATTACGATCTTGGGGTTAAGAGACATATACAAACACAGATGAAATATATAATCACCAAAGACCTACGGAATACCAAGAGAAGACTACTCAACATTCTGTCATAACGTACATGGGAACAGGATCCCAGGAAGAACAGACATATGTATATGTGTAAAAGAACCACATCTTGAACACCTACAACAAGCCAAACATTGTCATCAAACTTGCTGTAATAAAAAAATAAAAAATTAAATTTAAAACACGAACAAGAAGTAGTGAGACAAACTTGAGGGGCATTCTCCTGGCACATTCCATTCTAAATTCCAATCTAGAACACGACTTCCATTGAGGCTCTGTGCCCTAGTAACCAGATTTGGTAAGGGAGAACTGCTGCCACCTTGTGGCCGTTTCACACAACAGCAGCTTTAATTCCAGCGCTAATGGTCAGTGGATATTCAAAATCATTGCAGGCCTGTAAATGACACCTGCAATGAAAACAAATCCTGGTGTCATATATCGACCAAAAAATTCAAAAGACGTCCATATTTCAAAACGACAGTTTCAAGAGGCATATTTCACGCACATTAGTGTTCTGCTTCCTTTGCTTTCTTTCTTTTTTGGTTAAAAAAACGGGAATGGAAAAAGGCAACCCTCAGAATGGGCGAAAACGATCGCAAACGAATCAATGGACAAAGGTTTAATCTCCAATATATATAAACAGCTCACGCAGCTTAATATTAATAAAAGAAACAACCCAATACAAAAATGGGCAGAAGATCTAAATAGACGTTTCTTCAAAGAAGTCACAGAGATGGCCAAGACGCACATGAAAAGCTGCTCAACATCACTAATTATTAGAGAAATGCAAATCCAAAAGACAATGAGGTATGACCTCACACCTCTTAGAATCGGCATCATCAGAAAATCTACAAACAACAAATTCTGGGGAGGGTGTGGACAAAAGGAACCCTCTTCCACTATTGGTGGGAAGGTAAATTGACACAGTCACTATGGAGAACACTATGGAGGTTCCTTTAAAAAACTAAAAAGAGAATTACCATAGGATCCAGCAATCCCACTTCTGGGCATATACCCAGAGAAAACCATAAATCAAAAAGACACATTCACCACAATGTTCATTGCAGCACTATTTACAATAGCCAGGTAATGGAAGCAACCTAAATGCCCACAGACAGACGAATGGATAAAGAAGTGGTACATATATAAAATGGAATATTACTCAGCCATAAAAAGGAATGAAACTGGGTCATTTGTAGAGAAGTCGATGGATCTAGAGACTGTCATACAGAGTGAAGTAAGTCAGAAAGAGAAAAACAAATATTGTATATTAATGCATATATGTGGAACCTAGAAAAATGGTACAGATGAACTGGTTTGCAGGGCAGAAATAGAGACACAGAGGTAGAGAACAAACGTATGGACACCAAGTGGGGGAAGCCATGGGGTGGTGGTGTTGGGATGAGTTGGGAGATTGGGATTGACCTGTATACATGCATATGCATAAAATAGATAACTAATAATAACCTGCTGTATAAAAAAATAAATACAATTAAATTTCAAAATTTTTAAAAATAAAATTGAAAAAAAAACAGAAAAAAGTTTTTCCATTCACACAGATGTATTTATATGAATGAATTATTTCCATGCTTATATCTATAAATACATAAAACAAGAACAAAATATAATTGGAATTAAAAAAGAAAAAAAAACCTGAACCTAACAGTTATACAGAGGAAAACCCTACCAAGGCACTTGCTCTAGCGGTAAACAATTCTGAAATTGGTCAGAGGTGGGGAATCATCTCCCATACAGCCAGCAGCCCCGCCCACCCCACGCAAGGAGCATCCTCATTGCAAAGCTGGGGGACCGTGCCGAGGCCTCTGTGAGTAAACGTGAGCTGAGCCCCAGGCCAGCTGCTGCTGAACTGTTCCCACCCTTCCCAGGTAAAACAGCTGAATATGTACAAGGGCTTGAAAGCCTAGAGGAAGGGCCGTGGAGCCACACCAGTGACAGCACGCAGGCCAACTTGCTGCCTGCAGGCCAGCCAGGATGATCCTGGCCCCGGGCGCTCTTCTGGAAGCTTTCCATTTCCCTGCCTGAGATACCCCTCCTGTCCCGGCACCCACTCCCTTTTTTCCTTCCTCACCTCAGCCCGGAGAGAAATTCCAGTGGAAGTTATGGGTGAAACATCCTCTTCTTTACAGGTGGCAGCCTGGCAACTCCTGCAGAAAGTCCAGCAGAGCCCCACTCACACCGGGCCACCAACAAAGCCGTGGACCCTCACACCCTCCCACAAGAACAGCCCCGAGACTGCTGACGGGGCAGAGAATATGGAGTCAGGCACAGCTGCAGGGGCTATTGCTGCCTGGAGTGCTGTTTATATTGACCTCAACCCAGGCACACCTGGGGAGGGCTTGCCGGCAGGGTCAGGCTGCCCAGGTCAGCTAATCCTCAGCCCTCAGGGAATCACATTGCAGAAAATGGACCTCGCTAAGACACAATATTAGCCAAGGGAAAAAAGGACACAATGCCATTTGCAGCACCGTAGATGAGTCTAGAGGTAATCACCTGACTTGTAGTAAGTCAGAAAGTGAAAGACACATATCGTAGGATATCACTTATAGGTGTTACCTAAAAATTGATACCAGGGCAGATATTTCCACGGAGAAGGGCAATCACAGATTCATTAAACAAACTTATGGTTCACCAATGGAAAGGTGTGAGGATTGGATTCATTACGATCTTGGGGTTAAGAGACATATACAAACACAGATGAAATATATAATCACCAAAGACCTACGGAATACCAAGAGAAGACTACTCAACATTCTGTCATAACGTACATGGGAACAGGATCCCAGGAAGAACAGACATATGTATATGTGTAAAAGAACCACATCTTGAACACCTACAACAAGCCAAACATTGTCATCAAACTTGCTGTAATAAAAAAATAAAAAATTAAATTTAAAACACGAACAAGAAGTAGTGAGACAAACTTGAGGGGCATTCTCCTGGCACATTCCATTCTAAATTCCAATCTAGAACACGACTTCCATTGAGGCTCTGTGCCCTAGTAACCAGATTTGGTAAGGGAGAACTGCTGCCACCTTGTGGCCGTTTCACACAACAGCAGCTTTAATTCCAGCGCTAATGGTCAGTGGATATTCAAAATCATTGCAGGCCTGTAAATGACACCTGCAATGAAAACAAATCCTGGTGTCATATATCGACCAAAAAATTCAAAAGACGTCCATATTTCAAAACGACAGTTTCAAGAGGCATATTTCACGCACATTAGTGTTCTGCTTCCTTTGCTTTCTTTCTTTTTTGGTTAAAAAAACGGGAATGGAAAAAGGCAACCCTCAGAATGGGCGAAAACGATCGCAAACGAATCAATGGACAAAGGTTTAATCTCCAATATATATAAACAGCTCACGCAGCTTAATATTAATAAAAGAAACAACCCAATACAAAAATGGGCAGAAGATCTAAATAGACGTTTCTTCAAAGAAGTCACATAGATGGCCAAGACGCACATGTAAAGCTGCTCAACATCACTAATTATTAGAGAAATGCAAATCCAAATGACAATGAGGTATGACCTCACACCTCTTAGAATCGGCATCATCAGAAAATCTACAAACAACAAATTCTGGGGAGGGTGTGGACAAAAGGAACCCTCTTCCACTATTGGTGGGAAGGTAAATTGACACAGTCACTATGGAGAACACTATGGAGGTTCCTTTAAAAAACTAAAAAGAGAATTACCATAGGATCCAGCAATCCCACTTCTGGGCATATACCCAGAGAAAACCATAAATCAAAAAGACACATTCACCACAATGTTCATTGCAGCACTATTTACAATAGCCAGGTAATGGAAGCAACCTAAATGCCCACAGACAGACGAATGGATAAAGAAGTGGTACATATATAAAATGGAATATTACTCAGCCATAAAAAGGAATGAAACTGGGTCATTTGTAGAGAAGTCGATGGATCTAGAGACTGTCATACAGAGTGAAGTAAGTCAGAAAGAGAAAAACAAATATTGTATATTAATGCATATATGTGGAACCTAGAAAAATGGTACAGATGAACTGGTTTGCAGGGCAGAAATAGAGACACAGAGGTAGAGAACAAACGTATGGACACCAAGTGGGGGAAGCCATGGGGTGGTGGTGTTGGGATGAGTTGGGAGATTGGGATTGACCTGTATACATGCATATGCATAAAATAGATAACTAATAATAACCTGCTGTATAAAAAAATAAATACAATTAAATTTCAAAATTTTTAAAAATAAAATTGAAAAAAAAACAGAAAAAAGTTTTTCCATTCACACAGATGTATTTATATGAATGAATTATTTCCATGCTTATATCTATAAATACATAAAACAGGAACAAGATGTAATTGGAACGAAAAAACAAAAAAAACCCTGAACCTAACAGTTATACAGAGGAAAACCCTACCAAGGCACTTGCTCCAGCGGTAAACAATTCTGAAATTGGTCAGAGGTGGGGAATCATCTCCCATACAGCCAGCAGCCCCGCCCACCCCACGCAAGGAGCATCCTCATTGCAAAGCTGGGGGACCGTGCCGAGGCCTCTGTGAGTAAACGTGAGCTGAGCCCCAGGCCAGCTGCTGCTGAACTGTTCCCACCCTTCCCAGGTAAAACAGCTGAATATGTACAAGGGCTTGAAAGCCTAGAGGAAGGGCCGTGGAGCCACACCAGTGACAGCACGCAGGCCAACTTGCTGCCTGCAGGCCAGCCAGGATGATCCTGGCCCCGGGCGCTCTTCTGGAAGCTTTCCATTTCCCTGCCTGAGATACCCCTCCTGTCCCGGCACCCACTCCCTTTTTTCCTTCCTCAGCTCAGCCCGCAGAGAAATTCCAGTGGAAGTTATGGGTGAAACATCCTCTTCTTTACAGGTGGCAGCCTGGCAACTCCTGCAGAAAGTCCAGCAGAGCCCCACTCACACCGGGCCACCAACAAAGCCGTGGACCCTCACACCCTCCCACAAGAACAGCCCCGAGACTGCTGACGGGGCAGAGAATATGGAGTCAGGCACAGCTGCAGGGGCTATTGCTGCCTGGAGTGCTGTTTATATTGACCTCAACCCAGGCACACCTGGGGAGGGCTTGCCGGCAGGGTCAGGCTGCCCAGGTCAGCTAATCCTCAGCCCTCAGGGAATCACATTGCAGAAAATGGACCTCGCTAAGACACAATATTAGCCAAGGGAAAAAAGGACACAATGCCATTTGCAGCACCGTAGATGAGTCTAGAGGTAATCACGTGACATGTAGTAAGTCAGAAAGTGAAAGACACATATCGTAGGATATCACTTATAGGTGTTACCTAAAAATTGATACCAGGGCAGATATTTCCACGGAGAAGGGCAATCACAGATTCATTAAACAAACTTATGGTTCACCAATGGAAAGGTGTGAGGATTGGATTCATTACGATCTTGGGGTTAACAGACATATACAAACACAGGTGAAATATATAATCACCAAAGAGCTACGGAATACCAAGAGAAGACTACTCAACATTCTGTCATAACGTACATGGGAACAGGATCCCAGGAAGAAAAGACATATGTATATGTGTAAAAGAACCACATCTTGCACACCTACAACAAGCCATACGTTGACATCAAACTTGCTGTAATAAAAAATTAAAAATTAAATTCAAAACACGAACAAGAAGTAGTGAGACAAACTTGAGGGGCATTCTCCTGGCACATTCCATTCTAAATTCCAATCTAGAACACGACTTCCATTGAGGCTCTGTTGCCCAAATAACCAGATTTGTTAAGGGAGAACTGCTGCCACCTTGTGGCCGTTTCACACAACAGCAGCTTTAATTCCAGCGCTAATGGTCAGTGGATATTCAAAATCATTGCAGGCCTGTAAATGACACCTGGAATGAAAACAACTCCTGGGGTCATATATCGACCAAAAATCTCAAAAGACGTCCATATTTCAAAACGACAGTTTCAAGAGGCATATTTCACACACATTAGTGTTCTGCTTCCTTTGCTTTCTTTCTTTTTTGGTTAAAAAAACGGGAATGGAAAAAGGCAACAATCAGAATGGGCGAAAACGATCGCAAACGAATCAATGGACAAAGGTTTAATCTCCAATATATATAAACAGCTCACGCAGCTTAATATTAATAAAAGAAACAACCCAATACAAAAATGGGCAGAAGATCTAAATAGACGTTTCTTCAAAGAAGTCACAGAGATGGCCAAGACGCACATGTAAAGCTGCTCAACATCACTAATTATTAGAGAAATGCAAATCCAAATGACAATGAGGTATGACCTCACACCTCTTAGAATCGGCATCATCAGAAAATCTACAAACAACAAATTCTGGGGAGGGTGTGGACAAAAGGAACCCTCTTCCACTATTGGTGGGAAGGTAAATTGACACAGTCACTATGGAGAACACTATGGAGGTTCCTTTAAAAAACTAAAAAGAGAATTACCATAGGATCCAGCAATCCCACTTCTGGGCATATACCCAGAGAAAACCATAAATCAAAATGACACATTCACCACAATGTTCATTGCAGCACTATTTACAATAGCCAGGTAATGGAAGCAACCTAAATGCCCACAGACAGACGAATGGATAAAGAAGTGGTACATATATAAAATGGAATATTACTCAGCCATAAAAAGGAATGAAACTGGGTCATTTGTAGAGAAGTCGATGGATCTAGAGACTGTCATACAGAGTGAAGTAAGTCAGAAAGAGAAAAACAAATATTGTATATTAATGCATATATGTGGAACCTAGAAAAATGGTACAGATGAACTGGTTTGCAGGGCAGAAATAGAGACACAGAGGTAGAGAACAAACGTATGGACACCAAGTGGGGGAATCCATGGGGTGGTGGTGTTGGGATGAGTTGGGAGATTGGGATTGACCTGTATACATGCATATGCATAAAATAGATAACTAATAATAACCTGCTGTATAAAAAAATAAATACAATTAAATTTCAAAATTTTTAAAAATAAAATTGAAAAAAAAACAGAAAAAAGTTTTTCCATTCACACAGATGTATTTATATGAATGAATTATTTCCATGCTTATATCTATAAATACATAAAACAGGAACAAGATGTAATTGGAACGAAAAAAGAAAAAAAACCCTGAACCTAACAGTTATACAGAGGAAAACCCTACCAAGGCACTTGCTCCAGCGGTAAACAATTCTGAAATTGGTCAGAGGTGGGGAATCATCTCCCATACAGCCAGCAGCCCCGCCCACCCCACGCAAGGAGCATCCTCATTGCAAAGCTGGGGGACCGTGCCGAGGCCTCTGTGAGTAAACGTGAGCTGAGCCCCAGGCCAGCTGCTGCTGAACTGTTCCCACCCTTCCCAGGTAAAACACCTGAATATGTACAAGGGCTTGAAAGCCTAGAGGAAGGGCCGTGGAGCCACACCAGTGACAGCACGCAGGCCAACTTGCTGCCTGCAGGCCAGCCAGGATGATCCTGGCCCCGGGCGCTCTTCTGGAAGCTTTCCATTTCCCTGCCTGAGATACCCCTCCTGTCCCGGCACCCACTCCCTTTTTTCCTTCCTCACCTCAGCCCGGAGAGAAATTCCAGTGGAAGTTATGGGTGAAACATCCTCTTCTTTACAGGTGGCAGCCTGGCAACTCCTGCAGAAAGTCCAGCAGAGCCCCACTCACACCGGGCCACCAACAAAGCCGTGGACCCTCACACCCTCCCACCAGCACAGACCCGAGACTGCTGACGGGGCAGAGAATATGGAGTCAGGCACAGCTGCAGGGGCTATTGCTGCCTGGAGTGCTGTTTATATTGACCTCAACCCAGGCACACCTGGGGAGGGCTTGCCGGCAGGGTCAGGCTGCCCAGGTCAGCTAATCCTCAGCCCTCAGGGAATCACATTGCAGAAAATGGACCTCGCTAAGACACAATATTAGCCAAGGGAAAAAAGGACACAATGCCATTTGCAGCACCGTAGATGAGTCTAGAGGTAATCACGTGACATGTAGTAAGTCAGAAAGTGAAAGACACATATCGTAGGATATCACTTATAGGTGTTACCTAAAAATTGATACCAGGGCAGATATTTCCACGGAGAAGGGCAATCACAGATTCATTAAACAAACTTATGGTTCACCAATGGAAAGGTGTGAGGATTGGATTCATTACGATCTTGGGGTTAACAGACATATACAAACACAGGTGAAATATATAATCACCAAAGAGCTACGGAATACCAAGAGAAGACTACTCAACATTCTGTCATAACGTACATGGGAACAGGATCCCAGGAAGAAAAGACATATGTATATGTGTAAAAGAACCACATCTTGCACACCTACAACAAGCCATACGTTGACATCAAACTTGCTGTAATAAAAAATAAAAAATTAAATTCAAAACACGAACAAGAAGTAGTGAGACAAACTTGAGGGGCATTCTCCTGGCACATTCCATTCTAAATTCCAATCTAGAACACGACTTCCATTGAGGCTCTGTTGCCCAAATAACCAGATTTGGTAAGGGAGAACTGCTGCCACCTTGTGGCCGTTTCACACAACAGCAGCTTTAATTCCAGCGCTAATGGTCAGTGGATATTCAAAATCATTGCAGGCCTGTAAATGACACCTGGAATGAAAACAACTCCTGGGGTCATATATCGACCAAAAATTTCAAAAGACGTCCATATTTCAAAACGACAGTTTCAAGAGGCATATTTCACACACATTAGTGTTCTGCTTCCTTTGCTTTCTTTCTTTTTTGGTTAAAAAAACGGGAATGGAAAAAGGCAACAATCAGAATGGGCGAAAACGATCGCAAACGAATCAATGGACAAAGGTTTAATCTCCAATATATATAAACAGCTCACGCAGCTTAATATTAATAAAAGAAACAACCCAATACAAAAATGGGCAGAAGATCTAAATAGACGTTTCTTCAAAGAAGTCACAGAGATGGCCAAGACGCACATGTAAAGCTGCTCAACATCACTAATTATTAGAGAAATGCAAATCCAAATGACAATGAGGTATGACCTCACACCTCTTAGAATCGGCATCATCAGAAAATCTACAAACAACAAATTCTGGGGAGGGTGTGGACAAAAGGAACCCTCTTCCACTATTGGTGGGAAGGTAAATTGACACAGTCACTATGGAGAACACTATGGAGGTTCCTTTAAAAAACTAAAAAGAGAATTACCATAGGATCCAGCAATCCCACTTCTGGGCATATACCCAGAGAAAACCATAAATCAAAATGACACATTCACCACAATGTTCATTGCAGCACTATTTACAATAGCCAGGTAATGGAAGCAACCTAAATGCCCACAGACAGACGAATGGATAAAGAAGTGGTACATATATAAAATGGAATATTACTCAGCCATAAAAAGGAATGAAACTGGGTCATTTGTAGAGAAGTCGATGGATCTAGAGACTGTCATACAGAGTGAAGTAAGTCAGAAAGAGAAAAACAAATATTGTATATTAATGCATATATGTGGAACCTAGAAAAATGGTACAGATGAACTGGTTTGCAGGGCAGAAATAGAGACACAGAGGTAGAGAACAAACGTATGGACACCAAGTGGGGGAATCCATGGGGTGGTGGTGTTGGGATGAGTTGGGAGATTGGGATTGACCTGTATACATGCATATGCATAAAATAGATAACTAATAATAACCTGCTGTATAAAAAAATAAATACAATTAAATTTCAAAATTTTTAAAAATAAAATTGAAAAAAAAACAGAAAAAAGTTTTTCCATTCACACAGATGTATTTATATGAATGAATTATTTCCATGCTTATATCTATAAATACATAAAACAGGAACAAGATGTAATTGGAACGAAAAAAGAAAAAAAACCCTGAACCTAACAGTTATACAGAGGAAAACCCTACCAAGGCACTTGCTCCAGCGGTAAACAATTCTGAAATTGGTCAGAGGTGGGGAATCATCTCCCATACAGCCAGCAGCCCCGCCCACCCCACGCAAGGAGCATCCTCATTGCAAAGCTGGGGGACCGTGCCGAGGCCTCTGTGAGTAAACGTGAGCTGAGCCCCAGGCCAGCTGCTGCTGAACTGTTCCCACCCTTCCCAGGTAAAACAGCTGAATATGTACAAGGGCTTGAAAGCCTAGAGGAAGGGCCGTGGAGCCACACCAGTGACAGCACGCAGGCCAACTTGCTGCCTGCAGGCCAGCCAGGATGATCCTGGCCCCGGGCGCTCTTCTGGAAGCTTTCCATTTCCCTGCCTGAGATACCCCTCCTGTCCCGGCACCCACTCCCTTTTTTCCTTCCTCACCTCAGCCCGGAGAGAAATTCCAGTGGAAGTTATGGGTGAAACATCCTCTTCTTTACAGGTGGCAGCCTGGCAACTCCTGCAGAAAGTCCAGCAGAGCCCCACTCACACCGGGCCACCAACAAAGCCGTGGACCCTCACACCCTCACACCAGCACAGCCCCGAGACTGCTGACGGGGCAGAGAATATGGAGTCAGGCACAGCTGCAGGGGCTATTGCTGCCTGGAGTGCTGTTTATATTGACCTCAACCCAGGCACACCTGGGGAGGGCTTGCCGGCAGGGTCAGGCTGCCCAGGTCAGCTAATCCTCAGCCCTCAGGGAATCACATTGCAGAAAATGGACCTCGCTAAGACACAATATTAGCCAAGGGAAAAAAGGACACAATGCCATTTGCAGCACCGTAGATGAGTCTAGAGGTAATCACGTGACATGTAGTAAGTCAGAAAGTGAAAGACACATATCGTAGGATATCACTTATAGGTGTTACCTAAAAATTGATACCAGGGCAGATATTTCCACGGAGAAGGGCAATCACAGATTCATTAAACAAACTTATGGTTCACCAATGGAAAGGTGTGAGGATTGGATTCATTACGATCTTGGGGTTAACAGACATATACAAACACAGGTGAAATATATAATCACCAAAGACCTACGGAATACCAAGAGAAGACTACTCAACATTCTGTCATAACGTACATGGGAACAGGATCCCAGGAAGAAAAGACATATGTATATGTGTAAAAGAACCACATCTTGCACACCTACAGCAAGCCATACGTTGACATCAAACTTGCTGTAATAAAAAATTAAAAATTAAATTCAAAACACGAACAAGAAGTAGTGAGACAAACTTGAGGGGCATTCTCCTAGCACATTCCATTCTAAATTCCAATCTAGAACACGACTTCCATTGAGGCTCTGTTGCCCAAATAACCAGATTTGTTAAGGGAGAACTGCTGCCACCTTGTGGCCGTTTCACACAACAGCAGCTTTAATTCCAGCGCTAATGGTCAGTGGATATTCAAAATCATTGCAGGCCTGTAAATGACACCTGGAATGAAAACAACTCCTGGGGTCATATATCGACCAAAAATGTCAAAAGACGTCCATATTTCAAAACGACAGTTTCAAGAGGCATATTTCACACACATTAGTGTTCTGCTTCCTTTGCTTTCTTTCTTTTTTGGTTAAAAAAACGGGAATGGAAAAAGGCAACAATCAGAATGGGCGAAAACGATCGCAAACGAATCAATGGACAAAGGTTTAATCTCCAATATATATAAACAGCTCACGCAGCTTAATATTAATAAAAGAAACAACCCAATACAAAAATGGGCAGAAGATCTAAATAGACGTTTCTTCAAAGAAGTCACAGAGATGGCCAAGACGCACATGAAAAGCTGCTCAACATCACTAATTATTAGAGAAATGCAAATCCAAACGACAATGAGGTATGACCTCACACCTCTTAGAATCGGCATCATCAGAAAATCTACAAACAACAAATTCTGGGGAGGGTGTGGACAAAAGGAACCCTCTTCCACTATTGGTGGGAAGGTAAATTGACACAGTCACTATGGAGAACACTATGGAGGTTCCTTTAAAAAACTAAAAAGAGAATTACCATAGGATCCAGCAATCCCACTTCTGGGCATATACCCAGAGAAAACCATAAATCAAAAAGACACATTCACCACAATGTTCATTGCAGCACTATTTACAATAGCCAGGTAATGGAAGCAACCTAAATGCCCACAGACAGACGAATGGATAAAGAAGTGGTACATATATAAAATGGAATATTACTCAGCCATAAAAAGGAATGAAACTGGGTCATTTGTAGAGAAGTCGATGGATCTAGAGACTGTCATACAGAGTGAAGTAAGTCAGAAAGAGAAAAACAAATATTGTATATTAATGCATATATGTGGAACCTAGAAAAATGGTACAGATGAACTGGTTTGCAGGGCAGAAATAGAGACACAGAGGTAGAGAACAAACGTATGGACACCAAGTGGGGGAAGCCATGGGGTGGTGGTGTTGGGATGAGTTGGGAGATTGGGATTGACCTGTATACATGCATATGCATAAAATAGATAACTAATAATAACCTGCTGTATAAAAAAATAAATACAATTAAATTTCAAAATTTTTAAAAATAAAATTGAAAAAAAAACAGAAAAAAGTTTTTCCATTCACACAGATGTATTTATATGAATGAATTATTTCCATGCTTCTATCTATAAATACATAAAACAGGAACAAGATGTAATTGGAACGAAAAAAGAAAAAAAACCCTGAACCTAACAGTTATACAGAGGAAAACCCTACCAAGGCACTTGCTCCAGCGGTAAACAATTCTGAAATTGGTCAGAGGTGGGGAATCATCTCCCATACAGCCAGCAGCCCCGCCCACCCCACGCAAGGAGCATCCTCATTGCAAAGCTGGGGGACCGTGCCGAGGCCTCTGTGAGTAAACGTGAGCTGAGCCCCAGGCCAGCTGCTGCTGAACTGTTCCCACCCTTCCCAGGTAAAACAGCTGAATATGTACAAGGGCTTGAAAGCCTAGAGGAAGGGCCGTGGAGCCACACCAGTGACAGCACGCAGGCCAACTTGCTGCCTGCAGGCCAGCCAGGATGATCCTGGCCCCGGGCGCTCTTCTGGAAGCTTTCCATTTCCCTGCCTGAGATACCCCTCCTGTCCCGGCACCCACTCCCTTTTTTCCTTCCTCACCTCAGCCCGGAGAGAAATTCCAGTGGAAGTTATGGGTGAAACATCCTCTTCTTTACAGGTGGCAGCCTGGCAACTCCTGCAGAAAGTCCAGCAGAGCCCCACTCACACTGGGCCACCAACAAAGCCGTGGACCCTCACACCCTCACACCAGCACAGCCCCGAGACTGCTGACGGGGCAGAGAATATGGAGTCAGGCACAGCTGCAGGGGCTATTGCTGCCTGGAGTGCTGTTTATATTGACCTCAACCCAGGCACACCTGGGGAGGGCTTGCCGGCAGGGTCAGGCTGCCCAGGTCAGCTAATCCTCAGCCCTCAGGGAATCACATTGCAGAAAATGGACCTCGCTAAGACACAATATTAGCCAAGGGAAAAAAGGACACAATGCCATTTGCAGCACCGTAGATGAGTCTAGAGGTAATCACGTGACATGTAGTAAGTCAGAAAGTGAAAGACACATATCGTAGGATATCACTTATAGGTGTTACCTAAAAATTGATACCAGGGCAGATATTTCCACGGAGAAGGGCAATCACAGATTCATTAAACAAACTTATGGTTCACCAATGGAAAGGTGTGAGGATTGGATTCATTACGATCTTGGGGTTAACAGACATATACAAACACAGGTGAAATATATAATCACCAAAGACCTACGGAATACCAAGAGAAGACTACTCAACATTCTGTCATAACGTACATGGGAACAGGATCCCAGGAAGAAAAGACATATGTATATGTGTAAAAGAACCACATCTTGCACACCTACAACAAGCCATACGTTGACATCAAACTTGCTGTAATAAAAAATTAAAAATTAAATTCAAAACACGAACAAGAAGTAGTGAGACAAACTTGAGGGGCATTCTCCTGGCACATTCCATTCTAAATTCCAATCTAGAACACGACTTCCATTGAGGCTCTGTTGCCCAAATAACCAGATTTGTTAAGGGAGAACTGCTGCCACCTTGTGGCCGTTTCACACAACAGCAGCTTTAATTCCAGCGCTAATGGTCAGTGGATATTCAAAATCATTGCAGGCCTGTAAATGACACCTGGAATGAAAACAACTCCTGGGGTCATATATCGACCAAAAATGTCAAAAGACGTCCATATTTCAAAACGACAGTTTCAAGAGGCATATTTCACACACATTAGTGTTCTGCTTCCTTTGCTTTCTTCCTTTTTTGGTTAAAAAAACGGGAATGGAAAAAGGCAACAATCAGAATGGGCGAAAACGATCGCAAACGAATCAATGGACAAAGGTTTAATCTCCAATATATATAAACAGCTCACGCAGCTTAATATTAATAAAAGAAACAACCCAATACAAAAATGGGCAGAAGATCTAAATAGACGTTTCTTCAAAGAAGTCACAGAGATGGCCAAGACGCACATGAAAAGCTGCTCAACATCACTAATTATTAGAGAAATGCAAATCCAAACGACAATGAGGTATGACCTCACACCTCTTAGAATCGGCATCATCAGAAAATCTACAAACAACAAATTCTGGGGAGGGTGTGGACAAAAGGAACCCTCTTCCACTATTGGTGGGAAGGTAAATTGACACAGTCACTATGGAGAACACTATGGAGGTTCCTTTAAAAAACTAAAAAGAGAATTACCATAGGATCCAGCAATCCCACTTCTGGGCATATACCCAGAGAAAACCATAAATCAAAAAGACACATTCACCACAATGTTCATTGCAGCACTATTTACAATAGCCAGGTAATGGAAGCAACCTAAATGCCCACAGACAGACGAATGGATAAAGAAGTGGTACATATATAAAATGGAATATTACTCAGCCATAAAAAGGAATGAAACTGGGTCATTTGTAGAGAAGTCGATGGATCTAGAGACTGTCATACAGAGTGAAGTAAGTCAGAAAGAGAAAAACAAATATTGTATATTAATGCATATATGTGGAACCTAGAAAAATGGTACAGATGAACTGGTTTGCAGGGCAGAAATAGAGACACAGAGGTAGAGAACAAACGTATGGACACCAAGTGGGGGAAGCCATGGGGTGGTGGTGTTGGGATGAGTTGGGAGATTGGGATTGACCTGTATACATGCATATGCATAAAATAGATAACTAATAATAACCTGCTGTATAAAAAAATAAATACAATTAAATTTCAAAATTTTTAAAAATAAAATTGAAAAAAAAACAGAAAAAAGTTTTTCCATTCACACAGATGTATTTATATGAATGAATTATTTCCATGCTTATATCTATAAATACATAAAACAGGAACAAGATGTAATTGGAACGAAAAAAGAAAAAAAACCTGAACCTAACAGTTATACAGAGGAAAACCCTACCAAGGCACTTGCTCCAGCGGTAAACAATTCTGAAATTGGTCAGAGGTGGGGAATCATCTCCCATACAGCCAGCAGCCCCGCCCACCCCACGCAAGGAGCATCCTCATTGCAAAGCTGGGGGACCTTGCCGAGGCCTCTGTGAGTAAACGTGAGCTGAGCCCCAGGCCAGCTGCTGCTGAACTGTTCCCACCCTTCCCAGGTAAAACAGCTGAATATGTACAAGGGCTTGAAAGCCTAGAGGAAGGGCCGTGGAGCCACACCAGTGACAGCACGCAGGCCAACTTGCTGCCTGCAGGCCAGCCAGGATGATCCTGGCCCCGGGCGCTCTTCTGGAAGCTTTCCATTTCCCTGCCTGAGATACCCTTCCTGTCCCGGCACCCACTCCCTTTTTTCCTTCCTCACCTCAGCCCGGAGAGAAATTCCAGTGGAAGTTATGGGTGAAACATCCTCTTCTTTACAGGTGGCAGCCTGGCAACTCCTGCAGAAAGTCCAGCAGAGCCCCACTCACACCGGGCCACCAACAAAGCCGTGGACCCTCACACCCTCCCACCAGCACAGCCCCGAGACTGCTGACGGGGCAGAGAATATGGAGTCAGGCACAGCTGCAGGGGCTATTGCTGCCTGGAGTGCTGTTTATATTGACCTCAACCCAGGCACACCTGGGGAGGGCTTGTCGACAGGGTCAGGCTGCCCAGGTCAGCTAATCCTCAGCCCTCAGGGAATCACATTGCAGAAAATGGACCTCGCTAAGACAGAATATTAGCCAAGGGAAAAAAGGACACAATATCATTTGCAGCACCGTAGATGAGTCTAGAGGTAATCACGTGACTTGTAGTAAGTCAGAAAGTGAAAGACACATATCGTAGGATATCACTTATAGGTGTTACCTAAAAATTGATACCAGGGCAGATATTTCCACGGAGAAGGGCAATCACAGATTCATTAAACAAACTTATGGTTCACCAATGGAAAGGTGTGAGGATTGGATTCATTACGATCTTGGGGTTAACAGACATATACAAACACAGATGAAATATATAATCACCAAAGACCTACGGAATACCAAGAGAAGACTACTCAACATTCTGTCATAACGTACATGGGAACAGGATCCCAGGAAGAACAGACATATGTATATGTGTAAAAGAACCACATCTTGAACACCTACAACAAGCCAAACATTGTCATCAAACTTGCTGTAATAAAAAAATAAAAAAAATAAATTTAAAACACGAACAAGAAGTAGTGAGACAAACTTGAGGGGCATTCTCCTGGCACATTCCATTCTAAATTCCAATCTAGAACACGACTTCCATTGAGGCTCTGTGCCCTAGTAACCAGATTTGGTAAGGGAGAACTGCTGCCACCTTGTGGCCGTTTCACACAACAGCAGCTTTAATTCCAGCGCTAATGGTCAGTGGATATTCAAAATCATTGCAGGCCTGTAAATGACACCTGCAATGAAAACAAATCCTGGGGTCATATATCGACCAAAAAATTCAAAAGACGTCCATATTTCAAAACGACAGTTTCAAGAGGCATATTTCACACACATTAGTGTTCTGCTTCCTTTGCTTTCTTTCTTTTCTGGTTAAAAAAACGGGAATGGAAAAAGGCAACCCTCAGAATGGGCGAAAACGATCGCAAACGAATCAATGGACAAAGGTTTAATCTCCAATATATATAAACAGCTCACGCAGCTTAATATTAATAAAAGAAACAACCCAATACAAAAATGGGCAGAAGATCTAAATAGACGTTTCTTCAAAGAAGTCACAGAGATGGCCAAGACGCACATGAAAAGCTGCTCAACATCACTAATTATTAGAGAAATGCAAATCCAAAAGACAATGAGGTATGACCTCACACCTCTTAGAATCGGCATCATCAGAAAATCTACAAACAACAAATTCTGGGGAGGGTGTGGACAAAAGGAACCCTCTTCCACTATTGGTGGGAAGGTAAATTGACACAGTCACTATGGAGAACACTATGGAGGTTCCTTTAAAAAACTAAAAAGAGAATTACCATAGGATCCAGCAATCCCACTTCTGGGCATATACCCAGAGAAAACCATAAATCAAAAAGACACATTCACCACAATGTTCATTGCAGCACTATTTACAATAGCCAGGTAATGGAAGCAACCTAAATGCCCACAGACAGACGAATGGATAAAGAAGTGGTACATATATAAAATGGAATATTACTCAGCCATAAAAAGGAATGAAACTGGGTCATTTGTAGAGAAGTCGATGGATCTAGAGACTGTCATACAGAGTGAAGTAAGTCAGAAAGAGAAAAACAAATATTGTATATTAATGCATATATGTGGAACCTAGAAAAATGGTACAGATGAACTGGTTTGCAGGGCAGAAATAGAGACACAGAGGTAGAGAACAAACGTATGGACACCAAGTGGGGGAAGCCATGGGGTGGTGGTGTTGGGATGAGTTGGGAGATTGGGATTGACCTGTATACATGCATATGCATAAAATAGATAACTAATAATAACCTGCTGTATAAAAAAATAAATACAATTAAATTTCAAAATTTTTAAAAATAAAATTGAAAAAAAAACAGAAAAAAGTTTTTCCATTCACACAGATGTATTTATATGAATGAATTATTTCCATGCTTATATCTATAAACACATAAAACAAGAACAAGATATAATTGGAACTAAAAAAGAAAAAAAACCCTGAACCTAACAGTTATACAGAGGAAAACCCTACCAAGGCACTTGATCCAGCGGTAAACAATTCTGAAATTGGTCAGAGGTGGGGAATCATCTCCCATACAGCCAGCAGCCCCGCCCACCCCACGCAAGGAGCATCCTCATTGCAAAGCTGGGGGACCGTGCCGAGGCCTCTGTGAGTAAACGTGAGCTGAGCCCCAGGCCAGCTGCTGCTGAACTGTTCCCACCCTTCCCAGGTAAAACACCTGAATATGTACAAGGGCTTGAAAGCCTAGAGGAAGGGCCGTGGAGCCACATCAGTGACAGCACGCAGGCCAACTTGCTGCCTGCAGGCCAGCCAGGATGATCCTGGCCCCGGGCGCTCTTCTGGAAGCTTTCCATTTCCCTGCCTGAGATACCCCTCCTGTCCCGGCACCCACTCCCTTTTTTCCTTCCTCACCTCAGCCCGGAGAGAAATTCCAGTGGAAGTTATGGGTGAAACATCCTCTTCTTTACAGGTGGCAGCCTGGCAACTCCTGCAGAAAGTCCAGCAGAGCCCCACTCACACCGGGCCACCAACAAAGCCGTGGACCCTCACACCCTCCCACCAGCACAGCCCCGAGACTGCTGACGGGGCAGAGAATATGGAGTCAGGCACAGCTGCAGGGGCTATTGCTGCCTGGAGTGCTGTTTATATTGACCTCAACCCAGGCACACCTGGGGAGGGCTTGTCGACAGGGTCAGGCTGCCCAGGTCAGCTAATCCTCAGCCCTCAGGGAATCACATTGCAGAAAATGGACCTCGCTAAGACAGAATATTAGCCAAGGGAAAAAAGGACACAATATCATTTGCAGCACCGTAGATGAGTCTAGAGGTAATCACGTGACTTGTAGTAAGTCAGAAAGTGAAAGACACATATCGTAGGATATCACTTATAGGTGTTACCTAAAAATTGATACCAGGGCAGATATTTCCACGGAGAAGGGCAATCACAGATTCATTAAACAAACTTATGGTTCACCAATGGAAAGGTGTGAGGATTGGATTCATTACGATCTTGGGGTTAAGAGACATATACAAACACAGATGAAATATATAATCACCAAAGACCTACGGAATACCAAGAGAAGACTACTCAACATTCTGTCATAACGTACATGGGAACAGGATCCCAGGAAGAACAGACATATGTATATGTGTAAAAGAACCACATCTTGAACACCTACAACAAGCCAAACATTGTCATCAAACTTGCTGTAATAAAAAAATAAAAAATTAAATTTAAAACACGAACAAGAAGTAGTGAGACAAACTTGAGGGGCATTCTCCTGGCACATTCCATTCTAAATTCCAATCTAGAACACGACTTCCATTGAGGCTCTGTGCCCTAGTAACCAGATTTGGTAAGGGAGAACTGCTGCCACCTTGTGGCCGTTTCACACAACAGCAGCTTTAATTCCAGCGCTAATGGTCAGTGGATATTCAAAATCATTGCAGGCCTGTAAATGACACCTGCAATGAAAACAAATCCTGGTGTCATATATCGACCAAAAAATTCAAAAGACGTCCATATTTCAAAACGACAGTTTCAAGAGGCATATTTCACGCACATTAGTGTTCTGCTTCCTTTGCTTTCTTTCTTTTCTGGTTAAAAAAACGGGAATGGAAAAAGGCAACCCTCAGAATGGGCGAAAACGATCGCAAACGAATCAATGGACAAAGGTTTAATCTCCAATATATATAAACAGCTCACGCAGCTTAATATTAATAAAAGAAACAACCCAATACAAAAATGGGCAGAAGATCTAAATAGACGTTTCTTCAAAGAAGTCACAGAGATGGCCAAGACGCACATGAAAAGCTGCTCAACATCACTAATTATTAGAGAAATGCAAATCCAAAAGACAATGAGGTATGACCTCACACCTCTTAGAATCGGCATCATCAGAAAATCTACAAACAACAAATTCTGGGGAGGGTGTGGACAAAAGGAACCCTCTTCCACTATTGGTGGGAAGGTAAATTGACACAGTCACTATGGAGAACACTATGGAGGTTCCTTTAAAAAACTAAAAAGAGAATTACCATAGGATCCAGCAATCCCACTTCTGGGCATATACCCAGAGAAAACCATAAATCAAAAAGACACATTCACCACAATGTTCATTGCAGCACTATTTACAATAGCCAGGTAATGGAAGCAACCTAAATGCCCACAGACAGACGAATGGATAAAGAAGTGGTACATATATAAAATGGAATATTACTCAGCCATAAAAAGGAATGAAACTGGCTCATTTGTAGAGAAGTCGATGGATCTAGAGACTGTCATACAGAGTGAAGTAAGTCAGAAAGAGAAAAACAAATATTGTATATTAATGCATATATGTGGAACCTAGAAAAATGGTACAGATGAACTGGTTTGCAGGGCAGAAATAGAGACACAGAGGTAGAGAACAAACGTATGGACACCAAGTGGGGGAAGCCATGGGGTGGTGGTGTTGGGATGAGTTGGGAGATTGGGATTGACCTGTATACATGCATATGCATAAAATAGATAACTAATAATAACCTGCTGTATAAAAAAATAAATACAATTAAATTTCAAAATTTTTAAAAATAAAATTGAAAAAAAAACAGAAAAAAGTTTTTCCATTCACACAGATGTATTTATATGAATGAATTATTTCCATGCTTATATCTATAAATACATAAAACAGGAACAAGATGTAATTGGAACGAAAAAAGAAAAAAAACCCTGAACCTAACAGTTATACAGAGGAAAACCCTACCAAGGCACTTGCTCCAGCGGTAAACAATTCTGAAATTGGTCAGAGGTGGGGAATCATCTCCCATACAGCCAGCAGCCCCGCCCACCCCACGCAAGGAGCATCCTCATTGCAAAGCTGGGGGACCGTGCCGAGGCCTCTGTGAGTAAACGTGAGCTGAGCCCCAGGCCAGCTGCTGCTGAACTGTTCCCACCCTTCCCAGGTAAAACAGCTGAATATGTACAAGGGCTTGAAAGCCTAGAGGAAGGGCCGTGGAGCCACACCAGTGACAGCACGCAGGCCAACTTGCTGCCTGCAGGCCAGCCAGGATGATCCTGGCCCCGGGCGCTCTTCTGGAAGCTTTCCATTTCCCTGCCTGAGATACCCCTCCTGTCCCGGCACCCACTCCCTTTTTTCCTTCCTCACCTCAGCCCGGAGAGAAATTCCAGTGGAAGTTATGGGTGAAACATCCTCTTCTTTACAGGTGGCAGCCTGGCAACTCCTGCAGAAAGTCCAGCAGAGCCCCACTCACACCGGGCCACCAACAAAGCCGTGGACCCTCACACCCTCCCACCAGCACAGCCCCGAGACTGCTGACGGGGCAGAGAATATGGAGTCAGGCACAGCTGCAGGGGCTATTGCTGCCTGGAGTGCTGTTTATATTGACCTCAACCCAGGCACACCTGGGGAGGGCTTGTCGACAGGGTCAGGCTGCCCAGGTCAGCTAATCCTCAGCCCTCAGGGAATCACATTGCAGAAAATGGACCTCGCTAAGACACAATATTAGCCAAGGGAAAAAAGGACACAATATCATTTGCAGCACCGTAGATGAGTCTAGAGGTAATCACCTGACTTGTAGTAAGTCAGAAAGTGAAAGACACATATCGTAGGATATCACTTATAGGTGTTACCTAAAAATTGATACCAGGGCAGATATTTCCACGGAGAAGGGCAATCACAGATTCATTAAACAAACTTATGGTTCACCAATGGAAAGGTGTGAGGATTGGATTCATTACGATCTTGGGGTTAAGAGACATATACAAACACAGATGAAATATATAATCACCAAAGACCTACGGAATACCAAGAGAAGACTACTCAACATTCTGTCATAACGTACATGGGAACAGGATCCCAGGAAGAACAGACATATGTATATGTGTAAAAGAACCACATCTTGAACACCTACAACAAGCCAAACATTGTCATCAAACTTGCTGTAATAAAAAAATAAAAAATTAAATTTAAAACACGAACAAGAAGTAGTGAGACAAACTTGAGGGGCATTCTCCTGGCACATTCCATTCTAAATTCCAATCTAGAACACGACTTCCATTGAGGCTCTGTGCCCTAGTAACCAGATTTGGTAAGGGAGAACTGCTGCCACCTTGTGGCCGTTTCACACAACAGCAGCTTTAATTCCAGCGCTAATGGTCAGTGGATATTCAAAATCATTGCAGGCCTGTAAATGACACCTGCAATGAAAACAAATCCTGGTGTCATATATCGACCAAAAAATTCAAAAGACATCCATATTTCAAAACGACAGTTTCAAGAGGCATATTTCACGCACATTAGTGTTCTGCTTCCTTTGCTTTCTTTCTTTTTTGGTTAAAAAAACGGGAATGGAAAAAGGCAACCCTCAGAATGGGCGAAAACGATCGCAAACGAATCAATGGACAAAGGTTTAATCTCCAATATATATAAACAGCTCACGCAGCTTAATATTAATAAAAGAAACAACCCAATACAAAAATGGGCAGAAGATCTAAATAGACGTTTCTTCAAAGAAGTCACAGAGATGGCCAAGACGCACATGAAAAGCTGCTCAACATCACTAATTATTAGAGAAATGCAAATCCAAACGACAATGAGGTATGACCTCACACCTCTTAGAATCGGCATCATCAGAAAATCTACAAACAACAAATTCTGGGGAGGGTGTGGACAAAAGGAACCCTCTTCCACTATTGGTGGGAAGGTAAATTGACACAGTCACTATGGAGAACACTATGGAGGTTCCTTTAAAAAACTAAAAAGAGAATTACCATAGGATCCAGCAATCCCACTTCTGGGCATATACCCAGAGAAAACCATAAATCAAAAAGACACATTCACCACAATGTTCATTGCAGCACTATTTACAATAGCCAGGTAATGGAAGCAACCTAAATGCCCACAGACAGACGAATGGATAAAGAAGTGGTACATATATAAAATGGAATATTACTCAGCCATAAAAAGGAATGAAACTGGGTCATTTGTAGAGAAGTCGATGGATCTAGAGACTGTCATACAGAGTGAAGTAAGTCAGAAAGAGAAAAACAAATATTGTATATTAATGCATATATGTGGAACCTAGAAAAATGGTACAGATGAACTGGTTTGCAGGGCAGAAATAGAGACACAGAGGTAGAGAACAAATGTATGGACACCAAGTTGGGGAAGCCATGGGGTGGTGGTGTTGGGATGAGTTGGGAGATTGGGATTGACCTGTATACATGCATATGCATAAAATAGATATCTAATAATAACCTGCTGTATAAAAAAATAAATACAATTAAATTTCAAAATTTTTAAAAATAAAATTGAAAAAAAAACAGAAAAAAGTTTTTCCATTCACACAGATGTATTTATATGAATGAATTATTTCCATGCTTATATCTATAAATACATAAAACAAGAACAAGATATAATTGGAACTAAAAAAGAAAAAAAAACCTGAACCTAACAGTTATACAGAGGAAAACCCTACCAAGGCACTTGCTCCAGCGGTAAACAATTCTGAAATTGGTCAGAGGTGGGGAATCATCTCCCATACAGCCAGCAGCCCCGCCCACCCCACGCAAGGAGCATCCTCATTGCAAAGCTGGGGGACCGTGCCGAGGCCTCTGTGAGTAAACGTGAGCTGAGCCCCAGGCCAGCTGCTGCTGAACTGTTCCCACCCTTCCCAGGTAAAACACCTGAATATGTACAAGGGCTTGAAAGCCTAGAGGAAGGGCCGTGGAGCCACACCAGTGACAGCACGCAGGCCAACTTGCTGCCTGCAGGCCAGCCAGGATGATCCTGGCCCCGGGCGCTCTTCTGGAAGCTTTCCATTTCCCTGCCTGAGATACCCCTCCTGTCCCGGCACCCACTCCCTTTTTTCCTTCCTCACCTCAGCCCGGAGAGAAATTCCAGTGGAAGTTATGGGTGAAACATCCTCTTCTTTACAGGTGGCAGCCTGGCAACTCCTGCAGAAAGTCCAGCAGAGCCCCACTCACACCGGGCCACCAACAAAGCCGTGGACCCTCACACCCTCCCACCAGCACAGCCCCGAGACTGCTGACGGGGCAGAGAATATGGAGTCAGGCACAGCTGCAGGGGCTATTGCTGCCTGGAGTGCTGTTTATATTGACCTCAACCCAGGCACACCTGGGGAGGGCTTGTCGACAGGGTCAGGCTGCCCAGGTCAGCTAATCCTCAGCCCTCAGGGAATCACATTGCAGAAAATGGACCTCGCTAAGACAGAATATTAGCCAAGGGAAAAAAGGACACAATATCATTTGCAGCACCGTAGATGAGTCTAGAGGTAATCACCTGACTTGTAGTAAGTCAGAAAGTGAAAGACACATATCGTAGGATATCACTTATAGGTGTTACCTAAAAATTGATACCAGGGCAGATATTTCCACGGAGAAGGGCAATCACAGATTCATTAAACAAACTTATGGTTCACCAATGGAAAGGTGTGAGGATTGGATTCATTACGATCTTGGGGTTAAGAGACATATACAAACACAGATGAAATATATAATCACCAAAGACCTACGGAATACCAAGAGAAGACTACTCAACATTCTGTCATAACGTACATGGGAACAGGATCCCAGGAAGAACAGACATATGTATATGTGTAAAAGAACCACATCTTGAACACCTACAACAAGCCAAACATTGTCATCAAACTTGCTGTAATAAAAAAATAAAAAATTAAATTTAAAACACGAACAAGAAGTAGTGAGACAAACTTGATGGGCATTCTCCTGGCACATTCCATTCTAAATTCCAATCTAGAACACGACTTCCATTGAGGCTCTGTGCCCTAGTAACCAGATTTGGTAAGGGAGAACTGCTGCCACCTTGTGGCCGTTTCACACAACAGCAGCTTTAATTCCAGCGCTAATGGTCAGTGGATATTCAAAATCATTGCAGGCCTGTAAATGACACCTGCAATGAAAACAAATCCTGGTGTCATATATCGACCAAAAAATTCAAAAGACGTCCATATTTCAAAACGACAGTTTCAAGAGGCATATTTCACGCACATTAGTGTTCTGCTTCCTTTGCTTTCTTTCTTTTTTGGTTAAAAAAACGGGAATGGAAAAAGGCAACCCTCAGAATGGGCGAAAACGATCGCAAACGAATCAATGGACAAAGGTTTAATCTCCAATATATATAAACAGCTCACGCAGCTTAATATTAATAAAAGAAACAACCCAATACAAAAATGGGCAGAAGATCTAAATAGACGTTTCTTCAAAGAAGTCACAGAGATGGCCAAGACGCACATGAAAAGCTGCTCAACATCACTAATTATTAGAGAAATGCAAATCCAAACGACAATGAGGTATGACCTCACACCTCTTAGAATCGGCATCATCAGAAAATCTACAAACAACAAATTCTGGGGAGGGTGTGGACAAAAGGAACCCTCTTCCACTATTGGTGGGAAGGTAAATTGACACAGTCACTATGGAGAACACTATGGAGGTTCCTTTAAAAAACTAAAAAGAGAATTACCATAGGATCCAGCAATCCCACTTCTGGGCATATACCCAGAGAAAACCATAAATCAAAAAGACACATTCACCACAATGTTCATTGCAGCACTATTTACAATAGCCAGGTAATGGAAGCAACCTAAATGCCCACAGACAGACGAATGGATAAAGAAGTGGTACATATATAAAATGGAATATTACTCAGCCATAAAAAGGAATGAAACTGGGTCATTTGTAGAGAAGTCGATGGATCTAGAGACTGTCATACAGAGTGAAGTAAGTCAGAAAGAGAAAAACAAATATTGTATATTAATGCATATATGTGGAACCTAGAAAAATGGTACAGATGAACTGGTTTGCAGGGCAGAAATAGAGACACAGAGGTAGAGAACAAACGTATGGACACCAAGTGGGGGAAGCCATGGGGTGGTGGTGTTGGGATGAGTTGGGAGATTGGGATTGACCTGTATACATGCATATGCATAAAATAGATAACTAATAATAACCTGCTGTATAAAAAAATAAATACAATTAAATTTCAAAATTTTTAAAAATAAAATTGAAAAAAAAAACAGAAAAAAGTTTTTCCATTCACACAGATGTATTTATATGAATGAATTATTTCCATGCTTATATCTATAAATACATAAAACAAGAACAAGATATAATTGGAACTAAAAAAGAAAAAAAAACCTGAACCTAACAGTTATACAGAGGAAAACCCTACCAAGGCACTTGCTCCAGCGGTAAACAATTCTGAAATTGGTCAGAGGTGGGGAATCATCTCCCATACAGCCAGCAGCCCCGCCCACCCCACGCAAGGAGCATCCTCATTGCAAAGCTGGGGGACCGTGCCGAGGCCTCTGTGAGTAAACGTGAGCTGAGCCCCAGGCCAGCTGCTGCTGAACTGTTCCCACCCTTCCCAGGTAAAACACCTGAATATGTACAAGGGCTTGAAAGCCTAGAGGAAGGGCCGTGGAGCCACACCAGTGACAGCACGCAGGCCAACTTGCTGCCTGCAGGCCAGCCAGGATGATCCTGGCCCCGGGTGCTCTTCTGGAAGCTTTCCATTTCCCTGCCTGAGATACCCCTCCTGTCCCGGCACCCACTCCCTTTTTTCCTTCCTCACCTCAGCCCGGAGAGAAATTCCAGTGGAAGTTATGGGTGAAACATCCTCTTCTTTACAGGTGGCAGCCTGGCAACTCCTGCAGAAAGTCCAGCAGAGCCCCACTCACACCGGGCCACCAACAAAGCCGTGGACCCTCACACCCTCCCACCAGCACAGCCCCGAGACTGCTGACGGGGCAGAGAATATGGAGTCAGGCACAGCTGCAGGGGCTATTGCTGCCTGGAGTGCTGTTTATATTGACCTCAACCCAGGCACACCTGGGGAGGGCTTGTCGACAGGGTCAGGCTGCCCAGGTCAGCTAATCCTCAGCCCTCAGGGAATCACATTGCAGAAAATGGACCTCGCTAAGACAGAATATTAGCCAAGGGAAAAAAGGACACAATATCATTTGCAGCACCGTAGATGAGTCTAGAGGTAATCACCTGACTTGTAGTAAGTCAGAAAGTGAAAGACACATATCGTAGGATATCACTTATAGGTGTTACCTAAAAATTGATACCAGGGCAGATATTTCCACGGAGAAGGGCAATCACAGATTCATTAAACAAACTTATGGTTCACCAATGGAAAGGTGTGAGGATTGGATTCATTACGATCTTGGGGTTAAGAGACATATACAAACACAGATGAAATATATAATCACCAAAGACCTACGGAATACCAAGAGAAGACTACTCAACATTCTGTCATAACGTACATGGGAACAGGATCCCAGGAAGAACAGACATATGTATATGTGTAAAAGAACCACATCTTGAACACCTACAACAAGCCAAACATTGTCATCAAACTTGCTGTAATAAAAAAATAAAAAATTAAATTTAAAACACGAACAAGAAGTAGTGAGACAAACTTGAGGGGCATTCTCCTGGCACATTCCATTCTAAATTCCAATCTAGAACACGACTTCCATTGAGGCTCTGTGCCCTAGTAACCAGATTTGGTAAGGGAGAACTGCTGCCACCTTGTGGCCGTTTCACACAACAGCAGCTTTAATTCCAGCGCTAATGGTCAGTGGATATTCAAAATCATTGCAGGCCTGTAAATGACACCTGCAATGAAAACAAATCCTGGTGTCATATATCGACCAAAAAATTCAAAAGACGTCCATATTTCAAAACGACAGTTTCAAGAGGCATATTTCACGCACATTAGTGTTCTGCTTCCTTTGCTTTCTTTCTTTTTTGGTTAAAAAAACGGGAATGGAAAAAGGCAACCCTCAGAATGGGCGAAAACGATCGCAAACGAATCAATGGACAAAGGTTTAATCTCCAATATATATAAACAGCTCACGCAGCTTAATATTAATAAAAGAAACAACCCAATACAAAAATGGGCAGAAGATCTAAATAGACGTTTCTTCAAAGAAGTCACAGAGATGGCCAAGACGCACATGAAAAGCTGCTCAACATCACTAATTATTAGAGAAATGCAAATCCAAACGACAATGAGGTATGACCTCACACCTCTTAGAATCGGCATCATCAGAAAATCTACAAACAACAAATTCTGGGGAGGGTGTGGACAAAAGGAACCCTCTTCCACTATTGGTGGGAAGGTAAATTGACACAGTCACTATGGAGAACACTATGGAGGTTCCTTTAAAAAACTAAAAAGAGAATTACCATAGGATCCAGCAATCCCACTTCTGGGCATATACCCAGAGAAAACCATAAATCAAAAAGACACATTCACCACAATGTTCATTGCAGCACTATTTACAATAGCCAGGTAATGGAAGCAACCTAAATGCCCACAGACAGACGAATGGATAAAGAAGTGGTACATATATAAAATGGAATATTACTCAGCCATAAAAAGGAATGAAACTGGGTCATTTGTAGAGAAGTCGATGGATCTAGAGACTGTCATACAGAGTGAAGTAAGTCAGAAAGAGAAAAACAAATATTGTATATTAATGCATATATGTGGAACCTAGAAAAATGGTACAGATGAACTGGTTTGCAGGGCAGAAATAGAGACACAGAGGTAGAGAACAAACGTATGGACACCAAGTGGGGGAAGCCATGGGGTGGTGGTGTTGGGATGAGTTGGGAGATTGGGATTGACCTGTATACATGCATATGCATAAAATAGATAACTAATAATAACCTGCTGTATAAAAAAATAAATACAATTAAATTTCAAAATTTTTAAAAATAAAATTGAAAAAAAAAACAGAAAAAAGTTTTTCCATTCACACAGATGTATTTATATGAATGAATTATTTCCATGCTTATATCTATAAATACATAAAACAAGAACAAGATATAATTGGAACTAAAAAAGAAAAAAAAACCTGAACCTAACAGTTATACAGAGGAAAACCCTACCAAGGCACTTGCTCCAGCGGTAAACAATTCTGAAATTGGTCAGAGGTGGGGAATCATCTCCCATACAGCCAGCAGCCCCGCCCACCCCACGCAAGGAGCATCCTCATTGCAAAGCTGGGGGACCGTGCCGAGGCCTCTGTGAGTAAACGTGAGCTGAGCCCCAGGCCAGCTGCTGCTGAACTGTTCCCACCCTTCCCAGGTAAAACACCTGAATATGTACAAGGGCTTGAAAGCCTAGAGGAAGGGCCGTGGAGCCACACCAGTGACAGCACGCAGGCCAACTTGCTGCCTGCAGGCCAGCCAGGATGATCCTGGCCCCGGGCGCTCTTCTGGAAGCTTTCCATTTCCCTGCCTGAGATACCCCTCCTGTCCCGGCACCCACTCCCTTTTTTCCTTCCTCACCTCAGCCCGGAGAGAAATTCCAGTGGAAGTTATGGGTGAAACATCCTCTTCTTTACAGGTGGCAGCCTGGCAACTCCTGCAGAAAGTCCAGCAGAGCCCCACTCACACCGGGCCACCAACAAAGCCGTGGACCCTCACACCCTCCCACCAGCACAGCCCCGAGACTGCTGACGGGGCAGAGAATATGGAGTCAGGCACAGCTGCAGGGGCTATTGCTGCCTGGAGTGCTGTTTATATTGACCTCAACCCAGGCACACCTGGGGAGGGCTTGTCGACAGGGTCAGGCTGCCCAGGTCAGCTAATCCTCAGCCCTCAGGGAATCACATTGCAGAAAATGGACCTCGCTAAGACACAATATTAGCCAAGGGAAAAAAGGACACAATATCATTTGCAGCACCGTAGATGAGTCTAGAGGTAATCACCTGACTTGTAGTAAGTCAGAAAGTGAAAGACACATATCGTAGGATATCACTTATAGGTGTTACCTAAAAATTGATACCAGGGCAGATATTTCCACGGAGAAGGGCAATCACAGATTCATTAAACAAACTTATGGTTCACCAATGGAAAGGTGTGAGGATTGGATTCATTACGATCTTGGGGTTAAGAGACATATACAAACACAGATGAAATATATAATCACCAAAGACCTACGGAATACCAAGAGAAGACTACTCAACATTCTGTCATAACGTACATGGGAACAGGATCCCAGGAAGAACAGACATATGTATATGTGTAAAAGAACCACATCTTGAACACCTACAACAAGCCAAACATTGTCATCAAACTTGCTGTAATAAAAAAATAAAAAATTAAATTTAAAACACGAACAAGAAGTAGTGAGACAAACTTGATGGGCATTCTCCTGGCACATTCCATTCTAAATTCCAATCTAGAACACGACTTCCATTGAGGCTCTGTGCCCTAGTAACCAGATTTGGTAAGGGAGAACTGCTGCCACCTTGTGGCCGTTTCACACAACAGCAGCTTTAATTCCAGCGCTAATGGTCAGTGGATATTCAAAATCATTGCAGGCCTGTAAATGACACCTGCAATGAAAACAAATCCTGGTGTCATATATCGACCAAAAAATTCAAAAGACATCCATATTTCAAAACGACAGTTTCAAGAGGCATATTTCACGCACATTAGTGTTCTGCTTCCTTTGCTTTCTTTCTTTTTTGGTTAAAAAAACGGGAATGGAAAAAGGCAACCCTCAGAATGGGCGAAAACGATCGCAAACGAATCAATGGACAAAGGTTTAATCTCCAATATATATAAACAGCTCACGCAGCTTAATATTAATAAAAGAAACAACCCAATACAAAAATGGGCAGAAGATCTAAATAGACGTTTCTTCAAAGAAGTCACAGAGATGGCCAAGACGCACATGAAAAGCTGCTCAACATCACTAATTATTAGAGAAATGCAAATCCAAACGACAATGAGGTATGACCTCACACCTCTTAGAATCGGCATCATCAGAAAATCTACAAACAACAAATTCTGGGGAGGGTGTGGACAAAAGGAACCCTCTTCCACTATTGGTGGGAAGGTAAATTGACACAGTCACTATGGAGAACACTATGGAGGTTCCTTTAAAAAACTAAAAAGAGAATTACCATAGGATCCAGCAATCCCACTTCTGGGCATATACCCAGAGAAAATCATAAATCAAAAAGACACATTCACCACAATGTTCATTGCAGCACTATTTACAATAGCCAGGTAATGGAAGCAACCTAAATGCCCACAGACAGACGAATGGATAAAGAAGTGGTACATATATAAAATGGAATATTACTCAGCCATAAAAAGGAATGAAACTGGGTCATTTGTAGAGAAGTCGATGGATCTAGAGACTGTCATACAGAGTGAAGTAAGTCAGAAAGAGAAAAACAAATATTGTATATTAATGCATATATGTGGAACCTAGAAAAATGGTACAGATGAACTGGTTTGCAGGGCAGAAATAGAGACACAGAGGTAGAGAACAAACGTATGGACACCAAGTGGGGGAAGCCATGGGGTGGTGGTGTTGGGATGAGTTGGGAGATTGGGATTGACCTGTATACATGCATATGCATAAAATAGATAACTAATAATAACCTGCTGTATAAAAAAATAAATACAATTAAATTTCAAAATTTTTAAAAATAAAATTGAAAAAAAAACAGAAAAAAGTTTTTCCATTCACACAGATGTATTTATATGAATGAATTATTTCCATGCTTATATCTATAAATACATAAAACAAGAACAAGATATAATTGGAACTAAAAAAGAAAAAAAAACCTGAACCTAACAGTTATACAGAGGAAAACCCTACCAAGGCACTTGCTCCAGCGGTAAACAATTCTGAAATTGGTCAGAGGTGGGGAATCATCTCCCATACAGCCAGCAGCCCCGCCCACCCCACGCAAGGAGCATCCTCATTGCAAAGCTGGGGGACCGTGCCGAGGCCTCTGTGAGTAAACGTGAGCTGAGCCCCAGGCCAGCTGCTGCTGAACTGTTCCCACCCTTCCCAGGTAAAACACCTGAATATGTACAAGGGCTTGAAAGCCTAGAGGAAGGGCCGTGGAGCCACACCAGTGACAGCACGCAGGCCAACTTGCTGCCTGCAGGCCAGCCAGGATGATCCTGGCCCCGGGCGCTCTTCTGGAAGCTTTCCATTTCCCTGCCTGAGATACCCCTCCTGTCCCGGCACCCACTCCCTTTTTTCCTTCCTCACCTCAGCCCGGAGAGAAATTCCAGTGGAAGTTATGGGTGAAACATCCTCTTCTTTACAGGTGGCAGCCTGGCAACTCCTGCAGAAAGTCCAGCAGAGCCCCACTCACACCGGGCCACCAACAAAGCCGTGGACCCTCACACCCTCCCACCAGCACAGCCCCGAGACTGCTGACGGGGCAGAGAATATGGAGTCAGGCACAGCTGCAGGGGCTATTGCTGCCTGGAGTGCTGTTTATATTGACCTCAACCCAGGCACACCTGGGGAGGGCTTGTCGACAGGGTCAGGCTGCCCAGGTCAGCTAATCCTCAGCCCTCAGGGAATCACATTGCAGAAAATGGACCTCGCTACGACAGAATATTAGCCAAGGGAAAAAAGGACACAATATCATTTGCAGCACCGTAGATGAGTCTAGAGGTAATCACCTGACTTGTAGTAAGTCAGAAAGTGAAAGACACATATCGTAGGATATCACTTATAGGTGTTACCTAAAAATTGATACCAGGGCAGATATTTCCACGGAGAAGGGCAATCACAGATTCATTAAACAAACTTATGGTTCACCAATGGAAAGGTGTGAGGATTGGATTCATTACGATCTTGGGGTTAAGAGACATATACAAACACAGATGAAATATATAATCACCAAAGACCTACGGAATACCAAGAGAAGACTACTCAACATTCTGTCATAACGTACATGGGAACAGGATCCCAGGAAGAACAGACATATGTATATGTGTAAAAGAACCACATCTTGAACACCTACAACAAGCCAAACATTGTCATCAAACTTGCTGTAATAAAAAAATAAAAAATTAAATTTAAAACACGAACAAGAAGTAGTGAGACAAACTTGATGGGCATTCTCCTGGCACATTCCATTCTAAATTCCAATCTAGAACACGACTTCCATTGAGGCTCTGTGCCCTAGTAACCAGATTTGGTAAGGGAGAACTGCTGCCACCTTGTGGCCGTTTCACACAACAGCAGCTTTAATTCCAGCGCTAATGGTCAGTGGATATTCAAAATCATTGCAGGCCTGTAAATGACACCTGCAATGAAAACAAATCCTGGTGTCATATATCGACCAAAATATTCAAAAGACGTCCATATTTCAAAACGACAGTTTCAAGAGGCATATTTCACGCACATTAGTGTTCTGCTTCCTTTGCTTTCTTTCTTTTTTGGTTAAAAAAACGGGAATGGAAAAAGGCAACCCTCAGAATGGGCGAAAACGATCGCAAACGAATCAATGGACAAAGGTTTAATCTCCAATATATATAAACAGCTCACGCAGCTTAATATTAATAAAAGAAACAACCCAATACAAAAATGGGCAGAAGATCTAAATAGACGTTTCTTCAAAGAAGTCACAGAGATGGCCAAGACGCACATGAAAAGCTGCTCAACATCACTAATTATTAGAGAAATGCAAATCCAAACGACAATGAGGTATGACCTCACACCTCTTAGAATCGGCATCATCAGAAAATCTACAAACAACAAATTCTGGGGAGGGTGTGGACAAAAGGAACCCTCTTCCACTATTGGTGGGAAGGTAAATTGACACAGTCACTATGGAGAACACTATGGAGGTTCCTTTAAAAAACTAAAAAGAGAATTACCATAGGATCCAGCAATCCCACTTCTGGGCATATACCCAGAGAAAACCATAAATCAAAAAGACACATTCACCACAATGTTCATTGCAGCACTATTTACAATAGCCAGGTAATGGAAGCAACCTAAATGCCCACAGACAGACGAATGGATAAAGAAGTGGTACATATATAAAATGGAATATTACTCAGCCATAAAAAGGAATGAAACTGGGTCATTTGTAGAGAAGTCGATGGATCTAGAGACTGTCATACAGAGTGAAGTAAGTCAGAAAGAGAAAAACAAATATTGTATATTAATGCATATATGTGGAACCTAGAAAAATGGTACAGATGAACTGGTTTGCAGGGCAGAAATAGAGACACAGAGGTAGAGAACAAACGTATGGACACCAAGTGGGGGAAGCCATGGGGTGGTGGTGTTGGGATGAGTTGGGAGATTGGGATTGACCTGTATACATGCATATGCATAAAATAGATAACTAATAATAACCTGCTGTATAAAAAAATAAATACAATTAAATTTCAAAATTTTTAAAAATAAAATTGAAAAAAAAAACAGAAAAAAGTTTTTCCATTCACACAGATGTATTTATATGAATGAATTATTTCCATGCTTATATCTATAAATACATAAAACAAGAACAAAATGTAATTGGAATTAAAAAAGAAAAAAAAACCTGAACCTAACAGTTATACAGAGGAAAACCCTACCAAGGCACTTGCTCCAGCGGTAAACAATTCTGAAATTGGTCAGAGGTGGGGAATCATCTCCCATACAGCCAGCAGCCCCGCCCACCCCACGCAAGGAGCATCCTCATTGCAAAGCTGGGGGACCGTGCCGAGGCCTCTGTGAGTAAACGTGAGCTGAGCCCCAGGCCAGCTGCTGCTGAACTGTTCCCACCCTTCCCAGGTAAAACACCTGAATATGTACAAGGGCTTGAAAGCCTAGAGGAAGGGCCGTGGAGCCACACCAGTGACAGCACGCAGGCCAACTTGCTGCCTGCAGGCCAGCCAGGATGATCCTGGCCCCGGGCGCTCTTCTGGAAGCTTTCCATTTCCCTGCCTGAGATACCCCTCCTGTCCCGGCACCCACTCCCTTTTTTCCTTCCTCACCTCAGCCCGGAGAGAAATTCCAGTGGAAGTTATGGGTGAAACATCCTCTTCTTTACAGGTGGCAGCCTGGCAACTCCTGCAGAAAGTCCAGCAGAGCCCCACTCACACCGGGCCACCAACAAAGCCGTGGACCCTCACACCCTCCCACCAGCACAGCCCCGAGACTGCTGACGGGGCAGAGAATATGGAGTCAGGCACAGCTGCAGGGGCTATTGCTGCCTGGAGTGCTGTTTATATTGACCTCAACCCAGGCACACCTGGGGAGGGCTTGTCGACAGGGTCAGGCTGCCCAGGTCAGCTAATCCTCAGCCCTCAGGGAATCACATTGCAGAAAATGGACCTCGCTAAGACACAATATTAGCCAAGGGAAAAAAGGACACAATATCATTTGCAGCACCGTAGATGAGTCTAGAGGTAATCACCTGACTTGTAGTAAGTCAGAAAGTGAAAGACACATATCGTAGGATATCACTTATAGGTGTTACCTAAAAATTGATACCAGGGCAGATATTTCCACGGAGAAGGGCAATCACAGATTCATTAAACAAACTTATGGTTCACCAATGGAAAGGTGTGAGGATTGGATTCATTACGATCTTGGGGTTAAGAGACATATACAAACACAGATGAAATATATAATCACCAAAGACCTACGGAATACCAAGAGAAGACTACTCAACATTCTGTCATAACGTACATGGGAACAGGATCCCAGGAAGAACAGACATATGTATATGTGTAAAAGAACCACATCTTGAACACCTACAACAAGCCAAACATTGTCATCAAACTTGCTGTAATAAAAAAATAAAAAATTAAATTTAAAACACGAACAAGAAGTAGTGAGACAAACTTGATGGGCATTCTCCTGGCACATTCCATTCTAAATTCCAATCTAGAACACGACTTCCATTGAGGCTCTGTGCCCTAGTAACCAGATTTGGTAAGGGAGAACTGCTGCCACCTTGTGGCCGTTTCACACAACAGCAGCTTTAATTCCAGCGCTAATGGTCAGTGGATATTCAAAATCATTGCAGGCCTGTAAATGACACCTGCAATGAAAACAAATCCTGGTGTCATATATCGACCAAAAAATTCAAAAGACGTCCATATTTCAAAACGACAGTTTCAAGAGGCATATTTCACGCACATTAGTGTTCTGCTTCCTTTGCTTTCTTTCTTTTTTGGTTAAAAAAACGGGAATGGAAAAAGGCAACCCTCAGAATGGGCGAAAACGATCGCAAACGAATCAATGGACAAAGGTTTAATCTCCAATATATATAAACAGCTCACGCAGCTTAATATTAATAAAAGAAACAACCCAATACAAAAATGGGCAGAAGATCTAAATAGACGTTTCTTCAAAGAAGTCACAGAGATGGCCAAGACGCACATGAAAAGCTGCTCAACATCACTAATTATTAGAGAAATGCAAATCCAAACGACAATGAGGTATGACCTCACACCTCTTAGAATCGGCATCATCAGAAAATCTACAAACAACAAATTCTGGGGAGGGTGTGGACAAAAGGAACCCTCTTCCACTATTGGTGGGAAGGTAAATTGACACAGTCACTATGGAGAACACTATGGAGGTTCCTTTAAAAAACTAAAAAGAGAATTACCATAGGATCCAGCAATCCCACTTCTGGGCATATACCCAGAGAAAACCATAAATCAAAAAGACACATTCACCACAATGTTCATTGCAGCACTATTTACAATAGCCAGGTAATGGAAGCAACCTAAATGCCCACAGACAGACGAATGGATAAAGAAGTGGTACATATATAAAATGGAATATTACTCAGCCATAAAAAGGAATGAAACTGGGTCATTTGTAGAGAAGTCGATGGATCTAGAGACTGTCATACAGAATGAAGTAAGTCAGAAAGAGAAAAACAAATATTGTATATTAATGCATATATGTGGAACCTAGAAAAATGGTACAGATGAACTGGTTTGCAGGGCAGAAATAGAGACACAGAGGTAGAGAACAAACGTATGGACACCAAGTGGGGGAAGCCATGGGGTGGTGGTGTTGGGATGAGTTGGGAGATTGGGATTGACCTGTATACATGCATATGCATAAAATAGATAACTAATAATAACCTGCTGTATAAAAAAATAAATACAATTAAATTTCAAAATTTTTAAAAATAAAATTGAAAAAAAAAAACAGAAAAAAGTTTTTCCATTCACACAGATGTATTTATATGAATGAATTATTTCCATGCTTATATCTATAAATACATAAAACAAGAACAAAATGTAATTGGAATTAAAAAAGAAAAAAAAACCTGAACCTAACAGTTATACAGAGGAAAACCCTACCAAGGCACTTGCTCCAGCGGTAAACAATTCTGAAATTGGTCAGAGGTGGGGAATCATCTCCCATACAGCCAGCAGCCCCGCCCACCCCACGCAAGGAGCATCCTCATTGCAAAGCTGGGGGACCGTGCCGAGGCCTCTGTGAGTAAACGTGAGCTGAGCCCCAGGCCAGCTGCTGCTGAACTGTTCCCACCCTTCCCAGGTAAAACACCTGAATATGTACAAGGGCTTGAAAGCCTAGAGGAAGGGCCGTGGAGCCACACCAGTGACAGCACGCAGGCCAACTTGCTGCCTGCAGGCCAGCCAGGATGATCCTGGCCCCGGGCGCTCTTCTGGAAGCTTTCCATTTCCCTGCCTGAGATACCCCTCCTGTCCCGGCACCCACTCCCTTTTTTCCTTCCTCACCTCAGCCCGGAGAGAAATTCCAGTGGAAGTTATGGGTGAAACATCCTCTTCTTTACAGGTGGCAGCCTGGCAACTCCTGCAGAAAGTCCAGCAGAGCCCCACTCACACCGGGCCACCAACAAAGCCGTGGACCCTCACACCCTCCCACCAGCACAGCCCCGAGACTGCTGACGGGGCAGAGAATATGGAGTCAGGCACAGCTGCAGGGGCTATTGCTGCCTGGAGTGCTGTTTATATTGACCTCAACCCAGGCACACCTGGGGAGGGCTTGTCGACAGGGTCAGGCTGCCCAGGTCAGCTAATCCTCAGCCCTCAGGGAATCACATTGCAGAAAATGGACCTCGCTAAGACAGAATATTAGCCAAGGGAAAAAAGGACACAATATCATTTGCAGCACCGTAGATGAGTCTAGAGGTAATCACCTGACTTGTAGTAAGTCAGAAAGTGAAAGACACATATCGTAGGATATCACTTATAGGTGTTACCTAAAAATTGATACCAGGGCAGATATTTCCACGGAGAAGGGCAATCACAGATTCATTAAACAAACTTATGGTTCACCAATGGAAAGGTGTGAGGATTGGATTCATTACGATCTTGGGGTTAAGAGACATATACAAACACAGATGAAATATATAATCACCAAAGACCTACGGAATACCAAGAGAAGACTACTCAACATTCTGTCATAACGTACATGGGAACAGGATCCCAGGAAGAACAGACATATGTATATGTGTAAAAGAACCACATCTTGAACACCTACAACAAGCCAAACATTGTCATCAAACTTGCTGTAATAAAAAAATAAAAAATTAAATTTAAAACACGAACAAGAAGTAGTGAGACAAACTTGAGGGGCATTCTCCTGGCACATTCCATTCTAAATTCCAATCTAGAACACGACTTCCATTGAGGCTCTGTGCCCTAGTAACCAGATTTGGTAAGGGAGAACTGCTGCCACCTTGTGGCCGTTTCACACAACAGCAGCTTTAATTCCAGCGCTAATGGTCAGTGGATATTCAAAATCATTGCAGGCCTGTAAATGACACCTGCAATGAAAACAAATCCTGGTGTCATATATCGACCAAAAAATTCAAAAGACGTCCATATTTCAAAACGACAGTTTCAAGAGGCATATTTCACGCACATTAGTGTTCTGCTTCCTTTGCTTTCTTTCTTTTTTGGTTAAAAAAACGGGAATGGAAAAAGGCAACCCTCAGAATGGGCGAAAACGATCGCAAACGAATCAATGGACAAAGGTTTAATCTCCAATATAAATAAACAGCTCACGCAGCTTAATATTAATAAAAGAAACAACCCAATACAAAAATGGGCAGAAGATCTAAATAGACGTTTCTTCAAAGAAGTCACAGAGATGGCCAAGACGCACATGAAAAGCTGCTCAACATCACTAATTATTAGAGAAATGCAAATCCAAACGACAATGAGGTATGACCTCACACCTCTTAGAATCGGCATCATCAGAAAATCTACAAACAACAAATTCTGGGGAGGGTGTGGACAAAAGGAACCCTCTTCCACTATTGGTGGGAAGGTAAATTGACACAGTCACTATGGAGAACACTATGGAGGTTCCTTTAAAAAACTAAAAAGAGAATTACCATAGGATCCAGCAATCCCACTTCTGGGCATATACGCAGAGAAAACCATAAATCAAAAAGACACATTCACCACAATGTTCATTGCAGCACTATTTACAATAGCCAGGTAATGGAAGCAACCTAAATGCCCACAGACAGACGAATGGATAAAGAAGTGGTACATATATAAAATGGAATATTACTCAGCCATAAAAAGGAATGAAACTGGGTCATTTGTAGAGAAGTCGATGGATCTAGAGACTGTCATACAGAGTGAAGTAAGTCAGAAAGAGAAAAACAAATATTGTATATTAATGCATATATGTGGAACCTAGAAAAATGGTACAGATGAACTGGTTTGCAGGGCAGAAATAGAGACACAGAGGTAGAGAACAAACGTATGGACACCAAGTGGGGGAAGCCATGGGGTGGTGGTGTTGGGATGAGTTGGGAGATTGGGATTGACCTGTATACATGCATATGCATAAAATAGATAACTAATAATAACCTGCTGTATAAAAAATAAATACAATTAAATTTCAAAATTTTTAAAAATAAAATTGAAAAAAAAAACAGAAAAAAGTTTTTCCATTCACACAGATGTATTTATATGAATGAATTATTTCCATGCTTATATCTATAAATACATAAAACAAGAACAAGATATAATTGGAACTAAAAAAGAAAAAAAAACCTGAACCTAACAGTTATACAGAGGAAAACCCTACCAAGGCACTTGCTCCAGCGGTAAACAATTCTGAAATTGGTCAGAGGTGGGGAATCATCTCCCATACAGCCAGCAGCCCCGCCCACCCCACGCAAGGAGCATCCTCATTGCAAAGCTGGGGGACCGTGCCGAGGCCTCTGTGAGTAAACGTGAGCTGAGCCCCAGGCCAGCTGCTGCTGAACTGTTCCCACCCTTCCCAGGTAAAACACCTGAATATGTACAAGGGCTTGAAAGCCTAGAGGAAGGGCCGTGGAGCCACACCAGTGACAGCACGCAGGCCAACTTGCTGCCTGCAGGCCAGCCAGGATGATCCTGGCCCCGGGCGCTCTTCTGGAAGCTTTCCATTTCCCTGCCTGAGATACCCCTCCTGTCCCGGCACCCACTCCCTTTTTTCCTTCCTCACCTCAGCCCGGAGAGAAATTCCAGTGGAAGTTATGGGTGAAACATCCTCTTCTTTACAGGTGGCAGCCTGGCAACTCCTGCAGAAAGTCCAGCAGAGCCCCACTCACACCGGGCCACCAACAAAGCCGTGGACCCTCACACCCTCCCACCAGCACAGCCCCGAGACTGCTGACGGGGCAGAGAATATGGAGTCAGGCACAGCTGCAGGGGCTATTGCTGCCTGGAGTGCTGTTTATATTGACCTCAACCCAGGCACACCTGGGGAGGGCTTGTCGACAGGGTCAGGCTGCCCAGGTCAGCTAATCCTCAGCCCTCAGGGAATCACATTGCAGAAAATGGACCTCGCTACGACAGAATATTAGCCAAGGGAAAAAAGGACACAATATCATTTGCAGCACCGTAGATGAGTCTAGAGGTAATCACCTGACTTGTAGTAAGTCAGAAAGTGAAAGACACATATCGTAGGATATCACTTATAGGTGTTACCTAAAAATTGATACCAGGGCAGATATTTCCACGGAGAAGGGCAATCACAGATTCATTAAACAAACTTATGGTTCACCAATGGAAAGGTGTGAGGATTGGATTCATTACGATCTTGGGGTTAAGAGACATATACAAACACAGATGAAATATATAATCACCAAAGACCTACGGAATACCAAGAGAAGACTACTCAACATTCTGTCATAACGTACATGGGAACAGGATCCCAGGAAGAACAGACATATGTATATGTGTAAAAGAACCACATCTTGAACACCTACAACAAGCCAAACATTGTCATCAAACTTGCTGTAATAAAAAAATAAAAAATTAAATTTAAAACACGAACAAGAAGTAGTGAGACAAACTTGAGGGGCATTCTCCTGGCACATTCCATTCTAAATTCCAATCTAGAACACGACTTCCATTGAGGCTCTGTGCCCTAGTAACCAGATTTGGTAAGGGAGAACTGCTGCCACCTTGTGGCCGTTTCACACAACAGCAGCTTTAATTCCAGCGCTAATGGTCAGTGGATATTCAAAATCATTGCAGGCCTGTAAATGACACCTGCAATGAAAACAAATCCTGGTGTCATATATCGACCAAAAAATTCAAAAGACGTCCATATTTCAAAACGACAGTTTCAAGAGGCATATTTCACGCACATTAGTGTTCTGCTTCCTTTGCTTTCTTTCTTTTTTGGTTAAAAAAACGGGAATGGAAAAAGGCAACCCTCAGAATGGGCGAAAACGATCGCAAACGAATCAATGGACAAAGGTTTAATCTCCAATATAAATAAACAGCTCACGCAGCTTAATATTAATAAAAGAAACAACCCAATACAAAAATGGGCAGAAGATCTAAATAGACGTTTCTTCAAAGAAGTCACAGAGATGGCCAAGACGCACATGAAAAGCTGCTCAACATCACTAATTATTAGAGAAATGCAAATCCAAACGACAATGAGGTATGACCTCACACCTCTTAGAATCGGCATCATCAGAAAATCTACAAACAACAAATTCTGGGGAGGGTGTGGACAAAAGGAACCCTCTTCCACTATTGGTGGGAAGGTAAATTGACACAGTCACTATGGAGAACACTATGGAGGTTCCTTTAAAAAACTAAAAAGAGAATTACCATAGGATCCAGCAATCCCACTTCTGGGCATATACGCAGAGAAAACCATAAATCAAAAAGACACATTCACCACAATGTTCATTGCAGCACTATTTACAAGCCAGGTAATGGAAGCAACCTAAATGCCCACAGACAGACGAATGGATAAAGAAGTGGTACATATATAAAATGGAATATTACTCAGCCATAAAAAGGAATGAAACTGGGTCATTTGTAGAGAAGTCGATGGATCTAGAGACTGTCATACAGAGTGAAGTAAGTCAGAAAGAGAAAAACAAATATTGTATATTAATGCATATATGTGGAACCTAGAAAAATGGTACAGATGAACTGGTTTGCAGGGCAGAAATAGAGACACAGAGGTAGAGAACAAACGTATGGACACCAAGTGGGGGAAGCCATGGGGTGGTGGTGTTGGGATGAGTTGGGAGATTGGGATTGACCTGTATACATGCATATGCATAAAATAGATAACTAATAATAACCTGCTGTATAAAAAAATAAATACAATTAAATTTCAAAATTTTTAAAAATAAAATTGAAAAAAAAAACAGAAAAAAGTTTTTCCATTCACACAGATTTATTTATATGAATGAATTATTTCCATGCTTATATCTATAAATACATAAAACAAGAACAAGATATAATTGGAACTAAAAAAGAAAAAAAAACCTGAACCTAACAGTTATACAGAGGAAAACCCTACCAAGGCACTTGCTCCAGCGGTAAACAATTCTGAAATTGGTCAGAGGTGGGGAATCATCTCCCATACAGCCAGCAGCCCCGCCCACCCCACGCAAGGAGCATCCTCATTGCAAAGCTGGGGGACCGTGCCGAGGCCTCTGTGAGTAAACGTGAGCTGAGCCCCAGGCCAGCTGCTGCTGAACTGTTCCCACCCTTCCCAGGTAAAACACCTGAATATGTACAAGGGCTTGAAAGCCTAGAGGAAGGGCCGTGGAGCCACACCAGTGACAGCACGCAGGCCAACTTGCTGCCTGCAGGCCAGCCAGGATGATCCTGGCCCCGGGCGCTCTTCTGGAAGCTTTCCATTTCCCTGCCTGAGATACCCCTCCTGTCCCGGCACCCACTCCCTTTTTTCCTTCCTCACCTCAGCCCGGAGAGAAATTCCAGTGGAAGTTATGGGTGAAACATCCTCTTCTTTACAGGTGGCAGCCTGGCAACTCCTGCAGAAAGTCCAGCAGAGCCCCACTCACACCGGGCCACCAACAAAGCCGTGGACCCTCACACCCTCCCACCAGCACAGCCCCGAGACTGCTGACGGGGCAGAGAATATGGAGACAGGCACAGCTGCAGGGGCTATTGCTGCCTGGAGTGCTGTTTATATTGACCTCAACCCAGGCACACCTGGGGAGGGCTTGTCGACAGGGTCAGGCTGCCCAGGTCAGCTAATCCTCAGCCCTCAGGGAATCACATTGCAGAAAATGGACCTCGCTACGACAGAATATTAGCCAAGGGAAAAAAGGACACAATATCATTTGCAGCACCGTAGATGAGTCTAGAGGTAATCACCTGACTTGTAGTAAGTCAGAAAGTGAAAGACACATATCGTAGGATATCACTTATAGGTGTTACCTAAAAATTGATACCAGGGCAGATATTTCCACGGAGAAGGGCAATCACAGATTCATTAAACAAACTTATGGTTCACCAATGGAAAGGTGTGAGGATTGGATTCATTACGATCTTGGGGTTAAGAGACATATACAAACACAGATGAAATATATAATCACCAAAGACCTACGGAATACCAAGAGAAGACTACTCAACATTCTGTCATAACGTACATGGGAACAGGATCCCAGGAAGAACAGACATATGTATATGTGTAAAAGAACCACATCTTGAACACCTACAACAAGCCAAACATTGTCATCAAACTTGCTGTAATAAAAAAATAAAAAATTAAATTTAAAACACGAACAAGAAGTAGTGAGACAAACTTGAGGGGCATTCTCCTGGCACATTCCATTCTAAATTCCAATCTAGAACACGACTTCCATTGAGGCTCTGTGCCCTAGTAACCAGATTTGGTAAGGGAGAACTGCTGCCACCTTGTGGCCGTTTCACACAACAGCAGCTTTAATTCCAGCGCTAATGGTCAGTGGATATTCAAAATCATTGCAGGCCTGTAAATGACACCTGCAATGAAAACAAATCCTGGTGTCATATATCGACCAAAAAATTCAAAAGACATCCATATTTCAAAACGACAGTTTCAAGAGGCATATTTCACGCACATTAGTGTTCTGCTTCCTTTGCTTTCTTTCTTTTTTGGTTAAAAAAACGGGAATGGAAAAAGGCAACCCTCAGAATGGGCGAAAACGATCGCAAACGAATCAATGGACAAAGGTTTAATCTCCAATATATATAAACAGCTCACGCAGCTTAATATTAATAAAAGAAACAACCCAATACAAAAATGGGCAGAAGATCTAAATAGACGTTTCTTCAAAGAAGTCACAGAGATGGCCAAGACGCACATGAAAAGCTGCTCAACATCACTAATTATTAGAGAAATGCAAATCCAAACGACAATGAGGTATGACCTCACACCTCTTAGAATCGGCATCATCAGAAAATCTACAAACAACAAATTCTGGGGAGGGTGTGGACAAAAGGAACCCTCTTCCACTATTGGTGGGAAGGTAAATTGACACAGTCACTATGGAGAACACTATGGAGGTTCCTTTAAAAAACTAAAAAGAGAATTACCATAGGATCCAGCAATCCCACTTCTGGGCATATACCCAGAGAAAACCATAAATCAAAAAGACACATTCACCACAATGTTCATTGCAGCACTATTTACAATAGCCAGGTAATGGAAGCAACCTAAATGCCCACAGACAGACGAATGGATAAAGAAGTGGTACATATATAAAATGGAATATTACTCAGCCATAAAAAGGAATGAAACTGGGTCATTTGTAGAGAAGTCGATGGATCTAGAGACTGTCATACAGAGTGAAGTAAGTCAGAAAGAGAAAAACAAATATTGTATATTAATGCATATATGTGGAACCTAGAAAAATGGTACAGATGAACTGGTTTGCAGGGCAGAAATAGAGACACAGAGGTAGAGAACAAACGTATGGACACCAAGTGGGGGAAGCCATGGGGTGGTGGTGTTGGGATGAGTTGGGAGATTGGGATTGACCTGTATACATGCATATGCATAAAATAGATAACTAATAATAACCTGCTGTATAAAAAAATAAATACAATTAAATTTCAAAATTTTTAAAAATAAAATTGAAAAAAAAACAGAAAAAAGTTTTTCCATTCACACAGATGTATTTATATGAATGAATTATTTCCATGCTTATATCTATAAACACATAAAACAGGAACAAGATATAATTGGAACTAAAAAAGAAAAAAAAACCTGAACCTAACAGTTATACAGAGGAAAACCCTACCAAGGCACTTGCTCCAGCGGTAAACAATTCTGAAATTGGTCAGAGGTGGGGAATCATCTCCCATACAGCCAGCAGCCCCGCCCACCCCACGCAAGGAGCATCCTCATTGCAAAGCTGGGGGACCGTGCCGAGGCCTCTGTGAGTAAACGTGAGCTGAGCCCCAGGCCAGCTGCTGCTGAACTGTTCCCACCCTTCCCAGGTAAAACACCTGAATATGTACAAGGGCTTGAAAGCCTAGAGGAAGGGCCGTGGAGCCACACCAGTGACAGCACGCAGGCCAACTTGCTGCCTGCAGGCCAGCCAGGATGATCCTGGCCCCGGGCGCTCTTCTGGAAGCTTTCCATTTCCCTGCCTGAGATACCCCTCCTGTCCCGGCACCCACTCCCTTTTTTCCTTCCTCACCTCAGCCCGGAGAGAAATTCCAGTGGAAGTTATGGGTGAAACATCCTCTTCTTTACAGGTGGCAGCCTGGCAACTCCTGCAGAAAGTCCAGCAGAGCCCCACTCACACCGGGCCACCAACAAAGCCGTGGACCCTCACACCCTCCCACCAGCACAGCCCCGAGACTGCTGACGGGGCAGAGAATATGGAGTCAGGCACAGCTGCAGGGGCTATTGCTGCCTGGAGTGCTGTTTATATTGACCTCAACCCAGGCACACCTGGGGAGGGCTTGTCGACAGGGTCAGGCTGCCCAGGTCAGCTAATCCTCAGCCCTCAGGGAATCACATTGCAGAAAATGGACCTCGCTACGACAGAATATTAGCCAAGGGAAAAAAGGACACAATATCATTTGCAGCACCGTAGATGAGTCTAGAGGTAATCACCTGACTTGTAGTAAGTCAGAAAGTGAAAGACACATATCGTAGGATATCACTTATAGGTGTTACCTAAAAATTGATACCAGGGCAGATATTTCCACGGAGAAGGGCAATCACAGATTCATTAAACAAACTTATGGTTCACCAATGGAAAGGTGTGAGGATTGGATTCATTACGATCTTGGGGTTAAGAGACATATACAAACACAGATGAAATATATAATCACCAAAGACCTACGGAATACCAAGAGAAGACTACTCAACATTCTGTCATAACGTACATGGGAACAGGATCCCAGGAAGAACAGACATATGTATATGTGTAAAAGAACCACATCTTGAACACCTACAACAAGCCAAACATTGTCATCAAACTTGCTGTAATAAAAAAATAAAAAATTAAATTTAAAACACGAACAAGAAGTAGTGAGACAAACTTGAGGGGCATTCTCCTGGCACATTCCATTCTAAATTCCAATCTAGAACACGACTTCCATTGAGGCTCTGTGCCCTAGTAACCAGATTTGGTAAGGGAGAACTGCTGCCACCTTGTGGCCGTTTCACACAACAGCAGCTTTAATTCCAGCGCTAATGGTCAGTGGATATTCAAAATCATTGCAGGCCTGTAAATGACACCTGCAATGAAAACAAATCCTGGTGTCATATATCGACCAAAAAATTCAAAAGACGTCCATATTTCAAAACGACAGTTTCAAGAGGCATATTTCACGCACATTAGTGTTCTGCTTCCTTTGCTTTCTTTCTTTTTTGGTTAAAAAAACGGGAATGGAAAAAGGCAACCCTCAGAATGGGCGAAAACGATCGCAAACGAATCAATGGACAAAGGTTTAATCTCCAATATATATAAACAGCTCACGCAGCTTAATATTAATAAAAGAAACAACCCAATACAAAAATGGGCAGAAGATCTAAATAGACGTTTCTTCAAAGAAGTCACAGAGATGGCCAAGACGCACATGAAAAGCTGCTCAACATCACTAATTATTAGAGAAATGCAAATCCAAACGACAATGAGGTATGACCTCACACCTCTTAGAATCGGCATCATCAGAAAATCTACAAACAACAAATTCTGGGGAGGGTGTGGACAAAAGGAACCCTTTCCACTATTGGTGGGAAGGTAAATTGACACAGTCACTATGGAGAACACTATGGAGGTTCCTTTAAAAAACTAAAAAGAGAATTACCATAGGATCCAGCAATCCCACTTCTGGGCATATACCCAGAGAAAACCATAAATCAAAAAGACACATTCACCACAATGTTCATTGCAGCACTATTTACAATAGCCAGGTAATGGAAGCAACCTAAATGCCCACAGACAGACGAATGGATAAAGAAGTGGTACATATATAAAATGGAATATTACTCAGCCATAAAAAGGAATGAAACTGGGTCATTTGTAGAGAAGTCGATGGATCTAGAGACTGTCATACAGAGTGAAGTAAGTCAGAAAGAGAAAAACAAATATTGTATATTAATGCATATATGTGGAACCTAGAAAAATGGTACAGATGAACTGGTTTGCAGGGCAGAAATAGAGACACAGAGGTAGAGAACAAACGTATGGACACCAAGTGGGGGAAGCCATGGGGTGGTGGTGTTGGGATGAGTTGGGAGATTGGGATTGACCTGTATACATGCATATGCATAAAATAGATAACTAATAATAACCTGCTGTATAAAAAAATAAATACAATTAAATTTCAAAATTTTTAAAAATAAAATTGAAAAAAAAAACAGAAAAAAGTTTTTCCATTCACACAGATGTATTTATATGAATGAATTATTTCCATGCTTATATCTATAAATACATAAAACAGGAACAAAATGTAATTGGAATTAAAAAAGAAAAAAAAACCTGAACCTAACAGTTATACAGAGGAAAACCCTACCAAGGCACTTGCTCCAGCGGTAAACAATTCTGAAATTGGTCAGAGGTGGGGAATCATCTCCCATACAGCCAGCAGCCCCGCCCACCCCACGCAAGGAGCATCCTCATTGCAAAGCTGGGGGAACGTGCCGAGGCCTCTGTGAGTAAACGTGAGCTGAGCCCCAGGCCAGCTGCTGCTGAACTGTTCCCACCCTTCCCAGGTAAAACACCTGAATATGTACAAGGGCTTGAAAGCCTAGAGGAAGGGCCGTGGAGCCACACCAGTGACAGCACGCAGGCCAACTTGCTGCCTGCAGGCCAGCCAGGATGATCCTGGCCCCGGGCGCTCTTCTGGAAGCTTTCCATTTCCCTGCCTGAGATACCCCTCCTGTCCCGGCACCCACTCCCTTTTTTCCTTCCTCACCTCAGCCCGGAGAGAAATTCCAGTGGAAGTTATGGGTGAAACATCCTCTTCTTTACAGGTGGCAGCCTGGCAACTCCTGCAGAAAGTCCAGCAGAGCCCCACTCACACCGGGCCACCAACAAAGCCGTGGACCCTCACACCCTCCCACCAGCACAGCCCCGAGACTGCTGACGGGGCAGAGAATATGGAGTCAGGCACAGCTGCAGGGGCTATTGCTGCCTGGAGTGCTGTTTATATTGACCTCAACCCAGGCACACCTGGGGAGGGCTTGTCGACAGGGTCAGGCTGCCCAGGTCAGCTAATCCTCAGCCCTCAGGGAATCACATTGCAGAAAATGGACCTCGCTAAGACAGAATATTAGCCAAGGGAAAAAAGGACACAATATCATTTGCAGCACCGTAGATGAGTCTAGAGGTAATCACCTGACTTGTAGTAAGTCAGAAAGTGAAAGACACATATCGTAGGATATCACTTATAGGTGTTACCTAAAAATTGATACCAGGGCAGATATTTCCACGGAGAAGGGCAATCACAGATTCATTAAACAAACTTATGGTTCACCAATGGAAAGGTGTGAGGATTGGATTCATTACGATCTTGGGGTTAAGAGACATATACAAACACAGATGAAATATATAATCACCAAAGACCTACGGAATACCAAGAGAAGACTACTCAACATTCTGTCATAACGTACATGGGAACAGGATCCCAGGAAGAACAGACATATGTATATGTGTAAAAGAACCACATCTTGAACACCTACAACAAGCCAAACATTGTCATCAAACTTGCTGTAATAAAAAAATAAAAAATTAAATTTAAAACACGAACAAGAAGTAGTGAGACAAACTTGAGGGGCATTCTCCTGGCACATTCCATTCTAAATTCCAATCTAGAACACGACTTCCATTGAGGCTCTGTGCCCTAGTAACCAGATTTGGTAAGGGAGAACTGCTGCCACCTTGTGGCCGTTTCACACAACAGCAGCTTTAATTCCAGCGCTAATGGTCAGTGGATATTCAAAATCATTGCAGGCCTGTAAATGACACCTGCAATGAAAACAAATCCTGGTGTCATATATCGACCAAAAAATTCAAAAGACGTCCATATTTCAAAACGACAGTTTCAAGAGGCATATTTCACGCACATTAGTGTTCTGCTTCCTTTGCTTTCTTTCTTTTTTGGTTAAAAAAACGGGAATGGAAAAAGGCAACCCTCAGAATGGGCGAAAACGATCGCAAACGAATCAATGGACAAAGGTTTAATCTCCAATATATATAAACAGCTCACGCAGCTTAATATTAATAAAAGAAACAACCCAATACAAAAATGGGCAGAAGATCTAAATAGACGTTTCTTCAAAGAAGTCACAGAGATGGCCAAGACGCACATGAAAAGCTGCTCAACATCACTAATTATTAGAGAAATGCAAATCCAAACGACAATGAGGTATGACCTCACACCTCTTAGAATCGGCATCATCAGAAAATCTACAAACAACAAATTCTGGGGAGGGTGTGGACAAAAGGAACCCTTTCCACTATTGGTGGGAAGGTAAATTGACACAGTCACTATGGAGAACACTATGGAGGTTCCTTTAAAAAACTAAAAAGAGAATTACCATAGGATCCAGCAATCCCACTTCTGGGCATATACCCAGAGAAAACCATAAATCAAAAAGACACATTCACCACAATGTTCATTGCAGCACTATTTACAATAGCCAGGTAATGGAAGCAACCTAAATGCCCACAGACAGACGAATGGATAAAGAAGTGGTACATATATAAAATGGAATATTACTCAGCCATAAAAAGGAATGAAACTGGGTCATTTGTAGAGAAGTCGATGGATCTAGAGACTGTCATACAGAGTGAAGTAAGTCAGAAAGAGAAAAACAAATATTGTATATTAATGCATATATGTGGAACCTAGAAAAATGGTACAGATGAACTGGTTTGCAGGGCAGAAATAGAGACACAGAGGTAGAGAACAAACGTATGGACACCAAGTGGGGGAAGCCATGGGGTGGTGGTGTTGGGATGAGTTGGGAGATTGGGATTGACCTGTATACATGCATATGCATAAAATAGATAACTAATAATAACCTGCTGTATAAAAAAATAAATACAATTAAATTTCAAAATTTTTAAAAATAAAATTGAAAAAAAAAACAGAAAAAAGTTTTTCCATTCACACAGATGTATTTATATGAATGAATTATTTCCATGCTTATATCTATAAATACATAAAACAGGAACAAAATGTAATTGGAATTAAAAAAGAAAAAAAAACCTGAACCTAACAGTTATACAGAGGAAAACCCTACCAAGGCACTTGCTCCAGCGGTAAACAATTCTGAAATTGGTCAGAGGTGGGGAATCATCTCCCATACAGCCAGCAGCCCCGCCCACCCCACGCAAGGAGCATCCTCATTGCAAAGCTGGGGGACCGTGCCGAGGCCTCTGTGAGTAAACGTGAGCTGAGCCCCAGGCCAGCTGCTGCTGAACTGTTCCCACCCTTCCCAGGTAAAACACCTGAATATGTACAAGGGCTTGAAAGCCTAGAGGAAGGGCCGTGGAGCCACACCAGTGACAGCACGCAGGCCAACTTGCTGCCTGCAGGCCAGCCAGGATGATCCTGGCCCCGGGCGCTCTTCTGGAAGCTTTCCATTTCCCTGCCTGAGATACCCCTCCTGTCCCGGCACCCACTCCCTTTTTTCCTTCCTCACCTCAGCCCGGAGAGAAATTCCAGTGGAAGTTATGGGTGAAACATCCTCTTCTTTACAGGTGGCAGCCTGGCAACTCCTGCAGAAAGTCCAGCAGAGCCCCACTCACACCGGGCCACCAACAAAGCCGTGGACCCTCACACCCTCCCACCAGCACAGCCCCGAGACTGCTGACGGGGCAGAGAATATGGAGTCAGGCACAGCTGCAGGGGCTATTGCTGCCTGGAGTGCTGTTTATATTGACCTCAACCCAGGCACACCTGGGGAGGGCTTGTCGACAGGGTCAGGCTGCCCAGGTCAGCTAATCCTCAGCCCTCAGGGAATCACATTGCAGAAAATGGACCTCGCTAAGACAGAATATTAGCCAAGGGAAAAAAGGACACAATATCATTTGCAGCACCGTAGATGAGTCTAGAGGTAATCACCTGACTTGTAGTAAGTCAGAAAGTGAAAGACACATATCGTAGGATATCACTTATAGGTGTTACCTAAAAATTGATACCAGGGCAGATATTTCCACGGAGAAGGGCAATCACAGATTCATTAAACAAACTTATGGTTCACCAATGGAAATGTGTGAGGATTGGATTCATTACGATCTTGGGGTTAAGAGACCTATACAAACACAGATGAAATATATAATCACCAAAGACCTACGGAATACCAAGAGAAGACTACTCAACATTCTGTCATAACGTACATGGGAACAGGATCCCAGGAAGAACAGACATATGTATATGTGTAAAAGAACCACATCTTGAACACCTACAACAAGCCAAACATTGTCATCAAACTTGCTGTAATAAAAAAATAAAAAATTAAATTTAAAACACGAACAAGAAGTAGTGAGACAAACTTGAGGGGCATTCTCCTGGCACATTCCATTCTAAATTCCAATCTAGAACACGACTTCCATTGAGGCTCTGTGCCCTAGTAACCAGATTTGGTAAGGGAGAACTGCTGCCACCTTGTGGCCGTTTCACACAACAGCAGCTTTAATTCCAGCGCTAATGGTCAGTGGATATTCAAAATCATTGCAGGCCTGTAAATGACACCTGCAATGAAAACAAATCCTGGTGTCATATATCGACCAAAAAATTCAAAAGACGTCCATATTTCAAAACGACAGTTTCAAGAGGCATATTTCACGCACATTAGTGTTCTGCTTCCTTTGCTTTCTTTCTTTTTTGGTTAAAAAAACGGGAATGGAAAAAGGCAACCCTCAGAATGGGCGAAAACGATCGCAAACGAATCAATGGACAAAGGTTTAATCTCCAATATATATAAACAGCTCACGCAGCTTAATATTAATAAAAGAAACAACCCAATACAAAAATGGGCAGAAGATCTAAATAGACGTTTCTTCAAAGAAGTCACAGAGATGGCCAAGACGCACATGAAAAGCTGCTCAACATCACTAATTATTAGAGAAATGCAAATCCAAACGACAATGAGGTATGACCTCACACCTCTTAGAATCGGCATCATCAGAAAATCTACAAACAACAAATTCTGGGGAGGGTGTGGACAAAAGGAACCCTCTTCCACTATTGGTGGGAAGGTAAATTGACACAGTCACTATGGAGAACACTATGGAGGTTCCTTTAAAAAACTAAAAAGAGAATTACCATAGGATCCAGCAATCCCACTTCTGGGCATATACCCAGAGAAAACCATAAATCAAAAAGACACATTCACCACAATGTTCATTGCAGCACTATTTACAATAGCCAGGTAATGGAAGCAACCTAAATGCCCACAGACAGACGAATGGATAAAGAAGTGGTACATATATAAAATGGAATATTACTCAGCCATAAAAAGGAATGAAACTGGGTCATTTGTAGAGAAGTCGATGGATCTAGAGACTGTCATACAGAGTGAAGTAAGTCAGAAAGAGAAAAACAAATATTGTATATTAATGCATATATGTGGAACCTAGAAAAATGGTACAGATGAACTGGTTTGCAGGGCAGAAATAGAGACACAGAGGTAGAGAACAAACGTATGGACACCAAGTGGGGGAAGCCATGGGGTGGTGGTGTTGGGATGAGTTGGGAGATTGGGATTGACCTGTATACATGCATATGCATAAAATAGATAACTAATAATAACCTGCTGTATAAAAAATAAATACAATTAAATTTCAAAATTTTTAAGAATAAAATTGAAAAAAAAACAGAAAAAAGTTTTTCCATTTAAACAGATGTATTTATATGAATGAATTATTTCCATGCTTATATCTATAAATACATAAAACAGGAACAAGATGTAATTGGAACGAAAAAAGAAAAAAAAAACCTGAACCTAACAGTTATACAGAGGAAAACCCTACCAAGGCACTTGCTCCAGCGGTAAACAATTCTGAAATTGGTCAGAGGTGGGGAATCATCTCCCATACAGCCAGCAGCCCCGCCCACCCCACGCAAGGAGCGTCCTCATTTCAAAGCTGGGGGACCGTGCGGAGTTCTCTGTGAGTAAACGTGAGCTGAGCCCCAGGCCAGCTGCTGCTGAACTGTTCCCACCCTTCCCAGGTAAAACAGCTGAATATGTACAAGGGCTTGAAAGCCTAGAGGAAGGGCTGTGGAGCCACACCAGTGACAGCACGCAGGCCAACTTGCTGCCTGCAGGCCAGCCAGGATGGTCCTGGCCCCGGGCTCTCTTCTGGAAGCTTTCCATTTCCCTGCCTGAGATACCCCTCCTGTCCCGGCCCCCACTCCCTTTTTTCCTTCCTCACCTCAGCCCAGAGAGAAATTCCAGTGGAAGTTATGGGTGACACATCCTCTTCTTTACAGGTGGCAGCCTGGCAACTCCTGCAGAAAGTCCAGCAGAGCCCCACTCACACCGGGCCACCAACAAAGCCGTGGACCCTCACACCCTCCCACCAGCACAGCCCCGAAACTGCTGACGGGGCAGAGAATATGGAGTCAGGCACAGCTGCAGGGGCTATGGCTGCCTGGAGTGCTGTTTATATTGACCTCAACCCAGGCACACCTGGGGAGGGCTTGTCGACAGGGTCAGGCTGCCCAGGTCAGCTAATCCTCAGCCCTCAGGGAATCCATGGCAGAAAATGGACCTCGCTAAGACAGAATATTAGCCAAGGGAAAAAAGGACACAATATCATTTGCAGCACCGTAGATGAGTCTAGAGGTAATCACCTGACTTGTAGTAAGTCAGAAAGTGAAAGACACATATCGTAGGATATCACTTATAGGTGTTACCTAAAAATTGATACCAGGGCAGATATTTCCACGGAGAAGGGCAATCACAGATTCATTAAACAAACTTATGGTTCACCAATGGAAAGGTGTGAGGATTGGATTCATTACGATCTTGGGGTTAAGAGACATATACAAACACAGATGAAATATATAATCACCAAAGACCTACGGAATACCAAGAGAAGACTACTCAACATTCTGTCATAACGTACATGGGAACAGGATCCCAGGAAGAACAGACATATGTATATGTGTAAAAGAACCACATCTTGAACACCTACAACAAGCCAAACATTGTCATCAAACTTGCTGTAATAAAAAAATAAAAAATTAAATTTAAAACACGAACAAGAAGTAGTGAGACAAACTTGAGGGGCATTCTCCTGGCACATTCCATTCTAAATTCCAATCTAGAACACGACTTCCATTGAGGCTCTGTGCCCTAGTAACCAGATTTGGTAAGGGAGAACTGCTGCCACCTTGTGGCCGTTTCACACAACAGCAGCTTTAATCCCAGCGCTAATGGTCAGTGGATATTCAAAATCATTGCAGGCCTGTAAATGACACCTGGAATGAAAACAAATCCTGGGGTCATATATCGACCAAAAATTTCAAAAGACGTCCATATTTCAAAACGACAGTTTCAAGAGGCATATTTCACACACATTAGTGTTCTGCTTCCTTTGCTTTCTTTCTTTTTTGGTTAAAAAAACGGGAATGGAAAAAGGCAACCCTCAGAATGGGCGAAAACGATCGCAAACGAATCAATGGACAAAGGTTTAATCTCCAATATATATAAACAGCTCACGCAGCTTAATATTAATAAAAGAAACAACCCAATACAAAAATGGGCAGATCTAAATAGACGTTTCTTCAAAGAAGTCACAGAGATGGCCAAGACGCACATGAAAAGCTGCTCAACATCACTAATTATTAGAGAAATGCAAATCCAAACGACAATGAGGTATGACCTCACACCTCTTAGAATCGGCATCATCAGAAAATCTACAAACAACAAATTCTGGGGAGGGTGTGGACAAAAGGAACCCTCTTCCACTATTGGTGGGAAGGTAAATTGACACAGTCACTATGGAGAACACTATGGAGGTTCCTTTAAAAAACTAAAAAGAGAATTACCATAGGATCCAGCAATCCCACTTCTGGGCATATACCCAGAGAAAACCATAAATCAAAAAGACACATTCACCACAATGTTCATTGCAGCACTATTTACAATAGCCAGGTAATGGAAGCAACCTAAATGCCCACAGACAGACGAATGGATAAAGAAGTGGTACATATATAAAATGGAATATTACTCAGCCATAAAAAGGAATGAAACTGGGTCATTTGTAGAGAAGTCGATGGATCTAGAGACTGTCATACAGAGTGAAGTAAGTCAGAAAGAGAAAAACAAATATTGTATATTAATGCATATATGTGGAACCTAGAAAAATGGTACAGATGAACTGGTTTGCAGGGCAGAAATAGAGACACAGAGGTAGAGAACAAACGTATGGACACCAAGTGGGGGAAGCCATGGGGTGGTGGTGTTGGGATGAGTTGGGAGATTGGGATTGACCTGTATACATGCATATGCATAAAATAGATAACTAATAATAACCTGCTGTATAAAAAAATAAATACAATTAAATTTCAAAATTTTTAAAAATAAAATTGAAAAAAAAAAACAGAAAAAAGTTTTTCCATTCACACAGATGTATTTATATGAATGAATTATTTCCATGCTTATATCTATAAATACATAAAACAAGAACAAAATGTAATTGGAATTAAAAAAGAAAAAAAAACCTGAACCTAACAGTTATACAGAGGAAAACCCTACCAAGGCACTTGCTCCAGCGGTAAACAATTCTGAAATTGGTCAGAGGTGGGGAATCATCTCCCATACAGCCAGCAGCCCCGCCCACCCCACGCAAGGAGCATCCTCATTGCAAAGCTGGGGGACCGTGCCGAGGCCTCTGTGAGTAAACGTGAGCTGAGCCCCAGGCCAGCTGCTGCTGAACTGTTCCCACCCTTCCCAGGTAAAACACCTGAATATGTACAAGGGCTTGAAAGCCTAGAGGAAGGGCCGTGGAGCCACACCAGTGACAGCACGCAGGCCAACTTGCTGCCTGCAGGCCAGCCAGGATGATCCTGGCCCCGGGCGCTCTTCTGGAAGCTTTCCATTTCCCTGCCTGAGATACCCCTCCTGTCCCGGCACCCACTCCCTTTTTTCCTTCCTCACCTCAGCCCGGAGAGAAATTCCAGTGGAAGTTATGGGTGAAACATCCTCTTCTTTACAGGTGGCAGCCTGGCAACTCCTGCAGAAAGTCCAGCAGAGCCCCACTCACACCGGGCCACCAACAAAGCCGTGGACCCTCACACCCTCCCACCAGCACAGCCCCGAGACTGCTGACGGGGCAGAGAATATGGAGTCAGGCACAGCTGCAGGGGCTATTGCTGCCTGGAGTGCTGTTTATATTGACCTCAACCCAGGCACACCTGGGGAGGGCTTGTCGACAGGGTCAGGCTGCCCAGGTCAGCTAATCCTCAGCCCTCAGGGAATCACATTGCAGAAAATGGACCTCGCTAAGACACAATATTAGCCAAGGGAAAAAAGGACACAATATCATTTGCAGCACCGTAGATGAGTCTAGAGGTAATCACCTGACTTGTAGTAAGTCAGAAAGTGAAAGACACATATCGTAGGATATCACTTATAGGTGTTACCTAAAAATTGATACCAGGGCAGATATTTCCACGGAGAAGGGCAATCACAGATTCATTAAACAAACTTATGGTTCACCAATGGAAAGGTGTGAGGATTGGATTCATTACGATCTTGGGGTTAAGAGACATATACAAACACAGATGAAATATATAATCACCAAAGACCTACGGAATACCAAGAGAAGACTACTCAACATTCTGTCATAACGTACATGGGAACAGGATCCCAGGAAGAACAGACATATGTATATGTGTAAAAGAACCACATCTTGAACACCTACAACAAGCCAAACATTGTCATCAAACTTGCTGTAATAAAAAAATAAAAAATTAAATTTAAAACACGAACAAGAAGTAGTGAGACAAACTTGAGGGGCATTCTCCTGGCACATTCCATTCTAAATTCCAATCTAGAACACGACTTCCATTGAGGCTCTGTGCCCTAGTAACCAGATTTGGTAAGGGAGAACTGCTGCCACCTTGTGGCCGTTTCACACAACAGCAGCTTTAATTCCAGCGCTAATGGTCAGTGGATATTCAAAATCATTGCAGGCCTGTAAATGACACCTGCAATGAAAACAAATCCTGGGGTCATATATCGACCAAAAAATTCAAAAGACGTCCATATTTCAAAACGACAGTTTCAAGAGGCATATTTCACGCACATTAGTGTTCTGCTTCCTTTGCTTTCTTTCTTTTTTGGTTAAAAAAACGGGAATGGAAAAAGGCAACCCTCAGAATGGGCGAAAACGATCGCAAACGAATCAATGGACAAAGGTTTAATCTCCAATATATATAAACAGCTCACGCAGCTTAATATTAATAAAAGAAACAACCCAATACAAAAATGGGCAGAAGATCTAAATAGACGTTTCTTCAAAGAAGTCACAGAGATGGCCAAGACGCACATGAAAAGCTGCTCAACATCACTAATTATTAGAGAAATGCAAATCCAAACGACAATGAGGTATGACCTCACACCTCTTAGAATCGGCATCATCAGAAAATCTACAAACAACAAATTCTGGGGAGGGTGTGGACAAAAGGAACCCTCTTCCACTATTGGTGGGAAGGTAAATTGACACAGTCACTATGGAGAACACTATGGAGGTTCCTTTAAAAAACTAAAAAGAGAATTACCATAGGATCCAGCAATCCCACTTCTGGGCATATACCCAGAGAAAACCATAAATCAAAAAGACACATTCACCACAATGTTCATTGCAGCACTATTTACAATAGCCAGGTAATGGAAGCAACCTAAATGCCCACAGACAGACGAATGGATAAAGAAGTGGTACATATATAAAATGGAATATTACTCAGCCATAAAAAGGAATGAAACTGGGTCATTTGTAGAGAAGTCGATGGATCTAGAGACTGTCATACAGAGTGAAGTAAGTCAGAAAGAGAAAAACAAATATTGTATATTAATGCATATATGTGGAACCTAGAAAAATGGTACAGATGAACTGGTTTGCAGGGCAGAAATAGAGACACAGAGGTAGAGAACAAACGTATGGACACCAAGTGGGGGAAGCCATGGGGTGGTGGTGTTGGGATGAGTTGGGAGATTGGGATTGACCTGTATACATGCATATGCATAAAATAGATAACTAATAATAACCTGCTGTATAAAAAATAAATACAATTAAATTTCAAAATTTTTAAGAATAAAATTGGAAAAAAAACAGAAAAAAGTTTTTCCATTTAAACAGATGTATTTATATGAATGAATTATTTCCATGCTTATATCTATAAATACATAAAACAGGAACAAGATGTAATTGGAACGAAAAAAGAAAAAAAAAACCTGAACCTAACAGTTATACAGAGGAAAACCCTACCAAGGCACTTGCTCCAGCGGTAAACAATTCTGAAATTGGTCAGAGGTGGGGAATCATCTCCCATACAGCCAGCAGCCCCGCCCACCCCACGCAAGGAGCGTCCTCATTTCAAAGCTGGGGGACCGTGCGGAGTTCTCTGTGAGTAAACGTGAGCTGAGCCCCAGGCCAGCTGCTGCTGAACTGTTCCCACCCTTCCCAGGTAAAACAGCTGAATATGTACAAGGGCTTGAAAGCCTAGAGGAAGGGCTGTGGAGCCACACCAGTGACAGCCCGCAGGCCAACTTGCTGCCTGCAGGCCAGCCAGGATGGTCCTGGCCCCGGGCTCTCTTCTGGAAGCTTTCCATTTCCCTGCCTGAGATACCCCTCCTGTCCCGGCCCCCACTCCCTTTTTTCCTTCCTCACCTCAGCCCAGAGAGAAATTCCAGTGGAAGTTATGGGTGACACATCCTCTTCTTTACAGGTGGCAGCCTGGCAACTCCTGCAGAAAGTCCAGCAGAGCCCCACTCACACCGGGCCACCAACAAAGCCGTGGACCCTCACACCCTCCCACCAGCACAGCCCCGAAACTGCTGACGGGGCAGAGAATATGGAGTCAGGCACCGCTGCAGGGGCTATGGCTGCCTGGAGTGCTGTTTATATTGACCTCAACCCAGGCACACCTGGGGAGGGCTTGTCGACAGGGTCAGGCTGCCCAGGTCAGCTAATCCTCAGCCCTCAGGGAATCCATGGCAGAAAATGGACCTCGCTAAGACAGAATATTAGCCAAGGGAAAAAAGGACACAATATCATTTGCAGCACCGTAGATGAGTCTAGAGGTAATCACCTGACTTGTAGTAAGTCAGAAAGTGAAAGACACATATCGTAGGATATCACTTATAGGTGTTACCTAAAAATTGATACCAGGGCAGATATTTCCACGGAGAAGGGCAATCACAGATTCATTAAACAAACTTATGGTTCACCAATGGAAAGGTGTGAGGATTGGATTCATTACGATCTTGGGGTTAAGAGACATATACAAACACAGATGAAATATATAATCACCAAAGACCTACGGAATACCAAGAGAAGACTACTCAACATTCTGTCATAACGTACATGGGAACAGGATCCCAGGAAGAACAGACATATGTATATGTGTAAAAGAACCACATCTTGAACACCTACAACAAGCCAAACATTGTCATCAAACTTGCTGTAATAAAAAAATAAAAAATTAAATTTAAAACACGAACAAGAAGTAGTGAGACAAACTTGATGGGCATTCTCCTGGCACATTCCATTCTAAATTCCAATCTAGAACACGACTTCCATTGAGGCTCTGTGCCCTAGTAACCAGATTTGGTAAGGGAGAACTGCTGCCACCTTGTGGCCGTTTCACACAACAGCAGCTTTAATTCCAGCGCTAATGGTCAGTGGATATTCAAAATCATTGCAGGCCTGTAAATGACACCTGCAATGAAAACAAATCCTGGTGTCATATATCGACCAAAAAATTCAAAAGACGTCCATATTTCAAAACGACAGTTTCAAGAGGCATATTTCACGCACATTAGTGTTCTGCTTCCTTTGCTTTCTTTCTTTTTTGGTTAAAAAAACGGGAATGGAAAAAGGCAACCCTCAGAATGGGCGAAAACGATCGCAAACGAATCAATGGACAAAGGTTTAATCTCCAATATATATAAACAGCTCACGCAGCTTAATATTAATAAAAGAAACAACCCAATACAAAAATGGGCAGAAGATCTAAATAGACGTTTCTTCAAAGAAGTCACAGAGATGGCCAAGACGCACATGAAAAGCTGCTCAACATCACTAATTATTAGAGAAATGCAAATCCAAACGACAATGAGGTATGACCTCACACCTCTTAGAATCGGCATCATCAGAAAATCTACAAACAACAAATTCTGGGGAGGGTGTGGACAAAAGGAACCCTCTTCCACTATTGGTGGGAAGGTAAATTGACACAGTCACTATGGAGAACACTATGGAGGTTCCTTTAAAAAACTAAAAAGAGAATTACCATAGGATCCAGCAATCCCACTTCTGGGCATATACCCAGAGAAAACCATAAATCAAAAAGACACATTCACCACAATGTTCATTGCAGCACTATTTACAATAGCCAGGTAATGGAAGCAACCTAAATGCCCACAGACAGACGAATGGATAAAGAAGTGGTACATATATAAAATGGAATATTACTCAGCCATAAAAAGGAATGAAACTGGGTCATTTGTAGAGAAGTCGATGGATCTAGAGACTGTCATACAGAGTGAAGTAAGTCAGAAAGAGAAAAACAAATATTGTATATTAATGCATATATGTGGAACCTAGAAAAATGGTACAGATGAACTGGTTTGCAGGGCAGAAATAGAGACACAGAGGTAGAGAACAAACGTATGGACACCAAGTGGGGGAAGCCATGGGGTGGTGGTGTTGGGATGAGTTGGGAGATTGGGATTGACCTGTATACATGCATATGCATAAAATAGATAACTAATAATAACCTGCTGTATAAAAAAATAAATACAATTAAATTTCAAAATTTTAAAAAATAAAATTGAAAAAAAAAAACAGAAAAAAGTTTTTCCATTCACACAGATGTATTTATATGAATGAATTATTTCCATGCTTATATCTATAAATACATAAAACAAGAACAAAATGTAATTGGAATTAAAAAAGAAAAAAAAACCTGAACCTAACAGTTATACAGAGGAAAACCCTACCAAGGCACTTGCTCCAGCGGTAAACAATTCTGAAATTGGTCAGAGGTGGGGAATCATCTCCCATACAGCCAGCAGCCCCGCCCACCCCACGCAAGGAGCATCCTCATTGCAAAGCTGGGGGACCGTGCCGAGGCCTCTGTGAGTAAACGTGAGCTGAGCCCCAGGCCAGCTGCTGCTGAACTGTTCCCACCCTTCCCAGGTAAAACACCTGAATATGTACAAGGGCTTGAAAGCCTAGAGGAAGGGCCGTGGAGCCACACCAGTGACAGCACGCAGGCCAACTTGCTGCCTGCAGGCCAGCCAGGATGATCCTGGCCCCGGGCGCTCTTCTGGAAGCTTTCCATTTCCCTGCCTGAGATACCCCTCCTGTCCCGGCACCCACTCCCTTTTTTCCTTCCTCACCTCAGCCCGGAGAGAAATTCCAGTGGAAGTTATGGGTGAAACATCCTCTTCTTTACAGGTGGCAGCCTGGCAACTCCTGCAGAAAGTCCAGCAGAGCCCCACTCACACCGGGCCACCAACAAAGCCGTGGACCCTCACACCCTCCCACCAGCACAGCCCCGAGACTGCTGACGGGGCAGAGAATATGGAGTCAGGCACAGCTGCAGGGGCTATGGCTGCCTGGAGTGCTGTTTATATTGACCTCAACCCAGGCACACCTGGGGAGGGCTTGTCGACAGGGTCAGGCTGCCCAGGTCAGCTAATCCTCAGCCCTCAGGGAATCACATTGCAGAAAATGGACCTCGCTAAGACAGAATATTAGCCAAGGGAAAAAAGGACACAATATCATTTGCAGCACCGTAGATGAGTCTAGAGGTAATCACCTGACTTGTAGTAAGTCAGAAAGTGAAAGACACATATCGTAGGATATCACTTATAGGTGTTACCTAAAAATTGATACCAGGGCAGATATTTCCACGGAGAAGGGCAATCACAGATTCATTAAACAAACTTATGGTTCACCAATGGAAAGGTGTGAGGATTGGATTCATTACGATCTTGGGGTTAAGAGACATATACAAACACAGATGAAATATATAATCACCAAAGACCTACGGAATACCAAGAGAAGACTACTCAACATTCTGTCATAACGTACATGGGAACAGGATCCCAGGAAGAACAGACATATGTATATGTGTAAAAGAACCACATCTTGAACACCTACAACAAGCCAAACATTGTCATCAAACTTGCTGTAATAAAAAAATAAAAAATTAAATTTAAAACACGAACAAGAAGTAGTGAGACAAACTTGATGGGCATTCTCCTGGCACATTCCATTCTAAATTCCAATCTAGAACACGACTTCCATTGAGGCTCTGTGCCCTAGTAACCAGATTTGGTAAGGGAGAACTGCTGCCACCTTGTGGCCGTTTCACACAACAGCAGCTTTAATTCCAGCGCTAATGGTCAGTGGATATTCAAAATCATTGCAGGCCTGTAAATGACACCTGCAATGAAAACAAATCCTGGTGTCATATATCGACCAAAAAATTCAAAAGACATCCATATTTCAAAACGACAGTTTCAAGAGGCATATTTCACGCACATTAGTGTTCTGCTTCCTTTGCTTTCTTTCTTTTTTGGTTAAAAAAACGGGAATGGAAAAAGGCAACCCTCAGAATGGGCGAAAACGATCGCAAACGAATCAATGGACAAAGGTTTAATCTCCAATATATATAAACAGCTCACGCAGCTTAATATTAATAAAAGAAACAACCCAATACAAAAATGGGCAGAAGATCTAAATAGACGTTTCTTCAAAGAAGTCACAGAGATGGCCAAGACGCACATGAAAAGCTGCTCAACATCACTAATTATTAGAGAAATGCAAATCCAAACGACAATGAGGTATGACCTCACACCTCTTAGAATCGGCATCATCAGAAAATCTACAAACAACAAATTCTGGGGAGGGTGTGGACAAAAGGAACCCTCTTCCACTATTGGTGGGAAGGTAAATTGACACAGTCACTATGGAGAACACTATGGAGGTTCCTTTAAAAAACTAAAAAGAGAATTACCATAGGATCCAGCAATCCCACTTCTGGGCATATACCCAGAGAAAACCATAAATCAAAAAGACACATTCACCACAATGTTCATTGCAGCACTATTTACAATAGCCAGGTAATGGAAGCAACCTAAATGCCCACAGACAGACGAATGGATAAAGAAGTGGTACATATATAAAATGGAATATTACTCAGCCATAAAAAGGAATGAAACTGGGTCATTTGTAGAGAAGTCGATGGATCTAGAGACTGTCATACAGAGTGAAGTAAGTCAGAAAGAGAAAAACAAATATTGTATATTAATGCATATATGTGGAACCTAGAAAAATGGTACAGATGAACTGGTTTGCAGGGCAGAAATAGAGACACAGAGGTAGAGAACAAACGTATGGACACCAAGTGGGGGAAGCCATGGGGTGGTGGTGTTGGGATGAGTTGGGAGATTGGGATTGACCTGTATACATGCATATGCATAAAATAGATAACTAATAATAACCTGCTGTATAAAAAAATAAATACAATTAAATTTCAAAATTTTTAAAAATAAAATTGAAAAAAAAAAACAGAAAATAGTTTTTCCATTCACACAGATGTATTTATATGAATGAATTATTTCCATGCTTATATCTATAAATACATAAAACAAGAACAAAATGTAATTGGAATTAAAAAAGAAAAAAAAACCTGAACCTAACAGTTATACAGAGGAAAACCCTACCAAGGCACTTGCTCCAGCGGTAAACAATTCTGAAATTGGTCAGAGGTGGGGAATCATCTCCCATACAGCCAGCAGCCCCGCCCACCCCACGCAAGGAGCATCCTCATTGCAAAGCTGGGGGACCGTGCCGAGGCCTCTGTGAGTAAACGTGAGCTGAGCCCCAGGCCAGCTGCTGCTGAACTGTTCCCACCCTTCCCAGGTAAAACACCTGAATATGTACAAGGGCTTGAAAGCCTAGAGGAAGGGCCGTGGAGCCACACCAGTGACAGCACGCAGGCCAACTTGCTGCCTGCAGGCCAGCCAGGATGATCCTGGCCCCGGGCGCTCTTCTGGAAGCTTTCCATTTCCCTGCCTGAGATACCCCTCCTGTCCCGGCACCCACTCCCTTTTTTCCTTCCTCACCTCAGCCCGGAGAGAAATTCCAGTGGAAGTTATGGGTGAAACATCCTCTTCTTTACAGGTGGCAGCCTGGCAACTCCTGCAGAAAGTCCAGCAGAGCCCCACTCACACCGGGCCACCAACAAAGCCGTGGACCCTCACACCCTCCCACCAGCACAGCCCCGAGACTGCTGACGGGGCAGAGAATATGGAGTCAGGCACAGCTGCAGGGGCTATTGCTGCCTGGAGTGCTGTTTATATTGACCTCAACCCAGGCACACCTGGGGAGGGCTTGTCGACAGGGTCAGGCTGCCCAGGTCAGCTAATCCTCAGCCCTCAGGGAATCACATTGCAGAAAATGGACCTCGCTAAGACACAATATTAGCCAAGGGAAAAAAGGACACAATATCATTTGCAGCACCGTAGATGAGTCTAGAGGTAATCACCTGACTTGTAGTAAGTCAGAAAGTGAAAGACACATATCGTAGGATATCACTTATAGGTGTTACCTAAAAATTGATACCAGGGCAGATATTTCCACGGAGAAGGGCAATCACAGATTCATTAAACAAACTTATGGTTCACCAATGGAAAGGTGTGAGGATTGGATTCATTACGATCTTGGGGTTAAGAGACATATACAAACACAGATGAAATATATAATCACCAAAGACCTACGGAATACCAAGAGAAGACTACTCAACATTCTGTCATAACGTACATGGGAACAGGATCCCAGGAAGAACAGACATATGTATATGTGTAAAAGAACCACATCTTGAACACCTACAACAAGCCAAACATTGTCATCAAACTTGCTGTAATAAAAAAATAAAAAATTAATTTAAAACACGAACAAGAAGTAGTGAGACAAACTTGATGGGCATTCTCCTGGCACATTCCATTCTAAATTCCAATCTAGAACACGACTTCCATTGAGGCTCTGTGCCCTAGTAACCAGATTTGGTAAGGGAGAACTGCTGCCACCTTGTGGCCGTTTCACACAACAGCAGCTTTAATTCCAGCGCTAATGGTCAGTGGATATTCAAAATCATTGCAGGCCTGTAAATGACACCTGCAATGAAAACAAATCCTGGTGTCATATATCGACCAAAAAATTCAAAAGACATCCATATTTCAAAACGACAGTTTCAAGAGGCATATTTCACGCACATTAGTGTTCTGCTTCCTTTGCTTTCTTTCTTTTTTGGTTAAAAAAACGGGAATGGAAAAAGGCAACCCTCAGAATGGGCGAAAACGATCGCAAACGAATCAATGGACAAAGGTTTAATCTCCAATATATATAAACAGCTCACGCAGCTTAATATTAATAAAAGAAACAACCCAATACAAAAATGGGCAGAAGATCTAAATAGACGTTTCTTCAAAGAAGTCACAGAGATGGCCAAGACGCACATGAAAAGCTGCTCAACATCACTAATTATTAGAGAAATGCAAATCCAAACGACAATGAGGTATGACCTCACACCTCTTAGAATCGGCATCATCAGAAAATCTACAAACAACAAATTCTGGGGAGGGTGTGGACAAAAGGAACCCTCTTCCACTATTGGTGGGAAGGTAAATTGACACAGTCACTATGGAGAACACTATGGAGGTTCCTTTAAAAAACTAAAAAGAGAATTACCATAGGATCCAGCAATCCCACTTCTGGGCATATACCCAGAGAAAACCATAAATCAAAAAGACACATTCACCACAATGTTCATTGCAGCACTATTTACAATAGCCAGGTAATGGAAGCAACCTAAATGCCCACAGACAGACGAATGGATAAAGAAGTGGTACATATATAAAATGGAATATTACTCAGCCATAAAAAGGAATGAAACTGGGTCATTTGTAGAGAAGTCGATGGATCTAGAGACTGTCATACAGAGTGAAGTAAGTCAGAAAGAGAAAAACAAATATTGTATATTAATGCATATATGTGGAACCTAGAAAAATGGTACAGATGAACTGGTTTGCAGGGCAGAAATAGAGACACAGAGGTAGAGAACAAACGTATGGACACCAAGTGGGGGAAGCCATGGGGTGGTGGTGTTGGGATGAGTTGGGAGATTGGGATTGACCTGTATACATGCATATGCATAAAATAGATAACTAATAATAACCTGCTGTATAAAAAAATAAATACAATTAAATTTCAAAATTTTTAAAAATAAAATTGAAAAAAAAAAACAGAAAAAAGTTTTTCCATTCACACAGATGTATTTATATGAATGAATTATTTCCATGCTTATATCTATAAATACATAAAACAAGAACAAAATGTAATTGGAATTAAAAAAGAAAAAAAAACCTGAACCTAACAGTTATACAGAGGAAAACCCTACCAAGGCACTTGCTCCAGCGGTAAACAATTCTGAAATTGGTCAGAGGTGGGGAATCATCTCCCATACAGCCAGCAGCCCCGCCCACCCCACGCAAGGAGCATCCTCATTGCAAAGCTGGGGGACCGTGCCGAGGCCTCTGTGAGTAAACGTGAGCTGAGCCCCAGGCCAGCTGCTGCTGAACTGTTCCCACCCTTCCCAGGTAAAACACCTGAATATGTACAAGGGCTTGAAAGCCTAGAGGAAGGGCCGTGGAGCCACACCAGTGACAGCACGCAGGCCAACTTGCTGCCTGCAGGCCAGCCAGGATGATCCTGGCCCCGGGCGCTCTTCTGGAAGCTTTCCATTTCCCTGCCTGAGATACCCCTCCTGTCCCGGCACCCACTCCCTTTTTTCCTTCCTCACCTCAGCCCGGAGAGAAATTCCAGTGGAAGTTATGGGTGAAACATCCTCTTCTTTACAGGTGGCAGCCTGGCAACTCCTGCAGAAAGTCCAGCAGAGCCCCACTCACACCGGGCCACCAACAAAGCCGTGGACCCTCACACCCTCCCACCAGCACAGCCCCGAGACTGCTGACGGGGCAGAGAATATGGAGTCAGGCACAGCTGCAGGGGCTATTGCTGCCTGGAGTGCTGTTTATATTGACCTCAACCCAGGCACACCTGGGGAGGGCTTGTCGACAGGGTCAGGCTGCCCAGGTCAGCTAATCCTCAGCCCTCAGGGAATCACATTGCAGAAAATGGACCTCGCTAAGACACAATATTAGCCAAGGGAAAAAAGGACACAATATCATTTGCAGCACCGTAGATGAGTCTAGAGGTAATCACCTGACTTGTAGTAAGTCAGAAAGTGAAAGACACATATCGTAGGATATCACTTATAGGTGTTACCTAAAAATTGATACCAGGGCAGATATTTCCACGGAGAAGGGCAATCACAGATTCATTAAACAAACTTATGGTTCACCAATGGAAAGGTGTGAGGATTGGATTCATTACGATCTTGGGGTTAAGAGACATATACAAACACAGATGAAATATATAATCACCAAAGACCTACGGAATACCAAGAGAAGACTACTCAACATTCTGTCATAACGTACATGGGAACAGGATCCCAGGAAGAACAGACATATGTATATGTGTAAAAGAACCACATCTTGAACACCTACAACAAGCCAAACATTGTCATCAAACTTGCTGTAATAAAAAAATAAAAAATTAAATTTAAAACACGAACAAGAAGTAGTGAGACAAACTTGATGGGCATTCTCCTGGCACATTCCATTCTAAATTCCAATCTAGAACACGACTTCCATTGAGGCTCTGTGCCCTAGTAACCAGATTTGGTAAGGGAGAACTGCTGCCACCTTGTGGCCGTTTCACACAACAGCAGCTTTAATTCCAGCGCTAATGGTCAGTGGATATTCAAAATCATTGCAGGCCTGTAAATGACACCTGCAATGAAAACAAATCCTGGTGTCATATATCGACCAAAAAATTCAAAAGACATCCATATTTCAAAACGACAGTTTCAAGAGGCATATTTCACGCACATTAGTGTTCTGCTTCCTTTGCTTTCTTTCTTTTTTGGTTAAAAAAACGGGAATGGAAAAAGGCAACCCTCAGAATGGGCGAAAACGATCGCAAACGAATCAATGGACAAAGGTTTAATCTCCAATATATATAAACAGCTCACGCAGCTTAATATTAATAAAAGAAACAACCCAATACAAAAATGGGCAGAAGATCTAAATAGACGTTTCTTCAAAGAAGTCACAGAGATGGCCAAGACGCACATGAAAAGCTGCTCAACATCACTAATTATTAGAGAAATGCAAATCCAAACGACAATGAGGTATGACCTCACACCTCTTAGAATCGGCATCATCAGAAAATCTACAAACAACAAATTCTGGGGAGGGTGTGGACAAAAGGAACCCTCTTCCACTATTGGTGGGAAGGTAAATTGACACAGTCACTATGGAGAACACTATGGAGGTTCCTTTAAAAAACTAAAAAGAGAATTACCATAGGATCCAGCAATCCCACTTCTGGGCATATACCCAGAGAAAACCATAAATCAAAAAGACACATTCACCACAATGTTCATTGCAGCACTATTTACAATAGCCAGGTAATGGAAGCAACCTAAATGCCCACAGACAGACGAATGGATAAAGAAGTGGTACATATATAAAATGGAATATTACTCAGCCATAAAAAGGAATGAAACTGGGTCATTTGTAGAGAAGTCGATGGATCTAGAGACTGTCATACAGAGTGAAGTAAGTCAGAAAGAGAAAAACAAATATTGTATATTAATGCATATATGTGGAACCTAGAAAAATGGTACAGATGAACTGGTTTGCAGGGCAGAAATAGAGACACAGAGGTAGAGAACAAACGTATGGACACCAAGTGGGGGAAGCCATGGGGTGGTGGTGTTGGGATGAGTTGGGAGATTGGGATTGACCTGTATACATGCATATGCATAAAATAGATAACTAATAATAACCTGCTGTATAAAAAATAAATACAATTAAATTTCAAAATTTTTAAGAGTAAAATTGAAAAAAAAACAGAAAAAAGTTTTTCCATTTAAACAGATGTATTTATATGAATGAATTATTTCCATGCTTATATCTATAAATACATAAAACAGGAACAAGATGTAATTGGAACGAAAAAAGAAAAAAAAAACCTGAACCTAACAGTTATACAGAGGAAAACCCTACCAAGGCACTTGCTCCAGCGGTAAACAATTCTGAAATTGGTCAGAGGTGGGGAATCATCTCCCATACAGCCAGCAGCCCCGCCCACCCCACGCAAGGAGCGTCCTCATTTCAAAGCTGGGGGACCGTGCGGAGTTCTCTGTGAGTAAACGTGAGCTGAGCCCCAGGCCAGCTGCTGCTGAACTGTTCCCACCCTTCCCAGGTAAAACAGCTGAATATGTACAAGGGCTTGAAAGCCTAGAGGAAGGGCTGTGGAGCCACACCAGTGACAGCACGCAGGCCAACTTGCTGCCTGCAGGCCAGCCAGGATGGTCCTGGCCCCGGGCTCTCTTCTGGAAGCTTTCCATTTCCCTGCCTGAGATACCCCTCCTGTCCCGGCCCCCACTCCCTTTTTTCCTTCCTCACCTCAGCCCAGAGAGAAATTCCAGTGGAAGTTATGGGTGACACATCCTCTTCTTTACAGGTGGCAGCCTGGCAACTCCTGCAGAAAGTCCAGCAGAGCCCCACTCACACCGGGCCACCAACAAAGCCGTGGACCCTCACACCCTCCCACCAGCACAGCCCCGAAACTGCTGACGGGGCAGAGAATATGGAGTCAGGCACAGCTGCAGGGGCTATGGCTGCCTGGAGTGCTGTTTATATTGACCTCAACCCAGGCACACCTGGGGAGGGCTTGTCGACAGGGTCAGGCTGCCCAGGTCAGCTAATCCTCAGCCCTCAGGGAATCCATGGCAGAAAATGGACCTCGCTAAGACAGAATATTAGCCAAGGGAAAAAAGGACACAATATCATTTGCAGCACCGTAGATGAGTCTAGAGGTAATCACCTGACTTGTAGTAAGTCAGAAAGTGAAAGACACATATCGTAGGATATCACTTATAGGTGTTACCTAAAAATTGATACCAGGGCAGATATTTCCACGGAGAAGGGCAATCACAGATTCATTAAACAAACTTATGGTTCACCAATGGAAAGGTGTGAGGATTGGATTCATTACGATCTTGGGGTTAAGAGACATATACAAACACAGATGAAATATATAATCACCAAAGACCTACGGAATACCAAGAGAAGACTACTCAACATTCTGTCATAACGTACATGGGAACAGGATCCCAGGAAGAACAGACATATGTATATGTGTAAAAGAACCACATCTTGAACACCTACAACAAGCCAAACATTGTCATCAAACTTGCTGTAATAAAAAAATAAAAAATTAAATTTAAAACACGAACAAGAAGTAGTGAGACAAACTTGATGGGCATTCTCCTGGCACATTCCATTCTAAATTCCAATCTAGAACACGACTTCCATTGAGGCTCTGTGCCCTAGTAACCAGATTTGGTAAGGGAGAACTGCTGCCACCTTGTGGCCGTTTCACACAACAGCAGCTTTAATTCCAGCGCTAATGGTCAGTGGATATTCAAAATCATTGCAGGCCTGTAAATGACACCTGCAATGAAAACAAATCCTGGGGTCATATATCGACCAAAAAATTCAAAAGACGTCCATATTTCAAAACGACAGTTTCAAGAGGCATATTTCACACACATTAGTGTTCTGCTTCCTTTGCTTTCTTTCTTTTTTGGTTAAAAAAATGGGAATGGAAAAAGGCAAACCTCAGAATGGGCGAAAACGATCGCAAACGAATCAATGAACAAAGGTTTAATCTCCAATATATATAAACAGCTCACGCAGCTTAATATTAATAAAAGAAACAACCCAATACAAAAATGGGCAGAAGATCTAAATAGACGTTTCTTCAAAGAAGTCACAGAGATGGCCAAGACGCACATGAAAAGCTGCTCAACATCACTAATTATTAGAGAAATGCAAATCCAAACGACAATGAGGTATGACCTCACACCTCTTAGAATCGGCATCATCAGAAAATCTACAAACAACAAATTCTGGGGAGGGTGTGGACAAAAGGAACCCTCTTCCACTATTGGTGGGAAGGTAAATTGACACAGTCACTATGGAGAACACTATGGAGGTTCCTTTAAAAAACTAAAAAGAGAATTACCATAGGATCCAGCAATCCCACTTCTGGGCATATACCCAGAGAAAACCATAAATCAAAAAGACACATTCACCACAATGTTCATTGCAGCACTATTTACAATAGCCAGGTAATGGAAGCAACCTAAATGCCCACAGACAGACGAATGGATAAAGAAGTGGTACATATATAAAATGGAATATTACTCAGCCATAAAAAGGAATGAAACTGGGTCATTTGTAGAGAAGTCGATGGATCTAGAGACTGTCATACAGAGTGAAGTAAGTCAGAAAGAGAAAAACAAATATTGTATATTAATGCATATATGTGGAACCTAGAAAAATGGTACAGATGAACTGGTTTGCAGGGCAGAAATAGAGACACAGAGGTAGAGAACAAACGTATGGACACCAAGTGGGGGAAGCCATGGGGTGGTGGTGTTGGGATGAGTTGGGAGATTGGGATTGACCTGTATACATGCATATGCATAAAATAGATAACTAATAATAACCTGCTGTATAAAAAAATAAATACAATTAAATTTCAAAATTTTTAAAAATAAAATTGAAAAAAAAACAGAAAAAAGTTTTTCCATTCACACAGATGTATTTATATGAATGAATTATTTCCATGCTTATATCTATAAATACATAAAACAGGAACAAGATGTAATTGGAACGAAAAAAGAAAAAAAATCCCTGAACCTAACAGTTATACAGAGGAAAACCCTACCAAGGCACTTGCTCCAGCGGTAAACAATTCTGAAATTGGTCAGAGGTGGGGAATCATCTCCCATACAGCCAGCAGCCCCGCCCACCCCACGCAAGGAGCATCCTCATTGCAAAGCTGGGGGACCGTGCCGAGGCCTCTGTGAGTAAACGTGAGCTGAGCCCCAGGCCAGCTGCTGCTGAACTGTTCCCACCCTTCCCAGGTAAAACACCTGAATATGTACAAGGGCTTGAAAGCCTAGAGGAAGGGCCGTGGAGCCACACCAGTGACAGCACGCAGGCCAACTTGCTGCCTGCAGGCCAGCCAGGATGATCCTGGCCCCGGGCGCTCTTCTGGAAGCTTTCCATTTCCCTGCCTGAGATACCCCTCCTGTCCCGGCACCCACTCCCTTTTTTCCTTCCTCACCTCAGCCCGCAGAGAAATTCCAGTGGAAGTTATGGGTGAAACATCCTCTTCTTTACAGGTGGCAGCCTGGCAACTCCTGCAGAAAGTCCAGCAGAGCCCCACTCACACCGGGCCACCAACAAAGCCGTGGACCCTCACACCCTCCCACCAGCACAGCCCCGAGACTGCTGACGGGGCAGAGAATATGGAGTCAGGCACAGCTGCAGGGGCTATTGCTGCCTGGAGTGCTGTTTATATTGACCTCAACCCAGGCACACCTGGGGAGGGCTTGTCGACAGGGTCAGGCTGCCCAGGTCAGCTAATCCTCAGCCCTCAGGGAATCACATTGCAGAAAATGGACCTCGCTAAGACACAATATTAGCCAAGGGAAAAAAGGACACAATGCCATTTGCAGCACCGTAGATGAGTCTAGAGGTAATCACGTGACATGTAGTAAGTCAGAAAGTGAAAGACACATATCGTAGGATATCACTTATAGGTGTTACCTAAAAATTGATACCAGGGCAGATATTTCCACGGAGAAGGGCAATCACAGATTCATTAAACAAACTTATGGTTCACCAATGGAAAGGTGTGAGGATTGGATTCATTACGATCTTGGGGTTAACAGACATATACAAACACAGGTGAAATATATAATCACCAAAGAGCTACGGAATACCAAGAGAAGACTACTCAACATTCTGTCATAACGTACATGGGAACAGGATCCCAGGAAGAAAAGACATATGTATATGTGTAAAAGAACCACATCTTGCACACCTACAACAAGCCATACGTTGACATCAAACTTGCTGTAATAAAAAATTAAAAATTAAATTCAAAACACGAACAAGAAGTAGTGAGACAAACTTGAGGGGCATTCTCCTGGCACATTCCATTCTAAATTCCAATCTAGAACACGACTTCCATTGAGGCTCTGTTGCCCAAATAACCAGATTTGTTAAGGGAGAACTGCTGCCACCTTGTGGCCGTTTCACACAACAGCAGCTTTAATCCCAGCGCTAATGGTCAGTGGATATTCAAAATCATTGCAGGCCTGTAAATGACACCTGGAATGAAAACAAATCCTGGGGTCATATATCGACCAAAAATTTCAAAAGACGTCCATATTTCAAAACGACAGTTTCAAGAGGCATATTTCACACACATTAGTGTTCTGCTTCCTTTGCTTTCTTTCTTTTTTGGTTAAAAAAACGGGAATGGAAAAAGGCAACAATCAGAATGGGCGAAAACGATCGCAAACGAATCAATGGACAAAGGTTTAATCTCCAATATATATAAACAGCTCACGCAGCTTAATATTAATAAAAGAAACAACCCAATACAAAAATGGGCAGAAGATCTAAATAGACGTTTCTTCAAAGAAGTCACAGAGATGGCCAAGACGCACATGTAAAGCTGCTCAACATCACTAATTATTAGAGAAATGCAAATCCAAATGACAATGAGGTATGACCTCACACCTCTTAGAATCGGCATCATCAGAAAATCTACAAACAACAAATTCTGGGGAGGGTGTGGACAAAAGGAACCCTCTTCCACTATTGGTGGGAAGGTAAATTGACACAGTCACTATGGAGAACACTATGGAGGTTCCTTTAAAAAACTAAAAAGAGAATTACCATAGGATCCAGCAATCCCACTTCTGGGCATATACCCAGAGAAAACCATAAATCAAAAAGACACATTCACCACAATGTTCATTGCAGCACTATTTACAATAGCCAGGTAATGGAAGCAACCTAAATGCCCACAGACAGACGAATGGATAAAGAAGTGGTACATATATAAAATGGAATATTACTCAGCCATAAAAAGGAATGAAACTGGGTCATTTGTAGAGAAGTCGATGGATCTAGAGACTGTCATACAGAGTGAAGTAAGTCAGAAAGAGAAAAACAAATATTGTATATTAATGCATATATGTGGAACCTAGAAAAATGGTACAGATGAACTGGTTTGCAGGGCAGAAATAGAGACACAGAGGTAGAGAACAAACGTATGGACACCAAGTGGGGGAAGCCATGGGGTGGTGGTGTTGGGATGAGTTGGGAGATTGGGATTGACCTGTATACATGCATATGCATAAAATAGATAACTAATAATAACCTGCTGTATAAAAAAATAAATACAATTAAATTTCAAAATTTTTAAAAATAAAATTGAAAAAAAAACAGAAAAAAGTTTTTCCATTCACACAGATGTATTTATATGAATGAATTATTTCCATGCTTCTATCTATAAATACATAAAACAGGAACAAGATGTAATTGGAACGAAAAAAGAAAAAAAACCCTGAACCTAACAGTTATACAGAGGAAAACCCTACCAAGGCACTTGCTCCAGCGGTAAACAATTCTGAAATTGGTCAGAGGTGGGGAATCATCTCCCATACAGCCAGCAGCCCCGCCCACCCCACGCAAGGAGCATCCTCATTGCAAAGCTGGGGGACCGTGCCGAGGCCTCTGTGAGTAAACGTGAGCTGAGCCCCAGGCCAGCTGCTGCTGAACTGTTCCCACCCTTCCCAGGTAAAACACCTGAATATGTACAAGGGCTTGAAAGCCTAGAGGAAGGGCCGTGGAGCCACACCAGTGACAGCACGCAGGCCAACTTGCTGCCTGCAGGCCAGCCAGGATGATCCTGGCCCCGGGCGCTCTTCTGGAAGCTTTCCATTTCCCTGCCTGAGATACCCCTCCTGTCCCGGCACCCACTCCCTTTTTTCCTTCCTCACCTCAGCCCGCAGAGAAATTCCAGTGGAAGTTATGGGTGAAACATCCTCTTCTTTACAGGTGGCAGCCTGGCAACTCCTGCAGAAAGTCCAGCAGAGCCCCACTCACACCGGGCCACCAACAAAGCCGTGGACCCTCACACCCTCCCACAAGAACAGCCCCGAGACTGCTGACGGGGCAGAGAATATGGAGTCAGGCACAGCTGCAGGGGCTATTGCTGCCTGGAGTGCTGTTTATATTGACCTCAACCCAGGCACACCTGGGTAGGGCTTGCCGGCAGGGTCAGGCTGCCCAGGTCAGCTAATCCTCAGCCCTCAGGGAATCACATTGCAGAAAATGGACCTCGCTAAGACACAATATTAGCCAAGGGAAAAAAGGACACAATGCCATTTGCAGCACCGTAGATGAGTCTAGAGGTAATCACGTGACATGTAGTAAGTCAGAAAGTGAAAGACACATATCGTAGGATATCACTTATAGGTGTTACCTAAAAATTGATACCAGGGCAGATATTTCCACGGAGAAGGGCAATCACAGATTCATTAAACAAACTTATGGTTCACCAATGGAAAGGTGTGAGGATTGGATTCATTACGATCTTGGGGTTAACAGACATATACAAACACAGGTGAAATATATAATCACCAAAGAGCTACGGAATACCAAGAGAAGACTACTCAACATTCTGTCATAACGTACATGGGAACAGGATCCCAGGAAGAAAAGACATATGTATATGTGTAAAAGAACCACATCTTGCACACCTACAACAAGCCATACGTTGACATCAAACTTGCTGTAATAAAAAATTAAAAATTAAATTCAAAACACGAACAAGAAGTAGTGAGACAAACTTGAGGGGCATTCTCCTGGCACATTCCATTCTAAATTCCAATCTAGAACACGACTTCCATTGAGGCTCTGTGCCCTAGTAACCAGATTTGGTAAGGGAGAACTGCTGCCACCTTGTGGCCGTTTCACACAACAGCAGCTTTAATTCCAGCGCTAATGGTCAGTGGATATTCAAAATCATTGCAGGCCTGTAAATGACACCTGCAATGAAAACAAATCCTGGGGTCATATATCGACCAAAAAATTCAAAAGACGTCCATATTTCAAAACGACAGTTTCAAGAGGCATATTTCACGCACATTAGTGTTCTGCTTCCTTTGCTTTCTTTCTTTTTTGGTTAAAAAAACGGGAATGGAAAAAGGCAACCCTCAGAATGGGCGAAAACGATCGCAAACGAATCAATGGACAAAGGTTTAATCTCCAATATATATAAACAGCTCACGCAGCTTAATATTAATAAAAGAAACAACCCAATACAAAAATGGGCAGAAGATCTAAATAGACGTTTCTTCAAAGAAGTCACAGAGATGGCCAAGACGCACATGAAAAGCTGCTCAACATCACTAATTATTAGAGAAATGCAAATCCAAAGGACAATGAGGTATGACCTCACACCTCTTAGAATCGGCATCATCAGAAAATCTACAAACAACAAATTCTGGGGAGGGTGTGGACAAAAGGAACCCTCTTCCACTATTGGTGGGAAGGTAAATTGACACAGTCACTATGGAGAACACTATGGAGGTTCCTTTAAAAAACTAAAAAGAGAATTACCATAGGATCCAGCAATCCCACTTCTGGGCATATACCCAGAGAAAACCATAAATCAAAAAGACACATTCACCACAATGTTCATTGCAGCACTATTTACAATAGCCAGGTAATGGAAGCAACCTAAATGCCCACAGACAGACGAATGGATAAAGAAGTGGTACATATATAAAATGGAATATTACTCAGCCATAAAAAGGAATGAAACTGGGTCATTTGTAGAGAAGTCGATGGATCTAGAGACTGTCATACAGAGTGAAGTAAGTCAGAAAGAGAAAAACAAATATTGTATATTAATGCATATATGTGGAACCTAGAAAAATGGTACAGATGAACTGGTTTGCAGGGCAGAAATAGAGACACAGAGGTAGAGAACAAACGTATGGACACCAAGTGGGGGAAGCCATGGGGTGGTGGTGTTGGGATGAGTTGGGAGATTGGGATTGACCTGTATACATGCATATGCATAAAATAGATAACTAATAATAACCTGCTGTATAAAAAAATAAATACAATTAAATTTCAAAATTTTTAAGAATAAAATTGAAAAAAAAACAGAAAAAAGTTTTTCCATTTAAACAGATGTATTTATATGAATGAATTATTTCCATGCTTATATCTATAAATACATAAAACAGGAACAAGATGTAATTGGAACGAAAAAAGAAAAAAAAAACCTGAACCTAACAGTTATACAGAGGAAAACCCTACCAAGGCACTTGCTCCAGCGGTAAACAATTCTGAAATTGGTCAGAGGTGGGGAATCATCTCCCATACAGCCAGCAGCCCCGCCCACCCCACGCAAGGAGCGTCCTCATTTCAAAGCTGGGGGACCGTGCGGAGTTCTCTGTGAGTAAACGTGAGCTGAGCCCCAGGCCAGCTGCTGCTGAACTGTTCCCACCCTTCCCAGGTAAAACAGCTGAATATGTACAAGGGCTTGAAAGCCTAGAGGAAGGGCTGTGGAGCCACACCAGTGACAGCACGCAGGCCAACTTGCTGCCTGCAGGCCAGCCAGGATGGTCCTGGCCCCGGGCTCTCTTCTGGAAGCTTTCCATTTCCCTGCCTGAGATACCCCTCCTGTCCCGGCCCCCACTCCCTTTTTTCCTTCCTCACCTCAGCCCAGAGAGAAATTCCAGTGGAAGTTATGGGTGACACATCCTCTTCTTTACAGGTGGCAGCCTGGCAACTCCTGCAGAAAGTCCAGCAGAGCCCCACTCACACCGGGCCACCAACAAAGCCGTGGACCCTCACACCCTCCCACCAGCACAGCCCCGAAACTGCTGACGGGGCAGAGAATATGGAGTCAGGCACAGCTGCAGGGGCTATGGCTGCCTGGAGTGCTGTTTATATTGACCTCAACCCAGGCACACCTGGGGAGGGCTTGTCGACAGGGTCAGGCTGCCCAGGTCAGCTAATCCTCAGCCCTCAGGGAATCCATGGCAGAAAATGGACCTCGCTAAGACAGAATATTAGCCAAGGGAAAAAAGGACACAATATCATTTGCAGCACCGTAGATGAGTCTAGAGGTAATCACCTGACTTGTAGTAAGTCAGAAAGTGAAAGACACATATCGTAGGATATCACTTATAGGTGTTACCTAAAAATTGATACCGGGGCAGATATTTCCACGGAGAAGGGCAATCACAGATTCATTAAACAAACTTATGGTTCACCAATGGAAAGGTGTGAGGATTGGATTCATTACGATCTTGGGGTTAAGAGACATATACAAACACAGATGAAATATATAATCACCAAAGACCTACGGAATACCAAGAGAAGACTACTCAACATTCTGTCATAACGTACATGGGAACAGGATCCCAGGAAGAACAGACATATGTATATGTGTAAAAGAACCACATCTTGAACACCTACAACAAGCCAAACATTGTCATCAAACTTGCTGTAATAAAAAAATAAAAAATTAAATTTAAAACACGAACAAGAAGTAGTGAGACAAACTTGAGGGGCATTCTCCTGGCACATTCCATTCTAAATTCCAATCTAGAACACGACTTCCATTGAGGCTCTGTGCCCTAGTAACCAGATTTGGTAAGGGAGAACTGCTGCCACCTTGTGGCCGTTTCACACAAAAGCAGCTTTAATCCCAGCGCTAATGGTCAGTGGATATTCAAAATCATTGCAGGCCTGTAAATGACACCTGCAATGAAAACAAATCCTGGTGTCATATATCGACCAAAAAATTCAAAAGACATCCATATTTCAAAACGACAGTTTCAAGAGGCATATTTCACGCACATTAGTGTTCTGCTTCCTTTGCTTTCTTTCTTTTTTGGTTAAAAAAACGGGAATGGAAAAAGGCAACCCTCAGAATGGGCGAAAACGATCGCAAACGAATCAATGGACAAAGGTTTAATCTCCAATATATATAAACAGCTCACGCAGCTTAATATTAATAAAAGAAACAACCCAATACAAAAATGGGCAGAAGATCTAAATAGACGTTTCTTCAAAGAAGTCACAGAGATGGCCAAGACGCACATGAAAAGCTGCTCAACATCACTAATTATTAGAGAAATGCAAATCCAAACGACAATGAGGTATGACCTCACACCTCTTAGAATCGGCATCATCAGAAAATCTACAAACAACAAATTCTGGGGAGGGTGTGGACAAAAGGAACCCTCTTCCACTATTGGTGGGAAGGTAAATTGACACAGTCACTATGGAGAACACTATGGAGGTTCCTTTAAAAAACTAAAAAGAGAATTACCATAGGATCCAGCAATCCCACTTCTGGGCATATACCCAGAGAAAACCATAAATCAAAAAGACACATTCACCACAATGTTCATTGCAGCACTATTTACAATAGCCAGGTAATGGAAGCAACCTAAATGCCCACAGACAGACGAATGGATAAAGAAGTGGTACATATATAAAATGGAATATTACTCAGCCATAAAAAGGAATGAAACTGGGTCATTTGTAGAGAAGTCGATGGATCTAGAGACTGTCATACAGAGTGAAGTAAGTCAGAAAGAGAAAAACAAATATTGTATATTAATGCATATATGTGGAACCTAGAAAAATGGTACAGATGAACTGGTTTGCAGGGCAGAAATAGAGACACAGAGGTAGAGAACAAACGTATGGACACCAAGTGGGGGAAGCCATGGGGTGGTGGTGTTGGGATGAGTTGGGAGATTGGGATTGACCTGTATACATGCATATGCATAAAATAGATAACTAATAATAACCTGCTGTATAAAAAAATAAATACAATTAAATTTCAAAATTTTTAAAAATAAAATTGAAAAAAAAAAACAGAAAAAAGTTTTTCCATTCACACAGATGTATTTATATGAATGAATTATTTCCATGCTTATATCTATAAATACATAAAACAAGAACAAAATGTAATTGGAATTAAAAAAGAAAAAAAAACCTGAACCTAACAGTTATACAGAGGAAAACCCTACCAAGGCACTTGCTCCAGCGGTAAACAATTCTGAAATTGGTCAGAGGTGGGGAATCATCTCCCATACAGCCAGCAGCCCCGCCCACCCCACGCAAGGAGCATCCTCATTGCAAAGCTGGGGGACCGTGCCGAGGCCTCTGTGAGTAAACGTGAGCTGAGCCCCAGGCCAGCTGCTGCTGAACTGTTCCCACCCTTCCCAGGTAAAACACCTGAATATGTACAAGGGCTTGAAAGCCTAGAGGAAGGGCCGTGGAGCCACACCAGTGACAGCACGCAGGCCAACTTGCTGCCTGCAGGCCAGCCAGGATGATCCTGGCCCCGGGCGCTCTTCTGGAAGCTTTCCATTTCCCTGCCTGAGATACCCCTCCTGTCCCGGCACCCACTCCCTTTTTTCCTTCCTCACCTCAGCCCGGAGAGAAATTCCAGTGGAAGTTATGGGTGAAACATCCTCTTCTTTACAGGTGGCAGCCTGGCAACTCCTGCAGAAAGTCCAGCAGAGCCCCACTCACACCGGGCCACCAACAAAGCCGTGGACCCTCACACCCTCCCACCAGCACAGCCCCGAGACTGCTGACGGGGCAGAGAATATGGAGTCAGGCACAGCTGCAGGGGCTATTGCTGCCTGGAGTGCTGTTTATATTGACCTCAACCCAGGCACACCTGGGGAGGGCTTGTCGACAGGGTCAGGCTGCCCAGGTCAGCTAATCCTCAGCCCTCAGGGAATCACATTGCAGAAAATGGACCTCGCTAAGACACAATATTAGCCAAGGGAAAAAAGGACACAATATCATTTGCAGCACCGTAGATGAGTCTAGAGGTAATCACCTGACTTGTAGTAAGTCAGAAAGTGAAAGACACATATCGTAGGATATCACTTATAGGTGTTACCTAAAAATTGATACCAGGGCAGATATTTCCACGGAGAAGGGCAATCACAGATTCATTAAACAAACTTATGGTTCACCAATGGAAAGGTGTGAGGATTGGATTCATTACGATCTTGGGGTTAAGAGACATATACAAACACAGATGAAATATATAATCACCAAAGACCTACGGAATACCAAGAGAAGACTACTCAACATTCTGTCATAACGTACATGGGAACAGGATCCCAGGAAGAACAGACATATGTATATGTGTAAAAGAACCACATCTTGAACACCTACAACAAGCCAAACATTGTCATCAAACTTGCTGTAATAAAAAAATAAAAAATTAATTTAAAACACGAACAAGAAGTAGTGAGACAAACTTGATGGGCATTCTCCTGGCACATTCCATTCTAAATTCCAATCTAGAACACGACTTCCATTGAGGCTCTGTGCCCTAGTAACCAGATTTGGTAAGGGAGAACTGCTGCCACCTTGTGGCCGTTTCACACAACAGCAGCTTTAATTCCAGCGCTAATGGTCAGTGGATATTCAAAATCATTGCAGGCCTGTAAATGACACCTGCAATGAAAACAAATCCTGGTGTCATATATCGACCAAAAAATTCAAAAGACATCCATATTTCAAAACGACAGTTTCAAGAGGCATATTTCACGCACATTAGTGTTCTGCTTCCTTTGCTTTCTTTCTTTTTTGGTTAAAAAAACGGGAATGGAAAAAGGCAACCCTCAGAATGGGCGAAAACGATCGCAAACGAATCAATGGACAAAGGTTTAATCTCCAATATATATAAACAGCTCACGCAGCTTAATATTAATAAAAGAAACAACCCAATACAAAAATGGGCAGAAGATCTAAATAGACGTTTCTTCAAAGAAGTCACAGAGATGGCCAAGACGCACATGAAAAGCTGCTCAACATCACTAATTATTAGAGAAATGCAAATCCAAACGACAATGAGGTATGACCTCACACCTCTTAGAATCGGCATCATCAGAAAATCTACAAACAACAAATTCTGGGGAGGGTGTGGACAAAAGGAACCCTCTTCCACTATTGGTGGGAAGGTAAATTGACACAGTCACTATGGAGAACACTATGGAGGTTCCTTTAAAAAACTAAAAAGAGAATTACCATAGGATCCAGCAATCCCACTTCTGGGCATATACCCAGAGAAAACCATAAATCAAAAAGACACATTCACCACAATGTTCATTGCAGCACTATTTACAATAGCCAGGTAATGGAAGCAACCTAAATGCCCACAGACAGACGAATGGATAAAGAAGTGGTACATATATAAAATGGAATATTACTCAGCCATAAAAAGGAATGAAACTGGGTCATTTGTAGAGAAGTCGATGGATCTAGAGACTGTCATACAGAGTGAAGTAAGTCAGAAAGAGAAAAACAAATATTGTATATTAATGCATATATGTGGAACCTAGAAAAATGGTACAGATGAACTGGTTTGCAGGGCAGAAATAGAGACACAGAGGTAGAGAACAAACGTATGGACACCAAGTGGGGGAAGCCATGGGGTGGTGGTGTTGGGATGAGTTGGGAGATTGGGATTGACCTGTATACATGCATATGCATAAAATAGATAACTAATAATAACCTGCTGTATAAAAAAATAAATACAATTAAATTTCAAAATTTTTAAAAATAAAATTGAAAAAAAAAAACAGAAAAAAGTTTTTCCATTCACACAGATGTATTTATATGAATGAATTATTTCCATGCTTATATCTATAAATACATAAAACAAGAACAAAATGTAATTGGAATTAAAAAAGAAAAAAAAACCTGAACCTAACAGTTATACAGAGGAAAACCCTACCAAGGCACTTGCTCCAGCGGTAAACAATTCTGAAATTGGTCAGAGGTGGGGAATCATCTCCCATACAGCCAGCAGCCCCGCCCACCCCACGCAAGGAGCATCCTCATTGCAAAGCTGGGGGACCGTGCCGAGGCCTCTGTGAGTAAACGTGAGCTGAGCCCCAGGCCAGCTGCTGCTGAACTGTTCCCACCCTTCCCAGGTAAAACACCTGAATATGTACAAGGGCTTGAAAGCCTAGAGGAAGGGCCGTGGAGCCACACCAGTGACAGCACGCAGGCCAACTTGCTGCCTGCAGGCCAGCCAGGATGATCCTGGCCCCGGGCGCTCTTCTGGAAGCTTTCCATTTCCCTGCCTGAGATACCCCTCCTGTCCCGGCACCCACTCCCTTTTTTCCTTCCTCACCTCAGCCCGGAGAGAAATTCCAGTGGAAGTTATGGGTGAAACATCCTCTTCTTTACAGGTGGCAGCCTGGCAACTCCTGCAGAAAGTCCAGCAGAGCCCCACTCACACCGGGCCACCAACAAAGCCGTGGACCCTCACACCCTCCCACCAGCACAGCCCCGAGACTGCTGACGGGGCAGAGAATATGGAGTCAGGCACAGCTGCAGGGGCTATTGCTGCCTGGAGTGCTGTTTATATTGACCTCAACCCAGGCACACCTGGGGAGGGCTTGTCGACAGGGTCAGGCTGCCCAGGTCAGCTAATCCTCAGCCCTCAGGGAATCACATTGCAGAAAATGGACCTCGCTAAGACACAATATTAGCCAAGGGAAAAAAGGACACAATATCATTTGCAGCACCGTAGATGAGTCTAGAGGTAATCACCTGACTTGTAGTAAGTCAGAAAGTGAAAGACACATATCGTAGGATATCACTTATAGGTGTTACCTAAAAATTGATACCAGGGCAGATATTTCCACGGAGAAGGGCAATCACAGATTCATTAAACAAACTTATGGTTCACCAATGGAAAGGTGTGAGGATTGGATTCATTACGATCTTGGGGTTAAGAGACATATACAAACACAGATGAAATATATAATCACCAAAGACCTACGGAATACCAAGAGAAGACTACTCAACATTCTGTCATAACGTACATGGGAACAGGATCCCAGGAAGAACAGACATATGTATATGTGTAAAAGAACCACATCTTGAACACCTACAACAAGCCAAACATTGTCATCAAACTTGCTGTAATAAAAAAATAAAAAATTAAATTTAAAACACGAACAAGAAGTAGTGAGACAAACTTGATGGGCATTCTCCTGGCACATTCCATTCTAAATTCCAATCTAGAACACGACTTCCATTGAGGCTCTGTGCCCTAGTAACCAGATTTGGTAAGGGAGAACTGCTGCCACCTTGTGGCCGTTTCACACAACAGCAGCTTTAATTCCAGCGCTAATGGTCAGTGGATATTCAAAATCATTGCAGGCCTGTAAATGACACCTGCAATGAAAACAAATCCTGGTGTCATATATCGACTAAAAAATTCAAAAGACATCCATATTTCAAAACGACAGTTTCAAGAGGCATATTTCACGCACATTAGTGTTCTGCTTCCTTTGCTTTCTTTCTTTTTTGGTTAAAAAAACGGGAATGGAAAAAGGCAACCCTCAGAATGGGCGAAAACGATCGCAAACGAATCAATGGACAAAGGTTTAATCTCCAATATATATAAACAGCTCACGCAGCTTAATATTAATAAAAGAAACAACCCAATACAAAAATGGGCAGAAGATCTAAATAGACGTTTCTTCAAAGAAGTCACAGAGATGGCCAAGACGCACATGAAAAGCTGCTCAACATCACTAATTATTAGAGAAATGCAAATCCAAACGACAATGAGGTATGACCTCACACCTCTTAGAATCGGCATCATCAGAAAATCTACAAACAACAAATTCTGGGGAGGGTGTGGACAAAAGGAACCCTCTTCCACTATTGGTGGGAAGGTAAATTGACACAGTCACTATGGAGAACACTATGGAGGTTCCTTTAAAAAACTAAAAAGAGAATTACCATAGGATCCAGCAATCCCACTTCTGGGCATATACCCAGAGAAAACCATAAATCAAAAAGACACATTCACCACAATGTTCATTGCAGCACTATTTACAATAGCCAGGTAATGGAAGCAACCTAAATGCCCACAGACAGACGAATGGATAAAGAAGTGGTACATATATAAAATGGAATATTACTCAGCCATAAAAAGGAATGAAACTGGGTCATTTGTAGAGAAGTCGATGGATCTAGAGACTGTCATACAGAGTGAAGTAAGTCAGAAAGAGAAAAACAAATATTGTATATTAATGCATATATGTGGAACCTAGAAAAATGGTACAGATGAACTGGTTTGCAGGGCAGAAATAGAGACACAGAGGTAGAGAACAAACGTATGGACACCAAGTGGGGGAAGCCATGGGGTGGTGGTGTTGGGATGAGTTGGGAGATTGGGATTGACCTGTATACATGCATATGCATAAAATAGATAACTAATAATAACCTGCTGTATAAAAAATAAATACAATTAAATTTCAAAATTTTTAAGAATAAAATTGAAAAAAAAACAGAAAAAAGTTTTTCCATTTAAACAGATGTATTTATATGAATGAATTATTTCCATGCTTATATCTATAAATACATAAAACAGGAACAAGATGTAATTGGAACGAAAAAAGAAAAAAAAAACCTGAACCTAACAGTTATACAGAGGAAAACCCTACCAAGGCACTTGCTCCAGCGGTAAACAATTCTGAAATTGGTCAGAGGTGGGGAATCATCTCCCATACAGCCAGCAGCCCCGCCCACCCCACGCAAGGAGCGTCCTCATTTCAAAGCTGGGGGACCGTGCGGAGTTCTCTGTGAGTAAACGTGAGCTGAGCCCCAGGCCAGCTGCTGCTGAACTGTTCCCACCCTTCCCAGGTAAAACAGCTGAATATGTACAAGGGCTTGAAAGCCTAGAGGAAGGGCTGTGGAGCCACACCAGTGACAGCACGCAGGCCAACTTGCTGCCTGCAGGCCAGCCAGGATGGTCCTGGCCCCGGGCTCTCTTCTGGAAGCTTTCCATTTCCCTGCCTGAGATACCCCTCCTGTCCCGGCCCCCACTCCCTTTTTTCCTTCCTCACCTCAGCCCAGAGAGAAATTCCAGTGGAAGTTATGGGTGACACATCCTCTTCTTTACAGGTGGCAGCCTGGCAACTCCTGCAGAAAGTCCAGCAGAGCCCCACTCACACCGGGCCACCAACAAAGCCGTGGACCCTCACACCCTCCCACCAGCACAGCCCCGAAACTGCTGACGGGGCAGAGAATATGGAGTCAGGCACAGCTGCAGGGGCTATGGCTGCCTGGAGTGCTGTTTATATTGACCTCAACCCAGGCACACCTGGGGAGGGCTTGTCGACAGGGTCAGGCTGCCCAGGTCAGCTAATCCTCAGCCCTCAGGGAATCCATGGCAGAAAATGGACCTCGCTAAGACAGAATATTAGCCAAGGGAAAAAAGGACACAATATCATTTGCAGCACCGTAGATGAGTCTAGAGGTAATCACCTGACTTGTAGTAAGTCAGAAAGTGAAAGACACATATCGTAGGATATCACTTATAGGTGTTACCTAAAAATTGATACCAGGGCAGATATTTCCACGGAGAAGGGCAATCACAGATTCATTAAACAAACTTATGGTTCACCAATGGAAAGGTGTGAGGATTGGATTCATTACGATCTTGGGGTTAAGAGACATATACAAACACAGATGAAATATATAATCACCAAAGACCTACGGAATACCAAGAGAAGACTACTCAACATTCTGTCATAACGTACATGGGAACAGGATCCCAGGAAGAACAGACATATGTATATGTGTAAAAGAACCACATCTTGAACACCTACAACAAGCCAAACATTGTCATCAAACTTGCTGTAATAAAAAAATAAAAAATTAAATTTAAAACACGAACAAGAAGTAGTGAGACAAACTTGAGGGGCATTCTCCTGGCACATTCCATTCTAAATTCCAATCTAGAACACGACTTCCATTGAGGCTCTGTGCCCTAGTAACCAGATTTGGTAAGGGAGAACTGCTGCCACCTTGTGGCCGTTTCACACAACAGCAGCTTTAATTCCAGCGCTAATGGTCAGTGGATATTCAAAATCATTGCAGGCCTGTAAATGACACCTGCAATGAAAACAAATCCTGGGGTCATATATCGACCAAAAAATTCAAAAGACGTCCATATTTCAAAACGACAGTTTCAAGAGGCATATTTCACACACATTAGTGTTCTGCTTCCTTTGCTTTCTTTCTTTTTTGGTTAAAAAAATGGGAATGGAAAAAGGCAAACCTCAGAATGGGCGAAAACGATCGCAAACGAATCAATGAACAAAGGTTTAATCTCCAATATATATAAACAGCTCACGCAGCTTAATATTAATAAAAGAAACAACCCAATACAAAAATGGGCAGAAGATCTAAATAGACGTTTCTTCAAAGAAGTCACAGAGATGGCCAAGACGCACATGAAAAGCTGCTCAACATCACTAATTATTAGAGAAATGCAAATCCAAACGACAATGAGGTATGACCTCACACCTCTTAGAATCGGCATCATCAGAAAATCTACAAACAACAAATTCTGGGGAGGGTGTGGACAAAAGGAACCCTCTTCCACTATTGGTGGGAAGGTAAATTGACACAGTCACTATGGAGAACACTATGGAGGTTCCTTTAAAAAACTAAAAAGAGAATTACCATAGGATCCAGCAATCCCACTTCTGGGCATATACCCAGAGAAAACCATAAATCAAAAAGACACATTCACCACAATGTTCATTGCAGCACTATTTACAATAGCCAGGTAATGGAAGCAACCTAAATGCCCACAGACAGACGAATGGATAAAGAAGTGGTACATATATAAAATGGAATATTACTCAGCCATAAAAAGGAATGAAACTGGGTCATTTGTAGAGAAGTCGATGGATCTAGAGACTGTCATACAGAGTGAAGTAAGTCAGAAAGAGAAAAACAAATATTGTATATTAATGCATATATGTGGAACCTAGAAAAATGGTACAGATGAACTGGTTTGCAGGGCAGAAATAGAGACACAGAGGTAGAGAACAAACGTATGGACACCAAGTGGGGGAAGCCATGGGGTGGTGGTGTTGGGATGAGTTGGGAGATTGGGATTGACCTGTATACATGCATATGCATAAAATAGATAACTAATAATAACCTGCTGTATAAAAAAATAAATACAATTAAATTTCAAAATTTTTAAAAATAAAATTGAAAAAAAAACAGAAAAAAGTTTTTCCATTCACACAGATGTATTTATATGAATGAATTATTTCCATGCTTATATCTATAAATACATAAAACAGGAACAAGATGTAATTGGAACGAAAAAAGAAAAAAATCCCTGAACCTAACAGTTATACAGAGGAAAACCCTACCAAGGCACTTGCTCCAGCGGTAAACAATTCTGAAATTGGTCAGAGGTGGGGAATCATCTCCCATACAGCCAGCAGCCCCGCCCACCCCACGCAAGGAGCATCCTCATTGCAAAGCTGGGGGACCGTGCCGAGGCCTCTGTGAGTAAACGTGAGCTGAGCCCCAGGCCAGCTGCTGCTGAACTGTTCCCACCCTTCCCAGGTAAAACACCTGAATATGTACAAGGGCTTGAAAGCCTAGAGGAAGGGCCGTGGAGCCACACCAGTGACAGCACGCAGGCCAACTTGCTGCCTGCAGGCCAGCCAGGATGATCCTGGCCCCGGGCGCTCTTCTGGAAGCTTTCCATTTCCCTGCCTGAGATACCCCTCCTGTCCCGGCACCCACTCCCTTTTTTCCTTCCTCACCTCAGCCCGCAGAGAAATTCCAGTGGAAGTTATGGGTGAAACATCCTCTTCTTTACAGGTGGCAGCCTGGCAACTCCTGCAGAAAGTCCAGCAGAGCCCCACTCACACCGGGCCACCAACAAAGCCGTGGACCCTCACACCCTCCCACCAGCACAGCCCCGAGACTGCTGACGGGGCAGAGAATATGGAGTCAGGCACAGCTGCAGGGGCTATTGCTGCCTGGAGTGCTGTTTATATTGACCTCAACCCAGGCACACCTGGGGAGGGCTTGTCGACAGGGTCAGGCTGCCCAGGTCAGCTAATCCTCAGCCCTCAGGGAATCACATTGCAGAAAATGGACCTCGCTAAGACACAATATTAGCCAAGGGAAAAAAGGACACAATGCCATTTGCAGCACCGTAGATGAGTCTAGAGGTAATCACGTGACATGTAGTAAGTCAGAAAGTGAAAGACACATATCGTAGGATATCACTTATAGGTGTTACCTAAAAATTGATACCAGGGCAGATATTTCCACGGAGAAGGGCAATCACAGATTCATTAAACAAACTTATGGTTCACCAATGGAAAGGTGTGAGGATTGGATTCATTACGATCTTGGGGTTAACAGACATATACAAACACAGGTGAAATATATAATCACCAAAGAGCTACGGAATACCAAGAGAAGACTACTCAACATTCTGTCATAACGTACATGGGAACAGGATCCCAGGAAGAAAAGACATATGTATATGTGTAAAAGAACCACATCTTGCACACCTACAACAAGCCATACGTTGACATCAAACTTGCTGTAATAAAAAATTAAAAATTAAATTCAAAACACGAACAAGAAGTAGTGAGACAAACTTGAGGGGCATTCTCCTGGCACATTCCATTCTAAATTCCAATCTAGAACACGACTTCCATTGAGGCTCTGTTGCCCAAATAACCAGATTTGTTAAGGGAGAACTGCTGCCACCTTGTGGCCGTTTCACACAACAGCAGCTTTAATCCCAGCGCTAATGGTCAGTGGATATTCAAAATCATTGCAGGCCTGTAAATGACACCTGGAATGAAAACAAATCCTGGGGTCATATATCGACCAAAAATTTCAAAAGACGTCCATATTTCAAAACGACAGTTTCAAGAGGCATATTTCACACACATTAGTGTTCTGCTTCCTTTGCTTTCTTTCTTTTTTGGTTAAAAAAACGGGAATGGAAAAAGGCAACAATCAGAATGGGCGAAAACGATCGCAAACGAATCAATGGACAAAGGTTTAATCTCCAATATATATAAACAGCTCACGCAGCTTAATATTAATAAAAGAAACAACCCAATACAAAAATGGGCAGAAGATCTAAATAGACGTTTCTTCAAAGAAGTCACAGAGATGGCCAAGACGCACATGTAAAGCTGCTCAACATCACTAATTATTAGAGAAATGCAAATCCAAATGACAATGAGGTATGACCTCACACCTCTTAGAATCGGCATCATCAGAAAATCTACAAACAACAAATTCTGGGGAGGGTGTGGACAAAAGGAACCCTCTTCCACTATTGGTGGGAAGGTAAATTGACACAGTCACTATGGAGAACACTATGGAGGTTCCTTTAAAAAACTAAAAAGAGAATTACCATAGGATCCAGCAATCCCACTTCTGGGCATATACCCAGAGAAAACCATAAATCAAAAAGACACATTCACCACAATGTTCATTGCAGCACTATTTACAATAGCCAGGTAATGGAAGCAACCTAAATGCCCACAGACAGACGAATGGATAAAGAAGTGGTACATATATAAAATGGAATATTACTCAGCCATAAAAAGGAATGAAACTGGGTCATTTGTAGAGAAGTCAATGGATCTAGAGACTGTCATACAGAGTGAAGTAAGTCAGAAAGAGAAAAACAAATATTGTATATTAATGCATATATGTGGAACCTAGAAAAATGGTACAGATGAACTGGTTTGCAGGGCAGAAATAGAGACACAGAGGTAGAGAACAAACGTATGGACACCAAGTGGGGGAAGCCATGGGGTGGTGGTGTTGGGATGAGTTGGGAGATTGGGATTGACCTGTATACATGCATATGCATAAAATAGATAACTAATAATAACCTGCTGTATAAAAAAATAAATACAATTAAATTTCAAAATTTTTAAAAATAAAATTGAAAAAAAAACAGAAAAAAGTTTTTCCATTCACACAGATGTATTTATATGAATGAATTATTTCCATGCTTCTATCTATAAATACATAAAACAGGAACAAGATGTAATTGGAACGAAAAAAGAAAAAAATCCCTGAACCTAACAGTTATACAGAGGAAAACCCTACCAAGGCACTTGCTCCAGCGGTAAACAATTCTGAAATTGGTCAGAGGTGGGGAATCATCTCCCATACAGCCAGCAGCCCCGCCCACCCCACGCAAGGAGCATCCTCATTGCAAAGCTGGGGGACCGTGCCGAGGCCTCTGTGAGTAAACGTGAGCTGAGCCCCAGGCCAGCTGCTGCTGAACTGTTCCCACCCTTCCCAGGTAAAACACCTGAATATGTACAAGGGCTTGAAAGCCTAGAGGAAGGGCCGTGGAGCCACACCAGTGACAGCACGCAGGCCAACTTGCTGCCTGCAGGCCAGCCAGGATGATCCTGGCCCCGGGCGCTCTTCTGGAAGCTTTCCATTTCCCTGCCTGAGATACCCCTCCTGTCCCGGCACCCACTCCCTTTTTTCCTTCCTCACCTCAGCCCGCAGAGAAATTCCAGTGGAAGTTATGGGTGAAACATCCTCTTCTTTACAGGTGGCAGCCTGGCAACTCCTGCAGAAAGTCCAGCAGAGCCCCACTCACACCGGGCCACCAACAAAGCCGTGGACCCTCACACCCTCCCACAAGAACAGCCCCGAGACTGCTGACGGGGCAGAGAATATGGAGTCAGGCACAGCTGCAGGGGCTATTGCTGCCTGGAGTGCTGTTTATATTGACCTCAACCCAGGCACACCTGGGTAGGGCTTGCCGGCAGGGTCAGGCTGCCCAGGTCAGCTAATCCTCAGCCCTCAGGGAATCACATTGCAGAAAATGGACCTCGCTAAGACACAATATTAGCCAAGGGAAAAAAGGACACAATGCCATTTGCAGCACCGTAGATGAGTCTAGAGGTAATCACGTGACATGTAGTAAGTCAGAAAGTGAAAGACACATATCGTAGGATATCACTTATAGGTGTTACCTAAAAATTGATACCAGGGCAGATATTTCCACGGAGAAGGGCAATCACAGATTCATTAAACAAACTTATGGTTCACCAATGGAAAGGTGTGAGGATTGGATTCATTACGATCTTGGGGTTAACAGACATATACAAACACAGGTGAAATATATAATCACCAAAGAGCTACGGAATACCAAGAGAAGACTACTCAACATTCTGTCATAACGTACATGGGAACAGGATCCCAGGAAGAAAAGACATATGTATATGTGTAAAAGAACCACATCTTGCACACCTACAACAAGCCATACGTTGACATCAAACTTGCTGTAATAAAAAATTAAAAATTAAATTCAAAACACGAACAAGAAGTAGTGAGACAAACTTGAGGGGCATTCTCCTGGCACATTCCATTCTAAATTCCAATCTAGAACACGACTTCCATTGAGGCTCTGTGCCCTAGTAACCAGATTTGGTAAGGGAGAACTGCTGCCACCTTGTGGCCGTTTCACACAACAGCAGCTTTAATTCCAGCGCTAATGGTCAGTGGATATTCAAAATCATTGCAGGCCTGTAAATGACACCTGCAATGAAAACAAATCCTGGGGTCATATATCGACCAAAAAATTCAAAAGACGTCCATATTTCAAAACGACAGTTTCAAGAGGCATATTTCACGCACATTAGTGTTCTGCTTCCTTTGCTTTCTTTCTTTTTTGGTTAAAAAAACGGGAATGGAAAAAGGCAACCCTCAGAATGGGCGAAAACGATCGCAAACGAATCAATGGACAAAGGTTTAATCTCCAATATATATAAACAGCTCACGCAGCTTAATATTAATAAAAGAAACAACCCAATACAAAAATGGGCAGAAGATCTAAATAGACGTTTCTTCAAAGAAGTCACAGAGATGGCCAAGACGCACATGAAAAGCTGCTCAACATCACTAATTATTAGAGAAATGCAAATCCAAACGACAATGAGGTATGACCTCACACCTCTTAGAATCGGCATCATCAGAAAATCTACAAACAACAAATTCTGGGGAGGGTGTGGACAAAAGGAACCCTCTTCCACTATTGGTGGGAAGGTAAATTGACACAGTCACTATGGAGAACACTATGGAGGTTCCTTTAAAAAACTAAAAAGAGAATTACCATAGGATCCAGCAATCCCACTTCTGGGCATATACCCAGAGAAAACCATAAATCAAAAAGACACATTCACCACAATGTTCATTGCAGCACTATTTACAATAGCCAGGTAATGGAAGCAACCTAAATGCCCACAGACAGACGAATGGATAAAGAAGTGGTACATATATAAAATGGAATATTACTCAGCCATAAAAAGGAATGAAACTGGGTCATTTGTAGAGAAGTCGATGGATCTAGAGACTGTCATACAGAGTGAAGTAAGTCAGAAAGAGAAAAACAAATATTGTATATTAATGCATATATGTGGAACCTAGAAAAATGGTACAGATGAACTGGTTTGCAGGGCAGAAATAGAGACACAGAGGTAGAGAACAAACGTATGGACACCAAGTGGGGGAAGCCATGGGGTGGTGGTGTTGGGATGAGTTGGGAGATTGGGATTGACCTGTATACATGCATATGCATAAAATAGATAACTAATAATAACCTGCTGTATAAAAAAATAAATACAATTAAATTTCAAAATTTTTAAGAATAAAATTGAAAAAAAAACAGAAAAAAGTTTTTCCATTTAAACAGATGTATTTATATGAATGAATTATTTCCATGCTTATATCTATAAATACATAAAACAGGAACAAGATGTAATTGGAACGAAAAAAGAAAAAAAAAACCTGAACCTAACAGTTATACAGAGGAAAACCCTACCAAGGCACTTGCTCCAGCGGTAAACAATTCTGAAATTGGTCAGAGGTGGGGAATCATCTCCCATACAGCCAGCAGCCCCGCCCACCCCACGCAAGGAGCGTCCTCATTTCAAAGCTGGGGGACCGTGCGGAGTTCTCTGTGAGTAAACGAGAGCTGAGCCCCAGGCCAGCTGCTGCTGAACTGTTCCCACCCTTCCCAGGTAAAACAGCTGAATATGTACAAGGGCTTGAAAGCCTAGAGGAAGGGCTGTGGAGCCACACCAGTGACAGCACGCAGGCCAACTTGCTGCCTGCAGGCCAGCCAGGATGGTCCTGGCCCCGGGCTCTCTTCTGGAAGCTTTCCATTTCCCTGCCTGAGATACCCCTCCTGTCCCGGCCCCCACTCCCTTTTTTCCTTCCTCACCTCAGCCCAGAGAGAAATTCCAGTGGAAGTTATGGGTGACACATCCTCTTCTTTACAGGTGGCAGCCTGGCAACTCCTGCAGAAAGTCCAGCAGAGCCCCACTCACACCGGGCCACCAACAAAGCCGTGGACCCTCACACCCTCCCACCAGCACAGCCCCGAAACTGCTGACGGGGCAGAGAATATGGAGTCAGGCACAGCTGCAGGGGCTATGGCTGCCTGGAGTGCTGTTTATATTGACCTCAACCCAGGCACACCTGGGGAGGGCTTGTCGACAGGGTCAGGCTGCCCAGGTCAGCTAATCCTCAGCCCTCAGGGAATCCATGGCAGAAAATGGACCTCGCTAAGACAGAATATTAGCCAAGGGAAAAAAGGACACAATATCATTTGCAGCACCGTAGATGAGTCTAGAGGTAATCACCTGACTTGTAGTAAGTCAGAAAGTGAAAGACACATATCGTAGGATATCACTTATAGGTGTTACCTAAAAATTGATACCGGGGCAGATATTTCCACGGAGAAGGGCAATCACAGATTCATTAAACAAACTTATGGTTCACCAATGGAAAGGTGTGAGGATTGGATTCATTACGATCTTGGGGTTAAGAGACATATACAAACACAGATGAAATATATAATCACCAAAGACCTACGGAATACCAAGAGAAGACTACTCAACATTCTGTCATAACGTACATGGGAACAGGATCCCAGGAAGAACAGACATATGTATATGTGTAAAAGAACCACATCTTGAACACCTACAACAAGCCAAACATTGTCATCAAACTTGCTGTAATAAAAAAATAAAAAATTAAATTTAAAACACGAACAAGAAGTAGTGAGACAAACTTGAGGGGCATTCTCCTGGCACATTCCATTCTAAATTCCAATCTAGAACACGACTTCCATTGAGGCTCTGTGCCCTAGTAACCAGATTTGGTAAGGGAGAACTGCTGCCACCTTGTGGCCGTTTCACACAACAGCAGCTTTAATCCCAGCGCTAATGGTCAGTGGATATTCAAAATCATTGCAGGCCTGTAAATGACACCTGGAATGAAAACAAATCCTGGGGTCATATATCGACCAAAAATTTCAAAAGACGTCCATATTTCAAAACGACAGTTTCAAGAGGCATATTTCACACACATTAGTGTTCTGCTTCCTTTGCTTTCTTTCTTTTTTGGTTAAAAAAACGGGAATGGAAAAAGGCAACAATCAGAATGGGCGAAAACGATCGCAAACGAATCAATGGACAAAGGTTTAATCTCCAATATATATAAACAGCTCACGCAGCTTAATATTAATAAAAGAAACAACCCAATACAAAAATGGGCAGAAGATCTAAATAGACGTTTCTTCAAAGAAGTCACAGAGATGGCCAAGACGCACATGTAAAGCTGCTCAACATCACTAATTATTAGAGAAATGCAAATCCAAATGACAATGAGGTATGACCTCACACCTCTTAGAATCGGCATCATCAGAAAATCTACAAACAACAAATTCTGGGGAGGGTGTGGACAAAAGGAACCCTCTTCCACTATTGGTGGGAAGGTAAATTGACACAGTCACTATGGAGAACACTATGGAGGTTCCTTTAAAAAACTAAAAAGAGAATTACCATAGGATCCAGCAATCCCACTTCTGGGCATATACCCAGAGAAAACCATAAATCAAAAAGACACATTCACCACAATGTTCATTGCAGCACTATTTACAATAGCCAGGTAATGGAAGCAACCTAAATGCCCACAGACAGACGAATGGATAAAGAAGTGGTACATATATAAAATGGAATATTACTCAGCCATAAAAAGGAATGAAACTGGGTCATTTGTAGAGAAGTCGATGGATCTAGAGACTGTCATACAGAGTGAAGTAAGTCAGAAAGAGAAAAACAAATATTGTATATTAATGCATATATGTGGAACCTAGAAAAATGGTACAGATGAACTGGTTTGCAGGGCAGAAATAGAGACACAGAGGTAGAGAACAAACGTATGGACACCAAGTGGGGGAAGCCATGGGGTGGTGGTGTTGGGATGAGTTGGGAGATTGGGATTGACCTGTATACATGCATATGCATAAAATAGATAACTAATAATAACCTGCTGTATAAAAAAATAAATACAATTAAATTTCAAAATTTTTAAAAATAAAATTGAAAAAAAAACAGAAAAAAGTTTTTCCATTCACACAGATGTATTTATATGAATGAATTATTTCCATGCTTATATCTATAAATACATAAAACAGGAACAAGATGTAATTGGAACGAAAAAAGAAAAAAAACCCTGAACCTAACAGTTATACAGAGGAAAACCCTACCAAGGCACTTGCTCCAGCGGTAAACAATTCTGAAATTGGTCAGAGGTGGGGAATCATCTCCCATACAGCCAGCAGCCCCGCCCACCCCACGCAAGGAGCATCCTCATTGCAAAGCTGGGGGACCTTGCCGAGGCCTCTGTGAGTAAACGTGAGCTGAGCCCCAGGCCAGCTGCTGCTGAACTGTTCCCACCCTTCCCAGGTAAAACACCTGAATATGTACAAGGGCTTGAAAGCCTAGAGGAAGGGCCGTGGAGCCACACCAGTGACAGCACGCAGGCCAACTTGCTGCCTGCAGGCCAGCCAGGATGATCCTGGCCCCGGGCGCTCTTCTGGAAGCTTTCCATTTCCCTGCCTGAGATACCCCTCCTGTCCCGGCACCCACTCCCTTTTTTCCTTCCTCACCTCAGCCCGCAGAGAAATTCCAGTGGAAGTTATGGGTGAAACATCCTCTTCTTTACAGGTGGCAGCCTGGCAACTCCTGCAGAAAGTCCAGCAGAGCCCCACTCACACCGGGCCACCAACAAAGCCGTGGACCCTCACACCCTCCCACAAGAACAGCCCCGAGACTGCTGACGGGGCAGAGAATATGGAGTCAGGCACAGCTGCAGGGGCTATTGCTGCCTGGAGTGCTGTTTATATTGACCTCAACCCAGGCACACCTGGGTAGGGCTTGCCGGCAGGGTCAGGCTGCCCAGGTCAGCTAATCCTCAGCCCTCAGGGAATCACATTGCAGAAAATGGACCTCGCTAAGACACAATATTAGCCAAGGGAAAAAAGGACACAATGCCATTTGCAGCACCGTAGATGAGTCTAGAGGTAATCACGTGACATGTAGTAAGTCAGAAAGTGAAAGACACATATCGTAGGATATCACTTATAGGTGTTACCTAAAAATTGATACCAGGGCAGATATTTCCACGGAGAAGGGCAATCACAGATTCATTAAACAAACTTATGGTTCACCAATGGAAAGGTGTGAGGATTGGATTCATTACGATCTTGGGGTTAACAGACATATACAAACACAGGTGAAATATATAATCACCAAAGAGCTACGGAATACCAAGAGAAGACTACTCAACATTCTGTCATAACGTACATGGGAACAGGATCCCAGGAAGAAAAGACATATGTATATGTGTAAAAGAACCACATCTTGCACACCTACAACAAGCCATACGTTGACATCAAACTTGCTGTAATAAAAAATTAAAAATTAAATTCAAAACACGAACAAGAAGTAGTGAGACAAACTTGAGGGGCATTCTCCTGGCACATTCCATTCTAAATTCCAATCTAGAACACGACTTCCATTGAGGCTCTGTGCCCTAGTAACCAGATTTGGTAAGGGAGAACTGCTGCCACCTTGTGGCCGTTTCACACAACAGCAGCTTTAATTCCAGCGCTAATGGTCAGTGGATATTCAAAATCATTGCAGGCCTGTAAATGACACCTGCAATGAAAACAAATCCTGGGGTCATATATCGACCAAAAATTTCAAAAGACGTCCATATTTCAAAACGACAGTTTCAAGAGGCATATTTCACACACATTAGTGTTCTGCTTCCTTTGCTTTCTTTCTTTTTTGGTTAAAAAAACGGGAATGGAAAAAGGCAACCCTCAGAATGGGCGAAAACGATCGCAAACGAATCAATGGACAAAGGTTTAATCTCCAATATATATAAACAGCTCACGCAGCTTAATATTAATAAAAGAAACAACCCAATACAAAAATGGGCAGAAGATCTAAATAGACGTTTCTTCAAAGAAGTCACAGAGATGGCCAAGACGCACATGAAAAGCTGCTCAACATCACTAATTATTAGAGAAATGCAAATCCAAACGACAATGAGGTATGACCTCACACCTCTTAGAATCGGCATCATCAGAAAATCTACAAACAACAAATTCTGGGGAGGGTGTGGACAAAAGGAACCCTCTTCCACTATTGGTGGGAAGGTAAATTGACACAGTCACTATGGAGAACACTATGGAGGTTCCTTTAAAAAACTAAAAAGAGAATTACCATAGGATCCAGCAATCCCACTTCTGGGCATATACCCAGAGAAAACCATAAATCAAAAAGACACATTCACCACAATGTTCATTGCAGCACTATTTACAATAGCCAGGTAATGGAAGCAACCTAAATGCCCACAGACAGACGAATGGATAAAGAAGTGGTACATATATAAAATGGAATATTACTCAGCCATAAAAAGGAATGAAACTGGGTCATTTGTAGAGAAGTCGATGGATCTAGAGACTGTCATACAGAGTGAAGTAAGTCAGAAAGAGAAAAACAAATATTGTATATTAATGCATATATGTGGAACCTAGAAAAATGGTACAGATGAACTGGTTTGCAGGGCAGAAATAGAGACACAGAGGTAGAGAACAAACGTATGGACACCAAGTGGGGGAAGCCATGGGGTGGTGGTGTTGGGATGAGTTGGGAGATTGGGATTGACCTGTATACATGCATATGCATAAAATAGATAACTAATAATAACCTGCTGTATAAAAAAATAAATACAATTAAATTTCAAAATTTTTAAGAATAAAATTGAAAAAAAAACAGAAAAAAGTTTTTCCATTTAAACAGATGTATTTATATGAATGAATTATTTCCATGCTTATATCTATAAATACATAAAACAGGAACAAGATGTAATTGGAACGAAAAAAGAAAAAAAAAAACCTGAACCTAACAGTTATACAGAGGAAAACCCTACCAAGGCACTTGCTCCAGCGGTAAACAATTCTGAAATTGGTCAGAGGTGGGGAATCATCTCCCATACAGCCAGCAGCCCCGCCCACCCCACGCAAGGAGCGTCCTCATTTCAAAGCTGGGGGACCGTGCGGAGTTCTCTGTGAGTAAACGTGAGCTGAGCCCCAGGCCAGCTGCTGCTGAACTGTTCCCACCCTTCCCAGGTAAAACAGCTGAATATGTACAAGGGCTTGAAAGCCTAGCGGAAGGGCTGTGGAGCCACACCAGTGACAGCACGCAGGCCAACTTGCTGCCTGCAGGCCAGCCAGGATGGTCCTGGACCCGGGCGCTCTTCTGGAAGCTTTCCATTTCCCTGCCTGAGATACCCCTCCTGTCCCGGCCCCCACTCCCTTTTTTCCTTCCTCACCTCAGCCCAGAGAGAAATTCCAGTGGAAGTTATGGGTGACACATCCTCTTCTTTACAGGTGGCAGCCTGGCAACTCCTGCAGAAAGTCCAGCAGAGCCCCACTCACACCGGGCCACCAACAAAGCCGTGGACCCTCACACCCTCCCACCAGCACAGCCCCGAAACTGCTGACGGGGCAGAGAATATGGAGTCAGGCACAGCTGCAGGGGCTATGCCTGCCTGGAGTGCTGTTTATAATGACCTCAACCCAGGCACACCTGGGGAGGGCTTGTCGACAGGGTCAGGCTGCCCAGGTCAGCTAATCCTCAGCCCTCAGGGAATCACATTGCAGAAAATGGACCTCGCTAAGACACAATATTAGCCAAGGGAAAAAAGGACACAATGCCATTTGCAGCACCGTAGATGAGTCTAGAGGTAATCACGTGACATGTAGTAAGTCAGAAAGTGAAAGACACATATCGTAGGATATCACTTATAGGTGTTACCTAAAAATTGATACCAGGGCAGATATTTCCACGGAGAAGGGCAATCACAGATTCATTAAACAAACTTATGGTTCACCAATGGAAAGGTGTGAGGATTGGATTCATTACGATCTTGGGGTTAACAGACATATACAAACACAGGTGAAATATATAATCACCAAAGAGCTACGGAATACCAAGAGAAGACTACTCAACATTCTGTCATAACGTACATGGGAACAGGATCCCAGGAAGAAAAGACATATGTATATGTGTAAAAGAACCACATCTTGCACACCTACAACAAGCCATACGTTGACATCAAACTTGCTGTAATAAAAAATTAAAAATTAAATTCAAAACACGAACAAGAAGTAGTGAGACAAACTTGAGGGGCATTCTCCTGGCACATTCCATTCTAAATTCCAATCTAGAACACGACTTCCATTGAGGCTCTGTGCCCTAGTAACCAGATTTGGTAAGGGAGAACTGCTGCCACCTTGTGGCCGTTTCACACAACAGCAGCTTTAATTCCAGCGCTAATGGTCAGTGGATATTCAAAATCATTGCAGGCCTGTAAATGACACCTGCAATGAAAACAAATCCTGGGGTCATATATCGACCAAAAATTTCAAAAGACGTCCATATTTCAAAACGACAGTTTCAAGAGGCATATTTCACACACATTAGTGTTCTGCTTCCTTTGCTTTCTTTCTTTTTTGGTTAAAAAAACGGGAATGGAAAAAGGCAACCCTCAGAATGGGCGAAAACGATCGCAAACGAATCAATGGACAAAGGTTTAATCTCCAATATATATAAACAGCTCACGCAGCTTAATATTAATAAAAGAAACAACCCAATACAAAAATGGGCAGAAGATCTAAATAGACGTTTCTTCAAAGAAGTCACAGAGATGGCCAAGACGCACATGAAAAGCTGCTCAACATCACTAATTATTAGAGAAATGCAAATCCAAACGACAATGAGGTATGACCTCACACCTCTTAGAATCGGCATCATCAGAAAATCTACAAACAACAAATTCTGGGGAGGGTGTGGACAAAAGGAACCCTCTTCCACTATTGGTGGGAAGGTAAATTGACACAGTCACTATGGAGAACACTATGCAGGTTCCTTTAAAAAACTAAAAAGAGAATTACCATAGGATCCAGCAATCCCACTTCTGGGCATATACCCAGAGAAAACCATAAATCAAAAAGACACATTCACCACAATGTTCATTGCAGCACTATTTACAATAGCCAGGTAATGGAAGCAACCTAAATGCCCACAGACAGACGAATGGATAAAGAAGTGGTACATATATAAAATGGAATATTACTCAGCCATAAAAAGGAATGAAACTGGGTCATTTGTAGAGAAGTCGATGGATCTAGAGACTGTCATACAGAGTGAAGTAAGTCAGAAAGAGAAAAACAAATATTGTATATTAATGCATATATGTGGAACCTAGAAAAATGGTACAGATGAACTGGTTTGCAGGGCAGAAATAGAGACACAGAGGTAGAGAACAAACGTATGGACACCAAGTGGGGGAAGCCATGGGGTGGTGGTGTTGGGATGAGTTGGGAGATTGGGATTGACCTGTATACATGCATATGCATAAAATAGATAACTAATAATAACCTGCTGTATAAAAAAATAAATACAATTAAATTTCAAAATTTTTAAGAATAAAATTGAAAAAAAAACAGAAAAAAGTTTTTCCATTTAAACAGATGTATTTATATGAATGAATTATTTCCATGCTTATATCTATAAATACATAAAACAGGAACAAGATGTAATTGGAACGAAAAAAGAAAAAAAAAACCTGAACCTAACAGTTATACAGAGGAAAACCCTACCAAGGCACTTGCTCCAGCGGTAAACAATTCTGAAATTGGTCAGAGGTGGGGAATCATCTCCCATACAGCCAGCAGCCCCGCCCACCCCACGCAAGGAGCGTCCTCATTTCAAAGCTGGGGGACCGTGCGGAGTTCTCTGTGAGTAAACGTGAGCTGAGCCCCAGGCCAGCTGCTGCTGAACTGTTCCCACCCTTCCCAGGTAAAACAGCTGAATATGTACAAGGGCTTGAAAGCCTAGAGGAAGGGCTGTGGAGCCACACCAGTGACAGCACGCAGGCCAACTTGCTGCCTGCAGGCCAGCCAGGATGGTCCTGGCCCCGGGCTCTCTTCTGGAAGCTTTCCATTTCCCTGCCTGAGATACCCCTCCTGTCCCGGCCCCCACTCCCTTTTTTCCTTCCTCACCTCAGCCCAGAGAGAAATTCCAGTGGAAGTTATGGGTGACACATCCTCTTCTTTACAGGTGGCAGCCTGGCAACTCCTGCAGAAAGTCCAGCAGAGCCCCACTCACACCGGGCCACCAACAAAGCCGTGGACCCTCACACCCTCCCACCAGCACAGCCCCGAAACTGCTGACGGGGCAGAGAATATGGAGTCAGGCACAGCTGCAGGGGCTATGGCTGCCTGGAGTGCTGTTTATATTGACCTCAACCCAGGCACACCTGGGGAGGGCTTGTCGACAGGGTCAGGCTGCCCAGGTCAGCTAATCCTCAGCCCTCAGGGAATCCATGGCAGAAAATGGACCTCGCTAAGACAGAATATTAGCCAAGGGAAAAAAGGACACAATATCATTTGCAGCACCGTAGATGAGTCTAGAGGTAATCACCTGACTTGTAGTAAGTCAGAAAGTGAAAGACACATATCGTAGGATATCACTTATAGGTGTTACCTAAAAATTGATACCAGGGCAGATATTTCCACGGAGAAGGGCAATCACAGATTCATTAAACAAACTTATGGTTCACCAATGGAAAGGTGTGAGGATTGGATTCATTACGATCTTGGGGTTAAGAGACATATACAAACACAGATGAAATATATAATCACCAAAGACCTACGGAATACCAAGAGAAGACTACTCAACATTCTGTCATAACGTACATGGGAACAGGATCCCAGGAAGAACAGACATATGTATATGTGTAAAAGAACCACATCTTGAACACCTACAACAAGCCAAACATTGTCATCAAACTTGCTGTAATAAAAAAATAAAAAATTAAATTTAAAACACGAACAAGAAGTAGTGAGACAAACTTGATGGGCATTCTCCTGGCACATTCCATTCTAAATTCCAATCTAGAACACGACTTCCATTGAGGCTCTGTGCCCTAGTAACCAGATTTGGTAAGGGAGAACTGCTGCCACCTTGTGGCCGTTTCACACAACAGCAGCTTTAATTCCAGCGCTAATGGTCAGTGGATATTCAAAATCATTGCAGGCCTGTAAATGACACCTGCAATGAAAACAAATCCTGGGGTCATATATCGACCAAAAAATTCAAAAGACGTCCATATTTCAAAACGACAGTTTCAAGAGGCATATTTCACACACATTTGTGTTCTGCTTCCTTTGCTTTCTTTCTTTTTTGGTTAAAAAAATGGGAATGGAAAAAGGCAAACCTCAGAATGGGCGAAAACGATCGCAAACGAATCAATGAACAAAGGTTTAATCTCCAATATATATAAACAGCTCACGCAGCTTAATATTAATAAAAGAAACAACCCAATACAAAAATGGGCAGAAGATCTAAATAGACGTTTCTTCAAAGAAGTCACAGAGATGGCCAAGACGCACATGAAAAGCTGCTCAACATCACTAATTATTAGAGAAATGCAAATCCAAACGACAATGAGGTATGACCTCACACCTCTTAGAATCGGCATCATCAGAAAATCTACAAACAACAAATTCTGGGGAGGGTGTGGACAAAAGGAACCCTCTTCCACTATTGGTGGGAAGGTAAATTGACACAGTCACTATGGAGAACACTATGGAGGTTCCTTTAAAAAACTAAAAAGAGAATTACCATAGGATCCAGCAATCCCACTTCTGGGCATATACCCAGAGAAAACCATAAATCAAAAAGACACATTCACCACAATGTTCATTGCAGCACTATTTACAATAGCCAGGTAATGGAAGCAACCTAAATGCCCACAGACAGACGAATGGATAAAGAAGTGGTACATATATAAAATGGAATATTACTCAGCCATAAAAAGGAATGAAACTGGGTCATTTGTAGAGAAGTCGATGGATCTAGAGACTGTCATACAGAGTGAAGTAAGTCAGAAAGAGAAAAACAAATATTGTATATTAATGCATATATGTGGAACCTAGAAAAATGGTACAGATGAACTGGTTTGCAGGGCAGAAATAGAGACACAGAGGTAGAGAACAAACGTATGGACACCAAGTGGGGGAAGCCATGGGGTGGTGGTGTTGGGATGAGTTGGGAGATTGGGATTGACCTGTATACATGCATATGCATAAAATAGATAACTAATAATAACCTGCTGTATAAAAAAATAAATACAATTAAATTTCAAAATTTTTAAAAATAAAATTGAAAAAAAAACAGAAAAAAGTTTTTCCATTCACACAGATGTATTTATATGAATGAATTATTTCCATGCTTCTATCTATAAATACATAAAACAGGAACAAGATGTAATTGGAACGAAAAAAGAAAAAAATCCCTGAACCTAACAGTTATACAGAGGAAAACCCTACCAAGGCACTTGCTCCAGCGGTAAACAATTCTGAAATTGGTCAGAGGTGGGGAATCATCTCCCATACAGCCAGCAGCCCCGCCCACCCCACGCAAGGAGCATCCTCATTGCAAAGCTGGGGGACCGTGCCGAGGCCTCTGTGAGTAAACGTGAGCTGAGCCCCAGGCCAGCTGCTGCTGAACTGTTCCCACCCTTCCCAGGTAAAACACCTGAATATGTACAAGGGCTTGAAAGCCTAGAGGAAGGGCCGTGGAGCCACACCAGTGACAGCACGCAGGCCAACTTGCTGCCTGCAGGCCAGCCAGGATGATCCTGGCCCCGGGCGCTCTTCTGGAAGCTTTCCATTTCCCTGCCTGAGATACCCCTCCTGTCCCGGCACCCACTCCCTTTTTTCCTTCCTCACCTCAGCCCGCAGAGAAATTCCAGTGGAAGTTATGGGTGAAACATCCTCTTCTTTACAGGTGGCAGCCTGGCAACTCCTGCAGAAAGTCCAGCAGAGCCCCACTCACACCGGGCCACCAACAAAGCCGTGGACCCTCACACCCTCCCACAAGAACAGCCCCGAGACTGCTGACGGGGCAGAGAATATGGAGTCAGGCACAGCTGCAGGGGCTATTGCTGCCTGGAGTGCTGTTTATATTGACCTCAACCCAGGCACACCTGGGTAGGGCTTGCTGGCAGGGTCAGGCTGCCCAGGTCAGCTAATCCTCAGCCCTCAGGGAATCACATTGCAGAAAATGGACCTCGCTAAGACACAATATTAGCCAAGGGAAAAAAGGACACAATGCCATTTGCAGCACCGTAGATGAGTCTAGAGGTAATCACGTGACATGTAGTAAGTCAGAAAGTGAAAGACACATATCGTAGGATATCACTTATAGGTGTTACCTAAAAATTGATACCAGGGCAGATATTTCCACGGAGAAGGGCAATCACAGATTCATTAAACAAACTTATGGTTCACCAATGGAAAGGTGTGAGGATTGGATTCATTACGATCTTGGGGTTAACAGACATATACAAACACAGGTGAAATATATAATCACCAAAGAGCTACGGAATACCAAGAGAAGACTACTCAACATTCTGTCATAACGTACATGGGAACAGGATCCCAGGAAGAAAAGACATATGTATATGTGTAAAAGAACCACATCTTGCACACCTACAACAAGCCATACGTTGACATCAAACTTGCTGTAATAAAAAATTAAAAATTAAATTCAAAACACGAACAAGAAGTAGTGAGACAAACTTGAGGGGCATTCTCCTGGCACATTCCATTCTAAATTCCAATCTAGAACACGACTTCCATTGAGGCTCTGTTGCCCAAATAACCAGATTTGTTAAGGGAGAACTGCTGCCACCTTGTGGCCGTTTCACACAACAGCAGCTTTAATCCCAGCGCTAATGGTCAGTGGATATTCAAAATCATTGCAGGCCTGTAAATGACACCTGGAATGAAAACAAATCCTGGGGTCATATATCGACCAAAAATTTCAAAAGACGTCCATATTTCAAAACGACAGTTTCAAGAGGCATATTTCACACACATTAGTGTTCTGCTTCCTTTGCTTTCTTTCTTTTTTGGTTAAAAAAACGGGAATGGAAAAAGGCAACAATCAGAATGGGCGAAAACGATCGCAAACGAATCAATGGACAAAGGTTTAATCTCCAATATATATAAACAGCTCACGCAGCTTAATATTAATAAAAGAAACAACCCAATACAAAAATGGGCAGAAGATCTAAATAGACGTTTCTTCAAAGAAGTCACAGAGATGGCCAAGACGCACATGTAAAGCTGCTCAACATCACTAATTATTAGAGAAATGCAAATCCAAATGACAATGAGGTATGACCTCACACCTCTTAGAATCGGCATCATCAGAAAATCTACAAACAACAAATTCTGGGGAGGGTGTGGACAAAAGGAACCCTCTTCCACTATTGGTGGGAAGGTAAATTGACACAGTCACTATGGAGAACACTATGGAGGTTCCTTTAAAAAACTAAAAAGAGAATTACCATAGGATCCAGCAATCCCACTTCTGGGCATATACCCAGAGAAAACCATAAATCAAAAAGACACATTCACCACAATGTTCATTGCAGCACTATTTACAATAGCCAGGTAATGGAAGCAACCTAAATGCCCACAGACAGACGAATGGATAAAGAAGTGGTACATATATAAAATGGAATATTACTCAGCCATAAAAAGGAATGAAACTGGGTCATTTGTAGAGAAGTCGATGGATCTAGAGACTGTCATACAGAGTGAAGTAAGTCAGAAAGAGAAAAACAAATATTGTATATTAATGCATATATGTGGAACCTAGAAAAATGGTACAGATGAACTGGTTTGCAGGGCAGAAATAGAGACACAGAGGTAGAGAACAAACGTATGGACACCAAGTGGGGGAAGCCATGGGGTGGTGGTGTTGGGATGAGTTGGGAGATTGGGATTGACCTGTATACATGCATATGCATAAAATAGATAACTAATAATAACCTGCTGTATAAAAAAATAAATACAATTAAATTTCAAAATTTTTAAAAATAAAATTGAAAAAAAAACAGAAAAAAGTTTTTCCATTCACACAGATGTATTTATATGAATGAATTATTTCCATGCTTCTATCTATAAATACATAAAACAGGAACAAGATGTAATTGGAACGAAAAAAGAAAAAAAACCCTGAACCTAACAGTTATACAGAGGAAAACCCTACCAAGGCACTTGCTCCAGCGGTAAACAATTCTGAAATTGGTCAGAGGTGGGGAATCATCTCCCATACAGCCAGCAGCCCCGCCCACCCCACGCAAGGAGCATCCTCATTGCAAAGCTGGGGGACCGTGCCGAGGCCTCTGTGAGTAAACGTGAGCTGAGCCCCAGGCCAGCTGCTGCTGAACTGTTCCCACCCTTCCCAGGTAAAACACCTGAATATGTACAAGGGCTTGAAAGCCTAGAGGAAGGGCCGTGGAGCCACACCAGTGACAGCACGCAGGCCAACTTGCTGCCTGCAGGCCAGCCAGGATGATCCTGGCCCCGGGCGCTCTTCTGGAAGCTTTCCATTTCCCTGCCTGAGATACCCCTCCTGTCCCGGCACCCACTCCCTTTTTTCCTTCCTCACCTCAGCCCGCAGAGAAATTCCAGTGGAAGTTATGGGTGAAACATCCTCTTCTTTACAGGTGGCAGCCTGGCAACTCCTGCAGAAAGTCCAGCAGAGCCCCACTCACACCGGGCCACCAACAAAGCCGTGGACCCTCACACCCTCCCACAAGAACAGCCCCGAGACTGCTGACGGGGCAGAGAATATGGAGTCAGGCACAGCTGCAGGGGCTATTGCTGCCTGGAGTGCTGTTTATATTGACCTCAACCCAGGCACACCTGGGTAGGGCTTGCCGGCAGGGTCAGGCTGCCCAGGTCAGCTAATCCTCAGCCCTCAGGGAATCACATTGCAGAAAATGGACCTCGCTAAGACACAATATTAGCCAAGGGAAAAAAGGACACAATGCCATTTGCAGCACCGTAGATGAGTCTAGAGGTAATCACGTGACATGTAGTAAGTCAGAAAGTGAAAGACACATATCGTAGGATATCACTTATAGGTGTTACCTAAAAATTGATACCAGGGCAGATATTTCCACGGAGAAGGGCAATCACAGATTCATTAAACAAACTTATGGTTCACCAATGGAAAGGTGTGAGGATTGGATTCATTACGATCTTGGGGTTAACAGACATATACAAACACAGGTGAAATATATAATCACCAAAGAGCTACGGAATACCAAGAGAAGACTACTCAACATTCTGTCATAACGTACATGGGAACAGGATCCCAGGAAGAAAAGACATATGTATATGTGTAAAAGAACCACATCTTGCACACCTACAACAAGCCATACGTTGACATCAAACTTGCTGTAATAAAAAATTAAAAATTAAATTCAAAACACGAACAAGAAGTAGTGAGACAAACTTGAGGGGCATTCTCCTGGCACATTCCATTCTAAATTCCAATCTAGAACACGACTTCCATTGAGGCTCTGTTGCCCAAATAACCAGATTTGTTAAGGGAGAACTGCTGCCACCTTGTGGCCGTTTCACACAACAGCAGCTTTAATCCCAGCGCTAATGGTCAGTGGATATTCAAAATCATTGCAGGCCTGTAAATGACACCTGGAATGAAAACAAATCCTGGGGTCATATATCGACCAAAAATTTCAAAAGACGTCCATATTTCAAAACGACAGTTTCAAGAGGCATATTTCACACACATTAGTGTTCTGCTTCCTTTGCTTTCTTTCTTTTTTGGTTAAAAAAACGGGAATGGAAAAAGGCAACAATCAGAATGGGCGAAAACGATCGCAAACGAATCAATGGACAAAGGTTTAATCTCCAATATATATAAACAGCTCACGCAGCTTAATATTAATAAAAGAAACAACCCAATACAAAAATGGGCAGAAGATCTAAATAGACGTTTCTTCAAAGAAGTCACAGAGATGGCCAAGACGCACATGTAAAGCTGCTCAACATCACTAATTATTAGAGAAATGGAAATCCAAATGACAATGAGGTATGACCTCACACCTCTTAGAATCGGCATCATCAGAAAATCTACAAACAACAAATTCTGGGGAGGGTGTGGACAAAAGGAACCCTCTTCCACTATTGGTGGGAAGGTAAATTGACACAGTCACTATGGAGAACACTATGGAGGTTCCTTTAAAAAACTAAAAAGAGAATTACCATAGGATCCAGCAATCCCACTTCTGGGCATATACCCAGAGAAAACCATAAATCAAAAAGACACATTCACCACAATGTTCATTGCAGCACTATTTACAATAGCCAGGTAATGGAAGCAACCTAAATGCCCACAGACAGACGAATGGATAAAGAAGTGGTACATATATAAAATGGAATATTACTCAGCCATAAAAAGGAATGAAACTGGGTCATTTGTAGAGAAGTCGATGGATCTAGAGACTGTCATACAGAGTGAAGTAAGTCAGAAAGAGAAAAACAAATATTGTATATTAATGCATATATGTGGAACCTAGAAAAATGGTACAGATGAACTGGTTTGCAGGGCAGAAATAGAGACACAGAGGTAGAGAACAAACGTATGGACACCAAGTGGGGGAAGCCATGGGGTGGTGGTGTTGGGATGAGTTGGGAGATTGGGATTGACCTGTATACATGCATATGCATAAAATAGATAACTAATAATAACCTGCTGTATAAAAAAATAAATACAATTAAATTTCAAAATTTTTAAAAATAAAATTGAAAAAAAAACAGAAAAAAGTTTTTCCATTCACACAGATGTATTTATATGAATGAATTATTTCCATGCTTCTATCTATAAATACATAAAACAGGAACAAGATGTAATTGGAACGAAAAAAGAAAAAAAACCCTGAACCTAACAGTTATACAGAGGAAAACCCTACCAAGGCACTTGCTCCAGCGGTAAACAATTCTGAAATTGGTCAGAGGTGGGGAATCATCTCCCATACAGCCAGCAGCCCCGCCCACCCCACGCAAGGAGCATCCTCATTGCAAAGCTGGGGGACCGTGCCGAGGCCTCTGTGAGTAAACGTGAGCTGAGCCCCAGGCCAGCTGCTGCTGAACTGTTCCCACCCTTCCCAGGTAAAACACCTGAATATGTACAAGGGCTTGAAAGCCTAGAGGAAGGGCCGTGGAGCCACACCAGTGACAGCACGCAGGCCAACTTGCTGCCTGCAGGCCAGCCAGGATGATCCTGGCCCCGGGCGCTCTTCTGGAAGCTTTCCATTTCCCTGCCTGAGATACCCCTCCTGTCCCGGCACCCACTCCCTTTTTTCCTTCCTCACCTCAGCCCGCAGAGAAATTCCAGTGGAAGTTATGGGTGAAACATCCTCTTCTTTACAGGTGGCAGCCTGGCAACTCCTGCAGAAAGTCCAGCAGAGCCCCACTCACACCGGGCCACCAACAAAGCCGTGGACCCTCACACCCTCCCACAAGAACAGCCCCGAGACTGCTGACGGGGCAGAGAATATGGAGTCAGGCACAGCTGCAGGGGCTATTGCTGCCTGGAGTGCTGTTTATATTGACCTCAACCCAGGCACACCTGGGTAGGGCTTGCCGGCAGGGTCAGGCTGCCCAGGTCAGCTAATCCTCAGCCCTCAGGGAATCACATTGCAGAAAATGGACCTCGCTAAGACACAATATTAGCCAAGGGAAAAAAGGACACAATGCCATTTGCAGCACCGTAGATGAGTCTAGAGGTAATCACGTGACATGTAGTAAGTCAGAAAGTGAAAGACACATATCGTAGGATATCACTTATAGGTGTTACCTAAAAATTGATACCAGGGCAGATATTTCCACGGAGAAGGGCAATCACAGATTCATTAAACAAACTTATGGTTCACCAATGGAAAGGTGTGAGGATTGGATTCATTACGATCTTGGGGTTAACAGACATATACAAACACAGGTGAAATATATAATCACCAAAGAGCTACGGAATACCAAGAGAAGACTACTCAACATTCTGTCATAACGTACATGGGAACAGGATCCCAGGAAGAAAAGACATATGTATATGTGTAAAAGAACCACATCTTGCACACCTACAACAAGCCATACGTTGACATCAAACTTGCTGTAATAAAAAATTAAAAATTAAATTCAAAACACGAACAAGAAGTAGTGAGACAAACTTGAGGGGCATTCTCCTGGCACATTCCATTCTAAATTCCAATCTAGAACACGACTTCCATTGAGGCTCTGTGCCCTAGTAACCAGATTTGGTAAGGGAGAACTGCTGCCACCTTGTGGCCGTTTCACACAACAGCAGCTTTAATTCCAGCGCTAATGGTCAGTGGATATTCAAAATCATTGCAGGCCTGTAAATGACACCTGCAATGAAAACAAATCCTGGGGTCATATATCGACCAAAAAATTCAAAAGACGTCCATATTTCAAAACGACAGTTTCAAGAGGCATATTTCACGCACATTAGTGTTCTGCTTCCTTTGCTTTCTTTCTTTTTTGGTTAAAAAAACGGGAATGGAAAAAGGCAACCCTCAGAATGGGCGAAAACGATCGCAAACGAATCAATGGACAAAGGTTTAATCTCCAATATATATAAACAGCTCACGCAGCTTAATATTAATAAAAGAAACAACCCAATACAAAAATGGGCAGAAGATCTAAATAGACGTTTCTTCAAAGAAGTCACAGAGATGGCCAAGACGCACATGAAAAGCTGCTCAACATCACTAATTATTAGAGAAATGCAAATCCAAACGACAATGAGGTATGACCTCACACCTCTTAGAATCGGCATCATCAGAAAATCTACAAACAACAAATTCTGGGGAGGGTGTGGACAAAAGGAACCCTCTTCCACTATTGGTGGGAAGGTAAATTGACACAGTCACTATGGAGAACACTATGGAGGTTCCTTTAAAAAACTAAAAAGAGAATTACCATAGGATCCAGCAATCCCACTTCTGGGCATATACCCAGAGAAAACCATAAATCAAAAAGACACATTCACCACAATGTTCATTGCAGCACTATTTACAATAGCCAGGTAATGGAAGCAACCTAAATGCCCACAGACAGACGAATGGATAAAGAAGTGGTACATATATAAAATGGAATATTACTCAGCCATAAAAAGGAATGAAACTGGGTCATTTGTAGAGAAGTCGATGGATCTAGAGACTGTCATACAGAGTGAAGTAAGTCAGAAAGAGAAAAACAAATATTGTATATTAATGCATATATGTGGAACCTAGAAAAATGGTACAGATGAACTGGTTTGCAGGGCAGAAATAGAGACACAGAGGTAGAGAACAAACGTATGGACACCAAGTGGGGGAAGCCATGGGGTGGTGGTGTTGGGATGAGTTGGGAGATTGGGATTGACCTGTATACATGCATATGCATAAAATAGATAACTAATAATAACCTGCTGTATAAAAAAATAAATACAATTAAATTTCAAAATTTTTAAGAATAAAATAGAAAAAAAAACAGAAAAAAGTTTTTCCATTTAAACAGATGTATTTATATGAATGAATTATTTCCATGCTTATATCTATAAATACATAAAACAGGAACAAGATGTAATTGGAACGAAAAAAGAAAAAAAAAACCTGAACCTAACAGTTATACAGAGGAAAACCCTACCAAGGCACTTGCTCCAGCGGTAAACAATTCTGAAATTGGTCAGAGGTGGGGAATCATCTCCCATACAGCCAGCAGCCCCGCCCACCCCACGCAAGGAGCGTCCTCATTTCAAAGCTGGGGGACCGTGCGGAGTTCTCTGTGAGTAAACGTGAGCTGAGCCCCAGGCCAGCTGCTGCTGAACTGTTCCCACCCTTCCCAGGTAAAACAGCTGAATATGTACAAGGGCTTGAAAGCCTAGAGGAAGGGCTGTGGAGCCACACCAGTGACAGCACGCAGGCCAACTTGCTGCCTGCAGGCCAGCCAGGATGGTCCTGGCCCCGGGCTCTCTTCTGGAAGCTTTCCATTTCCCTGCCTGAGATACCCCTCCTGTCCCGGCCCCCACTCCCTTTTTTCCTTCCTCACCTCAGCCCAGAGAGAAATTCCAGTGGAAGTTATGGGTGACACATCCTCTTCTTTACAGGTGGCAGCCTGGCAACTCCTGCAGAAAGTCCAGCAGAGCCCCACTCACACCGGGCCACCAACAAAGCCGTGGACCCTCACACCCTCCCACCAGCACAGCCCCGAAACTGCTGACGGGGCAGAGAATATGGAGTCAGGCACAGCTGCAGGGGCTATGGCTGCCTGGAGTGCTGTTTATATTGACCTCAACCCAGGCACACCTGGGGAGGGCTTGTCGACAGGGTCAGGCTGCCCAGGTCAGCTAATCCTCAGCCCTCAGGGAATCCATGGCAGAAAATGGACCTCGCTAAGACAGAATATTAGCCAAGGGAAAAAAGGACACAATATCATTTGCAGCACCGTAGATGAGTCTAGAGGTAATCACCTGACTTGTAGTGAGTCAGAAAGTGAAAGACACATATCGTAGGATATCACTTATAGGTGTTACCTAAAAATTGATACCGGGGCAGATATTTCCACGGAGAAGGGCAATCACAGATTCATTAAACAAACTTATGGTTCACCAATGGAAAGGTGTGAGGATTGGATTCATTACGATCTTGGGGTTAAGAGACATATACAAACACAGATGAAATATATAATCACCAAAGACCTACGGAATACCAAGAGAAGACTACTCAACATTCTGTCATAACGTACATGGGAACAGGATCCCAGGAAGAACAGACATATGTATATGTGTAAAAGAACCACATCTTGAACACCTACAACAAGCCAAACATTGTCATCAAACTTGCTGTAATAAAAAAATAAAAAATTAAATTTAAAACACGAACAAGAAGTAGTGAGACAAACTTGAGGGGCATTCTCCTGGCACATTCCATTCTAAATTCCAATCTAGAACACGACTTCCATTGAGGCTCTGTGCCCTAGTAACCAGATTTGGTAAGGGAGAACTGCTGCCACCTTGTGGCCGTTTCACACAACAGCAGCTTTAATCCCAGCGCTAATGGTCAGTGGATATTCAAAATCATTGCAGGCCTGTAAATGACACCTGGAATGAAAACAAATCCTGGGGTCATATATCGACCAAAAATTTCAAAAGACGTCCATATTTCAAAACGACAGTTTCAAGAGGCATATTTCACACACATTAGTGTTCTGCTTCCTTTGCTTTCTTTCTTTTTTGGTTAAAAAAACGGGAATGGAAAAAGGCAACAATCAGAATGGGCGAAAACGATCGCAAACGAATCAATGGACAAAGGTTTAATCTCCAATATATATAAACAGCTCACGCAGCTTAATATTAATAAAAGAAACAACCCAATACAAAAATGGGCAGAAGATCTAAATAGACGTTTCTTCAAAGAAGTCACAGAGATGGCCAAGACGCACATGTAAAGCTGCTCAACATCACTAATTATTAGAGAAATGCAAATCCAAATGACAATGAGGTATGACCTCACACCTCTTAGAATCGGCATCATCAGAAAATCTACAAACAACAAATTCTGGGGAGGGTGTGGACAAAAGGAACCCTCTTCCACTATTGGTGGGAAGGTAAATTGACACAGTCACTATGGAGAACACTATGGAGGTTCCTTTAAAAAACTAAAAAGAGAATTACCATAGGATCCAGCAATCCCACTTCTGGGCATATACCCAGAGAAAACCATAAATCAAAAAGACACATTCACCACAATGTTCATTGCAGCACTATTTACAATAGCCAGGTAATGGAAGCAACCTAAATGCCCACAGACAGACGAATGGATAAAGAAGTGGTACATATATAAAATGGAATATTACTCAGCCATAAAAAGGAATGAAACTGGGTCATTTGTAGAGAAGTCGATGGATCTAGAGACTGTCATACAGAGTGAAGTAAGTCAGAAAGAGAAAAACAAATATTGTATATTAATGCATATATGTGGAACCTAGAAAAATGGTACAGATGAACTGGTTTGCAGGGCAGAAATAGAGACACAGAGGTAGAGAACAAACGTATGGACACCAAGTGGGGGAAGCCATGGGGTGGTGGTGTTGGGATGAGTTGGGAGATTGGGATTGACCTGTATACATGCATATGCATAAAATAGATAACTAATAATAACCTGCTGTATAAAAAAATAAATACAATTAAATTTCAAAATTTTTAAAAATAAAATTGAAAAAAAAACAGAAAAAAGTTTTTCCATTCACACAGATGTATTTATATGAATGAATTATTTCCATGCTTATATCTATAAATACATAAAACAGGAACAAGATGTAATTGGAACGAAAAAAGAAAAAAAACCCTGAACCTAAGAGTTATACAGAGGAAAACCCTACCAAGGCACTTGCTCCAGCGGTAAACAATTCTGAAATTGGTCAGAGGTGGGGAATCATCTCCCATACAGCCAGCAGCCCCGCCCACCCCACGCAAGGAGCATCCTCATTGCAAAGCTGGGGGACCGTGCCGAGGCCTCTGTGAGTAAACGTGAGCTGAGCCCCAGGCCAGCTGCTGCTGAACTGTTCCCACCCTTCCCAGGTAAAACACCTGAATATGTACAAGGTCTTGAAAGCCTAGAGGAAGGGCCGTGGAGCCACACCAGTGACAGCACGCAGGCCAACTTGCTGCCTGCAGGCCAGCCAGGATGATCCTGGCCCCGGGCGCTCTTCTGGAAGCTTTCCATTTCCCTGCCTGAGATACCCCTCCTGTCCCGGCACCCACTCCCTTTTTTCCTTCCTCACCTCAGCCCGCAGAGAAATTCCAGTGGAAGTTATGGGTGAAACATCCTCTTCTTTACAGGTGGCAGCCTGGCAACTCCTGCAGAAAGTCCAGCAGAGCCCCACTCACACCGGGCCACCAACAAAGCCGTGGACCCTCACACCCTCCCACAAGAACAGCCCCGAGACTGCTGACGGGGCAGAGAATATGGAGTCAGGCACAGCTGCAGGGGCTATTGCTGCCTGGAGTGCTGTTTATATTGACCTCAACCCAGGCACACCTGGGTAGGGCTTGCCGGCAGGGTCAGGCTGCCCAGGTCAGCTAATCCTCAGCCCTCAGGGAATCACATTGCAGAAAATGGACCTCGCTAAGACACAATATTAGCCAAGGGAAAAAAGGACACAATGCCATTTGCAGCACCGTAGATGAGTCTAGAGGTAATCACGTGACATGTAGTAAGTCAGAAAGTGAAAGACACATATCGTAGGATATCACTTATAGGTGTTACCTAAAAATTGATACCAGGGCAGATATTTCCACGGAGAAGGGCAATCACAGATTCATTAAACAAACTTATGGTTCACCAATGGAAAGGTGTGAGGATTGGATTCATTACGATCTTGGGGTTAACAGACATATACAAACACAGGTGAAATATATAATCACCAAAGAGCTACGGAATACCAAGAGAAGACTACTCAACATTCTGTCATAACGTACATGGGAACAGGATCCCAGGAAGAAAAGACATATGTATATGTGTAAAAGAACCACATCTTGCACACCTACAACAAGCCATACGTTGACATCAAACTTGCTGTAATAAAAAATAAAAAATTAAATTCAAAACACGAACAAGAAGTAGTGAGACAAACTTGAGGGGCATTCTCCTGGCACATTCCATTCTAAATTCCAATCTAGAACACGACTTCCATTGAGGCTCTGTTGCCCAAATAACCAGATTTGTTAAGGGAGAACTGCTGCCACCTTGTGGCCGTTTCACACAACAGCAGCTTTAATCCCAGCGCTAATGGTCAGTGGATATTCAAAATCATTGCAGGCCTGTAAATGACACCTGGAATGAAAACAAATCCTGGGTTCATATATCGACCAAAAATTTCAAAAGACGTCCATATTTCAAAACGACAGTTTCAAGAGGCATATTTCACACACATTAGTGTTCTGCTTCCTTTGCTTTCTTTCTTTTTTGGTTAAAAAAACGGGAATGGAAAAAGGCAACAATCAGAATGGGCGAAAACGATCGCAAACGAATCAATGGACAAAGGTTTAATCTCCAATATATATAAACAGCTCACGCAGCTTAATATTAATAAAAGAAACAACCCAATACAAAAATGGGCAGAAGATCTAAATAGACGTTTCTTCAAAGAAGTCACAGAGATGGCCAAGACGCACATGTAAAGCTGCTCAACATCACTAATTATTAGAGAAATGCAAATCCAAATGACAATGAGGTATGACCTCACACCTCTTAGAATCGGCATCATCAGAAAATCTACAAACAACAAATTCTGGGGAGGGTGTGGACAAAAGGAACCCTCTTCCACTATTGGTGGGAAGGTAAATTGACACAGTCACTATGGAGAACACTATGGAGGTTCCTTTAAAAAACTAAAAAGAGAATTACCATAGGATCCAGCAATCCCACTTCTGGGCATATACCCAGAGAAAACAATAAATCAAAATGACACATTCACCACAATGTTCATTGCAGCACTATTTACAATAGCCAGGTAATGGAAGCAACCTAAATGCCCACAGACAGACGAATGGATAAAGAAGTGGTACATATATAAAATGGAATATTACTCAGCCATAAAAAGGAATGAAACTGGGTCATTTGTAGAGAAGTCGATGGATCTAGAGACTGTCATACAGAGTGAAGTAAGTCAGAAAGAGAAAAACAAATATTGTATATTAATGCATATATGTGGAACCTAGAAAAATGGTACAGATGAACTGGTTTGCAGGGCAGAAATAGAGACACAGAGGTAGAGAACAAACGTATGGACACCAAGTGGGGGAAGCCATGGGGTGGTGGTGTTGGGATGAGTTGGGAGATTGGGATTGACCTGTATACATGCATATGCATAAAATAGATAACTAATAATAACCTGCTGTATAAAAAAATAAATACAATTAAATTTCAAAATTTTTAAAAATAAAATTGAAAAAAAAAACAGAAAAAAGTTTTTCCATTCACACAGATGTATTTATATGAATGAATTATTTCCATGCTTATATCTATAAATACATAAAACAGGAACAAGATGTAATTGGAACGAAAAAAGAAAAAAAACCCTGAACCTAACAGTTATACAGAGGAAAACCCTACCAAGGCACTTGCTCCAGCGGTAAACAATTCTGAAATTGGTCAGAGGTGGGGAATCATCTCCCATACAGCCAGCAGCCCCGCCCACCCCACGCAAGGAGCATCCTCATTGCAAAGCTGGGGGACCGTGCCGAGGCCTCTGTGAGTAAACGTGAGCTGAGCCCCAGGCCAGCTGCTGCTGAACTGTTCCCACCCTTCCCAGGTAAAACACCTGAATATGTACAAGGGCTTGAAAGCCTAGAGGAAGGGCCGTGGAGCCACACCAGTGACAGCACGCAGGCCAACTTGCTGCCTGCAGGCCAGCCAGGATGATCCTGGCCCCGGGCGCTCTTCTGGAAGCTTTCCATTTCCCTGCCTGAGATACCCCTCCTGTCCCGGCACCCACTCCCTTTTTTCCTTCCTCACCTCAGCCCGGAGAGAAATTCCAGTGGAAGTTATGGGTGACACATCCTCTTCTTTACAGGTGGCAGCCTGGCAACTCCTGCAGAAAGTCCAGCAGAGCCCCACTCACACCGGGCCACCAACAAAGCCGTGGACCCTCACACCCTCCCACCAGCACAGCCCCGAGACTGCTGACAGGGCAGAGAATATGGAGTCAGGCACAGCTGCAAGGGCTATTGCTGCCTGGAGTGCTGTTTATATTGACCTCAACCCAGGCACACCTGGGGAGGGCTTGTCGACAGGGTCAGGCTGCCCAGGTCAGCTAATCCTCAGCCCTCAGGGAATCACATTGCAGAAAATGGACCTCGCTAAGACACAATATTAGCCAAGGGAAAAAAGGACACAATATCATTTTCAGCACCGTAGATGAGTCTAGAGGTAATCACCTGACTTGTAGTAAGTCAGAAAGTGAAAGACACATATCGTAGGATATCACTTATAGGTGTTACCTAAAAATTGATACCAGGGCAGATATTTCCACGGAGAAGGGCAATCACAGATTCATTAAACAAACTTATGGTTCACCAATGGAAAGGTGTGAGGATTGGATTCATTACGATCTTGGGGTTAAGAGACATATACAAACACAGATGAAATATATAATCACCAAAGACCTACGGAATACCAAGAGAAGACTACTCAACATTCTGTCATAACGTACATGGGAACAGGATCCCAGGAAGAACAGACATATGTATATGTGTAAAAGAACCACATCTTGAACACCTACAACAAGCCAAACATTGTCATCAAACTTGCTGTAATAAAAAAATAAAAAATTAAATTTAAAACACGAACAAGAAGTAGTGAGACAAACTTGATGGGCATTCTCCTGGCACATTCCATTCTAAATTCCAATCTAGAACACGACTTCCATTGAGGCTCTGTGCCCTAGTAACCAGATTTGGTAAGGGAGAACTGCTGCCACCTTGTGGCCGTTTCACACAACAGCAGCTTTAATTCCAGCGCTAATGGTCAGTGGATATTCAAAATCATTGCAGGCCTGTAAATGACACCTGCAATGAAAACAAATCCTGGGGTCATATATCGACCAAAAAATTCAAAAGACGTCCATATTTCAAAACGACAGTTTCAAGAGGCATATTTCACACACATTAGTGTTCTGCTTCCTTTGCTTTCTTTCTTTTTTGGTTAAAAAAACGGGAATGGAAAAAGGCAACCCTCAGAATGGGCGAAAACGATCGCAAACGAATCAATGGACAAAGGTTTAATCTCCAATATATATAAACAGCTCACGCAGCTTAATATTAATAAAAGAAACAACCCAATACAAAAATGGGCAGAAGATCTAAATAGACGTTTCTTCAAAGAAGTCACAGAGATGGCCAAGACGCACATGAAAAGCTGCTCAACATCACTAATTATTAGAGAAATGCAAATCCAAACGACAATGAGGTATGACCTCACACCTCTTAGAATCGGCATCATCAGAAAATCTACAAACAACAAATTCTGGGGAGGGTGTGGACAAAAGGAACCCTCTTCCACTATTGGTGGGAAGGTAAATTGACACAGTCACTATGGAGAACACTATGGAGGTTCCTTTAAAAAACTAAAAAGAGAATTACCATAGGATCCAGCAATCCCACTTCTGGGCATATACCCAGAGAAAACCATAAATCAAAAAGACACATTCACCACAATGTTCATTGCAGCACTATTTACAATAGCCAGGTAATGGAAGCAACCTAAATGCCCACAGACAGACGAATGGATAAAGAAGTGGTACATATATAAAATGGAATATTACTCAGCCATAAAAAGGAATGAAACTGGGTCATTTGTAGAGAAGTCGATGGATCTAGAGACTGTCATACAGAGTGAAGTAAGTCAGAAAGAGAAAAACAAATATTGTATATTAATGCATATATGTGGAACCTAGAAAAATGGTACAGATGAACTGGTTTGCAGGGCAGAAATAGAGACACAGAGGTAGAGAACAAACGTATGGACACCAAGTGGGGGAAGCCATGGGGTGGTGGTGTTGGGATGAGTTGGGAGATTGGGATTGACCTGTATACATGCATATGCATAAAATAGATAACTAATAATAACCTGCTGTATAAAAAAATAAATACAATTAAATTTCAAAATTTTTAAAAATAAAATTGAAAAAAAAACAGAAAAAAGTTTTTCCATTCACACAGATGTATTTATATGAATGAATTATTTCCATGCTTATATCTATAAATACATAAAACAAGAACAAAATATAATTGGAACTAAAAAAGAAAAAAAAACCTGAACCTAACAGTTATACAGAGGAAATCCCTACCAAGGCACTTGCTCCAGCGGTAAAGAATTCTGAAATTGGTCAGAGGTGGGGAATCATCTCCCATACAGCCAGCAGCCCCGCCCACCCCACACAAGGAGCATCCTCATTGCAAAGCTGGGGGACCGTGCCGAGGCCTCTGTGAGTAAACGTGAGCTGAGCCCCAGGCAAGCTGCTGCTGAACTGTTCCCACCCTTCCCAGGTAAAACAGCTGAATATGTACAAGGGCTTGAAAGCCTAGAGGAAGGGCCGTGGAGCCACACCAGTGACAGCACGCAGGCCAACTTGCTGCCTGCAGGCCAGCCAGGATGATCCTGGCCCCGGGCGCTCTTCTGGAAGCTTTCCATTTCCCTGCCTGAGATACCCCTCCTGTCCCGGCCCCCACTCCCTTTTTTCCTTCCTCACCTCAGCCCAGGGAGAAATTCCAGTGGAAGTTATGGGTGAAACATCCTCTTCTTTACAGGTGGCAGCCTGGCAACTCCTGCAGAAAGTCCAGCAGAGCCCCACTCACACCGGGCCACCAACAAAGCCGTGGACCCTGACACCCTCCCACCAGCACAGCCCCGAGACTGCTGACGGGGCAGAGAATATGGAGTCAGGCACAGCTGCAGGGGCTATTGCTGCCTGGAGTGCTGTTTATATTGACCTCAACCCAGGCACACCTTGGGAGGGCTTGCCGGCAGGGTCAGGCTGCCCAGGTCAGCTAATCCTCAGCCCTCAGGGAATCACATTGCAGAAAATGGACCTCGCTAAGACACAATATTAGCCAAGGGAAAAAAGGACACAATGCCATTTGCAGCACCGTAGATGAGTCTAGAGGTAATCACGTGACTTTTAGTAAGTCAGAAAGTGAAAGACACATATCGTAGGATATCACTTATAGGTGTTACCTAAAAATTGATACCAGGGCAGATATTTCCACAGAGAAGGGCAATAACAGATTCATTAAACAAACTTATGGTTCACCAATGGAAAGGTGTGAGGATTGGATTCATTACGATCTTGGGGTTAACAAACATATACAAACACAGGTGAAATATATAATCACCAAAGACCTACGGAATACCAAGAGAAGACTACTCAACATTCTGTCATAACGTACATGGGAACAGGATCCCAGGAAGAACAGACATATGTATATGTGTGAAAGAACCACATCTTGCACACCTACAACAAGCCAAACGTTGACATCAAACTTGCTGTAATAAAAAATAAAAAATTAAATTAAAAACACGAACAAGAAGTAGTGAGACAAACTTGAGGGGCATTCTCCTGGCACATTCCATTCTAAATTCCAATCTAGAACACGACTTCCATTGAGGCTCTGTGCCCTAGTAACCAGATTTGGTAAGGGAGAACTGCTGCCACCTTGTGGCCTTTTCACACAACAGCAGCTTTAATCCCAGCGCTAATGGTCAGTGGATATTCAAAATCATTGCAAGCCTGTAAATGACACCTGCAATGAAAACAAATCCTGGGGTCATGTATCGACCAAAAAATTCAAAAGACGTCCATATTTCAAAACGACAGTTTCAAGAGGCATATTTCACGCACATTAGTGTTCTGCTTCCTTTGCTTTCTTTCTTTTTTGGTTAAAAAAACGGGAATGGAAAAAGGCAACCCTCAGAATGGGCGAAAACGATCGCAAACGAATCAATGGACAAAGGTTTAATCTCCAATATATATAAACAGCTCACACAGCTTAATATTAATAAAAGAAACAACCAAATACAAAAATGGGCAGAAGATCTAAATAGACGTTTCTTCAAAGAAGTCACAGAGATGGCCAAGACGCACATGAAAAGCTGCTCAACATCACTAATTATTAGAGAAATGCAAATCCAAACGACAATGAGGTATGACCTCACACCTCTTAGAATCGGCATCATCAGAAAATCTACAAACAACAAATTCTGGGGAGGGTGTGGACAAAAGGAACCCTCTTCCACTATTGGTGGGAAGGTAAATTGACACAGTCACTATGGAGAACACTATGCAGGTTCCTTTAAAAAACTAAAAAGAGAATTACCATAGGATCCAGCAATCCCACTTCTGGGCATATACCCAGAGAAAACCATAAATCAAAAAGACACATTCACCACAATGTTCATTGCAGCACTATTTACAATAGCCAGGTAATGGAAGCAACCTAAATGCCCACAGACAGACGAATGGATAAAGAAGTGGTACATATATAAAATGGAATATTACTCAGCCATAAAAAGGAATGAAACTGGGTCATTTGTAGAGAAGTCGATGGATCTAGAGACTGTCATACAGAGTGAAGTAAGTCAGAAAGAGAAAAACAAATATTGTATATTAATGCATATATGTGGAACCTAGAAAAATGGTACAGATGAACTGGTTTGCAGGGCAGAAATAGAGACACAGAGGTAGAGAACAAACGTATGGACACCAAGTGGGGGAAGCCATGGGGTGGTGGTGTTGGGATGAGTTGGGAGATTGGGATTGACCTGTATACATGCATATGCATAAAATAGATAACTAATAATAACCTGCTGTATAAAAAAATAAATACAATTAAATTTCAAAATTTTTAAAAATAAAATTGAAAAAAAAACAGAAAAAAGTTTTTCCATTCACACAGATGTATTTATATGAATGAATTATTTCCATGCTTATATCTATAAATACATAAAACAGGAACAAGATGTAATTGGAACGAAAAAAGAAAAAAAACCCTGAACCTAACAGTTATACAGAGGAAAACCCTACCAAGGCACTTGCTCCAGCGGTAAACAATTCTGAAATTGGTCAGAGGTGGGGAATCATCTCCCATACAGCCAGCAGCCCCGCCCACCCCACGCAAGGAGCATCCTCATTGCAAAGCTGGGGGACCGTGCCGAGGCCTCTGTGAGTAAACGTGAGCTGAGCCCCAGGCGAGCTGCTGCTGAACTGTTCCCACCCTTCCCAGGTAAAACAGCTGAATATGTACAAGGGCTTGAAAGCCTAGAGGAAGGGCCGTGGAGCCACACCAGTGACAGCACGCAGGCCAACTTGCTGCCTGCAGGCCAGCCAGGATGATCCTGGCCCCGGGCGCTCTTCTGGAAGCTTTCCATTTCCCTGCCTGAGATACCCCTCCTGTCCTGGCCCCCACTCCCTTTTTTCCTTCCTCACCTCAGCCCGGAGAGAAATTCCAGTGGAACTTATGGGTGACACATCCTCTTCTTTACAGGTGGCAGCCTGGCAACTCCTGCAGAAAGTCCAGCAGAGCCCCACTCACAACGGTCCACCAACAAAGCCATGGACCCTCACACCCTCCCACCAGCACAGCCCCGAGACTGCTGACGGGGCAGAGAATATGGAGTCAGGCACAGCTGCAGGGGCTATTGCTGCCTGGAGTGCTGTTTATATTGACCTCAACCCAGGCACACCTGGGGAGGGCTTGTCGACAGGGTCAGGCTGCCCAGGTCAGCTAATCCTCAGCCCTCAGGGAATCACATTGCAGAAAATGGACCTCGCTAAGACAGAATATTAGCCAAGGGAAAAAAGGACACAATATCATTTGCAGCACCGTAGATGAGTCTAGAGGTAATCACCTGACTTGTAGTAAGTCAGAAAGTGAAAGACACATATCGTAGGATATCACTTATAGGTGTTACCTAAAAATTGATACCAGGGCAGATATTTCCACGGAGAAGGGCAATCACAGATTCATTAAACAAACTTATGGTTCACCAATGGAAAGGTGTGAGGATTGGATTCATTACGATCTTGGGTTTAAGAGACATATACAAACACAGATGAAATATATAATCACCAAAGACCTACGGAATACCAAGAGAAGACTACTCAACATTCTGTCATAACGTACATGGGAACAGGATCCCAGGAAGAACAGACATATGTATATGTGTAAAAGAACCACATCTTGCACACCTACAACAAGCCAAACGTTGACATCAAACTTGCTGTAATAAAAAATTATAAAATAAATTCAAAACACGAACAAGAAGTAGTGAGACAAACTTGAGGGGCATTCTGCTGGCACATTCCATTCTAAATTCCAATCTAGAACACGACTTCCATTGAGGCTCTGTTGCCCAAATAACCAGATATCGTAAGGGAGAACTGCTGCCACCTTGTGGCCGTTTCACACAACAGCAGCTTTAATCCCAGCGCTAATGGTCAGTGGATATTCAAAATCATTGCAGGCCTGTAAATGACACCTGCCCTGAAAACAAATCCTGGGGTCATATATCGACCAAGAAATTCAAAAGACGTCCATATTTCAAAACGACAGTTTCAAGAGGCATATTTCACGCACATTAGTGTTCTGCTTCCTTTGCTTTCTTTCTTTTTTGGTTAAAAAAACGGGAATGGAAAAAGGCAACCCTCAGAATGGGCGAAAACGATCGCAAACGAATCAATGGACAAAGGTTTAATCTCCAATATATATAAACAGCTCACGCAGCTTAATATTAATAAAAGAAACAACCCAATACAAAAATGGGCAGAAGATCTAAATAGACGTTTCTTCAAAGAAGTCACAGAGATGGCCAAGACGCACATGAAAAGCTGCTCAACATCACTAATTATTAGAGAAATGCAAATCTAAACGACAATGAGGTATGACCTCACACCTCTTAGAATCGGCATCATCAGAAAATCTACAAACAACAAATTCTGGGGAGGGTGTGGACAAAAGGAACCCTCTTCCACTATTGGTGGGAAGGTAAATTGACACAGTCACTATGGAGAACACTATGGAGGTTCCTTTAAAAAACTAAAAAGAGAATTACCATAGGATCCAGCAATCCCACTTCTGGGCATATACCCAGAGAAAACCATAAATCAAAAAGACACATTCACCACAATGTTCATTGCAGCACTATTTACAATAGCCAGGTAATGGAAGCAACCTAAATGCCCACAGACAGACGAATGGATAAAGAAGTGGTACATATATAAAATGGAATATTACTCAGCCATAAAAAGGAATGAAACTGGGTCATTTGTAGAGAAGTCGATGGATCTAGAGACTGTCATACAGAGTGAAGTAAGTCAGAAAGAGAAAAACAAATATTGTATATTAATGCATATATGTGGAACCTAGAAAAATGGTACAGATGAACTGGTTTGCAGGGCAGAAATAGAGACACAGAGGTAGAGAACAAACGTATGGACACCAAGTGGGGGAACCATGGGGTGGTGGTGTTGGGATGAGTTGGGAGATTGGGATTGACCTGTATACATGCATATGCATAAAATAGATAACTAATAATAACCTGCTGTATAAAAAAATAAATACAATTAAATTTCAAAATTTTTAAAAATAAAATTGAAAAAAAACAGAAAAAAGTTTTTCCATTCACACAGATGTATTTATATGAATGAATTATTTCCATGCTTATATCTATAAATACATAAAACAGGAACAAGATGTAATTGGAACGAAAAAAGAAAAAAAAACCCTGAACCTAACAGTTATACAGAGGAAAACCCTACCAAGGCACTTGCTCCAGCGGTAAACAATTCTGAAATTGGTCAGAGGTGGGGAATCATCTCCCATACAGCCAGCAGCCCCGCCCACCCCACGCAAGGAGCATCCTCATTGCAAAGCTGGGGGACCGTGCCGAGGCCTCTGTGAGTAAACGTGAGCTGAGCCCCAGGCCAGCTGCTGCTGAACTGTTCCCACCCTTCCCAGGTAAAACACCTGAATATGTACAAGGGCTTGAAAGCCTAGAGGAAGGGCCGTGGAGCCACACCAGTGACAGCACGCAGGCCTACTTGCTGCCTGCAGGCCAGCCAGGATGATCCTGGCCCCGGGCGCTCTTCTGGAAGCTTTCCATTTCCCTGCCTGAGATACCCCTCCTGTCCTGGCCCCCACTCCCTTTTTTCCTTCCTCACCTCAGCCCGGAGAGAAATTCCAGTGGAAGTTATGGGTGACACATCCTCTTCTTTACAGGTGGCAGCCTGGCAACTCCTGCAGAAAGTCCAGCAGAGCCCCACTCACACCGGGCCACCAACAAAGCCGTGGACCCTCACACCCTCACACCAGCACAGCCCCGAGACTGCTGACGGGGCAGAGAATATGGAGTCAGGCACAGCTGCAGGGGCTATTGCTGCCTGGAGTGCTGTTTATATTGACCTCAACCCAGGCACACCTGGGGAGGGCTTGTCGACAGGGTCAGGCTGCCCAGGTCAGCTAATCCTCAGCCCTCAGGGAATCACATTGCAGAAAATGGACCTCGCTAAGACAGAATATTAGCCAAGGGAAAAAAGGACACAATGCCATTTGCAGCACCGTAGATGAGTCTAGAGGTAATCACGTGACTTGTAGTAAGTCAGAAAGTGAAAGACACATATCGTAGGATATCACTTATAGGTGTTACCTAAAAATTGATACCAGGGCAGATATTTCCACGGAGAAGGGCAATCACAGATTCATTAAACAAACTTATGGTTCACCAATGGAAAGGTGTGAGGATTGGATTCATTACGATCTTGGGGTTAAGAGACATATACAAACACAGATGAAATATATAATCACCAAAGACCTACGGAATACCAAGAGAAGACTACTCAACATTCTGTCATAACGTACATGGGAACAGGATCCCAGGAAGAACAGACATATGTATATGTGTAAAAGAACCACATCTTGCACACCTACAACAAGCCAAACGTTGACATCAAACTTGCTGTAATAAAAAATAAAAAATTAAATTAAAAACACGAACAAGAAGTAGTGAGACAAACTTGAGGGGCATTCTGCTGGCACATTCCATTCTAAATTCCAATCTAGAACACGACTTCCATTGAGGCTCTGTGCCCTAGTAACCAGATTTGGTAAGGGAGAACTGCTGCCACCTTGTGGCCGTTTCACACAACAGCAGCTTTAATTCCAGCGCTAATGGTCAGTGGATATTCAAAATCATTGCAGGCCTGTAAATGACACCTGCAATGAAAACAAATCCTGGGGTCATGTATCGACCAAAAAATTCAAAAGACGTCCATATTTCAAAACGACAGTTTCAAGAGGCATATTTCACACACATTAGTGTTCTGCTTCCTTTGCTTTCTTTCTTTTTTGGTTAAAAAAACGGGAATGGAAAAAGGCAACCCTCAGAATGGGCGAAAACGATCGCAAACGAATCAATGGACAAAGGTTTAATCTCCAATATATATAAACAGCTCACGCAGCTTAATATTAATAAAAGAAACAACCCAATACAAAAATGGGCAGAAGATCTATATAGACGTTTCTTCAAAGAAGTCACAGAGATGGCCAAGACGCACATGAAAAGCTGCTCAACATCACTAATTATTAGAGAAATGCAAATCCAAACGACAATGAGGTATGACCTCACACCTCTTAGAATCGGCATCATCAGAAAATCTACAAACAACAAATTCTGGGGAGGGTGTGGACAAAAGGAACCCTCTTCCACTATTGGTGGGAAGGTAAATTGACACAGTCACTATGGAGAACACTATGGAGGTTCCTTTCAAAAACTAAAAAGAGAATTACCATAGGATCCAGCAATCCCACTTCTGGTCATATACCCAGAGAAAACCATAAATCAAAAAGACACATTCACCACAATGTTCATTGCAGCACTATTTACAATAGCCAGGTAATGGAAGCAACCTAAATGCCCACAGACAGACGAATGGATAAAGAAGTGGTACATATATAAAATGGAATATTACTCAGCCATAAAAAGGAATGAAACTGGGTCATTTGTAGAGAAGTCGATGGATCTAGAGACTGTCATACAGAGTGAAGTAAGTCAGAAAGAGAAAAACAAATATTGTATATTAATGCATATATGTGGAAACTAGAAAAATGGTACAGATGAACTGGTTTGCAGGGCAGAAATAGAGACACAGAGGTAGAGAACAAACGTATGGACACCAAGTGGGGGAAGCCATGGGGTGGTGGTGTTGGGATGAGTTGGGAGATTGGGATTGACCTGTATACATGCATATGCATAAAATAGATAACTAATAATAACCTGCTGTATAAAAAAATAAATACAATTAAATTTCAAAATTTTTAAAAATAAAATTGAAAAAAAACAGAAAAAAGTTTTTCCATTCACACAGATGTATTTATATGAATGAATTATTTCCATGCTTATATCTATAAATACATAAAACAAGAACAAAATATAATTGGAACTAAAAAAGAAAAAAAAACCTGAACCTAACAGTTATACAGAGGAAAACCCTACCAAGGCACTTGCTCCAGCGGTAAACAATTCTGAAATTGGTCAGAGGTGGGGAATCATCTCCCATACAGCCAACAGCCCCGCCCACCCCACGCAAGGAGCATCCTCATTGCAAAGCTGGGGGACCGTGCCGAGGCCTCTGTGAGTAAACGTGAGCTGAGCCCCAGGCGAGCTGCTGCTGAACTGTTCCCACCCTTCCCAGGTAAAACAGCTGAATATGTACAAGGGCTTGAAAGCCTAGAGGAAGGGCCGTGGAGCCACACCAGTGACAGCACGCAGGCCAACTTGCTGCCTGCAGGCCAGCCAGGATGATCCTGGCCCCGGGTGCTCTTCTGGAAGCTTTCCATTTCCCTGCCTGAGATACCCCTCCTGTCCCGGCACCCACTCCCTTTTTTCCTTCCTCACCTCAGCCCGGAGAGAAATTCCAGTGGAAGTTATGGGTGAAACATCCTCTTCTTTACAGGTGGCAGCCTGGCAACTCCTGCAGAAAGTCCAGCAGAGCCCCACTCACACCGGGCCACCAACAAAGCCGTGGACCCTCACACCCTCCCACCAGCACAGCCCCGAGACTGCTGACGGGGCAGAGAATATGGAGTCAGGCACAGCTGCAGGGGCTATTGCTGCCTGGAGTGCTGTTTATATTGACCTCAACCCAGGCACACCTGGGGAGGGCTTGCCGGCTGGGTCAGGCTGCCCAGGTCAGCTAATCCTCAGCCCTCAGGGAATCAGATTGCAGAAAATGGACCTCGCTAAGACACAATATTAGCCAAGGGAAAAAAGGACACAATGCCATTTGCAGCACCGTAGATGAGTCTAGAGGTAATCACCTGACTTGTAGTAAGTCAGAAAGTGAAAGACACATATCGTAGGATATCACTTATAGGTGTTACCTAAAAATTGATACCAGGGCAGATATTTCCACGGAGAAGGGCAATCACAGATTCATTAAACAAACTTATGGTTCACCAATGGAAAGGTGTGAGGATTGGATTCATTACGATCTTGGGGTTAACAGACCTATACAAACACAGGTGAAATATATAATCACCAAAGACCTACGGAATACCAAGAGAAGACTACTCAACATTCTGTCATAACGTACATGGGAACAGGATCCCAGGAAGAACAGACATATGTATATGTGTAAAAGAACCACATCTTGCACACCTACAACAAGCCAAACGTTGACATCAAACTTGCTGTAATAAAAAATTATAAAATAAATTCAAAACACGAACAAGAAGTAGTGAGACAAACTTGAGGGGCATTCTCCTGGCACATTCCATTCTAAATTCCAATCTAGAACACGACTTCCATTGAGGCTCTGTGCCCTAGTAACCAGATTTGGTAAGGGAGAACTGTTGCCACCTTGTGGCCGTTTCACACAACAGCAGCTTTAATCCCAGCGCTAATGGTCAGTGGATATTCAAAATCATTGCAGGCCTGTAAATGACACCTGCAATGAAAACAAATACTGGGGTCATGTATCGACCAAAAAATTCAAAAGACGTCCATATTTCAAAACGACAGTTTCAAGAGGCATATTTCACGCACATTAGTGTTCTGCTTCCTTTGCTTTCTTTCTTTTTTGGTTAAAAAAACGGGAATGGAAAAAGGCAACCCTCAGAATGGGCGAAAACGATCGCAAACGAATCAATGGACAAAGGTTTAATCTCCAATATATATAAACAGCTCACGCAGCTTAATATTAATAAAAGAAACAACCCAATACAAAAATGGGCAGAAGATCTAAATAGACGTTTCTTCAAAGAAGTCACAGAGATGGCCAAGACGCACATGAAAAGCTGCTCAACATCACTAATTATTAGAGAAATGCAAATCCAAACGACAATGAGGTATGACCTCACACCTCTTAGAATCGGCATCATCAGAAAATCTACAAACAACAAATTCTGGGGAGGGTGTGGACAAAAGGAACCCTCTTCCACTATTGGTGGGAAGGTAAATTGACACAGTCACTATGGAGAACACTATGGAGGTTCCTTTAAAAAGCTAAAAAGAGAATTACCATAGGATCCAGCAATCCCACTTCTGGGCATATACCCAGAGAAAACCATAAATCAAAAAGACACATTCACCACAATGTTCATTGCAGCACTATTTACAATAGCCAGGTAATGGAAGCAACCTAAATGCCCACAGACAGACGAATGGATAAAGAAGTGGTACATATATAAAATGGAATATTACTCAGCCATAAAAAGGAATGAAACTGGGTCATTTGTAGAGAAGTCGATGGATCTAGAGACTGTCATACAGAGTGAAGTAAGTCAGAAAGAGAAAAACAAATATTGTATATTAATGCATATATGTGGAACCTAGAAAAATGGTACAGATGAACTGGTTTGCAGGGCAGAAATAGAGACACAGAGGTAGAGAACAAACGTATGGACACCAAGTGGGGGAAGCCATGGGGTGGTGGTGTTGGGATGAGTTGGGAGATTGGGATTGACCTGTATACATGCATATGCATAAAATAGATAACTAATAATAACCTGCTGTATAAAAAATAATACAATTAAATTTCAAAATTTTTAAAAATAAAATTGAAAAAAAAACAGAAAAAAGTTTTTCCATTCACACAGATGTATTTATATGAATGAATTATTTCCATGCTTATATCTATAAATACATAAAACAGGAACAAGATGTAATTGGAACGAAAAAAGAAAAAAAACCCTGAACCTAACAGTTATACAGAGGAAAACCCTACCAAGGCACTTGCTCCAGCGGTAAACAATTCTGAAATTGGTCAGAGGTGGGGAATCATCTCCCATACAGCCAGCAGCCCCGCCCACCCCACGCAAGGAGCATCCTCATTGCAAAGCTGGGGGACCGTGCCGAGGCCTCTGTGAGTAAACGTGAGCTGAGCCCCAGGCGAGCTGCTGCTGAACTGTTCCCACCCTTCCCAGGTAAAACAGCTGAATATGTACAAGGGCTTGAAAGCCTAGAGGAAGGGCCGTGGAGCCACACCAGTGACAGCACGCAGGCCAACTTGCTGCCTGCAGGCCAGCCAGGATGATCCTGGCCCCGGGCGCTCTTCTGGAAGCTTTCCATTTCCCTGCCTGAGATACCCCTCCTGTCCTGGCCCCCACTCCCTTTTTTCCTTCCTCACCTCAGCCCGGAGAGAAATTCCAGTGGAAGTTATGGGTGACACATCCTCTTCTTTACAGGTGGCAGCCTGGCAACTCCTGCAGAAAGTCCAGCAGAGCCCCACTCACAACGGTCCACCAACAAAGCCGTGGACCCTCACACCCTCCCACCAGCACAGCCCCGAGACTGCTGACGGGGCAGAGAATATGGAGTCAGGCACAGCTGCAGGGGCTATTGCTGCCTGGAGTGCTGTTTATATTGACCTCAACCCAGGCACACCTGGGGAGGGCTTGTCGACAGGGTCAGGCTGCCCAGGTCAGCTAATCCTCAGCCCTCAGGGAATCACATTGCAGAAAATGGACCTCGCTAAGACAGAATATTAGCCAAGGGAAAAAAGGACACAATATCATTTGCAGCACCGTAGATGAGTCTAGAGGTAATCACCTGACTTGTAGTAAGTCAGAAAGTGAAAGACACATATCGTAGGATATCACTTATAGGTGTTACCTAAAAATTGATACCAGGGCAGATATTTCCACGGAGAAGGGCAATCACAGATTCATTAAACAAACTTATGGTTCACCAATGGAAAGGTGTGAGGATTGGATTCATTACGATCTTGGGTTTAAGAGACATATACAAACACAGATGAAATATATAATCACCAAAGACCTACGGAATACCAAGAGAAGACTACTCAACATTCTGTCATAACGTACATGGGAACAGGATCCCAGGAAGAACAGACATATGTATATGTGTAAAAGAACCACATCTTGCACACCTACAACAAGCCAAACGTTGACATCAAACTTGCTGTAATAAAAAATAAAAAATTAAATTAAAAACACGAACAAGAAGTAGTGAGACAAACTTGAGGGGCATTCTCCTGGCACATTCCATTCTAAATTCCAATCTAGAACACGACTTCCATTGAGGCTCTGTGCCCTAGTAACCAGATTTGGTAAGGGAGAACTGTTGCCACCTTGTGGCCGTTTCACACAACAGCAGCTTTAATCCCAGCGCTAATGGTCAGTGGATATTCAAAATCATTGCAGGCCTGTAAATGACACCTGCAATGAAAACAAATCCTGGGGTCATGTATCGACCAAAAAATTCAAAAGACGTCCATATTTCAAAACGACAGTTTCAAGAGGCATATTTCACGCACATTAGTGTTCTGCTTCCTTTGCTTTCTTTCTTTTTTGGTTAAAAAAACGGGAATGGAAAAAGGCAACCCTCAGAATGGGCGAAAACGATCGCAAACGAATCAATGGACAAAGGTTTAATCTCCAATATATATAAACAGCTCACGCAGCTTAATATTAATAAAAGAAACAACCCAATACAAAAATGGGCAGAAGATCTATATAGACGTTTCTTCAAAGAAGTCACAGAGATGGCCAAGACGCACATGAAAAGCTGCTCAACATCACTAATTATTAGAGAAATGCAAATCCAAACGACAATGAGGTATGACCTCACACCTCTTAGAATCGGCATCATCAGAAAATCTACAAACAACAAATTCTGGGGAGGGTGTGGACAAAAGGAACCCTCTTCCACTATTGGTGGGAAGGTAAATTGACACAGTCACTATGGAGAACACTATGGAGGTTCCTTTCAAAAACTAAAAAGAGAATTACCATAGGATCCAGCAATCCCACTTCTGGTCATATACCCAGAGAAAACCATAAATCAAAAAGACACATTCACCACAATGTTCATTGCAGCACTATTTACAATAGCCAGGTAATGGAAGCAACCTAAATGCCCACAGACAGACGAATGGATAAAGAAGTGGTACATATATAAAATGGAATATTACTCAGCCATAAAAAGGAATGAAACTGGGTCATTTGTAGAGAAGTCGATGGATCTAGAGACTGTCATACAGAGTGAAGTAAGTCAGAAAGAGAAAAACAAATATTGTATATTAATGCATATATGTGGAACCTAGAAAAATGGTACAGATGAACTGGTTTGCAGGGCAGAAATAGAGACACAGAGGTAGAGAACAAACGTATGGACACCAAGTGGGGGAAGCCATGGGGTGGTGGTGTTGGGATGAGTTGGGAGATTGGGATTGACCTGTATACATGCATATGCATAAAATAGATAACTAATAATAACCTGCTGTATAAAAAATAAATACAATTAAATTTCAAAATTTTTAAAAATAAAATTGAAAAAAAAACAGAAAAAAGTTTTTCCATTCACACAGATGTATTTATATGAATGAATTATTTCCATGCTTATATCTATAAATACATAAAACAGGAACAAGATGTAATTGGAACGAAAAAAGAAAAAAAACCCTGAACCTAACAGTTATACAGAGGAAAACCCTACCAAGGCACTTGCTCCAGCGGTAAACAATTCTGAAATTGGTCAGAGGTGGGGAATCATCTCCCATACAGCCAGCAGCCCCGCCCACCCCACGCAAGGAGCATCCTCATTGCAAAGCTGGGGGACCGTGCCGAGGCCTCTGTGAGTAAACGTGAGCTGAGCCCCAGGCCAGCTGCTGCTGAACTGTTCCCACCCTTCCCAGGTAAAACACCTGAATATGTACAAGGGCTTGAAAGCCTAGAGGAAGGGCCGTGGAGCCACACCAGTGACAGCACGCAGGCCAACTTGCTGCCTGCAGGCCAGCCAGGATGATCCTGGCCCCGGGCGCTCTTCTGGAAGCTTTCCATTTCCCTGCCTGAGATACCCCTCCTGTCCCGGCCCCCACTCCCTTTTTTCCTTCCTCACCTCAGCCTGGAGAGAAATTCCAGTGGAAATTATGGGTGACACATCCTCTTCTTTACAGGTGGCAGCCTGGCAACTCCTGCAGAAAGTCCAGCAGAGCCCCACTCACACCGGGCCACCAACAAAGCCGTGGACCCTCACACCCTCACACCAGCACAGCCCCGAGACTGCTGACGGGGCAGAGAATATGGAGTCAGGAACAGCTGCAGGGGCTATTGCTGCCTGGAGTGCTGTTTATATTGACCTCAACCCAGGCACACCTGGGGAGGGCTTGCCGGCTGGGTCAGGCTGCCCAGGTCAGCTAATCCTCAGCCCTCAGGGAATCAGATTGCAGAAAATGGACCTCGCTAAGGCACAATATTAGCCAAGGGAAAAAAGGACACAATGCCATTTGCAGCACCGTAGATGAGTCTAGAGGTAATCACGTGACTTGTAGTAAGTCAGAAAGTGAAAGACACATATCGTAGGATATCACTTATAGGTGTTACCTAAAAATTGATACCAGGGCAGATATTTCCACGGAGAAGGGCAATCACAGATTCATTAAACAAACTTATGGTTCACCAATGGAAAGGTGTGAGGATTGGATTCATTACGATCTTGGGGTTAACAGACCTATACAAACACAGGTGAAATATATAATCACCAAAGACCTACGGAATACCAAGAGAAGACTACTCAACATTCTGTCATAACGTACATGGGAACAGGATCCCAGGAAGAACAGACATATGTATATGTGTAAAAGAACCACATCTTGCACACCTACAACAAGCCAAACGTTGACATCAAACTTGCTGTAATAAAAAATAAAAAATTAAATTAAAAACACGAACAAGAAGTAGTGAGACAAACTTGAGGGGCATTCTCCTGGCACATTCCATTCTAAATTCCAATCTAGAACACGACTTCCATTGAGGCTCTGTGCCCTAGTAACCAGATTTGGTAAGGGAGAACTGTTGCCACCTTGTGGCCGTTTCACACAACAGCAGCTTTAATCCCAGCGCTAATGGTCAGTGGATATTCAAAATCATTGCAGGCCTGTAAATGACACCTGCAATGAAAACAAATCCTGGGGTCATGTATCGACCAAAAAATTCAAAAGACGTCCATATTTCAAAACGACAGTTTCAAGAGGCATATTTCACACACATTAGTGTTCTGCTTCCTTTGCTTTCTTTCTTTTTTGGTTAAAAAAACGGGAATGGAAAAAGGCAACCCTCAGAATGGGCGAAAACGATCGCAAACGAATCAATGGACAAAGGTTTAATCTCCAATATATATAAACAGCTCACGCAGCTTAATATTAATAAAAGAAACAACCCAATACAAAAATGGGCAGAAGATCTAAATAGACGTTTCTTCAAAGAAGTCACAGAGATGGCCAAGACGCACATGAAAAGCTGCTCAACATCACTAATTATTAGAGAAATGCAAATCCAAACGACAATGAGGTATGACCTCACACCTCTTAGAATCGGCATCATCAGAAAATCTACAAACAACAAATTCTGGGGAGGGTGTGGACAAAAGGAACCCTCTTCCACTATTGGTGGGAAGGTAAATTGACACAGTCACTATGGAGAACACTATGGAGGTTCCTTTAAAAAACTAAAAAGAGAATTACCATAGGATCCAGCAATCCCACTTCTGGGCATATACCCAGAGAAAACCATAAATCAAAAAGACACATTCACCACAATGTTCATTGCAGCACTATTTACAATAGCCAGGTAATGGAAGCAACCTAAATGCCCACAGACAGACGAATGGATAAAGAAGTGGTACATATATAAAATGGAATATTACTCAGCCATAAAAAGGAATGAAACTGGGTCATTTGTAGAGAAGTCGATGGATCTAGAGACTGTCATACAGAGTGAAGTAAGTCAGAAAGAGAAAAACAAATATTGTATATTAATGCATATATGTGGAACCTAGAAAAATGGTACAGATGAACTGGTTTGCAGGGCAGAAATAGAGACACAGAGGTAGAGAACAAACGTATGGACACCAAGTGGGGGAAGCCATGGGGTGGTGGTGTTGGGATGAGTTGGGAGATTGGGATTGACCTGTATACATGCATATGCATAAAATAGATAACTAATAATAACCTGCTGTATAAAAAAATAAATACAATTAAATTTCAAAATTTTTAAAAATAAAATTGAAAAAAAAACAGAAAAAAGTTTTTCCATTCACACAGATGTATTTATATGAATGAATTATTTCCATGCTTATATCTATAAATACATAAAACAGGAACAAGATGTAATTGGAATGAAAAAAGAAAAAAAACCCTGAACCTAACAGTTATACAGAGGAAAACCCTACCAAGGCACTTGCTCCAGCGGTAAACAATTCTGAAATTGGTCAGAGGTGGGGAATCATCTCCCATACAGCCAGCAGCCCCGCCCACCCCACGCAAGGAGCATCCTCATTGCAAAGCTGGGGGACCGTGCCGAGGCCTCTGTGAGTAAACGTGAGCTGAGCCCCAGGCCAGCTGCTGCTGAACTGTTCCCACCCTTCCCAGGTAAAACACCTGAATATGTACAAGGGCTTGAAAGCCTAGAGGAAGGGCCGTGGAGCCACACCAGTGACAGCACGCAGGCCAACTTGCTGCCTGCAGGCCAGCCAGGATGATCCTGGCCCCGGGCGCTCTTCTGGAAGCTTTCCATTTCCCTGCCTGAGATACCCCTCCTGTCCTGGCCCCCACTCCCTTTTTTCCTTCCTCACCTCAGCCCGGAGAGAAATTCCAGTGGAAATTATGGGTGACACATCCTCTTCTTTACAGGTGGCAGACTGGCAACTCCTGCAGAAAGTCCAGCAGAGCCCCACTCACACCGGGCCACCAACAAAGCCGTGGACCCTCACACCCTCACACCAGCACAGCCCCGAGACTGCTGACGGGGCAGAGAATATGGAGTCAGGAACAGCTGCAGGGGCTATTGCTGCCTGGAGTGCTGTTTATATTGACCTCAACCCAGGCACACCTGGGGAGGGCTTGCCGGCAGGGTCAGGCTGCCCAGGTCAGCTAATCCTCAGCCCTCAGGGAATCAGATTGCAGAAAATGGACCTCGCTAAGGCACAATATTAGCCAAGGGAAAAAAGGACACAATGCCATTTGCAGCACCGTAGATGAGTCTAGAGGTAATCACGTGACTTGTAGTAAGTCAGAAAGTGAAAGACACATATCGTAGGATATCACTTATAGGTGTTACCTAAAAATTGATACCAGGGCAGATATTTCCACGCAGAAGGGCAATCACAGATTCATTAAACAAACTTATGGTTCACCAATGGAAAGGTGTGAGGATTGGATTCATTACGATCTTGGGGTTAAGAGACATATACAAACACAGATGAAATATATAATCACCAAAGACCTACGGAATACCAAGAGAAGACTACTCAACATTCTGTCATAACGTACATGGGAACAGGATCCCAGGAAGAACAGACATATGTATATGTGTAAAAGAACCACATCTTGAACACCTACAACAAGCCAAACATTGTCATCAAACTTGCTGTAATAAAAAAATAAAAAATTAAATTTAAAACACGAACAAGAAGTAGTGAGACAAACTTGATGGGCATTCTCCTGGCACATTCCATTCTAAATTCCAATCTAGAAAACGACTTCCATTGAGGCTCTGTGCCCTAGTAACCAGATTTGGTAAGGGAGAACTGCTGCCACCTTGTGGCCGTTTCACACAACAGCAGCTTTAATTCCAGCGCTAATGGTCAGTGGATATTCAAAATCATTGCAGGCCTGTAAATGACACCTGCAGTGAAAACAAATCCTGGGGTCATATATCGACCAAAAAATTCAAAAGACGTCCATATTTCAAAACGACAGTTTCAAGAGGCATATTTCACACACATTAGTGTTCTGCTTCCTTTGCTTTCTTTCTTTTTTGGTTAAAAAAACGGGAATGGAAAAAGGCAACCCTCAGAATGGGCGAAAACGATCGCAAACGAATCAATGGACAAAGGTTTAATCTCCAATATATATAAACAGCTCACGCAGCTTAATATTAATAAAAGAAACAACCCAATACAAAAATGGGCAGAAGATCTAAATAGACGTTTCTTCAAAGAAGTCACAGAGATGGCCAAGACGCACATGAAAAGCTGCTCAACATCACTAATTATTAGAGAAATGCAAATCCAAACGACAATGAGGTATGACCTCACACCTCTTAGAATCGGCATCATCAGAAAATCTACAAACAACAAATTCTGGGGAGGGTGTGGACAAAAGGAACCCTCTTCCACTATTGGTGGGAAGGTAAATTGACACAGTCACTATGGAGAACACTATGGAGGTTCCTTTAAAAAACTAAAAAGAGAATTACCATAGGATCCAGCAATCCCACTTCTGGGCATATACCCAGAGAAAACCATAAATCAAAAAGACACATTCACCACAATGTTCATTGCAGCACTATTTACAATAGCCAGGTAATGGAAGCAACCTAAATGCCCACAGACAGACGAATGGATAAAGAAGTGGTACATATATAAAATGGAATATTACTCAGCCATAAAAAGGAATGAAACTGGGTCATTTGTAGAGAAGTCGATGGATCTAGAGACTGTCATACAGAGTGAAGTAAGTCAGAAAGAGAAAAACAAATATTGTATATTAATGCATATATGTGGAACCTAGAAAAATGGTACAGATGAACTGGTTTGCAGGGCAGAAATAGAGACACAGAGGTAGAGAACAAACGTATGGACACCAAGTGGGGGAAGCCATGGGGTGGTGGTGTTGGGATGAGTTGGGAGATTGGGATTGACCTGTATACATGCATATGCATAAAATAGATAACTAATAATAACCTGCTGTATAAAAAAATAAATACAATTAAATTTCAAAATTTTTAAAAATAAAATTGAAAAAAAAACAGAAAAAAGTTTTTCCATTCACACAGATGTATTTATATGAATGAATTATTTCCATGCTTATATCTATAAATACATAAAACAGGAACAAGATGTAATTGGAACGAAAAAAGAAAAAAACCCTGAACCTAACAGTTATACAGAGGAAAACCCTACCAAGGCACTTGCTCCAGCGGTAAACAATTCTGAAATTGGTCAGAGGTGGGGAATCATCTCCCATACAGCCAGCAGCCCCGCCCACCCCACGCAAGGAGCATCCTCATTGCAAAGCTGGGGGACCGTGCCGAGGCCTCTGTGAGTAAACGTGAGCTGAGCCCCAGGCCAGCTGCTGCTGAACTGTTCCCACCCTTCCCAGGTAAAACACCTGAATATGTACAAGGGCTTGAAAGCCTAGAGGAAGGGCCGTGGAGCCACAACAGTGACAGCACGCAGGCCAACTTGCTGCCTGCAGGCCAGCCAGGATGATCCTGGCCCCGGGCGCTCTTCTGGAAGCTTTCCATTTCCCTGCCTGAGATACCCCTCCTGTCCCGGCACCCACTCCCTTTTTTCCTTCCTCACCTCAGCCCGGAGAGAAATTCCAGTGGAAGTTATGGGTGACACATCCTCTTCTTTACAGGTGGCAGCCTGGCAACTCCTGCAGAAAGTCCAGCAGAGCCCCACTCACACCGGGCCAACAACAAAGCCGTGGACCCTCACACCCTCCCACCAGAACATCCCCGATACTGCAGACGGGGCAGAGAATATGGAGTCAGGCACAGCTGCAGGGTCTATTGCTGCCTGGAGTGCTGTTTATATTGACCTCAACCCAGGCACACCTGGGGAGGGCTTGCCGGCAGGGTCAGGCTGCCCAGGTCAGCTAATCCTCAGCCCTCAGGGAATCACATTGCAGAAAATGGACCTCGCTAAGACACAATATTAGCCAAGGGAAAAAAGGACACAATGCCATTTGCAGCACCGTAGATGAGTCTAGAGGTAATCACGTGACTTGTAGTAAGTCAGAAAGTGAAAGACACATATCGTAGGATATCACTTATAGGTGTTACCTAAAAATTGATACCAGGGCAGATATTTCCACGGAGAAGGGCAATCACAGATTCATTAAACAAACTTATGGTTCACCAATGGAAAGGTGTGAGGATTGGATTCATTACGATCTTGGGGTTAACAGACATATACAAACACAGGTGAAATATATAATCACCAAAGACCTACGGAATACCAAGAGAAGACTACTCAACATTCTGTCATAACGTACATGGGAACAGGATCCCAGGAAGAACAGACATATGTATATGTGTAAAAGAACCACATCTTGCACACCTACAACAAGCCAAACGTTGACATCAAACTTGCTGTAATAAAAAATTATAAAATAAATTCAAAACACGAACAAGAAGTAGTGAGACACACTTGAGGGGCATTCTGCTGGCACATTCCATTCTAAATTCCAATCTAGAACACGACTTCCATTGAGGCTCTGTTGCCCAAATAACCAGATTTGGTAAGGGAGAACTGCTGCCACCTTGTGGCCGTTTCACACAACAGCAGCTTTAATCCCAGCGCTAATGGTCAGTGGATATTCAAAATCATTGCAGGCCTGTAAATGACACCTGCCCTGAAAACAAATCCTGGGGTCATATATCGACCAAAAAATTCAAAAGACGTCCATATTTCAAAACGACAGTTTCAAGAGGCATATTTCACGCACATTAGTGTTCTGCTTCCTTTGCTTTCTTTCTTTTTTGGTTAAAAAAACGGGAATGGAAAAAGGCAACCCTCAGAATGGGCGAAAACGATCGGAAACGAATCAATGGACAAAGGTTTAATCTCCAATATATATAAACAGCTCACGCAGCTTAATATTAATAAAAGAAACAACCCAATACAAAAATGGGCAGAAGATCTAAATAGACGTTTCTTCAAAGAAGTCACAGAGATGGCCAAGACGCACATGAAAAGCTGCTCAACATCACTAATTATTAGAGAAATGCAAATCCAAACGACAATGAGGTATGACCTCACACCTCTTAGAATCGGCATCATCAGAAAATCTACAAACAACAAATTCTGGGGAGGGTGTGGACAAAAGGAACCCTCTTCCACTATTGGTGGGAAGGTAAATTGACACAGTCACTATGGAGAACACTATGGAGGTTCCTTTAAAAAACTAAAAAGAGAATTACCATAGGATCCAGCAATCCCACTTCTGGGCATATACCCAGAGAAAACCATAAATCAAAAAGACACATTCACCACAATGTTCATTGCAGCACTATTTACAATAGCCAGGTAATGGAAGCAACCTAAATGCCCACAGACAGACGAATGGATAAAGAAGTGGTACATATATAAAATGGAATATTACTCAGCCATAAAAAGGAATGAAACTGGGTCATTTGTAGAGAAGTCGATGGATCTAGAGACTGTCATACAGAGTGAAGTAAGTCAGAAAGAGAAAAACAAATATTGTATATTAATGCATATATGTGGAACCTAGAAAAATGGTACAGATGAACTGGTTTGCAGGGCAGAAATAGAGACACAGAGGTAGAGAACAAACGTATGGACACCAAGTGGGGGAAGCCATGGGGTGGTGGTGTTGGGATGAGTTGGGAGATTGGGATTGACCTGTATACATGCATATGCATAAAATAGATAACTAATAATAACCTGCTGTATAAAAAAATAAATACAATTAAATTTCAAAATTTTTAAAAATAAAATTGAAAAAAAAACAGAAAAAAGTTTTTCCATTCACACAGATGTATTTATATGAATGAATTATTTCCATGCTTATATCTATAAATACATAAAACAGGAACAAGATGTAATTGGAACGAAAAAAGAAAAAAAACCCTGAACCTAACAGTTATACAGAGGAAAACCCTACCAAGGCACTTGCTCCAGCGGTAAACAATTCTGAAATTGGTCAGAGGTGGGGAATCATCTCCCATACAGCCAGCAGCCCCGCCCACCCCACGCAAGGAGCATCCTCATTGCAAAGCTGGGGGACCTTGCCGAGGCCTCTGTGAGTAAACGTGAGCTGAGCCCCAGGCCAGCTGCTGCTGAACTGTTCCCACCCTTCCCAGGTAAAACAGCTGAATATGTACAAGGGCTTGAAAGCCTAGAGGAAGGGCCATGGAGCCACACCAGTGACAGCACGCAGGCCAACTTGCTGCCTGCAGGCCAGCCAGGATGATCCTGGACCCGGGCGCTCTTCTGGAAGCTTTCCATTTCCCTGCCTGAGATACCCCTCCTGTCCCGGCACCCACTCCCTTTTTTCCTTCCTCACCTCAGCCCGGATAGAAATTCCAGTGGAAGTTATGGGTGAAACATCCTCTTCTTTACAGGTGGCAGCCTGGCAACTCCTGCAGAATGTCCTGCAGAGCCCCACTCACACCGGGCCACCAACAAAGCCGTGGACCCTCACACCCTCCCACCAGCACAGCCCCGAGACTGCTGACGGGGCAGAGAATATGGAGTCAGGCACAGCTGCAGGGGCTATTGCTGCCTGGAGTGCTGTTTATATTGACCTCAACCCAGGCACACCTGGGGAGGGCTTGCCGGCAGGGTCAGGCTGCCCAGGTCAGCTAATCCTCAGCCCTCAGGGAATCACATTGCAGAAAATGGACCTCGCTAAGACACAATATTAGCCAAGGGAAAAAAGGACACAATGCCATTTGCAGCACCGTAGATGAGTCTAGAGGTAATCACGTGACTTGTAGTAAGTCAGAAAGTGAAAGACACATATCGTAGGATATCACTTATAGGTGTTACCTAAAAATTGATACCAGGGCAGATATTTCCACGGAGAAGGGCAATCACAGATTCATTAAACAAACTTATGGTTCACCAATGGAAAGGTGTGAGGATTGGATTCATTACGATCTTGGGGTTAACAGACATATACAAACACAGGTGAAATATATAATCACCAAAGACCTACGGAATACCAAGAGAAGACTACTCAACATTCTCTCATAACGTACATGGGAACAGGATCCCAGGAAGAACAGACATATGTATATGTGTAAAAGAACCACATCTTGCACACCTACAACAAGCCAAACGTTGACATCAAACTTGCTGTAATAAAAAATTATAAAATAAATTCAAAACACGAACAAGAAGTAGTGAGACAAACTTGAGGGGCATTCTGCTGGCACATTCCATTCTAAATTCCAATCTAGAACACGACTTCCATTGAGGCTCTGTTGCCCAAATAACCAGATTTGGTAAGGGAGAACTGCTGCCACCTTGTGGCCGTTTCACACAACAGCAGCTTTAATCCCAGCGCTAATGGTCAGTGGATATTCAAAATCATTGCAGGCCTGTAAATGACACCTGCCCTGAAAACAAATCCTGGGGTCATATATCGACCAAAAAATTCAAAAGACGTCCATATTTCAAAACGACAGTTTCAAGAGGCATATTTCACGCACATTAGTGTTCTGCTTCCTTTGCTTTCTTTCTTTTTTGGTTAAAAAAACGGGAATGGAAAAAGGCAACCCTCAGAATGGGCGAAAACGATCGCAAACGAATCAATGGACAAAGGTTTAATCTCCAATATATATAAACAGCTCACGCAGCTTAATATTAATAAAAGAAACAACCCAATACAAAAATGGGCAGAAGATCTAAATAGACGTTTCTTCAAAGAAGTCACAGAGATGGCCAAGACGCACATGAAAAGCTGCTCAACATCACTAATTATTAGAGAAATGCAAATCCAAACGACAATGAGGTATGACCTCACACCTCTTAGAATCGGCATCATCAGAAAATCTACAAACAACAAATTCTGGGGAGGGTGTGGACAAAAGGAACCCTCTTCCACTATTGGTGGGAAGGTAAATTGACACAGTCACTATGGAGAACACTATGGAGGTTCCTTTAAAAAACTAAAAAGAGAATTACCATAGGATCCAGCAATCCCACTTCTGGGCATATACCCAGAGAAAACCATAAATCAAAAAGACACATTCACCACAATGTTCATTGCAGCACTATTTACAATAGCCAGGTAATGGAAGCAACCTAAATGCCCACAGACAGACGAATGGATAAAGAAGTGGTACATATATAAAATGGAATATTACTCAGCCATAAAAAGGAATGAAACTGGGTCATTTGTAGAGAAGTCGATGGATCTAGAGACTGTCATACAGAGTGAAGTAAGTCAGAAAGAGAAAAACAAATATTGTATATTAATGCATATATGTGGAACCTAGAAAAATGGTACAGATGAACTGGTTTGCAGGGCAGAAATAGAGACACAGAGGTAGAGAACAAACGTATGGACACCAAGTGGGGGAAGCCATGGGGTGGTGGTGTTGGGATGAGTTGGGAGATTGGGATTGACCTGTATACATGCATATGCATAAAATAGATAACTAATAATAACCTGCTGTATAAAAAAATAAATACAATTAAATTTCAAAATTTTAAAAAATAAAATTGAAAAAAAAAACAGAAAAAAGTTTTTCCATTCACACAGATGTATTTATATGAATGAATTATTTCCATGCTTATATCTATAAATACATAAAACAGGAACAAGATGTAATTGGAACGAAAAAAGAAAAAAAAAACCTGAACCTAACAGTTATACAGAGGAAAACCCTACCAAGGCACTTGCTCCAGCGGTAAACAATTCTGAAATTGGTCAGAGGTGAGGAATCATCTCCCATACAGCCAGCAGCCCCGCCCACCCCACGCAAGGAGCATCCTCATTGCAAAGCTGGGGGACCTTGCCGAGGCCTCTGTGAGTAAACGTGAGCTGAGCCCCAGGCCAGCTGCTGCTGAACTGTTCCCACCCTTCCCAGGTAAAACAGCTGAATATGTACAAGGGCTTGAAAGCCTAGAGGAAGGGCCGTGGAGCCACACCAGTGACAGCACGCAGGCCAACTTGCTGCCTGCAGGCCAGCCAGGATGATCCTGGCCCCGGGCGCTCTTCTGGAAGCTTTCCATTTCCCTGCCTGAGATACCCCTCCTGTCCCGGCACCCAGTCCCTTTTTTCCTTCCTCACCTCAGCCCGGAGAGAAATTCCAGTGGAAGTTATGGGTGAAACATCCTCTTCTTTACAGGTGGCAGCCTGGCAACTCCTGCAGAAAGTCCAGCAGAGCCCCACTCACACCGGGCCACCAACAAAGCCGTGGACCCTCACACCCTCCCACCAGCACAGCCCCGAGACTGCTGACGGGGCAGAGAATATGGAGTCAGGCACAGCTGCAGGGGCTATTGCTGCCTGGAGTGCTGTTTATATTGACCTCAACCCAGGCACACCTGGGGAGGGCTTGTCGACTGGGTCAGGCTGCCCAGGTCAGCTAATCCTCAGCCCTCAGGGAATCACATTGCAGAAAATGGACCTCGCTAAGACAGAATATTAGCCAAGGGAAAAAAGGACACAATATCATTTGCAGCCCCGTAGATGAGTCTAGAGGTAATCACGTGACTTGTAGTAAGTCAGAAAGTGAAAGACACATATCGTAGGATATCACTTATAGGTGTTACCTAAAAATTGATACCAGGGCAGATATTTCCACGGAGAAGGGCAATCACAGATTCATTAAACAAACTTATGGTTCACCAATGGAAAGGTGTGAGGATTGGATTCATTACGATCTTGGGGTTAAGAGACATATACAAACACAGATGAAATATATAATCACCAAAGACCTACGGAATACCAAGAGAAGACTACTCAACATTCTGTCATAACGTACATGGGAACAGGATCCCAGGAAGAACAGACATATGTATATGTGTAAAAGAACCACATCTTGAACACCTACAACAAGCCAAACATTGTCATCAAACTTGCTGTAATAAAAAAATAAAAAATTAAATTTAAAACACGAACAAGAAGTAGTGAGACAAACTTGATGGGCATTCTCCTGGCACATTCCATTCTAAATTCCAATCTAGAACACGACTTCCATTGAGGCTCTGTGCCCTAGTAACCAGATTTGGTAAGGGAGAACTGCTGCCACCTTGTGGCCGTTTCACACAACAGCAGCTTTAATTCCAGCGCTAATGGTCAGTGGATATTCAAAATCATTGCAGGCCTGTAAATGACACCTGCAATGAAAACAAATCCTGGGGTCATATATCGACCAAAAAATTCAAAAGACGTCCATATTTCAAAACGACAGTTTCAAGAGGCATATTTCACACACATTAGTGTTCTGCTTCCTTTGCTTTCTTTCTTTTTTGGTTAAAAAAACGGGAATGGAAAAAGGCAACCCTCAGAATGGGCGAAAACGATCGCAAACGAATCAATGGACAAAGGTTTAATCTCCAATATATATAAACAGCTCACGCAGCTTAATATTAATAAAAGAAACAACCCAATACAAAAATGGGCAGAAGATCTAAATAGACGTTTCTTCAAAGAAGTCACAGAGATGGCCAAGACGCACATGAAAAGCTGCTCAACATCACTAATTATTAGAGAAATGCAAATCCAAACGACAATGAGGTATGACCTCACACCTCTTAGAATCGGCATCATCAGAAAATCTACAAACAACAAATTCTGCGGAGGGTGTGGACAAAAGGAACCCTCTTCCACTATTGGTGGGAAGGTAAATTGACACAGTCACTATGGAGGACACTATGGAGGTTCCTTTAAAAAACTAAAAAGAGAATTACCATAGGATCCAGCAATCCCACTTCTGGGCATATACCCAGAGAAAACCATAAATCAAAAAGACACATTCACCACAATGTTCATTGCAGCACTATTTACAATAGCCAGGTAATGGAAGCAACCTAAATGCCCACAGACAGACGAATGGATAAAGAAGTGGTACATATATAAAATGGAATATTACTCAGCCATAAAAAGGAATGAAACTGGGTCATTTGTAGAGAAGTCGATGGATCTAGAGACTGTCATACAGAGTGAAGTAAGTCAGAAAGAGAAAAACAAATATTGTATATTAATGCATATATGTGGAACCTAGAAAAATGGTACAGATGAACTGGTTTGCAGGGCAGAAATAGAGACACAGAGGTAGAGAACAAACGTATGGACACCAAGTGGGGGAAGCCATGGGGTGGTGGTGTTGGGATGAGTTGGGAGATTGGGATTGACCTGTATACATGCATATGCATAAAATAGATAACTAATAATAACCTGCTGTATAAAAAAATAAATACAATTAAATTTCAAAATTTTTAAAAATAAAATTGAAAAAAAAACAGAAAAAAGTTTTTCCATTCACACAGATGTATTTATATGAATGAATTATTTCCATGCTTATATCTATAAATACATAAAACAAGAACAAAATATAATTGGAACTAAAAAAGAAAAAAAAACGTGAACCTAACAGTTATACAGAGGAAAACCCTACCAAGGCACTTGCTCCAGTGGTAAACAATTCTGAAATTGGTCAGAGGTGGGGAATCATCTCCCATACAGCCAGCAGCCCCGCCCACCCCACGCAAGGAGCATCCTCATTGCAAAGCTGGGGGACCGAGCCGAGGCCTCTGTGAGTAAACGTGAGCTGAGCCCCAGGCCAGCTGCTGCTGAACTGTTCCCACCCTTCCCAGGTAAAACACCTGAATATGTACAAGGGCTTGAAAGCCTAGAGGAAGGGCCATGGAGCCACACCAGTGACAGCACGCAGGCCAACTTGCTGCCTGCAGGCCAGCCAGGATGATCCTGGCCCCGGGCGCTCTTCTGGAAGCTTTCCATTTCCCTGCCTGAGATACCCCTCCTGTCCCGGCACCCACTCCCTTTTTTCCTTCCTCACCTCAGCCCGGAGAGAAATTCCAGTGGAAGTTATGGGTGAAATATCCTCTTCTTTACAGGTGGCAGACTGGCAACTCCTGCAGAAAGTCCAGCAGAGCCCCACTCACACCGGGCCACCAACAAAGCCGTGGACCCTCACACCCTCCCACCAGCACAGCCCCGAGACTGCTGACGGGGCAGAGAATATGGAGTCAGGAAAAGCTGCAGGGGCTATTGCTGCCTGGAGTGCTGTTTATATTGACCTCAACCCAGGCACACCTGGGGAGGGCTTGCCGGCAGGGTCAGGCTGCCCAGGTCAGCTAATCCTCAGCCCTCAGGGAATCAGATTGCAGAAAATGGACCTCGCTAAGACACAATATTAGCCAAGGGAAAAAAGGACACAATGCCATTTGCAGCACCGTAGATGAGTCTACAGGTAATCACGTGACTTGTAGTAAGTCAGAAAGTGAAAGACACATATCGTAGGATATCACTTATAGGTGTTACCTAAAAATTGATACCAGGGCAGATATTTCCACGGAGAAGGGCAATCACAGATTCATTAAACAAACTTATGGTTCACCAATGGAAAGGTGTGAGGATTGGATTCATTACGATCTTGGGGTTAACAGACATATACAAACACAGGTGAAATATATAATCACCAAAGACCTACGGAATACCAAGAGAAGACTACTCAACATTCTGTCATAACGTACATGGGAACAGGATCCCAGGAAGAACAGACATATGTATATGTGTAAAAGAACCACATCTTGCACACCTACAACAAGCCAAACGTTGACATCAAACTTGCTGTAATAAAAAATAAAAAATTAAATTAAAAACACGAACAAGAAGTAGTGAGACAAACTTGAGGGGCATTCTCCTGGCACATTCCATTCTAAATTCCAATCTAGAACACGACTTCCATTGAGGCTCTGTGCCCTAGTAACCAGATTTGGTAAGGGAGAACTGCTGCCACCTTGTGGCCGTTTCACACAACAGCAGCTTTAATCCCAGCGCTAATGGTCAGTGGATATTCAAAATCATTGCAGGCCTGTAAATGACACCTGCAATGAAAACAAATCCTGGGGTCATGTATCTACCAAAAAATTCAAAAGACGTCCATATTTCAAAACGACAGTTTCAAGAGGCATATTTCACGCACATTAGTGTTCTGCTTCCTTTGCTTTCTTTCTTTTTTGGTTAAAAAAACGGGAATGGAAAAAGGCAACCCTCAGAATGGGCGAAAACGATCGCAAACGAATCAATGGACAAAGGTTTAATCTCCAATATATATAAACAGCTCACGCAGCTTAATATTAATAAAAGAAACAACCCAATACAAAAATGGGCAGAAGATCTAAATAGACGTTTCTTCAAAGAAGTCACAGAGATGGCCAAGACGCACATGAAAAGCTGCTCAACATCACTAATTATTAGAGAAATGCAAATCCAAACGACAATGAGGTATGACCTCACACCTCTTAGAATCGGCATCATCAGAAAATCTACAAACAACAAATTCTGGGGAGGGTGTGGACAAAAGGAACCCTCTTCCACTATTGGTGGGAAGGTAAATTGACACAGTCACTATGGAGAACACTATGGAGGTTCCTTTAAAAAACTAAAAAGAGAATTACCATAGGATCCAGCAATCCCACTTCTGGGCATATACCCAGAGAAAACCATAAATCAAAAAGACACATTCACCACAATGTTCATTGCAGCACTATTTACAATAGCCAGGTAATGGAAGCAACCTAAATGCCCACAGACAGACGAATGGATAAAGAAGTGGTACATATATAAAATGGAATATTACTCAGCCATAAAAAGGAATGAAACTGGGTCATTTGTAGAGAAGTCGATGGATCTAGAGACTGTCATACAGAGTGAAGTAAGTCAGAAAGAGAAAAACAAATATTGTATATTAATGCATATATGTGGAACCTAGAAAAATGGTACAGATGAACTGGTTTGCAGGGCAGAAATAGAGACACAGAGGTAGAGAACAAACGTATGGACACCAAGTGGGGGAAGCCATGGGGTGGTGGTGTTGGGATGAGTTGGGAGATTGGGATTGACCTGTATACATGCATATGCATAAAATAGATAACTAATAATAACCTGCTGTATAAAAAAATAAATACAATTAAATTTCAAAATTTTAAAAAATAAAATTGAAAAAAAAAACAGAAAAAAGTTTTTCCATTCACACAGATGTATTTATATGAATGAATTATTTCCATGCTTATATCTATAAATACATAAAACAGGAACAAGATGTAATTGGAACGAAAAAAGAAAAAAAAAACCTGAACCTAACAGTTATACAGAGGAAAACCCTACCAAGGCACTTGCTCCAGCGGTAAACAATTCTGAAATTGGTCAGAGGTGAGGAATCATCTCCCATACAGCCAGCAGCCCCGCCCACCCCACGCAAGGAGCATCCTCATTGCAAAGCTGGGGGACCTTGCCGAGGCCTCTGTGAGTAAACGTGAGCTGAGCCCCAGGCCAGCTGCTGCTGAACTGTTCCCACCCTTCCCAGGTAAAACAGCTGAATATGTACAAGGGCTTGAAAGCCTAGAGGAAGGGCCGTGGAGCCACACCAGTGACAGCACGCAGGCCAACTTGCTGCCTGCAGGCCAGCCAGGATGATCCTGGCCCCGGGCGCTCTTCTGGAAGCTTTCCATTTCCCTGCCTGAGATACCCCTCCTGTCCCGGCACCCAGTCCCTTTTTTCCTTCCTCACCTCAGCCCGGAGAGAAATTCCAGTGGAAGTTATGGGTGAAACATCCTCTTCTTTACAGGTGGCAGCCTGGCAACTCCTGCAGAAAGTCCAGCAGAGCCCCACTCACACCGGGCCACCAACAAAGCCGTGGACCCTCACACCCTCCCACCAGCACAGCCCCGAGACTGCTGACGGGGCAGAGAATATGGAGTCAGGCACAGCTGCAGGGGCTATTGCTGCCTGGAGTGCTGTTTATATTGACCTCAACCCAGGCACACCTGGGGAGGGCTTGTCGACTGGGTCAGGCTGCCCAGGTCAGCTAATCCTCAGCCCTCAGGGAATCACATTGCAGAAAATGGACCTCGCTAAGACAGAATATTAGCCAAGGGAAAAAAGGACACAATATCATTTGCAGCCCCGTAGATGAGTCTAGAGGTAATCACGTGACTTGTAGTAAGTCAGAAAGTGAAAGACACATATCGTAGGATATCACTTATAGGTGTTACCTAAAAATTGATACCAGGGCAGATATTTCCACGGAGAAGGGCAATCACAGATTCATTAAACAAACTTATGGTTCACCAATGGAAAGGTGTGAGGATTGGATTCATTACGATCTTGGGGTTAAGAGACATATACAAACACAGATGAAATATATAATCACCAAAGACCTACGGAATACCAAGAGAAGACTACTCAACATTCTGTCATAACGTACATGGGAACAGGATCCCAGGAAGAACAGACATATGTATATGTGTAAAAGAACCACATCTTGAACACCTACAACAAGCCAAACATTGTCATCAAACTTGCTGTAATAAAAAAATAAAAAATTAAATTTAAAACACGAACAAGAAGTAGTGAGACAAACTTGATGGGCATTCTCCTGGCACATTCCATTCTAAATTCCAATCTAGAACACGACTTCCATTGAGGCTCTGTGCCCTAGTAACCAGATTTGGTAAGGGAGAACTGCTGCCACCTTGTGGCCGTTTCACACAACAGCAGCTTTAATTCCAGCGCTAATGGTCAGTGGATATTCAAAATCATTGCAGGCCTGTAAATGACACCTGCAATGAAAACAAATCCTGGGGTCATATATCGACCAAAAAATTCAAAAGACGTCCATATTTCAAAACGACAGTTTCAAGAGGCATATTTCACACACATTAGTGTTCTGCTTCCTTTGCTTTCTTTCTTTTTTGGTTAAAAAAACGGGAATGGAAAAAGGCAACCCTCAGAATGGGCGAAAACGATCGCAAACGAATCAATGGACAAAGGTTTAATCTCCAATATATATAAACAGCTCACGCAGCTTAATATTAATAAAAGAAACAACCCAATACAAAAATGGGCAGAAGATCTACATAGACGTTTCTTCAAAGAAGTCACAGAGATGGCCAAGACGCACATGAAAAGCTGCTCAACATCACTAATTATTAGAGAAATGCAAATCCAAACGACAATGAGGTATGACCTCACACCTCTTAGAATCGGCATCATCAGAAAATCTACAAACAACAAATTCTGCGGAGGGTGTGGACAAAAGGAACCCTCTTCCACTATTGGTGGGAAGGTAAATTGACACAGTCACTATGGAGGACACTATGGAGGTTCCTTTAAAAAACTAAAAAGAGAATTACCATAGGATCCAGCAATCCCACTTCTGGGCATATACCCAGAGAAAACCATAAATCAAAAAGACACATTCACCACAATGTTCATTGCAGCACTATTTACAATAGCCAGGTAATGGAAGCAACCTAAATGCCCACAGACAGACGAATGGATAAAGAAGTGGTACATATATAAAATGGAATATTACTCAGCCATAAAAAGGAATGAAACTGGGTCATTTGTAGAGAAGTCGATGGATCTAGAGACTGTCATACAGAGTGAAGTAAGTCAGAAAGAGAAAAACAAATATTGTATATTAATGCATATATGTGGAACCTAGAAAAATGGTACAGATGAACTGGTTTGCAGGGCAGAAATAGAGACACAGAGGTAGAGAACAAACGTATGGACACCAAGTGGGGGAAGCCATGGGGTGGTGGTGTTGGGATGAGTTGGGAGATTGGGATTGACCTGTATACATGCATATGCATAAAATAGATAACTAATAATAACCTGCTGTATAAAAAAATAAATACAATTAAATTTCAAAATTTTTAAAAATAAAATTGAAAAAAAAACAGAAAAAAGTTTTTCCATTCACACAGATGTATTTATATGAATGAATTATTTCCATGCTTATATCTATAAATACATAAAACAAGAACAAAATATAATTGGAACTAAAAAAGAAAAAAAAACGTGAACCTAACAGTTATACAGAGGAAAACCCTACCAAGGCACTTGCTCCAGTGGTAAACAATTCTGAAATTGGTCAGAGGTGGGGAATCATCTCCCATACAGCCAGCAGCCCCGCCCACCCCACGCAAGGAGCATCCTCATTGCAAAGCTGGGGGACCGAGCCGAGGCCTCTGTGAGTAAACGTGAGCTGAGCCCCAGGCCAGCTGCTGCTGAACTGTTCCCACCCTTCCCAGGTAAAACACCTGAATATGTACAAGGGCTTGAAAGCCTAGAGGAAGGGCCATGGAGCCACACCAGTGACAGCACGCAGGCCAACTTGCTGCCTGCAGGCCAGCCAGGATGATCCTGGCCCCGGGCGCTCTTCTGGAAGCTTTCCATTTCCCTGCCTGAGATACCCCTCCTGTCCCGGCACCCACTCCCTTTTTTCCTTCCTCACCTCAGCCCGGAGAGAAATTCCAGTGGAAGTTATGGGTGAAATATCCTCTTCTTTACAGGTGGCAGACTGGCAACTCCTGCAGAAAGTCCAGCAGAGCCCCACTCACACCGGGCCACCAACAAAGCCGTGGACCCTCACACCCTCCCACCAGCACAGCCCCGAGACTGCTGACGGGGCAGAGAATATGGAGTCAGGAAAAGCTGCAGGGGCTATTGCTGCCTGGAGTGCTGTTTATATTGACCTCAACCCAGGCACACCTGGGGAGGGCTTGCCGGCAGGGTCAGGCTGCCCAGGTCAGCTAATCCTCAGCCCTCAGGGAATCAGATTGCAGAAAATGGACCTCGCTAAGACACAATATTAGCCAAGGGAAAAAAGGACACAATGCCATTTGCAGCACCGTAGATGAGTCTACAGGTAATCACGTGACTTGTAGTAAGTCAGAAAGTGAAAGACACATATCGTAGGATATCACTTATAGGTGTTACCTAAAAATTGATACCAGGGCAGATATTTCCACGGAGAAGGGCAATCACAGATTCATTAAACAAACTTATGGTTCACCAATGGAAAGGTGTGAGGATTGGATTCATTACGATCTTGGGGTTAACAGACATATACAAACACAGGTGAAATATATAATCACCAAAGACCTACGGAATACCAAGAGAAGACTACTCAACATTCTGTCATAACGTACATGGGAACAGGATCCCAGGAAGAACAGACATATGTATATGTGTAAAAGAACCACATCTTGCACACCTACAACAAGCCAAACGTTGACATCAAACTTGCTGTAATAAAAAATAAAAAATTAAATTAAAAACACGAACAAGAAGTAGTGAGACAAACTTGAGGGGCATTCTCCTGGCACATTCCATTCTAAATTCCAATCTAGAACACGACTTCCATTGAGGCTCTGTGCCCTAGTAACCAGATTTGGTAAGGGAGAACTGCTGCCACCTTGTGGCCGTTTCACACAACAGCAGCTTTAATCCCAGCGCTAATGGTCAGTGGATATTCAAAATCATTGCAGGCCTGTAAATGACACCTGCAATGAAAACAAATCCTGGGGTCATGTATCTACCAAAAAATTCAAAAGACGTCCATATTTCAAAACGACAGTTTCAAGAGGCATATTTCACGCACATTAGTGTTCTGCTTCCTTTGCTTTCTTTCTTTTTTGGTTAAAAAAACGGGAATGGAAAAAGGCAACCCTCAGAATGGGCGAAAACGATCGCAAACGAATCAATGGACAAAGGTTTAATCTCCAATATATATAAACAGCTCACGCAGCTTAATATTAATAAAAGAAACAACCCAATACAAAAATGGGCAGAAGATCTAAATAGACGTTTCTTCAAAGAAGTCACAGAGATGGCCAAGACGCACATGAAAAGCTGCTCAACATCACTAATTATTAGAGAAATGCAAATCCAAACGACAATGAGGTATGACCTCACACCTCTTAGAATCGGCATCATCAGAAAATCTACAAACAACAAATTCTGGGGAGGGTGTGGACAAAAGGAACCCTCTTCCACTATTGGTGGGAAGGTAAATTGACACAGTCACTATGGAGAACACTATGGAGGTTCCTTTAAAAAACTAAAAAGAGAATTACCATAGGATCCAGCAATCCCACTTCTGGGCATATACCCAGAGAAAACCATAAATCAAAAAGACACATTCACCACAATGTTCATTGCAGCACTATTTACAATAGCCAGGTAATGGAAGCAACCTAAATGCCCACAGACAGACGAATGGATAAAGAAGTGGTACATATATAAAATGGAATATTACTCAGCCATAAAAAGGAATGAAACTGGGTCATTTGTAGAGAAGTCGATGGATCTAGAGACTGTCATACAGAGTGAAGTAAGTCAGAAAGAGAAAAACAAATATTGTATATTAATGCATATATGTGGAACCTAGAAAAATGGTACAGATGAACTGGTTTGCAGGGCAGAAATAGAGACACAGAGGTAGAGAACAAACGTATGGACACCAAGTGGGGGAAGCCATGGGGTGGTGGTGTTGGGATGAGTTGGGAGATTGGGATTGACCTGTATACATGCATATGCATAAAATAGATAACTAATAATAACCTGCTGTATAAAAAATAAATACAATTAAATTTCAAAATTTTTAAGAATATAATTGAAAAAAAAACAGAAAAAAGTTTTTCCATTTAAACAGATGTATTTATATGAATGAATTATTTCCATGCTTATATCTATAAATACATAAAACAGGAACAAGATGTAATTGGAACGAAAAAAGAAAAAAAAACCTGAAGCTAACAGTTATACAGAGGAAAACCCTACCAAGGCACTTGCTCCAGCGGTAAACAATTCTGAAATTGGTCAGAGGTGGGGAATCATCTCCCATACAGCCAGCAGCCCCGCACACCCCACGCAAGGAGCATCCTCATTGCAAAGCTGGGGAACCTTGCCGAGGCCTCTGTGAGTAAACGTGAGCTGAGCCCCAGGCCAGCTGCTGCTGAACTGTTCCCACCCTTCCCAGGTAAAACAGCTGAATATGTACAAGGGCTTGAAAGCCTAGAGGAAGGGCCGTGGAGCCACACCAGTGACAGCACGCAGGCCAACTTGCTGCCTGCAGGCCAGCCAGGATGATCCTGGCCCCGGGCGCTCTTCTCGAAGCTTTCCATTTCCCTGCCTGTGATACCCCTCCTGTCCCGGCACCCACTCCCTTTTTTCCTTCCTCACCTCAGCCCGGAGAGAAATTCCAGTGGAAGTTATGGGTGAAACATCCTCTTCTTTACAGGTGGCAGCCTGGCAACTCCTGCAGAAAGTCCAGCAGAGCCCCACTCACACCGGGCCACCAACAAAGCCATGGACCCTCACACCCTCCCACCAGCACAGCCCCGAGACTGCTGACGGGGCAGAGAATATGGAGTCAGGCACAGCTGCAGGGGCTATTGCTGCCTGGAGTGCTGTTTATATTGACCTCAACCCAGGCACACCTGGGGAGGGCTTGCCGGCAGGGTCAGGCTGCCCAGGTCAGCTAATCCTCAGCCCTCAGGGAATCACATTGCAGAAAATGGACCTCGCTAAGACACAATATTAGCCAAGGGAAAAAAGGACACAATGCCATTTGCAGCACCGTAGATGAGTCTAGAGGTAATCACGTGACTTGTAGTAAGTCAGAAAGTGAAAGACACATATCGCAGGATATCACTTATAGGTGTTACCTAAAAATTGATACCAGGGCAGATATTTCCACGGAGAAGGGCAATCACAGATTCATTAAACAAACTTATGGTTCACCAATGGAAAGGTGTGAGGATTGGATTCATTACGATCTTGGGGTTAAGAGACATATACAAACACAGATGAAATATATAATCACCAAAGACCTACGGAATACCAAGAGAAGACTACTCAACATTCTGTCATAACGTACATGGGAACAGGATCCCAGGAAGAACAGACATATGTATATGTGTAAAAGAACCACATCTTGCACACCTACAACAAGCCAAACGTTGACATCAAACTTGCTGTAATAAAAAATTATAAAATAAATTCAAAACACGAACAAGAAGTAGTGAGACAAACTTGAGGGGCATTCTGCTGGCACATTCCATTCTAAATTCCAATCTAGAACACGACTTCCATTGAGGCTCTGTTGCCCAAATAACCAGATTTGGTAAGGGAGAACTGCTGCCACCTTGTGGCCGTTTCACACAACAGCAGCTTTAATCCCAGCGCTAATGGTCAGTGGATATTCAAAATCATTGCAGGCCTGTAAATGACACCTGCCCTGAAAACAAATCCTGGGGTCATATATCGACCAAAAAATTCAAAAGACGTCCATATTTCAAAACGACAGTTTCAAGAGGCATATTTCACGCACATTAGTGTTCTGCTTCCTTTGCTTTCTTTCTTTTTTGGTTAAAAAAACGGGAATGGAAAAAGGCAACCCTCAGAATGGGCGAAAACGATCGCAAACGAATCAATGGACAAAGGTTTAATCTCCAATATATATAAACAGCTCACGCAGCTTAATATTAATAAAAGAAACAACCCAATACAAAAATGGGCAGAAGATCTAAATAGACGTTTCTTCAAAGAAGTCACAGAGATGGCCAAGACGCACATGAAAAGCTGCTCAACATCACTAATTATTAGAGAAATGCAAATCCAAACGACAATGAGGTATGACCTCACACCTCTTAGAATCGGCATCATCAGAAAATCTACAAACAACAAATTCTGGGGAGGGTGTGGACAAAAGGAACCCTCTTCCACTATTGGTGGGAAGGTAAATTGACACAGTCACTATGGAGAACACTATGGAGGTTCCTTTAAAAAACTAAAAAGAGAATTACCATAGGATCCAGCAATCCCACTTCTGGGCATATACCCAGAGAAAACCATAAATCAAAAAGACACATTCACCACAATGTTCATTGCAGCACTATTTACAATAGCCAGGTAATGGAAGCAACCTAAATGCCCACAGACAGACGAATGGATAAAGAAGTGGTACATATATAAAATGGAATATTACTCAGCCATAAAAAGGAATGAAACTGGCTCATTTGTAGAGAAGTCGATGGATCTAGAGACTGTCATACAGAGTGAAGTAAGTCAGAAAGAGAAAAACAAATATTGTATATTAATGCATATATGTGGAACCTAGAAAAATGGTACAGATGAACTGGTTTGCAGGGCAGAAATAGAGACACAGAGGTAGAGAACAAACGTATGGACACCAAGTGGGGGAAGCCATGGGGTGGTGGTGTTGGGATGAGTTGGGAGATTGGGATTGACCTGTATACATGCATATGCATAAAATAGATAACTAATAATAACCTGCTGTATAAAAAATAAATACAATTAAATTTCAAAATTTTTAAAAATAAAATTGAAAAAAAAACAGAAAAAAGTTTTTCCATTCACACAGATGTATTTATATGAATGAATTATTTCCATGCTTATATCTATAAATACATAAAACAGGAACAAGATGTAATTGGAACGAAAAAAGAAAAAAAAACCTGAAGCTAACAGTTATACAGAGGAAAACCCTACCAAGGCACTTGCTCCAGCGGTAAACAATTCTGAAATTGGTCAGAGGTGGGGAATCATCTCCCATACAGCCAGCAGCCCCGCCCACCCCACGCAAGGAGCATCCTCATTGCAAAGCTGGGGGACCTTGCCGAGGCCTCTGTGAGTAAACGTGAGCTGAGCCCCAGGCCAGCTGCTGCTGAACTGTTCCCACCCTTCCCAGGTAAAACACCTGAATATGTACAAGGGCTTGAAAGCCTAGAGGAAGGGCCGTGGAGCCACACCAGTGACAGCACGCAGGCCAACTTGCTGCCTGCAGGCCAGCCAGGATGATCCTGAACCCGGGCGCTCTTCTGGAAGCTTTCCATTTCCCTGCCTGAGATACCCCTCCTGTCCCGGCACCCACTCCCTTTTTTCCTTCCTCACCTCAGCCCGGAGAGAAATTCCAGTGGAAGTTATGGGTGAAACATCCTCTTCTTTACAGGTGGCAGCCTGGCAACTCCTGCAGAAAGTCCAGCAGAGCCCCACTCACACCGGGCCACCAACAAAGCCGTGGACCCTCACACCCTCCCACCAGCACAGCCCCGAGACTGCTGACGGGGCAGAGAATATGGAGTCAGGCACAGCTGCAGGGGCTATTGCTGCCTGGAGTGCTGTTTATATTGACCTCAACCCAGGCACACCTGGGGAGGGCTTGCCGGCAGGGTCAGGCTGCCCAGGTCAGCTAATCCTCAGCCCTCAGGGAATCACATTGCAGAAAATGGACCTCGCTAAGACACAATATTAGCCAAGGGAAAAAAGGACACAATGCCATTTGCAGCACCGTAGATGAGTCTAGAGGTAATCACGTGACTTGTAGTAAGTCAGAAAGTGAAAGACACATATCGTAGGATATCACTTATAGGTGTTACCTAAAAATTGATACCAGGGCAGATATTTCCACGGAGAAGGGCAATCACAGATTCATTAAACAAACTTATGGTTCACCAATGGAAAGGTGTGAGGATTGGATTCATTACGATCTTGGGGTTAACAGACATATACAAACACAGGTGAAATATATAATCACCAAAGACCTACGGAATACCAAGAGAAGACTACTCAACATTCTGTCATAACGTACATGGGAACAGGATCCCAGGAAGAACAGACATATGTATATGTGTAAAAGAACCACATCTTGCACACCTACAACAAGCCAAACGTTGACATCAAACTTGCTGTAATAAAAAATTATAAAATAAATTCAAAACACGAACAAGAAGTAGTGAGACAAACTTGAGGGGCATTCTGCTGGCACATTCCATTCTAAATTCCAATCTAGAACACGACTTCCATTGAGGCTCTGTTGCCCAAATAACCAGATTTGGTAAGGGAGAACTGCTGCCACCTTGTGGCCGTTTCACACAACAGCAGCTTTAATCCCAGCGCTAATGGTCAGTGGATATTCAAAATCATTGCAGGCCTGTAAATGACACCTGCCCTGAAAACAAATCCTGGGGTCATATATCGACCAAAAAATTCAAAAGACGTCCATATTTCAAAACGACAGTTTCAAGAGGCATATTTCACGCACATTAGTGTTCTGCTTCCTTTGCTTTCTTTCTTTTTTGGTTAAAAAAACGGGAATGGAAAAAGGCAACCCTCAGAATGGGCGAAAACGATCGCAAACGAATCAATGGACAAAGGTTTAATCTCCAATATATATAAACAGCTCACGCAGCTTAATATTAATAAAAGAAACAACCCAATACAAAAATGGGCAGAAGATCTAAATAGACGTTTCTTCAAAGAAGTCACAGAGATGGCCAAGACGCACATGAAAAGCTGCTCAACATCACTAATTATTAGAGAAATGCAAATCCAAACGACAATGAGGTATGACCTCACACCTCTTAGAATCGGCATCATCAGAAAATCTACAAACAACAAATTCTGGGGAGGGTGTGGACAAAAGGAACCCTCTTCCACTATTGGTGGGAAGGTAAATTGACACAGTCACTATGGAGAACACTATGGAGGTTCCTTTAAAAAACTAAAAAGAGAATTACCATAGGATCCAGCAATCCCACTTCTGGGCATATACCCAGAGAAAACCATAAATCAAAAAGACACATTCACCACAATGTTCATTGCAGCACTATTTACAATAGCCAGGTAATGGAAGCAACCTAAATGCCCACAGACAGACGAATGGATAAAGAAGTGGTACATATATAAAATGGAATATTACTCAGCCATAAAAAGGAATGAAACTGGCTCATTTGTAGAGAAGTCGATGGATCTAGAGACTGTCATACAGAGTGAAGTAAGTCAGAAAGAGAAAAACAAATATTGTATATTAATGCATATATGTGGAACCTAGAAAAATGGTACAGATGAACTGGTTTGCAGGGCAGAAATAGAGACACAGAGGTAGAGAACAAACGTATGGACACCAAGTGGGGGAAGCCATGGGGTGGTGGTGTTGGGATGAGTTGGGAGATTGGGATTGACCTGTATACATGCATATGCATAAAATAGATAACTAATAATAACCTGCTGTATAAAAAATAAATACAATTAAATTTCAAAATTTTTAAAAATAAAATTGAAAAAAAAACAGAAAAAAGTTTTTCCATTCACACAGATGTATTTATATGAATGAATTATTTCCATGCTTATATCTATAAATACATAAAACAGGAACAAGATGTAATTGGAACGAAAAAAGAAAAAAAAACCTGAAGCTAACAGTTATACAGAGGAAAACCCTACCAAGGCACTTGCTCCAGCGGTAAACAATTCTGAAATTGGTCAGAGGTGGGGAATCATCTCCCATACAGCCAGCAGCCCCGCCCACCCCACGCAAGGAGCATCCTCATTGCAAAGCTGGGGGACCTTGCCGAGGCCTCTGTGAGTAAACGTGAGCTGAGCCCCAGGCCAGCTGCTGCTGAACTGTTCCCACCCTTCCCAGGTAAAACAGCTGAATATGTACAAGGGCTTGAAAGCCTAGAGGAAGGGCCGTGGAGCCACACCAGTGACAGCACGCAGGCCAACTTGCTGCCTGCAGGCCAGCCAGGATGGTCCTGGCCCCGGGCGCTCTTCTGGAAGCTTTCCATTTCCCTGCCTGAGATACCCCTCCTTTTTTTCCTTCCTCACCTCAGCCCGGAGAGAAATTCCAGTGGAAGTTATGGGTGACACATCCTCTTCTTTACAGGTGGCAGCCTGGCAACTCCTGCAGAAAGTCCAGCAGAGCCCCACTCACACCGGGCCACCAACAAAGCCGTGGACCCTCACACCCTCCCACCAGCACAGCCCCGAGACTGCTGACGGGGCAGAGAATATGGAGTCAGGCACAGCTGCAGGGGCTATTGCTGCCTGGAGTGCTGTTTATATTGACCTCAACCCAGGCACACCTGGGGAGGGCTTGCCGGCAGGGTCAGGCTGCCCAGGTCAGCTAATCCTCAGCCCTCAGGGAATCACATTGCAGAAAATGGACCTCGCTAAGACACAATATTAGCCAAGGGAAAAAAGGACACAATGCCATTTGCAGCACCGTAGATGAGTCTAGAGGTAATCACGTGACATGTAGTAAGTCAGAAAGTGAAAGACACATATCGTAGGATATCACTTATAGGTGTTACCTAAAAATTGATACCAGGGCAGATATTTCCACGGAGAAGGGCAATCACAGATTCATTAAACAAACTTATGGTTCACCAATGGAAAGTTGTGAGGATTGGATTCATTACGATCTTGGGGTTAACAGACATATACAAACACAGATGAAATATATAATCACCAAAGACCTACGGAATACCAAGAGAAGACTACTCAACATTCTGTCATAACGTACATGGGAACAGGATCCCAGGAAGAACAGACATATGTATATGTGTAAAAGAACCACATCTTGCACACCTACAACAAGCCAAACGTTGACATCAAACTTGCTGTAATAAAAATTAAAAAATTAAATTAAAAACACGAACAAGATGTAGTGAGACAAACATGAGGGGCATTCTCCTGGCACATTCCATTCTAAATTCCAATCTAGAACACGACTTCCATTGAGGCTCTGTTGCCCTAGTAACCAGATTTGGTAAGGGAGAACTGCTGCCACCTTATGGCCGTTTCACACAACAGCAGCTTTAATCCCAGCGCTAATGGTCAGTGGATATTCAAAATCATTGCAGGCCTGTAAATGACACCTGCAATGAAAACAAATCCTGGGGTCATATATCGACCAAAAAATTCAAAAGACGTCCATATTTCAAAACGACAGTTTCAAGAGGCATATTTCACACACATTAGTGTTCTGCTTCCTTTGCTTTCTTTCTTTTTTGGTTAAAAAAACGGGAATGGAAAAAGGCAACCCTCAGAATGGGCGAAAACGATCGTAAACGAATCAATGGACAAAGGTTTAATCTCCAATATATATAAACAGCTCACACAGCTTAATATTAATAAAACAAACAACCAAATACAAAAATGGGCAGAAGATCTAAATAGACGTTTCTTCAAAGAAGTCACAGAGATGGCCAAGACACACATGAAAACCTGCTCAACATCACTAATTATTAGAGAAATGCAAATCCAAACGACAATGAGGTATGACCTCACACCTCTTAGAATCGGCATCATCAGAAAATCTACAAACAACAAATTCTTGGGAGGGTGTGGACAAAAGGAACCCTCTTCCACTATTGGTGGGAAGGTAAATTGATACAGTCACTATGGAGAACACTATGGAGGTTCCTTTAAAAAACTAAAAAGAGAATTACCATAGGATCCAGCAATCCCACTTCTGGGTATATACCCAGAGAAAACCATAAATCAAAAAGACACATACACCACAATGTTCATTGCAGCACTATTTACAATAGCCAGGTAATGGAAGCAACCTAAATGCCCACAGACAGACGAATGGATAAAGAAGTGGTACATATATAAAATGGAATATTACTCAGCCATAAAAAGGAATGAAACTGGGTCATTTGTAGAGAAGTCGATAGATCTAGAGACTGTCATACAGAGTGAAGTAAGTCAGAAAGAGAAAAACAAATATTGTATATTAATGCATATATGTGGAACCTAGAAAAATGGTACAGATGAACTGGTTTGCAGGGCAGAAATAGAGACACAGAGGTAGAGAACAAACGTATGGACACCAAGTGGGGGAAGCCATGGGGTGGTGGTGTTGGGATGAGTTGGGAGGTTGGGACTGACCTGTATACATGCATATGCATAAAATAGATAACTAATAATAACCTGCTGTATAAAAAATACATAAAATTAACTTTCAAAATTTTTAAAAATGAAATTGAAAAAAAAACAGAAAAAAGTTCTTCCATTCACACAGATGTATTTATATGAATGAATTATTTCCATGCTTATATCTATAAATACATAAAACAGGAACAAAATGTAATTGGAATGAAAAAAGAAAAAAAAAAACCTGAACCTAAGTGTTATACAGAGGAAAACCCTACCAAGGCACTTGCTCCAGTGGAAAAGAATTCTGAAATTGGTCAGAGGTGGGGAATCATCTCCCATACAGCCAGCAGTCCTGCCCCCCCTCACGCATGGAGCGTCCTCATTTCAAAGCTGGGTGACGGTGCCGAGGCCTCTGTGAGTAAACGTGAGCTGAGCCCCAGGCCAGCTGCTGCTGAACTGTTCCCACCCTTCCCAGGTAAAACACCTGAATATGTACAAGGGCTTGAAAGCCTAGAGGAAGGGCCATGGCGCCACACCAGCGACAGCACGCTGGCCAACTTGCTGCCTGCAGGCCAACCAGGATGGTCCTGGACCCGGGCGCTCTTCTGGAAGCTTTCCATTTCCCTGCCTGAGATACCCCTCCTTTTTTTCCTTCCTCACCTCAGCCCGGAGAGAAATTCCAGTGGAAGTTATGGGTGACACATCCTCTTCTTTACAGGTGGCAGCCTGGCAACTCCTGCAGAAAGTCCAGCAGAGCCCCACTCACACCGGGCCACCAACAAAGCCGTGGACCCTCACACCCTCCCACCAGCACAGCCCCGAGACTGCTGACGGGGCAGAGAATATGGAGTCAGGCACAGCTGCAGGGGCTATTGCTGCCTGGAGTGCTGTTTATATTGACCTCAACCCAGGCACACCTGGGGAGGGCTTGCCGGCAGGGTCAGGCTGCCCAGGTCAGCTAATCCTCAGCCCTCAGGGAATCACATTGCAGAAAATGGACCTCGCTAAGACACAATATTAGCCAAGGGAAAAAAGGACACAATGCCATTTGCAGCACCGTAGATGAGTCTAGAGGTAATCACGTGACATGTAGTAAGTCAGAAAGTGAAAGACACATATCGTAGGATATCACTTATAGGTGTTACCTTAAAATTGATACCAGGGCAGATATTTCCACGGAGAAGGGCAATCACAGATTCATTAAACAAACTTATGGTTCACCAATGGAAAGGTGTGAGGATTGGATTCATTACGATCTTGGGGTTAACAGACATATACAAACACAGATGAAATATATAATCACCAAAGACCTACGGAATACCAAGAGAAGACTACTCAACATTCTGTCATAACGTACATGGGAACAGGATCCCAGGAAGAACAGACATATGTATATGTGTAAAAGAACCACATCTTGCACACCTACAACAAGCCAAACGTTGACATCAAACTTGCTGTAATAAAAATTAAAAAATTAAATTAAAAACACGAACAAGAAGTAGTGAGACAAACTTGATGGGCATTCTCCTGGCACATTCCATTCTAAATTCCAATCTAGAACATGACTTCCATTGAGGCTCTGTTGCCCTAGTAACCAGATTTGGTAAGGGAGAACTGCTGCCACCTTATGGCCGTTTCACACAACAGCAGCTTTAATCCCAGCGCTAATGGTCAGTGGATATTCAAAATCATTGCAGGCCTGTAAATGACACCTGCAATGAAAACAAATCCTGGGGTCATATATCGACCAAAAAATTCAAAAGACGTCCATATTTCAAAACGACAGTTTCAAGAGGCATATTTCACACACATTAGTGTTCTGCTTCCTTTGCTTTCTTTCTTTTTTGGTTAAAAAAACGGGAATGGAAAAAGGCAACCCTCAGAATGGGCGAAAACGATCGCAAACGAATCAATGGACAAAGGTTTAATCTCCAATATATATAAACAGCTCACGCAGCTTAATATTAATAAAACAAACAACCCAATACAAAAATGGGCAGAAGATCCAAATAGACGTTTCTTCAAAGAAGTCACAGAGATGGCCAAGACACACATGAAAACCTGCTCAACATCACTAATTATTAGAGAAATGCAAATCCAAACGACAATGAGGTATGACCTCACACCTCTTAGAATCGGCATCATCAGAAAATCTACAAACAACAAATTCTTGGGAGGGTGTGGACAAAAGGAACCCTCTTCCACTATTGGTGGGAAGGTAAATTGACACAGTCACTATGGAGAACACTATGGAGGTTCCTTTAAAAAACTAAAAAGAGAATTACCATAGGATCCAGCAATCCCACTTCTGGGCATATACCCAGAGAAAACCATAAATCAAAAAGACACATACACCACAATGTTCATTGCAGTACTATTTACAATAGCCAGGTAATGGAAGCAACCTAAATGCCCACAGACAGACGAATGGATAAAGAAGTGGTACATATATAAAATGGAATATTACTCAGCCATAAAAAGGAATGAAACTGGGTCATTTGTAGAGAAGTCGATAGATCTAGAGACTGTCATACAGAGTGAAGTAAGTCAGAAAGAGAAAAACAAATATTGTATATTAATGCATATATGTGGAACCTAGAAAAATGGTACAGATGAACTGGTTTGCAGGGCAGAAATAGAGACACAGAGGTAGAGAACAAACGTATGGACACCAAGTGGGGGAAGCCATGGGGTGGTGGTGTTGGGATGAGTTGGGAGATTGGGACTGACCTGTTTACATGCATATGCATAAAATAGATAACTAATAATAACCTGCTGTATAAAAAAATACATAAAATTAAATTTCAAAATTTTTAAAAATGAAATTGAAAAAAAAAACAGAAAAAAGTTCTTCCATTCACACAGATGTATTTATATGAATGAATTATTTCCATGCTTATATCTATAAATACATAAAACAGGAACAAAATATAATTGGAATGAAAAAAAAATCCTGAACCTAAGAGTTATACAGAGGAAAACCCTACCAAGGCACTTGCTCTAGCGGTAAAGAATTCTGAAATTGGTCAGAGGTGGGGAATCATCTCCCATACAGCCAGCAGTCACGCCCCCCCCCCACGCAAGGAGCGTCCTCATTTCAAAGCTGGGGGACGGTGCCGAGGCCTCTGTGAGTAAACGTGAGCTGAGCCCCAGGCCAGCTGCTGCTGAACTGTTCCGACCCTTCCCAGGTAAAACAGCTGAATATGTACAAGGGCTTGAAAGCCTAGAGGAAGGGCCGTGGAGCCACACCAGTGACAGCACGCAGGCCAACTTGCTGCCTGCAGGCCAGCCAGGATGGTCCTGAACACGGGCGCTCTTCTGGAAGCTTTCCATTTCCCTGCCTGAGATACCCCTCCTGTCCCGGCACCCACTCCCTTTTTTCCTTCCTCACCTCAGCCCGGAGAGAAATTCCAGTGGAAGTTATGGGTGAAACATCCTCTTCTTTACAGGTGGCAGCCTGGCAACTCCTGCAGAAAGTCCAGCAGAGCCCCACTCACACCGGGCCACCAACAAAGCCGTGGACCCTCACACCCTCCCACCAGCACAGCCCCGAGACTGCTGACGGGGCAGAGAATATGGAGTCAGGCACAGCTGCAGGGGCTATTGCTGCCTGGAGTGCTGTTTATATTGACCTCAACCCAGGCACACCTGGGGAGGGCTTGCCGGCAGGGTCAGGCTGCCCAGGTCAGCTAATCCTCAGCCCTCAGGGAATCACATTGCAGAAAATGGACCTCGCTAAGACACAATATTAGCCAAGGGAAAAAAGGACACAATGCCATTTGCAGCACCGTAGATGAGTCTAGAGGTAATCACGTGACTTGTAGTAAGTCAGAAAGTGAAAGACACATATCGTAGGATATCACTTATAGGTGTTACCTAAAAATTGATACCAGGGCAGATATTTCCACGGAGAAGGGCAATCACAGATTCATTAAACAAACTTATGGTTCACCAATGGAAAGGTGTGAGGATTGGATTCATTACGATCTTGGGGTTAACAGACATATACAAACACAGGTGAAATATATAATCACCAAAGACCTACGGAATACCAAGAGAAGACTACTCAACATTCTGTCATAACGTACATGGGAACAGGATCCCAGGAAGAACAGACATATGTATATGTGTAAAAGAACCACATCTTGCACACCTACAACAAGCCAAACGTTGACATCAAACTTGCTGTAATAAAAAATTATAAAATAAATTCAAAACACGAACAAGAAGTAGTGAGACAAACTTGAGGGGCATTCTGCTGGCACATTCCATTCTAAATTCCAATCTAGAACACGACTTCCATTGAGGCTCTGTTGCCCAAATAACCAGATTTGGTAAGGGAGAACTGCTGCCACCTTGTGGCCGTTTCACACAACAGCAGCTTTAATCCCAGCGCTAATGGTCAGTGGATATTCAAAATCATTGCAGGCCTGTAAATGACACCTGCCCTGAAAACAAATCCTGGGGTCATATATCGACCAAAAAATTCAAAAGACGTCCATATTTCAAAACGACAGTTTCAAGAGGCATATTTCACGCACATTAGTGTTCTGCTTCCTTTGCTTTCTTTCTTTTTTGGTTAAAAAAACGGGAATGGAAAAAGGCAACCCTCAGAATGGGCGAAAACGATCGCAAACGAATCAATGGACAAAGGTTTAATCTCCAATATATATAAACAGCTCACGCAGCTTAATATTAATAAAAGAAACAACCCAATACAAAAATGGGCAGAAGATCTAAATAGACGTTTCTTCAAAGAAGTCACAGAGATGGCCAAGACGCACATGAAAAGCTGCTCAACATCACTAATTATTAGAGAAATGCAAATCCAAACGACAATGAGGTATGACCTCACACCTCTTAGAATCGGCATCATCAGAAAATCTACAAACAACAAATTCTGGGGAGGGTGTGGACAAAAGGAACCCTCTTCCACTATTGGTGGGAAGGTAAATTGACACAGTCACTATGGAGAACACTATGGAGGTTCCTTTAAAAAACTAAAAAGAGAATTACCATAGGATCCAGCAATCCCACTTCTGGGCATATACCCAGAGAAAACCATAAATCAAAAAGACACATTCACCACAATGTTCATTGCAGCACTATTTACAATAGCCAGGTAATGGAAGCAACCTAAATGCCCACAGACAGACGAATGGATAAAGAAGTGGTACATATATAAAATGGAATATTACTCAGCCATAAAAAGGAATGAAACTGGGTCATTTGTAGAGAAGTCGATGGATCTAGAGACTGTCATACAGAGTGAAGTAAGTCAGAAAGAGAAAAACAAATATTGTATATTAATGCATATATGTGGAACCTAGAAAAATGGTACAGATGAACTGGTTTGCAGGGCAGAAATAGAGACACAGAGGTAGAGAACAAACGTATGGACACCAAGTGGGGGAAGCCATGGGGTGGTGGTGTTGGGATGAGTTGGGAGATTGGGATTGACCTGTATACATGCATATGCATAAAATAGATAACTAATAATAACCTGCTGTATAAAAAATAAATACAATTAAATTTCAAAATTTTTAAAAATAAAATTGAAAAAAAAACAGAAAAAAGTTTTTCCATTCACACAGATGTATTTATATGAATGAATTATTTCCATGCTTATATCTATAAATACATAAAACAGGAACAAGATGTAATTGGAACGAAAAAAGAAAAAAAATCCTGAAGCTAACAGTTATACAGAGGAAAACCCTACCAAGGCACTTGCTCCAGCGGTAAACAATTCTGAAATTGGTCAGAGGTGGGGAATCATCTCCCATACAGCCAGCAGCCCCGCCCACCCCACGCAAGGAGCATCCTCATTGCAAAGCTGGGGGACCTTGCCGAGGCCTCTGTGAGTAAACGTGAGCTGAGCCCCAGGCCAGCTGCTGCTGAACTGTTCCCACCCTTCCCAGGTTAAACAGCTGAATATGTACAAGGGCTTGAAAGCCTAGAGGAAGGGCCGTGGAGCCACACCAGTGACAGCACGCAGGCCAACTTGCTGCCTGCAGGCCAGCCAGGATGGTCCTGGCCCCGGGCGCTCTTCTGGAAGCTTTCCATTTCCCTGCCTGAGATACCCCTCCTTTTTTTCCTTCCTCACCTCAGCCCGGAGAGAAATTCCAGTGGAAGTTATGGGTGACACATCCTCTTCTTTACAGGTGGCAGCCTGGCAACTCCTGCAGAAAGTCCAGCAGAGCCCCACTCACACCGGGCCACCAACAAAGCCGTGGACCCTCACACCCTCCCACCAGCACAGCCCCGAGACTGCTGACGGGGCAGAGAATATGGAGTCAGGCACAGCTGCAGGGGCTATTGCTGCCTGGAGTGCTGTTTATATTGACCTCAACCCAGGCACACCTGGGGAGGGCTTGCCGGCAGGGTCAGGCTGCCCAGGTCAGCTAATCCTCAGCCCTCAGGGAATCACATTGCAGAAAATGGACCTCGCTAAGACACAATATTAGCCAAGGGAAAAAAGGACACAATGCCATTTGCAGCACCGTAGATGAGTCTAGAGGTAATCACGTGACATGTAGTAAGTCAGAAAGTGAAAGACACATATCGTAGGATATCACTTATAGGTGTTACCTAAAAATTGATACCAGGGCAGATATTTCCACGGAGAAGGGCAATCACAGATTCATTAAACAAACTTATGGTTCACCAATGGAAAGGTGTGAGGATTGGATTCATTACGATCTTGGGGTTAACAGACATATACAAACACAGATGAAATATATAATCACCAAAGACCTACGGAATACCAAGAGAAGACTACTCAACATTCTGTCATAACGTACATGGGAACAGGATCCCAGGAAGAACAGACATATGTATATGTGTAAAAGAACCACATCTTGCACACCTACAACAAGCCAAACGTTGACATCAAACTTGCTGTAATAAAAATTAAAAAATTAAATTAAAAACACGAACAAGATGTAGTGAGACAAACATGAGGGGCATTCTCCTGGCACATTCCATTCTAAATTCCAATCTAGAACACGACTTCCATTGAGGCTCTGTTGCCCTAGTAACCAGATTTGGTAAGGGAGAACTGCTGCCACCTTATGGCCGTTTCACACAACAGCAGCTTTAATCCCAGCGCTAATGGTCAGTGGATATTCAAAATCATTGCAGGCCTGTAAATGACACCTGCAATGAAAACAAATCCTGGGGTCATATATCGACCAAAAAATTCAAAAGACGTCCATATTTCAAAACGACAGTTTCAAGAGGCATATTTCACACACATTAGTGTTCTGCTTCCTTTGCTTTCTTTCTTTTTTGGTTAAAAAAACGGGAATGGAAAAAGGCAACCCTCAGAATGGGCGAAAACGATCGCAAACGAATCAATGGACAAAGGTTTAATCTCCAATATATATAAACAGCTCACACAGCTTAATATTAATAAAACAAACAACCCAATACAAAAATGGGCAGAAGATCTAAATAGACGTTTCTTCAAAGAAGTCACAGAGATGGCCAAGACACACATGAAAACCTGCTCAACATCACTAATTATTAGAGAAATGCAAATCCAAACGACAATGAGGTATGACCTCACACCTCTTAGAATCGGCATCATCAGAAAATCTACAAACAACAAATTCTTGGGAGGGTGTGGACAAAAGGAACCCTCTTCCACTATTGGTGGGAAGGTAAATTGATACAGTCACTATGGAGAACACTATGGAGGTTCCTTTAAAAAACTAAAAAGAGAATTACCATAGGATCCAGCAATCCCACTTCTGGGTATATACCCAGAGAAAACCATAAATCAAAAAGACACATACACCACAATGTTCATTGCAGCACTATTTACAATAGCCAGGTAATGGAAGCAACCTAAATGCCCACAGACAGACGAATGGATAAAGAAGTGGTACATATATAAAATGGAATATTACTCAGCCATAAAAAGGAATGAAACTGGGTCATTTGTAGAGAAGTCGATAGATCTAGAGACTGTCATACAGAGTGAAGTAAGTCAGAAAGAGAAAAACAAATATTGTATATTAATGCATATATGTGGAACCTAGAAAAATGGTACAGATGAACTGGTTTGCAGGGCAGAAATAGAGACACAGAGGTAGAGAACAAACGTATGGACACCAAGTGGGGGAAGCCATGGGGTGGTGGTGTTGGGATGAGTTGGGAGATTGGGACTGACCTGTATACATGCATATGCATAAAATAGATAACTAATAATAACCTGCTGTATAAAAAATACATAAAATTAACTTTCAAAATTTTTAAAAATGAAATTGATAAAAAAACAGAAAAAAGTTCTTCCATTCACACAGATGTATTTATATGAATGAATTATTTCCATGCTTATATCTATAAATACATAAAACAGGAACAAAATGTAATTGGAATGAAAAAAGAAAAAAAAAACCTGAACCTAAGTGTTATACAGAGGAAAACCCTACCAAGGCACTTGCTCCAGTGGAAAAGAATTCTGAAATTGGTCAGAGGTGGGGAATCATCTCCCATACAGCCAGCAGTCCTGCCCCCCCTCACGCAAGGAGCGTCCTCATTTCAAAGCTGGGTGACGGTGCCGAGGCCTCTGTGAGTAAACGTGAGCTGAGCCCCAGGCCAGCTGCTGCTGAACTGTTCCCACCCTTCCCAGGTAAAACACCTGAATATGTACAAGGGCTTGAAAGCCTAGAGGAAGGGCCATGGCGCCACACCAGCGACAGCACGCTGGCCAACTTGCTGCCTGCAGGCCAAACAGGATGGTCCTGGACCCGGGCGCTCTTCTGGAAGCTTTCCATTTCCCTGCCTGAGATACCCCTCCTTTTTTTCCTTCCTCACCTCAGCCCGGAGAGAAATTCCAGTGGAAGTTATGTGTGACACATCCTCTTCTTTACAGGTGGCAGCCTGGCAACTCCTTCAGAAAGTCCAGCAGAGCCCCACTCACACCGGGCCACCAACAAAGCCGTGGACCCTCACACCCTCCCACCAGCACAGCCCCGAAACTGCTGACGGGGCAGAGAATATGGAGTCAGGCACAGCTGCAGGGGCTATTGCTGCCTGGAGTGCTGTTTATATTGACCTCAACCCAGGCACACCTGGGGAGGTCTTGCCGGCAGGGTCAGGCTGCCCAGGTCAGCTAATCCTCAGCCCTCAGGGAATCACATTGCAGAAAATGGACCTCGCTAAGACACAATATTAGCCAAGGGAAAAAAGGACACAATGCCATTTGCAGCACCGTAGATGAGTCTAGAGGTAATCACGTGACATGTAGTAAGTCAGAAAGTGAAAGACACATATCGTAGGATATCACTTATAGGTGTTACCTAAAAATTGATACCAGGGCAGATATTTCCACGCAGAAGGGCAATCACAGATTCATTAAACAAACTTATGGTTCACCAATGGAAAGGTGTGAGGATTGGATTCATTACGATCTTGGGGTTAACAGACATATACAAACACAGATGAAATATATAATCACCAAAGACCTACGGAATACCAAGAGAAGACTACTCAACATTCTGTCATAACGTACATGGGAACAGGATCCCAGGAAGAACAGACATATGTATATGTGTAAAAGAACCACATCTTGCACACCTACAACAAGCCAAACGTTGACATCAAACTTGCTGTAATAAAAATTAAAAAATTAAATTAAAAACACGAACAAGAAGTAGTGAGACAAACTTGATGGGCATTCTCCTGGCACATTCCATTCTAAATTCCAATCTAGAACATGACTTCCATTGAGGCTCTGTTGCCCTAGTAACCAGATTTGGTAAGGGAGAACTGCTGCCACCTTATGGCCGTTTCACACAACAGCAGCTTTAATCCCAGCGCTAATGGTCAGTGGATATTCAAAATCATTGCAGGCCTGTAAATGACACCTGCAATGAAAACAAATCCTGGGGTCATATATCGACCAAAAAATTCAAAAGACGTCCATATTTCAAAACGACAGTTTCAAGAGGCATATTTCACACACATTAGTGTTCTGCTTCCTTTGCTTTCTTTCTTTTTTGGTTAAAAAAACGGGAATGGAAAAAGGCAACCCTCAGAATGGGCGAAAACGATCGCAAACGAATCAATGGACAAAGGTTTAATCTCCAATATATATAAACAGCTCACGCAGCTTAATATTAATAAAACAAACAACCCAATACAAAAATGGGCAGAAGATCCAAATAGACGTTTCTTCAAAGAAGTCACAGAGATGGCCAAGACACACATGAAAACCTGCTCAACATCACTAATTATTAGAGAAATGCAAATCCAAACGACAATGAGGTATGAACTCACACCTCTTAGAATCGGCATCATCAGAAAATCTACAAACAACAAATTCTTGGGAGGGTGTGGACAAAAGGAACCCTCTTCCACTATTGGTGGGAAGGTAAATTGACACAGTCACTATGGAGAACACTATGGAGGTTCCTTTAAAAAACTAAAAAGAGAATTACCATAGGATCCAGCAATCCCACTTCTGGGCATATACCCAGAGAAAACCATAAATCAAAAAGACACATACACCACAATGTTCATTGCAGCACTATTTACAATAGCCAGGTAATGGAAGCAACCTAAATGCCCACAGACAGACGAATGGATAAAGAAGTGGTACATATATAAAATGGAATATTACTCAGCCATAAAAAGGAATGAAACTGGGTCATTTGTAGAGAAGTCGATAGATCTAGAGACTGTCATACAGAGTGAAGTAAGTCAGAAAGAGAAAAACAAATATTGTATATTAATGCATATATGTGGAACCTAGAAAAATGGTACAGATGAACTGGTTTGCAGGGCAGAAATAGAGACACAGAGGTAGAGAACAAACGTATGGACACCAAGTGGGGGAAGCCATGGGGTGGTGGTGTTGGGATGAGTTGGGAGATTGGGACTGACCTGTTTACATGCATATGCATAAAATAGATAACTAATAATAACCTGCTGTATAAAAAAATACATAAAATTAAATTTCAAAATTTTTAAAAATGAAATTGAAAAAAAAAACAGAAAAAAGTTCTTCCATTCACACAGATGTATTTATATGAATGAATTATTTCCATGCTTATATCTATAAATACATAAAACAGGAACAAAATATAATTGGAATGAAAAAAAAATCCTGAACCTAAGAGTTATACAGAGGAAAACCCTACCAAGGCACTTGCTCTAGCGGTAAAGAATTCTGAAATTGGTCAGAGGTGGGGAATCATCTCCCATACAGCCAGCAGTCACGCCCCCCCCCCACGCAAGGAGCGTCCTCATTTCAAAGCTGGGGGACGGTGCCGAGGCCTCTGTGAGTAAACGTGAGCTGAGCCCCAGGCCAGCTGCTGCTGAACTGTTCCCACCCTTCCCAGGTAAAACACCTGAATATGTACAAGGGCTTGAAAGCCTAGAGGAAGGGCCGTGGAGCCACACCAGCGACAGCACGCAGGCCAACTTGCTGCCTGCAGGCCAGCCAGGATGGTCCTGGACCCGGGCGCTCTTCTGGAAGCTTTCCATTTCCCTGCCTGAGATACCCCTCCTTTTTTTCCTTCCTCACCTCAGCCCGGAGAGAAATTCCAGTGGAAGTTATGGGTGACACATCCTCTTCTTTACAGGTGGCAGCCTGGCAACTCCTGCAGAAAGTCCAGCAGAGCCCCACTCACACCGGGCCACCAACAAAGCCGTGGACCCTCACACCCTCCCACCAGCACAGCCCCGAGACTGCTGACGGGGCAGAGAATATGGAGTCAGGCACAGCTGCAGGGGCTATTGCTGCCTGGAGTGCTGTTTATATTGACCTCAACCCAGGCACACCTGGGGAGGGCTTGCCGGCAGGGTCAGGCTGCCCAGGTCAGCTAATCCTCAGCCCTCAGGGAATCACATTGCAGAAAATGGACCTCGCTAAGACACAATATTAGCCAAGGGAAAAAAGGACACAATGCCATTTGCAGCACCGTAGATGAGTCTAGAGGTAATCACGTGACATGTAGTAAGTCAGAAAGTGAAAGACACATATCGTAGGATATCACTTATAGGTGTTACCTAAAAATTGATACCAGGGCAGATATTTCCATGCAGAAGGGCAATCACAGATTCATTAAACAAACTTATGGTTCACCAATGGAAAGGTGTGAGGATTGGATTCATTATGATCTTGGGGTTAACAGACATATACAAACACAGGTGAAATATATAATCACCAAAGACCTACGGAATACCAAGAGAAGACTACTCAACATTCTGTCATAACGTACATGGGAACAGGATCCCAGGAAGAACAGACATATGTATATGTGTAAAAGAACCACATCTTGCACACCTACAACAAGCCAAACGTTGACATCAAACTTGCTGTAATAAAAAATAAAAAATTAAATTAAAAACACGAACAAGAAGTAGTGAGACAAACTTGAGGGGCATTCTCCTGGCACATTCCATTCTAAATTCCAATCTAGAACACGACTTCCATTGAGGCTCTGTTGCCCTAGTAACCAGATTTGGTAAGGGAGAACTGCTGCCACCTTGTGGCCGTTTCACACAACAGCAGCTTTAATCCCAGCGCTAATGGTCAGTGGATATTCAAAATCATTGCAGGCCTGTAAATGACACCTGCAATGAAAACAAATCCTGGGGTCATATATCGACCAAAAAATTCAAAAGACGTCCATATTTCAAAACGACAGTTTCAAGAGGCATATTTCACGCACATTAGTGTTCTGCTTCCTTTGCTTTCTTTCTTTTTTGGTTAAAAAAACGGGAATGGAAAAAGGCAACCCTCAGAATGGGCGAAAACGATCGCAAACGAATCAATGGACAAAGGTTTAATCTCCAATATATATAAACAGCTCACGCAGCTTAATATTAATAAAAGAAACAACCCAATACAAAAATGGGCAGAAGATCTAAATAGACGTTTCTTCAAAGAAGTTACATAGATGGCCAAGACGCACATGTAAAGCTGCTCAACATCACTAATTATTAGAGAAATGCAAATCCAAATGACAATGAGGTATGACCTCACACCTCTTAGAATCGGCATCATCAGAAAATCTACAAACAACAAATTCTGGGGAGGGTGTGGACAAAAGGAACCCTCTTCCACTATTGGTGGGAAGGTAAATTGATACAGTCACTATGGAGAACACTATGGAGGTTCCTTTAAAAAACTAAAAAGAGAATTACCATAGGATCCAGCAATCCCACTTCTGGGCATATACCCAGAGAAAACCATAAATCAAAAAGACACATTCACCACAATGTTCATTGCAGCACTATTTACAATAGCCAGGTAATGGAAGCAACCTAAATGCCCACAGACAGACGAATGGATAAAGAAGTGTTACATATATAAAATGGAATATTACTCAGCCATAAAAAGGAATGAAACTGGGTCATTTGTAGAGAAGTCGATGGATCTAGAGACTGTCATACAGAGTGAAGTAAGTCAGAAAGAGAAAAACAAATATTGTATATTAATGCATATATGTGGAACCTAGAAAAATGGTACAGATGAACTGGTTTGCAGGGCAGAAATAGAGACACAGAGGTAGAGAACAAACGTATGGACACCAAGTGGGGGAAGCCATGGGGTGGTGGTGTTGGGATGAGTTGGGAGATTGGGACTGACCTGTATACATGCATATGCATAAAATAGATAACTAATAATAACCTGCTGTATAAAAAATACATAAAATTAAATTTCAAAATTTTTAAAAATGAAATTAAAAAAAAACAGAAAAAAGTTCTTCCATTCACACAGATGTATTTATATGAATGAATTATTTCCATGCTTATATCTATAAATACATAAAACAGGAACAAGATGTATTTGGAACGAAAAAAGAAAAAAAACCCTGAACCTAACAGTTATACAGAGGAAAACCCTACCAAGGCACTTGCTCCAGCGGTCAACAATTCTGAAATTGGTCAGAGGTGGGGAATCATCTCCCATACAGCCAGCAGCCCCGCCCACCCAATGCAAGGAGCGTCCTCATTTCAAAGCTGGGGGACGGTGCCGAGGCCTCTGTGAGTAAACGTGAGCTGAGCCCCAGGCCAGCTGCTGCTGAACTGTTCCCACCCTTCCCAGGTAAAACACCTGAATATGTACAAGGGCTTGAAATTCTAGAGGAAGGGCCGTGGAGCCACACCAGCGACAGCACGCAGGCCAACTTGCTGCCTGCAGGCCAGCCAGGATGGTCCTGGACCCGGGCGCTCTTCTGGAAGCTTTCCATTTCCCTGCCTGAGATACCCCTCCTTTTTTTCCTTCCTCACCTCAGCCCGGAGAGAAATTCCAGTGGAAGTTATGGGTGACACATCCTCTTCTTTACAGGTGGCAGCCTGGCAACTCCTGCAAAAAGTCCAGCAGAGCCCCACTCACACCGGGCCACCAACAAAGCCGTGGACCCTCACACCCTCCCACCAGCACAGCCCCGAGACTGCTGACGGGGCAGAGAATATGGAGTCAGGCACAGCTGCAGGGGCTATTGCTGCCTGGAGTGCTGTTTATATTGACCTCAACCCAGGCACACCTGGGGAGGGCATGCCGGCAGGGTCAGGCTGCCCAGGTCAGCTAATCCTCAGCCCTCAGGGAATCACATTGCAGAAAATGGACCTCGCTAAGACACAATATTAGCCAAGGGAAAAAAGGACACAATGCCATTTGCAGCACCGTAGATGAGTCTAGAGGTAATCACGTGACATGTAGTAAGTCAGAAAGTGAAAGACACATATCGTAGGATATCACTTATAGGTGTTACCTAAAAATTGATACCAGGGCAGATATTTCCACGCAGAAGGGCAATCACAGATTCATTAAACAAACTTATGGTTCACCAATGGAAAGGTGTGAGGATTGGATTCATTACGATCTTGGGGTTAACAGACATATACAAACACAGATGAAATATATAATCACCAAAGACCTACGGAATACCAAGAGAAGACTACTCAACATTCTGTCATAACGTACATGGGAACAGGATCCCAGGAAGAACAGACATATGTATATGTGTAAAAGAACCACATCTTGCACACCTACAACAAGCCAAACGTTGACATCAAACTTGCTGTAATAAAAATTAAAAAATTAAATTAAAAACACGAACAAGAAGTAGTGAGACAAACTTGATGGGCATTCTCCTGGCACATTCCATTCTAAATTCCAATCTAGAACATGACTTCCATTGAGGCTCTGTTGCCCTAGTAACCAGATTTGGTAAGGGAGAACTGCTGCCACCTTATGGCCGTTTCACACAACAGCAGCTTTAATCCCAGCGCTAATGGTCAGTGGATATTCAAAATCATTGCAGGCCTGTAAATGACACCTGCAATGAAAACAAATCCTGGGGTCATATATCGACCAAAAAATTCAAAAGACGTCCATATTTCAAAACGACAGTTTCAAGAGGCATATTTCACACACATTAGTGTTCTGCTTCCTTTTCTTTCTTTCTTTTTTGGTTAAAAAAACGGGAATGGAAAAAGGCAACCCTCAGAATGGGCGAAAACGATCGCAAACGAATCAATGGACAAAGGTTTAATCTCCAATATATATAAACAGCTCACGCAGCTTAATATTAATAAAACAAACAACCCAATACAAAAATGGGCAGAAGATCCAAATAGACGTTTCTTCAAAGAAGTCACAGAGATGGCCAAGACACACATGAAAACCTGCTCAACATCACTAATTATTAGAGAAATGCAAATCCAAACGACAATGAGGTATGACCTCACACCTCTTAGAATCGGCATCATCAGAAAATCTACAAACAACAAATTCTGGGGAGGGTGTGGACAAAAGGAACCCTCTTCCACTATTGGTGGGAAGGTAAATTGACACAGTCACTATGGAGAACACTATGGAGGTTCCTTTAAAAAACTAAAAAGAGAATTACCATAGGATCCAGCAATCCCACTTCTGGGCATATACCCAGAGAAAACCATAAATCAAAAAGACACATACACCACAATGTTCATTGCAGCACTATTTACAATAGCCAGGTAATGGAAGCAACCTAAATGCCCACAGACAGACGAATGGATAAAGAAGTGGTACATATATAAAATGGAATATTACTCAGCCATAAAAAGGAATGAAACTGGGTCATTTGTAGAGAAGTCGATAGATCTAGAGACTGTCATACAGAGTGAAGTAAGTCAGAAAGAGAAAAACAAATATTGTATATTAATGCATATATGTGGAACCTAGAAAAATGGTACAGATGAACTGGTTTGCAGGGCAGAAATAGAGACACAGAGGTAGAGAACAAACGTATGGACACCAAGTGGGGGAAGCCATGGGGTGGTGGTGTTGGGATGAGTTGGGAGATTGGGACTGACCTGTTTACATGCATATGCATAAAATAGATAACTAATAATAACCTGCTGTATAAAAAAATACATAAAATTAAATTTCAAAATTTTTAAAAATGAAATTGAAAAAAAAAACAGAAAAAAGTTCTTCCATTCACACAGATGTATTTATATGAATGAATTATTTCCATGCTTATATCTATAAATACATAAAACAGGAACAAAATATAATTGGAATGAAAAAAAAATCCTGAACCTAAGAGTTATACAGAGGAAAACCCTACCAAGGCACTTGCTCTAGCGGTAAAGAATTCTGAAATTGGTCAGAGGTGGGGAATCATCTCCCATACAGCCAGCAGTCACGCCCCCCCCCCCACGCAAGGAGCGTCCTCATTTCAAAGCTGGGGGACGGTGCCGAGGCCTCTGTGAGTAAACGTGAGCTGAGCCCCAGGCCAGCTGCTGCTGAACTGTTCCCACCCTTCCCAGGTAAAACACCTGAATATGTACAAGGGCTTGAAAGCCTAGAGGAAGGGCCGTGGAGCCACACCAGCGACAGCACGCAGGCCAACTTGCTGCCTGCAGGCCAGCCAGGATGGTCCTGGACCCGGGCGCTCTTCTGGAAGCTTTCCATTTCCCTGCCTGAGATACCCCTCCTTTTTTTCCTTCCTCACCTCAGCCCGGAGAGAAATTCCAGTGGAAGTTATGGGTGACACATCCTCTTCTTTACAGGTGGCAGCCTGGCAACTCCTGCAGAAAGTCCAGCAGAGCCCCACTCACACCGGGCCACCAACAAAGCCGTGGACCCTCACACCCTCCCACCAGCACAGCCCCGAGACTGCTGACGGGGCAGAGAATATGGAGTCAGGCACAGCTGCAGGGGCTATTGCTGCCTGGAGTGCTGTTTATATTGACCTCAACCCAGGCACACCTGGGGAGGGCTTGCCGGCAGGGTCAGGCTGCCCAGGTCAGCTAATCCTCAGCCCTCAGGGAATCACATTGCAGAAAATGGACCTCGCTAAGACACAATATTAGCCAAGGGAAAAAAGGACACAATGCCATTTGCAGCACCGTAGATGAGTCTAGAGGTAATCACGTGACATGTAGTAAGTCAGAAAGTGAAAGACACATATCGTAGGATATCACTTATAGGTGTTACCTAAAAATTGATACCAGGGCAGATATTTCCATGCAGAAGGGCAATCACAGATTCATTAAACAAACTTATGGTTCACCAATGGAAAGGTGTGAGGATTGGATTCATTATGATCTTGGGGTTAACAGACATATACAAACACAGGTGAAATATATAATCACCAAAGACCTACGGAATACCAAGAGAAGACTACTCAACATTCTGTCATAACGTACATGGGAACAGGATCCCAGGAAGAACAGACATATGTATATGTGTAAAAGAACCACATCTTGCACACCTACAACAAGCCAAACGTTGACATCAAACTTGCTATAATAAAAAATAAAAAATTAAATTAAAAACACGAACAAGAAGTAGTGAGACAAACTTGAGGGGCATTCTCCTGGCACATTCCATTCTAAATTCCAATCTAGAACACGACTTCCATTGAGTCTCTGTTGCCCTAGTAACCAGATTTGGTAAGGGAGAACTGCTGCCACCTTGTGGCCGTTTCACACAACAGCAGCTTTAATCCCAGCGCTAATGGTCAGTGGATATTCAAAATCATTGCAGGCCTGTAAATGACACCTGCAATGAAAACAAATCCTGGGGTCATATATCGACCAAAAAATTCAAAAGACGTCCATATTTCAAAACGACAGTTTCAAGAGGCATATTTCACGCACATTAGTGTTCTGCTTCCTTTGCTTTCTTTCTTTTTTGGTTAAAAAAACGGGAATGGAAAAAGGCAACCCTCAGAATGGGCGAAAACGATCGCAAACGAATCAATGGACAAAGGTTTAATCTCCAATATATATAAACAGCTCACGCAGCTTAATATTAATAAAAGAAACAACCCAATACAAAAATGGGCAGAAGATCTAAATAGACGTTTCTTCAAAGAAGTTACATAGATGGCCAAGACGCACATGTAAAGCTGCTCAACATCACTAATTATTAGAGAAATGCAAATCCAAATGACAATGAGGTATGACCTCACACCTCTTAGAATCGGCATCATCAGAAAATCTACAAACAACAAATTCTGGGGAGGGTGTGGACAAAAGGAACCCTCTTCCACTATTGGTGGGAAGGTAAATTGATACAGTCACTATGGAGAACACTATGGAGGTTCCTTTAAAAAACTAAAAAGAGAATTACCATAGGATCCAGCAATCCCACTTCTGGGCATATACCCAGAGAAAACCATAAATCAAAAAGACACATTCACCACAATGTTCATTGCAGCACTATTTACAATAGCCAGGTAATGGAAGCAACCTAAATGCCCACAGACAGACGAATGGATAAAGAAGTGTTACATATATAAAATGGAATATTACTCAGCCATAAAAAGGAATGAAACTGGGTCCTTTGTAGAGAAGTCGATGGATCTAGAGACTGTCATACAGAGTGAAGTAAGTCAGAAAGAGAAAAACAAATATTGTATATTAATGCATATATGTGGAACCTAGAAAAATGGTACAGATGAACTGGTTTGCAGGGCAGAAATAGAGACACAGAGGTAGAGAACAAACGTATGGACACCAAGTGGGGGAAGCCATGGGGTGGTGGTGTTGGGATGAGTTGGGAGATTGGGACTGACCTGTATACATGCATATGCATAAAATAGATAACTAATAATAACCTGCTGTATAAAAAATACATAAAATTAAATTTCAAAATTTTTAAAAATGAAATTAAAAAAAAACAGAAAAAAGTTCTTCCATTCACACAGATGTATTTATATGAATGAATTATTTCCATGCTTATATCTATAAATACATAAAACAGGAACAAGATGTATTTGGAACGAAAAAAGAAAAGAAACCCTGAACCTAACAGTTATACAGAGGAAAACCCTACCAAGGCACTTGCTCCAGCGGTCAACAATTCTGAAATTGGTCAGAGGTGGGGAATCATCTCCCATACAGCCAGCAGCCCCGCCCACCCAATGCAAGGAGCGTCCTCATTTCAAAGCTGGGGGACGGTGCCGAGGCCTCTGTGAGTAAACGTGAGCTGAGCCCCAGGCCAGCTGCTGCTGAACTGTTCCCACCCTTCCCAGGTAAAACACCTGAATATGTACAAGGGCTTGAAATTCTAGAGGAAGGGCCGTGGAGCCACACCAGCGACAGCACGCAGGCCAACTTGCTGCCTGCAGGCCAGCCAGGATGGTCCTGGACCCGGGCGCTCTTCTGGAAGCTTTCCATTTCCCTGCCTGAGATACCCCTCCTTTTTTTCCTTCCTCACCTCAGCCCGGAGAGAAATTCCAGTGGAAGTTATGGGTGACACATCCTCTTCTTTACAGGTGGCAGCCTGGCAACTCCTGCAAAAAGTCCAGCAGAGCCCCACTCACACCGGGCCACCAACAAAGCCGTGGACCCTCACACCCTCCCACCAGCACAGCCCCGAGACTGCTGACGGGGCAGAGAATATGGAGTCAGGCACAGCTGCAGGGGCTATTGCTGCCTGGAGTGCTGTTTATATTGACCTCAACCCAGGCACACCTGGGGAGGGCATGCCGGCAGGGTCAGGCTGCCCAGGTCAGCTAATCCTCAGCCCTCAGGGAATCACATTGCAGAAAATGGACCTCGCTAAGACACAATATTAGCCAAGGGAAAAAAGGACACAATGCCATTTGCAGCACCGTAGATGAGTCTAGAGGTAATCACGTGACATGTAGTAAGTCAGAAAGTGAAAGACACATATCGTAGGATATCACTTATAGGTGTTACCTAAAAATTGATACCAGGGCAGATATTTCCACGCAGAAGGGCAATCACAGATTCATTAAACAAACTTATGGTTCACCAATGGAAAGGTGTGAGGATTGGATTCATTACGATCTTGGGGTTAACAGACATATACAAACACAGGTGAAATATATAATCACCAAAGACCTACGGAATACCAAGAGAAGACTACTCAACATTCTGTCATAACGTACATGGGAAAAGGATCCCAGGAAGAACACATATGTATATGTGTAAAAGAACCACATCTTGCACACCTACAACAAGCCAAACGTTGACATCAAACTTGCTGTAATAAAAAATAAAAAATTAAATTAAAAACACGAACAAGAAGTAGTGAGACAAACTTGAGGGGCATTCTCCTGGCACATTCCATTCTAAATTCCAATCTAGAACACGACTTCCATTGAGGCTCTGTTGCCCTAGTAACCAGATTTGGTAAGGGAGAACTGCTGCCACCTTGTGGCCGTTTCACACAACAGCAGCTTTAATCCCAGCGCTAATGGTCAGTGGATATTCAAAATCATTGCAGGCCTGTAAATGACACCTGCAATGAAAACAAATCCTGGGGTCATATATCGACCAAAAAATTCAAAAGACGTCCATATTTCAAAACGACAGTTTCAAGAGGCATATTTCACGCACATTAGTGTTCTGCTTCCTTTGCTTTCTTTCTTTTTTGGTTAAAAAAACGGGAATGGAAAAAGGCAACCCTCAGAATAGGCGAAAACGATCGCAAATGCATCAATGGACAAAGGTTTAATCTCCAATATATATAAACAACTCACGCAGCTTAATATTAATAAAACAAACAACCCAATACAAAAATGGGCAGAAGATCTAAATAGACGTTTCTTCAAAGAAGTCACATAGATGGCCAAGACGCACATGTAAAGCTGCTCAACATCACTAATTATTAGAGAAATGCAAATCCAAATGACAATGAGGTATGACCTCACACCTCTTAGAATCGGCATCATCAGAAAATCTACAAACAACAAATTCTGGGGAGGGTGTGGACAAAAGGAACCCTCTTCCACTATTGGTGGGAAGGTAAATTGACACAGTCACTATGGAGAACACTATGGAGGTTCCTTTAAAAAACTAAAAAGAGAATTACCATAGGATCCAGCAATCCCACTTCTGGGCATATACCCAGAGAAAACCATAAATCAAAATGACACATTCACCACAATGTTCATTGCAGCACTATTTACAATAGCCAGGTAATGGAAGCAACCTAAATGCCCACAGACAGACGAATGGATAAAGAAGTGGTACATATATAAAATGGAATATTACTCAGCCATAAAAAGGAATGAAACTGGGTCATTTGTAGAGAAGTCGATGGATCTAGAGACTGTCATACAGAGTGAAGTAAGTCAGAAAGAGAAAAACAAATATTGTATATTAATGCATATATGTGGAACCTAGAAAAATGGTACAGATGAACTGGTTTGCAGGGCAGAAATAGAGACACAGAGGTAGAGAACAAACGTATGGACACCAAGTGGGGGAATCCATGGGGTGGTGGTGTTGGGATGAGTTGGGAGATTGGGATTGACCTGTATACATGCATATGCATAAAATAGATAACTAATAATAACCTGCTGTATAAAAAAATAAATACAATTAAATTTCAAAATTTTTAAAAATAAAATTGAAAAAAAAACAGAAAAAAGTTTTTCCATTCACACAGATGTATTTATATGAATGAATTATTTCCATGCTTATATCTATAAATACATAAAACAGGAACAAGATGTAATTGGAACGAAAAAAGAAAAAAAACCCTGAACCTAACAGTTATACAGAGGAAAACCCTACCAAGGCACTTGCTCCAGCGGTAAACAATTCTGAAATTGGTCAGAGGTGGGGAATCATCTCCCATACAGCCAGCAGCCCCGCCCACCCCACGCAAGGAGCATCCTCATTGCAAAGCTGGGGGACCGTGCCGAGGCCTCTGTGAGTAAACGTGAGCTGAGCCCCAGGCCAGCTGCTGCTGAACTGTTCCCACCCTTCCCAGGTAAAACACCTGAATATGTACAAGGGCTTGAAAGCCTAGAGGAAGGGCCGTGGCGCCACACCAGCGACAGCACGCAGGCCAACTTGCTGCCTGCAGGCCAGCCAGGATGGTCCTGGACCCGGGCGCTCTTCTGGAAGCTTTCCATTTCCCTGCCTGAGATACCCCTCCTTTTTTTCCTTCCTCACCTCAGCCCGGAGAGAAATTCCAGTGGAAGTTATGGGTGACACATCCTCTTCTTTACAGGTGGCAGCCTGGCAACTCCTGCAGAAAGTCCAGCAGAGCCCCACTCACACCGGGCCACCAACAAAGCCATGGACCCTCACACCCTCCCACCAGCACAGCCCCGAGACTGCTGACGGGGCAGAGAATATGGAGTCAGGCACAGCTGCAGGGGCTATTGCTGCCTGGAGTGCTGTTTATATTGACCTCAACCCAGGCACACCTGGGGAGGGCTTGCCGGCAGGGTCAGGCTGCCCAGGTCAGCTAATCCTCAGCCCTCAGGGAATCACATTGCAGAAAATGGACCTCGCTAAGACACAATATTAGCCAAGGGAAAAAAGGACACAATGCCATTTGCAGCACCGTAGATGAGTCTAGAGGTAATCACGTGACATGTAGTAAGTCAGAAAGTGAAAGACACATATCGTAGGATATCACTTATAGGTGTTACCTAAAAATTGATACCAGGGCAGATATTTCCACGGAGAAGGGCAATCACAGATTCATTAAACAAACTTATGGTTCACCAATGGAAAGGTGTGAGGATTGGATTCATTACGATCTTGGGGTTAACAGACATATACAAACACAGATGAAATATATAATCACCAAAGACCTACGGAATACCAAGAGAAGACTACTCAACATTCTGTCATAACGTACATGGGAAAAGGATCCCAGGAAGAACACATATGTATATGTGTAAAAGAACCACATCTTGCACACCTACAACAAGCCAAACGTTGACATCAAACTTGCTGTAATAAAAAATAAAAAATTAAATTAAAAACACGAACAAGAAGTAGTGAGACAAACTTGAGGGGCATTCTCCTGGCACATTCCATTCTAAATTCCAATCTAGAACACGACTTCCATTGAGGCTCTGTTGCCCTAGTAACCAGATTTGGTAAGGGAGAACTGCTGCCACCTTGTGGCCGTTTCACACAACAGCAGCTTTAATCCCAGCGCTAATGGTCAGTGGATATTCAAAATCATTGCAGGCCTGTAAATGACACCTGCAATGAAAACAAATCCTGGGGTCATATATCGACCAAAAAATTCAAAAGACGTCCATATTTCAAAACGACAGTTTCAAGAGGCATATTTCACGCACATTAGTGTTCTGCTTCCTTTGCTTTCTTTCTTTTTTGGTTAAAAAAACGGGAATGGAAAAAGGCAACCCTCAGAATAGGCGAAAACGATCGCAAATGCATCAATGGACAAAGGTTTAATCTCCAATATATATAAACAGCTCACGCAGCTTAATATTAATAAAACAAACAACCCAATACAAAAATGGGCAGAAGATCTAAATAGACGTTTCTTCAAAGAAGTCACATAGATGGCCAAGACGCACATGTAAAGCTGCTCAACATCACTAATTATTAGAGAAATGCAAATCCAAATGACAATGAGGTATGACCTCACACCTCTTAGAATCGGCATCATCAGAAAATCTACAAACAACAAATTCTGGGGAGGGTGTGGACAAAAGGAACCCTCTTCCACTATTGGTGGGAAGGTAAATTGATACAGTCACTATGGAGAACACTATGGAGGTTCCTTTAAAAACTAAAAAGAGAATTACCATAGGATCCATCAATCCCACTTCTGGGTATATACCCAGAGCAAACCATAAATCAAAAAGACACATTCACCACAATGTTCATTGCAGCACTATTTACAATAGCCAGGTAATGGAAGCAACCTAAATGCCCACAGACAGACGAATGGATAAAGAAGTGGTACATATATAAAATGGAATATTACTCAGCCATAAAAAGGAATGAAACTGGGTCATTTGTAGAGAAGTCGATGGATCTAGAGACTGTCATACAGAGTGAAGTAAGTCAGAAAGAGAAAAACAAATATTGTATATTAATGCATATATGTGGAACCTAGAAAAATGGTACAGATGAACTGGTTTGCAGGGCAGAAATAGAGACACAGAGGTAGAGAACAAACGTATGGACACCAAGTGGGGGAAGCCATGGGGTGGTGGTGTTGGGATGAGTTGGGAGATTGGGACTGACCTGTATACATGCATATGCATAAAATAGATAACTAATAATAACCTGCTGTATAAAAAATACATAAAATTAAATTTCAAAATTTTTAAAAATGAAATTGAAAAAAAAACAGAAAAAAGTTCTTCCATTCACACAGATGTATTTATATGAATGAATTATTTCCATGCTTATATCTATAAATACATAAAACAGGAACAAAATGTAATTGGAATGAAAAAAGAAAAAAAAAACCCTGAACCTAAGTGTTATACAGAGGAAAACCCTACCAAGGCACTTGCTCCAGTGGAAAAGAATTCTGAAATTGGTCAGAGGTGGGGAATCATCTCCCATACAGCCAGCAGTCCTGCCCCCCCCCCACGCAAGGAGCGTCCTCATTTCAAAGCTGGGTGACGGTGCCGAGGCCTCTGTGAGTAAACGTGAGCTGAGCCCCAGGCCAGCTGCTGCTGAACTGTTCCCACCCTTCCCAGGTAAAACACCTGAATATGTACAAGGGCTTGAAAGCCTAGAGGAAGGGCCGTGGCGCCACACCAGTGACAGCACGCAGGCCAACTTGCTGCCTGCAGGCCAGCCAGGATGGTCCTGGACCCGGGCGCTCTTCTGGAAGCTTTCCATTTCCCTGCCTGAGATACCCCTCCTTTTTTTCCTTCCTCACCTCAGCCCGGAGAGAAATTCCAGTGGAAGTTATGGGTGACACATCCTCTTCTTTACAGGTGGCAGCCTGGCAACTCCTGCAGAAAGTCCAGCAGAGCCCCACTCACACCGGGCCACCAACAAAGCCATGGACCCTCACACCCTCCCACCAGCACAGCCCCGAGACTGCTGACGGGGCAGAGAATATGGAGTCAGGCACAGCTGCAGGGGCTATTGCTGCCTGGAGTGCTGTTTATATTGACCTCAACCCAGGCACACCTGGGGAGGGCTTGCCGGCAGGGTCAGGCTGCCCAGGTCAGCTAATCCTCAGCCCTCAGGGAATCACATTGCAGAAAATGGACCTCGCTAAGACACAATATTAGCCAAGGGAAAAAAGGACACAATGCCATTTGCAGCACCGTAGATGAGTCTAGAGGTAATCACGTGACATGTAGTAAGTCAGAAAGTGAAAGACACATATCGTAGGATATCACTTATAGGTGTTACCTAAAAATTGATACCAGGGCAGATATTTCCACGGAGAAGGGCAATCACAGATTCATTAAACAAACTTATGGTTCACCAATGGAAAGGTGTGAGGATTGGATTCATTACGATCTTGGGGTTAACAGACATATACAAACACAGATGAAATATATAATCACCAAAGACCTACGGAATACCAAGAGAAGACTACTCAACATTCTGTCATAACGTACATGGGAACAGGATCCCAGGAAGAACAGACATATGTATATGTGTAAAAGAACCACATCTTGCACACCTACAACAAGCCAAACGTTGACATCAAACTTGCTGTAATAAAAATTAAAAAATTAAATTAAAAACACGAACAAGAAGTAGTGAGACAAACTTGATGGGCATTCTCCTGGCACATTCCATTCTAAATTCCAATCTAGAACATGACTTCCATTGAGGCTCTGTTGCCCTAGAAACCAGATTTGGTAAGGGAGAACTGCTGCCACCTTATGGCCGTTTCACACAACAGCAGCTTTAATCCCAGCGCTAATGGTCAGTGGATATTCAAAATCATTGCAGGCCTGTAAATGACACCTGCAATGAAAACAAATCCTGGGGTCATATATCGACCAAAAAATTCAAAAGACGTCCATATTTCAAAACGACAGTTTCAAGAGGCATATTTCACGCACATTAGTGTTCTGCTTCCTTTGCTTTCTTTCTTTTTTGGTTAAAAAAACGGGAATGGAAAAAGGCAACCCTCAGAATGGGCGAAAACGATCGCAAACGAATCAATGGACAAAGGTTTAATCTCCAATATATATAAACAGCTCACGCAGCTTAATATTAATAAAACAAACAACCCAATACAAAAATGGGCAGAAGATCTAAATAGACGTTTCTTCAAAGAAGTCACATAGATGGCCAAGACGCACATGTAAAGCTGCTCAACATCACTAATTATTAGAGAAATGCAAATCCAAACGACAATGAGGTATGACCTCACACCTCTTAGAATCGGCATCATCAGAAAATCTACAAACAACAAATTCTTGGGAGGGTGTGGACAAAAGGAACCCTCTTCCACTATTGGTGGGAAGGTAAATTGACACAGTCACTATGGAGAACACTATGGAGGTTCCTTTAAAAAACTAAAAAGAGAATTACCATAGGATCCAGCAATCCCACTTCTGGGCATATACCCAGAGAAAACCATAAATCAAAAAGACACATACACCACAATGTTCATTGCAGCACTATTTACAATAGCCAGGTAATGGAAGCAACCTAAATGCCCACAGACAGACGAATGGATAAAGAAGTGGTACATATATAAAATGGAATATTACTCAGCCATAAAAAGGAATGAAACTGGGTCATTTGTAGAGAAGTCGATAGATCTAGAGACTGTCATACAGAGTGAAGTAAGTCAGAAAGAGAAAAACAAATATTGTATATTAATGCATATATGTGGAACCTAGAAAAATGGTACAGATGAACTGGTTTGCAGGGCAGAAATAGAGACACAGAGGTAGAGAACAAACGTATGGACACCAAGTGGGGGAAGCCATGGGGTGGTGGTGTTGGGATGAGTTGGGAGATTGGGACTGACCTGTTTACATGCATATGCATAAAATAGATAACTAATAATAACCTGCTGTATAAAAAAATACATAAAATTAAATTTCAAAATTTTTAAAAATGAAATTGAAAAAAAAAAACAGAAAAAAGTTCTTCCATTCACACAGATGTATTTATATGAATGAATTATTTCCATGCTTATATCTATAAATACATAAAACAGGAACAAAATATAATTGGAATGAAAAAAAAATCCTGAACCTAAGAGTTATACAGAGGAAAACCCTACCAAGGCACTTGCTCTAGCGGTAAAGAATTCTGAAATTGGTCAGAGGTGGGGAATCATCTCCCATACAGCCAGCAGTCACGCCCCCCCCCCACGCAAGGAGCGTCCTCATTTCAAAGCTGGGGGACGGTGCCGAGGCCTCTGTGAGTAAACGTGAGCTGAGCCCCAGGCCAGCTGCTGCTGAACTGTTCCGACCCTTCCCAGGTAAAACAGCTGAATATGTACAAGGGCTTGAAAGCCTAGAGGAAGGGCCGTGGAGCCACACCAGTGACAGCACGCAGGCCAACTTGCTGCCTGCAGGCCAGCCAGGATGGTCCTGAACCCGGGCGCTCTTCTGGAAGCTTTCCATTTCCCTGCCTGAGATACCCCTCCTGTCCCGGCACCCACTCCCTTTTTTCCTTCCTCACCTCAGCCCGCAGAGAAATTCCAGTGGAAGTTATGGGTGAAACATCCTCTTCTTTACAGGTGGCAGCCTGGCAACTCCTGCAGAAAGTCCAGCAGAGCCCCACTCACACCGGGCCACCAACAAAGCCGTGGACCCTCACACCCTCCCACCAGCACAGCCCCGAGACTGCTGACGGGGCAGAGAATATGGAGTCAGGCACAGCTGCAGGGGCTATTGCTGCCTGGAGTGCTGTTTATATTGACCTCAACCCAGGCACACCTGGGGAGGGCTTGCCGGCAGGGTCAGGCTGCCCAGGTCAGCTAATCCTCAGCCCTCAGGGAATCACATTGCAGAAAATGGACCTCGCTAAGACACAATATTAGCCAAGGGAAAAAAGGACACAATGCCATTTGCAGCACCGTAGATGAGTCTAGAGGTAATCACGTGACTTGTAGTAAGTCAGAAAGTGAAAGACACATATCGTAGGATATCACTTATAGGTGTTACCTAAAAATTGATACCAGGGCAGATATTTCCACGGAGAAGGGCAATCACAGATTCATTAAACAAACTTATGGTTCACCAATGGAAAGGTGTGAGGATTGGATTCATTACGATCTTGGGGTTAAAAGACATATACAAACACAGGTGAAATATATAATCACCAAAGACCTACGGAATACCAAGAGAAGACTACTCAACATTCTGTCATAACGTACATGGGAACAGGATCCCAGGAAGAACAGACATATGTATATGTGTAAAAGAACCACATCTTGCACACCTACAACAAGCCAAACGTTGACATCAAACTTGCTGTAATAAAAAATTATAAAATAAATTCAAAACACGAACAAGAAGTAGTGAGACAAACTTGAGGGGCATTCTGCTGGCACATTCCATTCTAAATTCCAATCTAGAACACGACTTCCATTGAGGCTCTGTTGCCCAAATAACCAGATTTGGTAAGGGAGAACTGCTGCCACCTTGTGGCCGTTTCACACAACAGCAGCTTTAATCCCAGCGCTAATGGTCAGTGGATATTCAAAATCATTGCAGGCCTGTAAATGACACCTGCCCTGAAAACAAATCCTGGGGTCATATATCGACCAAAAAATTCAAAAGACGTCCATATTTCAAAACGACAGTTTCAAGAGGCATATTTCACGCACATTAGTGTTCTGCTTCCTTTGCTTTCTTTCTTTTTTGGTTAAAAAAACGGGAATGGAAAAAGGCAACCCTCAGAATGGGCGAAAACGATCGCAAACGAATCAATGGACAAAGGTTTAATCTCCAATATATATAAACAGCTCACGCAGCTTAATATTAATAAAAGAAACAACCCAATACAAAAATGGGCAGAAGATCTAAATAGACGTTTCTTCAAAGAAGTCACAGAGATGGCCAAGACGCACATGAAAAGCTGCTCAACATCACTAATTATTAGAGAAATGCAAATCCAAACGACAATGAGGTATGACCTCACACCTCTTAGAATCGGCATCATCAGAAAATCTACAAACAACAAATTCTGGGGAGGGTGTGGACAAAAGGAACCCTCTTCCACTATTGGTGGGAAGGTAAATTGACACAGTCACTATGGAGAACACTATGGAGGTTCCTTTAAAAAACTAAAAAGAGAATTACCATAGGATCCAGCAATCCCACTTCTGGGCATATACCCAGAGAAAACCATAAATCAAAAAGACACATTCACCACAATGTTCATTGCAGCACTATTTACAATAGCCAGGTAATGGAAGCAACCTAAATGCCCACAGACAGACGAATGGATAAAGAAGTGGTACATATATAAAATGGAATATTACTCAGCCATAAAAAGGAATGAAACTGGCTCATTTGTAGAGAAGTCGATGGATCTAGAGACTGTCATACAGAGTGAAGTAAGTCAGAAAGAGAAAAACAAATATTGTATATTAATGCATATATGTGGAACCTAGAAAAATGGTACAGATGAACTGGTTTGCAGGGCAGAAATAGAGACACAGAGGTAGAGAACAAACGTATGGACACCAAGTGGGGGAAGCCATGGGGTGGTGGTGTTGGGATGAGTTGGGAGATTGGGATTGACCTGTATACATGCATATGCATAAAATAGATAACTAATAATAACCTGCTGTATAAAAAATAAATACAATTAAATTTCAAAATTTTTAAAAATAAAATTGAAAAAAAAACAGAAAAAAGTTTTTCCATTCACACAGATGTATTTATATGAATGAATTATTTCCATGCTTATATCTATAAATACATAAAACAGGAACAAGATGTAATTGGAACGAAAAAAGAAAAAAAATCCTGAAGCTAACAGTTATACAGAGGAAAACCCTACCAAGGCACTTGCTCCAGCGGTAAACAATTCTGAAATTGGTCAGAGGTGGGGAATCATCTCCCATACAGCCAGCAGCCCCGCCCACCCCACGCAAGGAGCATCCTCATTGCAAAGCTGGGGGACCTTGCCGAGGCCTCTGTGAGTAAACGTGAGCTGAGCCCCAGGCCAGCTGCTGCTGAACTGTTCCCACCCTTCCCAGGTTAAACAGCTGAATATGTACAAGGGCTTGAAAGCCTAGAGGAAGGGCCGTGGAGCCACACCAGTGACAGCACGCAGGCCAACTTGCTGCCTGCAGGCCAGCCAGGATGGTCCTGGCCCCGGGCGCTCTTCTGGAAGCTTTCCATTTCCCTGCCTGAGATACCCCTCCTTTTTTTCCTTCCTCACCTCAGCCCGGAGAGAAATTCCAGTGGAAGTTATGGGTGACACATCCTCTTCTTTACAGGTGGCAGCCTGGCAACTCCTGCAGAAAGTCCAGCAGAGCCCCACTCACACCGGGCCACCAACAAAGCCGTGGACCCTCACACCCTCCCACCAGCACAGCCCCGAGACTGCTGACGGGGCAGAGAATATGGAGTCAGGCACAGCTGCAGGGGCTATTGCTGCCTGGAGTGCTGTTTATATTGACCTCAACCCAGGCACACCTGGGGAGGGCTTGCCGGCAGGGTCAGGCTGCCCAGGTCAGCTAATCCTCAGCCCTCAGGGAATCACATTGCAGAAAATGGACCTCGCTAAGACACAATATTAGCCAAGGGAAAAAAGGACACAATGCCATTTGCAGCACCGTAGATGAGTCTAGAGGTAATCACGTGACATGTAGTAAGTCAGAAAGTGAAAGACACATATCGTAGGATATCACTTATAGGTGTTACCTAAAAATTGATACCAGGGCAGATATTTCCACGGAGAAGGGCAATCACAGATTCATTAAACAAACTTATGGTTCACCAATGGAAAGGTGTGAGGATTGGATTCATTACGATCTTGGGGTTAACAGACATATACAAACACAGATGAAATATATAATCACCAAAGACCTACGGAATACCAAGAGAAGACTACTCAACATTCTGTCATAACGTACATGGGAACAGGATCCCAGGAAGAACAGACATATGTATATGTGTAAAAGAACCACATCTTGCACACCTACAACAAGCCAAACGTTGACATCAAACTTGCTGTAATAAAAATTAAAAAATTAAATTAAAAACACGAACAAGATGTAGTGAGACAAACATGAGGGGCATTCTCCTGGCACATTCCATTCTAAATTCCAATCTAGAACACGACTTCCATTGAGGCTCTGTTGCCCTAGTAACCAGATTTGGTAAGGGAGAACTGCTGCCACCTTATGGCCGTTTCACACAACAGCAGCTTTAATCCCAGCGCTAATGGTCAGTGGATATTCAAAATCATTGCAGGCCTGTAAATGACACCTGCAATGAAAACAAATCCTGGGGTCATATATCGACCAAAAAATTCAAAAGACGTCCATATTTCAAAACGACAGTTTCAAGAGGCATATTTCACACACATTAGTGTTCTGCTTCCTTTGCTTTCTTTCTTTTTTGGTTAAAAAAACGGGAATGGAAAAAGGCAACCCTCAGAATGGGCGAAAACGATCGCAAACGAATCAATGGACAAAGGTTTAATCTCCAATATATATAAACAGCTCACACAGCTTAATATTAATAAAACAAACAACCCAATACAAAAATGGGCAGAAGATCTAAATAGACGTTTCTTCAAAGAAGTCACAGAGATGGCCAAGACACACATGAAAACCTGCTCAACATCACTAATTATTAGAGAAATGCAAATCCAAACGACAATGAGGTATGACCTCACACCTCTTAGAATCGGCATCATCAGAAAATCTACAAACAACAAATTCTTGGGAGGGTGTGGACAAAAGGAACCCTCTTCCACTATTGGTGGGAAGGTAAATTGATACAGTCACTATGGAGAACACTATGGAGGTTCCTTTAAAAAACTAAAAAGAGAATTACCATAGGATCCAGCAATCCCACTTCTGGGTATATACCCAGAGAAAACCATAAATCAAAAAGACACATACACCGCAATGTTCATTGCAGCACTATTTACAATAGCCAGGTAATGGAAGCAACCTAAATGCCCACAGACAGACGAATGGATAAAGAAGTGGTACATATATAAAATGGAATATTACTCAGCCATAAAAAGGAATGAAACTGGGTCATTTGTAGAGAAGTCGATAGATCTAGAGACTGTCATACAGAGTGAAGTAAGTCAGAAAGAGAAAAACAAATATTGTATATTAATGCATATATGTGGAACCTAGAAAAATGGTACAGATGAACTGGTTTGCAGGGCAGAAATAGAGACACAGAGGTAGAGAACAAACGTATGGACACCAAGTGGGGGAAGCCATGGGGTGGTGGTGTTGGGATGAGTTGGGAGATTGGGACTGACCTGTATACATGCATATGCATAAAATAGATAACTAATAATAACCTGCTGTATAAAAAATACATAAAATTAACTTTCAAAATTTTTAAAAATGAAATTGATAAAAAAACAGAAAAAAGTTCTTCCATTCACACAGATGTATTTATATGAATGAATTATTTCCATGCTTATATCTATAAATACATAAAACAGGAACAAAATGTAATTGGAATGAAAAAAGAAAAAAAAAAACCTGAACCTAAGTGTTATACAGAGGAAAACCCTACCAAGGCACTTGCTCCAGTGGAAAAGAATTCTGAAATTGGTCAGAGGTGGGGAATCATCTCCCATACAGCCAGCAGTCCTGCCCCCCCTCACGCAAGGAGCGTCCTCATTTCAAAGCTGGGTGACGGTGCCGAGGCCTCTGTGAGTAAACGTGAGCTGAGCCCCAGGCCAGCTGCTGCTGAACTGTTCCCACCCTTCCCAGGTAAAACACCTGAATATGTACAAGGGCTTGAAAGCCTAGAGGAAGGGCCATGGCGCCACACCAGCGACAGCACGCAGGCCAACTTGCTGCCTGCAGGCCAACCAGGATGGTCCTGGACCCGGGCGCTCTTCTGGAAGCTTTCCATTTCCCTGCCTGAGATACCCCTCCTTTTTTTCCTTCCTCACCTCAGCCCGGAGAGAAATTCCAGTGGAAGTTATGTGTGACACATCCTCTTCTTTACAGGTGGCAGCCTGGCAACTCCTGCAGAAAGTCCAGCAGAGCCCCACTCACACCGGGCCACCAACAAAGCCGTGGACCCTCACACCCTCCCACCAGCACAGCCCCGAAACTGCTGACGGGGCAGAGAATATGGAGTCAGGCACAGCTGCAGGGGCTATTGCTGCCTGGAGTGCTGTTTATATTGACCTCAACCCAGGCACACCTGGGGAGGTCTTGCCGGCAGGGTCAGGCTGCCCAGGTCAGCTAATCCTCAGCCCTCAGGGAATCACATTGCAGAAAATGGACCTCGCTAAGACACAATATTAGCCAAGGGAAAAAAGGACACAATGCCATTTGCAGCACCGTAGATGAGTCTAGAGGTAATCACGTGACATGTAGTAAGTCAGAAAGTGAAAGACACATATCGTAGGATATCACTTATAGGTGTTACCTAAAAATTGATACCAGGGCAGATATTTCCACGCAGAAGGGCAATCACAGATTCATTAAACAAACTTATGGTTCACCAATGGAAAGGTGTGAGGATTGGATTCATTACGATCTTGGGGTTAACAGACATATACAAACACAGATGAAATATATAATCACCAAAGACCTACGGAATACCAAGAGAAGACTACTCAACATTCTGTCATAACGTACATGGGAACAGGATCCCAGGAAGAACAGACATATGTATATGTGTAAAAGAACCACATCTTGCACACCTACAACAAGCCAAACGTTGACATCAAACTTGCTGTAATAAAAATTAAAAAATTAAATTAAAAACACGAACAAGAAGTAGTGAGACAAACTTGATGGGCATTCTCCTGGCACATTCCATTCTAAATTCCAATCTAGAACATGACTTCCATTGAGGCTCTGTTGCCCTAGTAACCAGATTTGGTAAGGGAGAACTGCTGCCACCTTATGGCCGTTTCACACAACAGCAGCTTTAATCCCAGCGCTAATGGTCAGTGGATATTCAAAATCATTGCAGGCCTGTAAATGACACCTGCAATGAAAACAAATCCTGGGGTCATATATCGACCAAAAAATTCAAAAGACGTCCATATTTCAAAACGACAGTTTCAAGAGGCATATTTCACACACATTAGTGTTCTGCTTCCTTTGCTTTCTTTCTTTTTTGGTTAAAAAAACGGGAATGGAAAAAGGCAACCCTCAGAATGGGCGAAAACGATCGCAAACGAATCAATGGACAAAGGTTTAATCTCCAATATATATAAACAGCTCACGCAGCTTAATATTAATAAAACAAACAACCCAATACAAAAATGGGCAGAAGATCCAAATAGACGTTTCTTCAAAGAAGTCACAGAGATGGCCAAGACACACATGAAAACCTGCTCAACATCACTAATTATTAGAGAAATGCAAATCCAAACGACAATGAGGTATGACCTCACACCTCTTAGAATCGGCATCATCAGAAAATCTACAAACAACAAATTCTGGGGAGGGTGTGGACAAAAGGAACCCTCTTCCACTATTGGTGGGAAGGTAAATTGACACAGTCACTATGGAGAACACTATGGAGGTTCCTTTAAAAAACTAAAAAGAGAATTACCATAGGATCCAGCAATCCCACTTCTGGGCATATACCCAGAGAAAACCATAAATCAAAAAGACACATACACCACAATGTTCATTGCAGCACTATTTACAATAGCCAGGTAATGGAAGCAACCTAAATGCCCACAGACAGACGAATGGATAAAGAAGTGGTACATATATAAAATGGAATATTACTCAGCCATAAAAAGGAATGAAACTGGGTCATTTGTAGAGAAGTCGATAGATCTAGAGACTGTCATACAGAGTGAAGTAAGTCAGAAAGAGAAAAACAAATATTGTATATTAATGCATATATGTGGAACCTAGAAAAATGGTACAGATGAACTGGTTTGCAGGGCAGAAATAGAGACACAGAGGTAGAGAACAAACGTATGGACACCAAGTGGGGGAAGCCATGGGGTGGTGGTGTTGGGATGAGTTGGGAGATTGGGACTGACCTGTTTACATGCATATGCATAAAATAGATAACTAATAATAACCTGCTGTATAAAAAAATACATAAAATTAAATTTCAAAATTTTTAAAAATGAAATTGAAAAAAAAACAGAAAAAAGTTCTTCCATTCACACAGATGTATTTATATGAATGAATTATTTCCATGCTTATATCTATAAATACATAAAACAGGAACAAAATATAATTGGAATGAAAAAAAAATCCTGAACCTAAGAGTTATACAGAGGAAAACCCTACCAAGGCACTTGCTCTAGCGGTAAAGAATTCTGAAATTGGTCAGAGGTGGGGAATCATCTCCCATACAGCCAGCAGTCACGCCCCCCCCCCCACGCAAGGAGCGTCCTCATTTCAAAGCTGGGGGACGGTGCCGAGGCCTCTGTGAGTAAACGTGAGCTGAGCCCCAGGCCAGCTGCTGCTGAACTGTTCCCACCCTTCCCAGGTAAAACACCTGAATATGTACAAGGGCTTGAAAGCCTAGAGGAAGGGCCGTGGAGCCACACCAGCGACAGCACGCAGGCCAACTTGCTGCCTGCAGGCCAGCCAGGATGGTCCTGGACCCGGGCGCTCTTCTGGAAGCTTTCCATTTCCCTGCCTGAGATACCCCTCCTTTTTTTCCTTCCTCACCTCAGCCCGGAGAGAAATTCCAGTGGAAGTTATGGGTGACACATCCTCTTCTTTACAGGTGGCAGCCTGGCAACTCCTGCAGAAAGTCCAGCAGAGCCCCACTCACACCGGGCCACCAACAAAGCCGTGGACCCTCACACCCTCCCACCAGCACAGCCCCGAGACTGCTGACGGGGCAGAGAATATGGAGTCAGGCACAGCTGCAGGGGCTATTGCTGCCTGGAGTGCTGTTTATATTGACCTCAACCCAGGCACACCTGGGGAGGTCTTGCCGGCAGGGTCAGGCTGCCCAGGTCAGCTAATCCTCAGCCCTCAGGGAATCACATTGCAGAAAATGGACCTCGCTAAGACACAATATTAGCCAAGGGAAAAAAGGACACAATGCCATTTGCAGCACCGTAGATGAGTCTAGAGGTAATCACGTGACATGTAGTAAGTCAGAAAGTGAAAGACACATATCGTAGGATATCACTTATAGGTGTTACCTAAAAATTGATACCAGGGCAGATATTTCCATGCAGAAGGGCAATCACAGATTCATTAAACAAACTTATGGTTCACCAATGGAAAGGTGTGAGGATTGGATTCATTATGATCTTGGGGTTAACAGACATATACAAACACAGGTGAAATATATAATCACCAAAGACCTACGGAATACCAAGAGAAGACTACTCAACATTCTGTCATAACGTACATGGGAACAGGATCCCAGGAAGAACAGACATATGTATATGTGTAAAAGAACCACATCTTGCACACCTACAACAAGCCAAACGTTGACATCAAACTTGCTGTAATAAAAAATAAAAAATTAAATTAAAAACACGAACAAGAAGTAGTGAGACAAACTTGAGGGGCATTCTCCTGGCACATTCCATTCTAAATTCCAATCTAGAACACGACTTCCATTGAGGCTCTGTTGCCCTAGTAACCAGATTTGGTAAGGGAGAACTGCTGCCACCTTGTGGCCGTTTCACACAACAGCAGCTTTAATCCCAGCGCTAATGGTCAGTGGATATTCAAAATCATTGCAGGCCTGTAAATGACACCTGCAATGAAAACAAATCCTGGGGTCATATATCGACCAAAAAATTCAAAAGACGTCCATATTTCAAAACGACAGTTTCAAGAGGCATATTTCACGCACATTAGTGTTCTGCTTCCTTTGCTTTCTTTCTTTTTTGGTTAAAAAAACGGGAATGGAAAAAGGCAACCCTCAGAATGGGCGAAAACGATCGCAAACGAATCAATGGACAAAGGTTTAATCTCCAATATATATAAACAGCTCACGCAGCTTAATATTAATAAAAGAAACAACCCAATACAAAAATGGGCAGAAGATCTAAATAGACGTTTCTTCAAAGAAGTTACATAGATGGCCAAGACGCACATGTAAAGCTGCTCAACATCACTAATTATTAGAGAAATGCAAATCCAAATGACAATGAGGTATGACCTCACACCTCTTAGAATCGGCATCATCAGAAAATCTACAAACAACAAATTCTGGGGAGGGTGTGGACAAAAGGAACCCTCTTCCACTATTGGTGGGAAGGTAAATTGATACAGTCACTATGGAGAACACTATGGAGGTTCCTTTAAAAAACTAAAAAGAGAATTACCATAGGATCCAGCAATCCCACTTCTGGGCATATACCCAGAGAAAACCATAAATCAAAAAGACACATTCACCACAATGTTCATTGCAGCACTATTTACAATAGCCAGGTAATGGAAGCAACCTAAATGCCCACAGACAGACGAATGGATAAAGAAGTGTTACATATATAAAATGGAATATTACTCAGCCATAAAAAGGAATGAAACTGGGTCATTTGTAGAGAAGTCGATGGATCTAGAGACTGTCATACAGAGTGAAGTAAGTCAGAAAGAGAAAAACAAATATTGTATATTAATGCATATATGTGGAACCTAGAAAAATGGTACAGATGAACTGGTTTGCAGGGCAGAAATAGAGACACAGAGGTAGAGAACAAACGTATGGACACCAAGTGGGGGAAGCCATGGGGTGGTGGTGTTGGGATGAGTTGGGAGATTGGGACTGACCTGTATACATGCATATGCATAAAATAGATAACTAATAATAACCTGCTGTATAAAAAATACATAAAATTAAATTTCAAAATTTTTAAAAATGAAATTAAAAAAAAACAGAAAAAAGTTCTTCCATTCACACAGATGTATTTATATGAATGAATTATTTCCATGCTTATATCTATAAATACATAAAACAGGAACAAGATGTATTTGGAACGAAAAAAGAAAAAAAACCCTGAACCTAACAGTTATACAGAGGAAAACCATACCAAGGCACTTGCTCCAGCGGTCAACAATTCTGAAATTGGTCAGAGGTGGGGAATCATCTCCCATACAGCCAGCAGCCCCGCCCACCCAATGCAAGGAGCGTCCTCATTTCAAAGCTGGGGGACGGTGCCGAGGCCTCTGTGAGTAAACGTGAGCTGAGCCCCAGGCCAGCTGCTGCTGAACTGTTCCCACCCTTCCCAGGTAAAACACCTGAATATGTACAAGGGCTTGAAAGCCTAGAGGAAGGGCCGTGGAGCCACACCAGCGACAGCACGCAGGCCAACTTGCTGCCTGCAGGCCAGCCAGGATGGTCCTGGACCCGGGCGCTCTTCTGGAAGCTTTCCATTTCCCTGCCTGAGATACCCCTCCTTTTTTTCCTTCCTCACCTCAGCCCGGAGAGAAATTCCAGTGGAAGTTATGGGTGACACATCCTCTTCTTTACAGGTGGCAGCCTGGCAACTCCTGCAGAAAGTCCAGCAGAGCCCCACTCACACCGGGCCACCAACAAAGCCGTGGACCCTCACACCCTCCCACCAGCACAGCCCCGAGACTGCTGACGGGGCAGAGAATATGGAGTCAGGCACAGCTGCAGGGGCTATTGCTGCCTGGAGTGCTGTTTATATTGACCTCAACCCAGGCACACCTGGGGAGGGCTTGCCGGCAGGGTCAGGCTGCCCAGGTCAGCTAATCCTCAGCCCTCAGGGAATCACATTGCAGAAAATGGACCTCGCTAAGACACAATATTAGCCAAGGGAAAAAAGGACACAATGCCATTTGCAGCACCGTAGATGAGTCTAGAGGTAATCACGTGACATGTAGTAAGTCAGAAAGTGAAAGACACATATCGTAGGATATCACTTATAGGTGTTACCTAAAAATTGATACCAGGGCAGATATTTCCATGCAGAAGGGCAATCACAGATTCATTAAACAAACTTATGGTTCACCAATGGAAAGGTGTGAGGATTGGATTCATTATGATCTTGGGGTTAACAGACATATACAAACACAGGTGAAATATATAATCACCAAAGACCTACGGAATACCAAGAGAAGACTACTCAACATTCTGTCATAACGTACATGGGAACAGGATCCCAGGAAGAACAGACATATGTATATGTGTAAAAGAACCACATCTTGCACACCTACAACAAGCCAAACGTTGACATCAAACTTGCTGTAATAAAAATTAAAAAATTAAATTAAAAACACGAACAAGAAGTAGTGAGACAAACTTGATGGGCATTCTCCTGGCACATTCCATTCTAAATTCCAATCTAGAACATGACTTCCATTGAGGCTCTGTTGCCCTAGTAACCAGATTTGGTAAGGGAGAACTGCTGCCACCTTATGGCCGTTTCACACAACAGCAGCTTTAATCCCAGCGCTAATGGTCAGTGGATATTCAAAATCATTGCAGGCCTGTAAATGACACCTGCAATGAAAACAAATCCTGGGGTCATATATCGACCAAAAAATTCAAAAGACGTCCATATTTCAAAACGACAGTTTCAAGAGGCATATTTCACACACATTAGTGTTCTGCTTCCTTTGCTTTCTTTCTTTTTTGGTTAAAAAAACGGGAATGGAAAAAGGCAACCCTCAGAATGGGCGAAAACGATCGCAAACGAATCAATGGACAAAGGTTTAATCTCCAATATATATAAACAGCTCACGCAGCTTAATATTAATAAAACAAACAACCCAATACAAAAATGGGCAGAAGATCCAAATAGACGTTTCTTCAAAGAAGTCACAGAGATGGCCAAGACACACATGAAAACCTGCTCAACATCACTAATTATTAGAGAAATGCAAATCCAAACGACAATGAGGTATGACCTCACACCTCTTAGAATCGGCATCATCAGAAAATCTACAAACAACAAATTCTTGGGAGGGTGTGGACAAAAGGAACCCTCTTCCACTATTGGTGGGAAGGTAAATTGACACAGTCACTATGGAGAACACTATGGAGGTTCCTTTAAAAAACTAAAAAGAGAATTACCATAGGATCCAGCAATCCCACTTCTGGGCATATACCCAGAGAAAACCATAAATCAAAAAGACACATACACCACAATGTTCATTGCAGCACTATTTACAATAGCCAGGTAATGGAAGCAACCTAAATGCCCACAGACAGACGAATGGATAAAGAAGTGGTACATATATAAAATGGAATATTACTCAGCCATAAAAAGGAATGAAACTGGGTCATTTGTAGAGAAGTCGATAGATCTAGAGACTGTCATACAGAGTGAAGTAAGTCAGAAAGAGAAAAACAAATATTGTATATTAATGCATATATGTGGAACCTAGAAAAATGGTACAGATGAACTGGTTTGCAGGGCAGAAATAGAGACACAGAGGTAGAGAACAAACGTATGGACACCAAGTGGGGGAAGCCATGGGGTGGTGGTGTTGGGATGAGTTGGGAGATTGGGACTGACCTGTTTACATGCATATGCATAAAATAGATAACTAATAATAACCTGCTGTATAAAAAAATACATAAAATTAAATTTCAAAATTTTTAAAAATGAAATTGAAAAAAAAAACAGAAAAAAGTTCTTCCATTCACACAGATGTATTTATATGAATGAATTATTTCCATGCTTATATCTATAAATACATAAAACAGGAACAAAATATAATTGGAATGAAAAAAAAATCCTGAACCTAAGAGTTATACAGAGGAAAACCCTACCAAGGCACTTGCTCTAGCGGTAAAGAATTCTGAAATTGGTCAGAGGTGGGGAATCATCTCCCATACAGCCAGCAGTCACGCCCCCCCCCCCCCACGCAAGGAGCGTCCTCATTTCAAAGCTGGGGGACGGTGCCGAGGCCTCTGTGAGTAAACGTGAGCTGAGCCCCAGGCCAGCTGCTGCTGAACTGTTCCCACCCTTCCCAGGTAAAACACCTGAATATGTACAAGGGCTTGAAAGCCTAGAGGAAGGGCCGTGGAGCCACACCAGCGACAGCACGCAGGCCAACTTGCTGCCTGCAGGCCAGCCAGGATGGTCCTGGACCCGGGCGCTCTTCTGGAAGCTTTCCATTTCCCTGCCTGAGATACCCCTCCTTTTTTTCCTTCCTCACCTCAGCCCGGAGAGAAATTCCAGTGGAAGTTATGGGTGACACATCCTCTTCTTTACAGGTGGCAGCCTGGCAACTCCTGCAGAAAGTCCAGCAGAGCCCCACTCACACCGGGCCACCAACAAAGCCGTGGACCCTCACACCCTCCCACCAGCACAGCCCCGAGACTGCTGACGGGGCAGAGAATATGGAGTCAGGCACAGCTGCAGGGGCTATTGCTGCCTGGAGTGCTGTTTATATTGACCTCAACCCAGGCACACCTGGGGAGGGCTTGCCGGCAGGGTCAGGCTGCCCAGGTCAGCTAATCCTCAGCCCTCAGGGAATCACATTGCAGAAAATGGACCTCGCTAAGACACAATATTAGCCAAGGGAAAAAAGGACACAATGCCATTTGCAGCACCGTAGATGAGTCTAGAGGTAATCACGTGACATGTAGTAAGTCAGAAAGTGAAAGACACATATCGTAGGATATCACTTATAGGTGTTACCTAAAAATTGATACCAGGGCAGATATTTCCATGCAGAAGGGCAATCACAGATTCATTAAACAAACTTATGGTTCACCAATGGAAAGGTGTGAGGATTGGATTCATTATGATCTTGGGGTTAACAGACATATACAAACACAGGTGAAATATATAATCACCAAAGACCTACGGAATACCAAGAGAAGACTACTCAACATTCTGTCATAACGTACATGGGAACAGGATCCCAGGAAGAACAGACATATGTATATGTGTAAAAGAACCACATCTTGCACACCTACAACAAGCCAAACGTTGACATCAAACTTGCTGTAATAAAAAATAAAAAATTAAATTAAAAACACGAACAAGAAGTAGTGAGACAAACTTGAGGGGCATTCTCCTGGCACATTCCATTCTAAATTCCAATCTAGAACACGACTTCCATTGAGGCTCTGTTGCCCTAGTAACCAGATTTGGTAAGGGAGAACTGCTGCCACCTTGTGGCCGTTTCACACAACAGCAGCTTTAATCCCAGCGCTAATGGTCAGTGGATATTCAAAATCATTGCAGGCCTGTAAATGACACCTGCAATGAAAACAAATCCTGGGGTCATATATCGACCAAAAATTTCAAAAGACGTCCATATTTCAAAACGACAGTTTCAAGAGGCATATTTCACGCACATTAGTGTTCTGCTTCCTTTGCTTTCTTTCTTTTTTGGTTAAAAAAACGGGAATGGAAAAAGGCAACCCTCAGAATGGGCGAAAACGATCGCAAACGAATCAATGGACAAAGGTTTAATCTCCAATATATATAAACAGCTCACGCAGCTTAATATTAATAAAAGAAACAACCCAATACAAAAATGGGCAGAAGATCTAAATAGACGTTTCTTCAAAGAAGTTACATAGATGGCCAAGACGCACATGTAAAGCTGCTCAACATCACTAATTATTAGAGAAATGCAAATCCAAATGACAATGAGGTATGACCTCACACCTCTTAGAATCGGCATCATCAGAAAATCTACAAACAACAAATTCTGGGGAGGGTGTGGACAAAAGGAACCCTCTTCCACTATTGGTGGGAAGGTAAATTGATACAGTCACTATGGAGAACACTATGGAGGTTCCTTTAAAAAACTAAAAAGAGAATTACCATAGGATCCAGCAATCCCACTTCTGGGCATATACCCAGAGAAAACCATAAATCAAAAAGACACATTCACCACAATGTTCATTGCAGCACTATTTACAATAGCCAGGTAATGGAAGCAACCTAAATGCCCACAGACAGACGAATGGATAAAGAAGTGTTACATATATAAAATGGAATATTACTCAGCCATAAAAAGGAATGAAACTGGGTCATTTGTAGAGAAGTCGATGGATCTAGAGACTGTCATACAGAGTGAAGTAAGTCAGAAAGAGAAAAACAAATATTGTATATTAATGCATATATGTGGAACCTAGAAAAATGGTACAGATGAACTGGTTTGCAGGGCAGAAATAGAGACACAGAGGTAGAGAACAAACGTATGGACACCAAGTGGGGGAATCCATGGGGTGGTGGTGTTGGGATGAGTTGGGAGATTGGGATTGACCTGTATACATGCATATGCATAAAATAGATAACTAATAATAACCTGCTGTATAAAAAAATAAATACAATTAAATTTCAAAATTTTTAAAAATAAAATTGAAAAAAAAACAGAAAAAAGTTTTTCCATTCACACAGATGTATTTATATGAATGAATTATTTCCATGCTTATATCTATAAATACATAAAACAGGAACAAGATGTAATTGGAACGAAAAAAGAAAAAAAACCCTGAACCTAACAGTTATACAGAGGAAAACCCTACCAAGGCACTTGCTCCAGCGGTAAACAATTCTGAAATTGGTCAGAGGTGGGGAATCATCTCCCATACAGCCAGCAGCCCCGCCCACCCCACGCAAGGAGCATCCTCATTGCAAAGCTGGGGGACCGTGCCGAGGCCTCTGTGAGTAAACGTGAGCTGAGCCCCAGGCCAGCTGCTGCTGAACTGTTCCCACCCTTCCCAGGTAAAACACCTGAATATGTACAAGGGCTTGAAAGCCTAGAGGAAGGGCCGTGGCGCCACACCAGCGACAGCACGCAGGCCAACTTGCTGCCTGCAGGCCAGCCAGGATGGTCCTGGACCCGGGCGCTCTTCTGGAAGCTTTCCATTTCCCTGCCTGAGATACCCCTCCTTTTTTTCCTTCCTCACCTCAGCCCGGAGAGAAATTCCAGTGGAAGTTATGGGTGACACATCCTCTTCTTTACAGGTGGCAGCCTGGCAACTCCTGCAGAAAGTCCAGCAGAGCCCCACTCACACCGGGCCACCAACAAAGCCATGGACCCTCACACCCTCCCACCAGCACAGCCCCGAGACTGCTGACGGGGCAGAGAATATGGAGTCAGGCACAGCTGCAGGGGCTATTGCTGCCTGGAGTGCTGTTTATATTGACCTCAACCCAGGCACACCTGGGGAGGGCTTGCCGGCAGGGTCAGGCGGCCCAGGTCAGCTAATCCTCAGCCCTCAGGGAATCACATTGCAGAAAATGGACCTCGCTAAGACACAATATTAGCCAAGGGAAAAAAGGACACAATGCCATTTGCAGCACCGTAGATGAGTCTAGAGGTAATCACGTGACATGTAGTAAGTCAGAAAGTGAAAGACACATATCGTAGGATATCACTTATAGGTGTTACCTAAAAATTGATACCAGGGCAGATATTTCCACGGAGAAGGGCAATCACAGATTCATTAAACAAACTTATGGTTCACCAATGGAAAGGTGTGAGGATTGGATTCATTACGATCTTGGGGTTAACAGACATATACAAACACAGATGAAATATATAATCACCAAAGACCTACGGAATACCAAGAGAAGACTACTCAACATTCTGTCATAACGTACATGGGAAAAGGATCCCAGGAAGAACACATATGTATATGTGTAAAAGAACCACATCTTGCACACCTACAACAAGCCAAACGTTGACATCAAACTTGCTGTAATAAAAAATAAAAAATTAAATTAAAAACACGAACAAGAAGTAGTGAGACAAACTTGAGGGGCATTCTCCTGGCACATTCCATTCTAAATTCCAATCTAGAACACGACTTCCATTGAGGCTCTGTTGCCCTAGTAACCAGATTTGGTAAGGGAGAACTGCTGCCACCTTGTGGCCGTTTCACACAACAGCAGCTTTAATCCCAGCGCTAATGGTCAGTGGATATTCAAAATCATTGCAGGCCTGTAAATGACACCTGCAATGAAAACAAATCCTGGGGTCATATATCGACCAAAAAATTCAAAAGACGTCCATATTTCAAAACGACAGTTTCAAGAGGCATATTTCACGCACATTAGTGTTCTGCTTCCTTTGCTTTCTTTCTTTTTTGGTTAAAAAAACGGGAATGGAAAAAGGCAACCCTCAGAATAGGCGAAAACGATCGCAAATGCATCAATGGACAAAGGTTTAATCTCCAATATATATAAACAGCTCACGCAGCTTAATATTAATAAAACAAACAACCCAATACAAAAATGGGCAGAAGATCTAAATAGACGTTTCTTCAAAGAAGTCACATAGATGGCCAAGACGCACATGTAAAGCTGCTCAACATCACTAATTATTAGAGAAATGCAAATCCAAATGACAATGAGGTATGACCTCACACCTCTTAGAATCGGCATCATCAGAAAATCTACAAACAACAAATTCTGGGGAGGGTGTGGACAAAAGGAACCCTCTTCCACTATTGGTGGGAAGGTAAATTGATACAGTCACTATGGAGAACACTATGGAGGTTCCTTTAAAAACTAAAAAGAGAATTACCATAGGATCCATCAATCCCACTTCTGGGTATATACCCAGAGCAAACCATAAATCAAAAAGACACATTCACCACAATGTTCATTGCAGCACTATTTACAATAGCCAGGTAATGGAAGCAACCTAAATGCCCACAGACAGACGAATGGATAAAGAAGTGGTACATATATAAAATGGAATATTACTCAGCCATAAAAAGGAATGAAACTGGGTCATTTGTAGAGAAGTCGATGGATCTAGAGACTGTCATACAGAGTGAAGTAAGTCAGAAAGACAAAAACAAATATTGTATATTAATGCATATATGTGGAACCTAGAAAAATGGTACAGATGAACTGGTTTGCAGGGCAGAAATAGAGACACAGAGGTAGAGAACAAACGTATGGACACCAAGTGGGGGAAGCCATGGGGTGGTGGTGTTGGGATGAGTTGGGAGATTGGGACTGACCTGTATACATGCATATGCATAAAATAGATAACTAATAATAACCTGCTGTATAAAAAATACATAAAATTAAATTTCAAAATTTTTAAAAATGAAATTGAAAAAAAAACAGAAAAAAGTTCTTCCATTCACACAGATGTATTTATATGAATGAATTATTTCCATGCTTATATCTATAAATACATAAAACAGGAACAAAATGTAATTGGAATGAAAAAAGAAAAAAAAAACCCTGAACCTAAGTGTTATACAGAGGAAAACCCTACCAAGGCACTTGCTCCAGTGGAAAAGAATTCTGAAATTGGTCAGAGGTGGGGAATCATCTCCCATACAGCCAGCAGTCCTGCCCCCCCCCCACGCAAGGAGCGTCCTCATTTCAAAGCTGGGTGACGGTGCCGAGGCCTCTGTGAGTAAACGTGAGCTGAGCCCCAGGCCAGCTGCTGCTGAACTGTTCCCACCCTTCCCAGGTAAAACACCTGAATATGTACAAGGGCTTGAAAGCCTAGAGGAAGGGCCGTGGCGCCACACCAGTGACAGCACGCAGGCCAACTTGCTGCCTGCAGGCCAGCCAGGATGGTCCTGGACCCGGGCGCTCTTCTGGAAGCTTTCCATTTCCCTGCCTGAGATACCCCTCCTTTTTTTCCTTCCTCACCTCAGCCCGGAGAGAAATTCCAGTGGAAGTTATGGGTGACACATCCTCTTCTTTACAGGTGGCAGCCTGGCAACTCCTGCAGAAAGTCCAGCAGAGCCCCACTCACACCGGGCCACCAACAAAGCCATGGACCCTCACACCCTCCCACCAGCACAGCCCCGAGACTGCTGACGGGGCAGAGAATATGGAGTCAGGCACAGCTGCAGGGGCTATTGCTGCCTGGAGTGCTGTTTATATTGACCTCAACCCAGGCACACCTGGGGAGGGCTTGCCGGCAGGGTCAGGCTGCCCAGGTCAGCTAATCCTCAGCCCTCAGGGAATCACATTGCAGAAAATGGACCTCGCTAAGACACAATATTAGCCAAGGGAAAAAAGGACACAATGCCATTTGCAGCACCGTAGATGAGTCTAGAGGTAATCACGTGACATGTAGTAAGTCAGAAAGTGAAAGACACATATCGTAGGATATCACTTATAGGTGTTACCTAAAAATTGATACCAGGGCAGATATTTCCACGGAGAAGGGCAATCACAGATTCATTAAACAAACTTATGGTTCACCAATGGAAAGGTGTGAGGATTGGATTCATTACGATCTTGGGGTTAACAGACATATACAAACACAGATGAAATATATAATCACCAAAGACCTACGGAATACCAAGAGAAGACTACTCAACATTCTGTCATAACGTACATGGGAACAGGATCCCAGGAAGAACAGACATATGTATATGTGTAAAAGAACCACATCTTGCACACCTACAACAAGCCAAACGTTGACATCAAACTTGCTGTAATAAAAATTAAAAAATTAAATTAAAAACACGAACAAGAAGTAGTGAGACAAACTTGATGGGCATTCTCCTGGCACATTCCATTCTAAATTCCAATCTAGAACATGACTTCCATTGAGGCTCTGTTGCCCTAGAAACCAGATTTGGTAAGGGAGAACTGCTGCCACCTTATGGCCGTTTCACACAACAGCAGCTTTAATCCCAGCGCTAATGGTCAGTGGATATTCAAAATCATTGCAGGCCTGTAAATGACACCTGCAATGAAAACAAATCCTGGGGTCATATATCGACCAAAAAATTCAAAAGACGTCCATATTTCAAAACGACAGTTTCAAGAGGCATATTTCACGCACATTAGTGTTCTGCTTCCTTTGCTTTCTTTCTTTTTTGGTTAAAAAAACGGGAATGGAAAAAGGCAACCCTCAGAATGGGCGAAAACGATCGCAAACGAATCAATGGACAAAGGTTTAATCTCCAATATATATAAACAGCTCACGCAGCTTAATATTAATAAAACAAACAACCCAATACAAAAATGGGCAGAAGATCTAAATAGACGTTTCTTCAAAGAAGTCACAGAGATGGCCAAGACACACATGAAAACCTGCTCAACATCACTAATTTTTAGAGAAATGCAAATCCAAACGACAATGAGGTATGACCTCACACCTCTTAGAATCGGCATCATCAGAAAATCTACAAACAACAAATTCTTGGGAGGGTGTGGACAAAAGGAACCCTCTTCCACTATTGGTGGGAAGGTAAATTGATACAGTCACTATGGAGAACACTATGGAGGTTCCTTTAAAAAACTAAAAAGAGAATTACCATAGGATCCATCAATCCCACTTCTGGGTATATACCCAGAGAAAACCATAAATCAAAAAGACACATACACCACAATGTTCATTGCAGCACTATTTACAATAGCCAGGTAATGGAAGCAACCTAAATGCCCACAGACAGACGAATGGATAAAGAAGTGGTACATATATAAAATGGAATATTACTCAGCCATAAAAAGGAATGAAACTGGGTCATTTGTAGAGAAGTCGATAGATCTAGAGACTGTCATACAGAGTGAAGTAAGTCAGAAAGAGAAAAACAAATATTGTATATTAATGCATATATGTGGAACCTAGAAAAATGGTACAGATGAACTGGTTTGCAGGGCAGAAATAGAGACACAGAGGTAGAGAACAAACGTATGGACACCAAGTGGGGGAAGCCATGGGGTGGTGGTGTTGGGATGAGTTGGGAGATTGGGACTGACCTGTATACATGCATATGCATAAAATAGATAACTAATAATAACCTGCTGTATAAAAAAATACATAAAATTAAATTTCAAAATTTTTAAAAATGAAATTGAAAAAAAAAACAGAAAAAAGTTCTTCCATTCACACAGATGTATTTATATGAATGAATTATGTCCATGCTTATATCTATAAATACATAAAACAGGAACAAAATGTAATTGGAATGAAAAAAAAATCCTGAACCTAAGAGTTATACAGAGGAAAACCCTACCAAGGCACTTGCTCTAGCGGTAAAGAATTCTGAAATTGGTCAGAGGTGGGGAATCATCTCCCATACAGCCAGCAGTCCCGCCCCCCCCACGCAAGGAGCGTCCTCATTTCAAAGCTGGGGGACGGTGCCGAGGCCTCTGTGAGTAAACGTGAGCTGAGTCCCAGGCCAGCTGCTGCTAAACTGTTCCCACCCTTCCCAGGTAAAACACCTGAATATGTACAAGGGCTTGAAAGCCTAGAGGAAGGGCCGTGGAGCCACACCAGCGACAGCACGCAGGCCAACTTGCTGCCTGCAGGCCAGCCAGGATGGTCCTGGACCCGGGCGCTCTTCTGGAAGCTTTCCATTTCCCTGCCTGAGATACCCCTCCTTTTTTTCCTTCCTCACCTCAGCCCGGAGAGAAATTCCAGTGGAAGTTATGGGTGACACATCCTCTTCTTTACAGGTGGCAGCCTGGCAACTCCTGCAGAAAGTCCAGCAGAGCCCCACTCACACCGGGCCACCAACAAAGCCGTGGACCCCCACACCCTCCCACCAGCACAGCCCCGAGACTGCTGACGGGGCAGAGAATATGGAGTCAGGCACAGCTGCAGGGGCTATTGCTGCCTGGAGTGCTGTTTATATTGACCTCAACCCAGGCACACCTGGGGAGGGCTTGCCAGCAGGGTCAGGCTGCCCAGGTCAGCTAATCCTCAGCCCTCAGGGAATCACATTGCAGAAAATGGACCTCGCTAAGACACAATATTAGCCAAGGGAAAAAAGGACACAATGCCATTTGCAGCACCGTAGATGAGTCTAGAGGTAATCACGTGACATGTAGTAAGTCAGAAAGTGAAAGACACATATCGTAGGATATCACTTATAGGTGTTACCTAAAAATTGATACCAGGGCAGATATTTCCACGGAGAAGGGCAATCACAGATTCATTAAACAAACTTATGGTTCACCAATGGAAAGGTGTGAGGATTGGATTCATTACGATCTTGGGGTTAACAGACATATACAAACACAGATGAAATATATAATCACCAAAGACCTACGGAATACCAAGAGAAGACTACTCAACATTCTGTCATAACGTACATGGGAACAGGATCCCAGGAAGAACAGACATATGTATATGTGTAAAAGAACCACATCTTGCACACCTACAACAAGCCAAACGTTGACATCAAACTTGCTGTAATAAAAATTAAAAAATTAAATTAAAAACACGAAAAAGATGTAGTGAGACAAACATGAGGGGCATTCTCCTGGCACATTCCATTCTAAATTCCAATCTAGAACACGACTTCCATTGAGGCTCTGTTGCCCTAGTAACCAGATTTGGTAAGGGAGAACTGCTGCCACCTTGTGGCCGTTTCACACAACAGCAGCTTTAATCCCAGCGCTAATGGTCAGTGGATATTCAAAATCATTGCAGGCCTGTAAATGACACCTGCAATGAAAACAAATCCTGGGGTCATATATCGACCAAAAAATTCAAAAGACGTCCATATTTCAAAACGACAGTTTCAAGAGGCATATTTCACACACATTAGTGTTCTGCTTCCTTTGCTTTCTTTCTTTTTTGGTTAAAAAAACGGGAATGGAAAAAGGCAACCCTCAGAATGGGCGAAAACGATCGCAAACGAATCAATGGACAAAGGTTTAATCTCCAATATATATAAACAGCTCACGCAGCTTAATATTAATAAAACAAACAACCCAATACAAAAATGGGCAGAAGATCTAAATAGACGTTTCTTCAAAGAAGTCACAGAGATGGCCAAGACACACATGAAAAGCTGCTCAACATCACTAATTATTAGAGAAATGCAAATCCAAACGACAATGAGGTATGACCTCACACCTCTTAGAATCGGCATCATCAGAAAATCTACAAACAACAAATTCTGGGGAGGGTGTGGACAAAAGGAACCCTCTTCCACTATTGGTGGGAAGGTAAATTGATACAGTCACTATGGAGAACACTATGGAGGTTCCTTTAAAAAACTAAAAAGAGAATTACCATAGGATCCAGCAATCCCACTTCTGGGCATATACCCAGAGAAAACCATAAATCAAAAAGACACATACACCGCAATGTTCATTGCAGCACTATTTACAATAGCCAGGTAATGGAAGCAACCTAAATGCCCACAGACAGACGAATGGATAAAGAAGTGGTACATATATAAAATGGAATATTACTCAGCCATAAAAAGGAATGAAACTGGGTCATTTGTAGAGAAGTCGATAGATCTAGAGACTGTAATACAGAGTGAAGTAAGTCAGAAAGAGAAAAACAAATATTGTATATTAATGCATATATGTGGAACCTAGAAAAAATGGTACAGATGAACTGGTTTGCAGGGCAGAAATAGAGACACAGAGGTAGAGAACAAACGTATGGACACCAAGTGGGGGAAGCCATGGGGTGGTGGTGTTGGGATGAGTTGGGAGATTGGGACTGACCTGTATACATGCATATGCATAAAATAGATAACTAATAATAACCTGCTGTATAAAAAAATACATAAAATTAAATTTCAAAATTTTTAAAAATCAAATTGAAAAAAAAAACAGAAAAAAGTTCTTCCATTCACACAGATGTATTTATATGAATGAATTATGTCCATGCTTATATCTATAAATACATAAAACAGGAACAAAATGTAATTGGAATGAAAAAAAAATCCTGAACCTAAGAGTTATACAGAGGAAAACCCTACCAAGGCACTTGCTGTAGCGGTAAAGAATTCTGAAATTGGTCAGAGGTGGGGAATCATCTCCCATACAGCCAGCAGTCCCGCCCCCCCCACGCAAGGAGAGTCCTCATTTCAAAGCTGGGGGACGGTGCCGAGGCCTCTGTGAGTAAACGTGAGCTGAGCCCCAGGCCAGCTGCTGCTGAACTGTTCCCACCCTTCCCAGGTAAAACACCTGAATATGTACAAGGGCTTGAAAGCCTAGAGGAAGGGCCGTGGAGCCACACCAGCGACAGCACGCAGGCCAACTTGCTGCCTGCAGGCCAGCCAGGATGGTCCTGGACCCGGGCGCTCTTCTGGAAGCTTTCCATTTCCCTGCCTGAGATACCCCTCCTTTTTTTCCTTCCTCACCTCAGCCCGGAGAGAAATTCCAGTGGAAGTTATGGGTGACACATCCTCTTCTTTACAGGTGGCAGCCTGGCAACTCCTGCAGAAAGTCCAGCAGAGCCCCACTCACACCGGGCCACCAACAAAGCCGTGGACCCTCACACCCTCCCACCAGCACAGCCCCGAGACTGCTGACGGGGCAGAGAATATGGAGTCAGGCACAGCTGCAGGGGCTATTGCTGCCTGGAGTGCTGTTTATATTGACCTCAACCCAGGCACACCTGGGGAGGGCTTGCCGGCAGGGTCAGGCTGCCCAGGTCAGCTAATCCTCAGCCCTCAGGGAATCACATTGCAGAAAATGGACCTCGCTAAGACACAATATTAGCCAAGGGAAAAAAGGACACAATGCCATTTGCAGCACCGTAGATGAGTCTAGAGGTAATCACGTGACATGTAGTAAGTCAGAAAGTGAAAGACACATATCGTAGGATATCACTTATAGGTGTTACCTAAAAATTGATACCAGGGCAGATATTTCCACGCAGAAGGGCAATCACAGATTCATTAAACAAACTTATGGTTCACCAATGGAAAGGTGTGAGGATTCGATTCATTACGATCTTGGGGTTAACAGACATATACAAACACAGGTGAAATATATAATCACCAAAGACCTACGGAATACCAAGAGAAGACTACTCAACATTCTGTCATAACGTACATGGGAACAGGATCCCAGGAAGAACACATATGTATATGTGTAAAAGAACCACATCTTGCACACCTACAACAAGCCAAACGTTGACATCAAACTTGCTGTAATAAAAATTAAAAAATTAAATTAAAAACACGAACAAGAAGTAGTGAGACAAACTTGAGGGGCATTCTCCTGGCACATTCCATTCTAAATTCCAATCTAGAACACGACTTCCATTGAGGCTCTGTTGCCCTAGTAACCAGATTTGGTAAGGGAGAACTGCTGCCACCTTGTGGCCGTTTCACACAACAGCAGCTTTAATCCCAGCGCTAATGGTCAGTGGATATTCAAAATCATTGCAGGCCTGTAAATGACACCTGCCCTGAAAACAAATCCTGGGGTCGTATATCGACCAAAAATTTCAAAAGACGTCCATATTTCAAAACGACAGTTTCAAGAGGCATATTTCACGCACATTAGTGTTCTGCTTCCTTTGCTTTCTTTCCTTTTTGGTTAAAAAAACGGGAATGGAAAAAGGCAACCCTCAGAATGGGCGAAAACGATCGCAAACGAATCAATGGACAAAGGTTTAATCTCCAATATATATAAACAGCTCACGCAGCTTAATATTAATAAAACAAACAACCCAATACAAAAATGGGCAGAAGATCTAAATAGACGTTTCTTCAAAGAAGTCACAGAGATGGCCAAGACGCACATGAAAAGCTGCTCAACATCACTAATTATTAGAGAAATGCAAATCCAAACGACAATGAGGTATGACCTCACACCTCTTAGAATCGGCATCATCAGAAAATCTACAAACAACAAATTCTGGGGAGGGTGTGGACAAAAGGAACCCTCTTCCACTATTGGTGGGAAGGTAAATTGATACAGTCACTATGGAGAACACTATGGAGGTTCCTTTAAAAAACTAAAAAGAGAATTACCATAGGATCCAGCAATCCCACTTCTGGGCATATACCCAGAGAAAACCATAAATCAAAAAGACACATTCACCACAATGTTCATTGCAGCACTATTTACAATAGCCAGGTAATGGAAGCAACCTAAATGCCCACAGACAGACGAATGGATAAAGAAGTGGTACATATATAAAATGGAATATTACTCAGCCATAAAAAGGAATGAAACTGGGTCATTTGTAGAGAAGTCGATGGATCTAGAGACTGTCATACAGAGTGAAGTAAGTCAGAAAGAGAAAAACAAATATTGTATATTAATGCATATATGTGGAACCTAGAAAAATGGTACAGATGAACTGGTTTGCAGGGCAGAAATAGAGACACAGAGGTAGAGAACAAACGTATGGACACCAAGTGGGGGAAGCCATGGGGTGGTGGTGTTGGGATGAGTTGGGAGATTGGGACTGACCTGTATACATGCATATGCATAAAATAGATAACTAATAATAACCTGCTGTATAAAAAATACATAAAATTAAATTTCAAAATTTTAAAAAATGAAATTGAAAAAAAACCAGAAAAAAGTTCTTCCTTTCACACAGATGTATTTATATGAATGAATTATTTCCATGCTTATATCTATAAATACATAAAACAGGAACAAAATGTAATTGGAATGAAAAAAGAAAAAAAAAAACCCTGAACCTAAGTGTTATACAGAAGAAAACCCTACCAAGGCACTTGCTCCAGTGGAAAAGAATTCTGAAATTGGTCAGAGGTGGGGAATCATCTCCCATACAGCCAGCAGTCCTGCACCCCCCCCCACGCAAGGAGCGTCCTCATTTCAAAGCTGGGGGACGGTGCCGAGGCCTCTGTGAGTAAACGTGAGCTGAGCCCCAGGCCAGCTGCTGCTGAACTGTTCCCACCCTTCCCAGGTAAAACACCTGAATATGTACAAGGGCTTGAAGCCTAGAGGAAGGGCCGTGGAGCCACACCAGCGACAGCACGCAGGCCAACTTGCTGCCTGCAGGCCAGCCAGGATGGTCCTGGACCCGGGCGCTCTTCTGGAAGCTTTCCATTTCCCTGCCTGAGATACCCCTCCTTTTTTTCCTTCCTCACCTCAGCCCGGAGAGAAATTCCAGTGGAAGTTATGGGTGACACATCCTCTTCTTTACAGGTGGCAGCCTGGCAACTCCTGCAGAAAGTCCAGCAGAGCCCCACTCACACCGGGCCACCAACAAAGCCGTGGACCCTCACACCCTCCCACCAGCACAGCCCCGAGACTGCTGACGGGGCAGAGAATATGGAGTCAGGCACAGCTGCAGGGGCTATTGCTGCCTGGAGTGCTGTTTATATTGACCTCAACCCAGGCACACCTGGGGAGGGCTTGCCGGCAGGGTCAGGCTGCCCAGGTCAGCTAATCCTCAGCCCTCAGGGAATCACATTGTAGAAAATGGACCTCGCTAAGACACAATATTAGCCAAGGGAAAAAAGGACACAATGCCATTTTCAGCACCGTAGATGAGTCTAGAGGTAATCACGTGACATGTAGTAAGTCAGAAAGTGAAAGACACATATCGTAGGATATCACTTATAGGTGTTACCTAAAAATGGATACCAGGGCAGATATTTCCACGGAGAAGGGCAATCACAGATTCATTAAACAAACTTATGGTTCACCAATGGAAAGGTGTGAGGATTGGATTCATTACGATCTTGGGGTTAACAGACATATACAAACACAGATGAAATATATAATCACCAAAGACCTACGGAATACCAAGAGAAGACTACTCAACATTCTGTCATAACGTACATGGGAACAGGATCCCAGGAAGAACAGACATATGTATATGTGTAAAAGAACCACATCTTGCACACCTACAACAAGCCAAACGTTGACATCAAACTTGCTGTAATAAAAATTAAAAAATTAAATTAAAAACACGAACAAGAAGTAGTGAGACAAACATGAGGGGCATTCTCCTGGCACATTCCATTCTAAATTCCAATCTAGAACACGACTTCCATTGAGGCTCTGTTGCCCTAGTAACCAGATTTGGTAAGGGAGAACTGCTGCCACCTTGTGGCCGTTTCACACAACAGCAGCTTTAATCCCAGCGCTAATGGTCAGTGGATATTCAAAATCATTGCAGGCCTGTAAATGACACCTGCAATGAAAACAAATCCTGGGGTCATATATCGACCAAAAAATTCAAAAGACGTCCATATTTCAAAACGACAGTTTCAAGAGGCATATTTCATGCACATTAGTGTTCTGCTTCCTTTGCTTTCTTTCTTTTTTGGTTAAAAAAACGGGAATGGAAAAAGGCAACCCTCAGAATGGGCGAAAACGATCGCAAATGCATCAATGGACAAAGGTTTAATCTCCAATATATATAAACAGCTCACGCAGCTTAATATTAATAAAACAAACAACCCAATACAAAAATGGGCAGAAGATCTAAATAGACGTTTCTTCAAAGAAGTCACATAGATGGCCAAGACGCACATGTAAAGCTGCTCAACATCACTAATTATTAGAGAAATGCAAATCCAAACGACAATGAGGTATGACCTCACACCTCTTAGAATCGGCATCATCAGAAAATCTACAAACAACAAATTCTTGGGAGGGTGTGGACAAAAGGAACCCTCTTCCACTATTGGTGGGAAGGTAAATTGATACAGTCACTATGGAGAACACTATGGAGGTTCCTTTAAAAAACTAAAAAGAGAATTACCATAGGATCCAGCAATCCCACTTCTGGGCATATACCCAGAGAAAACCATAAATCAAAAAGACACATACACCACAATGTTCATTGCAGCACTATTTACAATAGCCAGGTAATGGAAGCAACCTAAATGCCCACAGACAGACGAATGGATAAAGAAGTGGTACATATATAAAATGGAATATTACTCAGCCATAAAAAGGAATGAAACTGGGTCATTTGTAGAGAAGTCGATAGATCTAGAGACTGTAATACAGAGTGAAGTAAGTCAGAAAGAGAAAAACAAATATTGTATATTAATGCATATATGTGGAACCTAGAAAAAATGGTACAGATGAACTGGTTTGCAGGGCAGAAATAGAGACACAGAGGTAGAGAACAAACGTATGGACACCAAGTGGGGGAAGCCATGGGGTGGTGGTGTTGGGATGAGTTGGGAGATTGGGACTGACCTGTATACATGCATATGCATAAAATAGATAACTAATAATAACCTGCTGTATAAAAAAATACATAAAATTAAATTTCAAAATTTTTAAAAATGAAATTGAAAAAAAAAACAGAAAAAAGTTCTTCCATTCACACAGATGTATTTATATGAATGAATTATGTCCATGCTTATATCTATAAATACATAAAACAGGAACAAAATGTAATTGGAATGAAAAAAAAATCCTGAACCTAAGAGTTATACAGAGGAAAACCCTACCAAGGCACTTGCTCTAGCGGTAAAGAATTCTGAAATTGGTCAGAGGTGGGGAATCATCTCCCATACAGCCAGCAGTCCCGCCCCCCCCACGCAAGGAGCGTCCTCATTTCAAAGCTGGGGGACGGTGCCGAGGCCTCTGTGAGTAAACGTGAGCTGAGTCCCAGGCCAGCTGCTGCTAAACTGTTCCCACCCTTCCCAGGTAAAACACCTGAATATGTACAAGGGCTTGAAAGCCTAGAGGAAGGGCCGTGGAGCCACACCAGCGACAGCACGCAGGCCAACTTGCTGCCTGCAGGCCAGCCAGGATGGTCCTGGACCCGGGCGCTCTTCTGGAAGCTTTCCATTTCCCTGCCTGAGATACCCCTCCTTTTTTTCCTTCCTCACCTCAGCCCGGAGAGAAATTCCAGTGGAAGTTATGGGTGACACATCCTCTTCTTTACAGGTGGCAGCCTGGCAACTCCTGCAGAAAGTCCAGCAGAGCCCCACTCACACCGGGCCACCAACAAAGCCGTGGACCCTCACACCCTCCCACCAGCACAGCCCCGAGACTGCTGACGGGGCAGAGAATATGGAGTCAGGCACAGCTGCAGGGGCTATTGCTGCCTGGAGTGCTGTTTATATTGACCTCAACCCAGGCACACCTGGGGAGGGCTTGCCGGCAGGGTCAGGCTGCCCAGGTCAGCTAATCCTCAGCCCTCAGGGAATCACATTGCAGAAAATGGACCTCGCTAAGACACAATATTAGCCAAGGGAAAAAAGGACACAATGCCATTTGCAGCACCGTAGATGAGTCTAGAGGTAATCACGTGACATGTAGTAAGTCAGAAAGTGAAAGACACATATCGTAGGATATCACTTATAGGTGTTACCTAAAAATTGATACCAGGGCAGATATTTCCACGGAGAAGGGCAATCACAGATTCATTAAACAAACTTATGGTTCACCAATGGAAAGGTGTGAGGATTGGATTCATTACGATCTTGGGGTTAACAGACATATACAAACACAGATGAAATATATAATCACCAAAGACCTACGGAATACCAAGAGAAGACTACTCAACATTCTGTCATAACGTACATGGGAACAGGATCCCAGGAAGAACAGACATATGTATATGTGTAAAAGAACCACATCTTGCACACCTACAACAAGCCAAACGTTGACATCAAACTTGCTGTAATAAAAATTAAAAAATTAAATTAAAAACACGAACAAGAAGTAGTGAGACAAACATGAGGGGCATTCTCCTGGCACATTCCATTCTAAATTCCAATCTAGAACACGACTTCCATTGAGGCTCTGTTGCCCTAGTAACCAGATTTGGTAAGGGAGAACTGCTGCCACCTTATGGCCGTTTCACACAACAGCAGCTTTAATCCCAGCGCTAATGGTCAGTGGATATTCAAAATCATTGCAGGCCTGTAAATGACACCTGCAATGAAAACAAATCCTGGGGTCATATATCGACCAAAAAATTCAAAAGACGTCCATATTTCAAAACGACAGTTTCAAGAGGCATATTTCACACACATTAGTGTTCTGCTTCCTTTGCTTTCTTTCTTTTTTGGTTAAAAAAACGGGAATGGAAAAAGGCAACAATCAGAATGGGCGAAAACGATCGCAAACGAATCAATGGACAAAGGTTTAATCTCCAATATATATAAACAGCTCACACAGCTTAATATTAATAAAACAAACAACCCAATACAAAAATGGGCAGAAGATCTAAATAGACGTTTCTTCAAAGAAGTCACAGAGATGGCCAAGACACACATGAAAAGCTGCTCAACATCACTAATTATTAGAGAAATGCAAATCCAAACGACAATGAGGTATGACCTCACACCTCTTAGAATCGGCATCATCAGAAAATCTACAAACAACAAATTCTTGGGAGGGTGTGGACAAAAGGAACCCTCTTCCACTATTGGTGGGAAGTTAAATTGATACAGTCACTATGGAGAACACTATGGAGGTTCCTTTAAAAAACTAAAAAGAGAATTACCATAGGATCCAGCAATCCCACTTCTTGGCATATACCCAGAGAAAACCATAAATCAAAAAGACACATACACCACAATGTTCATTGCAGCACTATTTACAATAGCCAGGTAATGGAAGCAACCTAAATGCCCACAGACAGACGAATGGATAAAGAAGTGGTACATATATAAAATGGAATATTACTCAGCCATAAAAAGGAATGAAACTGGGTCATTTGTAGAGAAGTCGATAGATCTAGAGACTGTAATACAGAGTGAAGTAAGTCAGAAAGAGAAAAACAAATATTGTATATTAATGCATATATGTGGAACCTAGAAAAAATGGTACAGATGAACTGGTTTGCAGGGCAGAAATAGAGACACAGAGGTAGAGAACAAACGTATGGACACCAAGTGGGGGAAGCCATGGGGTGGTGGTGTTGGGATGAGTTGGGAGATTGGGACTGACCTGTATACATGCATATGCATAAAATAGATAACTAATAATAACCTGCTGTATAAAAAAATACATAAAATTAAATTTCAAAATTTTTAAAAATGAAATTGAAAAAAAAAACAGAAAAAAGTTCTTCCATTCACACAGATGTATTTATATGAATGAATTATGTCCATGCTTATATCTATAAATACATAAAACAGGAACAAAATGTAATTGGAATGAAAAAAAAATCCTGAACCTAAGAGTTATACAGAGGAAAACCCTACCAAGGCACTTGCTGTAGAGGTAAAGAATTCTGAAATTGGTCAGAGGTGGGGAATCATCTCCCATACAGCCAGCAGTCCCGCCCCCCCCACGCAAGGAGCGTCCTCATTTCAAAGCTGGGGGACGGTGCCGAGGCCTCTGTGAGTAAACGTGAGCTGAGCCCCAGGCCAGCTGCTGCTGAACTGTTCCCACCCTTCCCAGGTAAAACACCTGAATATGTACAAGGGCTTGAAAGCCTAGAGGAAGGGCCGTGGAGCCACACCAGCGACAGCACGCAGGCCAACTTGCTGCCTGCAGGCCAGCCAGGATGGTCCTGGCCCCGGGCGCTCTTCTGGAAGCTTTCCATTTCCCTGCCTGAGATACCCCTCCTTTTTTTCCTTCCTCACCTCAGCCCGGAGAGAAATTCCAGTGGAAGTTATGGGTGACACATCCTCTTCTTTACAGGTGGCAGCCTGGCAACTCCTGCAGAAAGTCCAGCAGAGCCCCACTCACACCGGGCCACCAACAAAGCCGTGGACCCTCACACCCTCCCACCAGCACAGCCCCGAGACTGCTGACGGGGCAGAGAATATGGAGTCAGGCACAGCTGCAGGGGCTATTGCTGCCTGGAGTGCTGTTTATATTGACCTCAACCCAGGCACACCTGGGGAGGGCTTGCCGGCAGGGTCAGGCTGCCCAGGTCAGCTAATCCTCAGCCCTCAGGGAATCACATTGCAGAAAATGGACCTCGCTAAGACACAATATTAGCCAAGGGAAAAAAGGACACAATGCCATTTGCAGCACCGTAGATGAGTCTAGAGGTAATCACGTGACATGTAGTAAGTCAGAAAGTGAAAGACACATATCGTAGGATATCACTTATAGGTGTTACCTAAAAATTGATACCAGGGCAGATATTTCCACGCAGAAGGGCAATCACAGATTCATTAAACAAACTTATGGTTCACCAATGGAAAGGTGTGAGGATTCGATTCATTACGATCTTGGGGTTAACAGACATATACAAACACAGGTGAAATATATAATCACCAAAGACCTACGGAATACCAAGAGAAGACTACTCAACATTCTGTCATAACGTACATGGGAACAGGATCCCAGGAAGAACACATATGTATATGTGTAAAAGAACCACATCTTGCACACCTACAACAAGCCAAACGTTGACATCAAACTTGCTGTAATAAAAATTAAAAAATTAAATTAAAAACACGAACAAGAAGTAGTGAGACAAACTTGAGGGGCATTCTCCTGGCACATTCCATTCTAAATTCCAATCTAGAACACGACTTCCATTGAGGCTCTGTTGCCCTAGTAACCAGATTTGGTAAGGGAGAACTGCTGCCACCTTGTGGCCGTTTCACACAACAGCAGCTTTAATCCCAGCGCTAATGGTCAGTGGATATTCAAAATCATTGCAGGCCTGTAAATGACACCTGCCCTGAAAACAAATCCTGGGGTCATATATCGACCAAAAATTTCAAAAGACGTCCATATTTCAAAACGACAGTTTCAAGAGGCATATTTCACGCACATTAGTGTTCTGCTTCCTTTGCTTTCTTTCTTTTTTGGTTAAAAAAACGGGAATGGAAAAAGGCAACCCTCAGAATGGGCGAAAACGATCGCAAACGAATCAATGGACAAAGGTTTAATCTCCAATATATATAAACAGCTCACGCAGCTTAATATTAATAAAACAAACAACCCAATACAAAAATGGGCAGAAGATCTAAATAGACGTTTCTTCAAAGAAGTCACAGAGATGGCCAAGACGCACATGAAAAGCTGCTCAACATCACTAATTATTAGAGAAATGCAAATCCAAACGACAATGAGGTATGACCTCACACCTCTTAGAATCGGCATCATCAGAAAATCTACAAACAACAAATTCTGGGGAGGGTGTGGACAAAAGGAACCCTCTTCCACTATTGGTGGGAAGGTAAATTGATACAGTCACTATGGAGAACACTATGGAGGTTCCTTTAAAAAACTAAAAAGAGAATTACCATAGGATCCAGCAATCCCACTTCTGGGCATATACCCAGAGAAAACCATAAATCAAAAAGACACATTCACCACAATGTTCATTGCAGCACTATTTACAATAGCCAGGTAATGGAAGCAACCTAAATGCCCACAGACAGACGAATGGATAAAGAAGTGGTACATATATAAAATGGAATATTACTCAGCCATAAAAAGGAATGAAACTGGGTCATTTGTAGAGAAGTCGATGGATCTAGAGACTGTCATACAGAGTGAAGTAAGTCAGAAAGAGAAAAACAAATATTGTATATTAATGCATATATGTGGAACCTAGAAAAATGGTACAGATGAACTGGTTTGCAGGGCAGAAATAGAGACACAGAGGTAGAGAACAAACGTATGGACACCAAGTGGGGGAAGCCATGGGGTGGTGGTGTTGGGATGAGTTGGGAGATTGGGACTGACCTGTATACATGCATATGCATAAAATAGATAACTAATAATAACCTGCTGTATAAAAAATACATAAAATTAAATTTCAAAATTTTAAAAAATGAAATTGAAAAAAAACCAGAAAAAAGTTCTTCCTTTCACACAGATGTATTTATATGAATGAATTATTTCCATGCTTATATCTATAAATACATAAAACAGGAACAAAATGTAATTGGAATGAAAAAAGAAAAAAAAAACCCTGAACCTAAGTGTTATACAGAAGAAAACCCTACCAAGGCACTTGCTCCAGTGGAAAAGAATTCTGAAATTGGTCAGAGGTGGGGAATCATCTCCCATACAGCCAGCAGTCCTGCACCCCCCCCCACGCAAGGAGCGTCCTCATTTCAAAGCTGGGGGACGGTGCCGAGGCCTCTGTGAGTAAACGTGAGCTGAGCCCCAGGCCAGCTGCTGCTGAACTGTTCCCACCCTTCCCAGGTAAAACACCTGAATATGTACAAGGGCTTGAAGCCTAGAGGAAGGGCCGTGGAGCCACACCAGCGACAGCACGCAGGCCAACTTGCTGCCTGCAGGCCAGCCAGGATGGTCCTGGACCCGGGCGCTCTTCTGGAAGCTTTCCATTTCCCTGCCTGAGATACCCCTCCTTTTTTTCCTTCCTCACCTCAGCCCGGAGAGAAATTCCAGTGGAAGTTATGGGTGACACATCCTCTTCTTTACAGGTGGCAGCCTGGCAACTCCTGCAGAAAGTCCAGCAGAGCCCCACTCACACCGGGCCACCAACAAAGCCGTGGACCCTCACACCCTCCCACCAGCACAGCCCCGAGACTGCTGACGGGGCAGAGAATATGGAGTCAGGCACAGCTGCAGGGGCTATTGCTGCCTGGAGTGCTGTTTATATTGACCTCAACCCAGGCACACCTGGGGAGGGCTTGCCGGCAGGGTCAGGCTGCCCAGGTCAGCTAATCCTCAGCCCTCAGGGAATCACATTGTAGAAAATGGACCTCGCTAAGACACAATATTAGCCAAGGGAAAAAAGGACACAATGCCATTTTCAGCACCGTAGATGAGTCTAGAGGTAATCACGTGACATGTAGTAAGTCAGAAAGTGAAAGACACATATCGTAGGATATCACTTATAGGTGTTACCTAAAAATGGATACCAGGGCAGATATTTCCACGGAGAAGGGCAATCACAGATTCATTAAACAAACTTATGGTTCACCAATGGAAAGGTGTGAGGATTGGATTCATTACGATCTTGGGGTTAACAGACATATACAAACACAGATGAAATATATAATCACCAAAGACCTACGGAATACCAAGAGAAGACTACTCAACATTCTGTCATAACGTACATGGGAACAGGATCCCAGGAAGAACAGACATATGTATATGTGTAAAAGAACCACATCTTGCACACCTACAACAAGCCAAACGTTGACATCAAACTTGCTGTAATAAAAATTAAAAAATTAAATTAAAAACACGAACAAGAAGTAGTGAGACAAACATGAGGGGCATTCTCCTGGCACATTCCATTCTAAATTCCAATCTAGAACACGACTTCCATTGAGGCTCTGTTGCCCTAGTAACCAGATTTGGTAAGGGAGAACTGCTGCCACCTTGTGGCCGTTTCACACAACAGCAGCTTTAATCCCAGCGCTAATGGTCAGTGGATATTCAAAATCATTGCAGGCCTGTAAATGACACCTGCAATGAAAACAAATCCTGGGGTCATATATCGACCAAAAAATTCAAAAGACGTCCATATTTCAAAACGACAGTTTCAAGAGGCATATTTCATGCACATTAGTGTTCTGCTTCCTTTGCTTTCTTTCTTTTTTGGTTAAAAAAACGGGAATGGAAAAAGGCAACCCTCAGAATGGGCGAAAACGATCGCAAACGAATCAATGGACAAAGGTTTAATCTCCAGTATATATAAACAGCTCACGCAGCTTAATATTAATAAAACAAACAACCCAATACAAAAATGGGCAGAAGATCTAAATAGACGTTTCTTCAAAGAAGTCACAGAGATGGCCAAGACGCACATGAAAAGCTGCTCAACATCACTAATTATTAGAGAAATGCAAATCCAAACGACAATGAGGTATGACCTCACACCTCTTAGAATCGGCATCATCAGAAAATCTACAAACAACAAATTCTTGGGAGGGTGTGGACAAAAGGAACCCTCTTCCACTATTGGTGGGAAGGTAAATTGATACAGTCACTATGGAGAACACTATGGAGGTTCCTTTCAAAAACTAAAAAGAGAATTACCATAGGATCCAGCAATCCCACTTCTGGGCATATACCCAGAGAAAACCATAAATCAAAAAGACACATTCACCACAATGTTCATTGCAGCACTATTTACAATTGCCAGGTAATGGAGGCAAACTAAATGCCCACAGACAGACGAATGGATAAAGAAGTGGTACATATATAAAATGGAATATTACTCAGCCATAAAAAGGAATGAAACTGGGTCATTAGTAGAGAAGTCGATGGATCTAGAGACTGTCATACAGAGTGAAGTAAGTCAGAAAGAGAAAAACAAATATTGTATATTAATGCATATATGTGGAACCTAGAAAAATGGTACAGATGAACTGGTTTGCAGGGCAGAAATAGAGACACAGAGGTAGAGAACAAACGTATGGACACCAAGTGGGGGAAGCCATGGGGTGGTGGTGTTGGGATGAGTTGGGAGATTGGGACTGACCTGTATACATGCATATGCATAAAATAGATAACTAATAATAACCTGCTGTATAAAAAATACGTAAAATTAAATTTCAATATTTTTAAAAATGAAATTGAAAAAAAAACAGAAAAAAGTTCTTCCATTCACACAGATGTATTTATATGAATGAATTATTTCCATGCTTATATCTATAAATACATAAAACAGGAACAAAATGTAATTGGAATGAAAAAAGAAAAAAAAAACCTGAATCTAAGAGTTATACAGAGGAAAACCCTACCAAGGCACTTGCTCCAGTGGAAAAGAATTCTGAAATTGGTCAGAGGTGGGGAATCATCTCCCATACAGCCAGCAGTCCCGCCCCCCCCCCACGCAAGGAGCGTCCTCATTTCAAAGCTGGGTGACGGTGCCGAGGCCTCTGTGAGTAAACGTGAGCTGAGCCCCAGGCCAGCTGCTGCTGCTGAACTGTTCCCACCCTTCCCAGGTAAAACACCTGAATATGTACAAGGGCTTGAAAGCCTAGAGGAAGGGCCGTGGAGCCACACCAGCGACAGCACGCAGGCCAACTTGCTGCCTGCAGGCCAGCCAGGATGGTCCTGGACACGGGCGCTCTTCTGGAAGCTTTCCATTTCCCTGCCTGAGATACCCCTCCTTTTTTTCCTTCCTCACCTCAGCCCGGAGAGAAATTCCAGTGGAAGTTATGGGTGACACATCCTCTTCTTTACAGGTGGCAGCCTGGCAACTCCTGCAGAAAGTCCAGCAGAGCCCCACTCACACTGGTCCACCAACAAAGCCGTGGACCCTGACACCCTCCCACCAGCACAGCCCCGAGACTGCTGACGGGGCAGAGAATATGGAGTCAGGCACAGCTGCAGGGGCTATTGCTGCCTGGAGTGCTGTTTATATTGACCTCAACCCAGGCACACCTGGGGAGGGCTTGCCGGCAGGGTCAGGCTGCCCAGGTCAGCTAATCCTCAGCCCTCAGGGAATCACATTGCAGAAAATGGACCTCGCTAAGACACAATATTAGCCAAGGGAAAAAAGGACACAATGCCATTTGCAGCACAGTAGATGAGTCTAGAGGTAATCACGTGACTTGTAGTAAGTCAGAAAGTGAAAGACACATATCGTAGGATATCACTTATAGGTGTTACCTAAAAATTGATACCAGGGCAGATATTTCCACGCAGAAGGGCAATCACAGATTCATTAAACAAACTTATGGTTCACCAATGGAAAGGTGTGAGGATTGGATTCATTACGATCTTGGGGTTAACATTCATATACAAACACAGATGAAATATATAATGACCAAAGACCTACGGAATACCAAGAGAAGACTACTCAACATTCTGTCATAACGTACATGGGAACAGGATCCCAGGAAGAACAGACATATGTATATGTGTAAAAGAACCACATCTTGCACACCTACAACAAGCCAAACGTTGACATCAAACTTGCTGTAATAAAAATTAAAAAAATTAAATTAAAAACACGAACAAGAAGTAGTGAGACAAACTTGAGGGGCATCCTCCTGGCACATTCCATTCTAAATTCCAATCTAGAACACGACTTCCATTGAGGCTCTGTTGCCCTAGTAACCAGATTTGGTAAGGGAGAACTGCTGCCACCTTGTGGCCGTTTCACACAACAGCAGCTTTAATCCCAGCGCTAATGGTCAGTGGATATTCAAAATCATTGCAGGCCTGTAAATGACACCTGCCCTGAAAACAAATCCTGGGGTCATATATCGACCAAAAAATTCAAAAGACGTCCATATTTCAAAACGACAGTTTCAAGAGGTATATTTCACGCACATTATTGTTCTGCTTCCTTTGCTTTCTTTCTTTTTTGGTTAAAAAAACGGGAATGGAAAAAGGCAACCCTCAGAATGGGCGAAAACGATCGCAAACGAATCAATGGACAAAGGTTTAATCTCCAGTATATATAAACAGCTCACGCAGCTTAATATTAATAAAACAAACAACCCAATACAAAAATGGGCAGAAGATCTAAATAGACGTTTCTTCAAAGAAGTCACAGAGGTGGCCAAGACGCACATGAAAAGCTGCTCAACATCACTAATTATTAGAGAAATGCAAATCCAAACGACAATGAGGTATGACCTCACACCTCTTAGAATCGGCATCATCAGAAAATCTACAAACAACAAATTCTGGGGAGGGTGTGGACAAAAGGAACCCTCTTCCACTACTGGTGGGAAGGTAAATTGATAAGGTCACTATGGAGAACACTATGGAGGTTCCTTTCAAAAACTAAAAAGAGAATTACCATAGGATCCAGCAATCCCACTTCTGGGCATATACCCAGAGAAAACCATAAATCAAAAAGACACATTCACCACAATGTTCATTGCAGCACTATTTACAATAGCCAGGTAATGGAAGCAACCTAAATGCCCACAGACAGACGAATGGATAAAGAAATGGTACATATATAAAATGGAATATTACTCAGCCATAAAAAGGAATGAAACTGGGTCATTTGTAGAGAAGTCGATGGATCTAGAGACTGACATACAGAGTGAAGTAAGTCAGAAAGAGAAAAACAAATATTGTATATTAATGCATATATGTGGAACCTAGAAAAATGGTACAGATGAACTGGTTTGCAGGGCAGAAATAGAGACACAGAGGTAGAGAACAAACGTATGGACACCAAGTGGGGGAAGCCATGGGGTGGTGGTGTTGGGATGAGTTGGGAGATTGGGACTGACCTGTATACATGCATATGCATAAAATAGATAACTAATAATAACCTGCTGTATAAAAAAATACATAAAATTAAATTTCAAAATTTTTAAAAATGAAATTGAAAAAAAAAACAGAAAAAAGTTCTTCCATTCACACAGATGTATTTATATGAATGAATTATGTCCATGCTTATATCTATAAATACATAAAACAGGAACAAAATGTAATTGGAATGAAAAAAAAATCCTGAACCTAAGAGTTATACAGAGGAAAACCCTACCAAGGCACTTGCTCTAGCGGTAAAGAATTCTGAAATTGGTCAGAGGTGGGGAATCATCTCCCATACAGCCAGCAGTCCCGCCCCCCCCCACGCAAGGAGCGTCCTCATTTCAAAGCTGGGGGACGGTGCCGAGGCCTCTGTGAGTAAACGTGAGCTGAGCCCCAGGCCAGCTGCTGCTGAACTGTTCCCACCCTTCCCAGGTAAAACACCTGAATATGTACAAGGGCTTGAAAGCCTAGAGGAAGGGCCGTGGAGCCACACCAGCGACAGCACGCAGGCCAACTTGCTGCCTGCAGGCCAGCCAGGATGGTCCTGGACCCGGGCGCTCTTCTGGAAGCTTTCCATTTCCCTGCCTGAGATACCCCTCCTTTTTTTCCTTCCTCACCTCAGCCCGGAGAGAAATTCCAGTGGAAGTTATGGGTGACACATCCTCTTCTTTACAGGTGGCAGCCTGGCAACTCCTGCAGAAAGTCCAGCAGAGCCCCACTCACACCGGGCCACCAACAAAGCCGTGGACCCTCACACCCTCCCACCAGCACAGCCCCGAGACTGCTGACGGGGCAGAGAATATGGAGTCAGGCACAGCTGCAGGGGCTATTGCTGCCTGGAGTGCTGTTTATATTGACCTCAACCCAGGCACACCTGGGGAGGGCTTGCCGGCAGGGTCAGGCTGCCCAGGTCAGCTAATCCTCAGCCCTCAGGGAATCACATTGCAGAAAATGGACCTCGCTAAGACACAATATTAGCCAAGGGAAAAAAGGACACAATGCCATTTGCAGCACCGTAGATGAGTCTAGAGGTAATCACGTGACATGTAGTAAGTCAGAAAGTGAAAGACACATATCGTAGGATATCACTTATAGGTGTTACCTAAAAATTGATACCAGGGCAGATATTTCCACGCAGAAGGGCAATCACAGATTCATTAAACAAACTTATGGTTCACCAATGGAAAGGTGTGAGGATTCGATTCATTACGATCTTGGGGTTAACAGACATATACAAACACAGGTGAAATATATAATCACCAAAGACCTACGGAATACCAAGAGAAGACTACTCAACATTCTGTCATAACGTACATGGGAACAGGATCCCAGGAAGAACACATATGTATATGTGTAAAAGAACCACATCTTGCACACCTACAACAAGCCAAACGTTGACATCAAACTTGCTGTAATAAAAATTAAAAAATTAAATTAAAAACACGAACAAGAAGTAGTGAGACAAACTTGAGGGGCATTCTCCTGGCACATTCCATTCTAAATTCCAATCTAGAACACGACTTCCATTGAGGCTCTGTTGCCCTAGTAACCAGATTTGGTAAGGGAGAACTGCTGCCACCTTGTGGCCGTTTCACACAACAGCAGCTTTAATCCCAGCGCTAATGGTCAGTGGATATTCAAAATCATTGCAGGCCTGTAAATGACACCTGCCCTGAAAACAAATCCTGGGGTCATATATCGACCAAAAATTTCAAAAGACGTCCATATTTCAAAACGACAGTTTCAAGAGGCATATTTCACGCACATTAGTGTTCTGCTTCCTTTGCTTTCTTTCTTTTTTGGTTAAAAAAACGGGAATGGAAAAAGGCAACCCTCAGAATGGGCGAAAACGATCGCAAACGAATCAATGGACAAAGGTTTAATCTCCAATATATATAAACAGCTCACGCAGCTTAATATTAATAAAACAAACAACCCAATACAAAAATGGGCAGAAGATCTAAATAGACGTTTCTTCAAAGAAGTCACAGAGATGGCCAAGACGCACATGAAAAGCTGCTCAACATCACTAATTATTAGAGAAATGCAAATCCAAACGACAATGAGGTATGACCTCACACCTCTTAGAATCGGCATCATCAGAAAATCTACAAACAACAAATTCTGGGGAGGGTGTGGACAAAAGGAACCCTCTTCCACTATTGGTGGGAAGGTAAATTGATACAGTCACTATGGAGAACACTATGGAGGTTCCTTTAAAAAACTAAAAAGAGAATTACCATAGGATCCAGCAATCCCACTTCTGGGCATATACCCAGAGAAAACCATAAATCAAAAAGACACATTCACCACAATGTTCATTGCAGCACTATTTACAATAGCCAGGTAATGGAAGCAACCTAAATGCCCACAGACAGACGAATGGATAAAGAAGTGGTACATATATAAAATGGAATATTACTCAGCCATAAAAAGGAATGAAACTGGGTCATTTGTAGAGAAGTCGATGGATCTAGAGACTGTCATACAGAGTGAAGTAAGTCAGAAAGAGAAAAACAAATATTGTATATTAACGCATATATGTGGAACCTAGAAAAATGGTACAGATGAACTGGTTTGCAGGGCAGAAATAGAGACACAGAGGTAGAGAACAAACGTATGGACACCAAGTGGGGGAAGCCATGGGGTGGTGGTGTTGGGATGAGTTGGGAGATTGGGACTGACCTGTATACATACATATGCATAAAATAGATAACTAATAATAACCTGCTGTATAAAAAATACATAAAATTAAATTTCAAAATTTTAAAAAATGAAATTGAAAAAAAACCAGAAAAAAGTTCTTCCTTTCACACAGATGTATTTATATGAATGAATTATTTCCATGCTTATATCTATAAATACATAAAACAGGAACAAAATGTAATTGGAATGAAAAAAGAAAAAAAAAACCCTGAACCTAAGTGTTATACAGAAGAAAACCCTACCAAGGCACTTGCTCCAGTGGAAAAGAATTCTGAAATTGGTCAGAGGTGGGGAATCATCTCCCATACAGCCAGCAGTCCTGCACCCCCCCCCCACGCAAGGAGCGTCCTCATTTCAAAGCTGGGGGACGGTGCCGAGGCCTCTGTGAGTAAACGTGAGCTGAGCCCCAGGCCAGCTGCTGCTGAACTGTTCCCACCCTTCCCAGGTAAAACACCTGAATATGTACAAGGGCTTGAAGCCTAGAGGAAGGGCCGTGGAGCCACACCAGCGACAGCACGCAGGCCAACTTGCTGCCTGCAGGCCAGCCAGGATGGTCCTGGACCCGGGCGCTCTTCTGGAAGCTTTCCATTTCCCTGCCTGAGATACCCCTCCTTTTTTTCCTTCCTCACCTCAGCCCGGAGAGAAATTCCAGTGGAAGTTATGGGTGACACATCCTCTTCTTTACAGGTGGCAGCCTGGCAACTCCTGCAGAAAGTCCAGCAGAGCCCCACTCACACCGGGCCACCAACAAAGCCGTGGACCCTCACACCCTCCCACCAGCACAGCCCCGAGACTGCTGACGGGGCAGAGAATATGGAGTCAGGCACAGCTGCAGGGGCTATTGCTGCCTGGAGTGCTGTTTATATTGACCTCAACCGAGGCACACCTGGGGAGGGCTTGCCGGCAGGGTCAGGCTGCCCAGGTCAGCTAATCCTCAGCCCTCAGGGAATCACATTGTAGAAAATGGACCTCGCTAAGACACAATATTAGCCAAGGGAAAAAAGGACACAATGCCATTTTCAGCACCGTAGATGAGTCTAGAGGTAATCACGTGACATGTAGTAAGTCAGAAAGTGAAAGACACATATCGTAGGATATCACTTATAGGTGTTACCTAAAAATGGATACCAGGGCAGATATTTCCACGGAGAAGGGCAATCACAGATTCATTAAACAAACTTATGGTTCACCAATGGAAAGGTGTGAGGATTGGATTCATTACGATCTTGGGGTTAACAGACATATACAAACACAGATGAAATATATAATCACCAAAGACCTACGGAATACCAAGAGAAGACTACTCAACATTCTGTCATAACGTACATGGGAACAGGATCCCAGGAAGAACAGACATATGTATATGTGTAAAAGAACCACATCTTGCACACCTACAACAAGCCAAACGTTGACATCAAACTTGCTGTAATAAAAATTAAAAAATTAAATTAAAAACACGAACAAGAAGTAGTGAGACAAACATGAGGGGCATTCTCCTGGCACATTCCATTCTAAATTCCAATCTAGAACACGACTTCCATTGAGGCTCTGTTGCCCTAGTAACCAGATTTGGTAAGGGAGAACTGCTGCCACCTTGTGGCCGTTTCACACAACAGCAGCTTTAATCCCAGCGCTAATGGTCAGTGGATATTCAAAATCATTGCAGGCCTGTAAATGACACCTGCAATGAAAACAAATCCTGGGGTCATATATCGACCAAAAAATTCAAAAGACGTCCATATTTCAAAACGACAGTTTCAAGAGGCATATTTCACGCACATTAGTGTTCTGCTTCCTTTGCTTTCTTTCTTTTTTGGTTAAAACAACGGGAATGGAAAAAGGCAACCCTCAGAATGGGCGAAAATGATCGCAAACGAATCAATGGACAAAGGATTAATCTCCAATATATATAAACAGCTCACGCAGCTTAATATTAATAAAACAAACAACCCAATACAAAAATGGGCAGAAGGTATAAATAGACGTTTCTTCAAAGAAGTCACAAAGATGGCCAAGACGCACATGAAAAGCTGCTCAACATCACTAATTATTAGAGAAATGCAAATCCAAACGACAATGAGGTATGACCTCACACCTCTTAGAATCGGCATCATCAGAAAATCTACAAACAACAAATTCTGGGGAGGGTGTGGACAAAAGGAACCCTCTTCCACTACTGGTGGGAAGGTAAATTGATAAGGTCACTATGGAGAACACTATGGAGGTTCCTTTCAAAAACTAAAAAGAGAATTACCATAGGATCCAGCAATCCCACTTCTGGGCATATACCCAGAGAAAACCATAAATCAAAAAGACACATTCACCACAATGTTCATTGCAGCACTATTTACAATAGCCAGGTAATGGAAGCAACCTAAATGCCCACAGACAGACGAATGGATAAAGAAGTGGTACATATATAAAATGGAATATTACTCAGCCATAAAAAGGAATGAAACTGGGTCATTTGTAGAGAAGTCGATGGATCTAGAGACTGTCATACAGAGTGAAGTAAGTCAGAAAGAGAAAAACAAATATTGTATATTAATGCATATATGTGGAACCTAGAAAAATGGTACAGATGAACTGGTTTGCAGGGCAGAAATAGAGACACAGAGGTAGAGAACAAACGTATGGACACCAAGTGGGGGAAGCCATGGGGTGGTGGTGTTGGGATGAGTTGGGAGATTGGGACTGACCTGTATACATGCATATGCATAAAATAGATAACTAATAATAACCTGCTGTATAAAAAATACGTAAAATTAAATTTCAATATTTTTAAAAATGAAATTGAAAAGAAAACAGAAAAAAGTTCTTCCATTCACACAGATGTATTTATATGAATGAATTATTTCCATGCTTATATCTATAAATATATAAAACAGGAACAAAATGTAATTGGAATGAAAAAAGAAAAAAAAAAAACCTGAACCTAAGAGTTATACAGAGGAAAACCCTACCAAGGCACTTGCTCCAGTGGAAAAGAATTCTGAAATTGGTCAGAGGTGGGGAATCATCTCCCATACAGCCAGCAGTCCCGCCCCCCCCCACGCAAGGAGCGTCCTCATTTCAAAGCTGGGTGACGGTGCCGAGGCCTCTGTGAGTAAACGTGAGCTGAGCCCCAGGCCAGCTGCTGCTGCTGAACTCTTCCCACCCTTCCCAGGTAAAACACCTGAATATGTACAAGGGCTTGAAAGCCTAGAGGAAGGGCCGTGGAGCCACACCAGCGACAGCACGCAGGCCAACTTGCTGCCTGCAGGCCAGCCAGAATGGTCCTGGACACGGGCGCTCTTCTGGAAGCTTTCCATTTCCCTGCCTGAGATACCCCTCCTTTTTTTCCTTCCTCACCTCAGCCCGGAGAGAAATTCCAGTGGAAGTTATGGGTGACACATCCTCTTCTTTACAGGTGGCAGCCTGGCAACTCCTGCAGAAAGTCCAGCAGAGCCCCACTCACACTGGGCCACCAACAAAGCCGTGGACCCTGACACCCTCCCACCAGCACAGCCCCGAGACTGCTGACGGGGCAGAGAATATGGAGTCAGGCACAGCTGCAGGGGCTATTGCTGCCTGGAGTGCTGTTTATATTGACCTCAACCCAGGCACACCTGGGGAGGGCTTGCCGGCAGGGTCAGGCTGCCCAGGTCAGCTAATCCTCAGCCCTCAGGGAATCACATTGCAGAAAATGGACCTCGCTAAGACACAATATTAGCCAAGGGAAAAAAGGACACAATGCCATTTGCAGCACAGTAGATGAGTCTAGAGGTAATCACGTGACTTGTAGTAAGTCAGAAAGTGAAAGACACATATCGTAGGATATCACTTATAGGTGTTACCTAAAAATTGATACCAGGGCAGATATTTCCACGCAGAAGGGCAATCACAGATTCATTAAACAAACTTATGGTTCACCAATGGAAAGGTGTGAGGATTGGATTCATTACGATCTTGGGGTTAACATTCATATACAAACACAGATGAAATATATAATGACCAAAGACCTACGGAATACCAAGAGAAGACTACTCAACATTCTGTCATAACGTACATGGGAACAGGATCCCAGGAAGAACAGACATATGTATATGTGTAAAAGAACCACATCTTGCACACCTACAACAAGCCAAACGTTGACATCAAACTTGCTGTAATAAAAATTAAAAAAATTAAATTAAAAACACGAACAAGAAGTAGTGAGACAAACTTGAGGGGCATCCTCCTGGCACATTCCATTCTAAATTCCAATCTAGAACACGACTTCCATTGAGGCTCTGTTGCCCTAGTAACCAGATTTGGTAAGGGAGAACTGCTGCCACCTTGTGGCTGTTTCACACAACAGCAGCTTTAATCCCAGCGCTAATGGTCAGTGGATATTCAAAATCATTGCAGGCCTGTAAATGACACCTGCCCTGAAAACAAATCCTGGGGTCATATATCGACCAAAAAATTCAAAAGACGTCCATATTTCAAAACGACAGTTTCAAGAGGTATATTTCACGCACATTAGTGTTCTGCTTCCTTTGCTTTCTTTCTTTTTTGGTTAAAAAAACGGGAATGGAAAAAGGCAACCCTCAGAATGGTCGAAAACGATCGCAAACGAATCAATGGACAAAGGTTTAATCTCCAGTATATATAAACAGCTCACGCAGCTTAATATTAATAAAACAAACAACCCAATACAAAAATGGGCAGAAGATCTAAATAGACGTTTCTTCAAAGAAGTCACAGAGGTGGCCAAGACGCACATGAAAAGCTGCTCAACATCACTAATTATTAGAGAAATGCAAATCCAAACGACAATGAGGTATGACCTCACACCTCTTAGAATCGGCATCATCAGAAAATCTACAAACAACAAATTCTGGGGAGGGTGTGGACAAAAGGAACCCTCTTCCACTACTGGTGGGAAGGTAAATTGATAAGGTCACTATGGAGAACACTATGGAGGTTCCTTTCAAAAACTAAAAAGAGAATTACCATAGGATCCAGCAATCCCACTTCTGGGCATATACCCAGAGAAAACCATAAATCAAAAAGACACATTCACCACAATGTTCATTGCAGCACTATTTACAATAGCCAGGTAATGGAAGCAACCTAAATGCCCACAGACAGACGAATGGATAAAGAAGTGGTACATATATAAAATGGAATATTACTCAGCCATAAAAAGGAATGAAACTGGGTCATTTGTAGAGAAGTCGATGGATCTAGAGACTGTCATACAGAGTGAAGTAAGTCAGAAAGAGAAAAACAAATATTGTATATTAATGCATATATGTGGAACCTAGAAAAATGGTACAGATGAACTGGTTTGCAGGGCAGAAATAGAGACACAGAGGTAGAGAACAAACGTATGGACACCAAGTGGGGGAAGCCATGGGGTGGTGGTGTTGGGATGAGTTGGGAGATTGGGACTGACCTGTATACATGCATATGCATAAAATAGATAACTAATAATAACCTGCTGTATAAAAAAATACATAAAATTAAATTTCAAAATTTTTAAAAATGAAATTGAAAAAAAAAACAGAAAAAAGTTCTTCCATTCACACAGATGTATTTATATGAATGAATTATGTCCATGCTTATATCTATAAATACATAAAACAGGAACAAAATGTAATTGGAATGAAAAAAAAATCCTGAACCTAAGAGTTATACAGAGGAAAACCCTACCAAGGCACTTGCTCTAGCGGTAAAGAATTCTGAAATTGGTCAGAGGTGGGGAATCATCTCCCATACAGCCAGCAGTCCCGCCCCCCCCACGCAAGGAGCGTCCTCATTTCAAAGCTGGGGGACGGTGCCGAGGCCTCTGTGAGTAAACGTGAGCTGAGCCCCAGGCCAGCTGCTGCTGAACTGTTCCCACCCTTCCCAGGTAAAACACCTGAATATGTACAAGGGCTTGAAAGCCTAGAGGAAGGGCCGTGGAGCCACACCAGCGACAGCACGCAGGCCAACTTGCTGCCTGCAGGCCAGCCAGGATGGTCCTGGACCCGGGCGCTCTTCTGGAAGCTTTCCATTTCCCTGCCTGAGATACCCCTCCTTTTTTTCCTTCCTCACCTCAGCCCGGAGAGAAATTCCAGTGGAAGTTATGGGTGACACATCCTCTTCTTTACAGGTGGCAGCCTGGCAACTCCTGCAGAAAGTCCAGCAGAGCCCCACTCACACCGGGCCACCAACAAAGCCGTGGACCCTCACACCCTCCCACCAGCACAGCCCCGAGACTGCTGACGGGGCAGAGAATATGGAGTCAGGCACAGCTGCAGGGGCTATTGCTGCCTGGAGTGCTGTTTATATTGACCTCAACCCAGGCACACCTGGGGAGGGCTTGCCGGCAGGGTCAGGCTGCCCAGGTCAGCTAATCCTCAGCCCTCAGGGAATCACATTGCAGAAAATGGACCTCGCTAAGACACAATATTAGCCAAGGGAAAAAAGGACACAATGCCATTTGCAGCACCGTAGATGAGTCTAGAGGTAATCACGTGACATGTAGTAAGTCAGAAAGTGAAAGACACATATCGTAGGATATCACTTATAGGTGTTACCTAAAAATTGATACCAGGGCAGATATTTCCACGCAGAAGGGCAATCACAGATTCATTAAACAAACTTATGGTTCACCAATGGAAAGGTGTGAGGATTCGATTCATTACGATCTTGGGGTTAACAGACATATACAAACACAGGTGAAATATATAATCACCAAAGACCTACGGAATACCAAGAGAAGACTACTCAACATTCTGTCATAACGTACATGGGAACAGGATCCCAGGAAGAACACATATGTATATGTGTAAAAGAACCACATCTTGCACACCTACAACAAGCCAAACGTTGACATCAAACTTGCTGTAATAAAAATTAAAAAATTAAATTAAAAACACGAACAAGAAGTAGTGAGACAAACTTGAGGGGCATTCTCCTGGCACATTCCATTCTAAATTCCAATCTAGAACACGACTTCCATTGAGGCTCTGTTGCCCTAGTAACCAGATTTGGTAAGGGAGAACTGCTGCCACCTTGTGGCCGTTTCACACAACAGCAGCTTTAATCCCAGCGCTAATGGTCAGTGGATATTCAAAATCATTGCAGGCCTGTAAATGACACCTGCCCTGAAAACAAATCCTGGGGTCATATATCGACCAAAAATTTCAAAAGACGTCCATATTTCAAAACGACAGTTTCAAGAGGCATATTTCACGCACATTAGTGTTCTGCTTCCTTTGCTTTCTTTCTTTTTTGGTTAAAAAAACGGGAATGGAAAAAGGCAACCCTCAGAATGGGCGAAAACGATCGCAAACGAATCAATGGACAAAGGTTTAATCTCCAATATATATAAACAGCTCACGCAGCTTAATATTAATAAAAGAAACAACCCAATACAAAAATGGGCAGAAGATCTAAATAGACGTTTCTTCAAAGAAGTCACAGAGATGGCCAAGACGCACATGAAAAGCTGCTCAACATCACTAATTATTAGAGAAATGCAAATCCAAACGACAATGAGGTATGACCTCACACCTCTTAGAATCGGCATCATCAGAAAATCTACAAACAACAAATTCTGGGGAGGGTGTGGACAAAAGGAACCCTCTTCCACTATTGGTGGGAAGGTAAATTGATACAGTCACTATGGAGAACACTATGGAGGTTCCTTTAAAAAACTAAAAAGAGAATTACCATAGGATCCAGCAATCCCACTTCTGGGCATATACCCAGAGAAAACCATAAATCAAAAAGACACATTCACCACAATGTTCATTGCAGCACTATTTACAATAGCCAGGTAATGGAAGCAACCTAAATGCCCACAGACAGACGAATGGATAAAGAAGTGGTACATATATAAAATGGAATATTACTCAGCCATAAAAAGGAATGAAACTGGGTCATTTGTAGAGAAGTCGATGGATCTAGAGACTGTCATACAGAGTGAAGTAAGTCAGAAAGAGAAAAACAAATATTGTATATTAATGCATATATGTGGAACCTAGAAAAATGGTACAGATGAACTGGTTTGCAGGGCAGAAATAGAGACACAGAGGTAGAGAACAAACGTATGGACACCAAGTGGGGGAAGCCATGGGGTGGTGGTGTTGGGATGAGTTGGGAGATTGGGACTGACCTGTATACATGCATATGCATAAAATAGATAACTAATAATAACCTGCTGTATAAAAAATACATAAAATTAAATTTCAAAAATTTTAAAAATGAAATTGAAAAAAAACCAGAAAAAAGTTCTTCCTTTCACACAGATGTATTTATATGAATGAATTATTTCCATGCTTATATCTATAAATACATAAAACAGGAACAAAATGTAATTGGAATGAAAAAAGAAAAAAAAAACCCTGAACCTAAGTGTTATACAGAAGAAAACCCTACCAAGGCACTTGCTCCAGTGGAAAAGAATTCTGAAATTGGTCAGAGGTGGGGAATCATCTCCCATACAGCCAGCAGTCCTGCACCCCCCCCCCACGCAAGGAGCGTCCTCATTTCAAAGCTGGGGGACGGTGCCGAGGCCTCTGTGAGTAAACGTGAGCTGAGCCCCAGGCCAGCTGCTGCTGAACTGTTCCCACCCTTCCCAGGTAAAACACCTGAATATGTACAAGGGCTTGAAGCCTAGAGGAAGGGCCGTGGAGCCACACCAGCGACAGCACGCAGGCCAACTTGCTGCCTGCAGGCCAGCCAGGATGGTCCTGGACCCGGGCGCTCTTCTGGAAGCTTTCCATTTCCCTGCCTGAGATACCCCTCCTTTTTTTCCTTCCTCACCTCAGCCCGGAGAGAAATTCCAGTGGAAGTTATGGGTGACACATCCTCTTCTTTACAGGTGGCAGCCTGGCAACTCCTGCAGAAAGTCCAGCAGAGCCCCACTCACACCGGGCCACCAACAAAGCCGTGGACCCTCACACCCTCCCACCAGCACAGCCCCGAGACTGCTGACGGGGCAGGGAATATGGAGTCAGGCACAGCTGCAGGGGCTATTGCTGCCTGGAGTGCTGTTTATATTGACCTCAACCCAGGCACACCTGGGGAGGGCTTGCCGGCAGGGTCAGGCTGCCCAGGTCAGCTAATCCTCAGCCCTCAGGGAATCACATTGTAGAAAATGGACCTCGCTAAGACACAATATTAGCCAAGGGAAAAAAGGACACAATGCCATTTTCAGCACCGTAGATGAGTCTAGAGGTAATCACGTGACATGTAGTAAGTCAGAAAGTGAAAGACACATATCGTAGGATATCACTTATAGGTGTTACCTAAAAATGGATACCAGGGCAGATATTTCCACGGAGAAGGGCAATCACAGATTCATTAAACAAACTTATGGTTCACCAATGGAAAGGTGTGAGGATTGGATTCATTACGATCTTGGGGTTAACAGACATATACAAACACAGATGAAATATATAATCACCAAAGACCTACGGAATACCAAGAGAAGACTACTCAACATTCTGTCATAACGTACATGGGAACAGGATCCCAGGAAGAACAGACATATGTATATGTGTAAAAGAACCACATCTTGCACACCTACAACAAGCCAAACGTTGACATCAAACTTGCTGTAATAAAAATTAAAAAATTAAATTAAAAACACGAACAAGAAGTAGTGAGACAAACATGAGGGGCATTCTCCTGGCACATTCCATTCTAAATTCCAATCTAGAACACGACTTCCATTGAGGCTCTGTTGCCCTAGTAACCAGATTTGGTAAGGGAGAACTGCTGCCACCTTGTGGCCGTTTCACACAACAGCAGCTTTAATCCCAGCGCTAATGGTCAGTGGATATTCAAAATCATTGCAGGCCTGTAAATGACACCTGCCCTGAAAACAAATCCTGGGGTCATATATCGACCAAAAATTTCAAAAGACGTCCATATTTCAAAACGACAGTTTCAAGAGGCATATTTCACGCACATTAGTGTTCTGCTTCCTTTGCTTTCTTTCTTTTTTGGTTAAAAAAACGGGAATGGAAAAAGGCAACCCTCAGAATGGGCGAAAACGATCGCAAACGAATCAATGGACAAAGGTTTAATCTCCAATATATATAAACTGCTCACGCAGCTTAATATTAATAAAACAAACAACCCAATACAAAAATGGGCAGAAGATCTAAATAGACGTTTCTTCAAAGAAGTCACAGAGATGGCCAAGACGCACATGAAAAGCTGCTCAACATCACTAATTATTAGAGAAATGCAAATCCAAACGACAATGAGGTATGACCTCACACCTCTTAGAATCGGCATCATCAGAAAATCTACAAACAACAAATTCTGGGGAGGGTGTGGACAAAAGGAACCCTCTTCCACTATTGGTGGGAAGGTAAATTGATACAGTCACTATGGAGAACACTATGGAGGTTCCTTTAAAAAACTAAAAAGAGAATTACCATAGGATCCAGCAATCCCACTTCTGGGCATATACCCAGAGAAAACCATAAATCAAAAAGACACATTCACCACAATGTTCATTGCAGCACTATTTACAATAGCCAGGTAATGGAAGCAACCTAAATGCCCACAGACAGACGAATGGATAAAGAAGTGGTACATATATAAAATGGAATATTACTCAGCCATAAAAAGGAATGAAACTGGGTCATTTGTAGAGAAGTCGATGGATCTAGAGACTGTCATACAGAGTGAAGTAAGTCAGAAAGAGAAAAACAAATATTGTATATTAATGCATATATGTGGAACCTAGAAAAATGGTACAGATGAACTGGTTTGCAGGGCAGAAATAGAGACACAGAGGTAGAGAACAAACGTATGGACACCAAGTGGGGGAAGCCATGGGGTGGTGGTGTTGGGATGAGTTGGGAGATTGGGACTGACCTGTATACATACATATGCATAAAATAGATAACTAATAATAACCTGCTGTATAAAAAATACATAAAATTAAATTTCAAAATTTTAAAAAATGAAATTGAAAAAAAACCAGAAAAAAGTTCTTCCTTTCACACAGATGTATTTATATGAATGAATTATTTCCATGCTTATATCTATAAATACATAAAACAGGAACAAAATGTAATTGGAATGAAAAAAGAAAAAAAAAACCCTGAACCTAAGTGTTATACAGAAGAAAACCCTACCAAGGCACTTGCTCCAGTGGAAAAGAATTCTGAAATTGGTCAGAGGTGGGGAATCATCTCCCATACAGCCAGCAGTCCTGCACCCCCCCCCCACGCAAGGAGCGTCCTCATTTCAAAGCTGGGGGACGGTGCCGAGGCCTCTGTGAGTAAACGTGAGCTGAGCCCCAGGCCAGCTGCTGCTGAACTGTTCCCACCCTTCCCAGGTAAAACACCTGAATATGTACAAGGGCTTGAAGCCTAGAGGAAGGGCCGTGGAGCCACACCAGCGACAGCACGCAGGCCAACTTGCTGCCTGCAGGCCAGCCAGGATGGTCCTGGACCCGGGCGCTCTTCTGGAAGCTTTCCATTTCCCTGCCTGAGATACCCCTCCTTTTTTTCCTTCCTCACCTCAGCCCGGAGAGAAATTCCAGTGGAAGTTATGGGTGACACATCCTCTTCTTTACAGGTGGCAGCCTGGCAACTCCTGCAGAAAGTCCAGCAGAGCCCCACTCACACCGGGCCACCAACAAAGCCGTGGACCCTCACACCCTCCCACCAGCACAGCCCCGAGACTGCTGACGGGGCAGAGAATATGGAGTCAGGCACAGCTGCAGGGGCTATTGCTGCCTGGAGTGCTGTTTATATTGACCTCAACCGAGGCACACCTGGGGAGGGCTTGCCGGCAGGGTCAGGCTGCCCAGGTCAGCTAATCCTCAGCCCTCAGGGAATCACATTGTAGAAAATGGACCTCGCTAAGACACAATATTAGCCAAGGGAAAAAAGGACACAATGCCATTTTCAGCACCGTAGATGAGTCTAGAGGTAATCACGTGACATGTAGTAAGTCAGAAAGTGAAAGACACATATCGTAGGATATCACTTATAGGTGTTACCTAAAAATGGATACCAGGGCAGATATTTCCACGGAGAAGGGCAATCACAGATTCATTAAACAAACTTATGGTTCACCAATGGAAAGGTGTGAGGATTGGATTCATTACGATCTTGGGGTTAACAGACATATACAAACACAGATGAAATATATAATCACCAAAGACCTACGGAATACCAAGAGAAGACTACTCAACATTCTGTCATAACGTACATGGGAACAGGATCCCAGGAAGAACAGACATATGTATATGTGTAAAAGAACCACATCTTGCACACCTACAACAAGCCAAACGTTAACATCAAACTTGCTGTAATAAAAATTAAAAAATTAAATTAAAAACACGAACAAGAAGTAGTGAGACAAACATGAGGGGCATTCTCCTGGCACATTCCATTCTAAATTCCAATCTAGAACACGACTTCCATTGAGGCTCTGTTGCCCTAGTAACCAGATTTGGTAAGGGAGAACTGCTGCCACCTTGTGGCCGTTTCACACAACAGCAGCTTTAATCCCAGCGCTAATGGTCAGTGGATATTCAAAATCATTGCAGGCCTGTAAATGACACCTGCAATGAAAACAAATCCTGGGGTCATATATCGACCAAAAAATTCAAAAGACGTCCATATTTCAAAACGACAGTTTCAAGAGGTATATTTCACGCACATTAGTGTTCTGCTTCCTTTGCTTTCTTTCTTTTTTGGTTAAAACAACGGGAATGGAAAAAGGCAACCCTCAGAATGGGCGAAAATGATCGCAAACGAATCAATGGACAAAGGATTAATCTCCAATATATATAAACAGCTCACGCAGCTTAATATTAATAAAACAAACAACCCAATACAAAAATGGGCAGAAGGTATAAATAGACGTTTCTTCAAAGAAGTCACAAAGATGGCCAAGACGCACATGAAAAGCTGCTCAACATCACTAATTATTAGAGAAATGCAAATCCAAACGACAATGAGGTATGACCTCACACCTCTTAGAATCGGCATCATCAGAAAATCTACAAACAACAAATTCTGGGGAGGGTGTGGACAAAAGGAACCCTCTTCCACTACTGGTGGGAAGGTAAATTGATAAGGTCACTATGGAGAACACTATGGAGGTTCCTTTCAAAAACTAAAAAGAGAATTACCATAGGATCCAGCAATCCCACTTCTGGGCATATACCCAGAGAAAACCATAAATCAAAAAGACACATTCACCACAATGTTCATTGCAGCACTATTTACAATAGCCAGGTAATGGAAGCAACCTAAATGCCCACAGACAGACGAATGGATAAAGAAGTGGTACATATATAAAATGGAATATTACTCAGCCATAAAAAGGAATGAAACTGGGTCATTTGTAGAGAAGTCGATGGATCTAGAGACTGTCATACAGAGTGAAGTAAGTCAGAAAGAGAAAAACAAATATTGTATATTAATGCATATATGTGGAACCTAGAAAAATGGTACAGATGAACTGGTTTGCAGGGCAGAAATAGAGACACAGAGGTAGAGAACAAACGTATGGACACCAAGTGGGGGAAGCCATGGGGTGGTGGTGTTGGGATGAGTTGGGAGATTGGGACTGACCTGTATACATGCATATGCATAAAATAGATAACTAATAATAACCTGCTGTATAAAAAATACGTAAAATTAAATTTCAATATTTTTAAAAATGAAATTGAAAAGAAAACAGAAAAAAGTTCTTCCATTCACACAGATGTATTTATATGAATGAATTATTTCCATGCTTATATCTATAAATACATAAAACAGGAACAAAATGTAATTGGAATGAAAAAAGAAAAAAAAAAAACCTGAACCTAAGAGTTATACAGAGGAAAACCCTACCAAGGCACTTGCTCCAGTGGAAAAGAATTCTGAAATTGGTCAGAGGTGGGGAATCATCTCCCATACAGCCAGCAGTCCCGCCCCCCCCCACGCAAGGAGCGTCCTCATTTCAAAGCTGGGTGACGGTGCCGAGGCCTCTGTGAGTAAACGTGAGCTGAGCCCCAGGCCAGCTGCTGCTGCTGAACTGTTCCCACCCTTCCCAGGTAAAACACCTGAATATGTACAAGGGCTTGAAAGCCTAGAGGAAGGGCCGTGGAGCCACACCAGCGACAGCACGCAGGCCAACTTGCTGCCTGCAGGCCAGCCAGGATGGTCCTGGACCCGGGCACTCTTCTGGAAGCTTTCCATTTCCCTGCCTGAGATACCCCTCCTTTTTTTCCTTCCTCACCTCAGCCCGGAGAGAAATTCCAGTGGAAGTTATGGGTGACACATCCTCTTCTTTACAGGTGGCAGCCTGGCAACTCCTGCAGAAAGTCCAGCAGAGCCCCACTCACACTGGGCCACCAACAAAGCCGTGGACCCTGACACCCTCCCACCAGCACAGCCCCGAGACTGCTGACGGGGCAGAGAATATGGAGTCAGGCACAGCTGCAGGGGCTATTGCTGCCTGGAGTGCTGTTTATATTGACCTCAACCCAGGCACACCTGGGGAGGGCTTGCCGGCAGGGTCAGGCTGCCCAGGTCAGCTAATCCTCAGCCCTCAGGGAATCACATTGCAGAAAATGGACCTCGCTAAGACACAATATTAGCCAAGGGAAAAAAGGACACAATGCCATTTGCAGCACAGTAGATGAGTCTAGAGGTAATCACGTGACTTGTAGTAAGTCAGAAAGTGAAAGACACATATCGTAGGATATCACTTATAGGTGTTACCTAAAAATTGATACCAGGGCAGATATTTCCACGCAGAAGGGCAATCACAGATTCATTAAACAAACTTATGGTTCACCAATGGAAAGGTGTGAGGATTGGATTCATTACGATCTTGGGGTTAACATTCATATACAAACACAGATGAAATATATAATGACCAAAGACCTACGGAATACCAAGAGAAGACTACTCAACATTCTGTCATAACGTACATGGGAACAGGATCCCAGGAAGAACAGACATATGTATATGTGTAAAAGAACCACATCTTGCACACCTACAACAAGCCAAACGTTGACATCAAACTTGCTGTAATAAAAATTAAAAAAATTAAATTAAAAACACGAACAAGAAGTAGTGAGACAAACTTGAGGGGCATCCTCCTGGCACATTCCATTCTAAATTCCAATCTAGAACACGACTTCCATTGAGGCTCTGTTGCCCTAGTAACCAGATTTGGTAAGGGAGAACTGCTGCCACCTTGTGGCTGTTTCACACAACAGCAGCTTTAATCCCACCGCTAATGGTCAGTGGATATTCAAAATCATTGCAGGCCTGTAAATGACACCTGCCCTGAAAACAAATCCTGGGGTCATATATCGACCAAAAAATTCAAAAGACGTCCATATTTCAAAACGACAGTTTCAAGAGGTATATTTCACGCACATTAGTGTTCTGCTTCCTTTGCTTTCTTTCTTTTTTGGTTAAAAAAACGGGAATGGAAAAAGGCAACCCTCAGAATGGTCGAAAACGATCGCAAACGAATCAATGGACAAAGGTTTAATCTCCAGTATATATAAACAGCTCACGCAGCTTAATATTAATAAAACAAACAACCCAATACAAAAATGGGCAGAAGATCTAAATAGACGTTTCTTCAAAGAAGTCACAGAGGTGGCCAAGACGCACATGAAAAGCTGCTCAACATCACTAATTATTAGAGAAATGCAAATCCAAACGACAATGAGGTATGACCTCACACCTCTTAGAATCGGCATCATCAGAAAATCTACAAACAACAAATTCTGGGGAGGGTGTGGACAAAAGGAACCCTCTTCCACTACTGGTGGGAAGGTAAATTGATAAGGTCACTATGGAGAACACTATGGAGGTTCCTTTCAAAAACTAAAAAGAGAATTACCATAGGATCCAGCAATCCCACTTCTGGGCATATACCCAGAGAAAACCATAAATCAAAAAGACACATTCACCACAATGTTCATTGCAGCACTATTTACAATAGCCAGGTAATGGAAGCAACCTAAATGCCCACAGACAGACGAATGGATAAAGAAGTGGTACATATATAAAATGGAATATTACTCAGCCATAAAAAGGAATGAAACTGGGTCATTTGTAGAGAAGTCGATGGATCTAGAGACTGTCATACAGAGTGAAGTAAGTCAGAAAGAGAAAAACAAATATTGTATATTAATGCATATATGTGGAACCTAGAAAAATGGTACAGATGAACTGGTTTGCAGGGCAGAAATAGAGACACAGAGGTAGAGAACAAACGTATGGACACCAAGTGGGGGAAGCCATGGGGTGGTGGTGTTGGGATGAGTTGGGAGATTGGGACTGACCTGTATACATGCATATGCATAAAATAGATAACTAATAATAACCTGCTGTATAAAAAAATACATAAAATTAAATTTCAAAATTTTTAAAAATGAAATTGAAAAAAAAAACAGAAAAAAGTTCTTCCATTCACACAGATGTATTTATATGAATGAATTATGTCCATGCTTATATCTATAAATACATAAAACAGGAACAAAATGTAATTGGAATGAAAAAAAAATCCTGAACCTAAGAGTTATACAGAGGAAAACCCTACCAAGGCACTTGCTCTAGCGGTAAAGAATTCTGAAATTGGTCAGAGGTGGGGAATCATCTCCCATACAGCCAGCAGTCCCGCCCCCCCCACGCAAGGAGCGTCCTCATTTCAAAGCTGGGGGACGGTGCCGAGGCCTCTGTGAGTAAACGTGAGCTGAGCCCCAGGCCAGCTGCTGCTGAACTGTTCCCACCCTTCCCAGGTAAAACACCTGAATATGTACAAGGGCTTGAAAGCCTAGAGGAAGGGCCGTGGAGCCACACCAGCGACAGCACGCAGGCCAACTTGCTGCCTGCAGGCCAGCCAGGATGGTCCTGGACCCGGGCGCTCTTCTGGAAGCTTTCCATTTCCCTGCCTGAGATACCCCTCCTTTTTTTCCTTCCTCACCTCAGCCCGGAGAGAAATTCCAGTGGAAGTTATGGGTGACACATCCTCTTCTTTACAGGTGGCAGCCTGGCAACTCCTGCAGAAAGTCCAGCAGAGCCCCACTCACACCGGGCCACCAACAAAGCCGTGGACCCTCACACCCTCCCACCAGCACAGCCCCGAGACTGCTGACGGGGCAGAGAATATGGAGTCAGGCACAGCTGCAGGGGCTATTGCTGCCTGGAGTGCTGTTTATATTGACCTCAACCCAGGCACACCTGGGGAGGGCTTGCCGGCAGGGTCAGGCTGCCCAGGTCAGCTAATCCTCAGCCCTCAGGGAATCACATTGCAGAAAATGGACCTCGCTAAGACACAATATTAGCCAAGGGAAAAAAGGACACAATGCCATTTGCAGCACCGTAGATGAGTCTAGAGGTAATCACGTGACATGTAGTAAGTCAGAAAGTGAAAGACACATATCGTAGGATATCACTTATAGGTGTTACCTAAAAATTGATACCAGGGCAGATATTTCCACGCAGAAGGGCAATCACAGATTCATTAAACAAACTTATGGTTCACCAATGGAAAGGTGTGAGGATTCGATTCATTACGATCTTGGGGTTAACAGACATATACAAACACAGGTGAAATATATAATCACCAAAGACCTACGGAATACCAAGAGAAGACTACTCAACATTCTGTCATAACGTACATGGGAACAGGATCCCAGGAAGAACACATATGTATATGTGTAAAAGAACCACATCTTGCACACCTACAACAAGCCAAACGTTGACATCAAACTTGCTGTAATAAAAATTAAAAAATTAAATTAAAAACACGAACAAGAAGTAGTGAGACAAACTTGAGGGGCATTCTCCTGGCACATTCCATTCTAAATTCCAATCTAGAACACGACTTCCATTGAGGCTCTGTTGCCCTAGTAACCAGATTTGGTAAGGGAGAACTGCTGCCACCTTGTGGCCGTTTCACACAACAGCAGCTTTAATCCCAGCGCTAATGGTCAGTGGATATTCAAAATCATTGCAGGCCTGTAAATGACACCTGCCCTGAAAACAAATCCTGGGGTCATATATCGACCAAAAATTTCAAAAGACGTCCATATTTCAAAACGACAGTTTCAAGAGGCATATTTCACGCACATTAGTGTTCTGCTTCCTTTGCTTTCTTTCTTTTTTGGTTAAAAAAACGGGAATGGAAAAAGGCAACCCTCAGAATGGGCGAAAACGATCGCAAACGAATCAATGGACAAAGGTTTAATCTCCAATATATATAAACAGCTCACGCAGCTTAATATTAATAAAACAAACAACCCAATACAAAAATGGGCAGAAGATCTAAATAGACGTTTCTTCAAAGAAGTCACAGAGATGGCCAAGACGCACATGAAAAGCTGCTCAACATCACTAATTATTAGAGAAATGCAAATCCAAACGACAATGAGGTATGACCTCACACCTCTTAGAATCGGCATCATCAGAAAATCTACAAACAACAAATTCTGGGGAGGGTGTGGACAAAAGGAACCCTCTTCCACTATTGGTGGGAAGGTAAATTGATACAGTCACTATGGAGAACACTATGGAGGTTCCTTTAAAAAACTAAAAAGAGAATTACCATAGGATCCAGCAATCCCACTTCTGGGCATATACCCAGAGAAAACCATAAATCAAAAAGACACATTCACCACAATGTTCATTGCAGCACTATTTACAATAGCCAGGTAATGGAAGCAACCTAAATGCCCACAGACAGACGAATGGATAAAGAAGTGGTACATATATAAAATGGAATATTACTCAGCCATAAAAAGGAATGAAACTGGGTCATTTGTAGAGAAGTCGATGGATCTAGAGACTGTCATACAGAGTGAAGTAAGTCAGAAAGAGAAAAACAAATATTGTATATTAATGCATATATGTGGAACCTAGAAAAATGGTACAGATGAACTGGTTTGCAGGGCAGAAATAGAGACACAGAGGTAGAGAACAAACGTATGGACACCAAGTGGGGGAAGCCATGGGGTGGTGGTGTTGGGATGAGTTGGGAGATTGGGACTGACCTGTATACATGCATATGCATAAAATAGATAACTAATAATAACCTGCTGTATAAAAAATACATAAAATTAAATTTCAAAATTTTTAAAAATGAAATTGAAAAAAAACCAGAAAAAAGTTCTTCCTTTCACACAGATGTATTTATATGAATGAATTATTTCCATGCTTATATCTATAAATACATAAAACAGGAACAAAATGTAATTGGAATGAAAAAAGAAAAAAAAAACCCTGAACCTAAGTGTTATACAGAAGAAAACCCTACCAAGGCACTTGCTCCAGTGGAAAAGAATTCTGAAATTGGTCAGAGGTGGGGAATCATCTCCCATACAGCCAGCAGTCCTGCACCCCCCCCCCCACGCAAGGAGCGTCCTCATTTCAAAGCTGGGGGACGGTGCCGAGGCCTCTGTGAGTAAACGTGAGCTGAGCCCCAGGCCAGCTGCTGCTGAACTGTTCCCACCCTTCCCAGGTAAAACACCTGAATATGTACAAGGGCTTGAAGCCTAGAGGAAGGGCCGTGGAGCCACACCAGCGACAGCACGCAGGCCAACTTGCTGCCTGCAGGCCAGCCAGGATGGTCCTGGACCCGGGCGCTCTTCTGGAAGCTTTCCATTTCCCTGCCTGAGATACCCCTCCTTTTTTTCCTTCCTCACCTCAGCCCGGAGAGAAATTCCAGTGGAAGTTATGGGTGACACATCCTCTTCTTTACAGGTGGCAGCCTGGCAACTCCTGCAGAAAGTCCAGCAGAGCCCCACTCACACCGGGCCACCAACAAAGCCGTGGACCCTCACACCCTCCCACCAGCACAGCCCCGAGACTGCTGACGGGGCAGAGAATATGGAGTCAGGCACAGCTGCAGGGGCTATTGCTGCCTGGAGTGCTGTTTATATTGACCTCAACTCAGGCACACCTGGGGAGGGCTTGCCGGCAGGGTCAGGCTGCCCAGGTCAGCTAATCCTCAGCCCTCAGGGAATCACATTGTAGAAAATGGACCTCGCTAAGACACAATATTAGCCAAGGGAAAAAAGGACACAATGCCATTTTCAGCACCGTAGATGAGTCTAGAGGTAATCACGTGACATGTAGTAAGTCAGAAAGTGAAAGACACATATCGTAGGATATCACTTATAGGTGTTACCTAAAAATGGATACCAGGGCAGATATTTCCACGGAGAAGGGCAATCACAGATTCATTAAACAAACTTATGGTTCACCAATGGAAAGGTGTGAGGATTGGATTCATTACGATCTTGGGGTTAACAGACATATACAAACACAGATGAAATATATAATCACCAAAGACCTACGGAATACCAAGAGAAGACTACTCAACATTCTGTCATAACGTACATGGGAACAGGATCCCAGGAAGAACAGACATATGTATATGTGTAAAAGAACCACATCTTGCACACCTACAACAAGCCAAACGTTGACATCAAACTTGCTGTAATAAAAATTAAAAAATTAAATTAAAAACACGAACAAGAAGTAGTGAGACAAACATGAGGGGCATTCTCCTGGCACATTCCATTCTAAATTCCAATCTAGAACACGACTTCCATTGAGGCTCTGTTGCCCTAGTAACCAGATTTGGTAAGGGAGAACTGCTGCCACCTTGTGGCCGTTTCACACAACAGCAGCTTTAATCCCAGCGCTAATGGTCAGTGGATATTCAAAATCATTGCAGGCCTGTAAATGACACCTGCAATGAAAACAAATCCTGGGGTCATATATCGACCAAAAAATTCAAAAGACGTCCATATTTCAAAACGACAGTTTCAAGAGGCATATTTCATGCACATTAGTGTTCTGCTTCCTTTGCTTTCTTTCTTTTTTGGTTAAAAAAACGGGAATGGAAAAAGGCAACCCTCAGAATGGGCGAAAACGATCGCAAACGAATCAATGGACAAAGGTTTAATCTCCAGTATATATAAACAGCTCACGCAGCTTAATATTAATAAAACAAACAACCCAATACAAAAATGGGCAGAAGATCTAAATAGACGTTTCTTCAAAGAAGTCACAGAGATGGCCAAGACGCACATGAAAAGCTGCTCAACATCACTAATTATTAGAGAAATGCAAATCCAAACGACAATGAGGTATGACCTCACACCTCTTAGAATCGGCATCATCAGAAAATCTACAAACAACAAATTCTTGGGAGGGTGTGGACAAAAGGAACCCTCTTCCACTATTGGTGGGAAGGTAAATTGATACAGTCACTATGGAGAACACTATGGAGGTTCCTTTCAAAAACTAAAAAGAGAATTACCATAGGATCCAGCAATCCCACTTCTGGGCATATACCCAGAGAAAACCATAAATCAAAAAGACACATTCACCACAATGTTCATTGCAGCACTATTTACAATTGCCAGGTAATGGAGGCAAACTAAATGCCCACAGACAGACGAATGGATAAAGAAGTGGTACATATATAAAATGGAATATTACTCAGCCATAAAAAGGAATGAAACTGGGTCATTAGTAGAGAAGTCGATGGATCTAGAGACTGTCATACAGAGTGAAGTAAGTCAGAAAGAGAAAAACAAATATTGTATATTAATGCATATATGTGGAACCTAGAAAAATGGTACAGATGAACTGGTTTGCAGGGCAGAAATAGAGACACAGAGGTAGAGAACAAACGTATGGACACCAAGTGGGGGAAGCCATGGGGTGGTGGTGTTGGGATGAGTTGGGAGATTGGGACTGACCTGTATACATGCATATGCATAAAATAGATAACTAATAATAACCTGCTGTATAAAAAATACGTAAAATTAAATTTCAATATTTTTAAAAATGAAATTGAAAAAAAAACAGAAAAAAGTTCTTCCATTCACACAGATGTATTTATATGAATGAATTATTTCCATGCTTATATCTATAAATACATAAAACAGGAACAAAATGTAATTGGAATGAAAAAAGAAAAAAAAAACCTGAACCTAAGAGTTATACAGAGGAAAACCCTACCAAGGCACTTGCTCCAGTGGAAAAGAATTCTGAAATTGGTCAGAGGTGGGGAATCATCTCCCATACAGCCAGCAGTCCCGCCCCCCCCACGCAAGGAGCGTCCTCATTTCAAAGCTGGGTGACGGTGCCGAGGCCTCTGTGAGTAAACGTGAGCTGAGCCCCAGGCCAGCTGCTGCTGCTGAACTGTTCCCACCCTTCCCAGGTAAAACACCTGAATATGTACAAGGGCTTGAAAGCCTAGAGGAAGGGCCGTGGAGCCACACCAGCGACAGCACGCAGGCCAACTTGCTGCCTGCAGGCCAGCCAGGATGGTCCTGGACCCGGGCGCTCTTCTGGAAGCTTTCCATTTCCCTGCCTGAGATACCCCTCCTTTTTTTCCTTCCTCACCTCAGCCCGGAGAGAAATTCCAGTGGAAGTTATGGGTGAAACATCCTCTTCTTTACAGGTGGCAGCCTGGCAACTCCTGCAGAAAGTCCAGCAGAGCCCCACTCACACTGGGCCACCAACAAAGCCGTGGACCCTGACACCCTCCCACCAGCACAGCCCCGAGACTGCTGACGGGGCAGAGAATATGGAGTCAGGCACAGCTGCAGGGGCTATTGCTGCCTGGAGTGCTGTTTATATTGACCTCAACCCAGGCACACCTGGGGAGGGCTTGCCGGCAGGGTCAGGCTGCCCAGGTCAGCTAATCCTCAGCCCTCAGGGAATCACATTGCAGAAAATGGACCTCGCTAAGACACAATATTAGCCAAGGGAAAAAAGGACACAATGCCATTTGCAGCACAGTAGATGAGTCTAGAGGTAATCACGTGACTTGTAGTAAGTCAGAAAGTGAAAGACACATATCGTAGGATATCACTTATAGGTGTTACCTAAAAATTGATACCAGGGCAGATATTTCCACGCAGAAGGGCAATCACAGATTCATTAAACAAACTTATGGTTCACCAATGGAAAGGTGTGAGGATTGGATTCATTACGATCTTGGGGTTAACATTCATATACAAACACAGATGAAATATATAATGACCAAAGACCTACGGAATACCAAGAGAAGACTACTCAACATTCTGTCATAACGTACATGGGAACAGGATCCCAGGAAGAACAGACATATGTATATGTGTAAAAGAACCACATCTTGCACACCTACAACAAGCCAAACGTTGACATCAAACTTGCTGTAATAAAAATTAAAAAAATTAAATTAAAAACACGAACAAGAAGTAGTGAGACAAACTTGAGGGGCATCCTCCTGGCACATTCCATTCTAAATTCCAATCTAGAACACGACTTCCATTGAGGCTCTGTTGCCCTAGTAACCAGATTTGGTAAGGGAGAACTGCTGCCACCTTGTGGCCGTTTCACACAACAGCAGCTTTAATCCCAGCGCTAATGGTCAGTGGATATTCAAAATCATTGCAGGCCTGTAAATGACACCTGCCCTGAAAACAAATCCTGGGGTCATATATCGACCAAAAAATTCAAAAGACGTCCATATTTCAAAACGACAGTTTCAAGAGGTATATTTCACGCACATTAGTGTTCTGCTTCCTTTGCTTTCTTTCTTTTTTGGTTAAAAAAACGGGAATGGAAAAAGGCAACCCTCAGAATGGGCGAAAACGATCGCAAACGAATCAATGGACAAAGGTTTAATCTCCAGTATATATAAACAGCTCACGCAGCTTAATATTAATAAAACAAACAACCCAATACAAAAATGGGCAGAAGATCTAAATAGACGTTTCTTCAAAGAAGTCACAGAGGTGGCCAAGACGCACATGAAAAGCTGCTCAACATCACTAATTATTAGAGAAATGCAAATCCAAACGACAATGAGGTATGACCTCACACCTCTTAGAATCGGCATCATCAGAAAATCTACAAACAACAAATTCTGGGGAGGGTGTGGACAAAAGGAACCCTCTTCCACTACTGGTGGGAAGGTAAATTGATACAGTCACTATGGAGAACACTATGGAGGTTCCTTTCAAAAACTAAAAAGAGAATTACCATAGGATCCAGCAATCCCACTTCTGGGCATATACCCAGAGAAAACCATAAATCAAAAAGACACATTCACCACAATGTTCATTGCAGCACTATTTACAATAGCCAGGTAATGGAAGCAACCTAAATGCCCACAGACAGACGAATGGATAAAGAAATGGTACATATATAAAATGGAATATTACTCAGCCATAAAAAGGAATGAAACTGGGTCATTTGTAGAGAAGTCGATGGATCTAGAGACTGTCATACAGAGTGAAGTAAGTCAGAAAGAGAAAAACAAATATTGTATATTAATGCATATATGTGGAACCTAGAAAAATGGTACAGATGAACTGGTTTGCAGGGCAGAAATAGAGACACAGAGGTAGAGAACAAACGTATGGACACCAAGTGGGGGAAGCCATGGGGTGGTGGTGTTGGGATGAGTTGGGAGATTGGGACTGACCTGTATACATGCATATGCATAAAATAGATAACTAATAATAACCTGCTCTATAAAAAATACATAAAATTAAATTTCAAAATTTTTAAAAATGAAATTGAAAAAAAAAACAGAAAAAAGTTCTTCCATTCACACAGATGTATTTATATGAATGTATTATTTCCATGCTTATATCTATAAATACATAAAACAGGAACAAAATGTAACTGGAATGAAAATAAAAATCCTGAACCTAAGAGTTATACAGAGGAAAACCCTACCAAGGCACTTGCTCCAGCGGTAAAGAATTCTGAAATTGGTCAGAGGTGGGGAATCATCTCCCATACAGCCAGCAGTCCCGCCTCCCCACCACGCAAGGAGCGTCCTCATTTCAAAGATTGGGGACGGTGCCGAGGCCTCTGTGAGTAAACGTGAGCTGAGCCCCAGGCCAGCTGCTGCTGAACTGTTCCCACCCTTCCCAGGTAAAACACCTGAATATGTACAAGGGCTTGAAAGCCTAGAGGAAGGGCCGTGGAGCCACACCGGCGACAGCACGCAGGCCAACTTGCTGCCTGCAGGTCAGCCAGGATGGTCCTGGCCCCGGGCGCTCTTCTGGAAGCTTTCCATTTCCCTGCCTGAGATACCCCTCCTTTTTTTCCTTCCTCACCTCAGCCCGGAGAGAAATTCCAGTGGAAGTTATGGGTGACACATCCTCTTCTTTACAGGTGGCAGCCTGGCAACTCCTGCAGAAAGTCCAGCAGAGCCCCACTCACACCGGGCCACCAATAAAGCCGTGGACCCTCACACCCTCCCACCAGCACAGCCCCGAGACTGCTGACGGGGCAGAGAATATGGAGTCAGGCACAGCTGCAGGGGCTATTGCTGCCTGGAGTGCTGTTTATATTGACCTCAACCCAGGCACACCTGGGGAGGGCTTGCCGGCAGGGTCAGGCTGCCCAGGTCAGCTAATCCTCAGCCCTCAGGGAATCACATTGCAGAAAATGGACCTCGCTAAGACACAATATTAGCCAAGGGAAAAAAGGACACAATGCCATTTGCAGCACCGTAGATGAGTCTAGAGGTAATCACGTGACTTGTAGTAAGTCAGAAAGTGAAAGACACATATCGTAGGATATCACTTATAGGTGTTACCTAAAAATTGATACCAGGGCAGATATTTCCACGGAGAAGGGCAATCACAGATTCATTAAACAAACTTATGGTTCACCAATGGAAAGGTGTGAGGATTGGATTCATTACGATCTTGGGGTTAACATTCATATACAAACACAGATGAAATATATAATCACCAAAGACCTACGGAATACCAAGAGAAGACTACTCAACATTCTGTCATAACGTACATGGGAACAGGATCCCAGGAAGAACAGACATATGTATATGTGTAAAAGAACCACATCTTGCACACCTACAACAAGCCAAACGTTGACATCAACCTTGCTGTAATAAAAATTAAAAAAATTAAATTAAAAACACGAACAAGAAGTAGTGAGACAAACTTGAGGGGCATCCTCCTGGCACATTCCATTCTAAATTCCAATCTAGAACACGAATTCCATTGAGGCTCTGTTGCCCTAGTAACCAGATTTGGTAAGGGAGAACTGCTGCCACCTTGTGGCCGTTTCACACAACAGCAGCTTTAATCCCAGCGCTAATGGTCAGTGGATATTCAAAATCATTGCAGGCCTGTAAATGACACCTGCCCTGAAAACAAATCCTGGGGTCATATATCGACCAAAAAATTCAAAAGACGTCCATATTTCAAAACGACAGTTTCAAGAGGCATATTTCACGCACATTAGTGTTCTGCTTCCTTTGCTTTCTTTCTTTTTTGGTTAAAAAAACGGGAATGGAAAAAGGCAACCCTCAGAATGGGCGAAAACGATCGCAAACGAATCAATGGACAAAGGTTTAATCTCCAGTATATATAAACAGCTCACGCAGCTTAATATTAATAAAACAAACAACCCAATACAAAAATGGGCAGAAGATCTAAATAGACGTTTCTTCAAAGAAGTCACAGAGATGGCCAAGACGCACATGAAAAGCTGCTCAACATCACTAATTATTAGAGAAATGCAAATCCAAACGACAATGAGGTATGACCTCACACCTCTTAGAATCGGCATCATCAGAAAATCTACAAACAACAAATTCTTGGGAGGGTGTGGACAAAAGGAACCCTCTTCCACTATTGGTGGGAAGGTAAATTGATACAGTCACTATGGAGAACACTATGGAGGTTCCTTTAAAAAACTAAAAAGAGAATTACCATAGGATCCAGCAATCCCACTTCTGGGAATATACCCAGAGAAAACCATAAATCAAAAAGACACATTCACCACAATGTTCATTGCAGCACTATTTACAATAGCCAGGTAATGGAAGCAACCTAAATGCCCACAGACAGACGAATGGATAAAGAAATGGTACATATATAAAATTGAATATTACTCAGCCATAAAAAGGAATGAAACTGGGTCATTTGTAGAGAAGTCGATGGATCTAGAGACTGTCATACAGAGTGAAGTAAGTCAGAAAGAGAAAAACAAATATTGTATATTAATGCATATATGTGGAACCTAGAAAAATGGTACAGATGAACTGGTTTGCAGGGCAGAAATAGAGACACAGAGGTAGAGAACAAACGTATGGACACCAAGTGGGGGAAGCCATGGGGTGGTGGTGTTGGGATGAGTTGGGAGATTGGGACTGACCTGTATACATGCATATGCATAAAATAATAACCTGCTCTATAAAAAATACATAAAATTAAATTTCAAAATTTTTAAAAATGAAATTGAAAAAAAAACAGAAAAAAGTTCTTCCATTCACACAGATGTATTTATATGAATGTATTATTTCCATGCTTATATCTATAAATACATAAAACAGGAACAAAATGTAACTGGAATGAAAATAAAAATCCTGAACCTAAGAGTTATACAGAGGAAAACCCTACCAAGGCACTTGCTCCAGCGGAAAAGAATTCTGAAATTGGTCAGAGGTGGGGAATCATCTCCCATACAGCCAGCAGTCCCGCCTCCCCACCACGCAAGGAGCGTCCTCATTTCAAAGATTGGGGACGGTGCCGAGGCCTCTGTGAGTAAACGTGAGCTGAGCCCCAGGCCAGCTGCTGCTGAACTGTTCCCACCCTTCCCAGGTAAAACACCTGAATATGTACAAGGGCTTGAAAGCCTAGAGGAAGGGCCGTGGAGCCACACCGGCGACAGCACGCAGGCCAACTTGCTGCCTGCAGGTCAGCCAGGATGGTCCTGGCCCCGGGCGCTCTTCTGGAAGCTTTCCATTTCCCTGCCTGAGATACCCCTCCTTTTTTTCCTTCCTCACCTCAGCCCGGAGAGAAATTCCAGTGGAAGTTATGGGTGACACATCCTCTTCTTTACAGGTGGCAGCCTGGCAACTCCTGCAGAAAGTCCAGCAGAGCCCCACTCACACCGGGCCACCAACAAAGCCGTGGACCCTGACACCCTCCCACCAGCACAGCCCCGAGACTGCTGACGGGGCAGAGAATATGGAGTCAGGCACAGCTGCAGGGGCTATTGCTGCCTGGAGTGCTGTTTATATTGACCTCAACCCAGGCACACCTGGGGAGGGCTTGCCGGCAGGGTCAGGCTGCCCAGGTCAGCTAATCCTCAGCCCTCAGGGAATCACATTGCAGAAAATGGACCTCGCTAAGACACAATATTAGCCAAGGGAAAAAAGGACACAATGCCATTTGCAGCACCGTAGATGAGTCTAGAGGTAATCACGTGACTTGTAGTAAGTCAGAAAGTGAAAGACACATATCGTAGGATATCACTTATAGGTGTTACCTAAAAATTGATACCAGGGCAGATATTTCCACGGAGAAGGGCAATCACAGATTCATTAAACAAACTTATGGTTCACCAATGGAAAGGTGTGAGGATTGGATTCATTACGATCTTGGGGTTAACATTCATATACAAACACAGATGAAATATATAATCACCAAAGACCTACGGAATACCAAGAGAAGACTACTCAACATTCTGTCATAACGTACATGGGAACAGGATCCCAGGAAGAACAGACATAAGTATATGTGTAAAAGAACCACATCTTGCACACCTACAACAAGCCAAACGTTGACATCAAACTTGCTGTAATAAAAATTAAAAAAATAAATTAAAAACACGAACAAGAAGTAGTGAGACAAACTTGAGGGGCATTTTCCTGGCACATTCCATTCTAAATTCCAATCTAGAACACGACTTCCATTGAGGCTCTGTTGCCCTAGTAACCAGATTTGGTAAGGGAGAACTGCTGCCACCTTGTGGCCGTTTCACACAACAGCAGCTTCAATCCCAGCGCTAATGGTCAGTGGATATTCAAAATCATTGCAGGCCTGTAAATGACACCTGCCCTGAAAACAAATCCTGGGGTCATATATCGACCAAAAAATTCAAAAGACGTCCATATTTCAAAACGACAGTTTCAAGAGGCATATTTCACGCACATTAGTGTTCTGCTTCCTTTGCTTTCTTTCTTTTTTGGTTAAAAAAACGGGAATGGAAAAAGGCAACCCTCAGAATGGGCGAAAACGATCGCAAACGAATCAATGGACAAAGGTTTAATCTCCAGTATATATAAACAGCTCACGCAGCTTAATATTAATAAAAGAAACAACCCAATACAAAAATGGGCAGAAGATCTAAATAGACGTTTCTTCAAAGAAGTCACAGAGATGGCCAAGACGCATATGAAAAGTGCTCAACATCACTAATTATTAGAGAAATGCAAATCCAAACGACAATGAGGTATGACCTCACACCTCTTAGAATCGGCATCATCAGAAAATCTACAAACAACAAATTCTGGTGAGGGTGTGGACAAAAGGAACCCTCTTCCACTACTGGTGGGAAGGTAAATTGATAAGATCACTATGGAGAACACTATGGAGGCTCCTTTCAAAAACTAAAAAGAGAATTACCATAGGATCCAGCAATCCCACTTCTGGGCATATACCCAGAGAAAACCATAAATCAAAAAGACACATTCACCACAATGTTCATTGCAGCACTATTTACAATAGCCAGGTAATGGAAGCAACCTAAATGCCCACAGACAGACGAATGGATAAAGAAATGGTACATATATAAAATGGAATATTACTCAGCCATAAAAAGGAATGAAACTGGGTCATTTGTAGAGAAGTCGATGGATCTAGACACTGTCATACAGAGTGAAGTAAGTCAGAAAGAGAAAAACAAATATTGTATATTAATGCATATATGTGGAACCTAGAAAAATGGTACAGATGAAATGGTTTGCAGGGCAGAAATAGAGACACAGAGGTAGAGAACAAACGTATGGACACCAAGTGGGGGAAGCCATGGGGTGGTGGTGTTGGGATGAGTTGGGAGATTGGGACTGACCTGTATACATGCATATGCATAAAATAGATAACTAATAATAACCTGCTCTATAAAAAATACATAAAATTAAATTTCAAAATTTTTAAAAATGAAATTGAAAAAAAAAACAGAAAAAAGTTCTTCCATTCACACAGATGTATTTATATGAATGTATTATTTCCATGCTTATATCTATAAATACATAAAACAGGAACAAAATGTAACTGGAATGAAAATAAAAATCCTGAACCTAAGAGTTATACAGAGGAAAACCCTACCAAGGCACTTGCTCCAGCGGAAAAGAATTCTGAAATTGGTCAGAGGTGGGGAATCATCTCCCATACAGCCAGCAGTCCCGCCTCCCCACCACGCAAGGAGCGTCCTCATTTCAAAGATTGGGGACGGTGCCGAGGCCTCTGTGAGTAAACGTGAGCTGAGCCCCAGGCCAGCTGCTGCTGAACTGTTCCCACCCTTCCCAGGTAAAACACCTGAATATGTACAAGGGCTTGAAAGCCTAGAGGAAGGGCCGTGGAGCCACACCGGCGACAGCACGCAGGCCAACTTGCTGCCTGCAGGTCAGCCAGGATGGTCCTGGACCCGGGCGCTCTTCTGGAAGCTTTCCATTTCCCTGCCTGAGATACCCCTCCTTTTTTTCCTTCCTCACCTCAGCCCGGAGAGAAATTCCAGTGGAAGTTATGGGTGACACATCCTCTTCTTTACAGGTGGCAGCCTGGCAACTCCTGCAGAAAGTCCAGCAGAGCCCCACTCACACCGGGCCACCAATAAAGCCGTGGACCCTCACACCCTCCCACCAGCACAGCCCCGAGACTGCTGACGGGGCAGAGAATATGGAGTCAGGCACAGCTGCAGGGGCTATTGCTGCCTGGAGTGCTGTTTATATTGACCTCAACACAGGCACACCTGGGGAGGGCTTGCCGGCAGGGTCAGGCTGCCCAGGTCAGCTAATCCTCAGCCCTCAGGGAATCACATTGCAGAAAATGGACCTCGCTAAGACACAATATTAGCCAAGGGAAAAAAGGACACAATGCCATTTGCAGCACCGTAGATGAGTCTAGAGGTAATCACGTGACATGTAGTAAGTCAGAAAGTGAAAGACACATATCGTAGGATATCACTTATAGGTGTTACCTAAAAATGGATACCAGGGCAGATATTTCCACGGAGAAGGGCAATCACAGATTCATTAAACAAACTTATGGTTCACCAATGGAAAGGTGTGAGGATTGGATTCATTACGATCTTGGGGTTAACATTCATATACAAACACAGATGAAATATATAATCACCAAAGACCTACGGAATACCAAGAGAAGACTACTCAACATTCTGTCATAACGTACATGGGAACAGGATCCCAGGAAGAACAGACATATGTATATGTGTAAAAGAACCACATCTTGCACACCTACAACAAGCCAAACGTTGACATCAAACTTGCTGTAATAAAAATTAAAAAATTAAATTAAAAACACGAACAAGAAGTAGTGAGACAAACTTGAGGGGCATTCTTCTGGCACATTCCATTCTAAATTCCAATCTAGAACACGACTTCCATTGAGGCTCTGTTGCCCTAGTAACCAGATTTGGTAAGGGAGAACTGCTGCCACCTTGTGGCCGTTTCACACAACAGCAGCTTTAATCCCAGCACTAATGGTCAGTGGATATTCAAAATCATTGCAGGCCTGTAAATGACACCTGCCCTGAAAACAAATCCTGGGGTCATATATCGACCAAAAAATTCAAAAGACGTCCATATTTCAAAACGACAGTTTCAAGAGGCATATTTCACGCACATTAGTGTTCTGCTTCCTTTGCTTTCTTTCTTTTTTGGTTAAAAAAACGGGAATGGAAAAAGGCAACCCTCAGAATGGGCGAAAACGATCGCAAATGCATCAATGGACAAAGGTTTAATCTCCAATATATATAAACAGCTCACGCAGCTTAATATTAATAAAACAGACAACCCAATACAAAAATGGGCAGAAGATCTAAATAGACGTTTCTTCAAAGAAGTCACAGAGATGGCCAAGACACACATGAAAAGCTGCTCAACATCACTAATTATTAGAGAAATGCAAATCCAAACGACAATGAGGTATGACCTCACACCTCTTAGAATCGGCATCATCAGAAAATCTACAAACAACAAATTCTTGGGAGGGTGTGGACAAAAGGAACCCTCTTCCACTATTGGTGGGAAGGTAAATTGATACAGTCACTATGGAGAACACTATGGAGGTTCCTTTCAAAAACTAAAAAGAGAATTACCATAGGATCCAGCAATCCCACTTCTGGGCATATACCCAGAGAAAACCATAAATCAAAAAAACACATTCACCACAATGTTCATTGCAGCACTATTTACAATAGCCAGGTAATGGAAGCAAACTAAATGCCCACAGACAGACGAATGGATAAAGAAGTGGTACATATATAAAATGGAATATTACTCAGCCATAAAAAGGAATGAAACTGGGTCATTTGTAGAAAAGTCGATGGATCTAGAGACTGTAATACAGAGTGAAGTAAGTCAGAAAGAGAAAAACAAATATTGTATATTAATGCATATATGTGGAACCTAGAAAAATGGTACAGATGAACTGGTTTGCAGGGCAGAAATAGAGACACAGAGGTAGAGAACAAACGTATGGACACCAAGTGGGGGAAGCCATGGGGTGGTGGTGTTGGGATGAGTTGGGAGATTGGGACTGACCTGTATACATGCATATGCATAAAATAGATAACTAATAATAACCTGCTCTATAAAAAATACATAAAATTAAATTTCAAAATTTTTAAAAATGGAATTGAAAAAAAAACAGAAAAAAGTTCTTCCATTCACACAGATGTATTTATATGAATGAATTATTTCCATGCTTATATCTATAAATACATAAAACAGGAACAAAATGTAATTGGAATGAAAAAAGAAAAAAAAAACCTGAATCTAAGAGTTATACAGAGGAAAACACTACCAAGGCACTTGCTCCAGTGGAAAAGAATTCTGAAATTGGTCAGAGGTGGGGAATCATCTCCCATACAGCCAGCAGTCCTGCACCCCCCCCACGCAAGGAGCGTCCTCATTTCAAAGCTGGGGGACGGTGCCGAGGCTTCTGTGAGTAAACGTGAGCTGAGCCCCAGGCCAGCTGCTGCTGAACTGTTCCCACCCTTCCCAGGTAAAACACCTGAATATGTACAAGGGCTTGAAAGCCTAGAGGAAGGGCCGTGGAGCCACACCAGCGACAGCACGCAGGCCAACTTGCTGCCTGCAGGCCAGCCAGGATGGTCCTGGCCCCGGGCGCTCTTCTGGAAGCTTTCCATTTCCCTGCCTGAGATACCCCTCCTTTTTTTCCTTCCTCACCTCAGCCCGGAGAGAAATTCCAGTGGAAGTTATGGGTGACACATCCTCTTCTTTACAGGTGGCAGCCTGGCAACTCCTGCAGAAAGTCCAGCAGAGCCCCACTCACACCGGGCCACCAACAAAGCCGTGGACCCTCACACCCTCCCACCAGCACAGCCCCGAGACTGCTGACGGGGCAGAGAATATGGAGTCAGGCACAGCTGCAGGGGCTATTGCTGCCTGGAGTGCTGTTTATATTGACCTCAACCCAGGCACACCTGGGGAGGGCTTGCCGGCAGGGTCAGGCTGCCCAGGTCAGCTAATCCTCAGCCCTCAGGGAATCACATTGCAGAAAATGGACCTCGCTAAGACACAATATTAGCCAAGGGAAAAAAGGACACAATGCCATTTGCAGCACCGTAGATGAGTCTAGAGGTAATCACGTGACATGTAGTAAGTCAGAAAGTGAAAGACACATATCGTAGGATATCACTTATAGGTGTTACCTAAAAATGGATACCAGGGCAGATATTTCCACGGAGAAGGGCAATCACAGATTCATTAAACAAACTTATGGTTCACCAATGGAAAGGTGTGAGGATTGGATTCATTACGATCTTGGGGTTAAGAGACATATACAAACACAGATGAAATATATAATCACCAAAGACCTACGGAATACCAAGAGAAGACTACTCAACATTCTGTCATAACGTACATGGGAACAGGATCCCAGGAAGAACAGACATATGTATATGTGTAAAAGAACCACATCTTGCACACCTACAACAAGCCAAACGTTGACATCAAACTTGCTGTAATAAAAATTAAAAAATTAAATTAAAAACACGAACAAGAAGTAGTGAGACAAACATGAGGGGCATTCTCCTGGCACATTCCATTCTAAATTCCAATCTAGAACACGACTTCCATTGAGGCTCTGTTGCCCTAGTAACCAGATTTGGTAAGGGAGAACTGCTGCCACCTTGTGGCCGTTTCACACAACAGCAGCTTTAATCCCAGCGCTAATGGTCAGTGGATATTCAAAATCATTGCAGGCCTGTAAATGACACCTGCCCTGAAAACAAATCCTGGGGTCATATATCGACCAAAAATTTCAAAAGACGTCCATATTTCAAAACAACAGTTTCAAGAGGCATATTTCACGCACATTAGTGTTCTGCTTCCTTTGCTTTCTTTCTTTTTTGGTTAAAAAACGGGAATGGAAAAAGGCAACCCTCAGAATGGGCGAAAACGATCGCAAACGAATCAATGGACAAAGGTTTAATCTCCAATATATATAAACAGCTCACGCAGCTTAATATTAATAAAAGAAACAACCCAATACAAAAATGGGCAGAAGATCTAAATAGACGTTTCTTCAAAGAAGTCACAGAGATGGCCAAGACGCACATGAAAAGCTGCTCAACATCACTAATTATTAGAGAAATGCAAATCCAAACGACAATGAGGTATGACCTCACACCTCTTAGAATCGGCATCATCAGAAAATCTACAAACAACAAATTCTTGGGAGGGTGTGGACAAAAGGAACCCTCTTCCACTATTGGTGGGAAGGTAAATTGATACAGTCACTATGGAGAACACTATGGAGGTTCCTTTAAAAAACTAAAAAGAGAATTACCATAGGATCCATCAATCCCACTTCTGGGCATATACCCAGAGAAAACCATAAATCAAAAAGACACATTCACCACAATGTTCATTGCAGCACTATTTACAATAGCCAGGTAATGGAAGCAACCTAAATGCCCACAGACATATGAATGGATAAAGAAGTGGTACATATATAAAATGGAATATTACTCAGCCATAAAAAGGAATGAAACTGGGTCATTTGTAGAGAAGTTGATGGATCTAGAGACTGTCATACAGAGTGAAGTAAGTCAGAAAGAGAAAAACAAATATTGTATATTAATGCATATATGTGGAACCTAGAAAAATGGTACAGATGAACTGGTTTGCAGGGCAGAAATAGAGACACAGAGGTAGAGAACAAACGTATGGACACCAAGTGGGGGAAGCCATGGGGTGGTGGTGTTGGGATGAGTTGGGAGATTGGGACTGACCTGTATACATGCATATGCATAAAATAGATAACTAATAATAACCTGCTGTATAAAAAAATACATAAAATTAAATTTCAAAATTTTTAAAAATGAAATTAAAAAAAACAGAAAAAAGTTCTTCCATTCACACAGATGTATTTATATGAATGAATTATTTCCATGCTTATATCTATAAATACATAAAACAGGAACAAAATGTAATTGGAATGAAAAAAAAAATCCTGAACCTAAGAGTTATACAGAGGAAAACCCTACCAAGGCACTTGCTCCAGCGGTAAAGAATTCTGAAATTGGTCAGAGGTGGGGAATCATCTCCCATACAGCCAGCAGTCCTGCCCCCCCCCACGCAAGGACCGTCCTCATTTCAAAGAAGGGGGACGGTGCCGAGGCCTCTGTGAGTAAACGTGAGCTGAGCCCCAGGCCAGCTGCTGCTGAACTGTTCCCACCCTTCCCAGGTAAAACACCTGAATATGTACAAGGGCTTGAAAGCCTAGAGGAAGGGCCGTGGAGCCACACCAGCGACAGCACGCAGGCCAACTTGCTGCCTGCAGGCCAGCCAGGATGGTCCTGGCCCCGGGCGCTCTTCTGGAAGCTTTCCATTTCCCTGCCTGAGATACCCCTCCTTTTTTTCCTTCCTCACCTCAGCCCGGAGAGAAATTCCAGTGGAAGTTATGGGTGACACATCCTCTTCTTTACAGGTGGCAGCCTGGCAACTCCTGCAGAAAGTCCAGCAGAGCCCCACTCACACCGGGCCACCAACAAAGCCGTGGACCCTGACACCCTCCCACCAGCACAGCCCCGAGACTGCTGACGGGGCAGAGAATATGGAGTCAGGCACAGCTGCAGGGGCTATTGCTGCCTGGAGTGCTGTTTATATTGACCTCAACCCAGGCACACCTGGGGAGGGCTTGCCGGCAGGGTCAGGCTGCCCAGGTCAGCTAATCCTCAGCCCTCAGGGAATCACATTGCAGAAAATGGACCTCGCTAAGACACAATATTAGCCAAGGGAAAAAAGGACACAATGCCATTTGCAGCACCGTAGATGAGTCTAGAGGTAATCACGTGACATGTAGTAAGTCAGAAAGTGAAAGACACATATCGTAGGATATCACTTATAGGTGTTACCTAAAAATGGATACCAGGGCAGAAATTTCCACGGAGAAGGGCAATCACAGATTCATTAAACAAACTTATGGTTCACCAATGGAAAGGTGTGAGGATTGGATTCATTACGATCTTGGGGTTAACAGACATATACAAACACAGATGAAATATATAATCACCAAAGACCTACGGAATACCAAGAGAAGACTACTCAACATTCTGTCATAACGTACATGGGAACAGGATCCCAGGAAGAACAGACATATGTATATGTGTAAAAGAACCACATCTTGCACACCTACAACAAGCCAAACGTTGACATCAAACTTGCTGTAATAAAAATTAAAAAATTAAATTAAAAACACGAACAAGAAGTAGTGAGACAAACATGAGGGGCATTCTCCTGGCACATTCCATTCTAAATTCCAATCTAGAACACGACTTCCATTGAGGCTCTGTTGCCCTAGTAACCAGATTTGGTAAGGGAGAACTGCTGCCACCTTGTGGCCGTTTCACACAACAGCAGCTTTAATCCCAGCGCTAATGGTCAGTGGATATTCAAAATCATTGCAGGCCTGTAAATGACACCTGCAATGAAAACAAATCCTGGGGTCATATATCGACCAAAAAATTCAAAAGACGTCCATATTTCAAAACAACAGTTTCAAGAGGCATATTTCACGCACATTAGTGTTCTGCTTCCTTTGCTTTCTTTCTTTTTTGGTTAAAAAACGGGAATGGAAAAAGGCAACCCTCAGAATGGGCGAAAACGATCGCAAACGAATCAATGGACAAAGGTTTAATCTCCAATATATATAAACAGCTCACGCAGCTTAATATTAATAAAAGAAACAACCCAATACAAAAATGGGCAGAAGATCTAAATAGACGTTTCTTCAAAGAAGTCACAGAGATGGCCAAGACGCACATGAAAAGCTGCTCAACATCACTAATTATTAGAGAAATGCAAATCCAAACGACAATGAGGTATGACCTCACACCTCTTAGAATCGGCATCATCAGAAAATCTACAAACAACAAATTCTTGGGAGGGTGTGGACAAAAGGAACCCTCTTCCACTATTGGTAGGAAGGTAAATTGATACAGTCACTATGGAGAACACTATGGAGGTTCCTTTAAAAAACTAAAAAGAGAATTACCATAGGATCCATCAATCCCACTTCTGGGCATATACCCAGAGAAAACCATAAATCAAAAAGACACATTCACCACAATGTTCATTGCAGCACTATTTACAATAGCCAGGTAATGGAAGCAACCTAAATGCCCACAGACATATGAATGGATAAAGAAGTGGTACATATATAATATGGAATATTACTCAGCCATAAAAAGGAATGAAACTGGGTCATGTGTAGAGAAGTTGATGGATCTAGAGACTGTCATACAGAGTGAAGTAAGTCAGAAAGAGAAAAACAAATATTGTATATTAATGCATATATGTGGAACCTAGAAAAATGGTACAGATGAACTGGTTTGCAGGGCAGAAATAGAGACACAGAGGTAGAGAACAAACGTATGGACACCAAGTGGGGGAAGCCATGGGGTGGTGGTGTTGGGATGAGTTGGGAGATTGGGACTGACCTGTATACATGCATATGCATAAAATAGATAACTAATAATAACCTGCTGTATAAAAAAATACATAAAATTAAATTTCAAAATTTTTAAAAATGAAATTGAAAAAAAAACAGAAAAAAGTTCTTCCATTCACACAGATGTATTTATATGAATGAATTATTTCCATGCTTATATCTATAAATACATAAAACAGGAACAAAATGTAATTGGAATGAAAAAAAAAATCCTGAACCTAAGAGTTATACAGAGGAAAACCCTACCAAGGCACTTGCTCCAGCCGTAAAGAATTCTGAAATTGGTCAGAGGTGGGGAATCATCTCCCATACAGGCAGCAGTCCTGCCCCCCCCCACGCAAGGACCGTCCTCATTTCAAAGATGGGGGACGGTGCCGAGGTCTCTGTGAGTAAACGTGAGCTGAGCCCCAGGCCAGCTGCTGCTGAACTGTTCCCACCCTTCCCAGGTAAAACACCTGAATATGTACAAGGGCTTGAAAGCCTAGAGGAAGGGCCGTGGAGCCACACCAGCGACAGCACGCAGGCCAACTTGCTGCCTGCAGGCCAGCCAGGATGGTCCTGGCCCCGGGCGCTCTTCTGGAAGCTTTCCATTTCCCTGCCTGAGATACCCCTCCTTTTATTCCTTCCTCACCTCAGCCCGGAGAGAAATTCCAGTGGAAGTTATGGGTGACACATCCTCTTCTTTACAGGTGGCAGCCTGGCAACTCCTGCAGAAAGTCCAGCAGAGCCCCACTCACACCGGGCCACCAACAAAGCCGTGGACCCTCACACCCTCCCACCAGCACAGCCCCGAGACTGCTGACGGGGCAGAGAATATGGAGTCAGGCACAGCTGCAGGGGCTATTGCTGCCTGGAGTGCTGTTTATATTGACCTCAACCCAGGCACACCTGGGGAGGGCTTGCCGGCAGGGTCAGGCTGCCCAGGTCAGCTAATCCTCAGCCCTCAGGGAATCACATTGCAGAAAATGGACCTCGCTAAGACACAATATTAGCCAAGGGAAAAAAGGACACAATGCCATTTGCAGCACCGTAGATGAGTCTAGAGGTAATCACGTGACATGTAGTAAGTCAGAAAGTGAAAGACACATATCGTAGGATATCACTTATAGGTGTTACCTAAAAATGGATACCAGGGCAGATATTTCCACGGAGAAGGGCAATCACAGATTCATTAAACAAACTTATGGTTCACCAATGGAAAGGTGTGAGGATTGGATTCATTACGATCTTGGGGTTAACATTCATATACAAACACAGATGAAATATATAATCACCAAAGACCTACGGAATATCAAAAGAAGACTACTCAACATTCTGTCATAACGTACATGGGAACAGGATCCCAGGAAGAACAGACATATGTATATGTGTAAAAGAACCACATCTTGCACACCTACAACAAGCCAAACGTTGACATCAAACTTGCTGTAATAAAAATTAAAAAATTAAATTAAAAACACGAACAAGAAGTAGTGAGACAAACTTGAGGGGCATTCTTCTGGCACATTCCATTCTAAATTCCAATCTAGAACACGACTTCCATTGAGGCTCTGTTGCCCTAGTAACCAGATTTGGTAAGGGAGAACTGCTGCCACCTTGTGGCCGTTTCACACAACAGCAGCTTTAATCCCAGCACTAATGGTCAGTGGATATTCAAAATCATTGCAGGCCTGTAAATGACACCTGCCCTGAAAACAAATCCTGGGGTCATATATCGACCAAAAAATTCAAAAGACGTCCATATTTCAAAACGACAGTTTCAAGAGGCATATTTCACGCACATTAGTGTTCTGCTTCCTTTGCTTTCTTTCTTTTTTGGTTAAAAAAACGGGAATGGAAAAAGGCAACCCTCAGAATGGGCGAAAACGATCGCAAACGAATCAATGGACAAAGGTTTAATCTCCAATATATATAAACAGCTCACGCAGCTTAATATTAATAAAACAAACAACCCAATACAAAAATGGGCAGAAGATCTAAATAGACATTTCTTCAAAGAAGTCACAGAGATGGCCAAGACGCACATGAAAAGCTGCTCAACATCACTAATTATTAGAGAAATGCAAATCCAAACGACAATGAGGTATGACCTCACACCTCTTAGAATCGGCATCATCAGAAAATCTACAAACAACAAATTCTTGGGAGGGTGTGGACAAAAGGAACCCTCTTCCACTATTGGTGGGAAGGTAAATTGATACAGTCACTATGGAGAACACTATGGAGGTTCCTTTCAAAAAATAAAAAGAGAATTACCATAGGATCCAGCAATCCCACTTCTGGGCATATACCCAGAGAAAACCATAAATCAAAAAAACACATTCACCACAATGTTCATTGCAGCACTATTTACAATAGCCAGGTAATGGAAGCAACCTAAATGCCCACAGACAGACGAATGGATAAAGAAGTGGTACATATATAAAATGGAATATTACTCAGCCATAAAAAGGAATGAAACTGGGTCATTTGTAGAAAAGTCGATGGATCTAGAGACTGTCATACAGAGTGAAGTAAGTCAGAAAGAGAAAAACAAATATTGTATATTAATGCATATATGTGGAACCTAGAAAAATGGTACAGATGAACTGGTTTGCAGGGCAGAAATAGAGACACAGAGGTAGAGAACAAACGTATGGACACCAAGTGGGGGAAGCCATGGGGTGGTGGTGTTGGGATGAGTTGGGAGATTGGGACTGACCTGTATACATGCATATGCATAAAATAGATAACTAATAATAACCTGCTGTATAAAAAATACATAAAATTAAATTTCAAAATTTTTAAAAATGAAATTGAAAAAAAAACAGAAAAAAGTTCTTCCATTCACACCGATGTATTTATATGAATGAATTATTTCCATGCTTATATCTATAAATACATAAAACAGGAACAAAATGTAATTGGAATGAAAAAAGAAAAAAAAAACCTGAACCTAAGAGTTATACAGAGGAAAACACTACCAAGGCACTTGCTCCAGCGGAAAAGAATTCTGAAATTGGTCAGAGGTGGGGAATCATCTCCCATACAGCCAGCAGTCCTGCACCCCCCCCACGCAAGGAGCGTCCTCATTTCAAAGCTGGGGGACGGTGCCGAGGCTTCTGTGAGTAAACGTGAGCTGAGCCCCAGGCCAGCTGCTGCTGAACTGTTCCCACCCTTCCCAGGTAAAACACCTGAATATGTACAAGGGCTTGAAAGCCTAGAGGAAGGGCCGTGGAGCCACACCAGCGACAGCACGCAGGCCAACTTGCTGCCTGCAGGCCAGCCAGGATGGTCCTGGCCCCGGGCGCTCTTCTGGAAGCTTTCCATTTCCCTGCCTGAGATACCCCTCCTTTTTTTCCTTCCTCACCTCAGCCCGGAGAGAAATTCCAGTGGAAGTTATGGGTGACACATCCTCTTCTTTACAGGTGGCAGCCTGGCAACTCCTGCAGAAAGTCCAGCAGAGCCCCACTCACACCGGGCCACCAACAAAGCCGTGGACCCTCACACCCTCCCACCAGCACAGCCCCGAGACTGCTGACGGGGCAGAGAATATGGAGTCAGGCACAGCTGCAGGGGCTATTGCTGCCTGGAGTGCTGTTTATATTGACCTCAACCCAGGCACACCTGGGGAGGGCTTGCCGGCAGGGTCAGGCTGCCCAGGTCAGCTAATCCTCAGCCCTCAGGGAATCACATTGCAGAAAATAGACCTCGCTAAGACACAATATTAGCCAAGGGAAAAAAGGACACAATGCCATTTGCAGCACCGTAGATGAGTCTAGAGGTAATCACGTGACATGTAGTAAGTCAGAAAGTTAAAGACACATATCGTAGGATATCACTTATAGCTGTTACCTAAAAATTGATACCAGGGCAGATATTTCCACGGAGAAGGGCAATCACAGATTCATTAAACAAACTTATGGTTCACCAATGGAAAGGTGTGAGGATTGGATTCATTACGATCTTGGGGTTAACATTCATATACAAACACAGATGAAATATATAATGACCAAAGACCTACGGAATACCAAGAGAAGACTACTCAACATTCTGTCATAACGTACATGGGAACAGGATCCCAGGAAGAACAGACATAAGTATATGTGTAAAAGAACCACATCTTGCACACCTACAACAAGCCAAACGTTGACATCAAACTTGCTGTAATAAAAATTAAAAAAATAAATTAAAAACACGAACAAGAAGTAGTGAGACAAACTTGAGGGGCATTTTCCTGGCACATTCCATTCTAAATTCCAATCTAGAACACGACTTCCATTGAGGCTCTGTTGCCCTAGTAACCAGATTTGGTAAGGGAGAACTGCTGCCACCTTGTGGCCGTTTCACACAACAGCAGCTTCAATCCCAGCGCTAATGGTCAGTGGATATTCAAAATCATTGCAGGCCTGTAAATGACACCTGCCCTGAAAACAAATCCTGGGGTCATATATCGACCAAAAAATTCAAAAGACGTCCATATTTCAAAACGACAGTTTCAAGAGGCATATTTCACGCACATTAGTGTTCTGCTTCCTTTGCTTTCTTTCTTTTTTGGTTAAAAAAACGGGAATGGAAAAAGGCAACCCTCAGAATGGGCGAAAATGATCGCAAACGAATCAATGGACAAAGGTTTAATCTCCAGTATATATAAACAGCTCACGCAGCTTAATATTAATAAAACAAACAACCCAATACAAAAATGGGCAGAAGATCTAAATAGACGTTTCTTCAAAGAAGTCACAGAGATGGCCAAGACGCATATGAAAAGCTGCTCAACATCACTAATTATTAGAGAAATGCAAATCCAAACGACAATGAGGTATGACCTCACACCTCTTAGAATCGGCATCATCAGAAAATCTACAAACAACAAATTCTGGTGAGGGTGTGGACAAAAGGAACCCTCTTCCACTACTGGTGGGAAGGTAAATTGATAAGGTCACTATGGAGAACACTATGGAGGTTCCTTTCAAAAACTAAAAAGAGAATTACCATAGGATCCAGCAATCCCACTTCTGGGCATATACCCAGAGAAAACCATAAATCAAAAAGACACATTCACCACAATGTTCATTGCAGCACTATTTACAATAGCCAGGTAATGGAAGCAACCTAAATGACCACAGACAGACGAATGGATAAAGAAATGGTACATATATAAAATGGAATATTACTCAGCCATAAAAAGGAATGAAACTGGGTCATTTGTAGAGAAGTCGATGGATCTAGAGACTGTCATACAGAGTGAAGTAAGTCAGAAAGAGAAAAACAAATATTGTATATTAATGCATATATGTGGAACCTAGAAAAATGGTACAGATGAAATGGTTTGCAGGGCAGAAATAGAGACACAGAGGTAGAGAACAAACGTATGGACACCAAGTGGGGGAAGCCATGGGGTGGTGGTGTTGGGATGAGTTGGGAGATTGGGACTGACCTGTATACATGCATATGCATAAAATAGATAACTAATAATAACCTGCTGTATAAAAAAATACATAAAATTAAATTTCAAAATTTTTAAAAATGAAATTGAAAAAAAAACAGAAAAAAGTTCTTCCATTCACACAGATGTATTTATATGAATGAATTATTTCCATGCTTATATCTATAAATACATAAAACAGGAACAAAATGTAATTGGAATGAAAAAAAAAATCCTGAACCTAAGAGTTATACAGAGGAAAACCCTACCAAGGCACTTGCTCCAGCGGTAAAGAATTCTGAAATTGGTCAGAGGTGGGGAATCATCTCCCATACAGCCAGCAGTCCTGCCCCCCCCCACGCAAGGACCGTCCTCATTTCAAAGATGGGGGACGGTGCCGAGGTCTCTGTGAGTAAACGTGAGCTGAGCCCCAGGCCAGCTGCTGCTGAACTGTTCCCACCCTTCCCAGGTAAAACACCTGAATATGTACAAGGGCTTGAAAGCCTAGAGGAAGGGCCGTGGAGCCACACCAGCGACAGCACGCAGGCCAACTTGCTGCCTGCAGGCCAGCCAGGATGGTCCTGGCCCCGGGCGCTCTTCTGGAAGCTTTCCATTTCCCTGCCTGAGATACCCCTCCTTTTTTTCCTTCCTCACCTCAGCCCGGAGAGAAATTCCAGTGGAAGTTATGGGTGACACATCCTCTTCTTTACAGGTGGCAGCCTGGCAACTCCTGCAGAAAGTCCAGCAGAGCCCCACTCACACCGGGCCACCAACAAAGCCGTGGACCCTCACACCCTCCCACCAGCACAGCCCCGAGACTGCTGACGGGGCAGAGAATATGGAGTCAGGCACAGCTGCAGGGGCTATTGCTGCCTGGAGTGCTGTTTATATTGACCTCAACCCAGGCACACCTGGGGAGGGCTTGCCGGCAGGGTCAGGCTGCCCAGGTCAGCTAATCCTCAGCCCTCAGGGAATCACATTGCAGAAAATGGACCTCGCTAAGACACAATATTAGCCAAGGGAAAAAAGGACACAATGCCATTTGCAGCACCGTAGATGAGTCTAGAGGTAATCACGTGACATGTAGTAAGTCAGAAAGTGAAAGACACATATCGTAGGATATCACTTATAGGTGTTACCTAAAAATGGATACCAGGGCAGATATTTCCACGGAGAAGGGCAATCACAGATTCATTAAACAAACTTATGGTTCACCAATGGAAAGGTGTGAGGATTGGATTCATTACGATCTTGGGGTTAACATTCATATACAAACACAGATGAAATATATAATCACCAAAGACCTACGGAATATCAAGAGAAGACTACTCAACATTCTGTCATAACGTACATGGGAACAGGATCCCAGGAAGAACAGACATATGTATATGTGTAAAAGAACCACATCTTGCACACCTACAACAAGCCAAACGTTGACATCAAACTTGCTGTAATAAAAATTAAAAAATTAAATTAAAAACACGAACAAGAAGTAGTGAGACAAACTTGAGGGGCATTCTTCTGGCACATTCCATTCTAAATTCCAATCTAGAACACGACTTCCATTGAGGCTCTGTTGCCCTAGTAACCAGATTTGGTAAGGGAGAACTGCTGCCACCTTGTGGCCGTTTCACACAACAGCAGCTTTAATCCCAGCACTAATGGTCAGTGGATATTCAAAATCATTGCAGGCCTGTAAATGACACCTGCCCTGAAAACAAATCCTGGGGTCATATATCGACCAAAAAATTCAAAAGACGTCCATATTTCAAAACGACAGTTTCAAGAGGCATATTTCACGCACATTAGTGTTCTGCTTCCTTTGCTTTCTTTCTTTTTTGGTTAAAAAAACGGGAATGGAAAAAGGCAACCCTCAGAATGGGCGAAAACGATCGCAAACGAATCAATGGACAAAGGTTTAATCTCCAATATATATAAACAGCTCACGCAGCTTAATATTAATAAAACAAACAACCCAATACAAAAATGGGCAGAAGATCTAAATAGACATTTCTTCAAAGAAGTCACAGAGATGGCCAAGACGCACATGAAAAGCTGCTCAACATCACTAATTATTAGAGAAATGCAAATCCAAACGACAATGAGGTATGACCTCACACCTCTTAGAATCGGCATCATCAGAAAATCTACAAACAACAAATTCTTGGGAGGGTGTGGACAAAAGGAACCCTCTTCCACTATTGGTGGGAAGGTAAATTGATACAGTCACTATGGAGAACACTATGGAGGTTCCTTTCAAAAACTAAAAAGAGAATTACCATAGGATCCAGCAATCCCACTTCTGGGCATATACCCAGAGAAAACCATAAATCAAAAAAACACATTCACCACAATGTTCATTGCAGCACTATTTACAATAGCCAGGTAATGGAAGCAACCTAAATGCCCACAGACAGACGAATGGATAAAGAAGTGGTACATATATAAAATGGAATATTACTCAGCCATAAAAAGGAATGAAACTGGGTCATTTGTAGAAAAGTCGATGGATCTAGAGACTGTCATACAGAGTGAAGTAAGTCAGAAAGAGAAAAACAAATATTGTATATTAATGCATATATGTGGAACCTAGAAAAATGGTACAGATGAACTGGTTTGCAGGGCAGAAATAGAGACACAGAGGTAGAGAACAAACGTATGGACACCAAGTGGGGGAAGCCATGGGGTGGTGGTGTTGGGATGAGTTGGGAGATTGGGACTGACCTGTATACATGCATATGCATAAAATAGATAACTAATAATAACCTGCTGTATAAAAAATACATAAAATTAAATTTCAAAATTTTTAAAAATGAAATTGAAAAAAAAACAGAAAAAAGTTCTTCCATTCACACCGATGTATTTATATGAATGAATTATTTCCATGCTTATATCTATAAATACATAAAACAGGAACAAAATGTAATTGGAATGAAAAAAGAAAAAAAAACCTGAACCTAAGAGTTATACAGAGGAAAACACTACCAAGGCACTTGCTCCAGCGGAAAAGAATTCTGAAATTGGTCAGAGGTGGGGAATCATCTCCCATACAGCCAGCAGTCCTGCACCCCCCCCACGCAAGGAGCGTCCTCATTTCAAAGCTGGGGGACGGTGCCGAGGCTTCTGTGAGTAAACGTGAGCTGAGCCCCAGGCCAGCTGCTGCTGAACTGTTCCCACCTTCCCAGGTAAAACACCTGAATATGTACAAGGGCTTGAAAGCCTAGAGGAAGGGCCGTGGAGCCACACCAGCGACAGCACGCAGGCCAACTTGCTGCCTGCAGGCCAGCCAGGATGGTCCTGGCCCCGGGCGCTCTTCTGGAAGCTTTCCATTTCCCTGCCTGAGATACCCCTCCTTTTTTTCCTTCCTCACCTCAGCCCGGAGAGAAATTCCAGTGGAAGTTATGGGTGACACATCCTCTTCTTTACAGGTGGCAGCCTGGCAACTCCTGCAGAAAGTCCAGCAGAGCCCCACTCACACCGGGCCACCAACAAAGCCGTGGACCCTCACACCCTCCCACCAGCACAGCCCCGAGACTGCTGACGGGGCAGAGAATATGGAGTCAGGCACAGCTGCAGGGGCTATTGCTGCCTGGAGTGCTGTTTATATTGACCTCAACCCAGGCACACCTGGGGAGGGCTTGCCGGCAGGGTCAGGCTGCCCAGGTCAGCTAATCCTCAGCCCTCAGGGAATCACATTGCAGAAAATAGACCTCGCTAAGACACAATATTAGCCAAGGGAAAAAAGGACACAATGCCATTTGCAGCACCGTAGATGAGTCTAGAGGTAATCACGTGACATGTAGTAAGTCAGAAAGTTAAAGACACATATCGTAGGATATCACTTATAGCTGTTACCTAAAAATTGATACCAGGGCAGATATTTCCACGGAGAAGGGCAATCACAGATTCATTAAACAAACTTATGGTTCACCAATGGAAAGGTGTGAGGATTGGATTCATTACGATCTTGGGGTTAACATTCATATACAAACACAGATGAAATATATAATGACCAAAGACCTACGGAATACCAAGAGAAGACTACTCAACATTCTGTCATAACGTACATGGGAACAGGATCCCAGGAAGAACAGACATAAGTATATGTGTAAAAGAACCACATCTTGCACACCTACAACAAGCCAAACGTTGACATCAAACTTGCTGTAATAAAAATTAAAAAAATAAATTAAAAACACGAACAAGAAGTAGTGAGACAAACTTGAGGGGCATTTTCCTGGCACATTCCATTCTAAATTCCAATCTAGAACACGACTTCCATTGAGGCTCTGTTGCCCTAGTAACCAGATTTGGTAAGGGAGAACTGCTGCCACCTTGTGGCCGTTTCACACAACAGCAGCTTCAATCCCAGCGCTAATGGTCAGTGGATATTCAAAATCATTGCAGGCCTGTAAATGACACCTGCCCTGAAAACAAATCCTGGGGTCATATATCGACCAAAAAATTCAAAAGACGTCCATATTTCAAAACGACAGTTTCAAGAGGCATATTTCACGCACATTAGTGTTCTGCTTCCTTTGCTTTCTTTCTTTTTTGGTTAAAAAAACGGGAATGGAAAAAGGCAACCCTCAGAATGGGCGAAAATGATCGCAAACGAATCAATGGACAAAGGTTTAATCTCCAGTATATATAAACAGCTCACGCAGCTTAATATTAATAAAAGAAACAACCCAATACAAAAATGGGCAGAAGATCTAAATAGACGTTTCTTCAAAGAAGTCACAGAGATGGCCAAGACGCATATGAAAAGCTGCTCAACATCACTAATTATTAGAGAAATGCAAATCCAAACGACAATGAGGTATGACCTCACACCTCTTAGAATCGGCATCATCAGAAAATCTACAAACAACAAATTCTGGTGAGGGTGTGGACAAAAGGAACCCTCTTCCACTACTGGTGGGAAGGTAAATTGATAAGGTCACTATGGAGAACACTATGGAGGTTCCTTTCAAAAACTAAAAAGAGAATTACCATAGGATCCAGCAATCCCACTTCTGGGCATATACCCAGAGAAAACCATAAATCAAAAAGACACATTCACCACAATGTTCATTGCAGCACTATTTACAATAGCCAGGTAATGGAAGCAACCTAAATGACCACAGAGAGACGAATGGATAAAGAAATGGTACATATATAAAATGGAATATTACTCAGCCATAAAAAGGAATGAAACTGGGTCATTTGTAGAGAAGTCGATGGATCTAGAGACTGTCATACAGAGTGAAGTAAGTCAGAAAGAGAAAAACAAATATTGTATATTAATGCATATATGTGGAACCTAGAAAAATGGTACAGATGAACTGGTTTGCAGGGCAGAAATAGAGACACAGAGGTAGAGAACAAACGTATGGACACCAAGTGGGGGAAGCCATGGGGTGGTGGTGTTGGGATGAGTTGGGAGATTGGGACTGACCTGTATACATGCATATGCATAAAATAGATAACTAATAATAACCTGCTCTATAAAAAATACATAAAATTAAATTTCAAAATTTTTAAAAATGAAATTGAAAAAAAAAACAGAAAAAAGTTCTTCCATTCACACAGATGTATTTATATGAATGTATTATTTCCATGCTTATATCTATAAATACATAAAACAGGAACAAAATGTAACTGGAATGAAAATAAAAATCCTGAACCTAAGAGTTATACAGAGGAAAACCCTACCAAGGCACTTGCTCCAGCGGAAAAGAATTCTGAAATTGGTCAGAGGTGGGGAATCATCTCCCATACAGCCAGCAGTCCCGCCTCCCCACCACGCAAGGAGCGTCCTCATTTCAAAGATTGGGGACGGTGCCGAGGCCTCTGTGAGTAAACGTGAGCTGAGCCCCAGGCCAGCTGCTGCTGAACTGTTCCCACCCTTCCCAGGTAAAACACCTGAATATGTACAAGGGCTTGAAAGCCTAGAGGAAGGGCCGTGGAGCCACACCGGCGACAGCACGCAGGCCAACTTGCTGCCTGCAGGTCAGCCAGGATGGTCCTGGACCCGGGCGCTCTTCTGGAAGCTTTCCATTTCCCTGCCTGAGATACCCCTCCTTTTTTTCCTTCCTCACCTCAGCCCGGAGAGAAATTCCAGTGGAAGTTATGGGTGACACATACTCTTCTTTACAGGTGGCAGCCTGGCAACTCCTGCAGAAAGTCCAGCAGAGCCCCACTCACACCGGGCCACCAATAAAGCCGTGGACCCTCACACCCTCCCACCAGCACAGCCCCGAGACTGCTGACGGGGCAGAGAATATGGAGTCAGGCACAGCTGCAGGGGCTATTGCTGCCTGGAGTGCTGTTTATATTGACCTCAACCCAGGCACACCTGGGGAGGGCTTGCCGGCAGGGTCAGGCTGCCCAGGTCAGCTAATCCTCAGCCCTCAGGGAATCACATTGCAGAAAATGGACCTCGCTAAGACACAATATTAGCCAAGGGAAAAAAGGACACAATGCCATTTGCAGCACCGTAGATGAGTCTAGAGGTAATCACGTGACATGTAGTAAGTCAGAAAGTGAAAGACACATATCGTAGGATATCACTTATAGGTGTTACCTAAAAATTGATACCAGGGCAGATATTTCCACGGAGAAGGGCAATCACAGATTCATTAAACAAACTTATGGTTCACCAATGGAAAGGTGTGAGGATTGGATTCATTACGATCTTGGGGTTAACATTCATATACAAACACAGATGAAATATATAATCACCAAAGACCTACGGAATACCAAGAGAAGACTACTCAACATTCTGTCATAACATACATGGGAACAGGATCCCATGAAGAACAGACATATGTATATGTGTAAAAGAACCACATCTTGCACACCTACAACAAGCCAAACGTTGACATCAAACTTGCTGTAATAAAAATTAAAAAATTAAATTAAAAACACGAACAAGAAGAAGTGAGACAAACTTGAGGGGCATTCTTCTGGCACATTCCATTCTAAATTCCAATCTAGAACACGACTTCCATTGAGGCTCTGTTGCCCTAGTAACCAGATTTGGTAAGGGAGAACTGCTGCCACCTTGTGGCCGTTTCACACAACAGCAGCTTTAATCCCAGCACTAATGGTCAGTGGATATTCAAAATCATTGCAGGCCTGTAAATGACACCTGCCCTGAAAACAAATCCTGGGGTCATATATCGACCAAAAATTTCAAAAGACGTCCATATTTCAAAACGACAGTTTCAAGAGGCATATTTCACGCACATTAGTGTTCTGCTTCCTTTGCTTTCTTTCTTTTTTGGTTAAAAAAACGGGAATGGAAAAAGGCAACCCTCAGAATGGGCGAAAACGATCGCAAATGCATCAATGGACAAAGGTTTAATCTCCAATATATATAAACAGCTCACGCAGCTTAATATTAATAAAACAGACAACCCAATACAAAAATGGGCAGAAGATCTAAATAGACGTTTCTTCAAAGAAGTCACAGAGATGGCCAAGACACACATGAAAAGCTGCTCAACATCACTAATTATTAGAGAAATGCAAATCCAAACGACAATGAGGTATGACCTCACACCTCTTAGAATCGGCATCATCAGAAAATCTACAAACAACAAATTCTTGGGAGGGTGTGGACAAAAGGAACCCTCTTCCACTATTGGTGGGAAGGTAAATTGATACAGTCACTATGGAGAACACTATGGAGGTTCCTTTCAAAAACTAAAAAGAGAATTACCATAGGATCCAGCAATCCCACTTCTGGGCATATACCCAGAGAAAACCATAAATCAAAAAAACACATTCACCACAATGTTCATTGCAGCACTATTTACAATAGCCAGGTAATGGAAGCAAACTAAATGCCCACAGACAGACGAATGGATAAAGAAGTGGTACATATATAAAATGGAATATTACTCAGCCATAAAAAGGAATGAAACTGGGTCATTTGTAGAAAAGTCGATGGATCTAGAGACTGTAATACAGAGTGAAGTAAGTCAGAAAGAGAAAAACAAATATTGTATATTAATGCATATATGTGGAACCTAGAAAAATGGTACAGATGAACTGGTTTGCAGGGCAGAAATAGAGACACAGAGGTAGAGAACAAACGTATGGACACCAAGTGGGGGAAGCCATGGGGTGGTGGTGTTGGGATGAGTTGGGAGATTGGGACTGACCTGTATACATGCATATGCATAAAATAGATAACTAATAATAACCTGCTGTATAAAAAATACATAAAATTAAATTTCAAAATTTTTAAAAATGGAATTGAAAAAAAAACAGAAAAAAGTTCTTCCATTCACACAGATGTATTTATATGAATGAATTATTTCCATGCTTATATCTATAAATACATAAAACAGGAACAAAATGTAATTGGAATGAAAAAAGAAAAAAAAACCTGAATCTAAGAGTTATACAGAGGAAAACACTACCAAGGCACTTGCTCCAGTGGAAAAGAATTCTGAAATTGGTCAGAGGTGGGGAATCATCTCCCATACAGCCAGCAGTCCTGCACCCCCCCCACGCAAGGAGCGTCCTCATTTCAAAGCTGGGGGACGGTGCCGAGGCTTCTGTGAGTAAACGTGAGCTGAGCCCCAGGCCAGCTGCTGCTGAACTGTTCCCACCCTTCCCAGGTAAAACACCTGAATATGTACAAGGGCTTGAAAGCCTAGAGGAAGGGCCGTGGAGCCACACCAGCGACAGCACGCAGGCCAACTTGCTGCCTGCAGGCCAGCCAGGATGGTCCTGGCCCCGGGCGCTCTTCTGGAAGCTTTCCATTTCCCTGCCTGAGATACCCCTCCTTTTTTTCCTTCCTCACCTCAGCCCGGAGAGAAATTCCAGTGGAAGTTATGCGTGACACATCCTCTTCTTTACAGGTGGCAGCCTGGCAACACCTGCAGAAAGTCCAGCAGAGCCCCACTCACACCGGGCCACCAACAAAGCCGTGGACCCTCACACCCTCCCACCAGCACAGCCCCGACACTGCTGACGGGGCAGAGAATATGGAGTCAGGCACAGCTGCAGGGGCTATTGCTGCCTGGAGTGCTGTTTATATTGACCTCAACCCAGGCACACCTGGGGAGGGCTTGCCGGCAGGGTCAGGCTGCCCAGGTCAGCTAATCCTCAGCCCTCAGGGAATCACATTGCAGAAAATGGACCTCGCTAAGACACAATATTAGCCAAGGGAAAAAAGGACACAATGCCATTTGCAGCACCGTAGATGAGTCTAGAGGTAATCACGTGACATGTAGTAAGTCAGAAAGTGAAAGACACATATCGTAGGATATCACTTATAGGTGTTACCTAAAAATGGATACCAGGGCAGATATTTCCACGGAGAAGGGCAATCACAGATTCATTAAACAAACTTATGGTTCACCAATGGAAAGGTGTGAGGATTGGATTCATTACGATCTTGGGGTTAAGAGACATATACAAACACAGATGAAATATATAATCACCAAAGACCTACGGAATACCAAGAGAAGACTACTCAACATTCTGTCATAACGTACATGGGAACAGGATCCCAGGAAGAACAGACATATGTATATGTGTAAAAGAACCACATCTTGCACACCTACAACAAGCCAAACGTTGACATCAAACTTGCTGTAATAAAAATTAAAAAATTAAATTAAAAACACGAACAAGAAGTAGTGAGACAAACATGAGGGGCATTCTCCTGGCACATTCCATTCTAAATTCCAATCTAGAACACGACTTCCATTGAGGCTCTGTTGCCCTAGTAACCAGATTTGGTAAGGGAGAACTGCTGCCACCTTGTGGCCGTTTCACACAACAGCAGCTTTAATCCCAGCGCTAATGGTCAGTGGATATTCAAAATCATTGCAGGCCTGTAAATGACACCTGCCCTGAAAACAAATCCTGGGGTCATATATCGACCAAAAATTTCAAAAGACGTCCATATTTCAAAACAACAGTTTCAAGAGGCATATTTCACGCACATTAGTGTTCTGCTTCCTTTGCTTTCTTTCTTTTTTGGTTAAAAAACGGGAATGGAAAAAGGCAACCCTCAGAATGGGCGAAAACGATCGCAAACGAATCAATGGACAAAGGTTTAATCTCCAATATATATAAACAGCTCACGCAGCTTAATATTAATAAAAGAAACAACCCAATACAAAAATGGGCAGAAGATCTAAATAGACGTTTCTTCAAAGAAGTCACAGAGATGGCCAAGACGCACATGAAAAGCTGCTCAACATCACTAATTATTAGAGAAATGCAAATCCAAACGACAATGAGGTATGACCTCACACCTCTTAGAATCGGCATCATCAGAAAATCTACAAACAACAAATTCTTGGGAGGGTGTGGACAAAAGGAACCCTCTTCCACTATTGGTGGGAAGGTAAATTGATACAGTCACTATGGAGAACACTATGGAGGTTCCTTTAAAAAACTAAAAAGAGAATTACCATAGGATCCATCAATCCCACTTCTGGGCATATACCCAGAGAAAACCATAAATCAAAAAGACACATTCACCACAATGTTCATTGCAGCACTATTTACAATAGCCAGGTAATGGAAGCAACCTAAATGCCCACAGACATATGAATGGATAAAGAAGTGGTACATATATAAAATGGAATATTACTCAGCCATAAAAAGGAATGAAACTGGGTCATTTGTAGAGAAGTTGATGGATCTAGAGACTGTCATACAGAGTGAAGTAAGTCAGAAAGAGAAAAACAAATATTGTATATTAATGCATATATGTGGAACCTAGAAAAATGGTACAGATGAACTGGTTTGCAGGGCAGAAATAGAGACACAGAGGTAGAGAACAAACGTATGGACACCAAGTGGGGGAAGCCATGGGGTGGTGGTGTTGGGATGAGTTGGGAGATTGGGACTGACCTGTATACATGCATATGCATAAAATAGATAACTAATAATAACCTGCTGTATAAAAAAATACATAAAATTAAATTTCAAAATTTTTAAAAATGAAATTAAAAAAAACAGAAAAAAGTTCTTCCATTCACACAGATGTATTTATATGAATGAATTATTTCCATGCTTATATCTATAAATACATAAAACAGGAACAAAATGTAATTGGAATGAAAAAAAAAATCCTGAACCTAAGAGTTATACAGAGGAAAACCCTACCAAGGCACTTGCTCCAGCAGTAAAGAATTCTGAAATTGGTCAGAGGTGGGGAATCATCTCCCATACAGCCAGCAGTCCTGCCCCCCCCCACGCAAGGACCGTCCTCATTTCAAAGATGGGGGACGGTGCCGAGGCCTCTGTGAGTAAACGTGAGCTGAGCCCCAGGCCAGCTGCTGCTGAACTGTTCCCACCCTTCCCAGGTAAAACACCTGAATATGTACAAGGGCTTGAAAGCCTAGAGGAAGGGCCGTGGAGCCACACCAGCGACAGCACGCAGGCCAACTTGCTGCCTGCAGGCCAGCCAGGATGGTCCTGGCCCCGGGCGCTCTTCTGGAAGCTTTCCATTTCCCTGCCTGAGATACCCCTCCTTTTTTTCCTTCCTCACCTCAGCCCGGAGAGAAATTCCAGTGGAAGTTATGGGTGACACATCCTCTTCTTTACAGGTGGCAGCCTGGCAACTCCTGCAGAAAGTCCAGCAGAGCCCCACTCACACCGGGCCACCAACAAAGCCGTGGACCCTCACACCCTCCCACCAGCACAGCCCCGAGACTGCTGACGGGGCAGAGAATATGGAGTCAGGCACAGCTGCAGGGGCTATTGCTGCCTGGAGTGCTGTTTATATTGACCTCAACCCAGGCACACCTGGGGAGGGCTTGCCGGCAGGGTCAGGCTGCCCAGGTCAGCTAATCCTCAGCCCTCAGGGAATCACATTGCAGAAAATGGACCTCGCTAAGACACAATATTAGCCAAGGGAAAAAAGGACACAATGCCATTTGCAGCACCGCAGATGAGTCTAGAGGTAATCACGTGACATGTAGTAAGTCAGAAAGTGAAAGACACATATCGTAGGATATCACTTATAGGTGTTACCTAAAAATGGATACCAGGGCAGAAATTTCCACGGAGAAGGGCAATCACAGATTCATTAAACAAACTTATGGTTCACCAATGGAAAGGTGTGAGGATTGGATTCATTACGATCTTGGGGTTAAGAGACATATACAAACACAGATGAAATATATAATCACCAAAGACCTACGGAATACCAAGAGAAGACTACTCAACATTCTGTCATAACGTACATGGGAACAGGATCCCAGGAAGAACAGACATATGTATATGTGTAAAAGAACCACATCTTGCACACCTACAACAAGCCAAACGTTGACATCAAACTTGCTGTAATAAAAATTAAAAAATTAAATTAAAAACACGAACAAGAAGTAGTGAGACAAACATGAGGGGCATTCTCCTGGCACATTCCATTCTAAATTCCAATCTAGAACACGACTTCCATTGAGGCTCTGTTGCCCTAGTAACCAGATTTGGTAAGGGAGAACTGCTGCCACCTTGTGGCCGTTTCACACAACAGCAGCTTTAATCCCAGCGCTAATGGTCAGTGGATATTCAAAATCATTGCAGGCCTGTAAATGACACCTGCAATGAAAACAAATCCTGGGGTCATATATCGACCAAAAAATTCAAAAGACGTCCATATTTCAAAACAACAGTTTCAAGAGGCATATTTCACGCACATTAGTGTTCTGCTTCCTTTGCTTTCTTTCTTTTTTGGTTAAAAAACGGGAATGGAAAAAGGCAACCCTCAGAATGGGCGAAAACGATCGCAAACGAATCAATGGACAAAGGTTTAATCTCCAATATATATAAACAGCTCACGCAGCTTAATATTAATAAAAGAAACAACCCAATACAAAAATGGGCAGAAGATCTAAATAGACGTTTCTTCAAAGAAGTCACAGAGATGGCCAAGACGCACATGAAAAGCTGCTCAACATCACTAATTATTAGAGAAATGCAAATCCAAACGACAATGAGGTATGACCTCACACCTCTTAGAATCGGCATCATCAGAAAATCTACAAACAACAAAATCTTGGGAGGGTGTGGACAAAAGGAACCCTCTTCCACTATTGGTAGGAAGGTAAATTGATACAGTCACTATGGAGAACACTATGGAGGTTCCTTTAAAAAACTAAAAAGAGAATTACCATAGGATCCATCAATCCCACTTCTGGGCATATACCCAGAGAAAACCATAAATCAAAAAGACACATTCACCACAATGTTCATTGCAGCACTATTTACAATAGCCAGGTAATGGAAGCAACCTTAATGCCCACAGACATATGAATGGATAAAGAAGTGGTACATATATAAAATGGAATATTACTCAGCCATAAAAAGGAATGAAACTGGGTCATGTGTAGAGAAGTTGATGGATCTAGAGACTGTCATACAGAGTGAAGTAAGTCAGAAAGAGAAAAACAAATATTGTATATTAATGCATATATGTGGAACCTAGAAAAATGGTACAGATGAACTGGTTTGCAGGGCAGAAATAGAGACACAGAGGTAGAGAACAAACGTATGGACACCAAGTGGGGGAAGCCATGGGGTGGTGGTGTTGGGATGAGTTGGGAGATTGGGACTGACCTGTATACATGCATATGCATAAAATAGATAACTAATAATAACCTGCTGTATAAAAAAATACATAAAATTAAATTTCAAAATTTTTAAAAATGAAATTGAAAAAAAAACAGAAAAAAGTTCTTCCATTCACACAGATGTATTTATATGAATGAATTATTTCCATGCTTATATCTATAAATACATAAAACAGGAACAAAATGTAATTGGAATGAAAAAAAAAATCCTGAACCTAAGAGTTATACAGAGGAAAACCCTACCAAGGCACTTGCTCCAGCGGTAAAGAATTCTGAAATTGGTCAGAGGTGGGGAATCATCTCCCATACAGCCAGCAGTCCTGCCCCCACCCACGCAAGGACCGTCCTCATTTAAAAGATGGGGGACGGTGCCGAGGTCTCTGTGAGTAAACGTGAGCTGAGCCCCAGGCCAGCTGCTGCTGAACTGTTCCCACCCTTCCCAGGTAAAACACCTGAATATGTACAAGGGCTTGAAAGCCTAGAGGAAGGGCCGTGGAGCCACACCAGCGACAGCACGCAGGCCAACTTGCTGCCTGCAGGCCAGCCAGGATGGTCCTGGCCCCGGGCGCTCTTCTGGAAGCTTTCCATTTCCCTGCCTGAGATACCCCTCCTTTTTTTCCTTCCTCACCTCAGCCCGGAGAGAAATTCCAGTGGAAGTTATGGGTGACACATCCTCTTCTTTACAGGTGGCAGCCTGGCAACTCCTGCAGAAAGTCCAGCAGAGCCCCACTCACACCGGGCCACCAACAAAGCCGTGGACCCTCACACCCTCCCACCAGCACAGCCCCGAGACTGCTGACGGGGCAGAGAATATGGAGTCAGGCACAGCTGCAGGGGCTATTGCTGCCTGGAGTGCTGTTTATATTGACCTCAACCCAGGCACACCTGGGGAGGGCTTGCCGGCAGGGTCAGGCTGCCCAGGTCAGCTAATCCTCAGCCCTCAGGGAATCACATTGCAGAAAATGGACCTCGCTAAGACACAATATTAGCCAAGGGAAAAAAGGACACAATGCCATTTGCAGCACCGTAGATGAGTCTAGAGGTAATCACGTGACATGTAGTAAGTCAGAAAGTGAAAGACACATATCGTAGGATATCACTTATAGGTGTTACCTAAAAATGGATACCAGGGCAGATATTTCCACGGAGAAGGGCAATCACAGATTCATTAAACAAACTTATGGTCCACCAATGGAAAGGTGTGAGGATTGGATTCATTACGATCTTGGGGTTAACATTCATATACAAACACAGATGAAATATATAATCACCAAAGACCTACGGAATATCAAGAGAAGACTACTCAACATTCTGTCATAACGTACATGGGAACAGGATCCCAGGAAGAACAGACATATGTATATGTGTAAAAGAACCACATCTTGCACACCTACAACAAGCCAAACGTTGACATCAAACTTGCTGTAATAAAAATTAAAAAATTAAATTAAAAACATGAACAAGAAGTAGTGAGACAAACTTGAGGGGCATTCTTCTGGCACATTCCATTCTAAATTCCAATCTAGAACACGACTTCCATTGAGGCTCTGTTGCCCTAGTAACCAGATTTGGTAAGGGAGAACTGCTGCCACCTTGTGGCCGTTTCACACAACAGCAGCTTTAATCCCAGCACTAATGGTCAGTGGATATTCAAAATCATTGCAGGCCTGTAAATGACACCTGCCCTGAAAACAAATCCTGGGGTCATATATCGACCAAAAAACTTCAAAAGACGTCCATATTTCAAAACGACAGTTTCAAGAGACATATTTCACGCACATTAGTGTTCTGCTTCCTTTGCTTTCTTTCTTTTTTGGTTAAAAAAACGGGAATGGAAAAAGGCAACCCTCAGAATGGGCGAAAACGATCGCAAACGAATCAATGGACAAAGGTTTAATCTCCAATATATATAAACAGCTCACGCAGCTTAATATTAATAAAACAAACAACCCAATACAAAAATGGGCAGAAGATCTAAATAGACATTTCTTCAAAGAAGTCACAGAGATGGCCAAGACGCACATGAAAAGCTGCTCAACATCACTAATTATTAGAGAAATGCAAATCCAAACGACAATGAGGTATGACCTCACACCTCTTAGAATCGGCATCATCAGAAAATCTACAAACAACAAATTCTTGGGAGGGTGTGGACAAAAGGAACCCTCTTCCACTATTGGTGGGAAGGTAAATTGATACAGTCACTATGGAGAACACTATGGAGGTTCCTTTCAAAAACTAAAAAGAGAATTACCATAGGATCCAGCAATCCCACTTCTGGGCATATACCCAGAGAAAACCATAAATCAAAAAAACACATTCACCACAATGTTCATTGCAGCACTATTTACAATAGCCAGGTAATGGAAGCAACCTAAATGCCCACAGACAGACGAATGGATAAAGAAGTGGTACATATATAAAATGGAATATTACTCAGCCATAAAAAGGAATGAAACTGGGTCATTTGTAGAAAAGTCGATGGATCTAGAGACTGTCATACAGAGTGAAGTAAGTCAGAAAGAGAAAAACAAATATTGTATATTAATGCATATATGTGGAACCTAGAAAAATGGTACAGATGAACTGGTTTGCAGGGCAGAAATAGAGACACAGAGGTAGAGAACAAACGTATGGACACCAAGTGGGGGAAGCCATGGGGTGGTGGTGTTGGGATGAGTTGGGAGATTGGGACTGACCTGTATACATGCATATGCATAAAATAGATAACTAATAATAACCTGCTGTATAAAAAATGCATAAAATTAAATTTCAAAATTTTTAAAAATGAAATTGAAAAAAAAACAGAAAAAAGTTCTTCCATTCACACAGATGTATTTATATGAATGAATTATTTCCATGCTTATATCTATAAATACATAAAACAGGAACAAAATGTAATTGGAATGAAAAAAGAAAAAAAAACCTGAACCTAAGAGTTATACAGAGGAAAACACTACCAAGGCACTTGCTCCAGCGGAAAAGAATTCTGAAATTGGTCAGAGGTGGGGAATCATCTCCCATACAGCCAGCAGTCCTGCACCCCCCCCACGCAAGGAGCGTCCTCATTTCAAAGCTGGGGGACGGTGCCGAGGCTTCTGTGAGTAAACGTGAGCTGAGCCCCAGGCCAGCTGCTGCTGAACTGTTCCCACCCTTCCCAGGTAAAACACCTGAATATGTACAAGGGCTTGAAAGCCTAGAGGAAGGGCCGTGGAGCCACACCAGCGACAGCACGCAGGCCAACTTGCTGCCTGCAGGCCAGCCAGGATGGTCCTGGCCCCGGGCGCTCTTCTGGAAGCTTTCCATTTCCCTGCCTGAGATACCCCTCCTTTTTTTCCTTCCTCACCTCAGCCCGGAGAGAAATTCCAGTGGAAGTTATGGGTGACACATCCTCTTCTTTACAGGTGGCAGCCTGGCAACTCCTGCAGAAAGTCCAGCAGAGCCCCACTCACACCGGGCCACCAACAAAGCCGTGGACCCTCACACCCTCCCACCAGCACAGCCCCGAGACTGCTGACGGGGCAGAGAATATGGAGTCAGGCACAGCTGCAGGGGCTATTGCTGCCTGGAGTGCTGTTTATATTGACCTCAACCCAGGCACACCTGGGGAGGGCTTGCCGGCAGGGTCAGGCTGCCCAGGTCAGCTAATCCTCAGCCCTCAGGGAATCACATTGCAGAAAATAGACCTCGCTAAGACACAATATTAGCCAAGGGAAAAAAGGACACAATGCCATTTGCAGCACCGTAGATGAGTCTAGAGGTAATCACGTGACATGTAGTAAGTCAGAAAGTTAAAGACACATATCGTAGGATATCACTTATAGGTGTTACCTAAAAATTGATACCAGGGCAGATATTTCCACGGAGAAGGGCAATCACAGATTCATTAAACAAACTTATGGTTCACCAATGGAAAGGTGTGAGGATTGGATTCATTACGATCTTGGGGTTAAGAGACATATACAAACACAGATGAAATATATAATCACCAAAGACCTACGGAATACCAAGAGAAGACTACTCAACATTCTGTCATAACGTACATGGGAACAGGATCCCAGGAAGAACAGACATATGTATATGTGTAAAAGAACCACATCTTGCACACCTACAACAAGCCAAACGTTGACATCAAACTTGCTGTAATAAAAATTAAAAAATTAAATTAAAAACACGAACAAGAAGTAGTGAGACAAACATGAGGGGCATTCTCCTGGCACATTCCATTCTAAATTCCAATCTAGAACACGACTTCCATTGAGGCTCTGTTGCCCTAGTAACCAGATTTGGTAAGGGAGAACTGCTGCCACCTTGTGGCCGTTTCACACAACAGCAGCTTTAATCCCAGCGCTAATGGTCAGTGGATATTCAAAATCATTGCAGGCCTGTAAATGACACCTGCAATGAAAACAAATCCTGGGGTCATATATCGACCAAAAAATTCAAAAGACGTCCATATTTCAAAACAACAGTTTCAAGAGGCATATTTCACGCACATTAGTGTTCTGCTTCCTTTGCTTTCTTTCTTTTTTGGTTAAAAAACGGGAATGGAAAAAGGCAACCCTCAGAATGGGCGAAAACGATCGCAAACGAATCAATGGACAAAGGTTTAATCTCCAATATACATAAACAGCTCACGCAGCTTAATATTAATAAAAGAAACAACCCAATACAAAAATGGGCAGAAGATCTAAATAGACGTTTCTTCAAAGAAGTCACAGAGATGGCCAAGACGCACATGAAAAGCTGCTCAACATCACTAATTATTAGAGAAATGCAAATCCAAACGACAATGAGGTATGACCTCACACCTCTTAGAATCGGCATCATCAGAAAATCTACAAACAGCAAATTCTGGGGAGGGTGTGGAAAAAAGGAACCCTCTTCCACTATTGGTGGGAAGGTAAATTGACACAGTCACTATGGAGAACACTATGGAGGTTCCTTTAAAAAACTAAAAAGAGAATTACCATAGGATCCAGCAATCCCACTTCTGGGCATATACCCAGAGAAAACCATAAATCAAAAAGACACATTCACCACAATGTTCATTGCAGCACTATTTACAATAGCCAGGTAATGGAAGCAACCTAAATGCCCACAGACAGACGAATGGATAAAGAAGTGGTACATATATAAAATGGAATATTACTCAGCCATAAAAAGGAATGAAACTGGGTCATTTGTAGAGAAGTCGATGGATCTAGAGACTGTCATACAGAGTGAAGTAAGTCAGAAAGAGAAAAACAAATATTGTATATTAATGCATATATGTGGAACCTAGAAAAATGGTACAGATGAACTGGTTTGCAGGGCAGAAATAGAGACACAGAGGTAGAGAACAAACGTATGGACACCAAGTGGGGGAAGCCATGGGGTGGTGGTGTTGGGATGAGTTGGGAGATTGGGATTGACCTGTATACATGCATATGCATAAAATAGATAACTAATAATAACCTGCTGTATAAAAAAATAAATACAATTAAATTTCAAAATTTTTAAAAATAAAATTGAAAAAAAACCAGAAAAAAGTTTTTCCATTCACACAGATGTATTTATATGAATGAATTATTTCCATGCTTATATCTATAAATACATAAAACAGGAACAAGATGTAATTGGAACGAAAAAAGAAAAAAAACCCTGAACCTAACAGTTATACAGAGGAAAACCCTACCAAGGCACTTGCTCCAGCGGTAAACAATTCTGAAATTGGTCAGAGGTGGGGAATCATCTCCCATACAGCCAGCAGCCCCGCCCACCCCATGCAAGGAGCGTCCTCATTTCAAAGCTGGGGGACCGTGCGGAGTTCTCTGTGAGTAAACGTGAGCTGAGCCCCAGGCCAGCTGCTGCTGAACTGTTCCCACCCTTCCCAGGTAAAACAGCTGAATATGTACAAGGGCTTGAAAGCCTAGAGGAAGGGCCGTGGAGCCACACCAGTGACAGCACGCAGGCCAACTTGCTGCCTGCAGGCCAGGCAGGGTGATCCTGGCCCCGGGTGCTCTTCTGGAAGCTTTCCATTTCCCTGCCTGAGATACCCCTCCTGTCCCGGCCCCCACTCCCTTTTTTCCTTCCTCACCTCAGCCCGGAGAGAAATTCCAGTGGAAGTTATGGGTGACACATCCTCTTCTTTACAGGTGGCAGCCTGGCAACTCCTGCAGAAAGTCCAGCAGAGCCCCACTCACACCGGGCCACCAACAAAGCCGTGGACCCTGACACCCTCCCACCAGCACAGCCCCGAGACTGCTGACGGGGCAGAGAATATGGAGTCAGGCACAGCTGCAGGGGCTATTGCTGCCTGGAGTGCTGTTTATATTGACCTCAACCCAGGCACACCTGGGGAGGGCTTGCCGGCAGGGTCAGGCTGCCCAGGTCAGCTAATCCTCAGCCCTCAGGGAATCACATTGCAGAAAATGGACCTCGCTAAGACACAATATTAGCCAAGGGAAAAAAGGACACAATGCCATTTGCAGCACCGTAGATGAGTCTAGAGGTAATCACGTGACTTGTAGTAAGTCAGAAAGTGAAAGACACATATCGTAGGATATCACTTATAGGTGTTACCTAAAAATTGATACCAGGGCAGATATTTCCACGGAGAAGGGCAATCACAGATTCATTAAACAAACTTATGGTTCACCAATGGAAAGGTGTGAGGATTGGATTCATTACGATCTTGGGGTTAACAGACATATACAAACACAGGTGAAATATATAATCACCAAAGACCTACGGAATACCAAGAGAAGACTACTCAACATTCTGTCATAACGTACATGGGAACAGGATCCCAGGAAGAACAGACATATGTATATGTGTAAAAGAACCACATCTTGCACACCTACAACAAGCCAAACGTTGACATCAAACTTGCTGTAATAAAAAATAAAAAATTAAATTAAAAACACGAACAAGAAGAAGTGAGACAAACTTGAGGGGCATTCTCCTGGCACATTCCATTCTAAATTCCAATCTAGAACACGACTTCCATTGAGGCTCTGTGCCCTAGTAACCAGATTTGGTAAGGGAGAACTGCTGCCACCTTGTGGCCGTTTCACACAACAGCAGCTTTAATCCCAGCGCTAATGGTCAGTGGATATTCAAAATCATTGCAGGCCTGTAAATGACACCTGCAATGAAAACAAATCCTGGGGTCATGTATCGACCAAAAAATTCAAAAGACGTCCATATTTCAAAACGACAGTTTCAAGAGGCATATTTCACACACATTAGTGTTCTGCTTCCTTTGCTTTCTTTCTTTTTTGGTTAAAAAAAAGGGAATGGAAAAAGGCAACCCTCAGAATGGGCGAAAACGATCGCAAACGAATCAATGGACAAAGGTTTAATCTCCAATATATATAAACAGCTCACGCAGCTTAATATTAATAAAAGAAACAACCCAATACAAAAATTGGCAGAAGATCTAAATAGACGTTTCTTCAAAGAAGTCACAGAGATGGCCAAGACGCACATGAAAAGCTGCTCAACATCACTAATTATTAGAGAAATGAAAATCCAAACGACAATGAGGTATGACCTCACACCTCTTAGAATCGGCATCATCAGAAAATCTACAAACAACAAATTCTGGGGAGGGTGTGGACAAAAGGAACCCTCTTCCACTATTGGTGGGAAGGTAAATTGACACAGTCACTATGGAGAACACTATGGAGGTTCCTTTAAAAAACTAAAAAGAGAATTACCATAGGATCCAGCAATCCCACTTCTGGGCATATACCCAGAGAAAACCATAAATCAAAAAGACACATTCACCACAATGTTCATTGCAGCACTATTTACAATAGCCAGGTAATGGAAGCAACCTAAATGCCCACAGACAGACGAATGGATAAAGAAGTGGTACATATATAAAATGGAATATTACTCAGCCATAAAAAGGAATGAAACTGGGTCATTTGTAGAGAAGTCGATGGATCTAGAGACTGTCATACAGAGTGAAGTAAGTCAGAAAGAGAAAAACAAATATTGTATATTAATGCATATATGTGGAACCTAGAAAAATGGTACAGATGAACTGGTTTGCAGGGCAGAAATAGAGACACAGAGGTAGAGAACAAACGTATGGACACCAAGTGGGGGAAGCCATGGGGTGGTGGTGTTGGGATGAGTTGGGAGATTGGGATTGACCTGTATACATGCATATGCATAAAATAGATAACTAATAATAACCTGCTGTATAAAAAAATAAATACAATTAAATTTCAAAATTTTTAAAAATAAAATTGAAAAAAAACCAGAAAAAAGTTTTTCCATTCACACAGATGTATTTATATGAATGAATTATTTCCATGCTTATATCTATAAATACATAAAACAGGAACAAGATGTAATTGGAACGAAAAAAGAAAAAAAACCCTGAACCTAACAGTTATACAGAGGAAAACCCTACCAAGGCACTTGCTCCAGCGGTAAACAATTCTGAAATTGGTCAGAGGTGGGGAATCATCTCCCATACAGCCAGCAGCCCCGCCCACCCCATGCAAGGAGCGTCCTCATTTCAAAGCTGGGGGACCGTGCGGAGTTCTCTGTGAGTAAACGTGAGCTGAGCCCCAGGCCAGCTGCTGCTGAACTGTTCCCACCCTTCCCAGGTAAAACAGCTGAATATGTACAAGGGCTTGAAAGCCTAGAGGAAGGGCCGTGGAGCCACACCAGTGACAGCACGCAGGCCAACTTGCTGCCTGCAGGCCAGGCAGGGTGATCCTGGCCCCGGGTGCTCTTCTGGAAGCTTTCCATTTCCCTGCCTGAGATACCCCTCCTGTCCCGGCCCCCACTCCCTTTTTTCCTTCCTCACCTCAGCCCGGAGAGAAATTCCAGTGGAAGTTATGGGTGACACATCCTCTTCTTTACAGGTGGCAGCCTGGCAACTCCTGCAGAAAGTCCAGCAGAGCCCCACTCACACCGGGCCACCAACAAAGCCGTGGACCCTCACACCCTCCCACCAGCACAGCCCCGAGACTGCTGACGGGGCAGAGAATATGGAGTCAGGCACAGCTGCAGGGGCTATTGCTGCCTGGAGTGCTGTTTATATTGACCTCAACCCAGGCACACCTGGGGAGGGCTTGCCGGCAGGGTCAGGCTGCCCAGGTCAGCTAATCCTCAGCCCTCAGGGAATCACATTGCAGAAAATGGACCTCGCTAAGACACAATATTAGCCAAGGGAAAAAAGGACACAATGCCATTTGCAGCACCGTAGATGAGTCTAGAAGTAATCACGTGACTTGTAGTAAGTCAGAAAGTGAAAGACACATATCGTAGGATATCACTTATAGGTGTTACCTAAAAATTGATACCAGGGCAGATATTTCCACGGAGAAGGGCAATCACAGATTCATTAAACAAACTTATGGTTCACCAATGGAAAGGTGTGAGGATTGGATTCATTACGATCTTGGGGTTAACAGACATATACAAACACAGGTGAAATATATAATCACCAAAGACCTACGGAATACCAAGAGAAGACTACTCAACATTCTGTCATAACGTACATGGGAACAGGATCCCAGGAAGAACAGACATATGTATATGTGTAAAAGAACCACATCTTGCACACCTACAACAAGCCAAACGTTGACATCAAACTGGCTGTAATAAAAAATAAAAAATTAAATTAAAAACACGAACAAGAAGTAGTGAGACAAACTTGAGGGGCATTCTCCTGGCACATTCCATTCTAAATTCCAATCTAGAACACGACTTCCATTGAGGCTCTGTGCCCTAGTAACCAGATTTGGTAAGGGAGAACTGCTGCCACCTTGTGGCCGTTTCACACAACAGCAGCTTTAATCCCAGCGCTAATGGTCAGTGGATATTCAAAATCATTGCAGGCCTGTAAATGACACCTGCAATGAAAACAAATCCTGGGGTCATGTATCGACCAAAAAATTCAAAAGACGTCCATATTTCAAAACGACAGTTTCAAGAGGCATATTTCACGCACATTAGTGTTCTGCTTCCTTTGCTTTCTTTCTTTTTTGGTTAAAAAAACGGGAATGGAAAAAGGCAACCCTCAGAATGGGCGAAAACGATCGCAAACGAATCAATGGACAAAGGTTTAATCTCCAATATATATAAACAGCTCACGCAGCTTAATATTAATAAAAGAAACAACCCAATACAAAAATGGGCAGAAGATCTAAATAGACGTTTCTTCAAAGAAGTCACAGAGATGGCCAAGACGCACATGAAAAGCTGCTCAACATCACTAATTATTAGAGAAATGCAAATCCAAACGACAATGAGGTATGACCTCACACCTCTTAGAATCGGCATCATCAGAAAATCTACAAACAACAAATTCTGGGGAGGGTGTGGACAAAAGGAACCCTCTTCCACTATTGGTGGGAAGGTAAATTGACACAGTCACTATGGAGAACACTATGGAGGTTCCTTTAAAAAACTAAAAAGAGAATTACCATAGGATCCAGCAATCCCACTTCTGGGCATATACCCAGAGAAAACCATAAATCAAAAAGACACATTCACCACAATGTTCATTGCAGCACTATTTACAATAGCCAGGTAATGGAAGCAACCTAAATGCCCACAGACAGACGAATGGATAAAGAAGTGGTACATATATAAAATGGAATATTACTCAGCCATAAAAAGGAATGAAACTGGGTCATTTGTAGAGAAGTCGATGGATCTAGAGACTGTCATACAGAGTGAAGTAAGTCAGAAAGAGAAAAACAAATATATATTAATGCATATATGTGGAACCTAGAAAAATGGTACCGATGAACTTGTTTGCAGGGCAGAAATAGAGACACAGAGGTAGAGAACAAACGTATGGACACCAAGTGGGGGAAGCCATGGGGTGGTGGTGTTGGGATGAGTTGGGAGATTGGGATTGACCTGTATACATGCATATGCATAAAATAGATAACTAATAATAACCTGCTGTATAAAAAAATAAATACAATTAAATTTCAAAATTTTTAAAAATAAAATTGAAAAAAAACCAGAAAAAAGTTTTTCCATTCACACAGATGTATTTATATGAATGAATTATTTCCATGCTTATATCTATAAATACATAAAACAGGAACAAGATGTAATTGGAACGAAAAAAGAAAAAAAACCCTGAACCTAACAGTTATACAGAGGAAAACCCTACCAAGGCACTTGCTCCAGCGGTAAACAATTCTGAAATTGGTCAGAGGTGGGGAATCATCTCCCATACAGCCAGCAGCCCCGCCCACCCCACGCAAGGAGCATCCTCATTGCAAAGCTGGGGGACCGAGCCGAGGCCTCTGTGAGTAAACGTGAGCTGAGCCCCAGGCCAGCTGCTGCTGAACTGTTCCCACCCTTCCCAGTTAAAACACCTGAATATGTACAAGGGCTTGAAAGCCTAGAGGAAGGGCCGTGGAGCCACACCAGTGACAGCACGCAGGCCAACTTGCTGCCTGCAGGCCAGCCAGGATGATCCAGACCCCGGGTGCTCTTCTGGAAGCTTTCCATTTCCCTGCCTGAGATACCCCTCCTGTCCCGGCCCCCACTCCCTTTTTTCCTTCCTCACCTCAGCCCGGAGAGAAATTCCAGTGGAAGTTATGGGTGACACATCCTCTTCTTTACAGGTGGCAGCCTGGCAACTCCTGCAGAAAGTCCAGCAGAGCCCCACTCACACCGGGCCACCAACAAAGCCGTGGACCCTGACACCCTCCCACCAGCACAGCCCCGAGACTGCTGACGGGGCAGAGAATATGGAGTCAGGCACAGCTGCAGGGGCTATTGCTGCCTGGAGTGCTGTTTATATTGACCTCAACCCAGGCACACCTGGGGAGGGCTTGCCGGCAGGGTCAGGCTGCCCAGGTCAGCTAATCCTCAGCCCTCAGGGAATCACATTGCAGAAAATGGACCTCGCTAAGACACAATATTAGCCAAGGGAAAAAAGGACACAATGCCATTTGCAGCACCGTAGATGAGTCTAGAGGTAATCACGTGACTTGTAGTAAGTCAGAAAGTGAAAGACACATATCGTAGGATATCACTTATAGGTGTTACCTAAAAATTGATACCAGGGCAGATATTTCCACGGAGAAGGGCAATCACAGATTCATTAAACAAACTTATGGTTCACCAATGGAAAGGTGTGAGGATTGGATTCATTACGATCTTGGGGTTAACAGACATATACAAACACAGGTGAAATATATAATCACCAAAGACCTACGGAATACCAAGAGAAGACTACTCAACATTCTGTCATAACGTACATGGGAACAGGATCCCAGGAAGAACAGACATATGTATATGTGTAAAAGAACCACATCTTGCACACCTACAACAAGCCAAACGTTGACATCAAACTTGCTGTAATAAAAAATAAAAAATTAAATTAAAAACACGAACAAGAAGTAGTGAGACAAACTTGAGGGGCATTCTCCTGGCACATTCCATTCTAAATTCCAATCTAGAACACGACTTCCATTGAGGCTCTGTGCCCTAGTAACCAGATTTGGTAAGGGAGAACTGCTGCCACCTTGTGGCCGTTTCACACAACAGCAGCTTTAATCCCAGCGCTAATGGTCAGTGGATATTCAAAATCATTGCAGCCCTGTAAATGACACCTGCAATGAAAACAAATCCTGGGGTCATGTATCGACCAAAAAATTCAAAAGACGTCCATATTTCAAAACGACAGTTTCAAGAGGCATATTTCACGCACATTAGTGTTCTGCTTCCTTTGCTTTCTTTCTTTTTTGGTTAAAAAAACGGGAATGGAAAAAGGCAACCCTCAGAATGGGCGAAAACGATCGCAAACGAATCAATGGACAAAGGTTTAATCTCCAATATATATAAACAGCTCACGCAGCTTAATATTAATAAAAGAAACAACCCAATACAAAAATGGGCAGAAGATCTAAATAGACGTTTCTTCAAAGAAGTCACAGAGATGGCCAAGACGCACATGAAAAGCTGCTCAACATCACTAATTATTAGAGAAATGCAAATCCAAACGACAATGAGGTATGACCTCACACCTCTTAGAATCGGCATCATCAGAAAATCTACAAACAACAAATTCTGGGGAGGGTGTGGACAAAAGGAACCCTCTTCCACTATTGGTGGGAAGGTAAATTGACACAGTCACTATGGAGAACACTATGGAGGTTCCTTTAAAAAACTAAAAAGAGAATTACCATAGGATCCAGCAATCCCACTTCTGGGCATATACCCAGAGAAAACCATAAATCAAAAAGACACATTCACCACAATGTTCATTGCAGCACTATTTACAATAGCCAGGTAATGGAAGCAACCTAAATGCCCACAGACAGACGAATGGATAAAGAAGTGGTACATATATAAAATGGAATATTACTCAGCCATAAAAAGGAATGAAACTGGGTCATTTGTAGAGAAGTCGATGGATCTAGAGACTGTCATACAGAGTGAAGTAAGTCAGAAAGAGAAAAACAAATATTGTATATTAATGCATATATGTGGAACCTAGAAAAATGGTACCGATGAACTTGTTTGCAGGGCAGAAATAGAGACACAGAGGTAGAGAACAAACGTATGGACACCAAGTGGGGGAAGCCATGGGGTGGTGGTGTTGGGATGAGTTGGGAGATTGGGATTGACCTGTATACATGCATATGCATAAAATAGATAACTAATAATAACCTGCTGTATAAAAAAATAAATACAATTAAATTTCAAAATTTTTAAAAATAAAATTGAAAAAAAACCAGAAAAAAGTTTTTCCATTCACACAGATGTATTTATATGAATGAATTATTTCCATGCTTATATCTATAAATACATAAAACAGGAACAAGATGTAATTGGAACGAAAAAAGAAAAAAAACCCTGAACCTAACAGTTATACAGAGGAAAACCCTACCAAGGCACTTGCTCCAGCGGTAAACAATTCTGAAATTGGTCAGAGGTGGGGAATCATCTCCCATACAGCCAGCAGCCCCGCCCACCCCACGCAAGGAGCATCCTCATTGCAAAGCTGGGGGACCGAGCCGAGGCCTCTGTGAGTAAACGTGAGCTGAGCCCCAGGCCAGCTGCTGCTGAACTGTTCCCACCCTTCCCAGTTAAAACACCTGAATATGTACAAGGGCTTGAAAGCCTAGAGGAAGGGCGGTGGAGCCACACCAGTGACAGCACGCAGGCCAACTTGCTGCCTGCAGGCCAGCCAGGATGATCCAGACCCCGGGTGCTCTTCTGGAAGCTTTCCATTTCCCTGCCTGAGATACCCCTCCTGTCCCGGCCCCCACTCCCTTTTTTCCTTCCTCACCTCAGCCCGGAGAGAAATTCCAGTGGAAGTTATGGGTGACACATCCTCTTCTTTACAGGTGGCAGCCTGGCAACTCCTGCAGAAAGTCCAGCAGAGCCCCACTCACACCGGGCCACCAACAAAGCCGTGGACCCTGACACCCTCCCACCAGCACAGCCCCGAGACTGCTGACGGGGCAGAGAATATGGAGTCAGGCACAGCTGCAGGGGCTATTGCTGCCTGGAGTGCTGTTTATATTGACCTCAACCCAGGCACACCTGGGGAGGGCTTGCCGGCAGGGTCAGGCTGCCCAGGTCAGCTAATCCTCAGCCCTCAGGGAATCACATTGCAGAAAATGGACCTCGCTAAGACACAATATTAGCCAAGGGAAAAAAGGACACAATGCCATTTGCAGCACCGTAGATGAGTCTAGAGGTAATCACGTGACTTGTAGTAAGTCAGAAAGTGAAAGACACATATCGTAGGATATCACTTATAGGTGTTACCTAAAAATTGATACCAGGGCAGATATTTCCACGGAGAAGGGCAATCACAGATTCATTAAACAAACTTATGGTTCACCAATGGAAAGGTGTGAGGATTGGATTCATTACGATCTTGGGGTTAACAGACATATACAAACACAGGTGAAATATATAATCACCAAAGACCTACGGAATACCAAGAGAAGACTACTCAACATTCTGTCATAACGTACATGGGAACAGGATCCCAGGAAGAACAGACATATGTATATGTGTAAAAGAACCACATCTTGCACACCTACAACAAGCCAAACGTTGACATCAAACTTGCTGTAATAAAAAATAAAAAATTAAATTAAAAACACGAACAAGAAGTAGTGAGACAAACTTGAGGGGCATTCTCCTGGCACATTCCATTCTAAATTCCAATCTAGAACACGACTTCCATTGAGGCTCTGTGCCCTAGTAACCAGATTTGGTAAGGGAGAACTGCTGCCACCTTGTGGCCGTTTCACACAACAGCAGCTTTAATCCCAGCGCTAATGGTCAGTGGATATTCAAAATCATTGCAGCCCTGTAAATGACACCTGCAATGAAAACAAATCCTGGGGTCATGTATCGACCAAAAAATTCAAAAGACGTCCATATTTCAAAACGACAGTTTCAAGAGGCATATTTCACGCACATTAGTGTTCTGCTTCCTTTGCTTTCTTTCTTTTTTGGTTAAAAAACGGGAATGGAAAAAGGCAACCCTCAGAATGGGCGAAAACGATCGCAAACGAATCAATGGACAAAGGTTTAATCTCCAATATATATAAACAGCTCACACAGCTTAATATTAATAAAAGAAACAACCCAATACAAAAATGGGCAGAAGATCTAAATAGACGTTTCTTCAAAGAAGTCACATAGATGGCCAAGACGCACATGTAAAGCTGCTCAGCATCACTAATTATTAGAGAAATGCAAATCCAAATGACAATGAGGTATGACCTCACACCTCTTAGAATCGGCATCATCAGAAAATCTACAAACAACAAATTCTGGGGAGGGTGTGGACAAAAGGAACCCTCTTCCACTATTGGTGGGAAGGTAAATTGACACAGTCACTATGGAGAACACTATGGAGGTTCCTTTAAAAAACTAAAAAGAGAATTACCATAGGATCCAGCAATCCCACTTCTGGGCATATACCCAGAGAAAACCATAAATCAAAAAGACACATTCACCACAATGTTCATTGCAGCACTATTTACAATAGCCAGGTAATGGAAGCAACCTAAATGCCCACAGACAGACGAATGGATAAAGAAGTGGTACATATATAAAATGGAATATTACTCAGCCATAAAAAGGAATGAAACTGGGTCATTTGTAGAGAAGTCGATGGATCTAGAGACTGTCATACAGAGTGAAGTAAGTCAGAAAGAGAAAAACAAATATTGTATATTAATGCATATATGTGGAACCTAGAAAAATGGTACCGATGAACTGGTTTGCAGGGCAGAAATAGAGACACAGAGGTAGAGAACAAACGTATGGACACCAAGTGGGGGAAGCCATGGGGTGGTGGTGTTGGGATGACTTTGGAGATTGGGATTTACCTGTATACATGCATATGCATAAAATAGATAACTAATAATAACCTGCTGTATAAAAAAATAAATACAATTAAATTTCAAAATTTCAAAAAAATAATATTGAAAAACAACCAGAAAACAGTTCTTCCATTCACATAGATCTATTTATATGAATGAATAATTTCCATGCTTATATCTATAAATAAATAAAACAGGAAAAAAATGTAATTGGAACGAAAAAAGAAAAAAAAACCTGAACCTAACAGTTATACAGAGGAAAACCTTACCAAGGCACTTGCTCCAGCGGTAAACAATTCTGAAATTGGTCAGAGGTGGGGAATCATCTCCCATACAGCCAGCAGCCCCGCCCACCCAACGCAAGGAGCATCCTCATTTCAAAGCTGGGGGACCGTGCCGAGGCCTCTGTGAGTAAACGTGAGCTGAGCCCCAGGCCAGCTGCTGCTGAACTGTTCCCACCCTTCCCAGGTAAAACAGCTGAATATGTACAAGGGCTTGAAAGCCTTGAGGAAGGGACGTGGAGCCACACCAGTGACAGCACGCAGGCCAACTTGCTGCCTGCAGGCCAGCCAGGATGATCCTGGACCCGGGCGCTCTTCTGGAAGCTTTCCATTTCCCTGCCTGAGATACCCCTCCTGTCCCGGCCCCCACTCCCTTTTTTCCTTCCTCACCTCAGCCCGGAGAGAAATTCCAGTGGAAGTTATGGGTGAAACATCCTCTTCTTTACAGGTGGCAGCCTGGCAACTCCTGCAGAAAGTCCAGCAGAGCCCCACTCACACCGGGCCACCAACAAAGCCGTGGATCCTCACACCCTCCCACCAGCACAGCCCCGAGACTGCTGACGGGGCAGAGAATATGGAGTCAGGCACAGCTGCAGGGGCTATTGCTGCCTGGAGTGCTGTTTATATTGACCTCAACCCAGGCACACCTGGGGAGGGCTTGCCGGCAGGGTCAGGCTGCCCAGGTCAGCTAATCCTCAGCGCCCAGGGAATCACATTGCAGAAAATGGACCTCGCTAAGAAAGAATATTAGCCAAGGAAAAAAAGGACACAATGCCATTTGCAGCACCGTAGATGAGTCTAGAGGTAATCACGTGACTTGTAGTAAGTCAGAAAGTGAAAGACACATATCGTAGGATATCACTTATAGGTGTTACATAAAAATTGATACCAGGGCAGATATTTCCACGGAAAAGGGCAATCACAGATTCATTAAACAAACTTATGGTTCACCAATGGAAAGGTGTGAGGATTGGATTCATTACGATCTTGGGTTAACAGACCTATACAAACTCAGGTGAAATATATAATCACCAAAGTCCTACGGAATACCAAGAGAAGACTACTCAACATTCTGTCATAACGTACATGGGAACAGGATCCCAGGAAGAACAGACATATGTATATGTGTAAAAGAACCACATCTTGCACACCTACAACAAGCCAAACGTTGACATCAAACTTGCTGTAATAAAAAATAAAAAATTAAATTAAAACACGAACAAGAAGTAGTGAGACAAACTTGATGGGCATTCTCCTGGCACATTCCATTCTAAATTCCAATCTAGAACATGACTTCCATTGAGGCTCTGTTGCCCTAGTAACCAGATTTGGTAAGGGAGAACTGCTGCCACCTTGTGGCCGTTTCACACAACAGCAGCTTTAATCCCAGCACTAATGGTCAGTGGATATTCAAAATCATTGCAGGCCTGTAAATGACACCTGCCCTGAAAACAAATCCTGGGGTCATATTCGTCCAAAAAATTCAAAAGACGTCCATTTTTCAAAACGACAGTTTCAAGAGGCATATTTCACGCACAGTAGTGTTCTGCTTCCTTTGCTTTCTTTCTTTTCTGGTTAAAAAAACGGGAATGGAAAAAGGCAACCCTCAGAATGGGCGAAAACGATCGCAAACGAATCAATGGACAAAGGTTTAATCTCCAATATATATAAACAGCTCACGCAGCTTAATATTAATAAAAGAAACAACCCAATACAAAAATGGGCAGAAGATCTAAATAGACGTTTCTTCAAAGAAGTCACAGAGATGGCCAAGATGCACATGAAAAGCTGCTCAACATCACTAATTATTAGAGAAATGCAAATCCAAATGACAATGAGGTATGACCTCACACCTCTTAGAATCGGCATCATCAGAAAATCTACAAACAACAAATTCTGGGGAGGGTGTGGACAAAAGGAACCCTCTTCCACTATTGTTGGGAAGGTAAATTGATACAGTCACTATGGAGAACAGTATGGAGGTTCCTTTAAAAAACTAAAAAGAGAATTAACATAGGATCCAGCAATCCCACTTCTGGGCATATACCCTGAGAAAACCATAAATCAAAAAGACACATTCACCACAATGTTCATTGCAGCACTATTTACAATAGCCAGGTAATGGAAGCAACCTAAATGCCCACAGAGAGACGAATGGATAAAGAAGTGGTACATATATAAAATGGAATATTACTCAGCCATAAAAAGGAATGAAACTGGGTCATTTGTACAGAAGTTGATGGATCTAGATACTGTCATACAGAGTGAAGTAAGTCAGAAAGAGAAAAACAAATATTGTATATTAATGCATATATGTGGAACCTAGAAAAATGGTACAGATGAACTGGTTTGCAGGGCAGAAATAGAGACACAGAGGTAGAGAACAAACGTATGGACACCAAGTGGGGGAAGCCATGGGGTGGTGGTGCTGGGATGAGTTGGGAGATTGGGATTGACCTGTATACATGCATATGCATAAAATAGATAACTAATAATAACCTGCTGTATAAAAAAATGAATAAAATTAAATTTCAAAATTTTTAAAAATAAAATTGAAAAAAAAACAGAAAAAAGTTTTTCCATTCACACAGATGTATTTATCTGAATGAATTATTTCCATGCTTATATCTATAAATACATAAAACAGGAACAAGATGTAATTGGAACGAAAAAAGAAAAAAAAAACCTGAACCTAACAGTTATACAGAGGAAAACCCTACCAGGGCACTTGCTCTAGCGGTAAACAATTCTGAAATTGGTCAGAGGTGGGGAATCATCTCCCATAGAGCCAGTAGCCCCACCCACCCCACACAAGGAGCGTCCTCATTTCAAAGCTGGGGGACCGTGCGGAGTTCTCTGTGAGTAAACGTGAGCTGAGCCCCAGGCCAGCTGCTGCTGAACGGTTCCCACCCTTCCCAGGTAAAACAGCTGAATATATACAAGGGCTTGAAAGCCTAGAGGAAGAGCCGTGGAGCCACACCAGTGACAGCACGCAGGCCAACTGCTGCCTGCAGGCCAGCCAGGATGGTCCTGGCCCCGGGCGCTCTTCTGGAAGCTTTCCATTTCCCTGCCTGAGATACCCCTCCTTTTTTTCCTTCCTCACCTCAGCCCGGAGAGAAATTCCAGTGGAAGTTATGGGTGACACATCCTCTTCTTTACAGGTGGCAGCCTGGCAACTCCTGCAGAAAGTCCAGCAGAGCCCCACTCACACCGGGCCACCAACAAAGCCGTGGACCCTCACACCCTCCCACCAGCACAGCCCCGAGACTGCTGACGGGGCAGAGAATATGGAGTCAGGCACAGCTGCAGGGGCTATTGCTGCCTGGAGTGCTGTTTATATTCACCTCAACCCAGGCACACCTGGGGAGGGCTTGCCGGCAGGGTCAGGCTGCCCAGGTCAGCTAATCCTCAGCCCTCAGGGAATCACATTGCAGAAAATGGACCTCGCTAAGACACAATATTAGCCAAGGGAAAAAAGGACACAATGCCATTTGCAGCACCGTAGATGAGTCTAGAGGTAATCACGTGACATGTAGTAAGTCAGAAAGTGAAAGACACATATCGTAGGATATCACTTATAGGTGTTACCTAAAAATTGATACCAGGGCAGATATTTCCACGGAGAAGGGCAATCACAGATTCATTAAACAAACTTATGGTTCACCAATGGAAAGGTGTGAGGATTGGATTCATTACGATCTTGGGGTTAACAGACATATACAAACACAGATGAAATATATAATCACCAAAGACCTACGGAATACCAAGAGAAGACTACTCAACATTCTGTCATAACGTACATGGGAACAGGATCCCAGGAAGAACAGACATATGTATATGTGTAAAAGAACCACATCTTGCACACCTACAACAAGCCAAACGTTGACATCAAACTTGCTGTAATAAAAATTAAAAAATTAAATTAAAAACACGAACAAGATGTAGTGAGACAAACATGAGGGGCATTCTCCTGGCACATTCCATTCTAAATTCCAATCTAGAACACGACTTCCATTGAGGCTCTGTTGCCCTAGTAACCAGATTTGGTAAGGGAGAACTGCTGCCACCTTATGGCCGTTTCACACAACAGCAGCTTTAATCCCAGCGCTAATGGTCAGTGGATATTCAAAATCATTGCAGGCCTGTAAATGACACCTGCAATGAAAACAAATCCTGGGGTCATATATCGACCAAAAAATTCAAAAGACGTCCATATTTCAAAACGACAGTTTCAAGAGGCATATTTCACACACATTAGTGTTCTGCTTCCTTTGCTTTCTTTCTTTTTTGGTTAAAAAAACGGGAATGGAAAAAGGCAACCCTCAGAATGGGCGAAAACGATCGCAAACGAATCAATGGACAAAGGTTTAATCTCCAATATATATAAACAGCTCACACAGCTTAATATTAATAAAACAAACAACCCAATACAAAAATGGGCAGAAGATCTAAATAGACGTTTCTTCAAAGAAGTCACAGAGATGGCCAAGACACACATGAAAACCTGCTCAACATCACTAATTATTAGAGAAATGCAAATCCAAACGACAATGAGGTATGACCTCACACCTCTTAGAATCGGCATCATCAGAAAATCTACAAACAACAAATTCTTGGGAGGGTGTGGACAAAAGGAACCCTCTTCCACTATTGGTGGGAAGGTAAATTGATACAGTCACTATGGAGAACACTATGGAGGTTCCTTTAAAAAACTAAAAAGAGAATTACCATAGGATCCAGCAATCCCACTTCTGGGTATATACCCAGAGAAAACCATAAATCAAAAAGACACATACACCACAATGTTCATTGCAGCACTATTTACAATAGCCAGGTAATGGAAGCAACCTAAATGCCCACAGACAGACGAATGGATAAAGAAGTGGTACATATATAAAATGGAATATTACTCAGCCATAAAAAGGAATGAAACTGGGTCATTTGTAGAGAAGTCGATAGATCTAGAGACTGTCATACAGAGTGAAGTAAGTCAGAAAGAGAAAAACAAATATTGTATATTAATGCATATATGTGGAACCTAGAAAAATGGTACAGATGAACTGGTTTGCAGGGCAGAAATAGAGACACAGAGGTAGAGAACAAACGTATGGACACCAAGTGGGGGAAGCCATGGGGTGGTGGTGTTGGGATGAGTTGGGAGATTGGGACTGACCTGTATACATGCATATGCATAAAATAGATAACTAATAATAACCTGCTGTATAAAAAATACATAAAATTAACTTTCAAAATTTTTAAAAATGAAATTGAAAAAAAAACAGAAAAAAGTTCTTCCATTCACACAGATGTATTTATATGAATGAATTATTTCCATGCTTATATCTATAAATACATAAAACAGGAACAAAATGTAATTGGAATGAAAAAAGAAAAAAAAAACCTGAACCTAAGTGTTATACAGAGGAAAACCCTACCAAGGCACTTGCTCCAGTGGAAAAGAATTCTGAAATTGGTCAGAGGTGGGGAATCATCTCCCATACAGCCAGCAGTCCTGCCCCCCCTCACGCAAGGAGCGTCCTCATTTCAAAGCTGGGTGACGGTGCCGAGGCCTCTGTGAGTAAACGTGAGCTGAGCCCCAGGCCAGCTGCTGCTGAACTGTTCCCACCCTTCCCAGGTAAAACACCTGAATATGTACAAGGGCTTGAAAGCCTAGAGGAAGGTCCGTGGTGCCACACCAGCGACAGCACGCAGGCCAACTTGCTGCCTGCAGGCCAGCCAGGATGGTCCTGGACCCGGGCGCTCTTCTGGAAGCTTTCCATTTCCCTGCCTGAGATACCCCTCCTTTTTTTCCTTCCTCACCTCAGCCCGGAGAGAAATTCCAGTGGAAGTTATGGGTGACACATCCTCTTCTTTACAGGTGGCAGCCTGGCAACTCCTGCAGAAAGTCCAGCAGAGCCCCACTCACACCGGGCCACCAACAAAGCCGTGGACCCTCACACCCTCCCACCTGCACAGCCCCGAGACTGCTGACGGGGCAGAGAATATGGAGTCAGGCACAGCTGCAGGGGCTATTGCTGCCTGGAGTGCTGTTTATATTCACCTCAACCCAGGCACACCTGGGGAGGGCTTGCCGGCAGGGTCAGGCTGCCCAGGTCAGCTAATCCTCAGCCCTCAGGGAATCACATTGCAGAAAATGGACCTCGCTAAGACACAATATTAGCCAAGGGAAAAAAGGACACAATGCCATTTGCAGCACCGTAGATGAGTCTAGAGGTAATCATGTGACATGTAGTAAGTCAGAAAGTGAAAGACACATATCGTAGGATATCACTTATAGGTGTTACCTAAAAATTGATACCAGGGCAGATATTTCCACGGAGAAGGGCAATCACAGATTCATTAAACAAACTTATGGTTCACCAATGGAAAGGTGTGAGGATTGGATTCATTACGATCTTGGGGTTAACAGACATATACAAACACAGATGAAATATATAATCACCAAAGACCTACGGAATACCAAGAGAAGACTACTCAACATTCTGTCATAACGTACATGGGAACAGGATCCCAGGAAGAACAGACATATGTATATGTGTAAAAGAACCACATCTTGCACACCTACAACAAGCCAAACGTTGACATCAAACTTGCTGTAATAAAAATTAAAAAATTAAATTAAAAACACGAACAAGAAGTAGTGAGACAAACTTGATGGGCATTCTCCTGGCACATTCCATTCTAAATTCCAATCTAGAACATGACTTCCATTGAGGCTCTGTTGCCCTAGTAACCAGATTTGGTAAGGGAGAACTGCTGCCACCTTATGGCCATTTCACACAACAGCAGCTTTAATCCCAGCGCTAATGGTCAGTGGATATTCAAAATCATTGCAGGCCTGTAAATGACACCTGCAATGAAAACAAATCCTGGGGTCATATATCGACCAAAAAATTCAAAAGACGTCCATATTTCAAAACGACAGTTTCAAGAGGCATATTTCACACACATTAGTGTTCTGCTTCCTTTGCTTTCTTTCTTTTTTGGTTAAAAAAACGGGAATGGAAAAAGGCAACCCTCAGAATGGGCGAAAACGATCGCAAACGAATCAATGGACAAAGGTTTAATCTCCAATATATATAAACAGCTCACGCAGCTTAATATTAATAAAACAAACAACCCAATACAAAAATGGGCCGAAGATCTAAATAGACGTTTCTTCAAAGAAGTCACAGAGATGGCCAAGACACACATGAAAACCTGCTCAACATCACTAATTATTAGAGAAATGCAAATCCAAACGACAATGAGGTATGACCTCACACCTCTTAGAATCGGCATCATCAGAAAATCTACAAACAACAAATTCTGGGGAGGGTGTGGACAAAAGGAACCCTCTTCCACTATTGGTGGGAAGGTAAATTGATACAGTCACTATGGAGAACACTATGGAGGTTCCTTTAAAAAACTAAAAAGAGAATTACCATAGGATCCATCAATCCCACTTCTGGGTATATACCCAGAGAAAACCATAAATCAAAAAGACACATACACCACAATGTTCATTGCAGCACTATTTACAATAGCCAGGTAATGGAAGCAACCTAAATGCCCACAGACAGACGAATGGATAAAGAAGTGGTACATATATAAAATGGAATATTACTCAGCCATAAAAAGGAATGAAACTGGGTCATTTGTAGAGAAGTCGATAGATCTAGAGACTGTCATACAGAGTGAAGTAAGTCAGAAAGAGAAAAACAAATATTGTATATTAATGCATATATGTGGAACCTAGAAAAATGGTACAGATGAACTGGTTTGCAGGGCAGAAATAGAGACACAGAGGTAGAGAACAAACGTATGGACACCAAGTGGGGGAAGCCATGGGGTGGTGGTGTTGGGATGAGTTGGGAGATTGGGACTGACCTGTATACATGCATATGCATAAAATAGATAACTAATAATAACCTGCTGTATAAAAAAATACATAAAATTAAATTTCAAAATTTTTAAAAATGAAATTGAAAAAAAAAACAGAAAAAAGTTCTTCCATTCACACAGATGTATTTATATGAATGAATTATTTCCATGCTTATATCTATAAATACATAAAACAGGAACAAAATATAATTGGAATGAAAAAAAAATCCTGAACCTAAGAGTTATACAGAGGAAAACCCTACCAAGGCACTTGCTCTAGCGGTAAAGAATTCTGAAATTGGTCAGAGGTGGGGAATCATCTCCCATACAGCCAGCAGTCCCGCCCCCCCCACGCAAGGAGCGTCCTCATTTCAAAGCTGGGGGACGGTGCCGAGGCCTCTGTGAGTAAACGTGAGCTGAGTCCCAGGCCAGCTGCTGCTAAACTGTTCCCACCCTTCCCAGGTAAAACACCTGAATATGTACAAGGGCTTGAAAGCCTAGAGGAAGGGCCGTGGAGCCACACCAGCGACAGCACGCAGGCCAACTTGCTGCCTGCAGGCCAGCCAGGATGGTCCTGGACCCGGGCGCTCTTCTGGAAGCTTTCCATTTCCCTGCCTGAGATACCCCTCCTTTTTTTCCTTCCTCACCTCAGCCCGGAGAGAAATTCCAGTGGAAGTTATGGGTGACACATCCTCTTCTTTACAGGTGGCAGCCTGGCAACTCCTGCAGAAAGTCCAGCAGAGCCCCACTCACACCGGGCCACCAACAAAGCCGTGGACCCTCACACCCTCCCACCAGCACAGCCCCGAGACTGCTGACGGGGCAGAGAATATGGAGTCAGGCACAGCTGCAGGGGCTATTGCTGCCTGGAGTGCTGTTTATATTGACCTCAACCCAGGCACACCTGGGGAGGGCTTGCCGGCAGGGTCAGGCTGCCCAGGTCAGCTAATCCTCAGCCCTCAGGGAATCACATTGCAGAAAATGGACCTCGCTAAGACACAATATTAGCCAAGGGAAAAAAGGACACAATGCCATTTGCAGCACCGTAGATGAGTCTAGAGGTAATCACGTGACATGTAGTAAGTCAGAAAGTGAAAGACACATATCGTAGGATATCACTTATAGGTGTTACCTAAAAATTGATACCAGGGCAGATATTTCCACGCAGAAGGGCAATCACAGATTCATTAAACAAACTTATGGTTCACCAATGGAAAGGTGTGAGGATTCGATTCATTACGATCTTGGGGTTAACAGACATATACCAACACAGGTGAAATATATAATCACCAAAGACCTACGGAATACCAAGAGAAGACTACTCAACATTCTGTCATAACGTACATGGGAAAAGGATCCCAGGAAGAACACATATGTATATGTGTAAAAGAACCACCTCTTGCACACCTACAACAAGCCAAACGTTGACATCAAACTTGCTGTAATAAAAAATAAAAAATTAAATTAAAAACACGAACAAGAAGTAGTGAGACAAACTTGAGGGGCATTCTCCTGGCACATTCCATTCTAAATTCCAATCTAGAACACGACTTCCATTGAGGCTCTGTTGCCCTAGTAACCAGATTTGGTAAGGGAGAACTGCTGCCACCTTGTGGCCGTTTCACACAACAGCAGCTTTAATCCCAGCGCTAATGGTCAGTGGATATTCAAAATCATTGCAGGCCTGTAAATGACACCTGCAATGAAAACAAATCCTGGGGTCATATATCGACCAAAAAATTCAAAAGACGTCCATATTTCAAAACGACAGTTTCAAGAGGCATATTTCACGCACATTAGTGTTCTGCTTCCTTTGCTTTCTTTCTTTTTTGGTTAAAAATACGGGAATGGAAAAAGGCAACCCTCAGAATGGGCGAAAACGATCGCAAATGCATCAATGGACAAAGGTTTAATCTCCAATATATATAAACAGCTCACGCAGCTTAATATTAATAAAACAAACAACCCAATACAAAAATGGGCAGAAGATCTAAATAGACGTTTCTTCAAAGAAGTCACATAGATGGCCAAGACGCACATGTAAAGCTGCTCAACATCACTAATTATTAGAGAAATGCAAATCCAAACGACAATGAGGTATGACCTCACACCTCTTAGAATCGGCATCATCAGAAAATCTACAAACAACAAATTCTTGGGAGGGTGTGGACAAAAGGAACCCTCTTCCACTATTGGTGGGAAGGTAAATTGATACAGTCACTATGGAGAACACTATGGAGGTTCCTTTAAAAAACTAAAAAGAGAATTACCATAGGATCCAGCAATCCCACTTCTGGGCATATACCCAGAGAAAACCATAAATCAAAAAGACACATACACCACAATGTTCATTGCAGCACTATTTACAATAGCCAGGTAATGGAAGCAACCTAAATGCCCACAGACAGACGAATGGATAAAGAAGTGGTACATATATAAAATGGAATATTACTCAGCCATAAAAAGGAATGAAACTGGGTCATTTGTAGAGAAGTCGATAGATCTAGAGACTGTAATACAGAGTGAAGTAAGTCAGAAAGAGAAAAACAAATATTGTATATTAATGCATATATGTGGAACCTAGAAAAAATGGTACAGATGAACTGGGTTGCAGGGCAGAAATAGAGACACAGAGGTAGAGAACAAACGTATGGACACCAAGTGGGGGAAGCCATGGGGTGGTGGTGTTGGGATGAGTTGGGAGATTGGGACTGACCTGTATACATGCATATGCATAAAATAGATAACTAATAATAACCTGCTGTATAAAAAAATACATAAAATTAAATTTCAAAATTTTTAAAAATGAAATTGAAAAAAAAAACAGAAAAAAGTTCTTCCATTCACACAGATGTATTTATATGAATGAATTATGTCCATGCTTATATCTATAAATACATAAAACAGGAACAAAATGTAATTGGAATGAAAAAAAAATCCTGAACCTAAGAGTTATACAGAGGAAAACCCTACCAAGGCACTTGCTCTAGCGGTAAAGAATTCTGAAATTGGTCAGAGGTGGGGAATCATCTCCCATACAGCCAGCAGTCCCGCCCCCCCCACGCAAGGAGCGTCCTCATTTCAAAGCTGGGGGACGGTGCCGAGGCCTCTGTGAGTAAACGTGAGCTGAGTCCCAGGCCAGCTGCTGCTGAACTGTTCCCACCCTTCCCAGGTAAAACACCTGAATATGTACAAGGGCTTGAAAGCCTAGAGGAAGGGCCGTGGAGCCACACCAGCGACAGCACGCAGGCCAACTTGCTGCCTGCAGGCCAGCCAGGATGGTCCTGGACCCGGGCGCTCTTCTGGAAGCTTTCCATTTCCCTGCCTGAGATACCCCTCCTTTTTTTCCTTCCTCACCTCAGCCCGGAGAGAAATTCCAGTGGAAGTTATGGGTGACACATCCTCTTCTTTACAGGTGGCAGCCTGGCAACTCCTGCAGAAAGTCCAGCAGAGCCCCACTCACACCGGGCCACCAACAAAGCCGTGGACCCTCACACCCTCCCACCAGCACAGCCCCGAGACTGCTGACGGGGCAGAGAATATGGAGTCAGGCACAGCTGCAGGGGCTATTGCTGCCTGGAGTGCTGTTTATATTGACCTCAACCCAGGCACACCTGGGGAGGGCTTGCCGGCAGGGTCAGGCTGCCCAGGTCAGCTAATCCTCAGCCCTCAGGGAATCACATTGCAGAAAATGGACCTCGCTAAGACACAATATTAGCCAAGGGAAAAAAGGACACAATGCCATTTGCAGCACCGTAGATGAGTCTAGAGGTAATCACGTGACATGTAGTAAGTCAGAAAGTGAAAGACACATATCGTAGGATATCACTTATAGGTGTTACCTAAAAATTGATACCAGGGCAGATATTTCCACGGAGAAGGGCAATCACAGATTCATTAAACAAACTTATGGTTCACCAATGGAAAGGTGTGAGGATTGGATTCATTACGATCTTGGGGTTAACAGACATATACAAACACAGATGAAATATATAATCACCAAAGACCTACGGAATACCAAGAGAAGACTACTCAACATTCTGTCATAACGTACATGGGAACAGGATCCCAGGAAGAACAGACATATGTATATGTGTAAAAGAACCACATCTTGCACACCTACAACAAGCCAAACGTTGACATCAAACTTGCTGTAATAAAAATTAAAAAATTAAATTAAAAACACGAACAAGATGTAGTGAGACAAACATGAGGGGCATTCTCCTGGCACATTCCATTCTAAATTCCAATCTAGAACACGACTTCCATTGAGGCTCTGTTGCCCTAGTAACCAGATTTGGTAAGGGAGAACTGCTGCCACCTTATGGCCGTTTCACACAACAGCAGCTTTAATCCCAGCGCTAATGGTCAGTGGATATTCAAAATCATTGCAGGCCTGTAAATGACACCTGCAATGAAAACAAATCCTGGGGTCATATATCGACCAAAAAATTCAAAAGACGTCCATATTTCAAAACGACAGTTTCAAGAGGCATATTTCACACACATTAGTGTTCTGCTTCCTTTGCTTTCTTTCTTTTTTGGTTAAAAAAACGGGAATGGAAAAAGGCAACCCTCAGAATGGGCGAAAACGATCGCAAACGAATCAATGGACAAAGGTTTAATCTCCAATATACATAAACAGCTCACGCAGCTTAATATTAATAAAACAAACAACCCAATACAAAAATGGGCAGAAGATCTAAATAGACGTTTCTTCAAAGAAGTCACAGAGATGGCCAAGACACACATGAAAAGCTGCTCAACATCACTAATTATTAGAGAAATGCAAATCCAAACGACAATGAGGTATGACCTCACACCTCTTAGAATCGGCATCATCAGAAAATCTACAAACAACAAATTCTTGGGAGGGTGTGGACAAAAGGAACCCTCTTCCACTATTGGTGGGAAGGTAAATTGATACAGTCACTATGGAGAACACTATGGAGGTTCCTTTAAAAAACTAAAAAGAGAATTACCATAGGATCCATCAATCCCACTTCTGGGTATATACCCAGAGAAAACCATAAATCAAAAAGACACATACACCACAATGTTCATTGCAGCACTATTTACAATAGCCAGGTAATGGAAGCAACCTAAATGCCCACAGACAGACGAATGGATAAAGAAGTGGTACATATATAAAATGGAATATTACTCAGCCATAAAAAGGAATGAAACTGGGTCATTTGTAGAGAAGTCGATAGATCTAGAGACTGTCATACAGAGTGAAGTAAGTCAGAAAGAGAAAAACAAATATTGTATATTAATGCATATATGTGGAACCTAGAAAAATGGTACAGATGAACTGGTTTGCAGGGCAGAAATAGAGACACAGAGGTAGAGAACAAACGTATGGACACCAAGTGGGGGAAGCCATGGGGTGGTGGTGTTGGGATGAGTTGGGAGATTGGGACTGACCTGTATACATGCATATGCATAAAATAGATAACTAATAATAACCTGCTGTATAAAAAAATACATAAAATTAAATTTCAAAATTTTTAAAAATGAAATTGAAAAAAAAAACAGAAAAAAGTTCTTCCATTCACACAGATGTATTTATATGAATGAATTATTTCCATGCTTATATCTATAAATACATAAAACAGGAACAAAATATAATTGGAATGAAAAAAAAATCCTGAACCTAAGAGTTATACAGAGGAAAACCCTACCAAGGCACTTGCTCTAGCGGTAAAGAATTCTGAAATTGGTCAGAGGTGGGGAATCATCTCCCATACAGCCAGCAGTCCCGCCCCCCCCACGCAAGGAGCGTCCTCATTTCAAAGCTGGGGGACGGTGCCGAGGCCTCTGTGAGTAAACGTGAGCTGAGTCCCAGGCCAGCTGCTGCTAAACTGTTCCCACCCTTCCCAGGTAAAACACCTGAATATGTACAAGGGCTTGAAAGCCTAGAGGAAGGGCCGTGGAGCCACACCAGCGACAGCACGCAGGCCAACTTGCTGCCTGCAGGCCAGCCAGGATGGTCCTGGCCCCGGGCGCTCTTCTGGAAGCTTTCCATTTCCCTGCCTGAGATACCCCTCCTTTTTTTCCTTCCTCACCTCAGCCCGGAGAGAAATTCCAGTGGAAGTTATGGGTGACACATCCTCTTCTTTACAGGTGGCAGCCTGGCAACTCCTGCAGAAAGTCCAGCAGAGCCCCACTCACACCGGGCCACCAACAAAGCCGTGGACCCTGACACCCTCCCACCAGCACAGCCCCGAGACTGCTGACGGGGCAGAGAATATGGAGTCAGGCACAGCTGCAGGGGCTATTGCTGCCTGGAGTGCTGTTTATATTGACCTCAACCCAGGCACACCTGGGGAGGGCTTGCCGGCAGGGTCAGGCTGCCCAGGTCAGCTAATCCTCAGCCCTCAGGGAATCACATTGCAGAAAATGGACCTCGCTAAGACACAATATTAGCCAAGGGAAAAAAGGACACAATGCCATTTGCAGCACCGTAGATGAGTCTAGAGGTAATCACGTGACATGTAGTAAGTCAGAAAGTGAAAGACACATATCGTAGGATATCACTTATAGGTGTTACCTAAAAATTGATACCAGGGCAGATATTTCCACGCAGAAGGGCAATCACAGATTCATTAAACAAACTTATGGTTCACCAATGGAAAGGTGTGAGGATTCGATTCATTACGATCTTGGGGTTAACAGACATATACAAACACAGATGAAATATATAATCACCAAAGACCTACGGAATACCAAGAGAAGACTACTCAACATTCTGTCATAACGTACATGGGAACAGGATCCCAGGAAGAACAGACATATGTATATGTGTAAAAGAACCACATCTTGCACACCTACAACAAGCCAAACGTTGACATCAAACTTGCTGTAATAAAAATTAAAAAATTAAATTAAAAACACGAACAAGATGTAGTGAGACAAACATGAGGGGCATTCTCCTGGCACATTCCATTCTAAATTCCAATCTAGAACATGACTTCCATTGAGGCTCTGTTGCCCTAGTAACCAGATTTGGTAAGGGAGAACTGCTGCCACCTTATGGCCGTTTCACACAACAGCAGCTTTAATCCCAGCGCTAATGGTCAGTGGATATTCAAAATCATTGCAGGCCTGTAAATGACACCTGCAATGAAAACAAATCCTGGGGTCATATATCGACCAAAAAATTCAAAAGACGTCCATATTTCAAAACGACAGTTTCAAGAGGCATATTTCACGCACATTAGTGTTCTGCTTCCTTTGCTTTCTTTCTTTTTTGGTTAAAAAAACGGGAATGGAAAAAGGCAACCCTCAGAATGGGCGAAAACGATCGCAAACGAATCAATGGACAAAGGTTTAATCTCCAATATACATAAACAGCTCACGCAGCTTAATATTAATAAAACAAACAACCCAATACAAAAATGGGCAGAAGATCTAAATAGACGTTTCTTCAAAGAAGTCACAGAGATGGCCAAGACACACATGAAAAGCTGCTCAACATCACTAATTATTAGAGAAATGCAAATCCAAACGACAATGAGGTATGACCTCACACCTCTTAGAATCGGCATCATCAGAAAATCTACAAACAACAAATTCTTGGGAGGGTGTGGACAAAAGGAACCCTCTTCCACTATTGGTGGGAAGGTAAATTGATACAGTCACTATGGTGAACACTATGGAGGTTCCTTTAAAAAACTAAAAAGAGAATTACCATAGGATCCAGCAATCCCACTTCTGGGCATATACCCAGAGAAAACCATAAATCAAAAAGACACATACACCACAATGTTCATTGCAGCACTATTTACAATAGCCAGGTAATGGAAGCAACCTAAATGCCCACAGACAGACGAATGGATAAAGAAGTGGTACATATATAAAATGGAATATTACTCAGCCATAAAAAGGAATGAAACTGGGTCATTTGTAGAGAAGTCGATAGATCTAGAGACTGTAATACAGAGTGAAGTAAGTCAGAAAGAGAAAAACAAATATTGTATATTAATGCATATATGTGGAACCTAGAAAAAATGGTACAGATGAACTGGGTTGCAGGGCAGAAATAGAGACACAGAGGTAGAGAACAAACGTATGGACACCAAGTGGGGGAAGCCATGGGGTGGTGGTGTTGGGATGAGTTGGGAGATTGGGACTGACCTGTATACATGCATATGCATAAAATAGATAACTAATAATAACCTGCTGTATAAAAAAATACATAAAATTAAATTTCAAAATTTTTAAAAATGAAATTGAAAAAAAAAAACAGAAAAAAGTTCTTCCATTCACACAGATGTATTTATATGAATGAATTATGTCCATGCTTATATCTATAAATACATAAAACAGGAACAAAATGTAATTGGAATGAAAAAAAAATCCTGAACCTAAGAGTTATACAGAGGAAAACCCTACCAAGGCACTTGCTCTAGCGGTAAAGAATTCTGAAATTGGTCAGAGGTGGGGAATCATCTCCCATACAGCCAGCAGTCCCGCCCCCCCCACGCAAGGAGCGTCCTCATTTCAAAGCTGGGGGACGGTGCCGAGGCCTCTGTGAGTAAACGTGAGCTGAGTCCCAGGCCAGCTGCTGCTGAACTGTTCCCACCCTTCCCAGGTAAAACACCTGAATATGTACAAGGGCTTGAAAGCCTAGAGGAAGGGCCGTGGAGCCACACCAGCGACAGCACGCAGGCCAACTTGCTGCCTGCAGGCCAGCCAGGATGGTCCTGGACCCGGGCGCTCTTCTGGAAGCTTTCCATTTCCCTGCCTGAGATACCCCTCCTTTTTTTCCTTCCTCACCTCAGCCCGGAGAGAAATTCCAGTGGAAGTTATGGGTGACACATCCTCTTCTTTACTGGTGGCAGCCTGGCAACTCCTGCAGAAAGTCCAGCAGAGCCCCACTCACACCGGGCCACCAACAAAGCCGTGGACCCTCACACCCTCCCACCAGCACAGCCCCGAGACTGCTGACGGGGCAGAGAATATGGAGTCAGGCACAGCTGCAGGGGCTATTGCTGCCTGGAGTGCTGTTTATATTGACCTCAACCCAGGCACACCTGGGGAGGGCTTGCCGGCAGGGTCAGGCTGCCCAGGTCAGCTAATCCTCAGCCCTCAGGGAATCACATTGCAGAAAATGGACCTCGCTAAGACACAATATTAGCCAAGGGAAAAAAGGACACAATGCCATTTGCAGCACCGTAGATGAGTCTAGAGGTAATCACGTGACATGTAGTAAGTCAGAAAGTGAAAGACACATATCGTAGGATATCACTTATAGGTGTTACCTAAAAATTGACACGAGGGCAGATATTTCCACGGAGAAGGGCAATCACAGATTCATTAAACAAACTTATGGTTCACCAATGGAAAGGTGTGAGGATTGGATTCATTACGATCTTGGGGTTAAGAGACATATACAAACACAGATGAAATATATAATCACCAAAGACCTACGGAATACCAAGAGAAGACTACTCAACATTCTGTCATAACGTACATGGGAACAGGATCCCAGGAAGAACAGACATATGTATATGTGTAAAAGAACCACATCTTGCACACCTACAACAAGCCAAACGTTGACATCAAACTTGCTGTAATAAAAATTAAAAAATTAAATTAAAAACACGAACAAGAAGTAGTGAAACAAACATGAGGGGCATTCTCCTGGCACATTCCATTCTAAATTCCAATCTAGAACACGACTTCCATTGAGGCTCTGTTGCCCTAGTAACCAGATTTGGTAAGGGAGAACTGCTGCCACCTTATGGCCGTTTCACACAACAGCAGCTTTAATCCCAGCGCTAATGGTCAGTGGATATTCAAAATCATTGCAGGCCTGTAAATGACACCTGCAATGAAAACAAATCCTGGGGTCATATATCGACCAAAAAATTCAAAAGACGTCCATATTTCAAAACGACAGTTTCAAGAGGCATATTTCACACACATTAGTGTTCTGCTTCCTTTGCTTTCTTTCTTTTTTGGTTAAAAAAACGGGAATGGAAAAAGGCAACCCTCAGAATGGGCGAAAACGATCGCAAACGAATCAATGGACAAAGGTTTAATCTCCAATATATATAAACAGCTCACGCAGCTTAATATTAATAAAACAAACAACCCAATACAAAAATGGGCAGAAGATCTAAATAGACGTTTCTTCAAAGAAGTCACAGAGATGGCCAAGACACACATGAAAACCTGCTCAACATCACTAATTATTAGAGAAATGCAAATCCAAACGACAATGAGGTATGACCTCACACCTCTTAGAATCGGCATCATCAGAAAATCTACAAACAACAAATTCTTGGGAGGGTGTGGACAAAAGGAACCCTCTTCCACTATTGGTGGGAAGGTAAATTGATACAGTCACTATGGAGAACACTATGGAGGTTCCTTTAAAAAACTAAAAAGAGAATTACCATAGGATCCAGCAATCCCACTTCTGGGTATATACCCAGAGAAAACCATAAATCAAAAAGACACATACACCACAATGTTCATTGCAGCACTATTTACAATAGCCAGGTAATGGAAGCAACCTAAATGCCCACAGACAGACGAATGGATAAAGAAGTGGTACATATATAAAATGGAATATTACTCAGCCATAAAAAGGAATGAAACTGGGTCATTTGTAGAGAAGTCGATAGATCTAGAGACTGTCATACAGAGTGAAGTAAGTCAGAAAGAGAAAAACAAATATTGTATATTAATGCATATATGTGGAACCTAGAAAAATGGTACAGATGAACTGGTTTGCAGGGCAGAAATAGAGACACAGAGGTAGAGAACAAACGTATGGACACCAAGTGGGGGAAGCCATGGGGTGGTGGTGTTGGGATGAGTTGGGAGATTGGGACTGACCTGTATACATGCATATGCATAAAATAGATAACTAATAATAACCTGCTGTATAAAAAATACATAAAATTAACTTTCAAAATTTTTAAAAATGAAATTGAAAAAAAAACAGAAAAAAGTTCTTCCATTCACACAGATGTATTTATATGAATGAATTATTTCCATGCTTATATCTATAAATACATAAAACAGGAACAAAATGTAATTGGAATGAAAAAAGAAAAAAAAAAACCTGAACCTAAGTGTTATACAGAGGAAAACCCTACCAAGGCACTTGCTCCAGTGGAAAAGAATACTGAAATTGGTCAGAGGTGGGGAATCATCTCCCATACAGCCAGCAGTCCTGCCCCCCCTCACGCAAGGAGCGTCCTCATTTCAAAGCTGGGTGACGGTAACGAGGCCTCTGTGAGTAAACGTGAGCTGAGCCCCAGGCCAGCTGCTGCTGAACTGTTCCCACCCTTCCCAGGTAAAACACCTGAATATGTACAAGGGCTTGAAAGCCTAGAGGAAGGGCCATGGCGCCACACCAGCGACAGCACGCTGGCCAACTTGCTGCCTGCAGGCCAACCAGGATGGTCCTGGACCCGGGCGCTCTTCTGGAAGCTTTCCATTTCCCTGCCTGAGATACCCCTCCTTTTTTTCCTTCCTCACCTCAGCCCGGAGAGAAATTCCAGTGGAAGTTATGGGTGACACATCCTCTTCTTTACAGGTGGCAGCCTGGCAACTCCTGCAGAAAGTCCAGCAGAGCCCCACTCACACCGGGCCACCAACAAAGCCGTGGACCCTCACACCCTCCCACCAGCACAGCCCCGAGACTGCTGACGGGGCAGAGAATATGGAGTCAGGCACAGCTGCAGGGGCTATTGCTGCCTGGAGTGCTGTTTATATTGACCTCAACCCAGGCACACCTGGGGAGGTCTTGCCGGCAGGGTCAGGCTGCCCAGGTCAGCTAATCCTCAGCCCTCAGGGAATCACATTGCAGAAAATGGACCTCGCTAAGACACAATATTAGCCAAGGGAAAAAAGGACACAATGCCATTTGCAGCACCGTAGATGAGTCTAGAGGTAATCACGTGACATGTAGTAAGTCAGAAAGTGAAAGACACATATCGTAGGATATCACTTATAGGTGTTACCTAAAAATTGATACCAGGGCAGATATTTCCACGCAGAAGGGCAATCACAGATTCATTAAACAAACTTATGGTTCACCAATGGAAAGGTGTGAGGATTGGATTCATTACGATCTTGGGGTTAACAGACATATACAAACACAGATGAAATATATAATCACCAAAGACCTACGGAATACCAAGAGAAGACTACTCAACATTCTGTCATAACGTACATGGGAACAGGATCCCAGGAGGAACAGACATATGTATATGTGTAAAAGAACCACATCTTGCACACCTACAACAAGCCAAACGTTGACATCAAACTTGCTGTAATAAAAATTAAAAAATTAAATTAAAAACACGAACAAGAAGTAGTGAGACAAACTTGATGGGCATTCTCCTGGCACATTCCATTCTAAATTCCAATCTAGAACATGACTTCCATTGAGGCTCTGTTGCCCTAGTAACCAGATTTGGTAAGGGAGAACTGCTGCCACCTTATGGCCGTTTCACACAACAGCAGCTTTAATCCCAGCGCTAATGGTCAGTGGATATTCAAAATCATTGCAGGCCTGTAAATGACACCTGCAATGAAAACAAATCCTGGGGTCATATATCGACCAAAAAATTCAAAAGACGTCCATATTTCAAAACGACAGTTTCAAGAGGCATATTTCACACACATTAGTGTTCTGCTTCCTTTGCTTTCTTTCTTTTTTGGTTAAAAAAACGGGAATGGAAAAAGGCAACCCTCAGAATGGGCGAAAACGATCGCAAACGAATCAATGGACAAAGGTTTAATCTCCAATATATATAAACAGCTCACGCAGCTTAATATTAATAAAACAAACAACCCAATACAAAAATGGGCAGAAGATCCAAATAGACGTTTCTTCAAAGAAGTCACAGAGATGGCCAAGACACACATGAAAACCTGCTCAACATCACTAATTATTAGAGAAATGCAAATCCAAACGACAATGAGGTATGACCTCACACCTCTTAGAATCGGCATCATCAGAAAATCTACAAACAACAAATTCTTGGGAGGGTGTGGACAAAAGGAACCCTCTTCCACTATTGGTGGGAAGGTAAATTGATACAGTCACTATGGAGAACACTATGGAGGTTCCTTTAAAAAACTAAAAAGAGAATTACCATAGGATCCATCAATCCCACTTCTGGGCATATACCCAGAGAAAACCATAAATCAAAAAGACACATACACCACAATGTTCATTGCAGCACTATTTACAATAGCCAGGTAATGGAAGCAACCTAAATGCCCACAGACAGACTAATGGATAAAGAAGTGGTACATATATAAAATGGAATATTACTCAGCCATAAAAAGGAATGAAACTGGGTCATTTGTAGAGAAGTCGATAGATCTAGAGACTGTCATACAGAGTGAAGTAAGTCAGAAAGAGAAAAACAAATATTGTATATTAATGCATATATGTGGAACCTAGAAAAATGGTACAGATGAACTGGTTTGCAGGGCAGAAATAGAGACACAGAGGTAGAGAACAAACGTATGGACACCAAGTGGGGGAAGCCATGGGGTGGTGGTGTTGGGATGAGTTGGGAGATTGGGACTGACCTGTATACATGCATATGCATAAAATAGATAACTAATAATAACCTGCTGTATAAAAAAATACATAAAATTAAATTTCAAAATTTTTAAAAATGAAATTGAAAAAAAAAACAGAAAAAAGTTCTTCCATTCACACAGATGTATTTATATGAATGAATTATTTCCATGCTTATATCTATAAATACATAAAACAGGAACAAAATATAATTGGAATGAAAAAAAAATCCTGAACCTAAGAGTTATACAGAGGAAAACCCTACCAAGGCACTTGCTCTAGCGGTAAAGAATTCTGAAATTGGTCAGAGGTGGGGAATCATCTCCCATACAGCCAGCAGCCCCGCCCACCCAATGCAAGTAGCGTCCTCATTTCAAAGCTGGGGGACGGTGCCGAGGCCTCTGTGAGTAAACGTGAGCTGAGCCCCAGGCCAGCTGCTGCTGAACTGTTCCCACCCTTCCCAGGTAAAACACCTGAATATGTACAAGGGCTTGAAATTCTAGAGGAAGGGCCGTGGAGCCACACCAGCGACAGCACGCAGGCCAACTTGCTGCCTGCAGGCCAGCCAGGATGGTCCTGGACCCGGGCGCTCTTCTGGAAGCTTTCCATTTCCCTGCCTGAGATACCCCTCCTTTTTTTCCTTCCTCACCTCAGCCCGGAGAGAAATTCCAGTGGAAGTTATGGGTGACACATCCTCTTCTTTACAGGTGGCAGCCTGGCAACTCCTGCAGAAAGTCCAGCAGAGCCCCACTCACACCGGGCCACCAACAAAGCCGTGGACCCTCACACCCTCCCACCAGCACAGCCCCGAGACTGCTGACGGGGCAGAGAATATGGAGTCAGGCACAGCTGCAGGGGCTATTGCTGCCTGGAGTGCTGTTTATATTCACCTCAACCGAGGCACACCTGGGGAGGGCATGCCGGCAGGGTCAGGCTGCCCAGGTCAGCTAATCCTCAGCCCTCAGGAATCACATTGCAGAAAATGGACCTCGCTAAGACACAATATTAGCCAAGGGAAAAAAGGACACAATGCCATTTGCAGCACCGTAGATGAGTCTAGAGGTAATCACGTGACATGTAGTAAGTCAGAAAGTGAAAGACACATATCGTAGGATATCACTTATAGGTGTTACCTAAAAATTGATACCAGGGCAGATATTTCCACGCAGAAGGGCAATCACAGATTCATTAAACAAACTTATGGTTCACCAATGGAAAGGTGTGAGGATTGGATTCATTACGATCTTGGGGTTAACAGACATATACAAACACAGGTGAAATATATAATCACCAAAGACCTACGGAATACCAAGAGAAGACTACTCAACATTCTGTCATAACGTACATGGGAAAAGGATCCCAGGAAGAACACATATGTATATGTGTAAAAGAACCACATCTTGCACACCTACAACAAGCCAAACGTTGACATCAAACTTGCTGTAATAAAAATTAAAAAATTAAATTAAAAACACGAACAAGAAGTAGTGAGACAAACTTGATGGGCATTCTCCTGGCACATTCCATTCTAAATTCCAATCTAGAACATGACTTCCATTGAGGCTCTGTTGCCCTAGTAACCAGATTTGGTAAGGGAGAACTGCTGCCACCTTATGGCCGTTTCACACAACAGCAGCTTTAATCCCAGCGCTAATGGTCAGTGGATATTCAAAATCATTGCAGGCCTGTAAATGACACCTGCAATGAAAACAAATCCTGGGGTCATATATCGACCAAAAAATTCAAAAGACGTCCATATTTCAAAACGACAGTTTCAAGAGGCATATTTCACACACATTAGTGTTCTGCTTCCTTTGCTTTCTTTCTTTTTTGGTTAAAAAAACGGGAATGGAAAAAGGCAACCCTCAGAATGGGCGAAAACGATCGCAAACGAATCAATGGACAAAGGTTTAATCTCCAATATACATAAACAGCTCACGCAGCTTAATATTAATAAAACAAACAACCCAATACAAAAATGGGCAGAAGATCTAAATAGACGTTTCTTCAAAGAAGTCACAGAGATGGCCAAGACACACATGAAAAGCTGCTCAACATCACTAATTATTAGAGAAATGCAAATCCAAACGACAATGAGGTATGACCTCACACCTCTTAGAATCGGCATCATCAGAAAATCTACAAACAACAAATTCTTGGGAGGGTGTGGACAAAAGGAACCCTCTTCCACTATTGGTGGGAAGGTAAATTGATACAGTCACTATGGAGAACACTATGGAGGTTCCTTTAAAAAACTAAAAAGAGAATTACCATAGGATCCAGCAATCCCACTTCTGGGCATATACCCAGAGAAAACCATAAATCAAAAAGACACATACACCACAATGTTCATTGCAGCACTATTTACAATAGCCAGGTAATGGAAGCAACCTAAATGCCCACAGACAGACGAATGGATAAAGAAGTGGTACATATATAAAATGGAATATTACTCAGCCATAAAAAGGAATGAAACTGGGTCATTTGTAGAGAAGTCGATAGATCTAGAGACTGTAATACAGAGTGAAGTAAGTCAGAAAGAGAAAAACAAATATTGTATATTAATGCATATATGTGGAACCTAGAAAAAATGGTACAGATGAACTGGGTTGCAGGGCAGAAATAGAGACACAGAGGTAGAGAACAAACGTATGGACACCAAGTGGGGGAAGCCATGGGGTGGTGGTGTTGGGATGAGTTGGGAGATTGGGACTGACCTGTATACATGCATATGCATAAAATAGATAACTAATAATAACCTGCTGTATAAAAAAATACATAAAATTAAATTTCAAAATTTTTAAAAATGAAATTGAAAAAAAAAAACAGAAAAAAGTTCTTCCATTCACACAGATGTATTTATATGAATGAATTATGTCCATGCTTATATCTATAAATACATAAAACAGGAACAAAATGTAATTGGAATGAAAAAAAAATCCTGAACCTAAGAGTTATACAGAGGAAAACCCTACCAAGGCACTTGCTCTAGCGGTAAAGAATTCTGAAATTGGTCAGAGGTGGGGAATCATCTCCCATACAGCCAGCAGTCCCGCCCCCCCCACGCAAGGAGCGTCCTCATTTCAAAGCTGGGGGACGGTGCCGAGGCCTCTGTGAGTAAACGTGAGCTGAGTCCCAGGCCAGCTGCTGCTGAACTGTTCCCACCCTTCCCAGGTAAAACACCTGAATATGTACAAGGGCTTGAAAGCCTAGAGGAAGGGCCGTGGAGCCACACCAGCGACAGCACGCAGGCCAACTTGCTGCCTGCAGGCCAGCCAGGATGGTCCTGGACCCGGGCGCTCTTCTGGAAGCTTTCCATTTCCCTGCCTGAGATACCCCTCCTTTTTTTCCTTCCTCACCTCAGCCCGGAGAGAAATTCCAGTGGAAGTTATGGGTGACACATCCTCTTCTTTACTGGTGGCAGCCTGGCAACTCCTGCAGAAAGTCCAGCAGAGCCCCACTCACACCGGGCCACCAACAAAGCCGTGGACCCTCACACCCTCCCACCAGCACAGCCCCGAGACTGCTGACGGGGCAGAGAATATGGAGTCAGGCACAGCTGCAGGGGCTATTGCTGCCTGGAGTGCTGTTTATATTGACCTCAACCCAGGCACACCTGGGGAGGGCTTGCCGGCAGGGTCAGGCTGCCCAGGTCAGCTAATCCTCAGCCCTCAGGGAATCACATTGCAGAAAATGGACCTCGCTAAGACACAATATTAGCCAAGGGAAAAAAGGACACAATGCCATTTGCAGCACCGTAGATGAGTCTAGAGGTAATCACGTGACATGTAGTAAGTCAGAAAGTGAAAGACACATATCGTAGGATATCACTTATAGGTGTTACCTAAAAATTGACACGAGGGCAGATATTTCCACGGAGAAGGGCAATCACAGATTCATTAAACAAACTTATGGTTCACCAATGGAAAGGTGTGAGGATTGGATTCATTACGATCTTGGGGTTAAGAGACATATACAAACACAGATGAAATATATAATCACCAAAGACCTACGGAATACCAAGAGAAGACTACTCAACATTCTGTCATAACGTACATGGGAACAGGATCCCAGGAAGAACAGACATATGTATATGTGTAAAAGAACCACATCTTGCACACCTACAACAAGCCAAACGTTGACATCAAACTTGCTGTAATAAAAATTAAAAAATTAAATTAAAAACACGAACAAGAAGTAGTGAAACAAACATGAGGGGCATTCTCCTGGCACATTCCATTCTAAATTCCAATCTAGAACACGACTTCCATTGAGGCTCTGTTGCCCTAGTAACCAGATTTGGTAAGGGAGAACTGCTGCCACCTTATGGCCGTTTCACACAACAGCAGCTTTAATCCCAGCGCTAATGGTCAGTGGATATTCAAAATCATTGCAGGCCTGTAAATGACACCTGCAATGAAAACAAATCCTGGGGTCATATATCGACCAAAAAATTCAAAAGACGTCCATATTTCAAAACGACAGTTTCAAGAGGCATATTTCACACACATTAGTGTTCTGCTTCCTTTGCTTTCTTTCTTTTTTGGTTAAAAAAACGGGAATGGAAAAAGGCAACCCTCAGAATGGGCGAAAACGATCGCAAACGAATCAATGGACAAAGGTTTAATCTCCAATATATATAAACAGCTCACGCAGCTTAATATTAATAAAACAAACAACCCAATACAAAAATGGGCAGAAGATCTAAATAGACGTTTCTTCAAAGAAGTCACAGAGATGGCCAAGACACACATGAAAACCTGCTCAACATCACTAATTATTAGAGAAATGCAAATCCAAACGACAATGAGGTATGACCTCACACCTCTTAGAATCGGCATCATCAGAAAATCTACAAACAACAAATTCTTGGGAGGGTGTGGACAAAAGGAACCCTCTTCCACTATTGGTGGGAAGGTAAATTGATACAGTCACTATGGAGAACACTATGGAGGTTCCTTTAAAAAACTAAAAAGAGAATTACCATAGGATCCAGCAATCCCACTTCTGGGTATATACCCAGAGAAAACCATAAATCAAAAAGACACATACACCACAATGTTCATTGCAGCACTATTTACAATAGCCAGGTAATGGAAGCAACCTAAATGCCCACAGACAGACGAATGGATAAAGAAGTGGTACATATATAAAATGGAATATTACTCAGCCATAAAAAGGAATGAAACTGGGTCATTTGTAGAGAAGTCGATAGATCTAGAGACTGTCATACAGAGTGAAGTAAGTCAGAAAGAGAAAAACAAATATTGTATATTAATGCATATATGTGGAACCTAGAAAAATGGTACAGATGAACTGGTTTGCAGGGCAGAAATAGAGACACAGAGGTAGAGAACAAACGTATGGACACCAAGTGGGGGAAGCCATGGGGTGGTGGTGTTGGGATGAGTTGGGAGATTGGGACTGACCTGTATACATGCATATGCATAAAATAGATAACTAATAATAACCTGCTGTATAAAAAATACATAAAATTAACTTTCAAAATTTTTAAAAATGAAATTGAAAAAAAAACAGAAAAAAGTTCTTCCATTCACACAGATGTATTTATATGAATGAATTATTTCCATGCTTATATCTATAAATACATAAAACAGGAACAAAATGTAATTGGAATGAAAAAAGAAAAAAAAAAACCTGAACCTAAGTGTTATACAGAGGAAAACCCTACCAAGGCACTTGCTCCAGTGGAAAAGAATTCTGAAATTGGTCAGAGGTGGGGAATCATCTCCCATACAGCCAGCAGTCCTGCCCCCCCTCACGCAAGGAGCGTCCTCATTTCAAAGCTGGGTGACGGTAACGAGGCCTCTGTGAGTAAACGTGAGCTGAGCCCCAGGCCAGCTGCTGCTGAACTGTTCCCACCCTTCCCAGGTAAAACACCTGAATATGTACAAGGGCTTGAAAGCCTAGAGGAAGGGCCATGGCGCCACACCAGCGACAGCACGCTGGCCAACTTGCTGCCTGCAGGCCAACCAGGATGGTCCTGGACCCGGGCGCTCTTCTGGAAGCTTTCCATTTCCCTGCCTGAGATACCCCTCCTTTTTTTCCTTCCTCACCTCAGCCCGGAGAGAAATTCCAGTGGAAGTTATGGGTGACACATCCTCTTCTTTACAGGTGGCAGCCTGGCAACTCCTGCAGAAAGTCCAGCAGAGCCCCACTCACACCGGGCCACCAACAAAGCCGTGGACCCTCACACCCTCCCACCAGCACAGCCCCGAGACTGCTGACGGGGCAGAGAATATGGAGTCAGGCACAGCTGCAGGGGCTATTGCTGCCTGGAGTGCTGTTTATATTGACCTCAACCCAGGCACACCTGGGGAGGTCTTGCCGGCAGGGTCAGGCTGCCCAGGTCAGCTAATCCTCAGCCCTCAGGGAATCACATTGCAGAAAATGGACCTCGCTAAGACACAATATTAGCCAAGGGAAAAAAGGACACAATGCCATTTGCAGCACCGTAGATGAGTCTAGAGGTAATCACGTGACATGTAGTAAGTCAGAAAGTGAAAGACACATATCGTAGGATATCACTTATAGGTGTTACCTAAAAATTGATACCAGGGCAGATATTTCCACGCAGAAGGGCAATCACAGATTCATTAAACAAACTTATGGTTCACCAATGGAAAGGTGTGAGGATTGGATTCATTACGATCTTGGGGTTAACAGACATATACAAACACAGATGAAATATATAATCACCAAAGACCTACGGAATACCAAGAGAAGACTACTCAACATTCTGTCATAACGTACATGGGAACAGGATCCCAGGAGGAACAGACATATGTATATGTGTAAAAGAACCACATCTTGCACACCTACAACAAGCCAAACGTTGACATCAAACTTGCTGTAATAAAAATTAAAAAATTAAATTAAAAACACGAACAAGAAGTAGTGAGACAAACTTGATGGGCATTCTCCTGGCACATTCCATTCTAAATTCCAATCTAGAACATGACTTCCATTGAGGCTCTGTTGCCCTAGTAACCAGATTTGGTAAGGGAGAACTGCTGCCACCTTATGGCCGTTTCACACAACAGCAGCTTTAATCCCAGCGCTAATGGTCAGTGGATATTCAAAATCATTGCAGGCCTGTAAATGACACCTGCAATGAAAACAAATCCTGGGGTCATATATCGACCAAAAAATTCAAAAGACGTCCATATTTCAAAACGACAGTTTCAAGAGGCATATTTCACACACATTAGTGTTCTGCTTCCTTTGCTTTCTTTCTTTTTTGGTTAAAAAAACGGGAATGGAAAAAGGCAACCCTCAGAATGGGCGAAAACGATCGCAAACGAATCAATGGACAAAGGTTTAATCTCCAATATATATAAACAGCTCACGCAGCTTAATATTAATAAAACAAACAACCCAATACAAAAATGGGCAGAAGATCCAAATAGACGTTTCTTCAAAGAAGTCACAGAGATGGCCAAGACACACATGAAAACCTGCTCAACATCACTAATTATTAGAGAAATGCAAATCCAAACGACAATGAGGTATGACCTCACACCTCTTAGAATCGGCATCATCAGAAAATCTACAAACAACAAATTCTTGGGAGGGTGTGGACAAAAGGAACCCTCTTCCACTATTGGTGGGAAGGTAAATTGATACAGTCACTATGGAGAACACTATGGAGGTTCCTTTAAAAAACTAAAAAGAGAATTACCATAGGATCCATCAATCCCACTTCTGGGCATATACCCAGAGAAAACCATAAATCAAAAAGACACATACACCACAATGTTCATTGCAGCACTATTTACAATAGCCAGGTAATGGAAGCAACCTAAATGCCCACAGACAGACTAATGGATAAAGAAGTGGTACATATATAAAATGGAATATTACTCAGCCATAAAAAGGAATGAAACTGGGTCATTTGTAGAGAAGTCGATAGATCTAGAGACTGTCATACAGAGTGAAGTAAGTCAGAAAGAGAAAAACAAATATTGTATATTAATGCATATATGTGGAACCTAGAAAAATGGTACAGATGAACTGGTTTGCAGGGCAGAAATAGAGACACAGAGGTAGAGAACAAACGTATGGACACCAAGTGGGGGAAGCCATGGGGTGGTGGTGTTGGGATGAGTTGGGAGATTGGGACTGACCTGTATACATGCATATGCATAAAATAGATAACTAATAATAACCTGCTGTATAAAAAAATACATAAAATTAAATTTCAAAATTTTTAAAAATGAAATTGAAAAAAAAAACAGAAAAAAGTTCTTCCATTCACACAGATGTATTTATATGAATGAATTATTTCCATGCTTATATCTATAAATACATAAAACAGGAACAAAATATAATTGGAATGAAAAAAAAATCCTGAACCTAAGAGTTATACAGAGGAAAACCCTACCAAGGCACTTGCTCTAGCGGTAAAGAATTCTGAAATTGGTCAGAGGTGGGGAATCATCTCCCATACAGCCAGCAGCCCCGCCCACCCAATGCAAGGAGCGTCCTCATTTCAAAGCTGGGGGACGGTGCCGAGGCCTCTGTGAGTAAACGTGAGCTGAGCCCCAGGCCAGCTGCTGCTGAACTGTTCCCACCCTTCCCAGGTAAAACACCTGAATATGTACAAGGGCTTGAAATTCTAGAGGAAGGGCCGTGGAGCCACACCAGCGACAGCACGCAGGCCAACTTGCTGCCTGCAGGCCAGCCAGGATGGTCCTGGACCCGGGCGCTCTTCTGGAAGCTTTCCATTTCCCTGCCTGAGATACCCCTCCTTTTTTTCCTTCCTCACCTCAGCCCGGAGAGAAATTCCAGTGGAAGTTATGGGTGACACATCCTCTTCTTTACAGGTGGCAGCCTGGCAACTCCTGCAGAAAGTCCAGCAGAGCCCCACTCACACCGGGCCACCAACAAAGCCGTGGACCCTCACACCCTCCCACCAGCACAGCCCCGAGACTGCTGACGGGGCAGAGAATATGGAGTCAGGCACAGCTGCAGGGGCTATTGCTGCCTGGAGTGCTGTTTATATTCACCTCAACCGAGGCACACCTGGGGAGGGCATGCCGGCAGGGTCAGGCTGCCCAGGTCAGCTAATCCTCAGCCCTCAGGAATCACATTGCAGAAAATGGACCTCGCTAAGACACAATATTAGCCAAGGGAAAAAAGGACACAATGCCATTTGCAGCACCGTAGATGAGTCTAGAGGTAATCACGTGACATGTAGTAAGTCAGAAAGTGAAAGACACATATCGTAGGATATCACTTATAGGTGTTACCTAAAAATTGATACCAGGGCAGATATTTCCACGCAGAAGGGCAATCACAGATTCATTAAACAAACTTATGGTTCACCAATGGAAAGGTGTGAGGATTGGATTCATTACGATCTTGGGGTTAACAGACATATACAAACACAGGTGAAATATATAATCACCAAAGACCTACGGAATACCAAGAGAAGACTACTCAACATTCTGTCATAACGTACATGGGAAAAGGATCCCAGGAAGAACACATATGTATATGTGTAAAAGAACCACATCTTGCACACCTACAACAAGCCAAACGTTGACATCAAACTTGCTGTAATAAAAATTAAAAAATTAAATTAAAAACACGAACAAGAAGTAGTGAGACAAACTTGATGGGCATTCTCCTGGCACATTCCATTCTAAATTCCAATCTAGAACATGACTTCCATTGAGGCTCTGTTGCCCTAGTAACCAGATTTGGTAAGGGAGAACTGCTGCCACCTTATGGCCGTTTCACACAACAGCAGCTTTAATCCCAGCGCTAATGGTCAGTGGATATTCAAAATCATTGCAGGCCTGTAAATGACACCTGCAATGAAAACAAATCCTGGGGTCATATATCGACCAAAAAATTCAAAAGACGTCCATATTTCAAAACGACAGTTTCAAGAGGCATATTTCACACACATTAGTGTTCTGCTTCCTTTGCTTTCTTTCTTTTTTGGTTAAAAAAACGGGAATGGAAAAAGGCAACCCTCAGAATGGGCGAAAACGATCGCAAACGAATCAATGGACAAAGGTTTAATCTCCAATATATATAAACAGCTCACGCAGCTTAATATTAATAAAACAAACAACCCAATACAAAAATGGGCAGAAGATCCAAATAGACGTTTCTTCAAAGAAGTCACAGAGATGGCCAAGACACACATGAAAACCTGCTCAACATCACTAATTATTAGAGAAATGCAAATCCAAACGACAATGAGGTATGACCTCACACCTCTTAGAATCGGCATCATCAGAAAATCTACAAACAACAAATTCTTGGGAGGGTGTGGACAAAAGGAACCCTCTTCCACTATTGGTGGGAAGGTAAATTGATACAGTCACTATGGAGAACACTATGGAGGTTCCTTTAAAAAACTAAAAAGAGAATTACCATAGGATCCATCAATCCCACTTCTGGGCATATACCCAGAGAAAACCATAAATCAAAAAGACACATACACCACAATGTTCATTGCAGCACTATTTACAATAGCCAGGTAATGGAAGCAACCTAAATGCCCACAGACAGACGAATGGATAAAGAAGTGGTACATATATAAAATGGAATATTACTCAGCCATAAAAAGGAATGAAACTGGGTCATTTGTAGAGAAGTCGATAGATCTAGAGACTGTCATACAGAGTGAAGTAAGTCAGAAAGAGAAAAACAAATATTGTATATTAATGCATATATGTGGAACCTAGAAAAATGGTACAGATGAACTGGTTTGCAGGGCAGAAATAGAGACACAGAGGTAGAGAACAAACGTATGGACACCAAGTGGGGGAAGCCATGGGGTGGTGGTGTTGGGATGAGTTGGGAGATTGGGACTGACCTGTATACATGCATATGCATAAAATAGATAACTAATAATAACCTGCTGTATAAAAAAATACATAAAATTAAATTTCAAAATTTTTAAAAATGAAATTGAAAAAAAAAACAGAAAAAAGTTCTTCCATTCACACAGATGTATTTATATGAATGAATTATTTCCATGCTTATATCTATAAATACATAAAACAGGAACAAAATATAATTGGAATGAAAAAAAAATCCTGAACCTAAGAGTTATACAGAGGAAAACCCTACCAAGGCACTTGCTCTAGCGGTAAAGAATTCTGAAATTGGTCAGAGGTGGGGAATCATCTCCCATACAGCCAGCAGTCACGCCCCCACCCCCCCCACGCAAGGAGCGTCCTCATTTCAAAGCTGGGGGACGGTGCCGAGGCCTCTGTGAGTAAACGTGAGCTGAGCCCCAGGCCAGCTGCTGCTGAACTGTTCCCACCCTTCCCAGGTAAAACACCTGAATATGTACAAGGGCTTGAAAGCCTAGAGGAAGGGCCGTGGAGCCACACCAGCGACAGCACGCAGGCCAACTTGCTGCCTGCAGGCCAGTCAGGATGGTCCTGGACCCGGGCGCTCTTCTGGAAGCTTTCCATTTCCCTGCCTGAGATACCCCTCCTTTTTTTCCTTCCTCACCTCAGCCCGGAGAGAAATTCCAGTGGAAGTTATGGGTGACACATCCTCTTCTTTACAGGTGGCAGCCTGGCAAATCCTGCAGAAAGTCCAGCAGAGCCCCACTCACACCGGGCCACCAACAAAGCCGTGGACCCTCACACCCTCCCACCAGCACAGCCCCGAGACTGCTGACGGGGCAGAGAATATGGAGTCAGGCACAGCTGCAGGGGCTATTGCTGCCTGGAGTGCTGTTTATATTGACCTCAACCCAGGCACACCTGGGGAGGTCTTGCCGGCAGGGTCAGGCTGCCCAGGTCAGCTAATCCTCAGCCCTCAGGGAATCACATTGCAGAAAATGGACCTCGCTAAGACACAATATTAGCCAAGGGAAAAAAGGACACAATGCCATTTGCAGCACCGTAGATGAGTCTAGAGGTAATCACGTGACATGTAGTAAGTCAGAAAGTGAAAGACACATATCGTAGGATATCACTTATAGGTGTTACCTAAAAATTGATACCAGGGCAGATATTTCCATGCAGAAGGGCAATCACAGATTCATTAAACAAACTTATGGTTCACCAATGGAAAGGTGTGATGATTCGATTCATTACGATCTTGGGGTTAACAGACATATACAAACACAGGTGAAATATATAATCACCAAAGACCTACGGAATACCAAGAGAAGACTACTCAACATTCTGTCATAACGTACATGGGAAAAGGATCCCAGGAAGAACAGACATATGTATATGTGTAAAAGAACCACATCTTGCACACCTACAACAAGCCAAACGTTGACATCAAACTTGCTGTAATAAAAAATAAAAAATTAAATTAAAAACACGAACAAGAAGTAGTGAGACAAACTTGAGGGGCATTCTCCTGGCACATTCCATTCTAAATTCCAATCTAGAACACGACTTCCATTGAGGCTCTGTTGCCCTAGTAACCAGATTTGGTAAGGGAGAACTGCTGCCACCTTGTGGCCGTTTCACACAACAGCAGCTTTAATCCCAGCGCTAATGGTCAGTGGATATTCAAAATCATTGCAGGCCTGTAAATGACACCTGCAATGAAAACAAATCCTGGGGTCATATATCGACCAAAAAATTCAAAAGACGTCCATATTTCAAAACGACAGTTTCAAGAGGCATATTTCACGCACATTAGTGTTCTGCTTCCTTTGCTTTCTTTCTTTTTTGGTTAAAAAAACGGGAATGGAAAAAGGCAACCCTCAGAATGGGCGAAAACGATCGCAAACGAATCAATGGACAAAGGTTTAATCTCCAATATATATAAACAGCTCACGCAGCTTAATATTAATAAAAGAAACAACCCAATACAAAAATGGGCAGAAGATCTAAATAGACGTTTCTTCAAAGAAGTCACATAGATGGCCAAGACGCACATGTAAAGCTGCTCAACATCACTAATTATTAGAGAAATGCAAATCCAAATGACAATGTGGTATGACCTCACACCTCTTAGAATCGGCATCATCAGAAAATCTACAAACAACAAATTCTGGGGAGGGTGTGGACAAAAGGAACCCTCTTCCACTATTGGTGGGAAGGTAAATTGATACAGTCACTATGGAGAACACTATGGAGGTTCCTTTAAAAAACTAAAAAGAGAATTACCATAGGATCCAGCAATCCCACTTCTGGGCATATACCCAGAGAAAACCATAAATCAAAAAGACACATTCACCACAATGTTCATTGCAGCACTATTTACAATAGCCAGGTAATGGAAGCAACCTAAATGCCCACAGACAGACGAATGGATAAAGAAGTGGTACATATATAAAATGGAATATTACTCAGCCATAAAAAGGAATGAAACTGGGTCATTTGTAGAGAAGTCGATGGATCTAGAGACTGTCATACAGAGTGAAGTAAGTCAGAAAGAGAAAAACAAATATTGTATATTAATGCATATATGTGGAACCTAGAAAAATGGTACAGATGAACTGGTTTGCAGGGCAGAAATAGAGACACAGAGGTAGAGAACAAACGTATGGACACCAAGTGGGGGAAGCCATGGGGTGGTGGTGTTGGGATGAGTTGGGAGATTGGGACTGACCTGTATACATGCATATGCATAAAATAGATAACTAATAATAACCTGCTGTATAAATAATACATAAAATTAAATTTCAAAATTTTTAAAAATGAAATAAAAAAAAAACAGAAAAAAGTTCTTCCATTCACACAGATGTATTTATATGAATGAATTATTTCCATGCTTATATCTATAAATACATAAAACAGGAACAAGATGTAATTGGAACGAAAAAAGAAAAAAAACCCTGAACCTAACAGTTATACAGAGGAAAACCCTACCAAGGCACTTGCTCCAGCGGTCAACAATTCTGAAATTGGTCAGAGGTGGGGAATCATCTCCCATACAGCCAGCAGCCCCGCCCACCCAATGCAAGGAGCGTCCTCATTTCAAAGCTGGGGGACGGTGCCGAGGCCTCTGTGAGTAAACGTGAGCTGAGCCCCAGGCCAGCTGCTGCTGAACTGTTCCCACCCTTCCCAGGTAAAACACCTGAATATGTACAAGGGCTTGAAATTCTAGAGGAAGGGCCGTGGAGCCACACCAGCGACAGCACGCAGGCCAACTTGCTGCCTGCAGGCCAGCCAGGATGGTCCTGGACCCGGGCGCTCTTCTGGAAGCTTTCCATTTCCCTGCCTGAGATACCCCTCCTTTTTTTCCTTCCTCACCTCAGCCCGGAGAGAAATTCCAGTGGAAGTTATGGGTGACACATCCTCTTCTTTACAGGTGGCAGCCTGGCAACTCCTGCAGAAAGTCCAGCAGAGCCCCACTCACACCGGGCCACCAACAAAGCCATGGACCCTCACACCCTCCCACCAGCACAGCCCCGAGACTGCTGACGGGGCAGAGAATATGGAGTCAGGCACAGCTGCAGGGGCTATTGCTGCCTGGAGTGCTGTTTATATTCACCTCAACCCAGGCACACCTGGGGAGGGCATGCCGGCAGGGTCAGGCTGCCCAGGTCAGCTAATCCTCAGCCCTCAGGGAATCACATTGCAGAAAATGGACCTCGCTAAGACACAATATTAGCCAAGGGAAAAAAGGACACAATGCCATTTGCAGCACCGTAGATGACTCTAGAGGTAATCACGTGACATGTAGTAAGTCAGAAAGTGAAAGACACATATCGTAGGATATCACTTATAGGTGTTACCTAAAAATTGATACCAGGGCAGATATTTCCACGCAGAAGGGCAATCACAGATTCATTAAACAAACTTATGGTTCACCAATGGAAAGGTGTGAGGATTGGATTCATTACGATCTTGGGGTTAACAGACATATACAAACACAGGTGAAATATATAATCACCAAAGACCTACGGAATACCAAGAGAAGACTACTCAACATTCTGTCATAACGTACATGGGAAAAGGATCCCAGGAAGAACACATATGTATATGTGTAAAAGAACCACATCTTGCACACCTACAACAAGCCAAACGTTGACATCAAACTTGCTGTAATAAAAAATAAAAAATTAAATTAAAAACACGAACAAGAAGTAGTGAGACAAACTTGAGGGGCATTCTCCTGGCACATTCCAATCTAAATTCCAATCTAGAACACGACTTCCATTGAGGCTCTGTTGCCCTAGTAACCAGATTTGGTAAGGGAGAACTGCTGCCACCTTCTGGCCGTTTCACACAACAGCAGCTTTAATCCCAGCGCTAATGGTCAGTGGATATTCAAAATCATTGCAGGCCTGTAAATGACACCTGCAATGAAAACAAATCCTGGGGTCATATATCGACCAAAAAATTCAAAAGACGTCCATATTTCAAAACGACAGTTTCAAGAGGCATATTTCACGCACATTAGTGTTCTGCTTCCTTTGCTTTCTTTCTTTTTTGGTTAAAAAAACGGGAATGGAAAAAGGCAACCCTCAGAATGGGCGAAAACGATCGCAAACGAATCAATGGACAAAGGTTTAATCTCCAATATATATAAACAGCTCACGCAGCTTAATATTAATAAAACAAACAACCCAATACAAAAATGGGCAGAAGATCTAAATAGACGTTTCTTCAAAGAAGTCACATAGATGGCCAAGACGCACATGTAAAGCTGCTCAACATCACTAATTATTAGAGAAATGCAAATCCAAATGACAATGAGGTATGACCTCACACCTCTTAGAATCGGCATCATCAGAAAATCTACAAAAAACAAATTCTGGGGAGGGTGTGGACAAAAGGAACCCTCTTCCACTATTGGTGGGAAGGTAAATTGATACAGTCACTATGGAGAACACTATGGAGGTTCCTTTAAAAACTAAAAAGAGAATTACCATAGGATCCAGCAATCCCACTTCTGGGCATATACCCAGAGCAAACCATAAATCAAAAAGACACATTCACCACAATGTTCATTGCAGCACTATTTACAATAGCCAGGTAATGGAAGCAACCTAAATGCCCACAGACAGACGAATGGATAAAGAAGTGGTACATATATAAAATGGAATATTACTCAGCCATAAAAAGGAATGAAACTGGGTCATTTGTAGAGAAGTCGATGGATCTAGAGACTGTCATACAGAGTGAAGTAAGTCAGAAAGAGAAAAACAAATATTGTATATTAATGCATATATGTGGAACCTAGAAAAATGGTACAGATGAACTGGTTTGCAGGGCAGAAATAGAGACACAGAGGTAGAGAACAAACGTATGGACACCAAGTGGGGGAAGCCATGGGGTGGTGGTGTTGGGATGAGTTGGGAGATTGGGACTGACCTGTATACATGCATATGCATAAAATAGATAACTAATAATAACCTGCTGTATAAATAATACATAAAATTAAATTTCAAAATTTTTAAAAATGAAATTGAAAAAAAAACAGAAAAAAGTTCTTCCATTCACACAGATGTATTTATATGAATGAATTATTTCCATGCTTATATCTATAAATACATAAAACAGGAACAAAATGTAATTGGAATGAAAAAAGAAAAAAAAACCCTGAACCTAAGTGTTATACAGAGGAAAACCCTACCAAGGCACTTGCTCCAGTGGAAAAGAATTCTGAAATTGGTCAGAGGTGGGGAATCATCTCCCATACAGCCAGCAGTCCTGCCCCCACCCCACGCAAGGAGCGTCCTCATTTCAAAGCTGGGGGACGGTGCCGAGGCCTCTGTGAGTAAACGTGAGCTGAGCCCCAGGCCAGCTGCTGCTGAACTGTTCCCACCCTTCCCAGGTAAAACACCTGAATATGTACAAGGGCTTGAAAGCCTAGAGGAAGGGCCGTGGAGCCACACCAGCGACAGCACGCAGGCCAACTTGCTGCCTGCAGGCCAGCCAGGATGGTCCTGGACCCGGGCGCTCTTCTGGAAGCTTTCCATTTCCCTGCCTGAGATACCCCTCCTTTTTTTCCTTCCTCACCTCAGCCCGGAGAGAAATTCCAGTGGAAGTTATGGGTGACACATCCTCTTCTTTACAGGTGGCAGCCTGGCAACTCCTGCAGAAAGTCCAGCAGAGCCCCACTCACACCGGGCCACCAACAAAGCCGTGGACCCTCACACCCTCCCACCAGCACAGCCCCGAGACTGCTGACGGGGCAGAGAATATGGAGTCAGGCACAGCTGCAGGGGCTATTGCTGCCTGGAGTGCTGTTTATATTGACCTCAACCCAGGCACACCTGGGGAGGGCTTGCCGGCAGGGTCAGGCTGCCCAGGTCAGCTAATCCTCAGCCCTCAGGGAATCACATTGCAGAAAATGGACCTCGCTAAGACACAATATTAGCCAAGGGAAAAAAGGACACAATGCCATTTGCAGCACCGTAGATGAGTCTAGAGGTAATCACGTGACATGTAGTAAGTCAGAAAGTGAAAGACACATATCGTAGGATATCACTTATAGGTGTTACCTAAAAATTGATACCAGGGCAGATATTTCCACGGAGAAGGGCAATCACAGATTCATTAAACAAACTTATGGTTCACCAATGGAAAGGTGTGAGGATTGGATTCATTACGATCTTGGGGTTAACAGACATATACAAACACAGATGAAATATATAATCACCAAAGACCTACGGAATACCAAGAGAAGACTACTCAACATTCTGTCATAACGTACATGGGAACAGGATCCCAGGAAGAACAGACATATGTATATGTGTAAAAGAACCACATCTTGCACACCTACAACAAGCCAAACGTTGACATCAAACTTGCTGTAATAAAAATTAAAAAATTAAATTAAAAACACGAACAAGAAGTAGTGAGACAAACTTGATGGGCATTCTCCTGGCACATTCCATTCTAAATTCCAATCTAGAACATGACTTCCATTGAGGCTCTGTTGCCCTAGTAACCAGATTTGGTAAGGGAGAACTGCTGCCACCTTATGGCCATTTCACACAACAGCAGCTTTAATCCCAGCGCTAATGGTCAGTGGATATTCAAAATCATTGCAGGCCTGTAAATGACACCTGCAATGAAAACAAATCCTGGGGTCATATATCGACCAAAAAATTCAAAAGACGTCCATATTTCAAAACGACAGTTTCAAGAGGCATATTTCACACACATTAGTGTTCTGCTTCCTTTGCTTTCTTTCTTTTTTGGTTAAAAAAACGGGAATGGAAAAAGGCAACCCTCAGAATGGGCGAAAACGATCGCAAACGAATCAATGGACAAAGGTTTAATCTCCAATATATATAAACAGCTCACGCAGCTTAATATTAATAAAACAAACAACCCAATACAAAAATGGGCAGAAGATCTAAATAGACGTTTCTTCAAAGAAGTCACAGAGATGGCCAAGACACACATGAAAACCTGCTCAACATCACTAATTATTAGAGAAATGCAAATCCAAACGACAATGAGGTATGACCTCACACCTCTTAGAATCGGCATCATCAGAAAATCTACAAACAACAAATTCTTGGGAGGGTGTGGACAAAAGGAACCCTCTTCCACTATTGGTGGGAAGGTAAATTGATACAGTCACTATGGAGAACACTATGGAGGTTCCTTTAAAAAACTAAAAAGAGAATTACCATAGGATCCATCAATCCCACTTCTGGGTATATACCCAGAGAAAACCATAAATCAAAAAGACACATACACCACAATGTTCATTGCAGCACTATTTACAATAGCCAGGTAATGGAAGCAACCTAAATGCCCACAGACAGACGAATGGATAAAGAAGTGGTACATATATAAAATGGAATATTACTCAGCCATAAAAAGGAATGAAACTGGGTCATTTGTAGAGAAGTCGATAGATCTAGAGACTGTCATACAGAGTGAAGTAAGTCAGAAAGAGAAAAACAAATATTGTATATTAATGCATATATGTGGAACCTAGAAAAATGGTACAGATGAACTGGTTTGCAGGGCAGAAATAGAGACACAGAGGTAGAGAACAAACGTATGGACACCAAGTGGGGGAAGCCATGGGGTGGTGGTGTTGGGATGAGTTGGGAGATTGGGACTGACCTGTATACATGCATATGCATAAAATAGATAACTAATAATAACCTGCTGTATAAAAAAATACATAAAATTAAATTTCAAAATTTTTAAAAATGAAATTGAAAAAAAAAACAGAAAAAAGTTCTTCCATTCACACAGATGTATTTATATGAATGAATTATTTCCATGCTTATATCTATAAATACATAAAACAGGAACAAAATATAATTGGAATGAAAAAAAAATCCTGAACCTAAGAGTTATACAGAGGAAAACCCTACCAAGGAACTTGCTCTAGCGGTAAAGAATTCTGAAATTGGTCAGAGGTGGGGAATCATCTCCCATACAGCCAGCAGTCCCGCCCCCCCCCCCCCCCACGCAAGGAGCGTCCTCATTTCAAAGCTGGGGGACGGTGCCGAGGCCTCTGTGAGTAAACGTGAGCTGAGCCCCAGGCCAGCTGCTGCTGAACTGTTCCCACCCTTCCCAGGTAAAACACCTGAATATGTACAAGGGCTTGAAAGCCTAGAGGAAGGGCCGTGGAGCCACACCAGCGACAGCACGCAGGCCAACTTGCTGCCTGCAGGCCAGCCAGGATGGTCCTGGACCCGGGCGCTCTTCTGGAAGCTTTCCATTTCCCTGCCTGAGATACCCCTCCTTTTTTTCCTTCCTCACCTCAGCCCGGAGAGAAATTCCAGTGGAAGTTATGGGTGACACATCCTCTTCTTTACAGGTGGCAGCCTGGCAACTCCTGCAGAAAGTCCAGCAGAGCCCCACTCACACCGGGCCACCAACAAAGCCGTGGACCCTCACACCCTCCCACCAGCACAGCCCCGAGACTGCTGACGGGGCAGAGAATATGGAGTCAGGCACAGCTGCAGGGGCTATTGCTGCCTGGAGTGCTGTTTATATTGACCTCAACCCAGGCACACCTGGGGAGGGCTTGCCGGCAGGGTCAGGCTGCCCAGGTCAGCTAATCCTCAGCCCTCAGGGAATCACATTGCAGAAAATGGACCTCGCTAAGACACAATATTAGCCAAGGGAAAAAAGGACACAATGCCATTTGCAGCACCGTAGATGAGTCTAGAGGTAATCACGTGACATGTAGTAAGTCAGAAAGTGAAAGACACATATCGTAGGATATCACTTATAGGTGTTACCTAAAAATTGATACCAGGGCAGATATTTCCACGCAGAAGGGCAATCACAGATTCATTAAACAAACTTATGGTTCACCAATGGAAAGGTGTGAGGATTCGATTCATTACGATCTTGGGGTTAACAGACATATACCAACACAGGTGAAATATATAATCACCAAAGACCTACGGAATACCAAGAGAAGACTACTCAACATTCTGTCATAACGTACATGGGAAAAGGATCCCAGGAAGAACACATATGTATATGTGTAAAAGAACCACCTCTTGCACACCTACAACAAGCCAAACGTTGACATCAAACTTGCTGTAATAAAAAATAAAAAATTAAATTAAAAACACGAACAAGAAGTAGTGAGACAAACTTGAGGGGCATTCTCCTGGCACATTCCATTCTAAATTCCAATCTAGAACACGACTTCCATTGAGGCTCTGTTGCCCTAGTAACCAGATTTGGTAAGGGAGAACTGCTGCCACCTTGTGGCCGTTTCACACAACAGCAGCTTTAATCCCAGCGCTAATGGTCAGTGGATATTCAAAATCATTGCAGGCCTGTAAATGACACCTGCAATGAAAACAAATCTTGGGGTCATATATCGACCAAAAAATTCAAAAGACGTCCATATTTCAAAACGACAGTTTCAAGAGGCATATTTCACGCACATTAGTGTTCTGCTTCCTTTGCTTTCTTTCTTTTTTGGTTAAAAAAACGGGAATGGAAAAAGGCAACCCTCAGAATGGGCGAAAACGATCGCAAATGCATCAATGGACAAAGGTTTAATCTCCAATATATATAAACAGCTCACGCAGCTTAATATTAATAAAACAAACAACCCAATACAAAAATGGGCAGAAGATCTAAATAGACGTTTCTTCAAAGAAGTCACATAGATGGCCAAGACGCACATGTAAAGCTGCTCAACATCACTAATTATTAGAGAAATGCAAATCCAAACGACAATGAGGTATGACCTCACACCTCTTAGAATCGGCATCATCAGAAAATCTACAAACAACAAATTCTTGGGAGGGTGTGGACAAAAGGAACCCTCTTCCACTATTGGTGGGAAGGTAAATTGATACAGTCACTATGGAGAACACTATGGAGGTTCCTTTAAAAAACTAAAAAGAGAATTACCATAGGATCCAGCAATCCCACTTCTGGGCATATACCCAGAGAAAACCATAAATCAAAAAGACACATACACCACAATGTTCATTGCAGCACTATTTACAATAGCCAGGTAATGGAAGCAACCTAAATGCCCACAGACAGACGAATGGATAAAGAAGTGGTACATATATAAAATGGAATATTACTCAGCCATAAAAAGGAATGAAACTGGGTCATTTGTAGAGAAGTCGATAGATCTAGAGACTGTAATACAGAGTGAAGTAAGTCAGAAAGAGAAAAACAAATATTGTATATTAATGCATATATGTGGAACCTAGAAAAAATGGTACAGATGAACTGGTTTGCAGGGCAGAAATAGAGACACAGAGGTAGAGAACAAACGTATGGACACCAAGTGGGGGAAGCCATGGGGTGGTGGTGTTGGGATGAGTTGGGAGATTGGGACTGACCTGTATACATGCATATGCATAAAATAGATAACTAATAATAACCTGCTGTATAAAAAAATACATAAAATTAAATTTCAAAATTTTTAAAAATGAAATTAAAAAAAAAACAGAAAAAAGTTCTTCCATTCACACAGATGTATTTATATGAATGAATTATGTCCATGCTTATATCTATAAATACATAAAACAGGAACAAAATGTAATTGGAATGAAAAAAAAATCCTGAACCTAAGAGTTATACAGAGGAAAACCCTACCAAGGCACTTGCTCTAGCGGTAAAGAATTCTGAAATTGGTCAGAGGTGGGGAATCATCTCCCATACAGCCAGCAGTCCCGCCCCCCCCACGCAAGGAGCGTCCTCATTTCAAAGCTGGGGGACGGTGCCGAGGCCTCTGTGAGTAAACGTGAGCTGAGTCCCAGGCCAGCTGCTGCTAAACTGTTCCCACCCTTCCCAGGTAAAACACCTGAATATGTACAAGGGCTTGAAAGCCTAGAGGAAGGGCCGTGGAGCCACACCAGCGACAGCACGCAGGCCAACTTGCTGCCTGCAGGCCAGCCAGGATGGTCCTGGACCCGGGCGCTCTTCTGGAAGCTTTCCATTTCCCTGCCTGAGATACCCCTCCTTTTTTTCCTTCCTCACCTCAGCCCGGAGAGAAATTCCAGTGGAAGTTATGGGTGACACATCCTCTTCTTTACAGGTGGCAGCCTGGCAACTCCTGCAGAAAGTCCAGCAGAGCCCCACTCACACCGGGCCACCAACAAAGCCGTGGACCCTCACACCCTCCCACCAGCACAGCCCCGAGACTGCTGACGGGGCAGAGAATATGGAGTCAGGCACAGCTGCAGGGGCTATTGCTGCCTGGAGTGCTGTTTATATTGACCTCAACCCAGGCACACCTGGGGAGGGCTTGCCGGCAGGGTCAGGCTGCCCAGGTCAGCTAATCCTCAGCCCTCAGGGAATCACATTGCAGAAAATGGACCTCGCTAAGACACAATATTAGCCAAGGGAAAAAAGGACACAATGCCATTTGCAGCACCGTAGATGAGTCTAGAGGTAATCACGTGACATGTAGTAAGTCAGAAAGTGAAAGACACATATCGTAGGATATCACTTATAGGTGTTACCTAAAAATTGATACCAGGGCAGATATTTCCACGGAGAAGGGCAATCACAGATTCATTAAACAAACTTATGGTTCACCAATGGAAAGGTGTGAGGATTGGATTCATTACGATCTTGGGGTTAACAGACATATACAAACACAGATGAAATATATAATCACCAAAGACCTACGGAATACCAAGAGAAGACTACTCAACATTCTGTCATAACGTACATGGGAACAGGATCCCAGGAAGAACAGACATATGTATATGTGTAAAAGAACCACATCTTGCACACCTACAACAAGCCAAACGTTGACATCAAACTTGCTGTAATAAAAATTAAAAAATTAAATTAAAAACACGAACAAGAAGTAGTGAGACAAACATGAGGGGCATTCTCCTGGCACATTCCATTCTAAATTCCAATCTAGAACACGACTTCCATTGAGGCTCTGTTGCCCTAGTAACCAGATTTGTTAAGGGAGAACTGCTGCCACCTTATGGCCGTTTCACACAACAGCAGCTTTAATCCCAGCGCTAATGGTCAGTGGATATTCAAAATCATTGCAGGCCTCTAAATGACACCTGCAATGAAAACAAATCCTGGGGTCATATATCGACCAAAAAATTCAAAAGACGTCCATATTTCAAAACGACAGTTTCAAGAGGCATATTTCACACACATTAGTGTTCTGCTTCCTTTGCTTTCTTTCTTTTTTGGTTAAAAAAACGGGAATGGAAAAAGGCAACCCTCAGAATGGGCGAAAACGATCGCAAACGAATCAATGGACAAAGGTTTAATCTCCAATATATATAAACAGCTCACGCAGCTTAATATTAATAAAACAAACAACCCAATACAAAAATGGGCAGAAGATCTAAATAGACGTTTCTTCAAAGAAGTCACAGAGATGGCCAAGACACACATGAAAACCTGCTCAACATCACTAATTATTAGAGAAATGCAAATCCAAACGACAATGAGGTATGACCTCACACCTCTTAGAATCGGCATCATCAGAAAATCTACAAACAACAAATTCTTGGGAGGGTGTGGACAAAAGGAACCCTCTTCCACTATTGGTGGGAAGGTAAATTGATACAGTCACTATGGAGAACACTATGGAGGTTCCTTTAAAAAACTAAAAAGAGAATTACCATAGGATCCAGCAATCCCACTTCTGGGCATATACCCAGAGAAAACCATAAATCAAAAAGACACATACACCACAATGTTCATTGCATCACTATTTACAATAGCCAGGTAATGGAAGCAACCTAAATGCCCACAGACAGACGAATGGATAAAGAAGTGGTACATATATAAAATGGAATATTACTCAGCCATAAAAAGGAATGAAACTGGGTCATTTGTAGAGAAGTCGATAGATCTAGAGACTGTAATACAGAGTGAAGTAAGTCAGAAAGAGAAAAACAAATATTGTATATTAATGCATATATGTGGAACCTAGAAAAAATGGTACAGATGAACTGGTTTGCAGGGCAGAAATAGAGAAACAGAGGTAGAGAACAAACGTATGGACACCAAGTGGGGGAAGCCATGGGGTGGTGGTGTTGGGATGAGTTGGGAGATTGGGACTGACCTGTATACACGCATATGCATAAAATAGATAACTAATAATAACCTGCTGTATAAAAAAATACATAAAATTAAATTTCAAAATTTTTAAAAATGAAATTGAAAAAAAAACAGAAAAAAGTTCTTCCATTCACACAGATGTATTTATATGAATGAATTATGTCCATGCTTATATCTATAAATACATAAAACAGGAACAAAATGTAATTGGAATGAAAAAAAAATCCTGAACCTAAGAGTTATACAGAGGAAAACCCTACCAAGGCACTTGCTCTAGCGGTAAAGAATTCTGAAATTGGTCAGAGGTGGGGAATCATCTCCCATACAGCCAGCAGTCCCGCCCCCCCCACGCAAGGAGCGTCCTCATTTCAAAGCTGGGGGACGGTGCCGAGGCCTCTGTGAGTAAACGTGAGCTGAGTCCCAGGCCAGCTGCTGCTGAACTGTTCCCACCCTTCCCAGGTAAAACACCTGAATATGTACAAGGGCTTGAAAGCCTAGAGGAAGGGCCGTGGAGCCACACCAGCGACAGCACGCAGGCCAACTTGCTGCCTGCAGGCCAGTCAGGATGGTCCTGGACCCGGGCGCTCTTCTGGAAGCTTTCCATTTCCCTGCCTGAGATACCCCTCCTTTTTTTCCTTCCTCACCTCAGCCCGGAGAGAAATTCCAGTGGAAGTTATGGGTGACACATCCTCTTCTTTACAGGTGGCAGCCTGGCAACTCCTGCAGAAAGTCCAGCAGAGCCCCACTCACACCGGGCCACCAACAAAGCCGTGGACCCTCACACCCTCCCACCAGCACAGCCCCGAGACTGCTGACGGGGCAGAGAATATGGAGTCAGGCACAGCTGCAGGGGCTATTGCTGCCTGGAGTGCTGTTTATATTGACCTCAACCCAGGCACACCTGGGGAGGGCTTGCCGGCAGGGTCAGGCTGCCCAGGTCAGCTAATCCTCAGCCCTCAGGGAATCACATTGCAGAAAATGGACCTCGCTAAGACACAATATTAGCCAAGGGAAAAAAGGACACAATGCCATTTGCAGCACCGTAGATGAGTCTAGAGGTAATCACGTGACATGTAGTAAGTCAGAAAGTGAAAGACACATATCGTAGGATATCACTTATAGGTGTTACCTAAAAATTGATACCAGGGCAGATATTTCCACGGAGAAGGGCAATCACAGATTCATTAAACAAACTTATGGTTCACCAATGGAAAGGTGTGAGGATTGGATTCATTATGATCTTGGGGTTAACAGACATATACAAACACAGATGAAATATATAATCACCAAAGACCTACGGAATACCAAGAGAAGACTACTCAACATTCTGTCATAACGTACATGGGAACAGGATCCCAGGAAGAACAGACATATGTATATGTGTAAAAGAACCACATCTTGCACACCTACAACAAGCCAAACGTTGACATCAAACTTGCTGTAATAAAAATTAAAAAATTAAATTAAAAACACGAACAAGATGTAGTGAGACAAACATGAGGGGCATTCTCCTGGCACATTCCATTCTAAATTCCAATCTAGAACACGACTTCCATTGAGGCTCTGTTGCCCTAGTAACCAGATTTGGTAAGGGAGAACTGCTGCCACCTTATGGCCGTTTCACACAACAGCAGCTTTAATCCCAGCGCTAATGGTCAGTGGATATTCAAAATCATTGCAGGCCTGTAAATGACACCTGCAATGAAAACAAATCCTGGGGTCATATATCGACCAAAAAATTCAAAAGACGTCCATATTTCAAAACGACAGTTTCAAGAGGCATATTTCACACACATTAGTGTTCTGCTTCCTTTGCTTTCTTTCTTTTTTGGTTAAAAAAACGGGAATGGAAAAAGGCAACCCTCAGAATGGGCGAAAACGATCGCAAACGAATCAATGGACAAAGGTTTAATCTCCAATATATATAAACAGCTCACGCAGCTTAATATTAATAAAACAAACAACCCAATACAAAAATGGGCAGAAGATCTAAATAGACGTTTCTTCAAAGAAGTCACAGAGATGGCCAAGACACACATGAAAAGCTGCTCAACATCACTAATTATTAGAGAAATGCAAATCCAAACGACAATGAGGTATGACCTCACACCTCTTAGAATCGGCATCATCAGAAAATCTACAAACAACAAATTCTTGGGAGGGTGTGGACAAAAGGAACCCTCTTCCACTATTGGTGGGAAGGTAAATTGATACAGTCACTATGGAGAACACTATGGAGGTTCCTTTAAAAAACTAAAAAGAGAATTACCATAGGATCCAGCAATCCCACTTCTTGGCATATACCCAGAGAAAACCATAAATCAAAAAGACACATACACCACAATGTTCATTGCAGCACTATTTACAATAGCCAGGTAATGGAAGCAACCTAAATGCCCACAGACAGACGAATGGATAAAGAAGTGGTACATATATAAAATGGAATATTACTCAGCCATAAAAAGGAATGAAACTGGGTCATTTGTAGAGAAGTCGATAGATCTAGAGACTGTAATACAGAGTGAAGTAAGTCAGAAAGAGAAAAACAAATATTGTATATTAATGCATATATGTGGAACCTAGAAAAAATGGTACAGATGAACTGGTTTGCAGGGCAGAAATAGAGACACAGAGGTAGAGAACAAACGTATGGACACCAAGTGGGGGAAGCCATGGGGTGGTGGTGTTGGGATGAGTTGGGAGATTGGGACTGACCTGTATACATGCATATGCATAAAATAGATAACTAATAATAACCTGCTGTATAAAAAAATACATAAAATTAAATTTCAAAATTTTTAAAAATGAAATTGAAAAAAAAAACAGAAAAAAGTTCTTCCATTCACACAGATGTATTTATATGAATGAATTATGTCCATGCTTATATCTATAAATACATAAAACAGGAACAAAATGTAATTGGAATGAAAAAAAAATCCTGAACCTAAGAGTTATACAGAGGAAAACCCTACCAAGGCACTTGCTCTAGCGGTAAAGAATTCTGAAATTGGTCAGAGGTGGGGAATCATCTCCCATACAGCCAGCAGTCCCGCCCCCCCCACGCAAGGAGCGTCCTCATTTCAAAGCTGGGGGACGGTGCCGAGGCCTCTGTGAGTAAACGTGAGCTGAGCCCCAGGCCAGCTGCTGCTGAACTGTTCCCACCCTTCCCAGGTAAAACACCTGAATATGTACAAGGGCTTGAAAGCCTAGAGGAAGGGCCGTGGAGCCACACCAGCGACAGCACGCAGGCCAACTTGCTGCCTGCAGGCCAGCCAGGATGGTCCTGGACCCGGGCGCTCTTCTGGAAGCTTTCCATTTCCCTGCCTGAGATACCCCTCCTTTTTTTCCTTCCTCACCTCAGCCCGGAGAGAAATTCCAGTGGAAGTTATGGGTGACACATCCTCTTCTTTACAGGTGGCAGCCTGGCAACTCCTGCAGAAAGTCCAGCAGAGCCCCACTCACACCGGGCCACCAACAAAGCCGTGGACCCTCACACCCTCCCACCAGCACAGCCCCGAGACTGCTGACGGGGCAGAGAATATGGAGTCAGGCACAGCTGCAGGGGCTATTGCTGCCTGGAGTGCTGTTTATATTGACCTCAACCCAGGCACACCTGGGGAGGGCTTGCCGGCAGGGTCAGGCTGCCCAGGTCAGCTAATCCTCAGCCCTCAGGGAATCACATTGCAGAAAATGGACCTCGCTAAGACACAATATTAGCCAAGGGAAAAAAGGACACAATGCCATTTGCAGCACCGTAGATGAGTCTAGAGGTAATCACGTGACATGTAGTAAGTCAGAAAGTGAAAGACACATATCGTAGGATATCACTTATAGGTGTTACCTAAAAATTGATACCAGGGCAGATATTTCCACGGAGAAGGGCAATCACAGATTCATTAAACAAACTTATGGTTCACCAATGGAAAGGTGTGAGGATTCGATTCATTACGATCTTGGGGTTAACAGACATATACAAACACAGGTGAAATATATAATCACCAAAGACCTACGGAATACCAAGAGAAGACTACTCAACATTCTGTCATAACGTACATGGGAACAGGATCCCAGGAAGAACACATATGTATATGTGTAAAAGAACCACATCTTGCACACCTACAACAAGCCAAACGTTGACATCAAACTTGCTGTAATAAAAATTAAAAAATTAAATTAAAAACACGAACAAGAAGTAGTGAGACAAACTTGAGGGGCATTCTCCTGGCACATTCCATTCTAAATTCCAATCTAGAACACGACTTCCATTGAGGCTCTGTTGCCCTAGTAACCAGATTTGGTAAGGGAGAACTGCTGCCACCTTGTGGCCGTTTCACACAACAGCAGCTTTAATCCCAGCGCTAATGGTCAGTGGATATTCAAAATCATTGCAGGCCTGTAAATGACACCTGCAATGAAAACAAATCCTGGGGTCATATATCGACCAAAAAATTCAAAAGACGTCCATATTTCAAAACGACAGTTTCAAGAGGCATATTTCACGCACATTAGTGTTCTGCTTCCTTTGCTTTCTTTCTTTTTTGGTTAAAAAAACGGGAATGGAAAAAGGCAACCCTCAGAATGGGCGAAAACGATCGCAAACGAATCAATGGACAAAGGTTTAATCTCCAATATATATAAACAGCTCACGCAGCTTAATATTAATAAAAGAAACAACCCAATACAAAAATGGGCAGAAGATCTAAATAGACGTTTCTTCAAAGAAGTCACATAGATGGCCAAGACGCACATGTAAAGCTGCTCAACATCACTAATTATTAGAGAAATGCAAATCCAAATGACAATGTGGTATGACCTCACACCTCTTAGAATCGGCATCATCAGAAAATCTACAAACAACAAATTCTGGGGAGGGTGTGGACAAAAGGAACCCTCTTCCACTATTGGTGGGAAGGTAAATTGATACAGTCACTATGGAGAACACTATGGAGGTTCCTTTAAAAAACTAAAAAGAGAATTACCATAGGATCCAGCAATCCCACTTCTGGGCATATACCCAGAGAAAACCATAAATCAAAAAGACACATTCACCACAATGTTCATTGCAGCACTATTTACAATAGCCAGGTAATGGAAGCAACCTAAATGCCCACAGACAGACGAATGGATAAAGAAGTGTTACATATATAAAATGGAATATTACTCAGCCATAAAAAGGAATGAAACTGGGTCATTTGTAGAGAAGTCGATGGATCTAGAGACTGTCATACAGAGTGAAGTAAGTCAGAAAGAGAAAAACAAATATTGTATATTAATGCATATATGTGGAACCTAGAAAAATGGTACAGATGAACTGGTTTGCAGGGCAGAAATAGAGACACAGAGGTAGAGAACAAACGTATGGACACCAAGTGGGGGAAGCCATGGGGTGGTGGTGTTGGGATGAGTTGGGAGATTGGGACTGACCTGTATACATGCATATGCATAAAATAGATAACTAATAATAACCTGCTGTATAAATAATACATAAAATTAAATTTCAAAATTTTTAAAAATGAAATTAAAAAAAAACAGAAAAAAGTTCTTCCATTCACACAGATGTATTTATATGAATGAATTATTTCCATGCTTATATCTATAAATACATAAAACAGGAACAAGATGTAATTGGAACGAAAAAAGAAAAAAAACCCTGAACCTAACAGTTATACAGAGGAAAACCCTACCAAGGCACTTGCTCCAGCGGTCAACAATTCTGAAATTGGTCAGAGGTGGGGAATCATCTCCCATACAGCCAGCAGCCCCGCCCACCCAATGCAAGGAGCGTCCTCATTTCAAAGCTGGGGGACGGTGCCGAGGCCTCTGTGAGTAAACGTGAGCTGAGCCCCAGGCCAGCTGCTGCTGAACTGTTCCCACCCTTCCCAGGTAAAACACCTGAATATGTACAAGGGCTTGAAATTCTAGAGGAAGGGCCGTGGAGCCACACCAGCGACAGCACGCAGGCCAACTTGCTGCCTGCAGGCCAGCCAGGATGGTCCTGGACCCGGGCGCTCTTCTGGAAGCTTTCCATTTCCCTGCCTGAGATACCCCTCCTTTTTTTCCTTCCTCACCTCAGCCCGGAGAGAAATTCCAGTGGAAGTTATGGGTGACACATCCTCTTCTTTACAGGTGGCAGCCTGGCAACTCCTGCAGAAAGTCCAGCAGAGCCCCACTCACACCGGGCCACCAACAAAGCCATGGACCCTCACACCCTCCCACCAGCACAGCCCCGAGACTGCTGACGGGGCAGAGAATATGGAGTCAGGCACAGCTGCAGGGGCTATTGCTGCCTGGAGTGCTGTTTATATTCACCTCAACCCAGGCACACCTGGGGAGGGCATGCCGGCAGGGTCAGGCTGCCCAGGTCAGCTAATCCTCAGCCCTCAGGGAATCACATTGCAGAAAATGGACCTCGCTAAGACACAATATTAGCCAAGGGAAAAAAGGACACAATGCCATTTGCAGCACCGTAGATGAGTCTAGAGGTAATCACGTGACATGTAGTAAGTCAGAAAGTGAAAGACACATATCGTAGGATATCACTTATAGGTGTTACCTAAAAATTGATACCAGGGCAGATATTTCCACGCAGAAGGGCAATCACAGATTCATTAAACAAACTTATGGTTCACCAATGGAAAGGTGTGAGGATTGGATTCATTACGATCTTGGGGTTAACAGACATATACAAACACAGGTGAAATATATAATCACCAAAGACCTACGGAATACCAAGAGAAGACTACTCAACATTCTGTCATAACGTACATGGGAAAAGGATCCCAGGAAGAACACATATGTATATGTGTAAAAGAACCACATCTTGCACACCTACAACAAGCCAAACGTTGACATCAAACTTGCTGTAATAAAAAATAAAAAATTAAATTAAAAACACGAACAAGAAGTAGTGAGACAAACTTGAGGGGCATTCTCCTGGCACATTCCAATCTAAATTCCAATCTAGAACACGACTTCCATTGAGGCTCTGTTGCCCTAGTAACCAGATTTGGTAAGGGAGAACTGCTGCCACCTTCTGGCCGTTTCACACAACAGCAGCTTTAATCCCAGCGCTAATGGTCAGTGGATATTCAAAATCATTGCAGGCCTGTAAATGACACCTGCAATGAAAACAAATCCTGGGGTCATATATCGACCAAAAAATTCAAAAGACGTCCATATTTCAAAACGACAGTTTCAAGAGGCATATTTCACGCACATTAGTGTTCTGCTTCCTTTGCTTTCTTTCTTTTTTGGTTAAAAAAACGGGAATGGAAAAAGGCAACCCTCAGAATGGGCGAAAACGATCGCAAACGAATCAATGGACAAAGGTTTAATCTCCAATATATATAAACAGCTCACGCAGCTTAATATTAATAAAACAAACAACCCAATACAAAAATGGGCAGAAGATCTAAATAGACGTTTCTTCAAAGAAGTCACATAGATGGCCAAGACGCACATGTAAAGCTGCTCAACATCACTAATTATTAGAGAAATGCAAATCCAAATGACAATGAGGTATGACCTCACACCTCTTAGAATCGGCATCATCAGAAAATCTACAAACAACAAATTCTGGGGAGGGTGTGGACAAAAGGAACCCTCTTCCACTATTGGTGGGAAGGTAAATTGATACAGTCACTATGGAGAACACTATGGAGGTTCCTTTAAAAACTAAAAAGAGAATTACCATAGGATCCAGCAATCCCACTTCTGGGCATATACCCAGAGCAAACCATAAATCAAAAAGACACATTCACCACAATGTTCATTGCAGCACTATTTACAATAGCCAGGTAATGGAAGCAACCTAAATGCCCACAGACAGACGAATGGATAAAGAAGTGGTACATATATAAAATGGAATATTACTCAGCCATAAAAAGGAATGAAACTGGGTCATTTGTAGAGAAGTCGATGGATCTAGAGACTGTCATACAGAGTGAAGTAAGTCAGAAAGAGAAAAACAAATATTGTATATTAATGCATATATGTGGAACCTAGAAAAATGGTACAGATGAACTGGTTTGCAGGGCAGAAATAGAGACACAGAGGTAGAGAACAAACGTATGGACACCAAGTGGGGGAAGCCATGGGGTGGTGGTGTTGGGATGAGTTGGGAGATTGGGACTGACCTGTATACATGCATATGCATAAAATAGATAACTAATAATAACCTGCTGTATAAAAAATACATAAAATTAAATTTCAAAATTTTTAAAAATGAAATTGAAAAAAAAACAGAAAAAAGTTCTTCCATTCACACAGATGTATTTATATGAATGAATTATTTCCATGCTTATATCTATAAATACATAAAACAGGAACAAAATGTAATTGGAATGAAAAAAAAATCCTGAACCTAAGAGTTATACAGAGGAAAACCCTACCAAGGCACTTGCTCTAGCGGTAAAGAATTCTGAAATTGGTCAGAGGTGGGGAATCATCTCCCATACAGCCAGCAGTCCCGCCCCCCCCACGCAAGGAGCATCCTCATTTCAAAGCTGGGGGACGGTGCCGAGGCCTCTGTGAGTAAACGTGAGCTGAGCCCCAGGCCAGCTGCTGCTGAACTGTTCCCACCCTTCCCAGGTAAAACACCTGAATATGTACAAGGGCTTGAAAGCCTAGAGGAAGGGCCGTGGAGCCACACCAGCGACAGCACGCAGGCCAACTTGCTGCCTGCAGGCCAGCCAGGATGGTCCTGGACCCGGGCGCTCTTCTGGAAGCTTTCCATTTCCCTGCCTGAGATACCCCTCCTTTTTTTCCTTCCTCACCTCAGCCCGGAGAGAAATTCCAGTGGAAGTTATGGGTGACACATCCTCTTCTTTACAGGTGGCAGCCTGGCAACTCCTGCAGAAAGTCCAGCAGAGCCCCACTCACACCGGGCCACCAACAAAGCCGTGGACCCTCACACCCTCCCACCAGCACAGCCCCGAGACTGCTGACGGGGCAGAGAATATGGAGTCAGGCACAGCTGCAGGGGCTATTGCTGCCTGGAGTGCTGTTTATATTGACCTCAACCCAGGCACACCTGGGGAGGGCTTGCCGGCAGGGTCAGGCTGCCCAGGTCAGCTAATCCTCAGCCCTCAGGGAATCACATTGCAGAAAATGGACCTCGCTAAGACACAATATTAGCCAAGGGAAAAAAGGACACAATGCCATTTGCAGCACCGTAGATGAGTCTAGAGGTAATCACGTGACATGTAGTAAGTCAGAAAGTGAAAGACACATATCGTAGGATATCACTTATAGGTGTTACCTAAAAATTGATACCAGGGCAGATATTTCCACGGAGAAGGGCAATCACAGATTCATTAAACAAACTTATGGTTCACCAATGGAAAGGTGTGAGGATTGGATTCATTACGATCTTGGGGTTAACAGACATATACAAACACAGATGAAATATATAATCACCAAAGACCTACGGAATACCAAGAGAAGACTACTCAACATTCTGTCATAACGTACATGGGAACAGGATCCCAGGAAGAACAGACATATGTATATGTGTAAAAGAACCACATCTTGCACACCTACAACAAGCCAAACGTTGACATCAAACTTGCTGTAATAAAAATTAAAAAATTAAATTAAAAACACGAACAAGAAATAGTGAGACAAACTTGATGGGCATTCTCCTGGCACATTCCATTCTAAATTCCAATCTAGAACATGACTTCCATTGAGGCTCTGTTGCCCTAGTAACCAGATTTGGTAAGGGAGAACTGCTGCCACCTTATGGCCATTTCACACAACAGCAGCTTTAATCCCAGCGCTAATGGTCAGTGGATATTCAAAATCATTGCAGGCCTGTAAATGACACCTGCAATGAAAACAAATCCTGGGGTCATATATCGACCAAAAAATTCAAAAGACGTCCATATTTCAAAACGACAGTTTCAAGAGGCATATTTCACACACATTAGTGTTCTGCTTCCTTTGCTTTCTTTCTTTTTTGGTTAAAAAAACGGGAATGGAAAAAGGCAACCCTCAGAATGGGCGAAAACGATCGCAAACGAATCAATGGACAAAGGTTTAATCTCCAATATATATAAACAGCTCACGCAGCTTAATATTAATAAAACAAACAACCCAATACAAAAATGGGCAGAAGATCTAAATAGACGTTTCTTCAAAGAAGTCACAGAGATGGCCAAGACACACATGAAAACCTGCTCAACATCACTAATTATTAGAGAAATGCAAATCCAAACGACAATGAGGTATGACCTCACACCTCTTAGAATCGGCATCATCAGAAAATCTACAAACAACAAATTCTTGGGAGGGTGTGGACAAAAGGAACCCTCTTCCACTATTGGTGGGAAGGTAAATTGATACAGTCACTATGGAGAACACTATGGAGGTTCCTTTAAAAAACTAAAAAGAGAATTACCATAGGATCCATCAATCCCACTTCTGGGTATATACCCAGAGAAAACCATAAATCAAAAAGACACATACACCACAATGTTCATTGCAGCACTATTTACAATAGCCAGGTAATGGAAGCAACCTAAATGCCCACAGACAGACGAATGGATAAAGAAGTGGTACATATATAAAATGGAATATTACTCAGCCATAAAAAGGAATGAAACTGGGTCATTTGTAGAGAAGTCGATAGATCTAGAGACTGTCATACAGAGTGAAGTAAGTCAGAAAGAGAAAAACAAATATTGTATATTAATGCATATATGTGGAACCTAGAAAAATGGTACAGATGAACTGGTTTGCAGGGCAGAAATAGAGACACAGAGGTAGAGAACAAACGTATGGACACCAAGTGGGGGAAGCCATGGGGTGGTGGTGTTGGGATGAGTTGGGAGATTGGGACTGACCTGTATACATGCATATGCATAAAATAGATAACTAATAATAACCTGCTGTATAAAAAAATACATAAAATTAAATTTCAAAATTTTTAAAAATGAAATTGAAAAAAAAAACAGAAAAAAGTTCTTCCATTCACACAGATGTATTTATATGAATGAATTATTTCCATGCTTATATCTATAAATACATAAAACAGGAACAAAATATAATTGGAATGAAAAAAAAATCCTGAACCTAAGAGTTATACAGAGGAAAACCCTACCAAGGAACTTGCTCTAGCGGTAAAGAATTCTGAAATTGGTCAGAGGTGGGGAATCATCTCCCATACAGACAGCAGTCCCGCCCCCCCCCCCACCCCACGCAAGGAGCGTCCTCATTTCAAAGCTGGGGGACGGTGCCGAGGCCTCTGTGAGTAAACGTGAGCTGAGCCCCAGGCCAGCTGCTGCTGAACTGTTCCCACCCTTCCCAGGTAAAACACCTGAATATGTACAAGGGCTTGAAAGCCTAGAGGAAGGGCCGTGGAGCCACACCAGCGACAGCACGCAGGCCAACTTGCTGCCTGCAGGCCAGCCAGGATGGTCCTGGACCCGGGCGCTCTTCTGGAAGCTTTCCATTTCCCTGCCTGAGATACCCCTCCTTTTTTTCCTTCCTCACCTCAGCCCGGAGAGAAATTCCAGTGGAAGTTATGGGTGACACATCCTCTTCTTTACAGGTGGCAGCCTGGCAACTCCTGCAGAAAGTCCAGCAGAGCCCCACTCACACCGGGCCACCAACAAAGCCGTGGACCCTCACACCCTCCCACCAGCACAGCCCCGAGACTGCTGACGGGGCAGAGAATATGGAGTCAGGCACAGCTGCAGGGGCTATTGCTGCCTGGAGTGCTGTTTATATTGACCTCAACCCAGGCACACCTGGGGAGGGCTTGCCGGCAGGGTCAGGCTGCCCAGGTCAGCTAATCCTCAGCCCTCAGGGAATCACATTGCAGAAAATGGACCTCGCTAAGACACAATATTAGCCAAGGGAAAAAAGGACACAATGCCATTTGCAGCACCGTAGATGAGTCTAGAGGTAATCACGTGACATGTAGTAAGTCAGAAAGTGAAAGACACATATCGTAGGATATCACTTATAGGTGTTACCTAAAAATTGATACCAGGGCAGATATTTCCACGCAGAAGGGCAATCACAGATTCATTAAACAAACTTATGGTTCACCAATGGAAAGGTGTGAGGATTCGATTCATTACGATCTTGGGGTTAACAGACATATACCAACACAGGTGAAATATATAATCACCAAAGACCTACGGAATACCAAGAGAAGACTACTCAACATTCTGTCATAACGTACATGGGAAAAGGATCCCAGGAAGAACACATATGTATATGTGTAAAAGAACCACCTCTTGCACACCTACAACAAGCCAAACGTTGACATCAAACTTGCTGTAATAAAAAATAAAAAATTAAATTAAAAACACGAACAAGAAGTAGTGAGACAAACTTGAGGGGCATTCTCCTGGCACATTCCATTCTAAATTCCAATCTAGAACACGACTTCCATTGAGGCTCTGTTGCCCTAGTAACCAGATTTGGTAAGGGAGAACTGCTGCCACCTTGTGGCCGTTTCACACAACAGCAGCTTTAATCCCAGCGCTAATGGTCAGTGGATATTCAAAATCATTGCAGGCCTGTAAATGACACCTGCAATGAAAACAAATCTTGGGGTCATATATCGACCAAAAAATTCAAAAGACGTCCATATTTCAAAACGACAGTTTCAAGAGGCATATTTCACGCACATTAGTGTTCTGCTTCCTTTGCTTTCTTTCTTTTTTGGTTAAAAAAACGGGAATGGAAAAAGGCAACCCTCAGAATGGGCGAAAACGATCGCAAATGCATCAATGGACAAAGGTTTAATCTCCAATATATATAAACAGCTCACGCAGCTTAATATTAATAAAACAAACAACCCAATACAAAAATGGGCAGAAGATCTAAATAGACGTTTCTTCAAAGAAGTCACATAGATGGCCAAGACGCACATGTAAAGCTGCTCAACATCACTAATTATTAGAGAAATGCAAATCCAAACGACAATGAGGTATGACCTCACACCTCTTAGAATCGGCATCATCAGAAAATCTACAAACAACAAATTCTTGGGAGGGTGTGGACAAAAGGAACCCTCTTCCACTATTGGTGGGAAGGTAAATTGATACAGTCACTATGGAGAACACTATGGAGGTTCCTTTAAAAAACTAAAAAGAGAATTACCATAGGATCCAGCAATCCCACTTCTGGGCATATACCCAGAGAAAACCATAAATCAAAAAGACACATACACCACAATGTTCATTGCAGCACTATTTACAATAGCCAGGTAATGGAAGCAACCTAAATGCCCACAGACAGACGAATGGATAAAGAAGTGGTACATATATAAAATGGAATATTACTCAGCCATAAAAAGGAATGAAACTGGGTCATTTGTAGAGAAGTCGATAGATCTAGAGACTGTAATACAGAGTGAAGTAAGTCAGAAAGAGAAAAACAAATATTGTATATTAATGCATATATGTGGAACCTAGAAAAAATGGTACAGATGAACTGGTTTGCAGGGCAGAAATAGAGACACAGAGGTAGAGAACAAACGTATGGACACCAAGTGGGGGAAGCCATGGGGTGGTGGTGTTGGGATGAGTTGGGAGATTGGGACTGACCTGTATACATGCATATGCATAAAATAGATAACTAATAATAACCTGCTGTATAAAAAAATACATAAAATTAAATTTCAAAATTTTTAAAAATGAAATTGAAAAAAAAAACAGAAAAAAGTTCTTCCATTCACACAGATGTATTTATATGAATGAATTATGTCCATGCTTATATCTATAAATACATAAAACAGGAACAAAATGTAATTGGAATGAAAAAAAAATCCTGAACCTAAGAGTTATACAGAGGAAAACCCTACCAAGGCACTTGCTCTAGCGGTAAAGAATTCTGAAATTGGTCAGAGGTGGGGAATCATCTCCCATACAGCCAGCAGTCCCGCCCCCCCCACGCAAGGAGCGTCCTCATTTCAAAGCTGGGGGACGGTGCCGAGGCCTCTGTGAGTAAACGTGAGCTGAGTCCCAGGCCAGCTGCTGCTAAACTGTTCCCACCCTTCCCAGGTAAAACACCTGAATATGTACAAGGGCTTGAAAGCCTAGAGGAAGGGCCGTGGAGCCACACCAGCGACAGCACGCAGGCCAACTTGCTGCCTGCAGGCCAGCCAGGATGGTCCTGGACCCGGGCGCTCTTCTGGAAGCTTTCCATTTCCCTGCCTGAGATACCCCTCCTTTTTTTCCTTCCTCACCTCAGCCCGGAGAGAAATTCCAGTGGAAGTTATGGGTGACACATCCTCTTCTTTACAGGTGGCAGCCTGGCAACTCCTGCAGAAAGTCCAGCAGAGCCCCACTCACACCGGGCCACCAACAAAGCCGTGGACCCTCAAACCCTCCCACCAGCACAGCCCCGAGACTGCTGACGGGGCAGAGAATATGGAGTCAGGCACAGCTGCAGGGGCTATTGCTGCCTGGAGTGCTGTTTATATTGACCTCAACCCAGGCACACCTGGGGAGGGCTTGCCGGCAGGGTCAGGCTGCCCAGGTCAGCTAATCCTCAGCCCTCAGGGAATCACATTGCAGAAAATGGACCTCGCTAAGACACAATATTAGCCAAGGGAAAAAAGGACACAATGCCATTTGCAGCACCGTAGATGAGTCTAGAGGTAATCACGTGACATGTAGTAAGTCAGAAAGTGAAAGACACATATCGTAGGATATCACTTATAGGTGTTACCTAAAAATTGATACCAGGGCAGATATTTCCACGCAGAAGGGCAATCACAGATTCATTAAACAAACTTATGGTTCACCAATGGAAAGGTGTGAGGATTGGATTCATTACGATCTTGGGGTTAACAGACATATACAAACACAGATGAAATATATAATCACCAAAGACCTACGGAATACCAAGAGAAGACTACTCAACATTCTGTCATAACGTACATGGGAACAGGATCCCAGGAAGAACAGACATATGTATATGTGTAAAAGAACCACATCTTGCACACCTACAACAAGCCAAACGTTGACATCAAACTTGCTGTAATAAAAATTAAAAAATTAAATTAAAAACACGAACAAGAAGTAGTGAGACAAACATGAGGGGCATTCTCCTGGCACATTCCATTCTAAATTCCAATCTAGAACACGACTTCCATTGAGGCTCTGTTGCCCTAGTAACCAGATTTGGTAAGGGAGAACTGCTGCCACCTTATGGCCGTTTCACACAACAGCAGCTTTAATCCCAGCGCTAATGGTCAGTGGATATTCAAAATCATTGCAGGCCTGTAAATGACACCTGCAATGAAAACAAATCCTGGGGTCATATATCGACCAAAAAATTCAAAAGACGTCCATATTTCAAAACGACAGTTTCAAGAGGCATATTTCACACACATTAGTGTTCTGCTTCCTTTGCTTTCTTTCTTTTTTGGTTAAAAAAACGGGAATGGAAAAAGGCAACCCTCAGAATGGGCGAAAACGATCGCAAACGAATCAATGGACAAAGGTTTAATCTCCAATATATATAAACAGCTCACGCAGCTTAATATTAATAAAACAAACAACCCAATACAAAAATGGGCAGAAGATCTAAATAGACGTTTCTTCAAAGAAGTCACAGAGATGGCCAAGACACACATGAAAACCTGCTCAACATCACTAATTATTAGAGAAATGCAAATCCAAACGACAATGAGGTATGACCTCACACCTCTTAGAATCGGCATCATCAGAAAATCTACAAACAACAAATTCTTGGGAGGGTGTGGACAAAAGGAACCCTCTTCCACTATTGGTGGGAAGGTAAATTGATACAGTCACTATGGAGAACACTATGGAGGTTCCTTTAAAAAACTAAAAAGAGAATTACCATAGGATCCAGCAATCCCACTTCTGGGCATATACCCAGAGAAAACCATAAATCAAAAAGACACATACACCACAATGTTCATTGCATCACTATTTACAATAGCCAGGTAATGGAAGCAACCTAAATGCCCACAGACAGACGAATGGATAAAGAAGTGGTACATATATAAAATGGAATATTACTCAGCCATAAAAAGGAATGAAACTGGGTCATTTGTAGAGAAGTCGATAGATCTAGAGACTGTAATACAGAGTGAAGTAAGTCAGAAAGAGAAAAACAAATATTGTATATTAATGCATATATGTGGAACCTAGAAAAAATGGTACAGATGAACTGGTTTGCAGGGCAGAAATAGAGACACAGAGGTAGAGAACAAACGTATGGACACCAAGTGGGGGAAGCCATGGGGTGGTGGTGTTGGGATGAGTTGGGAGATTGGGACTGACCTGTATACATGCATATGCATAAAATAGATAACTAATAATAACCTGCTGTATAAAAAAATACATAAAATTAAATTTCAAAATTTTTAAAAATGAAATTGAAAAAAAAACAGAAAAAAGTTCTTCCATTCACACAGATGTATTTATATGAATGAATTATGTCCATGCTTATATCTATAAATACATAAAACAGGAACAAAATGTAATTGGAATGAAAAAAAAATCCTGAACCTAAGAGTTATACAGAGGAAAACCCTACCAAGGCACTTGCTCTAGCGGTAAAGAATTCTGAAATTGGTCAGAGGTGGGGAATCATCTCCCATACAGCCAGCAGTCCCGCCCCCCCCACGCAAGGAGCGTCCTCATTTCAAAGCTGGGGGACGGTGCCGAGGCCTCTGTGAGTAAACGTGAGCTGAGTCCCAGGCCAGCTGCTGCTGAACTGTTCCCACCCTTCCCAGGTAAAACACCTGAATATGTACAAGGGCTTGAAAGCCTAGAGGAAGGGCCGTGGAGCCACACCAGCGACAGCACGCAGGCCAACTTGCTGCCTGCAGGCCAGTCAGGATGGTCCTGGACCCGGGCGCTCTTCTGGAAGCTTTCCATTTCCCTGCCTGAGATACCCCTCCTTTTTTTCCTTCCTCACCTCAGCCCGGAGAGAAATTCCAGTGGAAGTTATGGGTGACACATCCTCTTCTTTACAGGTGGCAGCCTGGCAAATCCTGCAGAAAGTCCAGCAGAGCCCCACTCACACCGGGCCACCAACAAAGCCGTGGACCCTCACACCCTCCCACCAGCACAGCCCCGAGACTGCTGACGGGGCAGAGAATATGGAGTCAGGCACAGCTGCAGGGGCTATTGCTGCCTGGAGTGCTGTTTATATTGACCTCAACCCAGGCACACCTGGGGAGGGCTTGCCGGCAGGGTCAGGCTGCCCAGGTCAGCTAATCCTCAGCCCTCAGGGAATCACATTGCAGAAAATGGACCTCGCTAAGACACAATATTAGCCAAGGGAAAAAAGGACACAATGCCATTTGCAGCACCGTAGATGAGTCTAGAGGTAATCACGTGACATGTAGTAAGTCAGAAAGTGAAAGACACATATCGTAGGATATCACTTATAGGTGTTACCTAAAAATTGATACCAGGGCAGATATTTCCACGGAGAAGGGCAATCACAGATTCATTAAACAAACTTATGGTTCACCAATGGAAAGGTGTGAGGATTGGATTCATTATGATCTTGGGGTTAACAGACATATACAAACACAGATGAAATATATAATCACCAAAGACCTACGGAATACCAAGAGAAGACTACTCAACATTCTGTCATAACGTACATGGGAACAGGATCCCAGGAAGAACAGACATATGTATATGTGTAAAAGAACCACATCTTGCACACCTACAACAAGCCAAACGTTGACATCAAACTTGCTGTAATAAAAATTAAAAAATTAAATTAAAAACACGAACAAGATGTAGTGAGACAAACATGAGGGGCATTCTCCTGGCACATTCCATTCTAAATTCCAATCTAGAACACGACTTCCATTGAGGCTCTGTTGCCCTAGTAACCAGATTTGGTAAGGGAGAACTGCTGCCACCTTATGGCCGTTTCACACAACAGCAGCTTTAATCCCAGCGCTAATGGTCAGTGGATATTCAAAATCATTGCAGGCCTGTAAATGACACCTGCAATGAAAACAAATCCTGGGGTCATATATCGACCAAAAAATTCAAAAGACGTCCATATTTCAAAACGACAGTTTCAAGAGGCATATTTCACACACATTAGTGTTCTGCTTCCTTTGCTTTCTTTCTTTTTTGGTTAAAAAAACGGGAATGGAAAAAGGCAACCCTCAGAATGGGCGAAAACGATCGCAAACGAATCAATGGACAAAGGTTTAATCTCCAATATATATAAACAGCTCACGCAGCTTAATATTAATAAAACAAACAACCCAATACAAAAATGGGCAGAAGATCTAAATAGACGTTTCTTCAAAGAAGTCACAGAGATGGCCAAGACACACATGAAAAGCTGCTCAACATCACTAATTATTAGAGAAATGCAAATCCAAACGACAATGAGGTATGACCTCACACCTCTTAGAATCGGCATCATCAGAAAATCTACAAACAACAAATTCTTGGGAGGGTGTGGACAAAAGGAACCCTCTTCCACTATTGGTGGGAAGGTAAATTGATACAGTCACTATGGAGAACACTATGGAGGTTCCTTTAAAAAACTAAAAAGAGAATTACCATAGGATCCAGCAATCCCACTTCTGGGCATATACCCAGAGAAAACCATAAATCAAAAAGACACATACACCACAATGTTCATTGCAGCACTATTTACAATAGCCAGGTAATGGAAGCAACCTAAATGCCCACAGACAGACGAATGGATAAAGAAGTGGTACATATATAAAATGGAATATTACTCAGCCATAAAAAGGAATGAAACTGGGTCATTTGTAGAGAAGTCGATAGATCTAGAGACTGTAATACAGAGTGAAGTAAGTCAGAAAGAGAAAAACAAATATTGTATATTAATGCATATATGTGGAACCTAGAAAAAATGGTACAGATGAACTGGTTTGCAGGGCAGAAATAGAGACACAGAGGTAGAGAACAAACGTATGGACACCAAGTGGGGGAAGCCATGGGGTGGTGGTGTTGGGATGAGTTGGGAGATTGGGACTGACCTGTATACATGCATATGCATAAAATAGATAACTAATAATAACCTGCTGTATAAAAAAATACATAAAATTAAATTTCAAAATTTTTAAAAATGAAATTGAAAAAAAAAACAGAAAAAAGTTCTTCCATTCACACAGATGTATTTATATGAATGAATTATGTCCATGCTTATATCTATAAATACATAAAACAGGAACAAAATGTAATTGGAATGAAAAAAAAATCCTGAACCTAAGAGTTATACAGAGGAAAACCCTACCAAGGCACTTGCTCTAGCGGTAAAGAATTCTGAAATTGGTCAGAGGTGGGGAATCATCTCCCATACAGCCAGCAGTCCCGCCCCCCCCACGCAAGGAGCGTCCTCATTTCAAAGCTGGGGGACGGTGCCGAGGCCTCTGTGAGTAAACGTGAGCTGAGCCCCAGGCCAGCTGCTGCTAAACTGTTCCCACCCTTCCCAGGTAAAACACCTGAATATGTACAAGGGCTTGAAAGCCTAGAGGAAGGGCCGTGGAGCCACACCAGCGACAGCACGCAGGCCAACTTGCTGCCTGCAGGCCAGCCAGGATGGTCCTGGACCCGGGCGCTCTTCTGGAAGCTTTCCATTTCCCTGCCTGAGATACCCCTCCTTTTTTTCCTTCCTCACCTCAGCCCGGAGAGAAATTCCAGTGGAAGTTATGGGTGACACATCCTCTTCTTTACAGGTGGCAGCCTGGCAACTCCTGCAGAAAGTCCAGCAGAGCCCCACTCACACCGGGCCACCAACAAAGCCGTGGACCCTCACACCCTCCCACCAGCACAGCCCCGAGACTGCTGACGGGGCAGAGAATATGGAGTCAGGCACAGCTGCAGGGGCTATTGCTGCCTGGAGTGCTGTTTATATTGACCTCAACCCAGGCACACCTGGGGAGGGCTTGCCGGCAGGGTCAGGCTGCCCAGGTCAGCTAATCCTCAGCCCTCAGGGAATCACATTGCAGAAAATGGACCTCGCTAAGACACAATATTAGCCAAGGGAAAAAAGGACACAATGCCATTTGCAGCACCGTAGATGAGTCTAGAGGTAATCACGTGACATGTAGTAAGTCAGAAAGTGAAAGACACATATCGTAGGATATCACTTATAGGTGTTACCTAAAAATTGATACCAGGGCAGATATTTCCACGCAGAAGGGCAATCACAGATTCATTAAACAAACTTATGGTTCACCAATGGAAAGGTGTGAGGATTCGATTCATTACGATCTTGGGGTTAACAGACATATACAAACACAGGTGAAATATATAATCACCAAAGACCTACGGAATACCAAGAGAAGACTACTCAACATTCTGTCATAACGTACATGGGAACAGGATCCCAGGAAGAACACATATGTATATGTGTAAAAGAACCACATCTTGCACACCTACAACAAGCCAAACGTTGACATCAAACTTGCTGTAATAAAAATTAAAAAATTAAATTTAAAACACGAACAAGAAGTAGTGAGACAAACTTGAGGGGCATTCTCCTGGCACATTCCATTCTAAATTCCAATCTAGAACACGACTTCCATTGAGGCTCTGTTGCCCTAGTAACCAGATTTGGTAAGGGAGAACTGCTGCCACCTTGTGGCCGTTTCACACAACAGCAGCTTTAATCCCAGCGCTAATGGTCAGTGGATATTCAAAATCATTGCAGGCCTGTAAATGACACCTGCCCTGAAAACAAATCCTGGGGTCATATATCGACCAAAAATTTCAAAAGACGTCCATATTTCAAAACGACAGTTTCAAGAGGCATATTTCACGCACTTTAGTGTTCTGCTTCCTTTGCTTTCTTTCTTTTTTGGTTAAAAAAACGGGAATGGAAAAACGCAACCCTCAGAATGGGCGAAAACGATCGCAAACGAATCAATGGACAAAGGTTTAATCTCCAATATATATAAACAGCTCACGCAGCTTAATATTAATAAAACAAACAACCCAATACAAAAATGGGCAGAAGATCTAAATAGACGTTTCTTCAAAGAAGTCACAGAGATGGCCAAGACACACATGAAAACCTGCTCAACATCACTAATTATTAGAGAAATGCAAATCCAAACGACAATGAGGTATGACCTCACACCTCTTAGAATCGGCATCATCAGAAAATCTACAAACAACAAATTCTTGGGAGGGTGTGGACAAAAGGAACCCTCTTCCACTATTGGTGGGAAGGTAAATTGATACAGTCACTATGGAGAACACTATGGAGGTTCCTTTAAAAAACTAAAAAGAGAATTACCATAGGATCCATCAATCCCACTTCTGGGTATATACCCAGAGAAAACCATAAATCAAAAAGACACATACACCACAATGTTCATTGCAGCACTATTTACAATAGCCAGGTAATGGAAGCAACCTAAATGCCCACAGACAGACGAATGGATAAAGAAGTGGTACATATATAAAATGGAATATTACTCAGCCATAAAAAGGAATGAAACTGGGTCATTTGTAGAGAAGTCGATAGATCTAGAGACTGTCATACAGAGTGAAGTAAGTCAGAAAGAGAAAAACAAATATTGTATATTAATGCATATATGTGGAACCTAGAAAAATGGTACAGATGAACTGGTTTGCAGGGCAGAAATAGAGACACAGAGGTAGAGAACAAACGTATGGACACCAAGTGGGGGAAGCCATGGGGTGGTGGTGTTGGGATGAGTTGGGAGATTGGGACTGACCTGTATACATGCATATGCATAAAATAGATAACTAATAATAACCTGCTGTATAAAAAAATACATAAAATTAAATTTCAAAATTTTTAAAAATGAAATTGAAAAAAAAAACAGAAAAAAGTTCTTCCATTCACACAGATGTATTTATATGAATGAATTATTTCCATGCTTATATCTATAAATACATAAAACAGGAACAAAATATAATTGGAATGAAAAAAAAATCCTGAACCTAAGAGTTATACAGAGGAAAACCCTACCAAGGAACTTGCTCTAGCGGTAAAGAATTCTGAAATTGGTCAGAGGTGGGGAATCATCTCCCATACAGCCAGCAGTCCCGCCCCCCCCCCCCCACGCAAGGAGCGTCCTCATTTCAAAGCTGGGGGACGGTGCCGAGGCCTCTGTGAGTAAACGTGAGCTGAGCCCCAGGCCAGCTGCTGCTGAACTGTTCCCACCCTTCCCAGGTAAAACACCTGAATATGTACAAGGGCTTGAAAGCCTAGAGGAAGGGCCGTGGAGCCACACCAGCGACAGCACGCAGGCCAACTTGCTGCCTGCAGGCCAGCCAGGATGGTCCTGGACCCGGGCGCTCTTCTGGAAGCTTTCCATTTCCCTGCCTGAGATACCCCTCCTTTTTTTCCTTCCTCACCTCAGCCCGGAGAGAAATTCCAGTGGAAGTTATGGGTGACACATCCTCTTCTTTACAGGTGGCAGCCTGGCAACTCCTGCAGAAAGTCCAGCAGAGCCCCACTCACACCGGGCCACCAACAAAGCCGTGGACCCTCACACCCTCCCACCAGCACAGCCCCGAGACTGCTGACGGGGCAGAGAATATGGAGTCAGGCACAGCTGCAGGGGCTATTGCTGCCTGGAGTGCTGTTTATATTGACCTCAACCCAGGCACACCTGGGGAGGGCTTGCCGGCAGGGTCAGGCTGCCCAGGTCAGCTAATCCTCAGCCCTCAGGGAATCACATTGCAGAAAATGGACCTCGCTAAGACACAATATTAGCCAAGGGAAAAAAGGACACAATGCCATTTGCAGCACCGTAGATGAGTCTAGAGGTAATCACGTGACATGTAGTAAGTCAGAAAGTGAAAGACACATATCGTAGGATATCACTTATAGGTGTTACCTAAAAATTGATACCAGGGCAGATATTTCCACGCAGAAGGGCAATCACAGATTCATTAAACAAACTTATGGTTCACCAATGGAAAGGTGTGAGGATTCGATTCATTACGATCTTGGGGTTAACAGACATATACCAACACAGGTGAAATATATAATCACCAAAGACCTACGGAATACCAAGAGAAGACTACTCAACATTCTGTCATAACGTACATGGGAAAAGGATCCCAGGAAGAACACATATGTATATGTGTAAAAGAACCACCTCTTGCACACCTACAACAAGCCAAACGTTGACATCAAACTTGCTGTAATAAAAAATAAAAAATTAAATTAAAAACACGAACAAGAAGTAGTGAGACAAACTTGAGGGGCATTCTCCTGGCACATTCCATTCTAAATTCCAATCTAGAACACGACTTCCATTGAGGCTCTGTTGCCCTAGTAACCAGATTTGGTAAGGGAGAACTGCTGCCACCTTGTGGCCGTTTCACACAACAGCAGCTTTAATCCCAGCGCTAATGGTCAGTGGATATTCAAAATCATTGCAGGCCTGTAAATGACACCTGCAATGAAAACAAATCTTGGGGTCATATATCGACCAAAAAATTCAAAAGACGTCCATATTTCAAAACGACAGTTTCAAGAGGCATATTTCACGCACATTAGTGTTCTGCTTCCTTTGCTTTCTTTCTTTTTTGGTTAAAAAAACGGGAATGGAAAAAGGCAACCCTCAGAATGGGCGAAAACGATCGCAAATGCATCAATGGACAAAGGTTTAATCTCCAATATATATAAACAGCTCACGCAGCTTAATATTAATAAAACAAACAACCCAATACAAAAATGGGCAGAAGATCTAAATAGACGTTTCTTCAAAGAAGTCACATAGATGGCCAAGACGCACATGTAAAGCTGCTCAACATCACTAATTATTAGAGAAATGCAAATCCAAACGACAATGAGGTATGACCTCACACCTCTTAGAATCGGCATCATCAGAAAATCTACAAACAACAAATTCTTGGGAGGGTGTGGACAAAAGGAACCCTCTTCCACTATTGGTGGGAAGGTAAATTGATACAGTCACTAAGGAGAACACTATGGAGGTTCCTTTAAAAAACTAAAAAGAGAATTACCATAGGATCCAGCAATCCCACTTCTGGGCATATACCCAGAGAAAACCATAAATCAAAAAGACACATACACCACAATGTTCATTGCAGCACTATTTACAATAGCCAGGTAATGGAAGCAACCTAAATGCCCACAGACAGACGAATGGATAAAGAAGTGGTACATATATAAAATGGAATATTACTCAGCCATAAAAAGGAATGAAACTGGGTCATTTGTAGAGAAGTCGATAGATCTAGAGACTGTAATACAGAGTGAAGTAAGTCAGAAAGAGAAAAACAAATATTGTATATTAATGCATATATGTGGAACCTAGAAAAAATGGTACAGATGAACTGGTTTGCAGGGCAGAAATAGAGACACAGAGATAGAGAACAAACGTATGGACACCAAGTGGGGGAAGCCATGGGGTGGTGGTGTTGGGATGAGTTGGGAGATTGGGACTGACCTGTATACATGCATATGCATAAAATAGATAACTAATAATAACCTGCTGTATAAAAAAATACATAAAATTAAATTTCAAAATTTTTAAAAATGAAATTGAAAAAAAAAACAGAAAAAAGTTCTTCCATTCACACAGATGTATTTATATGAATGAATTATGTCCATGCTTATATCTATAAATACATAAAACAGGAACAAAATGTAATTGGAATGAAAAAAAAATCCTGAACCTAAGAGTTATACAGAGGAAAACCCTACCAAGGCACTTGCTCTAGCGGTAAAGAATTCTGAAATTGGTCAGAGGTGGGGAATCATCTCCCATACAGCCAGCAGTCCCGCCCCCCCCACGCAAGGAGCGTCCTCATTTCAAAGCTGGGGGACGGTGCCGAGGCCTCTGTGAGTAAACGTGAGCTGAGCCCCAGGCCAGCTGCTGCTGAACTGTTCCCACCCTTCCCAGGTAAAACACCTGAATATGTACAAGGGCTTGAAAGCCTAGAGGAAGGGCCGTGGAGCCACACCAGCGACAGCACGCAGGCCAACTTGCTGCCTGCAGGCCAGCCAGGATGGTCCTGGACCCGGGCGCTCTTCTGGAAGCTTTCCATTTCCCTGCCTGAGATACCCCTCCTTTTTTTCCTTCCTCACCTCAGCCCGGAGAGAAATTCCAGTGGAAGTTATGGGTGACACATCCTCTTCTTTACAGGTGGCAGCCTGGCAACTCCTGCAGAAAGTCCAGCAGAGCCCCACTCACACCGGGCCACCAACAAAGCCATGGACCCTCACACCCTCCCACCAGCACAGCCCCGAGACTGCTGACGGGGCAGAGAATATGGAGTCAGGCACAGCTGCAGGGGCTATTGCTGCCTGGAGTGCTGTTTATATTGACCTCAACCCAGGCACACCTGGGGAGGGCTTGCCGGCAGGGTCAGGCTGCCCAGGTCAGCTAATCCTCAGCCCTCAGGGAATCACATTGCAGAAAATGGACCTCGCTAAGACACAATATTAGCCAAGGGAAAAAAGGACACAATGCCATTTGCAGCACCGTAGATGAGTCTAGAGTTAATCACGTGACATGTAGTAAGTCAGAAAGTGAAAGACACATATCGTAGGATATCACTTATAGGTGTTACCTAAAAATTGATACCAGGGCAGATATTTCCACGGAGAAGGGCAATCACAGATTCATTAAACAAACTTATGGTTCACCAATGGAAAGGTGTGAGGATTGGATTCATTACGATCTTGGGGTTAACAGACATATACAAACACAGATGAAATATATAATCACCAAAGACCTACGGAATACCAAGAGAAGACTACTCAACATTCTGTCATAACGTACATGGGAACAGGATCCCAGGAAGAACAGACATATGTATATGTGTAAAAGAACCACATCTTGCACACCTACAACAAGCCAAACGTTGACATCAAACTTGCTGTAATAAAAATTAAAAAATTAAATTAAAAACACGAACAAGAAGTAGTGAGACAAACATGAGGGGCATTCTCCTGGCACATTCCATTCTAAATTCCAATCTAGAACACGACTTCCATTGAGGCTCTGTTGCCCTAGTAACCAGATTTGGTAAGGGAGAACTGCTGCCACCTTATGGCCGTTTCACACAACAGCAGCTTTAATCCCAGCGCTAATGGTCAGTGGATATTCAAAATCATTGCAGGCCTGTAAATGACACCTGCAATGAAAACAAATCCTGGGGTCATATATCGACCAAAAAATTCAAAAGACGTCCATATTTCAAAACGACAGTTTCAAGAGGCATATTTCACACACATTAGTGTTCTGCTTCCTTTGCTTTCTTTCTTTTTTGGTTAAAAAAACGGGAATGGAAAAAGGCAACCCTCAGAATGGGCGAAAACGATCGCAAACGAATCAATGGACAAAGGTTTAATCTCCAATATATATAAACAGCTCACGCAGCTTAATATTAATAAAACAAACAACCCAATACAAAAATGGGCAGAAGATCTAAATAGACGTTTCTTCAAAGAAGTCACAGAGATGGCCAAGACACACATGAAAACCTGCTCAACATCACTAATTATTAGAGAAATGCAAATCCAAACGACAATGAGGTATGACCTCACACCTCTTAGAATCGGCATCATCAGAAAATCTACAAACAACAAATTCTTGGGAGGGTGTGGACAAAAGGAACCCTCTTCCACTATTGGTGGGAAGGTAAATTGATACAGTCACTATGGAGAACACTATGGAGGTTCCTTTAAAAAACTAAAAAGAGAATTACCATAGGATCCAGCAATCCCACTTCTGGGCATATACCCAGAGAAAACCATAAATCAAAAAGACACATACACCACAATGTTCATTGCATCACTATTTACAATAGCCAGGTAATGGAAGCAACCTAAATGCCCACAGACAGACGAATGGATAAAGAAGTGGTACATATATAAAATGGAATATTACTCAGCCATAAAAAGGAATGAAACTGGGTCATTTGTAGAGAAGTCGATAGATCTAGAGACTGTAATACAGAGTGAAGTAAGTCAGAAAGAGAAAAACAAATATTGTATATTAATGCATATATGTGGAACCTAGAAAAAATGGTACAGATGAACTGGTTTGCAGGGCAGAAATAGAGACACAGAGGTAGAGAACAAACGTATGGACACCAAGTGGGGGAAGCCATGGGGTGGTGGTGTTGGGATGAGTTGGGAGATTGGGACTGACCTGTATACATGCATATGCATAAAATAGATAACTAATAATAACCTGCTGTATAAAAAAATACATAAAATTAAATTTCAAAATTTTTAAAAATGAAATTGAAAAAAAAAACAGAAAAAAGTTCTTCCATTCACACAGATGTATTTATATGAATGAATTATGTCCATGCTTATATCTATAAATACATAAAACAGGAACAAAATGTAATTGGAATGAAAAAAAAATCCTGAACCTAAGAGTTATACAGAGGAAAACCCTACCAAGGCACTTGCTCTAGCGGTAAAGAATTCTGAAATTGGTCAGAGGTGGGGAATCATCTCCCATACAGCCAGCAGTCCCGCCCCCCCCACGCAAGGAGCGTCCTCATTTCAAAGCTGGGGGACGGTGCCGAGGCCTCTGTGAGTAAACGTGAGCTGAGTCCCAGGCCAGCTGCTGCTGAACTGTTCCCACCCTTCCCAGGTAAAACACCTGAATATGTACAAGGGCTTGAAAGCCTAGAGGAAGGGCCGTGGAGCCACACCAGCGACAGCACGCAGGCCAACTTGCTGCCTGCAGGCCAGTCAGGATGGTCCTGGACCCGGGCGCTCTTCTGGAAGCTTTCCATTTCCCTGCCTGAGATACCCCTCCTTTTTTTCCTTCCTCACCTCAGCCCGGAGAGAAATTCCAGTGGAAGTTATGGGTGACACATCCTCTTCTTTACAGGTGGCAGCCTGGCAACTCCTGCAGAAAGTCCAGCAGAGCCCCACTCACACCGGGCCACCAACAAAGCCGTGGACCCTCACACCCTCCCACCAGCACAGCCCCGAGACTGCTGACGGGGCAGAGAATATGGAGTCAGGCACAGCTGCAGGGGCTATTGCTGCCTGGAGTGCTGTTTATATTGACCTCAACCCAGGCACACCTGGGGAGGGCTTGCCGGCAGGGTCAGGCTGCCCAGGTCAGCTAATCCTCAGCCCTCAGGGAATCACATTGCAGAAAATGGACCTCGCTAAGACACAATATTAGCCAAGGGAAAAAAGGACACAATGCCATTTGCAGCACCGTAGATGAGTCTAGAGGTAATCACGTGACATGTAGTAAGTCAGAAAGTGAAAGACACATATCGTAGGATATCACTTATAGGTGTTACCTAAAAATTGATACCAGGGCAGATATTTCCACGGAGAAGGGCAATCACAGATTCATTAAACAAACTTATGGTTCACCAATGGAAAGGTGTGAGGATTGGATTCATTATGATCTTGGGGTTAACAGACATATACAAACACAGATGAAATATATAATCACCAAAGACCTACGGAATACCAAGAGAAGACTACTCAACATTCTGTCATAACGTACATGGGAACAGGATCCCAGGAAGAACAGACATATGTATATGTGTAAAAGAACCACATCTTGCACACCTACAACAAGCCAAACGTTGACATCAAACTTGCTGTAATAAAAATTAAAAAATTAAATTAAAAACACGAACAAGATGTAGTGAGACAAACATGAGGGGCATTCTCCTGGCACATTCCATTCTAAATTCCAATCTAGAACACGACTTCCATTGAGGCTCTGTTGCCCTAGTAACCAGATTTGGTAAGGGAGAACTGCTGCCACCTTATGGCCGTTTCACACAACAGCAGCTTTAATCCCAGCGCTAATGGTCAGTGGATATTCAAAATCATTGCAGGCCTGTAAATGACACCTGCAATGAAAACAAATCCTGGGGTCATATATCGACCAAAAAATTCAAAAGACGTCCATATTTCAAAACGACAGTTTCAAGAGGCATATTTCACACACATTAGTGTTCTGCTTCCTTTGCTTTCTTTCTTTTTTGGTTAAAAAAACGGGAATGGAAAAAGGCAACCCTCAGAATGGGCGAAAACGATCGCAAACGAATCAATGGACAAAGGTTTAATCTCCAATATATATAAACAGCTCACGCAGCTTAATATTAATAAAACAAACAACCCAATACAAAAATGGGCAGAAGATCTAAATAGACGTTTCTTCAAAGAAGTCACAGAGATGACCAAGACACACATGAAAAGCTGCTCAACATCACTAATTATTAGAGAAATGCAAATCCAAACGACAATGAGGTATGACCTCACACCTCTTAGAATCGGCATCATCAGAAAATCTACAAACAACAAATTCTTGGGAGGGTGTGGACAAAAGGAACCCTCTTCCACTATTGGTGGGAAGGTAAATTGATACAGTCACTATGGAGAACACTATGGAGGTTCCTTTAAAAAACTAAAAAGAGAATTACCATAGGATCCAGCAATCCCACTTCTTGGCATATACCCAGAGAAAACCATAAATCAAAAAGACACATACACCACAATGTTCATTGCAGCACTATTTACAATAGCCAGGTAATGGAAGCAACCTAAATGCCCACAGACAGACGAATGGATAAAGAAGTGGTACATATATAAAATGGAATATTACTCAGCCATAAAAAGGAATGAAACTGGGTCATTTGTAGAGAAGTCGATAGATCTAGAGACTGTAATACAGAGTGAAGTAAGTCAGAAAGAGAAAAACAAATATTGTATATTAATGCATATATGTGGAACCTAGAAAAAATGGTACAGATGAACTGGTTTGCAGGGCAGAAATAGAGACACAGAGGTAGAGAACAAACGTATGGACACCAAGTGGGGGAAGCCATGGGGTGGTGGTGTTGGGATGAGTTGGGAGATTGGGACTGACCTGTATACATGCATATGCATAAAATAGATAACTAATAATAACCTGCTGTATAAAAAATACGTAAAATTAAATTTCAATATTTTTAAAAATGAAATTGAAAAAAAAACAGAAAAAAGTTCTTCCATTCACACAGATGTATTTATATGAATGAATTATTTCCATGCTTATATCTATAAATACATAAAACAGGAACAAAATGTAATTGGAATGAAAAAAGAAAAAAAAAACCTGAACCTAAGAGTTATACAGAGGAAAACCCTACCAAGGCACTTGCTCCAGTGGAAAAGAATTCTGAAATTGGTCAGAGGTGGGGAATCATCTCCCATACAGCCAGCAGTCCCGCCCCCCCCCACGCAAGGAGCGTCCTCATTTCAAAGCTGGGTGACGGTGCCGAGGCCTCTGTGAGTAAACGTGAGCTGAGCCCCAGGCCAGCTGCTGCTGCTGAACTGTTCCCACCCTTCCCAGGTAAAACACCTGAATATGTACAAGGGCTTGAAAGCCTAGAGGAAGGGCCGTGGAGCCACACCAGCGACAGCACGCAGGCCAACTTGCTGCCTGCAGGCCAGCCAGGATGGTCCTGGACCCGGGCGCTCTTCTGGAAGCTTTCCATTTCCCTGCCTGAGATACCCCTCCTTTTTTTCCTTCCTCACCTCAGCCCGGAGAGAAATTCCAGTGGAAGTTATGGGTGACACATCCTCTTCTTTACAGGTGGCAGCCTGGCAACTCCTGCAGAAAGTCCAGCAGAGCCCCACTCACACCGGGCCACCAACAAAGCCGTGGACCCTCACACCCTCCCACCAGCACAGCCCCGAGACTGCTGACGGGGCAGAGAATATGGAGTCAGGCACAGCTGCAGGGGCTATTGCTGCCTGGAGTGCTGTTTATATTGACCTCAACCCAGGCACACCTGGGGAGGGCTTGCCGGCAGGGTCAGGCTGCCCAGGTCAGCTAATCCTCAGCCCTCAGGGAATCACATTGCAGAAAATGGACCTCGCTAAGACACAATATTAGCCAAGGGAAAAAAGGACACAATGCCATTTGCAGCACAGTAGATGAGTCTAGAGGTAATCACGTGACTTGTAGTAAGTCAGAAAGTGAAAGACACATATCGTAGGATATCACTTATAGGTGTTACCTAAAAATTGATACCAGGGCAGATATTTCCACGCAGAAGGGCAATGACAGATTCATTAAACAAACTTATGGTTCACCAATGGAAAGGTGTGAGGATTGGATTCATTACGATCTTGGGGTTAACAGACATATACAAACACAGATGAAATATATAATGACCAAAGACCTACGGAATACCAAGAGAAGACTACTCAACATTCTGTCATAACGTACATGGGAACAGGATCCCAGGAAGAACAGACATATGTATATGTGTAAAAGAACCACATCTTGCACACCTACAACAAGCCAAACGTTGACATCAAACTTGCTGTAATAAAAATTAAAAAAATTAAATTAAAAACACGAACAAGAAGTAGTGAGACAAACTTGAGGGGCATCCTCCTGGCACATTCCATTCTAAATTCCAATCTAGAACACGACTTCCATTGAGGCTCTGTTGCCCTAGTAACCAGATTTGGTAAGGGAGAACTGCTGCCACCTTGTGGCCGTTTCACACAACAGCAGCTTTAATCCCAGCGCTAATGGTCAGTGGATATTCAAAATCATTGCAGGCCTGTAAATGACACCTGCCCTGAAAACAAATCCTGGGGTCATATATCGACCAAAAAATTCAAAAGACGTCCATATTTCAAAACGACAGTTTCAAGAGGTATATTTCACGCACATTAGTGTTCTGCTTCCTTTGCTTTCTTTCTTTTTTGGTTAAAAAAACGGGAATGGAAAAAGGCAACCCTCAGAATGGGCGAAAACGATCGCAAACGAATCAATGGACAAAGGTTTAATCTCCAGTATATATAAACAGCTCACGCAGCTTAATATTAATAAAACAAACAACCCAATACAAAAATGGGCAGAAGATCTAAATAGACGTTTCTTCAAAGAAGTCACAGAGGTGGCCAAGACGCACATGAAAAGCTGCTCAACATCACTAATTATTAGAGAAATGCAAATCCAAACGACAATGAGGTATGACCTCACACCTCTTAGAATCGGCATCATCAGAAAATCTACAAACAACAAATTCTGGGGAGGGTGTGGACAAAAGGAACCCTCTTCCACTACTGGTGGGAAGGTAAATTGATAAGGTCACTATGGAGAACACTATGGAGGTTCCTTTCAAAAACTAAAAAGAGAATTACCATAGGATCCAGCAATCCCACTTCTGGGCATATACCCAGAGAAAACCATAAATCAAAAAGACACATTCACCACAATGTTCATTGCAGCACTATTTACAATAGCCAGGTAATGGAAGCAACCTAAATGCCCACAGACAGACGAATGGATAAAGAAATGGTACATATATAAAATGGAATATTACTCAGCCATAAAAAGGAATGAAACTGGGTCATTTGTAGAGAAGTCGATGGATCTAGAGACTGTCATACAGAGTGAAGTAAGTCAGAAAGAGAAAAACAAATATTGTATATTAATGCATATATGTGGAACCTAGAAAAATGGTACAGATGAACTGGTTTGCAGGGCAGAAATAGAGACACAGAGGTAGAGAACAAACGTATGGACACCAAGTGGGGGAAGCCATGGGGTGGTGGTGTTGGGATGAGTTGGGAGATTGGGACTGACCTGTATACATGCATATGCATAAAATAGATAACTAATAATAACCTGCTCTATAAAAAATACATAAAATTAAATTTCAAAATTTTTAAAAATGAAATTGAAAAAAAAACAGAAAAAAGTTCTTCCATTCACACAGATGTATTTATATGAATGTATTATTTCCATGCTTATATCTATAAATACATAAAACAGGAACAAAATGTAACTGGAATGAAAATAAAAATCCTGAACCTAAGAGTTATACAGAGGAAAACCCTACCAAGGCACTTGCTCCAGCGGTAAAGAATTCTGAAATTGGTCAGAGGTGGGGAATCATCTCCCATACAGCCAGCAGTCCCGCCTCCCCACCACGCAAGGAGCGTCCTCATTTCAAAGATTGGGGACGGTGCCGAGGCCTCTGTGAGTAAACGTGAGCTGAGCCCCAGGCCAGCTGCTGCTGAACTGTTCCCACCCTTCCCAGGTAAAACAGCTGAATATGTACAAGGGCTTGAAAGCCTAGAGGAAGGGCCGTGGAGCCACACCGGCGACAGCACGCAGGCCAACTTGCTGCCTGCAGGTCAGCCAGGATGGTCCTGGCCCCGGGCGCTCTTCTGGAAGCTTTCCATTTCCCTGCCTGAGATACCCCTCCTTTTTTTCCTTCCTCACCTCAGCCCGGAGAGAAATTCCAGTGGAAGTTATGGGTGACACATCCTCTTCTTTACAGGTGGCAGCCTGGCAACTCCTGCAGAAAGTCCAGCAGAGCCCCACTCACACCGGGCCACCAATAAAGCCGTGGACCCTCACACCCTCCCACCAGCACAGCCCCGAGACTGCTGACGGGGCAGAGAATATGGAGTCAGGCACAGCTGCAGGGGCTATTGCTGCCTGGAGTGCTGTTTATATTGACCTCAACCCAGGCACACCTGGGGAGGGCTTGCCGGCAGGGTCAGGCTGCCCAGGTCAGCTAATCCTCAGCCCTCAGGGAATCACATTGCAGAAAATGGACCTCGCTAAGACACAATATTAGCCAAGGGAAAAAAGGACACAATGCCATTTGCAGCACCGTAGATGAGTCTAGAGGTAATCACGTGACTTGTAGTAAGTCAGAAAGTGAAAGACACATATCGTAGGATATCACTTATAGGTGTTACCTAAAAATTGATACCAGGGCAGATATTTCCACGGAGAAGGGCAATCACAGATTCATTAAACAAACTTATGGTTCACCAATGGAAAGGTGTGAGGATTGGATTCATTACGATCTTGGGGTTAACATTCATATACAAACACAGATGAAATATATAATCACCAAAGACCTACGGAATACCAAGAGAAGACTACTCAACATTCTGTCATAACGTACATGGGAACAGGATCCCAGGAAGAACAGACATATGTATATGTGTAAAAGAACCACATCTTGCACACCTACAACAAGCCAAACGTTGACATCAACCTTGCTGTAATAAAAATTAAAAAAATTAAATTAAAAACACGAACAAGAAGTAGTGAGACAAACTTGAGGGGCATCCTCCTGGCACATTCCATTCTAAATTCCAATCTAGAACACGAATTCCATTGAGGCTCTGTTGCCCTAGTAACCAGATTTGGTAAGGGAGAACTGCTGCCACCTTGTGGCCGTTTCACACAACAGCAGCTTTAATCCCAGCGCTAATGGTCAGTGGATATTCAAAATCATTGCAGGCCTGTAAATGACACCTGCCCTGAAAACAAATCCTGGGGTCATATATCGACCAAAAAATTCAAAAGACGTCCATATTTCAAAACGACAGTTTCAAGAGGCATATTTCACGCACATTAGTGTTCTGCTTCCTTTGCTTTCTTTCTTTTTTGGTTAAAAAAACGGGAATGGAAAAAGGCAACCCTCAGAATGGGCGAAAACGATCGCAAACGAATCAATGGACAAAGGTTTAATCTCCAGTATATATAAACAGCTCACGCAGCTTAATATTAATAAAACAAACAACCCAATACAAAAATGGGCAGAAGATCTAAATAGACGTTTCTTCAAAGAAGTCACAGAGATGGCCAAGACGCACATGAAAAGCTGCTCAACATCACTAATTATTAGAGAAATGCAAATCCAAACGACAATGAGGTATGACCTCACACCTCTTAGAATCGGCATCATCAGAAAATCTACAAACAACAAATTCTTGGGAGGGTGTGGACAAAAGGAACCCTCTTCCACTATTGGTGGGAAGGTAAATTGATACAGTCACTATGGAGAACACTATGGAGGTTCCTTTAAAAAACTAAAAAGAGAATTACCATAGGATCCAGCAATCCCACTTCTGGGCATATACCCAGAGAAAACCATAAATCAAAAAGACACATTCACCACAATGTTCATTGCAGCACTATTTACAATAGCCAGGTAATGGAAGCAACCTAAATGCCCACAGACAGACGAATGGATAAAGAAATGGTACATATATAAAATCGAATATTACTCAGCCATAAAAAGGAATGAAACTGGGTCATTTGTAGAGAAGTCGATGGATCTAGAGACTGTCATACAGAGTGAAGTAAGTCAGAAAGAGAAAAACAAATATTGTATATTAATGCATATATGTGGAACCTAGAAAAATGGTACAGATGAACTGGTTTGCAGGGCAGAAATAGAGACACAGAGGTAGAGAACAAACGTATGGACACCAAGTGGGGGAAGCCATGGGGTGGTGGTGTTGGGATGAGTTGGGAGATTGGGACTGACCTGTATACATGCATATGCATAAAATAGATAACTAATAATAACCTGCTGTATAAAAAATACATAAAATTAAATTTCAAAATTTTTAAAAATGAAATTGAAAAAAAAACAGAAAAAAGTTCTTCCATTCACACAGATGTATTTATATGAATGTATTATTTCCATGCTTATATCTATAAATACATAAAACAGGAACAAAATGTAACTGGAATGAAAATAAAAATCCTGAACCTAAGAGTTATACAGAGGAAAACCCTACCAAGGCACTTGCTCCAGCGGTAAAGAATTCTGAAATTGGTCAGAGGTGGGGAATCATCTCCCATACAGCCAGCAGTCCCGCCTCCCCACCACGCAAGGAGCGTCCTCATTTCAAAGATTGGGGACGGTGCCGAGGCCTCTGTGAGTAAACGTGAGCTGAGCCCCAGGCCAGCTGCTGCTGAACTGTTCCCACCCTTCCCAGGTAAAACACCTGAATATGTACAAGGGCTTGAAAGCCTAGAGGAAGGGCCGTGGAGCCACACCGGCGACAGCACGCAGGCCAACTTGCTGCCTGCAGGTCAGCCAGGATGGTCCTGGCCCCGGGCACTCTTCTGGAAGCTTTCCATTTCCCTGCCTGAGATACCCCTCCTTTTTTTCCTTCCTCACCTCAGCCCGGAGAGAAATTCCAGTGGAAGTTATGGGTGACACATCCTCTTCTTTACAGGTGGCAGCCTGGCAACTCCTGCAGAAAGTCCAGCAGAGCCCCACTCACACCGGGCCACCAACAAAGCCGTGGACCCTGACACCCTCCCACCAGCACAGCCCCGAGACTGCTGACGGGGCAGAGAATATGGAGTCAGGCACAGCTGCAGGGGCTATTGCTGCCTGGAGTGCTGTTTATATTGACCTCAACCCAGGCACACCTGGGGAGGGCTTGCCGGCAGGGTCAGGCTGCCCAGGTCAGCTAATCCTCAGCCCTCAGGGAATCACATTGCAGAAAATGGACCTCGCTAAGACACAATATTAGCCAAGGGAAAAAAGGACACAATGCCATTTGCAGCACCGTAGATGAGTCTAGAGGTAATCACGTGACTTGTAGTAAGTCAGAAAGTGAAAGACACATATCGTAGGATATCACTTATAGGTGTTACCTAAAAATTGATACCAGGGCAGATATTTCCACGGAGAAGGGCAATCACAGATTCATTAAACAAACTTATGGTTCACCAATGGAAAGGTGTGAGGATTGGATTCATTACGATCTTGGGGTTAACATTCATATACAAACACAGATGAAATATATAATGACCAAAGACCTACGGAATACCAAGAGAAGACTACTCAACATTCTGTCATAACGTACATGGGAACAGGATCCCAGGAAGAACAGACATATGTATATGTGTAAAAGAACCACATCTTGCACACCTACAACAAGCCAAACGTTGACATCAACCTTGCTGTAATAAAAATTAAAAAAATTAAATTAAAAACACGAACAAGAAGTAGTGAGACAAACTTGAGGGGCATCCTCCTGGCACATTCCATTCTAAATTCCAATCTAGAACACGAATTCCATTGAGGCTCTGTTGCCCTAGTAACCAGATTTGGTAAGGGAGAACTGCTGCCACCTTGTGGCCGTTTCACACAACAGCAGCTTTAATCCCAGCGCTAATGATCAGTGGATATTCAAAATCATTGCAGGCCTGTAAATGACACCTGCCCTGAAAACAAATCCTGGGGTCATATATCGACCAAAAAATTCAAAAGACGTCCATATTTCAAAACGACAGTTTCAAGAGGCATATTTCACGCACATTAGTGTTCTGCTTCCTTTGCTTTCTTTCTTTTTTGGTTAAAAAAACGGGAATGGAAAAAGGCAACCCTCAGAATGGGCGAAAACGATCGCAAACGAATCAATGGACAAAGGTTTAATCTCCAGTATATATAAACAGCTCACGCAGCTTAATATTAATAAAACAAACAACCCAATACAAAAATGGGCAGAAGATCTAAATAGACGTTTCTTCAAAGAAGTCACAGAGATGGCCAAGACGCACATGAAAAGCTGCTCAACATCACTAATTATTAGAGAAATGCAAATCCAAACGACAATGAGGTATGACCTCACACCTCTTAGAATCGGCATCATCAGAAAATCTACAAACAACAAATTCTGGGGAGGGTGTGGACAAAAGGAACCCTCTTCCACTATTGGTGGGAAGGTAAATTGATACAGTCACTATGGAGAACACTATGGAGGTTCCTTTAAAAAACTAAAAAGAGAATTACCATAGGATCCAGCAATCCCACTTCTGGGCATATACCCAGAGAAAACCATAAATCAAAAAGACACATTCACCACAATGTTCATTGCAGCACTATTTACAATAGCCAGGTAATGGAGGCAACCTAAATGCCCACAGACAGACGAATGGATAAAGAAGTGGTACATATATAAAATGGAATATTACTCAGCCATAAAAAGGAATGAAACTGGGTCATTAGTAGAGAAGTCGATGGATCTAGAGACTGTCATACAGAGTGAAGTAAGTCAGATAGAGAAAAACAAATATTGTATATTAATGCATATATGTGGAACCTAGAAAAATGGTACAGATGAACTGGTTTGCAGGGCAGAAATAGAGACACAGAGGTAGAGAACAAACGTATGGACACCAAGTGGGGGAAGCCATGGGGTGGTGGTGTTGGGATGAGTTGGGAGATTGGGACTGACCTGTATACATGCATATGCATAAAATAGATAACTAATAATAACCTGCTGTATAAAAAATACGTAAAATTAAATTTCAAAATTTTTAAAAATGAAATTGAAAAAAAAACAGAAAAAAGTTCTTCCATTCACACAGATGTATTTATATGAATGAATTATTTCCATGCTTATATCTATAAATACATAAAACAGGAACAAAATATAATTGGAATGAAAAAAGAAAAAAAAAACCTGAACCTAAGAGTTATACAGAGGAAAACCCTACCAAGGCACTTGCTCCAGTGGAAAAGAATTCTGAAATTGGTCAGAGGTGGGGAATCATCTCCCATACAGCCAGCAGTCCTGCCCCCCCCCCCACACGCAAGGAGCGTCCTCATTTCAAAGCTGGGTGACGGTGCCGAGGCCTCTGTGAGTAAACGTGAGCTGAGCCCCAGGCCAGCTGCTGCTGAACTGTTCCCACCCTTCTCAGGTAAAACACCTGAATATGTACAAGGGCTTGAAAGCCTAGAGGAAGGGCCGTGGAGCCACACCAGCGACAGCACGCAGGCCAACTTGCTGCCTGCAGGCCAGCCAGGATGGTCCTGGACCCGGGCGCTCTTCTGGAAGCTTTCCATTTCCCTGCCTGAGATACCCCTCCTTTTTTTCCTTCCTCACCTCAGCCCGGAGAGAAATTCCAGTGGAAGTTATGGGTGACACATCCTCTTCTTTACAGGTGGCAGCCTGGCAACTCCTGCAGAAAGTCCAGCAGAGCCCCACTCACACCGGGCCACCAACAAAGCCGTGGACCCTCACACCCTCCCACCAGCACAGCCCCGAGACTGCTGACGGGGCAGAGAATATGGAGTCAGGCACAGCTGCAGGGGCTATTGCTGCCTGGAGTGCTGTTTATATTGACCTCAACCCAGGCACACCTGGGGAGGGCTTGCCGGCAGGGTCAGGCTGCCCAGGTCAGCTAATCCTCAGCCCTCAGGGAATCACATTGCAGAAAATGGACCTCGCTAAGACACAATATTAGCCAAGGGAAAAAAGGACACAATGCCATTTGCAGCACCGTAGATGAGTCTAGAGGTAATCACGTGACATGTAGTAAGTCAGAAAGTGAAAGACACATATCGTAGGATATCACTTATAGCTGTTACCTAAAAATTGATACCAGGGCAGATATTTCCACGGAGAAGGGCAATCACAGATTCATTAAACAAACTTATGGTCCACCAATGGAAAGGTGTGAGGATTGGATTCATTACGATCTTGGGGTTAACAGACATATACAAACACAGATGAAATATATAATGACCAAAGACCTACGGAATACCAAGAGAAGACTACTCAACATTCTGTCATAACGTACATGGGAACAGGATCCCAGGAAGAACAGACATATGTATATGTGTAAAAGAACCACATCTTGCACACCTACAACAAGCCAAACGTTGACATCAAACTTGCTGTAATAAAAATTAAAAAAATAAATTAAAAACACGAATAAGAAGTAGTGAGACAAACTTGAGGGGCATTTTCCTGGCACATTCCATTCTAAATTCCAATCTAGAACACGACTTCCATTGAGGCTCTGTTGCCCTAGTAACCAGATTTGGTAAGGGAGAACTGCTGCCACCTTGTGGCCGTTTCACACAACAGCAGCTTCAATCCCAGCGCTAATGGTCAGTGGATATTCAAAATCATTGCAGGCCTGTAAATGACACCTGCCCTGAAAACAAATCCTGGGGTCATATATCGACCAAAAAATTCAAAAGACGTCCATATTTCAAAACGACAGTTTCAAGAGGCATATTTCACGCACATTAGTGTTCTGCTTCCTTTGCTTTCTTTCTTTTTTGGTTAAAAAAACGGGAATGGAAAAAGGCAACCCTCAGAATGGGCGAAAACGATCGCAAACGAATCAATGGACAAAGGTTTAATCTCCAGTATATATAAACAGCTCACGCAGCTTAATATTAATAAAAGAAACAACCCAATACAAAAATGGGCAGAAGATCTAAATAGACGTTTCTTCAAGAAGTCACAGAGATGGCCAAGACGCATATGAAAAGCTGCTCAACATCACTAATTATTAGAGAAATGCAAATCCAAACGACAATGAGGTATGACCTCACACCTCTTAGAATCGGCATCATCAGAAAATCTACAAACAACAAATTCTGGGGAGGGTGTGGACAAAAGGAACCCTCTTCCACTACTGGTGGGAAGGTAAATTGATAAGGTCACTATGGAGAACACTATGGAGGTTCCTTTCAAAAACTAAAAAGAGAATTACCATAGGATCCAGCAATCCCACTTCTGGGCATATACCCAGAGAAAACCATAAATCAAAAAGACACATTCACCACAATGTTCATTGCAGCACTATTTACAATAGCCAGGTAATGGAAGCAACCTAAATGCCCACAGACAGACGAATGGATAAAGAAATGGTACATATATAAAATGGAATATTACTCAGCCATAAAAAGGAATGAAACTGGGTCATTTGTAGAGAAGTCGATGGATCTAGAGACTGTCATACAGAGTGAAGTAAGTCAGAAAGAGAAAAACAAATATTGTATATTAATGCATATATGTGGAACCTAGAAAAATGGTACAGATGAAATGGTTTGCAGGGCAGAAATAGAGACACAGAGGTAGAGAACAAACGTATGGACACCAAGTGGGGGAAGCCATGGGGTGGTGGTGTTGGGATGAGTTGGGAGATTGGGACTGGCCTGTATACATGCATATGCATAAAATAGATAACTAATAATAACCTGCTCTATAAAAAATACATAAAATTAAATTTCAAAATTTTTAAAAATGAAATTGAAAAAAAAAACAGAAAAAAGTTCTTCCATTCACACAGATGTATTTATATGAATGTATTATTTCCATGCTTATATCTATAAATACATAAAACAGGAACAAAATGTAACTGGAATGAAAATAAAAATCCTGAACCTAAGAGTTATACAGAGGAAAACCCTACCAAGGCACTTGCTCCAGCGGAAAAGAATTCTGAAATTGGTCAGAGGTGGGGAATCATCTCCCATACAGCCAGCAGTCCCGCCTCCCCACCACGCAAGGAGCGTCCTCATTTCAAAGATTGGGGACGGTGCCGAGGCCTCTGTGAGTAAACGTGAGCTGAGCCCCAGGCCAGCTGCTGCTGAACTGTTCCCACCCTTCCCAGGTAAAACACCTGAATATGTACAAGGGCTTGAAAGCCTAGAGGAAGGGCCGTGGAGCCACACCGGCGACAGCACGCAGGCCAACTTGCTGCCTGCAGGTCAGCCAGGATGGTCCTGGACCCGGGCGCTCTTCTGGAAGCTTTCCATTTCCCTGCCTGAGATACCCCTCCTTTTTTTCCTTCCTCACCTCAGCCCGGAGAGAAATTCCAGTGGAAGTTATGGGTGACACATCCTCTTCTTTACAGGTGGCAGCCTGGCAACTCCTGCAGAAAGTCCAGCAGAGCCCCACTCACACCGGGCCACCAATAAAGCCGTGGACCCTCACACCCTCCCACCAGCACAGCCCCGAGACTGCTGACGGGGCAGAGAATATGGAGTCAGGCACAGCTGCAGGGGCTATTGCTGCCTGGAGTGCTGTTTATATTGACCTCAACACAGGCACACCTGGGGAGGGCTTGCCGGCAGGGTCAGGCTGCCCAGGTCAGCTAATCCTCAGCCCTCAGGGAATCACATTGCAGAAAATGGACCTCGCTAAGACACAATATTAGCCAAGGGAAAAAAGGACACAATGCCATTTGCAGCACCGTAGATGAGTCTAGAGGTAATCACGTGACATGTAGTAAGTCAGAAAGTGAAAGACACATATCGTAGGATATCACTTATAGGTGTTACCTAAAAATTGATACCAGGGCAGATATTTCCACGGAGAAGGGCAATCACAGATTCATTAAACAAACTTATGGTTCACCAATGGAAAGGTGTGAGGATTGGATTCATTACGATCTTGGGGTTAACATTCATATACAAACACAGATGAAATATATAATCACCAAAGACCTACGGAATACCAAGAGAAGACTACTCAACATTCTGTCATAACGTACATGGGAACAGGATCCCAGGAAGAACAGACATATGTATATGTGTAAAAGAACCACATCTTGCACACCTACAACAAGCCAAACGTTGACATCAAACTTGCTGTAATAAAAATTAAAAAATTAAATTAAAAACACGAACAAGAAGTAGTGAGACAAACTTGAGGGGCATTCTTCTGGCACATTCCATTCTAAATTCCAATCTAGAACACGACTTCCATTGAGGCTCTGTTGCCCTAGTAACCAGATTTGGTAAGGGAGAACTGCTGCCACCTTGTGGCCGTTTCACACAACAGCAGCTTTAATCCCAGCACTAATGGTCAGTGGATATTCAAAATCATTGCAGGCCTGTAAATGACACCTGCCCTGAAAACAAATCCTGGGGTCATATATCGACCAAAAAATTCAAAAGACGTCCATATTTCAAAACGACAGTTTCAAGAGGCATATTTCACGCACATTAGTGTTCTGCTTCCTTTGCTTTCTTTCTTTTTTGGTTAAAAAAACGGGAATGGAAAAAGGCAACCCTCAGAATGGGCGAAATCGATCGCAAATGCATCAATGGACAAAGGTTTAATCTCCAATATATATAAACAGCTCACGCAGCTTAATATTAATAAAACAGACAACCCAATACAAAATTGGGCAGAAGATCTAAATAGACGTTTCTTCAAAGAAGTCACAGAGATGGCCAAGACACACATGAAAAGCTGCTCAACATCACTAATTATTAGAGAAATGCAAATCCAAACGACAATGAGGTATGACCTCACACCTCTTAGAATCGGCATCATCAGAAAATCTACAAACAACAAATTCTTGGGAGGGTGTGGACAAAAGGAACCCTCTTCCACTATTGGTGGGAAGGTAAATTGATACAGTCACTATGGAGAACACTATGGAGGTTCCTTTCAAAAACTAAAAAGAGAATTACCATAGGATCCAGCAATCCCACTTCTGGGCATATACCCAGAGAAAACCATAAATCAAAAAAACACATTCACCACAATGTTCATTGCAGCACTATTTACAATAGCCAGGTAATGGAAGCAAACTAAATGCCCACAGACAGACGAATGGATAAAGAAGTGGTACATATATAAAATGGAATATTACTCAGCCATAAAAAGGAATGAAACTGGGTCATTTGTAGAAAAGTCGATGGATCTAGAGACTGTAATACAGAGTGAAGTAAGTCAGAAAGAGAAAAACAAATATTGTATATTAATGCATATATGTGGAACCTAGAAAAATGGTACAGATGAACTGGTTTGCAGGGCAGAAATAGAGACACAGAGGTAGAGAACAAACGTATGGACACCAAGTGGGGGAAGCCATGGGGTGGTGGTGTTGGGATGAGTTGGGAGATTGGGACTGACCTGTATACATGCATATGCATAAAATAGATAACTAATAATAACCTGCTGTATAAAAAATACATAAAATTAAATTTCAAAATTTTTAAATATGAAATTGAAAAAAAAACAGAAAAAAGTTCTTCCATTCACACAGATGTATTTATATGAATGAATTATTTCCATGCTTATATCTATAAATACATAAAACAGGAACAAAATGTAATTGGAATGAAAAAAGAAAAAAAAAACCTGAATCTAAGAGTTATACAGAGGAAAACACTACCAAGGCACTTGCTCCAGCGGAAAAGAATTCTGAAATTGGTCAGAGGTGGGGAATCATCTCCCATACAGCCAGCAGTCCTGCACCCCCCCCACGCAAGGAGCGTCCTCATTTCAAAGCTGGGGGACGGTGCCGAGGCTTCTGTGAGTAAACGTGAGCTGAGCCCCAGGCCAGCTGCTGCTGAACTGTTCCCACCCTTCCCAGGTAAAACACCTGAATATGTACAAGGGCTTGAAAGCCTAGAGGAAGGGCCGTGGAGCCACACCAGCGACAGCACGCAGGCCAACTTGCTGCCTGCAGGCCAGCCAGGATGGTCCTGGCCCCGGGCGCTCTTCTGGAAGCTTTCCATTTCCCTGCCTGAGATACCCCTCCTTTTTTTCCTTCCTCACCTCAGCCCGGAGAGAAATTCCAGTGGAAGTTATGGGTGACACATCCTCTTCTTTACAGGTGGCAGCCTGGCAACTCCTGCAGAAAGTCCAGCAGAGCCCCACTCACACCGGGCCACCAACAAAGCCGTGGACCCTCACACCCTCCCACCAGCACAGCCCCGAGACTGCTGACGGGGCAGAGAATATGGAGTCAGGCACAGCTGCAGGGGCTATTGCTGCCTGGAGTGCTGTTTATATTGACCTCAACCCAGGCACACCTGGGGAGGGCTTGCCGGCAGGGTCAGGCTGCCCAGGTCAGCTAATCCTCAGCCCTCAGGGAATCACATTGCAGAAAATGGACCTCGCTAAGACACAATATTAGCCAAGGGAAAAAAGGACACAATGCCATTTGCAGCACCGTAGATGAGTCTAGAGGTAATCACGTGACATGTAGTAAGTCAGAAAGTGAAAGACACATATCGTAGGATATCACTTATAGGTGTTACCTAAAAATGGATACCAGGGCAGATATTTCCACGGAGAAGGGCAATCACAGATTCATTAAACAAACTTATGGTTCACCAATGGAAAGGTGTGAGGATTGGATTCATTACGATCTTGGTGTTAAGAGACATATACAAACACAGATGAAATATATAATCACCAAAGACCTACGGAATACCAAGAGAAGACTACTCAACATTCTGTCATAACGTACATGGGAACAGGATCCCAGGAAGAACAGACATATGTATATGTGTAAAAGAACCACATCTTGCACACCTACAACAAGCCAAACGTTGACATCAAACTTGCTGTAATAAAAATTAAAAAATTAAATTAAAAACACGAACAAGAAGTAGTGAGACAAACATGAGGGGCATTCTCCTGGCACATTCCATTCTAAATTCCAATCTAGAACACGACTTCCATTGAGGCTCTGTTGCCCTAGTAACCAGATTTGGTAAGGGAGAACTGCTGCCACCTTGTGGCCGTTTCACACAACAGCAGCTTTAATCCCAGCGCTAATGGTCAGTGGATATTCAAAATCATTGCAGGCCTCTAAATGACACCTGCAATGAAAACAAATCCTGGGGTCATATATCGACCAAAAAATTCAAAAGACGTCCATATTTCAAAACAACAGTTTCAAGAGGCATATTTCACGCACATTAGTGTTCTGCTTCCTTTGCTTTCTTTCTTTTTTGGTTAAAAAACGGGAATGGAAAAAGGCAACCCTCAGAATGGGCGAAAACGATCGCAAACGAATCAATGGACAAAGGTTTAATCTCCAATATATATAAACAGCTCACGCAGCTTAATATTAATAAAAGAAACAACCCAATACAAAAATGGGCAGAAGATCTAAATAGACGTTTCTTCAAAGAAGTCACAGAGATGGCCAAGACGCACATGAAAAGCTGCTCAACATCACTAATTATTAGAGAAATGCAAATCCAAACGACAATGAGGTATGACCTCACACCTCTTAGAATCGGCATCATCAGAAAATCTACAAACAACAAATTCTTGGGAGGGTGTGGACAAAAGGAACCCTCTTCCACTATTGGTAGGAAGGTAAATTGATACAGTCACTATGGAGAACACTATGGAGGTTCCTTTAAAAAACTAAAAAGAGAATTACCATAGGATCCATCAATCCCACTTCTGGGCATATACCCAGAGAAAACCATAAATCAAAAAGACACATTCACCACAATGTTCATTGCAGCACTATTTACAATAGCCAGGTAATGGAAGCAACCTAAATGCCCACAGACATATGAATGGATAAAGAAGTGGTACATATATAAAATGGAATATTACTCAGCCATAAAAAGGAATGAAACTGGGTCATGTGTAGAGAAGTTGATGGATCTAGAGACTGTCATACAGAGTGAAGTAAGTCAGAAAGAGAAAAACAAATATTGTATATTAATGCATATATGTGGAACCTAGAAAAATGGTACAGATGAACTGGTTTGCAGGGCAGAAATAGAGACACAGAGGTAGAGAACAAACGTATGGACACCAAGTGGGGGAAGCCATGGGGTGGTGGTGTTGGGATGAGTTGGGAGATTGGGACTGACCTGTATACATGCATATGCATAAAATAGATAACTAATAATAACCTGCTGTATAAAAAAATACATAAAATTAAATTTCAAAATTTTTAAAAATGAAATTGAAAAAAAAACAGAAAAAAGTTCTTCCATTCACACAGATGTATTTATATGAATGAATTATTTCCATGCTTATATCTATAAATACATAAAACAGGAACAAAATGTAATTGGAATGAAAAAAAAAATCCTGAACCTAAGAGTTATACAGAGGAAAACCCTACCAAGGCACTTGCTCCAGCGGTAAAGAATTCTGAAATTGGTCAGAGGTGGGGAATCATCTCCCATACAGCCAGCAGTCCTGCCCCCCCCCCACGCAAGGACCGTCCTCATTTCAAAGATGGGGGACGGTGCCGAGGTTTCTGTGAGTAAACGTGAGCTGAGCCCCAGGCCAGCTGCTGCTGAACTGTTCCCACCCTTCCCAGGTAAAACACCTGAATATGTACAAGGGCTTGAAAGCCTAGAGGAAGGGCCGTGGAGCCACACCAGCGACAGCACGCAGGCCAACTTGCTGCCTGCAGGCCAGCCAGGATGGTCCTGGCCCCGGGCGCTCTTCTGGAAGCTTTCCATTTCCCTGCCTGAGATACCCCTCCTTTTTTTCCTTCCTCACCTCAGCCCGGAGAGAAATTCCAGTGGAAGTTATGGGTGACACATCCTCTTCTTTACAGGTGGCAGCCTGGCAACTCCTGCAGAAAGTCCAGCAGAGCCCCACTCACACCGGGCCACCAACAAAGCCGTGGACCCTCACACCCTCCCACCAGCACAGCCCCGAGACTGCTGACGGGGCAGAGAATATGGAGTCAGGCACAGCTGCAGGGGCTATTGCTGCCTGGAGTGCTGTTTATATTGACCTCAACCCAGGCACACCTGGGGAGGGCTTGCCAGCAGGGTCAGGCTGCCCAGGTCAGCTAATCCTCAGCCCTCAGGGAATCACATTGCAGAAAATAGACCTCGCTAAGACACAATATTAGCCAAGGGAAAAAAGGACACAATGCCATTTGCAGCACCGTAGATGAGTCTAGAGGTAATCACGTGACATGTAGTAAGTCAGAAAGTGAAAGACACATATCGTAGGATATCACTTATAGCTGTTACCTAAAAATTGATACCAGGGCAGATATTTCCACGCAGAAGGGCAATCACAGATTCATTAAACAAACTTATGGTTCACCAATGGAAAGGTGTGAGGATTGGATTCATTACGATCTTGGGGTTAAGAGACATATACAAACACAGATGAAATATATAATCACCAAAGACCTACGGAATACCAAGAGAAGACTACTCAACATTCTGTCATAACGTACATGGGAACAGGATCCCAGGAAGAACAGACATATGTATATGTGTAAAAGAACCACATCTTGCACACCTACAACAAGCCAAACGTTGACATCAAACTTGCTGTAATAAAAATTAAAAAATTAAATTAAAAACACGAACAAGAAGTAGTGAGACAAACATGAGGGGCATTCTCCTGGCACATTCCATTCTAAATTCCAATCTAGAACACGACTTCCATTGAGGCTCTGTTGCCCTAGTAACCAGATTTGGTAAGGGAGAACTGCTGCCACCTTGTGGCCGTTTCACACAACAGCAGCTTTAATCCCAGCGCTAATGGTCAGTGGATATTCAAAATCATTGCAGGCCTGTAAATGACACCTGCAATGAAAACAAATCCTGGGGTCATATATCGACCAAAAAATTCAAAAGACGTCCATATTTCAAAACAACAGTTTCAAGAGGCATATTTCACGCACATTAGTGTTCTGCTTCCTTTGCTTTCTTTCTTTTTTGGTTAAAAAACGGGAATGGAAAAAGGCAACCCTCAGAATGGGCGAAAACGATCGCAAACGAATCAATGGACAAAGGTTTAATCTCCAATATATATAAACAGCTCACGCAGCTTAATATTAATAAAAGAAACAACCCAATACAAAAATGGGCAGAAGATCTAAATAGACGTTTCTTCAAAGAAGTCACAGAGATGGCCAAGACGCACATGAAAAGCTGCTCAACATCACTAATTATTAGAGAAATGCAAATCCAAACGACAATGAGGTATGACCTCACACCTCTTAGAATCGGCATCATCAGAAAATCTACAAACAGCAAATTCTGGGGAGGGTGTGGACAAAAGGAACCCTCTTCCACTATTGGTGGGAAGGTAAATTGACACAGTCACTATGGAGAACACTATGGAGGTTCCTTTAAAAAACTAAAAAGAGAATTACCATAGGATCCAGCAATCCCACTTCTGGGCATATACCCAGAGAAAACCATAAATCAAAAAGACACATTCACCACAATGTTCATTGCAGCACTATTTACAATAGCCAGGTAATGGAAGCAACCTAAATGCCCACAGACAGACGAATGGATAAAGAAGTGGTACATATATAAAATGGAATATTACTCAGCCATAAAAAGGAATGAAACTGGGTCATTTGTAGAGAAGTCGATGGATCTAGAGACTGTCATACAGAGTGAAGTAAGTCAGAAAGAGAAAAACAAATATTGTATATTAATGCATATATGTGGAACCTAGAAAAATGGTACAGATGAACTGGTTTGCAGGGCAGAAATAGAGACACAGAGGTAGAGAACAAACGTATGGACACCAAGTGGGGGAAGCCATGGGGTGGTGGTGTTGGGATGAGTTGGGAGATTGGGATTGACCTGTATACATGCATATGCATAAAATAGATAACTAATAATAACCTGCTGTATAAAAAAATAAATACAATTAAATTTCAAAATTTTTAAAAATAAAATTGAAAAAAAACCAGAAAAAAGTTTTTCCATTCACACAGATGTATTTATATGAATGAATTATTTCCATGCTTATATCTATAAATACATAAAACAGGAACAAGATGTAATTGGAACGAAAAAAGAAAAAAAACCCTGAACCTAACAGTTATACAGAGGAAAACCCTACCAAGGCACTTGCTCCAGCGGTAAACAATTCTGAAATTGGTCAGAGGTGGGGAATCATCTCCCATACAGCCAGCAGCCCCGCCCACCCCATGCAAGGAGCGTCCTCATTTCAAAGCTGGGGGACCGTGCGGAGTTCTCTGTGAGTAAACGTGAGCTGAGCCCCAGGCCAGCTGCTGCTGAACTGTTCCCACCCTTCCCAGGTAAAACAGCTGAATATGTACAAGGGCTTGAAAGCCTAGAGGAAGGGCCGTGGAGCCACACCAGTGACAGCACGCAGGCCAACTTGCTGCCTGCAGGCCAGGCAGGGTGATCCTGGCCCCGGGTGCTCTTCTGGAAGCTTTCCATTTCCCTGCCTGAGATACCCCTCCTGTCCCGGCCCCCACTCCCTTTTTTCCTTCCTCACCTCAGCCCGGAGAGAAATTCCAGTGGAAGTTATGGGTGACACATCCTCTTCTTTACAGGTGGCAGCCTGGCAACTCCTGCAGAAAGTCCAGCAGAGCCCCACTCACACCGGGCCACCAACAAAGCCGTGGACCCTGACACCCTCCCACCAGCACAGCCCCGAGACTGCTGACGGGGCAGAGAATATGGAGTCAGGCACAGCTGCAGGGGCTATTGCTGCCTGGAGTGCTGTTTATATTGACCTCAACCCAGGCACACCTGGGGAGGGCTTGCCGGCAGGGTCAGGCTGCCCAGGTCAGCTAATCCTCAGCCCTCAGGGAATCACATTGCAGAAAATGGACCTCGCTAAGACACAATATTAGCCAAGGGAAAAAAGGACACAATGCCATTTGCAGCACCGTAGATGAGTCTAGAAGTAATCACGTGACTTGTAGTAAGTCAGAAAGTGAAAGACACATATCGTAGGATATCACTTATAGGTGTTACCTAAAAATTGATACCAGGGCAGATATTTCCACGGAGAAGGGCAATCACAGATTCATTAAACAAACTTATGGTTCACCAATGGAAAGGTGTGAGGATTGGATTCATTACGATCTTGGGGTTAACAGACATATACAAACACAGGTGAAATATATAATCACCAAAGACCTACGGAATACCAAGAGAAGACTACTCAACATTCTGTCATAACGTACATGGGAACAGGATCCCAGGAAGAACAGACATATGTATATGTGTAAAAGAACCACATCTTGCACACCTACAACAAGCCAAACGTTGACATCAAACTTGCTGTAATAAAAAATAAAAAATTAAATTAAAAACACGAACAAGAAGAAGTGAGACAAACTTGAGGGGCATTCTCCTGGCACATTCCATTCTAAATTCCAATCTAGAACACGACTTCCATTGAGGCTCTGTGCCCTAGTAACCAGATTTGGTAAGGGAGAACTGCTGCCACCTTGTGGCCGTTTCACACAACAGCAGCTTTAATCCCAGCGCTAATGGTCAGTGGATATTCAAAATCATTGCAGGCCTGTAAATGACACCTGCAATGAAAACAAATCCTGGGGTCATGTATCGACCAAAAAATTCAAAAGACGTCCATATTTCAAAACGACAGTTTCAAGAGGCATATTTCACACACATTAGTGTTCTGCTTCCTTTGCTTTCTTTCTTTTTTGGTTAAAAAAAAGGGAATGGAAAAAGGCAACCCACAGAATGGGCGAAAACGATCGCAAACGAATCAATGGACAAAGGTTTAATCTCCAATATATATAAACAGCTCACGCAGCTTAATATTAATAAAAGAAACAACCCAATACAAAAATGGGCAGAAGATCTAAATAGACGTTTCTTCAAAGAAGTCACAGAGATGGCCAAGACGCACATGAAAAGCTGCTCAATATCACTAATTATTAGAGAAATGCAAATCCAAACGACAATGAGGTATGACCTCACACCTCTTAGAATCGGCATCATCAGAAAATCTACAAACAACAAATTCTGGGGAGGGTGTGGACAAAAGGAACCCTCTTCCACTATTGGTGGGAAGGTAAATTGACACAGTCACTATGGAGAACACTATGGAGGTTCCTTTAAAAAACTAAAAAGAGAATTACCATAGGATCCAGCAATCCCACTTCTGGGCATATACCCAGAGAAAACCATAAATCAAAAAGACACATTCACCACAATGTTCATTGCAGCACTATTTACAATAGCCAGGTAATGGAAGCAACCTAAATGCCCACAGACAGACGAATGGATAAAGAAGTGGTACATATATAAAATGGAATATTACTCAGCCATAAAAAGGAATGAAACTGGGTCATTTGTAGAGAAGTCGATGGATCTAGAGACTGTCATACAGAGTGAAGTAAGTCAGAAAGAGAAAAACAAATATTGTATATTAATGCATATATGTGGAACCTAGAAAAATGGTACAGATGAACTGGTTTGCAGGGCAGAAATAGAGACACAGAGGTAGAGAACAAACGTATGGACACCAAGTGGGGGAAGCCATGGGGTGGTGGTGTTGGGATGAGTTGGGAGATTGGGATTGACCTGTATACATGCATATGCATAAAATAGATAACTAATAATAACTTGCTGTATAAAAAAATAAATACAATTAAATTTCAAAATTTTTAAAAATAAAATTGAAAAAAAACCAGAAAAAAGTTTTTCCATTCACACAGATGTATTTATATGAATGAATTATTTCCATGCTTATATCTATAAATACATAAAACAGGAACAAGATGTAATTGGAATGAAAAAAGAAAAAAAACCCTGAACCTAACAGTTATACAGAGGAAAACCCTACCAAGGCACTTGCTCCAGCGGTAAACAATTCTGAAATTGGTCAGAGGTGGGGAATCATCTCCCATACAGCCAGCAGCCCCGCCCACCCCATGCAAGGAGCGTCCTCATTTCAAAGCTGGGGGACCGTGCGGAGTTCTCTGTGAGTAAACGTGAGCTGAGCCCCAGGCCAGCTGCTGCTGAACTGTTCCCACCCTTCCCAGGTAAAACAGCTGAATATGTACAAGGGCTTGAAAGCCTAGAGGAAGGGCCGTGGAGCCACACCAGTGACAGCACGCAGGCCAACTTGCTGCCTGCAGGCCAGGCAGGGTGATCCTGGCCCCGGGTGCTCTTCTGGAAGCTTTCCATTTCCCTGCCTGAGATACCCCTCCTGTCCCGGCCCCCACTCCCTTTTTTCCTTCCTCACCTCAGCCCGGAGAGAAATTCCAGTGGAAGTTATGGGTGACACATCCTCTTCTTTACAGGTGGCAGCCTGGCAACTCCTGCAGAAAGTCCAGCAGAGCCCCACTCACACCGGGCCACCAACAAAGCCGTGGACCCTGACACCCTCCCACCAGCACAGCCCCGAGACTGCTGACGGGGCAGAGAATATGGAGTCAGGCACAGCTGCAGGGGCTATTGCTGCCTGGAGTGCTGTTTATATTGACCTCAACCCAGGCACACCTGGGGAGGGCTTGCCGGCAGGGTCAGGCTGCCCAGGTCAGCTAATCCTCAGCCCTCAGGGAATCACATTGCAGAAAATGGACCTCGCTAAGACACAATATTAGCCAAGGGAAAAAAGGACACAATGCCATTTGCAGCACCGTAGATGAGTCTAGAAGTAATCACGTGACTTGTAGTAAGTCAGAAAGTGAAAGACACATATCGTAGGATATCACTTATAGGTGTTACCTAAAAATTGATACCAGGGCAGATATTTCCACGGAGAAGGGCAATCACAGATTCATTAAACAAACTTATGGTTCACCAATGGAAAGGTGTGAGGATTGGATTCATTACGATCTTGGGGTTAACAGACATATACAAACACAGGTGAAATATATAATCACCAAAGACCTACGGAATACCAAGAGAAGACTACTCAACATTCTGTCATAACGTACATGGGAACAGGATCCCAGGAAGAACAGACATATGTATATGTGTAAAAGAACCACATCTTGCACACCTACAACAAGCCAAACGTTGACATCAAACTTGCTGTAATAAAAAATAAAAAATTAAATTAAAAACACGAACAAGAAGTAGTGAGACAAACTTGAGGGGCATTCTCCTGGCACATTCCATTCTAAATTCCAATCTAGAACACGACTTCCATTGAGGCTCTGTGCCCTAGTAACCAGATTTGGTAAGGGAGAACTGCTGCCACCTTGTGGCCGTTTCACACAACAGCAGCTTTAATCCCAGTGCTAATGGTCAGTGGATATTCAAAATCATTGCAGCCCTGTAAATGACACCTGCAATGAAAACAAATCCTGGGGTCATGTATCGACCAAAAAATTCAAAAGACGTCCATATTTCAAAACGACAGTTTCAAGAGGCATATTTCACGCACATTAGTGTTCTGCTTCCTTTGCTTTCTTTCTTTTTTGGTTAAAAAAACGGGAATGGAAAAAGGCAACCCTCAGAATGGGCGAAAACGATCGCAAACGAATCAATGGACAAAGGTTTAATCTCCAATATATATAAACAGCTCACGCAGCTTAATATTAATAAAAGAAACAACCCAATACAAAAATGGGCAGAAGATCTAAATAGACGTTTCTTCAAAGAAGTCACAGAGATGGCCAAGACGCACATGAAAAGCTGCTCAACATCACTAATTATTAGAGAAATGCAAATCCAAACGACAATGAGGTATGACCTCACACCTCTTAGAATCGGCATCATCAGAAAATCTACAAACAGCAAATTCTGGGGAGGGTGTGGACAAAAGGAACCCTCTTCCACTATTGGTGGGAAGGTAAATTGACACAGTCACTATGGAGAACACTATGGAGGTTCCTTTAAAAAACTAAAAAGAGAATTACCATAGGATCCAGCAATCCCACTTCTGGGCATATACCCAGAGAAAACCATAAATCAAAAAGACACATTCACCACAATGTTCATTGCAGCACTATTTACAATAGCCAGGTAATGGAAGCAACCTAAATGCCCACAGACAGACGAATGGATAAAGAAGTGGTACATATATAAAATGGAATATTACTCAGCCATAAAAAGGAATGAAACTGGGTCATTTGTAGAGAAGTCGATGGATCTAGAGACTGTCATACAGAGTGAAGTAAGTCAGAAAGAGAAAAACAAATATTGTATATTAATGCATATATGTGGAACCTAGAAAAATGGTACAGATGAACTGGTTTGCAGGGCAGAAATAGAGACACAGAGGTAGAGAACAAACGTATGGACACCAAGTGGGGGAAGCCATGGGGTGGTGGTGTTGGGATGAGTTGGGAGATTGGGATTGACCTGTATACATGCATATGCATAAAATAGATAACTAATAATAACCTGCTGTATAAAAAAATAAATACAATTAAATTTCAAAATTTTTAAAAATAAAATTGAAAAAAAACCAGAAAAAAGTTTTTCCATTCACACAGATGTATTTATATGAATGAATTATTTCCATGCTTATATCTATAAATACATAAAACAGGAACAAGATGTAATTGGAACGAAAAAAGAAAAAAAACCCTGAACCTAACAGTTATACAGAGGAAAACACTACCAAGGCACTTGCTCCAGCGGTAAACAATTCTGAAATTGGTCAGAGGTGGGGAATCATCTCCCATACAGCCAGCAGCCCCGCCCACCCCACGCAAGGAGCATCCTCATTGCAAAGCTGGGGGACCGAGCCGAGGCCTCTGTGAGTAAACGTGAGCTGAGCCCCAGGCCAGCTGCTGCTGAACTGTTCCCACCCTTCCCAGGTAAAACACCTGAATATGTACAAGGGCTTGAAAGCCTAGAGGAAGGGCCGTGGAGCCACACCAGTGACAGCACGCAGGCCAACTTGCTGCCTGCAGGCCAGCCAGGATGATCCAGGCCCCGGGCGCTCTTCTGGAAGCTTTCCATTTCCCTGCCTGAGATACCCCTCCTGTCCCGGCACCCACTCCCTTTTTTCCTTCCTCACCTCAGCCCGGAGAGAAATTCCAGTGGAAGTTATGTGTGACACATCCTCTTCTTTACAGGTGGCAGCCTGGCAACTCCTGCAGAAAGTCCAGCAGAGCCCCACTCACACCGGGCCACCAACAAAGCCGTGGACCCTCACACCCTCCCACCAGCACAGCCCCGAGACTGCTGACGGGGCAGAGAATATGGAGTCAGGCACAGCTGCAGGGGCTATTGCTGCCTGGAGTGCTGTTTATATTGACCTCAACCCAGGCACACCTGGGGAGGGCTTGCCGGCAGGGTCAGGCTGCCCAGGTCAGCTAATCCTCAGCCCTCAGGGAATCACATTGCAGAAAATGGACCTCGCTAAGACACAATATTAGCCAAGGGAAAAAAGGACACAATGCCATTTGCAGCACCGTAGATGAGTCTAGAAGTAATCACGTGACTTGTAGTAAGTCAGAAAGTGAAAGACACATATCGTAGGATATCACTTATAGGTGTTACCTAAAAATTGATACCAGGGCAGATATTTCCACGGAGAAGGGCAATCACAGATTCATTAAACAAACTTATGGTTCACCAATGGAAAGGTGTGAGGATTGGATTCATTACGATCTTGGGGTTAACAGACATATACAAACACAGGTGAAATATATAATCACCAAAGACCTACGGAATACCAAGAGAAGACTACTCAACATTCTGTCATAACGTACATGGGAACAGGATCCCAGGAAGAACAGACATATGTATATGTGTAAAAGAACCACATCTTGCACACCTACAACAAGCCAAACGTTGACATCAAACTTGCTGTAATAAAAAATAAAAAATTAAATTAAAAACACGAACAAGAAGTAGTGAGACAAACTTGAGGGGCATTCTCCTGGCACATTCCATTCTAAATTCCAATCTAGAACACGACTTCCATTGAGGCTCTGTGCCCTAGTAACCAGATTTGGTAAGGGAGAACTGCTGCCACCTTGTGGCCGTTTCACACAACAGCAGCTTTAATCCCAGCGCTAATGGTCAGTGGATATTCAAAATCATTGCAGGCCTGTAAATGACACCTGCAATGAAAACAAATCCTGGGGTCATGTATCGACCAAAAAATTCAAAAGACGTCCATATTTCAAAACGACAGTTTCAAGAGGCATATTTCACGCACATTAGTGTTCTGCTTCCTTTGCTTTCTTTCTTTTTTGGTTAAAAAAACGGGAATGGAAAAAGGCAACCCTCAGAATGGGCGAAAACGATCGCAAACGAATCAATGGACAAAGGTTTAATCTCCAATATATATAAACAGCTCACGCAGCTTAATATTAATAAAAGAAACAACCCAATACAAAAATGGGCAGAAGATCTAAATAGACGTTTCTTCAAAGAAGTCACAGAGATGGCCAAGACGCACATGAAAAGCTGCTCAACATCACTAATTATTAGAGAAATGCAAATCCAAACGACAATGAGGTATGACCTCACACCTCTTAGAATCGGCATCATCAGAAAATCTACAAACAGCAAATTCTGGGGAGGGTGTGGACAAAAGGAACCCTCTTCCACTATTGGTGGGAAGGTAAATTGACACAGTCACTATGGAGAACACTATGGAGGTTCCTTTAAAAAACTAAAAAGAGAATTACCATAGGATCCAGCAATCCCACTTCTGGGCATATACCCAGAGAAAACCATAAATCAAAAAGACACATTCACCACAATGTTCATTGCAGCACTATTTACAATAGCCAGGTAATGGAAGCAACCTAAATGCCCACAGACAGACGAATGGATAAAGAAGTGGTACATATATAAAATGGAATATTACTCAGCCATAAAAAAGAATGAAACTGGGTCATTTGTAGAGAAGTCGATGGATCTAGAGACTGTCATACAGAGTGAAGTAAGTCAGAAAGAGAAAAACAAATATTGTATATTAATGCATATATGTGGAACCTAGAAAAATGGTACCGATGAACTGGTTTGCAGGGCAGAAATAGAGACACAGAGGTAGAGAACAAACGTATGGACACCAAGTGGGGGAAGCCATGGGGTGGTGGTGTTGGGATGAGTTGGGAGATTGGGATTGACCTGTATACATGCATATGCATAAAATAGATAACTAATAATAACCTGCTGTATAAAAAAATAAATACAATTAAATTTCAAAATTTTTAAAAATAAAATTGAAAAAAAACCAGAAAAAAGTTTTTCCATTCACACAGATGTATTTATATGAATGAATTATTTCCATGCTTATATCTATAAATACATAAAACAGGAACAAGATGTAATTGGAACGAAAAAAGAAAAAAAAACCTGAACCTAACAGTTATACAGAGGAAAACCCTACCAAGGCACTTGCTCCAGCGGTAAACAATTCTGAAATTGGTCAGAGGTGGGGAATCATCTCCCATACAGCCAGCAGCCCCGCCCACCCCACGCAAGGAGCATCCTCATTGCAAAGCTGGGGGACCGAGCCGAGGCCTCTGTGAGTAAACGTGAGCTGAGCCCCAGGCCAGCTGCTGCTGAACTGTTCCCACCCTTCCCAGGTAAAACACCTGAATATGTACAAGGGCTTGAAAGCCTAGAGGAAGGGCCGTGGAGCCACACCAGTGACAGCACGCAGGCCAACTTGCTGCCTGCAGGCCAGCCAGGATGATCCAGGCCCCGGGCGCTCTTCTGGAAGCTTTCCATTTCCCTGCCTGAGATACCCCTCCTGTCCCGGCACCCACTCCCTTTTTTCCTTCCTCACCTCAGCCCGGAGAGAAATTCCAGTGGAAGTTATGTGTGACACATCCTCTTCTTTACAGGTGGCAGCCTGGCAACTCCTGCAGAAAGTCCAGCAGAGCCCCACTCACACCGGGCCACCAACAAAGCCGTGGACCCTGACACCCTCCCACCAGCACAGCCCCGAGACTGCTGACGGGGCAGAGAATATGGAGTCAGGCACAGCTGCAGGGGCTATTGCTGCCTGGAGTGCTGTTTATATTGACCTCAACCCAGGCACACCTGGGGAGGGCTTGCCGGCAGGGTCAGGCTGCCCAGGTCAGCTAATCCTCAGCCCTCAGGGAATCACATTGCAGAAAATGGACCTCGCTAAGACACAATATTAGCCAAGGGAAAAAAGGACACAATGCCATTTGCAGCACCGTAGATGAGTCTAGAAGTAATCACGTGACTTGTAGTAAGTCAGAAAGTGAAAGACACATATCGTAGGATATCACTTATAGGTGTTACCTAAAAATTGATACCAGGGCAGATATTTCCACGGAGAAGGGCAATCACAGATTCATTAAACAAACTTATGGTTCACCAATGGAAAGGTGTGAGGATTGGATTCATTACGATCTTGGGGTTAACAGACATATACAAACACAGGTGAAATATATAATCACCAAAGACCTACGGAATACCAAGAGAAGACTACTCAACATTCTGTCATAACGTACATGGGAACAGGATCCCAGGAAGAACAGACATATGTATATGTGTAAAAGAACCACATCTTGCACACCTACAACAAGCCAAACGTTGACATCAAACTTGCTGTAATAAAAAATAAAAAATTAAATTAAAAACACGAACAAGAAGAAGTGAGACAAACTTGAGGGGCATTCTCCTGGCACATTCCATTCTAAATTCCAATCTAGAACACGACTTCCATTGAGGCTCTGTGCCCTAGTAACCAGATTTGGTAAGGGAGAACTGCTGCCACCTTGTGGCCGTTTCACACAACAGCAGCTTTAATCCCAGCGCTAATGGTCAGTGGATATTCAAAATCATTGCAGGCCTGTAAATGACACCTGCAATGAAAACAAATCCTGGGGTCATGTATCGACCAAAAAATTCAAAAGACGTCCATATTTCAAAACGACAGTTTCAAGAGGCATATTTCACACACATTAGTGTTCTGCTTCCTTTGCTTTCTTTCTTTTTTGGTTAAAAAAAAGGGAATGGAAAAAGGCAACCCTCAGAATGGGCGAAAACGATCGCAAACGAATCAATGGACAAAGGTTTAATCTCCAATATATATAAACAGCTCACGCAGCTTAATATTAATAAAAGAAACAACCCAATACAAAAATTGGCAGAAGATCTAAATAGACGTTTCTTCAAAGAAGTCACAGAGATGGCCAAGACGCACATGAAAAGCTGCTCAACATCACTAATTATTAGAGAAATGAAAATCCAAACGACAATGAGGTATGACCTCACACCTCTTAGAATCGGCATCATCAGAAAATCTACAAACAACAAATTCTGGGGAGGGTGTGGACAAAAGGAACCCTCTTCCACTATTGGTGGGAAGGTAAATTGACACAGTCACTATGGAGAACACTATGGAGGTTCCTTTAAAAAACTAAAAAGAGAATTACCATAGGATCCAGCAATCCCACTTCTGGGCATATACCCAGAGAAAACCATAAATCAAAAAGACACATTCACCACAATGTTCATTGCAGCACTATTTACAATAGCCAGGTAATGGAAGCAACCTAAATGCCCACAGACAGACGAATGGATAAAGAAGTGGTACATATATAAAATGGAATATTACTCAGCCATAAAAAGGAATGAAACTGGGTCATTTGTAGAGAAGTCGATGGATCTAGAGACTGTCATACAGAGTGAAGTAAGTCAGAAAGAGAAAAACAAATATTGTATATTAATGCATATATGTGGAACCTAGAAAAATGGTACCGATGAACTGGTTTGCAGGGCAGAAATAGAGACACAGAGGTAGAGAACAAACGTATGGACACCAAGTGGGGGAAGCCATGGGGTGGTGGTGTTGGGATGAGTTGGGAGATTGGGATTGACCTGTATACATGCATATGCATAAAATAGATAACTAATAATAACTTGCTGTATAAAAAAATAAATACAATTAAATTTCAAAATTTTTAAAAATAAAATTGAAAAAAAACCAGAAAAAAGTTTTTCCATTCACACAGATGTATTTATATGAATGAATTATTTCCATGCTTATATCTATAAATACATAAAACAGGAACAAGATGTAATTGGAACGAAAAAAGAAAAAAAACCCTGAACCTAACAGTTATACAGAGGAAAACCCTACCAAGGCACTTGCTCCAGCGGTAAACAATTCTGAAATTGGTCAGAGGTGGGGAATCATCTCCCATACAGCCAGCAGCCCCGCCCACCCCATGCAAGGAGCGTCCTCATTTCAAAGCTGGGGGACCATGCGGAGTTCTCTGTGAGTAAACGTGAGCTGAGCCCCAGGCCAGCTGCTGCTGAACTGTTCCCACCCTTCCCAGGTAAAACAGCTGAATATGTACAAGGGCTTGAAAGCCTAGAGGAAGGGCCGTGGAGCCACACCAGTGACAGCACGCAGGCCAACTTGCTGCCTGCAGGCCAGGCAGGGTGATCCTGGCCCCGGGTGCTCTTCTGGAAGCTTTCCATTTCCCTGCCTGAGATACCCCTCCTGTCCCGGCCCCCACTCCCTTTTTTCCTTCCTCACCTCAGCCCGGAGAGAAATTCCAGTGGAAGTTATGGGTGACACATCCTCTTCTTTACAGGTGGCAGCCTGGCAACTCCTGCAGAAAGTCCAGCAGAGCCCCACTCACACCGGGCCACCAACAAAGCCGTGGACCCTGACACCCTCCCACCAGCACAGCCCCGAGACTGCTGACGGGGCAGAGAATATGGAGTCAGGCACAGCTGCAGGGGCTATTGCTGCCTGGAGTGCTGTTTATATTGACCTCAACCCAGGCACACCTGGGGAGGGCTTGCCGGCAGGGTCAGGCTGCCCAGGTCAGCTAATCCTCAGCCCTCAGGGAATCACATTGCAGAAAATGGACCTCGCTAAGACACAATATTAGCCAAGGGAAAAAAGGACACAATGCCATTTGCAGCACCGTAGATGAGTCTAGAAGTAATCACGTGACTTGTAGTAAGTCAGAAAGTGAAAGACACATATCGTAGGATATCACTTATAGGTGTTACCTAAAAATTGATACCAGGGCAGATATTTCCACGGAGAAGGGCAATCACAGATTCATTAAACAAACTTATGGTTCACCAATGGAAAGGTGTGAGGATTGGATTCATTACGATCTTGGGGTTAACAGACATATACAAACACAGGTGAAATATATAATCACCAAAGACCTACGGAATACCAAGAGAAGACTACTCAACATTCTGTCATAACGTACATGGGAACAGGATCCCAGGAAGAACAGACATATGTATATGTGTAAAAGAACCACATCTTGCACACCTACAACAATCCAAACGTTGACATCAAACTTGCTGTAATAAAAAATAAAAAATTAAATTAAAAACACGAACAAGAAGTAGTGAGACAAACTTGAGGGGCATTCTCCTGGCACATTCCATTCTAAATTCCAATCTAGAACACGACTTCCATTGAGGCTCTGTGCCCTAGTAACCAGATTTGGTAAGGGAGAACTGCTGCCACCTTGTGGCCGTTTCACACAACAGCAGCTTTAATCCCAGCGCTAATGGTCAGTGGATATTCAAAATCATTGCAGGCCTGTAAATGACACCTGCAATGAAAACAAATCCTGGGGTCATGTATCGACCAAAAAATTCAAAAGACGTCCATATTTCAAAACGACAGTTTCAAGAGGCATATTTCACGCACATTAGTGTTCTGCTTCCTTTGCTTTCTTTCTTTTTTGGTTAAAAAAACGGGAATGGAAAAAGGCAACCCTCAGAATGGGCAAAAACGATCGCAAACGAATCAATGGACAAAGGGTTAATCTCCAATATATATAAACAGCTCACGCAGCTTAATATTAATAAAAGAAACAACCCAATACAAAAATGGGCAGAAGATCTAAATAGACGTTTCTTCAAAGAAGTCACAGAGATGGCCAAGACGCACATGAAAAGCTGCTCAACATCACTAATTATTAGAGAAATGCAAATCCAAACGACAATGAGGTATGACCTCACACCTCTTAGAATCGGCATCATCAGAAAATCTACAAACAACAAATTCTGGGGAGGGTGTGGACAAAAGGAACCCTCTTCCACTATTGGTGGGAAGGTAAATTGACACAGTCACTATGGAGAACACTATGGAGGTTCCTTTAAAAACTAAAAAGAGAATTACCATAGGATCCAGCAATCCCACTTCTGGGCATATACCCAGAGAAAACCATAAATCAAAAAGACACATTCACCACAATGTTCATTGCAGCACTATTTACAATAGCTAGGTAATGGAAGCAACCTAAATGCCCACAGACAGACGAATGGATAAAGAAGTGGTACATATATAAAATGGAATATTACTCAGCCATAAAAAGGAATGAAACTGGGTCATTTGTAGAGAAGTCGATGGATCTAGAGACTGTCATACAGAGTGAAGTAAGTCAGAAAGAGAAAAACAAATATTGTATATTAATGCATATATGTGGAACCTAGAAAAATGGTACCGATGAACTTGTTTGCAGGGCAGAAATAGAGACACAGAGGTAGAGAACAAACGTATGGACACCAAGTGGGGGAAGCCATGGGGTGGTGGTGTTGGGATGAGTTGGGAGATTGGGATTGACCTGTATACATGCATATGCATAAAATAGATAACTAATAATAACCTGCTGTATAAAAAAATAAATACAATTAAATTTCAAAATTTTTAAAAATAAAATTGAAAAAAAACCAGAAAAAAGTTTTTCCATTCACACAGATGTATTTATATGAATGAATTATTTCCATGCTTATATCTATAAATACATAAAACAGGAACAAGATGTAATTGGAACGAAAAAAGAAAAAAAACCCTGAACCTAACAGTTATACAGAGGAAAACCCTACCAAGGCACTTGCTCCAGCGGTAAACAATTCTGAAATTGGTCAGAGGTGGGGAATCATCTCCCATACAGCCAGCAGCCCCGCCCACCCCACGCAAGGAGCATCCTCATTGCAAAGCTGGGGGACCGAGCCGAGGCCTCTGTGAGTAAACGTGAGCTGAGCCCCAGGCCAGCTGCTGCTGAACTGTTCCCACCCTTCCCAGTTAAAACACCTGAATATGTACAAGGGCTTGAAAGCCTAGAGGAAGGGCCGTGGAGCCACACCAGTGACAGCACGCAGGCCAACTTGCTGCCTGCAGGCCAGCCAGGATGATCCAGACCCCGGGTGCTCTTCTGGAAGCTTTCCATTTCCCTGCCTGAGATACCCCTCCTGTCCCGGCCCCCACTCCCTTTTTTCCTTCCTCACCTCAGCCCGGAGAGAAATTCCAGTGGAAGTTATGGGTGACACATCCTCTTCTTTACAGGTGGCAGCCTGGCAACTCCTGCAGAAAGTCCAGCAGAGCCCCACTCACACCGGGCCACCAACAAAGCCGTGGACCCTGACACCCTCCCACCAGCACAGCCCCGAGACTGCTGACGGGGCAGAGAATATGGAGTCAGGCACAGCTGCAGGGGCTATTGCTGCCTGGAGTGCTGTTTATATTGACCTCAACCCAGGCACACCTGGGGAGGGCTTGCCGGCAGGGTCAGGCTGCCCAGGTCAGCTAATCCTCAGCCCTCAGGGAATCACATTGCAGAAAATGGACCTCGCTAAGACACAATATTAGCCAAGGGAAAAAAGGACACAATGCCATTTGCAGCACCGTAGATGAGTCTAGAGGTAATCACGTGACTTGTAGTAAGTCAGAAAGTGAAAGACACATATCGTAGGATATCACTTATAGGTGTTACCTAAAAATTGATACCAGGGCAGATATTTCCACGGAGAAGGGCAATCACAGATTCATTAAACAAACTTATGGTTCACCAATGGAAAGGTGTGAGGATTGGATTCATTACGATCTTGGGGTTAACAGACATATACAAACACAGGTGAAATATATAATCACCAAAGACCTACGGAATACCAAGAGAAGACTACTCAACATTCTGTCATAACGTACATGGGAACAGGATCCCAGGAAGAACAGACATATGTATATGTGTAAAAGAACCACATCTTGCACACCTACAACAAGCCAAACGTTGACATCAAACTTGCTGTAATAAAAAATAAAAAATTAAATTAAAAACACGAACAAGAAGTAGTGAGACAAACTTGAGGGGCATTCTCCTGGCACATTCCATTCTAAATTCCAATCTAGAACACGACTTCCATTGAGGCTCTGTGCCCTAGTAACCAGATTTGGTAAGGGAGAACTGCTGCCACCTTGTGGCCGTTTCACACAACAGCAGCTTTAATCCCAGCGCTAATGGTCAGTGGATATTCAAAATCATTGCAGGCCTGTAAATGACACCTGCAATGAAAACAAATCCTGGGGTCATGTATCGACCAAAAAATTCAAAAGACGTCCATATTTCAAAACGACAGTTTCAAGAGGCATATTTCACGCACATTAGTGTTCTGCTTCCTTTGCTTTCTTTCTTTTTTGGTTAAAAAACGGGAATGGAAAAAGGCAACCCTCAGAATGGGCGAAAACGATCGCAAACGAATCAATGGACAAAGGTTTAATCTCCAATATATATAAACAGCTCACGCAGCTTAATATTAATAAAAGAAACAACCCAATACAAAAATGGGCAGAAGATCTAAATAGACGTTTCTTCAAAGAAGTCACATAGATGGCCAAGACGCACATGTAAAGCTGCTCAGCATCACTAATTATTAGAGAAATGCAAATCCAAATGACAATGAGGTATGACCTCACACCTCTTAGAATCGGCATCATCAGAAAATCTACAAACAACAAATTCTGGGGAGGGTGTGGACAAAAGGAACCCTCTTCCACTATTGGTGGGAAGGTAAATTGACACAGTCACTATGGAGAACACTATGGAGGTTCCTTTAAAAAACTAAAAAGAGAATTACCATAGGATCCAGCAATCCCACTTCTGGGCATATACCCAGAGAAAACCATAAATCAAAAAGACACATTCACCACAATGTTCATTGCAGCACTATTTACAATAGCCAGGTAATGGAAGCAACCTAAATGCCCACAGACAGACGAATGGATAAAGAAGTGGTACATATATAAAATGGAATATTACTCAGCCATAAAAAGGAATGAAACTGGGTCATTTGTAGAGAAGTCGATGGATCTAGAGACTGTCATACAGAGTGAAGTAAGTCAGAAAGAGAAAAACAAATATTGTATATTAATGCATATATGTGGAACCTAGAAAAATGGTACCGATGAACTGGTTTGCAGGGCAGAAATAGAGACACAGAGGTAGAGAACAAACGTATGGACACCAAGTGGGGGAAGCCATGGGGTGGTGGTGTTGGGATGAGTTGGGAGATTGGGATTGACCTGTATACATGCATATGCATAAAATAGATAACTAATAATAACCTGCTGTATAAAAAAATAAATACAATTAAATTTCAAAATTTTTAAAAATAAAATTGAAAAAAAACCAGAAAAAAGTTTTTCCATTCACACAGATGTATTTATATGAATGAATTATTTCCATGCTTATATCTATAAATACATAAAACAGGAACAAGATGTAATTGGAACGAAAAAAGAAAAAAAACCCTGAACCTAACAGTTATACAGAGGAAAACCCTACCAAGGCACTTGCTCCAGCGGTAAACAATTCTGAAATTGGTCAGAGGTGGGGAATCATCTCCCATACAGCCAGCAGCCCCGCCCACCCCACGCAAGGAGCGTCCTCATTTCAAAGCTGGGGGACCGTGCGGAGTTCTCTGTGAGTAAACGTGAGCTGAGCCCCAGGCCAGCTGCTGCTGAACTGTTCCCACCCTTCCCAGGTAAAACAGCTGAATATATACAAGGGCTTGAAAGCCTAGAGGAAGGGCCGTGGAGCCACACCAGTGACAGCACGCAGGCCAACTTGCTGCCTGCAGGCCAGGCAGGGTGATCCTGGCCCCGGGTGCTCTTCTGGAAGCTTTCCATTTCCCTGCCTGAGATACCCCTCCTGTCCCGGCCCCCACTCCCTTTTTTCCTTCCTCACCTCAGCCCGGAGAGAAATTCCAGTGGAAGTTATGGGTGACACATCCTCTTCTTTACAGGTGGCAGCCTGGCAACTCCTGCAGAAAGTCCAGCAGAGCCCCACTCACACCGGGCCACCAACAAAGCCGTGGACCCTGACACCCTCCCACCAGCACAGCCCCGAGACTGCTGACGGGGCAGAGAATATGGAGTCAGGCACAGCTGCAGGGGCTATTGCTGCCTGGAGTGCTGTTTATATTGACCTCAACCCAGGCACACCTGGGGAGGGCTTGCCGGCAGGGTCAGGCTGCCCAGGTCAGCTAATCCTCAGCCCTCAGGGAATCACATTGCAGAAAATGGACCTCGCTAAGACACAATATTAGCCAAGGGAAAAAAGGACACAATGCCATTTGCAGCACCGTAGATGAGTCTAGAGGTAATCACGTGACTTGTAGTAAGTCAGAAAGTGAAAGACACATATCGTAGGATATCACTTATAGGTGTTACCTAAAAATTGATACCAGGGCAGATATTTCCACGGAGAAGGGCAATCACAGATTCATTAAACAAACTTATGGTTCACCAATGGAAAGGTGTGAGGATTGGATTCATTACGATCTTGGGGTTAACAGACGTATACAAACACAGGTGAAATATATAATCACCAAAGACCTACGGAATACCAAGAGAAGACTACTCAACATTCTGTCATAACGTACATGGGAACAGGATCCCAGGAAGAACAGACATATGTATATGTGTAAAAGAACCACATCTTGCACACCTACAACAAGCCAAACATTGTCATCAAACTTGCTGTAATAAAAAAATAAGAAATTAAATTTAAAACACGAACAAGAAGTAGTGAGACAAACTTGATGGGCATTCTCCTGGCACATTCCATTCTAAATTCCAATCTAGAACACGACTTCCATTGAGGCTCTGTGCCCTAGTAACCAGATTTGGTAAGGGAGAACTGCTGCCACCATGTGGCCGTTTCACACAACAGCAGCTTTAATTCCAGCGCTAATGGTCAGTGGATATTCAAAATCATTGCAGGCCTGTAAATGACACCTGCAATGAAAACAAATCCTGGGGTCATATATCGACCAAAAAATTCAAAAGACGTCCATATTTCAAAACGACAGTTTCAAGAGGCATATTTCACGCACATTAGTGTTCTGCTTCCTTTGCTTTCTTTCTTTTTTGGTTAAAAAAACAGGAATGGAAAAAGGCAACCCTCAGAATGGGCGAAAACGATCGCAAACGAATCAATGGACAAAGGTTTAATCTCGAATATATATAAACAGCTCACGCAGCTTAATATTAATAAAAGAAACAACCCAATACAAAAATGGGCAGAAGATCTAAATAGACGTTTCTTCAAAGAAGTCACAGAGATGGCCAAGACGCACATGTAAAGCTGCTCAACATCACTAATTATTAGAGAAATGCAAATCCAAATGACAATGAGGTATGACCTCACACCTCTTAGAATCGGCATCATCAGAAAATCTACAAACAACAAATTCTGGGGAGGGTGTGGACAAAAGGAACCCTCTTCCACTATTGGTGGGAAGGTAAATTGACACAGTCACTAAGGAGAACACTATGGAGGTTCCTTTAAAAAACTAAAAAGAGAATTACCATAGGATCCAGCAATCCCACTTCTGGGCATATACCCAGAGAAAACCATAAATCAAAAAGACACATTCACCACAATGTTCATTGCAGCACTATTTACAATAGCCAGGTAATGGAAGCAACCTAAATGCCCACAGACAGACGAATGGATAAAGAAGTGGTACATATATAAAATGGAATATTACTCAGCCATAAAAAGGAATGAAACTGGGTCATTTGTAGAGAAGTCGATGGATCTAGAGACTGTCATACAGAGTGAAGTAAGTCAGAAAGAGAAAAACAAATATTGTATATTAATGCATATATGTGGAACCTAGAAAAATGGTACCGATGAACTGGTTTGCAGGGCAGAAATAGAGACACAGAGGTAGAGAACAAACGTATGGACAACAAGTGGGGGAAGCCATGGGGTGGTGGTGTTGGGATGAGTTGGGAGATTGGGATTGACCTGTATACATGCATATGCATAAAATAGATAACTAATAAAAACTTGCTGTATAAAAAAATAAATACAATTAAATTTCAAAATTTTTAAAAATAAAATTGAAAAAAAAACAGAAAAAAGTTTTTCCATTCACACAGATGTATTTATATGAATGAATTATTTCCATGCTTATATCTATAAATACATAAAACAGGAACAAGATGTAATTGGAACGAAAAAAGAAAAAAAACCCTGAACCTAACAGTTATACAGAGGAAAACCCTACCAAGGCACTTGCTCCAGCGGTAAACAATTCTGAAATTGGTCAGAGGTGGGGAATCATCTCCCATACAGCCAGCAGCCCCGCCCACCCCACGCAAGGAGCGTCCTCATTTCAAAGCTGGGGGACCGTGCGGAGTTCTCTGTGAGTAAACGTGAGCTGAGTCCCAGGCCAGCTGCTGCTGAACTGTTCCCACCCTTCCCAGGTAAAACACCTGAATATGTACAAGGGCTTGAAAGCCTAGAGGAAGGGCCGTGGAGCCACACCAGTGACAGCACGCAGGCCAACTTGCTGCCTGCAGGCCAGCCAGGATGATCCAGACCCCGGGCGCTCTTCTGGAAGCTTTCCCTTTCCCTGCCTGAGATACCCCTCCTGTCCCGGCCCCCACTCCCTTTTTTCCTTCCTCACCTCAGCCCGGAGAGAAATTCCAGTGGAAGTTATGGGTGACACATCCTCTTCTTTACAGGTGGCAGCCTGGCAACTCCTGCAGAAAGTCCAGCAGAGCCCCACTCACACCGGGCCACCAACAAAGCCGTGGACCCTGACACCCTCCCACCAGCACAGCCCCGAGACTGCTGACGGGGCAGAGAATATGGAGTCAGGCACAGCTGCAGGGGCTATTGCTGCCTGGAGTGCTGTTTATATTGACCTCAACCCAGGCACACCTGGGGAGGGCTTGCCGGCAGGGTCAGGCTGCCCAGGTCAGCTAATCCTCAGCCCTCAGGGAATCACATTGCAGAAAATGGACCTCGCTAAGACACAATATTAGCCAAGGGAAAAAAGGACACAATGCCATTTGCAGCACCGTAGATGAGTCTAGAGGTAATCACGTGACTTGTAGTAAGTCAGAAAGTGAAAGACACATATCGTAGGATATCACTTATAGGTGTTACCTAAAAATTGATACCAGGGCAGATATTTCCACGGAGAAGGGCAATCACAGATTCATTAAACAAACTTATGGTTCACCAATGGAAAGGTGTGAGGATTGGATTCATTACGATCTTGGGGTTAACAGACATATACAAACACAGGTGAAATATATAATCACCAAAGACCTACGGAATACCAAGAGAAGACTACTCAACATTCTGTCATAACGTACATGGGAACAGGATCCCAGGAAGAACAGACATATGTATATGTGTAAAAGAACCACATCTTGCACACCTACAACAAGCCAAACATTGTCATCAAACTTGCTGTAATAAAAAAATAAGAAATTAAATTTAAAACACGAACAAGAAGTAGTGAGACAAACTTGATGGGCATTCTCCTGGCACATTCCATTCTAAATTCCAATCTAGAACACGACTTCCATTGAGGCTCTGTGCCCTAGTAACCAGATTTGGTAAGGGAGAACTGCTGCCACCATGTGGCCGTTTCACACAACAGCAGCTTTAATTCCAGCGCTAATGGTCAGTGGATATTCAAAATCATTGCAGGCCTGTAAATGACACCTGCAATGAAAACAAATCCTGGGGTCATATATCGACCAAAAAATTCAAAAGACGTCCATATTTCAAAACGACAGTTTCAAGAGGCATATTTCACGCACATTAGTGTTCTGCTTCCTTTGCTTTCTTTCTTTTTTGGTTAAAAAAACGGGAATGGAAAAAGGCAACCCTCAGAATGGGTGAAAACGATCGCAAACGAATCAATGGACAAAGGTTTAATCTCGAATATATATAAACAGCTCACGCAGCTTAATATTAATAAAAGAAACAACCCAATACAAAAATGGGCAGAAGATCTAAATAGACGTTTCTTCAAAGAAGTCACAGAGATGGCCAAGACGCACATGTAAAGCTGCTCAACATCACTAATTATTAGAGAAATGCAAATCCAAATGACAATGAGGTATGACCTCACACCTCTTAGAATCGGCATCATCAGAAAATCTACAAACAACAAATTCTGGGGAGGGTGTGGACAAAAGGAACCCTCTTCCACTATTGGTGGGAAGGTAAATTGACACAGTCACTAAGGAGAACACTATGGAGGTTCCTTTAAAAAACTAAAAAGAGAATTACCATAGGATCCAGCAATCCCACTTCTGGGCATATACCCAGAGAAAACCATAAATCAAAAAGACACATTCACCACAATGTTCATTGCAGCACTATTTACAATAGCCAGGTAATGGAAGCAACCTAAATGCCCACAGACAGACGAATGGATAAAGAAGTGGTACATATATAAAATGGAATATTACTCAGCCATAAAAAGGAATGAAACTGGGTCATTTGTAGAGAAGTCGATGGATCTAGAGACTGTCATACAGAGTGAAGTAAGTCAGAAAGAGAAAAACAAATATTGTATATTAATGCATATATGTGGAACCTAGAAAAATGGTACAGATGAACTGGTTTGCAGGGCAGAAATAGAGACACAGAGGTAGAGAACAAACGTATGGACAACAAGTGGGGGAAGCCATGGGGTGGTGGTGTTGGGATGAGTTGGGAGATTGGGATTGACCTGTATACATGCATATGCATAAAATAGATAACTAATAATAACTTGCTGTATAAAAAAATAAATACAATTAAATTTCAAAATTTTTAAAAATAAAATTGAAAAAAAAACAGAAAAAAGTTTTTCCATTCACACAGATGTATTTATATGAATGAATTATTTCCATGCTTATATCTATAAATACATAAAACAGGAACAAGATGTAATTGGAACGAAAAAAGAAAAAAAACCCTGAACCTAACAGTTATACAGAGGAAAACCCTACCAAGGCACTTGCTCCAGCGGTAAACAATTCTGAAATTGGTCAGAGGTGGGGAATCATCTCCCATACAGCCAGCAGCCCCGCCCACCCCATGCAAGGAGCGTCCTCATTTCAAAGCTGGGGGACCGTGCGGAGTTCTCTGTGAGTAAACGTGAGCTGAGCCCCAGGCCAGCTGCTGCTGAACTGTTCCCACCCTTCCCAGGTAAAACACCTGAATATGTACAAGGGCTTGAAAGCCTAGAGGAAGGGCCGTGGAGCCACACCAGTGACAGCACGCAGGCCAACTTGCTGCCTGCAGGCCAGCCAGGATGATCCAGACCCCGGGCGCTCTTCTGGAAGCTTTCCCTTTCCCTGCCTGAGATACCCCTCCTGTCCCGGCCCCCACTCCCTTTTTTCCTTCCTCACCTCAGCCCGGAGAGAAATTCCAGTGGAAGTTATGGGTGACACATCCTCTTCTTTACAGGTGGCAGCCTGGCAACTCCTGCAGAAAGTCCAGCAGAGCCCCACTCACACCGGGCCACCAACAAAGCCGTGGACCCTGACACCCTCCCACCAGCACAGCCCCGAGACTGCTGACGGGGCAGAGAATATGGAGTCAGGCACAGCTGCAGGGGCTATTGCTGCCTGGAGTGCTGTTTATATTGACCTCAACCCAGGCACACCTGGGGAGGGCTTGCCGGCAGGGTCAGGCTGCCCAGGTCAGCTAATCCTCAGCCCTCAGGGAATCACATTGCAGAAAATGGACCTCGCTAAGACACAATATTAGCCAAGGGAAAAAAGGACACAATGCCATTTGCAGCACCGTAGATGAGTCTAGAGGTAATCACGTGACTTGTAGTAAGTCAGAAAGTGAAAGACACATATCGTAGGATATCACTTATAGGTGTTACCTAAAAATTGATACCAGGGCAGATATTTCCACGGAGAAGGGCAATCACAGATTCATTAAACAAACTTATGGTTCACCAATGGAAAGGTGTGAGGATTGGATTCATTACGATCTTGGGGTTAACAGACATATACAAACACAGGTGAAATATATAATCACCAAAGACCTACGGAATACCAAGAGAAGACTACTCAACATTCTGTCATAACGTACATGGGAACAGGATCCCAGGAAGAACAGACATATGTATATGTGTAAAAGAACCACATCTTGCACACCTACAACAAGCCAAACGTTGACATCAAACTTGCTGTAATAAAAAATAAAAAATTAAATTAAAAACACGAACAAGAAGTAGTGAGACAAACTTGAGGGGCATTCTCCTGGCACATTCCATTCTAAATTCCAATCTAGAACACGACTTCCATTGAGGCTCTGTGCCCTAGTAACCAGATTTGGTAAGGGAGAACTGCTGCCACCTTGTGGCCGTTTCACACAACAGCAGCTTTAATCCCAGCGCTAATGGTCAGTGGATATTCAAAATCATTGCAGGCCTGTAAATGACACCTGCAATGAAAACAAATCCTGGGGTCATGTATCGACCAAAAAATTCAAAAGACGTCCATATTTCAAAACGACAGTTTCAAGAGGCATATTTCACGCACATTAGTGTTCTGCTTCCTTTGCTTTCTTTCTTTTTTGGTTAAAAAACGGGAATGGAAAAAGGCAACCCTCAGAATGGGCGAAAACGATCGCAAACGAATCAATGGACAAAGGTTTAATCTCCAATATATATAAACAGCTCACGCAGCTTAATATTAATAAAAGAAACAACCCAATACAAAAATGGGCAGAAGATCTAAATAGACGTTTCTTCAAAGAAGTCACATAGATGGCCAAGACGCACATGTAAAGCTGCTCAGCATCACTAATTATTAGAGAAATGCAAATCCAAATGACAATGAGGTATGACCTCACACCTCTTAGAATCGGCATCATCAGAAAATCTACAAACAACAAATTCTGGGGAGGGTGTGGACAAAAGGAACCCTCTTCCACTATTGGTGGGAAGGTAAATTGACACAGTCACTATGGAGAACACTATGGAGGTTCCTTTAAAAAACTAAAAAGAGAATTACCATAGGATCCAGCAATCCCACTTCTGGGCATATACCCAGAGAAAACCATAAATCAAAAAGACACATTCACCACAATGTTCATTGCAGCACTATTTACAATAGCCAGGTAATGGAAGCAACCTAAATGCCCACAGACAGACGAATGGATAAAGAAGTGGTACATATATAAAATGGAATATTACTCAGCCATAAAAAGGAATGAAACTGGGTCATTTGTAGAGAAGTCGATGGATCTAGAGACTGTCATACAGAGTGAAGTAAGTCAGAAAGAGAAAAACAAATATTGTATATTAATGCATATATGTGGAACCTAGAAAAATGGTACCGATGAACTGGTTTGCAGGGCAGAAATAGAGACACAGAGGTAGAGAACAAACGTATGGACACCAAGTGGGGGAAGCCATGGGGTGGTGGTGTTGGGATGAGTTGGGAGATTGGGATTGACCTGTATACATGCATATGCATAAAATAGATAACTAATAATAACCTGCTGTATAAAAAAATAAATACAATTAAATTTCAAAATTTTTAAAAATAAAATTGAAAAAAAACCAGAAAAAAGTTTTTCCATTCACACAGATGTATTTATATGAATGAATTATTTCCATGCTTATATCTATAAATACATAAAACAGGAACAAGATGTAATTGGAACGAAAAAAGAAAAAAAACCCTGAACCTAACAGTTATACAGAGGAAAACCCTACCAAGGCACTTGCTCCAGCGGTAAACAATTCTGAAATTGGTCAGAGGTGGGGAATCATCTCCCATACAGCCAGCAGCCCCGCCCACCCCACGCAAGGAGCATCCTCATTTCAAAGCTGGGGGACCGTGCAGAGTTCTCTGTGAGTAAACGTGAGCTGAGCCCCAGGCCAGCTGCTGCTGAACTGTTCCCACCCTTCCCAGGTAAAACAGCTGAATATATACAAGGGCTTGAAAGCCTAGAGGAAGGGCCGTGGAGCCACACCAGTGACAGCACGCAGGCCAACTTGCTGCCTGCAGGCCAGGCAGGGTGATCCTGGCCCCGGGTGCTCTTCTGGAAGCTTTCCATTTCCCTGCCTGAGATACCCCTCCTGTCCCGGCCCCCACTCCCTTTTTTCCTTCCTCACCTCAGCCCGGAGAGAAATTCCAGTGGAAGTTATGGGTGACACATCCTCTTCTTTACAGGTGGCAGCCTGGCAACTCCTGCAGAAAGTCCAGCAGAGCCCCACTCACACCGGGCCACCAACAAAGCCGTGGACCCTGACACCCTCCCACCAGCACAGCCCCGAGACTGCTGACGGGGCAGAGAATATGGAGTCAGGCACAGCTGCAGGGGCTATTGCTGCCTCGAGTGCTGTTTATATTGACCTCAACCCAGGCACACCTGGGGAGGGCTTGCCGGCAGGATCAGGCTGCCCAGGTCAGCTAATCCTCAGCCCTCAGGGAATCACATTGCAGAAAATGGACCTCGCTAAGACACAATATTAGCCAAGGGAAAAAAGGACACAATGCCATTTGCAGCACCGTAGATGAGTCTAGAGGTAATCACGTGACTTGTAGTAAGTCAGAAAGTGAAAGACACATATCGTAGGATATCACTTATAGGTGTTACCTAAAAATTGATACCAGGGCAGATATTTCCACGGAGAAGGGCAATCACAGATTCATTAAACAAACTTATGGTTCACCAATGGAAAGGTGTGAGGATTGGATTCATTACGATCTTGGGGTTAACAGACGTATACAAACACAGGTGAAATATATAATCACCAAAGACCTACGGAATACCAAGAGAAGACTACTCAACATTCTGTCATAACGTACATGGGAACAGGATCCCAGGAAGCACAGACATATGTATATTTGTAAAAGAACCACATCTTGCACACCTACAACAAGCCAAACGTTGACATCAAACTTGCTGTAATAAAAAATAAAAAATTAAATTAAAAACACGAACAAGAAGTAGTGAGACAAACTTGAGGGGCATTCTCCTGGCACATTCCATTCTAAATTCCAATCTAGAACACGACTTCCATTGAGGCTCTGTGCCCTAGTAACCAGATTTGGTAAGGGAGAACTGCTGCCACCTTGTGGCCGTTTCACACAACAGCAGCTTTAATCCCAGCGCTAATGGTCAGTGGATATTCAAAATCATTGCAGGCCTGTAAATGACACCTGCAATGAAAACAAATCCTGGGGTCATGTATCGACCAAAAAATTCAAAAGACGTCCATATTTCAAAACGACAGTTTCAAGAGGCATATTTCACACACATTAGTGTTCTGCTTCCTTTGCTTTCTTTCTTTTTTGGTTAAAAAAACGGGAATGGAAAAAGGCAACCCTCAGAATGGGCGAAAACGATCGCAAACGAATCAATGGACAAAGGTTTAATCTCCAATATATATAAACAGCTCACGCAGCTTAATATTAATAAAAGAAACAACCCAATACAAAAATGGGCAGAAGATCTAAATAGACGTTTCTTCAAAGAAGTCACATAGATGGCCAAGACGCACATGTAAAGCTGCTCAACATCACTAATTATTAGAGAAATGCAAATCCAAATGACAATGAGGTATGACCTCACACCTCTTAGAATCGGCATCATCAGAAAATCTACAAACAACAAATTCTGGGGAGGGTGTGGACAAAAGGAACCCTCTTCCACTATTGGTGGGAAGGTAAATTGACACAGTCACTATGGAGAACACTATGGAGGTTCCTTTAAAAAACTAAAAAGAGAATTACCATAGGATCCAGCAATCCCACTTCTGGGCATATACCCAGAGAAAACCATAAATCAAAAAGACACATTCACCACAATGTTCATTGCAGCACTATTTACAATAGCCAGGTAATGGAAGCAACCTAAATGCCCACAGACAGACGAATGGATAAAGAAGTGGTACATATATAAAATGGAATATTACTCAGCCATAAAAAGGAATGAAACTGGGTCATTTGTAGAGAAGTCGATGGATCTAGAGACTGTCATACAGAGTGAAGTAAGTCAGAAAGAGAAAAACAAATATTGTATATTAATGCATATATGTGGAACCTAGAAAAATGGTACCGATGAACTGGTTTGCAGGGCAGAAATAGAGACACAGAGGTAGAGAACAAACGTATGGACACCAAGTGGGGGAAGCCATGGGGTGGTGGTGTTGGGATGAGTTGGGAGATTGGGATTGACCTGTATACATGCATATGCATAAAATAGATAACTAATAATAACCTGCTGTATAAAAAAATAAATACAATTAAATTTCAAAATTTTTAAAAATAAAATTGAAAAAAAACCAGAAAAAAGTTTTTCCATTCACACAGATGTATTTATATGAATGAATTATTTCCATGCTTATATCTATAAATACATAAAACAGGAACAAGATGTAATTGGAACGAAAAAAGAAAAAAAACCCTGAACCTAACAGTTATACAGAGGAAAACCCTACCAAGGCACTTGCTCCAGCGGTAAACAATTCTGAAATTGGTCAGAGGTGGGGAATCATCTCCCATACAGCCAGCAGCCCCGCCCACCCCACGCAAGGAGCATCCTCATTTCAAAGCTGGGGGACCGTGCAGAGTTCTCTGTGAGTAAACGTGAGCTGAGCCCCAGGCCAGCTGCTGCTGAACTGTTCCCACCCTTCCCAGGTAAAACAGCTGAATATATACAAGGGCTTGAAAGCCTAGAGGAAGGGCCGTGGAGCCACACCAGTGACAGCACGCAGGCCAACTTGCTGCCTGCAGGCCAGGCAGGGTGATCCTGGCCCCGGGTGCTCTTCTGGAAGCTTTCCATTTCCCTGCCTGAGATACCCCTCCTGTCCCGGCCCCCACTCCCTTTTTTCCTTCCTCACCTCAGCCCGGAGAGAAATTCCAGTGGAAGTTATGGGTGACACATCCTCTTCTTTACAGGTGGCAGCCTGGCAACTCCTGCAGAAAGTCCAGCAGAGCCCCACTCACACCGGGCCACCAACAAAGCCGTGGACCCTGACACCCTCCCACCAGCACAGCCCCGAGACTGCTGACGGGGCAGAGAATATGGAGTCAGGCACAGCTGCAGGGGCTATTGCTGCCTCGAGTGCTGTTTATATTGACCTCAACCCAGGCACACCTGGGGAGGGCTTGCCGGCAGGATCAGGCTGCCCAGGTCAGCTAATCCTCAGCCCTCAGGGAATCACATTGCAGAAAATGGACCTCGCTAAGACACAATATTAGCCAAGGGAAAAAAGGACACAATGCCATTTGCAGCACCGTAGATGAGTCTAGAGGTAATCACGTGACTTGTAGTAAGTCAGAAAGTGAAAGACACATATCGTAGGATATCACTTATAGGTGTTACCTAAAAATTGATACCAGGGCAGATATTTCCACGGAGAAGGGCAATCACAGATTCATTAAACAAACTTATGGTTCACCAATGGAAAGGTGTGAGGATTGGATTCATTACGATCTTGGGGTTAACAGACGTATACAAACACAGGTGAAATATATAATCACCAAAGACCTACGGAATACCAAGAGAAGACTACTCAACATTCTGTCATAACGTACATGGGAACAGGATCCCAGGAAGCACAGACATATGTATATTTGTAAAAGAACCACATCTTGCACACCTACAACAAGCCAAACGTTGACATCAAACTTGCTGTAATAAAAAATAAAAAATTAAATTAAAAACACGAACAAGAAGTAGTGAGACAAACTTGAGGGGCATTCTCCTGGCACATTCCATTCTAAATTCCAATCTAGAACACGACTTCCATTGAGGCTCTGTGCCCTAGTAACCAGATTTGGTAAGGGAGAACTGCTGCCACCTTGTGGCCGTTTCACACAACAGCAGCTTTAATCCCAGCGCTAATGGTCAGTGGATATTCAAAATCATTGCAGGCCTGTAAATGACACCTGCAATGAAAACAAATCCTGGGGTCATGTATCGACCAAAAAATTCAAAAGACGTCCATATTTCAAAACGACAGTTTCAAGAGGCATATTTCACACACATTAGTGTTCTGCTTCCTTTGCTTTCTTTCTTTTTTGGTTAAAAAAACGGGAATGGAAAAAGGCAACCCTCAGAATGGGCGAAAACGATCGCAAACGAATCAATGGACAAAGGTTTAATCTCCAATATATATAAACAGCTCACGCAGCTTAATATTAATAAAAGAAACAACCCAATACAAAAATGGGCAGAAGATCTAAATAGACGTTTCTTCAAAGAAGTCACATAGATGGCCAAGACGCACATGTAAAGCTGCTCAACATCACTAATTATTAGAGAAATGCAAATCCAAATGACAATGAGGTATGACCTCACACCTCTTAGAATCGGCATCATCAGAAAATCTACAAACAACAAATTCTGGGGAGGGTGTGGACAAAAGGAACCCTCTTCCACTATTGGTGGGAAGGTAAATTGACACAGTCACTATGGAGAACACTATGGAGGTTCCTTTAAAAAACTAAAAAGAGAATTACCATAGGATCCAGCAATCCCACTTCTGGGCATATACCCAGAGAAAACCATAAATCAAAAAGACACATTCACCACAATGTTCATTGCAGCACTATTTACAATAGCCAGGTAATGGAAGCAACCTAAATGCCCACAGACAGACGAATGGATAAAGAAGTGGTACATATATAAAATGGAATATTACTCAGCCATAAAAAGGAATGAAACTGGGTCATTTGTAGAGAAGTCGATGGATCTAGAGACTGTCATACAGAGTGAAGTAAGTCAGAAAGAGAAAAACAAATATTGTATATTAATGCATATATGTGGAACCTAGAAAAATGGTACAGATGAACTGGTTTGCAGGGCAGAAATAGAGACACAGAGGTAGAGAACAAACGTATGGACACCAAGTGGGGGAAGCCATGGGGTGGTGGTGTTGGGATGAGTTGGGAGATTGGGACTGACCTGTATACATGCATATGCATAAAATAGATAACTAATAATAACTTGCTGTATAAAAAAATAAATACAATTAAATTTCAAAATTTTTAAAAATAAAATTGAAAAAAAAACAGAAAAAAGTTTTTCCATTCACACAGATGTATTTATATGAATGAATTATTTCCATGCTTATATCTATAAATACATAAAACAGGAACAAGATGTAATTGGAACGAAAAAAGAAAAAAAACCCTGAGCCTAACAGTTATACAGAGGAAAACCCTACCAAGGCACTTGCTCCAGCGGTAAACAATTCTGAAATTGGTCAGAGGTGGGGAATCATCTCCCATACAGCCAGCAGCCCCGCCCACCCCATGCAAGGAGCGTCCTCATTTCAAAGCTGGGGGACCGTGCGGAGTTCTCTGTGAGTAAACGTGAGCTGAGCCCCAGGCCAGCTGCTGCTGAACTGTTCCCACCCTTCCCAGGTAAAACAGCTGAATATGTACAAGGGCTTGAAAGCCTAGAGGAAGGGCCGTGGAGCCACACCAGTGACAGCACGCAGGCCAACTTGCTGCCTGCAGGCCAGGCAGGGTGATCCTGGCCCCGGGTGCTCTTCTGGAAGCTTTCCATTTCCCTGCCTGAGATACCCCTCCTGTCCCGGCCCCCACTGCCTTTTTTCCTTCCTCACCTCAGCCCGGAGAGAAATTCCAGTGGAAGTTATGGGTGACACATCCTCTTCTTTACAGGTGGCAGCCTGGCAACTCCTGCAGAAAGTCCAGCAGAGCCCCACTCACACCGGGCCACCAACAAAGCCGTGGACCCTGACACCCTCCCACCAGCACAGCCCCGAGACTGCTGACGGGGCAGAGAATATGGAGTCAGGCACAGCTGCAGGGGCTATTGCTGCCTGGAGTGCTGTTTATATTGACCTCAACCCAGGCACACCTGGGGAGGGCTTGCCGGCAGGGTCAGGCTGCCCAGGTCAGCTAATCCTCAGCCCTCAGGGAATCACATTGCAGAAAATGGACCTCGCTAAGACACAATATTAGCCAAGGGAAAAAAGGACACAATGCCATTTGCAGCACCGTAGATGAGTCTAGAGGTAATCACGTGACTTGTAGTAAGTCAGAAAGTGAAAGACACATATCGTAGGATATCACTTATAGGTGTTACCTAAAAATTGATACCAGGGCAGATATTTCCACGGAGAAGGGCAATCACAGATTCATTAAACAAACTTATGGTTCACCAATGGAAAGGTGTGAGGATTGGATTCATTACGATCTTGGGGTTAACAGACATATACAAACACAGGTGAAATATATAATCACCAAAGACCTACGGAATACCAAGAGAAGACTACTCAACATTCTGTCATAACGTACATGGGAACAGGATCCCAGGAAGAACAGACATATGTATATGTGTAAAAGAACCACATCTTGCACACCTACAACAAGCCAAACGTTGACATCAAACTTGCTGTAATAAAAAATAAAAAATTAAATTAAAAACACGAACAAGAAGTAGTGAGACAAACTTGAGGGGCATTCTCCTGGCACATTCCATTCTAAATTCCAATCTAGAACACGACTTCCATTGAGGCTCTGTGCCCTAGTAACCAGATTTGGTAAGGGAGAACTGCTGCCACCTTGTGGCCGTTTCACACAACAGCAGCTTTAATCCCAGCGCTAATGGTCAGTGGATATTCAAAATCATTGCAGGCCTGTAAATGACACCTGCAATGAAAACAAATCCTGGGGTCATGTATCGACCAAAAAATTCAAAAGACGTCCATATTTCAAAACGACAGTTTCAAGAGGCATATTTCACGCACATTAGTGTTCTGCTTCCTTTGCTTTCTTTCTTTTTTGGTTAAAAAAACGGGAATGGAAAAAGGCAACCCTCAGAATGGGCGAAAACGATCGCAAACAAATCAATGGACAAAGGTTTAATCTCCAATATATATAAACAGCTCACGCAGCTTAATATTAATAAAAGAAACAACCCAATACAAAAATGGGCAGAAGATCTAAATAGACGTTTCTTCAAAGAAGTCACAGAGATGGCCAAGACACACATGAAAAGCTGCTCAACATCACTAATTATTAGAGAAATGCAAATCCAAACGACAATGAGGTATGACCTCACACCTCTTAGAATCGGCATCATCAGAAAATCTACAAACAGCAAATTCTGGGGAGGGTGTGGACAAAAGGAACCCTCTTCCACTATTGGTGGGAAGGTAAATTGACACAGTCACTATGGAGAACACTATGGAGGTTCCTTTAAAAAACTAAAAAGAGAATTACCATAGGATCCAGCAATCCCACTTCTGGGCATATACCCAGAGAAAACCATAAATCAAAAAGACACATTCACCACAATGTTCATTGCAGCACTATTTACAATAGCCAGGTAATGGAAGCAACCTAAATGCCCACAGACAGACGAATGGATAAAGAAGTGGTACATATATAAAATGGAATATTACTCAGCCATAAAAAGGAATGAAACTGGGTCATTTGTAGAGAAGTCGATGGATCTAGAGACTGTCATACAGAGTGAAGTAAGTCAGAAAGAGAAAAACAAATATTGTATATTAATGCATATATGTGGAACCTAGAAAAATGGTACAGATGAACTGGTTTGCAGGGCAGAAATAGAGACACAGAGGTAGAGAACAAACGTATGGACACCAAGTGGGGGAAGCCATGGGGTGGTGGTGTTGGGATGAGTTGGGAGATTGGGATTGACCTGTATACATGCATATGCATAAAATAGATAACTAATAATAACCTGCTGTATAAAAAAATAAATACAATTAAATTTCAAAATTTTTAAAAATAAAATTGAAAAAAAAACAGAAAAAAGTTTTTCCATTCACACAGATGTATTTATATGAATGAATTATTTCCATGCTTATATCTATAAATACATAAAACAGGAACAAGATGTAATTGGAACGAAAAAAGAAAAAAAACCCTGAACCTAACAGTTATACAGAGGAAAACCCTACCAAGGCACTTGCTCCAGCGGTAAACAATTCTGAAATTGGTCAGAGGTGGGGAATCATCTCCCATACAGCCAGCAGCCCCGCCCACCCCACGCAAGGAGCATCCTCATTGCAAAGCTGGGGGACCGAGCCGAGGCCTCTGTGAGTAAACGTGAGCTGAGCCCCAGGCCAGCTGCTGCTGAACTGTTCCCACCCTTCCCAGGTAAAACACCTGAATATGTACAAGGGCTTGAAAGCCTAGAGGAAGGGCCGTGGAGCCACACCAGTGACAGCACGCAGGCCAACTTGCTGCCTGCAGGCCAGCCAGGATGATCCTGGCCCCGGGCGCTCTTCGGGAAGCTTTCCATTTCCCTGCCTGAGATACCCCTCCTGTCCCGGCCCCCACTCCCTTTTTTCCTTCCTCACCTCAGCCCGGAGAGAAATTCCAGTGGAAGTTATGGGTGACACATCCTCTTCTTTACAGGTGGCAGCCTGGCAACTCCTGCAGAAAGTCCAGCAGAGCCCCACTCACACCGGGCCACCAACAAAGCCGTGGACCCTGACACCCTCCCACCAGCACAGCCCCGAGACTGCTGACGGGGCAGAGAATATGGAGTCAGGCACAGCTGCAGGGGCTATTGCTGCCTGGAGTGCTGTTTATATTGACCTCAACCCAGGCACACCTGGGGAGGGCTTGCTGGCAGGGTCAGGCTGCCCAGGTCAGCTAATCCTCAGCCCTCAGGGAATCACATTGCAGAAAATGGACCTCGCTAAGACACAATATTAGCCAAGGGAAAAAAGGACACAATGCCATTTGCAGCACCGTAGATGAGTCTAGAGGTAATCACGTGACATGTAGTAAGTCAGAAAGTGAAAGACACATATCGTACGATATCTCTTATAGGTGTTACCTAAAAATTGATACCAGGGCAGATATTTCCACGGAGAAGGGCAATCACAGATTCATTAAACAAACTTATGGTTCACCAATGGAAAGGTGTGAGGATTGGATTCATTACGATCTTGGGGTTAACAGACATATACAAACACAGGTGAAATATATAATCACCAAAGACCTACGGAATACCAAGAGAAGACTACTCAACATTCTGTCATAACGTACATGGGAACAGGATCCCAGGAAGAACAGACATATGTATATGTGTAAAAGAACCACATCTTGCACACCTACAACAAGCCAAACGTTGACATCAAACTTGCTGTAATAAAAAATAAAAAATTAAATTAAAAACACGAACAAGAAGTAGTGAGACAAACTTGAGGGGCATTCTCCTGGCACATTCCATTCTAAATTCCAATCTAGAACACGACTTCCATTGAGGCTCTGTGCCCTAGTAACCAGATTTGGTAAGGGAGAACTGCTGCCACCTTGTGGCCGTTTCACACAACAGCAGCTTTAATCCCAGCGCTAATGGTCAGTGGATATTCAAAATCATTGCAGGCCTGTAAATGACACCTGCAATGAAAACAAATCCTGGGGTCATGTATCGACCAAAAAATTCAAAAGACGTCCATATTTCAAAACGACAGTTTCAAGAGGCATATTTCACGCACATTAGTGTTCTGCTTCCTTTGCTTTCTTTCTTTTTTGGTTAAAAAAAAGGGAATGGAAAAAGGCAACCCTCAGAATGGGCGAAAACGATCGCAAACGAATCAATGGACAAAGGTTTAATCTCCAATATATATAAACAGCTCACGCAGCTTAATATTAATAAAAGAAACAACCCAATACAAAAATGGGCAGAAGATCTAAATAGACGTTTCTTCAAAGAAGTCACATAGATGGCCAAGACGCACATGTAAAGCTGCTCAACATCACTAATTATTAGAGAAATGCAAATCCAAATGACAATGAGGTATGACCTCACACCTCTTAGAATCGGCATCATCAGAAAATCTACAAACAACAAATTCTGGGGAGGGTGTGGACAAAAGGAACCCTCTTCCACTATTGGTGGGAAGGTAAATTGACACAGTCACTATGGAGAACACTATGGAGGTTCCTTTAAAAAACTAAAAAGAGAATTACCATAGGATCCAGCAATCCCACTTCTGGGCATATACCCAGAGAAAACCATAAATCAAAAAGACACATTCACCACAATGTTCATTGCAGCACTATTTACAATAGCCAGGTAATGGAAGCAACCTAAATGCCCACAGACAGACGAATGGATAAAGAAGTGGTACATATATAAAATGGAATATTACTCAGCCATAAAAAGGAATGAAACTGGGTCATTTGTAGAGAAGTCGATGGATCTAGAGACTGTCATACAGAGTGAAGTAAGTCAGAAAGAGAAAAACAAATATTGTATATTAATGCATATATGTGGAACCTAGAAAAATGGTACAGATGAACTGGTTTGCAGGGCAGAAATAGATACACAGAGGTAGAGAACAAACGTATGGACACCAAGTGGGGGAAGCCATGGGGTGGTGGTGTTGGGATGAGTTGGGAGATTGGGATTGACCTGTATACATGCATATGCATAAAATAGATAACTAATAATAACCTGCTGTATAAAAAAATAAATACAATTAAATTTCAAAATTTTTAAAAATAAAATTGAAAAAAAACCAGAAAAAAGTTTTTCCATTCACACAGATGTATTTATATGAATGAATTATTTCCATGCTTATATCTATAAATACATAAAACAGGAACAAGATGTAATTGGAACGAAAAAAGAAAAAAAACCCTGAACCTAACAGTTATACAGAGGAAAACCCTACCAAGGCACTTGCTCCAGCGGTAAACAATTCTGAAATTGGTCAGAGGTGGGGAATCATCTCCCATACAGCCAGCAGCCCCGCCCACCCCATGCAAGGAGCGTCCTCATTTCAAAGCTGGGGGACCGTGCGGAGTTCTCTGTGAGTAAACGTGAGCTGAGCCCCAGGCCAGCTGCTGCTGAACTGTTCCCACCCTTCCCAGGTAAAACACCTGAATATGTACAAGGGCTTGAAAGCCTAGAGGAAGGGCCGTGGAGCCACACCAGTGACAGCACGCAGGCCAACTTGCTGCCTGCAGGCCAGCCAGGATGATCCAGACCCCGGGCGCTCTTCTGGAAGCTTTCCATTTCCCTGCCTGAGATACCCCTCCTGTCCCGGCCCCCACTCCCTTTTTTCCTTCCTCACCTCAGCCCGGAGAGAAATTCCAGTGGAAGTTATGGGTGACACATCCTCTTCTTTACAGGTGGCAGCCTGGCAACTCCTGCAGAAAGTCCAGCAGAGCCCCACTCACACCGGGCCACCAACAAAGCCGTGGACCCTGACACCCTCCCACCAGCACAGCCCCGAGACTGCTGACGGGGCAGAGAATATGGAGTCAGGCACAGCTGCAGGGGCTATTGCTGCCTGGAGTGCTGTTTATATTGACCTCAACCCAGGCACACCTGGGGAGGGCTTGCCGGCAGGGTCAGGCTGCCCAGGTCAGCTAATCCTCAGCCCTCAGGGAATCACATTGCAGAAAATGGACCTCGCTAAGACACAATATTAGCCAAGGGAAAAAAGGACACAATGCCATTTGCAGCACCGTAGATGAGTCTAGAGGTAATCACGTGACTTGTAGTAAGTCAGAAAGTGAAAGACACATATCGTAGGATATCACTTATAGGTGTTACCTAAAAATTGATACCAGGGCAGATATTTCCACGGAGAAGGGCAATCACAGATTCATTAAACAAACTTATGGTTCACCAATGGAAAGGTGTGAGGATTGGATTCATTACGATCTTGGGGTTAACAGACATATACAAACACAGGTGAAATATATAATCACCAAAGACCTACGGAATACCAAGAGAAGACTACTCAACATTCTGTCATAACGTACATGGGAACAGGATCCCAGGAAGAACAGACATATGTATATGTGTAAAAGAACCACATCTTGCACACCTACAACAAGCCAAACGTTGACATCAAACTTGCTGTAATAAAAAATAAAAAATTAAATTAAAAACACGAACAAGAAGTAGTGAGACAAACTTGAGGGGCATTCTCCTGGCACATTCCATTCTAAATTCCAATCTAGAACACTACTTCCATTGAGGATCTGTGCCCTAGTAACCAGATTTGGTAAGGGAGAACTGCTGCCACCTTGTGGCCGTTTCACACAACAGCAGCTTTAATCCCAGCGCTAATGGTCAGTGGATATTCAAAATCATTGCAGGCCTGTAAATGACACCTGCAATGAAAACAAATCCTGGGGTCATGTATCGACCAAAAAATTCAAAAGACGTCCATATTTCAAAACGACAGTTTCAAGAGGCATATTTCACACACATTAGTGTTCTGCTTCCTTTGCTTTCTTTCTTTTTTGGTTAAAAAAAAGGGAATGGAAAAAGGCAACCCTCAGAATGGGCGAAAACGATCGCAAACGAATCAATGGACAAAGGTTTAATCTCCAATATATATAAACAGCTCACGCAGCTTAATATTAATAAAAGAAACAACCCAATACAAAAATGGGCAGAAGATCTAAATAGACGTTTCTTCAAAGAAGTCACATAGATGGCCAAGACGCACATGTAAAGCTGCTCAACATCACTAATTATTAGAGAAATGCAAATCCAAATGACAATGAGGTATGACCGCACACCTCTTAGAATCGGCATCATCAGAAAATCTACAAACAACAAATTCTGGGGAGGGTGTGGACAAAAGGAACCCTCTTCCACTATTGGTGGGAAGGTAAATTGACACAGTCACTATGGAGAACACTATGGAGGTTCCTTTAAAAAACTAAAAAGAGAATTACCATAGGATCCAGCAATCCCACTTCTGGGCATATACCCAGAGAAAACCATAAATCAAAAAGACACATTCACCACAATGTTCATTGCAGCACTATTTACAATAGCCAGGTAATGGAAGCAACCTAAATGCCCACAGACAGACGAATGGATAAAGAAGTGGTACATATATAAAATGGAATATTACTCAGCCATAAAAAGGAATGAAACTGGGTCATTTGTAGAGAAGTCGATGGATCTAGAGACTGTCATACAGAGTGAAGTAAGTCAGAAAGAGAAAAACAAATATTGTATATTAATGCATATATGTGGAACCTAGAAAAATGGTACAGATGAACTGGTTTGCAGGGCAGAAATAGAGACACAGAGGTAGAGAACAAACGTATGGACACCAAGTGGGGGAAGCCATGGGGTGGTGGTGTTGGGATGAGTTGGGAGATTGGGACTGACCTGTATACATGCATATGCATAAAATAGATAACTAATAATAACCTGCTGTATAAAAAAATAAATACAATTAAATTTCAAAATTTTTAAAAATAAAATTGAAAAAAAAACAGAAAAAAGTTTTTCCATTCACACAGATGTATTTATATGAATGAATTATTTCCATGCTTATATCTATAAATACATAAAACAGGAACAAGATGTAATTGGAACGAAAAAAGAAAAAAAACCCTGAACCTAACAGTTATACAGAGGAAAACCCTACCAAGGCACTTGCTCCAGCGGTAAACAATTCTGAAATTGGTCAGAGGTGGGGAATCATCTCCCATACAGCCAGCAGCCCCGCCCACCCCACGCAAGGAGCGTCCTCATTTCAAAGCTGGGGGACCGTGCGGAGTTCTCTGTGAGTAAACGTGAGCTGAGCCCCAGGCCAGCTGCTGCTGAACTGTTCCCACCCTTCCCAGGTAAAACAGCTGAATATGTACAAGGGCTTGAAAGCCTAGAGGAAGGGCCGTGGAGCCACACCAGTGACAGCACGCAGGCCAACTTGCTGCCTGCAGGCCAGGCAGGGTGATCCTGGCCCCGGGTGCTCTTCTGGAAGCTTTCCATTTCCCTGCCTGAGATACCCCTCCTGTCCCGGCCCCCACTCCCTTTTTTCCTTCCTCACCTCAGCCCGGAGAGAAATTCCAGTGGAAGTTATGGGTGACACATCCTCTTCTTTACAGGTGGCAGCCTGGCAACTCCTGCAGAAAGTCCAGCAGAGCCCCACTCACACCGGGCCACCAACAAAGCCGTGGACCCTGACACCCTCCCACCAGCACAGCCCCGAGACTGCTGACGGGGCAGAGAATATGGAGTCAGGCACAGCTGCAGGGGCTATTGCTGCCTGGAGTGCTGTTTATATTGACCTCAACCCAGGCACACCTGGGGAGGGCTTGCTGGCAGGGTCAGGCTGCCCAGGTCAGCTAATCCTCAGCCCTCAGGGAATCACATTGCAGAAAATGGACCTCGCTAAGACACAATATTAGCCAAGGGAAAAAAGGACACAATGCCATTTGCAGCACCGTAGATGAGTCTAGAAGTAATCACGTGACTTGTAGTAAGTCAGAAAGTGAAAGACACATATCGTAGGATATCACTTATAGGTGTTACCTAAAAATTGATACCAGGGCAGATATTTCCACGGAGAAGGGCAATCACAGATTCATTAAACAAACTTATGGTTCACCAATGGAAAGGTGTGAGGATTGGATTCATTACGATCTTGGGGTTAACAGACATATACAAACACAGGTGAAATATATAATCACCAAAGACCTACGGAATACCAAGAGAAGACTACTCAACATTCTGTCATAACGTACATGGGAACAGGATCCCAGGAAGAACAGACATATGTATATGTGTAAAAGAACCACATCTTGCACACCTACAACAAGCCAAACGTTGACATCAAACTTGCTGTAATAAAAAATAAAAAATTAAATTAAAAACACGAACAAGAAGTAGTGAGACAAACTTGAGGGGCATTCTCCTGGCACATTCCATTCTAAATTCCAATCTAGAACACGACTTCCATTGAGGCTCTGTGCCCTAGTAACCAGATTTGGTAAGGGAGAACTGCTGCCACCTTGTGGCCGT